>NC_077247.1:45282934-50282934 GCF_947179165.1 Solanum dulcamara
AGTAATGATCCTTCTCAATAAAAAAGATAGTAATGATCATTATTGTGAAGTTGTTTAATGCAATTTTAGTAGTCACAATGCTTTACTTCCTCTGTTGAAAAAAACTATTTGAGAAATTGATCTATGATTGTTATGTCATCTCAAATAAACATATTTTACTTAATTTTTAGTAAAAAAGAGGAAGATTTTTTTGCAAGCATGCCACTCAAGATGTGACTGGTGAAGCTATTCATACATTTTCCTGCAGGTCTAGGAAGGAAAACCTTTCTCGTGCAATAGAGCATGAAACTAATGGAAACATGACTGCTGCTTATGAGTGCTATCAGAAGGCTGTTGATATATCACCTTCAGTGGCTCACGATCTAATACAGGTACTGAAATCCATCTTGATTTCACTACTGCCGACAAGTCAGCCTTTTGTTTCTCATAATCTAATATTTGCATTTGAAGGTCCTAAAGCGGGAAAATGTTTGTTATGTTGTGGCTCCTTATGAAGCAGATGCCCAAATGACCTTTTTGGCCATCAGCAAACAGGTTGATGCTGTTATAACCGAGGACTCAGATTTAATAGCATTTGGTTGTCCTAGGGTAAGCTTTTGGCAAGTTTTATTACAAAAGTTATTCCTTTTATGCCGTTATAAAGTTTTTGTACTTTTTTATGGAAGTCCTGGTAATTGTTTGTTGAATCCAGATTATTTACAAAATGGATAAGTTTGGGCAAGGTCTTGAGTTTCAGTATTCCAAGCTGGACCAAAATAAGGACCTGACTTTAACAGGTTTCACAAAGCAGATGCTTCTTGAGATGTGCATCTTGAGCGGTTGTGACTATTTGCAGTCCCTGCCTGGAATGGGCCTAAAAAAAGCTCATGCACTTATAAAAAAGTTCAAGAGTTATGACAAAGTGAGTATTATTATCGGAGCATTAGAAAAGTGAGTTTCTTAGAAAGATTTATATGTATTTTGCCAGAGTTTGCTTCCTCAATTTGATTCTCTTATCTATTGACCTGCATTTGGTACTGAGCACTTAGATAAGCATGATAATAGAAACTAATTACAGGTCATTAAGCACTTGAGGTACAATACTGCTGCAGTTTCTCCTATGTATGAAGAATCTTTCAAAAGAGCAATTATGACCTTCCAGCATCAACGAGTTTATGATCTCATGTCTGAAGATCTAGTTCATTTGTCCGAGGTCTCTGACTATGGTAGTCAAGATCTAGATTTCCTAGGCCCATATCCTTACAAATTTATGCATGATGCAACTTTGATGCTTGTGAGAATCAATCTCCTTTATTTTGGTTGGAGGTTTTTCTATGATCCATTCCTTAACCAGGAGAACGCTGATACCTACAGAAGTAGCTCAAGGAATAGCAAAAGGTGACATTGATCCTTTCACTATGATGCCATTTCAGGTATTTAATGTTAGTCCTCTTTTCTTTAATGAAGTTTCTTGCTTTCAGTTTTCTTGAGTTAGAAGACCAATCACTTTTCCCTACATTCCCTTCACATCTACGTCATTTTTTGCATTTATGCTCTAGCTTCAGCAGTATAAAGTTCCCAACAAACTGAGGTTTGAAAGGAAACTCGAGGCAGCCTTTGGTTAAACACTCCTTCTATCTACTTTCATTGACCTATTTCGGTTTTTTGTCCCTCCCAAAAAGCTGACCTCTTTCTAAAACGACAATTTCTTTTCCCACTAATCTTAATTGATATATGAGTACTGTGTATTAGTTTTAAGTTGATGCAACAACTTTCTAACTCACTCTTTTAAGTACTTTTAAACCCTTCTCTACCAAACTCAGTATAAGATTCCTGATTCCATTAAAAGATACTCTTGAACATTGCAAAAGTTGATGCAGGTCAATCAAAATGGCATTTGGGGGGGGGGGGGAGTACTTGAATATAGAGTCACATTCTGAGGGATATGTGGACTTTATCTCTTGTGCCTCTCTGTAACTTCTGATAAATGTCTCTCTTCTTTTGTTAACCTTAGATATACTTCATATCAAGTCTATATTTCTCTAAGTTATAGAATTAAAATTCACCAGAAAGAATGCACCACTGCTGAACTGGTGGATAGCAGAACTTATGAGTTGAATGACTTCAAAGTGGAAGGTGAAAGGAGGAAGCTTGATTTGCCTGCACAGAAAAATCTCCTAACCAACTACTTCTGTATCCTATTGTACAAGTACTTACTTAGCTTTACATTTCTTACTGCCATGTGACCAGGAGGTCACGGGTTCAAGCCTTGGAAACAGCCTCTGGCAGAAATGCAAGGTAAGGCTGCGTACAATAGACTCTTGTGGGTCAGGCCCTTCCCCGGACCCTGCGCATAGCGGGAGCCTTAGTGCACCGGGCTGCCCTTTACTGTCATTTGGAGCTCAAAGCATGACTAACAGTGATTCTCTCTTTATTTTTTTTATATGTTTACTGCAAAACAACTTTTTAGCAATGTACCTTGCTTATTCCTGTTTATTTCATAAATCTGTATATTTTGCAAATATCTCTCTTTTTTCTTCTCTGAATAAAGTTATGGACATTATATTAGGTTTGCGTTTGGCTGGTTAAAGACGTGTATCACTGTAGCGATAAGTATTGTCTTAGAGAACCTCTGATTGCCCAAATAGGACTGAATGGATATAGAAGTTTATAGAGTCATTTCCAAATAGTTTGTATTTTCATCAGAGCTTCTTTCACTTTTGTTTTTTTCAAACCTGTTTTAAAAACGCTTTTCTTGAGCCGAGGGTCTATCGAAAACAACCTCTCTTCCTCACAAGGTGGGGGTTAAGGCCTGCATACAATCTACCCTTCCCGGACCCCATTGTGTATGTTGTTTGTTGTTGCTTCCCAGCTATTGTGGAGAACTTACATCCAGACATTTTTGAGAGTTGTGTGTAAAATCATTTTTTCTGATACGAGTTACGTAAATTTACATTTTGTAAAATCTTTTTTCTGATGAGAGTTATGTTATTTTTTTGGCAATTGGTAAGTAGTATTCTTCAGCATTGAGGAAATGCTGGCCACCATCAAAAAGGGTTACAACCATGACCCAAATAAAATGTACAAGCGTCCTATCAGTTCTATGATCTGATCTAACATCATTTATACATAATTGTTTACACCAAAAGAGTAAAAATATTAAACAATTCCATTTGACTTTGTGAATAGAATTGGATTTATCTTCAAAACATCTATCATTCCTCTCTCTCAAGACTGACCACCAAATACATGAAGGAATCAATTTCCACCATGTCTTTTGAGTCTTGCTGCCCCCTCTTCTAATCCAGCAGCTTAGGAGGTCAGAAGTATGTTCTGGCATGGACCAGCTTTGGCCAGAAATGTTTAGGAAGAGTTCCCATAGTTGAGAGGTGTACTTGCAATGTAAGAATAGATGATTGCTTGTTTCTCCTGTCAAGTTACACAAAAAACACCTGAGAACTAGTGGCATTCCTTTCTTCTGCAGCACTTCTTGAGTGAGACATGCTCTCCTAAGGACTAGCCAAGTTAAGCATTTCACCTTGGTAGGTATTAATCCTTTCCATATGCTATTCCAGTGATATTGTCTAGCACCTGTCAATTCTTGCACCCTTCTCTGGTAGGCACTGTTAACTGTGTAAACACCCTCTTTGGTGTGGTTCCAGGTAACTCTTATCAGGCACATGTGTAGAAATATTAACTCCATCCAACATTTCCAGTAGGGATGCTACTGTCTACTTCCCAATCATTCAAAAACCTCCTAAAGGATAGATCCCATCCTTGTGCTGTCCAACAATCTCTGATTTTGGCTTCAGGATTATTGCATATAGAGTATTAGTCTGGAAATACTTCACCCAGGGAGCTTTGAGTGATCCAAAAATCTTTCCAGAACTTGACTTTGATGTCATTCCCAAACTTTAGAGTCAGTTCTTCTTCCATTGAGTCCCACAGAGCTCTGATGGACCTCCATACTCCCCAACCATATGGCATTGAAACAGTCTCTGAAACCCATGGATTAAGCTCACCATATTTTGCCACTATCACTTCCTTCCAGAGGGTCCTCTCCTCACTGATATATCTCCACAACCATTTCCTTGGGAGACTTTCATTTTGCACTTTTAAGTTGCTGATGCCTAGACCTCCCCGTAATTTGTTCAGCATCATTGTATTCCAATTCACTAGATAGTAGCCCTTTACTTCTTTGCCTCTTTTCCAAAGGAAGTTTAGTTTGTCCAATTTTTCAACCACCTTAGAGGGAACAGGAATTAGAGACATTACATATGTGGGAATTGAATCCAGTACTGAATTTATCAGTATGACTCTACCTCCCAAGGATGGATGTATCAGACAATCAATTACTATTGTGCCTGATGAGAGTTATGTTAGTTCCACCCCATTGGCGTTCGAATGTGGTGCTAGATGTTAGGCCAAATAGAGTGGAATGGATGTAGGATTCATATAGCCATTGTCAGACTAGTCTGGGACTGAGCTGTAATTGTTGAGAGATGTGAAGTTAATATTTTTGTAAAGGCACAATATTAATTGATTCTCTGATACTTTATTGGTAGGTTTGTGTGTTCCTTAACATTTATTATAGGCACTGCTTCTCTTGTAGCAAAGCAGAAGTTTAGGGCCCCAAGAACTAGCCCTATTCTTCCAAAGTCGAAGGTTGGAGTTTCAAGCCCTTGGGCAGACAGTAAAAAGGGAGCCGATTCTTATAAATTTGAGAGCTTGCCAATGTCCTCGCCTGATCCTCTGGGTGTATCTTCTGCTGTGGTGAGCAAAGAAGGTTTTGCAGTTAATACGGAGAATAACTTCTTGTATCATATTGGAATTCTGATAGCATCTTTCTGAATAGTAGTTTCCTCTCTTTAGGTGGATGATGATATTCTCTTGAAAGCTTCCACGTGTTTGGAGTCAAAAAGTCAAGGTAAAGATACAGAATTTTATTGAGCATCAATTAGTGCAGTTAAACACTGTCTTTCCTTGTGTTCTCTGAGCAGAACTACTGGAAGAGGAAGAAATTGAAAATGGCCTAGGACTACAACCTGTTCCACTTCAGCATCCAATATGTAAACCCTGCATCACATTGAGTAAGGAGCATGCTCTGGATTTAAGTGAGAGCAAGACACGAGCAGCCAAAAAAAAAGTGATAGTGAGGAGCAGCTATTTTCTGAAGAATAACAAAAAAAAGGAAGATATTCAGGATGATAAGAGTGAGATAAATGAGGCTGCCATTGATAAATCTTGTAGCAGCATTCGGGAGAATGATTATGATTCTATGTCAGATGCAATGAACGGAGCAATGGTATCAGCATTTAAAAATGCCACTCCACAAAATTCTTATTTTCAGCTCAAGCCATCTGCCCGAAATGGTCAGTACATAAATAATTCTAAGCTTTTTATCAAGGATGATGGTTCCTCGTACAATAAACTCATTTTTAGTTCACGCAGGTGATACTGAACAGAAAGTGAACAAAAGAGTAATAGTAAGGAGTTCTTATTTTCAGAAGAACTTGGCAAATGAAAATTCTCAGGGCAACTTGGATGCTGCTGCTGAGCTGGAACATACAAATCCCAAGGCTTCTTCAGGAGATGACTGCACTGAAAGGAGATTAAAGAAAAAGAAGGTTACCTTCATTGACACTCTTCAAATGGTAAGTTGTTTTTCCATTTTATCTTTCACTTCAAATTGATGAAAAGTTAAGTCAAATTTGCAGCTTGTTACATCTAATTTGCTCTTCTTCTGTAGGAAAATGCAAGTGCCGAATGTTTTGAGGCTGACACATCTGGCAATCAAGGTATGTATAAGGCCAAAAGCAATATTTTGAACTCATCAGAGATGTGAAAATGATTTTACTCCGATCATTGCCTATCCACATTTGATACTCCTAATTTATGCTGAAATTTCTGGAGCTGTGCACTTTCTTTTTCACAGCAGCAAATGTTTCTGGGTATGCTAACCAAAATACTACAGTATATTAATGTAAAGCCAGAACTAAAAGATCAACTAACAAGTTAGTGATTAATGAGGCAGAGGCGTAGGCATAGTTGGGAATTATAACAAGGGGATTTAAAAAATTCAAACCTGTGACCTAAAGCAAATTTTGAACTACCTTTGCCACTATAATGAAAACTTTCCTCATTTCAAGGGGATTCAAAAGCTTTTATATATATATATATATATATGAAAAAGTGGTTTTTGCCCTTCTATATCCTAATGATTTGTTGCCTGTAATCATCTCCTTAAGCTTTTGTCGGTTATCTTTCACTAGAATCCTTTTACAGGAGAGACATCAGAATATTTTTCTATTTCAGGCGACTTCAACTTCGACCTAGATGATTCAACTACGGAGACAAAGGAAAGACAAGGGAAATTCGGTTCCAACATCTCTCATTTAGGACATTATTCTCAAATATCAGAGAAATCAATGGACAATTTTGTTTCGGTCATATCATCATTTAGATACACCTCCAATGGTTCTCGAGCCAGTGGGCTCCGAGCCCCTCTAAAAGATATTAAGAATACCAGCACTAATAGGTAAACACTATTTTAAACATCTATGTTTATGTTTAGTTTACTGCTTTTGACTGCCATCTCTGAATTTACCCTTTGGCGGAAGGTCTGCTATTAACATGGATCTAAGCAAGTTTGTGTACAAGCCAACAAAGCAAAAGCAATTATCAGCATGTCGTAGGGTCTAAAACTTGCAACTGCACTGCCTGCATTTGTATAAACTGAATTAGGCAATTGTCAACTTGATATCTATGGGTTTCAATCAGCCAGCAGCTCCTGCTAAATTTCCGTTCTATAGGTGAGTGGCCATTTCTTGGTGAAAATTCACAGTTTTTCTTTTCTTTTCCTTATTCTATGTAACTAAACTGTCTCAGTTTCTTTGATTCAGGATCAGCTCTGATTGGGAAATCTTGTTGAGAAGCCATTCTTTTGTTTCTTTGGCTGCATGAAAATTTGAAGGTTCACTTCACTTTGATTTTCTATTTTTATTACTCATTTTTGTAATTCTTCTCCACATTATATTTTTAGTCTTCTCAATTCCCATAATTGAGGTGCGTTTAGGTTCTCTATTGAATTTTCTCAGAGGTCAAGACCTATACACAACTCATTTCACTCATAACAATTTTATCTGTACATTAGGAATGGAGTTCTTATCTGATATGAATGTGTATATCTACTTTTTTGATAGTGAGGTAAATTAACAAGTGTAACTTATTTGGCAAAACCTGAAAAACTTTTCTGGAAAATGTTTCACAAGAATCATCAAAAGTAGTTTTTTTTAACTTAAAAACTAACATGTGTTTTTCAGATTGAATAACTACATGATACAGGAAATAATTATTCTCCGTTTGAAATTTATGGAGTTAGAGTTGAAAATAAAGTTGTGTTTTTGATTATATTTTGGAAAAATATTCATTCTCAATGTATTTAAATATAACTTCAAAAGTGAAAAGTGAAATTAAAAAACAAAGTTATAAGCTGTTTACCAAGTTAAATTTGAAATTTCAAGTTTAAATGTTTATTTTTAAATAAAGTGTTTTTTTTTTTAAAAATAAATAATTTTTATGACTAAATAGATAAGATTGGGTATATTGATGAGAGGTCAAATCAATGAGAACTTTTCGTACAAATAGACCCAACAAACAATAATATTCTTAGTACAAACAGCAATTTTTCTTTCATCTCCAGGTTCTATGTTTGGTGCACGGTAGAACACAATTTTGTGGAAATTATTTGACGATAGCAATATAATTATCATTATATTATGTTTTTGATAATAATATTATATGAGTAGTTATAATTAAAGCTATGCTAAAGATTTTTAGTGATTTCGAATGCAATGATATTAAAAAAAATCTATTGTCATTTTTAATATCTCTTTTATTGCCATGCCCCATCTTTTAGTTTATTTTTTTTCTAAAGAAATACTTATTCCTTTTCATGTGGATAATTTTCACCTGTCAGAGAGTTTTCCCAATCACTAGTTCTTTGAAAGTGATGTTCAAAAGCTAAATTTACACTATGCCAAAACACAAGTTAGGTCCAAATTATATTGATTGCCATTATTTCTTAGCTTAGTTCATGGGACGTAACTTTGATTGTGCCTTTGTTATTTTCAGTACTAAAAATGTCATTCTCATATTCCTAATCTAAAGTGAATCATAATACTTCCTCTTATAAACTCCCAATTCTATGCAATAGCCCTTAACTACACGCTATATATTCTCTTTTCTTCTACTAGAGTTTCACATCATTATCAAGATTAAATCGATAAATCACATGAATATAATTTTATTATTATTTCATAGAGGAATTTTGAAAATGAGGTAAAATCTTGAGAGTCATGAGTTATATATCCACTTGAAGTTGGCATGTAGCATTTGCTTCCTTACAACCACTCAATATCAAGTCTAAACTTCTTGCCGATGAATATTTATCTTTATTTAATAACTTCTTCCTGATGAATTCTTATCTTCAATTGGATATATTATTTTAAAAGGAAAGTCTGGACACTTTTCATAGTACTTTATTTTATTAGAGTGATAACGCCTTTTCTTCTTTATTTGGAGGTTTGGGTAAAAGAAAAATCCAACTAATTAACCAACCATACCAACAGTCTCCAACTTAGGAGTGTTCACAAATTGATTTGAGTTGCCTATTGATTAAAATTAAAATTAAATAATTTTTTTTAATTGATTTTAAAATTATTAAATCAAATCAAACAAAATATAGTATAAATTAATTGATTTGATTGTTATTAATTTCGGTTCGATTTGAATTGATTTTTGGTCATTAATTATACGAGAAAATAAAAGAAATGATTGATTAGCTATGACTTAGACCATATGGTAATGTGAAAAAGACGTGTCTTTATTTTTTAAAGAGACAAGTATAAAACACACACCTAAATTGTTCATCTTTTTTGAGTTTCATACCTAAACTATTGAGAGTGTGAGTTTCAAACCTAAACTATCACTTCTTAGTTTGATAAACACACCTCTCTCTTTTATTCCACTCTCACCATGGTGTGTGTGCTACGCTCTCTCTTTCATTTTAAAAAAAATTGCCACATCACACTCCACATAGATAAAATATTCCACCTAGACAAAAATTAAATAAATTTTTAGAATTAATTAAAATTAAATATTAAAGTATTACTATCCACCCTCAAAAAAATATAAAATAAAATTGTAACACCCCAAATTATTTTTGCCAAGATTCGAATCATTCTTCATATGCGTATAGACTCGATATGAATGACTTCTAATTGTATTTATGAGTTAGGATCAAATTTTAAGTATTTTAAAGTGTATTAGATGTGGTTTAGGGTCATATGAGATCTCTAACACCAAGTCAAGCCCAAAGAAGTTTTATCGGCTAAATATTCATATGAGTCCGTATAATGGTCATCTTCAAACGACCATATCTTCTAGAATATGACTAATTGGGTGGCCCATGACTTAACAAATTAAAGATCTTTGAGTCTTCTTTTCAATGCCACCAAGATTGCATTTGTTGGAGTTTAGAGTAAAAAGTTATGTCAAGTTAACCAGAAGGGTACGCGACTAGTCCGCGTCGCGGACTTGGCCAATTTTGGTTCACTTCAAATTTCGGGAAAAGATAAACTATGAGGGAGCAACTCCGCGACGCGGACTTGTTCCACCCTAGTTCAAATTTCTTCCCGTTTTCAATTTTTAGGAGGGATTTTTCGGTCTTTTCTCCACCTTTCCCAACCTAACCCACAACATTTTAGGGCTAAAATCCCCCCTTATTAGTATTCTAGGGGTGTTTTCTTCTCATTCACCCCTAGAGATTTTGAGAGAAGAGATATGAAAGGAGAAGAAGAGCTAGGATTCAAGATCTTCAAGCTGAGTCTTTGATTTTTGGTGAGATAATCTTCACTCCAGGTATGTAAAATTACTCATAACGTTGAATTGAGTCCATCCTCGTGCCCTACATCAGTATTGAGTTGAGTTGATTGAGTTTGAGGTTTCATGAGTTGAGTTCTTTAGTTATCTATAAATTCTATTGAATTTTTGTATATAAATTCATATGTATTGATGATGTTTTTGAGTTATTTAAAATTTCTTGAGTTGGATTTTGTTGAGAGTATGGATTCATATTTTTCTTCACATAAATCCAAATTGAGATTTCATTTTGTTATGTTATGCAGTGATGGAATTTTTAAAATATGATTTGTAAAGGTTTTGAATGAGAAAGAGTTGAGTTTTGAGGAGTCCTATAATTACCATTTTGAGTATGAAAGAGTCGAAAATTTATATATGTTCTTTTAAAACATATATTTAAAAATGAGTTGAGTCTGAGAAGTTCTTAAATTTTGTTATTTTGAACATGAGTATAAATGATTATTTGAGATGGAGTTTTGAAAAGGTATGAATGAGTTTGAGAAGTCTCGTAATTATTATTTTGAGCATGAGTTTGAGAAGTCTCTTAATTACTATATTGAGCATGAGTATTTTGAGTATAAACATATTGAGCATTATTACATTAAAACATCTATTTTGAGATTGAGTTGATGAGTTAAAAATTATGTTTTAAATGCATTCATTGAGTTGAGATTGTATCAAATTTAAAGAGAAGAGTTTGATGATTAGATGAGTTGATTTGATGAGAGTCCAATGAGTTGATTTGAACCAAGTCCAAAAGAGACTAAATGAGTATTTTGAGTAATTTACTCACCTGATAGATATGAACATATTGAGTCTTGAGAGGAGTATCGAGCATCGAATTGGGTAAGAGTAAGTAATAATGCGAACTCAATAACTACGTAGCCAATGTAGAAAAGGATTGAACCGTTGAAGTCGGATGTTTTCCTATTTCATTGTCTTGACATGATACGACTTGATTGATTGATGGATCCATAATTTGTTGATTCGTTCATACCCTGACAAGGTATTGAACGGACGTGACAACAACGTCAGTTTGTTGTACATCACTGGCTCATAGGTGATGGTTGTGGGTTAGATAAACTCCCAAATTGAGTGGATCGTGCATGATATGATTGATTTGATTGAGATTGTAGATGATTGAGTTGAATTGAAAGACATTGCTAAATTCTAATTTGCATATATATATATATATATATATATATATATATATATAGAGAGAGAGAGAGAGAGAGAGAGTTGGGTCCTTCGAGTTATTATTGAGTTGATTAAGTATGATGTGATTGGTTTGATTGAGATTGTAGATGATTGAGTTGATTTGTAAAACATTTTTAAATTCTAATTTGTATATTTATTGAGTTGAGTCCTTTGACTTTATTTATTGAGTTACCGATGTATGATTGGATCGGATGGTATATAATTTGATTTGATTGGATTGTATATGATTAGTCTTTTTCTAATCCGTATTATTACTTTAGACTTATGATATCTTGATTGAGTCTCTTACTCTTGATTGAGTTACTTGAGTTGATGTTACTCTACCTTGATGCATGTTTCATTCGACCATATTACATACTCGTACATTCAATGTACTGACGTCCATTTGGACCTGCATCGTTTTATGATGCAGACACAGGTTCTAGAGATCATCAACTGGCTCACCGTTGAGGATCCGTTCATATTCCAACTGATTGGTGAGTCCTCTCTTACATTCGGAGGATACCCCTTATGTTATTCTTGCTTTGAATTCAGTCTTTTCATTCTGATTTGATGTAGTCATGAACCTGCCATTGACACCATTTAGACAGTAGTGATAGAGGCTTCATAGACTATATAGTGAAGAGTTGATTGAGTATTTTTATTCCTTAAAATGTTTTTGTCAGACTATTCTCATTACACAGATTGAAGTTTGGTTTGTTGGTCTATGGCCTTTTTTCCTAGAGCTAGATTGCTAATTGGAATTGTCCACCTAATTATCTCTCTATTTTAACTCTTTGTTGATTGAATGAATGAATGGATGTGTGATCAGGCCAAGTGGTTCGCTTGGGAGCCAGTAATGATTTCTGAGTGTCGGCCACGTCTACGGTACCCTCATGGGGCGTGGAAAAAATATAAAATATTTTTATTACCCCATTCCACCACTTTTTCTCACCATACTCCCCCCCCCCACAATTTTTTTTGTATTATTTTTATTTTCTAAATTTCTTTTTGTAAAAGTTTTTTAAAAAAATATTTACTTCATCTTCCCCCCCCTTTAAATAATAATTTAGATATTATTTTTTTATATATTTTTTAAAAATAATTCTACCCCACCACTCCTAATCCTCCACTTCCAATTTTTTTTCTCGTTTTGTGTTGGATACATATACATGAGTGAGAAAAAAGTATATATTTTTTTAAAAATAATTTCATTGTTTTAAAAAATAATTTTATTTTTGGGGGGATAGAAATACTTTAGTTTTAACTTTTAACTAATATTAATAGTTTATTTAATTTTTATCAATATAGAATATTTTAGCCATGTGGCAAAAAAATTTCAAAAAATAGAGAGAGTAGAGTAAGTATATTACACACCCCACTGAAGTGTGTTTTTCAAACTGAGAAGTGATAGTTTATGTATGAAACTCAAAAAAAAATAAAATAATTTAGGTATTTTTTTGATAGTTATCTTTTTTTTTTTGGTTGAGTTGGCTTATCACTGTGCACGTGGCACAATAAGTTCCCTGTCAATTTATGTTTTTACTGCCAATGCTATTATTGAATTTTTTAATTTGGTATCCGGTATCTGCATTAGAGTTTGGTTATTTTGAATTTATGTTATGTAGGGCTCCATTTGTATGGAAATGCCCTCTAGGGTTGTTTAAGGGTCGGTTTGGATCGGCTATTGGTTAAAATAAAAATTAAATTAATTTAATCGATTTTAAAATTATTAAAACCAAATCAAACCAATTAAAATATACATCCATTGATTTGGTTGTTATCGATTTCGTTTGGTTTGGTTCGATTATTTGATTATTAACCATACACAAAAATAAAAGAACGATTCATTCAAAACAGAAGAAAAGAAAATAATTCATTCAAAAAAAATAAATTATCTTCGTGCCATTTTGAATCTTATAATTCTTAAAAAACCAGAACTTTAATTATGTTTAACTTCATGCTTATATTGTTAGCTAATTCAATGTACTAAACAACATAAACTTACTAAATAATGCATAAGCTAATGATATGGTTGTACAAATAAAAATCGTATCATACCTTACTATTTTAAATTAGTGTGCCATATTTTTTGCATAAAAAGTGTTCATAAAAAATAATATTATATTTATATATATATATATAATTATAATTATAAAAAAATATGTATATAATTTATTAGTTCGGTTCGTATATTTCTTCAGTTTTTTTTGAACAAAATCAAAACCAAACTAAATATTATCGGTTTTTAAAATGTAAAACCAAATCAAATAAAAAATCAGTTAATTTGATTGGTTTGATTTCATTTTTCGATTTAGATAAATTTTTACCCAAATCGTAAATACCCCTATTCTCTATCAAGAATTTTTCTATATTTAAAACTCAAACTCGAGATCTCTAAAAATTTAGAGGAGCAATCTTATCTATTTGTACTACATTCTCTGGTGGTGCTATTATTGGTTTTGATGATGAATCATCATTTAATCATTTTTCTTCTTTTAATTCATAAATAGGATATAAATCATTTAATTAATGAAACAATTTCCTACTTCATCCTCAGGTTTTCTTCGTCAAACCTTTTGAAATTTCTTCTTTCACAATAACACCACATATGAAAAGAATGAAAAAGAGAAAAACAATTCAGAAAAATCCATTTCAAATTGTTCCATATATAGAGCCCGTTTGGATTGACTTTAAGTTGGTCAAAACCAACTTAAGGCCTCTCTTTAGCTTTTGAACGTGTTTGTCTAATGCTGACTTTAAGCCATAAAGTTTTTAAAGTCAGTCAAAAATGAAAAGTTAGGATTCCTAACTTTTTTTTTCCAAAGTGCTTAAAGTCATTTTCTTTGACCATGAAAATTACTTTTATATCCCTTATATTTTAACTAAATTCTCAAACTACCTTTTTTTATTCTTTTAATCCTAAAATTCACATCATAAGCACTTTTATCCAAACACTCAACTACTAATTTATAAAAATAACTTTCAGCACTTCAAAGTTCTAAAAGCACTTCATACATAAAAGTTATTTTTTTTAAGTCAATCCAAACGAGCTCATAGTCTTTGATATGTCATAATATGATTGTCATTCTTAATTAATATGTTGTAAAAATGAGGATATTTCTGATTGTTTGTTGACATGTCATTTTCTAAAGAAGTTTACTTCATTGATGCACTACAACTTACAACAATCAAAGCTTTGTAATATATGACATTTTTTGCCCGCAAATAACTTCATAAAAGTTATGTCCATTTCCACAAATATTCTAGGCAAATAGTGCAATCATCAACATCATAGATATATAGGAATCCCCAAATTACACCCTAACTCTGCTTAGAGAGTCATCACCCCAACAATTTAGAGCTAAATTTTGCAATTTAATCCATAAGGGATGGTCTTTAGAATCTCATCATTAATTATACAATAGTATAGCAATGTTTTAAAAGGTGGGATGCAAGATGAGACATTTTACTTAATACGAGACTGTACGTAAGTGCCGAGACATAGAACATAAGTCCCATGAATTTGTGGGGACGTACACCTCATGTATCTTAAATTATATAAATTTATTACTAATAAAATAATCAAAAATAATTTTAAAAATAATTTTTCAAATAAATTTAAATAAATCACCAATAATATAGAAAAAAATATTATAATTATTATTTGAGAAAGATTAACTAACAGAAAAAATGATAATAACCGTCATCCATTTTATCGATCTCGACATCTACTGATCATTTCCACCCTCAACTAATATTTGTACTGATTATTATTTATTTATTATAAAGAAGAAGGATAAAAATCGTAAGAGCAATGACAAACAATGAATAAAATTGCCTCGAAACATAGTGCTATGTAATTTCTATCTTATCAATTTTAGACGTGATTATACAAAAACTATTTATCACAATATCATTTTCTATGAAAGTTGCTTTATTTATTTATATATTTTAGCAAAAGTCACTATAATATGAAAACATAGAAGCATAAAGTATAAATATCACCAAAAAAATAAAAATAATTTATAGTAAAAATACATTAAAAATAATAATAAGAGATCAAATTTAACGCATGGGACACACATTTTTATACCCCAAACTTATGTTTTAACACCCGAAACTCACCTTCTTACATTCAGGGCCTACGCCTCTCATATTTATAATGGATTGCTCATTTCCTCTTGTGGACGTAGGTCAGTTGACCGAACCACGTTAAATATTTGTGTCTCTTATGATATGTTTCTCGTTTTTATCTTCTTATTTATGATCTTTCGAGATTTGCATTGCTAACTTTCGCATGACACTAATTATTTTCGATCCTAACATATTTAGCCAAAATCTTTTTACTTTTAGAAGTATATAATGATTATGCCAATAACATCCAAACAAAAAAGTAGAGCATGCAACAACATATCACATTCACGTTTATGTGCTGAATTTAAATATTGATACCTAATACAGATAAATTATAATTATTAATTAATGTCAGAACAATCACGAAATTAAGCATCTTAATTCTAAACACCAATCACATTAAGTGATACAAACCATATCTTTTTTTTTTGAATTTATATATTAGTATAATTTTGATTGTGTATTAACTTGTCTTGTTTAACAAGAAACTGAACCAATTAATAATTCTTATATTATATATACTTGGTGCCTTAAATTAGAATCTTAATATTATTAATTCATGAATGAATTAATCAGTAACTTATTAATAGTAGTGCAAAGATCTATCTGGCAAAACACTTGCTTTCTTTTTCTTTATCCCTATATATAAACCTGGCTCTATGTATAATAAAAAAAATATATGCTATATTATATTAATTTGTATTATTTAATGTGAGGTGTAACATGTAGCAATTAAGGAAAATTAATTTGTATTACTAATTTTTAAAGATGAATTTTCAAAATTGATCAAATTTCATGAACAAATAATATATTTTTTAATTTTTTTTATGACCAAACAGAATTTAGTATTTGTACCAAAAAGAATCTAATGATATTTTGGCAGATGTACAACTCATAACTTATTACACATTCTAAAAGAGAGCAAAATTTTGTCAGCACTTAAGAAGAGCTGTTTGTGCTGGGCTCTGTCTGATGTTCAAACAGAAATGAGAAAACTCAAAGGTAACATAAACAATATGCCATTACTTCACCGTTTATGTACAGTTTTTTTTCAGAATCAAATAAACTAGATCATCATCAAAATTTTCAACTTTCTATTACAGTGATGGAGAAATGGAATTGGTAATCCATCAATGTTACATTTTACTAAGAAAAAAAGAAGGAAAAAATAAATCTTTTTCTCTTTTCTATACCTACTTTTTAATTTCTTTCTAACTAATATTCCTCTGCTTCTAATTAATGTCACGTTTCAATGAAACCAGTCATCCTTAAAATTGAGTCCCTTACTTGACGCAAATTCCTTCCCTTGAGCGTCCTTTCATATCCTGTGCAAATTGAAAATGCCATCATTTTTCTGGCAATTCTCCGTTTAATTATTAAATGGGGCGGCACCATTTCCATTTCATCATCTACGAACTCGTTGTATTTAATTTCCGTGAACCATGAAGCTTTGTTCATTGGTACAGAATCGGTATCCTGATTCATGATTACATTCCGTATCATGGATACCTTGTTGTTAAAATGGCCAATTTGGAAGGCATATTTGTCTTCTGCTTCTTCCTCAGCTGAATGTTGAAGCTCCGTTTCATGCTCTTGAGGAAAAAGCACTTCGCTTTCCTGAAATTCTTCAGCCATGAAAACTCAAGTATGAGAAAAAAATGATATGTTTTTTTTTTCTCGTTGAAATAATAGGAAAAGGGGGTAGGAGAAGGGGACATATATAGGGGAAAGGAAATGATTGAGGGTCATGCTAAAAAGCATGGAGTGTGGGTCCCCTTTTTCTCTCTCTAAAACTCTTTCTCTCACTAAATATATGTTAGATACTTTGGGTATCTATGATTTTGTGTATGTATGCTTGTACTAGATTTTCATATTTATGTTACACTTTAAATCATTTTCTTGTTTAATTTATATGAGTATATAAGTTCATAATGTAACGATAGGGTAACATTTTGGTATTTTTATACTATCATATAAAATCTAAATAGCTCAGTTGATTGATTACCTGAAATCTTGTTGGTGAGAGTTTGATTTTCCACTTTGTAATCTCTTGCCTCGTTCTCTTTTTTCAATAACAGGAAAAAAATTATTATTAAAACATTCATACAAACGAAAACAAATTAATCAACATTGAAAAAGGAAATAAATAGTTTTACCCCATTTAACTAGTATTTAAATAATTTGATCCATATCGCGATATCTTCATTCTCTTTCCTCTTTTGGACCAATTGTTGACGAAACGTCCTCTTTGATCTAAGTATTTTTAATCCAATTTTTTCAATAAATGAAAAGGGTGAAAAAGAAAGTGAAAAAAGGGTTCAAAAACTAAAAAAATATGCAAATTCACATGTGAATAGTCAATGCTTGAAGATGGTTGTTAGGACTTATCGCCTGAAAGGGAGAGAAAGCGGAGAGTTGGGGCGTCGACTGGCAGAAATAAAAATGGATTAGAATTAGAGCAAGAGTGTGAGTCGTCTGCTTAAATAGAATAAGCGGCGGAGTTTAAGAGAATTAAATGAGTTGGATTTCGTTTTTTTTTTTGATGGGCCGTGAGTCATATCAATGTACGAGTTAAATTTGAATGTGAGTTTTGGCTAAAATTAACATAATTTGACCAATTTTTCTGAAAGAGATTGGTAATGTATTTGAGTTATTATCTAAATATAAAAATACTACAACGATAATATAAGATGATATTGATAAAATCATATAAAAATTTGTAATAATAAATATAAAAATTAGTTAAGTACATGATGACAAATGCATATGTAATTTTACTAGAATTAAAAATGTAATTAAAATTTTCAGAAATAGATATAATAATAATATAATATAGAAAATATTATTTTTAAATATAATATGAGTGATAAAAAGCTACATAAAATTATGAATAGTACTATAGAAAGTAGGAATTTCCAACAATTTTTTGTTGTAATATTTCAATATTGTTGCCAAAAGTAATTTGGCAATAAGAAAAAAGTTTGTAGTAAGTGTTGACGTAAATATTATTGGAAAAAGTTTATGCAATGATAAATAATATTGTTTCTGAAAGTTAATTATTTACGCAATATAAAAAGTTATATTTATAAATCAGATTTTATTTGTAAAAAATCACATTGCTGTGATTTATGCGATTATTTAGCAACAAAAAAATTGTTGCAAGGAATTATATATATATATATATATATATATATATATATATTTTTTTTTTTTCAATAAACTTAATTGTTTCAAAAAGATGAGCAAGAAAATCGATTAATAATCTTTTATGAATGCGTAGAACCAACTATTATCATGGTAAATCACATTTGTTTCTACAATATTAGCCATCATATTTAATTTTAGTATATATATATATTATATATATATATATATATTATATATATATATATATATATATATATATATATGCATTTAGAGAACTGTAAATAATAGACGATATGATTCCAATCAAGATTTTATTAAGTATTTAAGGGTCATTTGATAGGTGAGTACAACTTAAGTGATTAAACTATACCTCACGTAGATAAAATAATTCAAGTACGATAAATTATTTATGTGCGAACATGTGTTAGACAACACAAATAGATTTCTCCTGAATTATTCCGTGCTTTAGTGCCACATTGCAACTATATATTGTGGTTGATTTTCGTGCCATAAATGACAAACTTCATCATCACTTATTAGTATATTTTA
Source organism: Solanum dulcamara (assembly GCF_947179165.1). Classification (NCBI taxonomy): domain Eukaryota; kingdom Viridiplantae; phylum Streptophyta; class Magnoliopsida; order Solanales; family Solanaceae; genus Solanum; species Solanum dulcamara. The sequence continues at coordinate 45,301,865 of NC_077247.1, forward strand.
ATTTTTGATAAATATTGTTTATCATCAAAGTATCTAATCTGACATCTTATACTTTTCGCCCAAAAAAAAAAAAAACCAAACATATTTACGCACACTCAACATAATAAGCAAAACTTGAGGTGTCAAATGGTGTGACTTGAATTGAGGGTGGGGTGGAGTTGGGGGGGGGGGAGTGTTAATGGTGTGACTTGTGTTTGGAGGGTGGTGTGGCGTTGATGGTGTGACTTAGTTTGGATTGAATTTGGACAAATTGAAGACAAATTAATGTTTTGGCCATTTGTTTTTTTTTTCCTTCCATTTTTTCTATTTCACAACCCAACAAATAAGGCTTGAGATGTCAAATGGTGTGACTTGAATTTGAGGGTGTTAATTAGCATGATTTAATTTAATTTGAAAGGATTAAAATTAGATTCGAATCTCTATATATTTTGTAGGTGTTAAATAACGTGATTTGAATTGAATTTTGATGAATTAAAATTAGAAATCAATTTATATAAAGAATTTAGAAATAGCACATATCTGAATGCTTGACTAAAATTTAACATATAATACTAATAAGGTATATAGAAATATTAACATGATAAAAAGTGACAATCTCACAAAGTTAATATGGGGACTACAAAGCTCTATTTCTTTTTCTTTTTTCCCATGTATTATTTTTGTGGCTAGTCCCTAATGTTATCTTTTTACCGTTTGTTTTAGCTCTTTTTTATTCATTTTCTTTTTTCTTTCACAAACCTAATTTATAAAAAATATATATTTTATTTATTGTTTTCTGATCTTGAAATTTTAGTTTTAATAGAATTTAAACATTTTTTAAATTTATCCATTTAATGTCACTCTTTTCTTAATTTTCAAAATTATTTAGAATAGTGATATCAAGAAACATAATATTTATCTAGCTATATGTTGATTTATTAAATGTAGACTATAATTCAATTTTATTAGCTAGAGGTAAGTCAGCATATAGATACTCAAAATTAAAAAATCGATAGCTTTCCCTAAAATTTTTCTATAGCATCTATCAATTACTTAAATTTAAATGAAGAAATAAGTAGAAACTTTTTATAATTTCATTAATCATGGACTTTCGTTGAATTTGTCGATTTTATTAAGGAAAATCAGGAAAAAAACTTCATTGATTTTTCAATAGTGTTTGTTAATTTAGTTCAACTTAACAAAATAGTAGACTAGTGATATCCGTAAATTTTGTTTTTCGGTAAAACACGACTTTTTAGAAATGATGGCACTTGTAGTTATCAAATACTGACTTCGCCGGGTTAGTGACCCGTCTTCAAGTTACTTGAGTTAAATGAATTAGATCGAAATAAATTTAAAATAAATTATAACCCAATACATTCAATTTTTACAATTTTTTAAATATAATTTATTTGAGTGGTAAAAGATTTATTTTCATTTGTTATACCGGCTATATATAACAAAAATTATATATATTATGAGTCAGATTATATATCAACTCAATTTATAGATGAATAGAGAGATCGAAGTCATGAGCTGAATTAATAAATGAGTGAGTCAATAACCACACTCAAAATTGAATGGATTGGATGGTTTTTTTATGGATTTTTTATCAAACCCCCTAACCCATAAAATTGCACATTTGGGTCCCCTATAAATTTGTTGGTCTTTAATTTTGCTCTTTAGCAATTAAATTTATGTCTAGCGACACATAAGTTCTTTTAAAATTGAAGTCATTCGCAACCTAATTTATGAAATATTATAATACGAAAATATATGTTATAGTTCATATATTTGTGTTGTGCTGCTGCTTGTCATTTTTATCCGTTATCTTAGTAAAAAAAATAATGTATCATTTAATCAAGAAGGTATTACTTCCTCAATCTCCTCTTAACTGTTGTTTTAATTCAGCAAAATTATTCCCACAAAATAATTATCATTTTAAAAATTCAAGACTAAAAATAATAATTGTTTTCAATTATACTTTTAATTAAGTCCTTAACATTAACGTAGTATATATAATATTTAAGAGGAAAAAACAGCTTATCTTTATTAAATAGAAATAGCTTAGTAAATTATACCTTATATTTATTATTATTGTATTACTAAGCGCAAAAAGAGCTAAAGCCATAGTTAAAATAGGATGGATGAGTAATAGTTTTAAACTCCAAACATTATTATCCAAAGGAGATACATAATCATTAATTACTCATTAAGGAAAAAAAAATTAATCAAATACTTAATCACTTCAGTCCCATATGAATATTATATGATATTTTTAGCTTTAACATTTATTTTTAAATAATAATCTTTTACATTATCATTTTTTTCTTCAAATTTATCCTTGTTTAGATAAGTGAGTTGTTACATAATCAAACAATCATATTAAATAGGTACTATTTAGTGAAAGATAATTTAGTGAAAAAGCTTTTTACTTTTTAGATGTGAGTGAATATTTTAAGGGTATGCTGTCCAAATTAAAATCACCATAATAATATAATTCGAACAGAGTATTTCGTATGATTAATGCTGTATTTGGTCTACGATAATGACTATTGATTAATTAATAGCTTTTTTTCGTGTCCATTTGTTAAAAAGATTTGAGTAAACTGAAAACCTTATAAAAAAAAACTTCAGATCATGGCTTAAAATTTTGTAGATATTAGAAAATAGTCTAAAATTTTATCAGTTTCAAAGATTATATTTGTATAATTTTTGAAAAAAGGAATAAAATCTAAATGATGTCAAAAAAGAGAGATTTGCATAAATAATCGGCTGATTCAAAGTGCGAAGAACCTATTAATTTGAGAGCAAGAATGATATAAGCTTATTGCAAAGACACTTAAATAAAAACTATCGTTTTGTTTTTGTTATTCCTTTAAGAAAAAGATAATTAATAGCCTAGCTTTTAACTTAATTTCACGATTGCTACATATGTAAAGAAAGTCTAAAATAACATGCTACATAATTAGAAGTCAATCTGTTACTCAAGACTCAAGAAGTAAGTGTTGCTTACAAGACAAGTAGTGAAGAAACTATTAGGAGAAGAATAATGCGTCACTACTTGAATATGAAGAGGCAATAGACATATTATTATTATCTTCATCAAAACACACTAACATAAGCACAATTATTAGAATTAATACTCCAAACAATAATAAATTATTAAAATATGAAGCAAATAATGACTAAATACATGCATTTTAGGCCAAACATCACTGTCGTTGCTCCTGGTGCAAGTTTCTTTATATTCGAATAAATCGAATGGCTTTTACCAAGGAAAAAAAATGAAAAAGAAGATAGAGGAAGGAATAGCAGAGTGATATAATTCAATTTTTAAGTTCGGAGTCAAATCCCATAGAGAATTTAGGTTTAGCTATAATATTCTATATCGTCGAGAAAATACTTGAACAACCTTTCAGTTCAAGTTTTTAATAATACTAGTTTCTGAACACGTGTGTTGCACATATGTCCCATGTAACTTTTTAAAAATTCATTATAATGATAAAAAGTTCTATGAAAACATGTATGTAATGAGTAAGAAAATGCAATAATCACAAATAAATCTTTAAAAGTGTGACAAGAAATACCAAATAATTAATTTATTTTAAGCAACTAATCGTAATTTTTGAACTTTGCTTCGTAGTTAGCAAACAAAATTAAATTAAAGAAGTCTAAGAAAAAATATAAAAAATAAGCAAAAAAGAAAAAATACAAAACAATAAAACATAACATCCTTCTTAAGACTTTAATCATAATAATATAAATGAAAAATGAAATATATAATGAGACATAATTTTTTGACTTCTTGTTGACACCTTCTCCCATTAACAAATCAAAATTCAAAAGTCTTCTTCATCAAGTCAAATTAAAACATGAATCAAATAAATGATGATATAAGCGCTTCACTACTTTAACTATAGAATGAAAAGGATAATCTTGGGTAGGGGATTCTTGAAACAAAAAAGATCAATTTATATAGATAACATATGAAAGAATACCAAAAGAAATCTTAAAGTTTTAAATTAAATAGTTGAAAGTTATGATTATAAAAAGTATGAGAATTACAGATATTAAGAATAACAATTGAATAGATAATTAGATATGAGTTATGAAAATAAATATTTAAGACAAATAAAGAGAAAATAATAAATAAATTCAATTTTGAGAAGAATATTTTGTAAAGGAGAAAGTGAAAATGTCAAAATTATTTTTTACCTATATATATAAGTGGTTGAATCTCCTTCGCTACTTCTTCGTATGTTTGCTTATTTATATTTTGAATTTCATATTGATATTTTCATCCATACCAAACACCCTATAGTTAGTCTCCCAGAAAAAGTATGAAACATAACAAATATAAGCTAAGGCAGGTTAAATAAATTGATAATGTAAACACAATCTTTACGATGGTATATATGCGTTAAATTTTATTTCCATTTTGATTATGGTCACAATTGAGATCTTTTTTATATTTACGTCAGGGGAGAAAATAGGAAAAAGGGGAAGAGGATGCTACGCTACTGATAAGATTTGAACCCTTCATTTTAATGACAGAAGGTAGGAAGAACTCGTCAATTGAGCTAGCTCTCAACCCCCAATTGAAGTGGTTACTGCTATAATAAGTAATTCAATTATTTTAATGTAATAATGGAAACGAGTATGCTTGTTTGGAAGTACTAGTGTTCATGTACAGTTTGGTGAAATTTTTTAGAATTGAAAAGGTCATTCCAGATGAGAAGATTTGTGTTCTATGGTTCTCCTATGCCAAGCATGGCCTTCCAGTTTGCCTTCTGAGCTATTAAGATTCCCTGCGACTGCAGCATTTTGAAATAGAAGAGAGATTGAGAGAAAGAAAAAGAGAATGGAGGGAGAGATAGATATGAATACATATCCGATATTATTATTCTGATGCATATCTACTGCTTAATCTATTACAGTAAACTTAATTTTCCTTGATCATTGTCTGAAACCTATTAATACATATGTATACAACGATTTTATATAACAACAACTATATATTCAGTGAAATTTCACAAGTAGGGTCTGGGAAGATATATATAGCAACAAGATTTATAATCAATTCTTTATTTTGCATAATACAAATACGATTATCTACATGAGCAAGAAATGCAATTTCAATTATTGTATGGTAACTAACTATTTTAGTTTGAAATTTCATGACATCATGCTCTAGTTACACGATAGTGGAAGTTATGCTGCTGATGATGATACCGCGATGGGGCTTCGGACCATATGGACTCCATCACTCCATGTGTACCAACCAAAGGAAAACTCATTTCTACTTTTGGTACTACTTTGAGCTGTTACTGTTATGTTGAAGCTGTGTTTCTCTCCCAATTTGCTGAAGCGTAAGGTTTTTGGAACAATATCAACAACATATCCAGGAGGTGATCTCAAAGTTAAAACGTAAGTCGAATTGTGTTTTCCAACATTGGTAACAACTCTTGTGACAGTCCTGCTGGATCCTCTCATGTTTGCTATAGCAAGTGATGGGTAGTTAAGGTTACTCGCCGCAGGTACTTTCTCAGGACAACTGAACGACGAATCTAGGCTTATGTTTTGACTACAGAGATAGAGAAGATAATCTGTGTAAGTAGCATCATAAACAAGTCCAGGATCTACAGCTCTTGATGGCTTGAAATGTCCTGCTCCGTATTCGAAGGGGTTTGCATTATCACCAGTGGCATTTGTTATTGGCCTACCAACCACATTATTGATTGTTGCTGCAATAAGAGTAAATTAAACAACTGTCTCTTTGAAATTCTGATGAAAAAAATTAACTAGGAGTGCATTTCTTGAAGAGAAACAGAGGAAAGCAGAATTACATGTGGTCATTAGAGCTGATCTGATTGCAGCACTACTCCAATCTGGATGAATTGATTTTAAGAGTGCAATTACAGCTGCAACATGTGGGCAAGACATGGATGTTCCAGATTGGATGTTGTACTTAACGAAACGACGATCCTCAGGTATTTTCAGGAGAGATGATGCCTCGGTCCATGCTGCTAGTATGTTAAATCCAGGAGCAGTTATATCCGGCTGCAATTTAATGTATAAACTATTCTTCAGAAAGAGTTTTACTTGTATACACCGACCTGACTGTAAATTACTTGCTAAAATACTCATATTTTGGCACTTATATATATTACCTTGAGAATGTTAGGATCGATAAGATTTGGTCCTTTGGAACTGAAAGGAGCCATGACGGGTGCTGGCTTAGTACCTATCAATGTCTTCCCTGGGAGAAGTGTTGCCATTGGATTTTTTTCAGACCGTATATATGCCAGGATTGTATTTATGCCATCTAAAAAAGCAACTGTTGTGGGATCCAGAAAAGGAATGACTTGTATCTCATTAAATGGATTAAGTAAAATAGCTGCAACACCTCCAGCTCTATTCACTTCCATTGATGCCTGTGGAGTACTATTTATGCAGATGACAACTTTTCCTCTGACAAGATTTTTTGATAGTGTACCAGGAAGACATTCTCTGGATATGCAAAATAAAACAATGAAATATTAATTTCAGTATCTTTAATTATCTTTGGTTCAATTTAAGTGTCTTACTTTTTTTTCTTTTAGTTTGTTTAAAAGAAGCACATGCTAGTGAGGTGAGGCGTAAGCCCCGAAATACGATGATGACAGTAAGTCTCATGAAGCTACAGAGTGTATATCTCATGTATCTTCAATTTTATTACTAAAAAAATAAGCAAATGTAAAAAATTAATAATTCTGCAAATAAATTCAAACAAATCATTGATAATATAGAAAAAGATTCTAAGTATTGTTTGAGAAAGGTAACAATACAAAAATTATAATAGCCAAGATAATCTGTAAAATGAAATAATCATCCATCTCATCAACGATCGCTACATCTACTAGTCATTCACATCCTCAACTAATATTTACGTTGATTATTGTTTATACATTTCAAAGAAGGAGATGGACAAAAAGTGTAAGAACAATGACAAAAAATGAATAAAGTTGCCTTATGAACATTGTGCTAGTGAAGCTCTATATCCTATCAATTTTAGGCACGATTATCTAAAAACTATTTTGTCACTTTCAAAAGTTTATGAAGATTCAAAAGTCATTGTTATTTTCTGAAACTCCATGTCAAGTCAAAAACAGAACAAACGAATTGAAACGCAGGGATTATTCTACAACATTCACATGACATATTTAATACGAGAAGATTTAAAGGATATTTTGGTATAATTTACACATTTTTAATTTGAGATCACAAGATTTTAAAAGTATTTTTTTATTTTCTTAAAACCCCGTGCTACATCAAACTAATAAGACACATAAAATGACACAGAGGAAGTACCAAAGTAGAATGGAATTTACCCTGTTGCATTACTTGTTGTATTGCCTGTAATTTCTACATCTCCTGCATAAACCAAGGGATGCAACTTCCTCCTCATTATTGGAGTTACTGTTTCTCCCTAAATATTTATAAATTAAAAAATAAAGAAGTTAAAACAACTTAAAAAGCAATTCTTATATATATATGTTTTGTCTAACATCTTGTATTTTGCCTTAATTTCAAATTATTAGACTGACTTATATGACGATTAACTGAAGTTACGTTTTTACATTGAATTAAACTCGGATGATTGAATCTGAATGTATCATTACCTCGACGATCATGCCATTTCCGAGCATAATTGGAGATGAAAAAACTCGATCGATGCTACTAGCACCAACTGTGATAATCCATGGCGCTACATTTCCAACAGTTGAAGGTGTTGGACCATCATTTCCAGCACTACAAGCTACTACAATATTTCTCTTCACAGCATTCAAAGATCCAATAGCAATAGGATCCTCTGTGTAATATGTTGTTGTTACAGGTGAAAATCCTAGAGAAATACTAAGTACATGAACCCCATTAGCTATGGCATCATCAAAAGCAGCAAGAACGTCATCTGGAAGGCATGTAAGTTTCGTGTCATTTGGAAGTGGCCAACATACTTTATAGATGGCGAGACGAACATTTGGTGCACCTCCAGCAGCTGTACCCTTCGCAAATCCACCAATTGCTGATGCATTTGCAACTCTTCGGCCACCCACTGTGCTTGCTGTGTGAGTACCATGACCGTCTACATCTCTCGGTGATCGAAACTCCCTAGTCTCGTCAAGAGGACCATAGTGTGCTTCGTAACCATTTAAATAGTATTGCGCTCCAATTAATTTCCTTGAGAAACAAAAAAGAATAAAAATAAAGAAAGAGTAAAAGAGTTGTAGGCTTGTAAGTATATATAAGTTAAATTGAAAGCGAAAAAATTAACTCATCATTGGAGTAATTCAAAAGACTACTAGTTCAACCTGTTGCAATGGGAGGCGTTGAAGGCAACACCTTCTTGACAAGTTCCATTCCATGACTTTGGAACTGGTCCCATTCCTTCATCATTGAAACTTGAAGATTCTGGCCACACCCCTTCAAAAAAAGATGGAAGAGTAAATATAATGAGATAATTTTGAGGTATAAGGAGTAGTAGTGTTTACATTTTTAATTTAAAACCACAAGATTCATAAGCCTCTCTTTATTTTTCAACTTCATGGCCAATAAAATTAAGAAACTTAAACTGGGACAGAGGAAGTATATTCAAATGTTTTTGAAAAAAAAAAGAAAAAGAAAAAAGAAACAGAGAGAAATTCTTACCACTGTCCAAAACCCCAACAATGATATCCTCTCCATAATTTGCATTTTGCAGCAATTCTTCTTCAGAATTTATCAGCGAAGTTCCTTCCAATAATTTCACAAAGTCCCATGATCTAGTAGTATGAGGCTTTATTGTATGAGGATCACTGTGAAATACTGATATTACCCCTTCCATCCCTGTTTTGATCATGAAAGAATCAGGCTACCCATGATCCCATATTGAGACTTAATATAATTAAGTTACATCAGTTTGTTGTCTCAAACAGCGAAAACTATAAGTTCATGTATATGTACGATGTTTATGAAGTTTGTACCTGATATCATATCAGCTTCTTGTGGTGTTAACAAAGCAGAGAAGCCGTTGATGACGTTCTTGTAGCTGTGAACAAGTGACGCTCTTACATGTTCTTTGGAAGAAGTAGCCTTGACAGAATGAAGAAATGAACAGTGGTGATCTTCTATTTCTTTCAAAGTCTTGTCTCCATTGTGCTCTCCAAGGTATACTACATACACCTTTGTTTCTTTAGTACATGAAACAAAGCCACCAAGGCTCAAAATCAAGAAGAGCTGGGAAAAGAGAAATACAATGTGAATATGGTTTTTCATTTTGGATGACTTGTATTATATTGATTTGTTTTGTGTCCAGTATGAGTAAATCTCGAAGGGTTTTTATAGTGATATAATAGTAATATGATGAATATTCCTATCAATTGTTGATCATACAAGTCAATAACTCCCAAGTCTTCTTGTCTATCCTTCCAAAGTCTCGTGGAAAACTACAAAACATCCTTGTCTGTGGATCACTAGTTTTGCAGAAATTTCCTTGCAGTGTGAGTTACACATGGTGCAATCTTAGCAGGCAACTTCAAGAGAGATGATGCCTCGCTCCACACTTCTAGTATGTTAAATACAGGAGCAGTTATATCCGTCTGCAACTTAATGTAAAGTTGATCTTCAAAAAGCGTTTACCTTTTATACACGGTAAATAAAATGGGAATTGCTTGCTAAAATATTCATTTTGTGCCTACATACTATATATTATCTTCAGAATGTTAGTATCAACAATATTTGGTCCTTTGGAACTAGGATATGGAATGCATTCATTTTATACAAACCCTGAAATAATTGTAATAGTAGTATGACAATAAGTAACTTGTACGTTCAATTTATGGAGATTTACTTTGATATTTGGACCAAATTAATAGGAAAAGGCTCAAAAATACCTCCCAATTTTTTTCATTTATTAGTTGATTTTATCATTACCGATTGTTCTTATCCTTCTTCTTTACAAACTTGTCACCCGTACTCTTGGTTGAATGATGTCACGCCCCGGGAGGGTACCATAGATGCGGCCGACACTCAAAAACCATTGCTAGCCTTCAAGCGAACCACTCACATTCTATTAGCGGAAGACTCAACTTACAAGAATACTATTCATACTTAAGGCCAAAGGCCAACCACATATCCAATCAACAACTAGTAAGAATAAAATTAGTCAAAACAAAAAAAATCAAAATCATTCACACTCTAGTCTATGAAGCCTCTATCAACAATCCAAGAGGTGCCAATGACAGGTTCATGGCTACCACAAATCAAAATAAAAGAAAACTAACTCAAAGCTGAAATGATAATGCGGTATCCTTCGGAAACAGGGAGAACTCACCAACTAGGTGAAAGTGGATAGATCCTCAACGGTGGGCCTGTTGATAATCTCTAGTACCTGTATCTGCATCATGAAATGATGCAGGCCAAATGATGTCAGTACGTGGAATGTACGAGTATGTAAAATGGTCGAATGAAACAGACATCAAGTGTGACACCCCGGAAAATTTTTCGCAAAGAATCAAACATTTCTTCACGTGTGGGTAGACTCGGACCAGAGGACTTGTAATTCTACATGTGAGTTAGTATTAATTCCTAAGTATTTGAAGTGTTTTAGATGTGTTTAGGGGTCATAAGGGATCTCTAACACCAAGTCGAGTCCAAAGAACTCCAATCGATTAAGTTTTCGGAAGAGTTAGTATAAGGGTCAACTTCAAACGACCATATCTCCTATGATATAAAGAACTGGGTGGACCACGACCTACCAAATTAAAGGTCTTTGAGTCTTCTTTCCAACTCCACCAAGATTGCAATTTTTGGAGTTCGGAGTCAAACGTTATATCCATTTTACTATGGACTAGTACTGCAGGAATATTCAGGCCTGGGCGAAATTCAGGCTTGGCGCTCCAGTGGCGCCCCACGCCACTATAGCGCCAGAAAATAGCCTCAGTAGTTTGGGGCTTGGCGCGACGCGCCACTATTAGGTGTGCAGGGTTTTAAGCCTATTTTTGGCTTGGCGCTGCAGTGGCGCGACGCGCCACTATAGCGCCAGCAAGACTTTTGCCCAAATTTCTAGATTTTTGGAAGAGGGGCAACTTGGACTTTTTCCAAATTATATATACACCATCCTTGAGCATTTTGGACCATTATTTTCAGCTCCTCTCTCTCTCTAAAAAGCCCTAAATATTTCCCCTCTCTTCTTCTTCTTCTTCTCCAAATCCTTCTCCAACAAAGGGTGCCTTCAAGAGTTTCAAGAGCTTCAAGATTTGAGTTCTCCATTGAAGACCCAACACAAGGTTTTCTTCAAAGTCTTCAAACAAGGTATGTAAGGCTAACCAAAAATATGGATTTAGTTCTTCCATATGCCCATATATGTGTTGAATAGGAGTTGTGAAAGAGTTGAACCTTCTAAGAAGGTTTTCTTGAAAGTTTTTCCTAAACTATGGAATGTTTTAGATATAAATGGTTGATTGATGATTTTAATGAATTGAGTTACTAAATAGTTATCTTTCATATTTTTGGCTACAAATGTATCTTTGTATATAGATTTATAGGTATTGACGATATTCTTGAGTTGAGTTTTGTTGAGAGTATGGGTCCATGTTTCATTCACATGAACTCAAGATGAGATTTCTTGTCATAAATGTCTTGAGGTTGAGATGGATAGTTGTGTGTATATATATGTATTGATTGGAATGAAAAGAATGAATTGATTAGTTAAGAATGTCCCTTTGCTTCTATAAAATGAACATAGGACAAAAATAAGGATTTTGGAGTAGATGTTTGATGATTGATATGATGATGATACTTGACAATGATGTGATGATAATGTTTGATGATGATGTAAATGATAATATATGATGACGATGTGAGTGATGATGTGAATGGTGCTTATTTAATACATGTAGAATGGTTGACAAAGAGGTATATTGATGAGGATGTTATGTGATGAAGTGGATTGGAGTCTAATGTGATTATGTTGTTTAAATCAATTTCCTTAAATGCGCTATTCTACTTGAATGGTTGAGTTGAAGTCATAGAGTTGTGTTAAATCTTGAGGAGATGTCATAAATGTTCATATAGAGGGGGCTCATAGGTGATATGAGGAAGGAATTGGCAAGTGGACAAGGTCCTAAATGAGACTTGTCATTGTGACTTAATTGAATTGAAATGAGAACAGAGTTGATGAGGTGGTAATGTACCACATGAAACTAGCCGTGAGGGCTTGTTTGAGATGATTTGAGGAGTCTTATGAGCATAGAGTCATGGGAGGAGTATCGAGCACCGAAGCGGGTGAGAGTATAGTCCATACTCGAACCCCAGAAACTACGCCGCCAACGTAGGTAGGGATGGAACCGTTAAAGTCGGATGCTTCCCAAGGGATTGGAACCGTTAAAGTTAGATGTTTCCCATGGGATCGAACCATTAAAGTCGGATGTTTCCCATTTGTATTGTCCTGAAATGATAGGACTTGACTAATCGATGGTATTCATGATTAGAGAGGCGTTCATGCCCTGGCAAGGTATGGACGGACGTGGCAACAACGTCGGATTGTTGTACTATCACCGGCTCATAGGTGATGATTTTCGGTTAAGAGAAAACTCCTATTTAGATCTTGATAGTACTCTAAGTCAGTTGAGTTGAGTGAGTTGCTATATGCTTACGAGTTAGTTGTAATGACCTTGAAGGTGATTTTCGTAAATTTGTACAAAACACGCGTGAACAGTAACACGCGTGAACAGTAACACGCATGAACAGTAACTTTTTGGGCAGAAAATGCCCCTTTCTTCTCATTTCAATATTTTTCAACATTTGTTTGAGTTCTTGAACTCCTTGAGGTGATTTGAGAAGAGATTTTCGAGGCAAAGTGTTGGGTAAGTGATTTTTGACCTAAAACCTTCCTTTTTCATTAAGTTTTTGACGATTTTAACTCTTAAATTTTAGTTTCAAACCCCAAAAATCCTTGTTTCTTCCCTAATCCGAATTTAAGGAAAATTGTGATTTCCAACTCGTTTTGAGCTCTATTTTTATGGGTTTTTCAACCATGAGTTCCTTATTACCAATAGAATGAGATTGTTCAATAAATTTACAGATTTGACCCTTTTCGAAAATAGTTAATTTTTGGATCATTTTACCCCCGGTTTCGAAACCTATCAATATGGGTGTCATTGGACTCCTTGTGACGTGTATGTTTCATTGTTGATAGTGGGTTGTCATTCCGAGCGCTGAATTCGAGAGTTACTTGTCCAGTGGAGGTATTCGAGTGCGGTTTCGGCAATTGAGGTAGGTTTGACTATCTTTCTTTGAGATTGAGATGGGGTAATTAATCATTCATATGTTATAGACTTTGGGATGGGGTTGTAGTATGAGTTGAGAATGTTATATATATTATGATGTCCGTGTGGAGGCTTATTTATTAATGTGTTGCCGTGACGGGGTTTATTTGTATTACATAGCCTGTGTGGGGGCCTTATTTGTTATCTTATTTGCTTTGAGAGCATGTGAATTATGATTTGCCTAAGAGAGAGGCTTGAGTATATTATTTGACTTGTGATGCCGCCTGAGAGATTGCGTTGGGGGTTTTGAGCATACTTGAGTATTGAAATATTGTTGAGAAAGGGGTGAATATTTAAATGAAAGCGTGTTCTTCCCGTTACTATTTATTGAGGGTGAATATCATGTGTAGGTTAAGTTTTGAGAACTTTGAACATTATACCACATGTGAGTTGATTATTACTTCCATGCATATGTGTTTTGATGCATTCATCCTCATTCATCACATCATGAAACATGGGAAGTTGAGAAATATGGAAATTCTTTTTGAGAAAGAAAATGAAACACCTTTAAACCTTTGTATCTTGAGTCCCTGACCGAGGCAGTTTTCCGGTAGGGTAGTGGATGCATTGTGATCCTAACCTTTGTATCTTGAGTCCCTGACCGAGGCAGTTTTCCGGCAGGGTAGTGGATGCATTGTGATCCCTTGACCACGAGGAGGTGGCAAGGATAATGAGATTGAGGCATATGGTCTGCGAGACCCCCATGGGTCCTGCTTGGTAGCACAGCTCGGCAGGTGTATACGACAGGCTGTGCGACAGTCTTGATTCCACCGTACCACCACATCATTGCATCATCATATTGCATTGCATTACATTGACATTTGTGCTGCTTGAATTATTTGATTAATTGTGATTATGAGTTGTTATTATACTTTATTCGTGCTACTATATATATAAACTGGCGGCACCGATGCCGAAGTGGGACTTTTCTATATGCAGGTGGAAGCATTCCTTAGTTTATTTCATAGGTTTGATTAATTCCTTATACTCAGTCAGCTAAAACCTACTGAGTACATGTGAATTGTACTCACCCCTACTTCTGTGTCCCTTTTTGATGCAGATACTAGTCGGGGTACCCCACGTGGCAGTTAATATTCTAGCGGATTGTGTATTCTCAGATTAGTGGTGAGGTCCCAGAATTCGGATCGTCACTAGTCTATCTTTATTTTTCAGTCTTTTGTACCATTCAGAGACTTATGTTGTATCTTCAGATTCGAACCTTGTATTAGAGGCTCTTTATACTTATGACACCAGGTTTTGGGATAATTTCTTCATTGTTTTTATTTATTTATTTATTTATTTAAATCGTGGAACCACTTTCTCCTTTGGGAGTCTTGTATGAGTTTTATTTTTAGGGTTACACATCAGATTGGGTTTTGAGATGTGTGCCATCATGACCTTAGTTTTTGGGTCGTGATAATTGGTATCAGAGCCCTAGGTTCACTGGTCTCATAAGTTAAAGAGCTGGGTGTCTAGTAGAGTCTTGCGGATCGGTACGTAGACGTCCGTACTTATCTTCGAGAGGCTACAAGATACTTAATAGGAAAATCTCTTTCTTTTTACTCCCTTCGTGCGATTTATTCATATCAAGTGTTGTATACCTCTGATCTATTCCTTCTGCGCAGATGGTGAGGACTAGAGCCACAATTACTGAGGGTGAGGATGCACCTGCTGCTCGAGCCCCACTACGCGGCCGAGGTAGAGGACGTGGTGGAGTCAGGGGACGAGGCCGAGCAAGGGGAGCGGCACCTGCTCATGGACGAGCTAGAGAGCTATCACCTGAGCCCATGTATGAGCATGAGGATGACTTAGAGCAGAAGACTGAGGAGTAGAGGCCATCCCAGCCTCCTGTGGTTCCCGATAGTACTCCGATGCTTCAGGAGCTATTGGTTCGATTATTGGCTAGACTGGATGGTGCTCCTACCTCTGGTATTATTTCAGGTACTATAGGTTCTCCTATCACAGTTGGTGCTACACCGCCAGTTCAGGGGCCTAGTGTAGGATTTCAGACTCCTGGTTCATCTTCAATGCTTTCTATTGCACCTCCGAGATTTGCAGCTCCGCCAGTTTCTGCTAATGCTGCCATGTCGGTAGCTGAGCAGAAGAGTTTCGAGAGGTTCGTTCGATTGGCATCTCCAAGGTTTGATGGTAAAGCCGGAGAAAAAGCCTATGACTTTTTGACTGAGTGTCAAGATAGGTTGTTCAACCTAGGCATTTTAGAGGCACATGGAGTTGCTTACACTTCATATCAATTTGCGGGAGTGGCCAAAGAATGGTGGAGGTCAGTTCTGGCTCGTAGACCTATTGGTTCTCCTATGATGAGTTGGGAACAGTTTACTAAGGTGTTCCTTGAGAGATTTGTGCCTTATAGCCTTCGTGATCAGCGTAGGGATGAGTTTGACAGACTGGAGCAGGGCTCCTTATCTGTATCTGAGTACGAGACTCGCTTCCATGAGTTATCTCGTTATGCTATGTCGAGTATTCCCACCGAATTCGAGCGGATTCGCAAACTAGTGAAGGGATTCGCCGGTTATCTCCAAGAGGCTACAACCTCTCTTGTACTGTCTGGGGGTACGTTTCAGAGTATTATTGATCATGCCAGGATGATAGAGAGTATCCGACGTGCTAGACAGGGCGGGGCCAAGAGGTTCCGTCGGCAGGGTCAATTCAGCGATCATTCCTCCAAGGGTAGAGAATATTCGGGTTCAGGAACCCATGGTTATCAGGGCAGACCAGTCCAGGTAGCTATTCAGGGTTCTTCGAGCTCCGGAGGTCGTTTTGACACTTCTAGTTATTCCCCACGGAGTTCAGGTCCTCGAGGTTGTTATGTGTGTGATGAGTTTGGGCATAAGGCCCAAGATTGCCCCAAACGTGCTCCTTCTAATGGACGGCCTGGGGCACCAGTTGTTCATTCTATAGATGCTCCAACTATTCGAGGTTCTTCGCAGAATACTAGAGGTGGCACCCATGGTGCTAGGGGTAGAGTACGAGGTGGTGCTCGTGGTGGTTCGCAGGCTAAGGGTGACCGTCAGTTATGCTATGCTATACCGGGTAGATATGAGGCAGAAGCCTCTGATGCAGTTATTACAGGTATTGTTCCAGTTTGCCATCGTTCTGCTTCAGTATTATTTGACCCAGGGTCTACCTATTCTTATGTGTCGACTTATTTTGATGTGGGTATTGATTATGTGAGTGAGTCCCTTATTGTGCCTATTACTATTTCTACCCCAATAGGTGAATCTTTAGTAGTGGATCGGGTATACAAGGGATGTTTGGTGATATTTTCGGGTAGAGAGACCCATGCAGACTTGATTTTATTAGACATGCTTGATTTTGATGTGATACTGGGTATGGACTGGTTATCTCCTTATCATGCTATATTAGATTGTTATGCAAAGACCGTGACCTTAGCTTATCCCGGTTTACCTAGCTTAGTATGGAAGGGTAATCCGAGTTCATACCCTAAGGGGGTGATATCTTATATTCGTGCTCGTCGCTTGATGGATAAGGGTTGTTTGTCTTATTTGGCTCATGTACGTGATCTCACCACGGAGTCATCTCATAAAGAGACTACGAGGGTGGTGAGAGAGTTTATGGATGTATTTCCTACAGACTTGCCGGGAGTTCCTCCTGATCGTGATATCGATTTTGTGATTGATTTGGAGCATGACACTAAACCCATCTCTATTTCTCCTTATCGGATGGCTCCGGCAGAATTGAAAGAGTTGAAAGAACAATTGGAAGATTTATTGAAGAAAGGGTTTATTAGACCTAGTGTATCACCGTGGGGTGCACCGGTTTTATTTGTGAAGAAGAAAGATGGTACTATGAGGATGTGTATTGACTATCGACAGTTGAACAAAGTCACTATCAAGAACAAGTATCCTCTCCCTCGCATTGATGATTTATTTGACCAGCTTCAAGGTGCATCGGTGTTCTCAAAGATTGATTTGAGGTCGGGTTACCATCAGTTGAGAGTTCGAGAATCTGACATCCCGAAGACTGCATTCAGGACTCGTTATGGGCATTATGAGTTTGTGGTTATGTCCTTCGGGTTGACTAATGCCCCGGCTGCTTTTATGGAGTTGATGAACCGGGTATTTCGACCTTATTTGGACTCGTTTGTAATTGTGTTTATTGATGACATCTTGGTTTATTCCAAGAATGAGGCGGATCATGTTAGGCACCTGAGGACAGTCCTTCAGAGATTGAGAGAGGAGAAGTTGTATGCAAAATTCTCCAAATGTGAGTTTTGGCTTGAGTCCGTGACATTCTTGGGTCATATAGTGACCAAGGATGGTATTATGGTTGATCCAGCCAAAGTTGCAGCGGTTCGTGATTGGGTTAGGCCTACTTCGGTTACCGAGATTCGGAGTTTTATTGGATTGGCAGGCTACTATCGTCGGTTTGTTCAAGGATTCTCTTCTATTGCAGCCCCATTGACTAGGCTAACTCAAAAGACCGTGGCATTTCAGTGGACTGATGAGTGTGAGGCGAGCTTTCAAAAGCTCAAGGAATTATTGACTTTAGCACCTATTCTAGCCTTACCCGAGGAGGGCGTGGCATTTATTGTGTTTTGTGATGCTTCGGGAGTCGGCTTGGGTGGTGTATTGATGCAAAAAGGTAGAGTTATAGCTTATGCTTCTCGACAGTTGAAGGTACATGAGAAGAACTATCCTACCCACGACTTAGAGTTAGCAGCAGTGGTGTTTGTTCTGAAGTTGTGGAGGCATTATCTCTATGGAGTGCATTGCGAGGTCTATACTGACCACCGTAGCCTTAAGTATATCTTTTCTCAGCCGAATCTGAACATGCGGCAGCGTAGGTGGTTAGAGTTATTGAAAGACTATGACATTACCATACTTTATCATCCGGGCAAAGCTAATGTGGTAGCGGATGCCCTGAGTCGCAAAGCATCTAGCATGGGTAGTTTGGCCTTTCTTAAGGCTGTGGAGAGGCCTTTGGCGTTGGAGGTTCAGTCATTGGCTAGACAGTTGGTCCAACTGGATATTTCTACACATCATGGTATTTTGGCATTTGTGGAAGCTAGGTCTACTTTGATGGACCAGATTCGTACACACCAGTTTGAAGATGAAAAGTTGAGGGCCATTCGAGACAAAGTGTTGAGTGGTGAAGCAAAATCAGCCTCTCTTGATCAGGAAGGAGTTTTGAGGATTAATGGTCGCATTTGTGTGCCCAAGGTTAGTGAATGGGTACGTATGATATTAGAGGAGGCTCATTGTTCCAAGTATTCGATTCACCCGGGAGTGGCAAAGATGTTTCATGACTTGAAACAACATTATTGGTGGTGTGGCATGAAGAGAGACATTATTGATTTTGTGGCTAAGTGTCTAAATTGCCAACAAGTGAAGTATGAGCATCAGAAACCGGGTGGTCCTATGCAAAGGATGCCCATTCCTGAGTGGAAATGGGAGCGTATCACTATGGACTTCGTGTCTGGATTACCCATGGCATTGGGTAAGTATGACTCTGTCTGGGTGATTGTGGATCGATTGACCAAATCAGCCCATTTCCTTCCGGTGAAGACTAGCTACAATGCGGATCAGTTAGCTAGGATCTATCTTCGTGAGATTGTTAGGCTGCATGGGGTGCCTATCTCTATTGTATCGGATCGGGGTTCAGTGTTCACCTCTCACTTTTGGAAGGCATTACAGTGTGGTTTGGGTACGCGACTAGAGATGAGTTCAGCATTTCATCCCCAAACCGATGGTCAGTCTGAACGGACTATTCAGGTGTTGGAGGATATGCTTAGGGACTGTGTGATTGATTTTGGTGCCCGATGGGACCAACACTTGCCCTTAGCAGAGTTTGCCTATAATAACAGTTATCACTCCAGCATTCAAATGGCACCATTTGAGGCATTGTATGGTCGTAGGTGTCGATCACCCATTGGATGGTTTGATTCTGTTGCGGTTGATGCATTGGATACTGACTTACTTAGGGATGCTGTGGAGCGGGTACGTTTGATTCAGGGTCGACTATTGACAGCTCAGAGTCGTCAGAAGAGTTATGCTGATAGGAGGGTTCGTCCCTTAGAGTTCATGGTGGGTGATTGCGTGTGGCTTAAAATATCGCCCATGAAGGGTGTGATGAGGTTCGGAAAGAAGGGCAAGCTTAGCCCAAGGTTTGTTGGCCCGTTTGAAATCCTGAGGAGAGTAGGTGGAGTGGCGTATAAGTTGGCCTTACCCCCTAAATTGTCAGCTGTCCATCCGGTGTTTCATGTTTCCATGCTTCGCAAGTACATACCGGATGAGTCTCATGTGATTTCTTATGATGCGGTAGAGTTGAGTTCGGATTTGACTTATGAGGAGGAGCCGACAGTTATTCTAGATAGGCGGCTTCGTAGACTCAGGACCAAGGAGGTCGCTTCGGTCAAGGTGCAGTGGCAGCATCGGCCTGCTGAGGAGGCAACTTGGGAGTTAGAGTCTGATATGCAGGCTCGATACCCTCAGCTTTTTGAGACCCCAGGTACTTTATTTTATCTTATGTTCGAGGACGAACATCCTTTTTAGTGGTGGATATTGTAATGACCTTGAGGGTGATTTTCGTAAATTTGTACAAAACACGCGTGAACAGTAACACGCGTGAACAGTAACACGCATGAACAGTAACTTTTTGGGCAGAAAATGCCCCTTTCTTCTCATTTCAATATTTTTCAACATTTGTTTGAGTTCTTGAACTCCTTGAGGTGATTTGAGAAGAGATTTTCGAGGCAAAGTGTTGGGTAAGTGATTTTTGACCTAAAACCTTCCTTTTTCATTAAGTTTTTGACGATTTTAACTCTTAAATTTTAGTTTCAAACCCCAAAAATCCTTGTTTCTTCCCTAATCCGAATTTAAGGAAAATTGTGATTTCCAACTCGTTTTGAGCTCTATTTTTATGGGTTTTTCAACCATGAGTTCCTTATTACCAATAGAATGAGATTGTTCAATAAATTTACAGATTTGACCCTTTTCGAAAATAGTTAATTTTTGGATCATTTTACCCCCGGTTTCGAAACCTATCAATATGGGTGTCATTGGACTCCTTGTAACGTGTATGTTTCATTGTTGATAGTGGGTTGTCATTTCGAGCGCTGAATTCGAGAGTTACTTGTCCAGTGGAGGTATTCGAGTGCGGTTTCGGCAATTGAGGTAGGTTTGACTATCTTTCTTTGAGATTGAGATGGGGTAATTAATCATTCATATGTTATAGACTTTGGGATGGGGTTGTAGTATGAGTTGAGAATGTTATATATATTATGATGTCCGTGTGGAGGCTTATTTATTAATGTGTTGCCGTGACGGGGTTTATTTATATTACATAGCCCGTGTGGGGGCCTTATTTGTTATCTTATTTGCTTTGAGAGCATGTGAATTATGATTTGCCTAAGAGAGAGGCTTGAGTATATTATTTGACTTGTGATGCCGCCTGAGAGATTGAGTTGGGGGTTTTGAGCATACTTGAGTATTGAAATATTGTTGAGAAAGGGGTGAATATTTAAATGAAAGCGTGTTCTTCCCGTTACTATTTATTGAGGGTGAATATCATGTGTAGGTTAAGTTTTGAGAACTTTGAACATTATACCACATGTGAGTTGATTATTACTTCCATGCATATGTGTTTTGATGCATTCATCCTCATTCATCACATCATGAAACATGGGAAGTTGAGAAATATGGAAATTCTTTTTGAGAAAGAAAATGAAACACCTTTAAACCTTTGTATCTTGAGTCCCTGACCGAGGCAGTTTTCCGGTAGGGTAGTGGATGCATTGTGATCCTAACCTTTGTATCTTGAGTCCCTGACCGAGGCAGTTTTCCGGCAGGGTAGTGGATGCATTGTGATCCCTTGACCACGAGGAGGTGGCAAGGATAATGAGATTGAGGCATATGGTCTGCGAGACCCCCATGGGTCCTGCTTGGTAGCACAGCTCGGCAGGTGTATACGACAGGCTGTGCGACAGTCTTGATTCCACCGTACCACCACATCATTGCATCATCATATTGCATTGCATTGCATTGACATTTGTGCTGCTTGAATTATTTGATTAATTGTGATTATGAGTTGTTATTATACTTTATTCGTGCTACTATATATATAAACTGGCGGCACCGATGCCGAAGTGGGACTTTTCTATATGCAGGTGGAAGCATTCCTTAGTTTATTTCATAGGTTTGATTAATTCCTTATACTCAGTCAGCTAAAATCTACTGAGTACATGTGAATTGTACTCACCCCTACTTCTGTGTCCCTTTTTGATGCAGATACTAGTCGGGGTACCCCACGTGGCAGTTAATATTCTAGCGGATTGTGTATTCTCAGATTAGTGGTGAGGTCCCAGAATTCGGATCGTCACTAGTCTATCTTTATTTTTCAGTCTTTTGTACCATTCAGAGACTTATGTTGTATCTTCAGATTCGAACCTTGTATTAGAGGCTCTTTATACTTATGACACCAGGTTTTGGGATAATTTCTTCATTGTTTTTTTTTTATTTATTTATTTAAATCGTGGAACCACTTTCTCCTTTGGGAGTCTTGTATGAGTTTTATTTTTAGGGTTACACATCAGATTGGGTTTTGATATGTGTGCCATCATGACCTCAGTTTTTGGGTCGTGACATTAGTCCTGTCTACACTACTTTTTGTTAGACTTAGGACACTTGAGTGAGTTATTTCATATTTATTGAGTTGAGTCCTTTGAGTTGAATTGTAAAGCATTGCATAATTAAATTTGCATATTTACCGAGTTGAGTCCTTTGAGCTGATTGTTGAGTTGAATGTCGAGTAGATTGTATACGGTCGGATTGGAGTAGATGGATTGTGATTGGATTGAATAGAATGGTATGTGACTAGAGTGGATTTGATTATTGAGTTGATTGTTGAGTTGAGTGTATATAATCGGATTGTACATGATTGAAAGGGATCGAATTGTAAATGATTTGATTGTACTGTATTGTGTATGATTGGATTGGATCGTATGGTATATGATTGGTCTTTGTCAAAAAAAAATGTATTATTACTTTAGACTTATAATGCCTTGTTGAGTCTCTCTTATCTTTTTAATTTGATATATTTGGACCGCTACTATTCTTCCTTGAGGTATGTTCCATTCTGCCATATTACATACCAGTACATTCCACGTACTGACGTCCATTTGGACCTGCATCATTTCATGATGTAGAGACAGGTTTAAGAGATCATCAATAGGAGCATCATTGGGGATCTATTCGCACTCAGCGTATTGGTGAGTCCTCCCCTACATTCGGAGGACACCGTCTGTGTATTCTTGCATTGAGTTAGCCCTTTTCATTTTGATTTGAGGTAGCCATGAACATGTCATTGGCACCAATTGGATAGTAGTGATAGAGGCTTCATAGACTAGATAGTGATGAGTCGATGGAGTTATTCTTGTCAAACTATTTTTAAATGACAAATATTTAATTGATCTGTCGGCCCATGGCCTTTATTCTTTGAGTTGGATGGGTGATTTGAGCTGCCTACTAAATTATTCCTTATTTTTTAATTTTCCGCTAATTGAATGAATGAACGGATGTGTGATCAGGCTATGTGGTTCGCTTGGGAGCCAGAAATGGTTTTTGAGTGCCGATTACGTCTAGGGTACCCTCTCGGGGCGTGACAAACATGGTAGAATCAAATCAACTCGGAACCTCAACTTAGAAGAAGGAGCACCTCAATCAAAATGTCTTGAGTCTAAACAAGAATATATTATTTAGACAAGACCAATCACATACAATTCAACCCAATCCATCCCAATCCGACTTAGAATACTATCAAGACCTATATGGGAGTTTCTCTTATCCGACAACTATCACTTATGAGTCAGTGATAGTACAACAAGCCGACGTTGTTGCCACGTCTGTTCATACCTTGCCAGGGTAAGAACGAATCAACAATCATGGATCCATAACCAATCATGTCCTATCATATCAGGACAGTAATTTGGGAAACATCCGACTTTAACGGTCCAATCCCCTCATACGTTTGGCGACGTAGTTATTAAATTCGAGTTATTACTTACTCTCACCCAATTAGGTGCTCTATACTCCTCCCAAGACTCAATGCTCATAAAATTCTATTCAATCAGTTCAATCTAGTCATTTCGACAAGTCTCATTTGGACCCTTATCAATTAATCAATTCTATCACAATCAAACCTCTTGACCAATCATGTTATCCAATCGACCCCAATCATATTTTTCAAGAGTAATTTAGATATACATTTATAACAACATTTAATCATACCCAATCATTTCTCCATTCATTTAACCAATCTTTTGGGGCTAATTCATTACTCACCAAGAATCCAAATCAACAATTAAGGATACTCAAAATATTTAAGTTTATAACAAAAATATGTATAACAACTTATACCAATCAACTTTTAGACCCAACCATAGTATAAGAATATATTGTAGCATAGGAATAAATTCGGGTTCATGGGGATGAAGACATGAAATATTTATCAACTTCTCAACTCAACAATATCAACATAACAAAATCAAGTTAGTAGATGTAAAAACTCATTAGGACATAAATGTATCAAGAAAACTCAATTTCTATGAACATTCAATCTTAAAGAAGATGTAGGGCACATGGTGAATTCAATCCATGTTTTGAGTAGCCTTACATACATTAGAGTAGATTTGAAGAAATCTTGATGTTAGGTCTTCAATGGGAAGCTTGAATCCTTGAGTTTTGAGAGAATTTTGTTGGAGATAATTTGATAGATAAGGGGATGAGGATTAGGGTTCTTTGGAGGTGAGAAGACTGCAAAATTGGTCCCAAAACGTTCCAAGTTCGTATATATAGATATTAGGTAATTTTACCAAAATATCCCTACAAAATCTGGAAAACTGGACAAGTCTGCGACAGGTCCACGATGCGGACGTGTCACGCACCTTTCTGGTTGACAAAAATGAAATTTGGAAAAATTCGTCAAAGTTCGCTTCAGGTCCGCGATGCGGACCTGTCGCAGACCCCTCTATTCAATCAAGCATAACTTTTGACTCTGAACTCGGAAAAATGTAATTTTGGTGGCGTTGGAAAGAAGACTCAAAGACATTTAATTTGATAGGTCATGGGACATTTAGGAGATATGGTCGTTTGAAGTTGACCCTTATACAGACTCATCCGAAAACTTAGCCGAGAGGAATTCTTTGGACTTGGCTTGATTTTAGGGATCCCTCATGACCCTAAATCACATCTAATACACTTTAAATATTTAGGAATTGATCCTAACTCATATATATAATTTGGAGTATTCGAGTTCAAGCCTATACGCATACGAAGAATTGTTCGAATCTTAGCATAAAAATTTTGAGGTGTTACAAATGAAAACCCCAAATCAACTAAAATCACTCAATTTCAATTAAAATTACTCAGTTTCCTCTTTTAATCCTAACCCGATCCACAAAACTAAATAAACTCATACCAAATTAAAAACCCCAAACCCATATCTCCAATCTTCTTCATCACCTTTCTCCATTGAAATCCATCTCTGATTAATAGGTATTGTAAGGATAGAAATATGGAGAAGGATTTGTATTGAAAGAGGAAATTGGTTGAATAAATGTCAAAGGAGAATAATTTTCAACTTGTGGAAAAGAAGGCATCATATGAGCCATCGTGCCATAATTTGTTGTCTCTGGAGAAAACACGCCAAAAAGGAGAAGACCAAAAAAGCTACTTATTTGATTAGGAACTTTGGATGTCCCATCCAATTGGATTACATTTCCAGAGAGTAGACAAGACATAAACTTTCCGCCTTCTTTTCCTTTTCCACAGGTTAACCTTAAGCTGTTTTCTATTTCATGAATCTTCCTAAGAATTTGGTTGAATAAATGTCAAAGGAGAATATGCTTCTAAGGATACTAAGTTTCTTAATTATATGCATTTCTTCAATTCGAAAGAACCTCGAATGTGATGTGAAAATGAGCTGATGCTTCACAAATATAAAGAGTCTTGTTATGCTACATTGTGTAGTGGTCCATCATACTTTTTAATTGGTTGAAAAGTTTAAATTTTTTTTATTTTAAAAAAGTTTAAAATTAGATAGTCAAAAATGTGGATTTGATAGTTGGAAAATCTCCACAATCAAAATATCATCAATTTTGTTAAATCAAATTTCACCAATAAATCTATCAAAATTTGAAATATTTATTTCTTCATGGTGTTATCGGTGAAATCATAGGGACAATTTTTTTCTATAGCTCATTTGTAAGAATACACCAAGATAGAGAGAAAAAATATTAGATAGCAGATATTCCATACACTATAAAAAAATAGTCTATGAAGAAAAATAGAGTGTGAGTGATATTTTTAGTAAGGTGGAAAATCAAAAAAAAAATTTTTTTTTAGTGTGTTATAGTCAATTTGAGTATTGTACTTGTAACTATTCAGTGTAAAATTTTTTACATATCATTTGCTCCTCTTAGCCCATGATTTTTCCCTTATTTAAAAGGATTTACACGTAAAATTCTTGTTGTCATTATTTTTCTATTTTATTTTCATTATTTTGACCATATTTATTTTTATGTTAGTCCGCATTTTCCCAACACTATCACCAAAATCTTTCTCCATATTTCTATCCTTATTCCTTGCAATACCTATTAATCAGAGATGGATTTCAACGGAGGAAGGAGATGAAGTAGATTTTATGGGTTCTAAGTTTTTTTAATTTGGTATGAATTTATTTAATTAGTGGGTCGAGTTTGGATTAAAAGAGAAAATTGGGTAATTTTAGTTGATTTGGGGCTTTCCATCGCATAGAGGGATACGGGTAACAAGTTTGTGGACGACGAAGGTAAAAATAAATTTACTTTAACGGTTAGAATAAAGTCAACTAATAAATAAAAGTTAAAAGGTATTCTCGCCTCTTTTCCCAAATTAATAATATAGTGCCAAGGCAAAATACTAGTCATATATTTATTGTTTCATTGCTAGTAAGGATGAGTTTCATAAACTGCACTATTTTGAAATTGCAAAGGCCAGATAGAGAAGGAGATACGAGGGAGAGATAGATACGAACACATATCAATATTATTCTGATGGATATCTGTTGCGTACTCTAATAAGTTTAACTTAATTTTCCTTTGATCATTGTCTGAAATCAATAAACATTTATCCTTACAAAGATGTATATAGCAACAAGATA
The DNA here is from genome assembly GCF_947179165.1 of Solanum dulcamara. NCBI lineage: Eukaryota > Viridiplantae > Streptophyta > Magnoliopsida > Solanales > Solanaceae > Solanum > Solanum dulcamara. Next base: position 45,328,369 of record NC_077247.1, read on the forward strand.
CATAATTACTTCTTTATTTTGCATACTACAAATCCGATCATCTGCCTGAGCAAGAAATGCAATTTCAATTATTCTACAGAACCTAACAATTTTTCTTTGAATTTTCATAACAGCGTGCTCTAGTTACACATTTGTAAAATATTTTTGGCACTTATTCACAAATGCATGATTTAATTACGCGGATGATACTGCAATTGGACTTCGAACCACATGGACTCCATCAATCCATGTGTACCAACCAAAGGAAAACTCACGTCTCTTTTCAATAATACTTTGTGCTCTAACTGTTATGTTGAAGCTGTGTTTCTCTCCCAATTTGCTAAAACGTAAGGTTTTTGGAACAATATCAACAACATATCCAGGAGGTGATCTCACAGCTAAAACATAAGTCGAGTTATCTTTTCCCACATTTGTAACAACTCTTGTCACAGTCCTGCTGGATCCTCTGATGTTAGCTATTGCAAGTGAGGGATAGTTAAGGTTACTCGCTGCAGGTACTTTCTCAGGACAACTGAAAGTTGAATCTAGGCTTTTGTTTTGACTACAGAGATAGAGAAGATAATCTGTGTACGTAGCATCATAAACAAGTCCAGGATCTACAGCTCTTGATGGCCTGAAATGTCCTGCTCCGTATTCGAAGGGGTTTGCATCATTACCAGTGGCATTTGTTATTGGCCTACCAACCACATTATTGATTGTTGCTGCAGTAAGAGTAAATTAAACAACTTTCTGTGAGAAATTTTGATTTTTTTTTTAACTTCGAGTTCAATTCTTGAAGAGAAACAGAGTTGAGCTGAATTACATGTGGTCATTAGAGCTGATCTGATTGCAGCACTACTCCAATCTGGATGAATTGATTTTAAGAGTGCAATTACAGCTGAAACATGTGGGCAAGACATGGATGTTCCAGATTGCATGTTATACTTAACAACCCGACGATCCTCTGGTATCTTAAGGGGAGATGATGCCTCGCTCCATGCTGCTAGTATGTTAAATCCAGGAGCAGTTATATCCGGCTGCAATTTAATGTAAAATTATTCTTCAGAAAGAGTTTACCTTTGTGTAAACTGACAGTAAATACGATAGGTTACTTGCTAAAATACTCATTTATTGACACTAATATATATTACCTTGAGAATGTTAAGATCGACAATATTTGGTCCTTTGGAAGTGAAAGAAGCCATGACAGGTGCTGGCTTGGTGCCAATCAATGTATTTCCTGGAAGAAGTGTTGCCATTGGATATTTTTCAGTCCGTATATACGTCAGGATTGTATTCAGGCTATATGAAAATACAACTGTTGTGGGATCCAGAAAAGGGGTGACTTGTATCTCGTTAAATGGATTTCCTAAAATAGCTGCAACACCTCCAGCCCTTTTCACTTCCATTGATGCCTGCCTACCCCTATTCATGCAGAGGACAACTTTTCCTCTGACAAGATTTCTTGATAGTGTACCAGGAAGACATTCTCTGTATATTCAATAAGAAGTGCATGACAGTTAGCTTTCATGATTATAAGTGGTTTAAATAATTAAAAAGTACTAATCAGAATGAAAATTACCCTGTTGTATTGCTTGCCGTAGTTCCTCTAATTTCTACATCTCCTGCGTAAACCAAAGGATGCAATCTCCTCCTCCTTATGGGAGTTACTGTTTGTCCCTATATATTTATAAATTAAAAGAATACAAATTAATTTATGGATTTAACTACTTGATGATACTCTTGACAAGGGTTCAGCTATATGTACATAGTTTCATTAGTCATAGTAGGTTACTTACCATTTTAGCGGGATACTAATTAAAGATTACTCTACAACTTAACTATATATTGTAACGATTCACAAGTGAATCTGAGTCAATCCTCACCTCGACGATCATTCCATTTCCGAGCATAATTGGAGATGAAAAAACTCGATCGATACTACTAGCACCAACTGTGATAATCCATGGCGCTACATTTCCAACAGTTGAAGATGTTGGACCATCATTTCCAGCACTACAAGCTACTATAATATTCCTCTTCACAGCATGCAAAGATCCAATTGCGATAGAATTTTCTGTATAATATGTTGATTTAGGTTGAGACCCTAGAGAAATACTGAGTACATGAACCCCATCAGCTATGGCATCATCAAAAGCAGCAAGAATGTCATCCATAACACATGCATTTCCCTCAGCTAAACTCTGATCTGGAACTGGCCAACATACTTTATAGATGGCGAGTCGAACATTGGGGGCACCTCCTGTAGCTGTACCCTTAGCAAATCCACCAATTGCTGATGCATTTGCTACTCTTCTACCACCCACCGTGCCTGCTGTGTGAGTTCCATGACCGTCTACATCTCTTGGTGATCGGAAGTCCCTTGTCTCGTTAAGAGGACCAGCTATTGCCTCATAACCTTTTAAATAGTATCGCGCTCCAATTAATTTCCTTGCGAAAGGGAAAAGCAAAGGTGTTAGCTTATGCTGTCAATATATATAAGTTAAATTCAAAGCACAACGACAATAATAACTGAAAGACGAAATAGTCTGATGACCTTTCTATTTGTATGAATTTGTATTCTGAACCATCTTACTCTATCAATTGCCAACGGAATCTTAAACTATTAAAACATAGTATTTTAAATTCTTTTCTCATTTGATCACGTGTAATCCAACTGATTACACGTGTAATTCCACGCCATTTAAGCAATTAAATGTTAAAAAAATAAAAAATCAAATATGTCACTTTTGCAAATTTTGATTTTTTTTTTAAATAGCCATATTCTTCCATCTTCATATTTGTTCACAACTTTAGCACCAAATTAATGTCAAATAAATGAAATTCTTCTCTTATTTGACTTGAAATTTCAACTACAAATTCACCAACACAAATCCAACGAGCCACAATCACAAATTTCAATTAATTTCACAAATTTATAAGACTCATTTCTTATTCTTCAAGCTTTCTCAAATTTATCGATGGAGGTTTTACATTTTTTCATACCCACCATCACCATTATGCTAAATCATACCTATACCTCCTATTTGAATCTAACTAACACAAATAATGATCTCAATTTTTTGAATCTAAAACTCATTCTATGATTTTAGCAAAACCGAATTGTCATGGTGATGAAGAAGAACACAACGAAACCAACAAAAACTTTGAAGCAAAAAGTAAACTGAAAATGCACGAAAAAGAGGGCAGTATCACGACAGGAAAAAATTGGAGAAGAATTTTGGAGAGATAAGAAAAAGCTCAAATTTATCCAACAATGGTGTTTGATGCAAATGGGGAAGAATATGACTTTATAAAGCCAAAATGTGACTGTTAGGCCCTTTTTAGTAGTCACGCTCCTATTTTTTGTGTATCACATGCTCCTTGATTGTTTATTCTACATAGGATAGGATGCCAAGTCAAAAAAAATGTTTAAAATATTGTGTTTCGATGAGTTCAAGAATTTAATTGGTAAATGGTTAAGTAGAAAGGTCCAGAATACAAACTTATACAAGTACAGGAATCCACTAGGTCATTTCGCTATAACTGAAATTAACTCGATCTATCGTCATTAACCAAGTAATAGGGTTAATTAATGATCTAGTCAACCTGTTGCAATGGGAGGCGTTGAAGGCAACACCTTCTTGGCAAATTCCATTCCATGACTTTGGAACTGGTTCCATTCCTTCATCATTGAAACTTGAAGATTCTGGCCACACCCCTTTAATAAAAAATGAAGAGTAAATACAATTAGATTATTTTGAGGTATAAGGAGTAGTATTGTTCAAATTTTTCAAAAACAGAGACAATTGCTTACCACTGTCCATAACCCCAACAATAACGTCCTTTCCATAACTTGCATTTTGCAGCAATTCTTCTCTAGAATTTATCAGTGAAGTTCCTTCCAACAAGCTTATGAAGTCCCATGATCTAGTAGTATGAGGCTTTATTTCATAAGGATCACTGTGAAATACTGATATTACCCCTTCCATCCCTGTTTTAAAAAATATAAATTACAGTGATCAGAAACAAATGAGGCAATTTGGTACCGTTGAGACATAATATAATTAAGTGATTAGAAGTGTACTATCTCTAAGGTTTTGTAGTGTTGCGACATAATATAACCAAAATTAATTGATTCAGCTCTTAATTATTGACACGTCCCATAAAGCAATAAATAAATAAATTATTTTTACGTGTTTGGTACATTAAAGAGAATCGCGCTCACAGGCCATGTTGAGACATAATAATGTAATTAGATGATCAATTAATAATTTATTCTTTCAAACTGCTTAAGCTATAAGTTGGTATGTACAATGTTTATGAAGTTCGTACCTGATATCATATCGGCTTCTTGTGGTGTTAACAAAGCGGAGAAGCCATTGATGACATTCTTGTAGCTATGAACAAGTGATGCTCTTACATGTTCTTTGGAAGAAGTAGCCTTGACAGAATGAAGAAATGAACAGTGGTGATCTTCTATTTCTTTCAAAGTCTTGTCTCCATTGTGCTCTCCAAGGTATACTATATACACCTTTTTTTCTTTAGTACATGAAACAAAGCCACCAAGGCTCAAAATCAAGAAGAGCTGGGAAAAGAGAAATACAATGTGAATATGGTTCTTCATTTTGGATTTGTTTTGATTTGTCTGGTATGAGTGGATTTCTAATTAAAGGGTTTTATAGTGATATGATAGTAATATAATAAATACTACATGTGATTAATTAATGATCTTACAAATCAATTTATATATATACGTCGACTAGATAGGAAAGAGTCTATAAATAGTAGCTAATTAAATAGGAGAATATATAAGAAATGGACTATGACTATTTCTGGTCAAAGCTTAAACTTGGTCTAATTATCTGTGTCTAGTAATGCTAGATGAAATAGTAGGCAAATAGTCACTTTCAAATTTCAAATAGGAAATGAGGAAAAAACTCAGGTTAATTTAGTTGATCCAATCAATATATACACACAACTCTATTAGGTGTATGCATTCAAATACCATCTTTTACAAACTTGGAGGAGTGTAAAAGTAACTAGAGTTTTATCTTAAGGACCAAAGTGAACTTATACTAATACTTCAAGGACTATTTTGGTCCTTTGCTTTTCTAAATTAGAATAAGTCAATGACCAATGCATTAGCCAATAAACAATAATTAATCCTCCTCTTGCAAAACAAAATATTACTACAACTATCAATTAAGAAAATAGCATGTATGTCAGTTTCAGTTGGTCGTCTGGTGGATATTATATATATATATTGACGGTTTCACGCGAGACTAAAACCTTAGTCAAACAACGTTACATCCTAATAGTAAGCAAAAGATAATGTTTCATTTTCATGTTATTAATAACATAAAAATGAAATATCTTTAGGTCCTTAATTCATTGAAGAGGTTTTCGTTCCGGTGAGTTTATATATATATACATGTCTATACGACGAATGACCATTTTTTTAATAATTACTTTTTCCAAATAGCCATGTGGCGTCATTATTCCTTATATAAACCTTATAAATTAACATTTTATATGCATCCAACAAAGGTGTGATTTAGGGTGTGTTTGCTATGAAGGAAAATGTTTTCTTAAAAAATAAGTTGGTTTCTAACTTATTTTTTGATGTTTGGTTGTTGAGTGAAAAATATTTTTCGATACTTGACCCGAGATCCGACCCTGACCGGACCCTCGACCTGAGACCCGACCCAAACCGACCCCCATCCAACACCCGACTCCAATCCCAACCCCACTCAACACCCCGACCTTGACCCAATACCCCAACCCGAGACCCTACTCCCGACACTTGACCCAAGACTCAAGAACAAACCCCGACTCGAGACCTGATCCCGACTTTTGACCCCCACTCGAGATCCAAGATTAGTGTCGAGAATCGATACCCGAGACTTAAGTTAAGATGAGAAGTTGATTTGGAAAACATTTTCCAACATTTAATCCAACCAAATATGAGAAAATTGGAAAAACACACCCTTAGTGGTAAATGGAGTAGGTTGAGCACCATGAGATTGCGTGATTTCTTTTCATCTGTTCTAACTTTGGTGGACAAAATTACCTGAACACCACAAATTTAATTTAGCAATGATCTTCAGTTCATGCAACGATTATCAATTGTCTTTTACTTTTTTCAAAGAATCAAATTATTTTCGGTCTCAAGAATTCGTGACGTAAATAAAAGAGAAAATTACCTTTTGAATAAGGAATAAAATTGTTTTTCCTTTCTTAAAACATAGCTAAATGTAAATAAAAATGAAAAATCTTTATTTGAAAAAACGAATGCATGAAATTTTAAGAAAAAAAGTCCAAGAAATAAGAACCAGTGTTACAAGGATTGGGCCCAATGTTACAGCTTATAAGCCCAATTTCTATAAGCAATAGCAGCCCAAATAATTCAAATTCGGATCTCAAACTCCGATTCACTCCGACCCGGGCCAGTTTGAAAGGACGATAGAGCTTCTTCTCCGGTCTAATTTATCGAACTACCACAACTCTACGCCGGCCGCCACCTCCTCCACTCAGTTTCCTTTTCCGGCGAAATCATTCCGATCAGTTTCTACGGAGAAATGGAACTGTGCGTTCCCGCGTTTTTCTCTAATCCATTTTATTGATGAAGCTAATCACTGAATGATGCTGATTCTATTTTTTCACTAACTTTATTTATGCAGCACAGAACTCTGTTTTTCCTTACAATTGTTATATATTTCATTGTTATCATATTGAAGTGATAAACTGAACCAAGTATATGAGCTTAATGGCTGTCTGAGTACTATAATTATCAGCTTCTTTGTCATTAGGTTGAGGTGATAACATTTATCTTAGATAAATTATCTAGCCTCATAATTGTTATAGCCACATATGTGAACCAAAAAATAACAACAATCACAACATACCTAGTGTAATCTCATTGGGGAGGGTCTAGTGTAATCCCATTGGGGAGGGTAGAGTGTACACAAGCCTTACCCTACCACGTAGAGGTGTTATGATCCCATTGCATAAAGTCTCACATCGGTTAAATGGGTAACTGGTGTAGGGCTTACATAACTTTGGTCTCTCTGAACTTAATAGTTACCTTTTGGGGTATGGTTCTCCCTGGGTAGTATCAATGGTATCAGAGTCACCCATCACCCTTCGTGTCCTAGAGCTACCTACTGAAAGCTGCCCAGAGTGGAGCCTTCGTGCCCAAGAGCTACCTACTTGTTGTAGAGTGAAAGCTGCCCAGAGTGGAGCCTTTGTTCCCAAGAGCTACCTACTTGTTGTAGAGTGAAAGCTGCCCAGAGTGGAGCCAAATGTAGGGCTTATTTAATCTTGGGCTCTCCCACATTAATAGCTAGAAAAGGATTGAAGCCATAGATGAGCTTTTAAGAATTTATGGTTGCTTGCTATTATCTATAATTTTTCTTCTCAATTTTTAGTTTATATGAAAGACAGAAGATAAATTTGAAGAACCAACAGATGATAACTTTCTTCTGCATAGATTCAGTTTTCAGTTTTTCTTTTCTCTTAGTTTGATATCGGTTGATGCAGCTTCGAAACTTGGGATAATAGGCTTGTCCTTCGACCCTTATCTGCTTAAATACCAGATTTGGCTCCACAACCAAGTTTATTCAGCTATCCCTCATTATCCATCATTCTTGCAGAAACAGGTAATACATATTGGTATTTGTTTTTACATATAAGTCAGTTAATGCTTATAGTTTTGAGTTACAATGTTTCTAATTTGCCTATTTAAGAACCATTGTGTATATTTGGGAAGATTTTAATTTTAGAACTGTTGTGTTAGAATGGGAGCTTCTCTACAATTTCAGTTCTTCAGTTGCAACATTTTGCTAAAGGGAATAAGCTCAACCCGGTTATCGGAAAAGGTTGGAGTGAGACACTCCTTTTTAACTATTTTGTATACTGATTATTGCTCAGTAACTAAGGTTCTACTATCATATGCAGTTAAATGTAACCTCTGCTCTTAAACATTCCCAGAAGCAGGGTGAACTTTCTCTTACTAGCTCTGATGCTGCTGATCAGAAGTAAGTAATACTACCCCATTAACACATTTGTTTGAAAACCGAGTCATATTTGATTTTTCATCTGGTCTGTATAGGTTGGTCGATTTAATACTAGATACTCATTTTCTTGAAGTAATTGATTATATTCTATGGAGTATTATGTGAAACTGAATTTCATGTTAAATGTTCTTTTTATCTTCTCTAAACTTTGGATTCTATAATTATCCTCTCTGTGGATGCAGGAGAGTTCGGAAGTCTGGAAAAGTAGAACATCATCTGTGGAAGAAAAGAGAATCTGCTGGATCTGGGCAAAAAGCGCTGAATCTTGTTCGGATTGTAAGTTTTGTGAAATTACTCTGGCTAATCACTATAGTTTGCACACTGAAAGGTATATTTTCTCGTATACCTGAAGTAGACATATTTTGACGTAGCCTTTTGTTTCTTTGTGATCTGTAAATGGACAGATTTCTGGACTTCCAAATGAGAAAGAGTATGTTTATGGTGCATTAGATAAATGGATTGCATGGGAGACAGAGTTTCCATTGATTGCAGCTGCTAAGGCTCTAAGAATCTTAAGGCAACAGCGGCTGTGGAAACGAGTAATTCAAGTATGATGCTTAGGAACTCTATTTATTATTTTTAGCATGGCTGGTATATTTGATAGCATCTTGCCTTGATAAATTCTGAAGCTTTGTACTGATAAATATCATTTGCCAACAAGCTATGACATTAGAAGCCTCGTCTTAGCTTCATAAGTATCATATTCAATAAGGAAGTACAAGATGGCTCTGCTTCGGGTTCTTTCGTTTTACCATTTCCTCTTGAAGTTGCAATACATAGAACTCTGACGAGGTTGCACTTTTAATTTTCTCAGTTGTGTGGATTATCCCTTGTCATTACTCAATCAACGTCAATTCTGCCGTCCACCTTGATGTAGTTGTGGTTCATAATCAATTCTACAAGTATCATTCAAATGTATTGATTACTGGCTACATGGAAGTAGAAACTGAACTTGATTATAGATTTAGTTTAACTCCTCTGGATTATCAGGGCATATTTAAATGGGCTTTTTAGAAAAGAAAGGTTCGTGTAATTGAGTAGCCATTTTTCACTAAATAATGCTTGCTCTCTAACACTCTATGCTTAGGTTGCTAAGTGGATGTTGAGCAAAGGTCATGGAGCAACAATGGCAACCTATGATGCACTTCTACTGGCATTTGATATGGACAATAGGGTAGATGAAGCAGAAATGTTATGGAATATGATTTTGCATACAAGCACACGGTCTGTCTCAAAACGGCTCTTCTCCAGGATGATTTCATTGTATGATCATCATCATGTGCCTGACAAGATAGTTGAGGTAAATGAAAATTGTTTGCCTATTTTCTAATTAGTCCAAGCATAATTGGTTGTTCAGTTCCCTCCCTGCAGAGCAGCCTGATGCTGTGGAGCATCCTCACTTCTATCTTTCGTTATGGATTTCCTCTACAGTTGAAAGTTTGATTCTATTTTTTGAAGCATGCTTCTTGAAAATTCAGGTGTTTGCGGACATGGAGGAGTTAGGGGTAAAACCAGATGAAGATACAGTCAGAAGAATTGCAAGAGCCTTCCAGATGTTGGGCCAAGAAGATAAGCAAAAACTGGTTCTCAAAAAGTATCAAAGCAGTTGGAAATATATCCATTTCAATGGTGAAAGAGCAAGAGTGAGAAGAGACATGGAATGAATATAAGCGCTATATCTTGCATGGGTGGGGAAGACTAGTATGTAGTTGATATTATACAAACTGGAAAATACTCATGTCAGATAAAATCCAAGTTGATGTAGTTGTGTTGATATATTCCTGGTGAGACCGTGTATTGAATACGACTCTACTTGGCTGATGATACAACACATAACTAGAAGTCAACAAGATTGATGAAATTATAACCACATCGCAGTTGATTTCTTTTGCGGAAGCAAGATTACCAAACCATATAGTAGAAGGGATTCTCCCCGTTATACTGATTTTATTGGGTTTTTCAATACAAAAGCTTGGTTTTGGAGGTGGTGTTTTGTTTATGTTTTAACATATTTGTATCTAAATTTCTTGTACAGAGACTTTCCTTTCAACTATTAATGGTTTATAAAATATTCATGTAATTGATCAAATCTTGAATTTCAATTTCTCATCAGCTGTGACACCTTTATTCCATGTTTCATTCTCAAAATTCTACTGCAGGGATGAGTATAACACCAGGGAAGCAAGTTCATGCCCAGACTTCATTAGGATAGAAATGACAAATGCACTGCTTTATTCTTTAGAGAGATATCTTTGCTTCAGATGTAACTAAAGGGAAGTTATGTGCACCAAATGAGGGAAAACAGAGCACTATATACCTCTATACTGCTATGGGTTTGAGTATTTATGCCAATTTTACAGCAATTGGACTCCTAACATTATGGTTTCCATCATTCCACGAATACCATCCAAATGCATACTGATCTTTTGGAATACTACCCATCATGTCACTGTGAGCTTTCACTGTGATAGTGAACGTCCTCTTGGAGCCAACGTGGTTAAAAGACAAGATGGGTGGTGAAATCTCAACAGAGAATCCCAACGGAGGTTTGGCACTGGCAAAGTAAACGCTATTTGGTGCACCAACATTTGTCAATCTTCTTCTAACCGTCACAGTGCCGTTGAGATTTGGAATAGCCAGAGACGGGTAATTTAGGTCTCTAGGCGAATTTGATTTCTTAGGACACTTGAAGGATTTGTCAAGATCCTTAACACCAGAGGCACAAAGGAAGAGAAGATAGTCTTGGTAGGAAGCATCATAGACAAGTCCAGGATCCGCTGCCTTTGATGGCCTGAAATGCCCTCCTCCGAACTGGAATGGATCTGCTGGCTTCCCAGATGCATCAGTTATTTGCTCACCAACATTATTTTGTAATACAGCTGACAATATACATTGATTAAATCAGCGTGGAGTTCAAACTTATAGACAAAAGAAGAGTTCAATTTCAGAGGCAGTTAAAGGTACCTGAGGTTATGAGAGCAGATCTTATTGCAGCACTGCTCCAAGAGGGATGTATAGCCTTCAAAAGTGCAGCAGCGCCACCAACATGAGGGCAAGACATGGAAGTACCTGAGATTATGTTATACTCAACTACACGGTCATCTATATCTAGCTTCGTAGGGGGTGATCTGCCACTCCATGCTGCCAATATATTCAGCCCTGGTGCCGTGATATCCGGCTGTGGAAAGAGCACAAAATTTTAGATGAGGATGCATAAATCACAAATCAGGTAAATGTCTTTAAGTTTCTTATGTAAATTCTGACCTTGAGGATATCTGGTGCAACTGCACTTGGACCTCTGCTAGTGAATGAAGCCATGTAAGGTGCTGGTTTAGCATGCAAAACTGTTTTACCTGGGACTATATAAGCTACAGGGAACTTTGTAGAACTGATGTAGTTGAGAATCTGAACTCCACTTTTATAGTCCACTGCTGTGGCTGGAAGAAGATGAGCATCAGCTACTAATTCAGCCCCATTTGCTTTACTGTTTCCTAGTATGTAACCGATTCCTCCTGCCCTTTTCACCTCTCCACCTTTTCCTACTCTTGTCCCATTCCCTCTCAAGCACATTACTATTTTCCCCTTGGCCTTTTCCGGCGAAAGAGAACCTGGTAAACATTGCCTGAAATGTTTTTGCAAAAATTCAGATAGTGTTTAATATAATCACCTGAAAAAAATTGAAACTTGGAAGGAAGGAAGTAGGGTACCCTGCTAAATCTTTGGTTACATTACTGTTGATCACTTCTCCAGCATAAACTAGAGGGTACATCTTCTTCTTCAGCTTGTAAGGTGTAACTGTTTGTCCCTGATTTCATGCAAAACATACAGAACGAAGAACGGCTTCAATTTAGGAAAAATGTTCTAATCCTAGCGTTTAATCATTTTAGATGAAAGAGTAGTCAGAAAATTGAATAGATTATTGTGTTTTTTCTCATGTTTTCTGGTGTTGTGTGTAATAATTTTGGTTTACCATAAATTTCTTGCCATTTCCTAGTACAACAGGTGACAAAAATGTCCTGTCAACGCTGCTAGCACCAACAGTGATAATCCAGGGAGCTGTATTAGACAATGTAGAAGGTGCAGGCCCTGAATTTCCAGCACTGCAAGATACAACAATATTTTTCTTCATGGCATGAAGTGCTCCAATTGCAATGCTGTCTTTATCAAAAGGCTGAGGCTGTTTTGTTCCAATGGAAATACTAATAACATCAACACCATCTGCAATAGCATCATCAAGGGCTGCTAACATGTCTTCATCAAAGCAAGTGTTCCCATCTTCCTTCCCCTCCCTTGGAATAGCCCAACAGACTTTGTACATTGCGAGCCGTGCGAGTGGGGCCCCACCCGAGGCAGTGCCAGATGCAAAGCCACCAATGGCAGAGACATTTGGAACATTTTTGCCTCCTGCTGTTGATGATGTATGAGTACCATGTCCATCCTTGTCTCGTGGAGATAGATAATCTAAGGTTCGGTTTAGAGGACCATAATATTGTTCATAGCCTTTTATATAGTACCTAGCTCCGATTATTTTCCTGCAAAAGAAGTCCCAAAGTAGAATAGTATATTAAATATAAAAATTCTCATAGTTCAGATCTTACATGATTAAGGCAGGCAAATTTATGATTTAGAGTTAGTAAGTTAAGTGTACTCTTCTAAATATTTTAAATTTTATTCGCAAGAACAAGACGTTATCTTGTAAGGCAAAAACGAGTTGGAGGAAAGATTATGGCATTAAAGGTCTCTCCATCTATCTCCCCAATGAGCCCTTTCTTTATTTAGAAAAGGTGTCAAAATGATACATTGAGGCCTTACTTGAGGTGTCTAAAAAGTCGAGTTGAGATGTCTAAGTGAAAGTTGATGCCAACTTTAAGAGGCCACTGATGAATTCCCCTTCAGAAAACGGGCATTGTGACAATTCAAAAGGCATGATTTTCAGTATGTCAATAAAATGAATGACATAAATCTAGTGAAAAGGTATACAAAATCTCAAATTTTGGGTACCATATGGTAGCATGGTTATATACTTTTTGGAGAGATAAATTCTTCCTCCATTTCAATTTGTTTGACTTGATAAACATATTACGTGAGAAGTTGAAATTAATGAGTTGTTAAAAAGGAAAGTAATAATCTTTTTGAAACAAACTAAAAAAAATAGATCAAATAAATTAAAACAAAAGGACTGCGACAAAAACTACTTATTCTCCTCCCAACCCCTACCATTTGAAAAGAAAGTAAAAAAAGGCTTTTGTTCTTCTTAGTACTCTCTCCGTTCCATTTTAGTTGTCATGATTTTTTTTAGAGCCAAACTATATGAACTTTGACTAATATTTTAAGATATATTTTTTTTTTATCATATTGATATGAAAAGATATATGAACTTTTTGTATAGTTTTTGAATATCTAATTTTTTTACTTTATAATATTGAGTTAAAGTAATATAATTTAACTTTAAAAATTAGTCAAATTAACTTTTGAAAAGCATAACATAACAACTAATAATAATTGCAAACGAGTAACGACATATCATTCTAAAATGGTACTACTTCCTCCGTCTATCTTTACTTGTCTACTATAATAAAAATAGATGTGCAACAATACTAGTCCAGTTTGAGAAATCAATGAATTATTTATCCATTTGTGTCCATTAAACTCGTGTTATTCGATGCTATTCAACATCTAATATATTTTCCAAGGCATTAAATATAATATATTCAAATGGTAATATAGCAATATTACCCCCTATCATTTGTTGTTTCATAATATGTGTACGAAATCAATAGTGGGCAACTATTGTTGGACACAGAGCGAGTAGCATTTTGTCATCAATTTTCTAAAGGTCAAAAGCAGTAGATGCATGGAAATCTGCTAATCAAAATGAAGAGTAGACAACTAATGAGAATATACATGCAGTAAGGGCCACCTAAAATTTCATTGTGGACTCCATAGAGATGATCAACAACACATGCAGTTATGAAAAAAAACAAAGCAACTGCACACTAGAGGCCAGGCTACAAAGTTCACAAGATGGCAAGCAATAATCCAAAAAACAATTAGCAATTTGTCAGCGTAACTTGTCTTGGTTTGATTGAAATGGACAAATACTGGAATTATTACACTCATATCAAAAGGTCACCAAAGGACAGGCATGGAGACCCTATGGGTCCTGTCCTATAAAATAAAAATTATTTCTTCAACTCTTTAGAAAGGTACATCACATCATCCAGATAAAAAAAAATGGATAAGGAAAAATTAAAAAAGGAAAAAGAAGAATATTTACACTCACTTATTACAGTTTGAAGAGTTGAAAGCATCTCCAGATTGGCAGATTCCTTTCCATGACTTTGGAATTGGTCCCATCCCTTCATCACTAAAGCTCTTAGATTCTGGCCACAACCCTATATAGATCATCATCCAACAACATTCATCACATATACAATCATAGTATAAAATTTTAATTAATTAGTATGTCAATTACTAGTTACAGTTAATAATCTCTAAATGATTGTAGAAACAATTATGGCGTATTAATTTCTGATGGTCACTCAACTAATGGTTAATTTCTGATGGTCACTCAACCTATGAGAAATCACATGTTAAGTTCTATTTGTACTTTTGGCGTCCTTCAAGACGAAGTTTCTAAATTCCAGGTAGGAGGTCGACAAAACCCAATAATTTTACGTAACATATACAAATTGTTAATTTAGAACTCAATAACTTAAAAGAATTAGAAATCAGAACCCAAATTCTGAACCACTTAGAAAGTTGAATTTTGACACGGTTGAACAAAGTCATGTGTTATATATCCCTTTCCGTTATACAAGGTCTTACTAATAAGATTATCTAAATCACTAATTAGAGTAACAGTAATGACACGTTCATTTAGATTATGTGTGTCCATATTGGAAATACATTTAAATTTTAAACAAAAGGGAAATTTAATTTGCAATGTTGGAAATTAAATAATGGTGAGCAAATAATTAATGTAAACAAAATGTACCGCTATCAAGAACACCAATAATGACATCTTTGCCATATCTGGCTTTCAATAACAAGTCATCCTTCTTCAAGGAATTTGGTGCCACTGACTCTTCTACTCCAGAAAATTCCCATGACCTTGTTGTATGCAAACTGTATTTTCTTGGCTCACTTTTATACACTGATACCACTTCTTCCAACTCTGTACATATATACATACATATTCAAATAAAGAATTTTTACACTATCAGATAGACATCCATACCCTTTATAGATAAGTAAAAGTAAGAATATAAACTACATGTTAAAATATATGTTTATTTTCTTATATTTTGATGAAAATTCTGATTCCGTCACTACATACCTGATAATTTAGAGGCTTGATGAGGGGTGAGAAGTGCAGCAAATCCATTGATGCTATGTTTGTAACTGTAAATAAGAGAAGATTTGGCTTCTTCTTCATTATCCTTCACTGATAATAAATATGAGTGATGGTTCTCTTCAATCTCATGCAATGCTTTCTTCCCATTATGCCCTCCAAAATACACTATATAAACCTTCAACCAAAAGAGATTAAAAAAAATAAAGAGTATTGTAAAGAAAGAATTAAAGAGAAATAGGAGAATATAATTAAATTGTAGTGGAACCTGTTTTTCATGACATGAAGCCAACAGGGGAAGCACAAGGAGAATAAGAAATGAGATTGTGGAAAATGAATTCATATTTAACAAAAATACAATGATTTGTGTATTATATGAATAGTGAAGTGTTATATGCAAAATAAATGGGTATTTATAACAAAAAAAAAAGGGATTGTAGAATCTTGGTTGGAATTACGTGAATATTTCTATCCTCTTAAATTCCAATGAAGTTGTCTTTTTTAGACCTCTTTGTGGACCTAGAGAATCTCTATCTAAAAGGGTAATTTTGTCATTAACATGACGTTAAGATGATTATCGATACGTATCAAGGTTAATTTAGCTAATTATAATTTCTCTAGCTTGAGTTAAATAATCTCGGATTTGATGAATAAATAGAGAGAATCCAACTAAAAGAGAGCTCTTTTGAATTATAATTCTACAATTAATTTATTTTAATCAAAATAAACACATGAAAATTAAATGGTATTACATGTAAACATATAAAAATAAATTTTCTGGCACAAAATTAAATTTATCTGTTCCAGTTTAAATGACTTTTTCTCCCTTTTTAACAAAGTTAAAGAGTGATAGGGAAAGGCACTTTCATAACTTTAGTATTGAAAATTTGCGAAATGTATGTTGTATATTACTTACTTTTTTTTTCACCGTGTTATATGCGAATATATTTTTCCATCAGAATCAATATCTTTTAAAATCAAAATAAACCCATGTTTTCACTAGTTAATATATTTAGACTAAAATCTTGTAATGACCAAGATAAAATGTGTAACGTAAAGTCAAAAGGGAAAGCTTATTAGTAAATTGATCTAATCTTCGACTTAACATCAAAAAAACATTCATAATCTCCCAAAGATTCACTGAATATGATTTGAAAGAAACATATATTTTAGCTTTAATTGTATTAAACACCTTTCTGATTAATTAACTCATAAATAATTGACATTTTTCCTGTAATCCCCTTAATCTTATTTAAAGGTATTTTTTTTTTGGTCATCTTTAAGCACTTAATATGAGGCAAATTAATCATGGAAAATGATGAACCGTATGGTGTATATCTTAATAAATGTATTGCACTATATTCTAATTAAAGATGATTATAATAAATATACTATATTTTCTATTGTGTTGGAAATTTTGACTTTAGAAAATTGAGTTTAGATTTATTTTTCATGATTATGAAAGCGAAAAAGTAAATGTCAATTCCATCTAAATACATATTCACTATGCCAAAATGTCGTAATCACTTTTTGATTCTTAATAAATGGTATTTATTGTTATTTTTACTCAAAGAAGAATGAATTGGCTATCAAGTTGTTGTTTTTTTGGCTATCAAGTTTATTTCTATTATAAACAGCTTATTTTAAAAATAAAATAAAAATATAAAAAATCGATTGAATTAACAATTTAACACGAGAAAGAAATGAGAAAAGTAAACACACCTTAAATGACATCAAGGGGTAGTTTACAAATCACAATAATTTTTAAATGATTAGAATTAAAAGAAGAGAAGTATGTATAACATTTATAAAAAAAATCAAACAATACTACATTCACATGGTAGAAAATCCGGTACAAAGAAAAATCCTTTTAAAGTCTAATTCTTTGTGATAAAAAAAAAAAAAACTTCCTATTGGTGATTATTATATCATGAGTTTTGGCATTCATGGGTCATCCATGTGTAATTGTTGTTAAAAAAGAATGCTTAATCTTATTCAGCATTTATTTAGTAACAATAAGAGATAATGATTTTTTTAAAAAATAATTAAAAAAATAAAAGTATCACATTTTCGTGAGTTTATGATTTGAATTATTAGGTGTTCACTTTTCCACTCAAACTATCACCAACTATTTATCAAAATATTTCAATTATCAGTCGTTCTTTGGTGATATTTTAGATAGAAAAATGGAACAACGGATAATTAAGATATGCATGTTTTGATAAATAATTAATAATAATTCGGATGAAAAAATGAACATCTGATAATTCAAATATAAAATTCAATAAATAGTGCAAGTGTCTTTTGATAAATAATTAATAATAATTTAAATAAAAATATAAATACTTAATAGTTCAAATTAAAAACTCATAAAAATATGATAGTTCAAAATATATTTTTATCATTAACTCTAATAATAATAACGCCATCCAGTGAAGGTTAATGAAGACAAAAAATGCACTGTTTTTAATCATCTCCAGTTCATATCATTTTCTCTGTAACAGACTAACAGCAGATCTGAGTGGTCCTTTGCCACAAAAAAAAAAAATAAGTCAGCAAATTTAAGGCAATAATGTATGTATATATGTATACCCCCTATTGTTTTCAAATAAGGCGCAACTTTGTGTAACTCGAAAAATAATTTTTCAATTCAATTCAGTTAAATTTAAAAAAAAATAAAGAAAATATTTAGGAGTTGTCATCTAATTTTAGAATAATTATAAAATTAATTAATTAATTAAGAAAAATAATCTATGAAATCAATAGATTTTAGGTCAAAGTTCAAGTGATCTCAAAGGGAAGGTATTAGCATCATACAGAATTCATAATTGCGGATTCCGACTGAACTCATTCTTTTTCAAATTGAGGAGGATATAAAAAATATCGCACAAATATATAAAAAAAAAAGGGCAGTCCGGTGCACTTAAGCTCCCGCTATGCGCAGGGTCCGGGAAAGGGTCCGACCACAAGGGGTCTATTGTACGCAGCCTTACCTTGTATTTCTGTCAGAGGCTGTTTATTATATCGCACAAATATAATAAACATGAAATATAAACAAAGAATAAAGTAAAGAATTAATATGAGAAACGATCTAAGTTTTGCCTATCGACAATAATATATGTAAGCAATAATAATGAATCAAAATATTATTCGAATTTCATTCAAATATTTTCCTTGGGAAGCAACTCTAGATATTTATAAAGACACTTAGTAAAAGTGTTGGTAATAGATAAATATAAATCAAAAAATAAATGAAACAAATAATAATTCAAAAATAAAATCGTCTTATTTATATGGGAGGTCTTGAAAATCGATGAAAAATTCTTCCTCGATCAATTTTAACTTGTAATATATAATATATATGAACGTATACTAATGAGGAGACCTCAAAAACTGAGGAAGAAATTTTCTTCACTGGCCAATTAAGCTTGACATGATGACAGCTATTCAATATCAAATTAAAGATACCAACAAAAAGAATAAAAATGACAAAATTCATCTAAAATAGTTCCAAAGAAATAGCAATCAGTCACTAATGGACAATGAAAATGACATTTACATACGGCCTTAAAATTCAATACTGTTGTCAAAAATTAATATGGTACAAAATTCAGTCCAAATTAATATTAGCACAAGAACAAAATCAAAACAATCATAATTATGGCAAAAATGAAATCTATATATAAAATAAGCATCATCTGAAAAGTAAACATACAGATAATAACATATAAAATAGAGATAAAGCAACAACAACAAAAAAATAACAATAATAACAATAAAATCATAAGAAATAGCCCAACCATATGAAAATAACGTAACAATGAGTATGAACACAAGAGCAAAACAGTGACTAAATAAGGGTTGTCGGAGTATTACTTTTCCGGTCAAAGTGGATACATGCTAAGGTTTGATGTCTTTGAAAGGCACAAACGCGTCAAAGAGGACCTATAATTATTTTTCAAATCAAACATTACTCAGAATTTCACTTCAACAATATTCAAGTCAAGTTCTAGATCAACAAAACAACACAATTGAATTTAATCAAAAATTCATCTCACAATACAGGTGAAACAATGAAGTTAATGTTGTTCTCATCCTGAATGCCTGCAAGAAAATATTTTCAAAAGTAACAAAAGCAGGAATGAGAGGTACCAAAAGAATCTATGGTTTATTATGAAGTCAATCTTTTTCATTGTATTGATTGTTCTTTCACATACAAACTTTAATTATGTTGGCTCCAAATAAGTCAAAAATATGATTCTAACAATATAAAATATATATTTTTTGAAATCTTTTAAATAAGGAATATCGAACCCTAAAAGCAATGCACAAGTATCTCATTGTGATGAGAATCAGGTATGCATAGTTCATGCAGATATGGTATAAAATATATGTTTTGAACAACAAATGTACTTGTTGAAAGAAAAAATAACAGGAATGAAAAACCAATGAGTCACATTGAAGAGCGGTTTACCCAAATTTAAAAATGTCAAACAATTTTTTTTAAAAGAATGTAAGACAAACAAAATCAAAGATGCCTCACGAGTCTAATAGCTGAGGATAACCTTGGTGAAATTTTTAGGATTTTTCACAAAAATTCTGCCCCTGTTTCAGCTTCAACAAATTCTGGTATTCAACTTTGTAGCAAATGTCTTCTTTGTGAAATTTTTTGAGACCTCAAAAAAAATTGCCCCGATTTTCATTGTAAGCCTTGGTAGATTATCAAGATGAATTGTGGTGGCATAGTTATGATTCCTTTAGATTTTACTTTTAATCTATGGTCTCAGATTTGAGTTATGAGAATGAAGAAAATCTCTTTAAAAGCGTTACCTCCACAACGAATCCTGCAACATGCGATTTGAATCTAATTAGACTTCAATAAAAATATCAAATGACAAATACCGTATGAAAAAAGAAGTCTTGGTGGATTAAATACGTATCGAAAGATCTCTGTTGGTCCACCTTTTCTTGCACTACTACAATGTCATAGGCCACTTTCATCCAGTTTCTAAACTTTGGCACTAGCTAGGTTAAGAGTATAATAGTATCTTTCTTAAAGTCACTAGGACATGATGCCTGATGATAGCTATATAGTGACTAATTTTATTAAGGCTTAATACGTTGACAACCTTCAAACTTAATTACTGATTAAATTTTATTTAGACATTCAAACTATGATTTGTTCCAATTGAGCATCTGAATACAAGATATAATATTTCTATAGACACTTTCGATTCAAATTTTGAATTTTTTTTACGTGTATTCTCAACTCATTATATAAATAAGTTAATCACTTAAAATATATCGCATCCTTTAATTATATGAATTAGCCTTAATAAGACGTAAAACCTCATGCATATTCCAAAAACTTTGTGATACAACTTGAGGAGCGTATACCTTTCTTTACTAATCCTATCGAGGAATATATCGTGGCATCTCAACTTGGTCTTTTTATTTTTTTGGAAGTGGTGGTGGAGTAACCAAAGCTGATCTACAAATGAACTAATTATGAAAGAAATAGAAGATGGAATAATTTGTAGATTCCCCACCCTATAAAGAAGCAAAGCAACAAAATTGGGTATGGGTAAGTGGTGTATGAAGAAAAACTAGAATGGAGCTCTTTAATTATGTGTAATTTACAAAAGTGGAAGTAGCTATAAAAAGGACCAGGCGTGCACAACTGAACTTCAAACTCACATCTTCTTTGTGTCTTCTTCTGCAATTTCATAAGTCTTCGTTATGCCTTTGACATTTTTTTCTCTAAGTGAAGATATCCAACTCTTGGAAAAAGATGTTTCTTGAATTTTTATAGCATCCAATTGCACTGCTTTTGCTCTTAACTAGTTTGGCGTTTTATTAAGAAGCAGAAAGTCCCACTTTTCTTTTCTTTTTTAAGATTTTGCCTCTTTGACTTCAGAACTAAAGTTTCCCTCAAAAAATAGAATGATTTCAGTAGGATTTTTGAAAGTGATATAGAGCCCGTTTGGATTGACTTATAAGTTGTTTTAAACTTTTTTTGAGTGTTTGGCTGACTAACTTAAAGTCATTTTGTACTTAAAATAAGCCCCAATAAATAATTATTTTTTTTGAATAGACTTATTTTAAACAACTTATAAGTTGAAAACAACTTATAATTAAAAAAAATAAGTTGGGTGCACCTACTTATTTTTAAAAAATTTATAAGCAGTTTTCAACTTATAAGCTGATTAAAATAAATCCATCCAAACAGGCTAATAATGTCTATTTGCATATATCGATTTCAGAAAAGTCAGAGGTATCACAGTTCTTAGCCAACTTCATGGACCACTAGGTGGTATCCTTGGAGCATAAACCAAGGTCTAACATAAGGAGAATGCTAACATAAAATTAGGAATTCATTGCTTTTATCATCTCGAAACAAGACAGAAGGATTCACATTGTAATTAACCAAGTACAAGAACCTAGCTAGTCCAGTAATTCTTCAAAAAAAGTCACTTAAATGGTAAACACATCACTATTATCAGTTTACAAACTTATATAGGAAATATGGCATAAAAACTAAAATGTAAAAGAACTCCGAATATAGTAATGCATTTTATGCTTCCTGAGTGTTTATGACGAGATCTCATCTTATAATTCAGTCAAAGGAATTGTCTCTATGAAAATAAGTCAGTCAGATGCATGCATTGTGCATAAAAACCAACTCTGGAAAGAACAATTACCTTGAAGGAAACACTATACAAAGAAAATTAAAAGGCGAGGCATATGGTTCTATTTAATCAACCGAAGGAAAGCGTTTATTACAAGCAAATCCCATGAATCCTGGGACATTTATTACACTAAAGTTCCTACAAGAACATTTCGTTTATTCATATGCTTAACTCTTTGCAAGTACAAACATGGTCCCTCAGTTGTGAATGAAGGCGCTCGTACTATATCCCTCCCTGTGTTTGTTTGCACCTAAATGTGAAGCAGCATCAGCAGTCACCTTAGCCACGGCTTGAAACCCTACAGAGTTTTAGGGTATCAGATGAGCTAAGATCAAAAGGCCAGATACATAGTCGTAGATAGTGCCAACCATGTCCCAATACTTTAGAAACATATTGACCAACCATAAGCTCAACTCAGCAAGAAGGGTCTAAAAAATGTAGTGGTGCAGTATTAATTTGGCTGTATCAGCAGATCAGATGTGTGACCATTTGTTCTCTGTTAAATACTCAAATTTAAGGCTGAACTGTATCCTATCACAACATATTGGAGATCTTTCTTTAATCAGATAACAAATTCTCAAATTAGTCAACCTAGTGTAGCTAGAATGCAGGTTTCTTGAATGTACTTTCATATATCAATATGATCAATAAATTGTTAAACTAATCTAAAATGACTAAACGTGGAGTCAATCCAATCAATGGTACCTCAATCCCATACTAGTTGGGGGGTAAGCTATATGAATCCTCTATATCCATCCTGCACTATTCTGATTCATTTGATTATGATGTTAAATAAATTGTCTTTTACTAAAAAGATGTTACATCAAGATAATATGCAGTAGCTTTAGAACATTTTGCTTTAATTACCACAATTAAAAAGTTATCCAGTTTGGAGGGCAGTGGATCAACTAAATTGTGACAGACATAGAGAAAGTAGGTGAACTAATATGGAATAAAGGATCAACAATCTTACAGTTGTGTGTAAGTAACAAAACTACCAAAAAGAAAATGGCCATATTAGCAGTTTCATTGTTTGTCCTATCTAGCTTGATACACAGGCTGTGTTAGAAACTGTAATTCTTGAAGGTAGGATTTGTTGCTGGAGTACAAAAACCAAGAGAGAGCCCAACCATCAGACTCAACTTGGTAAGGCTTGTAGTGGCTGTAGGATTAGCAACTTTGCCTAATGGACTAGTTTTATAATATACTAAATAAGCCCAAAATATTGAATGTACACTACACAGTACCTAAAGTGAGTAAATATGAATGTACCTCAAATAGTAGACTTCTACTTGTACAAAGAAACAGCTCTGAAAGATGAATTGTAGGCCATATCTTTCAATAGGGACACAACATCAGCTGATGAACCAAGAAGGTATCTGGCATGAGAGCAGTTTCTACCAACTGCACAAGAGAAGTAGTTATCAGCCTTGAGGTCAAGAACTGATGACCCTTCATGAACTGTCATTCTATCACGAAACAAGGACCACCAATTTCCATTTTCATTACTGGCAGTTTTCTTGTCTATGGTTGAAGCCTGCTGGCCAACTTTGTAACTAGCTGGCCGATGCCCACTTTTACCAGCTGAATGATTTGACGTACTTCTATTAAGATGGCTAGCTATCTTGGTTCTCGTAGTTGGTGCTTGTACTTGAGAAAGGTCTGGGTCAAAGAATGCATAAATATCTTCATCCTGAAAGAAAACAGTTTATTGCAAGCTAAGTGTCCATAAAGAAATGAACTACATAAGAAAGAAGACAAGAACCACGAGTTGTAACTAAATGAATGAGTGATATATGACAATTTTTCATTAGCAACACTCAAAGATGAAGAAAAATAAAGCTACTAGCGGTGAGGTTTGGTGAGGCCCTTGAAAAAGCTTCTGGAGAAGCGGATGGAAATAAAGGGCCTTGCACAGTTATCGCCAGCGAGCAGTCGACAAAAATTTAACCTTGCAAGTTGCCTAGAGTCCCAAGGAGAGGAAGGTCCGTGACTATAAGAGGGGTGTTATTAAAAACCATCACTTGGTCACTTAAATCGATGGGGCGAGGCGAAGCGGGGGATTATCGCTTCATGGTGAAGCCATGGGCTTCATAGAAGTTTGCGGCTCAAACAATGACGCCCAAATGATCCCAACAAGCAGTCGGTTCTTTGAATCTCAAATTCAGGAGCTGAATTAGTATCACCATTATTGTATATTAGATATTAAATTAACTGAAATTTGACTTTTTTTATGACCAAGACATCTGTCTGGAACTAACCATTTGGGCCAACCGCATCTTTCGAAACTCAAGGATGATGAGTCCACCCCTCTACTCTTCTCTACTTAAGCACTGGACTTATTTCGCTTGGCGCAAAGCTCGAACTTGTGACCAGAGACACAAGTCCCTCAACCTTTGCCAATTGAGATAACCCCCAAGGACATTTCATCATTTTATACTACTAAATAAATGTTGGTATTTTTTAATGTCATGAATTATGAGCTTACATCAAAGAAGCATGCTCTTTATTTCTCTCTTTTCTCTTCAAGCTCCATGACCTTGTAGCTATTTGCGCTATAAGAGTAAGGTTGAAACCAACTTGTAAAAAGCACACCTTTGGGCTCTAAACCAAATGAATAAATCTGTGAGGTCAATCGAACTGGACAATAATATGGCATGCACGTGTACCGTTACTGTAGGTTCATACTTCAACAACTAATGAGGACAATACCAGGTAATGAAAAAGACCAAATCTGAGGGAGTGAGAAACAGCAAATTACTACAGCAGATAGACAAACAGGCTGATGATGTAACTGAAGGCACACCGAGGCTCCCAAAGGCTACAACAGGCTTGGACATAATTTGCAGGCATTATAGGCGTCCAGAGAGAAGTCCGTGCAGTACCATATGGAATTATTTGCTAAAGCAAAATCAGATGTTAGTCAAATTCTTCCTACCTTT
Source organism: Solanum dulcamara (assembly GCF_947179165.1). Classification (NCBI taxonomy): domain Eukaryota; kingdom Viridiplantae; phylum Streptophyta; class Magnoliopsida; order Solanales; family Solanaceae; genus Solanum; species Solanum dulcamara. The sequence goes on from NC_077247.1 coordinate 45,353,411, forward strand.
TTTAATCTGATCAAAACCCAATATGATGTGCCAGCCAATTAAAAGATTCCAATCTGATAATGCCAAGGACTACTTCAATCAAAACCTCTCTATTTTCTTTCAGAACGAGGGAATTATTCATGAATCTTCATGTGTCAATACTCCTCAACAAAATGGATAGCAGAGAGAAGAAACGGTCTGTTACTTGACATTACTAGATCACTATTGTTTCACAAAAGGGTGCCAAAACAGTATTGGGAGAAAGCTGTCCTAACTGCTGCACATCTTAGTAACAGAATGATATCAAGAATTCTGAAATTTAAAAGTCCACTTGATACTCGTAGGAATTTCTTTCCGAATTTTAAAATTTCCAATAAATTGGTTCCTAGAATCTTCGGGAGTGCTGGCTATGTTCATATTCATTCTCAAAAAAGAGGCATATTAGACCCACGTGCTCTTAAATGTGTTCTCATAGGATATTCTCCTACTCAAATAGGCAACGAGTGTTATCAACCATCATAAAAAAAAATCTTTGTTTCAGCTGATGTCACATTTGATGAGAGTGCACATTTAATCATTCTTACAATCAAGGGGGTTCATTGAAGGAAGAGAGACCTCTAGACTTGTCACTATTTGATTTGTCTATTTCTAATCGTGCCAAATCTTTGCCTGAGTCACCATTTCTTCGGTCACCTGAGTCTCTAAATTCAAATGAACCCACTGTGTCTCCTAATACCTATATAGATAATGGAATTCTAGAAAATAATCTACCATTGCAGGTTTATTCCAGAAGAAAGAAGAAAGAGACAAACTGATCAAAACTAGTCAGCTGCAATCATCTCCTCAGGTTACTGCTCCTAATACCCATCCTGAACCTGTTGAACCATCAGAAACACCAAACCAAACTGATCATGAAGAAGAACCTAACCAATCTAATGACCTTGACCTTCAAACTGCACTCGGAAAAGGAACCAGAACTTGCAGATAACACCCTTTGAGCTTTCCGTGACATCAAAATCTATCTCCAAGTCATAATGTTTTTCCCTGTAACCTCCACACAATTCCGATCCCCAGAAATTTATCTGAAGCATTAGGAAACAGAGAATGGGAGAAAGCTATGAAGGTAGAAATGGAAGCATTGGAGAATAACAAAACTAGGGAAATTGTGGAACCACCAAAAGGGAAAAAGTTGGTCGGGTGCAGATTGGTGTTTACTGTGAAATATAAGTCAGATGGGTTCATAGAAAGATTTAAAGCTTGTTTGGTAGCAAAGGGTTATACATAGACCTGTGGAATTAATTATTTGGAGACTTTTGCCCCAGTGGCAAAAATGAATACAGTGAGAATCTTTTTATCATTGGTTGCGGTTTTTAATTGGAACCTACAACAATTTGATTTAAAAAATGATTTTTTTACATGGAAACTTAGAAGATGAGATCTATATGGAGGTGCCACCTGGTTTTGAAAGTAAGAAGGGAATGGTGTGTAGACTGAAGAAGGCACTCTATGGAATAAGGCAATCACCTTGTGCATGGTTTGGAAGATTCACAAAGGTTATGATCAAGCTAAGGTATTGACAAAGTCAAGGAGACCACACCTTGTTCATACAACATTCAAAAACAGGAAAGGTGACGGCATTATTAGTTTATGTGGATGATATCATAGTAACAGGTGATGATTCAGAGAAAATACAAAATTTGAAGAAGTGTTTACTCAAGGAATTTGACATCAAAGAGCTTGGGAAATTAAAGGTTTTTTTGGAAATCGAAGTGACACACTTGAAACAAGGAATATTTATTTCCAACAAAAATATGTGTTTGATTTGCTGAAAGAAACAGGAAAATTAGGGTGTAAACTAGTGGCTACACCAATTGAATATAATCATAGATTGTGCAATCGTCCAGAAGATTTTGTGGTAGATAAAGGCTTGTAGGGAAATTAATTTACTTGTCCCATACAAGGCCAGACATTGCTTTTGTTGTAAGTGTTGTTAGCCAATTTATGCATGATCCTAGAGAAATGCATCTTCAAGCTCTCAACAGGATTCTACGATTTCTTAAAGGAAGTCCAGGAAAAGGAAAACTATTCAAAAGAGGAGAAGACATGGTTTTAGAGGCTTATACTGATGTGGACTATGCTGGTTCATTAGTAGATCAAAGGTCAAGTTCTGGATATTGCACTTTCTTAGGAGGAAATCTGGTGACTTGGAGGAGTAATAAACAAAATGTAGTAGCCAGATCAAGTGCAGAATCCGAGTTTAGATCTATGGCTATGCGAGTTTGTGAGTTGTTATGGTTAAAGATAATCCTTGATGATTTGAAGATAAGAATGGGAAGGACCTATGAGACAATATTGTGACAATAAATCAGCAATAAGTATAGCGCATAATCCTGTACAACACTATCGCACTAAGCATATTGAGGTAGATAGACATTTCATTAAAGAGAAATTAGATAGTGAACTCGTATGTACGCTATTTGCATCTACAAAAGATCAGATGGCCAATGTTTTAACAAAAGGACTGCCAAACAATGTGTTTCAAGATCTAATAAGCAAGCTAGGAATGGAAGATATCCATTCACCCGCTTGAGGGGGAGTGTTGGCTGATAGAGGATTTCCAAGAAGATATTCTTCATCTCAAGATCTGATCCTCTAAGATGGGAAGATATTCTTCATATCAAAATCTGATCTTCTAAGATCTTAGAATAATTGTTGTAATCTAGATTATCATATCTATGATTCTTTCTCCTTATGTAGAATATATGATCCCAGATTTCATGGGATTTAGGTGATTCTATTCCACAATCTCGTATGTATATAAAGCCATGTTTATGACATAGAAAAATATGAATGAACTTATTCAGTCATCTTTTTCCATAGAGAACCAAACTTATGATTTGACCTTTACTAAGATTCACCAATCACCTAACCTGAAGATTTTGATTTTAATTAATTTTTCCCAATAAACCCAGTAGTAGTGGCTGTTTGTCTTTACAACTGCCTTCTGAAACACAGTCAAGAGTGAATTCAACAACTTGGAATATCAGATCACTTGGGTAGTGAAAACGGAAATGAAAGTAATTCGCTCTAAGATAGACTGTTTGTATAGTCACAGTAATAGTGGAGGACAGCCTCCAACACTATGTCATACCTGCACCCTTAAGGAATTGAAAGACCAGTGCCACTGGCATTATTGAGGCTGTTTTTGCGAAGTCCCAATGGGGGAGGTTGCATCAAATCCGTGGCTCCTAGATGTGATGCATGGTTCAAAGCTTTAAGAGAAATAAATGGAGCCATATAAGGTCAACCACTGTTGGAGGAAGACCTCTTCGTAAGAAAGCTAAGGCTGGCAACATTCCAATAGGGACCCCAGTTCTCAGGCCATGTTCAGAAGAATCATAAGACTGTCTTCTATTCCTCCTTGGCTTAGCATTCTATTGAAGCATAAGAAGACATTCCCTGGAGCAATGAAGTCTCTGCATTTCTGGAGGTGACAAGGATGTGGATCTTGGAGAAAGAGGGCTAGGTCCCTGGAGGGATTTCAGATACTGGGGAAGATGAGTGGATTATAGATCGAAATAAGGGCAAATCGAAGGCCCATCGGGATAGCATGATGAATCACGTTGTGCCGACCTGTTGTCAATACACTTTCCTTCCTCATATGAGAATGGAAAACTGGAGCATTTAGCAGCATCTCTAATGAGGAGCTAAAGATGTCTTCATCCGCTTTCCCTGAACCCTCCTAAGTGGTAGCCATCTGGAATGGAGGTTCGCCTGCTGTTCTGTTGAAGCAAACTTCACTTGTAAGTGGTGGGCAAGCAGCTGCTATCATATATACCAGATCTCTTTTAAAGATTTGTAGTGGATATGGAAGCCAAGGAAGGTGACTATGATGAAATATTCCGTTACCTTAATATGGACAGTAAATACACCTAGACAACATGAGGCAAGGCAGTGGAGAAAGTCAAAGAGATCGGAAGGGACTCAACAATCTTTGTAATTGCTCGAAGGTTGAAATTACAGCTGCTTGATCAGTGTATTAAAGAGAACTGAAGAAAGAGCTGTGTAAGGATCACCGAACTTTAGAAGGCTCTGCAGGGTGGTTTTGTTGATTTCGCTCAAAAGTGCCTAGGATTCAACTCACCTAGGATGGAGTTTCACCCCATCGTTGTTTCTCTCAAGGTGACAAAGTGAAAGAAAAGTATCATGACAGTTGACAGATGTCATAAAGATATTCCCAGTGGCCTATTTCAAGTCAAAGTACACTAGGCCACTGAGTGGACATGGATTGAATATATGGAATCTGAACGCAGAGAAGATAGAAGCTTGAGATTAAGAAAATTGTTTTTATTTCAAATGGAAGTACCGGGTGGCACTGATGCAGAATTTCCCTTGAAAGAACTAATGAACACAAAGCCAGAGCTAAGAAAGGCCATCAAAGAGCTCAGGGGAGAGGAAAGAACATTTTGCCTAATTTTATGGTAGATATCGCCATCTTTGAAACCTCAGATTTGAGAATCTATCATTGGCCCATCTCTACAATTTCTCTTTTTCCTTTAACTTCCTTCATTTGTCTGCTACATCAACCAGTAACAGTATTTCAATTTTGGAGCATCGCTTCAGCTTTAAGCTTTAGTTTAGCTATGCCTTCTTTTATATTCCTTAATTGTTCATAAGATCCATCAAGGAAGATACCTAAGAGAAGACTGATTTCATAATAGTTTCTGAGACTTCAACAAACATCCGGAAACTGCGATGGTTGAAATGTGAATATGCAAGGAAAAATTTCCTCAGTTATTTGAACCAGTATTTTGAGATGAGCTTCAGAATTTCTTGCAAGTTTGGATGAAGCTGAGGACCTCATGAAACAATTGGTAAGCACTAAGCCTTTAGACCAAAACCAGGCCTCGATAAGGAGCAAGTTTCCTCTACCAAACAACTTGAATAACCAAACTAGTACTCACTCCATCCCATTTTCTACGACCTGACTGACTTTTAAGCAGTTTAAGAGAAACATTTGAATGAGAGTTACTACAAGGGAGTTCAGTATATATGTCAAATACTAATTGGAAGATGTGAGAAGATATCAAGATGTTGCATCAAAATACAAAGTAACAATGAAGTAGGATTATAAAAAGAATACACAGTATTACTATGGTGGAAGCCAACATTTAAGAGGTTGTGTATTTGTTGGACGAGCTAAAATAGAACATAAGTATAACAAAATAGGATCAAGTAATAATTAAACTGAATAACTACCACAATGTCCAGGTAGCTATATAGAACTGAAGAAAACACATAAGCATTTTCATGTTATTTTCTCTTTCCATATAAAGCAGGCATATTTATGTAAGAACGTCTTCTTAGGATGGAATCTGGCACATAATCCAAGCATAAACCATGCCAAGTTATATGATGCACAAAGTTTTTAGGTCAAAGTGGATTTCCTATACTGCAATTTAACAGCTCAAGTATTCAGGCCGCTAAAGCATATGCAGTTGGCCATAAATTCATCCACATATTAATTCAGGATTAGTCCAAGATAACATAAAAACACACCTTTGCCAGAAAGTGCCCTACACATAAAACATAATCAATCGGTGTCTTCAAGTCATTGTTGTGCACTATTTCTCCCAAAATACGATCAATTGCTGCCCCCTATACAAAAACAAGCTGCTTAAGAAAATAATCAATTTAACGCAAAATGACATTCTAATTTCTAGCAACACCAGAACAGACCTTAGTAACACCTATTGCTCGAACCTCAACAGATCGACTACCCTGGACTACCTCTACAGAAGCATTTGAAAATGGGCCTGTCCACAGATGTTGCAAGAGATCTTTCGATTGAAGTTTTCCAAACTCAATATCTGCATGCTCAGAACCCACCAACAGAATTAGGAGACTGAAACCACAGATAAACATAGGGCTATTTATTTGATTAAAGATGGATCTAAATTGGATATTAATTAATGACCTGTATATTTATAGTTCCAAACAAGCGAGGTCTCGCGAAGCTCAAAATGAGAACGGGGGGTCCTCTCAGTGAAATACTCAAATACATGCTGAAACAAAGAAAATAGACTTTGATTTTCAAAAACTTCACAAACTTGAGACAATTCAAGTTCAAATATACAGTGCTTCACCTTTACGCTGTCAACCCAATCCATACTTAGATTTTCAGGCATCGTAGTCATCCAATTCCCCCCTGTTTGTCGCAAAAACATTCCATGTTCAGCAGCCAACCACATCCTATATTCTCCAAAATTCTGTAGAAGAAGTCAGTCAACGAACAAAAATGCTGATAGAAAGACATTAACTTATGAAAGTAGGACACCTCATCAAGAACGTTTCGATCACTTCCACTGAGGACAACTATTGTCGTCTTTGGGTCATTACAAAGCGTTCTTAGAGGTTCTTTTAAATCTGGATGCAACTTAAGCTCCATTTCTTTTAGTTGATCAATCCTTCTTCCCTGGGCATCCACCGGCTCTGTTAATGTGGCATTGAAACCCTAAATTACAGAAAATGACGGTCAAAACTAAGTATTTCCTATTAGGGGAACGGCAAAGCAGCTTATCACCTGTCTGCATCATCTATATATTCAACATTTTTGGAACTATACTAAGAAGGAGCAACCAAAACACACAGTAAATAAGATAAATAGCTTATAGCAAACAAAATACAGTAAGTTGGACATTTAGCTTGATTACTGCTCTCTGATACAGTTCTTCTCCACTTCCAACAGGCTCAATAAACTATCTATAAATTAATAAAAGGATATTAGGCATCATACTAAAGTAATTCATTTATTCCACTTTTAAATCAAAGGGATAGTAGATATTAAGTGAATGCACTGAAGGAAAAATAACTTTTTTACTAATAATTTCATGACAAAAGCTGATAGAACTTTTCGTGTGTGACGAAGGCCAGAGAAGCTATTTTTGAAAGCAAAAGTGTGACTTTCAGAAAACAGAAACATCAGAACTACCTTGAAATCAGTTAATTGCATAGGTAGGTAAGATATGGTAACAGAGAAAGAAAATATAAGCATCCTAATGCAAAAACTCTTCAAATACATAATCTTATGGGACAGCATCGTGTGTACCCTTACAGGAATAGTTTTTACAGACCACATAATCCTTTTGATATTACAAACATTTGATGCATATATAACAGCATAACAAATATTTGATGGACATAATAACAGCATAATTTTATCAAGAGACATATTTTGAAAAAAGCCAGCTCAGCACCTTATGTTCAAATATGTCTCAGACAATAACAAGTAACAACAGACTCCATTCCCAATTGATTGGGATGCCATAGTAGTAAGAAGAGATAAGATGAACATGTGCAGCAATAATGAATAAATGACTGGATACAGAGACATCAGTTTCTAGTTAAAATATCTATCCGTTTAATCATTCCATTTACCCCTTTGAAATTTATGAATTGAAAGCCAAACAAATGGTGTAAAAATGCAGAGTAAATAACGTCAGAGCAAAGCGAGTCCTAGCAACTGGCAGAGGAGCAGCTACAATAGCTTCAGCATGAGCTACTTCCCGTATATGGAAATACACAATGGCTTAACGCATCAATTTCAACCTTTTTCTGTTTTTATGAATTTTCTAATTATATGAATTTCCTCTTTCGATAGAATGTAGAATTTAGCAGTAGTGTCATATTGCACCGATTTCCGGGTTGTTGATCCTTTTCAGTTGACACCAAATACTAGGACCATAAATAAAAAAACACATTAAGATAATTTAATCACTGGTTGAAATTACGAGTTTACAAAAGAAAAGTGCAAATATACATTTTTTAATTTTGGTGAAGAGAAAAAGGATACCAATATAAGCAATCGATTATTTGATTGCAAGTAGCGCTCAATAGCCACTTCGGAGGGAAGTTGAGGTGGAATATGTCTAGTCCTTAGTTGAGCTTCAACAACTGTATCATTGAGTTCACTACATAGAAAAAAATAGTAGCATCAGATTGCACTAAAACTGACCTTGGGTAAAAGTAGTAAAAAGAGCATCTGAACAAATTGTTGTCTTGTGATCGCTTCTTGATATTGTTATTGATTAGACTTCAAAAAACGTGTGTTGAAAACATAATTTGGTAAATAAAATTGTGTGGTCTCCAACAGCTTAAGCTTTTAGATGAGATGGTCAAACACTTAAACATGGTATCAGAGCAGGCAAAGACCTTAGTTTGAGCGCCATCCATTATCAATAAGAATTTCCATGTGCTTGGCTCATAACAAAAAATCAAGCCCGCACATTAGGAGGGAGCGTGTTGATTAGTAAACAAAAGTGTGCTCCAGCTTAAGCTTTTAGATGAGATGGTGACACACTTCAACAACATGAAAAGTACATAGTGTGGAACCTAAACAGGGATCCCTTATTATCAAGAATATAATGGTAAGGAGTCTAAATCATAAGAAGAGCTACTCTGATACATTAAGGACATACCTTACAAATGTTTCAGCCCATTCCTGGGAAGTGTGAGTGGTGACATGCAAGAAGTTATGCTGATGTCGTTTTTCTCTTTCATGTGCAGACATTGTTAGAGCATAACCAATTGAAGACGCAAGTTCAGTAATATTCCATGGGTTTACCAAAATAGCCCCAGCACCAAGAGACTGTGCTGCACCTGCAAACTGTAATTAAGAAAATATTATGCAAGACTGTGCCACTCAAGTCATTTGCATAGCATGTCTACTCATCCAATAACAATCTGATAATTAGAAAACAATACTTAGAAGAAAAGAGTTTATCAAAGGAATATGATGCCACTTCCCTTCCTGAATCAATTTCCAACGGACTTCTAGTTCTAGCATTTAATATAAACATGCATAAACAAGTTGAAGTAGAAATAAAAGCAACAAAATAGACACTATCATATTTCCCTTTTAGCATGTTGAAGTATACTTATTATCAACACTAGACGAACCTTTTGCAGTACTATCTCTGTATCTTCTTAGACATAACATTAGGATTTCCACTGGAGCTACTTTGATTCTAAGACCATTGTTGGGAAGATGGACATAGTGACCAACTTAACACGAGACAAACCTTTTGCAGTACTATCTCTGTATCTTCTTATGCATAACGTTGAGATTTCCATTGGAACTACTTTGCTCCTAAGACCATTGTTGGGAAGATGGACATAGTGACCAAACTTAATCCCAAAAACAAGCAAAATCATATAAAGAGACTACAGTCACTACACCATCATGCACTTCACCAAAGTGGGATTTTACCAACCCATGTACCTTCCTCGCTCGCTCAAAGCTGAACATTTGGAGTATGGAGCAAAATAAGATGTGATGTATCCTGAAATTATGACACATTCTAATGCCAATTACATAGATTTTTCATGTCCTTACTCCTTAATGCATTTTGGTATAACATTCTTATGTTATTTTGCTTTTTATAGGTATTTTGCACTGGAACACCAAAAATGGGCAAAAGTGAACAAAAGTGCCAGAAAATAAAGAAGTGCACAAAGTACCTAATCTGCGGGCCATAAAACCAGATTGCAGACCACCAAAAAGGTAACTTTGCTGCAGAAAGAGACAGGAGAAGAAATCTTGGAAGCCCAGGATGCGATGACCATCTGTGGTCTGCATTCCACTCTGCGATCAAGACCTCAGTTCAGAAGATTCCCACTCTGCGGAGCACTGGAGCCAATTTGTGGACCATCATACATGAAGACCGCATAATTGGACAAAAATTCCAGCTCTGAAGATTGAAGCCCACTCTGGGAACCCTATCCTAGTTTGTGGACCGCAGACAAGTTCTGCAGTCACAGAGTGGGAACGAAGTGGCATTTTTGTAGTTTCAATCCCCAATTTTGGACCCTATAAATATGTTTTCTAGGATTTTGTGTGATGTGTCCCATCATCACTTAGAATATTCACTTTTTAAGTCTTTTCCACTTATTCCTTTGTCCTTTTGACACTTGTGAAGCATCAAACTTAAAGATTCTCATTAAATTCAAGATATCCATTGTGAGCATTCATGACCTCATTTACTCTTTTGTCTTGCATTTGTTTTATTATGAGTAGCTAAGTAAAAAGCTGCGGTTGTGGGTCCTAATTGGGATTTTTGTGAATGGATGGAGTATTTAATGCTATTAAAATGTTGTAGTGGGTGTGATATATAAACACCTGTCACTTTAATTGATAAGATGTGGTTGTTAACACTCTCATATTGCCTATGGACTCTAGTTAACTTGAGAAATGAAACTAGAGTCTAGGAAAAAGGTATATTAATTAGGACTTGGGGCTTTAAACCCCATTTAATAAATCCCAATTAGAGATAGAAGGATCTAACTAAGGGTATTATTGGGTAATCAAGGAATTCAACACATTATGCTTGAGAAAGCCTATTAGTGACATCTAGTGGGTGTATTGAGAAATCTCCACTAGTACATGAGTCCTCACTACTCATGTCAGTCACCTACACTTCACTTAGGAATTAAACCCATTTTTATTTCCCATATTAAATGGTATCACAACCCTAGCTCCCTAATTTATAATCTTTTAAAATCAATTTTTAATTCTTAATTGTCAATATTTGGAGACTCTTCTTCAAAACAAAAAAACTCAAATCAATTTTAAAAATTGTCACCTTAAAAATAGAGACCATAGTAAAGTTCAACGAAAATAGTGTTTGAATTCTCATCGTATTCCTTGTGGGATTCGATACTCAACCCCTTTGCACTTTATATTTGACGACGACTACTTATGCCATTTCATATGGTGTAATTTGGGCGTATCAACACGTTTGACTTTAGGTAACCCAAGATCAAGGATGGTTTTGGCTTAGATTCCTGAGTAGTAAAAATAAAACCTAAGACCTAACTTAATTCGATAATTTAGCTCAAGTGGTGTAATTAGGTCACACGCTTAACCGATGTAAGATTCTGAAAATGTTACTAGTGAAATCATATTCCAAAGTAAAAGAGAGAATTGTGTACCTCACTCAGAATTAGGACTCCTTTCTTGGATGCTTGGCAGGCGACAAACTCGTAGCTGACAAGATTCATCCCATCTCTCAAGGATGTAACTAGAGCAACATCTAAAATTTCCAAAATAAAGAAAAAAAAAATGAGAAAAGGGCTGAGAAGTAAATTGAGGAACAAGTAGCATTTAAAACTTACAATTACTATAAAAAAAAACATCATAAAAATTGGTAGTATGAATCTAAATAGAACTAAAATGGTACAAAATGCAATCATTATGTGCCACAAGCAAGAACTATACCAACTTGTCCTTTCTAGTTTATAAAGATAAATTTTCTTGGTGACCCATCTAGTTTCTCTTTTGTCCACTACATATGTGTCAGTCCAAGTAGTATCATACATGGACATAGTTTGTTCAAATGTTAAGCAGGCAACACCCTGAGGATGTATTGATGTTTTCCTTTTTCCCCTTCTGTACGTCTGCCCCTACTCTATCACCATCAGAAGAACTCAACTATGCTTTCCACCTTCTAACCATATTAAACTTATTTCCAGTATAATGTAAAGGGGCGATAATAGAAAATATACTTGTAAAGGAACAAAAATAAGTACCAGTGACAGCATAAAGTGCGCATAGTGCAGGAAAATCAAGAGAACGATCCTGTAAGTATCGAGTTGACAGGATTAGAATCTTCACAAGGTTACAGCAATCACTTATAAAGCACAACGAGAATGATGAGAATGAGTAGCGGAATGGGCTGAAATTAGAATACGAAACATCAAATACCATTAGCTGGGATGGAGATAAAGGGATAGGAGAACCTTTGAAGGATTCACAAACTCGCTCTTAAACGCAAAAATTCACCCTTCAGTTTATTTTAGTGTAAAGAGGAAGATCCTTGTTTTATAGATAGTTGCCTTGATTCTTGAGGCCATAGCATCACATGTATTCAATGATTCCGTAGCCTAAAACCATCTTGGTGTATATCAATAAACTTCAGTTGACTCAACCCCAAAAAATATTTTTAAAATAAATAAAAATACCCTCTAGAAAAAACAAAAAATTCTCATAGAAATCAACTATTACCCTTTCATTTTCTAAATCTTTTTCTCTTGCCACTTCATCTAAACACCTCACGAGATAGCTTTTGGAGTAGAGTTTGGCTCAAGGTCCATCTCTCAAAGTATTCAAGCAACAACAGTGAAATTGAAAACTTAATGTTGATATTGTCAATTGACTCAGTTCCCTGACCACCAATCTCAGGCACAAGGCTATTAATTAAAGTTTTATACACTTGGAGAAAAAGTAATTGACAGATTCCGTTAACACAGAAAAGCTTTCTTAGGAAAATGACACACGGGAAATCTATTCAGAGGATTTCTAATTCTAGCAGAATAGATAAAGAAAGATAAAGATTTTCCCGGTTCAAGAGCAATATATTTTCTAATTATTGTACTATTGAAACCAAAGAAAACACAGAAGAACTAAACCTTCAGTATAATGATGCAACCATTTTGATTATGATGTAACAAGTATTGAAAGCAAGCAAATGAGAATGCTATTCAAAGAAGATATGATTGATGGAACCCTTCACACAGAATGCTGCATCAACAAAATAATTCAGCCTACTTTATGTTACTGGTTAGTGTTCTATACTTTGTCAAAGTTTTGGGCTTTTTTTTAATCTTTTTGATAAGTAAAGTAATGTCAAAGTGTGGGGCTTTCCTTAGCCATGCAGTATAAAAATTAGGAGTAATATTTTCTTCTTTTTTGCATCCATTTCAGAAATCAAGTAGACAGTAACGACCTGATGCCTCAATGCAGTGGCAGATTTAAGGTGGCAGGAGGAGGTTCATCTGAACCCCCTTTGCCGGAAAATTACCCTGTATACATAGGGTCAAATTTGATTTTTTGAGTATATATTCCGAAATGAACCACCTTGACACAACTCAAAAGCTTGGCTCAGTGGTCAAGAGGGTTCAAAATTCCCCCAAGGTCACCGGATCAATTCTCGATCTGCACTATATTTCCCATCTTCTTGGTCACTGTAGTATATAATGATTGCCCACCAATTATTTACTTTTTCTTTTTATTTACTGTATAAATTATAATTCAAATCAGAATCAAAATCTTAATATTTCCTGCCTATCTTGACCTAAATTCCTTGTTACACAAGTTAGATGACAATTGTCAGAAAAGGGATATTGTCTTAAAAAGAACCTCTCATTCTCATTTAACTTTTGACAAGGAACATGTAATTCAAAAAAATTATCTATAAGTTCTAATTAGTTGTTATTATGTCGCCTACTAATATTATCCTAAAATCGTAATGTGTCTTTTTATTAGCTTCTCGCTTACTTAACTAACCAACTTTAAATAGACAACACCTTTCGATCAATAAAATACTTTGGACATGCCAAAAGTAGATATGAATTCCATATATATCACTTTATATCCTGCAATTAGCTTTAGACTCGGTTTCAAAAGAGAGGACAAAGTTGTGAACTCTTTCTTCCTTTTTCTTTTGGGGCGTTCCCCACAAATTTAACTAACATTATGTGAAGGACATAGATATTGCTATAGATATTTATGGGAAGATCTAAGATTTCTTATGAAAAATTTTGTACTTTCATGCCTATGATATTAGGGTAGAAGGTTAGTAAATAGTGGAGCATTGTCTTGCTTTCCGAGAGTTTAGGCTTCTTGATGTTTTATCGTTGTACTAGCGGTGTTATTGTAGTTCTTGATTGTGATATCTATCATCGTCTGTTCTTTATTTTATTTCGATTATCGCAGTATTTTGTTGTTCTTGGTCCTCCCTTGTTAGTTGCTATGTTTTTTTCCATTGTATTCTTCTTCTTTGTACTTGAATTTGTTGCACTAGAGTCGACGATCTTTCGAAAACATCCTCTTTACTCCACGAGGTGGTATAAGGTCTGCGTACATTGTACCCTCCCCAGACCCTACTTGTGAGATTTCACTGGGTATGTTGTGGTTTTTGCTGATTTTATAAGCCCACCTTTCCTTTTTAAGTGATTTTCTAGCATTTTAAATGTGTTTCAAAATAAGTAATCATTAAGAAATCAAGTATTAAATTTTTTTCCGAAAGTACCCTTGTTTAAAAAAGGCATAAATACATAAATATGGCCTTTAACTTGGCTTCATTTCACATTTATGCCCTCTAACTTTGGGTGTGCACAAGTAGGCACTTAAACTTGTATAAAATTGAACAAGTAAACACACGTGTCCTACGTGGCACAATACACGTAGGATGCCACGTAGGACACAAAATTGTCATGTAGGACGAATGTGTCTATTTGTTCAAGTTTTGGATAGTTAAAGTGCCTACTTGTGCACTAATAAAGTTAGAGGTCATAGTTGCTAGCTGAAGCCAAGTTAACGGTCATATTTATATATTATGCCTTTAAAAAAACAAGGAATTTTAAAAACGATCGTTAGAGCAACGCAAAAGTAGGAAGAAATGTTAAAAGGCAAATGACAAGGCGAAGTAAAGTTTGGCAGGTTAAGATTAGACTTGTCATTCGCTGCCTCACCCCATTTATCATCATGCAATCTTTTTTGTACTTAATTTATATTTTGAAACCCCTTGATAAAAAATCTTTCTTCCGCCACTACCTCAATGTAGCTAGCATTTGAAGCACGGAAACTATACTTTGAGGATTTGGTAATGCAGCATTACCGGATAGAGCTTGTGAGTGTATTTATCTAGCAGAAAGTTGTAGCATTACAAGGTTTGCAAACAAGCTACTTAATCTTCAACCTACCACACATTGTGTGTATTAATTTTTAGTTTAGTCCAACAAAGATTGCACGCAGAAGAGCTCACAAGAGTTAAGTCTTGAAGGTAAGCAAATTCATAGTTTTGTCATTTACTTTAAATATGCACATTAACTACAATTTAGAAGAAGACAAATGACTGTACTCGGAGCTATTCCTATATAACAATAAATCTTTATACATGATTTATCCTAAATTACTTGAATGACTTCTCAAGAGTTAAACAGTATCCTTTCGCATCTGCCACAATATTTATTTCATCTTTAGTATAATAAAATACTAAATTTTCCAAGTGAATGTCCACCCGTTCTCATGCTCAAGGTTCAATTTAGTTTCTATATTGACCTGATGATCGCAAGAACTATTTGTTTTGTTTTTCCACCAGAATGTGGGATACCCGTTTTAGGATCCAACTAATCAGGATTTAGTACCGAGGGGTTAAATAGAGCACTCCAAACCCATTACTCGAATTACTCGAACCCCAGACTATGGTTAAGCATGAAAGTGTATTACCTCTGGTAGGAGTAGGGTCTTTCTAACTATTAGAGTAGATTAGAGTCTTACATTGGTTGAGGAATGAGCAGATGGTCTACTTATATGGACTTAAGCAATCCTCCCTTCATGAGCTAGCTTTTGGGGTTGAGTTAGACTCAGGTGTCATATCTTTACATGGTATGAGGATCAGGTCCATCTCTGTTTGGGCTCTCAGTCTACGCTCTAGGGCGTGAAAGGGTGTTAGAGTCTCACATGGATTGGGGAAGGACGGGTGATCTATTTATATGGACTTGGGCAATTCTCCCATTGTGAATTAACTTTTAGGGTTGAGTTAGGCTCAGATATCATATATTTACCCTAACCAACCCAGCATTTCCTCTAGGTCATTTCTTCTAAAAATTATACGAGTTGAGTAATAAATGATGAAGATCTTCATTATGTCTTTTATATTTCGGTTATTATAGTTTCCGCAAAAGTAAAGTTGCCATGGTGCTTTCCGCCTTAACATTCAAAATTCCAATCTTTTATGTCCAACTCTACATTTTTTTATAACGGTGGTATCCATGTCAGCTTGTGCACACCTCGACTATACCACCTATCAACTACTTCTACTAGCACAAGCACCCGTTAACTATATTCACCGAGGCTTAAATAGATGCGAAGAAATCACCTAACGTCTTTTGTCTGGTCTCCTATGATTTTCACCCACTTCATTAGAACCCTTTGGTGTTGCACAACTGTACATTTTACCCTAGACATACATAAATATTCATGCTAACTAGGTGAGTATTAATGCCAATAACATCTCGAAAATTCTTAGAAGTTTCCGAAATCGTAAGGTTATGGAGAAGAACTTACATACTGGTATGCAGAAAGTATAAGTTGAAAACGTGAATTTAGAGACAAATGGAAAATAAGAGTACAGGTAAAAAGATGGCCATTAGATGTTGAGTTTGATGCGCTCGTAGTGTGCACGTTTGCCCTTCACACCTTGTTCTTATCTTTATATGATTTGATCCCTAACTTCCAACTATTTAATGTAAAAAATGCAAGTTTTTGCCCCAAAATTAAATTGAGTCATGTCAACCCCGTAAGGGAAAAAGGAAACAATTACAATTTTTTAGCATGGGTAAAGGGAAGAGGTAGGTGGGATGGATTGACTAAAAGAAAGAAGGGAAAATAAATGAATTAGGGGTATGGCGGTCCAAATTCAGTGTGAGTAACCTGGTACCTAAGCTGCGCGGACTCTTCACTTTCGACGCCGCACCAGTGTCGGATTCTCCAAAAATACACTACTTTTGGAGAATCCGACACGCACCCATTGACATTTTTGAAGAGTCCGAGCAACATAGCCTGGTACTAGAGGAAGTGGGAAGGGATAAAGGGAAAGAGATCTGCTTCAAGGAAACCAATCTCCTACTTTACCCTTATTAACTAATTACTCGACATTTGGGGCAAGTGATTAGTTTCTCAATTGTATTGTTTCAGGATCACGTTGTAAAATTATTAAGATCTGTTGGAAAGTACAAAACGTTGAATATTTTGCTGATGAAATTCTTCTAACTCTACGATGCTCCTTGAAAGACATTGCATTTGCATCAAAGGATTCAAAATAGTTTCTCTCCCAAGACCTTTAATATTAGATCTTTTATTTATTTTTTTATTTTCTTTATTTTTCTTTGAGCCTTTATCATTTGATCATTATGATTTAGTGTTAAAATGGGAATAAGAGACTTGATCATTTCTTGTAAAGATAAAAATATAAACAAGAGAGGATTTAAAACAGGGTAGAGGATTTCCTCGCTAATATTGGATCTAGAAGACGCAAGGTCAAATGGTATCAGAATTTACATGAATTGCCCAAGCAAGCCAAAGGATTGAGCCTTATGAATACAGACCAATTTGTGAACTTCAGGGTAAGGCAATCAAAAACAATTTCATGTATGAGGACAATGGGTAGCACTATTATTTTTATTTGTACTTTCAGTGTGCTATATTATCAAGCTAAATGGAGAGGAATCCTCTCACTCATCTTGATTGCTCCTGTAATATTATGGATTTCCCGAGGAGTAAAGATATGGGCTTGTCCATATCAACCAAGTTTTTTGAGGAGGTTAGGTTTTATGTCCCCCTCATGAATGTATTCACTTTTTTGGATATTAATTTACAAGGTAGGGTCTTAGCCAAACCCTCGCCCACTACAAGGCGGCTTTTTAAAAAAAAAATTGGGAATAACCAATAAACTATTAAGCTACTTTAAGACTCAAGTAACTGTGAAGTCACACTTGACATAGAATGAACTAAATTACACCCATTAAACATTTTACGAAACTGCACAACTTCCAGAAATTAAGTGCCCAAAAACTTAAATTTCTAAAAAAGAGTAATTCTCAAATGCAGAAGAATCATATGAAAATAACAAACTAAAACAAGCTGCACCAACTTAGGGCTTTACGGGAAGTATCAACAGACACGATATGTAAATCATTAGAGCCTGGCATGAAGAAAAAAGTTATAACTTATACATATCCATTAATATCAACAATTATATTCACATTATTAAGTAACAAGAGACAGACCAAATGATGGATTGGGACAGCTGTTAGAGTTCCAAATCTTCCATTGATGCGTCCCACAATTTCATGTACTTGGCACGTAAGCTTTTGATCTGCCCAACAGGTTAAAAGAGGAAACCACTAACAATCAGAGAGAGTAATCCCATCATGGATGTCCAAATTTTAATCAATTACAAGGCTTCAAGGGCAGTACTATCTCTTAATCCCAGTACACTGGTTTTGATGTGTAGCTTTACAAAGTTAAGTTTAAATATCAGAAGTTTGGAATAATCTTTTTCAATGATAATTTGACAGTACTTTATACATAATAACTTTAGAAACTCTCACTAACAATAAATGATTCAATACAAAAAAATCTTGAAATTTTACTAACAATTGTCTTTAGAGATGTTAATTTTTCTACTTAGAATTAATAATTAAAAAAATAATCAGAAATTCACTATTTAACTCCGTCTATGTGAGCTTACTCATGTTGTCGGTCCTAATCCCAGATAAAAGAGGAGGATTGGGGTAGGCTAGGAGTCAGTTTCATTATGAATCCTCGCAATACAGACATCGTTAGGACATACTCAGCATGAGATGAGTTTAAATGGGGTAACATGTTCACTGAGGATTCCTATAGCGGATCCCAACTTGTTTGTAACTGAGGCATAGCAATTGTTGTAGAAATCCACTATTTCCAACTTTGAAACCTCAGCAAATAATAGGTTAATCCCTATCCTGCTCCTCTTAAGTACTATACTTGGTTTACCACCAGAATTCAAACTCATTATGTATCTTGCCATCAACATTACTCCTGTAAAAACAGATCTTCTCCTTCATTCCGTCAACTCAAATCTATCATGTGAGTCTTCGAATATCCAAAGGATTTCTCACAGGCGTGAAACATCAGATTCTGTACTTCATCACTGTTAAACTAGGGTTAATTTACTAAAACCAGTATCTTTTTCCTCTAGACAAAAGATGTCAGATCAGAAGATCTCTTCACATGAGAAGAAAACAGAAGGTGAAAGAGCTAAGAAGATATTGTTAGAATTGGCAGAAGGTTGCAATCTAGATCAGGGAGAAATGGGAGAGTGGAGAGGATAAGAGAGAGATTAAGGGGGCATAGTCTTAGAGAAGATTAGAAAGATACAACGCCTCTAATAGGACCATCGGGATTCTAGAGAGGAGGAGCTTCTGCATTTAGAAGTTTTTAAGGACCTCTGTTGCAGTTGGTAAAGTTCGAATCCATTGAACTGGTCTCAATCTCAGGATTATGTGCTTGCATATCACAATCCAAAAACATCAACAACTAGCAGTATTTTCCTTCACAAAATCTACAAGTCACTAAAATCAGGAACTTAAACCAACAGCTCAAATTGATCTGTAAAATCCATATGTTTCTTGTCCTAGTTAGGGATACTTAATACATGATCAAATAGTAGACATGAATTCTGTACTGCAATTAAACAACAGAGATAAGTATGATGACAAGGAACATACACTCGGGGACATCTGTCCTGGTTGGTACTGCAATTTGTAGCAAAACTACCTTGTCACGCCAGTCTGGGTTCTCTTCAAGAAACTTCTCAAATGCCAATATTTTTTGGGGAATTCCCTTAATCATATCCAAACGGTCTACGCCCAGCATGACCTGTCAATTAATGAATAGTTAATCAAAAATCGGTAAAGACAGTTAATTTAGGTTGCCATTTTTGCTTCTCTTTAATTTTCTTCCTTTATTCTGTCTTCCCATCAATTTTAATAGATGGTCATCTAACTTTTGTTTTTTTCTACTTTATACAAGTACACATCATTAAACCAAGAAATTCGAAAAAAAATTACAATATTAGTTGCACAAAGATCGCTTTAAGTAAAATAAAAGACAACCTTCATCTGCACAATCAAGGTGTAAGCACTGTTTGTGATAATAACCAAACTAAGACACAATGGGATAATATATTTGTTTTGACCTATTTTCTATATTTCCTTTTAATATTTGTTTTGTTGGAGTTTTCACAAGGAAGCATACATCAAAAGTGTTGCACTGAGGGTGACAGAAAATTTCAGGGGTGAAATAATTAAGGCATCCCACATTTCGAGCTATACTGATGGAATGTTGTAGATCATTCAGAATCATGGTAATCTAAGAATTTATACTGGAACAAACCTTTCTTCCAGCAAATCTTTCTTGCAGTTCTTTGATATGGTATTTGACAGCAGGAAGCTCAAGAGCTCTAATGAACCGATCAGAATCTATCCCGATAGGAAACTGTTCATCCAAAGGATCCAGTCAATGTGTCAACCATAACCTTTTGCAAAAGAGGAAACTAGACTCAAGTGCAAGTGATGAAAAAGAAAAAAGATAAAAGATTTAAGGCTATTAATAAATGATTCAAATACCGCAGCTACACGTGTTAGCTGTCCTTGGTCCTCCACTCCTTCAGGTGTGCCCTCAAGCCCAAGAATGCGAGTGCAAGCACTAACAAAATGTCTTGCATAATCGTAAGTGTGGAAGCTGGAGACAAAATCAAAATTACAAAGCCTGAGTCAACTAAACTCTTAACATAAGGAAGAACACTCCAATCCTCTTAAAGCAAGATTATGAAGTACAGAAAGCATCATAGTTGACAAAATAGTCATGGATTCTAAATAAGCTGAATTCGTGCTGCTAATGAGGCACTTATCCACTTACTAAATTTACCAGTGTATTTGAAAACAAAAGCCCTTTGTTTCCCTGTGGAATGCTTCTCACACCCCCATTTATGCATCACTATCACAACAATAAGAATTTCCCATCCTAAACCCCTTGAGGCAAAAATACATGGACAGTTTGCTTTTCATTAAAAATGCCTTTCATTCTCATTACTTTGTTGCTTGTTTAATTTACCAGTGTTTGCTCACAATATGTTGAACACTTCCCCCGATAAGAAGCATTGACTAAAATGGCTGCTTACACTAATCTAGACTGTTCACCGACAATCTTGTTATGCTCTGCATCCTTAAGACTGCTCATATTCTTTTCCTGGAGATACAGTTAAGGTCTTAACATATTTTGGTACAACAGCACTGAGAACATTACTTGGTTTAAGAGGTAAGCATCTCTTTTGTTTTTCTAGGTTGGCTTGTCCACTTCATTACACCCATCATCTTCCTTATCATAATTTTAAAGTTATAATTGTTTGCAATATCTCAGAAATTTATGACATGTTAGAAGTATTGAGAATTGAGATGAGTGACTGACCCAACTAAATCAGCAGCAAGTACTGCTCTTAGCAGCTCCGATCTAGATGGCAGTGTCCTGTGAATTTCGGATGAAGGAAAAGGTGTGTGAAGAAACCAACCAACTTTCATTTCACTATTATACTCTTTAAGGCATTTTGGTAGAAACATCAGGTGGTAATCATGGCACCACACGACATCACCCTCTTGATAATGCTCATTGACGACATCAGCAAACATCTGGTTTGCCTCCTTGTATGCAGCAAACTGAGACTGGAAGCTGCGGGTCGTTGCAAGACGGTCTTCTTGTGGAAGTGGGAGATAATGGAAAAGAGGCCATAGAATGTTATTACAATAACCATTGTAATATTGGTGAACAATTTCTTGATCGAGAAAAACTGGAATGCACCTCTGTAGTCATGTAAGCAATAAAGCACATCAAAGATCAACCTTTTATCATAGTCGTTATATAGATCATAAGTTTGATAGTGCATTAAGGTAAGATCGTTTAGATGAAGTTAAGTGTTTTATTAATGCTGTTGTGATAACCCCATATACAGGTGGTATACGGATATAGAGGCTCTTGACATATCACTTTGTTGACAAGTGCTACATCAAGAATTTAAAATGGGGCCTATATTACAAACCTTTTCAGCTAGAGCTTCAGTAAGTGATCTCTGACCAATTTCATCAGTCACATTCACCCCAGCCCACCCGATCCAATTTGCTTCAAACTCATTGACACCTTTAACAAAATAAGAAGGCGTCAATTAGCCCACATACCAGATGATAAGAACCCCACTGAAGCTCAAATGTAGTAGATAAGTTAAGAAGATAAGGAAATGAACAATGCCTACAGAGAAAAAGAAATACCAACAGCTAAAATTTGCTAGTCATTTTTTTAATATAAAGCATTATGTTTTTTGGCTTACCCAACAGAGCACTAACTAGACCTCCTACACTAACTTCTAGATTCCATGAATCCTCGCCTTTCCTAACAGCCGAAACAGGCAACCGATTTGCCACAACCAATAATCTTTGTTTTTGTGACCGTCCATCTTGCCTCTCAAAGCCATTAGAAAGGGATGATGCTGCAAGTCCTTCAATAAGCTCTCCCTCTCGGGCCCTTTTATCTCCGTCTGATAGACAGAGTTCAAGTCCATTTCCAAAAACATCTGAGTCTCTATTGCCATCTCTTATGCCTTCATTTGCATTTTGAGACTTGCTTGACTTTCTTAGTTCCCTTTTTCTTAAAAGCCTTTCCAATCTAGATGGAACAGTAGAATCATAACTATTCTTGATTCCAGGCGTTTGTAGGATCTGTATTTGAATTGAATTAGTATAAATAATGAATCATATGATGCATTTATTTATTCACAAAGCAGGTCATCTTCAAGAAAATTTAAAAATCACAACACCTCTGTCAAACGATGCACTTAGGAGAAAAATATCTTTTTTCTGTCACTTAAAAGAATGAACAAATTCCATATTCACCAAACAGGACAATGTGACAAGTTATAGCATATTACATCTAGAGTCAACAGTGACAGGTACGAAACTCATTCAATTATAAAGAAACTAACTCAAGTTGTGAGCTTTAATGAATTTACCATTAAAACTAACTTAAGTTCTTCACACAAGAACCAATTGTTAACTGAAGTTAAAAAATAAAGGAAAACAATTTTTCTTTAAAAAAAAAAAGAATATACAAACCAATCAACCAGAAAGACAGGGATAAGGATATAAAGCAGAAACTTTTGAGTACAATTTATTAGAGCAAGTTTTTTGCCTGGAATAGCTATCCAAGAAAAGAAAAAAATAGAACTAATCTATACAATAATTTGTTTCCTTTAGTAGTGAAATACTGATACATGTTCACACAATATTACTAACTCATAACATGGTCTTCTTAGGTAATGCACAACATCTCTATCTCAATTTCCTAAAAGTGAAGTTTTCTATATTATACAAAAACAAAAAATCAAGAACAACCCATAAAAACTCAGAAACACTAAAGAAACCAAGAACACCCCATAAAAACTCAATGCACAACCACAAGAATCGACAAACTGGAAAAAAAATTAAAGATTTGGAGTACCAAATTGTTCTGAGAAATGTGGATATCTTCAATCGACTCCATCTTGAGCAGCGTCAATTCCAACAACAAGAAGAAGAAGAATAATAAAGACCCAAATGAGAAATTGGGATTTAGAAGTGGAAAGCAGGCAGTCCATATAGAGACAGGAGAAGCAAGTTGTCAACAATTTGTACGTATGTAGAGAGGAAAAATCTGAAAATACAGAAAGGAAAAGGAAAAAATGGAGGAAAGGAACAAAGGGGTTTCGGCAAATTACAGAAAATCCAAACCCTTTGAAGAGAGTGAGAGATAGAAGAAAGCGTTTGAGAGCAACACGGGTATCCTCGCCATGCAAGATGCGCACCTCTTCAAAGCCTTTCCTTGTGACCCTTTGGCACCAACGCTACTACACAAATTTTGTTTTTCAAATTATTGTTTTTTAATGAGCAAATACCCAACTCTCAACAAACCCATTTTTGCCCCCCAAAACTTATCATTAATCACTCAATAGCTCTACACCAATTTTTCTATTCTTTCGTCTCAATTTAAGTGATAGTATTTGATTGGATACATACCTTAAGAATTAAAAAAGAAAAAAAATTGAAATTTATGAAATAAAATAAGGCAAAGATATTTATGTGGCTAGAATCATCTTATCAAGAGATAAAATAAAAAGTTTAACGTTAAAATATTACTACTATACGTGTCATTCTATATTATACTAACTAAAAAGAAAAGAGTGTTGCATAATTTGTGATAGTAAAAGTATTAAATGGTAATGTAAACTTTTTTCACTTTATTGGGATGGTAAGTTAATTATTATTTTTATCCAGTTACTAATTAATATTGTTAGGCTGTTTCAGCTCAAAAATATTCTTAATAAGATGTGATATTGTCTGTTTTGGATAAAAACTACATGAATTTTCCTAAAAAGCCTTATACCATTAAAAGATCATACATCGTATTTGTAACTTTTCAATTTTTTCAACTATCAATGTGAAATTTTATTCACACACCCGATAATCTCCCCCTCAAATTGAGTTCCACGTGGTCCATTATTATGATCCACGAGTCAATTCTGAAATTCACTGTGTGACACCCATATAACTTGAGTATTTTAGGCAACAAAAGTCCTCGACTAGCATGTTTTTTTATGTGAGTGTCTATAAACTCATATGGGAAGAATCGAGCCACACATTGTCATCTGCCTTTGTCATACTCATTCTATTGAACCTAGACTGTAATACTAGTTATTGTGTTGTTCCAACTAAAAAATCTTCTTAATAATGTGTGTTATTGTCTAATTTGGATCAAAATCACATGACTTTTTCTAAAATACCTCGCATTGTTGAGAATTCACATACCTTATATATAGCTTTTCAATTTTTTCATCTACTATTATGGGAGCTTGTATGCATTCCCAACACGATATTGAATCAATTGATAAATATCCACTTGAGAATGTCATAAATAAAGTGTTAAGTTGTAAATGATTATATTTCCTACCATATCCATTACACTCATAATTGTGTGATGTGGCAAACATTTAAATTGTACTTACGATATATAATTATATTTTTTAAAATACAAAATATAACTACATTTTGAATTTTGTAGAAAATAACATGCATTCATACAACTATTTCATGCTATGATATACATTGACATAGTTGATACCGTCTTTTCATTGATACTCGCCTTATACAATAATCATAACTATGGTTCGTAATATATACATTGTAGCTATGTTACGTAATTTCTCTCTAAATTGTAGCTATTTATAAAATGTTGTTAATGAAATTTGGTAGACCAGACCTTGTGCTAGTCCACAGTTCACTTAGAATTGAGTCGGACTAACATTTACGGGCGGATAAATTAGATAAAATATCTAATATGTCAAAATTTCTAATTAAAATAATCCAATTACCATTAATTATTGTAAATGATCGCTCAATACATTATTTTTTTCAGTGGGAGTACTTTTTGCTATACTAATCTTCTACTCTTACTTCTTTAGTTCTCCTGCTTGTTCTTTTCTTCTATGTTTTTATGCTTATTCTTTGTTCCTTTCAGCCATTAAAGCTTCCTTAAAAATTGACGTACCGAAAATATAAATTATTTTAAGTAAATAATATGTCAAAAAACTTGAAACTTTGAGATGAATTTGTATTTAAAATTGAAGATTGTTTAGAGCAGATTTAAATTGGTCGAAATTAAAATATATATATATATATATAATTTTTATTTTATTTTTACCTATATGACTATATAAGATGCTCTTTTCGAAGTCCTTCCACAATCTCCAATCCGCTAAAACTGAGTGAATAATCAACGTGCCTCAAATATAAATTATTTTAAATGAATAATATATTTAAAAAACTCAAAATTTTAAGATGAGCTCATATTTAAAAATTGAAACTGCTTAAAAGAGATTTGAATTAATCAAATATGTATATACAGAGATAATATAATTTTTTTTTTTTTACCCGTACAATTATATACGATGCTCTTTTTCGAAGCCCTTCCAAAGTCTCCAACCCGCTAAAACTGAGTTGGATTGGGTAGGCCGTCAACGATACGTTAAACATAAAAGCGCTAAGGAAACTCAAAAGTCTCAATTTCATTTCCTTTTTTGTTTTACTTTTCCCAAATCAAGTGCTATATATATAACAATGGAGAAAATTTGGCTGAGAGACCCATTCAAGTCCTCAATTAACAAAATGGTCTTCTATTATTTACTCAATTTAAAATATATCAAAATAAATGAGAAAAGGCACTTAATGAATAATTAAAATATAATTAAAATATTAGATAAACTAGGGACCTATTTATAAATAAATTAAATATATAAACCTAATAGAAGTGACATTGACTGCACATTCAAAAAAAAATTACTTGGCTCAGCCAAATTTTCTCATTGCAGCGGCACATTATCTCTTTCTCCTCCCTTCTTGCTAAAGACAGATTGCTTATTCAATTTACTCATCTTTTAAACTCTCTTTTTGAGTATTTTTCTTGAATTACTAAATTGTAAGTTTTCTACTCTCCCTTAACTCTACCCATCAACCTTATTTTGTAAAGAAAAATATTATAGTAATAGATATGCAATTAAAATTTATATGAAGTTATATTAAAGTAATTGCATTTTCTTTGTGGGTGTTGTTTCTTGATCATAACTTTTACTTGTTCTTTGAAGAATTTATGGTGCGAGTCGATCCTAAAAATGTTGATCGCGAGCTAGAGGAGAATCAGGTGCACCTTCATTTTTAGCTTTTCAACTTAAATTTCTCATCTCAGTGAGAAAGGAATCATTATTGCTATAATTAAAGTGACAGATAATAAATTGATTCGACTAAGTAAAAATCTGTCACGATTTACGTGACCAATTATTAATTGATCTACTCAATCAACCATCGATCTGCTTTATAAAATCATCCAAAAGGCTAAAATATTTTGTTTACCAAATCAGGCGATTGATAGTACATTAATCTGAATAATGTAAAAATCAGGCTGATTTTCTAAATATATAATAGATCGATTAATAGTTTGTCAAATACATTTATAATCAGTCCTTTAAAATATTGACACCAATCTTTAGTTTTTCTTATTTGTCTAATTGATATTACATTTGTTAGAATATCTTCAGGAATATGATATATCTAGCGAGGAGGATGAGTCTTCTAAAATCGTTAGTGATGGGAATGAGTCTTTTGAGACATCTAGTAATGGGATGAATCTACTGAGACATCTAGTAACGGGGATGAATCTGCTGAGGAGAATGATATATTATTGATACCAGAACGTGAAACCTCAGTAGACCTCTCCCAATATAATTTGCGTAAGAAATTGGAGGACGAGGATCACTTTGATGGACTTGTGAGCATTTTATCAAGGTGGGATGTTGTTAAAATTATACAATATTACTTGGAGAAGAAAAAAGTGTACAACCAATTTATGTATAGTTGTTTTGGCTGCTTATTAAAAGTGAACCTAGAGAATTGGAACAATTTTTTTTGTGGCCAAATCGTACACTATCTTTTACAACGACGTATTGTAAGCTTAAAGAAAAAGGAGATTTGGTTCATAATTGATGGTAAGCCAATTCGATTTTGTATGAAGGAGTTTGCTATGATTAACGGACTGAATTGTGAAAAAATTCACACTGATAAGGCTTTATATGATGAAGGGGCATCCAAATCTGAATCTGTAGAATCTATTGGAGAATTTCCACCCAAGGCAAAAGATTTTTTAGATCTAGTGTTGAACAAAAAGAGTAGTCTAACAAAAAATGATTTAAAGGAAATATTAAAGAGTGACAGATTTGATGCGCAAACAAAGTTGAAGATCGCTATGGTGTGGTTTGTTGAGTCTTTTTTATGGGTTGGTGATCAAAAACGGACTGTTGATATAAAGAATATGAAATTGATGACAAACTTTGATTACTTTAATGCATATCCTTGGGGTAGGCGTTCTTTTGAGATGGCAGTTGAATTTCTTATAAATGTTAACTTAAAGAAAAAGTCTGCAGAATGAAAGAAAAATAATTCCACATCTAAAGGTTATAGCTTGCAAGGATTTTCTTGGGCTTTTATGGTAAGATTAAATAATTTATGGTGAGATAAATATTGAACAAGTTATGTATCGATCTGAAATTTAATTGGTCATAACAAGTTATGTATCGATCTGAAACTTATATACTAATATTTATTTAGTACTTTTTTGTTTTCAATATAGGTGTGGGCTTTCGAAGCAATTCCTATACTAGGAGAGGCTTTTGGGCAGCCATTGATAGAATCTTCCTTGCCACTTTCAAGATTGCTCCAATGGTACGATAAAAAGAAGACACTCTCAGATTATAAAACAGTGTTATTAACAATGCAAAATAAAGAGGTGAATACTTAAGCTTGTTTGGTGCGATATTTCATTTTAGAAGTTTTTATTATTGTAGTTTTATTTAATAATTTATTTTCTTATAGGTTGTGGTGCATCCTACTTTGGTTCATACTAATGTTGAGTCAAAAATATTATATTTGATTAATTGGGAGGATTCAAAAGATGAGGTGGATGAGAATATAGATCGGTTGACAAAAGTAGTTAGTGGTGTGACACGATTAGTTAACTCTTCTCTCGAAAGGCATGAGATTCCGATAGCTATGGATCACGACGAACGTGAAACTGATATTAGAAGACAACCATCAAAGGGAGTTACTGAAAATATTAATTTGAGTGATTCATCAGATAAACTTTCTCAACTTATTGAATTATGTGCAAATATGTTTAATGAGATGAAGGATATGAACAAGAAGTTGAATGAAAGAATGGATGGTCTCGATGCTAAAGTAGACCACTTGAGTGGTATAGTGGGTGATTTGCATGTCCAGATAGAAAAATTAAGCAAAAAAAAAGTATGATGATGAAAATTTTAAGGTGGGTGATGAACAACCAGATATGTTGGAAAAGAAGGTAATTGGTGAGTTTGAAGAGGAAGGAAGCAACATGGTTGACAAAGATGAAGCTACCAAATTTGCGGGAGTATGTACTACAAGGGTGAAAAGAACAAAAAAAACTAATCCAAAATATGATTCCCCTTTTGCAACAGATCTCAGACAAAAGAAAATTTGGGAGGCTTCGAAGAATATGAAAACTTATAAAAGGAGAAAGATTGACGGTGATAGTTAGTAATTCTGTTATGATATTTTTTGAATCTGTCGGATAGAGTATGGATCAATCGGTTTAATTAAAATTTGTCTTGAATTATATTTAAGTTTAAAAAATTAGCGTATTTATATTATGCCACTTTTGTTCTCACTGATGGAAATATTCGACTTATTTTAATTTCATTAATAATTTTGCAGTGTAGATTTTCTATCATCATTTATTTCATTTATAGTCATTGAAAAATTTATGAACTGTCCGACAGATACATGATCTGTCTGTTAGATGTGATATCGGATATTTATTTTCTTACTTGTACATCCAAGTTGCGCTTTAGTTTGTAATATTGTTCTTTTTTTTTCACAAAAAAAGAGAATGTAACATCAAATTTTCTCTCGTATAAATGCTGATAAATTGAGCATCTGTCCGACAGATACATGATCTGTCTGTTACAGGCTTACAGCAGATGCTTTGGTCCGCCAGATGTGGTATCGATCGCTCTTTATCGTCTTATTCCTTATTAGTTATATGTTGATATTTCGTATTGACTTGAGAGTTGATGAATAAGGAGTAAAACTAATGAAAAATTCAAAAAATACTTAGCATGAGCGTTCGAGTATGTTCACTAACAAATTGTTGATTTATCCGACATATACATGATCTATGTGAGTTAAAACAATAAAGAATAAAAAAATTTAACACTTGTAATCTTAAATTACAATAAGAGAATTTAACACTTGTAGTCCTAAATTACAATAAGAAAATTTAACACTAACTGCATATTTAGAGTTCAAGTACGTTTATCGGGACAAGTAGTCTTCTTGTGGCCGACTTGCTTGCAGAGAGAACATTTGTTTCGCTTTTTAACACCTTCACCAACTGTTTATATCGGATATTTGTCCCTCGAAAAAGCACTTGCATTAGTCATATACTTGACACAAACAAGATCATGTCCACAACTCAATTCACCTCTTCTAATGATAGTTTTCATGAATTTATCAAAGGTAACATCACTGCTCACGAGCATTGTTCGAACTGTATCATTTTGAGAATTCCATCTCCACGATTTCTTGTCATCTACTCACTTTCCAAAATAATCAACAAGTAAGACAACTCCTGTCATGATTTTGTACCTATCTACAATAAATAATGTAACGTTATTAGAAACTAGTAAAATGAAACATTATTGCAAACATGAAAATAAAAAATAAAAAAATCTATAATGAATCTGTCGGACTAATTACTATGATCGATCAGCTATTGAATAACATAGAGGACTGATATATAATCGGTCAGATCGATGGTCAATCGGTCCATTGCAGACCAGATTCCATCTGCATAATAATTCTACAAATATATAAAATTCATTTGTGTACCTTCAAACTGAGGTCTTGATATAATGTTTTAACATAAGTCCGAGCTAATGCTACTCTAAAATAGTGTTAATCGGATTTAAATTGAGCTTGACTATTTCTTTAAAACTTTAACATCATCTTTCTCCAAATATAGCTTGTTAAAACCAACTTCACTTAAAAGGAAAGAGTTTTAGAACCTCAATAATACACAATCATATGCACAGAGGATAGATTGAGAGTGGAAGAAGAACAATAGAAGAAAGTAGAAAAAAAGACGTTGAAAGAGATTTTGGAGGATTTTTCTTATTTTTATTTTTTATTGTTGATTTTGAATCAATTTGTAGTTCATAAAAGATGAGTACTAATCTAACATAATAATTAAATTCTAAATCACAATTAAATTAGAATTTTTTACCGTGGGTCATTCCACTAAGAAAAAAAACTTAAACCCGTTTAATTAGATAAAAGACTTAGGAATTTTCCACCGTCCGGCTAAAATCTCGACATTTCTCCACCGTCCGGCTAGTCGGCAACCGTCGCTCCCCGTAATGAGCAGAACCGGCGCGACTCCCTCAATCTTTCTTCTCTTCCTCTTCTTCCTTGTTCTCTCCAAGCCATCACCTTGTTCCTCTTTTTCTTTCCCATTTTCCAACTACCATGCCGTCTTCTCTCTTTCACACTCGCTATTCTCCCGCGTCGCCAATCTCCGGGAAGCTCGCGGAGACTACGACGGCGCCTCCAGAGCTCGATCCATTGCCAAAAAACTGGAGAATGGTATGGGTATTGGTTTCTGGAAAGTCATGTGGAACGTGGGTTGGGATTATGCAAGGAATTATGCTTGGAGAGATGCTACGTCGTTTGAAATGTTCGGTGCTTTCTCTGAGCTGAATGAAATTCTGCGTGGTCTAAGCGACTTTTCGAGTGTGAGTTCAGATAGGGAAAGGGTTAACTGGATGAATCGAAATTATGAAAATCTATTCACATTTTCAAAATCTCTTTTTGGTAAATTTCGGAAGGTGTTTCGACAACCCGTAAGTTTCTACTTTTATATCTTTGGGTTAATTAGTAGAACAGTATTTGCATATTTACAGAGCATGGCATCCTTTCGAGCACACACTAGTTGGTACTATTACTTACTGCCTCCCAAAACAAGTGTCCTTTAGAATAATAAATACTATACTAGTTATAGTTTACTAAGTTATCCTAATTAGATGTTTCTTGAGAATTGAGTGAGCACTATTAACGATAAGTTATAATTGGAAACAATTACTACTTTTTGTCTTGAATTCCTAAAGGGACACTTATTTTGGGACGGATGGAGGATATCAGAATCAGCTTTGCATCTAGGATCCAATACCACCACCTTGACGTGCTAAATGTTAGGTGAAAGATTTGCTGGTGTTTGATCAGTCGTAGAACATATGTGTAGCTATGGGTTGGGAAAATTTGATGCGTCTCCTGTAAGCCTGCAACTTTAATTAGCCGTATATTACTAGATATTGAATTCCCATGCAATTGATGAAAACGGTTAAAACTTTAAACTGATAATGTTCTGTTACACATTGAGGAAATAATGAAAGGGCGACCATTGTGGACCCCCAACTAAGGTAGTTCTGACTTCATTGTATAGAAGTTATGTCTTATCGCACAGGCTTAGTGCAAGCATTTATAAAGTCTTTGATTACTTTATAAATAAAAGTTGCAAATTTGAAAGAGAGATTGTTGCAAACATTCTGAGAGCAATCAAACAAACAACCAATGATTGTCATCGAAGCAAGAAGCATAGACTATAGACTCCCAAGATCAAGTGAGAACTTGACATGTGTCATGTCTAGATGTTGAGTTGCTCAAATAATTGTTTGAAGTAAAGACTTACAAACCAAAACCTCGAAATGGATTGAAATGTTTAAATGACAAAGTTATATATATTGAGGAAACAAGAAATGGTAACCATAACCAAGGAAGTTCTCTAGGGTGTTGTAATCGTATAGGTAAAGTTGTAAATTTGAAGGAGGAGAGCATTGCCAACATGTTGGGAATGTGAAATTTAAATTTGACTGTTTTTGAAGATCAAAAGGTCATATTAGACAAGAAAGGAGTTTAGAGTTCAATTTTTGCCCCCCCCCCCCTTTCATTCAGTTATTCGTCAAAAAGTTTAGAGGTTATTGATTATAAGTAGACTGAAGATTGGTGCAATATATTTCTCCATTTTGATCAAAATCTCTGAAGATTGCCAATTCTTGGGCCTCCAAATTGGATGTTTTGGAAATTACTGTAAGTCTAACCTGTAGTAATAGTTGGTCAACTTTTCCGTTCATCTCCAACCTGAATACACTTGAGGAACATCCATCTCTATCTATGTTGTATGCTTGAATTGATGCTCATATTGAGCTTACAGTAAAATGGAATTAGTATGGGACATCCATAGTCTTGTCTTAAGCACACAGGAAACTCAACTAGTACGGGATACTGATGAATATCATATAATGATTTTGTGCTTATATTTCCTTCCTGGTTACCAAAAAAGAGAATCATGAATGTCTTAATTGAAGGCAAAAAAGGGACATATCATGGACCAACAATTCCTGTTTTATGTTAGAATTGAACTTTAAATAGTTTCTAGAGTGGGGGCTGAGTAGATAGTGATTAGGAGCTGTACCAAAGCTCGAGGATGAAGACTGAATGTATGTTGAGCCTGTTGTTTTGTACTTGGTCTAAGTTTGTTTTTATTTATTTATTTGAAGCAGGGTCTGCTGAAGGAAGTCATAGAGACACTTCAGAAGGAAGTATTAGAAGGTGATTTGCTTAAGGACTGCCTTGAATTGGGTTCTACTGATTTGAAGGGCCTGATCATGGTATTCAAGGATATTTCTTCAAAGTATACCTCTACTTTCTCTACCCGGGCAGACCTGTGACTGAGTGAAGTTGAAACCAAGGTATTATGGTTAACTCCGTAGCAAGTTTTGTTACTCTCCAGTGAAGTACTAAGTGTAATAGTTCAATGTAGAAGAAGCTGAACTTACTGTTTTCAGGCTTGTATTTTGGGTGACTTGTTAAGAGCCTAAACTATCTGAATATTTTTACTATAGTTTAGGAGTAGCTGATTTTGTTCAACTAAAGAAAGGCTTGTGAAAGGAACTCAAAGAAAGCTGCTTTAGTGTGGTGGGACTCCTCTAGTAGAAACTGCCTTACATGGGCTGTAGCTATAGCAGTCAGTTTGGTCCCTTGAGCAGTCCTCTCTGACCTTAATGTAAATTCTAGTAGATGTTTAAGTCATGTACTTGTAATAAAAATGCTATTTCCTTCACATTTGTCCAAATTGAAGGTATCAGTTTTCTTTCCAGGCAGGAACAATCTGAATTCTCCTTGCCTTAGACTTGGAGGAAAGTTCTCATGTTGGATAATGCAGCGATGTGCTTGTCCACATATTGTTCATGGTGACCTACTTTCAAAAGGTTTTTATATTGTAACAGAAAATGCAAATTGTGGTTGTTCTATCAAGTGTGATGTTGCTCTAATAGCAATTGCTGCATGTCTCACCATAGAACAACATATAGTGGCATGGAATTCATGATGGATGATCATCATCACACCCCAGGGCAAGAGAAATCAAAATGGTAATGATGTTTTTAGCAAGTAACCCAACTATTGCAGAGGTGGAATAGCTTGAAATAAGTCCTGGATTTGTCCAAGCATCTCCTCCTTCAAAAACATAATTGACGCTATCTTCCTTCCCTGCCTCTCTTGGCCCCATCCTGAAAAACTAACCCACACCAAAGCTTTATGCCATCGATTTAGTCTCCTTTGCTTCTTCTTATTTGTATACTATATATACTTTGTCTACCCCTTTACTGTGGATTAGTTTTTGGCTTCCATATTCTCTGCTTTCGAGGTACTGCTATATGCCAGAAATTCACTGTTTTATTTGAATTTGCACAAGAAAGATCACATAACATATATTAAGTTAGTAACGCCATGAGTGATATGTCAAGGTCATGCACATGACTTCTATTAGGGAAAATTTCATATATCTCGAACCTTTTAAGCATAATTATTCCATATGGTATAGTTTCCTAATTACTTATAATAGCAAACATAAATTTGCCATTATACAAGCGTTGTAGCGAATTATATAAATATTGTAGCAAATTATACACACGATGTACCCACTAATTATTTGTATATCGAAATATACGAACACTGCAAATTGTATAGCGAATTATATAAATATTGTACACGAATTGTATAGCGAGTTATACAAACGCTATTGTATAGTGAATTATACAAATGCAATACACGAATTATATAGCGAAATATACAAATAAATCATAGTAAATCTCAACAAAATATACCCACGAATGGTAATAAAATGAAATTATACCCATATAAAATAATAAACTAGTAATGTTTGCCTTCTCGTGTAATTTACCCTTTTTATTAGGTAGTAAAACGCCAAATCCCATTTGGATAAGAATTAGTGTGGAGAATTACTCTAGAGAGCTCAATTACTTGGGCTCGATTGACTGTTAATTTTTTAAAAATAAAGTAAAAAATTCAAATATATGTGTGAACTTATCTAGTGAAAACATCCATTTAAATTAAATTACTTCTTATGTTTATTAATACTTGTCATGTTTCGTTTCTTGAGAGTCAAATTGTATGGATTTTGGCCAATATTTTAAGCTATATCTTTTCATTGTATTAATATTTGAAGAGAACAGTATTGAAAACACTCCTAAACTCAACGCAAATTATTAGTTTCTTTCCCAAACTATTGACAACCGTAAAAAAAACTTAACTTGACTAACTAAACTTAAATACACCTTCGGTATTGCAACATGAGTAAAATAAACCCCTAAATTCTTGCAAGTTTAGGAGTGTTTTCGACACTTCTTTCAGCTATTTATTAAGATTTTCATGCTCCTTCAAGAGTTTGAGACCACTTGATATGTCATGTGGTAGATCGGAGGTGTATCTAAGTTTAATTAGTCAAGTAAAAGGGTGTTTTTAAGGCTGTTAATAGTTCGGGGATGAAACTAATAATTTGTGTCAAGTTGAGGAGTGTTTTCAATACTTCTCTCATATTAGAATGATTGTAACTGATACTATTTTTTGTATAGTTTTTAAATTTTTAAATATTAATTTAATTTAATTTAATTTTAAAGATTAGTTAAATTGATTTTTGTGAAGCAAAATGTGACAAAGGGAGGATGTACAAGAAAATTACTCACTATAGTAGAGGAATTGGTAACTTAAAACATGAAAGTGAGAGCCCTATTGTCTATTGATTGAGTTTAGCAGCCAGGTCCAGAAAGATCAGAAACATTTTAGTATTGACCTTTTCATAGACTTTGAGATTGTAAAGCTTTTAGAATTAGTCGACCAATAAAACGAAAAGAACACATTAAAGAAAAGCATGGAAAGAAATCAAGAATATAATGAAAGAAAAGTAAGAAATGTAACTAAGCAACATAATTATCTAATTAATCTAACAAGTGATATAACTTGTATCTTGATTAATCCTAAAAATATGTATAAGACCACTTCTGTTTCCTATTTTATGATCCTAGTGCTGAAGAACAAAGAACGACAGTAATGGAAAAAAGGAAAATATTCATTGCCTAACCCATTTTATTAATGATTCAATCCAGAGTTTGCTATTGATTTGAAAATTTTGGTTAAGATTTTCGATTTTTGGATCGAAGAGATTACAATTCAAATGAATTTGAATTGGATTGAATTCTTTACGTTAGATTTTGAATTATCGGTTCGTATATTTTGTTTTTAATTTTGATTTTTGAGCCTTAAGGCAATCCATAACAATTAACAACCTCAATTCACCTAATAGTTTGTCCTTAGAATGTATAATTTTCTATAGTTAATAAGGACTGAGGCCATCCTATCGTTCATGTCGTGTAATTCTATATCGACCTTCATATTATAATGAATAGGATTGTAGAGTACTATCTGTTGGACTTTTGAAAATTAGACTTATTAGCATTAGGCACATATGATATGGGTAAGATTGAATATAAGACATAAAAAAATTGAATATCTAAAAATTCATAGTACTAAATTCGATATCAAATTTAAATTCACAAATTTTAAAAATAAATTCAAAATCCAAATATTCAACAAAATATTCAAAAAGTTCGGATTTACGAATGGCCATACTATGCCCATTCCTAGAAGTAGCTTTTTAATTATTTCTTGACTAAGTAAAATTCTATTTATTTAAATAAAGATAAAATTAAAAGAATCAATGACTTCTTAATTTTATGAACACCTACCAAAATAAAAGACGAAAACACACTTATTATTATGAATGAAAGATAATACAGGTCGGCATTTTAATTTCATCATCTTCAAAAACCATGCATGTGACTGATAATTTTACGTGCATTAAATACCCTAGCTAGCTAAGGGTCCCTAAGCTATATCTTCATAACTTTCCCTCATAATTATATCCCAACACTCAATTCATTTCTCAACTCCCCTCCATGCTTGTGTGACCAAGTCGTTCTGAGCATAACTTGACTTTTTGCTGCACAAGAATTCAATGAAAAATTCTAGTATTTGAAAATTTTTAAAAATTTAAAAATTATTGTATTTTATAAAAACACTCATCATCTATTAATATTTATCTACAATCAAATTTATTAAAAAGAATAACTTATTTTTAATAAATTATAATTTATCTTGAATTAGTGACAAGTTTGAATATGTGATTATTGTACTGCTCTTGTTTCTATTATTGTTTTTGTTGTTGTCGATCATTGTCATCAATTATGTTATAAGGTTATTTTTTAAAACGGAACATGTTCGTTATAAAATGATAATACAAACTTATGAGTAATTTTAATAATTTTTATAACTACAGGTATAGATCATTTTTTTTAAAAGCCAAATATTTCTCCTAAAATTCATAGTCAAATGCATGGTGAAACTTCACCCAAAAATGACTTGTTAAAAATATATGAAAATTTATAATCAAAACACTAGCTAAATAAGAAATTTTAAGTATATTCAATTAAATTTATATATGCATGCACCACACTATCACGTGTGCCACACGATCCTATGCGTCACACGTAACTTCCATATAATTAGTAAAAATATTTTAAAATCACATATATATGGACTACAGTGGTGGATCTAAACTACTATATGCAATTCACGTACGGCAAATTTCACCATTTCGAATTCGGACTATACATATGTGTGTGTGAGAAAAAATATTGACAAATATATATATATATATGTAATCATCAATTATTTTGAATCCTCTACTGAATGATTTTTATTTTAATTCATGATCATGTAAGAGGATCAGAATTAGGGGTGTACATGGACCGGGTTGGTTCGGATTTTTTACAAACCAAACCAAACCATTTGTGTCGAGTTATTAAATCTATAAACCAAACCAAACCAATAAAAGTCGGGTTTTTTTATATCAATTTTTCTCGGGTTTTTCGGGGTTTTTCGGGGTTTTCGGGTTTCTCGGGTTTTTTGGGTTTTTTTGGGTTTCTCATAGTATCTAATAAAAAGCACAGAGCAATGCTTCTTAAAAAGAGTTCTAGTACAAAATATCAACATATAAGATGGAGTCACAACACTGTTTGAAGTTTTAACTTTATAATATAACTTTATAAGATAAGTTTTTTTTGTATATAATTTAGATGGGCTACTCAAGTCCAAATCTAAATGTAAGAAAGAAAACAAAAATGATGAAAAAAATTTAAAAAAAATTTATAAATTACATTTTAATAAATATTTTTATGTATAACATAATTTAAAAGTAGTATATCTATAATCTGGTCGGTTTGGGTTCGATTTGACTTTTTTTAGTTAAAACCAAACCAACCCTATAATGATCGGGTTTTTTTTTCAAACACCAAATCAAGTCAAACCAAACCACTAGTCGGGTTTTTTTTCCGGTTTGGTTCGGTTTGTCGGTTTGATGCGGTTTATCGGTTTGTCCTGTACAGCCCTAATCAGAATCAATGAATATTAAGACAAACTACGTCAGATTGATTGAAATGAAACAATAAAAGGAGAAGAAAGAGTTGGCCTGGCGGCATTGGATTAATAATTATGCGATACCATACCCGTATTTTACAATCATTGAGAATATAATATGATTTCTTTAGCAGCTATGAGCTAACTATATAACATGGAATAAATTACAGTTCATTTCTACCAATAAAAAACTGATTCTCTTTGTTGTTCAGAAATAATAGTATTCCCATGCACATGTACATCAGTTTCAGAGACATTGGAAATCCGTGAAACCATAACAAAATAGTATGCATGCACTCCCTCAGAATCATTTTACTAGTCATATTTTTAGTTCATACATCCCTTAAAAACTGATGAGTTTTTTTTTTATATATATATGATCAATGCCTTATTTATTAGTTTTAATTATTCAATAAATAAAAAGAGAGTTAAATAATTATAATATTGAAATATTTGTATGTGTTCAGTTCGATTTTCTATGTTAATTGTTTATTACTTTTAAAATTAAGTATAAACGGAAAGAATGTATTCAATTATATCTTAATTTTTTAAAATGATAATTATTTGAACCATTTATAT
The DNA here is from genome assembly GCF_947179165.1 of Solanum dulcamara. Taxonomy (NCBI): domain Eukaryota; kingdom Viridiplantae; phylum Streptophyta; class Magnoliopsida; order Solanales; family Solanaceae; genus Solanum; species Solanum dulcamara. The sequence continues at coordinate 45,392,123 of NC_077247.1, forward strand.
TTTTAGTAAGCACGACGACTAGGATAATCTATCACTGCTCACACTTTCTCTGCCGCGTGAAATTAAATGCACCCAACTAACTTCTCATCTGTCTAAATTTAATTACTGACTATCAATGAATTCATGAAGTCTTTTTGTCTCATTGACCTCAACACATATAGTATATAATTAGACACTTGTTAATCTACCTAGTCTGGAACGCTCTATTTTCTACTACTACACTCTTTTTTTCCCCTCAGCTTCTTTTTGTTTGAGATTTATGATAATGGGTACTGGGGAAGTAAGGAGATGGATAGTGGTGTATGTAGTAGTGGTGCTTTTAGGGGGATATTATTATTATGGGGTAAAAGCACAACAAGTGCCTTGTTATTTTATATTTGGTGATTCTTTGGTGGATAATGGGAATAACAACAATATTCAGTCTTTGGCTAGGGCTAATTACTTGCCTTATGGTATAGATTATCCTGGTGGTCCAACTGGGAGGTTCTCTAATGGCAAAACTACTGTTGATGTCATCGGTAATTATCTCAAATTAAATTAATTAGTCTTCTAATTATAACATTTATATATAGCTAGCTAGTGTGAGAGATTTGTATAAATATATGAAGTATAATTGATATTGCTATATGTATAAATTCTGCATGTATCTAAAGCACCAGTACTTGCTCCGTTAATAGAAAAGATTCCTATGTTACCTTATTGGTACATATACATATACCTCTCATTTTCTACATTAATTAAGAGATAATTTTATTTGTTTCTCTTAATTAAGTGTATAATACGTTATTGTAAATCCATGTGGGGATACTAAGCATGATACAAATCCCAATTTTAAATTTTGAAAAGAAAGTCCTTCCTAATAATATCTAAAGATTGAAACTAAAGGCATAATTCTACCTACCTAAGTCATACAATAGTACTGACCGAATATTCACTAGACACATTTTTTTTCGACAAGCTTGACCGTTGAATTTCCCCAAAAAGAAAGGTATAATTTTATCTTTCCATTTTCAAAATAAGGAGTGACATAGAGTAGACAAAAATGGTAATAATGGGATATTAAAGTCTTCGACTTTCCTTTTCCACTTTTTCCTTTTAATTTTGCCAAAAGTAAGTTAAAAAAATATATTAATTGTGTTTGAATTTACAGCTGAACTTTTGGGGTTCGAGGATTATATTCCACCCTATGCAGCTGCAAGGGGTGAAGACATTCTCAAAGGTGTTAATTATGCATCTGCTGCTGCTGGAATTAGAGAAGAAACTGGCCAGCAATTGGTAATTAATTAATTTTCTTGTAGTTTTGTACATGCCTAATTGATCTTTTGTTATATTCACTTAATTATATTATTGCTGAATTATTGTCTTTATAGGGAGCGAGGATTACGTTTGGTGGTCAGGTAAATAATTACAGGGACACAGTGCAACAAGTGGTGCAAATACTTGGAGATGAAAATTCTGCTGCTAATTATTTAAGCAAGTGCATTTACTCAATTGGACTGGGCAGCAATGATTATCTCAATAATTATTTTATGCCCCTGTATTATTCCACTAGCAGACAATTCAATCCTGAGCAATATGCTGATGTTCTTATTCAACAATACACCCAACAATTAAAGGTGAGTTATAGACTTTTCGGTTAGCTGATTAAAAGTAATTGATAAACATCACATAAAAAAAAGAAGGACAAATGATATAAATAGGATAGAGAGATAATTACAAGTTACTTATATGTTTTAGGAAGAGTATTTTGAAGATTACGAAAGATATTAGATAAAATCGTGCGCTATCACACACGCCAAGGCTAATTGGGCTTTTTGCATTTTGTGTGTATTGCATCAGACTTTGTACGACTATGGAGCAAGGAAGTTTGTCTTAATTGGAGTGGGCCAAATTGGTTGTAGCCCAAATGCTCTGGCCCAAAACAGTGCTGATGGGAGAACTTGTGCAGAAAATATAAATGCTGCAAACCAGCTATTCAACAGTAGGCTAAGGGGTCTTGTGGATGAATTCAACAGCAATACACCAGATGCCAAATTTATCTACATTAATGCTTATGATATCTTCCAAGATTTAATTGACAATCCTTCAGCATTTGGTAAGTATTTCTTCTATCAAATGTTGTGCACGACATCTTCTTAAAACAGACTAAAAAAAAGTACAATATTGATTGGCTAACATATTTGGGTTTTAAACAACTTTTAGGATTTAGAGTGACGAATGCTGGATGTTGCGGAGTAGGAAGGAACAATGGGCAAATAACATGTCTTCCACTACAAAATCCATGCCCAAATAGGAATGAATACCTATTTTGGGATGCATTTCATCCAGGTGAAGCTGCAAATATAGTTGTTGGGAGAAGATCATACAGAGCTGAAAGATCATCAGATGCTTACCCCTTTGATATTCAGCATTTAGCTCAACTCTGAAGATTAGAGGTGAGACTAATATCAGATCAATCTGAAATATATATATATATTCTTGTGGAATTTCTATTATTGTCCTATAATGTATTATGAGTTACTACTAATTAATTTTATTATTTGAGAGATGTTATGGCTTCTCCTATATGTGAGTTTGACAACTTTGTTTTGTTCCTTCTTTTCATCAATAATTGTATGTGTAAATTTCTTATCTTATACTCCCTAATTAAGTGGCATTGCAGCTGGTAGTGTTGAAGACAATAGAGTTGAGGGAAGAAGCAGGGTAGAGGAATTGGTCAACTCATCAGGCTCATGATCTGAAGATTAAATGATCCTGAAGCGGACCTTTCCTTTGTGTTTGTTGTAGTAGTGGCGGAGACAAAATTTTCATTAGGGTTCGAAATATAAAGAAACAAACACATGAAGAAGTCAAAAGGGGATTAAACACACACACATATATACATAAAATAAACTTCCTAGCTCTGCCCTGATTTGTGGCTAGAATATAACTTATACATGTATGAGAAGTTCAAGAGATTAACTTCGTATTATATGAAGAAATTACTTAGAAACACGTACCTTAATAAGTTCTTTGAAAATCTCAACGAAAAATTTTAAAGCTCACAAACAAACTGTTGTAGCTACTAGGTGCGGCGCAAAGACAAAGTGAGCCATAAGTTCTTTGAATCTTTAATTTTTTTTTATATTTTTAAAATTAGTAAAATAAAAATAAACATTAAAATAAGATAAAATTATGTAGAAATTTAAAAAGAAAATATAAAAATAAGTGAAAGTGTATATAAAATTGCTTCTTAAAAAGCTAACTAGAATCAACAATTGACTAAAAAATAATTAGAACTATTTCATAAAAAAACTAATTACATTTTGAAAAAAAATAATAGGTGAAGATTTGCAAACCAACTTGAAAAGAAAATAACTTGAAAAGAATTAAAGCAAAAAATGAACCTACATTCAAAGGCTTCAAACTAGAGCAAATAATGAAGGATGATACATTTTTGCTTTGTGTAGGTATAAATGAAGACAGAGAATTAAATTAGGGCCAAGAATTTTTATCTTTTTTTTTTTTTTAACCTTTAGGATTTTAACTTTTTCTAAAAAAGTAATTACAAATTGATTTTATGTTTTTGGTACTTAATTAAAGATTTGTGTAGCAATTTTTAATTCTAATTTGGGGAGATTTTTTGAAGTTACGATCCAAAATCAATTTTTTTTCAATCCGAAGTCATGGTAGTTCGAAAACACTTAAACTGGAGAAGTTATACCTTCAAATATAAACTAGCTCTTCATTTCTTCAACGTATCAAGTAAATTTATCCGGCCTGCTATAAGTGTAAAAGAATCATATTCCTCGGAAATTTTTTAAATTTACGCCTCAAAAAAAATCTCGCTCAACGCCTAAACGTATACCCTGAATAATGAGACTTACACCTCACCATATTTCCGCCCCTAAACTTACTCCAAACGCATTTTTACCGCGCTTCACTCTAAAAACATTTTTTCAAAACATTGATAAGCTACGTACCTTTAATAAGTATATGGTATAAAAAAAAATGAATCAAAGTCATAAAAGTCTATCAAGATTGTAGGGTCATTTTGATTCTATCAACATTTAATTTTAGATCTGCATGCTTTATAATAGTAAAAACATTTACAACTTTGATTTGCTAGATCAAAAAGAAAATAGATTCTTTTCAAATATCTATTATATATACATTTTTATGTTATGATTTAGTCGTGACGAGGATTTATTAAAAGACCTTTGAATGTTTCACTATACGAGGATTTATTTTAGTCGTTTATGACATAAGAATTTATATAGCTAAAATTTAGATATGTATGTGTCATGATCACTAGATGATCAAAGTATAATATGTTTCTTAAGATAACTTTTAGTAGGTGTTTGTACATGCGATTTTATCTCGTGATTTAAAATTATGAGACGAAATCAGTGTTTGAACATATAATTTCATTTCATGATTTTAAATTATGAGACGAAATCTCAAATTCTTCAAAAAGTTTGATTTGAGAATTTCGTATTTTTAAAATACAGAAAGTGTCCCCATGTTTATATTTTGTAAGAAAAAAAATTAATATTTTATATCTACATAATTCTTTGTGAGAATACAAAAGGAGTAATAAAATATGAACACGATGATATATTTACTAATGATATTGACCAATAAATGACTCAAACTAAATAGTAAACTATGACTCATGTTGAATTTTACTTTTATATTGAATTGAAGTTCGATCAATAAATGTTGTATCTTTTTTTAGAATAGTTTCGTGATAGTGTATTATAATTTTATTATAAACTTTTATTTATTTAGTAAGATTGTATAAAAACTTGAGGCAACTTTGATAGTTTCATAACTTATGAAATCTTTATGTTTATGGGCAAAAAATATAACTTAAAAATCTAAATTACATATCCAAACAAAACTTTAAATTTATCTCATATAATTTCATTTCACATGATCAAACATGTCCTTAATATTGCTAAAAATATCATATTCAAAAAAGCCGAACAGGGTATAAAATAACAAAATTGGAAAAATCATTAAATTATATATATTGGTTCGAGTTAAATAAAAAGGTCATACATAACACCTCTACTCAACTAATTTAAAGCTAAACTGATCAGCACTTAATTTGACTATCAATTAAGCACCTTGATCATTCTACTAAAGTTCCAATTGAATTAGGATCCACTTTCTATTTGGGTGGGCTTTGTACTATTTTAAAAAGGGAAATGACACAAACTAAGAAACATACACTAATTGATTAATAGGGAAACTTACATAAATATATTATATTAAAAAATTATTTATCATTTACTGCAATAATATTTTTTTAATTGGACACTTATAATATATTTATAATACAATTTAGTGAGAATAATTTATAAAACTCATTTAATACAAATTTTATTCATGGATAATATATTTATCACTCACTTTAATACATTTATAATACATTGTGTCAATTTCTTACCAAAAAGTATAATATATTTTAAAGCACATAAGTCACTCTTAATACATGACAGATATCACTTAAATCAGTAATTATTTATTAAAAAGTGTTCTCCCCGATATTTTTTCCTAATTAATATACATAGTTATAGTTTAAGTTAATTCCACTCGCAGTAAATCTTTTTCAGTAATTAATATACATAGTTATAGTTACGTAGAATTTGTATAATTAAGCCCTTAATTGTATAAATTCAGAATTTCCTAATTGAATAAATCCAAATTTTGTATATGCTTACCATACCATGTATATAATTATAATATTGATATATTTGATTTGTAAAGTTCTGCAAAAAAAATTAAAATGTATAAATACAGAATTTTATGTGCTTACCCTATTTGTATATTGTCATCGTATTATACAAAATAATTGCTATAGCTATCTATAGTTACGAAATGTAATTATCTAAACTATAGTTATTTCGGCCTATTAAAATTTTTATAATAGCTATTTGTAAAATTTTTATTTTTAAAAACTAACTCATCCCTATTTTTTTAATTAAAAAAAATTATATAATCAATTGTGATGCCAAATTCAAATTGGCCAACTGCCCAAGGATATGTTGATCCCATAACTTTATGTATCCTAGCTAGCTACTCTCCTCTTCAAATCCATGTGACTGGCAAGAGAACTTCCGGATCGTAGAAGCCGCGTTCCTCTCATATTAATTATCAGTTTTCCTTTTTATTTGTCCTTGAAAAAAATCATATTAATAAGAAAAAGAGTTTTACTAATTTACTCTTTATGAAACTTTTTTTAACACTTTTAAAAAAATTAATTAAATGGATAAAATAAAAAAAATTCGTTACTTCTATCTTAATTTTTTAAATTGACAAGTAGTTTAAACAATCACATCCATCACTTCCCCTCATAAATACAATAAAGTCGGCCATTCTCCTTACCAAATATATGTTTTTAATTCATAGATTTAATTTGTACACCCTATGACTAAGTCTTCCCAAAAATTTGCATTAATGGCATGTCGATATCCTAGCTAGCTAGATATTAGCATGAGTATTGATTGGGACTTTTTTTTTTTTTGGGAACCCATCGGTGCCTCGGAAGTAGGCATCAACTTTTACTTAGACACCTCAATTAAGTTTTGTTCATTTTAGATATCTCAAGTAAGGTTTTGATGTGTCATTTTGACACTTTTTTTACGATCACCCAAATATCTAAAGTGTGTGTAATACACTTGCCGATAATGTATCAAAGTGGCCAATTAAATGAAAACATGTGACATATATATCAAAAATAATTTTAAAATAATGACTTTTGAGTAGAAAAAAAGTGGTCATTAACTTGATGACATATGTCATTTTTTACCCAAATAATAATTAAAAAAAAAAAGAAATTCATCTTCTAATAAAAAGTGATTTTCGAAAAAAAACAACCACCCCCATCTAGTTGTCTGCTTTACCTACGCCATCCAGTCGTTGTCGTCTTCTCCACCTCCACCCACCCCAACCCCAACTCTTTTCCCACCCATATTGTCTTCTCAAGAAACACTATCAAAAGAAACTATTTTGAAAAATTTATTTTACAAAGATATAATTTTTTCTACTTTACTTTTAAAAAATCAATTACTAATTAACAATAGAAGGAAAATAAGAACTAGATCTAGACAATGACAATGAGATTACAAATCAAGGTCCAAAGTTACGGAGGAAAACATCGAGAAAATGAAGAAGAAGAAGAACAAAAATAAAAAAATAAAAAAAGTGGTCTTCACGCGCTCAAAATGGGTGCAGCACACACAACGTGCCAAGTCAGCACAAAGTGTCAAAATGACACATCAGAACCTTACTTGAGATGTCTAAAATGAACAAAGCTTAGTTAAGGTGTCTAAGTGAAAGTTGGTACCAACTTTAAGGGCCACTGGGTTCCGCCTTTTTTTTCTATCTTCTTGGCCATTGCTCTTTACTGTTGGTTCATTTTCTTGTGGGGAAAATTAAAGTGTAAAGAAAGTCAAACCAAAGTGCAGTAGACTTTGATCATTTCATGGTTTGCTCATGAATCATCGACAACTCATGATTGAGACTTTGCAATATGCACTTTGGACTTTAATGTGCAAAATCATTTTATGAACTTAATTACCAGCTAGTAGTTGGGAGGTTGTGATGAATTCACTTTCTGCATGTCGACCAATTTCGATCTGTGATGAATATGAAGAGAAAATAGTTTAATACTGAATTTGTACATGTGCACTCAATTAGGTAATTTCTTTTCAGCTGATCGAGTATTCTTGCTAAACTAAATTATCTGTTATTTGTATGAGTAGAGAATTTATAAAACTAGTTGAATGGACATCATAATTATAAAAAAAAATAATGAGTTTATACAAATGGTTATAACGAACTGCTACGTCTCTACATCCCCCGTCCCAACCCACCACCACCACACAACCCCAACCCCACCCTCCTTAAAAAAAGAAAAAAGGTATCTAAAACTGTTAATTGTCCCCCCCCCCTCCTAAAATTATGTTTGCTCTAACTATTTCCTTCGTTTCGTATTAATTTCCCAAATTACTATTTCTTTTAGTCATATTAAGTGAATTATTGAGATTTTTTCATAGTCTAAAATAAGTGAATTATTCAAAGTTCAAGAGAATTATTTGGATTTATGATATAACAATGTTCTTAACTACTTTACTTTTTTTAGGAGAATAGTTAGGAATAGTCAAAAGGACAATAGTAAAAAGTAGCATTTATTTATGTCCTAAAATATTTTTGTTAAGGGGTGCGCCATATCCCTATAATTTACTTAATATGGTTAGAAGGAGTACTTGTCAATTTAAAAGACCAAGATATAATTAATTATTTTTATTTTATTTTATCCTTACAATTAATTCCTTTTCTAAAAGTGTAAACAAGTTTGTAAAGTTCAAATAAGTTTCTTAAAGGGTAAATTAGTAAGACTGTCTTTATTTATGCTTTCTTAATAAACGTGCATGAGAAAAAGTAGACAACTAATATATATGACAAGGGGAGAGTAGATATATTTGAACTTAATTTATCAACTCCCAGCTATTGATTAAAAAAAAAACTAATCAACTGAAGCACGATTCAGAATAGCTTTATTAAATAAGAAAAGGGGAAAATGTACTACATGCTTAGTAGATCATTAATCATTTATAATGTACAATGATGGATCGATAAGATGACATTTTTAGCTTTTAGTACCCTTGACTAATTAATTACAGTACATAGTCATTTGTTAGATATTGTAAAGTTCTGAGTGAAGATTTTTATGAAGATTTCTTCTACGAAAAACAAAAACCTGTAACAGGTACAATTATAGATTGTGATTCTTTGGGCCCGACCACAAGGGTCTATTGTACGCAGCCTTACCTTGCATTTCTGCTAGAGGCTATTTCCAAGAAATGCAAGGTAAGGCTGCGTACAATAGACCCTTGTGGTCGGGCCCTTCCCCGGATCCTGCGCATAGCGGGAGCTTAAGTGCACCGGACTGACCTTTTTTTTAGTCTAATAGTGTAATCACATATATATATATATATATATATATATATATATATAGACACAAACTACACCAAAGAATCACAGTCTATAATCATACATGTTACAGTTTTTTGCTTGTCGTACTTAGAAAAGGATGGTTCTAAAGTAGGTGTCAAGCTGAGAAAAGGCCTAGAAGAAATCTTCATATGAACACACATGAAGTTTAATTAGTATGAGGTAATTAAGTACTTAATTAGCTCCATGCAGAAAGATCCAGTGACAAACTTAGAAAGTCAGAATAGCTATAACCAAAAAAAAGATACACGTAGCCGTCTAATCAGTGTGGGAAAATCTACCAGCTCCGCGTAAATTTAATGCTATCTAATCAACTTCTCATCTGTAAAAGTTATAATATACATAAATTTATTTAAACGAAATATATTGTCTCTCTATATTTGACTTTCAACATCTATATATACTCATTCATTTTCTAACTCCTTTCATCCCCACTACTCATCACTTTAACTACTAAGTACTTAGCCTAGTTTTAAAGCTAAGAGTCTCAAAATGGGTAGTGAGATGAGGATGAGATATATATTGGTGGTGGTTTTAGGGTTGATAAGCTTGGGAGATTATTTTGGAACAAATGCACAGCAAGTTCCTTGTTATTTCATATTTGGTGATTCTTTGGTGGATAATGGGAATAACAACAATATTCAGTCATTGGCTAAGGCTAACTACTTGCCTTATGGTATTGATTTCCCTGGTGGTCCAACTGGGAGATTCTCTAATGGAAAAACTACAGTTGATGTCATTGGTAAGACATGATATCTCCTTTCTTTTGTTTATAGCGACTGATTCAGAATTTTAAGATAGGAAATAAACTTTTTAATTAATTAATGATGTGTATGTATTTAAAATTATTATTGAAATTTTTCCTATAGGTTGATTTCATGACATTATTGAATTAAACGTGCACTTATTAGTACCTATATGGTGAATTTGCTACTTTACGTATGAAATATCTGATTTTAATTTAGTACCAAGTTATTGAAAATATATAGTTTGCTAGCAACAATTTAAACAAGGAAAACTTGTAATTACAAATTTGTGGTTAGAATCCGAATGTGTGTGAAATTACGTTAATTAATTATTACTATTATAAGATTTAATTCAAATCATAATGATCTATTTTCTTATACTTGTACTTTCTGTAAAAATATTTCTTGCTCCTTTTATGAGATAACAAATATTTAATTACTGTTCATTAGGCATCTTCATATATACATGTTTGAATTCACCAACGGGTGCTTACTGTCCGAACAATCTCTCTTGCCCGATAAAAAAGTTGAGATTAATTATATGTGTTATAATTTACAGCGGAACAACTGGGGTTCAACGGCAATATTCCACCCTATTCATCTGCTAGGGGCAGAGACATTCTCAGAGGTGTCAATTATGCTTCTGCAGCTGCTGGAATTAGAGATGAAACTGGCAGACAACTGGTACGACGTACTTCATTTTTTTTTCTATTTATTTATTCTTCAATTATTTTTTTTGGGTATAACTAAAAATTGTTTTGTGTATGAATTTTTTTTAGGGAGGAAGGATCAGTTTTTCTGGACAAGTGAATAATTACAGGAACACAGTGCAACAAGTGGTGCAAATATTAGGAAATCAGAATGCAGCAGCTGATTATCTTAAAAAGTGCATTTACTCAGTTGGGCTTGGTAGCAATGACTATCTTAATAATTATTTTATGCCTCTTTCTTACTCCACTAGTAGACAATTCACTCCTGATCAATATGCTAATGTTCTTATTCAACAATATACTCAGCAACTAAAGGTAAGTTGTATGTCAATTGACTGTTCATTTTTACTTATCCACTTTGAACACGCTCTTTAAAAAAAATCATTAATATGAGTATTTTTACCATAACATTTTTTGATTTTGAAAAATAATTTGGTGAACAAGTAATTAATATTAAAGTAAAGTAGGAAAAAAACTATTATTTTTATATGTTAAAACTGACAAAAAGCGAAAAACTATAATTAAGAACTGTATGTTTTGTGGTGATAGATTCTATACAGCAATGGAGCAAGGAAGTTTGCCTTGATTGGAGTGGGCCAGATAGGGTGCAGCCCAAATGCATTGGCCCAAAACAGCCCAGATGGGAGAACTTGTGTACAAAGAATCAATGTAGCAAATCAGTTATTCAACAACAAACTCAAGGCACTTGTTGATAACTTGAATGGAAATACACCTGATGCAAAATTCATTTACATTGATGCTTATGGAATTTTCCAAGATTTAATTGAAAATCCTGCTGCCTTTGGTAATCTTTTTCATTTCTAAGTTTCCCCTACATCAATCATTGTTTCCGTATGATTTTTCTAATTACCCGAGTCTACTATTAATTTCAGGATTTAGAGTGACGAATGCTGGATGTTGTGGAGTAGGGAGGAACAACGGCCAGATTACGTGTCTTCCTTTCCAAAGACCATGCATAAATAGAAATGAATATCTATTTTGGGATGCATTTCATCCAACTGAAGCTGCAAATATAGTTGTTGGGAGGAGATCATATAGAGCTCAAAAGTCATCTGATGCATATCCTTATGATATTAGTCGCCTAGCTCAAGTTTGATTAATTATCAAATACTATCTATCTTCGTTACAAATATTAATTATTGTGGAATTGACATCTTTAATTACTATAAGATGTAATCATAAGTGTTTAATATTTTTGATAAAATGTTGTATTTCCAGTCCCCCACTTTTTAATGAAGAATTTTGTTATGAGTATACCTTGTGTTGAAATTGCTTGAGTTTAATCTATAAACGCAAATTATATAAGTTTGACAAAGTGCTTGATAATTGTTATGCATCGATTATTCAAATGAGACATTAGCAAGATATAGCTATTATTAATCAATCTTGTGATTAGGGGTGTACATAGACCGGTTTGGTTTGATTTTTCATTAAAATTAAAATAATCAAATCAATTATGTCGGTTTATTAAACTTATAAACTAAATCAAACCAAAATTAACTGGACTCAAGCTACCCATCCCAAGAAGCAAATTACTACTCACTACATCAAAACAATCATTAAGCTCTTGAAGTTGCACATCAATGACCGCAAAAAAGACTTCAACATGCAAATGGTGTGAACAACCAACACCTGAAGACTTACAAACTTACAATCTATAGAACGTTGTGGGTGGAAATACACACTAAGCGATGCGAAGCTGAGCCGCTGCCGGATTGCTTTAGAGGTGAGGGGCGACGGGGACGAATTGAGATGCTGAGCAGTGGGCAATGGAAGTTTTTTCTTGGAGAAAAATTTGAAGAAGGAGCAATAGGGTATGAAGAGAAAGAGAAAGAAAAGGAGGTCAAAATTATTCTTTATGTTTAGTCAAATAAAAGAAAAGTGAAAGAGTTAAATTAATTAGTTGAAAATAATTATTGATTAATACTTAATAATAAGTCAACAATAATTCAAAATTAAAAAAAAAAAATAAAAAAAAAATCGTCCCAGTAGTTCCCCTAAAAAAAGGAGCTTGACCAATTTTTACAAAAAAAGTCATAGGGCAAGTCATATTCAATGGAAAAAAAAATGGTGAATAAATGGAAGGAGAAACAGTTTTTCGGTTTGGGAATACGTTAAAAAAAATTGCTTCAAAAAGAAATAAAAAATTATTTTTTTCAAGACTAATTATCCTTTCCATATACATATATTTACCCAATATATCCCTTATTAATAAATTAGCTTATCTCATGAGTTTGGGTAAGTTCCGTTTAAGAATTTTATTTTTATTTTTATATAATAAATTTTATATTTTATTGTATGTTATAGTATTATTTCATATTTTCTATTTTATTCTACGTATTATTTTGTAGAATTAGAAAAAAAAAAGGTACAATATTTTTGCAAGATTAGAAAAAGAAATAGGAGTAACAATCAAAGATTTCAGCTCTTCCAAAAAAAGGTACTATAATATTGGTCGAAAATTTGAATATATACATTTTAATTTAATAAAAATAAAAAGTATGGTATGAATATTCACAATCATGAAAACATCAAATATTGTATTTCTCAAAAAACAATTCTCGAATATGTCACGCTCCGAGTCTAAATACTGGACGTAACACGATACTTGAACCTACGAGTGGCCCTAAGCTAACCCTTGACCTGGCACGAAACATATTGCTCAAACTAGGAGAGAATGCGGAAGAATTAATACATGGAATGAATTCATATAGCATAAACAAATACTAAAAGGTATTGTGACTAAAATATACATTTATTTGAAAACTAATTACTACGATAGTTCATTTTGTTTTGTACATTGTGAGGAAGAATGTGACTTTTCGAGTCGAGAAAGGGAGGCATGCTTTCTGGTTTCGGTTGCGAAGCACAGTACGAAGCTGGGCATGATTTTTTCCGATAAAAAGAGACAAAATTTTTTATTAAGTCTTGCAGTTGTAGATGATCCAAAGTCCATGAATGATATGTCAAAAAAATAGGTTTAAAGCTTATCAGATTTGGACTTGAATTTAAAGGCTTGTTGCCGATACCACCACGGGTACAACAACCATCACCAGAGCTCTACGGGTCTCGTTCTTGTAAACATGTGTTTCTCTGTATCTCACTACTCAGCTTGATGATTCCAAATCCCTTGGATAATACAATTAGAACTAAGTTTAATTTTTGTCTCACACATTATAGATTTGGACTCGAATTCAAGGGTTAGAAAATGGGTTAATTAAAGGCAAAATTTAGAAAAAATCTCTTATATTTATTTAACAATTTTTTAATATATATTTTATTCTCATAAATTATAGAATTACATAATAATTAATAATAATTTAATAAAAAAAATTCAATCGACAATATAACATTTCTCGTAATATTCTGTAAGACATGAATATACATATATAAGTTATTGTATATTATATAACACAACAAATGTATAAATCTTACTTAAGTTCTTATTGATTAAAATTATGAAAATCTTTTTAATTGAGTCAATTGTTACATAGGGGCAGCCCGGTGCACTAAAGCTCCCGCTATGCGCGGGGTCCGGGGAAGGGCCTGACCACAAGGGTCTATTGTACGCAGCCTTGCCTTGCATTTCTGCCAGAGGCTATTTCCAAGGCTTGAATCCGTGACCTCCTGGTCACATGGCAGCAACTTTACCAGTTACTCCAAGGCTCCCCTTCAATTGAGTCAATTGTTACATAAACTATCAAAACTATTCTAGAAGTGTTTAAAAATAAAATTAAGAATTCACTTGATTGAATATACTAATTAGAGTATTATTTTTAAACTTGTATAATATTTTGTTTTACTTTTAATTATAAAATAGATCTAAATCATAAATAATGTAGTGATTGTTATCTTTAGAATGGAAAAGGGTCAAAACTGTCCTTCAACTATTCAAAATAGAGCACATATACCCTTAAACTATATTCTGGCTCAAAAATACTCTTTTCGTCATACAAGGCTGTCATAACGTGTGTGAACGTCCCAACTATATATATATATATACGCAAGCCGACAAGGATGTCACTACATACCACATTCCAAAATATATATGTACATACGCAAGCCAACAAGGCTTCCACTACGAATGGGAGCGTTTCAAACATAAGTCATACTAGTACAGCTGGATAACATATATATACACCCATACATGTCTACAGACCTTAAGAATATTAACAATAGTATATGACGGGACAGGGCCTCGCCGTACCCCTGGATAACAAATATATACATCAAAAGGATCAGTACCGAAAATCTAGGCTCCGAGACAATGGAGCACTCCAAAACAGTTGAGTGGAAATCCTAAGCTGACAGATCCCCAAAAGAAATATATGTACCTGTGGGCATGAAATGCAACCCCCCGAAGAGAGGGATCAGTACGAAATATGTACTGAGTATATAAGCATAAAATACTCTAAAGGAGATCACATCTGAAATATAATCAAGAAATCACTGTACCTGTTCCTTACGAAATAAAATCACGTATATCATTACATATACTGTACCTGGCCCATTATAGGAATCGGTGCCATAATCACATCATCATAACATTATATCATCATATAACGTACCCGACCCTCTAGTAAGGGACTCGATGAATAAAATCGTGTACACATATATGGTACCCGGCCCATCATGGGACTCGATAAATAATGTAGTGACATTATGCACGATAACATAATCAACCCGAAACTCGATAAATAATAGAATAACAGTATGCACGAGTAGAATATCATGAGCAACCATATACAATTAGATCATCATCTGAGACTCAATAGAATAATCAAAATAAACCATCATTTGAAAATCAAGACAATAGTCATCTCAAGTACCCTTTAAATGTCATTATGAATTATATCAAATATGAATTCTATCGAAATATGAATTATACCAAAATAGAACAGCTGAAATCATACACATGTATCAAAACATAATGATATAATTTCTCAAAATCCAGAACATTAGCCATCCTAGTATATCTAAGAATAAGAGTTTCTTTGAAATTTATACATTCGTCGTCCGTTTGTTTCATATGAATCATGCCAAAAGAAAGAAATGTTAGCTTTACATACCTTTAGCATTTATTCGTACACAACACGTATATGCTTCCCAATAACGTCTCAACCTATATTAAGATGTTAAGCATTATGATTAAGTTATGGAAAGGCATAAAATGTACTTTATCGTTTGTAGGTTATTTCTAGAAAATTGGGCAGCACCTTCCCTATATCGCTCACTCTCCCCACCTCTCAAGAAGCCATACAATCACTAAGCAACATCAATAATTACACGTTCAAATGCCATGTTAAGATTAGCCAAGACGAGATTCGAGAATACTCCGAACATCCCTCATAACATTTAACTTTCGTTAATTATCAACATGATGATTAGGATACTATCGAATTACTCCTAATAGGTTGCAGCCATCACACTCTATCGAAATGATTTATAATAGCCCAATAATTATAGCCATACAATACATAATCGTAACTACACTTAATCTTTCAATTCAACACAAGCAGCCACACATTACAACCACCCTTAGAACAATTATAACTCCAACTTGACATATCAAATTCTTTCATTTTCATTATATAATCAGCCACAATAACAACCACCACATTAATCGAAATTTATCCACGATTTTTAGATTAGAACATCTCCAACACGGCCCAAACAGAGATTTAACATTAACACATATAATCCCATCAACTTTAACATATAATGTAACACCCCTTAAAATGTTATTGATTCATGGATCCTTTCATTCCTGAAGTCCAAATAAATTATCAAAAAAACTATTTAATTCAAGCATGAAACTTTATGGATTTTCATATCATGATTCTAATTGCATAGATTATTAAATATTTGAAGTTTAATCACCTATCTTATGTTAGTTTATGTTGGCTCTTAAATGCATTAATTTTTTTTTTGATTAATGAAAGGTCCTTATATGAAGACATAAAAATGTTTTAAAGTATTTTGATTATATTATGATCTCTCATGCCTAAAGTATTTTGATCATAATTATTTCTCTCATTACTAAAATATTTTGATTATATTATGATCTCTCATGCCTAAAAATATTTTTATCATATTATGATCTCTCATTACTAAAGTATTTTGATCATAATTATATTCTCTAATGACTAAAGTATTTTAATTATATTATGATCTCTCATGTCTAAAGTATTTTGATCATAATTATTTCTCTCATGACTAAAGTATTTTGATTATATTATGTTCTCTCATGACTAAAGTATTTTGATCATGTTCTAAAGTATTTTGATCATAATTATTTCTCTCATTACTAAAGTATTTTGATTATATTATGATCTCTCATGCCTAAAAATATTTTTATCATATTATGATCTCTCATTACTAAAGTATTTTGATCATAATTATATTCTCTAATGACTAAAATATTTTGATTATATTATGATCTCTCATGTCTAAAGTATTTTGATCATAATTATTTCTCTTATGACTAAAGTATTTTGATTATATTATGTTCTCTCATGACTAAAGTATTTTGATCATGTTCTAAAGTATTTTGATCATATTCTAAAAGTATTTTGATCATAATTATTTCTCTAATGACTAAAGTATTTTGATTATATTATATTCTCTCATGCCTAAAGTAATTTGGACATAACTTTTCATAGGATAGTCCAAATTAGGTGATTCAAATTTCTGAGTAACCACAACATCATTACCTACAACTTTCATAAAGAACATATCTTAGGATTCAGATTGTAAGTAGATCAAATAAATTGATCTTTGCAAGACATAGTGCTGTGACAGAATGGAGTATTTGTAGGATAAAATTCATATCTCGATGTACAATGCTCCAAATTGGATGATTCTTGAACTAACGGAAACTAGAATTCTATATCTACAATTCTTATGAAACACCAAATCCTAATAAGGAATTTATCTTATTCAAACGTAGCTTCGAAAACAGATATTCCGTTAAAAGAGATTTCATCTCACCTACCATAGAAAGATCTAGAACCATTTGACATCATCCATGACATCAAAATTCTCCATTGAATTTTCAAGATCATCCTTTATGATTATGTTTATTTATTATTAAGTCCCTCCTCCACACCTATAAATACCCACCTTATTTCCTCATTTTATTCACCAAACTTTCTTAAGCAACTCTTCTCTCTATATACTTCTTTACTCCTTCTCAAATATAGTTTTAGTTTTAGTAGTATAAAGATACTACTCTAATGATTCTTATACTCCGGGTAGTACACAAAATAAACCGGCGAGAAAAAAAGGCTAGGGGTCCAAGAGTGTTCCAATTCGAAGTAAAGCTTTTGATTTAAGGTATGTAAGGCTTTCATAGCATTGGATTAAGTTCGTCTATGCGCCCAATATTTAAATTCATTATAATTGAGTTATAGTTGAGTTTTATCCAAATCTTGAATTCTAAATAAATTAATTCTTCTTCTATTGAGTTTGATATTTATGCATTAATATTATTATTGTTATCTCTCATATTATTGGAATTATTATTCATGGCTACTTTCCCATGAATCCTAATTGATTTGATGTTCATGAATATTTTTACATATGTTTTGAGTAAAGATGTTGGCTTTTTATTATTTTCATTGATAAAAAGAAAGTTATATGAATTAATACTATATATGTATTTTATTGAGTTTTAAAAGAGCAAAAGAGTTGAGTTTGAATGAATTTGAGCAAATGATATTTTGAGCAAGATGTTTTTGAGATGTAAATGATGTTTTTTTGGAAGTATAATGATTGATGAACATGAAATGAGATGAGTTTGATGATTTAAATTAAAGTCCAATGAGACTAGATGATGAGTTTAATATGAGCACATATTTTGGGAGTAGTATTGAGCACCGAGTTGGGTAAGAGTTTAATTGACTCAAACCCCAGAACTACGTAACCAGCGTAGGATGGAGGCTATGCCTCTTAAGTCCCAAAAAGAGGACTTTGATGAGTGGATCCAAGATGGTGATGTCCTTTACCCTGGCAAGGTATTGGATGGATATGGCAACGACATCGCTTCGTTGTATCATCGCTAGCTCATAAGTGATGGTTGTCGGTTAGAGAAACTCCCAACTGAGTAAGCATTGCTTATTACTATTATTTTTATTATTATATTTTAAACTTGCATTACATATTGATGTTGAGATGATGTTGAGTTCTGAGCTGAGTTTTCTTGAGAGGAGTTTTCTTGATATTTGTCCTTATCTTCCTGCCATTTTACATACTCGTACATTCCACGTACTGACGTCATTCGACCTGCATCGTTTTATGATGCAGATATAGGTGTTAGAGATCCTCAACAAGCGCTTCATTGAAGATCATTATTTTTCAGCTATTTGGTGAGTCCTTCTTATATTAGGAGGAACTTTTTATCCTTTAAGTATTGTTGAGTATTATGTTTCTTTTAAGGTAGCTATGGATATGTCATTGGCACCATCTAAGAGTATTAGAGGCTTCATAGACAGAGTTTAATGATGTAATTGGAGTAGTTCTCCTTTGAAACTACTTCTTCTAAAAAAAATATTTCTTCTTTCATTAGATATTGTTAATGGAGAGCCCATATAATTTTTTTTATTAAGTCTTCCGCTGATGAATGAATAAGTGATGAGACCAAGTGGTTCTCTCAGAGGCCAGAGATGGTTTCTGAGTGTCGGCCACGCCTAGGGTACCCTCTCGGGGCGTGACATATAATCCATAGCAATAATAACAACAACAACAATCAACCCAATCTAATTCAAGCAACTCCAATTCTGTCTATTTCAACACCAACACTAATCATGAACTTACTTCCAATTCCATTTAATACAAGTTAATCTCTTCATTATAACATCATTTCTAGATTAAGACAACCCTCATTCATAACATCCGACAACAATCCAAATCCGCATACAACTACTACATCTTCAAGTTATCTTTAATAATCCATATTCTTAAGGTTTTAATTAAAACAACCCTACAACAACCCAACCAACATACAATACAACATATATTCTTAACTATTATTAATCTTTCAAACTCAACAAGAACAACAACAACATATCAAAACAGTCCCTAACTAACAACATAAGGATACTCAAAAACCTTGCGAATACTTGTGAACACACCAAGAAAATCACATACGATTTTTACACCTTATATCGTACTATTTTTTCATCTAATTTTTGTAAGACATAACAACAGCCAAAAGACAACTGTATCACCTATTCATATGCAAGTAAACTATATTATTATCACTATAATCCTTACAATAGCCCACAAACCAATTTAACTTCAACTTTAACCATCAAATACCTTCATTCTCATCATAAAATCCATGACAATAACAATCAAAATACTAAGAAAAATGAGTTTACCATTTTTACATAAAACAACATCACGGCTTCACCAATATTTCAGCATCAATACACATGATTTCATTCATCCAATTCATCTTTATACACTCATAACACGTCTAAACTCACCCTAAAACGTATAGAAAATGATCAACTCTTACCTTAAAACCTTGACTCCTTAATTTGCTAAAATTTTTGAATTGAAAAGATAAATAATTTTGGTTGCTCTAATGGCCGCTTCACGTCACTGTAGACCTTCCAATTAGTTAAAATATTTGAAGAAAACTAATTTTGATCACCAAGCTTGGAGCTCTCCATGGTCAGCCATGGTCGTGAGCTTTCAAGAGCATCTATGACATGTTTGTGGTTTAATCTTCAATTGAAACATAATGGTGAATATGTAGAACACTTCAGGGATTTAATGGTGTAAAGAAAGTAGAAGATCTGGCCGTGCTTGGTGGAGCTGCCATGGCTGGCCGTGGCTCTCTCTCTCTCTCTCTTTATCTATATTTGATGAACATGAGAGCTTCTCTCTTCTTGAAGAACCTTCTGGAGTTGGGAGTGTATTGTGCTGATTATTTGGTCAACAAAGTGGCTATATGTGATGTCCAAGATGTCTACTTGTCCCCTACTAAAGCATGGGCCAATCAGATTTGGCCATATGACAGTGGGGGCCATTTTTCAGCCTACTATTAACTTAATTCATCTTAATTAATTCCAAATCTCCACTTAATAATCCAATCATTATTAATTAATCCTTAATATCAACTAATATTTCTACACTGATTAAATCTCTCCATAAAAATATTTGAGAGTTCATAAAATTCATGATCATAAATCCACAATTCATACTTGAAATGCATAGCTTAAAGCACGGGTCATTGAAAAATATGTTTAAAACATGTAATTGAATTGAAATCATGCATGAATGAATCATTATAATTGAAATAAGACATAATTAAGTTGACCCATATGAAATTGAACAAACCCTAGAATAATTGAATTGAATTTGACATAAGTGTTATATTCTGAATTTTTGCACATTGGACTATTCGTGAGCTAATGGACATAGATTCAAGGACTTTTAATTTTGAATTTTAAAAATAGCTCGACTTGATTTTAATGATGCTTCAATAATGTTCAAGTAGGTATAAAGGTTGTGAAGGGTTTTCCTCACACATTCATGTTAAGGATGGTAAATGATTTTCTTACCGACTCACGAATTCATAAAGAGTAAAGGTTTTCTTATATGAATCATACCATGTTTATGAGCTATTCTTATGACTATTTTCATAATGATGTTAATGATTATGTTGATGTATTTCGTTGGAATAATGACTAAGTACCGAGAGGACTTTTAGGTGAGGTTCAATCTAGAAGCCAAAGTAGTTTCCCAAGGAAACCCTAATAGCAACATTTAGTCCCTAACTACATTGATTTGCCAAGATGGCCTAGCTAGTGGATCCATAAATAGTTCAAAGTTAAAAAAAATGTTCTCACGGAGTCTACCTTGGCAAGTAGCCTCTCTCTTCTCGATGTGAGGGTTACATCGGATTACATGTTATAGCTCCATGATTTTAAGTGTCGGTTAAGGTCCTATCCCATACAAAGGTATATGTTATGATAAAAAGTTTTAATGATGTTTGTGATGCATTGACCATATGATTATAATGTTATTCAAATATTTTACTCCGAGTTTTACTAATGTTTTCAAGATATTGGTCATGCATCATACATTCATCTTGTTCATGTCCTATTATCATTGTTCATTCATACTTCTCGCATACTTAGTATTTTCTATGTACTAAAATATACTTTTGCCTATGTTGTTTCATAATATAGGTCATGACACTCTCGTTCCTCTACTGGCTAGATCCAGTGCTATCAAGAGTTGCTATAGTTGGTGAGCCCTTATGATTTGAGGGTGAGACATTTATGATTTCTTTTATTCCTATGACTTTATATTCTCATTTTTAGGTGAGCTAGGAGCTTGTATGATGTCCTCATCTAGACTAGTAGAAGCATACTAGATTGTTATGAAGTATATTTTATCATGCTCCTTCGAAGTTGGTTTTTTTTTATCGAGACATTTGTGTCTAGACCTTTATTCCGCACTTATGATTTAGTTGTATTGTTCTTACTTACCTTATGTATGTTCATGTATGACATGCTAAGGGACTTGGTTGAAATCTTTTAGGATTCTAAATGTCGTGTCGTGCCTAGGGCCTAGCGTAGATCGTGACAATATGTTTTGATAAGTTGAAGAAAGCGAGATTGAGATGATTTGAACATGTGAAGAAGAGATGCACATGTAAATGTCCCAGTAAGGAGATGTGAGAGGTTTAATATAGTGCGGGTATGAGGAAAGATAAAGGAGGCCGAACAAGTATTGGACAAAGGTGATTAGACAAGACATGACACAATTCAACTTGACTAGGATATGATCTTAGATAGAAGAGTGTGAAGATCACGGATTAGAATATAAGGTTAATAGGTAGTTGTACTTTAAATCACTTTTCGACGGATTTAGACTTGGTGGGAGTCTAAGAGCATCGTGTATGTCGTACGTACTATTAGCCTTATACATATAACAAATAATCAGAATGTTTTTCCTTCTTCTTTAGTATAATTGTTTTGATGTTAGTGTTAATTAGTCTTATGAGGAGTGTACGTGTTAAAGGAAAATCTTCTGGGGCTAAAGTGTTTATAATGACTATGATTATTATTGTGGAGTTATTATTTATGTTTGGCGCAGGAGGAAAAGGGTACTATTCCAAAATACAACTAACATTTTCTCCGTAACAAATATTAAATTATTCAAGAGGTGCATGATAGAGGACTTTTAAAGTGAAATGTGAGTTGAAACAGGTAGTCTTCTCTATGAATCCTAACTCTGCAGCTGGTCCGGACGGTATGAATGGAAAATTCTTCCAAGCTTGCTGGGAGATTATTTCGGAGGACCTACTAGCAGTGGTTACTTCTTTCTTCGGAGGGTATGCTATGCCTAAGTTCTTTTCTCATGCTTGTTTGGTCTTGCTCCCAAAGGTAGATCACCCCAACACACTCTCTGACTATAGACCCATTAGTCTCAGTAACTTCACCAATAAGATCATATCAAAATTCATTTGCCTCAGGCTTGCTCCAATTCTCCCCGGTCTTATTTCTCTCAATCAGTCCGGGTTTGTAAAAGGAAGAAGCATCTCCGAAAATATCATGCTAGCACAAGAGATTATCCACGATATCCGAAAGCCTGTTATTGGCGAAAACGTGGTTATCAAGTTAGACATGGCCAAAGCATATGATAGAGTCTCCTGGTCCTATACTTGTCTAGTACTGAGAAGGATGGCTTCGGTGAGACCTTTATTGATATGATTTGGCAAATCATGTCTAACAATTGGTACTCCGTTATCGTTAATGGGTCTAGACATGGTTTTTTCCACTCCACCAGATGGCTCAAACAAGGTGATCCTCTTTCTCCCGCCTTATTCATTTTGGGAGCGGAGGTTCTGTCCAGAATGTTGAATAGTCTTCATAATTACCACTTCTACCGTGGTTTTCATATGGAGAAAAGAGGCCTACAGATTAATCATTTGAGTTTTGCGGATGATGTTATCATCTTTTCCTCTGGAAGGAAGGAAATTCTCCAGATTATTATGAAGACCTTGACTCTGTATGAAAAGACATCAGGGCAGCTTATAAACAAGAATAAGAGCCACTTCATGATGCATCCCAATGCACTCCAAGACAATGTGGAAACGGTGAAACAGGTTACGGGTTTCACTCAGAAGCATAGTCCCATCACCTACTTAGGATGCCCTCTGTACATTGGCAGGCAGAGAGTCATGTACTACACGGACATGATCTCTAAGGTTGTCAACAGAATTAGAGGATGGCACTCCAAAATCCTCAGCTACGGCGGTAGAGCTACACTCGTGAAATACGTACTTCAGTCGCTCCCAATTCACCTTCTTTCGGACATTACTCCCCCCCGTACTACTCTCAAACAGATTGAGAGAGTCACCGCTGATTTTTTCTGGGGGTGGAAGGATAACAAGAAAAAATACCATTGGGCTTCATGGAAGAAACTTTGTTACCCTTATGACGAAGGAGGTATTGGGTTGAGGAGAACTACAGATGTGTGCAAATCTCTCCAGTTAAAGCAATGGTGGATCTTTAGAGCTAAACCAACATTGTGGGGTGATTTCCTTAGAGCCAAATACTGTCAAAGAGCGAATCCCATCATCAAAAAATTCCATACTGGCCAATCGCTTGTGTGGAAACACATGATGCACAACAAACACATTGCCGAACCTCACATTCAGTGGAGGCTTCACTCGGGTTCGTGCTATTTTTGGTGGGACGATTGGCTAGGTATCGGACCCTTAGCCAACTATAGGCAGGAGTTGGGAAGAGCAAACAATGCGAGGGTGGCTGATTTTCGTATAGATGGCCAATGGAACATCGATATGCTAAATCAGTTGGCACCAGCGCAGCTCGTTCCTCTCATTACTTCTTCCACACTTCAGCTGCACGGAAACACACCAGATCAGGCCATTTGGAAGCTGAATACCAATGGGAACTTCACATGTTCCTCGGCATGGCAGATTATGAGGGAACACCGAACCAAGACACTTTCCGACCATTACACTTAGCACAAAAACATCCCCTTTAAATGCTCTTTTTTGTTGTGGGGGGCTTTTAGAGGCAAGCTGCCAACAGAGGAAAAGATCACTGCATTTGTCTATGTTTCCACACCATGCTATTGCTGCCGCAGTCCAGGTCCGGACACCATAGAACACATTTTCAGCACTGGCCATTTCGCTAGGAATATTTGGCACTACTTCTCAAATTCCCTAGGCATAAGGCATGAAGCCACACCCCTCAAACCTCTTGTTATGAGCTGGTGGCTTCGCAAGTACCGCACAGAAGCTCACAAACTTATCCTCCATTCCACCCCAATATTTATATGTTGGAATTTGTGGAAGAATAGGTGCGCGAGCAAATACGGGGGGAAGAGTTCTTGCTTGGCGAGAGTGAAATTTGCAGTTTTCAAGGACATCTCAAATCTTCTTAGAGTCGCGTACCCCTATATCCATTGTCCCTCGAATTGGATCCACACCATCTCCTACATAGATAAGTGTACTCATGAGATGAAGATCACCCAAGTCTCGTGGATTAAGCCACAACTCGATTTCGTCAAGCTGAACACTGACGGCAGCGCGTTGGGTAATCCGGAGGCAATTGGGGGGGGGGGTGGAATCTTAAGAGATCACATGGGTAAATTCATCTTCGCCTACGCCATACCGTTAGGAGAGGGAACCAACAATCAAGCTAAACTAGAGGCGGCAGTTTATGGGCTTAAATAGTGCATTCAACAGGGTTTTCATCACGTTATCTTAGAAGTTGACTCGGAGTTGCTCACTAAATGGATCAATCATCAGACTAAACCTCCGTGGAGCCTTCACCAGGTAACTCAGGACCTTGTTGGTATTTCCAAATTATTTGTTCGCTTTTCTTGCAGGCATGTATACAGGGAGGCAAACTTCACTGCAGATGCTCTCTCCAAGCACAGTCACACTCTTACCACTCCAGGCCACTACACCACCCTCCAGCAGCTACCTCATGGTACTCGAGGTTACTACATGCTAGATAGAGTCGGTCTGCCCAGCTTCAGACTAAACGGATTAAAAAGCCTCCATGATCTACTATTTAGTGTTGCATCTTTGGATTGAGCACCCAATTGCAGTGTTTGTGATTTTCCATGTTATATCTTAGCCATGTTATTTGATGTTCATCGTCTATGCTAATTTTGTTGTATATATAGCATTTATGAGGATTCATCCCCATTTTTATTTAGATTTTTCCTTTATTTTATGTAAAGGGAGAGTCTCCCTTATTTATGCTTTTCTAGTTTCTTTGTATCGAGAGGAGTCATTTCCTTTAGGTGCATAGTTTCTAGGTTTTCTTTTCATGTGCTTGTATCGGGGATGAGTTGGCTACCCTTAGTAGGATGGTCGGCTTATGAACCACCATAGGATTGGAGGTTAGGTCTATGTCCCCCTCCGTGTATTTTTCTGTTTTTATGTATAATACAGCTTGGGGGTGAGCGGCTCAACCCCTGGCCGCGCACGAGAGGTGGGAGCCTCGTGTAAGGTCTGTTCCCCCCCCCCCCAAAAAAAAGTGAAATGTCGTTTGTCTTTTTTATCAAAAATAACTTTCAAATTAGATAAACTAATCATTAAATAATTTTTCTAATATTTAGAATTTTAAAATTAACTAAAACTTAGTTATTAAATTTTTCCTTATTGAAATTGTGTATAAAGTAAGTTTTATAACAATATATTGAGTATAATTTCACTAAGCGGGATTTGAGGGAGTAGGGTGTATGTAGATCTTACCATTACTTTGAGGAGGCAAAAAACAAGTGCATCAAACTTATGTAAATGAAGAAGAAAACAATAAAAAAACATAGTCGCTAACAAGGAAAACAATGTAAAGTCTACAAGAAGGAAGTAATAATAATAGCGAAATATGAGATAATCTAAACACAATACACAATATATGAAAAGAACTACACGGGTATGAAAAGTACTATGATAGACACTAACGAGCTTAAACTTACGCACTCCAAGATAATACTCCACTCTTACTAACCTTCTACCCTAATACGCGACCTCCACTCCTTTCTATCTAGAATCATGTCTTCGGTAATATAAAGCTGCACCATGTCCTGTCTAATCACCTCTCTCCAATACTTATTCGGCCTACCTCTACCCGTTCGAGTACCCCCTAGAACCAGCCTATCGCATCTCCTCACTAGCGCATCAGCACACCTCCTTTACACATGCCCAAACTATCTAAGTTTCGCTTTCCTTATCTTGTCTGCCACAGGGGCCACTCCTACCTTCTCCCGGATAAACTCCTTCATGATTTTGTCGTTCCTAGTATGCCCACACATCCATCTTAACATCCTCATCTCCGCAACATGCATTTTTTGAACAGGAGATTTCTTGATAGGCTAGTACCCCAACCTTCTTCTCACACAGAACTCCAGAAGCAAGTCTCCGTTTCATTCTTGCCGTCCCAATGCGGTGTATGACATCATTGTTAATATCTCCACTACCCTGGAGTATGGACCCAAGATATTTAAAATTTTCATTCTTGGAATAGTTTGTGTGGCAAGCCTCACCTCCAACTCAATATATTCATCAATAAAGTTGATGATTAGTAACAAAAAAAAAAGAAAAAAAGCTTAACATTATATATAATTGTAGGAGTATATATAAGAAAAGTTAAAAAGTTAGAATTCTATTCCAACTCTAATTTCATTTAAATACGAATTCAAAGAGCATATTAATTTTTAAAGGAAGATTTTTAATTACTCTTCTTTATCCTTAATTTTTTTAAAATAACAACAACAACAATTCAGAGTTTGATCCCACAACGTGGATCTGGGGAGGGTAAATGGTACGCAGACCTTAATCCTACCAAGATAGGACGATTATTTTCGGGAGACCCTCGGCTCAATAAAACATAAAAAGATTTTAATCTTTCCCTACTTTTACCCTTTTTTTCTGTTTATTTTATTTTCTTTCTTCTTTCTCCTTTGTTTGTATGTTATCTTTTTATTTATTATTATTATTATTATTACTATTACTGTTGATTGTTGTTACTACTATTATTACTACTTCTATTGCTATAATTATTTATTTATTATTATTATTATTATACTTTTAATTTTATTTAATATTTAAAGTAAATACATTCAAATACATTTATAATAATTTAAAACAATAAGTTTATGAAATAGTTAGAGTTAATTTAGAACTCTTCAGGATTTCTACTTTTAAGCTAATCAATTTTTTTAATTGTTATTAATGCTGCTATTACTAATGCTATATTTATTTATTTATTATCTTTATATTTTTATTTTTATATAATATTTAAATTAAATATATTCAAATACGTTTTATAATATTTGAAAGGATAATTTACTTTAAAAGTGTAATATTTGAAAATTTAAATACTTTTGTTTGTTTGTTATCTTTAGGTTTCTTTATATAGGATTTGTTACAAAAATAAGTATCTTTTGTCTGCTTCGTTTAATCTTGCCTCTTTGCTCCATTTTTATTTTTAGCATCTTGGGTATGTCGTCGGTTTCCTTATTTTTAGGCGGCCTAAAGCCACTGCTTTAGTGGTCTTTATTAGGTTGCGCCGCCGTTTGCTCCTCTGGTCACTTTTCCCATTGTTTCTTGTTTTCCCCAAATCCAATCCATCACTATTACAATGGATACTTGTTGTTGCATGTTCAACAAAAACAAGGTATATTGTCAAGACGATGAATGCTACTTTTGGACTGAAGAAACGGAGGCTTCCTTTCTGGCTTCTGTCACAAATCCCGGTACGAAGCTCTTCAAGGTTTTCCCCGACAAGATGAGACTGCGAAAGGAGTTGTTGAGACGTGCCCTAATTGATGATCCAAGGAACGATTCGCGGAGAAACAGATTCAATCCCCAACTGTCCAGATTTGGACTCGAATCCAAAGGGCTATTGTCGATACCGGCACCGGCATCGTCACCGGTACCGCCAGAGCCCTGCAGGTATCGTAAACACAGGTTCCTTTCTTATATAAAGACTCAGCTTCACTTTTTCAGTAACTCTTATTAGTATCCGTATTGATTTGTCTATGTGGTTTGCACTTTGTGTGTTTTCTAGTTTCGTTTGTGTTTCTAGTTCGTGTTGTTTACTTCAGCATGTTCTTTTAAAAACAAGTTGCGAAAAGAAAAGAAAAGGTTCTAAGCTCTGGTGTTTTTGTTGGACTGGAAGGCTTTTGTGTACTTGAGGGCCCTACTCTTAGGATTCTAGAGAGAGATTGATAGTTTTCTTGGGCTATAATGTTGTGTCTGGTTGGCTGAAGATAATGAAAGATTTAGATGTCATAGGATCTAGAATGTGCTTTGAGGCTACATCCTTGGGACTTTTGTTTATATGGGGTTTAAAGTTTAAGATTTAACGTTTGAGCTTTAAAGTGTGTTAAGCATATATAAAGAGATATAAGGCGTATTTCTCAATGATATTAAATCCTAATTATGGGCTTAGAATGATCTAATTTTTAGTAGCTTGAAATATATTGAAGTGTGATGAGACTAAGGATTCTGATAATAGAACAGATATAGGGGTATTTCTGAATTATGCTCGGGAAGTTATCGTAAGGACTGAGAATTGGACACAGATGCTTAAGATAGGATATCTGAGGTGTTTAACACTGATGGACTGATCTGCATTGCTTTTAGATTTTTTTGGGCTTGACTGTCTGATTGGTGGTGCATAGATGATGTTAGGCTTCGATCTAGACAATCTACTCCGATTATGTATGATATGTGACTAGACTAGGAGTTCTGATAATAGGAGAATCTGAGGGTGTTTAGAGGTGATGGAATGTAATGTAGTCATGTTTGATTATACTAGAGCTATATTCGTGGGCTCAAAAGGACCCACTTCTTAGGCTTGAAACTTGAAGATTTGGCTTGATGGTGTAACTGTGGTGGCTAGAATGATAAATGTGAGAGATTTAAGCTTTTGTGTATTAGGTTAATATACAGTAAGAACTGTCTCTTGTTTTCTTTTAGATATAAGGTTTAAAGTATGTTAAGCATATATGATATAATTGTTAATAGCTTGTGATATATTTAGGTGTGATGAGACTAGAGATTCTGATAATTGAAGAGATATAGGGGTATTTCTGAATTGTGCTCTGGAAGTTATCGTAAGGACTGAGAATTGGACACAGATACTTAAAATGGAATATCTGAGGTGTTTAGCACTGATGGACTGATCTGCATTGCCTTTAGATTTTTTTGGCCTTGACCGTCTGATTGGTGGTGCATAGGTGATGTTAGGCTTTGATCTTGACAATCTGCTGCGTTTATATCTAATATGTGACTAGACTAGGAGTTCTGATAATAGGAGAATCTGAGGGTGTTTAGAGGTGATGGAGTGTAATGTAGTCATGTTTGATTATCCTATAGCTATATTCGTGAGCTCAAAAGGATCCACTTCTTAGACTTGAAACTTGAAGAGTCGGCTTGATGGTGTATCTGTGTGGTGGCTAGAATGATAAATGTGAGAGATTTAAGCTTTTGTGTATTAGGTTAATATACAGTAAGAACTGTCTCTTGTTTTCTTTTAGATATGAGGTTTAAAGTATGTTAAGCATATATGATATAATTGTTAATAGCTTGAGATATATTCAGGTGTGATGAGAATAGAGATTCTGATAATTGAAGAGATATAGGGGTAATTCTGAATTGTGCTCTGAAAGTTATCGTAAGGACTGAGAATAGGATACAGATTCTTAAAATTGGATATTTGAGCTGTTTATCACTGATGGAATGATCTGCATTGCTTTTAGAATTTTTTTGGGCTTGACCATCTGATTGGTAGTACATAGGTGATGTTTGGCTTTGATCTTGACAATCTGGTCCGATTATATCTGATATGTGACTTGACTAGGATTTCTGATAATAGGAGAATCTGAGGGTGTTTAGAGGTGATGTAATGTAATGTAGTCATGTTGATTATACTAGAGCTATATTCGTGGGCTCAAAAGGATCCACTTCTTAGGCTTGAAACTTGAAGAGTCGGCTTGATGGTGTAACTGTGTGTTGGCTAGAAGGATAAATGTGAAAGATGACACAACATATTTTAAGATTTTGTGTATTATGTTAAAATACAGTAAGAACTGTCTCTTGTTATCTTTTAGATATGAGGTTTAAAGTATGTTAAGCATATAGGATAGAAGAGATGCAAAGTGTATTTCTGAATGATGCTACATCCTAATTATGGGCTTAGAATAAACTAATTGTTAATAGCTTGAGATATATTCAGGTGTGATGAGACTAGGGATTCTGATAATTGAAGAAATATAGGGGTATTTCTGAATTGTGCTCTGGAAGTTATCGTAAGGACTGAGAACAGGATGCAGATGCTTAAAATACGATATCTGAGGTGTTTAGCACTGATGGACTGATTTGCATTGCTTTTCGATTTTTTTTAGGCTTGACTGTCTGATTGGTGGTGCATAGTTGATGTTAGGCTTTGATCTAGACAATCTTCTCCGATCATATCTGATATGTGACTAGACTAGGAGTTCTGATAATAGGAGAATCTAAGGGTGTTTAGAGGTGATGGAATGTAATGTAGTCATGTTTGATTATACTAGAGCTATATTCGTGGGCTCAAATGGATCCACTCCTTATGCTTGAAACTTGAAGAGTTGGCTTGATGGTGTAACTGTGTGGTGGCTAGAAGGATAAATGTGAGAGATGACACAACTTATTTTAGGATTTTGTGTATTATGTTGAAATACAGTAAGAACCGTCTCGTGTTATCTTTTAGATATGAGGTTTAAAGTATGTTAAACATATATGATAGAAGAGATGCAAGGTGTATTTCTGAATGATGCTACATGCTAATTATGGGCTTCTAATGATCTAATTGTTAATAGCTTGAGATATTCAGGTGTTATGAGACTAGGGATTCTGATAATTGAAGAGATATAGGGGTATTTCTGAATTGTGCTCTGAAAGTTATTGTAAGGACTGAGAATAGGACACAGATTCTTAAAATAGGATATCTGAGGTGTTTAGCACTGATGGACTGATCTGCAGTGTTTTTAGATTTTTTTGGAGGCTTGACCGTCTGATTGGTGGTGCATAGGTGATGTTAGGCTTTGATCTAGACAATCTGCTCTGATTATTTTCTGAGATGTGACTAGACTAGAAGTTCTGATAATGGGAGAATCTGAGGGTGTTTAGTGGTGATGAACTGTAATGTGACTTATGTTTGATTACACTAGAGGCTGTTTATTGTATGGGGGCTGAGAAGGATCCACTTCTTAGGCTTGAAACTTGAAGAGTCAGCTTGATGGTGTGATTGTGTGGTGGCTAGAATGATAATGTGAGAGATATGACACAACTTGTTTTAAGCTTTTGTCTAGGTTAAAAGATAAGTCACATAGGTCTATCTTGAATGGTTGAATTAATGGGAGATACTTACTCTACGCCTTTTTTTAAAATCCGAAGTTGAAAAAAAGATACATCGGCCTTTTTTTAAAATCCGAAGTTGAAAAAAAGATACATCTTTTCTAATGCGATCTTTTGTTTTATTTTATTTTTTAAAATCTCAGTACAAATTCTATTCAAGTGCAGTGTGTTCAGGCTGGAGCTCCTTTTTTTGTGTATGCTGGTCATCTATCGGAGGTTAATTGCACACACTCTGCACCTTTTGAACCCCAAGTCTACATGGTTAAGTGCTGCGATTGTCATATTTGTTGACATGGGTGAAGTGGAAATCTGCCCTGCTTTATATGCCCGCTACAGTCTGAAGAAGGTCTTTGTTTTAGATTGGAAGTTGGGTGCCTTGTGTGGGATATCTAGTTGATAATATGGATCAATGAATTGGCGAGGACAATGAAAGCAATAAAAAGGGCAGGTGAAGGCGTCTCTCGCCAATGATGCTAATGGGTGCATGTGATTGTGGTTCCCCAAGGGTCGTACGTGAGTAAGCCTTTTGGATCCTCACTAGACTGAATAAGGATGAGTCCTTGTTTTGGTCCGAAAGTGATGCATGCTGAAACAGCCATCTGCATGAGACTACGGTCTAACCAAAAAATAAACGAATAAGGCAACTTTCTTACATGCATTGCTGACTGGCTAAACTAGGACAACACACCATGTATATTTTTGGGACATGGGATGAATTTATGAAGTCCACCGCAACAGAGGCAGCGTATGAGCTTAATAGTTATATCCATATATGATTGAATGCTATGCCTTCTGCACCCATAGGCCCATCATGTCTCAGGTTGCATTTCCCAGGTACTAGTGAGTGAGCCAATTGGATTCTCACTAGTATCTCCAATTACTTGAGGACCATATTTCTACTGTTAAACCAACAACATGGTTGCTTCTACTGAAGGTCGACGACGGAGGTCTTTGAATGACTTTTTCAAAATATCCATTCTTCACTCACAGCTGGGGTAGGTGATACCTAATCCGTGTCATATTTTATACTTGAACAGTGCATTTTCATTGGACTTGATCCTCTTTTTCCCCTTACACATTCCAAAGGTAGAAAACTAGCTACATTTCAGTTGATCCGGTTTGATTCAGTGCCCTTCTTTGGAATTCTGAGATTCCGAAAAGTTTTCAAGGAGCTATCACTGATTGAGTTTGTCTTTGCAAACCTAAATATGAAGGCTTGTTACAAATTCTTCAATCTTTAATTCAACTCTTCAAGGTGACTTAGTGTGACTTAGTGGTAAGGTGACTTGTCTATGATCAAAAGTGATGGCAGGTCATGCTGATCCTACCTAGAGAAAGAAAAACATAGTTTTTAACTCCGCCTGTGTTTGGATTCTTCTATTTCGCAGCCGGTCCCAAGCCCGGAAAAAGGAGGAGGGTTAATTGTCTTTCAGAAGTCAGATCCTTCATAAGTATGAACCATATAAAACCTGTAATAGTTGTGGTTCTTTGTCTCTCACACACTCTCTTGTAGGTAATTGTTGTGGTTCTCTGTCTTGCATACTCTCTCTCTCTCTCTCTCTCTCTCTTGTAGGTGTGCTTGCACTTGCATAGTCTCATCATGTAGAGTCTTTTCTCTTGTCAGCATATCCACTTCTTTCTCTTTTTCTGTCAAAATGTCCTTTTATCCTAAAATCTGCTCAAAATGATAACATTTACTTGCCTTCTTCTTGTGTACAATAATGTTTGCTAGCTTCTCATGACGTGTTTTTGATTGCCTTTTCTATTGACTGCATATGTGATTTTAGGGTTGTTCAATTCTGGAAACAGAAGAAAATTTCAACTTCAGTGGTAGAGTTTTGTGAGTTCTGACTGTGAAGAAGCCTTTATTCTTTTAATCATTGACAAAGTCAATTGATATAGAATATGACATGATGATTCTCTTTCAAATATCAAGTAGTCCACATAAGAAGAAGAATATCCCCCAAACATCATTATGAAAAAACTCAACACACAGCATAATTCTGTTTTACTGTTGAATATTTGGAGCATGCTTTATGTAATAAAATATTAATCCTGTACCAAATTGTTTTGGCTGAGAATTTCATGTGCAGGTATATTTTTCTCCCTCCAGCTTCTCTAATTGAATAGTCTTGTATACAGGGAAATTTTGACTTGGGAGTACCTTAACAAATGGACATGTCCATATCTTTTCCAATCTTATGCTTCATACTCTTATCTATGTCACTGTGGTTGTTCGTAGTAAACTTCTGATGTCGCTTAACTGTGCTAAAGATATCCTACCTGATGCCTTCTTTCTTTCCCTCACTACGACAATTTTACTTGGAAGAGCAAGCTTGTTCTGCTTGTGTACTTTCAATTTCATTTCTTGCTTGTGACATTTATGGTGTCATATTTTTCTTTGAATGCGATCTTTTTGAGGTGAAAATATACACAGATATATGCTCCCTCCGTCCCAATTTATATGAGTTAGTTTGACTTGGTACGGAGTTTTAAAAAAAAGACTCTTGAAATTTGTGGTCTAAAATAAGTCATAGATGTTTGTGTGGCTATAAATCTTTTCATTAAGGGTAAAATGGAAATTTTAAAGTTGAATTGTTACTATATACAAAAATGTGTCATTCTTTTTGGGACCGACTAAAAAGGAAAGTGAGTCATAATCTGGGACTGAGGGAGTAACATATATCTTGGAGTAAATTTGAAAGGTTTTGAGGAATGGAGAGCCTGAAATTAAAAGTACAAGTAAAGAATCCTCAGCTTTTCAGGTTCAACCTATTTTTGGGCTCAAAACCAATCACTTGAACTTGACTGCAACTAGTAGAAATCTTTTCATTCCTTTGCTCTTCTAATTTGTATTCCTAATCGCTAACTGCATGAAGCAGCAAGTATTGACTAATTATCATATTTGTGTTGTGTATCTTGAGAAGTGAGTTTTCTTGTTTGGAGATTATCTCTTCTACTCTTCTCTCTCAAGGAATTCTCCGATTTTCTTTTCCCAGTTTGTCGGGCTAGCTAATTTTAACTGGTACTTCTCTTCTTTTTCCAGTTACATATTTAAACTGAGTATCGTTCTTCTATTTTTTTCTGTCTCCTTTTGAGTCTTGCTAATTTTTCTGGACCCCTGTCCCTTTCAGTCAGGACCTGAATATGAAAAGTTAATCTTGTGGCAGTTATACTTTGCATGGAAGAACCTTGAAACAACTAGATAAGGAAACCACAGCAGCAGAGATGTTAATGATCAAATTGCAAATTTACAAAAAACACTGATGAGTAAAAACAGTTGAAGATGGTCTTAGTAAAACACTTGAAGATTATGATGAATAGGATAAAACTTGGTCAAAATCTATGAGTAACCTCTAGTTGTCTTAGCATAGTGTTAAGGGATAGTAGAGAAGGACTCATGAGTAAGTCCTGTACATGCAAGGACTGCATATTTTTTTTTATACACAAGAGCATGTTTTCCCTTTCATCGCTTATCACTTTGCTGAAAGTCGTATTGGATATTGACAATCCAAGATATCGTTACTTCTTTTATCACTGAAGTATTGGTTCTGCAAATGGAGACGATTCTCAAGGCTTTAGGAAAATTCTTCTTCTGATGCATTTGCTGATAAACGTTTTCCAGCAAAAAATGATCCCATAGCATGAATGTTTTCCTTGATCCATGGGCTAAATAATGCAGGAATTAACATAGAATACTACCACTACCATGATTTCCAATTACATTTCATTGCAAAAGAAGTTTTCTTTACTGTCAACATTAAATCAACTGCCAACAACTCTTGCTTCATCTGAAAGGTTTGGGTAAATCTCAACTTGGAATTTGTCTGTTTGGAGGTTCCAGTTACTTTCCTCAATGGGGTAATACAAGTCATAATGTTGGAGGATGAGTATTGGAGTATATTTGTAGGTGCAAAAAAATGCATTCGCCTATTCATGATAAAACAACAACAACATACCTAGTGGAATCCCACAAGTGGGGTCTGGGGAGGGTAGGATGTACGCAGGCCTTACCATTACCTCATGAAGATATAGAGAGACTTTTTTCGAAAGACCCTCGGCTCGAAGGTCACAGTTTCAAATATGAGAGAAAAAAATAATATATATAGCATAAAGAAAGAAAGAAAGAAAAAAAGAAAAATAAATAAATAAAAAGTAAAAATAGAAATAAAAATAAAATGCAATGCAAAATTTACAAGACAAGAACAATAACTATAGCAAAGTAGTGCAATAATCAAAGGCAATAGCAACACAACTATAAAGGCACGCCTAGACCTATGATCATTCTAAACCGACACACGGTAAGACACCATTATATCCCTACTAGCCTTCTACCTTAATCCGCGACCTCTACCTTTTTCTATCGAAGGTCATGTCTTGTCTAATCACCTCTCTCCAATACTTTTTCGATCTACTCCCACCCTTCTACATAGCCCCCAAATCCAACCGCTCGCACCTCCTAATTGGGGTGTTGACACCCCTTCTCTGCACATGTCCAAACCATCTCAGTCTCGCTTCTCTCATTTTGTCGACCACGAATGCCACTCCCACCTTCTCCCCGAATAACATCATTCTTGATCTTATCACTCCTAGTGTGTCCACACATCCATCTCAGCATCCTCATTTCCGCAACATGCATCTTCTGAACAAGAGAGTTCTTTATTGACCAGCACTTCATTTCATATAGCAACGCTGATCTAACAACCATTCTGTAGAACTTACCTTTAAGTTTAGACGGTACCTTCTTATCACACAGAACTCCAAAGGCTAGTCTCCATTTCAACCATGCTGCCCCATTGCGGTGTGTGACATCATCATTAATGTCCCCACTACTCTGGATGATGGATCCAAGATATTTAAAGCTTTCTGTCTTGGGGATAGGTTGGGTGGTAAGCGTCACTTCCACTTCCTCTTCATTCATCGTAACACTAAATTTACACTCCAAATATTCTGTTTTGGTCTTGCTCAATCTGAACCCTTTGGACTCCAGCGTTTGTCTCCAAACCTCCAACCTATCATTAACTCCATCCCGAGTCTTATCAATCAAAACTATATCGTCCGCAAATAGCGTACACCATGGAACCTCCTCCTGAATAGACCATGTCAGCTCATCCATCACCAAGGCAAATAGAAAAAGGCTCAGCACCGATCCCTGACGTAGTCCCACCTCAACAGAAAAATGCTCTAAGTCACTTCCCACCGTCCTAAACTGAGTCTTGGTTCCAACATATATGTCCTTTATCGCCCTAATAAACCATCGGGACACCTTTAGCCTCTGGACATCTCCAGAGAACATTCCTCGGAACTTTGTCATAAGCTTTTTCAAGGTCAATGAACACCATATGGAGATTTCTTTTTCTTTCTCTAAATTTCTCCACCAGTCTCTGCATAAGATGGATTGCTTCAATAGTCGATCGCTCCGGCATGAATCCAAATTGATTCTCTGAGATTGACACTCTTCTCCTCACCCTCATCTCCACCACTCTCTCCCAAATCTTCATAGTGTGGCTTAGTAGTTTGATACCCCTGTAATTATTACAGTTTTGGATTTCACCCCTATTCTTGTACAATAGAACCATAGTACTCCATCTCCATTCATCAGGCATCTTAGCACTCTTTAAAATAACATTAAACAACTTAGTCAACCACTTCATACCTGCCTTGTCAGTGCTCTTCCAAAAGTCCACTGGAATCTCATCAGGCCTTGTCGCTCTCCCCCTCCTCATCCTGCTAACAACACATCTAGCCTCCTCAACCTCAACACACCTGCAGTACCCAAAGTCTCGAAGACTATGAGAGTAACACTTCGCCTTCCTCGTCCTTGATGCACTTTACCAGATCCAGATCGCTTGCTTTTCTCTCTCTCGCTTTGGCGAGCCTATACAATCTCTTATCCCCACCTTTTTTCCCTAGCTCGACATACACGCGTTCAAAAGCTGCCGTCTTAGCACTGGTGACTGCCGACTTCGCTTACGTCTTTGCCTTCTTATAGATATCTTTAAGCCTATTCTTCTCCTCCTTATCCACACACTCCAACTACTCTGTATAGGCAACCTTCTTGGCTTTCACTTTGCCTTGTACTTTTCCATTCCACCACTAGTCTCCTTGACGACCACCAAAGATTCCTCTCGATACCCTAAGAACCTTGGCAGCTGCTTTTCTAATGCAACCAGCTTTCATGTCCCAGATGTTGTTCACATCCCCACCACTACTCTAGGCCCCTAAACCATTCAACTTCTCGCCCATCTCCTGAGAAAAGGCGGGAGTTAGGCCCCCCATCTAATCCTCGGTCGATCATAAAGGGTCTTTTTTCTCCTATCCCTCTTAATCTCCAAGTCCATCATCAAAAATTTATGTTGGGTGGTAATATTTTCACTCGGAATAACCTTGCAATCCTTACAAAGGCCTCTATCACCCTTTCGGAGGAGTAAGTAGTCAATCTGAGTCCTAGCTACTGTGCTACTAAAGGTGACCAATTGATTATCCCTCTTCAAAAAATACGAATTAGCAATAACCAACTCAAAAGCTTTGGCAAACTCCAAGAGAGAAACCCCGCCGCCATTCCTTTCCCCAAAACCAAAGCCTCCATGGACATCATCAAAACCATTAGAAGTTGTACCGATAGGACCATTGAAATCTCCGCCAATGAAATTTTTTTCGGTACTAGGTATACCTCTCACTACTTCATCCAAATCCTCCCAAAAGAGCCTTTTGACTTCTTCATCCATACCCACATGGGGTGCATACGAACTAACAACGTTCACAAAAAGCCTGCCTATAACTAGCTTAATAAACATCATCCTATCACCGATCCTCTTTACCTCTACTACACACTCCCTAAAATCCGCGTCGACTATAATACTTACTCCATTCCTATCCCTTGAGCCTCCTGAGTACCATAATTTAAATCCGTCCACATCCCGAGCTTTGAAACCTAGCCATCTAGTCTCCTGAAAACAGGCTATATTAATCTTTCTCCTCTTAAGACTCTTCACTAGCTCTATGGACTTTCCTGTAAGCGACCCTACTCTCAACTTACGAAAACCCGTCTCCCTCTTACCACTATTTCCCTTCGCCTTCACCCACAATTGAGGACATGACCCTAGTCCACCATCAGTAACCAAAGCCACTAAAACAATATGAACTACAAAGTGAAAAAAAACTGATAACAAATAAATTAAGAGAATACAAGCAACGAGATAATAATTGACAATATAAATGTATAATAAAGAGACAACACACACTAGCTAATATACAAATCAACAACCCACACTAAGTGAAGAAGGAAAGTGAATAACAATAACTAAAACACTAAAGGTAGGAACTAGTAAAGAAGAATAGTAATCAAACTTCAAATAATTAATTGAGGAGAGGAAAGATAGTTTACTGTTCATGATAGTTTACTGTTATTCTATGTTTTGCACTTGTAGCACACTATTTCTAACATGTTGCTGTCATCTGAATGCTTGCTTCAGTTTCAAGCTTAATGTTAAGGAGCTCGGTTAGCTTTTGATCTCCTTATGAATAGAATCTTCTAACATTTTTTGCAATTAAGGTAGGATCCCTTTTGTATTTCCAAGTTGAATTTCCTTTGTATGGCCAAAGCAACTCTTGCACTCTATTTCTAACATGTTGCTAATCTTCTGATGCTTGTTTCATTTTAAGTGTAGTGTTAAAGAATTCGTCACGAAGCTTGACTTGGCGCACTAAGTGGCTTGGAGTGATTTTCGTTTCGCCCTCACAGCACCAATGATGTTGATTCTTGCCCAACCTTGCAAATTTTGTGTGAATGTCTAGTAAGGTAAAATCTCTTTTGTATTTCCCAAAGCACTTGTAGCGCATTATCTCTGAGAAGTTGCTGTCATCTGATGCTCGCTTCAGTTTTGAGCATAAACAAAGAATTTGGCTGGTCGTTGGTCTCCTTCTGAATAGAATCTTTCATCATTCTGTCACTTGATATGAGAAAGATAATTGGTAATTTTCCTAGAGCTGATCTTTACATGATTGCATCAACCACTTGCAGATGTTTCCTTCTTGCATTCTGTGAAGTAATATCTGCAAAATACACATAGGAGTATTTATGAATTATGGGACTGATTCTCTAATGAACAAGATTAAGAAAACAAGAAAAATAAGAATCATTTTTGTGTGGCAAAATTGTGTTATTTGTTTAATGGTGAGAGAGTTTCTCTCTCTCTCTCTCTCCCGCCCCCTCTCCCTCTCCCTCTCCCTCCCATCCAGCAGAGTCTTCCACAAGGATGATCAAGTAGGTGAACTGTTCTTACCAAGTCCTGATGAATTTGTTCTTTTATGTTTTAAAAAACCTGTTTCTTATCCAACATTTCTTTTTTAGCGTTTATACTTAAGATTATGTTTCGAATCACCATTTGGGACTTGTTGACATGGTCTCAGAGGGACCACGATCACAGTGAAGGAAAATATTGGCCATCGCGATCTCACACGAGGTGCACCGCTTTCAAGATGAGTATTTTAGCTGTGTTGACTTCAGTCAACTGTACAGCGTGATCACGAGGAGGGGAGCAATCGCGATGAGCTGCTGAACAGTATAGAAACCTGAGTTCATGAAAACAGCAACTATATTTTTTCCTGTTCAGTAATACCTTCAGTAAAAGTTTCCCTGATTCTTTCATTGTTTCTTTTGTAATTTGCAATTAGACAACTGCTTCCTTGCCTGCATTAATAAGGGAACTATTGAAGGCATATATGACGGTCTTAAGGAGTGGGCTGTCGTTAGCAAACCAGCTGGAGGAATATGAGTAGATGTCCACTACATAGTGCTACTCGGAGTTAATACTAATGGAACAAATGGGGCATTAAATGGAATTGCTGTGTGTTCAAATCAATGACATTGCCGCTATGTTGAGTGTTGACAATGGGGGTCCCAAAAGAAAGGGCATGGGCTCGTTTCTGTTCTTGTTTAGAATTCTTAAGTGCAGGGGTTAAAGCCTCCTTTTTATTTTTTTTTCTTACCATGTATGCTGCCCATACATGCCTTTTGCTGTTTATCTTGAGAAATGCTGCTAAACTTGAATTTCTGGGTTCAAGGAAGAACCGCAGACTGTGTTATATGTGTCTCTGTGTGTGTATATAACGACACTGAAACCCTGATCGGCTAGTACATAACAATTTCTATTCTCCTTTTGCATACAAGGTTTGTCTATACTCAGCAATTTGACTAGACATCACTAAAATTTTCAAATCTGTTGGAAAAGGTCCTTTCTGTGCCTGACCTTTGTTTTTTTTCCAAATAAAGTTCCTAGTTTGGCAGACTGCTGGGGTGATGATTTTAAGAACCTCTACACGAAGTATGAAAAAGAGGTAAAAATAAGTCTCTAGAATAAATGATCCTTGTCATCATTGATCTCAATAAGTTACTTTTGTCACTACAGGACCAAGAAATGAAGGTTGTCCAGGCACAAATCTCTGGTTTGATATCTTGGAAGTCCCAGATAGAAACCTACTAGGACCCCTTACATTTTTTGTTTCAGTTGCCTTTCATATGATTCTGTTATTGTTCTTAAGTTTTACTCACCTACTACATTCTATTTGTTATTGTAGGGTAGTTGTAATGAAAAAAAAAAAACAACCAGCAGAATCTTGGTGAAGTCTTCTAAGAGTTTATTATGTTCACAAGTCCAATATTTCGTGAGTATTCTGTGTGACAAGTTGTCTACTTCATAGATAGTTTTTCTCCATTTTGTCTAAAGAACTAATTGTTTACAATCTGTTCACAGAGTGGTTGCGCCTAATCATTTAACAGAGTGTACTTATCTTTTTCAATGAATCAATGCAGCAAGGATTCAAGACATATCTAATATAGTATGGGCATTTTCTTGCAAACTGTTCTAAAAATAGGCCACTTATTCACTAATTAATTGGAAGACAACAAAGATGTACACAACAACAATAATTAGCTCATATAGTGTTTGGCCACGGAAAAAAATTCCACTTTATTTGGAAATTTTTAAGTTAGTTGGAGTTGGAGTTGTGTTTGCTGATATTTTTTGCAAATATTGAAAATTTGAAAGTATTGTTTTCAAATATGATTTATACATTCAAATTTCTAATAACTAGCAAAATTATCCAACTTGACTAACTTATCTCAAATATGCAATTGAATTTTCTCTAAAAGAGTGATATTTCAAAGTTGATAATCACATAATGTCATAGATTAGATTTCATATACGAGCTATTATATATATACTATTACAATTCTTTTTTTCATATTTTGTTCAGAATTTTTGAAGTTGAAGTTGTTTGGTTATAGTTTTTACAAAGAATATTTGATTGTTTGAATGTATTTTTTCTAAAAAGCATGAAATATAAGTTAGATGGGATCATATTTATTAAATTAGAAATATTAGGGGAAAATTGAAAAGCATAAATATTATACAATAAAGTGAAAAAGTGTAAAAAATATAACTTTATATTGTATTTGAATTTTTCATGACCGAATGTTTGTTTCAAATAAAGTAAAAAATATTCAGGAAAAAATGATTTTTTTTTATGATCAAACGAATTGAATTATCAATTAAAGATGAAATTTACCCTTTTTAAGAAAGTTTAAACGAGTTGCCGGATAATGGGTAGTGTCGGTGGTGCTGGGTTTACTATACAGGCTGCCACCCACATGTCTAAATCAAGATTTCTTTCTACTTTTATAAAGTATTTACTAAAATATTCCTTAATTTATAATAAGGAAACATCCCAAACACATGGCTTTGATCTATCATTTTGTATTATAATCGATATCAATACCATCCAAAAAGAATCAAATAAATATTTATTGGAAAAAGCTAAAGTCTACATATACCAGTGTTCCTTAAATATAAAAAGGCAAAATGGATTGATCAGAACCT
Source organism: Solanum dulcamara (assembly GCF_947179165.1). Classification (NCBI taxonomy): domain Eukaryota; kingdom Viridiplantae; phylum Streptophyta; class Magnoliopsida; order Solanales; family Solanaceae; genus Solanum; species Solanum dulcamara. Next base: position 45,434,886 of record NC_077247.1, read on the forward strand.
TTCTAAACTTATCGATTTTTATTTGGTGTACACCTAAATTTTGTGTGGGCTTAATTATTCCCTCAACTTGGTAATTTGATAGTCGCGACCTCTCTAGATGCCCTGGATGCTAATGTGGCAAAGAGCATAAATGCACTCTCTTTTAGTCGCGTGAGAGGGAAGAAAAATCGAAAAACTCAGCTTTCAAGTGGGTATTTTCAACTATTAAATGCCACATAATCAATATAATGATTTATTTATTTCAATTGTATTTCTCTATACTTTTTCTTAATAGACATGACATATTTTATTTTGAATGTATTTTAATTCTTTTTCAGATGCAATGATTATTTGTTGATATATATTTCTTTTATTTTTCAAGATCCAAATTTTTAAAATTTAGTTGGAACTTTATTTATTTTATCAATATTAAGAGAAGGTAACAGCCAAAATAAAGAAATTCAAACAAATATTTTCTATAATTTTTTTTGTGTGTATTTTCTTCATGCAAAGTTTATTTATTTCAATTGTGCATTGTTCCTTTTTTGGGACAAATAAATAAGTAAACTTTACCTAAATCCCATAATGAAAAAGTTTAATTACTATACATCCTTCATTGTATCAAAATTACCCGATTTTCCCTTTTTTTTTCAATTTTTCTGATACATTAGTTATGTATCTGATACATCAATTTAGCTGTAGAATAATTAATGAAGATCATCTATTTATGGATAGTATCTTAATATAAGGTATGATTAGTTATTTAAATTAATTACTAATCTAATTAATGAGATTAATTTGGTTAAAAAAAATAACAGTTGTGTACATGAAAATTCAAGCCCAAAAACAGAGCATAAATTCAAACTAAATTTGATTTCAATTTTTTTTCCAGTTTTGTTGATACATAAGTTATGTATCTGATATATCAACTTTAGTTGTAGAATATTTAATGCATATCAACTATTTATGGTTAGTATCTTAATGTAAGGTATGATTGGTTCTTTAATTGAATTACTGATCTAATTAATGAGATTAATTTGTTAAAAAAACAACTGTTATGTTCATGAATATTCAAGCCAAAAAATAGAGCATCGTCTCGAATGAAAAAAACAGAGCATCAATTCAAACCGAAGTCGTTTTTAATTATTTTTTTAGTTTTGCTGATACATAAGTTGAAGGGGAGCCTTGGAGTAACTGGTAAAGTTGCTGCCATGTGACCAGGAGGTCACGGGTTCAAGCCTTGGAAACAGCCTCTAGCAGAAATGCAAGGTAAGGCTGCGTACAATAGACCCTTGTGGTCGGGCCCTTCCCCGGACCCTGCGCATAGCGGGAGCTTAAGTGCACCGGGCTGTCCCTTTTTTGCTGATACATAAGTTATGTAGATGATACATCAACTTTAGTTGTAGAATAGTTAATGCACATCAACTATTTATGGATAGTAGATTGAGATAAGGTATGATTGACTCTTTAAATCAATTACTGATCTAATTAATGGAATTAATTGGTTAAAGAAGGCGACAGTTATGTACATAAAGTTTCAAGACAAAAAATAGAGCATTGACTCCAAATAAAACAACAGAGCATCAATTCAAAATAAAATTCGCGTTTCATCAATTAATCGATGATTCAAAATCATAAAAAAAATTAGCCCTATATGCCGTGCCGAATCTCAATGGGTGGGACGGGATCTTCTTGATGACGTATTTCATTCCCTGCATTGACATAAAAAATGGTTAAATACAACTTGAACTTTATACATAAATATGATGTATCATACACATTGAAATATTTGATACATAAGATTCTGATACATACAGAAGATGTATCAGAAGCAGTAAGGCTTTATAAATTATAATCTGATACATAAATGTAGATGTATCAGAATCATTAGAACTTGATACAATAAAAACTGTCACTTAAATATGATGTATCAGAAGTAGTAAATCTCCAAAAAAATGACATTTTAAAAAAATACTATGTATCAGAAGAGTTAGCGCTTGATACATGATAAGCTGATACATAAACGATATGTATCAGAATTTAAAAACCTTCATAAAAACTTCATTAATAAAAAACCTTAATTGAACCCATACCTTTGGGAGATTAGGGCGTGTTGTAACCCCTTCGATTTTGTTTTCTAGTTCTTTGGGTGCATGTTTAACTGGAGCTTTCGACTTTTAATTTCTCACGTAGCTTATCCATCACTGTTGGATCGTTACGATGTTGGATCTAACCTCGTCGTAACCTTTCCAAGATGATTTAGAACCAGGTGAAACAAGAATTCCTTGATTTTTATTCAACTGTTTGAGACCATGAACGAATTTCATATGTATCATTGAAGATATGAGTTACAAAAACAGAAAGATTTACAGAAGAAAGCAAATAATATCAATTTTAGAAGATTTTTCAAAGATTTACAGAAGAAATCAAACGATACAAATTTTAGGAGAAATCAGATTGAATGAGGATGAAGTGAGATTCCATATAAGGAAAAATTAAAATATACCTTAGTTAGAACCTCGAAATTGAGTAACAGATGTACTCATAAATTCAAAATCTCAAAAATTGATGAAGAGGAGCGAATTAGGGCGAGGATTTAGGGAGGAAGAGTGATGTATCAGTGAGGGAGAGAGAGTTAAAGGAAAAAGAGGGATTTTGAAATTTTTTTGGTATAATAGGGAATATAAGTAAATATGGTATTAAAATATGTGTAAAAGGGTAATTTTTCTAATAAATAAAATATTTCATTGAAATTTATTTAGTTCTTCTTTAGATACAACAATTATTTTTTCTAACTGTGTATTTCTTCTTTTCCTGGTCTTGATTAAAATATCATTATCTTTAGCCAAATAAAAAAATATATAGTCAAAATATCATTGTTTCAATTTTTTAAATACAAAATTGGCCTTGAAAAGATGATTAAATAATTAATGAACCTAAAAATATACAAATATATATTTTATTCTAAAAAAGTCACATGGACAAAAAAATTCATGTAGCAGGGTGTATTACACATCCATGAGTTGCCAGCATTCAGGGGAACCGCAACTATCAAATTACCAAGTTGAGAAAATAATTAAGCCAACACAAAATTTAGGTGTACACTAAATAAAAATCAACAAGTTTAGGAGGGTCATGATTTATTCTTCCATTATAAAAATTACACCAATGTGTTATAGAATTATTTGAAATGCCGTTATGTATAACAATTGAAGTATTCACAACCAATGTGTTCCTTGTTTTTTTTGGTGTGTATGTGTTTGGCATCTTCTTTGAGCGAGTAATAATTTTTAGCAACTTATATTATACTCCTTGTTTTCTGATATATATATATATAGTTTCTCTTTCACTTTCCATATAATCGACCACTTTCAATTAAAAATTCGTCCATCACCCTCACCAATCCATCTTTCCTTATAATTTTGTTCTATAGTCCAATTGTACAATTAATATATGTAACTCATTTCTTCTTCCCATTCTCCTTAAATGACTTGTTGTGCCAAGATATTTTCCATAATATCTCGTGTTGAACTTAAAAACATTTGTTGAAGGTGCACCACAAGTACCATGTTATTTCATATTTGGAGACTAGTTATTTGATAATGGAAATAACAACGACCTTAACACAAAGGCAAAGGCTAATTACCCACCTTATGGGGTGGACTTCCAGGACCGTCCGACCGGCCTAGGTCGTCTTAAGTCTTAATTACTTAATTAGCTTTTCCATTTATATTGATTTCTCTAATTAATGTTTCTTAACTAGATCTTGAATATGCAATCCTCATAGTTAGCTTTTGAGTTGACTTAGATCTAAGGTATATTTTTCTTAACAACGTTATATATACATTAGAGCCAAATACATCTTTGTTTTCATACGTTTAAGGCACATGTTATATTGTTCACACATCAAATCTGGCAATTAATGTCTCATGCATTGTGAATGAGGAGAATGTTGTCTCTCCTTATAAATCTAGTAGATCTTAGCTAGGCAAATCTTACGCCTATAGCTTTCTGGATTGATTTAGATCCAAAATCCATTTTATTAACAACCACCATTCTTCTTTAGTAGTGCATACACATACATTTGATTTTTCTCCATGTTTGCAGCGGACCTCCTGGGATTTGATCATTACATTCCCCCTTTTGCCAGTGCAAAAGGTAATGAGATCTTGGAAGGTGTAAATTATGCATCTGGTTCAGCTGGAATTCGCTATGACAGCGGAAGCATACGTCCAATGCAAAATTAAAATGTCTAGTAAATGAGAAAAATATAAGGGAAATTTACTTATATAATTAGATTTTCTATTTTTAATTTGTTGTTTTCAGGGTGATCGGATTTACTTGGGCAGGCAATTGGAGAATCATGAATTAACAATTTCTCGTATTGCTAATTTAAAGGGTAATACAACTTCAGCTAAAAAGCACTTGAATAAGTGCCTATTCATAGTTGGAATAGGCAGCAATGACTACATCAACAACTTCTTGTTGCCTGAAATATATCCCTCAAGTAATTTGTATACACCAATCCAATATGCAGCTGCGTTGATTAATCAATATTCACAATATCTGAGGGTACGTTAATGTTAGAATTTATTTATTTCCTTCTGTGTGCCTCATTATATTCATCCATAATTAAGTAAAAAGAAATCAGAGATTTTTTCGTTCTAATGTTATCATGCTGTTAGATGAAATCTTAATTTTCTAAAGTCTCTTGTAGATGATCTTAATAAAAAATTTCCAGACGTAGACTTCACATTTATAAACACGTACAGCACTTCATCAATCCTCGGTATTTACTCAAACAACATTTTTTGCCCTTTTGATTTTTTTTTTGTGCTAGATGAAATATTTTGTGACTTGTAACATAATTGGATTGGGTATTTTTACTTCTCTTATTTCAGAGCCCCTTAGTGTGTTGAATCGTTCATGCTGTAAAGTTTTAGAAACAATGCCTGAAGGACAATGTGCTCCTGGAGAAACTCCATGCTTGCATAGGAGGATTTATCTTTACTATGATAATTTTCATCCAACAGAGATTGCCAACAGAATCACGACTAACAGAGCTTATAATGCTCTTCTACCGTTGGATGCTTATCCTATGGATATCCATCACTTGGTCATGAAGAACAATGTTGTGAATGACAAGTAACGTTCATTTGTTTCACAATTTGATTGATTATGTGTAATAAGTTTTACTTATGATCGATCTGCCCATTTAGGGATTTTTACGAATTTTGTTTCCTTAGATTGATTTATTAATTGTACACGTTCTTAGTCTTGGAATAATATATCAACGAGGAAATTTCTCTATTTGTGTTTTTAGTGATTATAATGCATATTATCGTGGTGTTGGTAATTTGAATTGTTATATGTTTATTCTTGAAAGATTTTGCTAATTATTTTTTCATTTAACAACTATAATAGATTGAATTTTTAGATGAGATGGTAACACACTGTAGCAATATCTAATATAAATTGGGCATTGTCTTACAAACTGCTCTAACAATAGGCCAGTTATTCACTGATTATAACTAAAAGACAACAAAGATGTACACAACAACAATAACTACCTCATTTAGCTAACTAAGCTGTTGATTAAAGATCAATAAAGTTCTTCCACCCATTCAAAAGGTGATTATTGAAGGGACATTTACTTTTAAAAACAACAAGTTTGAACGAGTTGCCGGATAATGGGCTAATCTTTTAATGGGTTGCAAGATTTCTTTCCCCTTTTATTATTTTTTACTAAATAATCCTTGATTTCTAATAACGAAATATATCCCAAACACATGGCTTTGACCTATGATTTTGTACTATATCGATATCAATACCATCAAAAAAGAATCAAATAAATTCTATTTGTCCAATTGTGTTGACATTTCCATATAATCGACGTCAACTCTTGTCGATGCTAACTCAAGCAAATCATTACAGACGACTTCTTTTAACCCTTCAAAGCCATTCATTCATTTTTACTTTGTTTAAATATAAATTGACGTATACATCCCTTAAAAAGTAAATAATAAAATGATAAATTTATTATAATATTTTAGAAAATGCAGGGGATAAACTAGGTATAAAATGATAAATTATTTTTTAGTATTTCAAATTGAATATCTATTTTTAGTACAATGGACAGTTAAAAATAAATAAATGAAGTAAATAATATTGGGGAGCGATCTGTACTGATTTTGTTTTGTTTTTTAATATGGCATGCGTCACGATAAATATACTAATAGTTTATAGTAATATAATATAAAATTTCAGCCTAAAGTGAAAAGAAATTAAGCTAAAGTTGCATAATGCCAACTTAGTAGAAACAACTTTTCATGTGGGAATATAGCTAGAGTTGACTTTCTTGATATAGTCAAATGTATATAGCTCCTGAATTATTGCATGAGTTTATTATGTTCATATATGTCATTGCTAATTTGCTATTTACAAATTCTTTAATCGTTCATGTGGAAATTCATTGAAAGTGGTGCTAAGCACGTACAAATTGACATTTTCCTCTTTTTGTTTGTAGAGTTCTATGAGGGTGTTCATTAATTATAAAAATAAAATCAGATATGATTAATAGAATTATTTGAAATCCCACCATATATAACAATTGAAGTATTCAATTAATTTCCTTTTTTGTTTTTGTTGTGTGTGATTGGCATCTTCATTGAGTAATTTTTGCAAGATAGTCAAAATGCGTTTTGAATGCGTAGTCAACAAAACGCGTTTTGAACGCGTAGCCAAAAAAGGAACAAAACGCGTTTTGAACGCGTAGTCAAAAAGGGAGGTTCAATATGCGGATTTTACGCGTTTCTAGTTTCCTATAAATAGAAGACCTCTTGCCCTCATTTATCACTTTGAAAAATTCTTTTCTTCTTCTCATTCTCCTGAAATGGCTTGTTATGGTAAGATATTTGCCACAATATTTCTAGTGTTGAACTTAAAAACATTTGTTGAAGGTGCACCACAAGTACCATGCTACTTCATATTTGGAGACTCGTTATTTGATAATGGAAATAACAACGACCTTCACACAACGGCAAAGGCTAATTATCCACCTTATGGGGTGGACTTCCAGGATGGTCGTCCGACCGGCCGTTTCACCAACGGCCGCAACACGGCTGACTTCCTAGGTCTTAACTTGTTTCTGTAACTTCTCATTTCTATTGATTTCTCTAATTAATTTTGATCGATCGATATTTTAATGTTAATTTGAACCGGACGCATCCTTTTTGTATTATAAGCAACTAGTTCCATTCGTTTTAAAGGGAAACAAATGTGGAGTATATATTCGTCTGTAAAGTGTTTCATATTTGTTGAGGGAATGGGCGATGACTTCCTATTTAAAGATATGATCTTGGACATGAAATTCTCATTTCATAGTTAACTTTTGAGTTAATGGTCTAAGGTTTATTTTCTTAACATGGTATATACATCACAGCTAAATACATTTTTATTTCGTAGTTTGAGGCTAAGAGTGTCAAAATGTAGTTATAAAAAGTAAATAATAATATGTCAAAATTATTGACCCAACCCGATTTTTATTTCAACTCATTTTAATATTCTTAATTTCAATGTAATCGGCCCATTTGACATCCCTATTTGAGGCACATGTTATATTGTAACATGCACTAGATTAATGGCTCACGCATTGTGAATGAGGAGAATGTTGTATAAAGCTAGTCGATCTTTGCTAGGCAATCTTACCTCATGAGTTATAGCTTTCTAGATTGATTTAGGTACAAAATCATTTTTTTTAAAATGACCTTTCTTCTTTAATAGTACATATAGAGAAATTTGATTTGATTTGATTTGATTTTTCTCCATGTTTGCAGCGGAACTCCTGGGATTTGATCATTACATTCCGCCTTTTGTAAGTGCAGAAGATAGTGAGATCTTGAAAGGTGTAAATTATGCATCTGGTTCAGCTGGAATTCGCAATGACAGCGGAAGTCATCTTGTAAGTGTAGTTTGTTATACATATGCAGATATGTTATATTTCATACATCTAATGCTAAATTAAAATGTCTAGTAAATGAGAAAAATATAAGGGAATTTACTTATACAATTAGATTTTCTCTTTTTAATTTTTTATTTTCAGGGTGATCGGATTTACTTGGGGAGCCAAATGGAGAATCATCAAGTTACAATTTCTCGTATTACTAATTTACTGGGGAATACAACTTCAGCTAAAAAACACTTGAATAAGTGCTTATTCATAGTTGGAATAGGAAGCAATGACTACATCAACAATTACTTGTTGCCTGAAATATATTCCTCAAGTAATTTGTATACACCAAGCCAATATGCAACTGCCTTGATTGATCAATATTCACAACATCTGAGGGTACGTTAACGTTAGAATTTCTTTATTTCCTTCTGTGCCACATTATATGTATATATAATTAAGTTAATAGAAATCAGATACGATATTTTTTGTTCTAATGTTATCCTGCTGTTCGATGAAATCTTAATTTTCTAACGGAGCTCCAATCTCCGTACTAATGATTTTAAATCACAGTAAAAAGTTGAGAGATAAATTTAATTCACCATTTCTCGCGAAAAATTCTGATTGTTTTCATGTGACTAGACTTTATATGAAGATGGAGCAAGAAAAGTTGCCCTATTTGGACTAGGCCAAATAGGGTGCATTCCAGCAGAGCTACAAAAACACAATACAAGTAGATGTGTGGGTTCAACAAATAATGCAATTCAACAATTCAATAGCAAACTAAAGTCTCTTGTAGATGATCTTAATACCAATTTGCCAGACGCAAAATTCATATATATAAACATGTACAACATTTCATCAATCATTGGTATGTACATTTACTCAAACAACATAATTTTTCTATATGAAAATATTTTGTGACTTATAACATATATAATTGGATTGGGTATTTTTGCTTGTCTTATTTCAGATCCCCTTAGTGTATTTACTCGTCCATGCTGTAAAGTTTTGGAAACGATGCCTGAAGGACAATGTGTTCCTGGAGAAACTCCATGCTTGTTTAGAGGGATTTATCTTTTCTATGATAATTTTCATCCAACAGAGATTGCCAATAGAATTGCGACGAACAGAGCTTATAATGCTCTTCTACCATCTGATGCATATCCTATGGATATCCATCACTTGATCAGGAAGAACAATGTTGTGTATGATGACTAACGTAGTTAATTAGTTGTACTTACGGTCTGCCCATTTTTGGATTATTGTATTTTATCTGATTGGGATGTGAATCCCTGTTTTAAATATTCACATTTTTTATCTATCTATGTAATAATCATAAGCAACATTTTCTCACATTCGCTCACAGAAAATGAGGAAATCAAACTCCTTTTCAGCTTTTAGTATTTATTTATGTTATAACATGATGCTTTTATACAGAGGGGTGATAGTTCCAGTAGAAAAAGAGATAACTTATAGTTGGAATGGGAAACAATTCACGAAGAAAATGATTTTGATCATTAACTCTATATTATTCCTTCAAAAATGTTCTACAAAAGTGTAAAAAAGAATTTATAATGCTAATAAAACTAAAGAATACATTTATCTTTTTTTTTCTTCGTGTTAAACTCCCTCCATTCTCTTTTACTTGTCAATTTTTGACTTGATATAGCTATTAAGAAATCAATTATTGATATGGTGAGTTTACTATTTTACCCTCATTAATCACTAAAGCCATAATCCAAATTCCAAAACATTTTGATACAAAAGTTATTAATTCTCTCAATAAATTGAGGGTATAATAAGTGAAAAAAGATTTGTACTTTTTTGATTTGTCAAATTTGACAAGTAAAAAGGAAAATCTAGAAAATGTTTGACAAATAAAAGGGAACAGAGGAGTAACTCTTACTCAATTTAACTAAATTTAGAAGGCCACAAAGACACTATTAAAGCAGCCCCACTGCCTTCATATCAGCAACGTTTGGTTTATCCTAACTTCATTTAATACGTAATTCTTTTGATTATAAATTGGTACAACAAAATGTGAACATACGGAAAAATTGATATCACAACATGAGTTGTGGCTAGATGAGGAGAAGTAGGAGCAAAAAGAAGAAGAAAAATGAAGTCCCCCTCTTCAGTGCACTAAGCTCGGAGAAGGGCGGAACCACAAAGATATACTGTATATATAACTGGTTGTTTCCACAGCTCAAACCCCTGAGTTTTTAGTCATGCACATCACAACTAGTCTCCCCTTCTTACATTAGAGTCAAAGTACTAAAAGGTAACAGTGTGTGTTAAAAGGATCAGTGGTTATGCTTATTGCCGGAAAAAAAAGAAGTCTCTTCCTCTCACCCCCTTCTTCTATCTGTGTGATTTCTGTTCTTCGTCTTTCCTTTTACGACTGTAATTAAGGGTTATTTTCTTGTCGTAGTAATTTGTTTTCTTAGTGATTATAATACACATCATTGAGGTGTTGGTAATTTGAGTTGTTACATGTTCCTTTCTTGAAAGAATCTTCAAAAAATTAATTTTTCATTTCCCAACTCTAATGTTCCAGCAAGAACACTTGAAAACATGTACAAATATATATATAAAAAAGAGTTTCCAAATTAACTATTAACAACTTGTTTTGTTTCATGCACTTGCCTAAATTTGCTCATCCTAGACTGGATTATATTCCTCTTATAACTGATTGAAAAAAATATGAAGTTCCTAAATAAAAGCGTGCGCACATGTCAATTGGCAAAACAATTCTACTCACTCTATTTCAATTTATATGTCTGGTTTTGATTTGATACGGAGTTTAAAAAGTAAAAAATTAAAAGACTTTCCAATTTTGTGGTCTTGAATTACCTAAACGTAGAATATACCAAAATATGCTTTAATTTTGTATTCTTAAACATGTTAGAAAGTAAATATTTTTAAAACAGATTTAAAAGGAAAGTAAAATAAATAAATTGAAACAGAGGAACTAGCTTATTTGCGGAGGTGGTGAACATGGTCTTTCATGTGCTAGCATTTACTGACAAATCTTGACTATGCTTTCAACTTCTTTTTTTGTTGTTTCTAGCATGTAGACTTGCACAATCAACGGAAGTTAACAATTGCTAGTATATGTTCTTAATCAGTTTCAATTATGTTTACTTAGAACTTTTTAATTGTCTAAATTTAATCAGTTAGTTTCACTACGTATAGATTGTATTGCTGCAAAAGATCCAATTAACCAACAAACGCGTCCAATGATGGAGAAAACATCCTCTTCTTCCTTTCTGCTATTACTGTCGTCGTTTTTATTAATAGCTCTTCATGTTATATCAATGAATATCAACACAGATGAAACTTCTCTTCTAGCCTTGAAATCTCACATCACTAATTTAGACTCTGATCATATTCTTTCGACTAACTGGTCTTCTTCAACTTCAGTTTGTAACTGGATTGGAATCACTTGTGGCTCTCGTCATCAAAGAGTTATTGGATTGCATATTTCAGACATGAATATTAGTGGTACCATCCCACCACAACTTGGCAACCTCTCTTTTCTTGTTTTTCTTGATCTAAGCCTCAACAATTTCCATGGTGAACTTCCACCAGAATTTTCTCATTTACGAAGATTGAGAGAAATTGATCTTAGTTACAACAACTTCACCGGAGAAATTCCAATAGGAATAGCCACTCTCCCGCGTTTGAAAGGGTTGAGTTTGGCATTCAATGAATTACTTAATGGCACCAATGCGCTCTCCATATTCAACATCTCAACACTAGAATATTTGGATCTCGGAAATGCTGGTTTAACTGGTGATTTCCCTTCTGATTTATGTCGCCGTGTTCCTAGATTGAAATCCCTTGGACTTGACTCCAACATGTTAAGTGGAAGGATACCAAGAACCATATCTGAATGCTCGGAACTTCAACTCCTATGGTTGAAACAAAATAACTTTGTTGGAGAAATTCCAAGAGAAGTAGGTAAATTACAGCTGCTGGAAGAATTACATCTTTCAGAAAACAAATTACAAGGTATGTGTTTACCATTTTTATAGGATGTTTAACTTAATAGTAGTATTATGGATTTAACTTATAATTAACAATACGAACAGGCACAATTCCAGATGAGATCGGCCATCTTTATAGCTTGAAGAAGTTATTTATAGGAAAAAATGAGTTAACAGGCTCAATCCCTCTGACCATATTCAACATTTCATCACTTGAATGGTTAGTTATGAATGCTAACAAGCTTGAAGGATCTCTAGCAAGAGAGATTGGAAATTTGACTATGCTTACACTACTACATCTTTCAGATAATGACCTGACTGGTATGGAAAAATATCTAATCCGCATCATTTTGGAGTTCAAGTGTTTTTATACTTAATTTTACTTAATCTAATAATCCTATACAGGTGTAATTCCATATGAAGTTGGTAATCTAAAGTACTTGACAGACGTTGCATTCTCTCGCAATAACTTAAGTGGATCGATCCCTATTGGTATCTTCAATATCTCATCCCTTGAATCTTTTACAATCATAGATAACCACATTTCAGGTGATCTTCCTTCCACTATAGGCCATGGGCTACCTAATGTTGAACTAATACTGCTAAGTGGAAACAACATTAACGGCATCTTACCAAGTTCCATCTCAAATTTCTCTAAGCTTCAATTTCTTGAACTCGCTAGAAATGAACTTACAGGTTCAATTCCGGAATCTCTAGGAAATTTAAGACTACTTAAAAATCTCAACTTGTATGGTAACTCCTTCACAGGTGATTTGACCTTTATTACTCCTTTGGCTAATAGCAAAAACTTGACAAGATTGCTATTGTCTTTCAATCCCCTAAATGCAATGCTTCCCAAATCCATTGGCAATCTTTCTTCTCTTCAGTATTTTGAGGCGACAGGATGTAACCTCAAGGGCCATCTTCCAAACGAAGTCGGAAATATGAGAAATTTATCTACTTTGGTTCTGGATGGTAATGATTTTACTGGAACTGTCCCGATGACGATAAGTTCTTTGAAAAATCTTCAAAGGCTTTCACTTGGTAGAAACAGAATAAGTGGTCATTTTCCAACTGTTTTATGTGAGCTACCCAACTTGGGCATGCTAACACTTTCACAAAATCAAATGTGGGGAAATATTCCTAGTTGCTTGGGAACTGTGACTTCCCTAAGGGAAGTTTATCTTGATTCCAATAACTTTAGTGCTAGCATACCTTCAAGTCTGTGGAACCTCAAAGACATTTTAAAGCTGAACTTGTCTTCTAATTTCTTCAATGGTTCTCTACCACTAGAAATTGGAAACCTCAAGGCTGCAATACTTCTAGATCTTTCCAGAAACCATATCTCAGGCAACATTCCAAGTACATTGGGAGGACTACAAAAATTGATTCAACTATCTCTGGCTCATAACAGAATTGAAGGATTTATTCCTGAGACATTTGGGAAACTCATAGAGTTAAATGCATTGGATCTTTCGAATAACAATATGTCTGGTGTGATTCCAAAGTCATTAGAGGCACTTAAGCAGCTAGATTCCTTTAATGTCTCATTCAACAGGTTACACGGGGAAATTCCAAATGGAGGACCTTTTGTTAATCTCTCTTACCAATCTTTTATGTCGAATGAAGGATTGTGTGGTAACCCTCAAAAGCATGTTCCAGCTTGTCCTTCTATTTCAAAGAATCAGTCCAAGTCAAAGAAAAGAAGACTGATATGGATTATAGTTGCCTCTTCAGTTATCTCTGTAATAGGGCTTGCCTCAGCAATAGTTTTCGTGTTGATGAGACGTCGAGGTAAAACAATCAATGCTGATGATGAGTGGTCACCTGAGGTAACACCACAAAGAATTTCTTACTATGAACTTCAAAGAGCAACTCAGGGCTTTGATGCAAATAACTTGCTAGGTAGTGGAAGTTTTGGTTCTGTTTACAAAGGGGCATTAGCAGATGGGATGATTGTAGCTGTCAAAGTTTTCAATGTGCAGATGGAAGGTACATTTCAAACCTTTGATAGAGAATGTGAAATCTTTCGGAATCTTCGTCACAGAAATCTTACCAAGATCATTAGCAGCTGTTGTAACTTGGATTTTAAAGCACTGATACTTGAGTACATGCCAAACAAGAGCTTAGACAAGTTGCTATATTCTCTAGATTACTGTTTAAGCATAATGCAAAGATTGAATATCATGGTTGATGTTGCATCTGCTCTGGAATATCTCCATCACGGTTACTCAGTTCCGGTTATTCACTGTGATCTGAAGCCTAGCAACGTGTTACTTGACAAAGACATGGTGGGACACCTGACTGACTTTGGCATTGCCAAACTTCTAACCAAGGAAGAATCAATTGCTCACACTACAACCTTTGCTACAATTGGTTACATTGCTCCAGGTGAATCTTTTATTTAGCTTGTAACAAGTAAATGGATTAATTCATTATACGAGATTTTTTCTGACATGTTTTTATTTTTGGTTTTTTTTAGAGTATGGATTGGAAGGCCTTATATCCAAGAGGTCTGATGTTTATAGTTATGGTATCATGCTGCTGGAAACTTTTACGAAGAAGAAACCTAATGATGAAATGTTCACTGGAGATATGAATTTGAGAAGCTTCGTGCATAATTCACTTCCTGATGAGCTGGATCAAATCATAGATGTTGATTTACTAACAGTAGATGAACAAAACTTAAGTCAAAAGCTGCAATGTGTGTCATCCATCATGGAGTTAGCAATGAATTGCACGTCTAATATTCCAGTTGAAAGGATGAACATGGCTGATGTTGTAGCAGCACTGGAAAAGATCAAACAGAAGCTTTCTTCCTGTTATTGAACTACATAATGATATTTGACATTAGGTACTTCCAAGTAGTGGCTAATATTGTGCAGACTACTAATAGCTTGTGTACTCTTTTCTTTTTCTTGATGATCCATATTTGTTTTATGATTTTGAACTTTTCCTCACTAAAGCATTTATCCTTTTCGTTGTTCTTTAATCAATCTTATACTATTTCATGACATATTATACTCTGTATTTCTTGCGTAGCAATGAAAAGAGCCATTCCATTACCTATTAATTCTAAGCCCCCTCCCAATTTGATGATGCATCACATGTATCAGGGAATTATTGAAACTTGTCGCCATAGTAGGATGAAATAGACAACGATATTCCATGAAAGTATTTTATTCCACTTTCTATATAAATTACCCAACTTAGATAAGATACTCTCATGAAATATCCCGAGATTATTATTCTTATCCTACCGACCAAACGAACCCAGAGATCTTGCTAACCTACTACTATCCTGGGATTAGTACATGAAGTTGGTAAAGCAATCTCCCCATATTTTTATTTCCTAAAATGCTCTTCCTTATTTTTAGAATACATTAAAAAGTAGGGCCTTTTTGGTCATTTCATCCTCTCTCTCACATTAGCCATAGAGTCGAGTGAGAAGAAATCCCAACTTACTGTTATGATCCACTTGTCTCTTCCTTACAATTAGCAACACTTGAACAATTGTTAATTAACTTAACCCTCAAAAATTGCATTAAATCCTTCTGATAAATATTGCACGGTGTCAATTTTATTTTTTTAAAAAGATAAAATAAAATAAAGTCATCACCTTCAAGGTATAGAGCCTTTTTGGTGTGTGAGATTTGACTTGACAGATGAACCCTACCATGAATGTATATGCAAAGGAGATTACATAACATGGAGGGGGATATGTTAGAGGTGGTTCAAATTTCAAGTGTACAGGTGTTCAATAGTACAAGTTCTAGTTGAGGTATTTAAGCAAAATATGCGAACAGCTTTAAGAGGCCTTTCGTCGATGACTTAAGCCAGAATTCAATCTTCATAAAATGAAAGGCTACGTGTACATCACCTTTCACATGAAATAAAGTACTTGAACTAACAAAGAAGATACATTTGTCATATACTCCATACGTTACAATTTATGTGATATTGTTTGACATAACATAAAGTTAAGAATTTTTTTTTAAAAAAATTTATGGTCTAAGTTACTATTTGATCATTTGTGTGACTATAAATTATTTTATTAAAGTAACTTTTTAATTTATAAAAAATGACATTATTTGAGAACGAACTAAAAAAAAGTGTCATATAAATTGTGCTAAGAGAAGTATTTCTTTTTCTAATGCCATGAAGTTGCCATCTATCTAGTTAAACTAATACTTTCACCTCTTTGAAAAAATATTGTAAGAAAATATAAGAATGTATCATTTTTCACGTGAAGAAGCATGTTAATTTGGCTAAAAAATCGGCCACATAATTGGCCTCCCTAAAACAGAGAGAAATCTTTACATCAGCTCCATTAATACCTTCTTGTAGTGCTTAAAGAAGAACAGATAGACTCTAGGATGATTAATATCACACAGATGATAAAGAATGGATTATTCAATCTAGTTGTATGTATTGATATAACTAGATTGAGTTAACAAATAATACAGTATATCCAACAGATACGAGGAGAACATGTATATAAGATACAATGTTCATAATAGTAGATATAAATCGTAATTAGGCATATTATCACTATATATTTGATAATTAGGCCTCAAATAAACTATCGTTGTTTCTGAAATTTTCTGAATAAGTTCACTTCATAATATAATGTCAAAAACAACTTAACATTCATTCTAGACTCGCGCCTATGAAATATTTGACACACCTTATTAAATCTAACTACATTTTAATAGTATAAATGGTCATATAGTCTAGATAATAAAAAAGATATATATTGGATAACGCACCTAGAATAACTAAAAAGATATATATATAAGTAAGTGATTATATTGGTAGCATTGGTAATACAAAGTAAGTGAATACAAAAGTAGTTGTTGGCTTGTATATATATCTCTGTAACATTTATACATAGATACAAAATTCTCCCACTCGCCATGATCGCCTTTTTTCAAAAAAAAAATATCAATCAAAATCTTGTCATTTGACCCATACCTACCCAGCTACCCCACAAACCACAGCTCGAATAATGATGAAATTAAATATTCGATCTACACTAAAAGCCTCTCCTATATATTTTAATACAACCTTCACCTTAATCAACAGTCAACACCATATATTCTAATTGAGTAATAATTTCTCAATTATATTTTTCTATCTTCTTCGTCTTGAACTTAATTCTCTCAATGGCGTTCTATGTTACAATTATATTCACTACTGTATTTTTAGTCTTGAACTTAGTTGAAGGCGCACCACAAGTACCTTGCTATTTCATTTTTGGAGACTCGTTACTTGATAATGGCAACAACAATGACCTTGACACAGCGGCAAGGGCTAATTATCCACCTTATGGAGTTGACTTCCCAGATGGTCCGACTGGTCGATTCACCAATGGCCGGAATATAGCTGACTTCCTAGGTCTCTCTCTTTGTCTCTGTGCTTTTAAGATTCACAATTCTTTTATTTAAATCGTGTGATTATGTCACCTGATATTAGTTTAAGTTATTAAAGAAAATATTTTTATACTATAATTAGATATGCAGCCTCTTCATGTACATGAGTTGCTTGATTCTTTTTTCATGATCAACTAAATATGTGAAAATTATTTTTGATAATGAGTGGTGTCGTCCATTCAAACAGATCTACTATGATACTATGTTGAATTGAAATATGTGTAGCATTAATTATTTTGTTGTTAATCTTGTTTAGGCATTTAGCATATGCAATTTAGTTTTGACTTAATTATTTGTGATATCAACTAACTTATTTTTTCTTTTTGTTAATTAGCGGAACACCTTGGTTTTGATCACTACATACCATCTTTTGCAAGTGCAACGGGTGATGAGATTTTGGAAGGGGTGAATTATGCATCTGGTTCGGCTGGAATTCGCAATGATACGGGAAGTCATCTTGTAAGTTTAATGCCATTTTTGTAGGGGCGCATAGTTTTAGGATAATGAGCAGGTTCGACAGAACTCAATAGTATCAGCTCTTACACTTATTGTACATAATCAATAGATACGTACAATTCGAAACCCAAAAATTTAATGAATTGTGAGTTCAAAAATTCCAAACCCATAAAGTTATTATCCTAAATTCGCCTCTAAATTTAATATTTGTGAGTTTCATGATATAATTTTATTATTATTAATCTTGGAGAAGCAATAATTAATAGGAAAAAGAGTCAAAAATGCACTTAAATTATTTGAAATGAATAAAAATGTCCTTCGTTTATAGTTTGGTCCACAAATGTTCTTACTGTCAATACTTTGGTCCAGAAATGTCCTTATTGTTATTTAATGGATCAAAAATGTCCCTATTATTACAAAATGGATCAAAATGCTCTTTTTCGAATAAATATATATTTTTTAAAAAAATAAATTGTTCCTTATAAAAATATTTCTTTTAAGAAATACTATTCTTGTTTTCTTTTTTTTTTAAACCACGTTAAGTAATAAAAATGTAGAAAATTATTTTATTCTTCTTAATCTCATTTTATCAATTAAAATAGAATAATTTCATGTACTTTAAATTTTAACAGATAATATATGTCATATATATAAGATAATAATAAATTTATTATTATTTTTTATTTAAATAATGATTAAAACTAATTATAATAAAATAAGAAATATTTTAAGTTTTTTTTTTAATTAAAGTAGAATAAAAATTTGCTAATAAAAGAAATATTATTAGAAAAAAATGTGTTCAAAAAATATATATTTATTTGAAAAAGGATATTTAAAATATTTTTTATTTTATTATAATTATTTTTATTATTATTTAAATAAGATAGTCATATTAATTATTATTTTTTAATGGACGTTCAAAATCTAAACCGGACATGTAAAAGCAAATAGATGGAGTATATGTAATTCTATGATTAATTAATCATTCCTCTATCTATCGTGCATTTAATGAAACATGTTCAAGATTAGGATATAATATTACAAAACTTTCTTATTGTTACTATTCAAGTGGGACCACCCACTTGACACAAATTGGACAGGTTGCCCTCTACTTCTTACCTATATAATAGACACAATTCTGTGCAAAATGAAACACACAAGAAAGACACAGACATACACATACGGCAATTTACTCCTCTGCTTCTCTTGTTTTCTTATTCTCTTCGAATTAATTTGTTAAATTAGTTTATTTTATAATACTTATTCTATAGTTTAATTATTTGTACAAAAATTAGATAACGACGTCCCTCCTATAAGTCTAGTTAATTAATTAGTCGTACGATTTGCTAATATTTTATATCAATTACTATTAGAATCAAAATATAATCGTTTGATAGTTACAGAAAGCTATAATTAATTTTCAGGGGTATCGGATTTACTTGGGAAAACAATTGGAGAATCATAAAGTGACAATTTCTCGTATTGCTGATTTACTGGGGGATACAACTTTAGCCAAAAATCACTTGAATAAGTGCCTTTTCATTGTTGGAATGGGCAGCAATGACTACATCAATAATTTTCTAATGCCAGATATATACCAATCAAGTCATTTGTACTCACCAACTCAGTATGCAACACTCTTGATTGATCAATACTCCAAACAATTAAAGGTTCAAATATTTTTATTTTTTTTGTTTCATATACTTACATTCATATTTTAATTTGATTGAGGAAAAAAAGGAATTATTTAGCGCGTGTTCGATAAGAAGGATAATATTTTTGAGATTTTCTTTTTCAATTTTTTCATGTTTGATTAGTCAATTTTTTTGAAAAAAAAAAGTCTCTATGAAAATGAGTTTCCTTAATGATAGTAGGAAAAACAAAAACAAGTTCCACAAGTGATATTCTACCTTGATTTGTGTCCTCCTCACCCTACAACACACACTATTAGAAATAGATGTTTTTTCCTACAGCCAATCAATGGAATATTTGTGTTGTAAAATATGATTTTTCCACCAAACCAACTCACTCATGTGAAAATAATGGAAAACAGGTTCTCATTGGAATATTGAAAAAATTTCTAATTTTTTCGGGTAATAACACTGTTATTTTTTCTTTTTTCATTGATTCAATCAAAATATTTGTGGAAATAGAATTTTTAGTGGAAAATTCAATGGGAAAATAATAATCTTTTTATTAGTGACACTCATGTTCACCCTCGGCCCCATCTCCCTACTATTTGTCTAGATTATATACAAATACATTTAAGATAATATTTTTGTTTATGTATCGAACACAAAAAAATAAGAGACCCGCCTCAGAAAATATTTTCATGAAAAAATATGTTTTACGTAACACACCCTTAAAGAGTGTAGATACTAAAATATAACATGCTTGATTGAAATTCAAATAAAATTTAATAGAACTGTGTACAGATTTTTTTGCCTATAAAATTGTAGATAGTTCTATGGCTGATGTTGCAATTTTATTGGTAGTATAGGAGTTGTATTCAGATGGAGCAAGGAAAATAGCCCTTTTTGGACTGCCCCAAATAGGTTGCATTCCAGATCAGTTGAAACAACACAGCACAATTTTTTGTGTGGATTCAACAAATAAGGCAGTTCAGTTATTCAACAAAAACTTAAAAGCTCTTGTTGATGATCTCAATACCAATTTAACAGATGCACAATTCATATACATAAACATGTATAGCATCTCATCAGCGATTGGTAAGTTATACGCAATTATTCTTTTGCTATGTGTATTTCACTAAGCTTATAAGTATTATTTATTTATTTTTGGTTTATCGATCAACTATTTTTAATCGGGCTAATCCATTTGTTTTCATTTTGCAGCTATAACTCTTTTGAATAATCCATGCTGCCAAGTTTCTAAGACTATGCCTGAAGGACAATGTATTCCAGAAAAATCTCCATGTCTCATTAGAGCTACACATTTTTTTTATGATAATTTCCATCCTACAGAAATTGGCAATTCCATTGCAACAAATAGAGCTTACAGAGCTCTTCTACCGTCTGATTCTTATCCAATGGATATACGTCACTTGGTCAGTGCCAACAATTTGTACTATGATGATCAGTAAATTTAATTCAACGTGTTTCACGAATATTATTTAATGTAATAAATGTGTACCACGTACACTCTATAATAAGATATTTAAATCGAGTGGCTATATTTTATTGGATTTGAATAAATTGGATTATGTTTCCAGGATGTTGATCGTTGTGAAGTTATATATTGGGCTCCTTTAGTTTTTTGTTTTTTTTTATTGGCCTTTTTTAAAAAAATCTAGTTACACACGGAAAGGATCGGAGGTAGAAAACAGTGAAAATTGGGGAGATTTACTAGAATAGCCCGGAGGCGGCCAGGCGGGTGGTTTTGAATTTTTGACCTCGTTTCACGATTAAAAGTTCATGGAATAAGCGGGTGGTCAAAAGTTCAAGGTCATCAATTTTCAAAATCATTAGTTGTAATTCTTAGAAAAATTAACTAATAGACTTGTTGGGCAAAAACTTTTGGAGAGTATGTATTTTGGTAGCTGATTAGGAGGCAAATTATTTATGGATTAGATCTTGTATAAGTAATTTTATGCATGTTTGGCAATTTGCAACATTGGTTTTAATTTCTTTCAAAACTTGTGAGGTTATAATGTTTATGAGAAAGAAAATAATTAGAAATTCAAATATCATGTCCAAACAAAATTTCAACTTCATTTCATAAGATTTTATATCATGATTTCATCTCACATGACTTATATCATTATTTCATCTCACATGACCAAACAGATCGAGATAATCCTATATGTAGGATCCCATTAGACAATGCAAGCGGCCCTCAAAATGACCAGTCTCGATACTTGTTATCCCTAAGTTGATTCAACTGATCCCTGTTTACTGTTTGGATAAAAAATGATTTAAATCAAAAAATCAATCAATTCAATCAAATAAATTAATTTTTATTTGGTTTGGTTTAATTTTGATTTTGTTCAAAGAAATAACCCAACCGAATCAACAAATTATACATAATATATTATTTAGTATGAACACTTTTTTTGTGCAATAAATACAACAACTAATTTTAAAAAGTAAAGTATGATTCGTCTTTTAATTAACTTTTGCCTTATTCAATAAGTTTTTGTTGTTTAGTACTGTTTGGGGGAGGAAGCACCACAACTAAAGTTTGATACTATAATAAATAATGAAAATAAATTAGACACAAAAATTTTACGTGAAAACCTCTCAAACAGATAGAGGAAAAAAACCACGGGGTAGAAAGATTGTACTATGATAATATGAGAGTACACTGCTCTCAAATATAAGGAGAAAACAACAATAAACATTTCTCTCTTATAAAAGGAATAATTACTAAAGAGGACATTCAAGACTATAATATTTATTTTGGTGTATAACTCTCTTTGTATTCTTACTCTCTCTTTTTTTGAATGAATCAAATAAGGGCAAGAGACTCTCTATTTATAGGAGAATGAAAACACGTAAAAGGAAGGAGTATACCCGTTTTCATCTTTTAAATATGCGTAGAATGGCAGCCGACAACAATTTCAAAAGATGTTGCCACCTACCCTACCTACCTTTTACTTTTCTCCTACTTTTCTTGCAAGTACACTATTGGATTAATTAATAATATAAGTAGGAAGTTAAATATAATTGAGGTTTTGGTATAAGAAATATAAGATCCAAAATGACACGAAGACAATTTATTTTTTTTGAATGAATTGTTATTTTTTTTTTTCTCTTTTGAATGAATCTTTTATTTTATTTTGTGTATGGTTAATAACCGACTTATCGAATCAAACCAAATCGAAATTGATAACAACCAAATCAATGAATATATATTTTATTTGGTTTACTTTAATTTTAATAATTTATAAATCAATTAATTTAATTTAATTTTAATTTTAATTAATAATCGATCCAAACCTGAACCACTAGAAATTCCTTGTTGAAGACCAACAATTGCAATGATCTATCCCGATGAAATTTGAAAGCCACCGATCTTACATTACCCAGTTGCAATAAGTGCCAAAAAGTACGTATGCATATCGCATAGTGAAGTTACAAAGCTACAGTGACAGTAGTCAAGTTTGACGTCTATTCTGAAAAGTAACTATCATAACTTCCAACATTAATTTAGACATGCCTTCTTATTTGCATACTTAATCAGATTATATTGCACTTTTACTTCTCAGACTAATACCATAATACGTTTTTGTTGAAGACCAACTGGCCAAATTATTTTTGATATAATTATAGACGAAAGTCCTTACTGCATAATCGTACATAGTAGAAAATTATCCAAATAAAACCTACCATTAATTAATCTTGAAAGTGTTTCTAGTTTTACTTGAACAACATTGGGACATGACATCCACCTAAGATAATAAATGGCAGTACAAGTTTCTGATAAAAACTTAAAAACTTTTTAATAAAAATGTTTTAAATGACAACTCATAATTGTTACTCTCCTCTGTCGATATTAACTTGTCCACTATATTAAAAATAAATATTCAATAATATTTTTTCAATTTATGAAATCAAGAGATAATTTTACACTTAGTTCCTAATTTATCTTCATCATTAATTATAATCAATTTTCTATTATATTTTTCAAGACATTATATTTATTATATTTAAAATGTAATATGATAAAATTATTTTTTTATTTATGATTTTTTAAAAAGTGTATAAAATTAAAAATGGATAAATATTGTTGGACGGTGGGAGTACATATTTTCATGGCATGTGATTTATCTCTGTATTGTGATTTGTTTGTGCCAAGGAGATTTGTTAGCACATGGCTTTGAATTTTGATTGAAAATAATATTACTTTCCGTTTTGGTCTATTCTAAAAAAAAAAAAAAGAATTTTAGACCCCTTTCCTTCTTTTTTTATGGCTACATTTTAATTTTAGTTTTTCACGTAATATTTTTAAGGGCACAAGATTAAAGAATATTTTGATCTATTTGACATAACTTTTATTTGAAATCACAAAATTAAAAGATATTTTTTATTTTTTTAAACTCTGTGTCAAGTCAATAGGTCTTTTTTTAGGAAAATTTACATAAATGTACTATATTAAGAAAATATTTACCATTTATAGCAATAATATTTTTTTCACTGAACACTTATAATATAATTATAATACAATTTTAATACATATTAGCGATAATAGTTTATAAAACTCATATATTATAAGTTTTATTCATGGATAATATATTTATCACATACTTTAATACACTTATAATACATTGTGTCAATTTCTTACCAAACAAGTATAATATATTTTAAAACACTTATAATACATTTATATTGCCTGCATAATTCAATTTTAATACATAGTAGATATATCGTAATATTATTATATATTACTATAAATGATAATAAATAAAAAGTATCGCTAAAATCAATAATTATTTATTAAAAATATTTTTCCTAGTAATGTTTCCTTATTTTTATACGGAGTGAGTATAACTGCATAACCAACCTCAAATAATGCAGATTTCAAGCAAGAGAAAGGCCCATCCTAGTCGTTCAAATAATCAAGGCCCACATATAAAAAGATGATTATAACCTTCGTTAAAAAGCTTTTTTCTTACAGTTTTAGACCATGTTTGGAATGATTTTTTTTCCACTCGATTTTCGATACCTCAATTGAAATCCGACTATATTTGAATTCACGCCGAGTAGGGCTTCAATATTAGATTTCTCATTAAGAATTTTTTCATACCCACGACTTAAACATGAGACCTATGATTAAGAAAGGAGCAACCCTATTCACTATTACCATAAATTAGCGCTAAATGCAGCAATCGATAGTCATAATTAAGTACTGAAAAGACGCTACACCATTGCTAAATTACAAGGAAATAGGGAAAATTGAATAAGTCCACTAGAAAGTGAAATAGTGAAGATTTTGAGCTTTTGCCAAATGCCAATCAGTTCAAACGTTGAAATCTCCTACTATGAAATCAAATTAAATTCAGTGAATCGAATTCAATTATTATATCAATCTTGCATATATTGTTTTTGGTTTACACTTTCTTGAAATTTACATGAAAGGGCATTTGTTTTAATTAAAATTTAAATGTCTGGCCAAAAAAAGAGAAAGATGACAATATCCCTGTTGGTTATGCCCCCTACATCAACTTACTAAAAACCAATTTTAATTAAGTTAGACTTGGATTATTAGTTCATTAGGTGGTCCACCATAATTTGGCATGCGCATCCTACATTTTTTAATTTGTGTTAAAAAGGAAATTATTTATCTCCTCTCTTAGTTTCCCATATATAGGTCCAATAGTTTTTTTTATTTTTATCATTCCTCTCCTTCAAACTTTAGCACTTTTTTTCCTTCTAATGGCAAGTGGGATGAAATTATGGTTTATGTTATTGACTACTATATTGGTAGTCTTGATGAACTTTATAAGTCCATTTTTAGTAATGGTAAAGAGTGAACCACAAGTGCCTTGTTTGTTCATTATGGGAGATTCTTTATTTGATAATGGAAATAACAATAATCTTTTAACTACTGAAAAGGCTAATTATCCACCTTATGGAATTGATTTTCCTCATGGTCCTACTGGTAGATTCACCAATGGAAAAAATTCAGCAGATTTCCTTTGTCCTAATCTTCTTCTTCTTCCTTTATTATTCTTTTTTTGGTATCTTAATTTTATATTTATTTCATGATCAAATTCGCGCTTAGTTTAGTTTATTACTATCTTATGATTTTAACAAAAAAAGTAGTTACGTTCTTACCAACGATAATAAATATGTGCATATTAATTAGTAATATAATGGGTGCTAACTATGAAAATATAATATGGTGAAAAATAGACAATTTTATATTATCCTTCAATTTGAATCAATCATTACATTGTTAACATTACCTATATAAAAACATTGCTCCTGTATGGTACGTAAGACATAGTTAATGAATATCTAAGTATATTGCACGATAACTACTGACATTATTTTCGTAGTAATAATTAATTAACCAAATTAAGCAACGATATTTTAGTAACGGTACAAATGTACCGTACTTTCATTAAATATTTATAAATTGTTTACAATGTGGTGGAGATATCCTACTGAATATATATTTCCTATATTTGCAGCTGAATTATTGGGTTTCGATAAGTATATTGAGCCATTTGCAACTGTGAAAGGTGTTTAATGAGTCAGGAATACATTTGGTAAAATACAAGTCTACAACATATATCCCTTGTCTATTTTTCACGCATATATATTATATATATAACCATTTGATATAACAATATTAAGAACTTACTGTCTCAATTCATTCAGATTCGCTCCATATAGGACCATTAAAGGGAAATGGTGCCACTTGCTACTATGAGTTTCTTTACAGGGCTCATCAGAGATCTCTGCTTAATTATGTAGGATAATAAGACTATACGCACATGTCAAGTCAAGATTTTTTTTTTGTCAAGCATGGTCTAACAATATTCTAAATTTTATTCTCGTTTAAGTTTTTGAAGCACGTTTGACGTTGAAGTTAGAAAAAAAAGAAGTCTAATTTCGAAGTAAAAGTTGGATTTGTTTTGTTGTTGTGCAAATAGTAGGGTTTCGACTTTCGACCACAATTTCAACTTACAAAAAAGGTACTAGTTTATTTAAATTTTGTCTCAATTTCATAAACAGATATCAACCTGAAAATCGAAATTTCTTTACTTTCACATCATGTCTGCAAACAAACACATCATCGGGGTCGTCTCGATCATAAGACCACTAAAGCAACTGTTTGGGACTCCAAGTTTTTTAGGGCCTCCAATTTTTTCTAAAGAATATATATATATAGTATTAGTTTACTTTATTTAATGTAGAGGTCATTGTAATAATTGAGAAATTGAATAGTATTTAATTAATTATAACATCTTTTTTTACATGGCTACCTATTTTGTTAACTTATTTATATTTTGGTGATTATCATGAATCCACATTACAATTCTTACATTTATCTTTTTTATTCCCCAATCAATTTTTATTATCTCATTATTGAATATCCTAACGTCTACCAAACGGTCAAACATTTTGCATTATGTAAAATCTATTGTTTTGTATTTATAAAAATATCAAATTTATTTTTTGATGTATTGTATAAATTTTAAGCACTGCAACAAATTCTTACTAGTATCATTAAATAAACTTTTAAAATTTTAGCCAAATTCTATTATTCTAACTTTATATTATATTTCTCCATTGAATACTTTCATTGTTAACATTCTTATTTCATGAGGTCTACATACATCCTTCCTTCTTGAGACTTCACTTGTAGGATTATATTAAGTATGTTATAGTAATTCAATTCACATATGACAACTAAAAAAAGAGGCGTCTTTATAAAATTTGGCTTTAAACCCCAAATTTATTGAGACAACACTGCACATCATAAAATATTAATTTTGATCTTTACGTCGCCAAACACCCTATATACACCTATAGGTAGTTTGGCAAAATAGTGACCAAAAATTAATTCTTTCTGATAGACTAGGCAAAGCTAAACAACTATCGTGTCTATTATGTGACCATTATTTAAGACATGAATGGAATATCTTTGAGTTGATTGATGTTGATTATTTCTAGTGGTGCATAATTTTAAGTCTTTGGCAATTTCGATACCACCAAAAACAATGTCGTAAATTGCTTAATTTTCCTACAACTATATGCATACACACAATAGTAAAGCTAGGATTTTCATTAAGGAAATTCAAAATATATAGAAGTAAACACACGAAAAAACTAACAAATTTCAACGTCTATTATAGATACGTTAATTAACTTTGACCTTATATATACCGTGTAACTTTCATACGAAGGGAGCTTTGAACCCCCTCGCGCCCCTAGCTTTGTCAATTCATACAAGTATCTAGATTGATGGACAAAATCAGTTAGACCTACCAACATCATACTGTTATTGGCAAAACATACATAACCAATTTAACCACCTCCTCTGTTTTACTACAATTTAGACACTCTCAACTTTAAAAATTACAATAACTTATACTTCCTCCGATTTCATTTTACGTGATGTTTGTATTAAAAAAAAATAGAATCAGATCTAACATTTTGCTACGTCCAGACTCCAAAATAGAATAAGTGTGTCACATAAACTAACACAGGAAATAGCAGCACTCTACTTGAAAAAAGGTGGTGGAGAAAGCGACGAGAAATGTAGCTGCAGCCCATAAAAATGCACCATAGGCAATAACATGAGCCCGGTTGTGGCGTGCAGCTAGATAAGTTGCGATAGGATAGAACGCGGACTGGACCATGGACCGGAAGAGGGTGAGCGAACCTAAACCGGTTGGGTCCGTGTGGAGTGCATCTCCAACTTCTTTATTCAAGCCTTGTAGGTTTGATTTTGTAATTTGTTACCAAAGATAAAATATATATGACATTTTTATATAAAGGATGAACCAAAATAATTAAAAAAAAATCCATAAATTATACATATGTTGGGAGGAAATAATCTCGTATACAAAAATAATTTTACAAGTGCATACTATTCACTACCTGAGGAGCAAATTCAAAGTTAGCGTTTGGCCCCAAATTTCTAAATATTCTTGACAAGTTATTTTTGGGTGAACTTTTGGTAAAGTTCCACCATGTGTTTGGCTACAAATTTTTCCAAGAATATTTGACTGTTTCAAAAAATATTATTTTGTACCATAAATTTTAAAAATTATTAAAAATATCCATAAGTTCAATTCATATTATCATTTTATAGTGAACATGTTATGTTAAAAAAAACTTATTACATAATTGATAACAATCAATAATACCAAATAATTATATGGGCAAGAGCAATACATTAATATCTCATTAAAAATAAATCGCCAATCTAATAACTCAAATTATTCTTTTTTGGAGGAGGTAGTAACAAACTATTCTTTTATAATAGATAGATATACTATTAAATGGTGTTGGTTGACCATGTTAATGGAGTAAGTTGGTAGATAAATATTAGTTGGAATTAATAAATGAGAGGTGTTTTTATAAATATAAAAGTTTGGGATAATTTTTAAATTTTTAAAAATTCTCAAATATTAGAACTTGGCCCAAATATTTAGTTTTTTGTAGAACTTGAGAACTTGGATATTTGTCAAGTAATGACAAGGTATATGACCAAATACTAGTTCTCAAATTTTTTTTAAAATTTTCCCAAAAATACTTGTGGCCAAACGACACCAAAGTTGGTTCTAAAGGCCCAAAAATTCGAGGATTGCTAATCCAAAAGCCCAATCCTTTCTAATTTCATTATCCAACCACACCTAGAGCTGTCAAAATGGGTTGGCCCAACCCAATCCTAAAGTACTAGCTAGTTATATGGGTTAGGACGGATTGACCCTTTTAACCAAATGGTCTATAAAATAGCAGCTCAATCCATTCCTAAGCGGGCTACTGGTTGGGATGAGTTTGCCCTTCAATCAAAGGATGGACAACATTGACCTCGTAGAAAGACTATCGAACATTGATGAATACAACATCAATACGTCAAAAATTCACATGTTTATGAGTTGCACAGACTTTAATGTAATACTTACAAAATAACAGAATAGGCAAAATACAACAGTCAACATTCATAGAATTCATCAGAACAATATACATTAAATGATCATTTTTTTCATAAACTTGAGAAGAAAGGAAAAACGGAAAATTAGGCATAAACACAAAAATAAAAGATGTCAAAGATTCATAGTTATATTACTTTCAATTGCCTAGTTGCTGAAGATTTGACAAAATAAAACACTACTTAAAATAATATAATATATATTTTTAAAATTCACGATCCACATGTTGGCCTCTAAGGCTCGTGGGTTGAACCATGAGGCTGACGGGCCAAATGAGGCTGGACTAAAAAGTCTCGTTCCTAAATGGACTAAAAAAATTTAGCCCAATCCAACTTAATTCAAGGGTTGGATTGGGTCGGCCTCATGGGTCAAACCCATTTTGACAGCTCTAATCACACTTATCAACACTCTTTATAAGTTTTAGTACACATAGCACTAAGGGGTCGCTTGGTTTGAATACAAGTTATGATGGGATAAGTTATGTTGATATTAGTTATGATGGGATAAATTATACTGAGGTGATTTTTTATTGGTTGATTGGTTTGTTGTATTCAAATAATATGCATGACATAATTTCTAAGAATAAGTTGTTTGTTTACAAAAATACCTTTCATTTCAATTAGTTTTTTACACTTTCTTTGCAAGCTTTAGTTATTCACTCTTAAAAATAATTTTTCATCTCATTAAACTTAATTAAATTTTTGTGTGCATTTTCATAATTATGCCGTATGTTTTTAAAGATAAAACATCCATATTATTTAGATTAAAAATAAATCATTCATTTTAAGTTTGTTAAAGTAAAAGAGATTTTATCGTTGATGTCACTTCATTTAAGCACATATCACTCATATATTATAACGTATTAAAATTATCTTTATTTTAATTGATATATAAGATACAAAATTTTCAAGTGATTACAAGACTATTTAATTAAAAATATGTAATTTAATAGTGGAGTGAATATTTTAAGAGAAATCAAAATATAAATAAACATAAGGATCAATTAAATAAATTCAATATATAATATATTCATAAATAAAAAATATATTTATATTGTGTAATTTTTTAATGAAAAATATATAATCATAAAATAACGAGTAGTGAAGATTGTGAATGTTGTTATAAATGGTATTAAATATTATTTTAATATAAATGTATATAAAAGTGATGTATAAAACAAGTTATTCAGGAATTAGTATTTCATCCACAAGTAGGAATAACTTATCCCAATAATAATTATTAATCCTGAGATAAGTTATCCTACACTTTATAACCAAATAAGCTATTGAGGGATGTTAAAAATTTATCCCAGAATTATGTTACCTTATCCACCACACCAAATGACCCCTAAGGGTTCATTTGATTGGGAAATAAGTTGTTTTGAAATTAATTATTTTAGAATTATTATTCCGCTCTCAATATAGAATAAAAATAACATTATAATTTTAAAATAACTAATAACGATATAAATTATTCTACAATTTTA
Source organism: Solanum dulcamara (assembly GCF_947179165.1). NCBI lineage: Eukaryota > Viridiplantae > Streptophyta > Magnoliopsida > Solanales > Solanaceae > Solanum > Solanum dulcamara. The sequence goes on from NC_077247.1 coordinate 45,465,811, forward strand.
TCTCAATCAAACATAAAAATAACCTCATTTGAAAATTAATTTCAAAATTATTTATTCCTTATTCCTTATTCCTTATTCCTAATACTAAACTAACCTAAAAGTTATTTTGGGATTGGGTGATGGAAATTTGATATATGCTTTATTAGTTTGATAAATGATACAAAGTACTTTATGTGTAACAAATGACAAAAAAAACTTTATTACGTGTCTTAGACTGATGATATTGATTGTCTGGAATCTTTTTTTTATGTCATAAGTTAGGTGACCCAATTCTTATATTTTCGAGTCCACAAATTTACGTCCATTAACTTATGAGATAAAAAAAGAAATTTCATTCAAAATAAAATAAAATTCGGTAAATGACTTTAAAATACAAGTAGAATCACAATTCCCTATCATTTTCTCCACCTTTGACTCTTTTGGGAGCGTTGAGTTAAAAATTTTCCAAAGGCGTTTGGCGAAAATTATGAACATTTGAAAAGAAGTAAATTTTGTTTTTATGCTGAAAAATGATATTTAAAAATTAAAATTGTGCTTTATCATGAATACAACTTATAGTTATTTTTAAATTTTTTATGAGTAATTTAGAGTGAAAAAAAGGTAAAAATAGTTGTTCATGTTTTTCAAATTGGTGATTAAATTCCCAAATTTTATGGTCAAAACTTATTTTTTGAAATTCAACTATTGAAAAAAATAAAAATAAAAATCATAGCAAAAAATGTTCCAATTTCCGAATGTTAGTTATGCCTGTCGCATCACCAACAACATATTCGGTGAAATCTCATGAAATGAGGTTTAGGAAAGTTAAAATATACGCAAATCTTACTACTGACTCATACAAATAGAAAAATTGTTTTCGAAATAATTTGATTAACTCAGACTTGATTGAAGTACAGTACTTGTTGTTTGTGGATCACAATTTGACATAGATCTTTCGCTCTCCCAAATATAGCCTCCCCATAGTCGTAATTTTATCTTTCCTACCCTTCTAACTTTGTTGACTTCAACAATTTGGATCATTACATTCTATTATTTTCTCTTTAATGGCTAGTACTGACATCATTGTATGGTTTGTGATGATGATGTCTACAATATTGCTAGTTTTTCTGAATTCAAAACCATTGTTGGTAAAAGGTGAACAAAAGGTGCCCTGTTTGTTCATATTGGGAGATTCTTTATTTGATAATGGAAATAACAATAATCTCCTCACTGCTGCGAAGGCTAATTATCCACCTTATGGAATTGATTTTCCTCATGGTCCTACTGGTAGATTCACCAATGGCCGGAATGTAGCAGACTTTATCGGTCCTAACTTCTTCTTCTTTATTCTCTCCTTTTCTAATGTGGTCCTTTAATTTGATGTTTCTTTCCTTCAGGGTTTGTTTGGTACCAAGTTTCATGTCTTTTTTAAGGAAAATAAGCGAGTTGTGTTTACTTATTTTCTTATGTTCAGCATAGAAATTATTCTAAATGTGTTTGAATATAATCTAGACAAATACTATGACAGGTAAAAATATCTCATGGTGAATATGGGGGCTATGGGGTGGGTGAAGATGATGTGTGTTGAAAAGGTGGGGCGACACAATTAATATGAAATGTCAGAACTTGTTCTCCCTACTTTTATTAGACAAATCATGTTTTTTAGAACTATTTTTGACCAATCGAGAGAATACTGGGTTCCAAACACTCTTTGCTAAAAAATTATATTTTTTATATATGGTTAAAATATTTTTTACGTATATATATATTTAGTAGATGTCGAACTCCCTTCGACGTGTTCGTGTGTCTACTTCTTCAAATTTTGAATACCTTAGTCAAAATCCTGACTCCACCACTGCTTCTAGCTACAACTTTTATTGAATATCTAAGCATATCCCATGAAAAATTGGGGATTTTCTTAGTAATACTTTAACTAAAACAACTCTTTAGTGATGTACAAGTAGCATAGATTTCTAAACTACTAGTTATAATTTGGTGGATCCTAACAGAATGTTTATCCTATATTTACAGCTGAACTATTGGGTTTCGATAAGTATATTGAGCCATTTGCTACTGTGAAGGGTGTGGATATGTTTAAGGGGGTGAACTATGCATCTGGTGCAGCTGGAATTCTTGACGAAACAGGAATTCATGTGGTAATTGTACAATTCATCATGTCCCTTGTCTAGGAAGAACAATTTTTTATTTTGTATTAAGATTAACGACAATAAAAAGACTTGTACCGTTCTTATCGTTCAGGGAGACAGAATCAGCTTGAATACGCAATTGCTAAATCACAACGTGACAATTTCCCACATGTCTACTCTGCTTGGAAATAACATCTTAGCTATGGAGTACCTAAGCAAATGTATATACATTGTTCAAATGGGCAACAATGATTATATCAATAACTATTTGCTGCCTCAGTTGTACCCATCAAGCCATTTGTACAAACCAGAACAGTTTGCTACAATCCTAATTCAGCAATACTCAGAACAATTAAAGGTACAAATGGAGTTTCCATTAATCGATACCTCAAATTTAGTTTCCTTGTTTACAGATTACTAACTTACTCCACAGACTTTGTACCTTTACGGAGCAAGAAAAGTTGTTGTATTCGGTCTAGGAGATATAGGCTGTGTTCCAACAGAATTGGATTCGTATGGGACAGATGACTCTGTGTGTGTCAACTCTATAGATAGTGCAGTCCAAAAATTCTCGGACAAGATTAAACCAATGATCGATGATCTCAACAGTAATTTGCCCAACGCAAATTTCATATACATAAATTCAACAAGCATTGCAGTACCATATCCTTCATCTATCGGTATGTTAAAACATGTAACGTTAGTGGTGTCATTTATGGTGAATCATCATCGTGTTTGTTTCCCCCCCTTATATTTTGCTAAATTTTGATTGCAGGTATAACAAATCTACGTGAACCATGCTGCGAAATTTCGGCCATTATAGGTGAAGGGCAGTGCAAACATGGAGGAGGTGCATGCAGTGATAGATCAGCACATTATTTTTGGGATGGTTTTCACCCCTCAGAAGCTCCAAATAAGGTCACTGCTGAAAGAGCTTACACTGCTCTTCTATCCACTGATGCCTATCCTTTTGACATTAGTCAGTTGGCTCAGCTCTAAATAATATAGACTTTAGAGTTGCAGGCCATTATAACTTATGCCAGTCTTTAAATAAACGCTATTCTGCTACCTCATTTTGTATAATGTAATTGATCTATGTCAAATATGAGTCAAATTCTTGAATTAGAGCTAAAACTTGAATGCTTTGAACATAACTTGTGAATTCTATATATTGTTAGCAGTAAAAATTGTCTTGGATGAAAGATACCTCATACCATTATATAATTATTGATGAAGGGCACTAGTTCCAAGATTTCGCAACCTTACGCCAGTTCTTCATGTTTATGGCATATTTGTCTGTTTTTTAAGATGACTAGTTTTTGGACGAAAAAATCTTGAGCTAAAACACGGACAACAACAACAGGCTGCTGGAGATCGAAGGTTTACAAGTGGAAGTCCAGTACAATGTGCTGAAGTTTCAAAAAATTCCTGGAGTTTCAAATATAGTTCAAACACTGGTTAAATATCTGGAGTTTTTGGCCGTTTAATACTTCTTCGAACTTAGCACACTTTCGTTGAGTTTCAACTCTAATTTACAAATGAAATTCTACGACTGTGTCCTGGGGCTTAAATAATCGTTGCTATAAAAATCAATCTTACAAAAGTAAAACATGGAACAAATTAAACAACATGAAGTTTTCAAATGTGCAGTTCAAACTCAGGATCATAAATGTTCAAGTTCCATGTAGCTGATTCTCAAGAAGAGCATGAATTCATCATGAAAGATGAAAGAATTTATCAAACAATTTGGATCCTTTAATGGATTTTATTGACGTGGATGATATTAAAGAAGATACGTTCACCACAAATATATGAAATTAACAATCAACTCATATGAATTTTTTGCTATAAGAATGTCAATTGGTGAATTTTCAACTTAATAGATTTCCTAATACACATACATGTCTATGGTCGGAACTCATACCTAATAATGTATTATGTCTGTTGTAAAATACTATGTACTATATGAAGCTGAATGCGAATAATGCAATAATTTGAAGAAGGTGAAGAGATCAAAATTAGCACAAAAAAAGAGCAACATAATTGAGCAGAAAAGCAGTTATGAACTTAATATAACAAGTTTAATTCTTCATAGTTCACTGCCAGAGAAGGAAGTACACCAAGCAAAAAAATACATGTCCACTTAATTAACATACAATATTCAAGAGTCTTAGCTCATGCAACAAGTAATTAATAATATGGTATACATACTTAAGTTGATCTTCAGTAACAATAATCTTCAAGCTTAACAGTAGTCTTCTCTTGTGGATTATATGAAGATCACATCAGAAAGAAGACCCTCTCTCAAGCATATTAGCTGTTCAAAGGAAGAGAAAAAAAAAGATACCTAATTAGTACTGTTTCATTTTATGTCTTAGTTGGATTGAGCACGATGTTTATGAAAAAAACAAAGATGGATCAGAATTAACTCACACTAGTTGAAGAGGGGGTTGGTCTTGTCTAGTGTAATGGTTGTTGGTTTGCAAGCCATTAACTTGTAGATAGTCTCGAGTATCGAATTGCTGAGGTGGAGGCACAAGCTCATGATAGCTTGATGAACTCCCTGGCATCAAGTTCATTTGCTGATGCTGATGCTGATGCTGAACTCTCTCAGTTTCAGCAATCTGTTTCAGTTTACTTGCAAAGAAAAACCAATGAGTTTCTGCAGAATAAGTTAGTATTTAAACAAATTGATTGACTATTGAGTACAAGTCCGTAAATAAATGACTATGAGTAGTTCAGGTGCGATTTAAGCTAACTACAGTAGTATTAAATAGAGAAAGAAATAGACCTTTGCTCTCAGGTACTGATTGTTGTTGTGTAAATCAACTTCCTGCTGGTGTTCGTTATGTTACAGTTTTGGCATGAAAATAGCAAGCATTATGACCGAAAATGGATCGAGTAACTTGAAATGGAAAGAACCTAACTAGATAAAAGATTGTACTATGACTTACCCTCTTCTGCATATACTCAATTTCAGCAAACAACAGCTCATTCTGTAATTTGAGAGTCAAATGATTTTTTTGTCAGAACAACGATGTGATTAAACAATAACAACAACAATAACAATGCCTCAGTCCCAAACAAGTGGGGTTTCACTATATGAATCTCATTTGTTTATTTAATCTCGTTTCATATCATCATCAACAACAACAACAACAACAACCCAGTGAAATCCCACAACATGGGGTCTGGGGAGGGTAGAATGTACGCAGACCTTACTCCTACCAAGGTAGGACGGCTGTTTCCTGGAGACCCTCGGCTCAGTAAAAGCATAAATGCATAAAAAATGTTAGATAAGAATAGAAAATTAAAAGCTTTATGAGAAAAACAACAAATAAATAACAAATAGATAACAAATAAATACAAATAAATAAAGACTAATAACAAATAACGATTAAATAAATAATGAAAGCGTCACAGGTAAAATTGAGTAATCAAAGCATAGAAAGTAATAAATAATAACAGAAATAACAGAAATCAGAAGTCAAAGCGCAAGAGATCGTAATGCACTACTACACCTATGAATAGAGAAGAATAACGAGACTATGAACTAGACTTCTACCCTAATGTGGGTCCTCCACACCCTCCTATCTAAGGTCATGTCCTCCGTAAGCTGTAACTGCGCCATGTCCTGTCTAATCACCTCTCCCCAATACTTCTTCGGCCTACCCCTACCTCTTCTGTAACCATCCATGGCCAGCCTCTCACACCTCCGCACTGGCGCATCTGTGTCTCTCCTCTTCACATGTCCATACCATCTCAGTCGTATTTCCCGCATCTTGTCTTCCACCGAGGCCACTCCTACCTTGTCCCGAATAGCCTCATTTCTAATCCTGTCGCTCCTGGTGTGCCCACACATCCATCTCAGCATTCTCATCTCAGCAACTTTCATCTTTTGAATGTGAGAAGTCTTAACTGGCCAACACTCCGCCCCATACAGCATAGCCGGTCTAACCACCACTTTGTAGAACTTGCCCTTAAGTTTTGGTGGCACATTCTTGTCACATAGCACTCCGGAAGCGAGCCTCCATTTCATCCACCCTACCCCAATACGATGTGTGACATCATCGTCAATCTCCCCGCTGCCTTGCATGATAGACCCAAGATACTTGCAACTACTTCTCTTTTGGATGGCCTGAGCACCAAGCCTAACTTCAACGTCAACCTCCTGAGGTGTCTCACTGAACTTGCACTCTAAGTACTCTGTCTTTGTCCTACTCAACTTAAACCCTTTAGACTCCAAGGTATGTCTCCAATCCTCCAGCTTAGCGTTAACTCCGCGGCGAGTCTCATCGATCAGGACTATGTCATCCGCGAAAAGCATACACCATGGTACCGCACCTTGAATTTGTCGCGTCAATCCATCTATCACCAAGGCAAATAAAAAAGGACTAAGAGCTGATCCTTGATGCAACCCCATCACCACTGGGAAGTGCTCTGAGTCCCCTCCTACTGTCCTTACCCTGGTTTTGGCTCCCTCGTACATGTCCTTGATCACCCTAATGTATGCCATAGGTACACCTTTAGCCTTCAAACATGTCCATAGTATTTCTCTTGGGACTTTATCATAAGCCTTTTCTAGGTCGATGAATACCATATGCAAGTCCCTCTTCCTCTCCCTATGCTGCTCCACCAGTCTCCTCATAAGATGGATGGCTTCTGTAGTTGAGCGTCCCGGCATAAATCCAAACTGGTTCTCTGAAATAGACACGTCTCTCCTCACCCTCATCTCTACCACTCTTTCCCACAGTTTCATAGTATGGCTTAGTAGCTTAATACCTCTATAGTTGTTGCAACTCTGGATATCCCCTTTGTTTTTGTATAGAGGGATCATTATGCTCGACCTCCATTCTTCGGGCATCGTTGCCGTTTTAAAGATGACATTAAATAACCTAGTCAACCACTCCAAACCTACCGAACTCGTGCTCTTCCAAAATTCCCCAGGAATCTCGTCAGGTCCGGTTGCTCTTCCCCAGCGCATCCTACGAACGACACTCTTAACCTCCTCGACCTTAATACTCCTACAATACCCAAAATCGCAACGCCTCTCTGTATGTTCTAAATCTCCTAACACAAAGTCTCTGTCCCCTTCCTCATTCAAGAGTTTATGGAAATAGGACTGCCATCTCTGTTTAATGAGGGTCTCGTCTACCAATACTTTTCCATGCTCGTCCTTAATGCACTTCACTTGGTCCACATCGCGTGCCCTTCTCTCCCGCGCCCTGGCTAGCCTGAACAATTTTCTATCCCCACCTTTCTCTTCTAGTTCAGCATAAAGGCGTTCAAAAGCTGTTGTTTTTGCCGTCGAAACCGCCGACTTCGCCTCCTTTCTCGCTATTTTATAAAGTTCCCTATTCGTCCACTTCTCCACCTCGTTTCATATCATCATCGTACTAAATAGATGTTAGGATATTGAAAATTTCATAAGAAAATTAAACAGTGTTGTAACTAATTAAGTACCTTTTTGGATCGGATTTTGCTAATCCCTTTTTCAATTCTTGTTTCCAGATTCTTCAGTTCTTTGAGGTTCAGTGCAGCAAGAGATTGACCCAGCATGTGCCTGAACCAATGCAGTTAAGGTTAAACTGAAAACAATATATATAGTACTAATAAAACACATGGAATTGGAATAGGAAAAGATAAAGAACACGAAAAGCTTCACCTGTTCTGGTTCTGCAGATTTCCAATTTGTGCGCGCAGTTTGGAGGCTTCTTGCTGGTAATACTGAGATTGATTGAACAACATTTTTACAGTAACCATAAGAGCCAACTTGTAACTTGTAATGTATGTAACATATAATTGTTACAAAAAAACCTATGTATGTGCAATGACGAAAATACGATTTTTCATTACTCCCTCCATTCCACTTTGCTTGACATTAATTTCTTATTAGTTACTTCTTAAAAAAAGGGCACATTTCATTATTTCTTTACCAAGAAGCTTCTATAGTCACATAAAAATGCTATTTAATGTGTAAAATCACAAGTTTCAAAAAAATTATAATTATACAAATCTTATTAAATATTTAAGATCATATATTCCAAAAGTCTTCACATCTTTTTCTTTATGTCAAATTAAACTACGACAAACAAAGTGAAACGGAGAAAAGCGTTTTACATTATCTTCTACATTATTTTCCAAATATCAGAATGTAACATTGAACTTTCATAATAATGCAAGAATATTGCCAAATGATCCATATTCAAGGTGGCACATCTTTAAGCTAAGGAGTAATCAAGCAGGCAGCTCATGATGTAATGATTCTTTCAATAACTTTGGCAATTTTAGCAGAAAAATTAGGAATAAGTTTCGTGGAAATTATTTTCAACTAGTGTTTGTAATAATTGGGCAAGAATTGTAAATCTATGCATCCCTAATTTCATTTCTTCTACTCCCCTGGTCCTTATTAACGTGACACGGTTGGAATTTCAAGAGTGGATCAAGTTTGTTGTTTTTATTGAAATTTCTTTATATGCCTTTTAAGTATTGTAATTTTATGGTACTTCTTACATAGTTTTCAAACATATAAATTTCATTTCAAAGAATCTGAAGCTTTTATGTCCAAATTCACGATCAAAGTTTATAAGTTTGAATCTTGAAACACCAATTCTGTCACATAAATTGAGACAGAAAGAGTACTATTTAATGACTTTTCATGTTTCATAGTAGTATAATAATATTAGTCCTTTATTACAAAAGAAGAAGAAGAATATTTCCAACAATATATCCAGAGTAATTCCACGATGAAAAAGAAGAAAATAAAATTATACCTGAGCATTGGCCTCGGATACTGAACCAGTGTTTGAGGAATCTGAGCATGCTTTCTTGTACCTCTCGATTGTTTCTTTCACACTGGACCATGTATTATATATAAATATATGTTAGATTGATAGCTTTCTTTTCAATCATAAAAAAACTAGACTATTGACAGACATAATCACATACTATTTCCAATATCGTTACATGCAAATATATAAATACAAGTTACTACGTACTACTCTATATGACTATAAAATTAGATGGTCATAATTAAGACGTCCATAAGATCACTAAATCCTTCATGTCTATCAAATCAAAATCAAGATTTAAGAGAGCACAGAGAAAAGGCCCTAAAATGAAAGACAGGAAAATCTGGATTTTTCAGTACTACTAAGAAATAAGGATAAAACAACAACATATTCAGTGAAATTCCATTCAGTGGGATCTGAGGAAGGTAGAGCGTATGCAAATCTTACCACTACCTCGAGGAGGTAGAGAGGTTGTTTCTGATGACTCTCGACTCAAGTGCCTCGAACCCAAGTAATAGAAGAAGAAGAAACAATGAATAAAGAATAGCAATTAATAATAAAGACAAATGTAAAGTCAACAAGAAAGAGACAATAATAACAACAAAATAGTGTGATAATAGAAACATAATAAACAACAAAGTATGCTAATCCTCTACTAACCTTCTACCCTAATACGCGTCCTCCACTTAAGAAATAAGGATACATCTTTAAGTAATTCCTTTTTATATTGTTGAGATTAAGGAAGACTTCTTACAAATATTATCACAAGAAGTGCATTTTCGGGGCTCAAATTCAAGACTTTTAAAGTTAATGAAAGAGGAATTCCAAGCATCTCATCATACCTTTTTGGTAGTTGAATCCGACTATAAACAAACAAAAAAAAAATATGTCAAGAATACACAAACTATGTGTTCTTAACGCCTACTAAATTTGAATTCTAAACTCAAAATTCGAAGGGCAAAAAACTACCCAAAGAGAAAAAATATATATAGAACTTGGCACATTTTTGCACAAAGCAATTGAAAATGTTTCAAAATTGAAAAATTACTCTTTGTTTGGACTTTAAGGGAGGAAAGTAATTTTTCTCTTCATTTAGGGAAGATAGAGAATGAGATAAGTATGTGTAACACAATCTTGCCATCTTATAATTTCATTTTGAAACATTACAATATAATTACTCCATTTTCTTTCTTCGTAACTTCTAGTACTGCTTTTGTTATCCTTGAAATGTTAACAAAGAGTAAATCTTATATCTTTTTCCCATTCACTTGTTTTTGTATAAATATCAATTATTTTGTTAACACATGAGTCATGACCAACCAAGGAACTGTACGTTGCTAATGAAATTTCAATTTCCAACTTATTCTTCACTTTGCTTAAGTTTGTTCCGTTTTTCCACTAAAAAGATTGTAGTGGGATGGTAAACACTTATTCGTTCTAAATCTGAGATTTCAATTTTGACCAGTCCTATGAATATACTTGTCTTTGGTAAGAGAGTGTTTTTCTTGCTAAAGTGGAATTTCCCACACAAATTTGAATATATTGACCTCAAAATAGATACTGAACACCAGGTTATAACCCTCCTAAAAAATTAGAAAAAATGTCCTATTTACTTCTCTTTGGCGAATGATGGTAAGTCTAGATAGTTAACTATTTGAATATTCACCTTGTTATTATACTCCCTTTTCCATTGAAAATAAATTTTAAAATAGAAAACAAACAATTCTCTTTTGTTCAAAAGGTAATGAAAATCCAAATACTTTCTTATTTATTTCTTGCTAATTTAGGCCAACACGCAAAGCTGAAGAAAAAAAAAAGTGTTGGTTTGAGTCAGAAACTCAATGTGTCCACTCAAACATGACATTTGATATAATATTTTCTAGTATGTATTATTATTAGACCTAAGACTGAAACAAAATAAATAAAACCAAACACTGAGGAATGACTCACATTTCCTAGTCTGTTACTACCTTAATTTCGTCGAGCTACTGATTGGCTGCTCTCTGCCAAACTGGCACAATTTCCTACAACATGATTGGTCCAATCTTTTAACGGCTCAGATTAATGCCACGTCATAAATACAATTTATTCCTTGGGTAATACCCATCCACTCTAGTAATTTTACCCACCTAGGGTTTTGTTTCAATCTTTTTTCCCACACTGTTGTAAGGTAAAGTGAATAGTATGATAGAGTCTTGTCTGCCTCATATCTTATTTGATCACATCACAACCGTCCATTTTTTTCAGCAGCCAATGTCATGCAACAAAGAAAACCCAGAGACTTCAGAATTCTCTCATTGGCTCACAATAAAAACTTGTACGGACCCTATCTCTCATCCCTATGATAAATAAATACTCTCTTCGTATTAATTTATTTGTCTGATTTAACTTGACATGAAATTTAAAAATTTACAACAAAACATTTGAATTTAGTGGTCTAAAGACATGCTATTTAATCTTGTGATTTTAAATATATCAGGTGGAAAAGTCGATTGCCAAAAAAGGAAGAAGAATTTTTTTTTGAAACGGACTAAAAACAAGACAAACAAATGGTAACTCCTTTTGTTTTGAAAAAAAGATGTTATGTAAATATATCTATGCACAAGATCCTCTTGGAGTATTTGATAACATAGCTAATAAGTATACCCTAGTTTTGAGTAAAAAAAAATTTGATTGGTTTAGAACTTCTCTTTTCTTACAACTTCTGTTTCTTTGCTGTTTAAGTTCAAACATCTTCAGAAGCTTTGTGAAAGCATTAAACTGAGATATCTCAAAGAAAAAATAAATAAGGGTAGTCTTTTTTTTTATATATATATAAAAAAAATTGTGTGTGTGTTTTCACCATTAGAGTTGGAAATTAAGAGAGAGTTCAAAGAAGGGGAAAAAAACCTTTCTTTTAATTTGCTATAATGTGTCTTTTCTCAGCAGATTTGTCAACAAGTGTAAAATCTTGTATGACGTGACCAAAGATTCTTGTAACTGAGACAAAACTTATACCAACCACCCTCACACTTAACAAATTTTTGGTTCTTTAAAAAAAATTACTAAAAGGTAGAGTGTTGATGACCCCATTGCCTAAATGGTGTAAAACATTTCAACAAATAGCAAGTGAAGAAGAATGTCAACTTTTGTCTATAATTGAAATCTTTTGAACTCTGATTGGTTAATTTTTTCTACCATATCTGATATTTTGATTATCAGAAAGGCAAATATAAATTAGAGATTTTGAAGAGAGGAAAAAAATAGCCATAATATTTCTAGGAAAAAAAATAAACCCTAATTAGGGCAAGTTTGACTCAAGACTAAAAAGAGTACATCCATCACTGGTATTAGTAGTGAATGAAGTACAAAACCCTAATCTTGGTTTTGATTGGTTGTTAAAGAATACATGTCATATTAGTCTTATCACAAAACAAGAATTAAGGAATTTTAAAGATATGGCCAATTAGAATTTGACACCTTTCTTGCTTCATCTTTGATGAGAGAGAGAAAGTGGAGAGAGAGAGAGAGAGAGAGAGAGAGAGAGAGAGCAATGGAGGAAGAAAGTATATGCTGATCTAAGAGTTCTGATGAGAGTACTTTCTCAAATTTCCACTTATTTTCTTACAACAAACAGATCTATACATCTTACATGTCTATCAACAAAAATGGGATCATATAAAGAGAAACTACCACAAAATAGAGCAAAATTGTAACAAAAACAAACAAAACCATTAACACAAAAAAGAAAGGAAAGTCAATCTTTACTCAAAAGTCTAAAGAAACTTAACAACTATATATATTATGAAGTTGAGTTCAGATCTCCCTCTCAAGCATTATGTATCATCATAAGATGTATAAAGATTCAAACTTTCCTAAAATAAATAAAATTCCCTTTTAAGAAAGACCAAAAAAAATTGAAAAACATGAGGACCCTTCTTCAGCTTCAAAGATAATTAAAAACGTGACAAAATCAAAAAAAAATGTACTATACTACTACTCAATTATAAAGATTAGAACTTTATGAAATTTAATTACAATATTTAATTTGTTTTATTATTTGTAATAAATAATAAAATATATATGTACCTGTTGTTGGCATACTCATAGAGTTTGCCTCTGCTTGAGAAGACAATCAAAGCAACCTCAGCATCACAGAGCACAGACAATTCATATGCCTTTTTCAGCAAACCACTTCTCCTCTTGCAGAAAGTAACTTGTCGATTCGTCGTGTTTTCGATCCGTTTGATCTCAATCTTTCCCCTTCCTAGTTTCCTTTGTGGTGAGATCTCTCTTGTTAGATCACTTTGGAAGTCCATTCCTTCACCTACATCACACACATAAAAAATATGGTCACAAAAAGACACAAACTTGATCAAGATTTGAACTTTTTACTCTTCAATACAAAGAAATGAACTAATCATAGACAAAAAGGTGAAGAATTTTGATTTAAATCCCAAACCCCATATGATTTTTAGTTACATTAATTCAAGAAGTGGTTTTAAATTGATAGATAAAACAAAGGGAATTAAGTCTTGAGGTAATTTTTAGACATGGGGTATATTTATTTTGAGCTTATGACTAACCTGGAAAGGAAAAAGTTGGAAGATGAAAATAGAGAGTAGACAAAAGATTTTAGTTCTTCCTTGCAAATTAATAATATGCAGAGGATATAGAGATGCAGAAAATGGAAGAGACTTTGCACTAAGGGATAGGTATTTATAAAGTAAAGGAGTGTTTACTTTTATTTATTAAGTATGTTACTACTATTACTTATCTAACTAGGATTTTTCATTGTCTGTTTATTCCTATGCTAATTTTATATTAGATACTGAAAAATTTATTTTATTTTTTCTATTTGTTGGTTTGTGTTGAACAAGTACTATATAGCAGGATAGGGAATTATCTAATGAGAGATGATCACTCTTTTCTTGGCCATTCATTTTTCTTGATCTCTGGTTTAAGTTTCTAATTTAGGTCATTAGTTTGTAAACATTTCTATTTGATTCATAAGACAATTTTGGGAGAAGGAGGGTGAGGGGTTGGGGGGTGGGTAGGTTGGGTTGGGTTGGGTTGGGTGGGGGAAGAAGTGGACAGAGTAGAAAATGACCCTTGAAAGTGACAGTGATGTTTGATGTGTGATGAGAACATTAGACTAGGTTACACTCAAGCTTAAATGCTTGCCAAAATTTGGATTAGACCTTTTTAAAAACCTCAATAAGCAAGATTTGGACCAAAAGAGGCCAAAATGTTTTCCAAATCTTTTAATTCTTGATTTCTATATGTGAACTCCTCCTTTCCTTGCTTTTACCATCCAACTCTCATTTTCGAAGACGGATCCCAAATTTAAAGTTGATAAGTTCAATATGAGTCTTAGCAGTAAACTCGTAATACCTCTAAAAATATGAGTTCAGAATCTAATATTTGTTGAAGTTTTATAATTTCACATTTATATTTGTATTTCGCGTTAGAAATATTGGGTTTGATTGAACTTGTAGCTCAAAAGCTACATCCGGCCCTCTCCCCCACCATCACCACTTTCCTTCTACATGATGACTTTCCTACCCCCTAAATGTACATATTATTACTTTGTGATCTTTTTTTTTTCCTTCTCTCCCATATAAACTCAGACTCTAACTAGATCATTGAGAGGGGATAAAGAAAAGAAAATGACTAGATCAGTGAAACAAGCTATGACAAAAGAGAAGGTGACTGCCATGTGACATCCAGTGCTCCAGTTTCTTTTCCATTGAAACTCTTCTATGAAACAACCACTTATACCAAGTTACCATCATGTCAAAAAGTTACTTGTTTCTTTGGTAACAAGGCCAATAAATTTGTCTATATGGCCTGTTGTGTGCTCAATGACAAATACAAACAAATTTACTTTCATCCTTTTCTACCTTTCCATTTTCTTGTCTATTTTACTTCCTTTTTTTTAGGCTGATCATGATTTCTTCATCTAATTTAATTTTTCCACTACTTAGCCTTTGACCTTATACCCTTAGGATATGATTCAACATTAAAATGAGCTAAGTCCTTTTGCTCTAGACATTGGCCTAAATTCTTGTTCTTGTGCTATTATTTATGCTTTTTTCACATAGGAATTGTCATTCTTCTATGCCAATCATGAGACATGTCTACCATTGCAATGACAATACATTGTTTGGCAAGAAAATACATGAGTTTACAAGATCCAAAGATATACATATGTATATTGAAAGAGAAAAAGACTAGGAATTATATGTACTATATTTTAAAAATCATGTCTATTCCATTAGTGTTTTTGTGCTAACTAATTAAAGTGAAGAAAATACATTGGTGGAACCCTAGAAATAATTAACTACATGACACAGAGAGGATATTAATATGGTTGGAAATGAATGATATTTACAAAGGTGCCGTAACTTTTTTGATGTGTCATGTCCACTTGTTGTAGCATGTGTACAACTTCCACTTAGAAATAAAGGAAGGCAGAGTGGGGGTCGTCATTGAATAAAAACACTTCAATACTTACAAACAGATTAGATCCATCCACAATTAAATTTAAGAGGTTATAAATTTTGCTTCTATGCTACATTAACATGATGAAGTGCTTCTGATAGGGACGTGCAACAATCTTGTCAATTTTCTCCAAGTCTTGAGGGGGCTATAAGGCCCATTTTGTTTTTAGCAAGATAAGATGTCGAATTATTAAGATATTGTCTCTATATTTGATTATTGTATTATTAAAATTATTTGTTTTAATATCTGGATATACATTATTTACTTTTATTTTAAAAAAATAAAGTTGTTGGCCGATGTTCCTAGTGATCAAATACATTGATCATAAGAATGTCCAAAGCATCATACATTCGAGAAATATGCTATAAATTCACAATTCAAATCACGGAGAATACTCAAAGAGCAAATCAAGGGAGGAACATAATTGTACTCACAAACATTCATCAATAAAATCTCTATTTCATCATATTTTATGTGTAAGGGTGGTTTATTTTCCATCACTTTAAAATTTATTACAAACAAATTGGCACGCCTAGTGGGATCAAATTTGTTCTTCATCTCTTCTCTCACAAATCAGATCCACAAATTTGGAGCCACAAAACAACAAAATGTAAGTTCCATTTTTATGGATACTTCAAGTCTCTTCTTTGAGTTTTATCAAGCTTACACTCCGACAAGCCTTGAATTAAGTGGCAGACTTTGAAATTTTGTGGAACAATACAAGGAGAAAATCTCTATTAAGAGGCTACCCTACCCTAAACCATAGCCGCTACTAAAAATTGGGTCAAAAACTACGGACAAGTCATTTTTTAAAAGAAAATCAATGGACTTTGCATCGTTAATTTTGCAGTCATCGGTGACCTTGTCCATCAATTTTAGTCAATTTTTCAAAAATATATATACAAAAATGTAGCTTCTTGGAATCAAACCTCGGTATTTTTTTATGAGTATGGACAAATCTACGAATCGAACACACATGGTTTTTGATAAAATATTTCATCATTTTTATTCATACTCTTCAACTGCATTTTTGCACTTCAAAAACCGACTTTGTCCGTCACTTTTTGTAAAAAAAAAAAAAACAAGGGTCTGCGTCAGTTTTTTTTCAAAAAAATAATTTTAGAAAATAACCGAGGCTCTATCCATTGGTTTTCTATTAACTGTTTTTTTTAAAAGAAAAACCCAAAGCGACGGACATAGTCGGTTTTCCCTCGATTTTTTAGACCGACCCTGTCCACCGATTTTTTCATTAATTTTAGTAATGAGCTAGTGCCAATATAAAGGGCTTAACATATTTCCTTGAAAACTCATCTTTAATTAATATCTCGTAAATTTTTGGGTATTCATATAGAGATCAAGATCTTGAAATTTCAGAAACTCCTGGGATATTCATAAATAGATCAAGTCATCAAATACTATTTGTTAGAATATATGGTAATATATTCTGACAGATTTGTAACAAATTGTATATATTTAGTTTTCATATATAGATAGTTAGTTTCCTTGTATTAGACGTTTGTATTAGGTGTATATATACTTACAAATCTGTCAGAATATATTACCATATATTCTAACACTATCTTTCTCAAAGTTGGTGCCTAACGTTTCTTGCAATCAAATACATCACAAGAAGGTCCAAATCATACTACATTTAAGAAATACTTTAATAACAACACTCGGAAAAAAAATCAAAGAGAAAAATCAAGAAAGGAACATTAGTGTACTCATAAATATTCATCAATAAAATTCTTGTTTTATCATATTTTATTTGTGATTGCAATTTATTTTCCATCAATTTAAAATTTATTGCAAACAATATCATTTTTTAAAGCATACTAAAAAAGGAATGAGTAACGTCACATAAAAGAATTAATAAATAAAGATTTTTTTAAAAAAATAATTAAATAGTATACCAATTAAACATTAGAATTTTTTTTAGAACTTTGTACTAGATTTGAATGATTCAAACTTTTTAAAAGCAAATAAACGGACCAAGATATGTATAATTGAGAGTTAGATTCTTATTAAGTTGAAACAAATGGGGTTAAATTTCTTATTAAGTTGAAATAAATCGGGTTAAGTGTCAAATTGAAAAAGTTAAGGAGTCGACTTGACTATATACTGCCCGTAAAAATTAATTAGTTAGTAAAAATAGTTGAGATAACTGATTGTCTCATGAGGTGAAATCTATTATAGGATCATTTTATTAAAGAAATAACTTTTAAAAATGTTGAATCTTATTATTCAAAAAATAAGAACAATAGAACTTATTATTAATGAATTGCAGGACTAAAAGATAAAATGAAAAGAAGAAACGAGTCAATCATGGCTATAGAATTAGATACAAATATTAATACTTTCTTTTCTATTATTTCTGAGTTTTCAATTTATCACCAAACATTTCAAAAAAATAAGTACTCTAACGCGTTCAATTTTTGTATAACTCCTCTTTTAATCAATCATTAACAATTTGGAAATTGTGCCCATGAAAACATGACCACCGCAACTTGTTCATGTCTCGAGTTAATAATCCGTCTATTTATTTACTTAGTCTATTTGACTGACATAATTCAGTCTCACCCAAGTATTGGGCTGAATATGTAGCCCAATTGACCAATAAGAACTTAAGAATATATTTTTAATTATTGTATTTAAAATATATTGTACATTTCCAAAAGAAAAAAAAGTTGAGAGTATTATTATTTTTTTGTTAATTTAACAAATTTAAAAATAAAAAATATCAAAATTAAAATTTGGTAAGAGTTAGGCTGGTCGATTGAACCATAACTGATTATTTTGTCCATTTTACCAGCCTAAGTAGCTTTTATACTAATCAATAACCCGCTCAAATGTAGCTTTAACACGCCTATTTGATACCCTTAATCGTGATTTATAAAATATCACGGTAACAATGGAAAATTGAAACATGCATAAAAAATAGCAATTACTAGCTGAATCAATGTCCTATATATGTTCATTTCTTTAGTTAGGCCTCGTTTACGCACAATGTTTTAGATGTTATTCCTCGTATATTAAGATTAATAAATTCAAAATTATAAAGATAAAAATAATATTAAAAAAAATTTGAGTCCACAGAATTCACTGTGTATCCTTAAGGAATTTAATCCCCTCACTGTACCCGAGGTTATGGATTATTTCCTCCCAAGATAAAACGGATAAACTATTAAAGAAGTAGCGGTACCTCAAACTTCAATAATTTCAGCGAACTCAAAAGCCTGCAACAAAATCACACAAAGACTCAACTTTGTTTGTAAGAAAATATATGCAGAAGAGGAAGAAATTCAGTGTTTAAAAATGAGAGGAAAATCCTCTATTTATAGACAACAAAGGGTAGTGTGAACAGATGCTTATTGTGGCTTATCACAAAAGTCACAACCCTTCACAAAAGTCAAAACCTTTCAGAAAAGTCGCAGCTCTTCAAAAAAGTCACAACTTTTTTTTTTTGGAAAAAGGCACAATCTTTCGGAACGGTCACAACCCTTTGGAAAAGTCACAACCTTTCGAAAAGGTCACAACCTTTCATTTCTCATTCACACCTTTAAAACCCAACATTAGCAAATTCAAATTGTAACTTTTTCTACATCAATGATTAAGGGAGCTCAGTTTAATAATAAAAACAAATGTTCTAGCAATTATCGTACAAATAACATGTTGAGCTTGGCATGCCACTTACAAATAGTTCACAGAAGAAGTTCACACTCTGTGAGCCATTTTCACGAATCATGATGTTACCCATTTTTTTTGTCCTTAAAAAAATCTTAAGACTGTTGGATCTGATAGTCAAAGAAGTATGAATGTGTTTTATAATCTTCTTTTACGCAAACATTTTGGTCATGAAGTATTTTTAAAAAGTAAATAATGAAGGTACTTACATAAACCTTATGATGTCATTTTTCTTTTTTATATTCAAGGCATCAAAAACTGATTAGTTTGTAGGGAATTTCTTTCTTTTCTAGGTATATATAACCTTATGCTTTCAAGGGATTTTGATTCATTTTTCCTAGAGATGGAATCAAAGTTTTATAGAGATGAAATCTAATATTCCTTCGGTTCACTTTTACTTATCCATTATTTCAAAAATATATTTTTATTTTTATTAGTCACTTTTCATATATCAAAAATAAACAATTATTTTTTTTCCTGTTTTATCCTTAACATTAATTACTTAATAAGGGATAGTGTGGTAAAATAGTCATGTCAATCATTGTTTTTTTTAATGAATGTGTCAAGTTCATATATAACAAGTAAAAGTGAACGAAGAGAGTAATAGAAAATAAATGAGGAGGTTAGGGCTTGTGGAAGTTAAACAGAATCCTTAAATGTCAAAACTTCTAAAGGGAAATGCAAACAAATCTTCACCATATCTTAGGATGAGGACCACATTGATGCATGCAATCAAGTGGGGACAAACTTTAATTTGAAAGTAACTTTCAAATTCTACATGCTACATTAGCAGCATATTTGGTTCTTGTTCTTTCTCCAAGTGCCAAAAGGAAAAAGAAAAAAAAAATGTGCTCAAATTATATATTATAGTCCATGGTTATTGAAATACAACTTTAATTCTATTGGGACTGTGTGTAATATGCCAAATCCCATGTGGAATACATGTGAATTTACGAATATTATTTGTGTTGCTTGGAAAGTGTATTCTTTGTTATATTGGAGTTATTTCCTTCTTCGTAAAGAAAAAGTCTTGATTAGGATGGTTACTTGTTGCCT
This sequence comes from Solanum dulcamara, assembly GCF_947179165.1. Lineage (NCBI taxonomy): Eukaryota > Viridiplantae > Streptophyta > Magnoliopsida > Solanales > Solanaceae > Solanum > Solanum dulcamara. The sequence goes on from NC_077247.1 coordinate 45,485,951, forward strand.
AAATTCTTATGCTCAAGTTCATATTGCCACTATATATGAGAGGTCATCTAATTTCCTAGTTTTAGTGATGTATTCTTCTAAAATCTCGAATAGAGGTGTTGACAATTAACATCTAAAGGGATGGTTTGTACTAAATTTAGGTAAAGCTAGATTGAATTAATAAATGAGTCGATATCCAATTTCGTTGAAATCAGGAAATTACATTCACATGTTCTGCAGTACCCCCGTGAATACTCCTCCGGTATGAAAAGTTTGATCTCCCACCATTCACGACATTTCTTGCTTCTCGCAAGAACGGCTTTTATAAATCTCTTCACTAATTACCTAGTAACTTTTCAAAATGAATTTTCAGTGACCTTAATTAAAATGACTAGTCTTGAACTTTTGATCCCATTTATCTCATAAACAACACTTTTAAGTAACTTTTTTTGACTCTGAAGAGCATGTGGGGCAAAACTAGTTAAACTTGAAGTTTTACTCATAAGGCAGACGAGGTAAAAAAATTCAAGATATCTTACTTTTAAGGCCATTTTTGTAGATCACCACTCAAAAGTTAGTTGGTCTGGATCAAAATTAGCTAGCAAATAACGAGTCATATCCCCACTCATCAATTTATCAAGTTTTTATTTCTTTATTTAATCTGATTTATTTAATTACCCAATAACATTAATTTTATTTTTTTTAATAATATATATATATATATATATATATCAAACAAAAAAGCTCTTTTATTTAGATTAAAAAAAATAATGAATCAATTTAGACTGCATATATAGGTCATCATCTCAAATTTAAGAAGAAAAATAAATTTTAGCGAATCATAATGGACTGAGCTTATGAATAAGCCGATCATTAAATTGTTCAAGTTTAGGCATATTCGACGGGTCATAATTTTACTATCGTACTATAGGTTTAGGGTAGCTACTCACTCATGGAATACATGAGAGGATGCTGCTACTCTCTCATGGATAATGTGTATCAACTCCAGCTTCATCCCAACATTTTGCCTATTTTATTTAGCTAGCGTCTAGTCAAAATTTGAAATAAAAAAAAAAGAGTTTTTGAAGTTTGTTGAAATATTTTTAATTGGAATTCAAATTTGTTTTAGGACATGAATTTTAATTGAAAAATTATAAGTTGAAGTGAAATTTCACTCAAAATTAGCTTGGAACTTTGAAAGTTTTTTGAAGACAAATTTGCATAAATAGACCAAATTTCATGGACAAATAATGTATGGCCAAACGGGAGCATTGTTTAAGAAAGGGAAACACTCAATTGCACATATATCAAAATCACTTATATATGTGGCCTGTGGGAATGATTAATGGTTAGACAAATCTTATCTTAAACGTTCTTATATAAAGAAAAAGAAAAATCATATACTTCACCAGATAACTTTAAGTTCATACTAGTACGTAATTCATTTTATATACTCAAAAATTGGTAGAGCGTTATTAATGATATAGCAAGCTCAGGCACTTTATTCATATTTAATAAAAATTCTGACTTCATCACTGAATGATATATCCAGTATGTTGGTGAAATCAAAGCTTATATATTTTTATTTTGCCTTGTGTGTTGAAAGTATGAATAATTATGTTCAATTATGTCTGGATTATCAGATTGATTGCTTGAACTTTCTCATTAATTATTATGATAGGTAAAAATACACTTGCTCTCTTCTCCAAACTCTTGTACAAACAGCCAATATTGTTCATTATGACGAATGGGACCACAAAACAACATGAGTTTTTTAGGGAAATTTCAGTTCATTTTTTTGCAAAAGAGTATAGTCCTCGTCCAATTATTGCTTCACAGGTCTATCAAATTATAACTTACACCAACTTTTGGCCGTGAACTTCATTTCTGTCCCTTTCCTAATTCTTTAATGTGTTTAAAAAAATGAACGTTGTGCCTAACTAAATGAGAAAAATTACTTAAATATATAATTTATTTATTATATTTTATAAAATTTTCTATCATTTAAAAAAATTATAAAAAATCCCCTTATTCTCAGATACATCACTTTACGCGATATATCGATATATCAAGACGTCGAATACATCACTTTCACTTTATGCGATGTATCGATCGGATACATCACTTTACGCGATGTATCGATCGGATACATCACTTTACGCGATGTATCAGGGCGTTTTGGAATGTATCCGAATTCCACCAAATTTAAGGAATTTTTGTAATTTGAAAAAATTAGCTCTTAACACTGTGGATTTATGTAATCCCTCCAAAAATTAACTAAATAATGCTTAGACCATATAAAAATAAAATAGCTTATTCATTTAATCAATGTGTGACACGCCTGGGGTTCAGAATCTGGAATGTAAATAATCTTAACATGAAAGGGCATTGATAAGCTAAAGAACATAGATAAGTAAAAAAAAAATGAACTTTGAGCCTAACTTATCCGTAAAAGTTACCCGTGAGAGGAGCATTTCTCAATTCTATCAACTAGTGTGGGATAATATAACACTCTCTTACAATTTGGACCCCAAAAAAATTCCTCTTTGGAAGAGCCATATTCAACAGATTGAACCAGCAAAAACTTTAGGTCATGTTAATCTAAGTACCTTATTGAGTAACATATCAATTTTCTACTTACGAAACGAAGAACTAAATACATCAAATACTTATCATGAAAGTAACTCCAAACCAAACCCATGAAATACTTTTCTATTTTATTGCTTCTCAGCTATATGAGAAATTTGACTAAAATGGTATCTTGTACAAAGCCTTACTTAAAAGTTACACTATATGGATGTGTGTATTTATATCAAATGTTTCTTAATTAAGGTTGTGCTCGGTACGGTGGAAAATATTTTTATTTCAATTTTCACATGTTTGATTGATCAAAATTCTTAGAGAACATTTTAAAAAAAGATAAATTAGAAAAATGATGCTACTAGAAATAAAGTTTTTTCTCACCGCGAGATGCGAATCAGTGAGAAATTTATGCTATAGAATATGATTTTCTCACTCATTTCTGATCAAACTAGTTCACTAAAAAAATGCGGAAATAGATTCTCACTGAAATAGTGAGAAGCTTCCTAATTTTTCCATCTAATATATTTATTATTTTTTTCTTTTCACACCGATTCAATCAAAATATCAGCGAAAATTGTCACTAAACATTTTTCAATTGGAAATTCAGCAGGAAAATAGTGATTTTTTTAGTAGTGTGACTTCCTTAGTGGAAGTACGGAGAACAAGCTCCACCATTCAACGTACCTCATCTTCACCACCAACATCATAGCCCCATCCCTACCTCTCATAGTTTTTGTCTAACTATATACAAAAGGATTTAGAGAGTAATATATTTTGCTTATGTACCGAACACAAGAAAATAAATATAATATACCTAATAATTTTTCTGAAAAATATTTTTGTCCGTACAAAACACACCCTAAGCAACTCCTTACACTAGTTGAGATAATACTTAAGGCTAAGATAAAATACTAGAGAGGCAAAATACCATAAAATTAGAGTAAATTTGGGAGCATATAGTAAGAATATGTAGATATTCATTGTGTTTCTATATTGGGAAAGCATTTGTAATGGGAATGTGGTCCTACAAGATAAAAACTTAACTAATTTAGCTAACAATATGTATGGTGTTTTCAATAGAGTTTTTGTAGTCAATATTATGTGCTGGCTTTGCTCAGTGTCCCCACATAGGCTGTGTAGAGTCTGGATTTCATAAAGATACCTTGACCTAAATCTTTGGGAAGTAAGAGAGATGCTTTAACCTAAATCTTTGGGAAAGTTTTGAGGGACATTACCTTTTTTTCCCCTTTCTTTGTGAAGAATCGCAATGGCGGAGGTACGATTTTTACAAAGGGATTCACCATTTGCGGTATATATATAAAAATAAAAATTGAATTTATATATACAATATAATTTTCCATTAAAGGGTTCTTTTGCCCCTCAAGTACGTAGAACCTCTCTCCAACACATGTTACGTGCACCTGAACTATTTCATCAAGTACCTAGCACCTCCCCTCCAGCACATTTCGATTAATTCTATCCACTAAGGCTTAGGTAGATGAAAATAATTAATCTCCTATTATTTCTCTTTTTGTCTCTGTTGAATTTTGACCATGGTCTCTATGTTTTATACCAACAACAACAACAACAACAACAACCCAGTAAAATTTCACATCGTGGGGTCTGGGGAGGGTAGAGTGTACGCAGACCTTACTCCTACCAAGATAGGACGGTTGTTTCCGGGAGACCCTCAGCTCAATAAAAACATAATAAAAGGTCAGATACGGTTTAGAAATTCAAAGATCTATGAGATAATAGATAACGAAAGCGTCATAAATAAAATAGAGTATAAAAGTATTATATAATAACATAAATAACAAAAATAGTAGAAATCAGAGCGTAAGTGATCGTAACGCACTACTACGCCTACGAATAGGGAAGAATAACGGGACTATGAACTAGCCTTCTACCCTAATGTGGGTCATCCACGCCCTCCTATCTAAGGTCATGTCCTCTGTAAGTTGTAACTGCGTCATGTCCTGTCTAATCACCTCTCCCCAATACTTCTTCGGTCTACCCCTACCTCTTCTATAATCATCCATGATCAGCCTCTCACATCTCCGCACTGAGGCACTTGTGTCTCTCCTCTTCACATGCCCAAACCATTTCAATCGCATTTTCCGCATCTTGTCTTCCATCGAGGTCACTCCCACCTTGTCCCGAATAACCTCATTTCTAATCCTATCGCTCCTGGTATACCAAAGAGAGGAAAATATAATCTTATGGGATTCCTTCAATTTTCAAGTCAATATGCTATTTAGATGCTTCCACAAAACAAAGAGAGAAGAAAACATAGCATTTGCACCATGAATATTGATCTAATATAATGTTCATAGACAATATAGATCTCAATAGAAAGAGGCAAAGGAAAAAAGGATGACCATTTTGTTTTGGACATGTAGAGATTTAAAGCTAAAAAAAGTGATACAACTTCCTACAAACTGAAATCTTTGGCAGAAATCTGTGAAGGAAACATATGCACGCTTGAACAAAGGAAATATCCACAATTTGCTAGATGCTGATGTTTGACCTAGATGATCCATTCCTACTTAAACTTGAACTTTCTTTCTTCCACATGGCCTCGAAATTCTGGAAACATTTCAATGGTCTAACCTGCATAGGGAAACATATACAAGATGAAAAGAGAGATCTATGCTTAACTCAGAATGATCATATATATAGGAGCATTGAAGTAGCAACAAAACTATATTTCCCAAAACACAATACAGGCCATCGCTGAGACTCAGGCACCTTTAAGCCTAGCCAAAATTGTATACCATCTCTGACTATGTGGATGAGACAAGTACTAAGGAAAGAAAGAAGAAAAAAGAAAGGGAAAATTTTTGAAAACACTGGCTTGTCCTCTAGTACTAGGTATGAAAATCAGCAGAAAACCAGAAAGAGACTCTATCAATCTGAACATCCGCACATTTTTTTTCCTGTCAATTTTATGCAATTATTATTTACTACCTTGTTGAAGCATGGAAAGGTGAACGGAATGTATAAGAACTACTTATGCAATCACAGATGCTCAGGTGATTTAGGTAACACATCTCTACTTCACTAGGCTTGGAAAATAGTTTTAACTCATTGACCTCCAATATGAGAAGTCCAGAATACATATCACCAAGCACTATTTATAAGTGCATAGAGATGGTGGAAAGGAGCTCAATGACTGAAATGTTTACCTTCCAACGCCTTTTGTGGCCAAATTTGTTGTAAATGGCCTCGAGCCTTGGAATAATTTTCTTAAAAGTTGGACGCATGGCCGGCTTCTCATTCCAACATTCTTCAATCAGCCTGGCAAACCAAAATCAACTCTTATTAAATCAGCAGTAATATCAACAATACAGTGATGATTTTGTAACCATAAAAAGTTAAAAACTGTACTGTGGAAAATAAAGTAATTGATTCACAGTAAACCAGTTCATTATTGAATATCTGAAGAAGTATCAAATATAGACCCACAGTTGTAAACCTAGAAAACTGTAGAATAAGTAGAATCAAAGAGAGTTACAAATTGACTTCTGGATCCACTTCCTTTTCTTTAGTTTTACACCTAAACTGTTCTGTTCATAAATTGCAGGGGAATGTCTATTGTCATTTATATATCCTCCATAAAGTTGCACACAAGGAAAGGATGGTTATTGAACTGTAGAACATCGATATACGGAACTTCGCTGCAATAAATATTCTAATTATCACATAAAAAGCTGCCATGGGCACTTAAAAAGAAATTTTAACAAATGAAGGGTTATAACTTATTTGTCAGAACACAGGGAACTAGATGTGATTTAACATACACTTTCCTTAATGGTCCTTATAAACTAATCGTTCCACACTTCTTACTTGGCGTAGCTTGTTAAATGGGTCATGAGTGGGAGCTTAGTTTCCATCTGGGTATGCGACCAAGTAGAACACAAGGCAAACTCATAGGTGAAAGCTTCGTTTTCTATAAGCAGCCTTTGAGGCACTTAGAATAGGAACTAGATTGATTTGAAATGAAATCACGTTCGAGAAAGGATCTTAGAGTGTCTAGGGATGAGCCAGGAAGGTCTTTTGATGCCGTATTGGTGGGATAAGTGACATGCGACTATAACATCTGCCGACAAAGAGAAGACAATATACCAAACTTGTAGCAGTCAAGCTTGGTCCTCCGAGCAGCAACTCTGCCGGTATACACCCCACACATATCCATCTCTTTCTCCCATTTTACTTTTTGTCTCTACCTATCTCCGTTTAATTTCTTATTCTTTCTTCTGTAAGCATATTTATGGTTAAATGAAGAAGCATGTCCACAAAGTGTACTTTTCTTGTTATTCTTACTCTTTTCACACATGTAAATTGTGATAGTTATTGTAGACAGTACTTAGAGCTAGACCAGTCATAAATAAAATGTTCTCGAATTTTACTTGATATCTTAATCGTCATAATTTTCTTAAATAACAATGAGAACAGAGAATTTCCAGTGCATTTGCAAGTATTAGACTATGGAATTTCACAAAGAAACTGATAGAGAACTTACTCCCTCAGGCCATGGGCATAAAACTTTGCTGGAGCTTTAAAAGGAGGGCGCTCCTTAGCAGCATAGTATTTAGGTACTTCATTTTCTCTCTTTGCTTCGAAAGGGGAGCAGCCTTCAATCATCTAAAGTACACGACAGCACAATTATCAAATCCCAACTCATTTGTGGAAACAAAAATAGAAAATATGCACATCCTTGGCTTATGGAAGTTCATAAAGCACAATTTAGAAGTTTTTGCGGTTTCTAGCATCATAGAGCAGATCAACACAAGTATAGAACAATCAATTTATGTTGCAGTACTGATTTATCTAGATGGTAGAAAATAAAACTTGCAGTCACCACTGCATAAGGTAATCGTTCTGCTGTCAGTTTCCTCATCAGATAGTTAACACTGTCTACAAATAACAACCAATTGCATAATGACAATCAATTTACAATTCTCCTTTAGGATAGCAAGAGTTCTATTAAAGACATTGTTTTATAAAAGGAAAACTAAAGATAGTGCCCGACATTTCATCACAACAAATCTTCTCTTGATTGTATTGCATGAAAAGCATGTTATAAAGAAACTATATTAAGGATTATACAAGATCAGAGTCATGTAGCTAGATCAATCATCTCAGTGCCACAACTTTCAAGTAGATAGATACACACATATTCATGGCTATGAAGAAATTAAAAGGCAATCAAGTTCAAAGTCAGAAAAAGGATCTTCATTGATTTATAGTACATGCAAAACCTACGGTTTTATGCACATTTATATTTTTATACATATAATCCACAATGAGTGAACTAAAAAGCTGTCATTACTTAAGTTCAAAAAATTCAAACGGACAAAGAAAATGTTACCTCTTGCAAAATTAAAGCAAAGGAAAAGACATCAACTTTGGTATCATATTCCTCATTTTTGAAAACCTCTGGAGCTACATATCGGCCTATTTATTTCCAACAAAACAAAAAGCAAAAAGGAAACATGTTAAGAGATTTCCAAATATTAATCAGCAACATCAATCAACAGAAATGGATCAGTAGAAGCAATTGTGCCACCATGCAATGCTGAACAATTTTTTAAAAAATTAGACCGGCAGGAATTTTACATCCAAATAAGCAGCAACAACAGTGTCACAAATTCTGTCGAGGCTGTGTCAAATGTCAGCATGGTTCTTCATTGGAAAAGAATCGTTGTGATACCTAAAAGAAAGGAGTACTCACAAGATGTGTTATCACATGTCAGAGGCTTATCTTCTTTGACCCTGTTGGTAACTTTCAATAGCTTGCTAACTCCAAAATCAGCAACTTTCAGGTGTCCCGTATCATCCCGCAAAATATTTCTGTTATGTCATGTGAAAATATTAAAACATTAAGATAAAGGAACTCAATTTTGAAAGAGGGGAACTTCGAAGATTGAGGCTTGTCAACAAAACTTGGATGGGAATTGGCATACATAAACGGAATCAAAGAAAACCTAAGAAAAGAGGAGAACTTACGAAGGCTCTAGGTCACGATGAATAATCGCTTCCGGTCTAATTTCATGTAGATAGTTCATTCCCCTGCAACAATATAAAACACAACAGTGGTTAAAATTCTACTTATGCACATTATGATTCAGGGATAACATGAATCATTCAAAGCTTCTACTCCATACGATAGGAACAGTATATTTGATGATTATTTTAGTAAATAACAAGGACGAGCTGATACAAAGAAAATAAACATAATCAAATGTTTCACATGCCAAGCAGCTGTGGAAATTGAAGTGAAATTTGGAAATATAAATTTTAATAGAATTAGAAATTAACTTTTGGAGAGATCCTTAATGCTCCAATCCAATTTGTTTGAGCTGTATTGACTATCTCAGAGCTCAAGAGAATGATTCCAATGATTTATGATATATTAAATAGTACGACGACTTGAAATGGGTATAAAGATATCACATTATATTTGAAATAATATAGAATACTACAGGGCATAATTTTTGGCTTGGAAGCAGGTCAAACAAAGTGGGAAGTAGAGAGCAATATCAGATTATGTTTATTAACTTACAATATTGACTGATGGAAAAAGCAACCAGTGTTGCATCTTCTCGATATGCTTTTCTCCTTTTCATTTACTAAATATATCCTATTTGATATTCCTAGGGTCAGCTTAAAGTGATATGCAGGACATTACAATACTAGGTCAGCAGATAACCTCGCGATTGAAGAAAAAGTGGCATGTCCATTAACAAGTATGATCTTCTATTTTCGTTTCTTCTTTTTATTAATATTACCAGTGGATATGCAAACACCAGATGGGATCTTTAAGAAATACAATAGATGTTAATCAAAAGATTCATAACAAACTACTAGATGAATTAAGCAATAAATTTTCTCAGAAGTATAATCAACAGCAGACTGATTACTTGCTCTGCCTCCCAAAGAGGGTAATTTTTAGAATTTAACACCAAGAGATATGCAAGTTGCTATGGATTTAAATGTTACTCCACAAAGTTCCCCAGGTTGCAGACATTTTTACAAGTGTCGGTCATGTGATTTTTTTTTTGTTCATGTTATTACGTAGTGAGTTTATAGCATTAGCTAATAGCGTAGAGTGGCTTGTGAACCTTGCGATGTCCATTGCAAATCTGATAGCTTTTGTTGGTCTAAGAGGTCCTTCACTCTTCAAATATGCATGGAGATCACCCTGAAAATATATAGCCATGAAAAAGACATTGAGTATCATAGGTGTTGCTTTTGCTAGAAAAGAACAAAATAGAGAAAGGAATCAACTAAGACACATGTGTTGAATAACTAAAATGTTCATGGTCTAGTGAAATGTTGTGAAACATAACCATACACACCACAATAATTATAGATAAACCAAAAACAAGAGAGTAAATTTGGGACTACCTTTGGTAAGTATTCTGTCACTATCATCATCGGGCTACTTTGTGTTACAGCACCAAGAAATTGGACAACATTTGGATGTCTAATCTTCTGGAGCAGTGCAAGCTCGTCTCTGAATGCCGTCCTACAAATATCCGAATATGTAATAAATAAGTGAGATATGACAAGAGCTAAACAATGTGAAGAAGAAGCTGTTATGGCTTTTCTGTTCTCATTAGAAGATTCCACAGCAGTATTGGTATCTTATACTCACACTTTATCCTCATCAGCAATCTCATCATCTCCAAACCTTTTCACAGCAACTTGTATTCCACGCCATGAGGCAATATGAAAGGTTCCCTACAATATTTCAGGAATCATCAGAAAGATACAGAAGCAAAAGCTTGTAGATCGGAGCAATATACTAGAGGAATAGGAAAAGCACTTTGTGGATATTCCCAGCTTTTTCCAAACGTACCACCCTAATATTAGGATTTCTTATGACAGAAACACCAAAGAAGATGACTTATCCTTACCATCTGAACAGCTTTCATTAGATCAAGAAAAGATGTGATTAATTAGGCTACATGTGGTATCCTTTAGTGATCCCTTAATTTTTTAAAAACTTTTTCTCTATTTTAATTTATTTTTGAGTGCTGATGTCCAGACCAGCACCTCAACTAGTCCACTGGGGTCTCCTACAACAACAAAGCAAATGGGCTCGCACTGAGCATTTATAGTGGAAATTTGAACGTTAGGATATCTAAGTTTTTCTCCTATGCCTCAACTATAAGCCATCTCCTTGGGATCTTACCTCTAAACATTTATATTTATTCTCATTCCATTAACCAGCTCTTCAAAAGATCTACCAAACCTTGGAGGTACATGGGACCTGAGTTGCTCGGTGAAAGAAACTAATACCTCCTTTCTTGAACTAAATGAGTATGACACTATGACATGTGGTGATACCATGACATGTCAATGCAAAACTCTAACAACTAACAAGTATCCATACTTGTTACTGCCAAAATCATACCAGATTAGCTTCTTTTTTGTGTGTGGATAAAGTACCATACCAGATTAAGTAAAAGCAAAGATATCACTTTTTTTAAAAATAGTTCAACAGAATAAAATTAAAACAAAAATAAGAGACAGGAAAAAGAAAAGTATTTAGATGTTTAGACTCTGTGGGAAAGAGGCATGAACCCCCTAAGTAACATACACGAGATTCTGTAGTCACCAAAAAATCAAAACAATTACCTTGGCCAATTCAATGCTGTTCGTGAAATCAAGTTCTTTAGCATCAATCTCATATTCTGGAACTTCACGTGAATTATTGACATGCATGGGAGCCATCTGGATGAGAATTTTATTTTTCCAAAACAAAATTTAGACAGCAATAAAGCCAAGCAATCTTTTGTACAACGGAAACAAAAGTTTTCTTTCTTACAGTTTTTTAATCACTTAATGAGTAAATAGAACGGAAAGTAAAACTTACAGGAGGCTTGGCACCATATTGCTCCAGTAGCTTGATCACATGATGATTTTTATAATGTATTGCATCTCCAAGAGGCTGCTCAACAAAGATCAGATTGCTCAGAACATGTTGATCAATAGGAAAAGCAGGATACTTGATAGTTTTAGATGGAAACATTGTGTCAATAATGGTTGGTAATTCATGACAATGCTATTGTCATTTCTTACTCTTCCCTCAATGCAAATAGGGGTTGGAAGTAAAACAACTGGGAGCTGCATTGCTCAGGTCTCCTTGATATTACAGAGATATTATGACCTGATAGATTTTCTGCTAACAAGTAAAACAACCTTGATACTAGAAGAAGAACAATGGACTCATAGACTAAGAAAACTGAAGTAGCTCTAGAAAATTTAGAAGTTCACACAGTGGTGGCGAGAGAAATTCAGACAAAGAAAAGAAACTATTAGAAGCTCAGGTTTTCCAAACCAGCTGAAGCCCCAAACATAATTCTTATTTTTGGCTGAAATCATTAGAAAACAAACATCACAATTTATACTACTGAGTTCTTCTTATCAAGAAGTAGATAATATTTTCAAGGCATCTTTTGATTTTTGACTCATTCTGCAAATAATTGTAATTTATATATTAATGAAGTAGAAGACCAGAAGTTGTCAAATAAACATTGGATACCAGATGCCAACCAATCGATTTGAACTCCCCTATTTACAAACATATCATGCATATAAACTAAACTCTTTAGTTTCACTGCCTATATTTGTGAAAGGACATATCTTCTTAAAGAAGCCGAAAGGCTGTCATCTCTTCATATGCCAAACCTTATGGTGGTTTCGGAGATCAAAAGCCTAAAAATAACTTTAGGACGCTTGACATTTATCATATAGACGAAGAGACTATGATAGCTCGTCATACAATTGCTTTATCCTCTCACAAGGAACAGATATTATATGAGCTTTAGAACCCTTGAAATATCTTACAGCCGATAAAGTTCTCATTTGACAATATTTACATGACGTATAAGGGTACAAACATCCACCAAGGCTTTATTACATGTTTTTCACCTTAGTATGCCATTTAACCAAGCAAACTACCATAAGGCAGGATGAGGCAAATGTTATTCATTAAACAAAATCCCTACAGCAAAAGTACCATATTTATAACCATTCATATAATTCCATTTAGAATTTTGTCCCACAGAACTCTCTTAGGACACTTTTTAACAAATGAATTCATCAACCCAACTGAATCAAGTTTGGATTTGATTAACATATATATAAATAAAAACAGAATGCAAAGGTCTAGACCTTTTTCTCCAATACCAGCTAACTACCCAAAAGTGAAGATGTTAACAATATAAAATCATAATCACAATCACACATTATCTCACTATGAGCCCGTGGGCTTAAAAAATAACTTTTATGTATAAAGTGCTTTTAGAACTTTGAAGTGCTGAAAGTTATTTTTATAAATAAGCAGTTGAATGTTTGGATAAAAATGCTTAAATGAGGAAAATGACGTGAATTTTAGGGTTAAAAGAATAAAAAGGGTAGTTTGGGAATTTAGTTAAAATAAGGATCAAAGAAACTTTTCATTTTTGACTGATTTAAGAACTTTATGCTTAAAGTTAGCATTAGTCAAATAAGTACAAATTGTTTTTGTCCATCCAAAAGGGCTAACACAAAAGTTATATGATAATAAAACTAGTTTAATGAGATATACCGTGCTTCCCCAGCGATCTTTGGAATCAATTTCAGCCCCATTCTCAAGCAACAGCTGCACAACATCACTGTAACCTTGACAAGCAGCAACATGTAGGGCAGTCCTCTCATCATCGTCTCGAAAGTTTACATCAGTTCCTGAATCCAAAAGCTCCTTGATCCCTTCGATATCACCCTCATTAGCTGAATACATCAGCCTGATCCTTGGATCAATATCTATAACATCCCCTTCTTCCCCATCTTCACTCTCAATTTCCACTGCCGCAACCACCCTTTCTGGTGCAAGGGACGATTGCTTACCCAATAAAAATCTTACTGGTTCCATTTCAAGATCAAGATTCCAATAACTAATTTGCTTGAACCCCTTTTATAAGATCTGCAACCACTTACCTAACAAGCCTACTGAAACATTAATTTGACTTAAAAAGCAGTAATAAAGAATACGACAGCTTCAGAAGCACAAAACAAGGAAAAAAATCAAAGCTTTTCAAGAATCCAAAATCTGCAAAAAGGGTGTCAGAAAAACTTATTGCTTCAAACTAAAGCTTTTCAAGAATCCAAAGATAGCAAAAAGGGTAGTCTTGAAACTTCTTGTATCGACCAAATTTTGGATCAGAGGTGAAGAAACTTGAAAAAGAAAAGAAAAAAGAGGTTTTTTATTGGAAATTATTGAAAAATTAACAGTTGAACAAGACAGTTTAAAGATAATAATAGATAGGGCCTACTTCAAAAAATGAATCTTTGCTTTCAATGGGGGCTATTTAAAGGATAAGAGTTTGATGTTTTTAAGAGTTTCAAAGGGTTTTAGGAAAGTGAAAAAAAAAAGGAAAAAAGTGAGGATTGGTAGACGTTGACAATGTTCATAAGGAAGAAGGCACGTGGTTATCACGCGTCGACGGATGCGCCTGGTGGAGAATCTGATTTTACGCGAAATGACGCGCAAGTTGGTCGGAATGGAAGTTAAACCAACTATAACGAACGGGGTCAGTTTGTAATTTCATCTAAATATTGGGGTTATTTCAACATTGTTTATTCTTAGGGGTGTTCAAGTGTATGTAGTTATATTTTCCAACTTGGTGGCTAAGAATTAATTTATAAGTTGCAGATCGATACGAGTAAATTAAAAATATAAAATTCATTTTGGAAAGCTATAAAAGTGCATACGTAAAAATGAATTATGAATATTGTATTGATTCGCTCTAAATGATTGAGAAAATATCAATACATTAAAAAGAAAATTGAAAGACGCATATATTAAAAATATAAAATTCATTTTGGAAAGCTATAAAAGTGCATACGTAAAAATGAATTATGAATTTTGTATTGATTCGCTCTAAATGATTGAGAAAATATCAATACATTAAAAAGAAAATTGAAAGACGCATATACATAGATATTGAATTATTAAGTTATTTATAGTTATATATATTTTTATGACTAAATTCTATTAAGTGAAGATTGAAAAAATAAGTTTATGCACATTTTGACTATTTTATTACCAAAAAGGAATAGCAATTAACATTTATATATACTTTTTTAAGTACTTAACTATATATATTTCTTAAAAGAAATATTTAAAGACTATTTCATTTTCACCTTTTCTTATTTTATTCTCCTATCACATGACTGAAACTTGATTAACATGGAATAAAATTATATGAACAATATGTCTCTTTACATTTTATAATTAAGTAGTCAATTTATTTTTTAAAATAATAATTAAGTAATCAAGCAACTTGGTTCTTGATTATTTAAACTTGAAAGTTTTTATTTCCTTGAATTACATTGCGGTAATATATTAAAAAATGTGACAATTGACTATTTCTTTGGTTGCTTTCAAAACAAATTAAAGGAATGCTTTGACCTTAACTCAACATGATCTTAAGTTGAAACCCACAAATTTAATGGGAGAATACTTTGAATTTCAAGTTAAGTCATATCTTCTTTTATGGATTTACTTAAATACTAAGTCAAGCCATGCCTTATGTTATGGATTTGTATTGCTCTCTTTTAATTAATTTTCTCTAGTTATTCGAATGGGAAATGAAAGCCTATCCATTAAGAGTGCTTTAAAAGTTCATTTATTAGAGTAAATCAATCAATCAATATATAATAATAAAAGAGGAACATATACAAGATGACGTAGCACCTTTCTATGACCTTCATTTTTATTTATTTATTTTTAATATTTTTTTTCATTTCAATTATTTTATTTGGTAAAATCATCTACTTAACTCATAGTTCTTTAATAAATAAATTTTACTCTTAATTAATATTAATAATAACTTTCAAACTTTTCATATTCATAACTTTCAATAATTTAATGTATAAATTTGTAACACTTAAAATCATATTAGTAGAGATTTATTTTGAGGTATATTCACCTCTCATTATAATTGCCTTCTTTATAAGAGTTTTAATGTATATTCATGTATTCTTCCACCTTTAATTTTTATAATTCTTAATTAACTTTATTAATGTGGAAATAATGTGTTAAAAATGGAAGACAAATTTATTTGTTTATTTTTTTTATAATTAAAAAATATTTATTCAATTCATCAATCTTTCACCTTCCATTATAACTGCCTTCTTTATTAGAGATTTTAATATACATATGCATGCATTCTTCCACCTTCAATCTTTATAATTCTTAATTAATTTTATTAATGTGGAGTAATAATATGTTAAGAGATGGGAGATAAAAAGACAAAAATTAATCTATATAAGATTTTTCACGACCAAACTATTGCATACATCAATCACCATTTTAGTTTTAGTTGTGCTCAGGAAATGCTCCAACATAATTTTCAATGTATTTTCTTTAATAGTAACAATTTATCTAATGAGATCATGTATCGATGAATATTTATCTTGATTACACTTACTTATATTATATGTATTCTATTCTTAGTAAAATTTCTTTATAGGCTTAGATTTCTCTTCTTATTGGTTGAAAATTTTATATATTTGCATAGGATCCGCCGGGACTGATGGGGCTTGAACCCACAGCTTCCACCTTGAAAGGGCGGTGCTCTGACCAATTGAACTACAATTTCAGAAAAATACAGGATCTAGCAGAAAATATTATTCTCTGAGGAGTACCCGTCCAACCCCTTTTCATTATATTTATTGCTCAACATTTACTAAATTTTAATGATGCATAATATGCCATCTATATAATTTCTTTATAGGCTAAGATTTTTCATCTTATTGGTTGAAGACTTTATATTTTTGCATTTCATTATTATTTCTTGCTCAACATTTGCCAAATTTTAATGATTCATGATATGCCATCTATATCGAGAATACATACAACGGATTTCTTCTAAGGTGATTTTATGCACTCAATTTTTAAATTCATAAAAACAAATTCTGCTCCTATTTTATTTTAATTTCTTTTATAATATATAGTTTTCTTAAATTAAATTTGTTCAAGAATATAATTAGTGATTGATACCGTGTAACTTTAAAAACTATTTTAAAATTTATGACTCAAAAATATAGGTGGAAGTTAATTTCATAACAATAAATTAAAAAGAAAATAAAACATAAAAAGTATACTATTACAAAAAAAAAAAACAATCTTTTCTATTGGCTCATAAAACTAATAACATACATTATACATTATATATATTAGTGCATTTGAAATAATTGTTATGAGTAGTGCAAGTGTCACATTATTCACTAAATAAGTGTGATCTTTCGATTTTTTATTAGTAAAGCTATCATTCAAGTAAATTAGAAATTTCTTTCTTTATTAATGGTAGTCAGAAGTTGGATAATCCAATTTTTTCCTCATAAATATAGATAATACCCTTTGTATGAAAAAAAAAAGAAAAAAGAAGAAAAAAATGCATTATCCATAAAAGTAGAAATGTTCTATTTTATATTTATTTTATTTAATAGATGACTCAATATTATTCATTGACTGTCCATCAATTATTTTTTTATTTTCCTATATATATTTTTTTGTCGTCTATAATGTATAATACACATAAAATTAAGCATATACAAGGTAATATGATACTTTTCTATAATAAACATTCGCAATTTATTTTTTATTTTCTAATGACATTTTCACTATTGTTTTCATTTAATTACTTGAAAGAATCTAATATTCATTATTCATAAGAAAAATATCAGCTAAAGACACTACTAAAATTTATTACCATCTCTCTCACTCTCTCTCTTTATATAAAGTTGAAGTTGGACAAGGTAGACAATCTAATATGGCACCTCTCTGTGACCAATATTTTTTATTTATGTTCATTCTTATTTTATGTTTTTTGTCTTTTCTTCTTATTTCTTCCATTTACTTATTTTGTTAAAAAGAATTATGCCATTTTTGCTACCTATAACTAACACATAAATATTAGAATTAAAAAAGAAATAAATAATTGTTTAAGAGGAAAAACAAGTCTCAACTTTAAGCCTCTAATTAAAATAGAATTTGTCTATTTATTTATAAAAAATTCATTCAAAATTATTGTTAGACCGCACTATTTTATGTTGTGATGTATATAGAAGATTTGTCCGCCATTTATGACTGTCGATCCCCAATTCAATCTCCCGCTACATGACTAAGAGCATGTAAATTCGTAATTTACTTTCCCTATAGATTTAGGTATTAATTCTTAGAGTTACATTAATAAGTTTTATCTCCACATAAATAATACTTGAAATGGTAAGTGCAGCCGGCAGGATCCACTTGGATAGTATATATTATACAATTTAAGAAGAAAAAAGAAACTTAAAACTTAACCTAAATGAAACTTGTGGACTTGAATTGTAAAATGAACCTAATTTAGTGCTTTTGGTAAATGGGCACGGGAATCCGTGTCAAAAGGTGCATTTTCTTTTTGTTACTTTATCTCATGTACGCATTTATTTACTTAAAATAATATAGACAATAATATAATATTCCCTTCGCCCCGTTTTTAATTATCATGAAAAAATTTGATATAATTTTTAAGAAAAAAGTAATTAGAAGTATTGTTTGACTAAGATATTTTTTATTAATTATTTAATTTTTATTTATATAATATGTATTTTATAATTTTAAAATAATTAATACTAAAAATAAAATTAAAAATAATAATTAATTCTCTTTTAATTATTTAAATTGATTATTATTTTAGAACAGATATTTTTAATATACTAAAAAGGAACGAGAGTATAAGAAAGTTCGTGTTATTATCACTTTTTATTTCGTGCACTTTATATGTTTTTTATTAGATAATAATTTAGTGCTCCAATAATTTCCTCACTTTCACAAGTTAGGATCTTGTTCATAAGCGATCCTCGGAACCGTAATTTAGAAACAATCAATGACGAAATTAAAATTTTCCCTAAAAAAATTTAAAGTAATAAAAAAAAGTAAATATGTAATGAATTAAGGAAAATTTTCTTAAATTGAGCAACAAGTTAGGATCTTGTTCATAAGCGATCCTCGGAACCGTAATTTAGAAACAATCAATGACGAAATTAAAATTTTCCCTAAAAAAATTTAAAGTAATAAAAAAAAGTAAATATGTAATGAATTAAGGAAAATTTTCTTAAATTGAGCAACAAGTTAGGATCTTGTTCATAAGCGATCCTCGGAACCGTAATTTAGAAACAATCAATGACGAAATTAAAATTTTTCCTAAAAAAGTTTAAAGTAATAAAAAAAAAAGTAAATATGTAATAAATTAAGGAAAATTTTCTTAAATTGAGCAAATGAAACATAAAAAATAATTTTGATGCTAGCGTTCTTATTTGGGACTCAACATCGTGTGAGATGGATCCGCTATGATATTATATAATATTAAGTCTTGTGTCTACATCATACTTCAAAAATTAATTCAAAAATAAAATAAATTATTCAAATCTTATAAAAAAAACCATCCATATATGAGATTTTTTAATATGAGATTTTTTAATTGTTTAACGGCAACCAAACAGAATGTAAACCTTGAACTCATCAATTTGGAGGTTACTGATGCAATTCCAAAGTCAATATATATATATATATATATATATATATATCGACCATAAAGGCACGTTATTTTGATGTTTGAGTTGGCACAACATACAAATAACAAAGTCTGCCATTTGTGCAACTTTATTTTCCAACTCATTGGCAGCCCAATTAATGAATGTGACATTTTATGATTTATTACATACCCTACGCGCTCTAGTGACTTTGCAAATTCTAACTACCAATTTTGAATTTTGGACCATGACTTTCTTACTGTTTGGATAAGTGAAAATTAAATGACCTCTCATAATCAATTGCAATCTGAATAGAAAAAATTGTCCTTCAAATAAATACTGCGTGTATTTAATATATCGATCTTCAATTTAAAAAGTACTACATAGAAAATTAAAAATAACACAATATTTACCTTCAAATGAAACTCATATCAACTGTAATATCAACTATTATTATTATCTATTCTCATTCCATAATATTTTTTTAACTAGAGATAGACATATTAATTTATAATTTCTAACGACAAATTATATAGGAGTGGGATTTGGATGATTGATGATGCTTAATAGCTAGTACACATATCTCTTTTATATTTCGTCTAGTTACCGGACAATGTCTATTTTACTCTTATCATATATGTTACTACGTACGTATGGGTGTTCACGATTTGGATAAAAATTGATTTAAATCGAAAAATTGAAATAAATTAATTTTTTAATTTTATTTTATGTGGTTTGGTTTTACATTTTTAAAAAACAATAAGATTTGGTTTGATTTTGGTAAAAAAATCAACGAAATAATCGAACCGAACAGACAAATTTATACATGTTTTTTTATAATTATATATACATAATATATTGTTTTTTTGAATATTTTTATGCAAAAAATGCAGTACACTAATTTAAAATAGTAAGGTATGATGCTTCTTTTATTTGTACAACAATAACATTAACTTATACATTATTCAATAAGTTTATGTTGTTTAGTACATTAAATTAACCAACAATATAAGCAGAAAGTTAAACATAACTATAGTTCTAATATAAGAATTATAAGATCAAAAATGACACGAATACAATTTATTTATTTTTGAATGAATTATTGTCTTTTTTTTCTCTTTTAAATGAATCGTTTCTTTTATTTTTATGTATAGTTTATAATCGAATAACCGAACCAAATCAAATCAAAATCGATAACAACCAAACCGATGTATGCATAGTTTATTTGATTTGGTTTGATTCTAATAATTTTAAAATCGATTAAATTAGTTTGATTTTAATTTTGACCAATAACCGATTCAAATAGATCCGGAAACTACTCCATTTGTTAAGCACTAGGACTCTAGGAGTATTTTTTTTATTTCTAATTTAAAAACTGTACGATAGCCTTTGGTATATTCGTATATGCACTAACATAATTCTGAATATTTCAACAAAAAGATTATTGTAAGGTATATACTGACTTGTTCTAGCTGTCTTGCAGGTTGAATAAAGGTAAAGTTGACATTAAAGAAAAAGTCAATGACTATCTAGATAATATTCATCCATATATCATAAATAAATCTTTACTAAGCTGAAAAGCCCTCTTATCCACATGACTTTAATTAGTAACGAACATTACTATATCTGCACTTGTACAAGTTGAACTTGAACAACTATTCTTTTCTTTATACATATATATCTATTGTTGCCAATTACCCTGGAATCGACGTCCATCACTTATCTACATAGGTCTCTAAGGAAAACATTATTATTTTGTTTTTTCATGATTTTTTTTTAAAGTCTTGTCTCTGTTACATATTTCTTTTTCACTTTTGTAAAAAGAATGGTATGCTAAAAATGTTTTAGAATCTAAATTGACCCCAAAAAATAATAATCCAAGAAACAATATTACATTTCGATTTCCTAAAAGTTATAGTTAAGATTTTCCTTTCAATATAAAAATTAGGTAAAAGATACATATGTAAATGGCCTAATAAGAATTCTATGTTGGCTGTTGTTTGTTAGGTGCTGTAACCATGTGGAACATAGGCTGGAATGAGGCCACATATATAATTTCTTCCTAAGCCCACAAATGAAACACAATTTTCAAACCTTCTTTTTACCTCTTTTTTCTATTTATTAAAAGACAAAGGAACTTAATGTATTTTATGTAAGGCGGTGAAGAAAAAAAATACAACTACGTGTGTTGTAAGTTGTAACTTATTCCCGATGTTCAATGTATCACTAGTAAGTGGGAATTGTTTGACACTTCAAAAATACTCCTTGAATAAAAATTCAGATGTTAAATGTTGGAGTCTTAAAAATGTTATTTTAGTATTTAGGTCAGTAGATTGCCGATTAGATTAGAAGATTGGTAGGTAGTTGGGCATTGTATTATTTTCTTGTGGCATAGGCTTGGTGGTAGTTTAGTACCCCGTACTTGTTTTGCCTTTAGCAGTACTTGCATAGTTTCTTGTCTTGCAATTTCTTTTATTACTCATTGTTTATAATTGTGGTTTGATGATTGCATTATTATGTTGTTACTGTTCCTCTTTCATAAATGTTATGTAATGCTTTCTCTGTCTTGTTTTCTTTTATGTATATACGTTATCTGAGTCGGAGGTCTTTTGAAAATAATCCTTCTACCTCCATAAGGTAGAGGTAAAGTCTGTGTACAACTCTATCTTCCCTAAACTCCACCGATGGAATTACATTGGGTATGTTATGTTGTTGCCTCTCTGTTTTATCTGTTATCTGTTATATATATAAAACACATACAGGAAAGGGAATTCCAAAGTAAGATCATTCTTATTTATGGCACATTAAAAGAGTGTGTATTACAAGTCTGGCAAAGTTCAACCATACAGCTGCAGTTCAAGACGTAAGATAAAAGTAAACAAAATGAGATTTGGCTCATGGCCAACAAGTTACTAGCTTTTAGCATGCTAGTTAGGGCTGAAGAGAGCACTCCTCCACTGTCTCCCATGATTTGCAGCTTTTGTCTTCAGTGTCTGTTTTACACAATGCAAGATGAGATATCGGGAAGCTCAAGCTGGAAATGCCCTCGTCAAGGATATAAGCCTTTTCTTGAGCTTTCTTCTTTTCTTCATCAGTTAAATCTCCGTAAAGAAGGCTCAAATGTGGCATATATGCTGCATGATCACGAAAGTAAGACATCAGCCACAGAAAATATAGGCCACATTACGCTGTTAGGCAAAAAGAAATGATGAGGCAAGGCGGGAGTGAGTAACTTTTCCTGAAATTAGAAAACTCAAAAACCGATGTGCTAGAACCCTGAAGATTCGTCTTTAAGAACTAGCATCAGTGCTTTTGAATTGCTGTTTTAGTATTTTACGTGTTCTTTCTGTTCCATACCCAATGAGCTTCCTTTGCTATCTTAAAGCTAAAGATGTTCATCCATGGGGTGGGGATATGATGGTGAGTGGGACAAGGAGGCAGGCCAATAGATGGGAAGGAGAGCTTGAAGGGGTTTGCTACAGAAGTGCAAATTGAGGAGGAAATAGAAAACAAGGGGACCCTTTTTTATTATTTAGGAAGTTCAAAATCTGTTTGTCTAAGATTACTGAGTAGTACAGTGCAATCTTTGGTGAAATTAAAGGGATGAGTGTTATCTCCATGTCCTAAGTTCTATAATCCAAGAAGGTATCCAGAAAAAGATAACCCACAACTTGTTAGGGACTTAGGCATTGTTGTTGTTGTTGTACTCAAAAAAAGATAACACGTAGCCTTCTCAAAAAGGGAAATACACGTTTTGTGACAACAACTATAGAAACTGAATGGGACATAAAATCTAAAAAGAGAAAGTTTATCTTACATCCAGATCTGTTGTAATTAAAGTGACTGCAGCAAAGAGCACTTGCTTCCACAACCTGGAAGAGAAGAACAAATTTCAAGTCACTGATGTCAGCAAATGCACCAAAATTTGTACACAAACGAAGCATGTAAAGCATTAGACTGCTTCTGAACTTATTTTTGGAACTCAACAGAAGATGGTGAACTCACTGAGTCTCAAAGCATATTTGACCGCTTTCTCAGGCATTGCTCCCAATTTAGAAACTCTACACGGATATTTTTAGTCGACTTGATCTTCATTGCCTATGGAAGGTAACAAAAATGTAAACCTTTGGCATCTCCAAAGGAGAAGTTACATTAGACTTCCATGTTTCAGTCTCCTTATTCTTTGCTATCATTTCTAACACACAAATTTATGCTTTCCTAGGAAATAAGCAAATGGAACAGACACAAGAGGGAAAATATGAGGAGGCAAGATAGAGGTGAAAGTGAAAGAAAATTATGTTATTTCCTTTGTTTGGTCTCAGTTGGAAAATAAGGATAGGACCAAAACTTTTTCAGCTTATCTTTCTCATGGAAGTAGATATGTAGGCTCAAGGGAAACATGAATTGGTTGTTTCATCCCCCTCCTTTCCTATGCAGAACAAACCAGAGAAGGCAAGTTTTTGCAACTTTCCAGTTCTCTTCATTTGTCTATTTCCCAAGCTTAAGCCTAGTGCCAATGACAATTGAATCTCATATCGCTAATGCGTTATATTTTTAATGAAGAGAAATCTAATCTCCATTATTATATCGTGTATTCTTCCTCACTTTCCTCTCTCTTTATTCTTTGTCCTTTAAGCAAAAGCTTTCACTACGTAATCAGGGTGTTTTCACTACAAAAGGTGAAGAGATTAGAAAAGAAAGCTACCAATATAGCAATGTATTCTATTTTGGCCTTTGCAATTCATAGTATTATCATACTATCTCAAAATAAATGCTTTCAGTTACATTAATGTATTTGACCTCTATTGCTCCAAGCCTGTGCACTACCCTGTGTCTACAATTGATTTCTGTCCAGGCAACAGCAAGTATAGACTATGAACACTTGATCCAACTAGCAATTTTGATATATTAGATTAAGCACATAAAAATACCATATATGACTCCTTTACTATTACGAGACCAGAAGGTAGAAAATTACTTAATGACCATACGAGTGATGTTATAAGTACATTTTAATAGGACTAGCACCAGGTCATACGTTCAACTGCAAATTCTGATCTTTCTTCTCAAAAGAACGGTCCGGAGTTCACTCATCCAATGCAATAACTTTTCATTCCTTATGCACTAACTTCCGTCATTCTAGAGACTCTAGGCAACCCTATTGACATTCCAAATGTCTATGCAATTATAAACATTATTACTATCACATACATTTCGGTACATATGACTACATGGAAGTACAACAAACCAGACTAATCTTATCGCACGTTATCTCACTAAATATTCCACATTGTTGATTGTAAAATTACCCATTAGCTGTACTCTTTGTTTAAGCACCCATTACCCAGAAAATCAACATTTGCAGGATGAACCATTTTCGACATCAAGTATTTGCTCATGAAATAAAGAACAAAATATACAAGCCATTGAACATTTTCTTTTTGAGCTTAGGGACTATCAGGAACAACCTCTCTCCTCCTCACAAAGGTAGGACTAAGGTCTGCCTACATCCTAATCTCCCCAAACCAGGATTACAATGGGTATGTAACTGTTATTATCGAACAAATTACCAACACATAAGCTGGAAGAACAGCACATTGTTCATCAAACCAGCTCAAAATACCTAAAAACCTAATAAACTAGGTATTTTGAAATTACCAAGCATAGTATAAAATTGACCAATAAAAACCTAAAACCAATCAAGAAGCTGTAAAATTTTACCTCAGTGGTTGGGTGAAGCAAAAGGTAAACACACTGATAATAGAAAGTGCCAGTATCAATTTTGTCCACTGTAGCACTATAAGGCTTCACTGTCTCACAAGCTTTTTTGAACCTATCACGTGCCTCAGCCTCCGTCAACCGAATAGCTCCGATGACGGTCACGTGAGGTTCAAACTGGGGTCCACAAAACTCCGATCGGAGACCTTCTATCAACTTCTTGACCCTAACTCTCACATCCTCCCTCGGCAGAGCCCAAACAGAGTAAACATGCTTTTCCAACACTGCTTCACTGATTTGTACCTGCTGCATAATAGTTATACCAGCGTCCATTAGAATTTATTGAAATAATAGAAATTGATAACGAAAACCAAGGGATCTGATGTAAAAATTAGATGAAATAATTTTGGATGTCAAGAATTGTTTTTTATTCATTTGCCTTTCACTTATTTTTCGTTGATCATTTCACAAATGGATATATATGATCACCAAGTGCGATCGTGTTAAAGATTTAAACTTGAAACTTTAACATTAATTTTGAATTCCTCAATCACAAAGTCAACCTCTAATTTTTATAATCAAGAGATTTAAAATTAATATATAAAGATAAACATTCTTAAAAATACCAAATATACAATATAATTTTTTTGGAGGGTATCTTCGATAATCTGTATATTTGCTCCAAAGTGTGGTGGTATTTTACTATTTTCAATTTTCGAGTATCTATTTTCTTTTTTTTGGCGAATATTTTTATTGCAGAAGCAAAGTCACAATTATCACTAAAAAGAATTTATTTATTTTTTAGAAAAAAACAAACATACATAATATAAAAATTTATTTAAAAATCTTGTATATACATAAATAAATTTTTGACAAACGATTTGGATAAACCCATAGCATCTCTCCTCGATCTAATCTCAAATTCGAATTTCTCGAATACGAAATGAAATTACTTTTATTAAAAAGCGCTGAATACTTTTATTAAGAAGGCGCAGAATACCTTTGTTAAAAAAGGCACCTATCCAGCGTGAATCCAAAATATAAACTTTCCAACATGAATTTAAATTCAAATTTAATCGAATTATGTCGAATCTAGGTGAAAAAGAAAGTAAAAAGAATTTATCAACTCATCAAAATAGGTTTCTCGAAACCTATTGTCGCCTAGGCCATGCCAATGCAAAGCCTCAAGTTCTCTCTAAATTTGGTAAAATAGAAACATATTAATTCATATATAAGCTCGCTCTAAAGAAAACATTGAAGAACACGAAAAAACAACAAGAAGGAAACTTCATGCATCACTTCAAAGTATATACATTGTTATTTTACAACAGCAAAAAAGGAAACAAGAGACTAATATATATATAATGTCTGCACTCTTGATCTATGGGAAAGGAGCTATCTTCTTCATCTCCACATCCTCAATGTGAATCTCAAAGCACTTGCCATGCTGTTTCCAGTAATCTGCCTCGGGATTAATCCACTCCGGCTCCGGTATCTCCAGCCTCGTCCTCTTTATGGCATCAGTCGACATATTGTACTTGTTATCTCTCTTCTGGATTAGCTCTGGCTTCACCATCCCCAAATTCACCGCTTGTGGGGACATCATCAGTGATGGTGGCCCAACTGGTAGCTTATCGCCTTTTTCATCGCATATATTAAATATAAAATAAAATCAGGAATATGCTTTTGATTTATGTTTGGACACTTTTATAGAAGAGTACTCTAGTTACCTCTATCTGTTTGCCATGTGCACCAGAATTTGCCATAGGTTTTTGCAAAATTCTCGAGATCTTTTTTCACTACCATCTCTGGAACTCTAGGATTCACCCACAGTCCTGATTTTACCTGCCCCATTCGAATTTTTGTCATCCACAAATATCGAATAACATATAAGTTTCTCAATATATTGGGAATTTTTTTTTTAAAAGGGCAGAGTACTATTGCTTCTGAAGTTATGGTTAGGATTTCATATTAAAGTATCGTCTTTTTACAATTTCTTATTTTTGCATCAAACTAACCAAATTGGACACAGCTGATGTGGAGCACAAACACTTTTTTTAAAAAAATAAAAAATGAAAGGAACAAACCTCGTAAGCATGAGAGTGCCAAAGTTTCTGCTCTTCTTTAGGCAAGGTTTCAAAGATACGATCAGATACTATATATTCCACTCCTTCACACAAAAAAATTCATCAGTTATTAGCAAAAAAATGGAAATTGAAAAAGGAAAAAGGTAAGTCTGAATAAAAGGATACCGATAAGGCGTGCGGTGGAATGATCAGAGTCGTAAACAGCAGATTGTAGAAAATCCTGATTGACACGCGTGACATAATGATGAGTTTCAATTTGTCGATTCATATCATGGTTGTAGAGTGCAAAAGTGCAAACATGTTGATTCATTTGCTTAATGGGTTTCAAAGACTGCAACATCTGAGCACCTTTATCCAGTATGTGTTGCTCCGTTGTCATGGCCTTTCCCGGCGGTATCTGCTCCCCATGGCCCCCTCTCCCTGACGTAGTTTCAGCCATAAAACAAAATTTAAGTTTTAAAATAGTTTCTTAAAAGATAGGATTGATGACTTTGGGAAGATCTTGATGATCTGATGATGTTCTATTTTCAGGGGATTTTGAAGAGGATTTGGGGTTACATTGCCAGGTGGGCATGCAAAGATGGTATGAGCAGTTGGATGCCACGTAGTAGCTCGACGGTCAACGTGTTGTTAAGCATTTGGTGACACGTTTTCAGAATTTTAGAGTTCAAACAGATGGCTTTATATTTATTATGAGATAGAAGATGGATAGTGTTGAAAATACAAACAGAGTGCGAGAGCAAAGGAAGGATAAAGATAAGAAAATATATTTTGATGCAATAGCAAGCGTAGTAAATATCTAAAACCTATTTTTTGAAGTACAAAGTTTCACTTTTTTTATTCTCTTAAATTTCTCATAATTATCAGACGATATCACATCATCATCAATTATATATATTGCAACGGACGAAGTAATATATAATATTTAATCATGACATTATACATGGGCGTTTCATTAATCGGTTATCATGACATCTAAACTCGATGGCCTAAGGTGTGGTGTACTAGGTGGACGTGAATAAAGACAATGTTTTATTGTGAAATTTGAGAAGAAAAAAATTTTACTTTCAAAGTGGAAAAATAATTTAAATATTAAAATTGTCTTTGATTATAAAAATATAAATTAAAGTTATTTTTATTTTTTTATTAATTAATTTAAAGTGAAAATATCGTTTTGTTATTTTCAAATTCTTAATTTAAAATTTTTAATTTTATAATCACACGTGTTTTCGGAATTCAATGTAAGAACTTTTTATAATCAAACGCCTCTTTAATATATTTTTCAAAATCATACACTCAACATATTATTGAGGTATAAGTTAATCTAGCCAAATTCTTCAGAAGGGCGCTTCTTGTTCCGATCCGCGAGCTGCCTTTCAAACAAATGAACAATTAATTTACTTGTACATAATTTTGTATACTTGCCGATTCTCAAATCTTTGAAGCATTATACTCAAAATAGGAAATAGATTATTATTAATCTATCAACTCCATAAAATTCAAATAGATTATTATTAATCTATCAACTCCATAAAATTCAACAATATAGATGGTGGTGGTGCAGTAAGATTTCGAATTTAAATTCGCAATATAAATTGTGGTGAAACTATTCCACATTCAATCAAAGATTTCGAATTTGAATTCAAATATGAAAAAAACATGTTAAGAGCGTTTAATCCCACTTCTTATGTCTGTCAACAAGAGTTCAGCCCATGATTCAATCGATAGATAGGCCGAAAACATATTTCTGGACAAATGAACAGACCTTTCCTTTTGGCATCTCCAAATGACGCTACAATATAATATGGATCCAAACTTAATTGGGAATCTCTTCCCATGAGAGTTCCGGGAAAAAAATAACTCCATAAAATTCTGTCGGATGAGTCGACTCAGAAGATGAAAGAAGGGAAAAAAGTTATGCTAGTACTATTTAGAGAAGTTCAATAAATTACATTATTAAACACATGAAAGCATGGGATTTAGTATACTCGTACTAATAATCGATGCATATATATAGAAAGAGAGAGACTACTAATTGATTACATTTCTGATTTCTCATGGAAAAGGTGCAGTCTTTTTCATTTCAGTGAGCTCCACATCAATAGCAAAGCCTTTGCCAGTTTGCATCCAGTAGTTTGCATAAGGATTCATGGTCGTCTCTGGCCCTGCAATATCCACCCTTGTCTTTTCCAAATCCTTTGAAGAAATACCATATCTTTCGTCCCTCTTCTTCACTACCTCTGGTGCCACCATGCCCAAATTTACCCCTTGTGGAGACATCATCAAAGCAGGTGCTCCAAGTGGGAGCCTATCACCTGAACCACCACACAAAATGATCATGCAACAACTACTAAGTACGTCTTATAAAAAGTATGATTTCTTAGTAGAACTTAAAAGAAAATAAAGGACGTTGTACGACTTGCCTCGATCAACTTGCCAGGTGCACCAAAACTTGCCATAAGTTGGAGCAAGATTCTTAAGTTCTTGCTTTTGGACCATCTCTGGAACTCTTGGGTTCACCCAAAGTCCTGCTATAATCTGTACATTTAAAATATTTCGAAGTTTGCAAATAGGCATTTTAGCCCCATAGTATTTTAATTGAATAATTTAGAATGTCAAAAATTTAAGAAAGAGTTAAATGACAAAATGGAAAGCAATTACCTCGTACTCATGACTGTGCCAGAGCCTCTGTTCCTCTGCTGGAAGAGTTTCAAAGACTCGATCTGATATTATATATTCTATTCCTGCACTATCACAAATATTCACTACATAAACCGATATCCGATATTGGCTAACTCAAACTTAAAAAGCAAGCTAGCTCACAAATATTCACTACATAAACCGATATCCGATATTGGCTAACTCAAACTTAAAAAGCAAGCTAGCTCGTGAAGGGAGAATTGTTCAAGATTATATATAATCCATCGCCCACCGAGATGGAAACTAAACACCATTTGCATGTCCAGTACTAGACACATAATGTGGAGTATGAATAATATAAGATCGACTCAACATCAAACAAATCAAGAATTAAAATGAACCTGACTATAGTAGCATAATAAATATTGGATCTTGACCCATAACTAAATCTATGAGTAATGTGTTATACGGTCAATTAATTTGTTATTATTTGAAGAAGAAGAATTGAATTACCAATAAGGCGTCCTTTAGAATCATCAGAATCATAAACAGGACACTGGAGGAAATCCTGATTGAGTCGAGTGACATAGTGGTGCGTCTCGATCTGTCGAGTGATGTCATGACTGTACATAGCGAAAGTGCAGACATGTTGGCTCATTTGCTTGATGGGTTTCAAGGACTGCATCAATTGAGCGCTTTTGTCTATAACATGTTGCCCAATTGACATTGATTTTCCAGGAGGAACAGAGCCGTCGCCTGGGGGCATTGCCCCTGCTGCTTGATCGCTAGAAGACATATTATGGTTTATGATGAAATTGACAAGTACTGAATTTTTCTCTGATTTTAGTTTGGTGGCTATGTATTTGAGGGTGAAGAGAAACAGATGGTGAAAAACTGAGAATATAGAGGTGGAAGAAAGGAGGTGGATGCTTGTTTCAGATCCCACGTAGCATTAGGACGATTTGATTAGCTAAGCATTGTGATAGATTAGGCTAGGCTGCTGCTCCCATTTTAATTTGTTTCATTTTAACTTAAAATGTAAAAAAAATAAAAACATCCTGACACACGATAAATGTTTTAAAAAAGAAGGAAAAACTAGACTAATTATGAAATTATTTATCTCCAAATTATTTACTCTTAATAGGTTCATGATTCAAATTATTTACCCTCTTACCCCACTTTCTCTCTTTTAATTTCAAGCATGACGTTAGCAGCACTACTCTTCTTTGATACCATCAGGATATATTATATTCTGATAGCATCAAGCAATTTCACTGAAGCACTGTCTCTTTTTTCTTGATACCGTCAAAGTATATATTCTCATGGTATCAAACGTGTATTTACGCCAGTGCCCCTTCCCTTATTCCTCTTTGATACTATCAGAGTATATTATACTTTGATGGTATCAACCAATTTATCAAGCAATTGCTTGATATCATCACAGTATAATATACTCTGATAGTATTAAGAAGGAAGAGACAATGCTTCAGCGAAACTGTTTGATACCATCAAAGTATATTATATACTTTTATGGTATTAAATGTGCGAGATAGTTAAAAACAAGGGATATGATGAAGTAATGGGATATCCAATGGTACATAGTTTTCTCTTTTGGGGTATAACAATAATTATCCCAAAAAAAAATTTCATTTTGTTTATGTTACTTTCTTTTTTTATCTCTTTATATAAGAAAAAGAAGATATATTTTTTAAAAATAATTTATTTATTTTTTAAAAAATAAGACCAACAAATTAAAAAGAAGATTTTAATACATTCTACTTATTGAAAACTACAAAATTCAAATTAACTTTCATTTTTTAAAACTCCATGTCAATCAAAATAGATAGTAATATTAATACATACTACTAGATTAGAGGTCGGGTAGTTAAATTTCTACATACTGATTGTGTTTATATATATATATATAAAAAGTCTAAAACAGTTAAATTATTGAATCATTAAAATCAAGGTTATTGAATTAAGGAAAAAAATTTGAACAAGTCTGTAGATCGTGGAAATTTTACATATTATACACCCAAAAGTACACTGATGTGGTGGCTAGAAAATAGCCTAACAAAAATGAATGATCAATGCTAACATAATTTACAGAAGAATAACATGATATCTAGACTATCCAAAGAATACTTTGATCTCACATACAACAGAATTCATTTAATAATTCAACAGGGAATACTTCACTCTAAGCACAATTTTTCCTTTATCAACCCCAAGTTTAGCTCCTGTTACCAACCAGTGCCCTGGTGCATCCTGTGGTCCCTTTGACATTTCTGTCATGTCTACAATTTTTACCAATTTCCCCATTTGGCTGGAAGTATCCCCTTTCTTGTTTTCGTTCTGAAGTGACGTTGAAGAACCATCAATCCTTTGTACTGCTGATAGGTTTGATGGACTGTGATCCCATACTGATCTTCTTATTGTGCAGCCAGGTACCTTGGAAAAAAGGAGTTTCAGATGCAAGACACTCTTGGCACCAAAATCCCAAACACCAAGCTGAGCCCCCGTCACAATGTGAACACCAGAGAGATCTCCAATGGAAGTCTCAGTATGTTCAATTGGTGTTGTGCTGACATGGGAGAAATTTTTCCACTTGATTGGTTCAAACCATCTGCTATCCTGCTCCTCGGGACCTTTCCATTTTGGGGCACCTATAGCCATGTGTGCATCCCAATGGGGTTGAAGGATCTTAGGAAGAGAAACCAGGTGCTGCAAATTGACTGAAAGACGGTTCTGCTTGTTACCTTCTAGACTGAGCCTGAGCCCTGTCACTGGTTTACGACCCACTGTCACCTGAAAAAGTGATGCTATGATTTAGCGAAAGGAAGATATTGAACTTGCAACAAGCTGATATCGATCAACATTTATCTAGACAACATTCCATTCAGTAATCCCCCAACCTAGTAGATCAGCTAGCTATTCAATTGCATTTATATTTCCAAGACCTAACAGAGTGTACAATATTCATGGTTGGAAGAGCAATGTTTTTTGTAGTTTCTTATTTGTTGAACTCATAAGCTCCATGTTATGCTTAGATCAAGCTTATATTGTGACATAAAAAATCTGATTATTACTACTATGTTGCTCTCTTATAAAGACAATGTCTGGGATCATCAGAATAGTACTCTTCTGATTAATCCATTATTTATGAATTGGTAAGAAAGGATTTCAGTAATATTACAAGGTAAATGAAGTGTGGGAGCCATTGCAGGCAAGGTATCTTTTATGTGAAGCTTGAGCACGAGTTGCTTTGACCATGTTGGAGGGTTTCACTTTGCTCAAAATGCTTTAAATATTGCCCATGAATAAACAGGGAAAGTTACAAAACATGCATGTATGTGCATGAGTATATTTAAATTTTGTTTCCATTTAAGTAACTTTTGTTTTCAGAGAGCTCCTTGATATTCAATGCTGTGGGAATTGATTATGCTGATTAATTTATCAAATTTTAGGGTAAACGGCAAATGATATCTAATTTGTTCTTCTTTCCATATTGTTTCCGGTTCATCTATGGCATTGCATAGCATTCCCTATGATGATAGTCAAATTGTCATAATACAAGTAGCAGTGCTGGTGAATAGAAACTGGTTCCATTAATTGGGGCAGTTGCCTATACAAGTCTTCATAACTACTCCCGTTTACCGTACTTGAGCCGATGGTCCTTCAGAAAACAGCCTCTCTACCTACACGAGGTAGGGGTAAGACCCACTTGTGGGATTTCACTAGGTATGTTATTGTTGTTGTTGACTATACAAGTCACCCAATGGTAAGGACTATTAACTTGATTTTTTTAACAAAGGAATGTTCAAGAGAAATTTTTGAGGTTGGGATTGCAAACAAATGCATAAGTCAAGTCCAAGACTACATTAGAAGGTAGTTCCAAATGCATGTGAAGGACCGTTACTAGACAGTTGTTCCTAAATCCACATTCCAAAGTGACCATATATGAACAGTCAGCAGTCAGATAGCCGGGACCATTTTAATCCTTCACCATTCCAGAACAAAATTATGCTATAGCACATAGACTTCATAGTAAATTTAGCATTAAACAAGGGAAATCAACATTTTCTGAGCTGGTCCACTATTAAACCCTTTTGATATTGTACTCTGCCCGTATTCTATAAGCTTACTACATAAGAATTCATCATGTAGTTACCATTGCACATCTTTTGGTTTCACTCTTCTTAATTAATAAGATTGTAAAATAAAACAAACAACAATATACCCGGTGTAATCCCATAAGTTTTCTAGAACTAGTCCAGTTCATACTTTTTCATATTGGTCCTCCATATGAAAGAAATTTTTTTACAAGCATTAGGCAAGTGCATGCAATCTTGGAAAAACAAGATCCTTCGGCAATTCAATGTCAAATATTTCAGCTGTAGCTAGTGATGTGTTTGTAAATCTGGAGAAAAGTATGAAGAATACCTGATCTGGGCTAATATAGAGCTTAGGACCCATCAAACTGAACTGTAGGGATAAACATACAGGCTCCTTTCTTTGAAGGTTATTTTGCTCTGGAGCCCACACACGAGCTATTTGGAAATCTAAGAAATACTGTAAATCTTCTATTGGTGGCTTGTCTGAAAAAATTATAATGCAATACATCAGACAGCGAAAAGCATATTTTGAGAAGTTCAACTCATATTTAGAACACAAACAGGGAATTCTCTAAGCCCATACACACATGGAAATTATTCGCATGTCAGTTATTTAGTCTCCAACGCCCATCCCCCCAAATACAGGTTTTTCCTAAGGATGACGGACCCTGAAGTCCCGTCAACGCAGAGAGCTATGAAATCTTTTGTTCTTAAGAACATAAAAAAACTTGGAATATGGCTTTTCTGCTAATCCCTTTGCCCATTTTATAGAACAATATTAGTTTTTGGGATTCAAACAGTTTTTTCTCAAACATCTTCAAGTACTTTTAACTATAAAAAACTGTGAGTACTATGTGTAGTTTCTAAATACATAACATCTATTTCATACAAAATAAATAGATGTTTTGACCCAAGTGTTTCAGACCTGTCATGCTCTCTGGGTGGGTGGGAGGACTATTTAAGATGCATCTGAAGATGAAAGAGTAACTCTCAAGAACTACAGTACAATCATTCTGGATTACCACTATTAGCTATTTTCTTAGAGTTCTTGCTCATTTAATTTAGAAAAGTAAACCAATAGAGAATGAATCAAAATCTGCATGCAACCGAAGAGGAGTGAATAGTAATGGGATACAATACTCACATTCTAAGTATAACTCAATCGCGCGGCTCAGGTACTTTATTCCAGGCACCTCTTCGAGAAATGACACAATGGGAGTAAATGTCATATTGATCACATCTGGTGATGTTTCTACAGTGCTTGCCCACTTGTCGTGACTCTGCTCCAGGTCATCACCTCCTCTTCTGCGAAAAATAACTGTAACATCCTGCAGTAGGATAATTCCAATAATTTTGAATGTTTGATTTACGGAATAAGGGAGCATGTTGAAGAAACAGATTTCAAGAAGTCAGTTAGCACTACTGTATCCAAAAGCCTACATATAAGATGTGCTAACCTTGTCCTTATATCTTAAAGGTCCGGCACTTGAGAGATTCTTCGAATCAGAGAACCTCTGATCTCCAATGTCATTCACATAGTTTTCAATGTCTGAAACTAACAAAGGAGATGACTGGTGTTGTTTAATATAAACTACATCCCTACCACCGATCGTCGCGGAGGTGACAATATGGGTGCCATAGTTTTCAATAAAGCTGAAAGAAGAACATCAATATCAGAAACAACAAAGAATTGGCCAAAGAAATTGAATGAATGCCCTAATATATTCTTGGATCAGTGAGGCTGTTTCTCATACAGATATCCATAAGCAGGCATACTTCAAAAAGCAGAAAAATCAGAGTTCAGCACATTTTGGGCCATATTATACATCCGCAATTTCTCATACATAAGTTCAGGGCATAAGAAGCTTGAATTCACAAAGAAATTTTTTTCTAGTTGCTCATAGCTATTAAGGCTAACAACAGTAAGAATCTAAAGGGATTACAATTTGGAGCACAAGAATATCGATGGTAATGGAGCATGAGCACCTATAAATTGTTATAGAGAAATGGCAACTGCTCATTTTCTTCCCTGACTATTACAAATAAATCTAAATGCAATAATACCTTGCTATCAAAAGAAATGATGCAGTACCATTAAAAACCAAAATGTTGAAATGTAGGCTGATGTTAGATACTTCACCTTGCCAGTGATGCAGGATCCCAGGAGTATGGAACAGCACGCTTGATTTCATCCCGCAGAAGTAAATCTAACTTTACTAATCTCACTGTAAAGAGTGGGATAACATGTCCAATCATGGCAAGGGATTTAGTAGCTGCCGCATCATATTGCCAAGAACCAGTGAAGTTAAACATGGAGTTAAAGCTTCCAAGTGGGACATCTCCAGATATATTGGAGATTTTGTTGAAGTATTTTGCCATCTGGAAATTCAAGCACAAGACAATTTAAATACATAATTATAGAGACAGGAGTGAACTATAAACATCTCCTGCAAGTACTCAATTGTGAAGGAGCATAGATAATGATAAGGATAATGCTTAAGAAGAAATCAGAAGCTAGGTTGGTATCCTGGAAAGAAAGCAAAAAAGACCTGCCTACTTTGGAGAGGAGAGTCATCACTATTGTGTTTTTAAACTCTTTCAGTTTTCATAGTTGGTGAGTCCCTCCCGTGTGCACTTTGATTACACCTACCCTTCTATCAGTATATAAATTTTGAGAAGAATTTTATCAGTATATGAATTTGGCAACAGGAAAACGTAACCTCAGAAAATGATCATGCAAGAAGAACCAAGACAGAATCTTTGATGAAAGATAAGTGTCTACGGTTTACGAAGAATACATACTGATCCTGAGACAGACATGTTTTCGTACTGAAGTACCAAAAATGCCACTGGGTAACCAAAAACAATTCTCTTAGCTATATGTCGTGCATTTTCAAACAATTTCTACATAAGGTGGCAAGATGATATTTTGTGCAGTTACATATTGATGACGCTTGGCCTTTACACAAATAAATGCGTCAGAAGTTCCACATAGGTTACTTCTCAAATTCTTTCAAGTTCATTAAAGTTTTATGCAAAGCTCCTTGAATGCCCATTGGATATTACTGTAGAAACCATTTAATCATCTATATTTATCAGTATAAGCAAGTAGAGACCCCTGCAAGTTGTGCTTGAGGACAACCCAAAAACCAGCAGTTTGACTAATACAGACAATCCCACTTAACCAAGCCAGGTAAATAGACACCAAAAAGGGGCTGTCAAATAAGTGGCAGACTTCCAGAACCACCATTTAATAAGGCATAATACATAAATATGCCACAATTGGCATATATGTCCTCCAACTTTGGGTGTGAATAGGTAGGCACTTAAACTTGTATAAAGTTGAACAAGAAAAGACACGTGTCCTACATGACATGATACACGTAAGACACCACATGGGATGATGCATAGGAAGCGAATTGCTACGTAGGACGTGTGTGTCTACTTGTTAAACTCTATCCAAATGCATCTTAAGGTAGCTGGTGACAACCCTTAATTCATCTCTCATGAATAGTTCATGTTTTTACTAATGATATCTCTAAAATGTTTAGGACATCCGATTCAGTGATTCTCTGATGAGTTCAAGATTTGAACCAAATGCTGTAGATCTTTCTACATTATGTGCATGTGCAACTAGGTAAAGTTCCACTATCCAAATAGCAGAGGAACTATCCAATTGAATATAGCTTAGAGGAAGCATAATACATAAATGTGCCCTTTAATTTGGTTTTTAACTGACATTATGCCCTCCAACTTTGGGTGTGCACAAGTACGCACTTAAACTTGTATAAAGTTGAACAACCACGTACACATGTCCTACGTGATCAAATAATAAATAAACTCTCCATTAAGCCTAAACTCAAATTGTTTATCTTGCCTTGACCATCATTAGTTCATTACCATACTACACAAAAACAAGAAATTAATACCAACCCTTATCAGTACAGCTATTTATTTAAGAAATACAGAAACAATTACCTACTAAACAAAATTAAGAAATTGGAAAACCAAATATAAATAGCCAATTTAGCCCATCATTTAATAAACTTAAAAGATTAGGACCATACACTTAATCTAAAACTCCCAAATTGATCAATCAAAAGAAGCAATGATAAACATGTAGTAAGGGAAACTGAAACCTGACCTCATGGAAGGTATAGACAGGTGTGGCCTCAATGATTCTCAATTCTTCTGAACATTCAATGTCCACAGTAACATTAGGAAGCAAAATACCCCCATCTGGATGCAAAAGATCCATACGGTTTTCCTCATCAAGATGAACTAAACGAGACCCTGGAGCCCCTTTACAGTACAGAAGCCTAATATCAGAAGTGACATCAAATCCCCTACCCAGAGCTTGGATTGAGTTGCTGAGGGTAGTAATCAAAGCATCTGAGGCTAAACTCTTCTTGGGGTTTGAATCCTCCATACAAAGATTGTTTATTGGCAAGAAACACAGCAAAGTACTGATGGTGACTTGTTCTTCATTCCAATTCCAAAAATTATCAACAACTACTAATAAAGATTGAAACTTTCTGCTTTCTTTTGTTCAATGGAAAGTAATTTCTAATTTCCTTTGGTGTTTTTGTTGAAATTGGTTTTTTAGGGGCTTGTTTTGAATGTTGTTGTTTGGTGAGTCAGAGGTTGGACTTTGTTAATTAGTTGGTGTTTGTTCATTTGACTGCAATAATGGCAAAAGAAAACGCGTTGGTTTGTGTTGCTTGAAGATTCCCCAGTTGACCAGTCTTCCATTTTTTTTTATTTGATTTAAGTTTGATTAATTTAAATTTGTATTACATAATTCATTTTTTAAAATAATTTTTCAAAGAAAACTTTTTTCATGTTATCAAAATCTCTATTTAAGAATAAATAAATATCAACCATATCTCATGACAATTCATGTTAATCAGCGTTCTATTTTCTTTCTTCATCCTTGCTTCCTTTTTTTTAAAATCGTAAAAGAAGGGTAAGATGTTGCTTTATCTTTTTTGTTTTAGCACTTTATTATAAGAGAAAAAAAAACCATTGACTTCTTTTATGTTTTAGTGAAAAAGAAGGATAAATATTCTTTTGTTTTTTTATTGTTCTTTTCCATCTAAAGGACCCGCCCCCCTGCCCCCCACTTTTTTTTGAAGTCAAAAAACGAAAAAGTTATTCCTCTTACTTTTATGAATTTATTTGTCTTATTTTAATTTATTATAAAATTCAAAAAAGTAAATAAAAGTTTT
Source organism: Solanum dulcamara (assembly GCF_947179165.1). NCBI lineage: Eukaryota > Viridiplantae > Streptophyta > Magnoliopsida > Solanales > Solanaceae > Solanum > Solanum dulcamara. Next base: position 45,524,876 of record NC_077247.1, read on the forward strand.
AAACTTTGTGATTATAAATTAATACTATGTCCTATGTATCATAATATTTTTAATCTTATAATCTTAAAATATAAAAATTAAATTATAAAATTGCTAAAAAAGAAAGATATATTTTTTTCTATAACTAAAAAGAAAAATATAATAAATAAATTGAAACGAAGAAAATATTAATTTTCTCTCACGTCTACGCCAAAAGCAAATCAATTAAGCATGGTTCAATGTTTAAATTCTAATAGTTTGATTTTCACCTATAAGATGGACCACACTTCCTTCTTAATTGAAAGTCCAAGTAAATCAAAATCAAAATCAAATATTATGTTGAAATTTTTAAAACTCACACCATATTTATAATCACATACCCTTGATAATTAAGAGTCAAAAGGAATAACTTGAAGATATTAGTTAGTTACACAGCTAGCAGGTTGTTAGTAATTAGTTACATAGTTGTACTTGTAGTTAGTGAGCTGAAATTGATAGTTAGTAATAGATGAGGAAGGCATTAGTTCTTAGGAATATTGAAGTGTATATATAGAGGACATTGTAACAAGTTCCTCCTTCTTCAAACTTTCTGAAAATCAATACAATCTCTTCTCTATCTGAATTCTTTTCTTCTTCTGTTAAGCTGCTAAGAGCAGCATTTTTTATAGCATAAATTTTATCAAAAACTTTCCGACACATGGAACTTTTTATACGAAAGAAAATGATCAAATTTACTTTTAAACTTTTGCAAAATGGTTCAAAACATAAGAACATTTAGGTTGACAGCTAAACATGAATCAATATCATGGAAAAATATTTTTTTAAAAAAATAGAAAGAAAGAAATGAATTTAGAGTTATTAAGAGGGTAAGAAAATAAGAAAGTTATGAAAGATTAAGGATTAATGTGCACGTTATTTATTTTTGTTGTCCTTTTCTTATATAGTAAAAAATCAAAGGACATTTGATTAAAATCATTACGTTGATAATTCCTAATGTAAATTATACGTTATAGACTCTTTTTTTTTCTTCTAATAGTTTTGTCAAAGGCGTGTCGATTTTAAAAGTCAAGTTGGCTATATAAATTTTTGTCATGATTGTAAATTGAATAGTGAAGACTTATTCAAAATTCTTTTTTGAAAGTGCATATTCATGCCTCTAAGAAATTGGTTAACTCATAAAAGGAAAGTGTGTGTGTTTTTTTTTTGGGGGGGGGGGGGAGAGGGGGGGGGGATTTTGAATCACGCCTATGGACCATAAAAATTGAAAGCTTACGTACTAATTGAAAAATTAAATAATATTGAAAGTCAACTACGTATAAAGTTTGCATTTGGATTTGTTAAACCCAAATCATTGCTCAAGATATTTATAGCAAATCAAAATCACTGCATATATGTTCTAATATGACATGCAATATATTCTTAAAAAAAATAATCAGAAAGTTTAGGAAGCCCAAACAATCATTTTAATATTAAGTTCAATATAGAATTAAGCCTTATATGTGAACCCCAGAGGCCCAGAATGTGAAACAAAAGGTAAAATAATCTTGCTGTGACTAGCTGACAGAAAATGTATAATAAAATTTTGGAGACTAGTAGTTTCTTGTAATTTGGTTCAACATTTGGTTATTCTATATTCTTATATGGATAAATTTTTACTTGAGCTCTAGTGGTCAAGGGTGCGATGTAATAATAATGAATGAAGTGTCTTGAGTATTTTTAAGTTCAACACTAGTAATATTCCTTTTAAAATTATTTTTGTCCAAGTCTTATTGTACAAAATTACTCAATATCTCTATTGACAAAAGATAATGAGCCCGTTTGGATTGGCTTTAAGTTGGTCAAAACCAACTTAAAGCCCCTTTTCAACTTTTGGACGTTTTTTTCTAATGCTAACTTTAAGCCAGAAAGTTCTTAAAGTCAGTCAAAAATGAAAAGTTAGGATTTCTAACTTTTTTTTTTCTAAGTGCTTAAAGTCATTTTCTTTGACCATGGAAATTACTTTTATATCCCTTATATTTTAACTAAATTCCCAAACTACCTTTTTTATTCTTTTAACCCTAAAATTCACATAATTTTCCTCATTTAAGCACTTTTATCCAAACACTCAACTGCTTATTTATAAAAATAACTTTCAACACTTTAAAGTTCTAAAAGCACTTCATACATAAAAGTTATTTTTTTTAAGCCCATCCAAACGGGCTCAATAAATAGAGATGATTAAGCAAAATGTAGTTCAATTATTATTATTTTTTAATCAAAAATGGTCATTCGGCAATTTTCAATTACACGTGAAATATAATTCATGCTTTCTTCTCTCTTTTCATCCACCCATTAATGGCTTCTTTGTTCTCTTCCTCCTCCTCCTCCTAGTTGCTTCCATGTTCAAATTTCAAATTTTAAAATTAACGTGATGCAAACGTGAATTACTTTAAGTGAATAATATATTAAAAGATTCAAAACATTGAGAGAAGTTCATAAATAAATTTTGGAATTGTTTAGAGGAGATTTGAGTTGGTTGGAACTGATACCAGGGGCGGACCCAAGGCAAGTTCAGAGGGTTCATCCGAACCCCCTTCGTTAAAAAATTACACTGTATATATAAGATAAAATTTTAATTTATGTGTATATATTTAACATTGAACTCCCTGAGCATAAGCCAAAGGACTAGCTCAGTGGCAAATGGGGTTCAATATTTCGCCTTAGCTTGTCTCAGCTCCCGAGTTTGAATCCGAATAAGTACCCTTTTTTTCTGATTAGCGTGTTTAATTTTTTTTGAACCCCCTTCATAAAATTTCTGGGTCCGCCACTGACTGATACTATATTGTATCAAATGTATATAGATGTGTATACTTTCTCTGATTATAGTTATACATCATCTATATACAAGTATACACTATTTATACAATATTAATACATTATATATACATATCGATACATTACATATACATATGACCATTTTATTATTAATTTTGAGCAATTTTTTTCATGCAAATAAAAATGTGGCTACATATAATGTAAATAAAATCACTTTATTGTATATTCATGTAATTTACCGTAATAAATATTTCATAAAATTAATCGAGATGCGCACAAATTGGTAGAACACCACGATTATGAAAAAAAATACTTAGAGCTCTTATCCTAGTAATTCTTTTCTCCATCTCCATATATTTATTAACCTAGCTATTAATATTCTTTTTCAAATGGTAAAGAATAATTCTTAATTTGTTGCGGAAAATCGAAAAGCATATTCCTAATGGGAAAAAAAAAACATTAATCACCATAACTATAATATGTAACAGAACATTTTTATAGAACCTGTTAGTTCTGTTTCTACACCTTCCTGATCATTTCATGTCTTTAGTTATTACTCAAACTACATTACGTACATTATCTTTATTAAATTGTGTGAACCACATAATTTGCAATTCTTAATTAAACGATTAGAGGAGATATAATTTAATATACTTTCCCATTTCAATTATTTGTCGTGAATTTTAAAATTTATCTCAAATTATTTATCAATTTAGGAGTTTAAAAAAAATAATTATTTTTTCTCATTTTATTCTGAGTACTACTTTTTGAAAACTGCAAATACCTCAATAAAGTAAATATTCAAATAAAGAAAAATTATATCTTAAGAGATAAATAAAGATAAACTAATTAAAATTAATCCCTTTTAATTAATATTTTTTTAAAAGGTATGTAAAAGAGAAACACGATAGAAATTTGAGAAAGAAAAAAAAATAGTAAACAGGAGGAACTTATATTTAGACTAACCATGAAATAGAAGACAAAATAAATTACTTACATGTCGCCTTACACACATCTCTCCGTTAGTTTTAATTTAAGTCATTATTCAACTGATCATGTCAAGTTATTAATAGGCAATGAAGAAAATGTCTAGTCTACTATTAAGAATTCAACAATTGCGTATGTGTATGTATACATTGTCATATCCCATGGCAACTCGTGTCAAATAGTGTACAATATATTGGTGATTTCTAAATTATTAATTTTAAGGAGTCGCTATCTAATTATTTTTTTAAGGTAAATTAGGATACCTAAATAGTTAATTAATGTAATACTAAAGTTAATTTCAAATAATAGTCAGTAGACTTATATGATTCTAGGTAAGAGTTCTAGTTATCCTAAAGGAAGGATATTAAGCATCCTTTAAGATTCATTAAAAATGATTACCGGCCAAACTTAGATTAATTAACTAAAATTAAATTTGAGTGCTAAGAAATTAAGTAATCGAGCAAGTAAGTTAGAAAACATTTTTTCAATCTTGAAATTAGAAATCAGTTGAAAACTCATTTGCATTTTTTGAAGTAAAAGAAAAAAGTCTTAAAAAATAAGGACATTTGACATAAATAAGAAATTAGACTCATTTGCTTTTAGGAAACTTATTTTGTATTTTAATAGAAACAATAGGTAGCAGTGAAGACTTTTTGAAACAAAAATTGAACCAAAATTCAAAATTTTCACCTTGGACATTGACTGAATTTGATAAAAAAAATCTCAAATGTTTATCTTCGGTGGATCACCATTACTTGACTTAGAAAGGCGAACATCTGGGCAAGGGAAAACACAGTGCGCTCAATGCAAATGGCTTTCTTTTTTCATGATATATACCAATCAGAATGAAAGATAGACCATAAAGGGAGCTAAAGAGTGATGAGGTAGTTCTTTCTTCTCCCTTATGTTATTGCTTTAACTTTCCGCCCATGCCGAATACCCCCGGCCGGTTCCGCCGGGTAAGGCCAGGAGCTGATTTGGGGAATCACGGGGATATTTTTCAAGAGGGGTGAACTGAATGAGGAGATAGACGCGGATTCCAAATATATATTGAGTCTCAAAGGAAGACTTCTCGTGGCAGCGAGAGTCTTTTATGAAGCCTCCATTTTGCTCGCGAAGTGTACATGTAAGAAAAAGAAAAATGAAGGATTAGGAAGGATGATCCTTAGCTAATAGTTTATGAAAGTTGAAATAGTTAAAAGCAAATGCCATTAGTAAACAGAGAAAAGCATAAGATTAATTCTTACATAAACAGAGCCTTAAAGATCTGCTCAAATTATTCGGCAAAATGCAAAACCAAACAAACAACATTCTGCTATACTTAAAAATAAAAATAAAAATATTGTTAACATGCCTTGAGAAACATCCTAAAAGCATGCCATTTAGATAGATATTCAAGTTTGACATGCTCCTCGTAGTCAAATAGTTACTACTATTTCATACAACAAGCAAGTTCTCTTGAACATAGTTTCTGTACAAAAATACAAACCTTAGTTTCTGTATAAAAATACAAACCTGCGCAAAAATTCTAATACATCAAGAAATCTAAAGCAAGACCTGTAAATCAAATACATGTCCTCTCATTGACATATTCAGACATTACAAATTGAATGTTAAAATACGAAGTTCAGGACACGTCGTTTGTCTTAATCAATTGTAAAGAGATAGTGCTCCGACAGAACATAAAGGAAACTCTACATGGTTCCTAAAGCCTTAACATTATCGGAGAACAGAGGAACTAAATATTCTATTAACATCACTTAAGCATACTGATAAGCATTCACACATTTATCAAAGCTCAAGTAAGGCATACTTTCCATTAATACTTAAAATGTGAGTCCTTGGAAACATGATTTCTAAAATAAAAAAAACCAAGATAGTGGTCAAAATACTTAACATCTAGTTTTAACAAGCAATGAATACTCGATGACAAATAGAATCAATGAACAACTAAGGTCATGATGTATATTTATTTATAACAATGCCGAAACGCAAAAGTACAGAAATGGAACTAACAGCAAGTCCACAACACATTAAAATAAAAATTCGTCCAGGTCTAGTGGAATCAAAAACAGAGGGAGTATAAGTCACTGACCTATTTCGGGGCAGCGAACTGGGGCGTCTTTGAGCCTTGAATCTACTCGCTTCTTCTTCTTCTTCTTTTTTTTTTTAAACAGACCTTGGTTGCAAATAGTTATAGGATGGAATTAGGATTCTTTGTTTGAGCGGGATTTTTGAATTTCAATTTCGAAATTGGTCAAAAGAATTTCTCCAAATCAGAACGTTTGAAGCCTGTTTCATAGGTTTCACGTGACTGAGAAGACCAATCACGAAAATGGAAGAACAACATGAATGACAAAGCTTGGAGCTTTTCTGTAAATAGAAGAAGAGAAAAATAGGAGCGTTGAGGGAGAGATAGAGGCGGGCTGCTGGAGTGTTTTTGAGAAAGAGGTGAGACAGGCTGTTTGAATTGGCTTATAAGCTGATTCGAGTGTTTGGCTAGTCAACTTAAAATTATAAACCTCTAAATAGTTGAATTTATTTTGATGAACTTATTTTAATTAAGTGATTTATAAGTTGAAAACAATAAGTCAATCCAAACAGGCTACTAATTGATTTAGAACTTAAAGGGGGTATTTCGGTTATTTTGGGTGGTTAAGTTGAGGATAAAATGGGTAGTAGGTATTGTGAAGATGGCTGATGGGTTGATGTGCTTGGGCTGCTGCGTTTTTGGGCCTCAAAATAGGGTCATCTTGGACAAGTTTTGTAGCCCAATTGTCTGAATGATATGGGTCTTTTCCTTCTTCAAATCATTTCTTTCGAACTTCTAATTTAACTAGTTTAGAGTACGTATGATGTATGTGTGTCTCACGAAAATATAAAAGTCTGCATACAAAAATAATAAAGAATAAATTATAATAGATGTAATAACATATTTATTAAACGAAATTACAATATATGCAATAATATAGTTATCTAAATGAAAAAGATATATTTATCTAATTTTAGTATACGTGTGTTATTATGTGTGTATGTCGTATCAATTTATTAGCACTAATACATAGAAAAAGAATAAATTATTGAAAAATAGCAATTAATGCTAAAAATGAGAAAATTTATGTATAAGGCTAATACTATGATAATTACAGTGCTCCTAGACCCCACTAAGCCTAAATCTAAACCTGAAATTGTGTCATATTCTATTTAATTATCTCTCCCGGATACTTCTTTGGTCTATATCTACTTTTTCTCAAATTCACTATATCTAATATCTCACATCTCTTTACAGTCATACAAATATTTATCATGATTTATTTGCAGATCTCCTATTTTTTTATGGAAAACTTACATAAATATACAATATTAAGAAAATATTTACCATCTATAACAATAAATAAATTTTTTTACTGAATATTTATAATACATTTATAATACAGTTTTAATACATATTGCAGAGAACTATTTATAAAACATATATAATACAAGTTTTATAGATGGATAATACATTTATCACATACTTTAATAGACTTATAATACATTATGTTAGTTTCTTACTACACAAACATAATATATATTTTAAAATACTTATAATACATTTATATTGTATGCATAATTCACTTTTAATACAAGTGTAGATTTATCATAGTATTGCTATATATTGCTATAAATGATAATAAATAAAAAATATCGCTAAAATCAGTAATTATTTTTTAAAAAGCACTCAATCAAATAATTTTTCCTTTTTTTATTGATATCATGTGGAAAATGTCATTATAACTAATAGAAAAAAATATTCAAATATGACATTAAATAATTAGCAAACTAAATAAAAAACCAAACATGTGTACTTCAAGAATCATTTTAAATTATACTACCTACAGAAAGAACAAAAAGACAGAAAAGGTATATATATATATATTATTAATATAAAAACAGAGAAAGATGAAAAGAATAAACATGTTGATTTTTTTATTTTTCTTTACAAACAAAAAAAGGAAAAAAACCAACTCACATTATGACTTACCTTTGCGCATAGATTCTTCTACATCTGCGCATTTTTATTTTAAATAGGATATTATTTGTTTCCTATATTATGAATAGGAGTGTTTTTAAACCAATCTATTTTATAGAATTTTTTGGAAGTAGGTTTTTTTTTTCCTACGGAAGTTGTTGCCTCTAAGGCTCTTGTTTTTTTATTTTTTATTTTTTTTAGTTTAGTTTTTCTCTCCTAAGTTGAGGCTGCCTCTAAGCCTCTTGGGTAAATTTTTATTTTTTTTTTAATTGAGAAAACTTAGAACGGCTTATTACAATAAATTTATAATTTATTAATTTTTAAAATATATTTTTCTCTTATAATTAGTAATTTTCATAGCATCTTTTATAATATATTTTAGGACTCTTTAATTTTAAAATATAATTTTTTTAAAAATTAGGAAAAGACAATATTTTCTAAAGAATAGTCTTTTAACGAAGGATAAAAAGTTCAATCAACATTAATTTCTAATGACCTTTATACTTTTAATATAGTAGTGTGCGGTGTACATGAAAAGTTATTTAATAAAACTTGAATCTCTTTCAAAAAAAAAGGAATTAAAGAGATATACCTTTAATCATTCGACAACTTCGTTCGGCGGTAACATGCTTGTGTCATTCAATTTTTGAATCAAAATTCTTAATTGAAAGAGAAACATGAGAAATTATCAAAACTGGAGAATCCATTGTTAATTATTAATCATGTATAATTCATATATAATCTTTAGAGCTATTAACTGAAAGAAATAAAGTAAGACAAAAAGATGATAGCAACGAATGCAAGAGAAAAAGTAGAAGTAGAGGAACCTATGTCTTTTGTAAAGTTTGATCCAAAATATTACTTACATAGAATTGTAGAATTTTTTTTAATATAAGGTAAAATTCATTTTATATAAGATAAAATTTTAGTTAATTTAGAAGTGTTTAATATTATGATTAATAACTAAATTAAATAAGGATTTTAATTATATTTAAAGTTCTAAAATAATTATTGTTAATTATGAGAGCAAATAATTCAACTAACCTTTTACAATATTATTACAAAAATCAACAACTATTGAATGCACTGTTAGATCGTAAGAAAAAGAATAACAATTTTTAAATAAATAAATAAATCAAAACATAACAACTATGGAAGCAGTCTTAGATCGTAAGAAAAGGAATAAGAATTTTAAATATTATCAAACTTTGAAAGTTTCTTTCAAACACGAAACTATGCGAATAAATGTATTAGGATTTTATAGTTATTAATTTTTCTAATATCTATTATCATATATTTTTTTCTTTATCATATATATTAGGACTTCTTAATATTTTAGTTGTGATGTTTAATTCAAGTAAGGAAAGAATTTGTACAAAATATAATTCTACATTGATTAAAATCCTAAATTTTAGTATTTGCTCAAAAAAGGAGAACTTTAGTAATACAAATTTATTAGGACAGTAATTTAAATTATAATTATATAAATATAAATAATAATTTGAGAAAAATAAAGAAAAGAGGATTTTGTCTAAATCGGAATCTTTTAATAAAGGGCAAAAAATTCAATCAACATTTTAAGAGTCTTCATGCTTTTAATATAGTATAGATAACTAACATAACATATAATTAGTATGTAGAAAACAAAATACTAATATTACAACTTTTCGCTAATAATTTAGAAAAATATGGACCTATAACTAATTTAATAAGTAAGAAACTTGAATAAGATGACGACATAGAAAGTTTAAAAGTTAACTTTATTATTAATTCTAAAAGAAAACATGACGACCATAAATTTAATTATAATAGTAGTAGCAAGTCGTAATAATAATAGAAAATAATGATAAAATAATTATTAACTTAGAAGCTCAAAAAAATGTAATTCGAAGAAAGAAGGATCAAAATTAGGTGTCAACATATATATATATATATCCCTACTTTTTTTTTAATCATAACAAAGATCAAATCAAACATGCTCTACTTGGAAGGCATAAAACTATATAGGGAGGGTTCTAATTAAAAAGAACATGACTTGAGAAGCAAATGTTGTAAAAATTTCTCTCTGTGTTACTTAATTTTAATCTTCTAACCTAAAGTAAGTCGAAGGGACCCATAAGTTTGTATCTAAACTATTTTCACTATTTATGTGGTATGATTTTCCAACGCGAAGGACATTCAATAGAATTCCTTCATTCATTTATTATTGATGCTAAATATAATATAACAATAATTATATTATTGAGTATTGATGCTAAATCATTTAATCACAGTGCAGCTCAATGATAGAGGGGTACTCCACCAAGTATGAGATAAGGTGGAATAAATAGAAGTAGAGCGATACTAATTAATGAATTATGATCTCATTACTCCTTTAATAAGGAAAATGATACGAATTAGCAAATATATACTAGTTAGTTAATCTACATAGTTATAGTTTAAGTTAATTTTTACTCGCAGTAAATATTTTTCAGTAATTAATATGTATAGCTATATTTATCGAGAATTTATATAATTAAGCTCACAATTGTATAAATTCAGAATTTCCTAATTGAATAAATTTAGATTTTATATATGCTTACCCTACCATGTATATAATTATATTATTGATACATTTGGTTTGTATAAATTCTGGAAAATTTCTAAAATATATAAATACATAATTTATATATACTTATCATATTTGTATATTGCCAGCGAATTATACAAACAAATTTGTATATTCACAGCGAATTATACAAATTTGTATATTCACAGCGAATTATACAAATGTGTATGCGAATTATACAAACAACTACTATAATTATAATTACGAAATGTAATTACCTAAACTATAACTATTTCGACTTATTAAAATTTGTATAGTAGCTATTTGTGAAATCTTTCCTTTAATATCAATCAATCAGCCATCAAAAAATCAAGCCAAGGAAAATGCCTTATATGACTTGGAATATATACTAAAGAAGGCAGAAGAGAACTCTGGAGTATAGCATGGTATGCCAAAAACAATGACTAATCTCAGGGGATTTTAACTTAACTAATATTCTATGTTTATTGTTCCTTTCCCACTCACCCAACGCCTCTAAAACCCCTACCTCTTGACCATCAGATTAAATATAAATGCTCTTGAGATAATAATTTTTTTTTGTTTACTTATCAATACTAATAGATAAGTAAGAAATCAACTTATTTTTCAGGAAAAACATTTTCTAGGAAAACGAAAAATATTTTCCTTCATACAAAATACATCCAGATAATATAGGTGGTAACCCTATAACATAGTCTGAGGTGGTGGACTTCTATAACAACTTAGATTATTGGAGCCCTTTACTGGGAAAGATGTGAAGAATGTACGTTATTGATAGCAACAAAAGTCCTTGACCTGATGGTTATGGAGTGGCCTTTATTTACATTGTGGAGACTATCTTTGAAAAAGTGTAATCTTGCTTTAGTAAAAGTGATCTTAGTTGGGCCAACTTTTCTAAAGCAATAATGCTTAAAGGATGGAGGGATTTGATTCCTACAAAAATACGTATCGAAGACAATAATTGAAAAGGAAGAGAGTTTTATTACTAGTATTTTCTTGTAATTTTGTCTAGCTTTTGGTTATTAGTGGCGCAACGATCAATGAAGTGAGATAAGAATTCTCAAAGTTCAGATCTCAGTCCGATGCAAAAAATACTTGATGAATTTTTTTCATTTGTACGAGTATTGATACACAAATTTACTCAGTATCTATGTTGATAAAGGTGTGTAGTAGAAACTCAATAAAATTAATTAAGTCGTGCGCGCGCACATATGTATATATATGTAATACTCAATATTTATTCCATATGTTTAATAGTTGCATAAAAGAATACATAAATCTAGCATATAAATTATATAAATTTTAATTACTGAAAAAAATAGATGAACCAAAAATTATATTAACAATGCTAGCTATATGTTAAGTGAAATTAATATCTCCTAGTGCTATCAATTCTGTCACCTTTATTTAACCTTTGGCACACTTAAGTGTACATATCGAATGTCACTCTTTTGAGGTACAATGGAAAAGATCGACTCAAATAATTTATAACTTTTCAAAAGCAATGCAGTTTAAATTTATTAGAAGGAAAAACTTCCTTATATTTAGGGGTGGATTTGTTTGGATTTTTTAAATATCAAATTAAATTATTTGTGTTGAATTTTTAAATTTATAAACCAAACTAAACTAATTAAATTTTGAAATTTTTTAATCTCGGGTTTTTTGATTTTTTCGAATAAGTATTCATACCAACATATAATTGATTTGTGCTTCAAATATTTTCTTTAGTCCTACCAAAATACAACTATCTAAGGTATTTTTTTTCTAAAAAAATAACACAAAATATGAAATGAATGATGATATGGCTAAAATATTCAACAAAAAATAATAATGAAATAGCATAAATAAATATTACAAATTAATATGTCATAATGAAAATGATCATAATTTAAAAGTACTAAATCATGCTAAAATAAATCTAATAAGTATTAATTACATGACTAAACATTAAAGAAAAAAATAAAATTAGGTTATATATTTTCATTGTCTAAACCAATGTAAATTAAAGAATAAATATTCAACGTTATTGTCATTCTTAGTCTCGAATATTTTTTTTTTGTTAGCATTAGTATTGATTTGAGCTTTATTAGAGTTCGTAATATCTATGGTCTATAACCTTCATTGGACAATTCAAAATTCTAAGTTTCAAACTTGAAATAATAAAAACTATGAAAAAGTATAAGAAATATTTATAAATTATATCAAAGTAAATATTTTACGTATAAAATTAATTTTAAAAATTATATATATAATGTCAAATTAATTTGATCTCGGGTTGACTTTTTAAATTTAAACTAAACCAACCCAAATATAGTCGGATTTTTTCTTCAAATATCAAATTAAGTCAAACCAAACCACTAATTAATTCAGTACGCATAATTGCATAACAACAATGACTATTAATAGCCACTACAAATGAAGAAAGGAACAAGTTGAGGGAAAAGTTGGGAGACAGAATTGGGTGGGAAGGAAAAGTGAAAAGAAGAAGAAGGAAAAAGTAAAAGAAGAAAGGGACGTCCACAAAGACATCCAATTCCTTTAATAATTTTACAACACTCCCCCTTAGATGTCCATAAAAAAAATTCTAGTGAAATAACATATATATATAGTTATTTTAAACACCCATAGATGTTGTGCCTTGTTAAAACCTTATTAGAAAAAAACTAATGGTAAAAAATCTAGTGAAGGAAAAAGAGTACACACATCTGGTAATACACTTTGATTGCTGCCTCATTAAAAACCTTATCAGAAAAATTTAGTAGGACAAAACCTTGGTTAAGGAAAAAAGAGTACAACGCGTATTTTACTCCCCCTGATAAAAACTTCATTTGATATTTTGGAGATGACGCATTCCAATCTTATATCTTAGCTTCTCAAAAGTTGATGTTGGTAATGCCTTTGTGAATAAATTTGCAAGATGATCACTCAGACGAACTTATTATACATCAATATCACTATTCTTCTGGAGATCATATGTGAAGAATAATTTTGGTGAAATATGTTTCGTTTTGTCTCCATTTATGAAGCTGTCTTTCAATTGAGCTATGCACGCGGCATTGTCTTCGAATATAACTTTGGGTACTTTGACATCATTTTTCAGGCCGCATCTTTCTTTGATGAACTGTATCATCGATCTCAACCACACACATTCTTTACTTGCTTTATGAATTGCTATTATTTCAGTATGATTTGAAGAAGTAGCAACAATAGACTGCTTTGTAGATCGCCATGATATAACACTTCCTCCGTATGAAAATAGATAGCCTGTCTGAAATCGAGCTTTATGTGGGTCAGATAAATAACCTGCATCTGCATAACTAAAAAGGTCTGCACAACCTTTGTTAGTATAAAACAAACTCATATCAATGGTAGCCTCTAGGTGTCACAAAATATGCTTGATACCATTCCAATGTCTTCACGTTGGATATGAACTATACATTGCCAGCAATTTAATAGAAAATATAATATCAGGCCTAGTTGCATTAGCAAGATACATAAGTGCACTGATAGCACTGAGATATGGTACTTCAGGACCAAAAAGTTCTTCATTCTCTTCTGGAGTCGAAACGGATCTTTATCCACTTGGTGGATGTGCTTTGACCATGTAAAATCATTTTAAGATTTTCTCAGTGTAGGCAGATTGGTGGACAAAGACCCCGTCTGCTAAATGTTCAATTTGCAGACCCAGATAAAGTTTTGTCTTTCCAAGGTCTTTCATCTCAAATTTTTTTTTTAGATATTCAATCGCCTTTTGGACCTCTTCAGGAGTTTTAATGAAATGTATGTCATCAACATAAATGGTGAGTATAACAAACTCTGATTCCGTTTTCTTAGTAAAAACACATGGACATATGACATCATTTATATAACCTTCATTTATCAAGTACTCACTGAGGTGATTATGCCATATACGCCCTGATTATTTCAGACCATATAATGATATTTGCAATTTCATTGAGTACATCTTCCGAGACTTAGTACATGTTTCAAGCAATTTTAATCCTTCTAGACTTTTCATGTAAATTTCATTATCAAGTGAACCATAAAGGTAAGCTGTAACTACATCCATTAGATGTATTTCAAAATTTTTATGTACTGCTAGACTAATGAGATATCGAAAAGTTATTCAATCCTATTGTGAATATGTGTGACACCCCGAATTTTTTTTTGCAATGAATCAAACCTTTCTTCACGTGTGAGTAGACTCGGGCCGGAGGACTTGTAATTCTACATGTGAGTTAGGATTAATTCCTAAGTATTTGAAGTGTGTTAGAGGTGTTTAGGGGTCATAAGGGATCTCTAACACCAAGTCGAGTCCAAAGAACTCCAATCGATTAAGTTTTCGGACGAGTTAGTATAAGGGTCAACTTCAAACGACCATATCTCCTAGTATATAAAGAACTGGGTGGACCACGACCTACCAAATTAAAGGTCTTTGAGTCTTCTTTCCAACGCCACCAAGATTTCAATTTTTGGAGTTCGGAGTCAAAAGTTATGGCCATTTTACTACAGACTAGTACTGCAGAAATTTCAAGCCTGGGCGAAATTTGGGCTTGGCGCTCCAGTGGCGCCCCACGCCACTATTGTTATATCCCATATTTTTTTTAATTTTCACAATAGGATATTTTTGGGATAACGGTAACAAGTCAAGGGCAAGGCTATGTTTGATTTTGTTGGATACATAATTCTTATGACTAAATTGGGATGTGAAAATATTGGAAAAGTTTAAGGGTAAAATTGGAATTTCACATGTGGAAATACTATAAAAGATTAAGGACAAAATTGAAATTTCACATGTGGAAATACCATAAAAGATTAAGGATAAAATTGGAATTTCACATGTGGAAATACCATAAAAGGTTAAGGACAAAATTGGAATTTCACATGTAGAAATACTATAAAAGATTAAGGGCATAATTGGAATTTCAACTTGGAAATATTAGAAAAGGTGAGGGGCAAAATGGTAATTTCACATGGGAGCCTTTAAGTCATCTAACTCCTAGAATCTTCAAGAAAATTGAGAGAAGAAGGAAGAGGAAAACCAAAGGAAAACAAAGAAGAGAAATCGGACAAGGAGGGGAAAAATTCACTCCTTGAAATTTCATCTCTAAAATTATAATTTCTTGGTATTTCCACTAAATCAAGGGTCCTCTATAACATGGTAAATTTATTTTGGAAGATAGAAGGCTTGTTTGGTTGATTTGAAGCTTTGGTAAAGTGAAGAAGTTGGAAGGAAAAGGTAACAATTAATCTAATTTCTTTGTGTTATGAAGTTTGTTGATGTTGTAGTATGTAGAGATGTGTAGAATTTATGGAAATATGGAAGTTTGTATGGTGGGTTTTACATATGTATAAATCCATGTATATGAAGATTTTGGGGGCAAGATGAATTAAATTTTTGTGTAGTATTTTAGTAGTAGTTATGGAATAGTAGTTATGGTAAAAATTTTATGTTGGAATTGGAAGTTGAATGAATTTATTGAAGTTGGAAATATGGGTTAGGTGATGAAATGGAAAAAAATAAGTTTGTATAATTTGTTAGTTGTTGTTATGATTTTTGGGATATAAATGAAGTTTATATGGTGTAAGTTGGTATTAAACTAGTTTGTAGGAATTATGTAATTTGAGTATGATATTATAAGAATATGGAGGTAAATTATTAAAAGTATGGAGTGTTGTTGTTGGTTGTGAAGTTGAAAGAAGGAAATGGATTTGATTATGAAGTTGGAGGAAGAAAATAAATTATAATATTTTTGTTGTGTTTATGGAATTTTTGAGTGAAATATGAAATTGATAAAAATTGGATAGCTTACTTGGAATATTTTTCACTTATGTTGGAATGAGTTGAAATTAATTATGGATATGAGATATTCATATTTATTTGGAAATGCAAAGTTTGGTTGAAAGTTGTTGCACTAATTGGAAAATTACACCAATTTATGTTATGGTGTGTTAAATTGATTATCGATGGAATTGGTGTTGTTGTTGGCTTGGTTGTTAATATTGTGGCCGAGTTGTAATCTCGGGGTGTCATATATACAGGGGAGATGCTGCCGAAATTTTTGTAGACAAGTATTGGAAAAATTGAATTCTTAAAGTCTTATGAATAGTAATTGGTAAATGTGACCAATTGTAGATTTTGGAGGAAACGGAAATTGAACTTGGACAACCGTAGAAGGCCAAAAAGGTATGTAAAGTTTTACCTTTTCTTCTCTTGGCATGTCTTAGGTGTAATAGGTTTGGATACGAACCTCGGGGATGACTTTACTCTTCGGAATCGACACCTAAATTTGACCCTTTCCTATTCAGTAGAATTGAATTAAGTATTTAAGAATATTTTTGAAAAATTATCTAAACCTCTAGAATTTGTACAAATAGGACCCAACTACCTTAAAACTCTTATAAATAACGTTATGATATTTAACGCTCATAAATTAGATACGCCACCTCATTTGACCGAGGTGGGCTCCACTATTCTGAATTTTTCTTTGTTATTCTGTTTGGCTCATGTTAGGTACAATTTGAAAGAAACTCTTTGCTACTCTTCCAAATATCATATGATTAATTATTCCGTTAAGTTCCATAATATATTCTGAAATATGGAAATAATTTCAGAAAATTATTTTGATATAGACTATCGGGACATTGAAAAAAACTTACACTATTATTATTACTCAAGTATTTTTATATATGATTTGTTATCGAAATTATGCTATCGAGTCTGTATAAATATTTTGTATTTTAAATTGCATTTAGTCTCTCACTACTCTACTCGTACATACTGTAACCACTCTTTCACTGAGCCTGGGCCAGGATATGTTATCAAGCGTACTTCTCTGCATTTTTCGCCGTGCCCCGATGTGAGGGGGCAGGTATGACATGTACATGGGTTGTGGTGTATGTTATGCCACGGAGTTATGCTGTGCCATGTACATATATGATATGATATGATTTGATTTGATATGGCCATCTGATATGATATGATCTGTTACGGAGATATTCCCTACTCTGGTGTTATGATGTGCTGTGGCGCCAATGACGGGAGGGCGACCACGTTTTGTTCACCGAGTCCCATGACATGGGGCCGGATATGGCATATGTCTTTGCATATATGATTTGTGATTATGATAAGTATTTTGAAATTTTGAACATTTATTTTGTTTTCTGCACATACTATTCAGATTATGATTTTATTATTTACAGTTCATGCTTTACATATTCGGTACATTTTTCGTACTGACCCCCTTTCTTCGGGGGGGCTACGTTACATGCCCGCAGGTACCGAAGTTCGATTTGTTGATCCACCTGTTTAGGACATCTGCTGTGTTATTGACAGTGCTCTCTTGTTCGGAGCTTGTATTTTGGTACTGACTTTATCTCTGTATATTTGAATATGTTGGTCAGGGGTACGACGGGGCCCTGTCCCGTCATATGGCTATGCTATCATCTGTAGAGGTCTGTAGACAGAGTTATGTTGTGGGTTTTGTATATATGGTTTGGATTTTTGTGTGTTCTGTGACGGCCTATCATCCCTCGTGCCTACATCTAATTTTTTGATCTATTTAGCAATTTTTTTATCATTACCTTTGTTTATTCGGTCAAAAGGCTAATTTGGGATAAGGGTACGTTTGGGTGCCCAACTCGGGCACCAGTCGCGGCCTACGGGGTTGGGTCGTGACAACTATAGCGCCAGAAAATAGCCTCAGTAGTTTGGGGCTTGGCGCGATGCGCCACTATTAGATGTGCAGGGTTTTAAGCCTATTTTGGCTTGGCGCTGCAGTGGCGCGACGGCCACTATAGCGCCAGCAAGATTTTTTGCCCAATTTTCAGATTTTTGAAGAGGGGCAACTTGGACTTTTTCCAAATTATATATACACCATTCTTGGACGTTTTTGGACCATTATTTTCAGCTCCTCTCTCTCTCTCTAAAAAGCCCTAAATATTTTCCCTGTCTTCTTCTTCTTCTTCTCCAAATCCATCTCCAACAAAGGGTGCCTTCAAGAGTTTCAAGGATTCAAGCCTTCCATTGATGACCTAACATCAAGTTAATTCAAAGTCTTCAAACAAGGTATGTAAGGCTAACCTAAAATATGGATTTAGTTCTTCCATATGCCCATATATGTGTTGGATAGAAGTTGTGAAAGAGTTGAACCTTCTAAGAAGGTTTTCTTGAAAGTTTTCCTAAACTATGGAATGTTTTTAAGTACTATTAGTTGATTGATGTTTTTAATGACTTGAGTTACTAAATAGTTATCTTTCATATTTTTGGCTACAAATATATCTTTGTATATAGATTTATAGGTATTGACGATATTCTTGAGTTGAGTTTTGTTGAGAGTATGGGTCCATGTTTCATTCACATGAACTCAAGATAAGATTTCTTGTCATAAATGTCTTGAGGTTGAGATGGATAGTTGTGTGTATATATATGTATTGATTGGAATGAAAAGAATGAATTGATTAGTTAAGAATGTCCCTTTGCTCCTATAAAATGAACATAGGACAAAAATAAGGATTTTGGAGTAGATGTTTGATGATTGATGTGATGATGATACTTGACAATGATGTGATGATAATGTTTGATGATGATGTAAATGATAATATATGATGATGATGTGATGATGATGTTTTGGTGACGATGTGAGTGATGATGTGAATAGTGCTTATTTAATATATGTAGAATGGTTGACGAAGAGGTATATTGATGAGGATGTTATGTGATGGAGTGGATTGGAGTCTAATATGAGTTTGTGGTATGTGATGTGCATAATTTGAGTTGATTGGAGTCTTAGGAATGTTTTGAAAATAAATGATCTTTTGAGGAGGAGCTTTAAATAAATTAATTGTGAACCTTTTTGCATAAACTACTTATACACTATTTTGAGTCTAAAGAATTAATAGTTTTATCTTTGATTTAGAAAAGAGTTTAAGTATGAGTTGAGTATGAGGAGCCTTTAATTGAGTTGAGTATTTTTATATTAAAGTATCTATTTTGAGTTTGAGTTGAGGAGTTGAAATTATATTTTTATGTACATAATATCTTCTGCAATCATTGAGTTGAGATTGTATAAATTTTTAAAGAGAAGAGTTTGATGATTTGAGAGGAGTCGATTTGAAAGAAGGTCCAATTAGACTCGTCATTATGAATTAATTGAGTTGAAATGAGAACAGAGTTGATGAGGTGACAATGTTCCACATGAAACTAGCCGTGAGGGCTTGTTTGAGATGATTGGAGGAGTTTTATGAGCATGGAGTCATAGGAGGAGTATCGAGCACCGAATTGGGCAAGAGTATAGTCCATACTCGAACCCAATACCTGTGTTGCCAAACGTAGGGGGGATTCAACCGTTAAAGTCGGATGCTTCCCCGAGAGCTTTTGTTTTGATATTATAGGACCTGGTTGGATTGGATCCATGAATGTTCGTCGTTCATGCCCTGGCAAGGTATGAATGGGCGTGGCAACGACGTCGTTTCGTTGTACCTTCACTGGCTCATAAGTGTTGATTGTCGGTTAAGAGAAACTCCCATTTAGGTCTTGATAGTGCTCTGAGTCAGTTGAGTTGAGTGAGTTGCTATATGCTTATGAGTTAGTCCTGTCTAAACGATTTCTTGTTAGACTTAAGACACTTGAGTGAGTTGTTATATATATTTATTGAGTTGAGTCCTTTGAGTTGAATTGTAAAACGTTGCATAATTTAATTTGCATATTTATTGAGTTGAGTCCTTTGAGCTGATGGTTGAGTTGAATGCCTAGTAGATCGTATATGGTCGGATTGGAGTAGATGGATTGTGATTGGATTGAATAGAATAGTGTGTGACTAGACTGGATTTGATTATTGAGTTGATTGTTGAGTTGAGTGTATATAATCGGATTGTACATGATTAAAAAGGAGCGAATTGTAAATGATTTGATTGTACTGTATTGTGTATGATTGGATTGGACCGTATGGTATATGATTGGTCTTTGTCAAAAAATAATAATAATAATAATGTATTACTACTTTAGACTTATGATGCCTTGTTGAGTCTCCCTTATCTTTCTGATTTGAGATATGTGGACCGATGTTATTCTTCCTTGAGGTATGTTCCATTCTGCCATATTACATACCAGTACATTCCACGTACTGACGTCCATTTGGACCTGCATTGTTTCATGATGCAGAGACAGGTTTAAGAGATCGTCAATAGGAGCATCATTGGGGATCTATTCGCACTCAGCGTATTGGTGAGTCCTCCCCTACATTCGGAGGACACCGTCTGTGTATTCTTGCATAGAGTTAGCCCTTTTCATTTTGATTTGAGGTAGCCATGAACATGTCATTGGCACTAATTAGATAGTAGTGATAGAGGCTACATAGACTAGATAGTGATGAGTCGATTGAGTATTTTTATCCTTGAGTTATTCTTGTCAAACTATTTTTAAATGACAAATGTTTTAGTTGATTTGTCGGCCCATGGCCTTTATTCTTTGAGTTGGATGGGTGATTTGAGTTGCCCGCTAATTTATTCTTTATTTTTAAACTTTTCGCTGAATGAATGAATGAACGGATGTGTGATCAGACTATGTGGTTCGCTTGGGAGCCAGAAATGGTTTCTGAGTGCCGGTTACGTCTAGGGTACCCTCCCGGGGCGTGACAATATGTTTCTTCATAATTGACCCCGGGTCTTTGAGAGAATCCTTGTGCAACAAGGCGTGCCTTGTATTTTATAATTTTATTTCTCTTATTTCATTTTCGCACAAAAACCCATTTATAGCCAACTAGTTTTACACCTCCAGGGGTTTGGAGTATAGGTCCAAAAACCTCACGTTTAGCAAGTGAGTCTAATTCTGATTGAATTTTCTTTTGCCATTCTAGCCAATCACATCTACATCGATATTCTTCGATGAATTTAGGCTCAAGGCTTTCACTATTTTGCATGAGGTTAAGTGCAACATTATATGCAAAAACATTATCAATCGCGATTTTTGATCCATCTAAATTTATCTCATCACCGGTAAAACTTATTGACAGTTCTTCATTCACTTGAATCTCGGGTTCACTAATTTCTTCAGGAATATCAGGATTACTCAAATGTTGACCTTCTTCAAGAGGTTCTTTTGTAGTATCATCTTTATTATTTCTCACGCTTCTCTTTGTAGGATTTTTATCCTTTGAACCATTGGTCTACCATGCTTTAGGCGTGTTTGGGATACAGAAGTTATGATACTAGTATATAATCCTTTTGGGACATAAATTTGAATAGGTACATTTGCTACAGAGATATGTGACTTAGTTATCCGTTTTAAATCAGTAAATACATCTGGCATTTGATTTGCTATTTTCTGTCAGTAGATGATCTTTTGGACCTGTTGCCCACATGTGCGGGCACGTGGATCAAAATGAGATAGTGATAAAACTTTTCACATAATTTCTCTTTCGTGTTCTTTTTTCTCTCTCCCTAATTGCAGAAAAGTTGTTTCATCAAACCGACAATCTGCAAATCGAGCAGTAAATATGTGTCATGTCAATGATTTAAGGTAGCGAATTATGAAGGGTGAGTCAAATCCAACGTATATGCCCAACCTTCGTTGAGGGTGTCATGACCCCAAACTGCCGTGACTGGCACCCACAACACTTATTTTAGTGGGAGAACCATTCTAACAGCTCAACAACAATAATAAAAAAATGCGGAAGTTAAGAATTGCGAAAGCAGAATTCAACCAGAGTAATACTCAATTACCATAAACTCATCCAACCAAGTTGATAATAATAAAGTCCGGAAGTAAACATATCCTGAGAACTGAAAGTCATCGTACCAAAACTCTAACCTAACAAGGCTAGAACAGGAGTACAAATCCAAATAGAATCAAATCAATAAACAAAACATTCTCTAAACATTTAAGTCCTAGAAGAGAAAAAGACTAGAACAATGATAGAAAAGTCCCCGACAACACGACAGAATAGCTCACCCTTGGACTTTGAACAACCTGTTAATCCTCCGACCGAGGTTTCTTTGCTACTGGCTGAATATGTCATGTACTTAACAAAAAGGCAGAGCAAGAGTAGTATCAGTACACAAAATCATGGTGTACTGATAGGATCACGCAGTTAGCCAGTAAGCGGATCATAGACAAGTAAATTTAAACTCAATAGGCACATACATATACAGAATAAGTCAACCACATCTCAATATCACAACTCAATGTCTTTTCTTATAAGCAAGTAGAAAAAATATTTCTCATTTTTAAAAATAGCATGAGTCGTTCCCCTATCAATCACACAAATATCTTCATGATTGATCATTGATCCAAACAAAATTTAAGACATATCCATATTTTTCTTCAAAAAGAAATAAAGTAAATATTATAATTAAAACATGACTTATCATACAAATTTTATTTATTTACATGAATTAAAAAAATATAAACATATTATTTAGTATAGACAAAAAAATTATTTAAATATTATCAGTATTATCAATATTCATATTTTCTTCTGGGAAATTGAAGAAATCAGCTACATCCAGCTGCGTAGGTTCAATATTATCTTTAGAGATAAAGTTTGTCTCTGAATTATTTTCTGTCATTTTCAAAAATGCCTGATATAGCTAAATCAGATGTTTTGATGACTGACAGGTCCGTGATCAGTGCCTCATACTTTCACATCTATGACATATACTTTCTGAATTTTTCTTTGGTATAACTTCTTGGTTTTCACTCTTATTTTTATATTGCTAATCATTTCTCGGTGTCAGTCGAGCATCATGATTATAATTTCTTTTTCGACCACGACCACAACCACGATTGGAGCCATGACCTATTTCTCATTGGTTATTGTTTTTCTGATTCACTTTAGAGAGTGACAAAGAACCAACGGGCCGACTATAATGTGAGAAAATAATTCAGAATATTTTAAAAACTTTTCGCGATATTGTTGCTGTAGGAGCATATTCGCAGGTGGAAATGTGGAGTATATTTTTTTAAGTTTGTCTTGCTAAGTGGTTTCTTCTCCGCATAAATTTAACTGTGCTATAATTCTAAACAAGACAGAATTATATTCAGTTATATTTTTAAAATCCATTTATCTCAGATTGAGCCAATTATGACATGCTTGTGGAAGGATGACCAACTTCATGTGGTCATATCTTTCTTTTAGATTCTTTCACAGTTTATGGGGATCTTTTAATGTGAGGTACTGTAATTTTAACCCCTTGTCTAGATGGTGACGAAGAAATATCATGGCTTTGGCACAATCTATACCAGATGTCATATTGTCATCTTTGATGGTGTCTATCAAACTCATCGATTCTAGGTGTATTTAGGCATCTTAGTCTCGAATATTTTTTTTGTTCGCATTAATATTGATTTGAGCTTTATTAGAATTCGTAATATTTATGGTCTATAACCTTCATTGGACAATTCAAAATTCTAAGTTTCAAACTTGAAATAATAAAAACTATGAAAAAGTATAAGAAATATTTATAAATTATATCAAAGTAAATATTTTACGTATAAAATAAATTTTAAAAATTATATATATAATGTCAGATTGGTTTGATCTCGGGTTGACTTTTTAAATTTAAACTAAACCAACCCAAATATAATCAATTTTTTTCTTCAAATACCAAATTAAATCAAACCAAATCATTAATTGATTTTTTTTTCTAATTTGACTCTACTTATGGCTTGATTCAGTTTTGTACGCCCCTAATTATATCCTTAAAGGCATATGGTAATGTCAAGTAAAAATTTCACGTGGCATTCTATTTGGCTGTCTCTATTTAACCTATTCTCACTTTTAAAAAAATATTTAATTAACTAATATTCAGTATTAAGGTAACATCAGATAAAACTATTTGTTGCTTCTTCTTAGTTATTGTACAATATCATGCTCTGAATTTATAGCAATTGAAATGTGCGTATAATGCTTTGAACAAATTTTAAATATAATTAAAAAGTGAGTTTAAATCAAACGGATTTTGAAATCAATGGCAAATCATTATTATATATTGCAACAGTTTTTTTTAAAAAAATAAAGTTATTCTTTTAACAAATTAATGATTAAAATTTGTTATTTATGATACATAAAATTTATATTTCCAACTTAGGCTTATTTGATTGGTTCCTTCGTCTAAACTAGTCAATTTTTTTATTTTTTATTTTTAAAAAAGAGCATCACTACTCAATGATAGAGGAGTCCACACGTCTTATCAGATAAGGTGGAATAAATAAAAGTAGTAGAGTCGATGCTAAATGAATTATGATGCATCGAAAATTACTCGTTTTACACGGCCATCAGAAAAGTCATGCCAAGGGAAATGACTTATATGACTTCCGTAGCGGAGGAAGGATTTTGACTGGGTATTTAAAATTTGAAAAAGTGGATACATGAATTATAATCGAAGGGGGTTCGATATTTATTAGATATACATAAAAAAATATTTTAATCATATATAAATAGTATAAATTTCTGTCGAAAGGGATTCAAAGGACCCCCTAATTAACCACAAGGTGGCTCCGATACTTTATGGCTTCGAATATATACTATACTCCTTGTAAATATCTTGTATCTTGTCGATTAAAGCAACATGTTGAGCTAAGAAAGAAAAAAGTTATTTCGAAAAGCTGTAAAAGCGCTATATAC
Organism: Solanum dulcamara; assembly: GCF_947179165.1. NCBI lineage: Eukaryota > Viridiplantae > Streptophyta > Magnoliopsida > Solanales > Solanaceae > Solanum > Solanum dulcamara. The sequence goes on from NC_077247.1 coordinate 45,549,879, forward strand.
ACTGGCGAAGCTAGACATTTGTTAAGGATATCCCAAATTTTAGTATATATCTAAAAAGTTGTTTTGACCTATATATATAATACTGCTTTTTATATATGCACAATATAATTTTTCGACGAAGAGTGTTCGAGTAACCACCCTTGGATCAATGTAGCTACGCCACTGTATATATTTATACACATACATGTGTTTAGTTAAGGGGCCAATCAAATCAAAGTTGCTTTCTTTTCTACTTTATTCCTTTTATATGGTTAGTTATATATATGTATGTATTAAAATATAGAAGTTGCATGCCTAAAGAGGAGATGGCTATGGGTTCAATTGTTAAGTTGTACAAATCAGTAGCTTTAGTACTATTGCTTCTTTTGACAACCAATATTAGTGTCGTGAAAACGTCGAGTAATTTGGCAAATGGACCACGCCTTCCACAAGTAGAAGGTAAAGTTTATATATAGCTTTTCTAAATCGAAGCACAATCATATTGATTAAGTGATTAGTGAACAAAAGTTCGTTTCACCTAATGTTTTTGAATTACATACAAAACATTATACATATTATTTGGGTGCACCCGAGCAAATTAAATGAGATCTTACTTTCTTTTATCTTTTATTTGGCAGAACGTGCAATCCAGGCTTTCCTTAATCTTATGGGGCGCGACAAGCTCTGTAATAATATATCAGGGCCAAAATGCCATAATAGATCTATTATCTGCAGCTGTAATATAATATCTTGTCATGTTACGAAATTGTATGTCTTTTTTTTATGTACTATTTATTTCTCCCGTTCACTATTTTTACTTGTTCACAATAAATTTTGCACTATTCTTAAAAAAATAAATAAATGAAGTGCATATACAAATACAGAGTTTGAACTTGACGCTATATACTGGCTTGTATCAAACCTGTAGCAACTATTGTGGCTCCTAACAAGTAAAAGTGAAATTTTACAACTTCCAAAGCTATATGTAACCGGTAACCCTTTGAAACATTTTATTATTTGAATAGATATACGTTATTAATAATAATTTAGAAGGGCCTTTAGGTAATTTAATTTTCATGTTTAAGGATTCCTGCTTTTAATATAATATACATGTATTTTTTCTAAAGTAAATGTTTTCCCCAATATTTTTTCAACGTAAATTTAAATTTTTTAATTTGTCAAAAGAATTGTCTTAGATAGATTATATATTGCATAAATAAATTTCATTCTTGTCCATAGAACTGTTAACAGTACATTATTTAAATTTGCAGAGATTTATCAGCGTGCAACTTAATCGGGAGAATACCGCCAGAAGTCGGAAATCTTTCTCATTTAACAAAATTGTGAGGATTAATGTTTATCTATTTCTCTTCAACCTGCTTGCTTTCATCTTAATTATATTATAGTTTGATTTGACAAGCCAATTAATTAGTGGGTTAATTGATATACATCATATTCATACTTAGGATATATTGTATGTGAAAAAAGATAAAGTTAATTTTTTGAAATAGATTTTCTAGAATGTCCTAGTGTAGAAATATACATAATTATTTTGAAGATATATCTAGATATGGAAAAGGACCTAAAACGTTCTCGAACTATTGAAAATAGTATAAAAATGCCCCTCATCCATCTATTGGGCCTAAAATGCCTTTGACATCCACATTTAGGTCCAAAAATGACATTTTCTTTAACGAAAAAGGGCATTTAGGCCTAATAGAAGGATGATGACATTTTTGTACCATTTTCAATAGTTCAAGGACATTTTAGTCCCTTTTCCGTAATTAAAATTCTATTAAATAAATTTTGATTTATACTTAATTTTAAATAATTAAATTGTAACCAATAGATGACCGACACGTGTTTAAAAATATTATTCAAATTATTTAATTAAAATTCTTTTAAATAAATTTTTATTTATATTTAATTTTAAATAATTAAATTGTAACTAATAGATGACCACCACGTGTTTAAAAAAATTATTTAATTAAAATTCCGTTAAATAAATTTTAATTTATAATTAATTTTAAATAATTAAATTATAACCAATAGATGTGACATGTTTAAAAAAATTATTCAAATTACTTAATTAAAATTTTGTTAAAAGGGACTAAAATACCCTCAAACTATTGAAAATGGTACAAAAATGTCCCCCATCCATCTATTGGACCTAAAATGTCCTTTTTTGTTAAAGAAAAGGTCAATTTTTAATCTAAAGGTGGATGTCATGTGCATTTTAGGCCCTTTTTCGATCTAGATATTCTAGAGAGTTGCTAGAAGATAAGTTTACTTGTAGATGTATCTAGAAGAATTTTTAGATATCCAGAGCTGCAACAACTATAGAGGTATCAAGCTTCTAAGTCATATTATGAAAGTGTGGAAAAGAGTGGTGGAGATGAGAGTTAGGAGAGGCGTGTCTATTTCAGAGAACCAGTTCGGATTTATGCCGGGACGCTCAACTACAGAAGCCATCCATCTTATGAGGAGACTGGTGGAGCAGTATAGGGAGAGAAAGAGAGACTTGCATATGGTATTCATCGATCTAGAAAAGGCTTACGATAAAGTTCCACGAGAGATACTATAGAGATGTTTGGAGGCTAAAGGTGTACCTGTGACGTACATTAGAGTGATCAAGGATATGTATGAGGGTGCCAAAATCAGGGTAAGGACAATAGGAGGGGACTTAAAGCATTTCCCAGTTGTGATGGGGTTGCATCAAGGATCAACCCTTAGTCTATTTTTATTTGCCTTGGTGATGGATGGATTGATGCGACAAATTCAAGGTGAGGTGCCATGGTGTATGCTTTTTGCTGACGACATAGTCCTGATCGATGATACTCGTAGCGGAGTTAATGCTAAGCTGGAGGATTGGAGATATACCTTGAAGTCTAAAGGGTTTAAGTTGAGTAGGACTAAGACAGAGTATTTAGAGTACAAGTTCAGTGAGACACCTCAAGAGGTTGGCACAAAAGTTAGGCTTAGTGACCAGGCCATCCAAAAGAAAAGTAGTTTCAAGTACCTTGGGTCTATCATGCAAGGCAGCGGAGAGATTGACGACGATGTCACACATCATATTGGGGCAGAGTGGATGAAATGGAGGCTCGCTTCCGGTGTGCTATGTGACAAGAAGGTGCCACCACAACTTAAGGGCAAGTTCTATAAAGTGGTGGTTAGACCGGCTATGTTATATGTAGCGGAGTGTTGGCCAGTTAAGGTCTCTCACGTTCAAAAGATGAAAGTAGCCAAGATGAGAATGTTGAGATGGATGTGTGTGCATACCAGGAGCGACAAGATTAGAAATGAGGCTATTCGGGACAAGGTAAGAGTGGCCTCGGTGGAAGACAAGATGCGGAAAATGCTACTGAGATGGTTTGGGCATGTGAAGAGGAGAGACACAGATGCCCCAGTGAGGAGGTGTGAGAGGTTGTCCATGGATGGTTTTAGTAAAGGTAGGGGTAGGCCGAAGAAATATTGGGGAGAGGTGATTAGATTGGACATGACGCAGTTAGAGCTTATCGAGGACATGACCTTAAATAGGAGGGTGTGGAGGACCCACATTAGGGTATAAGGATAGTACATAGTCTCGTTATTCTTCCCTATTAGTAAGCGCATTAGCGCACTATAATTTATTTTGTGGAGGACTCAGATTAGGATAAAAGGCTAGGTGACTTATCCTTACACCATAGTAGTTGTAGTTCTGCTCATTGTTTATTGTCATTTGATTTCTGCATTGTATTGCTGTTTATAGGTGTGACGCCATTGTACTTTGATTATCTTATTTATTTATAGTAGTTAATGCCTCTTTGTTACGTACTATTCTACCATGACTTTCTCACTTTTGCTATTCCTTGTTTTCATCTTGTTTTCGATATGCTTGTCCCTATCTGACCTTTTATCTTATTTTCCTCTCTTGAGTCGAGGGTCTTTCGGAAACAGCCGCCCTACCTTTCAAGGTGAGGGTTAGGTCTGCGTACACTCTACCCTCCCCAGACCCCACGTGGTGGGATTATACTGGGTTTGTTGTTGTTTTTTTGTTATCCATAGACAAGTATAAATACAGGATGGTCTTATACATTTGTACTCAACCAAACAAAAAATAAACTAAAAAACCAAAACAAAGATAATTCAAAGCAATTCAAAGAGTCTTCTTTCTTAGCCAAGTTCTCCTTTCAAAATCTTCTTCTCGTTTCTAGCTTCCTCTTCTTTAGTTGAATCTTCTGATCTTAGTTAATGATGTTGGGCTAGCAGAAGGTCTCCCCAATTATACTTTTCTTCTGCTATTTCTCTAGATTGTAAAGGGCTAGTATTGCTTTTGCTATTAGAGAGAACAGTACATACAAAGGATCACTAATTATTAAATGAGTATTATCGACCAAATACTTATAAGTTCAAAACTAGAAAAATAATTCATGGTGTTAAAAAGTTTGCTTGGGTGTTAGAACCAAGGATTCACTGTTCAGATCATTATAAATTCAAATTTAAGGAATTATGATTCATGAAATTCAACCATCTATAAGTTCTTCCATGTTTTACGTTATTTTTTAGTTAAAGTGTGACTATATTCGAGAAAAATGATCAAAATATGTATGGGGGTTGGACTATGAGCCCGTTTGAATGGGCTTTAAGTTGGTCAAAACCAACTTAAAGCCCCTTTTTAGCTTTTGGACGTGTTTGCCTAATGCTGACTTTAAGCCATAAAGTTCTTAAAGTCAGTCAAAAATGAAAAGTTAGAATTCTTAACTTTTTTTTTCAAAGTGCTTAAAGTCATTTTCTTTGACCATGGAAATTACTTTTATATCCCTTATATTTTAACTAAATTCTCAAACTACCTTTTTATTCTTTTAACCCTAAAATTCACATCATAAACACTTTTATCCAAATACTCAACTGCTTATTTATAAAAATAACTTTCAGCACTTCAAAGTTCTAGAAACACTTCATACATAAAAGTTACTTTTTTAAGCCCATCCAAACGGCCTCTATGTTAGTTCCTTCATATATATCATGTATGAAAAAAATGATCATTTTAGTCTTTCATTTATATTATGTAATCGAAATAGTCTTTAATGTATGAAAAAAATTATTATTTATTAGTCCTAATGGTGCAAGTAAACAAAATATGTTAAGTTTAATACCAAAAATTAACGTATATTTTTGGGTTTGAAAGCATAACCCATTTGTGTGCAAGAACAAAAATTATAGTAAGAAAAGCAAGAGAAATGTATACTGAATTGCATATGAAATCATGATTTATATTTCTATTGCTTCAGGGATTTAAACGGAAACAAGCTTCATGGACAAATCCCTATATCAATTATCAACCTACAATTGCTTAATTATATGTGAGTCAACAATTATCTTTTGGCTATATATTTTTTATTTGTCCTTTTTCAACATGGTTATGGAACATCTTAATTCTAGCTACTAGCTAAGTGTAATAATAATATATATAGTAGTCTGCTCTGTATCTTGTCTTACCAAATAGTAATGTGTGTATACAGAGATCTTTCTTACAACTCCTTGAGTGGGAAATTGCCACCTTTTCAGACAAAGTCTTTAAGAATCATGTGAGTTCAGTTTTGCTATATACTTCATTTAAAAATTTTGTGATCATTATGGCACCTTAATTCTATTCTGTCTTTTTTACCCTATTGCTAATTTCTCTGTTAGAAAAAATAGAATTTTAATCACAAGGGAGTAGGCTTTGATATGAGGCAAAAGAAAAACTAGGCTTTTAATTTATTTGAGGTCAATGAGATCTTGGCTGTATATTCTTTAGGAGATCATGGACAAATCTCTTTAGGATACAACAAAGACACTGTATAGTGCAAAATTGTAAAGAGTCCCACATCGGCCATGGGTAGTCTCTTTATAAGCGTTAGGCAATCCTCATCTCTTGCACTGTATATAAATGCAATGACCTTTAACAATTTTGGATGCAATGACAATAACGATTCTCTTCTTGGATAAGTTTTAATTGGGATTATAGAAAAGATGAAGAGGTTTTTAATAGTGACAATTGCTGATATTTTTTTTAAAAAGATTATTTGCTGGTATTAAGGAAGGGGTGAATTCTGACTTTAGCAAGAATAAGGAGAAGGGTTAATTGATCTACTATTGTATTGCAAATTGGCTAATCATTCAGGTAGGGTGACCCTTAATTTGTTTGAGATGCCATGGGTGATGGAACATGATTTTGTAAACTTGCAATGTAGTCTTATATGATATGTTGATTAATGATTTACATTTCTATTGCTCCGATTCAAAGTCTACTCTAACTTGGCATGGATGCTTCAGGGATTTAGGAGAAAACAAGCTTAATGGATTAGTCCCTAAATCATTTCTCAACCTAACATCGCTTGAGGTCCTGTAAGTAGTTTACTATGTTGGTAATTATCTTTTGTCTATTTTATTTCTGATTGGACTGGAGGAATATCGAAAAGCTCCTTTCGGACTTTGGAGCAGCACTTTGTCCTTTTTCAAATCATATTCATCAATCACGATTGTATTGAGCAAGCTTAACCTCTTTGTTTGATAGAACACACTTCCTCTTGGAGTCTGCAGTCTCTATTATCTTCTCTTACCAAATAAAGTGTTCTACAGATGGCTTTATGACAACTCCTTGAATGGGGACTTGTTGCCATTTCAGATGGAGAACTTACAGAGTCTGTGAGTAAATCACTACTTGATCAACACAATTTTTTTTTTTTATCATGAAATTGTTTCCTCTAAATATGGCCCATGTAGGGATCTAAGCGATAATTGCTTTAATAGCCAAATCCCTCGTGAATTTGGTGCTCTCCAAAACTTAACGGAATTGTGAGTATCATGATATATGCTTTCATTTTTTGTTTTCTGTTACCTTGCACTTCTTTTGCAGAATAATTCAGTTAGTCAGGCTCACTCTTTTTTTTTTCCTTTGGTACATCTATTTAGATACATATACAACAACTTACTAAATGGAAGCATTCCAGAAGAACTAGGGAACATCTCCAATCTTGAGAATTTGTATGACTATGAGTAGAAAAATACTACACATCCTTGAAATCTCTGCTCTTCTATCTATTCTCATTTTGATTTGTTCTGGTTTGAAAATTTAATGTAGTGAGGTGGATAATAATCAACTTTCAGGTCACATCCCACATCAGCTTGGGAATCTTATACAGCTGCAGAATCTGTAAGTACAACAGCTTGATAATTTCAATAATCTATTCGATTATTTTCACGTTGGTTCACTATATTGATAATACAATATTTATTTTTTTGGTTTTTCAACTCGGCATCAATCTCTGATACATAAGGGATGATGTTAAAATCACTCCATGAATCTGAATTAACAAACTAAACTACATTGAGCTGGAGAGTTTGATTAGAGGAAGAAAAAGAAGAAGTTTTCATTAATGAATGAAGCCACCAGTGAGGGCTATTTATACACTTCAATGTTGCAGCTAACTACTTGCTTTTAACTGATCACTAATAACAAACTCAATCTAAACAATGTGAGTTTTGTGTGAGTCGAATTAGTTATAACAAACTAACTAACTACTACCAGCTATATATGCACTCATATGCTCTCTTTAACTAGATTTAATACTCCCCCTCAAGCTAGGATGAAAAATGTCAAGAACTCCTAGCTTGGAAAGTAAGAACTGATGTTGTGCTAGCCCCAATCCTTTTGTAAGCAAATCTGCCAACTGAGATTTAGTCCCAACAAGTTCTGTCTTGATCAGGCCATCCTTGAGTTTTTCCCTTACAAAATGACAGTCAATTTCTATATGCTTGGTTCTCTCGAGAAAAATTAGATGGGAGGCAATCTATATGGCTGACTTGCTATCACAACACAACCTAACTGGTGTAGTGACTTTCAACCTGAGTTCTTTGAGTAGTCCTACCAACCAAATAATCTCTGCTACTGCTTCTGTCATGCTTCTGTATTCAACCTCTGTTGAACTCCTACTTACTGTGTGTTTCTTCTTAGATTTCCATGAGATCAGTGATTCACCAAGCTGTATCACATACCCTGTTAGTGATCTTCTGGTGTTAGGATAAGCTGCCCAATTTGAGTCACAAAATGTTGTCAAAGTATTGATTGAACCTTTCTTCAGTAGTACTCTGTGCCCTGGTGATTTCTTCAAGTACCTTAGTACTCTCAAAGCTGCATCCCAATGTGATCTTTTTGGCCTTTGCATGAATTGGCTAAGAACCTAAACTAAAAGGCAGCCCGGTGCACTTAAGCTCCCGCTATGCGCAGGGTCCGGGGAAGGGCCCGACCACAAGGGTCTATTATGCGCAGCCTTACCTTGCATTTCTGTCAGAGGCCGTTTCCAAGGCTTGAACCCCTGACCTACTGGTCACATGGCAGCAACTTTACCAGTTACTCCAAGGTTCCCCTTCGACTAAGAACCTGAACTGCAAAGCATATATCAGGTCTAATGATTGTCAAATATATCAACTTCCCAATCAGCTGCTGATAGCAGTGAATATCATCTAGAATAGGATCATCACTTTTACCCAATGCTGAATCATATTCCATTGTAGTAAGCTTCATGTTTATCTCCATGGGAGTAGAAGCTGGTCTAGCACCACTCATTCCCACTGTGGAGAGTAATTCCAATGTAGACTTCCTTTGGTTAAATAAGATTCCTTTTTCTGACCTCAATACTTCAATCCTTAGGAAATATCTAAGTTGTCCTAAATCTTTCACCTTGAACTTGCCATGTAAAGTCTTTTGAGCTTCATCTATCATCTGTTGACTTCTTCCTGTAATCAATAGGTTATAAACATAGACCAAGACTATTACAATATCATTATTTGCATATTTGGTGAACAATGAGTGATCATGTGAGCTTTGAGTGTACCCTACTTCTATCAAGGTTGTAGACAACTTTATATTCCATTGTCTAGAGGATTGTTGCAGACCATACAGAGATTTCATAAGCTTACACACCCTTGTCTCCCCCTGCTTGTGAAATCCCTGAGGCAAAGACATATAGGCATCTTCATAGAGATCACCTTGTAAGAAGGCATTATTGACATCCATTTGCCTTAAAGGCCAGTCATTTAAGGCAAAAATGCTGATAATTGTTCTCACTGTTACCATCTTGGCAACAGGTGAGAATGTCTCATGATAATCCAATCCTTCTCTCTAATTATAGCCCTTAACTATCAATCTTGCTTTGTATTTATCTACAGTTCTATCTGCCTTGTATTTCATCTTAAAAACCAATTTTGAATCAATAGCCTGGTTACCAGGAGGCAAATCAACTTCCTCACATGTGTGATTACTTTCTAGAGCATTAATCTCATCAGTCATTGCTTTAATCTATCTGTCATCCTGAGAGGCCTCTTTAAAAGAATTAGGTTCAGTGGTGGAGAAGAAGGTACTCAAGTAAGATTGGTAAGGAGATGACAAGTGAGAATAGTCTATGTAATCTGAGATAGGATATAAACAACTAGTAGATGGTTTAAAAGATTGTGAAGTAGTAACATAATCATTAAGCAAAGTAGGCTATTTAGTATTCATGGTAGGCCTGATTTTGGTAGGAACTTCTGCCTGAACCTCCAATGGTATAAATTCCTCAACTTCTGGTGATGGCTCTGCTAGACTCATTTCATTTGAAGCATCTTCGGTATCTTGTTTTACAACAGTATTATCTGCTGGTTCTGGTGCTGCACCACTTTTAATATGACACTTAGTGGATTGGACAGGAGCATCTAGCAAATCTAACATAATAGGCTGGCCACACCTAGATGTAGAATCTGAATCTACTGAAGGAGTTAATTAAAACATATCAAGATCAACTGATGAACTCCCTTCATGATAAGGAAATATATGTTCTCTGAATGAAACATCTTTGCTTACAAAGAAAACTTTATCAATTAGACCATATATTTTGTACCCCTTTTGAGTTTCTGAATATCCTAAAAATACTGCCTTTGTAGCTCTAGGTGCAAACTTATCCCCTTTTAGAAGTCTAGTGGCATAGCACAGACAACCAAACACTCTCAAATGATGAAGACTAGGTGATTTCTTGTGTAATAACTCATAAGGTGTCTTTCCTCCAATCACATCAGTAGGTAATTTATTGATCAGATAAACTGCTGTTCTAACACATTCTCCACAGAAATGATTAAGTAATAAACTCTGAAACCTCAGTGCTCTAGCTACTCCAAGAACGTGTCTATGTTTTCTCTCTACTGTCCCATTCTGTTGAGGAATATAAACCCAACTACTTTGATGCACAATCCCATGAGATGCAAGTAAATCAGTGACTGAATAATTGAAAAATTCTGAGCCATTATCAGATCTTAGTGTTTTCACAGATAAGGCAAATTGAGTTTTTATTAAAACAATGAAGTCTTTCAGCACTACAATGACTTCACTCTTAGAACTGATCAAACATATTCATGTGTACCTGCTATGATCATCTACTATAGTCACAAAGTAGTTTTTTCTATCATGAGCTAAGTTGCTCGGACTCGGATGCGGGTGTCCAAGACGGATGCGAATCCGAGAGTCTGATTCGGCAAAATTTAAATTTTAAGATTTGGGGACACGAATCCTAGTACGTATACGGGTGCGGGAATTCGTCTAGAAATATTCAATATTATAAAAATATATTGATAAAAATAAAGATATTCTTCTCCTCAGAAAAGAAAAAAGAAAGTCATTTAAGACCTTTCACCAACTCTCCTTATAGATCATTGCAACTGTCTACTATAAGTCGGATTACAACTGCTTAAATATTTAATATCTCTCTGTTTGACTTGAAACATGAAGCTTTGGCTTGAAACATGAAATAACAAATATTGACTAAGAGGAAAAGTATCTTGGTCAAAATATCTGATGTAGGTTGACTGAATCCCATAAGTATCCTGCACCCACACCCGTCTGATGTGTCAGATGTGGGTTGTCCATGGACTCTTGGTCAAAGGATCCGATGTGGGTTGACCGAATTCCACACGTATCCCACACACATCTTCTGTCGACACAGGTGTGGCAACAAAAATAAAGAGTCTGCGCAACTTAGATCATGAGTAGGCTTGCTATATGGACTCCATACATCAACACAAATCAGTTCAAAAAGTTGAGATGCTTTACTGCTACTAATAGGAAATTTCAGTCTACATTGCTTTGCCAAAAAGACATATCTCACAGTTATGATGAACACTCTTGTTTGACAGGTGTTTGAGTGATTGAATATGTTGTATTACTCCAGTTGATGCATGTCCTAGCCTCAAGTGCCATAGCTTTGCATCTGCATTTTCATTTTTAGCTATCACTATATTTATTGTAGACTTGATTGCTTCCTTAAGTATATACAAACCTTCCTTCTCCCTATCAATCCCCAATACCCTGCCATTGAAAAGTCCCCAAAATACACAGAAATCAGGGAAAAAGTAAATTGAACAAGATAGTTCCTTGGTTAGTTTAGAGACTGACAACAAATTGAACTTGAAGTCTGGTAATACAGTACATTCTTAAGTTCATGGCCTTCTAAGATGCTTGTGGTTCCTGTACCCTTCATATCATATCTATTACTTGTTGGAACTTGTACACCACTAGTATCACTATCTTTTGTTCTTCTAATAGTAGTTAGCAAATCTTTATTAGGTGTTATATGATGTGTGTCTCCACTATCAACTATCTATTCATAAACCTTACTAGCTTTGGATAGCAAAGAGGTGATACCTGATATGTTAGCAGCACACTCAGAAGTTCCTGTTCTATCCATTTTGTCAACTAAATCCTGATACTGAGTTGGAGACATGTGTGAGGATGATGCACAATTCTCCATGTATCTTCCACTATTGCCAAAGTTATCAACATTCTTTGTGAGGTGTGCATTTGCAAACTTGAAATTGTGCTTAAAATCATCAGCTCCTTTCCTCTTACTCTTGAAATCTGGTGGATAACCAACAATTCTATAGCAATCACCCTTAAAATGACCTTTGAACCTACAGTGGTCACAAATTGTACCAGGTGGTACAAACTTCTTTGGTTTGGATTTGTATTTCTGAGACTTGTATTCCTGAGATCTTCCTGCTGGTAGTGTTAATGTATCTCTTGTTTTGTCTATAACTCTCAGTGCTTTTTGGCTTTCTTCTTAAGCTGCTACAGCATATGCTTCATTCACAATTACTACAGATTTTCTAGCTAAGATACTACTTCTAATATTCTCAAAAATCTCATTCAATCCCATCATAAATTGAAGCAACCTTTGTGACTTCAAATGCTCCATATATGGAGCTGAACTTTCACAATTGCATCTAAGTAATGGAATCATCACATCGAACTCAGACCACGGATCCTTCAACTTTGAGTAATATGAAGTAACATAGTCAGTACCTTGTTTCAAAGTAGCAATCTCTCACTACAGATGGTAAGTTCTTGTTAGATCTGATCTGTCAAACCTCTCTTCAAAATCTGCCCAGACTTTCTTTGCATTGAAGCATACATTGCATTTGAAACATTATTCCTGGCAACAATTCACTGGTGACAATGCTTGCAATCCAAGACAACACTATTGCATTGCATTTTTCCCATTGTTCTTCTAATGCTCCTTTGTAATTTGCCTTTGTACATGATCCAGTAATGAATCCAAGCTTTTCTTTTTCCACTTAAAGCCAGTTTCATGGAGCGACTCCATAGGGCATAATTTTCTGGTCCTGTCAATTTGATTAGGATGAGAACAACTCCAGGTGTATCTGATGTTTGGAGATAGAGTGGATGATTGTGATCTAGTGCTGTTACTTCATTTACTTCGCCTACTGCCATTGATGCTGGTTTGAGAAATTCTTCTCTTCAATCTTCAACAATTTTCTGTCTTCTTCTTGCAGATCAATGCCTCATGATTGTTATCTTCTTCTCGCAGATCAATCCCTCTCGATCGATGCTCTGATATCATGTTAAAATCATTCCATGAATCTGAATTAACAAGCTAAATTACATTGAGCTAGAGAGTTTGATTAGAGAAGAAAAAGTAGTTTTCATTAATGAATGAAGCCACCAGTGAGGGCTATTTACACACTTCAATGTTGCAGCTAACTACTTGCTTCTAACTGATCACTAATAACAAACTCAATCTAAACAATGTGAGTTGTGTGTGAGTCGAGTTAGCTATAACAAACTAACTAACTACTGCCAGCTGTAATGTCTAGCTGTATATGCACTCATATGCTCTCTTTAACTAGATTTAATAGATGAAGTGTTGGGTAACAAATCCATCCCACATCGGATGGAAAAGAAGAAGTCTACCAATATATAAGTGCTCACCCAACTTCATCAGTATGAGGCCTTTTGGGAAGTGCCCAAAAATAAATCCGTGAGGGCTTGGCCCTAAGCGGACAATATCATACTAATGTGGAGTTTGGGTGGCGGTATGCGCGGTCCCAACATGAAGTGCTACAGTCAAACCTTGTTTTCTAGCATAGCCACACACAGAATTGTGCATATTGAAATGCAATATTAGACACCAACAACTACCAATAGTAATTCTCATTATAGATGCAAAACATGAGATTGTTCTTTTTTCACTTTTTTTTGTGTGATTCTTCAACCTAAATCAACCTAGACATACATCTGCAGGACATATTTAGATACTATGGTTTGGCTAGCTTTTCAGATAAAGTTGATGTTTGTTTAGGTCTCTTTTTCTCATAAGTGTAAACGATTTATCCCTAATGGTTGTCCCTAATGACAATGTTGAGAATACAATTAAATAATAAAGGTGTACTCTCTCTAACAACTTAAGCTTTTAAATGAGATGCTCACACACTTCAACAGACAAGGTTGAGATTCTTAATCCCTTATTCATGGGAATTGTAGAGTTATCAATTGCACATGGATCCATTCATTCATGACTATATCATATGGGAGAAAATAAATGATATATAAATCTGAACTGTATGGAAAAAGAAAAGAAACGAAAACTGCAATATTGTATATCCTTCCTTCGAATTGTCAAAGTAGCTAGCAAATGGTTTCAGGGACCTACGCACCAATTATTTCGTTGGTGAATTGCCTCCAAGCTTCGTGAAGTTGGTGAACTTAGAAACATTGTAAGTACATGTTGACTCTGATTTTCTTTGGATTGCACCATTTAATCAACTTGTCAATGGCAACCATCCTCTCTTTATGTTTTTTATTCTTATTTTATTTTGTAGTCGTGCTCAAGGGAATAGCTTATCTGGGAAAATTCCAACATTAATAGCCAATTGGAAAAGTCTCAAAACATTGTAAGCCCTATTATGTGAAAGCAATATTATAATAAGGATAGTGTAATTTAGTTATCAATTTAACTTCTTTTCTTCGTAGGGATCTGTTAGGAAATAATTTTGAAGGCCCCTGGCCAAAGGAAATCTCATCATTGGAAAATCTCGGTTCCCTGTAAGATTTTTGTTGTGAAGATGAATTTATTTGTAGTAGCTAGTATATGAAAATATTATAGCATTTTGAAATTCTTCGCTGATAATTTCTCCAACTATATAATCTTATATATGCCTAGAAAATTCAGCAATGTAAGAAGAGCATATGATTTTCCCGATCTATCGCGTATGACTTTGTTGCGAGAATTGTAAGCCTAACATCCTTTGACTCCTTCTGAACTAAAAAAGTGTTTATCAATATCATGTGATACTGACATGCAAATCTACTACTCATGATGTTGATTCTAGGACATTGAGGAAATGTTCACTTCGTGGTCCCATTCCAGGATATATCTGGGAGCATCAATATTTACAGAATCTGTAAGATGATATTCTGTCAATTTTCTTCTTAGCAATTTCATTTCTCCTTATCTTTGCTCTTGGTGTTTCTCCTTTTCTGTGTGGCAACCATATTATGTTGTTAATGTAGAAGTTGCATCTTGATCATTTAGTGAAAAACTACCTTATTTTAGTCCACACTCTTTTACCCTTTTATATCCATCTCAATTTGTTAGAGCAAATATATATATATACCTTATAAGGCGTAAAAAAACATTTGGATATTGATAAATACACTATAAGTTGTTGGAAACATTTTCTACAGAGGATATGCTAAATATATAATGTATAGGACATGACATATAATGAACAACAGAGAAGAGTGAATTGAAACAAATGAAAAGAATACTAATATAAGCAATGAAAGTAATTTACCCTGTTTTGGTCATTGATACAGAATATTGTATCTAGTTGGATATTGTATACAGGTACATTTATAGGCTACGGTTTTGTTAAATTTTATCAGCCTTAGCTAGAATGCTCTTATCGTGTAGCTACCACATATTGTTTGAGTAATATGGAATATGAAATCCCCCCAATACTTGTTGAATAGCAGTCATAAAAAACATTTCCTTGGAAAAGTTATTTTTTCAGATGTCAAGATAACAAAACACTGAAAAACACTTTCTTGAGGAAAGCATTTTTCTTTAGACCAGACACATGGAAATGTACATTTTTTAATGTAGCTTATAGATAAAGACATGATTGTATAATTACATCTTTCTCTTTTCTCTGATATAGGGACTTGAGCTTCAACGAATTATCTGGAGGACTGCCAAAATCCATTAGCACATCTTTAATATATATGTGCGTTCTCTCTCTTATTTGCATGAGTGTTGTATTTCCGAGCGTGTATGTGATTTACTTACTATATATGATGTTACTTACTATATAAGTATATATGATGCACATAGAAAGTTGTCTCTCTCTTCTGTTCAATAATAAATTCTGTGACTTGTCATTCTTCTTCTAAAGGCCCAATTGAATAAGGCCTCCTTTACCGTCCTCAACATTTATAGTCCACATTAGACCAAACCACCTCAGAATCTCTGACCACAAATGTGATGATACATGACAATGCAACAAACGGTGATCCATGTCATCAATATCCACTGGAAATATCGTCTGAATTGGTTGAGTGACTTTGTAGGTGAAATGACAATAGTTGAGTGACTTTGTAGGTGAAATGACAATAATTGAGTGAATTTTTTGTTACAGAACAATGTTGAATGACTTTCTGAGATAATTACCATTAGTTGAGTGACTTTCTGAGATAAAAATTGATAGTTGAGTGACCATATGAGAAATTAACTTGCATTGAAGCCGTAGTATTTTCCTTTTACTGTCCTTGTAGTTGAGCCTTTTCTTTTTATTGTGGAACAGTGGTTATCTGTTCTTGTGAATACCCAGCCTCATGCTCCACTTGTTGCGCGTTTCCTTCGTTGCTGTTTCCTCCTGAGTAGTGTCTTGCTTCCCATCAGCGTTTGCTTTTGAAGCTACCATATCAGTTTCCCTACAATGAGATTGCTTGAGCTAGGGTTTCCAGTGAGATCTGTGGAGTAAGAACCTTTGTTGATATGCTCTACCAGCTGTCGATTCTCCGTCAGGGGGTCCTTGGGCTGAGTGATATGAGCCATGAAGGAGGTGCATTAGAACACGCTTAGACCGTTAGAAGAACATTGGGAGAGTTTTTATTCTGCTTTTATGCAGTATCTGTTGGGGTGTTGTATTATGTAACATATGCAGAACAGGTAATTAGAGTATTCACCATAACTTTGTACTATCTATTGTACATCACTTGATACATTGAATTTACTTCACTCCACTCGTGGGTGGACGTTGGTCTAACTGATCCAACTGCGTAAATCATGTTTTCCTCCATTGTTTTATGTTGTTATTACTGGCTTATTTTTTCCATTTTCCCAATATTCGAAGCTTGGCCTAGCAGGTGGGTGGGATAACTGATTTTTCTAGTTTTATCCCTTTTGACATTGTCAACATTACTGCAGATTCCTCAGGGGGAACAAGCTTAATGGATCGTTGCCAGAATGGCTAACGAAGAGGAAGAACGCAAAGCCACGTAGATACGTGTAAGTGGAAACATTCATAAAGAGTGTATTGGTGCCATGCCAATTTTGAATGTCAACAAATGAAGCAAAAATGCTTTTGAAACTTTCTTCAATATCATAAACCTAATATATAGATTTCCTCATAAATTATATCGGTGTGAAATTTAACATGCCAATCAAACACTACATTAGTAATTCAGAATGTTTCACCCATTTGGGGTCAAACAAAAATATTTTATGCAGCCATTGACCAACTTTGTATTTTATGCTAAGATTATCATTACCTATATGACCAAGTAAGTGAACCCTAGCTAAGAGAATAACCTAACCCATACACATGTTTCTTTAACACTTTTTACTCACAATTGTCTCAATTTGTAGTCGAAGTCAAATATGGTAGATATAATTCCGTCCACCGCTACATATTGCTTGTGATCTTTGTCATTTATCTTTGAAGCAACACAGGAAAGAGAAAGCTTATTTTTGCCATAAATTGTTTTGCAGGGATGTTTCTGAAAACTTGTTAACAAATACCTCTTTATCTCATGATCAGGACGTGTAAAATTCACTACACTTCTTCTCTACTTTAGATGTTAAAGAGTATCTTTCTTTAGCCATACGAGATAGTAAATATTATATGGCCTTTCCATTCAGGAACACTTTTCCGGGCTGCTCAAGTAATTTGTGAGTGCTAAATTCATTTCTTGTTTGTATCTTTTCTTCCTAGAAACTAGTGTTGCATTCTGATCGTATGTTTATGTAGGCCGGGCACAGAAAATAAATGCGACAGTTATTGCAACTTTAGAAAATGTAAGTCATTAAATAGTAGTTTTATTTTACCAAACTGTAGTATTCATAATGTTTTCTCGGCATCTGCTTATTATATTCTTTGTTACTCTACTTTTTTTTTCTAGTTTTTGTTACCCATAAGTCTAAATTGCTCTCTCCTTCTCATTTTATGTGGGGAATTTGGGTCAAATCACTTTAATTTTTTGTGTGAATTTAAACATATAGTTTTAAAAATAAATGAGAACTATTTAAAAAGTACTACATGTCTCTCTTTGATTCCCAAAAAATAATAATACCATATAAAATGAAAGAGATAGGGTAACACAAAATAAATGGTTCAATATTGCCAAAGTGCAAGAACATAATTAGCTAGATAAAGTCTTACAGACACATACTATTCAAATTGGGAAATATCATATATATATATATATATTAATACTAATACTAAAAATGGGAAGTCACAAAGTTAAAAATTAAAATACCATTTTACCCCTATTCTAATTCAAAATGTTATGAAATATTTAATAAATTAAATATTAATTAATCAAAATGTTTTCACAGCCTCTTCACCTCCTAACTTAATACCCCTATTCTAATTCAAAATGTTATAAAAATCTAATAAATTAAATATTAATTAATCAAAATGTTTTCACAACCTTTTCACCTCCTAACTTAATTCCAAGCTAAAGAGTCATAAAGTGACCATATTCATCTATAAGTTACGAAGTGACCAGTTAATTATCTAATCGAAAAAAGGCTTAAAATATCCTTTAACTATGTGAATTGGTACAAAAATATCCTTCGTCTACCTATCGGGCCTAAAATGCCTCTGACGTCAACCTTTGGGGTCATTTTCACCCTTATCTCTAACATCAAAATATTAAAAATGGAAAAAGGCCAAAAATACCCCTAAACTATAGGAAAAGGTTTAAAAGTACCCTTCATCCACCTTTCGGTCTAAAAATACCCTTCTATTCGTCTTTTAATCTAAAAATACATTTTCATTCACTTTTATGGCTCTCTATAACCCTTGAAACTAACAACCTTCTCTTTATTTTATATTTTTTAAAAATAGTTATAATGAGTCATTTTCTTATTGGATGAAATAAAATTCCACCTCCACTAAAAAAAAAAAATTTATCTAAGCAAAAACAATATACCTCTTCAACATACCCCCTCCTTCCAATTTTTTTTAAGAAGCTACATTGATAAACAAGACTAGAATATTTTTATCAGATTAATCAGAAAAAAGAGATTATTTCGTTCTTGGCTTGATTTTACTTTTCTGTTTAATAATGATAATTTTTTTACAATACGTATAAATAAAATAACTAAAATTTTTAGTTATACGTATAACTAAATTATTTTCTAGTTATTACAAGCTAGTTAAAAATTATTTTAAACTAAATTAGTTATTACAAGATTGTTAAAAATAAATAATTTTTTTTTTAGTTTTTGCAAGATAGTTTTTAGATAGTTATTGTAAAACTACCTTGTAATAATACGTATAACTAAAAGATTTTTTAAAATTTTTTAATTTTTTTTCTCATAATTTTTCCAAACCAAAACAATATACATGGTTGATGATCATAAAAAACTAAATTAAAAGAAAAAAACTACAGCAAATAAAAAAGTTATTTTTTATATTTTTCCCCATAATTTATCCAAGTCAAAACAATATCCTTCTATATAATCACAAAACAAACTTTTAATAAAAAAAAGAAGAAAAAGCTACGGCAACAAAAAATATTAGATTTAAAAAAAAAAAGGGGTCTTGAAGAGGTATATTTTTTTTGGCTTAGATAAATTATAATTTTTTTTAGTAGAGGTGGAATTTTTATTTCATCCAATAAGAAAACGACACATTATAAATATTTTTAAAAAATAAAAAATAAAGAGAGGGTTATTAGTTTCAAGGGTTATAGTGAGCCAAAGAGGTGAATGAAAATGTATTTTTACATTAAAAGATGAATAGAAGGGTATTATTAGTGGATGAAGGGTATTTTAAAACTTTTTCCTATAGTTCAGGGATATTTTTGGCCCTTTTCCGTTTTTTATATTTTGACTGCTAGAGATAAGGATAAAAATGATCCCAAAGGTTGACGTAGGGGGCATTTTAGGCCCGATAAAAAAATATTTTTGTACCAATTCACATAATTTAGGAGTATTTTAGGCCCTTTTCAGTTATCAATTATCATAATAATATTATGAGTAAAGAATATATCATAAATGTTACTCTTGTAAGAGTAAAAACTTAGAGGACCAAATCAATGATATAGTTGGAATAGGAAAAGATAATATTCTAAATAATAGTTATTAAGAAAATATGTAAGGGTGTATTGATCTACTGGAATTATTGTCATTTCAATGTAGCTAATTTATTTTAAAACCTTTACCCATAATTTATCATGATAAACGTATGCCTCCATATTTATGTGAGGTTTATCCAGCTTCAATTACATCTTTTAATTCCTATAACTTTCAATTATCAGTACACTAAAAGGAGAAGAATTTAAAAAGCTGCATTCAATATTTTATTAATTAGCATTAACCAAATTCATATGATAATTATCAAATACATACAAAAAGACATTGTTTACTACTATAAATATAGTAACTTATGCATGGTTCAAACAAGTGCTTCAAGTTTAGGTGAAAAGGGATAAATAAAGACAAAAAGAGACCATTGATTAGTGCATATAAGGTTTATTGTCTTTTATATTGTTCACTTTGAAATATGTTGGGTTTATGTGATTTGTTTTAAATTACTTTAAATCATGAATTTTTTTTGTCTCTTTAACTTTTTGAAATAATGGAATTAAGTGATTTGCTTGAATTTTACTTGAATGGAGAACATCTTCTTTCTAATTAGTTGTTGTAAATGTTGCCTTTGATATTCGTATGTGATAATCAGGGGTGGAGCCCATATACAGCTTATGAGTTCGATAAAATTTAAAAGTTTTCTCTCAAATTTTGTGTTTGTATTAAAAAAGAGTTACTTAATATGTATGAAGTAATTTATTTAGAATCAATAAGTTCTCTTTTGGTTTTCTTCAGTTATTAAAAGTTGTTGAATTTTCCTATTTATTAACTTAAATAAAGAACTTATAAATGGAAATGCAATAAGACTTCACCATTGTAAGAAACATTAGGAGAAAGCTCAAAATTATCAGGTATGTTCCTTTTTTAATTGATCTATCTTAACCACAAATTTGTTGATAGATTTATAATTTATAATGTTTGATATTCAAGGAATGATAGGACTCTTCCAGATATTGCTTTGATGGGGTTGCAACTTCCATTCACTAGCATATTTTTCTTCGACAATTTCTTTAGTTATAATATATAGTTCCTCATTATTAAAAGGGCAGCGCGGTGCACTAAAACTCCCGCTATGTGCGGGAATCGGAAAAGGACCTGACCACAAGATGGAAGCACTAATACCAGAAAATAGATATTCAGTTTAGAGCTCCACTAAAATGGAAGCCCAAATATTTATTTAGTAGTATATAAATAGATAAAAGATAAAAGGATGTGCAAACATTTTATATTATTCATCACACGAATATGTTTCATAGTATGTATAGTATATTATTTGAACGAATCGACACAAATTAACATGGGACATGCGTGCAACGCAAAATTAGTATATATAAACACAAGTATCTTATATCAAAAGTTGTCTCAATTAAAAGGAATGACAGTACTTTTCTCTCTCACAGATGATCACTTGTTTATCAACTGCGGTGGCGAGGCAGTTTCTGTAGGTGACAAGAATTACTCTGCTGATCTGAACCCCAATGGATCATCAACGTTTTTTCACGATGAAGGAGGAGGTTGGGGTTATAGTAGCATGGGTCTTATCAATTCTGATAAGGGACCACTACGATTTATAATCAGGGATACATGTAATCTTTCCATGGGTGAAGCAGTTCTGCTTGAATCAGCCCGTGTTGCCCCTATCTCTCTCAAGTACTATGGATTTTGTTTCTACAATGGAACCTACACAGTGAAACTATCTTTTTCTGAGATAAGATTAAGTAAAAACGGTGTCTTTCCCGTCAAACCTAGACGAGTTTTTGATATTGACATCCAGGTACGATAATATATATATATATATATATATATATATATCATTTTCTATATAAAGTTTTCCACAAGAAAGTCATTTTCTAGAAAAAGTTTTCCACAAGGATGTCATTTCTAGAAAAATATTTTCCTTTGAGATCATTTTATGGTGTGTGGTTAAATATCCAAAAATGAAAAATTTATGGTGTCTGGTTACTAAAAAAGGCTTAGTTATCAAGGAAAACGTACATTTTCCATAAAAGATACTTATAACTTTCTGTATTTTTACTTCATATATATTACTTGCTTCAAGTAACACTGAGACATTATTATTAAATTTCTTTACTCAAAATTTCATCTAACACTCCCCAATTTGCTAGTATTATTATTGATCTTTAAAGAGTGTATGATGTGGCGATTTTCCATCGAAAATAATTTCCTGTACAATGTTTTTCGGTACATGATTGGTGAGTGAAAAACGTTTTTCGAAAAAAACATTATACAAAAATTGATAGAAATAATAGCAAATAGGAGCGTGTTTTTGATGAAAATTTCGACTACTAAAGATTAACTAGGATGTCTAAATTATTGGAGCCAGTACTATGAAGTTAATGGTTGTATAGAAAATTGACTTCCGTCCATAAGTGAGGGAAGTCATATTTCTTATTTTGATGGGAAATGTTTTCTACTTTCTGGTAACCAAAACAGAAACTGACTCCTGATTACCGTAAAATCATTTTTCTCAGAAAATATTTGTCATGGAGAACGACTTCTGTCGTACCAAATACAATTGTAAAGGTATCATCTTTGTAGTTCTTTTTTAAAAAGCTGTCATTACAGGGGAAGAATGTACGGAAGAACTACAATATAGAGGCAGAACAACCGGATAAAAATGGGGATAAATTTGTGGAATATACTACTTCTATAAACTCCCATCTTGAAATTCACTTGTACTGGTCTGGTAATGGCTCGGTCACCAACCCGGAGAACTATGGTCCCCTCATTTCAGCTATTACTGTAACGAAAGGTATGTTTTATAAATATGGTGTATTGTCAATCATATTCTTCAGTGTCCTTTCTAAGACAACAATACTTTGACCATAGTTCCCGAACTACCAAAGCCCCCTCAGAAACTGTCTCCTGCGCTTAAGGCTGGGATAGCAGTATCATCGCTGTTTTTTCTTGCTCTACTTTTGCTTTTACTCTGGAAATTGGGTTATCTTGGTGGGAAAAGATCGTCAAAGGAAGGTTAGACGCAATTATATATGGAGTTTGGTTTGGTTTTTATTTCAATATAAATTTGTATAACTCACTAAAAAAAATTGTTTGCTTCTTTTGTGAAATGCTTAACACATACTAAAAGAATTAAAAGTAACTGAATTGTTCCCGGGAGGAGTTTACACCTTTCGTCAAATAAAAGATGCCACTCAGAACTTCAATGCTGTGAACAAATTGGGCGAAGGAGGTTTTGGACCTGTTTATAAGGTTAGTTTTTGTTGGATTTTTAGCGTTCTGTTTATTCATCATATCATTCCCCTGACCCTGGATTGAGCTGCTGCTTATGTAAACATATAATTACGCCCTTGGTGCTTTTTATCCTGAAGTGATTGCATATACTTTTATCTGTTACGTTCATCAAAAAAAAAAGCAGTTTCCCTGTGGAGAATATAACTATGATAAATATCTGAACTTGTCACTGCTACACATTTAACATATGAAGAACCCCTTATCCTGTTCATGTTTTCGTTCCAAATCTAAATAATGGGGGCTGTCTCTCATCAATACAGGGCCTGCTCCCTGATGGGACTACAATTGCAGTTAAACAGCTATCAGGAAAATCAAAGCAAGGAATACGTGAGTTTGTCAATGAAATTGGCACGATTTCAGCTCTGCAACATCCAAATCTTGTGAAGTTAATGGGATGTTGTGCAGAAGACAACGAGCTCCTACTCATTTACGAATACATGGAAAATAATTCTCTTGAACATGCTTTATTCGGTAATGACAGCAAGGCTCATATGTTTTGACAAAAAAATCTGAAGTAGTTAATAAAATAATGACATTGCATTTGCAGGTCCAGAGGAAATTAAATCGAGACTAAACTGGTCGACGAGGGTCAAAATTATCCTCGGAATAGCCAAAGGATTAACTTTTTTGCACGAAGAGTCCAAATTGAAGATTATCCACAGGGACATTAAGCCCACAAACATACTCCTGGACAAGGATTTGCATGCAAAAATAACTGATTTTGGATACGCGAAGCTTAATGAAGGGGAACATACTCATATCATCACACGAATTGCTGGAACAACGTAATTTGATAATCCTGCTAATCCTTTCACCTTTTACCTTAAAACTTTTGCTACACAAATATATTTTCTTTCAGATGAGTGTATTTATTCTCTCATATGAGAGTTCTTTTATAGGGGATATATGGCACCAGAATATGCAATGCGAGGCTACTTAACACCGAAAGCAGATGTTTACAGCTTTGGGGTTGTTGCACTTGAAATTGTGAGTGGAAGGAACAGTGCTAGTTACAGGCCAAGTGATCAGACAGTTTACCTTCTTGATTTGGTAAAGCCTCAAACCAGAAGTTCTCAATTTCATTCATTGATGCACAGGCCTAATACACAGTTGTCATCGTCTTTTTACTTGAATGACTGCTGATTTGATCGACGTCTTCTGGTTTGATTGCAGGCTTACGTGTTGCATGAGCAGGGAAATTTGATGGATCTAGTTGATCCAAATCTTGGAACAAATTTTTCTTGGACAGAAGCAGCTTCCATTCTGGAATTAGCAATGATGTGCACTAATCCATCACCAACTCTCAGGCCAACCATGTCTGAGGTAGTGAAAGTTATTGAAGGAAAAACTAAAATCAAGACCACATCTTCAACAATCCGGCATTCGACAGACGAGATTGCCTTGACTAAGGCCATGGCTGCACTCTCTCAGTCTTCTCAATCTGAAAGCTATTCTACAGCGGGACCATCAGAAGCTACTCCCCCTTTCTCTAACAGCAATAATATTACCAATGATTTTTGAATCCAACATCTGCCACTTGTGAATATCTCCGCAACGATTACTTTACTTAGATAATGAAAATCAAGGAGGCAATGATGCTTCAGCATGAGTTTTCTACTTTTTTGTGTGCTTGTTTTGAATAAGGAAACTGTTGGACCGTCATATCAGTATAAATTTTCATTGTAGTTATTGTGTACTATTATCAGCATAAAAAATTTCATCAAGATTTTACCACATGATTGATTTCTGCTACACCACTGAATTCATTGCCTGATTACATTAGACTGGGCCTTTAAGCCTTATTGTTCACTCTTTCTCAATGACTATATAGTAACATACTAACACTTGCTTTACCCTAGCTTTAACATTTACTTTTTATGAGGATGAACTCATAAATTTAAAAGGTCGCTACACTTTCTTGATATTGTGTGAGTTCATTACTAATCCACGACAAAAAGGTTTGCTGCCACCAACAGAATTTTAAGAGGGGTAGGCAGCCTTTTACCTTCTTTAGCAGAATGTTTGATAACTTCGCAAAAATGAATTCTAGAAATACATAAATTATACAACGGAAAATGGTCAAAATTACCCCCGAACTTTGAAAAATAGTTTATTCATGTCCTTCGTTATACTTTAGGGTCAATTATATCCTTATTATTATACTTTGGGCCAAATATGTCCTGAGTATAACAGAGTGCCACGTGTCAGCCTCTCAGTGACCAACTTATTTTCCCTTTTAAATATGTTTTTTTATTTATTTTTAAATCTATTTTTTATTTGTTTTTAAATCTATTTTTAAAATTTATTTTTTTAAATCTATTTTTTAAAATATGTTAATTTTAAAAAACAGATTTTTTTAAAAAAAAGATAAAAAAAAAAACAGATTTTTTTAAAAAAAAGATAAAAAAAACAGATTTTAAAATAAAAAAGATAAAAAACAGATTTTTTTTAAAAAAGATTAAAAAACAGATTTTAAAATAAAAAGATTTTAAATCTGTTTTTAAAATTTATTTTTTTAAATCTATTTTTTAAAATATGTTTTTTTATTTGTTTTTAAAATCTTTCTTTTTTTTAAATCTTTTTTTTATCTTTTTAAAAAAAATCTATTTTTTAAAATTAACATATTTAAAAAAATAGATTTAAAAAAATAAATTTTAAAAACATATTTAAAAACAAATAAAAAACAGATTTAAAAATAAATAAAAAAACACATTTAAAAGGGAAAATAAGTTGTCCACTGAGAGGCCGACACGTGGCACTTTGTTATACTCAAGGGCATATTTGGCCCAAAGTATAACAATAAGGGTATAATTGGCCCTAAAGTATAACGAAGGACATGAATAAACTATTTTTCAAAGTTCAGGAATAATTTTGACCCTTTTCCGATTATACAATATACTCTAAAATTATATAAATCTCAAAAGCGAGAAAACATACAGAAATTATTTATAAAAATTCCTTATTTATATCAGTTATCGTGGCTGTTTTCCAGACGATAGTATTAGTAGTAGAGGTTTACCATTTGCATGGAATGGCGTCTCCTCCAAAGTAGTATCTGGTATAGGCTATTACACGAATTTGAACACTTTCTATCAGTTTAAGGAAACACTACCTCATATCACATATATATAGTCCTAAAATAATCTGTTACTCTTCCTTTCACAATATTGATCTGACTGCGGGGATTTAATTATGCCGATTCAGATGTAGTGGAAAAGAAATCTCTTCTTGTAATGTTGGATGAATGAGTAAGTGTTTGACTTTCACTCAAGCTGCGCATATCATCGTACTTGTCTCTTAACCCTTGAAACTTGAGACGATCATCATCATCATGGGATCTTGATTCCAAGTTAAATTCAGGAAGGTCAAGATGATCTTCAAGAATGCTGACAACTGCAGACATGGTTGGCCTAAGTGCTGGAGATGGATTAGTACATAGCAGCGCTACATTTATCATCCTTAGAACCTCATCCTTCTTGAAATCTGAACTCAATGTTTCATCTACTAGTTCCATCAGTTTTCCTTTTCTTTGTAGAACAAGGGCCTGAATAAAATGCAAAGATACTAGTTCAAAAGTTTGAAACATGGAAATTAATATCAGGGATAATGATTCCTTACCCAATCTAGAAGGCAAACAAATTTCTCATTGGGGCGATATTTCATGTTGTTCTTCCCAGCAACAATCTCTAACGCAATAACTCCAAAGCTGTAAACATCTGCTTTGTAGGTTAAGTAGCCCCATAGTGCATATTCAGGTGCCATATATCCTCTGCAGAACAGAGTGAAACTTATGATTCATGCATGGAGACTACTAGGTAAAAGGAGGACATATCAACGTTCAAATCCTAATCAAAGTTTCTAAACGCGGCATCAACTTCATGCAAGCTTGATATTTCAGAATATGAAGAATGATTGATTGGGATGAAATACAAGTTAAATTCATTGGAAGAAACTTTAAGATTTAAAGAGGATATTGTTAGAAAAATGCATAGGAACTGCAGCAGTCCAAGTTCTCTGTATCTATCAGAAGAATAGTTATATACTGTTTAGCAGTTCATTCTTATCCCTAATCCTTAGCAGTTAGTTTCTTATTTTCAGTTGACTTGTAAACTCTATAAATTAGTCTGGATCTGTAATGAAATAAGTAGTTTTCTGCTTTTCAATCAATATCATTTTGCTGGTTTATCAAACTTATGTTCCATTTGTTTAATAACAAGGAAAACCAGATTTTATTCTTCATTCTCTGAAAACTCACAGATACATAGGCCAGAAACCATTTATATCACTGAAATTGAAGTAATGCAATCAATACCAGAAATATGATCAAGCTTCCATGTGAGCCTTCTTTAAGGGCAGCCAGGCCATTATGTTCTAGTCCTTGTAACTTCACCACCCTTTTTGGTTAAGAATATGTAAAACTATTGCAAGTTGCCTTGTATAAGAAATCGAAAATGCAAGAAAGAGAGAATGTAAGGTTTCTGTCAATCTTTAATGTATATCTGCTGCATGGATGAGAACAACATATGGACATACGTCAATCAGTTTACACTGCAAAGTTCTGCCGTTGCTGAAAGTTATGAAATGTAGAATTAACCCTACTGTGCCATAAGTAACACATATTTCTTACTCAACGAACACAAAACATAAACATGAATAAATTAAAAGAACTTGTCAGAAAACTCACATGGTTCCAGCAATTCTAGTGCTGATATGTGTTTTATCCTCATCATCAAGTTTGGCCAGACCAAAGTCAGAGATCTTTGGGTCTAGTTTCTTGTCAAGAAGTACATTTGTTGCTTTGATGTCCCTATGAACAATTTTTAATGACGATTCTTCGTGTAGGAAAGCTAAGCCTTTTGCTATACCAATGCAGATTTTTTGCCTTGTTGGCCAGTCTATTTGGAGACGATGTTCTTCTGGACCTGCATTTTAATGAGAACTAAGAATCTATGCATACCTTCTCTTATTCACACAAATATATAATCATATATTGGCTTCTCATTTTGAACTCTTTCAATAATTACAAAAGAGCAATATTTCTTCTTATTTCATTTAGCTTATTTTCTGTTTGACTTGTAAGTTGCAACTGAAAACAATGAGCAAGGATAGTAAATTACCAAATAAAGCACGGGCAAGGCTATTGTTCTCCAAGTACTCATACACCAATAGAAGTTGATTTCCTTCAGCACAACATCCATATAGTTTGACAAGATTTGGGTGCTGTAAACCAGAAATCATACCTATCTCATTTACAAACTCGCGGTTCCCTTGTTTTGATTTGGACGAAAGCTGTTTAACAGCAATAACTGTACCATCCAGTAGTGTACCCTGGTTATTAAAAAAAAGAAAAAGAAAAAAGAAATAAACACGTCATGGCTGTCTATACATAGCATCCATTTCTAGATGTGTAGCTAAGCCAAAAAGGATCTAGGTAATTGGTTTGTAATGTGTCCTGCAGGGACCAGTGTACCTGTAGTTTTGAAGATGGTTTCAATTGAACCCACCTTTTTTATTTATACTGTAGTAATATGTGAAAAATATGTAAAATTATACTCCATCCGTTCCAATTTGTGTGTCTTACTTTCCTTTTCGATTAGTTTCAAAAAGAATGTCTCTTTCCTTTTTTGGCAATTCTTTAATTCTAACTTTCCACATGACATGTTTAAGACCACAAGATTAAAAAACTTTTGGTACATATCTATCTTTGATTTAAGACCACAAGATTGAAAAGTCTTTTTTACTTTCTTAAACTCATTGTCAAGTCAAAACCAGACAAACAAATTAAAACTGAGGGAGTAATAAATATTAAGTTTTAAAATAATAATTTCAAAGAACTCAGAACCATGAACCCATTAAGTTAAAACCTTGGATTTTCCTCTACTCGCATGTGTATGTGAACGAGTCCATGGGATTAGGCATTGCTACGTGGAGAGAAAAGAGTCGAAAGCTTGTGAGTGATCAGATTGAGATGCACCTTGTAGACAGAGCCAAAACCACCTTCCCCAATTTTATTTGCAGCATCAAAGTTGTTTGTGGCGGCTTTGATTTGTCTGATGGTAAATACACCAGTCAGTAGATCTAGTCCTCTTAATTCTGTACAATTACAGGAAAAAAACATTCAAAAGGTGTAACACTTTCATATAATGTGGAAAATCATGTGCTAATATGAAATGCGCATCTCCATAATGCTCTTGTTTTCAAAATCTATCATTTTATTTCGATAAGAACTTTCAAAAATCATGGAGAACACACTATAGTAAGTTCTATCTATTTAAGACGTAAGACACAAAATAGCTGGTCAACTGTAGCATCACCTTCTTCCTTTGATATCCTGTTTCTGCCTTTCCTCCAAGCAAGAAAGAATATTGTAAAAAGGAGAACTAATGAGGACGCCACTGCTCCAGCAATGATGTGAGCCATCTTTTTGTGATTTGAAGGGGGCTTGAAATCTATAATACAGAAAAAGGAAGAGGAAGAGTGTAAAATGCACTTACATTTTTTTTTATGCTTTTAATCTTAAAGTGATTAAGGAAAAAGATGAGGTCTTTTCTCTAGTCTCTCTGAGAATAATTATTATAATTTCATCATGTAAAAGGTCACCAAGGTAATAGAATAGTGTATGGTGTGTTTAAGAGAGTTTGTGAATGATAAATAAGTAAACCAAAGGGTAATAGTAGTGTTACTAGCTTCAAAAGAGATGGCAGAAATTAAAGGGCCATAGATTCCTCTTCTAGGGACAGCTGTTGTTCCTTTCCCAGCATACTGAAACCGCACTTCTAGAATGCCATCTTCTACAACTGCATTGAACTTTCTTGTCCAAGCTTTATCAACTCCTCCAGCAGCAGTTCTAATGTCAAAATCTTTGAGCTTCCTCTCACCCTGCATCCAGTTAAATTGTTAGCAAACTGCACCTAAACCATGACTCAATACTCAGATTAATATTTAACTGACCTGAATATAGACATCAAACATCCGTTTTCCGAGACTCTGGAAAGATCGGTTATCCCTTATAACAATCTCTGCAAAGTGCAGTGTCACAGTGTAGTTTCCATTTGCTAAACAACGTCCATAGTACGTTAGAGATAAAGCTGAGAGCCGAGCTGTCGTGTATAGTTCAGAGTTATGTCCCATAATGGAAGATACATTAGTTGCCTTGTACTCGTTCAATACTATGGGACGATCCCAGAAGTCCCCGGTGTTGCTGGATCCCCAGCTCTCTTTCCAGTAAAAAAACTTTGCAGCACCTGCGGAATCTTCATCTGCTTCGTAAGTGGTGTCCCCTATTGTCACACTCTCTCCACCACAATTTATGTGAACCGAATACCAATCTGCATATAACTATAACATATCTAACATTGCCTCTACGTAACATGACAGACACAATAAGAAACGAAATTGTCAAGTGCATTCTTTCTCCATTATCAACAAGAATTTGATGTACTGTATCTTTAAAAAAAAAAAAAAAGATGCACTGTATATATATATGAGATTTATGAAAAGAATATCTTAGATAGAGAGAAAATGAATCATAGTCTTGTAGAAGGATAAACTTACTCTTTGAACAAGGATTACTTGACAAGCATTTCCCAAGTTCTCTGCATCAAGTTGGAAAGAAGGGTCAGAAGGCATGAACCAGTTGATAGTTCTCTAAAGAGAAAAACTATGCATCAAGTGTCCTATAAAACAAGTTAAATAACTTACGACTTTTTTGTTGAGTTATAGCTTTTGAACAAGTTTCTGATAAGAAGAAGGAAATGTAGCTTAGAATAACAACAGTTGGTGTCCCAATAACAAAAATGAGTGGGAGAAGACATATGGTTCAAGGATCATACAGGGTTTCCCGACAAGTAGTTGGCTCAGAGCTCTCGTTGAAGTTGTTGTAAGACAGATCTATGACACTGCAAAGGGTGCATAACAGAATCAACAAGTGTGTTGCACAAAAATAAATTCTTTTAGGGATACTATGTGTATGAAAAAATGTCATTTACGAGCTATATGCCTATAGAATCTTAATTTTTGAGATACAGAGAATCTAGCATTCTCATTGGCATGAGCAGGTAATAAGTAAAACCATGTTAATCAAAAGTAATAAACTTACTATTTGGAATTTCTACTTTTGATCCAATCTTGAATTGGTCCAATAAGTCTATTGCTTGTCAGGTACCTTGCAAAGCAAAATCTTTAATTCAACAGATATCAATTTGAAGAAAAACTTCAAAATAAATGAATCAAGCTCTAAATAACCTATGAAATGTCAGAAACTAAAGTGTCTTTGCAATAAAGGTGTTTGAAGACTCAGCACATTGGCATCCAAGTCTCAGGTTTAAATTTTACCATATGTATTTCAATGAAGGAGAAGAAGTTGACTTTCTTTGAGAATTTACGGACGGCATATGGTAAGGCAAGCTAAAAGAAGAATTTAGAGTATGATAAGTTTGTCACTTACAAGAGCTCCAGTCTGTCCAGGCGCTCCAGATCCGGGATCTGTCCTTCAAGCTTGTTAAAGCTTAGATCTCTGCCCCAAAAGAAAACCATATTCAATCCAGAAACAATACTTTACCAACTTGAGACCTATAGCATGAAGAATATTTTTAAGATTAAGTAATGAAAGAATTTTGGCTAGGTTGAAATGTCCTGTGAGAAGGAGCTTAACCCTCCTTCTGTTTCCTAGTCTAAACACTGAGCAGAATTCGCGACAATAAAAGAGAAGGCCCACATACATGGCATGCATGATTCTGTTAAAACAGTGGTGTATGGAAGGGAGAAAGAAAAGGATTTCAAAAAAGAAAGAAAACAAATCAGAACTAAGGTAGGTGGCAAACTTACAGAATTTTCAGTTGAAGCATATTAGCTATGTAAGGAGGAATCTTCCCAGATAAATTGCAGTTCCTCAACATCCTGCAGTCACAAATCAGTTTCAAGGAAGAGAAAACTTTCAACAACTATGGAAAGTAATGGAACCATTAATGTATAAAACCAAATTCAAGAGAATTACTTACAATCTAGTTAGGCCTGTCATGTTCTCAACCGGTGGAAATTCTGAAGCACTTCCAGTCAAGTCACTAATTCTTCTGTAGACATTATATTAATATAAAATCCCAACCAAATAAAAGGGGATGCCATAATAAGAAACTAAAGAAAGTATGCAACCTAGAAAACAACTCACAATTCCTTCATTCCAGTCAAGACAGAAATGCTTGGTGGTACAGGCCCTTCAAAACCGGAAGCTTGAATCTCTCTGTTAACCAGGCATGAAGTCTTATATAATTTAAATAACTAGAAAATACTAGCTTTTATGCATCAAATGGTGTGAAAATGCTCACAATTTCTGAAGGTTTTTCAAACTCTCAAAGCTAGGAAGTATTCCAGTGAAGTTGTTACCACTCAGCCTACTGCATTGATGCCAAAAGGGAAAGAAGGAGAATTCAGACAAACAGGAATGCAATAGGACCTAGAGGACATCATATCGAAAGTATATTCAGAGGTACTCACAGTTCTGTTAATCTTGTGAGTTTATTGATTTCCTCGGGCAGCCTACCTGTGAGATTATTAAAACTAAGAGTGCTGCACAAAGCAAAAGGCAACTAACTTGTCAAGATTTTCTAAAAAGAATACATTTCATCTAAAGGAGGCTAGTTAGGAAGGCCTTACAGACTCTGTAGATTAACCATATTTCCGAGTTCTTTTGGAACAGTTCCATTAAACATGTTATTTTCCAAACTCCTGAAAGTTTTGCAGTCCAGCTCAATAAATGTTTAAAATAAAGACTACTTATCCACATGAGTGTGGTGAAATCCAAGAGAACATACATATAAAGTAGTGTAGTCATGTTTCCCAAGTATTTAGGAATCGGCCCAGAGAGTTGATTCACCATAACAGACCTGAAAACCATGAATTATTGGATAGTTTAAATTAAAAGGACCTTTTTATGTAATGTCTAAAGTATTAAGTGCAATTCAAGTGCAGCTCACATAAATTCCAGTTTGATAGATGCCCATTCAGGTGGAATAGTACCACTCAAATAGTTGCGCGCGACATCACTGAGGGACAGATGTTGAACAATATACTTCTCAGCCAAAGGATAATCATAATAATAATTTGGTAAAAAAAGGTAAAACTCCTAAGAGTTTGAAATATAGATCCAAGTCAGTTAAACAGTACATTGTCTTCAGATAAGGTAACTTGATCAGGGAGGGAGGGAGCACACCAGCAAGATCTTGTCCTTTGAGTAATCTGTTAACAATAGAGGAAGAGTTAACAGTATAAGAAGATATTAGAAGAAATCCTGTTTGATTTACATTATCCAACTCTGAAGCAAAGGTTGTTTATTAGTTTAAAATTTTCAGATCCCCATGTGATAATCAAACTGGTTCCAGAAAAATTGACTTAATCAAACATAGTGATTAACCATAAAAATAAAGTTATTTATATTAGGAAACAAATCTCAACCAAATAGGTCCTTATTTCTTTCTTTATAGACAAAGAGAAAGTCAGCTAGCTTTATGCTTTTGAGGAATTTATTAGTCCACTGAACTTTCATTTTGCCAATTAAGCTAGCCATGTAGAAACCATATCACATGACTAATATACTGAATGGTTTCACTATTCTCATCATTGGGAAACTCATTTTTTATTGCAATGATATGCTCTCATTAAACAATGTTTTGACATAGAGAAGAAACATATATGGTGTGTTATGTGACAAATGACTTTACTGTTATAGCCGGTAAATAAAGTTCATTTTCATGGAATTTGCTTTCCTTTTACCTTGGGGGAACATTTTATAGTGTTTAGGGGTGTAAAAGTAGGTGCCTATGCTACTCATTGCAGGTGTTCAATGTTTTCCTGATATGTTTTTCTGCATTAAAAGTTGGTAATAATGTATAATTTTTGGTTAAAGCAATTGATTTGGAATAAGAGTGTTTTTTTTTACCCTCCCTAGAAACTATCTCACCTTTTTTCCTCCCCACAACCTTAGGGTCGGAGGTGGAAGGTGCTTACCATAAGAGTAACGCTCTTGTCGGAATAATAGTTGGAATTCATCTTTTGGTGGAAAATATCTATTTTTGAAAAGATCACTTGAAGAAATTGAAGAAAGCATTTTCGTAATACCAAAAACAGGCATAATGAAGAAATTGGAGGAAAATAAAAGAAGCAAATTAAGGAAGAAGGCTCACATGGTTTGTACATGACAGAAACCATCAGGGGTAGAGCAATTGCAGGTTACATTGTTGATATACATCGATATCTTGTCAATTCTTGGTGTGGTCCAATTTGTGTTGCCATTACAAGGATTCATATCAAAATCCCAGTCCTTTTTACCCAACTGCTCCGCTATTTCTTTCAGAGCATTCTCTGCAAAAACATAAAAGTTGTATGTATACAGTCTGAAAAACTTAATCAGCATATATAGAAGCTTTAATGGAAACAGTAGTGAAATCTTCATCTTGGGTAGTCATAAAAATGGATCTTTTCTGTAAAGATTCAAACTTTATAATATGCCAAGAATGAGAAAGAGAGAGATTACTTTCTTGTTGAGGAAGAAGACGACTGTAACTTTGTGCTTCAATGATTTGTACTAGAGAGCAGAGGATTAAGAAGCTGAAGGTGATAAGCAGAAAACAAGAAATACTGAAATCATGTAATGCTGACATTATTATTTTTTTCCTTAATGCTCCAACATGCAAAAGTTGCAAGTGAATATACAAAAGTAGCTGATACAAATATCTTATTTTAGATTATACTGTAAATTTCTTTTTTAAAATATTATGTTCAAATCAATTAATGTCACATACATTAAAATGAAAACAAAAGGAGTAGTATGAATGAAAGCAAGTTGTGTCGACAAGGACATTAATATAGTAGTACGATCGTCATAAAAAGAAGAAATGATAAATGCAGTCGTATACGGTTTGGTTTTGCTTCACACCAGCTAGCTATATATGATGTTAATTTGATAATGATATAAATTAATTTTTATTTATTTATTAAAAGCTAACTTCAAGAGATCACTAAATAAGAATACAATAATAAATTTATCTAATTTCTTAAAAAACGTGAAATTTAAAATTGTAACATACTATAAATAGAAACAAAGGGCATATAATTTTTCTCAGTACCCATAAATATTTGACTAGAGCTTCTCGAATTTATAAATTTGAAGTGAGGAATAAATTAAAACTCCATCACATGCACGTGTTTGTGAACATTTTTGCTAGTTATTTGCAGGTCAATTGGCCAGGAATCTTGATTGGAGATGGTTAATAAACTAAGCTACGTACTGACCAAAAAAAAAAAGGAGAGAACAGAAGGTCAATTGATTTTGTCGGGAATTTTAATTATTGTTTGAATTTTTACCTTATAAATGAATGTCGAGAATTCGATTTCTCATCTTGTAATCTCTCTCCTGACCATAATATATTGAAATTTTCACGAAAAAATTATTTTTATACGTAAGAGATTTTATAGGATTATTTTTTTAATTCAAATCATAGAGGCTTATGTCTAGCCACCTCCCCCACTCTCTGTGTGGTGTGTACTTTTGTATTCAACTTCTAGTTTAAATGTTTTCCACCAAAATAAAGATTTTTCATAGAATTAATTATTGAAAGACAAGTGCATGGACAATTTTGCGTAAATTAGCTAGCAACACAAAAAATAAATTGAGATTTTTTTTTTCAATTGATTGAGAGATCAATAATGTGCATTTGTATGATCCATAATCAACAAAAACTGCTCTGTCTGTAAAAAAAATTGAGAAGTTGGCAAACAACTCTATCATTTAAGATATGAAATCCCACTAGCTTGAGATCATAAATAGCTAGACAATAATGGAGACTTTAACTTTCTTATTCTATATGTTTGACCTGAATCAGTAATATCATTATGTTGAAAAGTCGCTAATTAGTCCCTCATGATTTATATTAAAAGTTTAAGTTTGTCCAAGTGTAAAAAATATTTACTTAACAAATAATGACACACTGATTTGGTTTGCGGTTAATTGATTGGCCACTTCTAAAACATTTATTTAAGGAGATTTAAAAAAGACAATGCACAAAATTCTGTCTTCTTGATTAAATGTAAGGGCTTTGGGTTTCGAGAAAATGGTTTTATACTGTCACTTGCGCGACTTGAACAGAAGCAAATGATCTTTTTAAATTCTTCAATAGGTAAATAAAAATCTTGTATAAAAAATATATAAAATTAAAAATTGTTATGAAAGTGAATGTTTCATTTTATGGGATCCACTCAAAAGGGTGCAAGTTGTCCATAACTTTTTCTTTTTTTTAGCTATAAAATGGTCATAGTTTTCAAAGAAAGAATAGACGAAATACGCTATCTTCTCAATTCTCTTTTTCTCTTACTCTCTCTTTCTTATTAATTTGCTAAGTTAGTTTATTTTATAACACGTTATTAGCACGAAGTTCTAATTTTTCCCAGAAAAATTAACTTCTATATCAGAATATGGTAATTCCCCAGTCGCTAGTTAGATCCAAAATCACTTATGATGATATATGTCTTATTGATAGTATCACAACACATACTATTTTAAGAGATAAGAAATATTTATCTTATTTGATTACGAAAGAAGTTAATGTTAATACAATATCTGATAGTACAAGATTAATTGAAGGATCCGAAAAAGCTAAAGTTATACTTAACAGAGGAACAAATTTAAAAATTAATGATGCATTATATTGTAGTAAGTCTCAAAGAAACTTATTAAGTTTCAAAGACATTCGTCGAAATGACTATCATATTGTGACTACAAATGATGAAAAGAATG
This sequence comes from Solanum dulcamara, assembly GCF_947179165.1. Taxonomy (NCBI): domain Eukaryota; kingdom Viridiplantae; phylum Streptophyta; class Magnoliopsida; order Solanales; family Solanaceae; genus Solanum; species Solanum dulcamara. The sequence continues at coordinate 45,586,863 of NC_077247.1, forward strand.
AATATCTTTACATTACTACAATGATATCGGGCAAGAAGTTTATACTTGAAAAACTACCCGCTCTTTCATCCGGCTTATACTTTACAAGTATTAGCATGGTTGAAACACATGTCATAGTAAACCTTTGATTTATTAACTCAGATAATTTTATTATTTGGCATAACCGATTGAGTTATCCCGATTCTAATATGATGCGCAAAATAATTGAGAGTTCATATGGACACTCTTTGAAGAACCAAAAGATTCTTCAATTTAAAGAATTCTCTTGTGTTGCATGTTATTAAGGAAAATTGATTTCTAGACCATCAGTAATAAAAGTGGAATTAAATCCCCAACATTTTTGGAGCATATACAGGGTGATATATGTGGGTTCATTCACTCATTATGTGGATCATTTAAATATTATATGGTTTTAATAGATGCATCTACAAGATGGTCACATGCGTGATTATTATCAACTCGTAATATGACATTTGCGAGATTACTTGCTCAAATAATTAAGTTGATTCGTAGTCTTGTTTTTTTTAGTTAGTATGTATATAAGAATAATTAGATTAATAATATAAATTTGTTATAGTTAACATGTGTTAGGATTAATTAACTAGAATGTGTTAGGATTATTTCATGAAAGCACTTAGTTTTATTCATTATTTTTCCAAGTAGTTTGACACTATTATTATTTTTATTATTATTATTATTGTTGTTGTTGTTGTTGTTCTTATTATTGTTGTTGTTGATTACTATTATTATTATTATTATTATTATTATTATTATTATTATTATTATTGTTGTTGTTGTTGTTGTTGTTGTTGTTGTTGTTGATTACTATTATTATTATTATTATTATTATTATTATTATTATTATTGTTGTTGTTGTTGTTGTTGTTGTTGTTGTTGTTGTTGTTGTTGATTACTATTATTATTATTATTATTATTATTATTATTATTATTATTATTATTATTATTATTATTATTGTTGTTGTTGTTGTTGTTGTTGTTGTTGTTATTATTATTATTGTTGTTGTTGTTGTTGTTGTTGTTGTTGTTGTTGTTGTTGTTGTTGTTGTTGTTGTTGTTATTATTATTATTGTTGTTGTTGCTGTTGTTGTTGTTATCGTTGTTTTCATTATTGTTGTTCTTATTATTGTTGTTGTTGTTCTTGTTATTATTATTGTTGTTCTTATTATTGTTGTTGTTATTATTATTGTTGTTGTTATTATTGTTGTTGTTCTTATTATTTATTGTTGTTCTTATTATTGTTGTTCATGTATTATTTATTGTATTTATATTGATTCGGGTTGTAATAATTTAGTTACTTATGTCAGTTATGCTTTCTTAGATATTAATTTTAATTTGTTTTAACCTAATTAGATTCCCCTAAAGATAAACCAATTCATGTTAATTTTACTCTTTAAATGATTTTTTACCTTTACTTAGTTATTTGATAACGCACTATGATTCCTTGTACTCTGATGTATGTTATTTATGGTATTTATGTTATTATCTAATAATAATATCTACTGTTTTTTTGTGTTTTGATTATACTATTGTTTGGACCGTTTTCGTCATTTACTTATTTACTCTAATAATCTTGTCTGACCTTTTTCTATGCTTTTATTGAGCCGAGGGTCTTTCGGAAACAGCCGTCCTACATTGGTAGGAGTCAGGTCTGCGTACACTCTACCCTCCCCAGATCCCACGATGTGGGATTTCACTGGGTTGTTGTTGTTGTTGTTGTTGTACTTAGTTATTTGATAAACTTTTTTTTTTTTTATATACATCTATATTATTTTCAATGTTTAAGTTTAATCATTTTTTCTAAAAAATAATTCCAAAGTCTTTGTTTCCTTTTAAATTAATATTTCCCAAAGTTAGTCAAATAAATTTCAAATCGTTGGATAACCGCATGTTAGCGGCTATTTTAAGTGCTAAAACCTTTTTAAAATAGTAATATGAACCGCGTACCCTTTTTTCTCTAAATTTTTAAGACTGAAATCTGTTAGAGTCTTTTAAATTAAGTTTTCTTAATTTCTTTAAAAAATTAAGTGGCGACTCCTCTTTTACTAAAATTGATTTTTTCTTATAAAGATGAAATTAATTTTACACTTTGTCCATTTTTCGACATAACTGATACTTCTTCAGTTTCTTTCACTCATTCAGAAATAGAGAGAATTTTGCTCTAATAAGCTCGTTATCTTCCAGAGCTCACCATTAATGGTGGATCTCTGATCCATTTTTCTATTTTCCTGGCCAAGCTTTAACAGTTTTGTTGGTTTAGTTAAGATTTTACTTACAAGAGGTTTAGGGTTCTAATCTACTTATTCACAATTTTTTTTACAATAATCTTGCATGATAAAAAAAATCAAAAAATACACCCCATAGCAGGGCTCAAACTTGCATCCCCGTGATGGTAAGCTTTAACCACTGGCACCACAAGGTTCATTATTTCTGAGGATGCCATGTTTAATATTTATATTTTTCTTATAAATATAAATATAAATATAATATATATATATATATACCTAAATCCGTCCATGATCGTATTCCTATATCCGTCCATGATCGTATTCCTTGATCCATATGTTTAACCTATAAACTCAATTCCTCAAGGAATTATGTTAGATACATTTGCAAAAAAAAATCTAGTTATTTTTATTTTCTATTCTAGAATATCTAAATACTTTGCAAAGATAATTATCCAAAATAATAATAAAGTAGAGTATTTTGGAAGCTTTACTAGAAAGTCTATGATATTATTCAAGCAGCCTCCCTTCATGATGAGGTAAAACTTATTATTATTTTTTTACAATTTTTCCTCGATTTGATTTAAAGGAGACAAGTGACAAAGGTATTGTTATCGTTTTGCAGGCCGTCTACTTTGAAATATATAATTTTGATAGAAACAGATATAAAATTTTGATTGGAACAAATTAATATCCTACAGGAATTTGGATCCAGTGGAACATAATACATGTGCAAACAATGGAATGATCTATTCTTTCGAGTGGACATACAAGATTAAACATGACATAATTAAAGTATGAATATGGTTATGAAAACTTTAACTAGACTTTTAAAACCGTAAAGATATTGTGTTCTATAACATTTATTAGTACCAATTATTTCTAACCATGTAAATTTCATTTCAGAATTTAAGAAATAGAATGTCCAAAAATTAAACTGGGCAAACTGTTTAAATTGATATTTGAGAGTTCACATTAATGATGGAGTTAAAAATTTTTACTAAAGAGATTCAAAATTTTAAAAACAAACACATATCATATATACATAAAAAAAAATTAATCTTAAATATATTTAGACAATATCCTTTTAATTACTCCCACTTAGCTCCGTCCTTATCTGTCAGAATCTAACTTCAAACTACATACACGTCTTAGTTTTAGCTTCGTTCAAAGAAGTACAAATAAGAAGTCCTAGCATTGGAAGTCTAGTGGGATAATACATGAACATTGGAATAATCTATATTTTGAAGTGGACCAGAAAAATAAAATTATTGCTAAACAAGAGTAATTTTTCTTTTCATTTTATTTTCTTTTCGTTTTACAAGCATCCCCCTTCACCACTTCATGTCCTTATCCTACCTAAAATGCACGGCCGCCTCTTCTATATTTATCGTTCTTATTCAAAAGATATTGTTTCCTATTCAGTAAAATTTACTCAAACTATTTCAATCATAATGAAATTTTGCAGTGTAGTGATTTGTTAGGTTGTGTGTAGTAATTTGTCATGATTTTTTCATTTTCGTTATTCTTTATTAATACTGCTTTAAACTGTTTTTCTCTTGAGTTTAAAGTTTATCGAAAATAGTTTCTCTACTTAGGCTCTTCAGATCCTACTTTATGGAATTACACTGATATTTTCTTGTTGCTGTTTAAGGAGTTCATAAAAAATTTTAATTGGAGGGTCAATCCGTCCCAACTCGTAGCCCGCTTAAGACTTGATTAGGCTGGCTATTTTATAATTTCTTTAGCTAAAAGGGTCAGTTCCGATTTATATTAAGAATTTAAGTTTGTCCAATTGCAAAAAATATTTACTTAACAAATAGTGACACGCAGATTTGGTTTGCGGTTTATTGATTGGCCACGTCTAAAACATTTATTTAAGGAGATTTAAAAAAGACAATGCACAAAATTCTGTCTTCTTGAGTTTCGAGAAAATGGGGTTATGCGGTTGCATGCACAATTTTGAATAGAAAAAATGACCCTTTTCAAAATTTTCATGCAGGTAAACAAAATTTTCGTAAAAAAAGGATATAAAATTAAAAATAAAATATATAAAAAATTGTATAAAATAAATTATTCTAGCATTCTTTTTTTATTATTTTTTATATAGACTTGTCATTAAAGTCACATGGGAGAACCGATATGTTTTTTTCCTTATCCGCTGTCGATACCAACTTTAGAACACTGAGAGAAATCGGTTTGTATTTTTCATTTAAGGATTTAAATTTGAGATTGCTTATTAAAGATCCAAGAATTATATTCATTTTATTACAATCTTGGTGATAACGTATATTTTCAATAATTATCTAGGCATATCTTGCTAAGTAAAAAATAAAAAATTATCTAAGTATCTCTTGTCTTTTGCATAGTTGATGAGATAATATCTTATATGATCACTCAATTAAAAGTTATTTTCTTAAAACACCATTCAATTTTATTTTATAATTCAAAAATTACTTAGGATAATTCTCTCAGAAAGTTACTTAACTATTGATATTTCAGCTAAAAAATCATGATTTTTTCATTAAATTTTATTGAAATAAGATTAAATTTTAAAAAAAAAAAAATACTCATTTAAATTTTGCTGCATTTTGATTTTTGAGCATATATGATGAATCAACAGCTTTTGACTGAAGCATTTTTTATTATATTTTTCTTCCTATTTCTTCCCTTTTCTCATTCTGGTTGCTAATTAAGTAGAAACCTTTTAATATGTAACACTAATTAAGCATTTATGATATGACGTTTAACTTTTTTATTTTAATTTTCTTGTAACACTTCATATTGTCTGCCTTTGATAGTTATATTACATTAATAAATGTAAGACGATTATCTTTTTCTACTTATTAGAAGAGTGAGTAAAAATATGATATCAACATGTCTGTTAGTTAACAATAAAATTCAAATTAAGAATATTATAGTAACACTCTTATATTACGTGGCATCTTTATTGACCTCAATAACCTCTGCATCAACTATCCTATTTTTTTTTTTTTATGATTACAAATTTACATTGTAATAACTGAGTAATTTGATTCCAATTAAGAAAATGAGAGAGTAATTTGGTGAACTTGAATAACCGTTTAGGAAATTAATTCTGTAATGATAGTTTGAATCTATTTGCAGTTGGTACAAATGCAGATTCAGCTTGAGCTTATTAAAGTTGCAGCATCAAAATAAGTAGTTGCGCTCTTGAATTTTTTTTAGGAAGTATACCTGCAATTGTCAATGCCATTTTCTCAATGAACTTTTTGTTTTCACTAAAAGTTAGTCCAAAAATATTTGCCAACCATTTACACCACTATATGCACGCAAGGCCATAAATACTTTATTGCAGATAAAAACCAAATGATGGAGAGACGTATGTATAGAGAAAATTGTGTATTGGAGTAAGGTCCCGTTTTGGGTGGATAGGTACATCTACAAGATTTTAATTTCATCTAATGAAGTTTGAAATACATTTTGCACCGCATTATATAACTTAAGGAGTGTAGTTGTTTAATGACAATCCCTTTTAGTTAGCTTCCTTTTCAATGTTCTTTTACAAAATTTATATTTTAGCTTGATTGTGCCTGGTTGCAACATTTTCATTTTTATCCATTCGAGATGAATAAATTTATAAATTTCTTACATGCACTTTTGTAATTTTGATCCAAACATATAACAAGTACTCCAAATCACGTGGGCACGAATATTAGACATCTAGTATTAAATATAGCTACATGTAATTACCTTTTTACAAGTCACTTAATAATTTGTATTTTATAGATTAAATAAAATTGCGCGATCAATAAAAAATAAGGATTCGTAGTTGATTTTAATTTGCTTGAGATTAAATCGCAATTATCATTATTGTCTGGATTTAATCGCAATTATCATTATTGTCTGGATTTCATATTTTGTTACATCATCAGTCCATCATTGTATTAAAAAGTATAATTGCTAAAAGCTTCTTTCTTCCGGAAAAAGCCCTAACAAAAGAAACGGAAGATGAGCGGATAGAAAAGAACAAAAGTCACCTCAATATATAGACAAATCCATCCTAATTAGAATGAGATTCAAATTATTTTTATGGTAATAAATTAAAAAAAAAATTAAATTAGAAAAACAAATAAAAGTCTCTCCCTAAAACTAATTTGGGACAGAGGAGGATTAATGAAGGAAAAATACAAGATACATAAATGTTCTTTAAATTTGATCTAAGCAGATATTTGAGAAAATAGTCTAAAATTCTCTCAATTTATACCCGAAATCCTAATTATACACTTCAACTATACGAGTGTCTTATCAGCCCCTGAACTACTACATGAGTATCCTATCACCTCCATGAACTATTTAAATTATAATTAATTTCACTCTAAATGCTTATATGTCAAGTGAATGTATTTCACTCTCTTTGAGAGAGTGAACATGAATACCAAAATTAAATATTACTAAAACTTTATCTTAATAATCTCTCTTCTCTTTATTTTTCTTTTATTTTTACCTCTCTTTAATTAAATATGAATAATCTCCCCCCTCCCCGCAAACCCACCCCACGTTTCTTCTTCTTCTTCACATTCCTCTCCAAAATTTCTTCATTAATTCTAACCCTTAAATTACTTAGTAATCTTTTTTCAATTAAAGTTCTAAAACAAAATACAAATCAACAACAACAACAATAACAACCCAGTGTAATCCCACATCGTGGGGTCTGGGGAGGGTAAAGTGTACGCAAACCTGACTCCTACCAATGTAGGACGGCTGTTTTCGAAAGACCCTCGGCTCAATAGAAACATAAGAAAAAAGGTCAGACAAGAATATTAAAAGTAGGAAAGTAGATAACGGAAGCGTTCTAAACAATAGTATAATCAAAGCACCAAAAAACAGTATATATCGTTAAATAATAGCATAAATACCATAAATAACATAAGATAACACAGCATACATACATAAATAACATAAATCAGAGTACAAGAAGTCATAGTGTGTTAATACGCCTATGTACTAGCCTTCTACCCTAATATGTGTCCTCCACACCCTCCTATCTAAGGTCATGTCCTCGGTAAGTCGTAAATGCGCCATGTCCTGTCTGATCACCTCTCCCCAATATTTCTTCGGTCTACCCCTACCTCTTCTGAAACCATTCATGGCCAACCTCTCACATCTTCGCACTGGTGCTTCTGGGACTCTCCTCTTCACATGCCCAAACCATCTCAGTCGCGTTTCGCGCATCTTGTCTTCCACCGGGGCCACTCCTACCTTGTCTCGAATAGCCTCATTTCTAATTTTGTCGCTCCTGGTATGCCCACACATCCATCTCAACATTCTCATCTCGGTAACTTTCATGTTTTGCACGTGTGAGACCTTAACTGGCCAACACTCTGCCCCATATAACATAGCTGGTCTAACCACCACTTTCAAGATCCAAAAATAATATAATTAGATGAGCAAGTATCACTAATTTTACTAATTGGGTTCATTAATAATTTCCAAATTTTAATGCTCAACTTGTGATTATGCACTAGAAAATATGTCCCACTCTTAAATTTCTTGATAATAAATTGGGTATCTTCAAAATGAAACATAAAAAAAATCATCTTTTCAGTGTATGGGTTGGATTTGAATATGATGATGCCTTGTATAATGGAGATTTTGTAATGGATATAAAATAAAATAAAGGCGGAACCCATCGGTGGCCTCCTAAAGTTGGCACCAACTTTCACTTAGACACCTCAACTAAGCTTTGTTCATTTTAGACACCTCTAGTAAGGTTCTGATGTGTCATTTTGACACTTTGTGCTGACTTGGCACATTGCGTGTGTTGCACCAATTTTGAGCGCGTGAAGACCATTTTTTAAAAAGAATAATATTTTTTTAATTTTTTTTCTTGTTCTTCTTCTCCATTTTCTAGATGTTTTCCTCCATAACTTTGGACCTTGATTTTGTAATCTCATCGTCATTGCATAGATCTAGTTCTTGTTTTTATTCTATTGTTAATTAGTAACTGATTTTTTAAAAGTAAAGTAGAAAAAATTATATCTTTGTAAAATAAAATTTTCAAAATAGTTTCTTTTGATAGTGTTTCTTGAGAAGACAATATGGGTGGGGCAGGAGTTGGGGTTGGAGTGGGTGGAGGTGGAGAAGATGACAATGATTGGGTGGGGTGAGTGAAGAAGACAACTAGGTGGGGTGTTTTTTTTTTTCGAAAATCACTTTTTTAGAAGATGAATTTCTTCTTTTTTTTTAATTATTATTTGGGTAAAAAATGTCATATGTCATCAAGTTAATGACCACTTTTTTTCCTACTCAAAAGTCATTATTTTAAAATTATTTTTGATATATATGCAATGTGTCTTCATTTAATTAGTCATTTTGACACATCATCGACAAGTGTATTACACACACTTTAGATATTTGGGTGATTGTAAAAAAAATATCAAAATGACACGTCGAAACCTTACTTGAGGTGTCTAAAATGAACAAAGCTTAGTTGAGGTGTCTAAGTGAAAGTTGGTGCCACTTTAGGGGGTCACCGATGGGTTCCGCCTAAAATAAAAGAGAAAAAAGTAATAAAAATAATTATAAATTTATTGTATTTATTATGTGGCGTTGATATGGTGTGACGTGGTGTTGACGTGGCTTGCGTGTGTATTACACCCCAAGATACTTAGCTGATTATGACATTTCAGGGGGGTATAAAATAGATTAAAAAAATATCCAGGGGGTGATAGGACACCCGTGTAGTTGGGATTTTGGGTTTAGATTAAGGGGTTTTAGGCTATTTTCTCCAGATATTTATGTCTTTTAATTTTGAATTATTTTACTGTGCATATTCAAAATTGGAGAGCATCTCCAATTCCACCGACTTTCAATATTACAATGAGTCTTCATTCTCATATTCACAATTTGTACATTTTACTATCAATTTTAAAGGATGTAATTAGGTTAAGCATGATATGGTGAGTACATGATTTAAATTTAATAGGTTTTATTTTTTGAATTCTCATTTGAGCTTATTGTATTGTTAAAATTATCGATTCAGATCTCATATTTGTTAAAATTGTCGAAAGTTATGAATTTATAGTTAAAGGGATACATTCGGCCATGGAGAGAGAAAATGTTATGATCTTATTGCAAAAGTCCCATATCGATTAAATGATAAGCTAATATGGGGCTTAAATCAACTTAATAGCTAGTTTTTGGACTGTGATTATTCGTAGATTGTATAAAAAAATAAGTTGAGGCAAAATGAGAACAAATTTAATCTAGTTTATACATATATTTTTTACTTAACTATGATTAAATGATGTGTATTGTCACTTTAATTTCTTAATTACTAAATTTAAATTGGTTGATTTGATATAAATTTCTGCTATAGGTAAATTTTACCTTCGGATTTATTATTTATTGTTAATTTTAAAACATTGTTATATGACTAATTTACTCCTCTCGCTCCATCTTATTTGAAGGTAATATTTTTTGCAAAACCAAATTTAGTTAAGATATTTAAATGGGCCTTTGTTTAATCTAGAATGGATGATCAAGATATTTGTTGTAGAAGCACGTAGTACTCAATAGTTGAGGGTAATTAATGAATGTCAATAGGCCCCAATAAGTCTCTAGTTGAAGGTTTAAATCAATCCCAATTCATCACCATTTTATCCGTGTTATCAAATTATTTATCGTAATTTTTAAAAATAGATATCTCAAATTATTTGATGAGTGTGTCTATGCTAAGCATACAGGCAAGGTCTTCCTCATCTGACTTATCTTAAGAGTTCGTTTAGTACGAGGGATAAGAGATGATTAATCTCAAAATTAATTTTAAGATGAGTTTATCCCATGATTAGTTGGGATAAAAGCGCGGAATAACTTATTCCAGAATTGTACTATTACTTTTATTACACATTGAGGTGAGATAATAATTTCCGAATAACTAATCCCGGGGTCGGATAACTTATTTCCCATCCACACGAGCCCTAAATGTTGTATATAGTTGGCAATGGATGCGCAGTACAATTCACCTCATAATTACAATAGTTGCACACAAATATCTTATGTTTGATAAACCAACAAGAAAATATTGTCTCACGATCATTAATATATATATATTTAGGCAAAGAGTGTGTACTTAAGCTGATGTAGAGGTAGTGTAAGAGCAATCTCTTGTTGTAATATTGGATGAATGTGTAAGTGGTTGACTTTCATTCAAGCTGAGAGTAGTATCTTCATACTTGTCTCTTAATCCTTGAAAGTTGAGATGATCATAATCATCATAGAATCTTGATTCCATGGTAAACTCAGGGAGGTCAAGATGATTTTCAAGAATTTTGACTACAGCAGACATGGTTGGCCTAAGTGCTGGAGATGGACTGGTACATAGCAAAGCTACATTTATCATCCTTAGAGCCTCGTCCTCGTTCAAATCACTGCCCAATGTTTTATCTACTACTTCCTTCAGTTTTCCTTGCCTTTGTAGAACAAGGGCCTGAATATACAAATACAATGGAATTTAATAAAATGCAAGACATGTGTGATGTATGTCACACGTGTTGAAGACAAAATGAAACTTTTAGATGAAATGATCACGCAATTCAGTTACCTTTGTTCAGCCAAGATACTAGTTTAGAAGTAATATCAGGGATTAGAGGTCCTTACCCAATCTTGGAGGCAGACAAATTTCTCATCGGGGCGATATGTCATATTGCTCTTCCCAGCAGCAATCTCTAATGCAAGAACTCCAAAACTGTAAACATCTGCTTTATAGGTTAAGTAGCCCCATAGTGCGTATTCAGGGGCCATATATCCTCTGCAGAACAAAGTGAGAACCTTAACTTCATGGAGACTACTAGGTAAAACACATAGAGATGTTCAATTTGGATTCTCTTTTTGTTTTGTTCAATTTCTGATTGAAGTTTCTAAGAAGTGGCATCAACTTCATGCATGAAATTTCAGAATGCAAAAAAAGATAGATAGTATCCCTAATATCGAGGCAATTCGATCAGCACCAGAAATATGATTAAGCATCCGAATGTGCCTTCTGTAACAGAAGCCAGGATATTATGTCCTAGTCCTTGACAAGCCAGGCCATTGCCTTATATAAGATATCTAAAATCCAAGGAAGAGAAATGAAAATGGTTCTAGATATCTTAAATGTATATATGCTGAATGTATGAGAACCTATATCAATATGTTGTTTTTGCAAAGTTTTGGTGTCATTGAAGAATCTTATGACTTGTAGAATTATCCTAGTGTGGCTAGAAATAATAGATATATTTCCTTTTTAAAGAACACAAAGGACATAAACATGAACAAGAGACTTGTCAGAAAGCTTACATGGTTCCTGCAACTCTAGTGGTAATATGTGTGTTATTATCATCGTCATCAAGTCTGGCCAGACCAAAGTCGGAGATTTTCGGGTTTAGTTTTTTGTCAAGAAGTACGTTCGTTGCTTTGATGTCCCTGTGAACAATTTTTAATGAAGATTCTTCATGTAGGAAAGATAAGCCTTTTGCTATCCCAATGCAGATATTTTGCCTGGTTGGCCAGTCTATTTTGAGCCGATATTCTTCTGGACCTGCATTTTTATGTGAAGTAAAAATCACACCTTCTCGTAAACACACATATTTAGAAACATGAAACATATATTGACTTCTCATTTGAAGCCCTTCCATTAATTACGAAAGAGCAATCTTTCATCTTGTTTCACTTTTAGCTTATTTTCCGCTTGACTTATAGCTGAAACAATGAAGAAGGATGATAAATTACCAAATAAAGCACGAGCCAGGCTATTGTTCTCCATGTACTCATACACCAGTAGCAGGTGATTCCGTTCAGCACAACATCCATATAGTTGTACAAGATTTGGGTGCTGTAAACTAGAGATCATACCTATCTCATTTACAAACTCACGCTTCCCTTGTTTTGATTTGGATGAAAGCTGCTTAACAGCAATAACTGCACCATCCGATAGTGTACCCTGTTTATTAATATAAAAGAACAAAAAAACAGGTTGGATTAAGGCTGTATATACATATTATCCATATGCAATAGAAGCTCTTAATGCAATATCTTGTTGTAGCTAATCTAATAAAGTAGAAAGCTTGATAGAGGTAAGAATGAGATGAACCTTGTAGACAGAGCCAAAACCACCTTCCCCGATTTTATTTGCAGAATCAAAATTATTTGTGGCTGCTTTGATTTGTCTGATGGTAAATACACCAGTCATTGAATCTAGTCCTCTTGATTCTGTACACACATAGAAACAGAAAACATTTAAAAAGGGAAATGGCTCCATAAAATGTGGAAATTTATGTAAAATGCATATATCCATTAATGTTTCTTTTCTTAAAAATCCATTATTTTCATTTTGATAATAACTTTTCAAGAAATCGCCGAGAACAGAATATATGTATGTATGTTTATGGCACTTGAGACATAAGACATTGAAATAGGCTGCTGGGGTGTAGTAGCATCACCTTCTTCCTTTGATATCTTGTTTCTGTGTCTCTTCCAAGCAACAAATGATATTGTGAAAATGAGAATTAATGAGGACACCGCTGCTCCAGCTATGATGGGAACCATCTTTTTGTGATCAGGAGGGGGCTTGAAATCTATGATACAGAAATAAAAGAAGAGCAAGAATATAAAATGCACTAGCATTTGTTTGTTTGCTTTTTAATTGTGCGGTGTGTTTAAGAGTGTTTGTAAAAAGAGAAATAGTAGAATTACTAGCTTCAAAAGAGATGGCAGAAACTAAAGGGCCGTAGCTTCCTCTTCTAGGGAGAGCAGCTGTTCCTTTCCCAGCATACTGAAAGCGCACTTCTAGAGTGCTGTCTTCTACAACTGCGATAAAATTTCTTTTCCAAGCTATATCAACTCCCCCAGCTACATTTCTAATATCAAAATCTTTGAGCTTCTTCTCACCCTGCAGCCAGATAAATTGTGAGTAAACTGTGCCTAAACCTTAACTTAATACTCAAATGAATGTTAATTGACCTGAATATAGACATCAAATATCCGTTTTCCAAGACTTTGGAAAGATCGATTGTCCCTTATAACAATCTCTGCAAAGTGCAGTGTCACCGTGTAGTTTCCATTTGCTAAACAGCGTCCGTAGTAAGTCAGAGATGAAGCTGAGAGCCGAGCTGTCGTGTACAGTTCAGTATCGTTTCCCTTAATGGCAGATATATTATTCGCCTGGTAGTCTTTTACTGTTATAGACTTATCCCAGAAGTATCCACTATTGCTGGCTCCCCAGCTCTCTTTCGGGGAAGAAAATTTTGCAGCACCTGCTGAATCTCTATCTGCTTCATAAATGGTGTCCCCAATTGTCACACTCTCTCCACCACAATTTATGTGCACTGAATACCATTCTGTATATAATTGAAGCAGAGAAAGTTCATTGGATATTATGAATTTCATGAAAAATACAAGCAGAAAACACATGATCGATCTAACTTTTGCCTCTATCAAACTTGACAGACACAAAGAGAACTGCCATTGTTATATAAAAGTATAATATTATATCGACAATGATAGCCTAGTAGAAGGTATAAACTTACTCTTTGAACAACTTGACACGCATTTCCCAAGTTCTCTGCATTAAATTGGAAGGAAGAGTCAGAAGGCATGAAACGGTTGATCATGATGAACCTAGTGTCCTATAAGACAAGTTAATGACTTACGAATTTTTTGTTCCATTATAGCTTCTGAACAAGTTTCTGAGAAGAAGAACGAAATTTAGCTTAGAAATGACTAAGAACCTGTACCCCGATAAGAAGAATGAGCGGGAAGAAGGCATAAGGTTCAAGACTCATACAGGGTTTCCTGACAAGTAGGCTCAGAGCTCTCACTGAAGTTGTTGTAAGACAGGTCTATCATGCTGCAAATAAGATTTTTTTGATATAGTCAGTGTTTTCCCAATATTATCGAGGTAATGAAGGGAGTTGGAATACTTGTGCGTTCATTACAGGATGCAAATGCTAGTAATAACAGTGATGGGTAGTAACATTTTGATAATCCAAATTAAATCAATTTTCCCCAAATCAATAGGTCTAATGTTTTCAAGCTCTTTTATGTCTCTCATTTACTTCTTGATCTAGAGAGTAGAAAGCCAGAAAGCTGAGTTCATCCTCTGTAATCAAATTAAGAAGTTATCAGAAGTGACTTCGGAATACTTACTTATCTCATCTTAATCTAGCGTTTTCCAGAACTCTATGACGATAAAAATAGGGCATGGAGAGCATGACGTATGGAGGATAACTCAAACCTTTATTCACCTCTATAGCTTTTAAATTTGGAGAATAATCTCTCTTTTTGTTCAACCAAATTCCTAGCTTGTAAATCCAGAACCAAGTTGACAACTTCACTAATGCATTTCAACAAAGAACTACAAGTTATTGCCAAGTACATGACAGAATCAGCAAGCTAGTGTTGCATAAAAAGATATTCTTTTAAGGGATAGTATGTTCCTGCAACATTGACATTTATGTCTATAAGCTTGTGGAATCTATGTTCTTGGGATAAAAGTTTAAGTTGGCATTCTTATAGGCATGAATTGATCTATATGCAAAACCATGCTAATCAAAGGAAAGAAACTTACTGTTTGGCATTTCGACTTCTGATCCAATCTGGAATTGGCCCAGTAAGTCTATTTCCTACCAGGTACCTAGCAATTTGAACAACACACTTATATAAATGAATCAAGGTCTAAAAAACCTATAAAATGTCGGACACTAAATGTTCCTTTGAAAACAAACATGTTTTGAAGCCTCAGTACCTTGACCATCCAGGTCAAAGGGTTTAAATTTTATTCATTTGTATTCCTGTTAAAGAAAAGAACTTAGCATTGTTGAGAATATAACGCTGAGTATCACAAGTTTTATCCTTGTGATCTGTCACTTACAAGAAGTCCAGCTTCTTCAGACCCTCAAGATTCGGGATCCGTCCTTCAAACCTGTTGAAACTTAGATCTCTGCAGCACAGGAAAACCATAATCAAACTAGAAACAAGGAAAAGGATGCAAACAAGGTTTTAGTAACTTGAGATTCTAAGCTAACTCACAATATCATCATGTCAATTTACAGTATTTTATATTACCTGCTTCTGCCAAAGTACATGATTACTATACCAAGTTACCAACAGGAAAAAAAAACTGTAAGTAAATTCTGAATAAGGAAGAAAAATGCAGAGAGAGGCAATATGCAAGGGAATGAGTAAGGAGAGCTCAATTCAAAGGTTTCATATCAGCTATCATTTGGAGAAAGTGATGCTTTTAGTAAAAATTTGCGAAAACAAGATTCCAATTCTTCCACCAAACCTGGAAGCCTTTTTCTTCTCCTCTTGGGGAGAAGTTCACCTGTGTATGGTCTTCATAAAAGGATTATAAAAGATGCTAACACATAAATGATACGCAATTTTAGCAAACCCTTTGTCTGTCTCCCGGAATTATAAATAAACAGAATTCGCAAGACAACAATAAAGAAAGGCTGCATTGATGGCATGCACGATTTCTGTTAAATACAGTTACGAAGGGAAAGGAGAACGAAATGTATAACAAGAAAAGAAAGAACAAACATCGGAGTGAAGGTAGACAGAAGACTAACAGAAGTTTTAATTTAGGCATATTAGCTATGTAAGGAGGAATCTTCCCAGATATATTACAGTTCCTCAATATCCTGCAATCACACATTCGTTTCAGAAAAAGAAAACAAAAAGCACTTCCCATTGACTGGGGAAACTAGTGGAACTATTAATGCATAAATCCAAACTTCACGTGAATTACATACAATCTAGTTAGGCTTGTCATATTCTTAAGCAATGGAAATTCTGAAGCACTTCCAGTCAAGTCAGTGATTCTCCTGTACAGACATATTATTAAGATTAAATTCTAACCAAATAGAAGAGAACTAAACAAAGTATGCCGCACAGAGAACAACTCACAATTCAATCATTTGAGTCGAGACAGAAATGATTGGAGCTATAGGTCCTTTAAAACCAGCAGCTTGAATCTCTCTGTTAACCAAGCATAAAGTCTGAAACAAATTACATAAATCTAGAAATTGAAAGCTTTTATATGCATCAAATGGTTTGAATATGCTTACAATCTTTGAAGAGTTTTAAAACTCTCAAAGCTAGGAAGTTTTCCAGTGAAGTTGTTACCTCTCAGCCTACTGCATAGGTGCCAAAAATGGAAAGAACTCAGACAAACAGGAAATGCAATAAGACCTAGAGGAAATTATATCAAACGTATATTCGGAGGCACTTACAGTTCTTTCAAATTAGTAAGTTTATTGAGTTCCTCTGGCAATGTACCTGTGAGATTATTAAAACTAAGAATGCTGCACCAAGCAAAAGGCAACTAGCTTGTCAAAATACTGTAAAAACATAAATTTCATCTAAAGTGAGGATAGTCCGGAAGGCCTTACAGAATCTGTAGATTAACCATGTCTCCGAGTTCTTTTGGAACAGTTCCATTAAACATGTTACTTTCCAATCTCCTGAAAGTTTTGCAGTCCAGCTCAATAAATGTTAAATTAATTAAGGACAACTATCTTTTGTATGTGAAGTGAAAGACAAGAGAACATACATATAAACTAGTGTAGTCATGTTTCCTAAGTACTTTGGAATTGGTCCAGATAGTTGATTCAGCATAAGAGACCTGAAAACCATCATAGTTTAAATTCGTGCAACCTTGTAATGTACGTAATGCCTAAAGTATTAAGTGGTTCAGGTGCAACTCACATATATTCCAGTTTCATAGATGCCCATTCAGGGGGGATTGTACCACTCAAATAGTTGCATGAGAGATCACTGTAGGTCAAACATTGAAATGTTTTTTTATTTTTTACATAATGATTCTTGATTTAAAAAAAAGAAACTACTATAGGTTTTGAACTCATAGATTCTAGTCAGTTAACAGTACATTTTGGTGAGATAGGGTAACTTCACTAGGGATGGAGGAAGAACACCAGCAAGATCTTGTCCTTTGAGTAATCTGTAACATCATCATATATCATATTATCATATCATCATATATCATATCTAGCGCCGATTCAACAAGATTGGGCCTAAAGCCAAACTTTAGAGAGGGGCCTAATATTTATTTATTTAGTTAGTTTTTTTTTAAAAAAAAAAAGAAAGATCGTTACATTTGTTTTTAGGATGCAACTATTTAAATTATTTAGGGGTTCTTGATTATCGGGACTATGTCACATGTTTCACCAACTTCTTCTAGATACTCTTCTTGGATGTTACTATCATCTAACTCAACTCTATTGTTGAGTTGTTCATTTGAAGATTATCCTTCCAAATTTTTCGATTCAAGATTTTTATTGTTTGTTAAAAATCTCTCAAGGCTCCTTTTGGGATTTATTTAATTCTTCAAGTTTTCTCTCTTTTTGTAAAACCGGATCATATTTTCTAATTGATATATTTAAATTAAATTAATTTTAATAATAACTAAAACAAGAATATATATACTTATTAACTAAGAATATCAACAATAACAATTTTTCAAGAAAAACTATAAAATAAAGTTAGAATAATTACCTGACTCAAAAATTTGATAAGTTGATATAAAGATATCGAAATAGTGTTACATTTCTTCAATATAATGATTACTTGTTGGCATGTTGCACTTCTTGAAATTTTTAAAAGATACTAAAAAGTAAATTTTGTTCTTTTGTAACTTGTAAGCAACGGTAACTCAATAAGTTTTGTAGGAGAAAGTTCAATATTAAAAATAAAAATAATAAAATAGAGAATAGAAAAGATGAATATAAAGTAAATAATAACATAGGCTCAAATTATTAGGAGATAAATAAGGAAGTACAATTACCACTTAAGGAAACTAAATCAATTAAATCGGTTTTTCACTTTTAGAAAAATTTAATTAAGTCGACTTTTCAAATGTTGAAACCAAATCAATTCATTTAAGAACCTGTTTGGATGGCACTATTTGGCTTATAAACCAAAAGTCATAAGTCAAAATAACTTTTAAAAGGTTTTGTAGTTTTTGGATAGATAAAAAAATCGATTTTTAAACAGTTGTATTTTAATCAAAATAACAAAAATAAATCAAAATCATAAGTTAGAAATCCTGCATATGATTTTTGATTTATAAATCAAAGATATAAAATATGCAGAGGAAGAAGGCTTACATGCTTTGTACATGACATGAAGCATCAGGGGTAACGCAATTGCAGGTTACATTGCTGACATACACTGACAAATCGTCAGTTCCTGGTGTAGTCCAATTTGTGCCCTCATCACAAGGATTCACATCAAAATCCCAGCCCTTTTTCCCTAACTGCTCCCCTATTTCTCTCAGAGCGTTCTCTGCAAAAATCGTAAAATTAGTGGTATATATAATCACTGCAGTTTTACAACAAAGATTCAAACTACAATTTATATGCTTAGAGACTAGAGAGAGACATTACTTTCTTCTTCAGGAAGAAGGCGACCATTTTGTGCTTCGCAAACTAGGAGTAAGCTGAAGGTAAGGATGAGCAAAAAAGAAGAAATACAGTAATGTGAGGATGACATCTTCTCTAACATGCAAAAAAAATAAAATTGAAGTGAATATACATACATAATGAAGACTTATCGTATATATAGATCTAGAGAGGAATGAGATACATACAACAAGATATGATTGGAAAGTTTCTGAGAATGTGTGTGAGACATGTTGACAAGGACATCAAATAATGGTACTGCAACCAGAAAGAAGCAATGACAAATGTCGTAATACTATAGTGCAAGATAGTCAAAACGCGTTTTGAACGCGTAGTCAAAAAAAGAAGTTCAATACGCGGATTTTACGCGTTTCTAGTTTCCTATAAATAGAAGACCTCTTGCCTTCATTTATCCCATCCCAGAAAGAAGAGTAAGAATAGAGTTATACACCAAGATAAATATTTTAGTCTTGAGTGTTCTCTTTAGTAGTTGTTCCTTTTACAATAGAGAAGTGTTTATTGCTGTTTTCTCCTTGTATTTGAGAGTTGTGTACTCCATATTTTTCTATTGAGATCCTTCTACCCCGTGGTTTTTCCCTTCTATCAGTTAGAGGGGTTTCCACGTAAAATTCTCGTATCTAATTTATTTTTATTATTTTCATCATATCAAATTTTAGTTGTGGTGCTTCCTCCCCCCAACAGTAGTATCAGAGCCCTCGGTTATTCTTTCTATTTTATGCGAATGTACTATCTGTGAATAGCAACTTTTCGTGAATAGTAAAATTCGGTGAATAGTACTATTCACGTAAATAGTAAATTTTGGTGACGGTACAGTTTGTCACGAGTGTTCACAAAAATATTTAGAAACGATCTAGAAGGGTGTGAAGCAAATAACAATGTCGAGTACAACAAAGTTTGATGTTGAAAAATTCAATGAGACTAATTTCTCATTGTGGAAAATGAAAATAAAAGCGATATTGAGAAAAGACAATTGCTTAGCTGCGATTAATGGCAGACCCACAGACTTTGTTGATGACAGCAAGTGGAACGACATAGACAGCAATGCAGTTGCTGATCTACACTTGGCACTAGTTGATCAAGTGTTGTCTAGTGTGGCGGAAAAGCGGACGGCGAAGGAAATATGGGATACTCTTACGGGGTTGTATGAGGCCAAGTCTTTACATAATAAAATCTTCTTAAAAAGAAGATTGTATACTCTTCGAATGACAGAGTCCATGTCAGTTACTGAACACATCAATACTTTAAATACTCTATTTTCGCAACTTACAACAATGGGTTGCAAAATAGAGGGGACTGAACGTGCGGAGCTTCTACTTCAAAGTCTGCCTGACTCGTATGATCAACTCATCATCAACCTGACGAACAATACAGACAGTCTAGTTTTCGATGAAATTGCAGCCGCTGTCTTGGAAGAAGAAAATCGGCGCAAAAATAAGGAAGACAGACAAGAAAGTTCGCAGCAAGCTGAAGCCTTGATGATGGTGAGAGGAAGACCAATGGAACGTGGCCCTAGTGGGAGTCACAATCATGGTAGATCTCAATCAAGAAGTAAGAAGAATATCAAGTGCTACAACTGTGGCTAGAAAGGGCACTTCAAGAAAGATTGTCGGTTCAAGAAGAAGAGTGAAAACCCTGAGCCATCAAATGCTCAAGGGAATATTGCATGTACCTCGGATGATGGCGATATTTTATGTAGTGAGGCAATATCAAATAATGAAGGCAGAAAACGTTTCGCTGATGTCTGGATCATGGACACAGGAGCAACATGGCACATGACTTCTAGGAGAGAATGGTTCCATCAATATAATCCTATCTTAGAAGGGTCTGTGTTCATGGGAAATGATCATGCTTTGGATGTTATTGGCATTGGGTCCATCAAAATAAAGATGTATGATGGCATGGTTCGCACCATCCAAGAGGTACGACATGTAAAATACTTGAAGAAGAATCTATTGTCTTTAGGACAACTAGATGATAATGGATGTTCGTATAAGACTCATGGTGGAGTCATGAGAATATCCAAAGGAGCGCTTGTAGTGATGAAAGCAGAAAAACTTGCTGCAAATCTATATGTGCTTAAAGGTGAAATACACCAAAAAGGAGAAGCATCAACCGCGTCAGCAAGTTCATTTGAAGAATCAACGATGATGTGGCATTGTAAACTTGGTCATATGTCGGAAATAGGTTTGAAGATTCTTGTTGAGCAAAAACTTCTTCCAGGGCTCAAAAAGGTTTCACTACCCTTTTGTGAGCATTGTGTTACCAGTAAGCAAAATAGACTGAAGTTTAGCAGTTCCTCTGCTAAGAGCAAGGAAATACTAGATCTGGTTCACTCTAATGTCTGACAAGCACCGGTGGAGTCTCTAGGAGGAGCGAAATATTTCGTGTCATTTATCGACAATTACTCCAGGAGAAGTTGGGTGTATCCAATCAAGAGGAAGGCAGATGTTTTTTTCAGTTTTTAAAGAATTCAAAGCGCGGGTGGAACTTGAATTTGAGAAAAGGATCAAGTGTTTGAGGACAGATAATGGAGGAGAATACACTGGTGATGAATTTAATAACTTCTGTAAACAAGAAGGTATTAAACGGCAGTTCACGGTGGCATATACTCCACAACAAAATGGAGTAGCAGAGCGGATGAACAGAACCTTATTGGAACGGACAAGAGCTATGTTGGCAACTGCAGGGATGGAAAAACCATTCTGGGCAGAAGTAGTCAAAACCGCATGTTATGTGATCAATCGGTCACCATCAACCGCAATTGATCTGAAAACACCAATGGAGATGTGGACAGGAAAACCAGCTGATTATTCTCGCTTACATATATTCGGAAGTCCTGTTTATGTTATGTACAACACCCAAGAAAAATCGAAGTTGGATCCAAAATCCAGAGAATGCATTTTCTTAGGGTATGCTGATGGAGTCAAGGGGTATCGCTTGTGGGATCCCACAACCCGCAAGGTGGTAATCAGCAGGGATGTTGTATTTGTTGGAAACAAGATACAATCAAAAGAAGGTAGCACTTCAAAAGAAAAATCAGAGACTACTACAGTTGAAGTTGAAGAAATAGAAGAAGTTCTAGTTTCTTCTGAAGCAGCACTAGAGCACGAAGAACAAGAGCAAGTTGAGATCGAAACTCCAAAAGTTCGACGGTCAACTAGGGAGAGAAGAGAACCATCTTGGCACTCAGATTATTCTATGGAGAGTAATATTGCATACTGTCTACTAACAGAATATGGAGAGCCTTCAACTTTTCACGAGGCTATGAAAGGCCAAGAATCATCTCTGTGGGTGGCAGCAATGCAAGAAGAAATTGAAGCTCTTCATAAAAATAAAACATGGGATCTTGTTCAATTACCACAAGGAAGGAAGGCCATTGGAAACAAATGGGTCTACAAGATCAAACGCAATAGTAATGATCAAGTGGAGAAGTATCGTGCAAGATTGGTGGTGAAAGGATTCGATCACAAAGAAGGTATAGACTTCAATGAGATATTTTCTCAGGTGGTCCGACTCACAACAATTCGAGTGGTCCTGGCGATGTGTGCTACATTTGACTTGTACTTAGAGCAGTTAGATGTCAAAACTGCATTTCTTTATAGATAACTTGAAGAAGAAATTTACATGCTCCAACCAGAAGGTTTTGAAGAATAGGGAAAAGAGAACTTGGTTTGCAGGTTGAACAAATCTCTATACGGTCTCAAACAGGCGCCGAGATGTTGGTATAAGAGATTTGATTCCTTCATTATAAGCCTTGGATACAACAGACATAGTTCAGATTCTTGTATTTATTATAAGAGATTTGGTGATGAAAATTTTATTATTTTACTGTTGTATGTTGATTATATGTTGTAGCAGGCCCCAACAAAGATCGCCTCACAAATTTAAAGGCACAGTTGGCTAGAAAGTTTGAAATGAAGGACTTGGGACCAGCAAACAAGATTCTAGGGATGCAAATTCACCGAGACAGAAATAATAGAAAGATTTGGCTTTCTCAAAAGAATTACTTAAAGAAAATCTTGATATACTTCAAGAAGCAAGATTGTAAGTCAATTTCTACCCCACTTCCTATTAATTTCAAGTTATCCTCAAGTATAAGTCCTAGAAATGAAGAAGAGAGGATGGAGATGTCTCGAGTACCGTATGAATCAGTAGTGGGAAGTTTAATGTTCGCCATGGTATGTACAAGACCTGACATTGCACAAGCAGTAGGAGTGGTTAGTCGATATATGGCTAATCCTGTTAGAGAGCATTGGAATACTGTTAAGAGGATCATGAGATATATCAAGGGTACCTCAGATGTTACAATATGTTATTGAGGATCAGACTTTACTATTAAAGGTTACGTTGATTCAGATTATGCAGGTGATCTTGATAAAAGCAAGTCTACCACAGGCTATGTGTTTACTGTTGCTGGAGGAGCTGTAAGCTGGGTTTCAAAACTGCAATCTATCGTGGCTACATCTACGATGGAAGCAGAATATGTAGCAGCTACACAAGCTAGCAAAGAGGCAATATAGATGCAGATGTTACTGGAGGAGCTCGGGCACAAACAAGAGAAGGTTACTTTGTTTTGTGACAGTCAGAGCGTTTCGCATCTTGCAAAGAATCCAGCATTTCATTCAAGGACAAAGCATATACGAGTTCAGTATCACTTTGTCCGTGAGAAGATGGAAGAAGGCAATGTGGATATTCAAAAAATTCACACTAATGACAACCTAGCAGATATGTTTACAAAGCCGATCAACAGTAACAAGTTCATATGGTGTCGATCTTCTATTGGCCTAGGAGAAACGTAACATTGCAGTAATTGGGTAGAAAGGATGGTGTGAAGACTTAATTGATTCTCAATTAAATCTTCAAGTGGGAGAATGAAAGAAAAAGAAGTCATCAATTGCTGCTCTTTTTTTGAAAAATGAAAGAAAAAGAAGTCAACAACTGCTGCTAAAAAAAAGAACGCGTACAAGGAAAAAAGAAAGTTGGCATAGACGCGTTTTTCTTTTTTTGACAATATTGCAATGCGTAAAATTTATGCGTTTTTTATTCCTATAAATAGAGGGTCTCTTGCCCTCATTTAGATTCATCTGAGAAAGAGAGAGTAAGAATACAAAGAGAGTTATACACCAAGATAAATATTTTAGTTTTGAGTGTCCTCTTTAGTAGTTGTTCCTTTTACAAGAGAAAAGTGTTAATTGTTGTTTTCTCCTTATATTTGAGAGCAGTGTACTCCATATTCTAATAGTGAGATCATTCTACCCTGTGGTTTTTCCCCTCTATCTGTTAGAGGGGTTTCCACGTAAAATTCTCGTGTCCAATTTATTTTCATATTAATTGTCATATTAAACTTTAGTTGTGATACTTCCTCCCCCAAACAGTTGGCACATGAGGCTAATTCTTTTTTGTTTTCCTTTTATTTCTTATTTTTGCTTTCAATTTCCAATTTAAAAAAAGATAAAAATTTCAAACAAGTGTGATTTAAAATCCCCCCCCCCCCCCCAAACAATTGTGAAGTAAATAGTAAGGGTTACAATATGATGACGGAAAAAAATGATTTAGTGTAATTATAAATTTATATTATTTCACCCAGTTAAGCATTAATAATTTTATAAACGGAATTGGTCCTTTTTTTAGGTAGAATGATCAAAGTTGAAGTTATTTTGATAGTTTTTCAAAAATAAATTACGAAATATAATTATCGTTCATGTTTATGAGAAAAAGTATATTCAAACATAAATTCTATTTCAAATATTCATTGTAAAAAATGAGTCAAACATAATTTAATCTTGAAATAAGATTTCTTGATATTTTTTTCAAAGAGTAACATATATTATTTGAAAATGCAGTAAAAAAAATTTATAAATTATAAATTATAATAATTAACAATTTGAAATACTTAAAAAACATATAAAATTCGACTGACTCTCAAAATTTTATTAGTTCCATATAAATTGGGACAAAAAGAGTAACATATAGTATTTAAAAATTACGTAAAAATACTATAAATCACAATAATTAACAACTTAAAATATATAAAAATTATATTTAATTTTGATTTACTCTTCAAATTTCATTTGTGACACATAAATTGAGATAAAAAACAATATATATAGCACAGGCTCTTGTATCTAGTTTAAAATATATAGGTTATGTATCTACACATTGCAAAATGATGATGTGGCGACGACATGTCATTTCCGGGCATCGTAAATTTGATTTTCTGATCATTTGTATTTTTTGGGCAGCTAACACATATAATTTAATGAGTTAATTGTTACAAAATTTAGTTTTGTGACTTAAAATATTACAAATAGTTAGTTTAGTGTCTTTATTTGTTACTAGAAATAATTTTTCGACTTTACTGTTACAAAAAGTAAATTAAGTTATTATCTGTGAAATTATCCTATTTTTTGTCGCAAAGTGAAGCCAGATAAACTTGTCATTGAAAAAATGAATCACAAACTTTGGTCTTTGGGAAACAAAATGAATTTCAAGTCGAATATATATTATTTGAAGCAGTTGACTCTAGAAAAGTGCGTACACCAAAAATTGCTTTCTGTCTGAAAAACTATTTAAAAAAAAGGTGGAAGAAAAAGTTGAAGAAAATTGACTAAGTATGATCAATTAAGATATGAATTCTATTAGCTTAAGATCATAAAATAGACAAGACTGGACTTGAGACTTGACTTACTATACTCAAGGCCCCAAACAATAATATCTTTGGAAAATCAGTAGTCCTTGTAAACCCTACTCTCTCTCTCTCATAATCAATTATTTGTCCTTGAAACTATCAGTTTAAATAGACATTAATATTAGTATTGCAAAATGATAAAAGATTACTCCCTCCATATGTTGAACATATTTTTAACCTGAGTACAACCCTACAAAAATTTGTTCACTCCTTATAAGAAAAATGTGTTTTTATTAATTTATCTTAATTAATTAAAATAATCCGTCCAATCCGTTTAAGTACTCCTTGTCATGGCTACTATTTGCAAAGATAAATCTCAATTTGTGTGAATAACGTAAGAGGCAATAGCAGCAATGTATGTGGATTTTTATATAAGAGTAGTCATGATCGAATTTCCATTAGCTTTTGTCTCTAAGTCTCATCGAAATTTGATTAAAGACTTCAATCCTATTTGACTTGATTTTACTTTTTGTTTTGACCACTAACACAGTTTCTCTTAATTCTAAATTTCTTTTCTTTTATTCAAGTGATTTCTATATGTTGAACTCGTATTCCTTGATCCATATGTTTAACCTTTATTTATTTTCTATTCTAAAATATCTAAATATTTTACAAAGATAATTATCCATAATAATAATAAAGTAGATTATTTTAGGAACTTTACTAGAAAATCTATGATATTATTCAAGCAGCCTCCCTTCATGATGAGGTAAAACTTATTATTATTATTATTATTATTATTATTATTATTATTATTATTATTATTATTATTATTATTATTATTTTACAATTTTTCCTCTATTTGATTTAAAGGAGACAAGCGACAAAGATATTGTTATCCTTTTGCTAGCCGCCTACTTTGAAAGATATAATATTAATAGAAACAGATATATAATTTTGGTTGAAACAAATTAATATCCCACTGGAATTTGGATCCAGTGGGACATAATACATGTGCAAAAATTGGAATGATCTATTCTTTCAAGTGGACGTACAAGAAGACCAAAATTGAACATGACATAATTAAATTAAAGTATGAATATGGTTATGAAAATTTTGACTAGACTTTTTAAAACCGTAAAACTATTAATTGTGTTCTACAACATTTATTAGTACCTATTATTTCTAACCATGTAAATTTCATTTCAGAATTTAAGAAATCCAATGTCCAAAAATTAAACTGGGCAAACTATTTAAATTGATATTCGAGAGTTTACGTTAACGACGGAGTTAGAATTTTCAAAATTTAAAAAATAAACACATATCATATATATATAAAATTTAATCTTAAATATACCTAGACAACACCCCTTTAATTACTCCTACTTAGCTCATGAAATTTTATTTTATTTTCGTTTTACAAACATCCCCCTTCACCACTTGATGTCCCATACTACCTAAAATGCACGGCCGCCTCTTTTGTATTTATAGTTCTTATTCAAAAGATAAAAGGGGTATTGTTTTCTATCCAGTAAAATTTACTCAAATTATTTCAATCATAATGAAATTTTGCAGCGTAGTGATTTGTTAGGTTTGTGTATAGTATCTTCTCATGATTTTTCCATTTTCGTTATTTTTCATCAATACTACTTTGAACCGTTTTTCTCTTAAGTTGAGAGACTTTCGAAAACAGTCTCTCTACTTAGGTAGAAGTAGAGAAGACTGGTATGTTGTTGTTTAAGGAGTTCATGCAATCCCACCAGAAGTTATCTTCTCGTTCTATATTCTTAATTATAAAATAAAAAAAAACACAAGTAGTACAATTTCTGTCTTTGAAGAGAAGAAAGGGAGAATGATTCTCCCTCACTTTCCAGACGTAGCTTTGGCAGAAATTGTAACTTAAGCTCCTTGCAAAGCATTACTAATTCTTCTTCCTCATTATTCTAAAACATCAAAGTTGGGATTGCAATTAAACAAGATAAACGACAGAAGCTTAGAGCTGGCTATAAACAAATATTAACTCTAAGCGTGAAAAGCAACAAAATAAAAATATATATATGTTGTGCTATGATCAACATTTCATTCTTCATTTCCTTCCTCTTATATAATACAACATTGAGCAGAATGGAAGACTTATTTTCATTCTTCATCATTTCTTTCGTCTTATAAAATACAACATTGAGCAGAATGGAAGACTTATTTAGAGGTAGACGTAGAAGGGAAGGTAGAAGAAGAGTGATCAGTATCCTTTGTGTCAGTTGAAAGAAGGACTGAATGGTCATCATATTTGTCTCTTAATCCTTGAAAATTAAATTCATCATCGTAGCCACTTGAATCGAAGCTAGACTCATCAACATCCAAACGACCTTCAAGCATGTTCACTACTGTAGACATTTTTGGCCTTAGTGCTGGAGATGGATTAGTACATCGTAAGGCCACTTTAACCATCCTCAATGCCTCCTTCTTGTCGTAATTGGAACCTAACCTTGGGTCCACTAGCTCTAAAAACTTTCCTTTTTTTTGTAGAACCAGGGCCTGAAAGAAGCACAATGATTGAATTGGGAAACTTGTGAAAGATACTTTTTGAAAAACTACTTGATCAATACAACGCAATCGTTTAGAATGATATGAAGTTTTCATCACGTAAACCGAGACATGCTTTAAATGTTCACTATTCATGGAACTGATACCAAGAGATGCTGGTTTCTTACCCAATCAAGAAGACAGACATAATTCTCATCAGGATGATATTTCATGTTGTTCTTCCCAGCAACGAGTTCTAATACAACCACCCCAAAACTGTATAAATCTGCTTTATGTGTTAAATAACCCCAGAGTGCATATTCAGGGGCCATATAACCTCTGCAATACAAAGTAACAAAGTTATACAAGCTTGACAGAACAGGAACGTCCTGAAAGGCTTAAACTAATGCTCTATACCTCAACACTAGGTAAAAAGGGACAGCAGAAGTATTTGTTACACCTTCCATTATAAAACTGATTACCAGAGTTTGACTTAATGGTTTTGAAAAGAAAAATGATTTGACATCTACTAGTTGTTATAGTTGTAATATAAAACATGGATTTTCAAACGAGTAGCTTTGAAGAATAATGTGAAATGATAGATAAACATTATAATCTGTTGAACTCTTGGGATCAGTAAGGTGATAGCCATAACCTTTTGGAATTATATAACGAGTACAGATTACATTCAGGAAAAAGTGAAGTAAATGATATGGCCTAAAATGGAAGGATGACATTCAAAAGGGAGTATTTTGAACAATTAAAATTTGATCAATCAATTAAAGTAGTTTAAAAGCTCACATAGTCCCAGCAACCCTGGTGGTGACATGTGTTTTCTCCTCGTCATGAAGTTTGGCCAGACCAAAGTCTGAGATCTTTGGATTTAGGTCTTTGTCAAGGAGTACATTGGTTCCTTTGATGTCTCTATGAATCATCTTTAGAGGTGATTCTTCATGTAGGAAAGCCAAGCCTTTAGCTATGCCAACACAGATCTTTTGCCTAGTTGGCCAGTCCAGTTTTAGTTGACAGTCTTCAGGACCTGCAATTTGATATAAAATTGAAACTAGGCCCATATTCACACAAAACCACACACACATATACAATGCACACGGATGAAGATTAAACATGAGAATTATGCCAGTTACATTATTGAGGGAGAATAGGATCACCAAACTTCTTTTTGTTTTGGCCTGGTGTCCTTTTTTACTTTTACCTCAAGTAAACAACAACATACCAATGTAATCCACAAGTAGGTCTAGGGAGGGTGGTGCGTATGCAGCCTTACCCCTACCCTGCAAAGGTAGAGAAGGCTGCTTCCAATAGAACCTCGGCTCAAGTAAAACATATCAAAATCAAGTATCGAAAAAAAAACATTTACCAAACAAAGCATGGGAAAGGTTATTGTTCTCCATGTACTCATAAACTAGTAAAAGTTGGTTCCGTTCAACACAACATCCGTAGAGTCGGACGAGATTTGGGTGATGTAAGCCTGACATCATGCCTATTTCATTCACAAATTCACGGTTCCCTTGTCTTGACTTGGATGAAAGCTGCTTGACAGCAATTATAGTACCATCTGCTAGTGTACCCTGAGCATTAAAAAGAATGCATGAAGTTCATGAATGATTTCCGATAACATCCATTAGGATTTCCACAGGGAGGGATAAGAAGGAAGAGTTATGATAATTTGTATACATATTCACCTTGTAGACAGATCCAAATCCACCTTCACCAAGCTTATTTGCAGCATCAAAGTTACTTGTGGCAGCTTTAATTTGTCTGAAAGTAAATATACCAGTCTGCAGATCTAGTCCTCTCAATTCTACACAGCAGTAAAAGAACAAGTATAGGATGTTAGTTTCCCACAAGATAAATAAAAGAAAATTTTACCTTGAAAAGCATACAAGAAATTCTGGAAAGTTTGAACCTTCAAACCCATATCCATCAACCTTGTCTTCCCCACCCTTTAAGTAGTGAAATCATGAATTTGGATAGCATATAGGCATATATGTTTAATGTGGCAGGAAGTCTTCCAAAATGATAATTACACCTAACATTCCATATGGTACAATCATTCACATGTACTTCAATTTGCAAAACCAGTCAATTTGTCACGTTCATTTCTATACAACTCCAAGAATCACCCAGAATGCAACAGAAAAAAGTTTTAATTTCATTCTACTTGTCAGGCATAAACAAAAATCGAGGTCTAGAATCACCTTGTTCCATCAATTTCCTGTTTCTTCTTTTCCTCCAAGCAACAAAGAAAATCATCAGAATGAGAGCTAAAGAAGACGTCACTGCTCCAGCTACAATTAGAATCTTCTTTTTCTGATTAGAAGAGGTCTCCTGCGGAGGAGGGGGCTTGAAGTCTAATTACAGAACAAAAAGTTCAACAATGTTAGATGCCCTGGATTTTACTTGTATACCGGAAATCATAGATATTATGCATAACTTATTCAATGAGAGAACATCTAATCTATAGCTTCTTGAGCTTCAAACATATAATCAAGAGTGGTCTTGTACGAATTCCAACTCTAAAAAGGTCTTATTTTTAAATAAGATGCAAGGGGGGAGTAACTTTTGTAAAGAAGACTTAATCTAACTATGTGACAGTGAAGAAGAAGAAGAAGAGATGCTAAACCTAAGAAATTAAAGTGAAGACAGAGTATTACTAGCTTCCAGAGAGATGGCAGATACTAAAGGACCATAGTTTCCTCTAGTTGGGATTGATGTAGTTCCTTTCCCAGCATATTGGAAGCGCACCTGTACAGTTTTATCTTTTACTGTAACATTGAACTTTTCTTTAAAAGCTTTATCAACTCCTCCGGCTAGTCTTTTAATATCAAAATCTTTAAACTTCAATTCGTCCTGCACCGATTTAAACTAAATCAGCTACAGCTAATTGGATATTTTACTGTATCAATTCTCTGACATGTTGGTTCACCTGTATGTATACATCAAATATTCGTCTTCCAAGACTTTGGAAAGATTGGTTGTCTCTGTAAACTATTTCTGCGAAATGAAGTGTCAAAGTGTAGCTTCCATTTGCTAAGCAACGTCCAAAGTAAGTCAAAGATAAAGGGGAGAGGTGAGCTGTCATGTAAAGTTGAGATTCTTCTCCCTTGATAGCAGATACATTTTTCGCTTTGTGGTCATTCAATGATACGGTGCGATCCCAGAAATGTCCTGTACTGCTGGTTCCCCAGTTCCCTTTCCAGTAAACAAATTTTGCAGCACCTAACGAGTCTTCATCTGCTTCATAAGTAGTGTCTCCAATATTAACTTTTCCTCCACCACAATTTATATGCAATGAGTACTTGTCTGCAATATTCAAACCAGAGAAAGGTTACTAGATGTTAGAATAGGAATAGATGTACACAATCTTACTTAGAATAGAAACAGAAATAGGAATAGATTATAGTATCCTACTTAGAATAGGAATAGAAATATGAATAGTTTATACTATTCTTCTTGGAAAAGGATTGTTTTATAGTGTCTATAAATAGGGTCTTTGTGTAATATTGTTCTTACACAATTCAATAATATTTCTCCTATATTTCTCACATGGTATCAAAGCCTCTACGATCTTGGTAAAGAATTAAAGAGCTTCCGCTGCCAGCGGGCGGCTATTACTCATATATGCCGCCCGTCTGGCCAATGATTATGTTAGCAAAAGTCTGGGTTACCGTATGTCTTTTCAGTGACTATTTTGTCATATCTAATTTGTGTAGCACCTTGCATCTTTTCAATGACTACTTTTTCATATTTAATTTGCGTAGTACCGTGCATTTTTTCGGACTACTTTCTTATATCTATTTGTGTAGCACCGTGTATCATTCCGGTGACTACTTTCTCATATTCGATTTGTGTAGCACCGTGTCATCTTTTCGGTGACTACTTTTTCATATCTGATTTGCGTAGCACCGTGTCATCTTTCCGGTGACTACTTTCTTGTTTGTGTAGGGTCGTGCCATCATTCCGACCCTACCCATATAATTTTTGTTTTCCAGTAGGGTCGTGCCATCATTCCGACCCTACCCATATCATTCTCTTTCTCAGTAGGGTCATGCCATCATTCTGAACCTATCCATGTAGTTTTATTTCTTAGATTGTGACCATTTTCAACCATCAAATCTAATAATCTAGGGCATGAGTATATTCCAGCCAGTTTTACGGTGACTTTCTTGTTTAAGATCTACTCATCTCTTGATTTCGAGACATTCCATATATTTTATACCAGATTTCGAGCATTTTTAAGCGGACATTGCATTGTTTTTGAGAGATCTGAGTTTTCCTCAAGTGTTTTCTTTCTGTTTCAGATTTACTTTCGCCAAAAAAAAAAGAAGGCATCCTCAGATATTTGGACTAGATTACAGTGATATTTTCTCTCTCGTGGCTAAAATAGCATATGTTCGCCTTTTTCTATCTATAGTTGTCGTTCTCCATTGGCCTTTTAATCAGTTGGACATTAAGAATGTTTTTCTCTACAGTGATCTCTAGAAAAAAGTCTATTTGGAGCAACCACCTGATTTTGTTGCTCATGGGTAGTCTAGTAGCCTTTGTATGTCGATTGTGTAAGTCACTCTATGGTCTGAAATGGTCTTCCCAAGTAATCTATGATCTGAAACAGTCTTCTCAAGCTTGGTTTGGGAAGTTCAACATTGCAATTCAAGAATTTATCACTCTGTGTTTTATCGACATATCGCATCAAATCCAGTGTTTCATGAGAAGACTAAGCCCATTGAGATTGATTGTCACTTTGTCAGAGAAAAGATACTCTCAGGAGATATTGTTCCAAAGTTTGTGAAGTCAAGTGATCAATTTGCAGATATCTTCACCAAGTCCCTCACCTGTCCTTGTATTAATTATATTTGTAACAAGCTAGGTACATATGATTTGTATGCACCAGCTTGAGGGGGGTGTTAGAATAGGAATAGGTGTACACAATCCTACTTAGAATAGGAATAGAAATATGAATAGATTATAGTATCCTACTTAGAATAGGAATAGAAATATGAATAGTTTATAGTATTCTTCTTGGAAAAGGATTGTTTTATAGTGTCTATAAATAGGGTCTTTGTGTAATATTGTTCTTACACAATTCAATAATATTTCTCCTATATTCTCACACTAGACATAATGAATATATTCTCACACTATAAGATAGCGAGAAAGGAGGCGAAGTCGGCAGTTTCAACGGCAAAAACAACAGCTTTTGAACGCCTTTATGCTGAACTAGAAGAGAAAGGTGGGGATAGAAAATTGTTCAGGCTAGCCA
Organism: Solanum dulcamara; assembly: GCF_947179165.1. Classification (NCBI taxonomy): domain Eukaryota; kingdom Viridiplantae; phylum Streptophyta; class Magnoliopsida; order Solanales; family Solanaceae; genus Solanum; species Solanum dulcamara. Next base: position 45,619,998 of record NC_077247.1, read on the forward strand.
GGGCGCGGGAGAGAAGGGCACGCGATGTGGACCAAGTGAAGTGCATTAAGGACGAGCATGGAAAAGTATTGGTAGACGAGACCCTCATTAAACAGAGATGGCAGTCCTATTTCCATAAACTCTTGAATGAGGAAGGGGACAGAGACTTTGTGTTAGGAGATTTAGAACATACAGGGAGACATTGCGATTCTGGGTATTGCAGGAGTATTAAGGTCGAGGAGGTTAAGAGTGTCGTTCGTAGGATGCGCTGGGGAAGAGCAACAGGACCTGACGAGATTCCTGGGGAATTTTGGAAGAGCACGAGCTCGGTAGGTTTGGAGTGGTTGACTAGATTATTTAATGTAATCTTTAAAACGGCAATGATGCCCGAAGAATGGAGGTCGAGCATAATGATCCCTCTATACAAAAACAAAGGGGATATCCAGAGTTGCAACAACTATAGAGGTATTAAGCTATTAAGCCATACTATGAAACTGTGGGAAAGAGTGGTAGAGATGAGGGTGAGGAGAGACGTGTCTATTTCAGAGAACCAGTTTGGATTTATGCCGGGACGCTCAACTACAGAAGCCATCCATCTTATGAGGAGACTCGTGGAGCAGCATAGGGAGAGGAAGAGGGACTTGCATATGGTATTCATCGACCTAGAAAAGGCTTATGACAAAGTCCCAAGAGAAATACTATGGACATGTTTGGAGGCTAAAGGTGTACCTATGGCATACATTAGGGTGATCAAGGACATGTACGAGGGAGCCAAAACCAGGGTAAGGACAGTAGGAGGGGACTCAGAGCAATTTCCAGTGGTGATGGGGTTGCATCAAGGATCAGCTCTTAGTCCTTTTCTATTTGCCTTGGTGATAGATGGATTGACGCGACAAATTCAAGGTGCGGTGCCATGGTGTATGCTTTTCGCAGATGACATAGTCCTGATCGATGAGACTCGCCGCGGAGTTAACGATAAGTTGGAGGATTGGAGACATACCTTGGAGTCTAAAGGGTTTAAGTTGAGTAGGACAAAGACAGAGTACTTAGAGTGCAAGTTCAGTGAGACACCTCAGGAGGTTGGCGTTGAAGTTAGGCTTGGTGCTCAGGCCATCCAAAAGAGAAGTAGTTGCAAGTATCTTGGGTCTATCATGCAAGGCAGCGGGGAGATTGACGATGATGTCACACATCGTATTGGGGTAGGGTGGATGAAATGGAGGCTCGCTTCCGGAGTGCTATGTGACAAGAATGTGCCACCAAAACTTAAGGGCAAGTTCTACAAAGTGGTGGTTAGACCGGCTATGCTGTATGGGGCGGAGTGTTGGCCAGTTAAGACTTCTCACATTCAAAAGATAAAAGTTGCTGAGATGAGAATGCTGAGATGGATGTGTGGGCACACCAGGAGCGACAGGATTAGAAATGAGGCTATTCGGGACAAGGTAGGGGTGGCCTCGGTGGAAGACAAGATGCGGGAAATGCGACTGAGATGGTATGGACATGTGAAGAGGAGAGACACAGATGCCCCAGTGCGGAGGTGTGAGAGTCTGGCCATGGATGGTTACAAAAGAGGTAGGGGTAGGCCGAAGAAGTATTGGGGAGAGGTGATTAGACAGGACATGGCGCAGTTACAGCTTACGGAGGACATGACCTTAGATAGGAGGGTCTGGAGGACCCACATCAGGGTAGAAGGCTAGTTCATAGTCTCGTTATTCTTCTCTATTCATAGGCGTAGTAGTGCATTACGATCTCTTGCGCTTTGACTTCTGATTTCTGTTATTTCTATTATTATTTATTGCTTTCTATGCTTCGATTACTCAATTTTACCTGTGACGCTTTCATTATTTATTTAATCGTTATTTGTTATTTGTATTTATTTATTTGTATTTCTTTGTTATCTATTCGTTATTTGTTTGTTGTTTTTCTCATAAAGCTTTTAATTTTCTATTCTTATCTAACATTTTTATGCATTTATGCTTTTACTGAGCCGAGGGTCTCCAGGAAACAGCCGTCCTACCTTGGTAGGAGTAAGGTCTGCGTACATTCTACCCTCCCCAGACCCCATGTTGTGGGATTTCACTGGGTTGTTGTTGTTGTTGTATAAGATAATGACAAAACTGTTCAGTTCTCGTAGATTGTCATATAAACTGTCTAGTGCTAAAATGTTTTCCATGATCTAACTAATTTGCAAAAGTGACCAAATTAAGCCTTCCTAGTTCTTTCTATTGATTTTCAACAAGAAGCTGGCAAACTACTGCACAATGGAACAATATCAAACAAAAGACTTAGATGAGAGGGTAGAATTCTGCAAACAGTGAGTACTCACCCTCGGAACATGGACTATTTGACAAGCACTTCCCGCGCTCTCTGAAGTAGTTGAAAGAGGTGTCAGAGAGGACAAATTCTTTTCATGAGAATAATAGTCAACAGTTTATTTGACATTAAACACTTACATAAAATTCCCGGCCTTAAAACTTCTGAATAGGTTTCTGATAAGAAAAGAAAACCAAACATGGAATCATCTGACTTATATACATAAAAGAAGATAGGAGAAAGTGTAAGACACACAAGGATCATACAGGTTGTCCCGGCAGGTAGATGGTTCAGAGCTCTCGTCAAACTTATTGTAGGAAAGGTCTATCACGCTGCATCAAAGATATCCGACATGGTTAAGAGCTCATCAAGTATTTTCAATCTAATGAGAGAGACCTTCACTTAGAGAGAACAGAATTAAATGCAACGAAATTAATGACAATTCAGCTAATTAAATCTCAATATCTTATTTATTGGCCATCAAACTAATTTTCACAAAGCTATCATTGTTCCTCACAAAAAACTTACAAAGGCAAGACTCAAGAATTCAAGTTCTGGACTAGGTATCTATGAATGACCTTTTAATCTGATTCTCTATGCGAGCAACCACATTATGCTTCCTTCTCTATCTGTCACAATGTTATATAATCCTACCCTGAAGTACATGCCCTTTTCTAAATTGAGTTCAAAAGAACGACTAGTATATATGCAAAAGCAAGACAAAGAATTATACTTACTTTCTGGTATCTCGACTAAAAAGCCAATCTGGAATTCGCCCAACAAAAGCATTGCCAGTCAGATACCTAGCAAGCAGGAAATATTTGATTTACTAGGTGACACAAATTCGAAATGAAATATCTGCATTACATGTTCAAGAACACGATCCTTTCTATCAGCTACACACAAAAATGGAAAGAGATTTCCAATCAAATGAAGACTCATTTTTCTGAGCAGCTCATGGAGAGAATACTACTGAGCTATAAACAAACTATCTAACATCAAAATCTCAAAACTTTGTGGGCAAAAAAAAAGGAATTATCACGTAAAGGCATTTGCCATCTAAGATTGTTTCTGTCATTGAGGCTATTTTCTTCTTTTCTTCAAATGAAAGAAAAGGGCTTGAGCATTTGGAAAGGATACAGAAGATTGATGGATGAACCATGAACATCATATAGTAAGACTATTATAATGAAACAGAGATACAAAAGAAGTATTTGTACATAAAATTGTAGGAATCTTCATGTTGTTCTGACTTACGTGGCCTCCATGTTAGTCAGGCCTTCGAGATTTGCAATTCCTCCTTCAAGCTTGTTGAAACTCAGATCTCTGCAATGAACAATAAACAGAGTCAAACTCAAAACAATGGCCAATTCCATTGGCTGAACAAACTATAGCACAATTGTTAAAAGCTTAATTAAGTTTAGATAAAGGATAGAGAAAATGAAAGCTCCGATGACATGTTTGTAAAGATCATTTTGTTTCAAGAAAAAATGAACATTGGTCCATTCAGCGAAAGTGAGGTATGTTGTTTGCATTTATTCAAGATTCAACAACCCATTGACCTCTCCCATTCAAAAAGAGGAGGCCAGTAGAAGGAAAAGAAGAAAGCGAAAAAGTCCAGAGGAGAGTCAGACATGCACAAAACATCTTGCTTTAAGTGGATTGACCACAGCTTGTATAACAGGAAAAGGAAAAAAAATAATTAAAGAAAAAACTGAAATAAATTCAATAAATGCATTGAAAGTGGTGAAATTACAAAAACCGTAATTCGATCATTTCAGCTACGGAATCAGGAATATTCCCACGTATATTACAGCTTCTCAAAACCCTGCAGTCAAAACACAGCTTCAGAGAATTGACTTTCCTTGATAAAGGATGTGTTGGAAATTCCACTTGCAATTCACAAATCATTAAGTACTCACAATTTCGTCATGCTGGTCATGTTTGTAAGTGGCGGAAATTCCGAAGCACCTCCATTGAGGTCACTGATTCGTCTGTATATGCATCATCTGAGCGTTAATTATCTTGATTTCTACTTACTTAATCATAAGAACATTGCAAAAAGCAAAATAAACTTTTTATAACAAGGCGTAAACTTACAGTTCAGTCAAACTGGTCAAAACAGAAATACTTGGGGGTATTGGTCCTTCAAATCCAGAACCTTCAATCTCTCTGTTAAAAGAGCAAATACTAATTCTACTGGAAGTTTCTAACTTGTACAAATATTACCAAATGAAAATACTCACAACATCTGGAGGTTTTTCCAACTCTCAAAGTTGGGCAGTTTCCCAACAAAGCTGTTACTGCTTATCCTACTGTGTTTACGCCAAAAGGGAAAGCCAAGAATTCAACTTAACATATGTGGAAGAAGAGTAAGAAATCTCATCTTAGATGTATATTCAAATGCACTCACAGTTCAATCATTTTCGTAAGATTATTTAGTTCCACTGGCCACTCTCCTGTGAAATTATTAGCATTGAGATTGCTGCAACAATCAAAGTTCATAGAATTTAGAATGAAATCCAGCTCACGCTTGATCTGCTCTAGTAAAAACACACTATAATTTAAAAGCAACCACTCCTTCATTTAAAGTGACTAAGCAAATTTAAAGTGACTAAGCAAATTGCAAGAGAGGTGTCCTTGCTAAGCGTGGGTGAAGTAAAACAACCTCGAAGAAGCATGTGCCTCAAGCAGCAACACACAAAGCAATCCGCACAAGCATGATTTTAAGAAATGAGAAAGGGAAAAAAGACCTATTTTTGGGTACTAGGGCTCCTCTCTTCATACGCTTAGTGATCTCTTCGTTGTCTCTTTCTACTTCTTCTGGGGTTCACTACGACTCTTCTTCTACTCTGTTTATTCTAGATTTGCTTCTTTCTTATTTTTCTTCTCCTTCTGTGTGTGTCTTCTTCTTTTCCATTTTTACGTTTACCATAATTTCAATTCTTCTCTCTCATCCTGTCAAAGAAAATTATTTCTCCTTTTCTTGTTCATTCTCTCTATTTCATTTTCAATATCTAATATCTTTATTCATGTACATTTTAATGATGTTTTGTAAGAATTGTTGGAATTAAGTTTGTTATTGTTGTATATGATATTGAAAGCAGTAGTGTCAGTTTCCAGTTTTGATGATACAAATACTACATTTCCATATGTTAGCTATTTTATCTTTTCATCCCAAAATTATACGCATTACTTTAAAGAAGGTACACTCACGTGTCTTGCTTCTCGCTTATTAATGGTCTCAGAAGAAAGTCGATTTATTGCACTTCTTGCTTTCTAAAAGACTACAGAGACACATTTTATATCAAACACGACATGCCCTCATGAAGACAGTTATAATCTATGACCTATTCCTCCTATCTTGATGGATGGTGACCAAGTATGGAAGCATAACTCTCTTATCATCAGGAATAACTTCCACACCAGTGTCATTGCTAATGACGGGACCTTGAAAAGAACTGCATCCTACAAAGGTGCTAAACTAGATCTTAATCAAACACAACTAAGAACCCGTTTCCACCTCAGAGCTGATCCTTAGGATAAAATGAGGCTCTCGAATCTCCAGGTGACGCTGGTTGGCTGATAAAATGAGGCTCTCGAATCTCCAGGTGACGCTGGTTGGCTCTATAAACCCACAATATTGACCTTGTTTTGAATCAATTTTGATCAGAACATCCTCACTTGAACTCAACATTGTATCACTTTCCCTTCATTGAAAGTACACTTACATAGCCTTAATACCTGGAGCTGTATCCTATATCTCTTGCCTTACTATAGTACCAATGTACCAGACAAAGCATTGTCCCCAAGGAGATAGTTGAATGGTTAAGATATAGGAGTGTACCAGACAAAGCATTGTCACCACAAGGAGATAGTTGAACGATTTAGATATAGGAGTAACAATTTGAAATTCAGCTACAAAACTCAATGTGAGCTCATCTGCTCTTAACTTAGGTGGCTTATTGGCACATGTGCTTGTGGGATGTAGTAAGCTATCGTGTGGATCAATTGAGATGTGTGCAAGCGTGCCTGAACACTACAGCTAAAAATACATCTATGCATGGACCCCTAGCAAATACTACTCACTCAGTCTCTCATTTTGGATTTTCATAGTCTTCTCCCTCAACAACCATCTCCGATTCTCCATTCTATTTTTTTAGCTTCATTTCAGTTTTAACTCACGATCACATCTTCCACGCAATACAAACAGTAAATTCACTTGTGAAAATTAGTTAGGAAACAGAAGAGTAAGGAAGACTTACAGCATCTGTAAATTGACCAGATTCCCTACTTCTGCTGGTAGTGATCCATTAAACAAGTTAGTCTCCAAACTCCTGAAAAATTATGACAACTTCAGAAAATTTCAAGTAGTCATATACAGTCAATCAGTCCGAGAAAAGTGAAAGCAAAGGAACTTACAATTTCACAAGCGAGGTCATATTTCCTATGTACTCTGGGACAGGCCCAGATAACCGATTATTAGAAATAGCCCTGGAAAACTTCAATTCATGAGAAGCCCTGAATCAAAGGTTAAATTTTGACAATGTATGTAAAGATATGGCACCTCGGCCTAACTTAACCCCAAAAGCTAGCTCATGAGGGGAGGTTTGTCCAAGTCCATATAAGAAGACCAATTTCCCATCCATCTACCGATGTGGGACGTTTTAACACTTCCCCGCACGCCCAGACCTCAACTCAAGCGTGAACACTTATAAATGGGGGCCCAACATCGGCAGAAGGATGGAAAATTGGTCTCCTTATATGGACTTGAACAAGCCTCAACCCCAAAAGCAAGCTTATGAGGAGAGGTTTGTCCAAGTCCATATAAGGAGACCAATTTCCCATCCCTCTACCGATGTGGGACTTTTTAATACTGTATATGAATAAATTGCCTCACATGAATTCCAACTTGGTAGACGCCCATTCAGGGGGAATTGTACCACTTAAGTAGTTGCGGTTGAGATCACTGCAAAAAAGGTAAAATCATAATGATTTTAAAATAAGTAAAATTCAAACTGATTCTGTAACAATTGTTCTGGATGCTCTCAGTACATTTTCTTCAGATATGGTAACTTTGCCAGAGATGCAGGGAGGACACCTGGAAGATCCTGTCCTTTGAGAAATCTGTTAACAATTAGAGCAGCTGCTGTCAGAATCACTAGATATTTGAAACAATCTTGTCCAGTTTATATAATCTAAAGCAGGTTCATAATGCAATGAAGTGGCAATAAGATAAATAATTCCAGAAATAGTCATGTTCATCAATGCGATATTTAAATATTTAGATAAAGACATGGTATTCTAACAATAAATCTAATACCAGTCTATTATAAGCATATACCTAATATCATCTAACAAAATTTATTTAATCCAGATATCAATCAAAACAGTAGCAGTAACCCAAACTAAGGGTGTGTTTATAAGTGGGTTTCTTACTTATATTCTAGAGTTTGGTAAGTGCAAAAAATACTAGCTCAAAAACATTTGTATATAATTTAGGAAAATAATATGGGATGACAATCAATGTGGAATGTTACTATGAAACTTGTTTTTCTTACTTCCATTACCGAAGAAATTGTCCAGTTCCTAGAAAAAGTATTTTCCAAAATTTTTAACCAACCAAACAGAGGAAAATTGAAAAACATATTTTAGAAAATGTTTGTCTTCATACCAACCACACCCTAATAAGGTCCTCAATTTCCTTTTCCTGACTTGTGATCTTCGAAAAAGGAAATCCTTAGGATTTTCTCAATATAACTAAAATTTAATCTTAGCAGTTTAATCTGGACCAATACGTCGAAACTCATTGCACATGGATAAAGGAAAAACTGTTTCAACATCAAAAACTACAGAAAACATATAATAACAGATTCTAAATTGTAACCAAGCATCGCCCATTGGTTCTATACCCGATAAAACCAAACACAAGTCAAGAATTCTGCTTCCAAACAGAAATTCAGTAAAGGGTTCTAAACTGAAACAACTTTAAAGTAGGCAGAAGCAGAACTTTATTAACACATCAATTTTCATACCCTGATCAACTACTTAACAAAACACATTCATTTGAGAGAGGGACTTACATGCTCTCCACATGACAAATATTATCAGGGAAAGTGCAATTGCATTGTAGGGTATTGTTATACAAAGGCATATCTTTCCTTTTGGGTGTGCTCCAATTTGAGTTCCCATCACAAGGGTTTAGCTTAAAATCCCAATCTTTTTTCCCCAATTGAGCAGCTATTTCTTGAAGAGCTTCCACTGCCAATCAAAGTAAATAGGTATCAACTTTTTTTGTACATACATTACCTAAAAAAAAAAAAAGTTCAAATCTTTTTACCTTCATCTTTAGGAAGTTGACCAGTTTGTGCTTCAATGTTGCCTACTGTAAAGCAAATGACTATGGTGAAAAAGATGAGAAAGAAATTGAAGAATCTTGGCATGGTCTCTTAGACTTCAAAAGCTTGAGTACTCATCATAATGAAAATTAAAGAGATTTTTGGGTCTTTTTTCTGAGAAATGAAGTTCCTCTTGAGGCAAAAAAATTGTTAAATAAAATGAAGAAGCTAGATTTGAGGTGAAGAAGACAAATTGCTGAAAAAGATTAGAACTTGTGGGGCAATGATAAATTTTTTTATATATAAGTGTTTGTTTGTTTATGGTTTTTGTGACGCCTTAGAAAAAAATCCTGTCAACATATACTGCATGAGAAGGAGAATTTAAAATGAAAATGCACTTTCCTTATACATAAAGTTACTTTTATTCCCCTACTTAAATAATAAGGTTCCACATGCCATGGCAGATATTAAGTTATTACTCTTCGCTGTCACTGTCTCAATTCATGTGATTTTTGAAATTCGACATTTAAATTTAGAAAAATGTAATAGTTAGTTTTTTATATATCACTTATATAACTTGAATTAAAATTATTATGCTTATAATATTTTTTACATAATAATAAATAGAGAATTATTATTTCAAATTTTTTACATAATAACAAATATATATATACATATATATATATATATATATATATAAAAATCTAATTATTGTTTTCTCTTAATAACAATTACTCAACATTGATTGTTTTAAATATATAAATTGTTTTCATCATGAGGTAGTAAAAAGCACCGTAAACAATTCACATGCCTCCTTATTTAAAGGGACAATTTTTAATATATACAATAAATTAATTAATTTACAATAAATATAGTTATGTTTAATTTACATAAAAAAATATATAATAACTATACAATATAGCTTGGTAAAAATCATAGAAAATATATATTAACTACACAATATAAATTAATTATGCATGAACTATACACTTGATATACATTATAATACACTTTATATATAAAATATACATCAAATATTAATAAATATACATCAAATAATCATTTTTTATAACTAAAATGATGGAATAACCATCTGCCCTAATTATCCTTATTTTAAATCCCAACACCCCAAGCCCCATCCCCATACTCCACACCCTTACCTCACCCTACCTCTCATTATAATTATCTAAATTATTTATAATACTTTTAAATAGTATCTTTTACTTAGGTATTGAACAAAAAAAACCTTACTTTCTTTTACGGAACACACCCTTATCCTATTTAGACAAATGTAAAAAATTCATACCGACACAAATTTAAAAGTGCACGTGGGTAACAATAGAAACTATTACTCCCTTCATTTCATATTAAGTAAATTTATGAGATAATATATATATATTAAGAAAATATTTAAAGACATAATTTAAATCATATTTTCCACTATTGTTCTTTGTAAAATCATAAATATAACTTTGCAAATAGAGTAATTTATCTCTTGGAAAATATAAAACTTCAATAAATGAAAGGATAAATATGAAAAAAAATTCAAACATCTATCTTAAATTTTGAACAATTCAATTATTTTGAACAATAAAAAATTCCTCAAAAATTTACTTAATATGGAATGGAGGGAGTATTATACTTTCTCAATTTTATTTTATTTGACTTCTTTATCAAAAATTAAATATTTTATTTTATTTAGAGAAAATTACGCAAAATAGATCAATTATGAAATTATTTACTTAAATTAGACTCAACCCAAATTATTTATCCTTAATAGACTCATGATCAAACTATTTACCATTTTACCTCACGTTCTCCTTTTTAATTTCACGTTCTTTTTTGATACCACCAGAGTATATCTGCTTGATATCATCAGAGTATAATATACTCTGATAGTATCAAGGAATTTTGCTGAAGCACTGTCTCTTCCTTCTTGATACTATCAGAGTACTTATGTACTCTCATGGTATCAAACGTGTATTTATGTCAGTGCCCCTTCCCCTGTTCCTTTTTGATACCATCACAGTACATTATATTTTGATGGTATCAAGCAATTTATCAAGTAGTTTTTTCTTGATACCATTAGAGTATAATATATTTTGATGGTATCAAGAAGGAAGTAACAGTGCTTCATTGAAACTGCTTGATACTATTAGGATATATTATATACTCTCATTGTATCAAATGCGTGAGATAGTTAAAAACAACGGGTATAAAAATAATGAAATATCCAATGATAAATAGTTTTCTTTTTTAGAGTATAACAATAATTATCCCTTTTATTTATCTATTTAAATAAATCAAGATAGTATTTTTTTTAATACTATTCTTAGTATTAAAAACTACATAAGATATTCCTAGTCAAATATATCTTAAACATTATTAAGAAAATTAACTTACTAAAATATACCTCTAATTAATTATTATTTTTTAAAGAAAGTCAGATTAATAGGAGCCAGCAAAGGGAGTACGCAATATGCATGAAGCCAATCTTGAAACTGTTCCAATTGGTTTCATACTACTATTATGATAAATATAAATATATCTGAAGTATTATGTAATTGGATGTCTTTTTTAATGTGGGGTCTATTTGAAGTGGGTAAGTTGTTCATTAGTTTTTTCTCTTCTTTCTAATTTCATCTTTTGGTTATAAATATAGCATTTTTCAATGTAAGAGACATACACAGATACAAATTTCTCCTCTATTCACTTACTCTCTCCTCCTTACTTTGTTAAGCTAGTATATTTTATAATATGTTATCAGCACGAGTCTTCACTGCTTTGAGTTATAAAGGTAATAAAAGGGTAAGAATTTTATTTTCTTAAAATGTTTAATATCTCAAAACTTGAATTTATTGCTCTTGATATTTCTGGAAAAGTCTACTCATCATGGACACTAGATACCGAAATACATCTAGAATCGTTGGGTCTGGCAGACACCATCAAAGATGACACTACGGCATCTAGTCAAGACTATGCCAAAGCCATTATATTTCTCCACCACCATCTTGACAACAGATTAAAATTACAATATCTCACATTAAAAGACCAGTTTAAACTATGAAAAAATTTAAAAGAAAGATATGACCACCTGAAGTTGGTCATGCTTCTACAAGCACGTCATGATTGGCTAAATCTGATATTAATGGATTTCAAAAATATAACTGAATATAATTCTTCCTTGTTTAGAATTATAACTCAGTTAAATTTATGCGGAGAAAAAATCACGGAGCAAGATTGTCACGACCCAACCCCGTAGGCCGCGACTGGTGCCCGAATTGAGCACCCAAACGTACCCTTATCCCCAATTAGCCTTTTAACCGAATAAACAAAGGTAGTGATTAGAAAAAAAATTGCTAAATAGATCAAAAAAATAGATGTAGGCACGAGGGCTGATAGGCCATCACAAAACACACAAAACCCAAACCATATATACAAAACCCACAACATAACTCTGTCTACAGACCTCTACAGATGATAGCATAGTCATATGACGGGACAAGGCCCCGTCGTACCTCTGACCAAATTATCCAAATATACAGAGATAAAGTCAGTACCAAAATACAAGCTCCGAACAAGAGAGCACTGTCAACGACGCAGCAAATATCCTAAACAGGTGGATCAGCAAATCGAACTTCGGTACCTGCGGGCATGTAACGCAGCCCCCCCGAAGAAAGGGGGTCAGTACGAAAAATGTACCGAATATGTAAAGCATGAATTGTAATAAATAAAATCATAATCTGAATGTGCAAAAAATAAAATAAATGTTTAGAATTTCAAAATACTTTTCATAATCCCAAATCATATATGCAAATACATATGCCGTATCCGGCCCCATTTTATGGGACTCGGTGAACAAAACGTGGTCGCCCTCCTGTCATTGGCGCCACAACACATCATAACACCAGAGTAGGGAATATCTCCGTAACAAATCATATCATATCATATGGCCATATCAAATCATATCATATAACAAACATATATGTACATGGCACAGCATAACTCCGTGGCATAACATTTACCACCCCATGTACATGTCATACCTGCCCCCTCACGTCGGGACACGGCGAACAATGCAGAGAAATATGCACGAAAACATATCCTGGCCCAGGCTCAGTGAAAGAAGCATTGAGGCATCCACGAGTGGAGTAGTGAGAAACTAAATGCAATTTAAATTACAAAACATTTATACAGACTCGATGGCATAATTTCGATAACAAATCATAAAAGGAAACTTGAATAATAATAATAGTACAAGTACTTCCAATATCACAATAGTCTACGTAAAAATAGTATTTTCCGAATTATCTCCGTACTTCCAAATATATTATGGAAATTATCAGAATAATTATTCATATAATATTAGGAAGCATAGCAAAGAGTTTCTTTCAAATTTTACCTACCGTAATTCAAACGGAATAACGAAGAAAAATTCGGAATAGTGGGGCCCACCTCGGTCAAATGAGGTGGCGTATACAAATCACGTGCGTTAGACTTCATAACATTATTTAGAAGAGTTTCAAGGTATTCGGAATTCATTTGTGCAAAATCTAGAAGTTTAGACAATTTTTCCAAAACTATTCATAATTACCTAATTCAATTCTATTGAATAGAAAAGGGAAATTTTCGAGCGTCGATTCCGACGAGTAGAGTGATCCCCGAGGTTCGTATTCACTCCTATTATATCTAGGACATGCCAAGAGAAGAAAATGTAAAGCTTTACATACCTTTTTGGCCTTTTACGGTTGTCCAAGTTCAATTTTCGTTTCCTCCAAAATCTACAATTGGTCACATTTACCAATTACTATTTATAAGACTTTAAGAATTCATTTTTTTCCAATACTTGTCTATAAAAATTTCAGCAGCATCTCCCCTATATATATGACACTCCGAGATTACAACTCGGCCACAATATTAACAACCAAGCCAACAACAACACCAATTCCATCGATAATCAATTTAACACACCATAACATAAATTGGTGTAATTTTCTAATTAGTGCAACAACTTTCAACCAAACTTTGCATTTTCAAATAAATATGAATATCTCATATCCATAATTAATTTCAACTCATTCCAACATAAGTGAAAAATATTCCAAGTAAGCTATCCAATTTTTATCAATTTCATATTTCACTCAAAAATTCCATAAACACAACAAAAATATTATAATTCATTTTCTTCCTCCAACTTCATAATCAAATCCATTTCCTTCTTTCAACTTCACAACCAACAACAACACTCCATACTTTTAATAATTTACCTCCATATTCTTATAATATCATACTCAAATTACATAATTCCTACAAACTAGTTTAATACCAACTTACACCATATAAACTTCATTTATATCCCAAAAATCATAACAACAACTAACAAATTATACAAACTTATTTTTTTTCCATTTCATCACCTAACCCATATTTCCAACTTCAATAAATTCATTCAACTTCCAATTCCAACATAAAATTTTTATCATAACTACTACTCCATAACTACTACTAAAATACTACACAAAAATTTAATTCATCTTGCCTCCAAAATCTTCATATACATGGATTTATACATATGTAAAACCCACCATACAAACTTCCATATTTCCATAAATTCTACACATCTCTACATACTACAACATCAACAAACTTCATAACACAAAGAAATTGGATTAATTCTTACCTTTTCCTTCCAACTTCTTCACTTTACCAAAGCTTCAAATCAACCAAACAAGCCTTCTATCTTCCAAAATAAATTTACCATGTTATAGAGGACCCTTGATTTAGTGGAAATACCAAGAAATTATAATTTTAGAGATGAAATTTCAAGGAGTGAATTTTTCCCCTCCTTGTGCGATTTCTCTTCTTTGTTTTCCTTTGGTTTTCCTCTTCCTTCTTCTCTCAATTTTCTTGAAGATTCTAGGAGTTAGATGACTTATACCATGTGAAATTACCATTTTGCCCCTCACCTTTTTTAATATTTCCAAGTTGAAATTCCAATTTTGTCCTTAACCTTTTATGGTATTTCCACATGTGAAATTCCAATTTTATCCTTAATCTTTTATGGTATTTCCACATGTGAAATTCCAATTTTGTCCTTAATCTTTTATAGTATTTCCACATGTGAAATTCCAATTTTACCCTTAAACTTTTCCAATATTTTCACATCCCAATTTAGTCATAAGAATTATGTATCCAACAAAATCAAACATAGCCTTGCCCTTGACTTGTTACCGTTATCCCCAAAATGTCCTATTGTGAAAATTAAAAAAAATATGGGATATAACAAAGATAAACTTGAAAATACATACTCCACATTTCCACAAGCGAATATGCTCCTGCAACAGTAATATCGCGAAAAGAATTTTAAAAAATATTCTGAATTACTTTCTCACCCTTTGATTGCTGAACGTCACAACGAACTGCTAATGAAAAATATTTCAGTAATAAAAAAACACTATTTTCTAGAAAATTCATCTCAATCAAGAGAAACTCCTCCTTATCGGAAAAAATGGAGTTTCACCGGATAAAATTATGAGATTAGATCTGATTTTTCTCCAATGACTTTTCATATTTATTTTTAGATTTAATAATTTTAATTTAGATAAAATGTATTTTGGTGGAAGAGAGAAAGAAAGAGATAAAGAGAGTGACAACAATGGTGGATCTCCATCTTTCCCGGTGAGTTGTAGATTTGATTTGGTGTAGTACTTATCGGTAGTAATTTTCCAATGAAGTTTATTCGTGTTTTATTTTTTTACATTGTTGTAAAAAAATTTAAAATCAGTGCAGTGATTTTTTTTATTTTATTCAAAATCAGAGCATTGCTATGCTTTTACAAGATTTTTTCAAATTGATGTGATGGTCATTTGATGAATGGTGGTGGAAGGTGGAAGGAGAAAGATGGAAGAAGAAGAAAGGAAAAAATAATATTTTTTCACAAAAATAGTATTTTTCACGCGCTCGAAATAAGTGCAATACACGTACTATGCTAACTCAACAAAAAGTATCAAAATAACATAGCAAAACATGACATGAGGTGTGTAAAATAAATAAAGTCTAATTAAGATATCTAAGTGAAAGTTGGTGCCAACTCTAGGGAGCACAGATGGATTTAGCCTAATTTTTATCAACTCGTGTCTCTTTGCTCTTTTACTTCTATTATTTTCTCTTCTTCTTTTTTTATTTTGTGAGTTGCCTATTTTGAATGTCCGACTATGATTTTTAAGAGATCGATTTTTAAGACTACTTTATTTTA
The DNA here is from genome assembly GCF_947179165.1 of Solanum dulcamara. NCBI lineage: Eukaryota > Viridiplantae > Streptophyta > Magnoliopsida > Solanales > Solanaceae > Solanum > Solanum dulcamara. Next base: position 45,635,880 of record NC_077247.1, read on the forward strand.
AAAGACAGAAAATCCATGCACTTTTAATGAAATGTATCTACGAAAATAATTTAACACTTCAAGGACACAAATTTATATGAAGAAGAACACTAAGATGAATGCTTGATAATTTGAACAAAGAACATGAAATTGAAGGCCTGAAACACATGCAAAACGTTTTCCTAAAAATGATATTTGCTCTCTCTCCTCTACGAGATTGCTATGAAATTTTATACAAATAGTTTTAGTGGATATGACAAGCCTATAAATTTCTACACTAAACAAGTAGTGAAGAAATCCTATTGGAAAACAAGAACTTGAACTTGATCTTTTGGAGAAGAAAAGAATTGCTTCGAAAATGTTGTAAAGAAAGATACTTTTTAAAGTACTGTTGAAATCTGCAGAAGGTAAGACTTCAATAAAATTAGTGATAACCAAAGAATGAAAGGGCACACTCTTTCATTTAAGAAAAACACATCATTTCATTTACAATACAAATCTAATTTAGTTTAAACAAAATTTCAACATGAACACGTATTTATATTTATGAAAAAAGAAAAGGTCCTAGCTAAATTCGTATAACAAATAGATCATTAAATTTATTGTGTCAAATGGTCGAAATTAACTTATTTTTTTAAAAAAACTTTTTATCAAAACTTTTTTGAAAAATAGTAATTTGGGTTTGACTGATATTTTTTAATAACTTTTACGTGTCAAAAGTAGCTACTACCATAAAAATACTTATTCTTTTTTTATATATATAAAAAGTTTAACAAAACATCTCTATTCTTAAAAATAAGTTCATTTATAAATTTTAAAAATAAGTATATATTTCGTCTTTTAAAAAATTGGCCAAATCTACTACATCAAACTCATAAAAGTACAGTTTGAAACTTTTCAATTGGAGACTATCTCATCCGAGACCTTTGACTTTTCCTTGAACAATTTTATAAAACATGCATATCATCATTATGGCTTCAGTTGGTTGTCTTTTGGTTAGGTTAACAAAATAATAATATTATTAAACAATTCGTATTTACGTTCATCATATTTTGTTTACTCCCATCTAACCATGTTGCCTGGCAGAGGCAGCGGAGCTAGATAAGGTTAAGGCGGTGGAGCTAGATAAGGTTAAGGGATCTATCTGAATTTTCTTCGACAATAATTATAGTACTTATATCTGTGTAAATGTTGAGTTCTTTTTGATTTTTTTAGTGTTTATTTTTTATATTTAAAATCTTTTAGTGCAATTTTGACTTCGCAGCTATTGCTTGAGGCACATGGATTTCGGGAGAATATAAAACAATTTTGACTATAAAGCCTCTCCAAAAAGTTAGATATGGATTGATTTTCTCCACATTAAAATCTTCAACATATACACAAACAAACTTCCAATCAAAATTCTTGGTAGGGAGCCGCTTGAATGGTTCTATGCGGTATGAATTCGGATATAATTGGACTTTAATGCTATCAGACATTGAATGAAAAAAAAACTTGCCAATTATTTTTGGATGACAATTTTCTAACTACTCTAATTATAGTTGTATCGATCAATTATGAAAAGAATTGCAAAAAAAATATAAAATAAAATTGTTTAATGCTCCTTATGTCCCGAATAATAGAACTCTAGCTCTATTTGTGACGGTGAGTTTCTCTTCAGTAATAATTTTTTTCTTGTGAAACTACACTAGGTAAATATATGGTGTTCTTGTTCAAACAACCAATAAATTTAAAAGCATCTTATATTTTCTTTCTTATGACTTTTTTTTGCCTTTTCAATTTCATACCAAGATCCCTATTCAAACATGGAGGTTGTTACATGGCAGAAAACCAGAAACCTTCTAATGTCTGGCTGAAATGTTGACACTGATGGTAGCTTTATAAGGGGAAATGGAGAAGCTGGTATTGGTGGTATGATCAGAGATGAGAATTTAAACAATGTTTCTGGGATTCTTCCAAAATGTCGATGTGTGCTTGTCTAGTTCATTTTTTGAACATTTTTGGAGAGTCCTAAAACATAGTGGCGACTTTATGCTGCATTTTCAGTTCCTGTAAAGTGTGATAGCAACAACATAGCCTACTACTTCTATAACAAGAAAAAAGTGTTAAGACTCAAAACTGGAACATGTATTTACATTATACAGCAAGCCTGCTATAAAAGATTGAACAAATTGCTTAATTACAAGTATACCCATGGAGGTGGTCTTCCACCCTCGAGAACACAAGAAGCTGGAAAGAGCCAGGTTGATCATGGAATGAGATGACATTATGTGTCCGTTTGATCTGGAAACTGAACTGAATCGAACATATTAGTTGTAGATGCAGAAGAAGAGCCCATGTCAGTTCGAATAGTTATGGTGTTTTGAGTTTGGCTTTCAATTAGCTTCTGATTTTGCCTCTCTTCATGAAAATCTTTCATGGCTTTAAACCTCAGATCATTGGAATAATTGGTTGCCTCTGGAATTTCATCTGGAATAGCGATTCGTCCTTCAAGCATAGACACTACCTCGGACATGATAGGCCTGAGTGAAGGAGTGGCACTAGTGCACATGAGTGCCACTTTTACTATGCTTTCCACTTCTTGTTTGTTAATATCAGACCCCAATCTCTGATCTATGAGCTCCTCTATACCCCTGCTTTGTTGCAAGTGACAGGCCTGTAACAGTGTAGCTTTTCAGGCACCGCCAGTAACTTTGATGGAAGAGTGAAAAATGAAGAAGAAAGAATTGGAAGATCTTTATATTGCCATCAAAACATTCAAGCTGAGCCTTAAATAAGGGAGAAACAAGAAGCAAACAGGGATCAGATTTATACCCAATCTAAGAGACAAATGCTATTGTTGCTCGGCATGTAGTTATTGTTGTTCTTTCCACTGACGATTTCCAAAAGAACAACTCCAAAGCTGTAAACATCTGCCTTGTCAGTCAAATAGCCCCAGAGCGCATATTCTGGTGCCATGTATCCTCTGCAAGTGTTAAGATTAGAAGGTTTGTCAATGTAAAATAACTTTTAGACTTCTAGCTGGAAAAGTAGTGACCTTAGTCCTTACATTGTTCCGGCAACTCGAGTACTAATATGGGTCTTCTCTTCTTCAGTGAGTCTAGCTAGTCCAAAGTCGGAGATTTTGGGATTTAGCTGTCCATCCAGAAGCACATTGGTAGCTTTGATGTCCCGGTGTACAATTTTTACGCTTGATTCCTCATGTAGAAAAGCTAGACCTCTTGCTATTCCGAGACAGATTTTAAACCTTGTAGGCCAATCCAGATTCAATCGGCTGTTCTCTGAACCAGAAAATTCACCACTGAAAATCTTGACCCAGGGGTTAACAGGATTTCTACATAAAGAGGAATATGGAAGCTTACCAAACAAAACGCTAGCAAGGCTATTGTTATCCAAGTATTCATATACAAGCAGTAACTGGTCTGCTTCGATACAGCATCCATGAAGCTTAACCAGATTGGGGTGTTGCAAACAGGATATCATGCTAATCTCATTCAAGAATTCACGGTTGCCTTGCTTTGATTGAGAGGAGAGCTGCTTCACTGCAACTAATGTACCATCAAGTAATTGACCCTACACCAGATCATTTGTTAGATTCCACAGGGTGAGAAGATAGAGCCAGTGTGCAGTAGCTAAAGGCAGATGAATTTTGAGCCACATGTATTCCCATGATCAGATTCAGAAGGTTTGGTGAATGGAATTTGAAAGTTTACATGTGTTAATATTATAGGATATAGTAAATAGATTCTCTTGCCTTATATAGCTAGTGCCTAGTATAATCATAGAAGAGATGTGTAGGATATTTACTTACCTTTGATAGAACCTCTAGTGATTGTATATATACATGTACTTCTGAACATAGTAAAATACAAGTTCTTCTATTCCCATATTTCAAACAACAACATGTTTATGAAAACAGCACCAAGTCTCGTAGGCAGAGGTACAATGTGACATTGAAGCCCAAGTAAAAGAACAATCACTAGTCCTCCAATTATTATCATACCTTGTAAACAGGACCAAAACCACCTTCGCCAATCTTGTTTGAAGCATCAAAGTTTTTAGTGGCAGTTTTTATTTGTTTCAGAGTAAAATAAACCATCTGCAGCTCTACACCATTGAGATCTGTCCAAAATATATACAGGGATGAGTTATAGAATTTTGTGTTCTCTTGTGATAAATAAATTCTTATCATTGCATTAGCATTGACATGGGTTTCTTTTTCTTGAAATGGTAAACCCCACTGCTCCTAAACCCTTACACAAATACCTTCCATTGTTAAAATTCATGTACCAATAAAATTTGATACAACGAAGATGCGCAACTAGCATTAATTAAGGTGTTCAAGATTTGATAAAATAATGATGAATCTCCTAGGTTTTCATAAACTAATGAATCTCCTAGTTCAATCAATGTGCTAAGTTATTACATTAACAAGATTTTGGATTTCAAGACCCTCAATATGATTAATCATGTGTTTGTGTTTTGATCACTTCTGAATAGACGATGAATTGCATTCACCAAAATCCACCAACGAGTACATTAATAACTATTATTTAAATTTACAACTTTAGAAACTTTTCATGCTCACCTTTTCTTTTACTTTTTCTACATAGACAGCCTTTCCACCAAAGTATGCTCAGTACGAAAAATGTGATACATGCAGCCAAAACTCCAACAATAACATAAATTATTGTGGTCTTTCTGTCCTTGTTTGAACAGAATTTGAAAGCTGTACCAAAACAAATGAAAAAAAGGGTAAATCAGAGCAGCAAAGTTAGCAGAACCATTAATGCAGGTCATCATTCATTTAAAAGACTGTGAAGAAGCGGCATGCTTTACAAAATCCATCTATCTACAGATCCATCCTCTAACTCAAGCATAGATCAGGACTTTGAGTCCAACATAGGGCTCCATTTACAAGCCTTAATGGCATGTGGCATCTCCAGTTGCCAAATGCTGTGAATTCATTTTTCTCTCCACGTTTAGAAACTTCCTAAGTTCTAATCAAAATGATGAATAAGAATATATTTCTCCATTTCTATTTTACCATAATTCTGAATGAAAAAGCAATTTCTCAACAAGATAAGGAGGACAGTGGGATAAAATGAGAAACGTGCAAGGGAAACACCAAAATTCGTTTTCTTGAAAGTTCAAGACAACAAGAAAGATTTACTCCTGTCCAGTTTTTCTTGAACTTCATTCCATTGGGCTTGACCCACTATCTGTTTTTTTCATTCCCAAAAAATGGAACTCTTCCCTTAAATGAAAAAATCAACAAATTCTAAAGTCAAAATGATATATAAACTCCTATTACTATTTACTACTACAATACACTATTTTAAGATTCACATCATTTTACATATATTAACTGAACCCTGAAGAATATAATAACTCATTCGAACATTTTTTTTATTGAATTCTGTAAAAGAGAGTAGACTATACAAAAATGGGCAAAGGAGATGAATAACAGGAAGACTGAGTTACATCCTGAGCCCACAGGTCCTATAGGCTATAATATGATGCTCGTCACAGTTACTGCAAATACGCCATAAAATAACTGAAGGGCAATGGTTCGAGTACAAATACGGATTGATATATAACAATTGTGCATTGATAAATTTACCTTTCACATGACTTACATGAGACCAAATGTAGAAGGAAGAAAAGTAAAAAAGTACAAGCCGGAAGTTAGACAAGCCCTGTAAATCCACCCAAAAATATAAAAAAAAGCAAGTAGATACATACTTGAGTCAACCGAGATAGCTGATATCAGTGAACCATAATGTCCCCTAAGTGGAATGCGGACAGTGCCCTTGCCAGCCCAATAAAATCGGATCTCCAAGACACTATCTGTTACAGTAGCATTAAAGTATCTGATCACAGGCCTTTGGACTCCACGAGCTTCCTCTTCAATATTAAAGTCTTTCCAAACTAGTTTCTCCTAAAATCAAAAGAAAATCATTCAAGAATGTGAATCAGCTAATAACTCTAAAAAGAAGTTCATCATTCAGGATAAGCACCTGGATATATATATCAAAGACACGCCTTCCGAGACTGTTATATGTACTGTCTTCTTTAAATATTATCTCAGCAAAGTGCAGACTAACATTATAACTCCCATTCTCCAAGCAGTAACGGAAATAAGTAAGCGAAAGTGGAGAAACCCTTGCTCTACTATACAGTTCAGACAGGTCAGTTGATGGTATAGTCTCAATAAAACGTGTATTCTGATCATTATCATCATCCATGAAGTCTCCGGTGCTACTAAATCCCCAGTACTTATCACTGCGGAAATTTCTTGCAGAACCACCTTCAACCTGAGCATCTCCGTCATAATCAATTAGTCTATTGTTCTCTTTAACAGCAACATCATTTCCTCCACAATTCACATGCAAGGAACACCCATCTGCCATGTAACCAAATGGACTAGCATGGTTAGAGAGAGATATCTAGAAACAATTGTCACATAGAGCCTTATTACGACAGGCAGCAAAGACTACCAAAATTGTGATGCTTAGATATATATACATGCCAGCTGCTGAAAATCTAATAACAAGGCTTCAGTAGGATGTCAACAGTGTAGGTCCAGAATAGAGATATTTGCAACTGACAGCACTTCTTTGCTAACTAGCAGAAGGTAAAGAGTCAACAAACTCCAAAAGTGCATCTATGTTATCTAAGGAAGTAAACTTGGACCAAAACTCTAAAAGCTAAATGAGTGTCGTACAAACTATGTATTAAAGTTTTGCGTCTTTCTGATGTTCTGTTCTCTCCAGATTGCCCACATAACATAAAGATGTATCATGTTCCAGAATCCTCTGTTAGTTCTTCTATGCTTTCTCCATTTCCAACTGAATAAGAATTGTCTCAGAGATTTTGGCATCAATTGGTGGGCTCTATAAAACATGCTACAGACCTCATCAGCAACAGCACAGTGATCCACATTTTCATTTCTCACATGTAGCCCCAGTTGCATATGGTGATTTCATGAATTACAAGCCTCATGAACTGCTATCCACCCAAAGCACACTAATTCTAGCTGACTCTTTTCCCACAACACTTTTCGTGGCCAATGGATGGTACCGTCTACACAGACAGATAAGGGCATAAGGTCTTATATACTCCTTTTACAGAAACAGACCCTCACCTACTGTCCATCTCAGAGAATCCTCTGCTCCTGCAACCATTCCTTCTCCTCCAATTCGACAGCAAAATAGTCCAGCTGTCTGCCCACAATCCTGGCAATCTCTTCTAAATTTATTGTCCCATACACCAGTAATCATTTAGAAACTGAGATAAGGAAAAGCTGTAAGATTAAACAAAGTTGTGAATTGCTCTCAGAGTGATATATTTCCTTGCCAAGTATCTAACAGAATCTTATAATCCTTCCATCTCCAGACTTAAACTGTGTGTAAGTCAAGAATTTATCCCATAATTTTCTTATCATTACATCAACTCTCCTTCACTCTTTACTTTGCATCTATGACTGCTTTCTGCAGTGCGTTATGTTCCGCTTAGATATCTCCAAAATCATTTAAAGAGGAGACTCTTATCGTGCATCTTCAATTTCCTAACTGCCAGACCACCACACCCCCACACCCACACCCACATCTTTGGATGTATAACTGGTTTAAATATTAGTAATGGAGGAAAAGAAGATGAGAAAAGACAAAAGAACTGTAGTTTCGAATATCTAAAGAATTGTTCTTTCTTATAAATAGACAGTGAGCGCAAATATACTTACATCTTGGACAAGTTACATCCTCTGTACACGGAAGAACGTTCTTACTGTAGAAGAAAGCAAAAGAGAGATTGGCCTTAGATATACGCTCAGAAGTAAAGAAACAAATCTCAAAGTAGAGCATTCATTTATCTATTTAGTTAGCTGTAAAAGCTCATATATGAGAAACAAAAAGAATGAGAAGATCCATCTTACAGAGTCCCTGCAGCTGCAGAGCTCTTGTACAGGTTTATGTAATAATTCCTGTCAACGGAACAATTATCAGAACCATATGATACATTGTCACTAAAAACATGAAAGAGATACGAACAGAAGGATTCACTGACGTGTTTTGCCGACAAGCTGGTTGTTCAGGGCCTTGCCAAGTAAAGTTATTGTAGGAAAGATCACTGTACATGCAATTAGAATTCTTAGATGTCATAATCCGGAGTACTATAATGATAAAAATGCAATTAACATTTAAGAGGTGAAAAAGACAAAGAAACTGTGGAACTACACACAGAAATACTAAATAAAAATCAATAATTTCCCTGAGATTTCTGTTTAGCTATGTTTCTGAGAAAATATCATTCCGCATATATGATGCCGTGAAAGTGTCTACACTTTCATCTCAAGACGATATGAGGCACAAATATTTTATAAAAGGGAACAAAGATTGATATTAAACGTACACATTTATTCCGTTCTTCAGGATTGAGGAAGGTATATCTCCACTGAGCATGTTACCAGATAAAAACCTATTAACGCAGTACCACAGTAAAATAAGTATAATGCAGGAAAATAGTGAATGTAGCTTTCCATGCATTGTTGCAAACAATAATAATTCCATCTTAAGAGTACTAAAGAAAAACAAAACTTGGTATATACTCACACAAATTTAAGCATACTTCTTGCACTTATGTCATCCGGAATTGTTCCCATGAGCTTATTGAAACTAACATCCCTGCAGTAAGTTCAATAATACACACAAGAAATAAGAAGTTTTCTTCTGTCTGAAGTCTCATGAAAGGGCAAAGGAGGAGGCCCACTTATACATCATAAACCTTGCTAGAGTTACATGAATGTCATAGTACTTTACTAAAATTAGATTTAGAGAAGACGGTGAATTATACAGACCGAAGGCAAAGAATAGGAAACAAAGTTTAGTTGATATTGAAGTGTTGGCTACGATGAAGACTTCATTTTTCGTTTTTCTTTTTTGACAAGGATGATGAATTCGTTTTTTGCTTTCAACAGCACCTTCAATCTGTAGATACTTACTCACCATGATGATTGTTATACACATGATTCAACTTCTCTCTAATCAAAATCAAAGCTATCAAGCTCCAAAGAAGTCCCACAAATTAGTAAATTGGGCCTTTGTATTCCAGCGCCAGCAACTATGGCTGTTAGAATTGAGAATATTCACTAGCTGACTAGAGAGGAAATTGTATTAAGGTGCTCAATCTTGAAGATTGTGTTTTGGGTTTCTCAATGCTTGTTATATATGGGCAGCACCCTTATTTGCGTTGCTTCTTCTTATTATTTACCTATAGTGAATTTGATGGATTTTAAATCTCTTCCACTAGAAAATATAAAGAAGATAGCTCTATGATGCCTTGTTTGTTCTGTATACTGAACAGCCTCGACATGTTCCATTCTCTTTTAATGCAGAAAATGAGAATTCACCGATAAGATGGAAGACAGAATAACCAGCTTATAAACTCCTATTCTGTTTTGTTTCAATTTGGGTTTAAGTCCCAAGAGGTGAAATGTAAAATCAGAAGCCAAAGTCTTTCAAGCTTAAATGTCAAATATTGCCTTAAGCCCCTTGGGCTAGGCGAGCCACATATGATATAAAGATGGACATTATTTGACATTTTAGGAGTTCAGTCATTAGATTTGAGGTTTACGAAAGGAGTTTCTTGTAGAGTCCATCACTTGGGAATTTTGGTGTGGCTCACCACGACAAGTACTTCTTTCGGAAGAGGTGATTGTGAGACCCTTTACAAGAAAGAACTATAGTGGTGGAGGAAAAGTGCTTGCTTATAAGATGAGAACTTCGGCTTTGTAATAACTCAAGACTCTTTTTCGCCAAGTGGAAGGTACAGTTATAAGTACAAATGTTTCAAGGTTGACTTTCAGTACTGTTCAAGGCTATTGCACGTGGACACAAAGTTTAACATCAGACATGTAATGATATGAATGTAATGCAGATAAAGGAATATTCATTATTGCAAAATTACATGTGAACTACTCACAATGTTTGTATAGTTTTCAGTTTCCAAATATATCCTGGAATTACTCCAGAAAGGTTGCAGTTTCTCAATACCCTGAATGCAACGATTAAACAGCACTAAGAAGAGATCCATCAAAATTTAGATGCCAATAATAATTTGTAATAAACTACCAAACAACTTACAGTATCTCTAGGTCTGTCATGTTAATAAGAGGAGGAAATTCATGCATTGGTCCTTTTAAGTCGCTAATCCTCCTGAATAAGAGACTCAACATGAGAAGTCTTCATACAGTAAAGAGATCCATAAACTAAAAGAAAGAAGTAGATTAGATATATTAAGAGTTCTGTACTCACAGATCGGTTAACATACTGAGAAGAGATATGCTTGATGGAATGGGACCCTCTAAACCGGTGGCATGCAGCTCTCTTCATTGATAATCCAAAATAAGTGTTAAATACTTGAGACTAGGAAATTATTCTGCTATCAAAGATCTTTCAAGATCCTCTGGCATCAAAGGAGAAATTCTTACAATTTTGTTAGTTGTTTCCATTTCTCTATAAAATCTGGAATTGGCCCACTGAGATTGTTATCGCTTATCCTACTGCAAACAAAATATTGTTAAACATAGTCTTCAAATGACTAGCTAAACGAATAATGTGATAACTATGTACTTACAAATCTGCTAAATTTACAAGTCCAGAGAGTGACACTGGCAGCTCTCCCTCCAGTTGGTTGGAGGACAATAACCTGAAATTAAGATCATGTTTCTCCATTGGATATTGTATCTATTTATCCCACAGAATCACAACTTATATGAACAGACCCAAAAGAGAAAAGGAAAAGAAGGGTCTTACAGCGCCTTTAAGTTTATCAATTTCCCTAGTTCATCAGGAATAATGCCTGAAAATTGGTTTCCTTCAAGGTTTCTGGTCAAAGATTGCTGAATAGATTAGTGCACTGCTGAACTATTTGGGAAAATAAGGAAATAAACAGAATTGAAAATGAGATAATGCTTAGATTAATGAACAGGAGCATGTCTGGCAATGCATCAAAGAGAAAACCAAACAATAGCATAAAAGCTGTTAAGCGCTGCATTCATTATACTTGAAAAGAAAATTTCATAAATTTAAAATTGGAGTTGGACAAAAGATTATTTCAGAAACTTTTCTTCAAAAACTGTCCAAACGGCAATATAAGAAATGAAGATGAGAAATCAGATTAGATAATCAAAATTTGATACATACATATAGGTAAGGCTGGTAATGTTTCCCAGTTCCTTCGGTATTTCCCCTGACAACCGGTTCACAAGAACAGAGCTGGATCAAAAAATTTGCAGTTACAATTGATGATTGACAACCTTCATAACAGTTTTTTTAACAATATATCAAATGGGGCTTACATGGAATTTAACTGGGTTGACGCCCATTCGGTTGGTATACTACCGCTGAGGTAATTGTATGCAAAATCACTGAAAATTTGAGAATATGTGAATTCAGTTAATTATGCTTATCAAAATTTGAACATTGAATTAGATTATAGGGAAATAAAAGCAAATGTGACAATAGCATTCAAAAGGTTCTTACACTTTTTGAATGTAAGGAAGCTTTACCAGTTCAGGTGGAAGAACTCCAGGAAGACTTATACCCTTAAGAGTACTGCATAAGTAATTTCAAGAGTCAACAATGTAATTTAGTTTATCTAAATATTTTGAATAGATAACCTATTCTTGTTTAGAAAATGAAACCAATTATATAGTCACATAATAGTGACAGGAACCACTCTAAAATGGTGAGGTATATAATCCATTGTACACAAAAGTGAAAATAGTCAATGACATCAACTTGTTCTTCATAAATCTCAGGAAGCCTAAGATTTCATCAAATATAATAATGCTTATATATTTGGCAAAAATGGAACTCCCTTTTTTTTTACAGGGGAGCATCCCTTGGAGCATTGGTAAAAGTTGTTGACGTGTGAGTAGGAGATCATGGGTTCAAACCACGGAAACAACCTCTTGCATAAACATAAGGTAAGATTGTGTGCATAAGATCAATGTGGTTTGGGCCTTTCAGGACTCGGAAATAGTGGGAGCTTAGTGCACCTGGCTCCCCTTGATCCGTAACTTCCTCCTATATCTTGTTCCTTGTCCGAAGATATAATTTTAAGGTTTTGCAAAGATCTAGGAAATGGAATGCTAATACAACTTAGGTAAGCATGGTTATGGGTTCTCTAACAGTAATGGCAAGACACCAGTAACTTAGTACCCAATAGCTACTTTCTCCATATCATCTATGCTGGCTCTCCAAACACATGAACTGCTATAACCAAAGTCGAGCAAAATGATGAAAAATTACATAGCTACTATGTGGCAGGCAGTATCATTTCCTATACTGCAGTTGCACACAACATCAGTTTCAGACCAACTTGGCTGATCAGCTATCACCCTGACTGCTTCAATCTGGCACGATTCACCATTGAACTTCCATTGTGTTGCTCCCATTGTAATGGCGATTTGTTCCATAATGTTCACTGAGAAATTGCCAAAGCATATGCCAAATAACAGATTGTTAGTCGAGTAATGCAAATCTTACGAGATAGTTGCAAAACAATTCAAGGTGGAGATAACTGCAAATCCAATTCAAGTGCAGGGAGCAGAATTCCTACTTTTTCTGTCAGCCTTATGTAGACTTGCATAAAGGACCAAAAGCTATGTCCTTCTTGTTCATGCAAGTTCCTCTAATGTAGTAAACTACATATCAATATCCATTAATGAAGAATTTGGTAGCTCAATTTCACTCAACCTCGAAAGCAGCGTCGAAAGGAGGCTGACGAATCCTTTCAACAGAAGTGATGAAAAAACTACTAATGCATATTATATTTAGCAATACTTTGAATCTCTATGCTTCAATCAGTGGCTAGGATAGAGAGGAAACATAGGACTTAATCTACTTTCCAAGGGATGGAGCCAAGATTCGAAATAAGCATAGAAGTTCAAGCAAAGATTCGGTCATAAGTAAATAGCTCAGTTCCAGCATATAACCTCTAAATAGTAAATATCATCAAACAAAATCAGAAATTTCAAACTTTGCAAACCCCACTCCCTGCCCACATTTTGGAGTCGATGATCAATTGACCAGAAAAAAACCCCAAATACCCTTAGGTTCAACATTTTGGAGTTAGGCTACAAAGATGCAGCAACTTCCCCCAGAAAATATGTGGAACCCTGCATCATTTGAATACCCTAGTTCACCAGATTGCATTAATTAGTTCCTAGACATAACACTAAAATTTCCAGTCTTTTGTTTTTTTAAGTCTAAAATTTCCAAACCTCAAGTAAGATTCTATCATAAAGGAAGCTTTTTTAAATAAGCATGCTCCATTTTTTTTTCTACAATACAAAAAAAATAAACTGATCAGAGCCTTCTGTTCTTTACATTTCCTCAAGAAATAAGCTCCAAAATTTCAGAATTCTTGTTTTCTTTCACAAATTTGACTTTGTAGCAAAATCCCATATACCCTTCATGTACCACCACCCACTCAACAACCCCACCACTAAAACTGTAAAAGCTATAGAATTTTACCTTCTTCTTGAGCAACTCTTCTTGAATCACCCAAATTCAACAACATGAAGTAGTTCACTGCAAGAATCCATGAAAGAACAGCTCTTTTTAGTGGCAACATTTTTTTTTTCTTCAAGCTCCAGCCCCCAAGTTGCTATAGTACTGTTGGACGTACAAAATGTACACCTAAAATTCTATCCACGAAATGATTGAGCCAGAAAACTGTTTTTTTTTAAAGGCAAAAGTTCTATGAGATTCAAAGAAAAACTGTGTGTAAATTGAGCTAGCTGTTTACCAACTTCCTATACATAAAAAAAAGTTTCTGTTTTGAGAGAAATTTCTTATAATGGAAGAAATGAAACTTTTAGAGAACAGTCAATGGCAACTGGCACGTGAGATGCGGCGTGGACCCTTTGGCGCTAGCCACTTCATCTTTCAATTTACTATTTTGTGACTATTATTTATTTTTTTAATTGATGTTCGAAACTCTCATTTGATTAAATCTCAAAAGTCCCACGTTTATTTGAGGGTAAAATATTTTTTTTAAAAAGGCAATTTCATATGAAGAGATTCGAATCTTCTTTCTATCGATTACTTTATGACTATTTCTATGTTGTTATGAATTAACTAACTTGACAATTTTATAAAGGAAGAAGAACAAGAGAATATGTATATAGAAAGTATTAATAGAGAGAGTAGTAATATAGAGAGAGTAATAGTAATTCTTTCTTTTATGTGTTTGTTGTGTTTTACATTGAAGTTTAAGGCTATATTTATAGCCATATTTACAAGTGCAGGAAAATATTAATGGACATTTTACCCACTTAAAAAGTAAATGGACTATCCACCATTTTAAGTGGACAACCATTTTACTTGGTTGATATTACTTGGTTGATAATACTCCCCCTTGGATGTCCACGAGAAATGTGCCTCGTTAAAACCTTATTAGGAAAAACCCAGTGGGAAAAAACCTAATGAAGGAAAAAGAGTACACATATCTGATAATACGCCTTGAGTGCTGCCTTATTAAAAACCTTATCAGGAAAACCCAGTGGGACAAAACCTTGACTAAGGAAAAAAGAGTACAGCGCGTATTTTGCTCCCCCTGATGAAAATATCACTTAATATCTCGAAGACGACGCATTCCAATTTTGTATCTCATTTTCTCAAAGGTTGAAGTTGGCAATGCTTTGGTGAACATATCCGCCAAATTGTCACTTGAACGAATTTGTTGGACATCTATTTCATCCTTCTTTTGAAGATCATGAGTGAAAAAGAATTTTGGTGAAATATGTTTTGTTCTGTCTCCTTTGATGTATCCTCCCTTCAGTTGAGCTATACATGCAGCATTGTCTTCATACAATATTGTTGGAGCGTCTTTTGTCAAAGAAAGACCACATGTTTCTTGAATGTGTTTAGTTATTGATCTTAACCAAACACATTCTCGACTTGCTTCATGAATGGCTATTATCTCTGCATGATTTAAGGAAGTGGCAACCATAGTTTGCTTTGTTGAACGTCATGATATAGCTGTACCACCACATGTAAATAAATAGCCTATTTGCGATCGACCTTTATGGGGATCAGATAAATCTCCCGCATCTGCATAACCAATCAATTGTGACGTGGAATCATTTGAGTAAACAATCCCATATCAATGGTACCTCGAAGGTATCTGAATATATGCTTAATTCCATTCCAGTGTCTGCGTGTTGGTGAAGAACTAAATCTTGCTAACAAGTTTACTGAGAAAGCTATATCTGGTCTAGAATTGTTGGCAAGATACATTAATGCACCAATTGCACTAAGGTATGGTATTTCAGCACCAATAAGCTCTTCATCATTTTCATAAGGCCGAAATGGATCTGTATTAATATCAAGAGATCTCACAACCATTGGAGTACTTAATGGGTGTGCTTTATCCATATAAAATCTCTTTAAAATATTTTCAGTATATGTTGACTGATGGACAAATATCCCATTTGTAAAATGTTCAATTTGTAGACCAAGACAAAATTTTGTCTTTCCAAGATCTTTCATTTCAAACTCCTTTTTCAGGCATTTTACTGCCTTTGAAAGTTCTTCTGGAGTTCCAATAATATTTAAATCATCAACATATACTACTATTATGACAAATTCAGATCCAGACCTTCTCATAAAGACACAAGGGCAAATTGGATCATTTTTATATCCTTCTTTTAGCAAATATTCGCTAAGACGATTGTACCACATTCGCCCTGATTGTTTCAACCCGTACAAGGATTTTTGAAGTTTTATTGAGCAATTTTCTCGAGAATCCTTGTATGCTTCAGGCACTTTGAACCCTTCGGGAATTTTCATAAAAATGTCGTGGTCCAATGAGCCATATAAATAGGCAGTGACCACGTCCATTAACTGCATTTCAAGCTTTTCATGAACTGCCAAATTCATTAGATACCTGAAAGTAATTGCATCCACCACAGGGGAATATGTTTCCATATAGTCAATGCCAGGTCTTTGCGAAAAACCTTGGGCTACAAGTCGTGCTTTATATCTTACGACTTCACCCTTTTCATTTCGTTTACGCACAAAAACCCATTTGTGCCCTACTGGCTTGACACCTTCAGGTGTTCGAACTATTGATCCGAAAACTTCACGTTTTTCAAGTGAAGTTAACTCTGCTTGAATTGCATCCTTCCATCTTGGCCAATCATTTCTCTGTCTGCATTCATCGACAGATTTTGGTTCAAGATCCTTATCTTGTTGCATTATTTCAATGGCAACATTATAAGCAAAAATATTATCGACCACAATATTATTTCGGTTCCACCGTTTTCCTGTCGACACATAACTTATTGAGATTTCTTCATTCTCATTATTTTCAGGTACTTGGACCTCCTCGGTGGTATCACCATTTGTTGTGTCTCTGGGCTCTTCTTGAGCACTCACCTCCAAATTATGATCATCTTGATCATTTATTCCTTTCCTTTTTCGAGGATTTTTATCTTTGGAACCAAATGGTCTTCCACGTTTTAAGCGTGGTCTAGATTCATTTGCCTGAATAAGTTGTCCTACCGGGACATCAACTCGAACTTGAGCATTAGCAGCTGGGATATGCGATTTAGTAACCCGTGGAAGGTTAGTAAATGCATCCGGCAGTTGATTTACAATATTCTGCAAATAAATCATCTTTTGAACTTCTTGCTCATATTGATTTGTTCGAGGATCTAAATGAGATAGTGACAATGAATTCCAATCTATCTCATTTTTCATCTGCTTATGTTCTCCCCCTAATGTTGGGTATACTGATTCATCAAAATGACAATCAACAAATCTTGCCGTAAATAAATCTCCAGTCATAGGTTCCAGATAATTTATAATAGAAGGAGATTCATACCCAACATATATTCCCAACCTTCTTTGGGGACCCATCTTTGTGCGATGTGGTGGAGCAATTGGGACATATACCGCACACCCAAATATTCTAAGATGGGATATATTTGGCTCCCTTCCAAACGCCAACTGTAATGGGGAAAATTCATGATAATTTGTTGGCCTTACGCGCACAAGTACTGCTGCATGCAAAATAGCATGCCCCCATACTGAAATAGGAAGTTTTGTCCTCATTAGCAATGGTCTAGCTATCCATTGGAGGCGTTTAATCAATGATTCCGCTAGACCATTTTGTGTATGTACATGAGCGACCGGATGCTCAACTTTTATTCCAATCGACATACGATAATCATTAAATGATTGAGATGTGAACTCACCAGCATTATCAAGACGAATTGTCTTTATTGCATAATCTGGAAATTGTGCTCTTAACCTTATAATTTGAGCTAACAATATCGCAAAAGCCATGTTGCGAGTTGATAATAAGCACACATGTGACCATCTTGTAGATGCATCTATCAAGACCATATAATATTTAAATGGTCCACATGAAGGGTGAATTGGCCCACATATATCACCCTGTATACGTTCCAGAAACGCAGGGGATTCAATCCCAACCTTAGTTGCTGATGGTTTGATAATCAGTTTTCCTTGGGAACAAGCAACACAAGAGAATTCCTTAGATTGAAGAATTTTCTGATTCTTGAAAGTGTGCCCATGTGAATTCTCAATAATTCTGCGCATCATATTATAACCGGGATGGCCCAACCGGTAATGCCAAATGATAAAATCATCAGAATCAGTAAACCTTTTGTTTACAATGGCATGTGATTCAACAGTACCAATATTTGTATGGTACAACCCAGAAGAAAGTGCAAGTAATTTTTCGTGCACAATTTTCTTCTCCATATTTATTGTAGTAATATAAAGGTATTCAACCTTTCCTTCATTTGCAGTCTCAATATGATAGCCATTTTGGCGAATAACCTTGAAACTTAACAAGTTTCTTTGAGACTTACTACAATATAATGCATTATCAATTACCAATATCGTTCCTCCAGGTAGTAATAAGGTTGCTTTTCCATAGCCTTCAATTAATTTTGTACTACCAGATATTGTATTGACATAGTCCTTTTTCATAATCAAATGACAAAAATATTTCTTTTCTTTTAATATCATATGAGTTGTGGCACTATCCAAAATGCACATATTTCCATTATTCATCTTGAATTCAATTGAAGACTGATAAATTTATTTATCTTCATAAAATAAAAATGCATTGTAAGAAATAAAATAAGTAACAATTTTTCTAGAAAAACATAAGTCCCTTTTTTTTTAAAGTTAAATTATGGTAATTTAGAATTTAAAAAATTATATGATTCAATTATGATGAAAGTTACAATAATTTAGTTTATGGAATTATATACTTATTAACTTTAAATAAATATTATACACAAGTATTAAAAACAAATATAAAATTGTCACGACCCAACCCCGTAGGCCGCGACTGGTGCCCGAATTGAGCACCCAAACGTACCCTTATCCCAAATTAGTCTATTTTTTTTTGAATAAACCAATGTAGTGATTAGTAGAAATTGCTAAATATATCATAAAAGTAGATATACGCACGAGAGTTGAAAGGTTGTCATAAAACACACAAAAATCCAAACCATATATACAAAACCCACAACATAACTCTGTCTACAGACCTCTACAGATGATAGCATAGTCATATGACGGGACAAGGCCCCGTCGTACCCCTGACCAACATATCCAAATATACAGAGATAAAGTCAGTACCAAAATACAAGCTCCGAACAAGGGAGCACTGTCAACGACGCAGCAAATATCCTAAACAGGTGGATCAGCAAATCGAACTTCGGTACCTGCGGGCATGTAACGCAGCCCCCCGAAGAAAGGGGGTCAGTACGAAAAATGTACCGAATATGTAAAGTATGAATTGTAATAAATAAAATCATAATCTAAATAGTATGTGCAAAAAATAAAATAAATGTTTAGAATTTCAAAATACTTTTCATAATCCCAAATCATATATGCAAATACATATGCCGTATCCGGCCCCATTTTATGGGACTCGGTGAACAAAACGTGGTCGCCCTCCTGTCATTGGCGCCACAACACATCATAATATCAGAGTAGGGAATATCTCCGTAACAAATCATATCATATC
Organism: Solanum dulcamara; assembly: GCF_947179165.1. NCBI lineage: Eukaryota > Viridiplantae > Streptophyta > Magnoliopsida > Solanales > Solanaceae > Solanum > Solanum dulcamara. The sequence goes on from NC_077247.1 coordinate 45,654,942, forward strand.
AGATGGCCATATCAAATCATATCATATCACAAACATATATGTACATGGCACAGCATAACTCCGTGGCATAATATTTACCACCCCATGTACATGTCATACCTGCCCCCTCACGTCGGGACACGACGAATAATGCAGAGAAATACGCACGAAAACATATCCTGGCCCAGGCTCAGTGAAAGAAGCATTGAGGCATCCACGAGTGGAGTAGTGAGAAACTAAATGCAATTTAAATTACAAAACATTTATACAGACTCGATGGCATAATTTCGATAACAAACCGTAAAAGGAAACTTGAATAATAATAATAGTATAAGTACTTCCAATATCACAATAGTCTACGTAAAAATAGTATTTTCCGAATCATCTCCGTACTTCTAAATATATTATGGGAATTAACGGAATAATTATTTATATAATATTAGGAAGCATAGCAAAGAGTTTCTTTCAATTTCTACCTACCGTAATTCAAACGGAATAACGAAGAAAAATTCGGAATAGTGGGGCCCACCTCGGTCAAATGAGGTGGCGTATACAAATCACGTGCGTTAGACTTCATAACATTATTTAGAAGAGTTTCAAGGTATTCGGAATTCATTTGTGCAAAATCTAGAAGTTTAGACAATTTTTCCAAAACTATTCATAATTACCTAATTCAATTCTATTGAATAGAAAAGGGAAATTTTCGAGCGTCGATTCCGACGAGTAGAGTGATCCCCGAGGTTCGTATTCACTCCTATTATATCTAGGACATGCCAAGAGAAGAAAATGTAAAGCTTTACATACCTTTTTGGCCTTTTACGGTTGTCCAAGTTCAATTTTCGTTTCCTCCAAAATCTACAATTGGTCACATTTACCAATTACTATTTATAAGACTTTAAGAATTCATTTTTTTCCAATACTTGTCTATAAAAATTTCAGCAGCATCTCCCCTATATATATGACACTCCGAGATTACAACTCGGCCACAATATTAACAACCAAGCCAACAACAACACCAATTCCATCGATAATCAATTTAACACACCATAACATAAATTGGTGTAATTTTCTAATTAGTGCAACAACTTTCAACCAAACTTTGCATTTTCAAATAAATATGAATATCTCATATCCATAATTAATTTCAACTCATTCCAACATAAGTGAAAAATATTCCAAGTAAGCTATCCAATTTTTATCAATTTCATATTTCACTCAAAAATATTATGAAAATCGGAATTCATTATTTAGAAGAGTTTCAAGGTATTCGGAATTCATTTGTGCAAAATCTAGAAGTTTAGACAATTTTTCCAAAACTATTCATAATTACCTAATTCAATTCTATTGAATAGAAAAGGAAAATTTTCGAGCGTCGATTCCGACGAATAGAGTGATCCCCGAGGCTCGTATCCACTCCTATTACATCTAGGACATGCCAAGTGAAGAAAATGTAAAGCTTTACATACCTTTTTGACGTTTTACGGTTGTCCAAGTTCAATTCCCGTTTCCTCCAAAATCTACAATTTGTCACATTTACCAATTACTATTTATAAGACTTTAAGAACTCAATTTTTCCAATACTTGTCTACAAAAATTTCGGCAGCACCCTATATATATGACAACCCCGAGATTACAACTCGGCCACAATATCAACAACCAAGCCAACATCAACACCAATTCCATCAATAATCAACTTAAACACACCATAACATAAATTGATGTAATTTTCCATTTAGTGCAACAACTTTCAACCAAACTTTGCATTTCCAAATAAATATGAATATTTCATGTTCATAATTAATTTCAACTCATTCCAACATAGGTGAAAAATATTCCAAGTAAACTATTCAATATTCATCAATTCCATATTTCACCCAAAAATTCCATAAATGCAACAAAACTATTACAATTTATTTTCTTCTTTCAACTTCATAATCAAATTCATTCCCTTCTTTCAACTTCATAATCAACAACAAGAATCCATACTTTTAATAACTTACCTCCATATTCTTATAATATCATACTAAAATTACATAATTCCTACAAACCATTTTAATACCAACTTACACCATATAAACTTTATTTATATCCCAAAAATCATAACAACAACTAACAAATTATACAAACTTATTTTTTTCCATTTCATCACCTAACCCATATTTCCAACTTCAATTAATTTCATCCAACTTCCATTTTCAACATCAAATATTTATCATACTACTATTCAAATACTACACTAAAAATACTACACAAAAATACTACACAAAAATTTAATTCATCTTCCCCCACAATCTTCATATACATGGATTTATACATATGTAAAACCCACCATGAAAACTTCCATATTTTCATAAATTCTACACATCTCCACATACTACAACATAAACAACCTTCATAACACAAAGAAATTGGATTAATTCTTACCTTTTCCTTCCAACTTCTTCACTTTACCAAAGCTTCAAATCAACCAAACAAGCCTCCTATTTTCCAAAATAACTTTATCATATTGTAGAGAATCCTTGAATTAGTAGGAATACTAGGAGAAAATAATTTTTGGAGCAAGATTTCAATTTTCTCCCTATTTTTTTCCTTGATCGATTTTCCCCTTATTTTCTTTTCCTTTGTTTTTTTTTTCTTCTTTCTTGAATTGTCTTGAAAGTTCTAAGAGTTGGAAGACATAAAGACTTCTAAGTGAAATTACCAATTTGCCCCTCACCTTTTCTAATATTTCCAAGTTGAAATTCCAATTTTGTCCTCAACCTTTTATAGTATTTCCACATGTGAAATTCCAATTTTGTCCTCAACCTTTTATAGTATTTCCACATGAGTAATTCCAATTTTGTCCTTAATCTTTTATGGTATTTCCACATGAGAAATTTCAATTTTTACCCTTAACAAATTTCCAATATTTCCACATCTCAATTTAGTCTTAAGAATTTTGTATCCAACAAGGTCAAACATAGCCTTGCCCTTGACTTATTACCATTATCCCCAAATTGTCCTAATGTGAAAAATACGGGTCATAACAAAAATATTATAAAACATTAATATAATATTATTCATCATGTATAGATAATTTGTTTATTGACAAAAATAATACAATCATTATATATTATTAATGTCTAAAACATTAACAAGAATAAATAGTTATTATAATGACATTAAATAAGGCGAATATTATTTTTAGTAACAATATGATATTAAGATTAAATAATAGCACACTAATAGTAATTAATTACAACATTGTAAAATAGCACAATGTAATAAATAATATACAATTATCATAAAAATGTAACCTTGATTATTTTTTTTTTCTTCAAATACATAAACGTAAAAACACAATAATTCGAAGTACATGATAACATATTGAAAAACATGAAATTAAACATCAATTAAGATCCTTTAAAAAATCTTCAACCTCCAAATGAGTAATATCATTGAGGTCATTAAAATCATCATCCCTTAAGGCCATATTTGCTTCAATATTATCATTATTCAAAAGCCTTGCCTCAACATTATTTTCGAACGCCAAGTGTGACTCTATCCGAGCATTAGAAGAAGAGGCACCACCTCTATTTGCCTTTCTTTTAAAAGAATTTTGATAAAGTCTTACAAAATGCTCAGGCATCCGACATTCATTTTTCCAGTGGCCTTTCATGCCACAACGATGACAGTTACTTTTTGAAGGGCCATTTTGAGAACTGATATTGTTCTCCCTTTTATGTTGACCACCACCACGACGATTATTATATCGTCCTCTGCCATTGCCACGCCCACGCACATTATTGTGACCTTGATATTTATTATGTCTTCTTTCAGACTAGCCATGTGCTTTTACCATATTTGCCTCCGGTAACGGAGCAGTTCCAGTGGGACGGGCTTCATGATTTTTCATTAAAAGGGTATTATGTTGTTCAGCCACCAGAAGGCATGATATCAATTCAGAGTATTTTTTAAAACCCTTTTCACGGTATTGCTGCTGTAATATTACATTAGAGGCATGAAAAGTAGTTAGTGTCTTTTCTAACATGTCCTCGTCATTTATATTTTCCCCACATAATTTTAATTGGGAAGTTATTCTAAATACAGCAGAATTATACTCAATTACGGTTTTAAAATCTTGAAACCGTAAGTGCATCCACTCATAACGAGCCCTTGGCAATACCGTTGCCCTGAGGTGGTCATACCTCCCTTTTAAGTCTTTCCACAATTCAAGTGGATCTTTCACTGTCAAGTATTCCATTTTTAGGCTTTCATCTAGATGATGACGAAGGAAAATCATAGCATTTGCTTTATCCTGACTTGATGCTGTATTTGCTTCAATTATAGCATCACCAAGACCCTTAGCGGTAAGGTGAATTTCAGCATCAAGTACCCATGACAAATAATTTTTACCAGAAATATCAAGTGCCACAAATTCCAATTTTGACAAGTTTGACATGATGAAAATTAATTTGAAAGTAACAAAGATAACTTAAAAATTAAATTTCTTTAGTAGATATACCTGATATAGAAGTTAATTTTTTGAAAAAATTAGAGCTTCGTGCTGATAACGTGTTATGAATTAACTAACTTGACAATTTTATAAAGGAAGAAGAACAAGAGAATATGTATATAGAAAGTATTAATAGAGAGAGTAGTAATATAGAGAGAGTAATAGTAATTCTTTCTTTTATGTGTTTGTTGTGTTTTACATTGAAGTTTAAGGCTATATTTATAGCCATATTTACAAGTGGAGGAAAATATTAATGGGCATTTTACCCACTTAAAAAGTAAATGGACTATCCACCATTTTAAGTGGACAACCATTTTACTTGGTTGATATTATTTGGTTGATAATATATGTGATATTATTGAATAAGATGGAGACATTCAGAATTGAATTATTTTTCAAATTGGACAAGAATAAATATATATTTATTTTTATTATAATGAACAAGTAAAAATGAATGAAAAAAGTAATTTAATTTTACTATAAATAGGAATACTATAATAACGAATTGTCAGACCTATAATTAAGATTTATTAAATAAATTCAAATTCTTTAAATGATTAAAGTTAGGTAAGATCACGTCAATTTGGAGATAAAAGTAAAAAGTGAATATTGGACGATCCCCCAAAAACAAACATCATAATATCATACTACTAATATGTATTAGGAAAAATAAATTAAAACACAAAATCTTAATCTTGTCGCGGCATCTTTCGTTTGATTAATCAGTATGATCTTCTTGTTGTTTTGAGTAATTTAATTTTTGTGTCCAGCATGCATTAGAGATTTATTTATTTGTCTTTTTAAGAAAAATAACTTATTCGCATTTGTTATCAAATATATCCATTGTTTAGTATTAGTTTTAGCATCTTTGTTTTTTAAATATGTAATATTTTTATTTATAAAGAAAACTAGGTAAATTATCTGCGCTTCGCGCTGGATGAACTATCCTAATTAGCTTACATATCATACAAAAATTAGCTTCTAAGAATTCATATTTGTTTCTCTGCCTAAAATTATATTAAGTTCTTCTTAAAAGACAGAGAGTTTGTACATATTACATTCAACTGGAATTCATATAATAATATTAACAAAAAAAAAATATTGTCTTAATAGATGAATTCCATAATAAGTCCACACAATTTTTCATAAGAATATGTTTTAACTTGAGTGTATATCTGTTTTCCTCAATTTTCAAGATTTTAACATACAATTATGCCCTCAATTTCAAGATGTTAACATACAATTATGTTGTCATATTTTTTAACTAAGGGTGTGTATGCTATGGATTTGAATATTGTATCACTATTGAGATTATGTTATTTTTTATTTATTTATACGGAATTTAGAGTCAATTATTATGTCATTGTAACCTCTACTATTCATGTGGATATTGATTAAACTTCATGTTGATTCGTCATTTCGTTACATTATATTTACTGTCATATTATTGTGTAAGGAATCGTTACGGATGTATTTTTATTTACTTAATAGAGATATAGTAGACAATTAAATACACTAATTGAGCAAAATGAAGAGGGACAAAATTAGAAACACCAAACGGTTACAAAAGACCTATATACCATTTCAACTTTCGAGTAATTAAGTGGTGAAGTTTTCCAATTATTAGACTAATTGAACAAATATGTAAGACATTACTCCAAAGTGATGGGAATTATAGAGTATTTGATGTGAAATATTTAAAAAGATTAAAAAAAAAAGAGGAGAAAAGAGATAAATGGTCTTTTGGGTCATAGAGAGGTGTTGCAACATCTTATCTATCCCTAATTTTATATAGATATGCAGTGTTTAATGATTCTAAATGAGAAGAATATTGGGCCTATAGTTAGAGCAATCATTCAAAATATACAAATATACAATAAACAATTTTGCCAAGTTAGATTCAAATAAAAATGTATACAATTGCATGTTGAACTTGATGAAGAATAAATATATATAGCAGACTATAAAAAATAGATTTTATACCACATTAGCCGGTCTGGAAACAAATGGTGATCAATGCCGGTAGTGGGATAGAGCCCAAATGATGCAATCAGAAATACAACAATTCTTGAAGAGTCTTGATGCTTGGTGAGAGCTACTTGTTTTATAGAAGAGTCTTGATGCTTAGTAATAATTACTTATTGCTTCTTTCTTAAACTTGTTGTACCATTCCTTTGCTTTTGTGATAATTAAAGGACACTAATACTCTTTTCATTACACATTAGAACAAGTAAAGCCTTTGTAATACTATCTTAAAGAAATAAGTAAGTTAGTGTCCGTTTGGATAAACTTAGAATTTATCATGCTGAAAAGCATTAACAAATCTAAAAAATGATGGTTCATATGACATTTATTTCATTGTCTAAAATACAATGCCAGTCAAAATGTTAATAACCATATCTAATACAATTATACCTGACGTCAAAGAAAACTACACATAGAAAGCAACATAACAATAAATATTTAATATATAAAAATTATGAAAGAAACTTATGACAGGAAGTAAAATGACAAACTTGGTTACCTTTTCATTGAGAAAAGATTTCCACTCATGTTTCTTAGATTTTAATTATCATTTTTATTTGTGATTTAGAGAATCAGTAGCTCCATGGTAATCAAATCAAACACAAAATTATTTTTTTTGGCAGTTTCTCTTTTATCTTTTAGCTACTATACCAATAAATATTATTTTCTCTATCTATAAAGGTATGGAAAGAGAGAATAAAAGAAAGAGAGAAATGAATTCACATCAATATCATAAACCATGAGAATGACTGAGAATTATGGAACGCTTTCAAGCATTGACATGCTAGTATTAATTAAGAGAAAATAGATCCAAATTTTCAATTACACATTTTATCTTCACGGGAGTCCTATCATCTCCTGAAGTGCTTAAAACTGAAATTATTATCTATCTAAATGCCTAGTTGGCAAAGTGAGTGTATTTCACTCTATTTGAGAGAGTGAGCCCCAAAAAAATCAAACCTTTATTTTCAATATATATTTTCATAAATATATGTATTTTTAATTTTTCTTCTTTTTCTCATTTATTGTCTTTCTTCTCCATAGCAATAAAGATCAAATTCCTCCACCACTCACCATCTCTACGCCGCCGCTGCCACCATCATCTTCACTGGATTCACCGTTGTTAATTTCACACAAATTTTTAAACTTTCATGTAAAAAATTTATAAAATCAATCAAATCAATTATAGATTAAATGACAGGTATTTATAACACTCCAAAAAAACTTAAACCAAATTTGAAAAATATCAAATTGGGCTTACATCAAATCCAATTGAACTCCCAAAAGAAATTTTTTTCTTTTTTCTTTTTTCTTTTTATTAATAGATCTTTTAATTATCAATCACAAATCTAAATCAATCAACTACATATCAGAATTCACATGTTATCAATCTCATTAATTGTTCAATTGGTGAATCAACCTATTTCTCTTCAAAGTTGACACCGTCGACATCGAAGACGATATCGTTGGCTCTTCCTCATCTTTTTGAGATGATAGTACTCGTATCCGTTGACCTCTATAAATGGCATACCCACTGCCTCTGTTCATCCTCTCTCTCTTTTCTTCCCCCTCACTTTTCTTTTAGTTTATTTTTAGGTTCTCCGATGATAAGTGTTGATATGGATCTTAGATTGAGATTTAATTTGTGGGTTATGGAAGGTGGGGGTGACTAGGGAGGAATGAGATGGAAAGAGATAGGGATTTAGGGAGTTTAAAGGTAGAGAAAACATGACTGAAGATTGTGGAAAAGTGTGTGTGAAAAGTGAAGATGATAGAGAAGAACAGGAATTACCTTCTTTGGTATATCTGACTGTTGCCAGCTGACAGTGTGTGTGCTTCATCGCATGTGAAGAATGTGGTTGTCTAGTTTTAGGGTGGTATATTGTCACGACCCAACCCCGTAGGTCGTGACTAGAGTTCGATCTGAACCCTCGTATACGTGTCTATCAGTTGTGGTCAAGTTGAACTGTAATTAACATAATACCATGTAACAGAACCCTATTGGGTGATAACATTTTCATAGATCGGTAGCCTCTTTCATTTGGATCACATCATGAAAGGGCACGTAAGCCGACGAGGCTGCCATACATATAAACCTTTATAACATTTCATTTAGACCCAGCTGAACAAAACTTACACATACAACCCACATATACATGTCTTCAGACCTCTAAAAATATTAATGACAACATATGGCAGGACAGGCCCCCCGCCGTACTCCTGGATAGACAAAATGATTTTATACATCGGTGGTTAGTACCAAAATTAGGCTCCGATACAATGGAGCCTCTTCCAGCTGAGCTGAGCGGGATCCTAAGCTAACGAACACCCAAAACCTATATCTGTACCTGCGGCATGAAACACAGCCCCCCGAGAAAAGGGGATCAGTACGACATATGTACTGAGTATGTAAAACATAACATAACTGGAAGCATATCTGAAATAGAGAAGCAAGAGGTAAATCATCAAATCAGTAACCTATACCTAGGAAAGTAAAATCATGCATGCTCAAATTTTTCAATATAGCCGGTCCTATCAGGGATCCGTTGAATCATATCTGTAAAACCATCACCTCCTTATTACAACACATCATCACATCATCATATATATACATATGTACTCGTCTCTCTAGTGAGGGCGCGATGAATAATGCAGTGAAATTGTGCACGAATCCGATAACCGGCCCGGGACTCGGAGAAGAAGTGTTACAGTATACACGAGTAGAGTAGTGGAAAACAAAACACAGTTTAAATCATTATCTGAGACTCAATGAAGTCATCAAGTGAACCATCACTTGGAGGTCAGGGTAGGAAGTATCTGACGTATACCCTCTAAATGTCACTAAGGACTAAGTAAAAATGAGTCTTGAAAATCTTAAACATATACCAATGTGAAATATCTTATAGAAGCCTGAGCATTGGTTATCTCAGAATCTTTCTCTTTTAAAAGAAGAGTTTGTCTAATCAATCACTATACAGTCATATAGAAGACTCGAGGAATAAGAGTTTATCTACTTTAAGAGTCTTAACATCCAGAAGTGATCACAAGTCCTGAAGTCATATTCAGAACCTAAGAATGAAATTTCACCAGAACTTACATCATCCATAGTCTACATCTAAGATATGCCAAAAGAAGAAAAAGATAATTTCACATACTTATGTCAAAAATATGCCAAGAGAAAGCTTCTCATACCTCATATGGATTTTTCTTAATCACGTCCACATCGTCGTCCTCCAAACCTATTTAACAAGGAAGTAATACGAATATCAACCACTCTTACTTTCCAGCACCTTAAGTTGCACCTTAGTATTCATGGAACTTATTTCCTTATTCGTCTCCTCGACTAGTTCTTTAATTAGTTAAGGCGTTAACGAAAATTGGGCAGCACCTCCCCTATAATGTGCCCTATCCGAATTTCCAATTACACCCCTAGTTACTACAGCCAACCAACAACAATAACCCGTAGCTCATATTTACATAAAACATGGCAACATTACACAACATAAGCTCCAAACAACTTGCTGAAAATTACGACACCAAAATAGGGTTTTTAGTCTTTATTTCCCAACGCCTTTAATTATACGAAACGAGGGGTCGGGTGGCTGAAACCAGAAGCACCCACACCTAATTTAGAACACTTTTAGGCCCTGTAACACACCTCCACACACCTGCAGCAGTACACTACAAGCACAACACTTTACTTCGACGACAATTCAACTATAGCGACTCCAATCTAGATTGTCTTCAACATTAAGAATTTCTACGACATTTTCACATTTCCGTCTACCTATAAGGAGTGTAACACACTCCATAACAACACCATAAAGTCCAAATTAAAAGGAGAAACTTTACCTTACCCAAAATTGGCCAAAATTCGCCAAAACTGCATCTCAGAAACTTCTTGATGTGCTGAATTTGGGCGGACTGTTTGTGTCCCTTTTTCGCTGCCCCAAATTGGAATTTTATGTTATCAAACACCAATATATAATTGTGGTATACCTTAAATAATTAGTTCATGGAATAAAACTCGGAGGCTTACATTGGCAGTCCTAAACCCATAGCTCCTCTTCTTGCCCTCCAACGTTTTTCTCTTCTTCTTTCTTACTTTCAGTCTAGTTTCCAAGTGTAAAGCTGAAGATATGGTTCCGTAGGCATTGTAAGATATATATATACACCTCCACATTGTTAAGGAACACCGTAGATAATTAATTCATGGAGGAAAATAGAAGAACTCACCTTGAACTTTTTCTAAGCCATGGTTGCCTTCCTTTTCTCTTCTACGTTTTCCCTTGGCTTTCTCTCATTTTCTAACTTGGAAATGTTTAATATAGTCATCAAATAGAATAGATATGCATGCCCTTAGAAGGTGACATGTGTCATCCCCTAAGAGTGACACATGTCAAGCCCTTATTGGTCCACCTCAACCATACAACCAATGAGGGGCTACCACGTATCCTTGGTGGGGCCCACCTCTAAGTAGGTGGGTCACCTACTTAACCCCAAGCAGGTGGGTCATCTGCTTGTTTGAGGTGCTTCCACGTGTCGCCTTCCTAGGCTGCCACGTGTCATTTTCTTCTCTTCCTCGTGGGTTCATAATCTCGTCTTATTTTAAGAGCTTTTGTAATCCGTGCTACGTAAGCTTGGTATGTCCTCCAGTAGCTTAGGTATGTAAGACTTCTAAGTTAGTAGCTTATGTAGGTAAATCGAGTCCTACGACTCATTACTTGGCCTCCAACTCCTTTCGGATTCTTATGACCCTATTTCCAACCTTCCCTCTTACGGGGTATCACATTCTCCCTTCCTTAAAGTTGCCTGATAGTGTGGTAGATTATCCGACTCACTTGATAACTTCTAAGAAGCTTAAGAGACATTCTGAGCTCAAGAGTGTGGGGTGTAACATCCTTCCCCCCTTTAGAACATTCGTCCTCGAATGTTAAACAAAACTTCCCTCAAAACTTTATACAAATTATAGGGAGATCCTTTGTTATTACCATAACACATATTTTCATCCAAGTACTTAATATATGAGTTTCAGAATTTGGGGCTACCTATAAACATCAGAAATAGGTATGAATACTTGTGTTTTCTGTCCTCTTCAATTTTTCAAGTCATCCATTTCCTAGTTTTCGTTTTGCCACCATGCCTTGACGAAAGTCACGTCCTAGTTCGCAATCTTCTAACTTGCAGATCCAAAACGGCTATAGGTTGTTCCTTGGAGGATTCCATTTCCTGAACATCACCTACGGGACATACTTTGGGTGGCTCGCCAGTACCTTTGTGAAGTATCCCTATATGATATACTGGGCGTATAGTTTTCCAATCCGGTGGTAAGCTCAACTTATCGGCAACTTTGCCCACCTTACGAGCAACTTGACAAGATCCAATATATTTTGGGCTAAGTTTTTTTTTCCCGTTTTATCTTATTACTTCCTTTGTGGGTGACTCTGTTGCGAACACTTAGTCATCCATTGGAACTCTACATGTCGATGTCGATTATCTGTATATCATTTCTGCCAATTTTGGGTTGCTAGTCAATAGCTTGCTCAATCATGTCGGGGCCTTTTAGTCTCTGCCCCAATGGGGTGACTTACACATCTTCTTTCCTTTTCTTCTTGTCCAGACTGGAAAAATCTAATTTGTTTTAGCCAAAAAAAAAATGAACACAATAAAAGTTGAACTACATCAAAGAGGTAGAAAATTCTTCAAATCGAACAAAAAGAACTAAAGATTCGGACTCTCCACTGGAATTTTCCTGGAACACTTCCATTATACCACAATCTCAACTTGAAATCCTTGTCAAAGCCATCTAATTCTAAGGTATCTAAAATTAGTGTGTTTTCCTTGATTGATAACTTTAACCTGCAGGGAAAATTACTAAAGTATAGTTTGTTCTATTAATAGAAAAGAGACAAAGAAGAAGCCATAACCCAGAGAACACATCAAAATAAGATGTGCGAGTAGTTTGGAAGACTAAGAGGTGCGAAAAGTTTAAGAAGATAAATTAACCAGTATAAATCAATTAGTAACCGGTACAAATCAATGAATTCAATCAGATGGCTGTAATATCATTCATTCCTTCGTGAATATTGACCGAACAATTACATACAGTTTTTTTATTTGAGCCCAAAGAAACAAAATCATAATACTGTGAAATCTATTTAGCAAAAATATCAAGAATAATATCGAAATTCATCATCCGAATAAGCATCATCATTTTTTTCCTTCAGTGCGGTTGAAGGAGATGGAGAACCTTCTTGGCGAAGGTGATGGAGAAGTCTAATTTTATTTTTTTATGTTTTGTTTCAGTTTATCAAATTAGTTCCTCATCTCATCAATTGTTTTGAGTTGATTGTTTCAAACATGATTTTCATTTAATGAAGAAGTTTCTGTACAAATACAATCATAGTCAGAGGGCTTTGTTTTGTATTGTCTACATCCTGCTCATTCATCGATCTGTTTGGCGAGAGAGATAGTTATCGTGGCGAGTACCTATGGGCTATGGCTTTGAAAGGAAGAAGTGGGAAAGGAGAAGATACCCACCCAGTGGAAGGAGGAAAATAAGCGAACCCTAATTAAGAGGATGGAAAGCGGGGACTAAAGAAAGCAACAGTTAAATTTCAATGAAAAGAGGAGACTGTTGAATACTCAAATTTTCTCTGTTGAATAACCTTTTTTTAATCAATTTTTAAAGGAAAGAGGGACAAAAAATTCTAACTGGTTCGAGAGAGTGCCATGAGAGTGACATATAGGCAGGTCTAAGATTCTCTTTTGATATATATATATAAGATTTCAGAAGTTAAAAATACTTCAATATTTAGGGTCGTTTGGTGTGGTGGATAAGATAAAATAATTTTGGAATAACTTATTCCAGAATTAATAATTATGATCGAGATAAGTTATCCTTTTCTTTGAGTGGTATAGTAATTCCGGGATAACTTATCCCAGGATAAAATAGATAAATGACAAAAATATCACTTTAAACTCTTTTTATACATCACTTTTCACATTGATAAAAGGGTATTTTGTAAACAAATAATTTAATCTTAAAATTTATATAATGCATACTATTTTGAATGCAACAAACCAAACACTAAATAAAAAATAAGCACATCACAACTTATCTCATCATAACTAATTCCATCATAACTTATTCCGTCTTAATTAATCTCATCATAACTTGTATTCAAACCAAACGGCTCTAACCGTATAAAATCAGTTAACTGAAACGGATTCTTCATTTACTTTTTTATAAATGTGAAATCTTTAATGCGATAACTATTAATTGGCTAGGTTGGTTTGCTATTATCAATTTCAAACTTTATATTTCAATCTTCCAAACTCTTGTTCTACAACAATTCTAGACTTTTCTTTGTGTATACTAATCTTATAATTGCATTGAATTATCTTCCTCTCATCATCCACTCCAAAAAAAAAAATCATAGTTGTGCAAAATCAATTTTTCTAAATAATGAAAACAACAGGTACAATGCGGTCCAATTCAAACTTGAAAATCTAGTATCGATATAGCAAGTGTGAATTAAAAAAGTATGTTACAGAAATATAATATTCAAGAGCGAATATTTAATTCTATTAATCATGAAAATTTTATTTCACTTTTAATGATATATTTTTTTAATCTAACAAACAATAATATATCGGGTGTAATCTCATAAGTAGAGTTTGAAGAGAGTGATGTATACGCAACTTTATTCCTTGTGTGTGAAGATCGAAGAAATATTTTTGATAGACCTTCTACTCAAATAAAGTATATATAAAAAATCACGAGGAAAAAAATAGTAGCAACCATAAATTATAAAATAATCGAAGCAAAGAAAGCAACAAGTAATAATAAAATCAAAGAATATAATAATAAAAAAATTTACTAATAATATTACTGATAAAAAAACTAAAATAAATTAAATTATCTACTAGTCTTCTATAGTAATTATCGACCTTTATATCCCTTCATGTACATATAATTGCACCTTCAATACAAACACTGACTTAATTAAATGTGAATATTGTAATTAATGGCTTCACACTGGTTTTGAAAGTTGATAAGACTTTGACTTTTCCATTATGTACTATTCTTATTGATTTGCTGACCACTTTTTTCCTAATTACAACTATTCTATTGGGGTCCATTGATTGGGGTAGACTCAATTATTTATAAGTAATATGTCTGAATACGACTTAATATTACATCCTAATACTTTGGTTGCATAGGAAAATCCATATTGATAATAATAATAATAATAATAACTACCTAATTTTCAGCAAATTATGGACACTTCATTCGTAAAGGTTCTCTCTTTAATAAAATTTGAAATATAACTTAAGGATATGATTAAACTATAGCTACCCTAAGCATAATTAAGTCTAGTAATGTTTACGATTTGGATAAAAATTGATTCAAATCGAAAAATCAAATCAAATTAAATCAATCAAATAAATCGATTTTTTATTTGGTTTGATTTTACATTTTTAAAAATCGATAATAGTTGGTTTGGTTTTGGTTTTGTTCAAAAAAAATAAAGAAATAACCTAACTGAATCGAACCGACAAATTATATACATATTATTTTATAATTATATATAAATAATATATTATTTTTATGAACACTTTTTTATGTAAAAAAATACAGCACACTAATTTAAAATAGTATGATATGATACGTCTTTTATTTGTACAACCATGTCATCAGCTTATGCATTATTCGTTAAGTTTATATTGTTTAGCACACTTGATTAGCTAACAATATAACAGAAAGTTAAAAATAATTAAAGTTTTGGTATAAGAATTATAAGATCCAAAATAGAACGAAGACAATCTATTTTTTTTAATGAATTATTGTCTTTTCTTCTCTTTTGAATGAATAGTTTTTTTTATTTTTGTATATGGTTAATAACCGAATAATCGAACCAAACTAAACCGAAACCAATAACAACCAAACCGATGGATGTATATTTTAATTGGTTTGGTTTTGATTTTCAGCAATAACCGACCTAAACCGACCCATGAACACCACTAATTAAGTCTAAGAAACCAGCTAATGAAACAAATCATTGGACGATACTTGTAGATATTAATTTCATAATATTATTTATGAATTAAGGATAAGACCTTATGATAAATTATGAGTTATGACGATTCAAGTTAATTCGTCATTAATTAGTGCTCCTCATAAAGTCAAAAAAACAAATAGTCTATTCCAAATTGGTAATTAACAAACTAACCCCCAACATCAGCACTAATTTTTTTCTTTGGATTTAAGTATCGTACACTATTTTGGATACAATATTTTACACCAAAAAATAATATTGATCTGTTATTATACCTTACCAACTTTTACCTTTTTTTTTTCTTTTTCTAAATTATATATTCTAGTTTATTTTTCTTTTGAGTTTTAAATTATATCTTTTACCTGTGGTAATAAGTATAATATCTTATTTTTAAGATTAGAAATTACATATTTTAGATGCTCTTTAGATCATTTAATAATATATCAAAAAGAATTATATTGACATTGTACATAAGTACTCAATTCGAAGTTAAGTAATCTTTCATTGACTTGGGAGTTGGAAAGTCCAAAAGCAATGTGCTGTACTATTTTGGTACAGAAAACCCCGTCTTGCGATTAATTTAATTAATTTCTTTAAGCAAATTGAGCGACAAACTAATGTGGTACGAAACAGGAAAAAAAAATTAGTTAATTATTCTTAATCAACTAAGCAATTAAATTAAATTAGTTAAACAGCAACTGATCCGCAATTACTGGGGGAATGAAGGTATAGGAATAGGAACTATAATACCATTAAAAAAAAGACATGTGGGAACATTTATACTTTTACTAGTATGGGTGTTGTCGTGCCACGAGGATGACCGTGGAAGTAATGAAAAAGAAAAAGTTATGTAGTTGGACTATCCATTCGAGTTTTGAGGGCGGTGAGTGACTATTTAGATTCTCAGGTCTAATAAAATTTCCAATAATCTCACGAAAGGTGTCTGGAGAGGGTGGTGTATGACGTGTACGTAAACCTTATCCTTACCTTGTGAAGGCAGAGATGATGTTTTCAATAGACCCTGCACTAATGTTGAAGTTGCTACTTACATAAATTTCAACTGTCTTATGGGTCAAAGAACACCTACAATTTCACCTAAAATGATGTTTTGTTTCTTCAGCATATGCAATGTCCTCTTTGGCATGCCATACAAGATACAACCGACACAAATTGATGAATGAATCCTTTCTTGTTTACAGAAGGACCATCCATATAGGTCTACATTTCAGGTATAGTGCAACGAGGCAGAATTTTATACAACTTTGAAATCTAGCTAGGAGGTGCAAAATGCAGAGCTGGAGAACTATAGCTCCACACTTTTTCTTGGGATATAAACTTCTGTACATCTCATAGAAATCTTACTCGCAAAAGAATTGAACAAATAGTTACAAGTTACAACAATCATACCTCGATGAGTGGATTTGAACCAATGCAATCCCTCATGAACCATAAGACACAGCCACACTGGTAAGAGATTAAATAAGAATACACAACAAAGAGTCAGTCAGATCTTGATTCGGGGTTGTATTCACAGAGATCAGAGGCAGTTTGGATGCTTGAACACTGAGCTTGATTACTTGACGCGCTTTGATTTTGCCTCTCTCGTTGGAAATCTTTCAAGGCTTTAAATCTCAAATCGTCAGTATACATACTTGCTTCTGGGATATCATCAGGGGTATCTCTTTTTCCTTCAAGCATGCCTACAGCCTCAGACATTATAGGCCTGAGTGATGGCGTTGAACTAGTGCATAATAGTGCTACTTTTACTATCCTTTCTGCTTCTGCTTTGCTGAACTGAGAACCCAATTTTTCATCAATCAGCTCCTCCATTTTTCCATTTTGTAGCAAGTGAAAGGCCTGCAATAAAGTTTTATAAGCTAGCAACTTCAAAGGGAGTGGGGGAGGTTCATGGTTAAAAAAGTTCAAGGATTCTCAATCTTAGAAATGGTAGACTGGTCTGGCTTTGTTGAAGTGCATTAACAAAAGGGTAAAGGAAAGATACCCAATCTAAAAGACAAATGAAATTGTCAGAAGGCTCATAGCTATTGTTGTTCTTGCCGCTAACAATTTCCAGGAGGACAATTCCAAAGCTGTAGACATCTGCTTTGTAGGACAAATAACCCCATAGTGCATACTCTGGTGCCATGTATCCTCTGCAGTTATTAGCATACAATTATGCTACAAATTTTACCTAACCACACTGCTGACAAGATAACGGCAAAAAAGAAGATCTAGTATGAATTTTACGTTGAAACTTACATTGTTCCAGCAACTCGAGTGCTAATATGGGTATTATCACCTTCAGTAAGTCTAGCTAGCCCGAAGTCCGAAATTTTGGGATTCAGATCTCTATCTAGCAGTACATTAGTAGCTTTAATGTCTCTGTGTACAATTTTAAGGCTTGATTCCTCATGAAGGAAAGCCAGACCTTTAGCAATCCCAACACAAATCTTGAACCTTGTCGGCCAATCAAGTATCAATTGACTTTTCTCTGAATCTAAAGTTGTCCAACATATTAAAATGTTAATGGACATTTCATAGAGAGTTAGTAATAGTTTAGAAACTTTTTATAAAAGAGATCGAATAACTTACTAAATAATGCGCGAGCGAGGCTATTGTTTTCCAAGTACTCATATACGAGCAGTAATTCAGTTCCTTCAATGCAGCAACCATGCAGCTTAACAAGATTTGGGTGTTGCAAACAAGAAATCATGCCAATCTCATTTAAGAATTCACGGTTCCCCTGTCTTGATTGATGCGAGAGCTGCTTTACTGCAACTAAAGTACCATCAGATAACCGTCCCTACATCAAATATTTGGTCAGTGTTCACAAACAATAATGATAAAGACGATACTATATTAGTATTGTTACCAGAGTAATACCTTGAAAACTGCGCCAAAACCACCTTCACCTATCTTGTTAGAAGCATCAAAGTTATTAGTGGCAACCTTTATTTGCTTTAAAGTAAAAGAAATGGTCTGCAGCTCCATGCCCTCTAAATCTGTCATGGAAATCAAGAGACTTTACTGGTTAGTCATCTATTTACAGCTCAACTTCTGGATATGGAGTTTTCATTGATTATCATTTCTGTAGAATGTACTCATTCAAATGAGTAATGCATTGATCAGCTGCCTAGAAACAAAATTTGCTAGTTAAAATAACTTCTTTCTAACTCCTGTTCAGTGATCACCTTTTCTCTGTTTCTTTTTGCATTGCAGATATCCTTTCCACCAAAGTGTGCTCATTAACAACAGGAAAATGCATGTAGCCACTACTCCAACAATAACATAAACAGTCACACTCTTTTTATCTTCCTCTGAACAAGATCCAAAAGCTGCACAGAAATGAAGACAACATTGTTAAAAGTGTATGCAGTAGCAGGGGCGATAGAAAATAAGATTCATCCAGTTGATTACATATAACTTCAACACGCATATCATTCATGGGAAAATAATAGCAAAGAGAATACGTGGGCAATCATCCAACATTCCTTCAAGCTGAGAATTTCTGTTAGCTAATTCAACCAAAATTATGAAAATGGATTTCCTCGGCCATATAGAATGACCCTTTGAATGAATAACAGAAAAAAAGGAGAGAAAACAGTTATAAAATGTAAACCTACATCGAACATACCAGGAGAGATTTAATTCCTACTTATTTTTTTAGATGAAAAGAAAATAGCAATAGGAATAGGAAAGGAAATTAGAGCTTAGAACTATATATCGGAAGGCTGAAAAGAAGAACCTGGTTGAAATAACCACAATACAAATATTCTATCACCTGGTAAACATCTAAGCTTATAGATGTTAGTTGGGAGCTAAAGATTCATTGATATCTCTCAGATGCTAAACAAAACATACCACCAGTAAAGAAATTATATTTTTTTATTACCTTGGTGTTTGGACCAACTTGCCCGCACCTCGACTAATTCCACGAAATACCTACTACCGTCCACCAGCACAGGTGTCGGGTAACTCTATCCACCGGGCTTGAACAAATGAGAAGAAATTATCTAGTGTTTTTGCCTCCCTTGAGATTTAAACGTGAGACCTCATAGTTCTCAAACCAATTCAATCTAAACCATCAGCTTACAAACTTTCATATCGATATAAATGGTGAACTTTCCCCCTTGACATCACTACTGAAAATATACTGCCTTCATCCTTTTTATGCAGAGATTTTGGAAAACACATTTGTTGTACTTATATGGTTCTAATATTAGCATCGAACTTGTCTGCTGCAAGCCCGGAAATATGCAAGGACCAATAACACTTGGCTTTTGATTGTTCATACAAACGAAGAGCTGATAACAGATATAGTGCATGTATATAAAAGAGAGGCAAACAATTTCATAATTCCAGGGAAATAAAAGCTACAGTCATCAAGAACTGGGAGGCTTGTAGCATCATAAATCAGTAACACACTAATACTTATAGTTAGTACAGAATCATAGGAAGATTAAGCCAGGTATGAACTTTATTAGCTTAGTTCAAACAAACTAGTTTACCCACTAAAAATTAGGAAAGCTATTGAAAAATTGCTCTTTCAATCATTCGGAGCAGGCTAAGTTAAATCCACAAATTGGCTTTTGTTGCTGATAATATTTACTTGGTCGCTAGATAATATTGCAACTATGCAGAGACCAAAGCGAATCAACTGTTGAGAGAGATAGCCAACCAATTATCTTTTGCAATTTCAGGAGCTAACTGGTATTCAAATAGCAGGGTGAAGAATGGCAAAAAAATCAGAATTTCCCACATATTAACATGGATAATGTCAGATAGCAGACCAATTTTATCTTTTACAACAGAAGTTGATAAAAATTGTCAACCCCACAAATAAGCTAACAGAGCATGTAATCAAGCATTCCATTGCAGTATTTCTTCTAGAAGCAATTAAATTTGTCATGTATGAACCTGTTCATATGATATGTACGATCTCTAGAATATCTCTGTGGGACTTTAAACTGATACATGCCTTTTTGTGTTAGTTCTCACTGAGGCATGCTTAATACACAATATACTTGACGGAAACTGAAGGAAAAGTGTAAAAGTAGATATACTATGATATTCCCCTTAAAATGATGAAGGTTGAGGAAACTTACTTGGTTTGAGTGAGATAGCAGATATTAGGGGACCGTAATGCCCTCTAGATGGGATTCTGATAGTTCCTTTGCCAGCCCAGTAAAATCGAATCTCCAAAAAGTTATCTGTTACACTGGTGTTAAAATGCTTAACCACGGGCGTTTGAACTCCACCAGCCTCATTCACAATATTGAAGTCTTTCCAAACTAATTTCTCCTGAAGTAGAAAGAACATTGTGTAGGTATCTTGTTGAAAGACGGGAATTGATTCAGTGAGATGTTAGAATATGTCTAGATTAATAGTATACGAAATTCTTCCTATTCAAAAATCTCAGTATAAAGGAATGATAAAATTTTGTATTCTAGTTGTCTAAACTCCTATATAGAGACTACTTGCTTGTTATAGATCTAATAGCTTCCATCTAACACTGCCTGCCAGACAAAGTTTTCTTTTTTTTCATAATAAGGCTTGTCTCTTTCCAGATAAAGCAGCATCACTCTTTTCCTCTCTCTTCCAGGCTCCAGCATCTTTTGGGCAGCACGTGCCACGTATCAACAGTCTGCATTGGGTTGATATTATCACTCTATACCTGTTAACCTGTCAAGTCAAACAGTCTATATATGCCCAGCTAGCTGATTTTTCACCATCCATACAGCACCATGTCGCTTTCATGAGAACATTTCTAGTTGTGACTAGTACAACTCAATGCATGGTTACTCTATCATCACCAAGTTAAACACCGTGGATTGTCATCTATCCAATCAAGCTGGCACAGTGAGTGCTTCTCTTTAGCCACTAGCTAAGCTGGCAACATGAATGTCCTCAAATTCAATATAACTCCTACTCGATTTTGTCCGAGTAGTATCATGTCACTTTTCACTTTTATAAAAATATGGCACCTTGACCTAACTCAACCCCAAAAGCTAGCTCAAGAGGAGAGGATTGCCAAAGGCCATATAAGCAGACCACCAAGTCCATTCCCCAACCAACGTGGGACTTTGACCCACTCTAACACCCCCCTTCATGCCCCGGTACAACTGGAGCGTGGACCGGGAGCCCAAACGGAGATGGTCCTGGATCTAATACTATGTAAAATACAAAGACAATGGACCAATTTCCTTATCATATTATTCCAAGAACAATAGCTATTTGTAGGTGTACAAGTAAACCTATCTTACGAAACAAAATCAAGTAAATCTATCCAAGGAAACAAAATCAGAAAAATCCTTAAATATCTCTACCTATGATTGTGCTATGTATATTATAGCTAGACATGTCTATGTATATTCTGCAACAACTTTTAATTTGCAAACGCAAGTTGCTGTATCACCTTGAGTTTGGAAGGTGTGTTGAGGGAGAATTAATGCAGTGATGTGTTAAATATATTCTAGATTAGTGGTAGAGAGCATTGGTTTCTAATTCTGTATGGTTAATTTCCCTTATATAATAAATTATCTAATTTCATTAAGGTTAGCTTACCATATTTATAATTGTAAGAACTTCTATGTATGGAGGCACCTTGTATATCATCTCAACCAAATTGAATACAAGTTCTCTCTTTTTTCCTCTATTTTCACACATCTAACATAGTTTAACCTTATAGAAAGTTTTTTTCTAATTGACATACCAACCTGGATGTATATATCAAACACTCGCCTTCCAAGACTGGTATAGGTGCTGTCATTTGTAAAACTTATCTCAGCAAAGTGCAAGCTGACATTGTAACCCCCATTCCTCAAGCAATAACGGAAGTAAGTGAGTGAGAGCGGAGACATCCGTGCGTGATTGTACAATTCAGAGAGGCTTTTTGATGGTGTACTTTCAATAAAACGTGCATTTTGGTCGTTATTATCATCCATAAAGTCCCCAGTGCTACTCAATCCCCAATAATTGGTGCTACTGCTGAAATATCTAGCAGAACCACCATCAACGCTTGCATCTCCTGCATAATGAACTTCTCCATCGCTCTCCTTTACAGTAAAATCATTTCCACCACTACTAACATGTAATGAACACCCATCTGCCAAGGAAAATAATAGAAGTCAATGCTCAAAATATTTCTCATTAAGTTAGGAAAATGATCAAGCAGAAAATATTTCCAACGATTAGGTTGTGAATCCTCAAATCACCTAAAAACCTGTAGATATATGACTTTAAGACTGAATCCACCCTTAGAATGTCTCTGTGTTAAATATCAAAAATGAAACTAACTTGCTACAGTCTCTTGCATAGTTGAGCAGTTTGCTATTTGAGTGAAGGAGAAGAAGGCCAAGCGGCTAAAGATGTAGTTTCAGATTCTTACTACTGATGGGATTCATATTCCATATGAAAATTGAATAACTTTCCAGAGAAGAAAAGAACATACTTACACCGACGACAAGTGAAATCCCTCGTACATGGAAGAATTCTCATTCTGTATATGTTAAAGCACAAAAGCAGTTAGAAGAAAATCTGAATCAAATAGGAAAGTAACCACTTCTGCTTTGCACTTCCTTTTTCCCTCAGTTTCATCATAAATCAGAATTTTAATGTTTCAGAATAATAAGAAGAATCATCTTACAAGGGGCTTACTGCTGCAGAGCTCTTGTACAAGTTTAAATACAGATTCCTGTAGAAGGAATAATTATCAGAACCATATATGCTTATCCAATAAATAATGTAAAAGCATGAATTAACAAAAATGGACCTATCCTTACATGTTTTGCTGACAAGCATGTTTGTCAGGTCCTTGCCATGTAAAATTATTGTAAGAAAGATCACTGCATGCAACGGATGCTATTAGATGTCACCTTCCCGATTATGAACCAAGCAGTTGTGAGATCCACATGAAGACGAAATATGGAAAAAATAATGCCAATGTGAATGAATCAAAAATTGCTTTTGCATGCCACTGTATGACCACTATGTTTATGAATAAAAATTATGACATGTTCCACAAAGACTGAGTCCATCATACACCAGCAGAAATCGTTTATGAAATTAGAATATTAACAAATATACACTTACACATTTATTCCATTCTTCAAAATTGAGTCTGGTATATCTCCACTGAGCATGTTGCCAGTAAGAAACCTATGTAGAGAACATAAAGCAGTTAGGCAACAGCAAATCTGGAAGTATAAGAACATATTTATACACTTCATACTCGAAGATGTTCGGGTATGAGCAAAAGAAGATTGAGAAGAGACTGAAGTTACTTGCTAATAAAAAAATAAAAAGGACATCATATTTGAGAGAATCTACTTTTTGTAATTCAACTTACACAAACTTCAGCACACTTCTAGCACTAATATAGTTTGGGATTTCTCCAACTAACTTGTTGAAGGTAACGTCTCTGCATAAAATTGAATAGAAAATCATGATTACCATTTGAACTCTCAGAAGGAGATAGAGGAGATGAATCTGTGCACACAAACTCTTACAACCGCCACATGTATATTGTAGAAGAAAAATGTATAAGAGCCAACTCTATATGTTAGACTAAATAATGTACTGGAGAGATACAAGAAGAGGAAGGATGAGAAGTTTAATGAAAAGCAAAGAGCAGCATGAAACCTCTAGATATTAAGGTGTCATTTACTAATTAAGAACGAGCGCGTAGTTTCTCAAACAGCCTCAATTATCTTTTAAAACTGGAAATGCTAAACATTTTAAAGTCACAGAGAGCACACTAGCTGTGATAAATCTCAACTTTCCAAACAAAGAAATTAAAAGGGACTTTAATTTCTACAGGAGTTCTTGGTAGAGAAGAAATGATTCCCAATTGTTTTTGACTGGAGAATGTAGTGTTAACTGAAAGAGGTGCCAATAGAGGACAGTAAATAGTGTGAACTCAGAGGATCCAATGGTCAAGGACAGAGGAGGAAGGACAGAAAATCATGTAAAAGCTCTCTCTCTCTCTATTTAATATCATGGAATTTGGAATGCAGCTGAAGAACTTTGAATATTAGGTGCAGAAAATTAAGTCCATAACTTACAATACTTGCAGATCCTTCATCGCCCAAATATATACAGGAAGCTCTCCAGAAAGGCTGCAGTTTCTCAATACCCTGTATCGAAATTTAATTAGCTTAAGGAAAGCTAGAATGCTTCATAGCACACTGTAACTGTACAATGGTTTCCACATATCGGTATAATTTGACATACAAGTTATGCAATCCCATTATATCACTCAGTGAAGGAAATGCCTGAACTGGTCCACCTATGTCACTGATCCTCCTGTGTACAAAATTCCATGAGAAAACTGGCAAAGAGTAAATGCTCTACAAAAACCTAGTAAAAAATAGTTAAGATAATGTTGAAAGGTTCTCTACTCACAAATCTGTTAACTTATTCAGAAGAGATATGTTTGATGGAATGGGACCCTCTAGTCCGGTGGCATGCATCTCCCTTCATATATCATCAAGAAAAAGTTTAGAAACTCTGCCAAAATATTTTTTTGAAGGTTGGAAGGTATTTTGAAAGATCTTACAGTTTGGTAATTTGTTTCCAGTTCTGTATGAAATCCGGAATTTGTCCACTGAAATTGTTGTCACTTAACCTACTGTATAGTAAAATTATACTGTGAGATATTCTATTCCCCAAGAAAAATAGGGACTAAAAGGAGCTGGGCTAGAATGTATGCTCTTACAAATCTGTTAAATTTACGAGTTTGGAAAATGAAGTTGGCACCTCCCCCACCAATTGGTTGGAGGATAAAATCCTGAAAGTAGAAAAAGAATTAATCACCCAATCTATGCATCAATCATTCAGGTGCCAAATGCCAATTATTCTTCAAGTTTGCTTTAGGAGAATATAACAAAGTGGAAGAGATAGGAGAGTCTTACAGGGTTTGCAAGTAGATCAGTTTCCCTAGTTCAGAAGGAACACTGCCTGAAAACTGGTTTGCCTCGAGATTCCTGGTTTAAAACATTTCATCGGATAGAATAAAGAGAGCAAATAACCACCAAAATTATATTTGGACAACATAGCTGCTACATTTTCTTTTGCAATATGTATCAATAATATGAGAAATTTTTTGTCTAGTTAAGAGAATCCAATCTCCAGACCGACATCATAGAAGCAAGTTAAAATAGAAATTCAATACATACAGGTACAAAAGGCTGCTGATATTTCCCAACTCCTTTGGGATTTCCCCTGACAACCGGTTTACAGTAACAGAGCTGGATCAAAAAGTATGCAATTACAATTTGAAAATGAAGACATGACAAAAAAAAATCATCAGCCGGAAAGAAGGTGGGTCATTACATGTTAGTCAGCTGTGTTGCGGCCCACTCAACTGGAATTCTACCACTGAGATAGTTGTATGCAAAATCACTATAAATGGGGTAAGAAAGACGAAGGCAAAAGATTTAGTGACTTATGTTGATATTGTCATGAAAAAAGAGGCTAGTGAAAGGATCAACTGTGAAAATGGTAAAGAATAGCTCTTACATTTCTTCGATGTAGGGAAGCTTAACCAATTCAGGTGGGAGTACTCCTGGAAGATTTAAACCCTTTAATACACTGCAACGTGAAAATAATATATAAAGACATCAATTATGGAACCAAATGCAATAGAAATAAAAAAAGATGTGGACGCAAGTGGAGAAACCAAATGACTGTTTGTGATAAAAGAACAAAGACAATGAGTGGTATTTAGCCCAGTTGAGACAGAAGAGTTCGTATGAAGTCACTAGAAGGAAACTTCTGAATTGATATGGCTTTTCTAAACCCGATAAAAGCATAGCCTATAATGTTTCTCTTTACAAGCTCCAGGAATACTTAAGTTTGAATAAGCCTTTAAAGTAACCATACATATTGGTTCTAGGGAAAGGAAGTTCATGAAAAATCCGACAACCTCTTTACTTCAGAAGTACTTGAGTTCGTTCATTCAATTTTATTTCAGACAGACATCAAGTAGGATTGTCCCCAAGCTGGCTCTGGGGTACCATTGATAATCACTTAGATATTGGTAGAAACAAAACATGCATGACAAACTAAAAGGTTGCAAACAATTAATCAATCTCTATTTGGTAATAAGGTGTAAATGCCTCACATTTTTGTGATGTGGTCTTCATGATCACATCCAACAATTTTCTCATGCCACTGTAGCTTAACTGTGACTCCAACGTCTTCAACTCTGCATAAATCTGCATCGAAACTCAAATATGTTGCACCCATCGTTTTGGCAATATGTTGGAGGACATTCACTGAAAAACAATCAGTAGGTTGAAATCAACTAGTATAGCTTGCACTATGCAATCTCCACAAAGGTACTATTTGACAATTACAACTGGTAATAACCAAAAAGGTCATCAGCCGAAGAAGTTTAGAAAAATTGATTTCTATTTAGTGTCCATTAAATTGAAAAGAACTACTCTCTCTAGTAAATATTAAGTGAATTGTTGGGGGCACATCCCTTAAGAAAAATATTTTAAGGACATAAATTAAAAGTTATTTTCCACTATTAATCTTTTGATTATACCCAAACTATTCTACTAGAAAATAAAAAGTAGTTAAGAACCTCATTAAATGAAGGGTAAATATGAAAAAAAAGTCCCAACAATTTTTCTGAACTTTGAACAATTCACTTATTTTGAACTATGAAAAAAGTCCCAATAATTCATTTTATATGAACCAGAGGGAGTATATAAACTATTGAACACTTTCTATCTGTAAGACAAGCAGAAAGATTCAAGATTAGGCTGCTCAAAAGCATGTTTCATCCCTTAATGCGACCGAGATGCCATGATTGTAAGCTAATAAGTGTCCACACTGACAATTAACACCTAACAAAGAGACCTAGATGCACTCCATCACAAAAACTACTGAAATACATAAAGTCTTTCCAGAGAATAGGGGGACACGTAGTACACTTCACGCAAAAGTAGCGTATAAAAAAGGGACAATTTCAAATATATACAATAAATTAATTAGTTTACAACAAATATAGTCATGTTTTATTTACATAAAATAGCCATAAATTATACAGTGAATATATATTATACCTTGCCAAAAGTCATAGAAAGTATACACTAACTATATAATATAGATTACTTATATATGAGTTATACACTGAATATACATTATGATACATTGTATACATAAAATATACACTGAGTATTCATGAATATACACCGAATATAAATGAATATGCACCGAATGGCTATTTTTTTGGTAATTAAAATGACCGAATGGCCATCTACTGTAATTATCCCTGTTAAAAAATCATCCTCTTCGTGCCCTTGATTCTAGTAAAGGGGTTATGAAAAGACTTGTTATTTTCTTATATCCATGGTGTAAGGGCCAACTTGCATACACAACGACTATTCCACCAGGTACCTAACACTCAAACCAGTTCAGGTACCAGATAACTTGCATTCTCTGGACATCAACTTTGTACTTGTAGTTCTGGACAGAAATGACTTGTAAAATAATGCAACTCCAGAAGTAGAGTATAAATGTTCAACCCTAGAGGGGGCTTTACGCAAAAACTTACCAGATTTCTATGCAAATTTTTTATGTGAAAGATGGTCACATAGTATTCGTCAATCTTTTCTTAAAAACTGTTTCACTTCCCTTTGTAATTTATTCCAGATACATCATATAAATCCTAAGATTCTGGCAGCCAAACGTCTTATTAAGTATCTTTTTTCAAGAATAACTATTCAATATCTGTATTTCTTTTTCTTATTGATTTGTATATGCTTTACTTGATCTAAGGGTCTATTGGAAACCTCTCTACCTTCACAAGGCCAACACTTCCATGTCAAGACGAGCAAATCAGAATAACACCTAAATTGGAACATTCCAACAAGAAGACATAGCATTAATTTCAGGAAATTGGTAACTAACTTTAATAATCCATGATTTATCTATTTGAAAACAGTAAAGTTCACACCTTTTCACTATACATTCAAGTAATTCCATCCATTTCTCATCTTCTTTAAAAAGACAGAGCTGTACTAAGAAATTTAGTATTTCTTGATCTGCTAAAGTAACCCCACCCCACCCCACCCCCCACCCCACCTTCATATGGAGTCCAAAAAAATAAATACCCATTAAAGGAAGAGAAAAGAGCAGCAGTTTTTACCTTCTTCTTGAGGCACTCTGGACTCTGCAGATATCAAGAACAAGAAACAGCAGTGTAATCTCAGAATCCAAGCTATGGTTGGGTACATTTTTCAAGATTCAAAAATGTGTAAAAGAAAAGAGAAAAAAAAAGTGCACTTTACTAGGAGGAATATATGAATCCCAAGAACATAAACATCAAAAAAAAAAAAAAGAGAAAGTGCGCATCAAGTTGGAAATGATTGGTGCTGGAGCTGTAGTTGTGATATTTTTTTTGACAAAAACGAATGAGGAATTTTGGAGGCATGCATATCTGTTTGATCGAGTGCCATTATCCTACATTAATTTAGTCATAAATTTCCTACAACAACAGTAACCTTTCGTCTCGATTTATGTGAAATTAACATAAAATTTTATTAAAAAAATAAATTAACACTATTTAACAATTTGTGTGACTATACAAAATAATTTTAAAATCAATTATTTTTAATTAACAAAATAAAAAGATATGTCATATACACTGAGACAAAATAGATGTAGTTGATCTAAGAACCTCCTCCAGCTTTGATTTTTCTATATTGAGACCGGAGGCAATAAACAAATAATATCAGCATAATAAATAGTATTTTTTTCATTTAAATTTATACGGTATAATTTGATTCGGTATTACATTTTAGAAAGAAAAAAAAACTTCAAATGTTAACATATCATAACATTTATGTAATTATAAGATTTTTAAAACTTGTAATCTTGAATATGTCATAATATTCATCACTAAAAAAAGTAGTAGCAAACAAAATTTATAGTTAGTTATTAAAATCTATCGTTAATCTTATTTGGCATTATTGATATACTGTTAAATTTGTGAGGTGTAAATTAATATTTTTAATGGATTAAAAAAATAGTAATACCACATAAATTAAAATGAGAGAGTACTTTATTTGATCGAATGTATTAGAAAAAAATTATAACTATAAGCTTTGGTTGATTGTATTAAACAATACACGCATTAAGTTATGCGGAAATTTATTATATAATATTTTATGTAAATATAATGTGGAATAAAACTACGTATTGCAAATATCGAAATAGAAAGTATTTAAAAATAAAAATAGTCCTTAATGTAAATTATCCCTTCATAACATTCCACGTATATAATATTATTTCTTAGTATATAATATCCTTAATGTGGAAAAATATATTACTATTTAAGCTAATCAACACATGTGCCCGGTCAAATTTCCACCATGAAGAAAAGTTATATGCAACATTAATTATTGAGATAAGTGTAAAAGCACATTTAAATTATCATATTTTTTTTGAGTTTCATATCTAAATTATTGAAAGGTTGAATTTTATATCTAAACTATCACTAGTTTAAGAAACACACATCAGTGATATGTGTAGAAAACTCTCTCTACTCACTCTATTTTTTGAAAAAACCTGACCATATTGTATTCCATATGGACAAAATATTTCACTTTGATAATAAATAAATAAATTAATAATATTAGTTAAAAGTTAAAGACTAAAGTATTTATATCTCCAAAAAAAATATTTTTTTAATAAAGAAATTACTTTTTTAAAAAAAAATATTAAAAAAATAAACTTTAAAATATTTTGGTCACGCACTCCACTCACAATCTCCGTCCTTTTATTTTTAAATTTTTTTAAAATTCTTTTATAAAATATTTTAAAAAAATTCATACTTCACCCATCCCCACTCCTTCCTAAAAAAATTATTATTTTTATTTTTCAAAAAAAAAAATTATACCGACTCCATCTAACCCTCCGCTATATATATATATATATATATCTTATTTTGTGTTATATATGTACATATATTTTTAGGAAAATATTTTTTCCTACTTGCGTACCGAATATAACAGAAATAAAAATTTTATTTTAAGAAAAGTCTTGTGGGAAGTAAAAAAAATACTTTTCTAAAATTATATATATATATATATATATATAACATAAGACAAGAAAAAAAATTGAAAGCGGAGGATTAGCTGGGGCGGGGTAGATTTTTTTCTTAAAAAGTAAAAATAAAAACATTTAAATTATTATTTGAATGGGCGGGGGATGAAGTAAGATTTTTTTTAAAAAAAAATCTAAAAGAAATTTAAAAATTAATAATAAAACTAAAAAAGTCGGGGTGGGCTGGGGTGGGGTGGGCTGGGGTGGGGGTATGGTGAGAGAAAGTGGTGGAGTGAGGTAAGAAAAATATTTTTATATTTTATTTTATAATTTTTTGGGGGCGAGAGATAGTAATATTTTAATCTTTAATTTTAACTAATAATTTATTTAGTATTTTTAAGGTTAAATGTTTTATCCTTATGGAGTGTGATGTGACTATTTTTTAAAATGAATCCCTTTGCCCCTCATTCTTCAAGAATAAGGAAGATCCTTTTCAAGTTTGAATTTGTTCATTTGGAATCTTGGTTCTTCTACTTCATATTTATTTAATATGAATATTTTCCCTCAAAGAGAGAGTGTATTACACACACCATAATAAGAGTGCAATAAAAGAGAGATGTATGTTTCTCAAACTAATAAGTGATAGTTTAGGTATGAAACTAACACTTTCAATAGTTTAGGTATGAAACTCAAAAAAATAAAATTGTTCAGGTGTGTTTTTGACACTTATCTCTTAATTATTCGATAAAGTTATGAAATTAGTCCATATTGTTTCTCTTTTGTCTGTCGATCGACAACCTATTTAAATTAAATAATGTAGTCATAAAATTTAAAGAATTTTACATTAACTTACAAGGGTCCTAAGTAATTTTTTTAGTTGGTTAACTTCATAGTTAATGATCATGTTTTCAAAGTTTCTAACGTTCAGGATGTCCAAAAAAATAATAATACAAAAACAATAATCTCTCATTATATTGGTTAAGACAAAACAAAATTGGATGAAACAATATTTATCTTTCAAAAAGTAATAGCAAATTAAAATAAAGCTTTCAAGTAACATGATAATAATGTGACAGCTAAAATATGTAAATTACATGACCGGATAAATATAAGGTAAATATTTATTTAAATTATATCAATTTAATGTATCATAATTTAAAAAATTTAATTAAGTAAAAATATATATTAAATAAATAAATACATACGTAAATATTTGAGGTGAGTAAATGACAATCAATTCAAGTTTTGAGACTTTTTGGGTGCTCAGTGCTCATATTGGTGTTATCCAAAGTACAAAAGTCATAGTTCGATCTTCGTTGTAGTGGAGTGAGAACTATGTGAAACAATTCACCACTTTACTATAATAAACTTTTATATGGTTAATGACACATCTCTGTCACCTGGTTAAATCATGGCAACAACACTTGGTGATATTTCCATAGTTGGAAAAATATTGAAATGTTTGAAAGTTGTCTTACGTGTGTAAGTGACTAAGTTTAGTTACTAAAAAAAAATAACAATCAAGAAAGGAAAATAGGGATAAAAAATTATATTTATATTTTAATAATTTGTGCGAAGGTTATAATTTTAATAAAATTTAATGAAAAAGACGTAATTCTCTGATTCTTTTCCTCACGATCAACAATTCAAGAGCTTTGCTTTATTCCTAAATCGACGAAATACTTGTTGCAACTTTACTACGAATGCGGAGCCAAACTTTGATCACAACCGTACATGTATGAAAATTTGCAGCTCACAACTTAGAGATGAAGATTTTTTTGTATGCAAAAGATTTGTAGACCACCACTGAAAAGTAAAGTTTTTTTTTTTTTTATGTATTTCTTCATGTTCTTCCTTTGTCTATGTCTTTCTGGTCTTGTGAACCCCTTTATATAGGCGTGAGCTAGAGGACCTTGAGCTTGAAGAGCATGAGTTGAGCTCGTCTTGTCAATTTAACAGACTGACCCAAATATAGTTTGGACTTTATTTAAGTTATATAACTTTAATTTAAACATTGATCCAATTTTATTAACCAATAATTTGACTTGGTCAATATAACATGAATTTAACAATTAATTCAAAATTTAATATAAATTTATTAATAAAATTTCACTTTTGATGCATCCTTGATATTTTCAGCAGAAAAATTGAAATTTGTTTAGGATCACAAGTCATAACATTGATTCTTCAAGAAAATAAATATCTTTTGGAGGGACATTTTTTTCCTTCCTTTTTTATACTTTCTTTTTCTATAATTCAATTTTAATTTTAATTTAGAGAAATTAAAAATTTGTCATGATTCATTAACTAATGGACTCTTGATCAATTTCATAATCATAAATCAAGAAATTCTTCTTAACTCATATCTCTTCAATTTCTCTTCTTAATTATATTCATAACTCCCATAATTTTCATATTCATAACCCCTAAACTTTAATTTGTAATACCTCGTGATATTCCTCTATTATGCCTATATAAACTCATATTTTGTTTCATGAAGACTCCCGGTCAAAGTTAGTCTTTCTCTTCTCTATCACTTTGGCTTGTGAATTATAACATGTAACAGGAAAGAAGTATGTGAACACAAAAAATATTTAATTCTTAAGTCTTTCTTTTCATTTTTATGTTTAGTTGTGCTTTCTTAATTTTATAATATATATTTTTACATATTTGGTATCCTCCTCCAAGCAAGTATATATATATATGATCAAGAAATTCTTCACGACAATCATACTAAGGTAATTTTGATAGCGGTAATAATTTTAATGCATTATTTTTGTGTGGTTAGTTGAAAAGTCAATTTTCGTCGAACACTAATTTAATAATTATAAAGTGTAGCGATTATGATATTTGTTTGATTTCAAGATATTATGATTTTGAATTGTTAGTACACTCGATTTTTATTTTTATTTTGCAGATGTATTGTATAGTTTAATTTTTTTCCTCTTTTTGATATAATTATTTTTGAATTGGTATAATTGGAATAGAAATATTATAAATATCATACATAGTGCAATATCATATTAACAATTGTATATATTTCTCTTGTGTTTTGTGTTAGTATCATTCAATAAGTGAAGTGCATTAAAGACGAAAACGGAAAAGTATTGGTAGAGGAGACCCTTATCAAACAAAGATGGCAGTCATACTTCCATAAACTTTTGAATGACAAAGGGGACAGAAAAATTGTGTTGGGAGATTTGGAACATACAGGAAGGAGTCACGATTTTGGGGGTTGTAGGAGTATTACGGTCGATGAGGTTAAGGATGCTGTTCGTAGGATGCGCTGGGGAAGAGCGACCGGACCTGATGAGATCCCTGAAGAATTTTGGAAGAGTGCGGGCTTGGTAGGTTTGGAATGGCTGACTAGGTTATTTAATGTCATCTTTACGAGGGCAATGATGCCCGTAGAATGGAGATCGAGCATCATGATCCCGCTTTACAAAAATAAAGGGGATAGCCAGAGCTGTGACAACTATAGAGGTATTAAGTTTCTAAGCCATACTATGAAAGTGTGGGAAAGAGTGGTGGAGATGAGGGTGAGGAGAGGCGTGTCTATTTTAGAGAACCAGTTCGGATTTATGCCGGGACGCTCAACTACAGAAGCCATCCACCTTATGAGGAGACTAATGGAGCAATATAGGGAGAGGAAGAAAGATTTGCATATGGTGTTCATCGACTTGGTAAAGGCTTACGATAAAGTCTCACGAGAGATACTATGGAGATGTTTGGAGGCTAAAGGTGTACCTGTAGCGTACATAAGGGTGATCAAGGACATGTACGAGGGTGCCAAAACCAGGGTAAGGACAGTAGGAGGGGACTCAGAACACTTCCCAGTTATGATGGGGTTGCATCAAGGATCAGCTCTTAGCCCGTTCCTATTTGCCTTGGTGATGGATGGATTGACGCGACAAATTCAAGGTGAGGTGCCATGGTGTATGCTTTTTGCGGACGACATAGTCCTCATTGATGAGACTCGTAGTGGAGTTAACGCTAAGCTGGAAGATTGGAGACGCACCTTGGAGTCTAAGGGGTTTAAGCTGAGTAGGACCAAGACAGAGTACCTAGAGTGCAAGTTCAGTGAGACACCTCAAGAGGTTGGCGCGGAAGTTAGGCTCGGGGACCAAGCCATCCAAAAGAGAAGTAGTTTTAAGTACCTTGGTTCTATCATACAAGACAACGGAGAGATCGACGAGGATGTCACACACCGTATTGGGGCAGGATGGATGAAATGGAGGCTCGCCTCCGGTGTGTTATGTGACAAGAAGGTGCCACCACAACTTAAGGGCAAGTTCTACAAAGTGGTCGTTAGACCAGCTATGTTATATGGGGCGGAGTGTTGGCCAGTTAAGGTCTCCCACGTGCAAAAGATGAAGGTTGCCGAGATGAGAATGTTGAGATGGATGTGTGGGCATACCAGGAGTGACAAGTTTAGAAATGAGGCTATTCGAGAAAAGGTAGGAGTGGCCTCGGTGGAGGACAAGATGCGGGAAACGCGACTGAGATGGTTTGGACATGTGAAGAGGAGAGTCCCAGATGCACCAGTGCGGAGATGTGAGAGGCTGGCCATGGATGGTTTCAGAAGAGGTAGGGGTAGGCCGAAGAAATATTGGGGAGAGGTGATCAGACAGGACATGGCGCATTTACGATTTATCGAGGACATGACCCTAGATAGGAGGGTGTGGAGGACACACATTAGGGTAGAAGGCTAGTACATAGTGGTTTTATTCTCCCTTATTCGTAGGCGTATTAACGCACTATGATTTCTTTTACTCTGATGTATGTTATTTATGGTATTTATGTTATTATCCAATAATAATATCTACTGTTTTTTGTGCTTTGATTATACTATTGTTTGGACCGTTTTCGTCATCTACTTATCTACTTATTTACTTTAATATTCTTGTCTGACCTTTTTCTATGCTTTTATTGAGCCGAGGGTCTTTCGGAAACAGCCGTCCTACATTGGTAGGAGTCAGGTCTGCGTACACTCTACCCTCCCCAGACCCCACAATGTGGGATTTCACTGGGTTGTTGTTGTTGTACATTTTAAAAAAATCTTTAAGTAGTAGCATATGACAAGGACTTTGATATAACTTTAGGGAGAGGAACGTGGATCTACTTGCAAAGTAGACCTAAAAGAAAACTTTTTGAAGCATAATTAAAAAATATTTTTGCTAGAGATTATTCTACCTTGGCTTGTAATAGTAATATAACTCTACCTATTGACAACACAATTTTTTTTAGTTCTCAACGATTCTATTTTTCTTATGAAGCATAATTTATATAATTATCTCATTTCAACTAAAAGAATTATGAGGACCAGTTTTATATTTATTTTTCTCGCAAAGAAAATTAAAGATGAAATAATTTACTCTATAGTATCATCGTTTATTCTTTTACGTATGTAAAAAATTATTTTTGTAACTATTCTTTTCTTGGTTGAAATGTATTTATAATGTTATTTTTTTCCTTTTTATTACATTATGAATGTAATAGTATATATTGTTTTTTGTATGTCTTAACTATATAACTATAAAAATTTATGTCTATATATTATTTAGTTGTGATTTTTGTAGCCATGTAACACATCTCTTATGCAGCCAAATCATTTATTCTTTTTTTTTGTTTTATTTAATTTCCTCCCTTACTTTTGTTATTCATATTTATTTTTACAAAAAAAAACTAATGCATAATAATTAATGTATTTGATGTCTATTAATATTATACATTCAAGTTGTCAATAACTAATATCTCTTTGTCTTCTTAGTAGATTATCATTTCAAAATATAACCTCTAATTATTTCATTTACTTCACTATTCATATATTCTAAAATTTTATTTTATTATGTACATATGAAAGATTTATACTTAAAAAAATAAAAATAAAATTATTTTATCAATTAAAAAAAATAAATGAACTATCATATCCAGAATGAATACGTAAAAATACCTTTATTAGATTTTTTTTTTTTTTTATTTTAAAATACCTTTATTAGTAAGAGGAATATTCGAAGAAAACAAAATGATCAAACATTTATAGTTGGAAACTTTTTATAAAAATAATAAATGCTTAGTCAAAAAAACCAGTTAAATATGAAAACAGTGATAAAAGTTGACTAAGAAAAGTTTGGTAGGACTCATAATAGAGTATATTTTATAGTAAGATTTATATGCATGCACTATTGGAGTGCTGTCGTTTCTAATATAAAATATATTGCAGTACTAATCAACACATCCCATTATTGACTTTGTTTCCTTCTAGCTCTCTCTACAAGCAACATATGTTTTAATAAATCAAATTTTAATAAAATAATTGAAAGATATTTGGAGTTTACTATGAGTGTTGAGGCTTCTATTATTTCATCTGCTCTCTTTGTTTTCTAGAATTAAGGTATGAAAGTTTTACAGTTATATATTAATTATACATTATGATAAACTAAATAAACTAAATATAATTAACTATATATGAGGTATACACTTGTTATAAATGAAGTATACACTAATAATTCAATCTCGATCAACTTAAATTTATTTTTAAATAATTTTAAATATGAAATCTCTCGATGTTTCGAGTCTTGAAATATATAATTTGCTCAAAACGATTCTGCAACAAATGTAGAAGAAGAAGCAAGACTAAAAAAAAATCATAAGTAGATGAAGAAGAAGAAAGAAGGTAGAATAGATGTCTTCAAAATTAAAGAAAGTTTTTTTTATAACAAATTAAATCATTGGTGTTTCAAAAAATAAGAAGTAGGTCATCTATTACTATATTTCTTAAAGTTAAAAGTTATTAAGTTAAATTTTCGAGAGATGTTTTCAATTTTTTTAACTCAAGAAAATAAAATTCAATATGTTCCATAGGCATAGAAAGAAATCATGATATTTAAAAGGTAAAATTTAGAAGATAAAATTGATATTTAAAATTGAGAGAGAAATGAAGAATAATTATTTTTCAAAGTTGGAGGGGAATTTGGTTTGTAACCCATTAAATAGATTGGGCCATTAGTCTCCAAATTACAAGCCCAAGTCATTTCTTCCCAAATTAATTTCGGCCCGCAATTTTTGGGTTAGTTCTTCCCAATAGTCAATTGAACCACTACCACAAAGTACACAACTCACTCTGCTGTGACACTGCCGGCGACGATCTGCTTAACTCATCCTCTTTCTCCGGCGAAGACGTCTACTTGTAGGTTTAAGTACTCTCTGCTCCTCATTAGGGATAATTTCTAATTTCTTCTCCAAATGCTTATTTTGTGTCTGCTTCAACCTATTTGTTATGGATTATAGCTACTGTGAGAAATATACCAATTAATCCTCCTTTCAGTTTCCGATTTTTAAAGTTTTCTAATCGTTTCTTTTCTCAGAAAAAAAATAAAAAACATAAAGCTCTAGAACAAATTTGAAATTTTATCACATATTAGAGAGTAGAGTCTAATTTTGGTTTGTTGTCAGAATATAGATGGACTGCAAAATTCTATCATTGAGTAGTTCCTGTAGCTTGGCTAGTAATCTTCGGGCAATTCATACACGCAATACTGTATTTTATCGGAAATATTCTTATCTGCCTGCAGGTATTACTTTCACAAGTTCCTTCTTTTGCAGAATGTTATTTTGCATTTTATGCATGACAGTTTTTGCAAAACTTTTAATTACAGTAGTAGCTTTTAGTTGTTCTTATTGGTGATAACCATTGCAAAGTTCTATACTTCAAATTAAATGTGTCTTCCTAGAGATTTACTGTTGGGTTAATGTGTCATGTTGTTTTTGATGGTTATTAACAGGGTTAATTCGTAAGTCAATTAGGTGCTCAATGAAGTCGTATAAGTTATCAGAGCTTACAACTTCTGAGGTTGACAGCCTCAAAGCTCGTCCTCGCATTGATTTCTCTTCCATTTTCAGCACAGTGAGTTAACAGTGCTTCTTGAACTGATTTCTTATTTTTTCCCCTTTAACTTATTGTACAGTTCAATCTAGTAGACTTGTTTTGAATGTTGAATGAATTGTATCAGGTTCAACCCATTGTTGATGATGTTCGTAATAGAGGTGATGCTGCAGTTAAAGAGTTAGTGCTTGTTTCAAAATGTTACCCTATATCTGCTATGTCAAATCCCCTTATTTTCCTCTTCGCTTTCCATAAGGATGCAGAACATGAGTTTACCTTTAATGATTTAAGGAAAAAGAATGCAGAACATGTGTTGTTGATCCATAGAAAATGCCAAAGATATGCTCCATGTGGAGGTCCTGGACTATTAAACCATATATAAACAATTTGTGTAATATTAATGAATGATGTAATGGAAATCTCTCCTTACATATTATGTTGTAGAAAATTATGTTGTGTGTCCTCATTCATATTGCATGGACCAAAATGATAATATTAGTAAGTGACATAAAGATGAGGTTTATCATGCTCCACATTTCAATCTCTGGTACAGTGTTCTTAAAAATGAGAAGTGCAAAAAAATGACAAGGTTCCATGTAGAAGATCCAACTGGATGGCCTTTGTGGCTTTGCAACTGTTAGCCTAAACATAAAATATAAAAGATTAATGATTCTATAATGCCATATCAGACTCTCCCTCCCCCTCTCTCTCTCTTCATTTTTAGTTCCCTTTGGAAACACTGGATATTGTGTCAACTTCTTAGTTATACTTTCTTTCATTAATTAAAGCTGATAACAAATATCTTTGGAGCGTGTTTTTACTCTTTCTGTAATTGGTTCTTATGTACTTTAGTTGACATTTTTTTAGTTTGATGGACGAAGTAATTTCAAACCTTCAGAATATCCCGAAGTTTAGATTAACTTGCCATAGAACGTACAAAAATCTTCATGTTTTTGCTCCTTGTCCATCACTTAGCAATTTTAGGAGTTAATAGTTCCATGTGAAACTAAAATTTGCCCCTATATGTAATCTGTCTTGTTGTATTGATGTTACTTTGTTATGATATCTGTAATGTGCAGTTACACATCACGGTTTGACAAAGTTGTACTGGACAAGATAGTTGAAGATGTCAATGAGCTTCCAGATCCCGAGGTATGTATTTGAATACACATCTTTTTTTTTAATGACAGCAATGGGGATTAAAGAGAGTATGACATTTTCTAAATAATTTTTCTTAAAAGACAATTGACTTCAGCTTTTCTAATTTTCAATCTAATTGCTTCTTTATTTGACTCAGCTTGATTCATCTGTTCAAGAAGCATTTGATGTGGCATATGACAACATATATGCCTTTCATGCTGCTCAAAAGCCTGTTGAGAAAGTTGTGGAGAACATGCATGTAAGTTTTGTGGATATTGTACAGGATTGATCTCAGTTGTGTGGCCTTATGTAGAAACATTGTGTTGACATTCTTACTTATCCTTTAACTTCTGTATTTCCTGCTTT
The DNA here is from genome assembly GCF_947179165.1 of Solanum dulcamara. Taxonomy (NCBI): domain Eukaryota; kingdom Viridiplantae; phylum Streptophyta; class Magnoliopsida; order Solanales; family Solanaceae; genus Solanum; species Solanum dulcamara. Next base: position 45,694,951 of record NC_077247.1, read on the forward strand.
GTCAGGGCGTCAGATGTAAACGTGTGGCTAGGAGTATTGCCTCTGTAGGGCTTTATGTTCCCGGTGGAACTGCTGTTTTACCTTCTACAGCTCTGATGCTTTCAGTTGTATGGTGATTCAATTTTCTGCTCTTATTAATCATTTCTTTCAACTCTAATTCCCTGAGTACAAAATCATCAATTTTTCCCTTTGGCCAGCCAGCACAAATTGCTGGATGTAAAACAGTTGTACTTGCAACTCCACCTTCTCGGGATGGCAGCATTTGCAAGGTATTTGTTTGCCATCTCACTTTGTTAGTATAACTTTATCAATGGTCATTTATTTGGACACCTTTTTTGTAGGAAGTGCTTTATTGTGCCAAGAAAGCAGGTGTGACCCACATCCTTAAAGCTGGGGGCGCTCAGGTATATGATGATACTCTTCCTTGATCTCGCATTCATCAACCGATGTTGCCCCTGATTCATTTCAATTAATTTCTTACTTTTTGGAACTCAAATCTTTTACTAACTGGGCCATTTATTGTAACTTTCTTACAGGCAATTTCTGCAATGGCCTGGGGCACTGAATCATGCCCAAAGGTACAACTTTCACCTTAAAGAATTGAAGCCTGGCATATTGAATCATACAAGCACTAGTATATTTCTATTGCTTTGCTGAGTTTAAGCATGAGACACAGAATAATGTAATTAACACGAGTACATGCAAGCAATAAATTTTGGCTTGAGTAGACTGTAGACACACACATTAAATTTCTGAAGTGTTCTTTTTTGATAAAGTAAGAGATTATCATTGCATGGGCCCCAAATTACAAAAGGTGTAACCAGTTGGCTCCAGTACAGAAGGGAAAAAAACATTTCAGCACTGGTACAAGTAATCTAAGCTAGAACTAAGGAGTGAACAAAGTCCAGAAACATGTCACTGCTATTAACAGGTGAAAGAAAATTTCAACTGAACAAATTAACTAACCATTTAGTCTTCAGAGAGTGGGTAGAAGTTGATATTCCATCAAAGCATCTGCGATTCCTTTCATTCCATGTAACCCAAAGAATGACTGCTGAGATCATCCTCCAGACTTTCTTGATGCCTTTGTCAACTCTCCAAAAATCCAGCTGATGTAGGGCTCCTTGATTGACTTGGGCATACTCCAGGGGAGGCTATATAGAGAGAAGAAAAAGTTCCAAATATCATCTGTGATGGGCAGTGCAAAGACAGATGGCCAACACTCCCAAGATTTCTGTTTGCATAAATAGCATCTGTTTACTAGATTAAGTTTCCTTCTGCTAAAATCATCTTGTGTCAAGCATGCATTACTGAGAGCTGTCCAGGCTAGGCATGCAACTTTGAGTGGTAGTCTGGTCCTCCAAACATGCTTCCTATTCCAGTCCTCCAGAATTCCACCTTGTAAACACATTAGATCATAACCTTCCTTGACTGAGTATTTCCCGCTTTAGATGTACTCCAAATGATTCTATCTTCTTGATGCTCATTAATGTTGAAATCTGCCAAGGTTGCAAGTAGAGCAATCGGGTCATTGATTTCCCAATCCTGTAGGTTCCTTCTGAAGGAGGGGCTCCATATGTTGTTGTCTATGTACTTGGTCTAGTGCACCAATGATTCAAAGAGCCATACTTGGCATCAATGACATCTTTCCAGTATCCTTCTCCTGGTTGACCATACCTCCATAACCTTTTCATTAGCATACTTTGGTTGTGAAATTTGAGATTCCTGATGCCTCGACCCCCTTTGGACTTGGCTTGAGTGACTCTAGGCCAACCATTTGACTAGAGAGAATGTATGAGTTTCACTATTACCTTCCCATAGGAAATAGTAAACATTCATTGAGATGATCCTAATTAGTTTACGATTGAGGCATATTTGTTTTATTCATGAAATAATATAAGCTTTAATAATTGGACAAGGGCCGATGGAAAAGAAACTATGCATCCCTTTCATTAGTCCATATTTCCTTTAAAACATGATGTCCCTGCAGTTATTGTTATTGTAGGAAATGCTATTGCTTGAAAGAGGGACACTGATTTCTAGGCAGTAACAGGAATTAAAGCACGTGTGTTGTAAATAAGAATGTGCTGAATAGATATTGCTAAAGGAACCAATCTTAAGGGAAAGCCAACAAAGCAACTATGCCTTGTTTTATTGATTGCTATAAAAAGACGATTCCTTGTTATATTGATTGTTCGAAAACATGATAGATGATAGTAGGTGAACATAATATTAATAGAATTTTGCACCTAAGGGTGTAGCTTAGTGATCAATGAAGTGGGTTGATAACCATGATGTCTCAGGTTCAAATCCCTTTCTCCCCATATGTCCTAGGCTTGGTGGACAAGGTTACCTAGTATGGTGGGAGGTGACAAATATTTCGTGGAATTAGTTGAGGTGCACGCCTAAAACCACCATTATTAAAAAAAAATATTCATAGAATTTTCTTGAATCATCAAAAAGAAAATGAGAATTTTGAAATAATTTTTTTTAAGTGGTAGTCGCCTTCTATTTTATAGGGATATAAGTTTACTGGGTATTGTTTATAGATTTTAGTAAAGAGGATATATGTTACAAAACTTGGATGCTTGGGGAAGTATTATCTTCTATGAGGAGGAACTGCATCTCAATAGCCGCTAAATACAAGCATTTCTATGCAATTCTTGTGGACACTGTGAAGAGCTCAGGGGCTCCTTTTCTTTTTTGCTTGGACAATGAGAGCATGAGCTACTTCTAATAGATCTTCATGACAAGGGACAGAAGGAGAGTGGTAAAGAGATAGAAGATCTTATGTTGGTATATTCCTTTTTTAAAAATTATTACTCCCTCCGTCCCATTTTATGTGGCACCATTTGACTTGGCATGATATTAAGAGAAAAAGGAAGATTTTTGAAACTTGTGGTCTAGAATAATCCTTAGACATTTATGTGGTTGTAAATCATTTCATTAAGGATAAAAGGAGAATTTTAAAGTTGAATTGTTTTTAATTATAGTAAGGTGACATTCTTTTTGGGGGGATTAAAAAGGAAAGGGTGCCACATAAAATGGGACAGAGGGAGTATTATTATCATTATTTAATAATAGTATTAGGATTAGAATCCAGATGGAGTTTTTCTTGGTTAATTTACAGAAATGGAAGATTACCCTTTTTGTGTTGAGTAAATCGAATTAAGGCTTAATAAAACAAGAGTAGGACTGAGAAGGCTAGATAGTACCATTGGTTTTGGTCGAAAGAACAAGAGAATGAGAATAGAAGAAGTTAGGTTAGGGAGGCGAGCAGTCCAGTCTGATATTAGCTCAGGAAAGTCTGTCGATTTTTTTCTGCAGTGGTTTAGGAGCAGTTTTATCCTATAAAATACAGTATAAGTTTTTGGAGTATTTGACAATTTACCTTTTGTTTCTTCTAAAAAAAGTTTCTGGTACTTGGCTGAAATTTATATTTTATTAGGGTTACATTCAGTCAATCACTTCTCAGAATATATATCAAGGAAGATGCCCCTGTGTACAGTGTATGCAGTTGATCCTTATTGTGGAACATTGACAATATTTCTTACAAAGGAAAGTAATTATGGCTTGTATAAGCACATACACATTCTATTTGTTCCTTATACATCTGTAAATCTAGAGCTACTAGCCTCGATGTCCTTGAATCCTGTGGTTGCTTTGTAGATACCTTACTGAAGTTGGTTTCCTTTCTTATTGGCCTTTGGATCACTTTACAATCAAACTTTCCTTTCTTTCTTTGATAATATTTAAAGGGGAAGCATTACATTGCCATCTATGCCAGGTTGAGAAGATATATGGGCCTGGGAACCAGTATGTCACTGCTGCAAAAATGATTCTGCAGGTATTGGTTTCAAGTAAGAGACAATCTTAGGTTAGGGATATTTGCAATGTAGATAAATGTCACTTGAAATAAATATGCAGCTGAAAGACTAATGTCCTCACTTTAAATTGTCTTTTGCTAAGTAGTATTCTCTCTCAACAGAACAGCGAAGCGATGGTTTCTATTGACATGCCTGCTGGGCCTTCTGAAGTCCTTGTTATAGCTGACAAGCATTCCAGTCCTGTCCACGTGGCAGCAGATTTACTTTCACAGGTATTAACTCCATTTTTCACTGCTTGATCAAGTTTCCATTCATACTTTCAGTGTCTTAATCAAGTGCTCTTATTTCACATTGGGACAGCTTATGTCTCTTCTGAGAGCAAAATAAGAGAAGATTTAAGCTTTTCATAGTGAAGAAGATCAACTGTTAATACAGATTAAACTGAAACTTCCATCAATTCCTAGCTATCATTGAGGCAAAGACGGCGCAATGGGCAACCTCTATTTATTCTTATCACCTCTTATGCATTTTTTCAGGCGGAGCATGGGCCAGATAGCCAAGTCGTACTGGTTATTGCTGGGGATGGTGTTGATCTAAATGCCATTCAAGAGGAAATTAGGAAGCAGTGTCAAGCGCTTCCAAGGGGAGAATTTGCACTTCAGGCACTAAGCCACAGCTTCACTGTGTTAGCACGGGATATGCTTGAGGTATGTTTGTGATTCGTTGATCTTGGTTGGCAGAAATTTGCATAGAGTTGGATGTATACTTGCTGTCATTAAATAATTCTGCCTGAACATATTTTTAAAAATTGATTACATCATTTATGTAATGCAATATTCCTTATAAATTTCTTTGTCAGCTACAGTCTTTTCTCTTAAACTTAAATCAAAATCTTTTCCAGGCAATTTCCTTCTCAAACATGTATGCACCTGAGCATCTTATAATCAATGTGAATGAAGCTGAGAAGTGGGAAAGTTTAATTGAGAATGCAGGTACTTTAGATCCATGCGTTTGCTAAGTTTTTCATTTTCCATTTGGCATATCCACTCTTCTGTTTGTACGTTTTGGCTATTGGGGCTGCTGATGTTTTTGTGTATCTGAAATATGATCCACAATCTTCTCTTGGTTTTTGCAACGTTAAGGCGAGATATGTAGTGGGTAATATGTTCATTTTTATTCTTCCTATCTTTTTAAATTCCTTTGTGTGAGTCTCCGTCCTGCCTTTTGTGATCCTCCATTGAATAAAACTTCTCCATATGATTTAACAGCCTTTTTTCTTTACCCGAGATTTTTGTTTCATTTTCTATTTTCCCCCTTGTCTCATCATCCAGCTGGTTAACTTTAGTGGTTTAAGACTGTATTGAACTGTATGAGATTGATAGTTTTTTTTTCCGTATTCCTTTGAACTGATGACAAATAGAAGGTTCATGGTGGCTGGCCATTGGTGAACCGGATTAGTTTTCTTCACTAGTGATCCTGTGAAGTGTTTGCATTGTTCTTAAATTATTCCGTGTCTCCTTTTTTCTTAGAAGATATTCGTGCATGGGGTAGTTGCCTAGCCTCTTCTTCTTTTTCCCACATAGTGGTCAGTCAGCTTGGGTTCCTAGGATAAGGTCTAATATTTCACTTCGGTAGTTGACATGCCATATTTTTCTATTTCGGAGTTCCGGGCTTAAAGAAATCTGGATTTACATTACAGTATTACAGATGAGGCAAAATGAAAGTACTCCCTGCACTCAACAACTATAGGGTATAAATAATAAGTAGTCTGCACACTAATAACCTATCTACATTAGGAAGAAGGCCTTTTTATATGGCTCACAATCAACTGAAATTATAAATTATGGAGGGAGCCTGTTTTTTCAAACAGACTGATTGATGTTACAACTATTGAGAAATTGGATGATGCTACTTCCTCAAGTTAAATTGTGAAACTTAGTAAAATTTAAGCAAATTCATTTACTATAAAATCAGCTGTATGTTCATTATGGTCACAACTGGCGAACAATCTCAAACATTATTAAGAGAAATTTCAGAACTTCCTCCGAAGAAGAAAAGGGAAGAAGAAAAACTGCAGAAACTAGAAGATGGTATGATGAATATTGAATTACTGTCCTTTCAATCTGTGTTTATGTGTGTGTCTGTTTCTGTAATTTTGTTTATTCCACGTACGAAATTGACACAATGCCAAGCACCAACTACTTGCGTTGATCAGTGGTGATGGATGCTTTTTCCTAGACTTTTTTGTCAGTCTGGTTTGTCCGATTGGTGGGAGCTGTCTAATGCTTGTCCCAACTTGGGCTCTTTAGAATAACAACAACAACAACAAACCCAGTATAGTCCCACCATGTGGGGTCTGGGGAGGGTAGGGTGTACGCAGACCTAACCCCCACCTTAAAAGGTAGGGCGGCTGTTTCCGAAAGACCCTCGGCTTAAGAGAGAAGAACAAGGGAGGAGAAACAAGGAAAACAAAGCATAGGTCAGTAGAGCCAGGCATATATCAAACAATATAAAAATATGAATAATGAGAGCGATAAAGTCAGGGTAGGAAAGATCGGGGATAAAGGAGCATTAACTACTATAGATAAAATAGGATACCCAAAGTAAACTGGGCCAACTAATATAAGCAGTAATCCCATGCAAAAATCATATGTTAATAAACAAATGAGCGCGACTACGACTACTATGGAGAAAAGATAGGCCACCTAGCCCACTATCTTAGTCTGAGTCCTCCATAGCCTCCTATCTAAGGTCATGTCCTCGGTGAGCTGCAACTGTGTCATATCATGTCTAATCACCTCTTCCCAATACTTCTTCGGCCTCCCTTTGCCCCTCCTGAAACCGTCCATAGCCAACCTCTCGCACCTCCGCACTGGAGCATCTGTGTCTCTCCTCTTCACATGCCCAAACCATCTCAGTCTCGCTTCCCGCATCTTGTCCTCCACCGATGCCACTCCCACCTTGTCTCGGATATCTTCATTCCTAATTCTATCCATCCTAGTGTGCCCACACATCCACCGCAGCATTCACATTTCCGCGACTTTCATCTTCTGAACATGAAGTTTCTTGATTGGCCAACACTCCACCCCGTACAATAGAGTCGATCTAACCACAAACTTAGGCTCTTTAGAATACAACTCAAAAATGTTCATGTTCATGTGCTAATTCTGATGTCTTCAGTGTTCGTATAGATACCAGGAAAGTTGGGTTGGAGCCTTGGAGGTTCATATTTTACCATCAATTAGCAATTTACTACTAATTAATCATGTTTCCCTTTGGTAAATCTAACATATAAATAATCAACACTGAATACTTGCAGGTTCTGTATTTATGGGACAGTGGACACCTGAGAGTGTAGGAGATTATGCAAGTGGAACTAACCATGTTCTTCCAACTTATGGATATGCACGGATGTATGGTGGGGTCTCTTTGGACTCTTTCTTGAAGTACATCACTGTGCAGTCTTTGACAGAAGAAGGGCTGAGGAATCTTGGCCCTTACGTAGAGAAAATGGCTGAAGTTGAGGGTCTGGATGCCCACAAGAGGGCTGTAACCCTTAGACTGCAGGACATAGAAGCGAGGCAAGTATCGCACTCAAGATGATCCCTCTATTTGTATGCATGAAAGAATAAATATTGAGCAATTCCAACCCTTCATGCAAATCCGAGGTCGTTTATAGTTTTGTTGAGGAGTGTTGAAGCTCTATGTTACCTGCACTCTGATTTTTGTCCTTCCAAGTGTTGAATCAAACACACACTTGGAAGAAAAAACAGTAATGGTGCCATGGATGAGCGAGTTCTTCTGCTGTATTTGTTAGAAATAAATTCAAACCAGATATCTGAAAAGATGATTTCATCAAATCTAGTAGTACTGAGTTTGAGGGTTGTATTTTAATTGGTCTTTCGCCATGCTTTATAACAAAAGTTGTATTGGAGCAAACGTGTAATATTTTGGATTGTATGTGTAGTTGTGGTGACAAGAGGTTGCTTAAGCTACACATAATGAAGAGCTAATTTGAATTTATATCCCAATTAAGGTACCAAGTGTATTCTATAGACAATCTTTCAATGGTTAGTTATGCACGTTAGACAACGATTCAACTGATTGATAGTCGAGTTGATTTATGCCCTAATTATGGTGCTTGTGAATCCATGATTTTTATAAAAGTAGGTATTTTATGTACATATTTTCCTAATATGTAATATGGATATACTAATTATGGTACACATCACCTTTTATTAGTGAATTGATATTAATAATTGAAAGTTGAGTTACCACTAGTCAATGATTTATCTTATATAAAATTAAAGAAATATCTTCATTTTTCCAAGTGAATTATATAGTTAAAGTAACATCTTTCTTTTTTTTGGCAACGTAAATGCATTGTACAACTCAAAATCAAGAAATACATCTCGTCAAGAACAACCACACAAAGCAAAGCTGTTTGGCGGCTTATTTTTAAACCCATCCGATCCAACCGAAGATGAATGGTGCTATATTCATTTGGAGGGTACCACAAGATTTACGCCGAGAAAGTGTTAGAACTCAGCGTAAATTCCAAGCCGATGAAAAATGTACAAACATTGTAGCTAAATGTACAACCTGTGTGCCACAGAATTTTTTATTTTTTTAAAATTTATTTGCAAGCGCATCAATTTCCCTTTAATTTTCTGATCTTCATCATCAAACCCTTCACACTCCAAAATACGTAAGAGTCCACAATTGTTGAATTTCGCTTGTTATGGAAGATACACAGCCAAATAAGCAAGCCAATGACGAAGACCTATTCGACGATGCGGCGGAGGAATTCCCCTTCGACGATTGCAGCGTCATATTTTCCGACGCCGAAACTGGCGTATCGGAGGATGACGTAAACCCCAATCAATCCCCGGAAAATGACGATTTTACTTCGTCTTCTCTCCGGCACCGGCGACCTTTTTCTTACAATGATTCTGGTAACGAGTCTGCTAAATTTCGACCTTCTATAAGTTCCGGGAGTTATTCGAATTCGAGAGAGCGAAAGTTAAGGTTCTCAAGGAAATTGATGGCATACGATCAGGATAAGAACGGAAGTTTGAATAATATAGAAAATTCGAACTCAATGCAGCTTGATTTGAGCACAAAAAGTCAAAAAGGTAGAGGTGATGAAGAAAATAAGGAGATTTCGATAGGTATGAATGCAAATAGTGTAATAATAGGTACTTCGAATGATGATTCTTCACTGCTGAAAGAGGATTCTGTAATTACGGATGTGAACAATGACGGAATCAATAATTCAGAAGAAGTTAATTCGCATTTGAGAGAAAGTGATGATTCAAGTTCGAATGTTTTGTTGGATTTAGCGAATTTAGTGATAAAATCTGTTGGATTTCAAGTGAATATGTTGATAACTATTGTGAGTTTAATAATAAAGCTGTTTACATTTCCTGTATGGCTAATTTATAGCTCGTATATGTTTGTGATGGATCCATTTCAAATAATGAGGCGTGTGAAACGATATGTAATACACAGGTTTATGAGCAGTTTTGGGTTTGTGTTTGAGAAGATGTTGAAATTTGTATCTGGATGGTTGAAGGAGCAGAGTTCAGTGTGGAGGTTGGGGCTTCAATTTGGATGGGGATGTTTGTGGTCTGTGTATGTGTGTTTTGTGTTGGTTGGATTGTTGGTATCAGCTTTTATAATGGGCGGCATCTTGATGAGAATTATGGTGGAAGAGCCAATCAGGATGAACGAGCCTTTGAATTTTGATTATACAGCAAAGAAGCCAGTTGCATATGTGCCGATAATAAAAAGTCCAGGTGTGACCTGTGGTGTAGATAGTCAAGTGGAGGTTGGAATGGTTGATGGGGTGCGAGTTATCCCACCTAATCATAAGCTGCAGGTTACTGTTTCACTAATGTTGCCTGAATCAGATTACAACAGAAACTTGGGCATTTTTCAGGTATGAGCCCAAGGACGTTTGTGGTTGATACTTGATGGATTTTTTCCTGCTATATACAGAATAGTGATAATTGGAACTTCTTGTTAAGAGTCCATCAACATGGGTTCATTGACCTGGTTGGGAAGTAGTTTTTTAAAAATAAATTGTGAAGTTATTGCTTTAGTTTATGCGTAAAAAGTAGTCCCAACAGCTATGAAGTCGCTTGACTGTCTACATGTTGTCCATATTTGTTATGTTTGGTGCTTTCTGCGAGGATGGAGTTCTGTTGTATATTCAGATGGAGGATATAGTCTAGACATGGTTTTCTATTGCAAAATGATTATAAACTGCTATCTTCCAGATTAGTTTAATTAATGCATACAAATAGGAAGTTGGAGTTTGAATAAGCTTTAGATATCTGTTTGCTGACTCTGTATCTGGTTTGTGTATGACATGTGATAGGTTTCTAAGCTAGTGAATTTTTTAATTGATATACTTTTTAAAAAGCTGCATATAAAAAAGGAAGGGGGATCCGGGGAGGTGGGGAAGGGAGATAGTTAAGAATAAAATGTCTCACAGTGATTTGAATATTTGACATTAGTTTCTTTCTCCTGTCCAGCGTCTATTTACCAAGTTAACATGTCTGCTCCTCTAATTCCAGTTTCATCTTGTCCGTTTCGTTTATGTATTGAAGAACTTGGCATGATTAATTTCATTGATTCCCTCCTCGTAGAACTTCAAGCCTACAACCTATTTTAGGAAAGCAAAGTTGAGATTTACATTGTCGACCCATAGTAATTCTCGTTACTTGAATTGAATGATTTGTTGGTCTGTGATGCATTTCTACATGTTCGGTCTTACCTGAATGATTTAGTAACTTTTTTGTTTCTTACATCTGAAGGTGAGGGTGGATTTCCTCACTTCTAATGGTAAAGTGCTATCTAGCTCCAGGCGACCCTGTATGTTGCAATTCAAAAGCAATCCTATACGCCTTTTTTCTACTTTCCTTAAAGCTGCCCCTCTTGTCACTGGATATACATCAGAATCCCAAAAGTTGAAGGTAGACTTAAGGGGCTTCTCTGAAGGTTTCATTCCAACTGCATGCTTGAGGGTTATCATTGAGCAACGAGCTGAATTCCATCCTGGAGGTGGAATTCCCGAAATATATGCTGCCTCTTTAACACTGGAGTCTGAACTTCCTTTTACGAAAAGAATGCTATGGTATTGGAAGACAACATTGTTTGTGTGGGTTAGCATGATGTTGTTTACAATGGAATTCCTTCTCGCTCTTCTTTGCTGCAAACCTCTTATCATTCCGAGATCAAGATTGAGGCGTGATCCAAACAGTCGTACTGGGTCACAGAACAATCCACCTATTGGACGGTAGTAAAACCTTATGGTTTGATCTCTTGAATCATGCTGCCATTTCTTTTTTGTTTGTACATAACAGGTAATCTTTTTCCCCAAGTGTAACTTATTTTAACATGTATGCATAGTGAATGGTTTTTATTTTTTCTCTGAATATGTACACCCTCTCAAGAACTTCCAGTTTCATTGACTAGTATATCATTGTGTCCTGAATTTTACAAATGTCGGATACTTTGTGTTTCCTAAAAGTTTCCTCTGTAAAGCATCATTTAGAAATACTGCCGATATAGTCATTTCCTATATGGACAGAGTTCTGAGAAATTTAATGTGGTTATGGGACTACTTCTGTTAGTGTGCTTGTGATAGTATTTTCTTATGGTAAAACCTCAAAATGATTCATGGAGAGCCTCAATGGAAGGATATAATCTAAAGATTAGCTAAACAGTAGATACTTTTAAAATCTAACATATAAATTATAACATATGGTAGCTGCCAAATGCTTCTATCAATTCTAAAGAATTGCATAAGAGGACCAGACCATTGGTTTTTGTATTATATATTTTTTTGGCTAATCTACTGCTGAAAGAGTTAACTTGGACCTGAGAAGTGGTTGATTAATCAGACCGGGACAGTAGTATCTGTCGTTTATATTTTGTTTCGGGCTAATCTTCTGAGAAAGGGAAAAAACACAGTGGTTTCATTATAGGTCTTAACAGACTTTATGGCATTGTAAACCAGATACCAGCTATAGCTCCTGCTGTAGGACCCAAAATGTATATCCATTGTTTCTTGTAACAATTTGATAGAATTACTGGTCCCAAACTTCTCGCGGAGTTCATTGATGCCCCTGAAATAGGCCTGTTCATCACACTATCCCAATGTGTAGAATGAAGAAATTAAAACTCTAAATAACACCACTAGAAACTTTTACTCCCGACTCAATTATGTGTGTTGGTCCTGTACTCGTTTTATTTGTGAAAGTCATTTTATTATGTAGGTTCATCCCCAAGTTCTCATTCTTGTAGCTTTTCGCTTAGTTTTAACTTCCAATTGCTGATGATAGTCTGAACTCTGAAGTATTCTTCTACTTTGAGTTGCTCATGTTTATTTTCTGAAGCTATTTTAGGAAAACACGTAGTTTTAAACGCTTAGCTTTAGAAATGCATTCTGAAATGGGTCCAAAGTAAGTGGAAAACCAGAAGATATCTATTTAGCATACCCAGAAAATAGAGTTAATTGTGACTACAGCTCCAATAACATGTCCAGTGAGTTCTCCAACCTGCATCATTAAACAGAGAGAAGGATAGAATAAGTCAAATTCTGCCCTAGGACCTTTACATTTAAACAAGCAGTGATCACTAACAGCTCGATTATCCACTGCGGTGCCTGTAACAGCAAACATGAGGTTGAAAGTGATCAAGAATTCTAATCCAAGAGACTGCAAATCTGAGCCAGCTGGTATTGTTCTCAGAGACTGAAGTTGCTCTTCCTTGAACATTAATCTCGTAGTGACAGTTGCTAGAGTTGCTCCCACGACTTGTGCTAATATATATGCTGGCACCTGAAAATAGAGTATCCCCAAAAGTGAGGACAAACATATTTAAGTATCTTTTTTGGATGTTTAGTCCTTTCTTGCTTATTCTTGTTGTATTTTGGGTAACTGAGAATGGAGAAACTTACATGTCTCCATGCTATCCTCTTCCATAAAGCAAAAGCAACGGTGACAGCAGGGTTAAAATGGGCACAAGAAACAGGTCCAACAGTGTAGATCATAGCCATCATATCCAAACCCCACAAAACTGTTATTCCTAGAAGGCTCATGTTCTTGTTCACCACCATGGCAGCAAAACCAGCAAACATCGATAAGTAGGTGCCTAGAAGCTCTGCACTAACTGCATTGATAACAGAAGATTATTCATTAACTGGCTCCGATAAGAATATGATTTTACTTAATTCCCCTTTGAATGTGGAGATAGGAGGAATTCATATTTGTTTCTTTAAGGTGGGGTGGGCTGGGTGGCAGTTCATAAGGTGGTGGAAATTTGGAAACATGAATTGACTTCAAAGTTTTTTAGTGCCCTTTTGGAAACACATCCTTTTACCCTTTTGCTAATGTAAGTATAACACAAGAACCGTAGTTTGTGAAATGGAAAATGACCAATATGTTTCAATTCTCTGTAATAAACAAAACTTAGGAAAATCCGAAGGGTTTATGGAAAATATTGCGCGCGTTCAAATGCTCAAACAGAATCCAATACTTTGTTCTCTTAATGACAATAATTCTATTGTTTGGGTTAATTCTTATGGTAAAGTGACTTGTGCCATTAAGTTTCACTAAATTGCAATGTATACTCAAAGCACAAAAGATGTCAATCAAGCTCATTTTAATTGTTCACGATGGGAGAGTTGAAATCTATAGTAATGTTGATTGGGGTGGATCGACAAATGACAAGAGATCAACTTCAAGATGAGAAAAGATCATTGAGAAAACATCTTGGTGAAATGCATTGAACATTCTATTGCACATAGTTTTCGGTGCTACAATCTAAAAGTTAGGGTTTTTCTCCGATATTACATCTTTCCCAAAGTGTAAATTCTAACAAGGGTGTGTTCGGTACACAGACATATTATTTAGAAAATGTGCCCCGCTCCCACCCCTTATAAATCCCAGACTCCCATCTTTCACCCTCACAATGTTTGTTTAGATTATATATAAATGCTCTTCACACAATATTTTCTGCTTACTAAGAAAATATTTTCCTTCGCAAAACACACCGTGAATTCTAATTAGACGAGATCTTTTTTTTGGATGTACCATAGACTATGTATTTGATTATGTTTGAAACGAGAATTATTTATTTTGGTACGTGCTATTATCTACAAATTTTAATGTATAATTAGAATGGAAGTGGTAAGAGCATCAAAATACTATTTAAGTTCAACCAAAAAATATAACAATGAAATAGACTTGTTGCCTAAAACATCCATATACACAAATCAGCAGTCAAGGAGCTAAGATGTTCAATCCATTCTTATCACAAAAGGAAATATTTGCATTGGGATTTCTCCAACATATTCCAAAAAGTGTAAGGAAATTGGAAAACAATTTTAGGTGGAAACTTGCTAGTGTTAATAAACGAGACAAAAAGTTTTCCCCAACTTAAAAAAATCAAATAATAGTGCGTGCATTACTACAAAAGTAATGGGAATGGTGAAGAACAACGGAATATAATGTTGTGGATTGAATAAGATCTTTCCATCTTTAACTAGATATTTTGAGTTGAGCCGATAATTGAGAATGAAAAAATCTCGATAGTTTAGTAGGACACAAATTCAAAATAATCCTTAAACAATCCACTGTAAAGTACTCCACTGTCGACATATTCATTAGATTATTTTACTTGTTTTTTCGTGTACAAAAGTTAAACAAGACTAATTTGCAACAGATTTTTCTTTCTTTTTATCTATTTCTCAAAAGAAAAAAAAAAGTAGTTCTAATTGGAGGGGTTACGTAGTAGGGATTTGGATTTGAGAAAAGATCCACTTTTAGTAATCTCACGTAAAGGCTTATCAGTAAATCTGATGATGTTGTAGACCCAAGCACCTGCTATGGCCCCAGCTGTTGGGCCTAACATGTAAACCCATAGACCTCTGTAATGGCTTGACACTATTGCTGGCCCCAAACTCCTTGCTGGGTTCATTGATGCCCCTGATATAGGTCTGTAACAAACAACAATAACATCATAATTCATTGAGATATTTCATCATATAGTATATATTAGATAACGTATTCTATCATTTATTATATAACTTTAAAAATAATCAAAGAGTAATAATGAAATTACGTAATTACCCAGCAAACATCACATTAAGCAACACGGTTGCCCCCACAGCAAGACCAGCAAGTTCTCCAATCTGCAAATAATATTTTAATTAACCACCACAAAACAAAACAAAATCAATCATGAAATAATGATGATTCAGAACAGTCCACGTATAATTAAATTAACAAAGTCACAATCTTCTTACTAATTTAATCATGATTATTGACTACCCTTAGCGTACGATATATAGTCGATTGATATACTACATTAATAATTGCATGCAGAAAAAAGAAAGAACGAAATTATTATTTTTAATTAGGTTTAAATAATATACTAATTTAAAAAAAAAAGAGATTAAGAAAGAGTAGTTACAGCTCTATTATCAGTTGCGACACCAGAAATGACAAACATAAGATAAAATGTGATTATAAATTCGAGAACAAGAGATTGAATGTCTGATCCAGTGGGTGAGGTTCCAACAAAGTGATCATGTTTCCCATTAAATATTAATCGTAGGGTCCCACTTGCTAACGTTGATCCAATCACTTGAGCTGCCACGTAAGCTGGTACCTATGAAGAAAAATAAAAAACCTCATTACTATAGGTTAGAAAAAAGAAAAAAAAACAGTGAAATATCTTTAGTGTTCTCAACTAATCAAAACTAACAAGATTAGTATAATAAAAGTTGGAAAGTTTTACAAGAAAAAGACTCGGGAAAAAGTCATACAGATCATTATTTCCTTATTAGAAATCTGTAGAGTCAGTGTGTAGGTATTTCAATTAATGAGAAAAAAAGAAAATTCATAATCCGTACAAACCTACATTTTCTCATATGAAAAATAATTTCCTATATAATTTTAACTTAGTATAATTAATATTCATTTTTTTATTATATTTTTTAAGATATTATATTCAAAGAGTGTTATGATAAAATTATTCTTCTATTTATAATTTTTTAAGAATTGTGCGTAAAATTAATAATGAATAAGTAAAAATGGCCGGAGGGAGTATTTATATATTGCAAACATTGTGACTAGTGATAAAAGCAGTTTTTAACCAAAGGGTGTAAGACTTAAATTTTTGAACTTTCATATAAAATGTGATTTTCTGACAAAGTGGGTACTGCGTAACCCCTGCCTCTCTAACTCCGCCCTTGATTGTGACGAATCATTTAGAGATTTGTACTTTGTGATGTTGATACAAACATGGTGTTGACATTGTCTCCCTTATAATTGAGTAGAAATTTGAGAACCCTAAAAGTAAGAAAATGATTACCGTCGATATTGCTCAAAGGTATCAAGACCAATTAACTTGTTAGAGTGGGTTGTACAGTCTTACATTGATTGGAGGACCATCCTTCCATCGTGATCTAGCTTTTTGAGTTGAGTTAGGATCAATTTATAGGAAAATTTATGAGAATTGAAGATAGGTGTACCTGTTTCCAAGGGAACCTTTTGTTAGAGGCAAAGGCAATAGTAACAGCAGGGTTGAAATGAGCACCAGAAATGTGTCCAACAGAGTAAACCATGACCATCACCACCAGCCCCCACACTATGGATATCCCCGGAAAAGTCACCATTCCTTTGTCTGCATTCACCGCTACTGATCCACACCCCGCAAATATCAAGAAGTACGTCCCTAATGTCTCCGCTATTATCTGCACATTAATATTGAGCGGAGTTAAGAGTATCAGAGCGACGAGTTCCACCGACCTAATTATTTTTTTTTAATTTAAAAATTCATCAAATATGTACAACTCACCTTTTGGATGAAAGGAACAGTAACAAAATTGCAGGTTGAGGTTGAGGAAGAATCTTGATGTGATGATGAATTAACACAATTTTTATTGTTAATCTCATCATCTCTAATATTCAAACTCACTGATCCATTAGTCCCTCCACCACCACCACCTATCTGCTGATCACCCATAGTTCAACAAAAACAGGGGCGATGAACTTATTGTTTATAGGAAGAAGTAAGCAAACAGAAATTCTCTAATTTATAAATACAATTACAGAGATGAGCACAAAGAATATAGATATATATGGAAACAAAGAGAGAAGGGGAATGGGGCCTATTTATTTTTATTTTCATTTTCTTTTCGGAGAGATCAATGCTACCTTTGACTTGAGAGATTTATCTCAGGTTTATTACCCCCTCCTGTTCAAGTTGATTGTCTGATTTAACTTGCATAAAATTTAAAAATGTCGGTTTTTCTTTTGATTTTTATAATTTTAAATATATCATATGGAAAAAATTAAAATTAAAGAATTTTCAGAAAAGAAAAGAAATATTATATTTTAAATAAATTTTTAAAAAAGTAAAACAAATAAATTGAAACATAATTTCTCTCTTCTTTTTATATTGTCTTGATGCATTTTTTAAAAATCTATTTCAAAATGTTTATTATATTTTTAACTAAATAATTATAATTGATCTTAGGTTATAATTTTTGTTCTTAAATATTATAAATTAAAATGTATCACATAAATTAAAATTAAAAGTGAATGTGTAATGGTAACCTTGCAAAACATGGAAAGTGACTCGTGACAACAAATAAAACTGCATTAATGATATTAGTGGATATAATTTGATTTTGTAATATTAAGAAGTTACATAAACATTTATTATTATTAGAAAAATTAGGCTAATACTATTGGAAGTGTCGTACTATATTTATTAAAATGATCAAATGTAAGGCATTGAAGGCTGATCCAACAACCCACCGGTAATACAGAAAAGTTATGAATGCAAAAGACGATAGCTTTTAATTTTCACAACCATTAACTAACTTTCCTATTATCTATAAATGACAAATGGTAACTTCTTTTTCTTCCTTTTTCCATAATTGTAAATATGCAAATCACTACAAACAAAAAGTAAGGTATAACGATATCAAACTGGCATTTCCACTTTTAGTAGTTTTACTTGGAATATTCTTCATGAATTATACATCTTACGACTCTCTTTGGTTTAAATAGTCGAATAACCTACTATTTAGGTTAATTCTTATTTTATAACTTTATTCTCTACATCTTTTCTAATTTTTCCTTTTCAAGAGATTCTGATCGATAGTAATGGCTAGTGTGAAACCATCTTATATCGTATTATTTTCTCTGTTTTAATTTATTTTGTATTCTATTTTTTATTTAGTATGTTTCAGAAATAACAATTCTTTTCTTTTTTGAAAATTTTTAATTGCAATTTTTCACATAATTAAACATGTTTAAAGTCACAAGATTTAATTTGCATATAATTAATTTAAAACATAATATTCAAATTTTAAAAAATTCTTTATTTTCTTAAACCTCATATCAAATCAAAATATGCCAAATAAATTAAAATGGAAGGGGTATATTATACCAATAATAATTACTACACAAGAAGAAGATCAACCAAAAAGAAAAACGAGATAGAGTACGGGTGTATTTGGTATGATCGAAGCAAGCTGGCAGAGCTAATATATAAGAGGAAAGGATTTTCAATTGATGAAAAAAATAGGATAAAAAAATTATTATTTTTTACATCGTCAATATATATAACTAAACTTCGTAAACAAATTGTTGGATTTCTTGAAATAAATAAATAAATGAAAATAGTGTAATGGAAAAAGGGTGCAAATTTAGTTGGTTTAGATTATAAGTTTAAATTCTTGTTAGACATTAAATAAAAAACTTATATCTTATTTTGAATCATTTGATATAAACTTCTGGATCTACAAATTGGGGGAAGATATAAACTCCTAATTTTGGTTTAAACTCCGTACCTATATTAAAAAATTCATTAAATATGTATAAATTATTAATTTAAAATTCATCAATTTTAAAACATCCCTTTAGTATACTCACAGCCGAATCATGCATGGAATAGAAACGTTATTTAATTTTCAAATAAACTAAGTTTTTAATTAGATAATTTCATGGTGGGAGGTAGCTGATCAACTGCTTATTCAGTTACTTTAAAATCAAGTTAACGAACTTCATACCTTCCTTGCTTTTATATATATTTATAATCATACAATTTTATATTGTCTTTTCCACGAATTGTGACCTACTACTCAAATATTTGTGTATTTACACTTTGATCGTGACATCATACATCAATCTTTTCTTAGTGTGGGTATACCGATCATATATAACTTAGTTTTATTTATAGAAGGGACTAGTTGCAACATAACGTTCCTCGTCTAGACATGGATTCAAAAGTTGTACAAAATAGAATTAATTAGTTTTTGTCAAAATCGTTGAAAGAGAGACCGTTGACTTAGAAAAGAATGGACAATACTATTTTATTAGTGGTTATGCAAAATTTTGTGCAAACAGTATCGATCTAATCAATTTGTAAGTTGGTTAATTAGGATCTAGAAGAACGATGTTTTTAAGTATTTATTTTATATGTCAAATTGATATTTGCTCGTGTTGACTTATTATATAAAATATGCATATTAATTTTTAATTAATTTTTTTTTTTTTACATATATATGTACGAAATATTTTTGTGAAGCGATATCGGATGACAGTAGCCCTACTAAATGATATTTCTGCATGCCAATGTTATCAATTATCATGTCATCCATAATTAATCGACATAAAATTCCTCTAGAAAAAGAAAGATTTTGTTATACAAGTAGTTACTCATTTCTTTCTTATCCACTAATTTTATCGCCTACTTTTTCCTGCCCAATTATATTATCACTTGCCTTTGTTATTATGACTCCCTCCCCTTCCCCGACTATAAATAGCCTGTATGTTATGATATTAAAACACACAAATATCTCTCAATTCTCTCTTTCTCTTACTGTCTTTCTTTATTTTATAACATGTTATCAGCACGGGACTCCATCACTTTGAGCTATTTTAAAAAAATAACAAAAGAAAAAGAATTTTATTTTCTTAAAATATCTAATATCTCTAAACTTAAATTTGTTACTCTTGACATATGTTCGTGCTATTGGTGCACTTATGTATCTTGCTAACACAACTAGGCCTGATATAACATTATCTGTTAATTTGCTGGCAAGGTATAGTTAATCCCCAATGCGAAGACATTGGAATGGTATCAAACATATTTTGCGATACCTAAATAGTATCATCGATATGAGTTTGTTTTATACTAACAAAGGTTGTGCAGATCTTATTGGATATGCAGATGCATGTTATTTATCAGACTCACATAAAGCTCGATCTGAAACAGACTATCTATTTACATACAGAGGAACTGCTCTATCATGGCGATCTACAATGCAGTCTATTGTTGCTACTTCTTCAAATCATGTTGAAATAATAGCAATTCATGAAGCAAGTAGAGCATGTGTGTGGTTGAGATCAATGATACAGTTCATCAAAGAAAGATGCAGCTTAAAAAATGATGTTAAAGTACCCACAGTTATATTCGAAGACAATGCTGCGTGCATAACTCAATTGAAAGGTGGCTTCATAAAAGGAGACCTAACGAAACATATTTCACCAAAATTATTCTTCACACATGATCTCCAGAAGAATAGTGATATTTGATGTACAACAAGTTCGTTCGAGTAATAATCTTGCAGATTTATTCACAAAGGTATTACCAACATCAACTTTTAAGAAGCTAAGATATAAGATTGGAATGCGTCGTTTCCAAAATATTAAATGAAGTTTTCATTAGGAGGAGTAAAATACACACTGTACTCTTTTTTTTCTTAACCAAAGTTTTGTCCCACTGAATTTTTCCTGGTAAGGTTTTTAATAAGGTGGACTCAAGGCGTAATACCAGATGTGTGTACTTTTTTTTTATTAGATTTTTTTCCACTGAATTTTTCCTAGTAATGTTTTAACGAGGCACAACATCTATGGGTGTTCAGGATAACTATATATATTATTTCTTGTAAAAATTTTAATGAGGTACATTACACGTGGACATCCAAAGGGGGGTGTTATACAATTGGCTGTTCATTTCTTTCCTACCCACTAACTTTGTCCCCTATTTTTCCCTACCCAATTATATCACCACTTGCCTTCATTATTATAACTTCCTCTCCTTCCCCGGATATAAATAGCATGTATGTTATGATATTAAAACATACAGATATCTCTCAATTCTTTTTTTTTATTACTGTCTTTCTTTAAGTCAATTTGTTTTATAACAGATTTAAAGTTTTAGTGCCGAGTACTAGTCTCAATTTAATGGCTATATATATGTAGGCTGCTAAAGTAGTAATAAAATGTACTCCCTGATCTACTATTTTTTAACTTGCCAAATTTTTTGGCAATTTAGCATTATTCTTTTAATATATTAATAGAAATATATTTTTTTATTCTTAACATTATTTAGTCATTCCAAATCAATTATGAAGTTCAATTAAAATTTAAAACTATATACCAATTGATATTGTATGATAACAAAATATGCACTTTATTTATTATTTGTTGACAGGAGAAAGTGTGAAGTTCACGATGGACAACTAAAATAAAAAGAGCGGAAAAAGCAGTATAATTGCTTCGGACCGCATTTAGAGGTCAACTTTGATGTTCTAGCAAATAGCCAAATATGAAACTTATTACGTTGAAGAGATTAAAAAGACATGGGGTGGACTAGCAGCAACCCATGTGTCTATTAAAGTCATGTACTCACAATCTTGGAATTTTTGGTGTGAAACTAAAACATTTCACACCTTTCTAGTACATTAATTCCTCGATCGGCGTGATCTCATAATTATGTCATAGATTACATGATCATAGTTCCATGCATGCACTTTTATATTCATGATTGAAGTTCTTAATATCTGATACGAAAGTATTGATTACAGGATTCATTTTTTTAAGAGATAGATTAGTAGATAGATGTTGGAACTTTGTGAGTTATAAAATAAAGCTAATTAAGAAAGTAAAAAAGAAACAAAATGGGCAGAAATTCCTAGTTCATAAGTTACGTACGGATCGCAAGATTCGCAAGTATCCCACACTATATTAAAGCCATGTATATACACTTAAATCATGATTATAATTTTGTGTCATCAGAAATCCCTTTTCATTATTAAGATACTGAATAAAAAGCCATTGTTGACATATAAAAACTAGTGCTATTACGGATATGTACACATCCCAATTTATCAATTATCCTACAAATTAAGAATAGCATGAATCGATTGCTAGCTAGAAAGTATCCTTTTGGCACAATATGAGGAGGGGGAGGGGGTTAAACCGGTCAAATAAATAGTAATTCATCTTTGTATAAGTTACAATTCTCCGTACTATTATTATAAATTCACGAATTTGAAATTTTGTATCTCTTGAAATACCTAAAACAACATAAAATTACTTTCTTTCCACAAATAAATACTCCACCAAAATTGAGTTATGCTACAAGTAGCAAGTAGTTAGGACAGGTTTTCCAAAGTACAAGATTTAACAAATTATTTTTTTAAAAAAACATTTGTTCCTTGAATAAATGGAGGAGTACCATTAGACACAGCTAATTAAACGATGATATAAAAATTTCATAACAACCCACAAAACTTGGCAGGATTGTTGCGCGCATGCAAGAAAATTAAATGTCAAGTCTCATGCATATATATAATTAATCTCACTTCCCATTATTTACCTCCTTAATATAGTCTCCAACTAACCGCTCTTTACGACTTGTGAGTCAAAAAGATTAATAACAAGATTTTCATCTTAACTAACACTTGCATGTACACTTAATATTTCAACTTTCTCTTTCCAATGCCGTTAGTTGAAGACAATTTGGTAGGAATATATACAATTGTCTATTTTAGTCAAAAGAAATCTATACACCATCAGCACAAGAGACAAACATATAGTACTATATATGGTAATTGGTATTCAACAGTGCTAACTCATTTAGAGTACGTGAGAATTTTTTCAGAGCATTGACAAAAAAATTGAAGTCCACAAACACAAAACTTTTCGAGAGGCGTAGTGATATAAGTTTTCTGATGGTTAATTACTTTCATTCGTCTCAATTTATGTGATGCATTTTGATTAAAATGCAATTACTCGATCCGGCCATAACTTGATAGCATTATAGTTGTTCTAAAATTAATTATCCTTTCTTTGTTTTAGTCGATGACATGAACATCATTAATCTTTGGGATCTCCATGTGTATATATTGACCCTGTTTTTTAGTTTTTATTTGGAGTCACAAGGTTTCTGTGAATGGATTAGGACAAGTAGTTACATGTTGTGGTAAAAATAAATCCAAAAACAAAAGATATATAAGGATAAGGTGTTGTGGTCATAATGCCATGATTCATGGAGTTATTGTGGCTGATTTTATCTTTTATTAGGCGACAAGCAATGACTTTCGTGACACCCCTTCCACTTTTTTCTAACTTCACGTCCTTTTTAGTTATATATGACTATTTTCTACTTCTTCAGTTGACTTTTATTTTTTCTGTTATTTAAAAAAAAAAATATTTCACTTTTAATATGTGTGTAATTATTAAATATATATACACTATATTTATTACTTTCTCTATTCCATATTAATTGAATTTACACATATTAAGAAAAGCATTCAAAAATAAAATTTGAACTATATTTTTCTCTATTATCCTTTTATTTAATCAGCCTCATAAAAATAATTAAATGTAAAATCATAAATACAAATAGTTCTTATTGGAGTATAACTTTATAAGTAGTGTAGTTTAACTTTTAGAAAATAATAAAACTTCATTAATGCAAAGGATAAACATGGAAAAAGATTCAAATTTTTCTCTTGAATTTTGAATAATTCAACTATTTAAAATAATAAAAAAAGCTCTAGAAATTCAATTAATATAGAATAGAGAGAGTATTTTTTAAAAGGGTCAACAAGTAAAGTGAACAGATGGAATATTAATTAACTACCAGTTATTTGAAGGTGCTTAATCCTTTCTTTTTGTACGTATCTTCCTTCTCTTTTTGTTCTAGAATAAGATGATGAAACTTATACGATATAAGAGTCATGTTTGATTGGATGATGAAATTTCTTGCTAACATGTATTTGATTTGAATTATCAAATGATCTGGGTTTGGGCTAGGAGGCCGACCCGAGCCCAATGTACAGAGTCCAAGTTGATTGCTAAATGGATAATCCAATCATTGGCCCATGTGTATTAAACATACAAGCTCAGTAACCAAATTTTGCTCATCTCTTACTTTTTTTTTTTTTGGGGTAAATTACCCTTTTATACATATTCCTCTACTATATTTACTTTTATTCCCATCTACATCAAAAAATTTCTAAATTCCCTCTTTTTTCTTTCTCTCTCTATACCTCACTGATACATCCGCCTCTTCCTTCATCCTTGCCCTAATTTGCTCTAGTTAATTTGATACTCTTCAACCGTTAATCAATTTCAAGGTTCCAAATAAGGTATATTTTAATTTTTTCTTATATGGAATTTCACTTCATCCTCATTCAATCTGATTTCTCCTAAAATTTTTATATTTTGATTTCTTCTGAAAATCTTTGAAAAATCTTCTAAATTTTTATCATTTGCTTTCTTCTGTAAATCTTTCTATTTTTGTTTCTCATACCTTCAATGATACATATGGAATCCGTTCATGGTCTCAAACAGTCCAATAAAAATCAAGAAATTCTTGTTTCTCCTGGTTCTGATTCGTCTTGGGAAGGTTACGACGAAGTTAGATCCAAACATCGTAACGATCCAGCAGTGATGAATAAGCTACGTGAGAAATTGAAGTCGAAAGCTACAGTTAAACATGCACCCAAAGAAATAGACAACAAGATTGAAGGGGTTACAACACGCCCTAATCTCCCAAAGGTATGTGTTCAATTAAGTTTTTTGTTTTAGAATGAAAATTTTGTGAAGGTTTTAATGATTATGATACATATCATTTATGTATCAGATACATAATGTCTTTTTAAAAGGAATTTTTTTGGAGATTTTCTATTTCTGATACATCATCTTTAAGTGTCAGTTTCTGTTGTTTTAATTTTTAATGATTCTGATACATATATATTTATGTATCAGAATATATCGTGTTTATGTTGTTTCAGGTTTTAATGATTCTGATCATATTTATGTATCATGTTTATGTTGTTTCAAGTTTTAATGAAGCTGATACATATCATTTATGTATCAGATACATAATGTCTTTTTCAAATGCAATTTTTTGAGATTTACTATTTCTGATACATTATGTTTAAGTCTCAGTTTCTGTTATTTCAAGTTTTAATAATTCTGATACATCTACATTTATGTATCAGATACATAATGTCCGTTTTAAATGTAATTTTTTGAAAATTACTATTTCTGATACATCATCTTTAAGTCTCAGTATTTGTTATATCAAGTTTTAATGATTCTGATACATCTATATTTATGTATCAGATACATAATATTTTTTTCAAATGAAATTTTTGTGGAGATTTACTATTTGTGATACATCATGTGTAAGTGTCATTTTTTGATGTTTCAAGTTTTAATGATTCTGATATTCTACATTTATGTATCAGAATATAATATATAACTGTTTCTGATACATCTTCTGTATGTATCAGAATCTCATCTCATGCATCATATATTTTAATGCATATGATACATCGTATTTATGTATAAAGTTCAAGTTGTATTTAACCATTTTCATGTCAATGCAGGGAATGCAATACGTCATCAAGAAGATCCCGTCCCACCCATTGAGATTCGGAACGGCATATATGGCTAATTTTCTTGATGATTTTGAATCATCAATAGGTGAAGAAGGTATAAAGTTATTTAGGCAATGCATATTTGGTCACTACTTAGATATGCCAAACTGCAATTTTCAAGGGCAAATCATCAAATGTCTCTTACTTCTTGAGGTAGACCAAAAAAACAAAGAAGAATTGCACATTCGTCATGTGCAGGGTAATATACTACGATTTACAATAAATAATTTTGCTATCATTACTAGGGGTGGGCGTTCGGTATTCGATTCAGTATTTTCAAAGTTCGGATTCGGTAATTCGGTAATCGATAATTCAAAGTATATACCAAATACCAAACTTTCAAACTTCGGTTCGGTAATTCGGTAATCGGTAAATAAAACTTCGGTTCGGTACGGTATTCGGTAATACCATATTTTTTTAATAGTTAATATACAATAAAAATTTATCCGCATTTAATATTTACATTAACCTAAAAAATACATATCTTAACTTACATTTTTATTAATACACCATAATTAAGTAATATATGCATTTTAACTTGCCGAATATCGAAATCGAAATTGCTTGTAAGCCACATTCTACGGAGGAGAAATGATACATCGTAAACAAAGAGAAAATAATTTATGAATCGATACAGAATATAAAAAATATTACCATGTAATAAAAATAATGAAAAAGAGTGAAAACAAAAATCTCTAATATATCATACATAATTTTTATACATATGTTTTTCTTTGAATTATCCAAAAACTCTACATCACTGCACTAATTATTAATTAGTTCCTGCAAAGATATGAAAGAGTTGGAATCTTTCGTTTTCAATGTAACTATCAAACAATTTATGTAGATAACTAACGTGGAAATCATGCAAAGTGAAATTAGAATTCTTAATCAATTGCATAAATTTGAAATTAGAATTTATAATTTTTACATGTACATGAATTAAATTTTAGCAGTTATCCATAATGTACGTGTAAAGTTGCTGCCATGTGACCAGGAGGTCACGGGTTCAAGCCTGGAAACAGCCTCTGGCAGAAATGCAAGGTAAGGCTGCGTACAATAGACCCTTGTGGTCGGGCCCTTCCCCGGACCCTGCGCATAGCGGGAGCTTTAGTGCACCGGGCTGCCCTTATCCATAATGTACGTGTAAGTGTGCATATAATGATATAATATACGGTAAATGTGGGAAAGTTGAAATGCAAATGGTAAGGGAAATGAAAAAATGAGATAGTTTCCTCTTACTATACTCTTATTTTTTGGTAATTTTTTTTCCAGTTTTTTTGTAAAAAAAAAAAAAAAAAAAAAAAATATTTAAAAAGTTCGGTATTCGGAAAATCCCGAATACCGAAACCAAAATCCCGAATACCGAAACTGAAATACCGAAATATCAATTTCGGTACCGAATACCGAACCGAAATACCGAATTACCGAATACCGAAATACCGAAATAGCCGGTTCGGTTCGATAATTCGGTTTTCGGTATTTTATGTCCAGCCCTAATCATTACTGGTTTGCGATGTACTGGTAATATCAATGACTTTTGGTATTCTGATGACCAAACAAGTAGATTATTGTCTTTATATTTTCCTGGTGCCAAAAATGGGGTCAACAAAGCTCGTTTCGTTGAGCGTTTTCTAATTGGAGGATGGAAAACAAACGAAGACGCTGTTCAGATGGCCATTCTCTATTTCATCCACACTTTTGTTTTTTCTCAACTGGGTGATGCACCTATATTAGTTGATGATTTTAAGATAGTAGAAGATGGTAGGTATGAGCAATATCCATGGGGGAAAATAACATTTTCAAAATTGATAAAAGGAATGCGTCAGGAGTTTTCAAATGCCAAACAAAAGTATCGTCTAGGCGGCATGCCATAGGCTCTGAATGTTTGGATATATGAATGTGCATCTCAAGTTCCCTCTGAAATTGCTGTAAGAGTGGGTAATAAAATTCCCAGAATTCTTAACTGGCGTGTTGTCGCCGTGAAGCCAAAATTTGAGACCTTCATGTCTACCATCTTCAGTGAGGTACATGCCTTGAATATTATTCGTTTATGCACTGATTCATTATACATAAAATCTAAGATACATTATATATTCATGACCTTGATACAGTATAATTTGATTCATAAAGTAGATGTATCAGCTCATATATTTATATATCAGGATATAAATGTATCAAGATATAATGTATCTGATACATATACTTTATATAACCTTTCTGATACATATAATTGTATGTATCAGAAACTCATTTATCAGTATTTACAGCTCATGAAAACTCTATCTTATGTATTAAATTATAATGTATCAAGAATTACATCTCATGCGACATCTGCATTTATGTATCAGATAATGTTTTTTTTCTATCAGTTTAGCATGTATGAAGGATTAATGTTTCTGATACATCATGTTTATGTATCAGCATTAACATGTATCAATTATTCAATTGTTTTCTGACAATCAATCAATATTTTTTGCAGTATCCATGCTCCAACATTGTCCAATCTCAATATGAAATGGAATCTATTGTCATTAATGACAGCCAACAGAAACCTGAAGCTTCAACATCGGCTGTCAAGGTCAATTTCAGAAAACCTCATGAAGTCCTCGGATTTGAGGACTTTTCAACAACAACACCCACAGAATTATTAAAGAGATCCATTCATGTCGCTGATTCATCTTCTCCACCTCCTTCCAAAAGAATGAAGACTTCCCCTGCTAAAAAGCCAATTCAAGTAGAAACATCCAACATGCACAAGGATTTCATACCACCAAATGAATCAGAAAAGCCTGTTTCTCCTGACAATGTACCAGGGGCGAAGTCAGCTGTAGGAGGTGAATCTTCCGGTCATTCAGATCAAATTATTCATATGCAATTCAAAGCATTGAAGAAGTCCATAAAGAAGTTTCTAAAGAGATACGTAAGATTTTACTTTAAGATGTATCACATACAATATACTTTTAATTAGGTGATACATTCTGATTTTTCATATACATGTATCAAGGTTGACCGGAAGTTCAAGCGTTTGGAGAATAAAATTAATTCAAATCACATTGATCTTTTGAAAGCCATCGATAGTATGGCGAACCGAATGACTGACACATCATCTTAAGTTAAAACAGATGATTTTGATCAAACATTCCATGTGACTGAACAACAAGAAGCACCTACTGGATTGGAGGTGCACAATTTTGCAAATAAATCTGACCCACAAATCTAATGTCCAGGAAGATATTAAGGTACATACATCATGTAATATTTGATATTTATGCTTTTAAACTTCTGGATACTTTTCATTGTCATGTATCAAATGTAAATGTTATTATGTTTTGAGGGACCTGAACCATCCACCATGATAAAACAGGTGGACAATATATCGGAACAAAGAATTTCAGCAGATGTTCCTGAATTATTTGATCAGCAGGTTTATTCTGATACATTAAAGGTAATGTATCAGAAACAAATTGATGAACAATCTGATATATATATATATATATATATATATATATATATATATATATATATATCTAGACATTTAGTACATATATATCATAAGTAAATGTTATTATGTTTCCAGGAAGATGAACCATCCGTCAAGATACAAAAGGTGGATGATGTATCACAACATAACATTGTAGCAGATGATGTATGATATCTGCAGATTTTTTATTAAGTAATTGGTTTTTTAAGATAATGTATGATATCCACATTTTTTTATTAAGTAATTGTTTTTTTAACATTTGTAGGAATTGAAAATATTAATTTTTACACCACAATTGAAGGATGTATCAGCACACCAAATGGAATCACAAAGATCAGATACTGATCAGCTTATTACAGATTCTGATACATTACAGGTAATGTATCAGATACATTACTGAGATAAAGTCAACATTATTAAGTTTTTTAATGACGTTATACATTACGTTTAGAACACAGAGTAGTCGATGATAAAACTGACAAAGTAGAAGAGCAAGTTGAGGAGATTGAAAAAGAAAAAATCAAACCAAGCACATCAGAATCCAATATTTCAGCACCATTTTCGACCGAAACTCTGGATGTGATAGATGCTCTAATATACGGACTTCCATTATCAGCCATGCCATTGACAGCTGTTAGTCATGAGCAAGTTCAGGATAAATGTCTATTACGCGATAGCCAGCTACCAACCACTCTTCCATCAAAAGCCAATGTATTGTCTGACGATGCGAAGACACCATTTTGAAGAAGCAGGATTTCTTCGAAGATCTTACAGTTGCCGTATCTTTCAAACTTTGGGTCGAGTGAAAAGGGAAAGGAAAATTTATCAGCTGTTATGCATCAGATACACCCTTTTGAAGGTTTTGGTATATGCTATCATCCCCCATCTGAGCTTGTCACAGACTACTCTCAATGGATAGATAAAAGACTACTAAAATCACATGGCAACAAGTAAGTATGATATATTCAACTTATACCCATACAAGTTGTGTATTATATTTGTTATGTTATTAAACTACAAGCTTCCATTCAGGAATTCGAAGGAGGATCATTACAGATCTAAGTGCTCTTCATTCGGCTTTGAAAAAATGGACTTTGTAGTGGCATTTCCTAAAAATAAGAAATGGTTCTACCTAATGTCACAGCCGAACAGATGCTGGAACGATGAGGTAAAAATTTCATCATAAATAATATGATACAACTCATACTTACTACCTGATACATACATATTAATGTATCTGATACATATATAGATAAATGTATCTGATACATACATAATCTGATACATGATGCTAGTTGTTATATAACTAATACTTTCTTAAAATATGCAGCATATCGATGTAATATTTTACTACCTTCGGAAGAAATCGAAGATGCAGTTGAGCAATCAGTATCGATACACAACGACAAACTGCATTTTCAAAATTTACATCGAATATGCACACATACGCTACTATCACCTTCCACCTAACATTTCTACATAAGAAGATATGGCAAGGGCCACTGTTACAGCTCATCACGAGAGATCCGTGAAGAACATAATAAGAGGTTTCTCAATACCAGCCGGTTTGCCATGGCATTTGGTAGATGAGGTATACATTCCAGTAAACTGCGACAAGGATTTTCATTGGGTTCTTGCGGTAGTTATTTTGAAAGAGAGGTTGATACGTGTGTATGATTCATCGCCTAGACGAAGAAGTAGCAACCCTTCCCTAGAAATTCAAAAGATAGCAGCAATGCTACCAACATACCTGTAAGACAGTGGTTTCTTTAACAACAACGAACGTACTGATTGGTCGTCTCTTGATTCATACAAGGACAAATCAACCGGTAACATGATTGAACCACATCACCCATTTGCAATTGAGTATGTTGAAGGAATTGCGCAACAGGGAAGTGATAGCTTGTGAGTATTAACATCGGCTATGTATACCTAAATCATTCATATGTCAATTTTACTTTTTTTAAACTTGTGTATTCCTTTCTTTGCAGGGATTGTGGAGTTTTCCTGGCCATTTTTGCTGAATATCTTAGTGATGGAATTTCTATTTCAAATACCGGATTAAACGCTAAATTCTTCCGTTCAAGATATGCCGCACTCTTATGGAGATATGGTTGTCAGAAGGCCATGGATGGTTATGTTAGCGATAACGACGATCCAAAAAACCTAGGAGAGACATCTTTCCAAGCCAAGGAGAACTGATTGATGTCCAATAGTTTTTTTTTGATAGTGAACATTTTAGGTGATTCTGATTCTTTTAATGTATCTGATACATAAACTGTAATGTATGAGATTTAATATGTTTTAATATTTCCATATATCAGATTTACTATGTTTTTCTCTGGTGTCAAAATCGAATATAAAATCAAAGTTTATGTTTTATATTCTACTGTATCAAACTTGTATCGAGTATAATATTCATAAGTGTCACATTTTGTGAATTCTGATACATGAATCAAGTTTTATTTATTATGATACATCATGCACATGTATCAGATTCTCATTTCTCAATATTTAATGATTCCGATACATTAATTTTTTGCATAAGAATTCTATGTCTCAAGATTTAACGTATATGATACATCTTGCTTATGTATCAGATTCGCATTTATCAAGATTTACTGCATATGATAATCTACAACCTATATCAAATAAGATCTTATGTATCACCCACAACTCTTGTGTAATTTTGGTTGTCGAAAAGACAAGATTGTTTATGTTTGGGAAAATAACGATCCAAAAAATAAACCATGTGAGATTTCATTAATCCAAGTCAAGGCGAACCGATGGACGTCCTGTATTTTATTTTTAAAAAAATTATAGCAATAAAATATTCTAATCTTGATACATATCAACTGAAAAAAGATTTTTATATTTATGTCACATGTCAAACTCAAATATAAAATATAAAAATAGATGTTATTATATGATTCAAATAGAATGTATACCGAGATACCACAAACATCATATCTATTTAGGAATGAAATTACAAGTCTTTGTGGCCTTCGTGGCCACAACGTCCACAAGAATTTGTGCTACTTGTTATGTTCTCACTAGCGAACTTTTTTCTCCCTTTCTTTGGTCTTCCTGGCATCCTTTTATATATTGGCGGCAAGACAAATTCTTCCAAAATTTCTTCGGAGCAGTCCAGTCTTTCTTATCTGGCATTGGAACCATTGGTAATTCATAAGTATTTGCCAACGCCTCTGGTTTGTAGTAATCAGAACAGTATGGGTGCAGGTCAGTAATGTTCTTGCTCTTCAACACTGTAATTGCATGTGGACATGGTATCTCGTCTAGTTGAAATCTACCACAAGTGCATGTTTTTCTCTCTAGACACACAATGTATCTTATACCTAATTCGTAAACAGAATAAAGATATTCTGATGAAGCAACAACCTACAGAAATTATATTTCAAATATATGTATCAGTACTGCTTCCTCACATACACAACTATGTATCAGAACTGATGTAAAATGATAATAATTATCACAGGATATACATAACAGATGAATCAACAGCCAGCAAGAAATAAATTTCACATATATGTATCAGAAAATATGTATCAATTACAGAAATGATGTATCAGAACTGATGTATCAGTATGTATTTTAAACATGTTATGTTTATATGTGTCAGTACTTATGTATCAACTACACATTTGATGTATCCGAATTGATATATCAGTGTATAATAAGCACAGGCTATACCTGAATAACGAAGCAACAAATTGATATAAATAAACTTCACATATATATATTAGTACTTATGTATCATCTACACAACTAATGTATCTACACTGATGTATCAGTATATATTTAGAACATGTTATGCATAACTGATTAATCATCAGCCTGAAGGAAAATAATCTTTACATATATGTATCAGAACTTATGTATCATAATTGAAGTTTCATTATTTAATTAGCACATGTTATACATAACTGATGAATCATCAGCCACCAAGAAATAAATTTCACATATATATATCAGAAAGTATGTTTCAATTACAGAAATGATGTATCAGAACTGATGTATCAATATATATGTATCAGAAAGTATGTATCATGTACCAAAACTGATGTATCAGTATATATGTATTAGAAAGTATGTATTGTGTACCTTCATTCGCGAACACTTGATCGTGTTTGAAACTAGGATATCTTCGAATTTTCTACCCAAAGTATGTTTTGTATAAGATGCTATTTCCCTATTTTTGCAGTTCTAAGAACCAAATAACATTCTCATTTGCTCCAAAAAATCAATTATAGACAGCTCTCGTGCTTCAACAAGACATCCATTGATATATTTTGCGATGTTAGAAGTCATCATTATATCCCTGTTGACAGTGGCATGAACCCTTGACCACTTTTTGTATCCTGCATTTTTTAAATATTGTGCCACCCGTTGATCGATTCTTTCAACTTTGGCCATTAATTTATCGACTTTATCTTTTCGGTATGCCTTGGCCATTGAATAGAAGATGTCACTTAGTACAACTTTGCTCCTTCTGTATTTAGTACACACATTTTTCCATATATGCCATATGCATGCAAAATGAGGAACATTGGGAAATACCATGCTTACACTCTTAATTATGCTTTCGTTCCTATCTGATACAACACACATATTGTCCCTCTCACCAAATGCATTCTTGAAATTCTGAAAAATCCACGTCCATGATGCATCATTTTCCGTATCAACAATAACATACGCCAACGGCAATATGCAACCTAATAAATCAATAATAGCGATACAATAGTTATTAGAATTCATCAGAATCACAACAAACGTGAAAAATGAGATGACACACTATTATTCAATAAGAAACAGTATAAGAAAGTAATACCTGCCCCATCAAGTGTGCTAGCTGATACAAACGTCCCTTTATAAGGTCCATCAAGATGTGCACCGTCAACAACAACTACTGGTCGACAAAACTGAAACCCCCTCATCAAGGGCCTTAACGCTATGAACAAATACATGAACTCATCAGTTGATGACTTATGCATACTTATGTACGAATTTGGATATACGGTTTTTAGAATATGTATATATACAAGCAGCTGTCTATATCCATCAGCAGGTTTTCCCCTTAACATCTCCAAAGCATGCTCTTTTGAACGTCATGCCTGTTGATAGGTAATATCAATTCCATACGCTGATTTAATATCCTCTCGTATATCATTAGGGGTGACAATTCTCTTATGATTAACCAATTTATGTGCTGTGAATGCACTAACAAAAGCCTTTGTAGCATGAACTTTGTTAAAAATCCTATCTCTCAGTGCACATGAATGTTCACTATTGAAATATCTAACTTTGAATATATCGGATTTTTTCCAACATGAAGCTTTCATTCTCCAACAACAGCCGTCTGAAAGGCATACTAACACATAACTGCATTTGTATAAAAAAATTGACATGTATCATACCAATATTTTTTCATATATAATATCAACAAATAAAGTGACATAGTGATAGGAAGTCTGTCAACCCATGTACTTGATACATGCTTCTTTGTATGTATTATTAAAAAAAACATCTGATACATAGAGTCATATGAATCTGATACATACTGACAACATTATTATCATTTTTTAACTGAGTTACAGAAATGGAGTTTTGATGTATCATGACAGGAAAAATTATTTTATTTTAAGAATGTATCAGATACACACATTTATATGTATCTGATACATACTGTTGGATAATATCCAACATCAAAATTTCCAACTGCAGAATATGCATATACCTTTTACTGTCGGATCTTTTAACCTTGAAATTAAATTCATTATTGATTTTGTATTTGGCCATTACATCAATTAGAGTTGCTTTATCCTTATAGAATTGATTCTCCTTCACTTCCACACCATTTGTATCATCTATGTAGTTCGTCAACTCCAATTCTGCTATATAACAATTTGCAACATTACCAGATTCTTCTAAACCAAAAATGTGGGACTCATTCGCATTTGATTCGGCACAAACGATTGCTCCAGATGTACTGTCGAATGATTTTATCTCACATCTTTTTATATCAAAGCTTGATATGCACAGGGGATAATTCACGAAACCAGGCTCTTTCTTCTTCAACTCTATGTAAAGATTAACACCCATATCATTACAAATATATATTGGCGACGAGTTACCTTCTACTATGTATCAGATTTCAATTTTTTTCTCTGATTCATCCACACTCAATTCAGCAGCTATTGCTGCTTTTAGATTTGAGTAAGATACATTGTCACCGATAATGGTTCCATCACTTTTGTATTGTTCATAAGTAATATCGGATTGCCAAACTCCAGAATGTCTCAGTAGTATCGGGATATTCATATCGATTAATTGATGAAACGCGAAGTTTGCTTTGAATTGATGCTCTGTTGTTTTCCTTGGAGTCGATGCTCTGACTTTTGGCTTCAAAATTCATGTACATAACTGTCGCCTTCTTTAATAGATCAGTAATTGATATAAAGAACCAATCTTTTATCCATAAATAGCTGATGTGCATTAACTATTCTATAGCTAAAGTTATGTATCTGATACATAGCTTATGTATCAGATACATAACTTATGTATCAGCAAAAGTGAAAAAATAATTGAAATCAACTTCAGTATGAATTGATGCTCTGTTTTTTCCATTCGAGACGACACTCTGTTTTTTGGCTTGAATCTTCATGGACATAACAATTGATTTTTTTAACAATTGATGTATCAGATACATAACTTATGTATCACCAAAACTGGAAAAAAAAATGAAATCGAAGTTGGTTTGAATTTATGCTCTATTTTTTTTGGCTTGAATCTTCAACTACACAACCGTTATTTTTTTAACCAAATTAATCTCATTAATTAGATCAGTAATTGATACTATCCATAAATAGATGATCTTCATTAATTACTCATTAGATAATTGATGTATCAGATACAAAACTAATGTATCAGAAAAGTTGAAAAAAAGGGGATATCGGGTAATTTTGATACAATGAGGGATATATAGTAATTAGACTTTTTCATTATGGGATTTAGGTAAAGTTTATTTTTTTTTCGTCGTTTTAAAAAATGTTCTTTTGACCTTTTTGATAATTATTTAAATTTAATTTTTCACATAACATGTTTAAATTATAAAATTAAAAATATATTTTGATATATTTGACGTAAAATCTTTTCTGCCAATTTATACAAGTCCCGCTATAAGTTTTTGAACCAAAAGATATTACTGCCAGCTGTCTAGCCCTTGCCAACGTTCACTTTCCAAAAAAATCCCATTAGCTTCGGTTCCCAGCCAAAGAAAAACTCGACCGTTGCCTCCAAACCTAATTTCAAATCTCAGTAACTCCTACTACAAGTTGATAGAATTCAAGAAACCAGCACCCCCAACACAGTCCCCAATTATCCTTCTTGTTCCATTTCTTCAGAGAAGAAGGAAAATGGTGTCTAAAATCATCAAGAGAACTCCGACAAAGTCCATCAAGAACCGGAGGAATCTCCCGAGCCATCTCCGCCGTAGCCGGAAGAAATCCCCTGCTAAAAATCCAGCCTCTGTAGTTGTTGCTTCCATTAATAAATCCTTGTACACTTGTCACCGCCGTCTTATTAAACTCTTCACGAAATTCACCCGTGTTGCTACTCCTAAGAAAACCCCAAGAAAACAGGGATATCAGCTTCTTGGTAAAGTTTTTGATGAACCTGCAAATGGGAATAATTTGAGGCGATCGCTTTTTGATGAAGGAAATGCCCTTCCCCCATTGGTGTCACCTGAGAAAAAAACCATCTTTCTTGACTTGGACGAGACTTTAGTGCATTCTAATCCAAACCCACCTCCAGAAAAGTACGATTTCATTGTTAGGCCGGTGATTGATGGACACAGAGTTGAATTTTATGTGTTGAAGAGACCATTTATGGATGAATTCTTGGAATTTTTGAGCGACAAGTTTGAGGTTGTTGTGTTCACTGCCGGGCTTAAAGAGTATGCTTCTCTTGTTCTTGATAGAATAGACAGGAAAGGTTTGATTTCACATCGATTATATCGGAATTCTTGCAAGGAAGTTGATGGGATGTTTGTGAAGGACTTGTCTGACAAGGGGAGAGATATGAAGAGGGTGGTGATAGTTGATGATAACCCGAATTCTTACCTTTTTCAGCCGGAGAATGCTATTCCGATTAGGCCATTTACCGATGATCTTGCTGATGGGGAGCTCAAGAAGCTCATTGAGTTCCTTGGTGGGTGTAATGAAGTTGAAGATATGAGAGATGCTGTGAAGGTTTATCTTGCTGAAGAAGAAGAATACACATCAGTGGAAATTTAGTTTTTTTTCTCTCTTTTTATGCTTAGTTTATTTATGCATTTGTTGGTTGCTTTTCTGGGAATTTAATGTAATAGGTATGAACACTTTTTGTGTTCAGTTGGAAATGAGATATGAAACTTGTATACAATTCTGAAAATTTGAGTGTAAAACTGTCCTCTTTTGTTCTCCTCGGATTCTTGAATAGTAAGGTAGAAGTAAAGTTAATGTTCTCCAATTGAGACGAGTCATTTAATGTTGAATTCAAAGTGGCCATAGTAATTTAGGCTTTAGAAATTGATTCCAGCAGTCAATTCAAGAGTTCATAGTTTAATACATTTCCTCTCAGTTGCTGGATTTAGATCCTCTCTGTTTATGCATCTCTTCTCAGTTTTCCATGTACATTCTATTACGAACTCAGAAAAGATCAAAACTGTTATAAAGTAGAGTGACAATAATCCTCCCACAATTGAGCTGCACTCAAGTTCAACTTCATCCTGTGACTTGGTCTTTAAGCTGCTTCAACATGCCAAATGGTTTTCAGCAGCAGAGAGTTTTGCAACAGCAGTTGTTCTTCAGCTAACAACCAGTGTAGATGGATCAAAAAGTCTTAACAGTTCCATATAATTCTTTCCCAAAAGAAGGATAAGATTGTCTTCAAGATTTATGTGTTACGGATGAGCTTAAGTCATTTAATATTCTATGCAACCATTGTCTCATTAACACTAATACACAGTTCTAGTTAGAATCAACTTCTGCTTTTATCCTTGTTCAATGCAAACAATTGCTAATCTTAAGAAGCCAGTGTATGTTTTCAGTTTTCCCCTTCATGGTCATTTGCATAACAATCATACTCATACAGTTTTAAAAAGAAGTGGATCCAACTTCTTAGAGGAAGACTTCAGAAATCAAAAGAGCTGCTGCATACACCAGAAATATACAACTTCTACAACGTTCAGATAATGCTCTCTAACAGTTAGAATGTGAATTACAGAAGAAACAAAATATAATAGTGTTTTTTTAACAAGAAAAAGCCTCAACTTTATCCTGCCAGCTTATTCATTAGTTGATTCATAATGTGGGTTAAATTTACCAGGTCTATCTTACACCACTTCTTGAAGTTGCTAAATCCTGCGTACCAGCAATATACACAAGCTCAGAATGGGGAACACAGCAGGTTTGGCGTAAAAAATTCATTTTCCCTCACTGATGACTCATGACATGATATCACCAACATATCTGGTGAATCGCTTAGGAGACACAAAAACAGCGAAAAATAGCTTATGGATAAATAGAAGGGAACTACCTTTTCTATCAGGAATGATGGTCTATAGTTAAAATAGCAGCTGATGGTGTGGCTCTCAGAATTTGCAAGGAAAACCTTTGTAGAGCAAACATAGGAGCAGATGGCACAGAGCTTCAGGATGAATTATTACTAGCTGTAAAGCGCATCTCCAAGTTCTTGAAATAAATTTTGCTACCTAATAACAATCAATCTCCTTAAAAATCTAAGTTTGCAGATCATGCACAGCTCAAAGGTGGACATGTTTTCTGAGAAAAACACAAGCTAAAATTTACTCTGCCCCAGTAGCATTGCCTCCTATTCTCTTAGCCCCTTCCAATACTATGTCAATCATGTAACATCACCTTACTGATCTACTAATTAGCACCGATTCAATAGATCTGTTTCACAAGAAAATAAGTCAATCATGTCCAAACTTATAACTCAAGGTTAAGGGATTCTTAAGATAGTTTAAGAGGAACAGCGCTGGAGTTCCAAAGTATTCAGAAGACACCTACCCCCTTTCCACCTACAAAAAAAAAGCTCACTTTTTCGCCTTTCCTTCCATACCTATTTCTCTCCACCATCACCCCAAATGCAAAATTCTTTGCTTCACCACAGCCAAATAGCTAAACCTCAAATCATGTAAAAAACCATCTAATGTAAAGCTGAAAAACAGAAAGCTTACAAAGCAGCTCTGGCTATAATAAATTTGGTTTGACAGCAACAGCTATTGATAGACAGCAACAGTAAACCAGTGAATCATTTATTAGCTTAAGAAGAACACTAAGCTGTCGATGTTAGCTCAAGCAGAAATCAAATATGTCATCCAAAAATTAACAAGCACATTACTGCAAATTAATTGGTCTCTTTAGTATATCAGAAAGCATCACTCAATTCCTTCATTTGCCAAACACAACATCTACAAAAGCATATATTTTACTTCTTCAAAGCCGAATGGTAGGCCTAAAAACAGAAAACATACTCATACAACAGCTCAAATGAACTTCACCCGAAAACTCAAAGTTCAAGGGATAAAAAAGAACATAATTGGCAAAAAAGTAGCTTTTTTTCCCCAACTTTTATCTCAATCTAACAAGATGACAAGTGAAGATCTGAGAGGGTAATCTTGCAGCTTCAGATTTGAAGAAACAGGCGTCATCAAGAACATTGCTTCTGCACCATCGACAATTTTGGTTCTGCAAGCAATCAGATTTTGACCCGATATTGCCGCACTTGGGTACCCGATTTGAGTTTCTCCTACTACTACTACTACTACCCAATGGCTTTCGAACTGGATCTCCCACAACAAACCCGTTTGATGAAAGAAGTAGAAGAAGTAGTACAAGTGAGAAATGGGTACTAAGAGATTTAACAAGCATTTTCATGGACAAAAGAACAACAAAAAAGTTTGATTCTGCAGAATTTCTCTGGAAGATAAGCTATGGATTCCTCCAACAAGGGTTAAATTAGCTTTAGGCGGCTCTGAAAACTGAAAAATAATTTTTCGCAAGAAAATAAAGTTGGCCCATGCAGGTCTCGAACCTGCGACCTTCGCGTTATTAGCACGACGCTCTAACCAACTGAGCTAATGGGCCATTTGTTTTTCTTTTAGTAGTTATTTTATTTAATCAAATGTAAATCATGTAGTTCCATTTTGAAATTTTTATTGGAATCATATAAGAATTTCCATTACTTAAAAAATAACATGAAGCTAGAAATAAGATCAGATTATTAAAGATAGTGAATGAGATTGTAGCATTTGAAAAAATAAAATAGTAGTACGTAGTGTAACTATCCCATCTTTTACTTTTTTAAAGGGAATGTTTTATCACTTACTATTAACGTTAAATTGATTAGCTTGACACGAATAAAAATGCGAATAAATATTTTACCTGCTTAAAAATAACTTGTAACATTCTCATGAATAAGTTCAAATAAATGTGATAAAACAGACTATAATAAAAGATAAAAAAGATGGCAGCTAATTCAGATAGTGGGAAAAAGGATTAATAATTAGTAGCCTACTTAGCTATATATTTTATGGTAGGACACTGATTAGTCCACATTGTGAGGCTATGGGCCAAATCCAAGCCAATGATATTGCTCTACATCCTAATCCCTGTAATCCCATTTATTCACAAGTCAAAATTATATAAGCCATGCTAGGTTAATCAAATTGTTTTTAATTTGTATAGTGTTTTCTTGGTCTATACGCAATTGAGATGAGGAAGATTCAGTATAGCCTAAGAGAAAGAAGAAAAAAAATGTAGCGTAAGAAGATGAACAAACAAATGCACGACATGATGATACAGCACAAATAATCAAAGTAAAGACTCTGTCTAGCTCTGGTCTTTCATTTCATCTATAGAAAAACACTTCCAGGAAATAGATACAAAAATATATATTTTTTCCGATTCAATTTATTCGTTAATTTTGATTTAATACGAAAATTTAATAAAGTACAAAAAGCTTTTGAATCTTGTGGTTCTAAACTAAAGATATATAAAATGTATTAAAATCTTGTGATGTTAAATATATCACGTGAAGAATTAGAATTAAAGAATTGTCTAAAAAAAAGAAAGATGCATTTTTTTTAAATAGACTAAAAAGGAACGTAACAGAGAGTATATAAATATTGCACAAGGCTGCCCCGCCCTTTCATTCATGTTAAACCATAACTTTGAAATTCTCTCTTGCTTAAATATGTCATGGAAAAGGGCATTAATCATAAAAAAACAAAAAAGTATGCACATGACATATGATCTCAGGCTTACAGTAAATACCTGAATTAATCATGCTGAAACTTCTATATAAACTCGAGGTTAAGAATTTGACTTTCCATGTATACACTAGGCTATATATTAGATTTTTCAAATAGCCTAGTTTCTTTAATCAATAAATAAATTAATGAATTAAACGATGCTTCAAGGTTCAGGGGCATCGTTCATGTTTGGCTTGGCAGTTGGGTCGATCCCAATGATGTCAATGGCCGTGTTTGGTTCTGCTAATTGCTTCGAAAAGCCGAGACCACCGCCAACGGGTGGTGTTGCTAC
Source organism: Solanum dulcamara (assembly GCF_947179165.1). NCBI lineage: Eukaryota > Viridiplantae > Streptophyta > Magnoliopsida > Solanales > Solanaceae > Solanum > Solanum dulcamara. The sequence goes on from NC_077247.1 coordinate 45,736,657, forward strand.
TGGTGGAGGAGAAATTGCTTGTAGCAGTACTAGTACTAGTACAAGTACTGCTACTTCAAGATCAATTGGTAGTAGAAGAAGAATGGGTAATAATGTTGATGGTGGCAGGGGAAAAACTTGTCCCAGTGTTATGCTTGTCAAGGAAATACTTCCATCACTTGTCCTGCGCTAGTCGAGGTGCATGCAAGCTGGTCCAGACATCACAAAAAAATGAACGATGTGTGCTTAGTTTGTGTGGATTTCAATATGGATGTGTGTAGAATTCGTATAGGTCTTTGCGCTAGCTGTGATATATATGTGTCTGTTTGTTCTGGTTATGTGCTTTAGTCTTGACTTGTGATCTAGCTTAGCACATGTAACTTACTTTTAATTTGGTTGTATATACATTTACTTAATATTCTTGTTAAACGAGTTATGTGCACGATCTAGTCTTTCCCTACTTGAATTCTTGGAGTCAAATTTAATCATGAATAAAATAACTGGCTCAAACTTAGGTGAATTACAACTAATACATCTAAAGGTTTGAACCCCAACTACCTTGGTATTTTATTGAAGATGTAAATGAATATAGAGTAAACTTGTCAATACATGCATTTAATTTGGAATATATCCCTTTGAGCATTAGTTCATCAAATTTTAAGCATTAGTTACTTTCATGAGAGGTGTGATCTTTATATTGAAATGTTCCCTTTGAGTATGATGATCTATTCATGATAATCTCACTATTCCTTTTTGGTTAAGTTTATATGTGTAAATTGGCTTGTTCAATTATGTTTAAATCAAATATATATGGCCCATAGATACAAAAATCTATAAGCAGATTGAACATAAACTTTGACTTCATAAATCATGACCAAGATCATTCACAGAATTTAATTTTAAAATTGTTCATATATATATAGAGAGAGAATTGTATTTGACTTCCTCTCATTAGCTTATTCTAATTTTCACATTAAGATCTACTCGGTGAAAATTAATCAACTGGTCTTATACATCATGATGTAGGACAAAAATCTGAAACTTCTTACAAGTTCCTCTTTTTTGAATGTTCGTTGTATACACGTACGGATTCAGAGAATTTTACATTTAAGACGGAAATGATAATCTAATTACTTCCCTCTGTTTCATATTATTTGATCATTATATTAAAAATAGTTATTTCAATTTATTTATATAATTTGTGAAATCATTATATTTTTTTCATTCTATGTATTAAATAACTGCTCTCTCCGTTCACTTTTACTTATCACTTTAACAAGTCAAGAAAGGACCATTATTTTTTCCCTATTTTTTTAGCCTCAGCATTAATTATTTATTCTCCAAAAAACAACGCACTAGAACGCCCTTGTTGACGATCCTTTACTCCGACAGCATCTAGGGTTCAAGTTCTCGCCTCTGACCCCGGAGAACACAGGGTCAAGCCAAGCCTTCGAGAGAAAAAAAAGACTCTTAGACTCACTCAAAAATTATTTTTCAAGACCTAATACTAAATATCAATTAATATGCGATAGTGTGATAAAATAGACACGTGAATTATTATTTTCTTAATGAATATGCCAAATAAAAGTGAACGGAGGAAGTACACATTAAGTAGTGGTAGACAAATTTAGAATTTCAAAAAATTACTAATATAATTAATTTAGTAAAATACACCTCTAAATTAAAGTTTTCTTAAAAAATATGACAAGTCAATTTGGCCAAATAATATGAAACAAAGAAATACTTTGTCAAGAATAATTGAGGTCAAAGTAAACTAATTAACAATAGCGTGTCTTAGATTAATACAAAGGACAAGCATAATTCGTATATTGAATATTCCACCAAACAACCAAAACTATACAAGAAACCCCACCCCCACACTGTTTAAGACTTATAACGTCTATTAATTTCACATCAAAGTATAAGTTCTAGAATTTTGACTTGATAAAAGTCGTGATGAACTTGGCTTCGTCGAAATTGTTTCATTAATTAAGCCTAATCCCCTCTTTTTCATCATATATAACAAGGTGAAAAAAATGATCAATTCTAATTAAGTATCCAAAATATATCTTACAACTCAAGTGAGAAAAAAAGAGAAGAAAGAGAGAAAATGGTTAGGCTTTCTGTTACGGAAAATGGTACAGGCATTGCATTTCAGGATTCTGGGCTAACAATATTCATGGTTGGCATGATAGCTGCTTCAATCTCGATGATGTCGATAGTTATATTTGCTTGTGCCAAATCCTCTACGAAACGAAAGAATAAGAATAATCCATATAGTGATTCCACTAAAATTGTTGTTAATGGTAAAAGTAATAAAGCACAACAAAATCGTGCGACTTCAGCCCCCGTCCGTTCAGAGGGAGAAATATTAGTTAGTGCTGCAGAAATTGCAACAACTTTTGTAGATATTCCATCCACTGATGATGTTTGCAATACTAATAATGATGGCGGGAAAGATCCTCAATGTCATGGCGATACCACGAAACATAATGATAGTACCAAAAATAATGATGTTAATATCGATTGTACACATAATAATTATGTAAGTGGTGACAATAATAATAATATGGGTGGAGGTCATACTCATGCTAGCGCAAATACTACTACTAGTGGTGGAGGAGGTCATCATCATGGCGACACAAGTGGGACCACTAGTGGTGGTTGGAGCAGTGATCACGGTGGTAGTAGTTGGGGTGGCGGCGGTGGGGGTTTTAGTGGTGGTGATACTGGGGTTTTTAGTGGTGGAGGTTGGTGATAGATCACAAGTTATTTATATTTTGAAAGTTACTTATATTTTAGTACAATTCTACAAGTGTAAAAGCCAATTAAAAATTGTCATTTGTTTATTACTACTATAATTTGTTGTAATTTGCTCAAAATATTTTCATATGTTCTTTAAAGTTATTATTTATGTAATTACATGTATTTTCAGCAGTAGATTGAATAAAACTCGAAATTAATCTTCAAAATTGATATAAATAGACGCTTGAATAAGTCCTTGAACTTATTAAGACTAAACATATCTTATTGGTACAAGTGCGACTCACAATCATCCTGATTCAGTAATTTGATTTTTAAAGACAACTATATGTGAAGTTAGTTATAGATAAAGCTATTGTTGTAAACCATAATAAAAATTCAAATATTAAAATACGAGGAAAATGTTTATTGTTTCAAGTTGAAAGAGAATTTTACCTTCAAAGACAACATAGATAGACACTTAAAATTGACACCAACGATGAAAGAAATTTTAAGAAACTTGTAAACACTTAAGTTGACATATCACACATTTGAAATACACATATTGTGTACGTGAATGAACCAATATGGATTAAGTTGACACTTATTTTTAACTCAAATCAGCCTGCATTTTAGTTTGATTGCATTTTCATGGATTAAAATGAGTTAATAATAAATTAGTGATTATATATTAACTTCTCCAATTTAACAAGTAGGCATATCATATTCTTACTGATTATATTATTTGACACTGTTATAAACCAATACAACAACAACAACAACAACGAACCCAGTGTGATCCCACCATGTGGGGTCTGGGGAGGGTAGAGTGTACGCAGACCTAACCCCCACCTTAAAAGGTAGGGCGGCTGTTTCCGAAAGACCCTCGGCTTAAGAGAGAAGAACAAGGGAGGAGAAACAAGGAAAAACAAGACATAGGTCAGTAAAGCCAGGCATATAACAGACAATATAAAGATATAAATAATGAGAGCGATAAAGCGATAAAGTCAGGGTAGGAAAGATCGGGGATAAAGGGGCATTAACTACTATAGATAAAATAGGATACCCAAAGTAGACTGGGCCAACTAATATAAGCAGTAATCCCATGCAAAATCCTATGTTAAGACAAATGAGCGCGACTACGACTACTATGGAGAACCGATCGGCCACCTAGCCCACTATCTTAGTCTGAGTCCTCCATAGCCTCCTATCTAAGGTCATGTCCTCGGAGAGCTGCAACTGTGTCATATCATGTCTAATGACCTCTTCCCAATATTTCTTCGGCCTCCCTTTGCCCCTCCTGAAACCGTTCATAGCCAACCTCTCGCACCTCCGCACTGGAGCATCTGTGTCTCTCCTCTTGACATGCCCAAACCATCTCAGTCTCGCTTCCCGCATCTTGTCCTCCACCGATGCCACTCCTACCTTGTCTCGGATATCTTCATTCCTAATTCTATCCATCCTAGTGTGCCCACACATCCACCGCAGCATTCGCATTTCCGCGACTCTCATCTTCTGGACATGAAGTTTCTTGATTGGCCAACACTCCACCCCATACAATAGGGTCGGTCTAACCACCACTTTGTAGAACTTGCCTTTGAGTTTTGGTGGCACTTTCTTGTCACACAGCACTCCGGAGGCGAGCCTCCATTTCATCCACCCTGCACTGATGCGGTGTGAAACATCGTCGTCGATATCCCCATCTTCCTGTATAATAGACCCAAGGTATTTGAAGCTTCTTTTCTTTTGAATGGCCTGGGTACCAAGCCTCACTTCCCCGTCAGCCTCACGCGGCAGGCCACTGAAACTGCACTCCAAGTATTCTGTCTTGGTCCTACTCAATTTAAATCCTTTAGACTCCAACGTCTGTCTCCAGCCCTCCAACTTGTCGTTAACTCCGTTGTGAGTCTCGTCAATCAGGACTATGTCATCTGCGAACAACATACACCAAGGCACCTCACCTTGTATTTGTCTAGTCAATTGATCCATCACCAGGGCGAATAGAAACGGGCTAAGAGTCGATCCCTGGTGCAACCCCATCGTAACAGGAAAGTGCTCCGAGTCCCCCCCTACCGTCCTTACCCTGGTCTTAGCTCCATCATACATGTCTTTAATCGCTCTAATGTATGCCACAGGTAAACATTTCGCCTCCAAGCATCTCCGACACTGTTATAAACCAATAAAAAACTTAAATGTATAAAATAAAAATTTGCTAACCTCCTACATGAGTAGGTTCAAGAGATTTTAATTCATACATGTTTAAGTAAATAATAAATAAAATTAGTAGGGAAAAGAATCAATACGATGTCACACATCGTATTGGGGCAGGGTAGATGAAATGGAGGCTCGCTTCCGGTGTGCTATGTGACAAAAAGGTGTCACCACAACTTAAGGATAAGTTCTACAAAGTGGTGTTTAGACCGGCTATGTTATATGAGGTGGAGTATTGGCCAGTTAAGGTCTCTCACGTTCAAAAGATGAAAGTAGCCGAGATGAAAATGTTGAGATGGATGTGTGGGCATATCAGGAGCGACAGGATTAGAAATGAGGCTATTCGAGACAAGGTAGGAGTGGCCTCGGTGGAAGACAAGATATGGGAAATACGGCTGAAATGGTTTGGGCATATGAAGAGGAGAGACACAGATGCCCCAGTGCGGAGGTGTGAGAGGTTGGCCATGGATGGTTTCAGAAGAGGTAGGGGTAGGCCGAAAAAATATTGGGGAGAGGTAATTAGACAGGGCATGGGGCAGTTACAGCTTACCGAGGACATGACCTTAGATAGAAGGGTGTGGAGAACCCATATTAGTGTAGAAGACTAGTACATAGTCTTATTATTCTTCCGTATTAGTAGACACATTAGCGCACTATAATTTCTTGTGCTCTGACTTCTGTTATTATCTTTCTATTATTTTCTGTACTTTGATTACTCTATTTTATCTGTGTCGCTTTCGTTATTTGCGTTATTCGTTATTTGCTTTCACATAACGTTTTGAACTTCTTAGCTTTATCTGACATTTTTTATGCTTCTTTTGAGCCGAGGGTCTCTTGGAAACAACCTTCCTACCTTGGTAGGAGTAAGGTTTGCGTACACTTTACCCTCCCCAGACCCCACGTTGTGGGATTTCACTGGATGGTTGTTGTTGTTTTATAGTTTTCTGTCTCACGGCTTATTTCCTTTTTCCCTTTTAAACTATTTGTTTAATTTTTTTCATAAAAAATATTTATAAAATTAATTAATTAAAAGAGTATGCATTTATGCTTTTACTGAGCCGAGGGTCTCCAGGAAACAGCCGTCCTACCTTGGTAGGAGTAAGGTCTGCGTACATTCTACCCTCCCCAGACCCCATGTTGTGGGATTTCACTGGGTTGTTGTTGTTGTTGTTGTTGTAGTATAATGTTAGAAGACGAATTATAAAGCCACACCTAAGAGATTTTATTTTTAATAAATAAAATTAGAGAAATGTAGAAGGACACGCCACGAGGTTCATAACCATCTCATCGTATGACAGTTCATTCATCTAATCAATCAAAATTCTATATTCTCTCTTTCAAGTCTCATCCAAATTCTCAAATTTTACGAAAAGAAGATAAAACTATAGGATAAAAAAGAAATATATATATATTGATTGTGAGGTAAATTTAATTTAATAACCCACCAAATCGATGCTTAAATAATGGAGCCCCATCGTAATTCGGATTCTAACTTTTCTACTCGAGGAGAAGTTGATCCTTCTTCGACTTCTTTTTCTAGGGTTTCTAATCCACTTATTCAATCGGTAATTCTCTCTGCAATTCTTCATCTTTTACCATTTCTGAATTCGGATTGTTTTTTCCCTTGTTTTGTTGAATATGCTTTGCTGTTCGATTTGGTTTACTTTATCAGAAGAACCGTGATTTGTTTGAGCTGCTGTTTAATCAATTTTGACTGGTGCTAGGTTTTGGGTTTTGCTTCAACTGTATAAAGTTATTGTCTTTATTAGTAAAATTGTCGGTGTTTCAAAATTATTGATCTTGGTTAGTTGTTGAAATTATCTGAAGAAAATTGGGCTATTTTGCACCTCAAATCCCAGCCGAGACAAAAGCAATAGGTTATCTCTTTTCATCTGTTTTAGCCTTGTGTGAAGTAGCAGGTATCCCTGGAATTAGTTCAGGTGCGCGCAAGCTGGCCTAGATACTAAGGTTATAAAAGAAAATTGGTTATTTTAGGGATAGAATTGATGATCTTTCAGGAGTAAAAAAATGAGGATTTGTTATGTTAAATCATTCTTATGGAGATTTGCCTTTATAAAAATTAGAAAATACAGTAATATAGACAATGAGATTTCTCCGGAGAAGTTATAGTTTTGAGGTCTTAATTTATTCAAAGTAAATAATCAAGGATTTTTTAGGGGTATCTGTGGAGAGTAAACTGGCAGTTAAAGTGCGGTGTTAAGTAGTCATCATCTCAATTAGTCATTTTACAAACAAAGAAAAGATGAAGTTACTTTGTTTCTCTTTTTTTTTTTTGTTCGGGTGAGGTGGGTGGGGGTAGTTTCAGACTTTCAGGGTGATTAAAAACTTTAAAATCAGAAGTATAGATGATAACTGAGACTCATAAGAAGTAAAAGTAGTTGCTGATGATGATGATGAATCCCTTTCTGCTACAACTTAGCTGTCTCTCATCAATGGTAGGAGAAGTGACTTTCTAGTTTGTTTTTGTAATCACGAAAGGAAGTTCAATGGATCTCAGTTCATATAAGATCAACTGTATGTAAGTATGCATCTTCAAAAGTTCTCTAAAACCTTAATATGATCTGTTTTCGAGATTTCACTTGCTTTTCAGTTTTTCCTGTGACTGATTCCATGCAAACACAGATACACAATTTATATATTATTTTACCTGTGCATTGACAACCCAATCTACTTTGGGGTTAAGGTACAGCTACTTTTGTTTTTTTTTTTGTATTTAGCTTCTCCATTATCTAATGCTTGTATGCAACTGAAATTAGATAGAAAAAATTCAAGAATCTAATGTCATACCTCACCGTTTAAAAGGCCAATAATGCATGTAAATAGTTCTATTGTAGGAATCCTCACATAACCTTGTTTTCTCATCTAATATCCATTTAGAAACATCATTGACATCTGCAAATCAATGTTTCACATGCATGCTCAATTCTTCCATATGAAGTTGTATACTTGAGGTCCTTCCTTCCACTCTGTTCAGGATACATTACACTGCTCTGCCGCTTTGCTTGACTAGATTCTTGTGGTCAAATTGAATAATTTATATTTAGAATGCTCATCTATAGCTGCTGGTCTGTGTATGATAACTTTTCCCACCTTAAGAAAAGAGCGTCTTTTACTGTTTAATGAACACTCCCGCTCTTTGAACTCAAAGTATGTAGTTGAGAATTTTTTCTTCGCCAAAAAGCAAGTGAATAGTCGTGTGTTGGAAGTTTTAGTTATATGCTGGTAGTTACTCTTGTCTCTTCATTGGCCTGTCCCATTTCAAATTGTCCAGATATCTTTCTTTTGTTGGGGGAAGTAGAGATATTTGCCAATTTTTATTTGTTACTTGTTCTAATGTTATCCTGTTAATTATTTTTTCATGTAGGTAGAAAGTTTCAGTATTTTGTAAGTGCAAGCAAAATTTTAAAGTTTGACATGAGAATACACACTTACCATGTTTTTTTGGTGATAGGACTGTAGTAAGTTTGGAGATAACAGAGGCCTGGATGATTTTGTGCCAGTCATAGGTTCAAACATTGTAAAAACGGGTAAGCATGAAGAATATAACAGAGAAGCTGTACACCTAAGGAATGAAATTCCCGAGAACACAAGTTCTATGAGTCGTCTAGATACTCAAGCAGAGGAACTTTTCAGTAAACAGTCATTTCAAGACACTCGAGAAGCTAGTGAGAGGTATCATATGGACGGCTGGAAAGAGGAATTTGAAGAAGATTCTACAACCTTGAGACAGAAAAATAATTTGAGGTGTTCTGAGAAGATTATTAGCAGCAATTGGGATGAAAGAGGAAAGTGTGGTTCCGAATCATTTGGTCAAACTGCAGGTCACATAAACAACGAGAAGAGTTATATCATGGGCAAGCCAGTGGGTGGACGGCAAGAAACTGATCATGATTCACCTTTGAGCGCAAAAGAAAGCTTTGAGAAGGAGGGACACACAACTTATGGAATGGTTAAAGCTGAAGTCTCTAATGTTAATTTAATTCAACAGACTAATGAAACTGACGTAAAAAGAAATTTTCGGTACCAACAATTAACTGAAAGTATAGAATGTGAAACTCGGTCATCTCAAAATGTAGAAGAAAGTATGTGCCACCAAAATCAAGAAAAATATTTCTGCTACGATTCCCCACTTTTTGGTGAAACTGGGGCTTGGATACCTGTATCAGTTCCTCCAATGTCGGAGAGTGAGCATGATGAATGGAGTAGAGGCTTCTGCTCAAATGGGGGGTACCTCCCTGAAGGTGACACAGATTGGAATCAGTGCATGGGGGAAGACAAGGAGTTGACCATGTGGGATGTGGTTCTGGATATGTTGCTTGCAGCACGAGGAAAAGTGCATTCTCTTGCGTCTGGTGATATAGTAGGTAACATGTCGTGGATATCAAGCCATCTCATTGAGCAGGCTTGGAAAGAGATGGCTCAAACCCTCACAGAAGCTAATTTTGGTAATGCCCAGGAAATTCTTGAGTCAGATCCTCCCAAATGGTTGCCTGACAGTGTATCTTCCACTTGTATGTTATGTAATGTGCGGTTCCACCCTATCATGTGCAGCAGGCATCATTGTCGATTTTGTGGAGGATTATTTTGCAATGAATGTACTAAAGGAAGGAGTTTGCTCCCTGAAAAATTTCGCACTGGGGAACCGCAACGAGTATGTGATGTATGTTGTGTACGTCTTGAATCTGTGCAACCATACCTAATGGATCAAGTAAGCCGTGCTGCTCAGTTGCCAACCCATGACCTAACTGACTTGAGCACATTGAGATCCTGGGTAAACTTCCCGTGGGGACAGTCAATGGAATACGAAATTTATAAGGCCGCTAACACTATTCGGGGATATGAAAAGGTATGAAGTTCTACCTTTTATGTTAAATGTTCCATCTCTTGTATATCTACTTATTCATACTACTGAAGCAAACACTGATATCTCATCCCACAATATGTATATCTCCCTGCTATATACTTCAGTCTGATTTGAAAGAAACCAATTGCTGCATTATTGTACTATTTAACTTTCTAGCCTCTCATCCACCATTTGGAGTTCTAATGGTATGCATCTTATATGTAAAAAATAAGCAAAGCTTGGATCTCTTTTTTGAATAATTTCTTGATATCATATTATGATATATTGTCTGCCTGAAATATCCTGAACAAAAAATTTCAGATTGGTTTATTGAGTTCTGAGAAGAAAATTCCAGAAGCCATTCTACAAAATGCAAGAGGCCTTGCCATACTTACGGTCGTGAAAGTTGGAGTGATGGTAACCTACAACATCGGAACTGGATTGGTAATTGCACGTAGAGAAGATGGTTCGTGGTCTCCCCCCTCAGCCATTTCTTCTTTCGGTGTGGGATGGGGTGCTCAGGTGAATAAATTTACTTCTATATTTCGGCTAAATGTAGTTTGAGGATTATTCCTACCTGTATAGAGTGGTGCGGATATAGAGTATTCATATAGCCGGCAACTAATTTTGGATCGAGGATAATTGTCACTTTGCTCATCTGTATTGAGAGGCATTCGTCATTTTAGAAAGAAATAATATATCTGAGCATTGCATATGGCTCCCCATGGACAGTGGTTAATTGCCACATGTGAAATCTGTACCCATTGGCCTCTGGATGTTATCCATGATCATTGGTAACTAGGCAAATTCAAATACCATCTTGAGATGATTTGGGATGGGAAGGAGACCTCCTTTCATGATAATTTTGGTGCTTTGCAGTTCTGCACTGGGTTTCATATTAAGCCCTGGCCGTTTCTGTTTAGAGTTGAACATCGGAGAAAGATGTCTGTTCAGTAGTAATATACTATAGAGAATTATCAATTAGTTGAAAAGCTCCAGCTTTTCTGTTCTTTCTTTAGTGTAGTTTCTTCAAAGAGTGCCTAAAATTTTGTAAGGAGGTTAATTGAAACATCATATCTTTTCAGAGGAACTTGCCATCAGTTAATCATAAAACAGATTTTTATTTTGTAGGCTGGTGGAGAACTTACTGACTTCATTATTGTTCTGAGAACTACTGATGCTGTCAAGACTTTTGGTGGTGATGCGCATCTTTCAGTTGGAGCTGGTGTGAGTGCTGCTGCCGGGATCATTGGACGAACTGCTGAAGCTGATCTTCGTGCCGGTACTGGCGGCTATGCTGCTTGTTGTACATACAGCTGCAGTAAAGGTATCAAGTCCACTTTGTTTATAAGTCCACATATATTGTGCATGTTGTTCTTTGATTTGTATGTTCTGTTGTTGCAAGATAGAGTTGGCTTGTGTTGTATATCTGCTTTCTATATCAACACGATTGTAAATGGCCAGAAAATATTAATCTAATCATTCCACACTCTTGCCTGTGGAAAGAAGTTTGGAATAATCAAATATGAGAAAATTTGCTCATCAGAAAATAATTATGGGTTTGAACTAAAATAATTTATAGAATTTTTGTTGATGTTGATTTAACTTTAAAGAGTTTAGGAAATTAGTGAACCTCAAACCAATTTTCTTACTGTATTTATTAGAAGTTAAAGTTGATGCTTTTAGTAGCTCAGTTGGTTACCTGAGTTCTATTCCCCGCATTGTGATCTCCACCCCATCTCCCTTTCCCCTTCCCGTACCCCCAATTTTATTTTATTTTTTATTTTTTTTTAGAAAAAGTTGATGCTCTCTCTCTATGCCTAGTTATATCTTTATATCCATGTTTAAAGTGCAATTCTTTTTTTGGTACAGGTGCCTTCGTGGGGTGTTCTCTACAAGGGAGTATTGTGACTACCCGAACACGAGAAAACTCCAGATTTTATGGTAGCCAATCGATGAAAGCTTCAGAAATTCTCCTTGGCTCGTTGCCTAGGCCCCCTGCTGCAGCCGCCCTATATCGTGCACTCGCCGATTTATACCAGAACCTCTGAAGGTCGCATGCGTCTTAAAGTGTTGTACATAATGTTTGGGTTGGAAATTTGGAGTTTGATTACTGCTATTCTTTGTGAATTATGATCATATAGATATAGTGATTTGTACAGTCTGGCAGAAAGATAAAATTGTAATTGTTATCATGATCTTTGCTGGGAGAATACCCGAGCTCAAGAATCTAATTGGCAATTTGGAATTCAATTTGGAAATTGAAAAAATGGATGAAAAGAATTAGACAATGTTTAATCCAATTATTCTTGATAACCCCAATTCTAGATTTGTATTTGAAAGTTCTGCTTCCACATGTCAAAAATTTGTGGGACTTGTACTCTCTGGCAATACGAGCCTGTGACAAGTAAATTGACCTGCCTTTCTATTATCTGTAAAATCACTTGAAATGATAGCAAGATGTAGTAGAATACTTTCTACATTTTGTGTTCCTCCTAGTAACTTATAGATTAAAAATCGATGTTTTCATGGCGGTGTGGAACATGGATTAGCATTATGTGAGGACCCACTTAGGATTGCTATGTACTGAACTAGGGATCAAATATAAAGTGTTCTTTTCCATTCCTCCTGACCACTTATTTCTCTGAAACAGGAGATTTAAAGTCTTCCTCTTTTTTCCCTAGAAGTCAACGGTGTAACACCGTTGGGATACTTCAAATAAACTTGAATACATATACAATATACACACCGGTGCTAAAACCTTTTCTCAGGATATCATTAAAATTGTTCAACAACCTTTTCTCAGGATATTATTAAAATTGTTCAACCCTTTGAAATATCATTAAGATTCCTCCAATATTGCTTAATAGGCTCAGATTTCCATACATTCAAGAGTATTCACATAGGCAGTTACCTTGAATTGTCACATTAATCTTTGTGAGTATCATAACTTGGGCAAACCTGGTAGAGCCTACTCTTCAATAAAGCACTCTGTTTAGAAAGGAAATTTATGAGGGAAAAACAAGGAATTGAAAGATAGATTCTCGTTGGTCAACTCTAGCTACTGCTATATCGTGTGAACAATTACAACAGGGTAACTACAAAACATATTCGACACTAAAAGGTAAAAAGAATTAAAAGAAGAGGGGAGAATATAAGAGAAAATAGGATAACGTTCCCCCAACCCAATTGGGAAAAAGAAAGAAAAAAAAATGGCTCCACATGAGAGCCTATTCTTGGAAAAAACAAGAATAGGAAAACTAACTGCTGCTCCTACCCTGTATTTGTGACTTGTGGTTTTTCACCATACCAGAGTATCTTCACATTCGGAAGGGATGATCAACACAAGAAAGTTAAAAATGTCCAAGCTCTGCGACAATCATATAAGCATAGATTTTTACATCCTCTCACACTCCTATCTGCAATGCAGCACATGATGCACTAATCAGCCACTTTCAACAAACAAATACTTGAAACAAGCTTGACGAGAGAGAAAGAGGAAGGGAGGGGTTTTTACCTAGTGCTGGAGTTACCAAGTGTAAGCTCAAGATCATCACTGATGCACTCTTCATGAATTCTTTCTCCTTCCCATGGCTTTACTACACCCTTCATATTGCTGCCAAATGCAAACTCTGCTGAGATAACATCCGACATTGGCACATCAGCTGTTTGGTCCATACAAGGTCCAACTGCAGGTGAACATGTCCCACTTTGCCCAGGTGTCCACATTCGAGACCCTCCATTTGATAATGGTTCCTTAAATCCAAATGGATTTGATGAGACAAGGCTGAATGTGGGAGATGAAGGCCCATCCTGTGGAGTTTGAACACCAGAGAGCCATCCTGAATCTGGTGGGGTTTGGCGACCTGGACTAGGAGGGGTTGAGGATGGCAAGAAGGGATAGTGCTGCTGTATCCATGTAGAGTTGGCCGTTGGATTTTCCCAATTATCATTCATCCTAGGAGTACGTGCAGTGGGAGAGCTCAAAGGTGGAGTCACAGGAGCACTTATAGAAGCTCCAGGAATGCACAGATGATGGGAAAACTTAGACGAGGATGGTGATGAGCCAGATGACAGGTTCTTCAGCCAAGGAATAAGCGAGTTGGGATCAGAATTATTTTGGACATTGGCAACATAATGGGATGAGACCGGGCTAGGGATAGATGATGAAACTGGACTCGGATTATACGAAGCACCAGGGCTCAGTTGGTAAGACGAACAAGGGCTTACAGAAACAGAACCACCAATATCCATGCGTTCTACTGGCTTGCATCCCTGAAGAAGAGAACAAATGATAAGCAGCCACAAAGGGGCAAATCAAATAGTAATAGTGAACCCTTCCCCAGAACTATGCGACTATAGCAGAAAGAGAACTGACATTTGCAATGCCCTGACTTGAAAGATTATACGATTAAGGATGTCTCCAGATCTTTTTAAAGCTTAAAATTGTGCGCTTTACGTGACTTCAACTGCTTAAATTAGAGATGAAGTGTAACTTAGTTATTACTTATACCAGATATACATGAATGCTCCAACAAAAGAATGCAGCTTAGTGATTCACCAGTAACTTAGTAATATATCATCAGCACCAAAATCCCATGTCGAAATCAGAAGCTCTCGCTCTTGAAATGAGCATATAAATTTTGTTATGGAATGAGTACCTAAATCTATGTTCTTGTAAAGGTGCACATATTTGTATGCTGTAGGGAACCAAATTCCCACCACACTGACCAACCAACTTCTCTCTTAAAGGAAAAAAACATGTCGATAGATTGAGAGTACAATGCCCTGTTTGTGTTTGGTATCCACAGGATAGTTGATGCATCTAATAATTTGGCAAAGAAGCTAGCAACAATGTAATAACCTTTTATGATAACCAGTATCACAGAACGGTTAATACATTGGCGGCTACCAAGTCAAAACAGTAACTAAGAGAAACAATAATGAACGAAAACCAAAAAGCCATCAACATTTACTTGCAGAATTTCATACTTTTTTACAAATTTTAAAGAAATTTTCCAATTAAAGTCAATCAAAGAGTTTCAAACAGATGTAACTGTGGCTCAGCAATTAAAAGTAAGTTTGCTGTCCAAAGAAGCAACCAAGAAATTAAAGAACATAGTTGAAAAATCATTTGTCCCAAAAAGATAATCTTTTAAAACATGCCCATAACGGTGTCCCTCTAAGCAATGTCTTTAAACATTCAGTTTCATATAACAGTTATGCGGGACCCAAAATTTGCTATTTTTATCACAATTTTCCTCTACATCATACTCCACAAGCCACAGAGTCAACATATGAACCTACATCTTTCTAACTAATGCTTAATAAACAATTCAAATATTCAACTCTTTTCTTTTTTAATTCGGACAAGTCAAATATTCAAATCTTGCCCCTAAATCTAATAGATACATCTGTCAAACTAGAAATATTAAACCGAGACTTATGGATTATTAAATTGGAGATTTCAGTGAATTAGTTTTCCCCAAGACAAGATTTCCAGTAGCTTGAAATGGCTAACGAAGCAGTGCAAAAGCCACATTACCTGCAGCAAGATGAAGAGTATTCTCTTGGTCCAAAAAGAGCCAAGTCTATTTACATAAAGCGATCTTATATTTGACCGAAATATTTTGAAGTTACGTTTTGAAATTCCTAATGTAGTGTAATAGTTCTCCATAAGTTTAAAAGCATCTATCTGCCCAACCACATCTACTCTCGGCCTTTAAATTTCCTAATTTAAGCCCCACTCGACGCTTACTTGAAAAAATCCAAAATGCTTTTTGCCATCATCTTGCTTATTCTCAAATGGCTCTTTTTCAACTTTCAGCCATAGCAATCATGTTATGTTGGGTCCACCCTCTCATCCCATTGATTAAGACTTGGATAACATGACCACTAAGCCCTACATGTCTGATAAAAGCATCCAAATACACACATAACAATTGGACATAACTATATTTTGCCAAAACAAGCCATAGAAAACAGAGAATGATGGCACTACCAAAAATATTAGACAACTGTAACCCTACCATCCCAACACCTTTTGAGAAAGGGTGGCCATATCCAATGATAATGTCAACTATATGATTAAAGCACAAACCCAGCTTCTCCTAGCCCATCAACAATTTTTCTCCACATCACATCCAAAATTGATATCCCCACACGCTCTACAGCCTCAACTATAATTATGAAAATAAATATTGGAATAAAATAAAGATAAAGGAACCAACAACAATAATGGAACCAGAGGAGTTGATATCTTTTTGTTTCCTCATGTTGGTGGTTTAGTTCTGTCCAGCAAGGATTTAAATAGACCACACAAAAAATATTACTCCTTGTTTAAGTGAACCTATTTCCTTTTTAGTCTGCTCCAAAATGGAATGACACCTTCCTTTTGTTTTTAAAAGCAAACAACACAAAAGAACAATAAAGTCGACGCTTGAAGCGAAAAGCAAGAAGTGAAGCCCACACTTCTCTATAATGATCAAATTACAACTAAAATAACCAACTTCAGCACGCAGTACACAATATGCTTATGTTAAGCCAACTCCTCAAAGTTGATATTCATAGAACCCACTGCTTCTCGTTGGGATTACTTTGTGCGTCATATTTGAAGTGCACAATTTCACCTATTAAACCACAACCCCTCGTTTCTCATTGCTTTATGCTTTATGCAATGAAGTGATGATTTTTAATAAAACTGCCCCTTGTTTAAAAAAGGAAACAATTTAACTTAAACCTCTCAATTTACCCTTAACGACAAGCTTTCATAGCTACACAAATGCTATACATGTTCAAATCACACGTGTAAAAAGTTGTATAGTCACAAAAATATTATGTCAGGTTTAAAACTATGAAGTTTCAAAAGTCGTATAGCCACAAAAATGATATTTTGCATATGTAAGACCCAAATATTTCAAATTCTTTTATTTTAAAAACTCAATGCTCAGTCAAATAGGATCACAGAACAAGGAGTAATATTTCCCTTTTCTTAGATTTGGATTCCGATATTGATAAATCAAGGGGTTGTACTTTCGTAAATTAACTATTGAACCTTAAGATTAGATTTCTAAACTACCCTTCATAAAGAGACTGCAGATTCAGGATTTCCAAACTCAGGACTGCAAGCAATCCAAGGACTGGTAAAACCCTGGAATCAGCTGAAATGTCCATACAGCCCATCAAATTCGAAGGGAAAAAGTGGGACACTGGCAATACAGCAGGGGTAATATCGTCAAATTAGCATCTACGTGAAATGGTCAGACTTTCTGAAAGCTCTCTGACTATGCACAAAATACACGGAGCACAACAAATCTATGGAGGATTCGTCTTTTCAATCTTCTGCTTTTTCATCTAAATTTACGATGAAAATAGAACTAATTCACAAAATCCAAATGACTGAAGAAACAATCCGAATCTCTCATCACGTAAACGAAGCACTAATCTTCAAAGAAAAAAAAGTACTAGTAAGAAATCAGAAGATACTTTCTGCTTAATTCGCCTTTACTAATTGCAATTATTTGCAGAGAGAGTAGAGAAATGGCGATGTTTGAGGAAAAGTAGTTTACCTTTCTGTAAGTGGTTCCATCTTCTTCAACGATCCAACCAGCGTCTTTACACAGAGCTTTCAATACCTCGTTGTTGTCACAGTGTTTGGGGAGCTTATAGTTACCATACATCCTTAATCCGGCGAAGATCTTGGCGGCGATCGCCCTCCGGCGCCGCTCTCTCCGCTTATTGTTCTCTCTCTCCTTCCATGTCGGTAGCCTCGTGCCGGAAGTCATTACAACGCCGCCGATTGCTCCGCAATAGAAGACTTAAACCGGATTAAATTCTTCGACCGGTTTACTTCTGGACCGGGCTGGCAAAAACCTGGAAATAGAAATGATAAAACTTAAGACACTCTTTTTCAGCTAAATACGACAAGTTTCTCATCTAAATATGAGCAGATGAAGTTACATTTTTACCACTGAATATAAGGGGAACTACGAAATTACCACTGAGATTTTTTGTTAATCGATTAAAAATAAAGTCCTCTAAATGTGGGTGGTGCACGTGTTGAACCTTTTTACAGAAGTTTTAGGAGTCTTTGGTACACAAATAAAATTATTTTGAGATTATTATTCTGCTATACTAATTTATTTCACCTGAAAAATAAATTAAAATAATTTCAAGCTAAAGGAAAAAAAATTAGGCATTTTATAATTAAATTTAAATAAAAATTTATATTGATATATATTGAGATAAATTTATATCATCAACAAAACGCATTATTAGACAGTTGCTAGGAAATCGTCAAGAAAGGGATGTGAGGGCAAAACTGGAATTTCGGAAGGATGACCAAGTCAAAATTTAAAAAGGGTCTAAAACCAATTATTATGTTTCTGAATTTGGGGGTATGAAATCAACGCTTTTGAAAATTTTGGACTGAAAAGTACATATTCCAGCCTTAATTATAAAAGCAGATGTCCTTTCTGGGTCTTTTTTTTTTCTTTTTTCGTACTAATTAAGATAAGTGTTAGCGAGAATAGCTTCTACCTTATATTTTAGATTTATACAAACAGTCCACCTACAAAGGAAGATACCACGAAAAATATAAGGTGTAATACGTGGACAATTTTTAAAAATTATTGAGTAAATTTTTAAGCACTTAAATTACAATTGAGGTTAATACATATAATTTTTAAAAATATCATATTTTATATAGTTAATTTAATCACTTATAGATGTTTAAATGTCATATTTTATGTAGTTAACTTAACTATTTATAAATGCTTAAAAATACTCGTATTTTTTTTTCTAAATTTTAATTAGCAAATATCTAATAGAAACATTTTATAACATATTCACATGTTCAATTGAAATAAATAATATTTTCAATATCTAGATTAAATTTATTGACAAATTTATGAAACTGTCGATGTATTAAGCCAAAAAGCAATAGTGGTGGATTATGAAACAACATAACATTTTCAAAAACGTTTATCCTGTTTGCAAATTTTGTTACGTATAAAAGAACTTTAACGTCGATCCCTTATTAAATATACGAAAAATTATTTGCACCATTTTTTTAATGACAGTTCTTAAATTATCTCTTCGTTATTTTATTTGGCTATATTTCACCTTTAGAAGTATTTCGATGTATCTTTATTTTGCAGACCTTGTCAACGAGAAGAAGTTTTAGATAGTGACTAAAAAAGGATCATTTTGTGTAAATGTTATGATATACATGATAAAAATAGAGTTCATTGGTCACTTTTTGAAAATTATCTTTTAAAAATAAGCTATGTTATGAAGTATTAAAGGGTAGGGTAGTCCGGTACACTAAGGCTCTCGTTATGCACAGGGTTCGAAAAATTATGAAGTATTAAAATTTTACAAATATTCACCGTATAAAATTTAAAATTCTGTAGTAATGATTATTTTTCAACTATAGATAATAAATTTTATATCTCTATAATAATGATTATTTTTCAACTATGTTATAAGAGCTAAAAAGTAGCTACTTGTGAATTTAATTTGATATTCAGCTTGGCAAGCAAGCTACCTTGATCCGTCTTCGGCTTCGATTGGTTACTCTTAGAAGCTCCAACAAGCCCTAAAGTCTCTTGCCACAGGTGTAGAGTTAGTTGAACTAGTCCTGTGAATATGCGAAAATGTTATTTATGAATGGAAGCCAGACACAATTGCTTTAGCGAAAACTAAAATCGTGACTATGTGTTCATGCTTTCAAAAAAAACAATCATCTATACGAAGCTGCTTCATCGATGGGATAAAGTTGAGCCAAAAAGATCTAGAGATATCAATAATGGGCTTTCAACATAGTAGTTGGGTTTACCTTCCCCAAAGTGCAGGGACGTGGGTCTAAAAGTCCAGTCCAATAACAAATTTGAAAGCCTATTTTGGATTGATTTATTTATAGTGTTTTTATGTTAAATTAATTTTTAAATACTTTTTTAGTACTTGAATAAATAAAAAATTAAACTAAGATGATAAAATGAATCAAAAATCAAAAGTTAATTCAAACAGACTTTTGAGTCTAATTGGTGAGAGGAATATCTAACGTTACTAATAAAATAAATATTTACTGCAAATAAATAGATATATAAAAGATAAAATATTATTATTATTCAATGTTACACGACTTTCAACACATGAAATTTAATTTAGAGGGTGTAACTTAACAATATTTACAAAGTAAAACTTAAGCGATTCAAAATTATCCAACTATAAACAAATTTTGAACTAGATTTTTTGTTACGTCTTTTTTTTTTTTTTTTGCCAAACTCTATTCTAACCTTGGTTACACTGAGTGAAAGCTGTGACATGAAATGGTTGCAGTATATGTGGTCATTGTGTATGACTTAATTACATTTTAATTTAATCTTCACACATTTTAGTTAAAAAAATTATTTGATGTAGCTATTTCTACTTTGTTTTTGCTCTTTATAGTGATCACTTTTAAATAATTATAAAATCTGCATAGCCAAATTATGCAATTTTATTACATATATACACATATACACGATTTTGTATATCTAAAAATCCTATTCGTCCCAACCTCACTCGTTCGTCGCGTTTAATTATTCATTGAAAAATCGACATTACTTCGTGAGAGATCGTCATATATACACAATATACACTTTACATATAATTGACTTCCTATACAGTTGGCCAATGTTATGTGCTTGAAAACACATACATTAGATTCAGTCGGCTACATATACATTTAATGTCCTTACATACATACACATACATTCAACTTTTACTTTGAAAACACATATAGTTAATCAAACATACATCCAACTTTTATTTTAGAAACGGTTGAACCCATTAGTGACCCTGTAAAGTTGGCACCAACTTTCACTTAGATATCTTAACTAGATTTTGTTCATTTTAAATATCTTATGTCAGGGTTTACTGTGTCATTTTAACACTTTTTGTAAAAGTTTCAAGTGCATGGTTATATTCACTTCCAACATGGATTAAATGACCGGTTGAATTTTGCAAACTTATTTCTAATTGCCACATCATTATACACACAAAAAAAATTAAAAGAGAAAATAATAGCCAAAACACATGACAAAGTGTCCAATAAATCAATGACATGTGGATTTTTTTGCCCAAATAATTAAAAAAAAGGTTTTGACCAATTTTTTTTATAAAAAAGTTCTATTTTGCAGCCCCCCACCCTCATTACAGTCATCCTCCAGCTTTAACTCCATAAATGGAGTTCGAGCTTTTCGATTCAAGTTTGTTCTTCAATTGTCTCTTTAGTTATAGTAATCAAATTGAAAGAAAATGGATCATTTCATTGTTAATTTCATATATAAAGAAAATCAAAAATCTTAAAAGAGAAAAAATAATATTTCGGATTAGATGGTTTAAAGTAGAAATCAAAAAATTTATGTCCATGATTTTTGTGGCATAAAGTGTGTTCTTGATGAGCTTTTTCTTTTTTAAGAATTAATTATTGAGAAAATTACGCGGTATGACAAATTTTACTACTATATTACGCGTTTAGGGTATAGTTTAAAATAATTACGGCTCGCAACAAACATAACTATCTATTTATGCAGTATGACAAATCTCGCTTGCCAGATATAAAAATATATATATATCAGTTACCATTATACAATATTTTTTGACAAATATACATATACAATTCGGCTCTCTCTTCCCTCTCTCGATCTCGCTCACCTCTCTCCTCTCTCTCGCGCGCCTCTCTCCTCTCTCTCTCTCTTAATCTCGCTCGTCTCTCCTCCTCCCTCTCTCGATCTCGCTCGCATTTCTCCTCCTCCTCTCTCAATCTCGCTTGCGATATATATAAATACATATGTATATCAGTTACATATATATAATTTTTTGACAAATATACATATACAATTCGACAGATATACATATACAATTCACCTCTTGCTCGCCTCTCTCCTCCATCTTTCGATCTCCCTGGCCTCTCTCCTCTTCTCTCTCAATCTTGCTCGTCAGATATACAAATACATATGTATATCAATATTTGTATATTTCGGTATACAAATAATTTGTGGGTATAGCGTTTGTATAATTCACTACAATTTTTATATAATTCGCTACAAAGTTTTTATAATGACAAATTTATGTTTGTCATTATAAGTAATTAGGGAAACTATACCCATATGGAGTAATTATGCTTAAAATATTTGTCATATCTGAAAATTCCTTTTAATTATTCCATTGATATGATTATATACTCCATGTAATGAACTCAAAATGTATTTACTTTTATTTTCTTATCCATATATTTTCAGACAAAAAATTATTTACTTTTTGGGTTATTGTTAAAAGTGACATGAAAAAAAAATTAAATAATATTTTTTCAAAGAGATGGAAAGAATTTGAAAGTGCTGTTGAAGGAATTTAAGTTTGAAAAAATGGTACTAGAAGGTAATGGATGAATAGATAGGAAGAAGTAGAGAAAAATAAAATAAAATAAAATATTGATTAAATAAGCATTCATGTGCTAATTTCGAGTGTATTACACTCACCATGCCATGTCAGCGAAAAGTGTTAAAATGACATAGCAAATTTCAACATGAGGTATTTTAAATGAATAAATCTTAATTAAAACGTTTAAGTGAAAGTTGGTGTCAACTTTAGAAGGCTACTGATGTTCAACCTTGTAGAGACACATATGCATATACCCTTGAGCGTCAGACATACATACACTTAAAATCAAATACTATATCCATATTATTTCAATTAGAATTAAATTTTATATATGCATACAAATACAATATATTTTGCTAATTATTTTTTTTGTTCAATAATAGTTGTCTACTATTGACTTAGCACGAAGCTACAAATAATAAAAATAATTTTACCAAATTACCTTTATTAAATACAATTCATCTAAATATTAGAAATAAATAATATTTAATAGTAAAAATAAAATAAATATATTATAATAAATTATTTATTAATTTTATAAATTAGATAAATATTATAAAACATCCTAAAATAATATAATAAATAAATAAATACGAAAAGAGGATGTATGTTTTAGAAAAAAACATAACGCTAATGTGTCATTTATAAAAATTCCCCTTCAATTAATTACAAAGATCCCCGCGTAATGATGATGTCTTTTTGGGAAATAATGTCTACACGGTTTCGGAGGCCCCAAGAAATTCTAGTTAGCTTACCAAAGCAGTGGCGTCATCAAATATATACTTTTCATTTTCTTCATCCCCAAGTTAACAACACTCGCTAAAACAACAGACATAGTACGGTACACCAATCTACTTTATTCTTAATTCGGAGGTTTTGAGTTTGATTTTTTTTAAATATGAAGGCGCTTTTGTTAAAAAGTTAACTCTCTCTCATTTTTGTAACTATTAAGAACAAAGAAATCACAATTAAATAATAGTAATAATAATTTTACGTGAAAAGAATGATATATACATAATCTTATTCTATTGTAATAAAGATAAAATAATGATCCTCTGATCAAGTAAAACATATTCAAAAGTTAAATATAATAGCGAATAAAAAAACTATTAAAACAACAACAAAAATATTGGATAAGTAAACAACCAATAACACTAGAATCATAATTTTATAAAAATAACAATGTAAGTAAGTGATTGAGTTTTAAAAAGATAAAATGGGAGAGAATTAAGAAAGAAATGAATTATCAACATGAATTGTGGTATAATAGTAAAATTACTTCAATCATGATCAAAAGTTTTAAATTAATAAATTCTACAATATACAATTTAGATTTAATCAGATTCTACAGATTTCCAACATCACTACATGGGAAACCAAAAAAAGTAAGAAGTGAATTCAACATGAATGACGCCGTTCGGCCAAACAAGATACATTATTTGTTTTCCATTACTGTTAAACTAAAAGAATGTACAATAATTATTGCCACATTGTTTTGTTTTTTTCCCAATCTGACCCAATATTTACTTCTTTATTAATTTTTTGATCTCTGCCAAATTATTCTTTCTTCTGCTTTGCGACAGCAATTGTTGATTAATTTTGTTTGTTTTTGATTATTTGTTCATTATTCCACTTTCCAAGAAAGGAGGATGAAGTAAGTATTTTGAGTAGTTATTTATTTTGGGATCATTAATGTTCACTAAGCCCTAGAACAGTTGCACAAATTCCAATTTTTTGATTTTGTGAATTCCTCACGGATCCCAAGATACATAACGAAATCACTAGTATTTCAGAAGAAGGAGACGAAGCAGCCTAAACAATTTTGTGGTCCTGAAAATTCTTTTAAGCAGTTTTGCTCTCTCAGGTAAATTGTTTTTTTAATTCCTGTTCGTATATAATTGGATGCTTTTGCGTGAAGTTTGGGACGCCCATGACTTTTTAGTTTATTATAACAACGACTTTGATGTAATGGGTTTGGAAATTTATCTGATGGGTTATTCGACTTTTTCTTTGATTTCTTACTTTTTCCTGTCCAATTTTGACTCTTGTTTAGTGTGAACGCAGGAAAAATCTGGCCTTGATTGTGATTCTGGGATACAAATTGAAAAAGAGGCTGATATTTTGGAGGATAATGGAATTTTTGCATGTTTTGAGCTCTGGAAAATTTTGGGTTTCTGCATATGATTGCAAAAGTGTTGTCTTTGGTTGGTTACAGGGTGGAAAAAGGTGTAGAGTTTCTTGAAATTGTGAGGTTGAGGTTCTGCTTATCTTGGGGTTGACTTGTCAAGATTGCGGTGGACATAAGGAGTTCTGGGTTTTATTGGTTTGGGGTGAATACCTTCTGGAATGTCTGAGAAAGTTCTTTTTTTTTTTCCTTCCTTTTTCCTTTTTTAAATGATACAATTGACGTTTCTTTTAGTTGACAATAGGAAGATAGATATTCGGGAATGTTCAATTCTTGTCACCTGGAAACTCATATATATATATATATATATATATATATATATATAACAAGAATCTGTTTTCACAATTGAGCTAGTTGTCTGTAGTGTGGGGTTCTGGAAACAAGCATGTGCTTGTAAAATGATGGAGATCTGAAATTGAGAGTTTATTGTGTGATCAGGTGAGATTTGCTTCAAATTGGTTGTATTGCTAGGAGATTGAGCTCATCGGGATCCTCACTAGTAGTTTCTGTGTTCTGAAGTGTGATAATAAGAACTTTTACTCTTAGTAGATGCTCCATTTCGTTATTTTAGTCTAGGGGTTGTGATTTTCGTTTAAACCTATCATGGATGAAGCTACGTGCAGCACGAATGCACTGCCTCCTTTTCTTGCAAAGACATATGAAATGGTGGATGATCCATCCAGTGATGCCATTGTCTCCTGGAGTTCGAGTAATAGAAGCTTCATTGTGTGGAATCCTCCAGATTTTGCAAGGGATTTGTTGCCTAGATACTTCAAGCACAATAATTTTTCCAGCTTTGTCAGACAGCTAAACACTTATGTAAGTGAGTTAGTTCCCCTCACATTTTTGAAATAATTTTTTGTTTCAATCAGTTTTATCTTATTTGTGAGTATTCACATGCCTTTGGCCTCTTTTGTGCACCAGGGATTCAGGAAAATTGACTCTGAAAAATGGGAATTTGCGAATGAAGATAATTTTGTTAGAGGTCAGCCACACCTTTTGAAGAATATCCATAGACGTAAACCTGTTCACAGTCATTCTGCACAGAATCTTCATGGCCTGTCATCTCCATTAACTGAATCAGAAAGAAAAGGATACAAGGAAGATATTCAAAAACTGAAGCATGAGAATGGATCACTTCACTTGGACCTACAAAGGCATAAGCAGGATCACCAAGGACTTGAATTGCAAATGCAGGTTTTGACTGAACGTGTTCAACATGCAGAACATCGTCAGAAGACCATGCTCTCCGCTTTAGCTCGAACCTTAGATAAACCAGTAATGGATTTGAGTCATATGCCACAACTTCAAGTGAATGACAGAAAAAGAAGGTTGCCAGGAAACAGCTGCCTCTATAATGAGAGTGACCTGGAAGATATGCGAGGGATTTCATCTAGGGCTTTGACTTGGGAAAATATGAACCCGTTCTCTCTTCTGACAATGAACGCAGAACTGTTAGGTCAGTTGGAATCTTCTTCGACTTTCTGGGAGGATGTGCTACAAGATGTTGATTCAGCTGGGATACAACAGAATTGTTCACTGCCATTGGATGAATCTACAAGTTGTGCAGTTAGTCCTGCTATATCTTACACACAACTAAATGTTGATGTGGGGCATAAGGCTTCTGGAATTGACATGAATTCTGAGCCTACTGCAAACACTACTCATGAGGTTGCGGAACCAGAAGACAAAGCAGCTGTAGCAGGGACAGCTACTAATGTTCCAACAGGGGTTAATGATGTATTCTGGGAACAGTTCCTAACTGAGAATCCTGGTTCAGTTGATGCATCTGAAGTCCAGTCTGAAAGGAAAGACATTGGTAGCAAAAAGAATGAAAGTAAACCAGTTGACAGTGGAAAATATTGGTGGAACATGAAGAGTGTAAATAGCCTGACAGAACAGTTGGGACATCTTACTCCAGCAGAGAAAACTTAATTTGGTAGGTATAAGATAAATGCTTTATTCATGTTGCTGGCCTTCTGGCTTGTTGTATATCTAGTGTATTAGTTGTTTTTGTCAGGTAGTAGTATACGTGTTGATGTATAAATTGATTTTGTTCTTGCTGTGCATTGCATGATATGAGGGAAATTGAGCTTCTTAAAATTCTCTGGCATAAATTCCTTCTTTTATGTTGGTTTGTTCTTATTAGCCTTGCTCGTTTTACTTTCATTTGGATACAATGTTTTTTCTTTAATATTTGATTTAAAATCTCCACATGTTTGCAGTCTTTTGTTTATCTTGTAAGATGCAGTGTCTCTTGTATCTAAAGTTCACTTTATTTTAAGCCACTCTGAAAGTATTGGGCCTGCACAACTTATTCTCCAATTATCCTATGTCACTGAATGCACATGCTCTCTAAATCACAAAATCACTAAAATGCAGGCTTTTGTTTTACCTTTTTCATTGTAATTGTTTACTCTTAAGTTAGAATTTTGCTTAGAGATGTTGGAGTTTTGTTTCTTTTGTTAAATGCACTGGTTATCCAATTATGGTTGAACTTCTACTTGCAGTTTCTCCTGGAAACAGGAAAAATCTGCTGCTGTTTGGCAAAGACAACTAATGCTATATTGGATACATAAACATGGTTAGATTGCCTATTCGGATTTGAAGTGAAGGACAATGGTGTATGAAAAAATACACACTCCTCTTTCTTACCCTTAATTTTATCCCCTGCACTTTTCTCTGTGTACACATTGTTGTAGGAGTGTCACTTCAGAGTATAGAAATTATGTTTCTTGAAGCCTCACACATTCTGTTAGCTTATATATCCGCTGGGTTGAAGGCTAATGAATGTTGTGTCTGAAGCACAACAAGAGCAAAGCAAAATCAAAGAAAGAATATGGTGAAGGAAGGACATAGTACAATTTGTCTTCCTTATCTTCTTTCATCATCTTAATATAATTTTCCTACGACCCCTAGCAGTCAATACAAAACATTAGAAGACAAATAGAACCTACTTGCTTTTGATGTAGTACCAGAGAGGAAAAGAGGGAAAGGGAAGGGGGGAGAAGAGAGAGTTAAGAGGATCTAAAGATAGAATTAGAACAAGTATGTGTAGCAGATGTTTCCTGTGTGGAGGAGGTGGAAGGTTCAAAGCATTTAAATCTGCTTTGTTCTATATTTAGCTGGGGCTTGTTTACCCTTTTTTTGGATATATAATTGGATGATGCCAAGCCATCTGTCAGACGCAATTAACAATATGGTTTCTCCTTTTTCACCTTCCTCTCGTTTTTCCATTTCTTTTCACACTCCAGTCCTTTATCCCCTGATTGGTACTTCTTAAAGTACCTCACTTCTCTCTTAGGGAAGTGGAGAAAAAATAGTCGCATCCAACCTTCACAAATTTAAAAGCCTCT
Source organism: Solanum dulcamara (assembly GCF_947179165.1). Lineage (NCBI taxonomy): Eukaryota > Viridiplantae > Streptophyta > Magnoliopsida > Solanales > Solanaceae > Solanum > Solanum dulcamara. The sequence continues at coordinate 45,764,420 of NC_077247.1, forward strand.
TTCATGTCTGTGAAGTTTTAATAGTGACTTACTATCGTTATTATATTCCTAAACTAGAAGCTTAGGTTTGAGTATTAGAAATCTAGAAATGTGATCGTTACAGTTATATCTAGTCTGGAAATATGGACTATAATGTAATTATTAGGTCTCTATACCCTGTGATGCTTTCGGTTTTATAATTTGCAATGTCAACCATTTACATTTCTTCAATCTGGGTCGTGTTGGAACTTGATTCACAAATTATTGCCAACATGTTGAACAATGGAGGCTCCACTAACTTGAAACTGAAACATATTATAGATAGAATTGTCAACTTGAAATATCTTCATGGTGTGCAAGTGAATCACTGCTACAAAGAGGGAAACCAAGTGACTGACTTTCTTGCAAAACTGGCTTCCACATCTTCGCAGAATAGCATGTTCTACTCATTCATCTAGCTACCAAAACAAGCTAAGGGATTGGTTCAACTCGACAAGAGGCAAATGCCTAGCATTAGAACAAAAGCTAGTAAGGCGAACTTTTACATTAGCTAGTTAGTCTTACATAGTTGTTGAGCCAGAAAGTTGTAATTTTGGTTTTTTTTTGTGTTTTCGGTGATATTATATCACCACTTTTTTTGGCTTGACAGTGTTGCATTGAGGTTGGGCTCAGTCCCCCTCTGTCCCTTTTTCGCTGAATACAACACGACCTAGACTTTAATCTGGGTAATTGAATTATAAAAAAAAACTGATAATCCTGTCCGATAAATATGCTTGGAGTTCCCACTTTGCATTTGCTCATGATCTTAGTAATGATCAGGAGAAATTTCCTCCCTGTGTCCAACATTACAACTCCGACTTGTAGAGATAATTGTAGGTGTAGAGGCGTACTGGAGAATGTTGTAGTTGTCCTGATAGCAAATAATTCTAAAAAGTGCTTCGTGTCTATTGTGTTGCATAAAAGCTTCTGTTAAGGGGCCTCTTATTCTCCCTGGAGTTGCAGTGTTCTCATTAGAAAATCTACCTTAATGCTATGGTATTGTGATCTGGAACTTATTATTGAGATGTTGATTTCTCACAATCTTCTTTTAAAAGAAAAAAAAATTGATATGGTGATTGATTATCTTAATGTATTTGTCAGGTTCGTCCTCATTTACTTGATATTTTAGTGTCTGATCCGAGATGTGTGATTTCTCGCTAGCTCTTGCTACCTTTGCTATGTAGATTCTTCATTTTGTCTGGACCTCATTGTCAAATCAACCTTGATCAATGAGAAAGTCTCTCAATAGGTTTATGCGTTAGTTGGCTGCACCAAGTTTTTTTATTATGCTCTAAGCATGAAAATATATGGGATGCTCTCGGTGCTAAAGGCAGCATGGTATATTTATCAGTAACTTAGTTACTTTCTTTTTCATAGTGGAACAGTTTGTGCTCCAAAATAGCATACAAAGACAGGTTGTAAGACCAAGTAGTGGGAACTGCTCTTTGTTTGAGATCACTGTCTTGTCTTCCTGTTTAAAAGTAAGTATTTGTGGTCAAAGATTTAGATGTCTTGTGGCTGTGTAGATAACAAGTACTAAAGCCTACATGTCTTAAGTTGTGCAATACAGTCTTGAGTCAAAATCTTATCAGGCCAGAGAGCAAAATTGAAAATTTCAGAAATATTTGAGATTTTGGGAAAGCAGGGGTCACACTATTTGTATAAGGTGATTTCTTATATTAGATATTAGAATCCATTGGTGCAAAGCATGTCTCTGCCACGAAATCATTATAATTTCATCATCATACCCCCCCCCCCCCCAAACAAAAAGAAAACTGCTAGTGTCTGGATAGAGAAGGGGCACGACCCCAACAGGCCAGATGTTCAAACTTCTGAGTTCCCGAGTTTGGGTCAGATAGGACCAGATTCAATCAGATTGATCGTAGGTTTGAGTTCTGGTGTCGTACTACGGCCGGATCAAAAAGGAGGGAGGGGGACAACAAAACTCTTCCTGCCCAGAGGTCAAAAGTTGCTTGCTAACTTTAAAGCATTATGGAATCTAACTGCAGTTTCAACCCATACGAGTTCATGATATTTCAGATTTTCAGTGTAAACGTGCACTCTCTCAAATCCTAATTTTGCTGGACCTCGTGATCATTTCCAAGCTTGAACATTTTAAGCCCAAAATTCTCAATTGCAATTTTAGTAACGTTCTATTTGATATCAACATGCATACAATGTTTTTGATGATAAAAGTATAAGATTTGTGGAGAATAATTAGATATGCGAGAAATCAAAAAAATTGGAAAATAAGACAGGAAAAAGATATACTCTTTTTGTTTCAATTTAATTGTCTTACAACAAGTTATTCACAAAATTTAAGTGACTAAACCCGAGAAGAAGCCCAAAATAGTCCCTTATTTTTGGGTTAAGACTCAAAGTCATTCCTAAGTTTTCACATGGAGCACTAATAGTCCCTCATGTTTGCAGTATTGGTGCACTTTTGGTCCTCCCCTAAAACTTTTGCCTATTTTTTAACATTGTTTTTGTCCACAATTCTATGTATGAATTATTCAATTGTCTTTTTATATATTTAATAGAAATAATAATTTAATGTGAGAAAAAGTGAGAAGAAAAATACTTTGTTCTGTTTTGTAGAAATATTATTGTAGCTATAATTCGATAGGTTCATCATGTTGATTTCACGTGCAATAGTACAAAATTTTCTTTTCTTGCAACGTCATATGTTAAAGTTTTCTTAGTTTAGCTACAATAATATTTCTTCTAAATATGATAAAGTGTTCTTCTTTTCACCTTTTCTCACATGGAGTTATTATTACTATTAAATATATATAAAAAGATGATTGAACATTCCATACATAAAATTGTGGAGAAAATTAATTTTTAAAAATAAATAAAAATTTGAGAGAGGATAAAAAATGCATCAATATTGCAAACACAAAAAAATATTAATTTTTTATGTGAAAACGACTTAAGTCACGAGTACGCGAGTATTTTGGGTTTTTTCTCGACTAAACACATTTATTTAAGGCCGTAAACATTTTGAAAAACCTGAGTATTATTTATATCAGGCACAACAAATGCAGCTTCTAACAAGTAGTGCCAAATCACAATACTAAAATGGCAGCAACTTCCCCAACACCATCCATCCTCTCTTTCTTAGAAATGGCGAATTCCATCTCCGAACTTTACCAAGCTCACGCTTTCATGCTTAAAACTGGCATCTTTCGTAACCCTTTTGCTGCTAGTCGCCTCTTGACCAAAGCCACTGTTCTTCCCATTTCTTCCCCTGAAACCCTTTCATATGCACTCTCCGTATTCACTCACATTGAAGAACCCAACTCATATATCTACAACACTATCATACGTGCTTATTCCACTAGCCCCTTCCCACAACTTGCACTCATTATCTTCCTCAAAATGTTAAACTCTGTAAATAAAGTTTTCCCAGATAAGTACACTTTTACATTCATTGTAAAAGCTTGTGCTACTATGGAAAATGCTAAACAAGGTGAACAAGTTCATGGGTTGGTGGCAAAAAATGGACTTGACGAAGATATGTATGTATACAACACTTTAGTTCATATGTATGCGAGATGTGGGTGTTTTGAAGTTTCGCGTGGTATGATTGATGGGTTGGTTGAGGATGATGTTATAGCGTGGAATGCATTGTTGAGTGTGTATGCGGAAAGGGGGTTGTTTGAATTGGCGCGTGAGTTGTTTGATGAAATGCCTGTGAAGAATGTGGAATCTTGGAATTTTATGGCTTCTGGTTATGTAAATGTTGGGTTGGTGGATGAAGCAAGGAAGGTGTTTGATGAAATGTTAGTGAAAGATGTTGTGTCTTGGAATGTTATGATTACCGGGTATACTAAGGCGGATAGGTTTAATGAAGTTTTGGCTCTTTTTGAAGATATGCTAAGAGCTAAAGTGAAGCCTGATGATTGTACACTTGTGAATGTGCTGTCTGCTTGTGCTGGTGTTGGGTCTCTGAGCCAGGGAAAGTGGGTTCATGCATTCATCGAGAGGAATGGGATTGAGGTTCACAATTTTCTTGCTACTGCTCTTGTGGATATGTATTGCAAATGTGGATGTATTGAGAAAGGTTTAGAGGTGTTTAATGATACTTTGAGAAAAGATATTAGTACTTGGAATGCAATGATTGCAGGGTTCAGCAACCATGGGTATTTGGATGATGCATTAAAGACTTTCAATGAGCTCATTGCTGATGGTATCAAGCCCAATGAGGTTACTTTTGTAAGCGTTTTGTCTACTTGCAGTCAAGGGGGCTTATTAAGCGAGGGCCGCAGGATGTTTGAACTCATGATTAATGAGTATAGAATTCGGCCTACGCTTCTGCATTATGGTTGTATGGTTGATTTACTTGGTCGGTTTGGATTATTGGAGGAGGCTGAAGAACTCGTAAGCAAATTGCCAGTGAAAGAAGCTCCTGCTATTTGGGAGTCCCTCTTGAGTGCTTCCAGAAGCATTAATGATGTCGAATTGGCAGAGCGCATCGCTACCAAACTTTTAGAGCTTGATCCTTGTGACAGTGCTGGTTATGTTCAACTATCAAATGTCCTTGCATCCATGGGGAGATGGGGTGATGTGAGGGAAGTGCGGAGAAAGATGAGGAACGAGGGGATAACTAAAGAGCCCGGTTGTAGCATGATTGAGGTTGATGGAGTTGTTCACGAGTTCTTGGCTGGTGAAGGGATAATATTGTAACAAGTACAAAATACTTCTTGTAAAAGACCATCAATCTAAATTAGTGATGGTTTTATACATGCTGCATCTGGGCTTCATAGGAAGCTGTATTTTCCATTTGTCACAAGTGCTTGTTATGATCGTGGTACTATAATTTGGCTGGCCTGCTTCTACTACAGCCTGCAACTGACAGATGATCCAATCTGGTAAAGAATAGAGTTTTTCTTTATGCAGACCAAACTGTTGCTCATATAGGTTTGTTCTAAACTATAACAAACAGCTATCCTAAACTTGTGCTAGAGCCCAGAAGCAGCAATTATAAACCTGTATTATATTTATACTCCATTTCTTATTGTTAGTATGACACCAACACTTATCATTTAGGTACTTCTATATTTTGATAAGTTTCTCAGCCCTTAGTTAATGGCATTGGTATCCGTATCCAGACGAAAGTTCTGGGTTCTGGCTGTCAGATTCTAGTCCCAATTAAATTCCTTGTTAATTCCATAGTTAAGAGAAGTAGAGAACTAATATATCTTGATGAACAATACTGTGTTCATTGCCCTGGAAAATGTATAAAACATCCTGCTTGATTGCTCTTTGCAAACTTCAAAAAGTGATGTCTGTAATTTAAATTGCTTTTTTCTTCATTTCAGTATCTAAGTACATAATAATTTAAAAACAATTAACAGAATCTTAACAGAAGGTAGTACCTACAACTTATTTACATTTGGATTAAGAAACTCAAACTAAGCAATTGTTAGTCATCAGAACAACAGCATTTCTGTAATTCTGCTCCAATATTGACCTGGTTCAGCTCAAACCATACCTGCCGAAAGACTTTGATAATGAGATCATGGTATTCATCACAGTTGAGTGTTAGATAACAAGCCAATAACTCTTCAAGCTCCTCTGAGTTTTTTATCCCTCTCTGTGATATCATCTCAATCATCGAGTCTCTGAAGTCGCTGAAAGGGTCAAATGAACTCTTCATAATAGCATAGCTATCGAAAACTGTCCTGTCTCCTCTGAATCTCTCCTTTGTCTCGTGTCTCATCTTCATCTTTGCTTTCTTCATGTCTTCAAGAGCTTTGATTCTGCATTCCATCTTGGCTGTTGTTCGTGGTGAATATGCTCTGACTTTAACACCATGTTTTCTTCTTCTCTTCTGGTTTATGTATACTGATTTTCTCTGCTGATAAACACTTTTCTCTGACATTTCTTTGATCCTCATGTCTTTCATCTCTAGACATTCTGATTCAAATTCTTCTTCAGACAATGCATCAGCTTCTTCCTCTAGATTCAGAGTTTTGAACATCATGCAATTTTCGTCCATTGAATTCAGACTGGAATCCGTGTTAGACACACTCCGCGTCTTTCTTGAATTATAGGCTGTTGGTTTCTCCTTCCCCCTTTTCAGTACCTTCTCATTCTCGGGTTCTATTTCGAATATATCTTTCTCTATCACCTCTGCTGCTGTTTCTTCTTCTTGACCAAGTTCTCTAGCATTTTCCGCTATTCTTTCCTCCAAAGCTTTTCTACTAAGTTTCCTCAACTTCTCATCTTTGACAGAATTCCTCTTTCTGTTGCTGAATTCTGCTTTATTCTGGGAAATCAACATTTTCTTGGGCTTTTCGCTTATCTTTCTAGAAACCATATCATTGAACTTATGATTCTCTTCTCCCAAACTACTCTTGGAATTCCAAGTTGAATCTTGATCAAATTCATCATAAGAACCACACCAGAGTGGATTCTGAATCTGTTGATGCTGAGGATGAGCTTCAAATCTGTCTTCAGTAAAAGAAAGCCTCCAATAAGGATCATCATCATCATCCCCACCATAGAATCTTCCTTCCTTTAAACTAACATTCGTCCGCGAGGTGAAAGAAGTCAAATCCACCTTTCCCTTGTGCTTCATCTTTGCTGCTTCTTGATGCTCACTGCTGCCGTCCTTCTTTTGCTTGAATTTTGAAAGCCAAGAAACAGGGAAAACATGAGTGATCAATGAAGATGAAGGTTTCTTTTTACCCCACTTCATGTTGGAAATTTGCTAGTAGAATTGTGCTTCTTGGAAGGTAAAAAAAAAAAGAATTGAAATAGAAGCAGTTATGGGGCAGTTAGGCTGTTAAATAGGGAAGTGGGATTCATGTTGGAGTAAGGTTGTCCACTTTTTTAGGTTGTATGTATTTGCTTTTTGGAAATGTATTTACTACTACTATTTAGTTCAAAAGAAAGGCCCGCCATTTGGAAAATCTTGTGACCACTTGCCCACTTCTTCCCACTTTCTAGTTTTTGCAGAATTGCTGTTCTATTTTCAAGGGACCAAATTCACTTGGTCTCCTACCTAAAGTCACGCAACTACTTTATTTTTTGTCTTTTATTTTCTACCCCATTTTTTTTTTTTTGAATTTTACTTGTATATTTACTGAGGGTTTTAATTTTTTTACACTGTTCATGTATTTTAATTTGTCACACAGGTCTAAGTATTGTAAAAGATGAGTGTTTCTGATTAGTGAAACTTACGTTCATTCACATGAGTTCATTAATGTTTCTTACTTTAGACAGAAATTATTAAGTAAATCATCTTTTTATTAGGATTAAAGAGTCAACCGAGCACCTTAACGAAGAGATTGAATACCCAGATCGAATCAACATTACTAAGTTGTTTTATAGATATCACGAGCATCTCAAAATTGTATTTAAAGTTGGGTAAAAGTTATAGTACTAGTTTGATGAAGGAGGTATAGGGGCACTAGTAGGGCCCAAAAGTTTCCACTTTAGTTCTACCTTAAAACATGATTTAGCATTTCTTTTGTTTTTTAGATTGGGTTCCTTCTTTTGCTTTTAGCTTTGTCTCTAGTAACTTCACCTTAACTTTGGCTAATAATGATGCTCATTAGAGATCATTACACAGTTTGTGTGATTGATACCTCCATTATTTTGAGTTCAAGTAGCAAATTATGGGCCATAATTGCTTTGTCTTTTGAGAATGACATTGGCTTCAGCAGGGCAGCCAAATATGTACTAATAATTGCTTTTCTTCTTGGGCCAATACCCAAGGTTCCAAAAGAGTCTCCAAGATCTAAAAGGTTATTACTTATTAGTTTTAATTCTTTTACATAAACACTATACAATATTTTTTTTTTGTATAATCATCTAATATCCCGAATTTATTAGACAGTTGGACAGAGGACTGTAGAGAATAGCAGAAGAAAAATATAATTGGAGAAACCCTTTGCTGGCTCTATGATCGTTAACTAAGATCGAAAGATTCAATTAAAGAAGAGGAACCTAGAAAGGAGAGGAATATTTTGGTTAAGAGAACTTGATTATGAAAAAAGACTACTTGAATTGGATTGATTTTGGATTATTTACAAATGATTATGGCCACCCTATTTATACTTGTATAGGGATGCTTATAGAAATTATTCTAGATACATCTATAAGAACACTCTAGATACTATTATCTTCTAACTATCTAACAATAACCTAGACTATTTTATGATTTTATATAAATACTCAGAATATCTACAAGAATATTCTAGTAACTTTATCTTCTACTCTAAAATATCTAGATATTTCTATCCTAAATACTACACTAGACTATTCTAAAAATTAATCTATGATATTCTAAAAAATCATCTTTAACTTTTTCACAGAAACATTCTCTACCAAAAGTTTCTCCATTCTCAAGTCTCCTGGCCTAAGACTTCTAATCAAGAATGAAAAATGAATCTCATCTATCTCACCATATCCAATTGTGCTCACATAAAAAAAAAATCACTCTTTCCCTTCCCTAGATTTTTTATTTTTTTTACAAAGTTATACGTATCAAGAAAATGTTATGTGCAAGCATTCTTCTTCTTTTATTTATGCCCCGCCCCGCTTCATTTACATTTCTACTTTTCGCCTCCCAATAATCAAAGAAAGGATTTTGTTGCTATGAATAAAATTAAATTTATAATTTTAGCGGTTAAATTCGATTAGAGTGTCATATAAGTTGGCTAACTTTAAATTTAATGTTTATGAAGAAGTATAGTATTAAAGACTTGAATTCCATCTGGAGAAATAATTGAATATTAATCTTTTATGAAAAGAGAAAAGTTTAATGGCAGCTTTCGTAGCCCATAACGAATAATCAATTATATGTATTCTCACCAAAAGGTTTCTCTCTAACCTACCTTCTTGTGGGGTCTGTATTTGATTTTAAGCATATGTAGTGTCAAGGAAATTTGAAATGACTTTAGCAGTATTTATTGGAAAAGAATATTTGCCACTTGAAATCTTCAAAAGCATAATTCTTTTACTTCCCTCAAACATGATAAAAAACATGACTTTATGTTCAAGAATCGATACCAATTTTTCTTATAGTCTCAAAGTTCTTGCATCAAAAAAAACATTTAAAAAATATGTATAGGGAACAAAGTTCTTTTTCATTTATTTCTTTTGAGTTGGATATATGAATATCAAAGTCTAAAGGACATGAATACACAAAGGAAAACAAGGCAATCAACATCTAGTTTGTTAGATGATGCTTGTTAAAAGTACTTATATTACATCATTATTGTTGGAGGTTTTGGTTGAAAGAATCTTTCTGATAGTGATTTCAAGATCAAATTTGAAACCTAACCAATTATGGGAAAATGGAACAAGTGTCAACCACCAACCAGCTACAAGGCATTACTCCCTCTGTCCAATTTATTGGGCACAATTTGAATTTTCGAGCACATAGAAGCTTTAAGCATGTACTCCCTCCGTTCCTATATATATATATATATATATATATATATATATATATATATATATATATATATATATATATATATATATATATATAGCCCTTATTAAAAATAGATGTTTCGTAATACTTGTCATTTCACAAAATCAATACTTAAATAACATCATTTTTCCTATTTTACCCTTAAGAGTTATTAACTTTGAAAGTACGAATTTGACCAACATAAGAAAACTAAATGATTAATTCATGTTCGTTTTATTAATTAAAATAAATTAATTTATGTTCATTTATTGAAAACTAATTTCAAGAGAACACTAAATAAGGGTACAATGGTAAACATAACTAGTTTTTTTAAAAGACGTGAAATTTAAAATGATGACATATAAATAGAAACAGAGGGAGTTAAAAGTACTATAAATAACAATAATTAATACTATAAATTATTGAAAAGACATACAAGGAAATTCTGGTCGAAAAACTTGGTTGAGTTTCTAAATTCTAATTTGGAAAAAGGATAAAACTGATCTAACAGTCAACTTTAATACTTAAAGAAACAATAAAGGGAGGGAGTCATATATGCCCAATCTTTAAAGATCTGAGGATAGTAATCTACAATAGATTGATATATTTAAAGATAATAATTGTGAAGTCCTCCACATAAAATATATACTTATTATATATAGAGAGAGCTAGTGTACACATAAGGACAGAAAACTTAAGACATCGCTCAATTTGAAATTTCATTTTCTTGGTTCAATTTGCTTTCTCTTTTGCTAATCAATGTGTTTGTTTGTGGGGTTTTCTCCTTAAATCTTGATGGAAGTGATCAGTACATTTCAGCTGTTGGAGATTCAGGGATGAGACGCGACGGGCTAAGAGTAGCCATAGAGGCATGGAACCAATGCAATGAGGTTGGAGAGGAAGTGCCCAATATGGGGAGCCCAATAGCTGCTGATTTCTTTGATGTTCAAAACATAGCCTCTTCTCAGCAACAGAGTGAGTTGAACTTCCTTTGTTCCTTTTCTGTTTTAATTTCTTGATTTTGTTATGTTTGAAATGTGTAATGTTTTCATATGGGAGAATTTGTTCTGTCTGTGGTGCAGATCCAAACATGCTGCAACATAGAGTGACTGAGGAAGACAACAAATTAGGCATAGGGAAATCTTTTCCAGGACTGAAGAAACCGGCGTTGTTCAATGTAGACCTTTATGCAGCAGAGAGAATTATATTTGGGATCAAAATGTCAAGTTGATGACGAGCCAAATCCATGGCAATTCTGGATGATCATGCTTAAGAGTGGTAACATGGATACCTATGCTGCTAAATGCCCGAAAAACAGTCACAAAGTAGGTCCATTTGGACCTGGTAGCCAATTTCCATGATTTGGCAAAGAATGCATGAATCAGTTATTGATTTACCACAATTACACAACTTTACAAGGGACAACGCTTAAAGGGAGTTTTTATGGAACATGGGATTTGAAAGCTGGTTTGAGCCAAGAAAGTGCAAACATGGACACCTCTTTCTATTCTGTAACATGGCAGAAAGAACTAGGTAAAGGAAGCTGGATTTTTCACAATGTTTTTTAAGGACCTCAACAAAGTATCCTTGGTTGATGCTTTACTTAAGATCAGATGCCACTTCTGGTTTTTCTGGTGGATATCATTATCAAACTAGGGGCATGTCAAAAATTGTGAGTAAACATATAAACTTTTTTTTTTATTCGCAATTTTGTACATTTTCTTGATTCAAAAAGATTTAAATCTTTATGCAGATACCAGAATCACCAAATTTTAAGGTAAGATTCACATTGAATGTGATCAAAGGTGGAGGTCATAAAAGCTAATTTTATCTGATGGACATGGGGAGTTGTTGGAAGAACAATGGAAAGGAATGTGATGGAGATGTGACTTCAGATGTCACAAGATACAGTGATATAATCCTGAATCCAGAAACACCATCCTGGTGCAAACCAGATGACCCAAAATTGTGTCCTCCATACCACACATTTCCAAATGGAACAAGAGTTCATCGAAATGACACGTCTCATTTTCCCTATGAGGCTTACCATCTGCATTGTACACCAGGGAATGCACAGCATATTGAGCAGCCTAGTGGACCATGTGATCCTTACAGTAATCCTCAACCTCAGGAGATTTTGCAGATTTTGCCTCATCCTGTTTGGGGTGAATATGGTTATCCTACTAAGAAAGGACAAGGTTGGATTGGTGATCCAAGAACTTGGGAGCTTGATGTTGGGAGGCTGTCACAATCTCTTTATTTTTACCAGGTTTGGATCAATTTAAGTTATATATACAGACCGTAGACAGTAAAAAGATTTTTTACACTATCAGTATAGTTTAACGTAACGTGTGAAATTTATGACTCAAACATATTTAATATTGCAGGATCCAGGCACTGCGGCAGCAAGGAGGCAGCGGAGTTCAATTGATTTGGGAACTGAAATTTTTAGAGACGCTAATCAAGTGGCAGAATGTCAGTGATTTTGACATTCTTGTACCCAAGTAGAATTAGAAGTATTAAATGTAAAAACAAGATAAAAGAACACCAAAAAGGGTGTGTTCGAAATTGAAAAAGATTATCATGAATTCTTTTCTTTCAATTCTTGAATATTTTGTTATTTGTTATAAAATAAACTAATTTAGCAAATTAATAAGGAGAAGAGATAGTAAGAGAAATAGAGAATTCAGTGCATCTCTTTTCATTTTGCACTGCCTTATTTTTAGACAGAAGATAATAATTGGGGAGGAGACAACGCGTGAAAGGAAAGAAAAAGAAGCTAAGAAAAAAATGGAAAAAAAAGTAAAAAAAGAATTCACTCTCTTTTACATCATTATTTGATTATTTTATTTTGACTTAAAATGGAAATGGTTGAACCAACCATTTTACAACCAACTAATCAACTAAAAGTCAATCTTTAACAGAAATAAAGTTGACTATATGAATATTATGTTCCCTTGTGATGCAAAATATAAACCAATTTTTTGTTTTTATTTTTATTTTTATTTAAGACTATCAAATCAAGTGGCCTTTATAAATCAGATGCAATATCGTATTTCCAAAAAAGAATGATAGATTAACATTTAGAGAGTGTAGTAATTTATTAATAACTAACAATGTTTCAACTTTTTTTTTTAAAAAAAAAATCAACTTCAAAAAGATGTTTTTTTTTGTTTAAATTTTTTCTTTTATTGCATAGAGGAGACAAAAAAAAAAGGGAAGGGAAGGGAAGGGGGTCTGTGAGAATAAAACTCACACTTATTGTGAGGAATACATTTCCCCTCCTTACAAGTGTTTCTATCAAATTAAACGATTTATGATACGTGTTTGCACATAAGTTTTTTTATTAATTATAATTTTTTAAATATATATTCTCACTTAATTAATCATAGTAATTAATATAATTGATGTAAACACTGAATGTAATATAGTTTATATTATCATTAAGTAACCATTTTTCAAATTAATTGGAGTGATAGTCAAATTTAAATTCCAAAAATATAAGTAATCAGGAAAATTTAGTAAAATAAATCAAAATTAATGTTTTTTAAAGAGTACAAAAATACAAATTGGACAAGTAAAAAGTAACACACAAACTACAATTTAGAGGAAGAAGGAAAAAGGTGAGTTGTACTGTAGCAGCTGGCTTTTTATGTGTGACCAATTAAAGGTAAAGGTACAAAAAACAACAACTATAGTCTTGATTGTAATGCATTTTTGTACTTGAAATCATTTGATTTCATAATATATGTTAGTATGTTTCACAAACTATATAACTTACTTGCATGCATGATCAATTATTTCACTCACTTCCAAATTTTCTCAAAAGGTTTCAAAGAAATTAATATCATCAATCAAGAATGGAGATCAACAATCAAGAAAATGGTGGAAAGGGAGGAGAAGGAAGAAGAGGAGGAGGAGCTGTTGGTCGAGGTCGACCGAGGCTCACCGGATTACGGGGAAACTCTCCACCACCCTTTCTAGTGAAGACATATGAAATGGTGGATGATCCTGAAACTGATCCTTTGATACATTGGACTTCCAGCAAAACTACTTTTCTTATCACTGATCCTAACAAGTTTTGTTCAGAAGTTCTTCCAAAGTACTTCAAACATAGCAATTTATCTAGCTTTATTTACCAGCTCAACAACTATGTAAGTAATATTCTATGTGTTGTGTGCTTGTTTCTGTTGGATTAAGTTCTAGAAATTTCGTTTCCATCACTACTAGTACAACAGCTTTGACGGTGTTACTGCAATCATCTTCTATTCAATATGTTTTTCTATGTTATTCTATCATTTGTATTCATTTATTGAAATTTGACTTCTCTTTTGGTATTGTTTTCTGTTTTGTGTTCCTATTTCTGTTGGTTAATGACTCGAATTTTTTGTTTCATCTTCTTCACTAGTTCAAAAATCTGTGTTACTGCAATTTCCACTTCTGTTTCTGATATGTTTTCTATGTTATTTTCTCATTTTCTAGCTCAAGATCTATGTGGCTTCAATCTATAAATACTAGACCGTGACACCCTTCTTTCGTCTTAATAAAACGTTCTGATTAGTATGCATCTGGTGTTACTGTAAATATAGTTTCGATTTGTTGGAAGCTGTTTCTTTTTTGATTTTGAAGTTATAACTTGGAACTTTGATTTGATAAGAACGAATGAATTTTCAGCGTTTTAGGAAGGTCTGTTCTTACAAATGTGAGTATGGAAATCCATGGTTTCGGGCTGGGAAAAAGCACTGGCTGAAAAATATCAAAAGCAGGATTCAACTATCCAAGGAGAACAACCCACAACAAGGTTCACATAGTCCTCATGTTGATCTGGTGAACGATAATCTGGAAGAGGAGCTGGAGAAGTTGAGGAATGATCACATTAGTCTGAAGGTAGAGCTTCAGAAGTTGAAAGATGGACAAGAAAACATGAGATCTTTCTTTCCTAATTTGCTAGGATGCGGAAAGGAAAAAGATATGAGGAATATTTTGAAGTTACTTCTCGAGAAATCTGAAGTCAGAGGAGACTCCAGCAGCAATGACACCAGAAAGAGGCCACGATTGGTGGAGTCCCCAGATCGTGTGTCTGGATCCGTCCAGGACGGGATTGTACAGACATCAAACTCCGCTGGTGGCTCCGTGAGTTCCAATGAAAAACAGAAAGAAGAAGCAACTGCTCAAAATGCTAAGAATCGTGAGTTTTGGGAGAAACTCTTTGAAGATGGTTCAGAGTCGAAAAATGAAGGAGCAGAGGAGTCCGGGCAGGAACTGAATCGTTCGAGGGCTATGGCAGAGATCGAGGAGATGGTGGAAAGCAAGATTGCTATGGAAGGAGAGGCTTTGATTGCAAAGGCTGCTGCTAGTTTAAATGACGAGACGGAGGCTTATCTTCAACTATGGACCTAGTATATTCTCTTTGCTTCCATATTTCCATCAAATACAAAAATATGAATTCTACTAAATGTTTAAAGTATGATCTTCTTATCACATCAAAATTGTTACTTTGTCTCCAGGGTGGAGAAGAGAAATGCTGATGAACTACAGTTGACGTAAAGGTCCTGTATCCAAATAGACTGTTCTTATAATCGTTCCAGGAACTATTTAATGTCGTTTCTGTTTACATAATTTCACCCTAGAAACTATACTAGGAAAGTTTGGAAACTTTGTACTACTTAATAACTGTAACTAATTAGAGTATCAAAATATCTATTGTAATACTTTGTGCCTGTCTCTAAGAACTTTAACTGAGTCATGACATCTGAAGTTGCTTACTTTGATGCTAACAGTTCTGTTATAGACAACAATTGAACTTAGGCAGTCATTTTTGTTTGGATTTACTCTGGTAATCACGCCATGGTTCTTAATTAATTGCAGTATCTAAGTAAGTCAAAGAAAAATAACACAAATGAACCAACAAATAGCTACATAACAATGATGGCCATAAGTATCAGACAAGAAATAAGATAGAGGAGGGAGGATTTTTGTTTTTTTTCTTTATTGATTCTTCATCATGCTTAGAGATGCTTACCTAGGTCCTGAAAGAATTGAAGGAAACAAGTTAGTCGTGGTGTCTGCCACTCTTTTAATTGTTGCAATTGTTTGTGAACTTGGAACACTTTAGTCTAAGTGAGATTCAATGTCCATTGTTCCTTCTATTACTTTAACCACCATGGACATGCATGGAAGGCCTCAGAGTAAAATCACTCTGTAAGCACCAGACAGCAAGCTTCATCATACGGATGACTTCTGATGTGTTGCATTGCGGATCATCGTTGGAGGTTTCCGATCAGTTGATTGTTTTCGGCTTTTGTCAAGAACAAACTACGCAAATGTGGATGTTCCAGTGAGTGTGAATAGTCCACATTCTTGCGTCCACAGAGGATCTCCATTGCAACAACTCCAAAGCTGTAGACATCTGGTTTTTTCTGTAATGAATACGGTACACCATTCAGGAGCCAAGTATCCAGGGTTTCCCTAATTCTGGTCACTATATGGCTCTGATCTTTATCCACCAACTTGGCCAGGAAGGCGTTGCAACATTATCAAATAATTAAATATTCATTGTGATATGCATGTTCTCGGGTGACTTTTTTCCTTTAATTAAATAGAAGACATTGGGCAAAACAGTCATTCAGCTTTTGATAGTAATCCAACTTTTGACTTGGGCCTTCCCAACTTTTTTTAACCTTCAACAATTATCTGAATCATGGTATTATAATGTATGTATGTACGGAAGTAAAACCTCAACTCTAGATTCAAGAATACAACCCTGACCACAATTTTATGGAAAAAAATTGGCAAGTGTTAGCAGAACTGTGAAAATATAAAGAACAAGGAAGAACAATAATATTTAATATGGTTCGGATCAGAATGATTTTATATCCATCAGAAAACAATTATTTTTATATTAACAAAGAAAGAGGAAAGATCTCAAATACAACTAAGAGAATTTCTATATCAATTCTCTACTCTTCTAATATATTTTGCAAATACCTTAGAAAATGAGAAGATAAAAGAGAAATGTTTTTGAGGTATGTTTCAAATGAATCAAGAGCTACCTATTTATAGAAATAAATTCTTGATCTTGATGTCATCCATGACATCACATTTTGTCAAGATGTCAAAGTTTACCAAATTTTCACCTACCAAGTTGCTACGTTAAGACTATCTAAAATCTTGTCAATTTTAACAGTAAGCATCCATAAAATGAGGATTACATGCTAAACTACGGCCAAAAAGGGCATATATCATACAGCACGAAAGGAATTTACGCATCTTCTATACGCTCTCCTGCTTCTCAAGAAAATGTCTACCAGAATAAAATGTTGGCACTTTGCTTTTCCTTTTTTACCTGATTGAACACATTTGGCAACACATTACAGCTGAGTGAAAAAAAAAATCAAGGACAACTTATACTCGTCTGATACCTTCTCCACCGTGCGACGTACAATATTAGTCATCGCAAACAAACATCCCATCTCCAAGTGACAAAGAATACAGGCCAAGAAAATCAGCACCTTCGTCAATGGACATGTCTGAGTGTGCTTAGGTACTGGAGGGTGGTGTTCCTTGACTAAAATGATGTTAGACGTTCAATAAGACTGCCCTTCAACGATTGAGGAATTTGTGAGATAGACATTGATTTGGCATCTGCAATCAATAATTCCTTCATTGCATTAACATCTGATGCTTGGAAATCTGATTGTGCCCCCGACTTCTTGGAATGCATAAAAACATAGACTTCTTCTGACCAACCACATATTCTTAGAAATGATGAAGCTTCCTGATGGAGCTCTTTTTTTAATTCTTCCACCTTTGCACGAGACTGAGCATCATCCTCAAGCAGAATGCATTGATCTGGTGATTTTCTCTTTGAACCTGAGATAGAAGACGATTCAACATGGTCATTGGACATATCCCTGTATACAGAAGTTATTGCTGCTAGGCTTTCACTATTCTCCCCATTATTTCTATGCAGACTTCCTGTAGTTTTGTTTTTTGATGATCAACAAACCATGGGACCTAACAGAAGGATCAGGTCGCGTCAACTTCAACTGATTCCTGCCGAAATGCAAGCCAGCTTTAATGCTGACAAGGTTGGTGAAAAGGTGTCTGCCGGCTCTGCAAAGTGTGTACTACTGCACCAATAAGAGATACCGAGGTTTCTCTCATTGATGCAATTAAAAGGAAACCTTTTCACAAACAAAATGTGTGTTTTTTGAGATAAAAAAATGAGTCTATCAAGATTTTCTCTCAAGGAGCAACATACAATATTTGCACTTAAGGGACATGATCAAACACGTCTAGTAGAGTCTTCTCTTTTAAGTGTTAATGTATTTGGGCTTGTAATCACTGTAAGATCAGTTTCTGATTTATAAAGAAACATTGATCAGTCAGATGTATTTGTAGTGCTTGTTTCTAGGTTAAGTGTCAACCTTGAATCAAGTTGTCAAAGTCTACATCAACTAAGAGTAGTTTGTGTAGCGGGCAATTGTCATATTGCTTAGGCTCTAAGTCTTGTGATAGTATATTGCAAGCAAAGGGATGAAGAGAGTTAGTATCTAGTTACATAGGTTGTAATAGATATCTTTGTTCTTGCATCTAGTGAAGATTGATTGGAAAATCCGGTGGAACAGATCGTGGTTGTTTTTCTTTTGAGCAAGGAGTTTTTCCACGTAAAACTCTTGTTTTGTTTATTACTTGCATTCGCTGATCATTTGTTGATTTTTCTATTTTGGGACCTGGTCTGCATACATTCCAACACTTCCCCTCAAAGTATCTGTTGCACACTTGGGTTTTTCCATTTCCAGTTGCTAAAGATGATGATCTAGTCACCTCTTTGTGGTATGGATCCTTTCCTGCAGCCTTTCCATTACTTCCACCAGAATCTTTATGGGGACCATCTGCTACAGGGCTGGTTGCTACAATTGGAAGTTTTCCATTTCCATTTCCATTTGCTGAGGCATGTGATCTTGTCGCTTGGCCATTACCACAATTTTTGCTAACACCATTCCTGTCTGGTAATGATGTAATCTCTTTCTCTGTAAGAGTTGATGCTCTCACTCCACCAGTTCTATTGCCAGATTCTCTTGGATGAAAAACCATTTTGATATTACTAGACGTAGATACCTTCTTGATGGAAGATCTTTCAATATGCCCAAATCTCTATTCTATGGGTGTGTTTGGTACGAAAATGTTTTTTCAATTTTCTGTTGACTTAAATGTTTTGAAAAATATTTTTTTTAAATGTCTTCTATTAAAAAAAAGTAAGGAAAATATTTTCCTAAATCATTTTGAACCTCACACCTCAACTTCCCATCTTAAATTAAATCTCGAATATCAATTTTCAATACTAATCTTGGATCTCGGGTGGGGTCGAGATTGGGTCTCGATTTGGGTGTCAAGGGTCGGGATTGAGTCTCGGGTTAGATTAAAGTTTCGGATCGAGTATCGGAAAATATTTTTCAATCACCAACCAAATATGAGAAAATAAGTTAGAAATCAATTTATTTTCCAAAAACGTGGAGAACATTTTCCTTCCTACCAAACACACCCTATAAGTATGATGATACATGATATGATTTATTAATTATTGTGGAGAGGTAACACTGACCTCATCAACCAATCACCATACGCTACAAATTTTTAATTGTTCTGCAGGAATCAATGACAGGAAAATGCCAGCCATTATTTAGCCAGTTGGATTAATTTATTTCTGTAACTCAATAATTGTTTAGCTAATTATATTTTAAGACTTCGAGTGGATAAATGTCAGCTAGACCAGATTATAGAATTCTGAAAAAGAGGAGACTAATGAGGCGAAAAAGACTTTAAAATGACTGGCAAATGTATGATTTGTAGATCAACTATCCATCTTCTTCATTGAGTTAACAATAGTCTCTATTAGCACTTGAGAAAAAGAGTGAGGGAGATGTCCTCCGATAAGGTTTCAAAGGAGCGAATCGAGTTCCTTGAGAGGGAGCTGAAATTCCTAGATACTTTTCTGATCTGGCAGAGCCAAAAAATTGAATGTGATGACATGCCAGAATATGCCACACAAAAAGCCCAAACTCTGCTTAGAAACTCCCGAGTTACCCTCTTCTCCCTTGGCTTGAACTCTCCAGATACTTTACAAGTTGTCCAGCAGATGGAAGATGATATTCGGATGACTAAGCTGGAAATCAAAGCTAATTACTCCTTCTGCAAGACATCATTACAACTTTCAGCCAGAAGGGATGGCATTGCTGATCCAAAATTTGTAGAAGATTTCATGGAGCTTGTTGCAGTGCATCTTCATGATCTAGTGAAGATTCATGATGCCCCTTTACTTCAAGAGGTAATAAAGGAGTTGAAGATGCTGAGAAGTTTTATCCGATTCGTGTCAGAACGATGCAATGAGCCTCAGAATCAACATACTTTCTTCACTCACGCTTTAGTGGTGGCTGGCCACATAGCAATGCTTCTCTGGCTGTATTTTACAGGCAATGGCTTCGAAAATCAAAATTTGGCTCTAGGTGAAATCAATGTGTTGCTTTTCTTGCAAATGAAGTTTAAGCCCATTCAGCCAAGCATCCGTGAGATCTATGTTGCAGTCCTGCAAGCTTTGAAGTCGACAATACAATCAGGATGGCACCCCAACATCCAAAATGAGCATGTAGCTGGCTATGAAGCCGACTTTATGGAGACTATCCTACACAATTTGGTGGGGCTATCAACAAATAGTAGTCCCAGTCGAATCGTCGCTTTGAAGGACCAAATGGAAATCCTCCAGGAGATGCTCAAGCTCTTGAGAGCCAATATCATTCATATTACTATACAAGATCTTAAATTTCATCTTTCAGATATCAACAATTTTATTGTTGATACTGGACTTCTTGTTTACTCGTTATATGATAGCGAGAAGGAGGACATGGATTTGGGAGAAGTGAACCAAGCGCCTCTTGATTTGCCTGGCAATATTCAGCGGATCAAGGAAATCATCTACTTCATAATTCGCAAGCCAATTCAATCTAACTTGCCGATGATTCATGGACTAGGCTATGTTGATATCCTTTTAAACAAACTGGAGGAGTTCCAAGCCCGTTATGCAGATTTACTTGATCCTATCCACAAGCAACTTCAAATAATTCAAAATCAACTTCTGAGCTTGCAGCCTTTTCTAAAGGCAGTTGCAGAAAAGCGACACAGTATGTTTGAAAGACAACATTATGCTACACTATTGATTGGCAAAGTTTATGAGATTGAATACATAGTTGATGCAGCTTGTATAAGCAAAGAAGTTCCTTACTGGTGTCTCGAGCGTTGGCTTATAGATATCGTGAGGGAGATTACTCTCATCATAGCAGAGCTACCAAAGATTCAGGAAAAGAAAATGATTCAGGACACAATGAATACTAACATTGGTAATACGTCATCGCAATTGGACCGGACCCCAAATATGAATGAAGAAATTGTGGGTTTTGAGGATGAGATTGCCAAACTAAGAGCTCGGCTAACAGAAGGAACAAAAGAACGAGATGTCATCTCAATAGTCGGAATGCCTGGACAAGGTAAGACAACTTTGGCCTACAGACTCTATTCTGACAAGTCAGTTGTTGCACATTTTGATATTCGTGCACAGTGTTCTGTGTCTCAATTATATTCACGTATGGACTTGGTTTTGTCCATTCTACATGATGCTATTGATGAGAATTCTCGACGTAGAGACAAGTCCATCCTACACGATGCTGCCAGTGAGGATTCTCAACATAGAAAAAAAGAAGAAGATTTAGCTGATGAGCTCCGAAAAACTTTATTGCCCAAAAGATATCTTATCCTTCTTGATGACGTGTGGGAAAATAGTGTGTGGGATGATTTAAGAGGTTGTTTCCAGGATGCCAATAATGGAAGTAGAATCATTATAACCACAAGAGATCATGAAGTTGCCAATTACACTAGGTGCCAGAGTGATCCCCTTCATCTTCGTATGTTTAACGAAGGTGAAAGTTGGGAGTTACTCAAGAAGAAAGTGTTTGGTGAAGAACACTGCTCTCCTCACTTAAAAAATGTCGGGCGAAGAATAGCAAAAAAGTGTGGAAAACTTCCTCTGTCAATTGCTTTGGTGGCAGGTATTCTCGCAGAGATGGAGAAGAAAGAGGAATGTTGGGAACGTGTGGCTTCGAATTTAGGTTCACACATTCACACTGACTCAAAGGCCATCATAGAACAGAGTTATCAGAATTTACCGTGTCATCTGAGGTGTTGCTTTCTTTATTTTGGAGCATTTTTAGAGGATAGCATTATCAGTGTTCCAAAGTTAACAAAGTTATGGACCTCGGAAGGATTTATAATAGGCTATGAAGGCAAGAGTCCAGAGGATATAGCAGAATGCTATTTAGAGAATCTTATTGGAAGAAATCTAGTGATGGATGCTAAGAGGAGCTTTGGTGGTAAGATTAAGGCATGTCGCATTCATGACCTGTTGCATGATTTCTGCAAGGAGAGAGCAAAGGAAGAGAATCTTCTAATGTTGATTGAATGGTAAAGTGGTGATACTTTTTTTTTTGTTCAATTAATCAAAGTAATCAAGTTCTAATTGAAAATTAATCCTATGAGTTTCCTAATGTCTTTGTTTAACAGGGGGCAAAATGCCGGTCCTTCTTCCCATGTTTACTCACACAAGCAACTAGCTCAACATCGCATGTCTGTTAATGCTAGAGTGGATACTCTTGAAAAATGGAGCTCGTCTTGCTCACTTGTTGGCACTGTAATTTTTCATAGACATTCTTCAATTGATCAAGCTTCCCACATTTTTCATAGCTTTAAGTTTCTAAAAGTGTTGGATTTGGAATTCGCCAATATTGATTCTTTGCCAACAAATCTAGTTCACTTGAGGTACTTTGCTGCAGGAATTAATCAGAAGTCAATTCCATCATCCATATCCAATCTTTGGAGCCTTGAAACTCTGATACTAAAGAGTAGGCAAAGAACATTGTTTTTACCAAATACACTTTGGAAGCTGGTTAAACTGAGACATCTTCACGTTTCTGCTTCCAGTGGAACTTATTTCACTATAAATAATGCAGAAGAATTACCCCAAACCTCCTTGAAACTTCATGATTTGGAAACTCTTTCATCTCCATATTTTTCTTCTGTCGAGGATGTGGAATTGATGTTGAAAAAAACTCCTCATCTTCAGAAACTGAAATGCATGTTTATGGGTACTCGGAGCTATCAGTACCCTGTACTGGAGTTCCCATCACGGCTTGAGACGCTGAAGATTATCCGGCCACACTTGGAATGGAATCTTTATTATCCAGAGCTTCACCTCTCTTTGTGCATCTCCTCACCTAATATCAAAAACTTGACGGTATCCAACTTTTACCTGGTCCATCATAACTTATCGAACATTGGTCTGCTTCAGAATCTTCAGGTGCTCAAACTGGTGGCAGTTTACTTTCAAGAACGGCAATGGGAAGTGAGCAATGACGAGTTCCTTCAACTCAAGGTCTTGAAACTAGTAGACTGTGTTTGGTTTCACGAATGGACTGTGGCGGATGATGCCTTTTCGAGCCTTGAACATTTGGTATTGCGTGGATGCAAATATCTTAAGGCAATCCCGTCTTGTTTCAGTGACATTAGCTCTCTAATGTCCGTTGAGGTAAAGAAATGCAACAAATCTGTCGTCAATTCAGCCAGGGAAATCTTTCACACACAAGTTGAAGATTATCAGAATTCTAGTTTCAAGGTCTTCATCCTCTAAAAAGATGAGAATTCTGATTCAGGTACACTACTGAAAAAATATTACTATTAATTTACTATATTCACGGGTGGAAGAGGGTTGGAATGTAAGGTTCTATCTGTTTTCAACTGCAATTTCTGAAATGTAACAACAAATATATATGCTGGATTAGAGACTAAAGCATGTGCGAATTGTTATATGAACTGAAATGTCTGTGAAAAATCATTTTTGTTATTTATTGATCTAAAACGATAAAATAAATATATTCCTCAAGCAATGAACTTACACCAAAAAGAGAGAGGCCATAACATATGTTGGACATAGTGACCTTTAACATTGTATGATACTGTCCTTTTGGGATCAAACTTGCATGGTTTCCCCAAATGCTTCGTACCATTAGAAAGTATCATTACTTTTACTATTATATGTTTGAGATTTTGTTCATATGCCAACAACTTTGTCTAGTCATTTGTTAATGTGTATTTGTTAGTTCTCAATATTCTGGACAAAGAGTTGTTTTTTGTGCTATTAACTCATTGGATTTTTTTCTCTTTTACAGAGTAGGAAGAGTTCGTAGCCGGAGCAATTTGGAAGATCACTAAATTAGTTTTGGCATTCATTCTAAACAATTTCAAGTTTCTTAAAATGTTGAGTTGGAGTCTGTCCTTGTTAATTTTTTTCCAACTGGGCTAAGCTAACTTGAGGTATTGGAACCTTTTTCAATATCCTCATTGTTCCTTCATCCATAGCCAATCATTGGAACCTTGCAAATTTCTTGAAAGATGTTTGTTTGGTTTCCTTCTTGGTTTGAAGTGAAAGTTTGGAAGGTCTGTTCTTACAAAGTGAGTATGGAAATTCAGAGTCTTTCTGTTGATCCAGTGAAGGATAATCTGGAAGAGGAATCGGAGAAGTTGAGGAATGATCTTATCAGTGTGAAAATAGAACTTCAGAAGTTAAACAACAAAACATGAGGGTTCAGTTTCCTAGTTTTCAAGGATGCAAAATTTAGCAATGGCAAAGTGTCTAGCATTTTGAAGCTATTCTTGAGAACTTCAAAGTGAGGAGATTCTTAGCAGCAATGACACCAGAAAAAATCCACGGTTGGTGGAAAAGCAATATTGTGGTGTGGCTGGTTCTTCCCAGATGGGATTGAACAGACACCAGATGCCAGAAATGACAAGAGGTTCTGGAAAAAAACTGTTTGAAGATGATTCAGAGACTCAAAATGAAGGAGCACAGGCAGAGCAAGCACTGAACCGTTCAAAGTCTATGGCAGGGATGGAGGAGATGGTGGAGATCAAGATTGCTATGGAAGGAGAAGCTTTGATTGCAAGAGCTGCTGCTGGTTTAGAGGAGGAGATGGAGGCTTATCTTCAACTATGGACATAGTATATTCTTTTTGCTTCTATATTTCCATCAAATACAAAAATATGAATTCTACTACATGTTTAAAATGTAATCTTCTTATTAAATCGAATTTGCACTTCGCCTACAGGTTTGGTAGAAAGAAAAATGCTGATGAACTACCGCTGATGTGAAAAGTTATGTTCTCCATGCAGACTGTTCTAATATTGTTCCAGAATGTATTGGATGTCTTCTTTATCTAACATTGTTTTACCTGGAAACTGTACTAGTTATAGGAAATTATGGGAATTTCTTATGCTTCATAACTCTAATTAATTAGAGTATCAATATCTATGCAGTAGTCTATCTCTAAAACTTTTGTGATTTATGACATTCTGAATCAGCCTCCGTTTGACATTTCAAGAAAACAATTAGAATATTAGATGAACTAAAGCAGTCATTTTTGTTTGGATTTACACTGGAAATCCAACCATGGTTCTTAATTGCAGTATCTCACTAATTCACAGAAAAATAACACAAATGAAACCAGTAAATAGCTACATAACAATGATGATCATAGGTATCACACAAGAAATAGGATAGAGGAGGGAGGATTTTTTTTTCTCTATTGATTCTTCATCATGCTTAGAGATCCTTACCTAGGTCCTGAAAGAATTGAAGGAAACAAGGTAGTCGTGGTGGCTGCCACTCTTTTGATTGCTGCAATTGTTTGTGAATTTGGAACACTATAGTCCAAGTAAGATTCAATGTCCATTGTCCCCTCTATTACTTTAACCACCATGGACATGGAAGGCCTCAGAGTAAAATCACTCTGTAAGCACCATACAGCAAGCTTCATCATACGGATGACTTCTGATGTATTGCATTGCGGATCATCGCTGTAGTTTCCGATCACATCGATCAGTTGATTGTTTTTGGCTTTTGTCATAAACAAACTAAGCAAATGTGGATGTTCCTGTGAATGTGAATAGTCCACGTTCTTGCGTCCACAGAGGATCTCCATTGCAACAACTCCAAAGCTGTAGACATCTGCTTTTTCTGTAATGAATGCGCCACACCATTCAGGAGCCAAGTATCCAGGGGTTCCCCTAATTCTGGTCACTATATGGCTCTGATCTTTATCAACCAACTTGGCCAGGCCAAAGTCAGATACCTTTGCACAAAAATTGTCATCCAACAGAATGTTCTGCGGTTTAACATCTAAGTGGACTATTCTCTGCATACATTCTTCATGAAGATAAGCCAATCCTTTTGCGATATCATGGATGATTTTTCTTCTTATTTGCCAATCAAGAGTAAATTGAGTAGAGGTTGTGCCAAAAATCCATATATCCAATGATCCATTACTCATGAAATCATAAACTAATAGCGTGTGCTCTTTCTCAGCACAAACTCCAATTAGTCTAACAAGATTAACATGATGGATGCTTCCTATGGTCTGGATCTCTGCCAAGAATTCCTTCTTTCCTTGGCCAAAACCATCAAGAACCTTCACTGCTACTTTCTGACCATCTTGAAGAACTCCTTCATAAACTGAGCCAAAACCTCCCTGACCAAGCTTTTTCTGGAAATTCCCAGTTGCCATCTTCAGCTGTTCATATGAAAATCTTACAAGGCCAGATATCTCCCCTGAGTAATCATCATTATTTTCTTGTAATGTTTGTTTTCTGTTGAAAGCAATCAAGATGCCAACAGTTAATGCTATCAGAATAAATATTGCACCAGTTGATCCAGCTATAATGCCATGTCTTCTTGCAGCTGTAGACTTACTTTTTTCTTCATTATTTGGTAATTTGATGAATGCAGATGACTCATAAACACTTCTTTCTTTTCCATCATTTATAAGTGACAGAACAGGGGAGGGTAGATAGCAGTCACCACTTGAAAAGTTAGTGAAGTACCGGAAGAGAACTACTTTACAAGAGCAGTTCTTCAAGCACATCTCTTGGCACCTTTCCTCATCTGTTCCTCTCAGAGCTGCTGCATCAGTGTCGACATAGTTAAAGTAATAGACATCCGAAACACGCTCCATTCTGTGGGAATGTTGTCCATCGCATTCCACCGGACTAACTTCCACACATCCATTGTTTTGTCGATCATTACTTTTTATGAATGCACCTGGACAAGAACAAAATCCATTTGCGCAAAGCTCCAAACTGCCACAAGCTGTGGGGTAATCACAAAAACCGATGAAATCTGCCAAAAGATCGTTTGGATGATCATTTCCCTCGGTGTAGGCTTGAAGGTGTCCATCATAATCGTATCTCAAAAATTTCATCCTAGAAGGTCTTGAGAACACAGCATTTGGCTCATTCGGCTCAGTTGAGGATATGTACAAGGCAAGAGTCCCATTCACTGCTTTGACATAACTTTCATCAAAGCTATCCCTGTCTCCACTAACCAAAAACTTAAAATACATCTGTGGCTTGTCTGATATGTAAAATGCAAACAAGCCTTGATTGGTTACAGAGATATAGTATTTACCTTCAGTCCAATTGGATGAAGAAACTCTAGCCACAAGTCTTTGACCAGCCCTTAATTTCTGGCCTGGAAGCAGTGCATCTGTTGGATGATCAAAAGACTGCCACACAGTCTGATTATACATGTCATGAAGCACAAGGTTTCCAGTATCCATCATCTTGATGCCCGAGACAAACTTATTCGCAGTGCCTGTAGACCACACAAGAGTTCCATCCACATCTTTTAACACTAAATCTCCATCTTGCAGCAATTGCAGCGTTCCATTTTCACGAACTGGATGGTTTCTGTTTGCAAACCAGAGCAGCTCAAGGTCAGTCCAGCGCTGAGTTCCTTCATAGTCCCGATGAAGACGTACAATTCCAATGGAAAACACAAAGGAATCATCTTCTCCATTTGAAGCAAAACCACAAGCATATCCCATGTCCTTCTCTATCTCTTTGAGCATCAGAATTCGCATGAAAGGTCCAGAAGATTGATTGAATGAGTAAAAGGGGTATATAAAGGGCTTTGTAACATTGATAGACGAAACATTATTGTTTATCCAGGTTGTGGGAGTTTTCACGGTGTGATATACAGGAAACTGAGCCAAAGTAAGGTTCTCAAGGAGCACAATGATCAAAAGCTTCAACAAATGTTTGACAGAGGGTAAATCCATGATTCTTTTTAGACAAAAAAAATTAAAATTTTCCTTGACCAAAAACACATGTCAAGGGAAAATAATCCTTACACGTACGAATAGTTCATCTGTGAAATCTCTAATTTTATATCAATGACTTGACGATCATCGTAATGAATCTATTCCCATCTGCTTAAACTACTTGTCTGGATAGGGTAAGGATGACTTTGAAGCTGATGTTGTATTTTCTTTTCTTCTGTGCTTGGAAAACTTTGGAAATAGTATTTCCCTACTTTTGCAAATAAAAAATATTGCATTTGACTAGTATGCTCTATGTGGACAATTTCGATTTGCATGGGAAGAGAAGTACATTTGAAATTTTGAATGTTATCCCTTTGTCCCAGTTGTTCATGTTTAACATAGGACTTTTCTTCTCCTTACTAAGATTGACAATAACTGGGACTTTGCCTAACTCGGGTAAAGAACTCCAACAAATGAGTTAGGAAAAAACATCTCTTTTATCATAGTTGTCGCTCCATTAGTTTCTGACCTTACTGATAAAATTGAATAAAAACACACAAGGCTACTCAAGTTTTGGGAGTCATCACTCATCAAGAATAATGCAGTAAGCTCGGCGTCGAGTCGGTGTTTAGAACTTAAGTAACCATCATTAGGTTAGGTTCCATATTCATTATGTCATCTATATTGTATGAAGATCATCAATTCCTGATATCTTGAAGAATTTTTTGTGCTTAAAAGAGTAAAGATCACTTTTTTTTTTACTTACTTCAATTCACAGACCTCACTTTAAGTGAAAAAATTTCTCATGAATGACTTACTAATCCCTTGACTAACCAAAGACCTCAACTTCAGAACATTAAAAGTGAAAAGAAGCTGGAATGTAGAAGAGGAATATGAAGGATGGAAATTCTAACTTAATACAAGAACATATTTTAATTAGGAAAGTCCTTAGAAAAGAAAGACATTTGTTTGTAAGCTGATATTTCCTTAAACCATGTAGCTGTAATCTTTGAATGTAGATAAGATTGAGTGTCAATTTTCTAAATAGAAGACAAACTGTGATATGGAAAAGTATTGCCTGAAAATTTGAACTAGGAATGGACTGTTAAAAAGTTGAATATTCCTTCTTCTATAACTTTTCTCTTTTTCTCCCTTTCATTTAATTTATGGTGTCATTGTTTTTTAACATGGAACTTCTTTTCTTGATAATAGAGAAATCTTTGACGGTCAATTGGGGAACGGTTCGAAATTCGATGAAATGGATCCGCTCTCTATCATTTTTCAACTTAAATACCAACTTTGCAGCAAGAGTTTAAATCTGTGACGTGCGCATAATCCACTGTGCTCTTATTACTAGACCAAAGTCCCAAGGGCTTTTTCAAAAGGAAACTTTTTGTAAAGCAATTCTGCAAAAATAATTTTTGAAAAAAGAGAAGTTTTTTCTTTTTTCAAAAGAGTGTTTTTTAGAGCAATGGTTTAGGAAAAAAAAAAAAAGGAAAAGCACAAACTCTAATTTCCTCTTAAAACCCCACAAAGATAAAAGAAAAAAAGGTGCATATTCTATAATGAAAATTAAGCATATCCCACTAGAAGTGTAAGACATCATTTCTAAGAAATTTTTTTTGTTGTTTCTTTATAAGTAGAGGCTTTTCCAAATACAGGCATAATGATAGGTCAACGTATCAAAATGAATTAATGAGATTATTGCAATGGAATAATGGATTCATCATCTAACCAAATAAAGAAATAGGTATTGGAAAACAACTCAAAAGAAGAACGAAGAATCAATTATTTCTTTTGGTGCGCCAAGCCATCATTTCTACCATGGAAATTTTGCATTGTTTTTTCAACCATTTACAGGTGACGAACGCATTTGGTTTTCCGTACCACTTATCTCTGTCGTTCTTCCTTTTTTTCTTCGATTACAATGATATGTAGACCAATTTGCATATATATTATAATTTCACAAAATATATATATTATATTGTATTGTTAGTTTAAATAGAATATTTGTTTAGATTATTGCTGGTGTGATCACGTCGTTATATTATATTTTCTTATCATTTTGTCTTTACTTATTATTTAATAATCTTGTTGTATTTTTTACCTCCCCTATCACGTATCCTATTGTTCTTGTAGGTTTATTATTTAAATTGTAAATGTGTAATCATATAAAAATGAAAAACGATACAATCTATTCAAACATTGTATTTATTATACAATACAATACATTACGTTATAAAATATTACCTAACCACTATCCAACAGAGGTGCTGGCACCGGATGATTTTACAGTGGTGGCAAATTAAGAGCACAAACTATGAGTTTTCAAGAATTCAATAGTTTTTTTTCAAATCATGTATATATGTATTAAGAAATTCATCAAATATTTATAAATATTTGACTGTAAATTCACTCATTATTATATATTAACTTGAGGAGGTTATAATAACTTGTATACTTCAAATTCTGAATCCGATATGGTTTCATTCATCTCATTGACTGCTATGTCTCCCTTGGGTAGGGATGGGCATGGTATGGTATATACCGAATTATTATACTGTACGGAAAATTTTAATACCATGATTTTGATATTATGGTATTTGATATGATAGATGGTATACTTTTTAATTTTTTTGGGAATTCGGTACAGTCTTTGATATTTAAAATTAATATACCAAAATACCGAGTAGCATACCGAAATATATAGTTACATAAATAACATATATATATATTATTAAAATACTAACAAATATGCAATCTCATATTAGTATAAACTATATGTTTAAAAGTTGAAATTTTAACTACTCTATTTTGTAAAAATGTATATTAAATGTAATTGATTAAGAAAATGAGTCGTTTGTACTTTCTTTTGAATATATATATTTCTACATGTGTAATGTGTTAGTATGATACAATTGAAATCTTTTTTTGAATTGTCGAAGTCTTAATACTCTATTATACGAGTATATATTAGTCAAAGTTGAACAAACTATGATTACCGATTTACCATATCATAAAATACCAAACCATACCGAATTAAATTAATATGATAATGATATAATATTTTTTAAAATCAAATATCAAAATTATCATATCGAAGTTTCAAATACCATACCATACTATACTAGTACCATGCCCACCCTACCCTTAGTGCCTTTCTCTTGGGCTTTTTTCCTTGTTCGCTCATTTTTTTCTCCCCCTTTTCCAAGTGGATTTATTCAAAGTCAACATTGATATCCTGTTAGAGAGTTGAACCGAACTTGAACACCACTAATTGTTTGCATAAGCAAAGTCATACATTATCTCTTCTTACACACCAATCCATTGAACAAAGAAAAACATATTTGACTAAAAAGGAAGGTGTCCATGTACTATTTCTTTAGGAATTTGGTAAAATTTCTATATTTGAAAGTTACAATGTAACAAACTCAATATCTTACTCAGTTACAAAGGTTTGTTTCAGTTATCAAGTTGGAGAACCATCTCTATCATGTTCAGCAGACCATTTAACTTAACAGATTTTGAACCTTGCAAACAAAGTTGAGTTGGCTCATAATCTCAATTTTTTTAGAAAATGTATCTAAGACAATATGCCAAGACTGCATTTTCTAGACTTGTACTCTTCCCATAGGTTTTGATTCATGATTCAACCAACCTATTATTCACTAACATCTCTGATAAGCGAAACGCAGACAGACTTGAAACACATAAATTCTGCAAGATGCTAAGAACACATGAATTTTACAGTATTCCTATGATTTCTCTCTCTGTTTGTCGCGTTTATATTTCAATGAAAGAATTTATGGATATTATAGGAAAAACTAAGAAAAAGATGAATGGTGATAAGTACACCCTATAATACTGGAACGGAAATGGACATGGACACTGAGACATCACCAGCAAAGGTTGAATCCCTAGCTGCAGCTGAGTTTCCCGCAAATGCATATCCTACACCAAACCCGCTATAATGCACTGATGCATGCTCACACCGTTGGAATACTCTGGCAAGCGATGCTGCTTTCCTCCTTGCGCGCTTTGTTCCTGTAAAGAGCAACGTCTGAAGTAAACTTGCTAATGACGGTGCCTTCAAGACCCTTTCAGTAGCAGCTGCTCCACCACCACGGCATAATTCAAGCAATGCAGCAACTGCATTCTCTTTCCCTCTAGGTGTCCCGCATCGCATCACTGCAATGAGTCCTGCTACTGCCATTTCCTCATTGCCAACAGCTGTAGCACCAATTGGCTGCCTAACAATCAGCGCCAATGCACCAGCAGCTTCTTCGGCAACACCTTCACTTCCCAAAGCTCCAACTAGAGCAGCAACAGCTCCAGACTCTATCATCCTCGCACAATTTTCTGTGTGGGTAGATAAATTAAAGAGAGCAGTTACTGCATCCTTCTTCCCTCTGGAAGAACCTTCTCGCAACAGACCTGCTAAGGCCTCGACTGCCCCATCTTCTTTTGCTATTTGCCTCTTATAGTCATGAACAGCAGACAGACTGAACAATGTTGCTGCAGCATTTTCCCGTGCCTCTGTGGTGTGCCCAAATCTCAAAACTCCAACTATCAACGCCAGACACCCTACTTCATCCATGATTCGGCCTTTATTCTTATCAAAAATCGATAAGTTGAGCATTGCAGTGACGGAATTTTCTTGTGCCACAGCATCTGGAGATGAAAGCAAATTCTTCAAATGTGGAATTGCACCAGCCTCAGCTATGTATGCACGATTCTCCTTACCAGTTTTAGCTAAAAGTCTTATCTCCCGAGCAGCAATAGTTTTTGCAATCTGTGTCCCATTCTCTAGCTGCTTGATGAGAAGAGCTGCCGTGGCTTTATTAGCTTCTAATGCAGCCCTGCTAGGTGAAGCAGCTGGAAAACATTCAACACATGGATCCCCACTCTCCAGAGGGTCATAGGGAATTTTATGAGCAGCACACCACTGCATAATCAAATTCCTAAGTGCCCTGTTTGGCACAAGGCGGGTATGATCAAGCAACTGCCCTGTCTTTGGGCAAGTACAATGACCTTCCTCCATCCACCTTGATATGGAAGCTCGACCATATGTCTGCCCTGTTGCCACAATAACTGGATCCCTCATCAAATCCAATGATATTGGGCAACAGAAGTCCTTTGGTACAGAAATGAATGTCTCTGCAATCTCTTGACTAATCAGCCCTTTCTTCGGCTTCTTATGCTTACCCAATCTCAATCCCATATCATCCTCTTCAAAGCCAAATAGCAAAAACCGGCAGTATCGCATCAACGCCACAAACCCATTGAGAACTGAGGATGTGGGCTCAATATCTCCTTCATGGTTCACAATCTGCTCCTCCAAAAACTCAATCTCAACCCTGCAACTCCTAGGATTACAAATCCCCAATTTTTCCACAGAGAAAGAGTACAGCTGAGCAGAGTCAGGAACACCTCCGTTCTCAAACTCATTCAAGAAAGAGAACAGTTTCAACCTCAGCATCTCATCATGTTTATCAACAAACAACTGAGATTTTCTTGCCTGTTTTTTCAACAACTCAACCTGTTCCCTAACATCTGCAGGTAAAGTCTTCAATTCCTTTAAGGGGAAAACATCCAAAAGGGTCCAGATTTCTTGGTTCAAATCATGGAAATGGCCTGAAATCGAATGGTTTTGAAGCAACAGCCACAACTTACTGGAGTGGGAGCAATAATCAAGCAAGATTTTCGACCGGTAAAGCAATAAATACAACTCCTTGAAGCACAAAAAAGCTGTAAACGGCAAATCTGAAGAACCCCTACTTCTGTTATTGTTATTCTCAAGAAGACATTCCAAGAGAACAGAAAAGACTTGAATTTTCCTTAGCAAAGACTTACAATTCTTCCGCTGATAAGACGGCACCCTTTTACCTGAATATGCAGAAATCAGCTCAGAAGATAACGCCGTTAGTGTTTGCAACAACCCAACATCTGTCAGATCCACCGGCGCCAAGAATGCTTCCAGTGACGGCGACCTTTGTCTCCTCAACGATGAGAAAATTGCAGCAGATGCCATCAATTTCCCAACAACAAATTTCACCAAAATCTTGAATAATCAACTCCAGTATTCTCCAACCCTTTTCTTGTTTCACACTGAAAATTGCTTTCTTGTTCTTATTGGTGCAATATTTCAGTCAGATTTCTATATGGGTATAAGAAAAACCTGTAAAACAACTCCAAGATTCTACCTTTCTCTAGTTTTCAAATTTTATCAAGAAAGGTTTGAAGACCAAGAACGAAATGGGTATTTATTATTTGTACAAAAATTGTATGGATTGACAAAAGAAGCAAAAGGAGA
Organism: Solanum dulcamara; assembly: GCF_947179165.1. Classification (NCBI taxonomy): domain Eukaryota; kingdom Viridiplantae; phylum Streptophyta; class Magnoliopsida; order Solanales; family Solanaceae; genus Solanum; species Solanum dulcamara. The sequence goes on from NC_077247.1 coordinate 45,798,375, forward strand.
AAATATAGGTATATTCTATAGTGAATCCGCGTTGAAGAAGAAGAAGAAGAAAGTAAAGAAAAAGCTGGAAGAGAAAGAACTGGGAAGGGGGTTTTCACTGGGTAATTATAAGATTTTGTGTGTTGACAATTTCTCTACTTTTTTTCCCCTTTTTTCAATATTTTTTTCTTTTTTTTTCCAATATTTGTTTTTTTCTTTTGTTCGGTTTTTTGCTTTTTATATTTTTTTCTATGAAGCCGCCATGAAAATGCTGGAACCTTAGCTTTGACGGATTATATTATCCATATTCTTAAATCTTGTCCATTCGTTTTTTTCTCTTCAATTCTTTCATACTCATTCTTCCTACCTCTTTAGCTTAATTAATTAAGTCTAAACGTATTAATTTAACACTAAACGACAAATTGGATACCTATTTGAGACTTGAGAGCAATAATAATTTCTAAATATGAAAAAAAAAATGAAAATATATATAAAAAAAATATAAGCAACCATAAATAATGAAGTTAAAACTAACATAATTTCTAAATGCTATTTTCAAATATGTAGTGATTGGACAAAAAATTACTTGGTCCTGTATAGGGTGAGGCAATTAAAAAGATTAAGTGAATGATTATACATTTACATATTTGCAACAATGTACTATTAGAATAAAGAAAATAAATTAAAAAACTAACCATGTGTGCTGGATTAAAGATTTTTTTAATGTGTTTATGTGGAGCTTGATATGATGATGTCAAGTAGTAAAGCATGGGTACTTTAGGTGGAAGTTTATCTGTATTGTTAAGGTTTTATACATAATTAGCTTCATAAATTTATCAAAATACTTCATTTGACATTTAAACAAAGTCATAATTTAATTGAATTCTCAACTTTTAATTAAATATTTTAATTAGATATTTTTAATTTAACTTTAATTTTTTATGTGTATATGTTCTCAATCGTCTATTAAAAAATTGATATTCAATTAATGTCAAAAAATTATATTCAATGACATTCCTAATGAATATGTTGGACTTAAAAAAAAGGGGAAAGATTTGGTTAATGAGGTGAAAATTTCTTAGCCTTTTAAGGCTTTGACTTATCAATCAAAAATTGGGTAATTTTACTTTTTGTTAGCAACACAAACTGATAAAATCTAATTTGTCTAATAATTGAAAAATCAAGAGTTCCTTTTATCTGAAAAGACATGTATGTATTTGTGCTAAATTTAAAAAATTGTAGACTTTTTCTTTTAAAAAAATATTAAGAAAGGAAAATGTGTTATGAGGAGTTATTTTCACTTGGCCTTTGCAAAATTAATTTCCTGCTTGACAAATAGGTCAACTTTATCTTGATTGGTCCCAATGGTTTAAATATAGACCATATTTATTTTCCCTTTCTTTCTTTTTATAATAAATAATGAGAAAAGGGCAAAAGTGTGTAATTCTCATTACACAATTAATTGAAGAGTTGACCAAAGAAAAAGGAGATTAGACCTTTTTTGGGCCCATTAGAACTGTAACGCATGGAAAAAGGCACCAAAAAGATTATTCTATTCCTCAATTTTGCAGTCTTTTGGGATATACAATTCAATAATTTGGCATTTTTTAGGAGGCTTTGACTAAACGAAAGGTTCCAAAAATCCAAATTATGAGAGAGAGTGTACCAAATTTTATTAAGGAGGCATTTTTAGGTTTGGTCATAAATACTCCCCCCGTTTTCTTTTACTGGTCAAAAAAAATTTTAATTTAATTTTTATTTTTATTTGTCAAATTATCCTTAATTTATTGAGAGAGTTAATATCTTTGATATTAAAATATTTTAAAATTTGAATAATGGCTTTAGTGATTAATTAATAAGGGTAAAATGATAAACTCACCATATCAATAATTGATTTCTTAATAGATATACCAAGTCAAAAATTGACAAGTAAAAGAGAACGGAGGAAGTATTTAATTATCAATGGTTCAGGTTAATTTTTGGCATAAATGTTACTTTCACTTATTTTATTTTTCAAAATAAAATACTTGTTCAAATATGCTTCAAGTTTCAAAATCACAACTTCTAAAATTTAAATTTTCAAATTTCAAGTTTCAGCTTCAAAATTTATGATTAAATGGAAACTAAGAAAATTAAGTAAAGATAAATAAATACTAGTCAATCCGTTCATTTTTATTTATAACATTTCACATGACGAAAGTTAATTTTACTAATTTTTGAAGCTAATTAAATTAAGTTATTTGAAAATTATACAAAAATAATATAACTTAAACATTTTCAAAAAATATATTTTAAAAATAACTATAGTATAATTTGATTCTTAAAAAGCGAAACATGGCAATTCGAGTAAAGTAGTAACTTTTTTCTTCTTTCTTTTTTTGGTGCTTACCGCATAGTGAAAGGAATCAATATTGGCATAGGGTTCTCAAGAGTGTTTGTATTTTTATTTCATGCGTGATCTAAATGCACCATTAAGAGTTCTCAACAACCAAAGCTTTTGGATTACTTTGAGATGTGCATATATCTTTATGGTTGTTTTGACTTTGTGATCTCTCTTTCCTCCATCATTAGTCATTTTCTTTTCTTTTTATTTCCTAACTTAATTCTTTTTCTTTCTTTCTTTTTTTTGCAGTCATAGGGATCATTCACCCTAGTTATCTTATGTTGTTGGGTGAAAATCGTATTCACCCGTTAATTTTGCTTCAAAAATTAAATTTTCTTTTTAATTTTGAACAATAATCAGACTCTTTCCTTTAATTTTATTGGGAGAGATAAAGAAATCGTTCTTATAGATTTTTTGGCCAAATTTCTAAAAAGTGTTCAAAATTTTTAGGGGAAAAGGTAAAATGTTTTGAGTAGTAATAGTAATCTTTTTTCAGAAGTACTTTTAATTGCTTACTTTAAATTGACAAAAATATTATTTAAATTGATTAGTTAAACGCAAATTATTACTCTTTAAAAATATTGTTTTTGAAAAATGTTTTTTTAAAATAATCAAATTTAAAAGTCTTTATAGGTTGTTTGGCCAAACAAATACTCGTTATTTAATTTTAAAATATGTAAAATGTTTTCATGCATTTTATATTTTTCTAGCCCATAAACACAAGGTAAGACCATCATTATTTACAAATGTAACAATTCTCCTAGATAGTAAAAGAGAGAATATAATAAAGTATTAAAATGGATAGATCATAATCCTATGCCTTAGAAGTTATATGACCTAAGGTAGAACATAAATGATTAATGTATTAGGGATTAGAAGAGCACTAATAAAATGGGTAATGAAATAAATGAGACACTTCATATACTTTCTCCATTTCATATTAATTGAATTTCTAAGATAATACATACATATTAAAAAAAATATTCAAAGACAAAATTTAAATTATATTTTCATCTATTACCCTTTTATTTAAGCAATCTCATAAAATGATTAAATGTAAAATCATAAATACAAATAGTCTCTTATTAGAGTATAACTTTGTAAGTAGTGTATTTTAACTTATAGAAAATTACAAAACTTTAGTAATGAAAAAGGGTAAACATGGAAAAAGATTCAAACATTACTCTTGAACTTTGAATAATTCAACTATTTTGAATAATGAAAAAAGTTCTAGAAATTTTGTTAATATGGAATAGAGGGGGTAATATTTTATAATATTAAAATGTTTTGATTTAAGTAAAGTATGTACTTGAATTTGTGAATTGGGGAATATGGGGAATTATGTGAAGAAAAATAAAAAAGATATTTCTCTCTCATTGATAAAATAGAGAAAAAGTTTTATCCTTATATTAGCAAAACACTTTCTTTAGCTTTAGGAGAGTGCCCCTTGTGTCGTCGTCTATCGGCAAATGGTAAATAGTATGATTAATTGATAATTTTTTAACCAAAATTTATTTATCAGTTTCAGTAATTAATTTTTTTTCCTAATATTAATTCACGAGTTATGAATTAATAAATTCGCTCGAAATTATTTTGGAAATGACTTATTCCTTCCGAACAAACATTTTCTTTCAATAGATATCATACATGTTCGAAACAGATGAGTCTGTTCTGAACAGGTAATTTCGCATATATTCAACCCAAATCGTTGGCTATAAATAGTGAGTTTTTTTCTTAGTTTCTACATCAAATTTTCTTCTTCTTCTACAAATATTTTCTAACAAATAAAGTCGAGTCTTTGTGATTTCATTGCTAACTTTGAGTTTGCTGAAGTTTTTGAAGTTTGAGGTATTACTACTCCTTTAATTAACAAGTATATCCTTTTTATTTTGGGAAAAAATAATCCACAATCTCAAATACAGTAAAAAAATTAAATTCTTTAAGGACAAATCGTAAATTTTATGATCTCACATATTTTTCTTTCCATCCTAAAAGTATTCCAAACTTATTGGGTTACTATTCTGAAGACAGTAGATAACAGTTTTCAAAGTCCAACAACTTATAATCTCACGAATTACTCCACATTCCATCCATCACCTCAGAGTTTTAATTGAATATGTAGATGTTTTATATGATTATCATACCCAAACTTTGATAATCCTATTCACGCAATCATTTTCCCTTATTATATTATTTTCTCTCAACTAAGATCACCAAGCAGCATCAAGCTTCCCGCTTTGTTGATCCTTCCCTTTAAGTGCGTTAAGTAAAATGAAATGAAAGGAGCATTTAGCAAGTACTCCCTTCATTTCTTTTTAATTGTCAAATTTTAACTTGATAGAATTTTAAATATATTTACTCACTATATTTTTTAAAGAGATTAACTTAATGTTAATAAATTGAGGATATAATAAGAAGAAAAAAATTATCTTTTCTTTATTTGTCAAAATTGATAAATAAAAAGGAAAATTAAATTATAAAATATTTAACAAGTAAATAGAAACGGAGGGAGATTTAACAATCAACCTTTGCCTTGAGATTTTCTTTTGATTTAACTTCTAGTCTTTATTGTCTCCTCCTCTCTCACTTGCATTGGTCAATAAAAAATTGTTGCATTAAACTTTTTTGTCTGTGATTTGGAGAAGTAACAAATTCTAGGGTCATTTTTAGTCATCTTTGATTTCAATTTCTTGTTTGCTCCTGAATTTTTCTTCTACTTATGTACTAGTTTTCCACTCGAAAATAAATGATTTTATTAATTTGAAAAATTAAGAGAAAGGTCAATCTAATATTGTTTTCAAAATTTCAAAAGTAATATGTCATAAAAAATTTGATGAATAACGTTGAAATATATAAGAAAATATTGCTATAGGTTGAGGCCGTCAAGCTAAGAATTATGAATTTTCATAGCCTCAAACAACGGTTATAGAGGCATTTTAATGTCAATAAAAGCCAAAGGAGTAAAATATATATGCAATGAAAATGGATTGCCATCGTCACAGTAGAAATCTTTTAAGCCAATTCAATTCAAGGCTTGCACACGTCGACTATTAAGGCTATTCAAAGACATATCGATATTAATTGCATATTACAAATGTGAATTGCAAACGTTAGAAAATAATCGTAATTCTTTTGAGATATCAAATTTTTTTCAACTAATTAGTTCGTCATCCTTATACAAATTATAGACCACATTAATCTTCTCCATTCAAACTTCATCGCGAATGCAAACATCTTTTTTTATCCCATTTTATCACAATATAAGCACTTTTTATATGATTATCTTATTTTTGACCATAATTGAGCATGTTCATTTAATTTAAGAAAGAGATGCACATTAATTTGTTCAATTTTGGAGAATCCTTTTAAGAAGATATTTCTCCATATCCAATAGCGATTTTTCTAGTGGAGGACACTTTTCCTTACGAAAATGGAAAAAAAAAAATCTTCAGGAGAAAGTTAACCAAATACTTTAAGATTTATGAATTTATGACATAGTTAGGTATTAAGTACATTAAATTAAATAATTAGAACCCACTTGTCACCACATGACTTTAGCCGTATCCTTTAGGAAAACTACAGCTCAGAAATTGCCACGTATACGCAATGTCGACCGCGTCCGCATTTTTCGTTATTTAAACTAATTTTCTAGCGCCTAACTTATCTATAAGTCAAAACCCAAAAAATTTCAAACACCTTATTAAGTTTATTATTACTATTTATTGTATATATAAAAAATAAAGTACTTACATGTTTTTCTAGTTCTTGTCACAAATGTCTATTTTCAATCAGTTTTTTTGATGAAGAGATTAAAAAAATTATAATCAAAATATTTTTGAGGGTCAATGGTTATGATTCAAAAGTCAATAGATATAGAACCGTTTTTAATTTTTTTTTCAATTACATGTCAAGTTTTTATTTGAGGCAAAAATTAAATTCATAACTAGAAAATGTATCCGCGGGGAGAGGTATGGGCTCACGTGGTATAATGCATACTGGCTTCACCTATATAATTGAGGTTGAGGGTTCAATTATTCCATTAGAGAGTACTTTGTGTTTTGATTAATTACTTTGCTATTTGTATTTCTTAATTTTTACTTCGTTTATTCTTTTAAAATTGCCTAAATCTGATATAGTAAAACTTGATTAAATTAATATAAGTAGGATCATGAAATATTATTTTTTTTAGAGGTATTATTTAATTGAAAAATTAATATTTAGTAATTTAAAGAGTGTTTTGAGATTTAAAGAAAGTTAATTTTGATATACAAGTCATGGAGACGAAATTGAAATCCATAAGAAGAAAAGGTCATTTTTTTTAATGAATCCACTTGTAAAAACATCATTCATGAACTTGAGGTAATGATTAATGATCTCGATTACCGCAATGATAGACACCAATAACCCGTTGGATTATTCGGGTGAAAATGATACATGTTTAGAATTGTGGATACCATCGGAAAAAACTAATGTTGATGATGAAGTTGAAGATGATACAATATCTTTGAAACCAGTTACGCGTAAGGAAACACTTATCACATCTACAACTCTTCGCAATTTTATAATCCTGTTTGAATAGACAACACCAAAACTTTTGGATGCAATAAGAAAAAGTTAAAGATGAACTTCAACTAGATTTAAATTTTAACAAAATACAATAGAATCATAATTCACTAAATTGTCTTAGATATATTTATAGTTTCATAAACTTATTGATTTATAATATTAATGGGACATATATTTATAAAGGGGTCTTCTGAAAATATATTATCTTATTATCTTATCGAAATGGGTGATTTTTCCGTTGGCCCAAATCGGGATCGAAGGAAAATAGTATCTTAGAAAGATTATTAATTTATCGAATATTAATTTTGTGAGATTTTAATTACAGTTATTAAGTTTTATATAATTAATAAAATACTTAATATTACATCTAATAGTAATGACTGATGTAACATATGTTTCAACTAACGATTTGAATCCCAAATTTTTGGTTTAAGGATAATCGAGGATCACTTGAACCTTCTTTTTTTAAAAAAAATAATAATAATATATACTTGGGTATTCACACACAAAATTAAAGCATGACTAAAGAAGTAACATGTTCATATACCTTAAACAATGTATATAAGTGGAATAAATAAAGCCAACGAGTTTCAATTATCTAAATCTATCAGCAAACTATTATAAAAACTTAATTAACATAACTGAATACATGGATCAGTCATGACTGGAGTTTCAAAGTATTTTAAGCAAAATCTTTAATTACACATTGAGTAAAAATCACCTGAAGCGTGATTGAATACAAATAGATTAATAAGTTCAAAAGATAGACCCTTTGATTTCTTGCTCATATATAAGGAGTATTACATTTTTTATGTAAATGATTTTGCTATTATAAGGAAATAATTAGTTGGTGTAGTTGATGGTATTCAATAAGGGAGGTCATAGATTGCTTCCCCGCAAATGTTTTTTCAGTTGAGGACGTCGCATCGAATTTATTTAGTATAATTTATATTTCTTGTGTAATTTTTATTTAGTGTATATCCGAAAAATAATAGATTTTCGAATTAAAAAAAAAAGAGAAAAATATTTCATCCTGATAATTATCTCACAAAAGCTGATTGAAACACATAGTAAACAAACTATTACAAATGTCGGATTAGAATATTTTGTTGTTGTTAACAATATATTCTATTTAATCATACTAAAGCTATTTCTTGCAATATATAAATTAGCTATTGATGAATTGTATGAAAGACTGATAACTTAGATTAATTAATATTCTAATTACATTAAGTAATGTACTAATGAGTTATAACTTCAGATCACACAATTTATTAATTTTCGTTATCTCAAATTAAATCAAGAAGGATCAAATAAACAAATACAATTGATTACAACAAATATAAAACAAAACAAGATTTAATAAAATTGTCAATTATTTTGTCTATGATGACTGAGTAATTTTATTACTTCAAATTTGAACCCTGTTTACTAAATACACATTGAGGTCAAGATTGGTGGGTGTGAGGTCGGCCATAATTAAAAAAGAGCAAATTTAATTATCTGAAAAAAAAGTGTGTAGAATATATATTAATTAAAAAAGTGTGTAGAATATATATTAATTAATTATTTAATTTAAACACCTAATAGATTAAACGTGTCCTTGTTTGATCGTAGCCATCTATAATAATCCGTGTTAATGGTAATTAATTTCCGTCATTTTGTTGTTGCCTTTTCTTCACCTAACGAGTTGACTCAAATATGTACATGAGAGTAAAACCAAAAGAGTCACCAAATGTGCTGTACCTCTTAAGTTTTATTTCTTTTCTTTTCTACTCCCTCCATCTCAAATAGACATCTTACTAAAATATTAATTGATCACTTATTAAATTATGCTAGAATTAATTATTTTTTTTCTATTTTATCACTATAATTAATATGGCTTTTTGGATGTAAATAATTCTCAATATTTTCTATTTTAATACTATATATATAGATTGCATTGATATAAACAAAGGGTAAAGTGATAAAGTATTCCAATGTATTAATAATTTTTTAATCATCGTATAAAATTGAAACTGCCCATCTAATATGGGACGGAAAGAGTATTATATATTAGAAGAGTGGATTTAGAGGGAGATATCAACATGTTAGTTATTTATCAATAAAATTAAAGTTAAGGGCTGTTTAGTCATTTTATGTAAAACTAATATATTAATGGTAGCCAAGAGCCACTGCATTGGGTGTGGAAATGTATTATTCAATATTTACAAACTAACAGAATAAGCAAGATACAACAGTCAACATTCATAAGATTCATCAGAACAATATACATTACATAATCAGTTTTTTCATAAACTAGACAAGAAAGGAAAACGAAAAAAATTATACATAAACACAAAAATAAAAGAGGTCAAATATTCATAGTTATAATAACTTAAATTGCCTAGTTGCTGAAGATTTGACAAAATAAAATACTAATTAAAATATATATAATAAATATTTTTAAAATTCAAGACCCACAGGTTGGCCTCTGAGGCTCGCGAGTTGAACCTAGGTTGGCGGACCAAATGAGACTGGACTAAAAAATCTCATTTCTAAATGAACTGAAAATATTTAGTCAAATCCCATTTAATTCAAGAATGAAGTTGAATCGGCCTCATAGATCAAATCTATTTTGACAGTTCTGAGATACGCTTAAAATGGTATCTTTCCTTTGTTTATATAACTTTTAAACCTATCTTTTCAATGGGCACAAAAAAAGTAAACTTTACCTAAATCCCATAGTGAAAAGACTCAATTACAATGTATCCCTCATTTTTTTTAAATTACCCAATTTCCCTTTTTTTTTCAAATTTCTGATACATTACTTACTATACTGATACATCAGATTTTCGGTGTAAAATAATTAATGTTGTTGGGTTATTTATGGGTAGTAACATAATTCAAGCTATGATTGATTGTTTCAATCAATTACCATGCTAATTAAGGCAAACAATCCTTTTAAAAAAGAAACAGTTCTGACTATGAAGGAAAACTCAAAAATAAAGTATAAGTTCTAACAAAAAATTCAATCTAAATTTCGAGTTTCATCAAGCGAATCAAGATGAATATCGCGATACTACTGAGACATTCTGGAGTTTGGCAATCCGAGGTGAGTTATGAACTATACAAAAGTGATGGAATTATAGTGGGCGACAATGTATCGTACTTGACTCTAAAATCAGCAATAGCTGCTGAATTGACCATAGATGAATCAGTAAAAAATATTGAAATCCGATACATAGTTCAAGGTAATGCGTCGTCAATGATTATTCGTAATGATATGAGTGTTAATCTTTACATAGAGTTGAAAAAGAATGAGCCGGGATTCGTAAAGTATCCCCTATGCATAACAACATCTGATAGAAAGAAATGTGAGTTACAAACATTCGACGCTACATCTGGAGCAATTGTTTGTGTCGAACCAAACACGAAGAAGTCACAAATTTTTGGTTTAGTGGAATCTAGTAATGCTGCAACTTGTTATATACCATAATTTGATGTGACGAACTACATAACTGATACAAATGGTGCGGAGGTGAAGGAGAACCAATTGTATAAGGACAAAACAATACTAGTTGATCTAATGGCCAAATACAAAATTGATATGGATTCAATTTCAAAGTTAAAAGATCTGACAGTAAAAGGTATGTGCATTTGCTGAATTTGGAAATCTGATTTTGTAGAGTTAATTTTCGTTGGTTAATATTCATGATACATACTGATACATACTAAGTATTATGTATCAAGTAAAATAATTAAAAAAACTTGCTTTCAGAATGTATCAGATACGTAACAATCTCTGTGTATCTTATATAAGTTAATATTTTTTTTATTTTACCTGTCATGATACATCATAACATTATGTATACAACTAATTTCAATACTTTTTCCAGATATATTGTTGATTTTGTAGAGTTAATTTTGCTGGTTTATATTCATTATACATACTGATACATACTAAGTATTATGTATCAAGTAAAACAATTCAAAAACTTGCTCTCAGAATGTATCAGATACGCAACAATCTCTGTGTATCTGATACAAGTTAATTTTTTTTTATTTTACCTGTCATGATACATCATAACATTATGTATATAACTTAGTTAAATATTTTTTCCAAATATACTGTTGATTTTGTAAAGTTAATTTTATTGTTTATATTCACAATACATACTAATACATACTAAGTATTATGTATCAAGTACAACAGTTAAAAAAATTGGTGTAAGAATGTATCAGATACATAAGAATCTCTGTGTATCTGATATATGTTAATATTTTTTTTATTTTACCTGTCATGATACATCATAATATTATGTATATAACTCAGTTCAATACTTTTCCTAGATATACTGTTAATTTTGTAAAGTTAATTTTGTTGATTATATTCACGATACATATTGATACATACTAAGTATATCTGATACACGTTAACCTTTTTTTCCCTAAAATTATGCAGTTATGTGTTAATATGCTATTCAGATGACTGTTGTTGGAGAATGAAAGCATCTTGTTGGAAAAAATTCGATATATTTAAAGTGAGATATTTCAATAGTGAACATTCATATGCATTAAGAGATAGGATTTTCAACAAAGTTCATGCTACAAAGACTTTTTTAAGTGCATTGATGGCACCTAAATTGATTAATTATAAAAGAATTCACACCCCCAATGATATACGAGAGGATATTAAAGCAACATATGGAATTGATATTACCTATCAACAAGCATGACATGCAAAAGAACATGCTTTAGAGATGTTAAGGGGAAACCTGCTGATGGATATAGACAACTGCATGTATACATACATATGCTAAAAATCATATATCCAAATTCGTACATAAGTATGCACAAGTCACCAACTGATGAGTTCATGTATCTATTCATAGCATTAAGGCCATTGATGAGAGGGTTTCAGTTTTGTCGACCTATAGTTATTGTTGGCAGTGCTCATCTTGATGGACCTTATAAAGGGACATTTGTATCAGCTAGCACATTTGATGGGGCAGGTCTTACTTTTTGTTAGTGTTATATATTGAATACCATTGTATCATCTCATTTGACACATTTGCTGTGAATCTGATGAATTCTAATAAATATGTTATCGCTGTTAATATTTTTTTAGGTTGTATATTGCCATTGGCGTATGGTATTGTTGATACAAAAAATGTTTCATCATGGACGTGGTTTTTTTAGAACTTCAAAAATGTATTTGGTGAGAGAGACAATATGTGTGTTGTATCAAATAGGAACGAAAGCATAATCAAGAGTGTAAATATGGTATTTCCCAATGTCCCTCATTTTGCATGCATATGGCATATATGAAAAAATGTGTGTACTAACTACAAGAGGAGCAAAGTTGTACTAAGTGACCTCTTCTACTCCATGGCCAAGGCATACCAAAAAGACGAATTCAAAAAATTAATGGTAAAAGTTAAAAAAATTGATTATCGTGTGACACAATATTTGAAAAATGCTGGGTACAAAAAGTGGTCGAGAGTTTAGGCAACTGTCAACAGGGGGAGAATGATGACTTCTAACATCGCATAATGTATCAATGGATGTCTTGTTGAAGCACGAGAGCTGCCTATAATTAACTTTTTGGAGGAAACGAGAATGTTATTTGGTGCTTGGAACTACAAAAATAGGAAAATAGCAGCTTATACAAAATATACTTTGGGTAGGAAATTCAAAAATATCCTAGTATCAAACACAATGAAGTGTTCGAGAATGAAGGTACACACCAGTTATTTTTTTAAGTAAATATCTACTTGATACATAGTTGCTTGATACATAGCTACATGATACATCAGTTCTGTATTTTTTGTGAGCATTATTTACTGATACATCAGTTCTATATTTGATACATCAATTCTGATATAAATCTATGATAATTATTTACTGCAAGTTGTTGCTTTATCAGAATATCTTTATTCTGTTTATGAGTCAGGTATAAGATACATTGTGTGTCTTGAAAGAAAAACATGCAATTGTGGCAAGTTTCAACTAGATGAGATACCATGTTCACACGCAATTGCAGTGTTGAAGAGCAAGAACATTACAGACATGCACCCATACTGTTCTGATTACTACAAGCCAGAGGTGTTGGCAAATACTTATGAATTGCCAATGGTTCCAATGCCAGATAAGAAATATTGGTCTATTTCGAAAGAAATTTTAGAAAAGTTCGTCTTGCCACCAAGATACAAAAGGATGCCAGAAAGACCAAAGAAAGGAAAAAAAAGTACTCTAGTGAGAAGATAAGAACGAGCACAAATTTTTGTAGTCGTTGTGGACATGAAGGCCACAACAGAAAGACTTGTAATTTCATGCCCAAAGAGAAATGATGTTTTGTTATGCCAGGATACATTCTATTTGGATCATGTCCTTATATCTACATAGTTTTATTTACAGTGTGGGTTGTATTTGATACATATATCAATTAACCAGAATAGTAATTGAATATCAATAATTGATACATGGATGGTTGGTAATTATTTTCATTGTAAGTTATTTGGTATTGATAGTAATTTTGAATCTGATACATAAGAATAGCGGATACATAAACATTAGACGTATTAAGGGTTGATACTTTAAAGGTTGTTATATTAGTTTTCAACTGAATTGTGGTTGATACATAACATGTTGTATTGATATAGGTTGTAAATGTATCAAGATCTGTAAACCTTGAAACATGATAATCTGATACATAAATATGGATATAGAAAAAGCATTATAGCTTGATACATGAGAATCTGATACATAAAGTAAATGTATCAAGAGCTGTAAAGCTTGATACATGATAAATTGGTACATAAATGTAGATGTATGAGAATCATTATATCTTGATACATAAGAATCCGAAACATAATCTAAATGTATCAGAAGCTCTAAAGCTTGATACATGAGATGCTGATACATAAATATAGATGTATCAGAATCATTAAATCTTGATACATTACAATCTGATGTATAAACAATATGTATCAAAAGTTGTAAAGAGTGATGCATGAGATTCTGATACATAAATGTAGATGTATCAGAATTATTAAATCTTGATACACTATAATTTGATACATAAAGTAGGTGTATCAGAAGCAATCAAGTTTGATACATGAGAATATGATACAAAACCAAAATGTATCATAAGTATTAAAGATTGATAAATAAAAACCTGATAAATAAATAAGAAGTCTCAGAAGCATTCAAGTTTGATAAATCAGAATATGATACATAAATATGAGAAAAACTTAAAAGTCTGCTAAATTATTGAATAGCCAAAAAAAAGTTTACTATTGGTGCAAAAACATAATTGTACATTCTATTACTATAAAAAATTTTAAAAAAATACTCGACGTCGATCGCTTCTCCTTGACCAGGAGATATAAAATCTCTCTTAAGTTTTTTTGGATCGTCGTTGTCGCTAACATAACCATCATTGGCCTTCCGAGAACCATACTTCCACAATAGTGCGGCATATCTTGAACAGAAGAATTCGACATGTAGTCCAGTAGTTGGAATAAAAATTTTATCACTAAGATATTCAATAAAAATAACAATGAAAACACCACAATTTCTGCAAAAAAAAAATACACAACTTTATAAAAAATTTAAATTTGACATAGTAATGATTTAAATATGCATATTTGTTAATACTCACAAGCTATCGCTTTCTTGTTGCGCAATTCCTTCAACATATTCAATACCAAAAGGGTGATGTGCTTCAAGCATGTTACTGATTTAGCTGTCCTTGTATGAATCAAGCGATGACCAATCAATACGTTCAGACTTCTCAAAAAAACCACTATCGTGAAAGTTAGGTAGCATTACTGCTATCTTTTAAATCTCTGGAGAAGGTTTGCTACTTCTTCTTCTAGATGATGAATCATGGACGCTTATCAACCTATGTTTTAACACAACTACTGCCAGAACCCAATGAAAATCCATATCACAATTTACCAGGATGTATAACTCATCTACCAAATGACAGGGCAACCCTGCGGGTATTGAGAAATCTCTTATTATATTCTTTACAGATCTCTCGTGATGAGCTACAACAGAGGCCTTTGTCATATCTTCTTGGGTAGAAATATCAGGTGGACTGTGATAGTATCTTGTGTGTGCAGATTTGATAAAAATTTTAAAAATACTGTTTGTTGTTGTGTATTGATACCAATTGTCCAACTGCATCTTGGATTTTTTTTTTAATATAGTAAAATATTACATCAATGTGTTGCACATTTTAAGAAAGTATTAGTCATACAACTGATACATAGTTACTCTATCAATATATGATTACCTCAGCATTCCAGCATCTGTTCGGCTGTGACATGAGGTAGAACCAGTTCTTATCTCGAGAAAATGCCACTACAAAGTCTATTTTTTTAAATCCAAATGAAGAGAACTTGGATCTGTAATGTTTCTCCTTTGGTTTCCTGAATGGAAACTTATATTAAAATGACAGAACATATATAATAAATATCTTATGTTGATATAAGTTGTAAATGTTATACTTACTTGTTAGCATGCGATTTTAATAGTCCTTTATCTATCCATTGGGTGTATTCCCAAGTGAGCTCGGTTAGGGGATGATAGCATATGACAAAACCTTTAAAAGGTGTGTTTGATGCCTAACAAATGTCATATTTTCGTGTTTGATGCCTAACAAATGTCATATTTTCCTTACCCTTTTCACTCGACCCAAATTTTATTAAATACAGTGATTATAAGATCTTAGAAGGCAGCCTACTCCTTGGAAGAGGTGTCTTCACATCATCTGGAAATACATTGGATTTTGATGGAAGAGTGGTAGGTAGTTGGCTATCATGTAGTAGACATTCATCCTTAAATAGTTGATCATGACTAATGGCAGTCAATGGCGTGACCGGTAATGGAAGTCCAGATATTAGAGAATCTATCACCTCTCAAGTTTCGGACGATATCGAGGTTGAAGTTGTGGAATCCTATTTTTTAAGAATTATGAAAATGTTATGACTTTAGTATAAAAAGCTGTACTAAATTTAATGAATCAGATACAATTGAGGAATATTATCGATACACTTGAGTTGATTTTTTCTTTATCAATCTGTTGAACATGCTCTTCATATTGATCAGTCTTATCAACAGCCTCTCTCGCATCTTTCATGGCATTATTCTAAATTTAATGTATAACATCAGTTCTAAACTTATTAATATTTAATGTATCACAATAATTGATCTGATACATTACCTTTAATGTATCAGAATAAACAATTACTTGAAAATGATATGCTCTAGTTGGTTCCATCTGTTGTACTAATACATCCTCTGATTGTTGTGGAATAAATGGTGCTTCTGTTTCCTACAAATGTAATAATAACAATTATTTAAGAAAATGACTATTGAAATGATACATTATCTTTAATAACTTTGGTTCTGATAAATTATTATCAATGTATCAGTTGAAGCTGTTGTTTAAAAGATTCTACAACATCTAATACAATATTGTGTTCTGATACATCATCCACCTCTTGTATCGTGTTGGATGGTTCAACTACCTGCAAAACATAATAACATTTACTTATGATATATGAGCATGAAACGTATCAAGATCTATATAGCATCACAGGTTTAGCAGGTATAATAGCTATGAAGCATCAGCTTGGTAATATGTTTGGTTTTGATACATTACCTTTAATGTATTAGTTGAAACATGTTGTTGAATATATTCTGCAGCATCTGATACAGTGTTATGCCCAGATACATCATCCACATCTTGTATCATGTTGGATGGTTCTGCTTCCTGTAAATATAATGATATTTACTTATGATATATGAGCATGAAACGTATCAAGATCTATATAGCATCACAGGTTTAGCAGGTATAATAGCTATGAAGCATCAGCTTGGTAATATGTTTGGTTTTGATACATTACCTTTAATGTATTAGTTGAAACATGTTGTTGAATATATTCTGCAGCATCTGATACAGTGTTATGCCCAGATACATCATCCACATCTTGTATCCTGTTGGATGGTTCTGCTTCCTACAAATATAATAACATATACTTATGAGAATGATAAATACAATGACAATTGAATATCTGATAGATAAAAATGAAATATATCCAGTAGTTTAAAAGTATATCAAAATATAAATATCAATAATTACGTGATGTATCTACCTTAATATCTTCCTGGACATGAGATTAGACATTTGCTGGAGAGAGATTAGATTTATTTGGATCATGCTACTCCTCCAATACAGTAGGTGCTTGTTGTTCTTCCACCACATGAAATATTTGAACAAAATCTACTTTTTTAATTGAAAATGATGTGACAGTCATGTGGTGCACTATGTTGTCCATGGATTTCAAAATATCAGTGTGATTTGAATCAATTTTATTCTCTAACCGCTTGTACTTTCGATCAACTTTAATACAATAATATGAAAAAACACAATGTATTAACTTATTAAAAGTATATTGTGTGTCTTAGTTCTTATAGTAATAACTTACGTATTTCTTTAGAGACTTCTTTATAGACTTCTTTAATGCTTTGAATTCCACATGAATAATTTGATCCGAATAACTGGAAGATTCACCGCCTACCCCTGACTTTGCCGCAGATTCTATAGAAATAGAAACAGGCTTTTCTGATGAATTTGGTGGTATGACATCCTTATGTATTTTAACTTTTTCTACTTGAATGAGTTTTTTATCAAGGGTAGTCTTCATTCCTTTGGAAGGAGGTGGAGAAGATGTATCAGCAACATGATTGGATCTTCTTAATAATTCTGTAGGTGGTTTTGTTGAAAAGTCCTCAAATCCGAAGACTTTTTGAGGTTCTGTAAATTTAACCTTGGCAGTTGATGTATCACCTTCATAATGATGTTCACTACCACGAATGACAAGTGATTCAATTTCATCTTGAGATGACACAATATTCGAGCATTGATACTGCAAAAAAATTCATGAGAGGAATCATATATATGAGAACAAATTCTATTGTATCAAAGGC
Organism: Solanum dulcamara; assembly: GCF_947179165.1. Lineage (NCBI taxonomy): Eukaryota > Viridiplantae > Streptophyta > Magnoliopsida > Solanales > Solanaceae > Solanum > Solanum dulcamara. Next base: position 45,816,286 of record NC_077247.1, read on the forward strand.
AAGACTATAGAATGTATCTTAAATGTTATGTATAATGAGTCAGTGCATACATGAATAATCTTTAAGTACATTTAATAAGCAGGAGATGGTATGTTCATTTGCTATAATTATGAAAATGATTTCATGAAATATACCTCATTGAAGATGGTAGACATGAAGGTCTCAAATTTTGGCTTGACGGCAACAATACACCAATTAAGAATTTTGAGAATTCGATGGCCCACTCTTACAGCAATTTCAGAAGGCATCTGAAATGCACATTCGTAGATCCATGCATTCAGAGCGTATGGCATGCCGTCCAAATGATATATTTGTTTGGCATTTGAAAACTCATACCTAATTCCTTTTATCAATTTGGAAAATGTTATTTTTTCCCATGGATATTGCGCATACCTACCATCCTCTACCATCTTAAAATCATCAACAGAAATAGGTGAATCACCTATTTGAAAAAAAATAAAAGTGTGGATGAAGTAGAGAATGGACATTTGAACAACGTTTTTATTTGTTTTCCATCCTCCAATCAGAAAACGCTAAACGAAACATCCTTTATTTATCCATTTTTTGCACCAGGAAAATATCTAGACAACAATCTACTTTTTGGTGCATCTAGGTAACAAAAATCATTGATATTACCGGCACATCGCAAACCAGTAATAATAGCAAATTCCTTGATTGTGAATATGAGTATATTACCCTGCATATGACGAATGTGCAATTCCTCTTTGTTTTTTTGCTCTACCTCAAGAAGTAAGAGGCATTTGATGATTTGCCCTTGAAAATTACACTGTGGCATATCTAGATAGTGACCAAATATGATTTGTCGATATAATTATATAGCTTCATCACCTATTGGTGATTTGAAATCATCAATAAAATTAGTCGTATAAGCAGTACCGAATCTCAGAAAGTGTGAGGGGATCTTCTTGATGACGTACTTCATTCCCTGCATTGACATGGAAACTTATTAAATACAACTTAATCTTAATACATAAATAGGAAGTATCAGAAGATTATAGCTTGTTACATAAGAATCTGATACATAAACAAGATGTATCAGGAGCATTAAAGATTGATACATGAGAATCCGATACAAAAATACGATGTATCAAAAACATTAAAGCTTGATACATAAGAATCTGATATATAAACTAGATGTATCAGGAATCAGTAAATCTTCAGAAAAATGACATTTAAAAAAAATAATATAAGCAGGATGTATCAGAAGCAGTAAATCCTAATATATGAGCATTTAATACAAAACCACGATGTATCAGAAGCATTAAAGGTTGATACATATGAATCTGATACATAAAATTATATGTATCAGAAGTAGTAAATCTTCATAAAACGTGACATTAAAAAAACATCTTATATGAACTCATACATTTAGAAGATTAGGGCGTGTTGAAACCCCTTCGATCTTCTTGTCGACTTCTTTGGGTGAATGTTGAACTTGGGATTTCGACTTTGATTTCTCACGTAGCTTATCCATCACTGATGGATCGTTACGATGTTTGGAGTCCGGTGAAACAAGAATTTCTTGATTTTTATTCAACTGAGTGAGACCAACACTAAAAAATGGAGGGAATTCCATATGTATCAGTGAACAATATGAGTAAAAAAAATTACAGAAGAAAACAGAGGAAATCGAATGAGGTGAGAATGAAGTGAGATACCAGTAAAGGAAAAACTTGAATATACCTTACTTTGAAGTTTGAAATTGAGTAATAGATAGACTGAAATTGAAAAAAAGAAACTGTCGGCAATGAGGCCGAAGAATAGGCGTGAATTTAGGATAACTGATATAAGGTAAAAGTGATGTATCATGAAAGAGTGAGAGGGTTAAAAAAAGAGGGTTTTTGATATTTTTTCAACTAGTAGAGAGTATTAGTAAATATGGTAATATAACATGTGTAAATGGGCAATTCCCCCCCCCCCCCCCCTAAAAAAAAAAGGAAAATGAAAGTCTTGGGCCAAATGTGAAAATACGTAAGAACGTCACCTATTTTAAGATAATATATTTTTTCCTATCAAACACACCCTCAATATATGATGTATACATAGATTATATAATTATTATATGATTAAAAATTTAAAAATTAGGATTATTTTTTGTTCTAAATTTTGTTGGGCTGCTACGCAGTGTGAAAAATCCAATTTATTTTAGTCCTTTTTGTCCTCTATTGTTTAAATTAAAAACTATATATATATAAATTTCATCCAAAAAAATCTACGTTTTCCATTAAAAAGTTTAAAGGAAAAGCCCAAAAAAAAAATGAGGAGATTGCAATATGATACTCCATCCGTCACATATTATAAATTTTCATTTTATCCGTCTTTTAAGAATTCATAAACAAAAAAGGTATTTTTATTAATTTATTCTTTAACTCTTTTAATACACTCTATTTGTGTGTCTTATGTATCAATACCAAGATTAATAATGGGGGAACTTTTTAAATTTTTTACAATATTTATACTTTGATAAAAAAGAATTAATTTTAAGGGCAAAATGAGAAATTTTTAATTAATTTTATCTTGACTTTTAAATTGATAAATAATTTGAGACATATATTTTTAGTAATGTGAACAAGTAATGTAAAACGGGGAAGTATGAAGAAATCGTTCTACTTAGGATTAATTTAGAATATAATATATATTTTGAGACAAGTAGAGATTTTACGCTCGTTTTGACTGAATTAATTTATTAACTTAATATATCAATGAAAATTTATGATATCTTGTTGACAGACTATATGTTAACGTGTTACATGGTTTGGAATTTGAAAGGGGCTAAAATTATGGCATTCCAAAAGCGTCCTTTGGAACCAAAACAAAAGGGATTAAAAAAAATAAAAATTAGAAACCCCATGATAATCCATTGTCGCTATAATCTTTGTCACAATTTCTGTCCTTCGGATGCGTACTTTGTGGTGAGCACTAGGTAAATTCTTACTGTGTAATAGCTTGCATAACACACAAGAAATATAATCCGCATCAGGCAAGTCTTATGCGATAAGCTCGACTCAAAAGGGATTAAAATTTTGAAACATGTTAAATTAACAAAGAGTGTATTGCAAGTGCAACTTATAAAATAACAAAGGACTATAGTTTTAGAGATTAAATGGATAAAGAATGGACAAAATTAAATGGATAAAGAATGGACAAAATTAAATGGATAAAGAATGGACAGATTTATTTTTTTTTAAAAAGCGATTTACATGTCATGGTGAAAGAGGAAAAATGAATACAGTTGAAGGGTTGCACCGGGTGGGCATGATACAGTATGGTATGGTATTTAAAATTTTGGTATGGTAATTTTAATATTTGATTTTTAAAACTATTATATCATTATTATACCATTTTAATTCGGTATGATTCGATATTTTAAAGTTCAGTTTCGATATTTTGTAGTATGGTAAATCGCTAACCATAGTTTGTTCAATTCAAAAAGAAAGATCTCAATTGCATCATCACATTACAGATCTAGAAATATATATATTCAAAAGAAACTACAAACAACTCATTTTCTTAATCAATTACGTTTAATATACATTTCAACAAAATAGAGTAGTCAAAATTTCAATTTTAAAACATATAATTTATACTAATATGAGGTTGCATATTTGTTAGTATTTTAATAATATATATATATATATATTATTTATGTAACTACATACTACGGTATGGCATTCGGTGTTTCGATATATTAATTTTAAATACCAAATACCATACCGAATATTTTAAAAAGTATACCATATACCATAATACCAAAATCATGATATTAAAAATTTCGACATGATATAACAATTCAGTATATACCATATCTAGTTGCACCTTTTAACTGTTCCCAATAATTTATAAAAAGATAGAATAGTCTAGCACATGAGAACTACTTTAGACATCTAAAAAAGAAAATTGCTAGAAACTAAAAAAAGATATATTAATGTTGCACCTTCCATTTCTCATCTTCTACTTTATTATTGGAAAAATGAAATTGACCCTCTAAACAAAGATTGACTTGAACAAATAGTAGAACTAAAACTGGAAACTAATCTGCCCCTAAGCCTTCTGATACATTCACTGCTACCTTGGAGACCTACCAGAGAGACATTTTCCGCAAGAAACGAACCTCAGTAAGCTCTTTGGCCTCCTACTTCTTGTTTTCAATCGCGAAAGCTGCACGATAACCAATTCTGTTAACTGATAGCTACAACAAAATCAGTTGGCTTAGTAAATTTGCTAATAAATCAGTTTTTATTGAATATGCAATAAGTAGCAAAAAGTTGGTGTAAAGCCTCAAGCTCTTCCAAATCATAAAACAAAAGAAATAAGAAGCTACAAGTGAAACCAATAGCATTAAAACTGAAAATGGATTTTCATCCCATTTACTAGAAATAAGAGTATCTTCCCATAGATAAATAAGTCAAAAGGGAAAAGTCTCTCCTTCAGCATCATGCCTCAGTGAGAGCAATCAAAACTCTGTGGGGCATAAATCAATGTCACCAGTAACTGGAAAATTGCTATTTATAGCTATAGTCTGATGTTCTTAAACTTTCTATATTCAAAATCGTAGCAGCTTTTACAGAAAATTGGGCTGAATTGACTGCATTTGATACTTTAAACATCTCATGCATGGCCGAAGCAATAGCCGACACTACGAATCATGTGCAATTGTCCTACCTAGTTCCTTCTCTTAGTTGCTCTTTAGGGGGAGGAGGGCAGAGGTTTTTGCTAAAAGTTGCACAACTTGCCTGGAAGCCATAGAATAGACCAGTTAATTCGCTATTTCTAGCTTTGAACTGGATTTGCATCCAAGGACGTGGCTTAATTGGTCAATGAAATGGGAGGAAAACCACGACGTCTCACGTATAAATCTCAGTGAAGACAAAAAACACCAGGCGATTTCTTTCCATCTACCCAAGCCTTAGTGGGTAGAGTTCCTCGATACCTTTGGATAGAGGCACCTGTGGAATAGTAGAGGTATCCCAAGCTATCCCAGACATCACAGTCCATAAAAAAGAATTGATGGATAATAGGCCCACCTTTAAAGTGTGCATACAACACATCCCACTATACTCCTTTGCTAGCCTTTCTTCTTTTTTTTTTGTTTTGGGGTGCGTCAAGAGACTTTTGCTCATGGTCCATCATAATAGCTAAATGTAAGACAAGGTCTGATAAGGAAGCATCTTGATTTGACATGTTAGCAAGTGAAACATCATCATAATTGCTTATACTTGCAACTATTATCATGCAGTATGTCGAATTCCAAGGCAGAATGCAAGCAAACAATGTTGACATACAACTCGAAAAGTCTAAGATGCATAGAAGACATTTAAAGGACTCTTAAATGCATTAAAAAGGAAAATAGAATCTGTTTACCTGTCGGCGGGTGACTCTTTTAGCCTTCCAACAAAGCAAGCTCCTTGACCTTGCTTCTAATCTCCTACAGAGAAGAAATATCACATTATTACATGAGAATAGTCAAATTAAAAGAAGAACACTTATGACGTTTCCAACAACAACTGAATATCAAGTAAAACCAGTTATACCTACCATAAGAATTTTGCAATATAAGAGTACTTATTCCAAGAAAAAATAAGTGGTGCCATATGTTCTGATGTTATACTCAAAGGTCTATCAGAAGTGTAGATAGCTTTACTCAAAAAAGAAGTGTAGATAGCTTGTAACACTTTCTATGGAGTCTTTTAGTTGATAACTGATGACAGGACAATACTAAGTTGGACGGAATGTGTTTCTCTAGCATGTGTATCAGTCCATCCACCAACAAGTGAAGGATGAAGGGGCTGCTTCTGTTCCACATTTAATATAATACAAATCTATATCTCCTCAACCAAGTAATCAGTAGGGCATTCTCTTATCTTTTCTGCATCTGTACTGCTATATAAAATCAAAACACAACTTAAAGACAGACCAGTTTTATGCATTTTAATGGGATATTATTTCTCTCTTCAAGAAAATGAATATGAAAATGGTTACACATCTGAGATATATATACAATCTGATATACAATGTGGTCATACAAGAAGGATGGGAAAAGAGGTACATACAAATTCTCTTGTTCAAGCTTTTCAGCGATAGAAACAGCCTTGCGTTTTGACCAGATACTTTGCTGTGTGCATCCTTCTGCCTGCTGAATTACGTGAGCAAGAGATACCTTGCTCTTAACTAAGCTCAAACTTTGGCTTCTATCCCCTAAGTTTCTTCGTTCAGGAATGGAAGTGGATGAATTCTTGGCAATTGATATTGTCCCTCCCGGAAAATCACTTTCCAAATTCCCCCTATCAAATCGTGTATTGTTGTCAATCTGATCATTGTGTTTCAATGCTCTTGGAGAAGCTTCCTCTTCAACTATCTCGCTACCACCTATTCCTCTTGAGTCAAGCTTTGCAAATGCCAAACCTTCTCTATCATTCACTTGTGCCCTGCTGATTTCATCAGGACCTACTATTCTCACCCCATTACTATAAATGCCAGGGTTTGTACCTATATGAGATGTGCCATGAGGTGCTGACAACACAATTGGTCCAGCCTTGCCATCTTTCCCAGATTCACATCTGATTTCTATAGTCACGGAGGACCCAAGAACAGACTCAAAAGCTTGTAAAATATGACCCCTGAATTTCTCAACCTTGGATTTTGTTAGATGTGAGCTGAACAGTAACTGCACAGTTGGAGCTGCAACGAAATTAACAAATTAGATGAGCACGAATAACATCTACAAATGAAGCCCCACAGATCAGTATTTTATAGTTGTTCCACATATGCACAGTGTATGATGCACAGTACATGAAACATATTGTTTCAACAGAATCCATCCCTCCCTCTCTCACAAGTCATGGGGCATATATGCAAAGCACAAGCAAGTCAAGAATAACACTCATATTCCAGAAGACTAAGTATTGCTACAAGTTGGAATGAAATTTTATGTTCATATTATGTTTGAGTTATAGGAAGTCCAAAACTAAAATAATTAGATGCCAATCAAAAAGAAAGCTTACAACAGAATGAATATGGAATTACAAAGGAAACCAAGCTGAAAAGTGCAAGAGTAATACTCAGAAAGGCTAGTAATGCATTAAATTTGTAACACGAATGTAAAATTAAGCAGGTAACCAAGAGATGAACAAATATAGAGGTAGATTCAAAAGAATAAGGGAATTAAGAAAGTAGACATTTATGATGCGTTGAAGCACTAAAAACACCCTTGGAATCAGCAGCCTGCTACTATTAGAGGCGATCTAGGATTTGAACTTTATGGGTTCGAGTTTGGGGTTCTATCACATCTTATTTGATTTACAGAGTTCGAAATCACTTATTTGTACTTAGTGATTTTTTAACACATAAAAGTTCCGAGCCAGAGCTATTGGTGTTCGGAGGAACCCATAATTCACACTCTACATCTGCCCCTGGCTATTACTTGCTGCAACAAGGCTTTGAAATGAAGTGTTCAAACCATATAAACCTGTCAAAAAGGTGCCCTCTTTATATTACTAGGTTCCAAGTGAATTCCACCTTCCTCACACAAAAAAAGAAATATATGCCCATGATTTCTATTGACAAGGAAACAAACGATTACATTCAAGAAACTAGAATAGACAGATTTCCAAGAAATCCCAATCCCAAATTAGTTCCTGGATAAGGAGAAAGGAAGCTTTTCTCTTGGATCTATTCCATAACCCTTCCTTAAAAGAGTGCAGGCTGTAATAATCAAGATCTGTTTTAAGCTAATGTTAATTGGTTTACTAAAAATCAAGTCTTCTGGTTTTCACCTGCTGATTAAAAATGCAGTTGAAATGCCTAAAAATGAATATAAGTATGCAAAATTCACTATTCAAGACCATACGACATAGCAATGAAAATAATTAAGAACAATTCACTAGTCATGACCATAAGACATAGCTAAGGATGTTTGTAAGAGACTAAATGAATTGTACCTGCTCCAAAGCTGACTGAGGTAAGCTTTCCTTCACGATACATAAACTCTTTTAAGCCATTTATTTCAATATTTTCAAGCACTTCTAACCACAATTCTTCAATATCCCGGTGCAACTTACCTGTAACCTGGCCACTACTTGTTCTATTTTTATCACTAGAGACACTATAAGCTTTCTGAGTTAATACTCCAGCTCCATTATGCCCTTTTCCACCAATGCAAATCCCTTTCATCCTGGAGTCGGAGTAAATATCACTAGAACATCCAGCTTGAAAGTTTTCTACCTTACTTTTTGATAGGAACCCTCTGTTTTTGTGTAGCGTGTCAGTATGCTCAACATTGCTTTTCCTGGGTCTTTCTGTTCCCCCTGCATTATTCAAGCCTAATGGACTTTGAATAAAACTTGTGTCAGCTGAGGAACTGGGCAACATATACTGCTGATCTGGAGCGAGTTGCAGCAATGCAGCTGTAAGCCAGGTAAGTCTGTCATTTGACATTCTCAGCTGCTTTTCAGCTTCAGATAGTGTTTTCAGAGCTTGACGCAGTTTTTCCATATCTTGTTTTGATACTGCAACCAAAGAATAGAGGAAAGTAGAGTTGAACTTGGAGAAAAATATGATTAAAATGGCATATATAGTTCAAGTTCCTGTGAGAACATTGAAAGAGAATGAGAAGATAATTACTCAAATTGGAGGATGTGAAATAAGATTCTCTTTGCAAATTGTTTCACAAGCAAAGTTGATTTAACATATAATTGGAAGACTTATTAAGGGAAATGAATATGTATTGTCTGAAGATCATATGGGTTTATCAAGGAGACCCAATGAATAACTCATTTATTACGGAATAAGCAAATTATGGATCACTTACCTGCTTGGCATCGAAAGAACTTCCTCCGAGGCCTTTCTTTTGTGAAGTCATAGCTCCCAGCAAGTATATCAGTTATGACTGTAGCAAGTTGTGACATTAAAGCTAAGGGTTCAACACCAGATTCCATGATATCCCTCAAATGTTTCACTGTATTGACAGTGTCAGCAGATAATGCCAAGTCAAGTAAGTCGACTAATTTCTCATCAGATATAAGTCCAACCTGTAATGCCATCAAGTCACAAACATTATTAAAAAGTTTGAATTACATATCTAATTTTAAAATTTAATAATTAGGCAATGTATGGAAGAAGATGAAACAAAGCTAGCCACTCTGTTGATTAGTGTAATTTTCCATAAAAGTCTCCATAAAAGCAAGAAGAAATAATTATAATAAAGGATATTCCAATTCTTCATCAAAGAATAATATATATTAAATGTCTTTTCTTACATTCAAATATGCACCTAGGTTTACTTTTTATAACCGTGATATCGAGCAAGCTTGCACACACTTCGACTAATTGGTACATACTACCTCCCATCAACACAGGTACCAGTTAACTCTGTCCACTAAATGGGTAGTGTTTTGGCCTCCGCCAAGAAATGAGCCTGACACCTCGTGGTTCTCAATCTGTTGAGAATACAATTAAATAGAAAAGTGTGCTCTCTCTAATAGCTTAAGCTTTTAGATGAGATGGTCACATACTTCAACATGGTGTCAGAGCAGACAGAGGTCCTGAGATCGAATCTCACTGCCACCATATCAAAAAAAGAATTTCTACGTGCTTGGACCATGAAAAAAGAATCAGGCTCGCATGTGAGGGGGCGTGTTGAGAATACAGTTAAATAATAAAAGTGTGCTCTCTCTAATGGCTTAAGCTTCTAGATGAGATGGTCCCACACTTCAACACAATCCACTCCATTTACCACAAAATATGCACCTCAGCTTCCATCATATAGTTGGACAACCAGTTAAAGTTCATGTTTAAGATGCCTTTTACTTCTTCGGCAGCATTATAAACTGATATGGTAGCCATATGCTAAAACCTCTAAAAACCAAAGCATGATATTCTCTTACCAAAGACTAGTCTTCTTCCTGAAGTGTAAGATAATAGTTTAATTAGTCTTAGACATCTAACCTCCTCACAATGAAATAATTAATAAGTGTGTGTGCAAGAAAACACCATCATTTAGCTAAAGCTTTTTGCTGTTATGAGATCAAACAGAAACTAATTGTGTGCCACCCTCTTACTGAAAGCATAGTTTAGGTATAAAAAAAGAGAGAAACTAAAATCTCCTTCTAATGCTGTGAAGGCCAACGTCCAATTGATAAAAGATGCACTATGATAAATCAAAGCATGTTTAGTAAAGTCTCCACTGAGGAAAGGGAGAACAAAAGAAAAAATAATTCACGCACAAGAAATTTAAACCTTGATTTGGAAATTTCATACAATTATTTGCAAATCAAATAAAGTTCAAGTGGGATCATAAGATAACTATAATAAATGCATTAGCAACAAAGTGTGAGATCTTGGTCGGCAAAGCAACAAGAACTTCCTCGAGTTTTGATAAGAGAAAATGCTAGAAAACGCACCAGCTCCTGCACAAGAGGGACAGAGATTCTCTGGCCAAGCAAACTCAATTGCTCGAGAGTCATTTCAGCATCTCTCAACGATCCATCTGATCTTGATGCAATAAGCTTGAGTGCATCCTTTTCGATTTCAAGATCTTCCTTGGTTGCAATCCATTGCAAAGTATAGATGATATCTGCATCCTTCAACTTGGGAAAAAAGAATTTCTGGCACCTAGATATGATTATATGTGGCAAGACATCAAGACTTGAGGATACAAGGATGAAAATGACTCGCCTAGGGGCTCTATCGATGACCTTTAGAATAGCACTCCAACAATCAGGAGACAGTGTGTCACAATCATCAAAAATAAAAACCCTATACTGGGATGGTAGTTTGGAGACAATCATATTATCAAGAAGATCCATCATATTCTCAAAATCAAAACTACTCACAGGACCTATTTCCCTTATATTTCGACTCCTTCCCATATCATGTGCAATGCAAGAATCACAAAAACCACAAGGCTTGGGATGCTCAATGGATTGGCAATTTAATGCCCTTGCAAAAATGCGGGCACATGAGGTCTTTCCTGTTCCATGAGGCCCATAGAAAACATAAAGCAAGCCAACTTTTCTCTTAATAGCAGCATTTGAAAGAGCTTGTGCAACTAAATTCTGTCCTACCAAATCCCGGAATGTTCTTGGCATATACTTTTGTGTTAGACTCTGGTGCCTACTATTGCCACGCCTACGAAATTTGCGTTGCTCACCTGATCTAGCTTCTGAAGCAAGATCCGAGTCAAGTTCTTGCTTTAGTAAATTGTCAGCATAGATACCCAACTCTCCCGAATAATCATGAACCCAAGCAGGATTGTCTGAACTGCCCTGAGAATTTGAAGCATCAAATAGTAAGGGCAACGCCTCTGCTTCAGATTTACTAGATGAACTCGAGTATTCGGACATTATTGGCATATCAGCAGCATCCCTCCCTCTTGGACCACCACTTCTTTTTGACCTTGGGTCAGACAAACCACAAGATAAACTCTTACCTGCCATGTCAAGAAATGATTTTCCCCTATGATGAATCCTTGACCAGTTCCAAGGAATTCCGCATCCATTCCTTTGATCTCTTGTTACATTCTGGTTGACATACTCTTCGTAGCCATCTTCTGCAGGATATTCTTGGTGTGCTGAAACTTGACCTAATGAATTTGAGGCCACAGACATTTCATTGTGGGCAAGAGCATCTCTTGAAGGAACAGAAGTCCGAGTTCTTCTTGCCCCTCGAAACTTACGCCGTTTTACTCTGCCATTGCCACGAGTTGTCGCCTCCATTTGCTCTGCAATTTTCTCATTATGAGTATCCCTTCCACGAGCATGAATGTGAGAAGAAGCTACCCCATCACTGTCAATTGGAACATCATTTAATTGCTCAGAGAGTGTCCTTATTCTATCATCATGCCTCTGCCTCACTGTTTCATTGCTAATTCTATCCCTTAGTTCAGAGTTCTCTGAAACAGGATTGGGGACCAAATCATTTCCATCATCCAGACGCTCATCTTTCTCAGCAATGAAGTCAGTTCCCAGATTCCTATGGCTTGATTCTTCTCTCCTGATTCTCCTCCGTTCTCGAACTCCACTCTTGCTACTTCGGTCACTTGGAGCCCCTGCGAGTCGCTCAATATTATGCTTGTTAATCTCTGCAGAAGCCACTCTGGACGATGATCGGCCAGCTAAAGGAGGCGAGTTTCCAGATAAAACTCTACCATCCCTAGGTCGATCTGTGCCTACAGACCGTCTAGCATTGCTCACAACAGCATCCCTTTCACTTCTTTTAAGAAGGGCATCGACAACTGAAGGAGATTGCCATGAGGGTGGACTTGCAGAAGGGTCTCTTAAGGACCTTGACCTCTGAAGGACGACAAGGTCCCTCATAAGGGACCTATCAGCCAAGATAGGGCTATGTTTATGCATGTGGTTCTTCAAATGAATACAATTTGTCAAATGTATGTGATTTCGTAAGTGATCACCAATGTTTCCATTTGCATCCTTAAGAATCCGGTCACGGACAGCCCTGGTCATGATCAGTACATAAATTGATCTAAAAACGGAAATATTCTTGAATTATGGTTAGACATCAACAACTGCATCATTCTCTCCAAATCAGTCCCAAATCTTCCCAATTATTGAAAAGTCCAACTTAAGAAGACTACCAATTCACCAGTATTATCTCACTATTAACGCCCCAAAACCAACTAATAATGACCAAATCAAACAAAATTTACCTTCCAAAACCATCAAATAAGCCCAAAAATCATTATATGCGTTCCCACTAAACGAATCTCACGTCCAGTAACGGCTAAAACTCCAAAGCAGAAAAATCTTACAACAAATCATTAGCCATTAAAAATCCAAAAGCTCCACAAACCCATAGCCAGCTGCCATTCTTGCTTATTACTACCCAACAAAGAAAACAAAGCAAAAACTAAAACCCATCTCAGTTAGAGCATAAAGACTCTACCTTTCTTCACTTTCAAGCTTTTTATAGCTTATTAGAAGTAAAGGGTCACCGTATATGCTGACAAAAAATGTGGAAAGAGAAAGCAAAAGTTGGGAGGAACACTAACACTCACCTGAATCAAGAGGGAAACTAAGCAGCAAGTGACCCGTTACTATCATAAAAAAGCCTCTAGTTTTTTGCTTTACTTTTCTCAGATCTCTTTTCAATCTTACCATACTTTCACATGAACTTCACGAGAGCTTTCTTCAAGAAAACGTTAGAAGTTGCCGCTCACCTCATAAACCCACACACCCAGAAGAAGAACATGTGCATTAACCCCTGTTTTACTGTGTGTTTATATGTATTTGTTTTTGCAGAAATTGAGACAACCAGTTATGAGCTGAACAGAGCAGAAATGGGTAGTGTTTTTTTTTTTTTATAGCAGAAAGAGAGAGAAACAGAAAGATTCGTGGGTGTTTGTGAAATTTGTAAGAAGAATAAGGGGTGGGCTAGAGAGAGAAACAATTAGCAGAGACTATATAAATGTTTATACTTTTTAGTCTAATGTCTAATAGAGATTGAGAAAAGGGAAGAATCTTGGAAATTTTGCTGAGGAATTGGAGACATATTTGCAAGAGAAAAAACAGCAAAAGAGCTTAATTTTTGTTTTTAGCATCAAATAATGATGGGGAATTTTGAATTAAATCCTCTCTTTTTAGCTTTCTTTCTTTTTCATGAGTCTTTTCTCATGGTTTTGATTAATAATTAAATAGTCATATATTTGAATTCTCCAACTATGGTGATTATTATTAAAATATAGTAAAATAAAAATAAACTGGAGTAATTAAGTCCGAATACTTTTTATGAAAGTATATTTAAGGAAGAGCATAGATTTCACTTATAGGAAGTTTGGATTTTGATTTTCGTCCTTCTAACTGAAAAACTTAAAACTTTTTATGTTAATTGTACTTAATTACTAGGAGTAACATAGAGGGTGAGTACGATCATTGTTTGGATCAGTTGAGATTTCTTCATTTTTAATTAGAAATTTTGAATTCAATTTTTTTTTAAAAAAAATAAAATTTACTACTCCGTTCCATATTAGATGGGCATCTTACTAAAATTGTTAGTTTCATATTACTTGATCACTTACTAAATTAAGATAGAATAAATTAAATTTTTCCTATTTTATCCCTACAATTAATATGACCTTTTGAATGTAAACAATTTTCAATACTAGCTATTCCTATACTCTATGTATAATGCATTGATTTAAGCAAAGGGTAAAACGGTAAAGTCTTCAAATATATTAATGATTTCTTAATCATCGTGTAAAGTTAGAAATGTCCATCTAATATGGGACGGAGGTAGTATTATGAGGAAGTAACATAGAGGGTGAGTATCATCATTGCTTGTAGCAGGATAGTTGAGATTTCTTCATCGTTAATTAAAAATCTCGAATTCAAATTCTAAAAAAAAAAAATTATTAAAAGTGTCGTCTCCGAAAATAATCAATATAATACGTGAATGTAATCAGTCAGATTTCAATATATTTACTAAATATTAATGGTTCAATATAAATACCGAACACGAAAGGAAAAAGAAAAAAAAGGATGAGTTTGAACTTTTGGTCAATCTCTCAAGTGGCAGTTATCTAATAATGGTAATATACTAGCAAAAGTAGCTGGTGAGAGAAATCAATAATGGCACACAACACCTATAAGATTATCAATACATACCAGAATGAACGCAAATATTTAAGTTGCAAATTTTTAAATTGAACGAATCCTTTGGGAAAGTATTACGAGAATATCATTTTAATTTCTTGAATTTTTTTTTAAAACTTTATTTTATGTTACACATTCTTTATAATAATCCATACTATTATTAGGAGACCATATTATAAAAGTGATGATAGAAATTATAAGATGTATATACAGTGCAGCAGTTCATTTTCCCTAGCTGGCAACTACCTCGTACAAAATTATAAAAGTGATGATAGAATTAATTTTCTTAAGCTATGTTTTATTATTCATCATTCAATGTAATTATAAAATGGAGTAATAAAGGAAAGAGGAAAAGAAAGGTTGAAGTTTTGAATTATGTGGGGCCTTTTAGTTCCGTTTGGTTCGATTTCGAAATACCGTTGTGATATCCACTGGCATTTTTGGACTTTGAACGTTTTTGGGACTGCACATGCACTAATTTGCTTACCTGCATTTATTTATTTTCTTAACTTAAATTGATAAAGCAAAAGGGCCTTTTCAAACAAAAAAAAAAGCATAATATAATGATCAGAGATGGATTTAAGATTTTGAATTTTTGGATATCAGACTATTTTGAATAGTAATTATAGCAAAAACTTCGTCGTAGAGCAAGATAATATTTATTACTAAATTTGCATATAAAATTTAGATTTTTTCTATTGGCTTAATTAAGATTATACTTACAAGAGCTTTATGGTTCTAATCTATTTATTCACAATTCTTTTTATAATAAATTCACTATCGCGATCTTGCATGAGACAAAAAAAACTTTTAAAAATACACCCATACAACAAGGCCCACATAATTTTAAGAATATCACATTTAATATATATATTATTTTTATAAATATATATATATAGATAGATGTTCAATCAAAATCACCGAGTGACATAGCCCCCATTTGAATAAATTGATCCGCCCCTGATAATGACTACTTAGGCAACAACAAAAAGAAAGGGGGAAAAAAGAAAGGGAATTGCTTCCTTTTTGTTTTAGCAGGTGGTTGCACATGCGCTTTCATATGGTAATTTTAAATCAGAAGAAAAAAAATCAAATTCTCCAAAAATTTAAATTTAAAAATTACATATTATGATTTTATATATTTTTTAATATAAAATTGACCCATAAATTAATATTTTATTAAAAAATTACTATTTTATTTCTATATAATTTTGTGAGAGATACAAAAATAAATGATGAAATATTCACAAAATATGAATATAATGATATAATTAATAATAATATTGACCATGCTCAATTTTATCTAAAGAGTAGTATATTACAATTCTTGTATTTTTTTAGATTAGCTTGGTGATAGTGTAATAAGTATATTTTTTACATAAATTTTTGCTTATTTGGTAAAATTGTATTAAAAAAAATTGGGTAATTTTGATAGTTTTCGTGACTTAAGAATTCTTTTATGCTTATGAGCAAAAAATAAATTTAAAAATTTAAGTTACATGTTTAAACAAAACTTCAACTCCACCTCATATAGAGTCCGTTTGGATGAGCTTAAAAAAAGTAACTTTTATGTATGAAGTGCTTTTAGAACTTTGAAATGCTGAAAGTTATTTTTATAAATAAGCAGTTGAGTGTTTGGATAAAAGTGCTTAAATGAGGAAAATAATGTGAATTTTAGGGTTAAAAGAATAAAAATGGTAGTTTGGGAATTTAGTTAAAATATAAGGGATATAAAAGTAATTTTCATGGTCAAAGAAAATGACTTTAAGCACTTAGAAAAAAAAAGTTAGGAATCCTAACTTTTCATTTTTGACTGACTTTAAGAACTTTATGACTTAAAGTTAGCATTAGGCAAACACGTTCAAAAGCTAAAAAGGGTCTTTAAGTTGGTTTTAACCAACTTAAAGTTCATCCAAACGGGCTCATAATCTATTAGCTATGTATAGCAAAATGGAATTAATCCAAAGAGTAACATTTCTGTTCTTTTAATTACCTTCCAGCTCTACATTTAAAAAAATTCCCGATAAACAATTAAGCATTTAAGGTACTCTACATTGTAGGATTACCCAAATTAGCTACCTAGCAAAACGGGTTAACTTTACCAAAATATCTTGAAGGATGAATAACATTTTTTGAATTTTTTATAGGAAAAATTACATAAATTGAACCTATTAGTGAAATTATTTAAATTGGATTCAGCCTAAATTGTTTATCATTAATGGGCTCATGGTTCAAATTATTTACGCGTCTATCTAATTTTTTCTTTTCTTATTTCGTACATGACGTCGGCATCACAACTATGAATCAATCATTTGTGATACTACGTCGGTATATTATACGACTGAGCTTAATTTTTTGTGATACTCCGTCGGTATATTGATACCCTATCGGTATCATATAGGATTTGACTCTTTTTTTAAGAAACAATTAAGAGAAAATTATGAAAGTCACGATCTTATTTACTAAACTCTAAATTAATAGAAAATATATTTTTATAATTTTTTTTCTCTTTTTACAATATTTTAAAAAAAAATGTATCTAAATTATGACTTTTTTAATTATTTTTTAAATTAAAATAATGAAGAAGTGAAACATACATCATTGATGTCATGACAGTACGTAGATATACCGTAATTGTATCATGAATGATTAAGTAATCTCATCGAAGGACTGAAACAAACCTCAATAAAAATAATGTTCAGTTACTTTTTGATACCACCAGAGTATATTATACTTTGATGGTATCAAGGAGGAAGAAACAGTTCTTCAATGAAGACACTGTCCAGTTACTCTTTGATACCATCAGAGTATATTCATATACTGTAATATGCGGTGATGTTATCAGAGAGGAAAAAAGGGTGGACGCTAATGTCATGCTAACGTCTACGTGCGAATTTAAAATTAAAAAGGGGTATGAAAGTAATAGAATATTTAAAGATAAATATTTTACTTTTTTGGGCTGAGTCGGAGGAC
Organism: Solanum dulcamara; assembly: GCF_947179165.1. Classification (NCBI taxonomy): domain Eukaryota; kingdom Viridiplantae; phylum Streptophyta; class Magnoliopsida; order Solanales; family Solanaceae; genus Solanum; species Solanum dulcamara. The sequence continues at coordinate 45,833,883 of NC_077247.1, forward strand.
GAAATTAAAATTAAAAAAAGGGTATAAAGTAATGAAGCATTTAAAGATAAATATTTTATTTTTTTGACATATAAGTGTTGTTTTTTCCTTTTTATATCACTAAATAGAATGTTTAGCAATTTTTTTAATTAATAATAAAAATTAAAAAATCTTAACAAGAATAAGTACAAATAAGGAATAATAGTTGTTGATATTAATCCAACTGTCCTATTTTTTTTCCTTCTCATAATTCAATTCCAACATGATACCCTTTGTTTTTTTTATAAAATTGGATTATTAAAAATAATGCAAGAAAGTAATAAAGGCAATGGCTAAAATCGAGCTATAGTTCAGATTTTCTTTTCCACTTTGGAAATAAAAATTAGTTGTGTTTTTCACTATTGCGAAGGAAGTAAACAGTATGAAGTATTATGGACATGCCACATCATCACTTTAGAAAAAACACCCTTTGTCATAACTCGTGTATTTGTAAACTATAAATAATTACAAAATTAAATTAAAAGAGAAAAAAAAATCTTCCTAATTAATCTGAAGCAAAATCAACAGTCCCAAATTAGTTGGAGGTGCCACTCCAATTTTTTTGGAAGTGAATCATTCTATTCAATTATAAATTAATTTTTAGTACATGAAATTTATTTTTAGTATTTATTGTTACTTCAATGAATTAAGTCTAATTGATTTGTAAAAACCTTTTTTTTAAAATTAAGATAGGAAAAATGAGAGAGAAAATTATAGTGGGGAATCAAACTTTACTGCCAAGATTTTTCTAATGACGAAAACTATAAGTTCAAGTTCAGATTTTTTTTTTCGTAACCATTATAACATAACCCAACCAAACTCTTATATAATTTTACTGAAAAAGAAAGAAGAAAACATGATTTCACTTTGAACACTTGATAATGGAAATGAAATAATCAAAAACAGATTTAAAAAATTGAGGAGACAGGACACGTTCATGTGGTGGAAAGAGGAAACAAAATAGGAAAAACTTGAAATTTTAAAGAAAATTGAAGTATGTGTAACATACATTCCGTTGTAGTACATTATTGGTGTCAAAGGGGGAAGTATCAATCTCCACAATCTTTGCAATTATTATTTTTAGACCATTGTCCGTATCTTGCCCCTAGTTACTTAATCGTATTCGACTTCTATCGCAGATCTGTTATTTCTTACGCATTTCTTTTCATTAGCTTATATTAAAAATAAATATTTTTATTTTGCTTATCCATTTTAGCAAATCAAGAAAATTTTATTATTTTTTCTTATTCTACCCTCATTAGTTATTATTAAATAGCTATATCTCATACAATAGTAGTTAAATTTAAAGTTCTTAAACATCATTAATAAGATTAGTTTAGTAAAATATATTTTTGTAAAAGATGTGTCAGATCAATATAACTTAAAACAGAGGAAATAATTGTTTCAAACTATACCCTAATATTAGAAAATTACTTATTCTTAATAATGCTCAAATCTTAAAATAAAACATCTAATAAATAAAGACAACATAGTAAACAATACCTAGCATTTTTTTAATGAGCGTGAAAAAAATTAAAACGAACTTATTATATATGGGACACAAAGATTAGTATGAGAAAGTTGTGTTTGAAAATGAGCTAGTCATGACTAGGGTAAGTGAAAATTATTAATTCATTTAAAATACTTCCTCAATATATTTTTACTTGTTCACTATATTATTTTGGGATGTCGAACAATACTTGTCCAGTTTACAAAATCAATGAACAATTTGTCATGATGCGTCTATTTTATCCTTGCTATTAAATAGTATTCATTTTTCAATGTAGATAATTTTTACTCCCTCCGTTCCTTTTTACTTGTCAAATTTTGACTTGGCACACCTATTAAGAAAACAATGATTGGTTTACCATTTTACCCTTTTTAATTGATAGAGTTTTACACATATTTACTCACTATATTTTTCAAAGATATTAACTCAATGTTAATAAATTGAGGGTATAATAAGAAGAAAAAAATATTGTCATTTCTTAATTTGTCAAAATTGACAATTAAAAAGGGAAATCGAATTAGAAAACATTTAACAAGTAAATAGGAACGAAGGGAGTATTTAATAAGGTTGATTTGGTAAATTTACCACTATTATTTACTGCTTCTTAAGTGATATGCCAAATTAATAGTGGACAATTTTTTTGTTCTTCTTGTCAAAACTACTTATTTTATCAGTATACGCCTGATCGACGAGTTTAATCACACCTATAGGTCCGTTACTTCAAAGGCATCGCCTCGCTTAGATCGTCGGGATTGGAGCTTCTTCGACCTCTAGCCATGACGCTCCTCCCTTACCTTGGGTTTCAATAGGTTTCCTATGCTAGTGAATCAAATCTTTAACTTTACCGTGTTACTATTCGGAGAATGGCTTTGTGTTAGATACTCTTTAATCTCCCCACAATGATGGCTCTGTTGTTTTGAGGAGCGTTGAAGCTTGCTTCTTCGGAAGACTTTTCTTGGTCATCAATACAACTTGTTTTTAATAGAACTGATCTTATTCTCTGAACAATCGAAATTTCGTACTTCTATCGAATCCTAACTATTGTTGACAACTTCACTACTATTTGCAATAAGTGAAGTTATGACCAAGCACACTTAGTTTGATGAAATTGTAAGAAGATATTAAACTAAATTCAAAATAAATGAAGCATTAATAATTAAGACAAACTTTATGAATAATTTTAATAAACCTATTATTCTTTCGAAAAGTCAATATTATGAAGCTACTACTATAAATCTTTTAATAAACGTAACTTATACTTATTCACCAGCTAATTATTTAGTGATCCAAGTCCCAACTACTTATTCACAAGTTTATTTAATTTCCCAAGGGTTGTTAAGATAAACTTTTGGTTTTGGGTTATTCACCTTCTTTACTACTCCATCCGTCTCTATTTACTTGTCAAATATTTCCTAATTTAATTTTCTATTTTACTTGTTAATTTTGACAAATCAAGAAAGGACAATTTTTTTCCTTTCTATTATATCCTTAATTTATTAATATTGAATTAATGTATTTGAAAAATGTAGTGAGTAAATATGTTTAAAACTCTATCAATTAATAGAGATAAAATAGTAAACTACTATACTAATCATTATTTTCTTAATAGGTATGCCAAGTCAAAATTTGACAAGTAAAAAGGGACAGATGGAGTATCTTAATAATGTAGGGAAATTTATAAACCTACAAATTAAATGCAATGATTGATCACATTAACATTAGTTTCGTCTTTTGGGATAAAACAAAAATTGTAAAAAGGTTTCAAACCAAATAATCCTAAACATTATAAGTACTTGTTAGTTCTTTTTTCAGTTTCAGTTAGGTCGCAGTCTTAGTTTATAAAACTTAACAATGGAGGGGACCAAAAGTGAAACTGAATTTTGGTACTCTTCAGAAGTTTTCAATGGTACAAGAAAATGACATTAAATTGAATTTTTTCTGTGTGTTTTCTCATTAGTTTATTAGTTAACAACATAAAATAGTATGTCGTCTTGCTTCAGTTATACAAATTTATCTCAATAAGTCATAAAATCCAAGTGTTTTCTGCTTAAGGTTGATGAGTATAATTAAAAGAGATAGACATATTATATGTGATTAACTTAACTATTCCCTCCGTTTCTATTTACTTGTCAAATATTTCCTAATTTGATTTCTCTTTTTACTTGTCAATTTTGACAAATCAAGATTGACCAATTTTTTTCTTCCTATTATACCCTCAATTTATTAACATTGAGTTAATGTCTTTGAAAAATATAGTGAGTAAATATGTTTAAAACTCTATTAATTAATAGGGGTAAAATGGTAAACTCATTATACCAATCATTATTTTCTTAATAGGTATGCGAAGTCAAAATTTGACAAGTAAAAAGAAACGGAGGAAGTATCTAATAGACAAATGAAAACATGAACAAATGCTTTTCCGAAATTTGAACCAAAAGTGTGTAATTTAAACGCTTTATTATTATGAGTTGAGGTGTTGAATTGCAATATAATTTAATTCGAATGTCTAAATGAAATATTCTAACAAGTTTAAGGAGCTGACTATATATATATTAAGCCTTTGACTTAATTAAATCTTTTTGTTACAAGCCTATGAATATCTCAAAATTGTAAAGTTATCCCTAAAATAAGTAATGAAATGAGAAAAAGGCGGAATATATATATAAATGCTCTAGAAGTCGTATTATTATTGCATAAATAGAACGGCGGCCTCTTGCCTGCACAAATTAAAGTTTATCCTAGCCATGTGACTTGTGTTGTGAGTAATAAAAACTTAGGTCAAGTTAAAATAATAGTTTACTTAATTTACAAATGCCAACCACAGATCTATATAATATATGTACTGAATTTTATCCATCTAGCCATGTGAGTATCAGTTGCTTCGAGTTTGGGGCTAGCTAGTTCTTGAGACCTGATGTACGTATTTTATGTTATGAACGATAAAACACTTAATTTTAAGTGTTAAATTAGATCTACCTACTAATTAATTAATTAATTAGATATTCATATTTAGTTGGATACTTGGATTTGAGTCACAAAAAGGACATAAATAAATGAAAGATTTTAGAACATGTGCAAATTAAACTTTGTGCATGATTCATAATAATTAAGAGAAGTTCTGAATATAGATATGTAAAATATCTGTTTATTCTATTTTGAGCAAATCATATAAATATGATTATTTGCTTAGGGAGGAAAAAGTGTTATTACTCATCAGGGTTACGTTATAGTGAAGGCTTATATAATCGATTCCTATTTATTAAAGATGAAGTTGTAATTGTTGTGTATTTTATTCAGATGTAAATATTATATAAGACAACACATAATAGTAACTCCAAATATATATATTAGAACAAAACGCTTATAGGATCCATCAAGAGAAGAACATATATCCTAGATCATTCAATTAATTAAACTCGGTGCAGGGAGAAAAGATGTAGGATTTGATCTTTATGGGTTATGAATATTAGGATTGCAATCTTAAGCGATACTAATTGAGTTTTAAATTTAATTTTTACGCACAAATTTACCTCCGCCTTTTAATCGTTGTTTATTTATATTTTTGAACCTACAAAAGAAGAAAAAAATAAAGAGAAATCAAATCCATGCACACACACTCACGCATGCAGATGATAATACTAAGTAGTTTTAATTAATTAATTCTAATTATTAAATGAAGGCAGTCAAGATTTAGTAATTTGACTTGATCTGAACCATATCTGATCTTCCAGTTCCTAGGATACCAAACCATCTTGAGCATCTCCCATTTAAGTGCTCTGAAAGTTGATGTGACTAACGTAAACTAACTAAAATAATCATCATATATAGATCCAGAACCAGCATGATAACTTTTGTGATTAAACTATATCTCGAACTATGTAACTTTACTTTATGTAAATTGGTATAGAATTTTATACAATTATCCTATCATGCTGTTGTTATTGTTTTAAAAAAAGAGAATGTAGAGGTTGATAATTCGGATAAAAGATTAGTAGTAAATAGTTTTGTACATGTCTTATCTTTCATGCTAACAGTATTGGTATTATTTTCGATATTTTTATTATTTTACTATATTTTCATATTTCTCATTCTTAATTTTTTATTACTATTTGTTGTCTCTTATTCCTTGGTTTTTACTATCTTGTTGTTGTTACTGCTTATGTCTCCATATATAATGTTGCGTTCTTACTTTAATTTCCTTGAGTCGTGTTTTATTGGAAACAGTCTTGCTACCCGTCAAGATAAAAATAAAATATTTTTAGAGAATTTTTATATGTTGAAAAAGTAGCGTTTGAAATCAATACAAAATGAAGTAGAAAAAAACATAGGATCCATCGGAAAAACAGGATGAGGAGCATGTGCAAATTTGTCATCACGTTACATGGCAATATATTTGGTGCCCTACGAAAGATGTACCAAAATACTTGTGGGGAGTATGTCATGGGGAATACCTTCTTCCCAATTATGAAAATGCTAACGTAATATATAACTTGGATAAAATTTTCTTTGATTTTGCTATTCGTAAGAGAGAAATTAATATTAGGTGTTTCGAGTTAGTTTATATGCACCTGCTAATAATTTATCTTAAGTAAAAATTCTGATGAAGGGATTATTATTTTCAAAGAAACTTATCAAATTTCTATTGATAAATTTCATTAAGTTAATATGGACAAAATAAAATGAAATGGAAGGAGTAATTAATTGCTTTAAAGTCAGTGTTGCCGTTTATGTAAGAGGTGGAGAACATCATTTTAAAACGTTGGGAACTGAATAAGATGTCTAGTTCCAAAGAGACAATATCTTTGATTTGAGTACCAAAGTCTCCTAATCTTTTTTGCTTTTATGGGTAAATGTAATTAAATCTCTCATATCTGAAATTTCTCAAAGTTAATCATGTTTTTTCTTTGAAACAGAAGTACTCAAAATGCACCTTTGCGGCCGCCGTCTCCTACTTAATTCCCCCCATCTTAGGGTGTAATTAGGGGATTATCTATGTGTAGCTTTATACAAGAATGTAGTTATTTACTTTGTGGATAGCCATACCAATAAAAGTTTTGAAATATGAGAAAATAACAGGTGGATCAAACCGATTGGCTCGTATTCTCGTTTGGAGGAAAGGTGGAAAGAACTAAATCTTGATTGGTGTACTAAGGTGAGGCGACTACTTAATTTGTGTTTGGGTATACAATCACATACCTCGAAAAGAAGTCATAATCTACACTAATTATAAATTAATAAATTAACTCAACTTTTAGGGAAGAGTGTCTCCCCCACCCCTCGCAAATTCAAGCAAAGTATAAAAAAATGGAATTAAAATTCATTTTGGAAAATTTTTGAGCATGAGTTATCAATTATTTAGCAGCAAGGACTCCGCAACTTTTAAAGAGGCAAATGGAATTTTGAATCTTTTACCTAAGTTGTCTTACCGCAAATGATTATTTTTTTAAAAAAAGTTTATAGGACTATACTTTAAAATAACCTCGTAAATCCATCACTATATATACAAACGTTAAATATGTATTTAAGAGGGAAAGATGTAGAAAATAAAAGAACACAATAAATGAAAATTTGTTAGACCATCACAAAGGAGCAATTTGTTATTCCTAGTTTGCTTGTCCGTACACGTGTGTATGATCATGCTTTGATAATCATATGCCACATTTAGTTACTATCTTATAATCCTACAATATAAACACATTAGGTCACATGTATTATTGATGGGCTTAATTACAAACACCAAAATTGAAGTGAAGCCCACCTTTGACATACCTAAAGTGAAAAATCCACAAGACAGTTTGTTACTATAGGTGCTGAATAAAACCTAGCCACTATAGTTGGAAGCAATAAACTCACTGCTAGAATTCATGGAATCTCTTAACGAAGTAAAGAGTACTTTATATGTCCAATTCGGTTTAACCAAGTAAAGTGTACTTAATACGATAATTAGAAGCATAGAATACAGAATTAGGTAGACTTATGAGTTAACTAATGATAAAGAAACGGCCAACTCAAGTACACAGAGGTAGATTGCTCAACTCAAAATTGACAAATTTCTGCAGCACTAGTACATATAAACCCCTTAATCAGGAGTACAGAACATCACTCCAAACCCCTTATCGCGAATATAAGGGAGTAGGAGCTCAAGAATTTAAAGAGTATACAATAAAGTTTTGCTCATCTGCTTTGCCAACAAGTCAAAAAGAGCATCTGGGGAGAGAATTTTTAGACAAAATGTACTTATGAAATTGAAACTTATGCTAAGGCCTCTTCAAGCTAGAGATATTATGTCCAAAAAAATACCATGGTGCATGTTGCTGTGGCAAAGACGATTCTTGATGTCTTGAAACGGGGACCATAATGCATAAAACGAAATGAATGTTTAAGAAAAATGACTTGTGAGAGCAATTTACACCATTTACATTCTCAATGAAGCATGAACACTTGATTATATTGCCTTCTCAGTTTTCACCAGTCAAATTTGTTGGTTCGCTCAAAACATATTTGGGCAACTCATACTTGGCACCTGCATTAGAAGAATTAATATTAACTGAGATTCTCACGAATGGAAGTTGGAGGTGTTTAGCGACATGTACTACAAACCTCTCTCATCATAGCAGACTGTTAAATCAGGGGCTTGAACAATTATCCCAGCGCTGTCCACAATTGTTTGTGCAAGGCTTACGTCTGCCTCTGTAGCAGCACGTAGCGCATCCCAGATCTCTGAAAATGGAGTATAATATGTTGTAAGAAAAAATCTTTTCATATACTATACTGTTGGGGAATGGACCCTCCTACTACAAGTATACTATTACCTTAGCATCAGTTAATACTTTCAATAGCTTCATTTCAATCTCTAAATTTTAACAATAACCACCAGAAAAAAGAAATCATATGGCTGGTGTCACATTCATTCACAACGTGAAAATATGAGGTTCAATGCATTGAATGGTATCTCAATTATGATGATCTGAAAACTAATTAATAGTGAGGCTTACTAGAGAGCTTTCCCGACTTCTTCTGAATATACAAGCTCCTTGCCATTGGTGCAATCAGAAAGGGTTCTCTTGAAAGCAGACATTAGCTTCCCATTTTTTTTAAAAAAAAGAAAGTTACTCCTTTTCTGTCTTTCATTAATATCATTTAATTAGAAGTTGAAATTGCTTATTCCATTAGCTGATGTGCCTTGTTTTAATGAACTATTTGAAAGAAACAATGCAGCTTTCTTTCTAACAATATGGAAAGGCAAAACAGATCTGGAGATGGGTATGTTTCTTCCTGCAGCAACTTTGCCAAACTGAGGGCACCAAAACGCTATCAAGGATCATTAAGGTTGTTATCTCAGGAGCAAATTAGGAATTTACTTCTTGAAATGATCATGTTATCTGAGAACAGCCAATAAGGGCACAACAACAACAACAACCCAGTGAAATCCCACACTGTGGGGTCTGGGGAGGGTAGAGTGTACGCAGACCTGACTCCTACCAACGTAGGACGGCTGTTTCCAGAACAGCCAATAAGGGCACAATACTTAAAATTAGATGTAGCATGCATATTAAAAGATATCATACTCAGCTTGATTTTCACAAATTTAAAGTCATTTTTTTCTGAAAGAAATATCCAAGTTACTAACTACTGGAGCCAGATCGTTATGAGAAAGCTTTAATGCATGATATAAAACCTCCTAAAGTACCAAACTTAGAGCAACTTATCATCAAGACAGATTCTTTTGATCCATACGTAAGCAGTTCCTACTTCCTACACATCAGACATCATCACATGTGTATTCTAGAGTTAACAATTGGCCTATCACTAACAGGTTGCTCAAATAAAAACACAAGAGGCCTATTGTACCGTAACCAGATCACACATCCAGCTCTATTGAACCAGAGATTCCAGAAACTTGCAGAAGCTAGTAAAAGTTATCAAGAAATTTACCTTTTCGTCCCCCATAGTGTGGCGCAGTGTCCCAGAATTCATCACGCATCTGTACAAGCTGAGCTCTTGTTATCGGTTCTGAATGTTTCCAAGGCTTTGGTTTTCTTATCTTCTTAACAGTTTCTGCAAATGAAGGAGTAAGACAAGATGTAGGTGAAGTATAATACTTATAATTGAAACATATATCTAATATGAGCAGCATTCAAGTATTAACATAACAATTTAATATTGAAACCTCTACTAGGAGAATGGAGAACAACTCTTAAAAGATAAATAATTTTTCACGTGGTTACCGGAAATTTAACATCCATCCTTAATGCTCTGAACTCTGTTAGAACAAATAATCTGATACAATTCCAGAATTAAAATCCTTATTTCCAGAATCCCTTTTTTGAATATTCCTCAGATCCTATATCAACCCTCTATTATAAATTTTCAATTCATTTTGTTCTTTATTTCTCTAAATATGGACAATCCTCTTAATAACAATCTCTCTGCTTCACATTGGCCTACTTAGACACTAGAGCCGTATAGTGTTATTCTATCTTTTGCTACTGCAGTTAGGTACACAAGCATATATCTATGAGCACATATGACATTATACAAGTTCATGTTTGTTGGAACTAAGAAAAGAAAATAACATTGTGTTCTTTTGGAATGGATCTCATGAAGAATGAAGCCACCACTGACTTCTCTGGGTTAAGACGTTGAGTAAAGGAGTAGGATGATAATAGAGGAACTTACAGCCTCATAAAGTAGTCTGGATGACCAAAGGCAAATTTCCTGACAAAAGCAAGGAAACAAACAATAGCCACTTACCCACTATTCAGTTCTTATAATGAATGTGATTGACGGAGGCACCATCTTTGCAAGATGATGTGGACAAGCTAGCTGTTTGGAGGAAAATTCTTCAAATGAAAGGACAAAGAACGGGAAAAAAGATAAAGAAAAAGGCTACTGGGTTGCTTAATGCTTTTGTCCAAAAGTAGGGGAAGACAAAAAGGTGAGAACAAGGTTTTTTGTTTTTTGTATCCTTGATGATGTAATTAAAATAAATAGAATTCTATCTGCAATGTAACAAGGGGAAAGGATAAAAGTCAAATATCCCAAAGTTGGAGGGTCAAAAGTTGTCCATTGCATAAATATCCCAACGTATCTAGAATTCTTAATTCATCGAACCCCCTTATTGGGAGTAAGGTGGACCCAAATCATAATGCTCACTAACAGCCACCAAAAATGAGTTATATTGGCATGATAAATTGGCACTAGAATTTGCTTTTGGGTGTAAGGTGGTCCCACATTTTTGGATTGTTTAATCACACTATAATTTTGTTAATCATGCACTGCTCCTCCTTTAAAACCAGAATCTTCACTTTAGAAATAAAGCTTTAGCGCATCTCTTTTCCTTTTCCAAAGTTCCTTACAACATTTCAGGACATAGACCAGTATCCTCCCATGCTTTAAATTAAATTAGACAACATGCAAAGGACAAAGACACATATCTGAGAACAAATGCCTCTAAAAAGTAGATAGTAACATCACTAGTGATCTAACACTGATCTAGACTATCTTTTTAGGAATATAACTCTACTAGAATGCACTGCAAAGAGACAAATGATACAACATTTAATTAGATAAAGAACAAGCTACATGGATCTGTTCGAACAGTAGAACTAAAAAATCATCAATGCTTCAATATAACATTCTGCAACACATTCTGCAGGTGATGAAGAATATCAGCAACAATAGAAAGAACCATGCCTCTTATGAGCGGAAAAGAAACATAGACTAGAAGGATCATTTATAAAAGGGAATTTAGTCCGGAATAATAGAAAGTTGTAGATCATTCTTAAAGAAAATAATAGACAGTTGTAGATCATTGAATATGAAAGAATAGTACAGCACATTCTCATAACAAAAGCCTAAGAAGGTAATGAGAAATCAATTATAGCAAAACAGAAAAATATGAGGCAACGCAAAATACCTAGAACTTTTACTAAAAGCTTAAGCCAGCATAGCAATAAGTACAACTTATCAAGGAAAACAAACAGAGCTAAATTGCAAGTCCACAAACAAAACCAAAAGTCCTGCGTAATTGATTAGTAAAGAAGTGAAGCAACACCGGCATACAAACTTAACAGGTTGTGAATTGGAAAATATGTTGAATTGCAAAGCTAACAAACTTCAGATCATACAAACAAATGCTAAATCTTTACCATATGTTCATCAACACAACCTTTAAGAAAATGAGCAACAGCCAGCAGTGCATCTTTCCATACCATTGAAAAAAAAGGATTTATTCAGACAAAAAGTAACCATACAAAGTTCAATAGAGAAAAAAGCTTTTCCAAGTGCATTTACATATTCAGTGTCGCTCCATACGAGGCCGATCCGATCTCCATTGTATAGCCCTTCAAGTGCTGATAGACCGCGAGCTCCTGTTATTAAGATAAACTTTTATCTGATTTGATTATTTGAGTTAATCTCTTTCAGAGGAAAGAATCAAAACAGTCGACTAGCATGCGTGAACTCTGATAATTAGGAATTGAAGATCAAATCTTAAAAAATCTAATGATGAAAGTACTCTAGATTTTGACAAAAACTCCAATATTGTCTACCATCTCCATTTTATCGGCTAAAATCTTTAACTTATCAACACTGACTTGATCTAAGAGACTAACACACATTCTTCATTAAACATGTTTTTTTTCCATCAACACTACCAAACCATGTTGTTTTTCAGTCCTTTCCTTCTGCTCCTTTATTCAAGTTCTGTCATTCTTATTTCATATCTATCTTATTTGAGTAAACTTTCCTCTAGATTAAGCATTATTTTTCAGTTGCCTAACATTTTACATTTACTGATACATGATTATTCATTGGGTAATATGATCTCCTTTCAATTTCATTGAGTACATCTATTTAAGAAGCAGGTAAATATACTTGGACGACCTATTGCCAATGCATATATTTTGATTTATTTCTGCATCTTTGTCTATAAGTCTTCCAAGTATCTAATTTATTGCTTGAGGGTATTCCTGACTCAAATAACACACTCCGTCTATTCAAATGCACCTAGCTCTTCTTCCAGTTAAATCTTCTTTAGATACAACTTACTGTTGGACTAATGCAAGTGATAAGGAGTAGTGATTTCTCTTTATCAAAGAGAAAAGGAATAGTGATGTCTCTTTATCAAATGTAAAGGAAAGAACAAAGAACAGTTCAATAAATTGGACAACCAATTTACCACAATAGTTTCTCCACCTATTCTTCATTGTCAAATTCATATTTTAAGTCAATAAGCAACGCATCATCATCCCCACAACTACAACCTACCCATTAGTATCAAACAAACACAATATCTAAAAAAAATGGAACTTACAATTACATAACTAGTACTAATACCTACCCAATAAGTAATTCATCACTAATTATCCATTATCAAATGTCACTTACTTGAGCCCCAATTAATGAGTCAAATAACCAGAAAAACAATTGAAAGTTTTCCCCGTGAAAGGCAAAATCATCCAAAGCCATATATCAGTATAACCAATTGAAGATCTCCAAAAATTACTAAAACAGTCAATTTCACCAATAATACGTGGAAAACAATCAACTTCCAAAACAAATGCAATCTTTGAAAGTGGAATTACACAAAAGACACACATTTTATGTCTGGAAAACCAAATGGGTATCTCTAAAAGTTGAAGAAAACAATAATTTCACCAAGAAAGATAGCAATCAACTTCAAACACAAACGAAACACAGCGAAAACTCACTTCAATCAGGAAAACCAAATGGGCATCCTTAAAAGTTGAAGAAAACAATAATTTCACCAAGAAAGAAAGCAATCAACTTCAAACACAAACGAAACACAGCGAAAACTCACTTCCTACATCAGGAAACCAAATGGGTATCACAAAAAGTTGAAGAAAACAATAATTTCACCAAGAAAGAACGCAATCAACTTCAAACACAAACGAAACACTGCGAAAACTCACTTCATGCTTCAGGAAACCAAATGGGTATCACTAAAAATTGAAGAAAACAATAACTTCATCAAGAAAGATAGCAATCAACTTCAAACACTGCGAAAACTGGCTTCATACATCAGGAAACCAAATGGTCATCACTAAAAATTGGTGAAAAAAAATTACCATCTCCTTTGGAACGTGAGGATCCAGCGCAGCCCATAATAAGAGAGTAGCCCAAAAATCCAGTATCCAGGAACAGCTGAGCCGATCTCGAGAGTGAAATTCCCAGTCAATGGTTGACAACTATGTGTTGATGGGGAGAAGTTTTATATGCAAAAAGGGGAAATTTTGAATTGCTTTGTGATTCTTCTGAGGAGTATTATTGCGTGCTCATATCTCTTACAGTGACACTATGTACTATATATACTAATTATTTTTGTTCTCATTTACTTATCAAAAAACAATTTAATTTAATTTTTCATTTTACTTGTTAAATTTGATAAATTAAAAAGGTACAATTTTTTTTATTTATTATATCCTCAATTTATTAAGAGAATTAATATCTTTAAAATATGTAGAATTTTTTGAAATCTTGATCAATTTATTTATAAACTTAGAGTATCAAATATTTTGAAATTTGGATTATGACTTTAATGATTAATAAAAATAAAATAATAAATTTACTATATCAATCATTGATTTCTTAATAGGTGTGTCAAATCAAAATTTAACAAATAAAAGGAAACGAAGAGAATATATAGAGTAGCTTTTTCTTCTCTTTGTTTTTGTACTAAGGCTAGAACTTCGATTTTGGGTGAGATTAGAAATTTGTTTTTCTAGTGTACATCTACATAGAACTCTTCTTGGATAATTGTTACCCATAGTTATACTCTCTACATCGGCTAGCTTTATTTGTTCGCTATATTATTTTTAATGAAATATTTAATAATATTTGTTCAGTTTATAAAATTAATAAATAATTTATTATATTGTGTCTATTTTATCTTTTTCATTAAATACTATTTATTTTTTAATATTTACACTTATATTTAATAAGGGTAATTTGATAAAATTACTCCTTCTGCTTTTTAATTCATATGTCAAGTCAATAGTGGATAACTATTATATTATTGGACAAAGCGAGCATAATATATTGTATTATATTGAATTGTTTAAATAATTACAATATTTGATTATAATATGTACTTTTCCGTCGTTACAAGATATTATTATTATTATTATTATTATTATTATTATTATTATTATTATTATTATTATTATTATTATTTGTGTATCTCATGAGGGTGCAGTGTGTAGAGGTTGTATATGTGTATTAAATGTGAATGTATATGATTAATCGAAATGAAGATGTTATTGACACTAGTATTACGATATGGTGTGTTTAAATGAAAAATATTAGTATATATTATAATTTCTACATAAAGTAAGTACTAATTAATAATTTGCATATTTAATAATTATTGTGTGTTGGTGGTATAATTTGTCGATGGGAGGAAGAAAAGAATAATAAATCAAGTACTATTATCAAGTGTTAATGTTTATACTTATTAAGTTATTTTATAAATTTGAATTGAGTGTAAGTTAAATTTATTTTGAATTTAATATTGTTAGTGTATTTGTCTTTCAATTCAATTTTTCAATTTCATCTTCTAGTTATCAATTCAAATGTTGTATTCTTTATAGATTTTTTTATATATAAAAGAAGGAAAAAACGTAATGTTATACATATTTGGTAGTTTTGTGGCATACTTAAAGAAACATGGAATAAGCATGCATTTATGAGTTTATGGATATTTGAAAATTAATTTATTCCCCATGTATTGGGAAGGTTCCTCATATATTGGGCAATAGTTAATAAATAAATTGATAAGCATAATTTAAACTTTGGAAGGAAATGGTAAAAATGTCCAAAAAAAACTAGTTTATAATGTGAAAGTGTCTTTTTATCATTTTGGCTAAATTTGGGCCAATTTTTTTTGGCCGAAAAGATTTTTCCAAAATTTCTGCTATATAAAAGTGTGAGTGATAATTTTGGTATCAACATGTGTGTTTGTTGGATTTAAAATTCAAAATGAGGATAATTATGTCATTTAACTAATATTTCAATAGCTACTTTTGTCTACTTTTGTCGATTGCTATAATTTTGTTAGAACGATGGTCTGGTATAATGTGCTATGCGCTTTAAATAATGTACATTTGATAGCAGTATCGGAGCCACCTTATAGTTAGAAAGTTCATCCTAATCTCCTTCAACATAAATTATATTATTTATATATGATTAAAGTAATTTTTTATGCATATATAGTAAATGTCTAATCTTCTTTAATTAGTTCGTGTGTCTACTTCTTCAAATTTTGAATTCTCTTAATCAAAATCCTGCTTATGTCACTGTTTGATAGTAATGTCGAAGCTACTCCTTCTCATTAAGTAGCATCCATTACCAACAAAGGGTGTGGTGCAGTGGTGAGACTATTTTATTCTTAAACAGAGGTCTCAGGTTTGAGCTTTGATATAGAAATAACCTTATTGAGAGCGTCACGCCCGAATGGACCTTACAATGCACGATTCGAATTTAGTCAAAACTCTATAGGTTTCGGACACTGGGTGGGAAACAAAAAAAATAGTATGCATTGAATTAGTAGGTCCCACTTGAATTTGTTTTTATATACTTGTCAGGTGGCTTTACATTGGAGTTTAACTCATTTTCTTTTTGTAATTGATCAAGAAAAAACTATTTTATCTTAAGTTAAAAGGATTTTTCAAAATATTTCAAAGACACTTTATAGAATGTAATAAACACAAAATATATGAAGAGATATTTTAAAAATTTACCCTCATAAAGTTTTGTTACATTTAAACAAAAACTTAAATTTAAATTAAAGACATTTTGTTATTTAGGCTATATTTTGTATTACTTTCAATATATTCCAATATAGCGTAGCAATATATATACACTTACGTAACACAATGATAATTGAATAATTTAATAATAAATATTTCATAAGAAAAGAATAACTTGTTTCAATCTCAAAAAAGATAAATTTTAACCCTAAAATAAGTTTGATAAAAAAATATAATTTTTTTATGACAATAAACAAATATAATTAATTGAAGATTAAATACCTTAATTATGCAACTAAAATTTAAATATATTAATAACTAAAAGTGCTAATGTTTCACAAATTATTTCAAAACAAAAAAATGACTCGCAATATCATGGGTCATTTACAATTTTCTGCGTCTTTTGTGTTGTCTATAATTTATATACTGCATAATATATACATTTTTTGCGAAATACCTAAATTATGCAACTAAAATTTAAGTATATTAATAACTAAAAGTGCTAATGTTTCACAAATTATTTCAAAATAAAAAAATGACTCGCAATATCATGGGTCATTTATAATTTTCTGCGTATTTTGTGTTGTCTTTAATTTATATACCGCATAATATATACATATTTTGCGAAACATAAGTGTATATTTCGTATCATAATATGTTAAAAATTATGTCCAATGTGACTTCAGTTTCTAAAGAAATACGTCTCACAAATCTTAAATTCAATTGCTTAAAAAAGAGACAATTTAAAGAATAAAAATTAAAAATCAACCTTGAAAGACATAACGTGCAATTTTAATAAGAAAAAACTAAATAGTTAGACATACTTCATTGCCATATATACTATTATTACCTATACTTTCAAATATTACGTATCTTACCACTAATTAATGAGTTTCTATCATATATCGAGGGATATATACTTAGATATATGTATTTTTGCTATCAGATACACTAAAATAGGAAGAGACGCGAGCGAGATGGGGAGGGAGAATGGCGAGTGAGATGGGAGGAAGGCAAGGTAGGTGAGCAAGATTTGTTTTGTATTCAGAAATATGTGAATTCACTTGGATATAATGTATCAAGAACAAATTACACCTAATTTTGACTCTATGTATTCCAAAATACATGTATTTGAACGTATATGGATGCACCATAATCTGGTAAGATGCGTAATATTACAAACTAAAGTGCATCTAAGTAATTAACTCCTAAACTAATGAGATTTATGTGAGTTTTTCACACGGGCTTTATTCCATCTAGTGTATAATAGAAGAGTCAGTATACTCTGTGGTGTCAACATATCTGTTTTTGGTAATTCCTTTTACTGATTCAGAGTATTCTGGTCATTTTAGTTGACAACCCTATCTTCATCTCACCCACGTGATTATGTAGCCATCACCTACATGCCTGCTTTCATCTTCTAGTAGAACTAGAAAAAGGAACACAAGCTTTTTGGCTTCTGCAAGTACTCTTTGTGTTCCATCTCCTCCAACTGCTGCTGAAATCTTGAGGTAATTCGCCGTATCTTTCTTCAATTTTGATTTCGATCTTTTAACTTTCCATCTTCACATGATTTCTCCTCCTTTGTCTTTTGATTTTAATTTTTCCATTCGATTTTTGCATTTGTTTTTAGATTGTGTTGATGAAATTACAAGATTACAAATTACAATTGAAAAATAAAATGAAGAAATTAACTTCATTTCTTGGCTGAGGCGCGAGAGATTCAAGCCCACTGCAGTAAATCGTTTCACTGGTCCAGCAGTAGTTCTCTTGACTTGTCCCCTCAAGTATACAACAGTCTTATCACAAAATGTAACTCAACAAATTCTGAACAAGAGTTGAGTTTAAAACTCCGCACAAAGAACACTCCTTCAACTAATAAGAACTTTCTTTTTAGACAAACTTAATTCTCTCAATTTTTTTTCTTCTCTTATCTTACATTTCAAAACAAATAAAACTCTTTATTTATAGGAGAGAAAATCATAAAAAAAAAATAAAAAAAACAATGGAATGTCATCATTATCATCATTTAGTGCACCATTATGATTTAGTGAACCACTTATTAGTGATAATTATGTTAAAAATACATAATAGAATGATTTAGTGCACCACTTATTAGTGATAATTAGATTAAAAATACATAATGAAATGATTCAGTCTTGCACTAACTAAAGATGATAATGAAAAATATTTTTATGCACTAAAGAGAGAATAATAACATATGTCACTTATGCAAATTAATATCCATCAATATTGATATTAAAATACTTAAACACTTACAATCCCCCACTCATTTTAATATTATATAAGAGAGTTTATCAGCTGAAGGAAGATTACTATACATAATGAAGGTGTGCTCTGCATTGAACCTCCACTTAGTGAAACAATAACTTTTATTCCAGAGTTGTAGTGGTCTCAGACTTGAACTATGACTGCTTAAGAGACATAAAATATTACTGCTCACACATAGTAATCAAGGTGTTGTCACGAGCTTTATAAGTCAGCACATTATGGCCTTGTGCTATCCCGATTTTATGAGTGCTTTTGAGAATAAGCCTAATTCTCATAGGAAGCGGCCTACTTCCACACTCACATAGGTGAAATCTGTCGAGAGTGCTCCTGTAAGTTTAACACTCCACCCATACGGGCTACAAATTTTCATTAAGAGTTTTTTAAATTCAACCTCCACAATTCACTACAGGAAACAATGCACTCATATCATAGGGAGGGAATAAAAAATAGTGCATTTTTTCACAACAAGTCATCATATGATTCGTTTTTTCCATTGAACCTGCTTATAGGATCTCTAGTCTCCAGATTGGATTTCCTCATATATGACTTATAGATTTATAGATTTCAATCCCATCCCCCTTGATGTGCTCCATACCTTTACAAAATGCTCAAGCGTCCGACATTCATTTTTTCAGTGGCTTTTCATGCCACAACGATGACAGTTACTTCTTGAAGGGCCATTTTAAGAACTGATATTGTTCTCCCTTTTATGTTGATCACCACCACAACTATTATTATATCATCTTCTGCCATTGTCACGCCCACACATATTATTGTGGCCTTGATTTTTATTGTCTTTTTTCAGATTGACCATGTACTTCTACCATATTACTTCCGGTAACGGAGCAGTTTTAGTGGGACGGACTTCATGATTTTTCATTAAAAGGGCATTATGTTGCTCAGCCACCAGAAGGCATGAGATCAATTCAGAGTATTTTTGAAAACCCTTTTCACGGTATTGCTGCTGTAATATTACATTAGAGGCATGAAAAATAGTTAGTGTCTTTTCCAACATGTCCTCATCATTTATAGTTTTTCCACATAATTTTAATTGAGAAGTTATTCTAAATACAACAGAATTATACTCAATTACAGTTTTAAAATCTTGAAACCGTAAGTGCATCCACTCATAACGAGCCCTTGAAAATACCGTTGCCCTGAGGTGGTCATACCTTCCTTTTAAGTCTTTCCACAATTCAAGTGGATCTTTCACTGTCAAGTATTCAACCTTTATGCTTTGATCTTGATGATGACGAAGGAAAATCATAGCCTTTGCTTTATCCTGACTTGATGCTGCATTTTCTTCGATTATAGCATCACCAAGACCCTTAGCGGTAAGGTGAATTTCAGTATCAAGTACCCATGACAAATAATTTTTTCCAGAAATATCAAGTGCATAAATTCCAATTTTGACAAGTTTGACATGATGAAAAATAATTTTAAAATAACAAAGACAACTAAAAATTAAATTTCTTCAATAGATATACCTGATATAGAAGTTAATTTTTTGGAAAAAAAATTAAAACTTCGTACTGATAACGTTTATAAAAGAAATTAACTTAGCAACGTAATAAGAAAAAAAAACAGTAAAAGAAATATTAATAGAAAGAGAAAGAGTTTGCTATATTTTTTGTATCTCTGTTTATTCATTTCAATTGCAAAACTAGGCAATTTATAAGAAAGAAAAAGGCAAAAAGTATGGGGACAATGGAGAGTGGAAAGAAAAGAGGAAAAATAAGTGGGAAGAAAATTAGTAGAACATCCACTTCTTCCTAATAGTATAAACAATATATGTGTATATATTACTACTTGGCACCCTATCAATATTTGTGACAGTTATCGCCTGATATGTGTTGGGCCCGTGTGGGTCATGAGTTGGGCCAATTCTAATGAGAACCCGCAAGTATTTAAGCCCAAATACTGCGTTTCATTAGCTCTGTTCTTGGTGGTGGTTGTCTCAGGTCTGAACACCCACTCCATTTCTGTTAAATAAGTAGCATTTAAAGCTGAAAAAGGGAATCGAGAAAGCATATAATTCAGGTATGTTCCTCCACTTATATGAACTGCTTCTCTGTTGAAAAGTGATGGACTTCTCTTATTACCCAAACTATATGTTTTACATTTTTGTAACCTTCTTCTCTATTGCTAGAATTTGAGTCTATATATATGATTTCCTGGTTCATTGACTTGAAACGGTATTTATTGCATCTTGATAGGAATCTGAACATTTGTTTGCTAGATATGTTAATGTCCTTATTTTGGCAGCATGATTTTAGTTTTTGCAGTCCCATCAAATTCCCTTTTGTGTAAAATAATTTCTAGTATCAAAATATTACACTTCGTATCACTATCCTCTTCCCTAAATTCCTCTCTTTTTCCCCTGCAATCCAACAGTTAAAAATGCTGGCTTCTAAAGGAGCACTTGTCCCAGATTCTAGAGTGATGAGGACCTTATTCTCCCCCTGCAATGTATGTAATAACACTCTTAAAGGGTGTTTGCAGTCATATTTGCTTTTATTCTGGTAATCCGTAGACTAATACTTCTGTAAAATGTTGTTCGGACCCTCCAAAAGGGTTGCCGCCCTCGTGTCAGATTCGACAAGCACCCGTCTTCAATTTTGAAGAGTCCGAGGAACATAACTTCTCTTTGTGGAAAAACCCTTCCCTTGCTTTGATGACTTGATACAAGATATATAACCTCCTAGAGTAATGCATAAGAATTTATGAACCTATCAGCTCTATAATCAGTATCTTTGATTTTCTGGACTTTTGGGTACTCTATTAAGATAATCCAAATTTGAATTTGAAAAATCAGACATCTTTAATCAAATAATATTGTTGCTATTCAGATTTCACATATATCAGTTGCTAGCTTTGAACGGAAAAGCTCGTTAAAAGCCTACAGTGCAAAAATGGAGCTCTCAATCACACGACCTGATGATTGGCATCTTCATCTCCGTGATGGTGACGTTCTTAAGACAGTTGTTTCTCACAGGTTTCTACTTAAATACTTCAGCTGATGGTGTGGGACTCCAATCAATATTGAGTAGCTGATTGTGATTCAGTTTATAGTTTATGTTTAGTTCCTATTTTACTTCTTGTCCCACTTTGTAAATTCGGTTTATCTATCTTGATTTTGACTTGTTCATGCTGCATTATTTAATAAAGTGCACATCACTTTGGGAGGGCAATAGTCATGCCAAATTTGAAGCCTCCTATCACTACCACTGCTGCTGCTGTAGCATACCGGGAGGCAATATTGAAATCTCTGCCTGCTGATAGTGATTTCAATCCTCTCATGACACTTTATTTGACAGATACAACCAGTCCTATGGAAATCAAACTAGCAAGTAAGACCAATATAATTTTGATATGGAAATATCTTTCATTTAAAATAATATTAGATGTTATTCTTCTATATTATGACTTCTTAAACAGTGTGTGTAGGACATTCTTCTATCATATATCGTAGGAAACAAAAAATAAATTTCAGTGAATGATAACGGTTGTGTATAAGCATCAACAAGATCGCGACGGAAAAGGCAACACTAGAAAGCCAGTTCAGTGAAACTTTTAAGTAGACTTGAACTTTAATAGCCATTGTAATTCTTTGTTAAATCTCATTTTAAAGCTGAAATTTTAGTTTTGCTATTGTGACAATTTATATCTATGGTTAATCAAAAACTATTATTCCTGCAGCCCTGCTTCTAGCATCTTACTTAAGTCGTTTTGTATAGCATTTCAAGTTGTTTTATAAATGACACTAGGGGGTCAGGGAAATTTAGTTTGAAACTCGATCGCAAGACTTTATAATTCTCTTCATATTTAGTCAGGAACTAAATTTACCCTGTCTCTTTGCTTTTAGAATCCTACTTGGGTGATTTGGCTTTCTAGATGTTTGTAAAATTTGCACCTAGGGTTTAGGGAAGTGTAATTCTCTATGTGTTCTCGAGACATCAAAATTGAAGATTCTTGGCTATGCCAACTTTTATTTTTTGGTCTTTTATTATGTCTACTTCCATATCAGATCATAATCCTTTAAATTAGAAGTCAGTATTACGAGTCTCTTGTGCTTCATAAAGTCAGTGAGGAGGGGCTCGCGTCTGATTAGCTAGTTGGTGAGGCAATAGCTTACCAAGGCGATGATCAGTCGCTGGTCCGAGAGGATGATCAGCCAACTCTAATCTCTTGTGAGGAAATGTAAACATGACAAAATTTGTAGCATTTAAGTTGAACTAATTGTGTATTGTCATCTGGGTGCAGTTCTTTCAATGTGAATGACCCATGTTCCTATTTTCTTTCCATGAAATCATTTGATTATCATCTTTTCTTTTTGGTTCTTTATCTATTTTTTGTCCACTATTTCTAATATAATGAGACTAATAACACAGGAGAGAGCCAGATCGTATTTGGGGTGAAGTTGTACCCTGCTGGTGCCACGACAAATTCTCAAGATGGAGTGACTGATCTTTTCGGAAAGTGTTTACCAGTTCTACAAGAACTGGTTGAACATAATATGCCTCTACTGGTAACTTGATGCAAACTTGGCTCTAAGCATTTCTTCCTGTTCCACTAGAACATTGCATAAGCTCTAATGTGCATGTTAATCTTACCACCCCAAACTTGCTATTTATCACTGTAGAAAGCTGCACATTTAAACTTGTCTCTTTATGTTTGTGCTAGCTTTAGGTAAACGGGCTTGACACACTCAAGAATAGGGCACTCGGTAATAATGTTCTCATAATATTGAACCACAAGTGGAACAAACTATTAATATATTAATAGAAAAAAATTTCACTCTGTGGAAGAATCTCTACAATAACAACAATATACTCAGTGAAATCCCACAAGTGGGGTCTGGGGAGGGTAAAGTGTACGCAAACCTTACCACTACCTCATGGAGGTAGAGAGGATGTTTCCGAAAGACCCTCTGCTTAAAAGTACATGTCCCAAGAAAGAGAGAGCAACAATATATATATACCATATCGGTTAAAACAAGAAGCGATACAAATTCTACAAGAATAATACTAATAACAAGAAAATGGTAGTCAGATGGCAGTAAAAACACAACTAAACTGGCACGCCTAGGCCTAAGACCGTCATAGGGCAATACCACAATCTACCCCTGCTAGCCTTCTACCCTAATACGCGACCTCCACTCCTTTCTATCTAAGGTCATGTCCTCGGTGATATGAAGTTGTGCCATATCCTATCTAATCACCTCTCCTCAATACTTTTTCGGTCTACCCCTACCCCTCCGCATACCCCAAATCCAACCGCTCGCACCTCCTAACTGAGGCGTCGACACACCTCCTCTGCACATGCCCAAACCATCATCTCTAAAAGCATTAAAGCGAGATGCAAAAGAATGATGTCACTTGCTGCAACTAAAGAGGCTTATATCGGCATACAAGATGACGGTGCAAAAGCATGTTTACTGCACAACGCCGCAGCAAACTCTCTTACATGTACAAATTTTGCCATGTGATTTGAACTTTTCACTGTCCATGGTTTTGTCTTTGCATTGGTCAGTTTAATTTTAAAAGGAAGTAACACATCATTGATTGCTTCTATATGAAGTTTCTGAAGTATTTTTCATCATACTATCTTAAGTTGTTGGTTACATTTCACCCTATTTAAGGTGTTAATGCCGATTCATTATCATCAAAATTCTTATGGTAATATTTGTTCATCATTGAGTTTTAGATTGATAGCTGTTGTGACATATATATGATTTCAAATAGAAATGTTGTTCTCTGTTCCTTGAACCTGCTCTTATTATTTCTTGCCTATGCTAGTCGGTTTTCTAGTTTCAGTTTATCTTGGGTCGCTATAAAATAGATTTAGCATTTAACTGTAATGACTCACCTTAATCATGTCTTTTTCTTCCCCCAAATTTTCTGCCAAAGCTTGTGTTTTTTGTCATTTTCCTTGAAAAAACTTCATTTTATAGGATTTTATGTATTACATTTAACTGCAGGTTCATGGAGAGGTTACAAATCCTGAGGTTGACATGTTTGATCGAGAAAAGGTATTTATTGAAACGGTTCTAAGCCCTTTGGTGCAGAAATTTCCACGATTGAAGGTCGTGATGGAGCATGTTACCACCATGGATGCTGTAAAGTTTGTTGAGTCTTGCACTGAAGGTAATCTTTTCTACTTTATCCACCTTTTTGAACTTTAGTCTTCTTGTCAGATGAAAGATCTTTATTGACCGTCATTTTTCAAATGCTAATTTAACCTCTCTGTCATTTCTTAAAAGGATTTGTTGCAGCGACTGTCACCCCACAACATCTTGTTTTGAACAGAAATTCTCTCTTCCAAGGGGGCTTGCAACCGCATAATTACTGCCTTCCAGTGCTTAAAAGAGAGATCCACAGTAATATCCTTTATTCTTTCATATTGATGCTCAAATTCTTTCTTCTATCGCTTGGTGTTTGTCTTTTGGTTTCCAGAACAATCTTGAAGTAACATTACTTTTAAATTTTGAGAAAAACAACTAGGAGTTTGGTTGACCACCTATAGTGACTACAATGTCATGTAGACCTTGTTTGGTTCAACAAAGGGGACAAGAACTTGTTCATTTTTTTCTCCTGCATAAAGTATTTACGATTAACCTCCACTTGTTTGGTTAGACTCAACTGAAATGGAAGAGGTTGATTTCCTAATTTCCAATTATAGACGGTTTTGAAAAGTTGAGGAATTGCATGCATACCTACAGTTTTGCTTTTTAACAAACAAGGTTAATTCTTCCCTCCTTTATTTTCCTTTCAGTGTGTCCTTTCACTCCAACCAACCATAATCTCTGAGAACATAGCTTTTTTTGAGATTGTAAGGTAAATTTATTTATGAGAATATAACTAGTCTTAGAATTTCCTCCAAGGCTATTTTTTAGCTTGTGCTCTGTCCTTTTAGACTTAAGTACCTTGTTGGGTTGTTCACATAATTTTTCTTTTCCAGATTTTCTCAAGTAAAGATGTAATTCAACAGATGCAGACCTTATCAGTTAAATGCGTTGAAAAGATCTAGGGTGCAACTTATATTAACACCTATGCCTCATGTGTCTATTCCGCTCTACTCCTGGTTAATATTGTTCCAGTAATTTGAAGGAAAATTAGGGATTCTTTAAAATTAGAGGTTCTCTATCTCTTTTTTTTTCCTGCCAGTGTCTAAACAGAATAAAGGAAGGACTTACAAACACCATACGATGCGGTACGACTTTCTTCTAGAGATGGTGTGAGATTTCAGCTCCAGTTCCCGATTTCCAAGTCTAACTTCACTGTCGTTTCTCCTGATTTACCTTTTAAGCAAATCCTAGCCCATTGGAGATGAACTCTGTTCTTTGTATATCTACTCCCACATAACTCCACACAGTTTCTATAGCCAGGGGTGAAGTGGGATATTGAATGCTTTGATCTAACGATGTTCTGCTGCCGCCTGCGCTCCACTGTCGGGAACCTCCAATTTGGCAATAGCCTCCTTATTTTCCAGAACCACTGTACTGCTCTACTCTCACTGCTTCATGTCTTGAGGGAAAATCAAATAAGAATTGATGATGACTGAGAGTTGTAATTTTCAGCCCAACAATGCTTTTTTTAAAAATCAAAGTAAATGCAATTGTACAGGTAACTTGAGCAAATTAATTGTACAGTGCTAGCATTCTATGCTCCTACTTCATACATGAACCTAATTGAGGTCATTAGTATTTAATCAACATAAGCTGGACAATATATACTAACACTATCAACAAAAGGAGCACATATCAAGTTGAAGCAACAAGCTTCACATCCTAGTATGCAGGTACCCCCTATGGGTTTGTTGATGTCACAGGACTTACTTTCTCCACAAGCCTTTTATTGCACTCTCCAACTCTGATTTCTCCTCCGTAGTAATCTTACCGTTGTATTTTTCCAACATTGATGTCATCCCCTTCAGCTTGTGGTTGATTAGTTGTACCTTTGACTTACCCTTTCCTGCTTTCAGCTAGGAGAGTCCATCTCAGAGTTTGAGGAGGGATAACTGAGCTTAAAGTTAACAATTATAGCACCAAAAGGACTTTGCTTTACTGATTCTCTGAAGGCATCTGAACCATACTTGCAGATTATCTGAACAGTGTTTGAATCAGATAACACTTTCGTTTCCTTTTATTCTTATCTCCAAACTTGTTATATATTTGGATTATTTCATCCTCTGATGGCAAAGAAACAACAGTTGAAAATGTCACCATCAGAATCTCATATGAAGTTCCCTTTCCATCATCCTCATCTTCTGTTTCTTGACTAGAATGTCCAGATGCTTTATTGAGTTTGGTAACTTCTGCTCCTGCACGATTAGTCTTCCTTTTCTTTGCATATGAAGGAACCTACTCTACTGATAAACCAATGTAGCTTTGCCACCTATTGATAAACCATTTGTGAATCAACGTTGAGTCTGGGCTAAGACTGAAGGGGTAACCAAACATTTAGAGAGAAAATGATTGCTATCATCCACTTGTCAATCCCAGCTCTGTTTGGTGCCAGCTTCGAATCTTGAACTGTTTTGTTACCACTGTGGGATCTTGGCCACATTCATGAATGATTTTGTATTATGAATAAGCTTATTGAACCTTGGGTTGCGGAGGGCTTCCCCAAGAACCACAAGATTTTTCCAGGCATGTCACCCCAACCTCAAATGTGGCCATCCTCTCGGGTTAGTGAAGTGACTGCTTCACTCTACTATCGTGAACTATCTATCTTCATTGATATCAATAAGCTCGAATGACTCATCTCCTGAAACAAAGAAAGTTCTCTTCTCCATAACTTAATAAAAATTATAGGAAGAGTACGTCGGAGAGAGGATAAGGAGTGAAAGAAAGAAAAGAGAAATTGCACATTTCCCAAGAGAGAGCATTGTTTATGTTCTTAATCCAACTTTTCAGCAGAATAGTGTAGCAATTAACTGTAAATAGATATCTTTCTTGCGCCTCCAACAAATGTTGTCCTTCTTGTCTGTGCATAAGGAGTAAGTCCCAAGTTAAAGAAATCTGCAGGTTCTATCAACTACCCAACCATTGCAATGCCTTCTAAAAATGATGTTCAAGCCATGTTCAGAGTAATAATCTGTTACGCATTCTGGTTGACTGCCAGAGTGAAAAGCACACTTGAGAGGCGTATGGCCCTTCCATGAGTCATGCCAAAAGCTGGTTTTTCTACCATTTCCCAACCTGAAACATGTTTTTCCAGTGAATTCATGAAAAGAAAGTCTGTATGCTTTTCCCGAGAAATAAACCATAAGAAGGGCTAGTAACCTTTTTCCATGGTGCATTCTCCCCATTTGTGAATCTCCATAACCATTTGTTTAAGAGGCTATCATTGTGTGCTTTCAGATTTCCGTACTTCAAGGCCTCCAGATTTTTATCTTTCTGAACAGTTTCCCACTTGGCATGATTAAAAACTTTCTTGTCTCTGTTTTCATTCCAGATTCGATGAATCTTATCAAATTTCTTGGCCAGAGATTAGGAATGGGTAATAAAGACAATGTGTAAGTGGGAAGAGAGTCCAAAACACTATTTGTGAAAACTAATTTGCCCTT
Organism: Solanum dulcamara; assembly: GCF_947179165.1. NCBI lineage: Eukaryota > Viridiplantae > Streptophyta > Magnoliopsida > Solanales > Solanaceae > Solanum > Solanum dulcamara. The sequence goes on from NC_077247.1 coordinate 45,862,044, forward strand.
GCTTATACTTCGTCAAATCAAATATTGTCTAAAAGCCTATAATCTTTTTGGAATATGGCATTTTGATCTTGTTTTATGGATTATCGAAGATATACTGTCACCATAACAAAGAAGAATTGGATTAAACTTATATTCAGCCATCTATCTTGGAATTTTGAAAGTTAGGTAGAAGTTATATTTGCCTGTAATTGACCCATCTATCTTAGGTAGAAGCTTTCTATCTTGGAATTTTAGTCTTAATGCTAATGTGTGTCACGAGTCACTTCTTGATCAGGCTCTCTTTGATTTGCTAATTATATCCGTTGCCTTATGTTTTCCTAGACATGTGAACTTGTTGAGCATTTGATGCAAACGCTGCTGCGAATGTGCTAAAAAAGTAAATGAATGTATGTATAGGTTGAATGTCCTTGTTGAAACAAGGTGCTTCCATATCTTTTAAGAATCTGCCACTGTGGGAGGGAGACTTGGAAAAGTATCAATTACACATACTTTTGAAAATAATAAAGTGAACAAGTGCTTGAAAAAAAAAAACTCGTCTTTATTGATAGATTCATTACTTACATAGTTACAAGTTCTATTGCATTGGTCTTGTCCCATTTTTCCTACTACTTTTCTCTTTTCTCTTGTTCACTTGGTATATATTCTAATCTAAGCAAGTTTGCTTTGAATAACACAGGGGAGGCACTTGTGTCAGCTGTAACAAGTGGAAGTAGAAGATTTTTTCTTGGGACTGACAGTGCTCCTCATGATAGACGAAGAAAAGAATGTTCTTGTGGATGTGCTGGTATTTATAATGCTCCTGTAGCCTTGTCAGTATATGCAAAGGTGTTTGAAAAGGTAATTGCAATAGATGTCTACCGTGTTTCTCATATTATTGTGTGTTAAGACTCATTCCATGTTATAATGTTTTTAATTACATCGGATAGATTCCTTAGTTTAGTAGCGGTATTGTTATAAGTCAATGGCATAAATTTGGTTGTCTGCATTTTAGGAAAATGCACTCGACAAGCTCGAAGCATTTACTAGCTTCAATGGACCAGACTTTTATGGGCTTCCTAGGAACAATTCAAAGATTAAGCTGAGCAAGACACCATGGAAGGTACCCGAATCCTTTTCTTATGCATCCGGAGATATTGTTCCCATGTTTGCTGGTGAAATGCTCGACTGGCTGCCGGGTCCTCTCTGAGAAAGAAAACAAGAAATTCCCATTCTCATTTGTCTTTCTTATTGTATTGTAATGTTGTTATTTATCAAAAGATATAGACTGTAAGAGTATTCATTTTCCCATTCATGTTGATTAGATATTATCGCGATGATAACCTTCGCTTTGATAATATCCTTTCAGCCAAAAATTATGGAAATAAGAATAAAGCTTCTGGATGTGACTGCATGTAAAGCTTTAACTCCTCCATTGTTGGATATATCAGCCAATGGTTCGAATTTTAAAAATTATGATTAGGTGAAGTATATCAGGGCCACCAAAGAGTTCCTGTATTCAAAACTTCTTTACCTTGTTCATTTGGTTTTGAAGGTTTACTGATTATGCCTTCCCCAACCTCCGCTGCTTATTGTGACTTTTACAAGCACTTTTGCCATTATCAAAACCAAATTATGAGGAAAGGAGAGTTGTTCTCCTTTTAAATAAAGACGGCATAAGTTTCCAATTTTGGGTGATGCATTAATGTCATAGACACTGGCAACAAAGCACCACAACTATGTATTTGTATCAAAACCCAGTTGCAATGTGGTTGGAAGGTGGTGTGACATCCGAAAAATGTAATATCCGGACGGGTGATTTAAATATCTCAAAGCTTAGAGATATTTGCAGCCTGTGGTCTATCCTGAAGTATTGCTGGTATTACTTATTGTATTCGACAAATCCATCTCAGACCTCAAAAGAAATATAGAGAGCTTACAGATTACAGGGTTGTCCGAAAAGTATTGTTCTGTGTGCTTGAAAATAAAAAACTTTCTCAGGGCAAATTGAAAATTAAAATTGTTCAGCATTTGTTAAGAACGAAAGATAAAGACACCTGGAAAAGGAAGAAGATATGCAGACATCTGAGAACCTTAATATGTACGAAGCAAAATAATTCATTAGTCGTACCTCTATTATCTTTGAAAATTCCAATCATTTGACAGGAATGCAGACAACATTTTCAAATTAACATATTTCTGACATATTAACAAGGGTACTGTATCTTGATCTAACAATGTAAGACGAGCTCAGTGAAATACTTGACCCTCAGGCCAAATTCCATGTATGATCTCACGTCTAAAGAAAAGGTGTTAAAACTATTCACATCATATATCTTCTTTGCCTCATGCTGGCAGTTGAAGCTTGACACTATTTTTCCAGCTGCAAAACAAATTTATTAGCAGTTTGTCTATGTCATCAAGGAGGAGCCACTTCAGCAAGCTTTAACAAATTGTTACCTGATGAAGTAATAATAAAAGAAATCTGCATAAAGGGCTGTCTGGGCAAGACCAGAGACGCAAGCTACAAATAGAAAAGAAAAATTCAATTTCAAAGAACCGTTGCAAATAATTGCAAACAAACAGTACTGGTTGTAAGTCCAAAAACTTACAAATCCATCTGGTGAAATGCTGCTCGGTCAGATAGCGGTAAATCCAGTTTAAGATGTAAAATGCACGGTAGGCCCTGTGATCGCATAAAACCAGTATGTCAGTAACAATACCCAATCAATCCTAACTACTTGAAATCAAATTGTAAATGTCATCGCACGACATTATTCAACTAGAAAGAAACACATGTTGCATGTACAAGAACTTCTAATTGTTAGATCCTTTCAGCTCCAAGTATCATAATATGAAATGCCAGAGAAACAAAACTAAGAGATGATAAATATGGGTACACAGTGAGAGAATGGTGCGAAAAAGGGAACCATTTTCCCTTGTCTTGCAGTGACATGGCTATTAAAGTGCTATCACAAAAAATGTTCCATGGCTCAACAAACCATTTAAATGAAAGACCCCATCATTTCTGTAGCTTTATGCTGTACTTCGGTTCAGAAATAGTGGCATTCTATTTTGTAAGTGTAACTACTACACAGACATAAATCACATGATTTAATGGATCTGAATAACTCTTCATAGCAATCAAGCTATGGACAAGATTTTGTTTAAACTCACAGCACGGGCACTCAGCTCAGAAAAGAAACCATTTATTGTGTTCACCTTATCATGGAGATGCTCATGGCAAGCAATCACAAGAGAGGGAACGTTAGCACAAAGCACCATATAAAGCTTAGACCAAATTTAAAACACAACAAAATGTCAATGCTTGAACAGATTCATTTCATCGGGAGCACACCACAATAATGGCATCAAAGTTAAAACATGCAACCCCAAAAATTAAACGCATGTCCCCAAGTAGTATTAATACTTGCGTTCGTTCTCTAGGTACGTCCTCAAATGACAGTGTTTTGACTGCCAAAGGAGGCTCAAGATTTTAAGTGCCAACAAGCTAAGTACATCTAAAGTACCTCAATCTAATGCCTAATAATACTTGGAAAATTCCACAATCTTCATAAGGAATCAAGTTATGACTATCCAAGATCCTTGAAAACTGAAGAATGTCATTCAAATTTCAATACATATGGCAGATTTATCCATCTAAAAATCTGGCATCAATCACTCTGAAAATTAGCCAAAATAATGAAAGGACTGATGTCGACAAGAAGCCAATAAAATTCACCAAATTATCTGGCCAACCGAGTTAGCAATGCAGCCTATGAGAAAGGCTATTCATATGTAAAGCCTTGAAAAATTGTACAGATGGACACCAAAGTCACATGCAAAACTGACTGTAATGGCAGTTGAATTGTGGCGGAAGAAGGATCATTGAGGTAGGTTGGATTTTGTATGTAGATGTTTGGTGGGCATGTATGGGGGATGTCATGAAAAAGTTACCCGGTGGCACAGTAATTGGAAGTTGGAAAATACACATTAAGAACTGCAGTAGAGATAAATGTCAGAGAGGAACACATTCGCTTTCTGTTCTGAGTTCCCCTCATAAACCAAAGCACAAAGAATCAAAGCTGGAGTATGGTACTAAAGATTAGGAATTCCTGGTGAACTTATGATCATATTAATGTAATACTGTAGCTTTTGAAGAATGAAGACAAATGGGTCAACTGGACAAGAGTTTTTTCAGAGGGGGCTGTGACAGGGACACCCTCTACCACCTTTTCTCTTCAGATTGTTCAACTGGAGGAATGTTATATATAGCTATGGACAAAGGTTGGATAAGAGGTTTAGAGAGGGCACAAAAAGAAATAATTCAGTCACAATCTCGAAGTTCCTCTATGTTTACTCAAAGTTTTTGTTGGAACAGAGGATAGAAGGCTAAGATATCTGTGAGACACGAGCTATACTATTGGTTTTGTGGCAGTTTCTGGGCTTCATAAACCTGGCAAAGAGTCATCTATTCCTCATTCTTGGAAGGATGCTGGGATGCAAAGATGGAGCTTTTCCAGCAGCATGCACGAGACTTCCCTTTCAGGGGCAAGCTACGAAAATGGCTCAAAGTGGCAGGAGGTTAGTCAGAAGTTTGGGGAAGAATTAACCACTTGAAAGTAGCATTACCAATCCATGGGTTGTAGGTTGACCCTCAAACAGTGTACTTGAGGGTATCCTAGCCTATATAATGTCACTATACCTCATAGCCCATTCCATCAAGAGTGGAGAGGTGGTTGGAAAAAATTAAGAGAGACATCGGAGGTAACTCTGGAAAGAAAAAATCACTTGTGAAATAGATGGCAGTGACTATTGTAATTGGTAAAGAAGGAAAGTGGTTTAGCTGTAAAGAACCTGAGGCTGCTTAATACAAGCTCCTATTATTAAAATGGTTGTGCAGTTAGTAATGAACAAGAAAGTCTTGAAGAATGCCATCAAAGGAAAACTATGCATGGATGGCTCTTAATGCACAAATCAAATATCATCAGCTTATCGTTATGCAATGGAAACTTATAAGTATCTAGTGGGAGAAATTCAATGTCAGAAAGAATGTTAAGGTAAATGATGGTGAAAAATATATAAGATGATGGCAAGATGCTTGGAGTTGTGCGTATTGGTGAACTGATCCAGTATCAACTCATGGATTTGCAATATGAATACATGTAAGAAATTTATGGGAGGATTCTCTTCCAGGGTGAATCTTAAGGAAGGTGATGGGGAAAAAAAAGATAAGAAGCCAACAGGATGCTTGGCTTGGATTCCCTGAAGGAGGTAATCCCATATCTCTAGACCTTTTGCCATATTTTTTTGAAGCCATGAAAGCTTACTGCAAAAATACACAGAAAAGCTTAGATTAAAAAGAATTACCAGCAAAATAAGTTCTGGAAGAATTGCCATGGACTGCGAGGTCCGCAGATGAGCTTGGCTCTTTTAAGAAGTTAGAGAAGAAGGAGGGGCTAACTTCAGAATCTAATTCACTGCTTTGAAACACAGAAGAGTTTTCAGTTAAGTAAATTGTAAAAGCCAAACAACAATCACTCACTGGGGCGAGGAAAATGCTTAAGAAATCAAAAGCACCTCCAAAAATGGCTTGTTTTGTCTTATAGCAATATATAAAGTCAACCTAACTAGGATAACCTGCAGAGTTAGGAAATCATTACTTGCAATAATGTTGCAGGTGAAAAGGATTCCAGGACCCAAGACATCTTCTTTTGCATTCTACTGAAGTATGGAAGATCTGGAGTCCTAAACCTATTTCAAGCTCAGTGGTTAAAGTGCAGTACTGAAGAACACTTTTATAAGCTGGAGAAAACAGACACTAGAAAGACAGATTATGGAATACAGGTCCACCACACATCGTTTGGAACCAATGCTTCGAAGGGAGAAAAAATGTACCACATCATTTCACGTTCAAATGTTTACAATCATTTGTAAATGATATTGATTTGTGGATGAACTTCATTAACTCCTTGCACAGTTTAAACTGACACAAGCCTTTTCTAGCTTTACGTAAAATACCAGCATTCTATTGGCGCTATTTCGCAAGCAAATTTGCACTAATTATGAATTAAAAAATGAAGAATTGTCAAATTTCAGCTATGAGTGATGATAGAACTCATATATATATAAAAAAATAGATATGGACAGATCAATACAAAATTTTACAATTTTCAACATATGATGCAAAAGAATGTCCTTTTAGGAAGTGGCCAGATTTACTAGGGAGGAAGCATACCCAAGGAAGAACACATATTGTCCAGTCAGATTATCAACATTTCCACTTCTTTGCAAGAGCACCAACTGGGGAAGAATGGCAACTGCCTCCAGGTATATTGAGAAAGCCCAGAACACCTGGAACAACATTATATGTAGCATCAACAGTGTAAACAGGGAATGAGGAAATATAAAGTCGAGAATCAAGACTATCCCATAAAAGGAAAAAGAAACAAGTAACACAATCTCTGCCACGGGGTCTTCACAGAAATTCTAATCAGTCATTTAGATATTTGAATGGCAGCTTATTAGTAGAGAACCTCGCAACCAAGAGCAAGGTTCAATCCTTACCAGAGCTCCCCCAACCCCCCAAAACCTCCTCTCCGCTTCCCTCCCCTCCCCCACAAAAAAAAAAAGGAAAAAAACTCAATCATTAAAAATATAAACTGATGAGTCTGACTATAACGATATCATGCATACTGAAAAATCTCAGTTATCTATTTTGTCTCTTAATGTACTGGGGTAGTGGATGAACCTCATCTTTTAACAGCCAAGACAGACATTCAATATCTGGAGATGACCAAAAGGGTAGGGGAATCAATAACGAAAATATAGGATGATATTGCAAATGATATAGACAAGAAGATGCCTTTACTCATGCAAATTACAATGTAGCATACTAAGAACAACACCAAGTCATAAAAAAACAGCACAAGAAACCAAACCATACACGTGGAGAGTTTCAATGACCTAGCAAGGATATAGACGATAAGAACAGCCCAGTGGAAAAAAAAATTGAGGGGTTCAGCTGACTTTTATTAGGGAAAAGTAGCCTGAGAAAATATAAAATAGACAAGATCAAACTTCAGTCACCACTTTGTTGGCCCTCAATCTGGATAAATCATCATAACAAACATTTCCATCAAAAGGCACTTAGCAAACTACTAATATAAATGGCTATTACAGAAATTATTCTTGAAGGTAGGGCAGACTGATTCAGATGTTAACGGGCTGATTAGTTAAGGGAGGTCTATCAATTCACATAACTGCAAACATATTATCTTAACATATTTTGGGCTGCTGATTGTATATTGTCACCGTAAAAGGGCTTATACTTGTTATGAGAACTCTTCAGCAAGTGTAAAATCATTCACAGATCATTCATAGCTTGTCATGAACAAAGACCATCAACAAATGGGTCACTTTAAGGTCTGTACAAGCACTAGTCAAGGGTTGCTATATCCAGGTACATGCAGAGGCATGCGAGTAATAAGCAAAAAAAATTTTACAGTGTTCATCCACTTGTGATGGACTGACTTTGCGAGAATGCTCATATTGTTGGTTCCAAATCCGAATACAATAGGAGAGTTGCGTAGGCAGTCAGCCAGCATAAAACTAGTCAATTTGCAATGGATTTTCATAATGCAGAATATTTCGTTGAAACGTACCCACCTAACCACGCATTACATCAGCACACGGGTATTTGAGATGAGATTAAATGGAGCGACATGGCGAATGATGATTCACAAAACCGACCAAAACTACCTTAGGATAAGGCATAGTTGTTGTATTCAAGTTCACTATTCATGGACTCAAAGCAACACAACATTTCTAGAATGAATATTATTATTTCACAGTAGCCAGCCTATTGAATTTCTGAAAATATGGTTGTTGCAAGCACCAACAGGATGTCATGCTTGTCAAAATCAACTTCACATAAGTCACCATCTAACATTACAAATTAAGTGACAATAAGCATGATTATCAATGCTAAAACAATCCACATGAAATATTTAGAACATTTAGAAATCACTAACCTCTTGAAGGGTAAACTTCTCATGAAGAACAAGTGCCAAAATGGAACATGCAACAAGAAGAATCCAATAACGAAAAGTGTCTAGCTCACGGTCATATGAGCGCCTGACAACCCGATGGTACCTCATACACCAGACAATTGCCAAAGAGCTCCCAATAAAAACCAGTTTCATCACAGTGTTGTAAAGAGAGATGAAGTCGGTGAACAAATCCAGATACCGAGCTAAGAACACAATAGCATATAACTCTTGCGTCTTCAATGATATTCCTGAATACAGCAAAGACTCTCAATGACAACTATTTTCCAGCTACACGTCAGTCAGATTTCAGCATAAGTATACTTCAAGCTACCAGAGGATGCAACAAGTCCATATGTTTTATTTGATATTACAAGAAAGGTCATCTTTCACTCTTTTCCGGTTCTTTTTGTATTTAATTTTTTTTTTTGGGGGGGGGGGGGAGGAGGGGGGGACATGATACTCTATACCGTCACATCAGTACTAATACCAATGTATTATGACTTTGCTTATTTGTAGTCTAAGTCCTAACATACCATACTTCATCTGGTTTGTTGATTTACTTTTATAGACACCATCATGTACAAACGAACATTATAACATGTCTTTCCATATTTCAAATTACTCACAATGCCACTAATTTCACTAAATGTCATACATGAATTCAGATATCTACATACTACATGGCAAGAAGATAACCTAGTTAAAATCTCCAGAGCTCAAAGAAGTTTCAAAACATTATTTTCACAGATTTCCTAAGTGAAATCAAAAAGAACGCTGACTTGTTGCAATCTCTCAGTAGGTCTAATAACGCCCGAGTCCTAGGAGTTTCAGGAATTGGTGTAATGTAACTACTTCCTTATAAACAATGTACCATGTGCATTGCCTGATTCACTAACTAGCACAAAAATGGAATAATGCTCACTCTTAATTTATCAAATGAACATTAATTTTTTCACTCAGTGAACTGCTCAATTGGAACCTATTCAAACACACCTTAATCACTCTAGAAATTCCGTTCAATACATAATTCAATTTTAAATGCATACAAAATTAGGAATATAACTCGCAAATTCATTCAGTATATGTTCAATTTAAGAGCCAATTAGATACGGTCATTCATGTATAAAGCAAAACTACTCATTCGGGTTTCAACACGAATAAAGTGAACGAAGTTCATTGAAAACAGAACCGTAAGGTTTCCATGTTTCACCTTCTGATGCAAAACAACATGCTACAAAAAATATATACAATAGCTGATCGAGGAACTGATGATGAAAATGGAAATGGGAAGAAGAATACCTGAGCATGATTTGGTAGCATAAATTTTGAGAAGGAGAACTAAGACACTAATCAAATGTGTCATGTCCCCGGCCAGTCTGAAGATATTCATGATTGCTACTGCGAAAAGCGCTCTATTCAGCCCTAGATTGTTCTAGATTTGAGTCAATTCCTGAAGAAAATGACGAAGATTTGGGGTCTGACGGGTTGAAGATTGGAAGTTGATAGAAATGTAGAAATGAAATGGAACTTGGATTTTTGGAATTTGTTTTTGGGATCTCAGAATTCAGAAACGAGACACGGCAAATAATTTTTGTATTTGCATACAATAAATAAAATTGTAAGAAGCAGTATAAGATACACGTGTCGGTTCCAAACGTCCACGACGCATGTATAGGTAGAAAAACGACACTGATCATATATATATTTATTCACTTTTAGTTCGAATTTTTTTACTATTTGTTTGAACTTTGAAAATAATTGTTTTTTAAATTTTAGAGAGCGTTTTATATTCGGGAAGGATGAAAAATATCTCCAAAGAATGTAAAATTCATTTTTTGTTTTCTGTTAATAATTTGGTCCGACTATGTATTTATTATTATTTTGTCAAGCAAAAAATATTTTTATATATTTCATATTAAACTTATTGAGAGCATATTTGGACCTGTAGATATAATATAAGATCCAATTTAGTTTCTAACAACAGTAATGAAACAGTTTGCAAAGTTTCATTTATGAATAACTTGAACGAATTGTAATAAATGACACTACGTAAAGCAGTATTCTTTATTTAATTTTTAAACAACTTAAGATATTATTTTGTACGCTTTAAATTAAAAGTTTTAGATTAACAAAGAATACAATAGTCATAATGCCTATATTATAAAAATTTACTCTAACATTAGTTTTAAGTCAAAAATAAATATCCTAGTTAATAGGTTATGATGTAAAGTTTTAAGTTACTAAGCTCATCGAAGCACTCAACTCGTAAGCAATATACCACAGTAGTACATGTCAAACACTAACTCGAATCAAATCATATCAGAGGTAAAAAGGAGAGGAGATTTGAATTGACATGCACAGGGGCGGATCCACGTATAATTGAGGGGGTCATCCGAATCCCTTTCGTTAAAAAATTACACTATATAAGATAATTTTTTTAATTTATGTGTATATATTTAACATTGAACCCTTGAGCATAAGTCAAAGGACTAGCTCAGTGGCAAATGTGGTTCAATATTTTGCCTTAGCTTGTCTCAGCTATAACAAAGTCATAATGCCTATAATTGAAATAACAAACATAATTAGGTGTAACAAAAAAATAAAAAAATAAAAGGGAGAAAACTTACTAGAACTTAAATTTAATTGGTGCCAAGAGAAATTTGAACCTAAATAGAGGAAAAGGAAATACAAATTTTGGAATTGAAAAGAACGAAAGAAAAAAGAGAAAAAGGAAAAAGGGACAAGGAAAGAGAAAACGATTAATTGAAGGCAAAGATAAATAAAAGTCACTTTAAGATAGTGCTAGCAATTTTTTAAACACGTTAGCGCACCCTCCGCATATAAGTTGTAGAATAACTAAAATGTATTCAATTTAAAAATTAAATGTCTAATAATAAACATGTTAAATCAAGATTCTTCTATACTGTATATATAGAATATATAGAGATTGATATATAAATTCTGACAAGTTAAACTCAATTTGCACATATCGAAAGGATTTCAATCAATACAAAAATTATGGTTGAATAAGTCTAAGACCCTAAAGTTTGCTTTGATCAAACATGGATTATGTTAATGTAGACTATATGGAGAGCATGCTTTAATGTTTACCTCAAAACTATTGTTTTTTTTTAGCTTTGTGATATAGTTATTTAATTTGCAAATGAAAGTTATTTGTACACTTAAGCTATTTTTATTTTTAAAAAGTCAATTATATTAATTTTTTTAAGATACAAATATACCCCGTTCCAAAATAATCTACGTATAATTTATGCTTTTTCTAAAACTTAACAAAAGAAACATTAATTGCTTATTTTTTGTGTAAGACATTCAAAAATTATAATATGACATAAATATGACGCTATAACTTGAGCTTAACACAATAATTTTTATCTTCTTATTATATAGAGAAGAAGAAAAAAAATATAGTGAAAATTCGAACTTATATCTTGAAATGTGTAATATAAAAATATAATCAAATTAATATACATTTGGTTGGTTTGGTATTAAGCGAGGAAAAGCCGAACCAAGCTAACATATGATATAAATATGCTTAATTTTATATGTAACTTATGATTTATTTATTGTTTCTTTAAGAATCACTCTAAACATATTAATTTGTAATTCTTAATTGGCATATAATATTTAATCCTATGACCATTATAGGTGCTGTTTTTCTTTATCCAATTGCTTGTATGATGTATCTAAGCTTTTATTGTCACTTCCATTCACAAATCAAAATTTATTAAATTCATTATTTTATTTTTTTGATTTTGAGATATTATTTTATCGATAATTCTTAACAAAAAAGGCCCTAAAATATCTTTGAATTATTTTGATTTAGGATATTTTTGTACCATTTTCAATAGTTCAACGGTATTTTAGGCCCTTTTCTGTAATTAAAATTTTGTTGAATAAATTTTGATTTATAATTTATTTTAAATAATTAAATTTGAACCAATAGATGGTTGTCAAATGTTTTAAAAAATTATTCAAATTATTTAATTAAAATTCTATTAAATAATTTTAATTTATAGTTAATTTTAAATAATTAAATTATAACCAATAGAAGGCTTGCGTGTTTAAAAAAATTATTCAAATTATTTAATTTAAATTATATTAAATAAATTTTGATTTATAATTAATTTTAAATAGTTAAATATTAATCAATAGATGACCGCCACATGTGTAAAAAAATTATTCAAATTATTTAATTAAAATTATATTTAAAAAAATATCATTTTTAGAACTAAATGTGGTTGATTATCATATAAAATTCTAAAAATTAATACCCTTGTCATCCACCTTTAAGTCAAAAAATGAGTTTTTATTTAACATAATTTTAATTAAATAATTTGAATAAATTTTTTAAACACGTGGTGACAATCTATTGATTACAATTTAATTATAAATCAAAATTTTTTTAACAGAATTTTAATGAAATAATTTGAATAATTTTTTAAAAAACACGGCGGTCATCTATTGGTTACAATTTAATTATTTAAAATTAATTATAAATCAGAATTTATTTAATAAAATTTTAATTAAATAATTTGAATAATTTTTTTAAATACGTGGCAACCCACTATTGGTTAAAATTTAATTATTTAGAATTAATTATGAATTAAAATTTATTTAATAAATTTTTAATTACGGAAAAAAACCTAAAATATCCTCGAACTATTAAAAGTGATACAAATCCGTTTTTTTATTAAAAAAAAGATTATTTTTGGATCTAAAATAAATGTCAAGGACAGTTTAGATATAAAAAATATTTTTATACTATTTTAACTAATTCAAAGGCATTTTAAGCTCTTTTCATTTCTTAAAACTAAATATATCATTTATCAATGGAAAAATTTGGGTTTGACTTATTCCATGTACTTCTTATTTCTGCTATATTTGCCACCATTACAACCCAAACAGTGACCACTAAATCCGTTTCATCAGCCACGTGGGACAATCCCATTGGCTAAGCTTCGTGGCTCCCAAAGAACACCACTGCCACGTTTTCATCACCAACTGCATTTTCCAATTTGTGACAAAGTGAAGATATTTATATATTTCTTTCTATATTAAATAATTAATATCCCACTTGGCGTCACGCGTTCTCCGTCTCTGTTAACTGGTGACGCTTGCACATAAACCCGTCAGATCCGCTGCTTCTCTCTCTCTCTCTCATGGTCAAAACCCTACAAATAGAAGCTTAGCTCGACGGAGAAATCGAGCGAATAACAGTCCACGGACATCTCCAGATCGTCGCTGCCTCTGTGAGTCTTTCGGATCTCTTCTGCATGTATTTTTATCATAATTGAGATCTAGAGAATTGATTTTTTTGTGTATGGAGAAAATGACATCATATATGTACCGGAAGAAGAGATCGACAGATCGAAAAACGGCGTGAAATGATAATATTTCGCGGAGCTGAGATCTGAATCGTGTAGTTAGAATCCGTAGATCGATGAGTTTATTTAGCTCAAGATCTGTTTTGTGTCTGAGTTGATGAAATGTATGCGTTTATTTTTATGTTATATGTGTGTGCATATATATCTGAATTCCGTAGAGTACGAAATTCTGAAGGTTTTTGGCTATTAAATTTTGATTTGTAATATGATGGTTAAAGGATCTAGATCTGAAATGTATATTTGTGTATCTTCCTACGTTTTCATGATATCTAGATAAAGATTTGGCTTGATGGACAGTACGAGTAAATGGATTTATTAATCTATGTGATGGTCACTCATCGACCATGCAATGCAAAAATATTTGAAGTGGTACATGAACAACAGAGCCGAGATGTTTTTGTATCTGTATGAACATTTTGATCTTGTTGCAAGCATTGAATAAGTACTATTGACTTAGACTGCATGAACTCCAAATTTTGTTTTCCTGATGGCATAAAAAAAATTCAACTTGATATAAGTATGGTTGTTTTCAATCAAAAAACTCTTCTCTATTTTAGTTATGTCAACAATTATAAGTTTATGTAAACCCCGAAGAGAATTGTTGCACGGATATAATATTATTTGTATATTTAGAGGTTTAATTTGTCCTATTATTAGCAGGAATCTGTTGATTGATTGATATCTGTGATTTCCATGTTTTAGTCCTTGAATTTGGAGGCTGGGGGTGGAGTCTAGAAACAATCTTATTTTTTCATCTTAAAAAGAAAGAAACTATCTCATTTTGTTTACCCTTATCAGCTCAATTTATATGCTTCCTGTTTTTGGGTTCCAAGCATATCCATGTGCTCTCAATTAATCTATATGCTTCACTGAATCTGAATGAATGATAGCACCTTTCATTGATTGAAAACTTTCTCAAATTAATCTTTCTTGGTAGCTATGCACATTATAATTACACAAGATCATGAGTGAATCCCACAATTAGAAGTTTTGAATATGCTTGTACTTTTTGCTGGTATAGTTGAGGCACCATATCTTCCCTGTTGTTTGTCTAATAGTTCTTGTCTTTGGGTTTTTTCTGGTTTGAACAGAGATAGTTCTGTTTATAGTGAACAATGGGAGGAGGATTCAGAGTGCTGCACCTTGTGAAACCATTTCTTTCATTCCTACCCGAAGTTCAGAGTGCTGACAGGAAGGTTCAATTCAAGGAGAAGGTCATCTATACTGTAATTGCGCTTGCTATTTTTCTGGTTTGCAGTCAACTCCCTCTTTATGGCATACATTCTACAACTGGCGCGGATCCTTTTTACTGGATGCGTGTCATTCTTGCCTCAAACCGTGGTACAGTCATGGAACTTGGAATTACTCCAATTGTGACTTCTGGAATGGTGATGCAATTGTTAGCTGGATCAAAAATCATCCAAGTGGACAACAATGTCCGTGAGGACCGAGCACTCCTGTAAGTTGATTTTTTTTCAAGATTTTTATTTCTTTTATATATTTTGTTTCTTTACTCCTTGAACGACTATATATGTATATATATATATTGCATCAGTTCCATTTTGCTACTTGTCTCTTGTTTTAATTCCATATACAGTGGAGCTTATGAGGATGATATGATCTGTAACTTTAATGCTGAAATCATTTTGCAGAACCTAGATTAGTTGTGTTATTTGAATTTGCAAGACAAATTTCATGTTTCAAATTCTCACCTTTGAACTTATACTGAACATTCTGCTGCCATCTGATTCTTGTATGTAGACTACATCACTCTGTGCACCCCCCACCCCCCCGCCACGCATATCCCCAAAGATTGAGATGCATTTTTTTGGTACTTGTTACTCAGTTACCTAACAAAATTTTGTTCTTGCTATTAAGTAGATTTTTATGATGTTTCTTTTAGCTGTTCTGCTCAATGAAGCTGTCTCATGTGCTCTCTTAACAAATTTATCCCATGCAGTAATGGTGCTCAAAAGTTATTGGGTATCCTGATTGCTGTCGGTGAGGCAGTTGCTTATGTCCTGTCAGGGATGTATGGCAGTGTTAGCCAATTGGGTGTTGGAAATGCTATCCTCATTATCCTCCAACTCTGCTTTGCTGCTATCATTGTCATGTGCTTAGATGAACTTCTTCAGAAAGGATATGGTCTTGGCTCTGGAATTTCCTTGTTCATAGCTACCAATATCTGGTATGTTTTTACTTTCTATCAAAAAACCTGTTTTGCGTTTGTCAGTACATTCATGGAGCTTATGGTTCCGAGTTAATTTTATTTTCAGTGAAAGCATTATCTGGAAAGCATTTAGTCCCACAACCATCAATACTGGGCGTGGTGCTGAATTTGAAGGCGCTATTATTGCTCTGTTCCATCTTTCTATTACTAGAGCAAATAAAATTAGTGCCCTGCGTGAGGCTTTCTACCGGCAAAGTCTCCCGAATGTGACAAATCTGCTTGCAACTGTGTTGATCTTCCTCATTGTTATCTACTTCCAAGGATTCCGTGTAGTTTTGCCAGTTAGATCTAAGAACGCTCGTGGACAGCAAGGTTCATACCCAATCAAACTCTTTTACACCTCAAACATGCCTATTATTTTGCAGTCCGCACTTGTCTCCAACCTGTATTTCATCTCTCAGGTACCTAATTGTTAAGTATTTTTGGTTGATTGCCAACTTGCCGTTACATGTTCCAAGAGTGTGACAATTTCTTTTTCTTTTTGCCCTCTTCTATTTTCTCTATGATCAGTTACTCTACAGGAGATATGGAGGAAATTTCATTGTGGATATGATAGGAACTTGGAAAGAATCTGAATATTCTGGACAATCTGTTCCTGTTGCTGGTCTTGCTTACCTTGTCACTGCGCCATCAAGGTATTGTTCCCCTTTTCTTCAGCCAATCAATCTCTATTTCGTGTAAAAGTTCTTCACGAATCTAGGTTTAGCCCCACACCTTGCACTTGGCGCTTCTTCCATGAACGCCATTGACTGTCAACTTTTTTATGTATTTCAGCTTGGCAGAAATGGTGTCACATCCATTCCACGCTCTTTTCTATATAGTGTTCATGTTGTCAGCCTGTGCCCTGTTCTCGAAAACCTGGATTGAAGTTTCTGGATCATCTGCCAGAGATGTTGCCAAGCAACTTAAGGTAAATGATCTTGTTTGCTTTTGTTGTGTAAACTTTCAGTCTCCCATTCTATTTGTTCCAAAGTGATTTGGCAGTAAAATTAATTGAAATTCAACTTGGTCATTGTTAGTGGTTGTGGTGCTGTGTTATGGATGGCAACCAGAATGACAACTTTTTCGCTGGGTTCTAACTTTGCCCCATGCTGTTGATTATGAGAAGAAATAACTGCTATAGATTATTACTGAATGAATTATTAAGAACTCGTTTTGTCCAGTCAAAACAGGTTAAAAGAGACATCGTTTTTCTTTCCATTTGCCCATAACATACTAATGAAATTTTGTAATATCTGACAGTAATATCCCACATCTCTGAATTTTGAATCACGGTTAAAGCGTTGGTTACTTTTGCCTCTGAAAGGAATATGTTGGTTCTTGGAGCTTGATTGCCTCACGTAGCCCGTAGGTTATGAGACAGGATCACGGTGGTTTTTGTACAATTTAGGGTTTGTGTATTTTCTAGAAACACTTGTTTTTCAAAAATAAGAGCAACTGTTTTTCTTGAACAAATGCTACGAGTAATTATTTTGAGAAATTTATTTTTTTCTCAAAATTAAACAATCCAAGAAGACTGATTTACTCAGATAATTTTCTAACGAGTTCTTCCAAAACTCGTCTCAAATTCAGATTGTCTCTTTGCCATTAAAAGTTATGTTATCTTCTAGATATTTTATAGATAGATATGGCTCCCATGAATATAATCGGTATGACACTTTCAGCGGTGATTGATTTGCAGGAGCAACAAATGGTGATGCCTGGTCATCGTGATTCCAACCTGCAGAAGGAATTAAATCGTTACATACCTACTGCAGCTGCCTTTGGAGGAGTTTGCATTGGTGCATTGACAGTATTGGCAGACTTGATGGGAGCGATTGGATCAGGAACTGGAATTCTTCTTGCAGTCACAATCATTTACCAGTATTTTGAGACATTCGAGAAGGAGAAGGCCACTGAACTTGGTATGTTTGGTTTGTAGGCTGTAGCGTTTATGCTAGTTTGTCCCTCCTTCAAGCCAAGAGAGCAATGTAGTTAACTTGTTGGTTTATAATGGATAGATATTTAAGGCCTCAAGTTTTTTTCTGTTAAATTTTGTAAGTTTTTTTTTGTTTTTAACTGTGCTGATGAGCCAGAATGTTACAAGTCAAGACTAGGTTAATTTACAGAAATTCTCACTGAATGTTGCTTTACCTTTCCCCTGATTCGTCTGCATAATGTGGATGATACAAGCATCGAGCACAAACAAGCTTTAGGCACCTTGTGTTTTGCTTTTCGGTTTATAGCCATGTTATAATGCCTTCAATTCCTCCTACACTCCGTGATGTGTTGGGCTAAGCAGATGTTTTTAGACGTGCTGCGTTGTTTAAGTTCAACATGTTAATGTTCTAAGCAGATTCATTTTTTTAATATATAAAATGGATCTCAACTGTTTGGTGGCTGGTGTGTAGATAACCTTTGTCCTTGGACCTTTAGTTGCCGTGAAAGAAATGAAAATTGATGCCAAAACAAAATTAAGAAAAAGAATAATGAAGATAACAATGTGAATTTAGATAAACAGCATATACATACACTTCAAGCTGGAACGTGGAGTTCATCGTGAAAGTGAAACGAGAATTGGCCATTTATATTGTAACAACTAGTATACTGTAGAGATACTTTTACAAAATTTACCTTAGCCCGAATGAACAAGAATATATCTTTTCTGTGGAAGTAGATTACTAGCAACGGATCTTTTTTTGTGACAATAAAACCATTATTATCACCGTTGCTGCCTAGGGACAACAAATAATCTTTTGGGTCTTATAGTTCTGTTTCTTAAGCCAGAAAAGTGCTGAACACTAGGTTAACTCAATGATAAACACTATTCATACCAAACATTTCAACTTAACATGGATATTTTGTTATAGCTACTGTTAAAAATATTGTGTTGTGCTTTTTATAGTATTTGACATGGCTCCTTCACTGTTGTTATTTCTTTTTTTGAATTGCTTTTTTCCATGAGGGTTCTATCGAAAACACCATCCTTTTTGGTTCTATTGAAAACAACATCCTCTATCTCCGAGATACCAGTAAGGTTTGTATACACTCTATCCTCTTCGAATACATATATTTGGACATTTCCTTTGCAACCAAAAGCTACGGCACCACTAGGCAATTAGCTAGTTTTTGGGATTGATATTCATTTCTGGATTCCTTCAATGAGCCTATCGGAGATACTTGTCTTCTCCGATAAGTATACTCAGCCTTGTAGAACATTCTTTAAAACCCTTTATAATTGAAGGTCCAAAGCAGCACAATCTTGTAGTGCTACATATTAATTTCATGTTCACTAGTGTACGGAGTGGTGCCACTTGTATAACAATTTCTTTTAATAATAATGTTTTAAATACTTCATTGTATCCTAACCAATGGTTGGATCACGATTCATGGATATGCAAAATAATAGGGAAAACAACGGGGACTTGTCATCCCATTTATCATATTCTCTACGAGATGCAAATATCAAATCGAGACGCGATACAGATATTAATACATCCCTCATTTTAAAAATCGATTTGAATTAATTTGATTTTGATCAATAATCCATTCGTGAACGTCTTTAATCTAAACTCCAAAATATCACAATCTTCTAGATGCATACTCCTAGTACCTGTTAATCTATATTTTATCTTCTATTTTTGCACTTTAGTGATTTGTCGCTTTAACTTTGCGGCTTACGAATAGATTGTCTTTTCAGAGGAATATTTGCTTTGAGCTATATGCTGCTTAGTAATACTGGAATTGAACTTGTCTTTTATCCTCTTTTGTTCCATTACAGTGATACTGTATCCAATATTAAATGAAAAACTGATTCCTTTTCATCCATTTTTAGCTTTGCTTTTGTTTATTCTTTCCATTTTTGAGCGGCAAAAGGGCATCGTGAACATATGAATCGATTTACGACCCATTAGGCCATAAAAATTATTCACTTTTTTTGAACTTCAATGTTTAATCATAAAAATTTCAAACTCAACTTGAAGTTATATTTCAAATTTGGAAAACAATTTAATCTAAATATGCTTTGTAAAAAGTATAATCAGAAACAACTCCAACTCCAACAATGCAAAATAAAGTAAAAAATATTTAAAATCTATTACCAAATCCAAACGCCTACTTAACTAGATACTATAACTTTGACACGAGAATAGAGATACGAAATTGGAAAATCATGTCTCATGGGTCCTTTCTTTTTGAAACGCAAAAGCAAACTAATGTACAAGAATTTCAAAGATCCTTCCCCCTTTTTTTCCCACACGATCTCCGACATCCATTAAAGTCGATTAATTTAGATTAGCGCTGAAAAATCCCATTTTAAGGGTAAATCAGTATGTGCCAAAGACGATTCAATTCCTAGGTTCAACCACAACCTTTGGTGGTAATGCTACTTCATTCATTGGGAAAAAGAAAATGAATAAGGAAATTAGGAAAATTAGTTACACGGTCTTCAAATATTCAAATGAGAATTAAGAAATTTCATAGAGAAGAAAAGTTCACGTAAGGTTCATCAATAGTATCTCAGGTTCAAATTTTAATTTATCTCCAGTTGGTCCCAACTGCTACAATCAACATGTAACATAAGTGCAAGTAGCTGGTGGTATAATAATAAACTATATCCTTTTCAGAGAATTTAAGGCAGTTAAAGCAAAAAGATAAGAGGTAGTAGTCTTATAAGCCTTATTAGATACCTTTAATAATAACTCTGATCAGATATTCTGTATCTTTGATTAGACATTTATGCTTTTGCCAAAGGGTGAAATCAATGTACATGTAAAGCTGAGATACCACAAAATTTGTTTGCATATATTGCATATGTAGTCTTTTTAGCTCTCAATGGAATTGTTTGAACCCTTTTTTCTAGGGTGCATATTTTGTCCCTTTTGTATAGCCAATGGTCACTCTGGAATAAGGCTTGAAAGAGTTAGTAAACTAGTAATAGTAATATATTCTCACTTTGATTTGGTGGTGAATAGAGTTATTCGATATTTGTGTTAGCGGTGAAATTTAAAATATAAGAAAATAAATATAGGAAGAAGCTATTTTTTTGAAATAGTTCTTTTAAATCGAGGGTTTATCGAAAACAAATTCTCTAATCCAAAGTTAGTGGTAAGATTTGCGTCTATTCTACCGGCCTCTTCAGATACTACTTGTGGAATTACATTGGGTATGTTGTTGTTGTATAGGAAAAAGCCAGTTAGAAAATTCAACATCTACTATTTATATATAAAAAAATAGTTTTGACTGTATATATATATACCATATAATTTTTCAACAAAGGAGATTTGGATAAACCACGTTGTGACCCCATAAATCCTCCCTTTTGCCTGTGTTTGTGGGAAGTGGCTAGCAGGTTCATCGTGAAATTAATCGGGGCGTGCAAATTAATCCGAAGACCACGATTATAAAACAAAATTATATACATGTACATACTTTGGTTCTTTGGATCCTTATCCTATGCCAACCCTAGTTCTTTCTCTAAAAGAAAGAAATAAAGATAAACAGCCTTATGGGAGGTTGACATGTACTTGCATTGCAGTAATTCGATGAACATTTTTAGGAGCATGCACTTTCTTTTATTTTCTATATAAATAAATAATCACGTTGAGTACATATGTAAAATCTTCATTCACTTTTTGTTTGTTTATAATTTTTTCATCAATCACATTGAGGGAAATTAAAATTGAAGTGGAAAAGAAAGGGAAAGGTGTTCAATATGAGACCGGACGTATTGTAGTAACACTTGAAGTCACGTTTAGAATGATCAGCACCTTTCTTATCTGCTGTGACAAAGTTAGGAATTTTGCTATATATATAAATACAAATTTTTAATAAAGAATATTCAATTGGCCACCTCTTATATTATGTTATGCCACCGAAGTTAGATTTAATATCACTACATAATTGAGACGAAAAAAATAATTTAATTCCAACTTGAGCCATTAGTCTTTTAAAAGATCCCTTAAGAGGCATCTTTCTAGGTTTATATCAAGACAGCTCATGATCGATAAATGAAAGCTATATGTATTTATATGGTGGAGGCATTTAATTTGTATCACAAGAAGCTTGATAAAATTAGGCAAGGTTTTAATTTGGGGAGAAATATTATGGTTAAAACTGTGTTGTTTAAATATTATTTCATGGATACAAAAGTAAGTTGAATTAATAATGATGTTTATTAGAAGCTCTTACTTCAAAGCAACATGCGAAAAAAGGTAAAAGGATTTTGATTAAGGTTGTAGTTGGAGTGCTCAAAATAAGTATGATAAGTAATAAACTCAAAGCCATGTCTTTTTTCAATCAAAGGATATATATATAGGCATTTTATAAAAAAAATTATACTATAAACAAACACCAACAAAGGCATAATCATTAATTTTATATTTATGTTGTCTACTCCTCCATTTTTTTTTATATGGTTGAGGTAGTCTTGTTTATCATCTTATTGTGGTCCCTTATTAAACATGGGAAACAAAAGAAGTAATCGTTAAAGTTGCTTTCAAAATTGTTGTTTTCAACATTTATATTTCCACGTTTGTTAAGGTTAGGCATATATAGCTCCTATATATAAATGGGTCCAAAGACTAGGAGAAAATTTCAGCACAGTTACTTTGGGTATGATAGGATTGCCACAATTTCTTGAGAGATTAAAGATAGTATCTCTGTCACTGTATCAAAATAAATGGATTCTACACATTTGATCTTTTTTTATAATCGTTTTTTTAGCATTTAAACCTAAATATTGTAAAATTAGGTCCAAGACCTAAATCATACCTCAAAAACTTAACTCAAAGAAAGAAGGATTATCCAATGCTTATAAAGAGGTAACTTATCTCAATAACCACTCATGTGAGACTTTTGCATTTTTCAACACCCCTCCTCACACTCAGGGTTGGGCATTCTTCAATATCATGTAAAATTAGATCTTAGACCTAGCTCACACTCCAAAAGTTAGCTCAAAAGAAAGAAGATTGTCCAAGCTTTATAAGAATATACCACCAAACTCATGATGAAGTACTTACCGATGCACGTTTGGCACATGAAATTCAGACTCATATACAAGTAAAAAAGGTGTATTATTACTCAATATTGATCTTATCTTTTTTTTACAGATGGGAAAATTCCTTTTTTTTTCTTTGCATATTTAGGAGATCGATGTCACTATGTATGAGAAAATTGCACCATATTTTTTTCTTGCAAGATTCGAAAAATGGATCGCATGAGCAGGCAAGAATTACTGTTTTTTTGCTCATATATAAATTGAGACGTAAATCAAAAGCTTTCTTTGTCCAAGACTTTTTATGTAATAATGATCCATTTAGTAGTAATAATTAGCATAAAATTCAAGTAGTATTTCATTAATAAGTTTGTTATGAAATTCATAATGCAATTGGGAAGTGCTACAGCTATAGGAAATAATTAGTTTCCTCAGGTATTCTACAGTGATTTAGCTATTCCCAAAAGGAAGTCTCTTACTCGGTTTGGTTTGGTTCGATGTTATGTATTATCGATTTTCAGTTTATCGATTTTTATCTTCAACGGTTTAATTTTTAATTTAACCAATAAGAAAATGCTGATAAAATAATTATATGACTTCTCCAATAATTTGGAGCGAAAAAACAATAATATAACTTTACGGAATGCTTATAAAATAGAAACAATAGTAACTAACATGAAAAGAACTCAAGTGCAAATAAATAAAAAAAACTAGGACAATAATGTGAATCGAAGGTTAAAACGTAAAGGTAGTAAACAATAATGTATTGATATTAATATTTAATATTTACTTAGGGGTAAAGTAATAAATTATTATTGTCTTGCTGAGTTATCGGTTTATCCAATAATCAAATATTAAAAACCAATATTGAACCAATAATCCAATAATTCCTTTTTATAAAATCATTAAAAATCCATTAACCCAATAACATTTTTTTCGATTCGATTTTTGCACACCCAAGTCTCTATGTAATAAATTTGTCTATGCTTAAAGCAATATATAGAACAATTAGGATCATAATTACTAATTAATTACGTATCAACTTCTAATTGACGCTATGTAGAATACGTATATGATTGAACTTGTAATGTCAAAAGTTGAATGAAATAATCATTTTATTAAAAATAATTAAGATATTTTCAATCTATTATTTTTACAGGTTAAACACCGAATCAGTCTTCTAAAATACTAATTTTATATTTTTTTTATTCACAACTTGACCATCTTTAATTATGTACGCAACCAGCCAAATGATCATTTCCTTAGAATGTATGTTACACCTCATGTCAATTTGTACTTTCTATTTTCGGAAATTGCATTGCTATTCTTTTGTTGTAAATATACTTTTGCTTTATTAACAAAGGAAAAATATTTTAAATTATTCTTGAACTTTACAAAATGGTTCAAATTTGTCATTATAAATAATTATAACTAACGATAAAAGCTTTTCAACACAGAGAACTCTTCTATAAGAAAAAAAAGGTCACATTTATTCTTAAAGCAAAATGATTCAGATTTGTTTTTATAAATTTGTAATAAGTTCAATAGCAAATTTTCAACATCTCGGGTATATTTGACTACGATTATTAGCCTGTTTGGATTGATTTATTTTTAAGTAACTTATAAATTAAAAATTGCTTATAAGTTTTTAAAAAAAAAGTAGGTGCAAGCTAAATTTTTTTTTTGACTTATAAGTTGTTTTCAACTTATAAAATGCTTAAAATAAGTTTATTCAAATAAACTCAACTATTTATTGAAATTTATTTTAAGGATAAAATAACTTTAAGTTAATCAACCAAACACTCAAAAAAACCCTGAAAACAGATTATAAGTCAATCCAAATGACCTCTGTTAACTAAAGACGAATTCGACAAATATAAATATTTTCCCTTATTTAAACATTTTCTAATGAAGAAAATTCTTTCTTTCATTAAATTGTAAGCCCTTAGCATAAATCATGGAGATAAGATAACTGTTCTACAAATACCAGTGATGTCTATATTTGTTTCATTCTTTGTAGCATCAACATCTATCTTTTCTCTGTTTCCTTGGAATATGCACATGTATTAATTATTATCCTTCAAATTTTAAACATATAGAATGACTAAAAATAATTCCTTATCTAGTGGATATATAAATGTCAGATTCATTGAGCTCCAATTATTAAGTATCTTTTATTTTTGGTAGCTGCACTACTTTTTATGATTTTGAATAAATATTGGCTCCATTACTATATTTTTAAAACAAATTAAGGAGGTAGGTTGTCTCCTAATGATATCAAGAAGGGCATTATTATTTGACTAGACCATTAAGAAGCTAGAGAAAGTATGATTTTGTAGGGCAGGCCTATGACCATACATAGCTCTCTCTATCAAATATTTTAAAATCACAATCAACTTGATTTCCTCCTCACATATGGTAGGGACTTTCATTAATTTTATTTGATACTATTCAACTTCTTTTCTTGAGTAATAAATTGGAGCCTAATGCATACTTATATTGAGCCCGTTTGGATTGACTTAAAAAAAATAACTTTTATATATGAAGTGTTTTTAGAATGCATACTTATATTACTATTTGCCCGTTTGGATTGGCTTAAAAAAAATAACTTTTATATATGAAGTGTTTTTAGAATTTTGAAGTGCATAACTTTTATATATGAAGTGTTTTTAGAATTTTGAAGTGCTGAAAGTTATTTTTATAAATAAGCAGTTGAGTGTTTGGATAAAAGTGCTTATAATGTGAATTTTAGGGTTAAAAGAATAAAAAAAGGTAGTTTGAGAATTTAGTTAAAATATAAGGGATATAAAAGTAATTTTCATGGTCAAAGAAAATGACTTTAAGCACTTTGAAAAAAAGAAGTTAGGAATCCTAACTTTTTATTTTTGACTGACTTTAAGAACTTTATGGCTTAAAGTCAGCATTAGACAAACACGTCTAAAAGCTAAAAAAAGGCTTTAAGCTGGTTTTGACCAACTTAAAGTCAATCCAAACGGGCTCTATATTCAACTTTCTTTAAAAGAAATTGGAGGTTAGTGAGTGAGGCGTAATCATTATCAATGTCCCTCACCTCAATATTTTCCTCGTAGCAAATCAGTAAAACACTGAAAAATATATAGTGAAAAACATATTTTCATTGAAATAATGAAAAAATAATATTTTTTTATATGAATATATTATTATTATTATTATTTTCTTATCGATTAATAAAAATATTTGTGAAAATAGTCACTAAACATTTTTGAGCGAAAAATTTGAATGAAAATTAGTGTTCTATGATGAGAATTCTGATTTGCGTATAGAACATTTTCACTACTACTAGGATGGTAAAGTGTTTAATTATGAATAACAAGAAAGTGATCTGCAACTAAGTAAATCAAAAATAAACTTAGAAATAAATGGAAAACTAAGATTAACAAAAAGAGAAAATTCCTCTTCATTAACCATTTGATGACATTAATCTGTATACATAAGTTGTTAATATTGTAGTTTCAGTTAATTGTTCATTAATTTCAACTAAAATGTAATTCCTAAAATCGAATTTATTTCCTTTAAAAAAAAAAAAGGTGGGACAAAGAGTACACACGTTAAAATTGTTGAGACATTTTGCTATCGTGTGAGTGGTAATTTGAACATCATTTGAAAACAACAGCAGAGAGTAATTTGTGTTGTGGACCATGTATACCCCTGACTAATTGACAAGAAAAAGTATATATTCTGTAAATCATTAACCAGTCACTGACCACACACACACACAAAAAAAAAAAACAGAAGAAAAATTATCATAAAATCTATATACAATTTTGAATTTTCAAATTTTAAAACTAAAATTCATTAAATTAAAATCACCAATCATTCCAAATTAATGAAAGGAAGAAGGGGCATTGTATAGTGCTGTATGTACCAGCAAGCCCCATTTTCCATCATCTATCACCATCAACAGTTGTGTCCATAATAGAAGGATGTGGTTGCCTATGTTGTGCCAATTTGAAATACTTTTTTTGAATTGGATTTATTTTGTACGAATTTAAATTAGTTGGACATAAATATACCTATCGATATCCCGAGAAAATGGTTGTGTCCATTTGGCCAAATTATCCTTTTTCGCTTGATGATATTGATTTTACTACATTAATCTATCGATGAATCATTTTTAAGTCATATCCTATATATATATATATATATATATATATATATATATATATATATAAAAGTGTTAATTATGTTATGACAAGTCTCTTTTTAGCATCAGCCATCACTTACTAAAAACAAGAAATTAACTTGCTCGGTTGACCCTTGGACGTTCAAAACGTTATAAGAAAATAATATTTAGATTTAATTTAATTTCAAAAATTAACTTACTAAAAAGAGGATTACTCGATATTAAGTAAAGTGATCAAATATTTTAGATATTTCACCCCGATGTCTGCATGATCAAAGATGTTAACTAGAGCATAAAACACATAATATGAATGTCTGGCGAAATATAAATTTAATCTTTAATATTTTATTTTAGTCCATTCAATTTATTTTATTTTATCTCATAAGTGAAATAAATTAATTTCTAAAATTATTAATTTTATTCGCAAATCAAATGAACAAAGTTGTTTGGATTTCCACTTGTTTGACTTTATTGCATTGATGACTTGTACATAAGGGTGTCTCGAGATTAGGGAGGGAAAGTCATTTTTTCTCTCAAGTTATTGATGTTTTTGTCTCGTAATACGAGATACGATGAATAACTAACAATACTCCTTCGTGTTTAATTATTTATTAAATATTTTTTAATTTAATTTAATTTATTTTTTTATTTTAACAAATTAAAAAAGATAATTTTTTTATTTATATTATATTATTAATTTATTAATATTGAATTAATATTTTTAAAAATATAATGAGTAAGTATATTTTTTAATAAATATGTTAAATTAAAATTTAACAATTAAAAAAAATCAAAAAAGTATAATATTGTGCAAGTGTGAAAACTAATAGCCGAAATGAGAAAAAAGAGAAAACATGTCCATCGATAAAGAAGCCACCAAACAAACTGCAGAAACCCTTATCTAAGGGATTCCACTTTCCCAGAATTAAGGCTTACGGGGGAAATTGGAGCAGCAGGAACGATAAAATAAGTATAATTTCTTCAATTTATTTGTATTTGGACGAGTTAATTCTTCTGAAGTTCACAATCTAAATCAAAAAAAAAATTAAGATAAAAAGAAAAAATACGTGAGTTCACAAAATTTATTATGTGTCTTTAAAGAATTTATTTTTTTCATTGTTATTTCAAAATGAAACGAGTATACCAATTAAAAAAATAGCGATATCTCAAACTTCAATAACTTTAACGGAACTCAAAAACTATTAATGAAATCACACAAACATTCGACTCCAGAAGGAGTAAAAAATTTGATGCAAAAAATGAGGAAAAACCTCACTATTTATAGCCAATATTTTGGGTTGAATAAGTGTGAATCCATCTGTTCCGAATGGATATGGTGTATGTTGTCCTTTGCAAAAAATTTCACAAATTTTAACAACTTAATACAACAACAATCCAGTGAAATCCACATCGTGGGGTCTGAATAGGGTAAAGTGTACGCAGACCTGACTCCTACCAATGTAGGACGGCTGTTTCCGCTTAACAACTTAATGAGACTGATAAATAAATTAGCAATCAACATTCAACCACATTATTTGTTGAAGCAGAAGCAGAAGCCGAGTGGGCAGCGATAACGGTGCGAGACACTCTCTTCTAAACCTTTTAAGAGTTAAAAGAAATGTTTCTTAATACAAGGAGAAAAAATTTCATCTATTCTATAATTAGGGAGAAATGACTTTCATTTTTCGTTTATTTTATTCCCCCACTTTTTTCAATTCACATTTCTCAATTCACACTTTACTTAAATCAAACGTTAATAACTTACTTATTTAATTATTGAATTTATTTTTAATCCAGTTAGCTTAGTTATTTTCAAATTAGATTGATATGCAATTTAAATTGATTCATGTGAAATTTTATTAATATTTTTAAAAAAATATTAACATTTTGAAGAAGAAGAAAAAAAAAAAAAACAGTAACAACAGCTTTGACTACTTTTTATCTTTTTAAAATTTTATCGTTTACATGCTCATAGGATAAATTATATTACATGTAGTACTATTAAGTGTAAGTATCATAATGTAAATCATTGTCTTAAATGCTTTGAAGTGAGAAATGCCTCTTTAATAAAACAAGGAAATGTAGGTTCCTTAAGGAATTATCTGAATGGTATTTATATTTGGAGAGGGAAATAAAATAGAAAATAATTTATTAGACCGGCTCGAAAGATTGCCTATACATAATAATTCTGATTTGAGCAAGAATAGACATAAGTAAATTAAATGCAAGAAAATCTTGGTTGAAAAATTGAATGTTTGAGAATAATGATATATTTATATCTTTTAGAAAATCCTCAATCAAATCGATTGAAAATCTCATAAGGTCCTTTTGAGGTGATTAAGGAACCTTTGTGTAGGGAAGTATACGTTATTTTGATATTATATGCATAATAATATTTGGCAATATAGAAACATTCTTGGGCATAATCATCACTATCTTTTGGGAGCTGTGCTTTTCAAGCATGCGCTGGATATACGTTTTAGGTATAATAATGCTGCATTATAATTCACTCAACAATTAATATCATACATAAAAATTTCTCTTTTCATGTAGCACTGTGAACTACTAAAAATGGATGCAATTAGTGAGAGGTAACTCATACTCCCTTCGTCCCGTATTACATGTGTATTTTAATTTTAAAAAAATAATTATTTCATATTACTTAATCACTTACTAAATTATAATAGAATTAATTAAATTTTTTATATTTTATTACTACGATTAATATGACCTTTAGAAGTTTGGACAATTTCCAATACTGGCTATTTTTATATTTTATGTATAATTTTTATAACTTATTTTTATGTGCATTGATATAAACAAATGACAAAATAATAAAGTTGATCAATCTATTAATGATTTTTAATTATCATGTAAAATAGAAAATGTATATCTAATATGGAACGGATGAAATAATAAAAACAACCCAAAGAAAAAGAAAAATTCCTTCATCCTTTTTCTTTGAAAATTTGTAAGAATTTTCCCGGGAATTCAAAATCTAAATGTATACAAATATAATAATAATAATTTTAACTAAAAATATATATAATGTAATTTTCTTATACTTCTTTGGTTGTATGTTTTGTTGGTTTTGTTTGGCTGTGCAGGTACTCCAAGAAGCTGAACCTGATCACAACAAAGAACCTCCCTTCTTGTGTAACTGACACCAACAAGCAACCTAATCACAAAGGAAGCAACAAGGAGATGCACATTTGCTTGTTTGTGTATTTTTCTGTTGTTGGTTGTCTATGCAGGTATCCCAAATTCAAAAGAGGGATCTACAACAAGCATATTACCAATTCAGCTACAGAGGCAACAACAAACTGGTTACAGGACTGCAGCAAGCTTCACTGCTTGCTTCTTTGGCTATTTGTATGTGCAGATCCACATACCAGGAGCTCTCCATCACCCTCCAACATCCTCCACTACCTGCAGCAACCATACCAAATTATTTGGATCCCCTTGCAGGTGCTTGATTGTGAATATAGGCACAAAAGAAGATCATCTACTAGCTGGGCTGAACAACCACATCATCAATGGCCTAGGTACAAGGCAGCAACAGTTCTACTCCATAACAATAGCCACAAGCAAAGCTACTACAGCTTCAATTTGCAGCAAGCAATAAGCTTTTTCAAGGCCTTCCGCAACAACTCCAAGGATGTTGGTTGCTACATATTTACGCTACATTCATCCTCTTTAGCTGATATATGCTCAATCCTGAAGTGGATGCAACCTTCCATTGGGACTTACCTGGTATGACAAGACTAAAAAGGGCAAAGATGAAAAGAATTTTCCCACCCCATGCGAGATAGAAGGTTCATATACTTGTTCTTCTTTCAATTTAGCTATGTATGGTACGTAGCATAGTTGAATAGGATTAGTGTAGGTTACTTTCTTGTTTTCTCATGGAAGGGGAGAGTCTCCCTCATTTATGCTTTATTAGTCGAATTGTACCGGGAGGAGTCCTCTCATAGGTTTACTGCTTTCTAGTTATAGTTAGCCCTTTTTTTGTTTCGGGGATGAGTTAGCCGACCTTAATAGGTTAGCTGACTTATGAACCACCATAGGATCGGAGGTAAGGTTTATGTCTCCCTCCTTGTATTTTTACTTTTGTTATTTATGTTAAGGCTTGGGGGTGTTGCTCAACCCCTGACTGTGCACGAGAGGTGGGAGCCTCGTGTAGGGTCTGTTCCCATAAAAAAAAAAAAAAAAAACTTTACCTATGATTCGTATTTGGAAATTCCCAATTTACTAGTATTGTTTTTACTGGCAAAAGAAAAAGTGTTTGTCACTTAAATTGACTTTTAAAAAATTGGCATTAATATACTTTTTTATTTTATTTTTAATTTTCAATTCAACATCCAATATTTATAATGGAATTATACCAATTTGTATTTGCGCTTGATAATGTCAAATCCAGAATAATGTTCTCTACCAAATTTTCTTTGAGTTAATAGTTAAAATTATCGTTAAATTTGGCACACTTTATTAAATGCATATTTAAATTATTAAAAGTTTTAATTACCTATTCAAATAAATTTTTTTAGAACTATTCACCCCTCTAAATTATTAGAAGTCTTAATTACCCCCTCAAACTTGAATTATTGAAATTATCTGCCTCCTAATATGCCCCATGAATTTAAAAAATTACTTTGTTTCAATTTATATGATTCGCTTTTCTTTTAAGTAAATTTCAAAAAGAATAAGACATTTTTATATTTAGAAAAAAAATGTTTTTGAAATTATCTGTCCCCCTAAAATGTCACATGATTTTAAAAAATTACTTTGTTTCAATTTATATGATTCGATTTCTTTTTTAGTAAATTCCCCAAAAAAAACATTTTTATATTTGGTAAAAAAATTATTTCCGTTCCTGTTTATGTAGTGTAGTTTGACTTGAAATAAAGTTTAAGAAAAATGTGGTCTAAAATAAGTCATAAATATTTGTTTGGCAATAATTATTTTATTAGGGATAAAATGAAAAATTTAAAGTTAATTTTTTAATAAATATAAAAATGTGTTACTCATTTTGGAATTTACTTAAAAGGAAAGCGAGTCATATAAATTAAAACAAAGTATTTTTTTAAAATCATGTGGTATTTTAGGGGGGCAAATAATTCCAAAACTAATTTTTTTACTAAATATAAAAATGTGTTATTCTTCTTGAAATTTACTTAAAATGAAAGCGAGTCATATAAATTGAAATAAAATAATTTTTTAAAATCACGTGGCATATTAAGGAACAAATAATTCAAAAAATTCATATTTAATAAGATAATTAAAACTTCTCATAATTTAAATATACATTTAATAAAGTATATAACTATTAATTCAATTTTCTTTTTAATATTTAATATTCAAAATTGAAATATCTAAGAAAACAATAACTTCATTTACTATGGTGCATCTTTTGTGATGTATTATTATACTCTCAGCATCAAAGATGTGTTTCAGAGAAAACGGCAATATATACATTAATTATATTGTGGTAAGTGTCATTAAATTTATTAAAAACAATATCACGATTCGTATCAGATGGTTCAAAGAACTATCTAGAATAGAATAAAATGTTCGCCACCGCTTTATTGTATTGCACTATTTCTTTAAAACTCAGAATAATGTCAATGTACCATTAATCAGTAGTAATCTATAACTTGCCTAGTTGCCTATATTATTAGTATTTTCTTTTACTTTTGCTCAATACGGTGATACATTTTTCTTCTTAATAAATATGTCATTTTTAACTTTAAAATTTTAAAAATTTTAAAAACGTCTATTCTATATCAAGTTAAATAATGTTACATAAATTAAATAAAAAAAAATATTATAAATTAAGTGACTAATTTAGATTACTACTCTTAAAACCTCTAATCAAAGTTGAGTAATCTAATCAGAGATAGTTGTTGCCAGTTTGATATACAGAAGGACATGAATTATAGATTCTTAAGTACCCCCACCAACTAACTTGGAGGCCCCTCTCTCACGCCTCAACTCAAACAAGGTCCGTATAATAGAACCCAATATTTTTATGATTTTATATTAGTTATTCACTTTTCTCTTATGTTCTTTAAAAAATTATAAATTAAACTGAGTAAGTTTATTAATTTTAATCTTTATTCCTTCCTTTTTTATTATTTTGAAATTTATAAATTTGTGTAATTTTTCAAAATGTATTAACTATAAGGGAAAACGAGAATATCGTGATTAATTTTTATTTTAAATTTAATAAATAACTAAATAAAATTTTAAATAACTATGTATAATAAAATGAATAAAATATAAAATGAAATTTGTAATGTCCTTTTTTCTTTTGGGGTATTTGGGCTGGATTCATTAACTGGACCCCACATTATTAAACAGTGTCTACCACCTACTTTACACTTTCACTTATAATTGTAGACAATATTATCCTAACGCATTCGCACAGTGAAAAAGAGAAAATCATAATAAAATGTACTAGTATAATTTATTATACACTTGCTATATATTAAATGTGTGTTAAAACGGTAGATTGAAGTAATTTTGACAGATAAAAATAAATTGAATTATTATATATATGGATTATAATTATTTGAGTTGAAATAAATTGAGTTAAAATGGATTAAACAATGAACATCGTATTAGTTTTGATTTTATATTTATTTTTTTATAATTTATTTAATATTTTCTTCTATTGTATTTATATATATTCTATCACATTAAAAAAATATAAATTAACTTGAAAATTTAAATAAATTGAATTGATAGAGTCAAAATTGATCGAATTAATAAATGAATGAACATTAACCCCTCAAAAATTTGAAATGAATTTGTTATTTATAATGTTTTGATTGTCAAAATATTTTGTTGGTTTTGTTTCTTTCTCGTAAGCTTTGCGCTATTTTTTTTGTTTAGTTATTATGATTCCTTCAATATTTTTTTTTCTTTTTTTGTACTTAGATTTGTTATATTTGAATGGATCGTCTCTCTACCTCCACGAGCTAGATTTGTTATATTTAAATTGAGGATTTCTCTACTTTTATGGACTAGCGATAATATTTACGTACACTCTATCTTTTTTATATTATATAATTTTACTGGATATATCATTGTATACACCACACGTTGAAATAATTACGACTAAACGGATGAAAAAAATTTAGCACTAAAAATGTTGAGATCAAATAGTAAATCGTCAGAATATTCTTGCAAAATCATTAGATGATAGGTGAGACTTGTGCTGAAGAAGAATCCATGAAAGAGAAAGTAATATTGTATACATGAATGATTTTAGAAATCTTTGCTTTAAATATACACTCTTCTATTTCAGTCACTTAAATGACCAGCAAATTATTTCAAGGGTGGTTGGATGAGTTTATTTTTCCTTTGATGCAAAAATATTTATCTTAAAAAAAAACTTTTTTATTTTAGCTTATATTTAAGTCTCCAAATGCACAATAATTAGTGTTCCTATTTCTCTCTCTCGCGCCAAATCTTGGCTTTTACCATCCAACTTCCATTTTCCTTATCTTCAACCTTGAGTCAAACAAAAGGGGCTCTGTTTTTCCCTCCTTATCCCTCTGCTTATTTCCTCCTTACAACACTTTTTCAGTACACCCTTTTCCTTTCTTTCTTCAGTTCACACTTCCAAGACTCCATCTTTCATGTCCTAAAATCACTTATTTTGCCCACTCTTTTTCAGCAAATCAAAATGGACTCTGTGAGACCAGCTCCAGCTCCTAGTAAAAGCAGGCTAGCTAAGACATTTCAGAGAGTAATCCATAGGAAAAACTCCTCAAAACCTTTTTCCAACAATGGGTTTTGCCTACTCATACCTCAAGAAAAGCTTAGGTGTTGTGAGTCACAGCACTTTGACAAAGAAGAAATTGAAGAGTGTAAAGAGCATACCAAGAATAGAGCTGTTATGGAGGCTTTTGTTGCTAAGCTTTTTGCTACCGTTTCCTCTGTTAAAGCTGCTTATGCTGAGCTTCAGTTGGCTCAGTTCCCTTATGATAGTGAAGCTATTCAAGTTGCAGATCAAGCTGTGGTGGATGAACTCAAAGCTTTATCTGAGCTCAAACACAGTTATCTCAAAAACCAAATTGATTCTTCACCACCCCATGTAACTTTAATGCTTGCTGAGATTCAAGAACAGCAATCTGTCATGAAAACGTATGAAATCACCATGAAGAAAATGCAGGGAGAAATTGAATCCAAAGGGTACAACATATCTTCTCTACAAAAGGAGCTACAAGAAACCATTCACAACAACAAATCACTCGAAAGAAAGCTCAATGCCAGTGGATCATTCTCCATTCTTGATAATGTCAAATTTTCAGATGTAAATCCTAAAGATTTCATCATGGTTTTGCACTATGCCTTGAGATCTATTCGCAATTTTGTCAAGTTCTTGATTCGGGAAATGGAGTCTGCAAATTGGGATATAGATGCTGCTACGAAATCTATCCAAATTGGTGTCATTTTCCAGAAGAGCAATCACAGGGCTTTTTCTTTTGAATCTTTTGTTTGCAGGGAGATTTTCAGTGGGTTTAACGAGCCTACGTTTTCTGTTCAGAATGACGATTCTTTATTTTCCGGTGTGACGCAACGCCGGAATTTCTTCTTCGATCAGTTCAAGAAGTTAAAATCTGTGAATGTTGCTCCTTTTCTCAAGCAGAACCCTTCTTCTCTGTTTGGGAAATTCTTGAAGGCCAAATATCTTCATTTGGTTCATCCAAAAATGGAGTTTTCCTTCTCCGGGAACTTGAACCAGAGGAAACTTGTGAACTCCGGCGAGTTCCCGGAAACAGAATTCTTCAAGGTTTTTAGTGAGATGGGGAGGCGCGTGTGGCTTTTGCATTGCTTAGCATTCTCTTTTGATCAACAAGTTAGCATTTTTCAAGTTCGGAAGAACTCTAGATTCTCTGAGGTCTACATGGAAAGCGTCACAGACGAGATTTTCTCCGTCGCCGGCGGCGAGTTCAAGGTGGCGTTCACGGTGGTACCAGGGTTTAAAGTCGGTCAAACGGTAGTTCAAAGTCAGGTATATTTATCTCCGATCACTCCTCCGGCCAAGCACTAATGATAAAATATTAGCTGAAAACTCCCCACTCGCTCTAATCACCACGCGCCACCTCAAGTGGTGGATCTCCCTTCCTCCCACAGCGTGTAAATGGTTGGATCAGCTACCAAACTTCCTTTCAATAAAAATGAGTTGATCAAACAATTTACACAGCACAGACATACATACCTATTGCCAATGAGGGAGGCGCGTGAGGTTGACGCGGTACGGATTATCTATTGGAAAGTGATGGGCCTTGGTCCCAAAGTATAAGTGGGCTTTTGGGCCCACGTAGTGAAAGTGGTTCAGGGCTTTTTGAAATTGTGAACTGGATCGTTTGGAGTATAGTGCAGAAAGATTGGGCGGTGAGACAAAAGGCAAAGTAGGCTCAGTCAGTTTGTGGGCCCAACTAGTATACGTCTTTGTTTCTTTGGTATATCAAAAGTAGAAAGGGGCATGGTGGGACCCTTCTTTTCTGCATTACAAAATAGCTAAAATGTTGTTTATTCCTCCTATTGTACGTTAAAGAATGACAGACATATGCCTGCAACTTGCATATGACATTATAATGTGTATAAAAAAATTAGCTAAAGTAGTACTATTTAATATATAAAATGAATATTAGTATTATGCAATGGTATCTTTGAATTTGGATCTAAGTAACTTGCACACAATTTTTCTCTACTATGAAGTAACAACTTATTTACAAATGAATAATTCCAATTTTCCAAAGACGATTCAGGTAGGAAAATGAATAAAAATGCTGCATTCGGAAATACCTTAGCCTTAATACGAGTATTGAACGTATGTGGTAAAACAAAACAAACAAAAAGGTGAAGTGTGTAATGTACACTAGTTCAATCTTTTCGGCAAAGACAAAAAGAGTTGATAGATCTTGTCTAAAATGAACATCTACGATGTTTATAAAATATACTAATATGAATCTAACAATATTCCCTCCCTGGGATCACACATCCCTAGGCAAATTTGAAGTCACTAAGTTCGAAATGAATAATTTATTTATATATAAGAAATATATTTGATTTAAGTTGAACACATAATTTGCCTTAAATCAACCTCTGCTCCTCGATTTGGGGTTGATATATATATATATATATAGTCATTAGTTTTAATTTTTTTTAAATTTATAATATTAATATGTTATGAGCAAGAATTTGAGTTAGTAAAAATTCTAGTAATTGTTAGCAGCAAGATGTGCAAATTGAATAGTAGTATGATGTGGATGATGCATGTACCAAAAATCATTGAAGTTATTGTCAGAAGTATTTGGGAGAAATGATTCTTATTTCTCAGGCAAAGGGGACACCACAACACAGTGAAAAGGAAATGGCATATATATGTACAATACAAATATTTACAAAACAGATTCACGGGTGCTTTTCTCATTTGTTTTTTAATTAAGTTTTTGGTTTTTGCATTTCCTTTATTTATTACAACAAAATGGTAGAATTTAGCAACAATGGGTGATCTTGGATTGTAAAATTATGACTGAATTGTTGATCTTAAAGAAGGAAAAATTAAGCGGATAAGCAAATGTATACTAGTTAATTAATTAATATAGCTATAGTTTAATTAAATTACCATTTGCCACTAACTTACAATCATTATTACGTGGTCCATGTCTAGAATTTGTATGATTCGGCTCTTACTTGTATAAATTCAGAATTTGTATATGTTTATGCTAACTTGTATATAATTATCATGTTGATCTATTTGATTGGTATAAGTTCTGAAAAATTCTTAACTGTATAAATATAAAATTTGTATATATTTATTATATTTGTGTATTGACAGCGAATTATTCAAAGGATAATGCCCATAGAAAACGAAACTACAGCTATGGAGTGTAATTAGACAAACTGTAGCTAAGGAGCATAATTAAAATACTCTTAATAGCTATTTGTGAAATTATATATATAAGATACTAGTGTTATCAAACTATTACTATTTGATTCAGAAAATAAATAATAATAATTTCGCATGTCGTGCCCCTTTCTTTATTATTTCTCCTATACATGTACTTATTTAGTATTTAGAATATCTCCCTTGAATTTGATAAGATTATAGGTTACCTCCTATATTTTATAAAACTTCACTCGAATGCGAGAATTCTTAATTTAATTTCAACATCTTTGATATGCACCTTTAAATAAATATTTACTTAAAAATTGTTGAAGAAATGCAAAATTATGTAAATGTTAGCCAAATTTGTACTTACTAACAATAGAACTTACATCATTTATACAACTTGAATTGTAGAAATGACCAAGAAAGGGAAATGTATTTAGTAAGGGCTGTGACACTTCATAAAGAACATTAAAAAAACAAGTGTATGAAGGAATAGTATGAATTTAAAATGAGAGAGATGTTAAAATTATAACAAAATTGTCCAACCTTTTCTTCACGATTGAAGGTCAATTTGGAAAAAGATAATTTCAAGTTTAAAACTTAAATTTGATTAGACTATTCCAACTTCAGTGATGTGGAATTTATAAAGCAGTACTTTTATATGATTGGTGTCAAATATTTCAAGATGTCCCAAAATAGAAAAGATTCATACAATTTGAAACATGAGAGAAAATAAGAACACAGATGATCTAAGCAAATAGTAATAAAACATAAAGGCATAATCGATGTACTACCAAACCAGAGAGGAGAGGGTAATTAAGCTAACAGAAAAGGATAAAAAATGTCCTCGTTCCATCTATTTGGATAAAAAATGCACTTGCCGTAATAGAATGAACTCAAAAGTGCCCTCTATCCATCATAAGCTCATGATTGATCCAATAAGTGAAAGAAACATTTTTGAGTCATTTCTAATATATTAAAGAATAATTTTGACCCTTTCTCATTATGCAAAACTAGATAGAAAAAAACACAGGAACAAAAGTTTGAAACTAACCCAAAAGCTTTAAGCCTATCCCAATCAAATGTAATTCATATAAAAATATAGTGGAAAAAAAGGTAGCCACCTAATCAGATTAGTTGCTATGATCCATAATAACAGGCACCTTATAACTCCTTCAGAGAAAAATCATAAATCATGCTACATAACCACAATAAGTCCCGACAACAGCATATGCATGAAACTGTAAGATTGTTTTGTTATGTCTTGTTTTTGTTCCCCTCTCTCGATTTGCTCAATAATGGGTATAAACTAAATGAAAAGATGAGAATCAAAAATGAGGGGAGGGATTGCAGCCTGCAGGAAAGCCAAAACTAAAGAAAGGTCACCGCATAAGGAGCTACCACTCTCTCTCTCGACTCCCTCCTTAAATAGCTTAAGTAGGACAAGTAACCTCAGTTCTTACAGTACTACATAGAGAAGATAAAAACTCACATCGGAAGCCATTTGACCATGAGTTGCGACAGAGAGAGAGAGGGAGAGAGAGAGAGAGAGAGAGAGTAGAGCGTCTAGCTCACCAACAAGAAAAATATGGACTGATTAAAGAAAGAACTAAAAAACAGCTGATGCACACAAATCTAGATAAAAACTTCCATCTTCATGATACAAAGATTAGGAATCAAATGTTTGTGCTGTAGGGAGCAATACAGAATAAAGTTTGATCACCACTGAAAGTTTAGTACAACTAAATCAGACATTTATCTTTGTTCTGCAAACTTGCACTTGATGGACTACAAATACTGTCATTGATGTCACTATTAACAATCACCAGGTTTGTCGTAGAGGCTACGAAATTTAGTTTAGAATTCTTATCATAAGGAAGAAAGAGAGGGTAAATTTCTATAGCATTTACAATTATGAGAATCCAATAAAATTGGTGTATCCAAACAACAATATCCTCACTCCTAGATAGAAAAAGAAGGATCCTTAGAAAAATGAAGTAAAAGAGAAGAAAAATCACCTGTTTACAGTTGATCTAATAATGCAAGTTATGAGTCGTTGACAATCAATGCTCCATCTTGCCACATGCAAGGCAAGAAACTGAGGTGCAGCCTTCTTAAAAGAACTTGATTAAGGGTATGTATTTAACAAGCGCAGCACGTATATAGTTTCTGAAGGCTATGAAGATTACCATTTGGCATAGCTCTCCCTTCAGAGTCAACTTCACACATATGTAACCAGTTGGCCAGCAGTGCTTCTGGGTTTGGAACATTTGGGATCAATTAAATCTCACCCCCATGAGTCAATGGTCTCTCGAAGAAGATAAGCCTAATTTTAGGTTGATGCTGCTTGGACTGGCCATCTGACAAAGAATTCTGTACAATACCTCTCCATTCATTCTTTGAGAGTAATAATGTAATATGAGTCACATGTCAGTACAAGCTCTAATGTTATTTCTTTGCACAACTTCAAAGGGTTGAGTCAATGAGAAGGGCACTCAGACAAGAAAACATGAAAGGATATACTCCAAACAGAGCTTCATGTTACAATTTCTGATGAAGGTGGAGGAGTGGATTCCTCGGCAAGAGCATGAAGCATGGTTCTAACTTCTGTTGTGTCATCAAGATAATATTTGGCTTTACTTGGCTTTTGTCCTACTGTGCAAGCATACACTTCTGTGCTTGCAGAAAGTATACCACTATTTATTGCATTTCCAATAATCTCAAACATGTCCTCGTCAGACCTATCATCACCTACACACAGCACGAAATCAGCCTGCCGGACACTGTCAGCCATTGTTGTGAAAATTTTCTCTGCAACTAAACCTTTACTGACTCCCTGGAATTGTCGCAAAAATTAAAAGTTTAGATAAAACTGGAGTCAGCAACAGAAACTAGATAAGGTCACATGGATGTGCATGCGATAAAACAGGTAGAAAAGAGAATACAGGTATAGCAAGAAGAATATTATGGAAAGTAAACAAGCCATCCTTCTCAACAATATATTTTACTAAAAATTTCTGATTGAGAAGTACATGGATTAGGAACATGGTTGTTTGTATTCTTGTTACTCCCGCCATTTCATTTTACTTGGCCCATGTTGAATTGACACTCCCCTTTGAGAAAATATTTATTAGTAGTTTATTGTACTAAACTAACCTTATTAATAATGGTGACTACAAGTACCTTATGTAGTTATATGAGGACAAGGATAGAATCAGAAGAAACTAATAATTTTTTCTTGATTTGCTAAAATGGACAGGTAAAAAGAAAAATCTATATTAGTATAAGGGTCAAGTAAAATGAAACGGAGGGAGTATTTCAAAATGAGAATAATATATTCCCTACCTACTTGGCATTGTGCTGGAATTATATAGTGATTTAATCGAGGCATATATCTAATAGATAAAATTTTATTTCCTGCAGTTGTGTAATAATCCATCAGAAATTATGAATCAAACCAAGAGTGACTTGGCAAAATCCACAAACGTCCGATAAATTGCTTTATTTGACATGGTAACTCTCATGCCTGGCTTCAATATGACAAACAGAGCCAAAAAGAGCAACGAGGTGTCTACTTACTTCTGTTCTAAACCTCCTTACAAATGAATAGTTTAACTTAGTTGACAGTAATTATCATCTGTTTGACTGTGTCCAAACTAACAGTTGCACTTTCTTGGTTGACAGTTCAAAAACTTCACAATTAAAACACCAACTCCAAAAAAATATTTCAACCATCACCTTTAACTACTTTCATGAAATATGACATTCAAATTTTTTGAATATATTTGAATGAAGCAGCTTTTGATGTCTACATTCATCTAGAATCAGCAAAGCCACTTCATAAACAGTCTGATCATACCTACTTTTCTTATAAGAAAATACAGCTACTCAGTATATAACATCCCATAAACAAAAGAATTATAATGCAAGTCAAGATAGAGGACCAAATAAGTACTCAGTATATATGCTGGAGATTAGAGCAGATCCAATGGATGAATGGACTATATTTTAGACATCAAATAATGTTCATCCAAAAAACTAGAGACAAATGCAAAGGTTAGGAGATACCGCACCTGTGGCTTAACTTCAACAATGAACTGCCCACTCTTCACAGCAACAGGCTCATTTGCAAGCACACTTTCAAGATGATCTAACATCTCTTTTGCTTGGCAAGACCCAAAACCAAGATCTGCATCACGATGATGCCAAACAAGAGCACTCTCTTTTGTTTCAATGTAAGACCCGTCTGTAGCTTCTGTATACTGCCTCATAACA
Source organism: Solanum dulcamara (assembly GCF_947179165.1). NCBI lineage: Eukaryota > Viridiplantae > Streptophyta > Magnoliopsida > Solanales > Solanaceae > Solanum > Solanum dulcamara. The sequence goes on from NC_077247.1 coordinate 45,904,025, forward strand.
GGTTCAGCAATCTGCATCCACTGGAAATCGTTGCTCTGCCCAACCACTTCCCATTCTTTATCAGCACACCACCTGGTAGAGATAAAGACAATTAGTACATACTGACATACGAGATATGACAAATAGACACAAAATGAGAATAAGCTTGTTCCAAGAATACCTTAAGAAGTATCCATGTTCCGCAGCAATGCCAAGTTTCTCACATGGAGAAAACCACTGGCCTAAACTATCCCTTCCTCGTCCACTCACGAGAAACACAGTATTTCTTTCATCATCACAAAGCGAGTTAACAATTGAAATAACTTCGGGACTAGGGACCTTATTGATGGCTGTTTGAGGCATGAGAGTGCCATCATAATCCAACAATATTGCCCGATTTTTGGCTTTTGAGTAAGCAGAAACAATAGTGTCGATAGACAGCTTTTTAAAATTAGGATCAAGTGCTACAACCCTAAAACCGAAGCTCAGACCTATACCCCAGCAACGTCGCCTAAAATGGTCTCTGCAAGTTCTTTCCAGATCCTGGAAGAAGCTTCTTGACCAATAAGCTACGTCATGTGTGCTTACATACTTATAATGCTTCTCATGGCGCAACACCTTCTCAGCATCAGCCATTGAGATTGCCTCATTCATTGCTTCTGCAGTTGCTTCCACATTCCATGGGTTAACACGTATAGCACCACTTAGTGAAGGAGAACATCCAATGAACTCAGACACTACTAGCATGCTGCTTTTCAGACCATTGGACTCTGTAGTACAGTCTGAACCAGGGATGCCCTGCCTACACACAATGTATTCATACGGAGTAAGGTTCATGCCATCTCTTACAGCTGTTACAACTACACACTCAGCAACAGAGTAATAGGCAGTCCGTTCACTAAGAGAAACTGGGCGATCAATAAACACGATAGGTTCATAACCAGGCTGTCTAAAATTGTCATTGATTCTTTTGATGCTTGTTTGTATTTCTTCTTGTATTTCCTCAATATCTTTTCCTTTTCCTCGAGCTGGATTAGCAATCTGTACCAGCACTGCCCTTCCCTGCCACTTCGGATGCTGTTTTAACATTTCGTCCAATGCAAGAAGTTTCAAATTGACACCTTTGAAAATGTCCATATCATCAACACCAAGTAAAACAGTTTTACCTTCAAACTGTTGCTTAAGTTCTCCAACTCTCGACGCTTTATCAGCTAGTTGAAGGACAGTTTCAATCTGCCCCATGTGTATCCCAACTGGCATAATCTTGATCCCCACTATCCGTCCGAAGTATTCAAGCCCAATGTAACCCCTCTTTGACTGATACTCTAATCCCAACATACGACTACAGCAGGATAGGAAATGCCGTGCATAATCGAATGTATGGAAACCAATCAAGTCAGAATTCAGTAGGGCCTTGAGGATTTCTTCTCTCACTGGAAGAGTCCTATATATCTCTGATGAAGGAAAAGGGCTATGCAGAAAGAACCCCATTCGCAGCCGATTGAAACGCCTACGCAAGAATGTAGGTAAAACCATTAGATGATAATCATGGATCCAGACATAATCATCCTCGGGATTTATCACCTCAATCACCTTCTGGGAAAATATCTTGTTTGCTGCAACATATGCCTCCCACCATGACCGATCAAATCGACTGCCATGACTGGCAGAGTACGGAAGCATATAATGGAAAAGCGGCCATAAATGCTGTTTGCAGAAACCATGATAATATTTAGATAAGATGTGTGGAGGGAGAAAAGCAGGAACACATTTAAACCTATCCAGCAGTAACTGTGAAACATCATCCTGTTCGCTTGAATCAACCTCAACCTTCAAAGAACCAACATAGATAACTTCCATATCATCAGGCAAACCATCTTTTATGTGCAACAACAATGAATCCTCATCCAAACTAAAACTCCATCCTTTATTATCCGACCTACGCTTAGCTTTTACAGGGAGCTGATTAGCCACAATAATTATTCGATCTACAACAATTGATGATGGAACATCTGATGTAACACTATTAGCTTGATCATCATCGAGCTCAGAAATAACTCCAGCAACTGTCATTACCCGTGGCAGCCGCTTCTTCTCGCGCCCCATCACCGGGAAATTCCCAGATGCAAGATCTAACAAGTTGGTATACGATTTGGACATCATCTTTACAAGCCTTTTTGCAAAAACTCCTTCAGCAAGATCCTCAAATAAGAAGACAGGTCAAACAGAAACCTTTTTTTCTCTTCAACAAACTAAAACCACATATATCAAAATAACTTCCTCAGAATGTATCACACCCAACCAAACCCAATAGCCTGTTCTTGATTATCAGACGGAGTACAATTCAAAAGGATCTGAAAAAAAATGGGTATAATCCAAGAATCAAAATAAACTCATTAAACTTGAAAAAGAGAAGCAAATAGTTGCAAAAACATCAAACTGGAATAGGATCCAAGCAATAAAACAGAAACCCGTATGCTAAATATAGTGAAAAACTCAATCTTTGAACGAAACAAGATCAAATCCAACCTATACCTAATAATCACCATACATGCAGGTGGTGTTTGACAACTCCATTAGCAATTTTTTTTTTCTTTTCACATAATTAATATTACGTAAAACAACATTAACACTAATAAAATGTTCAAAAAATGAAAACTTTAATCACTAACCTTTGTATATAATGACGGAAAAAATTGATGTAACAAAGCTTTTTGTTGGTCAAAATACAAAACACTCTGCTTTCAGTCAGAATGAAATCTAGGGTTTAGTCTCTCTTACTCTTTCTTTCTCTCTCTATACATATATATTTTTATATATATATATATATATTCATCTTTCATACCCTCTCTTTCTATCAATGTTAATTTACTTTTCCTTTCATTAAAACTATAAACTACAAACCAAAATATGGGGGAAAAAATTAAAAGAGGATAAGGTCGGCCAGCAGACGCGTACTTATGCCAACTGGCCTTTTTTTTTTTCCGCCTTGCCAGGACAAATGGCAGGCTTAGTTGTCTTTTATGTCACGCGCTGATTTTATTTTTCTTAATGTTGTAATAGACTTGTGAATACTGTACCATATATAAATTGTCATGTGTATTTATTTATTTAATTTTATATAAATTTAAGTTTATGTTGTAAATATCAAAAATTAAAGATAAATATTAATTGAAATCAAGTTAAAAGACATATTTATATATGAGAATATAAGACTCGTGGATGAAAATGAATGAGGGAGTTGATGATTGTTGTGGATGCGAAGCATAAAAATATGAAAAAAATTGGGATTAAGGTGGGGACAGGAGATTATTCCACGTGGCATATCCAGGGTGTAGTTAGCGGATAAGGCATGAGAAATGACCTGGTAAATGAAAACGCGTCATCCGTGACATCAACATGTCGACTTGGCTACACGTTGCCGGCAATTTTCTCGTTGGGGCGTTTGAGGTCAGGGAGTTTGGTGATGTGGTAGGCGTATTAATGTTCTGTTTTGCCCTTTTTGACAAAAAAAGTTTTCTCCATCACTTGAGGGTGTTTATGATAAAATGGAAATCCAAATAAATAATTAGCTCTCTCTTCTCAATTTTACTTGTTTACTATTTTAAAAATAAATTTTCACTTTTAATATATCATAAAAAAAAAAAAATTCATGCTTACCTTTATTATTAATTATTTATCATCCAAATCATTTTTCAAGACATAATACGAAACATCAATTAATAGAAATAATATTGTAAAATAGTCACATCAATTATTATCTTTTTAATTGATATGTCAAGTACAAATATGACAAGTAAAAGTCAATAGAATGAATAGTAAAATCAAATTATTTTTAAAAATTTGTTTACTTTTAATTATCATATATTTAGACTTACACACGCTTTAAGAAATGATTGACATAAATATTTTATCACATTATTGTTATTTTTTTTAATTTGGATCATATGATGTAATCATACTTTGTAGGAGGAGGTGTGAGAAGCCGATTGTGACATAAGTTATGAAAGGAAAGAGATAGGTCGAAAAAATAATGAGGTAGAAGGGGTGGAGGTGAAAGTGATTAGACACGACATGAAACACTTTCAGAGTACTAAGTACGTGATTTTAGATAAGAAAATATGAAGATCGAAAATTAAAGTAGAAGATTAGCAGGTGATATTCAAGTGTGATCTCGCCTCTCTAGGCGGGAGGGGTAGCGGCCTTGCCCCATATCCTCTTTCTTTATTAGTAGTATTATTTAGTAACTGCATTGTTCTTTTAAGTAATATGTCTATTAAAAATAATTTTTATATTTCACGAAAATAGAAAAAAAATATACGTATATTTTATTTAATCATTACTTATAATTGTTGTTTTATACTTAGTGATATAAAGGGTGAAAGCCAACTTACAAAGTTTATGTCACGTCATCTTATAGCAAAAAAATCATCTATTTGTGTTATCATGCATTAAAACTATCCAATGTTCCATATCATTAGATGACCAAACACAATCCCATACATTTGATTTGATTTTTTTCTTTTTAAAGAATATCTATTTTAAATGGAATGACAAGCGCCCCCTCTTGAGCCAATCAAATCCAAAAGGCATATATTTTTTATGCAAAAATAAAAATAATTTTTTTAAAAAAGCAAAAGAATAAAGGGGTATTTTTGAAATAAAATTGGAAGATGGGAATTAGCTAATATTCAAAAGCGACCAAACGGAAATAGTCGAGTTGGGTGGATAAGAGATAAGAGTTTTTTGACTCATTTTCTGAGTTGTCAAATATTTATGATGGTTTGAGTTGTGGAGACAAAACTCTCTTTATTTGTGGAACAATCTCTTAATTTTATACTAATTTAACAAATAGTATTAAACTATTACCTAATCTTAGTGGGCTCCGTCATTTTTCGTCAAACTTTTGTCTTTCTTTTTTCTCCTTTTTTGTTACGTAATAAAATTCCACATCTTTTCTCCTATTTCTTCTCATCTCTACTTTTAACAAACAATGGTAGTGTTTTGGTCAAATTTGTCTCCTCAAATATATAACAAGTTTCTTTAATTATATTAATTAACATATCTGTCTATTCAAACTATCCATACAAAATTCACCCAATTTTTTTTTTGGTATTTTTTTTGACAATTGCAAATAGTGCTATGACCAAACATATCTGTCCATTCAAACTATCCAATACAAAATTCACCTAATTTTATTTTTTTGCTACTTTTTTTACAATTGCAAATAGTGTTATGACCACCTAGGATTATAATGAGATGTATATATCCCTCTATCATTAGTTAAAGATTTAGAGCCTGTTTGGATTGGCTTTAAGTTGGTCAAAATCAACTTAAAGCCCCTTTTTAGCTTTTGGACGTGTTTGCCTAATGCTGACTTTAAGCCATAAAGTTCTTAAAGTCAGTCAAAAATGAAAAGTTAGGATTCCTATCTTTTTTTTCCAAAGTGCTTAAAGTCATTTTCTTTGACCATGGATATTACTTTTATATCCCTTATATTTTAACTAAATTCTCAAACTACCTTTTTTTATTCTTTTAACCCTAAAATTCACATCATAAGCACTTTTATCCAAACACTCAACTGCTTATTTATAAAAATAACTTTCAGCACTTCAAAATTCTAAAAACACTTCATACATAAAAGTTACTTTTTTTAAGTCAATCCAAACCGGCTCTTAGAATGATTCTGTTAGTAAATATTTTTAAAAAATAAAAAATTTACAATTTACGCTGCATAGATTTAAGAGTTTCAACATGAATATCAGACATTAAAAAAAAAAAGCAAATAGTGTCAAGTGTTTTAAAATGCATTAGCATGTTTTTTTTTTTAATGAGGTGAAGCTGGATAATTGCGTTAGCGCAATTAATGCAAAGATTAAAATGAAAATAATGAGAAACGCTTTAGATCTTGAGTACACGTTATTTTTATTTATTTTCCTTTAAATTCGTTGGAATATTCTTTAAATGCTAATAACTTTAGCATGTGCCTATTTTTATTAATTGGTGGTTGTTGCTTTTTCTTTCTTTCCGTTTTTTCTTCTTCATTTTGCTTTGGCATAGCATTGCTTCAACTTGCCATGTGATTAATTTTTATTCTATTATCTCCTTTTCCTTAGGTAGATGGGGGGAAAATCTAGTATTTTTATTTCCATCAAAATTTTAAATGAAATCACATGATTATCCTATTACTTTTATTAATTACTATGTCATACTTTTGGTGCCTACAAGGAAAGATTAAAAAGAAAAAAAAAGTTCTTAATGGACACAAGATCTCAAGAGTTGACACTTGGAGGCTGGGAAGCTTTCCCCTTGAGACTGGGTCCTTCATTTAGAATTCCTCTTTGCTTTTTTTTTTTTGATTTGTGTCGAACTCCACTTTTATCGGATGAAATATGAAATACTTTATTCAATCTCAATATAAACAATCAAGACACTATTTTCTATCAATATATTCAAATTATTATTTTCAAACTATGTCTACTATTTGAATTGTTCAATAATTTTCTTATGAAAACACTTCACCAAATAATCGTATCTCTAATTTGTCTTGTTAGGTTTGAATTTTTCACTTAATAATTATTAAGAAATAACCTTGTTTCTAAACAATGATTAATGTAAATCAACCCAAACAAACTTGACATATAAAATCAAGGTTTAAACAATTTACTATCGGGTAAGATGGAATAGTTGGAGTCCCCGACCTTAATAAAATGTTTAATTTAAGCCCTAAAATCAACAAATAACTTTTTGATAAGGAGTGTTTATGCTTCTATCTCTTTAGTGGATCTACCCAATAAAAAATTAAATTAGTCGGGCCAATAAATTAACTAGAAAAAAGCTTAAACAACTTGAAATATGTATTAACCTAAAGACATTTTATTTATTGTTATATCACTATTATTTATTGGTGTTAATAATATTTTAATATTAGGTAAAAGATTGACTCTAGCATGTGCAAGGAAAAGCCAAGGCCTCTTAATGGTGAGTAGGTTTGGTCTAAAACCATAACTCCAAAAGAGGATGAGGATATGTCTAATGTACTTTAGGATGTACTTCCAATTTTCTATTGGGATAGTAACTGTTCATCTTTGCACATTCTTTGGCATATTCCAAATCATCCATTGGCATCTTATCATATAAGTACCAAATCCAATTTGGTTTTGGGCAACTTTTAAAGAAACTTCTACAACTGCATTGCCAAAGAGCTTCAATTTATCCTCTAACATTAATATCACTAGAGAAATTTTCATGGACTATGTGTGTACCTTCAGGTTAGGCTAAACTTTAAATTTTAATGGTCGTGATTTCTCATTAAAATTCAAATGCTATCGTATAAATTGGAATAGAATGAATATATATTATGACTAACTAATTTTATTCATTTTAGTCAATGTGGTCAAAGTAGAGCGTTTTGATGCTTTTTTGCTAATTAAAAGCTTTTAGAAATTGTTCAATAGCATAATTTAGTTGCCCTTCTACTAAAATATGATAATAAAATTTATGCAAAGTAAAAGTGAATTGGATTCCAATTTAGATTGTTAAACTCTTTATTCTCTGAGAAACAAAATGTCACTACCGCCACCGCCAGCCCCCTCTTTTTTTTTTTTTAATGCTATTACAGTACATAAACACATAAGTGGTTTTTTTTTAATAGAAAGAATTAAAATAACCCAACGACTTAACGAATAAATTAGGTATTTAATAGCTTGAGCTGTCCACGTTCATCCAATCGACAATTCCTTGAGAATAATATTCAAGTGGGAACTTATTGTTTTAAACTTTTATACTTTCTTCATTCATCAGATATATAGAAGTTATATATGAGATCACTTAAAATTTCTGAATAATTTACTGACATATGGGTCAGTACATTAGGTTATTACTATAACGTATAGTTGAAGTAGAAATAAAATTAAATTGGCTGTAAAAACAGATGCCCTATATCACCTGTTTTTGTAACTGGCATATCCTTTGCAGCTGGATTTATTGTTTTCCGTGTCTTTTTCTTGTAATTGTCCTTGTTGTTGGCTGGCTCCAGACTGTTTCTACCAACACATTTTTAGTCAAATTCCTGGATATTTGTGAAAGACTGAAGAATGTATTTTTTTTAACCTCGTGTAATAGTGGAGTGATAAGTACTAATATTATATGTCTAATTAGGGGTCAGCTTTGGATTCGGATCTTGAGTATGCAATTACATTTGTTAGGAAGTGTTAGTATGAGATTTATTTATGTGAATTCTAATTTAATCGGTCCCATATTGAATACATATCGAACACCAAAATACGTTTTTAAAAACAAAGGAATGCTTTTGTAGATTATGTTGCAAGGATTTAAATAGCATTGAAGTAGTCATTAAGGATTTTAATAATATCGACTTATCTGAACTTACTTTTGTATAGCTCAAAATTATTTAGAACTTCCTTTTTGTAAGGTTCATACGATGAGGAGTAACCCTCACAAAATGAAAATGAACCGATAAAGTAATTAAATATTACACTTAGAAAATGCTAAAAAGTTCAAAGAAAAATGGTTCAAAATATATGAAAACTTTGGCGAAATTTGCTATAACATGCCCAAATCCCCTAGACTATTAAATAGTGTATTTTTGTGACCTTTATTTGCTTAGTTGGACCATATACTCATTTAATTCAAAGAGTGTATTCTACCTGCATCATTTAAATAAATAAATCTATTAGCTATATTTAACTCTCACTTTTTGCAAGTTGTACAAAATAGCAAATCAATGGCTATTTCTACAAAATATTGTTATTGGCCGATGGACTTTTAACTTGAGTTTTAATTTGGACATCCATTATTGATTCCTTTGAGTTCAAATTTGAAAAAATATGATATCAATTATTGTTTGTTACATGCTTGAACACTGGTTTTGATAGATAAAACCAAAAAGTTTGTACATGTTACAAAAAAATTCTCCAAAGGCTAACTATGTTTTAAACCATTTTTCTAAAATTTAATAAAGAACACTTAATTGTTGCGCCCGTCATCTAGTCTTAAATATATATGTGGTACCTCGATTTTATTAATATTGTTGAAGCTGTTACAATTCAGAAAGTTTTAGTTAAGAAAACGTGTAGATTTGAAAGATAGTGGTATAAATGTCAACAAGACAAATTGGTCGTGGGCGTTCGATTCTGTTAAAGTTTGGTTTGGTTTTTTGGCGTTCGATTTTGAAAAAGTGTGCATCGTATTTTAAATCAAACTAGATCAGTTTAATTTGTTTTTTTTAACTTCTGTTCGATTATTTTTCGGTGCAAATAAAAAATAAAAAGGACATAGAGTAGTTCACAGTTCACACTCTGTCTTGTTTGTCCCATATTACTTGATCACTTACTAAATCAAAATAAAATTAATTAATTTTTTTAATTTTACCCCTATAATTAATATAGTCTTTTGAATGTAAACAATTACCAACACTAGCTATTTTTATACTCTATGTATATTGCATTATATAAACAAAGGGCAAAATGGTAAAGTCTTCCAATGTATTAATGATTTCCTAATCGCCGTGCAAAGTTGAAAGTGTCCATCTAATATGGGACGGAAGGAGTAAGTAATAATATCAATTAGTTGTTCACACTTCAAAGTAAAAACTAACAACATAGAGTAATACATCGTGGAATTGGGTCAAAATATATAAGTAATAAAATGTTAAATGTTATTTTATATTTATTTAATAAAACTTCGATTCTTCGATGCATCGTTGAATTGTGATTCTAACACCGAACACCAAATCGAAGAATCGAAGTTTTCGAAAAAAATAACCTACTCCAAACCAAAACATCGAAAACATCGAAGAACCAACACCAAAAAACCAAATTAATTTAATTCGATTTGATTCTTCGATTTTTCGATATTTATGCTCACCCCTAGTCCTTCGCGTGAAGTTTTTAAATGGTTATGTATATTTTTGACATCTTAGGTATTTTTCTTGCTCAATTTTGTGGTGGGTGTCTGTTAGGAGAGCAGCTTCCCAAAATTGACTTGTGCATGAGACCTTGGAGTAGTAGGTGTAATATAATAATGCACAGGTTCCCATTCAAGAAAAAAATATGCTATATTCAATCTAGTTTCCAATTTAAAATTTATCCAGAGTACAAAACCTTAGAGAGTTATCCATTTATCTTCTATATTTTTTAAATCATTTGATTCTGGATCTTATTACTAGGCCGATTAATTCAAATTAGAATCACATGACTATTTAGGACTCTATTCAAAGACTTGAATATGAGACCTGGATCTCTATTAATTTTTCACTTGGCTTCTTTATTTATTTCCTTGACTAAACATGCAGTTATGAACTTATTACTTATCTACAACATAAATTTTTTAAACTTCCAGTTCATTGAAAAAAGAGATTCACTAGTTTTTTTTTTCTTTTTGGTGATAAAAATGTTTTAAATTGATAAGTCCTAATAAATTTGATGAATATTAGTCTATAAATATGCTAAAACTAGGAGTTATAAGGTCTCTGATCGAGAATGTCTCCTTAGAATAATATTCAAGTGGAAAACATCATCCCCTTTTATTTTTCTTCTTTAATAACAGGATAAAATTCCAAACTTGTATGAGTTTTAATGAATACATTGTCCAGCAGCACAATAGGATTAGGTTATGAAGAAATATTTTGACCAAGTAATTAAATATCCAAAAAGATTAGTATCACTAATATAAAATAACATTGGAATACCCATGTTTACTTTTTTATTTTTATATTTGACTTGAATGACCTTTTAAGAAATAAAAAATAAAATGATAAGAGTAACTTTACTATATAATTCCTAATTTTTACAAGTTATCTAATGTCGGAAATAATAAATAACAATGATAAAATAGATATAATGTGATAAATTATTTTTTAATTTCTACACTAAACAAGTAAAAGTGAACATTTATCATTTTTTTTTTGTATAATAAACAAGTAAAAAGGACAAAGGGAGTTTTCTCTCGGAAACATAACAATAATTCATTAAGAAAAAATATTCAAGAGAAAACAAATGAAGCAATTGAACTATAAGAGTTGTGTGTTAAAATGAGAATATATGTTACCGATCATGATTATACGTTAGAAGTGTATACACAAGACACATATCTTAATATTTATGCACGTGGTGTAATTACCGAATGCTTGTTAATCGGCATTTCAGCCAATAAATTCCCTAAAATATTTCAGCCGATATCATACAAAGAGATCGCAGATTCACATGCCTCGTATTTTAGTCGATAAATTCGCTCCTGTTAGCTAGAATCAACTTCTTGAAAGTCATGACGAGTAATTTAGAACTCAAGCCCACTCTGTCTTTATGGGTTAGATTGGGCTAGGATAGCCCATAAGTTAACATGGGCCATGTCACCAAAAGGCCCATATATCTTGATTTCATTTGGGTTGGATCTCAAGAAGGTCAGCCCGTGACCAGAGGCCTATCATTCATGCTGAACTGGATCACCCCAACAAACATGACAGCTTTTTCACTAACATTACTGTATGCATTTTAGGATACGAAGTTTCTTATCCTAACAGATTTGAAAAAAGTAAAAGTATCACAGTGTGCAGTGTGCTATAAGATGACGGTTAATAGCATTAGGAGATATTAATTCTAAATAATATATAGTAGCATTGCTAATACAATTTTTAGGAGTAAGGTCTGCGTACATTCTACCCTCCCCAGACCCCATGTTGTGGGATTTCACTAGGTTGTTGTTGTTGTTGTTGTTGTATAGCTTTTATGAGGATTTATGCACTTTTAATACAGGATATTATATAAGAATACGGATATCACTAATACATGAAATCAAATAAATTAAAAAATTCAACATTCATATAGTAAACAATCTTTATTTTATTTAACGAGTATAAACACCTATTTTGAATTATTAACTTGACACATCAAACAACCAACAAAACATATTTCTCACAATATACAACATGTATTACAATAACTTATGTCTGAACCAAACAAATCTTAATGATACTGCAAGGCAGCACTATTGATGTTGTTGACATAAAAAAGGGAAAGCATTTCCTTTTCTTTACTCTGAAGAAAAAAGTAAAAGGAAAAAGAAAGTAGGAGGAAACTATGCATGAACCCTATAAGTTGGCACATGTTTCAGCCGTTGGAGGTTGGACTAAATGCAAATAATAGCCAGTTGATACAAAAGATGAGCCACATTCAATGTCTCTCTCTCTCAATATATATATATATATTATAAACCCCTGTTTTATTTTACTTGGTATATATTGAGTTAACACAGTTCTTAGGAGAACTTTTATTGGATATGTATTTTACTAAACTAATTTTATTAACGATGTTTTGGAGGGTAAAACTAATTACTACTATTTTATATAGTTATTTAATAACAAATAAAATACTAATAAGACTATCTTGATTTTCTGGACCAGTTATAATAAAAAGGATGGAGTAGTAGTTTAGAAGATAAACACAATAACAACTACTAGCACTTCTAAAAAAAAGTTCATTCTTACCTATATTCTTTCTGATGACTCACTCAAATTAATTATAAGTTGGAAATTATTTTTCTTACTTTCTTTTGGAAGTCACTCAGAAATAGACACTGAGTTGCTTTTAGAATTTAGCTATGTGAGTGGGAAAGAAATGAATTTGACTTTGTCAAAAAGTTATAAATGAACAAAATCATGTGCTGCAGAATTCCTCTTAATTATGAGATTTCGATTTATATTTAAGAAAAGACATTAGTCAAAGCCTTTTAACTACTTAACCTACTCCCAATTCCTCCTAAATTTAGTACCACTAAATTAGGGTTTTGTATGATGGGATAAATACAAAACATGTGATCAACTAGTTTTCTTCTTTTGTCCCTACAAAGACTTGAAACAAATCTTTGAAAAGGTCAAAACATTAATATTCATAATCTAAGAATATTATAATTATAGCATACAATTTAAGGAAAACCATTTTTTAAATTTTGGCAAAAGATGAATTGCCAAAAATGTGAAGAAAAAGAAAACAGATGACACATCTATAGTTAAAAAGGATTTAACAAAAAGAAACAGAGGAGAGCTTAAATAACTATTCAAGATAGGTCAAACTTTTAAAAAGAACTATTCAAGCTTTTTTTTCATTTTTTTTTTTGTGTTTGGTTAATCCCAGAATAGTTAATTCCTAGCTAATTAATTTTGAAATAACTTATTCTCAATCAAACAACCCCTTAGATAGTAATTAATTCTTCTATTGGTAATTACAATTTCGAGCTAATCCATCATTACTTAAATGTTAAATGACAAAAAAAAAAGGTTTTAGATCACTAAAATCCGTCAATTTGTCCTCTCTGCTTTTTACCCTTTTTGTATAATCTTTTGTTTTACTTTTCTAGGGGAAAGAGATGACATTGAATTGGGGACTTGGGACATAGATTGGTGAAAATAGTACACTATCTGATGATATCACATAAATCTTTTTTATTAATTAAATTAAACACGACTACATATAAATGCTTTCCCTCCACACACACACACAAAGACAAAAACAACCAAACGAAAACACACTCATCATCATCAAACATTTTCTCTCTAACACATATAGAGTTCATACATTTAATTGCATGGACAACTTAGTTTATAAACGTCCTTGTGTATCCTCCTCCATTCTAGTGGTGATGATCATATTAATGGCTGCATCTTCAGCAACAAGTCACAGATTATTAATGCCAATGGAAACAACAACAACAAGTGCAAGAATGATGAATACTACTAATACTAAATACCAACATGTTAGTATGGCGAAACGCAGAGTGCCATCCTCTGGTCCAAGCAGAAGAGGTCACCGAAAAGTTTTTCCTATCACATGATTATCACATTTGTAACATTTTTATATCATATTGATCATGAACAAGGTGTTTCTCTTTTGTTTTGTTTTTTGCTTCTTTTCTAGTTAACTTTGTTACCTGATTTTCTTTGAGGGTGGGATTGGAAAGTTTAGGCATGTTGCTAGTAGATATTTGAAAGTGATGTAGTTCTAAAATTAATGATTAATTTTTGTGGTGAATATATTTGGTTATAAGGAATTCTTGAACACTGTTTTTCTCCTACCTTTCATGAGCATTGCAATGATGATATAAGAGGACAATTTCACTATATATTAACTTTTTAACCAATGGTTTATAGAACATGTTTGTGCAACTACTTTTAATTAGAAAGCACTTAGACAAAAGTTAAGTAAGAAGATTAATTTAGCATGGCCATATCAATTATTGTCTCTTTTCTTTTGGAGAAAGTTATTTTGACAATGTCTTGGTTTTTGCACATTTTATTTCAAGTGAAATCAGTGGACTTGATGTTAAATATGGAAATTGCGTCAGAAAAGAACAATAATTTGATATTCATTTCCCATCTTACTCCATGGTCGTTAAAATGGAAAATGATACTACTTTTTTTTTTTAATAATCATTACCTTTTTTCCCCCTTTAAATTACAGAAGCCCTATCCCGTGGGTTAGTCCAATTGCAAAAAGATTGACCTTCTGTAGACAACTGCAGAGTTGAGTCATTTCAATTAACAGTGTGAAAAAACGAAAGAAGAAAAGACATTATATTTTGAAAATTAAAAATGTAAGGAAATACATATTTTTTTCAAAAAAAAAGGAAGCTTTGAAACTGAGATCCACTGCATATTTATTTCTTTTTTGGGGGTAGGCCACAGGAAAATGGGAAGGTGATTATAAGACGGGGAATCGAATCCTTATCAATACAGTAAAAGTTCTGATAGTCAACCAATTCAGCTACTAAATCCGTATTTATTTCTTTATTTCAATAATAACTATCTTTATGTAGTAATAATTTTTGTCCTATATATAGGGTATAATTTTCTATGATCTATGTATATAGTGAAATTCACTTGTTGAGGCTTTGCCTTGTAAGTTTGTTTTATATTTTACCCTCCTGTTATTTCCCTTGTTGTGAGGGCGTCTTCCACCACTGAAAGAAAGAAATGAAGGACTCCACGGAACACCCAATGAAAAACAAAAAAAATAAAGAAATAAGATGGGGGAAAACACAGACATTTAAGTTAAGGTCACGAGATAATGCTGAAAATATATTACGTACATCACTTATCATCATTTATTGATGTCTATATATTCCTTCACTCTATATAATGGAGTATTTATTTTTTTCAACATAGTACACTCTATATATAGTTGGTGTAACCGATAATTAACAATTAAAAGATGAAAGAAGGAAAATCATAACATGAGGTGAAAATGAACAAGTTTTAAAACCTTCTCAGGAAATAATTACTCATTTATCAAAATTGATCCAATTAGTTCTTGGTCTTTGGATAATGGGTTTCCCAACATTTAATATGGACTGATAATGGGCCTTCCCTACTTTTTAATAGTGGACTGATAAAATTCCCTATAACAAAAGATGAGAATTTAGAATGAAATTTTTATTTAACTAATATAATTTACTTAGTTAATTACGCTTATTAATGCTATTTTAAAATTATTACCATCTATGACACAACTTAACTTTAATATCTTTAATAGTGTGTACATTTGGTACTCTCTCTCTACCCCGAAATAGTAAAAGAAAAAGAAAAGTACTTTTTCTCTTTCTTCCTCCCTCTCTCTCCTTCTTATATTTTTTCTTTTATGGTCTGTTTTTTTGCTTTCTCCTTTTTTAAAAAATAAGAATTAATTATTTTAATTTAAAACTTAATTTTAGATTACATATTACAGAAATGATGATTTTACTATTTTTAAAATTAAATGATTTTTTTATATAAATACATATATAATATATTTTTAACCCAATAAAAGAAATAAATATATACGATAATTGTAAAACATTTTGAATTTAATAAATTATACATATTATAGACATGTTTCAATGCACATAGTGAATACATAACTAAATTATTTTTAATACAATAATATATTTACCACGTGCATTGAAACATATATTGAATTCAAAATATATTACAAATCAAATTCAATATTATATATAGAAATTCGATTGTTGTTATTTCAATAAATATAATACGTTTCTAACAATGTAAATTACTTTAAATAGTACTGAAATATTTAAAATCACACATAATACTAATAATTCATTTTTATTAAAAATATTTTAGTTATATATTTATCACGTGCATTGAAACATGCCTATAATATGTATAATATATTGAATTTAAAAAATATTATAATTATTTTTAATTTTTTCTCTTATTAACGACGCAAAAATATATTATTTTCACGATAAAATAAATTAGTTATATATTCACAATGTATATTGAAAATTGCTTAAAATATATATAATATATTGAATTCAAAATGTATTTCAATTATTGTTAATAATTATTTCCTTTATTAGGTTAGAAATGCATGATATATGTATTTACAAAGAAAAAATCATCTAATTTAAAAAAGTAGTAAAATTATCATTTTCATAATATTTAATTCAAAATTAAGTTTAAATTATGATAAATAATAATAATAATTATTTTTTTTTAAAAAAAGAGAAAGATAAAAGACAGAGAAAAAAGGGACCAAAAAAAAGCGAAGAAGGAGAGAGAGAAGGGAGGGGGGGAGAGGGGGACAAAGAGAAATAGAAAGAGAGAGAAAGTGAAAAACGGAAAAAGAAAAAAAAGGGGTGAGAGGGGAAGAAAAAGAAAAAAATATATTTTTTTTAATTATTATTTTGGGTAAAAAAAGTATTGTCATCTTTGGTAAAATTAAAACATATATTAAAACTCGTGATTAATATTATATATTATATTAATTAAGTAAATGAGAATCTTAATAGCTCATTTGATTGGTTAACTACCTGAATTTTTAATGTGTAGGTGAAAGTTTGTTTCTTCACCTTTTTATTTCCTCTCCAATTTCCCTTTCCCTTACCTCCATTTTTTTATTTTTTATTTTTATAAAAAAACACAGAGAATTGACACCCAGTCTAGTGTAAAATTTAGCCCGGATAAAATAGTTTTTCCTTTTTTTATATAGGAGTATCTATCTTTGTCCAAATTTAAACTACGCATAAAAAAGCGACTAAAATTTAAATAATTTTGACCTAGCTACAAATTAATTAACGGTTTAGTAATTAAATAAGTGTCTATTTATCAATTTTCTGATAAAATTATTTATTTAATGTATATTTTGGCAAAGCAGTAGCAAAAACAAAAATAAAAATTCAAGGGTGTAGAAAGTTTGAAATCAAAGTCACGAGATAACGGTGAAAACGTACGTGCAACACACACATATATATATATATATATATGTCTTGTTAATTAATTAGTATTTATCTATATTTATTGCATTGCAGTGTTGATATTTCCATGGAATGAGGGCATCATATGTCACTCTCAAATTTATTTTCTCTGCTACTAATATTCCAGTCAAAGAAGATCAACAACAACAAGAGCTGTCTAATTTTGAATTCTATCTTTGAAATCATTGTACCATTTACGTCCTCACAAGCTCGTGAAACTCGTAAATATGTATTTTCTCTTCACACGTGCACTCCATCTGCAATTTCCTAAACATGTTTAATTTTGGAATTAAATTCACTTACATCATTCGATAAATATTTATAACAAGCTTGATATGATAACCTAAAAAAAATAATACAAAAGTAACGTGCTATAATAATTATATATATTGATCCAATATCTGTGTAACTAACTTATTGTATTACTGATTAAAGTAAAACTGTCCTATTTCCCACACGAATGTTCTACATTTACTCTTCAGTACTCATTTCACATGATGTATGTATAGTACTCATTTTCTTTGATTAAAATCCAAAAACATGGCTCCTTTTTCTATATAAAATAATAATATATATAGTGTAATTTTATGACTGAAGTTTGAAGAGAGTAATGTGTATACTGTACAATCATACCAATATACTGTACTAAAAGAACCCATTGAGCATCAAACACTATATAAAAAAATTGTGATGGAAGAATCTATTCAAATTTGAATGTCGGGAAGAAAGATTTGGGAGAAAAGAATAGCATCGCGACAGATATCTTTTATATTAATGAATTTTGTCATAAAATTGTTACAAATCCACTAGATATTTGACTGTTTATATATAATATAATTACAAGTGTATTGAATACTCCCTCCGTTCACTACTGTCTAGTACTTCCTATGTCCATCTTTATTTGTTCACTATATTAAAAATAGATGTTCAACAATACTTGTTTGATTTATCAAATCAAGAGATAATTTTACATTTAATTCCTAATTTATTCTTATCTTTAATTATAGTCACCCCCCTAATACATTTTCAAAACATTGTATTTATTATATTCAAAAGGTAATGCAAAATTAATAATTGACAAGTATTGTTGGACGGAGGGAGTGTTTCCAAAATAGATTTTCACTTTACTTGTCATTTTAAACATATTAAAAAAAGACAATTTTTTCTATCCTTAAAATTAATTACTTACTCCTCAAAACTTAAAACTATACAATAATTAATATGAATATTATATAAAAAATTCATATCAATCATTATTTATTTAAAGGTGGACAATGTTCAAAATGAATACGTAAAAATGGACGAAATGAGTAAAATATTTAAAGAGGCTCGACAAAGTAGGTGTGGCATATCCCTTGAATTGCAATAAACTTGTGTAATGTGTCTTTCAGTTTGTACCTCCCGGAGGAATATGGCTTGATGTTTTCTCAAGCATTTATAGCTCATTTATATATGCTGGATTTATAAGTTAAAAGCTTTTTTTGGAAAAAAAAATATAATCCCAAAGTTTCTAAATTCAATAATGCGGATAATAACGGAATTAGCTGTAAGTTTTTGAAATGGCACCCACCCTGTAAAGAACAAAGAGTCAAGGTTAAAAAAATGATAAATATCAAACAGCATTTGAAGTGACCTTTTTAAATTTTTATTTTTATTTTTAAAAAAAGACAAAGAAGAAAAACTAAATTTCCTAAGAAACTTGTAAGGTTCAAAATTTGTGAATTAAGCTACCTTTAAAAGGTTCAATTATAATTTATATTTAAATGAGAGTTACTTGTAATTCTCACCCCAAAAATTAATATTTTTTCCATTTCATTTTATGTGGCCGTAATATTATTTTACTAGTTTTCAAAAAGAATAGCAATGTCTCCAATATATATTATTAATTAGATCAGACTTTTGATAACAATTTATTTTGGCATTTTATATAGAAAACTTCCGTTAACTGTTCCTATTTTTGGAATTCATTTTTTCCAGATTTTATTCATCGGTCAGAAATCAGTGTGTCCTAAAGAAATGTTATAAAACAAGGTCAGTTTTGATTTGTCCTTAAAGTGGGCGGAAAATGTCGAAGCAGAAATCATACGGGTGTCATAGTGACATGATAGCTTAAGCGAGTCTACTACAATGTCAATGAATCAGGTCTCTTGAGAATAATACGAATAATAATATAGATTAAAAAATTAAATGCAATACACATAATTTTACGTGAAAATCTCCTTGTTCAAGAGAGGGAAAATCACGACTTATTCCACAGGGTTTAACAACCAATTTTACTAAATAAAGAGTAAAGATTCAGATTACAACCTCTTGCAATCTTAAGAATTAAAATCTTAATCCCCAACCCTTGTAATAGCTCTATTGCAAGATAAACCTAAGCAATAGCTAGTTCTATTGGCCACTATCCAAACTAACTCTACTTGACATTGACTTCAAACAACCCGATCAAGTTAACTCTAGCCATAAGCTCGGAACTAAAAATACAGTATGAAAACGATCAATATTCCTTTATAACATAGGAACTGATCTTACAATCTTTAGAACATAAGATACAACATCAATATAAGACAACTTGAAACTTTCTGGCATATGGCTCTATCAGGTCCTTGCTGTCATAATAAAGTTGTTATTCCTTGAGAGAGAATCAACTTTTGCGTGTGTATTCTTGATATGCAAAAACTAGATTATTTCTTGTCGAGAAGTGAGTATTAACGTTGGACAGAAACAACCTAGTGTCCTTTGACTGGCTGGACAATTTGCTATCCTCTACTATGTTTATCAATTACAGTAGGAGGTGGCAGGCTTTACAACTTGTCCTCATTAATTATTATGGTATGTACATGTTTTGCGCATTAGACTAGGTCCATCTTTCATGTCCCATAGTTTGTTAATTCATCAAAATCTGAATATAACATGATAGTTTCAGCTAAATATAAAAATGGATTGTGTTAATATGGGGTCAACGACCCTCCCAAAAGTTATCTTAACTGAAATGTATTAAGAAACGAGTCATTATTCAATTTGATCAATTGTTACCAAGTTTTAATTATTATTTTTATAATATATATATAAATTTCTAATAAAGTCTGCGTATATTTTATCCTCCCCAAACTCACGATGTGGAACTCCACTGGATTGTTGTTGTTGTTGTGTATGACTATATAACATAATAAACAAAAATGTATTTTTAAAAATATTTTAACATGGCCAAAATTGGTGGATCAACATAGATTAAGTTAATAAATGCAAATTTAAACGAGTTGGTCAGGTCATATTTTATGGGGGGTACTTTTCAAATTCCATCTTCTACTTCTAGTCAACGTTATTAGTCATTTCAACACTTACCTAAATAGACAATTAATGATCTTTCTTTCGGTTCCTTACCAGAGTGAAAGCTATTAAAAATTAGTAATTAATAATGCGACAGTCAAGTGTAAAATTCTCACCAACCCCATGATAAGTGACTAATCTTTTTGCTTAACGTCACTTCTGCTTTAACTATCCATGCACTAAGTTGACTCTTCAACCACTTACAACCCCATTTTGACACATATTGAACTTATAGAATGTTGTTTCTTATGAATTTCTAATGATTTTAGAAAAATAAAAAATTATTGGGTTATTGGTTTGATATTGATTTTTAATATTGGGTTATTACCCAATAACTCATTAAGACAATAGTAATTTACTACTTTATCCCTAAATAAATATTAAATATTAAATATTAATTGGTTACTACATTTGCCTTTTAGCCTTCAATTCACATTATTGTCCGAATTCTTTTATTTATGTTGCTCTTATGGAGTTCTTTTTCTGTTAGTCACCATTGTTTATATTTTATGAGCATTCCGTAAAGTTATATTATTGTCTTGTCCACCAAATTGTTGGACAAGTCATATAATTATTTTATATGCATTTTCTTGTTGGTTAAACCGAAAATCGAACCGTTAAAAACCAAAATCGATAAAAAAAAATATCTTATTGATTTGCCAAAAATCGATAAATCGAATCGATAATATATAAAATCGAACCAAACCAATTGATGCACACCCCTAGTTGTTATACAAATATTCTTATCATAGATTCATTCCCTCGTAATGCAATATCAAAGGATTCTTTGATCTATTAGCGCGATTATTTGCTTAAATCTTAATTTGTTTGCACATTTTAATTGTCTTCTGTTAATCAAAATGTCCCTAAAAGTGTTCGTTTTATGTAGCTTGAAAAGTTAGGATCGTTTGGTTTGAACACAAGTTGTGATGAAATTAGTTATGATGAGATAAGTTATGTTGAGATTAGTTATGATGAGATAAGTTATGTGAGATTATTTCTTATTGAGTATTAAGTTTGTTGTATTCAAAATAATATGCATTGCATAAATTTTAAGAATGAGTTGTTTGTTTACAAAAATATCCTTCACTTTATTTAGTTTTTTGATATTTTCTTGGCACGCTTTAGTTATTCAATATTCATTCTTAAAATAATTTTTCATCTTCTTTACCTTAAATATTTTTATGTGTGCATTTTCATGACGTCCGTATATATTTAAAAATAAAACTTCCTTTTTATTTAATTTAAAAATACAACTTTCATTTTAAGTTTGTTAAAGTAAAAAAGGATTTATGAGAAATTAAAATATAAATAAACATAAGAATTAGTCAAATAAATTTATAAATAAAAATTATATTATATAGTGTAATTTTTTAATAGAAAAAATATAAAGAATTATCATAAAAATAAGGAGTGAATGTTGTTATATATGATATTAAAAATAATGTAAATATATATGAATGTAAAAAGTGAGGTACAAAAAATATTTAAAGGGATATATTTGTTATTTACCTATTTTATACAGGGATAAGTTATTTCGAGATTAATATACCACCCAAAAAGAGAGATAACTTATCCCGATACTATTTATTAATCCCGAATTCCGTACTTAACACCAACTTAAATACCACTATAATTTAATCTCAATATTAATTTTATCCTTCGCATCAAACTACCCCTTATAGTTTTGGTTATCCATTAACAACAATACCAAAGCCACTCAATAAAAAAATTGAAAACACTTCTATTCACACTTGACCAATAGTTAAAATTTGAGTGACTAAAAAGGAATCATCGCCTAGTGTGGATACTAAAGTGTAGTAATTAGTACTTTATGATAGTTGAAGTATATATATATATATATATATATATATATATATATATATATATATATATATATATATATATAGAAAAGAAGTCCCTCAAAAGTTATTGTTTACACTTTACACCTTTTGCAGCCCACGTGAATGTGACATGTAGAATAGACCGTCCCTCGAGCGTGGAGCCCTTGCTCTATCCCTCCTTTGATTTTGATCGATCTCACTTGGGTTCATCTCACACGTCAAAGATCTATCAATTTCGTTCCGATTTAATATTTTTGTTTGGTCCTACAATTTGATTAAAAGCTGATAGGAACCCTAAGGAAATTCTTTAGCTTTTATTCTATAAAAAGTTATAAAATACTGAACGTCGATCGAAACATAATTTCTAGTACATTACCTAAAGTAGAACAAATCCATTAACGGAGAATTGAATTTTATTTTATTTTTAAAAGAAGTTGAGAGAAATTTTGAGATTCATCATGTTTGCAATTTGCAAATAATCAAGGATTAGTTTTATAAATGGTTATTTAACTTTCACTATTCAAGGCTCTTTATTTTGGGGGTGTATACGATATCTAGGCTCCGGGAGGGGAAGATGTAAGAAAAATTACCAACTTGATCGCCGAGCCAAGTTGAAAGTCTTGAATCCGCTCTTATTGGTCTCATATCTGCTGCTCGAGTGAAATTGGGAATTTGGTAAGATTAGAGAATGTCTGCTTCCAGTTCGGCTCAGGAATTCCTATATAACTTAAGTGACACAGTAAAAGCTTTTTCTATTCTTTTATTAACTGATTTATGTATTGGATTTCATTCTCTTTGAAATAACGGGCGCTTTCGATTCTGTCGGTGCTTGAAACAATTTTGTCTTTTCCTTATTACTATATCTCTAGAGACAATAATTGTGGATATTGACAGGAATTGATTGAAACTTTAGCATGGGCTCACGAACGTACCCTTTGGCCGGTGTATATTTCACGTATATAATATATTATAATATATATTCAGTGTATAATTCATGTATAAGTAATCTATATTGTATAGTCAGTGTGGATTTTATATGACTTTTGCAAGCTATATTGCATAGTTAATGTATATTTCCTATGATTTTTGGCTATTTTTATATAAATAAAACATGACTATATTGTTATAAATTAATTAGTTTATTATATATATTTGAAATTGTTCCTATTATTTTTTCGTAGTAAGAAGATAACTATTTTTTCTAAGTATCAAATAAGTTATTAAAGGAAATAATGTAGATTGTTGACATAATTATATTGTTGTAATATTTTAGTAAAATTGAGCGATTTTTTAATATTTTTTTTAAAAAATAAAGGAAAAAAAAAGTGTTCAGCAACATTCTGAAATATTTAGACAAAGTCGAGTGGTTCTTTTCGTTATACAATATAATTTAATTTATTCTTCATATTTACCAATCAAGCAAAGTCTCTAATTTGCAATGATAAACAACACAAGAAAATCGAAGGAACAAAAGGAAGTGAAACCTTGGAGCTTCTCACAGTCTAATTTGAATATACATATTATTTTCTTTTTTTCCCTTTTTCTATTTTCAACCTTCTAAAATTAGCTAAAAGTCCTTTTCATGCTTTCGATTAGTTCAATTTAATGAATATGCATAACCCACTAAAATATGTTTAATGGAAAAGACCAAATAAAGCCAAAGTTGAGACAAATTAAGCTAGATTTTGAACCATTCTTTAGTTGGAAGAATATTAGATTAGTGTTGGAATCAAATTTCCCAACTTTTAGGCAGCTCATTCATGGCCTTTCAAAAACTTGATTCTATACCAATCACACGTTACCGTCAAAAAAATAATAAAAAAGAGAAATTCTACCGTCCATCGGCTCTGTAACTTAAGAAACTTAAAACCTTATAAAATTTTTCAAAATTAAAGCTCGATCTATTATATTTCGTTTTTGCTAGTCATAGTTCCTCTCCAAATTTACCTTGAAAAAATAATATTCTTCTGCAATTGTATTATAATTTGTTAGAATGCAGAATGAAGCGGAAGAATAGATGAAAGATCCACCAATAATTGTGGATTCTAGGAAATCAACTGAGACAAGATATTTCTCATTTCTGAATTATGAAAAACAGAATTGAAGAGATGAGTACATCGCAGTATTTATACAAAGGAAAAGAATATCTAACTAATTGAAACTAACAAACCAATAATGTTAAGTAACTAACTAACTAAAAATATGTGTACACAACTGATAATTAATCTCAATTTAATTGTTTTCCTCCTACCTTAAAAAATATGTATTTACTTTTCAAATTATGAATTTCACTATATATGTTATTATTTAAAAAATATTAAGGTGATAAATATATATGTGCGCGCACACACAAATGGGGGATTGATTATTAATTGTAGAGGAGGAATGAAAATGACTATAGTCTAAAAGTTAGAAGATAAATTTGCATTTAAGATAAAGTTGGAGGTAATAGATCTTTTTACAATTTCTTTTCTAAGTAAGAAACTAAAAGCTTAAGATTGTTTGGCATAAAAACAGTACTTGCGTTTGATACTCATATTCGGGCTCATTTAACTCAGTTTCATACCATGTAAGCATAACACCCATGACAGATAGGAATTCCTACACAAGGGAGGATGTAGGTGGGTGAGAAGGGGTTCACCTCGTCAAAAAAAGCTACATTGTATTTATTTATAAGGTTAAATTTAAATTTAATAATTATGATTATATATAACCAAATGAACCCCTTCAGCAATTGAGAAGCTTAGCTCAATAGTCTAGGAGGTTTAGAATTATGTCCATGATCGTGAGTTTGATTATCTGATGATAATTAAATTAACATAACATTTGATTATTTCTATTAATTTTTTTCATCATAAATAATATTTGCAAAATTCTATATTATTTTATGAAGAATATAATATGGAATTAGAATAGGGTACTACTAATAAATATGTTTAAAAGCTAAAATAACAAAATTAATAGTGTGATTGACTAAATTTTAAAGAATTGTTATTATGAAAAGTACTTTTTATCAAAGTACTTTTATATATTAATAATTTGTGTTTGACTAATCAATATAATTTAATTATTTATTTGTCAATATTAGAGTTTTATTTGTACTTGATCCAAATTCCAAAATTGTTTTTGAAGAAAGTTATGATTTCAAAGATAATATATAATTAAAAGGACATTAATTCAGGAAAAAAAAGGAGAACATTACAAAGTGAAATAAAAAAGAAAGTATGATAGATTTTAGAAAGAGCTCGATGTAGTGGGATAAAAATAGTAAAAATTGTTAAAGGCGACATGACTAGGCGAGGTAAAATTTAGTAGGTTAAGATTATTTTTATCCTTTACTGTTTCTCTCATTTTAGTTATTCTGTAATTTTCGCTTTCTTTTACTTTATATATATTTTAAATTCGCGGCTTTGCCACAACTCCTACTAGAGCGGAATAAAGAGGACTATTATACTTCTAGATTGGCAAACTTTTGAAGAAGTATATATAACATCTTAAGCATAACTTACATCTAAATGAGAGATAAAGTAAAGAGTTTTACTAGTTATAACACAAATTCATATAATATGCATATTTTTTGACTTGATAAAAATATCGAAAAGACAAATCTACGAGGCCTTAGTTAAAAACGAACAATACATGTAATAAACTTGGGCTATGACAATAAGGTCCACTAATGGTAAACCCTATCACTTTTTATTTTATTCTCAAAATTAAAATACAAAATTTCTAATTAAAAATAAAGATATCATATTTATTCCACGACCATCCTTGATGTGATGGTATCTTTTCTCGTACAAACTAGTCATTTAAATAGATTTTACTATATTAATGTATTGTAACTGCCTTTAAAAAATAATTTTACTGAACTTTTAGGTTACAATTTTAAAATTATTACATTAGACAATTCCCTGTCATTATCGGTCGTTTTATGTTCATGATATAATAAAAAAACAAAAAAACTGCACACTGCCGGTGCACGTAAGTCAAATTCCATAATCAAAAGTATCCACTTTTTTCTTTTCCTTCAAATAAGCGAATAAGCACCAAGAATCGAAAACCAAAAAGATAATCCACCAAGAGAGGGGGGAAAATAAGCCGTCGAAACCGGAAACAACATTCTTGAAGCATCTGCTAGCTATCTACCTCTTAATTGTTATGTAATGTCATGGTCCTATGGCCCTTCAAAATGCAAATTATATATAATAAAAAAAGGTTAGATTATGATCAAAATACTTTATAAAAAAGGCAAATTTGCAAAAAAGGAAGAAAAAATGAACAAGAAAGTCTCCTAACGCGTTTTTATTTCTGTGAAGAATATTCACAGAAATTTTCTGAAAATCCCGTCGATTAATTTCATAAAATCCTAAAGAAGTAACATGTGCAAATTGAAGTTTAATAAAAAGTAGTGTAGTGTAGTCAAGTAGTATTGGAAAAAGTCAAATTTTCCACACCGAAGCCACGTATGTTTTGATTGGTACATCAACCACATGTACAAATCACCCAATTAAAGCCTTTATAATCAGTAAATGACCATTATTTTTATCTTCCATTTTCTTCAAAAAAATTGTCACTGCCAGCACACCCAATATGACTAATGTTGGAGAAAACAATAAAATTGTTTGATTTTTGCAATACTATAGCAAAAAAATAAATTGAAAATTTAATATAAGGAAGAGATCAATAGTTGTAAGCAATTCTGCAATAGTAAAAATTGAAGAAACAAAATAACCAATAATCAAATCAAATCATTCTAACAACAACAACAATAATAAAATTAAAAGTATAAGTTGTGTACAACTCCATAAATAAATAAATAAAAATCCTATATCATCACTCTCAAGTCTCCATCTGTACATTTTTTTTGCATTATATTATGTTTACGAATCCTGACCTAATTTAATTCCCTCCATCAAGAAAATGAATCCAAAACTGTAATATAAAAAAAATGGTTGTTACATGTATAGACCATGAATATCCGAAAGAGTCAAGGCTCTGACCGCATGCCTGTTATTAAATTAATTGCCTACTCCGGGGCTAGGAACTGACCGGAGAATCCGATCGATGGCAGCGAGGTGACGGGCGATAAGCTTTTCATCGGTGGTATAAGAGTGACCTTTTTTGCTAGGTGTAGAAGATGGAACTGTGCCCTTAGGCAGAGCATTTAGATATAGAGAGGCTAAATTTGGTATTTTTTTCACTTCATGCGAGTTTAATAACTTTCTTGCTTCCGTTGATGATGAAACAGAAGCTAAGACCAATAGAAACATCAAGAAAATGGATGCAGAAATCCTTGAAAGAGCCATTTTATATTAAAAAAAATTGAAGAAGGTGTATTTTTGAAGACTCTGTTTTTGCTGGTATTAAAAGTTTTTTTTTTTCTTTTCTGTTGTTTTTGGTGATTTGAGTAAAGGAGAAGATGAAATATGAGAGGATTGGGAAAGGGGTAGGTTGAAGTGTATATATATATATGGAGTTTTGGTGTGTGGGATTTTATTTATTGAAAAAAAGAACGCGTGACGGTTTGGGAGAAGAGAAGAAGGGGGAGTGCGTGGAGATCAAGTTAGTTGGGCTAAGTCAATATCAATTTTTTTTTTCTTTCCGAAATTGTTGCGTTTTCTTTTCTTTGGGTGTACAATTTTCTTTTGGTATGAGGGGCGGAATGTAGAGTCCACCCTTTTTCCTATTGAGGAGGACGGACATATGAAAAGGGGCAAAAATATTATTGGCTCTTTAATAAACATATTTTTTATTTATCTATATTATATTCTTTAATCCATCTTTTTGATTCACTTTTACTTCTTATAAATAAATAAAAAACGTAAATTATGTAGATTCTATTAGAGGATGTGATTGGATGATGGAGATCACTTTATCATTAATAAAAATAATTGTGATTCATGTGTTTAAGGTCTTAAAATGAAGAACCTTTTAATAGGGAGCGTTTATCCTTTTTTTTTTTTGAGGTAGCGTTTATCCTTTATCGAACTTATCAATGCAAATTTGAACTAATTGAAATAATAATTTCAAAATATAAAAAATAAACCTTTTTTTTTATTTCAAAAAATAAGCTTATTGAATATGGGGCATCAGGAAATTATTTACGATGATTTTTATTTTTGTTATTAAAAGTTGTTGTGACTCGATTCAACAGAATATATTAAGATTACAGCACCATAATTTAGACTTTATACCCCTTTAATTTGTTCCGACTTTTATTCATTCGTTCAGAGAGTAACGTGTTGATATAAGTAAAAAATAAGTTTTATCTGAGATTTAAGTCGTGAAAAGGGTTTTCTGTTTCAGTAAAATGGGAATATGGAAGAGACACGTGGAAAAATAATTAGGTGAAGAGTGAGCTCAGCCACCGGCTAATTTTCAAATCGAATATAGACAATCTAATCAATTATAAGTATAATGTTAAATATGTTATATAAATAATTATCTTATTATGGGTTAATTTAATTTTAACTACATTTCCGGTACTCAAAAGTTAAACACCATAGTGTTTTTTTTAAAAAAAATAAAAAATAAAAAATAAAGTTGCGTAGGGGAAGGAAAGATGAAGAGCAAATTATAAATTATAAAATGTTAATCGAACCTTCATCATCAAGCTAAAAATTCAAGTAGCTTTTCAATATAGTTTCTTAGTGGCATTGTTGAGGGTATGCATCGATCGGTTCAATTCGATTTTAAGTATTATCGGTTCAGTTTATCGATTTTCAGTTTCGCAATACGTTAAAACTATAACCAAACTAATAGGATATTTGTTATCAGTTTTTGATTTATCAATTTTTGGTCTTTAACGGTTCAGTTTTCAGTTTAACCAATAACAAAAACTTTTTAACACAAATACTCTAATTCTGGAGCCGCCATCGTAGCAATTTTATGGATTATTGGCTAAACCAATAACCCAATATTATAAAACCAATGTCGAACCGATAATTCAATAATTATTTTTTATAAAATTATTAAATAATCGTTAACCCAATAATTCAATAACAATAAATCAATAATACTTTTTTTGATTCGATTTATCGATCGTTTCGATTTTTGCACACCCTATTGGTCAATAAAGTTACTACCCCCACGGTTTTTGTTTCTATTTTTCTTTTTATTTCATTTTAAAAAGAATTTATGTTTCTTTTTTGTTAACTTCTTAATCTCAATTTTCTATATGACATATTTAAATTATAAAATTAAATAATATTTTAATACATTTTACGTACTTAAATTTTTTGAAAATAACCATTATTTCAATCAATTAAAAAAAAAATAATCATTTTCTTTCAAATAAATTGAAACTACTGTTTACCCCAAAAAACAAAGAAAGTAAATTGGTCAAAATTCAACGACCGGCTATTTCACTGCTACCGCCCTTTTATTTGTCCTATCTTTTATTCCCTTTTCCATTTCAGGAAAAAGTACTACTCCCTTTATTATAATTTGCTTGTCATTTTTATCTTTTTAATCCGTTTAAAAAGATTTCTTTAAATATTATTTTAATTTTAATTTTACACATAATGTATTTAAATTCATAAAATTAAAAAATAATTTAACATATTTGACATGTTTTTTAATATTAAAATAATAAATTCAACTTTTTAAATATTTTTTCTTAAATTTCATATTAAGTTAAAATGAGACAAAGAGTGAAACAGAAGAAATATTAATATTGTTCTCTAATTCCTTGATACTATAATTTATGTAATTTTGCAATAAGAAAACCAAAACCGTATCTCATAATTCTGACTTTAAACGAAAAGTACTAATATAAGCAAGTAAGCATTGTCATGCACTAAAAATCCTCGATCTAAAAATATAATGAGGGAAATCAGAATTTTATTGTGTCGGTCTGAAATCCTATTATTTACTGCTTGGAATTTGGATCTTCCTTTTTAAAAAATAAAATTAAATAGTTGTTATTCTATTAACTGCATAAGATTACAAAGTACCAAGTTGGGATTTTGTGATAAATAAAGGACCATTTTATTTACTCAAGTCCCCGCTATCTTTTCAATTAATTTCAGATTAAAACCTCTAAAATAGATGAGTTTTATTTACTTCTTTAAAAGAGAAACATCAATGCATCAAAATACACATCAAATTGTAGGGTCTACAGTACATTTTACCTAACACCAAATAGCGATCTTTAAACACATTGATCGATGTGGCCCATAATCAACACGAAAAAGAAAGAATGATTTTTATTTAACTGGCTTCTGCAAATTAAGTTCATTGAAAAACCATTTAATAAGAGATGAAACTTTTATTTTTGTTGAACCCCACGCAAGAAAATAAAATGGTATCACATCAAAAAAAATTAAAAACAAATTAAGTATATGCCACGTACTTATATTAATGACCCAAGTTATAAAAGTAATTATATTCTAAAAGTAGAAAAAGTATGAAGTCATGTTTCTTACAGCGTGACGTTTAGTAAAATCAAATTTAAGTCACCAAACATTGTTACCTATTACTCCCATGATTCATGAATTGGGTAGGGCATGGAACAACAGAATTCAATTACGTGACCAAAATTATAGTTTCTCATAATGGGAAAATGATACTCCCTCCATTTCATATTACTTGCATTATTAATGGTATTTGCTCAAAGTCATTTGTCAATTTACGAAATCATATTAAAATAGAATTAACTTTTTATTATTATTTTGCCCTTAAAATTGTTTCTTTATGAAAGTGTAGATGATATTAATCACATGCATAAATATTTTAAAGTTCCAAAAGAGTTTCTTCATTGTTGATCTTTTTCATGTACACATTTAATCAAAGAGTTGATTAATTGCCTAAATCCTGTATTCTTAATTGCAATAAAGAGTGTATTAAAAAAGTTAAAAAGGATAAATTAGTAAAAATATTCTTTTTGTTTATGATTTTTGTAAGGGGAGTGTAATAGAAAACGTGAATAAGTAATATGAAATAAAAGAAGTATTATTTAATTAATTAGCTAGCTACAAAATATAAACTAGTACATACTACAGCCTTGCTACGATATTTTCATGCTCCAAGCTTAATTGTCAGACAATTGCAAAGTCAAGTAGCGATACTAGTGTGTCTATTTCGATGTTTGGTACTAAGGAATATTGTTCAATATATTTATGTTTGGTTGAATAAAATATTTTTTTACGAAAATAAGTTTTTTTTAGAAAATGATTTCTCAGGAAAAAGAGAAAAACTAATTCCATAAATGACATCTCATACTAATTGCTCCCCTCCACCCTCCTCCTCGCGCACTTACACCCATACTCAGATTTCATATAAATTCCTTTGAATCACTTAATTTTTTTGAAAAAATCATGAAAAATATTTTTTTCCATACCAAACACACCGAAAGTCTGCATTTTTAGTTACTCCGAAAGAGCGGTAGATATAGTGGTACTCTGCATTTCACTTTCGATTTTCCTATATTTGCAATTTTACCTAAAAGATACAGTCAACAGCCACAGTAATGTACCAATTTTTATAGTATAGTTGTTTTGGATGTAAATTATTGTCAAAATTTCAACCATCACATGGGTATGTACAGTATGAATGTCAACAACATGCTCCAAATCCTCTTTAGTCAATGGCTCACCTTAATTTCTGTCTTGTTATGGATTTTGGTCTTCTTATTGACTTTAGTGGTTCTATTGAATTTCTGCGAAGATTAAGGGCTCATTCTTTTTCCAAGATCTTGCCCTTCGGCAATTTGCTTGAAATTCAACGATTTGCAAATTTCTACTCATATGACAATTTCGTCATGGAAGGGGAGCCTTGGAGTAACTGGTAAAGTTGCTGCCATGTGACCAGGAGGTCACGGGTTCAAGCCTTGGAAACAGCCTCTGGCAGAAATGCAAGGCAAGGCTGCGTACAATAGACCCTTGTGGTCAGGCCCTTCCCCGGACCCCGCGCATAGCGGGAGCTTTAGTGCACCGGGCTGCCCTTTTATGACAATTTCGTCATGACACATTTTATAATAACAGTTATTCGAGCCCTGAGAATTACGATCATTTAATAAAAGTGTCTATTTTTTTTACAGTAGGTCTATTCAACTCAAATTAAAATTAATCAAACCAATAGATTTCGTACCTGATTAATTGAACAAGAAATTAAATTTACTAAAAGTTAATTGGTACGTGTTTGAACAACATATGAATGTGAATAGTCAAACATCAGTTGTGATTAAGTAAACAAATTAACCAAGAAAAACGGATTTAATCAGGTAGTATAGTCCAAATCAAACACTCCCTCCGTTCCTATTTACTTGTAAAATGTTTCTTAATTTAATTTTCCTTTTTACTTGTTATTTTTGACAAATCAAGAAAAGATAATATTTTTTTCTTATTATATCCTCAATTTATTACGTAGAGTTAATGTCTTTGAAAAATATAATGAGTAAATATGTTTAAGAATCTATCAATTAATAGGAATAAAATGGTAAACTTATATATCAATTATTTTTTTTAATAGGTGTGTCGAGTCAAAATTTAACAAGTAAAAAGAATAGAGAGTAGATTACTAAGTTTCATTAGCGCTTTAATTAATTATTCTTGCCCACACGTGTAACCTTATGTGTATGTACAAAATTTCTTGTCCTACCGCCGATAGCCGAAACAATTCGTCAAAAGTAATGAACATTTTTCGTGTTTTTTCTTTTATTCATGTTGTCCTATGCAGACTACTTTTTAGTCAATTTTTGAAATTATCGTGAGTCATTTAACTGAGATTTGATGCTTGTTGGGTTTAATTAATAAATTGAATGTGAAATTGAGGGGAAAAAAAGTGGAGAAAAAAATGAGTTGTTTTCTCTTGCTTTATGAAATAAACATTTGTCCCACATATGTGGTTGAAAGAAAAGGTGTCCTACTTAAAAGTAAAAGCACTCCTTCATTTTGTTAAAGGGTCAAGAACTCCCTTCGCGCCGTCGTCGTCGCCGTTTGGCTCGGCTTCGGATTTGATTTTTGGACCAAATTTCCTTTAATTTTAATTAATTATTATTTAATTAATTAAAAATTCTGACCCGACTTCTTTCTTTCCCGGATTAATTTAAAACATTTTCTTCCGAAAGATTGCAACCTTTTCTGAAAAGTTACAAACTTTTTTCCAACAGGCGGAATTTTCCGAAAGGTTGCAACATTTTTCTGAAAAGTTGCAAACTTTTTTCCAAACATGCTATATATTTCTGTTGATCCTTAGAATTGATTGCGATTTTTTTCCTTATAATCATCTTCTTCTTCTTTTCTGCACTTCTTTAAAAAAAAGTGATATACTGCATTCGAATGGTTCGCAATCACCTTAATTTGCTGTACCGCTATTTTGGTTAGTAAATAGTTCTATCCCGGAAGAAAAGATTCCAAAAAAACCTCGGGTACATTGAGGGGGATAATTTCTTAAGGACATATTGTGCATTCAGTGGGCTCGATTTTTGTTCTTACATAATTTTTCAGATACTGTTCTTATTTTAAGTTTCTGTCCGGTTTCTGTTTTTTAGTTCCAAAAATTATTGTTACTTTTTCAACGTTTTACAATACAGATTACTAACAATGCTCACCGAAAAACCTTAAATTCCACTGCTCCAACTTTAAGTGAGATAAACGAATATAGATCAAAATCAAAAGTTATAGTCCATCCACTCCACGCGTGCAGTTAATTAACTTATCATAAACTTTTCTTACCGTACCATTATAATTATATTAAGTTAATTAAGCAAGATTGGTTGTGCCAGGACACCACAAAACAAAAAAAGATCTATTTACCAAAAAACAAGCTTAAAACTTGGCCTTTGTTTTGTTGCTGTCGTCTCCATGCCATTAGCATCTAATTAACCGGCTACAATTTGCATTAAAAAAGAGAAAAACAAATACGAGTCTAATTAATGTTATCGACATGGAGTTAATATTCTTGCAATTTTCTTTGTTCTTATAATTACTAATACTTATTTAGATCCTTTTATCATTCGATAGCAAAAAAAATTGTTTCAAAATATTTGTCGAACTAATAAGTCATTAGTTTTTTTTCTGAAATTGTACGAATACATTAATACAGCCCTAAGAAGGCATATGCACATCAATAATTCATTTATACGTACGCATAATTTAGTCACATTTCCTTTATATGATTAATCCCATCAAATGAATTCTTAATAAATGTGTCAGAATAATACTATTATTGGGGGGAACATAAGAGTAATGTTTTAGTACGTACTAGCTAGAAAAATATTCAAACCTTAATTAGAGTTAGGACAAATTTCTCCCTTAAATTTAACTTCCTCGCTTAAGCCGGCAGACACATAAATCAACAGCTGGCTTTCCCTTTTCTTAACAATCTGTTTGAGAAAATGGACTATTTACTCTTGTAATTTACAGCACCTTCCAAATATAATAAATCATTGAGCATAACATAGGTTCAGTAGATGGTACACTTGTGTTTGAGCCTGATCAGGGCATAACCTAAGAGACATATATGAGGCCTATTAGGTCAAAGTGCACAATACGTGTCATGGGTTTGAATCGTAATAAATATTATATTTCAGTCGAACACTCACTCACTACAATGATAGGGGAAGACCTCAATGAAAAGGTGGAGTCTTTAAGAGGGGTGGGAGCCAATGAGGGTGGATCATAGAGTAGGACTGACAAAATTTTAGGCTGACAAGCTTTTGAAAAATAGTGCACATGATATCTGAGGCGAATCCCACATTAAAATGAAAGAAGAAAGTAAAGAGATGCATAAGACATAACATAAATTCACATGGTACACACATTTTTTTATCTCGTGGATGATGGTGTAACCCAAAGACCAAAAAGACAATCTGTAAAATCTGTTGGTCCTAATCGGACGATACATACCGTGAATATATATATATATATATTTACTTTTGGTCAATATATAACACTTACCAACTAAATCAAGAAAATAAAAAATAAAAGTTCTATTCCGGGATTCATTCCAATCTTGTTTTTTAATCGAGCACATGAAATGTTTAGAGGCATGCTTGAATTAATCTTCTTGTATTTTTCAATTATAAACAAAAAACAGAAGTACATTTCCGGTTAGGAAGTAGATATGATATGCTAAATAATAATAATAATCAACAGAGAAAAATATTAACTATTAAGCACGCGTCTTTTTTTAAAAATTAAATGGTCAATTAGGTATATACCAATATCATAGAGTACATGATTAATTTCCTTGATCTTGTGCTAAAAAATATTCTAAGCACCTACCATTAATAATACCATAGATTTCACGGGATTAGATTAAGTAAATCTACCTAAACTTAAGTTTGGATTACAAATTTGAATTTTTCTAACTGAAAAATGAAATAAACAAATCACATATTGTTATTGTTTATGCATGCAATCATCCAGTAGTTACACTCACGTAATAAGTCTTATAAGGAAAAGTAATAAGAGAAAATATAATTTTTGCCATGCTAACTTGTATGGTCCCTAGTGATCAAGCTATTTCTTTTATACCTTCTTAGTATTTTGAATGGTATTCCTGTTTATTTAAAATTAAAAAGTCAACGATAATCCTTGATCTAAATCTTCTTGCAAAATTTTAAATAATAATTATGTCCATAAGACAAACTCTCTAAAATAGTGGCAGTGGTTGTCACTTTAAGTGACAACCCATATGCGTTGATTGGTTCTTTTATTTTATTTAATTGTCATATTCCCAAGGGTACTGCGTTGATTGGTTCTTTTATTTTATTTAATTGTCATATTCCCAAGGGTACTGTTTCGATTGTATAATAATGTTTTAATTGATTAATTTTCATTATTCTTTTATTAGTTTACCTCTATTTTTGTCTTTACGAGCTAGAAGGAAGACAAAAACAATGCAATTTAGTCTTCTTAAGACTTGGAGGCCATTCCTTCGTGAGTGTACTAGCAAAACATGTTCAGTACGTCACGCCATAGAGATCATATTATTGTTTTAATTATTTTTTGAGTATATATAATCGAGCAATAATATAAATAAGAGAAACAAATATACTGTAATGTGGATTTGAGTCGATTTAGCACAAATGCCTAATCCTCAAGCTTTTGAGGGCTCATTCAACGGTTACTCGAACCAAACTAGTCACATAGCACGTATATGCAATTTCAGAGAGTTGAAAACAGAAAATGCAATAAAACCAAGTTACCTTACACTATACTGTACTATTTAGAAATTATATACATATAGTCTCATTTTTTTAAAATTAAAATTAAGTCGACTCTCTTTACTTTCCTTTTTAAACTGTTTATATAAACTTAATTTTCGAGAAGTACTGTTCCTCTGTATAATGTACCTAATCTTACGTCCATATAACATGCTTCAAATCAACCCACAAAATTATTTCTACCTTCATTACCCCATAATTTGTGCCCCAATTGTCCAATAAGGACCGACCGTGCCTCAACAAGCATAAAATTAACAAGAATTTTT
Organism: Solanum dulcamara; assembly: GCF_947179165.1. Taxonomy (NCBI): domain Eukaryota; kingdom Viridiplantae; phylum Streptophyta; class Magnoliopsida; order Solanales; family Solanaceae; genus Solanum; species Solanum dulcamara. The sequence goes on from NC_077247.1 coordinate 45,940,882, forward strand.
ATGGCCCTAGAATTAATAAATAGGAGCATAAAACAACATAGGTGGCCCGGTGATGGCCGACACTATTGACTTGTAATGAATGAAAATAATTGGAACATCCCCGTTAATACATAGAATTAAATTAAAGATTTTCCAACAAAGGGAAGATCAATGAATCTTATTACTGCGAGTCCATGACTCGAGTTTCGAATTTAAGCTTTGAGAATATAACTAATAAAATTAGTCCATTTGACATGCCTATTTATTAATTAACCTTATTTTTGCTCGCTTAATTCAATACATTTAGTTGATATGTAACACAAATAAACTCATAAAAAACCTTCTCAAAATATTTTTTCAAAAAATCATTTTTGGTATTTGATATTTATTTATAAAGTTATAATAAAGAAGGAAGTTTTTGTTAAGTAAGTAAACAAATTATAAGAAAACAAATAAAGAAATTTAAACTTGATAATAGTCGGGTAGGTTGGGTTACGACTCATTGTTGTGCTCATTTTAATCAAACTTATTGCAGCTTAAATAACTTTTTTTATTAGCTCTACTCATTTGATTTTCGACACACACCTAGATTTAGCTCAATTATCAACCGATTCATTTGCCATGACTATCATATGGAAATGGAAAGTCTCTTAGAGCACTTTCTCTTTTTATCGACTCTACATGACATAGATATGAATTAGTCAGGCCAATAAATTTGAATGATAGATACTTAATAATTTGTTAGATATCATCAATGGAGATATCTTATTGAACACTATCATGAATCTAGAATGTTCTACATTGAGAGAGAATGAGAGAATATGAATTAGAGAAAACACTCTGTTAATTAACTTCAATGTGTCTGTTAATTAACTTCAATGTGAAATATATGTATATATACAAAATTAGTTTTAACTACCTTCTAACCATCTAACTAACTTTTGCTAACTAAGCCTCTAGGTTCTGTTATTTACACATTAACCCCAACCTTCCAATGTTACACCTTCTTTAGTACTCCCCCTCAAGTTTGAGGGTATGAACAGATTTGATACTCTAAACTTGGATAACAAATATTCATGTTGATTCTTTCTCAGTCCTTTAGTTAGCATGTAAGCTTCTTGCTCCTTGGTATGAAGGTACTTTCTTTCAACTAGCCCTTGTTGTATTTTTTCCCTGATGAAATGGCAGTCCAATTTTATGTGTTTTGTTCTTTAATATAGTATAGGATTTGCAACAATTTGAATTGCTGATTTATTGTCACTGTGAATGGTAACTGGTGTTCGAACCTCAGCTCCCAGTTCTTTGAACAATCTGACTATCCATACCACTTTAGCTACTGCACTAGCCATGCTCCTATACTTTGCTTCAGCTGAACTTCTAGATATTATTTCCTGCTGTTTAGATTTCCAAGATATCAATGAGTCCGCATCTTGTTTTCAAAGATGAGTTGTAGATGAGTCGATTCGATCACCCCACATATCGATGGTTTTTTATCGCAGGTTTCATTACTTTTCTTCCATTTCGCCGCAGAAGGAAAAGGATATCGAATGTTTGATTCAAGAACCTACGGGAAGGGCTGATTTGCGGATGAGGAATTAGCATACTGACTCGCTTTCATCCTTCCCGTTTATAGACCAAGGAAAACTCTTTTTAGTAAGTGTTAGTGTTCCAATAACCAATATAAAAGGGCTAGTTCAGTCTCCCAGCTTAACCATAATCCAGTGACTGATCTTCTAGTATGTAAACAAGCTCCTAGTATGACTCACAATATATTTTTAACTGCTTGTGACTTTTGCTGGATAACAGTAAACCTAATCCTAGATGGCCCTTTATGTATTTCACAACCTTGAGTGCAACATTGAGATGAGACTGTTTAGGTTGATGTAGGAACTGCCTTAGAGTCTGTGTAGCAAAAGAGATGTTTGGTCTGGTAACATTTAGATACAAGAGTTTACCAACTAATCTTCTATATACTGTGGTATCTTCCATTAGTTTGTCATCGTTCCCTTTTCCATTAGCTTCATCATACTCTTTGGTTGTCAATTGAACATTAGGATCCAGGGGTGTAGAGGCTGGTTTGGCAGCACCTAGTCCAGCTTTAAAGATGATTTCTAGAGAGTACTTTCTCTGTTCCATTACAATGCCTTCTTGGGATATGGCAAACTCAATTCTAAGAAAGTACCTAAGTTTTCCTAGGTCTTTCATCTTAAAGGTATCTTGCAGAATTTTTTTGGTTTCTTGAATGAGCATGAGGTCATTACCAATGATCATCATGTCATCTACATAGACTAGGATTAACACAATAATTGTAATAATTCTTTTAACAAACAAAGAGTAGTCTAGATGACTTTGAACAAAGCCAAGTATGATAAGAGCCTTTATCAGTTTATTAGTCCACTGTCTTGGAGCTTGCTTTAGTCCATAAAGGGATTTAATAATCCTACATACAGCTTTATCCCCCTGCACATTAAATCCAATGGGAATTTGGAAGCCATGAAGAAGAGTCATATAGACTTCATCAAATAAATCTACCTGAAGGAAGGCATTAGAGACATCCATCAGATGGATGGGCCAATTGTCAGTAGTTGCAAGGGCCAAAACACTTCTGACAATGACCATCTTCACCACTGGGGAGAAGGTCTTTTTGTATTCAAAGCCTTCTCTCTGATTGAAATCCTTTGCTACAAGTCTGGATTTAAACTTGTCAACCTCACTTGAAGGTGTATACTTAATGTTAAAAATCCATTTGTCACTAATAACCTTTTTGTGCTTAGGCAAAGGAACAACCTGACAGGTGTTGTTGGATTCCAAGGCTGCGATTTCAGCTTGATAGCTTCAACCCACCTTGTATCCTTACAAGCCTCCTTAAAAGTTGAGGGTTCAACATCAGTGCTAAACTTGGAAAGGAAAGCTTGGTAAGGGAAAGCCAGATTATCATAACCAAGGTACTGATTAATTAAGTATAATGGTTGAGGTGGAGAGTGGACAGTAGCAGAGGCTACATAGTCCATCAACCACAATGGTGCTTTGGGGCTCCTATGAGACTTTCTCTAAGCAGGAAGCACAGGTGCATGATCATTCTCAGCTGAAACTATAGAAGTTGGTACACCAGGATCAACTGGTACCACATGATTTGCAGGTATCTTAGGAACTGCAGAATCTGCTTAATGAGGGGTATGCTCTAAAGGAGTAGTAGTGGTAGGAAATAATCGCTCTGCACTGGATGAGTGAACAACAAAGGAAAATATGAATTCCCTAAAAATGACATCTATGCTGAGAAAGAAATGCCCTCTTTCAGAGCATAAAGAATATACCCCTTAGTCTGTTCACTGTACCCCATAAGTGTGGCAACGACACTTCTAGGCAGAAACTTGTCATGAATATGCATATTTTTGGCAAAGCACAAGCAACCTAGGACTCTCATATGTTGGAGGAAAGGTTTTCTATTGTGAAAGGCTTCATATGGAGATTTTTCATGTAAGACAGGAGTAGGCAACCTGTTGATGATATAAGTGGCACCGAGAATGCAATGTCCCCAAAATCTGAGAGGAATATGACCTTGAAATCTGATTGCCCTGGTCACTTCTAATATATGTTTATACTTCCTCTCGATAACATCATTTTTCTGTGGAGTGTGAATACATGTCCTTTGATTAACTATACCCATACTAGTGTATAACTACTAATATTCAGTATTAACAAAATCGAAACCATTATAAGTTCTGATGGCCTTAACCAATGAACCAAATTGAGCGTGAACTAAAGGGAATAAGTTTTGCAACACAGCACAAACATCACTTTTCAATTTTATTAGAAATACCCACAATATTGTGGTACAATCATCAATAATTATGACAAAAAATCTATTACCATAATATGTGAGAGTTTTAAAAGGTCCCCAAACATCTATGCGTAACAAGTTGAATGGAGAAGAAGACACATAAATACTATGTGGAGGCCATCATTTTCTCCAAAAATTACCTTCTCCTGCCCAGTATAGAGGTCCTGAAAGATAACAAAGTCAGAAAAGAAGGAGACTGCACATTTTAGATCCCTAGTAATCTTATAAACTGATAGAAGGTTGAATTTAAATTCAGGAATTAGAAGAACATTTTTGATGAGATCATGTTGAGTCATATTACATGATCCTGTATGTGTCGCAATAATAGTATCACCATTTGGCAAATGTACTCTCCTAAGTGTATCTTGGGATAGTTGCTCTTTATGATCAAGCAAATCTGAGTTATGTGTCATATGATGGTTGCACCAGAGTCTATAACCCAATTATCATGTGTAAGTCCTGTAGTAAGAGAAAATACATTACCTGCTGAGGAGAAGCTTTCTTGAACCAGATTAGCTCCTGCTGTGGTGTTGCTATGAGACATGAATATTGCTTCAGTGCCTCCCTACACATTAGTTCGACCAAACAAATGCAATATCTGATTATATTGCTCATGCAACACATTCATACCTCTGTTGTAGTCTAGATGCTCAGATTGCCCAGTACTGCTTCCAGTATTTTTAAAATTAGAGTTACCTTGATTGATACTCCAGTTATAGTCTATATCTCCAGTGTACCTTTGTGGTGGTGGATTACTAACCACATGATTAGTAGTAGGATAGGTTCTCCTCTCAGTTTTAGACTTTCCTTTACTAGTATAGGAATTGTTGTTAGGATATTCTTTTCTCCTCCTCTCATAACTAGGAGGATAGCCATGTAGTTGATAACAAATAGCTTGAGTGTGACCCTTACATTTACAGTAATCAAAGAATGCATTTGGATCACAACTGGAAGTATGTGGTGATTTGTGTTTAGGCTGTGGAGCTGGTGCATTTCGAGTGGTGAACAAGACATGCAAATCAGACTGACTACAAGATGTTTATGAAATAGTATGCTGACTCTCTCTTTTAACTAATATTAAATAAGCCTTATTCAATGAAGGCAGAAGTATCATCATTAAAATCTGCCCTCGAACTTGTTCATAATTCTCATTTAGACCCATAAGAAACTATAACAACTTCTGATTATGCATGAACACTATAAATTTTCTCGAATTTTGACAATTACAACGAGGAATTGGATTTAAGCTGTCAAATTCTACCCACAGAGCTTTTAATCGTGAGAAATAGACAGAAATGGAATTCGTACCTTGACTGATAGTAGCAATTTCCTTGTGAAGCTGAAAGATACGAGATTCATCGACTTTATCATATCGTTCTCGAAGATCCTTTCATACCGATGCAATATTAGTCGAGTACACAATGCCTCCAAGTTGTTTCTTTGACACACAATTCATGATCCGTGATAATATAATGACATTGCATCGATCCCACAGATTCGTCAAGTTTGGACGATAATTTTCCCTTTTGCAGGACCCATTGATTAATCCAGTTTGTTGTGACCTAGAATGGCAAATTGCATGGCTCCACTCCACACAAAGAAGTTCTCAGCTCTAGTTAGTTGAATAGAGACAAGCATAACACCTGAATTATCAATAATATTAGAAAGAGGGGATGATTATGACTCAGCTTTTCTAGTAACTCATTATCGACAGTTCCCATTGCTGATCTATATCAATTTCTGTCTCTGTATGTGTTAGCTCGAAATTGCAATCACACTAGTGATTGAGAAGCTCTGATACCATGTTAGATATCATCAATGAAGATATCTTGTTGAACACTATCATGAATCTAGAATGTTCTACATTGGGAGAGAATGAAAGGAGATGAATTAGAGAAAATACTCTGTTAATTAACTGCAATGTGCAGTACATGTATATATACAGAGCTAGTTCTAACTATCTTCTAACCATCTAACTAACTTTTGCTAACTAAGCCTCTAGGTTCTGTTATTTACACGTTGACCCCAACCTTCTTATGTTACACCTTCTTTAATATAATTATAGAAGAAATCTTATACATATAGTGATATTACAAAATTGTCAAAATGGAAGGGGGTGGGGGGTGGGGGGTGGGAAACAGACACAGATACACACTTTTGTAATATTGTCAAAATGGAAGGGGGCGGGGGGTGGGAAACAGACACACATACATACTTTTTCTCTTACATTTTTTCCCCAAGGTTTTGTTTTGTTTGTAGTGTCTTAATATGGGGTGAATTGTCGGCATTGAAAAAGAGAGGTTTGCTAGGCAAAAATTGTACACTTGGCTCCTTGTCCACTTGTTTATGGACACAACAATTAATTTTTCCGGCTATTCTTACTAGCTGCCCAATGGGTTTTGTATTACTTAATTTTTAGTATGAATATGCATGATTGGATTGTTACAATTTTCAACCATATACACTTTACACATATATCTCCCTTCCTACCCTTTTGTGTTTTACTCCATGTGCTGTTTTTTTTGTTGTTGTTGCATTTACATAGTTATATATATATTTCATATTTTGGGATGGATAAAAATATATAATTAGACTTAACTCCTGATAATAGCACATATATATAGGATTTTGTGCAACAAGTATCGATTTATTATTGCAATTCAACTTATATGTGAATTTGAATTGAGGACTGTAGAATTTATCCTGTGTACTAACAGATAAATTATACAGAAAACACATTAATGTATTAATTAAGGAATAAAACCAAAAAAAAAAACTGAATTGATGGGCCGGGGCAATTTGAAATTAGCTGTAAGCACTAATTTATGGTAGTGAATAGCCACTAAAATTCTTTTGGCATATATAGGAGTTGGCAGCATGAAATTTGTCTTTAGAGGTGTCTTGCTTCTCATTTATATATGTAAAACTTGTTGCCTCAATTCTGATAGTAAAATGTGAAAAGTACACATGTCCCCTTTTCTTTTAAAAGAAACAAGAGAAAATGAAAAATTAATGATCATCGACTGAAAATATAATGAGGCAGATAATATATGGATCAATTAATTACTACAAGTACGAAGAAGGAATTGAAAAAAGATGTTGCTTCACATTCTAGGTTATTTTATACTATATTACATTTATTCCAATGATCGCTTGAAGCCTTCAACTTAGATGACATCCTGATCATTTAGATTATGGTAATAAGTAACTTGTTATATATACTTTCTTATTTGAGTAATTGTTTGTTAAAAGAAAGGACGCAACTAGCTATGGCCTATGAGTTATACATTTTCAACATTATATTTAGGCTTATTATCAATAATATGATCTAGCCAACTAGCTAATCTTCTGTTAGATTATTTTTTTTAGATTTAGTTTTTCTGATGTATATTTTATGTTCTGATTGAAACCCCAAAGAAGAAGAAGAAAAGAGGCGCTTTCTAGCTGCCTTAATTATAACAGAAATTATTCTTCATATGACTAATCAAATTAATTAAATATTTAATTACTATTCATGTGAGGCACGATATCCTTTAATTTATTTACATCTTTTTATTTCTTTAAGTTAGATACAATACAAGGATAAAGAGTATAATTGAATATAGTTAAATAGCTCCTAATTAAATAATTAAGGAATCTTAGAGTCGTCAGAGATTTAACCTGAGAATTTTGTTCATTCCTTGACGAAATCCATCACTTCTAATGATTGGATTTATAATAGTCCATTGTTAGTATTCTATGAGAATGATGTATATTTTTTATGATTTCGTAATAGCCAAGAAAACAACATGCAGACCATGCCTCTACTTTAAGTAATACATCATGAGTTAAATACGTATAATTCTATATAATTGGGTCAGTTCTTGGAATTAATAAATTAAGATTATTGGACTGGCTAACTCTTAGTTTATATCAAGTAGAAACTAGAAAAATATAATATTAATATTTGAAAAGTAAGTAAAAAATATTATTTAAAGATTATTTATATAAAACATACACAAATAAAATGGGCTGGAGGTGGTAGGAGTTGGAGGCTTGGGGTCGAGGTCACGGGGGTTTAGGGGGACTTGAGGGAGGGTCGAATGTGAGGAGGAGGCAATTAACATAAAATACTATTTAAGAAATATGTTTTTTCCTATTCTTACTCAAGAAGTGATCATTTCCTAATTTATGACGAATTTGTTTTCTAGATAAATTGTTTCTAAAATATTCTAATGGAAAAATTAAGAAAAAATTCATCAGCAATATGCATTTGTCTATGGACTCTGAATTTTCTATTCAAATGCGAGGAATATATACAAAAAAGGAGCTGTTAATTTTCACGCGTTAAATCTATAATAATGAAAGTTTATTTTTTGTATTTGTATTAATAATATAAATAAGAAATATGCCACCAATAACTAAATGGAAGCGAAGAGTAATAATAAAATACACAGGCGTATAGCGTGATGGTCTTAATTAATTTACTTGATATATACTATTCTAGAATACTACTTAATTTATTACATATATAGCTTCATCATAAGGAATCTCAATCTTAGATTGTTAGATGGCAACATTATTATTGGACAGTTTGGTGTACTAAACTTTTGTTATGCTTGGGGTTCGAAAAAGGACCAAATCACAATGGTATATCGTATGTATGCATCATTTTCTTGTCTTGTAAGTAATTCTGACTACTTTCACAATTCGAACCGATCGTGACCTCCCAATCACATGAAAGTAAATTTACCAATTAGGTTAATATTCCTTTTAATAATGCCATTATTATAAACTAAAGAAAATGTATCTAATACCAAGATGTGTTCATTTCTTGACTAAATCTACAAGTAATAATTAGTGTATTATATATAATAGTTACACAAATTCTCTGAGAGTGATGTACTGCATTTTAAAACATGCCAGTCTTTAATCTTAGACTTTTGCACAACAAAACTTTTTCTTTCAACTCTTTTTTTTTGGGGGAGGGGGAGGGGTCATTGTCTCATTTCCATTCTACTTGTTTTTCATTCACCAGCATCCCCGGGGATAAAAAAAGGAGCAATAACTCGGACTAGCCACTTTTCAATTTTGTAATTAAGAAATAGTCACCATCATAGAGTTTTAAATTTCAAAAGTGAAATTTCACTGCAACATCAAATAAAATAACTTGTAAAATTTAAAACTAAGTGTTAATAGTTATTTCTTAATTGTATAGTTAAAAGATAGCTATTTGTGAATTCTATCGAGAAAAAAACCTCCAGTTCAAATTAAAAAAATGAAAAGGGAAAGGAAAAGCCCTTATGTTACATTCTTCATTGCTGCTGCCTGCTGGGACGCTATGGTCTATGTCCTCCTCCGTATTTTGCTCATTTTTTATATATACATGTACAGGTTGAGATCGTGCCCAAACCCCACAAACCAACTTGGGTCCGATACTTTTGGACTTTAAATGAGAGTATTTTTCCTTGGGCTTTTAAATGAGAAAAGTAAACTCTTTTGGGCTTCAACTGTTAATCAAATATGGGCCAAATTATCCAGTAAATGGCTCGATCCACATTTTCTTCTAGAAATTCAAAGGTTCCCTCCTAATATGTGGTGTAAATTAATTCTACAACTTCAATTGTCACTTTATCAACCACATATTGTTTAATTTTTATTTTTTGCACTCATCTGAAGCAAAATTAAGTTAGTTTCCTTGGGAATATGGAATCTTGTTATTTTAGTGTGACAAAGCGATCATCATCTTCTTCTTCTTCAACTATTCTGAATTTTCAGGTACAATCTTTCAACATCTTCTTTATTAGATGGCACAATTTTTAAATATTTGTGTACTTTTTGTTCTGTAATATACTTATCTGAATATGTAATCAGTGGGTGAATTAGCTAATAGCAACAGGTTATTTGTGTTATGGGAATCCTTAGTGTGTAGAGGGAGGCTAAACAAAATTATTATTTTTCTTTTCATTTTTATTTTTGCTTACATAAATTTTAGGTGCAGTTGATAAATTGATTCTTTATTCTTTATAGATGGTGAGACTTGATGATAAATAAGCACATGTACAAACTCCGAGGTAGTTTAGTTATTTGACTATTATATTCCAATATTTGTTGTTCAAATGTAGTTCATAGAAAGTCTGCCCATACTGCCTCGTTAGCAAAGACTGGATGAAATATTGATGAATTTTGTTTGTTATCTACATGCTTGTATAGCCCTATATTTGAAAAAGAGTTGTCCCTTTTTTTTCTTTTTTTTTTTTAACCTCCATTTTGGAGGATTTATAGTGTTTATACACTTTCCAGTGTGACTCGAACCCAGGACCTACCGGTCGTGGGTGGAGGTGCTTAACCAACTGAGCAACCCTCACTTGTCAGTTGTCCCTTTTTACTTGTAGGTTGTTGGATTCTGATTACTTTTAGGTGGCTTAGAATCATCGATCACTCATACTATTTCGTAAAAATATGCAAAATATCAAAAAAACCAGCTTTTATAGAGAAGCTATTGTTAAAACCATAATGTAGTAGTCTTAGTATAAAATGAAACAGAGGTAATACATGTAATTTTAGGGGGAAGAAAGTATTAGATGTGAATCAAAACTATGATTTTTTCTTGAGGGTTTTTTGCTAGGGTGGTACGTGTTTTTTTACTTCATTTTGATGCCAACTACTTGGTTGTTTACATGAATTTTTTTAACCTGTTTACATCAGATTCTATGCCACTAGACACACCATGAAGGTTTGTGAGTTATTTCCGGTTTTGTGATGCATTTGGTGATATCATAGCTCCAAAATATAGAGTATAATATGGATTCATTTTAACCACTAGAAAAAGGTTTTGACTTGCAATTTGTTTGAAGTGCAAATGGGACTTCAGATATATCTGTCGACAACTGCATTGCTTCATTCTCTTTTTTTGGTGTTTCCTTTACTCCATTCTTGGCCTTTCCTAATTTTTACCATTTATACCTTTGTATGTGGTAATGCATTGCAGGGTATTTCATCTATTGGTGGAAGATCGTCCCAGAAATCCTTAGGTGCCCCTTCTCATCTTTCCTGGCCATTATCTAGACCTAACAAGAAACATCAAAATTTTGTTTATAAGCGGAAGACATTTAAGGGGGCCATATTGGCAGAAGCTGGAAAACAAGGTTGGGATTTTGGCAGATTTATAAAGACATTGTATTTTTTTAATGGCCCTCCTTCCCCTGCAAAGGTTGGCCTTTCTTTTTCCTTTCTGGCAAGTGACGTATGACTCTTTTCGTGGCGCTTCATAACTTCTAACCGATTTTTCTTTTTCTTTAAGTTCTTTGAATCACTGATTGAGATACTAACTGGTCCATCACCTAGTAAACCAGTTAACTCGATGGATTCTTCTGGAATTACCCTGGTAACTGGAGCCACTGGTGGTGTTGGGAGAAGAGTGGTGGATGTATTACGCAACAAAAGATTGCCCATCCGAGTACTTGTATGTTTCTTCTAATCTTTTCTACCTTAGTTGTTTCCTTTCTGAGATTTGTATAACTCTTTCTTTTGCTTACTAAATGGAAAAACATGTTACTTGAGTAGAAAAGAATAATCTTCACTCCCTCTATTTTAACTAAAATTCCCTTCTTCTTCACACTCTTAAATACTTTAGGTCAGAAATGAAGAGAAGGCTAGAAGAATGCTTGGTGAAGATGTTGACCTGGTGAGTATTATTTTCATGTTATTCTCACTCTCTCTACTCTGATATCTAGCATGGTTTTATCTGTATGCATATAGTTTGAGACTCGGAAAGTGATTCTTCTCCTCTGATTTACAGCTGAGATGCTCCATTACATTTTACAGTTGATCTTTTCTGTATTTTTTCTCCGAAAAGGCAACTGCTCCTGCCAAATTCATTGTCCTTGTCATGAACTTCCTTCTGTTTATTTTTTCATCAATATTACTTCAACATGGAAAATTCATATCAGGACCAACACACAGTTGTTGCGATACACACATATTCAATGAAGTAAACTTACGCTTTCTTTTACTTAATAAATCTTAGGTTGTTGGAGATGTTACTAAAGCAAACTCTCTGCTTCCTGAGTACTTCAAAGGAGTAACGAGCGTAATTAATGCTGTTTCTGTCATTGTTGGCCCAAAGGAAGGGGATACCCCTGACAGGGAAAAATACAGTCAGGTAAATAAGCTGTAACTTTTGACAAACTCCTGTAGTGAATTCTTTACATCACTCTGTTGCTAGGCTGTAAAATTCAACTCTCGGTCCTTCTTTACCTAAAACTACAATCATTTCTTTTTCTTTTTAGTCCTTGTATGTGTTCGTTGGTTTCATCTTTTAGCCTAACATAATATTACTTCTTACTTATGCTTATACTCTTTATGCGAATCTGCAGGGAATCAAGTTCTTTGAACCCGAGGTGGCCAACTGATTGCCTATCCTTGGAGTCATATTGTACTGTTTCCCTTCCAATTTTATAAGCTAACTTTGTTGTTGGGGCACCAGTTCACTAAGCATTCTTGTTTACTTGGCAGAACAGATTAAAGGTGACTCACCCGAAATGGTGGAGTACATTGGAATGAAGAATTTAATAAATGCTGTTAAAGAAAATGTTGGCCTTCGCACAGGAAAACTACTATTTGGATATGAAGGTATGCTATTGCAGAATGAAGAATCCATTGTTGAAGTGTTATATTTGGCTCTTAAAATCAGATACCAACGTTAGAACAAATTGCAAAAATGAACAGAATGAAAATCTAGCGAGATTTTTAGTATATCATCATGGAGTAAAACAACTGAAGTCTCTTTCCAGTCAAGAGCTATATCCCCTTATTTGTGTATTCATGATATCTTGGCGGCAGATACTAGAGCTGGAAAAACTGTACTTGAAAATGATTTTCATTAAATTACATAAAATATAACAATGTGCAATTAGGGAATGGGGGTACAAGCGGAGGGATAATATATAATCTTCTTGCTCTTATGTGACTGATTAGTGTCTAAGTTCGCATTTGTATGGAATAATCACCCAGGCTAGTTGCTCTCCCTTTACCGTCTTTTTACTGCTTTATTTTCAGAGTTTACGTCAATAAAAGGTTGTTTAGTTTCATACAATAGATTGACTTTGTTCAGTACTTCCATGCAGGTAATTCATTTAAAGAACTTCCTTGGGGTGCTTTGGATGATGTTGTGATGGGTGGAGTGAGTCAAAGTACATTCCAGATAGATCTAACTGGTGGGGAAAATGGTGGACCAACAGGACTCTTCAAAGGTTACCTTTCTTAATAGATAAAATGTTCCGGGTGATACTTTGTTAGAAGTCTGTCGGTTCGTGGTGATATCTAATTCTTAAATCATCAATTTAACTTTGTTTCGTGTTTGTTCAGGTATTGTTACCACTGCTAACAATGGGGGTTTTGCCAGTATTAGGACAAAGGTAAAAAAAAAACTAAGAAAATCATTAAGCTGGTTTTCTACTTTGTTTTTCTCGCTTCCTACTTCATGTTTGGTTTTGAAGTTATTGATGACTGATTAATTTTAAGTAGCATTATCCCAGAACGTTCTTGTCTCTCTCTTTTTTTTTTAGTTCTTTTTTAAGAGGGAGGCTTGCCACTCAACCTATCCCCAAGACAGAAAGCTTTAAATATCCTGGATCTATCATCCAGAGTAGTGGGAACATCGATGATGATGTCTCACATCGCATTAGAGCAGCGTGGATGAAGTAGAAGCTTGCCTCTGGAGTCCTACGTGATAAGAAAGTACCACGTAAACTTAAAAGTAAATTCTACAGAATGGTGGTTAGACCAATGTTGTTATATGTAGCAGAGTGCTGGCCAGTATAGAACTCTCATGTTCAGAAGATGCATGTTACGGAGATGAGGATGTTGAGATGGATGTGTGGACACACTAGGAGTGATAGGATTAGGAATGAGGTTATTCGAGAGAAGGTGGGAGTGGCCTCTGTGGCAGACAAAATGAGAAAAGTGTGACTGAGATGACTTAGACATGTGTAGAGGAGGGGTGTTGACGCCCCAGTTAAGAGGTGCGAGCGGTTGGATTTGGGGGTTATGCAGAGGGGTAGGGGTAGACCGAAAAAGTATTGGGGAGAGATGATTAGACAAGATATGACGTTACTTCATATCACCAAGGACATGACATTAAATAGAAAGGAGTGGGGGTCGCGGATTAAGGTAGAAGGCTAGTAGGGATAGAACAGTGTCTTGCCTTGTGTCGGCTTAGGGTGGTCGTAGGTCTAGACGTGCCTTTATAGTTGTGTTGTTATTGCCTATGATTATCACATTACTTTGCTATCGTTATTGTTCTTGTTTTGTAAAAAATTTCATTGGCTTTTCGTTTTTTTGCCATTATGCTATATATTGTTTTTCTATCTTACTTAGGATTGTGACTTTTAAGCCGAGGGTCTTTCAGAAATAACCTCTCTATCTCCTTGAGGTAGTGGTAAGGTCTACGTACATCCTTCCCTCCCCAGACCCCACTTGTGAGATTTCACTGTCTATGTTGTTGTTGTTTAAGTCTTTAATCATAGTGGAATCTAGCTCATAAGCAATAATCCTTTACTTTATCTTGTATTAGTATTTAATATCTGTGTTAGGCCTGTCACTTTACTGGTTATTTAAGCTATTATATTCTGTATAGAGCATAATATTTGACTAAAATTCAACCTGTTGACTTGAGAGATATTCATTGACTTACCTCCTTAGTTGGATATTCATCATTCACTTTTTATTTTTCAGTGTTTGGGAAATGAAAGAAATATATGATCATGCCAAACTACCTGTATTAGAGATGCTACAAATATCCAACATGGAGGATGTCCAACCTCCCCTATCTGTTACTTTTGTTTTTATCAAACATGAAAGATGGTTCTACCATCCTTACACCTTTCCTACTTTCGCCCCAATTAGCATGGTGTTATCCAAGAATAAGCTGAATCATATTTCCTAAAAAGTGACTTAACCAGTAAGAGTTTTTCATTATGGGTTTATGGCTGGTAATTTAACACAAAATTGCAGTTGCATGTGAGATGTAATTTTCATGAGTGAAGTTCGAGTAGTAGCTTAGCCAAGAGCTAACTGTACTTTGTCTTAATCACAATATGATCAGGGAAAGATATTACTTTTTAACTCTCTTGTCCATGTGTTGCAGAACTTTTCCGAACCCGAAGACCTTTCTGCTTATGATGGTTTAGAGTTGCGCCTTAAAGGTGATGGCCGTCGTTATAAGCTAATTGTTCGCACTAGCCGTGATTGGGATACTGTGGGCTATACATTGATCTTCGATACCGTTGAGGGTTGGCAATCGGTTAGTTTCTTGTGGATTTTAACTATTACCCAACATTCCTCATATCTAAACTTTACCCTAAGCGCATCATTTCCAGGTCCGTTTGCCTTTTTCTTCTTTGATGCCTATATTCCGTGCGCGAACCGTACTAGATGCACCACCTTTTGACCCCAGTCAAATCACGTCATTACAGGTATTTTATATTAGCAAGTTGCTTTTGTTCATCCTTGCAGACTCTTTACCAGCTTTCTGCATTTTTACTTTTTATTTTCAAAATTCTCAGCTTATGTTCAGCAAATTCGAATCTGATGGTAAACTGAATCCAACCTTCAAAGAAGGTCCTTTTGAACTTCCTGTATCATGCATTCGGGCTTATCTTAAAGATCCCATAACACCCAGGTTGGATTCTACATCCCACTTTTATATTGTTAGTTTTAAACTTGAAGCAGTGGATTTTTCTTCCTTGATCTTTTGGTTTGTATTTGAACTTGAACTAGTGCAGCATTCTTCCTTGATTTTTCGATTTTGTACCAACTCTACTCTTCTGCAGGTTTGTACATGTGAGTTCTGCCGGTGTAACTAGACCGGAAAGACCAGGAATTGATTTAAGCAAACAGCCTCCTGCTGTGCGATTGAACAAGGAATTGGGCTTCATCCTGACATTCAAGTTAAAGGTTTGTACTTTGAGCTTTCCTACTTCCTCCAAAACGAGGATAAATGCCTTATTAATGATTAATAGTTAGGATGCTTAACCACCAAAAGAAATGCTTAATGGTCTGGATGAAGTCCCAAATCAGAGCCTGCAGTTGAGCATGCCATTTGATAACAGCTTCCATCTTGCTTTAGAATGAGCATTCTGTTATTAGTATCGATTGGAAAAAGGACATCGAACTCTTTCTATCTTGAGTGTTCTGCTACTTGCGATCCCTATTCTCACACAAATAAAGTTTCGTGCCAGGGAGAGGATGAGATTAGAGAATCTGGGATACCATATACAATAGTCAGGCCTTGTGCCTTAACTGAGGAGCCTGCAGGAGCTGATCTCATTTTTGATCAAGGAGACAATATCACGGTATTTGCTCAGAAATTAGAAATTTATCGTCTGATTTATAAAACCTTGTCCAGCCTGTGTAATTTCACAGTATTTGCTCAGAATTAGAGAGTTGTTTTCTGATTTATCAAGTCTTGTGGAGCCTGTGTAATTCTTTTTATGTTCTCCATAAAGTCTAGCTGAAGATCACTTTGCATAATGTTGATGGCAGTGAGCTTTCTTTCTAATTTCTCATGAGAACATTTATATCTGGTATGTACAGGGGAAGATATCCCGTGAAGAAGTTGCTCGAATATGTGTGGCAGCTCTGAAAAGCCCCTATGCATGTGACAAGACATTTGAGGTGGTGCTTGTCCTTACAATATGACAAATATGTGCTTATTTCTGATGTTTCCTTATGACTATCTGCAAATTTATATTTGTCTGTCAAGAAACATGTTGTATGACTACCTTCTCTTGATCCTTACTAGCTATAAACCAGAGTCATTGCATCTTGTGCTTGTATTGCCTCTAATGTTAATCCAATGGCTAGTTGATAAAAGTATATGCATATTCTATCTTTAAGGTATCTTTATCTGGATCAGCATTAACTTAGGCAGATTTTTTTGGATTTTCAGCTTTTCAAATTCATGTGTCTTAATCAATACGGATAGGAGGCAGATAAATTTTTTTAAGAGTCTGGAAGTGCTGACAAATAGTAGCAATCTTCAGAACTGTGTACATATCATTTCATTAGAACTGCTATGAGAATTTCATTAGATTCTTGCGAAGTACTCCATTCTATCTTCTTCTTCTGTTAGTGTCGACACTGTCATGAAAACTTATACTGTGTCTGTGTCTGCAAATCAATACACAACACTTATATAGCATCCGTGAAAGTAAAGACAGTTTCCTGCAATGTGTTTGAAATCCTCACAATGATTTTAGGTTCGCCAAACAATTACTTAGTGATCTATATCAATTGATTATTCAATAATCTGATCTATCTATTTTCCTGTTTTGTCACTGCTTCCTCTGGCAGGTTAAAAGTATCATTCCATTTAGTGAGCCGTACACGGTGGATCCAGAAAACCCTCCTCCAGAGAAAGATTACAATGAATACTTCAAGACTCTGAAAGATGGCATCACTGGGAAAGAAAGGCTAGAGAAAACTCCTATCCCTGTATAAAGACCTAGTATGGTATGTTACTTTTATAAGCATATGAGGCTTGTTTCATTTTTCCAAAGCACATTTCAACTTATTGCTTAGCATATTATAGCAGATTACAATGTTCACAAACTGCAACGACATGAGGTGTAGGTGTGTTGTATCATCCCCCAACTCCCCCCTAAAACTAAGAAACTAAAGTGATTTGATCTTCATGGTCAAAAGAGGTGTATTTGTACATATTTTTGACATGTAATTTAGTTTTCCTAAATTGTATATTTTTTCCTCATAAACATGAAAATCTCATAAGTTAAAAAACTATCAAAAAATTGCAAGTTCTAATTCAATCTTACAAAATGAGCAAATCATAGTTCATAAATAAGATATCAAAATATCCTAAATCGATGCATTAATAAATCACATATCTGCATGTTCACTTTATAAATAATTATTTGCGATTACAAACTTTTAAATTCATATAATTTTATAAAGATCTACTATTCAACAGTAGTAGTAATTGATTATTTTTTAATATAATATTTTTACATGGTACTACAATCACTTCAGGTTGAACATGATGTTTTTTTGCAAATTTAAAATGATAGATCTTTTTTTTCATAAAAATATAAACTTATGTGTCATATTTCGTATTTTAAAAAAATAATTGAAATTATGATTTAAAATCTTAAATCGTGTTTTTTTTGAGGGGAAATGTGGAATATGTAATCATTTTAAAATATGTCCAAATGTTAATTTAAGATGATAATTTCAAATTCATGATATGATTACATGTCTAACAAGTTACTAAAGCTTTTTAGTAAACACGTAACGATATCACTTGGGGTGGCATCACATCCTGCAACCAATGATGAAAACATAATAATTCCAGTGCCATATTTTACTTCCCGTTGTTTTTGTCGAGGCATTAGGAAATAAGAGTCTGTTTAGCGTTGCTATTAAAAAATATTTATTTTTAAAAGTATTTTATTAAAATAGCTTTTCAAAAAACTGAAATCGTTAAAATTGTGGAATGCTTATCATTTGTTTAAGACCTTTCTTTAAAGGAATATTTTCAAATTTCATATACTTTGATTTTGTTTTTACATTATTGATTACTTAATGTTCTTCCTCTTAAAATATTACTTGTTTTTACATATTTAAATATAATTTTAACATTAATATTGACGATCTTTATTTTTTATTTCTTGAATTCAAAGTAAAAACATTTGCAAACTATCTTTACTTTTTTTGTACACTTTTTTCATTAAGATGTTTTATAAGTTTTTTTGTTTTTGTATTTTACCTATTAATGTCATATTTGTTTCAATTTCACTTTCAACGATCATCTGTAGTTGAAGTAGATCCAATTTCCTTTTCGGTATGCTCCATCGTCTCTTGAAGTAAAGAAATGAGAATTTGGACAAACTGAAATCAAGATTCAAAGAAAGTTGTAGAGAGCGTATTTCTACCTGCTTGTTGAATTTTAATTTGACTGGACTTAAAATATATTGATAGTTCAGAATATATACATACGCACACGTCATTTTAACAGACTCGTGAAAATATTGGAATTGATTTTTATTCTTTGAAATTGATAGTTAGCTGTTTTATGAATTTTTGAATTGATACTATAAAATTCTAACATTTATCAACAAGCTTAAATTTAATTTACATAAATATAAAAATATTTATATATTGTATTTAAAGGTCTTAAATACATTAGATATTTATTGCAAAGGCCCGAATGTAAGATTTCTACTTTTATTATTTTATTAAAATATAAGATCACCAATCCAATCCCTGCAAATAAGAAAGGTGTCATATAAATATTAATCAATTATAAAACCTGAATAGATTAATATTCATCATAAAAAGAATCTTTATCGAAGTAAAAGGCTGAAAAGAAATTATTTGGAGACAATTAATTAGTCTAGTATGAATGCTGCAAAAAAAATTATGCTTACCATAATTCATTTGCAACAGTCATCTTGCGAAAATATAGGGTACGATTTAATTGATTTTCAATAAACTAGTACTAGTGAACATAACAAGCTGGAAAATGGAGAAACTTACCCTATCAAAAAATGAGTTATTACTTCCTAAAATATCATCAAATCTGAAATGAAGATGAAACCTCAAGTTGTTAGAATAATGAAGAAGAAGAAGAAAATAAATATTAATTTGATCTCAAAGTGAAAAAAGTCATGATGTCAAAGCATTATAGAAATCTTACGTCCTACATTGATTGCCGAAAATTATTGATAGATTCCGATGATGAAAAACTTCATAATATATCCTGGCATAAAAATTTGGAAATTGTCTTGTAACGAACTCAATGGGTTGAACTTCCGTTTTAATGTTCTGGTAACATTTCTATGAATGTTTTTTTGTAGATCTTCATGAATCGAATGATCTCAAAAGGATATCCATACTCTGTGGCCCCATCGTCAAAATGTAAGCAAGCCACAAAAGTAGATTCATTGATTTCAAAAGCACATTTATCCAATCAACAAACCCACTAAGAAAACTACTCACTCATGTCAAGAATACCAATGTTTTCATTGAGTGCATCAAGGAAAAATAGGCATCTTGGTGACTTCCAAAAAAAAGGTGGCATTGTAAGTTCATTTTGAGAATCCTCTGAATCCACTGCAAAGAAAAATGAAAAATATAATCAAACTATTAAAGAAAACAAGAAAATTAAAAATCTGAAAATAAAATATTAAATTGCAAAACTTTATGAAATAATTCAACTCCTCCGGCCCATACATGGTAAGAGTTGTACGAATCCCGAAACATCTTTCAATTGAGCTTATGTTGTATCATAATTAGACAAAATTTTGGTTTCTACAAGATGTTTAAAAAAGAAATCGTATTGAATAATATATTAGAAATAAATAAACATAAAAAAATGTTCAAACAAACTACCGTTACAGAATAAGCAAACTCTGACTTTGTTTGACTTTTTTGGTAATATTGTCATGAAAAAGCTTAGCTTTATGTATGCTCTCAAGGACTTTTGCAACTTGGCTAAACAATTCACAAAATAATAAATAATTGATACAATGAAAAATTTTCAAATAAGAATTTTAAATTAAAATAGAAATAACTCAAAAACATATATTTCTGAAGTTCGTTCCAAACCCAATGCATTTAGACCTTTGTTGATTGTATTTCAAAAAAACCAAATATTTCTTTCTTAACCCAAGTGTCTAAGGTAACTAAAGGTTCAAGGAGACCTATTCCTTTATCGTTGTCGTTGATTGCATAGGTTCCCTTAGCCACATAAGGAGAGTGATACAGCTTAAACAACACATCGATCTCATATTTTGCTCTGTCAACCGTTGAAAAATGCTGAATAAAATTCACATAATTATTGTTGAAAAGTTCCTCTATTATTTTATACAGTCCCTGGTCCTCATCGACTTAATTAATAACTCTATACTTCAATTCCATGACTAAGTATCAATCTGTACAAATAAAACACGCACGTACTTGAGTATGTGGGGCACTCAAACTTCTCCTAATCAATGTAGATCCTAACTTATTCATGCATTTAATAACTCATGTCATACTCGTCCAACATATTTAGACACACATACAATGCAGAATAGCAACAATAGAAATTGTTCTCACTTTAATACAGAACTCTTCATCTTCTTAAGCAGATACAACTTAAACTACTCTAATGCTAAGGATTCTCAACAGTCTTAAGCTTAAAAAAAGAGGAGGGATTGAACCATAATGTTAAAACTGCCAAAAACATTCACAACCCCGTATACGATTAATTTGAATGTTTGAAAACTGATGCATAACATCAAAAATAATAATACAAGATTACATAAAACTATGCCAAACAATAATATAAACTGATATCCAATAAGATACGATAGTAACCAAAATGATAACAGTATAGAATATTCTAACAAGTGGATTTGAGTAATTCAAATGAAATAGAAGCAATTACATTTGACCAAATAATAATAAAAAAAAGTAAACAATAATAATATTAACCAAAATTAACAGCAACACAAAAAAACTCACATTTAGAATAGTGATAGCATCATAACCAAAATTAATTAAAGAAAATCATCAATAAAGAAGAACTGTGCACAATCAACAACTAAACCTGAACAGAAATATATAAATATGATAGCCGGAATTTGAACCCCTCTAACCAAAACTGAAACAAGCTATCTAAAACACAACAATACATAGCAAAAAGAAGAGAAAAACAATTGAACATAGAGGAACATCCATTTTAGTCAAATTTGAAAGTGAGAGCTCATATAAATGACAAACCTGGCCAGAAATAGAGTTCCCCAGAGAAAGAACTCGTGTTTGACGGAATTCGAAGCTTCGCTGGCTTGTGGTCTTTCGCGGGAGAAGATGGAGTCGTGGCTGGAGTTAACGGGTAAAAGGTTTTGAGGGCTGGTTATCGGTCCTGGTGGTTTCGCTTAAAATATCTGTGTTGAAAATTAAAATATTCCTAGTGTTTTTGTTATGTGGTTAATAGACAAACAAGTTTGGATTGCGAGATGACTATTATATATGAACATAGCAAAATATCAAACATTAAGTTTGTTTTCCCTTAAACATTGAGTCCGTTGTCCATTAAAATATTGAATATGGACATAACAAAATATCAAAACATTGATGGTTAAAGACAATGTACTAGATAGGTGAAAGTCTAGCAAATTTTTAGTGTTCAAAACAAATATATATAATTATAGGAGTAAAAAAGATTAAAAGCTTGAGAGAAAAAATAATTTTTTAGGGGTGTAACGCATCTATTTAGTTAACTTTTCTAGGTTATTAAGAGTGACTCACGTCTATTTTGCTTATCATTGGACATGTTTATTTTGTCAAGGAAATAATTAGAGAGAGATAGAGGTTTATTATGTCTTTTGATTTAACTAACGCACCTGCAACTTTAATGGATCTTATGAATCGAGTATTTAAGCAGTATCTAAGCATGTTTGTCATCATGCTCACTGCCGACATATAGGTCTACTCCAAAAATGAGGAGGAGTATGCCAACCATCTCAGATTATTTTGCAGACTCTCAAGGATAGGGAGTTGTATTTTAAGTTTTCGAAGTGTGATTTTTAGCTGGCATATGTGTCGTTCTTAGGCCATATTATATCTGATGAAGGTATTTGTATTTTAAGTTTTAATTGTCTGATGCATGTGAGAGAAGTTTCCAAGAGCTAAAAACAGATTGACTTCAATTCCCGTGTTGTTCCTACCCGAGGGAACAATTGGTTCATTATGTATTGCGATGCATCCAGAATTCGACTGGGTTGCGTGCTGATGCAAAAGGGTAAGGCTATAGCGTATGTCTTAGATCCACAAGAGAAAATATCAGAATCATGACCTTGAGTTGATAGTAGTGGTATTCACTTTCAAGATATGTCGTCATTACCTTTATGGTGTGCATGTAAATATATTTACTGACCACTAGAGTCTTCAGTCCGAAAGAGCTAAACCTGAGGTAGAGGAGGTAGATTGAGTTTCTCAAAGATTATGATATGAGAATTCTCTACCACTCTAGTAAAGCTAATGTTGTTGCTGATGTTCTTAGCATGTTATCTATAAGGAGCATTGCCCATGTTAAGAAGGAGAGAAAGGAGTTGGCTAAACAAGTGCATAAACTTGCACATTTGAGAGTTCGTCTTGTTGACTCTAGTGAGAGTGATATCATTGTTCAGAATGGAGCTGAATCATCTTTTGTAGAGGAAGTGAAGGAAAATCAAGACTAAGACTCCATGTTACTTCAATTAAAGGAAGATGTGCACAAACAAAAAGTGATGGGTTTTACCAAAGGGGGAGATGGTGTATTGAGGTATCAAGCTAGATTGTGTGCTCCTAATGTGGCTGATCTCAGAGGCATAATCATGACAGAGGCCCACAACTCCAGATATTTCATCCATCCAGATTCTACTAAAATGCACCATGACTTGAGAGAGGTCTATTGGTGGAGTGGTATGAAGAGGGACATTGCAAGTTTCATTTCAAAATGTTCAAATTGCCAACAAGTCAAAGTTGAATACCAATGGTCATGTAGTGTGGCTCAGAACATAGAGCTTCCAGAGTGGAAGTGAGAGATGATCAATACGGAATTCATTACAGGATTATCGCGATCTCGCAGACAGCATGATTCAATTTGAGTGATTGTGGATAGAATGACCAAATTAGCCCACTTCTTACCGATTAAGACTACTAATTCAGTAGAGGACTATGCCAAATTATATATTCTTGAGATTGTCAGACTTCATAGAGGCTGTTTCCTTTGCATAACATATTAATAATATAATAATTTACTTGTAGAAATATCATTTTAGAATTTATATTAGTATCATATAATTGTAGTTATTGTAGTTGTTGTGGCGATGTCACCATGTCAGCAGTAGTAGTAGGATCAATATTTACACATAATACAGGAGGACGTTTTGTTAAGTAATATTTTCCCTGTTTAGCAATAAAAGAAATCCTTAATCCGCCCCCATATCCGCCCCACATAAAATTGAAAATTTTCAATTTCAACTCACTCCGCATTTTATATGTCTAAACCCGCATCGAACGGCTCCTGTACTGCTTCGTTGCCATCCCTAGCTGACTCATATTTTTTTATTATTCCCTTTTTTTAAGAATAAAGATGGGTCATTATTTTAGATCATCCTGAATTTCCTGGATCATCCTAGTTTTGACAGGACATAGTTTTATCTGGCCTTTTAG
Organism: Solanum dulcamara; assembly: GCF_947179165.1. Lineage (NCBI taxonomy): Eukaryota > Viridiplantae > Streptophyta > Magnoliopsida > Solanales > Solanaceae > Solanum > Solanum dulcamara. The sequence goes on from NC_077247.1 coordinate 45,964,901, forward strand.
GAAAAGAACAAACTTAGTTATATTGAATTCCATACTCCTGCTTTTATGAATCAAATTTTATTTCTGCCAATAGAAAATAAAATTTTATCAAAGTAGTGGAAAGTATTGATCTAATGATTGTGCTTTATTAGTAAATAAAATATTATTAGGTTGGAATAATAATTTAAAGTTGAAGTAGAAAATTAAATTTGTTTAAAATTTTATATTTATTTAATTCTAAATAATATAGGAATAAGTTTTCTGGTTCTAGTTAAATTAGCTTTGCCTATTACAAATAGAGTGCTGCTCTCTATTTTCAATAGAGAAAACTTGTGAAATATATCGGAGAATTACTTGAATTTATAAATAAAATATTTTCCTTCCGATTATTATAAAACATAGTAGTACTTACTAATAAAGCACAATCTAGAGCAATGCAAAACTCTACTTTCCACTAGTATTCCTTCTTAGAAACAACAGTCGTAGCAATCGTTGGTCTTCTCGACCAAATCAAGGTATAGTGTACATATAATACTCTCTATGTAGTTTTCTTTTTTCATATCTGATCTTGCTTTATGCGAAAAATTAATGTCTTCACTTGCCTTTTCTTATCTAGGAAATGGGTATTCACTTACAAGAACAAATAATTATGGACATCCTTAGTAGGTTATCTGTGCAATCTCTTCTTTGATTTAAATGTGTTTCAAAACCTTGGAAGAAATAAATCTCCGAGCCTTACTTTAGAAGAAGCATCTCAATCATGCCAAGAATAATCAAAATTCCCAGAAATTTCTTAGTTGCCGACCGTACCCTAAGGATGGTCTGTTTTCCTACTATTGCTCTTCTTTATCGTCAATTCAACTGGTTGAATCTGTACAAAAACTTGATTGGCCATCAGAGTTTAAACCATGTCTTGTTGCAATCTATTGTTGTTTCGATGGCTTGTCTATTATTGTAACGACCCTTAATGGTCGTTTTGAATATTAGGCCTTTTTATTTCATAAAAGACTCACCCCATAAATGTTTAATAGGTACTTTGGACTAATTGATAATTAAGGTTATTTAGTTGAGAGATAAATTTAAATAACTAATTTATTTAGTGGGTTAAGTTAATAATTTATTTAATACTCTATACCTATTATTAAAATAAAAGAATAGGGTTTATGAATTGTAATACATAATTATTTTAATTAGAAAAGAAAGGAGAAGAGAAGGGTGTACCTGCGGAGGCAGACGAAGAGGCAATCGAAGGCCTCCTTAAGAAAATTTGTTCCAGGTGATGAATTGTTTTGTCAATTACCTGCTAGGATATATATATATATATATATATATATATATATATATATATATATATATATATATATATATATATAGTATATTACTTAATGTCCATTTAGTATTGGGAAAAAGAGTAATGAATATGGAAAAGTTGAACTTCCAAATCATGTTACATGTCATTCCTACATTGGGTAATATGAAAAAAAAAGTTAGCTATAATGAAAATAGTGTACATAGGTTGTGGCTCAGTTCTGCAATTTGTCCACTTTCGCACTTACTTCTTATTTTTGTAGTAAATTATTCTTACAATTATCATATTTTAATTTATGTTTTGATATATTGAGATAGGTAATTAAATATTAGGTGTAAGGTGTTATATGAATATCATCAAATTTATGATATTGGAAGAAATTAAGGCTTAACTCTTTCTTAAGATTTAGGAATATGAGACTTGAGATATTAGTTGTATCTAAACTTAGGAATTTGATTATAGATTTGGATGAGTTGTGGGGTCTAGGTTAAACATATAAATAATATTGCTGTCTACAAACTAGTTTACTTATAAATATTATATACTTGATAGATTGAAAACGGTCTGAGGCATTGAAGAAAGGAGGGACATTGGTGGATTAACTTGCATTACTTCGATTCTTCGGTTGAGGTAGGTTATGGTTTTTATTCTATATCATAGATAGGCTCTTAATAGTGATTGATATTCATTGAGTAATATGTGTGAAGTTTACTACGCATTTAATTGTTGTGGTTTGGATGGTTGATATGTTGTTGTGATTGGTCTAAAATCCCGAGGCCATGAAATCCATAATCTTGAACTTGCCCCATAAAAAATGGTGCCTTGAATAAAGAAGGCTTGATGAAATATTGTTAATGAAGTGGAATGTAATCATAAGGAATGATAAATTAATTATATTTGGATCGGGTGTCACGTTCCGACACGGTATATTTGGATCGGGTGTCACGTTCCGACACGGTATATTTGGATCGGGTGTCACGTTCCGACACGGTATATTTGGATCGGGTGTCACGTTCCGACACAGTATATTTGGATCGGGTGTCACGTTCCGACACAGTATATTTGAATCGGGTGTCACGTTCCAGCACGGTAATATTAAAGGGAAATAAATTAAAATTACTTAATGTTACCCAATCTCCAAAAACTCATATTTCAAAGAGTGTGGTGTGGAGGCTTGAGTCCTTATGTGTGATCTTGATATTGTTGACCGGTTATGTAATTGTTCGTTGGTTTCCACCTGTTAAGTGTTGTTGTTGATTTCCCACTATTATTTTATGTATATTGATTTCTATTTTGAGTCGGCCGATGATACCTACTCAGTACATGTTGTCCTGTACTGACCCATACTTGTATCTTTCTTTGTTTTATTTGTGGAGTGCAGCGAGTCTTCCATCGGCTTCGACTTGACTTCAGCTCTAGTCAATCTTCAGTTCATAAGATATCAGGGTGAGCTATCCTTCTAGCTGACGATGAATTCTCTTAGTCACGACATGATGCCCTTAGTGTTCGGACACGAACTATGTCACTTATTTTATTTTAGTGTTTGACATTCTAGACTTAGTAGTTTAGAAGTTAGATGTCCTTAATGTGATGACTTTCAGGTTTTGGGGAAAATGTATTTATTTGAGCTTCCGCATTATTGTTATATTTATTAGTTGGGGTTTGTATCGTTGGTTCTCCCACCTAGGAGGTTAAGTGTGGGTGCCACTCATGACCCATTTTGGGTCGTGACAATTATGGGGGTTAGTAATTATCCTGACAGAGATATCATATTTTTGCTATGGAACCCCTTCACAAGAGAATCAATAGTACCTTCCAGTCGAGAATTTCCACCAAAGAGAACCTTTGTATATGGAATGGGATTTTGTATATGGAATGGGATATGACTAAACTACTACTGATGACTACAAGGTTCTTAAGATTGATGTGGGCAGAAATGATGATCCTAAAGTATCTACTGAACTTCTCTCACTAAAAAATGGCTCGTGGAGTAAAATTGATAAATATTCCAGTGGCATTTCCTATTTGTTGAATTGTAGGAGCTCTTTGGCCTTTGTACATGGATCATTTCATTGACTCGTTCTTTCACGAAATTATTCTATGATTTCATTTAGTGTTTCATATGAGGTGTATGAAGAGATACCATTGCCCGAGCGAACTGCGGTATGTTAGACGTTTCAGTATTAGAAGGAATGCTTTGTATTTTCTCTACTACTATTCAGAGGTCGGGCACTAAGTTATGGCTAATGAAAGATTATGGTGTCTGAGACATCTTGGACTGAATTGATTACTCTTCAAGATACTGGAATTATGACATCAAAAGGACGAGTTGGATTATGGCCTCAACTTGATATCGGTAAGGATGGCTTCGTTTCAACGGAAATCTTGATCTCTCCAAAATTACTTATATAATATTTGTTTATGTATGAGACGCCTTTTTCTTTTTCAAACATGTATATTCGGAGACACATTTTTCTTTTTCAAAATCATGTTACAACCTCTTAATTTGATTTATCTATTGGTTGTTAGTTATGTTTGGTTCTAAAATGTGTTTACCAAAGTTGTCAACTTGCTTATTTCATGTTTTCTTGTTGACAATATTCAAGTAGGTTTTGATAATGACAATTGAGAACCAAGTCCACTTGTTGGATGGTGCTAGGTAAACGCGGAAAACTGGACAAATCCTTATACGAGTTAAAAATGTAGAAATAAGGAAAGATGGCACATTAGGACTCCTATAAGAAAAAACAATAAAACAAAAGTTATACTTTCCTTGTAGGACTCAACTAGGTCTTTAAAAACCAATGCTATAAGAGGAAAAGGCCGCACAAAGGATTCTTTGGCTTTTTGCAAATCTAATATCGCAATTGCTCGAGCAAAAGGCGAGGTTGCAGTTCAAGAGCAAAACATCGAAGAAACAAGAACTAGATTTAGGTTTTCTTTCTGAAAGTTATTTCATGTGTTTGAACTCTACTTAGGAATATTATTGAGTTATAATTTTCTAATGTAGAAAGCGAGGCTGGTAACAAAAAGTGCGTTTGACTTCTTGGAGAGTTTGAATTGCGATTATAGTTAATCGTTAGAATTAGGTGCTTGAGTTAGTTCTTTGATTATTGAGTTGTAATCGAAGTTTGGTTGAACTCCTACGAGGTGTAGGTTGTGGTTTTTCTTTCATTGAGTAAGGAGGTTATTAAAGCATTGGTAATTAGAAGTTAGTTAAGAAGATAAATGAGGGACTGATTGTGCAATTAGTGTGTTAGAGTTTGTTAAGAAATAACAGATTAGTTAGCTAGTTGAGGAAAAGGACGGCTTATATAAAGTGATACTAATCACTTTCAGTTTGTAACTTTTCATACAAGAAATACAAAATATCTCGTCTCTCTATTCTCTCTGGTTGAAGAGCTTGCAATCACTGCTATGGTGATGCTGCTGGATCTGTTTCAATAGAAGTTTTAACAGAGGTTTTAGAAATTGTTGTTGAGTAAATCCTAAGGTTGCAATTCACACCTGGTGTTCAATTGAACAAGTCTTCTGTGTTCGAGTTTAGGAGGCTTTTCTTTTGCGGAACCTATTGAACTTTTTTTTTTTTTTTCAACTTTTATGTATATTCATTATACGTTTAATTCTCTTGGTTTCTTCATGAGTTTATATATTTAAATTGTATCCCTTTAGAGGAAATCTTGATTCCGCTCTTCACCACAGAACAAATCATTATTGTATTTCAAATATTGAAATAAGAAAACTTGGAAATAAAAATTATTTCATTCATACGCCATTCTATAGTATAAAGAAAGATGAATTATAGAATATGGTAAATTATGGTGAATTACCATATTTGGATGTTTTTGGTGACCGTCAAGCTTCTAATTGCACCACTAAAACATACCTTTATTAAAAAAAAATTCTCTACAATATGAGAACTTGAGACTATGAAAGGATCTCAATGCACTTTAATATCACCACACCAGAAATTAATAAAATTCAAATAATGACTATAAGGAAGTAATAATAAAAATTTTCAAAATTAATTAAAACTTTGAACAAAGATGATGGTATACCTTTGAACGAAAAGTTAATTCATAATTGCAACTTGAAGTAAATATTTCGAAAGAAAAATTTATTGTATTCCTAATGGCACCACACAAAAATTATAATTTTGTATTAAATGATGAATACCGGAAAATTAAAGTTTTTTGATCGTTACGTTAATCATGATTATTCAATATATAATGCACTAGTTACGTTAATCATGATTATTAAATATATAATGCACTTACTAAAGCCTAAAGGTAATTTTTTTAATCAACATCCATATTAGAGTGTGACTGAAATTATTCCCTCTTCACGAGGTTATAAGAAAAATTAATAAATTATTATATTGCATTGTTTATATATATAAATTGTATTTATTGATAGTTTCTTATTTTAAATGAAGTATTATGTAATATTTATATTTAGGTTAGTATTAGAGAATACAATATAGATCTTTGTCTTCATCCTAAACATGATAGTTCATTCATTTTTCTTCAATATGTAAAATATAAATTCTTTGTTGTTTTTTTAAAGTACAGACCATTCATATGTACATTATAAAATTTTAAAAATAAAATATATAAGTGGTGAAGTAAATGAAATAATTAGAGGTTATATTTTGAAACAATAATGTACTATATTAAGTTAAAATATTATTTTTTATTTTAAATTTCTTTATCTTTTGTGGGAGTAAGATCCTCTATTCAAACACGGATTTCTTAATAAAAAGACTTTTAAACTTTTACATTGTGACTTTATTATTACACATGCTTACTATATTCTTTTACACATTAAATAAATATTTTTAAAATTTATGAAAATGAAAAAAAACAGGAGCTATGAATAATATTTAAGAGTAGAAGTTATACAGAAGATAAAAATATATGAATTATTAACAACTTGAATGTGTAATATTATTAGACATTTAATACATTAATCATTATGCATTGATTTCATTTGTAAAAATAAATAAAAGAACATAAAAAATAAGGGAGGAAACTAAATAAAGCAAAAAAAAGGGTAAATGATTTGCCTTGCACGAGAGATGTGTTACATGACTATTTCAAAAATCACAATTAAATAATACATAGACATAATTTTTCATAGTTATGTAGTCAAGACGTACAAAAAAAAAATAACCTACACTATTACATTCATAATATAATAAAAAGAATTCAACCAACAAAAGAATAGCTACAAAAATAAATTGTTACATGCGTAAAAGAATAAACAATGATCATATAGAATAAATTATTTCACTTTAATTTTTTTGTGAGAAAAATAAAAATAAAACTCAATATTAGAATTTTTTTTTTGATTGAAATAAGATAATTATATAAATTATGCGTTAAAATAAAAGTAGGATCGCAAAAGGCTAAATGAATAGTTTTGTCAATAAGTGTAGCTAAAATTACTATTACAAGCTAAAGTAAAAATAATTCTAGCCAAAATAATTTCTAATTATACTTCAAAAAGTTTTCTCCTAGGTCTTCCTTTGCAAGTAGATCCATCACCATATTCCTCTCCCTAAAGTTATGTCAAAGTCCTTATCATATGCTACTATTTAAAGAATTTTTAAAATATAATTATGAATAAATAAATAAATTATTAAATAATAATAACATAAAACCCAAGAAAAATATATACAATTGTTAATACAATAGTAGTTCAATTTTATATATGGCTTTGTTTCTTATTTCTTTATCATTTTGATTCCCTTTTCTCGTTGAAAATTAAATTTATATATTCATCATATATAATGAAATCACTCCATCATAATCAAATTAAACCATATTTAATCAAATCACTGATAAAAAAACTTTGATGTGAAATTATTGTTTGTCTTTTTAAACTAAAGGCTACAAGTGGAAAAAAAATTGACATTACGTATTATAATTTCAATAAGAATTTAAAGTTATAAAAATAATAATACTAAATTTATAATTGCAATAGAGAAAAAAGAATAATTATATTAGACATATCAAATTATTTTACCTCATGAAATTGAACTACGCATCTATAATCAAATCAAAGAAGAGAAAAAAATGACCCACCTAAAAGACAAAAGATAAAATATAAGGAGAAATAAAAATAAAATAATCATCATATAAGTCTCAAAATAGATTTTTTATAAGAGTGATTTTAAGGTGTCATCAATTTGCATATTAAATTATTTGAGGATTATGAATATGAAAGATTAGGAGTTATGGACATCACTAATATTAATTAAGAGTAGAACTTATGATTAAGGAGATGATTTTATAAAATAAAATAATTAGAAAAAAATAAAAATAAAAATCAAAAAAAGATAAATATGAATGAAGTTCACATATAGGTGCCACATCACATTTTCTATAATCCTCCTATATATAGATAGATTCTTTTATAACATTGTGTATGTCAGTTTCTTCCAATAATTCTTTATCAGTTGTCTTTTTATTAATAGAAAATTTAATTTTAGCCTGTGGGATACAAATTTATAGTGAGGGTAGAAGAAAAAAGTGAAAGAATAATTACTTGTCTGACCAAAAGAAGATATGTTTTGTTGGTGAAAATGATCCAAAATTACCTTTAGATATGAGCACAGTTGTGTGAAGTAGAAGACAAAACTAGAGAATGCACAGAGCCAGTGATGAAGTCATTCAATATTCAAAGCTGCTAGTGAGAAAAAGACAACTCTTTTATGAGCTACCTTCTCTAGGTAACAAAAAAATAATTTCTTCTTAATGACTTTTAACACTGGAATTTACCTTACAAGCAGGGGATCTTTTTTTTTTTTTCCTTTCAAAGAAAAGTGAATGTACAACTTAGTGCAGAAAGAGTTTCTGAATGAATCAGAGTTATCACAACTGTCAAAATAAATTAACGTGAAATCACTAAATAGGTGTTTGGACATTGTTTGGTTTAGTCTTTAAGAAAAAATAGTATTTGAAGTTAAGTTGAAGAAGAAATATTGAATTTTGGTTTGAATAGTTGGATTGAAGATTGGAAAACAAGTTTCTAATCCCAACAGAAGTAATAATATCATAGGTAAAAAGGTTTTAATATGGAGTCCAGTACCAAAATGACACGAAAAAAAAACTAGATTTACTAAATCTATCTTTTAACACACTGATTTAGTGCACTATGGAAGCAATAGAGCCAACTGAACAAATCAGACCTAACAGTCGTTACAGTCGATGTAGCTCCTCCCAATTCCCATAGACTCTTACCATTCTCAGAGTCGTAACATAGACTTAATTATGTGTGTTGTAGGAGGCTATAACAACCGTAATGGCCGTTAGGCTTGGACTGTTCAATTGTCTTCTATATCGCACTAAATTAGTGTGTTAAAGTTAGATTTTGCAAACCTAGTAGTCTTCGGCCATAACTTTGGTCCATTTAATCTTTTTATTTCACGTCATTGAGACAAGATAGGGTTGATTATGCGATAAATATTCTTTACGTCTAATCTTAAAATAGTAGATTTGATTTGTGAAAAGCGGAAAAGGATAAAAACTTCCGGAGAAGTTAAAAAAAATAAAATTGACAATACAATTTTGAATAGAAAAAAAATTCAAAAGTAGATTCAGTTGTCACATGGATATATTGCCCCACGAGTATGAGTTGTCAATTAAGACACTATATGAGTTGGAAAAAACAAGCTTGAGTTGAAAATTAAGACATGATGATACAAGTAAATAGGAAACAATAATGGAAAACATGTGTTACTTTTGATGAGAAATCGAATGATTGCATAGTATATAGCAACCATTAGTACTAGTTCTTTAATTAATTTCTTCAAGACATGACAGCCATTGGCAAAATAAAGATTTTCTCTGTTTTAACTTTTTGAGTCTTTCAACAAATGCAAAAGAGATTTTATCTGCAAAATTTTGGACATTTTCTAAGAAAACATAAATCCAGATGGATCTTGGAGTTATATGAAGTACATCAGCACTTGTTTGTCCCTTAGTGGAAGGAGCAATTAATTAGATGACCAAAACATTATGCTCTATTAATTTCTTTTTGTTACTGTACTTGAAATTGCACGGGGATTTAGTAAAATCTAAAAAATTTAAAAACCATTTCAAGTTGACTTCAAAAAAAGGTTTGGAATTTATTTTTTTATAATGGTGTACGAACCAAATTATGCGTACCCCGGCTATTTTACTAATGCTTGCTACAAATATTGGGTAAAATTTTTGGGGGAGAAAAGTTGTTTATAAGTAATGGAATAGTTTTAGTTCCTCTATTTAATTTTACCTGTTTAATTTGAATTTTACACGTTTTTTAAGATATAATAATTGATAAAAGTATCTTACTACAATATTCATAGTAGTTAATGTACATGTTTTAAATCTTGAGAAGTAATTTAAAGAATAAGTAATATATTAAAGATAAAACATAAAAAAAAATAAAAAATTTACTCCCTCCGGCAGATTTTGATTGTCATGACATAGTTTTGCATAACTCTTAAGAAAAATTTAATTAGCAGAGTTATTTGATTAATATAACCCTTAATAATTCTTTGATTTTTATTTATGTGTCTCTTAATTCTAGAATAATTAATATTAAAAATAAAATTAAAAAATATAATTAATTCTCACTTAATTATTTAAATTGATAATTATTCTAAAATAATTATTTTTAGTATACATGACGACTAATATGGAACCGAGGAAGTAACTTATTAACAATGAAAAAGTTAATAGGGAATGGAGGGAATATACGTTAAAAATGGTCCAAATATCCCTACTTATCTTTTTGTTCTTTTTAAAGCTTTATGCATGGAGAATTGTAATTCCCATTTCCAAGAAAATACAAAAATAAATCAAGTAATTATCCCTTCCTCTATATAATAATTAAATTAATACGTAATTACATTAGTAGTTAGAAACTAAAAGAACTTTCCTCCATTTTCTTAGTCTCTCAATAAATCGAAGATCTTGCAAAAATACTTTTGGCTTCAGATCAGAATCTCTTTGGAGAACATAAACATGCCTGCACATAGAAAATCAATAATAATAAAAAATAAAAACAGCAATCAAATGATCAAAGATGTCTCTAAACTATTTGAAATACGTCAATTTTTATACGTTAAATAAAAAGTTGAGGGACAATTTTAGTTTTTTTTCCGTTACATAAAATGAATAGAGAAGGGGGGAAAAGGATTCATACATTGAAGCAACGTCTTCTTCTCTGATGTCTCTTCAATACTTTATTCAATTTAGCAGTCATTTGTCTGTGCGAAAGTATTTCCCCAGTTGGTGAGCCTGATAACACGTGGCTTCTTTCGATTGGAGGAGACCACAATCCACTCTTAGAGTAATCAAAATCAAATTCTGTTAAATCAGAGAATTTAGAGAGCAGCCTCTCTGATACTGACTTAGAAACCAATTGAATTTTTAAAGGAGAAGAAATTATAGCTTCATCTTCTAATTGCCATGAACATGGAGAAGAGGAAGATGAGATTTCAGATATGGTAGGCATATTTCTTTTTTAATTGGAAAAAACAAAGAAAAAGGTGAAGGGGGTTAGAGAAAAGGAGACAATATTGTTTTTAGAGAAGAATATAAAAAAGGAATGCATGATAAGGACGTGTATGGATGGATGGATGTATGCAATAATGGAGAGAGGAAAAAGAGAAAAGGTGGACGTGGGTAGCATCATTTGTAAATTGAGCCTCATATTTCGTGTTACAATATCAATATGCCCTTATGGGGTTTGGTGGGAGTAGTCTTTCAGACTTCGATTTATGACATTTTTCTATTGAACATTTTTAATATATAATAAAATATTTAATTAGTAGTATATGTTTTCGGTTTAAATTTTGGAATTTTTTTAAGTGTATATCCTTAAGAGTTTCTTAGACAATTAAATTAACTATATAAAATATGTTATTTTTTTTAATTATAAGTATTTGTCTCCAATGAGTCGTAAAAATCCAAGCATTTTCTAATTGAGATTGATGTGTATAATTAAAAATGATGAAATATTTTATATGGTTAATTTAACTATCTAATTGACTATTGAGAACACGCACAATTTTTTAAAAAAACTTGAGAAACTGCCTAATTAGAATATTTTATTATGTATACGTTCAGGTGTTCAATTGGAACAAACAATAGTTTGAATATAAATAAAATTTATTGGCAAATTTAAGAAATTAACTATATACAAAGATACACCATAAAAAATACTTTTAATTTCATAAATTGAACAAGTAGTAACTATTTTTATAATGGATGCAAGTAATATGAAAGAGAAGGAGTACTATTTTGCTAATGCTCTTTTTCTTATTGTGAGTTTTGAAAAGGTTAATAATTCCTATATATGTCAAGTTCGTGTTTTAAGAGAATTTTCTCTTTCTCTATGTTGAATCCCTCCCAGATACTAATAACAAAGGAGTTACAAGTCCAAATTAAGAAGAAAAATAATCATATATATATGCTGATATTGTTCTTTGTTTCTTAAACATTACTTATTTATGATTATCCTTACCATTGAAATTGATGTTTATCGTCAGAACTTTGTATATGTATAACATCAAATTATGACAAATTAAATCCTCAATATATTCGAAACTTGTAAACTTTCGATGTCGTAAATGACCTTTCACCTAACAATGACATAAATCAACAAGACAATTTGTGCCAAGAAACATTTGGTCTTTTCCCTCATTGCTATATATATCATAGTTTTCTATGCATATTGATAAATCACACTCACATGGGAGTTACCAATAGACTAAATTGACTGTACAATATATACAAACAATTAATACACAACCATTTCAAGCTGGCACATCCAAGATTTGCAAGTTTTCTAGTCTACCTTAAGATTTGGATCCTAATTATTGCCATCCTATTTCTATGTGCAAGTGGCTAGGAGTTTCATGCTTTTTGTACTCGTTTGCTATGGGTATAATATAGCTATTAGATCTTTTTCATCGCGATCTCCGATCCACTCCAAATTTTACATCAAATATAATATTTTGTGTAAAATTTAGAGCAAATTTATTCCAATCAACTACAAATTTTACAGTAAATTTGGTGTGTGAATAGGATAACACATGAAAATTATATATATTGAATGTTTTTTAGAAAAAAATTTATTTTATGAAATAAGAAAATATAAATGAATTAAGAAATAATAATATAATAATAATAAATAAATATATATATATATATATATATATTATTTTATTTTTTGATGTAAAATTTGATACAATGAGTTAGAATTGATTTAGCTCAAATTTGATGTTATGTCAATTCCAATGTCATTTAATTTAATGTACATATTGCTAGGACAAAAATATAAGATATTTTGCAGAGACAAAATCATAGTATGACACTTTTGTACACTGACCAAGATTAGTTGTGAGACAGTGGTATTAACTATTGACGCGACACCAAATAAATGTGTGATAATTATAGGTGTCATCTAATCAGTACTCTCTCTAATCCGTTTTAAGTGAACTATTAGGGGTATGACATTTTTAATTAATTATTTTAAAATTAGTCTCTTAAAAAATGTAGAATAATTAAGAAGCTTACAAAAGGAAGGGTAAATATAAAAAAAAATTGAACTTTAAATAATTTAGTTATTTTGAATAATGAAAAATTCTAAACAATTCACTTAATATGTACTAGAAGAAATAATGAGAACTATAGATCAGGTCCATTTTATCATAAAGAGTTAAAAATATTATTGACTTACGCGAAATTGAACAAAAATGTATTTAGTTAAAAATTTAATCTAAAAACATTTGGTCGTCAATAGGTTAGTCCAAAAAATACTCCTAACACTAATAATTTGATTCAAAATGCCCTTATTGTTATTTAATGGGTCAAAATATTCTTTTCCTAATAAATATATTATTATTTTTCTTTTTAAACACATTTTATTTCTAATAAAAATATTACTTTTAAGAACTTTATTCTTATTTTTTTTTCTTTTAAAGTCACTTTAACTAATAAAAATAAGTTAGAAAATAATCTTGTTTTTTCTTAATCTCATTTGAGAAATCAAAATAGAATACTTACATGTACCTATATAAACGTAATATAGGTCATATATGTAAGCTCTTAGTAATTCCATCATTAATTTCGTTTCGATAACGATAACTTTTTTTATTAAAATAAAAAATATTTATATTTCTTAATCTTTTTTTCGAATTGAAGTACGATAAATTTTTGCTAATAACAAATTATTGTTAGGATAAGAATATGTTTTTAAAAAATAAAATAATATATTTATTTGGAAAAAAGACATTTTTGACTCATTAAATAATAATAAGGATAATTTTAGAAAAAATTATTGACGATAAAAATATTTTTAGATCAAATCATTAATTGAGAGCATTTTTTTTTTCAATTTCAGATAATTCAAAAGCATTTTTGATCTTTTACTACGAGCTTTTCTTTGTTTTTTCATCTCTCAAAAGTTATAAGAAACTTACCTTATTTATTTTTTGTTCTCCAAAATTTTGTCTAGACGTAAAATTCCGTAACTTACGTTCTTTCACGTTCTCTTCCCCTTTCTTACTATAATTTATAGGTCCTCTATTTTGGACTTTTTCAAAAAAAAAAATCTTCGTCTTAGGAATTTTGATTGAAAAAAAAAAGAGCTTTATGCTTAGTGTTCTTGCAGAGAAAAGTCATTGTATCAAATAATTCTCTTCTCTCAACCAAACAAGATATTTAATCATTACCAATCATAAATTGTGCGACAAGAATTGACGTGAGTAATATTTAAGAAAGTGAAAGCATAATTTTCTCATATTGATCCTTGGATTCCACTAAAACCTCGGCCTTAAAGTTTTGCCTTATACATGTAAGGTAAAAAAAAAAACATCATTAGATGCAATTATTAGGATCTTTATTAGAGTAAATTCTAATAACCTTAGATAACCTTAATGACAAGATAGACTAAAATTAATCAATAAATTAGATAGGTGAATAGGGTATTTTGGTATGATAATCTATTACACACATGTATCAGATTAACAAAATCCTTTTAAACTTTACCAAAATATATCAAAGAAGCTTATGCAAGATACAACAGTGAGAATTTTTGTAGCTCTTTGTTCGTTTGAAGGTTATGTAAGGAATTGTAAGGATAAAAGTGGGCTTACTCATATAGATTGGTGTCGATTCACTAATGAGCCCAATTGAACTTAACAACAGCCCATTCTGATGGCCCAACATTGTAGGTATCATAAGTTTTTTTAGAATTAATTAGCAGAAACTAGACAATTTTAGATTTAAATCCTCATGTTAACAATTTGAGAGATCCAAGGTGCAAAATGTTTTTTTTTTCTTCCGTTACAAAAACTTATCTTAATGTTTATTAATTACTAATGTTGAAAATATGAAACGATAATATTCACTTTTCTAGTTTCAAATTTTCAAAAAATGTTTAGCAGAGAATTAAACGCGCATCATAAAATGCGGGATCCAAAATCACATCAGTCTCCTTAATAGACAAAACTACCCTCCATATCTTAGCTTATACCAGACCATGACCTGCATCCCCACTGTCTATAGGGGGTTCTTTTTGTCTTTTCAAGTTTCTCCTTTTGAAAAAGTGACTCTTCCTCTTCACTTCTCCTATATTTGCTCTTTGGATTTGGAATCCACAGCCTAGAAAACACACGTCTCCCCAATTTCCCTCTACACAAAGAGTCAAAAAGTTGGAAAAAAAAAGAAGCAAACACACACACACACAAAAGAAGAAGAAGACAGAAAAGGGCAAGAAATTTAAAGAAAGATTTGTTTACTAGGAGTGAAAGGGAAAGTAATAGTTTTGTTCACATTTTTTCCCAATTGGAAGTTGTTGAGAGTTAAGTAATGGCTGGTTACAGAGCTGAAGATGACTATGATTACCTATTCAAGGTGGTACTAATTGGTGATTCAGGTGTTGGCAAGTCCAATTTGCTTTCAAGATTCACTAGAAATGAGTTTAGTCTTGAGTCCAAGTCTACAATTGGTGTTGAATTTGCTACTAAAAGCTTAACTGTTGATAATAAAGTCATCAAGGCTCAAATTTGGGACACTGCTGGTCAAGAAAGGTACAATTTTTCATAACCCCATTTCTCTTTTTTCTTGATCTGAGCATCCTCTCTTTATGTTTGGGATGATTTGTGTTGTTTTGGTGAGTGATGCTTCTCTGATCCGGTGTATGTTGGGAATGAAATGCGCTTCATGTTTCAAGAATTTCAAAGCCCTGATCTGAATTTGAACAATGTGAGTATTATATGCTATCTCTGTGTGGTGTTTTACTGGATTACATGTAGGAATTAAGTTACTTAGGAATTTGAGATGTAGTTTCTAATAGATCTGATGGGTATTTGGTTTCTTGATCTGGGATACTGTGATGCTTTTATATTTTGATTTGGATTTGAGTTACTATTAGATCTTCCATATCTTGCCTTCTTATTGTTGTTTTAGACTTAATTGGCTTCCTTTCTAAGGTAAGATGTGCTTGACATTGTTGGATACTGTGACTATTGCCAAAGGAAGCCTCAAATTTATCATCTTTGTGATAATTTCTTCTATGCCTTATTTAAGTACACTTGCAAATGATACAAACGTTTTTGCTTTAGAAGATTGTGTTGTGCTATTAATTTTGTTTTAGATTGTAGTGTCTGTATTGGCAATGACAAAAGAATTGAACATAAGTAGACCAGTTGACAAACCATGTTCTCCGGTAGAGTTCTATGGGAAGATGAAAGTTTTAAGTGTCTCAGTCCCATTTTTTAGGATGCCATAATTCCTGCATGGTCAAACAGTTGTTTTCTTTGACTATGATTTTTACGGTCTTATCAATAAACAAATGTATAACTCCCCAGGAAATTGAATTGCACTCAAACATTTTCTACAGTTTTAATCAAAAGGAATTGTGATCTAAAGTCCTAACCATAGCCCTGTGAATGCGTAAATTCTACTTAAGAAAACCAAAGAGTGATGCAACAACTATTTTATTACAGATTATTTGATGAGGCATTGGACCAATGAATTTAAAGGCAGCTGCTGGTTGTTTTGATATTTGGGGTATGCACAAAAGTTGGTTGGTAGTGACTAGCAATGGAAATATAAACAATTTAGTTTCTAGGAACCTGTAGCAGTGTTAGCTAAAGTGTGTGCAGCAGCACGCTGAATTGGCATGTCAAAGTGTGTGGTAACAAATTCTAAAGGGAACTTGATTACTTCTTTATTTTAGCAGAAATAGTTGAACGATTTAAAGTGAGACATCTGGTGCATATGCTTTCTGTCTTTGGGGGCATGCATTTGTTTATGCTACTGGTAGTTTTTTTTTTTTTTTCTTTTGTCTTGCATTGAAAAATGAACATGTTCATCTGGTGATATATGATTTGTGTTAACATTAACTCTGGGCATCTTCTATTTTTGCAATAGTAATGGAAGTCAAAAATGCAAATGTGTCCATAATAGATGATTAAATCCTAATGTGAATGTGGATCAAACGAACCAAACAACAACAACAACAACAACAACAACCCAGTGAAATCCCACATCGTAGGGTCTGGGGAGGATAAAGTGTACGCAGACCTGACTCCTACCAATGTAGGACGGCTGTTTCCGAAAGACCCTCGGCTCAATAGAAGCATAAAAAAAGGTCAGACAA
Organism: Solanum dulcamara; assembly: GCF_947179165.1. NCBI lineage: Eukaryota > Viridiplantae > Streptophyta > Magnoliopsida > Solanales > Solanaceae > Solanum > Solanum dulcamara. The sequence continues at coordinate 45,981,849 of NC_077247.1, forward strand.
GAATATTAAAAGTAGATAAATATATAATGAAATAATCAAAGCACAAAAAGCAATAAGTATTATCAGATAGTAACATAAATACCATAAATCAAAGTACAAGGGATCATAGTGCATCAATACGCCTACGGATAAGGGGGAGAAATGCCACTATGTGCTAGCCTTCAACCCTAATGTGTGTCCTCCACACCCTCCTATCTAAGGTCATGTCCTCGGTAAGTCGTAAATGCGTCATGTCCTGTCTGATCACCTCTCCCCAGTATTTCTTCGGCCTACCCCTACCTCTTCTGAAACCATCCATGGCCAACCTCTCACATCTCCGCACTGGTGCATCTGGGACTCTCCTCTTCACATGCCCAAACCATCTCAGTCGTGTCTCCCGCATCTTGTCTTCCACCGAGGCCACTCTTACCTTGTCTCGAATAGCCTCATTTCTAATCCTGTCGCTCCTAGTATGCCCACACATCCATCTCAACATTCTCATCTCGGCAACTTTCATCTTTTGCACGTGAGAGACCTTAACTGGCCAACACTCCGCCCCGTATAACATAGCTGGTCTAACCACCACTTTGTAGAACTTGCCCTTAAGTTGTGGTGGCACCTTCTTGTCACACAACACACCGGAGGCGAGCCTCCATTTCCTCCATCCTGCCCCAATACGATGTGTGACATCCTCGTCGATCTTCCCGTTGCCTTGCATTATAGAACCAAGGTACTTAAAACTACTTTTCTTTTGGATGGCTTGATCCCCGAGCCTAACTTCCGCGCCAACCTTCTGAGGTGTCTCACTGAACTGGCACTCTAGGTACTTTGTCTTGGTCCTACTCAGCTTAAACCCTTTAGACTCTAAGGTGCGTCTCCAATCTTCCAACTTAGCGTTAACTCCGCTACGAGTCTCATTGATGAGGACTATGTCGTCCGCAAAAAGCATACACCATGGCACCTCACCTTGAATTCGTCGCGTCAATACATCCATCACCAAGGCAAATAGAAACGGACTCAAGGTTGATCCTTGATGCAACCCCATCACCACCGGGAAGTGTTCTGAGTCCCCTCCTACTGTCCTTACCCTGGTTTTGGCACCCTCGTACATGTCCTTGATCAACCTTATGTACGCTACCGGTACACCTTTAGCCTCCAAACATCTCCATAGTATCTCTCGAGGGACTTTATCATAAGCCTTTTCTAAGTCGATGAATACCATATGCAAGTCTCTCTTCCTCTCCCTATATTGCTCCATTAGTCTTCTCATAAGATGGATGGCTTCCGTAGTTGAGCGTCCCGACATAAATCCAAACTGGTTTTCTGAAATAGACACGCCTCTCCTCACCCTCATCTCCACCACTCTTTCCTACACTTTCATAGTATGGCTTAGAAGCTTGATACCTCTGTAGTTGTCGCAACTCTGGCTATCCCCTTGTTTTTGTATAGAGGGATCATGATGCTCGACCTCCATTCTACGGGCATCATTGCAGTCGAGAAGATGACATTAAATAACCTAGTCAGCCATTCCAAACCTACCGAGCCCGCACTCTTCCAAAATTCTCCAGGGATCTCATCAGGTCCGGTCGCTCTTCCCCAGCGCATCCTACGAACAACACCTTTAACCTCATCGACCGTAATACTGCTACAACCCCCAATATCGTGACTCCTTCCTATATGTTCCAAATCTCCCAACACAATTTCTGTGTCCCCACTGTCATTCAAAAGTTTATGGAAGTAAGACTGCCATCTTTGTTTGATAAGGGTGTCCTCTGCCAATACTTTTCCGTGCTCGTCTTTAATGCACTTCACTTGATCCACATCGCGTGCCCTTCTCTCCCGGGCTTTGGCTAGCCTGAATAACTTCCTGTCCCCACCTTTCTCTTCTAGTTCAGCATAAAGGCGTTCAAAAGCTGCCGTTTTTGCCGTTGCAACCGCCGACTTTGCCTCCTTCCTCGCTATCGTATACAGTTCCCCATTCGTCCACTTCTCCACCTCATCCTTGCTCTCCATCAACTTAGCATACGCCAGCTTCTTTGCTTCCACTTTCCCTTGCACTTCTTCATTCCACCACCAGTCCCCTCGATGCCGTCTACGACTGCTTGTTGAGACTCCTAATACCTCCCTTGCTACAGCCCTAATACAACTAGCTGTCCTATCCCACATACCGTTCGCATCCCCACTACTATCCCAGGCTCCCATATTCTTCAATTTCTCTCCCATCTCTAGGGCCCTAACGGTTGTCAAACTCCCCCATCTGATCCTAGGTCGTTCTTCCCCGACCCTCCTCGTCCTCGTCAGCTTAATCCCTAAATCCATCACTAAGAGCTTATGTCGGGTTGTAAGGTTATCGATCGGGATGACCTTACAGTCTTTGCACAAACCTTTATCATCCTTCCTAAGGAGTAAAAAATCTATCTGAGTTTTAGCCACTGAGCTACGGAAGGTTACCAAGTGGTCCTCCTTCTTTGGAAAACTCGAGTTGGCTATCACTAACCCGAAAGCTCTTGCGAAATCCAGAAGTGAGATTCCTCCTCCATTTCTGTCCCCGAAGCCAAAGCCCCCATGTACATCATCATACCCTCCTGAAATAGACCCGATGTGCCCATTAAAATCCCCTCCCACGAAAAGCTTCTCAGTAGGTGGTATGCCTACCACTAACTCGTCCAAATCCTCCCAAAAGCGCCTCTTATCCTTCTCGCGTAAGCCCACTTGCGGCGCATAAGTACTAATAACGTTCAACGTGATCCCTTCAACGACCATTTTAATCGACATCATCCTATCATTGACTCTCCTAACCTCCACCACCTGATCCCTTAAATCACTGTCTATTAAAATGCCTACCCCATTCCTATACTTCGATTTGCCAGAAAACCAAAGCTTATACCCGCCTACCTCCTTAGCTTTAGAGCCTACCCATTTTGTCTCCTGGACACAGGCTATATTAATCTTCCTCTTCTTTAGAATCTTAACCAGTTCTATGGATTTACCCGTTAACGTCCCAATGTTCCAAGAACCTATTCTCAGTCTAGACGCTCCTTTAACCCACTTACCCCTCCTTACCCTCGTCCCCGTCCATGCGCGAGAACATGACCCTAGTCTACCATCACTATCCAAAGCCACGAAAATGCGTATGAACTAATAAATTATTAGGGGTCTAAAGTCGGCAAAATGTAACGACAAGTACAAGAACAAAGACTAGATATATAAATATATAAAAACCGGAGGTACCAACTCCGGTAGAAATGAACCTGGTTACCGCCGGAAAATACCGCTCCCGTCGGAGTACTGTTCACGTCGGCGTACGGAATTGAGTTGCAGCGGTTGTTCGTCACCGGAAATCCAGATCTATACACCTGAAAAAAAAAAAAAAAACTTCGCCGGAAATGGGTATTGAGAAATCAGGATGCAGAACCACTGAAAACCCCAACTCAGTCAAAGATCTTAATCGCCGCAGCTTAGCCAATGGTTCGCCGCTATTAGCAGTCGTTTACCGCTGGAGTTCGCTGCCTGAAAGACAGAGGAGAAATAAACTGGTGGGAAGTCGGTGGCGGCGAAGTTCGTCGGAGCTGAGTTGAATAGATGAGTGAGAAACAGGGAGCAACGCCAGAGGTTACAATAGATCGGCGATGAACATACAGGAAACAGGTACAACGCCAGAGGATAAAATTGGGGACTCTGCTGTTGGGAAAACTCAGGTTAGACGGAAAATTTCTATTTATTTCGTGTGGGGAGCTTTGGCTCTTTATCTTCACTAAAGTAATGGAGTACACCTACTTACCATATTTTTTACAAATTGAAAAGATTACATTTTTTTCCACTTTTTTTAATATAAAGTTGTTGGTATGTGATCAGGAGGTCATGAGTTTAAGTCTTGGAAATAGCCTCTGGCAGAAATGCAAGGTAAGGCTGGGTACAATAGACTCTTGTGGTCGGACCCTTTCCCGGACCCTGCGCATAGCGGAAGCTTAGTGCACCGGGTTGCCCCCTTAATGTAAAGTAATTAATGTGAGGTGATGTATTTTTATTTTCTATTTTCCGAACTTATTAATCTCTGAGTTAATTTAACACAACATAATAAATTTGTTTATCATAACAAAGTGTTAATAAATTTGTTAATTATTCCATAGCTTTTTTTTTTTAATTTTGTTTTAGTTTATATATCTATAGTCAAGTGGAAACAAATGAATGCTCCAACACACACACAAACACATCTATGAATTATTCCAATGCTCGGAGGATTTTGTGTTTGGAGAGAAAAAGTGAAATCTGTTTTTATTTTTAAAAAAATATATCATTTTATCTCTCTGTTTGTGTATGTGAGAAATAAAAGAATTTGTATGCTACAACCAGTTTTTTTGGATGTTCTAAAGCCAAAAGTATTTTTGAAAATTACTTATCAGGCCAATTAAACATGTTAAATTCCTGTTGAACAATTTTAGTATTAAATAATATAAAAATAAAATTAATGATAACAACTTTAACAATGGTTATGATACTTGTTAATCTAATATAATCTTGACCTTTAAGTATGTTTTGAAGATTTGGTGTTTAATTTTAGTTGACAGTTTTGTTAGGTATCATTAAACAAAATTCAAAAAGTTAAACAACACCAATAAATAAATAAAAGTATTTATTGATGAGATAAAATAAGAAAAAAGCATAACTAAAATTATTTATTTTAAAAAAGGAAATAGCGTCAACAAAAAAAATTCTAAACAACATCTACACCACCGACATAAGTCAGACCACCCTCTTCCATGGTATCATTCTTAACCTCTTGATCAAAGGTAAGAAAATGATGCCTCAACTCCCACAATTCACGCTTCAGTTCTTCTACTTTACTTTATCCTTCAAGAGTTCAATCTTCCAGATGGTATGGAGCCGTCTTCAAAGTGCAACACGCTCATTTCCATTCATTGGAGAAGATATGGTAGAGTTTAGTGATGTGGAGATTTTTTGACTTTTTATAGGATGATGGACAAGTGATATTAGAAGGAAAGAGGCTTGAGTGTATTTAAAGGCTAAGAAGTCGAAAAGGTTCGTTGGGAGATTCAAGAGTTGCATTGATTAGTTCGAATCATAACATTGATTTTATAAAAAATATTCAAAAAGTTCTTTTTTGATAGGTTGTGAGATATTAAGTGACTCTACACTGATACTCCCTTTCCCTAAAATTCGACCAAAATGTGTAGAAAGGAATGCAAAAGATTTTCTTTACTTTCTTGTCAGAAAATTTACTGTTTTACACTCATCACCCAAAGTCTTTATTCTTTCATTTTTCCTTATTAAATCTATTCATGTCAAAATATTGGACTGAAAAAAAACTAATACTAAAAAGGAAAATAAATCAATGTAAATAAGGAGATTGACTTATATTCGAGAAAGAGCATCACTCATTGTATTATGGAATTCAAACGATTCTCTATTCCTCGCGTTTATACTATCACAATGAAAAGGAAAATACATCAATGTAAATAAGACAATTCATTGAAAACTCAAGCTTTCTGGATGACTTAATTTCAACATGTCCAGTAAGCTCAATTTGCTGCCACACTGTCGAAAACTCAACTGGTTTTTCACAGATAGAAACTCATAGAATCATACTCTTGGAAAATGTAAGCCACAATCAAGATGCAGTTAGAGTAACAACATTCTTAGCAGCACATCACTTATTTGATTCAGTAGGTCTCCAGTCTGTGCACGACTAGACCAAAACAAATAATTCAGCAATTCTTTTCCTTTCTCCTTTGTAAATCTCTCCAACACAAACTTTTCAGGTCTGTCAAACACCTTTGGATCTTTCATCACTAATGGCTGGTAACCACAAAGAAGTTCTCCTTTCTTGATTTCATAAACTGAATCATGTGAACTCAACATAAAATCTTTTCTTGCTCTTGCATATTGACTTGACACTGGTGATCTAAGCTTAAGTGTTTCATAAACTAAAGACAGAACAAGTTCTATTTCTTTTACACTTTCAGAACTCAAATTCCATAAATAAGTCAATTCATTGTGATGAATATAATTGTGAAGAATAGAGAGTCATTGGATTTCGTGTACAATGAGTAATGTTCTTTTCAGACTATAAGCCGATCTCCTTATTTACATTGATTTATTTTCATTTTCAGTGTTAATTTTTTTTTCCAGTCCGATATTTTAACATGAATAGATTTAACAAGGAAAAATGAAAGTGAAAAGACTTTGGGTGATGAGTGTAAAACAATAAATTTTCTGACAAGAAAGGAAAGAAAATCTTTTGCATTTCTTTCTATAGAATTTTGGGGAAAGGGAATGTTAGTGCAGAGTCACTTAATACCTAACAACCTAGCAAAATAAAGGCTATTTAGTATTGACTTTTTGCGTATTTTTTATAGAACCAATGTGATCAGTGTAACTCTTGAATCTCTCAACAAGTCTTTTCAATTTCTTAGCCTTTAAATAAACTTAATCCTCTTTCTTTCTAACATCACTTGTTCATCATTCTTCTACAAAATCTTTAAAATCTCTATCATCCTTCCATATTTTCTCTAATGAATGAAAATGAGCGTGTTGTGCATCAAAGACTGTTTTATACTGTCTGGGAGATTGAACTCTTAAAGGATGAAGGACCTTAATCGTTCCGTGGAAGAACTGAACTGTGGGAGTTGAGACATCGCTTTCTTACCTTCGTTCAGGAGGTTAAGAATGATACCATGGAAAGGGTGGTGTAGATGTTGTTTAGGTTTTCTTTTGTTGATGTTGTTTCCTCTTTTAAAAATAAAATAACAACATTCAGTTATGTTTTTATTTATTTTTTGAATTTTGTTTAACGATACCTAACAAAAATGTTGTGGTAAATTAACTCAGAGATCAATAGGTTAGAAATATGTCACCTCACATTAATTACTTTGCATTAAAAAGAGTGAAAAAATGTAATCTTTTAAATTTGTAAGAAATAGGATAAGTAGGTCTATTTACTTACTTTAGTGAAGATGAAGAGCCAAAGCTCCCCAAATTTGGTAACATGTTTGAGTTATTGCTAAAGGAATCTAACTTGCAATTTCCAACCAGTGTTATCAAAGGCGAAAAGAGCAAAAAAGCTCTAAGGTCTGTTGGGGCTTTAAGCGCTAAGCACAAATAAAGCGTGGGCTTTAATGAAAAAAGGCGCAAAGGGAGAAAAAAATACAAATATATATGTTTAGTCCAAGACAAATAATTATAAACATGATTGGCAAATATATGACCAAAGAAATTGAATTTTTTTTATGATAAAGTGAAATATCAATTGTTTAGTGTCACTTCTTCAAAAAGAGACTCATTGGCAAGGAGAAGTTTGCCTTAGAACCTTGATGACAACACTGAAGTGCACATAAAGCGAGGTGAAGCGCTCAACACGTTTTGAGCCTTGCTTTAGCGCTTAAGCGCGCCTTTGACTGCACTGTTTCCAACTACATTAGTCTATACTTTTTATATTGTAGCTTTAGGAGTCATTATTTCCTCAAAAAAGAGAAGTTGTGATTGCTGAAGCTTGTTGATAGTATTGGGAATTTATTCTCCATTTGCCATCAGTGGAACTGTTTGTGACTTTAAAGGAGAAAGAAATACTTCAAGTAGCTGTAAAGTCAGTTTTCAACTATTCATCTACTATCATGCATTGGAACTATTGGTAAATAATACTTAATATTTCTGGAAAAAATAAGTGCTTGTGGGCGTATTTAGCGTTTGTTGCCAAGTAGGAGAGAGGTTCAATGTGCCAATGTATACATTGTGAACTACCTTGCTCAAGTATAATTATTTTATCATGTGAAATGTATCCTTCAAATCAACTTTTCAAAAGTTTTTTTCATTAGAAAAGAAAAGGCATGTCAAAAGACAAGACGATTGACTTAATCATTACCACTTTAAGCTAGAAGCAGGGGAATTCGGTTATGCAGGTATTTTGACCTATGACAACATTCCACTCTTTCCATAACTCAAAATCTCATTTATAAATTTGCTGGTACCTCGCATTCCTGATTGTCCTTAAAAGGCATAGTGGGCTAGCTTTACCTGCTACTTTCATCCTGGTGGATCCTCCTCATCTGCCGTCTTGCATAGTACATGTATTTGTTGACTCTTCTATCAACAAATACATGTTCTACTCCACATTTCATTTTAGTCGACACGAAATATTCAACTAACAATCAATGACATAAAGACGAATTAGAGGGCTAACACAAAGATAGTTTTGAATGATTTTCTCCAAAGATTATTTGTTTTTGATTTCAGTTTTGACAGTCCGAGTTTTCTATTCTAGTTGGGGTGGGGTGGGGTGCCTTGGTGGATGTTGTGGTGGCATCATAGACTTGGAGGTTGAAGTGTTATATTCAGGATAAGGACATTCTTATGCTATTCCAATTTGTTTGCCTGTGTTTGGATGATAAGGTGATAGTCTGTTTATTTCGTTCTTTTTTCCCTTTTCTTTGGTATATATCTCATTCTTTTTTTGGTATGTATCTTGTTTTTTTTTTCCTTTTCTTTCAGTATATAAAGGATAACCTGATAATATCAATCACTAATTATGAATAAGAAAGTGATATGTATTTACCAAAAAAAAAATAAAGAAAGTGATGTATTTTTAAATTTTTTATCTGTTCTGACTTTTTCCTTGTGGTAAGGGAGGGTGGGAGTTTGGAGGTGGTTGGAATGGAAGGCTGATAAAAATAAGATTAAGTAGTACCTTTAGTAACACCATTTGCCATGGTACCAAGGGCTGCAAGCTAGCAGGCTACTAATTCTAGTATTCAGATCTGTCCTTTATGATGAAGATTTCTTGTTTGTGGAAAAATGAAACATTTGTCTAGGTTAGTTATTTGTTGTTTGCAGAAGTCAACAAGTTACAATTTGTCTGGCATCAAGACGAATATATTATTCCCTGTTAAATGCTTGAAGTTCAATGTATCAGTTAGTTATTTGTTATTTGCAGAAGTCAACTATCCAGTTCTTACTAGAGGCATGGTGATTGAGTGATTGTTAGCTAGTCTTCCACCAGTCAAGAAATAGCTATGTGGATGTCATGACCAGTAGTTTGACCTAATCTAAAATGAGAAAAGAGAGCATTGTTAAGTATTTCTGGTGTTTCCTCCTCATCTCTGCCTTGCCAGAGTAACCAGCCTCAAGAGCTAACCCCATGATACTGAGAGCAACCTTCCAGCTTTGGCCACTATCATTATCGTCACCAAAGATGCACAGAGAGCTATCTACTTCTAGTACTGACTTTTATGTATGTAAAGGATCCAACTAGTATAGTTTATTGGTCACTTACGCATTCGTTTCAGCACTTCTAATAGTTTAAATTCGTTAAACTATTCAAATCTTAAATTTGTGCTGTTTCCTTTATCAAACTACTTTTCAATCTTTAATATGATGTTCTTCTTCCACTATAATTTGTTTAACATACAAGTTAATATCTTAAACTCCATAGAGGAGTATTATATTTAATTTTATTAAATTCATTATAAATGTTGCTTGAGCTTAAATTGTTTGTTTCCTCCATCTCCTGCGTGTCCTATTCTTTGTTCATTTTGTTTTTTCTTTCACTCTCTCTTGTTATATTATAGGAAACCTTAGGTTCTTTCATATAAAGTGATTTCTGTTTTCCATCAAGTCATGAAATTTCAACTAATTTTTGTTTGTTATATGGCTACCCGTCGTTTTGAGAGATTTACATGTACTCTGTTCAAGAATACATTCCTTTAGAACCATTTGACTGTAAAGCAGTCTATCGTGTTACATTCCACCTTGTTTGGGTAAAAGGAGGGTGGTGAGAAGGGGAATCCTTTTTTTAATCTGTTCAGTGGACATGTTACTATTTTTGAGGGTTGGAAACTCTATGAGACTGCTCAACTCTTTTCTGATGTCTCAGAAAAGACGAGAAATATATGACATTAGAATTATCATGTTGTCATCAATAGTAATTGCATAATGTGATGTCCATCCCAGGTTTCGTTTTTACTGATCAATAAAAATGTGATGCCCATCCCAAGTGATATTGTTGCATGTTGACTAATAAGCTTTTCCTCGGTTATTTAATTGTCTTGTACACTATTTGGTATTGTTTCTTCTGCATAACCAGTGGCGGAGCCAGGATTTTCAATAAGGTGGTTTAAAATATGAAGAACTAGGCACACGAACTAGCCGAAGGGGATTTGACATCTACTATATATACATAAAAAGTTATTTTAATCATATATAAATAGTATAATTTTTCACCGTAGGAGGTTTGGATGAACGCCCTAGCCACAGTGTGGCCCCGCCCCTGGTCATAACGGCTGTACTACTTTGTTCTGTAGGTACCGTGCCATCACCAGTGCTTACTACAGAGGTGCTGTGGGTGCTCTGCTTGTGTATGATGTCACTCGACATTCCACATTTGAAAATGTTGAGAGGTGGCTTAAGGAGCTGCGAGATCATACGGATCCCAACATCGTTGTCATGCTTGTCGGAAACAAATCTGATCTACGACATCTGGTTGCAGTATCGACTGAGGACGGGAAGTCCTTTGCGGAGAAGGAATCCCTCTACTACATGGAAACTTCTGCCCTCGAATCTACAAATGTTGATAATGCATTTGCTGAAGTTCTCACTCAAATCTACCACGTTGTGAGTAGAAAAGCCATGGAAAATGGTGAGAATGGAAATGGTAATGTGCCTTCCAAAGGAGAAAAGATTGATGTAGGTAAAGAAGTATCTGATGTCAAGAAAGCTGGTTGCTGTTCATCCTAAGGGCTATAATCTGTGCTGCTGTGGCCAGTTCTAGGTACATCAGTAGTGTAAAATTTTCCAGACTACCTTTGACGCGATCCTATTTGATAGGAATTAATCACTACTACCTTTTAAATTGGTTTCATTTTGGTTGGTAGTAAAAAATGTCAAATGTTAGAGAACCTTTTCTAATGGAACCCAACCCTTTGTGTAAACCTATTATGGCTTAACTATTGAATCATTCTTTCTCTTTTCAATTTCTTGAATTGAATTTTAGGTAGCTTGTGTTGGCTATGATGTAGAGTAATTTTAATAGTAGTTGTAGGAGATGGGCATTTGGTAACTTGGGAAAGTTCAGAGACATAGTAGTTAGGTATAATATATAAATATGTCATTTAACTTGGTTTCAGCTGATATATATGCCTTCCAACATTAGTTCTGCACAAATAATCACTTAAAATTATATAAAATTAAATAAGTAATTACATGCATCCTGTGTGGTATCGTGCGTAACAATTCACATCCTACCCTTTTCTAATGGAAGTTGGAACCCAACCCTTTGTGTAGACCTGTTATGCTTAACTACTGAATCATTCTCTCTCTCTTTTCAATTACTTGAATTGAATTTTAGGTAGCTTGTGTTTGCTATGATGTAGAGTAATTTTAAGAGTAGTTGTAGGAAATAGGCATTTGGTAACTTGGGAAAGTTCAAAGACATAGTTGTTGGTATAATACATAAATATGTCCTTTAATTTGGTCTCAATTTACATGTCTTCCAACATTGGATGTGCACAAATGACACTTAAATGTATAAGTTGTATACGTAGAAGCATGCATAGCATTCTGCATGGCAATTCATGTCTTATGTGTATTATGCAACGCAGGATGCATGTATTTTTTTGTTCAACTTTATACAAATTTAAATGTCTACTTATGCATGCCCAAAATTAGAGGACATAGATGTTAGCCAAATTAAAGAATACATTAATGTATTATGCCTAGTTGTTAATACTCCCTTTTTTTCCCTTGCATCAGAGATACGTATTATACACTAACCAAAAAAAGAAGGAAACTGTAGCAAGTCAGACAAAAACATAAAACATTCTGAATTGAGTGAAAATGACAAGTATACCTTTCATTTGTAGATGGAGAACAAGGAAATTCGAAAGTTATAATTTCCCTCTCCTTTCTTTTGTTTGGTATGAACTATGAAGAAAATAGAAACAAGGTAAGGGAAATCATTTTGGTCCACCTACTCTCTATCATTTTTCTATAACAACCAAACAAAGTATTAATGTTGTTGTTTGTTTTTGGTTCTCATTTCTCAACCTTGTCAACATCTTTTCGCCAAAAAATTACGAGTAAATAGGTTAAAAAAGTATAAATATATATACACCATAAGTTGGATTTCTATGATTCTTTTGTATATTTACTTTTTTTTATTTTTGATTTCAGTTAATGATCATTATGCTCCGCCACTTCTTCGTAAGATTATCAAAACATAGAAAATCATTATGTACGTATTAGAGACTTTTATCAAATTTGATTCAAGAAAAGCTTTATATGACTTAACAAAACAGAAGAGATCAAGTCCAGATAGACTTCTAGCAAGATTTCACTTTAGTTCATACTTTAATCAATTTGTACTTTGGCATTTATTAAGAAAGTTAATTAATAATTTATCATACATAACAGATAAGATTAGCACAGAAGAAACACTTGATTAAGATTCTTAATCTCATCAATGACGTTAATCCATGACTTGCACGTGCAACATGTGGGGACACGTATCACTCTAAAAGTTCATTAAAAGCTCTAAAAACAACTTGATAACATATTTTAAAAGCAAATATTAAAACCGTCCCTAATCTCTAACCAATACCAGTAAATTACAATTTAAAAATCACAATTATTTACGAATAATATAAGGGCAATTTGGGTCCCTCATTTAAGCCTCTTCACCTACTCCCCCAATATTTTATTTGTTTCTAATCATGATTAATTATTTCTTAATGTCTCCTAGCAAGCTAAGATAATGCAATTTGATTCGAAATCATGTGTAACTACGGAAATCGATGATCATAATCATATGTAACCAATCAAAATTATTCTTCAGCAACAAAATAAAATTATTGTGGGACTACTCTTATACAACGTGTACAGCTATATCGTTAAAAGGTCAAAACTTTGGTTAATTTTGACTTTTAGGGCAGTCAGCTAGTGAAGTTTGTAATGAGTCACATCAAATTTGAGTGATTTATGAAACTCATTTTTTCATTACTTATAATATGTAATTAATTGCATACAATAAATTCACTATGATTAAATTTTAATCTTCCTTATACTATTTAATTCGTACATAACAAAAGCTAGTGCACTAAACTTTTTTCTTTAATCCACCATCAAATTTGAAAGCTTACATACTCCTTTCGTACTAAATTATCTATTGTTTTTTACTTTTCGAAATTTAAACTATATGAATTTAATTAATATTTTAAAATATTTTTTTATCATATTAACCTGAGAATTACTGAAATTTATAGTACTTTAAAATGTCTAATTGACTATCTAAATATATAAGAAAAAGATACTTATGTATAAAATAAACACATGGGATTTTGGGAATGGAGTTGTGCCACTTTGCTTGCATTAATAGAACTCAAAGAAGAAACAATTAATAAAGGATTACTGAATCTTATGGTTTTTGTCTTCTTGTTCTTTTTTCACTAGTTCTACTCAATTTTCTTTGCCAGCTTTCTCGTTTCCTTAATTTGTAAGAAGGGATTGGATTATCCAATTAAACCAATAAATTAACTAGGATATATTATAAATATACTTGTTCACTATTATTATATCATATGTCTAACCCTATTTTCTATAGCAAATTAAAACCAGAATTCTTTAACAAGTTAATGACTCTACCGGCTTGTTATAAGGCTAAAGCAAAGGTTTGACACATGGTGGTTTAATAAATAGGATCTGACTAGAACATTATTTTATTGACAATACACTTTAGTAGCAGTTATAATAAATGCATCATCCAAAAGCAACAGACTGTAATATGTTATCATCCACTTAATTAAAATTTGGAACTTGAATGGTATATATGCAGGAATTTAAAATTCACTGACAACTCAATAGTTCTATATCTGTTAATATTTAAAAATCTAGCACTATATGGCTGTGTGGCTTAATTTATTTTAAACAGCTTATAACCTGCTTTAAATAAGTTAAGTCAAATAGACGTAATTATTTTTTGGGCTTATTTTAAGTAAAAAGGGATTTTAAGTTGGCCAGTCAAACACTTAAAAAAACTGAGAACAGTTTATAACGAACTTATAAGTCAATCCAAACGGGCTCTATTTTTTAGTATATGACATATTACCAAATATAATTCTTGATACATATAAACTGAGTAAAAACCTAGATTTTGTTAGAGGTGAAGGTAGTTATTATTAGCAAGACTTACTCTTTCAATTTATGTGCCTCACTTTTTGCTTCTCAAGAATCAATTTAACTATTTTTGAAACTTAATTGAACTAAAACAATTTAGTAGTTTAAAACTAAAATTTAGATATTCAAAAAGTACTACAAAAAGGACTATAAGTTACCATTCTTCTCTTTTATAAGCTTGCTAGCTTACCGATTGAACCATCTATCATTTACTTGCTTGGTCATTTATAAGATGAAAAATACAAGTTGAAACATTGGAAGTAGTATAATTTAATGAAATTAGTGGGAGTATATCACATGATACATGTTTGATGAGTTCAACTCTCACTATCCTAATTCGTCTTTTCATTTTCTTGATCTCTCATCTACAAAGGGGCTGAACTAGGATTTAAAAATTATGAATTTTGAATTTTTCATGAAATTTTATAACTCAACGCAATGCATATTTAATTGTTCTTTTGATATAATTATTGGTTCTAAAGTAAAAGTCACTGAGCCGTCCGAATTTATAACTAATATGATAGCTCCATTTAACAGAAATATATAAAAGAAAACAAGAGGAAAAAAGGTAGAGGCAATTATATAGCAAAATTCCCAAGACAAACAATGGCATATCTCTTCCATCTTTACTTGAAGTAAAAAGAGGAATCGGAAGAAATTTAACCGTTGGAAATGAAGCGGCCAATGATACTAATTACAATGAGAATGAGACAGATTCCTCTCAATTGGACAAGTTTTTTATTTTACTATACTACTAAACCTACACTGAAATCTAAGAAAAGTTACAAATATTAAAAGCCAAAACCAACTTGCTTTTGGTATCTTATGGCGCACGACGCGCAATTTCCTAATGAATTGATTAAAAAAAAAGTTTAAAATATTTGTTTTGTCAAGTAAAGACAAATGTAAAAAGGTAACACATGTCGAAATCATATTAGCCCGTGGTCCCACACCACGTTGTCAAGCTATTTCGCCGGCGTTCTTCGTCTCTCTCCATCATTCCACGGCCAAACACCGTTGAACATTCCGGCAACTCTCCGAGATCGGCGAAAAGCAACACGTCTTCCTCTCGCATTGTCAACGTTGATGACATGTCAATGTCAGTAACTTCAATTTCGGTCAAAATTGGACTTTCTAGCATAGTTGTCGAAGTACACTCAATTAAATCGGAAAACCATCCGAATTCATTGGCACTAATTAGGGATGATGGTTCACCAAGATTGGCAAATTTTTCGACCGAATTGGGCTCCGATGGGCGAGCGAAATCACTCGTGGTGTTTTCTTCAGAAACCGCAATACTAGAAGTCGTCGTTGTCATTGCTATTATTGTTGTTGCTGCTGCTGCTAATGACGCTATTGTTTTCATCTTTGTCTTGGTGTTATTGTTGACACATGATGTAGTGGTAGTTGTACGATGGTTGTGTTGATTATTTCTAGAAGCCGGCCAAGAATGGTTATGTTCACAAGAATACGTCACAACCAACATGTTAGGGTCCGCACGGCTCCTTTCAACTTGTTTCCTAGCTGGACATCCTTTTGAACTACTACATCTGTAATATCCCCTACAATTATCATAAAAATTAAATCAATTTCACATATCCAATAATTAAAATTCTAAAAACTATCAATTTTCCATACAATTCAGTCCTAAAAGTTTATCAAATTACGAAATATTCCCAAAAAATATTAAACTAACCTGGGATAGGGGGAGCCTTTGATGGGCTTTTGTCCATATTTTCTCCATGCCCAAGAATCAGATGGTGGCATACTTATTTCACCTTTCATTTTTGATCCTTCAACTTCTTTAATTGGCACTGACACCACTCGTTTTTCTATGGATCTTCTGCTGCAAATTTAATTAGAGAAATTATATTATAATTAAGCAGCATATTATTTATCATGCAAGCACATGATCATAAAGTATCAAATCCCTGAAATCACTTAAATATTTTCTTCCAAAAAATAAATTAAGTGAAACAATAAAAAAGTAAAAGACTCCATCAAGACAGTATTAAAAGATCACTATTTTTCCACTGAATTTCCGAATGAAAAATGTTTAGTGGCTATTCTCGCAGATATTTTGATTGAATCAATGAAAAAATAAAAAATAGTAATGTTTTTATACGAAAAAATTAGGAAGTTTCTCACTATTTCTGTTTTCCACCATAAATTTTTTGAGTGAGCTCATTGAATGAAAAACAAGTGGAAAAATCATATTCTATAGTACAAATTTCCCACAGGAAAATTGAAAATCTTTGTTTCTAGCAGTGAGATCTCGCACTCATAGAAATCAAGAAAGAAGGTATATATATGTATATGAGATTTACCTTCTTTTAGGGGACGAAGTTGAAGTCATCATCTTGTTATCATTGAGCATGCCGGAACACGGCGAGTCGGAGCTGTTTTCTGGTGAATTCTCAGAATCTTCTTGCTCCGAAACAAAAAAGTTATTGAATCTTCCATCCATATTTGGCTATGTGATGAACTACTTTTTCTTTGTCTCTTTTGATCCTAAAATTTGTACTAATGATATATAGAAGATAAGAAAGTACTTGAAGGAAACGTATTAAGAGAGAGATTTTGATAAGAAGTAGAAGAAAATAATGGAGGCAAACAGTATAAAAAGGGTGTGAAAGGTGACAGATAGGGAGAGGCATTGTATTTGTTTATGAAGGACGTGCAAGCAAATGTGAAACTAATCCAAATGACAATTTTAATAATACAATTTTGAAAACGACCTTAAAGCTTATTTTAATTCTTATTCTAATCCTTTTATTATTTATGGGCGCCACCGTTTTGGACTATATGGCTAACTACGCACCCAGACCTCTAAATTTCCATAATCTAGACCTCATCATACCATGCTTTAATTTAATTTTAATTTTTCACCAAATTAAAATGACCTGTACTCTTGTTGATTAAGCATGGACACAAGAAATTAAATAAAAGGAATTAAGATATACAATCAAATCTTTTCATAACGATATTATTTGTTTGGATATTTTTTTATAATTATAGCAATATACTATTATATAGAATATAATATAAAAAATCAATTCCAAAGAAAAGTAAGTTAATATAGTGAAATTTTGTTGCAGAGTATAATTGTTATAAAGAGATATATCTATATATTTTGATAGTGTAATAAAAAGTTTACACTATTAGTATAATTTAACATATCATAACAACTCAATGGAGTATCATTTATTAGAGGTCACCAAGCAATGAAAAAAATTAGAGTTACATAATTCCAATTCAGTGATGTGAATTTTTTTTATAGTCAGTGCCAGTGGCGGATTCAGAATTTTTAATAAAAGGGTTTAAAATCTAAAAAGGTAGACACACGAACTAGTCAAAGGGGATTCGACATTTACTATTTATACATAAAAAAATATTTTAACCATGTATATATAGTATAATTTTTCGTCGAAGGGGTTCGGATGAACCCCTTGGATATATGCTGGGTCCGCCCCTGGTCAGTGCATATGACTTAAACTCGAATAAAAAATTGAAAAAGGCATAAATTCCTCCATGAATTTGTACTGAAAAGTCAGTTAAACACTTAAATTATTATGGAGACCTATTACACACCTAAACTATTTAAAAGTGAAACTATTACACACCTGAACGCATAACATCGCTCTCATAGTATGTGGTGTATTACACTCGCTGCCACGTAGCGCTACGTCAGTGCCATGTCATCTCCATGTCACTTATATTCTTTTCTTTTCTTTTCTTTATTAATTAACTTTTCTTTTATTAACTATATTTTATACTAATTAACTCCTAATTAATTATTAACTACACATCCAATTTTTTATATTTTTTTCTTTTCTTTTCTTTATTAATTAACTTTTCTTTTATTAACTATATTTTATACTAATTAGCTCATAATTAATTATTAACCACCCATCTGATTTTTTATATTTCTATTCTTTTCTTTTCTTTATTAATTAACTTTTCTTTTATTAACTATATTTTATACTAATTAAATCCTAATTAATTATTAACTACCCATCAATTATTAACCACCTATTCGATTTTTTATATTTTTTTTATTAATTAATTTTTTTATTAACTATATTTTATACTAATTAGCTCTTAATTAATTATTAACTACTCATCCGATTTTTTATATTTTTTCTTTTCTTTTCTTTATTAATTAACTTTTCTTTTATTAACTATATTTTATACTAATTAATTCTTAATTAATTATTAACCACCCATCCGACCTCCCCCCCCAAACCCCAATCGTCTTCTCCACCAAAATGGAGAGAAGAATTCTTCTTCTTCTTAATGGATTTTGAAAGAAAAAAAATCAATATTCAAAATGGGGAGTAAATAGAGATGGGTGTGAAGAAGAAGAGGGTAGGTGGGGTGTGAAGAAGAAAGGATGTGGGGGTGGGGTGATTTTTTTTTTTTTTGTTACTTTAATGGGTTTTGAAAGAAAAAAAATCAACATTCAAAATGGGAGTAAATGGAGGTAGTGTGAAGAAGAAGAGAGTAGGTGGGTGTGAAGAAGAAAGGGTGTGGGGGTGGGGTAATTTTGTTTTTTTATTTTTTTTTAATTTACAGAAAATCTGACACGCTTTTTTTTTTGTCACGTCAGTTGTAGGGGGGTAATAGTTTCACTTTTAGGTAGTTTAGGTGTGTAATAGATCGTCATAATAGTTTAAGTGTGCAACTGACTCTTCGATACAACTTTGAAGAATTTTATACCTTTTTCCTAAAAAATTCTAGTTGTTTTAGCATGGACACCAACAAGAAAGGGGGGGGGGGGGGGGGAGGAAAAAAGAAGAGTAACCAATTTTGAAGTGTAGAATAAATGCACTAATATATCACTTTGCAAATCAAGATTTAGCCTAATGAGAGTAAAAGGAAGTCCTTATGTTAATTGATTTGCCAAACAGAGTTTGAATTGTAGTCGATCTCTAGGACTAATTAAGATGTTGTTCTAGGCTATTTTTGTTAGCATGTTTAGTTGATGCCCTACCCACCCCTTCTCTATTTAATCTACTATCTAGCTAGTAGTACAAATTTTTGGCATGCAGGCTATTTAAGAGATATGGTTTTAAAAAAATATGATTTTAGTGTCATTTTGAGAATTTTTCACTTTTTAAACACAAAAAGAAGTCCAACAGTACACCATTTGGGTTGGTGGAAATTCAGATAATCTTGAAGAAAATCTCTTTTGAAAATGAAATTAGGGATTTCAATAAATTAAATGGATAATTTTTCTATACTTTTAGGAGTTCCCAAACCTAAATTAAAGTGTCACCTCAAGTCTAGTATACTATATACTTATTATACTATGTCATATTATAGTTACTGATTAGATTAATTCAAGAGAAATTTTGTTGCATTGAAGAAAGAAGAGAGATGATAACACCAAAAGCATTTCTTAACTAAACTAATTATTTTGAATAACTCCTAAATTAAGATATTATATTCTTTTGTTAAATCAATGTGTCCATATCCATGTCGACGTCATACTTTTTTTTGGATGGCATAAACTATTAGCAATTAGCTAAAATATTCATAAACGCTATCCTTGATTTTTTAAATATTTTTTTAGTGATGAAATTTAAGTCATCACAATTACGTCATTAATAGGAAATATATACAATAAAATCACATAATAGAGTAATAATTTGAAAGAAGGAATAACAAAAAAGATGGACTCTTATATATGTACACACAAATAGCTTTAATCGGTAAAGATTCCATCTATAAATTAAAAAATTAAAAAATTAAAAAACAAGGAATCTCTGTAAGTAAGAAATTTATTGATACTCAAAATTGTAATAACAAATTAAAAGTGAGAGCAGGACACACCTTACCCTTTACATGCATATAAAGAAAATAAAATCTAGATAAAACTAATTGGACTAACATCAAACATAAAAATAAAAAACTATGATGAAATTTGAGTAATGATCCTAACACTTCTTTTACATTTTCTTTGAATAAATCAAAATATGAAATTATATTCTTCAATCTTGAAATGTGTTATATAATCTCTTTTCTATTTATTTTGAATCTGTAGATCATGCCCATGGACAGTGGACTCAGTAATCTGCAATCACATTGATTATGTGGATGAAATAAAGGTTCAAAAGTTAGGAATGATAGACTATTTATAATATTATTTTTAGACTATTTATAATATTATTTTATCTTTTTTTTTAAGTTTATAATTCCATGTTCAATACTCCCTCTATTTCAAAATAACTGAATTGTTGGGTATTTTTTAGTGTTTAAAATAATTGAATTGTACACTATTCAAAATAGATATTGGAATTTTTTTCCAATTTTATCCTTCATTAATTAAATTTCCAAGGTTCATTTCCAAGAATGAATTAAATAAGTATTGAGATTTAACGTGGAGTTTGCAAAAGACAAAAATAAAAAAACATAACTAATTTATGTTTTTATTTTTTTCCTTAAAATGCATGTCATATTCCAATAATTTAATTATTTTAACATTAAAACGGAAATAAGAATGTAAAGGTACTAATTACTGCTCAACCACACCCGTAGACGATAGAGATTTACGAGAACATAAGAGCGGAAATAATATAGAATATACAATATATGCTTCAATTTTAAGTTTTGCATTTCTTTGGATTAACCCTAAAAAAAAAAACATCATTGGTGTGAGTTCGCTTATAGGGTGGATCCCAAGCAAAGGTCAATCGGAAACAAGCACTCGACTTTATAAAGATAAGATAAAGCTGATATATCATACACTCGCCATATTTATGGAGTTATACTGAATTTGTTGTTAACAAAAAAATATTTTTTTCTTAAGATATTAAACTGCAGCCACAAAAAAAAATTAAAAAACTGTAATATTTAGAATCACATGGCTATTTTGAGTAGAGAGAATCAAAATTTAATGCGTGATCATGGAACTGAAATCAAGAATCTTTCTGGGTTTCTTATTGTCTACTTATTTGCACATGACCAATTCACGATCACTTAGGTCCCTAATTTAAAGTTTCTTGATTTAAACAAAAACAAAAAATTGGGAGTTACAAATTATGGTGGAAGAGTACCATATATAAATCAGTTATAAAGATGTTTATCGATTACTTTTTGATTATGTATTTTAAAAATAATTACTATCATACAATTTTGAATTCGACAAGTGAAAACTCTACGATAATAATCTTGTAGAAACTTTACGATGGTGATTATTTTGAACAATAGAGATTGAAAAAGGGTTATTTATGAATTTTACCCCATAATGATCAAATAACACTAGTTATGTTATCAACCAAGTAAAATGGTTGTCCACTTTACAATGGTGGATAGTCCATTTACTTTTTAAGTGGGTAAATTGCCACTAATAATTTCCTCCACTTGTAAATATGGCTATAAATATAGCCTTACACTTCAATGTAAAAACACACAAAACACATAAAAGAAGTGAATTACTACTACTCTCTCTATATTAATATTTTCTATATATATATTCTCTTGCTCTTCTTCCTTTATCTAATTATCAAGTTAGTTAGTTTATAACACGTTATCAGCACGAAACTCTAATTTTTCAGAAAATTAACTTCTATATCAGGTATATCTACTAAAGAAATTTAATTTTTAAGTTGTCTTTGTTACTTTCAAATTAATTTTCATCATGTCAAACTTGTCAAAATTGGAATTTGTGGCATTTGATATTTCTGGTAAAAATTATTTGTCATGGGTACTTGATGCTGAAATTCACCTTACCGCTAAGGGTCTTGGTGATGCTATAATTGAAGGAAATACAGCATCAAGTCAGGATAAAGCAAAGGCTGTGATTTTCCTTCGTCATCATCTAGATGAAAGTCTAAAAATGGAATACTTGACAGTGAAAGATCCACTTGAATTGTGGAAGGACTTAAAAGGGAGGTATGACCACCTCAGGGCAACGATATTGCCAAGGGCTTGTTATGAGTGGATGCACTTACGATTTCAAGATTTTAAACCATAATTGAGTATAATTCTGTTGTATTTAGAATAACTTCTCAATTAAAATTATGTGGGAAAACTATAAATAATGAGGACATGTTAGAAAAGACACTAACTACTTTTCATGCCTCTAATGTAATATTACAGCAGCAATACCGTGAAAAGGGTTTTAAAAAAATACTCTGAATTGATATCATGCCTTCTGGTGGCTGAGCAACATAATGCCCTTTTAATGAAAAATCATGAAGTCCGTCCCACGGGAACTGCTCCGTTACCGGAAGTAAATATGGTAAAAGCACATGGCCAGTCTTAAAGAAGACAAAATAAAAATTATGGCCACAATAATGTGCGTGAACGTGGCAATGACAGAAGACGATTTAATAATCAAATAACACTAGTTAATCGATCTAGTCCATTTTCAGCCAATTGAATCCCTTAATATTGAACAAGTATACACTATATGTACAGTCAAGTCAATGTCTTTAATTTATAAAAATTAAGTCTGAGGCCCTCATTAACAAGGGATGAAATATTGCCATGAGATGATAAGTAGGTTTAATTAAACAAATATGACAAATTGAAGTATTATATATAGCATATAGAGTGAATCAAATGAAGGTGCTTTTAATACTAATATTTGCACACAAAATGTTACGCAACAATGCCCAATTGGATGACTTTTTCTAATGCCTCTCTTCTGACTTTCTTCATCCCCAGCATGTTGCATCCGTTCTTGGCAGTTGATTGAACGATTAAATGTATAAAATAATATACTAGTAATAAATAAAGCTACTTCTCACTACTACCATTTTTATTTTATTATTATTATTATTATTATTATTATTATTATTATTATTATTATTATTATTATTATTATTATTATTATTATTCAAATTCAAATGATGTGAAACTTCCTCTTGCTTTCCTTCTCCTTCTTTACACTCTTAATCTTTTTCTTTATTTCCAAGTTTTGACTTGTTAAAGCACCCTACATTATATTAATCGACCTTTAATAACATAGTTAATTTGTTGTAGCGGCCATGTGTAGACCAAACTTTTCCTTTCATTAATTTGTTCAAAAGCCTGTTTGTCTAACTTTTGGGTGCCCAAAGGGAGATTGTAATAAAAATCGTTATTTCTTGGTGTCCAATTAGAGGGAGACAATGTCAATGATCAAAGGTAATTAAGAATATGGTGTCACAGTATAGAGAGGAAATTTCTGCATAATGGAAATGCATATATATAGTAGGTTGTTGAGAGTAATTTGAAGTGAAGTACAAAATGTCAGTGACGGAAAAGTACCCACACACAAACTAACTTAGGATGAGTTTCGTAGATTAATTCAACTGAACTCATTATTTTTAACTGTATGTATGTATATATATATATATATGTATACACACTTCAACCTAATAATATTGCCGAAGATAATTCAGCTCGAATGTTAAACTATCACCATGACATTTATATATCCGACTAAAACAAAGAGATCAAGAGATTATTTATATAGTATGAGACTTCAGGTATGAATTTATTTAATTACAAATTCTCGTAGTTGGTTAAAAACTTGTTAATAACCAATCATTATGTCGTCATGTTAAGATCAATAAATCATTAGATTGTCAAAAGCAATGTCAGAGATGATTGAACCATGTACTGAGGAAATTAAAATAGGACAACATCTTTTTAGGAGTGTATATTAAAATAACGTGATCCCTTAATTCAAAAAATTTAACTTGAGTGCTAATAAAGCCTAGTAATGCAGATTGCAAGCCATATTAAAAAAATATTATGCTACAATTTGAATTTTTTTCTTCTTATAATCTTGATTTAATATGCATATAAATAAGCAGGGACAGATCTGTTGGTTATTGATTTGAAAAAGGGAGAAAAAAAAAAGTTAAAAATGTTGGCTATCCCACATCGATGAGATAGCAGATGAAAATAACTTTTGTTAGCTATTTAAGGAGCTTAACTCCATTGTTTGCATCTACATCAAAATACATCAAATACCAAAATGTATAAAGTACATGGTATAGTATTTTTTGACCATTGAGAGATTTAGGAATGGTATTTCTTGGAGGTCTCTTGGTTATATTATTTTAGGTATTGAGGTGTGTGAGAGAAATATTGTGTTCTATATGGTTGTAATAATTTTTCATATATTATTTTAGGTATTGAGGTGTGTGAGAGAAATATTGTGTTTTATATGGTTGTAACAATTTTTCATATAGTGAATATTTTTTTGGGTGGTCCGTGATTTTTTTTGCATTGGGTTTTCACGCTATTTGGATGCGCTTAAAATAATTTTTTTAAATTTTTTTTTTTATTATAAATCGATGAAAATCCATAAACTTGGGCTCCTTAAGTCAGTGACAAATTAAGTAACTTGGCAATAGTGCAAATTTACATAGCAGAAAAAGTAGAAAAAATTACATAAATACATAATTTAAGATATTATAATCTCGAAAATTCTCTATTATTAAAAAAGAATTATAAAAATCCCCTCTTGAATACATTCACATCCCTTCTCGGATACATTTCTCCCATTAAGTAATGTATCATTTACAATATATCAAACAATCAAAAAATGTATTCGAGAACAATAAAAAATACAAGATTTTTGTAATTGGGGATACTCTCAGGATATCATGTATTTATTTGAAAAAGTATTGGAGGTTGGAGCCATTTGTACATAATTATGGCCGACATTAGCAGCTGGATACTTTTCACACATCATAGAGCTACAACGGCCCAACCCAACTCATGTGGGCTTTAGTATTTCGCGGGTCGATTTGGCCCACAACTTCAATGGGTGCAAATCAATCTTCATTATTTACCTTTTTTGTTTTAATCGCTTATGCTTCTATTAATTATTTTATCGCTGATGAAGATATACATGTCTCCATTTATGTGTCGTAGTTGTGACTTCAAGAGTCAAACTTCTTAGTTTTGATAATGAATTAATTCACTCATAGAATCTTTAAGTTTTTTAAAATAAAATTTACATATTTGAAAGGCATATAAAAATATTATGATAAAAAAAAATCCGTTTAACTCTCGAATTTAAACAATGCCATATAAAAATCAGAAGGGGAGTGTTTATGTTTTTATCTTAGTGAAAAGGCTAGTTGATTCCCAGACAAAACTCGATTGAAGAAAGATATTTTTATCTACTTATGTGTGAGATCATTAGAGATTTGTAGTTGGACCATATTTTACTTTGGATCCTTTATTCCATAAATGGTCTATCAATTTAGCCCAATACAAATTCTCTTCTTTCATTAACAAGTAGACATCCGTTGCAGAAAAAAGAAATTGAAGATAAATAGCATTATTCGTACGCATAACATTTGTACGATGATTTTGTAGGAATAAAATTTCTTCGAATGTACGTGTGGCTGTATCACATTCCACATATTCTATCAAATATTCCCTCCTTCATCGATCCAATGGAAGCTTAGCATTCAGACTTTTAACCAATCGCGCCTATAAATATTCAGTCAAGCAAGATGTATATTCGTTGTATAGAAAATTAAATTGAAATGCAGTGTGCAAATGAATTAGAGGGCTAATCTCATTTGGCAGACAGCAAATAATGCAAATATAAGTTTATAATATGCAGAATTAGTGGAGTCTGCCAAAGGAGATTTTCTCTCTAATTTTACAGTGCAACGATATCACTTTCAAAAGACAAATCCAATTTCTCTGATTACTTACAACTCTGCAAATAGAGGTGAGATAAAGCAAATGTCAGGCTGTCTAGACCCATAGTACTGGTAAGAATATACATTTATTCACGGAGAAATACAGTATAGTATGATATATGGCCATTTCGTATAGGATTTTGAGGTCCAATCTTAACTCTAATTAATGCTTCTTTCTTGATTTATTTTTATGAAATTTGGTATGTCGAATGTTTTTTTAATTTTTTTTTGAGAGATATTGGAGATTAAAGAAGGGGAGCCTTGGGGCAGGGGCGTGCCATTTCTCGGACTTTGCATGAACACGAAATATTTTGTGCACTGAACTGTCCGAAGAAGAGATTATAAATAAAACTTTTTTTTCTCTTTTTTTTAGCTAGTGTTTGGTCACAAGTTCCCAAATATTCTTGGCAAATTATTTTTGATGAAGTTTTACCACGTGTTTGGCTACAAATTTTTCCAACAATATTTGACTACTTCAAAAAATATTATTTTATACCCGTAAGTTCCAAAAATTATTTAAAATATCCATAAGTTTATGTTATCATTTTATAATGAACATGTTCCGTTGAAAAATGACCATATAACATAATTAATAACATTCAACAACAACAAAATAACAATATGGCAAGAGCAATACATTAATCAAATTAAAAACAATATGGGCATTCTTTATAGATATAGTAGAAAGGAATAGTTCGATTATTTATTAATAGATAGATATATTATTTAATGGTGTTGGTTGGCTACATTAATGGAGTAAGTTGGTAGATAAATATTAGTTGAAATTAATAAATAATGGGAACTTGAGATATTTGTCAAATATCTTTGTCAAATAATGACAATTTATATAGTCAAACAATAGTTTCCAAAAAAAAATTAAATTTTTTTCCAAAAACTATTTGGGATCAAACGGCACCTTATTATAGCTATAAATCACATACCAATTAAAAAAAATCTTTTTAATTTAAATATTTTGACGAGTATTCTAATCAGTCAATTTGGGTGATATGCCTTTAAATGGAATAAATTTGGATGGATCAATAACTCTTCTAAACTTGATCATAATTTCATTGTCTAATTTTACAATCCTACGGTCATATTTCGCTCTTCTATCAGAAAATCAGATTTTAATTAAAAATATAAAGTAGGGTCTTAGAAAATATAAATGAGACCTATTATGGTAGGTGTGTTTTAATTTTGCTCTTGTTGGACAAAGATAGAGTTATAGGTATGATATTCTAACGCTCTGCGTCTATATGTGCATTGTTCCAAAATTGTATTGCTTGATCAATAAATTCTTAAATAACGGCATGGTTTATAGAGTGAGATTTCTGTTTTATATACTTATTTTTCTTGTTATATTTAATGGTGTCAAATAAATAAATTGAACTGAATTTAAATGGATTAAAATGAACGGAGTTAAGAACTGAGTAGATTATTGAACCATCCAAAAATTACTTGGGTTGAAGTTGAATAGATCATAATGGGCAGTTAAATGGGCGGGCCAAAGTTACTTGGATTGAAATTGGATCATAAAACCAACGTGCGCAATTTTTACTAAGTTTTAATTGATTTATTTATTCTTTTATAATTTTAGTACCTAATAAAACTAAAACAAAAATCTTTGTTATGGTTGTATATACACATATAAAATAGAAAAAAAATATTTTAAAATTATTTTGGCAAAAATTCTCATGAGTTAATTTTTATAGAGTTTCACCATTTTTGCTCTCTTGATGTTGAACCCACAATTTCAAGATTGGGGGTTTAATTTGAGCTACCATTTGAGCAATTTCCTCATAAGTCAATTTGAGTTATATATCCATGCAATTTTATATGAATTGAGGTAACAAATATATAAACGAATTAGTTATTTTCCGTTAATAAAATTGGAGCAAAAGGCTATATTCATTTAAAAATAATTTAGATTTTCATGAGCTAATTAATTTGACACGTCTAGTTATACATAACTATTTTGATTATTAATGTTAATAAAATTATATACTTCCAACCAAGGGCAAATTTATATGCTAATTTTGGGCATGTGAATTAAATTCGCCTCTACTTGGGCGGTTACCCCGAGTGAATTATTAGTCTCTTCCCGTTTCACTTATGAATAGTCCTAAAGGATACGCTTGACTATCATATGAACAAATGCATTGATATCTCACATCGGAAACTATAAAATAAAAATAAAAATAATTCTTTACGAAGTATGATTACTTCTTAGAATGGCAGAACCGATTTTAATACTTGTGTGGTCGTGTCATGTTGTTATTAAATAAACACCCATCTCTTTCTTCTACTTTCTCTATCCCAACTGTGGTTGGTTGTAGCATTTAATATTCTAATTACTACACTCAAAATAATTTAGCGGTAATATCTTTAATTACCGCTAATTAATTTTTTTAGAGGCAATTATTACTGATAATTAGTACTTTTTTAAAATACTGTTAAGGGCCTATAATTAATTATTATCGATAAAAATTTTGACACTCTTCATTAATGCGCATATTTATTGTCACTAAAAATTTATTTGTATTGTAGTTAAATCTCGACAAAAGAAGAAAGTACTAATAGGAGAGGGAGTCAAGTAGAGCTAACTTGGTCACCCTTTCGACGAAAAATTATATATATAATAGAAGTTGATAATGTTTTTAACTTTTTTAAACATTTGCTTTGTTTAATTTTGAATTTTTCGAGTGATTACTCACGCGGTTGTGTCTGTGTGGGGACATGGAATAAGATAATTCATAACTTTTCTATTCCCGCATGGAAAGCATGTATCGTCTAAAGTGCATAAATTTTAGTGTAAAACCGTTTCTTACAAGTTATATTTGAAAAAACTTTCATAAGCTCGGATAATAAATTATATCCTTGAACGTATTATCAGATTCCTATATATATTTTTTTGCCTTGCTTGATGTTAAATAAAGCATCTCACGTCAATGCATCATACTCCCGCCTTTTGAAAACACTGCTACAAAATACGACTAAAATTATAGGGAAAAAATAGAACATTGCATAGTATATATGACATTATATTTGTCAAGAGGATGGCAAGACGAAAAATAGTAAAGTGATCCTCTAGGAAAGTAAAAGAAATATATAACTGTGTGTGAAATCATTAATTAACAATCTTTTCCATAAATTAATTAATTTCATGAATTGCTCACTCGGCCCTTCCCCTCTTCATTATTATTTGTTCATACCTTCGAGAGTTGAAAAAATGTTTAGCAAAAAAATAATAAGAAGAAGAAAGCACTTCAAGGGCCACGTATCAGTTCCTTTTAATTAGTTTATGAACACGAGGACGCAGTGACATTAGAAAAGAAGATTAAGTCAAATAAATGAATTAATAATCCATTAAAACTTAAAAATGAAATGAAGCTCCAATTATTTCTGTTTTAAAAATCTTCTTAAGATACAGTGATAATGAATGAGCGGAAAGTAGGTAACTAGGTATATATGGCATTGAGTGAGTGGGAATACAAAATTATTTACGTGATCAAATATATTGTAAAACACGTGCGTTTTGTGGCTTGGCACGTGAGATTTGGAGTTCCCACGAACGCGATTTTTCCAAGTTCAAAGATCCGCGTACACTAATGTTAAGACTTACCAGGTGTTTGAATTTACTATACTACCCTTCATATGGCCTTGGAGTCATTCAAAATCGAACTGGAACTAGTAACTCAAATTTATTCGTAATAATTATTAATTTAGCAGTTTAAGTAATTGTTTCGTTTTATATCGATTCTTAACGGTTTTAAAAAAAAAATTAACGGGTTAACCGATAACTCAATAGTAAATTAATAAATTATATTTACATCATTTGGTCTTAAAGTACTTGATTTAGGGGTTTAGTTTCATACTTTCATTTTTACTCTCTCAAACTCTTGATTATTTTGTAAGGTGTCAATGTTTGTTTTTGAGCAAGATGCAATCTGTCAATTCATGATTCATATGGTTTGTCACTATGTTTGTAAGTGATTTTCAATGATTTCTTTTCAGCGAAATCTTAACGGTTAAATCGATAACGATTAATAACTAATAAATCAAATTGATAAATTTCAAGATGCAATTTGTCAACTCATGATTCATTTGGTTTGTCACTTTGTTTATAAGTGATTTTCAATGATTTCTTTTGAGCGAAATCTTAACGATCAATAACCAATTAATCAAATTGATAAACTTCAAAATAGAATCGATCGATATGCAGCCTAAGAAACTTCATTACTTGATCCTTCAATATTCAGTTTCAGCAGCAAATAATATTCCAAATTGACAGTTTTGATTGTTTTTAACGAGTGAAAAATGTCACAAAACCAACAAAGAAAATAATATCTGGGGTAAACTTGATGTAAAAATGATCATTGTGCATAACTCAACCTCAAAATTTAACCGGTAAGATTGTCCAGTATATAATTTAAACTATAAAGATGTCAAGTTAACCTTTTCCACTAATGTGAGATTCAACAAATAGATATTGAGCATAACTCAACCTCAATAATTAATTCATGCGGTGAAAATTTATGCAACATATAAAAAAAAGTCATTTCCCACGTCGATCTTGGACTCAACAAAAATTTAGGGCACTAGTCTAGTGATTAGTGGTGAGTAAATCAGTACGTATAACTAAGTCATTATCCATTAATTACCTAGAGATTAGATCTTAGATATGCCAAACTTATCTGAATTAGGTAATGCTTATGAATATGATAAATCAGTGGTACTCCATGATTGATTCTTGATCATCAGAATTCCGTAAAGAATATAATTTTAAAATTTGACCTACTTTATAGTTGGGTTGATTCGATGAATGTTAGTGAGTAATAAAATTAGCAAGAAAAAACCATCATTTCATTAAATGTTAATGCCATGGTGTCATTTCACAACATGATTGTTATAACTAATGAGTTTGGTGCTTCCCTTTATCTCCTTTGGTCATGTCAAACCCCAATTAATACCCTATTTTAGCATATCAACATCCTTACAACCTTGCTAATAAAAAGGGCATTTCATAAGATTGACGACAAGTCATATTTTCATACCACACGCAATCATATACTCTCCCTTAATTTAAGGCCACATCATCACTCTCCATATTCCATTGTCTTGCTTTTTTGAAATGAAACAATAATCTATTAAAATTATGGGCATAATTTATTTAGACATCTTAATCTAATCTTATATTTATTGAATATTTGCCAATTTCACCTTTCAAATATGTATTTTTTCAACTTCAAATATTACTATTTTCGAAATTTCAATTAAACTATGTTCAAATGATGTTCTCAAAGCATATAAGAGGGCACAAATATAGTTAAACCTAGAGAGCTCATTTGATATGCGAGATAAGAAATAATAATTATACGATAAAATAAAAAATTATTTTATCTCACATTTGATTAATAGATAAGGAATAACAATTCCATAGAATATATCAAAATAATTAGTTAGTTATCCAATGTAACTGATGGCATAACTAGTATTATTTTTATCTCAATCCATAAAATATTTTTATCTATCTCACGTGGGACACCAAAGTATGCATCTTTTGTCAGCTACTCCATAATCATCAGTCTTTGGTACGACCACTTTGATAAGTACATCAACATATTCGAAAATAAAATAATATTACACACTAGAAAACGTGTAAACAATCAAAGTTGAAGCATTTTGGTAATATAAGCAACTAAGAAGGGCAATTTGGTGAAGAGAATCAATATATATATACTGACACGCAACTAAATCCTCCTCTCTAAGCAACTTCCATAAAAACCTCTGTTTTTATAGCTCCCAGTTTTCCTTCAGCCTCCATTAATGGAACTTGAGGCTGTTCTTACCCTCTTCGATTCATGTTGGTTCAATCTCGAAATCCTTAATAAAAATTCAAATTCAACCCCTTTATCAAGTTACCAGAAAAACCCAGATGACAAGATTCAAGAAAATTCACCTGAAACTGTATTTGATTCACCAAAATTAGAAATCCAAATCGAGTCACAAAGTGATGATTTGAGCTACAATTCAGATTCTTTCTCACCCGATTCAGTTCTTCAAACAACCCATTTTCAACCTGATTTTAAAAGGGCGGAACTGAAAAAAGTAAAGGGTAGAAGAAGGGATCAATTAAGGAGAAAAAGAACAACAAAAAGGGGTCTTACCAAGAGCTTATCAGAGCTAGAATATGAAGAGCTAAAAGGGTTTATGGATCTTGGATTTGAATTCTCAGAAGAAGATATAAATTCTAGTTTGGTTAATATTATTCCAGGTTTACAGAAATTGCGTAAAAACAGGGATAGTGATGATGATCAACAAAAAGTGAACTTTTTTGAGAAATCTGATAAGTCAAGAGCCAGGCCCTATCTTTCTGAAGCGTGGGGAGTTATTGAAAAGACGAAGAAAATGAATCCATTGATGAATTGGAAATTACCAGAAACAAGAAATGAAATTGACATCAAACATAGTCTCAAATGGTGGGCTCATACTGTTGCTTCCTCTGTTAAACAACCGAACAGAGTTTAAAATTAAAATCCTACTGAAATTTTCTTTCTTTTTTTTCCCCCTCTCCAACGACAACAAATGAAATTCGGAGAGAGTACAGTATACTAGGCAGATCTTACTTGCATTTTGATCCTGGTTTCTTTTTAGCTTCTTGACTCACACTGGTGAGCTAGAAGTTGCAATCTGAATATAGGAGAAAAAGCAAATTACTTTTCTTCAAAAGAAAATAATTTGTTTATTGGTTTTTAGAATTTGCATTGAGCTAGTCGATGCAAATGGTAATGTGTACAGAATTGAAGTTAGATATTTGCCAATAAATGGAGAAGAATGAGTCCATCTTTTACGTGTATATATAGAGAGAGAGTTATTCTTTACTTCAAGGAAGTCAATCAGCAGGCCAAGGCCAAATAAGAATGCGTCAAAAAATATCTTTATTTTGTCCCATCTACTATTTGTTTGATAAGTCTTCAAAAGCCATCCGCAAATATTTTAGTAATAATTCAAATATAGTATGAGAAATCAACCCCACGTATCAAAGATTAATAAGTAATAGTATTAGCAAATCTTGATGATGCTTTGATCAAATTTTGAGGATAATAATAAGATTTTTGTGGTATGATTGGTTGGAACAACCGAACAAGTGACATGAAATTAAAAATAGTTAACGGAAAAGGGCCAAAATTATCCCTGAATTTTGAAAAATAGTTTATTTATGCTATTCGTTCTACTTTAGGGTCAATTATACCCCTAACGTTATACTTTGGGCCAAATATGCCCTTGAGATTAAATCTGTTTTTTTAATCTATTTTTTAAAATCAGTTTTTTTTATTTTATTTTAAATTTGTTTTTAAAATCTGTTTTTTATATGTTTTTTAAATCCATTTTTTAATCTATTTTTAAATCTGCTTTTTAAATTATTTTTTTAAAAAATCTGTGAATGCAAATTTATTTTAAACACAAATTTAAAATAAAATAAAATAAACATATTGTAAAAAATACATAAAAAAACAGATTTAAAAATTTTTATTTTAAATTTGTTTTTAAAATCTGTTTTTATATGTTTTTTAAATCCATTTTAATCTATTTTTAAATCTTCTTTTTAAATATATTTTTTTAAAATCTGTGAATGCAAATTTATTTTAAAAACAAATTTAAAATAAAATAAAATAAACATATTGTAAAAATACATAAAAAACAGATTTTAAAAAAATAAATTAAAAAGCAGATTTAAAAATAGATAAAAAAACGAAATAGATTTTTTTTAAAAATTATTTTTAAAAAATGGTTTTAAAAACAGATTTTAAAAAAATTAAAAAAACATATTTAAAAGGGGAAATAAGTTGACCACTGAGAAACTGACACGTGGCATTCTGTTATACTCAAGGGCATATTTGGCCCAAAGTATAAGGTAGGAGTATAATTGGCCCTAAAGTAGAATGAAGGGCATAAATAAACTATTTTTTAAAGTTCAGGGGTAATTTTGGCCCTTTTCCGTTAAAAATAAGAAAAGTAATTTGTTCAAAAAAATATTTTTCTTGTAAATGATAGAAAACTTTTTTTTGAAAAAATACTCACAAAATATACAGGAAGGCGAACCTTCAATGTCCAACTTTTAGTATTGATTTCTTCCAAAAAATAATTTGATTCATCTAGATGCAAAATGTACGTACAGTATCCTTTTTTTGATTATATCGAATGGATGACTTCTACGGTTTTAGCTTCAACGTTACAATTCTTGTCACCCAATCAAAAATTTATATGTGTATATTTTTAAGCATGTTATTTTCAAAATTAATAGGTAAAGTGTGAATTTTGGGCTAACAACAACTCCTTCATACCAAACCAAACTTGACATTAGATAAATTTGTTAATTCATTTTTCCATTCCTATACAATTTGATATACTCGTCCCTCTACCGTCCTTTCTTTTCATGCCTCTAAACTATTATTGCATATATTATAAATAAAGTTTCAGAGGTGGTATGATATCACAAATTACATAATTATATCATATAATAATAAACATTAATTGAGAACCACACGTACCAAAGACCAAATATTTCACTACAAATTCTGAATAAGCATGGCAAAACCGGCCAAAACAATTGTGAAGAGGAAGAGGAAAGAAACTAAATATTAATTTCTTAAGAAATATAAATAAATAAAGAAGAAGAAGAGTGTCAACTGTCATATCATTATATATCGATCTTTCCTAAGTATTAAATTAATTATGTGACTTATATTTTTGATTTCTCTGTTCTTTTTATACTCTTTTTCCGTCCAAGTTAGTTGAATTATTTATTTTAACAAGACAAGAATAAAAGTTTGAAGCGCCACGTTTCACTTCATTTAACTATTTTATCTACACGACGAGGAGGCTGTGTTCACTAGAAATAGATAGATTAAAAAACTAATCAAATAATCATATCATAAATTTTATATTTACAAAAATAATGGTCGGTAGGACCATAAGTTATATCATTGTCATTGCGTGTATGGAAACACGGAATCAATATTTTAAAGGAATAGTTACTTTGACCACTAATTCATCAATATAATCAAAATATATATATTATCAATACATAAGTTATGTATAATTATGAATATTATATAATAGTATTCCAACGATCTTGAATAACAAGCTACAAGTTATTAAATATTTTTTATTTTTTATGATTTTAGATTTTTCTTATTGTATACATAAATTAAGTAAACTCAAGTTCTTGAGTTTCATATTGATTGATTCTTTCAACTCGTGTGATATAAATTATATATTTTGTCTTTGTTTTATATTTTTTTACACTACCATAATATGATGTGATAAATTTCTATTTTTGTTTTCTTGATTGATCACCTCTTTAATAATAAAAATGTTTAGAGATTTTTTATCCCAAGTATACATAATAGCGTTTTTTTATTTTTTTAGTATACATAATAGTGTGTTCTAATTTTTATATATTTTTTAATAAAAAACCAAAAATTAACCGAATCGTAACAATATCAAAGAAAAATCGAGATAATAAAACGATTTTAAAAAATCTAATTTTAATTATAAGAACTAATATTACCAAAAAAATGATATGATATAAATTTCATAAAACAACTTACCGAATGTACCATTGACATCCCTACATTTTCCCTTTATAAATTATATGGTAGAATGGTTTCCGCCTTTTAATTATCCCTATTTTTTAAAACTTTAATCTAGATTCATTACGTGACTAAACTATCCTATACAGTAATTAACAGCCACATGCGTTTTGCTTATTTGGCACGTGAGGTTTTTGGTAATTTAACCTCCCATGATTATTGGTGTAACAGGTGGTTGCATTTACTACACTACCCTTCTCATGGCTTGAGATGTACGAGTAGTATTTCTGAAAGGAAATTGGAAATTATTTTATGCAAAGAAAAGGAAAATTGAAAGTTTCTGATTTCAGCATCAACACAAAACATATGAGTAATACTTTTTGCACAAATTTGCCAATTTTCTTTCTGTTTTTCCTGGAATTAATAATTATTATCGAAATAAATTATCTTTCTTCTTGAGTAGTATAGTATTTTTGGGATAAAATAGGTAAAATGACAAAGATATCTATTTAAATTCTTTTTATACATCACTTTTCGCATTAATGTATATTTACATTATTTTTAATATCATGTATAATAACATTCACAACCTTCACTACTCCTTATTTTTATGACAATTCTTCATATTTATCTATTAAAAAATTACACTATATAAATATAATTTTTATTTATGAATTTATTTGACTAATTCTTATGTTTATTTATATTTTGATTTCTCTACTACTAAATTATATATTTTTAATTATATATTCTTTTAGTCACTTGAGAACTTGTATTTTATATATCAATTAAAATAAAAAAAATTAATATTTCACAATTTAAGAGTGCTATGTACTTATGAATGAAGTGATATAAATAATAAATTATTTTTTACTTTAATAAATTTAATATGAAAGTTCTATTTTTAAGTTAAATAAGATTGAAAGTTTTATTTTTAAATAAATATAGTAGCATCATCATAGGAATGCACATATATAAAATATTTAAGCTAAATAAGACGAAAATTTTATGTTGAAGAATGAATAAGGAAAAAATTATTTGAACCTGTTGTATTTGAATCATTATCAATTACCTAAAGATTATTCAAAACTTATCTTAATTACCAGGGTGTTTAAGAAATTCTATTATTGGTTCTTGATTGGAAGTAAAGAATCATCAGGGTGTAGGGTAATAGAAAGTGAAATTTAACCTTTTTTGTATGTAGTTGGATTAATCCCCTGCAATGATTAGTTGTCTATGAGTTTTAGCATGAAAAAGTCATCATTGAATTTAAGGTGTAATTTCACTAACATGATAGTTTAAGTTTGGTGTTTGGCCATAGGCCATGTCACACTCCAATAAGTGAGGCCTCAATTTAGCCATGTAGTATGTTTCATCACAGCCTTTATGGTTAGGGCATCTTATTGAGATTGACATTTCACTCAGTACCGCACGCAATCATTTACTTCTCCTTTTAAGCCACATCATCTTCCATATTCCATGCTCATGAGGCTTGACCTTTCCTCAAGGGAATACATTAAAATTTATTTTAAAATTTGAGTTGGAAGTATCTTATATGTAAATATTTTATTATGTATTTAAATGGTCAATCGAATAAGATCGTATCTCGAATGTCTATATGAAATATACTGACACATTTAAAGAATTGTTGATATATTCTAACATTTTTAAAGATGATTGTGGGATCAAGTTTATTTAAACAGATGTCAATTATGTTATTTGATGCTTATTAATTACTGAAGGAAGTGAATTGTTTACTTAATTTCATTGAACTTGGCCAATATATACAAATTACAAGATATGTTAAATACAAAGATTGATACTAATAGCTAAAACTAAGAAACCTAAATCTATGCTTTCTATAAATACAAAAATACAATATTAATTAGAATATATTCAAAATATATTATTTAAGGCATAATATATTTTAACATATTCTAACACACCTCATCCGTCGAAGCGGGAGGTTCACGTATGCTTAGACTGTCCCGAAAATCATTAAATAAAATGCACGGAAGCCCTTTTGTGAAAATATCAGCAATTTGATAACGGGACGGCACATGTAACACACGTACTTCGCCACAAGCCACTTTCTCAGGAACGAAGTGAATATCCATCTCAATGTGTTTAGTGCGTTGATGTTGAACTGAGTTTCTGGATAAGTATATCGCACTCACATTGTCACAATAAACTAGGGTAGCCTTTTGAATGGAATAATGCAACTCTAGTAGTAGATTTCAGATCCAACATGAATTAGAAATAACATTAGCAACACCCTTGTAATCCGCCTCTGCACTACTACAGGAGAGAGTAGGTTGTCGTTTGGAAGACCAAGAGACCAGATTATCTCCAAGAAAAATACAATACCCAGAAGTGGAACAACGGATGTTAGGACACCCACCCCAATCAGCATCTGTATAAGAGATAAGTCGATTAACGGAGGATTTATACAAATGCAAACCGTAGGTTAAAGTACCCTGAAGATAGCGTATAATACGCTTGAGGGCACGCATGTGCTCATTAGTCGGAGCGTTCATATGAAGACAGATCTGTTGCACGACATATGAAATGTCTGGTCGAGTGAATGTGAGCTACTACAGAGCACTTGCAAGACTACGATAGTTAGTCGGATCATCATACGGAGTATTTGCGGTTGCACTAAGTTTGGACTTAGTATCAATAGGAGTAGGACAAGGACTACAGTTAGACATTCCGGCACGTTCAATAATTTTTATAGCATATTGGGTTTGAGATAAGAAGACATCATGGGTGTTATGGGTGACAACAATATCCAAGAAGAAACTCAAATGATCAAGATCTTTCATAGAAAATTTAGAAGACAAGAGAGCCATCATATGCTTATGAAGATGGTCAGAAGATGCTGTAAAAATAATGTCATCCATATATAAAAGAATATAAGCAATAGCAGAACCATTCTTGTAAACGAATAAAGAGTGATTTGACTTACTATGAGAGAACCAAATGATAGCCACAAAATCAGCAAATCTTTGGTACCAAGCCCGATGAGCTTTTTTTTAACCCGTACAAAGACCTTTTTAGAAGGCAAACATAGTCTGGAAATTATTTGCTACGGAAACCCAGGGGTTGATGCATATAAACTGTTTCATTGAGACGACCATGTAAGAAAGCATTCTTGACATCCATTTGATGAATGGGCCAAGATTTAGAGAGAGCAATGCTGAGAACTGCTCTAATGGTAGCCGATTTAACCACGGGGCTAAACGTTTTATCACAATCAATGCCCTGATGTTGTGTATTTCCGTTACCAACAAGGCGAGCTTTGTAACGTTCAAAAGAACAGTCAAAATTATGTTTGTGACGAAAAATCTACATAGACCAAATAACATTCACATTAGATGGCCTAGACATTAATTCCCAAGTCTTATTTTCAATTAAAGCATTAAATTCATCTAACATTGTATTTTTTCAATTATGATCACGAAGCGCACTAACAGAATTTTTTAGGATAGGAAAAATATCAGTAGTGATCGTAGTGTGGTAGTTGAAAGTGTATTTAGGGTTGGGTTTAAAAATGTCGTTAGATGTACGAGTGGTCATGCGGTGTGAAATGGAGTTAGTAGGCCTAGAAGTGGTGTGAGGAGGGGTCAAGATAGTTGAACTGGGTGTAGGAGATGACGGGTTGTGGACACCACTACTTGAGGTAGTGGCGTCAAAGAGAGGAGGAGAGGGAGTGGGCTGCTGTAGCTACTGGGCTAAAGGAGAAGCAGCATGAGGTGAGACGTGATCTGGTCCCGTGTGAGACTGCGATTCAGATTGAGGAAGAGAGGCCGAATTTGTTTTGGGCTGTACAGACTGGTCCAGTTGATTAGGTGGGTTAGTTTGCAATGTAAGTTGAGTGAAATTTTGTGATAAATGATATATTAAATGTGAATTAATAGTGTCACTAAAAACATCATAATCCGAATGTTTTATTTTGTGAAGTTTGAAGAATGGAAATTCAGTTTCAACAAAATGAACATGATGATAGATTATGATTTTACCACTCGACATATCATAGCATTTTGAACCACGATGATTAGGAGTCGGACATAAATAAGCACAAGGAGTGAACCATTCTTGTAATTTATGAATAATACATGAGGGGAATAATGGAAAACATAAGCAACCAAAAACACGCAAACTCAAATAATCTGGATCACTTTGATATAAGATTTGAGCGGGTGATTGGTTATTCAATACCTTGGAAGGAAGGATGTTGAGAAGATATGTGTCCATGGTGAGTGTATGATGCCAAAAGGATAGTGGCATGGATGCATGAGCAAGAAGAGTTCGGATGATATTATTGATGAATTTTATGTGTCTTTCGGCCTTGCCGTTTTGAGGAGATGTATGAGGGCATGAAAGATGGAAAAGCATGCCATGTTTCTCAAAAAATTCCATAAAAGTTTTATTTATGTACTCCGTATCATTGTCACACTGAAGCATCTTAATATTACGTTCAAATTGAGTTTTGACTAAAGCATGAAAAACTAAGAAAATATGTTTGGCTTGAGATTTCTTGGCAATAGGAAATGTCCACAGAAACTTACTATAGTCATCAAGAAAACGAACATAATAACAATAGCCGAAAGTAATAACAATGGGAGAAGTCTAAAGATCACTATAAATAATATCAAACGGAAGAAAAGTATATGAAACAGAATCATAAAAATATAGTTTAGAATGTTTCCCAAGAGGACAAGAAGAACAAAAAGTTTTACAAGCCTTATTACAATCAATAAACTTTTTACTACAAAGAGACTTAAGTATATTATCGCCAGGGTGACCTAGACGATTGTGCCAAATATCCGAAGGCAAAGCAGTAAAAGCAGATTGATTGGTGGAAGAAACGGTTTGAGAGTTGGAGAAAAGTGGATATAAGTCTCCGGTGCTATCACATCTCATTAGTCTGTTCCCCATCTGTAAGTCATTAACAGAGAAACCAAAAGGGTCAAATGATATAGAAACTATATTATCTATGGTAAACTTACGAACTAAGACTAGATTTTTGATGAGTTTTGAAACATGTAACACATTATTTAAGGTAAATGGTGGATAGGATAGGGGCAAAATAGTACGATCGTGATCAATAATTAGAATTAAATGACCACTACCGACAACAATGTTATGATGCTTATTGCTTGAATTAAAATAAGAAAAGAGAATACCTGCATTCGCCGTCATGTGAGATGTAGCATCGGTATTCATGTAGTAGTTCCCATCGGGGTTGAGAAAATGAAAGAGCATGCATAGCGGTCTCAATATCGGTGGGTGTGTAGCTAGGAGTAGTAGGTGCAAGAACATTAAAAGATTGAGGTCTGGGTCCAAGTACGCCTGACCCAGAGGCTGAAGGCCCTTGAATTGGGCCTTAGCTGCCACTGGAATGTAGAAAACGGGCAAGGAGGCACTGTCCAACCTCCTCAACTAGACTGCCACTGTGGTGGTGGGCCCTGATGACGTGGCTGCCACTGGTGCTGCTGATGTGGCGACTGACTTAGACTGGGTCCACTTAGGCTTTATTGAGCTGCCTTTTTCTTGACATTTGATTTTGAATTATTCCTATTGTTATTATTGTTGTTTCTTTTGTTGCTAGCAGATAAGTCATTCAAAGAGAAAGAAGGTGCGGCAACCATGGCATCGCTATCGGCCCGATTTCCATACACACAATTTTTTCACGAGCTTGGTGAGCCTTTATGGTACGCTCAGCCATTTTCAACCTGGAACGACAACTTTCAAAGGGGGCAATGACTCTTGATTTTGTATAAAATCCACCGTACCATTATATGCCTCCGATAAGGATCCGATAAGACGTAAAACTAGGCGACTATTAGTCACCGGAGCATCAACATTAGCCAACCTGTCCGCCAAAAATTGTAAATAATTACAATAACTGTCAATTGAGGTGAAATCTTCAAAAACAACGTTCGTAAAGTCCTCTTAGAGATGGGTGGCTCGGGAGGCTTTGTTGTCTTGAAAAATAGATTCAAGATGATTTCACGCGCCCTCTGCCGTGTCACTGCATTTGAGGATAGCTAGAAGAAGATCAGGAGCAATGGTAGTGTAAATCCATTGCAATATAACAACGTCCAAATGCTTTTAAAGAGCCGGATCAGCAGACTTGGCCGTAGTGTAGGCAGCT
The DNA here is from genome assembly GCF_947179165.1 of Solanum dulcamara. Taxonomy (NCBI): domain Eukaryota; kingdom Viridiplantae; phylum Streptophyta; class Magnoliopsida; order Solanales; family Solanaceae; genus Solanum; species Solanum dulcamara. The sequence goes on from NC_077247.1 coordinate 46,023,425, forward strand.
AGAGCCGACGCTTCCGTCGGTGGAACCAAATAATCATAAAGATCATAAACCCTAGCAAGATTGATGAATAGAGTAGCCCAAGAATGATATAGGCCTTGCTCATTATCTAATATTACGGGTACGAGAGACTTAATATTAGTGACGGTGAGATCGGAATGAAATTTGGGCGAGTCTGCCATGAGAAGAGATGAAAGGGAATAGGAAGAAGAAGAGATGAGGCTAGGATTAGGAGATCGTACTAGTCTGATACCATTTAGGAAGTGAATTGCTTGCTTAATTTCATTGAACTTGGTCAATATATACAAATTACAAGATATGCTAAATACAAAAAATGATACTAATAGTTAAAACTAAGGAACCTAAATATATGCTTGCTATAAATACAAAAATACAATATTAATTAGAATATATTCAAAATATATTATTAAAGGCATAATATATTTTAACATATTCTAACAATTACTCATTTAGTGTCAAATTTATGTGATTTTTTAATCCATAAAACAGGAGATAGTTTTATATTTAATAATATTTTATTTTTAATTTTTAATTTTATTTTTAATAAAATAATTTTTAATCATTAACATCTTTAACTTATTTATGCCATAAATTTTAAAAGTTTTTCTTTTATTGTTATACTCCACTCCTCAATCAAACCACATGATGTAAATTGTGACGGGGGAAGTACCTTTCATAGCTTAGAAAAATGAAAAATATTTAATTGACATTTGATGGAAACTTACATAAATATACAATATTAAGAAAATATTTATTATTTATAGCAATAAAAAAATAATTTCACTGATCACGTATATTTATAATACAGTTTTAATACATATTGCAGAAAACTATTTATAAAACATATATAATACAAGTTTTATAGATGGATAATACATTTATCATATATTTTAATAGACTTATAATACATTATGTTAGTTTCTTACTACACAACATAATATATATTTTAAAACACTTATAATACATTTATATTGTATGCATAATTCACTTTTAATACAAGTGTAGATTTATCATAATATTACTATAAATAATAATAAATAAAAAAATCGCTAAACTCAGTAATTAATTTTTTAAAAACACTTAATCAAGTAGATTTTCCTTATTTCTTCTACTTTGTTGACAACTAAATTAGTCTTATTTTTCTCGGGCCGCTCATTTATATGCGCTCTTTCCCATTTAAACAATTGTCTTCGAGTGTCAAATAAAATATTGTAAAATTCTTTTCACTAGAGATAATGGCAAAAACTTATAAGTTCATCTTTTTTAATATTTGGTTAAAATCATTTTTCGCAAAAGACTGATATAACTTTAACAAAAAAAAAATTAGAAAGAAGTTTTCGAGAAGAGAAGAATTGCTTGGATAGTAAGTATTTCTATCATTTATTTTAAGATTACGAATTTAAGTCATAAAAAATATAAAAAAATAAAAATTCTTAGAAAGTTGTTGAAAAGAAAAATTCTCCTCCAATCTTTCGAACTAAATGCCATTAAACTTGTTAGTTAAAGTTTGGTAATGTGTGTAAACTGACTCATACATACAAAATAGTTCGTACACCATCATAAAAAAAATTAAATAAAAAATATATATATTTTTATATTAAACAAATTTAAAACCTCTTATTAAGATCATGTTTAAGGTATAAATCTTATTGAGCGGCGCTCTACACACTTAGCTAATCCCATTTAAAATCGAAGAGGTACACATAGTTTCCTAAGAATTTTCTCATGGCACCCTTACATTAGCATGAATGAAAGAAAATAAATGTGGAACTAAACCTACTTTTGTCAACTAAGACAATAATTTTGTAAAATTACACGTTTAAGTACAGTAACATTATTTATTCTAGTAAATAAAATAATACTACTACAAAACGTGTAAACAAACAAAGTTGAAGCATTTTTGTAATACAAGTGACAAACAAGGGTATTTTGGTCACTAGGATCAATATATATACCCACACAAACTTAGTTCTCCATGAGCATTTTCCAAAAAAAAAAAAAGGTTTGTGTTTAATAATTTCCAAGTTTCTTTCAGCCTCCATTAATGGACCTTGAGGCTGTTCTTACCCTCTTCGATTCGTGCTGGTTTAATCTCGAAATCCTTAATAAACATTCAAATCCAACCCCTTTATCAAATTATCAAAAAATCCCAGATGACAAAATTCAAGAAAATTTAGCAGAAACTGTATATGATTCACCAAAATTAGATATCAAAATAGAGTCACAGAGTGATGATTTGTGCTACAATTCAGATTCTTTTTCACCAGATTCAGTTCTTCCAGCAACCCATTTTACACCCTTTAGTAAAAAGGCAGAATCAAAGAAAGTAAAGGGTAGAAGAAGGGAATTAAGGAGAAGAAGAAGAACCAAAAAGGGTCTTAGCAAGAGCTTATCGGAGCTAGAATATGAAGAGCTAAAAGGGTTTATGGATCTTGGATTTGAATTCTCAGAAGATGATGCAAATTCTAGTTTGGTTGAAATTATTCCAGGTTTACAGAAATTGGGGAAAAACAGGGACAGTGATGATGGTCAACAAAAACTGGATTTTTTCGAGAAATCTGATAAGTTAAGAGCCAGGCCTTATCTTTCTGAAGCGTGGGAAGTTGTTGAAAAGGAAAAGAGAATGAATCCATTGATGAATTGGAAGGTACCAGTCATGAGCAATGAAATGGACGTAAAACACAATCTCAAATTGTGGGCTCATACTGTTGCTTCCACAGTAATAGCATAAAGTTCAAATCTTTGTGAATTTTTCTCCCCTTTTTCCCCCTCTACAAAATGTATAAGAAGAGTAAAGTTAGCCTTTTGATCCAATTTTTTGGCTGCTTCTTGATTCACATTGTTGAGTTTCGAGTTGCAGTCTTATGTATATTAAACTAGGAACAGGGCAAACTTCTTTTTTCTTCATAAAGTAAGGTAGTGGGTTTTGGAATCCCAAATGAGATATTCGATCCAAGTTCTAATTTGGGTTCAGTTGTAAATATTTGTCAAGAATGACATATAAATGATATCAAATAAACATAGTTGCTGCAGAATTGAACGGTTTGTTTGAAGCTCCAGTTTCTTCCTTTTGTTATGAATCAAGTCCATAGTACACTGTTGCTTTGGCCCTACAGATTTCACAAAGTTATCGCTATAGTGTTTATTTGTGTTATGTCTTAGAATAATTTTTTTACTTTTTGGCTCTTTTTCTGATATGCCGGTTCTTTAGAAATTTGGCAGCTCCATACATGAATACATAGGTTTGTCCAAGCTAAAAATATATGCATACATAGTGGTTTAATGACAAGATGGACTAGGGAAGCTCGGGATGGACCCAGATTCTGGAAGCCTGCCCGTTTTTCTATTTGACCTGCCGTCCATTCCCATGCTCGCATCTTTTTTGTTGTGCTTTCAGTAATTCAATGGCATTGGCTTTTAGGAGTTGGTATCCCTTTTGCTTTTAATCTACAGGCGTAACATTGTGATTTCCAAATAAAATTGAAAAGTCGGCCATGATTTATCATTGTTACTATTTAAAATATACATGGATTTCGTCTTTTCTATGTTGCGGTCGGTTCTGATTTATTGACTATTGTTTGAGGAAGACATGTCTAAGAAAATTGATGGATGGCCAAGATCATGGAGTACTTTTTACTTTGAAGGAGATACTCATTCTTATTTACATTTCTACTGCTTAACATAATTCGAAATTATTGCAGTGAATTTCATTTTATGGGATTGTTATTATTTCTTTCAGAATAGATTTCTTGTAGTGATTCCAACATCACAAAATCATTTTGGTTCCTACTATTAAGCCTTTTTTTTTTTTGCATGCATCAGACTAATAAGTGCATAGGATGTGTTTTTGTATAAGATTGTGGCTTAAAATATCATTTTCATTACTTAAATCGTGCTAATAAATTACTAACATATTTATCCTGATCAATACCACATCGTTTTGATGCCCCAAAAAGAAAACACACTACAAGAGGGTATAAAAAGGGGTTTTATTAGTAGAGACAAAGTTGCCAATTCAAAGGGCGCGCTACAATGGAGGAAGCAAGAAAGCTCAAGGGTCACAAAGCCAGCACCACTTGCTGTATCGCCTCCCAAAACCGCCCTGGTCTTATTGCCACCGCAGCTGAGGTCAACCCTTTTCCATATTCTATCTCACTTTTCGTCTTCAAGAACCCCCCTTTTTTTTGTTTAATTAGACACCCAGATGAAGCATAGGCCTTGAGGGGGTAGTTGTGACTGCGGAATTTCGAATTTTGTGATTAAAAAGATTGAAATTTTATTGAAAGGGCCTTACTTTCAAATGTTGTTTTTTTGTTAGAGTGCGCATTGGTTGGGGAATGAAAGAGTGGTTTGATTATATGGATTTGGATAATTTTCTCCTCGCGAGCTAGTTTTGGGGATTGAGTTAGGCCTATGTGTCGTATTGTTACAGTTTATTTGATTTTTTTGATCATTTTCTTGCTGATATTTCTTGGGAAATATTAGGATGGTTGTGTGTGCTGGTTCGACTTGAGGTGCAAAGATATAATCTTCACAATAGATGTTGGAAATGGTAACCCAGTTTCATCACTATGTTTCAAGCCAGGTTTGCGATTTCTTTTTTTTTTTCACTGGTTCCTCTTATTTAATTGGTGTTGTGTGATTAAACTAAATATGTAGGCTGTATTTTATAAGGTTTATTGCATCTATACATAATTTATTGCTCTATGTACTCCCAAATGAGAACCCTAAGATACTGGACAGGGAGATACAAGGGGGCTGGTTTTTCCGGAATTTTTTAAGAGCTAAAGCATCTTGGCCTATGAGGATTCCATTTCATTCTTGATAGACCACTGGTGTTTCTGTCCTTGTGTTAATTGCATTGCATCATATCCATCTTTGTTACATGGTCCCTTTGTTTTTTCTTCTGTAAGTTATGACTAAAGCTTGTCTCAGCTTTGCAATTAACAAATCAAGACCTAGATGGAGCCTAATGGATGTAGAGAATTCATATAAACCACCCCAACTAGAATTGAGGTATAATTGATTGATGTATAGTGGTGAGAGCAAAACACGTGATTGATTGATGTGTGGGTTAGATGGTCACCGGTCCAAATCCTGCTGCAGGAAAAATAATCTCGGTATTTTAGTGGAGAGGGGTGGATGCATTATTCACCAAGTTTCTAACTGTGCGCCACTTTGGTTATATAAAAGACTCTATCTTTTGTTTGGCACTGTGACAATGTTTATGATTACACATGTTAAGGAGCTGAAGAAGTCTGAATACTATAGATTTAAATGAAAATACTTCAAATCTTGTTGTAACAAATTATTTGGGGAGTGAGGAGAGGAGAGGAGATAATGCCTGGGAGACAAAATGTCTTGATTCTCCAGCTAAATAGTTTGTTGGATGCATACAAAAGTGGATAATAAAAATTTCCAGAAAAAATGGCATTGAGCACACAAATATTATCATATGGATAATATTTAGAGCGACAAGAGTGAAATAGTTTCGTATACACATGAAATATGGCTAGAGGTGGATCCAAGATTTAAATTGAGTGGGTTCAATTTTTAAGATTTTCAGTATTGAATTTATTTGTTGACTTTTATGTGTGCGTGTGTATATATATATATATCCATACTCCTGTCGAAAGTTGTGGGTTCAAATTATCAAATCATTACATTTTTCTTTTGCCATATTCAGGGGTGAATGTAGCCTTTCGTCTACGGGTTCATTTGAACCCACAACTTTCGACAGGAGTATGGATATATATATATATATATATATGAACCCGTAGACGAAAGGCTACATTCACCCCTGAATATGGCAAAAGAAAAATGTAATGATTTGATAATTTGATGAATACAATGGACACCTATTTAATAAATGTCAAAACACTAAATATGTCGTATTCTTCAATGAGACACAATACTCAAAACTTACAGTTTTAATGTTCTAAATCTGGTATTCCAAAGCTAGCATTTCACGTACTAACTTGCTCCCTCAAAGTATCCATATAAAGTAAGTAGTCTCCAGAGAATTTCTGAAGAAACATGCCATAAATTTGCCAGAAGATCACAAAGAAATTAATGGAATATAAGTGGTTGACAATGGTAGTGTCGCACTGCCGCCACTACAGTCGCCAAAAATGCCAATGGATAAGAGATGTGTTGTCACCGGAATACTAATGACTAATGAGAAATATGCACAGTGCCATCAGAATGATATGCGGGAAGAGGCATGATGTCGCCAAAACAGGTGCCTCGAATGAGCTGTAGTGTCTCTGAAATTGTCACCAAGAATAAATGTGGTATTGTTGAACGGTTATGGAAAGGAGATAAAGGATAGTAAAGCTATTAAAGCAAAGAAATAAAAGCTAGTTAGGTCTCTACTATCTACCATGGTGGTAGAGACTCTACTTAACTTTCAATTATGATCGTAAAAAATCTGATACCTGTGAGAAATGTGAACAAGAATGAACTGTATTGATGACTTGATAATTGATGAATGCAAGACACCTAATTATATGCGTCACTCATAATACATAAACCATATTCATTTAAAAAAAGAAGAGAAAAGATAATAAATGGCGTATACCACGCTAACTTAAGAACTAACAATCCAGCTCTATTACTCTTTAACTCTAACAAGGAACATTCCAGCTAAAAACATATGCTTCTACTCTTTGACAAAATAATATGATATTTTAGGACAATTACTAAGAATTATGTGAATACTGATTTTGAGTTCTCTGTTTCTGCAATGTAATAAGTTAGTTGGAGGGATGATAACCTTCCGCTGGCACTGATAGCATAATTTGAAATTTTTGTGAGTTGTCAATCTTAAACATTGTATCCCATGGTGCAGGAAATGAAGATGTTGTATATGTCTCATTGGGAAGTGAAATCAAATGCTTTGATGTGAATATGGTAATGTTATATTGTTCCAGCATTACTTTCCCGTGCCTTTTAACTTGTTTCTTTATGTGCTTTTATAATTTACCGCTTCTTTGTGTGAATCTTTTTACTCACAAATGGCTAATTTAGACCTTTACCAACATCTCTCTGAATGAAACGCTTTCCCTTAATGTTATGTTGTAATTTGGTTAGAGTTGGCTTCTCCCCACTTATTCTCTTTTATCACTTTGGGCACAGAATTTTTGTTATTAATCCAGTTTAACTGTATCTCAAGGTTACTGCATCGAAACTGTTGCACAGTTACAATTACAACAAGGATGAGATAAATCAGGTATCATTGTTGTTCGTTTTCTTTTTTTATCCTTATATTTCTCCTTTCTCTCACTGTCAATACCATTTGAGAAAGGATTTTTGCACTATAAATTTACATTATTCTCCTCTTTGCAAAAATCTTCCCTTGTGCTTTGTTATTTTCCACTAGTCATGTTATCAGGAGCATGCCGGATCATTTGTTCAGTTGACAATACAATATATTGCTATCTTCAGCATCTTCTTTATTATTATCTCCGTCCATATTTATGTGGCACCTTTCGCTTCCCTAGAGTTAATTTGACTAATCTTTGAAGCTAAATTGGATTAGATCAACTTAATGTTTTAAAATTAGAATTTGGATATTCAAAAACTATACAAAAAGTACTATGAATTTCAATTTTTGTCATGACAATTTGATGAAAAATACATTTCAAATGTCGGTCAAAGTTTACATAGTTTGATCTCGAAAAACAAAAAGTTCCACATAAATTGGGATAGAGGGAGAAATCTCTAGCCTCTCATTCAAGCACTCGTGAGTATTTTGGGACTTTGATTTCAAGCACTTCAGTTAAATGTATCAGTTATTTACTATTCTTATCTCTTAGCCTGATCAATTTTTATAGTTTTTGAGCATTAGCTAAAGGAGTTTAGATAGAATCAATTTAGGAGGTTTCCTGTATGGCTGCCTGTTCAACACGTAAACTTTATGGATCACGTTGCTTTTCAAACCCAAATAGTGGTACATGTCGATGTAATTTCAGGACTAGATGCAGAAACCAGGGAAAAGTCACACTACTTATCTGTCCATCTCATTCTGTAAAATGCCTTTGCTTTAACCACCACGCTAATAGGTGGATTGCTCTGCAATAAACTGTACCACATCTCCACGTTGACGAATCTGAAGAGTTCTGATTAAATTTAGGGCTTTTTCGCGAAACGTCCCTTGTTTCTTTTAGGCAATTGTGCACTCAATTCTCTGTTTTTAGGCTCTAGAAATGTCGTCTCCAACAGATCCACCTTGCCACCTTGTATAGGCTTAAAAACAGAAATTTAGGATTTACTCTTATTTGTTCATTCGGATAAGTATTAGGCTTTGTCCATTCAATTATTTTATCTTTACATATCTTCTCTTCAACCTTTTAATCTCTTCCCAGACCCCATGGTGTGGGATTTCACTGGGTTGTTGTTGTTGTAACCTTTTAATCTCTTATGATTTCTCCTATCTAACAAGGTCATATATAGGTACATGCCTATTCTGTTTCTGCGTGCTTAACCTTTCTGTTTTGTAGATTGCTTGCAGCTCGAAGTCATCATTCCTCGCTGCAGCAGATGATAGTGGTGATGTCAAGGTAGGACAGTTCCTCTATTTCTATAAGTATGTTGTACATCTGTTCGCTGTTCCCATAAGAGATAAAACTGATGAGTTGTGAAACTTTTAAAAGATAAAAACTGTTTTGATGTTTATGTTGGACATCTAAGTGCTACTTGTGTTGCAGATCATTGACATCCGCCAAAATCGCATTTACAAAACATTGAGAGATGGCCACACAAGTGTATCCCTTTTTATATAATTACTATAACAAGTTTTATATATTTCCTGCACCATGGTGGTTTTTTTATGTCATTCATTTTGATTAAAATTTTACTGTTCTACATTCTATATTTGTTGTTGCTCTTCTTGTATTATCTTTTTGGCATGTGAAGTCCTACTTGTATTTGGCTGTGAAGGTTATCCAATTTTTCTTCCCCCAACTTCACATAGGGAACTATTTTTTTATTCCGAACCAATCATCATTTGTGACCTTCACTATCTTATCAGATATGTAGCAGTGTTCAATTCATCCCTTGGAGACCTTGGGAAGGTACTTTTTGAACTAAAATTTTTGAAATTCCTAAGCCCCCCCCCCCCCCCCCCCCCCCATGAAGTGAATCGCCTACATAAATGCATGAACAAACTCAGAAATTTTGGCACCATAAGAAGTATGATAATGTTTTTATCCAAAGTTATTTTAGAGGGTATATGATGCCCACTAATACATAGACTGCAGATTTCTTGGAGAAACTAATTCTTCCTATAAGTTGTACTTTTTAGTACTCTTCGTGAGTTTTAAGCTGGTAGGTTTCAGAAGGTTTGCATTGGCTAGCATTTGACAAATTAGTCACAATATTGTAAAAAATGATGTGTTTTGATAATTGAAGTCAATTTAAGGCTGTTTTTACAGTTGCTGTCTCTCTGTTTCTCTCTCTCTCTCTCCATCTTGCTGTATGCGTGTGAGAGAGACAGAGAGAGCGAGACTTCAAAGAGAGATGCAGACACAAAGTATATGACATCCGTTGGCCCTTTAATTATTTCGAGAGAATCTTGATGTTAGGTTCCTCATGAATTACCAGTTTAATCTATATGGGATGGCCACATAAGGTTTCATAAAACATGCAAGTTGTGGTGCATAAGGTTTTTGTAAAATGTGCAAGTTGTGACAGCCTGCTACATATTATTCAATTTCTGATGATGTTTTGAGAACTATGTTTACTGTCAATTGCTATGCCAAACTATATATTGTCAGTTTGCTAAAGCTCTTGCTAAGTTAGCCTCCTAGCTAAATTTTCCAGTAATGTTTCTTATAAGCTGATGACAGTATCTTGTGTTTCTTCCATCATTTTTTAGTCATTACTGGGGGTCTTGATTCAAAATTTGTGCTATGGGACTTTTCCAAGGGACGGCCACAGAAGATTTGGGACTTTGGTATGTTAAGCCCTTAACCTATGCACTCTTTTCTAGATATGCTATTTCGAGTATTAATTGCTTTGGTAATATGTACCTTTAAGTTGAAGGCATGCCTCATTACACCAGAACTGCATATCTGAATTTTAGGTCTGCCTTACTACAGTAGCTACATACCATCTGAGTTTTAGGCATGCCTTACCACACTAGCTGAAAAACGAGCGAAATTACTAAGTTTTAGGATATCTGGTAGTTTTCTCCCTATATTTTGATCACAGGGGATCAACTAGAAACATAGAGAGTTAATTTTTGTAAGAGTGATTTTCTACATTTCAAGTTGTCTGCCTAAGCAAGATTGGCCAGAAGCAATTCATGACTACTCTAGTGGGATCTGACTACTTTAATTCTCAAAACACGTACTGTTTAGTCAAGTTCACGTGAGACCTAAAAAAATGTTTACTGCTTCCTGCCAGTGTGACATGTAATTTTGGTTCTCTCCTCGCCATTTTCCAAAAGAATCAAACTCGCCTTTCTGCGACATCTATGGTACCTCCTCTCATCATTTTACCTAAGTTCACCCATCTTGAACAGACATGGGCATTTCCAGTGGATCCTTCATAATACATACAAAACCTAGAATGGCTGAGTGTAGTGTCAGACACATACCTACATCCAATATTCATACCCCAACTAATTTGTTAGAATATTCTGTCTTGATATATTTAGCTTATTAGATTGGCTGTCGAAGTTCTCTTTGTTTGCTGTAGGCACACTTGACGCAGGAAGTAAAGGTGATATGGGACAATGTTTGAACCCTGCCTTTATTCATGCTCTGGCTCTTCCTGAAGTTGATGTGGTGGATAAATTTGTGAAGATTTGTGCTGTGGCAAGGGGTGATGGAGTTGTTTCTGTAATAAACGTTGAGTCAGAGCTCAATACTGTCAAGCCTAAGAGTTCAGCTAAATCCAAGAAAGGTTCTAAGCCAGCCCCTAAAGTTGGCGGTTCTTCTGCTGATCCTGAAATTGGAAATCAAAATGGAGGAGATTTGCACCTTGATCACTCTTTGGGAGGACACACTGCTGCTGTATCCTGTGTGTAAGTTTTCTTTATAGCATAGCATGCTCAAATCAACCGTGCCAGCCAGCACTAATCTACTGAAATTCTATTAGGACTTTTTCCACATTTGGAGACAAAGGGAAGTTCATAATTTCAGGTGGAAATGACAAACAAGTAAAAGTGTGGGATTGGTCTAAGTTTTTCATAGCTAGTGAGACGAGCAATGGCAAGGATTTCCTTCATTCTAGCTTAAGTTTGAGCAGAAAAGTGAGTTACACTTCATTGCTTTTTATGCTCTCTGTCACCCACTTTATGCCTCAGTTGTTTCGAATATTTTGTCTCACAATTTGCTCTTTAATTAATTAGGTGAATTGGCTTTGCACAACTCCTACTGATTCAGAAAACCTAATTGTCTGTGATACATCCAAGGTAGTGAAAGTTTACAACATCAGGTGAAGCAGTACAGATTGAGCTGAGATATTTCTACTTGTACATGATGTGACTCTTGCAGAAAGTTATGCTCCCGATATGCCAGTTTAGGCTCTTTTCTCTTGTATGCTAAACTGGACGTGCATGGCTTTGCCAAACAAAGGTTCTATCCTGCTAGGTTCTGACCAAAATAGGTAGCTGCTACAGCAATGGTATTGGCATATGCTTGTGCCTCTGAAGGATTAAATGTTTTATTTCCAATGTAATTGCAAAAAGATGTCTAGGATATCAAGAATCTGAGCGACATTGTTTGTATATTATTCTCTCAATTTGTAAGCAGCAATACAATAATAATAAAAAAAACTCCCTGAATGAAGATGTCTATTGCATGTTTGCTTGAGTGTGCGTGCAACTGTGAGGTCTACCTATTTGTTGCAGACTTGCATACCTAATTGTGGGCCTCTTTCAAGTTTCAAACACTTTCTTGGTACATTAGGTCATTGATGTGTCCAATACATTAATATTGAACTTTATGATATGTATAACATCCATTTTACATCATCATATGTAAAGGTAACATGAATTTCACGTCTGATTACCGCGAGTTTCCATATTTTGATGTTAAAATTTTTAATCTTGTTTATTTGAACAGGATGATTTAGGACAGTCGAACTAGTGATTATGTTTTTATTGTGATTGTATTCACATGTATTTGGTGAAGAGAATAATCTTATCTGTTGAGATATAAAAATAGGCAAATCTTTAATTAGAGCATAAAAACATGAATAAATTGAGCTTAGTTTCTCTAGAATGGATTGATAAATGTGATTTTACAAAAAAAATATTTTACTTAGAGAGAGAAGAAAACAGAGTGGAGGGAGAAAAGATATTAGGTCTGAATCACATCATTTCATGTTATTAGAAGTTTTTATTCTTTCCTTGATTTTGACAGTAAATCTATAGATCTTAAGATCAGAAAAAAAGAAAGAAAAGGAGAGCTTAAGTTGTATGCATTGGTGTTATAATTTTTTTACGCACTTAATTACAGATAAATTTGTGTAAAGTATTATTTGGTAATCCAATAAAAATGATAACATGTTATTACAAGTTAATTGTATAAAAGATTATACACTATCAATGTATATAACTTGCATCCAAAGAAAAAAGAAAAGAAAAGAAGGCATGTGGCTTGACTACATCTGTCAAATGAGGTGTGGAAGGTGGCTCAACCTTGAAGCTGCAGCCTGACTGAAAGTTTGGTACAATAAGTTGGTTAAGATGTATAAACTCCAACCATACTCATTCCTTCAAACTCCAGCAAATTTTTTTTAAAAAAATATGCCAACACATTGCTTTCTTCTCTGAAAAATATACCTTTGATACCAACTTCTCAACCTACAAGGCCTTGTACCCACTCTCCAAACTTTCCTTCTCCATTAAAATAATGTTTCTCATTCCTTTGCTCTTTTCAAGTCAGTGAAAACATTCCTTCTTTATATTCATGCAACTGACACAGGAGAAAGCATCATTTGTTTGCTAGATTGTGGCCAGGACTAGTGACTAGTGTTTTTGTGAGTGGAAAAAATGATGGAGTCAGGGGTTCCAATATGCAACATTTGCGGCGAACAAGTGGGATTAGCTAATACTAACGGTGAAGTCTTTGTGGCTTGTCATGAGTGTAACTATCCTGTTTGTAAGACTTGCTTGGATTATGAGATCAAAGAAGGGCGCAATGCATGTTTACGCTGTGCAACTCCATATGATGGTAAGTAAATTTTGTTTTTTTTATGACAATCTTGATATTTGAAAATTTGGGTTTATTTCTGATCCCATATGACTATTTGCAAAAGAATTACCTAAGGAAGTCTAACATAGAACTTTGCTTGTTATTATGCAGAAAATGAGCAAGAATCTACTAACCATGCTAAAGTGGCTTCTCATCCTGATACTGCTCAGGTACTAAGTAATGTTTGGTGGAACTTCTCATCGTCTACAAATTGAATTTTAGTTGGTGACAAATTATTGTTTCCAATGTAGGATGTTGGAGTTCATGCTAGAACTGTCAGTACTGTTTCAACTGTGGACAGTGGTAAGTAGATGGAAGCTTTGCTGCACAACATTCATAAGAGCTCTTTCTAGTCTAGTTCAATAAAGAACGTTGTATTAACTTATTTATTCTTTCCTCATGAAGAATATCATGATGATTCTGGGAATCCAATATGGAAGAATAGAGTGGAAAGTTGGAAGGAAAAGAAAAACAAGAAAAAGAAGAACCAAAGTAAGACTGTTGGGCAAGAAGCTGCTGAAGTTCCACCTGAGCAGCAGATGGAGGAAAAGCCACAGTAAGTAGACCTTCGCAAAAGCAACTTAACAAGATACGATAAATTTCTTGAAATTAGGAAGTAACCACGTTTTAGATGGTATTGCAGTTTTTGTGTGATTTCATAGTTTTCTTTCTTTTGTCTAGATGTCTAAATAACTACCAAGAGAACAAGGAATTTTCTAGTTATAAAAGATTGATGTTTGATCCACCTTCAGCGATTTTGAACCTTGAACTTGCTCTATCTTCATCATGCATGTATTAATTGCTTGTAATATAACTTGTGCAGGTTAGCAGATGCTGCAGAACCACTTTCAAGAATCATTCCAGTGCCCAAGTCTCAAATTACTCCATACAGGATCGTAATTATAGTTCGATTGGTAGTCCTCTGCCTCTTTTTCCACTATAGAGTAACACATCCAGTTGAAAGTGCCTATCCCCTTTGGCTTATTTCTGTTATCTGTGAGATCTGGTTCGCTTTCTCATGGGTGTTGGATCAGTTCCCTAAATGGTCCCCTATCAACCGAGAGACATATCTTGACAGGCTATCTGCAAGGTTAGAAATCTTCTGCACAAATATTCATACTTCTTACAACTTGATGAAAATTGTAGTCCTAGCTCTTTCAGTTCCATAGCACTGCTAATAGAACATATCCAAACTTCTTTGCATTTCTTCACTTGAAGTTAACTTTGTTTGAATATTTCTAGGTATGAAAGGGAGGGAGAGCCTTGTCAGCTTGCACCTGTCGATTTCTTTGTCAGTACGGTGGATCCCATGAAAGAACCTCCTTTGATTACTGCAAACACTGTTCTCTCGATCCTTGCAGTTGACTATCCTGTCGAGAAAGTATCCTGCTATGTATCTGATGATGGTGGCTCAATGCTTACATTTGAGTCACTAGCTGAGACTTCTGAGTTTGCAAGGAAATGGGTTCCATTCTGCAAGAAATTTTCAATTGAACCGCGCGCACCTGAGTTCTACTTTACGCAAAAGTTTGATTACTTGAAAGACAAGGTGCAGCCTTCTTTCGTCAAGGAGCGCAGAGCAATGAAGGTAAGAGTGGGATTTTGTATAAAATAAACATCTGCTTCAAGAATTGGGCTGCATTGTTTAGATGATTAATCTTTTATTTGGTATTGCAGAGAGAATATGAAGAGTATAAAGTAAGGGTAAATGCTTTAGTTGCCAAGGCTCAGAAAACACCGGAGGATGGCTGGACCATGGCAGATGGAACATCTTGGCCAGGAAACAATCCGCGTGATCATCCTGGAATGATTCAGGTTAGTGGTCATTGATTTTGCAACAATCTTTGTACTCACTGCTTTCAGATCATTTTGATTCTTGAAGTTCTAGTATTTGTGAAACTTGACTATTCAACAAAAGCATTTTGGAGTTCAGATAAGTATCATAATATTTCTTATTCACAGGTTTTCTTGGGACATAGTGGTGTCCATGACATTGAAGGAAATGAACTCCCACGACTCGTTTATGTTTCAAGAGAGAAAAGACCTGGTTATCAACACCACAAAAAAGCTGGTGCTGAAAATGCTCTGGTGTGTTCAGATGAAATTTATTAGCATTGATCTCAGACTATTTTATTTAATTCCTTTTACAAATGTACTGTTTTATTTCAGATACGGGTGTCTGCAGTTCTCACAAATGCACCCTATATTCTCAATCTTGACTGTGATCACTACGTCAATAACAGCAAAGCCATCCGTGAGGCTATGTGTTTCCTAATGGATCCACAAGTCGGCAGAGATGTCTGTTATGTGCAGTTCCCTCAGAGATTTGATGGGATTGATAAAAGTGATAGATATGCCAACAGAAACATAGTCTTCTTTGATGTAAGTATCGTGAGCAACTAAAATTAACACCATAATATTATATCACTTTAAGCCTCTCATGTGATTTTCTTAATCTATTTGAAAATTGAAGAATAATCTTGCTTCATTCAAAATCATACACTTAATATCACTTGTATAGCATTGAATCTCTTGATGCTGGCAAATGGATTGAGATGGATCTTATCATGATTTCAGGTTAACATGAAAGGTTTGGATGGCATCCAAGGACCAGTATATGTCGGTACAGGAACTGTTTTCAATAGGCAAGCACTTTATGGTTATAGCCCTTCTAACCTGCCTACAATACACAAATCTTCTTCATCTTGCTCTTGCTGCTGTCGCCGCAAGAAACCAGCCAAAGAGAAGGATCTGACTGAGGTTTATCGTGAGGCAAAAAGAGAAGATCTAAATTCCGCAATCTTCAACCTAAGAGAAATTGAAAGTGAGTTTTCTAGTAACTTTGGAACTAGTGAGAAATTGGCCTCCATTATCTTTGGAACTTTAACCTTAAATCTATCATTTTGATGTCTTCAGATTATGATGATCACGAGAGGTCCTTGCTTATCTCTCAGATGAGTTTTGAGAAAACTTTTGGCATGTCCACCGTGTTTATCGAGTCTACATTGATGGAAAATGGAGGAGTACCTGATTCTGCCAATCCATCGACACTGATCAGGGAAGCAATTCATGTTATCGGCTGTGGTTATGAAGAGAAGACAGCATGGGGAAAAGAAGTAAAAATTGAATCTTTCTCTTTTCAAGACTTCTTTTGGTTTCACTTATGGATAGAGGGGGCTAACTCTCTTCTTTTTGTATGTCCTTTCCAGATTGGTTGGATTTATGGCTCAGTGACAGAGGATATCTTGACTGGCTTCAAGATGCAGTGCAGGGGATGGAGATCAATATACTGCATGCCATTGAGGCCCGCTTTCAAGGGGTCAGCTCCTATCAACTTGTCAGACAGGTTGCACCAAGTTCTTCGATGGGCTCTTGGATCGGTTGAGATTTTCTTGAGTAGGCATTGCCCTTTGTGGTATGGATTTGGAGGCGGCCGCCTCAAATGGCTCCAAAGACTTGCCTACACCAACACCATTGTTTATCCTTTCACTTCTCTTCCCCTCATTGCATACTGTATTCTTCCTGCTGTTTGTCTTCTTACAGGAAAATTCATTATCCCTACGGTAAATGCTTCCACTTGTCTGACTTGTTTGCAACTTTCTAAATTGTTTAAAGATTTGAGATTTTGGCAAATGAGTTCATATTAGGAGCTGGTATTAAGGCTGCTCATTCTTTAGTTTTTATAATTACTGAGTCAAATTCTTGTGCCTTCTATGCAGCTATCAAACATTGCAAGTATACTCTTCCTTGGTCTTTTCCTTTCCATCATTGTAACAAGTGTGCTCGAGCTACGATGGAGTGGTATAGGCATAGAGGACTGGTGGCGTAACGAGCAGTTCTGGGTGATTGGTGGTGTCTCTGCACATCTCTTTGCAGTTTTCCAAGGATTCCTCAAAATGCTTGCTGGTATAGACACAAACTTCACAGTGACAGCCAAAGCAGCAGACGATGGAGAGTTTGGCGATCTCTACCTATTCAAATGGACAACAGTCTTGATCCCTCCAACAACAATTCTCATTGTCAACTTAGTTGGTGTTGTTGCTGGTTTTTCTGATGCACTCAACAAAGGATATGAAGCATGGGGGCCTTTATTTGGCAAAGTGTTCTTCTCATTTTGGGTGATCCTTCATCTTTATCCATTCCTCAAAGGTCTCATGGGACGCCAAAATCGAACTCCAACCATTGTTGTGCTATGGTCTGTGCTGTTGGCCTCTGTTTTCTCACTAGTTTGGGTCAAGATTAATCCTTTTGTCAGCAAAGACGACCCTTCAGCCATGGTTCAAAACTGCATCGACATGGATTGTTGAGCTTGGAACAAGCTTTCTTGAACCATACCACATGTTTGATAATGTAGGCTTCTTTTTCATGTAATGTGGAACTGAAAACTCTTCAATTCTTGCACAGTTTGAGCAGCTTGTATCAGTTTTTCCAGTAGAGGTTGTAAAGAAGATTTGTTTGGAAACAGGATGTTGGAACTTTGAATTCAAACTTTTGAAATTACAAAGGTAAAGGAAGTTGAACTGATAATGAAAAGTTTTATGGCACTTTAGATTAATGGAATTCTTTTCTAGTCTTTTGAGTTTCTCATAGTTCTAAGTTCTAACAGAACTGGATAACACATTTTAGACTCAAAATGTGCTATTATTTTTTAATCAAGCAGTTTGATTAAACTTTTTTAATAAACGGTGTCAAAATCAAGTTTAAGAGCAAAATTCTTGAAATGAAAGTAACGTATAATGTATGTCCTTTAAAAGGAAAACCTTAATTATTCAGCACTTTATTATTAAGCCACCTTTAATTTGTAAGAGGTCTAGTTAGAGGAAGTCTTTCAAGCAAACTAAAATTTTGGGAAAACCCCAATATTCTCAATTTCTGTCATAGTTAACCATATAATACTAGTAAAATAATTTTAAGGTCCGACTACTCCGAATTTATAATTAGAAAATTCCATCTAAGAAGTGACTACCAACAATGACTTCATTTCGAAACTTGAATTCAAAACTGATATGTAAGAGTCGATACTATATATCTTCAATTTAACCTTGAAAAGAAGTTGAATTAATTTATTGATCCATGTTAATCAAAAGGTAAAATGTCTTTTATCACAAAACTAGGAATTTCCAAGTTGTGTAGACCACAATACTTTAATTCAAAGGATAGAATCACATAATAATGAAAAAAACTAGTATTCCAAGCAAAGAATAATCATGAAAAATGTTTATGAAAAGGGCCAAGAATGGTAGGAGGAGAAAAGCATATAAAACCTCGATAAAGTAATATTCGATAAAGTAATAATCTCGCTAAATGAATATTTTTCTCCGATTCCGACTTGGGCCAGTTATATTAAAGTAATATTCTCGCTAAATGCATTAGATAATAATTAAAAATAAAGTATTAAAGACCCACAAAAAATATAAAGTAATACTTACTAGAATATATCAAGAATTTATATATATATTTAATCCGTCAATAATACTAGACCAATAACTATTTTTTTTTAAAATATGATTTTATAGTTGGATTCTCTTTCTTATGCTCACATATTGCGTTTCTTATTTTATTGGTTAAAGATGATTTTGTACGCCTTTCAAATGATGAGAAGACATTATACTTGGATTATTATTTTTAAATGTCTAGCTTTTTCTTTTTATAGTTAACATAAAATTTCTTCATATTCTATATACATGAATAGTAAATATGCAAAGACTAAACTTTTTAGTTTCCTAGATTTAAATTTTTGAAATTCTTAATTCAAATATATATTTTTTCTTTCTTATGGCACATACTGCAAAATATTCTCTAAAATAATAAATATTTATTTATCGATGAATAAAAATTTTATGCATTTATCAATAAACTAATAATCTCGATAAATAAATATTTTTTTCGATTTCAAGTATATGCATTTATAGAGGCTTTACTGTATATTTATTGAATGTGGTTCCAAATTTGTTGCATCATATTTGCAGGTGTCCACTAAGGGGTCATTTGGTAGAGTGTATTAGTAAAATTAATGCATGTATTAATTAGGTGTATTAGTAGTACCTTATTTGGTACACTTTTTCATGTTATGTATATCTAATGCTTGTATTAATAGCATTAATTATACACTCTATTGTGTATTAAAATGTGTATTACTAATACTATGGATTTTTAGGTATTAGTAATGCAAGAGGATTTAATATATGCATTAACATGATTAAAGACCCAATTACCCCTCAAAATCCCCTTTACATCTTTTCCACCATAATTATTGAGGATATTTTTATAAATAAATATTTTTATGCAATGCATGCTATTTTGTATATACTAAACCAAACAATGCATAAAAAATATTCTATCTATAATTAATACAAACATAACTAATACAAACATTATTAATACATTTTATTTAACATTATTTTTATATACTCTACCAAGTCACTTTACTTATCAACAAATAAGTCACTTTATATTTGTCCCATCCATACTCTTCCAAATTTTATTGTACAAACTCTTCTCACAATTCACAAAAAGTTTCTTCTATTCCTAATTTCTTCATCAACTATGGCTCCAAATCTCTCTTCTTTCTTCCTCTCCTTCACCCTTCTCTTCTTTCTCCTCTCCACAAACTCATCATCTCAATCCACTGATCTTGACCCAAACCAACTCAAAGCTCTCAGATCACTAAGTGTCCCAACAGGAAAAGACCCCTGCTCTCCTCTTCACAATTCCACCATTTGTGACTCTTCAACTCCCTTTCACCATCTCATCTCCCTCAAACTCATAAACTGTTCAAATGATGTTACATTATCCCAAACAGCTCTCAAAACTCTCTCCACTCTCCAAGATTTGCAATTCATCAACTGCCCTGTTTCTCCTATTCATTTCCCTTCTCAACTTTCCTCCAATCTCCAATCCTTCACTTGCATCAACTCCCTCAAGAAACTCACTAGCGTTTGGCTAATTCAATTGCGCAATGTGGTAAGTTTAACAGTGTCACATGTTCCTGTTTCTGCTAATGGCCCTTCTATAATCTTGAACAGTATCAAGAGCTTGCATACTGTTACAATTTCTCATGCAAATCTCAAAGGGGTTGTTCCTACAAAATGGCATATGAATCTTACTTATGTTGATTTATCTGGGAATAAACTACAAGGGAAAATACCAAGTTCTTTAACTGAACTTGAAAATCTTGTGCATTTGAATCTTTCTTCAAATTCACTCAATGGGACTATACCAAATTCATTTGGTAACTTACTTTCTTTAAAAAATGTATCATTAGCTTCAAATGCTCTGTCTGGAAGTATTCCGAAATCGGTTGCTGCAATTCCTGGATTAGTCCATCTTGATGTTGGATCAAACCAGTTAAATGGAAGTGTTCCAAAGTTCATATCAGATATGAAGGGATTGAAATACTTGAATCTTGAGAGGAATAATTTCAAGGGGGTTTTGCCATTCAATGCTTCTTTCATCAAGAAGTTGGTTGTGTTTAAAGTGGGAGAAAATTCAAATCTTTGCTACAATCACTCAACATTGTCTTCAAAACTGAAACTTGGCATTGCACCTTGTGATAAACATGGATTGCCATTGTCTCCGCCACCTCCTAAGGAAGATTTCAGTGATGATACCGGCGATGATGCCAAGGATGATAGTCCACCACCTAAACATGAACATGGACCAAGCAGGGTTGTTTTTGGTGTGGCCATTGGACTTTCATCTATTGTGCTTTTGATTATTTTCTTGGTTCTATTGTCCAAATGCTTTAAATAAGGATGAATGTAAATTCTTGGTCCAGTTAGGTTAGGCAAATATTTGAAAATTTGTTCTTTAACTGTATACTTGGATCTTGAGGGAGAGTAGTTACTCAATTTGTGTGTGATTCTATTAGCACTTTTGCTGAAGGAGTAGAAAAACTCCATTTCAGTTATCTAAATTGTTTTGACATTTATGTATGCCCTTTCCGTCCCTTTTTATTTGTCAAATTTTGATTTGACACATCTATTAATAAAATAATGATTAATATAATGAGTTTACCTTTATTAACTAATAGGTACCAAATTTTTCATTAAGGATATTCAACAAATTTTATATTTTTCAAAACTGTGTATTGCGATCTCAGCTGACAATCGTTCTTTTCTTTTCGTAAGATCTATTCTTAGCTCACTCAACCACTTTCTCTCACCATACCCCGCTCCCCCCACCCCAATTTTTTAGTTTTATTTTTTATTTATTAAATTTCTTTTATAAAAGATTTTCTAGAAAAAATCTTACTTCATTTCCGCCCCCCCCCCCCCCCCCCCGTCCCCTTCAAATAATAATTTAGATATTTTTATTTTTTTTAAAAAAAATTCTATCCCGCCCTACCTAACCCTCCACTTTCAAATTTTTTTCTCGTTTTGTGTTATATATATATGATTTTAGGAAAGTATTTTTTACTTGTCGCAAGATCTTTCTTAAAATAAAATTTTTATTTCTTTTATATTCGGTATGCAAGTAGAAAAATATTTTTCTAAAATTATATATACATATCTAACACAAAATGAGAAAAATATATAAAAATATATTTATATGAATTAAGAGCGGAGGGTTAGATGGGATGGGTATAATTTTTATTTTTTTAAAAAATAAAATAATAACATTTTTTGGGAAGGAGGGGGGGGGGGTTGAAGAATGAATTTTTTTGAAAATATTTTATAAAATAAATTTTTAAAAAATAAAAGGACGGAAATTATTGCGTGGGTGGGGGCGTGGGGGAGGAGGAGATGTGGTGGAGTGCGTGAGCAAAATATTTTAAATAATTTTTTTTTAAAATTTCTTTTTTTTTAGGTAGAAATACTTTAATCTTTAACTTTTAACTAATATTAATAGTTTATTTAATTTTTTTCAAGGTGAAATATTTCATCCATTTAGAATGTCATATGGCAAGATTTTTTCAAAAAAATAGAGAGAGTAGAGAGGGTGTATTAAACACACTATTGATGTGTGTTTCTCAAACTAATAAGTAATAGTTTATGCATGAAACTACACTTCCAATAATTTATGTATGAAACTCAAAAAATATGAACAATTTAGATGTGTTTTTGACACTTATCTCATCTAAAAATTTTATATTAACTCTTTTGAAATTGACTTATAGAGGAAGTACTTTTTAGTGTCATAGTTTACTGTTTTTACTCTATTTAGCTGTAAGGAGAAAAATATTTGACCAACGAATTTGAATAATTGTATCTGTTGAGTGATGAGTGTATGATTAAGTACCTGTGGACTGTGGAGTAACGAAAATCACACGATGGATGAATCATTAATGTATCTTAATCCATTGTTATCGAATATATACATATCTATAAATTTACTGACTCTAAATCCATAATTAATCTTAAGGACTATAGTTCCTTTTTGTCATGATCCGAATTCAGATGTGATGACACTCATCTCAATCCATCGAGATAAGTCAGCCTAAAACTCAACGGAAAGTAAATGCGGAAGTAATTGAGATAAAGCAAGGTTTAACTTAGTCAAAAATAAATAAATAATCTCAAAATCCCCCAAGACTGGTTGTCACGTATACAAGCCACTAATACATTATCGAAGTACGAAAGAAAATACAGTCACAATGTCTTTGTCTCTAGAATAGTACTAAACATATTAAAAGAAATGGATGTAACAGCTACCTCAACACTCGAGATGATAGCCTCAGGCGTGGTAGAGAACATGTCACGTCCCGGGAGGGTACTCTAGACGTGGCCGACACTCAAAGACCATTGCTGGTCCCCAAGCGAACTACCTAGTCCAATCACACATCCGTTCATTCAATCAATCGACGGAAGGCTTAAAATAAAGAAATAATTTAGTGGACAACTCAAATCATCGATCTAACTCAAGGAAGAAAGGTCATGGGCCAACAAATCAAATTTCACTCTATCTCATTAAAATAGTTTGACAAGAACAATTCAAGAAAATAAAATACTCAATCGATCCATCACTATCTAGTCTACGAAGCCTCTATCATTACTATCTAATTGGTGCCAATGACATGTTCATGGCTACCTCAAATCAAAATGAAAAGAACTAAACTCAACACAAGAATAACATAAGTAGTGTCCTCCGAATGTAGGGGAGGACTCACCAATAAGCTGAGTATGAATAGATCCTCAATGGTGCGCCTATTGATGATCTCCTAAACCTGTCTCTGCATCATGAAACGATGCAGGTCCAAATGGACATCAATACGTAAAATGTACGAGTATGTAATATGACAGAATGAAACATGTGTCAAGATAACACAGTACCAACTCAGATATCTTAAGTCATAAAGATAAGAGATACTCAATCAAGGTGTCATAAGTCTAACGTAAGAACACAGTTTAGACAGAGACCAATCATATACAATCTAATCCAATCATATACAATTCGATACAATCTAATCATATACAATCTGATCCAATCCAATCATATATGATTCGATCCAATCCAATCATATACAATCCGATCCGATCCAATCCAATCATATACGATCTGATCCAATCCAGTCACATACAATCCAATCCAATCATGTACAATCCAATTCAATCCAATCATTTACAATTTGATCACACACCATCCAATCTAATCCAATCATATTCAATCCAATTCAATCGTTTACAATCCAATTCAATCATATACAATCAACTCAGCAATAAAGTCAAAGGACTCAATTCAATAGATATGCAAATTAGAATTTAGCAATGTTTTACAAATCAACTCAATCAGATATAATCTCAATCAAACCAATTATATCAAGCACAGTCCACTCAATTGGGAGTTTCTCTAACCGACAACCATCATCATATGAGCAAGTGATAGTATAACAAGCCGACGTTGTTGCCACGTCCGTTCATACCTTGCCAGAGTAAGAACGAATCAACAATCATGAATCCATAACCAATCAAGCCCTATCATGTCAGGACAGTAATTAAGGAAACATCCGACTTTAACGGTCCAATCCTCTCCTATGTTTGGCGACGTAGTTATTGGTTCGAGTATGGACTATACTCTTACCCAATTCGGTGCTCTATACTCCTCCCAAGACTCAATATGCTCATATCTATCAAGTGAGTAAAATACTCAAAATACTCATTTAGTCTCTTAGGACTTATTTTCAAATCAACTCATTTAGTCTCATTAGACTCTTTTCAAAACTCAATCAATCTGGTCTCATTGGACCTTCTTTCACAATCAACTCATCTCAATCATCAAACTCTTCTTTTTTTGAATTTGATATCATCTCAACTCAATGAATACAAAAAATATTAGATGCATTTAAAACATAATTTCAACTCCTCAACTCAAACTCAAAATAGACATTTTTATGTAAAAATACTCATCTCGTTTCTACTCAAAATACTCATGTTTAAAAATAATTAAAAGACTTTTTAACTCAACTCATGCTTAAACTCTTTTTAAATCAAAGATGAAAATAATCATTTTTTAAACTCAAAATAGTGTATAAATAGTTTATGCAAAAATGTTCACAAATTATTTATTTAAAACTCCTTCTCAAACAATCATTTATACTCATATTACTCCAATCAAATCAAATTATGCAAATCACATATCATGTAGTCACATTAGACTCTAATTCATTTCATCTCAAAACATCATCATCAACATAAACTTTTCATCAATCATTTTTCCTTAGTTAAATAAACATCATTCACCTCATCATCAAACATCATCATTCACATCATCATTAAACATCATCATTAAACATCTTGCTCCAAAATCCTTATTTACTTCTATGTTCAATTTATAGAGACAAAAGGACATTCTGGCTCTACCAAGGTTTCGTCCCTTTTTATGCCATTCACATTCATAACTATCCCAATTCATTCTTTTCATACCAATCAATACATATACACAAAAACCATCAATTTCAACTTCAAGACAATTATGACAAAAAAAAATCTCATCTTGTGTTCATGTGAATGAATACATGAATTCATACTCTCAACAAAACTCAACTCAGGAAAAACTATCAATACATATGAGTTTAGAAACAATAATTCATTTGTAGTCAATATGTAGCTACAGTTTATGAAATAAATATGAAAGATAATTATTCAACAATTTAAGTCATGAAAATCATTAATCAATTAATAGTATATAAAAATATTCTATGGTTTAGGAAAAATTCAAGAAAACATTCATAGAAGTTAAAGTCTTTCACAATTTCCATCCAACACATCTATGGGGCATATGAAAGAACTCAATTCATATTTTAAGTTAACCTAACATACCTTAGAGTAGATTTTGAAGAAATCTTGATGTTAGGTCTTCAATGGGAAGCTTGAATCCTTGAGTTTTGAGGGCAAATCTTGTTGGAGCTGATTTGAGAGAGAAGAGGATGAAGATTAGGGTTCTTTGGAGAGGCAAAAGATTGAAAAATATGATCCAAAATGCGTCCAAGTTGTATATATAGGTATTAGGTAATTTTCCCAAAATGCCCCTCTAAAATCTGGAAATTGGGACAATTCGGTGATGCAGACGTGTCGCGCACCTTTCTAGTAGACAAAAAATGAAATCTGAAAAAAAATCGTCAAAGTTCGCTTCAGGTCCGTAACACGGACCTATCGCGGACCCCTCTGTTCAATCAAGCATAACTTTTGACTCCAAATTCAGAAAAATGTAATCTTGGTGGCGTTGGAAAGAAGACTTAAAGAACTTTAATTTGATGGATCATGGGAAACCCAATTCATTATATTTTAGGAGATATGGTTGTTTGAAGTTTACCCTTATATGGACTCATCCGTAAACTTAGTCGAGAGGAATTCTTTGAACTTGGCTTGGTTTTAGGGATACCTTATGACCCTAAATCACATCTAATACACTTTAAATACTTAAGAATTGATCCTAACTCATATATACAACTAGGAGTCACCGAGTTCGATCCTAAAAGCACATGAAGAATGACGGGAAAAAAATTCGAGGTGTTACAAACACTAAAAGATCAAGCAGGTCCGAGCTCACAACCTACACAAGTGTAGAAGCAAGGGGTGAGTACCAAACAACACGGTACTCAGCAAGTGGAACTAAAACTAAGCAAAACTCAATAGATACAAGTACTCTTGTCCTCCCAACCGAACCTCCTTAACTACAACCTGCATAAAACCAGCTCAACTCTACACTTGTACAATAATAACAGTAATATAGTCCATGAATACTCATCAATAGTATCATCAATGAATCATATCAAGTCAAGTTCAGCATATACAGAGCAATAAAGGGGTAAACACGAATTCACAAATATCAACAAAATGTGATGCAATGCAATGAGATGATACATGTCTGTTCTATCGGTACACATCCACTGAATTACAGTCCGGAACCCATGGGGGACATTTTTATCCATGTAACCTGTCATGAAGCGTGTGGCCCGTCCCCTCAATATATATATCCTGCCATGGAACGTGTGGCCCGACCCCTTTATTTCATAATATCTGTCACGCAGCGTGTGGCCCGACCCCTTTTGTTTCATATCATTTTCCATCTCAACATAATATATTAGAACCAATGCAATTAATTCATGTTCATATAATTTACGATAATAACATGACAACAATAATAATTTTTCCTATCTCACATCAACATAGTCATTTCACATGTCCAAAATAAATCCATAATCATAATATATCAATTCTACCAATTCATGTCATTAGATCACCATTTTATACCCCTCATCTCTATTTTTAAGGTCAATCATACAGTCAATAACTCAATCCAATTCTCATTACTTCTCAGTACACATAACACGAAAATACAAACATCTATAAGTTTAAACTGAGGTTTAAAAATTTACTTGCCTTAATAAATCAAGCAATCATTCCGGGACTTGAGCCTTCCCTTTTCGTTGAGTCTTCAAATCAACGTAATCTAGTCAAATAAATAATCACAATAAGATTTTCGATACTAATAACACCCTTATTACCATATGTCTAGCCTAGACCCAAAAATTTAAGCAAATCTATAAACATGTTTCTAATCTTGATGCCACTTAACATGTTAACTCTAATATTTTCTGAATTTTAAAACTATAGTTAAACCTCAATTAAATTGAATAATCACTTTAAAACTTGAGCCTTTCGTAACGTTTCCGAATGATCAAAATCTGTTCAAATACATAATCTTCATAAGAATACAAATCCAATGACACCTATATTGCTATATTTATTTTTGGATAAAAAATTGGGTCAAAAAGTCATCCTGAGTCATTGAAGTCAAATCTGAAATTTTCTTTCCGATTATGTTCACTCATGATAAAATAAAATCACATGTCAAATTTAAGCTAAAACGGATCGTTATTCGACACCCAAATCAAGGTTTTATGTGAAGAACCCTAGGGTCATATTTTCTTATTTCAGCGTTATTTC
Source organism: Solanum dulcamara (assembly GCF_947179165.1). NCBI lineage: Eukaryota > Viridiplantae > Streptophyta > Magnoliopsida > Solanales > Solanaceae > Solanum > Solanum dulcamara. The sequence goes on from NC_077247.1 coordinate 46,051,035, forward strand.
TCCATCAATATACCCTAAAAATATATTCATAATCACATAAAAATTTAATGGAAAGGATGAGAATAATTACCTTGACACTTTGGAATGAAAATTCCTATTTTTCTCTTCTCCTTTATTTTTCTTTTTCCCTTTCTTTTTCTTTCTTCACCGTATCTTTTTTCTAGCTTCTGCTGCTGTGCTTTCTCGCTGTTCTCTTTTTTTTCTCTTTCTCAAACTAATTATGTATTAAAATTTACAAACACTACTAACCTATTTTAATAAATATAAGAAAAGTGGTATAAGATATTAAATAAATTAACACCTTAGCTCACCAATTAAATTAATTCTCTAAAATTATCCCTCAACTAATTAACCGAAGTTACCGAAAGGTCCAAAATTTTCAACTTAAATTTACAAAAAAGATCTTTTATAAAAGGACTGAGACTCATTCTCCAAATGACCTAACGGATCATTACATTATCTAACCATGTTCTTCTAGCTCCTCTTGACTTCTGCCATGTGCAACTTTGTTTTGTTCCTCTAGTTCTTTGTCCTTCTACTAATAATTTGAAAAATGTTCAAAATGTCCCTTTTCTTATTAGAAATGGTTCAAAAATACCATTCTTTCACCTATTGAATTAAATTTGCATTTCGTTCAATTTATTGGATCAAAAATATCTTTAACATATTAGAAATGGTTCAAAAATGCATTTCTTCCACCTATTAAATCAAAAATGCCCTGAACCTATTAGAAATGGTTCAAATTTGCCTTTTCCTCTACTTATTAGATAAAAATAATCTCCTTAACATATTAGAAATGACTCAAAAATTTACTAATTCTAATTATATATGTCAATAATTTTTTTAACAATACTATGACAGTTATTTAGTTTTTTTTATTTGTATTTTTTTTTGAAAAAATTCTTGCTTGTATTCTTACCTAATAGAAGTATTTGCTTTAAATAAAATATATGAACTAATGTATGAATTAACCTGAATGTATGTTGTATAAAAATATTATCTTAATCACGGAGAAGAGGAATGTCATTATATATGTCCATAAAAAGATAATTTTTGTTGAATTTTTTTCTGAGTATAAATTATTTTATATATATATTTATGGAAAATGTATGCAACTTTATGGAAGGTTTTAAGTCGACGTAATCGTTGTTTTTCAAACTAATTTTTCTAGTCAAATTTTCATACACTTTGTGCTAACGTTTCATCATAAATTTGTTTTGATGAACATAAAATCATTACTCTTCCGTTGAATATATCAATAAATTATATTAAATATTTGAATTATAATTTATTTTGATTGAGTATATGAACCAATTCACTTTCAATTAAAATCTAAAAAAAGTTTCTGCAGTGTTTTTTTAATGTTCATTATGTAAATAAGTAAACTATTTAATTAAAATATATTATGTTATTTAAATTTACGTATTAACCTCAAAAAATTATAACAATTCAAATTTATTTCAATTAATGCTAATATGTGTAATATATTATGTTATTTAAAAAAAATCAATTCTTTTCTCATCCAAAACCACATGCGATAGCATCTAGCACAGTAGCACGTGTGATAAGTGATGAGACACAACAATGTGTACATGGCTCTTGTGGTCAGCCTGCATACACGTTTACTCTTTTTTGTGGTGGTGAATCAATGTGTTTCACTAAAAATAGAGTATATGTTACGTAATCAATTTCATTAAGAATCGAAATTTTTTTGTAGTTTTTCAAGAAAGTATGGGTGCACCAGCAACTGCAGTTTTCTCTTCAAATTCCATATCTCACATGCCCTCCTTCTCTGCTTTATGTAAACCCAAGTTGGGCATCCCACTACCAAAAGGTACTTTTTTTAATCAAAATGAGTTAATTGAGTTGTGTTCTTATGAATTCTTGAAATTCAAAATTGGTTACTGTCAAAATTTTGGGTTTTATTTATCATTACTATATTATTGGAATTGCAAGGCGCCAAATAATTAGTCAATGTACATGCTAGCTGACCCTAAAACTAATCCACAAAACAGTCCATGCAATTGATGGATCAGAAATGTGGAATTTGAGTGTTATTGATTTTAATGGTTACTGGCTTTCCAGGTACTTGTCGGAAGATTAAGTTTTTTGTGGTAGTTGTAGGAATTAATAGGGGTGAAGTAGATGAGAAGAAGTCAAGAAGAGACTCACTTTGCCTGTTATAGCTACATGTACTTTTCGATTTAAACTTTGTTGATGTTTCTGTACTCAAGCTGAGGGTATTTCAAAACCAACCTCTCTACTTCAAAAAAGTACTGGTAAGGTCTGTACTCTAGTCTCCTCATAGCCCACTTGTGTTATTTCATTAGGTATGTTGTTGTGAAGAGGAATTTAGTATATTTTATAATCACTATGTCTTGTAAGATGTAACTGTGAATGTAGTGGCAAGGAGTGCTTGGAGAAAAATACATGACCTCTTTATTTTTTCTCTGTCATTCTTGTTTTTTTTTTTTTTGTGTGTGTGTGTTGGAGGGTAGGGGTGTGTGTGTGGAGGGGGGGGGGGGGGCGTGGCTTTTAACATGAGGGGCATCCTTGAGATAATTTTCAGACAATGAGACTAAGATACCTCAACAGTCTGATATTGGCTAGACAGTACATTAGGACTAGGGAATAGAAGTAACTTTCTTTGTAGCCTGGCTCCGATTGTTCGAATTTGACCTTCAACCTTGTCATAGACATATTTGAACCACTGGTGATCTCCTTTTGTTATGTTCATGCATTTTTTTCCCCGCTTTCCATTTGGTGATAGCATTTGTTGATGGAACAGACAGTTGTATATGGATCTTGTGATTATGTAGTTTTTAGATACTTTTAAACTGAGGTATTGATTTTTGATGCAGCTTGTTCAATTTGGCAGAGATTGCATATGGGCTTTCGGTGAGTACAGATCGTAGGGATTGTCATTGTTCAACTCTCTCCACCATAAGAGCGGATGGGAGCAGGCGGAGGAGGTCTTCAAAAGATGCCACGCCACGGAAAACATCCAAAGGAAATCAGCTCAATATGCAGTCACCCCCCGACAGTAAATCATCAAACTCATTAAACCAGGAAGAGATCATTTCTCTTTTCAAGAGAATACAATCTTCAATTTCAAAAGGTGATTCTACAAGTTCCAAGAAAAGAAGTAGCAAGTCTTCTGAAGAGAAGCCTGCTATTGATTCGGTCTTGGAAATCATTCGTCATTCAAAGACAGAACCAAAAGGTAGTGAATTTCTTTCAGTTTTACCCAAGCCTGTATCCAAAATTTTATCCTAATGCAAATGATGATACCTCAGTTAGATACTTATCTCTTTTGCTTTTGAAGGTACAACTTCAAGTATGAAGGATGACAAGGGTTCGGCTCATCAAAAGGAACCAGAAACAGACTATTCACCAACATTAGATCCAAGATCAACACGCCTACGGTCAAGCTTTGTGAAAAGATCCCCTATACAATCTCCAATTAACTCCAAAGAAAAAGTTGAGCTCAAGACGGAGACATCAGTGGATTATCATGTTGAAAGTGAAGCAGTCAAAATTGAAGAAATGAAACTTCCTCAGCTTAAAGAACTGGCAAAATCTAGAGGACTTGCGGGTTATTCAAAATTGAAGAAAAGTGAACTAGTGGAATTGCTCACCAGATGTTGAGATAATGCTTTACATACTTGACAGTTAACTGCAGGGCTTGTCTCTTTTTCATATGTGCTTTCTTTCATGAAGAAACGAGGTGGAACACCAGAGCACTGTGGGGGGAGTTTTAAAACATTCATTTGTTGGTTGGTTCGTAACATATGTTGTCTTTAAAGTCTAATTGCATTTGTGATCTCTCTCTTTCTGAAGATGTGCATACTTCTCTTGTGTTGGTAAGGAAAAAAGTCTTCCGTTGCCGGGACTTGAACCCGGCTCTCTCGGGTGAGAGCCGAGTATCCTAACCACCTAGACTACAACGGATTTGAACATTAATGCTAAATTATTGCCTCATGACTACAAGGCAGGATCCAAGCGGGCGATGTGACTAAAGGAAGATTCGAGGAAATTTAGATAATTTTCTTTTGAAATGTTTTTCTTTAAATTGAGGGTCTATAAAAAAACAATTTCTCTACCTCACTTATGTGACTTGCATACATTCTATCATTTACACACCTTCGTTGTAAATTTATTTAGTCTTATACTTGTGGACATGCTTATTTAATTTGCAGGAATTCCAACTCTACCAGCTAGGCCATGTCTTTTAGTAAATCAACTTCAACATTGTATATTGGCTGCACTTGCTCTACAATGGTCATTCCTCGTTGCTAAAATTATCCATACAGGGTGGCCTATTACATTTTAGTTACCTTGAAAGAACAGTTTACCCAATTGACAAAACAAGGGGAACGGTAGTATTTTTATTGGTTAAGAATCAATCACTTTCAGTATATAACAAATTCAACCCCTAAGACTACTCAATCTGTTACTACTTATTTTATAACAGGGAAAGCAGACATCAGATGTCACATAGGAGATAAGAAAGAAAAATAGAATGTAGCACATATCATGCCATATTATGTAAATCATGTCTCAGGAACTTTTTCAGAATCTCTTATATAAATAAATGATTTGCTCATCTAAATTGAAGGCAGGCTTCATAGATGATGTAAGAATCATGCCACTCTCGGATCTGAAGGTGCAAAAGTGATTGCCATCTTATACAATATTATCTAGCCAAATAAAAAAAATGATAGAGATTCAAAAGAAAATCTGAAGTATATAATCCCACTTATCTAAAATCGACCAAGAATTTGGCTCAGATGATGTGAAAAGACAAAGCTATGGCATAAGTTATGCTGGTTTGTTGTACTAAAAACACTCAAAACCTTGTTATCTGCAAGACGCGGAATAAGATTTGAGGCAAGAAACTATTAACTCTATTTACCGCATCAAAACAAATTTATACGGCAAAACCATGGTAGCCAAAAAACTATTATCAGGCATGCTATCAACAAGTTACAAAATGGCTGTCCACGGCAGCATCTTCTATCTCGTTCTGCTGAACCAGTACCACCTGCAATATATCTCGCTTCATTCCACTCTGCAATGAATCTATTGTCGCTGACACCAGTGACATTTTTTGCGATCTCCCGACAAATTTCACACAATCTGCACGACGATACAGGAATGAACTAACAAAGTTCGACTTGGACATTCAACTTTAACAAGCAGCAACAATATAAATTCCTTAATTCCATGTCTTAATTATATTACTGTTTATGCCAAGTTACCCTTACCAAGCAACTCATCAATCACTTTAAGAATTTCAATACTAGAGTTTTCGACAATTGAAGAGGTTTTCCAGGTTAGGCACATGATGCCATTCATTTACTAAGCAACAATAGTACCCCCGAACGCACATAACAAGCTCTTGATTTTAGAAGTCGATAATAAAAAAAAAATCATCTTAGCTGGCGTTTTTGCGCAAGAAGTTGGGAATAGGGTAATAATCATGTTGCTATTCTGCCAGAGTGCAAACCATCTATGGCATGTACTTTAAAACATACAGTTACCCAGGAATTGTCACAGACCGTAAAAGGATATCCTTTAGTGTTGGACGCCAAAGGGACCCACAAGCTTGGGGATATTAAACAACAACAACAACAATATTACTGTTTATTCAGTTATGCATCATCCAGCATGCTATGCTACCAAAGGGCAGGACAGAAGGCAGCACTAACAGCCAGAGAAAGTAGTTTTCCTTTTTTTTTTTTGCTCTACTAATCAACATAATTCTTATGCAACATAAAATAACCTAGTAACTGAAACAGAAGAAAAGAAAAACTGAATCTTTGTGGATCAAATCCAAAAGTGTTGATCCGGGTACCAGCTATTCCCACCAACACAGGTACTGGTAACTCTGCACAAGCAAGGTTTACTACCAATGCAATAAATTTGGCAAAGGCAAACACTCTTTGCACCCTTTGGCAACCAATTCCAATAAAGACCAAGCTTTAACAAGACATAAGTACACAGTATGCTAAATGCAAGCAAAAGAGCTAGTATTGTATTGTACCTAAGGGTATAACCTAGTGGTCAATGAATTGGTTGATAGCATGAGGTCTCAGGTTCAAATCCCAGCGAAGACAAAAACATTATGTGATTTCTTCTCATCTATCCTACAGAGTTACTTAGCACTTGTTGCTGGTGGGAGGTGACAGATATCTCATGGAATTAGTCGAGGTCCGATTAAGCCTGGCCCGGACACCACGATAATAGGAAATAAAGAAAAAGAGCTAGAACTGTATTCAACCCAGGGACACAATAAGATTAAAGCATACAGATACTGTCATCAGTCAAATAACAAATGAAGTAAACAATCATAAGTAAAGACAAAAAAAAGGGAAAAAAGGTTAAGTTACCTATTTCCTTTAACCTTAAACCAAGTCTCTGCACAATGAGAATGAACAAATCCAAGCTCTCCTTTACACCCACAACCAATCTCAATCAAATCCACAATTTTTTTCCCACTTTCAAATGTATCCAAGTGGCATATCCTACACATCTTCTCGAAATCTTCAACAATCAAATTCTCCTCCAATTTTTCATCCCCAATATCATACTTCACATCAATTACACTTGAAAAACTCTCTTGCTTCAAATCCTTCACTTTCGCCTCATCCCCACCAATCCCAGAATCCACCTTTTCATGATTTTGATCCAATCTGATAGTGATTACTGTCTCCAGAGCTCTCTGATTCTGAGTATCGATCTCCTTATCCATAAATTTTTCGTTCATTCGCAAAATTTCATTCAAAATACACCAAGAAAACAATTCCAATCAATCGAATAACGAAAAAGGGTACATGAATCGGGAAGAAATTAAGATAAGATCAATTGAACTTGAAAATAGTGGCCAATTTGGGAAGTGAGAAAATAGAGATAAGAAGGTAAAGATCCATACAAACAGTACAAAAGAACAACGGCCTTTTATTTTATTGTGAATCTATGAAAGTAGTTTGCTATGATAAGTTAAGTTCCCTATATTGGTGTCAACCAATTTGTACTCTTGTGCATATATGCGTGGTGGTTTAACTGCTGATAGGGTTGACGAAGCAGTAGACTTTTCAAGTGGAGGGCCCATTTGGATGCCGGAAACATGATCTTTCAGTTAATAAATTAAGGCTTATGGTTATATCTATGTCCTCCAATTTTAGACAGATATAAATACAAATTTAATTTTTTAAAAATTTAACAAGTAAATACAAGTATTTTACAAGGCATAATACATGTTTGACACCACTTAGGACACACAATTATCACGTGGGATGTCATTTAAGACAAATGTGTTTATTTATTTAATTTTATATAAGAGCACAGATGTTTGTCCAGGGGCGGAACCACGTACAGAGTATCGGGTGCTCGAGCATCCACTGACCTCGACAAAAACTTGGTATATGTGTATAGAAAATACTGGTAAATCGATATAACCTATTTGCAAGCACCCATAAACCAAATGGTTTGATGAGTGCTTTGATTCTAAAGCTAATGTTAGAGTGTTTCGATGTCCTCTAGCAAGGGTTCAAATCTTGGTGCCTGCAACATTTTTTTACATTTTTACATTTTTTTTATTTTTATTTTCCACTGCACGTTAAAAGAAGTGAGCAACCATGACCTTTAAATCTTGGATCCGCTGATGTGTCTGTTGATGCCAAGTTAAATGACACATTTATGTATTATGCCTAAATTAAGTGGGTGTTTGATCACGTTTCATTGTGAAATTTGAAAAATCAAAGTGCAAAAATGAAATGATATTTGAAAATTGAAATTGTGTTTAGCCATACAAATTGAACCTGTTTTTTTTAGAATTATTTTTTGTGTGTAATTTGAAGTGAATTTTTTTTTTATTGTTTTTTAAATTCTTGAAAATTCTGGAGTTGAATTCCAGAATTTTATGGCCAAACATGTTTGAATCAAAGTTCAACTCTGAAAAAAAAGTAAAAAAAAAAATCATGGCCAAACACCTCCTAAAAAGTTTCTCCAAATCTGAATCTAAAGTGCATGTCCAAATAAAAGTTCAATTCCAAATCAATCTGATTTCAAATCATGATTTTATATCGCATGTCCAAACGGACCCTTAATTAAAACCAAGAGGATCCATTTATTATTATTTTTTAACACTTTAAATGATTTACTAAATTAAAGATGTCCATGCTCCTTTTTTCCTTTTTTTTTAAAAAAAAAATTGGCTAATTGGGGTAGGGGAAGGGGATTACAAGGCAGGGAATCAAACTCTCACCAATAAAGTTAAGGTTCAAGCATCTAACTAAATGAGCTATTAAGATTCCCCGTACATACTCCTTCAATTTTAATTTATTCGGTGATATTTGACTGATCACAAAAAATTGATCTTCGAAATTTAATTTTAAACGTGCCATAAAAAGTATGAAGGCAAAATGAGAAATGAAAGTTAATGAACAAATATTTATTTATAATCTATGTAGGAAAAAGTGGGAAAGTCATAAATAATATACTCCAATCTCATCTTTACTACTACAATTTGAAAATTGATATTGGACTCCTAACAGAGTACTTGGTCGAAGACCATTTTATGTATCCTTGTGAAGAATGTGTTGAAGTTGAGCGCTTAAATGTTACTTGATAGGACAACTTCTGGTTCAAAGCTGAGAATTTCAATATTCTAGGCTTAATACTCAACGCGACGCCTTCAACTCCAATTACTTCAACTGTGTAAGTCGAATTAGCCTCACCAACATTAGTCACGGTCCTTGTGAACGTTTGAGCACATGATCCAAGATCAATTGAAAATGAAGGATAGTTCAATTCTGCTTCAGCTATGCTCGACGTGCAATGTACCTTCCTATTCACAATGATACTAACTTGTTGATCGGTGTAGTTTAAGCCGCATAAGTAAGGCACATAATCTTGGGGCTGAATGTCATAAACTAGGCCCGGATCATTTGCCTTTGATGGATTTACGTGCCCTGATCCAATTGTAAGTAGATCAGCAGGGTTGAGTTTTTCATCCTGAATCGGATTGTTGCCAAGGTTGACTAAATCAGCAGTCGTCATGATTGCAGACTTGATTGCAGCTGGAGACCAATCGGGATGTGCACTCTTTAACAAGGCCGCTACTCCTGCAAGGTGAGGGCAAGCCATCGATGTGCCAGATATAATGTTGAATGTTGATGTAGCAGATGGTTTCACCCCTGCAGGGGCTCCGTTCCATGCTGCAAGGATATTCACTCCGGGGCCAATGATATCAGGCTTTAATATGCCTCGACTTATGTTATATGGTCCCCTAGAAGAGAAGTAAGCAACTACTGGCGCGTGCTTGTCTCCAAATCTTGTTCCCTTGAATGATATTGTTGCAACGGGGTCTGATGTTGATTCTGTATATTTTAAGATCTTTAGTCCGTCCGTGTAACTGACATGTGTTGAAGGAAGGACATGAACCTCTGCAAATGTTGTATAGCCATGCTCTTTTTCGTTCCCTAGAATCATGGCAGCGCCGCCAGCATGTTTCACTGCTCGTCCTTTTTCGATTCCAGACAAGTTACCCATGTTTTCACACAACACTATTTTACCCCTGACATCAAATCTAGCCAATGACTCACAATTACCGCCATTTATGAGGGGAAATAAGTTTCGTGAGATTTTTGTTGATTGAAAGGCTGATTCGCCCTCATATTCCGCTCCATTACCCAAAACTGCTACAGCACTGATCTTTCTATCTGTTGAACTAGCACCAACAGTTAGAATCCATGGGGATCCATTCTCTATATTAGTATTAGATGGTCCGCTATTTCCTGCTGAGCAACTTACAAAAATCCCCTTTTCAATTGCCCTATACGCTCCAATTGCCAGGATTTCTTCATAGGGAGGTATAGCTGTTGCTCCAATGGAAATGGAGATCACATCCACCCCGTCTTCAATGGCAGCATCATAACCGGCTAAGATAAAGACTTCCGGACAACCATCATCATCACAGACTTTGTACATGGCCAAATGAGCACGGGGTGCAATGCCAACAGCAGTGCCATTAGCATTACCAAGGAAATTGGCACCATCCACAAAGTTGCCAGCGGCTGTGCTTGAAGTATGTGTCCCATGTCCATCTCTATCCAAAGGTGACTTAGCCGTCTTCACAAGGTTTCGTGCTCCAATAAGCTTGTTGTTACAAGCTTTGAAATTGAACTCACATTTGCCTTTCCATTTCGCAGGGGGAGGAAGCATTCCGTTATCATTGAATGAAGGATGTTGTGGATTTATTCCAGTGTCTAATAAACCAATAATCACACCTTTACCAAAATTTGAGGCATTCCACAAGCCTACATTCTGGTGCAACCCAAGAAAACTTGGACTGTGTGTGGTATGCAACTGCAGCACTCTTTGGGGACGCGCAGATATAAATCCTGGTTTCTTTTCCATCATTTTCACTTCATCTGATGACAAAATTGCAGCAAATCCGTTGAACACATGACGATAAGAATAAATAATTCGCGATGAGGGATCAGAATTTGTAGGCAAAAATGACTGATGCCAGAGGTATAAATCTTTTGAATCAGAGAAAACAAAACCATCAGGCAACTCAATCTGCACAATGTAAGTTTCTAAATCATTTTGATTAATAAAATGATCAGCAAAAGTATTTTTTGATGAATGAAGCAATATGACAATGCAAAAAAAGATTGAAACGAATTTGAGATTCATGTTTTTTTTGGTGATTATCACATTGAGCAAGATATGCATTATATAGTGTATTTGCCTATTTTTTATGAAGATCAATTCAATATTGATTGATTTTACAAATTTGGAACAATTAACATTACCTTTTAAACTTGTTACTTACTCCTTATATGTCATGTCTAAATGTGATTTGATCATGTATTTCTTATGGTCAGTAATTTAATTTTCAACCAAATATCCATATTAGCCTATTCAAAATTTGCAAAAATAGGAATTTAATTGGAAAATGAATTATTCTAATGGTTATCCATAACAAATTAGTTGCTCAATAGGCAGAAATAAGAAGAGTACACTAATTTATTTATTACTACAAGCAAAGGATAGGCTCAAAGCAGGAATGAATTTTAGAAGTATGAGAGTTATTCGTTAACATGAGTCCTATTTATATAATTAGCGGTAATAACTTTATCGCCCACTAATTTAAATTTCTAGGGCCAATTATTAGTGACAATGAAAGTTAAGCCGCTAAAAAGATCATTATAGTGAAAATTAGTAAAAATACAATAGAGAAGTACATTAAGGGTGAAAAATGCAACGGACAGTTTTCCTCCCATTTTCATATCCAAATATTTCCTTTCTTTGTAATGATTTTTATACTATTTTTATTTATATTTGTTCTTTTACTTTATTAATTATGGATTACGATTAGAGTAATTCGTTTCCAAATCAAAGTCTTATTTGAATAGGCTAATTATAGAGATATTTGGCAGATAATTGATTTACTTTCCATAAGAAATATGGTCAATCCGATAGCACATCACATATAAGGAGGCGAATTCATAGTATTATACTATAGTAAGTTTATAAGGTAAGTAATTGAATCATTGATCCAAATTTGGACATCCATTAAAAGGCTGACATATTTGGTCACTCAATTATTGATTCTTTTCTCTGAAAGTCAATCAATTTTGATTTAACTCAAAAGTCACTAATTATAAGGATGTGCATCAATCGATTTTGTTTTATTTATATATTATCAGTTCGGTTTATTGATTTTTGATTTTTAAATATGCTAAACCAATACGAATTTTTTTATCGATTTATGGTTTATTGATTTTTGACTCTTAACAGTTCAATTTTTTATTTAACCAATAAGAAAAATGCTCATAAAATAAATATATGACTACTCCAACAATTCAACGCGACAGGACAATAATGTAACTTTACAGAATGCTCATAAAATTGAAACAATAATAACTAACATGAAAATAACTATACAAGTGCAACACAAATAAAAGAGTTTGTTTCTTGTGAACTCAAAGTCATTGTAAAGTGTGAATTGAAAGCCAAAGGAAGTAACTAGTAAGGTAGTAATATTAATATTTATATAGTGGTAAAATAGTAAATTACGGTAATCAAAACCGAACAGATAACTCGATAATTTTTTAAAATAAAATCATTAAAAACCCGTCAACCCAATAACAATAAATCAATAACATTTTTTTCGATTCGATTTTTGCACGCCCCTACTCAACTATTAACTCTTCTCTTACAAAATTACTCAACTTTGATTTTTAACTCAAAAGTTACTCAATCTATTTAATTGATTTTTTAAATTAAAATTTGATGACATGAATTTTTTATTTCTAACCCAAATCTTAAGAAATAAAAAATTATCCATTTAATGATCTGCCCACTTGATCCAGTCCACTAAAAATATAATATTAACCCTTTTATTTTAGATTTATTCTAAAAAAAGAGAGTTTTTATTATAACTTTCTCCCACAAACACCAGTATTTATGGCCATTCTTTTGTTTATTTCTCTGTTTTTTTCCATCTTTAAGATCATTTCCATGGCTTTTCTTTCTAACTTTCTCATTAACTTTTCTTCCCAGTTCTGAAAAACCAAAGATACCTTTTTTAAGACTTCATTAGTTCTTGAATCTTGATATAGTATTCTTTATTGTTGTTTTTTGAACTATTTGGCAAGAATCCTTTTAGTCTGATTATTGTTTTTTAAAAAAAGCATAAATTATACAAAAGGGCGTTTAGAGGTTGAGGTTTTGATGGTGGAGAATTTTTCTGGAACTGTTAAGGTGGATCGGGTCAAGTGGGTGGGTCATTAAATGGTTTAAATGAATAATTTTTTATTTCTTAAAATTTTGGTTGGAAATTGAAATTTCATGTCAATAAATTTTAATCTAAAAAATTAATTAAATAGGCGGTCAGTTTTTGAGTTAAAATTCAAAATGGAGTGAATTTCGAGAAAAGAATTCATAATTGAGTGAGATATTATCTCCATTAAAATACTGTCCAATCCGATTACAAGAAGAAAGTTTAGAGTGTTAATACTATAATAATAAGTTGGTAAGCTGTAATTAATGTAATTTGATTCAAGATTAGAAAAGCCGATTACACATCACATATTCAACTGAGCTTCATCAGAAAAGCACTATATATATACACATCTTGCCAACTGTGATAGTCACCTAAAAACACATGGTGCTGAAATTCATTTCAATCTTTTTTAGCATTATCCTGTTTCCTTTATCAAAAACATTGGGTGACCATCTTACTAATCAAAGCGATCTAGATACTTACATAGTACAACTTGAGTTTCCTGATGATCTATTTTCTCTGATTCAAATGATTTATACCTCTGGCATCAATCATTTTTGCCTACAACTTTTCAAGTTCTGATCACTCGCCGCGCATTATACATTCTTATCGTCATGTGCTTATTGGATTTGCTGTCATGTTGTGAACAGATGAAGTGAAAGAAATGGAAAAGAAACAAGGGTTTGTATCTGCGCGTCCTCAAATGGTCTGGAATTACATACCACACACACCCCAAGTTTCCTTGGGTTGCACCAGAATGTTGGCTTATGGAATTCTTCAAATTCTGGTAAAGGTGTTATTATTGGTTTATTAGACATTGGAATTAATCCACAACATCCTTCATTCAATGATAACGGAATGCCTCCTCCCCCTGCCAAATGGAAAGGCAAATGTGAGTTCAATTTTACAGCTTGTAACAACAAGCTTATTGGAGCAAGAAATTTTGCACAATTTGTTACGTCACCTTTGGATGGAGATGGACACGGAACACATACTTCAAGCACAGCTTCTGGAAACTTTGTGGAAGGTGCCAATTTGCTTGGTAATGCTAATGGCACTGCTGTTGGCATGTACAGAGTTTGTGTTTCATTTTGTCAAGATTCTGATACCTTAGCAGGTCTTGATGCTGCCATTGAAGACGGTGTGGATGTGATCTCGATTTCCCTTGGAATACCAGCCTCAGCCTCGTTACCTTTACATAATGATGTTGTAGCAATTGGCTCTTATAGTGCGATAGCCAAGGGGATATTTGTAAGTGCCTCAGCAGGAAATCAAGGACCGAATAATTTGTTCTTTAATGAATGGAGTCCCGTGGATTCTCACTGTTGCTGCTAGCACAACAGATAGAAAGATAAGTGCAGTAGCAGTTTTGGGTAACGGAGCAGAATATGAGGGCAAATCAGTCTTTCAGCCAACAAACTTTTCACAAAATTTACTGCCACTCATAATTTTTAATTCAAAAATTATCTATTTATTTTTGTCTACAGTTGATGTCGATGTCAAGGGTAAGATAGTGGTGTGCGATACCTGCAAGAAAGTCAAAAAGAGAGGTGCATATGCATCGTCCAAGAAGAAAACGCGTATTTTATGCGTTTTCAATTTTCTATAAATAGAGGCCTCTTGCCTCATTTAGATCATCCCACAAAAATATAATCCAAAAGAGTAAGAACACAAAGAAAGTTATACACCAAGATAAATATTGTAGTCTTGAGTGTCCTCTTTAGTGAGTTATTCCTTTTACAAGAGAGAAGTGTTTATTGTTGTTTTCTCCTTGTATCTGAGAGTAGTGTACTCCCATATTATCATAGTAAAATTCTTCTATCCCATGGTTTTTCCTCTCTATCTATTTGAGAGGTTTTCACGTAAAATTTTCGTGTCCAATTTATTTTCATTATTTATTATCATATCAAACTTTAGTCGTGGTGCTTCATCCCCATAATAGTGGTATCAGATCCCTCGGTTATTCTATCTGTTTTATGCGAAGGTACTATTTGTGAATAGTAAAATTCGATGAAAAGTACTATTCGCGTGAATAGTAAACTTCGGTGACGGTACAGTTTGTCACGATTGTTCGCAAAAATATTTAGAAATAATCTAGAAGGGTGTGAAGCAAATAACAATGTCAAGTATAACAAAGTTTGACGTTGAGAAATTCAATGAGACTAATTTCTCATTGTGAAAATTGAAAATAAGAGCGATATTGAGAAAAGACAATTACTTAGTTGCAATTGAAGGCAGACCCATAAACTTTACTTATGACAGCAAGTGGAACGACATAGACAGCAACGTAGTTGCTGATCTACAATTAACACTAGCTGATCAAGTGTTATCTAGTATGGCTGAAAAACGGACGACGAAGGAAATATGGGATACTCTTACGGGATTGTACGAGGCCAAGTCTTTGTATAATAAAATCTTCTTAAATAGAAGATTGTATACCCTTCGAATGAGAGAGTCTATGTCGGTTACTGAACACATCAATACTTTGAATACTCTATTTTCGCAACTTACAACAATGGGCTGCAAAATAGAGGGGGGCTGAACGTGCGGAGCTTCTATTTCAAAGTCTTCCTGACTCATATAATCAACTCATCATCAATCTGATGAACAATACAGACAGTCTAGTTTTCGATGAAGTTGCAGCCGCTGTCTTAGAAGAAGAAAATCGACGCAAAAATAAGAAAGACAGATAACCAAGTTCGCAGCAAGCTGAAGCTTTGACGATGGTGAGAGGAAGACCAACGAAATGTGGCCCCAGTGGGAGTCACAATCATGGTAGATCTAAATCAAGAAGTAAGAAGAATATCAAGCGTCACAACTGTGGCAAGAAATGGTACATCAAGAAAGACTATTGGTTCAAGAAGAAGAGTGAACACCCTGAGTCATCAAATGTTCAAGGGAATGTTGCAATGTGTTATGGAGGATCAAACTTTACTGTTAAAGGTTATGTTGATTCAGATTATGAAGGTTATATGTTTACTCTTGCTGGAGGAGCTGTAAGGTGGGTTTCAAAACTGCAGTCTATTGTGGCTACATCTACAACGGAAGCAGTATATGTAGCAGCTACACAAGCTAGCAAAGAGGCAATATGGATGCATATGTTACTAGAGGAGCTCAGGCACAAACAAGAGAAGGTTGCTCTGTTTTGTGACAGCTAGAGCGCTTTGCATCTTGCAAAGAATCCGCCATTTCATTCAAGGACAAAACACATACGAGTTCAGTATCACTTTGTTCGTAAGAAGGTGGAAGAAGGCAGTGCGGATATTCAGAAAATTCACACTAATGACAACCTAGCAGATATGTTTACGAAGCCGATCAACAGTAACACGTTTATATGGTGTCGATCTTCTATTGGCCTAGCAGAAACGTAACATTGCAATAATTGGGTAGAAAGGATGGTGTGAAGACTTAATTGATTTTTAATTAAATCTTCAAATGGGAGAATGCAAGAAAGTCAAAAAGGGAGGTGCATATGCACCGTCCAAGAAGAAAACGCGTATTTTACGCGTTTCATAAATTGTTGCCTCCTTTAGCAACTTTTGACAAGAAAACACTTATTTTACACGAAAACGCGTATTTTACGTGTTTCCAGTTTCCTATAAATCTTGCCCTCATTTAGATCATCCCACAAAAATACAATCCAAAAGAGTTAGAACACAAAGAGAGTTATAGACCAAGATAAATATTGTAGTCTTGAGTGTCCTCTTTAGAGATTTGTTCCTTTTACAAGAGAGAAGTGTTTATTATTGTTTTCTCCTTGTATTTGAGAACAGTGTACTCCCCCTCTATCTGTTTGAAGGTTTTCCACGTAGAATTCTCGTGTCCAATTTATTTTCATTATTTATTATCATATCAAACTTTACTTGTGGTGCTTCCTCCCCTAACAATACCAACAGTTTCGGTTACTCTAATGTTCAACTAGGACAATAAGTGAAAAATGCCGGTGGTGCGGCCATGATTCTCATGAACCAGGAAGTTCGTGGTTATGCAACTCTGCAGATGTTCATGTCCTTCCTGCACGTTACTTATGGTGATGGACAATAGATCTTAAATTATACGAAATCAACTTCAGCCCCCGTTGCAACAATATCATTCAAGGGAACAAGAACGCGGGTATACACGTGCAAGTTCAGAAATTAGTATTACTACAAGAAAGAGCTTTAACTTTCCTTGTAATAAGCAAATTTTTAAGTGAAGAAACAATTCATACCATCAAGCTAACAGTGAGCAATTAGTTTTCATATCCATAGATTTCCTTTCTTTGTAATAATTTCTATATTATTCTTTTCATATTTCTGTTCAGTCAGCTTATAATTATGGATTACGATCAGAGTAATTCTTTTCCAAGTCAAAGTCTATTGAATAGGCTAATTATTGACATGTTTGGCAGAAAATTGAATTGCTTACATAAGAAATCTGGTCAAATCTTATTACATATTACATATAAGCAAGAAAATTTAGAGTGGTCATACTATAGTAGTGAGTTGGTAAGCTGTAATTAATGTAATTTGATCCAAGATTGGAAAATCCGATTACACATCACATATTAAACTGAGCTTCATCAGAAAAGCACTATATATATACTCACATCTTGCTAACTGTGATAGTCACCTAAGAAACATGGATGTGAAGTTTATTTCAATCTTTTTTTTCATTTTCCTGTTTCGTTCAGCGAAAACATTTGGTGACCAGCTTACAAATCAAAGAGATCTAGATACTTACATAGTACAACTTGAGTTTCCTGATGATCTATTTTTCTCAGATTCACATGATTTATACCTCTGGCATCAATCATTTTTGCCTACAACTTCAGCAAATTCTGATCTTTCATCGCGCATTATTTATTCTTATCACCATGTTTTTAACGGATTTGCTGCTATGTTGTCATCAGATGAAGTGGAAGAAATGGAAATGAAACCAGGATTTGTGTCTGCGCGTCCCCAAAGGATTCTGGAGTTGGATACCACACACACTCCAAGTTTCCTAGGGTTACACCAGAATGTTGGCTTGTGGAATGCTTCAAATTCTGGTAAAGGTGTGATTATTGGTTTGCTAGATTCTGGAATAACTCCAAAACATCCTTCATTCAACGACAATGGAATGCCTCCTCCCCCTGCCAAATGGAAAGGAAAATGTGAGTTCAATTTCACAGCTTGTAACAACAAGCTTATTGGAGCACGGAACTTTGTGAAGACGGCTACATCACCTTTGGATGGAAAGGGACACGGGACACATACTTCAAGCACAGCCGCTGGAAACTTTGTGGATGGTGCCAATTTACTTGGTAATGCTAATGGCACTGCTGTTGGCATTGCACCCCGTGCTCATTTGGCCATGTACAGAGTCTGTGATGATGGTCTTTGTCAGGAAGCCTATATCTTAGCTGGTCTTGATGCTGCCATTGAAGACGGTGTGGATGTTATTTCCATTTCCCTTGGAGGACCGCCAATGCCTTTTTATGATGATTGTCTAGCAATTGGCGCATATAGTGCGATTCAGAAGGGGATTTTTGTAAGTTGCTCGGCAGGAAATAAAGGACCGACTGTTGGTACTGTAAAGAATGGAGCTCCGTGGATTCTCACTGTTGCTGCTAGTACAACAGATAGAAAGATAAGAGCGGTAGCAGTTTTAGGCAATGGAGCAAAATATGTGGGCGAATCTGCCTTTCAACCAACAAATTTTTCAGGTAAATTGTTGCCACTCGTAAATGCTAACAATTGTGAATCGTTGCCTACAATTGATGTTAAGGGTAAAATAGTGTTGTGTGATACCAGTGGTGACTTGTCAAGAATAGAAAAAGGAGAAGAAGTGAAAAATGCTGGTGCCGCAGCCATGATACTCATGAACGAAAAAAATGGTGGCTATACAACATTTGCAGATGTTCATGTCCATCCCACAACTCATGTCAGTTACTTTAACGGACTAAAGATCATAAACTATATAAAATCAACATCAGCCCCTGTTGCAACAATATCATTCAAAGGAACAAGAATCGGAAACAAACACGCGCCAACAGTTGCTTCCTTCTCTTCTAGGGGACCATCTTTGGCAAGTCCAGGCATATTAAAGCCCGACATTAGTGGACCCGGAGTCAATATCCTTGCGGCGTGGCCAACCTCTGTAGAGGAGATGATAACATCTGCTACATCGACGTTTACCATCATTTCTGGCACGTCGATGGCTTGCCCTCACCTTGCGGGAGTAGCAGCATTGTTAAAGAACACACATCCAGATTGGTCTCCAGCTGCAATTAAATCTGCAATCATGACCACTGCTGATATCGTCAATCTTGAAAAGGATCCAATTGAGGACGAAAGACTTAAACCTGCTAATCTATTTACAATCGGATCAGGGAACGTGAACCCATCAAGAGCAAGTGATCCAGGACTCATTTATGACATTCACCCCGAGGATTATGTGCCGTACTTATGTGGCTTGAAATACACAGATATACAAGTTAGTGCAATTGTGAGAAGGAAGGTACATTGTACATCAAGCATAGCTGAGACGGAGTTGAACTACCCTTCGTTTTCCATTCATTCGAAATCAGGGGCTCAAACATATACAAGGACTGTAACTAATGTTGGAGAAGCTAATTCAACTTACACAGTTAAAGTGTCTGGACTCGACGGTGTTGAGGTAACTGTTAGTCCAATCACCTTGAAGTTTTCAGCGTTGAATCAGAAGGCGTCATATAATGTAACTGTTAAGCCATCAAAGCTTCCATTACATTCCCAAGGGTACATAACATGGTCTTCTTGTAGGTACTCTGTTAGAAGTCCAATACAAATATCCCCGTATAGCATTTAAAGATTTAAATGGCTTTGTTACGAGAGATGAGTTCTCCATGATTTATTAAACAAATCCTTCTGTGTTCTTAATTCTTATATGATTCTTTTGGAAAGGCGAATCAGGGGTTATTATGAAGAAAAAAATGTGCAACAGAAAAATGGAAAATAATAAATAGAATGATGAAATTGTAATAACAAACCAGCAGGGATAGCAACGGGGCAGTACAATAAGGTTAGTGATCAGTCATTTAAAAATTTTACATCAATTTTGTTTTAATAAAACTCACACTGTTTTATGAGCTTAAGGTCGAGCTTCAAACTCAACTTTGGCTGCTGTGATAGAGAACTAGATATTTGGCAGAGAAAGAATGGTAGAATATGTTGGGGGAGAAAGCACCACAACTAAAGTTTGATATGATGAAAATAATGAAAATAAATTGGACACGAGAGTTTTACGTGGAAAACCCTCTAAATGATAGAAGGGAAAAACCACGGGGTAGAAGGATCTCACTATTTTAATATGGAGTACGCAGCTCTCAAATACAAGGAGAAAACAACAATAAACACTTCTCTCTTGTAAAAGGAACAACTACTAAAGAGGACACTCAAGACTAAAATATTTATCTTGGTGTATAACTCTCTTTGTATTCTTACTCTCTCTTTCTGGGATGGGATAAATGAGGGCAAGAGGTTTTCTATTTATAGGAAACTAGAAACGCGTAAAATCCGCGTATTGAACCTCCCTTTTTGACTACGCGTTCAAAACGCGTTTTGTTCCTTTTTTGACTACGCGTTCAAAACGCGTTTTGACTATCTTGCAGAATAATATACATACCACTGATCTTCACTGATTAATTAGCTTATATATAAAAGAAATTTTATGAATTTCATCAAACTCAGTTAAGAAAGAAACAATGAGAGGGAGTTTCAGGTATCTTGGATCTCTAATCCAGGACAATGGTGAGATTGACGAGGATGTTACACACTGTATTGGAGCAGAATGGATGAAACGCAAACTTACATCCGATGTCTTGTGTGATAAACATGTTCCACCAAGACTTAAAAGTAAATTCTATAAGGTGTTGATTAGACCAACTATATTGTATGGGGCGGAGTGTTAGCCGATCAAGAACTCACACATTAAAGATGTAAGTAGCAAAATGAGGATGCTGAAATGAATATTTGGACATACTAGGAAAACATAGGGGTGGGAACGAGGATATTTTGGACAAGGTGAGAGTGGCCTCGGTGGTGAACAAGATGAGGGAGACGAGACTGGAATGGTTAGGACATGTGAAGAGAAGATATATTGATGAAGAGGTGTGAGAGGTTAGCCATGGTGGGTGTGAGAAGAAGTATATGTAGGCCAAAAATGTATCGGGGAGAGGTGATTAGAAAGAATGTGACTGTTGGGTTTTAAAGGTGTGAATGAGAAATAAAAGGTTGTGACCTTTACGAAAGGTTGTGACCGTTTCGAAAGGTTGTGACTTTTTCAAAGAGTTGTGACCGTTCCGAAAGGCTGTGACTTTTCGAAAGGTTGTGATTTTTCAAAAAGTTGTGACTTTTTTGAAGAGTTGTAACTTTTCTGAAAGGTTGTAACTTTTGCGAAGGATTGTGACTTTTTCGATAAGGCACAATAAGCACATGTTCACACTACTCTTTATTGTCTATAAATAGAGGATTTTCCTCTCATTTTGAAAAACATTGAATTTCTCCCTCTTTTACATATATTTTCTTACTAACAAAGTTGAATCTTTGTGTGATTTCGTTGCCGGCTTTTGAGTTTGCTAAAATTATTAAAGTTTGAGGTACCGCTACGTCTTTAATAGTTTTTCCATTTTATCTTGGGAGGAAATTACCCCTAACATCGGGTATAGTGAGTGAATTAAATTCCTTAAGGACACATAGTGAATTATGTTGATTCAAATATTTTTTTTCTTCTTTTCATCTTTATTGTTTTTGGTCTGCTAACTTTGATACAGGTATAACTGTGACTCAGCTGCAACTTACTGAGGAGATGACCCTAGATATATAGGAGGATATGAAGGTCGAGAATTAGGGTAAAAGATTAGGAGGCAATCGAGCGTTGTCTAGTTTTTCCTATCAATATTAGTATTGATACTCTCCTGCTATCTTATTCTTCAATTTTTTTTTTGTATTACCTATTGTTTTATTACCTTTTTCTTAAGTATCGTACTATTTGTTATTACTATTATTTCTTATTCATATTTTCAGCATGACTTCTTTTGTACTACTACATTTCCTTTTCATATTGTTTTTTATATATGCATTACTAGGTTGAGGGCTCATCGAAAACAACCTCTCTTCCTTAACAGGGCAGAGGTAAGGTTGTGTACATGTACTACCTTCCCCAATTAATTTCCCAACTCTAATGTAACCCAAATAGAGCACGTGAAGACATGTAGAAATATTAAAGTTCTCAAAATGATCGATATTTGTTAGTGTGATCATTTTAACATTTTAGTAAATTGCAATTTTAGCAATTGTCCATTGATGACATTTAATGTCATCTTTATTATTCTTTCTTTAGTGTATAAAAATGTCTTTCATTATCATCTTTATTTAGTGCAAGACTAAATCATTCCATTATGTATTTTTAATCTAATTATCACTAATAAGTGGTGCACTAAATCATATTATTATGTATTTTTAATCTAATTATCACTAATAAGTGGTGCACTAAATCATAATGGTGCACTAAATCATAATGATACACTAAATGATGATAATGATGACATTCTATTATTTTTTCATCTTTGTATGATTTTCTCTCCTATAAATAGAGAGGTCTTCTTTGTTTTGAAATGTAAGATATAAGAAGAAAAAATTGAGAGAGTTAAGTTTATATAAAAAAGAGAGTTCTTATTAGTTGAAGGGAGGTGTTCTTTGTGTAGAGCTTTAAACTCAACTCTTGTCCAGAGTTTGTTGAGTTACATTTTTGTGATAAGGTTGTTGTATCCTAGAGGGGACAAGTCAAGAGGACTACTGCTGGACCAGTGAAACGATTTACTGCAGTGGGCTTGAATCTCTTAAAGAGAGCGAGATTTCCGCACCTCAGCCAAGAAGTGAAGCTAATTTCTTCATTTTATTTTTCAATTGTAATTTGTAATCTTATAATTTCACCAACAATATTAATATTATATCAATCTCAAGTTGACAATAATGTCTAGCTAGTTGAGTTTAACAACATTTCATGATTAGTAGGAATTTCCTTCTCTACAAGTAGCAGATTAATTTAGTTCAAAGTCAACTTCTTAATTATTTTAATCAGTTATTGAATGTAATTAAGATCGCTAGCTGTGGAGTGGAGGTAGTGTTCCTTGTTCATGTGTTAGCAATTATATCAGCTACCAGATCTTGAATCATTTTTTCAACCCTTTTTTAGAAAAAATAAATTATAGCATGATTGAAGACTTGCACAATTAACTAAGTTAATACGTACTGTAGTTGCTAGCGTTACTGTTTTTTACACAATTAACCAACCGAGTACAATTGCTAACGTAATTGTGTTCCAATAATATAGAACTCTGTACTAGCATTAGTATAAATCTAATCAGTTGTGCTGCAAATTAAGGATCCAACCAACAAACGCATGCATAGTCCTTTGATCACATTCTCTCAATAACAATGGAGAATCTAGCATTTTTAGCATTAACTTGTGTTTACCTTGTAACAGCTAATTGCTGCTTGGCCATGAATATCAGAACTGATCAATCTTCTCTTCTTGCCTTGAAATCCCACATTACTTCAGATCCTAATCACATTCTTTCAACAAACTGGTCTTCTTCTACCTCTGTTTGTGATTGGATTGGAATCACTTGTAGCTCTCGTCATAAACGAGTGATTGCACTGAGAATTTCAGACACGGAGATTACTGGTACCATCCCACCACAACTTGGCAATCTCTCTTATCTTGTTTCACTTGATCTAAGCTACAACAATTTCCACGGTGAACTTCCACCGGAGTTGCTTCATTTGCCAAAGTTGAGAGAAATTGATCTTGGTTACAGCAACTTCACCGGAGAAATTCCAATAGGAATAACCATTCTTCCCAGCTTGAAATTGTTCGCCATGGGATTCAATGAATTACTCAATGGCTCCAATGTGCTTTCAAGAGACAACATCTCAACACTTGAAATTTTGGATTTCCCAGGAGCTGGTTTAACAGGTGATTTCCTTTCTGATTTATGTCGTCGCCTTCCCAGATTGCAAAATCTTGGACTTGGAAACAACATGTTAAGCGGAGAGATACCAAGAAACATATCTGAATGCTCGCAAATTCAAGTCTTATTTTTGTCTCAAAATAACTTTGTTGGGACAATTCCAAGAGAATTAGGTAACTTACCGCTGCTGCAACAGTTAGCTATTGGAGATAACCGTTGGGTTTTAAAGGTGTGAATTAGAAATGAAAGGTTGTGACTTTTTAAAAAAAGTTGCGATTTTTCTGAAAGGTTGTGTCTTTTGAGAATGGTTGTGTCTGTTCCGACAAGCCATAATAAGCACATGTTCACATTAAACTTTGTTGTCTATAAATAGAAGATTTTCCTCTCATTTTTAAAAATTAAATTTTCCCTTCTTCTGCATATATATTTTCTTTCAAACAAAATTGAGTCTTTATGTGATTTTGTTGCTGGCTTTTGAGTTCGCTGAAATTATTGAAGTTTGAGGTACCGCTACTTCTTTAATAGTTTATCCGTTTTATCTTGGGAGAAAATAATCCATAACCTCGGGTACAGTGGGGATTAAATTCCTTAAGGACACACAGTGAATTCTATGGACTCGGATACTATTTTTTATTTTCATCTTTATTGTTTTTGATTTGCTAATCTTAATACTGGAGGAGTAACAATAACAACTTAGAAGGTATGTGTTTACAGTGCCATTTTATTTTTGTGGGATTTTAACTTGTACGTAATGTATACTCTTGCTTTACAGCCTTGACAGGCACAATTCTTGATGAGATTGGTCATCTTTATAACTTGGAGTCTTTAAGCATGGCCACAAATAAGTTAACAGGCTCAATCCCTTTAACCATATTCAACGTTTCATCACTTCAAGATTTACGTATGACTGATAACAAGATTGAAGGATCTCTACCAAGAGAAGTTGAAAATTTGACTATGCTTAATGTACTTTATCTTGAAATGAATCGCCTGGAAGGTATGCAAAACTAACTAATTCACTGACATTTTAGAGTTCCATCTTCTTGGGTACTTCTGCTGATCCTAATCTTACTGAATTTTCTAGGAGTAATTCCAGATGAAGTTGGTAACCTTGAACAGTTGCTGGACCTTTGGTTGTCTTTCCATAAGTTTAGTGGGTCGATCCCTATTGGTATCTTCAATATCTCAAATCTTGTATATATTTCACTCACAGGGAACCACATTTCAGGTGGTCTTCCTTCCACTATAGGCCATGGGTTACCTAATGTTCAAGAATTACTTCTAGGAAGAAACAATATCAATGGTGTCTTACCTGCTTCCATCTCAAATTTGACGAAACTTACCTATCTAAATCTCGGTGAAAATGAACTTACATGTCCAATTCCTGAATCTATAGGAAAATTAAGATTTCTTCAAAAACTTCGATTGAACAATAACTCCTTCACAAGTGAATTAACCTTTATTACTCCATTGGTCAATTCTAAACAATTTAGACTTCTAATATTGTCTTTGAATCCCCTAAATGCAATGCTTCCAAAATCCATCAGCAACCTTTCGTCTCTTGAAATGTTTTATGCAGAAGGTTGTCACCTCAAGGGCTATCTTCCAAATGAAATCAGGAATTTGAGAAATCAATATTCTTTGAAAGATAATGACTTTACTGGAATTATCCCTACGACAGTAAGTTCTTTGGAAAAGCTTCAACAGCTTTCACTTGGTGCAAACAGAATAAGTGGTCCTTTCCCTGTTGCTTTATGTGACCTACCCAAAGTATTCCCAAGTGCGTGGGGGATGTGACTTCCCTAAGGGAGATTTATCTTGATTCCAATAACTTCACTGCTAGCATACCTTCAAGTCTATGAAACCTACAAGACATTTTGAATCTGAACTTGTCTTCTAATTTCTTCAATGGCTCTCTGCCATTAGAAGTTGGAAACCTCAAGGCTGCAATACTTCTAGATCTTTCCTGGAACCAAATCTCGGGCAACATTCCAAGTACATTGGGAGGACTACAAAAATTGATTCAACTATCTTTGGCTCATAACAGAATTGAAGGATCTATTCCTGAGACATTTGGGAAACTCATAGATTTGGAAACATTGGATCTTTCATATAACAATATGTCTGGTGTTATTCCAAAGTCACTAGAGGAACTTAAGCAGCTACACTCCTTTAATGTCTCATTCAACAGGTTACATTCATGTCGAATGAAGGATTGTGTGGTAACCCTCAAAAGCATACCCCAGCTTGTCCTTCTAATTCAAAGAATCAGTCCAAGTTGAAGAAACGAAGACTGATATGGATTATAGTTGCCACTTCAGTTATATCTGTAATAGGGATTGCTTCAGCAATAGTTTTCGTGTTGATAAGACGACGGGGTAAAACAATCAAAGCTGAAGATGAGTGGTCGCCTGAGGTAGCACCACAAAGATTTTCTTACTATGAACTTCAAAGAGCAACTCAGAGTTTTGATGAAAATAACTTGCTAGGTAGTGGAAGTTTTGGTTCTGTTTATAAAGGGACGTTGGAAGATGGGATGATTGTAGCTGTTAAAGTTTTCAATGTGCAGATGGAAGGTACATTTCAAACCTTTGATAGAGAATGTGAAATCTTGCGGAATCTCCGTCACAGATATCGACCAAGATCATTAGCATCTGTTGTAACTTGGATTTTAGAGCATTGATACTTGAGTACATGCCAAATGAGAGCTTAGACAAGTTGCTATATTCTCGAGATTATTGTTTGAACATAATGCAAAGATTGAATATCATGGTCAATGTTGCATCTACTCTGGAATATCTCCATCATGGTTACTCAGTACCTGTTATTCACTGTGATCTGAAGCCTAGCAACGTGTTACTTGACAACAACATAGTGGGACACCTGACTGACTTTGGCATTGCAAAACTTCTAACCAAGGAAGAGTCTATTGGTCACACTACAACCTTTGCCACAATTGGTTACATTGCTCCAGATCAATTCATTATTTAACTTGTAACAATGTTACGGATTAACACGTTAAAAGTTTATTTTCTGACATGTTTTCTTTTTCAGAGTATGGCTTAGAAGGCCTTATATCCAAGAGGTCTGATGTTTATAGTTATGGTATCATGTTGCTTGAAACATTTACAAAGAAGAAACCTAATGATGAAATGTTCGTGGGGGATTTGAATTTGAGAAGCTACGTGCATAATTTCACTTCATCATGAGCTGAACCAAATCATAGATGCTGACTTACTAGCACTAGCTGAACAAAACTTAAGTCAAAAGCTGCAATGTGTCATCCATCATGGAGTTAGCCATGAATTGCACAGCTAATATTCCAATGGAAAGGATGAACATGACTGATGTTGTAGCAACACTGAAAAAGATCAAACAGAAGCTTTCTTCCCCTGTTATTGAACGACGACCTAATGTGACATGACAATAGTTACTTTCCACATCCCTTTTGTAAGAACAGAAAAGAAAAACAGCTATTAGTAGTAGTTCTTCCTCCATTTTGGAATTCACTCTGATATTGTACATGTTTGATCTGTTTAGGTGTAAGACATTACATTACTATCACCTGTAATTCATTAGAAGTGGACTTTTGGTTTTTGTTCTCTTGGTTACTGTCAATTTCCTGCTCTTGCAATGTTATCTATGTATTTTGAGCTCTACATTTCACTGGCTTATTGTAGAGTTCTGTTGATAATATGAATTAATATGTCACAAACTCATATAAATTGTCATTTATAAATAAATAAATAAAAGCAATACTTGTTGGTTCAACTTGTTTTTGGCGAATCACGTCTAGTTTTTTGTATTAGCTAAAATTAATTGATCTAGAAAAGCTTAGTGTAATATAATTTGATAGATATTTTCATTCAACAAGATATATCGAAGTTGGCAACTAAGTTGGACAAAAGATTATAAAATATCTAATATAGTTCTAATCCTACTTTATACTTTTTTTTATTTCTTTCTTTAGGTATGAACACATTTAGAAATTCTAGATCCCAATAAATAACAACACTCAGGGAAAACATAAAGTAGTGGTGTGGATTCACTAATTCAATGAATGATAACATTATCTACACTTACAATAAGATAGCAACATTTTAATCATATCCTATGATATATTTATTTTTGTGATATATCTTTATACGTATAAATAAGGATTGTGATAGATTATAAAGGCGTTTGATGATGAAAGAGCCGTTTATAATAGTTGTGCGGTGTAGTTAGAGTCATGAAGCTAATCAATCATAGAAGTAGTCGATCATGGTGATTGACCGTGAAAAATTTACAGGCAACTGAGATTGATAGTTTTAATTGTGCGATATTAATAAAAAGAATTATAATAAAATTACATATTCACAAGAAACTTTAGCGAATTACATTTTATAAATTTCAAAATTTTGTACAAGGTTTAAATGAACCATATCTATTAAGGCAACAAATTTGTTGAAAAAATTAAATGCAATAAAAGCATATAAAAAAAAAAGAAAGATTTTGAATTTGAGTTATCAGAATAAATTATTTTTTTAGTAAAAAATATTTTCGATGGAATGAAACCTTACAGAATTTAAATTAATGGAAGATGGAACAGAAGATAAAGAAAAAGAAAAAGAAGAAGAAAGAGAAGTAGGGGAATATAAAAAGTGAAAAAGTCTTTAGGCTGAACATTAGATTGTCGGGTCTGGTTCTGCCAGTCAAATTCGGCTTTCCAGTCCACCTTCAATGACCCCACCTACCTGCTCATCTTTTTCTTCTCCAAAATTTTGACAGATTAAATTGGGGAAGTTCGTAATTACCTAGAAATGTAGGGGGCTATACCAAAATTCTCAAAGATGGGAAAGAGGAGAGAGACAGGAGGAGAGATGAACAAGTATAGTATATTCTAGAGAGAGAGAGAAAACCAAAAGAGGAATAGCTGGATTCACATGGCTGTTTTACTAATGGGTCCTCTTTTTCTCTCTCTCTTTCACCTAACCGACAATTATGATCTTTGAACATTAAACAAAGGGGAAATAACTCAAGAAAAAGAATTCTTCTTCCTTCTTCAATCCTTCTTTTTTTTTTAGCCCCCTTTTATCTGTTGATTTTGAGCTGGAGAAGTTATGGCTGATGATAAGGTATGGATTTGCATTTTGGGTTTTTTCTTGTGTAAAGAAAAAGTTCATTTCTTTACTTGTTAAAGCTAATTTCATTTTGGAAATTGTATGAGGATTCTTGATTTTTGGAATTAGTGTGTATTGTATGGAAATATCATTTCTCTTTAGCCAATCTGAGTTCAGGAAGTAGCCTTGTGCAAGTCTGTTGTATTTGTTTGATTATTGAGTACAAATCTGGGTTTAGTTTTGTTTTTTATTTGAGAAAAGTTGATGGTTCTTTGTTGCAGGCTCTTGCTCATCTTTTTCTGAAATCGAAGGAGATCTTTCTCTAGTATCTCTGAGGGTGGAATTAACATTTTGGACCCTCAAATTAGTTTCAGCTTCAAATAGTTGATCTTTTCATCTTCACGATGCTTTATTTGTTTAGGATCTGGTCTTTTTCGTTTATTTACCTGAGGGGTTCTTTCTTTTGGAGAAGTTTTTGGTGATAGAAATGTCTCTAATCTACTTGGATGTGTTGTTATAGATCTGATCTTAGCCGTCCATGATCTGTTGCTATTAAGTACTTGATCGAGCCTTCTGGTTTCGCTTTGCTTATGTCTTGCTCCTTATCAGATGAATCTTTTTTTTTATTGTGCTTCTGAATGATAGTGCTAAGTTTGTTTGCATGTTTTTTCCCCTGGATAGAGTTTAGGGGTTTGGAGAGGAGGGCGGGGTACGTGGGTTGTAGTCTTCCTTGTTTTTGTTTATTATGCTGCATCTTAGTTATGGAAAATGCTGATCTGAGATCTATGTTTGATGTGAACTGTAGGAGATGTCAACTCCTGTTATGGATGGGAACGATGCAGTCACTGGTCATATAATTTCTACAACCATTGGGGGCAAGAATGGCGAGCCAAAGCAGGTAGACCTGATGTCTTTATCAGAAAATAAGTTCATTAGTTAGACACAATTTTTGTCTTTTTGATATGTGTTGCTTCTTTCACTAGAAGAATGAAAAATAATCCGGGCATATTACACACTTTATAAACAGACACGAACAATTTACCCTTTAATTTTTTCTTTACATACTTGCATGTCTTGTATTGAATCATGAACATGTGCAATCTGATCTATTACATGAAATTGAAAATCTGTTTGCCTTCCAATAATATTTGGTGCAGACAGTCAGTTACATGGCTGAACGTGTTGTGGGGACTGGATCGTTTGGAATTGTCTTTCAGGTATATGAACATGTATCTTTTTGATTTGCTAATCCTTCTTTTTTTCAAAAAAAACTTTTTGTTTGACATTATGCTTCTCTTATGAAGGCAAAATGCCTGGAAAACGGGGAGACTGTGGCAATAAAGAAGGTTCTGCAAGACCGTAGATACAAGAATCGTGAGTTGCAGCTAATGCGCACTATGGATCACACAAATGTAGTTTGCCTAAAGCACTGCTTCTATTCAACTACGAGTACAAATGAGCTTTTTCTCAATTTAGTCATGGAGTATGTTCCAGAAACTATGTATAGAGTGCTAAAGCATTATAGCAATATGAACCAGAGAATGCCACTCATCTATGTTAAGCTTTACACCTATCAAGTGAGTGAAGTGCTTTCCTGAGTGGTATTTTTGTTTCCTAAGTTTGAGCAATACTAAGTGGTATTATTGTTTCCTAAGCTTTGAGCCATACTAAGATTTAGACGTGTTCAGGTATTTAGAGGGCTGGCTTACATGCATACTGTTGCTGGAGTATGCCACAGGGACTTGAAGCCTCAGAATGTTTTGGTAATGCATCTTTCAAGCTGCTAAATTTGAATAGTGCATTATAGTTTTTCCCCTTATTTCATTGTTTGCTGTCACAGGCAGACCCTCTTACTCACCAAGTAAAAATCTGTGATTTTGGAAGCGCAAAGGTGCTGGTAAGTGTAAATCATAGGAGTTTATTTCTGTTCTATCCTCATATTCGTACTAAAGAAAAATGGATTTGATCCTTGTCTTCGTGAGTAGTGTACACTGTTGTTAATTCAAATTTGGTCAGTAATAATTCTGACTTAGCTAGGTGAGTCTTTTGGCCTCATTGTACTCAGTAATGTTAGTGTTAACTGTAAATTGATCCTTTCTAGATGTCCAGGATATGTTGACCCTTCGTATATTTGTCATTGAATACCTGATAACACATGTAGTTAAATACTTATTGTTGAAAGATTTCTGAGACATGCTAATTATTTTGGGAGAACACCTGTTAACCATGTTTATGTGATTGGTCAGAGTCTATAGATTCACCTGTTAGTTGATGTTGTTGTTACTTTCACGTGTTGTTTATTACAAGTTGAGTCTGACCATGTTGGAGTTAGTTGACATTTACTATTTACTCATGGTGCAGTGCTATAATTCCAAATTACCCCCCTTAGCATCTCCCATGAACTGCAAATTCATAATGTAATGTTTGTTTTCTCTTTTTCTTGTGAGGGACAGAATGGGGGCTATAATAGCATGACGAAATTCATATTCCTTCCATGAAATACCTTTGATGGGCCTTTCACATTTTCAGTGGCTTTAAATAAGAACAACAATAGGTTCCCACGACTGTGTGAATTCATTAGCTTAAATTAACTTTTGCAAGCTTATGATCATTTCAGAAATTTCCTTAACTTTGTGTGAGAATTACTCAATTTTGAGATTGTGGTTGGTTCTTGTATTTATGGAAATACCATATTTTATCAGGTTAAAGGAGAAGCAAACATCTCATACATCTGCTCGCGGTTTTATCGGGCTCCTGAACTCATATTTGGTGCAACAGAGTATACTACTTCAATTGATATCTGGTCAGCTGGCTGTGTCCTTGCTGAGCTTCTTCTGGGCCAGGTTTGTAGTGATCTAGACTTCTATAACTTACATATTGTCCGTGAAATCTCTAGGGTCTCTTCTGGTGCACTATTCCAATTTCTAACTAATTTTTGCAATCATCTTCTTGCAGCCATTGTTCCCCGGAGAAAATGCCGTGGACCAGCTTGTTGAGATAATCAAGGTGCAGTGTGATTAATTCTTATAAACTAATGCAAATGTTGTAGCGGAATGTGGTTTCATTTGCTTCATCTTATAGGTACTTGGAACACCGACAAGGGAGGAAATTCGCTGCATGAATCCAAATTATACTGATTTTAGGTTTCCACAAATCAAAGCACACCCTTGGCATAAGGTTTGCTTTCACTTGATTTTATTCGTACCTAGTGGAGCAACAATTTCTTGTTTTGCTGCTTGCTGTGTGGATCATCCCTGTTGAATTTTGTACTGAGATTGAAGTGAGTTGTCAAGGGAGTCTTTTTTTGTTAATGAAAGATATTTTTTTTAGTTGATTAGAGGCCAAAAAAAAATGAAAGTAAAAGGAGTGAGCATCTCTGACATATCGAATTTGTTTAAGCTTTCTCTTAAAGAACATAGATGCTGGCTTGCTGATGGAATTTGTGAAGATGTAATTATTAAGATATCCCTCGAGGTTCTTTTTTCTTTCTAAAAAAAGAAGAGATCCCTTGAGGTTAGATCTCAGTTTCTATTAATCGAAATTTGTTATCCTCTTGATTAATGAGTTTGTACTGAAGCAGCTATAACTTCAGATTGGCTTCCCTGAAGAGTACTCATTGAATTTAGGTTTTCAGTGGATATGTACTCCACATCCTGATGACTATATTTTATTCTTGCAAAATAACATTAATGACAAAACTGCAAATAAATTCTTTTGTTGTTTCCGACCTCATGTATGTCATGATCTGCTGCTAACTTACTTATTATGTCCATCTCAGGTTTTCCACAAACGGATGCCTCCTGAAGCAATTGACCTTGCTTCTCGGCTACTGCAGTACTCACCAAGTCTTCGTTGCACTGCAGTAAGTTCATTTTTTAAAATTTTTTCTCTGATGGATTTTTCATTCATTTAAACAGCAGTTCCTGTTGCACGATTGGCATGTCTTCATTTGGGGTGGCCATTTCTGTGGTCCTTTTTATGCTCCCACATCTCCTTGTGTTGTTTTTGCTGAGTTGTTACCAGCGCTCAGCTCCCACATTGTTTCTCTTGTTTATTTAACAATGAATTTCTAAATCCATTAAATTAACACACTTCTCATTTTGCAGCTTGAAGCATGTGCACATCCTTTCTTTGATGAACTTCGTGAACCAAATGCACGCCTTCCCAATGGTCGCCCATTGCCTCCTCTCTTCAATTTTAAGCAGGAGGTACGGCTTTCACGTGTTTATTCTTAAATTAAAGGTTACACCATCCATGCTTCATTCTTCCTGATCTCAGCTGAAGGGCACTCCAGGGTAGTCACAGTAGGCATTCAATGTGATTAAATTCTTCAGATTACCCAGAGGCTAGACTATAGAAGTAAGTTTGGTAATTAGCGGAGATTTAGAATGATTGATTCCATGAATCCACTGGAAGGCAGACACCTTTTTCTGATACCCTTGTGGCTGGTGGTAATAGTTCATCGTTGATCCAAGTCCAGAGTATACACCGGAGAATGAATTCGAGCACATTCTTATTCTGGAGCATGGATGCGTTATGCTATGAATCGCCTCATGTTTAAAGTTGATGTTTTGGAATGGCAAGCTTGAAGAGGGTAATGCAATCTTGCATTTAATAAGTTATGCTACTTGGAGGTACTGACGGCTACTCGTGTTGATACAACAGGATGACATGGGACTCATTCTGGATTTGGCAAAAAATAAGTGTTCCCTGACGAAGGAAAGGCAGAATTGAGAGGACAAAGAAGATGGAGATTGAGACATCAACCAGAAGGAGAAAAGGGAGAAGAAACAAGAAGGCAGAAACTGACGGGCATCCTTTATGTCTGAAGATTGACAAAAGGACTGAACCTATACTTATTTGGCCAAGAATAAGTTGGGTAACTTAAGGTCTATAACATTAAGGTTTATACAATACCACTGGATTAAATGGCCTAATATTGGTCCTTTCACATTGTTCTTTGAGACAACCCTTTGAGGTTCTTATGACTATGTAAGAAAGTTATGTTAGGTTGGGTGAAAATCATTCTAGCCAAGAAGTTCCGATGATCAGATTAGTGTTGGCAACAAAAACAAGTAGAGTAGTCTAGCGGTGAGAAACATCTCTGGTGGAGTGTCAGTATATTTATTGGGGTGAAGTGACCTTGAGGTTTTGAGATTACACCTTGAATAACGGGAATGCCCTTTTCTCCCATACCATGATGTCAGACAATAGGTTCTAAGTGAGGCATATTGGTACAGCATCGAGTGTGAAGAAGCTATGCACTGACACTGAATCTTAATGAAAGAAAGCCTTTTCATCCTTATCCCATATCTACTGTAAAGAGGGCCAGGGAGAAGAATGAAGAGTTGGACTTCCAAGAAAAATAGCAAGTTGTAAGTTGTTGTGAGAAAGACACGGAAATAGGTATCAGTGAAGGATAAAACCTCATTCTTTGGCTATCTCCATTCTAATTGGTTACTAAGGAGATGTTAGTCACAACAGCATTTTAGTTACTAGGACGCGGCAAATTGTTAAAGCATGTATTTCTACAAAAAGCACAACTTAACTGTACATATGTTTAGCTGGAATTGTCATCTTCAATTTTCCATTATAATTTAGAAGCATGTCAAGGCCATTAATATTGAAAAACTATATTACTATCACAGTTTACGCATTCTATACTTATTTTAGATTAACTCTATTGCTTATCCAACTATATTTTCGTGGTTTCAGTTGTCTGGTGCCTCTCCGGACCTCGTAAACAGGTTGATACCAGACCATATCAAAAGACAGATGGGACTGCATCTTTTTGCATCCCACGGTGACACGACGTAAAGTACATGCTTAGAAAAGTATACTAGTTTATGATCTATATATGAAGGGATCCAAGTTACATCCCTTCCAGAGCAGAGAAGTCCAGTATGACAAGCGACAGCATCTCCTGGTCGATAAGGACAATGTAATGGGCTGCAGTGCATTTTAGTTCTGTACTTGGTATTATCTTTTTTGTTCCACTCTTCAAAGTCTTCCTATGTTAGCAGCCAACTAGTGAAAAGGAAATATGTTTTTGTACATGTTTGTTAGTATTAAATTGACCAGAAAGCTTCCAGGGACACGATTGAATGACATGTATGGACAAGTTGCAAGGCTCCAAAAGGATTGCCAGGACTTGAAAGGGCAGTGTTTTTTCTTCTTAAGTTGATATCTCACTTCAGTTTGTATGTAGCAGTCTTCTACTTTGAAAAAAGTTGCAACCAAATTTGTGTTACAGTCGCTCTTATGTGATTATGATTAATCAAACATATCTATTTTGTTGCCTCTTGATCTGTTCTTGTCATTTTAACCTTAATTCTTTGATGCTTCCTGCTTTTCATTTCATCGTGACACCTTTTTGTTTGGACCTCTTCTCTCCATGCAGGTCGATGATTATGTTGTCACCATTGTGATATGGTAAAAATTATAGGCACCATTCTTGTTAATAATATTTGGTTAAAAATGTAGCCGGCATCTTCTTTGAATCTTTCATCGAAAGAATTCATAGTTTTCAAATTTGTTGCTTTTCCTTGCTAGTTTTTTTGGTTAAAAAAGAGCAGAAGTTTGCTTCATACTGCTCTATTAATTTCTTATTGTTTTATATTTTTTGGAGTTTTGAATGCTTATTTTTTGATCGGAAAAGGGCCTAAAATGTTCTTGAATTATTGAAAATG
Organism: Solanum dulcamara; assembly: GCF_947179165.1. NCBI lineage: Eukaryota > Viridiplantae > Streptophyta > Magnoliopsida > Solanales > Solanaceae > Solanum > Solanum dulcamara. The sequence goes on from NC_077247.1 coordinate 46,086,600, forward strand.
GTACAAAAATGTCTCTCATCCATCTATTTGGTCTAAAATGTTCTTGACATTCATCTTTAGGTCCAAAAATGACCTTTTTTTTAACGGAAAAGGGCATGAGGGGTATTTTTGTACTATTTTCAATAGTACGAAGGCATTTTAGGCTTTTTCCGTAATTAAAATTCTGTTAAATAAATTTTAATTTATAATTAATTTTAAAAAATTAAACAATACCCAATAGATTGTCGTCACGTGTTTAAAAAAATTATGTAAATTATTTAATTAAAATTTTGTTAAATAAATTTTGATTTATAATTAATTTTAAATAATTAAATTGTAACCAATAGATGGTCATTGTGTGTTTAAAAAAATTATTTAATTAAAATTAATGCAAATTGATTTTTGTATCATTTTTAATAGTTCAATGACATTTTAGGCCTTTTCCCTTTTTTTTTTGACATAGTGTTGCTATGTATTGCTATAAATGGTAATAAATAAAAAGTATCGCTAAAATTATTAATTATTTATTAAAAATACTCTCCTAAATAATTTTTTCTTTATATCATTTGTTAAAAGTCGAGCTCATCTATGTCATTGCCGTTCAATTAGGTGCCTATTCATGCCATTATTTTTTAACTGAAAACAGTTCTGATTTTGTGAAATTATTTTATATATGACTAATTATAATTTAGCCACGTCATTAGATAATAATAATAATAATTATTATTATTTCTTAAAGAATCCATAATTCTAAAAATCATTTATGAAATTAAAAAACCCATCCAAATTATAAATAAAAAAAACCTTAATTTTTTTTCTCGTTTACTCATTCATGATCCGGATCTTGTTCTTTTAATACTATTTTTCATTGCAATGTTATTTATTAAATTGCTCAATCTGAATAATTTGATCTATTATACCGTTAGGATCTCTTATAATTTGGTGGGTTTTTTAATATCATAAATGCTTTTCAATGTTAGAATTTTTTTTTTTAAAAAATATAATAACTAATGATGTGCCCGAATTAAAAAATAATGGCATGACTAGATAAACTAATTTAGATAGAGTGAACATTCTCTAAAATAGATTTTCCTATAAAGATAGCTAGCAATATTCATCCTAGTTTTGAGAGGTACAACGCCTAGTTCTAAATCTCAAATTCTGAACCTCAAACTCTGAACCCCGAATCTCAAATTCTGAACCTCAAATTCCGAACTTTGAACTCCAAACCTCAAACCCTAAATCCTAAACTCCAAATCTCAAACCCCAAACTCTGAACCTCGAATCCCAAGTCCTGAATTCTAAACCTTAAACTTTAAATCCCAAGCCCTAAATCCTAAGCCCCGAACCTCAAAACCCAAATCTTAAACTCCAAACCTTGAACCACAAACTCTGGACCTAAACCCCCAACCCAAACCTAAAACCGCCCAAACACCAAACCCTAAGCCCTTAATCATAAACACCGAATTTCGTATTCTGAACCTTGAAACCTTGAAATTCTACCCTGAATTTCAAATCCTAAACCTTGAACCCCAATGCTGAACAATGAATTTTAAACCCTAAACCTGATACTCCAAATCCTAAACTTACTAAGAATGTTGCAGAAATAAATGCATATGATAGAAACATCTGCTGAATGTATAATGATATACATATTTATAATATAGTTTTCAAAGTTTGATGATAAAAACTCTTCATATTCAGTAACTATGAGATTGTCTCATTTCAATTTCTAATTAATGAAATAAGTTGAGGAAAGGATAAAAAACGATTGTAATGGAAGGAAAGTGTGTGATTAAGATATTTAAGAGGTGTAATTAAAAGAATGAAGAGGGTAGCTTTTGATTATTATTTTTTAAATACATGGCATATTGATTTTAAAATAAGAGAAAATCCAAAAAACCAAAAATAAGTTAAATAAACATTCTAAAGGTTGAAATGACTATGGAATGTGAAATCAATTCCACCATATCATATTGAATAACCGTAATAAGTGAGAATGTATCCATCAAGTGATTATCTTATTTCACTTTCATGAAATATTATTACTAATGGATAGGAAAATTTACTCTTCAGTACCAAAAATTAATTGGATGGCAAAATGGTCATTCAAAATTTTAAAGGATAATTTGGTAATTCAATTTTTTAATTTTTTTCCCCTCACTTTTAGTATAGTATAATGATATACGATAGATGATAGGATAATTAAGGATGAGTTATGAACCGCCATAAAATCAGAATAAAAGTTTATATCTCTGACTCCAAGGATCGTTAAAATAATAATAATAAAAAAGGATCATTCCATTGAAGGATCATCAATGGATGCAAGGGACAATAATCTCAAAATAAAAGACAAAATTATTTTATCTTATATTTATTTTGGGATATAAGTCGGCTCCAAAATTATTTATTCTATTATTTATATAAAAATGGTGAGATAAATTATCTCATATCCATCTTCATACCAAATAAAAAGTAATCAATTATCTCTAAATTTTCTGAATTAAACAAATAAAAATAAATATTATCTATTTTTAATAAAACACCAAAACAAATGAATAGGGAGTAATTGATTATTTTGTTGGGTCTGTATGGGATTCCGTACTAATTGTCTGTTTCATTTTTGTAAGAGTCAAACTATGCACAGAGCAAACTCGCATTTCAAAACTTTTATGAAATGATTCACTGCTTCTTCACTTGTACTTCCCAAAGAATATAATCTCTTTTAATTGGTTAAAATAGAGTCTCACCAATGAATACCCTCTGTTTACTATACTTACAATGTTCCTTATCACACTGGAATCTCATAAGAAATGCACTATTGCTGTCCTCTTACGTAAAGACAAGGGGACACTCCCCAAATCTCAAGACTTGCTCTTAATTTTCTTTGCCAACCCACTTCTACTACAAAGAGATAAATTTGAACTACTACAAATAAATTTCAAGAAAATATTTTACTGCTACAGCTTTTTTTTATTTCCAGCTTTGCATCATAGTATAAGTTTAGAGGCAGAATAATAATTTGAATTTTATCAATTTTAAATTCAATGATAGAGATACATATTTCGTAAAAATTTTATCATTATAAATATAAGATTTGAATTAAAATTATTGAATTCGATTGAAATTATAAAATGGACTTTTAGCTTCGCCCCACCCTACGTCATTTGCACTAGTATCCTTATTAAAGACTATTAATTTAAGAAACAAAAATTAAAGAAGAGAAATCCATGCAAAAACTTACTCCACTCTAGCGCAGGTTCAATATTTCATTTGTTTTTTGTTTTCATAACTCACAAACATAATTTTTTTTAAAAAAACTTAAATCAGAAACATGAAGGGACCATGCTAAAAATTGTTTCTTTCTGCAATGATATCGTGGGGTTTCCCATTTGGCTTGTTGAGGGAGAGTATTCATTCAATGGACTATTAATGACAGTAAAGAAAAACAACAACAATGTATTAGCAAAAATCCACAAATAGGAAAATGACAGTTAGAAAAAAAGAGTACAAATTTACATCTATTAATTGTAGGATTAATCTGAATAGTTTTACCAGTAACAAATTTTAGGGAGTAAATTTTGATAGTAGTTACAAACTTACAATGAACTCGAAGGAAATTGGTGGAAATTAGTACTAAATACTTTGGATTCCCTTTACTTAAATAAAAAATAAAAAACCAAACAAGACTTTTCACCCATTTATAAGCTCGAGGGAAATATTTTATTGTGCTCTGCAAAATGATGAATCCTAAAAAGGCCCTTTTTCTGAAAGCTCTGTACCAAAATCTTTCCTATGGGTAATTAGCTTTTTGGATCCAAATGGTAACTTCACTGCTCATTTTCTCAATCTTTTTTCTATGGGTGGCCACTACTCCAGCTTCCATGGGTTTTCTTTCACCTAAAGGTGTCAACTATGAAGGTAAAGATTAAAACTTTACTATACCCTTAATATGCATTTCTTGTTTTTTCCACTGAAAAATCCAAACTTTGTTGTTTAGTTCTATTTATAAGCATTTGTTTGTTTTTGTTTCATAGTTTGGAGTGGTAAAGACTAAAACTTTACTATAAACCAAACATTTCTTGCTTTTTTTTTTCCAGTGAAAAATCCAAACTTTGTTGCTTAGTACTATTTATAAGCATCTGTTTGTTTTTGTTTTCATAGTTTGGTGTGGTAAAGATTAAAACTTTACTTATAGATTTCTTGAATTTATTGTGGGGTAAGCAGTGGCAGCATTGATGTCTATGAAGAATAAAATGAGAGATGAATACCATGTGTTAGATGGATGGGATATAAATTCTGTTGATCCTTGTACTTGGTACATGGTTGGTTGTTCTTCAGAAGGCTTTGTTATTTCTCTGTGAGTTTACTCCGTATCTTCTCCATTTTTTTTCTTTTCCCTTTCTTTGAAAATTATTTATTTTTATGCTTTGGTTATATAATTCTTGGCAGTGAAATGGCGAGTATGGGATTAACTGGCACCCTTTCGCCTAGTATTGGAAATTTAACTCATCTCCGGACGATGTGAGTAAGATTAATTTGACATGAATTTCCCACTTTATTCTTATTTTGATGTGTTGCTGCTCAAATATTTCTTGGAGATATGCTATTATATATGGTGCTTGAAGTTAAAATTACATAGTACTTAGTTTAATTATTACTAATACTGTTAAGAGTGACAATTAAATGCTTTAATGGCAAGATATTTGAAAAATTTATTTTACTATGATCCGTTAAAGTCATTTTTGCATTGGTTTTTGTCGTAGGTTGTTGCAGAATAATCAGTTATCTGGTCCAATTCCTGCTGAGATTGGACAGCTCTCTGAACTTGTGACCCTTGATTTGTCTGGTAATCAGTTTGATGGAGGAATACCTAGGGCGTTGGGTCGCCTGATTCGTTTAAGTTACTTGTGAGTGTAGGCTAAACTCTTGATTTTGTTCTATCTTTATTATTCGTATGTTACAGTTCCCTTGTTGGATCTGTATGTAATCCTTTGGTATGTCAAATTCTCAGGAGGCTTAGCAAGAACAGATTGTCTGGACAAATTCCCAAACCTGTGGCATACCTTTCAGGTCTTTCATTCTTGTATGTCTTCCATCCATGACATTTATATGTCCAATACAAGGGCTTGATGAGAGTTAAATAAATTGTGGATGGTGTTGTGTAGGGACTTATCATTCAATAACCTTAGCGGTCCAACTCCAAAAATTTTGGCCAAAGATTACAGGTAAGATTCAGGGAAAAATGATTCTATCTGCCTTAATGTTTGGTCCTCAACGTTATCAGTTTTATCTGAGGACTGGAAGAATCCTTCTGAGTCTCTAGTTTGATGGATCAAGGGATTCAGGATTTACTACCGTGCCAGAATTGTATTTATTAATGGAGTTTAAGATATACACCTACATCTTTATTCAGCTGCGAAATAGAAGCTTGATACAATGTTGCATCTGCGACATGCCATATGGTGCAGTGCCATACGTAATGTTTCTCTCGTAATTAAGTTATGTTTTCTATAGTTTTAGTAACTGTCATATTGCACTCCTGTTAGTCGTTGTGGTGTGTCCCTTCACTGGAAACCAGCAGTCAGCTCTTTCAGACCTGAAAGTAGTATCTCAAATCTCTTGCAGACCTGAAAGTAATATCTCAAATCTCATTATAAAAAAAGAAATAATATCTCAAATCTTATCATTTGAAGTATTACTCCCTCTGTCCCAATTTATGTGGCACTTTTCGTTTTTCGAGACTCAAAACATTTTAAGTTTGACCGAGAATTTGTGCATGGAATCTTCTATTTTTTTAAATGAAATTTATATATTTATAAACTGCGGAAAAAGTACTATAAGTCACAATAATTGACAATTCAAAATATTTAAAAGATATCATAAATTGGGAGGTAGTATTTTTTACCTGGTCTAATAGAAACTCCATGATGTTATTCTTATTTGCGTATATTTCCTATATTGCTAATCTGCTAATGTTAAACAGAATATTTGCCTTGAGATAATGTCTGATGTCACAGAAGTTTTCTATCCTACTTGCAATGCTTATTGTTTATCTCCCCCTTGGCATCATTCTTGCAACCTTTCATCTTCTTATATATTCTATTTTCAGCTTATACTTTTGGTTGTTGCCTTAGTATTGCAGGAAACAGATTCCTTTGCTTTGCATTGACCACACAAATTTGTGGGGGTGTGCCAAAACCAGTAAATGGTATTGTTGAAATTTTACCAGAATGTATCGTGATATTAAGGCTCATGCTTTTTGATCAAACTCTATTTTTACCATGCAGAAACAAATTCAGACAGGAGGATTAGCAATCATCATCGATGGGTTGTTTCTGTTATAGTTGGGGTCAGTTGCACATTCATAGTTACAGTCATGCTTCTTGTTTGTTGGGTGCATTGGTACAGATCTCGTGTCCTCACAGGATATGGTAATTACAAGATTAGAAACACATCTCTGATTACTTGCACATTAAGACTAGATACATTATGAGTCTCTGATCATTTGATCTGCAGTGCAACACGATTGTGAGTTCGCCACTGGCCATCTGAAGAGGTTTTCATTCCGTGAACTGCAAATTGCCACTGGAAATTTCAGCTCTAAAAACATACTAGGACAAGGTGGATTTGGAGTAGTCTACAAGGGATATCTTCCAAATAGGACAGTAGTGGCTGTGAAAAGATTGAGAGATCCAAGTTTCACTGGAGAAGTGCAGTTCCAAACAGAAGTTGAGATGATAGGCTTGGCTGTGCATCGGAACCTTCTACGTCTGTATGGATTCTGTATGACTCCCGAGGAAAGATTACTTATTTACCCTTATATGCCAAATGGGAGTGTTGCCGATTGCTTGAGAGGTTTGCTTTGAAGTATATTTGCCTGGTGCTTTTGCTGAAGCAATTCTCTTTTCTTGTCACAATGGATTTTTTAAACTGATCAAGTTTCACACATGCATTCAATTATTCCTAGTGCTCTCAATATTAATCTGGCAAAAATTATTGAAAGGTCATGGTTTATGGAAATTGAGGACTTTGTGCAATATTTTTACTGTTCTATGATGAAAACGATTTCTGATTGTTAGTTTAAATTGATTTTACATTGTCAATGTTTCTTGTGAAAGTGGAATAAAATCTATATATCAACATATCAATCAACTATGTATCAAACCCAAACTAGTTGGGGTCGACTATATGAAATCGTATCCATTGCTATTGAGACTCCTTATGCAGTGTGTACCTAAGTAGGAATGTTCTCCAGCAATCAACTGCGACCTTACATGATAAAGTTTCTATCCATCTTCTGAAACTCTACATGTCATTTATGGTATCGACTTACATTATCCATGAATAAAATAAATTGTATTTTGGCAGTAAGGTAACAGTCATGTTGTCATTTATTTTTAACATGACCAATTCAAGTCAAATTTTAGGTATATGAACACAAAATCAAGTTGGAATTTATATTGGGATGTAAACGGATTAGCTTGATGTAGTGACTGTGTCTGTCATCTTTTGCTCTATTCTCACATAATCTTGTCTTCTACCAGACAATGGCCGGGATAAACCATTTTTGGATTGGAGTAAGCGCATGCACATTGCTCTTGGAGCTGCCAGGGGTCTTCTGTATTTGCATGAACAGTGTAATCCTAAAATAATTCACAGAGATGTTAAGGCGGCTAATATTCTGCTTGATGAAAGTTTTGAAGCTATTGTTGGTGATTTTGGTCTTGCTAAGCTTTTAGACTGTAGAGATTCGCATGTTACAACTGCAGTTCGTGGTACTATAGGTCATATAGCCCCAGAGTATTTATCAACTGGCCAATCATCTGAGAAGACAGATGTCTTTGGATATGGGATACTACTTTTGGAACTCATTACAGGACACAAGGCATTAGACGCAGGAATTGGTCAGGGTCAGAAAGGAACTATTCTTGACCGGGTGTGTAGCTTCTTACCCTCCTTCGGTTTGAAGCTTTATATAGTATATAATTTCTAACTTTAACACAAAGTTGCTCCACATCCTATGAGAGAAGTACATTCCAAAATTCTGAAACATTGCTCGAAAACTTGTTCTTTATGCTGACTGTATAATCTGGTTCATGATCTGTGGGGCTTATGGAAAAAATATTCAAGTTGCTCCACATCCTATGAGAGAAGTACATTCCAAAATTCTGAAACGTTGCTCGAAAACTTGTTCTTTATGCTGACTGCATAATCCGGTTCATGATCTGTGGGGTTATGGACAACATATTCAAGGTTTTTGAATATTACTTACTGATCAATGCAACAAAATTATTGCTGTGTATTACCTTACTCTTGCATACTTTATGCCCTTAAATACATTATTTGGTTGATATTTATCACGTGGCTATGTTACACTTGCATACTTTAAGTGATTGAGTTACTTATTTGGTTGATATTATCGCATTATCATGTAAATCTGAACAACCATGTACTATGCTAGAATTGCAGTTGTGAAAAAAGGTACCAGTTCTATGCTTCTTCAGTTATGATTTTTATTCCCTTTCAGGCTGTTTTATGTGAAGTAGAGATTTTCAAAACATGATAGAGCTCAGACTTTGTTATGTCTATTATTCGGTCCTATTCATTTTGACGACTGTCCAATTTACAGGTCCGGAATTTATTCGAGGAAAAGAAAGTGGAAATGCTTGCGGATAGGGATCTAAGAGGATGTTTTAACGCAGAGGAGCTAGAGAAAACAGTTGAAATGGCTCTACAGTGTACTCAATCTAACCCCAATAATCGGCCTAAGATGTCAGAAGTTTTGAGAATCCTGGAAGGCGTTACAGAACAAATGGGGCATGTGGACGAATCACAAGGTGGAAGCAACGTATGTGAAACAAGGGCTTTCAGCTTCTCTAGGAATTTTAGCGATATTCATGAAGAATCCTCATTTACCTTTGAACCAATTGAGCTTTCAGGACCCAGATAACAAAAGTAGCCTGCACTGGCCTCACACAATAAGTGTGCTATCTTTATATATCTAGTTCAGCCATACATGTGCGTATATTGTTGCTTTAAGTCAATGTCCAGCACTCTGTAAGTTACTGTTATTTGTAAATTTTGTTGCAAAAATATTCATTATACTAGTTCTTGGTGGTTCACAACCTGTTAGAACTAGCTAGACTAACTTCACTTTGGAACTTCATTCTTTGGAAATGACAAACTGCCATACTGGTTCTGCTGTGTTCGTTGAACGTGTGTGATGACAACAGGTCTACGCGTTTCAGAAGCTTGATTCTGACTAATATTTTGTAATGAGATAAACAAGAATATAGTTGAAGGATATGCTCCTCGTGTTTTGAGTGGTTGTTGCTGGAGAGTTTATGATGGAGTTATCTATGGAGTTAAGTCAATGCAACTTATTTCCCTATTGAATTTTTAAAGACACTTAAAACAAACATATGGAACTATTTTCATTACCCCAATAGCTGAAGCAATCAAACTGAGAAGCTGCTAGGAAAATTGATGTGAGGAATGCACAAAACAAAATTATCCTATGGTCTTGAGATCAAGAAATTACAGTTGGTGTATAGAATAGTGAGGAGTTGTTTGTTGAGCTTCCTCATGGTACCAAGGTAACTACTATTGGACTCCTAAAAAAGTGCTTGGATGAGGTCCATTTCAAAAATCCTTGAACGAATGTGGCATTATTGCTTGAAATTGATCGGTTAAAGGTTGCTTGATATGTGATCTTCTGGTACATCTCTGAGAAGTGCAAGGTGGAAGGCTCAACTTTCACATCAACTCTTTGGGGTGGGACAATCTCCAGAGTATAAGATGAGACGGGCTTGCCAACATTGGTCACAGTCCTTGTGTATGCTTGTAAATCAGATCCAAGTCTAATTGAAAAGGATGGATAGTTTAGTTCTGCTTCAGGAATGGTTGATGAGCAGTTTACTTCTTGTAAAAAATCAAACTAACAGCTCTACTTGGGTACAGCCCACATAAATAAGGTATATAATCATTTGGTTGGATGTCATAGATCAGCCCCGGATCATTTGCTCTTAATGGGTTAACGTTGCCCGCACCAGTAGCAAAGAAGTCTGCATGGAGGCCCCTTTCATCTTCAATGGGATTGTTTCCAAGGTTTACCAGATCAGCAGTTGTCATGATTGCAGTCTTGACAGCAGCTGGAAACCATTCTGGTTGTGCACTCTTGATTAATGTTAAAACTCCCGAGAGGTGAGGACAGGACATTGATGTGCCAGACAGTGTGTCAAAGGTAGACTTTGTGTTGGTATTGTTCTCCACAGATGTTGGCCACGCTGCAAGGATGCTAATACCAGGACCAATAATATCAGGCTTCAATATGCCAGGGCTTTCTGGAAAAGGGCCTCTAGATGAAAAGGCTGAAACTGCTGGAGCATGATCATCTCCAAATATAGTTCCTTTAAACAAAAATGAAGCCACAGGGGCCGACGTTGAATTCATGTAGGCTTTGATCTTCAGGCCATCAAGAAACCTGATATGTGCTGCTGGAAGAACGTGAGCTTCAGCTTGAATAGTGAAGCCTTGTGGCTCCTCATTCCTGAGTATCATTCCAGCACCCCTAGCATCCTTCACAAAATGTCCTTTGTCAAGTCTTTTTATCTTACCACCAGCTTCGCAAAAGACTATCTTTCCCTTCACATCAATATTTTTCAAAGACTCGGCACTGCAAAATGAATCCATCAAATCACTAGTATTTGATCCAGGGTAAACTAATGGAAGCAGAGTTTGAGAGAAGTTTTCAGGTTGGAAAGCTGATTCACCATCAATTTCTTCACTGTTTCCGAGTAGTACTGTTGCCCTTAGTTTTCTATCAGTGGTGCTAGCACCAACAGTAAGAAGCCATGGAGCTCCTTTTGCTACTGTGCCATGTTCTGGACCTGTATTACCAGCTGTGGTGCTCACAAGAATGCCATTTTGAATTGCAGTAAATGAACAGAGTGCAATAGAGTCTTCCCAGAAAGGTCTGGAGATATCGTCAATGGATATAGAAATTACATCAACACCATCTTCGATTGCAGCATCCATAGCAGCAAATGTGTCACTCTCAGAACAGCGCTAGCGCCACAGACTTTATACATGGCAACATGAACAAGCGAAGCCACACCCGAAGCCGTTCCATTAGAAAGTCCAAAAACATTGGCACCATTGACAAAGTTTCCAGCAGCCCTGCTTGAAACATGTGTGCCATTCCCATTCTCATCCAAAGGCGTCCCATTTCCAAACTCCTGGAAATATCTCGCTCCAATGAGCTTCTTGTTGCAGGCCGTAGTAAAGTAGAATTCACACTTGCCCTTCCACTTTGCTGGTGGAGGAGGCACTCCTTCATCATGGAATGATGGGTGATCAGGTGTTATCCCCGTGTCTAAAAATCCAATAATCATAACTTTACCATAGTTTATACTTTTCCAGAAGCCTAAGTTCTGGTGCAGCCCCATGAAATGAGTACTGTGGGTAGTCCGTGCATGCAATAGTCTTTGTGGCCGCACTGATATGATCCCTTCTGTCTCCTGCAGTAGCTCTGCTTCATCTGGTGTTAGTCTAGCTGCAAAACCATTAAGGACATTGCGATAAGAGTATATGTGCGAGGATGAGGAATAATTTGGAATCGTTTTCTTTGGGGCAGAAAAGAATGGTGCCGCATTTGTAAACTATCCAAGTCAGAGAAAAGTTGGCCATGAAAAGACTCAAGATGGACTGTAAATATCTGAGTTGCTCTGCTGATTGGTATTACTTGCATGTATGACTGAAGAATAAAAACTGAGAGAAAAGATGGCACATAAAAAGTTTCAAAGCCATGTTAATCAGTGCAAATTAATAAGCCACATTTCTTGTAAAGCTGATATATATATAGTGTTAATTTCTTATGGTTGCTTTTGTTATCATTAATTTAAGTGTCTTCAGTATTGAAGTAATAGAAAGAATTTGAGTGACACTGAAGTTTTGAGAAGGATGTGATTGGTTCGGAATTCTCCAATTGGCTTGAAATGCAATCTCTGTTTGAGCTAAAAAATGAAAGCCTAAGACAAGCCATTTGGAGCTTGCTTTGGTTGTTATTGCAATTAAAAATCTTTTTGACTAGGCGGCTGCAAACGAATTTTGATTATTTAACATGTTTAACTTGGGAATTAACCAATGATTTGCAGGCTGAAGACTGTTTCTTTATTGCAGGGGGATCTATTCTGATGGAAATAAATCGAATTACTTGCTTACAAGTATTGTGGATAAATTCAAGAATCAATTCTCTGCTTTGTAGTTGAAGTAAAATATTTATGGGGTTTGCTCAATTTCAACAAAGGATTTGCATTCTGTTATGAATGATAAGTTCATATGTTGCTCCGTGAACGCACAATAATTAAAGGCAATGAAAATCCTAAAGCATGAAATCCAATGAAAAAGTAAGCACAAAGGAAGATTGGACAAGTAACATTTGTTAAAACTAAATGGTTCCATTTCATTTAATATTTCTACCTTTTTCTGTGAAATTTATGCAATTAAAATTAGCATATTCTTATGGCGTTGACAAACTCATTGTGAACTAATTTCCCGGGCTGGAAAATATTTTCTAAAAAGATCTGTTACAGTGTTTAACTGACAACTAGTCTACGAATGATAAATGTTTGCATTATCATATACAAGAAAATGTGTATGACATACCTATGAATTGGGAATAAGTAAGTATTGGCTTTAGAGACAGACTCGGGATTTAAGCTTTACAGGTTCAACTTCTCTAAGCATTGATTTCATTATATTTTGAAGTTAAAGGTTTGTATCTACAATTTGTTGCAATTTTAGTGGATACACATAAATGCTCCACATTGGGAGTATTGGGTTCAGATGAACCCGATAACCTAGAGCTGCATCCGCCTCTGAATTCTTTAAAATAGGCCAGGTTTAAATAACCGTTGCACTATTGGTGTTAGGGCTGTACAGGACAAACCGATAAACCGCACCAAACCGACAAACTGAACCAAATCGGAAAAAAAAAACCCGACTAGTGGTTTGGTTTGACTTGGTTTGGTGTTTGAAAAAAAAACCCGACCATTATAGGGTTTGTTTGGTTTTAATAAAAAAAGTCAAAACGAACCCAAACTGACCTGATTATAGATATACTACTTTTAAATTATGTTATACATAAAAATATTTATTAAAATGTAATTTATAAATATTTTTATAAATTTTTTCATAATTTTTGTTTTCTTTCTTACATTTAGATTTAGACTTGAGAAGCTCATCTAAATAATATACAAAAAAAGCTCATCTTGTAAATATTATAAAGTTAAAACTTCAAACAGTGTTCTGCCTCCATCTTATATGTTGATATTTTGTACTAGAACTCTTTTTAAGAAGCATTGCTCTATGCTTTTTATTAGATACTATGAAAAACCCGAGAAACTCGAAAAAACCCGAAAACCTCCGAAAAATCCGAGAAAAATTGATATCGAAAAACCCGACTTTTATTGGTTTGGTTTGGTTTATAGATTTAATAACCCGACACAAATGGTTTGGTTTGGTTTGTAAAAAATCCGAACCAACCCGGTCCATGTACACCCTAATTGGTGTGGTTTGGCTAGTTAAATCATGTTATTTGCCATTTATTTTAAGGTTACCCATGACACAGTTTACATGTGGTTATCCTTTTATGTATATATATTTACAGCATTTCAGTAAAGTTTAACGAAACGATACTCATTTAGATATGCATTCGAAGGAACATACAATACATGGACAAGTAAAACTTGAAACCAAATTAACTTCTCAAAGTACATTAAGGTAAATCTGATCTACTAACTAAGAAAGATTTCTCTAGGGATCAAAAGTAAGATATCCCTATTGTTGCATGGAAAATCATTATGAAAAATGCATACTGATCGATGCATGAAAATTAATCCTCCTCACTACCCTAAGGTAACTACAATTGGGCTCCTAACAAAGTGCTTGGATGAAGTCCATCTCAAATATCCTTGAACAAAAGTGGCATTGATGTTTGAAGTACTTGATCGGCTAAATGTTACCTGATATGTTTTCTTCTGGTTCAACTCGGACAAATTAAAGAGAAGAGGGTCAACTCTCACATCAACTCCTTGTGGTGGCACAATCTCCACAACATAGGACGAGACAGCTTCACCAACATTAGTCACAGTCCTCGTATATGTTTGAGCTTCCAATCCAAGTCCAATTGAAAAGGAAGGATAATTTAGTTCTGCTTCAGGAATGGTTGATGAGCAGTTCACTTTTCTTAATAGAAACATACTGACTTCTCTGTTTGAGCAGTTTAAGCCACATAAGTAAGGAACATAATCGTCGGGTGAATGTCATAGATTAAGCCTGGATCACTTGCTCTTAACGGATTAACATGTCCTGCACCAGTGGCAAAGAAGTCAGCAGGAACACCCCTTTCATCCTCAATTGGTTTGTCACCGAGGTTCACAAGATCAGCAGTCGTCATGGTTGCTGATTTGATAGCAGCTGGAGACCAGTCAGGGTGAGCACTCTTTACTAATGTTGCAATTCCAGATACGTGAGGACAAGACATTGAGGTGCCAGATACAAGGTTAAAAGTAGATTTCATATCCGTATTGTTCTCAATGGATTTTGTCCATGCAGCAAGAATGTTAACACCAGGACCAATAATATCTGGTTTCAATATGCCAGGACTTGCCAAGTTTGGGCCTCTGCCTGAAAAGCTAGCAACTGCTGGAGCATGATCATCTCCAAATATGGTTCCCTTGAATAAAAATGAGGCCAGAGGGTTTGATGTTGAATTGATGTACGCGTTGATCTTTAATCCATCTGCATAGCTGACATGTTCTGCTGGAAGAACATGTGGATAGGCTAAGATAGTGAATCCTTGTGGTTCACTATTCATGAGTATCATTCCAGCACCACCAGCATCCTTCACGAAACTTCCCTTGTCAATTCTAGTAATCTTACCACCAGATATACACAACACAACTTTTCCTTTGACATCAATATTCTTCAGTGACTCTGGGCTGCAAAATGCAGCAGACGGATCACTGACATTTGTTCCAGGAAAAATGAGTGGTAATGGGGTCTCGAAGAAGTCTTTGGGCTGGTAGGCCGACTCCCCATCAATTTCTTTGCCATCTCCAAGACATATCGTTGCTCTTAGTTTTCTATCAGTGGTGCTTGCACCAACAGTGAGAAGCCATGGAGTTCCATTAAACACAGAGCCTGGTAGTGAACCTGCATTCCCAGCTGAGCAGCTGACGAGAATCCCCTTTTGCATAGCGGTAAATCCACCTAGTGCAACAACCTCTGACCATAAATTGGTAGAATTTTTGCCAATGGAAAATGATATCACATCGACTCCATCTTCAATTGCAGCATCAATCGCAGCCAATATATTGCTTTCAGAACAGGTAAGAGTAGCATTGCAGACTTTATACATGGCAACATGTGCAAGCGGTGCCATACCAGATGCTGTGCCATTAGCCAGGCTCAAAAAGTTGGCCCCATTCACGAAATTTCCAGCAGCAGTGCTTGAAGTATGTGTACCATGACCATTTTCATCTAGTGGCGTCCCATTACCAAATTCATGGAAATATCTTGCTCCAATTAGCTTCTTGTTACACACCGTAAAGTTAAATTCACACTTGCCCTTCCACCTAGTGGGTGGAGGGTTCCTCCTTCGTCGTGGAAGGACGGATGGTCGGGCGTTATTCCACTGTCTAAAACTCCAATTATCATACCTTTCCCATAATTTGATTTTTCCCAGAAGCCGAAGTTCTGGTATTGCCCCAAGAAATTTGTACTATGAGTGGTTTGTGCATCCAGTAATTGTTGTGGCCGGACTGATATGATCCCTTCCTTATCTTGAAGTGATTTTACTTCTTCTGGTGTTAGCCTAGAAGCAAATCCATTTAGGACATTGCGATAGGAGTAAACCATACGTGAAGAGGAAGAACTGTCTGTGTTTGAGGGCAAAAATGAATGGTGCCAATTATGCAAATCTTCAAAATTTGAGAAAAATGAGTTTCGTCAGGTGACTCTAGATGTAGAAGGTAAATCTCTTTGTTGTTTTCATGACTCGCAAATATAACTAAGGATTGAAGAAAAAGTATGGAAATGACACTTAGATAAACTAATACTAGAGTCATGCTCTGTAAGTATGCTAATGAACTCAATAATTTTCCTCAGCAACAGAATAAGTAAAAAGCACTTCTATATGATTACGATATTCAGGATTTTGGGGTTAGGGAAAAAATGTAGTGTTTAAGGCACGTTTATTTATAGCAGTGCAAAACTTATTTTAACTCGAAGCTAGAAAGTCTATATGATTACGACCAGTGGCGATTCAGGATTTTGGGGTTTGGGAAAAAAATGTAGTGTTTAAAGTTTGAACTTGGGACCGCAAGATCAATTTTAAACTCCCCAAGCACTAAGTCAATCTCTAATTTTATATTCAAAATATTCAAAATTAATATATAGACATAAAATTTCTTTAAAATACCTTGTATATACAATGTAAGTTTTTACTGAACCCCCTTGATTACCTTTAAGTCCGCCCATGATTATTGACTAAACAATTTTGTTTTCGTTTAACTTGGGAAGGGGGCTTTATATACCCCTCAATTTTGCCATTTAGAATTGATATAACCCTTATTACAAATATGGCTCACATATATCCATACCGTTACAAAAATGACTCACATATACCTCTATTGTTACAAAATCACTCACATATTCTCATTTCCTCTAATGGAGGTGAAAAAAATACTTTCGATATTTTTTTGATTATTAAAAATCCATTTAGGGATATATATGATCTTTTTCACACATGAATTTTGTTTTCATTATTTGAGTTTCTTATTCTTATTTCATTTTTTTCTTTCAATCTTGAGTCTAAAAATATGAGAAGCAAACAAAAAGTGTGAATGGAAAAAGAGGAAAAAGTAAGAATTTCTTTTTAAAAAATTAATAATTTTGGTGGCTATATTGTAATTTAAAACTATTTTTCAGCTATATTTCAATTCAGTTTTTGTATATGTAAAGAAAAATTGGGGCATCTATAGTAAATTTTACAAGAAAATTAGTGCAAAAAATAAATTTGACTATTAAAATAATAAATTTAAATTAGCCATTGAATCAAATAAGTCAAAAAAGCATGTGAGAAATGATTATTTTTTCAATAAAAAATTTTTAAAAAAATTAAAAATTATTTTTCGCTTTTATTAGAGAAAAAAGATATATGTGGGTCATTTATATAATAATACTATATGAGCAATGACAGGAATATATCATTAAGTATATATCCCTTTTGTTAAGTAGTGGATTGTCCATTATTTGTGTGGACACACCACTTTGCAAGTTGCTCAACTTGCCTTCTTTTGTATAACTATAAATATGACCATTCTTGGCCATTGTGAATTGCTAAAAAACACACAGAATACATATACACGCTACTTTCCTTTCTTTTCTGTTTTCTCTCCATATTCTCTTACTTTCTTTTCTGTTATAATATTGTCAACTTAGTTATTTTATAACACGTTATCAGCACGAAGTCCTAATTTTCTCCAGAAAATTAATCTCTATATCAGGTATATCTACTAAAGAAATTTTATTTTAGTTGTCTTTTCTATTTCTAAAATTAATTTCTATCCCAGTTTTATCATGTCAAATATATCAAAACTTGAATTTGTGGCACTTGACATTTCTGGAAAAAATTATTTATCATGGATCCTTGATGCTGAAATTCACCTTGACGCTAAGGGTCTAGGTGATACTATTAAACAAGATAATAACGCATCAAGCCAAGATAAAGCAAAAGCCATGATTTTTCTCCGTCATCATATTCATGAAGGATTAAAAACTGAATATTTAACTATAAAAGACCCTCTTGAATTATGGACTAATTTGAAAGATCGGTATCACCACCTGAAACTTACGGTGTTACCAAAAGCCCGATATGACTGGATTCACCTTCGATTTCAAGACTTTAAAACCGTGACAGAGTATAATTCTGTGATCCACAAGGTAAGTTCCATGTTAAAATTATGTGGAGACTCTATCACTGATGATGACTTACTTGAGAAAACTTTTTCCACTTTTCACGCTTCAAATGTGTTGTTACAACAACAATATCGTGAAAAAGGATTTAAGAAGTATTCTGAATTAATTACATGCTTACTTGTGGCTGAGCAAAATAATACTTTGTTGATGAAAAATCATGAAGCCCGTCCCACTGGATCTGTTCCATTCCCTGAAGCGAATGTTGTAGCAGCGCATAATCAGTCTGAATCAAGACAAAATAATTATCGCGGTCACGGTCGTGGCCGTGGTCGTGGACGTGGAAGAGGACGTGGTAGAGGACGAATCAATTATCGTCATCATGTTGGAAATAAACATGAGAACAATAAAGGTCCTCAAAATAATTCTTCCAGAGGTAAATCCAATTTTTGTCACCGGTGTGGTATGAAGGGTCATTGGGCACGTGAATGTCGTACGCCCGAACATTTTGTGAAACTTTATCAAGCCTCTCTCAAAAGGAGAGATAATAATGTGGAGGCAAACTTGAGTTTTCGAAATAATGATGATGAAGCAACCCCCTCAAATAAACATGAAAATATTGAGGCAAATATGGCTTATAAAGATGATGATTTCGCAGATCTTCCAAATATTACTCATTTGGATGCTGAAGATTTTATGAGTATTGATTAAGGAATTTATCATCTGACAGGGAATATATCTTATAATTAGTAACTTTTACAAAGAGACATATAGTTTGTAATAATGTGTAAAAGTTGAAAGCTCTATATTATGTAGTATGGTGTGTTATTTATTTTTGTTACTTATTTGTCATTTTTATGTAGTATTATCACACAATATT
Organism: Solanum dulcamara; assembly: GCF_947179165.1. Taxonomy (NCBI): domain Eukaryota; kingdom Viridiplantae; phylum Streptophyta; class Magnoliopsida; order Solanales; family Solanaceae; genus Solanum; species Solanum dulcamara. Next base: position 46,105,441 of record NC_077247.1, read on the forward strand.
ACTTGATGTTTTTTAGTTGTATATTTGTACCATTCAAAAACCTAGATTAACACTTCTCACTATGACACTTGTTACCAAAATAAATTGTTAATTGAGTTTATTTATTAAAAGTTTTAGTGTATTGAGTTATATAAAGAAATATGAACCGAATTTCAAGCGTGTTAACATAGTAATTTATTTACGATTTGCAGCCACTATCTGATGAGCTTTATTAACACATATAATAATACATGATCGAAGATGCTAAAATATGTCAAATTAGCCATTAAGTTATAAAATTAGTGTATACTGTGTATATATGATTTTCACATCATTTGATAATGGCACATAACAATCTGCATAGATATATGTTATCGCATGTGTTATAATTATATTTAATTAAGGTCATATTAGTACTAATGCTTTTTTTTTAATACTTTATATATACAATATTGTCAAAAATACATGTGAGTAAAGAATATTTTTCACACACATTCATGATATTATAGTTACTGTTTTTATGTTTTTTTTTATTTCTTAAAGCAGTTCAATATCTTAAAGTTTTTATGTTGTTAGTTTTTCACACTCTTATAATGTATCTCTTTTCATTTATGAAGAATATGGAAATTTCCCAGTCATCAGTTGGATCCAAAATCAATTATGATGATATGTGTCTTATTGATAGTGCCACAACACACACTATTTTAAGAGATAAGAAATATTTCTCTTATTTGATTATGAAAGAAGCTAATATTAATACAATATCTGGTAGTACAAAATTAATTGAAGGATCCGGAAAAGCTAAAGTTGTACTTGTTGGGGGAACAAATTTAACAATTAATGAAGCATTATATTGTAGTAAGTCTCAAAGAAATTTATTAAGTTTCAAAGATATTCGTCAAAATGGTTATCATATTGAGACTACAAATGATGAAAAGAATGAATATCTTTATATTACTACAATGATGTCGGGCAAAAGGTTTATTCTTGAAAAGTTACCCGCTCTTTCATCCGGCTTATACTTCACAAGTATTAGCATGGTTGAAACACATGTCATAGTAAACCAGAAGTTTACTAACTCAAATGATTTTATTATTTGGCATGACCGGTTGGGCCATCCCGGTTCTAATATGATGCGCAAAATAATTGAGAGTTCACATGGACACTCTTTGAAGAACCAAAAGATTCTTCAGTTTAAAGAATTCACTTGTGCCGCATGTTCTCAAGGCAAATTGATTACTAGACCATCAGTAATCAAAGTGGGCATTGAATCCCCAACATTTCTGGAACGAATACAGGGTGATATATGTGGACCCATTCACCCATCATGTGGACCATTCAAATATTATATGGTTTTAATAGATGCATCTACAAGATGGTCACATGTGTGCTTATTATCAACTCGTAATATGGCATTTGCGAGATTACTTGCTCAAATAATTAAGTTAAGAGCACAATTTCCAGATTATGCAATAAAGGCAATTCGTCTTGATAATGCTGGTGAGTTCACATCTCAGGCATTTAATGAATATTGTTTGTCCACTGGGATAACAGTTGAGCATCCGGTTGCTCATGTTCATACTCAAAATGGTCTAGCGGAATCATTAATTAAACGTCTCCAATTAATTGCTAGACCAATGCTTATGAGAACAAAACTTCCCATTTCATTACGGGGTCATGCTATTTTGCATGCAGCAAGTCTTGTGCGGATCAGACCCACAAGTTATCACAAAGTCTCTCCATTACAATTGGCTTTTGGTCAGGAGCCAAACATTTTCCATCTTAGAATATTTGGAAGTGCAGTATATGTTCCAATTGCTCCACCACAACGCACAAAGATGGGACCCCAAAGAAGATTGGGGATATATGTTGGGTATGAATCTCCTTCTATCATAAAATATTTGGAACCTATGACTGGAGATTTATTTACTGCAAGATTTGCTGATTGTCATTTTGATGAATCAGTATACCCAACATTAGGGGGAGAAAATAAGCAGCTCAAAAGGGAAATAGATTGGAATGCATTACCATTATATCATTTAGATCCTCGTACAAATAAATGTGAACTGGAAGTTCAAAAGATAATTCATTTGCAAAATATTGCAAATCAACTGCCAGATGCATTCACTGACCTATCAAGAGTTACTAAATCTCATATCCCAGCTGCTAATGCTCCAATTCGAGTTGATGTCCCAATAGGACAATTAAATAATGCAAATGAGTCTAAACCACATTTAAAACATGGTAGACCAATCGGTTCCAAAGATAAAAATCCTCGAAAAAGAAAAGGAGCAAATAATCAAGATGGTCATGATATGAAAGAACCTGCTCAAGATGAGCAAGGAGACATAACAATTGATGAAACCTTGGAAGAGGTTAAGGCGCCTGAAAATGATAAAGAAATTTCAATAAATTATGTCTCATCAGGAAATATATGGAACCGAAATAATGTAATTGTCGACAATAGTTTTGCTTATAATATTGCTATGGAAATAATGCAACAAAATGAGGATCTTGAACCAAAATCTGTCGATGAATGTAGACAGAGGAATGATTGGCCAAAATGGAAAGATGCAATTGAAGTTGAATTAGCTTCGCTTGAAAAACGCGAAGTTTTCGGACCGATAGTCCGAACACCTGAAGGTATAAAACCAGTGGGGTACAAATGGGTTTTTGTGCGGAAAAGAAATGAGAAAAATGAAGTTGTAAGATATAAAGCACGACTTGTGGCACAAGGATTTTCGCAAAGACCCGGCATTGATTATATGGAAACATATTCTCCTGTGGTGGATGCAATCACTTTCAGGTATCTTATAAATCTGGCAGTTTATGAAAAACTTGGCATGCATCTGATGGATGTCGTTACAGCCTATTTATATGGTTCTCTAGATAACGATATCTTTATGAAAATTCCTGAAGGATTTAAAATGCCTGAAATATATAAAGATTCCCGAGAAACTTGTTCAATAAAACTTCAAAAATCTTTATATGGGCTGAAACAATCAGGGCGAATGTGGTACAATCGTCTTAGCGAATACTTGCTAAAAGAGGGATATAAAAATGATTCAATTTGCCCTTGTGTCTTTATGAAAAGGTCTGGATCTGAATTTGTTATAATAGCAGTGTATGTTGATGATTTGAATATTATCGGAACTCCTGAAGAACTTTCAAAGGCAGTAAAATGTCTTAAAAAAGAGTTCGAAATGAAAGACCTCGGAAAGACAAAATTTTGTCTTGGTCTACAAATTGAATATTTTTCAAATGGGATATTTGTCCATCAATCAACATATACAGAAAATATTTTAAGGAGATTTTACATGGATAAAGCACACCCACTGAGTACCCCAATGGTTGTGAGATCTCTTGATATTAATAAAGATCCATTTCGACCTCATGAAAATGATGAAGAGCTTGTTGGTGCTGAAATACCATACCTTAGTGCAATTGGTGCATTAATGTATCTTGCCAACAATTCTAGACCAGATATAGCCTTCGCAGTAAACTTGTTAGCAAGATTTAGTTCTTCCCCAACGCGAAGACACTGGAATGGAATTAAGCATATATTCAGATACCTTCGAGGGACCATTGATATGGGTTTGTTTTACTCGAATGAATCCCCGTCACAATTGATTGGTTACGCAGATGCGAGATATTTGTCTGATCCCCATAAGGGTCGATCGCAAACAGGCTATTTATTTACATGTAGTGGTACAGCTATATCATGGCGTTCAACAAAGCAAACTATGGTTGCCACTTCTTCAAATCATGCAGAGATAATAGCCATTCATGAAGCAAGTCGAGAATGTGTTTGGTTAAGATCAATAACTCAACACATTCAAGAAACATGTGGCCTTTCTTTGACAAAAGACGCTCCAACAATATTGTATGAAGACAATGCTGCATGTATAGCTCAACTGAAGGGAGGATACATCAAAGGAGACAGAACAAAACATATTTCACCAAAATTCTTTTTCACTCATGATCTTCAAAAGAAGGGTGAAATAGATGTCCAACAAATTCGTTCAAGTGACAATTTAGCAGATATGTTTACCAAGGCATTGCCAACTTCAATCTTTGAGAAAATGAGATACAAAATTGGAATGCGTCATCTTCGAGATATTAAATGATGTCTTCATCAGGGGGAGTATAATACGCGCTGCACTCTTTTTCCCTTAGTCTAGGTTTTGTCCCACTGGGTTTTCCTAACAAGGTTTTTAATGAGGCAGCATTCAAGGCGTATTACCAGATGTGTGTACTCTTTTTCCTTTACTAGGCTTTTTCCCACTGATTTTTTTAGTAAGGTTTTTAATGAGGCACAACATCAATGGATGTTCAGGATAACTATGTATATATATATTTTTTACTAGCATTTTTCTTTACATGTGGACATCCAAGGGGGAGTGTTAAGTAGTGGATTGTCCATTATTTGTGTGGACACACCACTTTGCAAGTTGCTCAACTTGCCTTCTTTTGTATAACTATAAATATGACCATTCTTGGCCATTGTGAATTGCTAAAAAACACACAGAATACATATACACGCTACTTTCCTTTCTTTTTTGTTTTCTCTCCATATTCTCTTACTTTCTTTTCTGTTATAATATTGTCAACTTAGTTATTTTATAACACCTTTTAAGAATTCCTTTTTAGACTATGAAATAAACGTCACAGGCGTAGGCATTTGGAGCCTTTTTGGTTGGCAGCCGCATAGAAATTACTCTTATTTATTTTTGTAAATATCCATCATTTGCAGGCGGAAGACTTTTGTCACACAAAGTGGCATATAGGCCGGTTGAATTGAATTTGAGCAGATTAAAATGAGTTTAGTTAATTAAATGGATGGGTTGACCCACCCAAAAATAGCTTTACCAAATGGATTAAATGTGGGTAATATCCCAATTCGCTCAATTCTTATCAAGTTTTTAATTATTTTATTTGTTCTTTTTATAATTTTTAGTACCTAATAGAACTAATTTTTTTTACTGTGACTATATATACCATATCAAATTTTTAAAAAATATATTTTTGATAAAATTTATCATCAATCAATTTGAACTACAGATCAACCCATCATATGATGAATTAAACTGCAATGAACTAAATTAATAAATGAGCAGTTTGTACAGGTTATATTTTCATGCGCTAATTGCCACCTCTACTACACAAATGCATATTTTCCCGTGGACTAATTTGCCACCTCTACCCACAAATACATATTTTTCCATATGTCCAATCATATGTAAGTTCTCTTTAATTATAGACTGGTCATCTTTTGCTAACATTAACAAAGCCTGTTGTAAGACTCAACAATTAAGTTTTCTCTTCATAGAGAACTCAATTTTATTAAGAGAAATCTACCCCGTATACATACCATATGGGAAAGTCAATATAATATGATGGTGGTATTGTATTTAAATTACGGGCTCCAAGTATTTTTAATCAATTCATAAATTTGAAATTCTATACCATCATAAAATCGTTAAAGAGAGCTCATCCATAGTTAGTAGGCAAATGCTTAAGATATAGCCCATTCGGGGTAGTGCTCGCCAGAATTTTCCCATACAATGTTAATTATACCTAAGGTCTCTCAGTTTGCAGTATAGTTGCAGTCAAGTATCAAATTTTACAAATCTATTTCTGCTTACACTTAATTTTTCTAAAATAAGATATTCAGATTATATTATGCAGTAAATTGGATTTGTCTTCAAGTACAACCTTTATTTAATGCATACTCTTATCTACTGCAAGAAAAGGAAAATGTGTTATAAAGTCAAGTTCAAATCTCAAGGGAGATAATATGCATAATTATCACTAGAATTTATTGATCAATATCGAAGACGCCTGATGGCGCTTTCACTACTCCAAAATAACTGCAATTGGACTTCGAACAGAGTGCTTTTCTGATGACCATTTCAAATATCCTTGCACAAAGTTCGTGTTGCTGACAGTGCCAGACGCTGAACGTTTAAATGTTACTTGATAGGCCATCCTCTCCTTTACTTCAGAAAAGTGCAAACTGCTAGGACTCACAGTTATCTCAATACCTTTAGGTGGTGAAATCGCCACAGTGTAAGTCGAATTAGCCTCACCGACATTAGTTACAGCCCTTGTATATTCCTGAGTCTTTGAACCAAGTTTGATAGAAAATGAAGGATAGTTTAGCTCTGCCTCGGGTATACTAGTTTTGCAATTCACCTTTTTTTGCAGGGTCGCGCTAACTTGTTGATCTGTGTAGTTTAAGCCACATAAATAAGGCACGTAATCCTGAGGCTGGATGTCATAGATTAGACCAGGATCATTTGCTCTTGACGGATTCACATGTCCTGCTCCAATTGCAAATATGTTAGCTGGTAAATGTCTTTCATCCTCGATCGGATTGTTGCCAAGATTAACCAGATCAGCAGTGGTCATAATCGCTGACTTAATAGCAGCAGGAGACCAATCTGGATGAGCACTTTTTAGCAAAGCTGCAACTCCAGCAAGGTGAGGACAAGCCATTGAGGTTCCAGAAATCATATTGAATGTCAAGTTTGTATGAGTATTATTTTCAATGGAGGTCGGCCAAGCTGCAAGGATATTGAATCCGGGGCCAACAATATCTGGTTTTAATATGCCCGGACTCTCTCTGCTTGGGCCTCTGGAAGAAAAGAAAGCAACTGAAGGAGCATGTTTATTTCCAATTACAGTACCCTTAAATAAAATAGTGGCCATAGGGGTTGATGTCGAGTTTATATATGCTATGAGATCTTGTGCATCTGCATAGCTGATGCGTGTTGCTGGAAGAACATAATCGTGTGCAGGTATACTGTAACCTTCAATATCTTCATTCATTAGAATCATGCCAGCAGCACCAGCATCTTTCACAGGCTGTCCTTTTGCAATTGCTGTCGCGCCACCCGTTCCACACAACACTAATTTTCCTTCAACATTTGTAAGTGAGTCTGGGCTACAAACAAAAGCACCAAAATAACTGTTGTTCAATGCTGGGTAGACGATTGGTAGTAATGATGGAGGGAAATCACTAGGTTGAGATGTTGATTCACCATCATATTCTACGCCGTTTCCAAGTGCCAAGGTAGCCTTCAGTTGTCTATCGGTGGTGCTAGCACCGACAGTTAGAATCCAAGGGGCTTCATTAGATAAGGTTGCATTATATGGACCGTCATTTCCAGCTGAGCAACTTACGAAAATTCCCTTTGCCATAGAACTAAACGCACCAAGTGCAATATTGTCATCCCAAAAAGGGCTTGAAATTCCACCAATAGAAATGGATATGACATCAACACCATCTTCAATTGCAGCATCCATCGCAGCCAACATGTCACTTTCGGAACACTGGCCACTTGGATTGCACACTTTGTACATAGCCAAGTGAGCACGGGGTGCAATGCCAGCCGCTGTGCCATTAGCACTGCCAAATACATTCGCTCCATCAACGAAATTTCCTGCAGCAGTGCTTGAAGTATGTGTACCGTGCCCATTTTCATCTAGTGGCGTCCCACCTTCAAACACCGAAAAGTCTCTAGCTCCAATGAGCTTGTTGTTACATGCTGTGAAGTTAAACTCACACTTCCCCTTCCACTTAGCAGGAGGAGGAGGAATTCCTTCATCGTCAAACGAAGGATGTTCTGGATAAATTCCAGTGTCCAACAGACCAATAATCACACCTTCACCATAGTTAGACATATTCCAGAAGCCTAAATTTTGGTTTAATCCTAAGAAGCTTGGACTGTGAGTTGTTTGTATACGCAATACCCTTTGAGGTCTTATGGAAATAAATCCATCTTGCGTTTCCAATGCCTTCACTTCATCTGGTGATAATCTAGCCGCAAAACCATTGAAGACATTTCGATAGGAATATATTACGCTCGAGGACACATCAGACAATAATGAATACTGGTGCCAGGCATGTAAATTTTCAGGTGACTCAACGCGGACAATATATATTTCCGAATTACTCTGCTGAGAAAGATGATCACTGGCTAATATGATCGATAAATGAGAACTTACAATGAACAAGAACGTAATTAGGAAAACCATCAAGGCCATGTGTTTGGAATGGAGTCAAAACTCCTCTGTAGAACTTTGTTTTATATTGTTTTCTTCAGCTGATATTACTATGTCCTATTTAGTTTATTTGTCATATACTTAAAGAACTTACCGATAGAACATTGGCAACTTCGGTAGTTTTGTATTAATGCTCATATTTTCATTGTATAGAAATATAACTTTCCTAGTAAGTAACAATCTAAGCCTTGTTTTGACATTTTAAAAAGTATATACTCATATTAGTTTTAATTTAATGATGTTTAGTACATCTATTTCTTGCACAGAGTATATAACTGAGGAATTCATTTCTGCAGAATCTGATATTTATAGCTATGCTGCCATGCAGATTTTGAAATAAAAATATGAATTCACTAGGGACAAATCTAAAGCAATGGGTAAACGACTCATTATGCAATTCAACAAACTATATACTTATGCCAGCTGATAAAGAACAATTTGTTTAAAGGAAGCAAGTAGCGATACTTTGTCCAGTAGACTTATCAGTCACCTCAATCCTGAATGAAGGATCAATGCAAATTAAAATCAGTGTCTAGACTCGAGAAAATTAGGAGTGTATTCCAAGAAAATACCATAGCATTGAGTAATGCTATGGTATTTGATTGAAAAGTTGATTGAAAAGCAAGTACAGTAAAACCTCTATAAATGCATATGCTTGAGACCGAAAAAAATATTCATTTGTCGAGATTATTAGTTTATCGATAAATGCATAAAATATTTATTTATCGATAAATAAATATTTATTATTTTAGAGAGTATTTTGCAGTATGTGCCATAAGAAAAAAAATATTTAAATTAAAAATTTCAAAAGTTTAAATCTAGGAAACTAAAAAGTGTAGTCTTTGCATATTTATTATTTAAATATAGGAAAGCTAAACGAATTTAGTGAAGTTTAATGTTTCTAATTGTATTCATGTATATAGAATATGAAGAGATTTTATGTTAACTATAAAAGGAAAAAGCTAGATGAGATTAATTTTGGTTTTGGTGGTAAGAAAAAACAATCAATTATAGAATCATATTTTAAAAAGAAATAGTTATTGGTCTAGTATTATTGACTGATTAAATATATATAAATTCTTGATGTATTTTAGTAATTAATCAACTATAGAATCATATTTTAAAAAAAATAGTTATTGGTCTAGTATTATTGACTGATTAAATATATACAAATTCTTGATGTATTTTAGTAATTATTACTTTATATTTTTTCTGAGCCTTTAATATTTTATTTTTAATTATCATCTAATGCATTTAGCGAGGATATTACTTTAATATAACTTACCCAAGTCGAAATCGGAGAAAAATATTCATTTAGCGAGATTATTACTTTATCGAGGTTTTACAGTAGCGATACCTTTTCTATATTTGATTGAAAAGTTGGATAATCTGAGAGAATTGAGTATATTTAGCTCAATTAACGAACATAAAAGAAAGGAAATATGTAGAGATAAGATATGGACTTTCTCACAATCAAGATTTTCTTTGCAAGCCGATTCTCCAGCCTTCTGTAGAATGACTGTAGGCCTGTGCCAATTGTCCTGCTGATACTCGGACAAATTGAGTTGTTTGATAAGTCTAGCATTCCCGGCCCACCAAGCTTGTGGCAGGCAACATATCTTGATCCATCGGTTACAGAGGTCTTTGCCGCTGCATGAGTGTTAGCTCACGCTCAAAACTCCTCCGACAGGAGTCCTAGTCATTGTAGTTTTGGGGGGGAAGCTCTGTCTAAGTCGAGCTTCTCCTTGATCTCCTCTAGGGCTCGATTAAAGATCTTCCCATGATCCCGCCCCTTGCTTGTTGTTTTAGATTTCATGAATAATGATTACTTTTGATTCCATCAGTTTACAAAACCATTCATCTACCAAACCAATACTAATGGGAACGAATTAAAGGGAGGAGGTTAGGGATGATGCAGTCAGTTGTTATTACTCTCAAAAGGCAAGGAATTTAAAAAATCACATTCAATGATTTTCTTAATTAGCATCAGGCCAAATTCCTCTTGATAATTTCAAATTACATTGGAAAAGTTATTACTCTCTGCTATAAATTAGGAAATTACCTTTCATCAAATTCCAAGTTGAGAGAAAAGGAGCAGGAAGAAAGCAAAAGAAAAGTTGAGCCCAGGTGGAAAACAAACGAAGAACAACTTCATTACACACAGGAGTATAAGACTTCTACAGTTCGAGCTATAACAGGCTAATGGAAGTTGTGTAGTAGCTTTTTCATGCAGGAAGCTTTTTAATTGGATGTCTCCTTCCAGAATGGTCAGTAGCGGAATTCTTGAAAAAATAAAAATTTAGCACTCTGTTGTCTACTTGGTTTTTATTAGATGTGGACAATATAGTTGACATTTCAGTCAAGCAAGTTTTCTACTTTATATGTTTTTCCTAAGTAATCATAATGTAGAATGCAACTTTTATTTACTCTTTCTTTACGTTCCAAAGTTTTAGCACTATATTTTCTTATTTATGAATTGATTTTATTGAGAAGATTGTTAATCATTGTGACATTAGTAGCCCTGACGTTTAAGTTGTCACAATTGGTCATTTGAGAATACAAACAATGTCCAAGTTGATCTTATATTAAAGGTTTTCAACCATAAAATCATAAAATAACGGATAGACAGTATAATAGCTACTAGGGTACACGCGCGTGCCAGAGACTAGTATTATTAAAAGTGGGAACAAAAAAGTTGAAATACCAAAATAACCCTATGAAATTGCGTTATTACAATAATACCATTAATAAAACATATAGTTAAATGGGAACACAAAAAAGTTGAAAGTTGAAATACCAAAATAACCCTTTGAAATTGAGTTATTATAATAATATCATTAAGAAAACATATAGTTAAATAAATAATAAAATTTTAAATTTTTTTCTACAGTTATTTATTGGATTTATGATATTTTTTAATATTAAATGAATACGCATTAATCATCAGTTTCATTTTGTCATGATGATCAAATTATGGAGAATTTAAAAAGTTGCAAAAATCGTTCTATGTAGACCAAATTCATCTGAATGTATCTTAATGGTCATTCTACATAAATTGATATATTCAATAATGCATTAAAGTAATAAATGAATAGACATTCTTCATTGATATAGTATTCACTAATTTTGAAGTTAATAACACCTATTTAACTTCTCTCTGATTTCATATGTTATTTCTTCACTCACAAGCAAAAAAAACAAATATCATGTTAAATGGACATAAACTTTTAATCATAATAAACTCATTAACCATTTAGTAGAGGTTATAGAAATGAAGAGTTGTGATTTGTGAGTTAATCCTATAAAAGTGGACTATATAATGGGCTTGTGGGGATAGGAGGGAAAACAAGCATAGGAGGTCAAAAATTTCTTGGAACAGAGCTATTGGAGATGAAGTATTTCCTTATGCTTCCTCATGTTGGCCACATTTTTTTTCCTACTTTTTTTATTGTCGATAATGTAGTGTTCACTTTGGTTGCAATAACGTACACTATATTAGGCTATTAGTTCGTTATGAAGAAGAAATTGAGTTAAATACAATTTTATGAATTTTAATGTCAGATTTTATGATTGTAATCAATTTAAAAATCTAATTAGTTTAAGTAGGATATCCATAAGAAAAATGATTCTTACATCAAGTTATATGTGATTGGACATTATATGTTTCCATTTTATTTTATAGGATAAATATAAAATAAGTCTTATAATAATTTTCTTAGCAAGTGGTATCGTATAAGTATGAATATTGAAAAGTGAGGTGTTCTACTTGATACAAAGTTCATATTGTTAAATTAATTTGTTTAGTTTCCTTGAATCTTAATTATGGGTGAAACTCCTTCTACTTACATATTCTATATATACCTCAAGAGAAGTATATATGCGTAATTGTACATTAAGATTTCAATTACTACACTATGTTAATGCTATTAAAATGTGGTTTTAGTTAGATAAAATGAATTTTCATAAGTTGCTAAAATGATGACAAGCTAATAAATCTCTAAAAAGTGGATGCTTGTATTTCTGTTGTGTATTAATTGTAGAATTTAAGGCATTATATTGTAATATTTGTCACCCTCTTCATTGGTAGAATTTAAGACATTATATTGTAACATTTCCAAATAATGAATATATCAAAGAGAAGATAAAAAGACAAATCCAAGAAAAAAACTGTATAAAGAAAAAAAATGATTCATTTTCCTTTTTTTAATTCTTCTTACTAAAGTTTAAGAAGGCAAACATAAAAACCTATATATAATACTGCCAATAGAAGTTTACACATAGTATAAATTAGCCAGCATGCAGTTTATACATATATATAATACTGCTAATAAAAGTTTACACATATTATACATTAGCTGCAGTATTTTTAGCTTCCTCATTTGAATATATATTGTATTTGTACAATAGTTAGTTATTTTTAGTTTATGCACTTTTAGTCAATTTTTTAATTAAGAGTGTATTCTTTTTAATATGAAGATATATGTACTTTCTATCGCAAAAATGAAGAATTTTTTAATTTTCATTATTGTAAAGTGTAATAAACACATCCTAAAACCTATATAATCACCCACACGAAGGGAGGTGCTTTACACTTGCCTCCACGTCAGTGCATCTTCAGATCTAAAAAAAAATTGTCAGATCTAAAAAAATTTAAAAAATCATCAGATCTAAAATATATATATATATATATATTTATTTATTTATTTTTAAAAAGAATTTAATTTAAATTGTGCTCACCATATATTGCCTAAACTAAATCTCTACTATGCAAATTTTTTTTCGAATTTCATGTTAAGTGTTTGAGTAAAAAAAGAAAAAGAAAAAGAAAAATTCTTTCGATATTATACAAATTGATGAAATATATGGAAAAAGATCACCGATAATTTAAGTATGTTGTGCAAAAATATTTATATTTCTAAAAATGATAAAATTGGGCTCTATTTCATAATGAAAAAAAGAAATTTTAATTAAAAATATATCAACTTAAGTCTTAATGTTAACTACTTATGTGTATTAATTAATAATGAAAATGTCCAATTGAAAATGGATATGTGTCCAAATTAATCAGATTTTATACTTTTTTTTCGTCTCTCACTTTTCTCAAAGAGAGTGAACACACTCTTTGTGCTACATCAGTACTGAAGGGTGTGTTTATTACACTTTAAAATAATTCAGGAGATAATAGGACTCATGTATAATTAAGTTATGTCCTAGCAATTTCGATTATGGTTGAGGGGATACTTGTGTATTATCCCTTCACATTTATAAACTTGTTAACAGTGCATGCAAAGACACATTCTCATTAAGGATTGAACTTGAGCGAAATGAAGGATATGGAAAGGGTCTCTCTTTTCCTACATGAGATATGAGCATAACATGTCATGGAGTAGTATATTAAATTGGCAATGAACGAGGAAAATGTCATGATCAAGCTACACCCTAGACGTGACACAGCAAATAGAATTCGAAAGATCCAAAACAAGCTTGTTAGCATAAGCATGACCTAAGATAACAAGAAAGCCAAATAAATCGAAAAGCGGAGAATAAATCTCAATATAGTCTGATATAGCATAATAGGAAAAATCAGATATAACTCAATATATACAGAATCATCTAATGTCTGAAAGTCTCTATCATAAACGAGTTGCTAGAACATCTCTCGAGCTATCTCAAACATAAGGAAAACTAAAATAAAGTCTGAACAAACCTAATATGAATGTCCTCGGAATATGAGGACTCACCGACACTGTAAAGCTGAGAAGAGTCTGTACTAACCACGGGCATGATGAGATGCATCGTGATCTATATTACAAGACAATACAGGCAAAAAAAGTATGCAATCAGTACTATGGAACCTATTGAATATGGAGAATGTGCAATGCATGGCATAAAACATGATAATGCAATGACCAAGCTAAAGCACAACATAATACTTTTAAAACATCGTTAGGAAGATAAAACATGTCCAATGCAATATTAGAAAAAAAATCATAAGCTTAACATAACATAAGTGAGAGATACCGTAACTGACATAAACTATGTGAGCTATAACATGGAGTCTGATGTATCCTTTCCATACGGAAAAAAGATTGCCCTACTTGCCAAGGTAAGGACCATTAAATGAGATATTTGTGGATCTACTAGCTAGGGTCAATTAAGGCAGATCTACCGGGGTACGTAGTTTTGGTACCTGGGTAATCGCCATTAGTCCACTCGGTGCTAGGTATATTACTCTCAACAAGAACAGTCATAATCATAGCATAAATTTGAAAATGGTAATAATCTTGTAAGATCAAATTTATCATAACATATTTGAAAATCATAAGAATAACTCCTTTAACAAATCATGATTTCATAACATATTCATAGCAGATACTTATATAAGCATCTAAATCATGATAGGCTCGTTCATAGAAAATCATGAAAATCCTTCATGATAAGAATACTGCACCTTTTAAAGCAACCTTATTTTCATAGAGACATCATTGATACTTTATCTAAAAGCTTCCTTAAAAATCACATTTCTTCATATTTATGATGCATGCATAATTCTCAAACATAGTTCATACTCACAAAATAGGCATAATGCATGAGTTCATGAGAAATTAATCAAAAAACGTGTAATTAAGATTGAATCATGTATATTAAGATCATTGAGAATATAAAAACATAATTGTTGAGCCCAATGCATAAACATGAAAACCTAGGGACATTTAGGAAGAAATCATAAAGAGGAATTGAAAACACTTTGGGACTCCATGGATGAAATTCCCACATACCTCAGTGGAATTCTAGCTTAAAATTGAAAAAGTAGACTTGAAACCTTGAATCCTTGCTTGGTGAAAGAGATGACCTTGAGAGAGAATTTCTTAGAGGGAATGGGGGTTAATTGGGAAGGAAATGAAAGAAATAACCTTGGAAAATAACTGCCAAAGGTCCTACTCGGTGATGTGAGTCGAGCTTGCCGACTTGATCGGCGAGTCGCCGAACGTACCTTACATCACCAACTTTGCTTAAGTTCTGAGCAGGATCTCTGATCTTTTAGGAGAGATCAGTCGTGCTCGCCGACATCAATCTGCGAGTCGCTGATTCCATCTTCTCTCGCCGACTTGGCTTCAACTTATGACAGGACTCTCAGAACATTTTGGCGATAATCCCTTAGCTCGCCGAACAGGAGTTGCCAATCCTGTCTTCCTCACCAAACTTGCTCAAGTCCTGAGCCAAATTCTCTAAATATTTATGCGAGCTTTAGCCTCGCCATTTCTGGTTACTTTTAAGACTTGATCCGAACTTAGTGCATGTTTGACTTAACTTATTTTAAGCAGCTTATAAGCTGAAAACAGAGGATGAAGCCCAAGACCATAAAAAGAAGATGAAAATCAAGAAAAAAGAAAATGGTAGCAGTAGTCTCCAAAATTATACTAATTCGTCTTGAAGTATGAAAAGGAAGAGCTTCCATCCGTTTAACTTAACAAATGCTACAGAATTTCCTGCAATAACGTTAGAGAAACAATTACTGATGGTTATTACACTGAACTTTATAACCTTTTTTTTTCCAAACAGAAATATAGAAAGTACTTGATGTCAAGTTGTTAGGTAGTTCAATAACAGGACGAAGGCTTTTGTTTGATCTTTTTCAATTTTGTTACAACTTCGGTCATGTTCATCCTTTCAACTGGAATACTAATTGTGCAATCCATGGCTAACTCCATGATGGATGACACACATTGCAGCTTTTGACTTAAGTTCTCTTCATCTACTGTTAGTAAGTCAGCATCTATGATTTGATCAAACTCATCATCAAGAAGTGAATTATCCACCCAGCTTCTCAAATTCAAATCTCCCGTGAACATTTCATCATTGGGTTTCTTCTTGGTAAAAGTTTCCAGCAGCATGATGCCAAAACTATAAACGTCAGACCTCTTGGATATAAGGCCTTCCAGGCCATACTCTAAAAAAGAAAAAAGAAAATATGTCAGCATTTTTAACTCATTAAACCATGGCATTGCCACTAGTTAAATAAATAATTCACCTGGAGCAATGTAACCAATTGTGGCGAAGGTTGTAGTGTGAGCAATAGATTCTTCCTTTGTTAAAAGTCTTGCAATGCCAAAGTCAGTCAGGTGTCCCACCATGTCGTCGTCAAGGAACACATTGCCAGGCTTTAAATCACAATGAATAACCGGTACTGAGTAACCATGATGGAGATATTCCAGAGCAGATGCAACATCGACCATGATACTCAATCTTTGCATTATATTTAAACAGTAATCTCTAAAATATAGCAACTTGTCTAAGCTCTCATTTGGCATGTACTCAGGTATTACTGCCTTAAAATCCAAGTTACAACAGCTGCTAACGATCTATGTGAGATTTCTGTGACGAAGATTCCGCATGATTTCACATTCTCTGTCAAAGGTTTGAAATGTACATTCCATCTGCACATTGAAAATTTTAACAGCAACAGTCATCCATCTGCCAGTCCCTTTGTAAACAGAACCAAAACTTCCACTACCTAGCAAGTTATTTTCATTAAAGCACTGAGTTGCTCTATGAAGTTCATAGTAAGAAATTCTTTGTGTTGCTACCTCTGACAACCCCTCTTCTTCTGCATCGACTCTTTTGGCCCGATGTCTCATCAACACGAAAGCTATAGCTGAAGTTAGCCCTATCACAGAGATAACTGAAAAGGCAACTACAATCCATATCATCCTCCTTTTCTTCGACTTAGACTGATTCTTTGAATTAGAAGGACAAGCTGGGACATGCTTTTGAGGGTTACCACACAACCATTCATTCGGCATGAAAGATTGGTAAGAGAGATTAACAAAAGGTTCTCCACTTGGAATTCCTCCGTGTAACGTGTTGAATGAGACATTAAAGGAGCATAGTTGCTTAAGTGCTGCTAATGACTTTGGAATCACACCAGACATTTTGTTATATGAGAGATCTCGCTTCCAAACTTATGAGTTCCCCAAATGTATCAGGAATAGACCCTTCAATTCTGTTATGAGCCAAAGACAGTTGAATCAATTTTTGCAAAACTCCCAATGTACTAGGAATGTTGCCTGAGATATTGTTTCTGGAAAGATCCAAAAGTATTGCAGCCTTGAGATTTCCAACTTCTCGTGGTAGAGAACCATTGATGAAATTAGAAGACAAGTTCAGCTTTAAAATGTCTTTGAGGTTCCATAGACTTGAAGGTATGCTAGCAGTGAAGTTATTGGAATCAAGATAAACCTCCCTTAGGGATGTCACAGTCCCCAAGCAACTAGGAAAAGGATTGGAAAAGGACCACTTATTAATGGTGTTAGCATGCCCAAGTTGGGTAGCTCACATAAAACAATTGGAAAAGGACCACTTATTCTGTTTGCACCAAGTGAAAGCCGTTGAAGGTTTTTCAAAGAACTTATCGTCGTCGGGACAATTCCAGTAAGGTTATTACCTCCCTGAGACAAAGTAGATAAATTTCTCATATTTCTGATCTCACTTGGAACATTGCCTTTGAGATTACAGCCTACAGCATAAAAAGATTGAAGAGAAGAGATATTGCCAATGGATCTCGGGAGCATTTCAGTTAGGGGATTGAAAGACAATATCAATATTCTCAAGTGTTTACAATTGGCCAGAGGAGTAATGAATCTCAATCCACTTGTAAAGGAGTTACCGTACAAGTTGAGAAGTTCAAGTTGTCTTAAATTTCCCAGAGATTCGGGAATTGAACCAGTAAATTCATTACTAAAGAGTTCGAGAAAGGTGAGCTTAGACAAATTTGAGATGGAACCAGGTAAAACACCATTAATGTTGTTTCCACCTAGAAATATTTTTTCAACATTAGATAACTCATTGCCTATAGCGGACGGAAGATTACCTGAAATGTGGTTTTCTGTGAGTCCAATAGTTACAAGGGGTGAGATATTGAAGATACCAATAGGGATCGACCCACTAAATTCATTGTAAGACAATGGAAGGTCTGTCAACTCTGGAAGGTTACCAACTTCATGTGGAATTACACCTGAAAAATTCAGTATGATTACGATCAGTAGAAGTATCCAAAAAATAAAAATTCTAACATGACTTGAATTAGATGTTTTCCCATACCTGCAAGATAATTATTGGAAAGATCAAACCAGGCAAGCATTGTCAAATTTCCAACCTGTCGTGATAATGGTCCTTCAAGCTTGTTATTATTCATACATAGCAAGTGGTGAAATGTTGAATAAGGTTAAAGGGATTGAGCCTGTTAAATGATTTTTATCCATGAACAAATTCTTCAAGTTATAAAGATGACCAATCTCATCAGGAATTGTGCCTGTCATATGGTTAAATAGAATTATCACATAAAAGTTCATATATTTAACAAGAGTTCAACTTTACTCAGAGACGCAGCATACAAGTTAGTATCAGACTCGACACTCAGACAAGGGAATCATTGCGATGCTCATTACTTTTAATCATGCATGGCTAGTGGATAAAGAACTCAACTGTTGCGCATGAAGAGTCTAAAAAAACCAGTCCTAACCGCACTTATCTTACAAGACAAGCAATTAGAAGGGGACGAGAGCACCACTATTTTTGTTTTTAAGGAATTGAACTTGAGGAGTCATTTTATAAGACAAGCAATGACTAAGAGGCAGACTCAACCAGTGCCCCTAACTAACCTTATGTATCTGGGTGCGTAATTAAATTTATATCATCCTTCAAGGTATATACAAGATTTTTTCCCCAAATACCAGGGTCTGATGACTCACCTAGCTTCCAAATGGGTCTGCCAGAAGCTTGGTCAAACCGGCTATAAGTAGTCAAAGTGAGAGCAGAAGTAACAGAGCAATTAGTGAAAAGAAACAAATCTTCTTTTGCTATTATTAGAAAAATACTTTATCATTTTTAAAAGATTGTCCAACACTTGTTAGCTATCTATTCCTATTATTTAGGAGCTAGTTAGTGATTAAGGCAACTACAAGTCATAGGTTTACTGTTTTCTTTTTTATTCTAGGTCTTATAAATGTAACCAGTAGTTATCAATGAAATTGTTCTTCTGCTGATATTCTTTTCACTTCTTTGCATTTTAATATTTTGTGCTCACAGGCTTATGAACATAGCAAACAGAGTAAGATTACTTGGTTCTGAGTTTAAAGACTCACGTATTGTTGAAAAGATTATGGTCACTGTTCCTGAAAGATTTGAAGTCACCGTTACCACTTTGGAGAACACCAAGGATCTGTCAAAAATTACTTTGGTGGAATTATTGAATTCCTTGCAGGCTCAAGAACAAAGAAGGGTTATGAGAGAAGATGGAATTAGAGAGGGAGCACTGGCGGCCAAACATGAAGATAGTGGAAGATACAAAAAGAAAAACAATAAGAAGAACCAGTCAACACATGGAGAAGGATCTCGCTACAACAACAAAAGCAAAGCAGGTAGCTTCAAAGGAAACTATCCACCTTGTAAGCATTGTGGAAAGAATGGACATGCGCCGTATAAGTGTTCTTCTGCTGACAGGCTTATGAACATAGCAAACAGAGTAAGATTACTTGGTTCTGAGTTTAAAGACTCACGTATTGTTGAAAAGATTATGGTCACTGTTCCTGAAAGATTTGAAGCCACCATTACCACTTTGGAGAACACCAAGGATCTGTCAAAAATTACTTTGGTGGAATTATTGAATTCCTTGCAGGCTCAAGAACAAAGAAGCGTTATGAGAGAAGATGGAATCAGAGAAGGAGCACTGGCGGCCAAACATGAAGATAGTGGAAGATACAAAAAGAAAAACAATAAGAAGAACCGGTCAACACATGGAGAAGGAGCTCGCTACAACAACAAAAGCAAAGCAGGTAGCTTCAAAGGAAACTATCCACCTTGTAAGTATTGTGGAAAGAATGGGCATGCGCCGTATAAGTGTTGGAAAAGGCCGGATGCTAAGTGCAGTAAGTGCAACCAACTCGGGCACGAAGCAATTATCTGCAAGAATAAATTGCAGCAGCATGACGCAGACGCCCAGGTTGTTGATGAACCGGAAGAGGATCAACTCTGTGGCATCGTGTTTTTCAACTGAGGCTTGGCTGATTGATAGCAGATGCACAAACCATATGACTCATGACAAAGAGCTCATTAAAGACTTGAAACCTGCCAGAATTACAAAAGTCAGAATAGGTCATGGAGGTTATATTCCAGCAAAAGGAATGGGAACCATTACATTTGAAACACAATCAGGTACTAAAGCAATTTCTGATGTTCTCTATGTACCAAATTTAGACCAGAACTAGTTAAGTGTTGGTCAATTGTTAGAAAAAGGTTCAAATTGTATTTTGAAGATAAACATTGCTTGATCAAGGAAGCCTCAGGACATGACTTGTTTAAAGTCAAAATGAGAGGCCGAAGTTTCTCATTAAGTCCACTGGAGGAAGAACAAGTGGTGTATTCGGCAAGAGAAAATGTTGCTGAGTTATGGCATAAGAGACTCGGACAGTATCACTATCAAGGGCTTCTCAAAATGCAAGAATTGGAGATAGCTGAGAACTTTTCTAAACTGGGAGCAAGTTCTGCAAATTGTTGAGCTTGTCGATTTGGAAAACAAAGTAGACTTCCATTCCCAAAAGCAACTTGGAGAGCATCAAGAAAGCTGCACCTGGTTCACACTGATTTTGGAGGACCCCAAAGGACTCCTTCACTTAAAGGTAGTCTTTATTACGTTATTTTTATTGATGATCTGACCCGGATGTGCTGGATTTATTTTCTAAAGTTCAAATCAGAGGTCAAGAGCACTTTCTACAAGTTCAAAGCGAAGGTGGAAAATGAAAGTTGTTACAAAATTCAGATTTTACGATCTGATAATGGCAAGGAGTACACTTCTCAACAGTTTGGTCTATTTTGTGAGGAAGCAGGGATTGAACGTCAACTTACTGCTTCTTATACTCCAGAACAAAATGGAGTTAGTGAGAGAAGAAATAGATTTATTATGGAGATGGCAAGATGTATGTTGCACGAAAAGAAATTTGCCAAAGATGTTTTGGGTAGAGGCAGCAAATACAGCTCTGTTCCTACAAAATCGATTCCCTCAAAAGCTGTGAAAGATCAAACTCCTTTTGAAGCATGGTATGAGTACAAACCTCCGCTGCATTTTCTTTAAGTGTTTGGTTGTCTTTGTTTTACCTATGTTCCTTAGGTCAAACGAGATAAGCTAGACAAGAAGGCTGCCCCAGACATTTTTATTGGGTACAGTAATGTTTCAAAGGCATACAAAATCTTTCAACCTGAAAGTGAGAAGATAGTTATCAGCAGAGACGTCCACTTCATGGAAGATGAAGAATGCGATTGGAATGAATCAAGGAATTCTGTCTAGAAAACAAGCTCGTGGTTAAATGAAAGAGAGGATGATCCACCAGTTAGGGGAACTCAATTTCTCTCTGATATATATGAGAGATGCAATACCTCTATTGCCCACTATCCCAACTAACTCTAGTTGACATAGACTTTGAACACTCCGATCAAGCTAACTCAAGCCATGACTCGAAAACTAAGCAATAACTCTTTTGCCCACTATACCAACTACCTCTAGTTGACATAGACTTCAAACACACCCTTCAAAGCTAACTCTAGCTATGAACTCGATGACATGGAGTGTATTATGAAATGATCAAGATTCCTTTATAGCATAGGAACTGATCTTACAATGTTAGAACATAAGACACAACGTTACAACAAAGCATCAAAGAAAGACATTTCTTGAACGACTCTATCAGGTCCCTTGTTGCCTTGGTGAAGTTGTTCTTCCTTGAAAGAATAATGGTTTTTGCTTGTATATTCTTGGTGTGCAAAAACTTGGTTGTTTTTTTATCCAAGGATGGGTATTAACGTATGGACAAAAACAACCTCGTGCATTTTGATTAGCAGTGTAGGTATGCTGTCCTCTGCATAGCAGGCAGTGGCAGCTTTTACAGCTGGTATCCATTATGTCACGTTGACATTCCGTGTTTATGCGACCAGGTCCGTCTATCAGTTCCCATGGTTTGTCGATACACAAAATGTGAATATGTACCTCTGCTGCAGTTCCCACCAACCTCTGCAGCTTTACAGCTGTAATCCACTTTCTTGCCCTTGACAGGCGTTAATCATGGGACCAGGTCCCTCTACCAGGTCTCATATTTGTTAAATCATCAAAACACAAATATAACAATAACTCGTTTTAAAAAAATACATTTAGACATGTCTTCAAGTTCTCTTGCTGGTACATTAGAGCTGGGAAGTTAGAGGGTCACCAAAAAGTTAATTAGATCTTTCGAGAAACCAGCTTTCATTGTGTTTTGGTTAGCTAATAACAGACTAAAAGTCCAATTCCGAGATCATTTGGTTATCTTGATCGATAAGCTTTCTGTTTCTGGATCTCTCTCTCTTGAAGAAGAATCTTTTGGTGAGATTCTAGTAAAGCAGATCTAGGATTTGAACTTTAAGATTTCCAAGTTTACTTCTCCTGTTAAAGTAGTGGGTTATTTGAATCATCATTTGCCGAGTCAGTGGACTCACACCACTTCTTTATGTATTCAAACTTCTAAGCATCGATGAATCAACCTATTACTCAAAAAATGACACTCGATAAATGGCATCAGGTAATTGAGATCTCAACATTTTTCCAAAATGTTTATACAGCACCATTTTTATATGGAATTACATTTTTGCTGAACGACTCATTTCTGCTATGATGTCGTGCTGATTGAAACACATATTTTCACTGGAGACAAGATTAAAGTAACGGGTAAATGACTCTTGTGGATCATCATTTACGTAGGCAGATGAGGAACACTTCACTTAAAATTAAGAAGCACTGCATTTTATTGATCCTTAATTAGCAATACATTGTACAGAGGACTCATCCTAACGAAGGTCAATTATAATAGCCACACAATCTCCTGCTAAAGCATTTGAAGAACAATTACTGATGGTTAAAATTCTGGTGAACTTTACAACTTTCATTTTTACCTCCCAGAAAGGATATGGAAAGTACCTGATGTCATGTCATTCGGCTGTTCAATCAGTAACAGAAAAAAGCTGCTGCTTGATCTTTTTCAATGCTGCTACAACATCAGTCATGTTCATCCTTTCAACCGGAGATTTAGCTGTGCAACTCATGGCTAACTCCAAGATTGATGATACATACTGTAACTTCTCATTTAGCTTTTCTTTGTCTACTCTTAGTAAATCAGCATCTATGATTTCATCCAGCTTATCAGGAAGTGAACTATGTACCCAGCTTTTCAAATCCAAATCGCCCGTGAACATTTCATCATTAGGTTTCTTCTTTGTAAAAGTTTCCAGCAACATGATACCATAACTATAAACATCAGACCTCTTGGATATAAGGCCTTCCAATCCATATTCTAGAAAAGAAAACATAAAATACATCAGCAACTGAACTTATAAGGCGTTAACCTGATTAACTGTTAATCGAAAACCTTGTTACAAGTTAAATAAATGATTCACCTGGAGCAATGTAACCAATTGTGGCAAAGGTTGTAGTGTGAGCAATAGATTCCTCTTTTGTTAAAAGTTTTGCAATGCCAAAGTCAGTCAGGTGTCCCACCATGTCGTTGTCAAGTAAGACGTTGCTAGGCTTCAGATCACAATGAATAACAGGTACTGAGTAACCATGATGGAGATATTCCAGAGCAGATGCAACATCAACCATGATATTCAATCGTTGCATTATATTTAGAGAATAATCTCGAGAATATAGCAACTTGTCTAAGCTCCCATTTGGCATGTACTCAAGTACCAATGCTTTAAAATCCAAGTTACAGCAGCTGCTAATGATCTTTGTGAGATTTCTGTGACGAAGATTCCTCAAGATTTCACATTCTCTATCAAAGGTTTGAAATGTACCTTCCATCTGCACATTAAAAACTTTTACAGCTAGTATCATCCCATCTGCCAACGTCCCTTTATAAACAGCACCAAAACTTCCACTACCTAGCAAGTTATTTCCATCAAATCCCTGAGTTGCTCTTTGAAGTTCATAGTAAGAAAATCTTTGTGGTGCTACCTCAGGCGACCACTCATCTTCACCTTTGATTATTTTACCCCGATGTCTCATCAACACGAAAATTATTGCTGAAGCAAGCCCTATTATAGAGATAACTGAAGAGGCAACTACAATCCATATCATCCTCCTTTTCTTCGACTTAGACTGATTCTTTGAATTAGAAGGACAAGCTAGGACATGCTTTTGAGGGTTACCACACAATCCTTCATTCGACATGAAAGATTGGTAAGAGAGATTAACAAAAAGTCCTCCACTTGGAATTTCTCCGTGTAACCTGTTGAATGAGACATTAAATGAGTGTAGTTGCTTGAGTGCCTCTAATGACTTTGGAATCACACCAGACATATTGTTATATGAAAGATCCAATGCTTCCAAACTTATGAGTTCCCCAAATGTATCAGGAATAGACCCTTCAATTCTGTTATGAGCCAAAGACAGTTGAATCAATTTTTGCAAAACTCCCAATGTACTAGGAATGTTGCCTGAGATTTCATTCCAGGAAAGATCCAGAAGTATTGCAGCTTTGAGGTTTCCAACTTCTAATGGTAGAGAGCCATTGAAGAAATTAGAAGACAAGTTCAGCTTCAAAATGTCTTTGAGGTTCCATAGACTTGAAGGTATGCTAGCAGTGAAGTTATTGGAATCAAGATAAATCTCCCTTAGAGAAGTCACATCCCCTAAGCAACTAGGAACATGTCCCCACATTTGATTTTGTGAAAGGTTTAGCATGCCCAAGTTGGATAGCTCACATAAAACAATTGGTAAAGGACCACTTATTCTGTTTGCACCAAGTGAAAGCTGTTGAAGTTTTTCCAAAGAACTTATTGTCGTCGGTACAATTCCAGTAAACTCATTGTAATCCAGCTTCAAATAAGATAAATTTCTCAAATTTCCAATTTCATTTGGAATATGGCCTTTGAGATTACAACCTACTGCCTCAAACGTTTGAAGAGAAGAAAGATTCCCTATGGATTTTGGAAGTATCGCATTTAGGGGATTGCTAGACAATATCAGTTCTCTTAAGTGCTTACAATTGGCCAAAGTAGTAATAGCATTCAACATTGAAGAGTCACTAGTGAAGGAGTTACCTTCCAAGTTGAGAATTTCAATAAGTCTTAAGTTTCCTAGTAAGTCGGGAATTGAACCCGTGAGTTCATTCGCACTGAGTTCAAGAACAGTAAGCTTAGACAAATTTGAGATGGAACTAGGTAAAAGACCATCAATGTTATTTGCACCTAGAAAAATTCGTTCAAGATTGGGTGACCCGCTGCCTATAGTGTTAGGAAGATTACCTGAAATGCAGTTTTGTGTGAGTGCAATAGATACAAGAGTTGAGATATTAAATATACCATTAGGGATCAATCCACTAAAGTTATTGAAATCCAACTTCAGCATCAACAACTCTTGAAGGCTACCGATTTCATCTGGAAGCACGCCTGCAGAATGAAGTAAGATTACCATTAGTAGAAGTATTGAAAGAACTAGCATTCTGAAATCCTGTGTATTAAATATTATTCCATACCCGTCAGGCTATTAATTCCAAGATCAAGTACGTTAAGCATAGTCAAATTTCCAACGTCTCTTGGTAGAGGTCCTTCAAGCTTGTTATCCCACATTGATAAAACTTGAAGGGATGAAATGTTGAATATGCTTAATGGGATTGAGCCTGTTAATGCATTTTGTTCCATGCCCAATAGCTTCAAGTTATGAAGATGACCAATCTCATTAGGAATTGTGCCTGTCAAATGGTTAAGCAAAAATATCAAATAAAAATCCTACGGAATTAAGTTGAACAAATCCCAATACCTCATTAAATAATTTATCAGACAGGAGAGGAAAATCGAACACTTCACCTCTTGTTGAAACTGAAAAGAGCATCCATGTGTTCGGCACAGAACAATATATATATATATATATCTTCGATTTCTTACTATGTAGATATTGTTAAGATTGGAAACAGCATACCTTCTAACTTGTTATTTCCGAGGGCTAATTGTTGCAGCAGTTTTAATTTCCCAAGTTCTCGTGGAATTGTTCCAATCAAGTTATTTTCCAACAACAATAGGACTTGAAGTTGCGAGCATTCTGATATACGTCTTGGGATCTCTCCACTTAACATGTTGAAATTAAGCCCAAGCTTTTGCAATCTTGGAAGGCAACGACACAGATCAGATGGGAAATCACCAGTTAAACCAGCATTTCTGAGATCCAAATATTCTAATGTCGAAATGTTGAAGATGGAGAGCACGTTGGAGCCATTGAGTTTATTGAATCCAAAGCTCAACCATTTCAAACTCCTAAGAGTGGCTATTCCATCTGGAATATTTCCTTCCAGATTGTTGTACCTCAGATTCAGGAATCCAAGATTCTTCATGTTTGAGATAGAAGAAGGAATGAACCCACTGAAACTATTGTTTTCAAGAGACAACATTTGAAGGTCTTCAAAATCACCTAAACATTTAGGAATCTCTCCAGTGAAGTTGTTGAAACTAAGATTAATAGCTCTCAATTTTCGCAAACGAGAAAACTCTGGTGGAAGTTCACCATGGAAATAGTTGTAGCTTAGATCAAGTGAAACAAGAAAAGAGAGGTCGCCAAGTTGTGACGGGATGGTACCCGAGAAGCCCATGTCTGAAATATTGAGTGCAGTAACTCGTTGATGACGAGAGCCACAAGTGACGCCAATCCAGTTACAAACAGAGGCAGAAGAGGACCAGTTTGTTGAAAGAATGTGATAAGGGTCTGAAGTGATTTGGGATTTCAGCCCGAGAAGAGAAATTTGATCAGTTCTAATATTCATGGATAAGCAAGTTGAAAGAACATGAAGAAGAAATAACAAAAATGTTAGAAGCTGAAAAGAGGGATTTTTCACCATTAATGAAATCCTCATTTTCTTTGAGCTGATGGGAAAAAATCTGTTACCCATAGAATATGGCGGTATATTTAAATATTTATAATAGGGATTCACGACACACAAAAGGAAAGAGACAAACAAATTCCCATTCACTTTCTTAGCTTGCGTTGACACATGCAATATAAAATCACAATTTCAAACAGCCTTTAAACATGTCATTTGGAATCATGAAATTCTCAAGAAGAAAAAAAAATTGGATTCCAAATCATGATTTCAAAAACTTTTTAATGTAAAACTTGGCTCCATTATTTTAAGTTTTGCAAAAAAGACTCATGTTCAATATAAAGAGATTGTTGGTACTATGTAAAATGATTATATTAAAGAATAATTAGTTACTATTTCTTTTATTGACTAGTGTGTTTTTATTTAAAAGTTTGTAATCATAAATATTTATTTATAAAAGGAATATGGAGATATGCGATTTATCAATGTGATGCCTTATGATATTTCGATATCTTGTTTATTAAGTATAGTTTGTTCATTTCGTAAGATTTTATAAGAATTTGGAAAATAATAGTTTTCATTTTCATTTTCATTTTTATGGAGAAAAATAATACAATTTTAAAAATTCAAATTAAAATTTCAATTTTATATCATTTAATTTCATATCACATGTTCAGCCACAAGCATAGTATGGACTGAGTTGTAAATGTGAAAAGTTTGATTCCCATATAGACATTGATTGCTTAGGAATCAAAACTCGACTCAAGTAGTGTCACGCACTAGGAGTGTGTTGGACTTTCCATTCTCTAGCCTATGTGATCTCATTCAGATTGACTTCTTTTCTGGATTTCAAGATCTACTAGTAGATTTTATATAAATCCACCCAACTTTGCACTTGAGTATTGAACTGACGATTCTTATATATACAAAAAAATATATATATACAT
Source organism: Solanum dulcamara (assembly GCF_947179165.1). Taxonomy (NCBI): domain Eukaryota; kingdom Viridiplantae; phylum Streptophyta; class Magnoliopsida; order Solanales; family Solanaceae; genus Solanum; species Solanum dulcamara. The sequence continues at coordinate 46,133,327 of NC_077247.1, forward strand.
TTGCTCTAAGCCATCCCATTTGCCTTTAGTGGTGCCATCCAATTTTGAAATTTTAGGTACAAAAAAGAAGCCAACTTGCCAACTTGATGTTATATTCTTCCACTAGCGGCTGCTTCTTTTTTCCCATTAATCATCCAGTTGTTGTATTTCACAATAGAAAAAAAAAACACATTTTAGTTGTTAAATATCAATTGAAATTATGTTGTTAGCTCCATATCAAATATTTTGGCTTCGAGGTCATTTGTGCATTTTTTCTTTTTTGGGTCATTTTAAATGGTTTTTACTTCCTTGATTAGTGACAAAATCAAGAAGTTAATTACGCAAATGATCATCTAAATTAAATTTTATAACTTAAACGACTTTGGCCGGGAAACTCACCGGAAATCCTAATTGGCATTCCACGTCATTAACAAGACATAAATAAAGAAAAAGAAAGAAAAAGTTAAGTTAAAAAAAAGAAGAAGATCGTTTCCAGAAAAATCAAAAAGAATTCCGGCCGGAGAGAGAGAGTGTGTTTCTTCTTCTCATCAAATCATCCTCAGGTAAGTGCTTGAATCCCCACTTAAATCAGCATTCAAGACAATTTCTTGAAGACCTTTTGTTAAATTTGAGCCACTCTATTTTCTGCATACAAACTGTTTGCTTGATTGTCTCAACGAGAAATAAAAACTTGGTTTTCCTTATAATTAGAAGATGAAGAAAGCAAGACAAATTTCCGATATTTAATTTCATGGCGAAGAGATTCTTGGGGATATTTTTTCAAGTTTACCAGTTAAAACTCTGCTTCGATTGAAGGTCGTATGTACACGCTGGTGCACTCTGATTTCGACCCCCTGGTTCATCTCCGCTCAGCTCAAGAGGTTTAATTCGGATCATTTTATCCTTGTTCAGACTAGGGCGAGAAATGGTTTGATCCGTATACATTTTGACTACCAAACTTAAGTTGATTGTTCAAGGTTTGCAAATTTAGATAATATTAATAGAAGTCATTTAAATGGATTGATTGTTCATCATTTTTAACTTGTATTTTTCCGCTTAAAAGTTTGAAATACTCATTACAATGAGTCAGGAGCCGATTGGGCAAATTTTTTTACAAAATTTTAAAACGGCAATCAATTTTGAAATGAAACCAAAAGGGTGACTTACCTTTACTAGATAACGTTCTCAGTCAAAACGTTGAAGGAAGTCGCAGGCTGTGGTGTGACTTGTAAGTCGCATCCTATCGTGCGACTTCCTCTCACTCCCACACCACCCCCACCCCCAACCCAAAAACCCTTTATATAATTTATGATATTTGTTGTTTCATTTAGTATAATAATTTTTTCTCCAATTAAGTTATTTATTCTATTCGTACTCCCACTTCCAACTAGGGATGTACAAGGCAAATCGATAAACTGCACCAAACCGACAAATCGAACCAAATCGAAAAAAAATCCGACTAGTGGTTTGGTTTGACTTGGTTTGGTGTTTGGAAAAAAAAACCCGATCATTATAGGGTTGGTTTGGTTTTAACTAAAAAAAGTCAAATTGAACCCAAACCGATCTAATTATAGATATACTACTTTTAAATTATGTTATACATAAAAATATTTATTAAAATGTAATTTATAAATATTTTTTTAAATTTTTTCATAAATTTTGTTTTCTTTCTTACATTTAGATTTGGACTTGAGAAGCCCATCTAAATAATATACAAAAAAAAATCATCTTATAAAGTTATATTATAAAGTTAAAACTTCAAACAGTGTTCTGCCTCCATCTTATATGTTGATATTTTGTACTAGAACTCTTTTTAAGAAGCACTGTTATGTGCTTTTTATTAGATACTATGAAAAACCCGAAAAATCCGGAAAAAAATTGATATCGAAAAACCCGAATTTTATTGATTTGGTTTGGTTTGGTTTATAGATTTAATAACCCGATCAAATGATTTGGTTTGGTTTGTAAAAAATTCGAACCAACCCGGTCCATGTACACCCCTACTTCCAACTATATTGATTTTTTTCATATTCTTTATAAATTGAATATATTGTGTGATAATATCTATATATAGTTCATCATATTTTACAACATGTTTGTTTTATGCACTATTAATTTAATACATCTTTTGTTAATCATGTTAAGACTTGAGAACATTAAAATTTGTGTAAGTAAGAAATAAAAAATTAAAAAAATATTAAACTCCTTTTGACCAATTTCTGTCCGTCTATCTTTTTTAATAATTCGAAATAATTTTAAATTCAATTAACCAACTTTTCATCTCTCAATATAATTGTGTTCTTTATTAGATATCTTAATATGTTTTTATGTGTTCTTTCACATCCAACCTTCATAATTCTTAATTTTAATTTTTTATTATGTGTTGATTATACAATAAAGAAGCACCAAAAAAAGATGAGAAAAAAAAATAAGGAGATCACAATTAATGCCAATGTATAGAATGATTTCATGGCAAGAACAATTGCTAATGGAATGAATTTAGATGTTGCAGTTGGAGAAACAAATGCATTTGAAGGAGCAAAATTCGGGAAGAAATAAGGATATGAGCATAATTACAATTTGAGTATTTATGGACGTTGAAATGGATTTTGGTTTGTTTAAAAGAGTAATAACGACTTTCAACATACTCGGCTTATATATATTTGAAAAGTATATTTATATATGTATTTATAATTCTTTTTTCTTAAAAGTTTTAGGTTAAAAAAAAAAAACATACAATTGGATACATACATATAATAAGTGTACAAAGAAATATATATAGCTTATTAAGAAAAATATTTTTTTGTCTTTACTAATAAGTATTTATAGAAGACTAAAAACTTTTAAGTGATGAAAAAATATCATAAAAGAATATATAAATAAAGCATTAAAATTATGTGACTAAATGAGCCAACAAATATCATAAATTATACAAAGGATTTTTGGGTTGAGGGTGGGCTGGGGGATGGGGGTAGGTGGGAAATGGGGTGGGGGTGGGGGTGGGGGATGGGGGGGTGTTGGGGGTGATTTAAAGGAAGTCGCACCACAGCTTTCGACTTTTTTTAAAGTTTTGACTGAGGGACGTTATCTGATAAAGGTAAGTCGCACCTCGGATGTGTTTTCACCATTTTGGTTTCATCCCAAAATTAATCGCCGTTTTAAAAAAAATTTAAAAAAAATTACCATTTCGACTCCAAACTCCATTACAATGCGGTTTTAATATGATTTCTATGTACTGCTTACATATCCAAAATTATATATATATATATATATATATAAACTTCTATTGTAGTGAAAAATGCGGTTCAAATTTAGTTTGAGTAATAGGTTCAAGTTCCCTGTCATACATTGTACAGACGAGTATGGATTTAATAGCTTTTTGGTAATGAACCGCCAAAATATGTATTGAATATTTACAACCACTTATCTATGCGCATTTATTTGGTAACGTCAAAACACATTAATTATTCTTGCAATTATTGTTATAACTACCTTATATCCTTTGTTCATATCGAAACATCCGAAGTATATAAAAAGCCTACTGAAAAAATATATATAATGAGTATTATATATATATATATTTTGTAGGTGCGAAATGCTGTGTGTAGGGGTGAACAGAAGATGGAGGTAGGACGAAAAATTATTGAAAAGAAGTGATTAGATAGGACATAACATAACTTCACATTATCAAGTACATGATTCTAAATAGGAAAGAGTGATGGTCACGTATTAGGATAGAAGGTTAGTAGAGGTAAATGTTGTCTTGCCTTGTGAAGGTGTAGGCCCGTTAGTACCGGTCATAGTACTTTTCGTACTTTGGTAGTTCATGCCATATGTTGTTTATTGTATTTCGATTATCACATTATTTTGTTGTTATTATTGTTGTCTCTTTTCTTACTAATTGCTATGCTTTGGGCATTGTTTTCTTCTTATTGTACTTGCGTTTGATGCATTTAAGCTGAGTGTCTTTCGAAAACAATACATCTACCTTCACGAGGTAATGGTAAGGTTTGTGTACACTCTACTCTCCTCAGACCCTACTAAGTGGGACTTTACTAGGTATGTTGTTGTTGTTGTATATATATATAGTAAAAATGTCTCTAAATTAATATTGTCTGGAACGTGATATATTTTTATTTTGTAGAGGTATTATTTAATCGATAAATTAATATTATTTATTAATTTAATGAGTATTTTCGAGATTCAATGAAAGTTAACTTTGATTACATCGTTCAGGTTATGAAGCCTTAAGAATTTTAAATGAACCCTCTTGTGAAAACGACATTCATGAATTTGAGGTCAGGAATACTAATCTCGTTTACTGCAATAAATGGATGTCAATAACCTATTAGATTATCCAGGTAAAAATGACACATGTTCAGGGTCCAAGCTTAGAAGAATTGTTGATACCATCGGAGAAAATAATGTTGATCCCTTTGGACCGGTTACGCATAAGGAAGCACTTATCGCATTGAGAACTCTTTACAATTTTTGATGCAGTTCAAGAAGACAATACCGAAACTTTTGGATGCAATAAAAAAAGTTAGAGATGAGATTCGACTAGATTTAAATTTTAACAAAAAATTAGAAAAAAACACTAAAATCACATTTCACTTATAAAATGTCTTAGATATTTTTGTAATTTTAAAAAATTATCAATTTATAATATTAATGGAACCATATATTTATATAGGGGCCTTTTAAAAATATATTATCTTATCAAAATCAATGATTTTTTCCACTTGGCTCAATTTGTGATTGAAAAAAAAATATTACCTTAAAGAATTTATTAATTTACTAACTTTTTCCATATTTACTCTTTCATTTATTGAAGTTTTATATTTTCTATGAGATAAATCACACTACTTCCAAAGTTATATTTATGATTTTACAAAAGACAATAGTAAAAAGTATGGTTCAAATTATATCCTTGAATGTTTTTCTTAATATGTGTGCATTGCCTCACAAATTCACTTAATATGGAATCGAGGGAGTATCATTTTAAAAGGTTTTTTACTTCTTTGATTAGGAGACAAAATCAAGAAGTTAATTACGCAATGGTCATCTAAAATAAAATATAATTCCTCCGTCCCATTTTAGTTGTCATGATAAGATTTGCACAATTCTTAAGAAAATATTAATTAAGAGCGTTATTTGACTAATATACCCCTTATTAATTTTTTAATCTTTATATATTTATGTGCCTAATTAATGTTAAGGGTAAAGTTGGAAAAATATAATTAATTCTCTCTTGATTGTTTAAATTGACAACTATTTTGGGATAACTATTTTTAATATATATGACAACTAATATGGAACGGGGGGAGTATAACTTAACGACTTTGGCTGGGAAACTCAGTGGACCTTATCTCCCAAAAATCCTAATTGGCATTCCACGTCATTAAAGATGCTAAGACGCTGGTTGGCCCCAAATAGTTTTTGAAATTTTTTTGGGAACTAGTGTTTGATCATATAATTTGTTATTACTTGGCAAATATCCCAAGTTCCCAAGTTCTAGAAAAAATTAGAACTTGAAAACTTGGAAATTTTTAAAAATTTAAAATTTATCCCAATTTTTTATATTTTATAAAAGGCAAAACCCATCGGTGGCCCCTTAAAGTTGACACCAACTTTCACTTAGACACCTAAACCAGGAGATGTTCATTTTAGACACTTCAAGTAAGGGTCGAATGTGTCATCTTGACACTTTTTACACAGTTGATACCTCGCGTGTTTTCCACCTATCTGAGGCGCGTAGAAGCTGTTTTTTCTTAATTTTTTTTGTTCTTCTTCTTCATTTTTTAATATTGTTACATGTATCCATCAGTATTTACAGTTACTTGTTTTAGTTCTTATTACTTTTAAATTCTTAAGTTTATTTTTTATGCTCGGATTTCTATCAAGATTTTCCGACGACTTAACCATCTTCCAAAAAAAAAAACTTGAACAACGAAGCATATCGATTTTGGTGAAGACGACGGCGAGGTGGGTGGTGTTGAAAGACCACTGATAGGGTGTGGGGGTGGGGGTTAATTAGTGAGTAATTTTAGATTTGTATTAATCTTGCCGGAAAAAATGGAGGTTCGTCAGATTTTTTGACCTAATTTAATTTATATTTTCGTTTGCACTTATAGCTCCATATTTTCCTCTTTAGATGATATGGATAGCGTTGGGTGAGTGTTGGAGGAGAAGAAGATCTGGTGGGGTGGGGGAGGGTTGGGGTTGGGGTGGGTGGGGTTGGAGAAGATGACGGCGGGGTGGGTGGGGGTTAATAGTTGTTAATTTTTATTTTTTTTGGATAAAAAAAATGCCACGTGTCATCAAATTATTGGTCATTTTTTCTATTCAAAAGTCATTATTTGATAATTATTTTTGATATATATATATATATGACATGTGTCTTTATTTAATTCGTTGCTTTTGACACATCAGGCGAGTGTATTACACACTTAATATATTTTGATGATTGTCAAAAAAGTGTCAAGATGACACATTCGACCCTTATTTGAGGTGTCTAAAATGAACATCTCATGGTTTAGGTGTCTAAGTGAAAGTTGGTGCCAACTTTAGGGGGTCACCGATGTGTTTCGCCTTTATAAAAACATACATTATTTATTAATTCTAACTAATATTTATCTACTAACTTACTCCATTAATATGGCGAACTAACACCATTAAATAACATATCTATCTATTAATAAAAAAAATAGTTTGTTACTACCTCCCGCAAAAAAAATAGTTTGAGTGACAAGATTAGAAAAGAGAATATTTATTTTTAATGCAATTAATGTATTGTTCTTGTCCATATTGTTATTTTATTGTTGTTGATTGTTATCAATTATGTTATAATTTTTTTTAACTAAACATGTTCATTATAGAATGATAATACAAAATTATGGATAGTTTTAATAATTTTTAAAACTTATGGTACAAAATAATATTTTTTAAAATAGTCAAATATTCTTAAAAAAAATTCTGATCAAATACTAAAATTTCACCAAAAAATAATTTATCAAAAATATTTAAAAATTTGTGGTCAAACGTCAGCTTACTTAAACGTCAGCTTAGCTTCCCACATCAGCCCCATAAATAAAGGGCGAAACCCATCGGTGACCCCCTAAAATTGGCACCAACTTTCACTTAGACACCTCAACTAGGCTTTGTTCATTTTAGACACCTCAAGTAAGGCTCCGATGTGTCATTTTGACACTTTGTGCTGACTTGGCACATTGCGTGTGCTGCACCCATTTTAAGCGCGTGAAAAATATTTTTTCTTTAAAAATATTTTATTATTATTATTTTTTTGTTCTTCTTCTTGTTTATTTCTGCCATCATTTCTTCTTCTTTTTTTTCTTCTTCTTCATTGTGTGTTCTTCTTTTACAATTCCCTTTCACAAAACACAATCTTTCTCCATTTTCTTCAACACCCATTTGCCCCAAACCCATAAATTCCCTTCTCGCAATCTCTCCAGACGATTCAAGAATCGTTGATAGACTTGTTTACATATTCACTAAGCCTCTTGATTCATCAAAAAACCAAGAAATTGATGAGTTGGGTTCAAAGATTACTACTTGTATTGTTGAAGTTTTTCTTAGAAATCTGAGAAATTGGAAAATAGCTCATTTGTTTTTTAATTGAATTTCGAATTTTGTTGTGGGTTCTTTAAGGTTTGAATTCTTTAACAATTTCAAAGAAAATAATTTTAGATTTGTATTAATCTTGCCGGAAAAAATGGAGGTTCGTCGGATTTTTTGATCCAATTTGATTTATATTTTTGTTTGCCATTATAGCTTCATTTTTTCCTCTTTAGATGATATGGATAGCGTTGGATGAGTGTTGGAGGAGAAGAAAATTTGGTGGGGTGGGGGAGGGGTTGGGGTTGGGGTGGGTAGGGTTGGAGAAGATGACGGCGGGGTGGGTGGGGTTAATAGTTGTTAATTTTTATTTTTTTAAAAAAATATTATTTGGATTAAAAAAATGTCACGTGTCATCAAATTATTGGTCATTTTTTTCTATTCAAAAGTCATTATTTGATAATTATTTTTGATATATATATATGTCACGTCTCTTTATTTAATTTGCTGTTTTTGACACGTTAGACGAATGCATTACACACACTTAATATATTTTGGTGATTGTCAAAAAAGTGTCAAAATGACGCATCGGAGCCTTACTTGAGGTGTCTAAAATAAAAAAAACTTAGTTAGAATGTCTAAATGAAAGTTGGCGCCAAATTTAGGGCACCGATGGGTTTGCCTAAATAAAGTAAAATAAAGAGAGAGTTAAGTTAAAAAGAAAAAGTTCCCACTGGAGAGAGAGTGTGTGTTTCTTCTTCTCATCAAATGTGGAAAATGAATTTGGGTTGAGTTGCTGTCTCTCATCAAATGATCCTCAGGTAATTGCTTGAACCCCCCCCCCCCCCCCAATTAAATTAGCATTCAAGGCAATTTCTTAAAGATCGTTACGTAAATTTGGGCAACTGTAGCTTCTGCATATAAACTGTTTGATTGATTGTCTCAACGAGAAATAGAATTTCGCTTTTCCTTATAATTAGAAGATGAAGAAAGCAAGACAAATTTCCGATATTTCGTCTCTTGCCGAAGAGATTCTTGGGGATATTTTTTCAAGATTACCAGTTAAAACTCTGCTGCGATTGAAGGTCGTATGTACACGCTGGTGCACTTTAATTTCGACCCCCTGGTTTATCTCTGCTCAGCTCAACAGGTTTAGTTCGGACCCTGAGAACCATTATATCCTTTTTCAGAATCTGTCGAGAAATGGTTTGATCCGTATACGAAATCCAGGATGCTTGATAAAGCTTAATGAACCCTGTATGTCTAAGTATACTGTTGTAGGTTCATTCAATGGCTTGGTCTGTCTAACAACTAATTGTTTCCGTAAATTGATTTGTCTATGGAACCCTTCGATAAATCAATTCAAGATTCTCCCTATGCACAATTTGAACCTTAAAAGGAAACACAAATGTAATGTTAGAGTGGGTTTTGGGTATGAACAGAATTCTGATGATTACAAGGTCATGAGGATTCTAAACTATGAGATAGGTGGGCCAGCGACTATAGTTGAGGTTTACTCAACCAAATTGGAATGTTGGAGAGATGTGAAGACTAATCATTGCTTAAACATGACTAGCGGCAGTTGTGATGTAATTGTTGAAGGGTTTACTTACTGGCTTATCAGAAACTTGAATGGAGTACCCCGTAAACCTGTTCTTGCCTCGTTTGATTTGAAGAGAGAGAGGTTCAGCTTAATTCCAGTACCGGAAGTAGTAACATCTCAACATTTTAGGGCCATGAACTATCATGGGTCACTTGCATTGCTTGCACACTCTTCACACAATGAATTCAAGGGGAGTCTTGATGTTTGGATGATTGTAGGTGGTAGCAGTGGAGAGGAAGTATGGCAAAAGAAGTTCACCTTTGGCATGGATTTTGAGTTTTCTAGGCATTGGGGTCTTACTAGTGGAGATATAGTTGTTAAAAATGCTCCAAACATGCCGTTCTTGTTCAACCTGAGAACAAAACAATTAAGGATAATAGGAACAAGATCTATTCATTCAGTTTTCTACTATACTGAGAGCCTTGTATCGGTTAAGGGTTTCAAGCCTGTCACCAATCAATCAAAGGAGAAAAGGAAGGCTTCATGTCTGTAGAAGAAAAAGCAAGATAGAGCTAACAGGCCACATAGCTGAACTGAAGTAAATGTGGCAATTCCAACATATTATATTGTACTTTTTCTTGTTTCTGTTTCATAATCATTTCTATGATAGATCTGTATCTAATCTATCATAGTTTCTCAAATGTATTAAGCAACCTTCACTATATATGCAGTTGTTTTTGCCCCCTCTAACAGTATATTTTCTGCTTCACATTCGATGGTTTGCTCAAAAGTCCAAACCCAAGTAAAGTTAACAAGACAACACATGAGGGCTCTAGCCTCTAGGAATATTGGAGCCTTGAGTGCAAATGTGTTTTTATCCTTCATAAAGATGGGCCAGGGGCATAACCATTGCCAAAATGGAACTTTTGTACATCAAATATTCACAGTCGCAGTGAGGCTATGCACCACCCATATAGTTCCCTAGACCATATGGGGATCTTCGACACACCTAGTAATCTGGGAAGGTGCCATCATGGCTTGCTCCCTGATATATGCTTGAAATTTTAAAAGAACGAACCAAAAGTTGACATGTTTTGGCCCTCTTGATGATCTGCATATCTCTCTGCATCAATCGCTAGATTCCACTAATTGCTCAAGAACATAAGGTACTTCCACCAGTGGCATGCATACTGTCCTTAACCTTTGACTAGGCCCTTTGGGTCACCCCAAGCCCTCTCCCATTTTGTCATACTGCATGTCTACTGTTAGAATATTACTTGAACTCATACACAAGGTATATACATACTTGCCTTTTCTCTAAGCCCAAAATAATGAACTCTTCGGTACGACACACATGCCAACCATGCTTCTCTTGACATTTTTCTCCCAAGTAGGCACATTTCCATCTAGGTGATACTACTCTCCCCAACCTTTCTTCCCTATTGAAAATTTAAATATCTGAATTGAATAAACAATACAAAATTCGATTAAACTTGCAGTGATAAAAAATTAATGTAATACTCAAGGCTGACTCAATGCTCTCCCCACAACAATCAATTTGGTCCCCAAGAAATTTTCCTATGTTCGGTATGTAGACAAAAAATGTTATTCTAGAAGTATTTGTATATAATTTAGATAAATAATATACAAATGTGGGGTGGGTGAACATGAGGTATCTTGGAGGATGAGGATGACATAATCAATGTGGAATACAAACTTGATTTCCCTACTTTCATTAGGAAAATAATTTCCTCATTTTTAAGGAACTTATTTTTCTAAGAAAAACTAATTTTAAAATTTATTGACCAGCCGAACATGAGAAAATCAAAACACCCCCTTAAATTTAGGAACATAGCTGTTTAGAGTAACGTTAGAACTAGTATTCTTGTCTTATGAAGTTTCATCTTCCTAGTAATTGTTTGTGGGCAGGAGCGATTTTCTATTTGGCAAATTAGATGAATTTGTATTTTCTTGATTTTAATTTGTTTTAAAGGTTGTATGATCCAATTAAGTCCATAATAATTTTTGCATCTTCCCTTCGCTCCCTCTAGCGGATCTAAACATAAAATATTATAAAGTGTGAGTAATAAAAAGTTATAATTTATTGTATTAAAATAATATACTAATTCAATATTACTAAACTTAGCAAAATAAGGAGGAGAGAGTGAGATAAAGAGAGAATTGAGAGATACTGTAGTATCTATGTTGTAATTTCAATTGCCAAACTTTGACAATTTATAGCCTAAAGGAAGAGAAAACTAGTGGACAACTTGTCCACTTTAAGTGGGCCCCACGTAAAGAAAAGGGAGCAACAAGTGGACAGCCACTTGCTCTTTCCACTTACTTTCTAACACTCCCCCTTGAATGTCCACGTGTAATGTGCCTCAATAAAAACTTTACAAGAAATAATATATATAGTTATTCTGAACATCCATAAATGTTGTGCCTCGTTAAAACCTTACTAGAAAAAACCCAGTGGAAAAAAGCCTAATGAAGGAAAAAGAGTACACACATCTGGTAATATGTCTTGAGTGCTGCCTCATTAAAAACCTTACCAGAAAAACTCAGTGGGATAAAACCTTGGCTAAGAGAAAAAGAGTACAACGCATATTTTACTCCCCCTGATGAAAACATCACTTAATATCTCGAAGACGACGCATTCTAATTTTGTATCTCATTTTTTCAAAGGTTGAATTCGGCAATGCCTTGGTAAACATATCTGTTAAATTGTCATTTGAACGAACTTGTTGGACATCTATTTCACCCTTCTTTTGAAGAGCATAGGTAAAAAAGAATTTTGGTGAAATATGTTTTGTTTTGATGTATCCTTCCTTTAGTTGAGCTATACATGCAGCATTGTCTTCATACAATATTGTTGGAACGTCTCTTTTCAAAGAAATGCCACATATTTCTTGAATGTGTTGAATTATTAATCTTAACCAAATACATTCTCGACTTGCTTCATGGATGACTATTATCTCTTCATTTTTTGAGGAAGTGGCAACCATAGTTTGCTTTATTGAACGCAATGATATAGCTGTACCACCATATGTAAATAAATAGTCTGTCTGCAATTGACCTCTATGGGGATCAGACAAATATCCCGCATCTGCGTAACCAATCAACTGTGATGTGAATTCATTTGAGTAAAACAATCTCATATCAATGGTCCCTTGGAGGTATCTGAATATATGCTTAATTTCATTCCAGTGTCTTTGTGTTGGAGAAGAACTAAATCTTGATAACAAGCTTACAGAAAAAACTATATCTGGTCTGGAATTGTTGGCAAGATACATTAATGCACCAATTGCACTAAGATATGGTATTTCAACACCAATAAGCTCTTTGTCATTTTCATGAGGTCGAAACGGATCTGTATTAATATCAAGAGATCTCACAACCATTGGGGTACTCAATGGATGTGTTTTATCCATATAAAACCTCTTTAAAATATTTTCAGTATATGTTGACTGATGTATAAATATCTCATTTGTAAAATGTTCAATTTGTAGACCAAGATAAAATTTTGTCTTTCCGAGGTCTTTCATTTCAAACTCTTTTTTCAAATATTTTACTGCCTTTGAAAATTTTTTCGGAGTTCCAATAATATTCAAATCATCAACATATACTGCTATTATGACAAATTCAGATCCAGACATTTTCATAAAGACACAAGGGCAAATTAGATCATTTTTATATCAGTTTTTTAGTAAATATTCACTAAGATGATTGTACTACATGCGCCCTAATTGTTTCAACCCGTATAAGGATTTCTGAAGCTTTATTGAGCAAGTTTCTCGAGAATCCTTGTATGCTTCAGGCACTTTGAACCCTTTGGGAATTTTCATAAAAAAATCGGTTCAATGAGCCATATAAATAGGCAATGACCACATCCATTAGGTGCATTTCAAGCTTTTCATGAACTGTCAAATTCATTAGATACCTGAAGGTAATTGCATCTACCACATGGGAAAATGTTTCCCTATAGTCAATGCCAGGCCTTTGCGAAAAACCTTGGGCTACAAATTATGTTTTATATCTTACGACTTCACCTTTTTCATTTTGTTTACGCACAAAAATCCATTTGTACCCTACTGGCTTGATACCTTCAGGTGTTCGGATTATTGATCTGAAAACTTCATATTTTTCAAGTGAAGTTAGCTCTGCTTGAATTGCATTCTTCCATTTTGACCAATCATTTCTCTGTCTACAATCAGCTACAAATTTTGATTCAAAATCCTTATCTGGTTGCATTATTTCAATGGCAACATTATAAGCAAAAATATTATCGACCACAATATCATTTTGGTTCCATCATTTTTTTATCGAGACATAACTTATTGATATTTCTTCATTCTCATTATTTTTCAGGTACTTGGACCTCCTCTGTGGTATCACCATTTGTTGTGTCTCTGGCTCTTCTTGAGTGATTGCCCCCAAATTATGATTATCTTGATCATTTATTCCTTTATTTTTTCGAGAATTTTTATCTTTGTAACCAATTGATCTTCCACATTTTAAGCGTGGCCTAGACTCATTTGCCTGAACAAGTTGTTCTACTGGGACATCAACTCGAACTTGAGCATTAGAAGCTGGGATATGCGATTTAGTAATCCGTGGAAGGTTAGCAAATGCATCCGACAGTTGATTTGCAATATTCTACAACTAAATCATCTTTTGAACTTCTTGCTCACATTGATTTGTTCGAGGATCTAAATGAGATAGTGATAATGAATTTCAATCTATCTCATTTTCCAGTTGCTTATATTCTCCCCCTAATGTTGGATATACTGATTCATCAAAATTACAATCAGTGAATTTTGTCGTAAATAAATCTTCAGTCATAGGTTCTAAATATTTTATAATAGAAGGAGATTCATACCTAACATATATTCCCAACCTTCTTTGGGGATCCATCTTTGTGCGGTGCGGTGGAGCAATTAAGACATATACCGCACACCCAAATATTCTAAGATGGATATATTTGGCTCCCTTCCAAAAGATAACTGTAATGGAGAAAATTCATGAAAATTTTTTGGCCTTATGCGCACAAGTACTGCTGCATGCAAAATAACATGCCCCCATATCGAAAGAGGAAGGGTTGTCCTTATTAGCAATGGTTTGGCTATCAATTGGAGGCGTTTAATCAATTATTCTGCTAGACCATTTTAAGTATGAACATGAGCGATCGGATGGTCAACTTTTATTCTAACCGACATACAATAATCATTAAAAGATTAAGATGTAAATTCACCAGCATTATCAAGACGAATTGTCTTTATTGCATAATCTGAAAATTGTGCTCTTAACCTTATAATTTGAGCTAACAATCTCGCAAAAGCCATGTTGCGAGTTGGTAATAGGCACACATGTTACCATCTCGTGATGCATCTATCAAGACCATATAATATTTAAATGGTCCACATGAATGGTGAATTGACCCACATATATCACCCTGTATTCATGCCAGAAACGCAGGAGATTCAATCCCAACCTTAGTTCTGATGGTTTAATAATCAGTTTTCGTTGGAAACAATCAACACAAGAGAATTCCTTAGATTGAAGAATTTTCTGATTCTTCAAAGTGTGTCCACGTGAATTCTCAATAATTTTGTGCATCATATTATAATCGGGATGACCAACCAGTCATGCCAAATAATAAAATTATTAGAATCAGTAAAACTTTTATTTACTATGGCATGTGATTCAACAGTACCAATATTTGTATGGTACAATCCAGAAGAAAGTGAGGGTAATTTTTCATGCACAATTTTCTTCTACGCATTTATTATAGTAATATAAAGGTATTCAATCTTTCCTTCATTCGTAGTCTCAATATGATAGCCATTTTGGCGAATAATCTTGAAACTTAACAAGTTTTTTTGAGACTTACTACAGTACAATGCATTATCAATTACCAATATTGTTCCTCCAGGTAGTAATAAGGCCGCTCTTCCAGAGCCTTCAATCAATTTTGTACTACCGCATATATTATTTACATAGGCTTTTTTCATAATCAAATGACAGAAATATTTCTCTTTTTTTAATATCGTATGAATTATGACACTATCCAAAAGACACATATCTTGATTACTCATCTTGGATCCAGTTGAAGACTGAAAAATTTATTTATCTTCATAAAATAAAAATACATTATAAAAGATAAAATTAGTAACAATATTGCTAGAAAAACATAAGTCATTTTTTCTTCTTTTCTTTTAAATAGATAAATGTAAAAACATGATAATCAAAAGTACATAAAAACAACAACATATTGTAAATCATATAATGAAATTAAAAATCAATTATTATCCTTAAAGAAGTCTTCAACCTCCAAATAAGTAATATCATTGAGGTCATTAAAATCGTCACCCTTCAAAGCCAGATTTGCTTCAATATTATCATTAAACGAAGGTCTTATCTCAACATTATTTTCAAACGCCAAGTGTGACTATATCCGAACAATAGAAAAAGAGGCACCACCTCTATTTGCCTTTCTTTTGAAGGAATTTTGATAAAGCCTTACAAAATACTCAGGCGTTTGATATTCATTTTTTCAGTGGTCTTTCATGTCACAACGATGACAGTTACTTCTTAAAGAGCCACTTTGAGAACTCATATTATTCTCCCTTTTATGTTGATCATCACCACGACGATTATTATATCGTCTTCTGTCATTGTCATGTCCACGCACATTATTGTGGCCTTGATTTTTATTTTGTCTTCTTTCATACTGGCTATGTGCTTCTACCATATTTGTTTCCGGTAATGGAGTAGTTCCAGTGGGACGGGCTTCATGATTTTTCATTAAAAGAGCATTATGTTGCTCAGCCACCAGAAGGCATGAGATCAATTCAGAGTATTTTTGAAAAAAAAATCACGGTATTATTGCTGTAATATCACATTAGAAGCATGGAATGTAGTGAGTGTCTTTTCTAACATGTCATCATTATTTATAGTTTTCCCATATAATTTTAATTGGGAAGTTATTCTAAATACAACAGAATTATACTCAATTACAGTTTTAAAATATTGAAATCGTAAGTGCATACAATCATAACGAGCCTTTGGCAATACCGTTGCCCTAAGGTGGTCATACCTCCCTTTTAAATCTTTCCATAATTCAAGTGAATCTTTCACTATCAAGTATTCAACCTTCAGCCTTTCATCTAGATGATGACGAAGGAAAATCATAGCCTTCGTTTTATCCTGACTTGATGTTTTATTTTCTTCGATTATAGCATTACCAAGACCCTTAGCGGTAGGGTGGATTTCAGCATCAAGTACCCATGACAAATAATTTTTGCCAGAAATATCAAGTGCCACAAACTCCAATTTTGACAAGATGAAAATTAATTTAAAAATAACAAAGACAACTAAAATTAAATTTCTTCAATAGATATACCTAATATAGAAATTAATTTTTTGGAAAAAAAATTAGAGTTTCGTGCTAATAACGTGTTATAAACTAAACTAAACTTAGCAAAATAAGGAGAAGAGAGTGAGATAAAGAGAGAATTGAGATACTATAGTATCTATGTTGTATTTTCAATTGCCAAACTTTGACAATTTATAACCAAAAGGAAAAAGAAAACTAGTGGGCAACTTGCCCACTTTCAGTGGGCCCCACGTGAAGAAAAGGGGGCAACAAGTGGACTGGCAGTTGCTCTTCCCACTTACTTTCTAACAGATGAAATATTTATCTAAATTCAAATAGGCTCACCAACATATCCATGAGTCTATGGAGCCTCAAAGATCTTTTGGTGCTTCAATTGTCAAATAATTCTTTATTCGGTTCTATACCTCCTGATTTTAGAAAGTTGAATGCCATAACATCCATAGATCTATGGAAAAATCATCTTCCAGGAAGTATTCCCTCCACAATTGGAGAGTTGCAGAATCTACTTTATCTTTCTTTGGTAATGAGTTACAAGGATCTACTCCGGAGTCGCTGGGGAAAATGATAAGTTTGGAATTGGTGAATCTATCCAATAATATTCTTTCAGGTACGATTCCAAAATCATTAGAGTCACTTCGATATCTGAAGGATTTCAATGTATCATTCAATAGATTAGAAGGTGAAATCCCAAGTAAAGGACCTTTTCTCAATTTCACCTCTCAATCTTTTATGGGAAATGAAGAGTTATGTGGCAATTTGCTTTTCCGACCTTGTATGACTTTTCATCATTCAAGGAGAAGCAAATTGCTTCTTATTATACTTGCCTCACTGGGAGCTGCAGTAATGGTATTTGGCTCAATCGTTGTGTTTATGTTAAGGAGACGTGGGAATAGAAATGTTCCAACTCAAGCCGAATCCTTTCCTGCAACAACGCTAACCAGAATTTCATATATTGAAATTGAAAGGGCAACTCAAGGGTTTGACCAATGCAACTTGCTAGGCTCTGGAGGTTTTGGCTCTGTTTACAAGGGCATCTTTGCAAACGGGATGACTTTGGCAATCAAAGTGTTTAATTTACAGGTTGAAGGTGCATTGAAGAGTTTTGATGCTGAATCTAAAGTTTTATGCAACCTTCGTCATAGAAATCTTACCAAAGTTATCAGCAGTTGCAGTAACTTGGATTTTAAAGCATTACTTCTTGAGTATATGCCCAATGGAAGCCTAGAGCTATGGTTGCATTCTGATGATCTCTTCTTGAATATGATCCAAAGGTTAGACATAATGATCGATGTTGCATTTGCTTTGGAATATCTCCATCACGGTTATGCAACAGTTGTTGTACATAGTGACCTGAAGCCTAGCAATGTCTTGCTAGATGAAAGATTGGTTGGACATGTGAGTGACTTTGGCCTGACCAAGTTATTAGGAGAAGGGGAATCAATTGCTCATACTAAAACACTTGCTACAATGGGCTACATTGCACCAGGTAGCTTTCTTTTAGTCCTTTTGTTATCTCATATAAAGTGTTATTTTACATCAACTTAGAACTCAGCGAAAGTCTAAGAGGATAGCTTAATTAAAGAAAAAATATTATATCACTGATTAAGCATGAAAAAAGTGGTATTGATAAATATAACTATGTCAAATTCTATATTCATGCATCTACCATGATAAAGAAACTAATTACGTTCTTTATATATATTATTTTCATTTCTTTATTTGTCTCGTCAAGAAACTAACTACTATGGCAGCATTGGACCAGAGTATGGATCAGTAGGGTTAGTTTCTAGAAGATGTGATGTGTACAGCTACGGCATTATGCTCATGGAAACTTTCACAAGGAAAAGACCATATGATTAAATGTTTCAAGAAAATTTGAACATGAGGAGTTGGATCTGTAATTTACTACCTGTCGCACCAGATGATATCATTGATGACACCTTATTGGAACCTGAAGAGATTGATTTCGAGAAAAAGTTGCATTGTCTGTCCTCTATTTTGGAGTTGTCTTTGAATTGCACAGCTGAATCTCCTAATGAGAGGCCGAACATGAAAGATGTCCTAGCAAATATCAATAAGATCAAGCAAGAATTTCTTCGCAGATAATGTAACAAGGTTTATGCTATGGTAAGTATCCAACTTTTTGAAACTTTCTAATGTCATATGGAGAAATTATTGTCTTATTTATACCGTGTATAAATGTAGAAATGGGGTTTTTCATACAAATAATAATAGTAATTAAAAAGAAAAAGAAAGTTGAATTGAAGGACAACTTTTATGAGGCTAATTTAAGAAGGCAAAATAAAAGGAAAGCAAAGTCCAGGGAAATTAAGAAAGAAATAGTAGCGACATAGTTACCTTGATAAATTATAAATGTTAGACATGGTCTTTTCGTATTTCTCATAACTCGTTTATATATTCCTTGAGATGAAATAGAACCTCATTGATAGTTCTTTTGTTACCATATCTAGCCTTCCAAAGTTCCCAACAGATAAAAGCACGTATAGCTTGAGTGGCAGTCTTTTGAGCTGAGTTCCTTTGCATAGACAAACTCTTTACTCTAAGCAGATTGTGCCTATCCATCCTGTTGCCCAGTGGATCACCAAAAAATCTTCAGACTGTCGAGGTTGGTCCACTGTGGATAAATATGTACGGTCTACTGTTTCATCCTTTGGCATTCTACAACAGGATCACCGGGAGACAATTAAAAGACCAAAGTTAGTTAATACATCATCTATAGGGATTTATTAGTTAATACATCATCTATAGGGATTTACTAATGGTGATCTTTCTGAGTATCTCGGGTTCATTATTACTTTCTGAGTTCGAGGAAAGTTTCTTTAGTGAGTAAAATAAATGAAGAATTTATAAGGAGAAGGACCAACATTTTTGCCTACGGAAATTTAATTATGGTGACAGTTCAAGCATATACTTTATGTTGAAAAGTTAAGTAAACAACTCAAGTCTCTGTTACTTCTATAGTGTAATATAAATATGCCCTTTAACTTGACATCAGCTGGCATCTATGCCCTCCAATTTTGGATGTGCACAAGCAGACACTTAGACTTATATACAATTAAAAAAGTAGACACACGTGTCCTAAGTGGTATAATACACGTAGGATGCAAATTGGCCACGTAGGATGCCATGTAAGACGCATATGTCTACTTGTTCAATTTAATACAAGTTTAAATATCTATTTGTGCACACTCAAAGTTGGAGGGTATAAATACAAGTTGAAGCCAAGTTAAAGGGCACATTTATCTATTATGCCTTTTGCTTTTGCCGAGTTTGTATCATTATGACTGGGAACTCAAGTTTGATCCCATTTAAACTTCTGTACAGGTAATGCTGCCTTCCTCTCCTGGCGTAGCAAGTCTGGGTGACCCCAATTGAGATGATAACCAACCTTTGTTCCGAGATTAGATCTTTCTCTGGTGCATAATTCAAGTTTGGAGTGTAACTTTAATATATACGATATGAATATTGATGATCATTATTGTGTAGATATGATCAGCTTCAAGATTCGATGGAGAGTACTGAGTAGTATAAAATGATGAACTACAAGCTCGATGACTGTAGATTGAAAGCGCAAATACAATCCTTATTTTTCATTCACTCAAAAGTCACGATTGAGATGGAGAGTTAAAACCACATTATTTAACTAGTTATCGCTGTGGTTGCTTAAACAGGTCATTTTCAAGCAACATGTTATTGTTTGGTAATCTAGACTAGTCTTGCATTCAGGCTGGAACTCAAAGGTTACCCACGGGTTTGGGCGAATTCATTAATTTAGTACAAATCCTATATTTGTATTAAGAAATTCATGATAGGAGTGGATCACTCAGATGACAAGTACCATCCACGTTCAACCTTAAGATTATGGGTTTGAGTTACCAAGGGAGAAAAAAAAAATTAAAAAATGCACTAAATATGAAGAAAAAAAATTAAATTTAAAACTCATTACTAACATAACACATGTTATCACTAAACATGAGGACTCATCACACATTGAAAGGCTTAATGACTTATCTCATGATGGTCTAAGATTGTCATTAAGTAGCTATCTATACTTAGAAAATTGTGAACTTGTATACTTATGAAAATTGTGAACTTGTCACAATTATTTGATAGGATATGAATACAAGAAGCATGGATTGTTGATAGAGGCTTCATAGACTAGAGTGTGGAAAATGTTGAACTGTTCGTTTTGACTAGTTTTATTCTTGCTAGTTGTTGATTGGATATATGTTTGGCCTTTGGCCCTAAATTATGAATAGTATTCTTATGATTGAGTCTTCCGCTGATAGAATGTGACTGAATGAAAGTGTGATTGGACCAAGTGATTCGCTTGAAGGCCAGAAATAATTTTTGAGTGCCGGCCACGTCTAGGGTACCCTCCCGGAGCGTGACAGAAAGTGTGTGGGAAAGTTGAAATGGAAATGGTAAGGAAAATGAAAAAATGGGATAGTTTCTTCTTACTAAACTCTTCTCTTTTTGGTAATTTTTCTTCTTCTTTTTTTCCAATTTTTTTTGTATTAATAAAATAAAAAAATAAATAAAAAATCGGTATTCGGAAAATTTTCGAATACCGAAACCGAAATACCGAATACCAAAATCAAAATATCGAATTTTATATTTCGGTATCAAATATCGAACCGAATTACCGAATACCAAAATAATCTGTTAGTAATTCGATTTTCGATATTTTATGCCTAGCCCTAATCTCAAGATTTTCCACCCTATAAATAAAGAAAAAGAAAAATCAGTTTAAAAGAAAAATAAAAAAGAATTCCCACCGGAGAGAGAAAGAGTGTTTCTTCTTCTCATCAAATGTGGAGAATGATTTTGGATTGAGTTTCTGCTTCTCATCAAACGATCCTCAGGTAATTGCTTGAACCCCCCATTAAATCAGTATTCAAGGTAATTTCTTGAAGAGGCCATTGTATTTTCTGCATACAAACTGTTTGATTGATTGTCGAATCTTGCTTTTCCTTATAATTAGAAGATGATGAATGCAAGACAAATTTCCTATATTTCGTTTCTTGCCAAAGAGATTCTTGGGGATATTTTTTCAAGATTACCAGTTAAAACTCTGCTGCAATTAAAGTTCGTATGTAAACGCTGGTGCACTCTGATTTCGACCCCCTGGTTCATCTGTGCGCAGCTCAAGAGGTCTAGTTCGGACCCTGATAACCATTATATCCTTGTTCAGACTGCTAGGGCGCGAAATGGTTTGATCCGTACACGAAATCCAGGATGCTTGATAAAGCTTACTGAACCCTGTAAGTCTGCTTATTCTGTTGTAGGTTCAATCAATGGCTTGGTCTGTCTAACAACTACTTGTTTCCGGATTTGTCTATGGAACCCTTCGATAAATCAATTCAAGATTCTCCCTATGCACTCTATAAACCTTCAAAAGGCACGCAAATGTTATGTTAGCGTGGGTTTTGGGTATGAACAGAACTCTGATGATTACAAGGTCATGATGATTCTAAACTCTCAGAAAGGTAGGTCAGAGACTATAGTTGAGGTTTACTCAACCAAATTGGAATCTTGGAGAGATGTGAAGACTAATCATCGCTTAAACATGACTACCTGCTGCTGTGATGCAATTATTGAAGGGTTTAATTACTGGGTTATCAGAAACATGAACAAACCCCGTAATATTGTTCTTGCCTCGTTTGATTTGAGGAGAGAGATATTCAGCTTAATTCCAGTATCGGAAGTTTTGGTAACTGAATCTCAAAGTTTTAGGGCCATGAACTATCATGGGTCACTTGCGTTGCTTGCGTACTCGTCACACACTGAATTCAAGACATGTCTTGAGGTTTGGATGATTGAAGGTGGTAGATGTGGAGAGGAGGGTGTATGGCAAAAGAAGTTCACCTTTGGCATGGGCTTTGAGTTTTCTACGCATTGGGGTCTTACTAGTGGAGATATAGTAGTTGAAAATGCTCCAAACGTGCCGTTCTTGTTCAACCTGAGAACAAAACAATTGAGGATAATAGGAACAAATTCTATTCGTTCAGTTTTCTACTATACTGAGAGCCTTGTATCAATTAAGGGTTTCAAGCCTGTCCCCAATCAATCAAAGAAGAAAAGGAAGGCTTCAATTCCATAGAAGAAAAAGCAAGATAGAGCTAACAGGCACATGGCTGAACTGAAGTAAATATAGCAATTCCAACATTTTATATTGTACTTTTTCTTATTTGTGTTTCATAAACATTCCTATGATAGCTCTGTATCTAATCTCTCAGCTATAATAAGCAACCTTCACTATATGTAGTTGTTTTTGCCCCCTCTAACTATATATTTTCCGCTTCACATTGGAGGGTTTGCTCAAAAGGCCAAGCCCAAGTAAAGCTAACAAGACAACACATGAGGCTCTAGGAATGGAGCCTTGAGGTGCAAATGTGTTTATCCTTCATAAAGATGGGCCAGGGGCATAATCATTGCCAAAATGGAACTTTTGTACATCAAATGCTTGCAGAGAGGCTATGTACCACCCATATAGTTCCCTAGACCATATGGGGATCTTTGACACACCTAGTAATCTGGGCAGGTATCATTAAGGCTGCTCAGCTTGGTGAGGCTTGCTGTCAGCATACATATTTGAAGGCTAGAAGGCAGTCACCAAGCATATTCCCTTATATATGCTTAAATTTTTAAAAAGAACCAACCACAAGTTTGACATGTTTTGGCCCTCTTGATGATCTGTATATCTCTCCATACCAATCCCTAGACTCCACTCATAGCTCATGAGCATAAGATACTTCCACCTGTGGCATGCATACTGCCCTTAACCTATGACTAGGCCCTTTGGCTCACCCCAAGCCCTCTCCTAAACTCCCAGGACATTTCCATCTAGGTGATACTACTCTTCCAAACCCTTCTTCCCTGTTGAAAATTTCAATATCAGAATTGAGTAAAAAATACCAAATTCGATTAAACTTGGAGTGATAAAACAATGCATTTGGAAGTAGTATTCTTTTCTAGTGCACAAGTAGACACTTTAACTATTCAAAACTTGAACAAATAGACACATTCATTCTATATGACAATTTTGTGTCCTATGTGGCGTCCTACGTGTATTGTGCCACGTAGGACATGTGTGTCTACTTGTTTAATTTTATACAAATTTAAGTGCTTACTTGTGCACATCCAAAGTTGAAGGACAAAAATATGAAATGGGGTCAAATTAAAAGGCATATTTATATATTATGCATAAAAAATTATGCTCTCAGTAGGGACAATTTTATAGAAGATTTCTAAAAATTAAAATAAAAAATTACAAAGAACAGTAGTCAAAAAATTTGGAGAAGACGTGATCAGAAAGGCTTTCCCAGTCTTGTGAAAATAAGTACGAATGCTTCCTCAAGATAAGCTTCAACTAATTTTTTCTTGATCCATTCCTATGTTATACTTCATGTTTTAAATTAAAATTGTTTATTAATATATAATTTATATATCTTTTGTCGCTTATTATGGTATTTTGTTTACTTGCAACACAAAATAATCCCTCCAAAAATAAGACTTTAGCACACATATCTTGAAACTTGTGTTGCAAGGTTAGAGGTGGTGTTTCTTTGATGTTTAAATTGCTAATAAAAAAGTTTGTATTTTATTTAGGGGTATAGAATTCATCCTTTCAAAATATATCTAACAGAAATTTACGTGTATTTTGTGTAATCAATAATTTTAAAATGAATAGTAATTTAAAGTACAAGTACTTCTTTTCTCAATTAGATAAATTCCAGTAAGCTTTATTAGTAAAATATAATTAACTATAAGTTACATAGAATTATATGTGCTACGTAAAATAGTTTTATGATTTAACATTAAAATGTGTTATTTTTAGACTGTTTATATTGTCACAAAAAAAGAGAGAGATAATATGTCTGAATTTAGTTTATATATAAGCTTGCAAATGTTTTATAAATTTACTTATGCTAATTATACCGCGCGAAGCGGGGGTTAATTTTACTAGTGATGTATAACTATATATCAGAGATGTATATACATCTATATATATTATTTATATAATATTTATACGTTGCAGACCATTTTTATTCAAATTTCAACCAATTCAAATCTCCTCAAAACAGTCCTAAAATTTAGATATGAGTTCCTCTCAATGTTTCAAATCTTTTTGATATATTATTTACCCAAAATAATTCATATTTGTTAAAACTTGTATTATATATGTTTTATAAATAGTTCTCTGCAATATGTATTAAAACTGTATTATAAATGTATTATAAGTGTTCAGTGATTTTTTTTTATTGCTATAGATGATAAATAATATTGTATATTTATGTCAGTTTCCCTTTAAAAAATACCAAATACTTGTGTCATGGCCACCATACCTTGTACAAAAGCAGCCCAACTAAATCGATATGAAAAGAGCCCAAAAAAAAACTAGGATAAGGTAACCCCTTCAACTAAAGGCGAAATACCACATCTTAATTATATATGGGCTTTATTATCATCCTAAATTAAAACTTATAGCAACCACCATGAAAATTGTAATCCACCTTCAAATTCATTCCTTCATCATCATCGAAATCATATATTTTATCACCTACCTTCAAATCTACCACAAAATGTCATTCCAATGGTCAAAAATTCAAACTATTCAATTTGAATTTAAAATGTTGAATCTCTTGTATCCAACTAAAATTTGTGATCTAACAAAAAAAGAAAAAAATAAATCTCATAAAACTTGATCTAAAATCTCCATCGAAGAAGTTACCCCAAAATTAAAATTCCAATTCGAGAAAAAATAAAAGTTGAGGTCCTTTTGTTGATCGAATTTGGGTTATGAAACACAATTGTTTCTCACTCAGAAATTATTTGGGCAAGATGAAATAACATGCCAATGAAGTAGAAAAGGAAGAAAATTAGACGGGGTGTCACTATATTGGAGAATCGAACCAGAATTGGAGTGGGTTGGAGGTGAGGGTAGGGGCGCTATATCAACAAAGAACTGAAGAGGGGGTGAGGGATGGGGAGAGGGTGGGGCTAGGGGTGGTGGTAGGGGTAGGTTGGGATATGACATAGATAATTGATTAATGGGAGGATAATTAAAAATTATTTTTTTTAAAAATGGAATTTGATTTTAATTGTGCTCACCATATATTACCTAAACTAAATCATTAATATGCAAAAAAAAAATTGAATTTCATGTTAAGTGTTTGAGTAAAAAATAAAAATAAAAATAATTTTGATATTATACAAATTGATGAAATATCTGAAAAAAGATCACCCAAAATTTAAGAATGTTGTGAAAAAATATTTATATTTCTAAAAATGATAAAATTGGGCTCCATTTCATAATGAAAAAAAAAATTAATTAAAAAAATATCAACTTAAGTTTTAATGTTAACTATTGTGTATTAATTAATAATGAAAATGTCCAATTGAAAATGGACATGTGTCCAAATGAATTAAATTTTAATACTTTTTTTCATCTCTCACATGCCTTCAAGAGAGTGAACATATTTTTTGTGCCACCTCAGCAATGAATGGTGTATTTATTACATTTTAAAATAATTCAGGAGAGTAATATGACACATACATAGTTAAGATGCATAGTTGAGATTTCACCTATAGTTGAAGAGGGTACTTGTGCCTTATCCCAAAAAACTAACTAAAATAAAAAATCAAAGGCCTTTACAACAATTTGCTTACGACATTTCGCACAACATCATCATATGACATCATCACATGTTGATTCACTTCATCAACTCCTAAATTACACTAGATAATTGTTTATTCTAATGTATAAACAAATAGTGTTTTTGAAAATATCCTTTTGAAAAGAAAAAAAAAAGGAACAAAAATCTATGTCCAGACTTTCTCAATAATGCTGATGGAAAAAGTTGGTGCAACAATATAATGACAACGACTGACTGTGAAGTCATACATGATACGAAAATTGAAAAAAACGTGTTGTAGCTAAATCATTGAATTCATACATGATATGAAAATTGAAAAAAAAAAGTGTTGTAGCTAATTCATTGAATTCAACTACTTTTGGAATTTGGCTGAAAATATTTATCTCCGATGAAATGGTCGGTTTTAATTTTATTACAAATGATATTGAGGAAAGTATTGATTTTTTCCCAATGTGAAATGGTTCCGTGAAGGATATATGTGTTGAATTTGGCAAAGATTTCAGATGAATTAATTTGAATATTTGGTAGGAAGATAATTTTTTTTGGGTATAAAAAGTCAAGGTAGAAAATTTGTAGTTGAAATATTGGTAAACCATTAAATGATTTTAACCCATAGTGATATCATGAATGATATTAAGAGCAAGATTTCATTCCTATAAATAGTTAGCTCTTGGTTAATTTGTAGCACACCTTTCACTTGCATTCTCATCTTCTGAGACATTTGATCTTCTTTCTCTCTTGTAATATTTTACTTGTATTCTTTTGGAGTGAAATAAATATTGGTTGGTTGTATCCGAGGATTAAGTAAAAGAAAATAAACTTTTGTCCAACCTCGTAAATTTCTGGTGTTCTTTTTATTGTTATCTCATTTACTATTCATTAGTTGTCTTAAGATATAGCAGTTGTGATTTCATCACTCTCTATATATTCGGCTTCCGCAATAATTGATATCAGAGCCAAGGTTTTATCTGAGTATGCTCTGTGGTTGCAGTATAGTCTGAACTTCCACATCAGAAAAAGATTTATTTTGGCCTTTTGCAATTGTTAGCTAATAAATAGTATTTGTAGCAAAAATGGGATATAAGAAAAATGATGAGTCCACATCAAATGTCAATAATATTCATCATTGGCATCTTAGCTTATGACAAGAATTGTGTCAAATGAGAAATTTGCAGTTGAAATTTTTGACGGATCAGGACATTTTGGAATGTGACAGGGCGAGGTCCTTGATGTCCTTTTTCAACTAGAACTAGACATTGCTATAGAAGAAGCAGAAGCACTGTTTGTGAGAGGTCATTCAGAATCAGACGAGAATGAAAAAAGAAAGATCCAAGTCAAGATCCAGACCCAGCAAAGATGAAAATGCCTTTTTCCGAGAAAAGGGGCATTGTAAGAAAGGCTGTCCAAAGTTGAAAAGCAAGGCCAAACCAAACAATGAAAAAGCCGTCATGGATTCAAATACAGCTGACTGTGATGACTCTGATTTCTCACTGGTTACAACAGAGCCATCCAATTCATCTATGATTTGACAAGTTTATGTTGCAGCAAAAGTACAGAAGAAGCAAATACGGTCATTGTGTGTATTTACACAACCTTGAAGACAAATCCTTTATATATCTTCTCTTGTATGTTGATGATATGTTGATAACTTTTAAAAGTCAAGAGGAAATTGAGAAGCTGAAAACTCAACTAAAAAAGGAGTTCGAGAAGAAGAATTTGGGTGAGGCGAAGAAAATTCTTGGCATGGAGATTAAAAAAGATAGACATTAAAAGAAACTCTTTTTATCTCAAAGGAATACTTGAAGAGGGTACTAAACCGATTTGGTATGAATGACAAAACGAAGTCGGTTAGCACTCTGCTTGCTCCTTACTTTAAGCTTAGTGATGCTATGTCGCCAAAAAATGAAGCTGAACAAGAATATATGTCAACAGTACCATATGCGAATGTTGTTGGTAGATTAATGTATGCAATGGTTTGCACAAGATCAGATATTTCATATGCCATGGGAGTTGTAAGCAAGTATATACATAATCCTAGAAAAGAACATTGGCAAGCTGTGAAATGGATTCTACGGTATATTCAAAATATTGTAGATGTTGGTTTAGTTTTCGAGCAGGAAGATAGTCAATATCTTGTTGGATATTGTGACTCAGATTATGCAGGTGATTTGGATAAATGAAGATCAACTACTGGCTATGTTTTCACTATTGCAAACACACCAGTTAGTAGGAAGTGTACTTTGCAGTCAACAGTTTCTTTGTCTACTAATGAGGAAGAGTACTTGGCGATTACAAAGGCTGCAAAAGAGGCAATTTAGCTTCAAGAGTTTCTTAGAGAGCTTGGTATTGAGCAAGAAGGTATCACAATATTTGTGATAGTCAAAGTGCTATTCATTTAGCAAAGAACCAAGTTTATCATGCAATGACGAAGCACATTGACATCTAATATCATTTTGTACGAGAAATCATAGAAGAAGTGGAGTCATAGTGTAGAAAATTTGAACTAAAGATAACCCTGCTGATATGCTGATCAAAAGTGGTGACTGCGATTAAGTTCTCTCTTGTAGTATTTCACGTGTATTCTTTTAGAGTGAAATAAATATTGGTTGGTTGTGTTCGAGGATTAAGCAAAAGAAAATAAACTTTTGCCCAGCCTCGTAAATTTTTGGTATTCTTTTTATTGTTGTCTCATTTACTATTTATTAGTTATCTTTAGATATAGCAGTTGTGATTTTATCACTCTCTATATATTCAGCTTCCGCAACAATATGAACCTCGTAAGTACTCTATGAGTCCCATGCAAGTGAGGTCTAGAGAAGCAGAGCGGTTCAACCATATTAGTGGTCTAAAGTCGAAATTAAAAGCCTTAAACTTCAAAAAAATGTTAATATCCTTTATATATTTGATTTATTCTAATACTTATCTTTTTTTTCAATCAATGATATAATCAATTTATATTATCTTTCATAACACATAGTACTCAAAATGTGTCAAACATTTTCTAATAATTCTTTCCTTTATATAAAAAGTTTAATTTTCAATATTAATTATTTTAAAAAAAATTTATAACCTATTATTGTTAAAAAATGAGGCCCCTCAAATTTAGAGACTTAAGGTACATGCCTTTCTCTCAACACTGTTGAGCCACATTGCAGAGAAACTACTTTTGATATACTAGTTCATACTTAAGAACATAAATAAAAGAACAACTAATTAATTAATGGATTGATCTAACATATTTTTATTCGCTTTTAATTAAATAAAACATTTAGGAGATTGGTCCTACCTTTTTAGAAGAACATTCCAAAAACTTGGCAATTCCACCCAGTGCTTAATTGCCTCTTTCTTTGATATGCTTATCAACTACAGTAGAGCATACTAATATTTATAATTGAACACTTTTTTTTCTTGTTTTAATAAATACTTACTACAAACATCCCTCATGGAGAAATCATACTCTTTTTTTCTTTCTGTTGTCTTGCAATTACTCTGTTTCTTAGAGGCCACAAATACAAGCACTGATCAATCTGCTCTTATTGCCTTCAAACACAGAGTTACTCTAAACTCTTCTCATATGAGTTTAATATCCCAAAATTGGTCTTCTCAAGTTTCTGTTTGCGATTGGATTGGAGTCACTTGCGACCCTCGCCACCATAGGGTGACTGCATTGAATGTATCCAACATGGACATTTATGGGTCAGTTCCGCCACAATTGGGAAACCTCTCGTTTCTTGTTTCTCTAGATGTGAGCAGAAACAATTTCCATGGACACCTACCTCAAGATTTGTCTAATTTACGTAGACTGAAGGTGATGAATCTTGGATTCAATAATTTCAGTGGAGAAATTCCAACGTGGTTTGGTTTCTATTCTGAGCTTCAGATGTTAATTCTTGATAACAACAGTTTCAAGGGTATACGTCCTGCTTCTATTTCTAACCTGTCTAGGTTAGAAACTCTCAGTGTTGGATACAATCAACTCCAAGGCGATTTTCCCAAAGATATCGGCAACCTTCAGAGTCTGAAGGAGTTGGTTTTAGTCAATAACCAACTTACTGGCTCTATTCCATTCTCCATTTTCAACATTTCCTCGTTGGAAATTATAGCGCTCACAAATAATCATTTATCAGGGAGTCTTCCTGTAGATATATGTTGTCGTCTTCAAAGAATAAAGAGCATTGTAATCATTTCCAACAACTTGAGTGGTAAAATTCCAACAGGTTTGTCTAACTGCACAGAATTGTATGATTTGTCACTGTCATACAATAGCTTCACTGGGACTATTCCACCAGAAATAGTAAACTTGGAGAAGCTTCAGTTCTTAAACCTTGGGGGAAACAACTTGCAAGGTATTTTACTAAAAGAAGTTGTGTAATTCAGTTAAATCTAAACTAGCAAATGAATACAAAGTTTATCTAGTTCATTAGTGGACAAGAAGCTATGTTTGCAAGTTGCTTGGTAATTTGCAGGCACAATTCCTGCAAAGATTGGTAATTTACGGAAGTTGCAGGAATTACAACTGGAGAACAATCACATCGTGGGTTCAATACCGCGCACCATATCCAACTTAACATCACTTTATTCACTTAACTTCAACACCAACAATTTATCAGGTAATTTTCAACCAATGTAATCTTGTTTGGCTATCCGGACTAGTACTCTTGCATCATGCATATAAGTTGGATGAATGGATCATTCAAATAAACTTAACCCCGGATATATATACTATTTTTGAGGGGTTTCATGAAATCAAAAACAGCATTAATCTCAATGTTTTTGCTCTTTATTATGTGTCAGGCATTATACCCAGAGAGATTGGGAATCTTCACAAATTGAAGAGAATTCGTTTGCAATATAATCAATTAAGTGGTACTATACCAGAAGAGCTCTTCAATATCTCTACGCTAATAAGGGTGTCACTTGGAAACAATAACCTTTCGGGAAGCCTTCCATCTGCTTCAGGCTACCGGCTAACAAATCTGGAGGTTTTGCATTTGGGTCATAACAGCATTGGTGGAGTTATACCCAGCTCAATCTCCAATTCTTCAAATCTAAAGAAATTACATCTTTATAAAAACAAATTCAGCGGCCCAATTCCTAACTCATTGGGGAATTTGAGGCATCTTGAAGGTCTGAAGTTGTTCAATAATAACTTATTATCTCCGCATCTAAGTATCATTGCTTCCTTGGCGAGCTGCAGATCTTTGATAGAAGTACAATTAGGGGATAATCCTTTGAATGGTGTTCTTCCAGATTCTGTTGGCAATCTCTCCACTTCTATGGAAATATTTGATTTAGAGCGTTCTGAAATTAGAGGCCAGATACCATTAGGAATTGGGAATTTAAGTAACTTAATCACTTTGTACCTATCCAATAATGACTTGACTGGATCAGTGCCAACAACATTCTGTGATTTACACAGTCTTCAAGGGGCAGTACTTGCTAATAATAGGTTAAGTGGACCCTTGCCAGAGTGCCTTTGCAAATTATCATCCATGAGCTTGGTTAATTTGTCTTATAATCGGATTTCGGGTCCAATACCATATTGCATTGGTAGTGCAACCTTTTTGAGACACATTTATCTAAATTCAAATAGGATCACCAACATACCCATGAGTATTTGGAGCCTCAAAGATCTTTTGGATCTTGACTTGTCAAATAATTCCTTGGTTGGTTCTTTGCCACTTGATTTTGGAAATTTGAATGCCATAAAACATGTAGATCTATCGAAGAATCACCTTTCTGGAAGTATTCCCTCCTCAATTGGAAATTTGCAGAGACTAGATTATCTTTCTTTGGCTTATAATGAGTTACAAGGATCTATTCCGGAGTCATTCGGGAAAATGATAAGTTTGGAATCGGTGAATCTATCCAATAATATTCTTTCAGGTACGATTCCAAAATCATTAGAGTCACTTCGATATCTGAAGGATTTCAATGTATCATTCAATAGATTAGAAGGTGAAATACCAAGTAAAGGACCTTTTCTCAATTTCACCTCTCAATCTTTTATGGGAAATGAAGATTTATGTGGCGGTTTGCTTTTCCGACCATGTATGACTTTTCGTCATTCAAGTAGAAGCAAACTGATTCTGATTATACTTGTCCCAATGGGAGCTACAGTAATGGTACTTGGCTCGATAACTGTGTTTAAGTTAAGGAGACGTGGGAATAGAAATGTTCCAACTCAAGCCGAATCCTTTCCTGCAACAACATTAGCAAGGATTTCATACATTGAAATTGAAAGGGCAACTCAAGGGTTCGACCAATGCAACTTTCTAGGCTCTGGAGGTTTTGGCTCTGTTTACAAGGGCATGTTTGCAAACGGGATGACTTTGTCAATCAAAGTGTTTAATCTACAGGTTGAAGGTGCATTCAAGAGTTTTGACACTGAATGTGAAGTTCTACGCAACCTTCGCCATAGAAATCTTACCAAAGTTATCAGCAGTTGTACTAACTTGGATTTTAAAGCATTACTTCTAGAATACATGCCAAATGGGAGCCTCGAGAAATGGTTACATTCTGATGATCACTTCTTGAATATGATCCAAAGATTACACATAATGATCGATGTTGCATCAGCTTTGGAATATCTCCATCATGGTTATGCAACAGTCGTTGTACATAGTGACCTGAAACCTAGCAATGTCTTGCTAGACGAAAGGTTGGTTGGACATGTGAGTGACTTTGGATTGGCCAAGTTATTAGGAGAAGGGGAATCAATTGCTCATACTAAAACACTTGCTACATTGGGCTACATCGCACCAGGTAACTTTCTTTTAGTCCTTTTATTATGGCATAGATAGTGTTATTTCACATCAATTAAGTAATACATCATAATTAGTTTACTGGTTTTAATGTAAGTTGTATTATATCATAGATTTTGCATGAAAATATGGTATTGAAAAACATCAAAATATGACGTTGTCAAACTCTATATTCATGCATCTATGATGATGAAGAAAAAGAATCTTTCAGTCAAATGGTTTCTTTTATTTCATTCTCATTGTACCTTCAGTTTTTCTTATTTTAATCTACTCAAGGTAAATTCAACTATTTTTATTATCTTCCAAATATATAGATATTATTTTTATTTATTTATTTGGCCTGCTAAGAAACTAATTTCTCAAGTAACATT
Organism: Solanum dulcamara; assembly: GCF_947179165.1. Taxonomy (NCBI): domain Eukaryota; kingdom Viridiplantae; phylum Streptophyta; class Magnoliopsida; order Solanales; family Solanaceae; genus Solanum; species Solanum dulcamara. The sequence goes on from NC_077247.1 coordinate 46,166,638, forward strand.
GGATCAGAGTATGGATTGGTGGGATTAGTTTCAACAAAATGTGATGTGTACAGCTACGGCATTATGCTCATGGAGACATTCACAAGGAAAAAGCCATATGATGAAATGTTTCAAGAAAATTTGGGCATGAGGAGTTGGGTCTGTAGTTCACTACCTTCAACACCAGAGGATATTATTGATGCCACTTTATTGAAACCAGAAGAGATTGATTTTAAGAAAAAGTTGCATTGTGCGTCCTCTATCTTTGAGTTGGCATTGAATTGTACATCTGAATCTCCTAATGAGAGGATGAACATGAAAGATGTCCTGGAAAGTATCAAGAAGATCCTGTTGGAATTTCTTCGCAATTGATGTAGCAAGGTTTATGCGATGGTAAATATAGATCCAACTTTTAAAAATATTCTGAGGCCGTCTGGATAAATTATTTCCTTATTGATCAGGAATAGAAATGATTGTTGTCTTGTCTATATCATATACTATATAGAATTGGAACTTAATATTGTGCTTGCTATTCTCATTATTACTTTCTGAGTTCAAGGAAAAATTCATTAGTGAGTAACATATAATTTTATAAGGAGTAGAACCAACATTTTTTCTATGGAATTTAATTGGGATGAATGTTGAAAAGTGAAGTAAACAACTCAAGTCTCCGCTTCTATTAATAAATTTTTGCGTGTGCTGTACCAACTCAAATTTGAACCTTTGTGCAGGTAGTGCTGCCTTTTGTCCTGGCTTTAGCAAATTGAGATGAAAACCAACATTTGAATTTTTCTTGTTTCTTGTGCTTTTCTCTTGTGCATATTTCAACATTGGTCAATAAGTTTAATATATAAGATGTGTACTACAGTTGGAATGGAAGAATGCCCTGTATAATATTAGATTGTCCAGTGTATAATATTGATCTAAAATTAAGCATGTGCATCATTTTTATTTCTTATATCATTTTCCTTTACAAGTATTACAATGCAAAAATTGGATTACATTTTGGCAACTCAAATCCAGTGACTCCAAGAAGAAAACAATTTCCTGTATAATCCAACACTGATTTGAACTCCAAATAGCAGTCTATGTTTTAATTCGTGTAAAACACAAGCTACTTGGACCTGTACAACACATTTAGGAGATTGGTAAAGTCAAGTCTATTTTTTTGTTTTGTCCATGCACTCTTCTCATCTCTTAACCCAAAATTGGTCTTCAGTTTGTGATTGTGGGTCGACCCATCATAAATGTATCCACCATGGGCATTTATCGTTCCAGTTTAGGAAATCTCTGGTTTCTCGTGTCTCTAGATGTGAGCAAAAATAATGACTTTAATAAGAGCAATTTGATAAACACAATAAAGTCTTTTTTTATTTTTTAAATGGGAAAGAGTTAAAAATACTCCTTAACTATAGGAAAAAGTTTTAAAATATTCTTTATCTACCTTTTAGTTTAAAAATACCCTTATACTCATCTTTTTGGTCTAAAAATACATTTCATCCACCTTTTGGATTAACATTAACCCTTGAAACTAACAATCCTCTTTTTATTTTTAATTTTTTAAAAGTATTTATCATGTGTCATTTTCTTATTGGATGAACTAAAAATCCCACCTCCACTAATTTTTTTCATAATTTATTTAAGCCAAAAATAATATACTTCTTCATGTTTATACATTATCTATATAATAGTGATACATTACACATACACTACTTAACTGTTAGTTATTAAAAAAAATAAAATATAAAAGGCAGTTATTTAGTCAAAATCAAATCCTAGCTAATAAAAAAATAAAATATACCGTGGTGAATTTGGCTATATTTCATCTTATTATTTTCTTGGCTATATTTTTTATAAACTAATAATTTTTTTTACATATTTAAAATCATCCCTTTATTTTTTTTATTTATGTAGGTATTTACTATTAAGTTAATTTAGTCGAAAATGATTATATTAACTCAAAAATAAAGAAAGAAATAGATGATTTAACTTGTACATTTGAGTAAAACTTCTTTTTTTTTTTTTAAAAAGGCAACGTTGTCACTATAATCCTCTAGCGTGTACACAACATCACCACAATTATGATGATTATTTTGGTGTTATGTCAAAAATATAATACTATTCGTAACATTTATTTCTTTATGTTTACCTTCTTCCTTTTTTAAGGTGTGTGTAATAATTTTTCATGTTTAATTTTCATGCATTAGATACAACATATTTTTGCATCTTTCGAATACTGATTATACTTTTGTCTAGACCAATATAACTATTGAGGTTGAGGTAGTAAAGTTAGTCTCATATATTTATATCAAAAATTGATATTTAAATTTATGATAAGAATGAAACATTTATATAAACAACAAACAATAAAATAGAATTGACTACGAAAAAGAAATAACATAATAATAATTATAATTCAACTGAGTTACTAGATCCTCGTGACAATTCTTTAACATTTGGATTGAAAAAAATAATTGTAAACCCCAAATAGTCAATGAAAGTAGCCACCATATTGGAATAAATTACACCCCCATAAATAAAAGGATGATGACCCAAAGCAAGTGGAATCGGAGAGTGAAATTTCTTCAGGTGCAAAAGAAAGAAGACGGAAGAGGAAAGTATACAGAATTCCTACGCTTTGTGTATATGTTTTTAGAGAGAGGAGATATGGGCGGAAATGGACTTTAAGTGAAAGAAGCTCCCTCTTTTTTTTTGTTCTTTCTTTCTGCATTTTATTATGAATTTGGGTAATAGGTCCAAATGAGTTTGTATTTATTTTGATATTAATAAAATCATGATATTTTAACAAAAAAAAAAAAAGGAATGACATCCCAAGTGACTTTTGACTTGAAGGGAGGTGTCTATTGGGAACCAGATGTCCTTTTTTTAAGGGTCTTGTTGTAGGCTTCTAATTTTTTTAAAAAAATGAATTAAATATTTATTATTAGATTAATAAAAAATGTGTATTATAATAATTTAATTTTTAGTTTAAAGACTTTTCACGTTTGATAGTAATGTACTAATTATTTAGCACGTATGCATCACATTATTCAGTAATATATATATATATATAAGAAAAACATGTTTGACTTTAGTCTACAGGTATTTCATCCCAAATTATCAATTTAAATTTTTCTTATCATTTTAGTATTGTCACTCTACATTAATATATTTGTGATAATGATCTTAATTGTTTGAATGTTACGTCGAATCTCTAGTTGATTGTATGACTTTGCCTAAAATTGTTCTTACTTATCATTTTAGTATTGTCACTCTACATTAATATATTTGTGATAATGATCTTAATTGTTTGAATGTTCCGTCGAATCTCTAGTTGATTGTATGACTTTGCCTAAAGTTGTTCCTATTACATCACTTGAAAATATTTACAATTTTCAAAAAGTCAACTGATATTATTTGATTTGCACAAACCTATTGAGTTAGTAGATTCTTTGAATGTCATAGATTTTCTTACCTTAACAGTTGAGTAAGACTTTAATCGAAAATAATCCTTTGATATTATAAATTAGAATCTTATATGTGATATATTTCGCCTTCTCTAAGATTAGATACATTTTGAAAATTTAATCTATTAAAACCTGCAATTTAAATATCATAATGGTTAAAATCTTGAAAAAAAATATAGTAATGGGTTGATATGTATTTGTGTTCATGAGCACACTGCATCAAATTAATAACATGAACAATAAATAAAAGTTTAATCTTTAGAAGAGAGTATTATGTTATTCACGTCAAACAATAGAAAAACTCAATTCACTGTTAGAAAATTGCTAATTACCTAGGAATTTTATCTATGAATTATTTTCGTTGTAGTTACCTGTGAATTTACATGAGAAAATATGAAATTACTAATTAATTAGTAATCCGTGTTAGGGAATTTTTCATATTTTTATAGTTTTGTGTTCTATCTAGTACATGGATAATAGCACAAAATACGATTAATTTAAACGCAGTCTTTCAGACTTGTTATGACACCTATGTATATACCTCTCACTTTCTTATTCATCCCTACCTGAAAACTTAATTTGTTTCCCAATAATACATGGAGAGATCATACTCTTTGTTTCTTTCACTACTACTATTGAATCTCTACTTGTTGGAGGCCACAGGCATAAAAACAGATCAATCAGCTCTACTTGCCTTAAAAGCCAGCTTTACTCTAAATTCTTCTCATCCCTTAACTCAAAATTGGTCTTCTCAATCCTACGTTTGTGATTGGATTGGAGTCACTTGCGGCTCTTTGCACCATAGGGTGACTGCACTAAATATATCCAACATGAACATTCTTGGAACCATTTCCCCACATTTGGGAAACATCTCTTTTCTCGTTTCTCTCGATGTGAGCGAAAACAATTTACGTGGAAACCTCCCTCAAGATTTGTCTCGTTTACGTCGATTGAAGGTGATGGATTTTGCATTCAATAATTTCAGCGGAGAAATTCCAATGTGGTTCGGTTTCAATTCAAAGTTAGAAACTCTGAATTTAAGAAACAATCTTATTCAAGGCAGTATCCCTAAGGAGATTGGGAATCTTGAGAATCTAAAGGAGTTGATTTTATTCGGAAATCAATTTACTGGCTCTATCCCGCTCTCCATTTTCAACATTTCCTCATTGGAAATTTTAGGTCTCTCAAGTAATCAATTAAGCGGGAGTCTTCCTGTAGATATATGCCGACGTCTTCAAAGAATAAAGAGCATTGCAATTATTAACAATCATTTGAGTGGTCACATTCCACCTGGTTTGTCTAACTGCACGGAACTGAGTGAATTGTCATTATCATACAATAACTTCATTGGCACCATTCCACCAGAAATTGTAAACTTGGAGAGGCTTCAGCTCTTAAATCTTGGGGGAAACAAGTTGCACGGTATTTCCTTTGTCCACTTTTACTTGTTCAGTTTAAAAAATCAAAAGAAAATTTATTACTTAATTTCTAATATTTCTTTGTTATTAACTATTCTCAAAATATTGAATTTATAATTTTATAAGGATGTGCAAACTGCTAAGTCTATTAACAATACTCCTTCCATCCCATTTGGCCAAATACATTTGACAATGGCTCTAACGCCTTATTTGTTTTTATCAGGATTAAAACGTATCAACCTGAATTGCACATCTAAATATTAAGATGTAGAAGCTTGAATCTGAATACGCATCTGAATATAAAGATGTTACATTAAGATCGGAATACTAAATAGTCAAAGACTGTTTATTTTCTCAACATCTGAATGTGTATTCGTCTTTGTATGAAAAATAATAAATATAAAGTTCAAATAAAATATCAAATTGATTTAATATTATATTAATAAAATATTTTTAAAATATTACATGATAATTGATGTTGGTGATTACTAATTATTGTGATTGTGTGTGTCAATTTGGGATGGTATTGACTGATGATGGTGGTTGTGGGTAGTATTTTATGGTATAGTTGTTGACAATAGTGATTAATCGTGGTTGTTGTTGGTGACAGTTGATAATTCATAGTATAATGATACTGATATATAATGGCGTGTGAATGGTGATGATGGTTACCGATATATAATGTTGACTAATGGTGATAATTGTTGATAGTGAATGGTAGGTGGTGGTGATTGAGCATCGTGGTAGTTATGACTGAAATGGTGATTGTGGGTGATGGTGAAAGTAAATGGACTAGCGGTGAACCCTCATCTTTATAGACATTCTTAAATAGACATCTTGATAATATCAAGACTTGGTTATAGATCTTAATCATCTAGACCCATTAAGTGGTTGTAAAAATAAGAAAAACAAATGCACTTACTAATTAAGATTTGAATAATAAAGATTAATACCTTCATTAAGTGCAAACAAATGAGGCCTAACTTGTCCTTAGTTTTCATTTTAGCACTTCATCTCAACCTTGTTCCATTATAACTCTACAATACTATCATTTTATTTTCACTTTATAAAATAAGTTTATCCATATTCAAAAGCCTTCTAGCATGAGGCTAATTTCGAAGTTTGTTAATTGAGATTAACACCTTGAGCAACAGCATAAGTGGACAAGAAGCTAAAGTTTGCAAGTTGGTTGCCGTTTGTTAAAATAATTTGCAGGCATAATTCCAGAGAAGATTGGTAACTTACGAAAGTTGCAGGAATTACAATTGGAGAACAATCACATCGTGGGTTCAATACCGCTCAGCATATCCAACTTATCATCACTGACGAGGCTTAATTTCAACACCAACAATTTATCAGGTATTTGTCAAGCAACGTGTTCTTGTTTGGTCATGCATAGAGTTTGGCTGATTGATGGTTGATATATATTGATGTAAAGTTTGTAAACTTAATCTAAATATATTCTTTCATGTGTCAGGTGTAATACCCAGAGAGATTGGGAATCTTCATAAATTGGAGATACTTTATTTGCAATTTAACAAGTTAAGTGGTTCCATACCGGAAGTGCTCCTCAATATCTCTGCGCTAAGAGGGGTGTCACTTGCATACAATAACCTTTCGGGTAGTCTTCCATCTGCTTCAGGATACTGGGGAACAAATCTACTGCTTTTGAATCTTGGTGAAAACAACTTTGGTGGAGTTATACCCGCCTCAATCTCCAATTCATCAAATCTAAAGGACTTATTGCTTAATGATAACAAATTCAGTGGCCAAATTCCTAACTCATTGAGGGATTTGAGGCATCTTGAATATCTGGAGTTATTCAATAATAACTTATCACTTCCGCATCTAAGTATCTTTGCTTCTTTGACGAACTGCAGAAATTTAACAAGTATATGGTTTGCGGATAATCCTCTGAATGGTGTTCTCCCGGATTCCATTGGCAATCTCTCCACTTCTATGGAAATATTTGATCTATCTCGTTCTGAAATTAGGGGTCAGATACCATTAGGGATTGGGAATTTAAGTAACTTAAACACTTTGTTCCTATCCGGCAATGACTTGACTGGATCAGTACCAGCAACATTATGTGATTTACACATTCTTCAAGGGTTACGTCTTGATAATAATAGATTAAGTGAACCCTTGCCAGAGTGCCTTTGCAAATTGACGGAGTTGGTCTTCGTTAATTTGTCATATAATCACATTTCGGGTACGATACCATCTTGCATTGGCAACGTTACCTCTTTGAGAAATATTTATCTAAATTCAAATAGGCTCACCAACATATCCATGAGTCTATGGAGCCTCAAAGATCTTTTGGTGCTTCACTTGTCAAATAATTCTTTGGTCGGTTCTATACCTCCAGATTTTAGAAATTTGAATGCCATAACATCCATAGATCTGTCCCAGAATCACCTATCAGGAAGTATTCCCTCCACAATTGGAGACTTGCAGAATCTACTTTATCTTTCTTTGGCTTATAATGAGTTACAAGGATCTATTCCGGAGTCACTGGGGAAAATGATAAGTTTGGAATTGGTGAATCTATCCAATAATATTCTTTCAGGTACGATCCCAAAATCATTAGAGTCACTTCGATATCTGAAGGATTTCAATGTATCATTCAATAGATTAGAAGGTGAAATCCCAAGTAAAGGACCTTTTCTCAACTTCACCTCTCAATCTTTTATGGGAAATGAAGAGTTATGTGGCGGTTTGCTTTTCCGACCTTGTATGACTTTTCATCATTCAAGGAGAAGCAAACTGCTTCTTATTATACTTGCCTCACTGGGAGCTGCAGTAATGGTATTTGGCTCAATTGCTGTGTTTATGTTAAGGAGACGTGGGAATAGAAATGCTCCAACTCAAGCCGAATCCTTTCCTGCAACAACACTAACCAGGATTTCATATATTGAAATTGAAAGGGCAACTCAAGGGTTTGACCAATGCAACTTGCTAGGCTCTGGAGGTTTTGGCTCTGTTTACAAGGGCATCTTTGCAAATGGGATGACTTTGGCAATCAAAGTGTTTAATTTACAGGTTGAAGGTGCATTGAAGAGTTTTGATGTTGAATGTGAAGTTTTACGCAACCTTCGTCATAGAAATCTTACCAAAGTTATCAGCAGTTGTACTAACTTGGATTTTAAAGCATTACTTCTTGAGTATATGCCCAATGGAAGCCTAGAGCTGTGGTTACATTCTGATGATCGCTTCTTAAATATGATCCAAAGATTAGACATAATGATCGATGTTGCATATGCTTTGGAATATCTCCACCATGGTTATGAAACAGTTGTTGTACATAGTGACCTGAAGCCTAGCAACGTCTTGCTTGATGAAAAGTTGGTCGGACATTTGAGTGACTTTGGCCTGACCAAGTTATTAGGAGAAGGGGAATCAATTGCTCATACTAAAACACTTGCCACGATGGGATACATTGCACCAGGTAACTTTCTTTTAGTCCTTTATTATCGCATATGATGTGTTATTTTACATCAAATAGTACTTAATAATTAGTTTGCTATTACGTCACATTAAAACTGGGTGAAAACCTGAGTGGATAGTTTAATTAAAGAAAATGTAATGTATGACAGATTAAGCATGAAAAGAAATGGTATAGGAAACATCGAAATATGACTATGTCAAACTCTATATTCATGCATCCACTATGATAAAGAAGAAGAAACATGTGGTAATATCGTTTCAAATTTTTTTAATCAAAAGTTCCCTCAAAGGAGATTAAATAGATAAGCCAAAGGAACATAGAAGGGGACTGTGCCTGACCTCAGTGATACAAATGTACTATACTAGGAATGAGTCAAAGAAGAAAGGAAAAAACAAAAGAAAAACGAAAGGTTTCCCACATCAATTAAGCATACAAAAAGATATCCAAATTCTAGGATTTTACAGAAAGCAGAGAAGACTACTCAGCCAGGATCAAAAAGAAAGTTGTTCTCTTCACTTGGATTCTAATGTTAGTCTTACCAACTACATCATTCTTCAACGTGGATATAATCTTAAACGGAAGATTTATAGCCTCAAGTGAAGAAGGAGTCATTTTGCACTATTCAGCCATGTTAGCGAGCATGTCAGCAGGAGTGTTACCTTCTCTTAAGGTATGTGTGAAAGTGAAATGGCCAAGTGAGCTCATAGATTGGATCTGCCTAATATCATCTTTAATCTGTTAGAAGTGCTATTGTTTCAATTGATTGCCTTACACTTGTTTCATTCCCATTATACCTTTCAGTTTTTAAAGCTTTTATCTACTCAAGGTAGATTCAACTATAAATATGTATATATATATATATATATAGGCGCGCACACACACACACATACATGTATACTATTTTCATTTCTTTATCTGGCTTGTCAAGAAACTAAATACTCTGGTATAATTGGATCAGAGTATGGATCAGTAGGATTAGTTTCCAGAAGATGTGATGTGTACAGCTACGGCATTATGCTCATGGAAACTTTCACAAGGAAAAGGCCATATGATGAAATGTTTCAAGAAAATTTGAACATGAGGAGTTGGGTCTGTAATTCACTACCTGTAGCACCAGATGATATTATTGATGACACCTTATTCCAACTTGAAGAGATTGATTTTGACAAAAAGATGTGTTGTGTATCCTCTATTTTGGAGTTGGCATTGAATTGCACAGCTGAATCTCCAAATGAGAGGCTCAACATGAAAGATGTCCTGGCAAATATCAAGAAGATCAAGCATGAATTTCTTTGCGGATGATGTAACAAGGTTTATTTGACGGTAGAGTATCCAACTTTTTAAAACATTCTAATGTCATATAGAGATATTATTTCCCATTTCAGGAATAGAAAGATTACTGTCTTCACTATACCATGTAGAAATGGTTTTTTTCCATAATAATGATAATAATAATTATTATTATTAATTATTATTATTATTATTATTAAATCAAAGAGAACTTTATGAGCGAGTAAAATAAATCAAGACTTCATTAGTACCAACATTTAGAAATTATGATGAAGGGAAGTAAACAACTCATGTATCCATTACAATTAGTTTATTTTTGTGTGCGCTATGAGTTTTTATCTACAATGACTGCCTACTCAAGTTTGATGCCATCTAAAATTTGTACAGGTAGTGCCACCTTTCATGCTTGGCGTTGGCAAATTTGGGTGACACCAATTGAGTTGCCAACAAACATTTGATCTTAGATTTGGCCTTCTCTTATTTCTTGTGCCTTTCTCTTGTGAATGTTTCAAGTTTGACTGTGTATATGTAACAAATTTAATATATAAGATGTGTACTAAAGTATAATACAGGTGACCATAAATTATCATTGAGATATCAGCTTCAATAGTCTATGAAGAGCAGTGTAAAATGTTGAACTGTAGCTTAGGCTCTTTTAGTTATCAAGTTGAACGGAGTTGTCACAATGAACTGTAGATTGAAAGCACAAATGCAATCCATATTTTTCACTCTCATAGGTCACAATTGAGATTGAGACATAACCCCCAAATGTTTAAGGTGGGTTTAACAAAAAACTGAAAGACTGAAAAGTCCTTTTCCAACAACTTAGATTACCCGCTCAATCAATAACACTAGGCAACTCAAATCCAATGACTTCCAGTAAAAATCCAACATTGCCTGGAACACCAAATAGCAGTCAATGAACATACATAAGAATTCAGAAACAACTTTCACTTCATTACTATATCATTTGGCTTGGGTTTCTTACTTAATTCATCCAATATTGACCCTTAACAGCTGGAAAGTTTCTTTTTTCAATTTTCCATAGTTCCATTCACTGGCAAAGACAGCACCGGCAAAGACAGCATGACAGCTACCATAATCACACTCTGCTAATAAAAAAGCTTCACTCTCTTTGTGGTCCAGTATATTAATAATATCTGCACTAATCCCATAACTAAAACCCAGAGATATCTTTCCATTAATCCCATAACCAATACAAAAGCTTCACTCTCCAATTAATATTATCTGTTTGTTGCACAATCAGGGTGAATTGTATTGAGTAGAGATCATATAGTTGGTCCAATCCCCAGATGCCTTGGGAAATTGAACTCTGTAAAAAGTTTTACTTGGATTCAAATAGGCAATTCGTCTATAGTTTTTGAGCAGGGGTGTGATTCCTTCAAAAAAAATTGAGTTTCTTTATTATATTGAATATAAGTTACAGCATATACCTTCAACCTCTGGGGGACTCTCACACTCCCTTCCCACCCCTGCGTATCAAGGATTTTTCATTTTTTTTGGTGAAGAAATTAAATTCTATTAGAAAGGCATCAAGGAGATGCAAAGTTACAAGGAAAATAAAGAGCTGCATCAAACAAAATAAAATAAAGTGAAGCTAGCTGAGCAAAAATCTGTAAACAGCCAAAACCCCTGCATATCAAGGATTGTACATCTAGAGTATGAAGAATATAATATGGAGGGCCCAATATTGAGTAAACCACCAACAGAGATGGGTTTGGAACAGATCCATATTAAGATAATGGACCTTGGGTGCAACCTCAAAAGCTAGCTTATGAGTTAAGTATTACCCAAGACCATAGAAGAAAACTACTTCTCATATCCTCAGCGAAACAACTAATGAATATTGAAAGCAGGTTATACAGCTTCTTGAACAATGCAGTACACTCTGAGAAAGATCACAAGTTCGGCAAAATCTTGCCAGACCCTATATACGAACCAGTAGACTTAACTTTAGCAAATGGTATTCAGACATCAAAGTTCAAGACCTAGTAATTGGAGTACAATTAACCCATCAGGGAATTTTAGAATTCACTTCATTAGTGGCGGGTAGTGAAGGCGTTTTAACCTTCACCACATGTCTTGGGCCAGAAAATTAAATCCTATTAAGGCTTCCCAAGATTCTACTTCTTCAATTTTGACCCAGTTCTCTATAGAAGAGATGCTCTTTAGAGCTCATCTTCTGGGCATATAAATAAGAGAAGTGTATACCTCAAAGATAATTAAGTCACTCACTTAAAAATGTCTTTACTTTGGTTGCTCAAATGATAAACATTCTCCACTTCCAACACTAAGGTTGTGGGTCCGAGTAAGGAGCAAAAATAAAAAGTGGGAGCTCTAGAAGGGGTAAGAAAAAAAAGAACTTTTTACTTCTTGAACTTGTACTGAGTAATGCTTTGACTTCCATCAATTTCCAAAGCACAGTACACAAACCAAGGTGATTATTAGATTTCAAGACACAAGAAATGAGTTACTCTCATATGATTTTTCTGAAAGATGAGACAACATCAACACAGTTGGAATAAGAACTTCGCTATTTCTATGACTTGTATATCCACAAGCACTTAAGGAAATACTTACTGCTGCAAAATTGTTGCAATTTATTCAGCTGGCAAGTTTGAAGGCATCGATGAACAGACCATACGTAAAACCCATCTTGAAGTTGTTCAAAAGAGCAATCGGAAAAGTCACCTTAAGCCGACTGTAGTAGAATCGCGTCACATACTCAGTAATTAAGACGCACACTACGGCAGCAATCACATCATTCACTCCTAAAGCTCCAAAAGATAGAGAAATTGTCTGCGCCACATAAAATCCACCCAGCAATGATATACCTCCAAAAAGTGCCCTCCGTGAAGGACTTTTGAAATAATTTCTCGAAATCTCTGGAACAATACGAATAATGTCAATTAGCCTCCGAGGAGGACCTCCTCCATTATCTTGCACAGCTTGAATTCTGAACAATCTCGATGATGATCTTGATGGCTCATTTGCCCTAGGTAAAGCCCCAATTTTTGGACCAATGCCATATCGAATTAGGGCTGTAGATGTTAAAGCTAGAGAATGAGTCATTTGATATTTATGCAATTAAAGGGAACAGAATACAGGATGGATGAATGATTCAGCAACTATTGATTGATTGAACAATATAAAAGATGGAGAAATACAAACATGATACCCAATCCCCATTTTTTGTTTTCCTTAAATGCCCCTGATTTGAACACTAGCAACAAATTAATAATGAGCACCTTTTTGTCATTTTGAAAATAATCAAATGTCGTATTAATTACTTGAATAATTATTTCTTATCTACCTATCAAACATAGTAGAAATTATATAAAAATTTAATATATAAATAATTTATTTCTTCTCCAGCTTTCAAACGACCCCTTATTGCTCCATTTATTGAACAATGGATTCTTATTCCGATTTCTCAAATAGTCACTTAATTTATTTTCTGAGATAATAACTATTAATTAAGTGACAAATGAAATCTATTTTATGTTGCTGCAGCTTCTTTCTTCACTATTCCAAACTGATAAGTAATAACCATAATTAAGATGTAAGAACAATTAATTTAAAGAAAAGTATATTCGAAGGATCTGAAGCTCGTAAACACCTCTATAATTTGTCACATATTTTGTAAAGACATGTTCAATGTTTCAGACGAAACTCATTTGAGTCCATCATCTTTCTTGAATTTGTGAGCGTTAAGTCAACACACACACACATATATATATATATAACATGGTATTTTTAGTACTCGCATAACACACATCCAAACCTGTTGCCAACGACACCTTAGTGTTAACGGGAATTATGCCTGAATGGTGATCCAGGGAGTCATCTATGTGCTACTGCAGAAGATGGAATTTCTAATATTCTATTGAGATTCAGATATCGGTTATCTAGAGATATTGGATGCACACAACTGTAGAGGGGTGAATCTAGTATATTGGGTGCAGGTTTTAGGACCTAGTAATTTTTGCGGACCTTACATTTATATTGAGAAATTTATTCAATATATAAGAAATATTTATTGGAAACGAATAACAAATTATTCACAATAGTATTGAAGGAACCTTAATGGATTATTGAAAAACCCATAAATTTAAAATACCGATCTCCCACCTAAGTAGTTTTTTATCAGATTCATCAGAAAGTACTGTTTGCAACAAATTTTAAAGTGATGAAAAATAAATTGCAATCACAAATAAAATATGAATAAACAAAAAATATTTTGTTGATAAACAATGTGGGTACAATTCTGTTCCTCTCTTGATTCTTCTCTTTGGATTTCTCCGTGATTCGAGGGATGTTAGTGGCGTATTACTAAAACTAAGATGATTTGGATTTGATCAACATCGTGATTCGAAGGCCTTTAGTGATGTATTTCTCGAACTAGCCAGGATGACTTGATCTCTATGATAGGATTTATAAATCTTCTTTCAAGTATTTAATTATCAAGAAGAGTTTGACATATTTTAACCTCTTTATGAATATTCTATGAATTTTGTGGAATTTTCAAGATGTCTTTTCAATTGAATATAATACCCTTTATACATGCATGAATTAGAGTTTAGGGTAAAGTAGCATCCAAGAAATCCTAACTGAAATACGACTTGTGTCGTAGAGTCCTACAAAATTCTCTGTCTACAAGTACCAAGGCGGGTTTTAATCGTTATATTTAAGGATTTGAAAGGTCCCCTTTTGGCTGTTCTGCAGCGTTTACTTGACTTCAGGAATGATTATATTCACCATTTATGTAGTTTTGTTTTTTTTCCTCATATAATCTTACCCCACAAACCAAATATATCAAAGTCTATCTAATTCTGTGAAGAATGAGACATATACAAACATCACTAAATATAGTCTTCGACAAAAAAATAAAAGGAGAAGTTTGAAACATTTTTATATATCCCAAATCCTCATTGCACAACTTCAAATAGCCAAGTTCAATTCTCAAAGCAATGACACTCATGGTGAAATGCTTGTTCTATTCTCAATTAGCATCTTTGTTGCTCCAATTTATAATGACTAGCTCAGCCATCAAGACAGAAACCAATATTACAACTGATCAATTCGCGCTTTTTTCCTTGAAATCTCAGATCATTTCTGACCCTTTTCAGTTCGTCACCAAAAGCTGGTCTCAGGACACTTCTGTTTGCAATTGGATTGGAGTCACTTGTGGCTCTAGGCACAATAGAGTTACTTCCTTGAACATCTCTAACATGGGTATAACAGGAACCATTCTGCAATTTTTTGGGAACCTCACATTTCTTGTTTCTGTTGACTTGACAAGTAACAATTTCTATGGCAATCTGCCTTTAGAAATGGCTAGTTTGCGTCGATTGAAGCTTATGAGATTTAGTTATAATAATTTTAGTGGTGAAGTTCCTTTGTGGTTCGGTTTCTTAGCTCAACTTCAAGTTCTTACTCTCAGGAATAATAGTTTTACTGGTTTAATCCCGTCTTCACTTTCTAACATTTCTAATCTTGCAACTTTGGATTTAGCCTTCAATGCTTTAGAGGGACAGATCCCAAAAGATATTGGAAATCTTAAAAAATTGAGGGGTTTAAACCTGGGAAGTAACAATCTTACAGGTTCTGTTCCTCCATCCTTATCAAATGCCACGAAGCTGGAAACTTTGATTCTTTCTAACAATTTCCTTCATGGAAACATCCCAAATGAGATCGGTGATCTTCACAACCTGAACTGGTTGACTATAGAAACTAATCAGCTTACAGGTTCTATACCGTTCTCAATTTTCAATATTTCCACACTTGAGATTATTGGATTTTCCGAAAATGGTTTATCTGGTGACGTCCCTACTGATTTATGTGATCATCTTCCGATACTCAAAGGGCTCTATCTTTCTTTTAATAAGCTACAAGGTCATATGCCACAAAGCTTGTCAAGATGTTACGAACTTCAGCTATTGTCTTTGTCGAATAATGAATTTGATGGACCGATATATAGTGAAATTGGGATGTTAAGTAACTTGCAGACCTTATATCTTGGTTTTAACCGTTTCACAGGTATGATACAAGGTCTTCTATTTTTTATGAGGTCTTTTTTTTTCCTTTTTAAGCTACTTATACAAGATGCTGTCACATGATTGCAGGGGAAATACCACAGGAAATTGGGGATCTTGTTAATTTGGTGATGATAGGCATGGAGAAAAACCAGCTTACCGGCTCTATACCCAAGTCCATATTCAATATTTCCTCACTACAACTTCTGTCACTGCAAAACAACAAGCTTACTGGATCATTACCGAGGGAGATTGGAAATTTTACTATGCTTCAAGGTCTATATCTTGGTCAAAACATGCTTACAGGTATGTAGAAGATAAAAAATAAAAGCTTTCTAAGCTAAAATACCTATAGCTAAAGATCATTGGTACTGTATAACTTTTGCAGGTAAAATACCAAAAGAGGTAAGCAATCTCATTCAGTTGGTGGACTTTGATTTGGGGAGTAACAGATTCAGTGGTTCATTTCCTATGGGGATTTTCAACATCTCAGGACTGAGATTGATTGATCTTACAGATAGTACTTTATCGGGAACCCTCCCATCGAATATAGGTTCTATGCTTCCCAACATTGAACTTCTTTATCTAGGTGGTCTAACGAACCTTGCTGGGACTGTGCCTTATTCCCTCTCAAATTGTTCAAAACTAACTGTTCTAGACCTTTCACACAACAAACTCTCTGGCTCGATTCCCAACTCCCTTGGAGACTTAACACTCCTAGAGACCCTAAACTTGATGGAAAACAATTTAAGCAGTGACCAATCTTCTCAAGAACTTAGCTTCTTAACTTCATTGACAAATTGCAGAAATCTAAAAGAACTGAGTCTTTCCTTTAATCCTCTTAATGGTATGCTTCCAGTCTCAGTTGGGAACCTTTCAACTTCTCTTGAAAAGATTTTAGCTTCCAATTGCAAAATTAAAGGGGGAATTCCAAATGAAATTGGGAATTTAAGCAGCGTAATCTTCTTGTATCTATACGGGAACAGCCTGACTGGACCAATTCCCGTGACACTTAGCAGCTTAGGCAGGCTTCAGCAATTCTCTTTGGCTAACAACAGGCTAAAAGGATCTATTGGAGAGAGCCTATGTAAATTGCAGAACTTGGGTAACATATACTTGGGTGAAAATCAATTCTCAGGACTTATTCCTGAATGTTTAGGGAATGTTACTTCCCTTAGGGGCTTAGAACTCAATTCCAACAGCTTGAGTTCCAATATACCATCAAGCTTAGGTAACCTCAAAGATCTTCTGGAGCTCGACTTATCGTCTAACAACATGAGTGGTTCTTTACCTGCAGAAATTGGAAATCTAATGGTTGCAATTCGTATAGATCTTTCGCAGAATCAATTTTCAAATGGTATTCCAAGAGAAATTGGAGACATGCAAAATCTGATACATCTTTCTTTGGCACAAAACAAGCTGCAAGGATCTATACCTGACTCAATTGGTAGCATACCGAGTTTGGAATTTCTAGACCTCTCGAATAACAATCTATCTGGATCAATTCCGATGTCCTTAGAGAATCTTCGATATCTCAACTATTTCAATGTTTCCTTCAACAGCTTGCAGGGTGAGATTCCCTTTAGTGGTCCTTTCAAGAACCTTTCTGGCCAGTCATTCATGTTCAATGAAGCATTATGTGGTGCTCCAAGATTCCGTGTCCCTCCTTGCCCCACTTCTTCAAACCGTAGATCAAAGAGGAAGAAGTTACTTCTGATAGTCTTTCCTCTACTGGGAGCTGCTGTGATAATTGTTATTGTAATATTGGCATTTGTGTGGATGAGGTACAGAAGAGAAGGAAATGTTCCAGTCCAAGCTGATTTGTTGACTACAAGGGGAAGAATTTCATACTATGACATAGTACAAGCCACTAATGATTTTAGTGAAAGTAATTTCATTGGTTCAGGGAGTTTTGGTTCTGTTTACAAAGGAATTCTCAGAGATGGGACTACCATTGCAGTTAAAGTTTTCAACCTACAAGTTGAAGGTGCATTCAAGAGTTTTGAAACAGAATGTGAAGTTTTTCGCAGCCTTCGCCACAGGAATCTCACCAAAGTCATTAGTAGTTGCTCCAATCTTGATTTCAAGGCTTTAGTGCTCGAGTACATGCCTAATGGGAGCCTTGAAAAGTGGTTGTATTCGCACAACTACTTCTTAGACATCCTGCAAAGACTAAGCATAATGATAGATGTGGCATATGCATTGGAATATCTCCACCATGGTTGCTCAGCACCTGTGATTCATTGTGATCTGAAGCCTAGCAATGTCTTGCTAGATGAAAACATGGTCGCTCATGTAAGTGACTTTGGCATTTCTAAACTACTCGGTGAAGGTGAGAGTGATTTACACACTAAAACCTTAGCAACATTCGGTTACATTGCACCAGGTAAATCTCTTATACTTCTTGTTTCAGTATTCTATCTTCATTTTCCTTTTCTCACGATGAAATGATAAACCATAAGTGTGATTTTATTGTAGAGTATGGAAGGGAAGGATTGGTGTCGCTAAAATGTGATGTCTATAGTTATGGGATCATGCTGATGGAAACATTTACGAGGAGAAGGCCTGAAGATGAAATATTTGATGGAGAACTTAGTTTAAAGAAATGGGTGAGTGATTCACTCCCAGAGGAAACAAGCAAAGTTGTAGATGCGAATTTGCTAAAGCCAGAAGACAAGAAATTCATGGACAAGATAGATTGTGTAGCATCCATCATGAAAGTGGCACTAGATTGCTCCGCTGAATCTCCTGAAGAAAGGATCAACATGAAAGATGTCGTAGGAATGCTAAAAAAGATCAAGATTCAACTTCTTTCATGTTCTGCAAGTACATAAAGACATTTGATTCATGTCACTTAAGGGTATAGCAAGTGTTTTTGTAAACTTTTTAGCTGTTTATTTATATTTTGTATTTTATAGTCATTTGTATGCTACCTCCATATTAGTATCTGTTTTTGTAAGGTTTTAACTTGCTTTTTAAGAAAGACCTTTAGTAGCTTTAACTATAAGAGTATTTTTCTCAAGTCTCAGCTACTCCCTCCGTCGCATATTACTTGTCTACTTTCCTCTTTAACCTCCCTTTAAGAAATCATAAATAAAAAGGGTATTTCTACTAATTTACCTTTTGACTTTTTAATACATTCTACTTATGTGGCCTTGTCCATCAATACAAGATTAACAATGGAGGAACTTTTTTGGAACTTCACAATTTTTATACTTTTAAAGAATTAATTTAAGGGCAAAAGAGAAAAAGGTTGATTGATTTTATCTTGATTTGGTAAATTGACAAGTAATATGAGACAAATATTTTTAGTAACAAGTAATATGAGACGAAGGAAGTACCATTTATCTTTCCTTAAACATCTCACTAATTAACCCCATTAATTGCATGAAGACTTTGTAACCAATAATTTGTTCATTATCACTCATGGACATGTTCATATTAGTTTCTGATTTTTTAAGGCTCAAAGTCCAAGAATTGATTGTCTGTATCTCAGCTTCTCTATCCAGTAATTTGACTTGTAGTATTTCCTATTCCTTAGCTATTTCTGTTCATTATATTAATCTGTATCTGTATAATAAGGGGAATTGATAATAATACTTGATTAATATAGTGTTCTTTAATAATTTCTAAGTTTGATTAAAGAATTCTAATGTTGTGGACCATTCTAATTATCAAGTCAAACATGTAGCATACTGCTAATGTTCAGTGCATTTTCAGCATATTTACCCATTCTGCGTTCATATTGAGGTATAACCAAGAAATGGGAAAAGCCATGTTATGTTTGTCCAAAAGGGTGACTGGTTTTCAAAATAGTATTAAACTAAAAAGGAATTAACAATCAGTATTGACTTTCACTTGGCCTGTTTCTGTACTTCCTATTTTTATATGTTGAGGATTTTTCATGGAAAATACTAATGAATTCAACTCTAACATCATCATTCTTTGTCACCTTCCTTGATTTCTCTTAAAGATAACAACTGTTTGAATTCTTTATTCAATTGTATTTTTTAAATCATTTAGTGGTAATGGGGGTTTATACCTTAGTGTTTACTGGAACACACATACTCTAACATATACACAACCATGAAGAGAAAAATCAATTTCCTTTTTCCTCTTGTAGTTTCAATATGGCATCATTTTCTGATATTATCAGTCACTGCACAAGTCAATCTCAAAACTGATGAAGCTGCTCTACTTGCTTTGAAATCCTATGTTACTTCTGATACTTACAATATATTGACAAGCAACTGGACCTCAACTACTTCAGTTTGCAATTGGATTGGAGTCACCTGCGGCTCTCACCATCAAAGAGTCATAACCTTGGATATTTCCAATGTGGGATTAGTAGGCACCATCCCTCCTCACTTGGGAAATCTGTCCTTTTTGGTTCCTCTCAATATCAGTGGCAATGGTTTCCATGGAATTCTGCCACGAGAGTTGGGTAATTTGCATAGATTGGAGTTTATAAATGTCACTTCTAATATGTTCACTGGAGATATTCCCTCATGGTTCTCTCTTTTGCCAGAACTCCAGCACTTGCATCTAGCCTTAAACAGTTTCACAGGTATTATTCCACCAGCCATTTGTAATGCTTCCAAACTTGAAAGCTTAGTGTTGGGATTTAATCAGTTACAAGGGGAAATTCCAAATGAAATTGGTAATCTTCAGAACTTGACTTGGTTGAGCTTAGGATCAAATCAGCTAACAGGCTCTGTACCACTTAGCCTTTTCAACATTCCATCATTACAACGTTTGGTCCTGACAAACAATAGTTTGTCTGGAAATCTTCCTGTCGATATATGCTCAAAGCTCCCACAACTTTTGGTACTTGCACTTTCTGACAATGGATTTGATGGTCAAATTCCTTTGGAAATTGATAAATGTTCAAAGCTTCAGATTTTGTCATTGTCATCCAACAAGTTCAGTGGATTGATACCCAAACAGATTGGGAACTTGAATGTGCTGTATATATTATATCTTGGTCGCAATGACTTGAAAGGTGAGCTACACATGTGTTTCTTTTTTTCTTCTTTGAGTATACATGAAAACTATTTCTCGAGTCATGTATGTGCTCCTTAGTTGCTTTATTGTATAGAGGACTTTCTATTTATGATTTAATTTGCAGGTGAAATTCCAGAAGAGATTGGAAATCTTCGTAATCTAGAGATATTGGATGCACAGAACTGTAGCCTAAGTGGTCCCTTACCATCTTCTATAAGTAACTTAACTTCACTTCAATCGCTCAACCTTTATGGCAATAAGCTCTCTGGCACATTGCCCCGGGATATATGTTTGAACATGCCTGATCTCAGAGCATTCGATCTTGGGAATAATCTATTCAGTGGAAGCATTCCAAAAGCATTTGGTAACTGCAGCTCACTTTCTGACCTCTTCCTAAGAGAAAACAACTTAATAGGTATCACCTTGTCATTTTCTTTTTCCAAGATTTGGTGTATGTTCCTACGCTTTTCATATCCTAAAGAGTCACTCCAATGTCATCAGGTGAGTTACCAAGGGAGATTGGTAATCTTTTCAATTTGGGAAGATTAGATCTACATTACAATTTCTTAACAGGTTCTATTCCATCTACAATACTCAACATGTCAAACATAAGGGGCATTTCATTTTTGGGGAACTTCTTTACTGGAAGTCTTCCACCAGATATAGGACTTGGCCTTCCTAATCTTGAAGAACTTTATCTTGGTTACAATAACCTTACTGGATCCATCCCTCATTCTCTTTCAAATGCTTCCAATATTTTTCGGCTGGGAATTGGATATAATGACTTTTCTGGTCCTTTTCCAAGGTCGTTTGGTAATCTAAGACGTTTAGAGTACCTAAACGTGAACGACAATCATTTTACAAGAGAGCCTTCATCTCCAGAATTGACTTTCTTCAATTCCTTGACAAATTGTAGACATTTGAGAAAACTATGGATAGGTTATAATCCACTTGATGGAAATCTTCCAGCTTCTGTTGGAAATCTCTCAAGTTCTCTTGACTACGTTTATGCTGCTTACAGTGAAATTAGAGGCAACATTCCCAGTGAAATTGGAAATTTAAGTGGTTTGTCTTTCTTGTTTCTTCAAGGCAATTACTTGAGTGGATTCATTCCAAGAACAATAGGGAATATAGAGAATCTTCAAGCATTGAATTTGTATGCCAACAAAATGATAAGTGGACCTATCCCTGAGGAAATCCGCAATTTAAAGAAATTAGGATTCTTGAGCTTGGGAAATAATGAGCTTTGCTGTTCTATACCAGTATGCTTAGGGAACATTACATCTCTTAGATACATTTACCTAGGTTCCAACAAATTGACTTTTAGCATACCTCCAAGCCTGTGGAACCTCAATGATCTCTTGCATCTTGATGTATCCTCAAATTTCTTGAAAAGCTCTCTACCTCCAGAGATTGGAAATCTGAAAGCTGCAACATTGCTGAATATATCGAAGAATCAAATCTCGGGAAATATACCGAGCACAATTGGAGGCATGCAAAATATGGCTGAACTTTCTTTTGCAGAAAATAGACTAGAAGGGCCTATTCCAGAGTCAATGGGGAACATGGTCGCCTTGGAATCGTTGGACTTGTCTCATAACAAGCTCTCCGGTGGCATTCCTAAATCATTGGTAGCTCTTTCACATCTCAACTATCTTAACATATCTTACAACAGATTGAGTGGTGAAATCCCCATTGGAGGTCCTTTTTCGAACTTCTCTTATGATTCCTTCCTTTCAAATGAGGCATTATGTGGTGCTGCAAGATTGCAGATACCAGCATGCAGATCTAATTCTCCTCACAGGAAAAGAAAAAAGAAGGTGCTTCTTATTGTGTTGATCTTATTGGTGGCTGCTTCAATCATAATGCTCTCAGTCATGCTCACTGTCTTTTTGGTGATTAGAAGTCGAAAAAGGAAGACAATCATTGCGACTCTTCAGGCAGATGCTTCTCCAGCCATGGTACATGGAAGAGTTTCGTACCATGACCTTCAACAAGCAACTAATGGATTCAGTACGACCAACTTGCTCGGCTCTGGAAGTTATGGCTCTGTTTACAAAGCAACATTGGGGAGTACTATAATGGCCGTTAAGGTATTCAACTTGCAAGTGGAAGGCGCATTCAAGAGTTTTGACACAGAATGTGAAGTCCTACGCAACCTTCGTCACAGAAATCTGACCAAAGTCATCAATAGTTGCTCCAGCGTTGATTTCAAAGCCTTGGTATTAGAGTACATGCCTAATGGAAGCCTAGATGATTGGCTTCATTCTGAAAATCGTTCCTTAGATATCATGCGGAGAGTAGACATAATGATTGATGTGGGGTCAGCATTAGACTATCTCCATCAAGGCTATTTTGTTCCCGTCATTCACTGTGATCTAAAGCCTAGCAATGTCTTGCTCGACGAAGATCTGGTTGCACATGTGAGTGACTTTGGCCTAGCAAAGCTATTAGGCGCAGGAGAAAGTATTGCACATACTAAAACACTTGCAACCATTGGGTACATTGCACCAGGTAACAATCATGTCAACATGCTTCATTTCTCCTTCAAATTTCAACCATTTGAAAAATACCCTATTCTCTTGATATCTTGTTTTATTTCAATGTAGAGTTTGGATTGGAAGGACTGGTATCTACAAGGTGCGACATTTACAGCTACGGTATCATGTTGATGGAAACCTTTACGAGAAAGAAGCCAACGGATGAAATGTTTGCTGAAAATTCAAACCTGAGGGAGTGGATAAGACAATCATGGCCACGCGCGATGGACAAGATAATAGACCCTGAGCTAATCATACCAGATGAGAAGAATAAAACAGGAAAAGGTCAATGCTTATCATCCATCATGGAATTAGCTCTGAGGTGCACTGTAGACTTGCCAGAGGAAAGAATGAATATCAAACATGCTCTTGTTCAACTGAAGAACATCAGAACTATGTTGGAAAATGTAATAATGCACTAAAGGATTGAAAAAGATGGTCGTATATTTTTATACTACTGTCAAGTTGTTGAATTGAACTTCTCATGAACATATGAAGTTTGTAAGGCCTCAATATCGTACTTTAGAAAATTCATCTCTTGCTGAACCATTCAATTGAGCGGAAAAAAAAGAAATGTGGTGTGTGGCCAACTTACATACACCTCAACTATCTCATCTGCTACCTCTCATCAACACATGGCAAAGAGTAACTTTGTCCGTCAATACTTAGAATGGAAGAAATCACCTACTCCAGTCCTCCATTTGTTTGTCCTATTTTGACTTGACATGGAGTATAAGAAAGTAAAAGGACTTTTGAATCTTGTGGCCTTAAATTAAAGATACGTTGAATGTCCAAAATTCTCTTTACTCCTGTGGTCTTAAACATGTTAGGTGGAAAGTTGAAATTAAAAAGTTGTCAAAAAAATAAAGAGACATATTTTTAAAACTAACTAAAAGGAAAAATATAAAAAAACAAATTGAAACGAAGGAAGTAATATATTTTGTCTTAGCTTGGACATGAACATCTCCCGATGATTTGTATCCCACATCATTGGATTACGTCCTTGAGTAAAAACAAAAGGAAAAAGAAAAGTCATGAGTTTTACGTATTCTCCAACGAATTATTCAAATTAGTATCATAGGAATAAATTAGGAAAAGTTTTTGCATAACACCATTCATTTTATGATATTTATGTTGAGAAAATAATTAAATAATAAAAGTGTATTCTCTATAACATCTTAAATTTTTAGATGAGATTATCACAAATACATTTTGTGCCCATCGATATAGGAAATATAGAAGTACTAAACTTTATTAGCTTTCTACAGTATAAAAGATGTACAAAATAAAAAATGAGGTAGAAGACAATATAAACAAATTAGGGAATATAAATTAGTAAACTGGGGCAACCCAACCGTTTGGTATCCAAAGTTAGTTAAAAAGGCCCCACCAATGACCCTCTCATATTAACATAGAAATTATTATTAAAAAAAGAAAAAAAATCTAAGCTTTTTCTTACTGTAATGAAAGAATTGCACTATTATAACTGTCCCTGGTGCCATGTAAAGGGTTCTTGGTAACCAATTAACTCTTCCAAAATCCCTATTAAAGAAGACAAAATAAAGACCAGACTTTCTCACAGTTTGGTGAGAAGTAGTTGTTGCAGATGGCAATTCTTTTTCTGTATGTATCCTATTCAACTTTTTTTAATGCCTTAAATTTTACTCATAAGTTATTTTTACATGACCCGGTGTTGGTTTGATTTGTGTGTGTCAGTCACCAGTTTCTTTAACTTTACTTCCAATTTATGCATAGACGTTTCAGTTTTATCTAATTTTCTTATAACTCTCTCAACAAACTTCAATGGAAGACTAATTCTTGAAATGGGGTCTTCACAAAAAAAAATGTAATATAGTTAGGGAAATATATCTTAGGCATTGGAAACATTGTGAAGCGAAAAAGGGGAGATAGTGTAACTGATCTTTGCTTCTGTTAAGTTGGAACTCCAATTTTCTGAACTATTAGTTGTGAGAAAAAATGGGGAAACAAGGGTCTCCTAAGGGTCGTCGAGTGGAGAATTATGATTTAGATATATCATTTGGGATCAAAGAACATGAATTTCGAAGTTTAGATATGCAACATGGAGGTGATCCTCCTACAGGAAGAAGGTTATCAGGGGGAGATTACAATTGGGCCAAAGTTGTTTTGGCCAAAGGGATGAAAAATAACTCTGCAAAGTTTACTCCTTGTAAAGGAGTTTATGTTGGGAAGAGGCAAATGTGGTGGCTGCATAGACATATTAGGTCTATTGTTTTCACATTATTGTTAATGGGCTTTCTTTACCTTTTGGATTCTCTTCTGTTCTCGATTTTTGACCCTGCGATGCTTCAGAATAATTTTTCTTTACAAGGCTTGAGTAAGACCGAGGTATGACATTGTGATTCCCATCTTCTATAAGCACTCAGTTTATGCCTGAAGTGCCTAGTATACTGAATGAAACCAGTAGACATGTTTCTGAGAATAGTATGAACTTTAATTTGCTATCCAATATTGTGCCTGAAGGTGGAAATGGTACCAAGGACAGTTAAACAAGGTCCCGTAAAGCTGTATGAAAGGCTTCTAAATCTGGCTGCTTCTTCTCTTGCAGAGGTTGTTTGTGATACTCAACCTGATTAAATTCATTTGGAAATTGCATTTAAAACGATGGTAACTGACAATCGTAACATCTATCTTTTATTTGAATTTCCTTAAATTTCTGTAGAGGGAGTTTAAGCAAGATTCATCAAAGTTATGGGAGGAGCCATATCCTCAGGCATCATCTTGGAAACCTTGTGCAGATAAAACTTGTCCACATGGTAATCGGATTTTTTTCCTCTGACGTGTAGTTTGGTCATGCATGAATTACGTTGTTTAGTTTACTATATGTGTCTTTAATCTGTTCAATTTCTCATATTTGAAAGTGATTATCCCTTTGAATGTTGAATTGCGGTATAATTGTTGAAAGTTGTCAGGGCAGGGAAGCCTAGAAACATCACTGGTTATATATTGATCAGCGCAAATGGAGGACTAAATCAACAAAGAGTTGCTGTAAGTGTATAAACTTGTTTTTCCTTTTAACTCTTAGCCGAGTTGTCCTGTTGAGTCTACTTGATAAGGACTGTTATGTTTGTTTATTCTTGAAGAGATCATGAAATTTTGTAATTGTGCCTGCAGGTCTGCAATGCTGTCGCTGTAGCATCTCTCCTAAATGCCACTTTGGTCATTCCCAAGTTTCTTTATAGCAATGTCTGGAAGGATCCTAGGTTGAATATCTCTGTCTGATTCTAATTGTCCCTCTAGTTATTCAGATATCCAAGAAAATAGGAAGAATGTTTTACACCCTAAAAAGAATGAAGTAGAGGACAACAATTAAATAGTAGTTGGGTATGCATCTCAAAGAATTCTTAGGAAAAAACTTTTAGTTTCAGCAATTAAATAGTTACAGATTTCAATTATGAGCTCTACAAAAAGCTATGTTTCATGAATTACATTTAATGCATTGATCTGAAGAAAATTGTATCGTGCTTGAACTCTTTTACCTTTTGGGATCAATTGAGCTGCAACTTTTCTACAGAAGATCCATTTCTTGTTTTTCCATAAATCTTTCGTTTGATAGACATAGACTCATCTTTTTCAATTGCCTATTTTCTTCTTATTTGCATTGGTTATTTGCTACTAACAAAATAATCTGTAGCCAACATCCCTTCCACCACTTAGCTTAACTTAACAGCAAGTTTTTCTCACCTTTTTTTCGTGAGTACAGCCAGTTTGGGGATATATATCAAGAGGACTATTTCATGGATATGTTGAAGGATGAAGTTAATATCATCAAGGAGCTCCCTCCTAATCTGAAACTACTAGATGTGGAAGCAGCTGGAAGTCTTGTATGTTTTCTTTTAACTTGTTTTCTTCTTTAGTTAGAAAGTTGAGACAGGAAATTGTATTGACTTGGAGGATAACATATGATACCTTTCACCTTGCTTAGATAACTGATGCAGATGTTTCAAAGGAAGCTACACCTGATGAATACATCAAGAAAATACTGCCCCTCCTCTTACGCAATCGAGTTGTTCATTTTCTAGGATATGGAAATAGACTCGGCTTTGACCCATTGCCTTATGAACTTCAGGTGAAGAGCTTTCTTTAATTTTTCTATTGGCTGTAAGGTTTATGTAAGCTTGGAATGACATCTACAAGTTAATGTCTAGTTTGTGCTTCAAATGCTTCAGACATTGTAAAAATTGTCAATGATGGTATGTTAGTTTTTTATATTCTTGTTTATAGTACAAATTTGTATTTTGTTGCAGAGACTAAGGTGCAAGTGCAACTTCCATGCCTTAAAGTTTGTTCCAAAGATTCAACAAATTGGTTCTTTACTGGTTAGACGGATTCGGAGGTATGATTTTGCTAGGAGCACATTGGACAAGCAACTTCTTGGAAACTTAATCCCTCATGTTCCCTTGAGACACCACCATACATCAGAAGGCCCTTCCAAGTACCTTGCTTTGCATTTAAGGTTTGAGATTGATATGGTGGCCTACTCTATGTGTGAGTTTGGTGGTGGAGAAACTGAGAGAAGGGAACTAAGAACTTATCGAGAAGTCCATTTTCCTTTACTTCTTGAGCGTCTGAAGAAATCAAAGTATAGTTTCTGCTGTATAGCAGTTCCACCATCTGTTTTGACATAGTTTGTGTGAAAGTTCAATTGACAATATTTTGGTGATGTCTGCAGGCCTCTTTCTCCCGAGGAGCTAAGAAAGACGGGAAAATGTCCATTGACACCAGAAGAAGCAGCACTAGTTCTCGCTGGCCTCGGTTTCAGACATGGAACATACATCTATCTTGCTGGTTCTGACATATATGGAGGCCAATCAAGGATGCAAGCTTTAACTACCCTCTTCCCCAACCTAGTGACCAAGGAAGATCTTCTCACACCAAGTGAACTAGCACCATTTAGAAACTTTTCTTCTCAAGTAAGTTGCTTCTTATTTAAGTGACGGGGGTATCTATAAACCACACACACACCTTATGTGCGACTCTAACAACAAAAGCTATCACTCTTAATGCAGCTTGCGGCATTAGACTTCATCGCGTGTGGAACATCTGATGTGTTTGCCATGACGGACTCAGGAAGTCAGCTATCATCCCTCGTGTCGGGGTTCAGAACATACTATGGTGGTGGTCATGCTCCCACATTGAGGCCTAGCAAGAAGAGGCTTTCTGCAATTTTGTCAAGAAATAAGACCATAGGATGGCACAATTTCGAGGGAAAGATAAGAAAGATGATTGATGAAGGTCAGAGAATGCAGGTAAGAGGTTTGGGTCGTAGCATTTATAGACACCCGAGATGCAAAGAGTGCATGTGCAGGCATTAGGGAGGGTGGTCGTAGTTTCCCCTCAACAGCTCGAATTCATTCTCCAACATTGAATTGTTTGTCCACTTTTGTATCATATCCCGGGGGAAAAAGTGCAGGAGGATAGGAAACTAGTCCCATGCATACTATGACTCTAATTTTTGGTGAATATAAAGCAACTATGTCGTTACAATTCCTTCTTACTTTTTCTGTCATCGCGAAAATTAGGAAGGGATAAGGTAATCGGAGAAGAGCAGAGTAAGGGTTGAATGGAAGAAACATTCTTTACAGAAAATCTTCTAATTACAAATAAATGAATAAATATTCATGTCAACTGATGTCTAATAGAGTCTGTTCTTTGATTCAAATATATCAAAGAACTTTTTGTCATCGAGAAAATTAGGAAGGGTTATATAAGGTAATCATAGGAAGTAGAGTAAGGATTTGAATGGAACAAACATTCTTTTAAGAAAATCTTCTCATTATGCCAAAATAGGCCTGGACATTTTTTACTACAAATTAATGAATAAATATTCATGTCAACTGATGTCTACTTCCTAAGATTTCATCACAACTGCCTACACAGGAGTTTGTTCTTTGATTCAAATATATCATTAGGGGTCAAACCCTGAGATCAAACTCTTCTCATATTTCACTTGAATGGAACAAACATTCTTTTAAGAAAATCTTCTCATTATGCCAAAATAGGCCTTGACATTTTTTACTACAAATAAATGAATAAATATTCATGTCAACTGATGTCTACTTCCTAAGATTTCATCACAACTGCCTACACAGAGTTTGTTCTTTGATTCAAATATATCATTAGGGGTCAAACCCTGAGATCAAACTCTTCTCATATTTCACTTTCACCTCCTTCCTTCTGGTTCAGATAAATCACTAACCCAATCATGAAGGAGGAAAGAAACGGTTGAGATTAAAAGGGAGGGTGTAAAATTCTTCATTTCTACTATCACCCTTAAATGTCCTGAACTTCACCCACCATGGCATTCCCCTATCTTTGGCACTGTCCTTGTAGTCCAGTGTGTTGTCGAGAAATACAGCAACCATCATGGCCACAGTTGGGGACGACAGAAAGATAGTGTTGAGAAAATCATTGAACTGCATGTTTCCAAGAGAACAAGATATCAGTTACTAATGACTATGGAAAATTTATAAGTTCAGAAATTTAATCATAATATATTTGACTCACCCATCCAGCCTTAGTGTGAGAAGGACCATGAAAAGCAGCAGTGGTGTATTCCCTGAAGTACTCGGGAATAGACAACCCGAGGAAGAGAGAAACGCCAGCAATGAAGAGGTTTCTCATTGAGTTCATGTTTGTGAACTGCAGAAATGACAACCCCACAGAAGCTGGAAATAAAAGAAATGTATGTCAGATGGGGAAAATAGACAGAGATCTGCAGAAGAATGTTGTAGGAGTGGAGTTTTAGTAAGGATTCTCACCAACAAGACCGAACAAGACACAATACACAGCAGCAAATATTGGAAAAGGAATTGATGCAAATAATGCTCCAAATTTGCCTACAAATGTCAAAATAATGAAGTATGAGGAACCAAGTCGAGACTAGCTGAAAGATGTTTTCAGGTGCAGTGGAGCCCAGAGAAGATCACCAACCTAACATTGAGAAGAAGATCATAAAGCCAGCAGAAATTTGGATAACTCTGCGGCTACCCACACGAGTGCTTCCAAGAAGTCCCACATTCTCACTGTTAATCATAAAAGATATGTTAAACCAAGACACAATTCACATTGCATACAAGTAATTTAGGACTTGAGTTACTAACATAGAAACTGTGGATCCAGTAGCAGTCCCAAAAAGTCCACTAAACAGGATACCAATACCCTGCAAAAAAAAAGTAGTTACAACATCAGTATATAGATCTCCCAAAATTTCATGTAATATGAGCCTCTTGCATGATTTCTTTTCCAAGAAGAAATATCATCAAAACATTGAAAACTGACACCATGTTTTCTGCAGTTGGAGTTGTATAACTTCTTGTTTAGGTCCTCACATAAACACTACTGACCTAAAAGGTTCCATTCTGCGCTTAAAATTGTATAACTAAGGCCTATAGATGTTCCAGGTATGATTAGATGCCAAAGGCTCGATTGCTTGAAAAAGGACACCAGGTGGAATTCAACCACAAATGATGAATGTATGTACTATCATAAGTAGTATATGTATTTCGGATATCCAGTTCAAGAGAATTTTTGTTTTAATCACACTTGAAATAACAAAATTTAGAGGTGAGATTTGGAAAAGGTTAGAAGTTCTGGGCTGTTAGCATCATCTATTTATTGATATGTGACATTAACATATATAAATTTCTGAAGATAGCATGTTTGTTAATTTACTGCACAAACCTGCCAGCCAATGCCACGACTGAGAACATGAGCTGGGGGTGGTGTAGCACTTGCTAAACGAGATGCTGCTTTATATGCTCCAGTTGACTGAAGACAAAAGAGTAAGACTTAGCTCTGTACGAAATGGACAAAATATGATTAAGGTATCAATTTTATTCAGGTTTAACCTCAATCAAGGAGACAAGTACAGCAGCCATCATTCCAAAAGCATGACCAGCATCAAAAGTAGGAGCACCCCACTGAAGTGGATATGGGATTTTTATCCTGAATACCAAAGTGGAGAAAAGATTATAATTGCTTTAATCCTAAAAACTTATGAGGAAAATATTTATCGTTTATCACAATCTGCTGAAAACTATAGAGTGTCTATATACACGCAACATTCATCTGAAAAGTAATAGGTGAAATTGGATATACCATGGTGCAGCAGAAATGAGGTTCGCTCTATCGGTGCGACAGTGTTTTTGGGTAGCCTCTGGGCGATGTCTGTAAGCACCACTGGCGGTCAGAAGGTGCGCATAAGCCCAAATAACTGTGATTGTGATAATTAGAGCAAATCGTTCCATCACCGGCCACTGCCTAAACTGGAAGTTTTTCAAATACTGGGCAAAAGATGAACAATTCATCAGACAATCATTTTGAAGTTCCCTTGCATTTAACACTTATGAAACAGATGACAGAAAAGTTTCGAATTAGTGCTCTATTCATAATTCTCGTCGTTGTAAAAAAAGACTGACTTGCCAATTAGTTCACATTTTCTGGACCAAAAAATGCCAAATTAAAGGTCAAAAAACTAACATACCTGAGAGAAGATCACAAATAAAATGAACATTGGTACACCAATTTCAACACACTGTCCAGCCTGTTATAAATTTGCACAAGCACAAAGCAGTAATCAGCGTAAGCTGACCAAGATTACAACATTATTGATACAATGGATAACAATAATCTTTTGTTTTCGATAGATGATCCTCAACCTACCTCTGGGAAACCCCTGTCAAAAAGACCAAATCCTGCCAGAGCAATTACCGGAACCATTCCCACTGGGCTAAAAAATCTGTAAGTAGTCAGCAAGTCAGTATGTTAACGCCATAAATATGAGAAACAGTACATTATGAGTGAACAAATATAGTTCATCTTTGGGGATAATTTGCACCTGGAACAAATAGCCCAGAGTTGACTATAGCCCAAAATTATCTGAACACTTGATGCTACTATCAATGCTCCCTGAATTGCTCTCATTGTACTTAGGAATCTCTACAAGTAAGGATGAAAACAAAAATTAAGAAATACTCTAAGTTTTCTCTAGAAGAATATTTATAAGTCGAGAAATGGTTAATAAATTTGCACTCTTTGACAGTGTAGTGCAAATATACCTTACCCTATAGCAAAACGCTACAATCACGTATCTACATCGAAGGGTATTCGCAAGATTATTTTGCTTTGAAATGGATGCATATTGAGTTAATCATACACAGACTACAGCATTATTATCAGCAGCACGACACAGTTGTGATAAAGCCGATCGATAAATTACATACATCATACTGACAGTTAATCAACAAAATCACCTACTATTCTCAATGTTACTTACTTCATGAGGATCAGTAATCCTAGTCAATGACGAATCGTGGATTATGGAAATTATTGGTACTGCAAAAGCCCATGACCCTCCAATTACAGTAGGTAAACGGGTTCCAAATAAAGTCTGTAGAAGTGTATTAATTCCTTCAACAAAAAGCAGGGTCTGCACCACCCTCACTTTGTCACCCTGACATTTAAGAATCAAAAATACCACCAAATAAGAGCACACCAACTCAGAAATCATAGAAACCAACATGATCAATTCTCCAGATTCTTCAACCAAAAACCAATAGTTTCTTAATTCATACTTTAATTTGTTTGTCCTACTTTTCTTTTTAGTCTATTTTTTAAGAATGCTCTTTACTTTTTTGCAACTCTTTAATTCTAACTTTCCACGTCACATGTTTAACACCACAAGATTCAAGAAAATTATTTACTTTCTTAAACTACTTATCAAGTCAAAATAAAGAAATTGAAACAGAGGGAGTAGTTTTTTCTTTCTCCAAGTTAATTGAAATTCAAATCTGAGACGAATAAGGTTCAGTTTTTTAATTCTTTTGACTGTAAAATTTTTATATTATTACTCATGAAAGACTTGTTATATGATTTTCAAATTCCAATCAATGAAAACACGTGAACTTAGACAGAAGGAAAAAAAAAACATGAAAAACTTGAGCTAAACTAGCTTACATCATTTCCACCCATCAAAGGAACAAGAAATGAAGGAATCATAACAGCAGTTCCTAATGCCAAGATGTAATGCTGAAAGCCCAAAGCAATAGCTTCCCCTGTTTCACACATCCAAATTCAATTCTCAGATTCATCTCATGCAAAAAAAAAAAAGAAATCAAACAGGAATGATGAAAACAAGCTCATTCATTTAAAAAGATTCAATCTTTTTCATACCCCAAGAAGGATTAGAGTCTATACAATATTCCAAACCCTGAAGCTGGTCCATTGGAGGATGACTGATTTCTTCAGGTTTAGGAGGAGCTGCCATTGCCTAACAAAAACAATCTTTTTCCACCAAAATCTCAAATGAAGCAAGAAAGATGTATACTTGTTCAATCCAAGTGAGGTTTTAGTGAATCAATGAGATAACAAAGTAAAAGCTGTAAACAAACAAAGACAGTGAAATAACAAGGAAAAAAAAAGGTGATTGGAGAGAGAACAAAGAAAGAGAGAGAGAGAGAGAGAGAGAAGTCAAGATGATGTGATGTGTATCTGTTTATTTATATATTGAGAGATAGAAGGAAGAAAAAAAGATTCAGCAGCACCTGCAACCCACTCTTTGAAAGTGAATTTTTACTTAGATTTAAGGTTTATTTAGTGTTCTTTGTCTTCGATTGTGTGTGAAAGTGTCCGTTACTCTTTTTTTTGGTTTATTCCGGAAATGCCCCTTAAGGAACTTCCAAAGACACCTCATGTTACCGTTACTTTCTGGTCTTTGCCGGACTGTATTTTATTTTTTTGTTCTGCACCCTCGTAATTTTCCATCTTTTAATCCAAACCCCTTGTGATTTTGTACTTTTCTTAAAGAAATTACGAGTCATTTGTAGGGGTTTGCAAAAATTAAATCGACTAATAAATCGAATTGAAAAAAATATTATTGGGTTAATGAGTTTTTAATGGTTTTATAAAAAAAATATCGAATTATCGGTTCATTATCAATTTTTAGTATTGGGTTATTGGATAAATCGATAACCCATTAAGAAAGTAGTATTGTACTACTTTACTCTTCGTAAATATTAAATATTAGTAATAATTTAACATAATAGTATGTTATAGTCTTCACGGTACTTTTGTTTCACACTACGCCGCTTTAGTCTTTACACAAAATCTAAAGATTAAAGTAAGAACTAAGATTGTTCAAGATTGTCTTGTTTAAATGCTTAGTTTTAGTTTTAGTTTTAGTTTTACTTTGTAATTGTAGTTTTTGCAAGTTTGTAAACGTATGTAATTTGATTAACATAAAAAATTTCATATTATGTTTTGGTTGTAACATGTAATTGTAGCCTTCGTAATACATATGTTCTTATTGATGCAATTTCTCATTATCTTTTTTGTTTCAGTATATATCAAAGCATTTACAAGCTTACCGAAAAATATTAGAGAAGTGTGAAGTCATATATTTATTTTATGAGCATTTTCTTATTGGGTAAACCGAAAACCTAATCATTAATGATCAAAAATTGATAAATTAAAAACCGATAAAAATATCTTATTGATTTAGCGTATTTAAAAATTGAAAATCGATAAACCGAACCGATAATATATAAAACCGAACCGAACCGACTGATGTACACCCCTAGTCATTTGTGAGCTAGTAAAGAGAGGTAATTTATTTATGAATTCATTTCTATATAAGTTATATACGTTTAATACCAAGTTAGAAAGTAAGTTATTCATATATAAAATTAATATGATATTTGATTTGTAATTTACAAATCCACATTATTATTACATGTATAAGTTATGAGAAAATTGATGTATTATCTTATATGAAATAAAAGATGGAATAGTTAGTACTTGTATAACTAATAACGACATGATTCGTCAACAAGAGTTGTGGTGTATTCAAAAATGTTGTATACATTATATTATCATTTTGGAAGTTAGTTACACTGTTAGTTACACGTGCACAGTGCAGTAAAGGCAGTGAAGAAATGTGCACATGGTTAGTTACATAGTGCACATGGCTGCACATGGCCAGCTAGTTGTTAGTTAGAAGATATTTTGTTTGTAATTCACCATTGCTATAAAGCTAATGTACAACTCATTCAAGAGAGTTAGATAAATAAAAAAGAAAATACTCAGCCTCTCTCTTCTACTTCCTTCTATGTTTCTTCTCTAGCTTGTAATGGAGTTTTGAGCTCTTAAAGCTCACATTTTATCATGGTATCAGAGCATTCGATGCTGGCTGACTAGAGTTAGATTGATAGAGTTTAGTTCTCTATTAGATAATAGCTTGATTTGTTACTAAATTTTGCAGAAATGGCAATCACAAAGATTGATTAAAACGATCCTCTGTACATTGGCCCTTCAGATACCTCTGGTGATGTACTAATTCTAATCAAGCTTGTTGGATTCGAAAACTATGGACTTTGGAGTAGGTTAATGAGGATCGCACTATTGGGAAAAAGAAAGTATGGTTTCGTGATAGGTGCCTACACTAAGACACTATACAGAGAAGAGTTTCATGAGCAATGGGAGACTTGTAATGTAGTTATTCTCTCATGGTTGATGAACACAGTCAGTGAAGAGCTTCTCAGTGGTATTGTTTATGCCACAACTACATTCCCAGTTTGGGCAGATCTGAAAGAAAGATTTGACAAGGTGAATCGCATGAGAATATATCAATTACATAGGGAGATTACTACACTTGCACAAGGCACAAATTCTATATCTGATTACTTTACCAAATTGAAGACATTATGGAATGAGTATGATATAGTGATACCAAGTCTTTGTTGCTTATGTCCTCAATCAAAGGAATATGTGGACCACCTGCAACAACTAAGATTGATTCAATTTCTGAGTGGTCTAAAAGAAGCATATGATCAGGCTAAAAGACAGATTTTGCTGAAGGGAGCTACACCATCTATCAATCAAGTTTATGCTATGATCATTAAAGACGAGATTCAACACACAACTTGCATGTCTAATATAGTTGAAAAACAGATTCTGTAATAATGAATGTGAACAAGAGCCAAGAAAAGAAGTATTACAAAGGAAAGAAATGTGAATATTGTCACTTCACTGGTCATACCAAAGAGAATTGCTACAAGCTAATTGGCTATCCAGCTGATTGGAAGCAAAGAAAGAAGTCAGGTTATGGAAAGGGTGGAATGAGGAACAATTCTGATAGCCATGAAGGAGAACAGATCACAACAAATAATCTCAGAAACATAGCCAACTCCTCACATGCTAGCAGTCATAGAGGGGAGGAACACTCAGTAAACAATGTTACCAATAGATAATATGATCATTCCCAGATGACATCAACTAGTCAAATGAAGAATAATCCAATCCCAGCCAAAGGACAAACATTCACTAACAAAGAATATAAACAGATACTGGATATATTAAATAGAGATGTTCAGGAACCTAAACTCAATATGGCAGGTACTGCTACTTGTTTAATGTCAAAAATTCTTCTCAGGAGTGGATAGTAGACTCTAGTGTATCTCATCATGTCATAGCAAACAAACACTTGTTAGCAAAGATTCATGAATTGCTTAAGTCACAGAAGAATCAAATACATTTACCTACAGGTGATAGAGTAGAAATCAATCACGTGGGAGAAGTATCTATATTTGACAAAGAAGTGGTGAAGAATGTCCTATATATACCAGACTTCCAATTCAATCTGTTGTCAGTATCCAAGATCACAAAGGAATTGTCCTGCTTTGTATCATTTTTGCTGATTTCTTTATTTTATAGGACCTCTTCAGTAGCAAGGTGAAGAGGACTGGTAAGGAAGAAGGTGATCTGTATATATTCAAGAGAGCCCTGAAACAAAAAAAAGTTATACAATGCACTCAGAAAGTGGTAGCTGCAGGAGTAATATTTTTAGATATCAACCTATGGCACTAGAGATTTGGACACCCATCACAACAAACCTTGAGGTCTTTAAATCTAGCTTCCAGCAATAAAAGTAGTGAACCATTAGCTAGTTGTCTTATTTTCCCATTAGCTAAGTAGACAAGACTTACTTTTTCTGTCAATAATTCTAGAGCATGCATGAGATTTAATGTAGTCCATATGGACCTTTGGGGACCCTATAAGACCCATACTTTAGACAAAAAATACTATTTCTAGACTATAGTGGATGACTATAGTAGATTTGTGTGGATTCAATTATTACAGTTGAAATCTGAGACTATTGTGGCTATCAAAACTTTCCTTCAAATGGTCAAGACTCAGTTTGATTCTAATGTTAAAATTGTTAGATCTGATAATGGAACTGAGTTCTTCAGTTCTCAATGTACTGAACTATTTCAAGCTCAAGGAATTCTGTATCAATGTAGTTGTCCTCACATACCACAACAAAATGATATGGTAGAGAGGAAGCACAGACACATTCTTAACACAGCTAAATCCATCAGATTTCAA
Source organism: Solanum dulcamara (assembly GCF_947179165.1). Taxonomy (NCBI): domain Eukaryota; kingdom Viridiplantae; phylum Streptophyta; class Magnoliopsida; order Solanales; family Solanaceae; genus Solanum; species Solanum dulcamara. Next base: position 46,204,261 of record NC_077247.1, read on the forward strand.
TCATAATTACCCATCAGATATTGGGCTATTGCATTAAGGTTGCAGTATATTTGATCAATAGACTACCTCCCACAGCATTAGACAATAAAAGTCCTTATGAAATGTTCTATTCCAAGCAGCCTAACTTGTCTCATTTAAGGGTCATAGGATGTTTGTGTTATGCTTCTGTGGTTCCAAAAGGAGATAAGTTTTCAGAAAGGGCTATTCTTGTTATTCTACTAGGTTATTCTGAATTATAGAAGGGGTATGTACTATTAGATATCAACTCCAATAAGTGTTTTGTGAATAGAGATGTGGTCTTTCAAGAATCTGTTTTTCCTTTTGTAGATGCATCTCATATTGATACTTCTATAAGTTCCCATGGTTCTCCTTTAGAAGTATTTGATACTCATAACTTGGAAGAAGTTACTGAGGATGTGCTTGAGTCTACTCTTGCTGAGGCTTCTGCAGGCCTTGATACCAGTCATATTACTACTGATTCTACAACCCTTGGTACTAGTCCTACTGCTACTGATGTTAGTGAAGAAGCTATTAATTCTAACTTGCCCATTCCTACAGACCCTCCTATCAGAAAAACCTCCTAAACTCTCAAAGAACCTTCATGGATGAAGGATTATGCTAGCACTACTAAGAAATACAGTATTACCAGCCACCCTCTAGCCAATTCCCTTAGCTATGATAAGGTAACTCCCAGTTATAAGAGCTACTTGAGCAAGGTTTCTACTTGTGTAGAACCTAAAACATTTAGACAGGTTGTTAAAGATGATAAATGGATTCAGGCCATGCAACAAGAGATACAGGCCCTTGAAGAAAACAAAACATAATAAATAGTTAACTTGCCTAAGGGAATGAACATTATTGGCTCTAAGTGGGTATATAAAGTGAAGTATCAGGTAAATGGTGAGGTAGAAAAGTACAAGGTCAAGCTAGTAGCCAAGGGTTATAGCTAACAAGAAGGGTTGGATTACCAAGATACTTTTTCTTTTGTAGCTAAGATGGTGACAAAAAGGTGTGTAATTGCCTTAGCTGTATCTAAAGGCTGGCCATTATTTCAAATGGATGTTTACAATGCTTTTTTTCAAGGTGAACTAGATGAAGAGGTATACATAGAAATGCCTGAAGGTTTCAAAACACTAGGCACCAACAAAGCGTGCAGGCTACTTAAATCTTTATATGGGATTAAATAAGCATCTAGGCAATGGAATTTAAAACTAACTACTGCCCTTTTGGATGTTGGCCTTACTCAACGCACTCATGATTATTCTTTATTCACACTCAAACAGGACACAAACATGGTCATTGTTCTGGTCTATGTGGATGACTTGCTTATTACAAGCAGCAATGCAGACATGATCAATGCTGCCAAGAATAACTTACACAAGCAGTTCAAGTTGAAGGACCTAGGAGAACTTAAATACTTTCTAGGTATTGAAATTTTAAGATCTTCAGAGGGTTCTATCTTAAATCAAAGGAAGTATATCTTAGAGTTAATCTCTGATGCAGGCCTCATTAGTGCTAAACCTGCCTCTACTCCTCTTGAAACTAATCTAAGACTGACCTCAGTAGAGCATGATCAGGTCACTGGTCTCACTAGAGATGTCACTTCTTATCAAAGGCTAATAGGCAAGCTTCTTTATGCCACAATAACTCGGCTCGACATTAGCTATGCAGTCCAAACACTTAGCCAATTCATGCAGTCCCCTAAAAGGTCTCACTGGAAGGCAGCTACCAGAGTGGTAAGGTACCTTAAGGGCACAGTTGGTCAAGGAGTTTGGTTACACTCTGAACCTAGAACCATGCTCACCTATTGGTGTGACTCCGATTGGCATCCTGTCCCAACACAATGAGATCTATTACATGCTATGTTGTTAAGTTTGGAGAATCTCTGTTTTCTTGGAAGTCCACGAAGCAACAGACTATATCTAGGAGCTCAGCTGAAGTTGAGTACAGGAGTATGGCTTCAACTGTCTCTGAATTCACTTGGTTGTTAGGCTTGTTTACTGAGTTAGGTGTCCCTATTCATGTCCCTATCACCATCTTCAGTGATAGTAAATCAGCAATTCAACTTGCTGCAAACCCAGTATTCCATGAACGCACAAAAAATATTGAGATAGACTGTCATTTCATCCGAGATAAGATTAAAGCAGGGGTGGTTGACATTATGTATGTTCATACTCAGCAACAACTAGCAGATCTTCTAACTAAAGGATTAAGTTAAGCCCAACATTTGTTCCTTTTAGGCAAGCTTGGTGTGCTTAATGTTTTGCACCCTTCAGCTTGAGGGGGTGTATTCAAAAATGTTGTATACATTGTATTATCATTCCGGAAGTTAGTTACACTGTTAGTTACACGTGCACAGTGCAGTGAAGGCAGTGAAAAAGTGTGCACATGGTTAGTTACACAGTGCACATGGCTGCACATGGCCAGCTAGTTGTTAGTTAGAAGATATTTTGTTTGTAATTCACCATGGCTATAAAGCTGATGTACAGCTCATTCAAGAGAGTTAGATAAATAAAAAAAGAAAATACTCAGCCTCTCTTTTCTGCTTCCTTCTATGTTTCTTCTCTAGCTTGTAATGGAGTTTTGAGTTCTTAAAGCTCACATTTTATCATGGTGGAATGGTAAGTACTCTTTAATCTTTGACTAGAGTCTCCTGGGTACGGAGTCACCTTTGCTAGGGAGCATTTTACGTACTCCTCAATGTGGATTTTTCGGTGCGAATCCAAATTTAGTCGGGCTCCAATGTGGATACCGGACACTGAGTGGAAAACAAAAAAAGGACAATTCATTGAAAATATGTAAAATTTTCTGAATATATAATATGTGTGATTTTTAACATGCTGTGATATTAATTTAGTTATTAATTTTTTTATGTAATTATGATTACATATCATAGATATTGTCCGATAATTATTTTCTAGATAATATGATTGTGTTAATATTTTAAAACTAATTAGTATTAAACTTAAATTCTTTCTTAAAAATATAGTATATGTTACTGGAAAAAAATGAATTTTGATTTGATAATTGACACACAATATATGGACCAAATCTTTGACTTGTAACTCATTTTAGCCAAGTACGAGGCTATCTTGTAATGTTTGACTTATTCCTGGTCACATGTAATTAGATTTTTGCTATGAACGAAAATGGCAATTCTATGATTTTATTTGTATATAGAGTTTCAAATATTAATATAATGTTCCTTTTATCACTACTTCGTGTTATTTTTATGTTAGATTTGGAAAATTTTCATAAATGTGTGTGTGAGAGAGATATTTGACCGATCTAGTACAAGATTGCGAAATCTGCAAAGAAAATTTTCAAATAAATGAACTTTCATGTCCAATAATAATTATAAGAAATACTGAGAATTAGAGAAGTTAATACAAGTGTACAATTATTAATTAGAAAAATAATTTTGCATTTCATGTGCAATATATGGTAGTAGTGAATAAACTATTGAATATAACATATAATCTACCTGAAACAAAACCTCTCATAAATGTTATATACCTTTGTATTTAAAAAAAGAACAGGAAAAGGGCATAAGAGAGATAAAATAATTGGTGAGAATAGAATCTAAAAAACATTATTTATTAAGATTCTTTAGTTTATGCAGAAATAGAATAGTGTCTGAGTAAAACCAACATGTGAAATCAATGTAGATTGTGATTGAGTAATAAGTACTTTTTTATTTTTAATCAAGAGATTTTGGGTTCGAGTTTGCGATATCCATCAAAGGAGTAGTTCATCACCCTTGTTAGGGAGCGCTCAATCCTCAATGTGAAATTTTTCAATGCGAATTCGAATTTAATCGAGCTCCAACGTAGATATAAAAAAAAAAAAAAGGATGGCCAACGTGTGAAAGGGGACTTTTAAACTTACAAAATTTTCAACGTCTCTCTTTATGTACAAAGACAAAATAAATAAATAAAAAGGAGCATAGATATTCGAGCCTATTTACTACTCCTATTGGAAGATTATAATTCACAAGTATTTAATATTTTTTGGCTCAACCTTTTCCCTGCAAAAAAAGCGAAAATTGGGGGATTTTCCTCTCTTGTGTCCACTTCACAATAATAACTACTTTCTGTACAAATCCAACAAACATTCATAAAGATAGAGCCAACTTGGTATAAAGATTAAAATAAAATGACTAAAAGATTATTTTTAGTTCCTCCATCTAATTTTATATGGTGGTGTATAATTGAAATAATCCGGTTTAAATATAGTTTTTCTCTTTGATGGTAAGAATTTCACGTCTTTACATGTTTCTCGCTTATATTCCCACAAAAAATGTGAACCTTTCTATATGAAGTTGGTTGGATTAAGCAGTGTTATTAAGGATAAAAATAAAGTTGAAAAGATAAATAGTTTCAAATATTAAAATATGCCAATTTTCTAAAAATCAAAATATTTCTATGTATCACATAAAATAGGACAGTGGTGTAAATTATAACAATATTTTGGAAGAGGAAGCTGATGAAGTTTTTCATATATCTCAATTCTCAATGTCCAATTTATTAAGAACTGAAATTGATGTGTATGTACGATTAATGTCTAAAACTTGATTTGGGATAGCTATTTAAATACATAGAAGTCTTAATTCTTTGCCTCTAAAATAAACATGCATTTGAAAGGAAAATTATAATAAAACGAACTCATCTCTTTTATAGTCCAGATAAAAAGGACCTTCACAAGTTTCTTAAATGAGAAATAAATATTTGTGAGGGTTTCCAATTTTAACAGGAGATGGAAGGGCAGAGGCATGTGTCCTCCAATCAAGAATTTGGGTCTCATAATTACTAGTCAATTTATTTATTTTTTTCATTGAAAAATGAAAATCATGGCTTGGGTCGTTTATCTTTTCAATGTCTTATCTTTGACAAGTACCATAGTTAAATTAGTTAACAAAACGAGAATCGAAAAAATTAAAATAAGTGTCATAATAAAAAATTACTAGAGCGAAACCCTTGTCAAATTTATTTATTTATTTGAATTCTTATTGCATTCGACGAGACTTGGGGAAAATGTAAAAAAAATAAATTTACTCTTCAAACAATAGTAGTGTCACATAACATGAATATAAAGAGTAGTTGACGAGAAGAGTGTGTAATTTTTCGTTGTCATGCCTCAAAGAGCCTATGAGAGAGTTCCTGTAAGAGAAAAAATATTATCTTTGAATTTTGCAGAGTAGAATCACTCTTTATCATTTATACAAAATCAAACAATATAATCTAGAAAATAGGTACAAATTAAATTGAAATATATATATCATTTAACTATAATAAGATAGAAATTCATGTATAAAACATGTGTCTTTCATTTATTTGTTGGATACAAATATTATTATTATTTGTCTAAATGCTCTCATTAAAGGATAGAACTGCATGACCTACAAAAAGAATGTGGAGGGAAAGCTTAAAAGAAGCTTGAGAAAGTGTGTTTGTGTGACATCGGAAACCATTGATTGCTACACACTTTTCCAATTTAAAATGCAAAAGTTCTTTACATTATGGTCTTAGGATGTGAACCATACCTTTTTCTACTATTAATGTGCAAGTTTACCTAACAAGATATACCCCAAATAAAAAAAGAAGCCCAGACTAAGGACGTGGATTAGAAATTTATTGAAATTCTGTTTTAAAAATTTAAATACCTCTTAAGAACTAAGTAAATGAATATACAAATATATTATCGATGTATGCACAAGCTTGCCTAAGAGCATGTTTGGATAAGCTTTTTTTAAGCTGAAAACTACTTATTATAAGCTAAAAAAAAACTGGAGTAACCCAACTTAATTTTTTGGTTTACAAGTTGTTTTCAACTTATAAACTATTTTAGATAAGCTAAGTCAAACAAACTCAATTATTTTTTGAGACTTATTTTAAGCACAAAGTGACTTAAGTTTACCAGTCAAACATCCAAAAAAACTTAAAACAACTTATAAGTTAATCCAAACGGGCTCTAAATATCAAAAAAAAATCTACTAAACAATCTTTACTTGGTAAATAAATGAAATCTACCTAGGGTGTAGGTTTAGGTACAATACATGACAAGATAGGTCTGGAAGTTCATATTTAAGTAATTACATAACATGACCAAGGTAGGGTCCTTTTGGCCTGTAGGGTCTCCTCTGAAAAGGGATATGCTTTCGGTTGAATGACTACAAACAATAAACTCAATAATGAAATTTGACTAGATAAACAAAACAAAGTATCTAACTTTTCGAAGAAAGTACATAGAAAATTTTCAGCTCTTTTAGGACTCTAGTTTAGTCAAATACAGCTAAAAGAAGACTTAATACTTTGCATCTATGGCGCACAAGGCAAAAAGAAGACCGATAAAATTTACTCTCCCCCAACTTTCATATTGAAAATTCTTCCATGACTTTCATGGTTACACTCTTTTAACTTTGAAACCCGTAATCGACTTCACTACTAATAAAAATTGGGTATATCAAGGTATACAATTTACAGTGGATAGGAATCTTCCGTGTCGACAGTAATTTGTCTTTCTAAATGAGGTACCGTTGCTCCAAGGAAGATAGCTGCTTTGTCTGTGCCAGCAGCCCAGCACTTGTGCAGTACTGATGTGTTGGAAAGGGTTGGCCAAATACAGAAAACTCTAAAGCTCGTCTATACACAGCAAAGATGATCATGATCCTAAGTCCATAAATCTTTTTAGAGGCATTACTTCCACATGTATGCTTGGGTGATGTGGCTGAAATAGTTTCAGGTGTCAACATGTCAAATTAGAATGTCAAGATCTTCTATCTAACTTCTTGTCACTAGGTCGCTTCTCTTCTGCCTCCCGGCGTCTTTGTTGCCTGTGGAAAACAAAAACGAAACATCACTCCACCCTCTGCTAAATGAAACATCAGAAATGTCTACATTTGAAAAACAAGGAGGATAAAAGGTTTTTGGATTTCAAAAGGTAATAAAAAGGTGAAACATGAATCTGATTTTTCAATAAAGTCCCAAAGTAAGTTAGCTACTCATTGAGGATAGGGTTGCATGACCCACAGAAACAATGTGCAGTGAAACGTAAACAGAAGTTTAAGAAGTGCAACTGAGTGAATTAGACACCATGGATTGCTCCTATAATTTAAGTGTGAAACCTTTTAGACTGGTATTTTAGGATGTGACCCCCGTAATTTGAAGCACACTTTTTTCTGCAAGTTTGACTAAACAAAAATAGACCCCCTCAATAGGAATAGTGGTTACCTAAGAATGTGTAATCTAAAGAAACTCATTCTTTTAGCTCTTTTTTAGTAAAAGTTGTGGTGTCCGATTCAGTTTGCGCGCCCTTTGACTAATTTCACGGGATACCTCCTACCTCCACCCACATAGATACCAAGTAACTCTAGCCACCAAGTGAAGAAACTCTTTTTCCCTCAATTAATTCCACATGCAGCACAAATGCCGAGTAACTCTGTCCACCAAGACTTGAATGGATAGGGAAGAAATCACCTAGAATACATTGCCTCCAATGGGATTTGAACCAGATACCAACATTCTCAATCCACTTCATTGACCACTAAGCCACTCATTGGTGCTAAAAAAACCTATTTTAAAATAACAAATATTGGGACCCACAGGAACTAGTAAGCTGAAACACAAACAGATTTTACTTCCAAAAATGAGTTTCTACATTAGAGTGAGATGCTATAAAATTGAATCAACAGTGAAAATCTAACATGAATCTGAAATCTTTGAACTGGAAACACATTCATAGCTTTATGAAGTTGGTATCTCTTTTTTTTCTTTTGATAAGTAAGCTACATTTTATTAATATGAATGATCAGCCATAGGAGAACGCTGGTGAGTCTTATTTACAAACAAAAAAAAAAGTCCTAATGCAGACTTGTATTGAAGTTACAATTTTGAATTATATACCCTTCGTTAAAAGAAACACCACTAGACATGAACCATGCAACTTAACTACTTCCATTTTAATTCCTTTTTTTTCCTCCTTTTTTTCATGTGTATGTGTTTGGGGGAGGGGAGGCAGGGGGGTATAGTGAGTCCCGTGTGAACTTAAGAATGAGATGTTTTCATCAAAACTTTCAACAGAAAATGGCTAAATTAGGAACATTAAGAATACAACAGCTAGGCAGGAAAAGTGCCTCAACCTACATCTTTCAGCAAAAGAAAAGAAGAGCATCCCAATATCTTTAAAGGGGTATTTCCTAAGAAGCCAATACTGAGCCATTCTACAGATAAATAAGAGACTAGAATCCATTTTCCAGTATTCTTACATCTTGCTCAGAGCAGGCGCTCAACCTATTTAAACATTTGCACACTTCCAACAAGGTATATCTTAGAGGAATCTATGGCAAAACTTTGCCACAACTATGTAAAAGATGAAACAATAAGGGACTTGTACATGTTGAATTTTTAATCCACCATACTCAACATCATTTATTTTCAGAAAGTAATAAACGAGCCTCATTTTTATTAGAAAGCTAGGAAGTAGCTATCCACCCTACAGATCTAAGGTTTATCATACCATAGTACGGCCCGGGAGGGAGGGGGAGTGATGGAAAGAAAATTCTAAAAGAACTACAGAAATACAGATAAAAATGGGAGTCATAATGAACTCACGCAAATGCAGTGTAACCAGCACCAGCATTAGCAGCTGATAGAAGAGCTGCATGTGCACCAACAGCAGAAACAGGGTCTCTCCGATCCCCATCCACCTGAAAAGGTAGCATTGAGGATTACAATACAAGAGGCATTGGCGATAATCAATGCAATTTAATTGAGACTTTGCAGATGAAAACCTTGTCCCATTTCGACTTTTTGTTCTGTCTACCATCCCGAGTTACAACATCTACAGTGGGCGGTAATGCACCAGCAGCAACAGGAGCCATTCCTGCAAAGAATTGAGAGAGCAAATAACTAAGGGAGGGAACTCTTAAAATCAATAGCCAACTGAAACCAGTGCAACAGAAATTTTGACTCGAGGAATAAAGGTGGGTAACCTGGAATCGGCAGATTGATTTTTGATGTAGGAACCATTGCAGCAGGCTGTGTTCCTCCCGATATGAAGTCAACTTTTGGACTCCTCTTCCGTTCTTGCTCCCTTCTCTCCGTTTCACGCCTTGAGTCAGCCTCTGTTTATAAAATAAATATTCCAGTCAAAATTTCTTTTGGATAAAGTATTATACTCAAGATATACTTCAAAGACAAGAAAATATCCATAAATTCGAGGAAATTATTCTAACAAGCTTAACCTCAAAAGAATTAGATATCCTTTACACTAGCTCAAAACAATAAGTTGGGAAGGGAAGTATGATATTAGCTACACACCTAAGTATCCATTGTTTACATAAGATTCCTCCATATGTTTTAAGTACGTAGTCATTCATCTTGAGGACAGTCCAAATAAATGATAATCCTGTAGCAATTGGGGTTATGGATTTTCAGTTTATGGGGTTTAGTATAGGAACTGTAGTCTGGGAAAAAAATAACCTGTTTGATTGAACACACTTATAGTGTGTGCTTCTGGGTTGGGGGGAGGGGCGCATGCAGGATGGAAGTTTGAGTTTGATGCAAATGGCTAAAGTTTTGCCTGCTATAAGAGTTTCTAACCTACCTGTCAGAGACCTAAACTAACCAAATTTTCACCATTTTAGCATTTAAACCTCAAAAGGAATACCAGCAAGATATGATTGAACTGAGTTCTCAGAAAAAGTCAGTCATAATCATTCCAGATTCACAGAATGAACTATTTTGTTAACAAAAACATAACAGTGGAAGAAGCATAAACTGCTTAAAGCCTTAAACATTCCATAACCAATGCCACACAAAGGTAGATATGTCTAGCTGAAAGATAGACAGAAATCGGAAATTATATTGCTAGTAACCTATTTCATCATAGAAGTCACTTTTGTCATATCCATGCGGATCAAATACGTCTTTACTGAAGCAAGATCCAATCTGGTCAATATCTTGATAAGTCACTGAATGCAGCAAGAAGTCTGGATTCCGATACTCCTTTCTGTTGCGTACTTCTGCATTAAAGCTTCTGCCAGTAGTCTTCTTTAGAGCAAGGAATTTCATGATCTTCTCCTGCAGAATGAATTGACAAGAAAAGAGTGTAACAATTGAAAGCAAAGTAGCCAAATCAATTATCTATGCAACAGGGTATACACCATAAGGCCTTCTTATACATAAATGGTAAGGTCACATAAAATTGGAAGGGAAGATAAAAATGATCAGAGTCACTGTAGAAGTTATAAGGGATCATTTGGGGGGACATAAATTGCAAGTTAAGCTCCAGAATCTATCAGTTAAAGAACCAGAGCATCCAATGCAACAATAACTGAAGAGAGACAGCTTTTCCAAGCAATTGTCAGTATCTGAAGAGATACGAATCTAAAGACAAAATTACAGGAAATGCAAACTTCATCAAGAAATGGTAAGCGTGCCTACCCTTATAGGTTCACGTAGTCACAAATGATGCATGGTGTTAGACATTGTCATCCTTAATAAGTTATACCTTCTTACTGCTTATTATCCCAAAACAATATAGCTTCTGCATATGGTGCACGAGAGAGGAGAAAGAGTTCCTCCTTAGAGAGAAAAACACATAACTTCGTCATCGTCAAACCATCAGACGAGAATTGACCAGAGAAATTAAACAAGTCAATAACATGTTGGAAGGGATACCACCGCCTCTTCTCTAAAAAGCTAATTATATTTAAGAAGGTATCATCCCTCATGCCACAGACACCTTGAGGCCTCTGCTAATACATGCATCTTCTCTTAGCAAGTGTTGGTCTGAACTTTGACTAACCATATATTTGAAAAGGCACCCAACAGTCGAAGTTACACACCGTTTATGGTTTATTGAACAAAATTAGCGCTACAGCAAAACCACTGAAGTGGAATCTACTCACAATATCCACCTATCCCAGACTTAGCAGAAACAAAATATTGAACAAAGTGATAGATCCAAGAATGTGCAAATTAAAGTAGAAGAAAGCCATCAGATATTTCAATTTACACGTCTCTTCTTCCCAATCCTTTAGTATCTCCAGAAATTATGAAATATGAAGCATCCAATCAAGACAACGGACCACAAGGCATACTGATCAAGAAAGAAGCAAGCATGCTATTGAAAGACAAGCAAGCCTAGGAACGCTTAACAATTCTATGATACTAGAGCATGTATATTGTGTTCTAAATTCAATTTGGTTTTGCACTATTTGAATCTGGTTTTTCGATTTTGAAAACTAAAATCCACTCAGCCAAAATAAGTTCAGTCTGCTTCGGTGTTTCTCTTTTTTAGTTCAGTTTCTCTCGATTTGGTTTCCCGAATTTACTGAATTTCGTTCTAAATATACAGGATTGAGCAAATATATTAATATCATAATTAGAACATACTGAATCAATGTACTGGATGAACATTAGTAATTACAAACTAGATTAGATCATAAACTTATCGAGAATTTGTCATGTTTTCTGTGTAAAGAGATGATTTCATAAAACAACAGAATGTGGGAGGTTTTCCCAAAAAACACTTTCAACGGAAGAGAGACACTTAATAAAATTTATCATGCAAACTCATTTAACAAAACAAATATTTTATGCGAAAATGTCAATTTAAAATTTTTCACTATGATTAAGGAATATAGAAAACAAAATCATCATAATGCTTAATTTCACAACTCATACTACCGAACCAACTATTAAGTATCCATTAGACATTAGTTACAAAAAAAAATAGGCAGTCCGGTGCACTAAGCTCCTACTATGCGCGGGGTCCGAGGAAGGGCTGGACCACAGGGTCTATTGTATGCAACCTACATTTCTGCAAGAGATTGTTTCCACGGCTCAAACCCCCCGTGAACTCGGGGTCACATGGAGGCAACTTTACCAGTTACGCCATGACTCCACTTCAGTATCCATTAGTTACAAGAAAGATGACAATAAGGAGTTCAGGCCCAAGAAAAGTTGTGAACCTAACTTTCTAAGAACAAAGGATAAGTAAATGCTAAATAAAGATAGAAAACCATATTTTATAAGAAATAAGGTTCTTCAGTTTTTTCAAAAAAATAATAACCCATATTCCAAAACAAAAAAAAAAGCGCTTTAAATTCTTCATCTGAAATTCAACCAAAAAAAGGAAAGATTTTGATTCGGATTGGTTTCTTGGTTTAATCTGAATAATGCACACCCCCAGCATGAATCTATTATTTCCCTGGACAACTGTGTAACCCAACTTTCAGAGCAAAATTAATCATTTCTGTTGAGGAAATCTAAACAGGAGTCTCAACCAGTAATGAAGTGTTTATAGATTCTTATGACTAGACATGTCCCTGGCAGTCATATGTAGCTTCAATAATCAATGACCATTATCTTAGATCGAGAACCAACTCATACAGGTTTCAAAAAGAGTTTTTTTTAGTGTATTCCAAATGGGCAAGCAGTTTCTGGTTGGCTAGTATAATAAGGATTTACTTTTGTTACTGGCACCAATGTTCCATTTAAAGTCAAATAACTAAATGACACTAGATACATGTACTATTCGGGGTCTACATCTCTTGCCAACTTCCAAACTTGCCTATGCAAAAAAGCATAATATAATTTCAAACTAAGCTTATTGTAGACCACTCCAGGTTTGTCAAAAAGTAGAAGAAAAGCCGTACATCTTTGGATAGACTATTTATGCATAGTGTGTGTACATGAGTGTGTGTCTGTCTGTCTCTGTCTGAGTGGGAGAGATAGACTGAGACACTCTGTCTGTGAGAGGAGAGATTTAGCGAGCACAGAGTTCATGGTCAGCCAGTCCTCATGTAAACATTCCTTCACCAACTACTACAGAAAGGTACTGCATAAAATGCAAAGTCGTTTTAAAAGCCACAAAAACAAATTAGAAAAAATTAAAAAATAAAATATATATATATATATATAATGCAAGACACATACAAATTACCAATATCATCTAAATGCACACTACAGAAACGAGTCTGAAGATGCAAGCTTCAACTTTAAAGGTCTACTAGAGAAAACTCAGTGCTACCTCAGAATAATGCATATACATTTAATGAAGACATATTTCTAGTGTCCGTTAAATACTACTGTCACCACTTACTTGCAATTCAACTGAGCACTTCTCCTTTGGTGGAGGAGGAAGAAATTTCTCCAACATATCTAATTCTTTTTGTTCTTCCGCAGGAACCATAACAGATTCTTCAGCTACTCCATGTCCTTCATTAACATCGATGTTCATAGTATCATCCATTTGATCAGTTGGCTCAGCTGACTGAGGAGGGGTTTGAGTACTAGGTGTTCTAACCTGAAGAGCTGGTGAAGCCTTTTCTATAAATTCAACTGACAAAGAAAAGAGTGAGATTTTTAAGCTTGAACTCCAAAATTAATAAGGTAAGTAAAACCATAAGAGTTATCTTATTAGATTTGACTTTGATGAATGGAGTTACATTAGCCAATCCTGTTTCTTACGGAATATATACATCAACTTTATAATTATGAACGACATTTTTTACATAAATATCAACTAGGGAAAAGGCTCAATTATGCCATCGAAAACTTTGAGAAAAGGTTCATTTATGTCATTGCCGTTTCAGAAAAGGCTCATCCAGGTCATTATTTTTTAACTCCGATTTTGCAAAATCATTTTTACACGTGGCCCATTATAATTCAGTCATGTCATTAATTATTATTTTTTTGAAAAAAAAAGTCAACCTAACTCAACAAGACCCCAAACAACTTTTAACACTTTTCAATTGGGGTTTTGGATCAAATATATTCTTTTTGCTCTTTTTTCCTCAAGAACACATGCAGAATACCAAAAACTCCCAAACTTCCAACTTCTTCAATTCTTCACGAAAACGAAATCACCTCAAATTTCAAAAATAGTGTTCCTCTGAACTAGATACCAAAACTCAATATCTTTTGAATTCGAATTCAACCTAACTCAACAAAACTCACTTCAAATTTCTTCAAAGTTTCAAAATTTCAACCTCCTTTAATGGTAGCATTTTCTCCACAAAACTCACTTCAAATTTCTTCAAAGTTTCAAAATTTCAACCTCCTTTAATGGTAGCATTTTCTCCCCAACTCTAAATCACTTGAAATTTTGAACAGAATCAAAATACACTAAGGAACAAGAATCTAGTGTCAAAAAGAACAACAAAAACACAAATCAAAGTAGATTTTCGAAATTTTGAGACTGATTTTCATTTTTTGGGGAAATATTTTTTTAACATGGGTGGATTTTTTAATTCCACAAATGATTTAAGAATTTTGGTCTTTTAAAAAAATAAAATAATGACATGGCCGATTATAATTAGCCACGTGTGAAAAATGATTTTGCAAAACCAGAGTTAAAAATAATAGCATGGATCAGTGTTCAGGAAAGCGAGCGCTTCATTGCTTTAGCGATGCGAGACAGTCACACTTCGCAGACTAGAAGCGAATGGAGGTGAAGAGAAGCGGTCCCTTCGAAGGCTGAAGCGTGACGATGTACGAAGCAAAGGAAGCGACGCTTAGTTTTTTCTCTGTCTTAAAAGATCGATTAAAAGGAAAAAAAAGAGTTGCGACCTTTTATTTAAAGAGACCCAATTTAGTTTGACTACTGATTTGCTTCTCGTCTAGGATTTTCATGTATCTAGAGTTTTTAATTTGAAATTTTCCTTAAATATATTGTCTTTATTTATTTTGGTCTTTTTTCTTTTCACTTACGCTTCACTGAGTGAAGCGAGAGCTTCGCATCACGCTTCTCTTAAAACGTGAAGTGGGGCTTTTTTCGCTTCACGCTTCCCTGAACATTGGCATGGATGATCCAATTCTCAAACAGTGGTGGCATAGATGAGCTGAACTTTTAATGAATGACATAAATAAACCTTTTCTCGAAGTTCGATCACATATTTGGGCCTTTTCCCTATCAATTACATGGATCAAAAAATCGTAAAGGTCAGCTTCTTACCAAATGACAATCTAACCAGCTAAAAAAGATTTTTTTTAAACCCAAAAGTTGCACCAATGTACTTTCTGGATGAGCTTATAAAAATCTCTGTTGTCCCAATTCATTCTGAATTATTTGACTGGACATGGAAATTAACAAAAAATAAGACTTTTGACACATAAATTAAATATGAATACCAAAAGTATCTTGCCAGACTTACTTTCTTTTAGTATCAAGTGGAGTCTACAACAAGTCATATCAATTCTTATAAGAGTATATGAATAAAGGGAAAATGTAAATTGAGATTACGGAATTTCAGTAAATAGGCACCCAAGGGTGTGGCTTAATGGTAAATGAATTGGGTTGAGAGCCATGAGGTCAACCTCTAGTTCAAATACCAGCAGAGATTAAAAAAAATACTAGGTGATTTCTTCTCATATATCCTAGCCTTGGTGGACAGAGTTATCTGATACCTGTTTTTTGGGTAGGAGGTGGCAGGTATTCCGGAGAATTAATCAAGGTGCGAAAGTTGGCCTAGACACCACGGTTATAAGAAAAACAACTTCTATAAATGGAGAGGTGTCACTCCCTAGGAAAGACAGCCATACAAATTAAGATGGCGGAATGAGAAAAAAAATTGGTTGAATTACACTAGTTGCCTATCGAGAACAATGTAAACCACACTAGGCATAACTCCTAGGCCAATTCAACAAAGCAGTCAAGCAAGGGACATAACAACAAAACAGTACACGAGGCAGAGATGAATAGAGAAAACACAAAGCATACATACCACTAACTGTTTGAAGTTCCTCTCCGTACATGACTCTTCCACTGGCCATTATTTCTCCTTCCTACAGTCAACCACCAAAAGAGAGAAACTCTCATCAACTCCTAAATCATAGGTTCATATGCCATTAAACATGAGTTTTCTAGCATGATTTAAAAGCCAAAATACTTAATTTCCCATCTTTTTTTCAATAAGTTTTGGACAAGCATAAAGAAGCAAAATACAATAGTAAATAGACCATAAATAAGAGTAATACCTCAGGCTCTGGAGACATAGTAACTTCATCATGAGCATAATCAACAATAGTAAGCCTTGCTCGTCTACTCACATTCACATTCATATTCAACTCCATTGGCTGAGGATTTGGAGAAGAGACGGACATTAACGGCGTCGTAGTGGTAGACACAACACCAAAATTCGAAACCTTATTAGGTGTGAAATTTTCAACAGACTGATGTTGCTGAAGTTGTTGAATTAGTGGTGAAGGAGTCGAACTACGACCCGAATCAGACCCGAAAACTTTATTGCTATCATCTTGGAGCTCGGTGTCCACTGTAATGACGAAATTTTGGGATTCAGGTCTGTATTCTTGTGCGTCTTCTTCCCTTTGTTCTTCTTCATGTTCTTCCATGTCTTCATCTTCGTCGTCGCCGTAGATAGACAGTAGAGCGATTCCCTCCGATTCCTTCTTCTGCGATGCCATTACGATTCAATTAGGGTTTTTAGCTTATGAATTAGGAATCGAAGTTTTAAAATATTAGGGGTTTTGGAAGATTGAAAAAATTTAAGATTCGACTTTCGAGGGTTCCGTCGGAAGCTATTGGGTAATTGGGTTGAGGAAGGAAGGGTCCGGAGTTGGGCTGGAAAGTGATACGGGTAAAAATTTCTAAAACTCTCTTCCAACAAAAAATACTGCATCATTTTTCTAATTTGAGTAACTTAGGGGCGTTTAGTTGGGATACAAGTTATCATAATATTAGTTATAATGAACTTAGTTATACTGAGAGTGATTTTTATTGTTTGTTTGGTTTGTCATATTCCAAATTATATCCATTGCATAAATCTAAGAATAAATTGTTCGTTTACAAAAATATTCTCCATCTTATTTAATTTTTTTTCATTTACTTAGCAAGCTTGAGTTATTCATTCTTAAAAATAAAATTTACATCTTATTTAACTAAAATATTTTTGTGTATGCAGTTTCATGATTGTGCCGTGTGTTTTTAAAATTAAAGTTTCATCTTATTTAGCTTAAAAATAAAATTTACATCTTATTTAGCTTTAAATAAAATTTACATCTTAGTTAACTTAAAAATAAAACTTTCATCTTATTTAGCTTAAATATAAATTTCCATCTTATTTAGTTTAAAATATAACTTTCATTTAAAGTTTATTAAAGTAAAATAAATTTTATTATTAAAATTATCTACATTTTAATTGATATATAAAATATATTTTTTAAGTGAGTAATAAATTATTTAATTAAAATATGTAATTTAGTAGTGAAGTGAATATTTTAAGAAAAATCAAAATATAAATAAACATAAGAATTAGACAAATAAGTTCAATTTATAATATATTCATAAATAGAAATTTTATATATAAAATATAATTTTTAATAGAAAAAATATATTATCATAAAAACAACGATTAATTAAGTTTGTGAATGTCATTATAAATATTGTTAAAAATTATGTTAATAGATATTAATGTAAAAAGTGGAGTATAAAAGAGAATTTGAGGAGATATTTTAGTTATTTAATATACCTTATCCAGGATAACTTATCCTGAGATTACTATTTCATCTCGAGGAAGGGATAACTTATCTAAATACTAATTGTTAATCCTAGGATATGTTATCCATCCTTTGCAATCAAATGAGAAATTAAAGGACACTTAAAAATTATTCTGGTATTAACTTCTTTTATCATCGTACCAAACGACCCCTAAGTAGTCGTATTTATTAGATTGCTAACTAAGGTTTAATCAAAACTTCAACAATTTTTTTGACTTTCAACATAGTGGCAAGAATTGCACTTGTAAAATTTTGAATGTGGGTTTATTGTGTTGTATTTATAATATAAATATTTTCAAAATAATGCAAAAATTGGTCATCCCTTCCCCCAACCTTCACTCCTCTAATCTCATCTGCATCAAATGTGCCCCTTCATCTAATGTGAACTAACAGTGATGGTTCTTACTCAGAAGCGACTAACAGAGGAAGAATTGATGGTGTTATTAGAGATCATAATGGCAACTAGGTTATAGCTCCAGTAGAGGAATTAGTGCTTACAGCCATACCATGTCTTAATTGGAAGTCTTTATCGGAACCCTGAATATAGCCATTGATTATTCTTTAACCTACATTGAAATAGAAACTGAATTGAAGCTTCAGATCACACGTAATCTATTTATGCATCCACAATTACTTTTTGCAAGTTGCTTATGAAAAGGTTGAATAATCCAGTGATCCGCCATACCTTCAGTCAAGCCAACAAGGTAGCAGACTTTTTGTCTAAAATGGATTTCAAGCTAGCACTATCCACACAAGCATCTATCATCTTAACTCCACCGGATCCAGCTCTCCCCTCTAATCATGGCGGACCAACTAGGAGTAGATTTTAAGGATTACTTATAATAATTAGTTATCCTGTTATAATAACCTATCTATTAACTAGCTATGGTGACAATGTAGCGACCAAATTTTCTCATATACAAAAGTTTGATTTGGTGGACTTTTATGGGCTTAGCTTTTTTTGGAAGTTGGAATTATACACTTTCCTTCTTATTTGGGCTGGGCTATTAACTTTTTTTCCTCGTTGGACTGTTAAACTTCTACTAATTCGAAAACAAGCATTCACACAGATAACTTTTCACTGAAACATAATCACTATCCTACAATTTAAACATGCAATATCAATCTTTTGCAATTTAAAAATTGTATAGAAAATACAAGTGAACTTAAAGAAAAACAATCTTCTTAATAAACTTTAATAACTGTACAATTTTGACTCCCCTTTATTCAATCCCCAAGAAAAATTATATATGTGATACAATATTGAAATAAGAAAATTAAATATCTCCTTAATATGCTACCAAATATATAAAGAATTATATGGTAATTATTTTCCTACAAATATGCTACCAAATATATAAAGAATTATATGGTAATTATTTCTCTACAAATATGCTACCAAATATTATACTGCAATACCCCCCTCAAGTTGGAGCATGGGAATCAAAAATGCCCAACTTGGAAAGCAAGAAGTCAAACTGAGTTTTGCCGAGAGTTTTGATAAAAATGTCTGTCAATTGTAAAGATGTTGAAACGTGGGACGGAGAGATCTACCTCAATGTGCTTTGTTCGTTCATGGAAAATTGAATTTTTTGTAATATGCAAAATGGACTGACTATCAGAAAACAATTTGATCGTCTTGGAATGTTGTATACCTAAACTCAACAACACACCTTTCAGCTACTTCAACACATAAGTGGCCACGGCCATGTACCTATATTCAGCTTCTGTAGAAGATCTAGAAAATGTGTGCTACTTCTTTGTCTTCCAAGAGATGGGAGATTGACCTAGAAATACTAGCCAACCTGTCAACGAACGACGAGTAAGCAGACAAGCCGCCCAATCAGAATCACACCATCCCTGCAAAGTCAACTCACTGTCGGCACGTAATAAAATATCTTGTCCTGGGGTGCCTTTCAAATAAAGAATCACTCATAAGGCGGCTTCCCAATGTTCAATTCGGGGTTCTTGCATGAATTGAGACAAAATATGAACAGATTATTCCAAGTTCAGTCGAGTGACCCCCAAATAAATCAAACGCCCGACTAATCTATGGTAGACCTCCAGATCCGACAACAAATCTTCATTTGCAAGACCAAGTTTATGATTTTGTTCAATAGGGAATCCACTTGACTTTGCACCTAACAACCCTTCTTCAGAGACAATATCAAGAGTATACTTACGTTGACACAAAAATAATCCTGATGAACTACGAGCTATTTCAATACCCCAAAAATATTTGAGAGACCCAAGGTCTTTCATTTTGAAACAATCACTCAAATAGGCTTAAGTTGCAAGTGCAGCGGAATCATTCCCAAAAATAATAAAATTATCATAAACCAAGATATTAATCTGAATATTCCCTCAAGTAAATGTAAAAAGAAAGTAATCAGAATAAGATTGTACGAAATCGTACCCTTTCAAAGCAGTCACCAATTTTGCAAACCAACATATAGGGGCTTGTTTCAACCCATCTAACGATTTGCGCAAATGATACACCAACGTAGAATCTGGACTTTCAAACCCGAGAGGGAGATTCATATACACCTCCTCATCAAGGTCACCATGTAAAAGGCGTTATAAACACCCATTTGGTGAAGTTCCCAATTTTTGGATGCTGCAATAGCTAGGAAGGCTCGAACAGTAGTCATTTTGGCGACCGGAGAAAAAGTTTCACTGTAGTCAATCCCTACTTGTTGATGATTTTCCAACACAATTCAGCGCGATTTGAGTCGTTCCACATCTCCATTTGACAAAAACTTGGCCTTGTACACCCGTTGATTATCATGTGCTTTCTTACTCGGAGGAAGATGTTCCAAAGTCCATGTACCATTGTCTTTCAATGCACGTATCTCTTCTTTCACTGAATGTCTCCAACCTTCGTGTTTCATGACTTTTTTGAAGGTCATAGAATCCTTACCCGAAATAATAGCTGTAAGAAACTTACGATAATTTATAGAGAAATTGTTATAATTAATATAGTGTGTCAAAGGATAGGGAGTACCCGATGATTGATTGTTAATCGTAGTAGGAGACGGACTATTAGCAAAAATTGAGTGTGTCACATGATCACAAAGAAAAAGAGAGGGAAATTTCTCCCGAAAACCATTACCCAAGAAACCTTCCACATCCATGGCTGGAGTATGGTGTTGTTGCCCTCCCTCGCTGCCAGCGGGTTTGGCAGTGGCCGATGGCTGCAACTCGTCCTGGCTGCCAGCAGGCACTTGTTGGGTTGTTGCTATCCGACAGTCTTTGAACTATCAACTTCGCCCCCTAAATCATTCTCGTACACCATAAAATCACCATCGATTTCAGCACCACATCAAAAAAATTATACAAAATAGAAACATCATCCAGACAAGCAAAAGTAAACATATTCTCCACAAAACTTCACATCACAAGAAAAAAAAAATCAATCATATCAAAATCAAACAACCGCCACCCCTTCTTACCAAACAGATATCCCACAAACAAACACTTTCTGCTTTGACTAGCAAATTTGTCACCCTGAATTTTTTTATTATGAGCAAAGAACAAATATCCAAAGGTACAAATAATATTGAAAGAAAGAAGTTCATTGAATAAAATTTTGAAAGGTGTTTTATTTTGTAAATTGGGTGTGGGGTACGATTTATGAGATGAGATGCAGTAAGAACACATTCACCTCAGAAAAAAATAGATAAATTGGCCTGAAATTTCAGAGCTCTCGCACATTCAACACATGTTTATGCTCTCTCTAGTCTCCTATTTTATTGCGAAGTCCCCACACAAGAGGTTTGAAACAGAATACCAGTGGTAAAAAAAAATAATCGATCAAATAATTAAATTCAGTACCATTATCACATTATACAACTTTAATTGTTTGATTAAATTGTCGATCAACCATAGCAATAAAAGCCATAAACAACTGAAATACTTTTGTTTTATCAACCAACAAGTAGATCCAAATAGTTCGAGAAAAATCATCAACAATTATTAGAAAATAACGAGCTCCACATGACAAAACATATCAATATGGACCCCACAAATTATAATGTATTTTCTCAAATATTTTAGACGTTTTATTATCACTTAAAGAAAATTTGTCTCTAGGATACTTAGCACGGAAACACATTTCACAACCTTTTGCCAAACTACTGTTATCACTACAAACATAAGAAAGTAACTTAAGAACTCTCTCAGAAGGATGCCCAATCGTCGGTGCCACAATTCCAATGCTGACGCTTCTATGACAGTAGACACATGTTGCACCAAGTCTGGTTTGTATAGTTCGTCCCTCCTAACTCCTGTTCCAATCAGCTTCTTTATTGGGTCCTGAATAGCACACATAAAAATTAAAAGAGATAACAGTACGTAAATTATTAGTAAGTTAGGGACGGAGAGTAAGTTGCAACATAAATAAGGCACATAAAGGATATGATGTAGGTGATTTTATCTGGCAGTCGAATGGAACCTTTCAAAGAAGCAAACACTTTTTTACCACTAGGCAAATCAACTGGACAATCAACAGTATGAATATCAAACAACCAAGATTTCTCACCGGTAACATAATAGGTAGCACCGGTGTCAATAATCCAAGAAGAAACATCAAACTTACCATTTAAATAATTTTCTAAAATTATAGCATTACCAAAAACTCTTATAATAGCCTTCCATTGATCAGAAGTAAAGTGCTGACCCATAACAACGGTATTTGATAGTGGTGGAGGAAGTATGTTGTCACCAGCCATGAAAATTTATGTTGAAGAAAAAAATGGCTCTGATACCATGAAAAGAACTGTACAATCTTAACTTTCCTTTATTCATTTCTCAAGAGAGAATATATATGTGATACAAAATATATAAAGAATTATATGATAATTATTTCTCTACAAATATGCTATCAAATATTATACTGCAATATATAGAAAATACAAGTGAACTTAAAGAAAATAATCTTTTAATGAAACTTTAGCCGATCGTGACCAAGAAACCGCTCGTTTCTCTTGGTGGGCGGGAAATGCCCGACATTTCAATTTAATGTTAAGATATCAAAATTATGTCAGTATTAGTGGTATCAACAAAAAAGAGATACAAATAAACTATCTAGCAAGAGAAGCAACGAAAGAAAGTAACCTCAACAATTTTTCAGACTTGAGGTGAGTTACGCAAATAAGCAATATGTTTGTGCAAATGTACCATTGTTTTGTTCCTGTATTGTATAAATGTATGCAGAAACAACAATAATTATAACTCCACCTCAATTCTGAACAAAATAAATTTAGTTATTGTTAGGTATTGGATGCTTTTCAAGTGGGCCCCACTTGTAAGTGGGCAACTTGCCCACTTGGTATGTAATCAAATTCTTTGCCTATATATATATGTGCAATGGCGGAGGAAGAAAATCACATAGACAGAAAAACATGCACAGCTCCTCTCTTTTCCTCTTTCCCTCATTATCTCTCTTTAATTATTTTTGCCAAGTTAGTTATTTTCATAACACGTTATCAGCATGAGGCTTCAGCTATTTTTAGAAGGTAACAAAAAGTAGTAAAAGTTTTATTTAATTATATTTTCATAAAATGATAAATATTTCCAAATTTGAATTTGTTGCCCTTGATATCTTTGAAAAAGGCTATTCATTATGGACACTTGATGCTGAAATTTATTTAGAATCAATGGGTCTCGCAGACACCATTAAAGATGATAATATGACATTCAATCAAAACCGTACTAAAGCCATGATATTTCTCTGCCACCATCTTGACGAGGGGCTAAAATTACAATATCTCTCATTAAAAGACCCCCTTAAATTGTGAAAAAATTTAAAAGAAAGATATGACCATCTAAAATTGGTCATGCTTCTACAAGCTCGTCATGATTGGCTAAATCTGAGATTAATGGATTTCAAAAATATAACTAAATATAATTCTACTCTTTTTAGAATTATTGCTCAGTTAAATTTATGCGGAGAAAAAATCACTGAGCAGGATAAAATGAAAAAAACATACTCCACATTTCCATCCGCGAATATGCTCCTACAGCAGCAATATCACGAAAAAGGTTTTAAAAAATATTCTGTTTTACTTTCTCACCTTCTGATTGTTGAATGCCACAATGAACTATTAATGAAAAATCATAATAGTCGGCTAGTTATTTCTTTGCCACTCTCTGAAGTGAATCAGACAAATTATAACCAACGAGAAAGAGGTCATGGTCCCAATCGTGGTCGTAGTTGTGGTCAAAGAAGAAATTTTAATCATGATACTCGGCTGGCACCGAGAAATGACCAGCAATATAAAAGGCAGGGTAAAAAGGCAGAAGCTTTACCGAAGAAAAATTCAAAAATAATATGTCATAGATGTGGAGGTGTGGGGCACTGGTCACGAATTTTCCGGTCATCAAAGCGCCTAGTTCAGCTATATCAGACATCTTTGAAAAGGGCAGAAAATAATCTAGAGACAAACTTTATCTCTGAAGATAATATAGAGCCTATGCACCTTGATGTAACTGACTTCTTTAATTCTTTAGATGACAATATGAATATTGATAAGACTAATAATATATAATTTTCTTTTATTTATCTGTACTAAAGATTATGTTTGTATTGTTTTTCAATTCAAGTAAAATTTGTGTAATGAATCATGTATTAATTATAATATTTACTTTATTTCCCTTTTTAAAAAATAATATGGATATGCCTCAAATTTTATTTGGATCAACGACCAATTACGAGGATCTTTATGTAATTGATAGTGGAACAACCCATGCTATATTTAAAGACGAAAAATATTTTTCTAATTTACTAAGAAGAAAAACAAATATTACTACAATTTCTGATAATTCAAAAATGATAGAAAGCTCCGGAAGAGCTACTATAATTCTGCATAAGGGGACAAAAATTATTATAGAAGATGCACTATTTTCTTCTAAATACTCAAAAAATTTGTTAAGTTTTAAAGATATCCGCAGAAATGGATATCATGTTGAGACACTAAATGAAATGAATATTGAATATCTTGGTATAACCAAAAGTGTCTCAGGCTAAAAATATATTTTGAAAAATTACCAACTTTGTCGTCTGACCTATATTATGCAAAAATTAGTATAATTAAAGTACATATAATCGTAAATCAGAAGTTTATTGATCCAAATATATTTGTGCTATGGCATGATCGAATAGGTCATCCTGGATCAATAATGATGATACGAATCTTGAAAATTCAACTGGACATCCGTTGAAGAACCAAAAGATTCTTACAAATGATGAATTTTCATGTGCTGCTTATTATCAAGGCAAATTAATTGCCAGACAATCGATTCTGAAGATCGATATAGAATCTCCTAATTTTTTTAGAGCATATACATGGAGATATATGTGGACCTATTCATCCACCTAGTGGATTGTTTAGATATTTTATGGTCCTAATAAATGCATCATCTAGATGCTCTCATGTGTGCCTGTTATCATCTCGCTACCTGGCATTTGCGAAGTTGTTAGCACAAATAATAAGATTGAGAACGCAATTCCAGATTATCTGATTAAGGCCATTCGCCTTGATAATGCTGCAGAATTTACATCTCAAGCATTTAATGATTATTGCTTATCAATTGGGATAAAAATTGAACATCCTATTGCTCATGTTCTTACTCAAAATGGCCTTGCAGAATCATTTATAAAGCGCCTACAATTGACAGCAAGTCATCTACTAATGAAAATAAAATTGTCAATTACTGTTTGGGGTCATGTTATCATACATGCAACAGCACTTGTACGTCTCAGACCGACACATTATAATAAATACTCTTCGTCATAATTAGTATTTGATCATGAACCAAATATAGCCCATTTAATTTTTTTTGATTGTGCGGTTTATGTGCCTGTCGCATCACCACAACTTACAAAAATGGGCCCTTAATGAAGGTTGGACATCTATGTTGGGTTTGACTCATCTTCCATCATTCGATACCTTGAACCGTTGACTGGAGACTTATTCACTGCTCGATTTGCAGATTATCGGTTTGTTGAAACAATTTTCTCGCCATTAGGGGGAGATAAAAAGGAACCTGAAAAAGAAAAAGAAATTGCGTGAAAAGTTTTATCACTATCTCATTTTAATCCACGCACCCGCATATGTGAGTAGGAGGTCCAGAAGATCATTCACTTGCAGAAAATAGCAAATCAAAAGCCAGATGCATTTACTGATTTGAAATGAATAACTAAGTCACATATTCCTACAGTAAATATGTCTACCCGGATTGATGTCCCAAAAGGACCATCTACTAGTATCATAGCTTCTGAATCCGAAATACGCCTGAAACGTGGTAGACTATTGGGATCAAAGGATAAAAATCCTAGAAAGAGAAGTGTGAGAAATAATTAAAATGATACTACACAAGAACCTCCTGAAGAAGGTCAAGATTTGAGTATTCCTGATATTCCTGAAGAAATCAGCGAGCCCGAGACTCAAATGAATGAAGAACTTTCAATAAGTTCTACCGGTGATTAGATAAATCTAGATAGATTGAAAATTATGGTGGATAATATTTTTGCATATAATATTGCAATTAATCTCATGCAAGATAGTGAAAGTCTTGAGCCTAAATCCATCGAAGAATATCGGTGTAGATGTGATTGGCCAGAATGACAAAAGGCAATCAATCTGAATTAGACTCACTTGCTAAACGTGAGGTTTTTGGACCTGTACTCCAAACCCCTGAAGGTGTGAAACTAGTTGGCTATAAATGGGTTTTTGTGCGAAAATGAAATGAGAGAAATGAAATTGTAAGATAGAAAGCACGCCTTGTTGCATAAGGATTCTCTCAAAGACCTGGGGTCAACTATGAAGAAACATATTCACCTGTTATAAATGGAATAATATTTAGATATCTCATCAGTTTAGTTGTTCACAAAAATCTTGATATACATCTAATGGATGTGGTTACAACTTACCTGTATGGTTCACTTGATAATTAAATTTACATGAAAATCCCAGAAGGATTAAAATTGTCTGAAGCATGTAATAAGTCAGGGGAAATGTACTCAATAAAACTGCAAAGATCATTATATGGTCTGAAACAATCAGGGCGCATGTGGTATAATCGCCTAAGTGAGTACTTAATAAATGAAGGCTATATTAATGATGTTACTTGTCCATGTGTTTTTTTATTAAGAAAATGAAATTAGAGTTTGTTATACTCGCCGTTTATGTTGATGACATAAATCTCATTGGAACCCCTGAAAAGGTCCAAAAGGCGATTGAGTATCTAAAGAAAGAATTTAAAATGAAAGACCTTGGAAAGATAAAACTTTGTCTAGGTCTGCAAATTGAACATTTAGCAGACAAAGATTTTGTCCATCAATCTGCCTACAATGAGAAAATCTTAGAAAGATTTTACATAGACAAAGCACATCCATTAAGTACTCCAATGGTTGTTCGATCACTTGAAGTGGAAAAAAGATCAATTTCGACCTCTAGAAGAGGATGAAAAAATTCTTGGTCTTGAAGTACCATATCTCAGTGCTATTAGCGCACTTATGTACCTTGCTAATGTAAACAAGCCTGATATAACATTCTCTGTTAATTTGCTGGCAAGATATAGTTCATCCCCTACGTGAAGACATTGGAACGGTATTAAACATATTTTGCGATACCTGAAGGGTACTATTGATATGAGTTTGTTTTATAGTAACAAAGATTGCGGAGACCTTATTGGTTATGCAGATGCAGGTTATTTATCAGACCCACATAAAGCTCGATCTCAGACAGGCTATCTATTTACACACGGAGGAACTGCTATATCATGGCGATATACAAAGTAGTCCATTGTTTCTTATTCTTCAAATCATGCTGAAATAATAGCTATTAATGAAGCAAGCAGAGAATGTGTGTGGTTGAGATCAATGATACAGTTCATCAAAGAAAATGCAGTCTGAAAAATGATGTTAAAGTACCCACAATTATATTCGAAGACAATGCTGCATGCATAGCTCAATTGAAAGGTGGATTCATAAAAGGAGACAGAACGAAACATATTTCACCAAAATTATTCTTCACACATGATCTACAAAAGAATGGTGATATTGATGTACAACAAGTTCGTTCGAGTGATAATCTTGCAGATTTATTCACAGAGGCATTACCAACATCAATTTTTGAGAAATTAAGATATAAGGTTGGAATGTATCGTCTCCAAAATAACAAATGAAGCTTTCATCAGGGGGAGTAAAATACGCGCTGCACTCTTTTTTTCTTAGCCAAGGTTTTGTCCCACTGGGTTTTCCTGGTAAGGTTTTTAATGAGGCAGCAATCAAGACGTATTACCAGATATGTAGACACAATATCTATGGAGGTTCAGAATAATATGTATTTTTTTAAACTAGAATATCATTGATAACCATGGGGGAGTGTTAGGTATTGGATGCTTTCCAAGTGGGCCCCACTTGTAAGTGGGTAACTTGCCCACTTGGTATGTAATCAAATTCTTTACCTATATATATATGTGCAATGGCAGAGGAAGAAAAACACGTAGACAGAAAAACACGCACAACTCCTCTCTTTTCCTCTTTCCCTCATTATCTCTCTCTAATTATTTTTGCCAAGTTAGTTATTTTCATAACAATTATCTGAATTATCAATGTTTATGTACACACTTAAGTCCGACACGTTCTAACCGTATTTAAAAAATAAAAATAAAATAAAAGAACCCCACGGCACGCATGGTTGCTTTGATTTTTCAATTAATTGTAGTTTCATGTAAACATCACTGTCTTTCTTTATCATAGTTCATCAGTCATCACACACAATTCAGTGGACTCTTTTAACTTATTTTCCAGTTTGTTCTCTAGTTTGGTTTATGGACCATTCTATTCCCTCATTTGATGACTTTAATTTTACCCCTTACCTATTTCTAGATCCAAACATGTCTCAATCTTCTTTACATGGACAGCACATGAAACTCTTTTTTATTTTCAAAAGCATGCAAATATATATATATATATTGTAAGATCTTACCAACCCCGGCCCTAGGAGATCTTTTCTAGTATTGTTATTTCTGTAGTTTATCTAAGGTTAATAGACAGAAAACTTAGCTAAACTCAAATAACCTTATGTAATAAGGAAACAGAAAACTTAGCTAAATTGTGTGCTGGCATATTCCAAAATCTAAAAATATGTAAATTTTCAAAGAAACTCATAAGCTTTCAATATCTTTACAAAAGTAAGTCTCTATCTCCGATGAAATTACATTTTTTTTCAGTATTATATCCATCATATAGTTTTTGCATCAGTGAAATTTGCGCCATTTATTTTCCATAGCATTTTCCAGCGTTTCACGAATTGCTAGTGCTTGGGCGATGCTTATTTTAGGTTGGGAAACCAATATATATTATATAAGATAAGGAGCAAATGATGTTTCTGCCTTTTTCTTTACATTGGCATCGATGATATTACATCTAAGAAAAGTGGGAAAAGTAAAAAGGTTAAAGCACCAAACCTTTGAAAGTGAGACAATTGAAAATGGAGCTTCCATACATGTTGATTTAGCTTTTTAAATACTTTTCCCTCATTATTTTGATCCCTAAAATAAACAGACCCCCCAAATCTTCGTTGGAACATACAATAACCAATGGATAAATATTTTACTCCACTTCTTCCATCACTCAATCATTCTTTCAATTCAATATTTCTTTTTGTTATTCGTTAAACATATCACTCCTACTATGGTTTTTTATACCAATCCTTTCCCTTGACTGAAGCAGTCTAAGGAGACACCAAAATGAGAAATAAAAATTGGAAGAGAACGCAACCTTTATGTGGCATTTCATGTGATATATATTTGACATTTTAAACAAGTACAAGAGATAATAAGTTACCTGTAAAATTTTAGCGTATAATATGAAAATTTTAGAAAACAAAAAGAAAATTTACGTATTATCTCTTTTATGAACAATTTTTTGATGATATGACAGGAAGTACGCACATCTATTAAAGAAAGAAAAAGGAAATCATATAATAGTCACTAATTGACAAAAGGAAGAATATCTCTCCTGCTAATATCATGTCTGCCATTGAGAACAAGTCAAAATTACGCGCTACTAGTTGATAAGAGTGGAATTTTTGCCTACAAATTTGACTATTAATATTTCCAATCCATGATTTATTTGTTTTTTGAAGGTTAAAGGCAACCCCATGTGGCCTTGGTGGCATCCAAATGCTTCAAAGCTTAATTATAATGAAAATAATAAGATAGTAAAAAGTCCTCATGGGATACCTTCATTGGTTCAATATTTGACCCAATCACTTTAGAAAAAGATTGTACTAAACCCCACCCTTTTTTCCTCTCTACAAAAAATTAAAGACTGCTCCTATAAAAAAAAAAGAAAAAGGAATAAGGCAATAAATAGAAAAGGAAAAAAGAACAAACAAACAAGAAAAGTTTAAATTAAAGAGAAAAAATAAAGAAGGGAAAAGAAAAGAAAACTAAAGGAGTTGATGATTCTAATGCCCCTTAGAAGAGACAAGCAATTAGTGGGATTCTCTGCCTTCTCTGCTCCACTAGAAAATAAAACAGCCCCCCATCCCCAAATAAATAAATAAAATCTGAAGGAAAAAAATAATTTACCCACAAATTATTGTTCAAAACTCTACTTTTTTTTCTAATTAAATAGTACTATACAAAATTACAAAAATAAAAAAGGTAAAGAAAAAAAAGAGGGGAATAAAATGAGACAAGCAAGCAAACATGTTCCTCTCAAGTTAAAGCACGTGATCTGCACGTGACTGCATGCCATTGATGAAGTGGATTGGTGGCTTGTACTGTTGACTTTCTACTGGTCAATCAAACACATGGGAGTACAATAATGCAATGACGCCAGTCCGTCTTTCTCGTCGTGCAAACCACGCGCTGGAGTGAGAGTGGTTTGCCTAAAGATTATAAATTTTGCATTTATCGACTGAGTCAACTCGGATGAGTTCCGAGTTGGTGGGGCTGTATGTCTTTTAGCAAACCCAAAACTTGTTGCATTCTAGGCCGTTTATTTGGGCTCTCCGCTGTACACAAGTACCCAACTCGGAGGCACTCCACCATCTCACTCACTGAGTCACCACCGAGTCTTAGCCTCGAGTCAAGCGCATCGACTCCGTGTCCATCCTTCACTAGCCTCCTCACCCATTTTATCGTCTCATCCGAGCCTATTTTCCCTGTTAATAGCTCCACCAATACAACTCCAAAATCGTACACATCCATCTCAGTAGATCCATCGGCTCGGGTTTGGCTCAGTCCAAAATCGGCTATCCGAGGCTCAAAGTCATCAGCTAGTAAGACATTAGATAACACCAAATGCCCGTGAACCACCGGCTTTGACTGCGCGTGGTGAAGGTAGGCTATTCCACGCGCTACTCCCACCGCAATGCGGTGGCGCGTGTGCCATTCCATTTTACCGGGTGAAGTTATTTGGGACCCATTTTGTATCTCCCACGTGTCGGTAGTCCAATCTTCCACGTTGGTGGCAGCAGTTGGAAGCTCGTGTAGCCATCGGTGGAGGTCACCATTGGCCATGAATTCGCATAAGACTAGCTTCTCTTTCCCTGAGTCAAAGGGAAGTATTAAATAAGCTTTTAAATATGACTTTGATTGAAAGGAAAAATAAATTGGATTCTGTTCTTATCAAATGGAGCAACTTTTCTAGCTAGAAGAGTCCTCAAAATTATTGATACTACAATGATCAATCAATGCATGTCATGAAATAATTTTCCAACTTTAAGCATTTTCAATTGAAAATGACATTATTCTGAAGTCTGAACCATTAATGCTTTTAAAATATCCTCTATCTTTTTAATTCAAGAAGGCCTCCATAAAATAATACTTTATGAATAACATTTGTGCAAACATTCTTCCAAAAATCATGAATCAAGGTTGAATAATTGAGCTCCCAATCAGGTAATTAAGATTATGAAAGTTTGACTTTATCGTGCAAAATGGACACAATTTTCCAAGAGCATTATATAAGTGGCGTTTTGATACCTAGGATAAAGATAAAAATTTCAATATAAAATTTGAGATTAATTTTATTTTACTCCCTCCATTTTGAATTTTTAAGAATTTTTTTATTGTTTAAAATAATTAAATTATTCAAAATTCACGATAAATATTTAAATTTTTTTTATATTTGTCTTTTCATTTATTAAAATTTTATATTTTCTAGAAGATAAATCACACTACTTGTAAAGTTATGATTACAAATTATGTCCTTCAATATTTTTTTTAATATGTATACATTGATTAAAAATTTATTTAATATAGAAGGGAGGGAGTATTAAATTAAGGTATTAATTTTATTTTCACATAAAAAACGTAAGAAATTAATCTCACATATATTATTTTAATTCATGAAATATTATTATTTATCTCTGTATCAACCAATCCCATGCAGTTGAGTATTTTTCAAATCCCAATCTGGCATAAGATTTGAAAGTTTGACTTTATTAGGTAAAAAATGGACACAATTTACAAAGAGCATTAAAAGCCCATATAAATTGAATGATGTAGTGGTAGTACTATCATCCAAATAACTCACGCATTCCTATTTACTGCTCCGATCTTGTTGTATGTAATCATAACTACTGCTTACGTTTCTATGGTTGCAAAGATTTCTGTCTCATTTATTAGTGCCTGTCCTATTTCTCATCCCATCAAACCACGTGAACGCATTCAATATGCTCACCTCTAGATATTTTCACACAAATTATACCATCGGCACTCGCATCCTGAATTTACTATCAAAATTAAACTGTTTCATTCTAAAAATTTAATCTGTGTCACATAAATTGAGTTAAAAAGAAGATTTGTACCTGCAATGCAGAAACCAGAAATAGGCAATAGATTAGGGTGTTTAAGCCTGGAGAGTGCTTCAAACAAGGCAATAGCATCATGATGGCCTAGTTCCCTAGCATGTTCCAAGACCTTGATTGCCACGTGGAGGTCACCTGGAAGTACGGCTCTATAAACGGGCCCACACCTTCCTTCAGCTAACAATGACTCTTTCCCAAAGTGAGATGTGGCTGCTATGAGGTCTTTGAAAGTTAGGTTCATCAATGGCTTCTCAAACATCACTACTGCTGCTGAACTTGGTTCTTTTATGTCAGCAACCCATGAATTCCCTGACTCAGTCTCAAATGAAAATGGCCCTGATTTGTCCATTCTAAAGGGTATTTGTATTGGCTTTGAGATTAGCCATTTGTTCTTCCTAGTCAATGTTTTTCTCCTCTTGTATAGACACAAAATGACTGATCCCATGGCCAAGATTAGAAATGTTGAAGCAGATGAAATGGCTGTGATTAAAATTTTCTTTCTTGATTTGGGCTTTTGTGTTTTTGGTTTGATAGGTTTGTCTCTCATAGGCAACACTTTTTTGTGTGTTGGGGTTGTAAAGTTATGATTTTTATTGTGTAACTGTGAGGAGTTCTTGGGATTTGGTAAGAGATTTTTGGTTTGCAAGTGCCCAGCATGAATGAAAGAAGAGTTCCCAAATTTAGCAAACTGGTCTTGAGGTATTACCCCAGTGAAGTTATTGAATGAGATATTCAAGAAATCAAGACTGGACAGAGGAGGAAAATCATTGGGAAACTTACCATCCATGTGGTTGATGGAAACATCTAAATGTTTCAGTGACTTGATATGTGAAATGGGTTCTGGATTACCATAAATGTTACAGCTAGAAATGCTCAAATTTTCAAGCTTGGTTAGGTTGGTGAACCAAAAAGGCAAAATCTTGATATCATTATGTGAAAGGTCAAGAGAAGTGAGATTAGGAAAACCATAAAAAACAGAGCCTAAGTTGGTAAACCTGTTGAAAGAAAGATCAAGTCTTTGAATAGGTGATGATGCTCTAGCCACAGAAACTGCTCCACCTAGCCTATTCTTTGACAAATTGACTTGAACCAAAGATGAAATGGACCAAAACAGAGGATGAACAGAACCCTTTAAAGAATTATTTGATAGATCTATAGTATGAAGATGAGATAAATTTCTTAAGTATTTCCATGAGACTGTACCAGTGAGGTTTCTTGAAGATAAGTTTATCTGAGTTATTGGAGAGGAACAGTTTGAGGTGAACCAAGAGATGTTGAAGCCATAAACAGAGGTGAAAGCCTTTGAAACAAGATATAAATCTGTGTTGTTTTTGCAAGTGGATTCTGATTTTGAGAATGTGAAAAGAGAAAGGAAGATGAAGAGTGTGAAGAAGATATTCATTTTTTCTTGTGTTTGTGTGGGGGAATTGAAATTCTTTTTTTCTTTCCTTTCAGTTGGAAGTAGTTGATGTATATGCCATATGAGTTGATAAGAGTTGATGAATGAAGGGGATTTCAAGCGGAGGAAAATAAGTCCAACAAAATTGGTTTTATATGGAGAGAGAAAGAATAAATGATAAGAGTATGGCGGGGGGGGGGGGTTGTTGAACCTAATTTTCCTTTTGGGGGTTTAAGCATAGAATTTTCAAACATCCCTTTGATTAGCCAATTTCTTAAAGGCTTGAGAAAAAATTGGGACGTACTCTCACACCAATAAAACGAAAGTTATAATCAACTAATTAAACTATTAAAATTTTCTATAAAGAAGTAAATCAAGTAAAATTGTCATGTCTACTGTTATAAACGTTATATTAATATTTGATGTTGTTATTTTCGATTGATAAAATTAAATATTTAATCTATAGCTATCTATACTATCTTAAAAGCATAAGCTCTCTAACTTAAAAGTTGAATTACCTAAATATCCTTTTCATTTACTTAGTTTACCTAAATACCCTTTGTACTTACCAAGTATCCTATATTATTTAATTTTTAAAAATAGTTACGTTTTGAAGAGAATAGAACCGGGAAGAGTTGCCTCTTCTCATATTCATTCTAATTGTACTAATTTTTTCCAACTTATTTATTCGTTAAAACAAATTAGAAAAACAAGGTAAGAGAACAAAGACATACATCAACCGTCAACAACCCTAAACTCAAATACTGATTGCCTCTTTCGCGCACCCAACTCATATTAATGCTATTTTCCAATATTTTTACAACATGAGAAAGAAATCTTCCAATTTTAATTCTTAATGATGTGCTGGAGATATCAAAGGCATGTATTTTTAAGGACGATCTTCATTCTCAAATCTTTTCACTGAATGCATGCATATATCTTTAATGATAAAAGATATTGCTTGAAAGTGTACGACAAAAGAGACTGCATCAAAAGTAAATAGAATACCTAATTCATTTATTCCATAATTATCAAGCGTTTATAATTTATAGGATTTATTTTTTCTCTTCACTTTTACTTGTCCAGTTACTATTTGGCACACACCATAAAAATAATGATTACCATGAGTATTTTACCACAATAATCATACTATTTGATGTTTAGTGTTAGATCTTGAAAAATGAATTGGGTGATGAGTAATTAATACTATATATATTCTTTTGATATTTTAAAAGAAATAAGTAAAATTAAAAGTATATTTTTAGTATAGCGGACAAATAAAAGTGAAGGGTGGGAGTAATATTTATAAATACAAAGATATATTGTCATAATCTCATAACAAATTTTAGGTCTTTTATACATTTCATATTATTAATTACTAAGGTTATAATAATAACCTTAGTAACCGGGAGGGTACCCTAGACGTAACCGGCACCCGAAGGCCATTTCTGACCCCCGAGCGAACCACCTGGTCCAGTCACACATTCATTCAATCACATTCTCTTAGCGGAAACTCAATTAATGAATTACTATTCACAATAGGAGGGCCGAAGGCCAAACATTTATAAACTCGACAAACACATAAAATAAGATTCCTCAAAATAACCGTTCAACCTCCCCACACTCCAGTCTATGAAGCCTCTATCTAAGTCCAAGAGGTGCCAATAACAAGTCCATGGCTACCAATAATCAATATAAAGGAAATGACAACAAAACTGTATAAGAAGACTCAACATCCTCCGGGAACTAGGAGGACTCACCAACTAGCTGGGAGCGTATGTGGATCTTCAACGGAGCGCCGGTTGATGACCGCTAGTACCTGTCTCTGCATCATGAAACGATGCAGGCCAAATGGCATCAGTACATGAAATGTACGGGTATGTAAAATGGCCAAATACAACGAACATCAAGGAAGAATTTATCAACTCGGAAGCTCAACTCAAGAGGAATAACAACTCAATCAAATGTCCTAAGTCTAAACAAGAATATGATTTAGACGGGACCAATAACATACAATTCAACTCAATCTGACTCAGAGTACTATCAAGACCTATTGGGAGTTTCTCTTATCCGACAACCATCACTTATGAGCCAGTGAAGGTACAACAAAACGACGTTGTTGCCGCGCCCGTTCATACTTTGCCAGGGTATGAACGAATCAAACACTCATGGATCCAATCCAACCAAGTCCTATAATGTCAGGATAAATCTCTCGGGGAAGCATCCGACTTTAACGGTTCAATCCCCCGTATGTTTGGCAACATAGGTATTGGGTTCGAGTATGGACTATACTCTTGTCCAATTCGGTGCTCGATACTCCTCCCAAGACTCAATGCTCATAAAACTCCATCCAATCAACTCAATCAAATCATGTCGACAAGTCTCATTACAACCTTGTCAACTCATCAACTCTATCACAATCAATCTTAATCACATCTCCAAAAGAAATTTAAATGCACACATGTAGCATCATCTAGATATAATCAATCATTTCTTTCATCCATTTGAGAAATCTCTGAGGCTTATCACAATTTTAATACTTTAAATTGACATTCCATATTGAGCAACATTTTCAAGAAAGTAACATCCTTTATCATAATCTACATAGTTAAGAAGATAAATAAAACATATTTCACAACTCATTTCTTCATCAACTCATACTCACATAAGGGCTCATTTTTGGAACCTCTTAGCTCAACAACATTGACACATATAGAATTAAATAAATAGGAAACAAAACTCATTCAACCATAACCCATACCAAGGAACTCCATTTTTTTTATGAACATTTAATCTCAAACAAGAATAGGGCACATGGGTGGACTCAACCCATGTTTTTGGATAGCCTTACATACCTTAGTGAAGACTTGAAGAAAACCTTGGTGTTGGGTCTTTAATGGAGGACTCAAATCTTGAAGCTCTTGGAACTCTTCTTGTTGGAAATGGAGAAGAAGAAGAAGTAGAATAGAGAGAGAGAGAAGAACTCCTAGGGCTTTTTTCTAGAGAGAAAGTGGGGGCTGAAAAATGTGTTCCCAAATGACCAAGGGGAATACATATATAACTTGGGTAAGTTCCCAAATTACCCCTCCTCAAAAGGTCTGAAAATAGGCAAAAATGCACCTGGCGCGATAGTGGCGCGTCGCGCCATTGCAGCGCCAGGCTGAATACGCCTAAAACCTGCACACCTCGTAATGGCGCGCCGCGCCAGAGACCAAACTACTGAGGCATGTTTCTGGCGCGATAGTGGCGCATCGCGCCCTTACAGCGCCAAGGCCATATTTTCTGGGTTCTGGAAATTTAGCCTGAAAAACCCTGCACAACTTTTAGTGGCGCGTCGCGCCAAGGACCAAACTACTGAGGCATGCTTCTGGCGCGATAGTGGCGCGTCGCGCCCTTACAGCGCCAAGGCCATTTCCCTAGCAGTTGCAACCGAGGCCAAAAAATGAAATTCCTGCCGTGCTAGTTCATCTTAGGATCGTCATATCTTTTGACTCCGAACTCCAAAATTTACGTTCTTGGTGGCGTTGAAAAGAAGACTCAACGACCTTTAATTTGATAGGTTGTGGGCCACCCAGATTGACGTACTTCAAAAGATAGGGTCGTTAAAAGTCGACCCTTATACAAACTCATCCTAAACTTAGCCACGACGGATCTTTTGGACTTAGCTCGGTCCTAGGGGTCCTTGGTGACCCCACATCACCTCTAACACTGCTCAGTCCCTCAGAGACTCATCTTAACTCACGAATATACTTCAAGATACTCGGGTTCGACCCCTCCCGAACACAAGAAGGGTCCGAATCTTTGGAAAAATTTTGAGGGGTGTTACAGAGTAATATTTATAAATACAAAGATATATTGTCATAATCTCATAACAAATTTTAGGTCTTTTATACATTTCATATTATGAATTACTAAGGTTATTATTATAATTTTTACCACAGGAAAATGGATTGGTGATATAGAATTTGGTAACCTACTAACCTATATGAAAAATGTGATTATTAATTATTATTATTTTCAGAAAATGTGAAATATTCTTTTTATGGTTGCAAGATATGAATTATAATTTACGTTAACACTTATAATTATCTTGAGATGATAAAAATGATATAGATAAAGTATTGTATTGTCTTCTGCAAAATTACGCGCGCGCACATATATATATATATATATATATATATTCAATAATGTTGACCTCAATAATTAAGTCGTGGCATGAAGATCCACATTAATTATTTACATAAACTTGTAGTTCATTATATATATAATTTTACTTTACATAATCATGAAAGAAATTAAGTTTCTTCAGTGGTATACATATGCAACACACGTATTGAGAAATTAATTTAATATAAATATGGGTACATGCAAATTTTATGTTATTTCTTTGATATTTTTTAAGCTAAAATTTATCGAAAATAGCTCTATCTTTCAAGAAAGAGGTGAGATTTGCAACTCTACATATATTTTACATTCTTAGACCTTACTTATTCAATGATATTGAATACATGTTGTAGTTGTAGTTACTACTTGCTAACAAATTTCTACTCCACTATTAAACCGCGTGTTTGGTACCAAACGGTGCCCGGGAGACCTAGTTTGACCTGTTTCTAATCCTTGTCAATCCATTCTCTAGTGAGTCATTAATAAACTTATTAGGCAGAGTTTATTTTTTAACACATCACTATCCTAATTATTTGTCATTTTGTCGGCTATTTTTCTTTTTTTGGGGCTGTTGACAAGTAGGCTAAAGTTACTCAGGCAAGATTATTAATATAGTAACTCATCAATAGCTGTAAATAGGGGTGTTCAATAGTAATTGATAAGTCAATCACAAAATTAACTTATTGATTTATTGGTATTGAATTATCGAATAAATGGTTGAAGAACGAATTAAAATTTTATAATTAACGGCTTATTGATGTGGGGGCAGATTATTAAATTATCCTATCGGATAAATCGTTAATCTGTTAAGAATTACCATATACTTACACTTCTTTTCAGTCCGTAGGCAATTGACATAAGTCTTTTGCTCTGGTTATGCACAATTCTATAAAAATATGACTCACCAATTTGAAGCCATTATATCCTTGAATTTTGTTTGATGGTATATCTTCTCTTCAATCAACTCCACATTTTCAATGTCAATTTAAGTTCTTTCTCGTTGTCAAATAGCCTACCAATTTCTTATAGTTTATTCGATACACCACCGGATAACCGTCCAATAATTGGTAATCCGTTAGCGAATCAACCGATATCTTATAGGTTGGCTAGCGAATTAGTAAATTTAAAAAACGATACTCGATAGGCCAAATCGTTGAATGAAATTATCTGTCCGATCCGCTCGATAAGCAGCCCTAGCTGTAAATCTGTCATGAAAAAATGTAAATATAATAAATTCCACGTATGAAGAGCTCTAAAAAAGTATGTTAGTACTTAAGAATCATATATTGCATTCACTTCTAATAAGGATTTAGATGGTTCATTTTTCCTTCGTTAGAGCAAGGGTGCAAATACTGAAAGGCACCTTCAAGATTTATTTGATTGGTTCTATCAACAAATTCATACCATTAATTGCACTTACTATGCTATTCAAAGTATGAATTCAAATTCTAATATTCTTCCAAAATTTATAGCGAGTTCATCTTCACATGTATATTTATACTTTATGCCCAAATTTTTTAGATTTAGTTGTATTCATTGATTGTATGCTTCATCTGTCATTTGTATTGGAGTATTTATTTTTTCCTAGTTACCAAATCAAATAATTTAAACTTTGAAAGTTATACTGTAAAGCATAATATATGGAGTATTACTTAATTTTAGGTGATCTATTATTAAATCATATATTTGATATAATTATTAGGTGAGAATAAATGTATTTGGAGTTAATAATTAATAATTACCTAAGAATATGTATTCACTTCAGATTATATTAAAGCCACTCTCTTGTGTTACTTTAACAAAGATTAGTTAATGTTAATCATGTGAACATCTAATTTACTACAGAAGCTAATAATAATAAAATTAATCATAAGAGACATGAGTACTTGAATTCATACAATCTTTTTTAAAAAACAAATTATTCCACAACTCTTTTAACAAAGGAGTCATCGTGATTGTTTCTTCGAAGAGGATGCTAAATATATGGACAAATAATATACACGTAATAAAAGTCAAGCATATAATGACAACAATCATGCCATATTTTTTTGTGAAAAGACCTTGACTCCATCAAAGTCATATAATTTGAGTGGACAAGTAATAGTAAATTACAAACTCCATGTTTACGTTTTAGACATGAACCTCCAAAAATGTTGAATTCAATGTCCCTACCAAATATATGATGGACGAAAAATGTATTTGGAACATGACAAGTTTCAATGTGTACAATAAGGAGGAACAATCGGTCTACCCCGGGAAAATGTTTAGAAAATAAAATAATATTATTTCATCCGATTTCAAAATCATTTTTATAACTTAAATGTATTAATTAATTATATGCTCTACATCATTATTCTATTTGATGAAAATACAATGATAAAGGCGGATGTACAAGGTAATTAAAATACACGATCAACCAAATTTAATAATTTTAGCCAAATCATATATATAATTATTTAATTTTCAACTCAATGGTTATTGAGCTTATTGTCCTAACATTCTACACCTATACATTTCAAATAAAAAATGTCCATCTTATAAGTGTATGTACATGAAATAATAAAGTTTCGTTACTATATCAATAAACAAGAAATTTTTTATTATCCACTAAGTTCAAATTACAATGAGTAAATATTGATTATAATGTCAACAAAATGTGTCGTATTGTTATTATAAACTAGATAAGAATGTGCTGTTATATTATTACTATTTATTTTCGAGAGAATGATAATGTATGGTTAATGACTTCACCTAACCTCGTGTGAAGCCAAACATAAACTTCCAAATGGAATGACAACTAGTTTTCGAATTATAATTAAATAATATAAATATACCAACTATCTACCTGAAAGTGGATTTTCCCCATATGGAGTCATTATATTAAATTAGAGTACTTTTAATAAATTCGGATGCAATTGTTCTTGCTGCTAATCCTCTCATTGTTTGTGACTGTTGTTCAAATATGACCCCTTTAATTTGGCTGCTTTCAATAGTACCAATAGTCAGTTTATTCAAACTTTTTTTTTTCTCTCTTTTTTTGTGTACAATTTCTTTTATTTTCTTTTTCTATAAGCAAAAGATATATAGTTCAATTTGTAATTATATTATATAACTAGAATACAATTGTTTTTCTTTGTTTAACTGACAATGTGGTGGTATGAAAGTCACGAATTGGAACAAAACTACCTTTGGTAACATTTTCTATCAAAAAAGAAAGCAAATATTCATGCATTCAATATCGAGTTGGTTGAGCAGGTCGGATCTCTCAAATGGAAATCTTAAATTCAAAATTTCCTGCATGTTTTTTCAGTTGAATTCGTTGCACAGAACTTTTCTAGATCTATTTACCTTTCTTGTGTAATTTGTGGGCTGCTATACTAAAGCGGAGCTTATCTTGTGGACACTCAAAGAATAGTGATTGTGGGTTATGTATAAAATCTATCTTTAATTTTTATTGACAGGAGAATAACCCACAAATCACTATTCTGAGTGTAGACAACATATATATGTCATGGCAATTTGTCTTTAATTATCTTTTAAAAGCCTTATGGTGCAAATATTTTGCACAATCAGTGTAGAACTGTTAATTTGATCCTATTTGACTAATGGAGTTCCTAAAATGTATTAATCCCTCGGATTTATAATATACAGTGTTTTTAGTTTTTATATTAGTTCAAAATAAATAATTTTTTATGTAATTAGAAGATATTTATTTTTTCAATTTTACCTTTAAATATGTGGGCTTTATGTAACCAAAAAGCCATATTAAATAGATACATACTATATTTAATTAAAAATAATTTAGTGAAAACATAACTTACTTTTTAAAAATAATTAAAATTCTTAAAGGATGTACTTAAACAATAAACAGAATATAATATGGACCTAAGGGAATACTTGCTTCATTTAAAGAGAAAATGAGTATATGTTTACCTCTCCCTCAATTTTTGACTAATTTGTCCTACCATCACCACTATTTGAGAAATATAGAATGTGAAAATGAAGATATATTACTATTTTCAATATATTCATCTTCCACATTCACTTAATATTACCCCACTTGGTTCATGAAATTTTATTTTCCTTTCTTTTGTATTTCCTATTAGATGTTTGACTTGCTTTATTTTAGTAGTTTCTCTTTTTTGACTTGCAATGGTGTTGGGGTTTGGTTTTTGGATTTGGGTTATTATTGCAGTTGAACTGTTAAGAAAGTTGGAGTTAGGTTTTCCATTTTGAGTTGTATCTGCTCCTCATAGTATTTGGTTTGGTCAAATTA
Source organism: Solanum dulcamara (assembly GCF_947179165.1). Classification (NCBI taxonomy): domain Eukaryota; kingdom Viridiplantae; phylum Streptophyta; class Magnoliopsida; order Solanales; family Solanaceae; genus Solanum; species Solanum dulcamara. The sequence goes on from NC_077247.1 coordinate 46,246,453, forward strand.
AGCTTTCACATAGCTTTTTTGATGGTCATTGTCATCATTCCCTACTAAGTATACATGTTCCAAAGTGTACAACGCTCGTGCTTATGCTAATTCCAACTAATTAAAGAAATCTGAAAGAGAAAAAGATATGAATCAGGTTGTGCTGCTGCGGTGGAATTACTTTTCCTTAATTAAAGTTCTTGATTTTGAGCCTTGGATATAGAGATGTTTCTGTTGTCACCCCTAATGGGCCTGCAGTGCACGATCCTTCTTTAATCGGGGCTCTATGAACTTCAAACATCGGGTGGAAAATTTAAAAAAAAAAAAAGATACAAGCCAATATTGTGTTTGGATGAGAAACGAAAGATGTTAAGTGTTTGATATAAAGATTAAGCGCCCGTTTGGATTGGCTTATAAGTTGCTAATAAGTTGTTTTCAGCTTTTTTGAGAGTTTGGCTAGCTAACTTAAAATCATTTTGTGCTTAAAATAAGCCCCAAAAATAATTGGGTCTGTTTGACTTAGGAACTTATAAGTTGCTTAAAATAAATTAAGCCAAAAATGCACTAATTCGTTCTGTCTATGATCACGTCATTATTTTTTTCCCTTGTCTTACTCTTACGTATCATTTTAAAATTTTATTTTATTTTTATCCTATATTTTTGTTTTTTTTAACTCTTCCGGTGTGGGGTATTGTCCTTGAAGCTCGAAGGTATATATATATACTCCATCCGTCCAAATCTATGACATATTTTTTCTTTTAATCAGTTTAAAAAAGAATGATATTTTTTTTATTTGATAGATATTTAATGACACTATCAATATTTTATCAATATTCCCACTCATTTGGCAAAAAATCACAAAGATCACTCTTTTAAAAATGGTTGTTTTGAAATATTGCAAAGTCTTCTATATTTCTTAAACTTTGTGTCTAGTCAAACTACATCAAATAAATTGAAACGAAGGGAGTAATATGTAATTCTTTAAGTTCTTAAGCAATAATAAGATATCATCTTCAATTACTCACGACCTTCACTTTCAGGATTTTCAGTTTTTTTTGAGGAGTTAAAAAAAAAGTTATAAAAATTTAAAATCATTCATAAGTGACATGACTTAAATCTGCAAGGAAAAAAAAAATTATATTCTTGATCACTTCTCTTAGATTAACAAATTTTCTTCATGTTTGTACCGTTTGTTAGCTAGAAAATCGGTACATTGATTTGCTTTCCTCAAGATAAGTTTAATGGTGATCTTGTAACCTCTAACATATATTTGCGATATTTTCAACAATAGCCCAGTAATGAATTATATTGGGTTGGGTCTGTTTGTCAAATAACCCAAACTCTTATTGGCCCACAGACATGAGCTTATCTGAACGGTCGACAAATAGGGATAGTTTCACACATATATATATATATATATATATATAATAAAACGATTAGTTTATAATAAATATAATTATATTTTATTTAAATAAAAAATAGTCAAAACTCATAAAAGTATATATTGATTATACAATATAGTTTGTCAAAAATCATAGGAAATATACACTGATTATACGATATAACTTACCTATATATTGACTATACATTATGATACATTCAGGTTGAATATAACTTAACTATATATGATATATACGTTTACTACACATGAAGTATACACCGACTATTCAATCTCAATCAACTCAAAATAACCTCTAAACAGTCCCAAAGTTTAGATATGAAATCCCCTCGATATTTTGAGTCTTTTGATATATAATTTTCTCGAAACGATTCATATTTGCGGTACGTTGAATTTTAAAGAAGAAGAAGAAGAAGGAGAAGAATAAGGAGAAGGAAGAGAATGAAGAAGATGGACGAATCAGCAGCAGCAGAAGAAGACGCCAATGAAGGATGAAGAAGAAGACGCAAGAGAAAAAGGAAGGACGGAGAAGACAATCATTTTTTTGGGAAAAAAGAAGATAGTAAGTAAAGCTTATAGGCTAAAATTTTATATGATTTTCCCCTGCAAATAATGGAAAAATTACTTGATTGAGTGTTTTTTAAAAATTAATTACTGATTTTAGCGATATTTTTTTATTTATTACCATTTATAGCAATACATAGCAATACTATGATAAATCTATACTTGTATTAAAAGTGAATTATGCATACAATATAAATGTATTATAAGTGTTTTAAAATATATATTATGTTTGTATAGTAAGAAACTAACATAATGTATTATAAGTATCCATCTATAAAACTTGTATTATATATGTTTTATAAATAGTTCTCTGCAATATGTATTAAAACTGTATTATAAGTGTTCAGTGAATTTTTTTTTATTGCTATAAATAGTAAATATTTTCTTAATATTGTATATTTATGTAAGTTTTCTTCAAATAATCCACTTGTTATTAGCCCATTTACAGCTATCTCTATCTATTGTTAAGAATCTGGATCAATAAAGTAAACGGTCCAAAACATATATTTTTATACGACTCAGTTACTTAAATAATATACTATATAACATTAATTATGAATTTTATATATATATTATTTTTATAAAAAATGGCAATACTTTTCTTACTAGAAATAGCAAAAATTCTTCTCTTTCTTCTCCTCTCTCTCCTTTCTCTTTCTTCCTCTCTCTCCTTCTTCTCTTTTTTTCTTTTTTGGTCCATTTTTTTCTTTTTCTTTTTCTCTTTCTCTTTCTCACTCTTTTAAAAATAATAATTAATTATTCTAATTTAAATATAATTTTGAATTAGATATTAGAAAAAATAATAATTTTACTTCTTTTTAAATTAAATAATATTTTATGTAAATACATATATAATGCATTTCTAACTCAATAAAAGAAATAAATATAAACTATTTTTAATAAAATAATATATCCCGTTAATAAGAGAAAAAAATAAAAAACAACTATAATAGATTTTATATTCAATATATTGTATTATATGAATGTTTCAATGCACATGGTGAATATATAACTAAAATATTTTTAATACAAGAATATATTTTAGCACTGTTAATAAGAGAAAAAAATAAAAATAACTATTATGTTTTATAATTCAATATATTATATATATTACGGGCATGTTTCAATGCACGTGGTGAATAAATAACGAAAATCTATACAAATGCATTATAAGTATTATGTATGAATTTCAAACATTTCAGTACTATTCAAATTAATTTACGTTGTTAGAAATGTATTATATTTGTTGAAGTAAAAACAATCAAATTCATAACAATGTATAATATTGAATTCGAATTGTAATATATTTTGAATTCGAATTGTAATATATTTTGAATTCAATATATTATACATATTATATGCATGTTTCAATGTGCGTGCTGAATATATAAATAAAATATTTTTAATACAATAATATATCTCATTAATAGGAGAAAAAAATAAAAATAATTACAATAGATTTTGAATTCAATATATTATGATTAAAATGTGGTGAATATATAATTAAAATATTTTTAATACTGTTGACACCCAATTTTGATCATTCACAACGCAAATTAGCTATCGAGTTTCTTTGAATTTCAAACATTTTTTGAAATAATTAGCTTTTATAAAAACAAAGATATTTTCATGTTATTCTTAACTATTTTTATTTTTTTATAAATTTTAGTATAATATACATATTTCTATAAACTATATATTTGATTACTATTTATGTAGTTATTCGAAAATCATATCAAAAAGATTTTATTGTTAACTAAATATAATGTTAGTTAGGTTAGTTTAATTATAGTTTGCATTTGTGAAAATTTTAGTTTTTCTAAAAAAAAAAATCCACAATCTCCCACATCGAAAATTGTATGAAAATTTGAAGTTTTTAGAGCTTATATAAATGCTCATATTCTTATTAAGAAGAGAAAAGAGGTGGGAGGTTGTTTAGCCACCTAAAGTTAGAAATTTTCTTAACTTGGCTAGGATTTTGGACTCTTGTCTCGAGCCTAAAAGTTGTGAAAATCTTTAGCTTTCAATCTATATTTTTTTTCAAGGAAAATAGGAGATTGAAGTCGAATTTAGGCTAAGAACAGTGTTCTTATAACGTCGAACCCACGAAGGTTCGAGTCTAAATTTTTAATCTTTTTTTTTTATAGATTGGAGTTCCATCAAGCTCTTGGGTGGTGGTGAAGTTGTCTTCCGCTCATCGTCTTCAGTCTTGCTGCCCGGAAAGAGGTAAAATCTTTTCTCTGCTTTATTTTATTTAATTATTTCATGTTTTATATTTAGTTGATTCGTAGTCTTATTTTTTTAGTTAGCATGTATTAAAATAATTAGATTAATGATAGAATTTTTTTTATCGTTAGCATGTATTAGAATTAATTAGCTATCATGTGTTAGGATTATTTCATGAAAAATCTTAGTGTTGTTCATTATTTTTCCAAATAGTTTTCTTTGAAAATATATATTTTCATGTTTTTAATTTCTTCTTTTAACATGATTTAGATAACAAAAATATGCTTAAAGTTATTATTCAATTAGAACTTTCATGGCCTAATTGATTTAATTCTTTTTTTAAAATTTGAGCTAGTATATCGTATATATTAAATCCGTGTTCTTTAGTTACTTGATATATATATTTCTTCTTTCCTTTCCTTTGTCCACATATATGCATTTTGTTATTCACTTTTAGGATGCTCATCAATATGATAATTTAAAATATCATTATATGTTCCTTGGTTTAGTTTAAAATAAGTAAATGCTTATGTAATTTTTTTTGTGTGCATGTGATATCAATTCGAGTCCATCTTTGGACCCCATCTTTGCATATCGTTGAGTTTTTGAGTCTCCCGTCATCTTGTTTGATTTGCTGGAAAGTTGATAAATGGAAAAGAAGGTAATATTCATGATTTATATATTGATATTGGGCTGTATACATGGAATACATGTGGAAAACAGTGTCTTATACATTGATATACAGTATCTATATAGTCTGATATACAGGAAAACAATGTTGTATACACTGATATACAATATATATACAGTGGTATACATCAGATACAGGGAACAAACAGGTGGTATACTGTGTGTATACAGTTTGATATACAGAAATAAAGTTGTATACGCTGTATACAGTATATATACATTCCGATATACAGTGTGTATACATCTGCGATATACATTAAATTTGTGCTTAAGGCCCAAAACGCAGATGACTCAATAGCTTAGTCCAGTGTACAGAAACTAAGTGTCAAACAATATTTTCATTTGTTATTTATTGTTTATTTATATTAATTCGTGTTGTAATAATTTATTCACTTATGTTATTTATGCTTGCTTAGATATTAATTTTAATTTGTTTTAACTTAATTAGATTCTCCTAAAGATAAATCCAGCGTACAGAAACTAAGTGTCAAACAATATTTTCATTTGTTATTTATTGTTTATTTATATTAATTCGGGTTGTAATAATTTATTCACTTATGTTATTTATGCTTGCTTAGATATTAATTTTAATTTGTTTTAACTTAATTAGATTCTCCTAAAGATAAATCAATTCATGTTAATTTACTCTTTAGATGATTTTCTACCTTTACTTAGGCATTTGGTAAACTTTACTTCTTTTTTTATACATGTATATTATTTTCAATGTTTAAGTTTGATCATTTTTTCTAAAAAATAATTTTAAAGTCTTCGTTTTCTTTTAAATTAATATTTTAAAAGCTAGTCAAATAATTTTCAAATTGTCAGATAACCACGCGTTAGCGACCACTTTTAATGCTTAACACTAGGGCTGTACAGGACAAACCGATAAACCGCACCAAACCGACAAACCAAACCAAATCGGAAAAAAAACCCGACTAGTGGTTTGGTTTGACTTGGTTTGGTGTTTGAAAAAAAAACCCGACCATTATAGGGTTGGTTTGGTTTTAACTAAAAAAAGTCAAACTGAACCCAAACCGATCCGATTATAGATATACTACTTTTAAATTATGTTATACATAAAAATATTTATTAAAATGTAATTTATAAATATTTTTTAAAATTTTTTCATAATTTTTGTTTCTTTCTTACATTTAGATTTGGACTTGAGTAGCCCATCTAAATAATATACAAAAAAAACTTATCTTATAAAGTTATATTATAAAGTTGAAACTTCAAACAGTGTTGTGCCTCCATCTTATATGTTGATATTTTGTACTAGAACTCTTTTTAAGAAGCACTGCTCTGTGCTTTTTATTAGATACTATGAGAAACCCAAAAAAATTCAAAAAAACCCAAAAAACCCGAGAAACCCGAAAAAACCCGAAAAATTCGAGAAAAATTGATATCGAAAAACCCGACTTTTATTGGTTTGGTTTGGTTTATAGATTTAATAACCCGACACAAATGGTTTGGTTTGGTTTGTAAAAAATCCGAACCAACCCGGTCCATGTACACCCCTACTTAACACCTTGTCAAAGTGGAATTAAGAACCTCGTACCTTTTTCTCTGAATTTTTAAGACTTAAATCTGTTAGGGTCTTTTAAATTAAGTTTTTCTTAATTTCTTTAAAAAATTAAGTGACGACTCCTCTTTTCTAAAATTGATTTTTTCTCTATAGATTTGAAATTAATTTTACACTATTTTTCTATTTCTTTCTCACAGCGCTGTCTCCCTTCTCTTTTTCTTTTTTTCTTTTTTTTCTTTCTCACTCTTTTAAAAATAATAATTAATTATCTTAATCCAAAACTAATTTAAATAGTATTAAAATATTTTAAATTCACATATAATATTAATAATGTATTTGTATTTGTTTAATTTTCAAGAGATATTTATTAAATAAAAATAATTTAGTAAATTACACATTATATTTATTAATTTTTTTAATAAACGTCATTTTTACGACAATAGAATGAAGGTCCAGACGGAGTATATCTTTTTTTTTTCTTTTTTTTTTAAAGAAAATTTCTTTTTCTTTACAACTAACAAGGAAGGATATATATGATTAAGCAATCATTACTTACTCAAACGAAGACGTACAATGAGGGATATAAAACTTGTACACAGGCAATAATGGGGTAGAGGGGGTAGTAACAATATAATCCTATATATATTGACCAATATTTATAATTAGCGCGTATATACATTAAATATATCCAAATTCATCAAAAAGACACTCAATATTATTTTGCACTACTTTATAGTTTTATTTTTTTTTAATTAATAATGTGTGGTTTGTCAAAGCACTTGAATATTAAAATTATTTTATTGAGAAAAAATACTTTAAATATCTATTATAAAAATTTTAATTAAATTTTAATTATTAAAAAATTCAGTGTTGCATAAGATGAAGAGAGCGTGAAGAGATGCTTACCACTCAGTCTGTTCTCAAGAGAGAAAACTTTAAATATCTTGGATCCGTCATTTATAATAGTGGAGACATCGACGATCATGTCACACATTGCATTGTGGTAGCATAGATGAAATGGAGACTTGTTTTTGAAGTAATATGGGATAAGAAGGTTACACTTAAACTTAAAGGTAAGTTCTACAGAGTGGCTGTTAAACCGTCCTTGTTGGATGAAGTAGAGTGCTGACTAGTCAAGAACTCAAATGTTTAGAAGATGCATGTTACGGAACTGAGGATGTTGAGATGGATGTATATGCATACTAGGATTGATAGGATTAAGAATAAGATTATTCGGGAGAAGGTGAGAGTGACCTTTGTGACAGATAAAATAAGGAAAGAGAGACTGAGATAGTTTTGGCATGTACAGAGGAGGTGCGTTGACTCCCCAATGAGGCGATGGGAGAGGTTGGACTTAGGGGGGCACACAGAGGGGTATGAGTAAGCCGAAAAAGTATTGGGAAGAGATGATTAGACAGGACATGGTGCAATTTTATATTGCCGAGGACATGACTTTAGATAGGAAGGAGTGGATGTTACTTATTAGGATAGTAGGTTAGTAGGGTAGAGTGTAGTATTTCCCTACGACGATTTAGGGCCTGTCATACGACTAGTTGTGCTACTGTTATTGTGTTGTTATTGCTTTTCGATTATCACATTATTTTGTTGTTGTTATTGTTTTTTCTTATAGACATTACGTTGTTTTTCTCTTTAGCCGTTATGGTTTCTGTATTATTTTATTCCTCCTTTACTTGGGTTCGATACATGTGAGTCGAGAGTCTTTCGAAAATAGCCTCTCTACCTCCACGGTGTAGTGGTAAGGTTTGCGTATACTCTACTCTCCCCGGACCTCACTTTGTGGAATTTCACTAGGCATGTTGTCATTGTTTATTAAATCAAAATGTACATATTTAAATTTTCAATTAATATTATAAATAGATAAATAAAAAAAATTAAATATCGATATAATATTAACATGATAATTTAAATCTATAATACTATATTAAAAACATGAAGGTCATTAGAAAAGTTGATCGAACTTTTTGCCCTTTTAGACAAAATTGCATTTTCACTAGTTTCCTTCGATTATTAATTTTATATTTATAAAATTGTAATTTCGTTTATATTTTTAAAGTTCTCTTTAAGTGCAGAATCCTTTTAAGATTAAGACAATTTATTTTTTCTTTTAAAGGAAGAATTTCCTTTCATGCGAAATCACAACATAAAAAAGTCACCACAAAAATAAATAAATATAAGAAATATATTGGTAAATATGTATATATGATAGGAATATTTTGATTTAAAAAAATAATTTTCTGCTTCTGTTTTCTTTGAGAAATATTTTTTTAAAATTTCTTCCAAACAACCGAAAAATTGTTTCTGGTTCATTTAAAATAGATTTACTGATTGATCAAACGCTTCAATTTTTTTAAAAATAAATGCTTTTGGCCTCCCCAATAATGCCAAACAGACTCTTAGTATCCTTCATTTAATGAATTTTATATAACACAAACTAATTAAACTCATAAATTTGAAAATATCCAATGTTTATATTTTAGAAAAAACATCTCTAGACATAAATAAATTCCTCGAAAGAAAAAACGTCTACGGAAGCAACAGCGAAATGTCTTTGGGTTATCCTTACGCGTTCATTTTACATGACAAACACAATTAGCTGTTTGTTATGATTACACAATGTCTAATGTAAACATTATTTTTATTTGTTGTACAGGTGATCGTAAAAGATCATTTTCATGAAACTGGAAATTTGATTTTGTATTTATTTATAAGTTTATTTTATTTTTTATAAGAGATTTTATATTATTATTTATTTTTTGTTTTAAACGTAAAATATATGAAAAGACTACTTTTTCTAATTAATTTATAAATAATCATAAGTGATTATTTTTCGAAAACTTTGCTATCAATTCTTATAAAAATTCAATTCAATACACAGCATACTTAGGCATAAATGAATAGATGTGACACCTTTGCACGTAGGTGACCCACAAATTAAACCGACAATTGACACTAAAATAGTATTACGCAATGAACTTTGATGTGGAAATTAATAAATTTATTTCTACCGACATTTTAACTAATATTTATTCTTGTCATTTTATTAATAGCAATTGTTCGGTTCATAGGATGAATTTAAGATCTCATATTATATATATTCTTTCGTCCACTTTTACTTATTCATTTTGAATTTTACATGTTTAAAAAATAATAATTAATATGTATATTATTTTATCATAATATATATCCATATTAATTGATGTTTAGTACTCCATCTGTTCATTTTTATTTGTGCATTATAGTTTGTCACGATCCAAACTGGGCCATGAGTGGTACCCACACTCAACCTCCTAGGTGGGAGAACCAATGATACAAACCCAACTAATAAATATGACAATAACACGGAAGCTCAATTACATATATTTTCCCAAAATCCGAAAGTCATCACATGAAGAACATCTAAATTCTAAAACTAAGTCTCAAATTATTAAACACCAAATAAATAAATAACATAACGTGTCCGAAAACTAAGGACACCATACTATGACAAGAGATTTCATCGCCAGCTAGATGGATAGCTTACCCTGCAATACGATGAACTGAAGACTGTCTAGAGCTGAGGTCGAGTCGAAGTCGGTGTAACACTCGTTACACTCCACAAAATAAAACAAGAAAAGATGCAAGTAGGGTCAGTACAGGACAACATGTACTGAGTAGGTATCATCGGCCGACTCAAAATAGAAATCAACATGCATAAAGTAATAGCGGGAAATCAGCAATAACACTTAACAGGTGGCAACCAATGAACAATTACATAACCAGTCAACAATATCAAGATCACACATGAGGACTCAAGTCTCCACATCACACTCTTTTGGAAAATGAGTTATTGGATATTGGGTAGTATTAAGTCATTTTAATTTGTTTTCCCTTAATATTACCGTGCCGAAACGTGACACCCGATCCAAATATAATTAATTTATCATTCTTTATGATTACATTCCACTTCATTAACAATATTTCATCAAGCCTTGTTTATTCAAGCCACCATTTTTTGGTAGGGCAAGTTTAAGATTATGAATTTCACGGTCTTGGAATTTCAGACAAATCACAAGAACATACCAACCATCCAAACTACAACAATTAAATGCATAGTAAACTTCACGCATTACTCAGTGACTATCAATCACTATTAAGAGTCTATCTATGATATAGAATAAAACCATAACCTACCTCAATCGAAGAACCGAAGTAAAACAAACTAATCCACCAATGTCTTTCCTTTCTTCAATGCCTCAGACCAATTTCAATCTATCAAATATATAATATTTATAAGTAAACTAATTCGTAAACACCAATATTATATATATATTTAACCTAGATCCAATAACTCACCCAATTCTATAAACACGCTCCTAATCTTGATGCCACTTAACATGTCAACTCCCATATTTTCTGAATTTCAAAATTAGGGTTAAACCTCAATTAAATTAAATAATCACTTTAAAACTTGAGCCTTTCGTAACGCTTCCGAACGATCAAAATCTATTCAAATACATAATCTTCATAAGAATACGAATCCAATGACACCCATATAGCTATATTTATTTTCGGATAAAAAATTGGGTCAAAAAGTCATCCCGAGTCATTGAAGTCAAATCTGAAATTTTCTTTTCGATTATGTTCACTCATGATAAAATAAACTCACATGTCAAAATTTTTTTCAGCGTTATTTTACAACCAATATATCCTAAAAATATATTCATAATCACATAAAAATTTAATGGAAAGGATGAGAATAATTACCTTGACGCTTTGGAATGAAAATTCCTATTTTTCTCTTCTCCTTTATTTTTCTTTTTCCTTTTTTTTTCTTTTATTTTTATTTATTTTCTTCTTTTTCTTTTCTACTCAATTATGTATCAAAATTAATAAACCCTATCCTTTTCCTTTAATAATTGATATAGAAGTTAAATAAATTATCAACTTAACCTACTAATTAAATTAGTTATTTAAATTTACCACTCAACTAAATAACTATGGTTATCGAATAGTCCAAAATATTCATAAAAAAAAATACGGAATGAGTTTTTTATGAAATAAAAAGCTCTATTTCTCAAAACGACATAATGGGTCGTTACAATTTCAAAAATAGATTTTCATTTTTTACTTGTCACTTATAACATATCAAGAAAAAATATTTTTTTTTCATGTTTTATCCTTAACATTAATTATTTATTCCCAAATTATTTTTCAAGTCCTAATACTAAACATTAATTAATAGGAATAGTGTGATGAAATAATCACGTCAATTATTATTTTCTTAATGAATGTGTCAAGATCAAATGTAGTAAAAGTGAATGAAGGGAGTATTAGATTTTGAAAAATGATTTGGGATATAAATAATTAAATATTGTGAGTGAAACATGAAAAGAAAATAATTGTCTTTTCTTGATATATTAAAAATGTCAATTAAAACTAAAATCTATTTTTGAAATAGCGTACCAGTAATACATATAACATGAAAGAAAGTATCAAAAATAGCGTACCGGTAATACATATAACATGCTACCTTATTTATTATTATTAAAAAGAAAAATGGCCTTTTCAGCTGGTGCGTAGAAGGCGAAAGAATTTTTCCTTGATTGCACGAGCTAGCCAGCAAGTGAAAGGCGTGGCAAGAGAGTGAGTTCGACTCGCGAACAATCAGCAAGTGAAGGAGGCTTACCCCGCAGGCTGACTCTTCCAATTCAACTCTATCGAAGGAGAAAAAAAGCTGGGACTACGACTCTTGGTTGGGTCATGAAAATCGGGTTAATTTGAAAATCAACTAACATCCATAGAGACATACACTCTAGGCTCGCTTCGCTTCTTCAAGCTCCGCCCCTTCTTTAAATCCTTTCTTTTATCTTCTTTCCCGAGAGTGAAAGAGAAAGAGGAAAGAAAGTATACAACTAAAAATTTTTGTGCATATACTGTAAGATTATTTTACTGTTTTCATTTATTATTATTTTTGGAAATATGTATCTACACTTATTACAAAAATACATTTATCACCTACTATTCTAAGACTTGATCATTTTCAAATTGGCACGCTCCTTAACAACTCAAGAATCACAATAATCAAGTCATCATCATATGAAAGCCAAAGTCGAGTTATTACATTTGGAAATATGAGATTATTTCCTACAGGTTGATGTGTTAAATTAGGCAAAAGGATTCACGAAGACATTCAAATGGTTTTTGACTATTCCAACAATTATCTTAGGTAGAATTTTATTCAGAAAACTCTACTTTCATTCACATTATTCACAAATAAAATAAAGAAAAAAAAAACTTTATAACATTAATTGTTTGTTAAAAAAGTTCAGAAAACTGTTACTCCATTAATTAATATTGTCCAAACAACTTGTTTGGTTGGTAAATATATTTACAAGTTTTTCAAAAATCAAGAAAATAATTTCCTAGTAAAAACATAGAAAACAAAATCTATAAGAAATATTCCACGATAATTGTTTCCTCCCACCGCCTAGACGTTCACCCCCACCCCACTACTCCATCTCCAACCTCTCATATTTATAATATTATAGAAATATTTCGAGACAATATTTCTTTCTTACTTACTTAATTTTCAACAAAATGAAAAACGTTTTTCCTTCCCACCTAACACCGTACCTTTGTAATCGTTGAAAGTGTTGTAACAATAAATAGTGTTTCCAAACCGACCATTAAGTTGACTTGCTACTATAATTTATGGTATAATAATTTATCTATCCATAAATTATAAGAAGCTAAGTGTGCAATATATATACGTTGATGACTTGGTTTCCTTAATATTTTTTTTATCTAGACATTGAAGTCCATGATCAGCGAAAGAAGACCACTAAGGGAAAGGGAAATCTAAAGGATTAAAAAGAAAATTAGAGGTTTCGTTATTTGAATTCTTACTCTATAGTGTCTTCAATACTTTTTCATTTTGCCTTTATACGTTCTTAATTATGTCCTATTACTCCTATTCGATTTAGTTGTCTTAATTTTGATTTTTTACATGATTGGTCTAACACCACAAGATTAAAAGATATTTTAATACATTACACATATTTTTAGTTTAAGATCACACGATTTGAAAATTCTTATTACTTTCTTAAACTCTATGTCAAATTATAATAAGAAAACATATTAAACGGAGGAAATATTATTTTAGTGACTTTAAGCTTTTATTAAAGGTTGTTCTTTTTGCGTTGAATCTTCATTTTCCCGGACTTACTCCAAGCCGTTGAAGCTCAAATTTGCAATCATCATTAAAGGTACCCAATTTGCATTTGGTTTGCTACTGAAGGATAAAATAATGTTTTGCTTGCATGATCATTATTTTTGTAAATCTAGAGTCGGTTTGTATGAGCTTAAAAAAAAGTAACTTTTATTTATGACGTGCTGAAAGTTATTTTTATAAATAAGCAGTTGAATGTTTGGATAAAAGTGCTTAAATGAGGAAAATGATGTGAATTTTAGGGTTAAAAGAATAAAAAGGGTAGTTTGGGAATTTTAGTTAAAATATAAGAGATATAAAAGTAATTTCCATGGTAAAAGAAAATGACTTTAAGCACTTAAAAAAAAAAGTTAGGAATCCTAACTTTTCATTTTTAACTGACTTTAAGAACTTTATGGCTTAAAGTTAGCATTAGACAAACACGTCCAAAAGTTAAAAAGGAATTTTAAGTTGATTTTGACCAACTTAAAGCCTGGTGTCACGGACTTAGACTTCCACTAAGACTTCCGTGCGGCACTTGACAACTTACTCACGAATCTTTCACGATCTTGTAAGCTCAAGTAAGCCTTTAAGACTAGATCGCTAAGGGAATGTTAGATTGCAAGAAAGACAAAAGAGCTTTTATGAAGAAGGCTTTTGTATTGCTTTGGAAGAATGCTTGATTGCTTGATGATTTTCTACAAATGAATGCCCCCTCTATTTATACTACTCCTAAGGGGCTCAATTATAAATAAAAATTGCTATACAAGTCCTTCCATATTTACAAAGAAGTCCCTACTCTAGAACTCTCCACACACTCTAGAGAATTCCAAGTCTTTCATGACTTCTCTACAAGCTTCTATAAGAATCTAGAGTCTTCCACTAATCTCTCCAAGACTCTAGGTTCTTCTACCTTCTTCAAGAATTCTCTTGGACATTCTAGAGTCTTCTATTAACCTCTCCAAGACTCTAGATCTTTCCCCCATCTTCATGATCAAGTGGCGGGTCATGACACCGGGCTCGGCTCCTAAAATGAATGATGGGAAAAAGAAGAAAGCTATTTTTTCATTAACCTTCATTATTACTCCTAAGAAAAAGATATATGTGCACGTCAGGTGTAGAAGTAATTTTAGGAATTACACAAGCAAACTTGTCAAAGTTTTGTTATTAGTAGGAGAAAAGAAGCAATGATGACTACACTATAATCATTAATATTACAGAAAAAGAAAAGTCTACATCTTGATGAGTATATTTTACTTTTCCTTGAGATATTTATGTTTTCATACAAAACAAAAACAAAAAAAGAAAGAGGACCAGAAAATTAGCAAACATATCTTTACCTAAATAAAGAAGAGATAAGATGTCAAATTTTCAAGAAAGGAATAGATGTGAATAGAATTCAAGATAAGACATTACCATCTTTATGGTCTAAAGGTGATATTTTAATCTACATATCTGACTTAGGTTGGTACATATTTCTAAGTCTACCAACATAAGAAATCGATAAATTTGGTAAATGTAAGTTATAAGTCGAAGAGTACCAATGATTCAACTTAACAAAACTCATTCTTTACCTCCTAAAATGAAAACAAAGCAATTGTAGTAATTCAATTTTAGATAATATGTGTAGTATCAACATGGATTGTGGTGAGATGGTTGAAATTTCTTCGATGTGTCTTATAATGTGGAAATTCATATTTAATCAGACTTAACAAAAAAAATATAGTATAGTATTAAATGTGAGAGACACACAAACTCTCAATAGACAAATTCTAGTTCTATTAAATTTTCTCATTTTTCTCTCAATTTCAACAAAGTTACGTTGACATTAGCTGTAAAACTAGCATGATTCAATTAGACTTGAGAAAGTGAAGATACACAATCCACAAAATCACGTTAATCATGAGAGATATAATTTTTATGAGCAAAATAAAATCCATGTTTATAAAATTGAAAAATACTTAAATAGAGGATCAAATAGTATTTGATTGAAATTGTGAAAAATGGTATTTGAAGTTGAAGGAGAGCATTCATAGAGAATTTTAATACTAGCTCAATTAATTGACTATCTAAATTTTCAAATTATTGATGAGGAATCGATTTACACCTAGTAAACCTCTCTCCTATTTTCAAGAATCCCAGTTTTTTGTAAAAAAAAAAAGAAAAAAAAAGAGTGTATTGAGATTATGGTTACGCATTTTAGTACGCATTTATAATTGAAACATTAACAAGAAATAATTGCAAGTACAAAATTTTCAGTATTTATAAATATTTTTTCATAGCCAAAAAAAATACCTCAATATTTCACCATTATCTCGTGATCGTACATATCTTAGCGGCTGTAAAGCCTTGAACAATACGAATAAAACTCCTTTTCGAGAAAAAGAAAGATATTTTTTTGTATATTGCCCTAGTTTTGCTTCTAATTATGAAACGTAGCTATAATTCCTATATTTATGAGACGTACGTAGCAACAATTTGAATGCGCATAATAATAATAATATACACCTTAGGCATTTTATTTTTCTTATATGATTTGCGGTTTATTATAGTGGAACAAAGTTTATCCTGTGTGGTTATGTCGCACATTGAAAGAATAGTGACTGTGCTTCCTTGTCAAAAAAGTAATAATAATAGTGAAATAAATTGCATTTACAAGCATAACAAATGCATCGATCCATGCATATATAATATTTTTGTAACGGAATATACCATATCGCATACACAATAATAATATTTACATATTTAATAAATGTATCTATGGATGAAATACTAAACTAAGTATCTTTTTTAAATTATCGATATTTTGAGTAAATATTAGGCGTTTTTTTTTAAATTACCATTATTTCGAGTAATATTAAGCTTTTTTTTATATTTAAATCATCGTTATTTTACGTAAATATTAGGCGTTAATTTGTTGTTTCACCTAATTTGCCACCAAAAATAGGATATTCCGTCGGGAAATTTCCATTCAAATAAGCACACACCATACATTTTCAAAAGCCAATAAATTCTATCCACGTAAAAACCAATCACATGTATATCACGTGACTCAAGCATCATTTTCTTCTTATTATTTTTTTAAAAAGAAAAAAAACCTTTTTTCAATTGACAATTAACTTGACAATTTTTCCAGCTGTGGATTCCCCCACAAATTTTATATTTAGTATAAATCCTCATACGCATTACCCGGACCTGCCGTTAGCCCTACACCACTCACATAAATATAGAGAGAGTATACATAAAGGAGACACATCATCTGCACACAACCATTTTTCTTGAAACCTAAAAATAGCTCAATAACATCAACATCTCCAACTACACCAGAGCCCACCATTTCAATGGCAAATTTCTCCTCAAAAAAACCATTATTAAGGCTGACTTTCAACTAATCCTATTGATTTTTTTGGCCTTCCCTTTACCTCTTTTTTCGCAAATCTTCAAACGATATTTTAGCCTTTTTTTTGGTTTGATTTTTTGCAAATTTTGAATTACCATCTGATGTTTTGGCTTTTTGATCGCAATTTGGAATCACCCTTTTGATAAAGTTCGGTTCTTTTTCATATATTTGGTTAAAGTTTGCAGAATCCATGGCCGGCATCGCTACCGCCGGCGAAACCAGCACCAGCAGCAACCTAGCGCCGACGAGAAGTCTGGGAAAGAAGGAAAATCAGGGGCTTCTGTTGGGCAGGTACGAAATTGGGAAATTACTAGGGCATGGTACTTTTGCTAAGGTGTATCACGCTAGGAATGTGAAGACGAATGAGAGCGTAGCAATTAAGGTGATTGATAAAGAGAAGATCTTGAAAGTGGGTCTTATTGATCACATAAAACGTGAGATCTCAATTCTCAAGAGAGTTAGACACCCAAATATAGTTGAATTGTACGAAGTTATGGCTACCAAAGCCAAAATCTACTTTGTCATGGAGTATGTCAAAGGCGGTGAGCTCTTCAATAAGGTTGCCAAAGGCAGGCTTAAGGAAGAAGTTGCTCGGAAATATTTCCAGCAGTTAATCTCTGCTGTCGCTTTTTGTCACGCCCGTGGTGTTTACCATAGGGACCTAAAGCCAGAAAATATACTGTTAGATGAAGATGGGAACGTCAAAGTTTCTGATTTTGGCCTGAGTGCCATTTCAGAGCAGATAAAGCAAGATGGGCTCTTTCATACTTTCTGTGGTACCCCGGCTTATGTGGCGCCGGAGGTGTTAGGTAGAAAGGGTTATGATGCAGCTAAAGTTGACATTTGGTCATGTGGGGTGATACTCTTTGTGCTAATGGCAGGGTATTTACCATTTCATGATCAGAATATTATGGCTATGTACAAGAAAATATATAGGGGTGAATTTAGATGTCCCAGGTGGTTTTCACCTGAATTAACTCGGTTTCTAAAGCACCTTCTTGATATAAATCCCGAAACCAGGATCACCGTTCAGGAGATTATGAATAATAGGTGGTTCAAGAAGGGTTTTAAACATGTCAAATTTTATATTGAGGGTGATAAGCTGTGTAGTATAAATGATGATGAGTATGGTGGGATTGATTATTCGTCTGATAGATCAGAGTCTGAATCTGAAATAGAGATCAGAAGGAGGTCGGCTAGTTTGCCTAGGCCAGCTAGCTTGAATGCATTTGATATCATTTCATTTTCCCGTGGCTTTGATTTGTCAGGTTTGTTTGAGGAGGGAGGAGATGGGGCAAGGTTTGTATCTGGGGCTCCTGTGCCCAAGATCATCAATAAGTTGGAGGAAATTGCTAAAGTTGTGAGCTTTGCAGTAAGGAAGAAGGATTGTAAAGTGAGTATGGAGGGATCTAAGGAGGGTGCAAAGGGGCCGTTGACAGTTGCAGCTGAGATATTTGAGTTGACGCCATCGTTGAGAGTTGTTGAGGTGAAGAAGAAAGGAGGTGATAGCATGGAGTATGAGGAGTTTTACAACAGGGAATTGAAGCCAGGATTACAGAATTTAGCTCATGAAGTTGGATACCCTGTTGATTCATCACATTTGCCATCAGATACTGAATAGAGAGAGAGAAGGGGAAAGGGTAAGCTCTTTTCTCTTTCCTTTTTATATCTTTAGGTGCATTTATATAGGTAGCACTTTGTATTCTTTGCACTTTTGCATCTGTTATTAGCTCGTGTTCAAAGGTTGTCAAATCTTGTAATTTCTGTTCTTGCTGTGGGATGTTATATAAATTTATCTAAGAATGAACACATCAGTGTCTCAAAATTGACTCGTTTCTCAATTTCCTTTTGTTTTCTGTTTCTAGTAATAATCTAATACTAACTATAGAATTTGGCACGCTATTCCTATGAGCAAATGCTTGGTTGTAGTAGTCTGTAGCTTGTGGAAGTGCAATGTTATAGACTGAGCTTCTCAACTTCTCTGTAGGAAGCGCTGTATTACAGATTGAGCTTCTCAATATTGTAAGGCCAGCGATGATGTCCCATAGGTTGTGAATGCAATATGCTTGAGTGCTCTTGTTTTGTGCAACTTTCTTTAGTCAGTACGGACAAGAAGCAGGTGTTGTCTAAGTTGCTTGGACTTGGGGGAACGGATGTCCAATACTGGTGCTGATCTAGAGGTCGAATGCTTCATGATCTAAATTTTAATATTTGGGGATATGGATCCAGGCATTGATACGAGTGCTAGGATTCAGTTAAAAATAATTCAAATATCTACAAATAGAGTTATAAAACCTAAATTATATGATATTACGTGGAAAACATGATGAGAAATTGATAAGAGGAGAATCTTGAAAGGAGATAAAAGGAAAAGGAGTAGCATAGAAATTTCTATATACAAGGTATTTAATTTTTTTCAGTTTCACCTTAGGTTTTGTTTTGATTACAGAAATCATTCAATCTGTCGATTTTGGTCATAGTATCCAAAATCGGTTGACCAGGTTGGGTACAGATTCCCTACTCACACCCATGTCGTGTCGACATGGGCGCGGCACCAAAAGTGAAGAGTCGGAGCAACTTAAGGCGTAGCTATCACCATCAGGCATTTGCCATTGGTTGTACCGCATGAAACATTTATTGAATAAACAGCAACTTTTGCTAATAACATCTGCACAATAATTTCACAAATATTTGATTAACTTCTCATGGAATCAATTTTTGATACTTGCGTTTGAATAGGCTGCTTACATCACATCCTCCTTGGGGTGCGGTCCTTCCTCAAAACTTGCGTGAATGCAGGATGCCTCGCGCTTCAGACCACTCTTTTTTTATTAACTATTCAAAAGTTTGTCCAATTCTTCCCTCCACACATATGGGCTTCACAATATATTGAGAAAATAAAGAGAATGTAAGTTTTTTCTTTTTTTGTTTTATTTTGTTTTGGTTGTCATGTCTGGATTGGTCTTGTAGAAAGGGGAATCATTCATGAACTGTAATATGCTTCTTCTCGGAAAAGTATTGCCAAGTTGATCAAGGCCACTATCACCTTGATGATTGGAATTTGGATTAAGGCTCTTATAGATTTTCTTGAAGATGTTACCTGCCAAGCTTAATCGGAAAAACCTTGCTGGATGATTAATGCTTGTCATTAACTGTTCACTTTTTTGCCTCCTATTTGCTTGGTCAATCTGGAGTTTTCCCTTTCAGTTCATTTTACTTGCATTAGTAGATCTTCTTCAATGAAAAAGGAAAAAGAAGAACTCTTTTTTTGATAGCTACCAAAGTACAAACTAGCCAGGCAATCACTGTATCTGTGAAGCCAGATAGGTTTTATTTGTTTGCATGTTTTAGGACACTGTATCTGTGAAGATGAATGTTTTAGATTTACGAAAACCAGCTCTTTGATCATCCTTGGTCGGTGATGAAATTGGTATATATCGTGCTCAAATTGTTTTCCTCAATCTTTTCCATACCTTGCAGCCTAGAGTATAACTTTTTTACTAAGACCTGAAGCACACATTTTGCTTCTTTTGATAGTTCACACTGCCTTTTGCTTTTCCACTAGATGGGAAGTGCTTTATGCTGAATGATGTCTGTATAGAATGCCTAAATCTGTAGTAAAAATTCAATAGTGCAGAGATAAAAGACCATACACGGAACAAATTAATTAGAGAAAAGGTAGGATAACTTGTGCTTTGATGGTAAGAGTGGCTCTAGTTAGAACTGAAGTGGAATGGGAAGAACCAAAAAGTCTCATATAATCCTAGTTGGAAAATGGTTTTGGGTAAAAATTGCTCGCTAGTGAGTAATTCGTTTGCATAAAATGCATAAAAGGCAAGCACTTAGTACACTGACATTTCTGGAGATAGTGTCAATACTCAATAGACATAAATTGCTTGATTTTTGGTGTAATGGGGTGTTAGATATTCAGAAAGAATGGTTCTGCCATTATGCTTTTAGTAGGTATAAACCCTCTTTTATGAGATGCGGAATTTTAATTGAAGGAAGGGGCCTTTGGAATTTATCCATGTGCTGGAAACTTATGTTGCTCGGACTTTTCAAAAATATTGACGTGTGTACGTCGGGACTCTAGAAACAGTGCATGTTTGGAGGATTTGATACGGCGTGCGGCAACATTTTTAGAGAGTCTGGCGACCATAGCTGGAAAGTGAATACACTCATAGGAGTATGCTTTCAATTTGACTAGCATGTTCTAACCTTTTGAGGCACCTTCTGGGTGCTGTGGTAATAAAGTTCCATTTTACCTTAAAAAGAAAAAAGTGGTTTTTGATGATCTCTCATTAATGATAGTCCTATTGTTTCACCACTAGGGGATTGATTATCTTTTACTGATTGGAATATGATGCAAGATCATTACAAAAGGGGACTAGTCTAGGCAACATAGTCCATATTGTCTCTATCAAATACGAGAATAATAAAAGCGAGGGGAATTGGTACATCATCAAGTTTCCAAAAATATCTAGTTTGCATCTTTTTTTTGCTAATTGGTCCGCTACTCTTTCCTGAAAACATGCTTATTGATACTCTTCTTAAGGCAAGAACATATCTTTGTCACTTCTTGGATATGTTGTCTTTTGTTATGCTGTGTCATAGTGGTCTTCCGGTCCTTATTATGTTAAAAATGAGCATCCTGATGGTTGTTTTAAAATTAGTGAAGGACTCGTCCTTTCCCTTTTAATATTCTTTTCTTAATACTGCCATTTGAACATTTGTGGACCAACCTTTCTCATATTAAAGAATAAAACATTGTTTTCTTATTATGGCCAGGTCATTCATCACTATGATGCTGGTATGATTAATTAAATATTTAGTAGTGGTTGGTACTGAAAGACGTAATTGCTCATTTTGTATTCTGCAACTGATTGCCTGAATTTGGCCACTTGTGAATTTTTATATAATCTAGCAATAGACCAATTAACTGATGACTCATCTATTTATGTACAGTACTTTGAACAAGCACTTGTGCGTTGATAGTCTAGTGTTTATGTTCTGCCTTAGCTAAGCACATTGGTTTCTAATTGCTAGATCTCTCTTTATGTTTATGTTTATGTTTGATCCTTCTTTATGTTCTTTCGTATCTTCACTTATTGCTAGATCTGTGTGATTGCATTGGCCAGCAGGTTCTAATGATTTGGTATCCTATAATGGGATGCCAAACAAAACTAGCTTGACAGTCATACTCTTAATTAATTATTCGGTTCAATAATACTTTTCTGTTTGTTCCGTCTGGTAGGTAACTGTGGACTTGTAGCGACAGGTGGAGGCTGCTTCCAATAGAACGGAGAATTCTTGAATCCTGAATACCAAAAAGCAGAAACACATGCCAAGCTAGACTGATGGAGCGCCACACCAGTGAACCCTCAGCGTAGCACTTTGTCATGAGTTGATGTTCGCGATCAAGATTTCGTAGTCTAATTGTATATTAATAGTAGTCCGTCCCGTCTATGGAACTGGTAGTTGTAGCAAAAAAAAGAGGCCTTCTGGTTCGCGTTAGCTGATGTAATACTTATTCAGAGAAATTTGAAAATGGCATCAGGAATATTCAAAGTTTGGTTTTAAATTAGTATAAAATAAAATTAAAAAAAACTTTGTAATAATGTTTCTGGACCATAGAAAAAAAAGGAGGACCCACCACTGGGTAGTGGTAGTGAATGATTGAAAGCTTTGTTTATTGTCGTAAGACGGCAGCCGTTGCTATCAAACTTGCCAAAATTCTAAGGCATGTTAGATTTTGATTTTGTGGTTACCTTTTTTGACTTTTGTGGGGGAGCTATTGGTATCTAGTTTTGTTATATGCGAATCTTTGGGAGCACCTTACAATTCTTTACTAATAACTTTCAAAAATAGCTAAATTTTTTAGCTACGGTTTGTCTAATTACGTTTCATAGTTATAGTTTTAGTTGTTATGTCAATTTTTATTTGTATATTTTTTGCTGCATTATGCAAATTGAGCTTTCAAAAAGATTGTATATACAAATACAAAATTGCTTTAGTAATTTGTATATAAGCCATAAATTCGCTTTGTATACAAATACAAACCTTTAAATATTTGTATATGTGCCCCTACATATTTTTATATGAGCTCTGAAATATACAAATACAAAAGAAAATACAAAGTTGCTTTAAAGATCTGTATATGAGCCGTTAAATTTGCTTATAGATTTGTATGAGTCATTATATTTGTATAATAGCAAATTTTATTAAACTGTAATTGCGATTTATAATTATATAAAATTAAAATTATATTAAATAATAAATTAATAATGTTTGTCAATTCGCGCAATTTTTACTTTAGGAATTGCAAACTAAAGAGAAGGGGAAAATAGGATGAGATACATATGAAAGTGGTGGAAAATCATTTATTGAACTAGGGAGATGAGAAAGGGAAGCTATTCTTTTTTTGTTTTTGTTTCCTCTTGAATTTCTTTTTACTTGTCTTTGCATAACTTGTTTTCGAACTACACTAACACTGGTCGTTTGATAGCTGATTTGGAGGTGAGTTATGAAAGTACTAAATTTTACATAAGTAATATATATCATGTTTTGTAGTTGGTTAGGAAATAAGTTATTCATGATATTAAATTAACAAAGGTGGAATAACTCAACTTTGTCCTTATATATTAATAGCTGCATAATTCTAACCAACTGACCACTAATTATTTATATGCTAGACATCTAAGTTTGTTTGGCTGGTACATCATTTGGTTTCCACTATAAAATCTGGTATTTTAAATTAAAATATAATCTCCATATGCTTAATACTACATTATTTTGTTTTCAGTATTAAATATCACATAAATTATGTGAAGTTCAATACTGGAATCAAAAAGTCGTATTACGTAGAAATACGGATGTACTTATTATTTTATACGAAAGGTTATAAAATAAAAAAGCATATATTAACAACATATGAATACTATAAGATTTAGAGACAAATGATCTTATCGTATAAACTATTCCTGCACTATAATTTGCAAATAATTAGCATATGAATCAAACAACTCTCTTAGGAGTACGAGAAAAGCATCATAGTTTGTCCTTTGGTCTATGTTGATTTAAGTAATAATTAATTTGTTTATTTTTCACCTTAAGTATTTCGTCTCATCTTCTTGGAACATCCATAAAAGATCTACATGGCGATTAACAAAAATATCTCCAGCCTAATCTATGCAAATCGTATCTCCTACCATCAAATCATTCGTGTGTTTATTTTTTAAATTTTATTTTGCCTCATATAATTGCCCCAAAAAATTTCTCAATATAATATTCCAAATTAAATACTCTTATAGTACTATTTGCTATGCTAATTTGATTGGGGGGGGGGGGGGGTATTTGTTTTGAATTTTCCATCTAGAAGCATGGTCTTTTGTACTCTCATTCCCCTGTTTAGTGATGATTAATCTCTCATATTTATGTTTTATTGATCGAATAAATAACATAAGTTTAGTTGAACCTATTAGATATGTTCTTTGTTTCTACAATATCAACTTAGAGTAGATATGAATGTTGTTCACATCATCTTTCATGTTATTTTATATTATATATTTTCTATTAACTATAACCATACTTCACTGTAGTAGTTAAACAAATATCGAGATTTAACTATAATATCTTTTGATGATAAGGATATGATGGGCAAGATCCGGTATTTAAGGACTGAACTTTGTAAATTCCCATGTTTACTCTTGCATATGATGTGTAGTTAGTGGAATTCTGGTCCTTAATTCTGTTAAAAATAGGTATTTCTATAGTTGTTTTTCTTATTTAATTAAATTAGTGGAGGACTGGTCCCCTCTGATTCTTTTTATTTTTCGCGGGGAAAAATCTCAAATATATCATCGAATTTGAGGAAAACTCATCTATGTCATCCTATTAAGTATTTCTCTTCAAATTTCTGTAAGTAGAATCGCTGATATTTGATGATGGATGAGTATGCAGAGGATAATATGAGATCATAAAGCAGAGGATAATATGAGATCATAAAACAGAGGAAAATGTAATAAAAAAGGGGAGAGAGATAAAAGAAAATTGGCTTCATCATCATATTTTTTACTTGCATTCAATTGAGATCTGTACATCCTATTAGACCTGTACAATATACTCTAATCAATCAAAAACAAGAAAATATAAGATATGCAAGAAAATTTCAATTACCCCTTTCCTCTCCACTCCCCCCAAAAAAGAAAAAGAAATTACAGACAAGAAAGAAATGAAAATTTTTATTAAAACAAACAAAAAGATGATCAATTTCTTTCTTGATTTTCAACTTGGTGTTGCTGTTGTTCACAATCTTGCCATGTCCAAACAATATCTTTAAGTGAAGTTTTCAATCCCTGATCAAAGAATTTCTTGTATTCCATTGTGTCTCCTGATTTCTTGCTCACTTCCACAACATGAAAAGATGGTGTAATTTCGAAAATCTCTGCATCAATTGCTAGCTGACCTTTTCTCCCTTCTTTAATTCTCTGCATTGTCACTGTCCCATCTTTTTTCATCACATTAAAACTCTCATTTGAAGCCACTTCTTCCAATTTTGATACTATTATAGAAGCTGGCTTTTTCGCTGTGAATCGCGCCTCTGATCTTCTCTCTTTTTCCTTCTCGAACAATCCAGAAAGATTGAAACCA
Source organism: Solanum dulcamara (assembly GCF_947179165.1). Taxonomy (NCBI): domain Eukaryota; kingdom Viridiplantae; phylum Streptophyta; class Magnoliopsida; order Solanales; family Solanaceae; genus Solanum; species Solanum dulcamara. The sequence continues at coordinate 46,272,092 of NC_077247.1, forward strand.
GGGGAAAGAGAAATGATATCAAATGCATTTAAGCAACTAGGCTTCATTGTTGTTGAATCTTGATCTTTTTTAGGATTGGAAGGTCCTTCTCCATCTGAATTATTGTCCTCAATATCAAAAACACTACGGGGGGATTCGCGTTGATCTTTCCCTGGATTTGGGGTTTTATCAATTTGTTTGAATCCTTTCTTGAACCAATAATTATCCATGAGCTTAATTAAGGTGATTCTTGAGCCTGGATTTGGATCAAGAATCCTTGAGAGGAGCTTTCTTACCTCTGGATGGAACCATTGTGGACATTTGAATTCCCCTTTGCTTATCTTTTTGTACATTTCCATAAGGTTTTGGTCATGGAATGGCAAATAGCCTGCTAACAGGACAAATAAAACGACACCACATGACCAAATATCAGCCTTTTTACCATCATAACCTCTCTTGTTGATCACCTCAGGAGCTACATAGGCCGGTGTTCCACAGGTTGTGTGGAGGAGACCATCTTGCCTTTTGGAATCTAACAATGCACTCAGGCCGAAATCAGACACCTTCAAGTTGCCGTCTGTTTCATGAAGACATAATTAAGTAAATAAAAGCACGTGCTGAAGACATGCACGATAAGTAAATAAAAATGTGTATTGAGAACATGATAAAGAATGTGCTTCTCTCACGACTCTTAAAGTTTTTAGGGGAAATGGTAACAAAAATTTAACACCACCTTCGTCGAGAAGGAGATTTTCAGGCTTTAGATCACGGTGGTAGACATCACGGCTATGGCAAAAATCGACTGCAGCGATTAAATGTTGGAAGTATTTTCTTGCAGCATCTTCTTTAAGCCTTCCTTTAGCAACCTTGTTGAAAAGTTCACCACCTCTGACATATTCCATGGCAAAATAGATTTTACTTTTGCTAGCCATAACCTCATAGAGCTGGACAACATTTGGGTGTTTGACTAGCCTCATGACGGATATTTCACGTTTGGTTTGATCAATTAGGCCAACCTTCATCACCTTCTCTTTGTCAATCACCTTAATAGCAACACTTTGTCCTGTCTTGAGATTTCTAGCATGGTACACCTTGGCAAATGTCCCTTGGCCAAGCAATTTCCCAATCTCATACCTTTGCATCAAAATATTGCCTTTCTTCTCGTTCTTCGTAGTCATCATGGAGAACTAGAATTTGGCAATACTATTAAGACTTTTTTTCAATATTGTTGGGGAATCATCGCCATTGTGGCTTAAAAAGATCTCCTCGGGATCAATGAGGATTTATATACCCAATCCCAATATGTTTGGAATAGAGTAGTTGTTATTGTATGGATTAAGGAGCCGTTTTTGTTTTCTTGAAAGATTTGGAACATTGATATGGAGGAGACAAATTAAAGGGAAAAGGAGGCCAAAAACCTTGCCTTATTTATGGCAGGGTTAGAGGAAATGCCTATAGGAGAAAGTCTCAATTAGAATGGAGAAAACGTATGGCAATAAATGCACTAATCTCATTGTGTTTGATGCATAGGGGGTAATTGGTGAAAGTTAAGATATGACCATATCCTAACATGCACGATTCACTTTTGACCTCTCATTTCCCTTTTTCTTCTCCCATGCCTCAACTACCCATCATAAATTAATTTTAGAAAATACTTAACCCTCCACGTCAAAATATGGAGTAATAATTTTATCATAATGTGATTTATCAGTTTGCCCATTTCATTAAAAAAGAAAGAAATACCTATAATTGTAGTAACCTCATCATCCTTTTTAAGCACAACCAATATAAATGTGATCACATTAAAGGGCAGTCCGGTGCACTAAAGCTCGCAGGATCCGGAGAAGGGTATGACCACAAGGGTCTATTGTACGCAGCCTTACCTTGCCCATGCTCACATTACAATAACTTTACCAGTTACTCCAACACTCCCTTCATAAATACAACAACAACAACAACCCAGTGAAATCCCACATCGTGGGGTCTGGGGAGGGTAGAGTGTACGCAGACCTGACTCCTACCAATGTAGGACGACTGTTTCCGAAAGACCCTCGGCTCAATAAAAGCATAGAAAAAGGTCAGACAAGAATATTAGAGTAAATAAGTAGATGACGAAAACGGTCCAAACAATAGTATAATCAAAGCACAAAAAAACAGTAGATATTATTATTGGATAATAACATAAATACCATAAATAACATACATTAGAGTACAAGAAATCATAGTGCGTTAATACGCCTACGAATAAGGGAGAATAAAACCACTATGTACTAACCTTCTACCCTAATGTGTGTCCTCCACACCCTCCTATCTAGGGTCATGTCCTTGGTAAGTCGTAAATGCGCCATGTCCTGTCTGATCACCTCTCCCCAATATTTCTTCGGCGTACCCCTACCTCTTCTGAAACCATCCATGGCCAATCTCTCACATCTCCGCACTGGTGCATCTGAGACTCTCCTCTTCACATGTCTAAACCATCTCAGTCGCATTTTCCGCATCTTGTCTTCCATCGAGGCCACTCCTACCTTTTCTCGAATAGCCTCATTTCTAATCTTATCACTCCTGGTATGCCCACACATCCATCTCAACATTCTCATCTCGGCAACCTTCATCTTTTGCACGTGGGAGACCTTAACTGGCCAACACTCCGCCCCATATAACATAGCTGGTCTAACGACCACTTTGTAGAACTTGCCCTTAAGTTGTGGTGGCACCTTCTTGTCACATAACACACCGGAGGCGAGCCTCCATTTCATCCATCCTGCCCCAATACGGTGTGTGACATCCTCGTCGATCTCTCCGCTGTCTTGCATGATAGAACCAAGGTACTTAAAACTACTTCTCTTTTGGATGGCTTGGTCCCCGAACCTAACTTCCGCGCCAACCTCTTGAGGTGTCTCACTGAACTTGCACTCTAGGTACTCTGTCTTGGTCCTACTCAGCTTAAACCCCTTAGACTCCAAGGTGCATCTCCAATCTTCCAGCTTAGCGTTAACTCCGCTACGAGTCTCATCGATGAGGACTATGTCGTCCGTAAAAAGCATACATAATGGCACCTTACCTTGAATTTGTCGCGTCAATCCATCCATCACCAAGGCAAATAGGAATGGGCTAAGAGCTGATCCTTGATGCAACCCCATCATAACTGGGAAATGTTCTGAGTCCCCTCCTACTGTCCTTACCCTGGTTTTGGCACCCTCGTACATGTCCTTGATCACCCTTATGTACGCTACAGGTACACCTTTAGCCTCCAAACATCTCCATAATATCTCTCATGGGACTTTATCGTAAGCCTTTTCCAAGTCGATGAACACCATATGCAAGTCTCTCTTCCTCTCCCTATATTGCTCCATTAGTCTCCTCATAAGGTGGATGGCTTCTGTAGTTGAGCGTCCCGACATAAATCCGAACTGGTTATCTGAAATAGACATGCCTCTCCTTACCCTCATCTCTACCACTCTTTCCCACACTTTCATAGTATGGCTTAGAAGCTTAATACCTCTATAGTTGTCACAGCTCTGGCTATCCCCTTTGTTTTTGTAAAGTGGGATTATGATGCTCGATCTCCATTCTACGGGCATCGTTGCCATCATAAAGATGACATTAAATAACCTAGTCAGCCATTCCAAACCTACCGAGCCCGCACTCTTCCAAAATTCTCCAAGGATCTCGTCAGGTCCGGTCGCTCTTCCCCAGTGCATCCTACGAACAACATCCTTAACCTCATCGACCGTAATACTCCTACAACCCCCAAAATCGTGACTCTTTCCTGTATGTTCCAAATCTCCCGACACAATTTCTCTGTCCCCTTTGTCATTCAAAAGTTTATGGAAGTATGACTGTCATCTTTGTTTGATAAGGGTCTCCTCTACCAATACTTTTCCGTCTTCGTCTTTAATGCACTTCACTTGATCCACATCGCGTGCCCTTCTCTCCCGGGCCCTGGCTAGCCTGAATAATTTTCTGTCCCCACCTTTCTCTTCCAGTTCAGCATAAAGATGTTCAAAAGCTGCCATTTTTGCCGTTGCAACCGCCGACTTCGCCTCCTTCCTCGCTATCTTATACAGTTCTCCATTCGTCCACTTCTCCACCTCATCCTTGCTCTCCATCAACTTAGCATACGCCACCTTCTTTGCTTCCACTTTCCCTTGCACTTCTCCATTCCACCACCAGTCCCCTCGATGCCGACTACGACTACCCGTCGAGACTCCTAGCACTTCCCTTGCTACAGCCCTAATATAACTAGCTGTCCTATCCCACATATCGTTCGCATCCTTCATAAATGTGATCACATTAACGATGTTGCTTTAAAGTAATTTAGAAATGTTGCACGACAAACGTAAGTCTCTATAATAATTGAAGTCAAAATATAAAAAATAAAATATATCTAATTTTTTTGGCAATATTTTAATTTTATCTTTTTATCTTGCATGTTTAAGACCATAAGATTAATTTTTTTGTACATTCCACGTATCTTCAATTTTATAAGAAAGAATATTGCATAGGCTAATCCTTTATTTGTTACGTCGAGAAAATAATAATCAAGAACGAAAAATATCGCAACAATCGTAGAATTTGATTTTTGAATATGAGTGTTACAATCTCTATGTATCCTCTGATTCGCCTTTTCAAATATAAATTCAAGGGCTTTATAAGTTTGATCTTGAATCTGGTTGAACTTGATGGATTTGATCTTGACATGTTACTTCAATTCAAGGGCTTTTAGGCTTGATCTTGAATCTTGTGGTTTTGATTTTGATTTGTTGATTTGATGATCTTGAACTTCACTTGTTCTTGAACTTAACAATCTTGATCTTCACTTGTTCTTGAACTTGACCTTGACTTGTAATTGAATACAAGGGGCTTTTAGGCTTGTTTTTGAATCTAGTGGTCTTGATCTTGAGTTGTTCTTAAATTCTTGAACTTGTAGAGAAATTTGCGGCGTTTGATCTATGAGCTTTCTCTAGCTTCTTGTGATGAAAATAGGTTTTTCTATGGCCAATCAAATTTAAGTGACATGACATACTGGGCTTTAGCGAATGGACTTGTCATTTTGACTAATGGCATGCTCCTATTGGCTTATTTGTTTGACTTGACACGACACGTTACTTGACATGTGGCACCAAAATGGATCTCTAGGATGAAATAATATTGGACTTTAATAAAGTGGGCTCATCATTTGTCGCCCAAATCTATTATGGAAAAATTATTAGGAAAAACACATTTTAATAAATAATTACTGATTTTAGCGATATTTTTTATTTATTACTATTTATAGCAATATTATGATATATTTGTCATATATTAAAAGTGAATCTTGCATGCAATATAAATGTATTATAAGCGTTTTAAAATACATTATACTTGTTTGGTAAGAAATTGACACAATATATTATAAGTGTATTAAAGTATGTGATAAATATATTATCAATGAATAAAACTTGTATTATATGAGTTTTTATAAATTATTCTTGCTAATATGTATTAAAATTGTATTATAAGTGTTCAGTGAAAAAAATATTATTGTTATAAATGGTAAATATTTTCTTAATGTAGTACATTTGTGTAAATTTTCCATCAATTAATTTGGACTTTAAGTAAATTCATATTTATTGGACTTAAATAATTAACCCAATTATATTAATTCATAATATTTATTTAAATTAATATATTTATGAATTTAATATAATCTGAATTATTTTATAAATTTATATTTAATAAATTTTAAATGATTGGTTTCTTGTTAGAGGTTAGGTCCATGTCCCCTCTAACTTTATGCCTTTTTTTTTGGTGGATGAATAGACATGGTTGGGGTCAAGCCTAACCCCCACACTAAGGCTCACAACCCTAGTGATGGCTTAAGTTTTTTTTTTTTTTTAAAAAAAAAAATAGTATATCTTCAATTTAAAATTATAAGATTCAGATTTTTTTTTTTTTACTTTCTTAAATTTCTTAATGAGTCAAAATCACATTGAACGAACATATAATATGGACCTGAGGTATTATCATTTTGTTTGCACATCCAGCAAGTAGACAGGTCGTTGGGATTGGAGTCACATCAATATTATTTCTAGACCAATACAATATGTACACATACATTGGTAGAAACTAATTGGAGAATAGGTATGTTAAAGTGTCAGCATCTGGTGAGCCCACCTTTACACGTGACTCATCAATAATGTTGAGCAATATGCATGATCATATCCATCGATCGATGCCATAGAACTTTTAGATACATATATCGGTTATATATGTGGCTGAAGGAAAATGAAGTACGTAGACTAGTCACTAGTGTGTAATGCTAGTGAATGATATATCTTTGTCACTACTAATGCTGATTGAGCATCTCACAACTCACAATATTACGTTACGCCACAATTTATTTGAGACTGTGATCAATAATTAGTGAGTTTTGCTTTTGTTGATTCGATCGATCTTGATTCGATCGATCGAACAATGTCATCGATCTCGATCATTGAGTGCATTTCGTTAAGAGCGCCTCCCTAAATGAGCCTTTTCGAATTTAATCGGGATTTCAATGCAAGATTCGGACATCGGGTGAAGTGCATTTGGTTAATATATGTTATGGTCGAGTAAAATTTGCTAGCTAGATCGTTCAAGTTGTGTCTTTATATTGCTTCAATATATAATACAGTACTATATATATAGAGAGAGGGGGGGACTGAGAACCCTTCAAATTTCTCCACATATTGCTATAACATTATAAGTATTGAAAAAACAAAGTCCCCACTTGCATATGTGCCTAGTTGTGTCAAATAAACGAGTTTCTAAAAGTTAATTGAGTTGAATTCAAATGAGCTAAAAGGCGAGTTATGATTCAACCCGTCCAATTAATTTTTATTGAGTTTAATTTTTTTGTTTATTTAAGTAGTTCATAAAATTATTTATTTCCCTTATTATGACTATATTAACATATCAAATAAAAAATATTGATCTTTTTTTTATATAAAAATTTACAAAGCTTTTTATGAATTAATTTGAGCTAACATATCAACAATCAACCTCATTTTTAAATGAGCTAAAATAGACTAAGCCAATAGATTGACAGGTCAAACTATTCATGTTTTCATTGGTAAATTTTCCACCCCTGCCTAAAGTTGTATTGCATTTATAAGGCTACTTCAGACGAGGAAAAACGCTTAGATTACTAGCTTGCGATCGACATGATGCTCAAATTAGGGAGAAAGAGAAAATCGTCCCTACTTAATTTGATAATTAGTAGAGTAGGCAATATATAAGTTGTGTTATATGGATTATCAATAATGATAAGTGTTTGCTTATGATCTTTTGGACCCAAAAGAAAGCAAAATTATTGGTGGGTAATCAATAAATAATGGGCCTCTCTGTCATAATTGTACCTACAAAGGTTAGCCGCCTAACCTTGTGTGTTTAAATGGCTTATGGGCCACAAAGAAGACAAAAGGGCAAATTACATCCGGTGGCCATTGCACAAATTAATTATCAAAAAAATAGTCATTCATTGTATAGACATGTATAGTCAGTGTATATTTTATGTATAGTCAAGCTATATTCAGTTTTGAGTGTAGCATAATGTATATTCAGTGTATAACTCATATATAAGTAATCTATATTATATAGTCAGTGTATATTTTCTATGACTTTTGACAAGCTATATTGTATAGTCACTGTAAATTTCCTATGATTTTGACTACTTTTTATGTAAATAAAACATGATTATATTTGTAACAAACTAATTAGTTTATGGTATATATTTAAAATTGTCCCTCACAAAATGGAGACGAACTTATTCGTAGGATCAGTTCATGGGCCGAGTGGTATTTGATCTTCTCCATTTCTTTTCATCTTACTGTACTTAATATATCACAAAAATGCAATAAGTAGACAAATAACACGCTCTGTATAGATGGTTATTTTCTTTTTAAAAGTATGAATACGTAGTTACGATTACTGATTCTAGTAATTAAGATACTACTCCTTCTATTTCATATTAAGTGAATTTGTGAGGCAATACACACATATTAAGAAAAATATTTAAGGACATAATTTGAATTATGCTTTCCACTATTGCCCTTTGTAAAATCATAAATATAGTTTTGCAAGTAGTGTGATTTATTTCCTAGAAAATATAAAACTTCAATAAATAATAGGGCAAATATGAAAAAAGTTTCAAACATCTATCTTGAACTTTGAACAATTCAATTATTTTGAACAATGAAAAATTTCTCAAAAATTCACTTAATATGAAAGGAAGGGAAGGAGTATTGTTTTATAGAATTAATTGTTCTTTCTCTCATTGTTTTATAGAATTAATTGTTCTTTCTCTCTCCTTTCTCTTCTAGATGAATTGAGTCGTTCATTTCGGTGGCTTTATATTTTGTTAAATACGAAGTGAAAGCAGCTCAGTATGTAACATTTTAATGAACAAAAGTTGTCAAAAGACTATAGCTTTAGGCTTTTAGTTACACAACTTAGATACAGCGACTTCTACTACAGATAGAAGAAACAAAAAGCAGACTGATATATGTTAAAATTACGCAAATGTCATTATTTTAGGTCACTATGTATATTTTATTTTTATTTTTTTAAAAGTTATCAAAATATAGTCTTTTGGATTGACAAAATATAATACTATCATCTATCGTCTTTTGGATTGACAAAGTATAATACTATCATCTATCGTTCTAAAATTTTAATTTTTTTATCTATTATTTTTCCATAAAATTTTTAATTTGCTTGAAAAAAATTCTATTAGACTGAGATCTAAAAAATTATTTACTAAATAGTAGTAACTATCTGAAAAAAAGACGATGGGGTGAAAACTTTTATTGGCAGAAGAAGTCAAAAGACTATGGTTAGTCTTTATCCCCAATACCATTTTTGAGATTCACTACTTATATTTTGTTCTTATTTTTAAAATTTATCCAAATATAATGTGTTTTTTTTAAAAAAAATAAATCAGTTTGCTTGAGAAAAGATCGATCTTTTAGACTGATCATAGTGATGTAAAAAAACAAAAAAAAAAACTTTTGCAATTGAATAGAAATATATTGTCAAAAGATTCGTCTTATAAATTAAAGCAGGTAGAAGCAAAACAAATTAATGAAGCATTAAACCAGAAAAAATATCAAAAACTAGTGCTACTAGATAGAAAGCAACAGAAATAATTCACGCATACCTGTTTATTTTTTTTTCTTGGCGTTGCCATTAATTGGTACCAAAGTGATAAATTACTACTCATTATGCTGCTGATCAGCTATTTAGGGTTAAAACTACCACCTATTATCCACAACTCACATTGATGGAGCGTGAGAAATAACTGTTCTATTCTCCGTATTATAAAAGGAGTCCTCTCTCTACCAAAACATAGAGTAAGTTCCAGCAAGAAACAAAACTTAGTTCTTTGTTTAAGAACAGAAGACAATCAAGTATTTCCGCCGCTGATATCGGTCAAGAAGAAAACTATGGAGAATTCAGGTATATTTCTTGATTGGCTTATTGTTATAGAATTGTATGTGAAAATCATTAAGGTCTACGATTCTGAAATCTTAATAGCCTAACATGTGGTATCAGAGAAGGGTTTAAGAACTAATGATTTTCCAATTTATGAACCCTAATTATGTGTTTCGAGAATTTGACATACTGTTAAGTGCCATCAAATATTATTGTTTCCGCTTATTTGAATTGAAAGCGATCTTGTGTACCTGTTTACTATTGTCGAATTAATATACCATTAGATGGCAACTTCAAATTGCATTCTGTTTGGTATATGACTATGGCTTGTTTAATGATAACATGTATAAGAGTATGTGAAATAGATGTATGATTCCGTATATGAATCCATGTAAAAGAAATAAATGGATAAATTAGAAAAGATAATGGATTTGGATTTACAGTGAATATGTGATTTATTAGAATCATATTTGAATTACATGTCTATGCTTTTCATGAAAGTAGTATTATTTGGAGTTTTTCCTGATTGTACTTGATGAACTCACAATGCATTTAAATACCTTGAATTTAGTCTACTACACCCACAATATGCTGTGACTACAAAATTTTAAAAAAATTACAGTTTTCGTATCCTTCTTGGAATTATATGTGAGATTAATTAATCACCAAAGTGGTCTAATCTTTGAAGAATTAATTTTAAAATAATGATTAAACTTAAATTCAATTATTCAATTTTTTTATGCTTATAACCGATATAAAATTTATGGATAAATTGAAGTTTTTGGTTATAAGACATTTATAAATCGCCAAAGGTTGATTATTTGTTTATATAATCATCTAACATTGATGAGATGATTTAGATGAATCGTTAATTTATTTATTTATTCAAAGATAATAAATATTATTAATTAATATCTTAAAAATTATTGAATAATAAAATTTTATTTTTAAGCATCATTATGTTTAAAATGGCATGCTAATGTTTCTCCCAAAGGAGGACATCAATATACATTAAAATACATAAACCATTTATGAATCTAATAGTATATTTAAAGTCATAACTCAAAGTATTAACAAATGAACATGTTTTACTTGCAACATTTGCCCTTATTTACACTCTAAATCTGTTACGATTTTTAACTTTCTGAATTTTTTACACTGATGCGAACAGATTAGATTTCATTTCGGAGTTTTAGATCTTGATGTTGCGCTTTACAGCCAACTGCTATTATTGAAATCAGCATTAATGAAGAAAGGTCTTATTATAAGCATTGAAATCAATTTAACAGATTAGGCCTAATGTTCATGCAAATGAATATTGCGGGTTACATTAACACTACTCTTCTCTAAACTATGGAGAATTCAGGCATGTTTCTTGACTGGCTTATTGTTATAGAATTGTATGTGAAAATCATTAAGTTCTACGATGCTGAAATCTTAATAGCCTAACAGAAATATAGATAGGGAATTTTCATAAACAGCAAACAGAGCACGTTAATTAATTAGGTCTCCTTAGCTATATTTTCACTATTTATCATAAATAGCTATATTTTAATTTTCTACGCATTTGTATTTTTGTATTTTTTTCGTAGATTTCAGAGAAAAAATACAAAATTAACTAATTTGTATCAAAATGAATAAATATTAGGAGGAGAGAGATGAGCGAGATCAAGAGAGGGAGGAGAGAGGATTGTATTTTGTATTTATTGTACATTGTATTTTATATTAATTTGATTCATAATTATTTTGTATTATGTATAATTGTATTCGAAATACAATGGATACACCTGTACTCATCCTCTCTTTGATTGGATACAATTGATATATAATATGTTTGACAGAGATATAAAAAAAATACAAATATAATTTTTCAAATACAATTAATATAAAATACAAAAATCTCACATATATTTGATTGAATACAATTGCTACTTCCCTTTAATTGTTTTATAGTTTATCTGGTAGTTTTATTTTATTTGTTTGTTTTTTTTTAATTTTAAATTTTTAAATTTTTATTTTTCTGTCGTTTTGGGACTGGATCCAGCTTATTGGATCGGGTTGTTTTTTTTTTTTGGGGGGGGGGGGGGGTTTAGATATATATATAGAGAGAGGTGGCGAGATCAAGTTTTTTTTATTATTATTATTATTATTATTTTTCTCGTTTTTTGGACTGGATCCAGATCTGATTGTTTCTTTTTATTTTTTTTGGAGAGAGGTAATGAATCAGTGAGAGAGGGATATAGAAAGAGCGAGAGAAAACGAGGAGAGGCAAGGAACAAAGAGAAATTGCTATAAAAACAACATAAAATATTTTTTAAACTATAATTGTTTTTCATAAATATGTTGAGAATTTTACCTAATTCCATAATTTTCCTTCATATATAAGGGCTCAGAGGGGTAGGGTCCTGTAAATCGGAATTCCATATAAATCCGATCCTAAACGGAAGGACAAAGAACAACCGCTCTCCATTTCAATTAATGTTGAACTGCTTGATTGGACTCTCTTATTTTTACTCGTCTTCTTTTACTTTGTTATAATCATATGGTTAATATTTAATTATACTATTATTAAAAAAAATTGAGATTTATGTAATACTTTTTTATCTAATTTTTTATTATTTAAGTTTTAATTTTAAAGATTGATTAAATTGAGTTTGGACAAACGAAATATATAGGAGTATTATTGGATGGATGGATGGATGGAGTAGCAAATAGTCTGACACATTTTTATGACAAGCCCATGAGTTCAATTTTGAATAGTGGGACAAACATTCAATTTTTAGAGAGACTAAATGCTCAATAAATTAGACTTTATGAAAACGATAAACAATCCAAAGTGAAGAAACATATCTGTCTAACACAGACAAAAAAAGAAATAATAATAAAAAATCACCGAACTCAGGGAATTGATTCCTCTGCAGAGCAGAAACTGCTATGAATACACAAGTGGATGCATGTCAATGTAAAGATAAGAACAGCTTACGAATTTGTAGCTTTTTCAAGTAACTTATAAGTACCTAAGTTACTTTGCAAATAATATTTTTGATGTTTGGTCCTTAAGAACATAACAGATATATAGTTTAATCATTTTATGATCATACGTATATATTATATATTCTTGGGTATTTTTATTAATTGAACGGCTATTCAGATTAATTCATCTAAATTAATTTATATATCTATCATAGTTAATTTTAAGTTTTATTCCATCCTTACAATACGTATATCTGGAAGCTAGCTCATCATGTATAATTGAAGGCCTAAAGTAAAATTTTAGTTCGAGGCCTAAAATCTAAATAAACTTCATATGTATTTATTCATAAGATTTTATCAATTCAATGTTGAAAAGCATTTTTTAATTTGTTCCTGGGGCAATTATTATATGAATTGTTAATATAATTCTATAAGTAATAAGTTGACAAATTTTAAACGAAGATAAAAGTTAGAACCATAGAATTTGATTCAAGAAGTTAATGACTTGGTATATCCTGTTGTAATATGTTTGTTGTAAATTGTAATGCTTGAAAACCTAAGAAGAAATAAAAATAATAATTGGAATTCACTTTTTGCAACACTTTTCGACTATTGATTCATATTTTTGACAGTGTAGTACTCTAACTTATCAAACATTCCCAAGATTTGACGAAAGAGAGTGCAAAAGGATTTTTCTTTTTTTAAAAAGACAAATAATGTGAATGTTAGCAAAGAGAATTTAAGAAGACAAAACAGTATTTTCTCGATTTCTTCTATTCGAATGAAGTTAACGGGAATAAAATAATATATATATATATATATATATATATATTTTAAATTTTTATCATAAATAGCTAATTTTTTATTTCACATGTCAATTCCCTTTTATTTCACGAAAATAGTTCTAATACCACTGATAAGGAAAAAGTTTCAAATTTGACCACCAAACTAATTATCATTTTAACTACCAATTAAATATTTATCCTAATCGGCCACCTCCAAACCCTTACTATAGAACATAATCAATCTAATCATTACTATAGGACTTATATTTAAATTTTGACGGTATCTTTCTTTTCACACCGGATCAAATTTCAAGAACCTCACTTTATTTATCAAATTTTGTACAAAAGCAAACTACAACAAATAAAGTGAAGAAAGAAGTAATATATAATCTTTGTTTTTAAGCCAATATTGACCACTTGGAGAAAAAGTCTACAAAATGTGTTGTCAAAACAAGAAACAAGTTGCTCCATCATGTTTTCTGCCGCAGCAAAGGTCATGTGTGTCCTAAACTTGGTTAGAAAACATGAATTATCGAAAAAACACAAACTAAAACTGATATGCGCATCCAGAACTTGAAATGCGTTTAGGTTTGTCCTTTTCCTTCTTTTGTTAGTATTAATAAGTTCAATAAATCTGCAGTCTTGTTATAGATTTATTTATTCAGGCAATAATGGATATACTCATGACAAGCTGCTTGACTCATTCTACTAAACCTGCTCGACATTACTGTTTTTTAGTCCACTTCCAAAGGTGCCAAATATATAGGTGCAACAAATCAAATTTAACAGCTTAAGATGCGTCAAATTAATTAATAGGAAAAGGGTAAAAAGGCCCTTAAACTATATTAAATGAATAAAAATGTCTTTCATTTATAGTTTGATTCAAAAATATCTCTGTTGTCAATACTTTTATCCCAAAATACTCTTATTGTTACTTAATGGGTCAAAAATACCTTTTTTTCCAAATATATATATTATTTATTTAATTTTTGAACACATTTTTTTTCGAATAATTTTTTTTATTAGCAAATATTTATCCTATATTAATTTGGAAAAAAATAAATTATTAAAATACTTCTTATTTTATTATAATTATTTTTTTTATTATCTAAATGAAAATTAATGATGAGTTTACTATGAATTATGATCTTATATATATGACATATATTATCCATTAAAAGGGTATATAAAGTCATTTTATTTTAATTGATAAAAAGATATTGAGAAGAAAAAAATTATTTTTTATATTTTTATTAGTTAAAGTTAGTAATTTTAAAAGAAAATAAGAATAGAGTTTCTTAAAAATAATATTCTTATTAGGAATAAGATGTGTTTAAAAAGAAATTCGACCTATTTAGTAACAATAAGGGTATTTTTGAATCAAACTATTAACAACAACATTTTGGGACCAAAGTATTGTCGGCAAATACATTTTTGGACCAAACTATAAACGAGAGACATTTTTGTTCATTTCACATAATTTAAGGACATTTTTAATCCTTTTAAGTTAATTAATTAATAATAATCACGATGATCTAATCCATCCTTTTTTTATATTGATTGTTTTTAATTAGAAAAATGTAATTAAAGCTAATGTACTTCTCATAAACTCGTAGCTTATGTTCATCTGAAATTTAATTTACATAATTCCCAATCCAAGATTTCAACTATATGTTGGGGTTTGGGTTGGTTTTTTCGTATGTTTAGGTTTGGGTTGCATTTTGGCCAGGAGTGTATCCGAGTGGAGGGGTATGGATTCACGCGTACTCATGCTTCTCGCTTTATACCATAAATAATAATGTTATATTCAGAAGTTTAGTGATGTATCTAAATTCAAAAATTTTAATAATTCAAAAAAAATAATAAATAATGTAATTAGCTATTCACACTATGAAAATAACGTAGATTGCATATTAATTTAATATATGATAAAGGCGCTAAAGCAATGAACCTATTGTTTTTTAATTTAATAATTTTGGACTATTAAAGAGCTAGAGAATTTGGCACATGATATATGCTTCCTAAACTAATTCATTCCAATTAAAAATTTTCCTTTCGTGATTCGCCCAAAAACAAATTCACTATTTTTTTAATTCAATTTATAAAATCATATTTTACACGTGATAATTTATAATTCGTTCACGTTATTTTTTTTTTTAAAAAGCTAAAATTCTAAAATTATTTGTGGAATTTATAATTTGTTTCTTTTTACTTGTCATATTGTTTTTAAAGTCAGATGATATAAACTTTGATTGACATTTTAAAATGTATTTTTTCATCATATTGATATGACAAGAATTGCAATTCATAGTACTTCACATATAACTTTTGAATATCTATATTTTTATTTTAAAATATCAAATTAATGTAATCTAATATATCTTTAAAAATTAGTCAAGTTGACTTTCAAAAAGCACAACATAATAATTAAAAAGGAACAAGAGAGTATCAAATAATTTTTTAAAAGAGAGAGAGAGACAATTTCTTTTATACACTCACTGAAAAGAGAAATGGTAAAATATATTTAAAAAAATTTCTTTTCTTGATATTTCAAAAGTGACAAGTAAAAATAAAAATCAAATTTTAAAATAATGGACAATTAAAAGTGAACAAATGGAGTACGCATTCTGTTTCTTTTTATTTGTCACAATTTCTTTTTTTTTAAAGTCAGATGATATAAACTTTGATTGATATTTTAAAATGTATTTTTTCATCATATTGATATGACAAGAATTGCAATTAATAGTAATTCACATACAGCTTTTGAATATCTACATTTTTATTTTAAAATATCAAATTAATATAATCTAATATAGCTTTGAAAATTAATCAAGTTAACTCTCAAAAAGCACAACATGACAATTAAAAAAACACAAAAAAAATATTAAATCATTTTAAAAAAAAGAAGAGAGAGACAACTTCTTTTATACACTCACTGAAAAAGAGAAATGTGTCTCATAAAATATAACAAAGAGAGCAATAAAATTTTATTGAATGCTTAATTTCCTTCCATTCATATTTTATGATAGCTTTAGCTTTTATATTTAATCCAAAATAAATGATTTTCACATATATAATTAAGAAGGTATTAATTAATTATTTTTTTTCAAATTTATCCTTATTTAGATAAGTGAATTTACACAAAATCAAGAAATCATATACTGAGTTTTAAAAAAAAAATCTGAATAATTTGAGATTTAATATTTTCTAGCTTTTTTAGACATAAAGTTATGAATAATCATTTTACAATCAGAGTTTTTCAATAATTCATTTTTCATTTATTATTATAGATAACCCATTCAATGTTTCGGGAACATTGTTGATTTTAAACAAGATTTTATAAATTTTAATTTTGAAAAACTCTTTCACTGAGACAACTTTTTAGGAATTTTTAACCTTATTCTATAAGCAATGTGCTTATTTGAAAAAAAATTCAAGTCCCTTTATCTAATACTATGTGATTAAGTTATCGAATCTCGAGAGACAGTGACAACCTTGGCTATAGTTGATATTACATAAAATTAGGATTATATTGAACTCCTTGAATATGTCGACCAGAGTATTATTGTTTATTTGTACTACTTCTATAATACTTTCAATTCGGAAAAAAGTCTTTAACTGCTGGAATTAATTGTTAGAAAACTTTATTGAATCACCCAAGATCACAAGTAATTTATTAAACAGAGATATAAATCTGTAATAATGAAAATGGAACTAACCTTATTCCATCACAATAACTTGATTGAAGAAGACAAGATCTTCTAAGTCTTGAATACTGATTTCTTTAATTGTTCTTTTCTGAGATGGAGAGCGAAGAGAAAAAACCATCGTCCTTTTTATTTAGAGATCATATCTATTTAAAGATTATGATGTGTTTTTTCACATGGTACCTTTTCAATAAGTTTTCATCAGATTTAAGAAAAGATTCATGAGTTTTTTAAGTTATTTAAAATAAACCCACATTAATAGATATTTACTTTTAAGGCTTAAAACTTTAATACTTAATTAGATCGAATTTCTTTAATGACAGCATATCTATGTACAAATATATTAATATGTGGAGTCCATAAAATATATAAATTACTAACATTAGCCTATTCTTTTATCTTGACAATGCAAAGAAGAAAATAATTCCTTTTCTATGTTTTGTTCTTGTGGATTGATGAAGTAGGAGTTGTGTCATGACTAGTTAGTTAGAAGGTTGTTATTTGTTTATTGTAACTAATGATTAGTTGTAACTAATTAGTGGTTAGTCAATTAGTTAAATATCTAGTGTACAACTTGCAAGTTAGGCACAAATTAGCTCATGTATATATAATGAAGGATAGGAACATTCTAGCTCTATCTTTACAATTGCAGTTACTAAACCTTCTCTCTAATGGCAGAAGCTCATTGTCTCCTATAGCTAGTTCCTCTTCTCCTTTTCTGTTTTGTTCATCGTTGTCAGATTCTGTTTTCTTTATGGTATCAGAGCTTGTGGTCATTGATATGGTCTAGATTGAGCTATTCGAAGATCGAAATTATCGAAACCAGTGAGAGGAGCAATGGAGGATATTCTAGATAATGAGCTGCCAGAGAAGCTTAATCATAATCATCAATTGTATCTGAATACGACAGACTCTTTCGGAGTGGTACTAATTTCTATTCAATTAACCGGATCTGAGAATTACTCATTCTTGAGTCATTCGATGCGAATCGTCATACTTGGACGCAACAAGTTGGGATTCATCAATGGAACATGAAAGAAGGCTAATTTTGGTACAAACTTGACAGATCTATTAGAACGATGCAATACGATAGTCCTATCATGGATAATGAATTGCGTATCAAAAGAGTTACTAAGTGGAATTGTGTATTCTTCTGATGCAAGCTCTGTATGAAATGATCTGAAAGAGCGTTTTGATAAGGTTGACGACTCAAGAATCTTCCAGCTGTACAGAGAAATTGCAATCACAACTCAAGGTACGAGTAACATTTTTGAGTATTTTACAAAGCTACATTTGCTGTGGGCTGAATTTGATAGCTTAGCCTCTTTTCCTGAATGTAATTGCGAGAAATCACGTGATTTCGAGGAGTTTATGAAGAGACAAAAGTTACTACAATTTTTAATGAGATTGAATGAATCATATGAACAGTCTCAGGATCAGATTTTGATGTTAGTTCTACTTTTATCTATTAATCAAGTTTATTCTATGATGATTGAACGAGAAAGTCAAAGAGTTATAGCCAATGTGACTGGACCATCTATGACTGAGAAAATAACAGCTCTCATGACAAATCGAAAAGGAAATTTCAATAGATTCAAGAAGAACATGGATGTGCAATGTGATTATTGCAAGTTGAAAGATCATTTAAAGATAGATTCCTATAGGTTGCATGGTTATCCTTTAGATTACAAATTTAAAAGGAAATTAGGTAATACTGACACTCCTTATACACGTGATGGAGATCCTAGAAACAATGGATACCAAGTAAAAAAAGAAAAACCTAGAGGAAGAGCATATAATGTGAAGGAAGAGGTTTCTAAATTGTCAGAAGGAACCAGAGGCAAAACACTTGACAATGAGGTTTACAAAGGAGTAGCTTAACCTCACAAATCTCGGGTAATTACAATCAGTTGATGAAGTTGATAGAAGATCCTTATTACTGCAATCGATTGATATAATTTTTGGACAAAGAGCAACAAGGGGAAACCTCCTCAGCAAGCATGGGAAAATTGACAATTGCAGAATCACCTCCAAGTATGGAAGGTAACATTCTTGGATCCAATGTGACTGTAAATGAGGAATCAGGTATTGTTTCGACATCTTGTGTAAAAGATAAAAGAGAGGATTGGATAGTAGACTGTGGAGCTACAAATCATATGACATCTAATAATTGTTGCAAGAAGAACATACTGTTGTTAGTGATAAACAGGTTCATCTACCTAATGGTGAAGGAGTAAATGTAACTCACACTGGTAGTTGAAAAATAATTGATGACCAGAATATAAGTAATGTGTTATATATACCTGACTTTAGGTATAACCTATTGTCAATAGCCAAGATAACCAGGGAGTTGTGTTGTTCAGTCAATTATTTTTCTGAGTTTTGCATATTCCAGGACCTCTCAAGTGGGAAGGTATTGGAGATTGGTAGAGAAAAGAAAGGTCTTTATTTGTTGAAGCACAGAACAAAAGGACAACAAGATAAGCAGTAGCCGATCAGAGGATTGATTGCTACAAAGAATACAATAGATGTTATGTTGTGGCACAGAAGGATGGGCCATGCCTCTATTGGTGCAATGTAGAAACTACTACATATTGATCATATTGCAAATAAGTTTTAGATAAGTGTGAATTGTGTCCTCTTGCTAAACATACTAGAATGTCTTTTCCTGTTAGTGACATCAAGTCTTCTACTGTTTTTGATTTGATGCATTTAGATGTATGGGGTCCTTTTCATGTTTAAACTATTGATGGATATAAATTGTTTTTGACTGTTGTTGATGATCATTCACTTATGACCTGGATATACATGCTCAAACTTAAAAGTGATGTTATAGTAGTGCTTCGAAATTTTATATAGCTGATCCAAACTCAGTTCAATAGGACCATTAAGATATTCAGGTCAGATAATGGATCTGAGTTTGTTAATTTCGAATGTGCACAATTATTTTTGGATAATGGTATAGTGCATCAAAAAAATTGTGTTTACACTTCTCAACAGAATAGAGTTGTTGAGAGAAAGCATAGATACATTTTGGAGTTGGCCAGGGCAATCAAATTTCAAGGAGCTCTTCCTTTGAATTTCTGGGGACATTTTGTTTTTGGGGCTGTTTACATGATGAATAGATTACCTTTAGTTGCCTTAAAAGGCAAAACACCATTTGAGGTATTTCATGGTCACAGAGGTTCTATTAATCATCTTCGAACTTTGTGATGTTTGTGCTATGCTAAGAGGTTGACTTCAGGTGATAAGTTTGAAGCAAGAGCTGTGCCTGCAGTTTACATGGGGTATTCTTCAGTGTCTAAGGGTTATATATTATACAACTTAGTTACTCACTCCTTTTTCTACTTTCATTTTCTTCCTTTCCTTCTCTTCCCTCATTTTCTTTTTGGCTGAATATATAAATCTGATAATTTAACTTGATTTCAACAGGTGATTATGAATTTTAATTTTGAGTGCGCACATTTTATATAAAATTGAATTAGTAGATGTACATATTTTATGTGATACAATACACTTAGAAATATACGAGTATGTGTTTATTTATTCTATTTTATATAAATTTAAATGGCTTCGCAATTTAAATTTGATTATGTAAAATTTAGTGAATATTCTGTTTTCACAATTCTACATATGTTTTTAATTTTCCGATAAAAAAAACTAACTAATTCATCAAATAAAAGCTAGATATTTCTAATTTTTTCTTTTAAATTTGTTAATATAAGTTTCTAACTTTTAGGTTCTTCTAGAATTCTCCAGTTCTACTTATTTTCCTATGGTGTACCTAGAAGGAACTACTTTAGTGTCGAGATCGTAAGGAAGACATTTTTGAGGAATGTTATGGTAATAATTGAAGTTATTTGTTGAAATGATCACTCAATTTAATTTGTCATAGTTGAATATCAAATTCACTTTTATCTTATTTTTCCTTTCAGAAGTCGTAACTTATTTTGTTCATGTGACTTTCTACGACAAACTAGAAATTTAAGAGGCTACGTCTATTCAATCGTGCATCCTCAGGAAAAATATATATTTAGGATTAGTTGAGTTCTAAATAAATTTACGTATTAATTTTAATTTTTAAGCATATTTTTTTTTAAAAAAATAAATAAATTACAATCGGCACGATGTTATTAATAAATAAATATCGATTTATTTTTTTGATTCAAATGACCATGAAAATTAATAAGGTAAATTAGATGATTTTTAAAAGATAAAAGAAAGATACATAACTTTGATAACGAATATTTACTAAAACTTTAACACGTCAGAAAAATTAAAGAAACTCAACTAGTCAACTAATCAGCCTTTTTTTTGATAAATTTTATTATTTTATTGATGAAGTAATGAGTATAAACACCACCTTACACCATTTAGGGCAAAATTCATTTTCTACATTGCCCAATTGATTAAAAAAAAAATCAAAAATAAAATATTTAACACTTTAAACCTTCGTGTCTCCCCTATTTATTACCTGAAGCTACTCTCAAATAGGAACATTTTAGTTTAATGGTCTTTCTCCCCAATTCTTGCCCCATATTTTAAAACAATGCTTCATCCTCTTGGCAGCGGCTAAGTATTCGACGGCTTGAAGCGGTTTAAGTATAGTCTGTACAACTTCCTTCAATGTTTTGATCCTCAGCTCATCAGCTTCTTCCATTACACCCGCCATGCATCGGCTATGTTCATCTAAAGCTTCATCTACATTCCCACACTCATTCTTGATTTTGCTGGCGATCGGCTGGTCCACTATGTTCTCTTGCAAGCTAGCCAATTTTGATGAAAGTTTATCCTCTTCCTTAATCGTCCTGGCTTGCAACGCATCGATCATGTTCATTTGTTTCGATGTCAGCTCACCGAGGTCACCGACCTTTTTCCCTTGAAGAAACTCGGTTAAATGAGATTCGATATCTAAGCCGGAGAGCGCGTACAAGAAACGTATGTAAGCACCGGGTCTGCAGCCACCGATCCATTTAACCGAGTTCTCCAACGGGGTAGCTGACGTGGGCCCAAAGAACGGTGACACGTGGATACGGGCTTGGCGGCTACGTTGGTTAGCATAATCTTGAAAATTTTGTACGGTTTTTTGAATGAGTTGGGTGAGCTGTCGATCATCTTTTTGGCCGTTTCTTGCCTGAGTTGCAGCTTGTTCAAGCTCCGCTACTTCTTCACGTTGCAGAGCCATCCATTCTTCCTCCGTTCGATCACTACTAGTGCTGCGGCTTGAACTACTTGCCATTTTAATTTATTCAATTTATAGTCGATATATATATATATATGCTTAAGTAGAAAAAACACGCTAAATATATAGCCCCATTTACATGCAAAAAAAAAAAGGACGAAATGAGAATGTTTGAGATGGTTTAATTTGTTTGTCCACATGCAACACAAGATAAATTTAACTTTCGTTCCCATCTCATCTATCTTTAAATTATCGGGTTATCATCCTATGCTTATAGGGACAAATATGTCTAATACTATAATCAACATTTTGTTTCTGCTACGCAGGGGTTTGGTTTTGACCCCTCCATGTATGTTGATTGACAAATAATATATTGAGTGGAATATCAATCAAAACCTTAGGTAACAACATCGAAATTATTTACAAAAGATGTGCCAGTCTTATGGAAAGAGCATCTTTTACTGTACAGGGTATCAAATCAGTAATTCAGTTTGAATATCTCAGCACTCACACATACAACCTATAATATAATTATTTTGATCATTAAACTCATTTGTTTTTGTTTTGTATTATCAAAAGTCATCTAATTTTGATTAGTCAAACTTCATAATCGTTTTAATTAAGAAAGAAATATAACTTTCGGTATTTTTTTAACAACATGATAACATTACATTTTAAATAAAAATATGTAAAAAATTAAAATCAACACTTGAATTTATTTCAGAATTGATTATTCGAAAAAGACAACACACATGATGAAGATTTTGCCGCTGAAATCCATTTTAGTAAAGATTTTTTTTTCATTCGATGTTAATAGTCCGTGGAGCTTCGATTAAATCTGAATCACACACTATATGGTCAATTCGAGGGTGACGCTTCCAACATGATTTTTTCTATTCTCAGAACTCAAAATCAAAATCTCTAGTTAAAAGTGAAGTTATTTCACCACTACACCACAACCCACGTTAATATTTTTTTGTAAAGATACAGATACAGAGAATAGTCAAAAGACTGGTCGTCTTCCAAAGGAATTATTTTTTTTCTCAACTCCAAAATAAATGTGTCAAAGTAGTTAATTAGTCTATGTACTTCTGTATATCAATTTTAGTAAAGATACAGATACAGAGAATAGTGAAAAGACTGATCGTCTTCCAAAGGAATTATTTTTTTTCTCAACTCCAAAATAAATGTGTCAAAGTAGTTAATTAGTCTATGTACTCTGTATATCAATTTTAGTAAAGATACAGATACAGAGAATAGTGAAAAGACTGATCGTCTTCCAAAGGAATTATTTTTTTTCGCAACTCCAAAATAAATGTGTCAAAGTAGTTAATTAGTCTATGTACTTCTGTATATCAATTTTAGTAAAGATACAGATACAGAGAATAGTCAAAAGACTTGTCGTCTTCCAAAGGATTTTTTTTTTCTCCACCAAAATAAATGTGTCAACGTAGTTAATTAGTCTATGTGCTTCTCTGCAAGACAAGTGGTACTAAGTCTGGCAGCGGCATCAAAATCAATACAATCGGATCGGGACCGTCAACCAATTGGACTTATCGGTAATTGTAGGAACGGCCGTCCTGGTTCGGTATGTACTGGACTGATATCGGACCGAAATCTCAAGTTCTTTTAATTTTTAATAATTTTAATTAAATTAAAACTTGATTGTTTATAACTGATTTTTTTAAAAAAATATATAACTTATTTAATATTTCTTTTAAAAAATATAACTTAATAAATTAGACTTTTTTTAAAGTTTAAATTATAAACTCTTAGGAGTCGTTTGGTGGGAATGCAAGTTATGCTGAAATTAGTTATTCTGACATTATTTTTTATTAATTATTTGATATGTTGTACTAAAAACAATATCCTTTATATACTTTCTAAAAATAAAGAAAAAATCACACCATATATATATATATTTATATTTACCACTTATAACATTTTATTTACCAATCTTAACATATTTATATTTATTTAAAATTAGTTTAAATGAATCCCTATTTAATTTCTTTAAATTAATTGTTTTTTGTTATGAATATACTACCTTAACAATTAATTAGACGGATAGAGTAAGAAAAATAAAACAGAAGAGAGTGATTGCAGTATGTATTTTTTCTTTCTTCGGATGATCAATTTGTGCCAATTTGATGGCATTTTATAGCCATCAAAGATGAAGAAAAACAAGTGGGTTAGTTGCCCACTTTGAGTGGGCCCCACTAATATAGAATATTATGATAAGTGGACAATCCACTTTCATAATACTCCCCCTTGGATGTCCACGTGTAAAATAAAATTTTACAAAACATAATATACATATTTATCATGAATATCCATAAAGCTTGTGTCTACATATCTGGTAATACGCCTTGATTGCTGCCTCATTAAAAACCTTACCAGGAAAACCCAGTGGGACAAAACCTTGGTTAAGGGAAAAAGAGTGCAGCGCGTATTTTACTCCCCCTGATGAAAACTTCATTTGATATTTTGGAGACGGCGCATTCCAACCTTATGCCTTAGCTTCTCAAAAGTTGATGTTGGTAATGCCTTTGTGAATAAATCTGCAAGATTATCACTTGAACGAACTTGTTGTACATCAATTTCACCGTTCTTCTGAAGATCATGTGTGAAGAATAATTTTGGTGAAATGTGTTTCGTTCTGTCTCCTTTTATGAAGCCACCTTTCAATTGAGCTATACACGCGGCATTGTCTTCGAATATAATTGTGGGTACTTTAACATTATTTTCCAGACCACATCTTTCTTTGATGAACTGTATCATCGATCTCAACCACACACATTCTCTACTTGCTTCATGAATTGCTATTATTTCAGCATGATTTGAAGAAGTAGCAACAATGGACTGTTTTGTAGATCGCCATGATATAGCAGTCCCTCCGTGTGTAAACAGATAACCTGTCTGAGATCGAGCTTTATGTGGGTCTGATAAATAACCTGCATCTGCATAACCAATAAGGTCTGCGTAACCTTTGTTAGTATAAAACAAACCCATATCAATAGTACCCTTCAGGTATCGCAAAATATGTTTGATACCGTTCCAATGCCTTCGCGTTGGGGATGAACTATACCTTGCTAGCAAATTAACAGAAAATGTTATGTCAGGTCTAGTTGCATTAGCAAGATACATAAGTGCACCAATAGCACTGAGATATGGTACTTCAGGACCAAGAATTTCTTCATCCTTTTCTGGAGGTCGAAATTGATCTTTTTCCACTTCAAGTGATCGAACAATCATTGGAGTACTTAATGGATGTGCTTTGTCCATGTAAAATCTTTTTAAGATTTTCTCAGTGTAGGCAGATTGATGGACAAAAACTCCGTCTGCTAAATGTTCAATTTGCAGACCTAGACAAAGTTTTGTCTTTCCAAGGTCTTTCATTTCAAATTCTTTCTTTAGATATTCAATTGCCTTTTGGACCTCTTCAGGGGTTCCAATGAGATTTATGTCATCAACATAAACGGCGAGTATAACAAACTCTGATTCCATTTTCTTAATAAAAACACATGGACAAATGAAATCATTTATATAGCCTTCATTTATCAAGTACTCACTGAGGCGATTATACCACATACGCCCTGATTGTTTTAGACCATATAATGATATTTGGAGTTTTATTGAGTATACTTCCCGAGACTTTTTGCATGTTTCAGGCAATTTTAATCCTTCTGGGATTTTCATGTAAATTTCATTATCAAGTGAACCATAAAGGTAAGCTGCAACCACATCCATTAGGTGTATTTCAAGATTTTTATGTACAGCTAAACTGATGAGATATCGAAATGTTATTCCATTCATAACCGGTGAATATGTTTCTTCATAGTTGACTCCGGGTCTTTGAGAGAATCCTTGTGCAACAAGGCGTGCCTTATATCTTACAATTTCATTTCTCTCATTTCGTTTTCTAA
Source organism: Solanum dulcamara (assembly GCF_947179165.1). Classification (NCBI taxonomy): domain Eukaryota; kingdom Viridiplantae; phylum Streptophyta; class Magnoliopsida; order Solanales; family Solanaceae; genus Solanum; species Solanum dulcamara. The sequence continues at coordinate 46,298,097 of NC_077247.1, forward strand.
CAAAAACCCATTTATAGCCAACTGGTTTTACACCTTCAGGGGTTTGGACTACAGGTCCAAAAACCTCACGTTTAGCAAGTGAGTCTAATTCTGATTGAATTGCCTTTTGCCATTCTGGCCAATCACATCTACGTCGACAATCTTCGACAGATTTAGGTTCAAGACTTTCACTATCTTGCATAAGGTTAATTGCAATATTATATGCAAAAACATTATCAACCGTAATTTTAGATCGATCTAACTTTATCTCATCACCGAAAGAACTTATTGAAATTTCTTCATTCACTTGAGTCTCGGGTTCACTGATTTCTTCAGGAATATCAAGATTACTCAAATCTTGGCCTTCTTTAGGAGGTTCTATTGTAGTATCATCTTTATTATTTCTTACGCTTCTTTTTCTAGGATTTTTATCCTTTGAACCCAACGGTCTACCACGCTTCTGGCGTGTTTGAGATTCAGAAGCTATGATACTTGTAGATGGTCCTTTTGGGACATCAATTCGGATAGGTACATTCACTGCAGGGATATGTGACTTAGTTATCCGTTTCAAATCAGTAAATGCATCTGGCATTTGATTTGCTATTTTCTGTAAGTGGATGATCTTCTGGACCTCCTGCTCACATGTGCGGGTGCGTGGATCAAAATGTGATAGTGATGAAACTTTCCACGCAATTTCTTTTTCTTTTTCGGGTTCCTTTTTCTCTCCCCCTAATGGCGGGAAAATTGTTTCATCAAACCGATAATCTGCAAATCGTGCAGTGAATAAATCTCCAATCAACGGTTCAAGGTATCGAATTATGGAGGGTGAGTCAAACCCAACATATATGCCCAACCTTCGTTGAGGGCCCATTTTTGTACGTTGTGGTGGTGCTACAGGCACGTATACTGCACAACCAAAAATTCTTAAATGGGCTATATTTGGTTCATGACCAAATACTAATTGTGACGGAGAGTATTTATTATAATGTGTCGGTCTTAGACGTACAAGTGCTGCTGCATGTAAAATAGCATGACCCCAAACAGTAATTGGCAATTTTGTTTTCATTAGTAGAGGTCTTGCTATCAATTGTAGGCGCTTTATAAATGACTCTGCAAGGCCATTTTGAGTATGAACATGTGCAACAGGATGTTCAATTTTTATCCCAATTGATAAGCAATAATCATTAAATGCTTGGGATGTAAATTCTCCAGCATTATCAAGGCGAATGGCCTTAATTGGATAATCTGGGAATTGCGCTCTCAATCTTATTATTTGTGCTAACAACTTCGCAAACGCCAGGTTGCGAGATGATAACAGGCACACATGAGACCATCTAGATGATGCATCTATTAGAACCATAAAATATCTAAACAATCCACTTGGTGGATGAATAGGTCCACATATATCTCCATGTATACGCTCTAAAAATCCAGGAGATTCGATGCCAACCTTCAGGGTCGATGGCCTGGCAATTAATTTGCCTTGATAACAAGCAGCACATGAAAATTCATCATTTGTAAGAATCTTCTGGTTTTTTAACGGATGTCCAGTTGAATTTTCAAGAATTCGTCTCATCATTATTGATCCAGGATGACCTATTCGATCATGCCATAGCACAAATATATTTGGATCAGTAAACTTCTGGTTTACGATCATATTTGCTTCAATTGCACTAATTTTTGCATAATATAGGCCAGATGACAGAATTGGTAATTTTTCCAAAATATATTTCTGGCCTGAGACACTCTTGGTTATACCAAGATATTCAATATTCATTTTATTTAATGTCTCAACATGATATCCATTTCTGCGAATATCTTTAAAACTTAACAAGTTTCTTGGGGATTTAGAAGAAAATAGTGCATCTTCTATAACAATTTTTGTCCCCTTAGGTAGAATTTATAGTAGCTCTTCCGGAGCCTTCTATCATTTTTGAATTAGCAGAAATTGTAGTAACATTAGCTTTTCTTCTAAGTAAATTGGAAAAATATTTCTCGTCTTTAAATATAGTATGGGTTGTTCCACTATCAATTACACAAATATCTTCGTGATTTATCATTGATCCAAACAAGATTTGAGGCATTTCCATATTTTCTTCACAAAGAAAGAAAGTAAATATTATAATTAATACATAATTTATTATACAAAGTTTTATTTCATTACATTGAGCTAGAAAAATACAAACATAATATTTAATACATACAACAACAAAGAGAATTATTTAAATATTATCGGGCTTATCAACATTCATATTTACTTCTGGAAAATTAAAGAAATCAGCTACATCTAGATGCATGGGCTCAATATTGTCCTCAGAGATAAAATTTGTCTCTGGATTATTTTCTGCCCTTTTTAACGATGCCTGATATAGCTGAACCAAGCGTTTTGACGACCGGCAAATCCGCGACCAGTGCCCCACACCTCCACATCTATGATATATTGTTTCTGAATTATTCTTCGGTAAAGCTTCTGGCTTTTTACCCTGCCTTTTATATTGCTGGTTATTTCTCGGTACCAGCCGAGCATCATGATTAAAAATTCTTCTTTGACTACGGCCACGACCACGACCACGACTGGGGCCATGGCCTCTTTCTCGTTGGTTATAATTTGCCTGATTCACTTCAGGGAGTGGCAAAGAACCAACGGGCCGACTATCATGATTTTTCATTAATAATTCATTATGGCGTTCAGCAATAAGTAAGTGAGATAATAATTCAGAATATTTTGTAAAGCCTTTTTCGCGATATTGCTGCTGCAGGAGCATATTCGCGGGTGGAAATGTGGAGTATGTTTTTTCAAGTTTATCTTGTTCCGTGATTTCATCTCCGCATAAAGTTAACTGAGCTATAATTCTAAATAAAGCAGAATTATATTCAGTTATATTTTTAAAGTCCATCAATCTCAGATTTAACCAGTCATAACGTGCTTGTGGAAGCATGACCAACTTCAGGTGGTCATACCTTTCTTTTAAATTTTTCCACAATTTCAAGGGATCTTTTAATGTAAGATATTGTAATTTAAGACCCTCGTCAAGATGGTGGCGGAGGAAAATCATAGCTTTTGCACGGTCTTGACTAGATGCCGTGTTATCATCTTTGATGGTGTCTGCCAGACCCATCGATTCAAGATGAATTTCGGCATCTAGTGCCCATGAAGAGTAATCTTTTCCAGAGATATCCAAAGCAACAAATTCAATTTTTGAAATATTTGCCATTTTATGAAAATAAATTTAAATAAAACTCTTACCACTTTTTGTTACCTTGAAAAATTAGCCGGAGCCTCGTGCTGATAACGTGTTATGAATATACTACCTTAACAATTAATTAGACGGATAGAGTAAGAAAAATAAAACAGAAGAGAGTGATTGCAGTATGTATTTTTTCTTTTTTCGGATGATCAATTTGTGCCAATTTGATGGCATTTTATAGCCATCAAAGATGAAGAAAAACAAGTGGGTTAGTTGCCCACTTTGAGTGGGCCCCACTAATATAGAATATTATGATAAGTGGACAATCCACTTTCATAATATTTTTTACATATTAAAAAATTAACGGATTACGGCGCATTAATTATTCTGTAACTACAATCTAGGGATTTCTTTACTTTTTTTACTGATACACGCAACCCAACCACATCCCCTGCCCCCCCTCACATTTCTTCTACACCCACCCTCGTCACTTTCTCCTTCCTTTCTCTTTCTTTAATTCCTTTCAACATCAGTCAGACAAAAATTCAATCTTTTTCTCCACAATTTCTTCTGTTCATTCACGATTTTAAGAAGAAATTTTTGCACCATGAAGAAAAATCAAAAATCTGCTCATACACTTTAAAAGAGTCTCTGAGTGTTTAGAGGATGAAGTTGATGTAGAGTTCAGCTGCCAAATTTTAATATTTAACCGAAACACCAACACACCGGTGAAGATGAATGTCACATCCGCGGGGAAGAATGTAAGTAATTTGAAGAGGAATAAATCCCAACAAAAAACAAGAAGAAACACACACTCAAGAAGAAACAAAGCTCATCAAAAAAAATAAAAAATCATGGCCAAGAGGTAAAAAAGAAAGGAAAAAATGGCAGAATCTCCTTCCAATGGATATTCGGAATCAAATTATGATTTTGTTAATGAAAAACAACCCCAAAGGCAACAGTCAGTTCTTAGGGGTGAGACCTCTAAACCCTCCAAAGAGGACCTGGTTCAAGTCTGAAAGGGGATTCAAAAATCCCCAAATCAATAAAGATCAAGACTGTTATCAAGATATTTTTGTCAATAAATAATTTTACATAGTTTAATTTAATTTTTGTGTGAACACCCTGTTTCGAAGCTAGTATAAAATTACTATGAAATTGATATGAATTTGATAATTGATATAATGTATGTTTTTAGTTGAAACGTATTTATTGGCATGAAAATGATATTTTATTTTTCATATTCCTGTGTATAAATATGTATAGACTTTTTGTTAATGTATTTTGTAGTGGACTTAACTTGGTTCAAATCTGACTTTTGGTATAATGTATAAGTGTGTTGGATTGAAATTAGTATGAATTTTGTAGTTATAACAAATTGGTATGCAGTGTGTTATTATAATTGATATAATGTGATAAGATTTTGATTTTCTTTACACTTTGTACTATTTTGATATGAATTTAATATGCTATGATGAATAATAAGAATGAAATTGACATACACTTACATGTTTTGTGTTTTATATTTATCCATTTTTTGATTAAATCAGAAAATTGGTACAATGTATAAATAGTTGGGTTGAAATTTGAATAAGTTTGATATTTTTTTTGCATTTGATATGAAATTGGTATGAATTTTGTAGTTGTCATATAGTTGGCTTGAATTTGTACTCTATGAACATAAATGGCATAAAAATGACATAATTTTGCAAGATATCAGATCTATAATGTAAATTGATATGAAATTTATATGCTATGATGCATAATCATCATAAAATTGTATTTACTTGTATGAAATTGATGTGGTTATGCATAAAAGTACTTTTTCTGTGTTTTATATTAATTCAAATTGGGTTAAATTTAATTAAGATTGATATTTTTTTTTAATTTGGCATGAAATTAATATGAATTTTGTAGTTGTCATATAGTTGACATAAAATATGTACTATGTGAACATAAGTGGCCTTAAAGTGACATGAAAATGACATAATAATAATAGTAATAGAAGAATTGAGGCCCAACACAAGAAAAGGCCTAAGTCTTGAAAAGTTAGCTCAATAATTAAGTGGCCTACATATATGTTTTATGACTTATTTCCCTCATCCTCATCCCATAGGTCATTTTCTTTAAGAGAGTTCAAGAAGAGAGAAGAAGAAAAAGAAACCTTGAGCTAGAGAGAGAGCTCGAATTTGGGAGGAAAAAAGTAGGTATGTTTCGATTTCACTCCGTAAATTAGTTATTTAAGGTATCCTATGGTGGTATAGAGGTGTTTAATAACATAAAAATCCATTTTGGAGCAGCAAGAACGAGTTGCAAGCAGTCCGTAACTTTCAGCACGCTAAAGAGGTTTTCGAAGCACAATTTTGGCTAGTTTTGGTCAATTTCGAATAAGGTAAGGTTTCTTCTTTAAATTTGGACTTTATGGGGTTGTTTTTGAGTGTATTATGTACCTTGTATACTGCTGAAAGTATAAAAAAATTGTGGATATGCTCAGCGAAAGAAACAACCTAAATTGAAGTTGTCGTAGTTAAATTATAGCTGAAGTGAGGCGTTGTGTGTTTGGAGGCGGCTGCTGGTTGTGTTGTGTGTGTCAGGGCATAAATGGGTTCTAAAAGAGTTGGGGGAGCTGCTAGTTGCAGCCACACGACCCCCGCTTCGTACGGTTAAAGGTTTTGCAAAATGAAAACTAGAAACCTTATTTTGGTATCGTAGTTTCGAGCGAGTCGTTTGGAGTTTATATTGCGTAATGTTGCCATATTATATATATATATATATATATATATATATGAGCTGCTGGTTATGTTGTTGGTTGGCTGTAGGTATTAAGGACGTAATTGGAGATTCGGATAGGGCATATTATAGAGGCGGTGCTGTCTGATTTCCATTAACTTCTTAACTAGTTAAGGAACTAGTCGAGAATGCGAGCGAGTGGATGAGTTCTATGAATACTCGTGTGTAACCTAAGGCGCTGAAAAGTCTAAGGTTGTTAATATTCGTATTGCTTTCGTGTTACCTAGGTTGTTAATACTCTTCTTTTGGCATGTCTTAGAGGCAAGTAAAAGGTGATATGATCTATGAAATAATTTCACTTCTAAGTGTCTCTTATTCACTTCTGGATGATGAACTACTTTCCTAGAACTTTCTATATGTTAAGAAAGTAATGAATGTACAGACTCCTAGTCTTAAAGACTATAGGATGAAAAGTGCTTCCGATTTCATAAGTGGCTAGTATTACTTTAGTACATGTCTAGGATCCCTGAGATTCTAATTGATGTAACCCCGAATGGCAACTAGAAGACACGTGAGGTGATCACATTACTACTCTGATCCTCAGACGCTAGCTTATTCTTCTTATACGGCCGAGTCTCCAATAATGATTTAATCTGCATATAATTGCTCACTACTCTACTCGTGTATATGGTAACACATCTTTCTCCGAGTCCCGGGCCAGCTACAGATTCGTGCTTAATCTCACTGCATTGTTCACCGAGTCCCTCACTAGAGGGCCGTGTACATATGTATATATATGATGATGTGATGTAATAAGGTGGTGATGACGCCGAACCTATGATGGTCCTATAGGTATGCTTCACCGGTTCCCTGAAAGGGCCGGCTATATTGTATAATTTCAGCATGCATGTTTATGATTCCCAGGATTCAAGTACAGGTTCCTTATATGACATTTTATTCTCTGTTTGTCTGTTTCAGATATGTTTCCAGCTATGTTATGCTATATTATGTTTTACATACTCAGTACATATATCGTACTGACCCCCTTTCTTCGGGGGGCTGCGTTCATGCCCGCAGGTACAGATATACAGTTTGGGGATCCGCCGGCATAGAAGTCCCACTCAGTGGTCCGGAAGTGCTCCATTGTGCTGGAGCCTAATTTTGGGTACTAAACCTTATTGTATATATTTGTTTTGATCACGGGTACGGCGGGGGCCCTGTCTCGCCTTATGTTACTATTTTTTTTACTCTGAGAGGTCTGTGGATACGTATGTGGGTTGTACGTATGTGGGTTGTATGTGTACGTGAGTTGTATATGAGTGGTATATGAATTGAATATGTACTGATGTGACTTATGATTTGGGGCGTTCCCTGTGTCGTGGCGGCCTTGTCGGCTCGCGTATATGCGTGTTATGGAACAACCTTATACATTACTACAACCTCGTCGTCTTGTATGTTTTCTTACCTGTTGATGCATTTTGAGTATAAACAGGAGACGGGTTATGTATAGTTGGCAGGGGTATACGTGTATGTCCAGTTCGGACACCCGTTACGGCCTACGGGGTTGGATCGTGACAACACATTACTAAGCAATACAAATTTAATACAACTCTAAATTATCAGGCACTCACACGTGAAATTTTCTTACCAGTTTTAAAAGGACAAAAAAAATCAATTATACAAACTTCATTCCAAATTCACACAAAATCAATTACATCCAAATTATATAAATTTCATACAACTCTAACTGATCATGTACTCATACTTATGATTTTTCAAAACTTTAAAAAAATAAAAATATATATTAAAAAAATCACATATCTGTATTTCATACAATTGTAATGACGTACATAATTATTATACAAAATTCATATAATATTCATACACTATTTATTACTTTCAGTCCAATTTAATACACATTAAAAACATGTCATATGTAGCCAAATTATACAATATTCATACGACTCAAAATGATCATCTACCCACAAATGAATTTACTTTTACCAACTTGAACAGACAAATTTCCAAAAAAAAATATATTAAAATTTGCTTTTAAGTATTGAAACTTATATAGATTTAACACCAATTTTATATACACGATAATAAATATGGAATCTCAGTATAATTTAAAACGAAAGAATTTCATATCAAAAACATGTTTTACCACAGAATCGCATTAAAAGGGCAGCTCGGTGCAATAAAGCTCCCGCTATGCGCAGAGTCTAGAGAAGGGCCTGACCACAGAATCGCATTATAAAAACGAAACTATTTATTAAAAATTACATTAAACAATGACTCGTTTGAATCTATAAGAAAATTGAGATGACAGAGTTTCTGAAAAAATAGAGAAAAAAATGAATGGATAACCAATCTGAACAATTCCACCTATCACTGTGTTTCACTAATATCGACATCAATCTTTCACTTTCCATTTGAATACCAACTGTATTCGATTGTAAAATCCACACAAAAAACGTCTAAATTGATAAGAAAGAAGGAGATTAAAGAGTTTCAAATTTTTTTTTTAAAAAATAAGATATGAGTATATCTAACCGCATAAACTAATCGCATAATTTAAGGATAGTAAATTCATTTTACTGTTACAACAAATCAAATGATTGAGAAAATTAAGGCTTTTCATTTTGAGGATTGATGGTAATCTCAACTTTTATAGTACGTAACTAAAAAAAATGCCCCTTTTTATTCTTTTTTTTATTAATTATATATTTTTTATTTTTTTAATACTTTAATTAATGCATATTATTTTCAAATATGTTATAACTTGAAAAATTTTATTGCTACAACCTCAAAGTTAGAAATTATTGTTACAATTCGAAATTTCTTATATTAAATATGACATTTTAAAAAATTTCACAAACTAAATTGTTTATTTACAAAAATACCCTTTTACTTAGCTTTTCATATATATTTTTTTGGTAAAGATTTAGTTATTCATTCTTAAAAATAAAACTTCTACCTTATTTAGTTTAATTATTTTTATGTATGAATTCCCATGAATTTTCTTTGTGTTCAAATATGTGTCAATTTTGGAGGTGTCAATACTCCACTCTAATGGCGTGATATGTGCACCACAAATAAGAGCCAATAAAAAGACCCACAATTCCTGAAAGACATCACGATTCCTTGTGGAAAAAATGATTTGTCACAAATTTATTTTACATATCACGTTTATTACAGAATTATGTATAAAAAATGAAGCAACTTATTGTTATACCCGGTAAAATTACCAAAGTACCTGTAGATGAGAGATTGCTTGTTTAATGCATCTTCCATAACTTTTTCAGTCAATCCAAAGTCGGAATATTGATCAAGGTGAAAAATTTAATGAAAAAATGATCTTGGATGAACTTTAGGCCAATCGGATTAAAAGATAAATTTTCAGAGTGAAGCGACAAAAACAGAGAAGAGGCAACAGGTCCGCATCGCGGAACTACCGCAGATTGGACTTAATTCTATTCTAGTTATTTTCTATGGGGTTAGAATTCGATCGACAAAATTTCAAAAAAAAATTGCACTATGAGGGAACTAGTCCGCGGCGCGGACTTGGTCCCCCACATGCCAATTTTTTTGCACGAAGTTATTTTTAAAGAGGGACATTTCATACTTTTCCCCACCCCTCCTATGCTTACCCCACGACTGATATAGGTCATTTTCGACCTTAAAAGAATTTCTAAACGCATTACTAAGTCTTTTACGCTAATTTAAGTTAAGAGCTAGGGCTAAGGAATGGAGAAGAGGCTAGGGTTCAAAAGATTCAAGCAATATCTTGCAAAATTAATTGTCCTGTCTTCATTCCAGGTATGTAAGGCTAAACTAAAGCTTGAACCTTGTTCTTCCATATGCCCCGTGATTGTGATAGGTCGATTTGTGAATGAATTGAGTCCCCATGATTGTGATAGATCGATTTGCAAATAAATTGAGTCCCTGTTATTGTGTTTCTTGAGAATTTTTTTTAAACTTAACATATTTTTATATAATATTGCGTTATTGATATTTTCTATGAACTTGTTCTTAAACAAATGATTTTTGACTATATACTCTATAAACCCTCATGACATTTTGACTAATATTGAATGTGTATAGGTATGATTTGGGATGTGAATATGATGATAGTCTTGATGAAACTTGAATAGGGATTGAGTCTACAGTCTTGAATTGTTGAATGTATGATTGTGATTTGTGTTGTGAGGATGATGATAGTCTTGATGAAACTCTAATAGGAATTGAGTCTAGAGCCTTGAACTACTAAATGTATGATTGTGATTTGGGCTATGAGCATGATGATGGTTTTGATAAAACTTGATAGTCTTTGTATCTTCATTATTGAACTAAATTGAATGGTCTTAACTAAATGTTGTCATAAATAATCGTCCCAACTACTCATAAATGAATAACTTGGAGATGATTGGAAGATTGATTGTCCGAAAGGATGGATTGGATAGATACGATGAACTGATAAAAGTCCATATGAGACTTGTTGATTGATTTGATTGGAACATTGATTGTCCGGAAGGACTTATTTGATAGAACCGATGAATTGATAAAAGTCCATATGAGGCTTGTTCATTGGTAGATTGAGATTGATTATATTATGAGCATTGAGTCATGAGAAGAGTATAGAGCACTGAATTGGGTAATAATAAGTAATAACTCAAACTCAATAACTACGTCGCCAAATGTAGGAGAGGATTGAACCGTTAAAGTCGGATATTTTCGTATTTTATTGTCCTGAAAAATAGGACTTGATTGATTGTTGGATCTAGATTGGTAGATTTGTCCTTTACCTTGGCAAGATATTGAACTGTTGTGAAAACAATAACGAGCTTGTTGTACGATCATTGGCTCATAAGTGATTGTTGTCGGATAAGAAAAACTCCCATATAGGTCTTGATAGTACTTTGATTTGATTTGATTGGATTGTTTATGATTAGTCTTTGTTTAAATCTTACTCTTGCTTTAGACTTATGACATCTTCATCGAGCTTCTTACTTCTTTATTTGAGTTATCTGAGTTGATACTATTCTAACTTATGCATGTTTCATTCTGCCATATTACATACTCGTACATTCCACGTACTGACGTCCATTTGGACCTGCATCATTTTATGATGCAGAGATAGGTTTTAGAGATCATCAACAGGTGATCCATTCATATTCCAACTGATTGGTAAGTCCTCTCTACTTTTGGAGGATGCCATTCTTTTATCATCTATCTTTAGATTTTAGACTTTTATTTTATTTTATTTGATGTAGCCATGAACCTGTCATTGGCACCACTCAGACAATTGATAGAGGATTCATAGACTAGATTGTTGACTTGTTGATTCGAGATTGTCTTTTGGCTAGTTTCATTCGTACTAGTCTTGTTGATTGAATTAGACAGATTGTTGGCCTTTGGCCTTATTCTATAAGTATCTATTTGATCATCTTGATGGGTTAAGTCTTCCGCTGATAGAAAGTTGACTGAATGATTGTGTAAATTGGCCAAGTGGTTCGCTTCGAAACTAGTAATAGTCTCTGAATGTCGGCCACGCCTAGGGTACCCTCCCGGGGCCTGACACTTATGGCTCAAATATAATAGCGAAAGATCGGAAATATAACAGAGTTTGGCCTCAGAAAAAGGGAACTGGAGAGTGCTTCTTACTGAAGAATATTTGGATAAGTAGCCACTTGAAATTTTTTATGTAGTCAATAACCACTTAATGTTTTTTTCATTTATTTTTTAGGGTTAGGGTATAAGAAAAGGAAAAAGTGGGGTAGGATTGTGGGGGTCATGGACCTCTTTAATATTTTGAAAACTTGGGGATAAAAAGAATTTTGGGGTCATGGAGTTGTTTAACATTTTAAAAACTTGGGGATAAAATCCAAGTTTATACCGACAAGACAATATTATATGGTGTTTACTATTTGTTAACAAATTAAGTTTGGTTTCAAGTAAAAATTTAGTTGTATAACTTCATTCTGAAATCATTGTCATTTTGTGTAAATATTTTGGATATAACCGTACAAGAAAATATATTTATATTTGGGTTTTTGAAATTTGTAATATTCGGTTTAAGATTTTAAGTTTGGACTCCTCTTGTTATTTTTAGTATTCTATTTTATTTGAACCACGGACCGACCCAATCCAACCCACATTGTTCAAGTCCTACAAACTGGCAGACTCACCCGGACCGAATTTAAAAATCCTATTCTTAAATGGGCACTAAAAATCATAGTTCAACCCTATCAAATTATGAATTGAATCGTGCTAGCCCAACGGGCCTAGCCCTTATTGATGGCTCTGGGCCGAATCCATCAGCATGAATTGAATATTGATGCCTCACCTCCATTAATCAAACACCTTTAAGATTTTCAATCTCTTCCACTACTACACTAGGCCACATACAATCGATATGAAGTCTCTGGGTATATAGTGGTTCCAATGCTTTCAACGAATAAGAGTCTCTATTTCCAAGAGTACTCACATCAACCAAACTTATTCCTTGCCCGAACTTCAACGATCTTAGTTTGTGTTTAGTATTTCCACAGCAAGACCACTATCTCTAACATTATTACAATGGAGAAAATGTCCTTCGGCTATTTGAATTGGTATAAAATTACCTTTCGTCCATCTTTTGCCTCCCAAATATCCTTAATGTCAACCTTTTGGCTTAAAAATAACCTTATTTTAAATGGCCCACACTCATTAGGTGGATAGGAGGACAATATTATATCAAATCCTATAGTTTAACGGTATTTTAGGCCCTTATCCGTTAAATAATAATATCACATTGCCACTTCTTCACTTCCTCTCTCTCCTACATACCTTTATCCCACTATGATAATAATATAAATTAAAAGAATATGAATATCTAGATTCATTTCAAGTTTGAGTCTCTGATATCCTAACTAAGAATAAGAGATTGAAAAAGAATTAAAAGAAGGAAGGAACAAGACAATTGGATAATTAATAAAAAAATTTAGGTTAATAAAATATAATAATATTTTTAAAATGGATATTCATGTGCAGATTTTAGATGGATCTCCAGTTATGAATTGAGTTATAACAAATTGGGTATTAATCTAAAATAGGCCAATAGAAAGATATCATGAAATTAATATATTTTTAAATATTATTTTTAAGCGTATTAAGTCAAAATATGAATTATATGTGATTGTTGTTAATTATTTGAGAATAGTTTAAATTTGGATCAATCAGATTAGGCAACATAATAAATAAATATTTAATAATTTTAGGTAGTGGAGTTGTTATAAATAAGAGCAAATATGAGTCAAATAATTAATATTGAGGGTATTTTTGAGCCAAAAAGTTGATGTCACAGATATTTAGGAACTGAAAGGTAGATGAAGGATAATTTTATATACCAATTCGAATAATTAAGGGGCATTTTAAACTTCTCCCTTTTTTCAAACATATAATACAAGATCTTCAAGTAAATAAAGACCCGAAAATACCTCAATCAAAGTTGAAACACTACTTTGCATCATCATCTGGATCAGCCCTTTAATTTGACAAAGTTGAAACAATAAAGTCGATCTCAAACATTTTTTTGTCTTTTTACATGTAAATAAGTGTTGTTCGATGATGAAATAGAATCAGAATTTAGAGTTTATGAATTTTAAATTTTAGTTCCTTAAAATTGCTCGCTTCTAAATTTATAATTTGTGCATATTCGATAATATTTTTTAAAATATAATTATTACAGAGTTTGGACCAAAACTATTGGATTCAGTCGAACCCACAATCAATGAGTAAGAGCCCTCTGTGTTTGGTAGATGGTTAGAGTTATGCAAGTATTACGAATGTAGGGATTAATTACGAGTGATTTTATGTATTAGTTATGCAGAGATTAATTATATATGTATTAGTTATTCCACCTTCTATCCTACATAAAATAATACTACATAGATTCTCTCATAACTTGTACATATTTTTTCACGGGTTTCTTAATTGTTAACCAAACATCATATTAATTTTATACATAAATAATTTATTTTCTATCTACCTGTCAAACGTCATGTAAATTATATGAAAATTAATACATGAATAACTTATTTCTTATCTAATTATCAAATGGTTCCTTTGGGTTATATATTTAGCTTCCTATATATTTTTCGGTAAAGTTAGATGATCAAAATAAATAACTTTAACAATTAAAATTATAATAAATTATGTGATCACACAAACATTCCACGCGATTATTAGGTTGATAAATGTATACAATTTTTTCGTAAGCATAGGATTATATCCTTGACTTGTATACACCACAACCCATATTGGTCCCAATTCAAAGTTATTACTCTACATTAGAAGTGGGAATGAGAGGAGCTTAGTTTTACTTAATTTTGGGCCAATTAAATTCTTGCTCATCACTTTTATATTGCAGCTTCAAATGAGTATTTTTTTGGCTTCTTCATCGATGGCCATGTGGGCCTGTTGAAAAATATTGTGCTCCCATATATGATGTAACTTAATTGTATGTTGACCAATTTGCCCTTTAGATTAACTTTTGGCAGCTTACTTATATTCCAAGTTTCAATTTTTCCGCCGTGTCATATTCCAAGTTTCAATTTTCCCCATACTTTATCTATTTATTACTTAAGTTGTCTAATATAATTTGGTAAATATGTGAACCTCCATAAAGATCCATCGCAGACAGGCTATTTATTTACATGTGGTAGTACAGCTATATCATGACGTTCAACAAAGAAAATTATGATTGTTACTTCTTCATATCATGCAGAGATAATAATCATCTATGAAGCGAGTCGAGAATGTCTTTGGTTAAGATCAATAACCCAACACATTCAAGAAACATGTGACATTTCTTTGAAAAGAGACGTTCCAACAATATTGTATGAAGACAATGCTGCATGTATAGCTCAACTGAAGGGAGGATACATCAAAGGAGACGGAACAAAACATATTTCACCAATTTTTTTTTTTACTCATGATCTTCAAAAGAAGGGTGAAATAGATGTCCAACAAGTTCGTTCAAGTGACAATTTAGCAGATATGTTTACCAAGGCATTGCCGACTTCAACCTTTGAGAAAATGAGATATAAAATTAGAATGCGTCGTCTTCGAGATATTAAGTGATGTTTTCATCAGCGGAAGTAAAATACGCGTTATACTCTTTTTCTATTAGCCAAGGTTTTGTCCCGCTGTGTTTTCCTGGTAAGATTTTTAATGAGGCAACACTCAAGACGTATTACCAGATGTGTGTACTCTTTTTCCTTCATTAGGCTTTTTTCCACTGGGTTTTTTCTAGTAAGGTTTTAATGAGGGCACAACATCTATGAATGCTCAGAATAACTATGTATATTATTTCTTGTAAATTTTTAATGAGGCACATTTCACGTGGACATCCAAGAGGTAGTATTAGTGGAACAAAGTTGGATGTCTACTTGCAATTATTTTTCCTTTTTGTGTGGGCCCACTTAAAATGGACAAGTTGCCCACTATATTTTGCTTCATTCTTCTGGATATAAATGGCCAGATTTTGGTAACAATTATCTCTTTTTTTAAACCACCATAATGATGGGGATTAGGCACTACCTAAATCTATGTATTGATTATAACAAAATTACACATTCGGTGGATTGGATATTTGTCTAATCCACCTTTGAGTTACATGAAAGATAAACAATTCATCCTTATACAAAAATATACCATAGTTTTTAAGCTGTTGATTAAAATTAGTATTTAGGTATTCTAATGGATCCAAGACAGTAAAGAGGAAAATACATTTGCCAAGAACAAAAAATATAGCTCTAGAAAAAGTGGGAGTTCCATGCATCCATGTCATTCTTCAATCAATTTTTAACTCCATTAGGTTGAAAGCTTCGTATATTATATTGTTGTACATGTGCATATGAATAAATCCAATTAGGAAACAGAAAATGGCCAATACTTGAAACCGCAATAACATTACATAATGCCCACACGTATGTAAACTCAACTACCCGATCTAATTATCTATCACATGTGTAATTATTTTGTAGAAAAACTCAAACTACTCTAATGATCACACATAGGTAATTGACAGAAAACTCAAGTACTAGCTCTTATTTGTTGGTATGTTGATGATCCCTCTTCTCGCCCCATTTTTGTAAACAAAGCCTCATCTTTTTGGCAGCGGTTAAGTATTCGACGGCCTGAAGCGGTTCAAGTATGATGAGTACAATTTCCTTCAACGTCTTCATCCTCAGCTCATCAGCTTCTTCCATTACACCCGCCATGCATCGGCTATGTTCATCTAAATCTTCATCTGCATTCTCACACTTATTCTTTATTTTGCTTGCGAACCTCTGGTCCACAATGTCCTCTTGCAAGCTAGCCAATCTTGAAGAAAGTATCCTCTCTTGTTTAATCGTCTTGGCTTGCAACGTGTCTATCATGTTCATTTGTTTAGCTGTAAGGTTACACACGCCCCTTTTCCCTTGAAGAAACTCGTTGAGATGAGAGTCGGTGTCCATGCCACAGAGTGCGTACTCGAAACGGATAAAAGAAGAGGGTCTGCAGCCAGCGATCCATAGGACCGACGTCTCCAACGGGGTGCATGAAGTTGGCACAAAGAGTGCTAATACGTCGAGTTGACTACGCTTGTTAACGTAGTCTTGGAAATTTTGTACCGTTTTATCAATTAGTTGGGTGAGTTCATCTTCAGTTTTTAGGCCCTTTTTGGCCTCAGCTGCAGCTTCTTCAAGATCAGTTACTTCTTTACGTTGCAAAATCATCCATCTCTCGTATACGCATTCTTCCTCCGTTGGACGACCAATACCAGTACTAATGTTGCCGATTGAACTACTCGCCATATTCTGTTTCTGTTTCCTAATTGGATTTATATATATACATAGCCCCACTTTACATATATGAAAAAAGGACAAAAAAGAATACGTATTTGAGATATTTCTGTTTGTCCACGTCCTGCATGAGATAAACTTTGAACTGCATGCCTATCATTAATTGCAAATAGTAATATATGCCGTAATTCATTTTTTTTTAATTGTATGCCTTTTAAATAATTTAAAATGTGAATAATTACCCAGAAAAATAACTCTCTTTTCTTCCTCATCCACCTTTAATTTCTATATATTAATCAACTTACTAATCGAGTTGAATATTTTATTAGTCATTCAATTTATAATAATTTTGAATTAATTATTAAAATTTACTTATTTTTATTTTTTCTTTCAAAAGTCATCTAAAATTATCGCGAAGCTATGTCTGAAATTTTTGATGATGTACATATGTTGAAAAATATAAGTCAAATGCATAGACAATCTCGTTAACTTAATTCTTTTTCTTTTACACTCTATCTCAACTTTGTTTCATTTTTAAATTCTTCAACTTCAGTTTTTATTGTACAATTTTAACACAGTATAATTTTGTATGTTTTTATTATTTTTATTTATATTTTTCAATTTTAGTTTTATACTTTAAAAAATTATTATCTATTGAATTTTTTGAAAAAATAATAATTCCTTTTTATAATTTTTACGTGGATAATAACCGACGAAAATAAGCTGATTCCTTAGAATCCGTCGGTTCCTTTAAAAGTCATTAACAAACCGACGGAATTCATCGAATTTAGCATTTTCTAATAATGTTATTAGCAATGAATCAGAATATTTTTTTTTGTTGTATGGAAGTTGAGTTTCTTTTTTTTCATATTGAAGTTGGATTAAAAATTGATACTTGCGTTAAACCTAGATGACCCGTACGATATGAAAATAAACAAGATAATGACGCTATTTAATTGGATGTTTCGTACCTTTTTTGTGTGTTATACATATTTTACGTAAATATTTAAATAGTATATAAAAAATAGAATTGAAACATTAAAATGGAATAAGATTGAGATGGAATGCTGAATTGATATTAAAAACCAGTTAAAAAATTATTAATATATTTGACCAAAAATTATATAAGAAACTAGGTTTATTTTATTACAAGGAATAAAAATATTATAATTAATTTTGAAATTAATTTTAGAATGAATTTGTCGCATATTTAATTGAAATAAAATCAAGAACTAACTTAATCTGAAATTAGCTATTTTCAAAATTATAATACCATTTTTATCCACATTGAAAACAAAACAATGATTTTAAAATAATTAATTTTAAAACAATTTCATCCCAATCCACTAAATATATATTTCTATTTACCCGAAAAAGGACCAAAAAAAATGTTTGAGATGTTTTTGTTTGTCCACATAGGCATAAGATAAATTAAACTTTTAGTTCCCATCTATATGTTTGAGAAACTGAAGCAGGTTGCACTTCAACACACTCTCAAACTTTATCCCTAACACAAGCATTATTGTGTGGAATATTAATCCTTTAGTAACTTTTTTACAAACAACAATTGCAATAGAATTCTGTTAATTTAATTGACATTAAGTACATTTTTTTACCACCACGATGAGTGGTACGAATTTCTTTTGCTTTTAATTAAAAATCTCATACTAAATTCTCTTTTTTAATAAGCTCTCAGGCACCATTTAATTTATTCGAATTAGTAAATTTTGAGCACAGAATGAATAAATTAGAACAAATGGGCATAATAATCGTTGTAGCTAGAACTAGAAGTGAAACAGCTGTATATATTCATTGATCAGAATCTGGCATGCACAAGACGAATACAATGAATGATGCCCTGAAATTACACTACCAAACAAATTAAAGCAACTTGCAGAATAGTACTTCTTTGAAAATATTTTATTTTTAAAGTAATAAATATTGAGACATGAGACAAAGTGAAAAAGTTGTAATATCGACAGATAATCACGTGGAGCAGTTCACCTTGGAACCCTAAATGTTGGAATCCTTTTGCTCGTCTTACAAAGTAGTGTCGGTTTCTAGAGCGGCTATCTCTATAACAAACGATGAAGAGTGATTTCAGAATACGGAAAATAGATTCATTGTTGTAAAATAATAGTTGTATAGCGGCTATCTCTATAACAAACGATGGAAAGTGATTTCAAAATACAGAAAATAGATTCATTGTTGTAAAATAATAGTTGTATAGCCGCTATCTCTATAACAAACGATGGAGAGTGATTTCAAAATACGGAAAATAGATTCATTGTTGTAAAATAATAATAATATAGGACAAATAATATAAAAAAGAGATATGGAGAGTAATATAGAGATCAACTTATTTAAATGTCTTCAAGTCTTCAAATACAATAGTGAATGACAACCCTATTTATAAATTGAGAAATTACTTCAAAAGTCACTACATTAAATGCAATCAAATATTACAAAGTTTCAGTATTTATTACCGATCAGAATTAGACCATAACGGAATTTCGGTCTATACCGACACCATAATATCAGACTGGGGCCAAATTAATGAATACATACTTATCCAAAGTGGTTCATAGAACCTAGGAAATATGTATACATGAATGTAAGAAGTTTATGTATTAACTAAATGAACAATACACACTTTCAATGTATTTATAACACACCCCTTTGGATATTCATAGACAATGTCCCTCGTTAAAATCGTACTAGAAAAAACTCAGTGAAAATAAGCCTAGTAAAAGAAAAAGAGTACACACATCTCATAATACGATTTAAGTGTTGCTTCATTAAGAACCTTACCAGAAAAATTCAATTGGGACAAAATCATGGTTTAGAAAAGAGTACAACGCGTATTTCACCCTCCCTGATGAAAGCTTTACATGATATCTCGGAGATTATACATTTCAATTTTATATCTCAACTTCTCAAAAGTTGATGTCGGCTATGCCTTAGTGAATAAGTTTGCAAGATTATCTGTTGAACTTTTATCTCACCAATTAGTTGAAGATCATGTGTGAAGAAGAACTTTGGCGAAATATGCTTTGTACTGTCTTCTTCTATATATCCTCCCTTCAATTGAGCTATACATGCAGCATTATCTTTGTACATGGTGTTGGTATATCATTTTTCAACTAAAGACACTCCTGATTTGCTTCTTGAATGACTATTATTTCTTCATGATTTGAAGAAGTGGCTAGTAGTGTTTGCTTCGTTGAACGCCAAGATATTGTTGTGACTCCCTATGCAAACAATTAACTCATTTAAGACTGAGCTTCATGCAGATCGAATGAATATCCTACATCTGCTTAACCAATCACTTCTACCTTGAATTCATTGGAATAAAATAAACCCATGTTCGTGATTCTCCCAAGATATGTCCTTGACGCCAATCCAACATCTGCATAATCAATAATTTCTAACTTGGAGATTAAATATTTCAATTTTGTTGAAGCTCGTCTCTTTTTCTCGAAGAGAATCACACATCTTCTATGTGTTGAGTCATTTTCTTTATTAGGATCTTGTCATAACTTGAATGATAATATGACAATCTTCTCACATAACTTTCGTTATGCAATAATCTTCTAGTATTTGCAGAACCAACAATATGTATGTGCATCAACTACACTAATACATGATATTTTTTAATTATTTTCATCAGATCGGAATTGATCTTTCTTTATGTTAAGCAATCTCACAATCATTGGGGTACTCAATAGAATTCTTTTAAATCCTTCAAGGATGTTCATATAACCTTTCATCGTCTATCTAGACATGACAATCATTCATTACACATATTCAAAGATTTCATTTATTGACAGACTGAAATAAGCCTCATTGCATCCACCACAGGAGAGTATATCTTCATTTAATAATGTCAGGACTTTTGTGTAAACCCTTTTATGCCTCAAGGCAAATCGTATATTTTTTTAATATCTTATGGCTATACTTTTGCACAATGATTTATTTGTAGCCCACTGATATTATATCTTGATCCATGGACTATAAGTCCAAACACATTACTTTTCTATGTGAAATATAATATTCTTGAATAGTGCATTAACATGGCCAATCATTTATCTGTCCACGCTATATGACACATCTAAATTCATAATCCTCTTCACCATCTGTAGCATTGAGCTCTACTTCATACAAAAGATATTGTCAACGGTTATTTGACTCGATTCCAATACATAACTTATCGAGATCTCTTCATATTTCATCATTTCAGGTACCTCAACATTTGCCAAGATTTTGTGAAGTGTTATGTTCTTGGGCTCCTTTAAAGCACTTGCTTCGCCATTTTGATTATTTCTCGTCTTCTTTCTTAAGGAATTTTACATTTGGAATCGATTGGTCTATCACGCTTTAGACGTACCATAGACTCTGTCCTTCAAGGACTTTTCATTGGAGCATATGCAACTGAAGTATAACATAGGGTCGGCAAATTCATCTGGCAAGTTAATTTACAACATTTTACAAATGAATTATCTTTTTTTAATGAGGATCTAGATAATTCATTCAACTCATAATTTTCAGCTGCTCATCATCTCTCCCCCCTAATGTTAAAAAATCTAACATTCACCCCAACTTCATTTGGGGATTCATTTTTGTGCTTGATAGAGCAATTATATCAGATGTCGCACATTTAAAGTTAACATGAAAATAATTTGGTTCCTGACCCTGAACCAATTATGACAGGAAAATCTTGTTGACTTGATGAGTACATATTTTGCTACATGTTAAATAAACTCATCTCATACCAAATCTTATTTCGGAGTTTTGTTTTCATACCTATGGTTTAGCTATAATTGGAGGCATACAATTTCTGCTAAAAGAATCAAAATTATTAGTATAATTTCATAATTTGAAACTGTGCTCTTAACTTAACAATTCGAGCAAACAACCTTACACAAATCAATTTGTAATTTGACAACAAAGCACATCTGACCAGCCCATAGATGCTTTCTAACGGTCTACATGGCAGGTGAACGGGCCCATATTCAATTTTTTATAAGTACCAAATCTCAGGAAATACAATCCAACCTTAGCTGGTACAATGATGCAATAATCATTTTATCGAGAACAGGCAATAGAAGAGAATTCTTGAAGAATCTTTTATTTCTTTATCATATAATCACGTGAATTCTCAATTACTTTTGCATCATATTTTAACAGGAATAGCCCACCGGTCATGCCAACAGATCTTTATTTCAATAAATTTCTAGTTTACTTTTGCATTTGATTCCATCATCATGCCCATATTTATATACAACAAATATGAAAAAAGGCGGGTAACCTTTTATAATAAATATTTATTACCCGCTTCACTTGTAGTAATCTAAAGATATTAAATTTTTCCATAATTTATTATCTCAATTATAATAATTTTTTATTTTAAATTTCTCCGAAACTTAAAAAATTTCTTTTGAGACTTACTACAACCACAATATTATTCCTCTGAGAGTACAATAACGATTTTGAAGCTTACAATTAATTTTGTGTACTATCTCATGACACCATCCTTATGGTGAACATCTCCTTTAAGGAGAAAAATTTATCATGGTCAAAATTATTACAAACACGACATGTTTCTTGCTTTACTTTTGTCGTACCATAGGTACACAATCAATTACCATTTATGTCAAAATAAAATTTATTTATTTCTCTCAAATCTCCCGTAAAGGTGATTTATGGCATATTTTTATATGTTTCTCTCAAACCTCCCGTAGAGGTGATTTATGGCATATTTTTATTTGTTTCTCTCGAACCTTCCGTAGAGGTGAGTTGTGGCATATATCCAACCCATAATATTTTTATCACATCTTGACTCATTCACTTTCAGAGTGGTCGAGCATTCATGATGCTTATCACAAGTCACATTCTTTTCAGAAATGGACTAATCATATGTATATGCTTCATAAATTTGCATTATAAGCTCATTGTCATTCCTTTAAAATTTATCATTTTTGCATGAGCCACCTCAACATCATTTTTAAAAGGTCAAGTGTACCATCACTTTATCTTTCTTTTTTTTTGATGAAGGATTTATAAATTTATTAAATTATTAGGTTGCACAACGACTACGGGTCCAATGACCTTTCATACCATTATGATGATAAAAATTACCTTTACATTTTGAAGGACTATTTGGATAACCCATAGTGCTTTTCCTTTTATAATTATTACAATGATGACTATTATAATTCTGTTTCTCCGGCCAAACCCTTATTTATACATTCAATCACTTGTTTCTTTCAGACTTATTATTCACTGTCATCATATTCATACGATAGAATGGAGCAAATCAATAGGACAGATTTCAAATTTATTATGTACTGATACCACATTCACTTCAAGGAATAGAGCAAATTTAATGGCACGAATTTCAAGAATTTTCATCAAAAAATATATTATTTTGTCCTTAGTCATCATTTTATCATCACTTTGGTGCATTGAAACTCAAACTCAATGTCTTATCCATATAAGACGTGTTAGGCCATAATTCTATTGGACCCATACCTAATATCTTATCATCATGGTGCATCAAAATTCAAATTGATGTCTTACTTTCTTGGTGCGATAGAACTTGAATCTATCATTTTACCCTCAAATATTTTGTATTATTGTGCATCCGGACTTTAACCTAATGTCTTACTCATTTGATGCGATGTGACTTGAATTAATCGTCTTACCCTTCAATCAATAACATAGTAGGCCAAAACAGAATAGAACTCAACCTCAAGCCTTTAAATAATATTACCATTTATCATTACATAAATAAGTGAATTAAGTTTCAATAAGACATGAAATAAAACTATTATTGAATTTCACAAGTTTGACTTCTTCCACCATTTGCTACATGAGTATGGGTGTATCTAGTCTTGGACAGTGATCTTTTCCTCATCGGTGATTCATTTGCAAGCTTGAATTAACTTACTGAATAAAATAGAATTTAATAGGTAAATATAACATACCTTTGTGCTCTAGCATCTTAAAGTGACATATATAACACATGTCCAGATTTATTGTATGGGTTAGCATCATATTTGTTAGTTTTCTTTGTTCTTTGTTTTGTTGGATAAACTTGATCAACAACTATTTACTCCTTCTCATCATCACCATCAAATCATTGGTATAAAACTCAATTTGAATGACGTAGTGAACAAAATTGAAATCAGAGACAATTCGTGCTGATAACTTTTTGTAAAATGATAGTAATATAGGGAAAAAAATATAGAAAAGAGATATGGAGAGTAGAATGTAGAGACTATCTTATTCAAATATCTTCAAGTCTCCAAATACAATAGTGAATGACAATCTTATTTATAGGTTGAGAAATCACTTGAAAAGTCACTATATTAAATGCTCAAATTAATGAATACATACTTATCCAAAATGGTTCATAGACCAAGGGAATATGTATATATGAATGTAAGAAGTTCACGTATTAACTAAATGAAAAATCCGCACATTTAATGTATTTATAAGACTCATCAATTTTTGTTATAAAAATAGTTTTACCGTTAATATTTTTACTAGCTCACATATATCATTTATATTTTAACGGAAGTAAGAAATAATTTTAAATTTATTTTTTGAATTTATCAATTTTAAAAAAATCTGTATATGGTAAATGATATTTTTCACGCAAATTATTTTTTAAAATTTTTTATTATAATTAGTTGAGTTTTTTATTTTTATTTTTTTATTCTTTAGTGGAAAAAGATGAGAAATAAAAACAAAGAAGTGTAGATGAAAAAAGAGAACAAGTTAAGAAAAAAATTATTTATTAATATTTTTTGTGGCTATTGTAATATAAAATTATTATTTGCTTCTACAGTTCAATTTTATTTTTTGTATTTTAGAAAAAGAAATTGGGGTATCTATAATAAATTTTTACAACAAATTGAAAAAAAAATTATCATCAAAATAATAAATTCAAATCAGCCGTTGAATCAAATAAATTAAAAAAAAATATGTATGAGAAGGATCAAATATACTCCTATATGAAGTATTTTTTGATAAAATATTAATGTAAAATTAGTTTTTTTTCACTTCCTTTAAAGAATATGTGAGCCAGTTGGGAAATATCAAGAATATATATAAGCCACTTTTATAATGAAAGATACAACAACTCTAAATGATAAAGTTAAAGAATATATCAGGCCTTTTTTCCTGCGAAACATGAAAGAAATTAATACTTCTAATTTTTATTTTGTTAAATAGTTCAAAAGTCCAACACCTATACACTACAATTTTCTACACCTATACAATAATTTTCAAACTCTCTCTCTCCTCTTTTATTCTTGCTAAAAAAATACACCCATCAACAACTACCACAAAAGTCCAACTGTAATGACCCGCGCGGTCTTTTTGAGAACGAGTTCTCCTCCTTTTATAAAAGACACTTTTCGTAAATTTTTAATAGTTTATTTGGACTATTCGATACAGTTAATTAGTTGAGGGTAACTTTAGATAACTAATTTAATTGGTGGTCACATTATCAGTATGCTATTAGCATCATATGGGATTATGAATGCAACAAAGAATTGAATTGTAAATTGGCGTGGTTGCTGCCACTGGTTTCGTAACCAGTGGCTTCAATTTCAACTATTACTATTTTATTTTACATTATAAATTAAATTTTAATATATTGAGATAGGTAATTAAATAATAAGTGTATTGTGTTATATGAATTTCATTAAATTTATAATATTGGAGAAAATTGAGACTTAACCCTAGGCTTCAGATTTGGGGAAATAATTATAGATTTTGGTGAGTTTTTGGGTCTATACTAGACATATAGTGATATGAATGTTGTTAATTTTGAAATCTTATGATGATTATTCATTTTATTTGATTACATTGATTTGGAAACCCAGCGAAAGGGAAGGCTCAGGTCTCGAAGTAATTACTTGATTATTTGAGACAAGCAAATTTTTAAACCTCAGTTTAAGCTTGTAGATGCTTGTATTTTCGTGTTATGTGTACTTGGGAGTAATGATAATTGAAAAGGGTTATTGACTGTATGATTGACCTTAAAAATAGAGATGAGGGGTATAAAATGGTGATCTAATGACATGTATTCGTGGATTTGATATGTTGTGATCTAAAAAGTATTGTTGTTGTCATGTTATTATCGTGAATCATATGAACATGAATTAATTGCATTGGTTCTGACATATTGTGCTGAAACTGAAAAATGATATGAAATAAAGTGGTCGGGCCACACGCTCCTTGGTAGGATATGTATATTGAGGGGATAGACCACACGCTCCATGGCAGGTAACATTGACAGAAATGTCCCACATGGGTTTCGAACTATAATTCAGTGGATGTGTACCGATAGGACAGACATGCATCATCTCATTGCATTGCATCACATTTTGTTGATATTTGTGAATTCGTGTTTACCACTTATTTCTCTGTATATTTTGAACTTGACTTGATATGATTCGTTGACAGAAATGTCCCCCATGGGTTCCAGACTGTAATTAAGCGGATGTGTACCGATAGGACAGACATACATCATCTCATTGCATTGCATCGCATTTTGTTGATATTTGTGAATTCGTGTCTATCACTTATTACTCTGTATATATTGAACTTGACTTGATATGATTCACTTGATGAGACTACTGATGAGTATTCGTGGACTGTACTATTATTATTGCGTAGAGTGTGGAGTTAGGCTGGTTTTATGCAGGTTGTAGTTAAGGAGGTTCGATTGGGATGACAGGAGTACTTATATCTATTAAGCTTTGCTTACTTTTAGTTAGCCACTTGCTGAGTACCGTATTGTTTGGTACTCACCCCTTGCTTCTACACTTGTGTAAGTTGTGACCCAGACCTGCTTGATCTCCTAGTATTTTATACCACATCCGAGGCTATCATTTCGAATGTTAAGGTAACTGTTACATCCATCTAGTGGATACCTCTTACTCCTTTAATATGTTTTAGTCCTATTCTAGAGACAAAGACATTGTGACTATATTTTCTTTCTTACTTCAGTAATGTACTAATGGCTTATACACATGACAACCAGTCTTGGAGATTTTAAGATTATTTATTTATTTCTGACTAAGTTAAACCTTGCTTTATCTCAATTACTTTAGCATTTACTTTCTGTTGAGTTTTAGGCTGACTTGTCTCGGTGGGTTGAGATGAGTGTCATCACACCCGAATTCGGATCGTGACACCAATATCTATACACTACAATTTTCTACATCTATATAACCATTTTCAAACTCTCTCTCTCTTCTCTCTTATTCTTCCTAAAAAACACACACCCATCAACAACTACAACAAAAGTCCAACACCTATACACTACAATTTCCTACACCTATACAACTATTTTCAAACTCTTTTTCTCTCCTCTCTAATTCTTCCTAAAAGATACACCCATAATATTTATTCTTCTTCTCCACTCTCTCCCTCAACCTCACTATAAATAACACCAATTTTAACTCTTCTTGAGGACTTGATCGCTCTCCTTCACATTTCTCCATTAAAACCAACCAATAACCACCAAACCACCAAAATCTTCTTCTTTTCTAGCCAAACGCACTTCATGTTTTGTGAGGTTTGAGCTTTCACTCCCAAATATAACTAGACAGAAATATTGTTTCACTTTGTTTTATGATTTTGCTGTTCTTGGTGCTATGTTTTGTTGCATTGCCACGTATATTTTATTCTGTTTCAGATCTGAATGGAGGAGTTCAAACTTCAGCCATTGTTTTCTGTATTTTCATGTTCTCCGATCATTATTCATGATTCTCTGTTAAGTTTTGTTTACTATTTTGGATCATAATACAAGCGCACCTTTCTCCTTTTCCATCTTTCCTAGTATTTTTTTTTTCTTCACACATAGCCTGACAACATCAGGAGACAATGATCTCACCATCTATATATGAGGGAGAAAATCACGCACACAGGAGACCTGTGTAACAGATCTCGTGTTATTTTTACTTTTTAATAAATCTCCTGTTTAAAAAAATCATAAAAACTAATAAAATCACATAATGACTATAAAATAAAACCTCTCTTTCAATATCAGTGGAATAAAAGACAAACTTATTTAAGTGATAAATATGTGTCCGTGTCTTATATTCATCTGTTTGGTGTAAAAACTGAATTTGTATGTATGAACTAAATGCAGACAATATTTCACAAGCTTAAATTGAAAAAGATTACACCAGATCATATAATGAAGAAGATAAAACACATTGCTAGTTACATCTCAAAAACATGCAGACTTCAGAAATCAATAGCGTGCAGCTCTCTAAATTGCAGCCCTCGCATTATACAAAATATAGCAATTAAAGCCAAAAAAATAATGCTAACAGAATCTCCAATCATGATCCAAATAAACCTGCAAAATCAAGAAAAATTGGAAACTTACCACAACTTCAAAGAGTTGCTGACAGAGAGAGAGAGAGAGAGAGAGAGAGAGAGAGGCATTTGACAACACTGAATACCCCTGTTCAAATCCTCTTGTACTAAACCAACTTTTTGATCACAAAAGGGGATGCACCATATAAACATCCCACAAAAGGAGGCGAAGAAGGCAAAGAATTACTAAAAGAATGAACTAATATATATATTGAGGAGAAAAATGGGTACACAGGACTTGCAGTTGACATTAGTGAAGTATATTTTAGGTCATTGATGCATTGCAAAGCAACGCTCGACTTACATAAGCAGACACACAAGTCAGTTTAGGCTGCCTCAGAGGATAAGATCTCGAGTTCAGCCCACCAGAGCGGAGACAGCCTTGGAACTGCAGCATCAGGGGATATATCAATCGCTTCCCTTAGCTTTTTAATCACTTCTTTTATTGTTGGTCTCTTCCTTTGATCTTCTCCAAGGCATTCTCTCATTACCTCACACATAACCATAAGCTCATTATTCTTGAACGACTTCAATGTTGGATCAACCAAACTGCTCAGATTCTGCCTATCGTTAAGGCATTGCTCCGCCTAAACAAAGCAGAGAAACAAAGTTTCACTAGTCTAAATCAAGACCGAACAAAATTAGGGCTCGTATAAAATAGAGTTAGATTGAGAATTACCCAGCTCAGAAGAGACTCTCGTTCCGAGTAAGGTGACTTTCCAGAAATTACTTCCAGCAACAAAATCCCAAAACTATAGACATTTGTTTCGGGATCAGCAAGTGGTGGCAGCTCAGAGTTTTCTAGATCACCACTCGCGGATTTTGACTTGACCATTATTTCTGACCAGAAAGCAAGCTCTGTAATCTGTGAAAATAAATAAGGATTCTTTTAATTCAAGACATTACACAAAGTAAAAGGTTTCTAAATTCAATGAAGCACACCTTAGCAGCATAATCGTCCGTAAAAAATATGGAGTGTGAATTCACATCAGGATGCGACAGAGGAGGATTCAAATTGTGCATGTACTCAAGACAATATGCTGTCCCCATTATAGCTCGTACCCTTGCAGGCCAGTCAAGAGGTTCAAGTTCTTCATCTGAAACAACCAAAAATATGTAGATTGCAATAATCAAAACTAAATCACACAACCGTGACAAATGATTAGACTGAAACTTGAACTACTAACTAGTTTACCATGCAGATGCTCGAAAAGAGTTCCATTTGTTGCATACTCAAAGACCATCATCCTTGTGAAAGGTTCATCTTCCTCACAGTATCCAATTAGATTAACAAAATTCTTGTGGTTTATCCTTGAGAGTGAATCAATCTACCCAAGTGCACAATAAGTAGAAATCTTATAAGTAAATGCAATTGTAAAAAAGTGAGACAACTAGGATATCATATCACTACAGAAAGAGTGAGATGGTAATAAATTATGATGCTGCTTTTTATTTGTAAAGGAGATGACAACTAACCTTCTTCCTGAAGGCCAATTCAGAACGCTTGGACCAATCTTTCAGAGAATTTATAGCAGTTGATACAACAGAAATCTCTACTCCACTGGATAGAGTTCCCTTGTAGACTGTAAATGTATCTTGATTGCAAACGATGTTGCTAAAATCCTCACATGCATTTTCAAGCTCGGGCCTGTTTAGTTTTGGGACCCCTGCAAAATTGATTTCATGCATAAGATATGAGAAACAATAAATGAGCAACATTAGGGAAAGGGGGGAGAGGGGTGGGGGAGCGTATCACATGGTTTGGACGGGATAGAGCGCAGGGGGTTTGACTAACACCGACATAATACATGCTTTTAACATCATCTTGAAGTATTAAAGTAAACTATCTATCAAGGAAATAAATAAGAACTATTGTAGGCGTTGAAGATTGGAATTATATCCTCCAGAGAAAAATGAACGCAACAGTTGAACTAGAACATAGGGATCTGGACAGAACACCAGCAGTGTCATCAGCTTTGACACAATATTAAATCAAAAGTACCTGTAATAAATGCTTTCTGCAACTGTCCACTCAATCCAGTCTTCCAAGGGCCTATTGTTTGCGCGGCTTTGCTCTTGCAGATGAATATCAGACACACAAAAATAACAACCAGAAAAGCCCCAATGGCAATTCCTATATACTTCCATGTACTTCCAGACTTTTTACCAGGTGGGGCTTGACTAGCAGTTGGCTGTTTAACAGCACCATTAGAGTGTCCCCCGGGATTTTGAGGCGGATAGTGTTGAGGTGTGGTCGGTGATGGTATAGTCAGAGGAGGAGGAGGAGTTCCTTCAGTATTTGGCACTGCACGAAATGAACCACTACTTCTGCTGCTTGGCACAGGATCAACAGGTCCCAATGGTTTCCCTCCGTTAGCAGGAGCAGCAGCAAAGTTACTGGATTGTTCAACTAACTTACGGCGTTCAGTGTTTGCTAGATTCTCTACAGCGTGGATAATGTGAGGCCTAGTTGAACCTGCAAAACAAAAGAAAATAAAATCTTTGTTTTTGTGTATAATTCTTTGAAATTCCAATAAAAGACGTATCATAAAATATTGTCACTCACTTGGTAGGTTGTCAAAGCAGAATTCTGCCTGAGCATCCAAAAAACGCGGGAACCTTTTAGGAAACAAAAAAATTGCTTCTGAACCATTAAACCTATTTAGAAAGCATAAGGTGACAAAAACCTATTCTGTTACTTACAGTGTGAAAAAACTGAAATACCATGTTAGCATCCCTTTAATTGGTCTTACAAAGGAGCCTATGGTCTTAAATGGCCTCAAACTGCCATGCCAGATGCTGCAAGAAAAAGGCACCAAATTTTCAGAGTGGAGCATGAAACGTAAAGTATGCGACTTTGTAGCACAACTGTAACATGAAGATTAAAGGACCAAACAACTAAAGGAGTCTTACCAATGCCCAAACTTTCTATTTATACAGCCAGTTCCAGCAGCAACACCAGAGGTGAGGTAATCATCAAATTGCAATTCTGAGAGCACAAGCTTCCCGATCTCCAAAGGAATCTTCCCTTCAAAATTATTATCACAAATCAACCTGGGAAAAAAGTATCAATCACAATTCAAGAACATTTTGTTAGAAATGATGTAGGATAAATACATACAAACATAATACGGCACGGAGACACAACAAATGATCAACTTACAAGCTTCTAAGTGATTGCAAATCTCCTATTACTGCTGGAATTCTTCCACTCAAATTGTTATCCCTCAGATCAAGCACTTCCAGCTTTCTGAGTCGTCCAAATTCTTTAGGAATAGCACCAAAAAGACGGTTTTCAGAGAGCACACTGTGGAAGAAAAGCATTCAGAAAGGACGAAAATTTATTAATACATAGTAATAGATGCAGAACAGAAGGTGGAAGTACGATTACCAGAAAATCTACCCTATTCACTTTATGCAGTTTTTCTTTGGGGAAAAAAAGGTATAGTTTTTCTTTGGCACAATTTGCCTGACCAAATACGCTAAATATCCCTCCATCCCAATGTATATGACTTTATAACTTGAGACATCTCCTAAGTAACAAATGGAAATGAAAAATGAAAACATGTGCTGACCAGACATTGTAAATTTAGTGCAATTCAAATTATATAGGGATAAGATAGTGTCTATCAAGATCGGGAAGTATTTAGTTCCATGACATAGCACGCTAAATATTGTTCTTAGACTAAAACCAGAATCACAAAAGCATTTCTTAAATAGAAAAAAAAAAACATCAAAGATTGGAACAATCTCTTTTCAGATGGTCAGGTCAAGATTATGAGCTAGAAAAAACAAAAGGAGAAACTTATAAGTATAGCTGAAGCTTACAGTGATTTTAAGTGAGTGAGATTTCCAAGTTCTGGTGTGAGTTTTCCTTTCAACGAATATCCGTGAAGTTCCCTAAATAAAGAACAGACGAATAATTTAACAATATCCGAAGAACCACAAACAGTAAAACATACCCACAACTTAGTGTTTGCACTCTTGTGTGTCATTTATCATTTCAACACTCTTGTGTGTCGATACCAAAGTAACACATAGTTACTATATTAGATAACAGTAAATTTACAAGAAAAGGATTCAAAGTAGGGAATTTGGGTATATTAAACAAGGGACTTACAGCATTTGCACTTTCCCGTCCATACACTGGACACCAGACCACAAGCACGGGTCACAATGATCTGAATTCCAGTTTTCAAGAATGCCATATGGATCAGAATCCACTTTCATGCGGAATCTCAATAATGCCAATCCTGTTCCTCACACCAACAATAGTCAGCAAACAAGAAAACATATCAAACACTTAAATCTAGCCAAGACAGAACTGTCCAGGTATAAGAATTACCTTCCGAATTAAGAGAACAACAACCGCGAATATCCAAAATGATAATCAAAAGAGCAAGATACGACAACTTGATTCCACAAGTATTCCATCTACCACCCATGGCTTGCAGAACCATATGAATCAGTTGTTTAGGCAGTAACAATATCTGTCAACAGCCAGGATTCTATACAAAATCGCCAGCTTTCTTGTACAAAATTACTCTCCAAGCAATTGAAATTACTCGTAAACACAAACAAGTTGAACAAAAAGGAGAGCAAATACACCACTGTTTGCTTATCATTCAATTTTTACAATGTACATAACCTATATTATTACAAGTTAAAAGAAAAACTACTAACCCTATTGATACAATTGACAAAATTGGGGTCTCTCATTTTTCTATATTTCTAAAATTTAGGCTATAAAAACATCTCCCTCACCAAAAAACTTGCACAAATTCGGTTGATGAATCTCCAAGATTCAATTTTTATCTGGAAAATGAATAAGCAGAAAAAACAAGAATTTAGTAAAAAAAAAATGTTTCTTGAAAAGGGGTTGGCCAAAAACATGACAGACAGAGAAAGAAAAAGAAAAAAAATGATCAGAGAATAACTGAATTTGCAAGCAATCAAAAGAAAACTAAAAATCCAAAAACCCCAAAAGATGGTAAAATGTAAAGGGTAAAACTTACCAGAAAGTAGGAGACAAGAATGAAATCTTTTTTCTGCTTTTTATTGCAGAAGTGGAAATGCCAATTTGTCACATTTCTTGAAAAAAGAAAAAAATCAAATAACTGCAATAGGAAAATGCAGGTGGTGGGACTATGAATGATGATGATGGACAAAATTTGCGGAAAAAAATTGTTTTATCTTTACTTTCTTTCTTTCTTTTTTGAAAAAAATATAGAAATAACAGAGATTGAAGAAGAAATTTGAAATCACACAAGAAAAAATCTATTTTTTTCTAATTTTTTCTTGACTGCAGTTTGCAGGATGATTTCAAAAACAGGGGCCTTTTTTCAAGTATTTTTCAGAAAGATGGTTGAGGAGGAACAAAAGGGAAAATATTGGAAAATGGTGGGAAAAAAAAGATTTTCCTCTCTCTTGTTTCTCTCTCTACAAGATGTTTTCTCTTTTCTTTTTTTTTTTGGGGGGGGGGGTGAGGGGTTTGTTTCCCCTGACACACAAAACTACCATCCGGCCAGCAAAGTCTCCTGTTCTTCTCTTTTTTAAAAAAAAAAAATAATAATAATTTTTATTTTTATTTTTAGTGATTTTAAAATATTAAATATGATTATCTAAAATTATGATAGAGTGGGGCCCTGTAGCCAGGTGGGTTAACTGTAAACTGCCGGCCGCGTTACAGCCGTTGACTGGGTCCCACACATAATACGTGCCATCCTGTAATCCTCAGCTTCCTAAGGATTCCTTCGGTTTGGAAGTTTTTTAAAAGCAATACTAGGGATCGTTTGGTTCAACGTATAAATTATTTAGAAGTGGGAAAATACAGCACCAACTTGAATACGAAGATAAGATGAGATATTCAGAATTAGAGTTGGGATTAAATTTATGTTTTGTTTGATTAAAGTTATCCGCATATCAAACGAAATATTTGGTACGCAAGAGTTATTTATATAGGGGAATATTTCAGAATTAAGTTTGAGATCAATTATATTTTGTTGAATTAAAAATACAAATTTAGTGTTGACATACGTGATGAAGTAAGATAGCTCAAAATTAATTTTGAGATTTAATTTATATCGTATTTGATTAATGATACAAAATAAAGTTACCTTAAAGTAAGTTTATAATTTTCAATTAAACAGAGAGTAAAATCAATACTTATTCCTCAAGGTTTAGGATTATAATTAGAAACATATGTTTGCGTACCAAACAACTCCTAGTAGTATATAATAATCCTCATAAGTCATAACTCATGCGGGTATTTGTTTGACCGTGTAAAACAAAATATAATTTTTATATATTACTCTATCATTTTATATAGGAAAAAAGGTTTAAAATGTTTTTAAGCTATTTAAAATGAATAAAAATATCTTTCATTTATAGATTGTTTCAAAAATGTCTTTATAGTCAAGACTTTGGTCCAAAATGCCCTTATTCTTATTTAATGGATCAAAAATGCCCCTATTATTATAAAATGGGTCAAAATACCTTTTTCCGAATAAATATATTTTTTTAAAAAAAACAAATCTTGTTCCTTATAAAAGTATTACTTCTGAGGAACACTATTCTTGTTTTCTTTCTTTTTAAACCGCTTTAAGTAATAAAAATGTAGGAAATTATTTTATTCTTCGTAATCTCATTTTATCAATTAAAAAAAATTATTTTATGTACTCTAAGTTTTAACGGATAATATATGTCAAATATTTAAGATCATAATAAATTCATCATTAATTTTTATTCAAATAACGATAAAAAATAATTATAATAAAATAAAAAATATTTTAAATTTTTTTCTAATTGAAGTAAAATAAAAATTTTCTAATAAAATAAATATTATTAAGAAAAAAATGTGTTCAAAAAGAAAATAAATAGTATGTTTATTTGAAAAGAGTATTTTTGACCCATTAAATAACAATAAGGGCACTTTCTAGACCAAAGTATTACTGTTAGGACTTTTTTGGATCAAATTATAAACAGATGACATTTTTGTTCATTTTAAATAGTTTAAGGACATTTTTGGCCATTTTTCCTTTTATATATTATTGTCAATGGAATTATACACATATATTATATGGAAACCTATATATTATCTTTGTACAACTGTAGTTGTACCAATTGTAATATTATTGATAATAATGGTACAAAATGCCTGTAATGAAAGTTTCTTAGGTGAGTAAATAATTGTTCTAACTTGGAAAAAACAGTAATAATCCAAGGAAGTTTGGACATAATTATCTGTGTATTTACCTTATATTCGAATTTGAATATACTTTGTGACACAAACCTTACACATGTTTTGAGTAATTGTCAATGACAACATACATTAGCTAATGACTTAAGATAATTGTGTTTTATAACCTCCACTAATACATTTTATTTGTGTGTTGAAATATAAAGTAAAAAAATATTTAGTTTTTAATTAAAATATTCAATTAAATAACCAGACATGTAAAATATGCGGAGAAGGGCCATTGTGTAACAAGTAATTATAACTGCGAACCTTAGGTATGCAGTAAAGAAATATTGACATATAAATTCACTTTTTTCGCATTATTATGAACTTATATCGGCCGAAGTCTTCAACATAATATGTGTAGAAGTAGGACTCGGATTCATATATTTTTTGCTCGCGGACAATAAGATTAAAAAATATCATAATAATTATATTTTTTTGATTTCAAATATAATGAGTGTTACAATCTCTATGAATTCTCTGATTCTCCCATTCGAAATAAACTCAAGAACTTTTGAGTTTGATCTTAACTTATACTTGAATTCAAGGGCTTGAAACTAGTGCTTGAATTTAGTGGTTTTGACCTTGATTTGTACTTTAATTTAAGGGTCCAAAACTTAATCTAGAATATGGTGGTCTTGATCTCTAAAATTTATAAAGAAATACTTGAATGCTTTTGTAACTTCTAGAAAAATCTACAGTTTTCTCTTTGAGATCTTGTTA
Organism: Solanum dulcamara; assembly: GCF_947179165.1. NCBI lineage: Eukaryota > Viridiplantae > Streptophyta > Magnoliopsida > Solanales > Solanaceae > Solanum > Solanum dulcamara. Next base: position 46,334,189 of record NC_077247.1, read on the forward strand.
AAATTCCAGCCCCTTTTTCTGAATTATAATTGTGGAATGGAAATTGGAAAAGTTGTGATGAGGACAATTCTTTTCGATCAATAAGATTGAAGTTGACATGACAATATTTGATTCGTCAAAACAAGTCACTAATAATATGCATTGCGTATTTTTATTGGCCTTTGATTTGATTAGACATATTATGTCATTTGATATATGACATGATCATATTGATTCTTTTATATGACTTGACATACCGCATTATTTGACACGTAATATCAAATTGGACCTCTAAATAAAATGACATTTCGAGCTTAACAAATTGGGCTCATCATTAGAAGTCCAAGTCAATTGATTAGCGTAATAAAATTGAACTTTAATTATATATATCCATATTTATTGAACATAAATAATTAATCCAAATATTTTAGCCAATTATATTTAATTCGACTAATATATCTTGAATTTAATATAAATCAAATTTCTTATGAATTCAAATTCAATAAAATTACGATATCCACATCCTCTTTCTTCCACTCCCTACTCCCCTATCTAATTGGAAAAACTTCTATTAAGATTGAGTCACCAAGGTCTTTAAACAAAATTCTTCATGAGTTTCTCCTACGTCAGGAATATTTGGGACATTTTCTAGTCAAAAATCAAAGTGGATTAATATTTCATTGTCCTAATTATAACAAGAATGATTGGCATGTCTTTAACGTCTAAGAGTCTTGTGAAGTAACCTTCACAAAATGGATCAGCTTGGTCTGGCTTTAAAACATAAAAGTATTACTTCAAATACATGAAATCATTTGGTACAGGATAAGAACAATAATTTCGAAATAGAATTTGAATTATCGTGATGGTATGTAGGTAGGGATCCCATGTACGTATGCTAGCTCCCATATGTCTATATGTATGATATGTTTTGTCCCGAAAAAAATTGTTGTGTTCCGATTATTCAATAATATCACCCTTAATTTGTTATGAAAAAATTTTAAAACAGCAATATTTTATCATTTAATAGAATTTATTAGCTACATTTTAAATATTTATTGATAATAACAATATTTTGAGTTGCTATTCGCTTGATTATGTATTCTTTAATTTTTTTAATTTAATAGAATACATCTAATAAATAACCAATTAGAGAAATTTATGGGAGATAATCTTTCAAATATGGTAATATTTCCTTGAAAATATTCAATTAGTTATAGTTATGTTTTAGGAGAGGAAGCATGCGACTTCAATCATCTTTCTCTCTTTTCCTCCATTAACGAGCTTCAACCCTCTTCTTCGTCCTCCATTAACGAACTGCAATTCTTGTATAATGCAACTCGGTTGATTAAGTTTGTGGCTGGAAAAAGGAGATCAATACTGGCAATTCGATTTCGTGGTAAAATCATTCAAGTATTTCGAATTCAATTTTTTGTTTAGAGTTCAATTTGTTTTGAACCTCAAAAATCAATTTGAATATGTTATTTTTTTGAATGCATCAATTCAAAGAGTTATTCTAGTTTTTTCTATTCTGTATTTAAATCTTATATGATTCCAAATTTGGTCCGTCTTATTATTTTTGAGTGATAAAAATAGCGTGATGAATTCGAGATGAATAAAAAGAACTTTTATAGCTTGAATAAATTTGGAATGAATACAAACTGAAGAAAACTATTATAGCTTGAATAAATTTGGAATGAATACAAATTTAAAATAATTAAAATGTAAATGAAAGATGCATCATTAAAATTTGAAGTGATACAAAAATAAAAAGCATATTGATTTGAATGAAAATAATTTTAGAACGGATACAATATTCAGACAGGCAACAGGGGTTATTTTTTTTGAAAATGTGAACTTTTTGGCATAACTTTTGAATGAATGCAAACAAAAAAGAAATACAAGATTCATCAAAGATGCATGGTCTATGCAAAAGGCATACGTATTAGACTGAATACAGCTGTAAAGAAATTATACAATTTTCTGAAAAAGATAACAAATTGAATACGTAATTAAACAATTTAAAGAAAAAATACAATTTTAATTGACATTACTTTGGAATGAATACAAACTAAAAATAAAATATTTTTTTCCTTTCGAATGAATACAAACTAAAAATAAAATATTTTTTTCCTTTCGAATGAATACAAACTAAAGAGGAAAGGATACAATTTTCTGGAAAAGACAACAAATTCGATACGTAATTCAACTATTTAAAGAGAAAATACATTTCTAATTGGCATTACTTTGGAATGAATACAAACCAAAGAGAAAATAAAATTTCGCTTTGAAATGAATACAAACTGAAGAGGCAAGTACACAATTTTTTTCCGAATGAATATAAATTGAAGAGAAAAGGATACAATTTTCTGGAAAAGGCAATAAATTCGATATGTAATTCAACCATTTAAAGAGAAAATACATTTCTAATTGGCATTACTTTGGAGTGAATACATATCAAAGAAAATAAATTTTTCCTTTGGAATAAATACAACCAAAGAGGATAGTATACAATTTTAAGGAATTCGTTACATAATTCAACCACTTAAAAGAAATACAACTCTAAGTGAGTTCGGAAAAAAAATTGTATCCATTTATTGTGAAAAGCATAAATATTCTTATGAATACAAATAGAGATACTAAATTCTTTATTATTTACTTGACTATTTATATGAAAAAGTAAATAGATACAAATTTGCCCAAAAATAATAAAGAGGCTAAAAATGATAAGAACTGACGAGGAAATAGAAATACTAACTTTTTTATATAGCTACTTAGCAGATTGAAATCCCCCCCCCCCCCAACCAAAAAAAAACTACATTACATGTCTTTATAAAGTAATCCAAAGTATATAAACCCCCCAAATATAAGAAACGAAATCATAAAAGTATGAAAAAAAATCAAAAAAGATAACTCTTAAAAAAAGAATAGCTGAATTAAAAGGATTGTTGAATAATCTTTGTGGATATTCTAACAAATTCTGGAAAAAAAATAAGAGGGAACAGAAGAGAGAGAATGAAAGGAAATAGAGAGAGAAAAATATTTCACATTTTAGTTAATCTAAATTTAGAAAGATAAAGTATGAGATAATTGAAAGAAAAAGAGAGAAAAAAAATCAGATGCATAAAATGTGGGATAAAAATCAGATAATTTAAGAAGGGATTTAGAATATCATTATTTTGCTACTTGACTAAAATATTATCTTTTTTACTAATATTTTTAAAGTATAGTTATTTTTAATGAATAAATTATAAAATTTAGCTAATTAGCTAATGTTTCCATTGTTAGGGACATAAATAGTGTTATTTATGAAAAATCCTCAAATACTAATTCCAGGCCCTCCATCCTGAAACGCAGTTAGGCCCAAATTATTAATTGGTTGAATAAGATTGGGCTTTATCTTCAATTATCAATTATGAAAAATTATCAGGAAAAACACTTTTTAATAAATAATTATTGATTTTAGTGATACTTTTTATTTATTATCATTTATAGTAATACATAAAAATATTATGATATATCTGTCATGTATTAAAAGTGAATTATGCATGCAATATAAATGTATTATAAGTGTTTTAAAATATATTATACTTGTTTCGTAAGAAATTGACACAATGTATTATAAATGTATTAAAGTATGTGATAAATATATTATCCATGAATAAAAATTATATTATAAATTATTCTCGCTAATATGTATTAAATTGTATTATAAATATATTATAAACGTTCAGTGAAAAAATTATTATTGTTATAAATGGTAAATATTTTCTTAATATAGTATATCTATGTAAGTTTCCTTATCAATTACCACTACTATAAGAAAACACATTGTCATTGAGTTTCATTGTTCTTTGGATTGTCAAATACTACTAAGTGCTCGTTTGAATTGACTTATTTTAGATGTTTTTAAGCCAAAATAACTTTTAAGCAATTTTGAAGTGTCAAAATAAAATTAAAAAGTGCTTATAAACACTTATTTTTAACCCAAAACAATAGAAATAAGTCAAAAAGTCATAAGTTAGAAATTCTAACTTATGACTTTTGTCTTATAAGTCATAAGCCAAAAATTAATCCAAGCATGCTCGTGTTATCAAGATTCTCTAAAATTGTAGGAACCGATAGATAGAGCTTGTTAATGATCAATTTAGAAGAAAGGGTGAGATAATTCTCTTTTAATTCAAATTGACTTAAGCTTGAAGACGTAGATACTAAATTATGTAATTTTGGTGGAGATTCAGAAAATCAGTCAAAACTTTGGGTGTATTGGTTCAATTTTCTTATTTTTAGTTGGTTAAAAATTTTGAAAATTATTTTCTCAAAAAAAAAATTAATATGTTCTTTATAAATAAAGAAAATGACTTTATTATTGAAACCAGTTAAAATAAATTGCACTAATGACATTCTTAATCATATTAGTCAGAGTAATTTACGATTTGCATCCTTAATGTATGCGTTATTTGGTGACTTACACTTTATCGTATCATTTTTAATTATTTTCTCCCTAATCTCCTTAATTTTTTGCAAAACTATTAAAAATCTCATTTTTTCAAGGATAAAATAGAAAAATTAGCAAGTTGTTTTATTTATTATAGGATTTAAAAATATAATAATTAAATTACTTTCTACCCACAACATAATTGATTGTTCTGAAATTTCTTTCCTAATACACAGTACAAAGTAAGAAAAACAAAGATTGAAACAAACATATTCATAGACTTACAAACAAAAAAACTCCACCCCAACAAAAAAAAAAAAGAAAGAAGAGAAATCCACATTTTTTTGAATTTGCGAAGAACTTATGTAATTCATAAGAAGAAGAAAAGGTATAATGGGCTGATGGAGTAGGGACACCACTAGTTAGACACCACAAATATCAACGGGTTGAAAGTAACAATTGTTTGGCTAAATGAAAGAGATTTATCTTAAAAAATTAATGGTATTTCTTCGGAATTTTTTTTATTGAGACCAAAGCATTAAAAAATAATACCAAAAACGAATGAGTTGTTCTTCATTTTAATGAAAAAGAAGCGGCAAATGACTTGTGTTTAATATTACTTTTATTTTTAATTTAAATTTCTTTTTTATTTTTCTTTATATGTAATCCCCTAGTTTATCCTTGTAAATAATAGGGAAAAAAAGACATTTTTATGATTTGTAAAGAACTGAGGAGATTAGGATGTAAATTATTAAAAATGATAGAATAAAATGTAACTCACGAGAGAGCGCATTTATTCAAAATGCAAATTGCAAATTAATCTATTAATCGTCTCCTCCGATCCACCTTCTAACACATCTCATTCCACCACCCCACACCCCTACCATATTTTACCTTTTATAATTAGTTATGTATTTCATTAGATTTTGTAATCCCCAACTTATGACTATTCTTTGTTTCAGTAATGGAAATAAAACAAAAATAAATAAATCATATTATTCCTCATTATAATGTTTCCAAATATAATATTTCTACACCATTTTTGTTGGCCTAATAATTGTGTTAAAAGAATCTATTCATCAATTTCGGGCGAGAATAGGAGAGTGAAGAGTAAATGAAAAATTAAAATTATTTTATATTGTAGTACAATAATATTATATTAATTAGTTGAGTTTACCAAACACATGCGAATATAATGGCATCTTAAATTTGTATAAATGATAGTAGCAACATTAACATAGTTGTAATCATTAATTCTTTTTAATTTCTTCCTTCCAGCTAGCTAACCTTTACGTAATACCTACTAGTAATAGTTAGGTCTCTGTGTATTGACTAAAACAGTACTATCAACATTTTTTTGGAGATGGGGAGGGCCACCACCCTTATATGTATTTTGTAGTTGTTCCCACTCTTTAAGTTTTGCATTAGCTATTGGCCTCAAATACGTTTTTTCTTTATGATTGCAGTGTCTGGTTCACCAATTTAGGCGTCTCTTGAAAATAAAATAAATTGAGATATCTTTTATCGTTCGTCATTCACACATATCGAGTAATGCCGTCAATCTAAAACAAATTAGTAGAAATGAACTATCATTGAATTTACCTTTATTGGAATTTGAAACCTCATAATTCTAAACGCAATGCATCAAGAACGGTTTAAATATATTAGTGGCCTAAAATTAAAATCAAATAGAGATCTTAAATTTTAATTATTTTTTTTCAAATTTGTTATAGTCAATTCATTTAATATTTTTGAGACGGTATTTCAGACGTGATAAATTTCTTCGAATAATTCTTTTCTCTTATATCAAAAGTTGACATTTTCTGCATGATCATTAGGCAACATCCTTGAGTGCATGATTGACCTCAATATTATATAAATTCATTTAATTAATCTCTCCTCCCCCTCCCCCTCCCCCTACTCAGCCAATGACTTCCAAATTAAGCACACATCAATTAAGAATTTTCACATTATAATTAGTACAAATTAAGTAAAATTCAATTACTTAACTTATGATATATGAATTATTAATCTGAAAAAATAATAATTAGTAACCTAACCTACAAATTACTAGTAAGTAAGTAACCTTATAGATAATCAATGGGAAGCTACCTAACTCCCACGCATAAGACAAATATCAAGTATAGTTTAAACTGTTAAATTAGGGTAGGGCTTTCCATTTGCTATTTCTCAAAAATTCCTCTGAGATAATTGACTAGTTCAATGATCAATATTTGACTCAAGCCCTTTTCCACAGAAGATATCATACGCCTATAAACATTATTCTTATGAGAGTGAGCTAAAGTATTCTGATTTTGAGTTTTGTATTTAAGCTATTGAATGTGTGGATTTTTTATTTGAATTATCATTAAATATTTATTGAAATACATTTTAATTATCGGTTTCACTTTTTTTATTTGAAATATTATTTTTGATCGTTCAGATAGAAAAAGTAAACAACTAATAATTAAAATGTGTTCAATAAACATTAAGTAACAATTCAAATAAAAATTTACAACCTAATAATTCATGTATGAAAACAAAAAAAGTTGGGATTATTTTAGATGTATTTTTAAACCCTTCACTTTTCTTATTATTTATACATTAATGACGCTCTAAGAAAGTGGAGATACTACAACATTATATAAATATGGTATTAAACTATTTAAATGTCGCAAATTCCAGTTGTTCTCTTTGTTGTCAATATAATTATTATATTTTCTAGCTAGAAATGAAAGTTTAAATAATAATATATTAAGAGGACGTACGCTGATCATTGTCAATTATTTGGGGATAAAAAAATTAGAAATAATTACGGTAGATGACCATTCATTCATTTTAATTATAAAAAAAATAATTATTTGATGTATATTCGGTGTATATTTATACATACCCAGTGTATATTTCATGTATATAATATATTATAATTTATATTCAGTATATAACTCATGTATAAGTAATCTATATTGTATAGTCAGAATATATTTTCTATGACTTTTGACAAACTATATTGTATAGTTACTATATTGGTTATTTTTTATATAAATAAAATATGACTATATTTATTGTAAACTAATTAATTTATTATATATATTTGAAATCGTACCACACCAGGATTTCTTCAATTTGTATCCATAGTTCCTCTTTTTATTTGCAAAGATATTTCTAATTTTTTAATTTGGGTAGAAAAATATTGAGAATATTTAAGTCATTTTGACAAAAGAACAACTTATCAATATTTTTTCTAATCAAAAACATTATTTATTAGCACTTTCAACATTTTTTTTCAAACACAAAATTACTTATTATAATATTAATTTCAACACTTGTAACTCTTCAACTCTTTACGGTCAACTATTCAAACAGGCTCTAAGTCATTATAATCAATCCTTTTGTGTATTTAATTACTTTAATTTTAGTTGCATTTTATTAGCCAAAAAAAAGTTAGGGGTTTAAAAGGCTTGAATAATTCTGTTTTAGCATTAAAAAGAGTATAACTATAAGTCTATAACAAAAATAATAATATAGGTTTTAACATATCAAATTACAATAATTAGAAATCTTTATCATGTCGTGTTTTTAGTTAGACAAGCATTGGCGGCTGCTTTATATTATAGTTTATACTAAGTGGGTCAATTTGAATGATAAATTTTCTAACTTCATATTAGTTTGAATTTTTTCTTCTAAATTAATCATTTTACGTTGTCTTATCCTAGTGATGTAACGTCGATGCAGTCGGCATATATATGAATAAATAATAATTAGTGGATGCCAAAAGTCAAGTTTTTAAAAACTTCTTTGATTGCATGCAACTGTCCCACCAAAAATTGACTAATTCTTATAATTTCACCCATACCACTTGTACCCTACAAGTCTGAAATTCCTCCTCCAATTAATGTTAGCAAATAAACTATCTTAAAAGGCTACATATAAGTTGTTATGTCTATACTAGAGATTAAAGAAAGACTTAACGATCGAGACAAGTATAGAAAATATGAAACTTAGCCGTATAGTTTGGTGAAAACTAAGATTAATTTTCCAAGATAAATTATGGTATATAGTACTATGAAGGTTTGGTGTGCACAAGTCTATGATATATATATAACTATCTAATATTCTTAAGTACGTACGAGTTTTAAGATGGATTTCAAAATTAATAATTCCGAATGTGGAATTTTCTACGTATTCAAAATAACATACAAACTTATATATTGTTGACTGTTGGTCCGTGAGAGAGAACACAGAGAGAGAGGAATCAATGGAATACATATTTGCTTCATTCGTTTTATTTTATCTAATGTATTTTATATGAAATTTAATTAAATGAAAAGAAAAAAGATTTTTAAAACACATTATCTTTATAAATATTTGCGTGAAATAAAAATAACCGTGCTGATCATAATAAATCGACTTTCATACTAGTTCTTGCTCCAGCATGAAAGTTCCCTGAAACTTAAAAGTTCAATTAGTTGTAAATAGTCAAAGACTGATTTTGTGAGCATTCCACTTTAAAAATTACTAAATAAAATTTGTTTATCTTCTTAATTATACTGATTTCCAATTGTGCTCTGAGATTGTAAAGGTGATGTGCTCCAATATATATCATCTATAGGTGACAAATGAACGATTTGGATAGATTTTGAGTGAGTAAAAATGAGATGAGTCAATGAGCTAGTTATTGATTTGTTTAAAAGTTGTTTGGATTGTAATGGGCTAAAATGCATATTATATTTCAATCCGTTCAATTCTTATTAAATTTTAAATGTTTTATTTATTTTTTTGTAATTTTTTAATAACTTGTAAAGATATTATTTTTTGTTATTATAACAATATATAACATATCAAATAAATTATAATATTTTTTAAAAAATATTTTGACAAGGTTTATCTTAAGTCTCAATAAAATTAGATATCAATTTAAATTTTGATGAGATAAAATAAACTGAACAAAAATAAGTTAGCTAACAAATAAACAGATTAATAATCAATTCAAACTTGAACTACGATTACGATTTTTTGAGATAAATTTACCATATCTAGTATCACCTAGCAATCATGGCTAAAATTAATTACACTTTTGACCGACCTATACTTTTAGTCAGCTAGCTAGCTAGCTAGTTTGTGAAGGACGAACTCGTATGTCATATAAGGTACAACCCGGCCCCATGTTTAAAATCAGAATTTGTTGGAAGAGAAATTAACCATTTATCTTAGAATAATGAATAAAAAATTGTGTTGAGAAATGAACAACAGTTTTGAGCATCATCCTGATGAAATCATTATGTTATATTCATAATTAATTTAGTGTAATTTCATAATTGAGATAGGAAGAAATTGAAGTATGTGCTACTATAAAATTTTCCCTATTTTTATGAGGAAAATTAATTGTTTTTAATTTTTGATAGATTTTAGGCTCATTAAAAATGTTATTTAAAATAAATTTGAAAACGTCCTCATGATATATATTTGCTTTCCAGTATCTCTCTAAAGGAAAGATAATTTACTCAAAAATAAAAATTTAATTACTTCAAAATATAATTCGCTCTGAAACCAAATTTAAATAGTAAAATATAATTTGCTTTTACAGATTTTGATTTCTTATTCTAATAATTAGTACTCTTCCAATAGAATTGTATCTATGCTGAAAAAGATGAAATTCCTCCCTACCTCTTATAAAAATAATCAAAATGTACGAGTTTATGAATAAAAAATATTTTATTTTATTAAACTAAAATTTAGAAGTTTAGCTTAGACAAACAAAGATGTGTTATCAACATGCTTATTATAAAACTGGTATAAACAATGGATCTATATAGTTGTTTGGACAATGGACATATGAATACGACTTTTGGCTAGAAAAAATAAATAAGAAGATTTATTTTATACATTCAATGGGAAAGTCCTTAACAAAGGTCAAACTATAAGATATATTTACGAGAAATTAAAGAAAAGAAAAAAAAATGTAATAGGAAGTACAACTGTCAAAGAAATTTTACAGATTAAAAAAACGACTTTTTGGGAAAGACACATGATATTAAGTTCAACCAAAAGGAAGGGCCTATATATTATTGTCAGAATTATTTCATTATAATGAGCACCAAGTGGACTCATGTCTAAAGTCCAAGCTTGTAATTTTCTCGTTAAATTAAATGGATTCATTTGTCATTTAATCTAAGTAAAAAAAAAAAAAAACATAGAAAAGTCATATCAACATACATTGGCATTGAAAATTAATTCCATTGTTGAATGAAGAAACAAAATCCTCCAACCCCCAAAGAAAAAATAAGCACCTTTTCCTCCTGTTTTCCATCCCCCTACACCACAACCAAGGAAAATTTCTTTTCTTATCATATATATATAGTTTCAGGCTGAATTGGGACAGTAACGATTCATATATATAGTTGATTTGATCAACTTATTTGGAACTGAGACGTATCTGTTATATATTGTTGCGTTGTCAAATTAGGTTATGTTTGACTCCATCTGCAGCAAGTGATCGATCGTCTATAGAAGCTTTAATATTGGGAGAGTAATTAAGCACACGTCGCCTGCTTGATGGTTTGTATTTAGAAAAACTTCCTTTTTAAATTTCCTCTATGAAGTATATATGGAAAAAGAGGTATATTCTAGATTAATTAGGAATATAAACTAGTACTAATTAATTGTTTGGAATTGTTTCTTCTCCTTCATGTTCTTTTATTCTTTTCAATTTAATTTCCGGTGAATATTGGAGGTAAGGTTGTCAGCTATCTTGAATCCTTTATTGTTTTTTTTTCTTTTTTTCATGTTCCAGAAATTCTTCTTTTCCATTTTCATTTCTTCTTAATTTCTTTTGAAGAGTTTTTCTCTATTTTGTTATCTTGCAGTACTACTATGTAGTAAGTAAGTTAATAATATCGATGATTTTTTACTTTAACTATTATATTAGCTAGACTTCTTGTTGCAAAGAGATACTGATATGGTTTCAGCACAAACATATTCTGCATTTTATGAAAAATTGTGAAATATTTCCATGTGAAAGAAACTAGGGCTAATCAATTTAATTATATATGTACTCCTTTTTCCAGCCACTACATCTATGACTTTTTCTTTTTCCTCTTATACATATGTTGTTAGAGAAGGGAAGCTTTGGTGTAACAGAGGTTAAGTTGTTGTCATGTGACTAGGAGTTTCGAGTTTAACAATCACTTGCATAAATGAATGATCTAATAAAGTTGCATTTAATAAACTCTTGTGGTCTGACCTTTCTTCGAATCTTGCACATAACGGGAGTTTAGTGCATCGGGTACCATATATATATATATATGTTGTTAGAGTAACTTTTATCATCTATCAGTTCTAGATATTTTATTTATTTTTGATATATGGTGATCATATTTCTCTATGTAACTAATCAATATTATTTTTGGGCGGTTCTGAAGAAGAATGAAGTTACTAACAGTAAAGTTTCCTAATATTGAGGATATAAAACAGGAATAAATGTTGCTGGATTTTAATACCATCATGAAAAACTCTGGACTTTTTAATTTTGTAAACCCACCAGGACCCATCTTTACTAGAAAGAAACCTGCCAGCTTCAACAGTCTTTATTTGAATGAACATTTCTTTATGTCATGTATCTACTTCCATAGGAAAATAATAGTATAAAACACTAGGAATATAATTACCATCAAATTCTAGTAGCAGATTTGTGCCGCTTACAAATCTTCAAATTTTCCAACTAGCAGTTGATACTGTCAGAATTATTTAGTACCACTGGCAAAGAGAAAAAAAAACAGACTGTAACCAAGTACATAACAAGGTAAAATTAAATATGCTGATTCTATAGTCGTTACTGCTATTTATTATTCAATATATATTATAGAACACTACCGTGGCATCAGTTACCACTAGAGAAATGCTGTGACTTCCTGAAGGACGTTGTGTCCTTAGCCTAATGGCTTTAGTTTCAACTTGTGTCCAAAGATTCGATGGTTCACGAGAATTTTCCATGGTAGCTAGGTTAAATTCTATTTTAGTATTACATTAATGTCCTCCTTATTTAATTAGTGCTATGTTCTTCAAGTCGGATTCTTATAAACTTATTAATTTATATACACAATGCAGGCTTGTTTCTGATCTATTACACTGAAGACAAAAACAAACCTCTTTGCATTACTAAGACGTACAATTAGTCATGGCAGAAAATTCAGCGGAATACATTATGGAAAAAGCATCATCCTCATCCATTGATTTGAACGAAGAGAACAAAGAGGAAAGCGAAGAAGAAGAAGAAGTGATTGAGGTGGAAGACAGTAGTGAGAAAGAAACAGAAAGAAATTATAATAGTACTAGTAGTGATGTTGAAAAGAAAAACGTAAGGCAATATGTTCGATCAAAATTGCCAAGGCTTCGTTGGACTCCTGAACTTCATCGCTCTTTTGTTCATGCCATTGAAAGACTAGGTGGTCAAGAAAGTAAGATGACACTCACTCACTCATCATGTATTCTATCACTTTAACTTCTTCTATATAATTAGCTACACGCTATCAACATGCATGTCAACAATAATGTTAGATAATATTGTTGCAAGTGTTCCTTTTTTATGATCAACGTGTATCTTGTCAAATCAAAAGGTCTATAACACTCTATAGATGCCAAACTTTATTAGTTATAAAATTCGTAAACGAAAAAGGAAAAAATAATTAATAGTACGTGGTATTACCTGCTTGTTTGTTACTCTTATTATTAAAATTATTATTGTTGCCACATTTGTTAAATTCACACAAGATTCTCCGTATTACGAGAAATATTTATTTAATGTTTACATAGGTCAACTTTGTTTTTTTTTTTACAGGAGCCACACCCAAGTTGGTTCTCCAGATGATGAATGTGAGAGGTCTAAGTATCGCCCATGTAAAAAGTCATCTGCAGGTAGTCATTTACATTGTGATAAGTTGAACTACTTACATATATTTTCAAGTATGTTTAAGTAATTGGCTCTTATAAATGTTATAAGTTACTCATTTTGTATTTTGATCCAGATGTACCGAAGCAAGAAACTTGATGAATCTGGGCAAGGTACAATTTATCTTCAAATTAGAAAAAAATTACTCCCTCCATTCCATCCCTCCGTCCCATATTAAATGTGCAATTTGCATTTTACACATTAATTAAGAAATCATTAATAGATTGCTTAACTTTACTATTTTGCCCTTTGCTCATATTAATTAGCCTTTTGAAAAAAAAAGTTTTTGGATCTTCAAAATTAGTTTAAACTTCCAAAGCATATTAATTGTAGGGATAAAATGAGAAAAAAATAATTAACTATATCTTAATTTATTAAGTATCAAGTAATACGGGAAAAATATTTTTAGTAAGATGCCCATCTAGGCATCTTACTTTTATTTTTAATATGTTTTAAATAGATTTTTTTTTTCCTTTTTTGGTAACTCTTTAGTTCCAACTTTCTACGTGTCATGCTTAAAATCACAATATTAAACGACATTTTGGTACAGTTTATATATCTTTAGTCTAATATCACAAAATTCAAAAACTTTATTTATTTTCTTAAACTTTGTGACAAATCAAATTAACAAATAAATAAATTGAGATTTGAGGGAGCGCCCATTTTCCTTCCGTGCAATAATACTAATAAATCTTGATGGTGTTTCATTTTATTTTTTTGTAGTGTTAGGCCGAGGTAATAATAGAGTAATGCATGGAAGAAGCTATTTCTATGGACAAAGATATAATCCTATACAAGATTTCAAGATGAAGAATGGTGCCATTGTGTTAGCAAGGAATTTTAACTATGATGATAAAGCCCATGTTCTAAATTCCTTTTCGAGACCCCCATATCAGGCCAAAAGTACCTCTTTCAGGTACAATACAATTCACCTGTATAAAAAATTGATCGATAATTTAGAATTTAACTTATATACTCAGATACTATACCTATATTATTTATAACCACTAATCCCACTTTTTTATATATCGTTATCTTTAGGACTTGATAGAGTCAAAAAAGAAAATAGTACATCCACAGAAATTAAACTTAATAAGTAGTAATTTAATTTTTGTATAGGTACTTGCAGTGGTCTTCCGATAATCAAGGAAGCTTACTTAATGCCAAGTCTCGGAAAGGTGAAGATTTGTTGAGAATGAAGAGCTGGCAGACACCAAGAGAAGTAGTACTTGAAGAAAATGGAATTGTCCCAATTAGGTCAACCCAATTTCTGGAACAGAAAAAGTGGTGTCCATTCATCCCCAATCAGTGGGAGGAGATCAAAAGGGCTGATATTTCTTCAGCTGAAAACTCTCAATTTCTGCTTCAACAAAATTTGGGACTACCACATTCCAAGTGGAACTGCAGAAACAATGCCCTTGACCAAAATCTTGTGACACCTTGCAGGATTGAGGTAAATATATAAGCGTATCAAACAATAATCGTCCACTATTGACTTTCACAGGAATTAAGAAGCAGAAAATGATAAGGATAATTTTATCAAATCACCCTTATTAAGTACAAGTCATCTAAATATTAAAAAATGAACAGTATTTAATAGCAAAGATAAAATAGACACATTATAATAAATTATTCATTGATTTTATAAAATGATTAAGTATTATTGGATATCCCAAAATAGTATAGTGAAAAAGTAAAGATGGACTGAGAAAATATTTTTTAATTTTTTTTTGCAAATATTTACGACTTTGAAACAACTTCAGACATGTGGTGTCTAAAGTTAGTTTGTATGGTAATTAATCAAATTAACACAAACAAAGAAACTAACTTGATAAAAATTGGACGAATTGGGTTATGATGTGTTATTTATAATAATAATAATAATAATAATAATAATAATAATAATAATAATAATAATAATAATAATAATAATAAAATAAAAAAATAAAAAAAATGTGTTATTTATAAGCCCATTGGGCGTCGTATACCAACCCAAGTAAATGACCGGCCTACTTATTTATTCAACCTATTTCTATAGAATATCAGTGATCAGTACTGAAAATTAATGTAATCTTCCTTTTGACTAATATAGGCTACTAATTAAGTACTAAATGGAGTCATTATTGTGAGTTAATTAGGATATATATGTAGTTTAATGGTAATTTTGACTTTGCAGACGAAAGAAGACAAGGAGGAAAAAGAATGGTTATCTGATTTGCAACTAAGATTAAGCAGAAACAGAGAGGACAAGAATGATAGCAAGAGGAGGGATCAGCCTTCAGATATAAACACAATGCTTTCTCTTTCTCTTCCTACTTATTCACCAAATTAGGAGGGAGATTAATTAGAGTTTTAAGAACATAAAAAAGTTTTATTACTGTATTAATTAGCTTGTTAATTATTGTTCAGACCTAGCAGCCTAGGTAGGAGGGTGAGTACTTGACATCTGACCAAGCAATTAGCATTAATTAATTGGAGTCAGATCTCCTAAGTACTTGCTTTATAGGCCCATACACTACTTTCAGTTGCCACACTTATTTTTCTTTGTTTCACGAAATCAATTTTTAGGTTTGTCTCTTGGAAGTGAAACTATATATTTACGATGGATTAATTACCTTGCTTATATGTATTTAATATTAGTGGGGATATTCTCTTTTCTTCAGAAAGTAAGACCAAGATTATATGTTATTGCTATTTAATTTTTACCAGAACAAATCATGTCATAATTAAGACAAATTGAGAATATAAAGATCATTAAAAGCTTTAAAAATCGAAAGTTTGATGTACAAAAATAAGAGAAATGTTAGGACATAAGCAGTAAGTATTTCATAATTTTTTAGTTTCTTGACTTGCTTCTTGAAAAAAAAATATGTAGTAATATAAGTAGCACTCTGCAGCAGTCTGACAGTGTTATTGGGCTAGACAGAATACAAGAGAAGAGTAGTAAAAGTGTGGATCATATATAATAAAGCCCATGAAAAGTTTGTGTACATCTCACGCTAGCCCAACTGAGCAGTGAGTCCTACCCCGATTAGATCAAATTGAAGGTTAAAGTCATGAACAAAATTAATCTTGATAAACTAAATATTAACAAAGTCATGAACCGAATGTTTTAGTTTATTGTCTTCCAAAAGTATTGGGAATGGCTAAGAGTTCCCCTATTAATGGAACTAATTTTCTTTCTCTTAGCTTAAATGATGATTCATATAATCGATCCCAACTTATTTGACACTACCAACTTATTTGACACTGAAGAGTAGTTATTTTATAGTCTATTTTATCTTCTCTCTTTCTTTCTTTCTTTCAATCTAAGAAGGTATTGGTAAATCGTGAAGTTGAGTAATGTATTTTTTTTTTATTTAAGTGATAATTTCAGTTCAAATTCTACCTTATTCTGTGAGATAGCTGACAATTAATATTTTCGTTTCTTGAATACAAAGGAAATGATGAAGGGAATTTGAAGTGTCCAATGGAGTTGGGATTGAATAAGATCCAATCCCACCTTGGCTAGCATAGGTAGAGTGATGACTGGGCCTAGCCTCATGTTAGGCCACAACAGTTCCCTTTCCTTTGTGAAGCCACACAAAACTCAAGAGGGGTCGTTTGGTATGCGGACTAAATTATCTCGGAATTATAATCATGAGATTAATTATAATCCCTGAAGTAATTTATCCTACCTCCCAAGTGGAATAAAATAATCCCAAGTTGAATGGAATATCCCACAATTAAGCTTGGGATTAGATTTATGAAATTTTTCTAAGAAAATATTTGCATCCTCAAATTTACTCTTGGCTTTCGACATGGATAATATAGATATATGAAATTTTTCTAAGAAAATATTTGCATCCTCAAATTCACATACTCCCCAACTCTAAATCTTGAATTCGTTTTTAAGACCTTGACTATGAATAAGCATGAAGCTATTCTTCCACCAAATAACTCCATTACTCGAGCCTGTTACAGATAAAAGACTGGACTACTGGTGAGATATTTCTTGTCAAAATGTTAAATATTGGTGAGCTAGCTCATTCAATGGACCAAAATATGAAGTGAGAAAGGGGAAGAATTGAATCAAATATTACCAGAAAAGCTAAAGATGTTTACTTCAAGGCCACATTATAAAAAAACAATACTATGCCAGAATATCTCATATAGAATCATATGTCATTCATTCGTATCTCAAGGCAAGGGCTGGTTTTCAGGAACACAAAAAACTCAGCAATTCTCATGCCCCTACTATGTCAATTGAAAATTACAACAATCACCACTACCAAAACCATGTAATCTTTTGAAGTGGAATAGGAAAAAAATTCCTCGTATACCTATATACTAAAATGGTGACAAGGAAATTCCAGGAGAAATGAAATAAAGTTTCAGGATAACATTGAAGCTATACCGATAGAAACAAGATGTTTCATATCAATGAATGATCCATCTTCAAGATTTGCTCTGCTGACAAGAACCAAGAGTATATAGTTCCTGTTCAAACAAAATGGAGCAGAAGTAAATTTCATTTTTTCAAACATCAAAATTTGATACAGAAAAACTCAAAAAAGAGAAAAGAGGTTACCTCAGAGTAACGGACATGATCCTTATGCAAATTAGAAGTTTTCACGATTGTCTCCCACTTGGTACCATCAGTGTGAGACTTCTGATTCTGCTTCTTAGAGTTAAAACTTAAGAATGGGGTTCTCAAAGGAATGGAAGGCAGCGTGCGCCAAAGCCAAGACTCAGAGGGAGATTTAGGTAATGGTGGTGGTAAAGTAGATTCCAAGGAGGTAAGGTTAGAATCTATTGCATTTTGGTTAACTTCATTTTCTGTACCTAGATTTCCACAAGGATGCACTTTTGAAGACTCCAAGGCTCCAGATACTGCATCAAGATTTTGCTTTAGTTTCAAAGACTCCTGATCAGCAGGACCTTTGTGTGTTGATATGGACATGGAAGAATCTTCCACCAAATCAACGGAAGACTCCTTTTCAGCATTCTGTTTGCTATTTTTCTCTGAAACATCTGAGCGCCTGGCACCTTGAATAGGAGCCATGACAGCCATGGTTTCAAGCACTTTGCGGTTTTCAACCAGTATTTTCATATTCTTATCTGAGGAGTTCACTAATCCCTTAGGTTTTGAAGCAGCAGCTTTAGGGGCTGGAATTTGCACATTATCTGCAGAATCTATGTACAAGGTTTTCTCAACTACTTCACTTGGCGAATCAAAAAACTTTCCTGTGCCCATTCGCTGTGGTATTGCTTTGTCCTTGACAGTGTAGCAACCTTTGCGGAATGAATCAAAGCGACTAGCCCAAAGACTCTCCATTTCCTTTGGCACACCAAGAAACCTTGTACCCTCATTGAATGGAGATGGGGGTGCTACATTTCGATAGGGAGATATAGCCCCACTTCTTGAATGCCTGCCAGGAGAGATTCCAACTAGCTTACATGAATCGTTAGGGTTGGACAGCTGCCCTGACAAACTTCTATTATCAGCTTTGTATAGCTCACGAGAGAGTACTCCAGAATGAAATCTTTGCTTATTTATGGTATCACAAGCATTCTGCAAAGAACCTGATCGTTAGAAACAAACATAAATCTTATTAATCTTAGGACAGTAAAAGAAGTTGTGACTATGATTATTACCTTCTCAAGAGGTCCACTATAAGCTTTTCTAGCTAATTTCTTGACTTCATGAGTATAAGATGTGGGACTCTGAGCCATCTTTGGTCTCATTCCTGAAACTCTCTTTACTGCTTGAGGCGAGGGTGTGGGAGCACGCGTCTTCACTTTCAGTCCTGGCAGTGGATTTAATAAGCACAAAGAATTCTTCACACAAATCCGAGGGAAAAATTTCCACCCTTTACTTGGCTTTTTGTGCGGATTCTCAGGCACATCATCTTCAGTTTCACTTCCTATATCAGCTGGATGGCTGCTATAACATGAGACAGGGTTAGACTCCAATGGCTTCCCCAGAGGCTTTCGTTCCAAGGGGACTAGCTTTTTGACTGGCATTGGTTGTTCTGCAGAGACTGGTTTTTTGTGAACATATTGAGGCGTCTCCAACACAACAGCTTTAGCAGCAGATAAGAATCGACTCATCATAAAGTCTCTAGTTTGGGAGTCAATGGAAAAGGTTCCGGATGGTTGCAAATCTGAAGTTTGATGTCCGCTCAGACCACTGACACTGCAGTTCAAGGATAAGGATTCGGTAGGTGACATTGTTTCAGGAGCATCAGAATAGGCATCATCCTCACTTTCTCTATCTCCTCTTGTGTATATACTTTCCACCAGGCTATCCAGTAAAGCTGCATGATCCATCCAAGGAAGTCCTTCAGCTGGAGACCTATAAATGTTATGAGTACGAGGCCTTTCACCTGAATAGAACCGAACAGTCTCTGGTAATCTTCCTGGGGGAAGCCTAGGACTACTTGAACGCTCCACACGAAGGTTAATTCGAACTTCATTGTCATCTTTTGGTCTTCCAGGGATCTGTTCCCACACAAATGGAACAGCTACTGGTTTCGTCACCTCACTCAATTCAAAATCTGATTTTTTGACAGGTAGTGATTGTTGTCTATTTGGTGGCACCTTATCTACGATCTTTTTATTTGCTCTCTCATTGGTAGTTAAAGATGATGCTATTTTCCTCACAGATAGAAGAGGTGCATTGAAATCCAGCTGCTTTTTCGCCATTTGCCTGTGCTACAAACAAATTTTCTATTCCCTTCCCTCCGAAACAAAATTAGCAATCAACAATGGTGTATATCCCTTCCAAATCTTTAAGCAATCACTACAAAAAAGAGAAATCAAGAAATCAAAATACAGTTTCAAGAAAGAAAACTGCTTAACAACCTATATCCAGACAGAATTTTAAGTACAACAGAGGAAGGAGAGTACTACATTGAACGCCTCAGATTCAGAATTGCACTAATCAGAATTAAGTGAAACTACAAAACAAATATTGTTTCAGGGAATCAATTGGATAATTATAAAAGTAAACTACGAAGAGGGGCTGCTAATTAACGATTAAAAATCAAAAGAAGAGAGAAAAAGAGAGAAATCATAAACAAGAACACTTGAAATTGAAAATCTTATTTCCTTGTTAATTCCTAACTTAATACTCCAAAAGATAAGATCTTGTCAGTCACTAAGTAGCCAAAACAGAACCATAACCCAATGTCCATCATCCCAACTACAAGATAAAACCTAACATCACTTGTCCATTCCAGATATGGGCACCCACAACAAAAAAATACCATTATCATTTTCCAAGAACCAAGAGAATGCATCAAACAGTAAAGATAATAATCAAGAAAATGAGTTCATACCTATACAGAGTGGGAAAATTATGTAAACTTTACCAAAAAAATTCAAGAAAAAGAGAACCCAAGAAGACAATGTTGATGGTTCATACCTTGAAGTTGAAGAGGGGGTGTTAAGGAGTGAATGTTGAGTGAAATGTGTCCTTGAATGATGGCGCGAGTTGTGGAGAGAAAAAAAGGGCACAAATTGGAGAGAGAAAAACGCAAGAATGGTCAGCTTTTGCTCGGTGCTTTTTTGCTTTTTTAGTGATGACTGTAGTAAACTGGAGGGGGGTAGGGGTTGGCGTGGGGTGGGGATGGAGGGGTCCAAAGTGATATTGCTCAATGGTTCACATAAATAAAGATGGAAAGAGGGGATCAAATTGACAGTTAATAGCCTAACAGCCTTAAATTATTTCGGCTCCTCACCTCTATTTCAGAACCTACTTCTTTGATCCATTAACTTAATCACCCAAGTCCACTCATATTCGATATCCACATCAGAATTTAATTAAATTCAAATTTACGCATAATCTATTTCTAAAATAGCATTTTCAATTAATATTTTTAATTCTCAAAAACTCAACATTTAATCTCTAACTAAAAGAATAAAGAAATCTTAATTATTCCACCATAACTCAAAAATTACCTTTATCTTTTAGTCCTTAATATTTTGGTCCATTAATTTGATAAAAGATGGTACTACATACATTCTATCCTATAAGTTAAAAAAAATTAAAAATTCTATACATATTTTAAGAAACATATTTAATAGGCTTAGTTTATAAAAGTATTTGTCAAAAATACCCTCACCTCTTTCTCACTCTTAAATAGATCAGTAAGTGTAAATTTGAAACCAAAAAAAAAAGAGGTAAAGAAATGCTCCTTGTTTGTCTAAAACGTTAAATATTTTGAAACAAATTCATTTTATAGAAAAATTAATAGCTGGGATCGGAGGAAGTACAAAAAAAATAAATTCTATTATTATACAAAATCATATATGTACTTTCCAGCTTCTACAGTGATGTCATTTTTACATTATATATCTGACTACTTAAGATAATACTATAATATTTTGAGATCAAGTATAAATCCATATTATCAACACGGAGATGGAGACCCAACTAGTTAACAGTGGCTGGGATTCAAACTCATGGGCATAGTGTTTAATATATCTTATATTAATTTCATTTCTATTTTTAATAATTAAATTTATCACAAAAATAATTAATTTTTTAAAAGATTAAACTTTTGTAGTGGAAACAGCACATTAAATTTCGTAATGTCTATTCATGCATGTGATCTTGAAATGCCAATTGTGGACATTGATAGGAGCTTATATTGTACTTTTATTAAATAATTGTGTTACTCCTCTATCCATATTAAATGGACATTTTCAATTTTATACGATGATTAAGAAATCATTAATACATTGAAAGATTTTATCATTTTACATTTTATTTATATCAATGCAATATACATAGAGTATAGAAATAACTAGTATTGAGAATTGTTTACATTCAAAAGGTCATATTTATTGTAGGGGTAAAATAGAAAAAATTTAATTAATTCTATTTTAATTTTAGTAAATAATCAAGTAATATGAGATAAATATTTTTAATAAGATGCTCATATTATATGAGACGGAGAGAGTAATAGTTTTGAAGGTAAATATTTGGAACTTCTCTCTTAGCTTCTTTTAATAGCAGTAAAAACCGTCCTTCGGAAGCCCTTTCTTTTTTTGGGACAAGTGCTACAATATGTTGTCGAGATAAATGAATAAATAATAATAAAAATGTTGTCAACATACAGATTATAAGGATAAATAAAATTGAATCAAGTCATAAACCTCCTCTAAGTCAAGATATTTTTCTTTATAATTATCCGCAATTCACTAATTCGATTAATTTAAATTTATATTTCAAAAAAATCATTAAATCAAAAAGTATCACTACTCAATTTATAAAGCTTAAATTTGAAATTTCTTAATAAAGATATCATTGACAAAAAGGAGAAACTATTTAAACAAGGGCATCGATTTCTTTTAATTATTTGCTTTCTTTTTATGCCCCACCACAACAAGAAATTAAATAATAAACCACGCATGACCCTACATTTTTTGTGCGATTTCCTTAGTCTTGAAACTAAACTATTCATATCGGAAAATCTCTTGCTAAAGTTTGTAAATTTCAAACAATTCCTCATGTAACACATTGAATATGACTCACTTTATCGTCTTGTGAGTAGTGTGAATGAAAAAAGTCCGAAAATAAATAAATTGGTAGTCCCTCCCACTTAATTTGTGCATTAAGTAATGCTTTTAGACTCAGCTAGTAGTTGTATATAAAAATAATTTCTTGGTCTAAATTTCCAACAACTTCGTGAAAAGCTTTTAAGAAACTGCCAATCGGGCCCTAAAGAAATGTAAATTCTTCAAACTAATTTTTTCATGAAATACTTTTTTTAATTTGATGACTTTTGTTGTCTGCTATAATTGACTGTGTCATCAATCCAAGAGGAGTATATTTGTTTATTGGAGAGTTATCTTTTTTGGGTTAATTAAGAAAGGTTTGTCTGCTGGCCAGCTTAGGAAAATTAAATAAACATAAAGATAGAAGACAAAAAAAAATCTCACCTAAATAAACGGATGGCATCTTTCAAGAAAAGACATAATTATTTTAGTTGCAGAGACATAAGCGCCGAATTTTCAGTATGTTTAGTGATTTGTTTGGATTTTGCTTTCATAATTTGGATTATATTGATTCCGACAAATATTTAGTGATAATAAATTATTATTTTTAAATATTACTTCAAAAATATTTAGTGATAATTACTAAATATAAATATTTATATTATATTATTACGATTAAATAACTATCGCAAAACTCTTTATTTGATAATGTCTCGCTCTTAGATAGGTCCCCCCCATCCCGCCCTCCCCAAGAGACTTGTTTCTTTTAATATTTGAGAAAATGACACGATAAAGAACAAGGAGATATAGAAAGCACAGTATCTGGTAGCTAAACTTGTGAAATTTGTCCTAGATTGGCGCCAATTTTTTTTGTTGGTTACTTCAGTATTCAGAAATCATTTATTCTTGTATTTTCTTTATTATTATGAAATCAAAATAGTATCTGGGGAATGATTCACACGCATGAAAACATTGGGTGAATTAACTTTTTTGCATAATAATATTTCAGTTAAGTAGCGTATATCAAGCACCATAACACTTCAAACCTCCTATATTAAGGATCATTTTCTCTGTTACTTTTGTAGTTAGAGTTATTGTGTTCTTTATAAAGATTTTTTTTCTATACGTAATATTTAAATTTGAAATCTCTGATTAAGGATAGAAACATCTGATAAAGCCCTATTCCATTCAATATTTACATAAAATCAATGTATTTTATTAGAGTTGAATAATAAATTAGGTAAAATGCACATAATTAAGTGACAAAAAAGTATACAAAAAACGTATGTCATGTTATTATTTTTTATGTAAATATCGAATTATTTTTTATAAAAAAATCTTATTCATCTTATTACAATTCTTAATTGTGTTGCAAAAGTTGGAATGTAAATATGTTATAGTGTCTGAATTTAAACCTAATTGCTTTTTTGTTCCATTTTCTCCTAATAACTTTGTGAAAGAAAATCATTTTGGAACTTACTTTTCGGAATTTAATAACCTTAAACCCCAAATTTTCATAAAAATTGCTCTTTCCTCTTAGGTTTCTCTTTGCTTTAATAAATACAATGTACTTTTGGAAGCAAGGAAGACAAAGAGAATTAGGAAGAAATAAAAGTACTCCAACGACTTCCTTTTTTGAAACAAAACAAGAAAAGAAATTATTTCCGCCCTGTTTATATCTCAAAAATAATTTGTGTATCCTTGTTTACATTATTTGTCCACCTTAATAGAATAATTTTTCTACATCCCTATCCTATCCCCCCCCCCCCCCCCCAAAAAAAAAAAAAAGGAAGAAGAAAAGAGCAAGCTAGCTACAATAAATTAATGCCATTGCCTTATAAAGCATAATAAAGGCTCTAATTTTAGATTGCAAATGAATTGGAGGAGGTCCCCCTACCATAATCAATTTTTGGTTAATGAAATGCATAACAATAATTGAATATATGCCATGTGATGTTGTCTTGTAATTTAAGGACTTCACAATCAATATTCCTAGTGAAATATGATGGCCATTTATTAGCCTTTTTTTTTTCTTTTACTTCTTTCACCTCTCAAGCAATCTTCTCATTACTACTCCCTCTTGAATTATTCAAGCATTAAAATTGGGCCCCAAAAGTTAGGCAGCTACCCTATTCTCCTTATCTAATTTTTCAACCGCCTATGAAAATGGGAAAAGATCAAAACCTCACCCATGTTATGTCACATCTTGTAATTATTTGTGTCAAAATGTTTAAAAATTCAATCTTCCTTTGGAGCCATTATTAGAAATAACACACCTCCTAATCGTTTGATTTGAGCGTAATTTGTAGGTATGCCAATCTAAAATAAGTTTTTTCCTCATAATTATCTAAGCGGATTAAAATATTTACTCGTTTATACTCATTTATAAATCTAAAAATTCATCCACAAGGAAGTAAGAAGGAACAAAAATAATCCTGACCTATTGAATTAATCTAAAAAATATCTTTTTTTTACCTATTAAATCAAAAATACACTCTCGATATATATGAGATAAACAAAAAAGTATTTTGAGAAAGATGGTGGGAGCATTAGAAAAAAATTTAGAGATCATGCAGGAAATACTTGTCGTGATGTTAGGAGAATGTATGGATGAAATGTTCACTCGTGTCAATTTTTGTAAGTTTGAAGAGTAGAGAGTAGAGACAACATTACATGTGCTAACTGGATTATACACATGTTGTGATTTGACTCATATTCCCATGAAAAAAGTGGCATGGATCAACCCATGCCTTATCGACACTGTTAACAAAATATAACACTGGCAATTTAGTATTATCCTTCCAAATTCCATTTTATTTGACTTAATTAAGACTCTTCGGAGGGCATAATTTACCTCTTTGGTTTTTCTAATCTTTTGTTACTACTTAAAAGATATATTGTAATAGTTTCTCCGATTGGCTCCGAGAAAACAACTATAATACTATAATTCAAATCGTAATGTCACTGAGTTTGAATCTCAAGAACATCATAAAATTTTGAGTAAGTAATTATCTGCTTAAGGCCCATAATATTATGAAAAAAATTATCTAATTATACTCTTTTATTTATTATATTTTTCATTACTTTCATCCATTAAATTTTTTTTCAAAAATCCCTTCTTTCCATCTGGATACATTAATTCAAGTAATTCGGATACATTAATTTTTCCATAATATTATGGGCCTAAAGCAGATAATTACTTACTCAAAATTTTATGATGTTCTTGAGATTTTCATTACTTCCATCCATTTAAAAAAAATAATCAAAAATCCCTTCTTTCCATCTGGATACATTAATTCAAGTAATCCGGATACATTAATTTCGATTCATAAATTATCTCTATGTTCAATGTATCATGTTTTAAATATTACCTGCTGATACATAAAACCCTATTTAATGTATCCGTATTACCATATTTTTAAGGAATTTCTGTAAATTAAAAAATGGTAATAAAAAATAATACTAGTAATTAGCCCTTTATACTAGGTGATTTACGTAAGTTTGCCTATTATTATTGCTTTGTCGTAAAATTGTAACCAAAATGAGTTGGGATCAAACTGAAGTGATAGCACACCTTTAGCCCATCTTAATTTCTCTTGATCCATTTCTCAAGTCTTTGCATATTTGGTTCGTGGGATGAGATAGGATGATAGAACTTGTGTAATAAGAAGGTGTTTTGATAAACTTATAAATTGATTAAACTAGTTTAAAAGTAAAATTTTAGTTTATTTTGTTTTTAGTAGACCAAAAATACTTATTAATATAAGAAAAATGCTTATCAACAATCTTTTACCAACATATGTTTATTATCAATTTCAATACTCATACTCAAATACGTAAGTACGTATTTTTTAAATCGAGATTACCAATCCTTCTCTTGCTTAATAATTTCTTCTCATTTTCTCATTTATTTTTGAGTTGAATTAATTTGGTGGTTTTAAGTAACTCTGGAAAAGTGACACAAGGAGCTCTAAACTACCAATCCTGCTCTTGCTTATACAACTAAAAGCTTCTAATTTGCTTGACTGTTCAGTGGAATCAATAAGGCTCATCTTCTCCTAATTAAACTAGTTATACAACAATGTAAGATTAGGAACAGAAATATCTCAAATTGTTTAATATTTCCAAATAAATTGGGGAATCCAAAAAAAAAAACAGTTCTTTCTTCTTTCCCCACTAATTTTCTCGATCATAGTTGCATTATCATGTCAATTTTTTTATTTTTTATTTTTTTTTAAATAGGGGAGGGGATTACAAGGTGGAAAATCAACGCTCACAAACATGTGAAAGTAGTCAACCAACTGAGCTACTAAGATCTCTCGCATTATCATGTCAAGTTTCTTGTTTTATGAGTGATATCCTATTTTACAGTACAAATGAGTTTTTTTCCAGTTGCAATAGATTTTCAAATTTTTCCAGGATTGGAAACAGAAGCATGGGAAAAGTTACAATCATGAAAAAGAAGAAAAGATGAGATTGGAGTTTCTTAAAAGTAGTGTGAAGTATATAATGGAGAAGAATTCAAAGAGAAAACCATATTCCGAGCAATTGGTTCTTTGCTAATTTGAGTAATGAAAAGTTCACGGAAGTTTATACTCCCTCTGTTTCGTATTACTTGTCCCATGTTGATCTGTATATAATAATAAAACTCTATATGAGAGTTTCCTTCTCTGCATCATTTGTAAAAGTGTATTGTATTTGATTTCTGCATAACATCTCCAGGATCTGGGGCATTTTCAGCGTGTGGATCTATGGAGGGAATAAATGTAATAGTTACTAGTGAACTAAAAAGCCTTTCAGCTCAAGAACTTGTCGATTGTGATTCATAAATTATTATTCATAGATAATCAAAAGGATTTTTGTACATTTTTTCTATAATATATACTTGTCAACAAGAACCAGAATGACACTAAGAGTGCCTTGGGATGATAAAAAGTTATAATAACTTAAATAAGTTCTTTCAGTGCATCGCAGCAAACTGATTCCTCTTCCATTGTAGAGTTCGGTCCATTTCTTCTATTTCCTTAGTACCACTACTCCATGGTAGCTTGAACTTGGCCATTGTTCTCTTCCTTGCAGCAACTCCAATTTTGTCTCCATAATCCTGCAAAAAGGAAACAAAATTTTATCTTATTACATTGGGAGAAAGAGGAAGGAGAAGGGGTGTGAGAATCCGACTCACACCTAGCGTGTGTGTGTGTGTGAAAGACCTCACGAGTACCACTAGACAATAAGTCTCGATGGTATGAAGAAGCTATTGAAAATTCAAAAGTTTGGTGGTAATCAACAAGATATTAAAGACTAAGTCATACCTTGTGGCATAGGCCTTGTAAAACATCACAATATGGGAAGTCTTGTGGCCAGCTTAATTTTGAATTCTCACAGCAAACACCATTTTCAATAGGACAGCATCCGTGAACTAAGCACATGCCAAAGAAATCTAAGCCTCAGCAGCATGTTTGACCTTCTGGACAGTAATATAAGCCGTCTTCACATATATTTGGTTTTGGAGAAGGCAGTGGAGGAACCAGAGGGGATGGTGAGTGGAATACAATTCTTTCGTGGGATAAGAAGCCAATGAATTAATAGCACAAACCCCAAATGGCAAACTAGTGTTCCTCTTTATATATGCATACCCCTCCATGCCCCAAGATTTTCCCCATGAATTCTTGATGATCCAATAGTCAACCCATCCTTCAGAACCGTATCCTACAATTAGTACTGCATGGGATAACTCATCCGGATTACTAGAGCATTCTCCATCATAGATTCCCTGCATGAAACCCCCAAAAATATTGGGATTAGTTGAAAGAATATACAAGTAACAATAAAAATGACACAATTTATATGTGTTACCCCTGATATAGCTGAAAATCAAGGTTTTTTCCATCTATGCCTACACTAACAGGTTGTGTAGCAACAGCACAAAGTAGGGCACTTTCTTCTTGTGCAACATCTTGGTATCCATCAATTAATACAGCCTTCTTGTTCAACTGTTGAGCAAAAATGATCAACACTTTCTCCTAAAAATGAAAAAGCTGAAAGAAACGAAGATGTTATAGCAAAATGGCAGCCATCACATGCCTTCTTGTAACTGCAAGTTCTTTGGTACTCAGTGTATGGATAATCAGCTGCTGAATCAAAGCCCCCATTGTTGATCACAAATTCAAAAGCAGGGTCCATAAGTCTACCTTCACACCCTTTATTGGAGGTGTCACAGTTGACAAGTTTTTGAGTTGAAAGGCTAATAAGTTCACCAATGTAATGCATTTATTCCTTCTATGCAGTGGCGGACCCAGCATGCCCTTCGGCGAAAAATTATACTATTTATGCATGGTTAATTTTTTCTTTTATGTATAAATAGTAGATGTCGAACCCCCTTCGGCTAGTTCGTGTCTACTTTTTCAGATTTTGAACCCCCTTATTAAAAATTCTGATTCCGCCACTGCTTCTATGTCTCCACACACCGAAAATTCCCAGCAACATCCTGTATTTTACAAATGGTGCATATTTTCAGGCTCACTGATATCCCTAAAACATCATTGATGCTAAGCTGCCTAATTCGGGATAGTACTCGTGGAAGCTTTGGTACTATATCAACCTTCTACTTGAGAATCACTAGATCAACAAAGTGCTTAAAATGGAAGTGCAGTAGTAAAATGTTGAAGGTTGTACTCCTGATTTTTACTCCTTTTTTCCCATTAAATAGGCATCAAGAAAATGGGATTAAGGATCTATGAACATTAATGAAGCTACTGTTATGTCTCTCTTTTGTTCAAAACAAGACTGCCATGTTTAATGTCAAGTTTAAACTCTATGAAGTGACGATGTAAAAAATATTTAGACAATCATGCACTTATAAGGTAATTACAAGTAAAGGTCTGGGATAAGCCTTAAACCGTAATCCGGTAAAAATGGAAAATTGTGAAATGACTGAATTTAACATGCAGAAGAGATTACCACAGCTTACCACATGCTCCTTGGTTCTTAACCTCAGTGACAAACCCATGTTTCCTCCAATCCTTAGAAGGAGGAGCATCACAAGAATTTGCAGAAATGATCTTATTCTTCTGGTTGAAAGGCATCTTAATCTTTGAAGTATGAACTTGCCTGAACTCTTCATTGCTCATATCGGCAAAATTGTTCAAACCAACTAAATGATCTGAATCTGATTTCCTCTTTGAGTTTTTCTCCACTATATACTTCACATTCCTTTTAAAATTCTCCAACTTCCTTTCTTCCTTTTTCTCATTATTGTAAATTTTCCCATGCTTCTGTTTCCATTCTTGGAAAAGCTGGAACACTCTTTCTTCTGAAAGAGGCTCAGTTGGTCTGTCTTGTATTGGAAAATCAGTAGTAAAAGAAGAAACTTGAGATGATAATGCAGCTAAGATCAAGAAAAATGGGAAATTAAGAAGAAGAAAAAGGTGAGATTTTTGTGTATTTCCCATATTTTTAGTAACAGAATCCAATAAATGACTTTGAGATTCTTCTGTTATATATATAGCTTTTCAAAAGATGACCCTTATGGTCATGAATCAGTTAGCAAGAGAAACAAGCGTACAAACTTTTATCTATTAATTGTTTTATTGAACAATTATGGGACGAAATTTTTGAAAAGGCTAGTGTGGATATTTTGAGTGCACTTGCTCCTAAAAAGTTTGTTGGATATTTGTTTCTAAGAGACTGATAGATATTTTTATCTGTACCCCAAAACATTTCTCGTCCACCCCTTATTTTCCAATTATCAGCAACTGGCTAGGATAATTAGCCAACCTGATAAAACCATCTAACTTGTGTCTAAATTCCAATATTGATATATGAATTCACTGGATCCCAATTTGGAATTTTGGAGTATTTGCAAGTTTAGAAGAGGAAGGTGGTGAAGGTAGTGGGTGCCAGATTTTTGGGGGCCATTACCACTAGAAAATGAATAGCATACTATCCTGTTGAGACTACAAGAATAAAATTCTACTACCTGGGGTCGATGGAGACAAGAAAGATGAAGAATAAGCTTTTATGTTTAAAAGATTAATACACAGTCAGCCTATTAACATTCAGTTTAGACATTCAAATTAAGTAATGTTTTAATTGAATGCCTCAATTCCTAATAAAATGTTCAATTAGACACTTTTAATTTAAATTTAGAGAAAAACTTTTGCGCATGTTTTCATTCATCTATTAGGTAGTTAAGTTAAAGTTTTAGTTTTATTGAACCCACTCGTGTAAAATTCTAGGTCCGCCCCTGGTTGAGCAACAGCACAAAGAAGAGCACTTTCCTCTTCTGCAACATCTTGGTATCCATAAATGGTTACAACCTTGTGGTTCACCTGTTGAGGAAAAAATTTAACAATGATCACGTGGTAAAAGGAAACCATTTGAAAAATAGATAGCAGACTTGATCATCACATGCCTTGTTGTAATTGCAAGTGCCTTGAGAGGCAGTGTATGGATAATCAGCAGCTGAATCAATGCCGCCATTGTTGATCACCCATTCAAAATCAGGGTTCATGAGTCCACCTTCACAGCCATTATTGTATGAAATCACAATCGATAAGTTCTTGTGCAGAAAGGCTACTAAGTTCACCAATGACTATTGCATTTGTTCCCTCCATGGCTGCACATGCTGAAAATGCCCAACAAGCTCATTCAGATGTTTAATAGAAATCAAACACATTTCAACAATGTTCCATCATTTACACATTTCAAGAAACTTCCCTTGCAACTTCACCCGGGCATTATCTGCAGCTTGGACAGTACACACCAGTAGCTTTGAATACACATTGAAATAGAGAATAGAAACCAAAACAGGGTTAAAGAAGAAAGGGATCAATTAAAACACCACATTTGATTGTCTTAGCTTCGTGGAACTAGGATGATTGCAAAATTCAATGTCAATAACAACATATCGATTGAAATCACACAAAGTGGGGTCTGGGGAGGGTAGAGTGTATGCAAACCTTACGTCTACCTTGTGGAGGTAGAGAGGTTTTTTCCGAAAGACTCTCGACTCAAGCGAAGCAAATCATAGTAATGGAAAGGAAAAAAAGGGCAGTGAAGAATATATAACAACTAATAAGAAAGCAGCAAATTCAATATCAAACTAATATTATTATCTATCTGTTTTAATTGAAAAAATATCAAACTCTAGAAATTGAAGTTACAAGCAGTGCACATCCTTGTGACTATTACACAGTTGATTATCCACATAGATACGGAGCAGAAAAACCAGTCAAAATAAGAAATTCCTTCAATGGTGTGAGGAATATTGGAGAAAAATATTATTGAATTGTGTCTCTACATTATTACACATAGACCCTATTTATAGACACTACAATATAATCCTTTACCAAGTAAGATACTATTTATTATTCCTATTCCTATTCTAAGTAGGATTGTATATACCTATTCTTATTCTAATACTCTCCCTCAAGCTAGTGCATACAAGTCATAGGTACCTAGATTGTTACAAATGTAATTAATACGAGGACAGATGAGGGGCTTGGTGAAATATCTGCAAGTTGATCGCTCGAGTTCACAAAATTGACAATCAATCTTAATGTGCTCAGTCTTCTCATGAAATACTGGATTTGATGCATAATGCCAGTCAATCTCAATGTGCTTGGTCTTCTGATGAAATACTAGATTTGATGAATAATGTTAATAAAACACAGAGTGATAAATTCTTGAATTGCAGTGTTGAACTTACCAAACCATGCTTGAGAAGACTGTTTCAGACCATAGAGTGACTTACACAATTGACATACAAGGCTACCGGACTCCCCCTAAGCAACAAAAACAGGTGGTTGCTCCATATAGACTTCTTCCTCGAGATCAACGTGGAGAAAAATATTCTTAATGTCCAACCGATTAAAAAGCCAATGACGAACGACAACCATAGATAGGAAAAGGCGGACATATGCTATTTTAGCCACGGGAGAGAAAATATCATTGCAATCTAGTCCAAATATCTGACTATACCTTCTTTTTTGTTTTGGCAAAAGTAAATAAGAAACAGGAAGTGCTTGACATCTGATATAAAATATATGGATTGTCTCAAAATCAAGGGACGAGTAGATCTTAAACAAGAAAGTCACAGTAAAACTAGCTGAAAGTGATCACAATTTAATCAATAAAATTATATAGGTAGGGTCGGAATGATGGCAGGACCCTACTGAAAAAGAGAACTATATGGGTAAGGTCGGATTGACGGCACGACTCTACTGAAAAAGAGAAATTATATGGGTAGGGTGGGAATGATGGCATGACATAACCCTACACAAATTAGATTTGAGGAGTCGCCGTAAAGACACATGAAACTATGCAAATCAAATTATGAGGAGTCACCAAAAAGGCACACGATGATATGCAACTCATATATGAGAAAGTAGTTATGACAAATCCACGGTACTACGCAAATTAAATATGAGAAATAGTCCGAGAAATGCACGGAGTTACGCAAATCAGATATGAGAAAGTATCACCTGATAGATGCACGGTGCTACGCAAATTGGATATGAGAAAGTAGTCACCGTAAAGATGGCACAATGCTACACAAATCAAATATGAAAAAATAGTCACCGGAAAGATGGCATGGTGCTACACAAATTAAATATGGAAAAAGTAGTCACCGTAAAGATGGCACGATGCTACATAAATTAGATATAAGAAAAGTAATCACCAGAAAGATGGCACGGTGTTACATAAACGCTGACGGGTATGGGGTTGACACAAAACAACCCTAGTAAGTCACTGGAAATTGACACACGGTGACCTATCTGACTGAGTTTTCTTTCCCTGACATAACCCTACAATGCATGAACTGTTATAGAAGTGCAAAAAGAGAGACGGTGAAAAAAAATTATGTGCAGTTTCAATGTTCTCTAAGATCAGAAAAAAAAAATAGACAATAAAAAAATGGAAGACAGTACAAGGATAGAAGAAAAAGATTGATGATAAGACAATAGATACTACAAGTATTATTATATGCACATTATGAAGGACCAACTTGGATTCACCTACCTGTCAATACCAATGTACCTTTCATGGTTATCAGCTGCTTTAACATATAATCACTGCAAAGATCTGCACTAACCGTATATCCAGACAATAGCAGTTACCTCATAAGCAAGTTTTCGCTTCACTCTCCTGGTTACATCTTACAGAATTCCATTCCAGCTCTGTATGCATTCTGTTGCAGATGCAAAGGATTTTCCAGACATTGGAGGTGATTTTCCTATCTGCCATAGAGTCAGGCAAGGCCACCTTGCAGCCTTAAACCAGAAGTGATTTGTGAATGCATGTTTGGCACTTAAAAATACATGCTTATGGCTCAATTAGTCAAGACAAAATGATGTCATGGAAGGCAGATGGCCCATATCCATCATCTGTGCAGTTAAAGTGAATAACACGTTAAAGTTCTCCACTGCCTTCTGTGAAGTATCATCACCACAAAGAAAAACAAGCAACTGATTCCTATCCTCAACCCAGCTGCATCCTGGTAATCTGCCTGCTCCACTCTTTTTTATTGTTTCCCTAACTCTCTCCACATCACCCCATCTTCCTAGTTCAGCATACATGTTTGATAAGAGAACCAGATTAGTAGATGTATGAGGTTCAAGATCAAGAAGCTTTTCAATAGCACATCCAGCAATCTTTATATTGTTATGCATGTGACAAGCCCCAAATAGGGCACCCCACATTTCTGCAGTGACATTTGTTTTCATTTCCTTTATAAAAAGGATAGCTTCTTCTAACCTCCCTGCTCTCCCAAGTAAGTCAACCATGCAAGCATAATGCTCAGGCGAAGGAGTGATAGAATACCTTCTGGTCATGTGCTCAAACAAATTTGCACCAGTATCACTCAAGCCAGCATGCTTACACGCAGATAAAACACTAACAAATGTGACTTCATCAGGAACAATTTCTTTATCTTCCATCTCTTGAAAAAGTTTGACAGCCTCCTTCCCGTATCCATTTAAAGCATACCCGGCAAGCAAGGAATTCCAGGATATGACATCAGCATTGTCAACATCCTCAAACATCTTTTCTGCATCAAAGATCTTTCCACACTTTGCATACGTAATGATTAAAGCGTTACAAACTGCTAAATTTTTCACATAACCGGTTTTTATAGTCGCTTGGTGAAGTTGCTTACCGATATGCTCAGCTGCAAGATTGGAACAGGAACTTAATGCTGAAGCAAACGTAGAATGATCGGGTTTCTTGCCATCACGTGTCATCATGCTAAAATATTTAAGTGCATCTACATAAAAACCATTTTGGGTATAACCTGAAATTAGAGAATTCCAAGAAATTACATTTCTTTCTCCCAAATTCTCAAAGATCTCAAGTGCTTTTTCCATTCGTCCCACTTGAGCATAACCTGCTATCATTGTATTCCAAACAACTATGCTCTTTGGTTCCATCTTTTCAAACAGATCAAAAGCTTCATCAATCCGTCCACATTGAGCATAGCCTGCAATCATTGTATTCCAACAAACAACATCACGAGTAGCAGTTCGATCAAATACCCGACGAGCTTCATCCACCCTATTGTTTTGGATGTACCCTGAAATCATCGCTGTTCGTGCACCAACATTTTTGTATGGCATTTGATCCAACAAATCCCTTGCTTCTTTGAGCTTTCCAGCACGACAATAACCATCAATCATGGTTGTATAAGCCACGGCACTTCTCTGAGACATTCTATTAAATAATGAAGCAGCCATGTCAATTTTGCCATTCTGGACATATGCAGCTAACATGGCATTCCAAGCAACCTCATTTTTCTCTGGCATTTGGTCAAAAATCATTTCAGCCTCCAATATCATCCCATATCTTGCCAATCCACTCAGCATTGTCACCCATGAAACAGCATTTGGACTAGGAATCTTAGCAAAAACCTCTTTAGCAGAATCCAAAT
Organism: Solanum dulcamara; assembly: GCF_947179165.1. Taxonomy (NCBI): domain Eukaryota; kingdom Viridiplantae; phylum Streptophyta; class Magnoliopsida; order Solanales; family Solanaceae; genus Solanum; species Solanum dulcamara. Next base: position 46,369,961 of record NC_077247.1, read on the forward strand.
CCCCAACCTCAATAAACCCACCCAATAATAAATTCCAAGAAATGACGTCCTTCACTTCCATATCCTCAAAAAATTTCAATCCAAATTGCATCTCCCCGTTCTGGGTATATCCCGAAAGCATTGAATTCCATGAAACCAAATTCTTTGCTGGCATGCCATCAAACATTTTCCTCGCATCATCTAACCTTCCAGCTTTTGCATACCCTGTAATCATTGCATTCCAGCAAGCTATATTACTTTTATCAGGAAGCGACTCAAACACATCTCTAGCCTTTTCAAGCTCCCCACTGTGCGCATAACAAGTTATCATTAATGCATAAGTAAAATGGTCTCTTTGAGGCATTTTATCGAACAGTTCACATGCTTTATCAACTTGACAATTAAACAAATACCCATTGATCATTGTATTCCAAGAGATTAAATTTTTGAAGTGCATTTTGTCGAACAGTTTGCGTGCATTGATGATTCTACCATTCTTGGCATAAGCAGAAATCATAGAATTGTAGGTGACAGTATTAGGGTGTGTGATTCTGTTGAACAGTTTGACGGCTTCATCTATTTGTCCCCTTTTCCCTAACTGTGTTATCTTCAGATTTTGCTGGATTATTGTGCTTCCTCTATTTAAACCTGCCATTCAAATATATTATTATCTTCAGAATTGCACTTCTATGAAAGCTTCTTGTTCTCTTTTCTTGAAAGATTGAACTCTTAATTAACTTTCAAATCATACACTGATATTGTTTGCAAATCCTAAGTTCAAATAAATTCTTTTGGGCTGGATATATGTATATTCTTTGTGCTAGGCTTAAATTCAAGTTTGGAGAATTTACTTTTGGGACTACAGTATTGGTATAGTCATTGTTGTAAGTTGTAACCTTCTCATTACTTTGGCAGGTCAGGTGTCCTTTCGATTGCCACCGTTATTTTATAAAATGATGCAACGATTCCATTCTTTTTGAACAAAACTTTTGAGAAATTAATTAGCAATAAGTGGATTTCTTTTTATTATCATAAAAGAGAACGTAAATTGGAAGGAAAAAAAAGGGAAATAAACTGCAATCCTCATAATTTGTAGAAGGTTCACACTAGAGCCTGATAAAAGTACTCCCTCCATCCTAAAACTTCTGTCTAAATTCCAATTTTGATATCTTAAATTCTTTAACTATAATCCACACGCATAGAGCATGAGTATATAAATATATAATTCACGCACAGATCATATAGAAAGGATGGAATTTTTGGAACTAGGAGATGGAGCAAAAATGTTTTCAAATACTTTAAACACGGTATGTTTAAAACTCAGAAAGATTCATAGGATAACCTTAGCATTTTATACACACATCTAATTTAAGATCACAAGTTTCAAAAAAAAAATTACATTCATAAATTTATACCCATTCAAATTACGACACATAAAATAAAATAAAGAGTATTATTCAACTTGGTCTTTTGCACGCCTCTAAAAGAGTGAGCATGCTTTTTGTGTCAATTATCACTCAAAGATCTATCTTTCCCACTTGGAAAAAGAAGGATAATAGGATTATTTTTTGTAAGAAAAATGTGGGGAAGGAAAATGGGGAGGGGATTTATAAGGTGGGGGAAACGAACTCTGTTCATATAGTCAATCAATTGATACTAAGATTCCCTTGTCTCGCAAAGTCTCTGCTTTTTTATTAAGAAATGTTTGGCTCAATGCATTGCAGCAACATGATTTCTATTCCATTTCAGAGTTTGGCTCATCTCCTCTGTTGCTTCAGTGTTAGTTCTATATGGTAACTTGTACTTGGCCATTCTTCTCTTTCCTTGCTTCCACTCCAATTTTGTCTCCATAATCCTGCAAAAAAGGGAAAGAAATTATTAAACAAATCATAATATATTTAAATTTCTAAAGATTTAGTACTCCATGGGATACGTTAGCTGGATCATTAGAGCATTCTCCATCATAGATTCCCTGTATTAACCCCAAAACAGAATAGAAATAAAAAATCACATCATTTTGGGATTACTTACATGTAAAATGTAGTAATAGAAAATAGTTACCCCTCTGTACAGTTGAAAATCAGGGCCGCTTCCATCGATGGCCACACTAACGGGTTGTTGAGCAGCAGCACAAAGAAGGGTACTTTCCTCCTGTGGAACATCTTGGTATCCATCAATTGTTACAACCTTATGGTTCACCTGTTGAGGAAAATATTTGAAGAATGATCAAGTTTTGAAAAAGGAAAGTATTTGGAAACTGGATAAAAGACTTGATGTGAAATTGATCATCACATGCCTTGTTGTAATTGCAATAGCCTTGAGAATGGGCAGTGTATGGATAATCAGCTGCTGAATCAATGTCGCCGTTGTTTATCACCCATTCAAAAGCAGGGTCCATAAGTCCACCTTCACAACCACTATTGTGTGAATTATCACAATCGATAAGTTCTTGTTCAGAAAGGCTAATAAGTTCACCAGACTATTGCATTTATTCCCTCCATGGCTCCACATGCCGAGAATGCCCAGCAAGCTCCTGCAAAAGTTTTTCATTGATCAAATATATTACTCCAATGATGTACATAAGTGCATATGACATCTTATTGCTCCCTTGGTCAAAGAAGGAAAATATTCAGAGTTCTGGACCTTTTAGTACTATTGACTTGTGATTTGAGCCAACAAAAAGTCCTAGTAAGACTTTAAGTTAGACCAATTTGCAGATTCAACTCATTTCATTTCTTTTATTTGGATTTCTTACTGCTTGATGCAAGGAAACATAGTGCCAATAAGCTACCTAGAAGTAAAACAGGTATTTAGTGTAAACCAATACTATAAATATTTAAAACACAATGAAATATGCCTAAATACAACATCTAGCAATATGTAAGTGAAGATACTCATCCACAGAACAGAGTCATGCTTAAAGATTAAATAAGCACTCTATCCATTTCAATTTGTTTATCTTCCTCTCCTTTTTCCTCCGTTCCAAAAAAAAAAATCTATTATAAACAAGGAGCCCGTTTGGATGGGCTTTAAGTTGGTCAAAATCAACTTAAATCCCCTTTTTAGCTTTTGGACGTGTTTGCCTAATGCTAACTTTAAGTCATAAAATTTTTAAAGTCAGTCAAAAATAAAAAGTTAAGATTCCTAACTTTTTTTTCTAAGTTCTAAAAACACTTCATACGAAAAAGTTACTTTTTTTCAGCCCGTCCAAACGGGCTCAAGCTATTGCAACATGAACTGACAATGGTAAGAGAAGACAAGTAAAGTTACCACATTGTCCTTGGTCCTTGACCTCAGTGACAGCCCCATGTTTCCTCCAATCTCTTGAAGGAGGAGCATCACAAGAAAATGGGGTAGGTTTTTTTTCCACCTTCTTCATCTGAATAGTCTTTTTCTTGTTAAAGGGTATCTTTATCTTGGAGGTATGAACTTGTCTGAACTCCTCATTGCTCATATCGGCAAATTTGATCAAACCAACCGAATGGTCTGAATCTGATTTCCTCTTTGAGTTCTTTTCCACTATATACTTCACATTCCTTTTAAAATTCTCCAACCTCATTTCTTCCTCTTTCTCATTCTTGTAAATTTTCCCATGCTTCTATTTCCATTCTTGGAAAAGTTGGAACACTCTTTCTTCTGAAAGAGGCTCAGTTGGTCTGTCTAATATTGTAAAATCAGTGGTAAAAGAAGAAACTTGAGATGATAATGCAGCAAAGATCAAGAAAATTGGGAAAAGGAAAAGGAAGAGAGGAGGACTCTGTTTGCTTTCAATTTTTCAGTAACATTAACCAGTTACTGACTTTAGCAAATGATTTTAAGTTTCACATACGGATATTGTAAATAATTTTTTTCACTGTCAGGTCATATTTCTCTATTGTCAGAGGCGTATCTAAGGGGTTGTTCATGTTTTTCTTTGAATGTTATATTTTTTAAAAAATATTTAAATACAAATGTGTAAACTCACACTCGAATTATCACATAATGTGATGATGATTGGATGCACCTCTCGAAATATAGTTATATATAAATTACTATTTGAATGGATAGAAATTAATTTTGGATCTATAATTTTAAAAAATTAACGTGTTCAATGATAAGAACCTAAAAATCAAATCGATCAAATTTATATTTTAGATTCGTAGTAGTGTATTCATTCTTTCAAAATCGTGAATACAGCTCTGTTTGTTGTAACACATAAATACATCTTATTGTCAAGATTTCACATTACACATTCTAAGGAGACCTACCTATAGATTCCTAAAACCTCAACACGTGAGATGACACATGAAAAACTGTGAAAGTTTTATTTTTCAGCTATGGTTTAAAATGATGAATGAGGAAGAGTAGAGTGGTAAGTGTGGATGTGTAAGACACATTTTGTGGTATGTAACATTTGTTATTATCAAGGATTATGTATGGGCCGGAAAACAGAGATTTTATGTAAGTTTCCCTTGTTTTTTTCCTTTTAACTCAATTGGGCCAATCAAGCTGGGAATAAATCACCAGTAAAGAAATAATTTCTCAAAACAAAGTCTTCTGGTGTATTGGAACAAGTAGTGTTTGCAGCTATAGATCAAGACTGGAAAATTGACTAGTACTATTTGCAACTGATTAAAGCAGAAAATTGACTTATTACACATTAGCTTTGTATTTTTTTTTCCTTTCGAAAATTACTTCAATACGTTTGTCCAGAAAGGCTGTGAGGGTAGAGTTTTGTATGGTAAACTCGAAAAAAAAAAATTCACTTTGAGCTATATCTTGGTAGGTACTGAATTTAATCAATCAATCGACAGTCTGAAAGGACAAGTGCGCTGAATTTTAAACCAAAGGATAAAAACAAGTGATTAAAATTGAGCGAGTCTGTGCGAATCAAAAAGATGGGCAAATTTTAATGGCTGAGCCATAATAGTGACAATGGAGCCATGTGATTCTGATCGCTATATAGATTAACCAAACAAGTTAAAAAGACGTGCCATTTCAGTTAAGCATTTGATTCATCAAAACACTTGGCATTATAACCAGAACCAAATATATTGTTAAGAATGCTGAAAGGCATGATACGAATGTCGATCCCATGGTATCTCTACAACCAAATTGCAGAAATCTCAGTCTCTGCACCTTCAGTGCTGACATTTAAACTGTGTCGCTTCGGTCCAATCTTTGCCTTCTAACTTTTATGTTGTTTGTCAAACAGAAATATCACACCTTCGGAATTTTTGGAAGATCTGCACATTTGATAAGAGCGTGAATTTATGTTCCAACGCATAGATAGATGAGAGAGGGTAAATTATAATAAAGTTAGTTAAAGAGTTATACCTTATGAGCACCATTCTCTGGCATTTTGAAACATGCGCAACCAGGGGCTCGGCCCTTTCTTTTCCACATCCCAATTATTAGGATACCATGGGTACTGCCACATCAAGAAACAGCGTTCTGGATGAGGCATCATCGCGAGATGTCTCCCATCTGGAGAACAAATCGCAGCTACACCCAAGGGAGAACCATTAGGATTGAAAGGATATACATCTGTTGGTGTGCCATCATCATCGCAATACTTCACTGGCGCCAAGTTGGAGCCAAGAATATGATTGAAAATACTATCATCAGGGAAATAAGCTCTTCCTTCACCATGAGCAGCCCAAACACCCAATGTACTACCTTCCATACCTTTGAACATTATGGCTGGTGTTTCTTCTATTGTCACATTCGTGAAGCGGCATTCAAACCTTCCAGACTCATTATGTATAAACCTCGGCTGTGATGGGTCCCCTCCGGCACCAAAAACACCTCCCACTTGAGGCCCTGGCACCCAACCCAATAGAGCCATAAGTTGGCACCCATTGCAAACTCCGAGGCTGAAAGTGTCTGGACGGTTATAAAATGCCTGAAATTGGTTTAAAAGAGGCTGATTAAAGCGAATGGATGCGCCCCAGCCTTTCGCAGAATCAAGTACATCAGCATAACTAAAACCTCCAACAAACACAATTCCTCTAAATTCATCCAGAGTGACGAATCCATTGAGAAGGTCTGACATTGCAACATCCCATGGTTCAAATCCAGCAGCATAAAAAGCTGCAGACATTTCTCTATCTCCATTGCTGCCTTCCTCCCGGATAACAGCAACCTTTGGCTTTGAAATGGCAGTCATATACTTATCATCAGTAAATGATGGCATGAAAGATAGTTTCCAGGATGGTTCATGACGATTTTTTAATCCTTCTTTTTCTAATTCTACACATGAATCCAGTCTTTGGAACTTTTCAAGTTGAAAGCTAGTCTCTTCCCACATATCCCTGAGCACAGAAGTTTCCTCATTCAAATGTGTAACCCCATCAACCTTCAATTCAACTATTGGAGATGAAGTGACTTGACCAATGATATCAGCAGAAACATTACCACCGCGGAGCTTTTCCAGAACTAAATCCGCATTTTCCCTGCTAACTTCAATGAGAAGGCCAAGTTCCTCTGCAAAAAGTGTTTGGGGTATAGTACTCCCAGAAGAGGTTAAATCCAAACGAAGGCCACAGTTCCCTGCGAATGCCATTTCAAGGGCATTCACTATGAGTCCCCCATCACTGATATCATGACCCGCAGAGATCAGCTCATCAGAAATTAGATTCTGAACCTCATTAAAAACAGTTTTAAGATAAGAGACATCATCCAAATCAGGACTTTCATCCCCAATTTGATCAAACACCTGGGCAAGAGCAGATCCACCGAGTCGTCGTTTTCCTCTGGCCAAGTCAATATGAAGCAGCACACCATCATCTCCAAGCTTCAAGTCTGGAGTAACTGTCTTTGTTATATCAGGACACGTCACATAGGTACTGATGACTAGATTCCCCGGAGCTTTAACAACTTCCCCCGATGAGTGGGCTGCCATGGAAAGACTATCTTTCCCCCCATCGATTGCAATCCCAAGTTCAATCATAGCTTCAGAAAGAGCAACAGCAGCATCATACATTGCAGCTCCTTCACCATCTAGTTTTGCAGCATACATCCAATTCCCACTTGCTTTAACATCAGAAAGAGATGTAACTTTCGCCCAAACAAGATTTGTGAGTGCTTCTCCGACAGCCAGCCTTGCCATTGCTTTTGGATCCAAGAGACCTTTAATTGGTTGTTCTCCAATTGAGCATGCACCTCCAGTCAAGTCTGTATAAGCTTGAGCTATAACAGCCACATCAGCAAGTGTAATCTGCAAGGGACCCACAGTTTGCTGCTGTGCCACAAGACCAGTGACACACCTGTCAACTTTAGTGGTCAAGAATCTTTTCGAACAAACAGAAGGAAGCCTCAGGACCCTCTTCAATGAATCTAAAACTGTTGTTGCAGGAGCAATATCAAGTGGTTCACGCAGATTATTCATGCGATTGAATTCAAATGTCTTTTTAGGCATATCACCAAGCACCTTCTCAAGCTCAAGATCCACTGCAGGTGGAGGAGGAGGCAGTCCACTAGAGTTACATTTTTCAGTTGCCACACTATCAACCAGAACAATACGGCCCTCACCATTAATTGTTCCAATAACAGCCATTGAAAGTCTTTCCCTTGAACAGATAGCTTGCAAGAGACCGCGGCTTTCAGGCTTCACCAGTATGGCATCTTGCTCCTGATATTCTGCACCCCAAATTTCCAGAACAGACATTGTGTGATCACCAACTACAATTGCCCTTATATCAATTTTGGCACCCTGTGGGTGTATTATCTCCTTCACGACATTACAGTTTCCACCGGCACCCTGATCATGGATGCTTATGATCGGGTTGCTGTCACCCATTTCGATGCAAGCACGGACAACCCGATATAACTTTTGTGCCATCTCAGCATCTCCACGCTGCACGGCATTGAAGTCAAGCTCAGCATCATTCTGTCCACTGACCATGCTGGATGCAGCACCACCTCCCATTCCAATACGATATGCAGGTCCTCCGATCTTAACTACCAACATACCAATTTCGGGTTCTCCCTTTGATATGTGACGGTGATCTATTTGCCCAATGCCAGCACTAAACATGATTGGCTTCAACCATTCCCTCCTCTCACCACTTGGTAGTCTCATTCCAAAAGTTCGAGTATAACCCTGGATCAAGGGCTCCCCAAACTTATTCCCATAGTCTGATGCTCCATTACTAGCATCAATAAGAATCTGTAATGGTGATGCCAAGTTTGCTGGGTATGTGAAAGAGGGATCTTCCCAGGGAGCATATGACCCTTCAATGTTAAGATTTCCAACACAATATCCAGCTGTAGATGCAACAACAAACGAACCCCTTCCAGTAGCATGGGTATCCCGGATACGGCCTCCTGCACCTGTCTCGGCACCAGGATAAGGTGCCACGGCGCAAGGGAAATTATGGGTTTCTGCTGTAAACAAGACATCAAGGTCAGTGGTAACCGTGTCCAAAGGGCATGTCGAACCAGGCTGAATAGGTCGCAATTGCTTCACTGGAAACCCCTTGATAGCACTGGAATTATCTTTGAATCCAATAACTGAATTGTTTGGATTTGCAAGCAAAGTGCTTTTGACGATCTGCATAAGAGTCTTATCCACAGGTTGACCATCTATAACAAGCTTTCCTGTAAAGAACCAGTGCCTACTATGTTCACTATTAGATTGAGCAATATCAAACAGTTCTACATTCGTCGGGTTTCGCTTAATGTCGTCCTTGAAAAGTTTGGTGTAGTACTGTAAGTCTTGCTCATCAAAGGCCAAACCCATTTCCTCATTAATTTCCTCCAATGCCTTGCGACCCCTTTCCATGACGGGTATATATCGAACCTCCTCCAGAACTATGCTTGTCTTGAAAGAAGTAAGCTTCTCAACATAAATACACTCGGTCATTCGATCATGAACCATTGAAGCAAACTCGTTAATTTGACTATCTAGAAGTGACCCATTGACATATAATAAGTACCTCCTAGAGCGCTCCATTCTGTTTATCTCTGTTAGCCCGCATGCTTGGCAAATCGACACTGCATTAGCAGACCATGCTGTAGTGAAAGATAACCGTGGACCAACTTCAATGATATATGCATCTGGAAGTTTCCTCTGCTCCCTGTCAAGGAAACTCTCACTTTCCAAGCTATCAGGTTCATAAGTTTCTCCTAAAAGCCAGTTAAGCACAGAAAATTTATCACTTGAAAGATCTGATTTGAGTCCAATGTTGAAGCATTGTTCAGTTTTCAAGCCAATTATTTGATTAGAGATCTTTGTCTGAACCAACTTGAGAAGCTCAACTGTGGCACTGTCTTGTAGAAACGGAACACGATATAAATGTATCACCTTTTCAGCAACCTCCTGAACTTTGCCTGAATCTTCATCCACCAAGCTACTGACATTCCCTGAAACCACAGCTCTAATCTTCGCCGGAATATGGGACCTGAGTCTCAATTTTTTATGTGAACACCTAACAGAGCTCTGTCTTGGAAGTGTACCCCAAAGCAAAAGATTTGTCTGCCTACTAGAATGTCTAGGCAATGCTAGCTTTTGTCTATGAAAACCCTACAATCCAAAATAAATCAGAGTTAACAATTTTCTCAACATCATTGACAGAACATATTCTTAAAAAAATAATCACTAATGATTATACTTGTAAGAATTCTGTTGCAGTTATGTCCCAAGCAGATGTAGCCATTGCCGAAACCTGCTGCAGGAGATAAATTATCTTTCAGATAAACAAAATACCAGAGTCTACAATAGCAATCAAAAGGAAACAAGAAACAATCAGCGAGATACATTTTTGGGCTCAGAAACAATCTCAACTTCTCACAAATTAACAGAATACACATAAGCTAAAGAAAAAACACAAAAACCCAAGAAAACTTCAAATTAAATACCCCACTCAAGAACACTTTTTGCTACAAAGGAGTTGCCTTTAACCCAGTTTTTGGCTCTTTTTCAAAAAAAAAAAATACACCCAGATGTTTCTTTAGCATAAAAAATTAAGCTAAAATGGCGTGCACACCAGTTTTGCATGCTAAAAATCAAGACTTGAAATAAAAATTCAATCTTTCTACACAAATTTTCAGCATAAAATAAAAAGATACATTTTTTATAGCAAGTGAATACCTTTCAGAGTTTCAGTTATGGCTCAACCAAAATCAGCTAAAATTCTTGGCAAATTGATAGGGCAAAGGGGAAGAGAGACATAAATTTCAATGGTGGGAGGAGCAAGACCAGTGATAGTGCTTGAGCTTTTGACAAAAACCCTAGTAATGAGATATTCCTTTTTTTTTACTTTAATTATTTATTCTAAGAATAATTAACTAATTAAATTTTTTAAAATATTATTATCATTAGCTTTAGGGCTAATTTGACTGAGTCGACTTGGTAATTTGGTAAAATTAGATGATTGTTGAATGGCTACTATTTTATTTTTTCAAATACTATAGTTTTGCTTATTAAGATGTTATACAAGTGTACACAAGTTGTGGTTGTCCATTTTTTTTTCCTACCCATCATTTGTTGTTCACTTACTTTTTTCTATAACTTATTTTATTATTTTAACTCCCTCTCCTTCCCCAGCTATAAATAGCCTATAGGTCGTGATATTAAGAGATACAGATATTGAAAGAATTCTGTCCTTTTCTCTTACTCTCTTCTTCCTATTTTGCTAAATTAGTTTATTTTATAATACGTTATCAGCACGAAACTTTAATTTTTTTTCCAGAAAATTAACTTCTATATCAGGTATATCTACTGAAGAAATTTAATTTTAGTTGTCTTTGTTATTTTTAAATTAATATTCATCATGTTAAACTTGTCAAAATTGGAGTTTGTGGCACTTGATATTTCTGGCAAAAATTATTTGTCATGGGTATTTGATGCTGAAATCCACCTTACCGCTAAGGGTATTGGTGATGCTATAATCGAAGAAAATAAAGCATCAAGTCAGGATAAAGTGAAGGCTATGAGTTTTCTTCGTCACCATCGAGATGAAAGCCTGAAGGTTGAATACTTGACAGTAAAAGATCCACTTGAATTGTGGAAAGATTTAAAAGGGAGGTATGACCACCTCAGGGCAACGGTATTGCCAAGGGCTCGTTATGAGTGGATGCACTTACGGTTTCAAAATTTTAAAACTGTATTTGAGTATAATTCTATTGTATTTAGAATAACTTTTCAATTAAAATTATGTGGGAAAACTATAAATGATGAGGACATGTTAGAAAAGATACTAACTACTTTTCATGTCTCCAATGTGATATTACAACAACAATATCGTAAAAAAGATTTTCAGAGTTACTCTGAATTGATCTCATACCTTCTGGTGGCTGAGCAATATAATGCTCTTTTAATAAAAAACCATGAAGTCCGTCTCACTAGAACTACTCCGTTACCGAAAGCAAATGTGGTAGAAGCATATGGCCAGTCTGAAAGAAGACAATAAAAATCAAGACCATAATAATGTGCGTGAACGTGGCAATGGCAGAAGACGATATAATAATCGTCATAGTGGTGGTCAACATAAAAGGGAGAACAATATGAGTTCTCAAAGTGACCCTTCAAGAAGTAACTGACTAACTGACATCGTTGTGGCATGAAAGGCCACTAAAAAAATGAATGTCGGACGCCTGAGCATTTTGTAAGGCTTTATCAAAATTTCTTCAAAAGAAAGGCAAATAGAGGTGGTGCCTCTTCTTCTAATGCTCGGATAGAGTCATACTTGGCGTTTGAAAATAATGTTGAGGCAAGACCTTCGCATAATGATAATATTGAAGCAAATCTGGCTTTGAAGGATAACGATTTTAATGACCTCACTGATATTACTCATTTGGAGGTTGAAGATTTCTTTAGGGATTATAATTGATGTTTAATTTTATTATATGATTTACAATATATTATCGTTTTTATGTACATTTGATTATTATGTTTTTACGTTTATCTATTTAAAAAAAAAAGAACTTATGTTTTTCTAGCAATATTGTTACTTATTTTATCTCTTATAATGTATTTTTATTTTATGAAGATAAATAAATTTTTTAGTATTCAATTGGATCCAAGATGAGTAATGGAGATATGTGCTTTTTGGATAGTGCCACAACTCATACGATATTAAAAGAAAAGAAATATTTCTATCATTTGATTATGAAAAAGGCATATGTCAATACAATATCTGGCAGTACAAAATTGATTGAAAGCTCTAGAAGAGCGGCCTTAAATAATGAGAATGAAGAAATCTCAATAAGTTATGTCTCGACAGGAAAACGGTGAAACCAAAATGATACTGTGGTCGATAATATTTTTGCTTATAATGTTGCCATTGAAATAATGCAACAAGATAAGGATCTTGAATCAAAATCTGTCGATGAATGTAGACAGAGAAATGATTGGCCAAAATGGAAGGATGCAATTCAAGCAGAGTTAAATTCACTTGAAAAATGTGAAGTTTTCGAATCAATAATCCGAACACCTGAAGGTGTCAAGCTAGTAGGGTATAAATGGTTTTTGTGCGTAAACGAAATAAAAAAGGTGAAGTCGTAAGATATAAAGCACAACTTATAGCCTAAGGTTTTTCTCAAAGGCTTGGCATTGACTATATGAAGATCTATTCCCCAATGGTGGATGCAATTACCTTCAGGTATCTAATGAATTTGGCAGTTCATGAAAAGCTTGAAATGCACCTAATAGATGTGGTAATTGCCTATTTATATGGCTCATTGGACCACGACATTTTTATGAAAATTTTTGAAGGATTCAAAGTGCCTGAACCATACAAGGATTCTCGAGAAACTTGCTCAATAAAGCTTCAAAAATCCTTATACGGGTTGAAACAATCAGGGCGCATGTGGTACAATCGTCTTAGCGAATATTTGCTAAAAAACTAATATAAAAATGATCCAATTTGCCTTTGTGTCTTTATGAAAAGCTATGGATCTGAATTTGTCATAATAGCAGTATATGTTGATGATTTGAATATTATTGAAACTCCGAAAGAACTTTCAAAGGCAGTAAAATATCTGAAAAAGGAGTTTGAAATGAAAGACATCGAAAAGACAAAATTTTGTCTTAGTCTACAAATTAAACATTTTACAAATGAGATATTTGTACATCAGTCAACATATACTGAAATTTTTTTAAAAAGATTTTATATGGATAAAACACATCCATTGAGTACCCCAATGGTTGTGAGATCTCTTGATATTAATACAGATCCATTTCAACCTCATGAAAATGATGAAAAGCTTATTGGTGCTGAAATATCATATCTTAGTGCAATTGGTACATTAATGTATCTTGCCAATTATTCTAGACCAGATATAACTTTCTTTGTAAGCTTGTTATCAAGATTTAGTTCTTCTCCAATACGAAGACACTGGAATGGAATTAAGCATATATTCAGATACCTCCGAGGGACCATTGATATAGGATTGTTTTACTCAAATGAATCCACGTCACAATTGATTGGTTACGCAAATACATGATATTTGTCTGATCCCATAAAGGTCGATTGCAGACAAGCTATTTATTTAAATGTGGTGGTACAGCTATATCATGACGTTCAACAAAGCAAATTATAGTTGTCATTTCCTCAAATCATGGAGAGATAATAGTCATCCATGAAGCAAGTCGAGAATGCCTTTGGTTAAGATCAATAACTCAACACATTCAAAAATATATGGCCTTTCTTTAAAAAGAAACGTTCCAACAATATTGTATGAAGACAATGCTTCATGTATAACTCAATTGAAGGGAGGATACATCAAATGAGACAGAACAAAACATATTTCACCAAAATTCATTTTTACTCATGATCTTCAAAAGAAGGGTGAAATAGATGTCTAACAAGTTTGTTCAAGTGACAATTTAGCAGATATGTTTACTAAGACATTGTTGACTTCAATCTTTGAGAAAATGAGATACAAAATTGGAATGCGTCGTCTTCGAGATATCAAATAAAGTTTTCATCAGGGGGAGGGAGTAAAATACGCGTTGCACTCTTCTTCCCTTAACCAAGGTTTTTAATAAGGCAACACTCAAGGCGTATTATCAAATGTGTATACTCTTTTTCTTTCACTAGGTTTTTTTCCACTGGGTTTTTCCTAGTAAGGTTTTAATGAGACACAACATCAATATGTGTTCAGAATAACTATGTATATTGTTTTTTGTAAAAATTTTTAATGAAACACATTACACATGAACATCCAAGGGGGTGTTATACAAGTGGACACAAGTGGTGGCTGTCCATTTTTCTTTCCTACCCATCATTTGTTGTCCCCTTACTTTTTCCAACAACTTGTTTTGTTATTTTAACTCCCTCCCCTTTCCTGGCTATAAATAGCCTATAGGTCGTGATATTAAGAGATACAGATATTGAAAGAATTCTCTCTTTTTCTCTTACTCTCTTCTTTTTATTTTGTTAAGTTAGTTTATTTTATAATATAAAATACTTTTTCTCTTTTTATTTGTGGAAAATATTACTCTATATGGTATTTAAAATAGCATTATGAAAGCCCGATTAAACTTCTTTATTATTGCTATTTCCCATAATATATTTTATTTTTCTAGACCACTCTTTCACAAATTGAGATAACTTAACAGCTTGGTGCAATTATCTTTTGATGCCTTTTAGTTATCCACTCTTTCGCAAATTGAGATAACTTAATAGCTTGGTGCAATTATCTTTTGATGCCTTTTAGTTATCCAGTACATAATACTACATTGAATTTTTTTGTGCCGTAAATAGATAGTAATAGTGGTGGTGTAGTTTTATGTAGTAACAGGTGATCAGTTGAACATCTATCGTCAAAAAATTATATTATAGATAACAATTATAAAAATATAGAAGTCAAAAATTATTTTTCGTATGTAAATATTAAATCTTGAATATTCTTGACGAAATTTCTGACTTCATCACTTAATAGTGTCGTTTTTTATTGATAAGAATACTTACTCTTTTACTAAACAAAAGAAATAGAGAGTGAGCATCTCTTTCTTCTCTCTTTTTTTTCGTTTTCACTTACATTTTATATCATTAATATTTTATAATTTTCATTTGTTTCTGACAAAAAGTAATATTTAATCGGTCTCATTTATGCTGAAATCTCTAAGTTTGAAATGCTAGCCGATGTAAATATCAAATTGGATAAAATGCATTAATTAGTTTGCAGTTTCAATTTTTTTTAAAAAATATTATTCAATATTCCGAGGCACTTAATTAATACTACCAATAATGTTCAGTGGCTTGACTGGACTTGGTGATTCGAGGTCACTTAGATATTGTAGGATGGAAATAAAATATAATTTGATATTCCAACTTTGAGTTTGTTGACTTTACTAGGAACTGAGACAATGGGAAAATTTAGTAAGCAACTAATAAATAAACATATTCATATAAATTACCACTCGTATTGAAAGGTTATTTTGTTGGTTTAATTATTACAAGTGTTCGTTTTGCCTAATTAGTGAATTTTGATGTTTAGGAGACAATTTACGTAAGATAAATCAGAAATTTGACACGAATTATTCAATTTTAAGGTAAAGAAAAGAGAGAAGCCAAGAAGAAGTAAAAGGTGGATTTTTTTGTATTTTCATTTTTTTCAGATGACTTTGTCATTCTTCACTTCCTTGCTAGCACCCCTTTATTGTCTTTGTTATCCTACTTAAGACAATTTATACTTCAAACTTGATTGGAATAAATTATTATAAACATTATAATCCTAAAATTATAATATCAAAAATAACTTCATCCCCAAATCAAACGAGTCCTAAATTCACTTCAATTATGACTACTTTAAACATAGTAAATGTAGTGCCGTTTGGTGTATTAGGAAAAAAAAAATCCTTTGTCTGTGCACATCACACACACCAAATTATGAATAAGTAAAGATACATGCACAGAAAAAATTACAATTCCAATGTAGCATCCAATGATGCTTATTTCAAGTCCATAATCAGATCTAGACCATCCATTGTGAAAAAAAGGGTAAACATACTGATCGCTGACATATTAATAATATATAATTTTTTAAAAGCTAACATCATCCAATTTTACATTGCTCTCTGCTAGGCAATTGGAGGTAACTAGCAAACTTTAATTTAGTGTTACATTTGATCAGTTTGGTAATATTGTATCACATACTAAAACTAATTTTAGTATACAATCAGACGTTTCTATAAGCGTTATCATAATCATATTATTTGTGGAACCATCATTTATATTATATTACATTATATGTCTCTATAACAACATTTTGTTATAGTAGTCAAACAGTATCGAAATAAATAACATTATAAAGAGGTTTGATTGTATCTCATTTGTTATATATTATGTAAAGCCAATTACATGAGATACCATACTTTCAAAGATAAGTCCTTTTAAAAATAAAATTAGACACACTAAAAAATGAAAAAAGTTGTACTTGGCAATCACCATGCAAGTTTCTTCTTCACAAGGATTTTCAAGAATGTACACAACATAAAACTGAAAACAATATTTTCAAGATTTGAAGATCATGCTACTAGGCAGCCATCAAATATACTGAAAACAATAACATGTATATACATCATGCAATCTAATCATTCTATGTTTCCTTTACCAGAAGCCAGAAACAATTATGATTCACCTCCATACACGTGTATCCTCCTCCACATACACCATTTTCTTTCAAGTATATAAAAAGAAAATGGTTAAAAGACATCCAAGACCACCTTCACCAAAAGCTATAGTGCAGCTGCTGACGAAATGCTTGTGGTGGGTTGAATTTCCGGGCTACATAACTCTCTTTCTAGTTCTGTATTTCCAGAAATTCATATTTTTGCACAAGCAAGATTCATTAAGGAATTGTGTTTGTGGTTTCAGCTAAAAAGTTTGATTCATCAAAATTCTTGGTGTTAGAACCAAAACTGAATTTATTCTTAAGAATGCTGAGAGGCATGATAACAATTATTTAACTCAGAACATTGGAGCAACATGCTTCCTCTTCCATTTCAGAGTTTGGCCCATTTCCTCTGTTTCTTTAGTATTTGTACTCCATGGTAACTTATATTGGGCCATTCTTCTCTTCTTTGCCGCCACTCCCACGGTATCATGAAACCTCTGCAATAAGGAAAAGAAGTATGAAAGTAAATAATAATAGATATTCAACAGAATTTACTTTATACTTAACCTTGTGTGTTGATTAAACTCTCAACTTTTTGATACAAGCAAGCTATCAAGAGTGATCTACCCTATGAGTTCTTTGGCATTTCACTCCCGTGGCATCGTACCTTTCTCTCTAGTATGTGCTCCCTTTGGAAACTCGGAAATAGGAAAACCAGTGAAGACTACGAGATCGAAGAAGATATTTGCATCCTCTCGGTATATTGAAGATTGAAGGGCTCTCGTAAGGAGATTTTGGTCATGAAAAGATATAAACAGGCAGAGAGGGGAATAGCAGATGCTGTAGCAAGATTTGGTATACAGATGATGTGTAGGACTTAACAATTTCCAGGTATTTAGGCCTTTGAGATTCCAGTATCATATTCCTCCCAATATTTTCTCACTCTCCAAAGTACCAATATTACTTTCTTGCTTAGATGTTGCAATTTCGAGTCCTAGATGTTGATGAGGATTTGCATTAAGTCGCTGCAGAATACTAGGGTATAAGAGATGACTAACTTTTACAAAAGGTTTGAAAGAGAAGAAAAATAAGAAGAAATAGGTGAAGTGAGCAAAAGCCAATAGGATTATTAAAATTTTCTTTCTAATGATTTTGACTCCTCCAACAAAACGAATAAATTTGCTTATTACAATTTGAATGTTACAAAACGTAAGATAAGTAGTCGTACCTTGAGGCAGAGGCCTTCATAAACATCACAAATGGGATATTCAGTTGGGCAACAATAATCTGATCCATGACAGCAAACACCATTCTCATAAGGACAACACTGATGACGAAAGCATATGCCAAAGAAATACAACTTACAGCAGCATGTTTGATATTCAGGACAATGATACCAGCCTCCACATTCACTTGGTTTTGGAGAAGGTGGTGGAGGTGGCGGAGGAGGTGGCGGAGGGGATGGTGAAGGAGGTGGTGGGGAGGGCGGAGGTGGCGGAGGAGGTGGCGGAGGGGATGGTGAAGGAGGTGGTGGGGAGGGCGGAGGGGGTGAAGGGGGCGGAGGTGGCGGAGGGGATGGTGAAGGAGGTGGTGGGGAGGGCGGAGGGGGTGAAGGGGGCGGAGGGGATGGCGGAGGAGGTGGAGGAGGGGGTGGCGGAGGGGACGGTGGAGGAGGTGGTGGGGAGGGCGGAGGGGGTGGCGGAGGGGATGGTGGAGGAGGTGGTGGGGAGGGCGGAGGGGGTGAAGGGGGCGGAGGGGATGGCGGAGGAGGTGGAGGAGGGGGGTGGCGGAGGGGACGGTGGAGGAGGTGGTGGGGAGGGCGGAGGGGGTGGCGGAGGGGATGGTGGAGGAGGTGGTGGGGAGGGCGGAGGGGGTGAAGGAGGAGGAGGAGGAGGTGGTGGTGGCGGAGGGGATGGAGGAGGGGGCGGAGGGGACGAAGGAGGAGGTGGTGGGGATGGCGGAGGGGATGGAGGAGGGGGTGGAGGGGACGACGGAGGAGGTGGTGGGGATGGCGGAGGGGATGGAGGAGGAGGCGGTGGTGAATATGGAGGAGGGGGTGGAGGGGACGGCGGAGGAGGTGGTGGGGATGGCGGAGGAGGTGGTGGAGGGGATGGTGGAGGAGGTGGTGGTGAGGGCGAAGGGGATGGTGGAGAAAAAGGCGAAGGGGATGGCAGAGTAGGTGGAGGAGGGGGCGGATGGGATGGTGGAGGAGGTGAAGGAGGTGGTGGGGGCGGAGGGGATGGTGGAGGGGGTGAAAGGAGAAGAGAAGGTGGTGGAGGGGGCGGAGGGGATGGCGAAGGAGGTGGTGGAGGCGGGAGGGAGGGTGGAGGAGGTGATGGAGAGGGTGGAGGGAGTGGAGGGGGCGAAGGGGTTGGTGGAGGAGATGGTGGAGGGGGAGGAGGGGGCGCAGGAGATGGTGGGAAGTTTGGAGGAGGAGAACGGGATGGCGGAGGAGGTGATGGAGGGAGCAAAGGGGACGGTGGAGGAGGTAGTGTAGGGGGCGGAGGGGAAGGTAATGGAGGTGATGGAGGGTATGGTGAAAGAGGTGGTGGAACAACTGGAGACGGATAAGGAGAAGGTGGTGAAACGGTTGGAGATGGATAAGGATATGGTGCAAAAGGTGGCTGAGGGGATGGGAGTGGAGGTGGTGGAGGGAATAATGGAATGGCTGGAGACGGATAAGGAGATGGTGGAGGAGGTGGAGGAACAATCGGAGACGGATAAGGAAATGGTGCAGAAGGTGGAGGAGGGGGCAGAGGGGATGGTGGAGTAGGTGGTGGAGCAGCTGGAGACGGATAAGGAGATGGCTCGAAAGGTGGTGGAGGGGGCAAATACGGATAAGGAGATGGCTCGAAAGGTGGTGGAGGGGGCAGATACAGATAAGGAGATGGTGCAGAAGGTGGAGGGGGAGAAGGGGATGGAGGAGGTGGTGGGACGATTGAAGATGGTGGAGAGGGCAGAGGAAATGGTGGAGGAGGTAGTTGAGCGGCAGGAGACGGATAAGGAGATTGTACAAAAGATATTTCCTTTGTTGGATAAGAAGCCAATGAATTAATAGCACAAACACCATATGGCAAATCACTGTTTCTTCTTATATATCCATACCCCTCCAATCCCCATGATGTACCCCATGAGTTCTTGATTATCCAGTAGTCATCGTCTCCTTTGGAACCATATCCTACTATTAGTACTCCATGGCTCAAGTCATCTGGACTACTAGAGCAACTTCCATCATAGATTCCCTGAATGTTTCCATAATACAAAAGAACAAAGTACACGTCATTTTGGGATTCTGGAGAGAAGAAAGTGCAAATAATTGTGTGAAAAAAGGAGTAACAATTAAGAGTACCCCTTTATATAGCTGAAAATCAGCACTTGTTCCATCGATGCCAACACTGACAGGTTGTTGAGCGACAGCACAAAGAAGGGCAGTTTTCTCTACTGGAACATCTTGGTATCCATCAATTGTTACAACCTTATGGTTCACCTGTTGAGGAACGTTGATCAAGATTTTCTTTCAAAGAAGGATAGTATTTTGAAAATGAATAGAAGATTTGACATGAAATTGATCTGTCATATGCCTTGGTGATATTGCATGCGCCTTGAGAGGCCGTGTATGGGTAATCAGGTTCTGAAGCAATGCCGCCATTATTGATCACCCACTCAAAAGCAGGATCCATATATCCACCATAACAAGCATTATTGGTTGAATTGTCACAATTAACAAGTTCTTGGACAGAAAGGCTAATAAGTTCACCAGTAACTATTGCATTTATTCCCTCTATGGCTCCACATGCTGAAAATGCCCAGCAAGCTCCTGCAAGTGTTTAGTAAAAATCATTACTCCACTAATATAGATTTAAAGACCATGGATCATCTGGATTGCTCCTTAATTGCCGTGAAATTGCAAAGAAGGAAACACCCATAGTAGCAGTATTATTGACCAGCAACTTAAGCCAAAGGAGGGTTCATTTAGACTAAAAATAACTATTTTTGCAGATTGCCTATTCTGCCTTTGATTCTGCTTGTGTCAGGGAACATAATGCTTAGAAGCTACCCAGATGTAAAACATGTACCTGATGTAAGTCAATCCAACTTCGATGTGGCCTCCAACGCTATTTATAAACCACCACAAAGCACAGGTATACGTAGCGCTAAATGCACCAGGACATATACATGAAGATATATTTCTTTAAAACAAAGCAGAAATAGTTTGTTTTGGTTGGATCCTGAGCAAGATTGTAGTCAAGCTTGACGTTTAAAAGAAGGTATTCATATCTTCATTTTCCCTTTTTGTGTTACACAAATAAAGAGAAGGGAGATCCAATAGCACATCTTTCGGGTGGAATCTAGTCATCACTGTTAGAATTTAAATTCTATCATTAGCAAATCAAATTAAAGAAACAACTGCACCATTATGCGCTATAATCTGAGAAAGAAACAGAATTATCAACTGAATTACCCTTTTAATTCCTGTCAATTGAATTTTCAAATCATTCTACTTCCTTTTTTTCTATCCAGAGATCTACTAAATAGAAGCACCATTTGTTTCTCAGTTCTATGCTGTAAACTTCACAACAAGGTAATTTCTACGCGCAACCCTTACTATTCAAGTGTTCAGAAATCAGAACAACTGACTGGCAGATAGAACAGAAAGGAAAGCATCTACCTATTGGTAACATGATCAATTGAAAAGGATAAAAGAACATAAGTGAGCTTACCACATAGGCCTTGGTTCTTGACCTTAGTGACAGCCCCAAGTTTCCTCCAATCCCTCGAACGAGGAGCATCGCAAGAAATTGAAGTTATTTTTTCTTCCACATTCTTCATCTGAATAATCTTTCTCTTGTTAAAGGGTATCTTTATCTTTGAACCATAAACTTCCCTGAACTCTTCATTGCTCATATCAGCAAAATTAGTCAGACCAACAAAATGATCTGAAGCTGACTTCCTTTCTGAGTTCTTTTCCACTATATACTTCACATTCCATCTAAACTTCTCTAACCTCATTTCTTCCTCTTTCTCATCCTTGTAAACTTTCCCATGCTTCTGTTTCCATTCTTGGAAAAGTTGGAAAACTCTTTCATCTGATATGAACTCATTTGATCTGTCTAATATTGAAAAATCACTGGAAATACTATAAACTTGAGATGATAAAGCAGCTAAGATCAGAAAAAGAAAAAAGAGAAGATAGTTTTCTTGTACATTTCTCATTTTTCAGCAACATCAACCATGAACTGATATTGAGGCACTTCAATTTATTTATTTACTAGCAGTACTCTTTTGGAGAAGATGCCTTTTGAGGCTCCCAATCAGTCAATGTCATGACATGATATGAAACAATTGTGGGAACAGTTAGCTGTTGTTCAGACTTCAGAATGAGATTAATAGAATTATTTAAGAAAGAAGAGTCCGGTAGCCGGTAGGTGGGATATTTTAAATTAAAAGCATTTTCTGGTTATTATATTTCAATGAACTGAGCTACTCACAGTTAATTCAAATATATATTGCTTGTCCCCATATACAGCTGGTGACTAAAATAATCTTGAGCATTTGGAAGCTTGGCTGGTAACTTTTTCTATTGTAACGACTCTATCTCATTGATGTGATGCTCAATGATTCAGTCAATTGTTTGACAGAACTCTCTCCATTCTAATGAGGCTTAAGAGGTTCTATGCACTAACGACGCAATAAGATATTTACACAATTACATCACTTAAAAAGTAATTATAAGTTAACTCTTTAAATTAAATTACTGCAATAGTATGAAAATTCTTTACACTGCTATCGTACTATAACTTAAATCTACTTGTAAATTGTAATGGTGCATGTGTTGGTAGGTAAGGAATCAATGAGTAGATTAAATTAAGAGATACTGTCCATGTAAAGCATGAGTTCCTAAAAAAATTTAAAAAGAAAAGCACGTGGTTCAGCTGCTAGCTATGGATAGATCTTGAGCAATTATAAAACAAGTTTAGAGACAACAGCACAGTGAGAAAGAACAAAATATCATTTCACACCAAAGCAGATGGAGATAAATATTGTATGTCTTTTTCAATTGAATCAATTATTAGTTGATTACACATCTTTATGTTCGGTGACCTTTTATATCTTTTCCTGTTTAGAGGACCATGGAAGGTGGAACCTAGTGAAGATTTTTTGAAGATAGCATATAATGTGCACTGATATTTTCCACTGATCAATATTCAAGCCCTACCAAGCCGAGTTTTGATCGAAATCCAATCAAACTAGTCCTATTAAATTTGATCATCAAAAAAATAAATTCAAATTAGCTGTATGATTTGATTTCTTATCAAATTAAAATCAAACAAATAAAGTATCTCCACTCAAAAGTATGTTTCGTAAGAATTGTCAACCTATTATCGAATGCTCAACTACACACTCATACTTCAGGAGGATTCTATCACCCTATTGAACCATTTATTTTATATATTAATTATCATCACTTAAAATATAATTATAAATAACTCAATCTAATAAGAATGGACTGAACCTAAAAGAAATGATAAGTAATTTGTTGTACTAATAAAATAAATTATGTACAACAACGATCCAATAAAATCCCACAACGTGAGTCTGAAAAGGTAAAGTGTACACAGACCTTACTCCTACCAAGGAAAATTCTTTACAATATCATTATATATAACATAAAATTTTCTTATAAATTGTAATGGTGCATGTGTTGGTTGGTAAGGGTTCGACCTGAGATCTAAATCAATGAGTAGATTAAATTAAATTAAGAGATATTATTGTGCCTATAAAGCGTGTGTTTCTACTGTTAGTTATAGATCTGGACAATTATATAAGGTTTTTCTTTTCATATGACCGCTCGCTGATATTCATTTTAGAATCTAATTGATTTAATTCACATTAAAAAATTCCACTTTAAAGTCAAATAAGCCCTAGCATAACGTATTTAAGAGCCCGTTTGGGTGGGCTTAAAAAAATAATTTTTATGTATGAAATGTTTTTAGAACTTTTAAGTGCCGAAAGTTATTTTTATAAATAAGCAGTTGAGTGTTTGGATAAAAGTGCTTATGCTGAAAATAAGTTGTTGATGTATTTGGCAAATGTGAATTTTAGGGCTAAAGAGGGTACTTTAGGAATTAAAATAAAATATAAGGGATATAAAAATAATTTCCATAGTCAAAGAAAATGGCTTTAAGCCTTCCAAAAAAAAAGTTAGGATTTTCAACTTTTTATTTTTTGGGTGATTTTAAAAATTTTATGACTTAAATTTAACATGTTAAGTTGATAGTCAAATACAAATCAACTTATAAGCCATCCAAACGGGCTCTAAAACTATTTTCATATTGACAATTATCATAATCTTACAGAGCCAAGGCCCACGTCTTTTTTCTTGTTTTCAGTTTACTTTCTTATTTATTGCTCTGTCATAATCGGTCCTAAAAAAATATAGTAATTGTCAATTGACATTATTTTGCCAAAAGAAAACGATGGGATATGCTTGTTGAAAACTACTTGAGACAAAGTGCAATTTTAAACATAAAGAAATGCAAGGCTAGAATAGTTGAGCACTACTTCTACTTGGTGTGTTGATATTTTATTCTCAACTACCAAATCAATTACTTGGTCAATCAGTAGTAAGCTGATTATTAACATAATCCTGATGATTAACGATTCTTTAAAAATCGTTAACATGAACACGTGGCAAGTGGCAAGTGGCAACACGTATCCAAATATCAGATGAGACAAAGGTTATTATGAGAGATACTTTATTTGAATAGTATTTGTATTTACTTTTTTAAAATTATTTAACTTGTATCTAATTTTGACGAACATTAAAGAGGGAGATTGTCAAATTTAACTTCATCATACAGCGTAAATTAAAAGAAAAGAAGTTTAATCGAAATGAATAATACTTTTTCTCTCTATGATCGATCTCTTCAAATTAAATCAGTTTCTCCTTGATGAATAAGTGTTTAGGTCACAACCCCAAATCGGTTCGGTTCTTCGGCCTTTTATCAACAGAAGAAATGAAAAAATAAAATATTCATCAAAACTGTACTCACAATCTCACATTCGTTGTAATTTGTATGGGCATTTTTTCGTATTGCTCTGTTACCTTTTTCTTATTACTATCTTCTTAAGAGAATGTTATATTTAAAAACAATTTAAATTTATTTTATTTTTAATTAAAAAAATTGTAACACAAATGTTACAGATATTTAAGGAAATAATTTTAGATTTTTTATAAAAAATAATAATTTATTCAATATAATTTTATAAGTGAAGTTTCAAGAGGATAGAGTGTACAGATACATTATCCCTATCTTTGTAAGATAGAAAAATTGTTTTTGATAGATCCTTGACACAAGAAAAGTATTTTCGAAACATGGTTGGAAAGAAATGCAAAAATAAAAACAATGATGAAAGAAAGAAAAGTACTTAAAGAGTGAAAATATCAGATATACCCAACTAGAAGAAACAACCATAGTAATAAAATCGAAGAACAAGACAATGCTAATATAATAACAATAATATGGGCAAGGGAATAGATAGGTGCTCCAAACTAGAAACCTATTCTACCAGTTGAAAGAGAAGTGGTCACCTACTTATTAACTGTCTATCCTAATTCTTGAACTCCATACTCTCCTATCTAGGATCTAGAGTCATGTCCTCGGTGAGTTGAAAATTTATCATGTTATGCATAATCAGCTCTCCTCAATTCTTCCTCTACCTATCCCCAAACCTATTACTATCAACCTCTCGCACCTCCTTATTAGGCCATATGTGTTCCTCCTCTTCACGTGCCCGAACCTGTGAAATGTGTATTCATTAGCTATCTGACATGACAAAATGCTTTGATCCCGTTACAAAGAAAGCCGAAAAGGTTTGAGGGAGGAGAATGAAACAACAACGTCATTTTTCAGAACTAGCATTGCAGTTGATTTAACAATCTGCAAGCACTATGGAATTTGCCACTATTCAGTATTTAACTAAGGCAAAAAGATCTCACTTCATTCATGAATGATAGTATCCGGGACTCATCCTTTTGGATGCCGTCCGGTCCACATATGCCACTACTGACATCCACTCCATTTGGTTTAAGAGCAGAAAGAGCTTTACAAACATTCTCCGGGTTAATTCCTCCAGCCAAAAGCCATCCATGTTTGCTTCTAATTGATGGCAGCTTAAACTGAGCCCAATTGAACCCTTTGCCACTGCAGAAGTATGTCAGTATTGTTAGTGGTTTGATTCCAATCTCATTAAATTCAGTTGCTCGGTCGTGCTGAAGTTACAAAAAACAAGTTTGTTTTTGTACGAATGAATCCAAAAAAGGAATTTAATCATACCAACCAAATGAAATTACATCTTTGTTAATTAGCTCCATAGGGGGTGGGATTAAGCTTTTAGTCTAAAAGAGAGTGCATGATTGCATACACAGCCATGCCAATGGCAGGTTTATACATGAGGAAGAACTGTACCTTCCACCTTTGGCACTATCCACTAGAATCCAATCAACCAGAGAAGACTCCTCATCTGAAACAGAGTTCAAAAGGCCTCCCTCTTCATTTGCATGAAGAACATATACTAAACATTTCTCCCTGACTAAAACTGGAAAAGCAGCTCGAGAACCATTTCCATGAAGCTGCTCAATTTGAACATGTTGTGAATTTGAGTATTGAAAACAAGAAATTCAAAATGGAGAAAGATGACAGTTCCTCACCTGCACCAATTCAAGGTCTGCAGCATCAGAGGCTCTTAGTATTGTGTCAGCATTATCATCTACAAACACTCCAACTGGCTGAGCTCCATATTCCCGTGCAACATTCGAGATTTCCTTAGCAGTAGAAAGTGAAACGGAACGTTTTGAGTTAGGCCATATGATCATACCGATAAAATTGGCTCCAGCTTCTGCTGCAAGAGCAGCATCTCTAGCTGATGTAATTCCACACATTTTGACTAAAGTCCTACTTTCTGTTTGCTCTGCTTTAGCCGAGACCCATGCCGACTGATTTAAGGAGCACATGAATCTGTTCATGGAGGAAGTCCTCAGTCGTGCTCTATTTGTAGAGTATACTTTTGCATCGAACGGACCTGTAAAAAGAAGCTTTGGCAAATGAATGCTGCATCATTTCTATCATAGTATACTTCAGCCAGAACTCTGTACCAATTTCAAAAGAATCTTAAGGAAAAACCATACTAAGTTACTTTCAAAACACCTATCAATTGCAAATTTGCACTTTCCACATATTGGTAATAAGAAATAGAATAAGAGAAGGTCAAAAAGGAAAACTTTTCTCTGTAAGATAAGAAAAAATCAAGAAAAATGAAATAGTGGAAAAGCAAGCAATCAAAAACCAAAGCTTAACTCGAGAATAAATGTTAGGTGTAAGCTTCCTATCCAAGTCCTGGTTGGTTTCTCTCTTTTGCTTGTGTGAAAAAAGTTAAAAGGACAAATAGAATAAGTAATAGTTTTTGATGAAAATAGAATAAGTAATAGTTATGGTGATTGCTCATTCAAATCACATGTTTTCTTAAGAGAATCCAAGGTCTCACAATTTCCAACTTATTATCTTCTGAAATTACAGATTATTTCTTAAAAAGGATTACTCTTTTTCTTCTTGTTTTCTTTTTCTATTTCCGGGGGGGGGTACTCTAAGTGCAAAGAATGCCCATATAATCCAAACTTTCACTTACCTTGATTTCTGGGAATGCCTATTACTCTTGGTTGAAGCTGAGTTCCCATGTTGAGCACTGCAAAACACAGAACTATGGCTAAGACTAAGTAAATAGAAACATTAACTGACACAATGTTATGTGCTCTTATGCCACTCAAACAAATTATTAAATAGGAACACCCTTGGAAATTGAAAAAAGTAGATTTTTGAGAACATTAAACAAATTTTAGCTGCTAAATAACAACAACACCATACCCAGTGTCATCCCGTAAGTGGGATCTGGGAAGATAGTGTGTACGCAAACCTTGCCCCTACCTTGGGAGGTAGAGAGGTTGTTTCCAATAGATCTTTGGCTCAAGTAAAAGTATTACAAAGCAGTTCGAAAAAAGAAAACAATGGGAGTGAAAAAACCAAGACAAAATATTAAGGAAAGCATGACAGAGCATACTAAAAAGGAACGGTAACTACGACAAAATAATACGATAATCGAAGTACAAGAAAAATTAAATAGTAGTAGCAGAAATGGAATAACAAGAAACTACAAGAGTAATACTACGATTACTAGTATAGAAGGATAGCGAGACAACACTCCAATACCTATCTAACCCTCTACCCTCCGTAACCTCCTATCTAAGATCATATTCTCGGTAAGTTGAAGTTGTGTCATGTACTATTCCACTGGGCTAACACTTGTTTCTTTGATGGTATATAAAAAAAATCGGAAGAACTTTCAGGGTGATAATATGCATTTTGATAGAGATCCAAAGCACTTCTGCAAACTGTTTCTATGGTGCAGAGTGCACTGAGGAACGCTCCACATCTCTTAAATTAAACATTGTATACTAATATGTAAATATCAAATTAAACATCATAATCCCAGTATTATGCAATCCTCGGATTACTACTCCCTAGTTTACTAATCTAGGCATAACTTGTTTCTAAACCAAAGAACGGTTTAAATGAATAGAATGGAAGATTAAATGTATGAGGCCATTAATAAGCCAAGATGCGTTTCCTCTCTTAGAGTAATTTAAAGGCAAATCAAGTGGACGAGTTTGGTCATATTTGGATGTTTGTAGAGTTCAGTCCCTCTAGAAGTAAACCTATCGACCTCGAGCAATAGTGGCGGGTCATAGTACTTGTGGAAGAAATGGATTCCAATTGTGGTAGGACTGGTTGATGGAGTGATACTACTACTTGCTTTAGAAGGGATTGGATACTATGTAATGCGAAAGAGAAGAAAGTTGTGCGCAGATACTGGTCACAACAATTGACATTGTATAGCTGAGAAATTTCTTTTCAAGATAACATATTCTTCATGGAGATACTAATTAAATTATGTTGCAGTTATGTCCCAAGCAGATGTAGCCATTGCCAAAACCTGCTGCAGGAGATAAATTATCTTTCAGATAAACAAAATACCAGAGTCTACAATATCAATCAAAAGGAAACAAGAAACAATCAGCAAGATACATTTTTGGGCTCAGAAACAATCTCAACTTCTCACAAATTAACAGAATACACATAAGCTAAAGAAAAAACACAAAAACCCAAGAAAACTTCAAATTAAATACCCCACTCACTTTTTGCCCTCGAGGAGTTGCCTTTAACCCAGTTTTTGGCTCTTTTTCAAAAAAAAAAAAAAAAATACACCCAGATGTTTCTTTAGCATAAAAAATTAAGCTACAATAGCGTGCACACCAGTTTTGCATGCTCAAAATCAAGACTTGAAATAAAAATTCAATCTTTCTCCACAAATTTTCAGCATAACATAAAAAGATGCAATTTTTATAGTAATACCTTTCAGTTATGGCTCAACCAAAATCAGCAAAAATTCTTGGCAAATTGATAGGGGAAAAGGGAAGAGAGACATAAATTTCAACGGTGGGAGGTGTAAGACCAGTGATAGTGCTTGGGCTTTTGGACAAAAAAAACCTAGTAATGAGATATTCCTTTTTTTTACTTTAATTATTTAATCTAAGAATAATTAACTAATTAAATTATATATTATTATCATTAGCTTTTGGGCTTATTTAGCTTTGTAATTGAGAGATGTAGATAACAGATTCGACTTAGGTAGCTTGGTAAAATTAGATGATTGTTGAATGGACTACTATTTTATTATGTCAAATTCTATAGTTTTTTTTTTATTAAGATACTTTTTCTCTTTTTCTTTGTGGAAAATATTACTCTATATGATATGTAAAGGGGGAAAGAACAATTAAGTTTTGTTTCTTAATTCATAATTGTGATGAGGATTAGTTAATCATGTGATATTTCATCGATATATTAATATCATATAGAATTGAGCTTTACAGTCTGTTTTGATAAGTTTTTTTAAAAGTTGTTTATAAGCTGAAAACTACTTATTTTAAGCTAATAAAAAAAATTGGGGTAACCCAACTTATTTTCTTGACTTATAAGTTGTTTGTTAAGTCAAACAAACCCAATTATTTTTTGGGACTTATTTTAAGCAAAAAATGACTTGAAGTTGGCTCTTAATCCTCTGTGATACTCTATTGGTAATACTAATACTCTATCAGTATCATATATGATTGAGCTATTTTCTTAAGAAATAGATACAATTAAGAAAAAATATGAAAGCTACAATCTTATTTAGTAAACTCTAAATTAGTAGAAAAAATATTTTTATAATTTTTTTCTCTTTTTGCAAATTTTTAAAAAATTATATCTAAATTGTGACTCTTTTTTTAACTGTTTTTAAATTATTTGAAGAATTGAAACATAAATCAATGATATCATGACAGTATGTAGATATACTATAATGGTATCATGGATGATTGAGTGATTTCATCGAAGGACTGAAGCAAACCTCAATGAAAACACTATTCAGTTACTCTTAGAAGCAGTTCTTCAATGAATACAATTCTCAATTACTATATGCATATACTGTAATATAATGTGATGGCATCGGAAAGAAAAAAATAATGGATGCTGACATCAGCATCATATCAGCGTGCAAATTTAAAATAAAAAAGAGGTACGAAAGTAATGGGACATTTAAGGAAAAATATTTGCCTATTTTTTGAACACATGTATTCTTTTCCTTATATTTAAACTTTTTTCAAATAGTTCAAATATATTTTTAACCTTTTCCCGTTAGTTTAGTGATTGAAATAAAAAAATTATTATTATTTTACCCCCCCCCCCCCTCCCCCAACCACCTTTTCTCCGCTGAAAGAATAAAATAGCCGTATATTTTTTGCCCATCTCGTCAGGATCTCTCACCTTTGCTTCCTTCGAAAAAAATAAAATAATAATTTAAATCAGATGTTCGAATTGTTTTTATAATAGAAAATTTCAATAATTGATTTTGTGATTCTATTGTGTTCAAAATTAATTAGAACTTGTGAATTATTATTTAAGTAAAAAATATATACTCAAATGTCTATAGATTTTGATTTGAACACGAAAAGATAATAGAATTTTTTCTAACCTAAAAAATATACAATATTTTTCAATAATATTTATCCATTGAAGCAGAACTTAGCTAAAAGAAGCTATCATCCCTACCCTCATATTCACATTCAGAACAAAAAACACATGATAAGGGAGTACTTAGTCGAGCGAAGGTATTGACAACATAGTTCAACTATAGAAATCATGGCATAAAATCACAAAATTAGAGTCCATTCTATTGAGAAATGTTTATTTATGCTTCAAAAAATATTAGTCGACTTATATTTTGAAATAGTAAGGTTATTTTTCAAGACTCTACGTCAATTCATAGAAAGAACGGGAAATGGTTAAAAATATTCTTAAACTATGTGAAATTGAATAAAAATGTCTTCAATTAATAGTTGATCCAAAAATGTTCTTGAAGTTGTAATCAACAGTTTGATGCAAAATGTTCTTATTGTTACGGTAAAAAATGTCATTTCCCTTATAAATAATTAATATATTTTTCTCTTTTTAACATATTTTATTTCTAATAAAAATATTACTATTATCGAACCATTTTTTTATTTTTTTCTTTTAAAATCACTTTAACTAATAAATAATTAGATTTTTTTTCTTCTATATCTCATTTCAACAATTAAAATAAAATAACTTAGTGTACTTTTTAAACTGTTAATATAAGTAATATATATATATATTAGATCATAGTAATCTCACCATTAATTTTATTTAGATAATAATACAAAAGTAATAAAATAAAAATTAGTTTTATTTTTTAATTTTTAACTAATTGAAGTAGAACAGTCATTTTTAATTAAATAAATCATCATTAGAAAGAAAATATTTAAAAAGAAAAAATACATTTTATTTGGAAAAAAGTATTTTAGACCTATTAAGTCGCCATTTTGGATCAATTCCTGATGACATGAACATTTTTAACCAAACAATTAATCGAAAATATTTTTATTTAATTTCATATAATTTAAAAATATTTTTATCCTTTCTCCGTAAAAATATAAAGGAGCAGAAATGCCTATAATTTACCATGCAGCGATCATCGTATAGTTTTCTAACACGATAGATATCCGTCTTACACTCATGAAGTCAAATTGTGTCACGATAGATATCCGTCTTAGACACGATAGTTTTCTTTGCTTTGAACACACTAACATATGTCATCACATGTTGACTTCTTGGAAGTAAAATGTCATAAAATTGTCTCCTATGTGAGAAACATTGTGAATTTATGCATAAACATTATCTCATTACTGCTTCTCATGACAATTAATTTAATTCTTTAGTGCAAGAAAACTAGAGTAACTTCATGTCATGAATTAAGGAGTTCAAGGAAGAAGAAGAGAATATCCTTTATTTTAGTCCAATACTGATATTGTTATTTCTTGATAACCACAATAGCTCACCCTCAATTAATTTTATAGGATATCTACTAATTTATCATTTTTATCAAAAAAGAAATTATTGTATAATTTTGACAAATTACAGCAACAACAACAAGCCCAGTATAATTCCACTATGTGGGGTCTGAGGAGGGTAGAGTGTACGTAGACCTAACCCTCACATTGAAAGGTAGGACGACTGTTTCAGAAAGACCCTCGGCTCAAGAGAGGAGAACAAGAAAGGAAAACAAGAAAAACAAGACAAAGGTCAGATAGCACAAAGCATATCAAAAACAATATGAAAATAAGGAATGATGAGAGCGAGAAAGTCATGGTAGGACAGTCCGGAAAGAAAGGAGCATTAACTACTATAGATAAATAAGCTAACCAAAGTATATCGGCCCAACAAATATAAACAGCAATCAAATGTAGAAATCAAATGGTAATAGACAAATGAGCAAAACTACGACTACTATGGTGAAAAGATAAGCCACCTAGCCTTCTATCTTAATCTGGGTCCTCCACAAACTCCTATCTAAGGTCATGTCCTCGGCGAGCTGCAACTGTGTCATATCCTGTCTAATCACCTCTCCCCAATACTTCTTCGGCCTCCCTTTGCCCCTCCTGAAATCGTCCATAACTAACCTCTCGCACCTCCGCACTGGAGCATCTGTGTCTCTCCTCTTTACATGCCCAAACCATCTCAGTCTCGCTTCCCGCATCTTGTCCTCTACTGATGCCACTCCCACCTTGTCTCGGATATCTTCATTCTTAATTCTATCCATCATAGTGTGCCCACATATCCACCGCAACATTCGCATTTCCGCGATTTTCATCTTATGAACATGAAATTTCTTGACTGGCCAACACTCCGCCCCGTACAATAAAGTCAATCTAACCACCACTTTGTAGAACTTGCCTTTGAGTTTTGGTGGCACTTTCTTATCACACAGCACTCCGGAGGTGAGCCTCCATGTCATCCACCCTGCACCAATACGATGTAAAACATTGTCGTCGATATCCCCATCTTTCTATATAATAGACCCAAGATACTTGAAGCTTTTTTTCTTTTGAATGTCCTAGGTACCAAGCCTCACTTCCCCGTCAGCCTCACGCGGCAGGCCACTGAACCTGCACTCCAAGTATTCTGTCTTGGTCCTACTCAATTTAAATCCTTTAGACTCCAACGTCTGTCTCCAGCCCTCCAGCTTATCGTTAACTCCGCTGCGAGTCTCGTCAATCAGGACTATGTCATTCGCGAACAACATACACCAAGGCACCCCACCTTGTATTTGTCTCGTCAATTCATCCATCACCAAGGCGAATAGAAACGGGCTAAGAGCTGATCCCTGGTGCAATCCCATCATAATAGGGAAGTGTTCCGAGTCTTCTCCTACCGTCCTTACCCTGGTCTTAGCTCCATCATACATGTCCTTAATCGCTCTAAGTACGCCACAGGTACACCTTTAATCTTCAAGCATCTCCATAGGACCTCTCTTGGCACTTTGTCGTAGGCCTTTTCTGGGTCAATAAATATCATGTGTAAGTCCCTCTTCCGCTCCTTATACTGCTCCACCAATCTCCTTACAATATGAATGGCTTCTATAGTCGAGCGCCCAGCATGAATCCAAACTGATTCTCTAAAATAGACACACCTCTCCTCACCCTCATTTCCACCACCCTTTCCCACACTTTCATAGTGTGACTTAGCAGCTTGATACCTCTATAATTATTGCAGCTTTGAATGTCTCCCATGTTCTTGTACACAGAAATCATAGTACTCTACCTTCATTCTTCCGGCATCTTTGCTGTCTTGAAAATGACATTAAATAACACAGTCAGCCACTCCAATTCTACCCTGTCTGCATTCTTCCAAAATTCTCTAGGAATCTCGTTAGGTTCGGTCGATCTTCCCCTGCGCATCCTACGAACAACACCCTTAACCTCTTAAACCTATATACTCCTACAATATCCAAAGTCGCGACGCCTATCTAAGTGCTCCAAGTCTCCCAACACAATGTCTATATCCCCTCCTTCGTTCAAGAGTTCATGAAAGTATGACTGCCATCTCTGTCTAATGCGGGATTCCTGTACTAACACTTGACCATCCTCGTCCTTGATGCACTTCACCTGATCCAAGTCACGTGTCTTCCTCTCTCTCGCCTTGGAGAGCTTAAATAACTTCTTTTCCCCACCTCTACCCTCTAGTTCTGCATAAAGGCATTCAAAGGTTGCCGTTTTAGCCGCCGAAACTGCCATCTTGGCCTCCTTTCTCGCCATCTTATATTTTTCCCTGTTCGTCCGCTTCTCTTCATCATCTTTGCTATTTACCAACTTTACATATGCCCGTTTCTTTGCTTTTACCTTTCCTTGGACTTTTCTATTCCACCACCAATCCCTTCGGTGCCCACCATTGCTGCCTTGTGAGACCCCCAATACCTCTCTAGTTGCTTCCCTAATGTAGCTGGCCGTTCTATCCCATATACTGCTCACATCCCCCTACTATCCCATGCCCCTATAGCCATCATCTTCTCCCCCATCTCTAGGGCACTAGACGGAGTCAAACTACCCCATCTAATCCTCGGTCGGTCATTCACGACCCTCTTCTTCTTCTTCCTTCTTATCTCCAAATCCATCACCAATAACTTATGTTGTGTTGTAAGATTCTTACTTGGTATGACCTTGCAGTTTTTACAGATGCCTTTATCATCTTTTCTAATGAGCAAAAAGTCTATTTGCGTTGCAACCCTCGAGCTACGGAAGGTTACCAAGTGTTCCTCCTTCTCTAGGAAACTCGAGTTGGCTACCATTAATCCAAAAGCTTTTGCGAAATCCAAGAGTGAGAATCCTCCACCATTCTCGTTCCCGAAGCTAAATCCTCCATGCACCTCGTCATAGCCCGTCGAAACAGACCCAAT
Organism: Solanum dulcamara; assembly: GCF_947179165.1. NCBI lineage: Eukaryota > Viridiplantae > Streptophyta > Magnoliopsida > Solanales > Solanaceae > Solanum > Solanum dulcamara. The sequence continues at coordinate 46,404,887 of NC_077247.1, forward strand.
GTGCCCATTGAAATCTCCTCCTATGAATAACTTCTCAGTAGGCGGTATACTTACCACTATTTCGTCCAAGTCCACCCAAAAATGCCTTTTTATCTTCTCATCCAACCCCACTTGTGGCGCATAGGCACTAATAATGTTCAAGGTGAGCCCTCCAACGACTAACTTAATCGCCATCATCCTATCATTGATCCTCCTAACCTCTACCACCTGATCTCTAAGCTCACTATCTACAAAGATCCCTACCCTATTCCTATACCTTGACTTGCCCGAGAACCAAAGTTTGTACCCGTCCACCTCCTTAGCTTTAGGTCCTACCTATTTAGTCTCTTGGACACAAGCTATATTAATCCTCCTCTTCTTAAGAATCTTAACTCTATGGAGTTTCCCGATAAAGTCTCAATATTTCAAGACCCTACTCTCAATCTAGAAGCTCCCTCCGCCCCCTTAGCCCCCCAACCCTGGCCCCCGATTCCAACCGAGAACATAACCTTAGTCTACCATCTCTCACCAAAGCCATAAACGCAAATATACGCTAGTGAAAGGATAATCTAAGATAAACAAAGGATCAATAGTAAAACACAAGTTAGCAATAGTCTAGTAGCAGTGCAATAGGTATTAAATTAGGCGGAGCAAGCAAAATTTATAAGGCTAAGATATAGGAAATGGGCTATTGAAGGTACCAACTCCAAGTAAATAAAACTTGTTCACCAATGAGAAATCTTTGTTTGCCGTCGGAAACGCTGTTCTCTGTCGGAAAATATTGTTCACTGGCCGGAAAATACTGTTCACCGATCGGGAATACTGTTCACCGCCAGGAATTGCCAAAAATACCTGTACTGAAACTACCCGAAAACCTACTGGTGGGGGATTTTCAATCGCAGGTAAAGAGGAAAAAAACAAACAAAGAAAAAAAGAAAGAAGAGAGAGAACAGAGGGGAGAGAGAGATCTGACTAAAAATACTGTTCGCTGGAAATACTGGTCGTCAGTGACCGTCTGGGTGGGGGAGGGAAAAAACAAACAAGCAAAATTTTATAAAATATCTACTAATTTATTATTTTTATCAAGAATAAATTATCATGTAATTTTGTTTCTCAAAATTAGGATGGATGACGTTAGATGATATTTAACACCACTAATAAATTACTCCCTCCTTTCTATATTAAGTGAATTTGTAAGGCAATGCACACATATTAAGAAAAATATTCAAGGACATAATTTGAACTATACTTTTCACTATTGTCCTTTGTAAAATTATAGATATAACTTTGCAAGTAGTGCGGTTTATCTCTTAGAAAATATAAAACATCAATAAATGAAAGGGCACATATGGAAAAAGCTTCAAACATCTATTTTGAACTTTGAACAATTTAATTATTTTGAACAATGAAAAATTTCTCAAAAATTCACTTAATATGGAATGGAGGGAGTATGATGTAATTCTGTCCGTTCAAATTCGGAGAGATTGAAAGTAATACTGATATTCATTGTGTGGATAATAACTTATAGTCTAATACATCAATATTCAATAAAAGGTAGGAAGATCATTAAAAAGAAAACTAGCATGTAATTTCAGTTTTGTTCAAGTTCAAGGAAGAAACTTGAGTACTAGTATCCATATTTTCAGCAACCCAAGCTAAAGATCTAAGGTTCCATCTCATGATATTATCAGTCACCTCACACGTATCCTCTCTACAACTGACATCAGGAATATCCACAACATATGACTCAATAGCTATTGTTTTATTGCCAATCGTACCTTCTTCTTCTTCTTCTTGTTTATCGTCATGCAAAGTGATAATAGATTTGAAGTTCAAGAAACTATGGTCCGCATCAACAACACTAAACACACTTACATGCATGTCATCATCAAGAAAATCCAACCTTTCTATGCTTTTTTTACCAGGAAATCCAGAAACTAAATTGACTTCTCTTACACTACCAACACCACCTTCACCAGAGATTAGTGTGCAGCTGCTGATAAAATTCTTGTAACATTGTGGCTTGTCAAATTTTCTCACAAAAGACCATACTAAGGGAAGTGGTGCATCGATAATTTGGACTAAAAGTGAAGAACATTGATTTGGTGAAAGTTCATGTGTGTGGTGAAGTTTGGTCATTTCTTCTGAAACTTTGGAGTTTTTTGGTGGATTTGTGAATAACATGATTGGATCCATGCATGTGGATTACTTTGAGTAAATGTTTCTTTGCTTCATATGGTTCAAGTGCTTTTTATTATTTTTCTTATATAAAAAGAGTGTGAGTGCGTCTTGTGGGGGTGAGAGAAATTTTATTCAATGTGCATCATTGATTTTTAGAGGGTTCTAAAAAAGAAGTTTGTTGACTACCAACTTTTCAAAATCTTATTTTAGAAAAAGTAATGTAATTTATATTATTTTTCTTATATAGAGAGAGTGTGGGTGTCTGTGGTGGGGTGAAAGAAATTTTATTCGGTGTGCATTTAAAGAATAGCGATCATTGATTTTTAGAGGGTTCGAAAAAAAAGCATCTAAATGCGAATATTCTAGAAAGAGGCAATTTTAGTTCTGTGATCGATGAGCATCTAGGCCAACAAGAAAAAATAGGAGTAACATATTTTATGAATGTCTTAGGTCATATATAGTGTCGACTTGCTAGTTTCCAAGTTGCCTATTTTATTGCATAAATTCTGCTCAAAATTTACAACCATCGTTGGAAGCTTCTTAGAGATTACTTATTGCATTTTTTATCGATTAAAATACACTCTTATCGTTATCTTACTTATTTCTAGTAAGTATTTAATAAGAATATTTTTTTTATAATAAAATCGGGTATTTTATACGTGTACTCTTCAAGATCTACCACATACTCAACTGAAGTTTGTTGACTACCAACTTGTCAAAATCTTATTTCAAAAAAAGTATTGTAATTTATATTATTTTTCTTATATAGAAAGAGTGTGGATGTCTGTGGTGGGGGTGAGAGAAATTCATTCGGTGTGCATTCAAAGAATAACGATCGTTGATTTTAAAGGGTTATAAAAAAAAAAGCATCTAAATGTGAATGCTCGAGAAAGAGGCAGTTTTAATTCTGTGATGAGCATCTATGCCAACAAGAAAAAGTAGGCGTAACATATTTTATGAGTGTCTTAGATCACATATAGAGTTGATTTGCTAGTTTTCAAGTTGCCTATTTTATTGCATAAATTCTGGGCAAAATTTACAACCATCGTTGGAAGCTTCTTAGAGCTTACTTGTTGCAATTTTTATCGATTAAAATACACTCTTATCGTTATTTCACTTTTTTCTAGTAATTATTTAATAAGAATATTTTTTATAATAAAACTGGGTATTTTATATGTGTAATCTTCAAGATCTACCACGTACACAATTGAAGTTTGTTTACTACCAACTTTTCAAAATCTTATTTGAGAAAAAGTACTGTAATTTATATCATTTTTAACGGGATAATAATTGAGCTATATTTTTAAAATAGGGTCAAACTGGCACTGAATTGGAATCCAGATTTAAGAAAATAGATTGTGATGTCAATATCTTTTATTTACATATTTTGAAACTTTAATCATCGAGTAAGATAAAAAGAAAATGAAGACTTCAGTCCTTTAATTAAAGTAATTTTTTCAATTTTGATTTATGTATTATTAATTAAACTAAATATCTTTAACCTTAATTAAATTAAACATATGAAATTTGGTAAAATACTAATAGGGAAGTTAAATGATTATTATAAGTAAACTGAAAGGGAAAAGAATATCAAAGACAAAAGAGTGGAGCCAAGATTTTCCAAAATTCACAAATGGTTTTCTGAATCAAATGCAGCTGTTGTTTCTTCATAATAAAAACTAATAATTTCAAGAAAGAATTGGGTGTCCTTTAAGTAGATGACGCAGGAACAAATAGCTTATTACAAATGAATATCACTAATTTATTATTTTTTTAAAAAAAGTTAAGGACAGCAAAAAGAAAATTGCATGATCGACTAACTAAATTACTAAGATTATCTTCAAATTTATTTATATTGCTGCTAAGTTATACTTTTTGAAATAAAAAACGCTGCGCGACCACTTTGTAACCCCAGGCATTAGACTGCCTAATAAATATAGCAAGCTGCTAGACAAATTTGAAAGGAAAAACAAATAAAAATGGATATTAAATAGGTAGATTGAGTTGAATTTAAGTGGATTCAAATAATTTAAGCTAATAAATCTATTTAAAAATTATTTAAGTTGAAATGAATGAGCTAAAAAGTGACTTATAACTCAACTGTTTACTTCTTATTAAGTTCTAATTTTTTAATTTGTTTTTTTATACGTAATTGTTTTAGTATCAACTAAAAGTATTTTTTAAATATAATTATATATAATGTGACATGATTTTTTTAATAAAAAAAGCATGATTTGAGAAAACAATTCATGAATCAATCTCAACTGCGTGTAATGGCTCAATTATTAATGAACTAAATTAAATTAGCAAATAAAAAAAAATCAAAATTCAAGATAAATCAGATGAATTGTATTTTATGATCTAACATTCCTGTGTATAAATATGGGTAGGTTACGTACGTCATTTGAAAATTTTGAATTGTTATGCCTCTAATTTTTGAGACACATAAAGTTAAAACGATGCATTATTAAATTTTAAATACATCTTATTCTTTATAGGTAATGAATATATGGTTGGATTTAATAATATATGTCATTTATTTAGTGAATATGGTAATTTGGATCAAGACAAGCCGACAATTTTGTACAATTATTACCACCTTGATGTTCTTCCTAGAAACTTTTTATTTTGTTATTAGATTCAAATTTATTTGATCTGTAAATTCTTTTATGATGTTAGTTTTGCACATTTTAACGATTTCTATATTTATTTTGCTAATTGTTAGAGTTATATATATATATATATATATATATATATATATATATATATATATATATATATATATAGAATCAAATTTTGACATATCGAATGTGGTCAAAAGTTGCTGCTAGGAGAATAGTCAAAAAAGCAACTTTTGACAAAATCAAAGTTGCTGCTAGGAGGAAGAATTGTCAAAGTTGCCAAAAGCAACTTTTGACAGAAAAACTGGCAACACGTTTACAAAGCGCGTAAAAATTTCTTTTACGCGTTTTGTTCCTCTTATAAATAGAGGGCATTCTGCCCTCATTTAAATCATCCCAGAAAGAGAGAGTAAGAATACAAAGAGAGTTTTACACCAAGATAAATATTATAGTCTTGAGTGTCCTCTTTAGTAGTTGTTCCTTTTACAAGAGAGAAGTGTTAATTGTTGTTTTCTCCTTGTATTTGAGAGTTGTGTACTCCACAAAATATAGTGAGATCCTTCTACCCCGTGGTTTTTTTAGAGGGGTTTCCACGTAAAATTCTCGTGTCCAATTTATTTTCAATATTTTCATCATATCAAACTTTAGTTATAGTGCTTCCTCACCCCAACAGTGGTATCAGAGCCCTCGGTTATTCTGTCTATTTTATGCGAAGATACTACCTGTGAATAGTAACTTTTCATGAATAGTAAAATTCGGTGAATAGTACTATTCACGTGAATAGTAAATTTCGGTGACAGTACAGTTTGTCACGATTGTTCGCAAAAATATTTAGAAACGATCTAAAAGGGTGTGAAGCAAATAACAATGTCGAGTACAACAAAGTTTGATGTTGAAAAATTCAATGGGACTAATTTCTCATTGTGGAAAATGAAAATAAAAGCGATATTGCGAAAAGACAATTGCTTAGCTGCAATTGAAGGCAGGCCCGCAGACTTTGCTGATGACAGCAAGTGGAATGACATAGACAGCAATGCAGTTGCTGATCTACACTTGGCACTGGCTGATCAAGTGTTGTCTAGTGTAGCGGAAAAGCGGACGGCGAAGGAAATATGGGATACTCTTACAGGATTGTATGAGGCCAAGTCTTTGCATAATAAAATCTTCTTAAAAAGAAGATTGTATACTCTTCGAATGGCAGAGTCCATGTCAGTTACTGAACATATCAATACTTTGAATACTCTGTTTTCGCAACTTACAACAATGGGTTGCAAAATAGAGGGGACTGAACGTGCGGAGCTTCTACTTCAAAGTCTGCCTGACTCGTATGATCAACTTATCATCAACCTGACGAACAATACAGACAGTCTAGTTTTCGATGAAATTGCAGCTGCTGTCTTGGAAGAAGAAAATCGGCGCAAAAATAAGGAAGACACACAAGCAAGTTCGCAACAAGCTGAAGCTTTGATGATGGTGAGAGGAAGACCAACGGAACGTGGCCCCAGTGGGAGTCACAATCATGGCAGATCTCAATCAAGGAGTAAGAAGAATATCAAGTGCTACAACTATGGCAAGAAAGGGCATTTCAAGAAAGATTGTCGGTTCAAGAAGAAGAGTGAACACCCTGAGCCATCAAATGCTCAAGGGAATGTTGCATGTACCTCGGATGATGGCGATATTTTATGCAGTGAGGCAATATCAAATAATGAAGGCAGAAAACGTTTTGCTGATGTCTGGATCATGGACACAGAAGCAACATGGCACATGACTTACAGGAGAGAATGGTTCCATCAATATAATCCTATCTCAGGAGGATCTGTGTTCATGGGAAACGATCATGCTTTGGATGTTATTGGTATTGGGTCCATCAAAATAAAGATGTATGATGGCACGATTCGCACCATCCAGGAGGTACGACATGTAAAATACTTGAAGAAGAATCTATTGTCTTTAGGACAACTAGATGATAATGGATGTTCATATAAGACTCATAGTGGAGTCATGAGAATATCCAAAGGAGCGCTTGTAGTGATGAAAGCAGAAAAACTTGCTGCAAATCTATATGTGCTTAAAGGTGAAACACACCAAGAAGGAGAAGCATCAACCGCGTCAGCAAGTTCACTTGAAGAATCAACGATGATGTGGCATCGTAAACTTGGCCATATGTCGGAACGAGGTTTGAAGATTCTTGCTGAGCAAAAACTTCTTCCAGGGCTCAAAAAGGTTTCACTACCCTTTTGTGAGCATTGTGTTACCAGTAAGCAAAATAGACTGAAGTTTAGCAGTTCCTCTGCTAAAAGCAAGGAAATACTAGATCTGGTTCACTCTGATGTCTGGCAAGCACCGGTGGAGTCTCTAGGAGGAGCGAAATATTTTGTGTCATTTATCGACAATTACTCCAGGAGAAGTTGGGTGTATCCAATCAAGAGGAAGGCAGATGTTTTTTCAGTTTTCAAAGAATTCAAAGCGCGGGTGGAACTTGAATCTGAGAAAAAGATCAAGTGTTTGAGGACAGATAATGGAGGAGAATACACTGGTGATGAATTTAATAACTTCTGTAAACAAGAAGGTATTAAACGGCAGTTCACGGTGGCATATACTCCACAACAAAATGGAGTAGCAGAGCGGATGAACAGAACCTTGTTGGAACGGATAAGAGCTATGTTGGCAACTGCAGGGTTGGAAAAACCATTCTGGGCAGAAGCAGTCAAAACCGCCTGTTATGTGATCAATCGCTCACCATCAACCACAATTGATCTGAAAACGCCAATGGAGATGTGGACAGGAAAACCAGCTGATTATTCTCGCTTACATATATTCGGAAGTCCTGCTTATGTTATGTACAACACCCAAGAAAAATCAAAATTGGATCCAAAATCCAGGAAATGCATTTTCTTAGGGTATGCTGATGGAGTCAAGGGGTATCGTTTGTGGGATCCCACAGCCCGCAAGGTGGTAATCAGCAGGGATGTTGTATTTGTTGAAAACAAGATACAAGCAAAAGAAGGTAGCACTTCAAAAGAAAAATCAGAGACTACTACAGTTGAAGTTGAAGAAATAGAAGAAGTTTCAGTTTCTTCTGAAGCAGCACCAGAGCACGAAGAACAAGAGCAAGCTGAGATCGAAACTCCAGAAGTTCGACGGTCAACTAGGGAGAGAAGAGAACCAGCTTGGCACTCAGATTATTCTATGGAGAGTAATATTGCATACTGTCTATTAACAGAAGATGGAGAGCCTTCAACCTTTCAAGAAGCTATGAAAGGCCAAGAATCATCTCTGTGGGTGGCAGCAATGCAAGAAGAAATTGAAGCTCTTCATAAAAATAAAACATGGGATCTTGTTCAATTACCACAAGGAAGGAAGGCCATTGGAAACAAATGGGTCTACAAGATCAAACGCAATGGTAATGATCAAATGGAGAAATATCGTGCAAGATTGGTGGTAAAAGGATTCGCTCAGAAAGAAGGTATCGATTTCAATGAGATATTTTCTCCAGTGGTTCGACTCACAACAATTCGAGTGGTCCTAGCGATGTGTGCTACATTTGACTTGTACTTGGAGCAGTTAGATGTCAAAACTGCATTTCTTCATGGAGAACTTGAAGAAGAAATTTATATGCTCCAACCAGAAGGTTTTGAAGAACAGGGAAAAAAGAACTTGGTTTGCAGGTTGAACAAATCTCTATACGGTCTCAAACAGGCGCCGAGATGTTGGTATAAGAGATTTGATTCCTTCATTATAAGCCTTGGATACAACAGACATAGTTCAGATCCTTGTGTTTATTACAAGAGATTTGGTGATGAAGACTTTGTTATTTTGTTGTTGTATGTTGACGACATGTTGGTAGCAGGCCCCAACAAAGATCGTCTCACAAATTTAAAGGCACAGTTGGCTAGGGAGTTTGAAATGAAGGACTTGGGACCAGCAAACAAGATTCTAGGGATGCAAATTCACCGAGACAGAAATAATAGGAAGATTTGGCTTTCTCAAAAGAACTACTTGAAGAAAATCTTGAGACGCTTCAAGATGCAAGACTGTAAGTCAATTTCTACCCCACTTCCTATTAATTTCAAGTTATCCTCAAGTATGAGTCCTAGCAATGAAGCAGAGAGGATGGAGATGTCTCGAGTACCGTATGCATCAGCAGTGGGAAGTTTAATGTTCGCCATGGTATGTACAAGACCTAACATTGCACAAGCAGTGGGAGTGGTTAGTCGATACATGTCTAATCCTGGAAGAGAGCATTGGAATACTGTTAAGAGGATCCTAAGATACATCAAGGGTACCTCAGATGTTACAATGTGTTATGGAGGATCTGACTTTACTGTTAAAGGTTATGTTGATTCAGATTATGCAGGTGATCTTGATAAAAGCAAGTCCACCACAGGTTATGTGTTTACTCTTGCTGGAGGAGCTGTAAGCTGGGTTTCAAAACTGCAGTCTATCGTGGCTACATCTACGACGGAAGCAGAATATGTAGCAGCTACACAAGCTAACAAAGAGGCAATATGGATGCAGATGTTATTGGAGGAGCTCGGGCACAAACAAGAGAAGATTGCTCTATTTTGTGACAGTCAGAGCGCTTTGCATCTTGCAAAGAATCCGGCATTTCATTCAAGGACAAAGCACATACGAGTTCAGTATCACTTTGTTCGTGAGAAGGTGGAAGAAGGCAGTGTGGATATTCAGAAAATTCACACTAATGACAACCTAGCAGATATGTTTACGAAGCCGATCAACAGTAATAAGTTCATATGGTGTCGATCTTCTATTGGCCTAGCAGAAACGTAACATTGCAGTAATTGGGTAGAAAGGATGGTGTGAAGACTTAATTGATTCTCAATTAAATCTTGACATATCGAATGTGGTCAAAAGTTGTTGCTGGGAGAATAGTCAAAAAAGCAACTTTTGACAAAATCAAAAGTTGCTGCTAGGAGGAAGAATTGTCAAAGTTGCCAAAAGCAACTTTTGACAGAAAAACTGGCAACACGTTTACAAAGCGCGTAAAAATTTCTTTTACGCGTTTTGTTCCTCTTATAAATAGAGGGCATTCTGCCCTCATTTAAATCATCCCAGAAAGAGAGAGTAAGAATACAAAGAGAGTTTTACACCAAGATAAATATTGTAGTCTTGAGTGTCCTCTTTAGTAGTTGTTCCTTTTACAAGAGAGAAGTGTTAATTGTTGTTTTCTCCTTGTATTTGAGAGTTGTGTACTCCACAAAATATAGTGAGATCCTTCTACCCCGTGGTTTTTCCCTTCTATCATTTAGAGGGGTTTCCACGTAAAATTCTCGTGTCCAATTTATTTTCAATATTTTCATCATATCAAACTTTAGTTGTAGTGCTTCCTCACCCCAACATCGAATACATAGGTAAAGTATAAAATTTATGTTATAGAGAGTAAACTTAATTTTAGAACTTATTAAACTCTTCGTGTTTACAAAAATAAGTCATAATTAAAAATGCTTTGACCCATAATTTTTTATTAAATGAAAAGCGTACCAAAAGCATAAATAAAGTATAAAATTTATGTTATGGAGGGTAAACTTAATTTTAGAACTTACTAAACTCTTCGTATTTACAAAAATAAGTCATAATTAAGAATACTTTGACCCATAATTTTATATTAAATGAAAAATATATGCAAATATTGAAAAACAATAGAGACAATATGTGCAAAATTTTACTAAAATTTTGTTTCTTATATCATAGAATTAGGAATGGCAATTCGGGTAGGACGGGAAGGGGTGGGACAGAGAAGAGCTTTAACGGGGTAGGGTAGGGCGAAGCCTTAACGGGGCAGGACAGAGCGGGGCGGGATATAGCTCATTTTATGAAAATAATTAGCGGAGCAAAGCAAGGCATGTTGCAACTTGATTGAGAGTCGTGAGTTTAATTGAATTTTCATTATTGTCGGAATTTAAGATGCTAAGCTCCTAAATTATATTTCACTCATCTAATCATATCTAGAACTGGCTTTTTCCCTGTATGCAAAGGCTAGATTTATTGCATCTTAGCATTAATAAAGGTTGACGTTGAAGGCTCAAACATCTTCTACAACAACTTTTATATATATATATATATATATATATATATCATGGTTCACATCTATAACCAAATGTAAAACAATATCTCGCCAAATGATATATGTCTTTTAACACATTATCTATAGTTTTCTTTTACATTAATTATGATAATTACCTGGAAGAAAAATTTACATTCTCATATATATATTTGATTATGGATTTTTTAGTTAATTAATGATATATATATGTAAATGAGGGGGTTAGATAGGGCAAGACGGAGCTAAACGGGACAGAGTAGGGTGAAACTGAAATAGAACAGTGACTTGAACGAAGCAAGGTAGGGCGGGGCAAAAATTAAGTTAGGGAAGATTTAATGTCTGTTTGACTTAACTTATTTTAAGTAACTTATAAGCTGAAAATAACTTATAAGCTAAAAAAAATTGGGTTAGCCTAACTTATTTTTTTGGCTTATGAGTTGTTTTCAGCTTATAAGTTAATTTAGATAAGATAAGTCAAATAGACCAAATTATTTTTTAGACTTATTTTAAACACAATAATTTTAAGTTGATCAGGTAAACACTCAAAAAAACCAAAAACAATTTATAAGCAAGCCAATCCAAATAGGCTATTAACCCGCCCTACTGGCATCCCCCATAGAATATGACTTGCATATTTAAGTCTTAATCAATTAAAATATACTTTAATTAATCTGTTTAATATAGTAGAAAACAGGGACAATGCATTAATTAGAAATAATGAGATTGAATCGGTGACAGTTATAACGAGATCCGAAAAGGGGAAGAAGTGAAGTAGAAGAAGAAGAATGGCCGGAAATTGCCATATGCCATTGACAAACTAACCCTTTTATCAATCCCGACAAACCCCTTCTCTCAAACCACATATGCTATTTTATAATCATACAGATTCAGATTCAGAATCATAAATAAACGAAACGAATACAAAAGCAAAGTCAGCTCCACTTAGATTCAGATGGTATGATTTCAAGAACCATTCAACACTTTTCGTCCTTCAATAGTAGGTAATGAAAATCTTAGCAGTAGTTTCATATTTTGTACTTACCGTTCTTTACTATTGTTTAGATTTTATAGCTTTCGGATTGGTGAAATTGAGTATAATGCTATATGGGGTTTTTGGTTATGAGAGAGAAGTAATATGAATATTTTTCTTACTTGGGCCATTATCAAATTTGCAGCATTGGAATTTTATGTGATCAAGTTTCTACTTTTTGGTGAGATTACTGCAATCTAATCACTAACCCTTTTGTTGGGGTTATAGTCCTGTGTCAGAGGAGTATTTGCTTTTTTGTGATAGGATATATTGCATAAGTTATTCTATGTTGCCAATCTTTGGATGGAGTAATTTTGAGTATCTCGTATGACACCTCAACTTAGGATAAGAGTCCCTTGGCAAAACACATAAGAGATGTTGCGTATATAAGTAAGCAGGCGGTACACCCTGGTGACGCATTTTAAAATTGTGAGGGTCTAGGCCTAGAGCAGACAATATCACTAGTGGGCTGGGTGTTACACCTTGATGGGCATTCTGTTTGGGATAATTTTTCTAGTTAGGGAATGTTATATTAGAGTCAAAGATTTTACTATATTGCTCGAGTTATTCTTGCAGATAATTAATCTATGGCTGTTTTTGCTATAGTTAGTATTGGAATGAGATGAAGGACATGTTGTCTTAGCTCGAGACAGTTGCACCTTTAAAGTTCAGAGATTTACTGCATTAGGACGATGGAATCACTCATTAAAGGCAGTGGAATTGCTCAGGCTGATTTAGGGCTGAAAAGATTGGCAGATGTTTTATGGGGTTCTGCTGTGTTGTTACTATAAAAGGTGAAACTTAATGGTCAAATAAAATTAGAGGCGCGGTTAACATGGTGATATAAAAGTAAATTTTGATATTTCATATTGGGATACTGGAAGCCAGAATTTTGAGTAGTCAACTGATGGAAAGAATAAAGTAGGGGGACATAATTAATCTTTTTTCTCTCCTAAGTCCTATCCTTCTTGTTAGAATAGGAATAGGTGTACACAATCCTACTTAGAATTGGAATAGAAATAGGAATAATTTATAGTATCCTAATTGGAAAATGATTAGTTTATAGTGTCTATAAATAGGGTCTTTATGTAATATTGTTCTTACACAATTCAATAATATTTTTCTCCTATATTTCTCACACAGTATCAGAGCGTTGGTGAGAACCTTCAAGTCACCGTGTGTCAATTATTTTTCCGGCGACTTTTGGGGGCTGAATTTTGTCTGTTTTTTGTTCAGTGGGTGTTGTGAGAAAACCAACACCATTACAAAGCTCGGAAAGCTCAGGTGACCAAACCCCAGCCAGCACCACCGGAAAACAACACCTCACGCGCTGTCACGCGCCGTTCGAAGGTGAAATTATCCGGCGAGATTTAATTTACGTGCCGACGCGTGAGGCTTCTTCGATCAGTTATTTTGAGGTTTTTTTTTCTCGGTTGGGGTCGTCCAGTCATTCCGACCAAACCCCAGCAAGTTTTGTCCAAATCCGAGCCAGGGTTTCCAGACCAGATTTCGGCAATCAAATTTGTCTTTTCAGTTTCCGGCAACTGAAATTTCTCCTAATTTTTTTTCCAGATTCCTATATATATTTTTCATAATTTCTTTTGGGATTGATATTTTTGACTCCAAAAAAATATAGGAACTTCAAGCCCTATGATTACTTCGGAACCATTAATGGGAAGCTCAAACTATTTAGCTTGGGCTTCCTCGGTTGAGCTGTGGTGTAAGGGTCAAGGTGTCCAAAATCACTTAACCAATAATGTTTGTGTGGTAGATGAAAAGGCCAAGGCTAGTGAGGAAGATGCAAAAGTCAAAGCACAATAGGTGAAGGTTGATGCTCAATTATATAGTCTCTTATGACGATCTATCGATTCCAAGTTGATGCCCTTGTTTCGCCCATCCCAGACATGTTATTTAGTTTGGGAAAAGGCTCGTGCTTTATACACTAATGACATATCTCGATTCTATGATGTGATATCTCGAATGACCAACTTAAAGAAACAAGATTCCGATATGTCTACTTATTTGGGACAGGTACAAGCAGTCATTGAGGAATTTGAAATGTTGATGCCAGTTACTACGAATGTGGAAAAACAACAAGAGCACAAACAAACGTTATTTCTAGTTCTTACACTTGTTGGACTTCCTACTGACCATGATTCAGTGCGTGATTAGATTCCAGCTAGTCCTGTAGTTCCTAAAATTGATGAATTATTCTCTCGTCTACTTCATCTTGGCGGGCCTCCCAATCACAAAGTAGCCTCATCACCCACCATTGACTCTGTTCTTGCATCTCAAACCATAGAAAAACGGACATATCAATCTACGGAGAATCGACGAGGAGGAGGGCGTTTTGGAAAACCTCGATCCAAGTGTGATCATTGTCATAAACTTGGGCACACTCTTGACATATGTTATATTTTGCATGGTTCACCACCCAGTTATAATCCTATTGCTCTAAAGGAATATAATGAGTTCCTTCGAAATCGTGCAAGTAAGCAGACATCTCCACAAGTAGCATCTGTGGCTCAGCCTAATCAATCATCCAATAATGCTCATATTGCTCATACAGAATATGATGAGTTCCTCCAGTATCGAGCAAGTAAGCAAATGCCACCACAAATAGCTTCGGTTGCACAACTTGATGTTTCTGGTATGGGTAATTCTTTCGCTTGTGTTTCACAATCTAGTACTCTTGGTTCATGTCATGGACTCAAGAGCTTCCAATCATATCTCTGGTAATAAATCACTTTTATCTGATATTGTTTATTCACAATCTCTTCCAGCTATTACTTTAGGTAATGGGATCCAAACAAAACCAAAAGGGGTTGGCAAAGCCAAACCCTTTATCTTTTGTCACTCTAGACTCTGTTCTTTATGTCCCTGGCTCTCCTTTTAATCTGGCATCCGTTAGTCGTTTGACGCGTGCCTTACATTGTGGCATATTTTTTTTGATGATTTTTTTCTCATGCAGGACCGCAGTACGGGACAGACGATTGTCACAGGGCATGAATCACAAGGCTTTTACTATCTTACCTCTTCAAACTCCTTTACAGCATGCTCCGTTACAGATCCTCCAGACCTAATTCACAAACGTTTGGGACATCCGTCTATCCAAGCTGCAAAATATAGTGCCTAGTTTGTCTAGTTTAGACTGTGAGTCGTGTCAACTTGGGAAACACACTCGTGCTACATTTTCACGTAGTACTGAGGGTCATTCTGAGTCTATTTTTTTATTAGTTCATTCTTATATTTGGCGTCCTAGTAGAGTTAGCTCACCCTTAGAATTTCGTTATTTTGTTAGTTTCATTGATGATTATTCAAGATGCACTTGAGTTTTCTTAATGAAAGATTATTCTGAGTTATTTTCTATATTCAAAAGTTTCATTGCTGAAATACAAAATCAATTTGGAGTTTCTATTCGTACTTTTCGTAGTGATAATGCCTTAGAATATTTATCCTCCCAATTTCAGGAGTTTATGACTCACCATGGAATTATTCACCAAACATCTTATCCGTACACCCCTCAACAAAATGGTGTAGCGGAAAGGAAGAATAGGCATCTCATTGTGACCGCTCACACTCTTCTCATTGAATCTCATGTTCCGTTGCACTTTTAGGGAGATGCAGTCCTTGCGTCTTATTATTTAATTAATAGAATGCCCTCATCCTCTATTTAGAATCAGGTTCCACATTTCATACTGTTTCCTCAGTCACATCTTTACTCTATCCCCCCTCGTGTCTTTGGAAGCACATGCTTTGTTAATAACTTAGCCTTAGGGAAAGATAAATTAGCACCTTATGCCCTCAAATGTGTCTTCCTTGGTTACTCCCGAGTTCAAAAAGGGTATTGTTGTTATTCACTTGAACTTTATCGATACCTTATGTCCGCTGATGTCACATTCTTTGAGACTCAACCTTACTATACATCTTCTGATCATCCTGATGTATCTGAGGTCTTACCCATACCTCAGGTCTTACCTGTACCAACTTTTGAGGAATCTACGGCCTCTCCTACATCTCTAGTTGTAGTGCCACCACTCTTGACTTATTATCGTCGTCCGCGTCTAGTTGTAGTCCCAGATGATTCATGTCATGTGCCAGACCCTGCTCCTACTGCGGACTTGCCTCCTCCTAGACAACTGATTGTACTTCAAAAAGGTATACGATCCACTCGAAATGCTAACCCACATTATACTTTCTTGAGTTATCATCGTCTATCCTTAGGGCTGGGTATAAAATATCAAAAACTGAATTATTGAACCGAACCGGCTATTTTGGTATTTCGGTATTCGGTAATTCGATTCGGTATTCAGTACTGAAATATAAAATTCGGTATTTCGGTTTCGGTATTTGGAAAATACCGAATATCGATTTTTTTATTTTTTATTTTTTTTACAACAAAAAAACTGGGAAAAAAGAAGAAAAATTACCAAAAAGAGAAGAGTTTAGTAAGAGGAAACTATCTCATTTTTTCATTTTCCTTACCATTTTCATTTCAACTTTCCCACGTTTACAACATACTATATGCACACTTTCAAACACGTACATTATGGATAACTGCTAAAATTTAAATTCATGTACATGTAAAAATTATAAATTCTAATTTCAAATTTATGCAATTGGTTAAGAATTCTAATTTCACTTTGCATGATTCACCACATCAGTTATATACATAAACTGTTTGGTAGTTACATTGAAAACGAAAGATTCTAACTCTTTCATATCTTTGCAGGAATTAATTAATAATTAGTGCAGTGATGTAGAGTTTTTGGATAATTCAAAGAAAAACATATGTATAAAAATTATGTGTGATATATTAGAGATTTTTGTTTTCACTCTTTTTCATCATTTTTATTACATGGTAATATTTTTTTTATTCTGTATCTATTCATAAATTATTTTATCTTTGTTTACGATGTATCATTTCTCCTTCGTAGAATGTAGCTTCATAGCAATTTCGGTTTCGGTATTCGGTAAGTTAAAATGCATATATTACTTAATTATGGTGTAGTAATAAAAATATAAGTTAAGATATGTATCTTTTAGGTTAATGTAAATATTAAATGTGGATAAATTTTTATTGTACATTAACTATTAAAAAAATATGGTATTACCGAATACCGTACCGAACCGAAGTTTGATTTACCAATTACCGAACCGAAGTTTGAAAGTTCGATATTTGGTATATACTTTAAATTACCGATTACTAAATTACCGAACCCGAACTTTGAAAATACCGAACCGAATACCGAACGCTCAGCCCTATCTATCCTCACCACATTATGCCTTTGTATCATCTTTTGTCTTTTATTTCCATTCCTAAGACTACAGGTGAAACACTTTCTCATTCTGCATGGAGGCAGGCTATGATTGATGAGATGTCTGCTTTACGTACGAGTGGTACTTGGGAGCTTGTTTCCCTTCCTACAGGTAAATTAACTGTTGGTTGCCGTTGGGTTTATCCAGTCAAAATTGGCCCAGATGGTCAGGTGGATCGACTGAAGGCTCGCCTAGTTTCCAAAGGGTATACTCAGATTTTTAGGCTAGGTTATAGAGACACTTTCGCTCCCGTGATTAAGATAGCATCTGTCCGTCTTTTTCTATCTATGGCTGCTGTTCGTCATTGGCCTCTTCATCAGTTGGACATTAAGAATGCTTTTTTGCATGGTGATTTTTAGGAAGAAGTCTATATGGAGCAACCACCTAGTTTTGTTGCTCAGGGGGAGTCTAGTACCCTTGTATGTCGATTGCGTAGGTCACTCTATGGTCTGAAACAGTCTCTTCGAGCCTGGTTTGGGAAGTTCAGCACAGTAATTCAGCTGTTTGGCATTACTCGTAGTAGAGCTGATCACTCAGTCTTTTATCGACATTCTGCACCAAATCTGTGCATTTATTTAGTTGTTTACGTTGATGATATCGTTATCATCATCAATGATCAAGATTGTATCATTAATTTGAAGCAACATCTCTTTCAGCATTTTCAGACTAAAGACCTCAGCAGACTGAAGTATTTTCTAGGTATTGAGGTTGCTCAGTCTAGATCAAGTATTGTTATTTCTCAACGCAAGTATGCCTTAGACATTCTTGAGGAGACATGAATGACGGGATGTATACGTATTGACACTCCTATGGATCCGAATGTTAAACTCCTTGCAGGACAGGGGGAGCCACTCAGTAATCCTGAAAGGTATAGACGGCTGGTTGGAAAGTTGAATTATCTCACAGTGACTGTGAGTGTTGTAAGTTAGTTTATGACTCCTCCTTGTGATAGTTATTGAGATGCAGTTATTCATATTCTGCGATATATAAAGTTAGCTCCCGATAAAGGACTACTCTTTGAGGATCACGGGCTCCCGGTAAAGGACTACTCTTTGAGGATCACGACTATGAGCATATCACCGGATATACAGATGCTGATTGAGCAGGATCACCCTCTAATAGATGTTTTACATTCGGGTATTGTGTTTTAGTAGGAGGTAATTTGGTGTCGTGGAAGAGTAAGAAATAGAGTGTGATTGCTCGACCTAGTGCAGAAGCAGAATATCGAGTAATGGCTGTGGCAACTTGTGAGCTAGTTTGGATCAAACAGTTGTGATAAAACTAAAATTTGGAGAAACCGGTCATATGGAACTTGTTTATGATAATCAAGCAGCCCTTCATATTGCATCAAATCAGTGTTTCATGAGAGGACTAAGCACATTGAGATTGATTGTCAGTTTGTCAGTTTGTTAGAGAAAACATACTCTGAGGAGATATTGTTACAAAGTTTGTGAAGTTAAATGATCAACTTGCAGATATCTTCACCAAGTCCCTCACCGTTCTTTGTATTAATTATATTTGTAACAAGTTAGGTACATATGATTTGTATGCACCAGCTTGAGGGGGAGTGTTAGAATAAGAATAGGTGTACACAATCCTACTTAGAATAGGAATAGAAATAGGAATAGTTTATAGTATCCTACTTGGAAAAGAATTGGTTTATAGTGTCTATAAATAGGGTCTTTATGTAATATTGTTCTTACACAATTCAATAATATTTTTCTCCTATATTTCTCATACTTCTAAAAAAAAGAAGAAATGATTGAAGTAGCGGAACATTCTTTCTTTTGGATTGATAGAAACATGTGCCACTCAAGATGGTAGCATGAGTAGAAAGAGAAAGACAGTGGACTCTTAAGGACGTTGGTAGTGGCCTCGGTCATATAAATCAAAGTTTAGAGCGTTTGTGCCAGAATAAAGAAAATTAAACGGGCGGACCCTTTCAAATAAGTCACTGCACAACTTCTACTCGAGGCTGCAGCCGTTTAGCTCTTAAAAATAGCAATGTGAATTGTATCACTGGTATATTTCCTAGTTCAACTCAAGCACTTACCCGGAAAATTCACATATGTGGGGATGAGGATAATTGGGCTTAAATCAAAGGGAAGCTTGATAATCATTTTCATTTCTTGTTTTTAACAAATTCTTCGCTGCAGAAATGAGAGCAAATACTTTTTCCAAATCCATGAGCAGTCCTGAGAGATAATTACTAATCAGGGATTTTTGTTAACAAGTAAAAGTAGCTTTTGCTCAAAATATTCATTTTTCTTCATAATAATTTTAAAGAAGTTGAACTACCTCCCTTGTCTTGGACACACGTACTCACAGTCCATTTTTGTTTCCATGTGCTTTGTATCAGGACCTTCCCCTAGGAATGATCGCATCAACTGCTTCATTTTATTAGAATTCTAGGCAACATGAAGTTGTGGGGGCAGAAAGCCCACATTTTAAATAATCAGATCAGTTGCTGGAATGTATCTCCACATTTCAATGAACTTTCAGTCCAATATCTGGTTTTGGATGTTGATCTTATTGAAAAGAGGCT
Organism: Solanum dulcamara; assembly: GCF_947179165.1. NCBI lineage: Eukaryota > Viridiplantae > Streptophyta > Magnoliopsida > Solanales > Solanaceae > Solanum > Solanum dulcamara. The sequence goes on from NC_077247.1 coordinate 46,424,626, forward strand.
TGCAAGTTGCAAGAGCTATGCACAATTAGCCCGGAACGGAGGTTATCCGAATGTGTAAATACAAAATTCTGTAATAAGAACTCCAATACATTTTCTCTCCCTTTGTGTTTTTGACCGAAATTTCAGTGGAATATCTTCTTAGAGCGGGAGGCCTGATCCTCACATATCTTATTGAATAAGGGAACAAAAAATTAATGCACCTTTTTGCTGGAAAAATGAGGGGAATATTTGCTGTGCATTTAGACTTGCAATATTTTGTCCATAGAGAAAACTGTTATCTTATTTAAGCACAATGCTTCATTCTTAGCTAGTTAGTTTCTATCTTGTTTGAAATGTCTCTTTTTCTTAAAGCTAGAAGAGTACAATTGAGTGATTGACCCAACTGTTACCATTGTCAAAAAAGTACAATTGACCCAGACTCAGTTGTATGCTCGTTTCGTCGTTTTTGCGCAATATGGCTCAGTTTCTTACTATTTTGATTTCTACTGGTGTCTCATGTAGTCTGGAAAGCCAGGTTAACTTGAAACAGGAACCAAAAAACCTAGTCAACACAATCAGTTTGCAACTGCTTTTATTTGTGACTCTGGGCCACGTTTTCTATTATTTTATCTCTAGTATCTTGGAAGTTTCTATTTTATATTTTCCTCAGATTAAGTTTGCTTGCATAATTTGTCTGTTGAATTGGTATGAATGTTATTGGATATGAAAACTTGACTCTGAACTTCATCAAAATTGAATACTAGACTCTGGATCAAGTTCCATTCCTTTGATACTGATAAAAAAAATGGGTTAACAGCCTCCCGCATGGGTAGGATTGAATATTTGAAGCGTGAACAATATAATATGGAGAAACATATGGTAAACCAAGGGCTAAACCTGGGCTCGGATATCATGATAAAAAAATGGGACTTTAAGCCTAACTGAACTACAAATGCTAGCTCATGAGGTGAAGATTGCTTAATACCATACAAGGAGACCCATTTTTAATTGATAAGAAATCGACCTTGAGTCTAACTTGACCTTGAAAGTTTGCTCATGAGTTGAGGATTGCCCAACACCACAACATTCCTACTTATATGGCACTCAACACCCCTAAACGCCACTTTGGAGTGTGAGCAATATAATATGGGGCCCAACATTGGACAGATCAGTTGAGATGGTCCTGACTCTGATACCATAAGGCATAAGAACACATTGGGCATAACTCATCCCCAAAAGCTAGCTCATGAGGTGGGATTTCCCAAGACCATTGTTAGAATAACAATACGAACATGAACAATATATAGAATCCTACTTGGAAAATAATTGTAATATAATATCTATAAATAGGATCTCAGTGTAATAATGCAGATACACAATTCAATAATATTTTTTTCTTATATATCTCACATGGTACCCGTGCGAGGTTAAAAATGAGTGTTCACCTTGGCAGGTTTCGTACTAGCAACAACCTATTTGATGGTAATGAAGATTTTTGTTTGAGAAATTTTATCGGATTGTTACTCTGTGGGGAGACATTGATTTAATGGAGGAGATTTTGGAGATGGAGATCCAACCTGTTGAAGATCCGTGTAGAAGGTGGAACAAATTTAATTTGTCAGAAACTTAGGCCAAGAGGGAGAATTGTTGGGTGTTTGCCCTGATTTTCTTACCATAATTGAGTTTTCCTTTTCCTACAATGAAAAGTATTTAGCTAGTCCTTTATCTTGTAGGAAAAGATTTATGACTCTATAAGTAGAAGCTCATTTCTATTAACGTAGTAGCATCCACAATGTAGTCCTAAGAGCTTTGAGAGTTTTGTTTAGGGGAAGAATTTGTGAGAAATCGATCAGATGGAGCTTGTGTGTGATAATCAAGAGGCCCTTCATATCGCATCAAATCCATTATTTCATCACATTGAAACTAACTGTCATTTTGTTAGTGAAAAGATACTCTCAGGAGATATTGTTACAAAATTCGTGAAGTCGAGTGATCAACCGACATATATCTTCATCAAGTCCCTCACTAGTCCTCGTATCAATTACATTTGTAACAAGCTCGATACATATAACCTGTATGCAGCCGCTTGAGGGAGAGTGTTAGAATAGGAATAGGAACAAGAATAACATATAGAATCCTACTTGGAAAATGATTGTCATATAGTGTCTATAGATAGGGTCCTCGGTGTAATAATGTAGATACACAATTCAATAATATTTTTCTCTTATATGTCTCACAACCATATAAGAAGACCCATTCGTATATCCTCAATTGATGTGGGATCTAAAAGATTCAGCCTTTTCTCAGTGACTAGTAAGTCTTTTTAAAATGCGAGCGATACACCAAATCAAGTTCCAGTAATTTACTTCAGCATCTGGAAAACAAGGTGTGCACTTCATTAACTGTGAAATTAATTACATTTTGTTGTCGTGCTTTTACCAGGACATCTCATAGAGCTCGTCTGAAATCTTCTTGGAGATATATTGTCTTCGTGTACAGTTATCATTTACGGGTCACAATCTACTGAACATGGTATAGAATTTTGAATCCTTGAGGAGATGGAGAAGACAGGAAATGACACAGGGCCAGCAGAGGCTCTGCCTCCCGATTCTCCTTGGTGGCCAGCAGATATTTCCGACAAACTACAGTTGATCACTCTGGTTTCTTCAGAAGATAAAGCAAACTCTACTGTATTGAGCAGCAAACAGGAGCCAGAGGGTTTAGCATCAAAGAGGGCGTCTCAGATTCTGTGGGACACAGGGGAACTTGCAGAGCCTATTCCTGATGGTTTCTACTTTGTTATTCCAGTGAGTATAACATAGTTTTGTGTGGTCTTGTTTTCTTCTTCTTCTGCACTTGGATGATTACTCTCCAGGTGAGAGACCGTTATAGTAATATGGCAAGACGAGAAATTGAATCATATGTTTTTAATGTAGCACGCTAATTTTTTTCTTGGGTCAATTATGTTTCTAACATGACATTCTGAATGTGTACCTTTTGTTTGCTTTGGTTCTTTTCTGGATGGGATCTTGTCAACTCAATATTGTTCTAATTCTCGAATTTCTGCAGGAAAGAAGATTCAAGGAGCTATTCGATACTATTCCATCTTTGGATGACCTTTATGCTTTGGAGACAGAGGGTCTTCGACCTAATGTTATTCTTGTCAATCTGCATAATGATAAGAAGCTTTCCATGTTAAAACAGCTCACTCTAACTTTAGTGAAAGGATTGAGTTCGACTCCAGCTGTAGTGGTGAAGAAGATTGCAGGGTTGGTGCGTCATCTATTATTCTGTTGTCTATACTGGGGTTTAGTTCTGACTGGTTGTTAGTTTCCTTTTTATATTAGAAGGCATGGTAACTTTTCTTTTACATTTTTTCAGTAGTGTTGGAAAACGTAATGCATAAATAAGATTAAGCTGTTATCAGAATATTGCATAAATAAGATTAAGCTGTAATCTGAATATATGTATAATATTTATTATATTTTGCAGAGTTGAAAAGGAAACTGAAACTACATAACCATTTTCTCTCAAATACAAATTAAGGTTTCTCAAGTGTAAGAGTTCAACAAACTTAAAAGTTCTCAACAAAGTACTTCCAAGGAAGTGTGTAGTTTACATGAGTTCTTGAATTTTTTCCAAAAGTTTTTTTAATTTCTTGAACCAAGTATTCCTCTGTAAACAATAATTTCTATATGGAGGGTTTCTCAATTTTAATTTCCATATAATGTTGTGGAACTATGTGATACCGGTTTTACGTTATTGTTAGACAGAAAAGAAAAAAACGAGCCCAAGATCAAAATGATTTTTTCCGATTAATCATTTTTGGTTCAGTTTTTGTCATCTGTTTCACTTTCTAAATGCATCATGTGAAAAACTAGTCTTGATATAACCCATAATTCTGTATGACATTTTTATTGCGAAACTGTTACTTAAGTTTTCAAATTTTTTAAGATAACTTAACTGCAAGCTGCAGAAAAATCTGTTTTCCCGAGATTGTGCGGTTTTAGTCTGACAGCATATCACTGTGGTTAGGTTTGCGATTTCTATAAGCATCCTAAGTACAAGTCCACTCATGTGAGTGGTACACTTGAGGAGGTCTCACATGCTTTGGGTAGTCAAGGAATCCACATGCTGTGCCAAATAAAGGATGGTTCCTGCCATTCTCGAGCAATCTTATTCAAAGTTCTTGCTGATACTGTGGGCGTTGAGTGTAAGCTGATTGTGGTGAGCTTTTTATTTCTCTTCAAAATGTAGTCTTCTTTAAGTAATTGGAACAAAATATTCTTTTCCATCTTTTGTGTTTAAGTAATTGCATTCAGTTGGATTTTCAAGCTTCCGTTCAATGCACAATTTTTTCTTTCAATTCCCTCCATTTTATCTTCTAACTAATATTAGGGTTTCCCAAGAGGAGGAGCGCTGGAGTGTGCAGATTCGTCTAAGCACATCTGTGTCACAGTCATTCTGGATTCTGTAGAACTACTGGTTGACCTTATGCATTATCCTGGCAAGCTGTTTCCTTATTCAACGAAGCAGCTACATCGCTCACATTTCTTTGGTGAGAGTGATTCTGTAGAAACTGATTCATGTAACTCACCGATGGATCCCATTAGTCCTACCTGTTTCAGTTCCGACTACAGTGGCACTGGAAGGTAAGGATATAAAGCTTGGGGAGGCTAGTTGGCATGATATTTGTTTAGAATGCAAACTTGTTATCCCTTCCTTTCAAACTTATTGTTCTGGTTGACCTGGAATGATATTTATATATATATTTTTTGATGAGGACACACTAACCATTTTAAAGAAAATGACATTTATATTATCTAATGTTAGTTGGAAAGAATGTGTGCCAAAGTTAATATTCCTATGCTGGTGAAAATTAAATTAGTGTAACGTGGGCACCATTTAAAGTTTCTAGTTATTCGTCAATCCAGAAAGATAGTTCTAGGCCTATCTCAATTGTCCTTGTCCACTTCCGGTAAAAGTAAAATTTTGATGCTGCTTTTCTTTATTATATTCTCCACGAACTCTTACGAATTCATAAATATGCAAGGATATCTATATTGCAAGTATGGAAATGCTCCTGAAATAATTATGTAATTAGGAGCGTTATAGGATTGTAAACTAAATTATATGCATGAAGATAGACTTCTCAATTCGCCACTGCTGACTCATCTCCAAATCTCTCAGTCAAGGCGCCTTGTCACCAGAGAGATTACTGGCAGAGGCTCATCCTGGGAAAAGTGGGTGCCTGTACTTCCTAAACGCTACCTTGGTCTTTTCGTTACTGGTACACGCATGTGAGAGTGACAACTTTCTAGAAGAACAGCCATAAATCTGGCAGAATAGGCATGATTCTGCCAGAGCGTCATCGGAAAGATGGACGGAGACGTCGAGTCAGTCACCAAAAAGAGGCTCTGTACGGCTATAACAACCATTGAAAGAGGCCCAGTGCTGTCGAAATTATCATCTATAAGAAGCAAGAATAGTAAACAATGGGCATACATAAATTTTTGTCTCGGTAGATGGTGTTAGACGACCTACTGGTAAGCAAAAGCTACTTAATCCCGACCAAGAATGTAGAGGCACTGAAACTCGTACATGAGAAGAGAAGAGAAACTCTTGTTAAAATTAGTGGTTAACAACATATAAGAGAGCTTTTATATAGAAGTTTGAGCTACTGAAATAAGGAAAACAACAACAACATCATACCCAGTGTAATCCTACAAACATAACTAGTGTAAAATATGGAGAGTTTCCTAATTCTAGTGATTTCAAATTACTATGCCTTAGCCATTAAGAATTTGTAGACAATTCATTTTATGATTCTCTCAACTTTCGATAGGGAACACTCAAGATCTTGTGGTATTGTTTATAACCCATTCAGAATCAACTAACTGTTTTAGTCTGGTTTTCATGTTTTAAGTTTTTGACCAATCGACTTCTAAACAATTTCAGTCTTTGGCATCTAAAACTTATGTGATTTAACACATGCATAGCATTAGTTTTCAGCCATTGTAGTTTGGCAACTATGGATCAAGTATCAGTCTAAAGTTTGTCAATTTTTACCATCAAAGTCATATCACACATGAATTAGGACATAGGAAGTTAGGAAGTTGGGCATAACTGCTAACAATACAGATAGAACTTTTTCATTAAAAAAATAAAATAGAATTTTGATTCGTTTCACTTATGCATGTGAAAAGCCAGTCTTTGCATGGGCCTAAGATGGATGAACCCCAATGACTTCATTTGGCCCATCTGTGACAAGTATATAGCTGCAGTTCGACGATGAGGAAAGTTTGAGTAAATAATGCAGTTGCTTTCAAAACTCTGTATAGATAAACATCTGTCTATTCTGTTCAGTCTTCTTCATCTTCCTTAATTTTCCTATATTTTACAAGGAACAAATTACTCTCATTGTCCCTTTGAGTACTGCCTTGTGTTTGCTGATGTGTTATTCACTTTCTTCAGCTTATCACACAGTCAGCCCGATGTCAAAAGTTCACTTTGGTATGGAAGGAATAAAGTTGTATCTGAACAGAGGGCTTCAAGTTCAAGGTTCAATTTGTCTTGTAGCCTTCCAGGACTTAAGATACAGAGAATCCTAACTTTTCCAGATTAAGTAGTTGAAGTTAGCAATTCAACTCCCGATTGCTTTCTGATGTAATTGTTCTTGCATGCCCAATAATCATTATCTTCTTCTCTAGAAGATGATCTATTTCATGTCTTCTGAGAGATACACTAATGAATATGAGTTTTGTTTCGAATGCACACAATGAGGGTGTTACAACATTGGTTATGGAATTAATTAAAGGCACTATTTTCTATGAGATGCAGTCTCTGCAGCTGATTAATTTGATCCAATCTGTAAATACGAACAAGCACAAAAAAACCTATCCTGTGAAACCTTGTAATTAGTTCTAAATGAAAGAGAGTTAAAGTATTCTTATGAGAGATATTCAGTTGATTTGATTGATATTTATTTAATTTAGTTATTAGTAATGTTTTTACTTATAAAGGTTAGGAACTATACGTTTTTTGGTTTCTCCAGAAGGAGAAATTAAAGAGAGCTGGAACTCCATGCAGCTTTTGAGCTCCAGTTGGGATTTGGCCTTTTTCTTCTCTGCCCATTTCTAATGACTTCTTCCTTTTGTGATTGTTGGTCAGTTTACCAAATAAATAATAAATAATTAGAAGAAGACATTTGTTTATTCCGGCTTGGAATTTAAAATTTATAGGGCTGGACCAGGAGGAATAGACCACCAAAAGTTGCAACCTGCTGATACACTGCTAGATGATTACCTCTTATATACCTAGAGATAGGTCTATATAGTATGGGCCAATTACATAATTTTTTTTGTATTCTTTTTCTTTAGAGAAACAGAGTCATCATTACCTTCAATTGTTTTTTTTAATATTTACTATATCATAAAAGTAAAATATTTATATTTGGAGTCACCCTGCCTTGGTTCATCCTATATTTTAGTCTGAAAGCTGTGTGTATTTCTCTATGTTCGTACAGCAGGTTCAATAATCTGTGGGTGAAAGTGGATCTCCCCATTTATTGTAACTATGTATATCTATCATACAAACATAGCCCTATTTCATACTTCTGATTTGTTAGAATTGCTGTTAGTTATTTGCAAGTTTCAACATGCTCTCAAATTTATCGTAAGACTCTTGTGAGTTCGTAAAAACAGAGATGTTTATTTTATATCTCAGGATGTTTAAACTTTCCAAATTCTTTTATAAATCAATCTTTCTTACTTAGCAGTTACATGAGTTTATGTTGATTATTAGAGTTTCAGGTTTTCTGTTGATAAACTTGAAATCCTTTTTTTCAGTCCAGAGCATCCTTTCTTCAGAGGACCTGGGAGATCCATTCTTGGTGGTCGTGCACAGTCTTTCAAGGACTGCAACTATGATGTTACGTCTTCAAGGTTCTAACTCTACCATTTCTTATATCTCTAGATTAAAGATTTATCTGAAATTGTCATAGTTTGAAGGAACATACATTTCCTTTATCATTTAACGGCTTCAGTCTGCTAGTTGGTCTTAGAGATATTGTCCTGATGAAAGTATCTTGTTCCAGTTTTGTTCTACTCTAAATGGTTGGAATAATTAGTGAAGTAGCTCAAGAAACAATTACACAGAAAATAGCTTTTCGTTTTATATATCTTTCTGTTTTACTTAGATCTATAGCTACAGACAGTATTATGTTAATGTATCTTCCTAGCTAAAAATAGAGTTCTAGTTTCAAAAGTTCTGATTTGTTTAGAATTCTTGACAAAAAACTAGAACTCTTATGAACTTGTTTGCAGGTTTCAATTACGTTTTGCTAAATTGATTTGGCATTACGATTTTTCTCTCTATTATCCTCTTTTTCATGCTTGCTTCTCAGTTCTCCCTTCTTTCCTTCTCTCCTTTCTCTCAGTCTTTCTATTTCTCCTCTCAACCAATCTTTCTCCCTTTCTTCCTGTCACTCTTATTCTCCTCACTTTCACCCCTTTCTCATTTCCTCCTCTTGCCTTTTATCTCGTCCTTGTTGCTGGTACTTTGATTTTGTGTCAAAGCTGAGATTTGAAGTTTGATTCATCACACTACTGTACTCTTAGCATCTATCATTGATGAAGTTTGATTCATCACGCTACTGTACTTTTTAGCATCTATCGTTGCTAGAGTCCTGCCATTAGTTGATGGATCTGTTCGTCTTCTTCAGTTAGTATTTCAAGAAGGTCCTTTGGGAGCTGCACTAACAGTTTCACTCATCGGGATCGAGCTTAATTGAATTGGTGGAGAATTATGTAGCTTAACAAATGAAAGATTACACTATTTGTATCTTTGATTTTTATTTATCTAATCAAAATAATTTCTTTTGAAGTATTATAGAAATGTTCATCTTTTAGTTGGATAAAAGGTCTCTTTTTTCTAGTTAAATATAGAGGTTTAGTAATTTCAAGAGTTCTACTTAAACTCCTTATCCTACACCCTTATGTTTTTGTTTTGCTAAACTGATTTGGGTAAAACTTCTCTCTATCTTCTACTTCCTTCTCCCTTATTTTCTCTCTTTGTTTCTCTCAGTCAGTCTCTCTTTCATTCTTTGTCTCTCTCTCTTTCCTTTTCTCATTTCTCCCCCTTGCCTTTCTCTATGCTTCATTATAGGTGCTACATCAATTTAGTATCAGAGCCTTCCTTTCCTTTTTATTACCACATCTATTAGTCAGTAAAGTTAATAAATCTTGTCTGTCTATCTGTTGTTTATTCCTTTCATTATCCTTTTTCTGGTTTAAAGATCAAACATCTAATAATTATAAACTATCAAATTGCATCAAATATAGCATTTTGCTTTCTAAGTGTTACAATCAGACTGTAGAACAGTTTTTCTAATCTCTGATTCTCTATCAAGTCAAATTTATGATTATACTGCCTTGGTAGCATAATATTCTCAGCCATACAAATCATGCTTGAACCAAGAAGTGATATGTATGCATGATCTGTGAATTGTTGTGCATTGAGGGGCGTAGCTGTTTTACATTTTCCCCAGTGAAGTTGGAGGGTTCATATGTATAATATATTTGAAGTTTGTTATGGTTAATTGGCTGCGTTATGGATCTAAAAGGTTCCTTGAGTACTTCAGGATCCATAATAGAGGTTTGTATTTTAGTGATCAAAGAAAAAGACAGATTTTTATTTTCAGGCAGTAGCCTGGCCGCGTAATATATATTCAATCCGACATATCATGCTTGAAATGAGAACTGATAGTGGCATGATCCATTGACAGGTGGAGCTGTTTTATGTTTCCTTAGTGAACTAGGAGTTCAGATGTATTTGAGGTGTGTTGTAGTTAATTAATGTATACAAAAGGTGTACCTTATACACTTCGGCTTCTTACTCTTTGAACTGTCTCCAGAGCATGAAGATTTTGCTTCTTATCGATTATACCCGATCTCTGAAATGCATAATACTCTTCTCTATTATTTCATGGGGAAGTGCACAAACAATCTAATGTTTTTATTCAAAAAATTGATACAATGTTCTTATTCCGCTGAGGATAGTTTGTTATGCTTCTTTGCCATATGTTTTCTCCTGTCTCTTTCCGGGAGGAGTGGCAAAAGTTCTCTGGAAATGTTGTCCGCAACTCATGGCTTAGCATCATAACATGACACATGAATTGAACTGACTGCAGGTCTGCTGGTGCATCACCTATACACACTCGTAGAAGAAGACGGAGATCCATCAGCATGATTCCGGAGATTGGTGATGACATTGTAAGGTTGATCATGTCCCTTTGCCTCTAACTAAACCTCCTACTCCCTCTGTCCCAATTTATGTGACACACTTTCCTTTTTGGTCAGTCCCAATAAAAATTGCTCATTTCTATAGAAACAATTTAACTTTAAAATGCCCGTTTTCCCCTTAATGGGATGATTTATAGCCACACAAACATCTATAATTTGTTTTAGACCGCAAATTACAAAAATCTTTCTTTCTTTCTTAAACTCGTGCCAAGTTAAACAGCATCACATAAATTGAGACGGAGAGAGCATTACCTTTAGCTCTCAGTCATCTCCTTTCTTCTTTCTTTCTTTCTTTCTTTTATCCTCCATTTCCTTTTTTACCCTTGCAAAATAGTTTCACATTCTCTTAAAAAGAGAATTTTCAATACTTAGCTCCAAATGAGTATATAGTACTCCCTCTGTCTATTTTTACTTGTCTAGTATTGACTTGAAACACCCTTTAAGGAGCAATAAGTAGAATGACAATTTTACTATATTACCCTTTGAATATAATTAATTCAATGTTCTAAAAAATGCATAGGAAAATGATTATAGTTAATAATAAGGGTAAATTAGGAATCAAATGATAAATTATTACTTGATTTTTTAAAACTAAACAATTAAAAATGGACATCTATTTAGTATAGTGGACAAGTAAAAATGGAGGAAGTAGTTATTATATGTTGCTTACGCAACTTATGCGGAATAATAGTTATAGCAGAGGTTTATCATCATTTTTACGCATACAATGCTAAGATTTTTCCAAATGAGGATGTAACTAGATCGAATTGTTTTGACATCTTGTATTCCCACTGTGAGCTGTACAACTAGTTTTGACAACTCATGGAATGACACGACAAAAAAGAAGTCTCAATTTTGACAAGAATAGCTTGAGAGATGAAATGATTATAAATTGACAACTACCTTTAAAGAAAACGACAACCAGCTCAATCGCTTTAATAGTGTCTGTTTTGTCACCATAAATAAATGCACACAAGGTTGCAGAATCTTCTAGCAAAATTTATAAGTAGTACAGAGGCTCCCCCAGTTTACTCCATTTAGCTCAATGAGCCATCCAGATCTATTCTTGTGCAAGAGATATACATAAACAATACCTATTTCCTTCTAGGTTATACCAACTTTCTGCATATCTCGTAAGTATTTGTCTGACCTTGAATGTAGGGTTGTTCGGGAAATGAATGCAACTATGAAGAAAAATCATCTCTCAGCGGAACAAGCAACATTTGATTTGTCTACAAGGAAAGCGGAAGATAATTCTGGTCATCAAGTGAGTGTTTTTTCTCTTGAACTCCTTGTTTACAAAAGGATACACATGTATCTAGCTGTCTTTCTTAGAATTGTCAGCAAAAACTTGCTTCCAAGACTTTTTGAAAGGTAACTCAAAATGTCGGAAGTTATTATCCAGACGTATTTTAAATTTAAATTAGGTAAAATATGTTTTTGATTGACTACATCTGGAAAGGAGAGTAAATTCCAATTGGACTAATTCTTATTTGGATGGATCCGAGGCAGATGCTTATTACAGTAAATGGGATTAGCCTCAAGCTCTAATTTGTTGAAAAGATGAAATAAATAATATGACAACTAGTAAAATCAACCTACCCCTGGATGGAACCCAATCCACATTAAGCTTAAATTGGGTCTAATCTGGTGCAATGACTCCAGTTTACAAATCTTCCCAAATATTATCTCAGAATAAACAAAACTTCCTCCAACTAAATCCAAATTTACTGCAGCGGAAGTTACCGTTGGGAGGTATAATTTGTCATGAAGGACACAATGTGTCTATGCTTCTTATATGAGCTTAAACATGGTCGCCAGGGGTTGACTGAGAGGTTGAGGCATAGGAGTAACAATTTGGACATCCCAAGTTCGAATCGTGACAACAACATTCAGTGTGTGCCCATCTGCTCCAACCTTGATGGGTAGGATTACCCAGCACTTGTGCTTGTTGGTTGTAGCAAATTGCTTGGTAGATTAGTCAAGGTGCACAGAAGTTGATCCGGTCACCATTGTCATAAAAGGAAATATAATTTCTTAAACATGCTGAGGACATGTGCTTATAGATTTTTTTAGAAAAAAATTCGTACATTGTTCAAGAAATCCACTTCAATTTCCGGGAAGCAAAGCCGTGATTGTTATATATTTTTCCTAGTGTGTTTAATTTATGATATTGCTTTCAATAATTTGTGCTTAATACTTTTTGCATTATGCCTCTTATAGCTACTTCCAACCGGTTCTCTAACTTGGTAAGACCTTGTTTTCTAGGCTTGTTAACTTGTTTGTGAGTCAGTTGGGTTAACTGATAGAATCAAAGCCATGGAATTTGCTCAACTCAATAATGACACTAATCATATTTACCACTTTCCAGGCACTGAATTTCCGTTCAGATGACCTAAATACAGGGAATGGTGAAAAAGGTCAACCACAACATTTTCACAGAAAGTGCTTGACATCTGACAAAGCAATATCCCTGCCTTCATCTCCACGCTGGAGCTATGGTAGAGGCAAGGCAGCAGGAATTTTTGGCAGTCCTGATATGATGTCAAGATTGGACAAAGTGATAGAATCATCAAGGATCCTCAACAAACCATTGTTACCATTTGATGAATGGAACATTGATTTCTCTGAAATAACCATTGGAGCACGTGTTGGAATTGGTATTCATTCTTCTTATATACTACAATATGATAACTAATCAACCGACTTGTAGTTTGAAGCTCCACGTGCTTATTGAGTCGTGCATTCACTAGCAGTTAACTAAATGCTTTCCTATGGGTGGGAACACAGGTGGTTGGTCAGTGGACATTACTTGTTTCGCATGTTAGGGTCCATCTGCATTTATTTATCTTGCTATTTTCATTTCTTTGTACTCAAATACCTATACAACAACAACAACATACCCAGTTTAATCCCAAAGTTGGGGTTTGGGGAGGGTAGAGTGTATGCAAACCTTACTCATACCTCATGGAGGCAGAGAGACTCTTTCCGAAAGACCCTCGCTCAAGTGCAGCAAATCAAAGCAGTTGTGAAAAAAGAAAATACGGAAGTGAAGAAAACATGACAACTAATAAGGAATGCATCACAGAGCATTTAGAAAATTAACATAAAGAACTATGATTCGCCAATAGGTTGTGTACCTGTCACCTCCAAAGATCTGTAATATGTTCATTCTTCATGGAATGGCATAATTACATTTTTTAACCAGTGTGGGTCGTAGCAGACTGTTAACTTTTCATCCGATAGCAGGTTCCGAAAGTTAGTTTAAGTTGGCAGTAACGTCTCTGAGAAATAGAAAAATGCAATGAAGGTGATCTTAAATTCAGTAGGGAAATTAACCACATCCAATATGTGTGACAACACCTGTATTCCTTGCTTCCATCTACTCGATATGCTATAACTGCATGACGTACTGTTTGGTTAGGGTTGAAAACACATGCTAGTCACTGACAGTGATTGAACCATTTAAAGCCAAAAGAAAAGAAAAGAATGATTTCATACAGTTACTGGGTCATTTCTCTCTTGTACAGTTTGATGTATGTTCCCTTATCAAGAAGCCATTATTATGTGTGCTTATTTATCTTAGTGTGGTATCTTAATTGTTAATTCATTCTTGTGAATCTGTTCTTACTATTTTCTTTTGGCAGCATATTTTCCACCTACATGCCACTCACCCTTATTTGGTCATACTGTCAAAGTTTTCACATCATAGTCCTGAAAGTCGAGGATAATCTGTACAGAGTAACATATGTTGTGTGTTCTCTTTCCTTTTCTCATTTCCTTCTGATAGAATAAAACCCTAGTCCAGTAAGGTATAGAACAATAACGTCTCAGGCCCGAGCAAGTTGGGATGAGGATTCATCATAAATTGACTAGCTTTATGTTGGTTGTCACCAACCGCAATCCTCCACCATTATCCGGGCTTGAGACCAGTAGCGTGAGAAAACTCACCGTAGCAGATTTTTTTTAATAAGCTTACCCAGATGGACTTTGGGCAGTGTTTTATTAAGCATTGAGCAACAGGGGGGGGGGGCTAGGCATAGCCTCAGGGGTACAACTCTATTACAAAAAAATGGAAGAAAGTTTGATACAACTGCTTCTTTCTTCCATGATCAGCTATACAGTCTAGCTAACAAAAAAATTCACTTTGTCATATCTAATTCTTATGCTAGGGAGTTGCCATTTTTCTAGTTGGAAAGGGCCCTTATCATGTCTTGGCAGCCACTGGAAGGAATCGAATATAATGCCTTCATTGATGGATGCAGCAAATTTGGCCAGGTAGTCTGCCACCTGGTTTGCCTCTCTGTAACAATGGCTAACATATACTTCATCTTGGTTTAGGATTGCAATGATAGCTTCAATCTCCCTCCTCAACTTCTGGTTGTTAGTAGCCTTGTTCAAAATATCAGCAATAATCAGTCAAGCTCCAATATGAATCTGATAAATCCCTGTGTAACACCCCATTCAATTCCAAATCTAGCAACTTTAGCTCCTGCCATGTTCCAATTACACAACACTGGAGAGGAGAAGGCCATGATTATATCACCATGTTCATCCCTTCTCTAATGAAGATGCCATATGTCTTGACTGGGTGGGTTAGTCCACTGCACCTGCTTCCATATAGGAACTGGTTTCAGACTCTCAACCATCTCACAGATTGTTGGCCAATTCATGAGTGATATGTTTTCCTAGTGCAGCTTTAATGTTCCACTCACTTCCACATAATATGATACTGCATGCTAGGAGCAGAAGATTTTTTTGTCCCCATACTTACAAGCACGTCTACTTCTCCATATCTCCCTACAAATAGAAGTTGGCACAATCTGTAATAGGTATCTGTCGACTACATTCTGAGTCTTAATCTGCCGCCAACTACTCAAGACATTTCTAATTGGTCTAATATGATGCTGTATGCCCGTGACATTTGCAAAAATAAATTAAAATCCACAAGTGAACTGCAGCGTCACTTTCAACGAGTACATGGTGTAAAGTTTCACATTATGGTTCATTGCAACGTGAGCATTTAAACACAATCTGATTTCCAAACTTAGTAATAATCTCATCAAATGTAATTTTGTTTTAATCAGTCTCCATGTCAAGAAGGAGATTTTGAAAGGAATGGACCTCTGCCATTTCTGACCAGGTGCTTAGGTACCATTCCTTCCAGCTTATTCACATTCCAGCTACCATGCTCCATGAAATCCTTGACTCTTTGTTTAGCAGATCTTCTGGAACCTGTCCATTGGATAGTTAATGTTCCTTTGAAGTTTAATCTGCAAGTGGCGGTTTGATGCAGATTTATCTCCATGAGGAGTGTTGGCCAGTCAAGAACTCTTAGGTTCAAAAGATGCAAGTGGCGGAAATGAGGATGTTGAGATGGATGTGTGGGCATACTAGGAGCGATAGGATTAGGAATGAGGATATCCGGAACAAAGTGGGAGTGGCTTCCATAGTGGACAAGTTGAGGGAAGGGAGACTGAGATGGTTTGGGCATGTGAAAAGAGATGTGCAATGCCCCGGTGAGGAGGTGTGAGAGGTTGGATATAGTGGGGTCGAGGAGAGGCGGAGGTAGGCCGAAGAAGTATTTGAGGGAGGTAATTAGACACGATATGACGCATTTTCAGCTTACCGAATACATGACCTTAGATAGGGGGTATGGAGGTCGCGGATAAGGGTAGAAGGTAGTTAATAGTTGTCCTATTACTACCTTATTCATGTATTTGGTTTGGTGGTAGTATAGTGCACCATGTCAGTTGTAGTCTTTGGCTTTTGGTATTTGATATCATCTATGGTTTACTGTGTTTAGGTGATCACACTTGGTTGTTGTTGTTACAGTTCCTTGCATATATGCGCCGTACTACTTTGCTATTAGTTGTCATGTTTTTCCCCACTATCTTTTTTCGTTTTATTACTGCTGTGATTTGCTTGAGTCAAAGGTCTTTTGGAAACAACCTCTCTACCTCGGAGAGGTAGTGGTAAGGACTGCATGCACTCTACCCTTCCCACATCCCACTTTGTGGGATTTCACTAGGTATGTTGTTGAAGAGGTAAACTCATCATGCATTCTCAATTCTTTAGTTATGAATATTATTTGGTAGAAGCAGACATATAAGTCCATTAACTAAGTATGAGTTTCTAGTTATTTTATCTTTCATTAGTTCTGTTCTGTAACGGTGGAGATGGAAACATCATCAGTTTTTAATCAGTCCTGGAGATCATGTAACTGGTGTTCATGTAATAATTAATCATTCTATTACCCTCCAATTATATAACTAACCCATCATCATGCAATCCCAATGTTGGTAGCTAGAGGTAACTCAGCAATTGATGGACACCTAATCCGTAATCCACCTAGAATATTTTGTTAGTCGTGTACTCATAGAAAGATGATTAAGTAAAAGATCTCCAAAATTGAAAAATTCATCAAGGCATACCGTTGGTCATTTAGGGTCACAAACAGACTTGAGTATCATCAGATTAATCATGCCTATTTCCAAACTGAGGTTGATTCCCAATTGGACACCCACAGATATCCCTTTGGTAATTTTACTTTTGAACTATGTAATAGATTATGTTTATTAATTTTCTGTTGAGCTCATATCGAATAAATCTTGCTGACTGATTATTATGATTTCAAGGGTTCTTTGGAGAAGTCTTTCGCGGTACTTGGAATGGAACAGAGGTCGCAGTTAAAGTTTTCCTAGAACAAGAATTGACTGAAGAGAACATTGAAGATTTTGCCAATGAAATATCCATCCTGAGGTAATTTGTACTAAGCAAATCATTTCGTCCTTTTTACTCAGGAACATCCTATAAAGTGAAAACCAAATCAGACATACTTATTTAGCTAGCTTAACCTTGTATCTCTTTTCCCTTCATGCAGCCGCATTCGTCACCCAAATGGTAATTTTCTGCTCTTCCCTGAATCTATGTTTGTGGTGGCATACTTCTTGTACCCACTTCATTGAATATGCTATTAAAAGCTGTAGAATGCACTTGATCCTTGAGACTCTATGGGAAATATGAAAAACATTTCAGTTTTATGTTACCAAAATTCAAAGAATACACTTTTGGTGGAGGAACAGTTCTGTAGTTGTTTGCCAAACACACTTTTCCTTTCAGTTATCTTGTTCCTCGGTGCTTGCACAACTCCACCTCGTTTGTCCGTGGTTACTGAATTCATGGAGATGGGATCCCTATATCATCTGATCCATGTAAGTGGACAGAAGAATAACCTCAGCTGGCAAAGGAGATTGAAAATGATTTGTGATATATGCAGGTACTTCCAACATAAACTATGTACTCAGATTCCAATTCATAGTTCTTCATTTCCAACTGAATATTTTATTACAACTACTTTTTCAATAATTTTGTTTTGGGTGGTTTGCAAGATTTTGGCATTAAGCCTAGAAATGTTATACATTGTGTCTGATAAAGGCTACTGTCCATATGACTGAATAAATGCCATTGCACTTCAAAATTCCCTTAACTTTCTTCAGTCGGATACTCTTTGGAAATTTATGTGGCTCTTTGAAAAGTTGTAAATGAGTCCTGTTAAGATCCTTAGACAATAAAATAAAAATAGGAAGTCACTTTGGAGCTAAATATTCTTCTTAGAATTAGTAAAATCAAATTGTGTTAGATTGGGGAACGTATGCACCATTGTCAACCACTGCATGATTTTTGTTCATAGCTAATACAAGATCCCCTGGGTTACATGAGTAAATATTTCTACGAATGAATGTTTAGTGAATCTACCCATGCTGTTATCATTTGTCTTCCAATGAAAGAAATAATTTTATTTAATAAAATACTCCCTTTGAGTACAAGGTTGTAGTTCCAATTTGTAGCGCTGAATGAAGAAGGGAGCAACAGGACCTTCAATGGTGTCGGAGTCATCCCAGTTGTCGAGCCTGTTGTCTACTTTTGATTAAATCCAACTTCCATTGTCTTCTGTAAACTCCATGTTTTTGGACAAAATATTCTTAAAATCTGTCGAAACTTCATGAATCTAATAGTGGTTGTTAATTTTGAAGCAGTAAAGATAGTTATATGAGTTCATGACATATCTAATTTAACAAGAAAATGGAGTGGAAACTGATAAATAAAGCCATTATCAAAGATGGACTTTTTTAATGGGTTAAGGTACATTTGATAGATGTTTCATGACATACTTGTTATCTATGTTACATGGACTTGTTTACCAGTATGTCCCAAATACAAGTTAGAACTGTTTGATATGATTATGTGCAGCTTTTATGCCACATTCTAATGTTCTGTAGAATCAACTCCATACCCATATCACATCTATCAGACAGTGGTATGACAAGTCTAATGAAGGATTTGGTGAGATCAGAATTAGAGTTGGTCCTTACATAAGGTGAAATGTCTATATCGAATGGAAGAGATGGGATTATTCAACAGGCATTGAGCATAAGAAGAAAGAGATACACACATAGATTTGTAGACTCATGTCCTTTCAGTTTATTGTCATGTCTCATCGATCAAAAGGAGCATAGACAGTACATAATCGGGGGGAAAAAGAACACTTCGTTAATTGAATGTTGGAGTACATAACTTAAATTTACTCTTATATGTTCTTTGCATACTTAGCAGTAAAGAGAAAATCATCACTAGATTTTGTAGCTTGGAGGACAATTTTTTATTTATTTTTGTGCTATAGTTCTGCTAAATCTGCTCTCTGTTTTGTATGTATCTTTAACATCTGCTTCTCTGTGATTATTTAGGGGGCTTATGTGTATACATAGGATGAAAATTGTTCATCGTGATCTAAAGAGTGGAAACTGCCTCGTAAATAAACACTCCAAAGTCAAGATCTGTGATTTTGGGCTGTCCCGATCATTGACTCCAACCCCCATGCAAGATTCTTCCTCTGCAGGTACACCAGAATGGATGGCCCCAGAGCTTATCCGTAACGAACCTTTCACTGAAAAATGTGACATTTTTAGTCTTGGGGTCATAATGTGGGAACTATACACACTCAAAAGACCATGGGAAGGTGTTCCAGCCATCCAGGTAATCTCTACATGACCTTTCTTGTCAGCTTCACTGAAAGAAATAGAAGAGAACTACACTTCCTTTCATCTTCAAGTGCAATCTTCATATAGTGGAAATTCACAAATTCAGGTCGTATATGCTGTTGCTAATGACGGAAAACGACTAGAAATTCCTGAAGGTCCTCTAGGAAAGCTAATTGCAGGTAATTTTCATTAGAATATATTACTCTACATTGTGGACACGTTATATTTCATGGGATTTTTCCTATATACGTGATGCAATTAAGCAATATGTAATGGAAGTAGTTAATCTAGGCAATGAACACGAAGAAGATGATAGCCCAATCAGGGTTCTAGCCGAGAATTGAATGTAGAAGAGAGAATCAGATATTATTTCATGAATGATTCATCTTACATGTAGTTGCTACATTTATAGGACTGAATCTAATAACAGAAATCTGGAATTACAACTGCTACAGCTAACAGCTCCAACAAATTCTAACTAACTTCACACATCACCTAACAACTATTGCCACCTCAGCTCGTGTACACCTAACTTGTATCAATACGCTGAGAGTGTAAAGTAGTTTTTATCATCGTAATTTAACAGGTTACCTGATTCGTTTACATTATTAGTGTATAATAAGTACAACTCTATCATATTGTGATCTCCTCGTTATATAATTTATTTTTTTTCGTTTTGTGTTGTAGATTGCTGGGCAGAACCAGATGAACGGCCTAGTTGTGAGGAAATCTTGTCACGGCTAGGAGAATGTAGGTCTTCTGCTAATTGATTCTTCACTAGAGCGAGGATTAATTCTTCAATGAAAATTGTATATATTGCAGATTTCAACATCAATTCCTTTAAATTTTGAAGTCTATAAAAAATAATGTTACTTCTAAACTTCTTAGTTCTGGTTCTTATTCCCTTTGCCACAATCTTTTCTGCGGAATTGCCGTGTTACTTCGTTGAAAAGGTTTGTTTAAAGGATCAGTTATTACAACAGATTGGAACTTGAAATACTAGGTCTTTTAAGGGTGTAAATAATTTTCACTTCCCAACTTTGGTTTAATAATTAAACTCCACTAAATATTATGCGATATTGATTATAATGTGCGGATTTGATATGACTTGTAAAGCCTCTAGCAAGCGACCCCTTAGTGCCTAGTTGAAACGGAAGGCAAGTCGGTCAAATTGAGAGAATTGACGTTCTCCCATCCCTTAAATATCTGAGAAGAGTTCAATCGCCATCAAAGTCTTTCTCAACAAAAATATATCCTGGAGAACATTTCATTGGCACAAGGTTCTTCAAATATATTAAGTACTAATACTTGCTTCACACATTGTCGACAAATGCACGTACCCAACCTCTACCCTTGCTTCTTGATTTATAGGTAAGAATTAAGATGACATGATCGATAATTATTTAAGAATAGCAAAATTAACGAAATCAGATGATGTTTGAAGAAACAAAGCCAACGAGTGTTCGTTTTCTTTCATTCATAATCCGACTCCCACAACATAATTAGGGAAGCCAAAAGTATCATCCCCGAGAACACAAGTTGTAGGACTCTCTCAGTTGGAGAGTGTAGTTGCATAGTTGTGCGCCAATGGAAATTTTTTGCATTGGGTTATTTTTCCATTCTGATGCCTCTTGTAGAATTTACAACATTACAACTTCTTAACTCACTTGCTACCATTTTTAAGATCCCATTAAACAAGGGAGCTTTCACTTAGCATAACCATGGCTTTCTAGTGGACATGTAACATGATTTACCCATGTAAGGATTTTCTCAACAGTCCTTTTTTTTTTACAACAGAAAGGATTCTCTCAACTTTCCTTCTTTTGAGAAGATAAATGGATTCTCTCAACTTTCTTCAGATTTTTTTTTTCTAAAAGGTCAGCAATCAAATAAAACATCTACCTAAAGGCGTTATGGCCAACTTCTAAGAAAGTGATTGGAATCTCAGACCAGATAATAGTAATCTCAAGACCTAATATCATATGACAAATCTTGAAATCGACTCAGCAAATTTGACTTGTATTTCCCAACTTCAGCATCCTCAGCAGACTCGAGGGTGGACTTGATGATTGACATGGCTCCAGCTTGATGTAAGACCACAGCAGCCTCATCTGCAGTATAAGAATGAGCACTCAGCACTACATCCATTCAAACAGATATGCAAGCACAGATAGCAAGTACCTCGGCAGGGTATTCTAGTAACATCTGACACTAATGGAATATGTCAAGCTAACCTGTAGGCTAGAAAACATCAGCCCTATGCCCTAGCAACATTTAGGGCCCACTTGGACATGATTTCAAATCCTATCGGCAAATGCCTACTATCATCAGCCAATTGGTCTTATAGTCTGTTTGGCCTAACTTATTTTAAGCAGCTTATAAGCTAAAAATAAAATAAGTTGGGTTAGCCCAACTTATTTTTTTTGGCTTATAAGTTGTTTTTAGGTTATAAGATGTTTTAAATAAGCTAAGCCAAACAGACCCAATTATTTTTTGGGGCTTATTTTAGCACAAAATGGTTTTAAGTTCGCCAGTCAAACACTCAAAAAAACTGAAGATAGCTTATAAGTAACTTATAAGTGAATCCAAACGGGTTCTTAATCTTCCGATTAGTTTTATCAGCCGAAATAGGATAAGGTAGCAAGGCCATACAAATAAAATAAGACGTCTTTATGTTGTTGATCTGTATTACTAAAATACTTAGAACATCAACTTTGACAACCTTTGTAAGAAACAACAAAGTTTTCAGAATATTTCCAAAACCAGAAAATCAGGAAAAACCAGAGAATCTGGAAAAGAAAGAAACAATATCTAAAATATTTATAAAGAAGAAAATCGAGCCCACTAAATGGACAGTGTGTCCTTAAGGAAATTATTCTCCTCAAGTATTCAAGGTTAATGGAATATATCCTCCTAGGATAGAACGATCTTACTCATCGTTGTATTGGTATCTAAAACCACGGTGTCAACGAACCATTCAAAGGCAGTAAAGTACACTAGAATTTGTTTGTGCAGAATAAGAAGAAGTTCAGAAAATGTGTTGTGTCAAAAATAAGAGGAAACTCCTCTATTTATAGTCAACAAATGGTAGTGTGAAAAGTCACAACCTTATCGGAAAGGTCACAGCCCTTTGAAAAAGTCACAACTCTTCATAAAAGTCACAACCCTTCAGAAAAGTCACAACTCACTACTCTTCATTTTCCATTCACACCTTTTAAAACCCAACACTTCATACATCTAAAGTTAAACATTAAGCAAAACTGACTCAAGTTGTACAACATTCTTTTGCCTTAAGTAACAAGCCACAAGCACCAGAGAATTTCTTGTTTAAGCTGAGATTTCCTTTGCTTGGGTTGATTTCTTAAGCACTGGCACCGAGGTTGACGGGGCTCTATTAGCAAACCATGCTATTAAAGTGACTTTTTGGCGCAGAAGATAGAAATATTAATCACTATGCATCACAACAAAATACAGGATAGTCACAGACGTAACTAATCCTAGTATCCAGTGTTTTTCTGACAAAAGTAGTTCTTAATTTGTCTATCCTAACAGGTCCACTGATAAAGGAGGACCTGCCAAGTACACAAGATTACAGAAGACTTCTTGTCCAACTGCTTTTTGTCTATTTACATTGTGCTTCAACAGTTTGGCGGTATAATTAAAGGCATTTTATGGAGAATGTTTTCCAAGGAAACATCAAGCATAAAATTAGTTTATAGCACAGAAGCATGTATCATTGTGGAAATGCCCAGAGATTGTTCAATCACAGAATTCTTGGGTCTAGCCAATAGGTAGAAGAATTATCAAGAGGTTCAACCAGTAAGCAGACTCCAATCTGTAACATTTCTTTACAAGTGAAGTAAGGAAATATTCTCTGACAGCTAGATGATTTTTTTCTATTAAAGTTTTGTGTCATTCAGGAAAATAACATCAAACTGGTGGTATGATATAAAAACGAAGTCGTCCATGCATATTCTTCACTCATTATGTAGACAAATGCATCCACAGAGTAGTGATTCAGGGGCAAAAAATGAACCGCAGGCCTCCGATGGAGGGAGGAGGCTGGATTTGCAGAATCAAGGGGGAATCCTCAGATCTCATGTATTTAATTTGCAGATAAAATTTGAGTCCTGACCTGATTTTGATATTGCAAAAAGAGCCTTCAAGGCTTCCTTCCTCGTGCGATCATCTCTGGCACACTCTAACATGTTCAAAAGCTGTTGAGCCCCACCAATCTCAACAATTTTCATCCTTCTTTCATCTAGGAAGCAAAAAGGCACAGGGTAAAAGATTCACGGATAAGAATCTAAAAGTCTCATGATTAGTTCAAACAGCGGTCATGTTTTGACTACAAACTTCAAATATTGCACTTTGAGCAAAAACTGTAAACTGTGTCGCTAATCGATTGCAAGATATCATATGGAAATAAAGCAGTGTGCATCCCTCTTAAGTTGTATAATGTTTTAGATATTTAAAGACCAGAAAAAAAGCTATTTAAGAAATACAGTTATCTTGTTATAGTAGTACTGAGAAAAGGAACACCAATCAAATAGAGGTTGACTAGGATACTAAAATATAAGGTACTAGAGTAGTCTCATCTTATATTGGAACAATGAAAGAAATTTCCTTATTTTGTACAATTAATCAGTAGGGAGTTCCATTAGCTTTAAGTTTCAAAGGAAGGTTATACAGTAAATAAATCACGAAGAATGGGGAAAGCGTCCAGATGCAAGAGACTCGGCTCCACATAGTAATCGAGTGTGTAGATTATTATAATATAAAAGAGGATGCAATGGAGGTTAATGTTATCATTTAAATCCAAATGAGCTCCTAACAGCACAAAAGGTGATCAACCTAGGTTCACTAAATTCATAACACTCAGAATTGTTAATTTGACTTTCAGATACCAACAGTAGTTTTTCTTTGCTGAAAAATCTTTCCACCACCCTTAAAACATAAAGTGATAGGTCCTTACTTCTCTTAAATCAAAGACATATCTGCACACATTACTAATAACATCAAAATCATGATATTGTGCACCATAGTGCCAACATATACTTGAACCCTTTAAAGAATACTTAACTTCCCAATTTCCAAGTACTGTGACCCAAACTTACCATCTATAGCAAAACGAGCTAATCTGGACGCACCCATTCTTTTAAATAAGGGATCCTTGACTTGTAGAAGTGAGACAGATTGTTGGATCAGATTGTCTCCTATTTAAATCAGACATTAAGACGACGCCAACAAATCAGACAAGGCAGGAATTCGAGTATGGTGTAATTGATTCATGTCACCATATAAATGAGACCTTACCCATGTATGGGAAAGTTTGATACCCAATAACTGTAGCAGTCCCAGCAAAAATTAATTTTAACAGCCACCCTACTTTTCTTTCAGCTTCTTGTTCTATTGACTGTTCATCTAGAAAATCACACAAAATAAATCTCAAAGCGTTCCAGTAGTATGAACCCACAAGAGGGAAATAGCAAGTTTCCTCAAAAGACCATTGTACAAATTGCAATAAGCAAAAAAAAAAAAAAACTAATAACAGCTAGAGAAACACACAAGATTCCCAATTTAGGTAAGATATACTTGTTACCTCTCCCAAAGCTGGGAGTAGAAAAACGTCGGGGTTGTAAATTTATAGGCGTTCTCCTCCATAGATACTGCATTAACATTATTACACAAGTCCATCAACAAATGAAAACAACAGATATCGCTAGATGAAAATTGTGAATTGATGATGATCATGATCATTACAGGGCTGAATCGCGCTGCTATTGTACGCATTCTGCAAGGCCAAAGAATTGTGGGAGAACCTTGTCGCCAAGTTCCCCCTTGACGAAATTGAGAACAGCACGTTCGGGGACCCAAGACGGACTAATTATGGGCCTTTTGTAATATGGACTAATTGGGTTTTATCGATTGTTACTTGGTAGTCGGATTTGCACAAAAATAACCACTTTTGACATTTGTGCAGAAATGACTCTTTTTAAGTTCAATAAAAATATTTGAACCATAAATACCTTTAAGTTGTACAAGTCCTGAAATATAAAGGCTAACTTAGAGAAATTCCACTAATTTAGTACCTAAGTATCTCTCTTCCCTTCACTTTTCATCATTATGAAATTTACCAGAATTAGGAATTCATATTCATGTATCTGACATGTCCAGATACATGTATATTGGATACATGAGATCAAAATTAAGTGTATTTATGTAATTGGATTCGCATGTATCTGAATTTCTCGCTCACTTCTCTCCCTATATTTGATATTCCAAATACATGTATCTAGTGTGATTCATAAGTATCTAGGATACATAGACTATCGCTCGACTCTCTTCCTATTTTAGTGTAGCTAATAGCAAAAATACATGTATCTAGGTGTATCTGACTTGAAATCTGATATGAAATTATTAATTAGTGAGATAATATATAATTATTTCAAATTATAGAGAGAATTATTAAATATGGTAAGAATATTGTTGTCGAGTACAATGTCTTTGTTCTCCATTAACAAAACAATTTTAATAACCTCTATCAAAATCCCAAATATTTGAGTACAAGTATTGTTAGAATGAGTAAACCCGAAAAACTGACCAATTGTATCCCTAAAAGAAGGAAAATAATTTTAGTCTAACCCTCCCTTTTTTGGGGGGGGTGGGGTGGGGTGGGGGGTTAAAGATTACCACAAAGAGAATTCAATAGATAAGCCAAAGGAGCATGAATGGAGTGAAACATGAACTCCCTGATACAATACTAGGAGTGAGGGGCACATACTCATACTCTCTAACTTATCAAAATAAAAGGAAAGAAAAAAGAGGAGGGTTGCTTCTCGTATGATAAACTTACAAAATAATTTAAAATCCTTACAACCAAACAAAATTCAGCTATGGTTGAATATGAAAGCCCTTCTTCACTCGAATTCTAACGTTGGGCTTGTCAACTAATCATTTTAGATGATGGTTGATCAAATCTGTCAACAAAGTACACCAACTCTTCCATCTAATAATTTTAACCTTACTCTTTCGTTTTGGCTTTTCATGCTATGGTTCAAAATCGAATACGGGTGGGGTTTGAATTTTAAAAACAAAGTCGAGGGATTGTGATTTTACCCGTCTTTTAAATGTTTATTTCACATAGCTATGTGGGGGATATATACAGTTGTAAACAACTTTTTGCAACTCTCTTTATTTCAATACTATTGTATACACCTACTTTGAAGGATAATTGGAAGGAAATCAATTGATTCCCAAGTCAAATTACTTGCTCCTATAAGAAACTACTTGTGAATATTATAATCTTTAGCTTACTAATAGAATAATAATCAGATGTTTCAAGAAGTTGTTATGGACGGCCTCAATTTGATAAACACATGTATGTGCATCTAATTGTGTTATTGTTTCACGAATATGGTAGTAACACATATAGTTCAATGTGCAATTGAAGTTGTGGAGCACGAGGAAGATATATTGTATGGGGCGGAATCAGATAGGAATGAGGAGGTTTTGATGAATCTTTATCAGCAAAAAATTACATTGTTTATACATAATTTAAACATTTTTTTATGTATATAGTAGATGTTGAACTTTCTTTAATTTTTTCGTGTGTTTATTTCTTCATATTCTAAACTCTTTAAAAAATCTCTGCCTCCGCTACTAATATTGCATGCTTTATTTTTTAAAGTTATAATTCCTTTTGTTTTTTGGGGGTAGGAAAGCATAATTATATATATTAAACTGCTCAAAAAAGAGGGGGGCTAATGCCACCCTCAATAGTGTCATTGTTACAAATAGGGGTCATTGTAACAAATATAATAATCTGGTACGAAGATTTAGTTTTTCTCAAAATAATAGTTCTTATAATGTTTGTCCAGACATGTTTCGAAGCAGATATTGGTGGAACTATCAAAATGCTTGGGCTTCCAACAACGCTGTGCCTAGCTCCCTCCTTGCTCAGGCTGTCTGCTACCCTGTTCTGCTCCCTGAAGATGTGCTTCAATGGTGCTCTCCTCAAAGTCTGTATTAAATATCTGCACTCAAAAAGGATGTTAGTGTATAAGAGGTTATCATGTATGAGCATGTTAATGACCATAGAGTTTATATTGATCTCCAGTGGTGTAAGGTTATTTTTCTGGGCTAGTTGCAGCTATCTTTTAGATGATATGACAATGTAAAAAAAATACGTTGTTAATTAAGGGGTCATCTAGTTGTGAGATATATTTCATGAAATTATTTTATTTCACTTTCTATATGAAATAACTTATTCCATCTTTTATACTAAAATGATGGAACAAAATAATCTTAAAATTAAATAATATCTATTATATATCAAATACAAAATAAATTAATCCCATAAAATATTTCGAAAGTATCATCCTTATATTCCACCATCTAAACTACCCCTAGCGTATATAAAAGTTAAATTCAAACAAGGCTTTTTGGTATTCCCCACTAATGCATTTGAGGCTAAAATTCTCAAACTTATTCTCCTTAATCTTTCACCCATTAAATAAAGAGATGTTGATAGGTACAATACAGAGATATATTTTGATCAGTCCTCTTCATCAACAGCATCTAGAATTGTTGAAGTACCAATTCATTCTGATTATCAAATAGCATATATGTTTTTTCACATGGTATATGTACTTTTTTCTTGGCCGAGTAAAATTATTTCATCA
Organism: Solanum dulcamara; assembly: GCF_947179165.1. Lineage (NCBI taxonomy): Eukaryota > Viridiplantae > Streptophyta > Magnoliopsida > Solanales > Solanaceae > Solanum > Solanum dulcamara. The sequence continues at coordinate 46,452,631 of NC_077247.1, forward strand.
AATGATTTTTTTAGATTGATACGTCTTGAGAGAAAATGTTCTAAAATATAAAAAAAAGTTCTAATATCAAAGCTTGTTTACTTGTGGCACGTCTTCTATGAATAAAGTTGTACTACGTTAAGAGCTGTTCAAGTACTATACCACAAGAATCATTTTTACGTACGGCATACTTAACTGATTATTACAGGTTATTATTATTATTATTTCAAATTATTATTTTAGAGTTGAAATAGAAATGTTTCAATCATTGTATGTAGACTTAATTTTATAGTACAAAATTATCTATATTATCGATGCACAGTATAATTCTTTCATTTATATATTTGGTAATTCTAGGAAGAGGGAGTCTCAAAATTCAAGAATGTGACGTCATGTTTAAATCTCAACGGAGGCAAAAGAAATACTAGATGATTCTATCTCATCTGCTCAAACTTTATTGATAGGAGGTAGCAAGTATTTCGATAATTAATCCAAGTATTAATTGAGGTGGGTACAAATTAACCCGAACAAGATGATTCAAAATGCGAGGTAGATGTATGTAGTCATGGGCTGGAATAATAGGAAACTGCATTATGGACAATATACAAAACAATTCTAAAATGGAGCCAAACCTTTGATATTCTGGATTGTGTATATTATATGATAATACTAAAAAAGGAAAAGGATGAAGAAATTAAAAGAGAGAGAGAGAGAATCCAACAGAAACAAAGGGAATTTTGTAAGAGATCAGAGATGGAAGAGAGGGTGCAGACCAAGTAATATGGAAAGTGAAGTTGATAAATATGTCAGAAGGTTAACAAAATTCCCTTTTTGTAACTTCTTCAAAGAAGATGATTGGCAAATTAGAATTATGGTAGAAAAGAGTTCCTATCACTACTAGTGTCCAATTATTGAAAGCTATCAGACAACCCATGATCCATCTCAAACTCAAATTCCCTTTTCTTCTTTTTTATTACTCCAAAATCACCTTTAATAATAGACTACTACGAGTTTAATTAATATATATAGGAGTATTATTATAATATATTTTACACCTTATATAAAATTTAACTATAAGTAAATTTTAAAAAAATCATGAATGAATAACCTACAAAACATGGGAAAACGATAGGTAAAATTACATTGATAGCCTAAAATTTCTTTACAAAGTTGAGGTAACAATAGGTTACCATTAGTCACTTAATCAACTACAAATCACATATCTAAGGATTCAATCCTAGATTTTATCATGAGGATTGAAGATTGATACATGTCTAAAAGTAAAACACCCCTTCTCTAACCCCCCACCCCCACCCACTCTTCCCTAGACCCACATATGGACCCTTCTCTCCATCCTCTCACATGTTGCCCACTAACATCCATATCTGAACCATTTAATGACTGGGCCATAACTTTGATGGGACAACCAAAATTAACCTAGCAAAAACTCAAATTGATTTATAAGGTGTAAGCTATCTATAATTTTAAAGTACCTTTTGAGATGTTTTTTTACCTTGTTGCTCTAAGCAAAGCTTCATTTCTTGGCCCCCTAAGTAAATCAATGTCATGGTCGATTATTATATGAAAATGTTTTGCACATCAAATCAATCATGTTACAACTTTTTCACTTTGGATATATAGATCAGATTGAACCACTTTCTTTTGTGTCATGATGTTGGATTTGAATATACTAACTACTATTGAAAAACATGAGTACTTGGGTTTGGAATCATGTAAATTCTTCAAGTTTAAAAAGGGATGAAATCTTGAAAGTCCAACTAGATTTGAGATTAGGATATATTGCGTGTATTTCTTTTCTTTTTTTTCCTCTCTTAATTGACTATTAATATTGGGTAATGATGGAAAAAATGCACATTGGTTTTGTGGCTGGAAGTTCATGTTTCTAGGGTAAATAGGACAAGCAACTTCACATTAGTCAAAGCACTATATATATATCCTAAAACATAAATCAACTCTGTACTTGAGATGAGTAAAAAGAGTCCATAAACACTTAACTTTCCCATGAAAACCACAAACCCACATGATTTGCTTGGGAATATTGAAAAAAAGAAGAAAAGAAACTCGTATCAAAAGAAGATCTTTTTATGCCCCATATCTCCTTATTAATTATTTTTCCACCCACTCCAACAAATAGCAAAAAAAAAAAAAACAATTTCCTTTTCACTCTTAATTAAACCTAATTAGCTAGGGACCAAATGAAACCTTCTCCATATTGTAAAACAGTATTCTTCTATCACAAGTATTTCTCTTTGGCCCTTTCTTGAATAAGGACCCTACACTAATTAGCTTCTTCACCTACTCTAAACCAGGAGAATTCAACGAAATGTCACTCGACAGGTGTCGAATTCTGATTCAGACACGTCATCATAGAGCAAATGTACTTGGCCCCCACCAGTGGTGACATGTCAATTCCAATCATGTACAAACGTGGGGTCATCCAAGTTTCATGCATAGATAAGGCAGCCAACTCCCATTATTAATTAAACTCAGCAAATTAAGGGCTACAGGAGAATGGAAATGAATGGCAAAGGGCCCTGAATGATCGATACAAAAGGCAAAGTACAAAATGAGGTGCAATTATTCATGCCATTCATTTCCAACCCCGAGCAAGGATTTCAATTTTAAAAAATTATGCAAAAGCTCAAAGAACAAAATTAAAGAAAAAGTAGAGCTGAGCCGAGAATTGAAATCTAGGAGTTTGAGATTTTAGTCCTTTTAAGTTATTAGCTTTAAATTAATATTAGTGCATATTCAATAGATTTCTTAAGATAAATATAAAATTTAGAATCAAAGACATACACAGTAGAGTATTAATATCGAGTTTGATTATCTGAATCCAATACATTCAATGCATAGTATAAATATATGTGTAAGCATCCTCTAAAAATATAAACATATATAGTAAATATATATGAACTCATAACTTTAAAAATATAATAAGTTCAATTCTAATTAAGAATCTTAAAGATTGAACTCATAGAGCTATAAATATTGAATCAACTTTTATTTAAATTAAAATTATTGCTGGCCGAACCTGTAACTCATATTCTACCCCCCAACCCACCCGGAAAAAAAGTATCCACAAAAAGAGAAGGAAAAAAGAAGAAGCTGGTAAGCCCCAAAGCATATAATAAAATCATCATTTGTAGTAACAAAAAACTATACCAAGTTGATTGATATTGATACCAGTACAATATCCCTCCCCTCTCTTCACTTCTTCTTTTGCTCTCATTATAAACACAAGAAAAGAGACTTTTCTTTCTCTTTCTCTTTCTCTTCTCCTTTTCCTCCTCCTCCTTTTGGAAAATAAAGATAAAAATAGCTAGCTAGCCATCATGAAGAACACAATAAGATGTTGCATATCTTGCATACTACCATGTGGGGCACTTGATGTAATTCGAATAGTTCATGCTAATGGCAAAGTTGAAGAGATTAGTGGGAGCATAAAAGCAGCAGAAATCATGAAGATTTACCCTAAACATGTTCTTAAAAAGCCATCATCATCTTATTATTCCTCAGAAGGAGGAGGAGTTTGTCCGAAAATCGTAGTAGTTCCTCCGGATGCTGAACTTAAACGTGGCAAGATTTATTTCCTCATGCCAATTCCTACTTCTTCAAGTGAAAAAAATCGTTCGAAATCATCATCATCATCAACAACAACAAGGAAGAAGAAAACAAGATCTTCATCTTCATCATCATCATCATCATCATCACAAGGTCATCATATTAATAATAATATAAATGGTAGTAGTAACAATTTGATGGTGTCTAATGATCAATATTTGAGTGAAATCTTGTCTGAAAAAGTCTCAACACAAAGAGAAAGAAGAAGAGGAAGAGTCGGAGTATGGAGGCCTCATTTAGAGAGCATTTCTGAGGCTGTAAATCATGAAGCATAACTAAATCTCAATTTGAGTTTGTTATTAATTTTTTTTTTGTCAAGAATTTTCTTCACTATGGTAAAGGTTCTCAAGGAAAACTTGAAATTTTTCTTCTATTTTTTTTTCGGTTTGTAAATATACATAGATTGAAGAAAACAATAATTAATATGCCCCAAAAAAGAAAGTTGTATTATTGTTTGAATTTTGGTACTTAAATGATTTGATTAATTACTACTTGTTTATGAGATTAAAGCCTATGGAATGGAAAAAAATTGAGATTCTTTCAAAGAAAGATCAACAGATATATCTTCAAGAAGTGATTGTAATTGATGATCAAATTTTCCATAATTTAATTTTGTTAATGTATTTCTAATTTATTGTGCCAGGTTCACTCACCGTAACTCATATTGTCGGCCCTAAACCGGTATAAAAGGGAAAAGATTATGATAAATTGACTAGAATTAACAATTAAAATGAATTAGTTTATGATGAATCCTTAACTTGTTGGGTTGGTTTCAACTCAGGGGGCAATTGGGCAAGTTAACTTTTTGATAGAATTCACTAACTTTAATTTAAATTTTATATTAATAAATTAAATATTAAATCTAATTACTATCTGATGTGACTATTTTAGAATTTAAAATTCATAAAATTCAAATTGTTACTCGATTTCAAGAAATAAGGTGATAGCAAATACGATCACTTAATGTAGGAGTAACTCTTTATTTGGAAACAATTTAACTAACACATTGGTATGATCTAATATCAATGTCAATCTGCTTGTTTCCTGGCGTTCTGGTTCCTCTAATGTGTCGGCACAAAAAAAAAGACGAACAGTTTCTGTTAGTACTTTTTTTTGGTTTGTTTGTTTTATTTTGCAAAGCAACTTATAGTACTCCATTGGAAAAGGAAAATTATTTTTTCCCATAAATAAGAATATTACCCACCTTAATCATACAAAATGCACAAGCCGCTTCATGACTAAATTATTCATCATGCAATAAAAAATTACGCTTTTTAAATTAAAGTAGGCCAGGTTATGAAATCTGAGGCTAAGTGAATCATTAGATCTAATTAAAGTAGTAAAAAGAAAAGAAAATCATGACTCATGTGGGATTAAAAATATAATAATTGTAATTTAAACTCCAGGAGAAAATGATTCTTGTTCTTCGGATCAATTGCTTGGTTGAAAAGGTTATTAACAACTAGATTATAGGCTAGACTATCATGAACTTTTTCCCCTCTAAAAAATACACTTTCTTTTCTTTATATATAAAATAAATGAAATATTATATGTTAAGATAATCAAAGAGTACTTTAAGCTAGCTATAATGTTGATGGAACAATTGTCCCCACTATACTTTTTCCTAAGCATAGAATAATGCAGTTCTAGCTTGCGTTATGATTTATTCCCAAGTGGAATGAAAGAGTTTTCCTTCAAAAGAAGTCCTTTTGTTCTTTGAAGATTAGAGAGGGGTGACTATCATTAGTATTCGTTTAAGAATTTTTCACTTTATCACGCCAATTTTATCTGTTGTTGCAATACGTACGTAGGTTATTCTATTATCAAAATTTTAAATTTCACATTTTAAGAAAACTGTAAATATCTTTTGAGTGATTAAAAAATTCTTAGATGGATATATATAACTTTATTCATTTGTTAATGTTAATAGCTATCATCCTTAAAAGGTTTTATAATTCGAAAAATTAAAGGACCTAAAATACCCTCAAACTATTGAAAATGGTACAAAAATGTCTCTCATTCATTTATTAGGCCTAAAATGCCCTTGGCAATACCTTTAGGTCCAAAAATGACCTTTTTTTTAACGGAAAAGATTATGAGGGGCATTTTTGTACCATTTCCAATAGTTCAAGCGCATTTTAGGCCCTTTTATGTAATTAAAATTTTGTTAAATAAATTTTGATTTATAATTAATTTAAAATAATTAAATTATAACCAATAGATAACCGCCACGTGTTTAAAAATTATTTAAATCATTTAATTGAAATTTTGTTAAATAAATTTTAATTTATAATTAATTTTAAATAATTAAATATTAACTAATAGATGACCGCCACGTGTTTAAAAATTTATTCAAATTATTTAATTAAAATTCTGTTAAATAAATTTTAATTTATAATTAATTTAAAATAATTAAATTGTAACCAATAGATGGCCACCACGTGTTTAAAAAAAATATTCAAATTATTTAATTAAAATTATGTTAAAGAAAAGGTCATTTTTGAAACTAAAGATCGATGACAAGAGCATTATTGGTTACAATTTAATAAATAAATCAACATTAATTTAACCAATAATGCTCTTGTCATCGATCTTTAGTTCCAAAAATGACTTTTTCTTTAACATAATTTTAATTAAATAATTTGAATAATTTTTTAAACACGTGACGGTCATCTATTGGTTACAATTTAATTATTTTAAATTAATTATAAATTAAAATTTATTTAACAGAATTTTAATTACATAAAAGGTCTTAAAATGCGCTCGAACTATTGAAAATTTTACAAAAATGCCCCTCATACCCTTTTCCGTTAAAGAAAATGTCATTTTTGGACCTAAAAATGAATGATCAATGACATTTTAGGTCCAATAAATAGATGAAAGACATTTTTATACCCATAGCCCTTTTCCATTCATAATTACCACTATTTCCGGTGTCTGTTACAGGTCATATTCATCTTCCCATAGTGAAAAATATGGTTCGTGATCCCATATATATTAAATTCCATATTCTGATTCATTTGAGTTTCTGAAACTCTCTCCACTAAATTGGGGGCCAGCAAAAAAGCTTGGCATAAAAATTGTTTGGAATTTTATCCATTTTGATCGATCATTGATTAGATTTCTTGTGAGTGAAGGAAGAATATCAGAATATTTTTTACATTTTTTTTTCTTCTATATGCATGTTTGGAAGCCGCACAGTGAAAAAATCAAGAGTTTTGGTCTCATATACGATAAAAAGAGTGAAATTATGTAAGAGGACTGAAAATCCGCGCATCGCCAATTCAAATTTGAGCAAGTTACTCATTTGATTGGTCGACAAAAAATAATTACATTCCCCAACTAAATATATATAAAAATATATATTTGTTTTTATGAACAACTTTTATATAAATTTAAAGTTGGATCCTACCACATAATTAATTTGTATGGGTGTCTAAGGTAATATATGGTTATTAATTTGTATGGGTGTCTAAGGTAATATATAGTTCGTGAAAAATAGTATAACTAATTATGATGAATCTTAAATAGATCTAATAGAATAAAATATAAATGATATCTTTTTATTTAGTAATAATTTAATTTAAAATACTTATTAATCACCTTTAATAAGATGATTTAATTTAGTCATATAAATATTTATAATTTAATTTAAATTATAAATTTCAAAATCTTTTTTTCTTATTTCTTAAAATTTGTACTCATGTCAAACATCATCATCAAGCCGTATAAATTATTGAAAGAATGAATTCCTAGCTCTAGAATCTATAAATATCTTTTCAACTCGCATTATAAATTGAGCCGGAAAAATAATAATTAATCGTGTAGTCCTCTAGCTATTTGAAGAGACCTTTTTTCCCCCTCAAAAACACATAAATTTCTCTATGTTCACGTACTGTTTATGATAACTCTTGTGTCAAAAAACATGAATATCATGTAATTAATGCTCTTCAATTAATCTTATATGGTCAAGTCTTTAAAGTAGAATACGACGAAATATAAGCGAAATTTCTTGATGAAACTCTTCTTTTTTTTCTTTTGGAATTAGTATAACGAAAATAACAACATATAAATCATGTATAGTTCCACTATATGCGACATGAATCATCGTGTTAGGGATTCATCCGAATTATTTTTGATAAAAAATTATATTATTTATATATAAAAATAATTTTTATGTATATATTAAATGTCGAACTCTTTTCGATAAAAAAATATACTATTTATACATAATTAAAATAATTTTTTAAATTTTAAATTTTTTTACTAAAAATTCTGATTCCGTCAAAAGTTACGAAAAAATCCATCAACTTGGCCATTTTTCCTTCTCTTTTTTTCGGCTAAACATAATAAGTCTTGGTCTATTTTATTCTATATTTTATATAGATTACAGAAGAGAAATACAAAATGAATAAGACAAGAAGATAAACTTAATAATATGAAATTAAATTAGAGCCTTTACCTGCTGGCTGCTGTATTGGTTGTATGGAAGTCGGTGTCTTTACCTTTTGCTAATAGGGTCGTTTCTTAATATTTTAAATTTATTTTCCAACATATATGTGGTCTTTTCTGCTCCATTTAATGTTTATCTAAAATTGTTCTATCCATTTTCTTTCAAACAATAATATCAAAATTCAAAGGGTGTATACAACTTGGAGAAACATATATAAAAAATTTCATGTTGTCATCATAGTTACAAAAAATGGCAGCTCATTAACGGGGTCGAGAAATTTTTAAGTTTATTCTAGTTTATGATAATGATTATACATAAACAAATTTTAAGTTTAATTTATTGGATTAAAATTTGGTCCAATCTTCCTTTTATTTTCTTCTTCTTTTTCCCCTTTCTTCCGTATTCAATTTTAAGACTCTTTCTGTTTGTTATGTGACTAATAGCTAACCCCTTAATCAAAGAAACGCACAAAGCCGATGTTTGGGTATTATTGAACTAAGTTTCCGAATAATTACAACAACAAAAAATCAAAGGATAGAGTACCAATGGATGGATTTTTGAGAATTCAATAACTTTTATGCGAATACTATATTTATATTTTTTTAAAAAAATTAAATATATAAAAAATAGTATACGTTGGAACTAGTAACAAATTAGTAGGCTCTAGATCTCTATATAAAAATGAAGTGCATGCCAAAGATGCATATCTAAAAAATGTGTATATATGTAAAATTTTACGAAAGGGGTTAATTAATTTGGTTTTTGAATTTAGAAAACTTCACCTACTCCACCATATATATATATATTCAACTCCTAATGACTAATTAACATATTATATAACTTGATATATTCCTTCCACAAGACAAAAAAAACTTTAGTTCCAACATATTGCAGTCACAGTACACAGGCGATGAACTTGGAGGAAAAAACGAAACATGATAATTGAGTTGCATTGATTTTTTTTTTTTTAACTAGTTAGTACTAAAATGACATTACTTTTCTTTTTCTATTTATTTATTTAGTTATATACGTTCTCTTTGTGGGATAGAAAGAGGACTCCACGTTCTCCCATGAAACTGACCAAATACTTCCCCTCATTTTCTTTTTTCTCTTTGTGATTATACTCCTACACATTTTTCTTTCACTAAAAAGGATGGGGAAAAGGAGTTTATTCGTTTATTTTGGCTTGACTTTTTGTTTGAGGTTGTACTTAAAATGGGGAAACTAAGGGAGAATTGATTACGGAGTTGTCTTGTGACAAATTGGCTAATGTTGCGAGAAAATATGGATGTGCTTTCTTTGATTTCCTTTTTTTCTACCTCCATCTTATCCCCTTTAGTAAATATTTGCATACTTTAAATTGGCAATAAATAGTCAACTAATTTGCAAATATAAATACACAGAAATCTCTTAATTCTCTTTCTTTCTCTTACTATCTATTCTTCTTATTAATTTGCTAAGTTCGTTTGTTTTATAACATGTTATCAGTACGAGCCTCCATCACTTTGAGATATTTTTAAAAGGTAACAAAAGGGTAAGAATTTTATTTATTTAAAATGTCTAATATCTCTAAACTTAAATTTGTTACTTTTGATATATCTCGAAAAGGCTACTCATCATGAACACTAGATGCCGAAATACACCTAGAATCGATGAGTCTGACAGACACCATCAAAGATGACAATATGACATCTAGTCAAGACCATGCCAAAGCCATGATATTTCTCCGCCACCATCTTGACTAGGGGTTAAAATTACAGTATTTCACATTAAAAGACCCTCTTAAACTGTGGAAGAATCTAAAAGAAATATATCACCACCTGAAGTTGGCCATCCTTCCACAGGCACGTCATGATTGACTCAATTTGAGATTAATGAATTTTAAAAATATAACTGAATATAATTTTGCCTTGTTAAAATTATAGTATAATTAAATTTATGCGGAGAAGAAATCACTGAGCAAGACAAACTTGAAAAAACATACTCCACATTTTCACCCACGAATATGCTTTTGCAGCAGCAATATCGCGAAAAGGGTTTTAAAAAATATTCAAAATTACTTTCTTACCTTCTTATTACTAAATGTCATAATGAACTGTTAATGAAAAATCACGATAGTCGGTCGTTGGTTCTTTGTCACTCCCTAAAATGAATCACGCAAACTATAACTAACGAGAAAGAGGTCATTGCCTCAGTCGTGATCGTAGTCGTGGTCGAATAAGAAATTATAATCATGATCCTCGCCTGACACCGAGAAATAATCAGCAATATAAAAAGAAGAGTGAGAGGCAAGAAGTTATACCAAAAAAAATAATTAGAAAATATATATCATAGATGTGGAGGTATGGGCACTGGTCACGGACCTATCGATCATCAAAATGTCTGATTCAGCTATATCAGGCATCTTTGAAGAGAGCCAAAAATAATCCAAAGACAAACTTTATCTCTGAAGATAATATTAAGCCTATGCATTTGTATATAGCTGATTTCTTCAATTTCCCAGAAGGAAATATAAATATTGATAAGCCTGATCATATTTAAATAAAAAAAAATCATTTGCTTGTACTAAATAATATGTTTATATTTTTCTAATTCATGTAAATAAATAAAATTTGTATAATGAGTCATGTTTTAATTATAACGTTTACCTTATTTCTTTTTGGAAAAAAAATATGGATATGCCTCAAATTTTATTTGAATCAATAATCATTCACGAGGATATTTGTGTAATTGATAGTGAAATGACTCATGCCATTTTTAAAGACGAGAAATATTTTCCTACTTGCTTAGAAAAAAAGCAAATGTTACTATAATTTTTGGTAATTAAAAAATTATTGAAGGCCCTGGAAGAGCTACTATATTTCTGCTTAAGGGGAACAAAGATTGTTATAGAAGATGCACTATTCTCTTCTAAATCTCCAAGAAACTTATTAAGTTTTAAAGATATCCGCAGAAATAGATATCATTTGAGATACTAAATGAACTGAATACTGAATACCTTGGTATAACCAAGAGTGTCTCAGGCTAGAAATATATTTTGAAAAAATTACCAACTTTGTCGTTTGGCCTATATTATGCAGAAATTAGTGTAATTGAATTACATTTGATCGTAAACCAGAAGTTTACTAATCTAAATATATTTGTGATATGGCATATTCGAATAGGTCATTTTGAATCAATAATAATGAGATGAATTCTTAAAAATTCAACTGGATATCCGTTAAAGAACCTAAAGATTTTTACGAATGATGAATTTTCATATGTTGCTTGTTATCAAGGCAAATTAATTGCCAGACCATCAATCCTAAAGATTGGCATCGAATCTCCTAGCTTTTTAGAGCGTATACATGGAGATATATATGGATCTAATCATCCACCTAGTGTATTATTTAGATATTTTATGGTTCTAATAGATGTATCATCAACATGGTCTTATGTGTGCCTCTTATCATCTCGCAACCTGTCATTTGCAAAGTTATTAGAACAAATAAATAAGATTGAGGGCGCAATTCTCAGATTATCCAATTAAAGTTATTCATCTTGATAATGCTGGAGAATTTACATCCAAGCTTTTGATGATTATTACTTATTAGTTGGGATAAAAATTGAACATCATGTTGCTCATGTTCATACCCAAAATGGCCTTGCAGAGTCATTTATTAAGTGCCTACAATTGATAGCAAGATCTCTACTTATGAAAACGAAATTGTTGATTACTGTTTGGGGACATGCTATATTACAAGCAATAGCACGTGTATGTCTCAGACCGATAAATTATAATAAATACTCGCCGTCATAATTAGTATTTGATCATAAGTCAAATATAGCCCATCTACGAAATTTTGGTTGTGCGGGGCCCTCAATGAAGATTGGACATACATGTTGGGTTTGATTCACCCTCTATAATTCGCTATCTCGAACCGTTGAAAAGAGACTTATTTACTACTGATTTGCAGATTGTCAGTTTGATGAAACAACTTTTCCGTAATTAGGGGGAGAGAAAAAGGAATCCAAAAGAGAAATTGCGTGAAAAGCTTTATCACTATCTCATTTTGATCCACATACACGCACATGTGAGCAGTTGGTCCAGAAGATCATCCACTTACAAAAATAGCAAATCAAATACTAGATACATTTAATAATTTGAAATTGATAACTAAGTCACATATCCCTGCAGTGAATATGTCTACCCGGATTGATGTCCCAAAAGGATTATCTACTTGTATCGTAGCTTCTGGATCTCAAACATGCCTGAAGAGTGGTAGACCATTGGGTTCAAAGGATAAAAATCCTAGAAAGAGAAGCGAGAGAAATAATAAAGATGATACTGCAAAAGAACCTCTTGAAGAAGGTCAAAATTTGAGTAATCTTGATATTCCCAAAGAAATCAGTGAACCCAAGACTCAAATGAATGAAGAACTTTCAATACGTTCTACCGGAGATGAGATAAAATTTATATCAATCAAAAATTGCGATGGATAATATTTTTGCATATAATATTGCACTTAAACTCATGCAAGATAGTGAAAGTATTGAGCCTTAATTCATCGAAGGATGCCAACGTATATGTGATTGACCAGAATGGCAAAAGGCAATTCAATCAGCATTAGACTCACTTGCTAAACGTGAGGTTTTTGGACCTGTAGTCCAAACTCCTAAAGGTGTAAAATCAGTTGGCTATAAATAAGTTTTTGTGCGAAAACGAAATGAGAGAAATGAAATTGTAAAATATAAGGCACGTCTGGTTGCACAAGGATTCTCTTAAAGACCCGAGGTCAACTATGAAGAAATATATTCACATGTTATGGATTGATAACTTTTCGATATCTCATTAGTTTAGTTGTACATAAAAATCTTGAAATACAACTAATGGATATAGTTACAGCTTACCTTTATGGTTCACTTAATAATGAAATTTACATGAAAATTCCAAAAAGATTAAAATTGTTTGAAGCATGTACTAAGTCTCGGGAGATATACTCAATCAAATTGCAAAGATCATTATATGGTCTGAAATAATCAGGGCGTATGTGGTATAATTGCCTTAGTAAGTACTTGATAAATGAAGGTTATATAAATAATGTCATTTGTCCGTATGTTTTTATTAAGAAAATGAAATCAGAGTTTGTTATACTCGTCATTTATATTGATGACATAAATCTCATTGGAACCCCTGAAGAGGTCCAAAAGACGATTGAACATCTAAAAAAAGAATTTGAGATGAAAGATCTTGAAAAAACAAAACTTTGTCTGAGTCTGCGAATTAAACATTTAGCAGACGGGGTGTTTGTCCATCAATCTGTCTGTACTGAAAAAATCTTAAAATAATTTTACATGGACAAAGCACATCCATTAAGTACTCCAATGGTTGTTCAATCACTTGAAGTGGACAAAGATCAATTTCGACCTCCAGAAGAGAATGAAGAACTTCTTGGTCCTGAAGAATACCATATCTCAGTGCTATTGGTGCACTTATGAATGTTGCTAATGCAATCAGACCTGATATAATATTTTTTGTTAATTTTTTGTCAAGGTATAGTTCATCTCCAACGCGAAGACATTGAAACGGTATCAAGCATATTTTGCGATACCTAAAGGATACCATTGATATGAGTTTATTTTATACTAATAAAGACTGTGCAAATGCAGATTTTTTATCAGACCCACATAAAGCTCGATCTCAAACATGCTATTTATTTACATACGGAGGAACTGCTATATCATAACGATCTACAAAGCAATATATTGTTGCTTCTTCTTTAAATCATATAGAAATAATAGAAATTCATGAAGCAAGTAGAGAATGTGTGTGGTTGAGATCGATGATACAGTTCATCAAAGAAAGATGCGGCCTGAAAAATGATATCAAAGCACCCATAGTTATATTCAACGACAATGTCGCGTGCATAGATCAATTGAAAGGTGGCTTCATAAAAAGAGACAGAACAAAATATATTTCACCAAAATTATTTTTCACACATGATCTCTAGAAGAATGGTGATATTGATGTACAACAAGTTCGTTCAAGTGATAATCTTGCAGATTTATTCACAAAGGCATTACCAATATTAACTTTTGAGAAATTAAGATATAAGATTGAAATGCGTCGTCTCAAAAATATCAAATGAAGTTTTCATCAAGGAAAGTAAAATAAGCGCTATATTCTTTTTTCCTTAACCAAGATTTTGTCCAATTTGATTTTCCTGGTAAAATTTTTAATGAGGCAGCATTCAAGGCATATTATTAAATTTATGTACTATTTTTCTTTTATTAAGCTTTTTTCCACTAGATTTTTTCAATAAGGTTTTTAACGAGACACATTATTTTTTGGTGGACTCCAATCAAGAAGACAACTTGCAAGTAACTCAAGCAAAGAGGATGGAATTATGATCTTCATCATGAAAGTAATGAGAAAGCAAATAATGTGTATTACAAATAATTATGTATATATTTTTCTTTTGTACATGGACATCCAAGGGAGAATGTTGCAAAATAATATGGATGTCCTTTCTTGATTTCCTTTTTCCCTACCTCCATCTTATCTCCTAACCCCTTAGTCAACATTTGCATACTTCAAATTGACTATAAATAGCCAACTAATTTGCAAAGATCAATACACAAAAATCTCTCAACTCTCTTTCTTTCTCTTACTATCTCTCCTTTTTATTAATTTCTTAAGTTAATTTATTTTATAACAGCTAACAATTAAAAGGGGTGAGTACGCCTCCAGTATCCGCTCAACTATAAGGCCACTAAGATAATTATTTGGGCTAAAAAAAAATTAGATCCCCATTTGTTTCTTTAGATGTAGTGTATATATATATTATTAAAGAACATCTCATTTTAGATCCCCATTTTTTCTAAAGATGTAGTGTATATATGCATATTGTTAAAAACATATCATGTACGATTAAATTTGAAAAGAAAAATGAAACACTTTTTAGGTAATTGTAGTATCCATTTTTGGTGGCTATCTATTTTGTTGCCTCATTTATATGCTGACACGTAACATGAACCCACATTATTATTGTTATATTTACCTCTTTCATTTGCCATTCTCCTTTCATCATCTTTTATTGTTGAATATTCCGAAGTCTCTCAAATGGTCAAACATTCTGCATTGTGTAAAATCTATTGTTGTTGTTGACACCCAATTTTGATCATTCACAACGCAAATTAACTATCGAGTTTTTTTGAATTTTGAACATTTTGAAATTATTGACTTTTATAAAAAAAACAGAGATATTTTCATGTTATTCTTAACTATTTTTATCTTTTTATAAATTTTAGTATAATATACATATTTCTATATAACTATATATTTGATTACTATTTATGTGATTATTCGAAAATTATCTCAAAAAATTTTATTTTTTACTAAATACAATGTTAGTTAGGTTAGTTTAATTATAATTTGTGTTTTTTGAAATTTTTAGTTTTTTCTATAAAAAAAAACTATTCTCCCACATCGAAAATTGATGAAGAATTTGGGGGTTTTGTAGCCTATATAAAGGCTTATATTCTTATTAAGAAGAAGGAAGAAGTGGGAGGATTTTTAGCCACCTAAAGTTAGAAATTTTCTTAACTTGGTTAGGATTTTGGACTCTTATCCCCAGCCTAAAAGTTGTGAAAATTTCTAGCTTTCAGTCTATATTTTTCTTCAAGGAAAATAGGAGATTGAAGTCGAAATTTAAGCTAAGAATAGTGTTCCTATAACATCGAACCTACGAAGGTTCCAATCTAAATTTTCAATTTTTTTTTTGTGGATTAGAGTTCCATCAAGCTCTTGGATGGTGGTGAAGTTGTCTTCCGCTCGTCGTCTTCAGTCTAGCTGGCCGGAAAGAGGTAAAAAGATTTATCAGCTTTATTTTATTTAATTATTTCATGTTTTATATTTCGTTGACTCATAGTCTTTTTTTAGTTAGCATGTATTAAGAATAATTAGATTAATGATAAAAATTTCTTATAGTTAGCATGTGTTAGGATTAATTAGCTATCATGTGTTAAAATTATTTCATAAAAACTCTTATTTTTGTTCATTATTTTTCCAAGTAATTTTCTTTGACAATATAGATTTTCATGTTTTCAATTTCTTCTTTTAACATGATTTAGATAACAAAAATATGCTTAAATTTGTTATTTAATTAGAACTTTAATAGCCTAATTGATTTAATTCTTTCAGTAAAATTTGAGCTAGTATAGCGTATATATTAAATCTGTGTTCTTTAGTTATTTGAATATATTTCTTCTTTTCTTTTATTTATTTTCATATATGCATGTTGTTAGTCACTTCTAGGATGCCCATCAATTTGATAACTTAAAATATCATAATATATTCATTGGTTTAGCTTAAAATGAGTAAATGCTTATGTAATTTTATTTTGGTGTATGTGATATCAATTCGAGTCCATCTTTGGACTCTATCCTTGCATATCATTAAGTTTTGAGTCTCCCAATCATCTTGACCGAATTGCTGAAAAGTTGATACATGGAAAGGAAGGTAACATTCATGATTTGAATATGGATATTGGATTGTATACATGGAATACAAGTGGAAAACAGTTATATAGTAACTATACAGTCTGATATGCAAGAAAATAATATTATATACACTGATATACAGTGAATATACAGTTTGTTATACATTGATATACATTAGATACAAGGAACAAACATGTGGTATATAGTGTGTATATAGTTTGATATACATAAATAATGACGTATACACTATATACAGTATATATACAGTTCGATATACAATATATATACAACTGCAATATACAGTTGAATTGTGCTTAAGGCTCAAAACGCATATGACCCTACAGCTTAGTCCATGCGTACAGAAACTAAGTGTCGGGCTATATTTTTTATGTGTTATTTATTGTTTATTTATATTGATTCGGATTGTAATAATTTATTTACTTATATTATTTATGCTTGCTTAGATATTAATTTTAATTTGTTTTAACTTAATTAGATCCCCCTAAAGATAAATCAATTCATGTTAATTTACTCTTTAAATGATTTTCTACCTTTACTTAGTCACTTGATAAATTTTCACTTTTTTTTTATATACATGTATATTATTTTCAATGTTTAAGTTTGATCATTTTAAAAAAATAATTTTAAAGTCTTTATTTCCTTTTAAATTAACATTTTCAAAAGTAGTCAAATAATTTTTTAAATTATCGGATAACCGTGCGTTAGCGGCCACCTGCGTGGGACCGATTATTTGTATCCCATTTTCCTATTATGTATCCCCATTTAGTTTATTCATAAAACTTGTATAGATATATTTTTTTTGGGGGGGGGGGGGGATGGAATGTTTCAAATGACGTTACACATCCTTCAAATCGTTAGGCCTATCCTTGGCGCAAAAATGTCACATATCTGTTTAGGATGCGCAATAACTGTTTATGTGCTATATGCTAAAACCGTTTTAATGAATATGTTGCTTCATTTGGAGACATGCTAGTCTACTCTTTTTCAAATTTTTTCTAAAGCCTCATTGGCATAAATATCGAGTCACTATCAAAAGTGCATTCAAATATTTCATGGTCTTTAGTTTTCCAACAAAATTTGAACTTTAAGATGCCTATAATATGTATCATACATTGATTTCAAAATGTATTATAATTATTGTTTATTTTTTCTCTTATTAATGGTTCTAAAATATATTATTGTATTAAAAATATTTTAGTTATATATTCACCATGTGCATTGAAACATGCCTATAATATATTGAATTCAAAATCTATTATGATTATTTTTTATTTTTTTCTCTTATTAACGAAATATATTATTATATTAAAAATATTTTAGTTATATATTCACCACTTGCATTGAAACATCTCTATAATATGTATAATATATTGAATTCAAAATGTATTACAATTAGAATTTAATATGTATTACAATTAGAATTCAATACTACACATTGTTATGAATTCAATTGTTGTTATTTCAATAAATATGATACATTTTTAACAACGCAAATTAATTTGAATAGTATTAGAATATTTAAAATTCACACATAATACTTATAGTACATTTGTATTAAAAATATTTTAGTTATATATTCATCACGTGCATTAAAACATGTCTATAATATGTATAATATATTGAATTCAAAATGTATTACACTTATTATTTATATTTATTTCTTTTATTGTGTTAGAAATGTATTACATATATATTTACATTAAAAAAAAATCATATAATTAAAAAAAATAGTAAAAGCATTATTTTTGTAATATCCAATTTAAAATTAAGTTTTAAATTAAAATAATTAATTATTATTTTTAAAAGAGGAAAAAAAGAAAGAGAAAGAGAAAGAGAGAGAAATTAACATCAAAAAAAAAGAAGA
Organism: Solanum dulcamara; assembly: GCF_947179165.1. Classification (NCBI taxonomy): domain Eukaryota; kingdom Viridiplantae; phylum Streptophyta; class Magnoliopsida; order Solanales; family Solanaceae; genus Solanum; species Solanum dulcamara. The sequence continues at coordinate 46,471,074 of NC_077247.1, forward strand.
AAAAACGGAAGAGAGAGAGAGAGAGAGGGGGGGGGGGGGAAGGGAAAGAGATAAAGAAAGGAAAAAAACGGAAAGAAAAAAATAAGAACGAGAGAGAGAAAGAAAAAGAAAGGTACTTTTTTTTTACTATTTGGGATAAAAAAAATACTGTAATTTTTAGTAAAAATGAAACATGTACTAAAACTTTTAATTAATGTTATATAATATATTATTTAAGTAATTGACCTTTTTTTTTTTCCTTAGAGAAGGGTCATTTGCATAAAATCCAAGTTGTGCTTGGCAGGAATGTGATTCTCAAGTAGCCCAATGGAAGTGGGCCTTGGATGGGCTTAGCCCACAAAGTTTTGAGCCGTCTTTTGGGTTCGAGGGAATGAAAACAGCCTTACTAGTTTCAAAACTTTCAAAACTGATGGAAAGGTTAGCTAAATATCCGTTTGAAGAAGCCAATTAAGAATGCACACATTCAGAAGATGAAAGTAATGGATATGATAATACTTAGATGGATGTGTTGGCATATTAGGAGAGATTGAATTAGGAACGAAATATACAAGACATGATTAGATGACTTTCGTGATAAACAAGCTGAGAGAAATGATATTGAAATGGTTCAGACACGTAAAGAGGACGTGCGCTCAGATGCACTAGTAAAAAGATGTGAAACACCGACTATAACGGATTTAGGAGTGGTAGAGATAGATCGAAGAAGAATTGAAAGAGATAATTAGACGAAACATAACATATATTTAGCTTATTCAAAACATAACCGTGATTAAAAAAATATATATATGAAAATTGAGCACTAGAGTAGAAAGGTAACAGGCAACCCTCTCTTGCATACTTATCATGACTGCATTCGAGTTGCCGTCTAGCTCTAATTGACAAAAAAAATTATTTTTATTTTAAACCATAACAGGTGAATCTTTTATCTATCAATGTCATCTAGCGAATTTGATTAAAACTAATTGCCAAAATATACAGATGAGATACTTCTTCAGTTTTCATTTTCAAATTCAATTTGGTTGTCTTACTTTTCATTTTAGTTTATTCTCAAAAAGATACAAATTTATTTTACAATTTTATAATTATAATTTTTTACCTGACATATTAAAAGTGATAATATTATAGTTTTCTTTAGTACATTTCAATGAATATAGGGTTACAAAAGTTAAAAATCTTTTTTAATTTTTAAGAATTTCATATTGTATTTAATTAAAATCTGACAAAATAAATTGAAATGAAAGAAATATCTTAAATTATTATATCACTAAAAAGAATTGCTTTCAGAATAAGGGATAAAATAGCAAACATTAGCAAAAGAGAATAGTTCAGAACCTGAACTTTTCAGCATCGGCCCATCCCCGTTTCTCCGTTCCGTCCACATCATACCCGACAAATACACACACTTTTACCTGAAAAATGAAAAAAAAAACTAAAACAGAAAATTAACATACACTATAATCAAATTCCAATTCCAATTCCGACAACAACGTTGGGTAATTACGTAACGCAAAGCCACTCCTCAATTCCGTGCTGTTGCCGTCTCACGCGCCATTCCCGTCGACTTCACCTTTTCTTATGTCATCATCTCCGTACGCTCTCCTACTCATGCGGTTCACGCGCTTTTCCAATCGCCAACCGGCGATTATCCTTTATACCCTTTCCTCTTTCTCCCCTCATTCTCCGATCATCGTTTTCTCTTCTCTTCTTCATTCTTTCCATCCATGGGTGAAATTACCGATTACTCCACACAGGTAACGATGTCGTCAAGGCCATTGCCCTTCCGTGAGGATTGTTGGAGTGAACAAGCTACATGGACGCTTGTTGATGCTTGGGGACGCCGTTATATGGAATTGAACCGTGGAAATCTCCGTCAAAAGGATTGGCAACAAGTCTCCGATTCCGTAAATGCCCTTCATGGACATACCAAGAAAAGTCGACGAACCGATGTTCAATGTAAGAATCGGATAGATACCTTGAAAAAAAAGTACAAAGTTGAGAAGGCGAAAATTATTGACTCTAACGGAACCCTAACGTCATCCTGGCCCTTCTTTGAAAGGCTTGATGTCTTGATCGGAAACTCTGATAAAAAAGTTACGCCGGTGATGGTGTCTCCATTACCTTTACCGATGTCCTCTCCGCCTATGGGAGTGCCGCTGCCTTACCGGAGATCGGCGGTGGTGGCACCGGTTAGTTTGCCTCAGAAGCGGCAGTTGCCGGCTTTTGATGATTCGTATTTCAGGAGAAATTATTCGGCGGTAGCTGCTGCTGCTGCGGCAGGAGGGGAAGATGATTATGATGACGAGGAGGAGGAAGAGGATATGGAGATGACTGAGGAGAGTTGGGAAGAGGATGGGATGAGGAGGCTGGCGAAGGCTATAGAGAGGTTTGGAGAGATATATGAGAGAGTTGAAGGGATGAAACAGAGACAAATGGTGGAGCTGGAGAAGCAGAGGATGCAGTTTGCTAAGGATTTGGAGGTTCAAAGGATGCAGTTGTTTATGGATACACAAGTTCAGCTTGAAAAGATTAAGCATACTAAGCGGTCTGGCTCTGATGGTATAAAGTTTACACCTTTTTGATTTCTCATGAAGCTATTTGCTCTTTATTCCATTCATTGGTCTGAAAGTTCACAACTTGTTGGCTTAGCACGCTTATATGTATTAGTGATAAGAGTGTTCAATGATTTAGTTTCTAAATTCCTCATCTCATTATGATGCTGTTTCTAACATTAAGTTCCTTTTGATGATTTATGTTTTGTTAATTATACGGTAGTGAATGTTGTGCCTCCAAGACCTACATATATGTGTAATTGATTTTGAGGCTAAGATGGATGTATGGTTATGCATGATTGAACAAAATTAGAAATGTACCAATGGTGTTGAACCTCTATTTAAAATTTAAATGTGCATCTACACGTTGTTGTAGAGACTTTTTAGGGCATTTGGTGATTTGCATGTTTAACTTAGAGCCGGGGATATAACCCTCATTTTTTATATAGTTATTGTTTTTCAGTTGAGATGGCTACTCTTTTTACTCCCTGTCCCAATTTAAGTGCTTACTTTCTTTTCTGGTTTGTGCCAAAAAGAGTGTCTCTTTCTATATTTAGTAAGTTTTCAATTCCAATATTCTACATGGAAAGTTTTAAATCACAAGATTTAAGGAATTACACACATCTTTAATTTAATACCACAAGATTCAAAAGTCTTCTTTTATTTCTTAAACTCTGTGCCTAGTAAAACTAAGACACTTAAATTGGGACGGAGGGAGTACCTTCTAGCATAATTAGTTTTGGTCTCCAGTGTTGGGGTCTGAACCCCTAGGATTGCATCTTCATGTACTTAAGTAACAATATTTTGAACTTACATCTTAGGAACAGTGTTGTAAATAGCTTGCATGGTGGTGGAAAGCTTAAAGGCATTTTCTGCCAGTGTTTCATGGACCAACTTGTAATTGGAATCTTAGGACTACTGTTCCAAAATGATAAAATACCATCATTTGTCCAGATTATGGAAGTGTTATAATTTTACAAGAACATGGCAGCCTTTTACTTTTTGATTCAATACTTTCAACAGTAGTCCTTTGGTTATATTTACCTGTAGTAGCTGATCTTTTTGCAGTTTTCACATAAAGAGGAGACCAATTTTTCCTTTTGCAAGTTATTGTAAAGAATCTTTAACCCATTCAAAGTGTTTCAAGAAGAATCCATTTATTCCAGTTCAAAGTGTTTGATGTTCCTTTGTGTTCTGTCTCAACTTTAATCTTTATTTTTGCCTAAGGACCTATCTTAATCTCTTTGAAAGCGGTCTTTGCCTTCTGTAGCAAAAAGACCCAAATTAGGTTCGTGGGAGCTGATCTTATGCTCTTTGCTTTAATATCCATGCCAAGGAAAATCAAGAATCTTAGAACTTATCACTTAATTATACTAATAACTTATTAAAAGATTAAGACTATATTTGCCTTTTCCAAAGAAAAATAAAGATTAAGATGCTTAATATGGGTTAAGACAGTATTACATCATTACTAATAGTCGGATGATTGCTGACCTGATGATGATTGATGATTCTCAAAATATAATAGTTTCTTTTGAATGTCATCGCAGCTGCTTAGGTTTGACGTGGTATGGTTTTTCTCAGCTTACTTATTAAAAAAAGGGTGCTTTATTCATCTTAACTCTCTTCAGTTCCAGCAATTCTTGTTATATAGATTCATATAGACCATCTTGCCTTTTTCTTCTAGCGGAGGGAGGGTCACTGTATATACCATGTACTTGCTGATACTGTTGTAAATAAAATGCGTAAAAGAAAAACTTGAACAATGATGATCGATTTTGTGTTTCTTTTCTTTCAGTGAGATTTGGCATATTAGGCTCTCTTTATGAATTTTGAATAATGTATAAAAGATTGATCAAGTCCATAATATCAATTAGTGAAGTAATACAATTGAATTGTAATTGAAGGAACTACGAGAGAGGCTCAGTGTAATTACTTCCAAATTTTCCTGTTGAATTGAGCTGTAACAAGATGTTGTTCAATATCGTGTGCTTCTTTCGCATAGTGTAAGTGAATATAACTTATGATCATAGACTGATGGCATTGAACAGGATTTCAGACTTTTTATCCTCAGCTGAATTAAAGGCCCCAAATCATGGAATGGTACGAGAACCGTAGGCATGAGTTAGTTGTCTGGGTCTTTGAAAAGTAGATAAATCATTGGCTAGGTATTACTTTATGAAGAGTGTCAAGGAAGTTGCTTCAATCCTTCTGAAGGGTAAGATGTGCTTACCCAACCACTAATTATCTCTGCATTCGATGGCTTGGAGATGATAAACGCTGGAATAAATTCAATCTCCCACTCTAAAACTACATTATAGATTTTGTTGTTTCTCATATGGATGTGGGAAATGATTTTCTTCTATAGCCTCTAAGTGATAGGAGAGTCAATCTTGCATTCTATTGCTTGGGTAAGTTAGTCTTGCTCTCTCTTGGTATTGTTATTTTATGTTCAAGTAGTGTTTTTGAATTTGTAGTTTTGGTGGAGGGAGCTGCGATGAAGAAAGGTAAATAAAAATCTTAGCCAAAAGCATGGGCTCCAAGAAGCCCAAACGAGTTAGATATTTGTATCAATTATTTAGCACCATCGTTTGTTTTATAACTTTTTTATTTTCTTGATAACTGAGAAATCCCGAGGGCAATGACACAAGGTTCGACGCTCGGTGAATAATGGACGTACTTGTCTACTCTTTTTTGCTTAAATACAAGGCCTTCTAACTTTTCCCGATGGGTTTGCACTCAATGCTACATACATGTAACTGAAGGTTAGGCAAACCCTAATGAATGAAAAGGGAAACAGAAAAAATCACTTGGCTAACCTTGATCTTTTGACGCAAAAAGTTTGACCAGAGGCAGTCCAGTCCCCTTGGGCCTTCACCAACACTAACTCATCAGTCGTGCTTTGGACCAATAGAGGCCTAGAACCAGGTGTTTCACGCATAAGGATATAGAGAAATCTTTGCTCTTGCATCTAGACTCAAGTGCAGCCTATGCCTCTGACTAAATCAGTGTGAGTTCTAGAATACAATTAGGATTTGAGTAATGTCAAAGGGCTGCAATCAGAGCATCACATAAGGCTTCGATGCAGATTTTTTGTTTGATGACACTGGTGTGAGGGTCAGCTTGACATGCACTTCGACTATTCAACTGGGTATCTATTCTTGGTGCAGACTTCTGCAAATGGTTATTGGGTACCATGATCAGCTCTGATCGTTTTGGTTTTGCCATGAATATTGTGTGTTACATATAATTGATACTTAGAAATAATTGTATACAGACATTTCACTTCAGCATCTTGATGTTATATTTTGGAGCAGTGTTTAGCATGTTGATGTTTGTAGTTGCTTTTAGCTTAAACGTCTGCTTTCTTCTAATAGAGTCGGAGATGTTTTAGTCACCACATACGTTAGTGAAAGATGAATACGTATTGAGTATGAAAACATTTATTTCGTCATTCAGTAGTGGTTGACCATTGAATGATTGCCTGTTCTATGACTATATTTCACTGTCTAATTGTTTTTTTTTTAAAAATGTTGCAGATGTGTATAGCTAAGCTCTGTGGCGAAAGAGCAATTAAAAAGAACCAGGATTGCGAGATTATGGAGTATCATGGGGCAATCCAGTCAGTGACTCCTTAAGTTTATCTCCAAATTCATATCTAATGATGACCCTAGTTTAACTGATTATTACTTTTTTGAGCAGGAATAGTTGTTACTTGTAGTTAATTTAAATCAAGGGTTACCTTTTTAGCATTTTGTTTGCTGCTCCATGAATCTTACAACGGTGCATCAACAAGGTTATTGAGACATGCATTCTCTATGAACAGCCTATCACATTTTTCACATGGTAAACAATTCAAATAGGATCCTGAAGGGGGCATCGAAGGCTTTTGCCTATTTTTTCTGGAAGCTTTTTCTATGGATGCATAACTAGTAAATCACATTACAAAAGTTTGGTAGATAGATCAACCCCGGTACAAAATGCAGATTACAATTCTTATTTTGGCGACTGTGTGGATTGTGTATTTGGTTTCTAGTATTTTGTTTTCTCCTTTAATTCCTGTGACTTGGATTACATGCATACAAGGTTTGATGAGATGGTCACAATCTTACAAAAAATTGCCATCACCTCCTTTCCCGGGGGCATTTTGCTTGGCTAATCGTCAAGATCTTAACAGGATCGGTACTGTAAGACGCTTTTTCTTTTTAGAATCACCATATGGCACTTTCCACTGATTGTTTGGTTCTTCAGAAATGCTATTGGTTGTAGTCCTGTAGATAGTTTGAGGGTGAAGAAGTTTGAAGGTATTGGAAGAAGTTGAGCCCTCCCAGAGTGCCAGAAAGAAAATAAACTGATTTTGATTTCCTCCATTAATCAAATCATTTTTTCCGTTAGTATGGGACCAAAAGTGTGCCCATTTTGCGAAAAGAAAGCGGATTCAAAAGTTTGTTGTTCAAATGAGGGATTTGTTAGTTTATCGTTTTTCTGTTAGTTTGGGACCAATGATGGATTTGTTAACAACATGTCCAGGAGTCGAGAGACTTTCCAGTTTGTCAATGATGGATTTGTCAAATATCAATTGTCATCTAAAAGTTACTGAATTTTCTGTTAGTTTGGGACCAATGATGGATTTGTTAAAAACATACTGCATGATTCTACGGATAATAGGATGTAAGCAAATCCTTACTCCTACTTTTTGAGGGAGAGAGACTGTTTCCGGTTTGTCAATGATGGATTTGTTAAAGTCAACAAATGCTTGACAAATCTCTGCTTGTTATGTAAGATGTTCTTTACTATTTATACATATAGCAAGTCCACCTTAGTTTAGCAAGTCGAACTCGTTCTCATTCACAAAACCAAAACAATGTCTTCCTATTCTTCCGTCCTTGCAATCACACTTTGTTCCCTATTCATAGCAGCATTAGCCAATGTTCTCCTTTCTTTCTTTTTTAAAGTTTAAAAAATAAATTAAAAAAATCAACGTAACTTCTATTATTTTCTCGTGACGTTGAGCATGAAAGTAATATATTTTTTTTTCAAAAATAATAAAAATAAATTCAAGCACATAGACATAGTTTAAGCCAAAAATATTTCTTTGGACAATTTGTGAAGAAGGCGCGTGTGTGTATTTGGTAGGGTGGACCAAGGGGCTGTGCACATAGGGGAAGATCCAATGTTGGTTATAATAGTATTAAATTATGTTATTTTATTACAAATAGGTGACAAATTAAAGGGACTATTTCAATTGATTAAACTTTCTCAAATGATAAAAGAGAATGAATTTTGGATCAAACTTAATCTCACAAATCACCTCAACAAGGGTAACAATTTTCCATGACTATATAAGGAAACAAATTGTCATCGTACTTATTGATGTGGGACTATCAACACCCTTGTACGTCTAGAGTTAACAATTAGATAAGGTAATACGAGGACTCAATATCGGATGAAACAATAATTGAGTGCGCTTGATTTTGATGAGTTGACAATTAGAGCGAGGACAAGATAATATGAGGACTCAATATACAAGAGACAAATTATGATCTTACCTACCAATATGGAACTACTATCAAAATTAATATGAAAATATTTACTCTCTTCGATTCTAATTTTAGTGGCACTTTCTGGTTTCCAATATCAATTTAATTAATTTTTGAAGTTAAATTGATTAAATCAACTCAATATTTTAAAATTAAAATATTCATAAACTAAAACTAGTTTGCATGCAAAGATGGGAAATTTACAAATAATTGGGCTTTTTCCCATGAGCGGTTGCTGGTCTCTTAGGAAAACAACTTTAGTCAAGCCCTCCCATTTTGGCTGCATCAAAATCTCAAAAAGTTGATACAGTTTTTCTAATTTTGGCAGCTTTATGTATCACTCATTCTATATTTCTACTTTTAGTCAAGCGTTCCTTTCTTTCCTAAAGTTTGGTCATTTCTACGCATAAAACTGGACAATATATTGGATAAAAAAATTGTATACCTCAGTTGCATATATTTGGATTCAAAAGTTAAATTCAACCTCGTCACTTTTTTACAATAACGAGGATTTGTTTAACTTTACACCAAAAATTGAACTAATAATAACTAAATTAATAAAAAAAAATTAAGGAGAATCTAAGTATCAATAATTGACCTCAAGCAAATGTAGTGAATTCACAATGAATATTAGTGGGCCTTCACCACAATTTGCACAAAGAGACAATTGTTGAAGAGGGTAGGGCCCATTCACGTGAATTGGCAAGGGCCCTCATATATATATTTTTTGAAAACTAGACTTTAGCATTAGTAGTGTTATTAAAGGGGTGTGTCATTTCATATCTTTCTCTGAATATCCACTTATATTATTTTCTCTTTTCAATCCATTAATATTCCTCTATTAAGTGATTTGGCACTAGATTTGATGGTCCTTATAGGATAACAACCTTCGAGGGTGAGTACTAAAGCTTGTAATTAATTGAGAGGAACAAAACACGATACTATAAAATTTAAAAATTAAAATTAGTCGTTGAATAAAAAAAAAATCATATGTAAGAAAAATCAAATATACCTTGAACTTTGCTAGAAGGATTATATGCATGAATTTTTTTAAAATCATAAATCAAAAAAATAAATTTAAAATTAATGTTTTCACTTCTATTAGATAAAAAGTGTATATGTGATCACTTTTGTAATACTAAATCACAAAATTGAGGGATATATCATGCCTTTTTACCAATTAATAATATTCGGCTATTGATTGATAATACATTTAAATCTTGTTTAGCCGAATATATTAGATCATCGAAAATTCTAATATTTACTAATAACTTGATAAGACAACATTGACCATGTTTCCTGAAGTAATTTTTTTTGCCCCAATGTCTCTTAAATCATAATCGAAAGGTTTAAATCACGTTGGAGGATAAGTGGGAATACTGTTGATAGGATTGGGTGGGGTATGCAAAAGAAAAAAATCATAATTGAAAAATTAACAGTGTTGAACAACATGCTAATTTTTTGTTAAATTCGATTGACACAAGTGCATCACTTGACTTTCATAGTTGTATTAGAAGTAAAGTTTTTTGCTCTAGGTAAATGACTTAGTTCTTTGTAGTCGCTACATCCTTTAATTTGTTGATATATATATAAACTAGATACCACACACTTAATTTGATATATTGTAGCCATGAAATGAAAAAATAATAATTTTTGGTGGTAATTTTTGCTTAATGGTGAAGTTCTTGATGTTGTTCTCACAATCTTACCCACATTATAAAGATAGATAATAAGATACTATGCGTGAAATTTCAGCTAACAAACAATATAACAAAAAAAACATGCATGATTCATAACAGAAATTTTTGTCTGACAAATAAATTTTTGACGCGTTCTGGTGAAAGTTGATAATTAAAAGTTATTCCACTTATATCATTTCCAAATTAAATAAGCGAAGTTTTAAATTTATAATGTTCCTTGTGTGGCCTTTAATATAGACATAATCAACAAAAAAACCACAAAATATAGTACGGTTTTGTTTTCTATTTAAACAAAGAATAATTTTGGTGGGCCTATCTGAAAACCACTTGAAAGTCTTGATGCCAAGTGAAAAAATTATCCCAAGTGAAGAGGGGTCAGTGGACCTAATTAGCTAACTTTAGGGGAGGAAAGCTAGCTGTACCAATGTACTAGAGAGGAAGATTTTAACAAAAAAATGGAAAATGGAAAGAGACCATGCAACTAAAAGCCTAATTTAAAAATTCTTAATTACCTGAAATAATTTCGCTTGGAACCCCAATTAATTACCATTATAACTTGTGAATTTTTTGAGCTAAGTTTGAAGTCCTTTTAGCGGAGAAGAAGATATATAATGCTAGAAGATGAGCAAATATTCGAAAAATTAACCTAAATGTCGCCAACGCAATCGGCTTAAAAAAAAATTAAAGAAATTATAGGTACTAATTAGAAAGAGTAAGTAAACAGTAAATTTGACCGATTAGTTGCGTAAAAATAACAATTGGCAGACAAAAATTGAGGCATTGGTGATTTGATAGAACGTATACTTTTTTACTCGAACTTTATACCTATTGTGCTGAGTAGTTATAAAATGTATGGTGAAGAGAAGATGAATTAATTTTATTGGATCTTGGTTATGATATTCACTCGTGATCTTGAAGCATGATACAGTTCGTCATTCTTTGGTTACCTAAAATAAAAGCAAGAAAAAAAAAGAGGTAGGACAAGGCTTTTTTTTTTTGATCTTTTATTCACGTAATCGTGTTTGATACCCACAATAAAATGTAATTAGTCTAAATTCGAGTCTCATAGGACCTCATTCGGAGAAAGATGCCCTTTATCAAATATTTTTTAATACTCAAAACTCGAATAGAAAATATCTATTAAAAATAACAGTTTTATCACTACACCACGTATCAAACATGATAAAGAAGAAAAGGAAATAGTAGAAAAAGGAATACCAAAGGAGAAAAAATAGGGAAGGATTCTCTTCTTTTTATTGAAAAATGAAAAAACATCAGGTCCTACAACCCACGTGTGGTGATTGAAAAATACCTTCAAGCTTCAAGGACAATACTGAATACCCCACACATTACTCTTTAGATCTCCAAATATTTTGACAAACTTTGAATTTATTTTATATCATTTTAGTATTCATAGTACTATTATTATTATTATTATAATTATCTCCTTTTCAAATTTAATCTTACAATTCCACTTAATAAAGTGTCAATTAAGTCCGACATTTTGAATAAATATTTGCGGGAGAGAGTATTAATAAGGACATGCCAATAAATTGCAAAAGTGTCTATCAAAAATTATAATTTTGCCTTTTAAAATAGAAATAAAATCTACGTATAAATTATTTTTTTAGATCAAGTTGAACGTAGCAAATATGGACGTACTAAGCCAAGGGGAACCAAAATGCATGGTGGTTCGGGGGTGTCTAACACGTAGTCCATATTGAATGCATTGGTGGTGGGTGAGGACAATTTGAAATGACACGAGAAATGACTAAAAAAAAGAAATTGTTAATTTTTACGCCTCACGATTTTATTTAACAAGGTGTTTCTCAACAATAATTTTCATGACATATTGCTTGTATTTTTTTAATTTATTTTTATGTTTGAAAAAAGTTATGATCTCTGTCTCTTTGCGTTCTATCTCTAATTTTGGCAAGCTGGAGTTTAAAAGGACATGAAATAAGGATGAATAGATGAAAAAGTAGAATGAGACGTACAAGAGTGTGGTAGAAGAAGATGAATATATATATATATATATATATCAAGTGGTTATCATGATGGTGATTTACGTATGTGTTCCCTTTTAAGTTTGAATTTAGGCGGAATTCATCGGTCACCCTCTAATGTTGGCATTAACTTTTACTTAGACACCTCAACTAGGCTTTCTTCAGTTTTGACACCTCAAGTAAGGTCCCGATGTGTCATTTTGATATTTTGTGCTGACTTGACACATTGAGTGTGCTGCATCCATTTTGAGCGCGTGAAGAGTTGTTTCTTGTTCATCTTCTCCATTTTCTAGCTACCACTTTTCATCCATGGTGAAATAGATTTGACGATGCCAAATATAAAGTGAATTCGAATACCACGAGATTTCCTCAAGCTTAAACACCCTTTCTTGTTTTGTTGCCTTCTTCCTCCTCGAAATATTTTGAAAAGCATCGACAAAGATTTTTAAAATTTTCCAAATTATTTTAAAGTCATCTACATATAATCAATTTTTTTTTAGATTCAGTAACTTATAGATCCACCAATCATTCTTTACGTATTCTGATTCCTTTGCACATACGAGAATTGATTTTCCCCCCCACTATCTATTAATAACTAATTTTTAGAAGTAAAGAAGAAAAAAATGTGCTTTTATTCAATAAATTTTTCAAAATAGTTAAATTCTTCTTAAAGTGTTTCTGAAGATGATATGGGTGGACTTGGGGTGGGTGGGGGTGGAGATGAAGATCTGATGGGGTGGGTGGGGCTGGAGAGACGACTAGGAGGGGAGAGGGTTAATAGAAGTCGTTAATTTTTCTTTTCTTTTTTTAATTATTATTTGGATAAAACCTACCACATGTCATCAAGTTATTGACTATTTTTTCTACTCAAAAGTCATTGTTTGAGAATTATTTTTGATATATATATGCCAAGTGTCTTCGTTTAATTTGCTACTTTGATACTCGACGAGTGCATTACACACAATTTTTATATTTGGGTGATTGTCAAAAAAATGTCAAAATGACACATCAAAACCTTACTTAAGGTGTCTAAAATGAACAAAGTCTAGTTGAAATGTTTAAGTAAAAATATGTGCCAACTTTAGAAAGCCACCGATGAATTCAACCTTGAATTTAGATTTCATATTTCTAAAAGTTATGCAAATATAGTTATAAGGAAATTGCTTTTTAGGATGTTATACTCAATTCTAATATTTGTTCACATCAAGTGATTATCATGACGGTGATTTATGTATGTATTCCTTCTTTAGTTTAAATTTAGATTATTTCTGAAAGTTATACAAATATAGTTATAAGGAAATTGTTTTTCCGGATGTTAGACTCAATTTTAATATTTGTTCACATATTTTTTAAACTTTATTGACAAAATATTATATCATCATAGTAATATTTACAATAACTAATAAAATTTTAGATCATAATCTAATATTTTCTCATATGATTTTCAGTTCAATCAAAAAAATCTTTAGTTTGTGATCTAAAAGTTGCAAAGAGAAATAAAAAAAGAGTCATTTATTAAACAAGTTGCATATTGTCCCAAAATGATAGAAAAGTTTTGTTTCATGACAAAATGATATAAAAATCGCCTAATTCAAATTACTTCTGTTCCAAATCTGTAATAATTAGATTTACCAACAACGAATTTAATAAAGTTAATGTCTGTAAATATTCTTTTAAAATACTAAAAAATAGAAGTTAATACGTCAGGGTGTTTATTCAGTAATTACTCACGGAGCCTTGTGAAACATCATTGAAAAAAATGTTGTAGGATAGATGAATTGACCAATTAGCACCACCAAAAGATTGGGTGAGAATGATTTTTTCAGGATAAAAAATTTCAATTTTGAATTTTGGGTATAAAAAATTTAAATAAAAAATATTTTTAATTTTTTGAATGGACGTGGCCTAAATCTGAATGAATCGAACTTCACTATTAAAGATAAAAAATTAAAAAAGAATTAACCAATCAGCAAATAATCTGTGAGGAAACAGGTAGGATAATATTATTATTATTATTAAAACAAACTAGTGGAAACACAAAGTCAGGAGACAATATCTCATGACTGGATTTTTTTGCCACCAATTAACAAGCCTTTTTCCATCAAACATTATTTAAGTAATTAATGAATCTACTTCCACGGAATACATTTATTTTGGACAAGATTTTTTTAGCTTAGGTGGGAAACCTACCAAGTGTCTTAATCTAGAGACTTTTTGGTGCTAAAAGTAAAGTAAGAAAAAATTACTCATTCGATTCTTTTAATTGTCAAATTTTGATTTAATATATTTAGTAAAAAAATAATAATTAATATAATAAGTTTATCATTTTACTTATATTAATTAATAGAGTTTTAAATATATTTATTCACTATATTTTTTAAAGATATTAACTCAATATTAATAAATTGAAGACATAATAGGAAGAAAGAAATTGTTCTTTCTTGATTTGTCAAAATTGACAAGTAAAAATAAAAATCAAATTAGCAAATATTTGATAATACTCTACTAATTCATTCAAATTCAATATAGCAAATATTTGACAAGTAAATAAAAATAGAAGAATTAGTTTTTCTTTCGTCTTTCATATTTAATACTCTACTAATTCATTCAAATTCAATAATGTAAGTGTGACTTTCAAAAATGTACATTTCCTTGGGGGTGGAAGGACGTACAATATTTAAAGTAAGCCAGCTTGACTTCGAAATGATTTTTTGTTTTAACCATATAGTTCAAGTCCTATGATCCAATTAGTTCAGACTTGTGTTGATTAGAATTCCTTTAAGAGTTTAATAACAAGTACATATCAAAAAATTCTCAATTTTCAAACTTTTGAATTCAAGATATTTAATCTTGGCTCATCGATCCATCCTATTACATCGTTCACTAATTTCCAAATTACAAATGATTAATCGTTCTTGAAAAGAAAGCAAATGCAAGGGATTTATTATTAAATTGGCGCATAAGAGTAATATGTAGAAATTAAGAAGTTTCTTGAAGAATTTCCCTTTTTAGGATGACAGTGAATCTGTGTTACCCATAAAGATGCTGGCCAGTACACACACAGAAGCACCACATACAATAATGGTGAACCAGAAAACACTACCTGATCTGATGGTTGGACCCATCTCTCTTGAGAAAAATGGCTTCAAACCAATTTACATTATTTCACTTGAAAAGTGAATAGAAAGAATGTTAGGTCCAAAGGAAAGTTCCTTAATTTGGCTACTTAGTACTATATATTTTTCTAACCCTATATAAAAGATGTACTCAAGTACGCAAACGGCTAGTGAACGAAATTTCGTTATTATTCCACCAATATCTCTCACAACCATTGTGAGAAAACTGTATTGAAAGAAAAAAAAAGGTCGAAAGTGTAACAATAATTTTTGGGCAGAAACTGAAAATAAGAACAGTGTCTGAAAAATTATGTAAGAACAAAATTCGAGTCCACTGAATGCACTGTGTGTCCTTAAGGAAATTATTCCCCTCAATGTACCTAAGGTTTTGGAATCTTTCCTTCCAGGATAGAACGATTTACTCACTAAAATAGAGGTACAACAAATTATGGTGACTGCGAACCACTCGAAGGCTGTATATCATACGAGTCTTTAGGAAGTGCAGAAAAGAAGAAGAAGAAGAAGATGTTTTTCAGAAATTTTCATTGGGAACAATTCTGAGGATCAACAGAAATATATAGCCTTCTTGCAACTTTTTAGAAAAGCTGTCTGTTGGGAAAAGGTCGCAACTTTAAGATTTGCAACTTTTTCAGAAAAGGTTACAACCTTTTAGAAAAAATCTGTTGGAAAAAACGGTAGGAAATGTTTTAAATTAATCCGAGAAAGAAATAAACGGGTCGGGTCAAGGGTCAAAATTTTTTCAATTACTTAATTAATTAAATAATAATAATTAAAGGAAATTTAATTCAAAAAGATTATCAATCAATCAGATCATTTGACCAAATTCAAATCCAAATCCAAAGCTGAGCCGAGCGAGTGACGACGACGGCGCCACCCTCTTCTTGACCCTTTATCAACATGAAAGAGTGCTTCTACTTTTAAGTAGGAGACTTTTTCTTTCCACCACCTACGTGGGACAAATGCTTATTTCATAAAGTAAGAGGGAACAACTTATTTTTCCCTCCATTTCCCATTCAACCTATCAATTAAACCCAATAACCATAACTTGCTTTGATGTGAAATTAATTGATGGATGGAATGAATTCTACATCGGTAAAGGATGAGAATCCTAAGCTCTTTATATGACTTAGGCAATTTTCTTTTGGAGGGGGAAGGGGGGTGGGGTGGAGAGAGAAGGGTATACCCTGATCTATGAATCTGTATGCACTAGATTGAATAGTGGAACCCGAATATGTTGGGTTTTTTCGCCCTAATCTTTCTAGTATAATCGAATTTTCCTTTTTCTAAAAAAAAAACACAAAGTCTCAATATTTTGCTAGTCTTTTTTCTTATAGAAAATGTTTATGATTTTATAAATAGAGGTTCATTCCTTCTAACTTGGTAGCATTCGTAATGTAGTCCTACGAGCTATGAGAGTTTTGTGTAGGGGGAGAAACAGTGGAACACAAGTGTTATGTTAATGTTTGTGTGAACCTCTTTGAGTTTTTGTATTCCAAGTAATCTATATGAGGTTATTTCTTTCGATATTTTATATTCTCATATTTATAGTGGATTGTTCATCTCCTCTCGTGGATATATGTCAATTGATCGAACCACGTTAAATATTGTGTCTTTTTTGGTATATTTCTCATTTATCTTCTTACTTATAGTCTTTCGAGGTTTGCTTTGCTAGCTTCCGCCTGACATCTGATTATTTTTTGTCATAATAAGTGGTATCAGAGCGAGGTTAAAAATGGGTGTTTATCTTGACAGGTGTAGTTCTAGCCGCAACCTATTTGACAGTAATGAAGATTTTTGTTAGAGAACTTTTTTCAGAGAGGTTTTCAGTGTCGAGACATAAATTTTGCATAGGAGATTCAACTAGTTGAAAATTATGTGAAGAAGGTGGAACATTTATTTTGTCAGAAATTCAGACCATGGGAGAGAATTGTTGGTTTCTTACCCTGACTTTCCTAGCATAATTGAGTTTTCCTTTTCCTAAAAGGAAAACACAAAATCTCCATATTTGGCTAATCCTTTTTCTTATAGAAAAAGGTTTATAACTCTATAAATAGAGGTTTATTCCTTCTAACATGGTACCATTCACAATATAATCCTACGAGCTTTGAGAGTTTTGTGTAGAGGGTGAAACAGTGGGACACAAGAGTTACGTTAACACTTGTGTGTACTTCTTCGTATTCCTAGTGAATTGTATGAGGTTATTTCTCGTGATATTTTGTACACTCTTATTTATAGTGGATTGTTCATCTCCTCTTGTGGATATAAGTCAATTAATTGAACCACATTAAAATGTTGTGTCTCTTTTGGTATATTTCTCGTTCATCTTCTTACTCATGGTCTTTCGAGGTTTGCTGCTAGCTTCCACAGGACACCTAATTATTTTCGATCCTAACATAATAAAGAATGTTTGGATCTGGGCGTGAGGAGACGTGATGAATGGAATGAATCCTCCATCGGTGATGAACAAGAACTCTGGACTTCTTATATGCATGGCTTGGATAATCCTCCTTCTTTAGAGCTAACTTTTGAAGTGTGAATTTGTCCGAGACTTAATTTGACACTAATTGAGGTCGATAAAAATTATGATTTCACTTTCCTCTATTTGAAGAATGAAATAAAATTTAGGGATTCTACAACGCTATAGATTCTCTATAAATTTTGTTTATCATACAAATTTGAAGAAAAAGCAAAAAGACTCCACAAAGAAAATGTACCTACACTTAATTATCTTCAAATCAGATTAGTTAATTGATATCATTCTATTTAGATCCTTGATGATAGGCTAGAAATATGAGCTTTTAGCTATATTATATATTCTTTTAATTTATTACACTTTAATCGTGATTGAACTATAATGTTAGTACTTTGTACTTATTACGTGAATTTATTATGTAGGACTTGATTTCGAATTAAGGAGCATTTTTGAAGTTGAAACAAATACTTTGGTGCATCAAAATTTAAGTAGAAGTCAAAGAAATTCAATAAAGATAAAGTTTGGAGTTAGATGACCAAGTGTACATACCAAAAATGAAGAAAATATGAACGAACACAAATTTTGGCTTAGGGCAATGCAGGCCGCGCTGCACCAGCACTGTTGATTGCCCATGATAAGATTTCCAAGCCTCTGAAAAATTTTCCTAGCGTGTTGAGTCACATCAAGCTTATTTTTAACATAATTCTGTATTTCATCAAATTAAGGGTATTTTAATCTGAAATTATTGATACATGATATAAATACATTTAAAACATTATTTTGAAGGGGACTTTTGACAAACGGAAGATTGAGATAGCATCTAGGGGTTGAAGACACAAGGATTCACTACTTTCAATTATCAATAATTGATTCAACACGGAAATTTGAATTTATAGTTGGTTGTAATGATTTCTAGTTTTCATTGTACTTCAACAATGTGTTTTTCTATTATATTATGGAATATTTTTTCATAGGAATCGACAAAAAATGTTGTTTTGAGATTTAATTGTGGTCCGACTTTGTTGAAAAATAACAAAATTCAAGTGTCATATGTTTTGAGAGATTTTAGTTTAAGACGACTTGGTTCTTAGTGATATGATTATACATTGTCCTTTTGTAACACCTTCCGTCGATATGATGTTACATCCAAACAAAACTATAGTAAAGGCTTACCCAGGATACAAATAAACCACATCTTAAACGAGTTTTAATTAGAGTAATTTTATTCTATATGCGTGTATTTTCTGTATTTTTTGTTGTGTCATGTAATTATCTTCTATCATGTATAATATTATATCATCATCTATTATCTTAATTATACTTACCCTAAAAGAGACCAAGTCCCTCATTCCTTAGCTGATGGGAGAGACTCAACATGTAAGGGATCGTCCCATACCAATTTGTTTTAGTAATATAACTGAATTTGTATTTCTTAAAAATAATTGATTTCAATTTCTCTCCGGTTATGGTTCAGATATATCATTTTTAAAACATCAAACAAGAACAAGGGCTATAGGTAGCTAGGGTATTTATAGATCGGTTTGGGTCGATTATTGGTCAAAATCAAAATCAAATCAATTCAATCGATTTTAAAATTATTAAAATCAAATCAAACCAAATAAAATATACTAGAACTTTAATTATGTATAACTTCATGCTTATATTGTTAGCTAATCCAATGTACTAAACAACATAAACTTACTGAATAATGCATAAGATAATGATATGGTTGTACAAATAAAAGACGCATCATACCTTACTATTTTAAATTAGTGTGTTGCATTTTTTGTATAAAAAAAGTGTTCAGAAAAAATAACATATTATGTATATATAATTATTAAAAAATATGTATATAATTTATCGGTTCGGTTCGGTTATTTCATCGATTTTTTTGAACAAAACCAAAATCAAACCATATTATAGATTTTTAAAATATAAAACCAAACCAAACCAAACCAAACAAAAAATCGATTTATTTGATCGATTTAATTTGATTTTTTTATTTGGATCGATTTTTACCCAAATCGTCAACACCCCGATCGATAGGATTCTCATTCACGATAGTGCAAAACAACTTCAAATTAATATCTCATTTGTTATTATATATCAGAAGAAAGATACTCCTTATCCAAAGAAAGTCACCCAAGGAAATTAATTAGTAGTTGAATCTGCCTCCCAGATTATTATTAATTGATTAATGATCTTAATTAAAAGGCCACATCCATCTATGTAACATATATTTCTAGAGAAGTCAATAATGTGGCTGATATTATATCGAAATATGACTGTTAATAATGCTATACTATTGTCCTGTTTCTTCGCCTTTTATTTTAATTACAGTTCATATTAGGTATTGACGAGAAGGGTCACTTTTTATAATGGCTAATTAACATACATATTCTCTGTTTTAATTTATTCGGCTTGATTTAAAATACGATAGTTAAATTAATTAATATTTGATATGAATTCAAACATAGAATTTTTATTTTATTTTGAAATAAAAGTTTTATATTTAAAAATTACATCAAAAGTACTGAAAGCCACAATGTTAAGAATTCAAAATATTTAAAAATTATTATTTTTAACTGTTTAAATAGTAAGTAAGACACATTAAAACAATGGAAGAATATAAAATATATTATCTTCAGAAACCAAAAAAAATAAAAAGATTGTGCTCACTAATATATTACACAATATTTGGCAACCCTACGTTTTGTTACTCTTTTAATCATGATGCCTCAGACCACTAGTTTTTTACCCTCTGTATTTTAAATTATTTATCGTACCTTCTTTTTAATATTTTTTTAAAAAAATTAATTAAGAGGCAATGCAACTATTTTTATTATTATTTATATTTTAAGATATATTTTTTCTTCATTCAATTTTTATTTTATCAATGTAATATCTTTTCATAATTGAGGTTATGTAGTTTTTTAAAATAATTATTATTAAAATAAATAAAATAAAAATAATAAATAATTTGAGATATATAATTTTAAAAATTACGATAAATAATTTAGGAGGGAAGGAGTAATAAATGAAATCTTATTTTTGGCTTATAAGTGAAAAAAGCCGCCACAAAACGCGTTAAATTATACCTGATCACAATCAAATAATCATTGGGACCCCCCATTTCAGTCACAAATAGAGTAATTGCTTCATTTTATTTCGCCAAAGATATTGTAATGTTACAAAGTAATCAGAAGAGTAAGTGTGTATAGATCTTATTTTTAATTTAAAATTAAAGAGATTTTTTTTTTTATTGATAATCGACTAAAATAAAAAAAAGTCCAAAGAAGTCAAAAAAAGAAGTAATAGGAGTTCAACAAATATCAAATAGTACCAAGACAATAACTATTATAAAATAGAATAATAATCGAAATACAAAAAATAACAAGTAACAGTAATCAAAGGACAAATAATTATAGGAGCAATACTATAACTAGCCGTAAAGATGGGTAACAAGACAATATACTGCTACCTATATCAAAAATATATTTTCGTTTTATTTATTCATTTAGCAAATTAAGAAAAAAAAAATCCATATTATTCGTAATATTGAACAACCACGTACAATAATTATAGTAGTCAAATATAGAGTTTCAATACATCATTAATAAGCTTAATTTGATAAAATATACTTTTAATTAAAAAAATTTAAGAGTGTCACAGATCAACAAAACAAAGATCAAGTAATATAAAACAGATCAAGGAGTTAATAGAAAAAGTAATAACATCTCAAAATATTTCATGGAGAAGCTTTTAAAATTTATCGGATCAGGGGCTTGTTTGGTTCGAAGAGACGTGATGCTAGGATTCGTTACGTTGGAATTGCTTATTCTGTATTATTTTTATTATCTATTTGATTTACATTACATAATTTTTAAGAAGAAGTTATTTGTTTATGAAAGTACTCTCCAGTTTATTTAGTAGAAAAAAGATTTAAGGGACCTTAGGGGTATCTTTGTTATTTTTTTAAATTATAATTTATTCCTAGATAACTAATCCTGGTACTATTATTTCACGACTCTTGGCAGAAATAATTTATATCGATACTAGTTACTAATCCTGATATAACTTATCTAAAAAATAGTAACTACACAGGAAATAAAACAATGCTAAAACTATCCCACGACTACATATGATTGTCCAACATACCAAACTCAATCACAAAGAAATAAGAATTTTTTAACTTTTGTTTTGAAAGGCTTTTTCAAGATGGAGTTAAACAAAAGTGGGAACTGCATATAAAGGTGTGATCTAGTGTCGAATGAAATGAATTGGGAATCATCCATTTTCGAATTTAAATTTAAGCGTAGACAAAAATACTAATAGATGATTTTACTGTCTATCTGAGCCTCGTGGATAGATTTGTACATGTGATGGCAAAAAATAATAAGTCAACACCTCATGAAATTATTAAGATATGTGCAAATTGATTGACCCATATATCATCGATATTAAAAAAAAATTGGTATTACATCAAATTATTTCATCATTTTATAGTGAAAAATACGTATATTTGGAAACTATTACGCACCTAAGGTACTAGCATTATTTCATGATATTTTGGCAAAGGGCATATGCATGCATGTCATGTCTGCAATTATAATCATGCATGTTTGGCATTTCATGAATAAAATTATATCAACTCAAAAGAGGACTCTACCTCCTTGGGCTTAAATTCCCCAAAACAAGTCAACAAATATTTTTATGATCTATAATACTATTTAGCCTATTTAGGCAAAATTTTGGGGAAAAAAATGTAATGAGCAAAGACTGATACAACGAAATTACTAGCTGGAGTCATCATTGAACATAATGACCATACCAGTACAAATAGCGATGATGGGTGTGAAATTTTTTGTCTAAATATATCCGTAGATATTTAAAGTTAGCACGATTTTTAATTTTGATATCTTATGCATTGACATGATCAAGCAATCAACTTATTCCTAATTTTAAATTCAAAAAGTCACATGTAATCAACTGATTCGTTATTTTGTTACGTCATTAAGTACAAGTTATTTTTAATGATTGTCACAAAAGTATTTAATAGCTACAATTTTTGAATAAAATAATATTTTTAATTCTTAAATAAAATATCTAAATAAAAAATCATATTATCCTTAAATGTCTCCACATATATTCACCAAAAAATTTACTTGTATTCTAAAATCTTCTTTCATTCGAGAGAGCGCTTCACTAAGTTGACTAAATCTTCTGACCTAATTAGCTTATTAAGAGTCGTATTATTTTAAGGAGCTTGAAAGCTAAATTCACAGCTATTTTTGTCTCTATTTACACGTGAAAAGAAGCGGAAAATTTTGAAAGAAAAAGGGGTTATATATGACGACTTGTGACAACCTCACTTTCAACACACAGATAATACCCAAATTAAAGGCCAAAACACATCCAAAGCCCTATAACTTCTTTTATAAGTAGTTAGAATTTCAAATTTTAAATTTATTTTTTGTCCATAAGTAACTTTCAATCTTCAATGAGAAGACGAGAAGATTACACGCTTCAGTATTAAAGCAGGTAAAAATTATGGATTGGTGTTTTGCCATCACGAATTATCAAAAATAATTTTCTTGTGATTGACTATTAAATAAAAAAAATCAGATCCACATGTAATAGACTTGTTTACAATATAAGTAGATAAACAAAAATGTGATCTTTCGTCAGTAACTACTTTACACTCTGTTAGATGAGATAGTTATACAAATTTAATAAGTATATAAAAATGTCTCAGAAAAAAAACTAGCATAATTTTTATTCCACATAAACATAAAATCTCCTTTGGAAAAAGTGGTCTTTTTTCTTCTTCAAGCTAGTACAAGGTGAATTGCACCGACTAACAAGTCACGGGTACCATAACTTGTGGTATATGGTGTTAATTAAAAACTAGAACAATTTGAGAGGATTATCTTAATTACCCTTAATAAATGATTAACATTTCAATAGTACATGTTTAGTGCGTATAATATTGTGATTAAAAAAGGAAGAATGAAAATGAAAGAAAGCGAGAGATATAAATAATAAAAAAATAATAATAAAAGAAAGAACAAAAGCACCTCTACTAAGGGCCCCATGCATTGTCTCCTTAGTGGACTGAAAGATGTGATTTTCATCTTTTTTCTACAAACTGCACCCTTCCATTTTCTTTCTCCTACTCTTTTTTTTTCCTCTCCTAAATTTTCTTTCCAAAAATATATTTTTTTTTAAAAAAAATGAATCCTTCAGCTATAGTCATTACAAAGGAACTGTCCGCTGGATCGTCACGATCCGGCGGTGAACAGTTACAAAATAATCCCGCACCGTTGAGTCGGTACGAGTCACAAAAAAGGCGAGACTGGAACACTTTCGGACAGTACTTGAAGAATCAGAGACCATCCGTTCCGTTATCACAGTGTAATTGCAATCATGTACTAGAATTTCTTCGGTACCTCGACCAGTTCGGAAAGACTAAGGTTCACTTACACGGATGCGTGTTTTTTGGACAACCTGATCCACCAGCACCTTGTACTTGCCCGCTAAGGCAAGCTTGGGGCAGCCTTGATGCTTTGATAGGCAGACTTAGAGCTGCTTACGAAGAAAACGGAGGTTCCCCGGAGAATAATCCGTTTGGGAATGGCGCGATTCGCCTTTATTTGAGAGAGGTTAAGGAGTGTCAAGCTAAAGCAAGAGGGATTCCTTATAAGAAGAAGAAGAAAAGGAAGCTCAATAGTAATTCAATTAAGTCCATTGGTGCTGGTGCTGGTGCTGCTGCTGATCAACACAAGAATTTGATGCAAGCCAGCTAAATCATATGGGTAAGCAATTTTCGTCCTTTGATTAAATCATAAGGATGACTAGCTTCAATTTTGACTCTATTTTCTTACAGTATTCGTATAAAACTATACTTATAAGTTAAAAAGAATCGAACGATGATTTACTTATTTCTTTCAAGTTTCTAGTTGTAATATCAACATCTTTTCTTGAAAAGTAAAATTTATTAGTATAAGTCATATTTATGATTGCCAAAGTGTAACTAATTTTTTATTAGACCTTGGTGTCAAAGGTCATTTTCTAAATGAAAACCCCTAAAACCGTGACTAAAACCCTGATCTTTATGGTCATAGTGAAGCAAT
The DNA here is from genome assembly GCF_947179165.1 of Solanum dulcamara. Classification (NCBI taxonomy): domain Eukaryota; kingdom Viridiplantae; phylum Streptophyta; class Magnoliopsida; order Solanales; family Solanaceae; genus Solanum; species Solanum dulcamara. The sequence continues at coordinate 46,495,612 of NC_077247.1, forward strand.
TGAATTTGAGGAACAGTAAATATAAGAAAATCTCATCTCTTTTATTAATATTTGGAGTATATATATATAGTAGGGTATGAATAGGGCATATTCTAGCTAAGTAGTCTTATAACAAATCTCTCTCTCATATCATGCAAAAAACAGTTTATAAATTTCATATTTGAACCTTTTTTTTCCTTGTAAAATATTTGATCTTTACAATACTTCTTGTCCCTTAAGAGATTTGGCAAGATTTTGTGTCTTAATGAGTAAACCATGTGATGGTTTCTATATATAGTTGGAGTATTTTTGAAGTGGAAACAAAACTTATATTGTCTTGGACCATTTTAAATAATATATATAATATAATTAATAGAATCTTCTGTACAATATTACCAACAAGCATATATGTATAATCATTACTTCAAAAAGTTCCAAACGAATATACAGATAATATATATAAGCAGACACATTATGCTTGCCTTTTGTACGTAGGTTCTAGCAGTCGAGCCTTTTTCGTATTATTTATCCGTAAATAGTCATATTTGTTGCTGTTGGTGAAGAATATATTTTCAAGGTATACCTAGCTAGCTAGTCCTTTTGTATCTTGTTATGTATCTTGTTATGTTCTCTTTTCTTCTTTGGGGACTTTTATGATTTACTACCCTCCCTCCTTACACCCACGCCTGAATATCTGGTGTGTGAGCAATTTAATATGGGGTGGAACATTACGAAATAAGAACTGAGATAGACCCTGCTCTATTACCATGTAAAGATAAAATGTATCTTGAGCCCAACTCAAACTCAAAAATTTGCTCATGAGATGAGAATTGTCCAAGTCATATTAAACAGATCACTCATTCCTTAACCACCAATTGATGTGGGACTATTCACATTCAAGATATATTTATGATCTTTTGTAAATTTTGTCCTGAGATCTCTAAGTAAATGGCCTAATCACACCATTCTTCCATAAATTATGAATTCCTAGTGAACTCACGTTAATCTATAATAATAACTAGATTAACAAGTCAAGTATCATGGTAACACTCTCTTCTTTGCGATTATGTGAACATATTTGATTAAGCACATAGGTTTAAAAAAAAGAAGCACTTTTGGTATTTGTAGTTTTAAATATGACATATCATTTGTGTTGTTATAAGAGCTTCTCATCAAGGGTTAAAAGATTTATTTAAATTGTTTTCATATTTTTAAAAAAATCTTTTTTAAATGAAGTAAAAAACAAATTGGTCCACACAGATTGAATCAAAAAAAATGGTAATTAGATCTTCTATTATTCTGTAAAATGACTCAGTTTCAGTATATAAAAGAGTCTATATATTCGAATAGAGTGGATAATGTTCCATGGAATTTATTTGAATTGGTCTATATATTTGAATTGGTTTGGTTGGAAAAATTGAAAATATCATTGTTGAGTTTGAGTAAGTTTTTAAGAAGACAAAATGAGTCTTAGTTTTTGAATGTTTCACTTGAATCTATGTACTAAAAATTGTTGAAATTGTTATTAGAAAGCTGTATATCAAAGTTAAAGTTATTTGGAGTTGGCTTGGAACAATTTTGAAGAAAAATTATGTTGGTGATCAATTTCATAACTTGTTGCTAAGGCGGTTAATTATGTCTTGAATTTTTTCTATATTTTAGGAAAATCATAATCCTTATTGGTTAAGGAAATCCTTGTCCTAATAGATTTGGGAAATGAATATATTGTCCTTCTAGGATTGGGAAACATTTTCCTTATAGGTTTGGGACTACTTGAGATCTATATACAGGAAATCTAGTTGAGAATTCTAAAAGTATGGTATAGGATACTCAATGTAGTCCTAAGGGATCCTAAAGTATTGTAAACTTGTTCTCTTTTTTTCATAGTGGAAAACTCTTTGGTTTTGCTGTGAGGGTTAGACATAGCCGAACCTCATTAATTCCTTATGTTATTTTTCTTCTTTATTTTCTTTGTTTGTGATTATGTGTTAGTTAATCCACGATATTTCTGCAACAAAGGCAAGTCTTAATCTATATCAAAATAAAAAAGTCCTGACAATTGCCAATATATGTTTTGCCTAGAAATTTTAACGAATCACCATAAGTCATCTTAGCTATCGTTAAGAACGTGCTTCTAGTTTTTTGACATGGAGGCCATTTTTTCAGGACTACTTTTCATGGTGACCCCAAATATTCTATTTGGGCAAATCGTACCCAAAATTCTTTGGTTGAAATTTATTCTCATTTTGCCCTTTAAGATACAAATAGCATTGATACCAAAGACTTTTAGAGTACTAATATAAAATCTAGATCTGTCTCCTAAAGCTTAAAGAATGTTAATTTCATATTGGGAGGGGAAATGACTTGTTGATAAAAATATGCGATCAAGAATATTATGCTTCAAACCTCATACGATTAGTAAGGGAAAGTCTAGCCCCCTTTGTTTGTACTTATATCTATTGATATCTTTTTATTTTTTTAAAAAAAATGCTAGACACTCTGTCTAGTGGTAAATTTACTCCAAAAAAGAAGAGGCAAATTTGCATTGAGCATGTCTAATCTCAACAATATATTTGTGAATTAGTTCAAATATTGCATTTATTTTGGGGTATGAGGACAAGATATTTTCTCTAAATTCCATATTAATTTAAATGATATTTAAAAATAGTTAAACGATTTATGAAAGTTAAAAAAAATACTTAAATGATTTATAAAGTTGTGGCTGCTAAACACACCTTCTCTATCACATTGAAATTTTTTAATCTTCATGTTAAAAATTTATTTTCTAGGAGCTTAATAAACTATCCTTTCAAAGCATCACTATGTATTTTCTTCAAAGATTCATTCTCCAATTTATTGATGCTTTGAAAGGATAGTTTATTAATTTTTCTCAATTGACAATTTGTACACACCGAAGAAATTTTACTATCAGAGCAAAAAGGTAAAGTTCTTGAACTAGGATATATAATGTCCTAATCTTTGATGTCAAATTGAATATATTGCTTTTAAATTTGTAAAATGTTAGAGATTTTACACAAGTATTCATTGTTATTCGAGCCCTTATTATTAGTAAAACATGTGAATTAAGCGCAGATGCGGAAAGAGAGAGATTTGAACCCTCGGTTAAAGTAATCTAAAGATATTTGGGTCATTGATAAGAAAATTCTTTGAAGTGATTGGTCCTAAACTTTTGACCGCTCTTGCTCTATGTACAAAAACTTTAAGTTCAACAAATTTGATTTTTGACTTTGAAGGTTTACTCATGAGCTGGCAAGCTGGTGTCAAAAGTTCAAGAACACTCATCCAAGGTTATTTGGATATAATTTCTTGAAGATACTCTTGACGTACTGTAATATTGTCCGCTTTGGATCAAGCCCGTATGTTTTTTTTCAAAAGTTCTCACACGTGGGACTTTGTTCTCATGCACACACCAACAATCTCTCCCTTGAACTAAGTTTCATACGACCCATTACCATTCATGAGTTAATTTGGAGATTAAATATGTGTCACCCTCATCAACCTAGTATTAATAGCGTCTAAAGTGCAACTGACTTCTTTTTTTGTATACGTGTCTTTAAAGTTATGGATAAAAGCAACAATTTAGCCCATAGACGGGCAAAATCACTAAGTTAGACCGCAGGCCCTTACTTTGACATTTTCATATCTGTCTCGCTGAATCATTAGCTCAGATACTAATTGTTGGAATAAAACAATGTAAAGATACTCTTAATATGGTGAGAGATTATCCTCTTTGAAACAAGCTCACATGATTATTTTTTTTAGCAAATCTCAAGCTATTAAGAATATCCAACAACTTGTAAATAGCTTTTTCTTTTTTTCTACTTTTGATATTGTAGAATTTCGTTAACACACATACAACACTTTTTTCATTGCTCTACATGTCACCTTTGTCATCTTCTAGCGTGGACACTGGTGGATCATTTGTCACTATATGAGGGATCATTTGTCACAATATGAGTGACCTTGATAAAGTCTTGCATAGGTTGATAAATATGTAGCTTCCAAACAAGAAAGTTGGAAGGCTTTAATTTGATTGGACAAATTGCAATCAATTGATGCAAAGACGAGGGAGAGACAGCTAAACTAATTGCATTTGTGGAACAGTGGAAGACATAAAAGAAATGAACAAAAGAAGTATATTTCTTTTCACTGCTTCAGCCGTTCACAACATTAAATTATACAACTAGAAGATGCCTCGTCTTTTTTTATTTATTTAACTCACACGTCTAAAATATAAAAGTAGCTAAAATAAAGGATTAGGAACAAAGATATTCAGGACAAGATTGGAGTGTTTTTCGTGATAAATAAGATGAAGGGGGTGAGACTGAGATTATTTGGGTATGTGAAGAGGTGAGACTTTGGTTGTGGTGAGTATGAAAAGAGGTAAAATAAGCCGAAGAAGTATTGGCATGAAGGGAGGTGATTTTTTTTTTAAACTGGAGAGAGGTAATTAAATTGGACATTGCACAAATATAGCCTAATGAGTACATGATTTTAAATAGGAGGATTTGAAAGTCGAGGATTAGGTAAAAGCGTAATAAGTAGTCGAGCGTCGTTTAGTTTCTCTATTGTTATTATTATTCTCATATTATTTTATTCTTCTATTTTATTTGCCTTGATTATCATATTATTTTGTTGTTGATATTGCTCTCGTCAATATTATTGTCAGCATAGCTTGCTTCATTGTTGTATTGGGAGAGGTGATTAGAAATGACATGACACAGTTTCATATTGCCGAAGACTTGATTTTAGATAGGAAGAAGTGGAGGTGGCGTATTAGGGTAGCAGACTAGTAGGGATAGAGTGTTGTCTTATCGTGAAGAGGTATAGTGTCTGTCATAGGACTAGTTGTGCCCTTATAGGTCTTGCCATATGTTGTTTATTGCATTTCGATTATCATATTATTTTTTGTTGTTGTTGTTTTTTCTCTTATGCTTTCATCATTATTATTTTTTCTGGGTTTAATATACTTGAGTCGAGGGTCTTTCGAAAACAATCGCTCTACCTCCACAAGGTAGTGTTAAGGTTTGCGTATACTCTACCCTCTTTAGACCCCGCTTTGTAAGATTTCTTACTCATAAAACACACTGAGTATGTTGTTGTTGTAAATACTCTACTCACCATTTGTACAGATATATCTTGTTTATTTTATATCTTGCCACTGCTATAATTGGTTTTATTATATTGGTAGTATAAAAATTCTTTATTGTTTGGGACGGATGGAGCAATGAACATCGAATGTCGAATTGTTTATTATCTTGCCACTACTCTTTCATCTATTACTAATACCTACGATCATTCAATGTCGAATTGTGTAATGTTTTTTCTTTAATTTCTTCTCTTTGTTTTTCTGGATAATTCTTATTTTATGCTTACTAAATTCATTGTACATATATAGGGTGGTCACATGAATTGGATGCATCTTAAGTAGATATATAGAAGATGATGATGCCTGCCAGAAGACAAATATCTACCTCAATACTAGCTATCTAGCTAGCTAAGTTTTCTTATTAAGTTATATTTTATATATATATACAAACTCAAGTCTTAGTATTTAATAATTTAGTTAGATAATCAGTTTCTTTTAATTAAATAACTGTCTTTTGGTAATTTGATAAGGATTTCTCCACTACTGTAAATTAAACTACTTCCCAGCTATTTTACTATATATATTTTGCATCAATTACAGCAGGAGTCATATATAATAGTTGTAGTATTGCAGTTTATTTTTTTCTCAGCAGCTCTTGGTTATAGAGTAAGGCATTATTTATTTGAAATTTAGCTCATGTTATACATTTACTGTCTATTAATTTTTTTTTTGCTTAAGAGTTGTTCTTTCTTTTCTTATATATAATCCTTTTGTGTATCTGTAGTATGTTTTGAGCCAGGACGGAGCCACCCTTCGAGTTATGGGTGCGGTAGTACTCAGTTATTTTGGCTCAAATTCTATATTTGTATGTAAAAATAATTGATCCAGAATTCAATAAGTAAAAGCAAATTGTGATTCAAAAATCATAAACTAAAAATTCTGGCTCTATCTCTATTTTGGGCGGAGTGATTTATTACAAATGGCCAACAAAGAAATGCAGTTTTTAATTATTTTTTTTTGTGGTCTTCTCTTTATTCTCTTTTCTGGATTAACAAATTCTGGTACATTTATGCATTTATTATTCATTATATTTTTTTTAGACAAAAGTTACATTAGTACTAAATTTTACAAATATAAAAAGCTTGCTTAATATAAATACAATTGGTAATAACTTCATCTACTTTGAGATCTTGATGTAGCCAACATGGGAGGAATTGTCTACTTTAACCAAAGCTCCAAGCTCAGGTACGACCAAGCACTTTGATGACTCCTCTCTATAGAAAAAACCCACACATTTGCAATCTTTGTTGCACCTATTTTTGCATTCACTTATTTTCATAGGCCCAATTCCTTCATTATAATCACTAGTGAAATGTTCAACCCCTTCCACCTTGTAATAGTCCACATTTGATCCTCCCCTGCATGCTGGCAACTTTGGTGGTGCACATCCCTTGCTCCACCCAATCAAGCCCCGAGGACTCGGACACGCCACACACTGGCTGTCCTCGCAGATGCCTAATGATCCACACCTCTTAGGGAGCTTGCATTCACTTTTTTCATAGTTGTCCCTATCGAAAAGTTGATACGTGATTTCCCATGACCCCCAATCGACATTTGGTTCATAAGTGTACATTCTTAAACTACCGTCCATATCAACTCTAAACATAGTGTATGTACTATTGTATTTGGGCCTAGCAAATATTGAAGTGCCAGAGCTAGGAGAATTGGTCATGTTGAACCCAAATCCTAGCTCAAAAGCATAATTTTCACCATACTCTGGCGCACAATAGAAATCAAAATAGGCTAAAGAGCCTTTCCCATTACCATAATCATCTGATTTGAAGTATGGCAAAGGCCTTTGTGAATTTACACTTGCATAATACATGGCCCATTGTCTCCCATCTAGGACAAAGCTATAAGGCCCATTAACAGGTTCTTTACTGGACTTTCTACTAACAAGCTTAGATGGGCCTTTAGCCCTTAAACCTTGGCCCACCAAAAGTGTATCGGTTGGGTGATCAAAACTTTGCCAAACAAATCTGTCATTTTTATCATGTAAAACCAAGTTGCCATTAGGCAAGAGTTTTAGCCCTGTTACACCCTTGTTGGCAGTATTGGTATGCCAAGCTACCGTGCCATCGACATCAGTTAGTACCAAATTCCCATCAGTACCAAATGTTAGAGTGGCGTTTTCTCGGACAGGCTTGCCACGATTAGCCTCCCAGACCCATCGCATAATGGACTCAGATCTACGATGACCCATTCGTAGCCCGAGTATGAAGGTGTTTGGTGTAGAATTAAAGAAACAAAGGGTGAAAGGGAAGTTGACAATATCCAAGGCACGATAATCTGCAAAGTATTCAACAGAGTATTCGCCGAATGAACCTTCATTTATGTACTTGAAGGTTTTCGAAGGAGGAACATTGGCTAATGCTGCTATGAATAGAGAACAAAGTGTGATTACAAGCAAAGAAGTATATGGAGACATTGTTTTGATTTTGTGAATGACAACAATTTTTGAGTTATGTATATTTATAGTAGTAAAAAACCAAGAGATCCATTTATTTATTTGTAATGTTTATGCTTAGCTATCTTATCCAGTGGATCAATATATCCCTGTATTTGACAAAGCAATTGTTGACTTTGACAAATTCATTATTGATCAAACTTAAACAACACACTTTTGAATCCACTTATTTAATTTCTTTTCACAAATTAATGGTTTTAGACCTTTTGGTCTCGTCAATGAAACCATGAACCATATATATAACTTTATCAGAAGCACTTATTGGAAGAACATTTATGGCTAAAGTTGGATCTAGCTAGAAGGAATTCAGGCATGGTGGACATTTAAATATATATTCTAGTGATGGCTAGCTATGTGCTTACGTTTTTACTGGGTAACTTATATAGTACTTAGTACTACCTACTTATTAGTTGGATGACACTAATGTTCAATTTAATGGAGTTCATGGTACGTTTTCTTGATAAAATATGTCGAATCATGCTGTTGAACTTTTAATTGCTCAACAATAAACATTCAGATTTCCTTAATCCTTTAACAGTGATATAGTTAGGCGGGCGGCGACAAAGTTGATGCAGTTTGATTCTAGAAATGTAAATGTCACAAGTAAAAAGAAAAGAATGATTAATTTCATAGAGAATTATCATAAACATAGCCAACCCTACAACAAGTACAAGTAGTTGTAGTTGGCCTCTAATTCTGTTGGTACACTTTCTCTGCCATCAAATGTTAGCTGTGAAAGCTTTTCAGTCAAATTTTGTGTATGTCGTTTGGTTGGTCAAGGGATGCTGTTGCATATAGAACAGACAACTTTGATGAGATAGTGTGGTCCTTTAGAGAGCTGCACATCTTTTATGAGATACTAAAATTTCTGTTTTTAATCCCGCATAATTTTTTGGGAAACTAAACAAAATAAATCAAGGAAGTAAATTATGGGAAAACTATGTGAATAGACAAATATATACTAGTTAATTAGCTAATATAGATATAATTTGAATTAATTACTGCTCGCGGCAAATATTTAGTGTAATTACAGTTTGAGTTATGTATAATTTGCGCGATTATACAAATGTTGTGCATGATTATACAAACGTTGTGCGTGAATACACGTTTGAGTTTTGTATAATTCGTGCGATTTATACAAACGATGTGTGATTATACAAACGTTGTGCGCGAATCAAATTGTAAGCACTATAAATTGTATAGTGAATTATACAAATGTTATACATGAATTGTATAGTGAAATATACAAACGCTATACAAAAACTGCTAATTGTTTAGAGAATTATACAAACGTATACAAATGCTGGGCGAATTATACAAACACTTCTATAATTATAGCTACGAATTGTAATTAGCAAACTATAGTTATGAAACATAATTAAGGTATTTTTGAGGTGACTATATGTGAAAATTCTTGTAAACTATTTACTTAAACTAGACCTACTCCAACTTATTTACCATGATTGGACCAAAGGCCCAAAGTAATTACAGCACTGCCCCGGCCCTTCTTCGAGTGACCAGGCCCATGGCTATTTTCGCGTGACCTTCATGATACTATCAGAGTATATATATACTTTAATGGTATCAAAAAATAATTGAGCAATGTTTTTATTGCAATGTTTTCTCTTCATGATACTATTAGAGTATATATACACTCATATATTCTCTGATGGTATCAAGAAATAATTGGATAGTTTATTCAGTGATTAGTCATTTTTTGCTCCTTGATAACAATACAGTATATATATACTCTGAAGGTAATAAGGACAATTAAGCATTTTCATTGCAGTGTTATTCAGATCTTGATATCGTCATGATAATGTCAGAGTATATATATACTCTGAATGTATCAAGGCAGTTAAGCATTTTTATTGCAGTGTTATTCAGATCTCGATACCGTCATGATACTGTCAGAGTATATATATACTATGATAGTATCAAGAAATAATTGAGCAGTGTTATTGCCTTCATGATACTATCAGAGTTACAGAGTATATATATTCACTCTAATTGTATCAAGAATACGCGCGAACTCCTTTTTGGGGCATGGAAGTAATGGGGTATCCCATGGTAAATAGTTTCTCTTTTGGGGGTATAACAATAATTATCCCTAATTTTTTTAACTTTTTTTTTGTTTTAACTAATTTTGATATTATAATAAAATTTGTAAAATTCGTTTTCATTTTTTCGCTAAATAATATATGCATACAATACATCAAACTCATTATTGACGGGTAGCATCAAATTCTCTTGGGAAAAAAATTAATGTATTGCACAATGTCTTATGGCATTTTGTTTCTTTTGCGCATGATATATGATACTATAAGATATCAATAATGGAGTTATTTGCAGTTCTCTTCAAATGGTAATATTCATCTCCAAGAAACATTATTAAAAAACAAAAAGGAGCAAACAAATGTGCTATTTAACTTTGAGAAATATATATGAGTAACTTTTGTATATTTGTTTATCACATGATTAGAAAAAGAAAGTTGCTCATCTTTTACTACACCAAAAATAATCTTCAGCCGTAATTAATAAAATGAGAATAACTTAATAGCTACTAAATATGTTTTTTAAGAGGCATTTAATATTTAAATGTCCCTAAAGTCTATAGTGATATTGGATTCAATGACAATTACCTAATGCACTTAAAGTCTTTAATACTCTTTATTACTGTGCACAATATTTATTGCCGCTAAAAATTATTTTTGTCGTAGTGTTTGAAATTAAATGTGTTATCTGACTTTGAGAGAGAACTTATATTTGCACTAATTAAAGTAACTAATTAAATTTAGGAATAAATAAGTAATTAAATAGGTGGACAAAACTAACTTAGGGAAGAAATATGATTGCTGGATTATTATTTTTTTAAAAAAAGAAGAAACCAAACAGAACAAATCAAACATCAAATTAGAACAAATCAAACATAAATGATTAAGTTTTTCTTCAAAAGTGTTAGTTCCGAACTGTGAAAGTAGGGAACTCACACAAAATTCTTCAAAAATAGTTTCAACCCACTCATTAAGTTCAATAAGTCTAACGAGTGTACAAAGTGAGAGGCCTATGCTTCCTTTACCGATCTCAAGTAAGCGCATCTTCCCACATAAGTTGAAATTTTATTGGACATGTAATTTTAAATTCTTTACGTTATATTTTTTCTAATAAATATGAAGACTCCACAATTTGTGAAAACTATCAAAAACTTTCCAACTCTTAAGGGTACATTTGGACATGATTTCAAATTAAAATTTTAATTGAACATGTAATTTGAATTTCTTTATTTTAGCTGCTTATTGTCTGTCTGCAAATATTTATACACACTTGGAGACATTGAATATGTAGGTATAAATTATATACATATATTAGTAAGTAAGGACCACACAAGAAATGGGAGTCATAATGTATCACACATTTTTTTTTGAAGAAATTACTTAATTATAGTTATCAGGTACGTCTTTAATTCTTCCCTTCTGTGTAAAAGGAAGCCATCATTTATGCTTTTCTCAATTATATGTCCACGTATTGTTAAAGGTTCTTGATAATCATATTGTTTAAAGCAATGTTCTTCTATAGCATTCTAGAAGAAAATATAGTTTTTAATGGCTCGAGTCTAGAGTGACCTTATTCTTTCACACTATCATATACACTAAATATAAACAGTGTGATCTGGTGAGGCTAAATTCTATTTGTTATATATGTAAATCGGTGAAATAATATGGTGCCATTAATCATAAGAAAACTTTTGCTTTCCTAAGTTGATAAGATTAGTTGAGTTCCTGAATTTTGAAGAATTTAAAAAAATAATAAAAAGGTGTTTTCACTCAAAATTACTCACAAAGAGCAATAACAATTCCAATTTATATTCATGACCAAATGCAATTTTTTCAAATTATTTTTGGCTTTGAGAATAAAAACTATATTTTTTCAAATTTCACCATGAAACATGGTCCCGCTTAATCTAGCTATTCCACATAAAGAAAAAACAGGGAAAATAAATAAAGTTAAGTTACCAAAGATCTTTTTTTTTTTTTTTACAATTTCAATAAGATAAATCAAAAGGGCCTATTTGTACCCTTGATCACTGTGTTGGGATTGCAATTTTTTGAAAAACCCTACAAAAAAAATTCTCAAAAAGTGTGTTTCCTATGAACGAAAAAAAATAATTATGAAATCTCTTTTGAGAATCGTTCTTTTACAAAAAAAATTCTTCTGAATTATATTCCCTTTCAGTTTGTAATACAAAAATTAAGAGAAACACAATCAGTACTATTGTATGGTTGTAAATGAAAGCGACCAGTCATAGAGGAGCTAAAGACAAGACCAGAAACTCTTACACAAATAAAGATAAGGAAACACAAAGCTATTTATTACTACTATGAAAGAAAAACGACTAATTCTACAAACAAAACTATCACGACTCACTTGGTACGACGGATAAAAGATAATTAATTAAATATTATGTTATTAAAATTATAAGATTATAAATTATAATTGAAAAATAAAATGAAGAAAATAAATTCACTTCTTGGATGAGGCGTGAATATCTCGCTCTTTTTAAGGAGATTCAAGCCCACTGCAGCAAATCTTTTCACTGGTCCAGCAGTAGTCCTCTTGACTTGTCCCCTCCATGATACAACAGTCTTATCACAAAATGTAACTCAATAAACTCTGAACAAGAGTTGAGTTTAAAGCTCCACAAAAAAAAACACTTCCCTTCAACTAATAAGAACTCTCTTTTTAAAAAAACTTAATTCACTCAATGTTTTCATTCATTTCAAAACAAAGAAAACCTCTATATATATATAGGAGAGGAAATCATTTAAAGATGAAAAAATAATGGAATGTCATCATTATCATTTAGTGCACCACTTATTAGTGATAATTAGGTTAAAAAATACATAATGAAATGAATAATCTTGCACTAACTAAAGATGATAGACATTTTTATACACTAGTGAAAAATAGAATAAAGATGACATTAAATGTCATCAATGGACAATTGCTAAAATTGTAATTTAATAAAATGTTAAAAGGCCACACTAACATATTAATTTTATGATGAGTTTATTTTATATTGGATTGGGATAATATCGTGAAATAATTTATTTCAAAATTAATTATCACATAATTATAATGTTATTTTTCATCACATAATTCTAAAATAAATGATCACGAGATAATTAACTTGATCCCCAATCAAACGATTCCTCAATTACATACTACTACCGAATTCATGGCTAGTTAGGCATCCAAATTCATTGTTAGGTTGTTGCTTGTACCCTAAACTATATATTAGTGACCGTTTAGTAGCTTAAACGCCGAATTATTATACATGAATAACTTAGCTTCATAGTGGATGTTCTATTAATAATAGGCCGCCCTCTCTAGGCTTTAGGTTTATGCAATTCCTATTTTTGGTATATAGAGAAAAACTGAGGTACTATGAAATTGTTTTGTATATTGTATTAACACTGTGAAAATAATGATAAATAAATTAAATGTACGTAAAGTACCTTTCATTATATTTTTCTCGGATCTCATCATGCAGACAGCTATCATCTTTCCGAAATTATGTATATTATTATTATTGGTAGAATTACTTTAAATGGTTAGTTAATTAATAAAACAAGTGTCTGAAACCTTATCTTTTAACCTATAAAAAACTTTAAAGAAATTGAATAGCATGTGCTACTACTCTTTTATATTTATTTCAGATTTGGATTATCTATCCCATATTTTTCTTCCTTTTTTTGGGGGAGGGGGGCTTTCACATATTTTCACTCAAAAATATCTTAATTATACTTCATAACTATAATTTGCTAATTATAACAGTTTTTATATAATCCGTGTAATATTTATATACGTTTGTATAATTCACTATACAATTCGCAGTTTTTGTATAATGTTTGTATATTTCACTATACAATTCATGCACAACGTTTGTATAATTCGCTATACAATTTGTAGTGTTTGTATACTTCGCTATACAATTTGATTTGCGCACATCGTTTTAAATTGCGCGAATTATACAAAACTCAAATATATAATTGCATGAATTATACAAAATTCAAACTGTAATTACAGCTAGATGTTTGCTGCGAGCCATAATTAATTTCAATTATAGCTATATTAGCTAATTAACTAGTATATGTTTGTTTATCTGCGTAATTTTATTTTTTTATCATAGCAGGGACCAATTTTTACCTCAGTATTAATTACCTAAACATATAATATATAGCAGCAATAAATAAATGTAGAATCTTGAAAATCTATTGTGAAAGAAATTATTTCTAACGTTTTGAGTCCAAACTCAAGAATGTGGTGCAGTAGCTAATGAAATGAATTTAAAATAAAAATACTAAATATATAATTTTCTTCGTATCTCTTCAGATATTTGTAAACAAAACAAAACTATCTAATATATGTGCTCCGTAAAACATCTACTAACAAGAAGGAAAAGGTAGAAAGAGTTGGGTCACCAATCTTTTCGTTTAAACTGAGTGGTTGTAGCCTGTAGGCTTTGGAATATTTTGGGGCCCTTCACCTTTATATAAATGGCCTGACGATAAAAGTTCAATAATTATTACTATTACAACTGCAATTTATTTAATTTTTTGGGGACAGATAAGATATTTATTTATTTGTAAAAATTAGTTGAAGTTTGCGCCAACTAAGATTCCGAACGGCTAAATAAAGTTAAACGACATCCAATGAATCATATATTAGTTGAATGAATATATAGATTTATTGATGATTAATTGAAGTCAACTACCTATACTGACATGAAGATGCTCTCTGTTTTTATTTTTTTTAAATCTTTTTTTAGTCAAGGAAATTATGTTGTTAGATCTACTAATTGTAAAATTTACTAGTAAATCTTGGAAAGGTTTAATTAGATGGGAGATATAAATATTTTTTCCGTTTTCTTTTTTTAGCGATTCTATAAATACAACTTTCGACATAACATATTTAAAAATTATGAAATTAGAGGATATTTTAATATATTTAATATATTTTTAATTTAATATCACGAGATTTAAATATCTTCTTACTTTCTTAAACTCCATGTAAAATCAAAATAAAGTGAGGAATTATATATATTATTTTTTGGGGAATTTTTAGACAAAATAAAGAGCACAAGATCTAACCAGAATTCACATGATGATTGACTGTAATTCTTGTTTCTTTCATTGATGAGAAAGTTGAAGACTATGATTTATTGTCTATATGGATAACTTTTTCGAAAAGTTTTTGACCGAATGATTTCTCAGTAATTATTTCAATTAGATAATTGTTGTTTTAAGTAATTTGGTTATGAGAAGTTTCATCGAAAAGGATTTTAAAAGAAAATGCTTTTAGCATATTGAAAATGATTCAAATTCGTCCTTCTTTCTGTTTGTTGGAGTGAAATTGCTTTTAATTAATTTTCGGATTAAAAAAATATTTTTAATCCAAGTATAAGATTTCAATTACCCTTTATGATTATTTATTTTTGTTAAATTTAGTGTAGCTGACTCTTAAAAGAGAAATAAAAGCCAGATACTTCGGAACCTAAAAGTGGTTTTGAAGAAACGGAATATTAAAATTTGTCTATCAAATATATGCCTCACCTGTATTTATCTTTTTTTTTTTTTTAGGAAACATAGGAAAAGCCGATAGTATATAACACTTTTGTCGTCTAAATGTCTTAATCTTAAGGGAGAAGTTCCTAATGTTGTGCTGTGATGTTATTTGCTTTTCATGAGCTAGTATAAGAGATATATTTTCCGTCATTCTTTTTTTCCTTTCTTATCAAATGATTTAGTTATCATGCAATTGCATATTTGAGAAAGTAAGAATATAATAAAACTTCACCAATAAATAAAAATCCAGATAATTAATCAACTGAATTATTAATATGTATTAATATGGTTTGATGTAAACATCATTAGACTTTGTTATAAACATCACAAACATTCCACTTTTGAATCAGTACTATTATAGCAGATAAGTTAGGAACAAATTTCGTTAAAACGACTAGTAAATATAATAATATCCCAGAGTTATAAACTAAAATGTAGTGTGTATATATATATATATATATATATATATATGACACTTATCCTAGTTTGTAATGACTGTTTTGGGGATTAATTAATATAATTATCACTGGTTATCAAAGAAAGAGAGTTGTGGGGTACGTATACTTCCTTCCTTTTTATTAGTGTGGTATATTAAAAACAAGGAAAAATTATCTAATTACATTTCTTTATTTATCATAATTTTCATTGCTTTCATTCATTTTTTAAAAAAAATCAAAAATTTCTTCTTTCCATCCGGATACATTAATTAATTCAGTAATTCGGATACATTAATTCTGATTCATAAATTATTTCTATGTTCAATGTATCATGATTTAAATGTTACCTGCTAATACATAAAATCCTAATTAGCTCTTTACGCCATGTGATTCCTAAAAAATCTACTAAAAATAAATATTTCTTTTTCTACTTATCTATTTTAATACTAATCAAGCGATATTTAATTTTTTGTCAATTCATTCTTATTGTTATGTAATAATTATTTTTTAAACTAATTGAAGTACTCATATAGGCAAGTTTATATTTTTGAAGCTTAATTAGTTAATAGAATGAACAATTTAATAAAACAAGTACTTAATAAATATTAATTTCTTAAGGAGAATGCAGAGTTAATATGGACTAGTAAAGTAAAACATAAAGAGAGTATTTATTAGCTCTAAAATCGTGCAGTTTCATTGTATTTCTTCGCCATACATATAGTATTTAGTTTGTTGTGTTGATACTATAGCTATAATACACCTCCTCTGTCCAGTTCTCCACTAACACAGAACACAATAAATAATCGGAATAATATTATTATATTTTTTTTTGAATATATTAAATTTAAAGATTTGAGAAATGTATTAGATATTGAATAATATCTAATAGCAAGGGTAAAATGGACACAAATAGATAAATAATTTATTGATTTTTCAAATTAGACAAATATTGTTGGACATCTATTTTTAGTTTAATGGACAAGTAAAAATTGACGGAGGGAGTAATAGATAACAACTTATGATTTTTTTGTTCTATATTAAATGAAATCAATTGAAATTTTTTAGATCAATAAGCTACAGCATATTATATATCAAAAAAGAAAATACTTATATCTTTTAATAATTTACTTCGAAAACATTGAACTTTTATGAATTTTAAAAAAAGAAGCAAAACTTGAGAACGTAATTATCAATACAAAATAATCACCAATGATAAAATTGTGATATATATCAAGGAGATTACTTCACACAATATGTGTTTGTTTGATGTTTATTGTCCTTCAATAAAATAGTGAATAAGAAAAAACCTTTTTCTTTTTTATTTAGTAGCACTTAAAAAAAAGAAAAGTATATTATATTCCTTTTTAATAATGGCGCCGTGCCGTGACCCACCCATACTCGGCGGAATAAACAAACGCTCATGGGAACCCCCAAATGTTTTCCCACTATTCAAATAAACAATAGATGAAGGGCAATATTGTCATACGCTCTGTTCTTCTCCCCCCAATTCCGTACACAAAATATATAAACGTAATGCAAAATTCCAATTTACCCCTTTAAATTAAAATTGAGGGTCGTAATTACCCCTAAATATGTTTTTCACTTTCAAAATTGGGAAAATAACACAAACTAGACTCATTAGGCAAAATATTTACTCAAATTAGACTTACCCTAATTTATTTACTTGATTTGGACCTTAGGGCCAAACTATTTATGTAAGTGCCCCATCCTTTTTGATACCTGCTTGATATCATCACAGTATTATATACTCTGATGGTATCAAACAGTTTCGCTGAAGAATCGTCTCTTTCTTCTTGATACCATCAGATTATATATATATATATACTCTTATGTTATCAAATGTATATTTATGCCAGTGTCCTTTCCCTTGTTCCTCTTTGATACCATTAGAATATATATCACTGCCTCTTTCTTCTTGATACTATCAGAATGTATATATATACTCTCATAGTATCAAACGCACGAGATAGATAAAAATAAGAGATATGAAAATAATGGGATATTCAATAATAAATAGTTTTCTTTTTTGGAGTATAAAAATAATTATCCCTTTAAAATTCACTCGAGGAAATAGTTCACTATCTCCCTTCAAAATAATTTGGCAAGTTATCCTAATAAAAAAATGAAAATTTAATGTTCAAAATTGTAGGTTCGATGAAGAAACATATGTAGTTGACGCTTTTATTTGTTCGATATTGTCAAAACGTTGTTAGAACTTTTTTTCTAAAGTGTTTCGATTTCAATAACCTTAATTTTTTTAAATACATTTTGATTGAGGTAAATATTTTGTAAAATAAATGACACTACTAATGAAAGAAAAAATGTTTGAAGCTCAAATTATGTTTAATTTATTACCCTCGGACTCGTACTTTTGCATAAATCTGCAAATTATAATTTTTATTTCCCATTTTTCCTTTCTAAATTATTCGTTGCTATTTTGCCAATCTTTTATCCACTCTAGCTTACATTTTTTGGAAAAGTATGCAATAAGGGAGAGGAATAAAATTACAAGGTGAAATACCAAATATAGCCAACCAATGCATCTCATTCGAAATTCAGTATCCGTTCGGATTGACTTTTTAAAATATTTTAAAATCAAAATAGGTTTTACTTTACTTATTTTTATAATATTTGAATAAAACAATAAGTATTTATAAGCCCCCAAAAATAAAAAATTAGAAGTTAAAAAAAACCGAGTACTTGAACTTAGGAGGGTAAATTGTAATTTCATTATTCATAAAGGGCAAGACAGTCTTTCCACTGTTGTTCAACCTGTAATGATACCACCCACCCAGGAAGCATGGCTTGTAGAGTTGGCAATGTCGTTTCTCTTTGGACAAATTCACCATTTTCACTCTCTCTAAGCTGAAAACTACATACCCATCGTTTTCTCTCTCTACATATACAAATTTTTCTCTCTCTATCTAACCAAGTAGTTAAGCTGCTCCACTCCTTCAACTACCCCTCTTTACTTTCGCTCTCATCATTCCTTCATTAATTTCTCCTGTAATAATACTTCTCTCACATTCAATTAAAAAATAATTTTAGGCAGAGTAGAGAGAGAGAGGTGTGAAACGGAACGATGCCGTTGGTGAGAACTGCGGTGAGGAATGTGTACGGATTGGGAACGCCGGAATTGTACCGAGACGCCGAGAAAGAGGATCCCAAGGCGGTGCTTGACGGAGTTGCAGTCGCTGGACTCGTCGGGATCTTGCGTCAGCTCGGCGATCTCGCTGAGTACGTTTTTCAATTTTTCAGAATTTTTTATGCACATTTTTTTCCCTTCATTTTGTGAGCTCTGAAGCATTCTCACTCTTTCTTACTCTATTTCTCAATCCTTTTTCATCTTTGATTTTTCATTTTGTGAGCTCTGAAGCATTCTCACTCTTTCTTACTATATTTCTCAATCCTTTTTCATCTTTGATTTTCTTTTAAGTTCTATTTTGTTATACTGTGGTGAAGTTGAAGTAATTTCTGAAAAAAATTGAACTTTTTTTGTGCTGACTAAACGCAAGTATTGCTGAAATTTCAAATTAGTTAATCTGAAATTTTGCTGAATCTCGAATTAATTTTATAGCTTAGCAAAGTTACATTGATTCGATGAGAAGGAATTATCTAAATTTTGATCAGCATCTTTCTTTTTTGTTGTTTTCCTTCTTCATAATTATTTCCTTAGTCATAGTGCATGTAAAATAAGTTGTTCCTCCGTCACACTTTCATGACACAAATATGTTAATTTGACTGGTAGAATTATATATAAGTAGTGGAAGAATTTTCCTTGGTATCAATGCACACTTAGCTAAAGATTCATATATGTCATGCTACTAGTTGAGAATAGGTTTTAGACTTGTTAGAGAGCTTTTAATATTATTGTTATTATTATTTATTATATATATTTAACTTATTTTTCTCTTTTATTTTATTTAGTATGATGATGATATGAAATGAGGAACTCGGGATTCATATAGTCCACCTCTAACTTGTTTGAAACTGAGGTGTAGTTGCTGTTGTTGTTTGATTTGGATTTTTGAAACTATACTAGTGATGTTAAACACTTCTGGATATTTCAAATAGAAAGATGTCATTTAAATTAGGAGAAAAAAGATGATGTCTTAAAAAAAAGAAAAAAAAAGGTAACTTCTTTCTCTGTTTCAATATTTTGGTTACTTCGGATCTACCAAAGTCAAATTGACTGAATTTTGGGGAAAAATGAGAAAAGGATTACCTTTTCATTTGAAGATAGCAAATAGAGATTAACAAAGGAAAAATGTGCTAAAACGTTTTATCATATTGACTCCACAGAATTATGAAGTGAAAAAATCTTTAGACGAAAGGGGTATCTATAAAAGTGCTTTCAAAAGAATCTTACTCTATGGCCATCATTCTGTAAGGAAAATAATGTTGTATTTGGAAAGTTCAATATGATTCTGCTTACATTTGCAACATTTATGATGAGGCACTTGGTAACCATGATCAGAGAAAGTATAGCTACTGCTAATCTTAACATGTGACTGCATTGCAATTGTTGTCTTGGTCACTTGAGTGGTGGTTCTTCACATGTACATTCGGCTGTCAACTTGACTAAGGCTTTCGGCAGTCAATCTTGTGCAATATGGTGGGGTTTATCAGGGAATACTGTGGTTCTAGCATTCAACATTAATATATTGGGTTTTATAGTATTTGACATCTTTAAATATGTTATTACTGAAGAATCTTTCTTTGTTTTTCTTTTCCTGTGAAGTGCATGCTAGTCTGCTAGAAACAAGCTTTTCTTAGGCTAATTGGAAGATATGGTTGATTTCAGTATGATAGTGATGGACTTGTCTGGTTGTTTCTGAGTTTTAGTTCTAGTATATCTTTTACTGCAGATAACTTAAGTACTCTGAATTAGTCATATGTTATTTGGAGCTAAGGTTGATATTGATATATAAGTTGCAGGGGTATTTCAAACAGCCAATAATACTATGTTTGACCAAGCTTCTGAGAAGACAAATACTATGTTTGACCAAGCTTCTGAGAAGACAAAAGTGCTTATTTTAGAGAATTTGGGTGTTTGGCCAAGGTTTTAGTAAAAAAATAAATGCTTCGAATAGTAGCAGAAGCTGGAAAAAATTAGCTTTTTCCCTGGAAACTCCTGCAGCCTTGGCCAAGCACAAATTACTGCTCTAATATTGGCAAAAGTGCTTTCCAAATTGATTAGCCAAACACAAACTGCTACTCTTCAAAATCACTTTTTCAAAAGACCACTTTTGACAGAAAAAAACGCTATTCAAAATAAGCAGATTTTGGCAGCTTGGCTAAACAGGCATAAGTCTCAAACGTGTTAACATTTTGCCTTATCCTTTAAGATCAACAGAAGTTCCTTAGGAAGATTGGGGGTACATACTATTACCTATTGCTCTATAGTAATTTTTGGTCTTCATTTGGTGGAATGAGATACGTGTAAGTTTACTCTCAGTTTGATGTCCAATTAAGGATTGGATTTGTAACTTTTGAATGCATAGAACGTAGTAATTAAGAGTAGTTTTGTACTTGTAGATTTGCAGCGGAAGTGTTTCATGGCTTACAAGAGCAAGTGATGGTTACATCCTCGAGAAGCAATAAGTTGGTTGCTCGGGTGCAAAATATTGAAGCTGCACTTCCTCCACTTGAGAAATCAGTATTGGCACAACGGAGTCATTTACACTTTGCTTATACAGCTGGTATGACTTTTTAATCTCAATTATTGGATTCCTTCAACCGATGAAAGAAGACAGTGAGAATGGGGGAAATTTGGTTTTATTTATCTCACTCAGATATACCTGTCTATGATAAAAATGATGTTCCAAATAGTTACACAAATGAAGTTTTGCTTGTAGGCAATGCTTCAATTTCGGTGTATTTGGAATATCCATTTCCGCAGCTTAAATGGCTTCTTTTTTCCTGTTCGATTTTTTTTTTTATGGAAGCAGTTGGTATGCAGGATCCAATTGGCATGCACGTATCCGGAGTGAACAAAATCATTTTATTTACAATGACTTGCCAAGATTTATCATGGATTCGTACGAAGAATGTCATGGTCCACCACACTTGCATTTGCTTGACAAGTATGTGAACTCACCTTTATAGCTATATTTGTATCTCCTGATTGCACTGTTACACTCGTGAAACTTTTACTTGTCTCTTCAGATTTGACCCTGGTGGACCTGGATCTTGCTTGAAAAGGTATTCAGATCCGACTTTCTTTAAGAGAGCATCAATTGGGTCAGACGAAGAATATATTGCCAAAGTCCTAAAAGAAAAGAAGGGTCGAAAGATTAAGGTATCTTATGAATACTTCTGAAATTACCTGCCACAGTTTAACTAGTGTAGATTGACTTGGGTTTTTTATGAGCAGTATCTTCGTATATATTCACAGGACATAAAGGATATTATAAAGTTGAGGAACTACATCTTAAATAGAAAAATACAAGTATCACACACATCAGTGAAGGCCTCTCCAAAATGTCCCTTGCATATAGATAGAGCCAGAAGTATGCTGTATGGGATATGTTAGCACCATATAATTAGCAGGGACAGCTAGAAATTCGATTCAGAGGAAGAAGATCATTTTATGTTAAATATATAGATTTAGGAGTATAATTTTGTATTATTTTATATACATAGACAAGAAGAAGTCTATAATGAGATAAAATTAATGAAAACTGAATGAAACGAAATGTACTTAGCTTTGATTGAAAACTCACACACAAATTTAGCAGATAAAAAAGAAAAAGAAGACCAGCATGTTAATTAATATCACATTGGAACTGTCTTTTCAACAAAGAAAAAAGTGGTCGTTCAAATTAAATTTTCTTTTGGACATAGCATTGTTATCTAAATAAACCAAATGAAACAAATATATAACTTACATTTGTCAATCGTTGGAACAACGAAATAGGGCAGTCCGGTGCAGTAAGCTCCCACTATGTGCAGGGTCTAGGTAGACGGACCACAACATTGCCCTTTCTTTCATCTTTTCTGTGTTGTCTGTTTAGTTTTTTGGTTTGCTGAACTTTCTTTCTGTGAAAGCTATATCTCATGTATTAATTACTCTATCCTCGATCGGGAGGGGGGGAGGGAGGGATAAATAGAAACCCAGAAGAGTCCAAAACTAGATAGTTGTATTAATTCATACCAAATGTTAGGTATCCACTGCCAAAATATCAATATATGGTTGTCCTTTTTCCTTTATTTTTCTTGTTTTGGGGTTGTTCATGGGGGAGTTGTTAAGGAATTTGGCATTAAAAAAATATTTGAGGAGGGGAGGGGGGAGGACACAGCCCCCTCTAACACTCCCCTTTTCCATCTGAGCATACCAGTGCTTGACATTGATGACATCTAATTTTGCACGGTGAACATCAAGGATTTACTAAAAGCACAAGTTCGTACTGTCTGTTTATAATTGCATTAATCTTAAATTTTTGCCATAACCACACTCCTAACAAAGAAACGGTAATGAAAGGTGATGCTATATATGCAGATTGAGCAAAAGAGGCAGGGGGGATGGACTTTTTAAGAGTCATCCTTCCATTAGTAAAAATCGAAAAGGATCAGAGCTTATTTGTACTCAGATTTTGTTCTATTCCCTGGTTTAAACAGTCTTTTGTTTAATGGGTTGTTACTATGGCCCTGAAATATTAGAATTTTCCTTCTGTAGTGCTGCTTATTATAAGCTCAAGAAATAATGTAGCTCCATTGGTGTTCTTCCAGCAAATGGTCATGAATGTTAAACAAAAATCTGAGCTATAGCAAGCTTGTTACATTTTGGTTGTAATTTCAATAAATTTCTAACGCAAATATGTGTCAACATTGAACAGAAGAAACGATCATGGAGGAGGAATGGAGAAGTCTCTCGTAGTACGTCTATGCCCAATTATGGTAGTAGGTATGTATTGCTCGTCTTCTCGTGGACAGAAAAGATTGAGAAAAAGTGGTGACATTAGAGAATTGATGTATGATTGGGGTAGTATATTTATAGCTTTTACAGATAGGACTTTTCTGAAAGATAACTTTGTGATTTTTGCAGAATGCAATTTTCTTCTAGAAATCTCGATAGGCGTCCTTCCTGGGTTCAGAGTTTCTCCACATATGATACAACCCTCAAATCTGACATCGATTTGAGACATGGGTCGGTCCTAAAGGAATGTGTTTCACAGCCAAGTTTCTCTATTCAACCTGAAGATGGAAAATCAGAGACTGTCTCGTCTCCAATAAAAATGCAGCATAATCAGTCGTTTGATTATTCTTTTCTTGAAGAAAAGAGTGATCATGCTTACAATGATATTGACAATGATTTTTCTCAAGAGCTAACTGATCTTGTTTCAACGTCTGTTGCTTGGAACTTGAAGATGCAACCTGACACACAAGAGTCTAAAGGATCCTTTGATTCGACTTCACAACTTCATCTTAACAATATGCTTGATCATACTTTTCCTGAGGAAAGATGTGAAGTTGTTTATGATGACATTGGTAATATTGTATCCAAAGAGCAAGCTAGTCATTGCACATCTTCTGTTACTTGGAATGATGAAACAGGACGTGAGAAACAAGAGTCTAGAGAATCCTTCTCTTCTCCATCCCAGATTCATCATGATGATTTGCCTGATTGTGCTTCCCCTGATCGAAAAGGCGATGATGAGTACAGTGACATAGGAAATAATTTAACAGAGGACCAAATTGGCCGCAACTTATTGTCTGTTGCTTTGAGTGGTAAGATGAGAACTGCAGAAGTAGAATCTAAAGAAATTTTCTACTCTCCATTGCAGATGAATCCAAGTGCTTCCATAGAAGATGCTTCTCCTGATGAAAAGCTTTGGGTCATATCTGATGAAGAGAGCAACAATTTTCCACAAGGGCAAGTGGTTCCTAGTTCACCTTTCTTAAGTAGCAGTGTTAAGAATGAACAGTTGGACCTGATTATTCAGAAGTATGATTTTGATGAGAGTTTGGAGACATGTCAAGAAAATCTACTCCTAGATACGCAGGTATTAGATTTAGCAACTTCTGAAAATATTGAACAGAAAAGTTCTGAGCCTGAGGCTGAAATTATACAAAGGTCAATATCTTATGAAAGCCAGTTTGATGACATTGAAAGTGAAACTGACAATTTTATGGATGCACTTAACACCATTGAGTCAGAGTCTGAAACTGATTTGGATTGCCATAGAAAACAAGCAATGGAGCTGGAGTCTAGTTTGAAGACTGAATCATCCTTGAATGGAACCCGTGGAAATAGAGCAGAACTTTCTGATCGGAATTTGTCTACTCCTACACCTGAGGCTGCAGCCAGAAATTCCCCTGAGAACTGTGGTTTTGGTGGTAAGACCAACTTGGCATCTGCTGACTCTGATCCTGGAGCTTTCTCTTTCTCTGACAAAGTAAAATGTGAGGAAATTCCAGAGAATATCTCTTCAGGGTTTGGTGAGTTTTTATCGTCTCCGCAGATAGCTAGAATTACTTTAAAACCAGACAGTTCTATTGGTGTCCCTTCAAGTAAAAGATCCAATAATCTGGAAGCATCACAGGAGGAACCACTTCTTAGCAATCGTATCAGCTCTAGCCCTAGGAATCCTGGTTCAGCATTACCAGTGGTCAACAAGATCCATTGTGGTCCTTCCGACTCTGAAAAACCTCCACCCCAACTTCTTGGCACTCCTAAAGTCAAATTCTGGACAAATGGTGGCTTGCTCGGGCTTGAGCCCTCAAAGCCACCAGATGGTGTAATAAATAGTGTTGGTCAAGTTTATGAAGCTAATCAAAATGAGGTACTCGTTACTTCAAGGCAAGATCCTGTTCCCAGCAGTGAAAAACATGCAGGAAAACAAGATGATGTACAGAATACGTCAAGAGAGAAAGCTGATTGCCAAAATTCTGGTCAAGCAGTTGCCTTTTCTATTAAGAACATATCTTCAAGATTTTCAGCCAAAGATTTAGATGTCAAACTTGGCAAGTCAAGTAATTTATACCAGCAAAATTTCACTGATAAGCCCCTACACAGTTCTTTAAATGGATCTGGTATGACATCTAGGACAATGGGACCAGTGAATCCAGAATCCCTAACTATTGCAGCTGGTCAAGAGAACGGAAAGAATTCATCACGTATTCTTGAACTAGGTAATAGATTGCTTACAAATGGGTTTCATGGGAAACTCTCACTAGGTTGGAATGATAACACTGATTCAGCCAGTTCCTTGAACACTGGAAGCAATGAGCTAATAAATGATTACCAACAATGTGTGGGTAGAACAATTAAAGACTTCCCAGGAAGAGGATCCCCCTTCACATCACCTTCTTCATCACCCCCACTTGGACATATGAAAATCTCATTCCAGCCAATAGACAGCATTGAGACTACGAAACTGAAACTCAGATTTCCTGATAGGAGTAATATCCATGAAAGCAATAGTGATACGTTTCCTTCATTTCAGCTGGTACCAGAACCTTCTATTCCTCTGCAAGAAGTTGGTTCAGACTCAGATGATGACACATATTCCAGATCATCTCCCGATCTGTCAGATGATTATCTTAGCCATCAGTCTGAGTCAAACTCTGAACAGTGGGAATCTGGTAACTCTCCTAATTTAAAGGATCAAGAATTATACAATGCTTTGCATAGAATGTCATTAACTGAATCAACTTCAACATCTTACGAGAATGGCCAAACAGCTCATCAGGATTTGCACGCCTGCAGTAGACGTCATAGTCCTTTTGCAGAATACTCTCTGGAGGATTGTCAGTCTGATAATTTATTTGATCTTCCAGTTCTGGATACCCAGCATTCCTCATTCAAGCATGGAGTAGGTAATGCTACGTCTGCAAGAGATTTTCTAGAGCCATTGTCTGGTACGGAGTCTACACCACCTCCTCCACCTCTCCCTCCAATGCAGTGGCAGAGTATGCAATCACATTTAGATGATGAACAAGATGATCTACATCTTTATTCTGAAAACCGTCATGTTTTTGATCACAAGGAGCCTGTATCTACTATTCCAAATCAACCTAAGCCTCCTCCATTTAAGCAAAACCAAGTTATTGAAGCTGCATTTACATTGAAAAGCAAGGTATTCTTCTTGACCACACTACAAAAGATCAAAAGGAAATGAAATTGAAAAAGCAACAGAAATTTTGTTTAGAAGGTTCACTTTTTTGCTTTCATATCACACTCGATTAAGTAGGTGGTGACAATAACACATTTACACATGCAGCAGCCACACTCGATGGACACAACTGGGCAGCAATTTGCTGATCATGCTGAAAATGGCAGAGGAATCAATGAAAAGGAAGACTTCCTGCACCAGATTAGAGCAAAAGTGAGTGGTCATTATTGTCGTGTTGGTGATTGAATATGTGCCTGCAACTGGTTTTGATATTGATTAGTGCAGATTTATTTACCATCTTTATCTGTTAATTTTCTTTAAGCCCGTGTGAATTTGCTGAATATTTCATGACTTTATATCTGATTTGGAGAATCAACTATCAGCTCTTTTTGAATTGGATATTGGATAGCTAAGCTAGTTGTAGCCTGCTCCCTCAATGGGTTCGCTAGCTTCTTTAAGACCCATGTTTCCTTGAACTACCCTCTAATTCTCTCTCATGAATGTGACCCACATACTGTAGGTAATTGTCTTTCACTGTTCTTTGAAACGTGAGTGGGGGTTGAAGTCACCTTGAAGTTATGATCTTCATACTTGAGGATGATGAAGCATTTAATAATTACCAATTTCATGCCATTTGACGAATTCTTATTACCTTCTTTTCCTTTTTGTTGTGTGATTCAGTCCTTCAATCTTAGACGAACTGCTCCAGCAAAACCAACTGGAAGTACAGGGCCTCCAGCAAACGTCAAGGTCACTGCAATTTTGGAGAAAGCCAATGCGATCCGTCAGGTATCAACATCCTACCCTGCATTCTTCTCTCCCTTGTACAACCCTTACTTCCCAAATCCCCACCCTCATGGTCATGAACAGAAAAAGGTGGAGTGAGGAGGTTCCAAATTACCAACACATTTAGGCTAAACTGTCAACTTGTTCCTTCCATTGACTTACTATTTTCAACTTATTGTATTCAGGCAGTTGGAAGTGATGATGGAGAAGATAACTGGAGTGACACTTGAAATAGCATGATGACATTAGTCTATCAAACCCAAGCTTGTATAATTTTGCCTCTGGAGTTGGGTCAGAGTGTCTGTAAATAATTAGTTGTTATCTGTAAGTATTTTTAGGTCCTGTTTTTTTGTAAGTTTTTACCTTAGGTAGCTTTCAACCTGTTTCTGTAAACATTGTGCTCTAGACTCTAGTACGACCCAGCAACATTGTCGAGGCATAAATTTATGCATAAAGCCTGTTTATATGAAGACACCTCTCTTATGATGCTTTCAACATTTATCTACGTAGTATTCTTGCGTTATTAAACATTATTTTTCTTCATTCATTTTTAAAATTTATTCTGTAACTTAGCCGGTTGTTCACGACTCAAAAATTTCTGAAAGCGTCCTTTCCTTCTAGGAAGGAATCATGGGGAAAAGGTGTATTTATTTATTAAAATATATACTATCTTGGGTTTTGACTAACTTCACTGAAAATTAGGGTCAAACTCCGAGATCCATGGCAACTTGGGTTATAAATATTAAGTACCTAATTTTGCAAGTTGCATTCTCTACTAGTTGCTCTACGACCATCCACCTATACACAAGTCACAACATAAGGAAGCTTGACGACCATTTTAGAGGTGTGATAGTTGAGATTTCAAAGATTGAGTAGTGAAAAGAAATTATTTTTTTGATAAAATTAATATAAATATTATGGTAAAATATTCATATCAACCATTATTTCTTAAGGAGCTAGCAAAATTCAAACTGAACAAGTAAACGAAGAGAAAAGTGATTAAAAGAATAATTATGAGTTTTTGGACCAATACAACCTTAAAAAGCAAGCTGTTCATAATCATTAATCAAGATATATAGCTGTGGTATAATTAATTACTAGGTAGAAAGCTTTGGCTTATTGACTTTGGAATTGACTTTTGGACAGGTCTTACCCAGAAATGAACTGAACTTGCTTAAGAAAAACACCTTAATTCAACTGGACTACCTTGTTTCTAAAATCTATTGAGGCGATCCTTGTTTTCTGCTACTTGATTAATTTGTTTTTTCTTTTGAATCTTTTACAACAAATAAAATGCAACCACCTTTTTGCCTAACTGGCCTTGAAGGAGACGCCACTAAATATTATTCTATTTAGCCTGAAACTTGCTCCTCTTTTTGCGCTTTCTTTTATATGCTCGGTGGACAACTTATAATAATATAAATAAAGCAAAAATAAATAAAGAATTTGATCCGTAACGTATCAATCAGTCATTATGTCGTAATACTTGATTTGAATTATGATTTTTATCTTTTATTTTTTTAAGAAAGTGATAAGTTTATTATTATTTAATAAAACAATATGACAAATTAATTTAAATAAACTAACCGAATACTGCCTGCTTTCAAAGCCAGTTTGAAAAGAATCTTATTAAATTAGATGAGCTACAAGCAAATTGCATAGGCACTGACCATTTGTCAATTAAAATTATACACTCATTCGGAGTTATGACCATCGAATTCCTCAAACCATTTATAATACTTCTTCCGTTTCATGTTGATCCGATATATACATATATATATATATATATATATCAAAATGGGAGGTGCACATGCACCGAAGAAAATGCGTATTTTATCCGTTTTAAAAGTTGTTGTCTCCATTAATAACTTTTGACAAGAAAACGCGTATTTTATACGAAAACAAGTATTTTAAGCGTTTTCAGTTTCCTATAAATAGAGGGCCTCTTGCTCTCATTTATATCATCCCACAAAAATACAATCCAAAAGAGTAAGAACACAAAAATACACCAAGATAAATATTTAATGAGTTATTCCTTTTACAAGAGAAAAATGTTTATTGTTGTTTTCTCCTGAGAGCAGTGTACTCTCATATTATCATAGTAAAAAATTTCTACCCCGTGGTTTTTCCCCTCTATCTGTTTGAGGGTTTCCACGTAAAATTCTAGTATCCAATTTATTTTCATTATTTATTATCATATCAAACTTTAGTTATGATCTTTTCTCCCCCTAACAATATATATATATATATATATATATATATATATATATATATATATATATTATATCAAAATTTTCAAGCATAATTAATAAGACTTATTAATTATGCTTGAAAATTTTAAAATTGACTATTACTATTTCATTCAGTTATTTAATACTAAACTTAGTATAAAAAAGATTAATAATAAGTCTGTGTTAATTTGTAAAAAAAAAATATATACTAAAGTGAATTATTTATTTTTGATACAGGGTTAAGATCGAAATACCAAACAAGAACAAAAGAAGTTTCCATAACAGGTAAGAGACCAAGCAACAGGACAAGAAATTTTAATGGTATAAAAGGACGTACCCCATTAAAACCTTATCTGTTTCTTTCCTAATAAAAAGCCATGTGTTAATAATCGTGATAATTAATTACATTCGCCAAGAATAATTAATTATGACCTAAAAACAAAACAATATCTTTTGAAAAAGATGCATGTATCGAGAGCAGAGATTACTTTTATCTTCTAGAGTATAATATCAACAGTTTATTACGTTAATTACACTTTGATTGTGATGATGTATTCCCAAGTCTTCAACTTGGTCTTAATTGGAGGAAAATAACATTAATTACAGAAGAAGATATGAGATTAAATTAAATAAAAGAAAGAAAGGTAAAGCTAAGACTTCTTTCTTTCCCTTGATTAGTTTAAGCAACTTGGTTATCATCTACAACAGCACCAACATGCAATTTAGCCTTTCCAACAAACCCCTAATATGCTTTTTGTTAGCTCAATAATAATATACTATATTTTTGTTTAAAGTTTGGACCAAAAACTTCATGAATTCAAGCTTATATTACAACAAGGAGGGCTAGAATCTACGAAACAAGCTACGACTGTAGATTTCTCCCATTAAACTTGAATTTGTTTTAGTTTTAAATCACTTTTAATTCAATTCTTTTTAGGTAACTTAATTACTACTAGTTATGGATCATATTGCTAGTATAATAGTGGTAACTGTAAGGGCAGCTAAGTGGGAAATGAGAAAAACTAATTACAATTACCATAAGATTGAATATTCTACATATATATTCAACAAACTTTATGAATTTTTTTTAAGAAGAAGTCATAAAAGCAAGCAAAAAGAAAAAGTGGATCCATCTTTTCCATGTAAAGGACTCGAATGGTTGTCATTTTAAATATATGGAATAAAAAGAAAAAGTTTTGTGTTGGAAATGAAGAAGGTCTAGTACTTTTGTAGTAATAGCCTGTTTTAATCAAATAAAAGGAAAAGATTATACAACTTTATTAAAGGTAACACCATAGTCTTGAAAATTAAAAAGGTATCCGGCCCCCTCTACTTTTTCATTTTATTTGTAATTTTATTTATGAACTGAAAGCTACTTACCCAGACGTTAACAACACATTTACAAGAAAAAGTCTGATTGATTTTTGAAAAAAAGAAATAGAAAATATTAGTAGATGCTTGAAAAGCAAAGACTTTGATTAAAGGAAAGAAAACCAAAAGGAATAGCATTTATTTACCATAACAAGCATCCACCTTTAAAGTTTAAAGTATCAAATTATCCCCTTTTTTGGTTTCTCCAAAAATATCAAATTATCCCCTTTTTTGGTTTCTCCAAACATATCTACTTCTTATCTCTTTTTATGCCTTCTCTGTTACTCTCATTTAAGTTAAGTCAATGATTTTCCCGTTAGTTTAGGGAAACACACACTTTTTCTTTCTTTTTTCTTTTTTTTGGATTACATAAATCTTTAAAAGCTAATTAAATCACATCCATACTCTTTTTCAAATTACAAAATCCCTTAAATTTGGTGGAATTCATATATATCCCAAAACGTCCTGATGCGTCGCGTAAAGTGATGTATCCGGTCGATACATCGCATAAAGTGATGTATCCGATGTCCTGATATATCGAAAACTGATGTATTCGACTGATACATCTCATAAAGTGATGTATCTGATCAATGCATCGCGTAAAGTGATGTATCCGAGAATAGGAGAGAGTAAAAATTTTTGTAATTTTTTCAAATGATAGCAAATTTTTAAAAATATGGTAAAATAAACGGTGTATTCAAGTAATTTTCCTTTTTTTTTGGGTGAGTGGCAAGAAAAACAAGTTTTTTAATTTCCATGTTTTACTATCCTTAATATTAACTACTCACCTCAAATTATTTCTCAAGTCCATTGAAGCTATACACTAATTAATATATATGAGTATTATAATAAAATATGTAGGTACTTAATTTATTGTTTCATAAAAGCGTCAAACTCAACTATGGATAAGTAAAAGTGAAGAGGTCAGGAAGTAGTTTATACTCGAACTTGTAACTAAATATTCCTAAATAATTTATTTATTTTAAGCAACAAATATTTTTTGAAGTGCGTCTAAGATACATTACTTTTGTATTTGTGATCAGTAAATATGGATATCATAACATGTGTCATTAACTTTAAAGGGGGACAATTCTTTTTTTTTTTTCCAGTTGGTTATATATGGAGGTTATTCCTTTTACTCAGTATTGAGGCATCCATAAGTGGGGGAGCCACCTTTATGCTGAGGAAATGGCATTCTTATGATGAAAAATTATACTATTTAATTAGATTAAAATTTTAATTTTATATAAATATGTTGCATGTTGGTTCTCCTTATTTTTTCCTTGTGTCTACTTTTATACTTTTTGACCTTTTAAAATAAAATTTCTGACTGAACATCATCGTTGTTAGATAAGATGAGTGTTGTGCATTACATTATATGCAATCATGTCTAATAACTTCTTTTCTTTCCTTGGTCTAAAGAAGAGAAGGCTAAATGATGAGGGACTTAAAAAGAACTGAAAGTACTCAAACATGTATGCATTGGGATTCATATTTGGTCAAACGACATGAAATATAACTCAAGTTATATTTAGTACTATTTACGTCGTTTCATTTTATGTGTTTTAATTTATCTGAATATAAGTAGAATATTCATAATAAGATTTTGTAATTTTAAACATCATTATAATATTTTTAATTTTACACATGTTATGTAGTAACTACTAACTGATGCTCTGATCTAGTTCACCAAAAATTCCTATCTTGGATATATATATATATGACTGATTAAGATTAGAGAAAAAGATAATTTTGATCTAATATATCGAGAAATATTGCACCAATTAAGGTAGGCTATTGTAAAGTTTAAGTATGGCTGATGAAAACATTTGTCTATTAAACAAAAAAACTTCAAATTTTGAAATAAAATAATAATAAAAATTGGCCAAAATCTTTTTAACGGATCTGCCTTTCAAATAAAATGCCACCTACATAAATATCCAACCTTGCTGACACCATATAACATTATCATCAATTTTGATCTTATTTAAGTATAGCCTTATTAGTAGATCATAATTTTAATGATATCCACAAGTTATCTGCCTAGAGAAACTTATATGTTTTTTTGTTTTTTTCTATTTGAAAATAAGCCTACTTAGGACTTAACTTAGGAGAGTGTAAGGGTTGGAATTTAGGACTAAGGTGCGTAATTATAGCTAATTAATGTATACTATTATTAAAAAAATTAAATTATTTAATTTGATGTAAATAGTGGGATCTGTCTTTGATCTATTGAGGGGGAGAAGAAGGGAAAAAAATATTGGAGCTTCACCCTTAAGGATTAAACCGCATGAACATGATGTGTCAGCATAATCTCAATCTTGATTAAATAAAAGAAAATACTTTAGGCAAAAGCTAATCCAGATTTGATATTAAACTAAGCATTGGAAAATACCTTTTCTTTTTAAAAGCTTTATCTCTTTTTTTTAATTCACGCCCTTTATGGCCTTATCTTTATACTCTCCCTTTTTAAAAAAAATATACCTGGTGTGGGTCCTACTTCATGGAGAGACTTTCAACACAACAAGATGACGTGGATTAATGATGTGGACAAAAAGTTCAGCATCAACTTTTTTAGACCTCCGTCCCCCTACCTCCCCCCCCTCTCTCTCTCTCTCTCTCTCTCTCTCTCTCTCTCTCTCTATATATATATATATATATATATATATATATATATATATATATATATATATATATCATAGAATAAAGAATAAAAAGGAAAAAAGAACCTTGTTTGTTGCTCATGGCGGCTCCCTTTTTCCTTTTATTCTTTTACTGTAAATTTACAACTTACTTTATTCTTTTTTTTTTTTGCACTTTTTGCTCCCCTAATTATATCTATCACACGTATATGGTTACTAACCTATTCATATACTTGAAAACCAATGATTTTACTTTTCCTTTTTTTTTTAAAGTCAAAAGTAAGTTATTTATTAAATACTATCACATCCATTTAATTTGATGTGTTTAATTTATTTAGATACGAAATTTAAAAATATATTTTTTTTATATATTAAGACTTCAAATTAAAGATGTATATTAGCATGTTAAAATACTTGTTTAGTCTTGTGGTTTTGAATGTATTATATTCATTTCTACAAAAGAATGTTATTAAAAATAGAGTTACGTATAAATATTTGAATAATTTTTTTAAATATATAAAAAATAGCATTTTTTTTAAAACATAAAATAAAAATACACATTTCAACTAAAAAGTAGCAGCTTTACATGTAGTGACTAGTGATCCTTTTTAGATAGAGAGTTTCATAAAGTCTTTGGAAAAAAATCACACACTAAGCTTGGTAATCATAATACACTGACCTCTAACAATTCCCATTTTATTTGCATACTTTTCCTTTTAATCAGTCTTATAATGACTGTTTTTGGTACTTTTTTTTATAAAAAAAGCTTTAACATTCTTCTAGACATGGGCTTAAATTTTAGAACAATAGTATATATATATATATATATACATATATATATATATATATATTTTAACTTTATCCAACAAGTAAATTTATAACTAGAGTAGTAACACTGGAGTAATATAAAGTTTCTCTAGTCATCACCCATGAACTTTTTCTTTCTTGACTTAACCTCTTTTTCCATTAGCAAAGAAAAAGACTTGCCCTTTTTTTCCTCTCTCTCTTTCATGTCCTTTTTCTTCTATACTTTTATATTTCTTCAAGTAGATCTCTTTCTTCCACTCCATCATCTATGAACTTTTTTATACTCCCCTATCTAGCCCCCCCCCCCCCCCCAACCCAACCTCTACAACTCACTCTACACTTTTTTTCCCTTTTTAAGTACACATCCATATACACATCTCTACCTATATATATATTAATCAACTCCTTAGCCCTTACAAGTTAATTCTTCTCTACATCAAACATATACATAATACATTCACTTGCCTCTAACCCCACAAAAGGCATCAAGAAAATATGGCTGAAATTCAAGAAAATCGCATCTCACAAGGCATCAAATTGTTTGGTGCAACAATACAAGTTCAAGAAAAACAAGCCAAAAATACTCATCAACCAACAAACAAAGTTGTTGATGATGATGATCATGATGATAATGATCAAGAAAAAAGGCCAGACAAGATCATCCCTTGCCCTAGATGCAAAAGCATGGAAACCAAATTTTGTTACTTCAACAACTACAATGTTAACCAACCAAGACACTTCTGCAAAGGTTGTCAGAGATACTGGACGGCTGGTGGGGCCCTACGGAACGTGCCCGTAGGAGCTGGCCGTCGCAAAGCCAAGCCACCATGCGGGCCGGGCCGCGATGGCGACTTGACCGGATTATCAGATGGTTGTAATTTCTTTGATGTGGCTAACCAGCTTGACTTTGATGGAGTGGTGGCGGCTCATGAAGATCAATGGCATCTTTTTCCGGCGGCCAAGAGGAGGAGGAGCACCTCCGATAGCCAATCTTGTTGATTCCCTCTTTGTCGTCTAGTGCTTATATAAATTATATTCTATGTACGTGGAATTAGTAAATGAAAAAAAAAAGTTGGAATGAGAAAAGATATTTACAAAAAAAAAAAAGAAAAAACATTTGCAGGCTGACTTTGCTTCCTTGATTGTATATACAAGCTGTCTTAATTAGTTAAACAAAGGGTCTTAATTAGTTGTTAATTAAGTAATACTTATTATTGAAAGTTGCACTGATTTATATCCTAATCAATCGTGTTGATCATGAGTTGAGGGACAAGATAGCATGCCACAACCCATCATAAAATGTCCGACATACACTTGTTATTATCATATTGGTCCAATAATTGCATGTCCCTTATTTTGGGTCACTTTATTATAGTAAGTTTCTTCATTTCATTTTATATAATTGTATTTGATTGCCACATACAAAATTTAGAAGTTATTAATTAACTGGGTTATTGGTAATAATCAGATTTTTTTTTATCATGGCTGGAAAAATCGTTGGATAAAAATACATTGATCACATCAAGAACGTTTACAATTTGAATTTTTCGAGTATTATATAGAAGAAAATAATGTCAAATATTTCGTAACGTGCTTTATAAATAGTGGTAAAATTGAGTATTTTATACAAATATATACTTCATGAAGATGAATAATAGTTGTAGCCTGTAGGATAAGATTGGAACAAAGGGGGCCGGATTAGCTAGGGAGTATGTCATATGCACCTATACGTGAAAAGATACCTCGAATGCATACCTTATCAATAAGAGAATACTCATATAGCTAGTTGCATTATTGTTAATTAATTGGGTATGCTAATTATATATATGTATATGTAAGTATATATACCTCTATATGAAGACTAATGTATAGGAAATGATAGGTAGATGAAAACAGATTCGGAGCCCTAAAACTGACTTATAAATGAGGTCTAGTGTCCAGATGTAGTCTAGAGATCAATAAAGTGGTTGAGAATCACAACTAATTATATTAGCTAGGTGATTTCTTTTTATTTATCAAACTTAAGTGGATAGTGTTATTAAGTACTACTTCGAGTGCTAGCTGGTGGGCGCTAGACACATCACCGGGGGTCTAGTAGTACACATTTGATCCCATAACTGTATATAAAGTAAAAATAGACGTGACACGTAGTCAGGTCAGATATTAACTTATAAAATGACAAAAACAAATAAATCAACACCGGGGTGATCCATGCACTAGCTACTTATGAGATTACACTTAATAACTAAATTAATTCAAAATTTGTATAAAACAAGCACGGGAAAATACACAATTTAGTGTTATTGTGGAAAAAGTTTCCATTTTTAAGATACCAAACAATTGTTCCAAAAACTTGCGGAGAACAATTTTAATATAATTCTCTTAAAATCAGAGGGAATATTTCTTCTTTCTTCTTCATGAGTTTTTTTAGAATAGTGGTGGAGTTGTTTCCAATCCAAAAGTGACATTGAGTTGAGGGAATTATTCCCAACTTCCAAAATATGCATTTAAAATTTCTCTTCTTCTTCTTTCTTGAAGAAGGTCTGAGGGGGGACCTCTAAGGTCGGTGAAATAGCGTTTATCGACCATTTTTTAATAATATATACCTTTGAAAATTAGTTATTATTACGAAGTTTCATGGAACTCTTGAAAAATCACCTACAAAATTTGAAATTCGGACTATCACTATTTATTATGTTTAGGAAATAAACTTCCAACGGAAAACAAAAAAGAGGATTTTTATTATTTAGGATTAAAACAAAACAACTGCACATGCACAGCTGTAGAATAAAGAAATATTGGAATTCTAATAAATCCCCCATACACCTTATTCTTGTTTTTTGGGCCTAATTAATGCCTCTAAAATGCTATAGAATATTTAGTTATTTCAACCATTTCTTTTGCGCGTGTATAGAATCAGAATTAGATGCCACTTGATGGTGAGTTTTATTCACATTTCACAACAAATACAATTTCCCCGCAAGAAAATAAAGAATTTTAGGGAAAGTGTGGAAAAGAAAAAAGGAAAAAGAAGGTACCCTTACAAAACTAAAAACATATAGTACTTATATACTATTTGTTGGTGAAATTACAAGATTACAAATTACAATTGAAAAAAATAAAAATGAAGAAAATAAAATCTTCAGGCTGAGGCATAGTCCTCTTGACTTGTCCCCTTCAGGATACAACAGCCTTAGCACAAAGTGTAACTCAATAAACTTTGGACAAGAGTTGAGTCTAAAGCTCCACAAAAAGAACACATCTCTTCAACTAATAAGAACTCTCTTTTTGACTAACTCTTATGAACTTTATATTTTCTTGTGTGTTAAAAAATAAAGGAAGACCATCTCTATTTATAGGTGAGGAAGTCTTCCTAACAATGAATAGGAAGATAATAGTAGAGTAAATATATAAGATAATTGGCCTAGAGGTTACATAAGTTACAATGTATAATTGAGGAATAAAGAGTGAAGTAATGTGGGCAACTAATGGCACCAACGTGCAAAGAAGCTGCCAAGAACTCCAACGTAACGTTAGTCACAAATGAAGAACGGAAAAGGGCCAAAATTACTCCTGAACTTTGAAAAATAGTTTATTTATACCCTTCGTTATACTTTAGGGCCAATTATACCCTTACCGTTTTACTTTGGACCAAATATGCCCTTGAGTATAATGGAGTGCCACGTGTCGGTCTCTCAGTGGCCAATTTATTTCCGTTTTTAAATCTTTTTTTTTTATCTATTTTTAAAATCTTTTTTAAATTTTTTTTTTTAATCTTTTTTTTAAAATCTGTTTTTTTTAAAAAAAATTATATGTTTTTTAAATCTTTTTTTAAAATTAAAGATTAAAAAAATAGATTTTAAAAATATATAATATTTTTTTTTAAAAAAAAAGATTTAAAAAAATATTTTTAAAGATTAAAAAAAATAGATTTAAAAAGCATATAATTTTTTAAAAAGAAAAACAGATTTTAAAAAAAAAAATTAAAAAATATTTTTAAAGATTAAACAAAATAGATTTAAAAAACATATAATTTTTTTTTAAAAAAAAACAGATTTAAAAAAAAAGATTATTTTTTTTTAAAAAAAAAAGATTTTAAAAACAGATAAAAAAAAAGATTTAAAAACGAAAATAAATTGGCCACTGAAAGACCGACATGTGGCACTTCATTATACTCAAGGGTATATTTGGCCCAAAGTAAAATGATAAGTATATAATTGACCTTAAAGTATAATGAAGGGCATAAATAAACTATTTTTCAAAGTTTAAGGGTAATTTTGACCCGAATGGCAATTAAGCCAAATCCAACGGACACTAGCAGTAATGCACTAAAGTGAGTAAATAGGCATAATGCCTAACCTCTGACAGAAATGAAACAAAGAAATTGGTATATGCACTTTAACAATATTTAATTAATATTAAAATGCTAATAAACCAACACTAATAATTGAATCAACCTCCAAACAACGTGAACATGCATTTTTAAATAAGAAAATCGACAATTCAACATGTAGGTGGAGGACTTATAAATTCAGATCTCACTTTAACCTATCTACAAAATATTTTCATGTGCTTAACATATTGAAAATGAATTAATCCTCTGTATATGTGAGATGGTTCTGAGATAGATAAAAACAATAATGAATATCCTATAGTTTAAATTTTCAAAAGAAGTCGCAAACTTCGACGTTCCACAACTAATTTAGTATATATATATATATATATATATATATCGTTTGACGTATGAAATTAATCAGAAGCATCATATTATAATTTGATTATTCTAAATTTTGTGAGATCAAGTACTAGCCTGACCAAAAAATCATACAAAATCCAATAATTTAAATATTTAATTATGGAATACATAGAATTATGTGAAAAGCACATTCATTTGTTATTTTTGTTTGTCCGCTATTTCTAAAATCGATTTTCACTTTTATTTATCACTTTTAACCTATCAAAAAAAGATATTTTTTTTCATGTATTACCCATAGCATTAATTGCTTATTCCCCAAATGATTTTTCAAGTCCTAATAGTAAACATCAATTAATAGGGATAGTATTGTAAAATAGTCAAGTCAATAAGTATGTCAAATTTAAATATGACAAGTAAAAATGAACTGATCGAGGAATTAATTTATACGCAATTTATTTTAAAATAAGTGATGTTTTAGATAACACAAGAAGACATTAATGATGATTTTCCAATTTTACCTTCTTTAAATAAAGAGAGGTTTACATAAACCAAGAAATTATCAAATAGTTACTCCCTTCGTTCACTTTTACTTATATATTTTAGATTTTGTACATCCCTTAATAAAAAATAATTGATATAAATATTTATCATAATATACATATTAATTAATGTTTAGTATTAAATCTTGAAAAATAAATTTGAAAATAAATAATTAAAACTAAGGGTAAAATATTAATAATCCCCCCCCCCTCCTTTTTGATAGGTTAAAAGTGACAGCAAATTAGTTTATTTGACTCTTTCTTTTTTGATCCTCCACAATGCAAATTAGCTATCAAGTTTCTTTAAATTTCGAACATTTTGAAATAATTGACTTTTATAAAAATAAAGATATTTTCATGTTATTCTTAACTATTTTTATCTTTTTATAAATTTTAGTATAATATACATATTTCTATATAACTATATATTTGATTACTATGTATGTGGTTATTCTAAAATCATCTCAAAAGATTTTATTTTTTTACTAAATACAATGTTAGTTAGGTTAGTTTAATTATAATTTGTATTTTTAAAATTTTTAGTTTTTTCTATAAAAAAAAATAAACTCATTCTCCAACATCGAAAATTGATGAAGAATTTGGGGTTTTTGGAGCCTATATAAAGGCTCATATGAAGTGAGAGGTTTTTTAGCCACCCCAAAGTTAGAATTTTTTTTAACTTGGTTAGAATTTTGGACTCTTGTCCCTAGCCTAAAAGTTGTGAAAATTTATAGCTTTCAATCTATATTTTACTTCAATAAAAATAGGAGATTGAAGTCGAAATTTAGGCTAAGAACAATGTTCTTATAACATCGAACCCACGAAGGTTCGAGTCTAGATTTTTAATTTTTCTTTTTGTGGATTGGAGTTCCATCAAGCTCTTGGGAGGTGGTGAAGTTGTTTTTCGCTCGTCTTCTTTAGTCTCGCTGCCCGAAAAGAGATAAAATCTTTTTTCTCAGCTTTATTTTATTTAATTATTTCATGTTTTATATTTAGCTGATTTGCAGTCTCTGTTTTTTTAGTTAGCATGTATTAAGAATAATTAGATTAATGATAGAACTTTCTTATAGTTAGCTTGTGTTAGGATTAATTAGCTATCATGTGTTGGGATTATTTCATGAAAGCTCTTAGTTTTGTTCATTATTTTTTCAAGTAGTTTTCTTTGACAATATAAATTTTTATGTTTTCAATTTCTTTTTTTAACATGATTTAGATAACAAAAATATGCTTAAAGCTGTTATTTAATTAGAATTTTCATGGCCTAATTGATTTATTTTTTTCTTTAAAATTTGAGCTAGTATAATGTATTAAATCCGTGTTATTTAATTACTTGAATATATTTCTTCTTTCCTTTCCTTTGTCAACATATATGCATGTTGTTAGTCATTTCTAGGATGCCCATCAATTTGATAACTTAAAATATCATGATATATTCCTTGGTTTAGCCTAAAATGAGTAAATACTTATGTATTTTTATTTTGATGCATGTGATATCAATTCGAGTCCATCTTTGGACTCTATCCTTGCATATCATTGAGTTTTGAGTCTCCCATCATCTTGCTCAAATTGCTGAAAAGTTGATACATAGAAAGAAAGCTAATATACATGGTTTGAATATTGATATTGGGTTGTATACATGGAATAGAGGTGGAAAATAGTATCGTATACACTAATATACAGTATCTATACAGTCCGATATATAAGAAAATAATGCTTTATACACTGATATATAGTGTATATACAGTATGATATATAGTGGTATACATCAAATACATGAAGCAAACAGGTGGTATACTATGTATATACAGTTTGATATACAGAAATAATATTGTATACACTGTACACAGCATATATACATTTCAATATACAGTGTATATACAGCTTCGATATATGGTGAAATTGTGTTAAGGTCCAAAACGCTGATAGCCCAACAACTTAGTCCAGGCGTACAGAAACTAAGTGTCAGGCTATATTTTCATATGTTATTTATTATTTATTTATAATGATTCGGGTGTAATAATTTATTTATTTATGTTATTTATGTTTGCTTAGATATTAATTTTAATTTATTTTAACTTAATTAGATTCTCCTAAAGATAAACCAATTCATGTTAATTTACTCTTTAAATGATTTTCTACCTTTACTTAGTCATTTGATAAACTTTTACTTTTTTTTATACACATGTATATTATTTTCAATGTTTAAGTTTGATCATTTTTTCTAAAAAAAATAATAATTTTAAAGTCTTTGTTTTCTTTTAAATTAATATTTTCAAAAGTTAGTCAAATAATTTTTCAAATCATCGGATAACCGCACGTTAGCGGCCACTTTGAATGCTTAACACCTTTCTCAAAGTGAAAATAAGAACCTCGTACCTTTTTTTTTGAATTTTTAAGACTTAAATCTGTTAGGATCTTTGAAATTAAGTTTTCTTAATTTCTTTTAAAAATTAAGTGACGACTCTTCTTTTCTAAAATTAATTTTTTTTTCTCTAAAAAATTAAAATTAATTTTAAACTGTGTTTTTGCAACATAACACATGTTTCCTTTTTCTATTTTCTTCATCGAAACACATAATACATACATTTGATCCTTAAAATAATAGAATATTGAATGATAATCATCTTCGATAGAAATAGGTGGGGTACTCATCTGATAACTTGTATACACTGGGTTGCATTTACTAGAGTTTCTAATCGACGGACGACGATGTTAAAAAGAAACACGTAATGATGTTCACGGCTGATTGATATGTTTAGGTTGATGATGAGGAATAAATTGCCGCATGTACACATTCCGGTGAGGGGTTAGTGTATATACTTCTTGTCTATCACTGATTTTTCTGTTGTTGAGATTAATTACTGCTATTGTGGGATAGTCAGGATGTACATTACAATCTTCTCTAGGACTGCTTACCAAATTGACCCCGCAACTCTCATTCTTATGTTGTCCTTCTACAATTATCCCGTATTTTCCCATGGAGTTGGTCATGGCTGATGAAATCAACCTTAGTTTTCATGAGGCGATGGCACCGCAACTCACCTACGTACATCCATTCGTTTTAGTAAAATAAAATTACCTTCATTTTGAATTGAATTGATCAATGTTAGATTTTGAATTCGTCTTTAAATAAATATGTATACCTGATAAAGGCTTATTAAGATTGAATTGGAACA
Organism: Solanum dulcamara; assembly: GCF_947179165.1. Taxonomy (NCBI): domain Eukaryota; kingdom Viridiplantae; phylum Streptophyta; class Magnoliopsida; order Solanales; family Solanaceae; genus Solanum; species Solanum dulcamara. The sequence goes on from NC_077247.1 coordinate 46,538,676, forward strand.
TCGAATGACAAGGATCACAATAGAAACCTCCGAATATATGATTTTTAGATCCTATAGACCCCTCACTAATCTCCAACACGGAAAATAAACAAACAACACTAGCAATCAAGATTACATGAGCTGATTTTCCCATTTTCTTTCCTCTTTTTTTTTTTTTAATAAATAAATAAATTAATTAATTCTTCTCTATATATTCTTTTGGCCTTTCATTATTGGTTTTTCAGGATAGAAAGCACCCTTTTGGTAGTTACTTTTATTTGGTTATTGTTGTGTTTTTGTGGTGAGGAATTTTTTTGTTTTTACTTAAAGTAGTAAATCCATTATTACTTATATTTTAAATTTCAATGGAAGATAAGAATAATAGAAAAAACAAGATCCATTAACTCCTATTTAGACTCTTATTCTTTGTGTTTCCCTTCGTTCTCTCATATACACAGATAAATAATTGTTACAGTATATGTTGGTTAGTCAAGTGATGAGGTGATGCTGAAGGTCTGAGAAAGAGTGGTTCTTTAGCATATAGGCTGGAGTTTGAAGTTTTGACTAGAGAGACTCTGATTCTTATGGGGTTATTTTTTTAAAAAAATAGAAATATATATGGTGAATGCGTAAATACAGAAATTTAAGACAAATATAAATAAACGAAGGTCAAGAATAAAAGTTTTAGAACTTCGTAGTATTGCCAAGAACCTTGATTGATTGATTGCAGTAGACAAAATTAGAGAATTGAGATTAATCATGTTATTATCGGTCAAGAACTTAGATAGAAAGTGGATTAGACCCCTAATTGAATAACTAGAAATAATAGTTAGTATATGACTAAATACCTTTAATTATTAAATGAATAAGAACCCAAGACATCAAATTTTAAAAATAAACTAATATTACATCTTAGAAAAATCAGTCTCTAGGATAAATTTTATGTAGCCAACAGAAAAAATCTCAAATTGTAATAATAATAATAATATTGTGCCCTAAAAAAACAAAGAACATTCATATATTACTATCTAATAAGAGGCGACAAACATACAATTCTTTAAACTTTAAATAAAAATATATATGATGATCTTTCCTTGTATAAAATTAGGATCTCTCCTTGAAAATTGGTTTTAGGTCTTCAATGGAACAATGATATAACCCCATAAGTGCTATCAAACTCCATATCATAATGTGTTTGAGTTCGAACTCATGAAGGACCGCATTATTGAGCTCCCAACTATAAAACCATGTACCAATGAGCCTTCCATTTCCGTAGAACTCAAAGACAATATTTGCATTTTATAGAATCATGAACTCGAAAACTCTTTTCTTTTAAGTATTGTGGTAAAGTTCAAACTCATGGACAGAATCTTTGAGTTCTAAGCCATAAAATAATGAACTCAAGGAAAGCATGATCTCGCATTGACAATTAAATTAAGTCATTTCTACGTTAAGCATATTAGTTGATTTGATACACAATTTTTAACCGAGGTTAAGTTTCCGATAGAACAAGAAGATCACTAGATAATTACTCCCTCTGTTCCTTTTTAGTTATTAGTTATCGCGTTGCGTTTTTCAAGAGTCAATTTGATTAATTTTCAAAGTAAAATTAGATTACATTAATTTAATATTTTAAAAATAAAAAAATAGATATTTAAAAACTATACAAAAAAATAATACTATAAGTTACAATTTTTTGCATATCAATATGATGAAAAAAATACATCTTAAAATGTTAGTCATAATTCATATTGTTAATTTGATTCTCAAAAAAGAAATTGCGACAATTAAAAAGAAACGGAGGAAGTAGAAAAATTGGGGAAATTAATGAAACATATTAATTTGTCTGACCTTTTTCTTTTTAATCCATTTTTTGAAAAAAAAGTTCTTTCCATTTTTTAAAATTTCTTATGGAAAAAAAAAATCTTTTCTAATTTTGGGAACTCTTTAGTTTTAACTTTTCAAAGTAACATGTTTAAGATTATAAAATTAAATGACATTTTGATACATTTTATATATTATTTAGTTTAGATTTACAAGATTCAATTTTTTTTATTACTTTGTTAAATTTCATATAAATAATTAAAATAAGAGAAATAAATTAAAATAGAGGAATGTCTCTTGATGAGGACGGCCGGTTCAGCCGAAGTATAAGTAGAGCTGGTGCTGTTACTAATAGTGGTATTGTTGGTCCACGAATGATGTAGTTTACATTACTTAATTATTCTTTTATTTTCTTATTGGAAAAACACATTAATACATTTGAGCCTTGAATGAAAATTTCTACGTCCAAAGCTCTTAGGAATAAAGTTTAGAAACCCCTCAATCTTAAAATCAAAATTCAAATTAACTAACACAAAATTACATTAAAATGACCTTAATTAAAGTATATATAGAGAGAGATGAAAAATTAATGACACATTAAATAAATTAAATATAGAACGACAGTTTAGTCTTGTTGTAAATCAATTTAAAAGGCTTCAGGCCTGGTTAATATCTTTAAGTTCAGGGAGATATTCCATCTCCTTGAATTCTTGTTGACATTCTGGTGCAACTTTTCTGGTCAAGAAAAAGAGAGCATTGGATTCACGATTCTTTCCAGCAATGCCATTGTTGCTAGTCAGTGTAACTCTTGATGATTCCCTGGTATATCCTTCACTTGGGATCTCACTGCAATCTTCTTTTGGACTTTTTATCAAATATGTCTCACAGATTTCGTTCTCGTGATCTCCTTCTATCAACATGTGATAATATCCAGTGGAGTTAGTCGAGGCAGTCACAGTCATTGTGACTTGTTCAGTTTCAGGGTGTCGGCATTGCATCCCCACTCTCGCATCTGCATGTGTACGTGCAAATAGGTAATAACCTCAATCAAAAACAGATAAAATTAATACTGGACAACTCAATTGATCCCTCAAACCAAACAACCATTACGAGTAGTTGCCTATTACCTTTTAACTTTTTTGAAAAATCGTCTCAATTTAGTAATTGACATTGCACTAAATCCAACAATTATGATGGTACATTTGAGAAGAAAAATAATATATTTTAAAAAAATATATACCTGCAATGGGCTCACTAAGGTTGGTTTTGAATATTGAACGACAAGGATCACAATACACAATTCCTTCAACAATAAATTGATAATTATCAGATTCTTCAGTGGCTTGAGTAATCCCTAATAGGGAGAACAAGCAAATAGCACTAGCAATAAAGATTATTGTTGATTTTCCCATTTTTTTCTTCCTTGTTTTGTTTCTTTTTTTCTAAAAAAAAAACAATTTTGGTCTTTCTTTGTTTCTTTCTGCAGGTTGCAAAATCGAAATTAGAAAGCACCTTTTTTGTCAAAGGAAAGTATAGAACCTACGATCTTGAAGGGATGCTTTATTTATTATTCTGGCAGTTAGTTTTATTCGGTTGTTATTTAATTGATTTTTTTTAATTTCCAATGGTAAATAATAACGCATTCCTCCTATTTTAACTCTTGTTCATTAATTTTTGTTTCCCTTTCTCTCTCGCATATACACAAAAAACAATATTTTGTGTTAGTCTGGTCATATGCTAAAAGACCAAGGAAAGAACTCAAGTTCATTAACTTCATTTCAAACAAATTCAACAGAAAATTTAGGAAAATTAAACTATAGTAATAATTAACTTAAGAATAATTTCACCAAAATATTTCCATATACGTTTATATTATGAGAAATTGAGAAAATAAAATGCAGTGCTTTAGATTAGTTTTACTTACTCATTTATCAAATTTAACTTCTTCCGTCCATATATATTATATAGATGATGTTATTTTGCTTGAGCGTACAAATCACTAATAACTATTTTCACTAAATTATCCTTAATCAAATTATAGTATCAATTAAATTCTTTTATGTAAATTCACATATTAAAAACATTCTTTTAATCATATTTAGTAAAGATTTACTTTAATTTTTTAAAATTGAGTAAATGGAAAAGAAAAATAGGAGAGACGTTATTGAACTTGACAAGACGAAAATTCAAATAATCAAGCATTCAGAAAAGGTAAAGATTATTCCAAAGGTAGTGGCCTTGTTGGTTGTGGTTAGAGCTATCAAAATGGGCTGACCTAATCCAATCCAATCCAATTTTAAAAGGTTAGCGAGTTAATAAAGGCATATAAAATAGCAATCCAATTCAGCCCTAATCGGGTTACGGATTGGGACGAATTGATCCTTCAATCAAAAGATGGACAACATTGACTTCTTAAAAAAACTATCGAACATTGATAAACACAACACCAATACATCAAAAATTCACATGTCCATGAATTGCACATACTTTAGTGGAATACTTACAAAACAACAGAATATGCAAAATATAGCAGTCAACATTCATAAGATTCATCAAAATAACGTACATTACATGATCATTTTTTTCATAAATTAGACAAGAAAGGAGAACTGAAAAATTAGGCATAAACACAAAAGTAAATGAGGTCTCAAATTCATAGTTATAATATTTCAATTGTCTAATTGCTGAACATTTGATAAAATAAAACACTAATTAAAATGTATATAATAAATATTTTTAAAATTCACGACTCACGAACTACTCTGAGTCTCGCGAATCGAGCCTATAAGAGTACACTTAAAAACCTCATTCCTAAGTGGATTGAGAACTTTTAATCCAATGCCACTTAATTCAAGAATTGAATTGGATTGAGGTCACGGGTAAGCCAATTTTGACAGCTGTGGTTGTGGCGACAAATGACACAGGTAGGTAGGTATCAAAATTATGCACCTTGTAATTGTAAGAGAAGAAAAGAAAACAACAAAAATGGAATTAGCAAAACGCCAACTACCCCTTTTTAGCTCTTTGTTAAAGACGTGGAGTGGAAGAAGCTTCGTTGAGTTCAACATCAATGTCTAATTGAATCATGACAATGGCAGAATATGGGGTTAAAAAGTGGAGGAGGATATTGTAAGTAAAGCGAAATGGTGGGTGGGTGTTGCTGATGTTGACATAACATATTAGCGATTTGCACGGCGGAAAAGGAAACAAGAAAGAGAATCCCAAAAGGGTCCTTTCTTTCTTTCTTTCTTTCTACACATATATATGGCGTCACCAGCGACATTACTTCATCATTATTCTCCTCGCCCTTCTTTCTCTTCCAATTCTTCTTCCTCTTCTCCTTCCCCTTCCCCTTCCCCTTCTTCTTCTTCTGCATCTTCTTCCTCCTTCGATCAACGCCGATGCTTTAATTGGAAATTTCTCGCCTTTTCTGGTAAATCTTTAATTTCTATCTTCTGTTTTTTTTTTCTATTCGATTGAAATTGAATTAACCCCTCGGTCTATTGAATTGAAATGTGTGCCAATTTTTGATCTTCTCTCTTTTAATTAGTAGATTAATTGAATTGTTTGATTAATCAAGGAAAAAAAGTAGGGGGTGTTTTCAGTGCATATTAGTTGGATGGGTGGTTGAATACTGAGGCTAATTAAAATGCAGATGGATAGAAATGATAAGATACAAATTAAACGCTTGAGCAATTTGATTTTATCTCAAAGTACAGTGTGAAAAAAAGGAGTAGCTAGTGAATATTTGTTGGTCAGATATGGATCAATTATTGCTGAATCAAATAGTTCTAGATTGATTTTTCCTCTTCTTATGGATTGTTGGAGTTGTCTAATGGGAAAGAGGGACTACCATTCTGCAAATAGTAGTGATAGTTGACCTGTACTCACATTTATCCATTCTATGTTTGTTAACCGATAACAGAAATAACTCGAGCCTTTGGCCGCCGATGTCGTTTGGATTTGCCATCTCTGTAAGTGTTCTTTTCTGGACACTCTATTGCTAAGGAAATGAAAGGGAAGTGGTGTTTTATACTAGCTTCTTGGTTCTAAGGCGAGAGAACCTTGCCCAAGACATTTAGTTGGTTACTTGCTGTAGAAATCACTTTAGAGATGGCTTTATGTGCATCCAGATTTGTGCTTCTCAGCAGGGCCTGCTCGGATAGGATTGATCTGACCATGGGCTTGCTAGTATTGGAGAGTGCAATGTAATTAAACTTTCCATCCAAATATTTGGGGCTCCTGCTAGTGGTAAGGTTCAAACTAGGGAAATGTGGTGACCAGTGATCCAAAATTCCGGGCTAGAAGAAAATCTACTTATAAAAGGTTGGATAAGATCATTTTGATAGAGGCAACATTACCAAATACCAACCCACGTCATATCCTCATTTCTTATCTTTGTTTCAGTTAGTAAGAGATTGGAGAAATTAATGATAACTTTTCTCTGGGATGGTGCAACGTACCATCTTGTGAATTGGGAAAGGGGTATGACCCCATTGAAAGTAGTGGGGGTTGGGAAAATCGAATGCTGGATATCTTAAACAGATAATTGTCAGGAAAATTGTTATGGAGGTTTGCCAACAAAGGGGGATCCATGTGGAAGATAGTCATAAAAAAGGTGGTGACCAATATCGGTGGTTCGCAAAGGAAGTAACATCATCTTATAGGAAAATTCTGTGGAAGGAATGAAGGACAAGATGGCCTTATACAAAGTTCAAATCAGATATATGAATCGAGGTCAGTTCTGGCTAAACCTCTCGTGTGGGGATAAACTTTGAAAGATGACTTCCTACACCTAGCTGGCAACAAGAATGTTGTAGTGGCTGAGATCCTAGAAATGACACACTTATTTGTTTTAGAATATAACTTCTAAAGGACCACTGCAGTGTTGAGAGTATGACAAGGTGGAGCTGTTTCTACTGAGGTTCTATATTCATGCATCATACAGGAAAACAGGTGGTATGATTTGAGACGGATACCTTGGAAGCACTCCATTGTCAAATTGTATTATAGGTACGGAATCAGAGGAGGGGAGCTCGAGCTCTGACCTTTGTGGAGAGGTTTATGAATGACAAGGAAGCAAAGCAGATGACATTCTTTACAAGTAATGCAACTTAGGAAGCAATATTGGCTGTGGCCATAAAAAAAGAGGTTGTATAGCAGTGTTGTCAAAAGCAAAAAGCACAATAAAGCTCTAAGGTCCGTTGGGCTTTTAAGCGCAAACAAAAAGTGGGTTTTAATGGAAAAAGGCTCGAGGGGAGAAACACGACAAATATATGCTCCATATATCCCAATTTATATGACACACTTTCCTTTTTAGTCAATCCCAAAAAGCATGACACACTTTTATATTTAGTAACAATTTAACTTTAAAATATCTATTTTACCCTTAATGAGAAGATTTTTAGCCACAAACATTTATGACTTATTTTGGACCACAAATTTCAAAAGTCTTTCTTTCTTAAACTCTGTGCCATTTCAAACAACATCACGTAGATTGGAACAGAGGGAGTATATACATTTAGTCCAAGACTAATAATTATAAGAATGAATGACATGTATATGAACAAAGAAATTGAAAAAAAATTGCAATAAAGTGAAACATCAATTGTTTAGTGTCGCCTCTTCAGAAGAGGCTCATTGGCAAGGAAAAGTATTCCTTAGAACCTTGATGTCGACATTGAAGCGCACATTAGAGGCGAAACACTCAATACTTTTTGAGCCTCACTTCAGGGCTTAAGTGCGTTTAACAACAAAGTTTTTAGCTGATATTGTCTATGCAATGATATTGGAGAAAATGTGAATCCTCTTCTACCAAACTATTACTTTGCTTTGGAGTCGTGGATGTTAGTATATGCACTATTGAACATTCATTGTATGCTCCCTCACCCAGTAGTGAACATGTCGGAGAGTTGGAGACAGGGAAGAAAAAACATTGGAAATTGGTGTCGCAACAGTTTTTGGACACTATGAAGAAATAGGAATAAGAGCTCTTTTATTTAGTTATTTTTAGTGCAAGAGGGATATACCCTTACTTGTTTTGGAGGTTGGTCGGATCTTCTGGTAGTTTAATGTATTTCACTTTTTCAAAGACATTTACCCTCCCCATACCTCACATGTGGGGTTACATTGGGTATGTTGTTGTACTTTTGCAAAGGCAACACTTTTTTGGTGCATTATTAATGCAATTTTTGAAAGAAAAAAGGTCTAGGTATAAAGATACTTACCTGATAATTTTCTAAGTCACCAAATTCTTAATTATAGACCGACACAATATACATATTTCGTCAACATTTAGAAGAGTATCAAAATTGAAATATTTTAGGACGCATAGGATGGACAATTAGAGTTGTAAGACGTGCACTGGGCGAACAACTCAAGGTGTAAATCATGCAAGGGACGAGTGCCTTGAGAAGTTTAGAGGCTGCCTCGACCTTAGTTAGTCTTGTGTGAATATTAACTTCACCTTTGAGACATTGGTCAACTCAATGATTAAACTTTAATCAACATGTAAGAAGGATATGTTTTAGTCATTGCCATATTGCTTGTGCTTTTATAATGGGAGCTGTAACTTGCTTCTACCCAATCCCTTACCTGAGGTTGCAATTTTAATTGCTCCATCTTACATACACTATACTTGTTAGGGTTGAAACTGCTCCAAAAAAATGTAATTTCCTGTTCCCCCTTGAAGTTATCACTATTTTGCCAACTCTTAAACTGAAGTCTGTTTTTTGGGCAAATCAATACTGTTTGTTCTGTAATTATAGTCCAGGCTAGAGCCATAGAACCTGCTCTCCTTTCTCCTGGTGGATTGTGCAGTTGGAAACGATATCATTAGGTGTTATATCATTTATGCGCTTGTAGTGCCCTTGGTGAACATGTTGGCTTTGAAGCTTGTCTCCTCTCTGATTGCAGTCAACTGTTTTCTGAATTTTGAATAGCCATGAAGTATATCTGATTTAGGACATAGTTTCTTGTGTTCTTCTGCAAAATCCTTACCGTTGTTTACACTTCAAATGTCTTGGCATGTATGAACCCTCTTTTTTTTTTTTTGCGATTCTCTGAGGATTTTGTCCACCCCGCCTGCAGGGATAAACAACATCTGGAGAAGTCAAAGCTTTAGAGCCCATGCAATGAGTACAACTGAAGGAAGTGTTATGTCACCGAAAGTCTTGATGGATACGGGGGATCAACCTGAGCATCTTCTAGTCCTTGTTCATGGCATCTTAGCAAGGTAGGGAACTTTGTTTACTCATCCTGAAAGGGATGCTTTCACGTGTCTACAAATTTTGTAGACATGTGTGTAGATATAATATGTGTGTACATGCATTTGAAAAAATGTAATGCGAAGTGAACATGATTTTTTTAGAGATTTAGAAAACTGTAAGAAGTCTGGGTGTTGGGGTTTGCAGATTGAAAAAGAAAAAAGAAGAGACATTGAGGACAATAGAAAGCATAAGAAGAAGAAAAAAGGAATAAATTCACAAGGTTTAAATGTGAGCATACTAGTAAATAATTAGCTGCTATTCTCCTTTTCTATACAAAGAAAACATTGGAATTTAAAAGACGGTGATGGTATATATCAAAAGGATTAGTAACAAGATGCAATAAAGTAGGGTTTTATGCATAATCATGTTCAAGCCGACAATTACTTTAAATCTGTATGGATTGACAAGTGAAGTTGCTCTGGCGGCAAGAGCACTACATTTCCAACGAAGAAGTTGGAAGTTGCGGTCGCCCGATGGAGTAAAGTGGGAAAAGGCTACTGTTGACTCCTCTGAGGTGTTTGGGGTTTACCACCACCAACATACCCAGTGTAATCCCCCAAGTGGGGTCTGGGGAGGGTAGTACAGACTTTACCACTACCTTTGTGGGGTAGGAGGCTGTTTCCGATGGGGTTTACCATATTAAAAAAAAAGTAGTCTCAATCTGAATGGAGTAAAAAAGTGCCTGTTGGTCTTTCCTCTATTTTTGCGGGGCTGTTAATTTGAGTAGTCAATTTGCCCATTGTCAACCATGCTCAAGCCTTGACTTTCTAAGTGCTCAAGCAAGGCGAAGCTTTAACATTAAGAAACATTATTATCAGAATCAATTATCATTTTAATTTTTATGTGGCCTGTGGTATGTAGATATTATGTTTGAATAGTAGTGCTATCCCGAGGTTAGGTTTAAGTGGTCTTACTTTCTCACTTTCAATACGCATCAGATGGTTGGAACTTTTCCTTTTCCCGGAGTATGAAACTTGACCTGAGCATTTCTCCAGGTGACATATATGTCTATATTTGTTTGTGTATCACTTTCATATTTCGCGCTTGAACTTTTTTCCATGTTCTTGAGGTTTATTTACTTCCTTAATCCATGATCTGTTTGTCGAGGGCTGTGTCTGATATTTGTGTATGGGCGTCTTAAATGCTGATATCACCCATATCAGTCAATTAACTACGGCTCAACCCCAAATAAATGTTTATATCTTCCATGGTCAAAAACTTCTTCCGTAAAATTAGCATGCTGTTGTTTGCATCACTGAGCTTTCCAAGGAATGCAGCCCAAGTGACTGGACATACGTACAAGCAGACTTGAGGAGGCGGTTGGGAAGAAACTTTTTGATATATGGTACATTTTTTAGTGAAACTTGTCCTTATATTCTCATGTATTTGTTTTTTAATTTTCTAGGTTTTTTCTTGCTTCAATTTTGCATGCTACACCAAGAAAGTAAATGCTGATATCAAAATCCAAGAAGCTATCTGACTTGTCTTTTTATGGCGTTCAGCAAGTTCATGTAATACGTTCACTAAAACCTTCACTGGGATTGATGGAGCTGGAAAACGACTAGCAGATGAAGTGAGTATGTAAAAGAGGTCACTGTGCTGTATAGTTGTGAGTCTGGTGCTACTGCGTGGTCTCGTGGTGTAGGATAGATGGCTATAGTTTTCTTGTTTGGTTGGGAAAGAAATCTGATGCTATTAAACTTTTTAGTTCTCTTTTAGGTTAGCTTGGTTATTTTTTTAATTTGTATGGTTATCGTGGGTTTTTGGTTATGGCAATACTCTATCCAAAGCAATAAAACCCTGACAGGAAGGTATATCCTATATGGGTAGTTACTGTTTAAGAAGTGTAGGTCAATGTTGTCTTGTAGTTTTGCAGCAAGTGGATAAAATTTCAGCCCAGTACAATAGTTGCTGAAAAATGTCCAGCTTTCCATTAGTGCATCACATATAGATTTTTCTAATTGTCTAAATTTTACTTATAATAGCTGGTCTTTTCCATTTGACCTGAATTCAACTGCAACCGTACTTGTAAAGTCGGCCTCTATACCCTTCACAAAAAAAAAGTTGGCCTGTATCTACCTTTTACTTCATATGCATATTTCCGACATAATTAAATGAAAATTGTCATCAAAAGCTAGTTGTTTCAGCCTGCATTCTGTATTCGTCTCAGAAACTCCAATTTATGTCAATGAAGTATATGAATGGTCGAATTTCACCCTCTTTTTTTTTTTTTTTTTACCAAATCCAAAAAAGAAAAAGTATATGAATGGTCAAATAGTTTCCAGCCACACTTCTAATTTGAAAACATAACCCTCTTGAATCCGTGCTTATTAGGTGGCTACTTTCAAGTTTCCAATATATAGCTTGTGCTTACAGAGTGAAACTAACGCTCATCTTCTTTATTTGGAACTTCTGATTATAAACAGGTCAGGCTGGTTGTAAAGAAGAGAGAAAGCCTGAAGAAGATATCCTTTTTAGCTCATTCTCTTGGTGGATTGATTGCAAGATATGCACTTGCCGTACTTTATTCATCAGACAACTGTAATGAGCAGTCCAATGATGCAGTTACTTCAACTAGTGCAAACCTCAAACCAGTAGGCTCCTTAAATATAGATTTGATTGCTGGCCTGGAGCCAGTCAATTTTATCACCTTGGCTACACCACATCTTGGTGTGAGAGGGAAAAATCAGGTCAGTCCTCATGGTACAATCTTATCACTTATTCATCAAAGAATCTTGTCTCAGTGTTTCTTAAATGGGAGATTATGTCTATTACAACTCCTTGTTTAGGGATTTCAGTTGCTTTTATGTATTTTAAGTATATATATATATATATATCTCCTCTTTTCATGTTTTTAAATATGTAAATCTCGTAATGGAGTCTACCTGAAACTTGAGTGGAATAGTAGGTGCCAGTGGAGTAAAAACCTTTAAAACGTTTGTGTTAGTTCTAACTTAGATGTTAAAATGGAATCTTATTTGTAAATTGTTGTGCTTGGGTTCGTCATGCACATCTATAATAAAGTGCCGTCAGTCATTTGTATTTTTGGGCATATACATTGTTTCTAGAAAAATGTCTAATAACATTCATCTTTTCATTTGAGACGTCTTAAGATGTTTGATACCATTATATTCTACATAAATTTCACAACTTTCAAAGCTCAATTTTATTAGTTATTCAAATTTTAAATTTGAGATTTGTGATCTCTGTGTTCCAACTTTCAAAAATTTCCCGTCATTGATGTATTTTAAACTCCGAGTCCATTAAAATACCATCATATAAAATGAGACAGAGGCGAGGGAGTAAAATTTTGTGAGTTCTTCATAAGAGTTGAGGCTTAGTGTGAAGTACTAGAAAAGTTGATTCCATCAGCTTTTATTGTGTGCTTTATGAGGATAGAAGGATAGAAGCCTGTAGATATGCACGGCTGTGATAAAGCTTTTTATGTCATGGAAAGCAACTGCTGGAAATCTTTGTAGTCTTCATCATCTTTACAGAATATCCAAAAGACACTTGTTACTCCAATTTTACTACTGTGTGGACCCTTCCTTTAATTGGTGCACAAATCTTTTAACAGGTATCAATGAAATGGCCAAAAGAAAACTTTTCATTTACTTTAGAGATTACTTTACTTTAGTGTTTTTTTCCCATATCAAATGTTGTTTTAAATAAGAGCACCATTTTAAGCGAAAGTTGAAAATTTATATCGTTTAATATTGAATGAGAGAAACTATGCCAGTACTTATTTACTTTAATAAATTATACAAGTGTTGATCAATATTTACAAGTAAAAAAAGTGAACCAGAACACATTCTATTTCACTAAAGCAAATATCAGGAAAGAAAAGCAATTTCATTTATTATTAACGACGGATTATATAAAAGCAACCCATAATGGGTACACTGCTTACCTTAAAAAAGATAGTATAGTAATGGGTACACAGTGCCACCAATAATCATGAACTAAACATTTTTTTTTAATATTTTGCTGCCAGGCCATTAATAAGTGAAGTGTCAACAAACCTGAAACCAGTTATTGTCTTAGCTCATATTGTCTTATGTATAGGAGGATATCATATTTTGGGACATTAATGTTAGGTTGAATGAGTCATTAAGTGTTTTCTTGAATCAGTTTAAACCATAATATGATTATCTCTCAGAATTTGGAAGGTATATTATTAGTAGCTTATCTAGAAAAAACTGTTATATGATTCCTTGTAACAACTCCTGACATCAGGACAGTTGATTAGCTTTTACTTTTCAGCTTCCTTTTCTCTTAGGGTTGCCAATCTTGGAGAAACTTGCAGTACCTATTGCTCCTATTTTTGTTGGTCAAACTGGTAGTCAGCTCTTTCTTACAGATGGCAAACCTACTAAACAACCTCTTCTGTCAAGGATGGCATCAGACTGTGATGATGGAAAATTTATGTGAGTAGAAATATCTTCACCAGTCCTTGATGCAGCTGTTTCTCCCATGCCTTTTGTTTATCTTATTCCTGGACTTTCCTTCTTGCAGATCAGCGCTTGGTGCTTTCAAATGGCGTGTTCTTTATGCCAATGTCTCTTATGATCGTATCCGTTGCAACTCATTTGTTGTTTCTTCATTTAATTAGCAAAATTAATTCATTGATAAAGGTCATTCCAGTGCTTCTTCTCTCAATTTTTTGAATTGATTAAAGTGGTTTCTTGACATTATCTAGATATGGTTGGTTGGCGTACATCATCTATAAGAAGGGTGACAGAACTCGTCAAGGTAATTTGTGATTTACTATTCATTTGTTACTTTAATTGTCCATAAATATAGGTCTGTGAATGTTGGCATTTAGTTGAGATAAAGACGGAAAAGGACATCCAAGTATCATTGGTTAGGGAAGCAATATTTACTTAAGGGTCCTGATCTAAATTTTATTTGGCCAAGTTTGACCAGATCTAATTGAAATTCCTGGGAAGATATATTGGGACAATATGAGAACTGAGATTATTTCTTTTGAAAAGAAGAGAACTGCAATTTGAATTAGTCAGAACAATAGGAAGTGCAAAACACAATTTGCAAAGAGAATTGCAAGAATTCCCTGTATCAGAACTATTAATTAGTTTCATTTTGTACAATAATTAAAACTTAAGGGTATATCAGATGTGAGATGAAATAGCTTGAGTACCATAAACTGCCTTGTAGTGAACCAAAACCAGATAATTTATCTATCAACTTTTCTTCTACAGGAACCTTCGATTTTAATGTTGCATAGACAATAATGAAAACTTAAAGGCTTATGCACATAACCTGCACATGGGTAGGTAATCATCTCTCCATCCATGATAGCACATAACTTTCCTATATAATTCTTCTTTTAAGGGATTAGACAAGGAAAATTACTTTGACACTTCATTTGCATCTTCCCTTGAAACAAAAAAAGAAACCTTGATTTTATGTTTAGTGTACTGAAGTTAGAATTTAGAAACTGTCACAAGTTTTAGACTTTTCACTTGCATACAAGTTTCCTTGTATGGGAAAATTGATTTCTCAAAGTAACACTATGTTAAGAATGTGCCACCAAGACTTAAATGTAGGTTTTATAAAGTTGTTGGTTAGACCAACTATGTTGTATGGGGCACAGTGTTGGCCGATAAAGAACACGCACGTCCAAAAGACGAAAGTAGCGGAAATGAGGATGTTGAGATGAATATGTGGGCATACTAAGAGAGATAAGATTAGGAACAAAGATATTCAAAACAAGGTAGGAGTGGCTTCCATAGTGGACAAGATGAGGGAGGTGAGATTGAGATTGTTCAGACATGTAAGGAGGAGATGCATAGATGCCCCAGTGAGGAGGTGTGAGAGGTTGACTATGGTAGGTATGAGAAAGGTAGAGGTAGGCCGAAGAAGTTTGGGGAAAAGTGATTAGACAGGACATGATACATGTGCAGCTTACCGAGGGCATGACTCTAGATAGGAGGATATGGAGGTCAAGGATTAGGGTAGCAGGTTAGTAGGTTTTCAATCGTTGTCTACTTATCCTTATCAGTATTATTAATAATATTCTCCTACTATCTTATTCTTCAATTTTATTATTACTACTTGTTCCTTTGCTTTTATATCATATTATTTGTTGTTGCTACTGTTCTTTTCCCATTATTTGCTACATGACTTCTTCACTATTGTATTTCCTTTCCTTATTGATTTTGATATCTTTTTCTTGAGCCGGGGGTCTATCTGAAATAACCTCTCTATTTTCATAAGGTAGAGGTAAGACTGTGTACAAAACACCCTCCCCACACCCCACTTGTGGGATTACCCTAGGTATGTAGTTGTTACACTATTTTAAGTTAGAATTACTTGCTAGTTGTCCAAAGATGAATTGGACTATATGATCGTGAATTACTGTTTGCCTCCGACGAAAAAATGGCTTTACTTTGAATGAAAAGAAGTATTTTCATTTCTGTTTTCACCCTGGACAAAAGTCCGCTGTAGTTGCCTATCATCAGGCGAGGGATGTGATGCAATTGAACTTTACATTGAGGGAGCTGTTCAGTTCTCCTCAACTGCTATTGCAAATTATGATTGTTGGCCCGGTTATTCCATGATTTATATGTCATTTTTTTCTTCTTTCCATAAACGAGGAAGTGTATACTTTATGCAACTGAGACTGATATTCTTTAGTAAATGGCAAAAGAATAGTTCACACTGTGCTCATTTTATGGCTGGATATGTCTTATTAGTCTTCTTGTTAAGTATGTGCATTTGCTGTGTTATGCATGCATACTTGTGATTCTCATAGTTGGATGAATATAATACTCACAAAGGCATGGTATCATCTGAAATCTTATTCATTAGCAGGATTATAGCTGTAGAACTCTGAAAAGTAACGATCTTCTGGAAACAGAGTTTTTTCATAGGACTTCATGACCCAACGATTTTGTTTGTGTACAATTCTAAAATTTTATTAAATTTGCAGCCCTCTTGGCGATCTTTTGATGGCTACAAACATGTAGTAGACGTGGAATATTGTCCTCCAGCTTCATGTGAAGGACCTCATTACCCCCTCGAGGCAGCCAAAGCGAAGGAAGCAGCTCAAAATGCACCAAGCACACAGAGGACATCAGAATATCATGAAAGTATGGAAGGTAATAGTACTAAGAGAGCTGTTCTGTTTTGTTGCAATGAATCTCGATGACGCGATATCTCTATATTATACTTGAATCTTACTACTCTTTTCGAACAGAGGAAATGATAAGTGGCTTGCAACAGTTGGGGTGGAAAAAAGTTGATGTTAACTTTCACTCGGCGTTCTGGCCCTTTTTTGCTCATAACAATATTCATGTAAGTTCCTTCCATATTCTATTTATTTATGTTCGTCCCTGTCTGGGTTCTAATTCGATCACTATTTTCCGGTGACAGGTGAAGAATGAATTTTTTCACAATGCTGGAGCAGGAGTGATTGCTCATGTCGCAGACCACATAAAGCAACAAGAGAAGCAACCTGAATCGTCCTCCTTAATTACCCCTAGCTTGTAACTCATCTAGTTGTACAGAAAGCAATTCAGCGTACGTTTAACTGAAATCAAAACGTTATAATTGATTGCGAATGTATATTTGTCAGAACACTACTGGTGTACTTGGTTATAGTGCTGATTTCAGCAGTAGTGAAGCCAGGTTTTTGGTCAAGCATATTCAAAATATATGTATAGTAATATGATTTTTGACGAAGAGTATTTAATTGACCACCCTTTGCTCCATCGCCAGTTTCAATAGGAAGACTGTTGAAGTTAGCTTTGTATCCTGTATTGGTTGCTATCTATGACATATTATGTGATTTTTTCCTTTCCATGTTCAAAAGGAAAAGTAAATTGAAGAACATTACTGACAATATGAAAAAACAACAACTACATATTTAATTTTAAATATGGATAATGCAAGCAAAAGAACACAGCTATAGCACACCTTGACTCTGATTCCATTGTAAGCTCCATAATCCCCCTCCCCCTTTGTAGCAAATGAAACATGTAGGGGAAAATAGAAACAAAGAGAGCAATCAGAGAATTGCAAACCCCCTAATGATCATACTGAATCAGCTTAAATCACATAATAGAACAACCAGTTGCATTGTCATCACTAAACATGTGCCTGGTTTGTTCATCGAAAATAGTATTGTAAGGAAGCTCTGCATAGGAACCGTGAACATGGCCATTGTAGCCATGCACGCGGTAGTTGTAGGAAGAAGGCGGGGCATAGTAAGTGCCCGGCCTGCTGTAAAATGTGTCACAATAATAATGGTGCATATAATTATGGTATTCAGGATTGTATGGATATGGCCATAGTTCAGCTCTCTTTCCAGTTTTCCTCACTGTTTTGAGCACTTTTTTCTGATCTGCCCATCCTGTTACTGTCACCTTTTGCATGTTCATGTCTATGTCAATGTTGTCCACTCCTATGAATACCAAAAATTAAACAAAGTAAATTCAAGGGTTTGTAAGAAAATATACATCACCAAGGGACTAAAGAAAATGATACATATAAACATTTTCACAGCCTATTTGGCCAAGCTTTTGGAAAGTTAAATAAATTTTTTTTCTAAAGTGCTTATTTTAGAGAGTTGCAATGTTTGATCAAGATTTTAGGGAAAAACTCAATTATTTTTTAGCAAATACCAAAAGTTGTTATTCAGTTGTTGATATGCTCATAATGGTGACGTTATTGTTACTGTGATCAAAGAAGCATTGCCAAATATGTCCCTAGAAAATCAGAAGTAGTAAAAAGTTGACAAAAATAATAGCATTTTTTTTAATCATGACCAAGCACAAATTGTTATTCGTATATCGACAAAAGTATTTTCCAAATAGATTAGTCACTCAAACACCAACCGGTACTCTCCATAGTTTTTCAAAATTCACTTACGATAAAGACCACTTTTCAAACAAACTATCAGTATTGCATATTAACATGTACAAACTCAGATTATATCATCGACTTTTATCACTTATTTATCAAAGCATCTTTGGCAAATCAATATAGAAGCATTGTTCGTTTAAATACATTGTTCTATACAGAAGGGTCAACTAGACGCACTATTCTTATGCTTGAGAAAATAAATTAATAGAATAAGGATATAAAAGTAATCAACTCTTCAAATCAATATTTATGGTTAGGTCCCAAGAATTATTGGATAATGAGAAAAATCAATTCTATATCCCAAGCATGGAGACACAAAAAAACTCACCAGCTGTGTGAATGACGACTTTGGTCATATGTCTATTTGGTGGATACATAATAATTTAAACGTACTTGTCTCCAACTAAAAGTTGAAAGAAAACTATTTAATAGGAAAAGATCATTGTATAAGATATGCTTTCACATTTATTATAATTCTATTACAAAGCTGGGCAGGGTTGTCTAATCAAAAAAATTTAAATAAAAGGGAATGAGTAAGATTATTGTGGCATACACTTCTAGAAAATAAAGACTTAGCGATGGACTTTCCTGGCTAAACAATAAAAATTCTTTGTTAATTCATTTAGTGGTGAATTCTAAAAAAAAAATTATTTAGCTACGAATAAGCTAAAGATAATTACTGATAAATTTCATAGCTAATTCTATATTTTAAAAAAAAAGAGATATATATACCAACCATGAAGCTTCTTGAGAGCTTTCCTTATTTTGTTTTCGCATCCTTGACAGTCCATGTGCACTCTCATTTACACAATCTAAATGAACAAACTATAACTTATTTAGGATTTAAGAATTACTCGTTCGTCTCGTTGTATAAAAAGATTTATACAAATATCAAATGACTTATAATTATGGCGTTATAGAAAATCTAATGATAAACATTAATTGTTATGCAATCTGATAAAAATAATAACTAATCTGCTATTAAAAGTTAAGATTATGAATATTATAATTAAAAAAATATTTCACTAGCGTAAATAACATAAATTGCTTAATTTATATCATCATATATAGCACTTTCCCTATTTCAAGAATTTATTTGCAAATAAAATATCCCTTGTAACGGCTACGGCGCAATATGCTTAAGTCATCATGAAAACAAAGTAGATTGTTCCCCATTTATTTTTATGAAGCTAATTTTTTTAAGCGCTTAACACCATCTTAATATTATTAATTAAAGTTGAGATATTGGAGTGGAAGAGCCACTTTCTTTCTCTTTGTTGCATTCTTTTCGAGCCTCTAACCTTTACTTATGCAATTGTCATTTTATACTCAACAGAGAAAATAATAGTAACGCATAGTATTGCATGAATTCTCTTCTTTAGCATACTGTGACTAAAAAAGTGTTCATTACTACTAAGTAGTATTATTTATCTTTATTTGACTAGGAGATATATAGATGTTAACACTATAAACAGATCATACTCATTTTATTCATGTACCAGACTAGCTAATAGTATTATTTATGTGATATTTTTCTCTTCTTTGAGAGAGCCAAGTCGACAAATGTTTGAATTAAATTGGATTAGATTAACTTAATATTTTAAAATTAAAATTTAGATATTCAAAATCTACAAAAGGTATTATAAGTTGCAATTTTCTCATGTCAACATGATAAAAAATATATATTTTAAAACGTTGACAAAAAAATTAAATAATTTAAACCTCGAAAAGCGAAAAGTGTTACATAAATTATCGAGCGAAAGTAGTAGGAAAAAATATGCTCACAAAACCCTTTTTAAGTACTAGCATCTTAAAATAGAGATTAGCTATAGGTAGCTCTTTTTCATAGAAACCAGTGGGCAAAAAAGTTATAGAAACCAACTTCTGAATTTCTCCATTTTCACATATATACACATATACTTATATGTGATAAATGCATGCTTATCTCTCTATAATATAAACATGCAGAACCGTGATATCTCCCGTTTAAATCTTGAATCCCCCTTTGCATATATAAACGCACACATTCATATATGGGGTTGGGAATGGTAATTCAGTGACGTAACATAAAAAAGACATGAGTTAAGAAGCAGACCGTCATATTGTGCGACTTTGTGATGATGGAGGAGCTGGCAACACAAATGTAGACTTCTTAATTTAGATGAAATAATGTCTGTTTAATTCATGTGTCTTTGTGTGTCTATACTAATACTGTGTGTGGGTTTATATACTCAAAAAACTTGACCTGGCCACTGGCGAGGCATGTTTATCTATTAATTGGAGCGTATACACATAAGAAAGATAAGGAAAAATAACTAAAAATAGTAGGTCCGACCCACAATCATATTATCTTTTCTTTTCTCACATTTTTATTTGACCATAGGTTGTTAATTTTTGGAGACAAAGCTTGTGCTATGTGGGCCACAAAAGTTTCAAGAAAATAATACTCGTATAATAAGAAGAAATGGGTCACGATAGAAAGCACACTGAAGTTGCGGCTTTGATAGCTAGCTAGAGTGGGTCATTTGCACCTAGGGTTATTTTTAATTTTTCTCTCTAAAGATAATTTTTTTAAGGATATAAATTTATATTTTTTACATTATAATATTTCACAAGTTATGTTTTATTCTCTTTAAAAAACTTATGTTCCCCTAAACATGAGTTCAATTGCTAAGAACAGAAATTAAAAATCAGCTCTCATTTGAAGGATAAATTAAAATTAAAGACCAGCTTATTTGAAGTGTGAAGGGACAATCCGCAATTAACCACTCATCTATTCACGTCCTTGTTTTGGGGAAAGTTAAAAGGTAGTTGCTATATATGTACTATATATATATATAGTAATGTAATAACAAAAAAAATCATTCTTATAATCTTGATAATACAACCAACCTTGCCATAAGGATGGGCATTATCGTGATAACGATTTTCTAAAACAATAGTCCCCTTTTATTTTAATTCCAGTAATATCATATAACTTTACGTAACTTTCCCTTCTTATTAACAAAGATTATTTATTATTATCTCACCGCTAATTATTTTTTTATAACCTGAATGTTTCATCGTAGTTTTCGCATACTACGAATAATAAAGTTTGCTGAAACCATCAAATTGGAATTGTTATAAGTAGTAAGTAATTAAGAATGTATATATATGAAAAATCATAGAAATTGTAGGGTATTTTACTAAATTTGTCAAATTTACTTAACAAGCGCAAGACTAATGACGTACGTACGTATATACATAACACTGCGTATTTGATTGAGTACGAAAAAAGTTTTTATAACACATTTCAAAGGCATGTAGTTTGCTTCGTTTTTAACATGATATTGACATCTAGCTAGCTACCTCCCATTGTACCTTTTTGGTTCTTTTAGTTTTGGTCTCACGTACAATAGTAGTCGAAAAGAAATAAACATCTTCCAAAGAATATTTAAGACAACTTAATTGTTTAGACATGTTGCTTGTTGAGATTAAATAAAGCACAACGGGAAGGATGGCTTAGTGTATATATACCATATAAATTTTGAAGGGCTTCAAAAGATGATAAGGACTGTACTCTAAACTTGATAAAAATTCCCAGAATATTGATCAATTATATAAGTAGGCTATAATACTAATACCTTATTTTGATGTATACTTCATTTCCTAACTTATAGTTTTTGGCTTATTTTTATTATTTTAACTTTAAAAAAAGTATTTAAAATACTTTATTTATCTCACCCAAACACTAAAAAAGTGCTTAAAAGCACCTAAAGTAAGTCAATCCAAACAAGCTCATAGTCAAATTAATGTTATATATAATAGGCATATAATACTAAATGGCTTATTTGATGTATACTTCTAAATATTTGAGTTATCGTGCTCATGGTAACACTGAGTAGCCAAGTGTGGAGCAGAGATTATTGCTGATCAAGGCAGAAAGGTAGGGCATTTCTTATTTTTATAGGAGTTTTTGTATAAAAAAAAATGGTATCTCTAATTATAGCCTCTCTCAGTCACTTCAGACTAAAACCAAAAGTTTGAAAAAATTTATTCTCTCTAGGTGAAGTAAATTAACCCAAGATTAAGTATAGACCAAATCCTAAGAAAAATTTAAAATCAAGCAAGAAAAGACCCCTTTTTATTTTATATATTCTTCATAGTTGGAAAGAGAAAAAGACAACAGGGTACGCAGTTTCATAACAACAGTCAAGTACTGAAAGATACAAATGTATATGTATCACTCCCTAACATATAAAAAACATAGAAAATGCTGTCATCTATTTAGATTTCATATTTAAAAGATTCGCAATATAAATAGAAAGACGTTTTAAATACCACGCATAGGTTGCTGGGCATGCGAGGGCTCTGAACCGTAAGGATAATTCAATGTGTTCATCAACACTTAATCCTGAGATGTGTATCATCCAAGGCACACAATAGTGATAGTTTTTGTTTGTTTCTTTATCTTTGGATTCATATTTAATGATCCCGGCTGCGTGCTTTAACCATTCAACTATGGATGTTTAGCGAGGATCTTCGTAATCCGCCTCAAGCTATCATGACAATTCACCATTAATCATGGGGTTTAATTATAAACTCTATTGCTTATGTTTACTTTTTTTCACCATTTGATTCTTGTACATAGCAGAACGAAATAACTAGAAAAGTTATTAAAGTCTTCCTCTTCTAGAAGGATCATCTACAAAGCTAAAAAGTGCATAGTAACTCACTGATCGAGCGCTCGTAAGACAACTAGTTGTTGTTTAGGAATGTTGCTTGTTGTGACTTGTGAGTAAATAAAGCACGATGGAAAGGACGGGTTAGCATATACAATACAAAATTTAAAGGGCTTCATAAAGACAAATTTACAGGCAAGTTGTTTGCGCAATAATGTTGCTTTCTGTGATCAGCAAATACAAGTATTCTACTTCAGAGCTTGACTTTTTGCCACTTGTCATTTCAGGGATATAATAGTTCTACTTTTCACCCGTAAAGACTACTAAGCCACCTGTATATGCATATCATGTGCTAGTTCTTAGTATGTACTACTAGATTTTCAATAAACATATACTTACTATATATAATAGGACATATATATCTCTAAAAATTGGCTTACTTCTTTAATCCAATGTAAGAAACTATTGCCTCTTGATGCAGCAAAATTGTCATCTTATTCTTGGAATGAACCAAGAAATGGGCAGACAAATTGCATTTAATAAAACTTAGGATGGCAACAAGTGAAAACTGATAACTATTGATAAATCAAGAATCAAAAAGAGTTTGAAAAGTATTTCTGTATTTTCTGATTTATACTTGATTAACTAGAGAATATTTACATACAAAGACCTATAATTATAAGCATGACTTGAGCACCATGACTTGCAGAATATCAGGGCATATTTTGCGCAATGTCAATGGTGTGATTTTGCATAGTTAAAAAAAAAAAAAATTCTGCCAGATATTTTGGAATCATACCTGATATGGTCAACAACAACCATAGCTTTCATCGGTTTTTCCACGATAAATTCAGTTTCGCTCAAGCAGAGAAGCAAACTAGTGATCAAGAAGAAGCAATTCTTTTGAGAATTCAAAGCTAGCAGGTATGGCAGAGAAGGAAGGAGCAATTGTCAAGAAGGGGCATGAGGAAGGTTTGAAAATGGCACTTTCCCTCCTCGAAGAATTTGAACTCCCAATGGGGCTCCTCCCTCTTGCTGATGTGATCGAAGTGGGGTTCGTGAAGAACACAGGCTACATATGGATCCTGCAAGAAAAAAAAGTTGAGCACAAGTTCAAGATTATCGGCAGTCTGGTACGTTATGACACTGAAATAAGTGGATACATCGACAAGAAGAGAATCAAGAAGCTCAAGGGAGTGAAAGCTAAGGAGTTGATACTGTGGCCTCCAGTTAATGAGATCACTGTGGATGATCCTCCCACTGGCAATATTCGAATCAAGAGTCTGGCTGGCATCACCAAAACTCTCCCAGCTGAAGCTTTTGCTGCTGGCCATTAAGGGAAAAAATTGATGCATATTTTCTGATTCATGACACCTCTGTTTTACTCATCCATAGAAGTTATACTTGTATCCAATTGGTGATTAGCAAAATGGCCAATTCATTATTATTTGTGTGTTAATTGTGTTGTAGCGTTGCAGTTTTTGTTTGGCATAATAGAATACAATGTTTCGTTTTCTGACAGCAATTGTCCTCTTCTTTGGAATTAACATGTTACTATTGTTTCGTTTTTTAAAAAACAACACAATACAAAAAACATTCTCACACAAATTCTTCCAAAATAGTATCCCAAACATTCACTTTCAAAAACACCAACAAAGTAAAATTAAAAAAAGAACAGAAAACGTTTCGCTTGTTTAGCCTAAATGCTGCAGCACGACATTGCACTGCTTTTCTGTAATCTCCCATTATCTAAGCATTTCCAACACCCCAAAAAAGAAAAGGACGATATCAAATTTTAACTCTATCAATTTTATATGTCATTCACACGTAAAAAAAAAATATATCGTATTTGTCGTTCATATATAATTAGAATCAGTTCATGAACAATTGATAAATCGTACAAATTAATCATATGAAATGCATAATCACAATTTCGGACTTCACATTTTGAAGGCCTTAATTTTCAGTAGAAATGATGCCAATTTATGTTTTCATAAATAAAATTTCTGATCTCCAAGTAAAATAATCCCAGACAATTTTAGATGTGAAATAATTAAGATTCATCTGAACCATGCGTTACGTAGTATACATATAATATTTACAAGAATTTTTCTGTAGCAAAATCATATACTGAAAATTAAAAGGCTTAACGATATTTGATATAGGCTTAACAAGGAAAAAAAATGTATGATTCTTCTTCCTGAACTCTCTTCACTAAATGATTTTGATTCACCAAATGATATAGAGCAGTAAGCACATTTGACAGAAAAACATATTTAAAGACACGAACGATACTGTTAAACTCCATTAGAACTATAATTGCTTGTGATTGACACTATATATCAAATACTCCATCAATAAAAAATCGTCTGCTTTCTTACAAAATACGCAGGACGACTGTAAGTTCTTAACTGATTTACATAACTACTAACCATGCCTCAACAGAAAACTCAGGCAATTATTTAAAGATGACACACTCATCTAGTCGACTCTTGTGCAGCTGAAATGCAGGGTTAATCCATGCTCCACAGTTGCACTGCATGCCTGCCCAATTGAAGTAACCGAGCCGAGCTTTACAACCCAGGCACTGAAGCTTATCTTGGACACAACCATCTTCCACTGTTAGATGAGAATGAGTGACATTAGTAATTTCAGAGGACAGAAGGCAATTCTGTATAGAAACAAAAGAACAGTTAGGAATGAGACTAACCAACTTGCATCCACTTCATGGGCTCAACAAAAATAGAGGAGCATTGAGGTAACTCCTTGTAGGGATTGTCGCTTCTCTTTTTCCATTTGAAACATTTTTGGCCTTCACCAGGTTCATGTGGAACAACTTGCTCTTCTGATGCAACAATCCTTCGACATTTCTTGCAGCGGTATATAACTTGAGGTTTTGGATCAATACTAACATCAGAGTCCTTTTGAGAACTATCAATACTAACATCAGAGTTATTAGGTGCTTCCATGGTACTAAGTCACTTTATCTGTTTACAGCCAACGGAAATCAGTGTAAGAGAAGAATATTGCAGAGTTACCATGCATATTCATCACAAGGAGAAACTATCTAGTATGCATGTGTAAGAATAACCATGATTTACTACATCAACTCATGAAGTGTGACAAGACATGTAGCCCATTTTTGTGAAACCCATGGAAATGCCCGTATAACAAGTTAATAACCAAACATCTTTAAAACCATGAAAGATATAGTTCAACATATTGATGTCTTGTACAATTCTAAATGGTTTATACTCACTTCACCCCATTATCTAGCATTTCACAAATCACTTTTCAGTTCAGACCATGGGTATAAGAATTATATACCTAGTTTGAAAGGGCAGCCATGGATTCACATGAACAGAACTTTACCCTTAAGATCCATGATTGCAGAACTATACAACAGAATGAAACTAGACAGGACTTCCAATCAATCAATCAAACAACTACCTCAAATCTCAATCCCAAAGGACGCAGACAATTAAGAGTCAACTATATGAATCTTCTATTTATGTTCGCACTATTTGGATATTTTCCATTCCACCAGATAGGACTCACTACCTCAAATCTCAATCCCAAAGGATCCAAGTAGTTAGAGACAATTATATGAATCTTCTGTATATGTTCCACACTATTTGGAGTTTTTCCATTCCAATATCAACAATTCACACCTTTTTCTCTAAAACTAGCTGTTCCCTATATCTTATACTCATCCTTACAATAATATACAAGTCTCACACCTTCAACTGCTGCATTAAGAGGAAAAATAAATACTAGAGCACTATTCCAATAGACCAAAAGAACCGACCTTGGCAGGATTCTAAAACAGGTCAAAATTGGATATCACAATGTGCTAAACTAGACTTCAATCCCTTCTCATTAACTAATGTGTATATAATTGTCTATAAATCACACTTCAATCCCTTCTCATTAACTAATGTATATGTAATTGTCTATAAATCACAATAACATTGAATCATGTGCATGGCTAGATCGCAAAACCGCCCGAAACCTTACATAGAAAAAGATTACAATCGGCCACTATAATTATTATACAAACAAACTATTCTCCATTCTAATTCAGATATTTTTTCACATACATTTAACGATAATCAGAGGCATACATATACTGATTCAGGAAATTCGTAAGAGATCAGACGGGAAAAAGAAGAAATACAACTTACAGTGCTGATTTTTTTGCAGAAGAAAGAGAAGTGCGAGGATTCGTCGGAAAAAGAACGAGTTTGTTGCCATGAAGGAGTATAGCGGTATTTGAATGTTGTGGTTGAGTCAAATCCGAAATCAATTGGGTTTAGGGTCTCAATTGAAACGGGTTTGGGCTTACAAGTCCAAGTTCAATCTTGGCCTCTACCCTAATTCCCAACGGGTGAAGTGCAAGAATAATCAATTTTGGGATTACTATTTAAATCATGGCCTAAATTATAAATTTTTGTAACTCTAGTCGTTCAAAAAATAAAACCTCGAGACACGAGGAATTAAAATTGTAAATATTTTTGTGTAAAATTACAAGTTTTATTTAAAATTGAGAGATCACATGCGTGAATGAAGTTAAGGCACTTATGCATGAAGTTTATGTATATATCTCAAATGTTCTTCTTTCACTAGAGCAAAATATTAGATATTGATAATATGCTATATTGAGAGCAATTTATATCGTCAGTCTTAGCTCCTCGCGGATTTCCTCTTTCTATTAAGAAATTCTAAAGAAAAAGTCCCTCGGACGAGAAAAGAAGGGGCTTTTGATCGAGATGGGTGGAAGAAGCACTGCAAAAATTGTGGAAATTAGAAACTAACTTCGTTCTATTGCCTAGTGTCTGTTTTCGCCCTTTGCTTCCGGCGAAGGTAAGTAGTCAAAAAAGTTTCCCGTAGAACGCGAGCATTGAGGCTTTCATCGAAACAAAGAGAGAGGAGGAAATCGCTTTCACATCTCATATGACATCTGTACCAACAAACTTCTTCGGATACCAGTAAGGTAGGTAGCTACTCCATCCGATCTAACTCCACAGGATCCAGCTTATTTATTAGATAAGTTAGACCCTTCTCCTTCAGGAGAGGATCCATGAGGCCCTAGAGCCAGGATGCTTGCTCTTGAAGATGAAGTAAACATGGTCATGGGCCAATATCTCAGTGCTGTTGAAGGTATGACTGAACACTTTAACCTAATTGGTTGGGAGTGGGCTTCTCTAATAGCCCCGTTGAATAGGTTGGTGAAGGCTTTTTGAAAAAAGTCTTTTTTTTCTCTTGTAAATGCATTTTTTTCTATTTAGAGGGAGGGGGCTTCAAGTTCTTAGGAAAAGCCATACGAAATAGCTCATGTACGGTTCGGGAGCCGAGGGAACCGAGCATAGAGAACCGGGGGCGGGCAAAAAGATAGGCTACGCAGAGTAGTCACTCTGGAGCAGGTTCTTTGACTGGGATCAATGCATGTATAAACCCTAAAAAATCCCGAAGGTCTAGTCTAGAAAAAATATGAATTTTGTTGGGTTAGCTTTTTGGTAGGAAAGGCGGTCACAGGAAGAAATGAGTTTGCCTTGATTTGATATCGCTCTAGCGGCTCGCACCGAAAATCGTGCTTTATCCCTAGATGTCTAGTCAACTGCTGCGCCTCAATGTATTTCGGGGAGAACCAGCTAACTCTGGGTGTGAATGGCATTTCACCCCTAACCACAACTCACCCGCTGATTCTTCAACATCAGTCGATCGAACCTCCACTTAGTTTCACCCAAGCTTCATCCTGATCTTAGTCATTTTGATCAACATGGCTGCAAGTGGACTTGGCTTATGGGTTTAAACTGACTACGACCAAATTCGTAGCTACTTCAACCAAAAAAAAGGGCGGCCCCCTATTCAAACCAAAAGAAGTACCTCACCTCACTTACGAAGAAATTGTTGGATACAAAACGATGGAAAAAATTGAAGGCGGCTTGCTCTAAACCATGTAAGTTACATCTACTATCTCTCAAATATTGGATTCGAAGGCTCTGCACCTCAATCCTTATTTGAATGGAAAAATAGTAGATTTTCTCCGAAAAGATGGAGACGGAGCTTCCTTCTTGCCTTTCATCATTTCAGGAAAGCTTATTAGAGTAGAGAATTTCCTTTTAGTTCCAATTTTGGTGAATTTATGCCTAAAAATGGGGCACATGAATATGTGATTCTTTTGTAAAATTAAATCTTTATATATATATTTTTAAAAATTGATATAATACTATCGATTGGCAGTTATGCAACAAGAAGGGTAAATTGTGCATTTGGTGAAATGTTGAGTAGGGCTGTTTAAAATCGAATCGAAAAAAGTTATTGATTTATCGGTAATGGGTTATTGATTTAGTGGTTTCGGTAATGATTTTAATTTTTTTTATTATTGGGTTACCGATTCTTAACGGGTTAACCGATAACCCGATAGTAACTTAATAATTTCTATTTATTGCCATCAGTATATAAATTCTTTTTTTAGTTTTCATACTTTTATTTCTTGTTGTCTCAAACTCTTACAATGTTTTACATTTGCTTTAGAGAAAGACGCAATTTATCAACTCACGTGCATGATTCATTTGGTTTGTTACCTTGTTTCTAAGTGATTTTCAATATAAAAAAAATTGCATCAAATTTTAACGGTTAAATCGATAATCGAACCGATAATGATCAATAACTGATAAACCAATATCTTAATGATTCTATAACGGTTTATCATGTTTTGCTTTAGAGAAAGACACAATTTTATCAACTCATGTGCATGATTCATTTGGTTTGTCACTTTATTTCTAAGTGATTTTCAATAGGTTTTTTTTGTATCAAATCTTAACGGTAAAATTGATAACCGACACCATAATGATTAATAACCGATAACCAATAAGCTAATATATTAATAGTTCTATAACGGTTTAGCATGTTTATAAATCGATTATCGATAAATCAAATTGATAAACTTCAAAATCAAACCAAACTGACCGATACGCAATCCTAATGTTGACTTATTCATCCAGAAAACTAGGGATCAAATTCCTACTTGATACATTTTTTCCTTATTTTTTTAGTGATGCACCCATATTTTGAAAATCCTAAATTTGGCCCATTCATTCCTTTTAGTATATTTGAGCTTTTCCAATAACATTTACTTGATTTAAATTTACTTTTCATATTTGAACCGTAACATTAGTACCTGTAATATTAATCTAGGATTTACAGTTATTTACTAAATATATGTTGTAAATAAATTCATATGATGAACATAATTTTAAGGAATAATGGTCCGAAAAATATTTGAATTTTGACGAAAATTGTTATAACAATCTCAAATTTTGGACAGGCCCTATTACCCCCGCACTATTTAATAGTGCATTTTAAAAGTATATTCGTGGATGAGTTAATCTAAATTTTTGTGGGTTTGATAACTATTGTTTGATAACTATTGACGTTATTGTTGATTTTGAAATCAAAACTTTTAGATTTTTCACTGACTTCAACGATATTACATTCAACACAAAATCAAGTTCATTGACTTCAACCATAGAAACTAGCAAACGTAAATACTTTCAAAATTACATCAACTCCAAAAAATGCTTCAACTAGCTATTTTGATCCAAACAACAACACTTTCAAACAAAACTCAACCACGAAAATACTTTTAAAATGCACTATTAAATAGTACAGGAGAGTAATAGGGCCCATCCAAAATTTGAAATTGTTACGACAATTTTCATCAAAGTTCGATATTTTTCAGACCATTATCTCTAATTTTAATCTACTAATAGAATAGTAAATAACGTATCATCAAAACGTTAAAACACTGATAATGTAATTAGTTTGTACACATTACACCCCCATCCAATTCCTTCTTCTATTTGTTTCTCTTTTGCTTTTCTTTTTTTCCTACCGTTTCTAGTAGATAGATACGGACACATACTTTCGTTAATCAGTTGCTTATAATTAAGAAACTCTTTAGATTTAATTGACAGGTGAAATAACATTTGAAGCAATTATAACCATCCATTTACAATGAAACAATTAAGGAAGTCGTTATAAGTACAAATTAATTAGATTAGTGAAGTCTTGCCTTTATTATGCATCATATGAAAACGAAATGGCCGCCATTTTCTGATTACATTTGACTTGAGAGTACGTACGTCATCATATCTCCTGAACAAAACATTATTCTTTATCTTTTTCATTAAAAGGAAAATTTCTCTTTTTCTTAATATTCTGTCCGTCTAAATTCATATGTACTGTTACTTTTCTTTTTAATTCATTTTTAAAAAAATACTATTAAATTTCTATATTTAGCAAGTTTTTTATTCAATATTTAGTTCACCTTAATAATTGATTTACCTACAAAATTCAAAATATGTTTTAAATATGTTATACATATTTTTTTTATGATCATAAAATTCTAAACTTGATAGTAAAAAACAGATATTCCTTTCAAATCACTCATATATCACTATCACTTTTTCTGTCAAGGGGTAAATCTTAACTTGTGGCTAATAGCACAATAGAGTAAGAGACCATGCTTTGCACTAAGGAGACGCATACAAAATATATAACAAATCAAGCGATCCCACAAACCTGACCCAAATTTTCTTTCATGCATAAAATAGATTCCATTTAATTACTTCCAAATTTTTGGGGTCTACACTTTTCGTGTAGATAGTATATGTTTTGCTTCTATCAATAGATTCCTTTTACTTGTAAAGAGGATCACCATTACACGGATTCTATGATAAAGAGTGTTTTTTATTGGATTTTTTAATAAAGTTATTCAATTTTGCTGACCCAAAGATTCTTATAAGAACTATTTGATTCCACAAAGAAGAATTAATCATGAAATGTTTTGTATTTGTCATTTGTTGTGTGTGTTCATGGATTTATTCAATTCACAATTGTCACTAAAACTAAACCAAAGAGATACTCATGTGAAAGAAATTGTGACGTGTGAAAATTCTCCCTGAAAGACATTTAGAGTTATAAGCCAGGAAGGCAGGTTAACCTTTTGGACCAGCAAAGCGTCCATATTTTTTTGTTGCAATTGCATCCTATAGCTTATTTGAACACTCCCATCTAAAACAACGTATTGGAAAAAGGGCCAATTATATTCTTGTACTCTCCTAAGTGGTTTAAATTCTTTCGGTCCAAATATTATAATCTTGTTAAACTCAGTCCAAATAAATATTGATATTCCACACAACTTAGTGATTTACCCTACGACCAAAACAATTGTCGAACATATTTCAATAAAGTAATAAGAACAATAAGTAAAAAAACATAATATTTTTATGTGGAAATACCCAGCTCAAAAAGTTAAAAAAACCACGACATGTAGTTCTTCAATGTGTTCCTTCCATCTTCTGGTAGCATTTGCAAAGTCAATCTTACAATTGCTTTTTTTTTTTGCTCGGTAAGTGCACAAATATTCTAGACAACTTCACCTCTATTTAATTAAGCATAACTCTTCCTAGAGTTATTCTTCACTTCAGATTCCACATTGACTCAAACTCTCTTGACTTAGAGTTCTACTTCAAGTGAGACTCGTTCTTCAATTCAAACTCTATGCCTCTTTAGACTCCTTCTTCAAATCAAACTCTTTGATTCTTTCGTGTTGTAGTCAAACACAACTCTTCAATTGATCACATAGTTGTTTTCTTGAGTTTTATCACGAAGTTAGCATTATCCCTTCCATGATTTCTGCACTCTTTCAACTGTTCGTGATAGTTTACCTTTGGACCATGCTGGCTGACGTGTTTTATCTTTCTTTGTCAATCATCAAAGTTGCATAAACCCCAATAAATATATATATCCTTCCCGTTATACATTGAAACAAATTTACTCTTAATTTTGAAAGAAAATCACGTAGCAAGATAAGAATATTAAATGACCACTCCAAATTTTAAACACTCGATTCCTTAAAAAATCCATCGGCCGTTTAATCTATTTTATCCACTTCGTGTTCTTTTCTTGTTTAAAATGATAGTGCCTAAATAATTAATGAGATCATTTTGTCAGTTTCGTAGCTATTGGAGACTGAAAGTAACTAAGAAGTGCCTACTAATTCAGTTACTAATTAATAAATTAATTATTCTCAGAATGAAGTTAGATTTCCGTGTTAAACATCCCTACCTAGTCAACATTTTCCAAGCTACATACATATGCATGAAATGTGATACACAATATTATAAGTAGTACTTGTTTAGCCTTTAGCTAGGCATGTGTATCAATCATTCAAGTCAAAACTCTTCCATAATGAGTTCCATGTGGTGATGGTTTCGTATAACTATAGTCCATGCACTCCTTTAACAGTACTATAGTACTGTGTCAGATCGATCCACTTGGATGGAAATCATGATGATTTTCCATATATTTAGTGTAATTTCCCAGTAACCCAATCAAAATTTTGAACCACCACTGGTTGCCATGTGATGGAAATATAGAATGTGATTACTGAAAAAAAGATAGTGTTATTTGTACAAGTTAAGTACAACAACAACAACCCAGTGAAATCCCACATCGTAGGGTCTGGAGAGGGTAAAGTGTACGCAGACCTGACTCCTACCAATGTAGGACGGCTGTTTTCGAAAGGCCATGAATAAGCTACTTATAAAGGCCATGAATGCTTTTAATGGTATGTGGCCTTTTGAAGAAAACGTAACATCATGATAATGAGGAGGATCATTAAGTTGTTTTAAACTTGCAAATAGTAATTCAGAGCCAACGGTTTCACAAGATAAGTATGGAGATAACAAAGTGATTGTGTGGGGCCTTTCTATGGGTTAATTTATTACCTATACCTATGTTTGAAGACGCATCTGCACTTGATATTTGATAAATATTTGAATGATATGAATAGCACACTGTTAAGAGTCATTTTGAGCTGTTTTAGTCCAACGACAAGAAGATAATAAAGATTTCTTAAAAAATTAATAAGAGACAATAAAAATTTTCAGGCCGTCGAGGTAGTATGCAACAATTTTCATGCTAAGTACAATAACTGATCTAATTCCATCCAAAAGTGTTTGTTTAACCAAACTTCTAAAATTAGTTTATTAAAAGAGCTTTTCCTTAAAAAAATATTTTTGGTGAAAAATAATTTGTGTTTGACTAATCAATTTCAAAATCATTT
Source organism: Solanum dulcamara (assembly GCF_947179165.1). Classification (NCBI taxonomy): domain Eukaryota; kingdom Viridiplantae; phylum Streptophyta; class Magnoliopsida; order Solanales; family Solanaceae; genus Solanum; species Solanum dulcamara. The sequence continues at coordinate 46,572,428 of NC_077247.1, forward strand.
TGTGCGGCAATTAACGACGTTTGACCAAATTTTTAAAAAGTGTGTCTAACTGTATATTCACAAATGTACTTTTCAAAATAGCTATTTTGGAGAAAATCTGTTTTTAGTTTCCGAAAAATAGTTCTTGCTATTCCCCAAAGCGGTTATTTTCTCTGAAAAGTTTGGTCGAACATAGAGTGTACATGTACCGGATTGGTTCGGATTTTTTATAAATCAAACCAAACCAAACCATTTGTGTCGGGTTATTAAATCTATAAACCAAACCAAACCAATAAAAGTCGGGTTTTTCGATATCAATTTTTCTTGGGTTTTTCGAGTTTCTCGGATTTTCATAGTATCTAATAAAAAGCACATAGCAGTGCTTCTTAAAAAGAGTTCTAGTACAAAATATCAACATATAAGATTGAGACAGAATATTGTTTGAAGTTTTAACTTTATAAGATCGGCTTTTTTTGTATATTATTTAGATGGACTTCTCAAGTCCAAATCTAAATGTAAGAAAGAAAATAAAAATTATGAAAAAATTTTAAAAAATATTTATAAATTACATTTTAATAAATATTTTTATGTATAACATAATTTAAAAGTAGTATATCTATAATCGGATCGGTTTGGGTTCGGTTTGACTTTTTTTTAGTTAAAACCAAACCAACACGAAACCAAGTCAAAACAAACCACTAGTCGGGTTTTTTTCGGGTTTGGTTCGATTTGTCGGTTTAATGTTGTTTATCGGTTTGTCCTGTACAGCCCAATCGCACACCAAATGAGTTAGAAAATTGTGCAAGAAATCCAAAATAGCATGGCTTTATCTCTGCAACAACAACAGGAGATTCAACTTGTAGGAATTTCTTGCCTATAAATACCTTTAGCCAAGCTTGCTTTAACATTCATCCAAGAAAATATTTCAATTTCCTTTTTTCATAATAATTAGTTGTTTCATATATAATGGCTATATTTGCAAATCCTAGCCAATACCTTTGCTTAGCTTTGTTCTTCATAGTTTTGGAACTTTGGAGCTCTCATGTAGCTTCATCACGTCCAATCAACTATGAGGCAACCATGAGAGTTAGGCATGAGCAATGGATTGCCCATCATGACAAAATTTACAACAATTTGAAAGAAAAAGAAATACGTTTTAAGATATTCAAAGAAAACGTGGAACGTATAGAAACTTTTAATGCAGCAGGGAATAAAGAATACAAACTTGGTGTTAATCAATTTGCTGATATCACGAACGAGGAGTTTCGTGTATTACATACCGGTTACAAGAGGTCATTGCACCCTAAGGTTATGTCCTCCTCAAAGCCAAAAACACATTTTAGGTACGCTAATGTAACAGACATACCGCCAACTATGGATTGGAGAAAGAAAGGTGCCGTTACTCCTATCAAGGACCAAAAGGAATGTGGTAAGTACATCTTCCTTAAGAAAGTAACTAATTAACTGCCCCATAAACGTGCTAGAGTTGAACTTTTTCCTATTGGACAAAATCGCAAATTTGACTTTGAAGCTGGTGATCATAACAAAAAGTAAGGCACTACCACTACATGTTTGTCAAGATTTTTTTTATTTTTTTATTCCATTCGTTTAAATTTATTCGTCCACTTTTTAAAAATAAATTTTCATTTTTACTTGTTTAATTTAACATATCAAAAAAAAGACAAGTTATTTTTCATTTTTATTCTTAACATTGATTACTCATTTCAAATTATTTACTAATTTTATTAAAGACTATAAGCCAATTAATATGGATATCATAATAAAAATAAAAAAAAAAAAAAAACAGGAGACAAATTTCCATTTCTTTGTGATTTTTTCTTTCATTAACTTATTTGTTCCTATGCAAACACACAGGGTGCTGTTGGGCATTTTCTGCAGTAGCAGCTATGGAAGGCGTACACCAAGTGAAAACAGGAAAATTGATCCCTTTATCAGAGCAAGAGCTTGTAGATTGTGATGTCGAAGGCGAGGACAAAGGTTGCACCGGAGGACTCTTGGATACTGCCTTTGGATTCATCATAAAAAATAAGGGCCTCACAACAGAAGCAAATTATCCATACGAAGGAGCAGATGGTCTATGCAACAAGAAAAAATCAGCTGTTTCAGTAGCCAAGATTACAGGTAAATTATTTGTTTTGGCCGAGTTAGGTTCTCACCCATTCTTCAGCCACTATCAGATAACCAGAATATTGTTAATTTTATTTTTCGAACCACCTTAGCTTGTCGACACATTGAAAAATAAAGTAAAATATTTAATTAAAACTCCCACAATTGCCGTAGTAAAATTGCTCAATTTTGTGCTCCGACGGCAGCAGTTAGAACTTTGAGACTAATTTTCTAAGAATATTTTCCACCTAGTTGTATTCTGATGGATCAAAATTGATGACATCAATAATCGGAAATTGGTGAATTTCTAGTAATGATAGTGCGATTGACCATAAACATTAGATGGGGGTTATGACCCAACCTGTTTATTAACTTCACATGCTTTAACCTGTCTAAATTAAACCCGCTCATTTAACACTCCTGACTGATTAATTACTATAGGATACGAAGATGTGCCGGCCAACAACGAGAAGGCTCTTTTACAAGCTGTGGCTAATCAACCTGTGTCAGTGGCCATCGATGGGAGTAGCTTCGATTTCCAGTTCTATTCAAGTGGTGTATTTAGTGGATCGTGTAGCACTTGGCTTAACCATGCTGTTACAGCAGTGGGGTATGGTGCTACAAGTGATGGTACAAAATATTGGATTATAAAGAATTCTTGGGGCAGTAAATGGGGTGAAAATGGATATATACACATGAAAAGGGATGTTGATGACAAAGAAGGCCTTTGTGGACTTGCCATGGAAGCTTCTTATCCCACTGCCTAAACGAAATTAAATATGTGAATATTTTATTTTATTTTTAAAAAAGGCTTGGGGCAGAAAATTGAATTCTTAGTAATACAGTGAAAATACACTGCCAAACAGTTAAGCTACGAAGATTCCCTAAAACATACATATGTGAATACGTTCTGGGTGTGAAGTAGATTTGGATGGGACTGTCTGTATATAGTTATTATCATAGCACTTAAAAGGTGCCAGCTTCTAATTAATTGTATTATTATATGCGCATCATGTGAAATATATAATGGTTATATTGTTTAAATTAAGTTGATTTGACTTACCAGCTTTCCCTTGCAACAATAATATATGACGTTCGTTGTGTATGAAATTAATAATGTCCCCATAAGAGTACGTGTCGTTTTGGATACCTATGACTAGTAAATAATTGATACTTTTTCTATTTCATATTAAATAATTTTTTAGGTTTTTCCTTTAATGAAGTTTTACATTTGTAGAAGATATATTGCACTATTTTTAAGAATAACTTGGGAATAAATAAAAGGTCAATAATGAAAAATATAATTTAAATTATGTTTTTAAATATTTTTATTAATAGGTGTATATTTTCTCACAAATTCACTTAATATAAAATGGAGGGGTATATTATTAAGTGCAAATCTCACAAGTGAATATATATATATATAACTCCTAAGCAATTTCTTAGTTAATTAAACGTAACACAATCATACATAAATTCTCTTCTCTGTTCAATCTTCCTAGAACCAGATGGGGAAAAGATATTCCTGCTTAAGACTTTTTTAAATGAAAGTTATAACTTCGTCACATTAATGATTATTTTTTATTAGTATAGAAGCCGAAAAGTGAATGATTATACGTGAATTTAACTTGGAAAAGAAGTCCAAATGCTACCAACCTACAAATAAGCAAAAAATATGTAGACTATAATTAACGAGATATTCAATCCAACATGCTTCTTGTCTTGATTTGAAGGCATGGAGGAAATTTTCTTTATAACTTAAAGCGAGAGTGATTTCGATAGTACAGTAGTAATATATAGCTAACTCTCGAAGAGTCATAATTAACTAGTACGTACTATCTAAATAATATTGGTAATTAACTATAGGTTCTCTGTTCCGTCATGATAATTAACTATTTTCTCCTATCCAAAATAAGTGTTCACTTAACATTTATATTTTGGTTTGAATATGTGTTCACTTACATAATCAGAAATTAATTTTTTTTGCTTATTAATAAATTGAGTGAACTAACTTTAATTCTGACTTGGTTTAGTCTAAACCTTTTTTTCTTTATTGTTACTTTCTAAGTATCAAATGCCAGGTCATGGATGACTTGAATGTGAACACCTTCAAAACCTAACTGAAAAGTATAAGTCTACCAATATTTCTCTTTCAGAAAACGGTTACACCAGTCATTTTTCAGCAGCTGATTTGAGTACAATTATTTTAACCACCTAATAATGACTTCAAGTTTAATTATTTATTTATATTAGTTTTTATGGATGTCTTAACTTGCCGTTGATTTATTAAGAAACAATCAATCAATGGAGTTTGAGATTATAAAACAAGAATATTTCAAATTTGACTCTCCATTGGTCTACGAGAAGAGTTTTTTAAGTTTGACTTTTTTTATTTAGGTTTTTAAAAAAAAAATGATTTAAAGATACATATGTTAAGAGATAAAAGGTTCACGGCCTCAAATAAAGTATAAATGCATTAGTAATGTTTGTTTTAAAACTTTTATGGTGAGCTAATGTTTCTTGTGGTTTTCGGTTTCGGACCTATTCTGAATAATTTTAAATATTAACCACTTGAGAAAGGGAATAAAATAATAATGCATTGCAATATTCAACCCTTATTATTGCAAATTTCAACTACTTTGGTGACCGGTCGATTGCAAACTAATTAAGTTTTATTCTATTAACTAAACTGAAATATTGTTAAACCCTAATGATTTTTTTTTGTTAATAACCCTAAAGACTTATGAGGTTATAAACCGATCATTTCTAGATGACTGTATGAGACTTGAGAGTTTGAAAGAGACTAGGGATGGATGCTGAAGCTTTAGTATATTATGATCTAATTTTGAATCCGTCTCTGACCAGTTATGAAGCTGATTTTGAAATTTGATCTTTCCTCTTTTATTATATTCTAATTTGCTTGTCACTTAGGCTCAGCACTTAATTATTTGTCAAACTTCTAACGCAAAAATCAACTACATATAATAATTAATCTTTGCACTATTTCTAATTTTTTTTCTTATATAAAAGTGACGAAGAATACATTTAAAAATATTTAATAAAGAGACACACTATTTCATTCTCGAAAACAATATATATAACACCCTTTTTGGGACCATAAGCCGGGGTTATATTAGAATCAATCAATGCACGTTATAACCTTTCATAATTACATAGAAACAGTACGTACACGAGTTTATTTATTATTTTTTTATATACGTATGATCTCCTTTTTAAGATACTATTAAAGATTGTGGTGGAGTGATAAGTATTTCTTCATTTTTAATTAGGAATTTTAGACTTGAGTCATGAATATGTAGTTATCTTTGGTAGAGAGCACTTTACTCTCAATATGAGACTTTTCGTCACGAATCGGATTAGTCAACCCCCAAAAGAGGATAACTCAAACAGATGGAAAAAAAATTCAAAGGTAAAATGACAAGGGCAGCATAATTTTAAAATCATAAATATGCAAATTTCATACCTTTTTCATATATATTTCATTGTATAGATGGTCAACTTATTTGAATTTCTCCACATACGCACTTGCATTCATTTTATAATTCAAGTATACATTGTCTTTTATTTACAAAAAAATGTATTTCTTTAATCTTTTTTGCTCGAATTGGCAAATTTTCAATTCTCTATTTATATCATCAAGTCCTACACTATAAACACCATAAGCTATAGCAAATTTTTTTGCATCCTCTGTATCTTCAAAACCAAGAAGATCAAAAAGTCTTGTGTCCACTTTGTCCTTTTCAACATACACAGAAAATCTTTGTTTGTTTATTTCTGGGGTTTCGATTTGTTTGCTCTTTATCTTCATCGATTTGCTCAACAGGGCCAACTTCATATTCATCGAGATGCTGACCATTAGAAAGAAAATGTGGATGTTTTCTTGCTAATTTTTGTCTTTCCCATAATTTGTTTAAAGTTCACATTAGTTTTTTAATATTTTTAGTTTACATCTTCTATGACAGTTATGTCCACAACTATCACAATTACTACTCTCTCTGCTGCCAAGATTTTCTCAATTTTCAAGATTGTCCCTCGAATGATCTCTTTTTGGTTTGCTCCTACAACTCGTCCTCCTGGAGCTGACCCTTAGATTATTTTTTGCAATTTTCTCATGGTATTATCATATTTGTTCTTGAATCCTAGTTTAATAACTTAATGGTTTGTTTTGTTGAGTCTTGTTTGAAATGTGAAATACAGTTATATTATAGCATCAATATACAATAATATACAAGAAAAGACTATTGTATTCGTGTGCATTGATTTGTTAGAATGAACTGTGGGAATTTAGGTGAGTTTTGTGAGAATGAGGCAAAAGGGGTTGTTCAAAGTTTGGTGTTGGATAGTGAGAAAGGTGAATTAGTGAAGGCTAGTGGAAGAGTGGAGAAAAAAGTTGGGAAATCAGAGGGAAAAACAATTGCTGCATTGAAGAGCCATAGCGAGGCAGAGAGGCGAAGAAGGCAGAGGATTAATGCTCATTTGTCCACACTCAGGAGTCTTGTGCCATCTTCTGACAAAGTAAGTTAGTAATTGAGTTTTTAGATTACATGTCTGGTGCACTATTGTGTATATTTTCAGGTGAAAATTGGTTTTTATCTTTTGATCATGGCATTGAATCTGATAAAAGATGTAGAAATGTTTCTAGTGTTGCAACTTGGACTATGTGTCAAATAACCTTATCTAAACCTGAGCTATTTGATCTAGTTCATAAATTGTTGTTAGGTCAGTTTTGTGTCACTTACTTGCACAAATTTGTATTGAAACATCCCTGGTTGTATTCCCTAACGTAATTCTCACTGAGTCTCACATATAGAGAAAAACAACAAACGAATTTCATTTTGAGCGCATAAATCTTGAAGGCTGAAACCATTTACTCTCTGTTTTCGGCTGCTAGATTGATGAAAAATCTCTCCAAATCTCGTCTTTTATGAGTGATTCACCGACCACTAGATCCAAGTTGACTAGTCAGGGCGGAACTAGAGGGGCGAAAGGAGTTTTTTGCTGGAAAATTACGTCATAGATACAAAGTTATATTCTTTTTTGTGTATATATAGTAAATGTTGAACGCCATAACGAAAATTTTAGCTCAGCACTGTTTTCAGTAATCAATAAATAAACTGGCTAATTAACTGTCCTACTTATTTCCATTATGTGCCTCTGACAATTGTTGTCTCATTTTCTTCATGTTTGTTTCGCACTTTGTTCTGATAGAAGGAAATTCAGGGAGGCTATACTGCTAGGTAGAATTTATCGTGTATTAGTTTGATGTGGTCCTTTCATAATTTGGCAAATCAAAAAATTTCACTAAAAGAATTTCAAAATATTCGATAAATAAAAATATAGTGCTAGAAAGTTGAACTCGAAACCTTAGGATGAATTTTGACCCTAGATCCGCCCTGCTCATAATTAGAAATTGCTAGTTTTTGGTGCAACTTGCAATGATGGAAACATTATTATAGATTTTAAATTTGTTCTATAAGATCATCACCAAAGTAAACTCTTTGGCGGTTTGTCGGCTAATTTAAATTTTCATTTGATAAAAGCTAAACCTGTAGAGTGCAATGTCGGCTAGTGACTTGTATCTCTTTATCTATGCCAACACGTTTTGATTTGTTTAATTAATTAGTTATATTATTGGTAAAGTAGTTAGGACTGCGTCTCTTGATCACTTTTTGACTTTGTTCACCGTTCTATTAGTAATATTATTGTAGTTTGCACTTTGGTCCAAAGACTGACAAGATGACCTTAACAACTATGAGTTAACCATTTGACTTGAACACTTATTTTCTATTAAGATAGTCATTTTCATGTCATCTACCGTGGCCTACTTTTCTAGAAAGGAGTAGCCACTTTGACTATTTGGCTGTCCCTTAAATTTGTCAATATATCTCAACAGACACTTTCGACTTCAATTTCAGAAAAGCCTTTATATGTGTTTTCAAGTGTCCATTACGTAAGGTAAAATATGTCACAAAGTCATTTTAATGTCATGTCAATGATGTACTTTTATTGAGCTTCAACTCAAGGTTAAAACTTTTGCTTCAGATGGACAAAGCAGCATTGCTAGCTCAAGTAGTATGCCAAGTGAAACAATTGAAGGAAACAGCAACTCATGTTAGTGAAAGATTCTTCATACCATTGGACTCTGATGAAATAAAAGTTGAAACAATTGCTGAAAATGCAATAGATGGGACATGTCTTTACAGGGCATCCATTTGTTGTGAATACAGGACTGATCTTTTATCAGATTTAAAGGAAACTATCAATTCCCTTCATGTGAATTTGATTAAGTCAGAAATATCAACGTTAGGAAGTCGAGTGAAGAACGTGTTTGTCTTCACGAATTTGATCGATGGAGATCGTGCCAATACTGAGGCTCGGCAAATTCTCTTATCCTCTATTCGACAGGCATTTAGTTCTGTCCTTGATAAAGTTTCAGCATTTTCAGAATATTCAGCCTACCCCAACAAGAGGCAACGTATTTCTTGCTTCGATTCTTCAAGCTTATTCCGATGATCACGATTAGCTCCATTTTAATATCATTCAATAGCTTGTATATTGTCTAATATGATGTTTTTCATGTTCTCTGTTATCAAATAATGGTTGGTTTGGATTGGATTACAACCCTGCCAGTGACCTGATAACTATATGTAAATAGTTTGTTACCTATTATTATTATATTTATATATATTACACTATCTTTGTGCATGCATAAAGGCGGATTTCTTTAATGGAGCTAGGGTAATTGTGAATGAGGTAATGTAATGTAATTGCTTTGTGATAAAGATCATTTTAATTACCATATAACAAGAAAGTTTATGAATTGTTGAAAGAATTAAATGAAGCTCCTATGTTTAGGAATTTGGTAAGTTATGGGTCATCATATTTCTTCACTCTCTTGGTCTTGAAAGAAGTTCACTCAAATTGAAACGAGGGAAAGCTATGGATACAGAGTGTTTGGCCAATTAGTTTATCAACATGATCAAAATATATCAGTGTATGTATTATGTATAGGTATATATATTATATATATATTTGATATAAAGTACACACAACTTATATACTTTGTACATATTTTGTAAACTGGTAGGCCGAAGTGTTTAGGACCGTAATTATTCCAGAAATGAGCATAAATAGTTTGTTACGTATTATATTTATATAATTACACTATCTTTGTGCATGCTTATAGGTGGTTTTCTTTAATGGAGGGTGATTGTGAATGATGAATGAGGTAATGCATGTAGTGTAATTGCTTTGTGAAAATGTAAATTTTTATACATAAAGATCATTTTACCAGATAACAAGAAAGTTTATGAAGTGCTGAAAGAATTGAATGAAGCTCCTATGTTTAGGAAAAAAAAAAATTAGCTATGGGTCCTCCGGTTTCTTCACTTTCTTGGGCTTGACAGGAAGTTCACTCAAATTGAAAAGAGGGAAAGTTAGAGATATATATTGTTCGGCCAACTAGGTTACCAATATGAACAAAATATATCAATGTATAATGGATAGAGTATATGTTATGTATAAGTATGTATATTATATGTATAGTACATGCATATTTAGTATAAAGTATATATAACCTATACACTTAATGCATATGTAAACTAGTTGATCAAAGTATTTAGTCATGTCGTAATTATTCCAAAACTGAATTTATATAATCGTCCACCAAAATAATAGCCAACAAAGTGTATAAAATATAATTATTTATCTAGCAAATAAATTATTTTTGGCCAACGGGACAAATGTGTAGCTTATCCAAAAACAAACTACATGGGCCCTTTTTCTTCTTATAATCGTGGATAATTGCTGGAAAAATTACTTGATTGGTTGTTTTTTAAAAATTAATTACTGATTTTAGTGATATTTTTTATTTATTACCATTTATAGCAATATATAGCAACATTATGATAAATTTACACTTGTATTAAAAGTGAATTATGCATACAATATAAATGTATTATAAGTGTTTTAAAATATATATTATGTTTGTGTAGTAAGAAACTAACATAATGTATTATAAGTCTATTAAAATATGTGATAAATGTATTATCCATTTATAAAACTTGTATTATATATGTTTTATAAATAGTTCTCTGTAATATGTATTAAAACTGTATTATAAATGTATTATAAGTGTTCAGTGAAATTATTTTTTTATTGCTATAAATGGTAAATATTTTCTTAATATTGTATATTTATGTAAGTTTCCCATAATTGCTTTTCATCAGAAATTTTCACGGTAGTCTCCCCTAAAGGATCAGTATTTAATTTTGACTTGTTAAAAAAAATATGAAATCAGTATTAGTTAGAAATTTTCATAGTTCAAACCAAGTAGGTTTGCTTCATTGAACTTATATTGCTATTCTTACTGATTTGGATTAGTTTAGAGAAAATTAAAGAACATTATTATCATATTTTATTGAACTTGAAAAAAAAAATTATGAGAAGACAAAGTGAATCTATTTATTTTTTGAAGTTTTAGGTTGAATGTAACAATTGAAAATTATTGAAATTGATAATAGAAGGTTGTATAACGAATTTGGAGTCTTTTGTACTAGTTGATATGGATCAATTTTAAAAGCAAAAACGTGTTGGTAAAATTTTTAACAACGTTATGACAGCCCATTAGAATTTGTGGCCAATTTTGACGATTTGTCAGGATTTATGATCATAATTCTGTCCCCAATCTTTTCTTTCTATTTTAATGAACGCTCCATCTTGAGTTTAAAGTCGACATCTTGATTAGCTCAGCTCGACGTTTTGTTGGTTCAACAATTACGTCAAGGTTTTGGATATCAGTGTGTGCAACTAAAGTTTTGGATAATATATAGTGACATTGAAAATATATTCAAAGATCCTTTTGTCATGCTGAGACAAACAATGGAAAATTAAAAGGGAGTATGATTAAAGGTAGGAATCAAAAAGAAAAGTAATTATGAAACTTTTCAACTAATACGTAAACAACATAACGCAAAAAAAGTTTTAACGTCAAACTCGATCAAATGTTTTCACGACTTTTTCATAAAATTAGGAAAAGGAGATTTTTAATTTTAGCCTTGTCTAGTCCTCTTTTTATTTATGCTTAGAAGGATGTCCATTTATTGTTTACTTTTTTTAAAAATAAATAAATAAATATATATATATATATATATATATATATATAAAATGTTAAAGGATAATATTACTATGATAAGAGAGAATTGGTGAGATGGTAAACACCTCTAATTTCAAATCGAAGTTTGTGAGTTACCTAGGGTAAATAAAAGAGCAGTACCACATGTGAGAAACTCACATTTCAGAACGAATAGTCAACTCATACATCATTCATTAAGTAATTAATAAAATTTCTCTGGCCATTACTATCAGAATTTAATAGTGCTATTGGGTGTTTGTCTTTGACTTTTTTAGTACTGGTTTTTTTTTTCTAAGAGGAAATCACAAATTCTTTATATTTGCCTAGTTTTTTTTTTTTAGGATGTTTTTTTTTGTGTGAACCTCTTTGTATTCTGAGTGAATTGTGTGAAGTTATTTCTCTCGATATTTTGTACTCTTATATTTATAATGGATTGCTCATCTCCTTTTGTAAATGTAGGACGGTTGATTGAACCACGTTATTCATTGTCTTTCGAAATTTACTAGCTTCCGCATGACACCTCATTATTTTGGTGGTAACAATGACTACTCCCTTTTCATTTATCCTTACTTTTAAATTTTTTATATGAATTCCTTTTGTTTTTGCAGCTTAGGAAGTCAAGAAAGATGATAGCTAAATCTAAGAAAAAGTGGAGTTTAGCCCCCAACTGATCCTCAGCTGAAAAATGACCACAACTTTTTTTTCTTCAAGAAATTCCAGAGTCAAAAGATGAAGAGAAATTAATATAGGCACATCAACCAGAGTCGCACACTGGCGATCAATTAAAAAAAATATCAAATTCTCATTTGTCAATGGGGACAATTTTTTAAGCAAACACATACGTACACACGATATAAAATAAATAAATTAATTAATAGGGTTATATAATATATATATATATATATTGGTACAAATTAGGGAAACAAAAAGTAAAATGGCAGTCATTTTGTGACACGTGGGATTCAACATTAGAAAAAAAGACAAGGAGTTATATTTTCTTTTTAACAACAATTAGGATATATAGTTTGTGGTGGAACACCTCATAGAACCACCAAACTTCTCATCTACCATATATGAAAAAAAAATGAGGAACCACCAAGGAGGAGGAAACAAAAAAGAGGAACACCAGATGATCCATGCATTATTTATAGAGTTATTGGTTAAAAATACATTTAAATTTTTAAATTTTTAATTTTTTTATGTTTTATATTTAAACTATCATGTATGCGAGTTTTCTATCTGAATTATCTTCAAATATTTATTGAAACACACCTCAACTATCAGTTATTTTCTTTTCCTACTTGAAATATCAACATCGTTCAAATAGCTAAAAAAAGAGAACAAATGATAGCTAAGTTGTGTTTTTATAAATATTGTGTAACATATAATTTGAATATATAGAAAACTCTCACACTTAATAGTTAATAGTTTAAATATGAATGAAAAAATCAAAATACTTTAGATCGATGGGGTGTTTTTGACCTTGTTTATTTGATCTCAAAGCCTCCTTTACACAATATATTCATACCAAACTAAATTTGCGTCATACCAAAGTAAACTTGTACATGTGCTACAATTAATTTTGATTCCGACTATATATGGATAGCTAAATCTTTTGGTGGAATCCAACGTGGGAATGCCACCCCAGACCATAACAGTACTCTTTATAATGCAAATTCCACTCCCAAACTTTAATTAAATTGAAAAAAGATATCTACTTCTCTTCTTCCTCTTTTCTTATTGGTTATCCAAAAAATTCTAAGGACCATCCAGCACACGGTTCTATGGTAAATATTTCCTTTCCCTTTAATATAACACTATCAAAATGCAAAAACTAGCTAGTTCATTATACGTACATCAGAAGTAGTAATGAATAAATTTGTATCATAATTTGTCAATGATTTTATATATATATATTTCTCTCCTACATTGAAATTAATGTCATTATGATTACCAAAATACCAAACCAATAGTATTTAATAATAAAGTAAGCATATTAGGTGGTAGAATTAAGGATAACCCAGAGAAGCTGGTATATAGCCTACCACATAATCTACTCGATGAGCTAGCTTGATCCAGCTCATCTACTTTAATTGTTAAAGCTCTTATTGATTTCTATATAACTCATTTTGTAACACCCCAATTTTTTTCGCCAAGACTCGAACCATTCTTTATGTGCGTGCAGGATCGAACTTAGTGACTTTTAGTTGTATATATGAGTTAGGATCAATTCTTAAGTATTTGAAGTGTATTAGATGTGTTTTGGGATCATAAGAGATCCCTAACACCAAGTCGAGTCCAAAGAATTTCTATCGGCTAAGTTTTCTGATGAGTCTGTATAAGGGTCAACTTCAAACAATCATATCTCCTAAAACATAAAGAATTGGGTGGCACATGACTTATAAAATTAAAGGTATTTGAGTTTTCTTTCCAATTCCACCAAGTTTGTCTCATTTGGAGTTCGAAGTAAAAAGTTATGACTATTTTACTGGAGACGCTCTATCCTGGCAGAAGTCCGTGATGAATCCGCGACGCGGAGAGGACACGAACTCTACTGCCCAATACGAACGACACCCTCTTTATTTTTTTAGGGTACTTTTGTCCTATAACCCTTTGGGGAGTTATTCTAATGTCCCTAAACTTGTACAAAACAGTTTTCCTCATTAAAAACCATCTCATTCACTTCTAAACATCAACGCTCAAGAATTTTCAAGAAAGCATCAAGTTAGGGTTCTTTTTCAAGATTCTTCAACAAGGTAATTCGTTCATAGATTTCAAGCTTTTCAAACCAAACTTCTTCATCTATTCATGAATCGCTAAGAGAAATCTTAAATCCTAACCATAGGGTTTTCAGGAAAACAAGTAAAAGAATTCAAGAAAGGGTCTCTTGATTGTTCTTCTTCGAGTTAAGATTTTTCATCAAGATTTATGGAGATTTTAAGATATGTAAGGCTAACCTAAAATATGGATTGAATTCTTCCATATGCCCCATAGATGTGTTGGATTGAAATTGTGAAAGACTTGAACCCTCCATGAATGTTTTCTTGAATTTTCCTAAAACCCTAGAATACCTTTACATATTATTAATTGATTGATGATATTCATGACTTGAATTTTTGAACAAATTACTTTTCACATGATACTTCATAAACGGTAGCCATATATATATATATATATATTGATTGTAAATGATTATGTATATGTATTGATTAGAATGAAAAGCACGAATTGGGATAGCTAGGAATGTGAATGGCATAAAATAGGAACATAACTTATTGTTGTCATATAAGTATATCTAACTACTCTTGAAAGATGTGATTGAGACTAATTGGATAGTATGATTTGTTGAAAGGTTTGATTGTGATAAAATTGATAAATTGATAGGGGTCCACATGAGACTTGTTGATATGATTAGATTAAACTAATTAGATAGAGTTTTATGAGCATTGAGTCTTGGAAGGAGTATCAAGTACCGAATTGGGTAAGAGTAAGTAATAGCTCGAACCCAATAACTACGTCGCCAAACGTAGAAGAGGATTGGACCGTTAAAGTCGGATATTTCCCAAATTACTGTCCTGACATGATAGGACTTGATTGATTGTGGATCCATGATTGTTGATTCGTTCCTACCCTGGCAAGGTATGAACGGACGTGGCAACAACGTCGGCTTGTTATACTATCACTGGCTCATAAGTGATGGTTATCGGATAAGAGAAACTCCCACATAGGTCTTGATAGTACTCTGAGTCGGATTGGAATGGATTGGATTGGATTGTACTTGATTGGTCTTGTCTAAATCATATTCTTGTTTAGACTTAGGACATCTTAATTGAATTATTTCTTCTCCTGAGTTGACTGATTCTACCCTGATGCATGTTTCACTCTGCCATTTTACATACTCGTACATTCCACGTACCCACGTCATTTGGCCTGCATCATTTCATGATGCAGAGATGGGTACTAGAGATCATCAACAGGCGCACCGTTGAAGATCTATTCGCTTTCAGCTAGTTGGTGAGTCCTCCTTGTTTTCGAAGGATACCGTAGTTATCTTTTCAGCTTTGAGTTGTTTTCCTTTATTTTGATTTGTGGTAGTCATGAACTTGTCATTGACACCTCTTGGATTGTTGATAAAGGCTTCATAGACTAGAGTGTGGATGATGTTGATTTGTTCGTTTTGACTAGTTTCATTCTTACTAGTTGTTAAATTGGATATGTGGTTGGCCTTTGGCCTTATTTATGAATAGAATCTTTGTGAGTTGAGTCTTCCGCTGATAGAATGTGACTGAATGAGAGTGTGATTGGACCAAATGGTTCGCTTGAAGGCCAACAATGATTTTCGAGTGCCGGCTACGTCTAGGGTACCCTCCCGGGGCGTAACACATCTTTAGTAGTATCTATTAATTTATTTATAAGTATATCAGTATTCAGTAATTAATGTATCCCTAAGTAGACCGATCGCATATTCAATTCCTTTATACTTTCAGTAAGATTTACTATTGAATTAGAGGCTGTTTGGATTGGCTTATAAGGTGTTTATAAGCTGTTTTCAATTTTTTTTTGAGTGTTTGGTTGGCCAACTTAAAGTCATTTTATGCTTAAAATAAGCCCCAGTAAATAATTGGATTTATTTGGATGAATTTATTTTAAGCAATTTATAAGTTGAAAACAGCTTATAAGTCAAAAAAAAAAGTTGGCCTACACTTATTTATTTTTTTAACTTATAAGCATTTTTCAACTAATAAGCTGCTTAAAAATAAGTCAATCAAAATAGGCTATCAGTTAGCTTACCCACCCTTTCCGTACCAGACAATTTTCAATAACTACAAAAGAAAAAGAGAAATTATGTTTTTATAGGATTGTTTTTTTTAAAAAAAAAGGTTAGGCTCCTCCACCCCCCAACCCCACTCTCACTCCCAAAAATTTTGAAAGAAAAAAAGTACAAGTATAACCTAAGAATAACTAGAGAATCAGACAAGATAGATAAAAAAAATAAAATTAACGTTTTCATTTTCCTTAAATTACCATCCTGATTTATTCCTTGCAGGAAAACCTTTATTACTATACTTTTAAGTTATGTACCCGGTGAAAATTATTGAGTTGGTGCAATAGATAGTATCTCATAAAGGAGGTAAATATTGACCAGCATGGTTGTGGTGCAGTGGTGAGACTGCTTCACCCAAAGGTTTTGGATTTGAGCCCTGGTATAAATTTTTGGAAAAATTACTTAATTGAGTGTTTTTTAAAAATTAATTACTGATTTTAGCGATATTTTTTATTTATTACAATTTATAGCAATACATAGCAATATTATGATAAATCTACACTTGTATTAAAAGTGAATTGTGCATACAATATAAATGTATTATAAGTGTTTTAAAATATATATTATGTTTGTGTAGTAAGAAATTGACATAATGTATTATAAATCTATTAAAGTATGTGATAAATGTATTATCTATCTATAAAACTTGTATTATATATGTTTTATAAATAGTTCTCTGCAATATGTATTAAAACTGTATTATAAATGTATTATAGGTGTTCAGTGAAAATTTTTTTATTGCTATAGATGATAAATATTTTCTTAATATTGTATATTTATGTAAGTTTCCCTAAAAATTTTTTGTTAGGAGCGCTACCTTTGAATGGGCCCTGCAGTGCGTGATCCGAATTTAGTTGAAACTCTACAGGCTCCGAACACTATTTGGAAAACCAAAAACAGTAAAAAAAGGAGGAAAATATTGATTTTCCTTGCTAAAGTCTTCTCAATTGAGTTTGTGACATCGAACTTATCTAGTGCGGTTTACATCTTGTGATTTGCAAACTATCGCATACGAACAGATTTACCCAATATGCACCTGAAGGATAGCAACGACACACTTTTCTAGGGTTTTACAAAGATTATGTTGGAGGATTGTACGTCAATGCAAGTCGAACTTTCTTTAATTAGTAACACAGTAAAATAACAAATTTATAGCTCTGATTCAAAAACTATCTATTCTCCATTTTTTATAGATTTTCTCAATTACTTTTTTCTGTTAAGAAAACAAAATTTTGGAAATAAATATGATATGTATTTTCTGTATATAGTGATTTTCTTTCAAGTAATTATCAAGAAATAATTTATGAAAGCTGGCATTAAGTTGGTTAAGGCAGCATAAAACTCGGGCTTGTGTGTAGAAATCACCATGTTAGCAGCTTCAGAGCTACCACTTCCAGAGAGAAGTCGGCTTAAGAAGAAGAGAGTAAAGGTAGAGAGAGAGGAAAATGTTATTCTCATTCTAAAATATACATACATCTGCATACTTATATTTAGACTTGCTAAGTGTATTCTAACTTCAACTAACTCCCTGTGTGGGACCCACATCTAAAACAACCACACACACATATTATACTAACACCACTAACTAACACATTATTTACCAACTAACTATTATTAACACCATGTGCTTATATGTGTATAGCACATGTTAATATTCAATACTCCCCCTCAAGTTGGAGGGTGCAGAATGTCCAGCAATCCCAACTTGGTTATCAAATATGAATGTTGTTGCCTGCTCAGTCTCTTCGTTAGTAGATCTACTTGCTGATCACTTGTGCTTACGAATTCAGTCTTGATTGTTCCTTCTTTTATCTTATCTCTTATGAAGTGGCAATCAACTTCAATGTGTTTAGTACGTTCATGATATACTGGGTTCGCAGCCAACTGAATTGCTGCCTTGCTGTCACTCCAAATTCTCATTAGTTGGTGTATTTGTACTCCTAGCTCCTTAAACAGCCCCAGCAGCCAAATAACTTCTGATGCTACTGCTGCCATGCTTTTATACTCAGCTTCAGCTGAGCTTTTTGATACTGTTTGTTGTTTCTTTGATTTCCAGGAGATCAGGGACTCTCCAAACTTCACTGCATAGCCTGTGATGGATCTTCTTATGTTTGGACATGCTGCCCAATCTAAATCACACTAGCATGTTAATTCTTGTGTCTGTTGTGATATGAAGATGAGGCCATGTCCTAGTGCATTTTTGAGGTATTTGACCACTCTAATGGCTGTCTCCCAATGTGATATTTTTGGCTCTTGCATAAATTAGCTCAGTGTCTGAACTGCAAATCTAATATCAGGCCTTGTAATGGTGACATAGAGGAGTTTACCTATCAACCTTTGATACATTGAAGCATCCCCTAAGACTTCATCATTCTTGACTCCAACAATTCTGTCATACTCCACAGTGGTTAGTTTGTTTCCAGCTTCTAATGGTGTGGTAGCTGGTCTTGTACCTGCTAGGCCTACTTCTGATATGAGTTCTAGTATATACTTCCTTTGATTAAGGACAACACCAACCTGTGATCTCAGAACTTCAATCCCAAGAAAGTATTTAAGCTCCCCCAGATCCTTGACTCTAAAGTCATGATGCAAAATCTTTTTTGCTTCTTCTATGAGAATGTTGCTATTCCCAGTGATGAGTAGGTCATCTACATATATTAGAATTATCACAATATCAATACCTGATTTCCTTGTGAAGAGAGAGTAATTATGTGCACTTTGTGTGAATCCTACAGTTACTAAGGCATCAGTCAGTTTTATGTTCCACTGCCTTGAGGCCTGCTTCAGGCCATACAGAGACTTCAGCAGCTTGCATACTTTGGTCTCCCCCTGTTTCTTGAAGCCCTCTAGCAGTTCCATATATACCTCTTCATACAGGTCTCCTTGTAAGAATGCATTGTACACATCCATTTGATGAAGATTCCAACCCTTTGATGCTGCTAATGCAATTACAGATCTTACAGTGATCATTTTAGCCACTGGAGAGAAGGTTTCATGATAGTCGAGGCCTTCTTTTTGACTATACCCCTTTGCCACTAACCTTGCCTTGAATCTTTCAACATCTCCATTAGCTTTGTATTTGATTTTATACACCCATTTTGAGCCAACTGCATTCTTCCCATTTGGAAGATCAACAACCTGCCAAGTATGATTATCTTCCAAAGCCTTAATCTCTTGCTTCATGGCTTCTATCCATTTGCTATCTCTTGAAGCTTCTTTGAAGGTTTTTGGTTCAGACAAATTTGAGAATTTGTTGGCCAAATAACTTTTGTACTTGTTTGATGTTGCTGCATATGACACATATTTGTTCATAGGATAAGTGCTAGTTCCATCATGACTAGCATTGGAAATGTAGTCATTCAACCATCCAGGCCTTTTAGTAATCCTAGCTGGTCTTGCATTCACAACAGGAGGAGTAATAACCTGCAATGGAGTTTTTTCAACAGGAGTATCAACATGATCAATTTCAATAGACATTTCTGATGTATCTGCAGTTTCTGGTGTATCTACAGGATGAACATATGTTAAGGATCCATTTCCATTGTCAAGTGACAGGGGCCCCCTTGCTCCTACTGGTGTGGACTGGAGAGGATCAAGATATATGATACCTGCTGGGCCTAGTGGAAAGAAAAAATCATGACTTAATTCTGAAGAGGTGAGGAAAGAAAACTCAATTTCTCTAAATACCACATCCCTGCTAACAAGGAACCTGTTAGTGGACATGTCAAGTAAAATATAACCCTTTTGTGTTTCTGAGAATCCCATGAAGACAGCTGCTGTGGCTCTGGAGGCAAGCTTGTCAGATCTTGGTAGTGTAGTGACATAACATAGGCAGCCAAGGACTCTGAGATGATCAATAGTGGCCTTCTTGTGAAACATCAATTCATATGGAGTTTGATTCTGCAGAGTAGTTGATGGAAACCTGTTCATGAGATAAACTGCAGCTTTGACACAAAACCCCCCAATATTTAGTAGGAAAATGAGCTTGGAATTTGACAGCCCTGGCCATTTCTAAAATTTGTCTGTGCTTCCTTTCAACCACCCCATTTTGTTGGGGAGTGTAAGGACAACTGCTTTGATGAACTATGCCTAAGCTATGGAATAACTCATAGCATTGTGATTTGAAGAATTCAGTGCCATTATCAGATCTAATAGTTTTGATTTTACAATTGAACTGAGTGGCAACATAAGCAAGAAATTGTCTCAAAACAACAATTACTTCAGTCTTTAATTGTAACAGATAAATCCAAGTGTACCTTGTGTGATCATCAACAATGGTGAGAAAATAGTTTTTCTTATCAAATGTAGAAGTTCTATAGGGACCCCACAAGTCTAGATGAATCAATTCAAAAGGCTTATCAGTTCTAGAATTACTGAAAGGAAATTGCAATCTAGTTTGTTTTGCCATAGGGCAAATCTTACAATGGCTATGAATATTGGCATCAATCTTATTCCTGAACTCTGGTATATGTTTCATAGTAGAAATGGAAGGATGGCCCAGCCTCATATACCATAAGCTGCATCTCTCATCAACAGCTGCTAGGTGGACCTGCCTTACATTTCCCTTTTGCTCTGCATCTTCAGTTAACCCTTGAAAAATGTATAAACCTCCTTACAATCTACCAATCCCCTTCACCTTGCCACTGTAGAGATACTGGAAGATACAGTGATCAGGGAAGAAATTAACTAAACAGCATAACTCCTTAGTCAATTTTGACACTGACAGAAGGTTGTATTTAAAGTCTGGCACAAACAACACATTTGATATTGTCTCCTTTCCAAATAGTTCAATATACCCTGTATGTGTGATTGGCACTGTGTCTCCATTTGGCAAATGCATTTTTAAACCTCTACTAGCATGTATATTACGTATGCTCTTTAACAGTTTCTCATTTGCAGTAACATGGTGAGAGGCACCAGAATCAACTATCCACTCACACTTTTCTAGCTGAGATAGTAGACAAGTTATAGTACCTGTTATATGAGCTTGATATTCTTTAGAGTCTTTGTTATCTGAGGCATAGTGGCCACCTTTGCCATCATCTCTCCTGTTGTTATCAGTATAATGACTTCGGTTGTCAATCGTGCCTGAGTGTTTTTCTTGAGAAAGATCCACATTGTTGGCAACTGTAGTATGTGTGTCTCTTCTCCATCCTTCATTATTGTCTCTTTTGTATCTATCTTTGTATGTGTCTCTCCTCCAACCCTCACGATGGTTGTTATGCCCTTCATAGTTACCTCTTATTCTTCTACTGAACTTATTGTCTCTTTCTGCAGGGTACCCAATGATTTTATAACAGTCATTCTTTGTGTGATTTCTCATATGGCAGTGCTCACAATACATAGAGCCTCCCTTGTAGTTGTCTCTTTTCTTAGCCTGCATCGCCATTGGATTAGACTTCTCAGTGTTTGCTTGCTGACTTTCATCCTGTGCTATTAAGGCATACGCCTGATTCACAGTTGGTGTGGTGGATTTCATCATGATTTGACTCTTGGCCTGATCATATGACTCGTTCAAACCGCTTAAAAACTGCATTAGCCTTTGCTGCTGTAAGTACTCAATGTAGTCTCTTGACTTTGGACAGCCACAATTTGGAGAAGGAGCTATTACATCAGATTCATTGTTATAACCCGTACTTTGCACCTAAGAACATGTTGGGAATACTTGTAACAAGTCAAGGGTAAGACTATGCTTGGTCTTGTTATATACAAGTTTTTATTGATTAAGTTGGGAGGTGAAATTATAGGAAAAGTTAAAGGGCAAAATTGGAATTTCACATGTGGAAATACCATAAAAAGTTAGGGGTAAAATTGGAATTTCACATGTGGAAATACCATAAAAGGTTAGGGGTATACTTGGAATTTTACATATGGAAATACTATAAAAGGTTAAGGGCAAAGGTGGAATTTCAACTTGAAAATATTAGAAAAGGTGAGGGGCAAAATGGTAATTTCACATGGGAGCCTTAGTCATAAAATCCTAGAGATTTCTAGACCATTTAAGAGAGTTAGAAGTGAGAAGAACTTGAGGAAAAATGAAAGAGAAAAATCGGCCAAGGAGGGAGTAAATCAACCCTCCAAATTTCATCCCCAAAAATTATAATTTTCTAGTATTCCTACTAAGTCAAGGGTGCTCTACAACATGGTGTAGTTGTTTTGGAAGTTTGGAGACTTGTTTTATTGATTTGGAAGTGAAGAAGCTAGAAGAAAAAGGTAAGAATTGATTCATTTTATTATGTTATGAAGGTTTGTATATGTTGTAGTATGTGGAGGTGTATGGAATTTATGAAAATATGGAAGTTTTCATGGTAATATGGTGCCATGTATACATGTTCTTATATGAGTAAGAATTATTCAATTTTTGCGTAGTATTTTTGTGTAGTATTTTTGTGTAGTATTTGTATAGTAGTTATGATAGTTATTTGATGTTGAAAATGGAAGTTGGATGAAATTTATTGAAGTTGGAAATATGGGTTAGGTGATGTAATTGGAAAAAAAATAAGTTTGTATAATTTGTTAGTTGTGGTTATGATTTTGGGGATATAAATGAAGTTTAAATGGTGTAAGTTGGTATTAAACTAGTTTGTAGAAATTATGTAATTTGAGTATGATATTATAAGAATATGGAGATAAATTATTAAAAGTATGGAGTGTTGTTGTTAGTTGTGAAATTGAAGAAAGAAAATGAATTTTTAATATTTTTGTGGTATTTATGGAATTTTTGAGTGAAGTATGGAGTTGAAAAAAATTGGATAGCTTACTTGGAATATTTTTCACTTATGTTGGAATGAGTTAAAACTAATTATGGATATGAGATATTCATATTTATTTGGAAATGCAAAGTTTGGTTGAAAGTTGTTGCACTAATTGGAAAATTACACCAATTTATGTTATGGTGTGTTTAAGTTGATTATTGATGGAATTGGTGTTGTTGTTGGCTTGGTTGTTGATATTGTGGCCGAGTTGTAATCTCGGGGTTGTCATATATATAGGGGAGATGCTGTCGAAATTTTTGTAGACAAGTATTGGAAAAATTGAATTCTTAAAGTCTTATGAATAGTAATTGGTAAATGTGACCAATTGTAGATTTTGGAGGAAACGGGAATTGATTTTGGACAACCGTAAAACGTCAAAAAGGTATGTAAAGCTTTACCTTTTCTTCACTTGGCATATCCTAGATGTAATAGGAGTGAATACGAACCTCGGGGATCACTCTACTCTTTGAAATCGACGTTCGAAAATTTCCCTTTTTTATTCAATAGAATTGAATTAGGTAATTATGAATAGTTTTGGAAAAATTGTCTAAACTTCTAGATTTTGCACAAATGAATTCCGAATACCTTGAAACTCTTCTAAATAATGTTATGAAGTCTAACGCACGTGATTTGTATACGTCACCTCATTTGATCGAGGTGGGCCCCACTATTTTGAATTTTTCTTCGTTATTCCATTTGAATTACGGTAGGTAGAATTTGAAAAAAACTCTTTGCTATGCTTCCTAATATTATATGAATAATTATTCCGTTAATTTCCATAATATATTTAGAAGTACAGAGATGATTCGGAAAGTACTATTTTTACATAGACTATTGTGATATTGGAAGTACTTGTACTACTATTATTATTCAAGTTTTCTTTTATGATTTATTATTGAAATTATGCCATCGAGTCTGTATAGATGTTTTGTAATTTAAATTGCATTTAGTTTCTCACTACTCCACTCGTGGATGCCTCAATGCTTCTTTCACTGAGCTTGGGCCTGGATATGTTTTCGTGCGTATTTCTCTGTATTATTCGTCGTGTCCCGACGTGAGGGGGCAGGTATGACATGTACCATGGGGTGGTAAATATTATGCCACGGAGTTATGCTGTGCCATGTACATATATGTTTGCGATATGATATGATTTGATATGACCATCTGATATGATATGATTTGTTACGGAGATATTCCCTACTCTGGTGTTATGCTGTGCCGTGGTGCCGATGATGGGAGGGCAACCACACTTTATTCACCGAGTCCCTAGTGGGGCCGGATATGGCATATGTCTGTGCATATATGGTTTGAGATTTTGATAAGCATTTTTAAATTCTAAACATTGATTTCATGTTTTGCATATACTATTCAGATTATGATTTTATATAGTACAGTGCATGCTTCACATATTCAGTACATTTTCCGTACTGACCCCCTTTATTCGGGGGCTGCGTTACATGCCCGCAGGTACCGAAGTTTGACTTGCTGATCCGCCGGTTTAGGACATCTGCTGTGTTATTGACGGTGCTCCTTTGTTCGGAGCTTGTATTTTGGTACTGACTCTATCTCTGTATATTTGGATATGTTGGTCAGGGGTACGACGGGGCCCTGTCCCGTCTTATGACTATGCTATCATCTGTAGAGGTCTGTAGACAGAGTTATGTTGTGGGTTTTGTATATATGGTTTGAATTTTTGTGTGTTTTGTGACAACCTTTCAACTCTTGTGCGTATATCTATTTTTATGATATATTTAGCAATTTCTACTAATCACTACATTTGTTTATTCGGAAAAAAAATAGACTAATTTGGGATAAGGGTACGTTTGGGTGCCCAACTCGGGCACCAGTCGCGGTCTACGGGGTTGGGTCGTGACAAAAGTGGTATCAGAGCAGTTGGGTCCTCGGAATGTCTACAGACCGTGTCTAGTAGAGTCTTGTTTATCGGTGTGTTGTGCACCACATTTATAAGCAGGAGGCTACAGGACATTTAGGATATTACTTTTTCTTCTTCTCTTAGATCGTGCGATAGAGCTATATTATTAGGATGATTCTTTCCTAACGAAACGATTGTCATTATTTTCAGTAATGCCTCCGAGGAAAACGACGGCTACCCAAAAGGGCAAATCAGTAGCACCTGGTGAGATTGGTCAGGCGCACAGAGTTACCAGGGCCCGATCGATGCCTGAGAGGGAGACTGTTCCCCCGACAGCCAGCTTTGCTATACCGCCAGAAATTATGGCGGCCCCAGGTGAAGATCAGAGGGCGGATTCACCTGTTTTTAGAGCCCCAGCACCCGAGCCTCTAGCTCCACAGTCAGGAGCGGAAGACAGGGCTATGCAGGATGCTGTGCAACTGTTGACCAGGTTGGTGGCCGGACAGGAACACAGACGTGGTTTAAGCGGAGATCAGGTACACAGGTCTGATAGTTCGAGGGCTCGTGAGTTTCTGACTTGTAACCCTCCAGAGTTCTTCGGGACAAAGCCCGAAGAGGACCCCCAGGAGTTTGTTAGAGAGATGCAGTGCACTTTACGTCTGATTAAAGCTTCGGCAACCGAGTCGGTTGAGTTGGCTTCATATAGATTGCACGAGGTAGCTGCTAACTGGTTTGAGTCCTAGGAGTTATCCAGGGGGAGACTAGCTTCTCCAGCTGTATGGGACGAGTTTACAGAGGCATTTATCAGTCATTTCCTGCCTCCTGAGATGCGTAGAGCCAGAGCGGACAGATTTTTACAGTTAAGACAGCGAGGCCGCAGTGTTCTCGAGTATAGTTTGGAGTTCGACTCATTGGCTCGACATGCACCTGCTCGGGTAGCTGACATGACAGATAGAATGCACAGATATGTGATGGGCCTAGATCGTTACCTGGTGGATAGTTGTTTGGTGATGGCTGCTCAGCCAGGGATGGATATCGCTCGTATTCAGGCATATGCTCAGGGCATGGAGGACAGACATAGAGGACGCCAGTCCGATCGAGATTTTGGCAGAAGTCAGCCCAAGAGGGCCAGGTCAGTTGGATATTTTGGAGAGTTCCGAAGCAGGCCATTCCAGCAGCAGGGTAGCAGACAGCCCACCCAGCCAGCACGGAGTATGCCTTTACTATCTTCAGGCCGGAGATCAGGTGGTACAGGATATTCGGGAGCTAGTTTGAGCTCTAGGGCTTCCGGTTCGCAGTTAGACAGAGGTTCTGGTCAGATACGGCCACCCAGGCCCCCGTGTTCTTATTGTGGTAGGTACCATCCGGGAGAGTGTTATCGTGCTACAGGAGCTTGTTTTGTTTGTGGTCGTCAAGGCCATACGATGAAGGATTGCCCGAATAAGGGTGATTCAGGTGGAGCAGCTCGGACTACAGGATCATTTGCTGGGTTATCATCTTCTTCAGTAGCTATGCGGCCTACGGGGCAGGGTGTGTCTATACCAGCAGGTCGTGGTAGAGGCCGGGGTGGAATTTCTGGTTCTAGCGGCCCTTCGAACCGCACTTATGCCTTGGCCACCCGACAGGATCAAGAGGCGTCTCCAGATGTGATCACAGGTACATTATTGATCTTTTCCCAGATTGTATATGCATTAATAGATCCAGGCTCCACATTATCATATATTTCCCCAATGATTGCTGATAAGATTGGTGTAAATCCCAAACCGATAGAACCGTTTGAGGTAGCTACTCCTGTAGGAGATTCTATTATAGCAAGGCGAGTATATAAAAGTTGCTCAGTAATTATATGTGATCGTTGCACTAAAGCAGACCTAATAGAATTGGAGATGACTGAATTTGATGTGATTATGGGAATGGATTGGCTATCTTCCTGTTATGCTAATGTTGACTGTCAACGGAAGGTAGTTTATCTTCAATTTCCAGGAGAACCAGTGATAGAATGGGCAGGTAATACAACATCTCCGAAAGGGAAGTTTATTTCCTACCTTAAGGCGAGGAAGATGATCAGAAAAGGTTGTATTTATCACCTGGTTCGCATACAGAATTTGCAGGCTGAAACGCCAACTATTCAGTCAGTTCCAGTTGTTAATGAATTTGTAGATGTATTTCCAGATGATCTTCCAGGCCTTCCTCCTGAACGAGAGATAGACTTTACCATAGATGTATTGTCAGATACTCACCCGATATCTATTCCCCCATATAGAATGGCACCTGCAGAATTAAAAGAGCTGAAGGAGCAATTGAAAGACTTGCTAGAAAAAGGCTTCATCAAACCCAGTACATCACCTTGGGGAGCCCCAGTATTATTTGTAAAGAAGAAATATGGGTCGCTGCGGATGTGTATTGATTACAGGCAGCTGAATAAGGTAACTATAAAGAATAAATACCCCCTCCCCAAGATTGATGATTTGTTTGATAAATTGTAGGGTGCCAAGTGGTTTTCAAAAATAGACTTGCGATCGGGTTATCATCAGGTACGGGTAAGAGAAGTTGATATTCCAAAGACAGCATTCCGAACTCGATATGGCCATTATGAGTTCAGAGTGATGACTTTTGGGTTGACAAATGCTCCAGCGGTATTTATGGACCTTATGAATCGGGTATTCAGATCATTCCTGGATATGTTCGTGATTGTGTTTATTGATGATATTCTAATTTATTCCCGATCAAAAGAGGAGCATGCAGATCATCTGAGAGCAGTACTTACAGTACTCCGACACCAGAAATTGTATGCTAAATTTTCTAAATGTGAATTTTGGTTGACTTCTGTAGCATTTTTGGGACATATTGTCGGCGTTGAAGGTATTCGGGTAGATACACAGAAGATCGAGGCTGTAAAGAACTGGCCTAGGACGACGACACCTACTGAGGTACGTAGTTTCCTGGGATTAGCAGGTTATTACAGGAGATTTATAGAGAAATTTGCTTCTATGTCAGCACCACTGACAAGATTAACTCAGAAGGGAGCCAAGTTCCAGTGGACTGAGGCCTGTGAACGAAGCTTTCAGTTATTGAAAGAGAAGTTGACTATAGCTCCTGTTCTAACTCTTCCCGAAGGACCGGATGGGTATATTATTTATTGTGATGCTTCAGGTGTGGGAATAGGTTGTGTATTGATGCAGCACAGGAAAGTTATAGCTTACGCTTCCCGACAGCTTAAAAAGCATGAAAGAAATTATCCTACTCATGATCTGGAACTGGCAGCAGTGATTCATGCTCAGAAGATATGGAGGCACTATTTATATGGTATTCATGTTGATATATATACAGATCACAAGAGTTTCCAGTATATTTTTAAATAGAAAGACTTGAATTTGCGGCAGAGGAGATGGCTGGAGTTCTTAAAAGACTATGATGTTGATATTTTATATCATCCAGAAAAGGCCAACATCGTAGCAGATGCACTCAGCCGTAAGTCCTTGGGTAGCTTGATAGATGTTCCAGCAGAAAAGAAGGAAATAGTTCGTGAAATTGGTCAATTGGCCAGTCTTGGAGTTCGTTTTACTGAATCGGGAGATAATAGGATTTCAGTTCGAGATGTTGCTGAATCTTCCATTATAGAAGAAATAAAGCGACGTCAATATGAAGACCCCATTTTGGCACAGTATCGAGATACAGGTATGGACAAAGAGAAGACCCCTTTTGGTATTATATCTGATGGAGTATTATTATACAGGGACAGGTTGTGTGTACCTGATGTTGCTGGGCTACGGCAACAGGTTATGGGTGAAGCACATCATGCCCGATATTCTATTCATCCGGGTACAACAAAAATGTACCATGACCTTAGATGTTTATTCTGGTGGGATGGTATGAAAAGAGATGTTGCTGAGTTCGTGGCCCAATGTCCAAACTGTCAGCAGGTCAAAATTGAACACCAGAAACCAGGTGGTTTATTACAGGAGATGGAAATTCCAATGTGGAAGTGGGAGATGATTAATATGGATTTTATTACAGGTTTACCTCGCACTCCACGGAAGTACGATTTGATATGGGTTGTTGTTGATAGGTTGACTAAGTCAGCCCATTTCCTCCCGGTTCGGATCACATATTCAGCCGAGGATTATGCCAGGTTATATATTAAGGAGATAGTAAAACTCCACGGAGTTCCTGTATCTATTATCACTGACAGATGTACCCAGTTTACAGCAAATTTCTGGAGATCTTTTCAGGCGGGATTAGGGACCCAGGTGAGCCTTAGTACAGCATTCCATCCTCAGTCTGACGGGCAAGCCGAACGCACTATTCAGACGCTGGAAGATATGTTGCGGGCCTATGTTATTGATTTCAGGGGTAGCTGGGATGACCATCTACCACTTGTTGAATTTGCTTATAATAATAGTTATCACTCTAGTATTCAGATGGCTCCGTATGAGGCACTGTATGGCAGAAAATGCAGGTCACCTATAGGCTGGTTCGATGTGGGTGAAACTAAGTTAATTGGCCCAGATCTGATTCAGCAGGCAGTTGAGAAGGTGAAGCTTATTCAGGAACGATTATTGGCAGCTCAAAGTCGACAGAAAGCATATGCTGACAACCGGCGTCGACCTTTAGAGTTCCAAGTGGATGACTGGGTATTCTTGAAGGTGTCACCTATGAAGGGCGTCATGAGATTCGGCAGAAAAGGGAAACTTAGTCCGAGATACATCGGGCCTTATCAGATTGTCCGTAAAGTAGGCAAGGTTGCCTATGAATTGGATCTACCAGTTGATTTAGACGCAGTACATCCGGTATTCCACGTGTCTATGCTTCGTAAATTCGTTGGCGATCTTTCCAGAGTATTTCCTGTACAGGACATTCAGGTGACCGAGGAGCTATCCTATGAGGAACAGCCGGTGGCTATTTTAGATCGTCAGGTAAGGAGGTTACGCACCAAAGATGTGGCATCTGTCAAAGTATTGTGGCGCAACAACAACCGAGAAGAAATGACTTGGGAGGCGGAGGGAGAAATGAAGAAAAAGTATCCTCATTTGTTTTCTGCACCCACAGGTAACTTAAGTTCCTTATTACCTATATTGGAAATAATAAATTATGTGAAACAGCTGTATTTATAAACCTATAAGATCAATTTAACATTCGAGGACGAATATTCAAAAAGGGGGGAAGAATGTTATAACCCGTACTTTGCACCTAAGGACATGTTGGGAATACTTGTAACAAGTCAAGGATAAGACTATGCTTGGTCTTGTTATATACAAGTTTTTATTGATTAAGTTGGGAGGTGGAATTATAGGAAAAGTTAAAGGGCAAAATTGGAATTTTACATGTGGAAATACCATAAAAAGTTAGGGGTAAAATTGGAATTTCACATGTGGAAATACCATAAAAGGTTAGGGGTATACTTGGAATTTTACATATGGAAATACTATAAAAGGTTAAGGGCAAAGGTGGAATTTCAACTTGAAAATATTAGAAAAGGTGAGGGGCAAAATGGTAATTTCACATGGGAGCCTTAGTCATAAAATCCTAGAGATTTCTAGACCATTTAAGAGAGTTAGAAGTGAGAAGAACTTGAGGAAAAATGAAAGAGAAAAATCGGCCAAGGAGGGAGTAAATCAACCCTCCAAATTTCATCCCCAAAAATTATAATTTTCTAGTATTCCTACTAAGTCAAGGGTGCTCTACAACATGGTGTAGTTGTTTTGGAAGTTTGGAGACTTGTTTTATTGATTTGGAAGTGAAGAAGCTAGAAGAAAAAGGTAAGAATTGATTCATTTTATTATGTTATGAAGGTTTGTATATGTTGTAGTATGTGGAGGTGTATGGAATTTATGAAAATATGGAAGTTTTCATGGTAATATGGTGCCATGTATACATGTTCTTATATGAGTAAGAATTATTCAATTTTTGCGTAGTATTTTTGTGTAGTATTTTTGTGTAGTATTTGTATAGTAGTTATGATAGTTATTTGATGTTGAAAATGGAAGTTGGATGAAATTTATTGAAGTTGGAAATATGGGTTAGGTGATGTAATTGGAAAAAAAATAAGTTTGTATAATTTGTTAGTTGTGGTTATGATTTTGGGGATATAAATGAAGTTTAAATGGTGTAAGTTGGTATTAAACTAGTTTGTAGAAATTATGTAATTTGAGTATGATATTATAAGAATATGGAGATAAATTATTAAAAGTATGGAGTGTTGTTGTTAGTTGTGAAATTGAAGAAAGAAAATGAATTTTTAATATTTTTGTGGTATTTATGGAATTTTTGAGTGAAGTATGGAGTTGAAAAAAATTGGATAGCTTACTTGGAATATTTTTCACTTATGTTGGAATGAGTTAAAACTAATTATGGATATGAGATATTCATATTTATTTGGAAATGCAAAGTTTGGTTGAAAGTTGTTGCACTAATTGGAAAATTACACCAATTTATGTTATGGTGTGTTTAAGTTGATTATTGATGGAATTGGTGTTGTTGTTGGCTTGGTTGTTGATATTGTGGCCGAGTTGTAATCTCGGGGTTGTCATATATATAGGGGAGATGCTGTCGAAATTTTTGTAGACAAGTATTGGAAAAATTGAATTCTTAAAGTCTTATGAATAGTAATTGGTAAATGTGACCAATTGTAGATTTTGGAGGAAACGGGAATTGATTTTGGACAACCGTAAAACGTCAAAAAGGTATGTAAAGCTTTACCTTTTCTTCACTTGGCATATCCTAGATGTAATAGGAGTGAATACGAACCTCGGGGATCACTCTACTCTTTGAAATCGACGTTCGAAAATTTCCCTTTTTTATTCAATAGAATTGAATTAGGTAATTATGAATAGTTTTGGAAAAATTGTCTAAACTTCTAGATTTTGCACAAATGAATTCCGAATACCTTGAAACTCTTCTAAATAATGTTATGAAGTCTAACGCACGTGATTTGTATACGTCACCTCATTTGATCGAGGTGGGCCCCACTATTCTGAATTTTTCTTCGTTATTCCATTTGAATTACGGTAGGTAGAATTTGAAAAAAACTCTTTGCTATGCTTCCTAATATTATATGAATAATTATTCCGTTAATTTCCATAATATATTTAGAAGTACAGAGATGATTCGTAAAGTACTATTTTTACATAGACTATTGTGATATTGGAAGTACTTGTACTACTATTATTATTCAAGTTTTCTTTTATGATTTGTTATCGAAATTATGCCATCGAGTCTGTATAGATGTTTTGTAATTTAAATTGCATTTAGTTTCTCACTATTCCACTCGTGGATGCCTCAATGCTTCTTTCACTGAGCCTGGGCCAGGATATGTTTTCGTGCGTATTTCTCTGCATTATTCGCCGTGTCCCGACGTGAGGGGGCAGGTATGACATGTACCATGGGGTGGTAAATATTATGCCACGGAGTTATGCTGTGCCATGTACATATATGTTTGCGATATGATATGATTTGATATGGCCATCTGATATGATATGATTTGTTACGGAGATATTCCCTACTCTGGTGTTATGCTGTGCCGTGGTGCCGATGATGGGAGGGCAACCACACTTTGTTCACCGAGTCCCTAATGGGGCCGGATATGGTATATGTCTGTGCATATATGGTTTGAGATTTTGATAAGCATTTTTAAATTCTAAACATTGATTTCATGTTTTGCATATACTATTCAGATTATGATTTTATATAGTACAGTGCATGCTTCACATATTCAGTACATTTTCCGTACTGACCCCCTTTCTTCGGGGGCTGCGTTACATGTCCGCAGGTACCGAAGTTTGACTTGCTGATCCGCCGGTTTAGGACATCTGCTGTGTTATTGACGGTGCTCCTTTGTTCGGAGCTTGTATTTTGGTACTGACTCTATCTCTGTATATTTGGATATGTTGGTCAGGGGTACGACGGGGCCCTGTCCCGTCTTATGACTATGCTATCATCTGTAGAGGTCTGTAGACAGAGTTATATTGTGGGTTTTGTATATATGGTTTGGATTTTTGTGTGTTTTGTGACAACCTTTCAACTCTCGTGCGTATATCTATTTTTATGATATATTTAGCAATTTCTACTAATCACTACATTTGTTTATTAAAAAAAAAATAGACTAATTTGGGATAAAGGTACGTTTGGGTGCCCAACTCGGGCACCAGTCGCGGTCTACGGGGTTGGGTCGTGACATTCATTCCATAGCTCTTTCAGCTTAGAGAAATACACTGATACTGGATCAGTTCCTTGCTTGAGATTCGCAGTTTTTGTGTGAAGTTGAAAAATCCTCACACGATTCACTTTATCAAAGCTCTCCTTCAAGTCTTCCCACACTAGATGTGCATACGATGCATAAACGATACCACTGAGCAGATTTTCTGACACTGTGTTCATGATCCATGAAAAGACGATTGCATTCACCGTCTCCCACTGTTCGTGAAGAGATTCATCAAATGAGTCCTTTGTGCATGTTCCAGTAATAAAGCCCAATTTCTTCTTTGCCAAAAGTGAGATTCTTATGGCCCTGCTCCAAACTCCATAATTTTCAGATCCGGTGAGTTTCACCGGCGCAAGCACGCACCCCGATGTGTCCGATGAGTGCACATATAAGGGATGGCCATGTTCTACAACCATCCTTTCATGCGATTGTGACGGATTTGCTAGTCGTTTACCATTCACCATTTTAGCTTCTCTCTCGATGTTCTTCAGTCCAAGCTTCGATTGATCTCCGATCCTTCACCGTTGTTCTTCAATTCGAGCTTCAGTGGCTGATTGATTCTTCAATCCCGCTCTGATACCATGTAGAAATCACCATGTTAGCAGCTTCAGAGCTACCACTTCTAGAGAGAAGTCGTCTTAAGAAGAAGAGAGTAAAGGTAGAGAGAGAGGAAAATGTTATTCTCATTCTAAAATATACATACATCTGCATACTTATATTTAGACTTGCTAAGTGTATTCTAACTTCAACTAACTCCCTGTGTGGGACCCACATCTAAAACAACCACACACACATATTATACTAACACCACTAACTAACACATTATTTACCAACTAACTATTATTAACACCATGTGCTTATATGTGTATAGCACATGTTAATATTCAATATTGTGTTTGATTGTCTGAAACTAATGAGGCTACATCATCTGACTCACACGTGTGGTCCGGTTTACACTCTTTTTTGTCCAACTTTAAATCTATGAACTTTTTAAACACAAAACTAACTGTCAATTTAATGACATTAATAATGATGCAATAACTGGACTGTAGTAAGCTATCCCTTTGTGACATCCAAGAATGATAGTAGTGAACCCTGCACACATGAAAAACGTCCTCCGTTTGACTTGACACATTCATTAAAGAAATAATTAGAGATAATTGTCAAAAATATACTGAAATTATTTCAGTTTTTGAGTTTCACACCTAAACTATCAAAAGCGTGAACTTCTCACTCCACCACTCCCCTTCCACTCTCCCCCCACCCCATCTTTTTATTTTCTTTAAATTTCTTGTATAAAATATTTTTAAAAAAAATTCATACTTCACCCCTCCCACCTTCTTCCTAAAAAATATTATTATTTTTATTTTTTTAAAAAATAAAATTATACTCATTTCATGATCTAACCCTTCACTCTTAATTTATTTATTATTTTTATTATTTTTCTCGTTCTGTGTTAGATATGTTTATAGGAAAATATTTTTTCTACTTGCGTACCAAATATAACAGAAAAAAGTATTTTATTTTAAGAAAAGTCTTGCGCCAACTAAAAAATACTTTACTAAAATCATGTGTATGTATCTAACACAAAACGAGAAAAAAAATTGGAAGTGGAGGGTTAGGTGGGGCGGGGTAATTTTTTTTTAATATAAAAATAATATCTAAATTATTATTTTAGGGGTGGTGGTAGGTGAGAAGATAAACTAAGAATTATTTTTTAAAACTTTCAAAATTTGGGGGGGGGGGGGGGAAGTATGGTGAGAAAAAGTGGTGGAGTGGATAATAAAAATATTTTATATTTTATTTTATAAATTTTTTTTGGAGGGGGGATAGTAATACTTTAATCTTTAATTTTAATTATTTCTAAAAATTTATTTATTTTTTGTCAATGTGGAATGTTTTGTCTATGTGAAGTGTGATGTGATAATTTTTTTTAAATGAAAGAGAGAGTGTAACACACACCGTGATGAGAGTGGAATAAAAGAGAGAGGTGTGTTTCTCAAACTAATAAGTGATAGTTTATGAGTGAAATTCAAACTCTCAATAGTTCAGGTATGAAACTCAAAAAAGATGGATAGTTTAGGCGTATTTTTGACACTTATCTCAAACAAGTAATAATATAGATATGAGAAAATAGCAGTTTTAGTCTCTGTATTATTGCATAATTTCAGTTTTAATCTCTGTGTTATTTAACTATGCACATTTAACCTTTAATTATTTGAAGTGTGCAATTTTGGTCCTTGGAGTTAAAAAAAGTTCATTATTTAACAAAATGATTATTTTGAAATATATAAAATAAAATAATTTAAAGGGTTGGTGATTCTAAACGCTTGAAGAATTATGCAGGTAAAAAAAATTAATTTTATAAAAATTAAATGTTAAATTTTTTAAAGAGTGAAAGTTGTTAAGACACCATTGATAGGATTAAGGAGTCTGTCCACCTACTAAACTCTCAAATGTAATCGTATTTGACCTTGATTAGTAACCATTGAGAAAGAGAGGAAGAACGAGTCGCTAAGGAATAAAAAATAGAGCATAAAACATTTGAATAAAATGTTGTTAATGAATAAAATATAATTTTAATTTTATATACATAATTCTTCAAGCATTTAAAATCGTCAATTTAAAATCACCAACACTTTCTTTTATTTTATTTTATATATTATCAAATAATTATTTTATTAAATAGTTAACTTTTGTTAACTTCAAGGACTAAAATAACACACTTCAAATAAATGAAGGTTAAATGTGAATAGTCAAATAACGCAGAAACTAAGACTGAAATTATGCAATAACGCAGGGACTAAAACTATTATTTCCTCTATAGATATTTTATCATACTATCCCTATTAATTGATATTTAGTGTTAAGTTTTGAAAAATGATTTGCAAAATAGTCTTTAATGATAAGGGTAAAATATGGGGGGAAATATGTAAAAAAAAATTCTTAATATTTTAAAAGTGACAAATAAAAATAAAAATCTATTTTAAAAATACGTGACTAATAAAAGTGAACTGAGGAAGTATTTATTATTAATACAAACAACAATAACAACATATCTAGTGAAATCCACAAGCGGGATTTGTTATTAATAGGCATTCCTTTATTATTTTTAAAAGATATTCCAAATTTAATTTTAGCTTTTTAAATTGAAAAAATGGTTAATTTTTTGAACTAAGAAGTTTTGTCATGATCATTTCAAATTGGTTGATCACATCCAAGTGCCTCATAAATTAGCCCTTTCCTTTTGTCTTTGAGCTCTAAAAGTTGCAACAACTATTATTTTTGCCCCCCTTGAAATTGCGCATTCCTTTTATAAGTTCTTTTAACATATATATATATTCAACACTCCCACCTAGTAAAATAAGTGCGTAAAAAAAAAAGTTTCATGTACGAAGCTATAATAATCATGTCGCTGAATTAAGGATATCTTCGTTCCCCTAAAATTAATGATCTCGTGACTTGTTAAATATAGTAGAAAATATAAAAGGAGAAGAGATTTTTTTTTCCAGATGGTATGATTAGTTGGTTAAATAATGTTAAAAGTTGAATCATACTTTTTGTTTCATATTACTTGATCTCTATTGAGTTGAAACTTTTTAATAAAGTTTTACTTAGAGATTTATTATTTTAAGGAAAATTACACCTAATAGATCAATTGTGAAACTATTTACCTAAATTGGACCCAACTCAAACTATTTACCCTTAATAAATTCATGATCCAAACTATTTATCATATTACCCCACTTTTATCCTTTTAATTTCGCGCATGACGTCAGCATCACCGTTTCTCTTTGATACCATCAGAGTATATATACTATGACGATATCAAACAGTTTCTTCTTGATACCATCCAGTTTCGCTGAAGCACTGTGTCTTTCTTTTTTATACAATCAGAGTATATATATACTCTCATGGTATCAAACATATATTTTTGTCAGTGCCCCTTCCCTTGTTCCTCTTTGATACCAAATAATTTATCAAACAGCTTCTTCTTGATACCATCAGAGTATAACTGATGGTATCAAGAAGGAAGATACAGTGTTTCAACGAAACTGTTTGATACCATTAGAGTATATTGTATACTCTCATGGTATCAAATGCGCAAAATAGTTTAAAATAAGGGGTATGAAAGTAATGGGGTATCCAATGGTAAATAATTTCCCTTTTTGGAGTATAACAATAATTATTCCTTTATTTTATTGAATTAAGCTTATTAATAATAATGCATTAAAGATCTAAATTAAACTACTATTATTTTATGTAATTATTTAATACTAAGAATAGTATATGAAATAAGTAATAAACTCTATTGATTTACAAAAATGAACAAGTATAATAAACTATCTATTTTTGAAATAAAGGTCAATGAAACGATAGAAGTACTATACTAAATGGACGTGTAATACACTATCGAAAATTATTAACCCAAATATAGGGAAACATGGGGCATGGTGCATCCTGACTCCCACGTCAAACAATTAATGAATTGCATCAAAATCAATATGGATCTAAATGCAAAATCAATAAATCGAAGATTTAAAAGGTAAAAGTAAAACTCTATGATCTGTGAAACAACCCTTGTGGGGGTGTTCTTGATAATATACAAAGTGAATTAACATGTGACACGGGGTGGTAAGTTGCAACTCAAAGAGACTTAAAAATTTTAAAACAGTTAGGCGTTTATACATTATATTTTTCCTTTTTCCATTTGGGCTGATTGCAATTTTCTCAAGATCCATATAAGGAGCCTTCATTTGACCCTTTTGACATTTGACTTTGTTAACAAATTCTTGTTATAACTTTTGACGTATCATTCTTTCGTTGTAGAAAAAAAGTGCCTAAACTTTGTGGATATTCAGGTCATCCGTCACTAGTTTGTTGCTCAATCTCCCTTTTTAGAGTTAAAAAAAAAAAAACATCTTTTAAACCAGAAGCATGCATTTCTTGTTCCTTCTTGGGGGCGAGGTTTCCAAAAAATGCATATAGGCTCTTCAAGTTTTGATAAATCAAATAAGGTACCTAAACTACGAGATTGGCCTATGTACTAGACCCTACGAACAAATATAATTATCTTACCCAAGCTTTCTTAGATACTAATATTCGATTTGGACTTGAAATACTTTATTTATGTATATTAATGTTAACCTAACTTGTTTTGGAGCAGTGATCGAGCTTCTAACAAGTCAATTTTTTTTAATGCTAATTTTAGCGACTTAAGATATTTGACCAAATTTTTAGAGAAAATAAGTGTATTTAAATAATAGAAAAAGGTAGATTTTTTTTTCCGGAAGTACTTTTAAAACGTTGATCAAATACAATTTTCTGCTCTAATATCAACAAAAAATTTATCTAAAAATTGATTGTGTAAATGCACCAGCAATTCTCTAATAAACAAAAACATACTCTTTGAAATATGCAGATTTTGAAAAATTGGCGACATATTAGTTTGACCCTAAGTAGTTTTTGGGAAAAATTTAAAAAATATTTGGAAATTTGTGTTTGTCCATATAATTTGTCATTACTTGACAAATATATTTGGCAAAATCCGCAAGTTCCCTAGTTTTTTTAGAACTTGGGAACTTGAAAAGTTTTAAAAATTTAAAAATTATCTCAAATTTTTATATTTTATAAAAACACTATCATTTATTAATTCCAACTAAATATTTATCTACCAACTTACTCCATTAATATGATCAACCAAGATTTTATAAAAGAATAGTTTGAGCGACAAGATTTGAAAAAAAAAATTTGCTTTTAATTCGATTAATGTATTACTTTTGCCTATAATGTTGTTTTGTTGTTGTTGATTGTTGTCAATTATGTTATAATTTTTTTTTAACTGAAAATGTTCATTATAAAATGATAACACAAACTTATGGGTATTTTAAATAATTTTTAAAACTTACAAATACAAAATAATATTTTTTGAAATTTCACTAAAACTTAGAAAAATTTGTGTCAAAATTTCTCCCAAGAATATTTGGGAACTTGGGCCAAACGGCACCTTAATTTTGAAAAACTTATGGGGTTTTCCAGAATTAGAAGAAACCTCAAGGGTCGATGTGGAATTGTCGCAAACATGTTCGGCTATGTAACAGTTGTTTATAAGAATAGAAGAAGTTCACGTATTCCTCTCCTCCTCCTATGTAACTGACACATTGCATGTGCTCTCTGCTCTTCTTGTTTCCCCCCCCTACAAATTCTTCTTCTCTCTTTTCTCTAATACTAATACTAATCCTTTTCTTTCACCAAAAGTCAAGACATAAATAAAACAAACTTTAATTTAATTAAAACCTCTTAAAATTTCAATCTCACCTCCACCCCCCGGGTCAGGCCCCTACAAAACCATTCTTCTTATATCACAAACATGCCTACTAGTAGTAATTTTTATTTGACTTACATAAAGCTAAGGTTCTTCACTAAAGTCAAGCGGTTCCTTCAGATTAAGGCAAAATCATTTCAACCGTCTGATCATCAGCCAAGAAACGATTCAGAGATTTTGATTGTGATTGAAGAAAAAAAGGGTATAATGGGAAAAGAGGGTGATAAAGATAATGGGTGGATGATTTTGCAAAAATCAGTGAAGAAACTTCACTTTGGGAGCTGGAATGAAAAAGAGGTGGCCGTCGAAGAGATTAAAAAGTTGGCTAAAGAGGATTTGAAGAGGCGGAAATTCATGGCGGAGCTCGGCGTTATTCCGCCGCTTGTAGCCATGGTTGCTGGTCCTGATCAGGCGGTGTTACGGCGGCAGAGATTGGCGGTGCAAGCACTGACCGAACTTGCCAATGGTTCTTTCACGTAAGTTTATCTATTTTATCAGTTTAAATAATTTATCACTCTTTTATGTTAATTCATTTTTTTATCAATTAACTTTCATTTCTACTTGGCTAACAACATGATCAAGTTTAAATGGTAGTTTTGATGTTGCACTACTATATGTTTAT
This sequence comes from Solanum dulcamara, assembly GCF_947179165.1. Lineage (NCBI taxonomy): Eukaryota > Viridiplantae > Streptophyta > Magnoliopsida > Solanales > Solanaceae > Solanum > Solanum dulcamara. Next base: position 46,612,288 of record NC_077247.1, read on the forward strand.
ATTTTTTTATTGATTAATTCAGATTCGCATCGATACAGCCTGCTCTTTATTAAAAAAAATTCAGATTTAAATCCGAGACCTCTAATTGATATATGTGTATATAAACTCTTAAAAAACGCCAAGAATAAGAACCATGAATTTATAATGAATTGTCATTTTATTTTAATGTGAGATTTTTTTGTCGGATAAAAGGAACAATTAGCCAATTACTAAAAGTGGAATTCAGTGTTTATTCTCCTACATTTTATTCCATATTCATGAATTCAGTAACTGATTAAATAATTTAAATTGCATTATTGATTTCGGAACAGAAAAAGAAGTTTATATCTGTATCATGATTTTTTTTTCCTCATAAATCTTTTTATTACCAAAAATAAAATCATGAATTACAATCTTGAAGATCACTAAGGTTAAATTGAATAAAAGAGACAATAGATGAATTTAACCCGGTAATCTAATTAAGCTGAGTGTAAAAGGCTCTAACATCACCCTCATAAAAAAAATTAACTAACATTTATCATATAATATTAATTAATTTGGTGAGCTGAAATTTTTGGTTGAATTTTTTATAGTGATTTTATTATACGGGTTTTCGTCGTAGTACAAGTTCATCCCATTAGGCTAGTGGGCTCATAGTGACCACTTTCCGTGGCCAATTTTTGACTTAAAAACCCACTGTGTGGCACGTGAGCTTTGGTCTTGGGAATATCCTTTCAAGTGCCCAAGAAGTTCATGACTTGTAGTACCTCTTATGATAGACAGCCATGAAATTTTAATACTCTAGTAACATTAATCCAAACAAAATAAAAAATTTCCAATCAAATCTCACAAGTTATTGTAAATGTTAGATGATAATCTAAAGTTTTGTTTGTAAAGTTGAATAATATCCAAAGAAACATTTGAATCGAGACTAGTAGTGTTGTCAGGAAGGAACTCAATGGTTATATTCACACTACTTCTTAAAATAAAGACAAGATATAAATGATGATTTAAAAAAGAGACATTTGCATTAATAAAAGCCGCCTTCATTTGAATGCCGTAAATATATCGGTGACTTGGAAAGCAACTAGCAAATGGATTTTATCAACTTGGTTTTATTTATAGCCATTTTATTTTGGAAGCCTTAAAATTGCAAGGATAAGTTAGTTGAGTCAACTTGACTTTCTAGCCATAACATTTTATTTTATCTGAAAAAGTCTTGAATTTGTGGTATGACCACATTCTTAATGGTAATTATGAAGAGGGTTGAATCCACTCTATGGTCATAGAGTATAGTTTCTTTCGCCTTATCTTTTAACATATCTACTTGGAATAAATTCATGAAAAAAGTTATCATGATTATTCTTAACATGATAATGATAACATTTTTCTTTTGCTTGTTGCTACTGCCTCTTTTATATCGTTTTTTGAGATTCAAGGTTCTATCGAAAACAATTTTTACCTTTTACAAATCTTACTTGCGATATTACACTAAATTTGTTGTTGTTGCAACTGCGTTCACTATCTAGTACAATCATTGTGGAAGCGACTAGGGGTTATGTTGAGGAACATTTTTTAATTTTTATGGACATATTATTTATTTCTACCTTAGCTTGTGTTACATAATATTTATTAGCCGATGTAATCAAAGTGTAGTGGTTCATTAATTAAGAAATAGGGAAAAAATCTACTTTTGTTGACCTTCTGCTCCTAGCATTGATCTGGTTAGCAGAATCTTATTGACTTCTCACTCTCAATAATTTTTTTAAAATTTCTCTGATTATTTATTTTGAGGAGCCCTACATGATTGGGAGACCCCCCACCCCAACTTTAATTCCTAACCATTTTTCTATCATCTTCCAAGCTGTTGGTTGACCAATAAATTAAATATCACCAAAATTGGGTCCCTAAAGCTTGATTATATTCTATATTTCTGATTTGGCCATGTTATTGGATTTGAATTATTTCATAATTCATTTGTTTAACATTGTTCTGTTTTCTTGGTTCCCCTTTTCAGTAACAAGGCACTGATAGTAGAAGCAGGAATCTTATCAAAATTACCTCAAAAAACAGACAACTTAGATGGAAACACAAGGCAAGAATTTGCAGAATTGATCTTGTCTATATCATTATTAGCCAACACACAATTCAATATGGATTCTTCAAGAATTATTCCATTTGTAGTCAGCATTCTTGATTCATCAAATTCAAGTGTTGAGACTAAATGTACATGTCTAGGCACATTGTACAACATATCTTCTGTGTTGGAAAATTCCGCCAGTTTGGAGACTAATGGAACAATGACTACTCTGTTGAGGTTGTCTTCATTGAAGGAAGTATCAGAGAAAGCACTAGCCACATTGGGGAATCTTGTGGTTACCCTAATGGGAAAGAAGGCGATGGAGGAAAGCCCAATGGTGCCCGAGAGCTTAATGGAGATAATGACATGGGAAGAGAAGCCAAAATGTCAAGAGTTATCGGTGTACATTTTGATGATTTTGGCTCACCAAAGTTCAATTCAAAGGGAGAAAATGTCCAAGGCTGGTATTGTACCAGTACTTCTTGAATTGGCATTGTTGGGTAGTTCTTTGGCTCAAAAAAGAGCATTGAAATTGTTACAATGGTTTAAGGATGAGAGGCAAAGCAAAATGGGGCCTCATTCAGGGCCACAGGTAGGAAGGATGCCTATTGATTCATCACCAATGAGTCCAAGAGCTATTGATGAAAGCAAGAAACTGATGAAGAAAATTGTGAAACAAAGCCTTTATAAGAATATGGAAACAATTACTAGTAGAGCCAATGGGGGTAGTGATTCTTCAAGGCTCAAGTCCTTAGTTGTTAGCTCAAGTTCTAAGAGTTTGCCTTACTAAGAATATGGATCTTTTAAGCATTTGATCAAATTAACATCATCTTGCACCACTTGTGCAATGTTCTACATGAATTGTTAACTTCTTTAGTATCATATGAAAATAATTGTCCTGAAGGAAGAAAAATTTGTGATAGAATAACCATACAACAATAGTCTGATGACGCGTTCCAATATGAGGAAGCAGAGGCGAATCCATGGTTTGAACTTAATCACTTCTAATTTGAGATTTTACCACAATTCATTTGAGTTATAGGTCGAAATCAATTGTTTGTATTTGTTTAATAATTTTTAATACATATAGAAGGTTTGTGTTAAGGGTATTGAACTCATACCTGCCCTTTTACATATGTCCTGGTGAAGAATTACACTTTCTTCCGTCATTCATGTTTATTTATATAGTTTTTCCTTCCCTCCCTGCTCTCCTGTGTGATGCTACATTTGGGCTTTCAAAGATAGAAATGGATTAAATTACAACTGTGTATACATTGGGTGGTAGGAGGAGAACCTATACATTTCTAAGTTTGAAGTGGTTTACCTATATTTAATTATTTTAATCTAACTCTTGTACTGTCTTAATTTACAGGTGTAGTTAAAATTTGAAAATATATTTAGTGGCATTGGGCAGGTTCTAAAAGTAAACTTTTAGTGTTCAATATGCATGAATTCTGTGGTAAATATTATTTACAAAAACTATAACTAAACACAATTTCATCTTCAACTTTAATTTTCTTAAATAAAGTGAAAAAAATATTTGCAGTAGTATGTGGTAGCTGATATGTGGATTTAATCTACTCTCTTTGATCACTTTTACTTGTTTAATATCAAAAAAATACAATTATTTTTTCTAGTTTCTTCTCAACATTAATTATTTTTCAAAATCTAAGACTACATGTCAATTAATATGAGTGTTATGATAAAAAATACTCATATTAATTATTATTTTTTAACAGACATATGAAATTTGAATGGATAGTTTATGATATTATGTAATTATTTATTTTGAAAATATTATTGAATCGTATATTTTAGATAAAATAGTCAAAGTAGATAGTTTTGCTAATTTTTTTATTTTTTATTTTTTTAAAAAAATACGTCCAATTCTGGACGGTGGGCCCTTGTCAGCTAGTACTTTTTTGGTACACCCAAACTAGGAAGCATGGGAGACATATAGTCCTACGTCTACTAGATTTCTACTGTATGACGGACTCCTCCTCCTATAATTTCTCAAAAAAAAAAAAAAAAGTTTCTCTTCTACGGAGCTTCCTGTCTCCAACGAATTGTAAGTTATGAACTTTAATTCTAGAATGATCAACTTGTTTTGTTTCATTAATCTTTTGTTTTTGTTGTTGTTAATTAATCATCTGCCCCTTTAACTGAATGTTGTGATACTTTTATCACTGTTCATGAGAATTATATTATGAACTGCTTCGTTCTTGCTAAATTGTTTCTTCTTTCAAAACACTAAAGACGGAACCTTTTCAGAATTCATTAGTTGCATCAAGTGAACAAGGTAAGAAGTATATCTGTTTCTTTCCTCAAATATTTGATTAACATTGAGACTCCTGTCCGTCCAATTTTAGTGTAATTCTATTTATTGGGGTTTCCAAGCTAAGGACGTTTTATATAGTCTCAGTGATGTTTCCCAAGGGATCAATGTGCTAGTTTTGGGATAATATCACTTGATGCCACACATTGTCTTGTAGTAAAGAAAACCGGTGATCCTTGAAAGTAAAAACTAATTTTCTACTGAAGAGAAGGTGCATTCAACGAAGAGTATCTAAACGTGTGGTATAGTGCTCAACAAAAGTATTTGAATGTCAGATAAATCTCATCTTCCAATTGTTGTCTTTGTATTAACACACTTAAAGATGCATGTAGCGGAGATGACGATGCTCTGATGGATGTATGAGCATAATAGGAGAGATATGATTAGTAATGAAGCTGTACAAGGCAAGGTAGGAGTGACCTCTGTGGCGGAAAAGATGAGTGAAGTGAGACTGAGATGGTTCGTACATGTGAAGAGTAGGTGCTCGGATCCTCCAGTTAGGAGGATGTGAGAGGTTGATTGTAGAAGGGAGTTAGGAGAGGTAGGTGTAGGTCGAAAAAGAACCAGGGAAAGTTATTAGACAAGACATGACTCAACTTGAGCTTTTTGAGGACATCACCCTAGATATGGTTAGCCGCATGTCTTCTTCTCTGTGCTCTACCACCCGTGTATGTAGTAGTATTTAGTAAATGTGTAGTTTCTTATTCTTCTATGTGTTCTACCATCTGTTGCAACATCACTAATATTGACATGGATGTAGTAATCTATACATCCACATATGTATTTTATTCATCAGAGAGTTGCTCAGCCTGTTGCTCAATGTGATTCAATTATACAAGCAGTTTCTTATTTTTCATCCGGTGTACCACTACTGTTCATACGAATTGATTTGAAGTGAAGGTTATGGTTCTTTGGCCGTAGAGCAGGAATTTTGTTCGTGTACTGACCACTCTAATCATTCAGATATTTATGTTCGTAATGGATTTTACAAGTAGAGGCAGAGCCTGGATTGACAAAATTGGCGAAAAGTTTGAAAGTCTGTGTTGTGAAGTTGATGCTAGATCTCAGGTATCATTAGTTGGCCTTCCATATATCTCAAGTGCCATTTTCTTTCTTTGGCTTTTAGTCTGTTACTTCTTTTAGCTTTCCTTTTTCTCGGTCTTGTTTTCCTTTGCAAATCAAATTGGAATATCCAGAGCATTACATGTTGGAGGACATTGCAATTGGTGCTTTCATGCACATATATGCACAAAATACACGGGCATACATTTCATCCAAATTACCGCCTCTTTGGTATTCTTATTAGTCTTTCTGTTCCTGCAATAATAATGGATCTACGGAACAGTGTAGACTGCAGCTACTATTAATTGTGGTATCATGAAAAATCTTCGAACCTCTAGTTTTTTTTTGTGAGTTCTGGATATTAAAATTAGGTTTCTGCCAGTTTATGATGCTCCTTGATATGCTTTTGTTTAGTTCATTAATTGTGTGTTGGCAGGAACAATTTAATTTTGTTGAAAGTCAATTCCAGATAGCGGGTGCAAATCTGAAACAATTTTGTATAGAGGTTATTCTAGAAGTACTCCCTGCATCTTTGTCAGGTGCCGAGGAGGAGACCAGTAATTTATCTTCAGAACAAAATAGAGAAGAACAGAATCCAGCTTCTGAGCTGTCAAACATCAGTGTGCAAGACGATAATAAGGATGAACTTTCCTGTTCAAACTTGTCTTCCCTGAAGCTCGCTGTGGAAACCATGGAAGGAGTGTATGTTGATTCATCACTTCAGCCACAAGCAGATAAGGCAATGAAGATGTCTGTTGAGGATTGGGAAAAGGTACTCTGTTTTACTGGTAAAAGTTCAGCAGTAGTTGCTTCTACTGAGGAAACTTTAAAAAGGACATTAGCTTGTGAGGGTGATAAAGGAGTTGAAGTTCCTGCCAAATCTTCGATAATTGCATCATCAGTTGAATGCCTAGAATTTGATCCTTTTATGCAAGAGGGGAAAACTATAGATTTCACAGATCATGATCCTAACACTTCGAATGTTCCATCATTAACTTGTTCAATTTACTCTACTGAGTCACAAGAAAGTGCTTCTCCCGATTTTGATGAAATAAATTCTAATGCAGCACTTCCAGCAGTATCAAATGGTATGTATTCCCAAGTCTTGAGACTAGAATATCTTCTTGTTGGTTGTTTATGATGCTAATTTTTCCCTTTTCTGTATGTGAAACTACTTAAAAGAAAAAAAGATTGTTGTACAGGAAACTACATAGAATTGATAATTGACTTGTGCTGACCTAACCACCATACTGCTATATCTTTTTTGTCTGGACTTTAGTAATAACTTTGAATGCTTGTTTGGCTCATTTGGAGGCAGTGGAACAGTTAGCATTGAAGCTGTCACTAATACAATTGAATTTCCTCTTGTTTTTGACTTCTTTGTGTTCTTTCTGTTGAATATTGATATATTCTCATTTGATTTAATGAGCTTGTATGATGGATGGAAGGTAGGAGCTGAAATGGGATCTCCATTTAACTGCTTAAGCTGATGACTTAACACTGACCCAGTATAGAAGATCCTCTTCATATTTTCATAGCATTTCCCTACCAAAAGAACTTCCTTTAAGGTAGCCCTCGTTATGTCTGGCTCTCCTTTTAGTTCTAGCTGTGTTTATTTTTTGAGTCATTAATGTTGTGTGCGTTCAAGTTCTTTTCTTGGTTAAGCTGTCATTCCTTGTTGCACATGCCTAAAGGAGAAGTGTAAGATTGAGAAATCATTGGCCCCGTTTCTAATGGATAAACAATGCAGGAGCGTCTGTGGATCATCTTGTAAATGAACCAGCCATTGACTCGGTTCCTGAAGTGGAGTTTGATGGAAACTGTGTTCTGGTGGATAAGGATGATTTTTCTTCAGACTCTGAATTCCATGGAGCTGATATCTCTCACAAGGTCTTGCCTCCTGCCTTCCCCCTTATTTTATATTTCTGCATTAGATGCCGCTTTTTCTTCTTACAAAAGTAATTTGTTTCGGCTCCTTCATGTTACCTTCCTTTTGTTTGCATGTGTGTAGTCATTTATTTTGTGTTTGGAGGTTGGGGTTGAGCATGCGCTTGGGGCTAATTGAATATGGAACGTTATAACATTGGACACAGTATTTATCTTTTGCCTTTTTGAGAGTTTGACTTATGATTGTTTTGCTTGCAGAAAAATATGCCAAGGCTAAAGGTAAAACCAGGAAAACAGAGAAACAAGAACGCGACCAAATGTGAGGATCTCAGTGTGGAATTAGAGCAATCAAATGCAGAGTGCAAGACAAAATCTTGTCCAAATGACAAGTTGGAATTGTCACAAGAAGGCTTTTGTGAATCAGATTGGGAGATCATCTAAACAGATGAGCTCCAAGTAAAAATCCAGCAACAATCATCTAGGCAAATAAGCTTCAAATGAAGCTCCAGGAACAGTTGAGAGAGATTTAGTAAATAAAGCTCCAAACGGAACTTTGTTAACGGTTTTTTGACTTTCTTTAGGCAAATCAGATTAATCTGCTTATTCAGATTTCTCATTGACTTTAGTTCTCGAGATGGATGCTTTATATTTTTTATTGATGAGTATAAGTAATTTTTTTGCCTCGGTTATTATCTTTTTGTTATTAGTAATTTTGTTTCATGTATCGTATAGTAATTCATCCCTTCCCCGGATCCTGCGCATAGCGGGAGCTTTAGTGCACCGGACTGTCATTTTTTTTTATCGTATAGTAATTCATGTTACTAATGGCCAATGAAGCTTTGAACTTCTGGCCAAAGCTAGTTCATTTGTCCACCATCATCACTTTTCATACAACACCACTTGATACAATGTCTCATCGCAGATGTTTGAATCTCCAAACTCTCTAATTTCAACCATTCTTACCCGTGAAGAACCAACGAAGGTGCTTACAAGAATATGGAAACTTTTTTAGCATATGTGAATTCTCACTTCTCCATATTTTATGTATCTAATTTGACACAATTCAGAATGTCGTACTTTCTCATTTTTCAACTTTGCTAAGCATAGTCATAAAGAGATGTCTTGGACATGTAATATTAATCACATTTTCTCTATGAGAGTTGAGTAGTAGATTTCAGGTTATTGAATTATAATACACACACAAAAAAATCACTCTTCCCAATTACTAATTTGCTTTAATAATCAAATTCTTTATCATAACTTTCCATTATAGACAACCCCCCTCCTCAATTTCAGGCAATATCTATTTTGGCCCTTTGAATTATCAATCCACTCTGAGTTATTTGTTTAAAAAACTGTAATATATTCATTTGTTTTCAAATTGTATGTTTTATTTATAATTCAAATGATGACATCTTATTCCAAATTATGATTTTAACTTAATTTGTAAAGAGCAATCTTTTTGGTGGTTTTATGAAATTACAATATATATTTCACTCTCTTGTTTAAAAGAACATATTTACGCAGTTAAGAGAATTGTCCGTTTCGAGGACAGTCCATTTATGGTATCTTGAATCTGGTGCATGTGTAAGAGTTGGATATTGCATTCGCAAAAGCTAAGGAGAGTTTGGGGTTTGTGTATGGTATAAATAGAGAGCGACTAGTATGGCGGACAGTTATTTGGGACCCTCTCCACTTCTCAAGCCTCCTTCTTTATATGCCTTTCCTTACACTTTCCCCCCATTTTCAGGTCCCCCCAGATCTCTTTCTTTCTCACTCATGGCCTCTAATTGCTCTTCTGCTCGTCACTGTAATTGCTCCTCTACTGCTTCCTCCACTACCCATCAACTTTCTCTTCTTGTTTTCTCAGGTACGTATGTTTTGTTGGCAAGATTGTCGATTTAATTACTTTTATGATTTGTGGGGGTATATAAATGTTGAATCTTGAAGAGTAGCCACAAACCAAAAAGTTCACTTTTTTTTTTCACTTTTTTTTATTGTTACTGAGATGAGAATTGGGTATTTTGAAGCTTTATGCTGTCACTTGCAATATCAATTTATTTCTCAAATACATTTTGGTTGTCAGTGCTAAATGTGGGTAGAGAACGTAGGCAATGTTTAGAATTGGAATTTTGTTTTGAAGTTTTAAAGGAATTGGATTTTGTCCAGTTAATCTGCGATTTCAACTAAAATAATTGGATCATTTCCAATTCAGCATTTATTTTTTGCTTTATTTCTTTGACATAAAATGTTTATATATCAACATAGGAAGTAGATAAAGTACCAAGAAAGGTCATTTGGTGGGTGTTGGATAAGAAAGAAATTCATATTAACTATATAAATGCCATAGAGGTATGTATGAAGGAGCCATGGCTAGTGCAAGAATTATAGTAGGTATTATTTGCTGATGATATTGTGCTAATTAACGGAACCAATGAAGATGTCAACCAAAAGTTTGAACGATGGATAAACACATTAGAGAGCAAGGAATTTAGGATAAGTAGAAGTAAGAGTAAACATATGCATTGTAAGTTTAGTCGGCATAAGAAGAGTGAAGTTGAGATAAGATTATACAGGATTGTGGTGCCTTAAGGCAAACAATTAAGATATTTAAGCTTGATGTTCCAAGGTAATGGTGTCATAGATGAAGATGTTACAAATAGAATAAAAATAGGATAGCTGAAAAGAGAAGTTCTACCGGAGCGTTATGTGATATAAGGATTTTTACCATGGTTAAATGTAAGTTTTGTAAAACATTTATAAGATCAACAATGTGATATGGGAGGGAATGTTTGATCAGTAAAGTCCAAATAATCACAAGCTATGTTGCTTAGACTCTTCAAAATTTTCAACGGGTGTGTCAAATTCTCCAAAAATAGTGTATTTTTGAAGAATATGACGGTGGTTTGGCAACATTTTTGGAGAGCCCGAAAAACATAGTCCACAAGATGAGTGTCTTAGAAATATCGATGCTAAGGTGGATGTGTGATAATATAAGATTAGACAAGATTCCTTATAAAAAAAAGATTAGACAAGATTAAAATATGACCACATTCGATAAAAGGTGCAAGGTGGACACATCAAGATAAATTGAAAGAAGGCCACTTGATATGGTTTAATCATGTCCAGCATCGACATGATTAAAACTGGTGCGTGAAGGTATTAACTATGGTTCAAAGTAGGACTAAATTTTATGTTGCTCAGACTCTTAAAAAATGCCGATGAGTGTGTGATGAATCCTCCAAAATTATTACATTTTTGAAGGATCTGATATGTGTACGATAATAATTTTTGGAAAGTCTGAGCAACATAGTCTAAAATCACATGTACGGAAATTGTCTTGGAAGACCTACAATCTCTAGGAATACATGTAGACCCAACCAAAAATAGGGTACAGTGGAAGAAAAAGATTTATACAAGCGATACTGACTTAGTTGGGAATATGTTTTTGTCATGTTAGTACATTTACTCCAAGAGTCTTTTAGTGCTGTCAGAGATCTATATGTCTGTAGAAAAAATAATGAACTTTTAGTACTTTTTATTTTTATTCTGTGTAATGTTGGTATGAAATGAGCTTTAATGTAGCACCATGGTCAGCGAGGATTCATATACCCGACCTCAACTTGCTTGAGATTGAGGTGTAGTTGTTGTATTATACATCAAGACTTGATGGCTACTTTCTGAGAACTAAGTTCTGCTACAGGTGGAACTGCATTTAATGGTGTGGTTGAAGAGCTTAAGAAGCTAACTACACGTGTAGCTCATGTGCTCCCTGTTTCTGATGACGGAGGAAGTACTGCCGAAATTGTTCGTGTTCTTGGTATGGTTAAAAGTTCCAATCCTTTCTATTCTTTATCTTTACTTTTTGGCAGTCTCTATTTGTGTTCACTAAACTGATGCATCTGAAAATTAGTGCCAGCAGTATTAAGAAGACATGACTTCCCCTCGTGAAATATATTCGGGTGTGTGATAGTTTAAGTTTCATTTTGGTTTGCTGTGGACTGATATCTGAAGAGGTATGGTGACTTAATCTTTGTTGGGGGAAGTGTGCAACACTTTTTCCAACTATATCTAGTAATAATTAGGCCTTCCCAAGAAAAAAAAAGAGAAAAAAAGTTTCTTCAGAAAATAAAGTGATGTATGACTGTTGGTTGTGTTGCTGACTCCAGTTATGTTAATGAGTTTGTTCCCCTGTTAAGTTTTTGCATCATTCTTTACGCATGTTTTCTGGCAATGCGAATGAAAGACAGAAAAGTTGACAGTGAATATTTAGGTGGTCCTGCTGTTGGAGATATACGATCAAGATGTTTGAGATTGTCCGACCAAAGCACTTCAGAGGCTCGTGCAGTCCGAATATTGCTTGGTCATCGTTTACCTCTTGATCCACCGAGAGCCAAAACAGAATGGTAGTTAAAACCAGATAGTTCGTGTAACATCTTCCATTAATTCTTTTCATTTTCTCTACAACACTGTTGGATTCTTCTCCAAGAAATACTTTGAAACAAAATGCTGATGATATTCTTTTCGTGGAATTTCTAGGACTGTGCATCGGTCGGTTCGGTTTTATATATTATCGGTTCGGTTTATCGGTTTTCGATTTTGAAATATGCTAAACGAATAACAAACCAATAAGATATTTTTTATCGGTTTTCGGTTTATCGGTTTTAGTCCTTAACGGTTCGATTTCTGTTTAACCAATAAGAAAATACTCATAAAATAATTATATGACTATTCCAACAATTTGGCATGACAAGACAATAATATTACTTTACGGAATGCTCATAAAATAGAAACAATAGTGACTAACATGAAAAGAACTCTTCAAGTGCAATACAAATAAAAGAACCAGGACAATAATGTGAATTGAAGGCTAAAAGACAAAGGTAGTAACCAATAAGGTATTGATATTAATATTTAATATTTATTTAGTGGTAAAGTAGTAAATTACTATTGTCTTATTGGGTTATTGGGTAAATCGAACCAATAACCCGATAATTTTTTTTATAAAACCATTAAAAATCCATTAACCCAATAACCCAATAACATTTTTTTCGGTTCGGTTTGTTGGTTGGTTCGGTTTTTGTACACCCTTAGGAATTTCTGGGTACAAGTCTTCTTCTTATGAATGCTCAGTGGGTAAAACTCAGGTGGAATAACTGCTATCAACACAGATTAGACAGTTATATAGAATAACTGCTATGCTATGATAATGGGTTACTTGGGCTAAAATCAGGTGGAACATTAACTACAAGATTCTTCAAAGTGGTGAGACAACAGATAGCTCTTGAGGAAATAGTAAAACTGTTGGATATTTTGGTGCAGATCTGGTTATGTGGGTTTGTAAACACCTGAACAGTAACAATGGCTGTAAAATTGAAGGATGTAGAAGAAACCCTACCTGTCAGACAAGGCTGCATAGAAATAAACGATTCATAGTATTAAGAATTAATCTCAGAAATTTGATCGGAAGAAGATATAAACTTTGGAAAATACCTAGGTCTTGACTGCTTGGAGTAGTAGCACGCCCACATAGATGTGAATTTTTTTACTAAAATGATGGCATCTTAAAGGAAAAAAAGAAAGAAAGACATGAACAAAAAGAAGGAAATAAACAGAAAAAAAAAGAATAAAAGGAAAACAGTGGTACCTTTTAGAACCTTTTCATCTTTTAACCGGTTCTACTAAATTCTGTATACCCACTTGTACTTTTTAATTGATCATGACAGGTATGAAATTGTGGAGGGCAACCATGAACTTTGGCAAGGTGTCTCAAAACCATATAGGGAAACTATAAGAGCTTTCTTGGCTTACTTCCAGGATCAGGTTGGTCAATTAGGTGCTACTATATTATAAACTGCTTTGGGTTATTGTATTGCTTTTTAAGATGCTTTATTGACTTGAAAATTATCTTGCAGAATTTTGTTGGGATAATCCTCTTCCATAGATGTTACTGACTTTGCTCTTCATCATTATTATGCTATTTAATTCATCTTTGTCTTTTGTTGATGGACAATCTTTGCATCCAATGCTTATTGCTGCATTAGATAAGTTTCTGTAGATATGTAATATTTTTTTCATCAGTTTAGAGGGGGAGTTACATCTAAGGGCACAAGTTACCAATTTAGGAAGAATAAGGAGTTCAAGTCCGTATGGAATGGATGATTATACCTAAAATTAGTGGTTTTAAGCAGTGCATTTTAACCCATAGCCCAAACTACCATGCTGTAATTCTGTCATATAAAAGAATTTCTGACCCGTATTTATGATTTTTATTATCAAGAATAGGTTCCCAATAGCTTCGTTGCGCCTAATAACACCTACTACTGTCCTAATCTGGATGTCTTTGTTGTTAGTAGGGTTATAAAGACCTTCAATTTAGATTGCCCCCTTCCAATTAATGATTTTATGATAGTGGACTGGGTTGATTATAATTGAATCAAACTTCTGCTTATGGCGTTTAATGGCCAATGAACCAACCAAACACTTATTACTGGCGGTTAATTTGCAGCTTGAGTGTATAAATATTCACCTCTTGAGCGCTTATACTAAACGGTCAAATCATTAGTGTTCCTTCAAATTCTATACTTTAACTTATCAAAAAATTAATGTTTCTTTAATTTCCATCGTTTTACCAGCATTCCATGGCGTTGAAATCAGATAATATGGTTGAAACTTCTGAAGCTATTTGCTGATTGTTGTTGTCATACATAATGATGGAACTTCCTCTGGAAGTAAAAAATACTTTATAGTTACTCATTAATTGAGTCTTTACTGTCCTCTTGAATGATTGTCTTTAGACGTTGTTGGATTTGCTATTGAACCAGCTGTTGTCTCTTTCTGTTTTCAGATTCTCCGGCGTTCAGATGAGTCTTTCTGTTTCAGCAATGGAAGGTATCTTACTAATTGTATGTATAGCTTACGAGCCCGTTTGGATGGGCTTAAAAAAAGTAACTTTTATGTATGAAGTGCTTTTAAAACTTTGAAGTGCTGAAAGTTATTTTTATAAATAAGCAGTTGAGTGTTTGGATAAAAGTGCTTAAATAAGGAAAATGATGTGAATTTTAGTGTTAAAAGAATAAAAAGGGTAGTTTGGGAATTTAGTTAAAATATAAGGGATATAAAAGTAATTTCCATGGTCAAAGAAAATGACTTTAAGCACTTAGAAAAAAAAAGTTAAGAATTCTAACTTTTCATTTTTGACTGACTTTAAGAACTTTATGACTTAAAGTTAGCATTAGGCAAACACGTCCAAAAGCTAAAAAGGGGCTTTAAGTTGGTTTTGACCAACTTAAAGCCCATCCAAACGGGCTCTAATATTATCCTCTAATCGTTGTTCTGGGTGGTTTATTTTCAGCAATACTTGTACTAGTGACTGAAGTTGGTAACAAGACCTCATTACACTTGCAGTATAGGGAACTTTTTCTTTGCTGGAGCACGCATATTCTTCCAGTCTCTTGATGCAGCAATCTTTTTGTTTTCACGGGTTTCAGAAATTCCAGCAGAAAGTTTTGTTCTTCCTGTGATATCTACAAATGAAAGGCTTACCCTGGGATGTGAGTTATGGGTATGATCTCTATGTTATCCAACACAATTATCTAACCTCTCCTTTCTATGCCTCGACTCTTTAATTATTCTGTTCGGTACCTTCATCATCTGAGCCTTCTTTTTATTTTGAGGATGTTTTTTGGTCATCCTTATTTGTTATAGACTAGACATATACAAAGAATCACAAGGAATACCGTTCCTCTGAGTATCTAATGCAAATGAATATGAATGCATGCTTTTGAACTTCAGTTAGTCGATTACATGCATTGATGTCTTTCTTGGGCCAGGAATGTCTTGATCTTTTTGTGAGGCTTCATCATGCACTTCTCCAAACTTTTTTTTAATGGATCTAATCCAGTGAAGGGAAAAATATAATTAGACAAGCGTGTCTAAAGATATGGAAAATGAGCGTTTTGCAAAGATGAAAATCATTGATCCATAAAACTAGGAAAGATATGACCAGAATGAAGAATTCCCTGTTTGTGTTTTCTTATTCAAGTCTATTTTCTAACTGTGTTATGCCCGCCTGATAAGGGATTTTCTTTTTTCAGGCTATTCATAATATCAGTTATCTACTTCCAATTGATCATATGTTCCTGAAAAGTCATTTGGATGTTTATGTTCCTTTTTTACTCTATTCTAGGGCGTGAAGCTAACTTGCAGTTGTTATCCATAATGGATATGAATAGTTCAGGGGTGGGTGGTGGGGGTTCGTAGGAGGCTATTACAAATGCAAACTTCCACATTGATCCCGTATATTCAAGGTTCAATGAAGATATTGGTCATCAATACCCATTGCTGAGCTCATTCTTCAACACATTCCTGCGGGAAAGGGCAAGAATATGAAATCAGATCCAATCAGCTCAAAAATATGGACAAAGTTAAAAAAGACCATGTCCATGTTTGTGCTTGCTAATATTAGGGAATTGAGGAACCCGTGTCATCTTCTTTGAGATCTTTTTGAGCAATTACGTGGCTTCTTATAAGGTAGTAATCTTGGGAAGTTTCTATAATTTGCCTTTAAAGTCATCTTAAACAATGACCGTCAAACACTAGTGCTAAATACTAGGAACCATGGCCTGAAAGTTGTTATTAATGAGTAACTTGCAATATAAATTGAATAATATTTTCATCGCCAAGAATAGCACCTTGTAGTTATCTCAGAAGTGATGAAGTTGAATTTCTATAGGAATTCAAGATGATGATCCTTCTAACAAACAAGGCTTTGAACAGAAAATGACAAATTTAAAATCTGTTTCCTGAGGTCAGAGTGGTAAACACTGTTCATTAAGCCATTCATATGAATCTCCTTTATTTGTTGATTAGATGAGGAAGTTACAAATAATATAGTTAATGAATATTGGCTTGCAACTTCAATTAAAACTTTTCTATGTTGCATGTAATTGATGTGTAGGATGGAACTGTTATACGCGGACAAAATGAAATATCTCATCCAACCCATGGATCCATACAACCTATAGACAAGGTATCAAAATAGTCTGTAATCTTGATGTGTTTGTTTATTTTATTATTTTTCCCTTAAAATTCCATACTTCTTGCAAGGTTTATTGTTATAATTTTATATTCCTAACATAAACTATAATCATGATAAATACCATCTTCTTAAAAGGAGCTGTTGTGGTCCCTGCTGAAATGTGATATTTTTACCATACCTCGTTATCGTATTTTGTTCTCAAATCAGAAACCCTTCATTTATTTGGATAATCTATCTGGGACACACTTTTGATTCATTTGATAGGTTCAATAGCTAACAAGGATAAGAATTATTTAATATCCATTTGTATGTTGTTGATAATCTTAAAGCTTTAAGTATGACACAGCTTTTTTAAGGAGACTTGTTTACTTGGGTTAACATACTCTGAATGATGAAGCCTCATGTCTGTGAGACTGCAAAATAACTAGTATTATACCTTCTTGTTCTATTTTGAGAAAGAGATTGGTATATGCGATGCTTATGTTAAAGAGTATTTTGGTTATGCTTTGTACATATGGGCACTTGGGGTCTGTATAAAAGGGCCTTGGTATAATAGTTTAGGATGTTAAATTGATCTAATCGAGTGATTTCAAAGGATTAAGTTGATGGATTGACACTTGGACCGGAGAGATTACTGAGTACCCTGCATATATGTACTAGGGATTGGTGGTAAATGTCAGGAAAGAGATAACATGGTCATGGTCCTTACCTTTGCTAGATATTTCAGTTTTATACCTCTGTTGAATAGTCTGATCTGTGCAACAGCAACACAATATGGAAAGTCATGAGTATACAACATAAATCTAGAGTACTTGCTATTTCATTTTTTGCTAGTGTGCAGTAGGTTTGTCTTGCCCAACTTAATTAGTTCACTTTTTGAATCTTGTCGGACAGGATGCCTCGTCTGCCCCAGCACTTCCTTCTAGAATAAAACGGGTATTCTACATGTCCAGTGAAGGAAGCAATTTATTGCATGAGGTAAATAGGTTTGTTGTTCTTATAAATGTATAGAAAGATGATACTTGAACTCCGCACACCTGTACAATAACATTTTTTTTTTAAAAGATAAAAACCCTTCCTGACAGATTTTTAAAGCTAAATCCTCATCTTCAAAATGTTGATGCTAGATGTGGGAGATGAAATATATTTATCAAATCATATTTCTCCGATGATTGTCCTTCATCTATCTTTGGATGTTACTAAGAATATCATACCATATGAGTTTTGGATTGTGAAAGTTCATTCCTCATTCCTACTTGTTAAAAGCTTTATGCAAGCAAAGAAATTGTTGACAAGATTGGCTCTAAGGGATAACATGTTGAATTTTCTGCATATTTTCACCTATAGAATAAAAGTAGCTAATCTTGCACCTGATATGGTTAAAGCTGCTGAGCCTCAAGGTATAGGTCTAGTGATTAAAGCGCAACGCATGATGTGTGGGTTAGATGCACTTCACGAGTTTGAACTCTACCGCATGCATAAATTTGATAATTTAAGTAGAGTAGGTTAGAGGAGTGGGCCCATTACCCACTGAGCTTTGAACTGTGCCACTAACTTTCAGGGATTTCTCGGTTATAAAGAGAAGTTTGTTGAATCCCTTTTACCGTTGTGTTGGGAACAATAGTTACTATTCTTACAATTTTTCTTTCTTTACGAAAAGCCTTTAACTTCAGGGTGAATATATGTAAGTAAATTTATTTTGTATTGATAATGATTATTTCAAAGCTGGCAAAATGTTATCAATGTGTTTGCAATGCTCTACCTTGTTTTTTGTTGTCAAAAACCTTATTGACAGATATAAGTTTTGTGTAGTTTAATTCAAAGCCCCAAATTTTAGGCAAAGGTCTATGTGAGAAAATAAGAATTTGAGAGAGAACTCAACTTAATAATTCCCACAAGCTATTGAGGTTTAAATAGCTAAGTTTACATGTCCTAAACAGGAAAGAAAATCAACACTTAATTAAAATAGGAGTAACTCAAGCTATCTACTATATTAACGTATATGCTATATAATATTCCCAGGATTTTAGCACTCCCTCTCAAGTTGGTGCATACTAATTATATCCACCAAGCTTGTTACATATATAACTTGTTCTGGGATCGGGTAGGGACGCTTGGTGAGTATATCAGCAAGCTGACACTTGATCGCACGAACCTTGTGACGATGTCTCTTAAGAGTACATTTTCTCTGATAAAATGACAATCAATCTTTATGTGTTTAGTCTTCTCGTGAAACACTGGATTCGATGCAAGGTGAAGTGCAACTTTATTATCACACACAAGTGCCATTCCTTAAGTATCTCCAAATTTTAACTCCTTCAGTAGTTGCTTGATCCATATGAGTTTGGATGTTGCCACTGCCATACCTCGATATTTTGCTTCTGCACTAGATCTAGCAACCAATTACTTTTCCAAGATACCAAATTTCCACCAACTAGAACACAATATTCAGAAATGGATCGACTGTCAGACCATGACCTTGCCCAGTCTGCATCTGAGTAGAGTGCTTGTCATAGTCTACAAACCATGTTTCTAAACTCTGTCTGAGCAACAAAATCAAGTGGTTGCCCTAAATATACTTCATCTTCAAGATCTCTATGAAGAAGGACATTTTTAATATCCAACTAATAGAGAGGCCAATGACTAACAATTATGGATAAAAAGAGACGGACTGAAGCAATTTTGTCCACGGGAGAGAAAGTATCACCATAGTCGACAAAAAATCTGTGTATAACCCTTGGCCGCTAGTTAAGCTTTTAGGTGATCAATTTAATTTGTCCATTGGGACCAACCTTCACTGTATATACCCAACGACAACCAATAGATTTATCGAGAGGTAGAAGAACTAGCTCCCAAGTACCACTAGAGTGTAAAGTGGACATCTTCTCAATCATACCTTGTTGCCACCCTGGATGAGAAAGAGCTTCACCTCTACTCTTAGGAATAGACATAGATGATAGTGCTGATCCAAAGGCGGAATGGGCCGGTGAAA
This sequence comes from Solanum dulcamara, assembly GCF_947179165.1. Taxonomy (NCBI): domain Eukaryota; kingdom Viridiplantae; phylum Streptophyta; class Magnoliopsida; order Solanales; family Solanaceae; genus Solanum; species Solanum dulcamara. The sequence goes on from NC_077247.1 coordinate 46,631,663, forward strand.
AATGATGATAGCTTAATTAAGTATAGATTGGATGAAGGTTACGAGTAGAGCGATTACCTTTTCGAGTGGCAATGGAAGGATGCTGTTCAGACAAGTCCTCAGCAGGCAAGGATTCTGGTGGTAGGCATGAATCATCTGGGCACGGACGACGATGATAGGTCAATAGTGGTGGAGGTGTAGAGGAGGAAGATGGAGTTATAGAAGATGACGTGGAAGGATAGACTATGGCGGGATCCCCTAAAGATGGAACTGGTAGAACCTCAGATGTCTGATAAAGAATTTCTTAGGAAGACATAAATTGTTTGAATTGAGATGATAAATATTCACGTGCATTATCAATAAAAAAGGTGCGAATAGAAACAGCAAATTGATTTTTTATATCTACATAAAAAGTTTGAAATATGGAAAATAATTCAGAACATTCTTTCATATAGAAAATCCAAGTGCACGAAAGCAACAAAATACATAAAACCCAATGTAGAACTAACTCTACTAGGACCCCAAATATCATAATGAACCAAGTAAAAAAGAGACTCGGCACGATTATTAGGACTACTTGAAAAAATAGCTCGGCTGTGCTTCCCCAATTGACATGACTCACAATCCAACTTAGATAATTTGGACAAGTTAGGTACCATCTTTTGAAGTTTGGATAAACTAGGGTGTCCCAATCGTCCATGGATTAAATCTGGAGGGTCGGAGCCTGGACAAATTGTAGTGGATTTTTGAGAATTGAGATAATAAAGTCCATTTAACTCATGCCCTTCGCCAATCATCCTTCATGTACTTAGGTCCTGTATAACAAAGAAGTCACTAATGAATGAGATGAAACAATTTAAAGCCTTAGCTAGACAGCTTATTGACATGAGGCTAAAGGGACAACCAGGGACAAAAAGAAGATTATTCAGAGTCAAGAAAGGTAAGGGATTGGCTTGACCTTCTCCAGTTGCCATGGTCTGAGAACCATTAACTAACGTAATAGTGGGAAGGGACCGAGAGTAAGTAATATTAGACAATAAAAATTTGTTACCAGAAATATGGACAGAAGCCCCAGAGTCCATGACCCAAAGGCTAAATGTGGTGGACTGTGAGATACAAGCAACGGGATCAACATGATTACCAATCTGGGCAACGGAAGTTATTGATGAAGATGTCTGCTTACTCGCCTGATACAAAAGAAAGTCATTGTATTCTACCTTAGACAAAGAGAACAACTAATTGGTTGGATTACCAGTGGATTCAATTTGAGGGTTGCTGGAGCCCACAGATTTAGTGTTAAACATATCAGATCCGAGAGACATGAAAATAGATCTATTAGTGTCCCCCCAAAAAAGATAATTCTGGAAAAGAACCTGAGGAATAGATCTGGAAAACTTCTTGTTGTCTCGCCGGAAAACTAGATCTGAAAGTGATCGAAATCAGGAAAAACTTAAATGGGTAGGGTTGGAATGCCGCGACGAACCTACTAGGAAAAAAATCTATTGGAAAGTTGGCTGGAAAACACCACACTCGAGGATTCAGATCTTAATGGTGGTAATGGTATATGCACAGTGCCCCTAGAGAGTGTCGAAATTGCGGAACAATGGAGGTTTTCCTGGAAAAATACTCAACAATTTTGTTGTCTTATTTTACTCTTGTTTTCTCACTAAAGAAAGGCCTGATACCATGTAAGAAAACAAGAGTTTGAGAGAGAACTCAGCTTGATTATCACCACAAGCTATTGGGGTTTAAATAGCTAAGTTTATTGAGAATAATTTATTTTTTTTTGAGAAAAAGTTTAAATAGCTAAGTTTACATGTCCTAAAAAGGAAAGGTAATCAATACCTAATTAAAATAGGAGTAAATCAAGCTACCTACTTTATTTACATATATACTATAGAATATTCGCAAGATTCTAACAATTTACAGGAAGTTCTTGGAAAATTGACGTAAGATCTTGTAAACTTAAGAAGGAGATTTTTAGAGGGTGTTTGGATTGACTTTTTTAAAATAGCTTATAATCTAAAAGCTAAAAGTGATAAGTTGGTCATACCCAACTTTTAGCTTTTAGCTTATTTTGTACCTTTTTGGCCTAAAAGTAAGTGCTTAAAACCTTTTTTTATTTTCCCCAAACACCACAAAAAATAGAAAAAGCCAAAAACGCTTATAATAGGCCAATCCAAACACCCTCTTAATGTCATCCATACAAGAAAGTATGAAGTTCTTATTATTAATTGAAAAGGTAAATATTGAACACAAGAATATAATGGAACTTTTAAATATTAATTATACATTTTTAACAAAGGTGTTAGTTTTCTGGTGGTTAACATAAAGGCGCTTTGTGGAAGAACTAAAAATTAGTTGTAACTTGGAATTTGGGAAATTGATATAAAGTTTGACAACTTAGAAGATTTAATGCATTTCTAATGTCACAGTACCAGGAAACACTGAAGTTCTGTAGTAATTGGAAAGGTGGTATGGAGTAAGTTCTTTTATAATTTATAAGTTGTTGCTTTTCCTAACATGCTCAAAACTTGAAAAAAAACCTTGGAAACTTAGAAATGAGATTTACTGCATTCTTAAATGTCACTTAGAAATGAGATTTATTTCATTCTTAATGTCCCAATACAAGGAAATAGCAAAACTTGTAAAAATAAATTGTAACTTTTTGATATATATGGTAGTTTTAGGGTGGTAGGTAAAGTGCAACTGCAGGAGAATTAAAATTAATTGTAACGTGAGAAACTAAAATAAAAACTCGGAAACTGGCAAAGGAGGTTTACTGGTGTTCCTAATATCACCATACAAGGAAATGTTTTGTATTATTTTAAAAGGTCAAATATTGAATGCAATGAAATTATGAAGTACTTAAAGATTAATTGTAATTACAATCTGATCCACCATGGAATTCAATAACTAAGGTGAAAAAAATGATCAATGTTTCGTGTTGGATTTTGGCGCTTTTATAATAGTATAAATAGATTGATGGAAAGCTCATTTAGCTCTATGATGATGTTCTGACTGCTGATATTTAGTGATTCTTTGCCCTTTGTACAGGTCTATCGATGATGTTTTGACTGCCCTTTTTTATTTTGCCCTTTGTACAGGTCTTCCCCACTGTAAATCCTACTGTCTTGGAACAGTTGAGAAGTGTTGACTGTATCGTATTTGGCATGGGATCCCTCTTTACTTCCATCTGCCCCTCTCTGGTAGAGTAGCGTGCAACACAAGCTCTTCCACAGTAGTTCACAGACATAAAATGCACTGGATGGTGCATTATTACAACTCAGGATTTGTTTCTCTTTTAAATTTTGATATTTATACTGTTCATCCCCCATTATTAAAGCATGTGCAAGTATCTGGTTTTGTCGAGTCGATCCTGCTTGTATGACAAGCTAAAACAAGCAGATTGAAGATATACCTAATATTGGCAAACTAATTTGTTTTCTTCAAGTGGAATTCATCTTCTCAAGCATGGCATTGTCATCACTATTATATTAGCATTTTTCTTCTCAATTTTTTTTTTAATAAAAGAGAGAAAATAAGTACTCAGTGATTTTTGCTGCTCCATTTGAAGGTCTTACTTGGAGTGGGGGAAACCATCTCTTTGCGGTCTTGTCTCAAGGTAATTTAGGTGATGCAAATAATAACTGTATTGCTGCTATCTCAGACAAACTTTGTTGTCTGTTTCAATGATTTCTTCATCTCATTGATGTTTTTCTCATAGCAATGTTATTAGTCTCTTCTTCTCCTTCCCCAACAATTCTTCTTCTTAATCCCAGGTACTTCTGTTGAATGGTACTCATGATCGAGAAACTAGTGGCTTTAGTGCTTCTTGCTTTGTGACTGCCATTACTGATGCCTTAAATCGAACCTATGGAGATCCTCAGAATTGTCTTAAAAATCCTGTAAGTAGCTAAGCATTCAAGTGTTTCTTCTCAAATTGACTAATTGTTATGGATTTTCATATAATTGGGTTATTTCTCTCTGAGTACTTATTTGTAGAACATGCATCTTGTCAGTTGAATATTTTTTCACATCATTGCCAAGATGAACTTTAGGAAAGTGATGTGAAATTATGGTCTGTTTAAAAGGTTCCCGTGTGTGGTTGTAGGATCCTGTATCCGAACCAAAAATTACTGAATAAAGCACACCCTAGTTAACAGTCTCTATGTGTGGATGGATCCTTTGATAACAATGCCAGTTGTGCATTCTCAAGCACCTTTACATCAGCACTTTTAACAGTCTCTATGTGTGGATGGAACTCCTAATTTGACATCATAGGTTGTGATCCTCTGCTAGCTTTGTCAATTGTTCATTACGAAACTATAGCTCATGAGGGATTCTTCAGTTAAATTTCATGGGAACTCATATGATTTGTCAATCCCATCTCTCTGATTACATGATCCATACATTGAACATCATGGAATTGTGAGTTCCTTTCCCAGGAGATGATACTCATGCTGAAGTATTTACTATATGTGCTCCCCATTGGTATTTTGGTTCCAATCTTCTATAGCATTGTGTTCACTCCATCTCATATTAGGTATCCTGGTTAGGCTGGCATAAGTATGAGGGTGAGAGTCAAAATTTTATTATACTTAAATAGAAGTGTGTCTGAAAGTGGAGAGAGTTAATGAAGAATTTAAACTCTCTTCATACAGAAGTGGGTCCGATAATACATTTTTGATGGAAAAATATTAGAAACTATTAAATGGTGTAGGGAAAATCTTCTGTTTTTTTCAAAATGGAAAAAAAGTGGAGCAATTAAAATTAGAAGTAGGACAGTTAAACTAAACTAAATAGAGGGAGTTCTAGTTTTTTCCTTATCCAACTTATCCAACCTCAGTACTATGTGTTACCTCACCTTAGTTTAATATGAAAACACAGGTTCTGCAAGGGCTATGTGCTGAATTCAGAAGCTTTTGTGAAATCTCCACCAATCTGCTTCCAATAAAAAAAAACTTTACTTTTATTGAAAGTTGGCTTGGTTTGGTAGTCCATTTTAAATTCTTAGAGGGAAGTTCTTTTCAGATCATCTAAAGTATCTTAGCCACCACCTCGACACTTGTGGGACACTTCATTTGTGTCAGACTGCAAGTATAATGCTACTAGTTGCCTTAAATCTGGTCCTGCTTTGGAGATGTTGCACACGAATTGACTTGAGCATTTGTCTTCAAATGAAATAATGCAGCTAATGAATCTTAAGATCTGATACTATCTTCCTAAGTATCTCATGTTGTTTTCCTATTGCATCTCATATAATTTTTGAGTCCTCTGGTTCTGCAGAGTCAATGAAAAGTGCTACTCCCATTATCCTACTGACTGTACCAGATGCCATTACGATTCTTAAGATGAGAATTGAAAACATCTGTTGTTTAGTATTACTACAACAACAACAACAACAACCCAGTGAAATCCCACACGTGGAGTCTGGGGAGGGTAAAGTGTACGCAGACCTGACTCCTAACAAGGTAGGACGGCTGTTTCCGAAAGACCCTCGGCTCAGAAAAATCATAAGAGAAGTCAGATAGGGATAAGAAGTTCAAAGCTTAGCAAATAACAGGAGCAACTCAGATAAAATAGAGCAATCAAAGTACAGGAAGTAATAGATTAAGCAAACCACAAGAAATTATAGTATGCTAATACGCCTACTAAAAAGGAATAATAATGAGACTATGGACTAGCCTTCTACCCTAATGTGGGTCCTCCACACCCTCCTATCTAAGGTCATGTCCTCGATAAGTTGTAAATGCGCCATGTCCTGTCTAATCACCTCTCCCCAATATTTCTTCGGCCTACCCCTACCTCTTCTGAAACCATCCATGGTCAACCTCTCACACCTCCGCACTGGGGCATCTGTGTCTCTCCTCTTCACGTGCCCAAATCATCTCAGTCGCATTTCTCGTATCTTGTCTTCCACCGAGGTCACTCCTACCTTGTCCCGAATAGCCTCATTTCTAATCTTGTCGCTCCTGGTATGCCCACACATCCATCTCAACATTCTCATTTCAGCAACTTTCACCTTTTGAACGTGGGATACCTTAACTGGCCAACACTCTGCCCCATATAACATAGCCGGTCTAACCACCACTTTGTAGAAAGTTGAGGTGACACCTTCTTGTCACATAGCACACCGGAAGCGAGCCTCCATTTCATCCACCCTGCCCCAATACGATGTGTGACATCATCGTCAATCTCCCCGCTGCCTTGCATAATAGACCCAAGGTACTTGAAACTACTTTTCTTTAGGATGGCCTGCTCACCAAGCCTAACTTCAGTGCCAACCTCCTGAGGTGTCTCACTGAACTTGCACTCTAAATACTCTGTCTTGGTCCTACTCAGCTTAAACCCTTTAGACTCCAAGGTCTGTCTCCAATCTTCCAGCTTAGCGTTAACTCCGCTACGGGTCTCATCGATCAAGACTATGTCGTCCGCGAACAACATACACCATGGCACCTCACCTTGAATTTGTCTCGTCAATCCATCCATCACCAAAGTAAATAAAAATGGACTAAGAGCTATTGTTTAGTATTAACGGGTGGAAAATCTAGGGGCACAAGTTGCTTTTTGAATTATGAAGAATAGAAAGAGAGATATTAACAAAGAGGAAAAGTGTCCCAAGATACACCTCACATTACATATTTGGCTGTAAAGTTATTCTTGAGAGTATAAATTATTTCATGGCCAAACAATGAAAATTTGATATTCCATAATATGTTGCAATTTGATCAAAATCATTTGATTCTCTTCACTGTAATTTTAATTTGTTTTTAGTTCATTTGGCAACTGTCTGTATGTAAACATACAGCAGTAGATTTCACGTACTAGCACAAACATTACCTTGAATCTCTTCATGAAAATCAAAATTTTAGTTTCTTATGATTGAATTTTTCTTTTCAGCCAAACAAATATATCAACACCCTTCTGGTGCCGAAAAATGGCCAAATACCTGTGGATATAAAAAGCCTGGCTTCTCAAGGAATTTTCAATGTGGTATATTCCTGTTTCATGGTTATTAGAAATGCTTCTTGGTAAAAAAAATAATGTACTTGATCAGTTTCTATTGGTCATGGGATTTCTCGTTTTAGTTTCAAAATCCAAGTGTTCATTTGAAATTCGCAGAGTTGGTCTCATAAATGTTGCTTAGATCCACTACATGTGATTGCTTTGCTGGTGATCATCTTTGATTTGGGTGCCAAATTACTTTCTTGTAGGTCACTGTGGATTCCATTCATGATCCAAAATTGGGTGTGCTTTTTGATCCCAAATCATTGATTCAAGCACTTCTCAATCTGTTGACGGATGCATGAGCCTGAATGCTACTGTGACTCGTTAAACCTTAATTTATCAGGAATTTCGGAGCTTGTGGCACAGTAGTGTGCTGAAGTTTCTCCCTTTTTGCACAATTTGCAATGGTATGAAGTTTCTCTAATAGGAAGTCCGGTAATCTTGTTTTGTTCATACATCTATTGATTTTCATAAGAATTTTAATGCTGCTATATCCTATATATGGCAGGATCTGAAGAGAAACAGGTGCTCTTTGTGAGCACTTGTAGATCGTGACAATTGAAGCAGCTCTGCATTGATTTCAACTCCATGAAGTCCGAAGGATGATGGTAAGGCTTCCATAGTTTCACGTAGGCATTGGCTTTGATCTTATTCAGCTCTTACTGGGAAAGAATATCATTGTTCACAATTGAGCTGAAACACAAGTGATGTTTTGAATTTGGGCATGTTCAGATCAAAGAAATTTTTTGCCAACCACAACTTGTTTGTTTGGGGTTGAAGTGTAATTGCTGTTGTACATAATGAAATTTTTAAGTGTTCACGCTAAGGTAAATATTGTCCTTATGCCTGCCAAAAGAGAAGCGTTTGTGAGTAGCAAACAGGACAGCAGAGTGATCAAATGCTCGATCTATTGCTGTATCAGTCCAATAGTTCCAAAGTGGTGGTATTAAAACTTATTAGAAAGTTACTAATGAAAGGTTCATTCATTTGAAGATATCAAACTGCGTGCACATTCCGCCTTAATAAATTAAAAAAAATCAGTCCCATCATATATAACTTGCCGTGATTTCCAGGAAATTCAATCATCAATTGAAAATGATAACATTTGAGTTACCTTGATATAACCACAACGATAGTACTATAAATACCATGGTCACTCTAAGCAATTTCATCCACAACATTTCAAACCGAGACGTATTAGAATCAACAAAAAAACATATAAGTGGTGGAAAAATGGCTTTGACAATCAATTGGAAATCTGCTTTTTTAGCTCTACTTGTGTTAGGAATGTGGGTTAGTGAAGCCACATCTTGAGACTTGAAAGAAGCCTCGATGGCCCAGAAACATGAGAAGTGGATGGCTCGCTTTGGGCGTGTGTACAAAGATGATGCAGAGAAGGCAAAAAGGTTCAACATATTCAAGGACAATGTTGATTACATTGAGTTGGCCAACAAGGCTGGCAAAAGTCTTATAAGTTGAGCATCAACGGATTTGCAGATTTGACAAATGAGGAATTCAGAGCCACTCATAATGGATACAAAACGCCTTCTCATCAAAAGTCATCAAAAAACATATTATTCAAGTACGAAAATGTGACTGCTCCAGCTACCATGGATTGGAGAAAGAAGGGTGCTGTTACTGGAGTTAAGGATCAAGGCCAATGTGGTAAGTATTCAAATTAGGTCCTGTTAATAGTATCCTTATTTTTTTAATGAAAAAAGAATTTTATTAGCTTAACCTGATAATATTGTAGGATGTTGCTGGGCATTTTCCGTTGTTGCAGTTACTGAAGGGATCAACGAGATCAAAACTGGCAAGTTAATCTCTTTATCTGAGCAAGAACTGGTGGACTGCGACACAAGTTCAGATATGGGATGTGAGGGAGGTCTTATGGATGATGATTTTAAGTTCATCATCAAGAATCACGGGCTTACTACTGAATCTAATTATCCATACGAGGGAACGGATGGCAGTTGCAAAACCAGAAAGGAATCCAATGACGCTGCTAAGATTACTGGTTATGAAGATGTCCCAGCCAACAGTGAATCTTCTCTGTTGAGTGCTGTTGCTAATCAACCTGTATCCGTCGCCATTGATGCTAGTGGATCAGATTTCCAATTCTATTCTAGTGGTGTTTTCACTGGTGAATGTGGAATAGAGTTAGATCACGGTGTTACAGCAGTTGGATATGGAAAAACTAGTGATGGGACAAAGTATTGGTTAGTCAAGAACTCATGGAGGAGTAGCTGGGGCGAGAACGGTTACATTAGAATGCAAAGGGACATTGATGCTGAGGAAGGACTTTGTGGAATTGCTATGCAAGCTTTCTTATCCAACTGCTTACTTTAAGTAGCTGAGAAGCTTGATGGGAAGTTGCTATTAATTCGTCTAAAAACACTATTGTTATTCACCTTGTTCATAGATTGTGTGGTGTGTCTACTGTGTATATGTTACAAACTCGTTGTATGTAAATTCCAAATGTTAAACAAAATTTGTATGTGAAAATTTCCGCAATCAAGTAAGGCATATCTTCTTGCAAATTTTTTGTCATCACTTGACCCAAAATAAGCACTTTTGTCTAGACACAAAAACTAATCAGCAGTAAATAATGTTGGAGAAGATTAGAGGAGAGCACTTTGTTTTTGAAAGAATTTTTCTACTCGTTTGCCTCCAAATGACGAGTAACGACTGTTACACTCGTACGCTTTAGTTCATGGAATTTCAATAGTAATTAATTATTGAAATATGACATGTTCTTGAAACTAGATTCACTCATTTTATTTTTGAGCGATTAACCTCTTCCAGAGCAGATTAGTCCATCCTGCACTACTCGGAGCTTTATAGAGAAATAGGCTCTTCCCGAGCACTTGTAGATAACAATTCAAGCAGCCATGCATTGATTTCACTCCATAAAACAGGCTTTCATCTTATTTAGCTCTTAAGGGGAAAGAATATCGTTGTTCACAATTGAGCTGAAACACATTTGATGTTTCAAATTATACAAATTTGGACATGTACAGAATGAATTTTTTTGTCAACCTCAACTTGCTTGTTTGGGGTTGAAGCCTAATTTTGTTGTTGTACATAATGAAATTTTCTGTATATCAAGGGCCTTATTTTATTTTATTGGAAAACATTCACTCTATAGTGCAGCGTATGATTTGTATCTTTATGTTCTAGTGCTTATGACTTCTTCTTCCCTTTGGTATGATTTTCGCCTTTCCATGTGTAACCAAGTGAAAACCATTGAATTACTAAAATTCATGACTAGTTAATTAATTGATTCCCTTCTGAAGAAGGTCATATATACAGATGCGTAACAATCTGAGCTTTCTTAAATACTTCCCTTCTAATAAACTTGCCATCTTTTATTTTTTGCATCCTCAAGAATAAGAATTCGTTGTCTATCTTTCAAATGATTCACCACGCCTTTTGTAGCCTTTTGCAGCAAATGCAGTGAACCTGCAAAATGAACTCGTTAGTAATTCACATTTGCACTGCAAGGAAAGGACGGATACTAGAACCAGCCTGATGCCATATACATGAAAATATTTTCCTTTCCCGTTGAGTACGGGGCAAAATGCTGTGATGCCCTCTCTTCTAATCTCCTCCTCTTCTTATTTTGGTTTCCCACCGGTCTTCGGTATCCGTTTTCAGGCCCGATCAATCTGGATTCACGGCAGGAAATCCCCACTTTGGGATAAAACACTCCCTACAAAGGTGACTCCATATATAGAGTTCAAACCCGAAAACTTTGGTTAAGTATGGAGAAGTATTTACCACTCCACCACAAACTAAGTGTTTTTTGCTTGTTCCTTTACCTTATCACATTTAAGCCAAAAGAGAAGCGTTTGTCATTTGCAATGAGGACAGCATAGTGATCAAGTTTTCTATTGCTATATTAGAAAATTTTGCCATCTGCCAATAAAGGAGCTTTGTTAGTGTTAATAGTTCCAAAATTATGGTAATAGAACTTATTGGAAAGTTACAAATGAAAGTTTCATTGCAAGATAATCAATTGTGGGCATCAAATTGCGTACACAATCCATCTTTATAACTTGCCGTGCTTTCCAGGGAATTCAATCATAAAGTGAAAATGATAACATTTGAGTTTCCTTAATTTATAATCACAACGTTAGTACTATAAAAAACATATATCACTCCAAGTATTTCATCCAAAACATTCAAACAGAGACATATACTAGAATCAACAGATAAATTCAAGTGGTGAAAAATGGCTTTGACAATAAATTGGAAGCTTGCTTTCTTAGATCTACTAGTTATAGGAATGTGGGCTTCTGAAGCAACATCTCGAGACTTGAACGAAGCCTCAATGGTCCAGAAACACGAGAAGTGGATGGCTCGCTTTGGGCGTGTGTACAGAGATGATGCAGAGAAGGCAAAAAGGTTCAACATATTCAAGGACAATGTTGATTACATTGAGTCAATCAACAAGGCTGGAATGAGGCCTTATACGTTGAGCATCAACAGATTTACGGATTTGACAAATGAGGAATTCAGAGCCACTCACAACGGATACAAAACGTCTTCTAATCAAAAGTCATCAAAAACCATATTATTCAAGTACGAAAATGTGACTGCTCCATCTACCACGGATTGGAGAAAGAAGGGTGCTGTTACTGGAGTTAAGGATCAAGGCCAATGTGGTAAGTATTCGAATTAGGTCCCGTTAACAGTAATATCCTCGTTTTTTTTAAACGAAAAGAGGATCTTATTAGCTTAACCTGATAATATTGTAGGATGTTGCTGGGCATTTTCCGCTGTTGCAGCTACTGAAGGGATAAACAAGATCAAAACTGGTAAGTTAATCTCTTTGTCTGAGCAAGAACTGGTGGACTGCGACACAAGTTCAGATATGGGATGTGAGGGAGGTCTTATGGATGATGCTTTTAAGTTCATCATCAAGAATCATGGGCTTACTACTGAATCTAATTATCCATACAAGGGAACGGATGGCAGTTGCAAAACCAGAAAGGAATCCAATGACGCTGCTAAGATTACTGGTTATGAAGATGTCCCAGCCAACAGTGAATCTTCTCTGTTGAATGCTGTTGCTAACCAACCTGTATCTGTCGCCATTGATGCTAGCGGATCAGATTTCCAATTCTATTCTAGTGGTGTTTTCACCGGAGAATGTGGAACTGAATTAGATCACGGCGTTACAGCTGTTGGATATGGAAAAACTAGTGATGGGACAAAGTATTGGTTAGTGAAGAACTCCTGGGGGACTAGCTGGGGCGAGAACGGTTACATTAGAATGCAAAGAGACATTGCTGCTGAGGAAGGACTTTGTGGAATTGCTATGCAGGCTTCTTATCCAATTGCTTGATTAAATAGCTGAGAAGCTTGATGAGAAGTTGCTATTGATTCGTCTTTAAACACTATTGTTATTCACCTTGTTCATAGATTGTGTTGTACTGTGTCTACTGTGTATATGTTACCAACGCACTGTATGTAAATTCTAAGTACTGTGTATATGTTACCAACGCGCTATATGTAAATTCTAAGTGTTAAACAAAAGTTTGTATGTGAAAATTTTAGCATTCAGTAATGAAGTTGGGCATATTTTCTTGCAAATATTTCGTCACCAGTTGGCAAAAATAAGCAATTTTGTCTAGACACAAAAACTAACTAGCAGTAAGTATTGATCTAAATAGGACATGTTCTCGAAACTAGATTCCTTCGTTCTTGTTTCCAATAATTAACCTATTCCACAGCAGTCTGGTGATTAATTAGCCTTTCCTGCACTACTTGAAGCCTTCGTAAACTCTATTTAAATCCATGGAAGATTGAATCCTGCATTTGCAAGTTGGAAGAAAACAACTAAATTCTTTTTGTTGCTTTCTTTAATAACACGGTTCATTTAGCATCGATTTTATTGTAATATAAGAACAGTGTCTGAAAAATTATATAAGAACAAAAACCGTGCCCACTGAATGCACAGTGTGTCCTTAAAGAAATTATTCCCCTTTATGTACCTAAAGTTTTGGAATCTTTCTTCCTAGGATAGAACGATTTACTCACCAAAATAGCGGTACAACAAATTATGGTGACTGCGAACCACTCTAAGGTTGTATATCACACGAGTTTTTAGGAAGTGAAGAAAAGAAGAAGAAGAAGATGTTTTTCAAAAAAAAATTTGTTGGGAACAATTCTGAGGATCAATAGAAATATATAACCTGCTTGCAACTTTTCAGAAAAGGTGTTTGTTGGGAAAAGGTCGCAACTTTAAGTTTGCAACTTTTTCAGAAAAGGTTGCAACCTTTCAGAAAAAAAATCCGTTGGAAAAAATGGTAGGATTTTTTCAATTACTTAATTAATTAAATAATAATAATTAATTAAAAAATAAAGGAAATTTGGTTCAAAAAGATTATCAATCAATCAGATCATTTGACCAAATCCAAATCCAAATCCGTATCCGTATCTGTAGCCGTAGCCGAAGTCAAGCCGAGCGAGCGAGCAACGATGGCGCGAGGGGAGACCCTCTTCTTAACCCTTTAGCAACATGAATGAGTGCTTCTACTTTTAAGTCGGAGACTTTTTCTTTCCACCACTTATGTGGGACAAATGTTTATTTCATAAAGCAAGAGGGAACAACTCATTTTTTCCTCCACTTCTTTTTCCCTCAATTCTCATTCAACCTATCAATTAAACCCAACAATCCCCCACATGAATGGGGAATGGCTATAAGATAAAGAAATGCACGGATAAGTGTATGATATACAAGCGAAGATTAATTGCATCTGGATAAGTAGGTTTTCCTTTGAACTTTCCATAGTGAACTTATATAGGATATACTCGATCAATCGGTAGATGCGATATCTTTGAACCGTCGAACTTTTTTGTATAACTAGATAACATAAGTCACACAATTAACCCTCAACCATATATGGTTCTCACGGTTGTGTTCGTTTCAGCCATGAACACCGCTTGGTTTCGTGAATGTATAGAGAATGGGCATTTACCGTCATTTCCCTTGAAGTGGCTTATACTTCACATTCACATAGGTGATTTATAAACGTGTAGTCCTATAGACACACTAACTAGTCATTTTCTGCCAGACTTAGATAATCATTAAAAAACTTTAATGCTTATTAACTCATTAAAAAGCCTTAAGATTTTATTCTTATTTCTGAACATTGTCATTATCACGAGAATAGATTGAGTTATTTGACAATGTTGAACCGTCATTCATAACTTTGTTTGATCTCTTTGAACCTAGTTCTTGGGATCTTCAATCTACTAGGTAGAGTTACCGTCATGATGACTTGTCCTAAGCCTTAACCCCATTCCCCTCGATGATCTTTCAACAGCCTCTCTAGATAGGCCTTTTGTTAGTGGATCCGATACTTTATCTCTTGACTTTACGTAGTCAATAGTGATAACACCACTAGAGAGTAGTTATCTAATAGTATTATGTCGCCGTTGAATGTGACGCAATTTTTTGTTATACATAACGCTTCTTGCCCTACCTATTAATGCTTGGCTATCACAATGTATACATATAGGTGCCAAAGGTTTGGGCCAAAATGGAGTATCTTCTAAGAAATTTCGGAGTCATTCAGTTTCTTCATCGGTCTTGTCTAAAACTATAAATTCAGATTTTATTGTAGAGCGGGCGATGCATGTCTGTTTTGATGATTTCCAAAACACTGCTCCTCCACCAACGGTGAAAACATATCTACTTGTGGATTTAACTTCAGATGATCCGGTGATCCAGTTTGCATCACACTATATCCCTCAATTACTGCGGGATATTTATTATAATGCAAAGCATAGTTTTGGGTGTGTTTCCAATACCTCAAGACTCATTTCATTGCCATCCAATGAGTTTGATTGGGATTAATCGTGAATCGACTCAGCTTGCTAATAGCACATGCTATATCTGGTTGTGTACAATTCATAATATACATCAAACTTCCCAAAACTCGTGCATAGTCCAATTGTGAGTCACTTTCACCTTCATTCTTTTGAAGTGCAAAACTTACATCAATTGGAGTTTTTGCAACATTCAAATTTAAATACTTGAACTTATCAAGTATCTTTTCAATATAATGTGACTATGATAATGCTAGACCTTGTGGAGTTTTATGGATCCTAATTCATAAGATCAAATCAACAATCCCTAAATCTTTCATGTCAAATTTGCTAGCAAGCATACGCTTCGTAGCATTCACATCGGCAATATCTCTACTCATTATCAACATGTCATCAACATATAAACAAACAATGACTTCATGATTTGGAGTATTTTTAATGTAAACACATTTTTCACACTTATTAATCTTAAATTCATTTGCCAACATTGTTTGGTCAAATTTCGCATGCCATTGTTTAGGTGCTTGTTTAAGTTCATAAAGTGACTTAACAAGTTTGCACACTTTCCTTTCTTTAGTAGGAACTACGAATCCCTCAGGTTGTTCCATGTAAATTTCTTTCTCCAATTCTCTATTTAAGAAAGCCATCTTGACATCCATTTGATGGATTTTAAGACCATATACGGCTGTCAGTGCCACTAACACCCGAATAGATGTTATCCTTGTTACCGACGAGTATGTGTCAAAGTAATCAAGACCTTGTTTTTGTCTATATCCTTTGACCACAAGTCTTGTCTTATATTTGTCAATAGTGTCATCAATTTTTATTTTCCTTTTAAAAAACTATTTTGATCCTAAAGGTTTATTTTCAGGAGGAAGATCAATCAATCCTTATGTATGGTTGTTCAAAATTGATTGAATCTCACTATTGACTGTCTCTTTCCAAAATGCTGAATTAGAAAAAGACATTGCTGCTTTAAATGTTTGATGCTCATTTTCAAGAAAGAATGTCACAAAATCTGGTCCAAAGAAAGTAGATATCTTTCGACTATACCTTGGATCCTCTTCGGTTGGTTTACTTTTCTTTAGTTCTTTTCGCAGTCGTTTAGATCTTTCACTTGAGGACTAACATTCTGTTTTATACGGATAAATGTTTTCAAAGAATTAAGCATTATCTGATTCAATTATCGTATTAATATGAATTTCAGAATTGTCTGATTTGTGAACCAAAAACCAACAAGCTTTGTTGTTTGTAGCATAGCCAATAAAAATACAATCCACGGTCTTTGGTTCAATTTTTACCCTTTTGGACAAAGGAACTCGGACCTTTGCTAAACACTCCACACTTTGAAATATTTCAAGTTGGATTTTCTTCCTTTCCATAGTTCATATGGAATAGATTGTGTTTTGCTGTGGGGCACCCTGTTGAGTATTCGATTAGCTGTAAGGATAGCTTCCCTCCACAAGTTCTGCGGAAAACCAAAACTTATTAATAAAGCATTCTCCTTTCCGCAATTCCATTTGATTGTGGTATGTAGAGGGCAGTAGTTTGATGGGTAATTCCATATTCTAAACATATCTCTGCAAAAGAAGATTCGTATTCTCCACCCCTATCACTTTTAATTATTTTTATCTTTTTGTTTAATTAATTTTCCACTTCGTTCTTGTATTACTTAAATGCATCAATTATTTCATCCTTACTATTAAGCAAATACACATAACAATATCGAGCGCAATCGTCAATAAAATTTATAAAATATTTTTTTCCACCACGAGTTGGTGTTGACTTCATATCATAAATGTTTGTGTGGATCATTTCTATGGGACTGGAGTTCCTTTCAATAGATTTATAAGGATGCTTAGCATACTTAGATTCAACAAATACTTGACATTTTGATTTATTGCAATCAAAGTTAGGCAATACATTTAAGTTAATCAGTTTGCGCAAGGTTTTATGATTGACATATCCTAAACGTGAATGCCATAAATTATTTGACTCAAGTAAGTAAGAAGAAGCTTGAACTTTATTATCATCAACAACCATTACATTTAGTTTGAAAAGACCCTCAGTGAAGTAGCCTTTTTCTAAATACATTTCATTCTTACTGACAACTATTTTATCTGAAACTAGAACACACTTGAATCCATTCTTGATAAAAAGACCGGCAGAAACCATGTTCTTTCGCATTTCTGGAACATGATAAACTTTGTTCAGCATCACCACCTTGCCGGATGTCAATTTTAGAAATACTCTACCATATCCTTCAACTTTAACCATTACAGAATTTCTCATATAGATAGTCGCATCAGATGCTGTAGGGGAATAAGTAGCGAAGGCTTCTCGGAATGCACAAACATGCGACGTAGCTCTTGAATCAAGCCATCATTTTTTGGGATTTTCTACCAGGTTGCATTCCGACAGCATTGCACACAGATCATCCATGCCTTTTTTATTCTCCGCCATATTGGCTTGTCCCTTTCCGTTGTCCTTTTTTGGGATGACAATCTGGGGCGTTGTGGCCAGCTTTCCCACAATTATAACAATTGTCCTTGAATTTTTTCTTGTTCTGCTCCTTATTCTTTCCAAAAGGTTTCTCCTTTTTCTTATTCTTTGAAGCAGCATCTTCAATGATTTTTCTTCCATAATCATTGAATTTCCACACGACTTCTTTTCGGCTATTTTGTTATCTTCCTCAATCTTGAGACGAATCACAAGATCTTTCAACTTCATTTTCTTGTGCTTGTGCTTTAGATAATTTTTGAAATCTCTCCACGAAGAAGGCAACTTTTCTATCATTGCAGCCACTTGAAATGCTTCATTAACTACCATACCTTCAGCAATAAGGTCATGAAAAATAAGTTGTAGTTCTTGAACTTAGGTTCCAACGGTTCTCCTATCTATCATTTTATAGTCTAGAAACTTCGCAACCACAAATTTTCTCAAGCATGCGTCTTCAGTTTTATACTTCTTCTCAAGTGCATCCCACAATTCTTTAAAAATTTTCATAGCACTGTAGACATTGTACAAATCATCATCCAAAGCACTTAGAATGTAGCCCTTGCATAAAAAATCCGTCTGTGTCAATGCCTCAGAAATCATAAATTTTTCATTGGCTGGCATATCAGCAGAAGGCACAGGAGGGTCTTCGTTGGTGAATTTCTGCATACCAAGAGCGGAAAGCTAATAGAGCACCCTTTGTTGCCATCATTTTTGAAATTGGCTCCAGAAAATTTTCCTGATTTTTCTGCCGGTGGCACAACAGTGCGATTTGTTGCAGCAACAGTCACAGAAGTAGTAGCAGTTTCACTTGCCATTTTTTTTCACTGTCAAAATAGACAAACTGTCTTAATACTTCAGAATTACAACAACAACGATGAAGTTTTTATATTCTTCAAATCGTTGTACAAGTATGAACTTTAATATTTCAATAAAGTTTTTATACTCTTTAAGTCAGAATATTCATTTCATACGGAGTAGAAAACCACACAGGTTTTACTCTCCAAAACAGAATACAGTTTAATATGAAAGAAAACAAAATAATAATAATTTTCTTAAGATTGTTAGTAATTTATATTGTAAAACGTTGAAACAGTAACAATAATTTCTGAAAATAAAAGACAAAAACTGGACAGAAACTGAAAATAAGAATAATGTCTGAAAAATTATGTAAAAATAAAAATCGAGCCCACTGAATGCATAGTGTGTTCTTAAGGAAATTATTTCCATCAATGTACCTAAGGTTTTGGAATCTTTCCTCCAGGATAGAATGATTTACTCACCAAAATAGCGGTACAACAAATTATGGTGACTGCGAACCACTCGAAGTCTGTATATCACACGAATTTTTAGGAAGCGCAAAAAACAACAAGAAGAAGAAGATGTTTTTCAGAAATTTTCGTTAGGAACAATTGTGAGGATCAACAGAAATATATAGCCTGCTTGCAACTTTTCAGAAAAGGTATCTGTTGAGAAAATGTCGCAACTTTAAGGTTTGCAATTTTTAGAAAAGGTGTCTGTTGAGAAAAGATCGCAACTTTAAGGTTTGCAACTTTTTCAGAAAAGGTTGCAACCTTTCAGGAAAAAAAATCTGTTGGAAAAAACGGTAGGAAATGTTTTAAATTAATTCGGAAAAGAAAGAAACGGGTCGGGTCACGGGTCAGGATTTTTTCAATTACTTAATTAATTAAATAATAATAATTAATTCAAAAAAATTAAAGAAAATTTGGTCCAAAAAAATTATCAAATCAAAGCCGAAGCCGAACCCGAGGTACCACAAGACTGGAAGACTTTATTATGCAAGAACTTTTCCAATCTAACTTATTACAATTAACTTTTTTTTTTAGTTATTACAATTAACTAATAAATTTTTTGGCCTTATAATTGTGTAGTGATTGATCAGCATCAACGTGTAGCGTATAAATTTAGATATATAGACGTTATGCTGAATCTTAACAAAAACATATTACAATAACTAGCATTAACTGGGAATGATAGAAAAATCAACGGAATGCAGAGGGATTTGATTTCTTCAGGAGGACTAGAACAATTTACGCAAGAGAGCAGCTATATACCTAAGAATCAAAGATTGAAAATTGAGCCAGCTATCACTAATCCTCCGCACGAAATGCATGTCTAGTATTCCCTCCGATCTGTTTCAATTTGATTGTTTTGTTTTGATTTGGTACGAAATTTAAAAAATTAAAAATACTTTTGAAATTTATGGTATTAAATTAAAGATATGCTTACTCTTGTGGCCTTAAATATGTTATGTGCAAAAATTGAAATTAAAAAATTGCAATAAAAAAAAAGAAGGAAAGAGACATTTTTTTTGAAACGGATTAAAGAGGAAAATAGGACAAACAAATTGAAATGAAGGAAGTAAGAAATCTGATTGATCAAAATTTCTGATTAATCCCCTATCTAGTTCATTACTATTTACTGATCAAAATTAGTTAAGATTTAAATATGAACACCACTTGTACTCAATTAGGATATATCATATTCCGTTATGTAAGTTTACATGCACCTTTTCTTTCTTTCTTTCTTTTAGTATTTGTTTCCTGAAAGTAGATCCTTCTAACCAATCGCAATTGTCGTTTATCTAATTTAATAAAGAAAAAAAAACACGGAGAAAAAAGTAATCTCTTTTTCCACCGGCTTAACTGGCGGAGGGAATTTGAGGAGACTCCATTTCCGCCTAATTTACGAACATTACAAAAGTAGGGAGTAAACTTTTTAATTTTTTTCTTTTTCTAATTAAAATCCCCAAAACTAAAAGGTGGTTGAATTTTATTACGTAACAAAAGCATAAAGAACCAGAAATTAAAGTATGAAATTTTTTATTTTCTATAATCATCTGCTATTTCATATTCATTAATTAATTAATTCGAAAACTTTTAATTAATTTTTATCCATGATCATTCTTTGTGATTGGTAAAAAGCAGAAATTAATATAGTATATTCGTCGAATAGAGAATAATACCAACAAAGTTTCCATGGGAACAATATTTGCGTAATTAGGTATGTAAGAACAATAGCAGCGAAGACTTGAACATTGATTTGACATGGACGAAAGAAACGACTGGCGCTGGGAGAATTAATGCAACAACGTAACATATAAGTTTTGAATTAGAGAAATTTTATTTGGTGTGAGACACAAGTGAGTGCTGGATCCACGTTATGAAATTTGGTGCCCAATTGGTATTTTGTTTTTTAATTCGACTTTTCTTTCGTGTTTTCATTAAAAAAAATAATCTTTATTTGCCTTAAATGATAGATACTAGGAGTAGTATTCAATAATTGCATATATTATAATTGATAACATTAATTAAAAATATAAATTTGGATTAACAAAAGTATAGTAATCTCTTTGGATAATACTCTGTAAAATTAATAATAAGTCATAAAACACTAAAACAATCATATCATCTAACATTATGATGGATAAGTATTTTTTTCATCATTAACCGAAAGTCTTGAATGGACAAGGAGTCGCCTTTTTTTTTGGGAGAATTTTACCCCTAATTATATGGTACGCTCTAACTATTGCGAATTCAAAACTAATTGGGCACAAATGTGGGTAATGATACTAGATATGGTCTTAAAATTCTGAATTCGTTTGTCACTCACACAACAAATAACGCTTGAGTGAGGCTTACCTTAAAAATATGAATAATATTTGAAATTATTAAAGAGAATTTTTTTTCACCAACAAAATTATAGATATAGGTTAATTTGTTTTGTAAATGTGTATCCTATTTTAGGAAGCGCTGTTACAACATTATATCATGCCAAAATTATAAGATCCAAATTGTTGCTTAACACATCTACACAATACACATTGTGTCATTAGTTTAGTTTCTATATAGATACTTTAATTGAAACTTCCTAGACAAGCATAAGACTAATACTGTACAAACCAGAATAAGTCAACAATAATCTGGAAAAATTAATAAATACGGTAAAGAATACATACTTGAACATCAAATTTCTATCAATAAATCTAAATAATCATCAATCAAGACTACTTCTCCAAAACTTTTGGGGTCCAGTTGTTGACTGAAAAGGAGGATGATCTCAACCGTTATTGATTAGGTATGAAATAATTTCTCATCTACACCTCTATATAAAGGCCTTTCTATACTGATGCATAAAATGCAAACTTATTACATAAACATCTTACAACATCAATATTCTTTTGATCTAACCCTATATATTTTCACCCCTTACACTAGATTTACTTAACCATGGCTATGAGAATTGATTTGATGATCATTCTAATTACACTGTTCTTTGTAGTTAGCATGTTTAGCTCTCAAGCAACCGCTCGCAGCCAGCCAAAACTACCCCTGTCTGAGAGACACGAGCAGTGGATGGCGCGTCATGGACGCGTTTACAAGGACGAAACAGAAAAAGGAAAACGGTTCATGATTTTCAAAGAAAACATGAAATTCATCGAGTCGATCAATAAGGCAGGGAATCTGTCTTACAAGTTAGGCATCAATGAATTTGCAGATATTACTTCAGAAGAGTTTTTGGCTAGGTTTACAGGATTAAACATGCCTTCACACCCGTCACCTTCTCCAATGTCATCGACGGAATTTATGATTAATGATCTAAGTGATGATGACATCCCGTCTAAGTTGGACTGGAGAGAGAATGGGGCTGTCACTCAAGTGAAGAATCAAGGTCAATGTGGTAAGACGCAACATACATAACACTTTTAATTAATTGATTAGCTCATAAAAATATTACAAAACATATTTGATCTACGTAATGATCCCCCTATATTAATTAATTTATCTAGATGTTGGCTGATTTAGGCAACACATACATGCGTACATATATATATCCTAGCTCGTATTTATTCATGCTTTTATAAATTTTGATATTAATTAGCTATTTTTCTATGTTAGGATGTTGCTGGGCGTTTTCTGCGGTTGGAGCACTAGAAGGAGCGTACAAAATTGCAACAGGCCAATTGGTTGAACTCTCTGAGCAAGAACTTCTCGATTGCACCACCAACAACAGGGGCTGTAATGGAGGTTTCATGACCTATGCATTTGACCTCATCATAGAAAATGGTGGAATTTCAACTGAATCAGACTATGCATACCAAGGGCAACAATACACATGCAGAAGCCAAGAGGTGACGCCGGCAGTGCAAATAAGTAGCTATCAAGTTGTGCCTGAAAGTGAAACATCACTATTACAAGCCGTAACTAAACAACCGGTGTCAATTGGAATTGCTAGTAGCAAAGAGTTTCAATTTTACTCAGGAGGAACTTATCAGGGAAGTTGTGCCGATCACATTAACCATGCTGTTACGGCTATAGGATATGGAACTGATGAGCAGGGTCAGAAATATTGGTTGTTGAAGAATTCATGGGGAACAACTTGGGGTGAGAATGGATTTATGAAAATTATAAGAGATACTGGAAATCCTGGAGGTCATTGTGACATCACCAAGTTGTCTTCTTATCCAATCATATCATAGTCTCAAACAAGGAAACATTCTATGTTTTAATTTCTAATATGCTGTAGTATTAAGAATTGAAAGAAAATATTGATTGTGTGCATGCAAAAACTTTTTGCATGCAGTATTTGAGTCTTCTGTATTAGTTGGAACTTTATGAAATTATTAAAAAGCGTATTGAATTAATATGGGAAATCCTATCTTATTAGACATACATTTCATACCATATATACTAATACTATCTATATTTTTAAATAATTACATATATTACAGACTAATTAAGAATTTTCTTTGAAAGATATAAAACCTAATAAGTCACAGTTCCATTGAAATTTTTCTCTCAACGGATATATTCACAACTCGCGTTTCTTATGGACCCGCCGGACGGCCCCGACAAGGCGCGTCTGGAAGGTCAGCAGGTCCCTCCCAAAGAGGCGAACCAACCCACCAAATCAATTGCTGCTAAAAACTCATATGCCAATACACTCTGTTCATCCTCATTTTCTCCCCACAACCAAAACGCCAAGGAGTCCCAGCTGTATTGTTCAAAGCTTCAGATTACTATGGTATCATGGCTGCGGAGTGTAAACTCACAATTGTTGGCGGGTTTCTTAAACCTAGACCCCAAATTGACAAAATTCGATCAAAATTTAAGGAATTGGTCACCATCAAAGGATCAACAAAGATCGGGGTTTACGACAATTTCAATATGTTTCTTGATTTCACAAATGAGGAGGACTTCAATGCGGTTTGGTTCAAACGGGTTATTGAAATCGAGGGGCAGCAAATGTGGCTTTAAAAGTGGACGCCGGACTTCCAGAAGAAGACTTGCCGATAGCTCCGGTATGGGTCCTTCTTCCTAAGCTTCCGTTTCATATGCACACATAGGAGTATATTAAACAGATTGTTAGCTCTGTGGGCACTCCGCTGGAAATGGACCTAGCTACTAAGGGCAGAACCAGGCCAAGTATGGCCAAAGTGAGAGTTGAGATAGACCTGCTCAAACCACAACCTGAATCAGTGTATGTTGGATTAATACATGAAAATTCCCCTCAAACTGGATTTATGCAAAAACTTGAATATGAGGGGATTCCTAAGTATTGTAAACACTGTAAAAAGCTTGGACATGTTATGGCCAATTGTAGAGTTCTAGAAAGGAAGAAGGCTATTGAACAACAAAAATTGGAAGAAAAAGTCAATGAGAATGAAATTGTTGAACAATTATGCAATGGTGAAGAAGCAAATGAGAAAGATGTACAAAATATTGATAATAAAAGTAATGATGCTACAAGCGACGAGGTGGAACAAGAAAAAGAGGAGGTTAAGGCTAGTATAAATGAAAGAACCAGCATGAAAAATGGAAAGGAGAAGAAAAGAAAGCTCCCAAAGAAGAAATCCAAAGTTTACCTTAAACTCAATTTTATGCAACAGGTTGGTAAGTATAAGAACCGGAAAAATCTCGTGAAAGTTATTTTCCAGAACAAAGCTCTCGAGGACAACCAAAACTCCCATGAATCCAAAAAATAATAGAAAGGACGATTAGCAAGACACCAATAAAGAAGATGTGGGACAAAGTGAACCAAGTCAACAAAAGGAAACGGAAGATGACAGAGGAATTCACAGAGATGGAACGAACTGGAAAAAAAATGATCATCCCGCTGAAAGTTCTGAAGGAAGCTCCAATCAGAACCAGGAAAGGCAAAGACATACTGTTAGTAGACAAGAAAAGTCAGAAGAAATTCCCTCTCTGATTAAAAATATGCCAAGCTTAAAGTGGTAGTTGATCTCAACCAGCAAACCATCCAGAAACAAGTCAATTACAAGCAAAGTGAGAAGGATCTTGATCCACAATATGATGTGATATCTCCCAACAGAGTTGTTGTTGTGGTGTCTGATAAACAAATGCAGCAGCAACAAAATAGTGAAGATACAGTTGGCTTCTCCCCTGTGATCCAAAAAGGAAACAAGTATAAGAAGGGAAATAAGAAACAAAAAGAAGAAAATTGCAACGTCTTAAAGGCGAAGGAAGCCAAAAAGAATACTGTCTAGTATTTCATGATTAAGGCAATCTTTTGGAATATTAGAGGTATTATAACCAAAAAAGCCAACCACAGGCTGCGAAATCTTAAAATTTTTTACATAGTTAACTTTGTAGCCATTCTTGAATCTTTCTTGAATATGAATAATATTGACAAATGCATGAAGTACTTTGGCTATCAACATAGCATACCCAACCTGAATGGTCAGATTTGGCTCTTTTGGAATGGAAACTTCAGCACTTCTATCATTGATAACATTGAACAGCAAATCACCATCAAAATGCACAATGGTGGCATTGGTGAGGATATCTATATCACTGTAGTGTATGCAAAATGCACCTCTGCAGAGAGGAAGTTTCTTTGGGATGATCTGCAAAGAATTCATCGACTCATCCATGGGCCATGGTGCATTAGTGGAGATTTCAATGTTATACTTAATCCAAAGGAAAAAATCGGGGGAAAGCCATACAGAATGACCAAGAGCTATGACTTTAGTAGCTGTATGGATGCCTGTGAAATGTCCAACCTGGGATTTAATGGCCCAAAATTTACTTGGTGCAATAATAGAATACCAAGGAAGAGGATTTGGAAGAGGCTGGATAGAGTTTTCATCAATGAGGACTGGGCTAAATCATATCAGAACAACACTGTTAGTCATCTCTCTAGAGCGTGTTCTGATCACAGACCTCTCTTGGTCAAGTGTTTTGACAACCATCAAAGTAGTATTAAATACTTCAGGTTTTTGGATATTTGGATCGACCAACCTTCCTTTATGAAAGTAGTGAAAGATACTTGGAATATCAACATCACAGAGAATGCACAATGGAAACTTCAACAGAAACTTAAAGTTCTTAGCAAGAAGCTCAGCTCGTGGTCAAAAGATGTTGTTGGTAATGTTTTTGATCACGTAAAAGAGTGGGAAACGTAAGATGAAATACCTGGAAGAAGAGGATCTTAGAAATCCCAGTGAAACTAGCAGGGAAGAATTAAACAAAGGGCAAGCAGAATACTACAGATGGATGAACCTCCAAGATGGTATTTTGAAACAAAAAGCTCAAGTCAGATGGATGGAAGAAGGAGATTCCAACACTAAATATTTTCATAGTGTAATTAAGGATAAAAGAAGAAAGTTTCAACTACACATGATCAAAAATCACAAAAACAGATGGGTCCAAGAAGATGACAAGAAAGCTAAGGCTGCAGTTCACCATTTTAAAAAATTGTTTAATAATCCTCATACTTTCAATGATTTTGGTATCCTTAATTATATTAACCCTTGTATTGCAGATGAGGACAACAACAAATTAATTGCATCCCCTACTCTGGAGGAAATCAAGAATGCAGTCTTTAGCATGAGTGCCTCAAGTGCTGCTGGTCCTAATGGATACTCAGGTTTATTTTTTCACAAATGTTGGGACATAATTCAATATGATATTATGGAGTATGTTCAGGATTTCTTTAGAGGGAAGAACTTGTCTAAGTTCTATTCACATACTTGTCTATTTTTGATTCCTAAAACAGACTCTCCCTCTAATTTTTCCGAACTTAGACCCATAAGTTTGAGCAATTTCACTTGTAAAATTCTTTCTAATAGACTTAACCCTCTGTTGGAAAGACTCATTTCTGAAAATCCAAGTGGTTTTATCAAAGGAAGATTAATCAATGAAAATGTTTTGTTAACTCAAGAAATTGCTCATGGCATTAAACAATATAATAAAGGTGGGAATGTTATCATGAAACTTAATATGGCAAAGGCTTATGATAAAATGTCTTGGTACTTCTTAATGAGTGTCATGAAACAATTTGGTTTTTCTAGAATCTGGTTAGACATGATCTGGAGGATCATTGCTAATGTGTGGTATTCCATACTTATCAATGGCAATAGAGTAGGCTTCTTCAGCTCTTCACATGCTCTTAAGCAGGGAGACCCTCTGTCCCCTTCTCTTTTTATAATTGGCTCTGAGTTGCTCTCTAGAATGTTAAATAGTCTTAATTCTCATGAGCATTTTACTCCTTTTAGCATGATTCTCAATGGGCCTATCATTAATCATCTTGCTTTTACAGACAACATAGTAATTTTCAGTGGGGGAAACAACAAATCTATTACGCTCATTAAGCATCAAATCAGGAGGTATGAAAAGGCCTCAGGTCAACAGGTTAATGATGCTAAGAGCTTCTTTATTACTGCTCCCAATACTGCTTCTTATAGGATTAATAAATTGAGAAGAGTGATTGTTACATGGACATCACTTTTCCTTTCACTTATTTGGGTTGCCCTATTTATAGTGGGAAAAAGAATCTGAGCTATTTTGATACCATGCAAGCCAAAATTGTTAAAAGATTGAATGGTTGGCAATGTAATATGTTATCTCATGGCAAGAAGGTTATTCTCATCAAGCATGTTTTACAATCTGTACCTACTCATACTTTATCGGCTATTACCCCTCCCAATGGTACTCTCAAACTTATTGAGAAACACTTTGCTAATTTTATATGGGGTACTACTAGTGATGGTAAGAATAAGTACCACTGGAGTAAGTGGGAAAACCTGTGTATTCCAAAAGATGAAGGAGGGATTGACATTAGGAGTATGAATGACATTTGCAACTCCTTGTTAATTAAGAGATGGTGGAGGTTTAGAACTCAATCATCTCTTTGGGTTGACTTTCTTTCCAACAAGTACTGCAAAAGAGCTCATCCTGTTGGAAAAGTGGCAACATCTATTGACTCTCATACTAGGAAAAGTTTGATGCAAATCAAAGAACAAGTCGAACCTCACATCATTTGGAAAGTACAAGAAGGAAATTCTAGCTTTTGGTGGGATAATTGGACAGGTATAGGGGCCTTGGCTAAGCTATGCCAAGGCCCGGATAAGTCTCCTAAAACTCCGATCAACTCTTTTTTTATGAATAATTCTTGGAATACTATTAAGCTAAGAAGTGTTGTTCCCAATTACATTGTGAAGATTGTTTCCAACATTGCAATAGGCAACAACATGCAAAAGGACTATCCTGTCTGGGATGATTCTGAAAATGGTTTTTTTCCCAACTACTCTGCGTGGCAGATAGTTAGAAAATATAGACCAAAAAATATTTTTCTCAATAATCTTTGGCATAATAAGATGCCTTTTAAAATGTCTTTCTTAGATTGGAGAATGTTTAAAAGGAGATTGCCTTTTGATGACATAATTACGAGGCTCAATATCAACTCGCATAATGATTGTTTTTGCTGCAGGAATGCACATAGTGACACCATGTATCATGTTTTAGGGGAGGGAGAAGTAGCAAGGAAGCTATGGAGCATTATGGGAAACCCATTGGGAATCCAACATAAAAATCAACCTATGGCCAATATTTTCAGTGATTGGTGGGGAACAAAATCAGAAAATGACATGCACAAGACTATCTTAAAGATTATCCCTACTATTATTTGTTGGGAGATTTGGAAGCAATGGTGTGCGTGTAAATTTGGAGGCCAAAGATACCTCCAAACAAACAAGATGTGTTATCAAGCCATAGGTACTATAAAATCTATTTTGGCTAATACTTTTCAGAATTTCAATAGAAGCAACCACTGGCCAGCATTCTGCCTTGAAGTATAAGCGGCTCAGACCAGTTCAGAGACTGAAGCAATTAGCATGGAGTTATCCTCAAAACGGCATCATAAAATTCAACACTGACAGTAGTTATCTACATGAGAATGTAAGGGCAGGCATTGGGGGAATCATCAGGAATTGCCAGGGAGACTTGATCATGGCATTCTCGTTCCCTGTTGAGTGTAAAAGTAGCAACATGGCTGAGGCCATGGCAGTCGAGTTTGGTGTAAAATGGTGTGATTGGCATGGGTACAAAATTTCTTGAACTTGACTCCATCAACATTATCAAAAACAGTGCAAATACAAATTAAACATTGCTTCAGAGAAGGAAACCAAGTTGCAGACTATTTAGCTAAGTGGGCTTCTACTTCTCACCAGATGCTCATCACTCAATTCTATTCCAGTCTCCCTAGACAAGCTAAAGGTCTCTTTCTACTAGACAAATGGCAAATGCCTAGTATTAGGAGCAAATATAATAAAGCAAATTTCTTTGTAAGCTAGTTATCTTCCTTTTCGTAGATTCCTAGAAGGCTCTTATAAGCCTTCTGGTTCTTGTGAGTGAGTGCATCACTCCTGGTTCAGTGTTCTATTGACGTCAGGTTTATCCACCCTCTGTTTTTTGCTAATACAACACAATCCTATCTAGGTAATTAAATTAAAAAAAGGGAAGATATATATACCTAAATACATGTATTTTTGCTACCGATACACTAGAATAGGAAGAGAGACGAGAGAGATAGGGAGGAGGCAAGCGAGATGGGGAGGGAGGCGAGCGAGATAGTCATGTACCATATACATGCGAACCATACTAGATGCATACTAGATATATGTATCTGTATGTATCTGTGATACCAAATACATAGGAGAGTCGCGAGCAAGATGGGAGGGAGGCAAGCAAGATTTGTTATGTATCCCAGATACATTATAATCCGCTTGGATACGATACAGTGTATCTAGAACAAACTTTACCTAATTTGACCCTATGTATCTTGAGATACACGTATCTGAACGCACTAAAATTTGGTAAGATTCGTAATGTTGCAAACTAAAATGTATCTAAATAATTAATTCCTAAACTAATGAGAATTCTATAAGTTTAAGCATAAAGATGTCTTCTTATCCAATCCTATCGTAATCCCTTACAAGGAAGTATTCTATGTTTTAATTTCTTATATAAAAAGGGCAGCCTGGTGCACTTAAGCTCCCACTATGCGCAGGGTCCGAGGAAGGGCCCAACCACAAGGGTCTGTTGTACGCAGCCTTACCTTGCATTTCTGCCAGAGGCTGTTTCCAAGGCTTGAACCCGTGACCTCCTGGTCACATGGCAGCAACTTTACCAGTTACTCCAAGGCTCCCCTTTTCTATAAGTTTAAGCATAAAGATGTCTTCTTATCCAATCCTATCGTAATCCCTTACAAGGAAGTATTCTATGTTTTAATTTCTTATATAAAAAGGGCAGCCTAGTGCACTTAAGCTCTCACTATGCGCAGGGTCCGAGGAAGGGCCCGACCACAAGGGTCTGTTGTACGCAGCCTTACCTTGCATTTCTGCCAGAGGCTGTTTCCAAGGCTTGAACCCGTGACCTCCTGGTCACATGGCAGCAACTTTACCAGTTACTCCAAGGCTCCCCTTCGTTTTAATTTCTTATATGTTGTTGTATTAAGAATTGAAAGAAAATATTGATTGTGTGCATGCAAAAAGTTTTTGCATGCAGTATTTGAGTCTTTTGTATTAGTTGGAGCTTTATGATATTATTAAAGTATCATAAATTATTATGATACTTTATGTAATGTATCATAATATTGAAATGAAGGTATTATATGTTAATTTAAGAAAAAAAACAATTAGATATATTAAAATCTAAATTTATGTGTATCACAAAAAGATGAATAACAAAAAATTGAAAGGAAAAAAAATCAACAATCTAATTTGTTGAAAGCAAAAAAACGTGATGACGAAATCTTTCTACACTTTTTTCCTTGCTTTGTATCAACTCCCGTATTTTTTTTTCCACTTTCAACAATGGCGCCATACATGGATCTCGACTCAAAGTTCTTACCGAAGCGACCAGCAACTCGACCTTTTCCACTTCTTTTTTGGGAGTTTATTCTGCAGTCAATTTTTGAAGTCGAAGATGCATTCTTCTTCAACTAATTGGGTAATCACAATACTAAAAGATAGAGAATCATCCGTATGTATTAGAAATTTGTAGATGAAAAGGCTAAAAAGAATAATTAAAAATTAAGAACTAATGACTAGAAAGAAAAAAATGGATGAAGAAGAAGAAAATTTGTTACGATTTGGGATAGATTGGGAGAAAAAAATTGAAACTTGAATTGTTTGAAGTTCCTAAAATTTTGAGAAAGATTGATATCAATTTGTTTTGCGTGATTTGTGGAACTGACATTTAATTTTACCTTTTATTTTCTTTTTAAGCTCAATAGACAAGTTCTGTAATGTATCAACATTTATGTATCCGGATGGGACAAATTTGAAGGGATTTTTATAAATAAAATATAATTTGCTCCTTACATGATTCCTAAAAATTATACTCATTAAAAAGAAGTAACATTTTGTTTAGTAATTAAGGATCAAAAAGACAATTGTGCCACTGACCCAAAATAATATGAATCGTTTCCTTTGTCACTCGTAAATAGCCTGTTAAGACAATTGGGTTGGGCCGGACCAATCCGTTTGACAACTCCAACTGCAAACAACCTGCAATAACCCACTCTGAAGCAAACAAACGTTAATTCCAATCTTGGACTCAATTAAATGAGAACATTTTTCTTTTACATTCACATATTACATTTTTTCAACAAATCGGACCTATTTTAGTTGTAGGTACTATCTAAAATTGTTAAAAAGGAATTTTTCTTAAACTTTTGAATTCATATAAGTCCCACTTTAACTTTTAGTGGCTTGTTAAAAATCAAATGTGACTCCAAAATTGAAATTGAGAAAATATGCGAGCAAGAAAGCGAATCAAATAAAAGAATGGAGTAGATTGACTATCAATTCATCAAGGCCCAATAATTTACTTTAAAATAAGAGATAAAGTATCAAAAACACACCTGAATTATCTATTTTTTGAATTTCATAACTAAACTATTAGGAGTGTGAATTTCATAACTAAATTATCACTTATTAGTTTGAGAAACACACATCTCTCTTTTATTCTACTCTCATTATGGTGTGTACTGTACTCTCTCTTTCATTTAAAATATGAAAAAGAGCCTAAAATTCCCTCGAATTATTGAAAATGGTATAAAAATATCCCTCATCCATCTATTGGCCTAAAATGCCCTTGGCATCCACCATTAGGTCCAAAAATGACCTTTTCTTTAATGGAAAAGGAAATTTTAAGCTCAATAGATGGATGAGGGCATTTTTGTACCATTTTCAATAATCTGAGGGCATTTTGTGCCCTTTTAAAAGAATTTTAATTAAATAATTTGAATATTTTTTTAACACGTGGCGGCCATCTATTGGTTACAATTTAATTATTTAAAATTAATTATAAATCAAAATTTATTTAACGGAATTTTAATTAAATAATTTGAATAATTTTTTTAAACACGTGGTGGTCATCTATTGGTTACAATTTAATTATTTAAAATTAATTATAAATTAAAATTTATTTAATGGAATTTTAATTAAATGATTTTTTAAAACATGTGGTGGTCATCTATTAATTATAATTTAATTATTTAAAACTAATTATAAACAAAATTTATTTAACAAAATTTTAATTATGAAAAAGGGCTTAAAATACCCTCGAACTATTGAGAATGGTACAGAAGTGCCCCTCATCCATCTATTGAGCCTAAAATACCCTTTTTGTTAAAGAAAATATCATTTTTGGACCTAAAAATGGATGTCAATGACATTTTAGGCCAATAGATGGATGAGGGGCATTTTTGTACCATTTTCAATAATTCGAGGTCATTTTAGGCCCTTTTCCGTTTTAAAAAATTTGTCACTTCACACTCCACATATATGGACAAAATATTCTACCTTAACAAAAATTAAATAAATTATTAGAATTAGTTAAAATTAAAGATTAAAGTAATACTATCTCCCACCCAAAAAAAATTTATAAAATAAAATATAAAATATTTTTCTTATCTCACTCCACCGCTTTCTCCCACCATACTTCCTCCCCCTCCCCCAATTTTTTAGTTTTATGTTTATTTATTAAATTTCTTTGTAAAAGTTTTTTTTATTTTTTTTTACTTCATCCTCCCCCCCCTCCCCTCTTTCAAATAATAATTTAGATATTTTTATATGGCGGAATGACCTTGAAGACCCTTATACTTGGCTTCGTTTGTAAGTTGGACATTTATACTTACGACTTTGTCAATTGAATCCTTAAACTTACTGAAACACAATATTTTAAACCCCTTTTTCATTCGATGTGTGTAAGTGTAGTACACTTGTTTTACACGTGGAATTTCATGTCATTTTTAATGACACATAAGATATTAAATGTTAAAAAATAATAATAAAAAAGTATACTTTTCTAAATTCTGAAAATGTTGAACGTTATGCTCTTCATATTTACTCCCAAATTGAGAGCCAAATTCATGCTAAATAGATCAAATTCTTGTCTATTTGACTTGCATTTTACATTACAAGTTCACAAATACAAATCCAACAAATCCTCATCACAATTTTGAATTAATTTTATAAATTAACAAAATTCATTTATTGTTCTTCAAGCTTTATCAAGCTTATTAATGGAGTTTTTCAATACCTAATATCACCCTTCACATTATATAAACAAGATTCAGAAGGAAGGTTGTTCCTTTTCTTCTTTTTTTTAATTATAGTTTTTTTTTCAATTTTTTTTAATTTTAATAATTTTTTAATATTTAACCTCACTTGCTTTAAAACGCGAGTAATGACGCATTTTCCAACTCAGCAATATTAGTGCTACGTAAGTTCTGTCAATGGTCAGAAGGTAAAAATATTGTGTTTTGGTGAGTTGAAGGATTCAGTTGGTAAACTCATAAGTATAAGGGTCCAACTAACAAACGGTGCCAAGTCATTCTACTTTTTTATATTTTCAAAAAAAGAAAATTCTATCCCGCTCCACTTAACCCTCTGCTTTCAAATTATTCATCCCGTTTTGTGTTAGATATATACATATGATTTTAGAAAAATATTTTTTAGTTGACGCAAGACTTTTCTTAAAATGAAAATTTTAGTTATGTTATATTCGATATGCAGGTAGAAAAAAATATTTTCTTAAAAACATAAGTAAATATCTAACACAAAATAAAAAAATAATTATAAATTAAAAGCGGAGGGCTAGATGGGGTGGGTATAATTTTACTTTTTTTAAAAAAATAAAAATAATAATATATTTTAGGAAGGAGGGGGGGAGAGGGTGAAGTATGATTTTTTTAATAATATTTTATAAAAGAAATTAAAAAAAATTAGAAAAATAAAAGGAGGGAGATTTATTATTTATATTTTTTTTTGGGGGGGAGGTGGTGGAGTGTGTGAGAAAAATATTTTAATTTTTTTTAAAAAAATAATCTCTTTTATAAAAAATAATTTCCTTTTTAGGGATAAAAATATTTTAGTCTTTAACTTTTAACTAATATTAATAATTTATTTAATTTTTGTCAAGGTGAAATATTTTATTCATATAGAATGTCATGTGGCAAGGTTTTTAAAAAAAATAGAACGTGTGTTTCTCAAACTAATAAATGATAGTTTATATATGAAACTAAAAAAAAGATAATTTAAATATGTTTTGACATTTATCTCTAAAAATAATGTCAAATCACAACAACGATGATAATAATAATAGCAATAGTTATTAGAAAATATTTGAAAGTTTAATAATGAAATATGTTAAAGACATATAACTTGGTACGTGATGTTATTATTTTCTATTTATAGTGTATTCCAATGAACTTATTTAATTAAACCGATGCAAGTCAAGTTGGCTACTAGAAATGGGTTTAAATTTAATACACTAATAATTCAAACATTTTTTGCGCTATGAAAGGCTGAAAGCCACTTAACTATATCCTACAAGATTTCGTACATGATTGGGATTGCGTATTCCCAAAAAGTCAAACTATAGATCTACTTAGTTGTAGTTTTATTTAATTCTATAATACATCCAATCTACCATTAAGAAAATATATTAAAAAATTTATGGTGGGTGCAGTGTTAACTCAATAAAGGTTTAGTACCTGTGGATTTCAAAAATGTGAAGTAATAAGTATTTTTTTATTCTTAATAGATAAGATTTTGAGTAATGTTAGGTATGGAGCGTCTTTATTAGATGGAGTTTCAGCTTCTAACGTGAAAATTCACAGTATGAAAATTTAAATTTAATTAAACCCCATACGAATACCTAGCACGATGGGAACACACAAAATTAGGGCTGTTCACAGTTTTAGTTAAAATCAAAACCTAATCGAAAATTTAACCAAACCGAATAAAAAAATCGACATTTGGTTTGGTTTGGTTTGGTTTGGTTTTAAATTTGAATAACCGATAATATTTGGTTTGGTTATGGTTATAGGAAAAAATAATCGAACCAAACCGATAATTATATACATAAAATTTATAATTATTTATATGTATAATATTAGTTTTTCATAAATAATTAAAGATATTTTATACCTTTTAATTATTAATTTAATATTAATCTACTTATTTTTAAGGCCCAACAATCCAAGCCAACTCTCAAGCCCAATTATAAATTCTAATAAACACTAAACAACAGTCCAAGTCCAACAATCCAAGCCCATTAGGCCAACTCTCAAGCCCAATTCTAAATCCTAAATTCCTAATAAGCACTAAGCACTTAAGCAGCAGGCAACAACATAAGATAAAAGTTAAAACTTTAAAACCCTAGTATCTGTTTTCCTTTTATATTTCTGTTCCTCTCACGTTGGTTTCTCACAAAGTCACAGACTCACAGTCATAGACTAACAGTGAAGGCTCAAGAGCAACCTCAACTCCTCAACCCCAAGTACAATATTGTCAAATTTTGAGAAGGTTTGTAAGAAATTTTTCAAATTTTAAATTGATTTTAAGTTGTTTTCTTTTTTGTTTTGAATGTTTAAGTTATTTCCTTTTCTGTTTCGAACCTCTGTAGGTCGTGAGAAAAAAAGAGCTTCGTAAGAATTTGAAAAATGTAGAGAGAGAATATTTGAATTGTCTCGGCTAGTCATAAATCGAATAATCGAACCAAACCGAACCAAACCGACAATAACCAAACTCGTGGTTATTATTTTACTTGGTTTGGTTATGATTTTAGACATTTAATAACCGATTAAATTGGTTTGGTTATGATTTTAATCAATAACCAATCCAAATCGAACCATGAACACCCCTACACAAAACTAAAACAAATTGGAGTAATGATCTTTTACACTCGGTTAAATTTAGCGGCGGGCAAACATAAATAAAATTTCAATTATTTGGTTATGTAAATGTTTTTAATATTGCAATCTAATAAGATCTATCAAATCCTTTAAATAAACGGGGCAATTCTAATCTGTGCTTATTTATTGAATTATCTGACAACCCTGAGTTGATGACATGATCACCTTTAACAGTAAAAAATTAGAAGCGTGTTTATGATAAGCTTAAAAAATGAAATCACTTCACTATAAATTGGTATTTGAGATGGACAAAATGAAGAACATATCATAGCAAAATAAGAAAGAAAAGAAATACATAAAAAGGAAAAGGGAAGAGTGATATGGGTAGCATGGCTGAGAAATGGAAGGAACTTAGTGGGAAAAACAATTGGGATGGGCTATTAAATCCATTGGATGTTGATCTTCGTAAATATATCATTCAATACGGAGAATTGGCTCAAGCAACTTATGACACTTTCATTACAGAAAGAGCCTCTAAATATGCAGGAGCTAGCAGATACTCGATGGAGAACCTTTTTACTAAGGTTGGACTTGACCCAAACAAGTATAGCGTGACAAAATTTTTCTATGCTACCGCATCCATTCCACTTCCTGATGCTTTCATTACAAAATCATTTTCAAGAGAAGCATGGAGTAAGGAATCAAATTTTATGGGATACATTGCTGTGGCTACTGATGAGGGTAAAGTTTCACTAGGAAGGAGGGATATTGTGATTAATTGGAGAGGAACTATGCAGAAGCTGGAGTGGGTGAATGACTTTCAATTTTTACTTGTCCCAGCACCCAAAATATTTGGTGATGGAGGCTTGCTTCCTTTGTTTAAACCTTTGGTGCATCATGGCTTCTACAATGTTTATACATCAGCAAGTTCACGATCACAGTTTAATCTGACTAGTGCCAGAGATCAGGTACATGTTAACTATACAAGAATATGATTCTTTAATTATTATTGCTGAAATTAAAGATTCATGATTTTCCTTGGTTTAATTTTAGGTAATTGAAGAAGTGAAGAGATTGGTTGAAGAGTATAAGAATGAAGATGTGAGCATAACTGTGACTGGACATAGTCTAGGTGCATCCCTTGCAACTCTAAATGCAGTTGACATAGCCTTCAATGGAATCAACAAAACAAGTGAAGGGAAGGAGTTCCCAGTAACTGCCTTTCCATTCGCAAGTCCTAAAGTTGGGGATCTCCAATTTAAGGCAGCCTTTGATAAACTGAATAGCCTTCGTATTTTGAAAATTCATAATTTATTGGATATTGTTCCGAAATACCCACCCATTGGGTATTTTGATGTTGGGCAGGAGCTAATGATTGACACCGCTAAATCTCCCTATGTGAAGCC
Organism: Solanum dulcamara; assembly: GCF_947179165.1. Classification (NCBI taxonomy): domain Eukaryota; kingdom Viridiplantae; phylum Streptophyta; class Magnoliopsida; order Solanales; family Solanaceae; genus Solanum; species Solanum dulcamara. The sequence continues at coordinate 46,668,862 of NC_077247.1, forward strand.
TCCTGGAGAACCTGTGAGCTGGCATTTGTTGGAGCCATACTTGCATGGAGTCGCTGGCACTCAAGGTTTAGGACTTTTAGCAGGTTTTAAACTAGAGGTGAATCGCGATATCTCACTTGTCAACAAGCAGTGGGACATACTGAAAGATGAATATTGCATTCCTGCGACTTGGTGGGTTGAAAAGCACAAAGGGATGATTCAACAAGAAGATGGATCTTGGCTTATGTTGGATCGCGATGAGTATGACTTTTGAGGGAGCTACAAGTGGTCACTTTATTTCCTTTCACGTAATGTTTGAATAAAGGGTTTTATATATGTGGTTTCACTTGGGGAAACCATATATTATTTAATATGAAGGATAAACTTCTTGTTTGTGGATCTATTTAATATTTTTGGATGTTTAATATGAGTTTTCTATCTCTAGTAATTCATTAGGCGTGGTTTAATATGAGTTCTTACTTTTTCCATTTCTTTTTTTCTTCTTTTGTTTTATTTTAAAGATAAATTAAAAATAGAATATTAACGAATTAAATCTAGATTAAAAAATCAAAAATTTGGATAACAACTAAACAAAATACTGAACTGACTCTCTTATTTAAATCTTGATTGAATATAATCATATATACTTGACTTGTAATTGTCTTCTGTCATTTAAGAAGTGTATTTAGAATTTGATGCTGACATGTTGTACTAAAAATTATAATGATAGTAGGTCTATGGGTCATGGATTCATGTACACTTTATAGGGGTGGATAAAAACAATATCAACACGGTTCTTAAAATTAAACAAAGATTCAGTGTGATTTAACTATATAGATCATTTCAGTCATGTTATGTTTTTTTTTTTTATAAAAAATAAGTGCTACATTCAATTTGGACTTTAAAATGATTTTAATACAGTTTCAATTTCGTGAGTTAGGCAACTATTTTTTCTTCTAATAATAGGCTTAACGAAACGAAAGTCTAAATCATCAAGTTAAAAATGAGGTAAAAGTTGTCTTTTCTACTTCTCCCTTCTCTGTCATATAAAATATAGCGCCTTCAAATGTTAGAAAGTACAATTCCACCAATTTTTATGAGTTGTTTTACATTCGAAGGGGAGATAACTCATTTATCTATTTTATTTTGAATATGTAACGAAGATTTTACTATACAGCCATAAAATTAATTAGCATTTGTTATAGGGGTGTATATGGACCGGGTTGGTTCGGTTTTTTTACAAATCAAATCAAATTATTTGTGTCGGGTTATTAAATCTATAAACCAAACCAAACCAATAAAAGTCGGGTTTTTCAATATCAATTTTTCTCGGGTTTTTTGGGTTTTTTCGGGTTTCTCGGGTTTCTCGGGTTTTTCATAATATCTAATAAAAAGCACAGAATAGTACTTCTTAAAAAGAGTTTTAGTACAAAATATCAACATATAAGATGGAGGCAGAACACTGTTTGAAGTTTTAACTTTATAATATAACTTTATAAGATGACCTTTTTTTGTATATTATTTAGATGAGCTTCTCAAGTCCAAATCTAAATGTAAGAAAGAAAACAAAAATTATGAAATTTTTTTAAAAAATATTTATAAATTATATTTTAATAAATATTTTTATGTATAACATAATTTAAAAGTAGTATATCTATAATCGGGTCGGTTTGGGTTCGGTTTGACTTTTTTAGTTAAAACCAAATCAATTCTATAATGGTCGGGTTTTTTTTTCAAACACCAAACCAAGTCAAACCAAACCACTAGTCGGATTTTTTTTCCGGTTTGGTTCAGTTTATCGGTTTGGTGCGGTTATCGGTTTGCCCTGTACAACCCTAATTTGTTCTATGAATAAGATGAAGGAGCTCACAACAACAAAAGAGATATTTAAAATAGCAATAGATTATATTACCGTAAAAATATATAGTGATAATTGAATTAATGTTATTGTATCTAAAGTCGCTAGAGCTTAAAATTTTTAACAATATTGATATAGAGTGTTGATTATAAATACTCATATCATATTATTGTCTCTAAATATAATATAGTGATAATTATATAATTGATTTGATTTGATTCAAAACATTTAAAAACCAACTTAATTGGTCATTTTCTTTTAAAGGAAAACTAACCCAAACTGTATCATGAACAACCCTACAGTATTGAGCAAACAAACTGTGAAAGTGTCCCACATAAATCCTTTAAAGGATGAGTGATCTCTTTAATATGATTTCGATAGATTTCTCACCTCTTGAGCTATTGTTTGAGTTGAGGCCCAAGTTCAATAATATGGTATCAAAGAAAGATTCATCCTAATTCTCATTTTCGATGTTGGACACCCATATTAAATTGTCTACACACTAGATGATTGGTCCTGAGGGAGAAGAGTCTCATAATGGCCCTTTACGGAATGAGTTGACTTTTAAAATCCTCACTTTTGAGCTAACTTTTAAGATTGAATTAGATCCAAATTTCATAATACAATATTTATTACAAGTAAATTATATTTTAATAATATTACTCAACAGACTAGGAGAAAATCTACCCAGAAAGATCCATGTGAATGAGTGAAAATATTTGTGAAATTTTAACCACGGTTTCAATAAAATTAATATGATTTTTTTTTAAATGATCTAAAAACCAAGTTAATTATAATCCATTTCTAGTTAATTATTGAAAACCAAGTTAATTAAATGAGCTAAAAACCAAGTTAATTAATACGAGTTTTTTTAAAAGTTTTTTTTTATAATTTGTTTGAGTATCCAGTAAAAAAAAGTATCTAGTAAAACTTTTCCCCATATATATATATATATATATATATATATATGTGTGTGTGTGTATATAAAGTATATTTAATTTTAAAAAATATTGAAACAAAGTTTCTATATAGATCAATCTGGATTATATATTAATCAAATTTAAAATAGACTGAACTAAACGGACCAAAATGAGCATAGTAACAAAATAAGTGGATTATTAGCACATCAAATCCAACGAATTGACGATTCATAATTTTAATGAGATGATTTTATCACTACTAGCTATCATTAACAACCAAAATAAAAATTTGGGGCAACAATCTTTGCTTTCATTTCTTCTTAATTAATTATTGTACTATTAATCGATCGACTATTTAATTATGTATACCATTTTATATAAAAAGCTCAAAAAGATTAGATGCCTATATTTTGTAATTATGTATACCATCTTATATAAAAAGCTCAAAAAGATTAGATGTCAATATTTTGACATACTTCAAATTTATATATTAGACTTTTCTTTATTAGGCTAAGTAGTGAAAATATTTTGTTTATCTCTATTAAAAAAAAATGTGTTCCGAGGTGTGAATTAGTAAAGAAGAAATGTTAGAATTTGAGTTTTGAATATAACGATCTTTTGATATTTCATTTTACAAAATAGTCCATACTTAGCAACCAAGCCTTAAAATGTATTTTCTTTGATACCACAACTAAATTTTGTATCCACTTTTTTTAACCAAAAATAAAACAAACTATATATAACAACCCCATTTCTTGTCTTCCCATTTTCTAAAGGAAAATAGGAGAAGTTGAAAAGTTGACGTTGTTGATGATCTTAATGGATATTGTTCCCATATTGTTCCCAAATACCCACCCATTGGCTATTTCGACGTTGGGAATTAAGGAGCTAATTGTCACGGACTTAGACTTCACGCTAAGACTTCCGTGCGGCACTTGACAACTTACTCACGAATCTTTCACGATCTTGCAAGCTCAAGTAAACCTTTATGACTAGATCGCTAAGGGAACGCTAGATTGTAAGAAAGACAAGAGAACTTTTATGAAGAAGGCTTTTGTATTGCTTGGAAGAATACTTGATTGCTTGATGGTTTGCTACAAATGAATGCCCCCTCTATTTATACTACTCCTAAGGGGCTCAAGTGTAAATAAAAATTGCTATACAAGTCCCTCCATATTTACAAAGAAGTCCCTCTCTAGAATTCTCTACACACTCTAGAGAATTCTAAGTCTTTCAAGACTTCTCTACAAGCTTCTATAAGGATCTAGAGTCTTCCACTAACCTCTCCAAGACTTTAGATTCTTCTACCTTCCTCAAGATCAAGTGGCGGATCATAACACTCTCCCCCACCTGATGTGGCGACGACCGCGACGTCCTGCTGCTGCAAGAACTCCTGGATCTTGTCTTTGAACTGCCACAGGTCTTCATATCTCTCCCAGGTGGCCTCCTCCGGAGATTGTCCCTTCCAATGGACTAAGAACATAGCAGTGGCCTGTTGTCCCTGTTTTCGCTTGGCTTGGTAGTCCATAATGGCTTCGATGTCTCGATCATGGGAGGCGGTGATTGTGAGTGGCGCCCGACTTGATTCTCCTCGGCTAGGATCATCCTTGTCCTCATGGTACGGCTTGAGGACGCTGGCATGGAAGACTGGATGAACCTTAATATGCGGTGGTAGCTCCAACCTGTAAGAGATCTTGCCAACCTTGGCAACGATCCTGAACGGGCCCTCATACTTTCGCACCAAGTTTTGATGCATGCCTCGCAATGCCTTGAATTGCCTGGGGTTGAACTTGACCAAGACCATATCTCTAACTTGGTAATCCGTGGGACGACGCTTGCGGTCGACAAACTTCTTCATCTTCTTCGCTGCCTTGTCCAAATAAGACTTGGCAGTGTCGAGCTGCTCCTCAAAGCCCTTGTCCATGTGATAGGCCCCCAAACTCTTGCCCTCGAACGCGGCCGGTAGTGAATGTGGAGTTTGTGGATGTTGGCCTGTGGCTAGTTCGAATGGTGTTCGCCCTGTGGCCTCACTCCGCTGTAGGTTGTAAGAGAATTGGGCTACGTCCAGTAGTCTTGCCCAATCTTTCTGATGGGAGCTCACAAAGTGCCTCAAGTAGCACTCCAGTAAGGCATTGACTCGCTCCGTCTGGCCGTCTGTCTGCGGGTGGAAACTAGTGGAAAAATGTAATTTCGTGCCAAGAATTTCGAACAATTCTCTCCAAAAGTTCCCAGTGAAGCGTGGGTCTCTGTCGCTAATGATATGTCTTGGCAATCCCCAATACTTCACCACATTCTTGAAGAATAGCCTGGCAGCCTCCTTAGCAGTGCAACCTGCCGTGGCGGGCATGAAGCTGGCATACTTGGAAAACCTGTCCACCACGACCATAATCGTCCCGTACCCATGGGACCTCGGTAAGCATGTGATGAAGTCCATGGTCACGCTCTCCCATGGACGTTCCGCTACAGGCAGGGGCTCCAAGAGTCCTCCTGGTTGACGCTGCTCTACTTTGTCTTGCTGGCATACAAGACAAGTCTGCACATAGCATTCAATATCGTCCCGCATGTGTGGCCAGTAGTAAATTGCCTCAATCAATGCCCTCGTGCGACGCTGCCCTGGATGTCCGGCCCACAAAGTGTCATGGCTTTCCTTCATGATCCGTCGCCTGATAGTTCCGAATTTCGGCACATAGACCCTTCGTCCAGCGGTAAGCAGAAGTCCATCTTCTACCCAGAAGCGCCTTGTCTTGCCTTGAGCGGCTAACTCCATAAGTCGCTTTGCCTCTGGATCATGCTGCAGACCATCCTTGATTGCATCCTGGATGTCACAATGTGCTGTGGTGATGGCTGCTAGTTCGAACTTCCTGCTAAGAGCATCGGCTACAACATTGCCTTTGCCCGGCTTGTACTCCAGCTCGTAGTCAAATTCGGCCAAGAAATCTTGCCACTTAGCTTGCTTCGGGGTGAGTTTCTTCTGTGACTGGAAGTAGCTAGTGGCCACGTTGTCGGTCTTGACTAAGAACTTGGAGCCAAGTAAGTAGTGTCTCCATGTGCGTAGGCAATGGACGATGGCTGTCATCTCCTTCTCCTGCACGGTGTACTGCCGTTCTGTCTCGTTCAGTTGTGGCTCTCGAAGGTGATAGGGTGCCTCTCTTGCATCAATACTCCTCCAATGGCATAGTCAGAGGCGTCCGTATGCACTTCGAATGTCTTGGAAAAGTCAGGCAACGCTAGGACCAGCTCCTCTGTCACGGCAGCCTTGAGGTCTTCAAAGGCTTCCTTGTACTCCTCGCTCCAAACCCACGGCTTATTCTTCTTCAATAGCTCAGTAAGTGAAGCGACTTTAGCGGAGTAGGCGCTTATGAACCTGCGGTAATAGTTAGCAAGTCCAAGAAAAGATCTAAGTTCGGTTACCTTTGTGGGTGCCTCCCACTCTTTGATGGCCCGAACTTTTGCTTCGTCCATCCGTAGCTCTCTCTAGCTGATAACATGTCCCAAGAAGTGCACTTCAGGTTGGGCGAACTCGCACTTCTCCCGCTTGATGAAAAGCTCATTCTCGCACAAGACTTGGAATACTTTCTTTAGATGCTCCACGTGCTCATCCAAGGTGTTGCTATAGATGACTATATCATCCAAGTAGACTACCACGAACCGATCTAAGTAGGGGTGGAAGATTTTGTTCATTAATGTGCAAAAGGTGGTGGGTGCATTAGTTAGGCCGAAGGGCATTACCAACCACTCGTAAGCTCCATACCTCGTCACACATGTGGTCTTCGGTTCATCTCCCTCTGCTATGCGTACCTGGTAGTAGCCCTTCCTTAAATCCACCTTGGTGAAGTACTTGGCCTGTCCAAGTCTATCAAACAAGTTGGCAATGAGCGGGATGGGATACTTGTTCTTCACGGTCACCTTATTGAGCGCCCGATAATCTATGCATAGGCGCAACGAGCCATCCTTCTTCTTTTGAAATAACACTGGCGCGCCATAAGGTGCCTTGGATGGACGGATATGAACGGCCTCGAGGAGCTCCTTCAACTGCTTCCTCAGCTCCTCTAACTCGGGTGGAGCCATGCGGTATGGTGGGTATGCGGGCGGTCTCGCTCCTGGATCCAACTCGATCCTGTGGTCTACCTCGCGCCTTGGAGGTAGGTGTCTTGGCAACTCTTCGGGCATCACATCTTTGTTTTCTTCAAGCACCTTCTCTATGCAAGGTGGCAGTGTCTCCTTAGCACCATTGCCTTCATCCAAGCTCGCAATAGTGGCTACGAACGTTGGCTCCCCCTTCTTTAGGCCCTTCACAAGCTGCATGGCCGACAGGTGGGCTTGTCCTTCCTTCTTTGGCATCTTGACTAGAGGTACCATGCAGGGTCCCTCTCGCTCCATCACCAAGAATTGTTGGAGGTAGGGATCGATCATCGTGTGGTACTGTTGGAAGAACTCCTGTCCAAAGATGATATCAAAGATATATAAGGGGGCGACAGTGAAGCTTGTCTTACCTTGCCACTTGCCCAACGTGATGTCTACTCCATGAGCGATTCCGCACACGGGAGTCAATGGTGCATTGACCGTCTTCAGGCGGGTGTTGCTTGGCCCATAACTTAGCCTCAACCTTGCTGCCGCCGTCTTGGTCATGATGTTGGCTTCTGCTCCAGAATCCACCATGACACGAGCTGGTCGTCCGTTGATGGATATGTCAATATATTGGGCAGAGTAATCCCCTGCCTTCTCAGCTTGCTTCACGATGGCTCCACATAGCCCGATCATGCCTAGCTGAGTCGTGTCCGAACCCTGCCCTTGGTCCACCTCCTTGTCCTTTTGCTCCCGCAGTATGGCACCAAGGTTCTTCATCTCCGGACACCTAGCATAGCCGTGAGGACCTCCGCATATGTAGCAGCCGCTGCTCTTCGTGGTCTGCTCCTTTCTCTCGGCGTAACCCTGTCGCCCGAACCTCCTACCGTCGGACTTGTTGGAATCATGGCTCTTGGGTGGAGGATGTTGCTCTTTGCCTTTGCCACGATCTCCCCCACCTTTGGCATGACTACTCCTTATTTCTTTGCCCTTGCCTCTGTCATGCCTGTCATGCTTAAAGTCCGTCAAGGCTTCGGCTTGGGTGATGGCCTCATCGATGGTGCTGACTTGACGGCGCTCCAACTCCGTCTTGGCCTAACTCTGCAGCCCATCCATGAAGTGGAAGAGCATATCTTCATCTGTAAGGTTGGGGATTTGAAGCGTAAGGGTAGTGAACTCTTTCACATAGGCCCGTATGCTACCCGTATGCTTCAGCTCCCGGAACTTGCGTTTGGCCTCATAGATGACATTGTTGGGGAAAAAGGCCTTCTTGAACTCGTCCCAGAACTGCTCCCAGGTGTTGATGGTGCATAGACCCTTCCCGATCTCAGACTCCTTGCGCTTCCACCACAACATGGCCATCTCCGAGAGGTATAGCACGGCTGTGTTGATCCTTGTCTCGTCGCTCTTCACTTTGTTACACTTGAAGTAATTCTCCAAGTGCCAAAGGAAGTTCTCCACCTCTTGTGCATCACGGGCACCTTTGAATATTGGTGGCTTGGGAGCCTCAATCTTGGCCTCCCGGTCCGCACTGGACGTCATGCATCTCTTAGTATCTATGTCTCTTTTGAGTGCTGTCATCTCGGCCTTCATGGTCTCCATCGTGCTTAGTGCGTCCATGAGCCGACACTTCAAGGAAGTGATCACCTCCTTCATCTCGTACTCGGCAGCCTTGCGCACCTCCAACTCCTTCCGGATGTTATCGTTTTCCTCAAGGGTGAACTCCTCTAGAGACTTGAACTTGCCGTCGACCTTGTTCAAGCGCTTGCCTAATATCTCCACTTCTTGCCGGGCAGCATCCACCATTGCAATCCACTCCATGCCGGGCGTGACGTCCACGGGCTCCTCGCTTCGCTCATCGTCACTCACCTCAGTGGCCGAGGGTGAGTAGGATGTTAGGGCCTCGCTTGGTGTAGGCTCCAGCGGTACCTCTTCATTCTTCTTAGAGTTTTTCTTTCCCTTGCGGTGCTTCCTTCCAACATCTTGCTTGACGTTGGTGGCGGTAGTGGCGTTGATGTCTCCTTCACTTGCCATATCCCTTAGTAGAACCTCGCTCTGATACCACATTGTCACGGACTTAGACTTCACGCTAAGACTTCCGTGCGGCACTTGACAACTTACTCACGAATCTTTCACGATCTTGCAAGCTCAAGTAAGCCTTTATGACTAGATCGCTAAGGGAACGCTAGATTGTAAGAAAGACAAGAGAGCTTTTATGAAGAAGGCTTTTGTATTGCTTGGAAGAATACTTGATTGCTTGATGGTTTGCTACAAATGAATGCCCCCTCTATTTATATTACTCCTAAGGGGCTCAAGTGTAAATAAAAATTGCTATACAAGTCCCTCCATATTTACAAAGAAGTCCCTCTCTAGAATTCTCTACACACTCTAGAGAATTCTAAGTCTTTCAAGACTTGTCTACAAGCTTCTATAAGGATCTAGAGTCTTCCACTAACCTCTCCAAGATTCTAGATTCTTCTACCTTCCTCAAGATCAAGTGGCGGATCATAACATAATGATTGATACCACAAAATCTCCCTATGTGAAGCCTCCTGGAGAACCTGTGAGCTGGCATTTGTTAGAGCCATACTTGCATGGAGTTGCTGGCACTCAAGGTTTAGGACTTTTAGCAGGTTTTAAACTAGAGGTGAATCACGATATCTCACTTGTCAACAAAGAGTGTAACATACTGAAAAACGAATATTGTATTCCTGGGTCTTGGTGGGTTGAAAAGCACAAAGGGATGGTTCAACAAGAAAATGGATCTTGGCTCCTCTTGGATCGCGACGAGTATGACTTTTGAGCTGTGTTTTAACATGATCACTTTGTTTCCTTTTATATAATGTTTGAATAAAGGGTTTTAAGCTTGTGGAAATCACATCCTATATTATTGTTTATGTATTATGGTACGTTCCTGTTGTTGTGGAGGATAAATTTGTTTGTCGGTCTATTTCTTTTAATGTTTAATATTACTTACAATTTTCTGGCTACTTAATTAACTCTTTTGCCTTAGATTATTTTGAAAGGTAGACAATTCCCGTACTCTACTAAAAATATATGTAAATAGAATGATCATATGTATCTCTAGTTAATTAGGCGTAGTTTACCTATGCAGAGCGTAAAATTGTTGTCATGTGATCAGGAGGTTACGAATTCAAGCCTTGAAAACAGTCTCTGGCAGAAAAACACTCGCATAGCTTACCTATGCAGAGTGTACTCAAAAGGTATATCATACTGTAACTCCTAAGTCCCATTTCATTCCATGCCAAACCAGTTAGAGAAGCGGACAACAAGATGAATAGTATTACATTAGTAGAAGTTTCACAAATCAAAACTATACATCCATATATATAAGAGAGAAAGAAATAGACCTCGCCAATGTCTAGAAGGTGACCAGTGACCGCAGATTTGAAAAAACCCGACCCGAACCTCCGATTGGTGATGGATCGGATCTTCTGGATATATTGAAGTGTTGACCTTAATGGTGGCGTAAATAGAGGACAATGGTGGAAAAGGGATGGACTGTGGTGGTCTTGCTTTATGGGTGGTGGAGACTCTATGTGGAAAACTGAATCTTTGAGGAGTGAAATTTAAAAGCTAATCAAAATTAGATTTAAGAGACTACCTTATTTAGGAAAAATTAAGTTCAAAGAGAAATTGTTTTCTTTTTTAAATTGAAAACAAAATTTATATTGCAAAATGTGACACTCTTGTTATATTATTTTCAATTTTTACTAGTTAAACTTATTAAAAATAAAATAATAATTAATAATAAAATTAGACTTAAAATAAATACTAAACAATATAATGGTATAAAATTGGGGAGTCAAAATTTATTAATCTACAATCCTATATTACATGCTCAATTCCAGTACTATTTTGAGAAGATTTGGCAAAAGAAACACTTTTTAAAGCTTATTAAAATATACTTAAATTTCCCTCTCTCTTCTCCCTAAAATATACTTAAATCCTTTTCTCTTCTCACTTCTCTCTACAATTAATATTATTGTTTCTCTTTCTAGACAATTTTATCATTTTTCTCTCTAATCGTTGCTCAATTCAGACTTCATTGTTTTTAGATATTTTATGAATAAACTTGTAGTTTGGTATGGTTGCAATTATTGCCTTTAGAATCTTTATTTTCTCTTAAATTAATAAAAAAAAACTTTATTTTCTCTTAAATTAAAAAAATTCTTGTTTTTAATTTCAAAGCTCTAGTCTTGGCAAATTCATCTTGGATAATATGTTTTCGTAATTCTTTACGAATGGATTTGATGAGTTGGGTTATATTTGTTGTTTCCTATCGCCTATCCATTTTATCTATTTTTATACTTATGAATGTTTAATAATATTTTCATATCATTGTTAGTCAACAACACTCTAATTTTTGTACCTAAATCACAAAAAAGGGTAAGAAGTAGAGAAGGAAAGTCACAAAAGATAATGACCCGCCAAGAAAATGACATAAAATGTTAGTGGGCTTGGAGGCAATAGATGGAATTCACACATTTTTTTAGTGTAATTCTTGAAAGGCTCGGGAAGAACTGGATGATCTGATCACCTTCCTCCAACTTCATGTATACTAGACTAATTTTTATGCAACTTTACAAAGTTTTTATTTATGAAAGTAATGGAAGCTTTTGTGCTTTCATAGATGAGAACTTTTTTATGTTTTGCTATTTATCAATGAAGAGGTTTTGTTGCTGTTACTTTCAATTGTCTTTACTTTATGTATAAAATAATATGCAAAAAAGTACGACTCTATAAAATATAAACTCACAATATTTAAAATAAATCAAAGCAAATGAGGAAATATAGATTAAAATAAAAGTCTAATGATCTACAATATATAAACCAAAGCAAATAACGACGATTAGTTAAAAACGAAAATCTAATGAATACCAACCCCAAACTTGAAATCCTAAATTGCACAAGACTAATGGACTGTGGCTAAAAATTATAAACCAACTCATGTCGATTCATCAGTTGATAATAATTGATCACTTGATATATATAGGTTAAACTACTCTTTGGCTAAATAGGCAATAAAGTTATTGATTAATTAATTTAAATAAATTACTTAATTAACACTATTTAAACATGATAATAATACTTTATCATATTATATGTGAGTTCTCATTAATTGGTGACATGATCCAATGAATTTGAGAACAAGTAATATTGTTGTACAAAACACTTTTTTTAAAACAATGTTACATTGTACTCTAGTAATCATTATTGCTTCTTCAACTCGTTGGATTCTGTCATCAATTGATGAGTCCTCACAAATTAATAATTAACTCTTGTTATAATGTGTGATGAATTACTTGTGATCACCATCTAAACAATGGTCCTCAGAGCATCACTATGGTATATTGTGAAAAGAGGATTAGTAGGATGTAAATAATTGTAGAATTCTTATGTTATTACTATTTTGTTTTTTTTAATTTGTTTGACTTATTTTTTCTGTCCTTTTTAAAAATATGTCTCTTTTTCTTTAAGCAATTTTTTATTTTTAACTTTTCACATGACATATTATTTAAAATCAGAAGATCAAAAAAATATTCCACATATCTTTAATTTAGATATTTTAATATATTTTATTTATTTATTTATTTTTAAAATCAAGGATAGAAAAAAGAGAGAAATATAAAAGAGAATTACAAGGTAAAAAATTAAAACCTAACTATTTTAATGACCATGCACGTGCTTAAATCGGGACAAGTTGCATATCCCATATCGACCCATATCATATGTAGATTTTTCTGAGGTACTATTTTATTTTCTCTTTATCTGACCTGCCATGAAAGGGATTAGCTCAGTGGGTAGATTTGTACTACTAGATATGGTTTTAAATTTAATACATGTTATAAATTAACTAACTTGACAATTTATAATATAAAGAGAGTAAGAGTATATAGAGAGTAAAGAAAAGAAGGAAAAACAAAGGAGATATGTATGTTCTGTCCGTGTATCTCTATATATAGTTTCTATCTTCTGCAACACTGCCTATATATAGGTAGAAGCAGAAGAGTAATAGCAAGTGGGAGAAAGGAAAAGGAGGCCCAAGTGGGCAACTTGCCCACTGAAAACTTGGGGAAAAAGACATTCATACACAATACTCTCCCTTGGATGTCCATGTACAATGTGCCTCCTTAAAAATTCTATAAGAAATAATATACATATTTATTCTGAACATTCCTGAATATTGTGCCTCATTAAAATCTTACTAAGAAAAACCCGAAAAAAAACCTAATGAAGAAAAAAGAGTACACACATCTGGTAATACGCCTTGAGTGCTGCCTCATTAAAAGCCTTATCAGGAAAACCCAGTGAGATAAAACCTTGGTTAAAGAAAAAAAGAGTGCAGTACGTATTTTACTCCCCCTGATGAAAACTTCATTTGATATTTTGGAGACGACGCATTTCAACCTTATATCTCAGCTTCTCAAAAGTCAATGTTGGTAATGCCTTTGTGAATAAATCTGCAAGATTATCACTTGAACGAACTTGTTGTACATCAATATTACCATTCTTCTGAAGATCATGTATGAAGAATAATTTTGGTGAAATATGTTTCGCTCTGTCTTCTTTTATGAAGCCACCTTTTAATTGAGCTATGCACGCGATATTGTCTTCGAATATTATTGTGGGTACCTTGACATCATTTTTTAGGCCACATCTTTCTTTGATGAACTGTATCATCGATCTCAACCACACGCATTCTGTACTAGCTTCATGAATTGCTATTATTTCAGCATGATTTGAAGAAGTAGCAACAATGGACTATTTTGTAGATCGCCATGATATTTCGGTCTGAGACGTACAAGTGTTGTTGCATATAAGATAGCATGACCTCAAACGGTAATTGACAATTTTATTTTCATTAGTAGAGGTCTTGCTATCAATTGTAGGCGCTTTATAAATGACTCTGCAAGGCCATTTTGAGTATGAAAATGAGTAACAGAATGTTCAATTTTTATCCCAATTGATAAGAAATAATCATTAAAAGCTTGGAATGTAAATTCTCCAGCATTATCAAGGCGAATGACCTTAATTGGATAATCTGGGAATTGCGCTTTCAATCTTATTATTTGTGCTAACAACTTCGCAAACGTCAGGTTGCGGGATGATAAGAGGCATACATGAGACCATCTAAATGATGCATCTATTAGGACCATAAAATATCTAAACAATCCACTAGGTAGATGAGTAGGTCTACATATATCTCCATGTATATGCTCTAAAAAATTAGGAAATTCGATGCCAACCTTCAGGGTCTATGGTTTAGCAATTAATTTGCCTTGATAACAAGCAGCACATGAAAATTCATCATTCGTAAGAATCTTCTCGTTCTTTAACGGATGTCCAATTGAATTTTCAAGAATTTTTCTCATCATTATTAATCCAGGATGGTCTATTCGATCATGTCATAGCACAAATATATTTAGATTAGTAAACTTCTGATTTACGATCATATGTGCTTCAATTGCACTAATTTTTGCATAATATAGGCCAGACGACAAAGTTAGTAATTTTTCCAAAATATATTTTGGCCTGAGACACTCTTGGTTATATCAAGATATCCAGTATTCATTTTATTTAGTGTCTCAACATGATATCCATTTCTGCGGATATCTTTAAAACTTAACAAGTTTCTTGGGAATTTAGAAGAGAATAGTGCATCTTCTATAACAATTTTTGTCCTCTTAGACAGAATTATAGTAGCTCTTCCAAAGCCTTCAATCATTTTTGAATTACCAAAAATTGTAGTAACATTTGCTCTTCTTCTAAGCAAGTTGAAAAAATATTTCTCGTCTTTAAAAATAGCATGAGTTGTTCCACTATCAATTACATAAATATCCCCGTGATTGATTATTGATCCAAATAAAATTTGAGGCATATCTATATTTTTCTTCAAAAAGGAAATAAAGTAAATATTATAATTAATACATGGTTTATTACAAATTTTTTATGTATTTACATGGACTAGGAAAATACAAACATAATATTTAGTACAGATAAAATAAAATAAAAGAAAATGATTTAAATATTATTAGTTTTATCCATATTCATATTTTCTTCTGAAAAATTAAAGAAATCAGCTACATCCAGATGCATAGGCTCAATATTATCTTCAGAGATAAAATTTATCTCTGGATTATTTTTTGTCTTCTTTAAGGATGCCTGATATAGCTGAACCAGACGTTTTGATGATCGACAATTCCGCGACCATTGCCCCACACCTCCACATCCATGACATATGCTTTCATAATTTTTCTTGGGTAAAGCTTCTAGACTTTTACTCTGCCTTTTATATTGCTGATCATTTTTCGGTGTCAACCGAGTATCATGATTATAATTTCTTCTTCGACCATGACCACGACCATGACTAGGGCCATGACCTCTTTTGCGTTGGTTATAATTTATCTGATTCACTTCAGGGAGTGACAAAGAACCAACGGACCGACTATCATAGTTTTTCATTAATAGTTCATTGTGGTGTTCAACAATAGAAAGGTGAGATGATAATTTAGAATATTTTTTAAAATTCTTTTCGTGATATTGCTGCTGCAGGAGCATATTCGCGGGTGAAAATGTGGAGTATATTTTTTCGAGTTTATCTTGCTCAATTAGTTCGTCTCTGCATAAATTTAACTGAGCTATAATTCTAAACAATGCAGAATTATATTCTGTTATATTTTTGAAATCCATTAGTCGCAAGTTTAGCCAATCATGACGTGCTTGTGAAAGCATGACCAACTTCAAGTGGTCATATTTTTTTTTTAAATTTTTTCCATAATTTGAGGGGTCTTTCAATGTGAGATATTGTAATTTTAGCCCCTCGTCAAGATGGTGGGGGAGAAATATCATGGCTTTTGCACGGTTTTGACTAGATGCCGTATTTTTATTTTTGATGGTGTCTGCCAGACCCATCGATTCTAAATGAATTTCGGCATCAAGTGCCCATGATGAGTAGTTTTTTTCAGAAATATCAAGAGCAACAAATTCAAGTTTTGAAATATTAGACATTTTTTTAAAAAAAAAATCTTAACCTTTTTGTTACCTTCTAAAATATAGCTCAAAGCGACAGAGGCTTATGCTGATAACGTGTTATAAATTAATTAACTTGACAATTTATAACATAAAAAGAGTAAAAGTATATAGAGAGAATAAAGAAAAGAAGGGAAAACAGAGGAGATATCTCTCTATATATTTTTTATCTTCTACAATATTGCCTATATATAGATAGAAGCGGAAGAGTAATAGCACGTGAGAGAAAGGAAAATGAGGCCCAAGTGGGCAATTTGCCTACTGAAAACTTGAAAACTTGGGGAAAAAGACATTCATATACAATAATACACTAATAATTCAAATATTTTTTACAATATCAAAGCAACTTGATTATCTCCTAGATACATGATTGGATTGCGTATTCCAAGAAAGTCTTACGATCTACTCTCTCACATGTTTTCTTTTTGTCTTTATAAAATAAAAATATTTTTTATATATATATAAAAGTAATTTAATTTTTAAATATTTACTTTACTCTTAATAAAATAATAATGTATAGTCAGAAGAATATATAAATTTATTTTAGATTACAGGTTTCAAAGGGTGCTAAGTTCTACTAGTAGTTTTTTTAATACTTGATACGTTCAATATAATTACCACCAAGAAAAGAATCTGCTACATGTAAGTTTATACAGCAAGTATGGTTTGGTGACTCAAGAAAAGTTACAACAACATAAAATTTATCAACAATGACAAACTTTTAACCCTTTAGAAACACGGGAACGATTTTGATCTGCAAGGTTGATATGCTTATTTATTTATTGAATTGTCTAATGGCGCTGAGATAAATAATTTTATTAGCTTTCTTGGCCACTAAACAAATAATGAGAAACAAAAGAAAAATAACTTGATAAGAGGCGGGTGAGTTGACTAGTGATCCATTATTTAGATCATCTTTATACAATTTATTAAAACCCAAATATTATTTGAGCAGATTATCATTATATTAACATAAACCGTCCAAATTTAACCAATTCTCCAATTTGACATGTTTTTTTTAAAAAAAATTCACCTCATTGGTGGAGGATTAGGCTGACCCCTACCTGTTCATTTTAACCAAGAAGAGTAGATGTGGAGTTTTATCCTTACCTCTGTATTTTTCCATCCGTAGATATGTGACAGCTCTATGTTTGAATTGGCCCATAAGGTGATAAGGGTACAGTGGTACCTAGTTCGAAATAATGGAAATGATTAGTAATTTTTTAGCACTGCCATTTCAATTATTGTTCTGCACTGATTGGAGAGAAACAAAGTTTCTTCACTATAAATTCACGGGTTTAACGTTGTTCACATACCAAGAAGGGGAAAAAAAAACGAGTGGAAAAACACAAAAGATCATCAATTAAAAGAATGGCTTGCATTGCTGATAAATGGGAGGAACTTAGTGGGAAAAACAATTGGGATGGGCTATTAAACCCCTTGGATCTTGATCTTCGTAAATACATCATTCAATATGGAGAATTAGCTCAAGCAACGTATGACACTTTCATCACGGAGAGAATGTCTAAATATGCAGGAGCTAGCAGATACTCGATGGAAAATTTCTTTACTAAAGTTGGACTTGACCCATCGAAGTATCGTGTAACCAAATATTTCTATGCTACCTCATCCATGCCACTTCCCGATGCTTTCATTACAAAATCAATTTCAAGAGAAGCATGGAGTAAGGAATCAAATTTTATGGGGTACATTGCTGTGGCTACTGATGAGGGGAAAGTTGCATTGGGAAGGAGGGATATTGTGATTAATTGGAGAG
Source organism: Solanum dulcamara (assembly GCF_947179165.1). Taxonomy (NCBI): domain Eukaryota; kingdom Viridiplantae; phylum Streptophyta; class Magnoliopsida; order Solanales; family Solanaceae; genus Solanum; species Solanum dulcamara. The sequence continues at coordinate 46,686,515 of NC_077247.1, forward strand.
GAACTTTGCAAGTGTTGGAGTGGGTTAATGACCTTCAATTTCTACTGGTCCCAGCACCCCAAGTATTTGGTGATGGAGGCTTGCTTCCTTTGTTTCATCCTTTGGTGCATCACGGCTTCCATAACATTTATACAACAGAAAATCCACGATCACAGTTTAATAAAACTTGTGTTAGGGATCAGGTGCGCATGCATATTAATTAACAATTGCTTAGATAACTTTCATGCTGTTAGTTCATATATAGGGTAATTGATGAAATTAAACTAAATAGTCTAACAATTCATTTTTTTCTTCTTTGTATAGGTCCTTGAAGAAGTGAAAAGATTGGTGGAGGAATATAAGGATGAAGAGGTGAGCATAACTGTGACGGGACATAGCCTAGGTGCATCCCTTGCAACTCTAAATGCGGTTGACATAGCTTTCAATAAAATCAACAAGTCAAGTAATGGCAAGGAATTCCCAGTCACAGCTTTTGTATTCGCAAGTCCTAAAGTTGGGGATCTCAATTTCCACAATGCATTTTCTAAACTGAAGCATCTTCACATCTTGAGGATTCATAACTTAATGGATGTGGTTCCGAAATACCCACCCGTTGGGTATTTTGACGTTGGGAAGGAGTTAATGATTGACACAACTAAATCTCCCTATGTGATGCCTCCTGGAGAACCTGTCAGCTGGCATTTGTTGGAACCATACTTGCATGGAATTGCTGGTACACAAGGAATTGGAATGTTAGCAGGTTTTAAGCTAGAAGTGAATCGCGATATTTCACTTGTCAACAAACAGTGGAACATACTGAAAGATGAACATTGTATTCCTCCCCTTTGGTGGTCTGAGAAGCACAAAGGAATGGTTCAACGAGAAGATGGAACTTGGCTTCTTCAGGATCGTGATGAGTATGACTTCTGAGAGACCAATTCAATTTTCAAATTGTTGCTTTGTTATTTCCTTTAGTTTCATGTATTGTTTGAATAAAAGGTTTTCGTCCTCATGGGAAAACCACATCCTATTTCATATATATGCAAGTATTATGGTCCTTTATAATAATATGAGTTTTAATTTATCTGGCCTGTTAATTAACTTGCTCTAAGTTATTTTAAAAGTTAGAGAATTGTTTGAGTCTACTAATTAGTAATTAATGCAAAATATGGTTACAAAAAAAAAAATCATATATATCTCTGGGCTTGCCATCTGGTGGTAAGGCTTGTTGGGCTAATTTGTAGCCTTTAATGTTCAAGCACAAAGTTGGGCCACATGCCCAATCGGATGAATGGGCTGCTCGATCCTTAAAATGGGTCGGACGTCTACCTTTACCCAATCCCAAGTTCCATTTCGAGAAAAAAACCAAAATAGTCTCTTATCTTTGGGTTAACACTCAAAATCATCCTTGAATTTTCACATGGAGCACTAATAGTCCTTCATATTTGCAATATTGGTGCACTTTTGGTCTTCCTCCAAACTTTTGCCTATTTTTTAACATTGATTTTGTCCACGATTTCATGTATGAAATTTTCAATTGTCTTTTTATATATTTAGTAGAAATAATAATTTCATGTGAGAGAAGGCGAGAAGAAAAATATTTTGTTCTGTTTAATAGAAATATTATTGTAGCTATAATTCGAGATGTTCATCACTTCGATATTACGTGCATTAGTACAAAATTAAAAAACAGATTAAAAGCTAAAATTTATTTTAAAAAAAAGAAGTCAATTCAAACACTCAGTAATAATATAAAGAACAAGCAGTCAAATTTAAATTTCTTAAATATAAAAGTGTGTTACATAGAGTTCTTGTAAACTCTTTGAAGTCAAGAATTTCAGTGGCTTCTTTGCATAGTCTCCCATTCAATAGCATAATAAAGCCATCACCTAAATTAATTAGTGAAACAAATCCAAGACTTTACAAAGATACAGATTTTGCTGCATTTCTTGAGTACTTAAAATCTTGTGATTCCACAAACAAAAGTTTCCTTGAGACAAGGAAGATGACATGAGAAAAAATAGTCAATCAAACAATACTAGAAAAGTTCGATTTTGATTTTCATAGAAAAAGAAGCAGCGGTTCACCCGCCATTACATTTGCTCTTTCATCAGTGATTTTTTTCGTAGCAATTCTGACGGTTGCCTTTCAACATAAGGTCATGACGAGACAAGCCGTTTATTATTATGATAGGTGTCAAGTAAAAGTGCAGTGAAAGAATCGAAATAATTTAGACATGTTTTGTGTATTTTGACTTTTTCATTATTAGTACTTGTTTAATTTTTTTGATTGGTTAGATCAATTATTATTATTAGAGATTATTGGTTTGGTATATAGTTCACATCAAGTCAACGGCATATCTATTTATATTGAGATTATTATAGACGTATATACAATAGCTCTAGCTTCTTTCAAATCAAAAAAAAAATATCATTAAAAAATAATTTCATAATAAATAATTTTTTGATGAGAGTAACAAATCAACGGAAGGGGTACTTCCTATATTGGAAAAAAGTAGTTGTGAAAGAAGTAAAAGTGGGGGGCATTATAATTTGTTATGATTAGAAATGGTCAACTTTAACAAAGTGCTAGCTGTACAAGTTTGATACATTTTCACTTTTTTGGACTTTACTTTTTAGTCAATATAAAATAGACATATTTTTATATTTAAGTAATACTTTAATTTTAAAATATTTATTTTAGACCACAAATATATATGACTTATTTTAAATTTCAATTATTTTTTTTTTAAAATTATGTATCAAATCCAAACCATCTCATATAAATTGAGACGAAGAGAGTGACAAAAATGCAAAAGTAGACATGAATTTTATGCTGCTAACTCATTGCAAGAAATTAAAATAATTGTGAAACAATAAGAGTGCTGGACGTACAATCTGTTATGATTGCTAGGTTCGAAATTGGTTCTACTTTAACAAAGTGTACAATATTCTAACCAAGCATTGCTGAAAATAGGGAGGAGCTTAGTCGCAAAGAAAATTGGAAATGGTTATTAAACCCTCTGTATCGTACCTGTTTGGTGATAAATTTTAAAAGCATTTTTTTGGAAAAAAAAATTTTGGCAAATATCTCTTTGAGAATTTATTTAGTTTTTGGGAAACTTTTAATATCAAATCCCAAAATTTTTTAAAAACTTATTTTTTTGGCCAAAATATAGATGCTGATTTATTTTTAAATTTTTAAACTTATCCCAAGTTTTATATTTTATAAAATGTCCATCTATTTATGACCTCAACTAATTCCTATCTATCCTTTTCGATTATCTAATTTGGAAATACATACTTACCGTTTGTAAAAAGATTATTTGTAAAATATGGAAAGATTATATTATTTTTTTTTAGTTATTATCGTTGTTATTATCTATTTATTTTCATCGATAGAGCTTTGTAACTAATTGTAATTTTAACAAAATATAATAGCTAGTAATTTTGCTCTTAGTACGTAGTTTTAATTTTATTAGAATATCGTATTATGATTCTACTTAATGTATTATCCACTTCAATATAAAAATGATAATTTTGTTCAAAACTTATGAATATTTTTAAAAAATTTTAAAATTTATGAGTATAAATCATGTTTCATATTTTATTTTTAAAAAAAGTGAAACATGTTGACCACTTGGCCTTCATATACTACAATCAAAAACCTCTGAATTCGGAAAACGAAATTTCAAATTTCCAATTTCCAATTTCATTCCTGTGCATCTGAAATTATGCCTCAAGCTGATAAACATGCAAAATAAATTTAACATCATACATAAATCAAAAGTAAATGACGCCATCAAATCTAATCCAAGTCTGTGTAGTCCGGCTTCACAAAGTGAGCCCACAAGCCTATGGTCCAATAGAATGTTACATTATCCGAAAGCTCATACTCCATGGCACATAGTAAATTGCATTATGAGATTATATGTCAAGTCAAATCAATCCACCAATAAAATTATTTGTATAAAGTGTAACTATATCAAAAATATATTTAGTGGCAATTAATTAATAGAAATAACTTAATTATCATTAAATATATTGTTTTAGAAGCAATTAACATTCTTTGTAACTGTGCCTAAATTTTATAGCGACATTAGATTTAATGACAATTAACTAATGTCAAAAACTTTAGCACTTTTGTTAATATGCATATTTATTGCTAATAAAAGCTATTTTTATTATAGTGTGTCCAAATAATGGAATAGATCATAGATCTGTGCGAGTTTTGTTCGAGTTTAAATAAGATCTATCATCTTTGTTATGACCCAAATTTTTATTAATCATAACGTAACATATATTCCCCAATTATAAACTAGAAGAAGATGATCCGTGCTAAAGTTTCGAAGTTTATGGAAGATGCAAAACAGTTTCAATGTTGAAGAAAAGCGTGAAATAAATCAAATAATTACTCTGAAGATGAAAAAAAGTTATTGATCTGATTGTGAATATATATTGAACTTTTCTCACATGATACAAAAATATGCGTCTTTGATAAGCAATAACGGATTATAAATTGTAATAGTAGTAACAATAATTATATATGATGATAATATAAAATAATATTAATGCACGAGCTAGCTAGATCGAACCTCAATGATTTCTACAGTAAAATAACAACAAAATAGAAAAAGAAGTTAAGTAATGCGGGGCGGAGGGAGTTTATGGGAGGTGAGGCGGGGCTGGACGAGGCAGAGCAGTGATTAACGTCTGCACGGATTTATACGGGTTTACCTTCCAACCATCTCGCCCTGCCCCGTTTGCCCTTTCCCTACATGTGGGTGCAATTCGTTGAAGGATTAATATGATTATATTGATCCTTGATCCAGTTTTTCAGAACTTCATCTACAAGATAACTATCTCACTTCTTATGATTGCGAATAAGTGTTAGATTGTAATTTTGATGATTTGACAAACTAAGATTTGGTATGGGATCTGATCCCATTTAGAATAGAATCGCTTTGCGTAATTGAAAGTGACAGCTGACAAAAGTACACTATCAGTAATTGTTTTTGGTAGTGCTCGGAATGTGTCAGTGGCAAGCCTCTTGGCTAATAGAATTGCTCCAAAAAGACATGGTCATCCTATATTATGTCTCATCTATATTGGCACAAACAACTTTCAAGAAATCATCTCTTTCACAACCAAAAGGGCAAGAACATTCACTCTCTAGAAATAGAAACGAAGGAATAGCAATGGAGCTCAAAAATGTCATTGTTTGTTGTTTCTAAGTTTTATTTCTCTGCTCATTTCATGTAAATCAACACCTGGTCTATGAAGGAACTTGTTGTTTGTTTTTGTTAGTGTGATCATTTTAACATTTTATTAAATTGCAATTTTAGCAATTGTCCATTGATGACATTTAATGTCATCTTTATTATTCTTTCTTTAGTGCATAAAAATGTCTTTCATTATCATCTTTATTTAGTGCAAGACTAAATCATTCCATTATGTATTTTTAATCTAATTATCACTAATAAGTGGTACACTAAATCATATTGTTATGTATTTTTAATCTAATTATTACTAATAAGTGGTGCACTAAATCATAATGGTGCACTAAATCATAATGGTAGACTAAATGATGATAATGATGGCATTCTATTATTTTTTCATCTTTGTATGATTTTCTCTCCTATAAATAGAGAGGTCTTCTTTGTTTTGAAAGGAAGATATGAGAAGAAAAAATTGAGAGAGTTAAGTTTATATAAAAAAGAGAGTTCTTATTAGTTGAAGGGAGGCGTTCTTTGTGTAGATCTTTAAACTCAACTCTTGTCCAGAGTTTGTTGAGTTACATTTTTGTGATAAGGCTGTTGTATCCTGGAGGGGACAAGTCAAGAGGACTACTGCTGGACCAGTGAAACGATTTACTGCAGTGGGCTTGAATCTCCTTAAAGAAAGCGAGATATCCGCGCCTCAGCCAAGAAGTGAAGTTATTTTCTTCATTTTTATTTTTCAATTGTAATTTGTAATCTTATAATTTCACCAACAATTTTAAGGAGATTCATTATGGCTATAATTGAAAAATCCGTGGATATCAAGATGGGAGATCTAAACAAACCATTTCGGTTTAATGGTAATCATTTCAAGAGATGAAAGGGTAAAGTACTTTTCTACTTAAGTCTTCTCAATGTTTCATATGTGTTAACTCAAAAAAATCCTAATAAAGTTGACATTCTCTCCATGAATAACGATGAACTAATTTCTCATCAAGAGAAAGTGGAAAAGTATAATAATGATTCCTACAAGTGTCGGTATTATATTCTTAATTGTCTATCTGATAATTTTTATGATTATTATGATAGAACTTACTCTAGTGCAAAGAAAATATGGAAAGCATTGCAGAGTAAATATGATACCGAAGAAGTTGGAGCGAAAAAATATGTTGCTAGTCGATTTTTTCATTTCCAAATGGTGGATGATAAATCAGTGATAGACCAAGCTCAAGATTTTATAATGATCGTTGGAGAGCTCAGGTCCGAGGAAGTCAAAATTGGAGACAATCTTATTGTTTGTGGCATAATAGACAAACTTCCACCTTCATGGAAGGAGTTTCAAAAAACTATGCGTCACAAACAAAAGGAAACCTCTTTTGAGACTTTGATCATGAAAATCCGCATGGAAGAGGAGGCAAGGGGCCAAGATGCACTTTTACAAAATGAAGAGAGCAACATCACAACGAAGGTAAATTTAGTTACTTCAAAATATGTTACTCCTGAATCTAACAAAAATACCTCTTTGAAGCCTAAGAAGAAAAAGTTCAAGAAAAATAATGGTAGACTTTTCAAGAAAAATAATGGTGAAAATAGCCAAGCACAAAATCAACAAGTTTATGATAAAGGACCGTGCTTTGTCTGTGGCAAGAGTGGGTATATTGCTCGATTTTGCAGATACCAGAAACGTGGTCCTATACCTCAGGCAAACGTTACCGAAGAGCCTTTTGTGGCAATGATTACAGACATAAACATGGTTGAGAATGTTGATGGATGGTGGGCTGATTCTGGTGCAAACCGTCATGTCTGTTATGACAAAGATTGGTTTAAAAAATATACTCCTTTTGGAGAGCCCAAAACCATCTTGCTCGGTGATTCTCATACTACTCAAGTGCTTGGAATGGGAGATGTCGAATTGTGTTTTACCTCTGGAAGGATATTAACTTTGAAAGATGTACTTTATACTCCTTCCATGAGAAAAAACTTGATGTCTAGTTTTCTTCTTAATAAAGCAGGCTTTAAACAAATTATTAAATCTGATCAATATGTAATTGTGAAAAAAGATATTTTTGTGGGAAAGGGGTATGCTTGTTATGGGATGTTTAAAATGAATGTTGAAATGAATAAAATTTCTACTTCTGTTTACATGCTTTCTTCTACTAATTTTTGGCATGCTCGTTTGTGTCATATTAATGATCGTTATGTTGGAATCATGAGTAATTTAGGATTAATCCCAGTGATTAAAAAGAATTTTGAAAAGTGTGAAGCTTGTAGTAAAGCAAAAATTACTAAAAGGCCTCATTTTAAAGTTGAAAGAAAAACTGATTTATTAGAATTAGTTCACACTGATATTTGTGAACTTGGAGGAATTTTAACTCGTGGAGGAAATAGATATTTTATCACTTTCATTGATGATTTTTCTAAGTATACATATGTTTACTTAATGAAAAATAAAAGTGATGCTTTTGAAAATTTTAAATTTTTTCTCAATGATGTTTAAAATCAGTTTGGAAAAAAAATAAAAAGAATTAGAAGTGATAGAGACCGTGAATATGAGTCAAATGAGTTTAATTATTTTGTTAGATTATTGGGAATAATTCATGAAACTACTCCTCCTTATTCTCCTTCATCTAATGGCGTAGCGGAAAGGAAAAATAGAACTTTGGTTGAATTGACTAATGCCATGCTTATTGAGTCAAATGCACCTTTGAATTTTTGGGTGAAACTATTTTGACTGCGTGTTATGTGTTAAATCGAGTACCTCATAAAAAGACTAAACTAACACCTTTTGAGTTGTGGAAAGGTCATAAGCCAAATTTGGGATATCTAAGAGTTTGGGGTTGTCTAGCCTTTGTGAGGCTAATGGATCCCAAAGTTACAAAATTGGGTAAGAAAGTTACTACTTGTGCTTTTCTTGGTTATGCTTCAAATAGTACAGCCTATAGATTTTTTAATCTTGAAGATAATATTGTAATAGAATCAGGTGATGCTATTTTTCATGAAAATAAATTTTCTTTTGATTCTAAAAATAGTGGGGGTCAAAGAATTGAACAAAATATTTTATCACTACCTAGTTCTTCTTCTTCCATTTTAAAAAATAAAGAAATTGATGATTTTGAGTTAAGAAGAAGTAAAAGAGCTAGAGTAGAAAAAGAATTTGGGCCTGATTTTTATGTTTTTAATGTTGGAGATGACCCTTTCACTTTACAAGAAGCTTTATCTTCGCATGATTCTATTTTTTGGAAAGAGGCTGTAAATGATGAAATGGAATCACTAATTTCTAATAAAACTTGGAAGTTAGTTGATTTACCACCAGGTTGTAAAATAATTGGTTGCAAATGGGTCTTACGAAAAAAGTTAAAGCCATATGGATCAATCGATAAATATAAGGCTAGACTAGTTGCTAAAGGATTTAAACAACTAGAAGGCCTAGAGTTTTTTGATACTTTTTCTCCGGTTACAAAAATTACATCCATTAGACTTTTAATTGCTATGGCTGCAATTTTTGATTTGCATATTCATCAAATGGATGTAAAAACTGCTTTTTTAAATGGAGACCTTAATGAAGAAATTTATATGGAATAACCTGAATGTTTTGTTGAAGCAGGCCAAGAAAGCAAAGTATGTAAACTTACTAAATCCCTATATGGCTTGAAATAGGCACCAAAGCAATGGCATGAAAAGTTTGATTCCTGCATGATTGAAAATGATTTTAAAACAAATGAGTGTGATAAGTGCATATATCATAAGTCTTGGAATAATACACATGTTATTATTTGTCTATATGTTGATGATTTATTGATCTTTGGCTCGAATATGAATGTTATTGATAATACTAAGAACATTCTTAGAAGCCATTTTGATATGAAAGATCTTGGTGAGGCAAATTTTATTCTGGGAATAAAAATTACTAGAACATGTGATGGAATTTTCCTTGACCAGTCACATTATGTTGAGAAAATTTTAAAAAAATATAACTTTCTTGATTGCAAGCATGTTTTAACTCCTTTTGATTCAAGTGTACACTTGTTTCCTGTTCAAAGTGAAAATGATGTGATAAATCAAAAGGAATATGCTAGCGTAATTGGAAGTTTGAGATATGTGACTGATTGCACTAGGCCTGATATTGCATATGCAGTAGGAGTACTTAGCAGGTTTACTAGCAAGCCAGGTAATGAACATTGGCATGCTATAACAAGAGTTATGAGATATTTAATTGGAACAAAAACTTGTGGTTTGTTCTATAAAAAATATCCTGCTGTACTTGAAGGCTTTTCTGATGCAGATTGGAACACTCTAGCAGGTGATTCCTGTTCTACCACTGGTTACATTTTTACATTGGGTGGTGGTGCTGTTTGTTGGAAATCAAAAAAACAAACTATAATTGCTAACTCTACCATGGAGGCTGAACTAATTGCTTTAGCTTCAGCTAGTGAGGAAGCGAATTGGTTAAGAGATTTATTATTTCAAATACCTTATTTTGAAAAACCAATTCCTCCAATTTTAATTCATTGTGATAGCACTGCAGCAATTGGTAGAGTTCAAAATCGTTATTACAACGGTAAATCCAAACCTATAAGGAGAAAACACAGTAATGTAAGATCGTATTTGACAAGTGGTACCATTAATGTTGATTATGTCAAATCTTGTGAAAATCTTGCAGATCCTCTTACTAAGGCCTTAACAAGAGAAAAGGTCTGGAGCACATCGAGGGGGATGGGATTGAAGCCTATAAATCCATGAGTCATATATGAGGAAACCCAACCTGGAGACTAGAGATCCTATAACCAGGTTTAATGGGAAAAACAAATCATATGATGACTTGTTGTGAAAAAATGCACTATTTTTTATTCCCTCCCTATGATGTGAGTGCATTGTTTCCTGTAGTGAATTGTGGAGGTTGAGTTTAAAAAACTTTTAATGAAAATCTGTAGCCCGTATGGGTGGAGTGTTAAATTTACAGGAGCACTCTCGACAGATATCACCTATGTGAGTATGGAAGTAGGCCGCTTCCTATGAGAATTAGGCTTATTCTCAAAAACACTCATAAAACCGGGATAGCACAAGGCCGTAATGTGCTGGCTTATAAAGCTCGTGACAATACCTTGATTACTATGTGTGAGCAGTAATATTTTATGTCCCTTAAGCAGTCATAGTTCAAGTCTGAGACCACTACGACTCTGGAGTAAAAGTTATTGTTTCACTAAGTGGAGGTTCAATGCAGAGCACACCTTCAGTATGTACAGTAATCTTTCTTCAGCTGATAAACTCTCTTATACAATATTAAAATGAGTGGGGGATTGTTAGTGTGATCATTTTAACATTTTATTAAATTGCAATTTTAGCAATTGTCCATTGATGACATTTAATGTCATCTTTATTATTCTTTCTTTAGTGCATAAAAATATCTTTCATTATCATCTTTATTTAGTGCAAGACTAAATCATTCCATTATGTATTTTTAATCTAATTATCACTAATAAGTGGTACACTAAATCATATTATTATGTATTTTTAATCTAATTATTACTAATAAGTGGTGCACTAAATCATAATGGTGCACTAAATCATAATGGTAGACTAAATGATGATAATGATGGCATTCTATTATTTTTTCATCTTTGTATGATTTTCTCTCCTATAAATAGAGAGGTCTTCTTTGTTTTGAAAGGAAGATATGAGAAGAAAAAATTGAGAGAGTTAAGTTTATATAAAAAAGAGAGTTCTTATTAGTTGAAGGGAGGTGTTCTTTATGTAGAGCTTTAAACTCAACTCTTGTCCAGAGTTTGTTGAGTTATATTTTTGTGATAAGGCTGTTGTATCCTGGAGGGGACAAGTCAAGATGACTACTGCTGGACCAGTGAAACGATTTACTGCAGTGAGCTTGAATCTCCTTAAAGAGAGCGAGATATCCGCGCCTCAGCCAAGAAGTGAAGTTATTTTCTTCATTTTTATTTTTCAATTGTAATTTGTAATCTTATAATTTCACCAACAGTTTTGAATCAATCTCTTTCTTGTTTTATCATTTGTAGCTAGAGTTAGCTAGGATGAGTCGTTTTGAAGTCTAGATTAGTTTGAGAGGATTAGTTTAGTGGGCAACATAGTTGCGTAGTGGTTGAATATTCTAGGTATCATAGTAAGAGGGAAGCGATTAAGAGTTTAATTCTTGAGATTGCAAGAGTTTGTAATCAATTGTTGTTCCTTATTTGATAATGGAATCTGGCTGAAATCCTGTGAGACAGATTGTGTTTTTTTTTTTAAACAAATGAGTTTTCACGTAAAATATTTGTGTTTTTATTATTCTATTCTTGCAGTAGTAAGGAACCTGATCGAGAGTTTACTGATAGTAGCGTACAAGCCATCAATAAGAATTTTTATAAGTCTAAAAAATATCACTCAAAATTTTGCTTCTCTGAAGCAGAGCATAATTCACTTTAAGAAATGAAGTTTTAAGAGTTAAAACTTGACAAAATCTTAAAACCTGTATTTAAGATTTCAAATTTGAAGATAAAATAATCGATCAATTTAATAATAAACTTCAAATATTCTTTTAAATTTTTCCAAATGCTAATTCATATGTCCAACCGGCAAATGTACTGATCGAGTATATGTGACCTTCGCATTGGATCAGATGGTACGGTGGTAGTTCAAAAATCCAACATATACCGAAATAATTACTATTAATTAGCAATATTATTATATTGCTTGGTCTTTTCAATTAGTATTATTTGGCCATACTTGGACTTTGTTAACAAAGCAAAAAATAAAAACAAAAGCGCACTGGTTTATTGCAAGATAGTCAAAACGCGTTTTGAACGCGTAGTCAATAAAACGCATTTTGAACGCGTAGCCAAAAAAGGAACAAAACGCGTTTTGAACGCGTAGTCAAAAAGGGAGGTTCAATACGCGGATTTTACGCGTTTCTAGTTTTCTATAAATAGAAGACCTCTTGCCCTCATTTATCCCATCCCAGAAAGAGAGAGTAAGAATACAAAGAGAGTTATACACCAAGATAAATATTTTAGTCTTGAGTGTCCTCTTTAGTAGTTGTTCCTTTTACAAGAGAGAAGTGTTAATTGTTGTTTTTTCCTGTATTTGAGAGCTGTGTACTCCATATTTTTATAGTGAGATCCTTCTATCCCGTGGTTTTTCCCTTCTATCATTTAGAGGGGTTTCCACGTAAAATTCTCGTGTCAAATTTATTTTTAATATTTTTATCATATCAAACTTTAGTTGTGGTGCTTCCTCACCCCAACAGTGGTATCAGAGCCCTCGGTTATTCTGTCTATTTTATGCGAAGGTACTATCTGTGAATAGTAACTTTTCATGAATAGTAAAATTCGGTAAATAGTACTATTCACGTGAATAGTACTATTCACGTGAATAGTAAATTTCGGTGACAGTACAATTTATCATGATTGTTCGTAAAAATATTCAGAAATGATCTAGAAGGGTGTGAAGCAAATAACAATGTCGAGTACAACAAAGTTTGATGTTGAAAAATTCAATGAGACTAATTTCTCATTGTGGAAAATGAAAATAAAAGCGATATTGAGAAAAGACAATTGCTTAGCTGCAATTGAAGGCAGGACCGCAAACTTTGCTGATGACAGCAAGTGGAATGACATAGACATCAACGCAGTTGCTGATCTACACTTGGCATTAGCTGATTAAGTGTTGTCTAGTGTGACGGAAAAGCGGACGACGAAGGAAATATGGGATACCCTTACAGGGTTGTATGAGGCCAAGTCTTTACATAATAAAATCTTCTTAAAAATAAGATTGTATACTCTTTGAATGGCAGAGTCAATGTCAGTTACTAAACACATCAATACTTTAAATACTCTGTTTTCGCAACTTACAACAATCGGTTGCAAAATAGAGGGGACTGAATGTGCGGAGCTTCTACTTCAAAGTCTGCCTTACTCGTATGATCAACTCATCATCAACCTGACGAACAATACTGACAGTCTAGTTTTTGATGAAATTGCAGCCGCTGTCTTGGAAGAAGAAAATCGGAGCAAAAATAAAGAAGACAGACAAGCAAGTTTGCAACAAGCTGAAGCTTTAATGATGGTGAGAGGAAGACCAACAGAACGTGGCCCCAGTGGGAGTCACAATCATGGCAGATCTCAATCAAGAAGTAAGAAGAATATCAAGTGCTACAACTGTGGCAAGAAAGGGCACTTCAAGAAAGATTGTCGGTTCAAGAAGAAGAGTGAACACCCTGAGCCATCAAATGCTCAAGGGAATGTTGCATGTACCTCGAATGATGGCGATATTTTATATAGTGAGGTAATATCAAATAATGAAGGCAGAAAATGTTTTGCTGATGTATGGATCATGGACACAGGAGCAACATGGCACATGACTTCTAGGAGAGAATGGTTCCATCAATATAATCCTATCTCAGGAAGGTCTGTGTTCATGGGAAACGATCATGCTTTGGATGTTATTGGTATTGGGTCCATCAAAATAAAAATGTATGATGGCACAGTTCGCACCATCCAGGAGGTACGACATGTAAAAGACTTGAAGAAGAATCTATTGTCTTTAGGACAACTAGATGATAATGGATGTTCATATAAGACTCATGGTGGAGTCATGAGAATATCCAAAGGAGCGCTTGTAGTGATGAAAGCAGAAAAACTTGCTGCAAATCTATATGTGCTTAAAGGTGAAACACACCAAGAAGGAAAAGCATCAACCGCGTCAGCAAATTCATTTAAAGAATCAACGATGATGTGGCATCGTAAACTTGGCCATATGTCGGAACGAGGTTTGAAGATTCTTGCTGAGCAAAAACTTCTTCCAGGGCTCAAAAAGGTTTCACTACCCTTTTGTGAGCATTGTGTTACCAGTAAGCAAAATAGACTGAAGTTTAACAGTTCATCTGCTAAAAGCAAGGAAATACTAGATCTGGTTCACTCTGATATCTGGCAAGCATCGGTGGAGTCTTTAGGAGGAGCGAAATATTTCGTGTCATTTATCGGCAATTACTCCAGGAGAAGTTGGGTGTATCCAATCAAGAGGAAGGCAGATGTTTTTTCAGTTTTCAAAGAATTCAAAGCGCGGGTTGAACTTGAATCTGAGAAAAAGATCAAGTGTTTGAGGACAGATAATGGAGGAGAATACACTGGTGATGAATTTAATAACTTCTGTAAACAAGAGGGTATTAAATGACAGTTCACGGTGGCATATACTCCACAAAAAAATAGAGTAGCAGAGCGGATGAACAGAACTTTATTGGAACGAACAAGAGCTATGTTGGTAACTGCAGGGTTGGAAAAAGCATTCTGGGCAAAAGCAGTCAAAACCGCCTGTTATGTGATCAATCGTTCACCATCAACCGCAATTGATCTAAAAACGCCAATGGAGATGTGGACAGGAAAACCAGCTGATTATTCTCGCATATATATATTCGGAAGTCCTGCTTATGTTATGTACAACACCCAAGAAAAATCGAAGTTGGATCCAAAATCCAGAGAATGCATTTTCTTAGGGTATGCTGATGGAGTCAAGGGGTATCGCTTGTGGGATCCCACAACCCGCAAGGTGGTAATCAGCAGGGATGTTGTATTTGTTGAAAACAAGATACAAGCAAAAGAAGGAAGCACTTCAAAAGAAAAATCAGAGACTACTATAGTTGAAGTTGAAGAAATAGAAGAAGTTCCAATTTCTTCTGAAGCAGCACCATAGCACGAAGAACAAGAGCAAGCTGAGATCGAAAATCCAGAAGTTCGACGGTCAACTAGGGAGAGAAGAGAACCAGCTTGGCACTCAAATTATTCTATAGAGAGTAATATTGCATACTATCTACTAACAGAAGATGGAGAGCCTTCAACTTTTCACGAGGTTATGAAAGGCCAAGAATCATCTCTGTGGGTGGCAGCAATGCAAGAAGAAATTGAAGCTCTCCATAAAAATAAAACATGGGATCTTGTTCAATTACCACAAGGAAGGAAGGCCATTGGAAACAAATGGGTCTACAAGATCAAACGCAATGGTAATGATCAAGTGGAGAAATATCGTGCAAGATTGGTGGTGAAAGGATTTGCTCAGAAATAAGGTATAGACTTCAATGAGATATTTTCTCCGATGGTTCGACTCACAACAATTCGAGTGGTCCTGGCGATGTGTGCTACATTTGACTTATACTTGGAGTAGTTAGATGTCAAAACTACATTTCTTCATGGAGAGCTTGAAGAAGAAATTTATATGCTCCAACTAGAAGGTTTTGAAGAACATGGAAAAGAGAACTTGGTTTGCAGGTTGAACAAATCTGTAACACCCCTCAAAATTTTTCCTAAGATTCGGGCCTTCTTTATATACGTGTAGGGCCCATCGTATTTATTTAAAAGTATATGCTTGAGTTGAGATGAGTCCCTGATAAATTTAAGAGCGTTAGAGGTGATGTGGGGTCATTGAGGACCCCTAGGACCGAGCTAAGTCCAAAAGATCCGTCGTGGCTAAGTTTAGGATGAGTTCATGTAAGGGTCGACTTTCAACGACCCTAACTCTTGAAAGACATCAATATGGGTGGCCCACGACCTATCAAATTAAAGGTCGTCGAGTCTTCTTTCCAACGCCACCAAGAACGTAAATTTTGGAGTTCGAAGTCAAAAGATATGACGATCCGAAGGTGAACTAGCACGACAGGAAGTCCATTTTTGGCCTGGGTTGCAACTACTGGGGAAATGGCCTATGCGCTGTAAGGGCGCGACGCGCCACTATCGCACCAGAAACATGCCTCAGTAATTTGGTCCCTGGCGCGACGCGCCACTAAAAGTTGTGCAGAGTTTTTCAGGCCAAATTCCCAGAATTCAGAACAATGGGCTTGGCGCTGTAAGGGCGCGATGCGCCACTATCGCGCCAGAAACATGCCTAAGTAGTTTGGTCCCTGGCGCGACGCGTCACTAAAAGTTGTGCAGGTTTTAGGCATAATTGGCCTTGGCGCTGTAAGGGCGCGACGCGTCACTATCGCGCCAAGGGCGTTTTGGCCTAATTTTCAGAATTTGGAGGAAGGGAAATTTGGGAAATTTCCCAAATTATATATACACAAGCCTTGTGTATTTTGGGGTCATTTCTTCAGCCCCCACTCTCTCTCTAAAAGCCCTAGTTCCTCTCTCTTCTCTTTTTCTCCATTTCCAACTAAAAAAAAGGAGTCCAAGAGCTTCAAGACCTCAAGCTTCCATTGAAGACCCAACCACAAGGTTTTCTTCAAGTCTTCACTAAGGTATGTAAGGCTATCCAAAACATGGGCTAAGTCCACCCATGTGCCCTATTCTTGTTTTGAGGTTAGATGTCCATAAAATGGAGTTTCTTGATATGGTCTAAGTTTAATGAGTTTTGTCCCCTATTTATTTGATTCTATATGCATTGATGTTGTTGAGCTAAGAGGTTCCTAAAATGAGCCCTTATGTGAGTATGAGATGATGAAGAAATGAGTTGTTAAATATGTTTTATTGGTCTTCTTAATTATGTAGACTTGATAAAGTATACTATTTTCTTAAACATGTTGCTTATTATAAAAATGTTGATTTGAAGTCTTGAGGATGTGATGAGTCACAAGGATTTTCTCAAATGGATGGAGGTAATGATTGATTATATATAGATGATGTTATATATGTGCATTTAAAACTTCCTTGAAGATATGATTGAGATTGAGCATTGAGATCGAGATTTGATTGTGATAGAGTTGATGAGTTGACAAGGTTGTAATGAGACTTGTTGATATGAGTTGATTGAGTTGATTTGATGGAGTTTTATGAGCATTGAGTCTTGGGAGGAGTATCGAGCACCGAATTGGGCAAGAGTATAGTCCATACTCGAACCCAATACCTGTGTTGCCAAACGTAGGGGGGATTGAACCGTTAAAGTCGGATGCTTCCCCGAGAGCTTTTGTCCTGACATTATAGGACCTGGTTGGATTGGATCCATGAGTGTTCGATTCGTTCATACCCTGGCAAGGTATGAATGGGCGTGGCAACGACGTCGCTTCGTTGTACCTTCACTGGCTCATAAGTGTTGGTTGTCGGTTAAGAAAAACTCCCAAATAGGTTTTGATAGTAATCTGAGTCAGATTGAGTTGAATTGTATATGATTGGTCCAGTCTAAATCATATCCTTGTTTGGACTTAGGACATTTGATTGAGTTGTCATTCCTTTTGAGTTGAGCTCCCGAGTTGATTTATTCTTCCTTGATGTTCGTTGTATTCGGCCATTTTACATACTCGTACATTCCATGTATTGACGCCATTTGTCCTGCATCGTTTAATGATGCAGAGACAGGTACTAGAGATCATCAACCGGCGCTTCGTTGAAGGTCCACATACACTTCCAGCCAGTCGGTGAGTCCTCCTAGTTTCCGGAGGATATTGGGCCTTCTTGTACAGTTTTGATTGTCTTTTCTTTATTTAGATTGTCGGTAGCCATGGGATTGTCATTGGCACCTTTTAGACTTGGATAGAGGCTTCATAGACTGGAGTATGGGGAGGTCGAGCGATCATCTTGAGGAGTCTTATTTTGACTATCTTCTTTGATTTGTAGATGTTTGGCCTTCGACCCTTATGTTATGAGAAGGATTTCTTTAATTGAGTTTCCGCTAAGAGAATATGCTTGAATGAATGAGTGACTGTATCAGGTGGTTCGCTCGGAGGTCAGAAATGGCCTTCGGGTGCCGGTTACGTCTAGGGTACCCTCCCGGGGCGTGATAAAATCTCTATACGGTCTCAAACAGGCGCCGAGATGTTGGTATAAGAGATTTGATTCCTTCATTATAAGTCTTGGATACAACAGACATAATTCAGATCCTTGTGTTTATTACAAGAGATTTGGTGATAAAGATTTTGTTATTTTGCTGTTGTATGTTGACGACATGTTGGTAGCAGGCCCCAACAAAGATCGTCTTACAAATTTAAAGGCACAGTTGGCTAGGGAGTTTGAAATGAAGGACTTGGGACCAGCAAATAAGATTCTAGGGATCCAAATTCACCGAGATAGAAATAATAGGAAGATTTGGCTTTCTCAAAAGAACTACTTGAAGAAAATCTTGAGACGCTTCAAGATGCAAGACTGTAAGTCAATTTCTACCCCACTTCCTATTAAGTTCAAGTTATCCTCAAGTATGAGTCCTAGCAATGAAGCAGAGAGGATAGAGATATCTCGAGTACCGTATGCATCAGCAGTGGGAAGTTTAATGTTCGCCATGGTATGTACAAGACCTGATGCACAAACAGTGGGAGTGGTTAGTTGGTACATGGCTAATCCTGGAAGAGAGCATTGGAATACTATTAGAGGATCCTGATATACATCAAGGGTACCTCAGATGTTACAATGTGTTATAGAGGATCAGACTTTACTGTTAAAGGTTATGTTGATTTAGATTATGCAGGTGATCTTGATAAAAGCAAGTCCACCACAGGTTATGTGTTTACTCTTGCTGGAGGAGCTGTAAGCTGGGTTTCAAAACTGCAATCTATCGTGGCAACATCTACGACCGAAGTAGAATATGTAGCAGCTACACAAGCTAGCAAAGAAGCAATATGGATGCAGATGTTACTGGAGGAGCTCGGGCACAAACAAGAGAAGAGTGCTCTGTTTTGTGACAGTCAGAGCGCTTTGCATCTTGCAAAGAATTCGGCATTTCATTCAAGGACAAAGCACATACGAGTTCAGTATCACTTTGTTCGTGAGAAGGTGGAAGAAGGCAGTGTGGATATTCAGAAAATTCACACTAATGACAACCTGGCAGATATGTTTACGAAGCCGATCAACAGTAACAAGTTCATATGGTGTCGATCTTCTATTGGCCTAGCAGAAACGTAACATTGCAGTAATTGGGTAGAAAGGATGGTGTGAAGACTTAATTGATTCTCAATTAAATCTTCAAGTGGGAGAATGCAAGATAGTCAAAACACGTTTTGAACGCGTAGTCAACAAAACGCATTTTGAACGCGTAGTCAAAAAAAGGAACAAAACGCGTTTTGAACGCGTAGTCAAAAAGGGAGGTTCAATACGCGGATTTTACGCGTTTCTAGTTTCCTATAAATAGAAGACCTCTTTCCCTCATTTATCTCATCCCGGAAAGAGAGAGTAAGAATACAAAGAGAGTTATACACCAAGATAAATATTTTATTCTTGAGTGTCCTCTTTAGTAGTTGTTCCTTTTACAAGAGAGAAGTGTTAATTGTTGTTTTCTCCTTGTATTTGAGAGCTGTGTACTCCATATTTTTATAGTGAGATCCTTCTACCCCGTGGTTTTTCCCTTCTATCATTTAGAGGGGTTTCCACGTAAAATTCTCGTGTCCAATTTATTTTCAATATTTTCATCATATCAAACTTTAGTTGTGATGCTTCCTCACCCCAACATTTATGAATAGTGGGTTGTGTTGAATGATTGAAGGACAAATGTTGGAGGGCAGCTTGCTTTTTAGAGCGTGCGATCTAGATTTTTTGTAATAGCGGAAATATAAATTTCAGAACTCCTGGCAAACTCAAATGAGGAACGTTTTATGTATGAAAACAATGCACAAAAGAAGAGGAGAAGAATTTTAGATTTTCAGTAGTGAAATGAGGCGAAGGCTATAAAAATTTATAACCAGTAGTTGGAGACTCAATAGGTGCAAAAATGCCTGTTGAGAAAGATAGTGTCTGTTTGGAATGATATTTACCGTTTGAGAGCTTTTAACGCAAATTTCAGAAAATGGTAAATTTTAGTATGTGACATTGCATTGGGGACGGATGATATTCTGATAAGTTCAGAAATTCAATAATTACTAGCTAGTATTAGCACTATTTGCTTTGTCATTTCAATTATTATTGGCCTCTGACATGTATTCTGACCTTGTTGACAAAGAAAAAAAATAAAAAGCAAAACGTGTTTCACGCATGAGAAGCCTTAGAGATAAACATAGTTGCTTCACTATAAATTCAGGGGCTTAATGTTGTTCACATTACCAAAGAAAAATAGAGTGAAAAAAAACATAAAAGAAGAAAAAAAAATGGGTAGCATGGCGGAGAAATGGGAAGAACTAAGTGGGAAAAACAATTGGGATGGGCTATTAAAACCCTTGGATCTTGAGCTTCGTAAATATATCATTCAATATGGAGAATTGGCTCATGCAACTTACGACACTTTCATTACGGAGAGGGCATCCAAATATGCAGGAGCTAGCAGATATTCGATGGAAAATTTCTTTACTAAGGTTGGACTTGACCCAAACAAGTATCGCGTGACCAAATTCTTCTATGCTACCTCATCCATTCCACTTCCTGATGCTTTCATCGTGAAATCATTTTCAAGAGAAGCATGGAGTAAGGAATCAAATTTTATGGGATACATTGCTGTGGCTACTGATGAGGGTAAAGTTTCACTAGGAAGGAGGGATATTGTGATTAATTGGAGAGGAACTATACAGAAGCTGGAGTGGGTAAATGACCTCCAATTTTTACTTATCCCAGCACCCAAAATATTTGGTGATGGAGGTTTGCTTCCTTTGTTTAAACCTTTGGTGCATCATGGCTTCTACAATGTTTATACATCAGCAAGTTCACGATCACAGTTTAATCAAACCAGTGTCAGAGACCAGGTGCATGTTCACAAGCATAGATAATATTTAATTTATTTCTATGATTTTAAAAGAATATCTCGATTGATCTTTAATTAATTACTTCTCAGTTAATATTTCGTTTTCAATATAAACTGTCCTTAATGAAGCTAAAGAGTCTGATTATATTATTCGTCGTTTTTCTTCGTTTTAGGTGATCAAAGAAGTGAAAAGATTGGTTGAGGAATATAAACATGAAGAGGCGAGCATAACTGTGACTGGACATAGCCTAGGTGCATCACTTGCAACTCTAAATGCAGTTGACATAACCTTCAATGGTATTAACAAAACAAGTGAAGGCAAGGAATTCCCGGTTACTGCTTTTGCATTCGCAAGTCCTAAAGTTGGAGATCTCAATTTTCACAATGCATTTTCCAAACTGAAGCATCTTCACGTCTTGAGGATTCACAACTTAATGGATATTGTTCCCAAATACCCACCCATTGGCTATTTCGACGTTGGGAAAGAACTAATGATTGATACCACAAAATCTCCCTATGTGAAGCCTCCTGGAGAACCTGTGAGCTGGCATTTGTTGGAGCCATACTTGCATGGAGTTGCTGGCACTCAAGGTTTAGGACTTTTAGCAGGTTTTAAACTAGAGGTGAATCGTGATATCTCACTTGTCAACAAGCAGTGGAACATACTGAAAGACGAATATTGTATTCCTGCGATTTGGTGGGTTGAGAAGCACAGAGGGATGGTTCAACAAGAAGATGGATCTTGGCTTATGTTGGATCGCGACGAGTATGACTTCTAAGGGAGCTAAATCATGTGATTTTGTTTTCTTTCGTGTAATGTTTGAATAAAAGGTTTTCGTGAGCAGTTTGGAAAAATCACATCCTATATTGTATTATATAGGAGTATGTATGTACTATGGTTCCTCTTATCACAGAGGATAAATTTGTATGTTGATCTGTTTCTTGCAATGTTTAATATGAGTAATTTTGATGTTTTCTTTTATGCTTTTAATTATTTATTTAAAAAATAAAATTACCTTGTAATTAAATTAAAATCCAAAAAGTAATATATACCTAACCTCCTCAAACAAAAGTTGATAGATATGGACAAACCCATATCGGACCTCTATTAGTAAAGTTATGTATTACTTTCTTGGCGAAGATGGACCTCTCCTTGTAATATGGGATAATTGAACAGTAGCAACATATTAAGAAAGCAGATGACTTATCCATTATACGGAAGAGTAAAGGAGTTTTTGATTTGCTTTAATCCTGAAGCTATCGATCAAATTTTTGTCCATCCGGCATCGTCCTTTAGGTAGTTCAGGAAGGTAAAATAATGCTTAGTCTATTAATTCATGCAAAATATGGTAAAATAGTCATATCATGTAACTCTAGATGATTACCTGGTCTGCTCTATGATGCTATTACCTATAGTATATGATTTTTTGATAATTCGTCACTAAGTAGAATTAACAACTAATTTTGCTTTTTAGTTACTAATTTTGTCAGTAGTTCTATCTTTTTTTTAGTAGTATACAAAAGCAGAGTAGTTATCAAGCAACATCAAATTGATAAAATCTATCAAGTTTTCTAAGTACTGAATGTTCTTGGTCTGCTTTATGTGAAAACAAGGCATTTATGATTTGTACATTATATAGTAGCAATTCTGTCTATATGTGTACAGACTCGTTTTAAAAAATCAAAAAAAAAAATATTCCGACTAACGATGATGGCTTTATCCTTTATTTATTTTTTTCCCAGGTATAAGTCCACCAAGAACAAGGAATCAATAAAAATGAGAATATTAAATAGGCGAGAAACGAGGTGCAGTGCGGAGCAATTAATTATTTGGTGATTAATTGGAGTGTGACACAAAAATGGAATTAATTTATAGCCATGACTATTATGCTGCTAATATACATATTGGAAAAAAGTAGTTGGGAAAGAATTAAGTAAAAGTGGGGGGCATTATAATTTGTTATGATTGCAAATTGTTCAACTATAACAAAGTACACTTCGCACTAAAAGCTGTACAAGTTTGATCCATTTTAACTTTTGAACAATTAATTTTAGTCAACAAATATACCACTCCATCTCCTCATTGGAGAAATTGCCAGCCGTTTGGAACTTCGTCACTTTTTAAAATTATATGAAGCCTAAAAAAGAAATATCGACAGTAAAGGTGTATATGCATGAAGCAACTCAAGCCTTTTTTTTTTAGTTAAATTTTTCCTGGGTGTTATATACATGAGAATAACTATCAGAGGAGGGCTCGATTTTCCCTCAAAATATAACACAAGAATAAAAATTCTATTCTTTACAAAAGGAGGGTTAGGAGATTACTTTCTAACGTATGTTTTCTTTGACAACCAAAAATAAAAAAGGAAAGAAGGAAAGAAAGATTACAATGTTTTTGTATTGTTTAGACTTGCCTCGAAGTCGTCTAGCTAGTCTCCTAAAAAGTTATAATAGGTCGATTCCTGGAAAACGAAATGATAAGACATTTTAGTCTCAATTGGAAATGTTTTATTCACTGAATCTTTCTTTTAGGTTTTAGCTAGCTCCCATTTCAATATCTCATAACCATTTACTATTGATGGCTTTCAAGTTTTGCCTCAAGAATATTGGTCTTGTTCCTTTTTTCATTCTTAGCCTATGTGCCTTTATAGCAACTTCCCGTGACTTAAAGCAATTATCCATGCTTGAAAGGCATGAAAAATGGATAGCTCGTCATGGACGTGCATACGAAGATGAGATAGAAAAGGAGCATCGCTTCAAAACATTTAAGGAAAACGTTGAGTTCATCGAATCGTTCAACCAGAACGGAACTCAGAATTATAAGCTAGCCATTAATAAATATGCTGATCTGACCACTGAGGAATTTACGGCATCATTTATGGGGCTCGACACTTCATTGTCCCAGCAAGAATCAGCAGCTACAACAACGTCCTTTAAATATAGTAGTGTGACTGAAGTTCCATTTAGCATGGACTGGAGAAAGAGGGGCAGTGTCACAGAAATCAAAGATCAAGGTGTATGTGGTAAGAGCAGTTTCTGTTCACATATTAATTTGATATACTCTTAGTTTGATTGCAAGAAGCTTAAGAAATTAAAAATGATTTTTTCCAACTTGTGGTTATGTCATCACATTAGATTTGTGTGGTTATAATTCAGCCTCTAGAATCATGAGGTCTCTAAAATGTCAGTACATTTGTGCACTATAAAAGTCGCATTCATCAAGGATAAATCAAAAATTTAAGTTCAATTATTTCCAAATTTATAAAAGATATCAGCCGTTTTTAAATAGATTATTGGTGTTTCTACCACAATTTATATGCAATTGAAAATATATTGAACCAAAAAAGAATAATCATTCAGGCGGCACAGAATATTTATTAATGGATGTCAATGATTGTAGTCATAAAGTACAATTATGGAGCTAGGAGGGCTAGAACAATAACGAACTCAAGAAACTTTTGCAATTCCTTAATCACAGCACTAAACTTTCATTTTTCGGCGATAGATGTCAGCGCGGGCAAGGACACTAATCCGGCAGTATAACAATTGTCTTCTCTTCTTCAGGATACACCAACCCAATAATATTGTAAAATTAAAATAACTCCAAATTAGTTCTGAGTTTAAATCCCCGTCATTAGAACACCTTACTTCAATATTGTTTCTTCTTTGAGTAGTGAATAAGTTGGAGAACTTAGAATGTTTTTCATTGTCTCAACTCTCTCTTTCACTACACTAATTTTACTACACACTATAATATTTTTCCACACTTCTCATAATTATCACTCTACTAGAAACAAGCTATTTTCCGACTACAACTGCCAACTACAAATACGTAGTTGGAAGTCTGGATAGTTTATCGACTACAGTAATCGGTAATTTAAAATTTATATTATTGGATTTATTTGAAATTTTATCTGATCGTAATTGCGACTACTAAAGTCGTAAAATTTTATAAAATAAGATTAATAAAATAATTAACTAGTTTTCGATCACAATAATAAAAAACTTATTAAAATAATTAAAAAATATTATTAAATAGCGACTACTTAGTCGGTCATATTACAATATTTTTAATTAAAAAATAATTTAATTGTTCGAGTACTTCAATATTTTTTTAATATTAGACTAGAGGTTATTCATCACTATAGCAAGGGTACACTCTCCCCCTTTCTCTAAAAACCCTAAGCTCTCCTTTTTACTCTCTGTCTCCGTCGCAACCCCCTATCTGCCGTCGTGGTACCTCATTGTAGCTCATATTCGCCGTCGCAACGCTCCTCTATCACCTTGCAGCACCTTCACTGTTCAACTCTGCTCCTTCGTTGCGGCCCGCAGGTAAGATATTTTAATTTTTGAAATTTCTACTAATAAAATTCACCCAAGGTTATGTGGGTAATATCATCAGCCCGTAGGTTGATGATTGTGAACCGTAAAAAGCTTATTCATTGTCTGAGAAACTTTAATTAATAACTAGTGTGATCCGATTTTGTGTAACACTGATATGTAGGTCCAATATGAAGGTCATTACACTGCCCGCAGGTTCCTCAGTACTCTTTGTGTGAGAAACTTTAATTACTGACAAATTAAACCTATTTCCAAATACGAAAGGGTCAATACACTGCCAGAATAAATTAAATTCAAATAAATTCATATGTAAAATTGTTTTGATTTTGTTAAATCGCATATTGATGCTGACTGATATTCGTATTCGGATTGGTCCGGTTATGGTGAAAGGGAGAATGCATTCTACATCAAATGTAAAGTTGATTTTGTTCTCGAAATATTAAACAGAAGAATTGATGATGATGATGATAATCGTTCACTTGTACTGGTTGAGTCCGTAGTGAAACCTCCCGTATTTTCCGACGTTCAGTATGCCGACTACTCAAAATAGTCGGTAAGTCATCGGGAAATGTCATTTTCCGATTACATTCCGATTTCTTTGGTAGTCAGCAAACAACGAACTTCTAGTAGTGTCATACTTTACACAAAAAAAGAAACACCACTATTTATTGATGCAAAATTCTTCCATAGATTAAATAGCAAAATAAGAGAATAATAATATTGCTCCAACACTAATCACACAACTAACTTGAATACACCATCACATGTACACAGCATGTTGTTGGGCATTTTCAGCGGTGGCAGCTATAGAAGGAGCATATCAAATCGCAAACAACGAACAAATTTCACTATCGGAACAACAACTATTGGATTGCTCTACGCAGAACAATGGTTGCAATGGTGGACTAATGACTCACGCCTACAACTTCTTACTTGAGAATAATGGCGAGGGCATTACCACGGAGACTAACTATCCTTATGAAGAAACTCAAAGTGTTTGCAGCACCCAACAATCAGCAGCATTAGTAACAATCAGTGACTACGAAGTTGTACCACAAAATGAATCTGCCTTACTACAAGCAATAGCGAATCAACCAATATCTGTAGGTCTTGCTGCTAGCCAAGAGTTTCAATTGTACGGAAGTGGGATATATGATGGTAGTTGCAACTCTAAGCTAAATCATGCAGTCACATTGATAGGTTATGGGACAAGTGAGGAAGATGGTACAAAATATTGGATAGTGAAGAACTCATGGGGGAGTAGTTGGGGTGAGGAAGGATATATGAGAATTGCTAGAGATGTTGGGGTTGATGGTGGCCATTGTGGCATTGCCAAGATGGCTTCTTTTCCAATTGTTTGAATTCTATCATTATTGTACGTGTTCTACTTTGAAGAAAAAAATTGTGGAAAAAGTTGTTTTTGTGACTAATGACTACCAATCTACCATATCTAGCCTTCCTTTTTTGGAGGAAAATTTTTGTACTTCTATAAAGAGAAAATATTTTCTTCTCTCTCATTTAGAATACAATAACATCCGTAATATAGTTATTAAGGAGTTTTGTTTTAATGAGAGGTTTTCTCCCAATAGTTTTAATGTTTTTTTATATTAGTTTTTTTAGACCAATTGGCCAAAATCATATTGGAAAAATTACGAGGATAAACAAATAAATATTAGTTAATTAGCTAACATAGCTATAGATTGAATTAATTATGGATCGCGGCAAACATCTAGCTGTAATTACAGTTTGAATTTTGTATAATTTGCACGATTATACAGTCGAGTTTAGGATAATTCGCGCGATTTATACAAATACTATGCGCGAATCGAATTGTATAGCGAAATATACAAACACTACAAATTCTATAGCGAATCGCACAAACATTATGCATGAATTATATAGTGAAATATACAAATGTTATACAAAAACTATGAATTATATAGCGAATTATACAAACATATACAAATACTGTACGAATTATACAAACACTGCTATAACTATAGCTATGAATTGAAATTACCAAATTATAGCTATGGAGCATAATTAAGATATTTTTGAGTGGCTACATACGAAAATTTCTCTATAATAATATTATGTTTTTTTAGTATAATTTTTATGTGTCATCTTATTTATCGTTGCATGATTTGTAATTATTAGTTTCATCGCGATTTCGAATCCAACATAAATTTCTTTTACAACAAGCTTATTAATATTATGTAGAAGAAATTACCAAGGCTATAGCTAGTAATTCGTGATTCCTGAATAAATTAATCAATAGAAGAAGTTTTTTTTCTTTTTTTTTTTTAAATGATACGGTCAAATTTTGCTCCGCGGCAAAATTGGGTTCCTACTTCCTAGTTATACTATTGATGGACATTGCCAAGGCCTTTATTTTTTTCTTCATAATAAGCACATAGACACCTCTACATGACACATATATTTCTCGTGGATCTCTACATGGCAAAGTATGACTTTCACTCAAATTTTTGAGCGTGTGAAACCTTTAAATCTTGTTTTTAATTCTTTCTTCCTTTTTTTAAAATATAATAAAATGAGCCCCACATTTTCACCATCTTCCTCACACTTTTTCTTCTTCTTCGAATATTCATTCACCATTCCAGGATCTTTAAAGATAGAAATTCATAGGATCTAAACCAAGCAAATAAAAAATGGTTAGATCAACTTCAACGTCAAAGTTTAAAATTGATTTTTGAGAACACACGCAATTGCATTTCGTGATTGCAATTCACGCACAACATCTGATAGATTCGGATGTATCTGTATGTGACAAAATTATGGTAAATTATTTGATCGATATAAACAGCTTAAAGGATTTGCCTTCAACTTGCTTGGCCAATGTAGCCTACCATTGACTTGACTGTTGACTCAGGTATATATATGTTCACTTCAAACCTTTCAAACGCAGGCTTCTGAAATTTTAAAATGTATTGTAAGTCCTATATAGTTGTGGTGCTAAATTCCTAGGTTCAAATAATATTGGACGTAAATGAAGATCTATTATTTTAGTCTAGTAATATGAATTTAAATTTAAAATCAAATATAACTTGGGCTAAGTTGTGTAATCCGGCTTCACAAAATGAGTCCAATAGGGTATTACTTCATCAAAAAGGTCAAGCTCATAGCACGGGACAAGTAACATGGTGTGTAAAATCAAATGTACAATCCGATGATCCTGACATGTGTCAAGTGGTATCCGGCAAATCAATCAACCAATTATATTATTAGTACCAAATGTGCAAATAAAATATATTCTGGCCAATCAAATTAATCAAAGATGAATTCTAGCATGTTTGGCCAAACTGATAGAAACTATTTATTTTTATAAGTATTTTTATTAAAATAGCTTTTCAGAAAAATATTTTCGATAAAAAATTATTTGTGTTTGAGTAATTCATTTGAAAAGTATTTTGTGTGCGACTATTCATTTTTAAAAAAATTATGAGAATCTTATGAAAAAGTACAGTTACAACGCACTTTTAATATTAAGATTATTTTATAGAAAAAATTTGTTTTAAATATTTATTATAAAAAATGTATTTTTTTTATTTAATTAAAAAGTACATATGAAAATTTTTCAATCAACATTATACAAAGATAAATGAAGAAAATACTTATTATTGATATAATATTAACACGAAGATTTGATTATACTAAAAAAATTAGGACTTTTTTCACCATTAATTTCAGGCCGACTAGGACTTTTTACACCATTAATTTCAGGGCAAAATCTTTCCACAAGTTAATTTTTATATATTCTAATGATTAAGAATCAAATTTGTTATAGCTCGAAAATTATCAAAATACCCTTGGAGGATAGCGCGCTTGCATAATGTATCATTCCTAACCTTTTTGGCCAATCCAAGGCAGGTTTATCGATCAGGGGGAAAATCATGTGAAAAAGTGGTCTCGATTAAATTTTAGGCCAAACAGATCAAAAGATAATTTTTTGGGGGTAAAATTGCATTTCGAAAAAGGTGCGCAATCAGTCCACATCCTGGACCGGCTCCCCCACAGTGCAATTTTTCCAAAAATCTGACCAAAAATCTCATTCGCTCAAAATTGGCTATAAATCACATGCCAGGAATGCGATTTAAGATTTGTTCAAAAAATGCATTCCTTGAATGTGATTTACATGTATTTTTATGGTCCATTTTCAGTTTTAATGAGGGGCATTCTGGTATTTTCTCCACCCCTCCTATACTTAACCCACGATGTTTGGGATAAAAAATTCGGTTATCAGTTTCTAAAGGGGGGTTTCTCTCATTAAAAATCCAAAAAAATTTAGAGCAAGAAATGGAGAGAAGGGGAGAAGCTAAGGTTCAAGAGTTTCAAGCCAAGTCTTTAATTTTCGCTTATATAATCTTCATTCCAGGTATGTAAGGCTAACCTAAATATTGGACTGAGTTCATCCACGTTTCCTTTCAATTCTATTGACCTGAATTGAGTTTGAGTTTGTGATCCTGAGTTTCTTGAGTTGAATTCTTGAATTATCTATTATCTCGTTAAGTTTCTAGTACCTATTTAAACACGTATTGATGATATTCATAAGTTAAGTAACTTATTTGCGATACATATTCGTGTTTTCATTCATATGAATCCTAATTGAGGATTGTATTTGATTTTATGCATAAATTGAGTTTGAAGATACGAATTGTGATTGTCCTGACTAGGATTGAGCCTAGCATGAGTTGAGTTGAAAAAGTCTCTAAAATTATAATTATTTTGATCAGAATTTTACTATGCATTATTTTGAGTTGAGATTAACAATTGTAATGTATTTAACGAGTATGATTTTTAAATTAAGTTTTTGCATGTTTTAAAAAGATTTTTTAAAAGAATTGAGTACTGAGTCTCAATGAGTTAATTTAATTGAGTTGATTTGAAAGAGCCTAATATTTTGAGATGAGATTGAGTTTTGAAAACGGTCCAATGACACTAGTCGAATGGTTTGATTGAACTTATTGATTTGAGTTAACCGAAGGGGTTGATTGGAGTCTTATGAGCATATTGAGTCTGGAGGAGTATTGAACACAGAATTGAGTGAGAGTAAATAATAACTCAAACTCAATAAACTACGTAGCCAGCGTAAGAGAGGATAGAACCGCAAAATCGAATGTTTCCATTTTTATCCCAAAAGAGGATTTGATTTGATTGATTGTGGATTCAAGATTGGTTGATTCGTCCCTACCTTGACAAAGTATCGGACAGATTTGACAACAACGTCGGCTCGTTGTACATCACCGGCTCATAGGTGATAGTTGTCAAACTAGAGAAACTTCTAAATCGTGCATGATAGTATATGACATGATCTGGTTTGAGTTGCATATTATTGAGTCCTTAAAGCATAGTTTTACTTTCAAAGTTGTGCTAGTTTACTAAGTTGAGTTATTAACCTAAGTTGAGTATATCTTGAGCTTATTCTATCTTGATGGTTATTATTTTCATGTAGTTTTACATACTCGTACATTTTATGTACTGACGCCATTTGGCCTGCATCGTTTTATAATGCAGACATTTGTATTAGAGATCCTCAACAAGAGTACCGTTGAAGATCCATTTCTTTCCTGATAGTGGTGAGACCTCCTTGCTTTCGGAGGAATCATAGTTATTTTATTCATTGTTTATGAGTAGTTTTTTTTGAGATAGTCATGAAATTGTTTTGGCACCTTCTTGATAGTTTATAGAGGCTTCATAGACATAGACTGAGTAGAATTGAGTTGACGTCCCTTTTGAATTTGTTTTACTCAAACTTTTATTTATAAGATTGGATTAATTTTCAAAGATTGTTTTGAATTGGTTAGCTCACTAGAACGTCTCTTGTTATTGCATTAAGTCTTCCGCTGATTGAGTGAATGAGTGATCAGACCAAGTGGTTTGCTTAGAGACTAGTAATGGTTTTCAAATGCCGGCCACGCCTAGGGTACCCTCTTGGGGTGTGACAGAATTACACAATAGAGGAATGGATTACTTACCTTTACCGAAGAGATTGGTGGAAAAACAAAAAAACTACCCTAGGTCACCCTTTAGCCCTCAAAAATAAAATTGCAGAAATAATCCCGTTGTTGAAAGTTCTACCTATTAAATTCGTGACTGGCCGCCATGGAGGGTCCATCCCTTCGTGGCGGATTGTACGAAAATAGAGACTCAAAATTTGAGTTTGAAACCCCTATTTCGCAACACACCCAAATCCTTGACGTTTCAAAATAATTCTTTCTTGTCAAGATCAATTACGGGAGTTCTACTCGCCCGAATTCGATTCCATAAAGCCGTACATGCTCCTTAATGTCTTGGCTATCAACTCAAATGATCAAACTTATAATTTAATCCACCATCCATTACCGGATTACCCAGATCTCACCTGACTTAGATTTTGTCCAAGTCTGGTCTAGGCTCAAAATTTTCAAATAACTACTCAGAAGTTTTCTGGCCCAAATTCCTTCCCCATTGGCTTATCTATAATGAAGAAACAGATTGTTAGACTACCTCACTTCTTATGAATTATTATTATAAATAGGACTTTCTATAAAGAAATCAACGAAAACTTTCATTTGTGAAGTGAAGCACGCTTAATTAGTTGCTAAGCAAGAATGATCTTTTTTTTCGTTTCGATTTATTCATCAACTTGAAACTTTAACACTTATCTTTATAATAATTTCCCGGGCGGTGAAGTTACACGAGAAAATTGTGAAGAGGAAGGTCTAAAACAAGATAGAATAAGAGCACCAAATCTTTGAATTTCCCAAACTCGGTGGAGTTAAAGAACATCTTATTTTAATAATATATTTATCAGAATGTGGAACCTTTTTTTAATAAGAACAGTCTAATTAGTTGGTTAAATATCCAACATCAACTTGAAAATGAGTTTCAAGTTGGAAAAAGTGATTTTGACTAGTTATTATTTTATTACTTTCAAGTTAAATACATATTCAGATATCTAGTGTATTTTTTGTTCTATCACTACCAACACGTACATTACTAGAAAACAACCAATAAGTGACGGATAAAATTCAGTAGTTAAATAATAAAAAATATCATATTTATCTCATTTAGACGGATTATAAAATAATAAAATTTATTAAGAGTTATTTAGCGATGAATTAACATAGGACACAACTAGTAAATTCTTTGGCTATTTCGTTTCTAGAAGTGGTGGTAGTTGCTAATACTTATAGCTGTCAAAATGGGTTTGGACCATGAGGTAGACCCTGTTGAAGATGCATCTAAGAAACAGGTTGAACGACATGGTCCAACTGATAGAAGTCCTGACGATTGTCAAAAACCTACTAAAAAAGTTAAATTATACTAGAACTCACTGTTGGATGAATTAGAGTCAGATTATGACTAGGTTGCTGCTTTGAACGTGTAGTAGTTAATTTGTAATTAATCTCATTGTATTTATGTTGTAGTATAACTCTAAGTTTAGTTAGCCTAAGACTCTAACACTAGCTCCTATATAAAAGGGACTTGTACTCATTTATTATCATCAATACAAAACCATGATTCTCTCAATAGTTGATGAGAATTCTACATGGTATCAGAGCTTTAAAGCTCTTCCGCTATTTAAAGTATTGAATCTAAATCAAAATCCCACGTCCAAATTATAATGGCTCCTCCCATCATTATACAATCCACCTCCTCTCTTCATCACCTCATTGCCTCCTGTTCCATTAAACTCAAACCAACGAATTATCTCATATGGAGGACATAAATAATGTAGTTGATTCAAGTGATGAGATAAACCTATCTCATCACAACGACTGAACCAACTCAGAGTAGCTGTTCCACTGGAAAGACTGCTGAGAAAGTTGTAGTTGTTGAGAAGGATGCAGAAAACAGTGATTGCATTAATGACTGGAGGAGAAACATGTGTTGCTTAGGAGTCGAATCTTAGGCACCTTGACGGAAGAAAGCATGTACCTGATTGTGGGCTGCTCAACTGCCAAGGAGATGTGAGAATGCTTGGAAGAAGCCTATTTTTAAGCAACAAAAGATAAGGAATTTCAGCTAAAACAACAACTGCAAAATGTTAAGCTAGGAACTAAAAAGATTGATGAATACATCAAGGAATTCAAGGGTATATATGATGGTCTTGCAGCCATTCACAAACCTGTGGATGAAGATAGTAAAGTAATCAACTTTGCTAGAGGTTTAGTTTTCAAGTACAAGACCTTCAGGACTGTGAAGCTAGGTAAGGCACCATATCCCACTCTTAATCAATTTATTAATGCTCTTAGAGGTTTTAATATGAGGGAGGATGAAGAAGAGGTGTCACCATAGAATCAAAGCATGGAATTCTCCGCCCAAAGGGGTAAGGAAAGAGGAAACAACAACTTCAACTCCAGAGGACGAGGCTTCAAGCCTGCTGGACAAGGAACAGGTTCTTCAAACAAGCAAAGGAGTAGTACTGTGTCTTATCAAATTTGTGATAGAAATAACCATACTGCTTTTAAGTGTTTTTACAGGTGGGACTACTCCTACGAATCTACTGAAGAACTACCACAAATATTAGTTTGTGTTAATTATCCAAATAGATCTGCCATTGATGATATCTTGTATGTGGACTCATGAGCTAGTAGTTATATGATAAATAAATCAGGTATTCTGTCTGATCTTAAAAACTATAATGGATCTGATAAAATCATTCTTGGCAATGGATCACAATTAGATATAACACATGTTGGGAATACTATTAAATCAAGTCTGAAATTACAAAAGGTTCTTGTAGCTCCTAAGATTACTTAGAATCTACTTTTCAGTTAGTAAGATTACAAAGGCTAATTATTGCACTCTTGAATTTGATGAAACTGATTTTATTATAAAAGACAAGAAGACAAAGACATTACTGATCAAGGAATCTAAGAGAATTGGACTATACGCTTTGGAAGTTAACAACCTTCATGCCTTGACTGCTACACGTGATTGGAACACATCGGACAACATGTGGCATACTAGATTAGGACTCCCTAGTTTGAAGTCTTTAAAAGTTTAGAGTATCAATAGTTGCATAAATGTTAGTAGTTGAAATAAAATTCATGTTGTCTGTTCTAGTTGTCAGTTCGGCAAAAGTTGTAAATTAAGCTTTCATTTATTTTGAGGAATAAAATAGAGAAGGAACCTTTAGTGAAAATACATTGTGATCTGTGAGGACCTGCTCCAATTGAATCTTCTCAGCATATGAAATATTATGTAGTGTTTGTAGATGACCACACAAGGTGTAATTGGCTTTATCCACTGAAAAAGAAATCTGAATTTTTTATAGTGTTTGTAAAATTTTAGAAAATAGTGGAAAAATAATTTTCTAAAGAGATTAAGATATTCCAATATGATGGAGGTGGCGAATTTCTCATAGTAGACTTTATTAAACATTTACAAGATTATGGTATTGTCACACACATTTTATGTCCCAATACACCTGAGTAAAATGAATCTTCAGAAAGAAAACATAGGCATATTATTAAGACTAGTTTAACTCTTTTATTTCATGTTAATCTTCCTTTATTCATATAGGTTGAGGCTTTGCTTGCTACAGTGTTCCTTATCAATAGACTTCCCTTCTCAATCTTAAGGATGGTGACTTCATTTGTCAAGTTACATGGTAAGCAACCCGATTACAACAACTTAAAGGTGTTTGGTTGTAGGTGTTTTCCACATATCAAGGGCAGTAACAAGTTCAGTCCAAAGACTTATCCACGTGTGTTTATAATATATAACAGTTTGCATAAAGGTTACAGATGTTATCATCCTTCAACAAGGAGGGTGTATGTGTCTAGACATGTTATCTTTGATGAGAACACATTACCCTTTGTGTCTCCAAAATAATTCCAAACTAACATCTATGTCTCACCTCATTTGGCTACTTTTGTTGAATTTTTTCCTAAAGTGCAAGCACCAACTACTCCTACTTCAGAGGAAGTGCAGGATGATTTAATTACACAGACTGCTGATTACATTACAACGTCTATACTTTTTAATGATGATGGTATGGAACAGGTTGAGAGTGTTGTTTTTGATTCACATGCTGCTGGTGATGGTATTACTGATCATATTTTAACACCTATATATAATGATGATGCTAGTGCTACTGACTTCTCAGATGCAGGATCAGATGATGGTAGTATGGAATATATTGAAAGTGCTGGTTCACTACTTTCTGAACCTGTACTTTTGACCAGTCCAAATCTTTCAAAGTAGAATATGACTGCATCTTTTGCACCATACAGGCATTATATGATCACCAAAAATAAGGCAAAGGAACATCATTTATCACTTATTATTGAAAACAAAGAAGATATTTCGAAGGAATCAAAGACTGCTAAAGAAGCACTCAAGTCCCCGTATTGGCGTGCAACTATGAAGAAGGAAATTAATGTTTTGCGTAACAATAAAATATGGATATGGATGCCCAAATCTGCTGGTATAAACTTAGTTGGTTCTAAATGGGTGTTTAAGACTAAGTTGAAGGCAAATGAGATTGTAGACAAATACAAAGTTAGGCTTGTGGCCAGGGGTTTCTCACAACTTGAAGGGATAGATTTTGAAGAAACATTTAGCCCTATGGTTACAACTATTAGGATAGTTCTATCCGTTAATGTTATCTCTAAGTGGAGGATCAGGCAGTTAGATATCAAAAATGCATTTTATATGGTTTCTTGCAAGATGAGGTATACATGATCAACCTCATGATTTTATTGATCTGAGGTATGCTGCGGAGTTACTGGATATGACTAATATGACTTTGGAAAAGCCTGTTGCTACTCTTTTAGCTAAAAAGAATTGTTTATAGAAAGTTGTGGGAAGTCTTATAGATGCCTCTCTCTTCAGTAATTGACACTCATACGATCTGATATCAGACACACAGTGAATCTAGCAAGTCAGTTTATGCAAAGTCTCAATACTGAACATTTTCAAGGAGTTAAAAAAGACTTTAAGGTACATCAAAGGCACTTTACTTTTTAGACTCAGAATTATCTCATAATCAACTTGTAGATTGTATGGATATTCAGATGCTGATTGGGAAGGCTGCACCACTACTAGGAGATCAACTACAGGTTATAACATCTACGAAGGTGTAAATTATATTTCTTAGACTTCCAAGAAATAAATCACAGTAGCAAGATCAAGTGTTGAAGCTGAGTATAGAGCACTAGCCTTCATTGCAGCAGAGATGACATAGATCACATATTTACTTCATGATCTTGGAGTGTATCTCAAGTCAGTTCCTATACTGTATTGTCATTACTTGAGTGCCTTGCACATGACTGTCAATCCAGTTATGCATGATAGAATAAAACATGTTGAGATGGACTATCACTTTGTTCAAGAAAAGGTGTCCAGAGGTCAACTTCTTACTCAGTTTATGAGGTCTAAGGATCAACAAGCTGACATTCATATAAAAGCATTGACAAAGAAAGTTTTTGTTGGCTTTCGAAGTAAGCTAGAAGTAACTGTTCCACCACGCACTAGCTTCAGGGGAAGTGTTGAAGATGTATCTAAGAAATGACATGGTCCAACAGATAAGAGTCCTGGCGACTGTCAAAGACTACTAAAAGAGTTAAGTTATAGTAGGACTCACTGTTAGATGAGTTAGAGTTAGATTATGACTAGGTTGTTGCTATGAACGTGTAGTAGTTAATTTATAATTAATCTCATTGTATTTGTGTTGTAGTATAACTCTAAGTTTAGTTAGCCTGAACTCTCTACAACTCACTTCTACATAAAGGAAACTTGTACTCATTTATTATCATCAATACAAAACCTTGATTCTCTCAATAGTTGTTGAGAATTCTACAGACCCAACCCAACCCTTGAATTAAATGGGGTTGGGCTAAAACATTTCAGCCCATTTAGGAACAAGGCTTTTTAGCCAGCCTCATTTGGCCAGCCAGCCTCATATGCTCAATCCGTGAGCCTCAGAGGCCAGCCCATGGGTCGTAAATTTTAAAAATACTTATTATATATATTTTAAATAATATTTTATTTTGTCAAATCTTCAACAACTAGGCAATTGAAGTTATTATAACTATGAATCTTTGATTTCTTTTACTTTTGTGTTTATACCTAAATTTTCGCTTCTCCTTTGTTGTCTAGTTTATGAAAAAAAATGATTATGTAATGTATGTTGTTCTGATGAATCGTATGAATGTTGACTGTTGTATCTCGCCTATTATGTTGTTTTGTAAGTATTTCACTAAAGTGTATGCAATCATGGACATGTGAATTTTTGACGTATTGGTGTTGTGTTCATTAATGTTCGATAATCTCTCTAAAAGACCAATGTTGTCCATCTTTTAATTGAAGGGACAATCCGTTCCAACCCGTAGCCCGCTTAGGATTGGATTGGACTGTTATTTTATAGACCCTTTAGTTAAAAGAGCCAGTCCATCCTAATTCATTTAATTCGCTAGTCTTTTAGGGTTGGGTTGAATTGAATTGGGTAAGTCAATTTTGCCAGCTCTACTTATACTTAGTTAATTCAGTGCTTTTCTTGAGTAAAGATTTTGTAAATTGATCCAATAGTGAAAGTTGTGGAGAAAAAGATGAATAGATATTATTTTCCCATCAATTCATTGGGAATTAATCAACAATCAAACGAAGATGGTTTCCACTCTATAGCACATGCATGAGCAAGTCTTGGTCTACTTTTTCATATTAATTATATATTTGACAACAACGTTGCAAGAGAAGCAAAGATTCCTACGTAAAATACGTAGACCCAGATTTTTGGAATCATCAATAATGTCCTTAGATTCACATTTAGCAGCCCCATCAATAGAACCACAGTCTTCAGTTCCTTTTTTTTTTTTTTTTTGGGGGGGGGGGGGGGTTAGTTATGATAAAATTGTAACAAAACAGATTAGCATAACCCTTACGCAAAATTACAGCATATAACTCGACAAATGGTCTAACTGTACGTAGTAATAATATATTTTTGACGACATAATCTTCTTTTTTCTTTTTCTTCCTATTTTGTCTAGCTAGTAGTCCAGATATCACGCAGTGAGCTATGTTGTATTGCATGTAATAAGAATCTTAAAGGAAAAAGATTTTCTTAATTAATCAATTATAGCTCAATTAATATATAAATACGTACCTTCTCTACTACTACTTTTTTCTAAAACTTTTTCAAAAAGAAAAACTGTGCGATGTGATTGATTACAAGGTAGGAAATCGAACCCTCACTTACGAAGTGAAATTTAGGTAGTCAACCAACTGAGATAATAATACTCCCCACATACCTTCTCTATAGTATGTTTTATTTGATCCAAAAGAAAAAAGATTCTCTGTTTGTATTGTTTAAACTTGCTTGAAGTCGTCCTAGTCTCCTAGGTCGATTCCTGGAAAACGAAATGATTAACAATTTAGGTTCAATTGGAAATTTTTGTACACGAAAATTCTCGATATTGTGCTTATATAAACTCTTAACATCGATGTGTGCTTAATCACTCAGCCTCTATTTTAGGTTTTAACTTGTTTCTATATATTTCATTAACATTTACTATCGATGGCTTGCAATATTTGCCTCAAGAATATTATTGTTCTTGTTCTTTTTTTCATTCTTAGCCTATGTACCTTTATAGTAACTTCCCGTGACTTAAAACAATTATCTATGCTTGAAAGGCATGAAAAATGGATAGCTCGTCATGGACGTGTATACAAAGATGACATAGAAAAGGAACATCGCTTCAAAACATTTAAGGAAAACGTTGAGTTCATCGAATCGTTCAACCAGAACGGAACTCGGCATTATAAGCTAGCCATCAATAAATATGCTGATCTGACCACTGAGGAATTTACGGCATCATTTATGGGGCTCGACACTTCATTGTCCCAGAAAGAATCAGCTGCTCCAACAACGTCCTTTAAATATGATAGTGTGACTGAAGTTCCATTTAGCATGGACTGGAGAAAGAGAGGCAGTGTCACAGGAATCAAGAATCAAGGTGTTTGTGGTAAGACCAGTTCAAATTCTTATTACTTTGATCACTTGATTTTCTCTGGCCTAGTATATAATACTTCCCCTCAAAATTTTTAAAACATTTCTTCGTCTATCAAATTGATATTTGCTTTGTACCTCTATGTTATAATTGATATGATATAGTTTGACCGTGTACAGTTTCACGGAGTTTAAAACAAATTTTTGAACTTGTGGTTAAGTATGTCATAACATTATACAGATTCGTACAAAAATATTTGTCATATTTTGCTTTTTGAGAGTCAAACTACATGAATTTATATATATATATATATATTAACATATATTTTTTCGGCACTACTTATAATAATTTTCATATAGTTTTAAAATATCTAAACTTTAATTTTTAAATAAACTAATTATGACACATGTGGCTTGAATACCATTCATCACACGTACAGGATGTTGTTGGGCATTTTCTGCGGTGGCAGCTATAGAAGGAGCATATCAAATCGTAAACAACGAACTAATCTCTCTATCGGAACAACAATTATTGGATTGCACTACGCCGAACAAAGGTTGTAATGGTGGACTAATGACTTACGCCTACGATTTCTTACTTAAGAATAATGGCGGGGGCATTACCACGGAGACTAACTATCCTTACGAAGAAGCTCAAGATGTTTGCAACACCGATCAATCAGCAGCAGTGACAATCAGTGGCTACGAAGTTGTCCCACCATATGAATCTGCCCTACTACAAGCGGTAGCGAATCAACCAATATCTGTTGGTATTGCTGCTAACCAGGAGTTTCATTTGTACGGAGGTGGGATATATGATGGAAGTTGCAACACTCAGCTGAATCATGCAGTCACAGTGATAGGTTATGGGACAAGTGAAGAAGATGGTACAAAATATTGGATAGTGAAGAACTCATGGGGCAGTAGTTGGGGTGAGGAAGGATACATGAGAATTGCTAGAGATGTTGGAGTTGATGGTGGCCATTGTGGCATTGCAAAGATCGCTTCTTTCCCAACTGTTTGAATCGTTAGAGTTTGCCATGAATTTCCTACTTTATCTAGATTCTATTATAATAAAATAAATTTCATGAAAAATGTTTTCTCTGTGACAAATGACTCTATCATATCTATCCTTTTAT
The DNA here is from genome assembly GCF_947179165.1 of Solanum dulcamara. Taxonomy (NCBI): domain Eukaryota; kingdom Viridiplantae; phylum Streptophyta; class Magnoliopsida; order Solanales; family Solanaceae; genus Solanum; species Solanum dulcamara. Next base: position 46,726,731 of record NC_077247.1, read on the forward strand.
TGGAGGAGAAGTTTTGTACTTCGGTAAAACGAAAAATATTCTCTTTCTCTTCTCGTTCAGAATACATGCAATAGCATATTCCACAATATAGTTATTAAAGAGTTTTATTTTAATGAGAGATTTTTTTCTTAATAATTTTTTAGGTTAATTGGCCAAATCATATAATAATATATTGATTTTTAGTATTATTTTACGTGTTAGTCTTATTTATGGCCTTCATAATTTGCAATTATTAAGCATGTTACTTCAAATCCAACATATTTCTTTTACCAAAAAAAATACTTATTGTAATATTATGTAGATGAAAATACTGTGGCTATAGCTAGTAATTTCTGACTCCAGAATGGCATACATAATACGTGTCGTTCAACTTGCCCTTATTTTATATTTATGCTCTTTAACTTTGGGTGTGTATAAGTAGACACTTAAACTTGTATAAAATTGAACAAGTAGACACCTGTGTCCTACATGACACAATACACGTAGGATGCCAGGTGAGACACAAAATTGTCATGTAGGACGAATGTGTCTATTTGTTCAAATTTTGAATAGTTAAAGTGTCTACTTGTGCACTAATAAAATTAAAAATTATAATTGCTAGCTGAAACCAAATTAAGGGATCATATAATTATATTCATGTATTATGCCTTCTAGAATAAATCATTGAATACAAATAAATGAATACAGTCAAATAGTGCTTGTTACTTGTACATTTCGCAGCAAAGTATTCCTAGTTATACTATTGGCGGACATTGTAAAGGACTTTTTGACAAGGAAAAAGGATCAAATTTATTATCTAACTTTCAGAAAAGACTTATTTATATCATTGGTTAAAAGTTTGAATCAATTATATTATTTTCGTTTGAGAAAAGACTTATCCATGCCATTATTTGTAAACTAAAAATATTTTACGTTTTATAAAATTATTTTGTACACGTGGTCAAGTATGATTTGATCACGTCATTAAATAAATTATTATTTAAAATGGAAAAGGTTCAAATATATCATTAAACTTTGAGAAAAGGCTCATTTATGTCATCCTTTAAAAGTTTGGTTCATCTATGCCATTTCAGTAAACAAATAATGACATGGATGAACTTTTTATCAAATAAAAATGACATAAATAAGTCAAACTTTTAAAAAATAACATAAATAAGCTTTTTCTCAAAATTCAATGGCATATTTGAACCTTTGATAATAAGGAAATAGCTACCTTTACTTGACACATGTATTTCTCGTGGAACTCTATTCATCCAAATTTGAGCGTGTGAAACCTTTAGATTCTCTTTGTAATTCCTTTTTCCTTTTTAAAATAATTAAATATATGGGGCCCACACCTTCACCATCTTCCTCACACTTTTTCTTCTTTTAATTGGTATTCACCATTTAAGGATCTTGAAAGTTTCAATCTCAAGAAAGAAATTCATACGATCTAAACAACAATTTTAACCAAATTTCAACTCATCTACTTTGCCAACACACCTAAATTTGAATCACAGAAATTAGCTAACCCCAAAAATATGAAAAATAAAAGAAACAAAATTCTGTTGTGATAAGCAACAACGGATTATTAAAATAATGTCACTGCTAAAAAATCATTATTTACCAATTGAAGTTTTCGAAAAATATTTATGGCTATTTTCAAAAATATTTTAATTAAATTAATGAAAAAAATAATATTTTCACATGAAAAATTAGAAAGTTTCCCGATATTTCAATGAGAATATATTTTTCATCATGCGTTTTTTCGGTGAGCTGATTCAGTAAAAATAAGGTGGGAAAATTATATTTTAAAACATAATTTTTTCATTAATTTGCAGTGAAAAAAACTTTTATTCAGCCGTGCGTTACATTTTTTAAAGATTTGGAAAGAAGAAAGGGAGGATTTGTTTTTGCTAAAGAAAGTTATAATTTTTCTAACAAAATGTATAAAAAAATTATTTTAAAAAAACTTATGTGTCATTTGCGAATTCGTCTATTTGACACGACATCCGTGATTGCAGTTCACGCGTAACATCCAATCAAGGCAAATTATATGATCAATGTAAACAACTTAAAGGGTTTGCCTTCAACGTGCTTGGCCAATGTAGCCTACCATTGACTTGATTGTTGACTCAGGTATTATTTGGTCGTCTTTAATGTCTGACAATTTTCATAATTAGAAGAACAATGCATTTTGTTAACATTAAATTGATGAAAAGCTAGCTTCATTTTATGATAGTACTAGAATAACGAACAGAATAATATTACTACTGTTTCAACAATTTGGACGTATAAAAATAATCCCGATCTTACCCAAAAAAAATAGCAAAAATGAAATAATAAAATCCCAAGTGTTAATTTCTTTTTCAAAATGGAAGTTCTTTTCTCCTTCATAATATATTACTATCAAAAAGCTAGAAAAAAATTGTGCTGATTTTTTCAACGTGAGGGGACAAGTCGGAACTTAGAACTTAAGTAGCTTGTCTATATTCGCATGACTTAGTAGGCAATGATAAATACTGGTTCCTTTCCCTACCAGTTAGGTTACTTCAATTGTAAGAAGCAATTTAAGAAAGAGATAGCTCAGACCAAAACATAAGTTGCAAACTTATTTCTAGAGGTGATAAATAGGTGAATTGGACTGAAATTAGGGAGGTTAAAATGGGTTGAAGTAAAATCAAATTGGATCATGATCCTTTTAAATTTACTTAAGCCTAAATTGGACAAAAATTGGATTGGATCATAAACTGATCATTTTGACCCGCTTAATCTAAGTTATGTTGTCATACTAATATACTTCATAAAAGGAAAAGAGACCAAATTGGCCAAAAGAAAATACAAAAAATAAGACATTTGAGAGATTGGAGATTCGATCCCAACCCAAGACCCGATAGCCTACTCGGGACTCCAAAGAATACAAGTATGGAGTGTAGTGAGCTGCTAATTTCTCCCAACAACTTGAATAACTGTGTCACTGACTACTACCAAGTATTAACAACCTTTAAATGTCTAATTAACTTTCACATACAATGACTATTATGCCCCTTCTCTACAATTGGTACATAACACATGTTGAGACTTTTCAAAGGAAAATCAATTGCCATTGTTGTCTGGGTCAGTAATAGATACAAACATAAACATTTTATATTGGAGGCGGGAAACAGCTAGAGGCAAAGCCCATAACTGCAATATTCTTCCATACAACAAACAAGAAATTAGTACATAGCGGTTGAGACATTAATTTCTCAGGCTAGATTGTAATTTTATTAAGTTGCAATTAGTATACTGGCAAGCTTTATTTAAGATGAGCATCTGCTCAAAATAACGTGTCTCTATTTCTACGAGTTAGGGTAAGATCCTTGTATACTTCACTACCTCCCTACTGGAAGGTGGACCCTTAAAGAAATTGAACGGACACAATAACTTGCTCCATCAGTGTTTTAGATCAAGATCATGATAGGAACGCGTAAGAAAATTCTATAGAAAATAATTCACCTTTACTCCTATATATACCATTTTCATGTTGTGTTAACTTCATGAACTCTGATACCTCATCTTTTATTTTCGTATTAACATATATAATTTCAGATTTTAACAATGGCATTGAAAGTTTGCAGGTTAAGCCTCGTTGCACTTTTGCTAGTGGTCGGAATTCTGGGGTTCCGAGCCACTGGTGCCCGCGACTTGCAGGTGTATTCCATGCTCAAAAGGCATGAAAAATGGATGAGTGACCATGGGCGCGTATACAAAGATGATGTTGAAAAGACAGAGCGATTCAAGATATTTAAAGAAAATGTCGATTTTATTGAGTCTTTCAACAATGATTCTACTCATTCTTACCAGCTTGGCCTCAACAAATTTGCAGATCTAACTAACGAAGAGTTTCAATCTATGGTTGGTACATATAATCTATCTTTCCTTCCAAAGACATCGAATTTGCAAACATTTAGTTACCAAAGTGAAATTTCGAGTCCTGATAATTGGAATTGGAGAGAGCAAGGTGCTGTTACTCCTGTCAAGGCCCAGGGTAAATGCGGTAAGTCCCAAATCAAAGTACATCCTCCTTTTCAATTTGACGAGAGAGATATTAATAGAAAAATATAAAGATATACTCTTGGAAGCGTGTAGTGAAATATACATAGTGTAACATTTATGTGACTATAAAACCATGTCGTGTAGGAGAAAAATAAGGTTACTTGATTTCGTACACAAAAAGGTCGCTCTTTTAAAAAGAAACTAGTAGTATCACAGGAAAACAGATAATAGACTATTAGTTAAGATAAAAGACAACACAGGACAATTATAGCCAAACACTTCAATTATATGGCAGGTTTGGAGTATGAACTATGTTCAATCCAATTCTCTCTCAGATACGTTCCTTAAAAAAAATCCGCAAAATTGTCACATATGAAATTGATCACAGTTTTACAAGCCCTCTTGTGTCTCAAGAAGAAATGAAAAACATGTTCAATATCATTTGATTGAATAGTTGACCGAGTTCCTTGTTATTTAAAGAAACCCTCCACTCAATTGGTATTTTTTCACGAAAATAGACTAGCGTAAGCTTTCCTAACTAATGTAGTTGCTAATTTATCTGCACAAACGAACATAGTGCATTCTGCTGCTGTAAATTGTTAAATTACTACTACTATTATTTTGACTTGAGAACAAAAAATGGCAGGGTCATGTTGGGCGTTTTCAGCAGTAGCAGCAGTAGAAGGACTCAACCAGCTAAAAACTGGCAACTTAATTTCACTATCCGAACAACAACTTCTAGATTGTGAGGCTACAAATAAGTACGGTTGTGGAGGCGGCATCAGGACCGAAGCATTCAAATACATAGCCGAAAACGGAGGCCTCACAACAGAATCAAATTACCCTTACACTGGAATTCCTGGGAATTGCAATAGCCAAAAGGCGAAATCAACGGCAGCAACAATTTCCGGCTACAAAACAGTGGATCCCACTGAATCAGCACTGTTGCAAGCAGTAGCAATTCAGCCAGTCTCTGCAGGCATCAATATTGGGAGTAAAAAATTTCGATTTTACAAAGGTGGAATTTTCAATGGGGAATGTGGGGAGACTTCACATCATGCTGTGACAGTGGTAGGGTATGGAACAAGTGAGGATGGTAGTAGTAATTATTGGTTGGTAAAGAATTCATGGGGAGAGAATTGGGGTGAAAGTGGATATATGAGAATGGCTAGAGATGTTGTCAATGGTGGAGTTTGTGGCCTTGCTACTCGGGCTTCTTTTCCTACTGCTTAGTGTGAGGCAGAGGATTTGGACAACTCTGTTTATCGTAACACACGTAGTCATGTACCCCTCCTATTATCTCTGCCATTTGCTTAGGTTATCCTATTATTTGTTAAATTACTATTTTCATCGCACTTTCTTTACTACTGTATTCTCTTTCCATATATGCTTTCTCAAATATTTTACTTGAGCCGTAAGTCTGTACGAATACTAGCTTATGTACTTCACAAAATAAGAATAAGGTTTGTATATACGCCACTTTTCTCAGATCCGAGATTACAAATATTTTGAGTTTTTAACTCTAATTTGCATGTGTTCACATTACATAGAGTATAATAGAGTAGATAGTATTGTGTGACAGATCCACAACAAATACTTCTCCTTGTTGCCCTTTGAAAAATCTAATCCACAACAAATATGTTCACAATCAACCTTGTATTCTTATATTTCTTAATATATCTATACAATTTGAATTAAAGTTATTCAATTCTCACGCGAGTTCATAAATAACTTCTAAGCTAAGTCCGTCCAATTGTAACGTAAGCCTCTGAATACTCTCTTCGTCTTTATTTACTTGTTAAATATTTTTTAGTTTGATTTTTTTTTATTTGTCAATTAATTAATATTGAATTAATGTCTTTGAAAAATATAGTAAATGACATGTCAAGTCAAAATTTTAGAAGTAAAAATAATTGGGGGGAGTATTATTTTGGTATCTTCTTTAACCAATCCAGGAAAGTCATTTAATACAACTAGACTTACATTAGAAAGTTGACTCGAAAGTCAAGCCTGGAGCACCTAAAGGACACAAATTTAGTGTCTATTTCACATGATAATCTTAATAGGCAGTCAACTTCGTTTTGATATATGTACTCCCTCTTTCAATTTATTTGTATTATATTTTTATCCATATTTTAAAAAAAAAATCTCTTTTTATATAACATTTTAAATTTAATTATCCACATGACAATATAGAAACATACAGAGTATATAATATGAGTATAAGTTAAATCATTAATTTATCTTTTAGACAACATTCCTTTCATTTCTATTTACTTGTCAAATATTTTTTAATTTGACTTTTCTTTTTATTTATCATTTTTGATAAATTAAGAAAGGACAATTTTTTTCTTTTTATTATACCCTCAATTTATTATTATTAAGTTAATGTCTTTGAAAAGTATAGTGAGTAAATATATTTCAGATTCTATTAATTAATAGGAGGGAAATGATAAACTCACTATACTAATTATTGTTTTCTTAATAAGTATGCCAAGTCAAAATTTGACAAATAAAAAGGGACGGAAGGAGTATATAAGTTTTTTGCTATTATTAATAAAATAGTTTTGTCATTACTGTTTTGATTAATTTATCACTAATGTCTGTATTTTTTTTTTCACATTTCAATTTGTAAAAAATAATATAGGGTTTCTTGTATAGCTGTACGGTGACCAAAAAAAAAAGCTTCAATAATAATAATTGTATGTGTATGTAATGTATCGATATTATATAAATAGGAGAAAAGATATAAAGACACAACTAAAGTTATCTTGTTTTTTTAAAAAAACACCTTAACTTTAAGTGTGTCCTATTACCCCACAAAACTATTTAATACCTTTGTAAATAGATCATTTTAACCCAATATTGCCCAGCGTTTGTTAACACGCAGCTGACGTGCATGAACAACGTTTTTTCTTCCCAAAACCAATCATTTCATTACTTTTTTATTTTTATTTTTCTTTCCTTTTTTATTTTTATTTTCTATTGAATTCTTTGTTTTCCCGGTCTTCTTCAACGCGTTGATAGCGATTTTCGTCGTTGTGTTTGATTTTTTTTTAATACGAATGATGAAAAGGTAATAAAAATGACAAGAAAAAATAAAGAGGGAGATGGTTACTATTGATCACCATTTTATCCGGTGAAAAAAAAAAATTCGGCGACAAAGAGATGCTTTTTGCACTATATTGGTAATAAATTTCGTCATTGATGTTTAATTTTTTTGATAAAGATGATGAAAAGATAATAAAATGTCAAAGAAAAAAACAAAGAGGGAGATGATCATTACTAGTCACCATTTTATCTGGCAAACAAACATTTTCCGGCGATAAATACTTTAAATTTTTTCTCCACTTTTATGATCTACTTCATTATTTTTTTTATTTATAATATTAATTAATGTGACATTCTTAATTAATATATCATTAAGAAAAAATGAAGTTGATTGAAGAAAAAAAAATGGAGGAGGACTTGAACGTGGGGGTGGAGGTGAGGGTGAGAGGTGAGAGGTGATGAAGAAGAAACAAAGAAAATTGGGGGAGGGGCTGGAATGTGGGGTGGGTAGGGGAAAAAAGTCAAAAAGTAAAAGAGAGAAAAAGAATAAAGAAAGATTTAAAAAAAAATTTAAAAAATTAAATTAACACGTGTCACATAATAATTGGTGCGTGGCATTACTTTTTTAAAAAAAAAGTCGAAAAATGACGCAATAGTATTACTTTAAAATTGTTCAAGGGGTAATACGACGCCGGTAAAGTTAAGGTTTTTTTTTTGAAAAAATGGGACAATTTCAATTGTGTCTTTATATCTTTTCTCTATAAATAGAGTAAAACTTTGTATATATGATGTATAACTATGTATAAGAAATGTACATACATCCATATACTCTGTTTATACAATTTTTATACATTGCAAGTTGAATTATTTTTTTCAATGCTGACCAACTCAAATCTCCCCAAAACAGTTTCGAATTTTAGATATGAGCTCCTCGCGATGTTTCGAAAACGATTCACATTTGTGGCATGTCAAATTTTAAAATCGAGTTTTGTAGAAGTTTAATGGCTAAAGGAGTCTTTTAGTTCTAGCCAATTTAAAATCTTTTCTAAACAGTCTCAAATTTTAAGTATGAGCTCCTCTCGATGTTACGAATCTTTTGATATATTATTCACTCAAAATGATTCATATTTTCGACAAATTGAATTTTAAAAGTTGTGCTTCGAATCTCTTTTAAGTGCGGATTCACTGGCTATAAAATGTCTCTGTCTATATTCACCCCAAACTAAGTAGCCAAACATTCTTAATCTCAACTTGAGTCTTCATATAAGTGCCTTGGTGGCTTCCACACTCACAACATGCTTTGTCTTCAGATCTATCCAACTTTAACTAAAGGCCAAACAAAGTTCACATTAATAAAGCATAATTGAGTGGGGAAAGAGAAGTAATGCAACTGGTAAAAAATTTGGCCGAATGGTTATATTGTGTAATAAATGATAATTGAGTTGTTTTAAATAAAAAAAATTGACCAAATACATATTTTGTTTAATTTTCTTAATAATATATACTTTCTTACATAATTTATGCATATATTATTGCGAGGTAACCCAAAAAGATCAATAATCATATGTGGTTGGATTACTAAAGGTGGATTTAACACGATTATACTACTTTGAGCAGTACTAATCCAAACGGGCCCTAAATTGTCTCGTTTGATTATTTGCAAGTGAAAAAAATTAAAATACAATTTTTGTGTTTTAAATTTTTCTAACAAACACTAATGTTTAAATAAAGTTATTTTTTTAAAAAAAGTTCTTATGATCAAACCGTCCTTCAATTTATATTTCTAATGTAACATTAGTAATGTTGAACTTAAAAAGTAAGGAAAGTGCTGATGTATACCCAATGATGTATCATAATTATGCGTCAGAAATTTGACCTTTCGATTTATAATTTCCTAACAACTCACATGCAAATAATTTAATTATCTAATATGATAAAAATATAATTTTGTAACTTTATTTTTAGAGTAGGCAAAGTCTATGACAATACGTGAAAATTGCTCATAACTTGGAATACAATAAGTCATAATAATTTATCCTTTATTGTAAAGGGGTCAATACCATCCAGGGTTGTTTGGTTTAGGAGTCAGTTACGGCGGAATTAATAAATAAAAATTAATAATATAAACTTTATTTATTCGATTCTTTTTTTGATGAAATATCAGGCTTTTATTAATAATGAATCAAAGTACAACTCATTTGTAGTGAAAGAATTATTATATGATGATTAATAATGAATGCATTGTTGTGTGGTGGTTGTTATCTATCGTAAGACCTCAGTCCCCGAAGCGAAGAAAGAGGAGCAGAAATAAGATGTTGTCCTCTTTTTGAAGTCAAGTTTTTTTTTTGGCTCCTCTCTTGATTCAGTAGTTCTGCAACTACTATCGCAGTTGTTGTCAATGGGGATCTCACATTCTGAAAGGTTACGAGGCCGGCCCCAAAGTTATATATCATTGTTATGGTGCTGATGAATTCACTATTTTAATGCCGGGACATTACAGGTTGAGCATTTAAGACATGAATTAATTATTCTAGAAGGAATTTTTTTTATCTTTAAATAATTAATTAATTCCTAGAATATTAATATACATGTATTTGTGTTCTACATTGCATCTCGCATAAATAATTTATAAATTACCGCATAATTTAATTAATGTGAATATTATCTTATGCAAAATTTTATTTTAAAATTAGTAACGCATTTGTATCCTAAACAAAATATTGTATTATCTTATATGGGATTTTGTGTCTGGGATACGGTTTTTTTTTTTGGACATTTTCATTTTTATTTATGTTTTAAGATATAGTCATTCTTAATTAAATATTTACTTTATTAAGATGATTATGCTTGTAGTAACAATATAATAAAATGAGAAAAAATAACTAATTTTATCTTGAACTATAAATTATAAATAATTTGACATAATTATTTTTAAAAATAAATATATAATTTGACACTTGGGTGGCAAAAAAAAAAAAAAAAATTGTCATGTCTATAAAAGTAGAATATTGAGTAATAAATGGCAAACTCGTAAAATGAAGAAAAGGAAGTCAACCAATCCAATAAACAAAGAACTTTCTAACTGATTTCCTTTCTGCTTCTCAGAAACTCTCGTCTTTTCCAACAAAACAAACCTCTGAACAACCCAAGAAACAACTTCACCATTGAAACATCATCACCTCGATGACTCTACACGTTTTTACCTGAATCCTATCAAACAAACCTAGCGTCTTCATACTAAATTGTACCTAATTTTCAGCGTGTATATATACACAAAACACGTAATGGCAGGGAATATAATCGGAGGTGCAGCTCTTGGACAAGCATTGAGAATGTTATCCGAATCGATCACACAAGTCGGGAAAACTTCCGTCTGTTTCGATTCGAATTTTCGACGATTAAATTCGATGCTGCTTTCAATTAAGCCAGTGCTTGAGGATATTGAGACACTGAACAAAGCCTTGGAGGGAAGAGAATCAGAAATTGAAATATTCAAGAAGAGGTTAGAGGAAGGTGAGAAGCTTGTTCGTAAAAGTGCGAAAATCAAACGTTACAATGTGTGTAAAAGGTGGTACTATTCAAATAAATTAGCGGATCTTGAAAAATCGACAATGAAGTTCTTTGAGGTGCATGGCTTAATGCAAACATGTAGAGATCAGAAAAAGATACTTGTTGCCCTTAAAGAAGAAGGAGAGAAGTTGGATGAGATTTACGCCATTTTGAAGAATATGAGGCTTGATAAAAGCCGACGTATATAGCGCTACAATATAAAGTGAAGACTGAAGAATATATTCATCGTGTGATATTGTTACACAACGAATATATATAATAATACTATGCCAGAAGATGTTTAGTTACTTGTTTAGTCGAACAAACGACCATTTTATTTCCAAGAATAGAGTTTCTTTAGCTATATAACAGATAAATGTGATTTGATAGTATAAAGTTTCTTTATAGTAGCGTTATAGTATACATCAAATTCTTATAGAAAGACTCGCGTAAAAGTTTTTAATTTATAAAGAAGGTGATCAGTTGACGTCATTCTGATTAAATTGGTCGTATTATTTTTTTTTACACTGCCTCAATGAATAAAATTTTGACAGAAAAGAAAAAGGGGAAAAGGGGGGAAATTCAGATTTTGTTTTGGGTTAATAGTTATGAGCCAGTTGAGTCGTGAGCTTGACGAAGAATTTTGGGGAATTGACATAACAGGGCAACTGTTACAAATTATTAGCAATTTATAGCCCAATTTTATTTAGCAGAGCAAAAAAAAAATATAGCACTAAATAGCCTAAAAGTAATTAACAACATTTTAATAGATTCATTTTTTAAAACAACGTACAACCAATCAGCATTAATGAAGGAGACTTGAAATCAGTTTTTCTTTCTTGTTTTTAGCTCCTGTAATTAAGGAAGTTAACTTTTCAGTTTCCTTAATTGTATTTTTATAAAATATCAACGCAGTTCACAACAATATCAAGATATAGCTGACATTTTTGATTGTTTTGATTTTCGATTATTCCATGAAAAGGGTGGTTATTACAACAGATATTAATTTCAATGGATTCATTTAATTAAATTCAATTTTGTTAGCTAATGAATCAATAAAATTTCGATTGTATAATTGTCGATTGTGTATAGGTAAAGTATTGAGTACTCATTTGATTATTAATTGTATACATGTAAATTTATGCTATCAGCTGCAGTATATGCATATTCAAATATTATCCATTAAAATGTGACTACACTGTCAATTGTGTATACATAATATATTAAGTATTCATTAAATTATTATTTATGTACATTTAAATTTATGGTGTCAAACTGCAATATATATGTATACATGTATGCATTAAAATATGTATACATATTCATGTGTCCAATGTATACATACTCATGTATGCACATGTATTAATTCACTTAAGAGTTTGAATACATTGATTTGATTGATTTTTGCACAAATGTATGAATAATTATGTGTATAGTTATCAATTTTGTTTATACAAACCTTCAATTTCACAAATCAAGTACTCCCAATATTTTTGACAATGATGATGCAAGATTTTGAGAATGTGAAGTAAATATAGGTTACCGCAATGAGAAAACAACGGTTTAGCATCATCATATATTGAGTGAATTCAGATGCGGATGAGAAAAAACAGGCACAAAAGAAGCCAAAACCTAAATTTCCACCCAAAAAGAATTGAAAATCCTAATTCCACAAATGAGGAAATTCTTAATTTAATGGGTACGAGAAGTTGCAAAATTAGAAGTTGCAAGATTATGTATGAAAGAGGAATTTAAGTAGATAACAATTGATATCCAAATTGTTATATTAGATATGCATAGACAGAACAGATTCAAGATTCAGGATGAAGAGAAAATAACAATGGATAACCAAATTGTTATATTAGAAATGAAAACAGAAAGCAAATTTAGGAATAGAAGAGAAAATCTAGGAAAGAAAAAATTCGAACTACTTATGAAACATTTAAGAAAGAGAAAAAGGAGAGAAAAAAGCAAAACCGTTTCTCAAATTTAAAGAGAAAATATCAGAAAATTAGTTCCACTTTTTAAGAATACAAAATGGGCTAATTCATGCAATAATAAATATTAAAAAGCGTTTTAATGCCAAAAAAATAAAAGAGGGCTATTTAATGCTAATTCAATCTAAAGGTTGTTATGCTATGCCAACTTTTCAAGAATTTTAGGCAGGCCTGAATCCAATGATGATTAGTATCATGGACCCCAATACTAAAAAAAGCCCCGAGGCCCGTAAAACCTTGCTCATGATGCCCAAGGAAAAGATTCCAGATTGAATGGTGTTTTTTTTAAAAAAAATTGAATAAGAATTTTTGCAAAAAAGAATTACTCCATTTATTTATTAAAAAATAAACAAACATCAAGAGAGAGAAATCCATTTTATCCAAAAACAAAATATTTTAGTTTTACGAACACTGAAAAACTATTTTTAAGTAGTTAAGTGGCCTTTGCGTAAAAAAATATGAAAAATAGTTTCTGCCAAAAAAAACAATACGTGGTTCTTCTTTCTTTGAGTTTGATTGAAAAATAATTTTTGCAAAGAATTGGAAAATAAATAGATTCAACAAAAGTGGATGAAATAAATACCTACTTAGCCTAGATCCTTCGGTGGGTAAATTTAATGGAAGTAGTGGATAAAAATATTGCATAACAATAGTTTAATTAACAACATTCTCAATCAAGATTTTTTCTTCAAGCTTATTTAATACGTACATTTAACGAGGATATTTGTTTCCTATGTCTTTACGTTTTATAAGGTTAATTAAGTTGAAGCCCTACTTGAGTATTTTTTTTCTCAAAATTTTACCAATAACATTTCAAAACAAAATTACTATTATCTAGCTTTTATATTACTTGACCTATGTTGACCTGACACATTTTGTAAGAAAATTTTAATTAGATGTGTATTTTACTCTTTCTAGTCCATGTTAAGTGGTCACACTCCTTAAAAAAAATATTTAAGAACATAAAATAAAGGTTATTTTCTACTATTACCCTTTTGATTATTTCTAAGCTATTCTCCTATAAAATGTAAATTAGTTAAGAACAACATTAAAAGTAATTGTAAATATGAAAAAAAATATAAGTCTCACTCGTTATCTTGAACTTAGAATAATTCACTTAATTTGAACTACGAAAAAAAAGTCTTGATAAATCACTTAATATGAACTAGAGGAAATACTAAACTAATCTTATTAATGACACTTGAAATTCTAAATTTGATTATTACTATTTTATATAATTTTTAAATTCATATTGGGAAAAAAAATATATGATAAAACTCTCTATAATTATTTGCTAAAATAAATAAGTAAAATGAAGCACTTATTTTTAGTATAGGGGCCTAGCAAAATATGGGAGCCCAGGGGGCTGTGGTTACTAAACACTCTTCATATCTCATATTAGTTATCATATTTTGTTTCTTACTGATCTTTCGAGTTAATTTTTTTTAGATTAATTCAATATTTTTAATATTATAATTTAAATATTCAAAAGTTATTAAAAAAATTATAAATTATCATTTTTCTTATATTAGTATAACAAAAAATATCTCCAGTTGGATACAGTGCAAAGCGTTCTGTTTTGGCGAATCTAAAAAAGTTTTTTTTTTCACTCATCCTAAGAGCCACCATCGGTACTAGTCCAGGAGGTCAATAATCTCCATGAAAAGACTTTCATTATTTCCGTCTTGTATGATATCGATCATTACAATCAAAATCGAACCCCTTTTCTTACCGTCAAATGGCCCTCCGACATCCTAAATCGAGGTGGTTCTAAACGTAAAGGATCTCGCTCGAAAGAGACTCTTCACCTACTCAATTGAAGCGGTAGCTTCCCGTTCCGTATTTAAATACCAATTGTTGCCATTTTGAAATATTCATTTGGGACGAAAGTGGACGCCAGTAAGTATAACCACTTTAGTGATAAGCTAGATCCCAATAAAAGATAACGACAACCATAGCAATAATATGGATTTATTTTAAGATGACACAAATGCATTCATGTACATATAGTTCCAGACATATATTTACAAAACAAATTAGAAGCCAAATTAGTCATCATCCTATTAGACTATTAATAGTCAAATTATTAAACGTGACTTCAAAGCCAGAGCAGAAGGAAAGCATGGACATTATTCAAAGTGCAAACTTATCCTTGCAAATTGGGCAAGAAGAAAGATGATTGATAAATGATTCTTTCTCAATCAATGATCACTCGTATATTAATTAATTAGTTTTATTCTCATTCTTATTTAGCCTAAAATATGAGAACACATTGTTTATACCCTACATATAGCAAAAACTATTCTAGATCATTGTTACTAATTCGTATATTTTTAAATGTTTGAGGCAACTTTTACATTAATTCAACAAGTTTTTTTTATTCCACTAGTGAATTTGTTCGCGCTTCGCGTGGTTATGAAAGATAATAAGATGCCAATATATATTTAACCAGATATATAATTGATTTCATAGAGAAATACGTTTAGTTAGTAATTAGTTGACTTTCAACAAAGTCATAAGTTGTTATTTTGAACCAAAAGAAAAGATAAACTTACCAAAACAATTTTTTTATATAAAATATAAAATAAAGAGAAATCATAGAGAGAACTATGAAAAATAAATAAATAGTGCAACATCATTCTTACAATTTTAATCATTAAAAAATAGAAAGAAAAAATAAAAAATCAATACACAATCTTTCAAACTCTTGCCAACATCATTCCTACAAGTCGATCAACATTCAATAGCCTTCATTTTATTCTTTAAGTCAAATTTAACTCAAACTAAAGAATGAATAAAATAAGTATCGAAAACATAACAACTTAAAAGGATATTATGATCATTTCGACGAATTCTTACAATGCCTCTATTTATAGGACTATAATATGAATATGTCATGAATATGACTTTTTATTATTTTAGGGGTTATGATAATAAAAAAATCATGGGAGTGATGAAAATAAAGACCATGAAATTTTGCATTAAAGAATATGAATAAACGGTTAATTGACATATTTATCATTCTACAATAAAAATAGAGAAATTAGAGAATTTGTCAAAAAAAAAGAGAAGAAAATAAACAGAATTCTTAGCCAAAGATTATAATAAAGATGAAAAACTCAAGAGACTCAAGCATTATTGTGTAGATTTTAGTCTTATTTAAAACTTATAATGAAAAATTATTAATTGAGAATTCATGGAAAAGAAATTATATTTAGACACTTTAAGAAAGTAAAAGGTCAATAAATAAATAATTATGTCCTACAAAGTCATAAGTCATTATTTTGAATCAAAAGAAATTATAAATTTACAATAATCATGTTACACCCCACACTCTTGAGCTCAGAACGTCTTCTTAAGTTCCTTAGACACTATCATGTGAGCCGGATAAGCTACGACACTATCAAACAACTCTAAGGAAAGAAGATTGTGATACCTCGCGAGAAGGGAGGTTGGAGATAGAGTCATAAGAATTCGGAAAGAGTTGGAGGCTAAGAAGTGAGTCGTAGGACTCGATTTACCTACGTAAGACACTAAGTTAAGAGTCTTATACACTTAAGTTGCTTAAGGATATATCAAGCTTACGTAGTACGGATTACATAGGCTCTTAAAGTGAGACGAAATTACAAACCCGCGAGAAAGGGAAAAAGGCGATGCGTGAAAGCCAATGGAGGAGCGACACGTGGAAGCACCTCAAGCAAGCAGGTGATGCACCTACTTAGGGTCAAGTAGGTGATGTAGCTGCTTGGGGGAGGTGGACCCCGCTGCCACGTGGCAGCCCCTAATTGGCAGCATGACACGGTGGCCAATCATGGCTTAACACGTGTCATCCTTAGGGGCTGACACGTGTCACCCCTTGGGACCACCCATATAAGTGATATGTATCTCAAACTTCAGCTTGTTCATCAAAAATTTCCAGCAGCAACGTGAACAAAAAACCCTAAAGCTAAGGAGAGAAACTTGCGACGATTTTGAGAGAAAAATAGGTAAGTCCCATTTTCGTTCCGTAAATTAATTAATTAGCGTATAATACAATGATATGGAAGTATTAGTAGTATAAAATTAGGATTTGGTGCAGCAAAAATCAAACAGCAAGCTGCCACAACGATTCAGCACGTAAAAACAATTCCGAGGCGCGATTTCGGCAAGTTTTAGCCAATTTCGGGAAAGGTAAGTGCTTCCCCTCTAATTTGAAGTTTATGATGTTAAATTATGGTGTATTACACACCTTAGGAGCTGCTTGAAGTTGGGGAAAAGGTTTGAAAAGTTCGGCGTTCAAAATAAATGAAGTTGGAATCGCTATAGTTAAGTTGTTGTCGAAATAAGGTGTTGTACGCGTAGGGGTTGCTGCTGGTTATGTTGTGGCGTGTTGCAGGGTCTAAAAGTTCTCTAAATGATCTGGTGGAGATTCTGGTTGTAGATACATGACCCTCCGCTTTTGCAATCAAAGAATTCGTGAAAGAAAAATTAAAAACTCTAGTTTTGGTATCTTAGTTTCGAGTGAATTGTTGGGGTTCATATTGAGTAATTTTGTCGTAATATGTATATGTATGGGCTGCTAGTTGAATTGTTGGTTGGCTGCAGGTGATAAGGACATGGTTGGGAATTCGGATAGGGCACATTATAGGGGAGGTGCTGCCCGATTTTCGTTAACATCTTAACTAGTTAAGGAACTAGTCGAGAAGGCGAGCGAAGGGATGAATGTTATGAATACTCGTGGGTAGTCAAAGTTGCTGAAAAGTCTAAGGTTGTTAATACTTGCATTACTTCCATGTTAAATAGGTTTCGAGGACAACGACGTGGACGTGATTAAGAGAAGTCCATACAAGGTATGTGAAGCTTTCTTTTGGCGTATTTTTGGAATAAGTATGTAGAGCTATTTCTCTTTTCTTTTGGCATGTCCTAGATATAAGTTATAAATGATATGAATATGATATTTGGGATTTAATCCATTCGTAAATGCCTGAGTATGAGTCGAGACTCTTGTTTACTTTTTGATATTAGAACTCCTGTAATAGCTGAGTCACTGCCTTTAAGTCTTCTATGTGATGGAAACTAGTACATATAAAGCCTATTTCTTCTCTCCTTTAGGATGACTTAACTTTTAAGTGAAATGATATATGATATGGGTTTAGAGGTAATTCCATTTATGAACTCTGAGGGTAACTCGTGACTTGTAGTCACTTCTGACCATTTAGAGTCTGAAAGTAGTCAAATCATTATTCCTGAGCCTTCTATATAGTGAATAGTAAGTGGAGATACAAGCTCCTTTCCTTGAAGGCTCTGAACGATCAATGTCTCTGATTGCATAACTGTGTCTCTGATTGCATAACTCTGTCTCTGATTGCATAACTGTGTCTCTGATTGCATAACTATGTCTTTGATTGCATAAGCTATGTGGCATTCTCTTGATGCATGTCTGTGATTCCTGAGGCCCCAACTGATGTAAGCCTAATGACATCTAGAGGGCACTTCGGATAAGTACCTTCCTGGTCTTCAGGTGACGGTTCACTTGACAGTTTCATCGAGTCTCAGATAAGGACTTAGTTGCATATGGTTTCTCACTACTCTACTTGTGCATACTGTAATCCTACTTTCTTTGCGTCCTACGATGGGTCGGATATTATGTTAGGCGCAGTTTTACTACTTCTTTCACCGCGTCTCAGGCCGGATGTGTATAGTTCCACGCATGAGGAGACGATGTCGTACGTGAGGTGTGATATATGTTATATGGTATGACGATACAATTATTCACCGAGTCTCGGGCCAACTGTAATATGATAGTAAATGTGGTGAAATAAGGAAGGAGCATCGAGTCCCTCCTTAGAGGGCCGGGTACGTATGTATATTATGATGGTACGCTATAGACGTACACCACTCCATTCACCGAGTCCCTCACTAAAGGGGCCGGATACTTTATGTAGGCATGCATATGAGATTAGAGTGATACAGTGTGACCCTGAGCCCCGCAGTGAACCGGGTGTAATACAATGATATACTTGGTAAGATTATACCATATACGATGATATGATACCGTATGTGATGATATGATGAAATAAAATGCATGATGATACGATGATATGTGAATATGAAGAAATGATTATGACACTGAGTTCACTAGAGGGTCGGGCATAGTATATGATGATATATAGGATTACGTGTCCTAAAGTGCAGGTACAGTAATTTGTTAATTGTTACACTTGTCCCTTGCATCGTTATTTCAGTTATGGTCTCAGTTATGTGTTGTTATGCTTTATATACTCAGTATATATATCGTACTGACCCCCCGTACTCTGGGGGGCTGCGTTTCATGCCCGCAGGTACAGATGTTCATTCTGGAGATCCGTCAGCTTAGGAGTTCCTCTCAGCTGTGTCGGTAGTGCTTCACTATTCTGGAGCCTAAATTTTGATGCTGGTTACTTAATGTATACATTTGTACATTCAGAGGTACGGCAGGGGCGTTGTCCTGCCATATGTTGTTGTTACTATTCCTAAAGGTCTGTAGACATATGAATGTGGGATGTTTGTGAGCTCGTTTCAATTGTGCCTATATGGCATTTTATGAGTATTGTTTTTATGTTACAGCAGCCTTGTCGGCTTGCATTCCTTTATGTGTTATGAGACGAGTGAAGGAGGTCATACGTACATGAAAAAGTTTTAACTCATTTGTTTTTTTTTTGTGAGTAGTATCCCCTTGTTCATAGTTCAATATGACTATAACAGATAGGTAGGTATATGGGGGTCCAGGTCGGACCCCGGTCGCGGCCTACGGGTTAGGTCGTGACAAATCAAAACTTTATATAAAATACAAAATAAAGAGAAATCATGAGAGAACTACAAAAAATAAATAAATAATGCAACATCATTTTTATAATCTTAATCATTAGAATATTTTAAAAATATATGAAATCAATGCACAATTTTTTGAGCTCTTGTCGACATCCACTTCCACAAGCCACAATCAACGTTTAATAGCCTTCATCTTATTCTTCAAGTCACATAAGAACGTCAATATAATAAGCACGGAAAACATGACAACTTAAAATGCTAATATGCTCATTTAACAAAGTTTTACAATAAATCTCTATTTTTAGGACTATAATATAGAATACAAAATAATGTCATGAATATGACTATTAATTATTTTGGGTGTTATAATAATAAAAAGTAATGGGAGATGAAAATAAAGACCATTAAATTTTACATTAAAGAAAATTAAAAATGATCTTTTAGCTTCTTAACATTGCATATTTAACATAATTTTGAAAGTTAAATGAGTGATTTTTTAAATATGTTTAATATAACACATAAATAAGGAAAAATAGAAAAGACCTCAAAAAAATTTATAAAATAATTGTAGTTCGCCAAAGATAGGTGTCATATCACTTATTTTTAATTTTATTATTATACATAAATATAAATTACTATTATTCTCTTGCAGTATATTTATCATGACGATCATTGATGAACTTTTTTATATATTGTCTCGATTATATTTCAGACTTTTTTTTTTCAATATCATTTTATTGTAGTGGAGAATTAAGCGTCCTATTCTACAAAACGATCACCAAAACTCATATAAAGGTGAAAGTAGAATAATTAGAAAAGTTTGATGAAAAAGTTTATTTGCACAATGATTTGACTTCGTTTTTCCTACATGATCAAGTAATTATTTTTAATATAGCACATAAATAAGGAAAAATAGAGAAAAGTTCCCAAAAATTAAAAATAAATTTGTTGTTCTTGGCCAAGAAGAGGTGTCATATCACTTATTCCTAATTTTGTTATTATACATAAATATAAATTGTTATTATTCTCTTGCAGTGTATTTATCATGACGATCATTTGTAGAGCCTTTTTCTATATTATCTCGGATATATTTCGAACATTTTTTTTCTATTTTCAATATCATTTTGTTGGAGTGGAGAATTAAGCATCCTATTCTACGAAACAATCACCAAAACACATATAAAGGTAAAAGTAGAATCATCAGGAAAGTTTAATGAAAATGTTTATTTGCACAATGATTTGACTTCTGTTTTCCTATATGATCAAGTATATTTTTCTATAGCTAGCTTTTCTTCTTTGTTAATTTTTTTCACTTTTTTAATTAAGCTTTTTGGTCTTATACGATTTATCTTTGTATTTGCTATTTGTTCAACATTTTTAATGACAGAATATACTAAAATTTGCATTACTTGAAATTCTTGTCAAGTTTTTACAATAATATTAATGTAATAAAAATATGACTTACACGTACATAAAAAAAAGAGAAAAATAAAAATAATTATGCCTTTTCGCCAATAATTTTGTGGGGGCCTGTTTAGATTTTTTTCACTAAATTGTTGGATTGAAGTTCTATCCGTTGATCAAAAGATCAATATCATGAAGAAGATGAAATTTTTTTATTCAACCAAAAAAACAACTACAAGAAAGTAATCAAATCTCATATATGTAAAAAAAGAAGAAGCTAAAAGCAATGTATAAGCTATAAAATATTTTATATAAAGTTATACAAAAATTGTGATTCTTGGCCAAAAAGATGAGCAAGTTTCACCTATTTAATCTCTAACGTTACTATACATATAATTTGATCATCTCTTTTGTAACAAAATTTCTAATGCCTCTATTTATAGGACAAAAATATGGAACACCAAATCATCTATTAATATAATTTAGGAGTTATGATTGTTAAAAATCATGAGAGTAATAAAAATAAAGACAGTTAAGTTTTTAGATTAATGAATAAATTAAATAGTAATTGACACATTCATTGTTGTATAATAATAATAAATAAATAAATAAAAAAAGGTCCAAAAATAAAAAATAAAAAATAAGATCATTGACAAAAAAGAGGTGCCATGTTTCTTTTCTTTTATCTAACTTTATATAATATATAAATTTGTCAAATTACCCAAGTAACAAAGGTACTGAATTTTAATCTCACTATTGTTCGTTATCAAAAAAATATTCTAAACTATTTGGTCCAGCCACTAAAGTGGACCTCCAACTCCACTTCAACCACAAGTCCCACTGTCTTGATGTAGCCTACCTATACCTAAGTCCATTTTGAGTTGACTTTCACAATCAAGTTGACCTTCTGAAAGTTCCTCTCTTCTATAGTAGAAAAAAATAATAATGTGAAATTAGAAGTAGTATACTTTGGTAATTGAATTTTGTTATATTCCATCGCTAAATAAAATTAGCATAATTTTTTTATTATTTAACGGCAAAATTTGTTTGGTCAGTAATTCTTTATTTTCTAGTAATGAATTTACAGATGGTCATAATAAATTATAATATTAAAATGTATCACTTTAGTGGTAGAAATTAACAACAAAGTGGTCAATTATTCTTGATCTAACTCATATAACCAAAAATCTCATGATCATCACTAATTATCCATCACCAACTCATGATTTACAATGTTATTATTTTATTACTTTGCTATTTAATTTATGAAAGAATTTTACATTTATAAATAGTTGTGTTTCTTTTTATTGTGTTGTAGTATAAAAATTATGTGTGAAAAAATATTTTATTGTGTAGTGAGGTTGGAGTAGTGAAAGAAGAAAAATTCTAAATCTGTAATTTTTTTACTGTACAAAATAGAATAATTTTATGTTGAAGGAAGATGTTTTTTTTTTACAAAGTTTTGAACTATTTAATTAAGCCGGAGTTATTTAAGTTATATGATGTTGTTGGATTATAACAAGGCTTTGGAATAAAATAAAGCTTAGAAACGGATAAAAATGAAAATTATGATAAGGCTATTGCAAGAACCAATTTCAATCCCCTATAGCATACGTGGAGGGTAAAAATGGTGGGAGGCCGGGGTGGGGGGGTGGGGTGTAATTATTAATAGATTGTTTTTGCAATTTTTAATATGAAAATTGGATGTGTTAATTGATAATGGCAAATAGAAATCTTTTGGCTAACAACAGGATTATGAACGAGATCATTTTTACAATGAAGAGTGAGTAATTAATTAGTTGTTCTAATATATATATATATAGCATTTCACACTTTTAATAAAACTTTTTTGATAATGTGTAATTCTTTGGACCAAAGTATTCATAAATGTCGGATAATTTTGTGGAGTATCAACATTAGTCAGTAATAATGTTGATTTTGTCTCATTCCTTCAAACTTAAAAGATATGATGTGCTCACCAATTCCTTCAAACTAGTCTTGGTAAGATAATTATTAAGACAATGATGTGATCACCCATTCCCTCAACTAGTCTTAGATAATTATGTGACCAATTCCTTCTACCTTATCCTTTTATCTTCATGTTTGGCTCTGCAATGATTCCTACCACATATTTATTTTATAAGTTCCCATATTATCTCAAATCTCTATAACGCAAATTGCCAATTTCCTAATTTTATAACTAAAAGATTCGAAAACCATCGTAATTGCTCCAATTTGTTTTTTGACTAAATTTAATACTTCCTCACATAATTGAAAGAATTGTGAAAGATTAAAATACGTACACAAATCGAACACGAAATGTAATTTATACGAATATAATTTTATATCTAAAGACACATTTCACTCTCGTAGAAGCAATTCTTGTTGTAATTGGGGCCACCCCCTAACAACTTGTCTAAAGACTAACTAAAGAGAAAGTGCAGAGTGCTCCAACTATACCCTACGGCACCCATTCGAATTGGTTTTTTTCATCAATCATAATGCTTCATAATTGGATTGGGCAATTGGCATGAGTTAAATGGAAGTACTCTCATGGCTAATTCCTTTTTTTCAGAAAAAAAAAATATTGGTTGATCTCTTCCCTTCTCTCTAACTACCTAGAGGGAAATAATAAGAGATAAGTATCAAAAACATCTAAATTATCACATTTTTTTGAATTTCATATCTAAATTATTTGAATGGTAAGTTTCCTATTCAAACTATCACTTATTAGTTTGAAAAACACACCTATGTATAATACACTCTCTCTTTTATTTAAAAAAATGTTGCCACTTGACATTGCACATAAATAAAATATTTCACCTTGACAAAATAAAACAAACTTTTAATATTAGTTAAAAGTTAAAGATTAAAGTTTATTATCCAAGAAAAAATTATTTTTTGAAAAATAAAATTTAAAATATTTTTCTCACCCAACTCTACCACCTCCCTCCCACCCAATCCACCTCGTCCCCCACCCCCACTTCCGACAATCCTCCTCCCTTTTATTTTTTAAATTTCTTTTATAAAATATTTTTGAAAAATTCTGACTCCATCTCTTCCCCCAATCCTTCATAAAATAATTGATATTATTTTATTTTAAAAAAATTCTACCCACCCCATTTAACCCTCTGCTCTTAACTTATTGTTATTTTTTAATATATTTTTCTCATTTTGTGTTAGATATATACATATATTTTTAGAAAAATATTTTTTTCTACTTACATATCAAATATAACAAAAATAAAATTTTTATTTTAAAACAAGTCTTGCATCAAATAAAAGATACATACATACATACATACATACATACATATATATATATATATATATATATATATATATATAACACAAAATGAAAAAAATTGAAGAAAAAGATTAGGTGGGTGGAATAGAATTGTTTCTTTTGAAAAATTAAAACAAAAACTAAATTATTATATGGGTGGGGGGAGATGAAGTAAGAATTTCTTTAAAATTTTTACAAAGAAAATTATAAAATAAACTAAAAATTAGGGGGGGGGGTTTACGGTGAGAGGAAGTGGTGGAGTGGGTAAAAAAAATATTTTATATTTTATTTTATAATATTTTTTGGGGATAGTAATACTTTAGTATTTAACTTTAATTAATACTAATAATTTATTTAATTTTTGTCAAGGTGAAATATTTTATCTATGTGAAGTGTGATGTGATAATTTTTTAAAAAATAAAAAAGAGTATAGTACACACACCATAATGAGTGTGTAATAAAAAAAAAGTATGTTTCTCAAACTAATAAGTGATAGTTTAAGTATGAAACCTACACTATTAATAATTTAGTATGATAGTTGAGGTGTGTTAACACTTATCTCAAATAATAATGCACATACTTGTTACATCATCATGCATCATGCTCATCTATTATCACACCATCAAAAAAGTTGTTGTCTTATCCTTTTAGAACCTCACATATAAAATTAGAGTGAATATATTGTTGTTGTTGGTTGTCTTCTATTATCATTTTAAAAAAAAAAATGGGTCCACTGCCCTTCCACTCTTGTATTACTTATTCTTACATTAGCATTTTACTACATGTGTTCTATTTTCTAATCCTGATCACTTATAATACAAAAATTGGACTTAAAGAGAGACCTTGGTTTAGCTATGAACTAACTTTCTATGCTTAATTAAAAACAAAAACTTGCCAATGACATCTTTGATGGTTGTCAATATTGCATTATTTTCTATATGTAGTACTTGATGAAATTGTTAGCCAAAAGTTCATTAAAAAATGGTTGCACGTGTAACTACAATCCCACTAGGATACTAATGTGTATTTTAAAACAAATTAAAAGAAGATATCAAATACAAGCTTGCTTTATTAATCAGTTGCCATCTTAATCCAATAATTAATTTTCTTCCCCTCAAGGGTCACAGTTGCTTAAATAAATTTTTATATACACCTTGTTTCACGTTGAAAATATTGGGTTCTAGATGGACCCAACTAAATAGCTACATCCTCACTTGGTTCAGTATTTACAACAATTGTAATATTATTGTTCACAACTTAATTTCTATTTTAACTTATATGGAAAATAAAATATATTTAATTTACTTATAAATTAAATAAGGATGAATTCACATGTAGTTTGAAAGAGAAGGTTCCTCCTAAAGTGTTTACTATTAAATTAGTTTTAACATCGATCTTAAAAGATGGATGAAGTAGGTCAAATACTTATCTTGGAATGTAACTATGGACATTGGACACAATAGGGGGTAGGACCACACACATGTAACACATGGTTAGTGTAATATAGTTAGAAGTAGATCAAGAAAAAACTACCATTTTGGTTATACCTATTTTTGATGGGTGGTTCCAAGAATATAGTCATTGACTGGAAATATTCCACTCATGATTTTTTGGTTTTATTTCATGAAATGCATGTTGCCGTATTTTTCGGTTAAGGTTTTCTTTAAATTAAAAGAGGAATAGAATATTGAAAGATGTTGTGCTTTGGAGATTAGGAGCTCCGTTGATTGGGGATTTTGATTTCACGTCGTTAGTTATTGATGATGATTCAATTCCTTATCTTATTCTTTATCTTATGATCTTCTTCTTCATTTTTCTTTTCCTTGATACTATATATAATAAAATTTATTTATTTATATTTATTTTCTATATTATTATAAAAGCACGAATATAAATGTTGATTGACTAAAATATTCACTAAAAGTTAATTTACTTATTTACTCTTTTAAGTTGAAATTATTTACTCTTTTAAGTTGAAATTTCCTCCATCTGAGAAATTACTAATGAGTATAAATGTAATTTTGTTCTAGAACTAAACAAAATATATTTCTATTAGGACTAAGTTTATTGCAAGATACATATTAACCTATTACTACTACAAACTGAACATTAAATCTATTTCAAGTAAATTACGAGTAGAAAATTTCTACACGTTTTATAATATTGATCGATCAAAATATCTATTAAATATTGAAAGACTTTTATATCCTTAATGAGTAAATATTTACTAGTTATAACTTTAGTTAATTTCAAAGTCCTACATATTTGCATGGTAATTAAATAACAATCATTTTAAAAAATAGTAAATAACAATTTTATCTATTGTAGAAAAATAGTAAATGATAATTTTATCTTAGAGTCTTTCAATAAAGGATAAAATGTTCAATCAATAATTCAGTGAGCTACAACCTCCCGTCATTAATCTTTTTTCCTAAATTCAAGATTATTCGAGACCAAACTCCTAGATTCCAAGTCGAATCAGGGTCAAATCTTAATTTGATTGTTGGATCTTGAGTTATAAATCGAGGTAAGATTTCGGATGGAGTGTCAAGGTTGGGTCCCGAATTAGATGTTAGGGTGGGATTTAATGTTAGGTGTCGGAGTTAGGTTTCAGATCGAGAGTCGAGGTTGTGTGCTAGATCAAGTATTGAAGTGGGTGTGTAATCGATTATCGGCTTTGAGTGTAGGTAACAGATTTCGGTTCGAAAGTCGGATCCTAATTCGAAAGTCGGGTCCTAAATCAAAACTTGGAGTCGGGTCCTATGTCGAAAGTCGGGATTGTTTCCTAGGTCAAATTCGGGGTCAGATCTCGATTTGCAAGTCAGATCCAAGGTTTGATGTTGGGGTCGAATCTCGAGACGAAAGTCGGGCCGAATCAAGAGTTGGAAGCCGGGGTCGGTCTCATGTAGGATGGTAGGGTCGGGTGGGGTCAGATTTCGGTTCTAAAGTTGGGAGCAGGGTCGAATCTCAAATCGGAAGTCGGATCCCAATCCGAGATTCGAATTGGGTCCTAGATCCGGAGTTGGTGTCGGAAGTGTGGTCCCGAATTAGTATCGGGTGTCAGGTGTCGAGGTTGAATGTCGGGGTCAAATTTCAGTCGTGTCCAGAGTCGAATATCTAGATCGGATCTCGATTGAGTCTCGAATCGAGTCCTAAAACGAATGTTGGATCAGCAAATGGTCGGGAGTTAAGGTCAAGTCTTGATTCGAAAGTAGAGTCCCGATTCAGGTGTCGGATGTCGGGGTCGAGTTTGAGTCGAGTGTCGAAATAGGACTCTAAATTAATCATCAAATATTTTTTATATGATAATTGATAGGAAGTAACGTACAAATTATGTTCGTAGACATTAGTATTGAATAAAACACGAAAGATACTGTGATTCTCGATCCCCTTCATGTCACTAAGTTATTAGTACAGTTCTAGTAGAAAATGGTTGCTAAACAAAACAAAAGAGAATAATTTGTGTCCAGGTTGGAATCAATCTATTGTTAGTATTTAAGCATCTTATTCTAATGGAAAGTTTTATGTTTTTTTTAATAACGATAGTGTCCAACTCAGCTTATGCACTTAATTTGTTTAGTGAATAATTAGTGCTTTCCATTAATATAGATATGGAATTCTATTTCCAAATTTAGGCAGAAAAAAATTACCTACGTAATACTTTTGTCATTTGAAATTCGCACTTTAATCTCTCAATATGGTATTTATCCCATTATTCTATCAAAAAGAATTATTCCCTCCATTTCTTTTTAGTTGCCATGATAAGATTTTGCATATCGTTAAAAAAAATTTAATTAAGAGAGTAATTTGACAAATATATTTCTTATTAATTTTTTAATTTTTATTTATTTATTTACGTGCCTCTTAATTCTAAAATAATTAATAAGAAGGATAAAGCTGAAATAAAATAATTAACTGTAACACCCCAATTTTTTTCGCCAAGACTCGAACCATTCTTCATGTGCGTGTAGGATCTAACTCAGTGACTTTTACTTGTATATATGAGTTAGGATTAATTCCTAAGTATTTGAAGTGTATTAGATGTGTTTTAGGGTCATAAGGAATCCCTAACACCAAGCCGAGTCCAAAGAATTTCTATCGGCTAAGTTTTCCGATGAGTCCATATAAGTGTCAATTTCAAACGACCATATATCCTAAAATATAACGAATTGGGTATCCTGTGACCTATAAAATTAAAGGTCTTTGAGTCTTCTTTCCAACGCCACCAAGTTGTCTCATTTGGAGTTCGGAGTAAAAAGTTATGACCATTTTACTGAGATGCTCTATCCTAACAGAAGTCCGCGATGGATCCGCGATGTGAAGAGGACACGGACTCCACTGCCTAAGATGAACGACCCCCCCTTATTTTTTAAGGGTATTTTTGTCCTATAACCCTTTGAGAAGTTATTCTAATGTCCCTAAACTTGTAGAAATCAGTTTTCCTCATTAAAAACCCTCTCATTCACTTCTAAACATCAACGCTCAAGAATTTTCAAGAAAGTATCAAGTTAGGGTTCTTTTTCAAGATCTTTAACAAGGTAATTCCTTCATAGATTTCAAGCTTTCCAAACCAAACTTCTTCATCTATTTATGAATCGCTAAGAGAAATCTTCAATCCTAACCATAGAGTTTTCAAGAAAACAAATCTATGAATTTCAAGAAAGGGTCTCTTAATTGTTCTTCTTCAAGTTAAGATTTTTCATCAAGATTTATGGAGCTTTTAGGGCATGTAAGGCTAACATAAAATATGGATTGAGTTCTTCCATATGCCACATAGATGTGTTGGATAGAAATTGTGAAAGACTTGAACCCTCCATGAACGTTTTCTTGAATTTTTCTAAAACCCTAGAATACCTTTACATACTATTAATTGATTGATGATCTTCATGACTTGAATTCTTGAACAAATTACTTTTCACATGATATTTCATAAACTGTAGCCATATATATATTGATTGTAAATGATTATGTATATGTATTGATTGTAAATGATTATGTATATGTATTGATTGTAAATAATTATGTATATGTATTGATTGTAAATGATTATGTATATGTATTGATTGGAATGAAAAACACGAATTGGGATAGCTAGGAATGTGAATGACCTAAAATAGGAACATAACTTATTGTTGTCATACAAGTATATCTAACTACTCTTGAAAGATGTGATTGGAACTGATTGGATAGTATGATTTGTTGAAAGGTTTGATTGTGATAAAATTGATAAATTGATAGGGGTCCACATGAGACTTGTCAATATGATTAGATTAAACTGATTGGATAGAGTTTTATGAGCATAGAGTCTTGGGAGGAGTATCGAGCACCGAATTGGGTAAGATTAAGTAATAACTCGAATCCAATAACTACGTCGCCAAACTAGGAGATGATTGGACCGTTAAAGTCAGATGTTTCCCAAATTACTGTCCTGACATGATAGGACTTGATTGATTGTGGATCCATGATTGTTGATTCGTTCCTACCCTGGCAAGGTATGAACGGACGTGACAATAACGTCGGTTTGTTGTACTATCACTGGCTCATAAGTGATAGTTGTCGGATAAGAAAAACTCTTATAATAGTCTTGATAGTACTCCGAGTCGGATTGGAATAGATTGGATTGAGTTGTATATGATTGGTTTTGTCTAAATCATATTCTTGTTTAAACTTAGGACATCTTGATTTAATTGTTCCTTCTTCTGAGTTGAGATTCTGAGTTGATTTGATCCTACCCTGATGCATGTTTCATTTTGCCATTTTACATACTCGTACATTTCACGTACTGACGCCATTTGGCCTACATCGTTTAATGATGCAGAGACATGTATTAAAGATCATCAACAGGCGCACCGTTGAAGATCTATTCACTTCCAGCTAGTTGGTGAGTCCTCCCTGTTTCCGTAGGATATCACATTTATCTTTTCAACTTTGAGTTTGTTTTCCTTTATTTTGATTTGTGGTAGTCATGAACTTGTCATTGACATCTCTTGGATTGTTGATAGAGGCTTCATAGATTAGAGTTTGGATAATGTTGATTTGTTTATTTTGACTAGTTTCATTCTTACTTGTTGTTAAATTGGATATGTGGTTGGCCTTTGACCTTATTTATGAATAGAATCCTTGTGAGTTGAGTCTTCCGCTGATAGAATGTGACTGAATGAGAGTGTGATTGGATCAAGTAATTCGCTTGAAGGCCAGCAATGGATTTCGAGTGCCGGCCACGTCTAGAGTACCCTTCCGGGGCGTGACATTAATTCTCTCTTAATTATTGAAATTAATAGTTATTTTGAAACAAATATTTTTAATATATATATTAACTAAAAAAGAACGAGAGAGTATTGAAATTCTTATCTAGTATAATTTGTTTATTACTGCTTTCTGGAGTGGAAAACAAGCATTTATTATATTTTGCACTCCCTTTCGTTCCTGTTTAGTTGTCTATATTTGACTTAGCAATAAATATTAAAATAAATTTATTATATTTTCTTCAATTATTATAAATATTAAAAAATGAATGTATTTAATAATAAGTAAAATAGCTATAAAATAATAGATTTTTTTTTTTCAAATTGAACAAAGTAAAGATGATTAGATGAGTATTTATTTTATAAGTATAATATACAAGTGAAAACGGAGAGAGAAAATATATTCCTATATTTTATTTTTCAGCCTTTTTCTTTACAAATAAAGTACTACAAGTGCATTTAATCCAGAAAACAATTGAAGTTATACTATAAAACAACTAATACCCCACATAAATTATTGATAGCAATAGACAATAGGCAGCCTATAATAGGCTGTAAACTTGCTAAAACTAGTTCCCTTGTGCCTGGAAATTAATAAATCTTTAAAATTCATTTAATGCAACCCAAAGAAAAAAAAATTATATAAATAAATGAATCTTAATTAAGAACGTGGACTTTTTTTTTTGATTAAAATAGATATTATTATATAATTAGCATCAAAACGGCGGTGCAAGTTGTTCCATGGGAAGCCCCTGGTCCAGTATTTGGCCATTACATTGTTTAACGTTTCTTATAAAAGTAGTTCCTGAATTATCTGTAATCAACACTTCGATCGCAAACAGTATAACAAGAAGGTGGACTTGTTATACTGATTACTGAAATAAAGTATCAGTAGAGGATAAAAGAATAAAGTAACATTTTGCTTCTTTTTTTCTTGTTCCTTTTTCGATGAGGGAATAATCCGACTAAGCAATTCCACTAAATTAGAATCTCTGCTTCTAATAATTGATCATAAAACCAAACAAACCAACAACTAAACTCATAATATTCAAAAATGATTTAAGATGTTTAAGATATCTACAGTTTTATCTTTTAAAAGTTAACTAACTTATAGTAGTACCTGATTTAATTTCAACTACTAATCCAAACAGGACGAATCAGTACCACGATTTCTAACTCCTGTAGTCAATGCTGCTAAATTAGGTGTTTTTAATACTCTTGTAAACTATGTGCAAGTAAAGCTAATCAAAAACTGATTCAACCACCTTTTTTTTCTTTAAGCATTTGACATTTTAAATATATTGATCCAACTAATTAGAATTCACATAGATCTCTTTGTTCTGAGGATTTCTTCATTTCATGAGTTTGAATTTGTAAACTTTAAATAAGCGTTGTATCATAAATTTTAAATAGTTTTTACTTTATTTCAAATTTATGGAATAAGAGTTGAAGATAGAGTCGTGTTTGGTTATACTTCTTGTAAAGGAGTGAAGAGAATATTTATTTTGAAATTATGAAGATAGAATTGGAAAACATGTTATAAGTTATTTTTTTTCAAATTTGGAATACAAGTTTTCAAACTGAATTTGAAATTTTCATAATAAAATACGGATTTTAAATAAAATAAAAAATAAATAATGTTTACTATCTCAACTATTCCACCGGATCACCACAATTATTAATGGTATATATCTAGTCTATCAAATAAACAAGTCTGTTAATTAATTGTGCCGACGGAATTACTCCATAGAGAACAATGTACCAAGAGAAAAATAAATTTAACTGCTAAGAGCCAAAACATAATGCCCCACTGTTTCTACACGAAAACTTGATAAATTGATCAAATTCATTCATGATTTTCCAATTCGATGTCAGAAATCAACGTCAATCTTTTTTTTTTCTTTCATCATGTGATCATTTTTACAAGGAATCTCTAGATACCACTTCTCCTCCCACCCCACCACTCCACCCCCACCAAAGCAAAAAAAAAATTAAAAAATATTTTTATGTAGTTGTGGCTTGTATTATATATAGGACAATGTACTAAGCTTGAAGACAAGTTCCTCATTACGTGTTCCCTCCATTATTTCCATACCAAAAAGGCAAAGATGGTTCTGTGGAGCCAATTGGTCATTAAATCATTGGTTTTAGTTAGTAGCATTATTTCTCTGTTGTTACATACTGGCAGAGCAGAGGTTATTGTACAAAATTTGAGTGGCCTTAGTTGGAAAAACAAAGGGTTAGTAAGCAGTAGCAGGTGTAACTTGTTTCAAGGTAGCTGGGCAATTGACCCTTCTTATCCTCTTTATGATTCCTCAACTTGCCCTTTCATTGACCCTGAATTTGATTGCCTAAAATATGGTCGCCCTGATAAGCAATACCTCAAATATGCTTGGAAACCTGATTCTTGTAACTTGCCCAGGTACCCTTTAATGTTCTTCTTCTAACCCTTTTTTTTTTTTTACTTTTTATATTTGCAATATAGACTTACAATATTCCAGGATAAGGCTGCGTACGCATCACTCGGGCCCAGACCCTATCACACCAATTATGTTGTTGTTGTTATTGCAGACTTACAACACATTTTGAAGAAACAGAGAAGCTTTTGCTCTGTTTAATATTGTTTAGTACAACTCCTCTTGTGTGTGTTAGTCGGGGCGTTGTAATAAATTGACAGTCAGCGTAAAAGCTAGTCAATTTATGATATATTTTCATACCGGCCTCAATTAGTTATGTAATGATTTACTAATAGATTATTTTTTTTCTATTTTTTGAGAAATTTAGTTTTGATATCAGCGATTGTGATGTTTTACAGGTTTAATGGAAAGGATTTCTTGAAGAGATGGTCAGGGAAGAAAATAATGTTTATTGGGGACTCATTGAGTTTGAACATGTGGAATTCTCTGGCGTGTATGCTACATGCGTCGGTGCCCAATGCCAAAACTGCAATTTCTCGGACGGAGACACTTTCTTCTGTCACCTTTCAGGTTTACACTCTGTTTTCCTTTATGTGTGTCTCTCTTTGTTTTTGGTTTTCTTGTTATCATTTCTGCTCCTCCCTCCTCGTTTTAGTTTTTAAAAAATTATCTTAAAATAAGTGTCAGTTCAGAAATTTAAAATCAAAATTGACAGCTATTTTTAACTATATACTTAACATTAAGAACTTTAGTGAGAGAAGAAAAAGGGGGAAAGGGAAAGGAAAAAAGAACAATCTTTTGCTATAGTATTTTAACTGTTTTTGATTGGGTGTAAAAAAAAAATTAATCGAAAGTATTTAATGACAGAAATGATTTTTCTAATCATTTGATGATGTTGAATTCAACAATTGTTAAAAGAACATATACGTTACGTTATTATAATTGTAATGGATCATGATGTTGGTTGTTGACTTGTTGGGATAATGATGAAGCGGTGAAAAAAGAGGAATAGCCACTAAACAGGTGGATTCATCATTAATTATTAGGTCACCAGTTTAAAGTCTTAAAATAAAGAATTTTTTATATCGAATATCAAACAATTAGATTAAAATTAAATTTTAAAAAGCAATAACAAAGAGGGCATAGATTTCAGCAGAAATAGACTAATCTTTCTGATTTTGAAAAGTTTATCTTTTAAATAACAAAAAACTTTATAAACTTAGGCATCGTTTTGGTGTGAGAAATAAAAATAAATAGTTCAAAAATAAAATTTTGATCTCTTGTTTGATTATCAAATTTGAAATAACTTATCCCACCATTTATATCATAGTGATGAGATAAGTTATCCTATATACCCGATAGGATAACTTATCTTAAGATAATTAATCCTGGAATAAAATAAAGTATGTTCACAACTAAAACATATCATTGAGATCTCACAAATGAAGTTTGAAAAGAATATATAATATATGTCTATCTTAGAAGTTGTTTCCACCCTCAATATGTTCACAATCATGTATGAATGATGATACTAATTTGTAACTTTATAAAAATGGAAATTAACTTGCTTAGAATAAATTAAATTCTATTGATAATATAAAAAAACTGTATACGTAATTATATACTCCATAATTTAAGGCTCGTCACAAAGCAAAAACACATGCATACACATATATGTGTGTTCTCACGTGCTCTGTCTTGGTTTCCCTCTGTTTTTGTTTTACAATATGAGACTGCAATTAGTACAGGAGACAGATGGAGCTGTTAAGGAAAGAGTTTATTTTCTCCAATTTTATATATTCTGTTTGGCAAATCGTGAAGGAGGAGACAACCAAGATCCAAATAAGATGTAGAACAGGGGATAGAAAAGTTGTTTTTTTTTGTTTTTTTTTTTTGGTGACAGCAATAATTAATATAATACTTCAAACAAAATATGAACATTATTTGAGAACTGTGGTACCCAAAGACCACAGCCAACAAAGGAAAAAAAAGAAAGTTGACTTTTTAGGCTCCCAATAAAAAAACTTCGAAAGGTGACAAAAAGGAATTTTTTTTTTTGCCATGTCTTCAATATCAGTAAACCCGTGAACTAGTGAAAGGCATGCTTAGCCCTTTTCCATATTCTCGAATCTGCTCTAGCCCAATTATTCTTTCTTCTTTTCTTTTTTTAACTAAGGAAAGAGAATGACAATTGAGAATGGCATAAATTGCCTTTATTTTTTTTCTTGCTAGTAATATACTCTTATTTAATACTCCAACATAAAAAATTTATAAGAAATACTAGCTTTATGATGTTTTTTTTTTACACGTCTCTTGAGAAAATATTAGTTAGACAATGTTTTTGACTATTCTTCTGGTGGCAAGCAGCGGTTGCCAGAAGCTATAAACCTCATATCCATCTTCCTTTGTTATCAACCCTTTGAATATGTTCCAAAGGTATAGTTATCGATGTATACCTACTCAATCTTCATATTTATTATCAAGTTGTAATTGTTGCATTTACAAGAAACCATAAGGGCAACAAAAAAGATAGTACAAGAGAAAAAAAATAATAGTTGTGTTACCTGGCCAGAACATTGCCATAATCATTGGTAGGTCCAATCTTTGAAGGCTAGTTTTTATTGCGACTTTTTTGGTTGTCAGAGCATAAGTTCTTCACCTTTGGCCTTAATTATAAGCCACATCTACTAAAAAAAAATCTAACCTAACAATAAAAGGCATAGCTTTGTCATAAAAGCTCTGACAATTTTGTTGCCAACTTGTTACTCATATTTATAGAAAAAAATAAGGGTGTTCCACTATAGTTTTTGATACACTTTCACTTTTTTAGTTGCCTCATACTATCTTTCCCCTGCAGGACTATGGAGTTACTTTATTCCTTTATCGAACAACTTACCTTGTGGATATAGTCAGAGAAAAGATTGGACGGGTATTGAAATTGGATTCCATTCAACAAGGTGATGCTTGGAAAGGAATGGATATGTTAATTTTCAATTCTTGGCATTGGTGGACTCACAAGGGAAATTCTCAACCGTACGATCCGCTTTCTCCCTTTTTTTCTAAAAACACCATATAATAAATCAAATTAAGACATAAAATGATGAAGAGGTGTGAAAAAAACGATAATAATTGAATCATATTTTTGTAGATGGGATTATGTGCAAGATGGTATGAAAGTATCGAAAGATATGGACCGTTTAATGGCATTTTACAAAGGTCTAACTACTTGGGCAAGATGGGTTGATGGAAATGTTGACTCCTCTAAGACCAAAGTCTTCTTCCAAGGCATTTCTCCTACTCATTATATGTAAGCGCTACACTTCTTCGTTTGCTCAATAATCACTCGAATTTAAGTTTCATACATTGACAATTCCAAAATTATTCGTTTGATCAACTAACTCAAAAGTGTGTAATGGTAACCTATATTTGGTCGAACCCTTGAAAAGTGTTGCTGCACCTTTGTTGGATCCTCCAGAAATACATAGCTTCTGAAGGATCCGACACATATTCAACGGTATTTTTGACGAGTCCTAGCAACCATGTAGGTAACCTAGACAAAGTAGATTAAGGTGCAATCATAGTCAGCATATAACTTAAATCCTTCTTACTAACCACTAATTTTCAGTAAACAGAAATGTTTCCCAGTCTTAAGAAGCTCAAAATTCATACTTTGTTCTATCTTGATCAGGGGTCAGGAATGGGGGGCATCAACAAAGAATTGTAATTCAGAGCAAATACCATTAGCAGGATCGACATATCCAGCAGGGACACCAGCATCAGCTATTGTAGTTAACAAAGTACTAAATAGGATGAAGACACCAGTTCACCTCCTCGATATCACGTTTCTCTCCCAGTTAAGGAAAGATGCTCATCCATCAATGTACAGCGGCAATCACCCTGGTGTAGATTGCAGCCACTGGTGTCTCCCTGGACTACCTGATACTTGGAATCAGCTTCTCTACGCATCACTAATTATGTGAGGATGAAAGAACCTCCTCATATAATTTTCTCCTTTTAATCATCTTCCTTTCCACTTAAAAGAACTGTACATTTGTGGATGTGTGTGAAGACCATCAGCTCAAAACAGCGAGCAATCCAGTGCACGTTGCAATCAATGGCGCAGTACTCCTGGACTTCTTAATAATTGGAGCCAGCTTGTTTATGCAGCAGCAGTTCTTCTCTGAAGATGAAGACTTCAGATTAGTTTTAACTGATTATAGTTTGTTTCTTTTCATAGGTGTTGGTCTGTGAAATTAATGATTCAAGGACATACAATAGCTTTTAGATGTAATAAGGTTGCATAGTAGTTTTGTTAATTTCTAGTTACTAGCTTGAAGTTTCCTTTCATTTTATTAAGCAATTACAAATAAAAGCAGAATCTCTCTGCTTATATATATCTGGATTGAGTCCTAATACATGTAAAGGCTTCTTATCCAGATATGGAATTTCATATGTAAGTCAGATTTATGATGCACAACTAAGGGATTTGCAACACTTAGATGAAATTTTCACTATTCAATAACATATTTTGCACGGCCACCAAATGTTAACATTGTTTACACTTACCATATAAGTTGAGAAAGGAACTTTCTTACAGAGTGTGTAAAGAAGAAACATGTACATATGATGGAAACCATAAGTAAAAATAATGAACTTCATTGACTTTCATCTGGTTTGCAGATGAAGTAAAAAAAAATAATAATAAGGAATTGACTTTGAGACAATCGGAGATGAAAGATAAGTTACCAACATGAATAGCAGCATTTACGATGTGAAGATCATCAGTTTATCTTCCGTTTCTTCAACTTCTACACCGCAGGAGGCAGGAGCATATCACTTACCATTTACAACCTTAATATTCATGATTCTTGCACTATCAAACACAAAAACATAACCAACCAAGAACAGGATATGTTTGTTGGTATAGTTCAGAGCTGCTAACATCTTATAGTTGTCAACTGCAACCTGTGATGGAGCAAATTATTTGTACAGTAATTTCTCCATATCAAATCGACTAGTCCCAAAGAAAAGTTTTTCATTCAATTTCAGTTTGATAGCAAAAGGATCACATACCTTTTGTTTTATAAAGTTCGCCGTGAGATCTATGTTGTATGAAACAATGTAAAAATGAGAAGCTATGATCGTAAGGAAAATGTAAGTATATCTCGTACTTAGGAAAGACTGATTTCACTGTTCCGATATCTAAATGATTGTTGAAGAGGCTGAGTGTTATATTCGGTTAAATTATCAAAATACCCCTACACGAAAGAACGCTCGCACAATGCATCATCCGTAACTTTTTCGGCCAATCCAAGGTCGGAATGTCGATCAGGGGGAAAAATCATGTAGGAAAGTGGTCTTGATTGAATTTTAGGCCAATCGGATCAAAAGATAATTTTTTGGGGCAAAATTTCAATTCCAGAGAAGTGCGCAACCAGTCTACGTCGCAGACTTGCTCTCCCGTAGTGCAATTTTTCTCGAAATCAGGCCAGAAATCTTTTTCACAAAACTAAGCCATAAAACGCATTCATCAAATGCGATTTACCCTTTATTCATAAAATGCATTCCTAGAATGCGATTTATGTGTAATTTTTTTCCTATATTTTTCGGTTTCAGTGAGGGCATTCCGATCTTTTCTCCACCCCTCCTATACTTAACATATAACTGATATAGGTCGTTTTCGACCTTATAAGAGTTTCTAAACCCATTTCTTAGGCTTTTTACACATTCAAGCAAAAGAAACTAGGGCTAAGAAGAGGAGAAAGAACTAGGGTTCTCTTTCAAGATTCTTCATCAAGGTAAGTTCTTTTTCATAGATTTCAAGCTTTTCAACCCAAATTCCTTCATATATACATGAATCGCTAAGGAAAATCTTAAATCCTAACCATAGGTTTTCCAAGACAACAAATCCAAGAATTTCAAGAAAGGGTCTCTTGATTGTTCTCTTCAAGTTAAGATTTTTCATCAAGATTTGTGGAGCTTTTAAGGTTTGTAAGGCTATTCATAACTTTGGATTGAGTTCATCCACGCACCGGCCCTACATCTCAATGCAATCGTTACATAGTTGAGTTGAGTTTTAGCCCTAGTTTCTTGAGTTCTTGAATAAATTATAATCCCCATTGCTCATGAGTTGTTTCTTTTGAGATAGTTGTGGGTTTGTCTCGACACCTTCTTGATAGTTGATAAAGGCTTCATAGACATAGACTGAGTAGATTGGAGTTGATGTCCCTTTTGAGTCTGTTTTTGCAAATACTATTATTTATGAGATTGAGTTGGCTTTTAAAATTGTTTACTTAAAAACTATTTCTTTATTGAGTTGTTGAGCTGTTATCCCCTTGAGTGTCTTATTTTGTATATCTAAGTCTTCCGCTGAGTGATTAGACCAAGTGGTTCGCTTGGGGCCAACAAGGGTCTCTTAGTACCGACCACGCCTGGCGTGACTCTAAGGAAACTTCCATATCAATCTGCAGTTTCATCTACTAGAATGAAAAACCAGGCATAGATAATAGATCATGCATGAGCCACATAATCCACCCAACACAGTTGAGCCTTGCTTCCTTTTAAAGAATCCATCTCATAAACTTTAACCACTTTAACGAATAACAAACCTAGCTGAAATGCAACACGATCTTTTAATTATGGTTAGCCATTTATCCCGACTGCAAATAGCATGTTTGGATGGACATCAAGAATGAGTCCAAATAGAGCCTACACCAACACTGAAAGAAAAATCACCTGTGATGTTGAAAATTGAAATATAGCCTTGAGTAGCATTAAATTTATGGACCATGTAAAATCACTATAAATGGAGACATAAAAGTTGCTAGGAACTAGAGATAGAGAGTTATACAAGTTAGACATATTAGTAAAATAAAAATGTGGCAGCTCACTAGGTCACCCTGCACAATGTGCACGGATGCAGCATTTGAAAACATTGTTTCCAGTTCATTTTGATTATGTCCAATTCAACGCAAAAAATTTTCCAAGAGAACCTCATCAAGGAGGAAAGTTGCATTGGTAGCATGGGACAAGCTATGTGTTCCAAAGAAATATGGCGGACTCAACATTAAAAGTAGCAAATTCTGGAATGTGACTTACGATTGGTCAACTGGGTCCATGGTCTCTAACTCTCTATATGAAGAACCAACCTGATATCTGGACACACCACCCTCCATTGGACTGCAGTTGGTACTGGAAGAGTTTGAATGTACTTAAAACTGATACAGTAACATGGTATCTGAATGATCACTATTTGTTGACTCCGGTCTCCGAATGGTACATACTCTGTGGGTATCCATCCCTCAACTGGGGAACTGGGAGGCAATTCAAGAAGGAAGTTGTTGCTGCAGTATGGAGGACTATGGAACTGGAATTTTTTCAGAAATGAAGCAAATAGTAGCTATAATAGTGTCACAAATTAGGAAAGAAGTTACAGAAAGAATTGCAGTAGTACAGGGGTTGAAGAAAGCTGTTAAATGTCGTTTTTTTATTCATCGTTTGTGTAATCTTTTGGTTTGTCTATGGTAATATTTCACATTTATTAACAAAAAAAGAAGAGGAGGAAATTCAGTCATTATTGTTCAGTATATATTCAATCTAGGGAGATCATTTAGATTAAAGAATGCTATGGGCACAAGCTATAATATTTTCTAATCCAAACGGTATCTAACAAGTTAAACAGAGCAATTGTCAGATGATTTGTATTAACATATCACTAATAACAGTTAAATTAGGCTACTTCATTTTCTGCATTACTGCATCAGGTTCTTTCGTCGTTCTGAATGATGAAGTGTACTTTAGAAGGGACCTCTTGTACTATGCTGTCACAAAGTTGTGAGAAAATTTAGTATATCTAGAGGATGAAAAGAACTCAACAATATTTTCTAGCCTCTCTACCAAGTGGAAGTACAACTCCCAATAACATGCAGCATTAGACATCTATGTTAGCTGTTGTAACACACATCTTCAACAACTCCAAGTACAAACAAATTAAAGGAATTTAAGAATAAAAGAGATAAGAAAACGATTTTCAAATTAAAAATGAACAAGTTAATCTTCCAATTTCATTCCCCTAAAATGCCATGATATCACACGTCAAATTAATAGCCATTATATGTTTTTGTTAGAATATATGGTAATATATTTTGATAGATTTGTAACAAATTGTATATATTCTAACAGTTTTCTGTAACTGTTGAAATAGGAAAGTAAAGTACTCCGAGCATAGACGGATTCATGATTTAAAGTTTATTGATTCTTACAACAAACTCAAGTTTGAAAAATCCAATCTTGATTACAAATTAACAAGCAAGTCTAGTAACCAAATAAGTTGCAGGAATAAGTTGTTAATTCCATAAATGTTATCTTAATCCCTGCTACTACTTACTTACAGTAATAATTTTTATGAGTATAATTTTCACTTTAATTACTACGTTGTACAACAATTATTTGGAAATGAAGCGAAGCCAGAAAGTAAAAGTACCCATCTCTTCATCATTGCAAGTTAAGGTTAGATTTATCGTCTTCTCCATCACTTTAGAAAAAGGGGGAAAACAGTGAGAGAGAAATTGTGAAACTTTCTTTTGCTAGCTCTCCTTTCAAAAAAAAAAAAAAGGCACAAAGAAAACGTATCTTCTAGCTTTGGTTTTATGACGAGGAAAGTGAGGAAGATGAGAAAAGAAAAAGGTAAGTAGACGTAAGTTCAAAACTTGAATTTGAAATGGTGGAAGTTAAACTTGAAACTTAAGCATATTTTGAGGAATCGAAATTAACATTTAGCCAATTCTAAGAAAAATGAGAATGTACCTGGATTAATCCAAAGCTCATATCTGTTTTCATATTTATACTTTTTGGTCTATAATTTTTTTCATGTTGAAGCTTGGGCTGGGCTTCTAAGTTATGGTATAAACAGATTAATAAATATAAAAAAAAACTTATGGTTAAGTTATTAGCTGATGGAGAGTCCATTTTCACACGAATTATGAATAAATTAATAAATGCTTATGCATAAAAATGGCTACTGCCATTGGTATATTCACATACACATTGGTGATGTCATTTTTTATACAACAAAAATAACAGCATTCTGAAGCTGAGTTTGCTGCAGATTTTGAATTAGCAAGGTGTAGATCTGCAAACATATTTGTGTTGCTGATTTTGACATTGTATATGGCACGATCTTGCTTTGTCTCTCAGCTCTTGGAATGCCCTCATTGTCTCCACGTCAAAACCACCCGCAAACTTCACAAAAAACATAAACCACAAATTTAATTATTCCTAGTACAAAAAACCATGTGAGAGAATTAATTTGCACCTTTTTTCCCTTTTAGTATTTACCTGATGTACACGAAAGGCGAACCTAACGCCTTGAATTATAAGCTCTTCTTCTTCGGGACCACCACCAACCATTTCTAACTCAGCGGATACCCTCTTCATGTACTTCATAGCTAATTTTACTGATGCCAGCTTGATCTGCAATAATGCAAAAGAAAAAAACACAACTACCTCACGTTATCAACAGGTCCTTCTTTGTGTTATTTCTCAATCAAAGCAGCAGCATGGTACAAAATTTGAGACCACACGGGATGCAAGAAAATGGAAGATTATTAATACAAAGATTTGCCCCACATAACAGTGAAAAACAGGGACACCAGTATTTGTGCAGGCAAGCAGAATGTCTGTGAACGTTGCCTGCTCTTAATTATATAACCTTGCAGGAAAAAGACCAACAGAGATAGTTTCATAGATGCCCATATCACTGTGCAGTAACCCCAAGTGATATGATATGCCCAATAATTGACCTAAAATCTCAGAAGGAAAATATTTTTTTCATTGGCCTCTGCCACGGGTCCCAAACTCAGCTTAG
Organism: Solanum dulcamara; assembly: GCF_947179165.1. NCBI lineage: Eukaryota > Viridiplantae > Streptophyta > Magnoliopsida > Solanales > Solanaceae > Solanum > Solanum dulcamara. The sequence continues at coordinate 46,769,351 of NC_077247.1, forward strand.
CGGATTACCCGCCACACGAAGGGGTAATGTAGTTCAATTATATTGTGGACAAATTTTATAAGCATTTTTAAATCTTGAAAAGTATGAAAATAAAAGTAAAGAAACAAGTTTTTGCCAATTAGGAAACTTCTTCCTGCTAGAGGCATATTTTAATTTGCCTTTAAAATATGCAGATATATCTTAGTGTGACATTATAAAAAAATAATAGGGAGATTTCTATCTTAGAGTGACATTATAAAAATCATAGGGATCTATGAAAGGTCAACATTAAGAATCTGATTCTTTTTTTTCTACTTACTACCACCAAACACTGGCATAAAAAGGGATGCAGACAAGCAAATATGTTTTGGAGAACAGAGACTTGACATGTGCTCATGCAGGCATGGGCATGTTAATAATGCAGAACTTCCCAATAAATTCTGTCATCTAGTAACACACTAATAGAAAAATACAGAGTATATTTTAACCCATGCTATTTCCTTTGTCTATCCATTATTCATCAGAAACCTCCATGGGTACAGACCAGTAAGACCAAGAACCATCTCAATTATATTGCTTTTCCTCTAGTCATAAAGGAATAGAGAGAGATCTGATACAGTAAATTGGTTTTGAGAAGGAAGTATGAAATCATACCATGAGAAATGAAAATCACATATCGTGTTTACTGGCTTTGCAAAGCAGAGGAAAGTACGAAGAAATTTCGACAGAACTAGCTTCAGTGCTCTATGCATCATTTCCTAGAGCGTTTTGGGAACTGTCCTAGTATTTCCTTTTAATAGTCAGTAAAAAATGGACACGCATCAAAAGGGGTGCCACCAGAAAAATTGGCACACATTGCGGTCACTGGTGAAACTTGAAGACATTTCTATGTGAAACATAAATAGGAAAAGTATATCATCAAACAGCTACTATAGTAGAGATCATGAAGGAGACAAGAGAATTATAAATTACCTGAGTAACAAAACCAGTATCCAGCATCCACTCAATTGGAATTTGAAAGACCTTATATCTCTTTGTAGCTGATTCTCTCATTCTTGACAAATTGTAAATTCCATGCTCTAATCTGTTTTATTGATAACAAGAGACATTAGAATGGTGATCAATCACTACTGTCTACCATATTTCCTTTACAAATGCAAGTTCTCATTAATTAATTTAGAACTTAAATAGTAATAATAGAGCAAATTCGTACTTTTCAAATAAGGCCTGCATCTTCTTAAGAGCTGTGCCACAGGGTTGTCTGGGATTATCACGAAAGGACGATGCCTCAGATTCAAGTTTCTTTAGATCACAATATCCAAATGCAGCTTCTCTCAGTGCATCAGCCTTCTGTTCAGGCCATTCAAAGTGTTTCAGAACAGCCCTTTCATCAACCTGAAAAAACTTCAAGTCATCAGATTGATTGACCAAATATATACAATTTCGCATGTTAGATAATGAAACAAACATTAAATGATATGTAAAGAAAAAGTTTACCAGGTAAGAGAGCTCGTCATCAAGCCATTTTACAAAAGGCACAACATCCTCAATGTCTGTGAATGCAGCATGTTCTACTTCTTTGATCAAAAACCTAATAAAATCTCCTTGTGTCTCAACATCAGTTTTAATCTGCAATAAGGAAGCAAAAGTGGAATAATCAGAAATTAAATAAAACAACTAACATTGAATGAGACTTTACAGTTCTACCTTCTTTAGGCAAACCTCATTAAAATGCCAATTCTGTTTTCTCAGTTCCAAAATTTTAGTCCAATTAAGAATAAATTTTGATTGAGATCTTCAATTATTTTGTGTTTATTGTTAACCGATTAAAGATTTGTAGCACTTTGTATGCAATTATCAAAATTCAACTTTTTGTTCAAATACTAATATCAGATCTGAAACAAAATTTCACTTAAACGCATGAAATCCATAAAGATTGTGATAGCGATTAGTCAATTTATGCAGCATCGAATTGACTAAATTGCCCAGAGTGAGCTGATGGAATTACACCTTTCCTGATTCATAATTGCACTTTACCCCCTTACCTATATTGATTCGAATCTAGAAACTGTCTTATCTTGTAGGATACTTTAGCAAAATTCCAAGAAAAGTGCAATTAGGGTACCAAAAATAGACATTACAGAACTAGTCATTTTCGCAGACAGGAATGCATAAGGTAAATGGTAAAACAGTGATTTAACAAAATAGCAATGGTAGAAAAGACTTACCGCTAGTAAATGCGCCGACCGGTTCTCAATTTCTCCGATCATATCCTTCGCCGACGCTGGGGCATCGGCGGCGGAACCAACTCCGGCACCGGAATCCCTCCGGCAGTCTCTCCGCATTAGAGAGTGATAAAACTCCACTACTTCAGGTATCCGCCTAACATTTGCTTGTAAAGGCTTTAAACCTTTCGGAGGTGGTGGTGGTGGTGGCGGTGGTGGGCCTGTTTTGGACGCTGCTGTAGGTAGTGGTGGTGGTGGCGGCGGCGGCGGTGGAGGAGGATTTGCTGCCATGTTGGGCGCCGGTGCTGGTAGCGGAGGTGGAGGCGGAATGTTAGAAATTTCAGCTAATGCACGTTCAGCTGAATCTGATAATGAACTATACGAAGGAGAAGATGAAGAAGATGATAAAGACGAAGATGATGAGGATGATGGCAATAGTGCCGATGATGGCCGCGGTGGTGGTTTTGGAACTCGAGGAATTCGTGATCTTAAACTCATAATCCCAACCGATATCTCAGCTAGCTCATCTGAATTAGACCTAGAATGTCTAGGCCTTTCACACATTTCCAATGCACTAACAATTTCCTCTTTCACCTCACACTCTGGTTTTGAAGTTAGAGTAATGCTAGGTTGAGTCACGCATTTCCTCAAATACTTGGCGAGGTTAGATTTGTTGTGAGCACCATTTGTTACATCTACAAATCTATGAGGTGATAACTCTTCATTAGCTTTCTTCAGCTCAGAAATTTCAGCTTCCATAGCTTTTATCCTCTCATCAAACCTCCCATTTTGCTTCGATAGCTCAATGTGTAACATCTCTACTTCTTCTCTAAGCCTCTCGTTTTCCACCTCCAAGCATTCAATCATCCGACCTTTCCGTTCGATTTCCGCATCTTTTAGACTGATCTCACTCTCCAACAATGGAAGTATAGCAACTGATTCTTTAAGCAGTTTCTTCTCAAGGAGTTCTGTTTTCAAACGTGACTCTCTTTCACGCAACTCTTCGACTATGCGTAGAAGCTCCGCAACATCCGGTGGACGAGGCTGAACTTGAGCAGAGGAACGGGGGAAGTAAACACCAAAAGAGCGAGAAAACACAGCACCTTTGGATGTTTGCTGTTTTGGGCAGCTGGGTGAAGGAGAAGGAGGCTTAGGAGATAAATCCTGCTTCGATGGCTTTGGATTAGCAGGTGATTTCTGTAAACCCATAGCCACTTTTACTTTGCCTGCAACCATTGTTACATCTAGCACAAAGCTTTGAACTCTCTCTCAAGAATGCTATCTATCCCTTCAAATCTACAAAGAGAAGAGGAATAGGCGAAAATGAGGTCCCTGTCTATCTGCCTGGAAGAAAAGGGTAAAGGAGGGGGTAGAGGGGTAGAGTGAAGATATAATACTGTAAAACGCTGTGTGTGTGTGTTTTTTGTATAGAGGAGAGGGAGGGTATTTCTTTCTTTGTTGAAACTTTGAAATGTGTAAATGATGCAGCAATATCGATGAACGGTCTTCTTTTCTTGGATCCGCTTTTATTTTTTTCCTTTTTTATTTATAGAGAAAAACAATAAATAAGACAAGCATTTTTATCAAAGTTGAAATCATCCACGCGCCCAATTGAATACTTGTACTATTTCATCTTAACCCTAACGAAGGTAAGAGATTAATTGCTCCAACGGTGATAAAAATGCATATCAAATTCAGTAAGAGTCATATGAATTTTTACTTCATTTTAAAGATATATTTTTTATTATTTAATTTATCTTTAAAAATTAGTTAAACTGATTCTAGAAAAGCATAACCTGACAAATTAAAAAAATGGAGGAAGTAACTCCTAAAAATTACATTAAATTAAATTATCCTTAATTAAAATTTGCATATCAGTATAACTACGTATTAATAGAGCTCAATAAACGGACTAATTAATAGAGCTCCAACTAGTCATAGCATTTACTGAAGCAACAGATTAATTATAGGATGGTAACCTTTAAAATTCTCTCCTCAAAATGGTCACCTAACATAGTTCAATATTCAAAATAAAATTTTAAAACATCAAATGGAGGTAAAAAAAAATTAATATTTACCACCATAATTGATCCTATAAAAGAATGTTTGATTTCTACAATGTTGATAAACATAGCTAAAAAGAAAATCATCAAATTTATTTACTTCAAATTTTATTTCAGAACTAAACATATATATATAAATTTCAATATGTTTGCTTATTAAATACTATGGACTGGAAAAATATTTACATACATCACAATGGCCATTAGATCAAAAGTTGGCTATTTCAACACTTGCTGTAGCTCATCAAATATGTGATATGTAAGACACCTTTTATTTATTTAATTTTCGTAAGCTATTCTTTTTTATTTATTTTACATAGAGTTGTGTATGAGAAAGTGTTGATGAAAACTTGAACCGGGGAGTGATCAAGATGGTGGCAATAAACTTCTCGATTTGTACCAAAACAAATACTAACACATTTGAAAATTTCAAATTATGGTGAAGGTACTTCTGAAATTATATGTTGTAGAAAGTTTAAAAAATTGTGATAGTAAGAAGGTGGCGATTAAGTTAGATCAAATACGTGATATCTCTTTATAGAATATATTAGAATTTTTTTTAATATCTGACTTGTGCAACAAATGTGAATTTTGATTAGGTGTTTTTAATCCTAAAATATAAAGAGGCGTTCAAATACTATAAAATTTTGTCTAAAAGAAGAAAATACAAGAGCTTGATAGTGATTTTGCTTGATGATGGTAGCATGTCACACAATTCAAATTTTATGGACATGTTTAACATAACATGCATTGTATATCTTGATGAGAAGTGGTTCATGAAATATTACATATTTAAAAGAGCAAAACAATTATCAGTAAAAGTTATATTTTTAACTGCAATTGCTCGTTCAAAATTTAAATCACATGAATACGAAATCTGCTTAGAAAAAAATTGATGTATTCTCTTTCGTAACACAAGAAATAACTACATGAGCCAATGTCAATAGAGTTGTCGAAACTCTAGAGAGAAAACCAATAACTTTAGTAACAAAGTAGATAGTAATGTCGTATTTAATTGAGAAAGTAAAATTAGCTATCAAAACAAAGCGGTTGAGAAAAGACTAAATAATTATTTAATAAAAGAAAATGTAAAGCAAACGTTCAATATGATGATGAAGAATTTTTTATCGTAGCGACATATATAATATGAGTTTGTTTCATCCGCTTAACGAGTTCAACCATCAAAGTTTCCAAATTTGAACATTTTAAATTTTAAATTTTTCAGAGCAATTCAATTTTCATACGATAAGAAATCACATATAATCATCTATAAGCTTGTTACTATTGTTACGAAATAACACAAAGATTTTTCAAGCAACGCAATGATAGAAATTATGCTAGCAAAAAAATTTCATATTCACATCTTAATAAATTAAAGCAGTGTTGCATACAAAATATTAAGAATTATTTGGTGTGAAGGATAACACCAAATAATTTTGAAATTAAATTATAATGACACTTAAATTGATATTTAATTAACAAGTACGATTAAAAATATAATCATGAATAGACAAAGTCAAATCCTCATATCAATCCTAATATAAATTGGTGTAACCAACAGGCCTAAAATAAATAAGATAAGTATCACTCATTAAAAATGAACTTAAGAAAAGGGAAAGAAGGTATAATGTATTGAACAAAAATATCAAATAAAAACTTGGTAAATTTACTAAAATATAATGGAAATTTATGTGAAGAAATTAGCTAATTGAATTGATCCGCTAGATTTTAAAAAATTTAGCATCACGCGCTGAGTGAGAATGGGATATGTTATTTTATCTATTCTGTCGAATGTTTTATTTTTGCAAAAGAAATAAAATATTCGAGAGTGACTCGGACTCAGAGTAGGAAATGAAAAAATTGTTTCAAACGGTCAGTTTATCAGTACGTGAGAAATAAAATTCTTTTATCGCGATATTTTGGAAGATATCGCGTGATGTTTTTTTTAAAGAGAGGGGTAGTTGGTTTGAATTTTGAGGTTGGTCTCACTCACTTTTCATTAAGATATCTCTTTATTATTTTGACCGTTTCCTTAACAATGTACTTTTTTTATTCTTTGACTCAATTTGGATAAAAAAAAATTGTGTGTGTTTTCACTTATGTTTGGAGTCCATAAAGCTTTGATTAAATTGGATTCGAACTTGAAACTTTTTAATTAAGAGTAAAGGCCTAGGGTATACATTCAGATCTGGAGGCATACCTAATTAACGATAAGAGCAGAGATCTCCTCTCTCCTTCGGACCCTCTACCTCTAACGCACACAAAACCAATCTCATAACTTTTTTTGGAAAGAGAAAACGAGCGAAACGAAGTGGAGCGAGGGGGAGGGAGGATCTACTTGGAACATCGTTCTAAGTTGTCCAATAGGTATAACCCTTGTCTTTGTTCTTTTTTAAATGCTTGAGGGACTTCTTTCAATGTCAATGCTTCGGGTACTACTAGGCACAACACTACATCACTACATCACACCCTATCTTGATAACTTGGATAATCATCTTGGGCATTTGATTAAGTTTTATTGTGAATTTTAAATATATATATATTAATAAATAGTATTTAAAAATAAAATTATTTTTGATTTTTTTGCATAATTTAAAGTGGAAAAAAAGTGGAAAAAAATTTGATTGGTTTTCTAATTTCGAAATTTTATAGCCAAACATATTTTTTGAAGTTTAACTTCAAAAAAAAAAAGATTCATGGCGAAACAACTCCTTAATTCATTTTTACTTATACACTGCTTCTTCAGATTATGCGAAGATCTTGCATCAACATTATTTTAAAATGTCAATTTATATTTTTTTGCTTATAAATTTTTTCAGCCTATAAACTCCTTAAAATCAGTCAAATCAAACAGACACTAACTCTCTTTCTATTCATTAGTGAGAGACTAAAGAGAAAATATTTATCAAGATACTTTGAAGTTTTTTATATTGCTGTTGTCTCAATCTACATGGCGCTCTTTCTTTATTAATTAGTCAATCTAAGAAGAATTACACATTTTTATTAGTATTAGTTTAACTTTAAAATGCATATTTTACTCTTAATAAGATAATTTATTCATACAAATACCTATGGCTTATTTTAATTTGCAATCTTTAAAAGTCTTTTTTCTTCCTTAAACTCCATATCTAATCAAATTAAACACCATCACATAAATTGAGATGAAGAAAACTGTAATTTGAATGAGTCAATTACGTGTATTTAAACTATATTTATTTTAATAATGGATGAGTGGATGTTCCACTAAGGCATGTTTTAAAAATGGATGAGTGGATGTTCCACTAAGGCAAGTTGTCCGCCATCCATTCATTTTCTTCTTATAAATTGTTATTTTGTGGCAATGAAAATGTAAGATACGAACATTGTAATCTGCACTCTCTCTCCCTTTTTCAATCTGCTCCTTTCTATTTTCTCTTACTCTTTTTTTTTTATTTTGCTAAGTTTATTTTATAACACGTTATCATCACAAAGCTCTAATTTTTTTTTCCAGAAAATTAACTTTTATAGCAAATATATCTACTGAAGAAATTTAATTTTAGTTGTCTTTGTTATTTTTTAAATTAATTTTCATCATGTCAAACTTGTCAAAATTGGAGTTTGTGGCACTTGATATTTCTTACAAAAATTATTTATCATGGTTACTTAATGCTGAAATTCACCTTACCGCTAAGGGTCTTGGTGATGCTATTGTCACGCCCCGGGAGGGTACCATAGACGTGGTCGGCACTCGAAAACCATTTTTGGCCTTCAAGCGAACCACTTGGTCCAATCACACTTTCATTCAGTTACACTCTATTAGCGGAAGACTCAAATCATAAGAATACTATTCATAATAAAGCCAAAGGCCAACCACATCTCCATTCAACAACTAGAAAAAATAAAACTAGTCACAACGAAACAATTCAACATCATACACACTCTAGTCTATGAAGCCTCTATCAACAATATAAGATGTGGCAATGACAAATTCATGGCTACCACAAATCAAAATAAAGGAAAACTAACTCAAAGCCGAAAAGATAACTGCGGTATCCTCTGAAAACAAGGAGGACTCACCAACTAGCTGAAAGTGAATAGATCTTCAACGATGCGCCTGTTGATGATCTCTAGTACCTGTCTCTGCTTCATGAAATGATGCAGGCCAAATGGCGTCAGTACGTGGAATGTACGAGTATGTAAAATAGCCGAATAAAACATACATCAAGGTGGAATCAAATCAACTTAGAATCTCAACTCAGAAGAAGGTACAACTCAATCAAGATGTTCTGAGTCTAAACAAAATATAATTTAGACAGGACCAATCACATACAATCCAACCCAATCCATCACAATCCGACTCAGAGTACTATCAAGACCTATATGAGAGTTTCTCTTATCCGACAACCATCACTTATGAGCCAGTGATAGTACAACAAGCCGACGTTGTTGCCACGTCCGTTCATACCTTGCCAGGGTAAGAACGAATCAACAAATCATGGATTCATACCCAATCAAGTCCTATTATATCAGGACAGTAATTTGGAAAATATCTGACTTTAACGGTCTAATCCCTTTCTACGTTTGGCGACAAAGTTATTGAATTCGAGTTATTACTTACTCTTACCCAATTCAGTGCTCGATACTTCTCCCAAGACTCAATGCTCATAAAATTCTATTCAATCAATTCAATCTAATCATATCGACCAGTCTCGTTTGGACTTTTGTCAATTCATCAATTCTATCCCAAATCAAGCCTCTTGACCAATCATATTATCCAATCAACCCCAATCTTATATATTTTTTTTAAAGGCATGTAAAAGACAATGGCCTAGTCTATATCTTTTTTTTTATTTTTTATTTTTAGGAAATCTCAAGAATATTGTTTACTTTACTTTCTATCATCACCTTTGACTAGAAAGAATGTCTTTCCATAGAGGTCTTTTGCCAAACATTATTATTTAATAACTATCCAAGTTGTCTCAAACCAAATCAAACACTTCACGTGAAATTAGGAAATGAATGATAAAGTTTAGCTTTTTCTATATTATTAGAATATATCAAAGTGGAAGTATTATATGAATATACTAATAGGAATATAACTTTTTCTTAAATATAATTTAATTTCATGATGCTAATGGAATTCCATTGAGGCATCAACTCACAGAAATTGGATTCATGCTAACTAAAAGGTTAATCAAATATTGTCCCCATCTTATTTCTAGAAATTTGGATCTGTGAAGGTGTTAAACTAATGAAAACATCCTAACTAACATTTTAGTATTCTTTCTATGTTCCATCATTTGGTAATTGAATTAAACTATAACGTACCAACGGATTCCAAGTTACTGCAAGTTAATTATCTATTGCTAATATAACAAAAATATGTTTAACAACTCATATCAATCAACTCTTAGACATAACAAAATATGTATAACAACTCATATCAATCAAATCTTAGACATAACAAAATATGTATAACAACTCATATCAATCAACTCTTAGACATAACAAAATATGTATAACAACTCATATCAATCAACTCTTAGACATAACAAAATATGTATAACAACTCATATCAATCAACTCATATCAAACATGAAACATTTATCAATTTCTCAACTTATCAATATCAACATAACAAAATCAAGTTAATAGATGTATGAACTCATTAGGACATAAATCTATCAAGAAAATTCAATTCCTATGAAAATTCAATCTCAAAGAAGATGTAGGGCACATGGTGATTTAATCCATGTTTTTAGTAGCCTTACATACCTTAGTGTACATTTTGAAGAAACCTTGATGTTAGGTCTTCAAAGGAAAACTTGAATCCTTGAATTTGAGAGGATTTTATTGGAGATAATTTGAGAGAGAAAGGGATGAAGATTAGGGTTGTTTGGAGAGGCAAGAGACTGAAATTATGATCCAAAACGCGTCCAGTTATGTATATAGATATTAGGTAATTTTACCAAAATATCCCAACAAATTCTGGAAAATCGGCCAAAATTCACTGCAGGTCCTCTCTGTTCGATCAAGCATAACTTTTGACTCCGAACTCGTAAAAATACAATCTTGGTGGAGTTGGAAAAAAGACTCAAAGACCTTTAATTTGATGGTTATGGGACACCCAATTCGTTATATTTTAGGAGATATGGTCATTTGAATTTGACCCTTATACTAACTCATTCGGAAACTTAGCCCAAAGGAATTCTTTGGACTTGGCTTGATTTTTGGGATCCCTTATGACTCTAAATCACATATAATATACTTTAAATACTTATGAATCAATCATAGATCATATATACAATTTCAAGCCTTCGAGTTCGATCTTATACGTACATGAAGAATGGTCCAAATCTTAGTAAGAAAAAAGTTAGGGTGTTACAGCTATAATCGAAGGAAATAAAGCATCAAGTCAGGATAAAGCGAAGGCTATGATATTCCTTCGTCATCATCTAAATGAAAGCATGGAGGTTGAATACTTGACAGTAAAAGATCCACTTGAATTGTGGAAAGATTTAAAAGGGAGGTATGACCACCTTAGGGCAACGGTATTGCCAAGGGCTCGTTATGAATAAATGCACTTACGATTTCAAAATTTTAAAATTATAATTGAGTATAATTCTATTGTATTTACAATAACTTTCCAATTAAAATTATGTAGGGAAACTATAAATGATGAGGACATATTGGAAAAGACATTAACTACTTTTCATGCCTTTAATGTGATATTGCAGCAGCAATATCGTGAAAAAGTTTTTTAAAAATACTCTGAATTGATCTCATGCCTTCTGGTGGCTGAGCAACATAATACTTTTTTAATGAAAAATTATGAAGCCCTTCCCACTGAAACTGCTCCGTTATCGAAAGTAAATGTGGTAGAAGCATAAGTCCAGTCTGAGAGAAGACAAAATAAAAGTCAAGGATACAATAATGTGCGTGAATATAGCAATGACAGAAGACGATATAATAATCGTCGTGGTGTGGTCAACATAAAAGGGAGAACAATATGAGTTCTCAAAATGGCCCTTCAAGAAGTAATTGACATCGTTGTAGAATGAAAGACCACTAAAAGAACGCTTGAGCATTTTGTAAGACTTTATCAAAATTTCTTCAAAAGAAAGGCAAATAGAGGTGGTTCCTCTTCTTCTAATGCTCAGATAGAGTCACACTTGGCATTTGAAAATAATATTGAGGTAAGAACTCCGCATAATGATAATATTGAAGCAAATTTGATTTGAAGAATGACGATTTTAATGACTTCAATGATTTTACTCATTTGGAGGTTGAAGATTTTTTTAGGAATTATAATTGATGTTTAATTTCATTATATGATTTACAATATGTTGTCATTTTTATATACTTTTGATTATCATATTTTTACGTTGATCTATTTAAAAGAAAAGAAGAAAAAAAGGACTTATGTTATTCTAGCAATATTGTTACTTATTTTATCTCTTTTAATGTATTTTTATTTTATGAAGATAAATAAATGTCTCACTCTTAAATTGGACCTAACATGAGTAATAGAGATATGTGCCTTTTAGATAGTGTTACAACGCACACTATATTAAGAGAAAAGAAATATTTCTCTCATTTGGTTATGAAAGGGGCCAGTGTTAATACAATATCCGGTAGTATAATTGAGGGCTCTGGAAGAGCAGCTTTATCACTACATGGGGAACAATATTGACTATTAATAATGCTTTGTATTATAGTAAGTCTTAAAGAAACTTATTAAGTTTCAAGGCTATTCGACAAAATGACTATCATATTGAGACTGTTAGTGAAGGAAAAATTGATTACCTTTATATTACTATAATAAAAGCAGGAAAAAGATTTGTGCATGAAAAATTACCCGCACTTTCTTATGGGTTATACCACACAAGTATTGATGTGGTTGAATCACATGTCATGGTAAATAAAAGATTTATTGACCACAATGAATTTATCATTTGGCATGACCGGTTGGACCATCCCAGTTATAATATGATGTGTAGAATTATTTAAAATTCATATAGGCACACTTTGAAGAATCAGAAAATTCTTCAATGTAAGGAATTCTCTTGTGTTGCTTGTTTTCAGGAAAAACTGATTATTAAACCATCAGCAACTAAGGTTGGGATTGAATCCCCTGTATTTTTGGAACGTATACAGGGTGATATATGTGGGTCAATTCACCCTTCATGTGGACTATTTAAATATTATATGGTTTTAATTGATGCATCTACAAGATGGTCACATGGGAGCTTATTATCATCTCGCAATATGGCTTTTGCGATATTGTTAGCTCAAATTATAAGGTTAAGAGCACAATTTCCAAATTATACAATAAAGACAATTCGTCTTGATAATGCTGGTGAATTTAAATCTCAATCCTTTAATGATTATTGTATGTAGGTTGGAATAAAAGTTGAGCATCCGATCGCTCATGTTCATACTCAAAATGGTCTAACAGAATCATTGATTAAATGCCTACAATTGATAGCTAGACCATTGCTAATAAGGACAAAACTTCCTCTTTCGATATGAGGGCAAGCTATTTTGTATGCAGCAATACTTATGCGCATAAGGCCAATAAATTTTCATGAATTTTCTCCATTACAGTTGGATTTTGGAAGGAAGCCAAATATATCCCATCTTAGAATATTTGAGTGTGCGATATATGTTCCAATTGCTCTATCGTACCACACAAAGATGGGTCCTCAAAAAAGGTTGAAAATATATGTTGGGTATGAATATCCTTCTATTATAAAATATTTGGAACCTATCACTGCAGATTTATTTACGGCAAGATTCGCTGATTGTTATTTTGATGAATCAGTATACCCAACATTAGAGGGAGAACTTAAGCAATTGAAAAATGAGATAGATTAAAATTCATTATCACTATCTCATTTAGATCCTCGAACAAATCAATGTAAGAAAGAAGTTAAGTTCAAAAGATGATTTATTATAGAAAATTGCAAATCAACAGTCGGATGCATTTACTAACCTTCCACGGGTTACTAAATCGCATATCCCAGATGCTAATGCTCAAGTTCGAGTTGAAGTCTCGGTAGGACAACTTATTCAGGCAAATGAGTCTAGGCCACGCTTAAAATGTGGAAGACCAATTGATTCCAAAGATAAAAATCCTCAAAAAAAAAGAATAAATAATCAAGATAATCATAATTTGGGGGCAATTGCTCAAGAAGAGCCCAGAGACACAAAAAATAGTGATACCATCGAGGAAGTCCACGTACTTAAAAATAATGAGAATGAAGAAATCTCAATAAGTTATGTCTCGACAGAAAAATGGTGAAACCGAAATGATATTGTGGTCGATAATATTTTTGCTTATAGTTGCCATTGAAATAACGCAACAAGATAAGGATCTTGAATTAAAATATGTCCATGAATATAGACAGAGAAATGATTGGCCAAAATAGAAGGATGCAATTCAAGCAGAGTTAACTTCACTTGAAAAACGTGAAGTTTTCAAATCAATAATTCGAACACCTGAAGGTGTCAAGCCAGTAGGGTGCAAATGAGTTTTGTGCGTAAACAAAATGGAAAAAGGTGAAGTCGTAAGATATAAAGCACGACTTGTAGCCCAAGATTTTTTGCAAAGGCCTGACATTGACTATATGGAAACATATTCCCCTGTGGTAAATGCAATTACCTTCAAGTATCTATTGAATTTGGCAGTTCATGAAAAGTTTGAAATGCACCTAATGGACGTGGTCACTGCCTATTTATATGGCTCATTGGACCACGAGATATATATGAAAATTCTCGAAGGGTTCAAATAGCCTGAAGCATAAAAGAATTCTAGAGAAACTTGCTCAATAAAGCTTCATAAATTCTTATACGGGTTGAAAAAAATCAGGGCACGTGTGGTACAATCCTCTTAGCGAATATTTGCTAAAAGAAGGACATAAAAATGATCCAATTTGCCCTTGTGTCTTTATGAAAATGTATGGATCTGAATTTATCATAATAACAGTATATGTTGATGATTTGAATATTATTGGAACTCCGAAAGAACTTTCAAAGGCAGTAAAATGTCTAAAAAAGGAGTTTGAAATGAAAGACCTCAGAAAGATAAAATTTTGTCTTGGTCTACAAATTGAATATTTTACAAATAGAATATTTGTACATCAATCAACATATACTGAAAATATTTTAAAGAGGTTTTATATGGATAAAGCACATTTATTGAGTACCCCAATGGTTGTGAGATCTCATGATGTTAATATAGATCCGTTTCGACCTCATGAAAATGATGAAGAGCTTATTGGTGCTGAAATACCATATCTTAGTGCAATTGATGCATTAATGTATCTTGCCAACAATTCTAGACCAGATATAGCTTTCTCTATAAGCTTATTATCAAGATTTAGTTCTTCTCCAACACGAAGACATTGGAATGGAATTAAGCATATATTCAGATACCTCAGAGTGATCATTGATATGAAATTGTTTTACTCAAATGAATTCACGTCATAATTGATTGGTTACGCAGATGTGGGGTATTTGTTTGATCCCCCATAAAGGTCGATCGCCGACAGACTATTTATTTACATATGGTGGTACATCTGTATTATGGCGTTCAACAAAGCAAACTATGGTTGCCACTTCCTCAAATCATGCATTAATAATAGTCATTGATGAAGCAAGTCGAGAATGCGTTTGATTAAGATCAATAACTCAACACATTCAAGAAACATGTGACCTTTCTTTAAAAAGAGACGTTCCAACAATATTGTATGAAGACAATGCTGCATGTATAGCTCAACTGAAGGGAGGATACATCAAATGAAACAGAACAAAATATATTTCACCAAAATTCTTTTTTAGTCATGATTTTCAAAGGAAGGGTGAAATAGATGTCCAACAAGTTTGTTCAAGTGACAATTTAGCAGATATGTTTACCAAGGCATTGCCGACTTCAATCTTTGAGAAAATGAGATACAAAATTGAAATGCGCTGCCATCGAAATAGTAAATGATGTTTTCATCAGGGGGAGTAAAATACGTGTTGTACTCTTTTTCCCTTAGCCAAGGTTTTGTCCTATTGATTTTCCTGGTAAGGTTTTTAATGAGGCAGCATTCAAAGCGTATTACTAGATGTGTGTACTCTTTTTCCTTCACTAGATTTTTTCCCTCTAAATTTTTCCTAGTAAGGTTTTAACGAGGCACAATATCTATGGGTATTCAGGATAACTTTGTATGTTGTTTCTTGTAAAGTTTTTTTTATTACACGTGGACATCCAAGGGGGAGTGTTTTGAAAATGGATGAGCGGATGTTCCACTAGAGCAAGTTGCCCATCATCCATTCCTTTTCTTGTTATAAATTGTCATTTTGTGGCAATGAAAATGTAAGATACGAACACTGCAATCTGCAGTCTGCTCCTTTCTATTTTCTCTTACTCTTTTTATTTTATTTTGCTAAGTTAGTTTATTTTATAACAATATTGATTATTTGTTTTAGTTTTTTTTACTAATACATGTCCAATATAACTTTAGTCATAAAAGCTTAACTAACTAGGAAAATATGACTCAATATTTTTTATACATCAAAATTTACACATAAGTTAATTAGTTAGAAGGGTTTTGTTCTTATTTATACAAAAATTCAAGGGTATTCATATAATAATTTTACCTTTCTACTTAGCTAGATAATCTTTGAATATAATTTTCTCTGATTATAGTTCATCAAATTATTAAAACATTCAAGCCATCAGAGAGAAAGAAAAAAAGAAGGAAAGATTGCTTATAAGATGAGGAAAATCAGTGTTTTTTGTTCAATTTAAACTTAAAAATTATGTTAAGCTAATGAGATTGTATAGGAAAATTAAATAAAATGATGTATTTCCAAGCTATGCGCTAACTAATGAAAATAACAAAGCAAAATATCAACTCACGCTGTGGGACATACGCCGTAAGAGAGAAATTAACTAAGCAAATCATAAACAAGAAATTTAATATTTCTCTAGTCCATATTAATTGAATTATTGATACTTTAATCATAATTCAAAGTAAGTAAATTATTCAAAATTCAAAGAATTATTTAATTTATGTCATTAATATTTTTTAAAAAATATTTCAGCCAATTAATATGAACTAGAAAAAGTATATCGTGTAATTCATTAATTATATACGAAAATTTAATATTACGTAAGCCTTTAATATTGTAGAGCACGTGCTTGCAACAGTTCAACATTTTGTCACTACATTTAAGGTGACAATTACGACTAATAAAAATGACATTAATAGCAACTTGAACAACGAACCACTCACTTCCCTTTCAATTCCAGCCTTTAGCAACATGAGTGCTTCATTATGTTTTTGTTTTGGTTGCAAATCCAGATCGATTTAATTAAGGGTTTAACATGAGAATTTAGTTTAGATATTTGCCCACTCTACGCCTCAAATTTGTGATATTATATATCCAATCATTAAAGGATGTAACTCTTTATAGTTTCTTGATTATTTAACACTCATTTTATTTAAGTAAGGATAAATTGAAAGAACGTCATTAAGAATGGAGTTTGATTTAGCATAATCATCAAGAATTATTTTGGCAACGACACCTAATTGCTTCTGTTTTAAGGCCGAGATCTCTAGATCATTGAAGTTTATGAATCGAAATTATTTCAAAAGCAATGTGGCTTTGTTATTGTTAACATTTTGCATTTCATTTTTACCTCACGTAGATAATTTTCTAATTTGCACTAGAATGAAATATTAATAGGGCGTTATAATTACCATATACATAATGTGAATTATAGTTCAAGATTTTACTCTCTTCTTTATAATTTTAATTAAAGTTATTAGATGGAAAAGAATCAAGATTTGAGTGCCTAATCTCCAAGAATGATGTGCAAACGACATATTTGAAAACTTGCTAATCACTTTTAATAATGTTTCCTAAAGATATACGTAATTGTTTTACTTTCAAATTATTATATGAAATGCATACGCAGCATACAAGAGTAAAAACTACTTCAATAAATTTTAATTATTCGGGGATATGTGTCGGCATAGATTTTTTGGTAATAGTTTCTTCTTTATACTGTTTAGGCGTTATCTAATTTAATGAGTCTAATATGATATAGTATATTTTAGCTTTGTGTATAGCTACAGCCTACAATTAACTTGAATGTGTCCCTCACATGGTGTAATGTCTCTTTCTTCTCAAATTCTCTCACCTTACAACCGCGTCCCTGAGTTCTAGTACTCCCTGATGTATGGTTACAAGGTTTATGTTAAGCAAGTTTATTGTATCAGACCCAGATTAATCCCAATTCGTTATTATCAATGTTGGGCCCCTATTTATAAGTGTTCACGCTTTAGTTTAGGTCTGGCCGTCTGGGTGTGCATGGAGTGTTAAGAAGTCTCACATCGATAGAGGGATGAGAAATTGATCTTCTTATATGGACATGGACAAATCTCCCCTTATGAGCTAGCTTTTGGAGTTGAGTTAAGCTCAGATGTCATATCTTTACATATATTGACAAGTCAGACATGATGCATCTAGTCAAGCTAAGCCCCGCCCCACATGATGCATCGATCGATCATGGGAGATTGACGGGCCACCCAAACCTAAAACCGTATGACCCTCCACGGCTCCATCAAGACTAACGAACCACCACATGCACCACCATAATTCTTTGGCATCACAAACATTGGACAGATATTTTTATAGCCACCAAATCTGCAAGGAAGAAATCCCACTCCATGCACTAGCGGCCTGACATCTTTCATACTTAAGACATGTTGGCCCATGAAATCTTCTACTAGTTGAGTTAACGCAGGCGCTCTTAGTACAATTCATTCTTTAAAATATCTCACATTATTTCACAGTATTCATATATACCTTATGGCTTATGTTGCTTCGCAGTTTCTTTGATTACTAAACGTCTATTCTGAGCAAGTTAAAATTTTATGAGAAAATATTAAATTATGATCTAAAATTTTATAAACATTTGACAATAGTCTAATGTTGACTATTGCTTTGTCAATTCCAAAGTTATATATATACATAAATTTGAAAATATGGAAGAAATAAATGGTGACTTAAAGAGGGATATATTTGCATAAGTCAACCTATCAGTCCAAGTAACATTTGAGTAGGGTATTGACCTACCTCTTTATTAATACAACTTATTTTTATTCAATCCAACGCATTTGATACCTCTACTTTTGTAAATATTACTTAGTTGAGATGACATTTTTTAGCGGGTAATTAAAGTTTTGCACCGTTTCAAATGTAATCAGTGTTATCTCTTGTATTTAAAGTTAGTAAATCAGAAACAGTATAGATGAAAATAAAAAAACAGTATCCGAGTTCACAGAATTTACTGTGTGTCCTTAAGAAATTTAATTCCCTTACTATACCCGAGGTTATAGATTATTTCCTCCCAGGATAAAACGGATAGAACATTAAAGAAGTAGTGGTACCTCAAACTTCTTTAATTCCAGCAAACTCAAAAACAGCAATGTAATCACATAAAGACACAACTTTGTTTGTAAGAAAATATATGCAGAAGAGAGAGAGATTTTCGATATTGAAAACTGAGAGAAGACCTCTCTATTTATAGCCAACAATGAGTTAGAATATACTTGCTCAGAACAGTCTCATCTGTTCAGAATAGGCATAGTGTCTTTTGGTAAAAAAATGTCTTTTCGGAAGAAACGGATCCTTTCCAAAACATTTTCGTGAAATTTAAATAAATCTCATTTTAGTTAATTCCGCGGATTTAATTAATTTAAATTAATCCGCAAATTAATTAATAATCAATAATTTTGAATTAATACTAAATTAATATTCAGAAAAAGGAAATCAATTAATGAGAAGCCGAAGCCGAGCGAGCAATGACAATGCGAGGGACACTTAACCCTTTATGAGTTAAAGGAAGTCTTTCTCAATACAAGGACAAACATTTTTCTTTCTTCTACCAATGAGAGAGAAATAACTTTTTATTTTCCCTTCACTTGATTCACCCACATTTCTCAATTCTTATATACCATTCACACTTCACGTAAACCCAAAAATCAGAATACAACCACTTTTTAATGCAAACAAAATTTGGATAAAAATTTTCCTGGTTAAAGTACAAAATAATTTCAACACCCGGTGTTGTAGTTCAAAATTTTAACAAGTGAAACTTGAGCACTGAATTTTTAAAAATAGTCGAATTTTGAAGCTAAGAAATAAAAATATGATTATCAAATAATTTCTTAAGAGACATGTTAATAAAAAATGTGACATCGGAGGAGTATAAGTTTTAAAATAGGCAATGATGTCTCTTTAAAATTTAAGGACAATCTCTTGTAGAAATTGAAAATTTTAGTGGCGAAATTTAGGAGTTCGAATGTTTCGCTTGAACTTTTAAAAGTTTAAACTCTGGAGATTTTTCATGGAGTTTGAAATAGGTATCATGAAGGAAATACTATATATATATATATAATTAAAATAGGTATCGTGAAATATATGTACATAAAATAAATGTGAACAAGATTATTTTACTCCTGATACAAATTATTGTAATTAACTTTATGATTTTTTTTCTTGAATGTCAGTATGATTAATTTTAAAATCTTGGCTAAACATGATTAATGGGTTGGCAAAATGACTTAGAAGATATTTATATTTTGGGTGAATTGTTAACTGAATCTTTCTACTCCATAAAATTTTAACGAGACACTTGAACTCGTTCAAAATAAGAATTATACTCTTTTCTCCCCTACTTTTAGGTAAGGTTGGTTGAAAGAACATGCATTGCACTTATGGATTGGGGATGGGGAGGATATTAATTTAAAGGATAGCATTAGGACTAGTTTGGTTTTCATGCATTGATACATCACTTTCAGATGAAGATTGGTGAGCCTGGCAATATAGTGACCACTAACAAACATACAGCCTTCTCTCTTTTTCACTTATTAGTTTGTCTCATTCCACTATATAAAACTATTTTACTTCAACAACTCTTGACCTTAAGATGCAAATGGATATGTAATAACACGAACAAAATGAAAAAGCTCTGGGCTAGCTACTTTAATTTATTCTTCAAGTTGATGTAATCAACATACCCTTCTGATCCAAATATTTTACCTTTTTACATGATCATTAGATGCAGCTGCTTCTTCGCCCTTTTATGTATTTTTATCATTTTAATTTAATTATTTGTTTAGTTTGTTTCAAAAAAACTATATCTTCCTTTTTTATCAGTTCTTTAATTTTAATTTTTTTACATATGACATATTTAATATCACAAGATAAAAAAATATTTTGATACGTTTGACATATTCTTAATTTAACATCACAAAATGAATTTTTTTTACTCTCTTAAATTAAGTGCCAAATCAAAACATGACAAATAAAATTAAAATTGGAGAGTATTAATTAGTCCACTACATTATAGGGAATGGTGCAAGCTGTAAAAGAGATGAGAGTTGAAGAGAGTTTGAGGAGGATATGTATGAGGTGCAATTTCGATCAATTAGGTTCACCTTCCAAATGTGGGAAACTTTATCGCTTTGCTGTATAATCAGGGGTTAAATTAAAGGCCATGAAAGCATGATTTGAGAGGAGTAGTGATTTGTTCTTTATTTATTCAATTCATTTTAAAATATTTAATCTAATTCATCCAAAAACTTAGTTGATATGTAGTTTTAATTTATCCATGAAAAACTTGATTAAAATATTGTTTTATTTGATATATTATATACATCCAAAAAATATTATTACACTTTAATACTCCGAGTAAATTAAAATTATAAGAGAACAAATAAGAAATTAAAATTGAATAAGAGTCATGTGTGTTGAGTTATGATTCATCCTATTTCAACCCAATCCATTCCGGACCGGGTAATTTTTGAACAAGTCATTGACTTACACAATTATTAAATACTTCATTAATCCACTTTGATTAGCAAAATTTAGTCTAATCTGCTCATTAGGATCGTTTGATACAGTGTATTAGAAGAAATAATGCATGCATTAGCTTTGTGTGTTTATATAAGGTAGTACCTTGTTTGGTACACTTCTTTTAGCCTAGTGTATTGAGGAGTGTATTAATAGTACATGAAAATCTATGGTATTAGTAATGCAAGAAGATTTAATGCATGCATTAGCATGGCTAAAGACCCAATTGCCCTTCGAAACCTTTTTTGATATCTTTTCCGCCATATTTATGGAGGGTATCTTTGTAAATAAATATTTTTTAAAAAAAATTATACAATACATGCTATTTTTAACACACCATATCAAACAATGCATAAGAAATATTTTTTGCTTAATTAATGTAAGCACAACTAATACAAGTATTATTAATACATATTATTTAGCATTATTCTTATATACCCTACCAAACGAGCAATGAAAAACTCATTCGGATTATCAACCTTTAGTAAATACTTAGATTCGATCTTAAGTGTGAGTTGTTTTGATAGATTAAAATTATTCTAAATTTTTAATATTTTAGGGAAGAAAAAGTCATTGGTGACATTTTTTTCTTCTAATTCTACATTAATTAAGTGAAACGTTTACGCCCATCATAATTATTGATTTATGATAGTGCACTAATTAGTGTAAGAAGATATTGGTGAGAAGAAGCCAAATTAGTGTTGGAGGAAATTGAACTTTGCGTCTTAGTGAAGACTGAAGGCAGAGTAACACAAACTAAAAGAGTAGACAATTATCTCTTTTCTAATAGGCTTCTTTGTCCAATGCCACTTTGAGAAAACTTAGCATACACTCCATGTGCCGATATAGCTAGTTAGGTATATTTTATTATTGTTTCACTAATTTAATTATTACCCTCCTCGTTTTTTTTATAAGAGGAAGTTGATCGTATAATTTAATTGTTACTCTCCTCGTTTTTTTTTATAAGAGAAAGTTGATAGTATAATTTAATTGTTACTCTCCTTGTTTTTGAGAAGAGAGAGTTGATGTGTATGCACTCCTTACATTCAATTCTAAAGTGGTGAATTGGCTCAACAAAGAAGCAAAAATAATGAAAAGTCTAGGGACGGATTTTATTTATTTATTTAAAAGAAAAAAAAAACTCGCCATGTTTCATCAAATTATATCGAGAGAAAAATGTATTCTTAGGCTAATCATTAAAGTTATCTTTGTAATTAATAGATTTGTTAATGATCATTTGCCTATAACTTGTGATATATATTCTCCCATTTTAATTTGTTTGTATTAATTTTTTTTATTCTATTTCAAAAAAGAATGTTTAATTATTTTGATAATTTTTGAATTTCAACTTTTCACATGACATGTTTAATTAAAATCATAAGATTAAAGAACATTTTGATATATTCTATATAATTTTAGTTTTAGACCATAAACTTTAATTTTTTTCTTATTTTTTTAAATTTTATATCAAATCAGATAAATATATTGAGATGGAGGAAGTATAACGTATATATGGTCCCATATATAGTAGGGGTAATCAATATATTAATTATTAAGAGACGATACTGAGGCCAAATCTGATAGATTTGATAGGATGATATAACAAATCACTACAACAATTGGTCAGAATTAACATCATCAACTCCTATAGAATCTAATACGATGTAACTAGTAAAGAATTGCAATTGGAATATATATATCTAATGTACAGAAAATATTGGGCCACGAGCCCACGACTTTGGCAAGAAATTTCCTTAGAATTTAGATATTCTCTTTATTATGAAACATAAAAATTCTAATAAACTTTAAAAGAAAATAATCACGCGGGTTTAGAATTTTATTGAATAATTGGTGATCATTTGGGCAAGAAAAGTGTGAAAGGTAAAGGAGGAAAGAAGCAACATATATAGGAAGCGCGCGGTGAATTGAAGTCTGAAACATGAAAAAAGGAATGCGGTGATAATATATGTGAATAAATGCAGGGTGGCCCCTCCCCTTTTACCTCTAATTAAAGTTTCCTTGAAGGACTTATAATTGGGTTAATAACCATCAAGTAATATACTATCTCCGTTCGATATTAATTGTCATATATACTAAAAATGTTTATTCCAAAATAGTTATCAATTTAAATAATTAGAAGAGAATTTTTTTTAAAAAAAAAAATTGCCCTTAGCATTAATTATTTTAAAATTAAGAGACACGTAAATTGATAAAAATTAAAGAATTAATTAGGAGTATATTAGTTAAATAACACTCCTAATTAATATTTTCTTAAGGATCGTGCAAAACTTTATCATGACAACTAAAAGAAGACGGAGAGTAATATAGAAAGAGTACTACTCCCTTTATTTCATACTGTTAACTGAATTGTAAGGCTTTTTTTTAATGTTTAAAATAAGTGGATTATTTAAAGTTCAAGTTGAAAATTTCTCCTTATTTATATTTTCAAGGTGGTAATTTCAAGAGTTAATTGCTCATATTTATGATTTTACTTTGAATTATTTATATTTTCAAGAATAGCTAAAAGAGAAAAGTGAAAAGTGGTATTCAATTTATGTCCTAATCTTTTTTTCCCCTTAATATATGTGTATTATCTCACAAATTCAGTTAATATATAATAGAGGAAGTATTAAAAAACTATTTCTTCTTAATACTGTTTAATTTTTAAGAAATATTTAATAAATAAAAATATCTTAATAAATTATACTGTGCATTTTTTAATGAATGTTAAACTACATTAAAGTGACTCATTCTCAAACGGAAGGAAAATTTAAATTCATCATCACCATATATATGAACAATAAGAAACAAATAAGGTAATAGATGATGAGAGATGGCACATGTCTTCGTAAAGTAAAGGGGGTTTGAGAAAATGACATAAGTATGTATAATGCATGGGCAACTAAGCAATAAATGCAGAGGAAGAGCTTTAAACTTATTACTCCCTCCATTTTTATTAGGGTGTTTCACACCCTTTAAGAAAAGAATATTAAGATATTAATTAAATATTGCTTTATATTTTTATCCTTATTAATTATTATCAAATTACTCTTTAAAGTGCCTGTACATTAATTAAAGTTTTTTGAACTTATCACACAAAAAATCTAAATAAAAGGTAAAAATGGAAAAACAATCTAAAATATTTTGAAGATTGAACAATCAAGTTAATTTAAAATATAAAAAAAATATCTCAGTAATTCAATTATTTTGAATAAGGGGAGAGGGAGTGGCTTTTATTTTCCAAAAATATTTTCCTGCATGCATGAGCTTTCTCAAAATCAACTTGCACTTATTCCCTGCCCCCAACATGAACTAGCTTGTTTCTTTCTGCTACTAGTACTACTACTATTATTTTCATGTTTTATTGGGGCCAACATGTCACATGCTCATATTAAACAGATCAACCGTCCACCCCTAGAGAAAAACAGAAGAATGAAAAGATCAAACATGCAAATAACAATATAATGCTTGGATGGGGAGTTTTGTTTGGGTATTTGATTATTTTTTTTGATTTTTCATTTGGTGTTCGGAGCTTGTAGAGTCACGATTAAATTTGGATCGCGCACTGTAGGGCTTATTCCGAGTGGCGCTCCCAACAAAAAAAATTTCATTCCCAGAGTTCGAACATGAAATTTCTAATTAAGGGTGAAACAGTCCCACCACAAACCCATATTCATTTTTTTGGATATTTGATTATTAGCTGCATACTCCCTCCCTTCATTTTTATTACTACTATTTTGCACTCTTCTAATGAAAATATTAATAAGTGCTTATTTTACTTTATAAATCTAAATTTAATTACTAGTACTTCAATAAGTTTGAGAAATGATTATGCAATAATAAAAATTAAATTACATCATTGGCGTAGCCACATATAACTCAGGATGGCCAGTCGGACATTCTTCGTCAAAAAATTATATTGTATATAAAAAATTGTACAAAATATATATGTCAAAACTTATTTTTCATACGTATATATTAAATCTTGGACACTCTTAATAAAATTTCTAATTTTGCCACTGAATTAGATGAATATTAAATTCGCCATTTAATTTAGCTTTAAAAATTAGTCAATTGTTGGGGTATGACACATCCAATAAATATTAAAATGCATAAATTAAATGTTACTGTCCACTATTATCCTTTAGATTATTTCCAACTATTCTCTTAAAAATGTAAAATAGTTAAACATCTTATTAAATGAAAAGTAACTATGAAAAAAAATAATCAATAATTCTCTTTAATTTTAAATAATTAACTTATTTTAAACTATGAGAAAAGTCCCAACAATTCATTTAATATGAATTACTTCCTCCTTTCATTTTTAGTTATCGTGTTGCGCTTTTCGAGAGTTTATTTGACTAATTTTTAAAGCTAAATTGAATTATATTAATTCAATATTTTAAAATAAAAATAAAAATATTCAAAAATTATACAAAAAGTATTACAAAATGGAAAAAATATATTTTAAAATATTAACCAAAACTCATATTATGTGACTTTCAAAAAAAAAACTATGACAACTAAAAAGGAAAGACTAGAAAAATTAATTTTATTTCAATTGTTATGCAAAATGGTTCAAATATCCATCAAGCACTTCTTTCCCAAAACACGACATAATTCATAGGGTCTAGGTTTTAATTTGTCAAGCTTGGTTTCCCCCGGGCTTCCACCTTGCTACATTTCCTCGAAAACAGTTGCTTTGTTTCGATTTATATGACACAATTTGAATTTTAAGAGTTAAGCCTTTTAATTTCGATTGTAAATTTAAAAATAAATTTTATTTTTTAAAAATATAATTTTATATTTGAAAATAACATAAAAAAAACTCTATAAGTCATAATAAATAACAATTCAGAATACTTAAAAGACATTAAAAAAAATGACATTCAAGAAAAAATTCATTTGACTCTTGATATCCAAAAGTCTCGTATAAATTGAGACCGAGGGAGTATATGTTATATGGAGGTTTTTCCCATGCATTAATATTAGAAAAACATGGAATCGACTTTATTAGAGATTGCTTTATTTTTCAATATGAAACTTTTCGATGTGAATTTAAATTTAACACAAATATCAAATAACTAATCGAAAATCCGGAAATAAAAAACAATAGTATTAAAGAGGTAGGACAGTCAAATTAAAGAGGAGCAGAATTTAGTGAGACTGGGGGATTTTTTTTTTCCTTATAAAGATCTACAAACTGCTTTAACATTTTAATTTACTTTCTTCTCTTGAAAGAGTGTGTTCTCAAAATTTAATTTTTAACTGACTTTGAAGTTGATCTAACCATTTTCTAAGTAAAAAAGTCTTTAACTCATGAAATTTTAATATTTTTTCGAGCAAAATACATATTTCAAACACAACACTCTAATTTTTAATTGAACATCAAATATTATTTTTATTTCAAGTATCAGCAAATTCATATTCAAACGTATGCCTAATTTCTCGGATAAGAGAGCCGTTCTCCTTGAGTTAAATTAGACCACCTTTAATTTCTCGACTCAAGTCTACATTTTTCTAAAAATTTAATATTAGATGGAGGAGGTTAGTCTTAATTAAGGACCCGGCCTTATCAAGAATTTTATGTGGAGCTCGCAAGAACAAAATTAAAGATGTGGTTTCATTTAATTTGATACGACATGAATCTTTACTTTTCCACTTGACATATGAACTACTGCTACCATAAAATAATTGATGAACTAAGAAAGATCGTTTCACATAGATGTTCTGTGCCCAACTTGACCCTGCAAGGGCCTTATAAAATTTAAGAATAAAAGAAAGATTTTTTTTTTCAAAATTTATAGTAAAATATATGTTATTGATATTTATCTTGCATTATAAATCATCTTATTATAGATTAAACAAGAAGTTAATAATTGATGAACTAAGAAAGATCGTTTCACATAGATGTTCTGTTCCCAACTTGACCCTGCAAGGGCCTAATAAAATTTAAGAATAACAGAAAATTTATTTTCAAAATTTATAGTAAAATATATGTTATGGATATTTATCTTGCATTATAAATCATCTTATTATAGATTAAACAAGAAGTTTAAAGTTAAAACTATTACTTTTTTCGTCAAAACAAGTGTCGTTTTAGCTCATTTCACGTCCATTAAAGAAAAATATTTCCTCCATTTCAAAATAATTGAATTGTTGGAGTATTTTTTAGTATTCAAAATAATTGAATTGTTCACTATTCAATATAGATGTTGAAATTTTGTCCAATTTTACTCTTCATTAATTAAATTTTCAAGGATGAGTTCCAAGGACTTGATTTTCTTGGAAATTTTTTAGTACATTAATGTGATTTAACTTTTCATTGACTATAATACTTTATATCTTCCAATTTTTCCCATTCATCTTCCTATCAAATTTGAAGAAAAAAAATTGCAAGAGAGTTAAGAGATTTTAGAGTATGACATTTTTCTCATTCATCTTCCTAAATTTTAAAGTTTTTTTACTTCCAAAAATTTGTTGCCAATTTTAAGATATTTAAGATTGTTAGGACCAAAAATTTTACCTCCAAAAATGCTAAACATATCTAGAGGGAGTAATATGTTAAGTAATTCTAAGGGACTTTTTTGGATTTTGTTTTAGAAATAAATGAATGAATTAAATGAGTATTGGGAGTTAGTATGATCATTACTAATGTTTTGGAGTTTGAAAAAGGGCAAAAATGAAAAAAATGACTAATTTATGGTTTTTTTTCTTAAAATGTGTGCAATATTCCAATAATTCAATTATTTTTAAATGGAGAGAGTAATAAATACAAAATATAGTTTACTAAATTATCCTTATTTGTTAGATGTTTCTTGAAAATTTACTATTACCAATAAAAAGAAGTAATTCTTTGATACCGTCTCTGTTCCTTTTTACTTGTTAAATTTTGACTTGACACATCTATTAAAAAAATAATGATTGATATAGTGAGTTTACCATTTTACCCCTATTAATTGATAGAGTTTTAAATATATTTGCTCACTATATTTTTCAAAGACATTAACTCAATGTTAATAAATTGAGGGTCTAATGGAAAGAATTTTTTTTTTCTTTTTTCTTGATTTGTAAAAAAGGAAGTCAAATTAAAAAATATTTGACAAGTAAATAGTAACGATGTCACGACCCAAAATGGGCCGTGAGTGGCACCCACACTTAACCTCCTGGGTGGGAGAACCAATAATATAAACCCCAACTAATACTAATAATGTGGAAGCTCAAATAAATACGTTTTCCCCAAAACCTGAAAGTCATCACATTAAGGACATCTAACTTTTAAAATACTAAGTTTAGAATGTCAAACACTAAAATAAAATAAGTGACATAGTTCGTGTCCGAACACTAAGGACATCATGTCGTGACTAAGAGAATTCATCGTCAGCTAGAAGGATAGCTCACCCTGAAATCTTATGAACTGGAGACTGACTAGAGCTGAAGTCGAGTCGAAGCCGATGGAAGACTCACTGCACTCCACAAATAAAACAAAGAAAGATACAAGTAGGGGTCAGTACAGGACAACATGTACTGAGTAGGTATCATCGGCCGACTCAAAATAGGGATCAATATGCAATAAGTAATAGCGGAAAATCAACCGTAGCACTTAATATGTGGCAACCAACAAGATCAAGATCAAGTGACAACACAATGAACAATTTCATAACCAATCAACAATATCAAGATCACACAGGAGGACTCATGCCTCCACATCACACTTTTTTGGAAAATGAGTTATTGGAGATTGGGTAGCATTAAGTCATTTTAAATTGTTCTTATTTTATATTACCGTGCCGGAATGTGACACCCGATCCAATAATACCGTGTCGGAACGTGACACCCGATCCAATAATACCGTGTCGGAACGTGACACCCGATCCAAATATACCGTGCCGGAATGTGACACCCGATCCAA
Organism: Solanum dulcamara; assembly: GCF_947179165.1. NCBI lineage: Eukaryota > Viridiplantae > Streptophyta > Magnoliopsida > Solanales > Solanaceae > Solanum > Solanum dulcamara. The sequence continues at coordinate 46,798,423 of NC_077247.1, forward strand.
ATATACCGTGTCGGAACGTGACACCCGATCCAAATTAATTTATCATTCTTCATGATTACATTCCCCTTCATTAACAATATTTTATCAAGCCTTCTTTATTCAAGGCACCATTTTTGATAGGGCAAGTTCAAGATTATGGATTTCATGGCCTCGGGATTTCAGACCAATCACAACAACATAACAATCATCCAAACCACAACAATTAAATGTGTAGTAAACTTCACACATTACTCAATGAATATCAATCACTATTAAGAGTCTATCTATGATATAGAATAAAAACCATAACCTACCTCCATCGAAGAACCAAAGTAAAGCAAGCTAATCCACCAATGTCTTTCCTTTCTTCAATGCCTCAGACCAATTTCAATCTATCAAATATATAATATTTATAAGTAAACTAATCCGTAAACACCAATATTATATATATGTTTAACCTATACCCAATAACTCACCCAATTCTATAGTCACGTTCCTAATCTTGATGCCACTTAACATGTAAACTCCCATATTTTTTGAATTTTAAAACTAGGGTTAAACCTCAATTAAATTAAATAATCACTTTAAAATTTGAGCCTTTCGTAACGCTTCCGAACGATCAAAATCTATTCAAATACATAATCTTCATAAGAATACGAACTCAATGACACCCATATTGCTATATTTATTTTCGAATCAAAAATTGGGTCAAAAAGTCATTCCGAGTCATTGAAGTCAAATCTAAAATTTTCTTTTTGATTATGTTCGCTCATGATAAAATAAACTCACATGTCAAATTTCAGCTAAAACGGATCGTTATTCGACCCCCAAATCAAGATTTTATGTGAAGAACCCTAGGGTCATATTTTCTTATTTCAACATTATTTCTCCACCAATATACCCTAAAAATATGTTCATAATCACATAAAAATTTAATGGAAAGGATGAAAATAATTACCTTGACGTTTTGAAATGAAAATTCCTATTTTTCTCTTCTCCTTTATTTTTCTTTTCCCTTTTCTTTTCTTTCTTCCTCCGTATTTTTTTTCCCTAGCTTCTGCGTTTGTTTTCTTGTTTGCGCCGCACCTTCCTCTTCTCTTTACTTTTCTAATTAAAATATAATTATGTATCAAAAGTAATAAATCCTATCCTTTTCCTTTAATAATTGGTATAGATTGTTAAATAAATTATCAACTTAGCCCCCTAATTAAATTAGTTATTTAAATTTACTCTCAACTAAATAATCATAGTTATCGAATGGTCCAAATACCTATTAAAAATTTACGGAATGAGTCTTTTATAAAATAAAAAGTTCTAGTTCTCAAAACGACCTAATGGGTCGTTACAAACGAAGAGAGTCTAAGAGTATAATTCAAAACACAATGTATTATTTTTTGTCTTAAATTTTTAAAGCGATAATTATTTTGAATTTTTTAATTTTATTTTATCAAAGTGACGGTTATTTTGAGATAAGGAATTAGTATTATTGGAAAATAAATAAGTATTAAAACTAAAGGTATACTTAAAATTAATGAGGTTGGCCGCTTAATATTAGGATTGGTGGTACGAGGCAAATGCAGAGAAGGGAGGGGGGCACTTTGATTTGATGATATATATCAACGTGTGGGCAGTAGAGGATGGCCATATTGTTTTAATTGAAATGACATTTTGGTCTAATTAACTTAATTTCGTAAGATTGAGGGCACCCACTGCTCTTTCCTTCTCTGATTTGGACTCATCAATGATTTAATAAAATCACTCCTCATATCTGAAAACAAAAACAAAACACAATATCCAAATTTAGCTCACTTATAATTGGAACAATTTTGCAATTTTGTCTAGCTTATAATATTGTTAGTGCAATTTTCTATCATTCTCATGAAATGAAAAGCTTTATCCGGGTCTGTTCTGTCTTTGCTTGTTTCACTTAAAGATTTAAGTTAGGTATATTGACTATTGACAATGTAATTTTATATATAGAATAATGCTATTTTGACCGATTAGTATATTACGGACTAAGTCGTAGGAGTTGGTGTGAAGGATAAAATCAAATAATTTCGAGACTAAATTATAGTGGCACTTAAGTTGGTGTTTGGTTGACAAGTATGTAAGTTATCCCTCTTCTCGGGTGGTATACTAATCCGGGATAAAATAGGTAAATGACAAACATATCCCTTTAAATATTTTTATACCTTACTTTTCACATTCATATGTATTTACATTATTTTTAGTACCATAGATAACAACATTCACTCCTTATTTTTATGACAATTCTTCATATTTTTTTTATTAAAAAATTATACTATATAATATAATTTTTATTTATAAATTTATTTGACTAATTCTTATGTTTATTTATATTTTGATTTCTCATAAAAATTTTTTACTTTAACAAACTTAAAATGAAAATTTTAAATTAAATAAGAAGAAAATTTTATTTTTAAATAATACAGACATCATGAAAATACACACATAAAAATATTTAAAATAAAGAAGATGAAAGTTTTATTTTAAGAATGAATATTGAATAACTAAAGCTTGCAAAGAAAATATAAAAACTAAATAAAGTGAAGGGTATTTTTGTAAACAAATAACCTATTCTTAAAATTTATGCAATGCATATTATTTTGAATACAACAAACCAAACATTCAATAAGAAATAATCTCAGTATAACTTATTCCATCATAACTAGTCTCATCATAACTTGTATTCAAACCAAACGACCCGTTAATCTATAAATATGGACTCTTTTCATTTTGAATATGACAAATCAAACAAGCAATAAAAAATACTCTCAGCATAACTTATTCAACATAACTAATTCTATTGTAACTTGTATCCAAATCAAACTATACCGGATTCCTTCAGATAGTAGCATATTTCAATGGCCCAATACCATTCTAATGGGCTGTTCTAAGTTGGTGGTGTAATTTGATGCCCACTATTTTACTCAAACCATTTTTTTTTTTGGGTTCCTAATTAATTACCTTCTGGTAATATATAATAAAATGAACTTTACACTGAGGGATCAGATTAGACTTGGTAAATTCCAACTTCAGAAAATAAAAGTTTGAAACTTCAGATCTCAAGTTTGAAATTTAATTTAGAAGTAACTAAAATTTAACAAACTCCGGCTAGGTTTAATTCTTACATCGGGCAACGGGCGTACTATTACTTCGATTCATACGAAGGACTCCAACTTCTTATATCTAAGAGTTTATTTATAAGGTGTATACTTTATCTAAATCTCATAGTGAAAAAACCCAATTATAATTTATTCTTCATTTTTCTTAAATTACTCGATTTTCCTGATTTTTCCCAAATTTCTGATACATTAGTGGTTCTTCTGATACATCACATTTTGGGTGTATAATAATTAATGCTGTTGATTTATTTATGGATAGTAACGTAATTTAAGTTAGGATTGATTGTTTCAATCAATTATCGTGCTAATTAAGAGAAATAATCCTTAAAAAACGTAACAGTTATGAAGAGAAAGAAAATCTCAAAAAACAGAGCATAACTGTGAACAAAAAATTCAATCCAAAATTTAATTTTCATCAAGATATTCATCTCGTTGACAAAACTTCAGACATAACAGCAAGAATATTGGACTCAAACAGGACCATTGATGACATACCAGAACCAACTGCTGTATCATTCACAAGTGCAAGTCCTTCCTTAGGCTGCAGCTCAAAAAATCCATCTATAACTCCAGCAATGCGGAACGCTTCCTCAGCATTAAGTTTCTCACCATTGGGTCCAACAGCCTTGGAATTAGGCCTACTAGTGAGCAAACCAACAGTGTAGGACAACGGGACAAGATCACTCGAGGCAGTGATCGTGCCACGTAGAGGCAAACACGGGGTTTTATTGTTGTCGATCAACTTTGTAATTGCTTTCAAGATTTCAAATCAACAAGATGTATCAGAAATATTAAAGCTTGATACATGATAATCTATTACAAAAATAAGATGTATCAGAATCATTAAATCTTGATACATGAGAATCTAATACATAAACAAGATGTATCAGAATCATTAAATCTTGATACATGAGAATCTGATACATAAACAAGACGTATTAGAATCATTAAATCTTGATACATGAGAATCTGATACATAAATTAGATGTATCAAAAGCAGTAAAGATTGATACATGAGAATCTGATACATAAACAGGATGTATCAGAATTGTTACATCTTGATACATGAGAATCTGATACATAAACAAGATGTAACAGAAGAACTAAAGCTTGATACATGAGAATATGGTACAAAAACAAGATGTATCAGAAGCAGTAAGGCTTGATAAATGAGAATCTGATACATAAACAAGATGTATTAAAAGCAGTCAAGTTTGATATATGAGAATATGATACATATACTTTCATCTTATATTCGAGTTTGATACATGAGAAAAACTTAAAAGTCTGTTAAATTGTTGAATAGCCAAAACAATGTTTACTATTGGTGCAAAAGCATAATTGTACATTTTACTACTATAAAATTCAAAAAAAAAACTACTCGACGTCCATTGGTTCTCCTTGACTAGGAGAGATGAAATCTCTCTTAGGTTTTTTTGGATCGTCATTTTCGCTAACATAACCATTCTTGGCCTTCTGACAACCATAATTCCACAATAGTGCGGCATATCTTGAATGGAAGAATTCGGCATGTAGAGCAATAGCTGGAATAGAAATTCCATCACTAAGATATTAGGCAAAAATAGACAGGAAAACACCATAATCCCTGCAAAAAAAGGAATACACAACTTTTAAAAAAATAAAATTGACATATAAATGATTTAAATACAACTTGAACTCGATACATAAACAGGATGTATTAGAAGCATTAAAGCTTGATATATGAGAATCTGATACATAAAAAAATGTATCAGAAGCAGTAAAACTTGATACATGAGAATTCGATACAAAAATACGATGTATCAGAAGCATTAAAGCTTGATACATAAGAATCTGATACATAAACTAGATGTATCAGAACCAGTGAATCTTCAGAAAAAATGACATTTTAAAAAAACACATTTTATATGAACTCATACCTTTGGGAGATTAGGGCGTGTTGTAACCCCTTCAATCTGCTTGTCTGCTTCTTTGGGTGCATGTTGAACAGGAGATTTCGACTTCAATTTCTCACGTAGCTTATCCATCACTGCTCGATTGTTACGATGTTTGGATCTAACCTCATCGCAATCTTCCCAAGATGAATCAGAACCCGATGAATCAAGAATTTCTTGATTTTCATTCAACTGTTTGAGACCAACACTAAAAGATGGAGCGGATTTCATATATATCAGTGAAGAATATGAGTAAAAAAAAATAAAAAGTTACAGAAGAAAACAGAGGAAATCGAATGAGGTGAGAATGAAGTGAGATTCCAGATAAGGAAAAACTTGAATATACCTTACTTAGAAGCTTGAAATTGAGTAATAGATGGACCGAAATTGAAAAAAAAACTGCCAACGACGAAGCTATAGATTAGGCGTGAATTTAGGATAGTTGAGTGAAGTTAAATGTGATGTATCTGTGAGATGGAGAGATAGTTAAAAAAAAGAGAAATTTTTAATATTTTTTTATATGATAAAAAATATTAATAAATATAATATTATAATATGTGTAAGTAAGTAATTTTCCCTTAAAACCCAATATCTTATACATCACTGGCCACATAGTCCACAACGTCCTATAAAATTTGGCCTTTCAAGGCTTGCTCCGCCAAGTTCAAGGGAAACTCTTTAAACAATTAGTCACTATATTGGGCCTTTTCAGAATATCCAATCCAAGCTTCCACCAAATAATGTTTTTGTCCTTTACGAGCAAAGCCAATCCAAATGGGCCCTAAAAAGGAAAACAACACAGGTGGAAACGAGGGAGAAATTACTTTTGTTAAGGCATCTGCTTTATCATTCCCCCCCCCCCCCCTTTTTTTTTCCCTGTTTCCAGAGTGTTCCTCTTTGCTTAGCTCTTTCCTAAAGTAGAAGAAGAAATTTGGAAGAGATCTGCTCTACCGGATCTTCAAAATTAGTACCACTTGTAATTACTCCATATTTATTGGAGTATCTATATGGCATGCATAAACAGAGGATGGGATGTTGTAAGTAGAAATATCAGGAGCTGCCTCACAAGGAAAAAGGGGATCGAAAACAGAGACAACAGCATAGCAGAAAGATGGGAGATTTTGAGTGGAAAGAACAATTGGGAAGGCTTACTTGACCCTTTGGATTACGATCTTCGACGATACCTTATTCACTATGGTCAAATGCCTCAAGCCATCTGCGATTCATTCAACAGTGAAATAGCTTCAAAGAATTTAGGAACAAATCGATACTCCAAAAAGAATCTCTTCACAAGAGTGGGGCTCGACAAAAACAACCCCTACAAATATCAGATCACCAAATATATCTATGGAGCTTCAGATGTACCAAGTAAAACTGAAAAGATCAAAGCATCAAATTGGGTCGGGTTTGTTGCTGTTGCCACTGATGATGGTAAAGTTGCATTAGGAAGGAGAGACATTTTAATTGCTTGGAGAGGCACCATGTGTCCTGCAGAATGGAATGATGATGATGACTGGGTTTTGGTCCGACCCACAGAAATCTTTGGAGAAAATACAGATGACATTCTTGTACACAGAGGTTTTTATTCAATTTATACTTCTCTTGATGACGCTTCAAAATTCAATCGAACAACTAGTGCCAGAGACCAGGTGAGCTACCTCCCTGTTTTCTTTTTATACCGTTTTTATTTTAATAAATTGGGGGAAGCAAAAAGGGAAATGAGTGAGGAGCACCAAAAAATTCCAACTAACCTTCTAACATTTCTAATATGTTTATGTTTAGACATAGGTTTAATACTTACAATATTTAGCACTATAATTTAAGCTTCTCGTTTACTAGATATAGAAATATCACCACACGTTCAAGGCCATAAATTCTAGTGTACTTTTGATACTTGTGAAAAGTCTTTTTCGATTAGCAACACTACTCTTTGAGACACATTCAAATTTTATGCTTTCAAACAAATAGGTTCTTGAAGAAGTTAAACGGTTGGTGGAGCAATACAAGAGAGACAACGTTAGCATTACTCTAAGTGGCCACAGCATGGGTTCAGCATTGGCCACACTATGCGCAGTTGACATAGTTGTCAACCAAATCAATAAGGAGTATCCAGTAACTGCATTTTTATTTGCTAGCCCACGAGTTGGAGAGGCCAATTTCAAGAAAGCTTATAAAAAATTGAAAAATCTTCAAATCTTGCGGATTAGCAATGCCCTTGATGACGTTCCGGAAAAGCCAGACCGTGGACAGGTCGAAGGTTCTGGAACAGATTGGAGAGTGTATGAAGATGTTGGCTTTGAGCTTCCAATTGATACTACAAAATCAGAGTACCTAAAGAAAGGCATAAATAATCATATTCTGGAAGTTTATCTGCACGGAGTTGCTGGAACACATGGACCAGAAGGAGAGTTCAAGTTGGAATTAAATCGGGATATTGCTTTGGTGAACAAGGAAGCGCCCTTATTGAAGGATGAATATGGTGTACCAGCGGTGTGGTGGATCGTGAAAAATAAAGGAATGGTTCAACAAGAAGACGGATCTTGGACTCTCAATGATCGTGAGGATGATAGTGATCTTTCAGAATAAAATATATCAATTTCTCAAAAACATTTTTTTTTTGATCTGGGCAATGCGATCTGTTTTTCGGTATGTATCCTATCTTTATGATAAGTGTAATATGTTAGACTTCTAATTGCTTTGCAATTAATTTTGATCATGTGGTTGGTTGGTTTGGATAAATGGGGTAAAGCCGTATAATGTATTCCTTCCTTGAAAATTTAGCAAGAAGGCAAATGATGCATTAAGATTAAGGATCAACCATTAATTACATTACTATAATTGTATTTAATACTAATAGAAAAGTATATAATTGCAAAAGAAAAGAATACCTTTACTTGGGAGGGACGGGAGGATACAACAAATCATATGTTAATACGGTAAGGTGAAATATTTATTTTTAGAATAGGGCCAAATAAAATGAACTATTCCAACCAATGCTGTCGTGATAATGACAAGGCGTTATTGAGTAAAGGACTTCTCAATGTGAAATAGCGATGTGTTCATTCTCCAAAAGAAGCAACATTAAGTGGCGGCCACAAAATTCCTTTTCTTAAAATGCAAGAATCATGACTTGCTATGTGAAAACGGCAAGGATTTCCCATTTTGTTTTAATTACATGGTTGCTTTTTTATTTGATCCAACCACCATGTTGTCTCTTCTTTTGTTTCATTCGGTGTTAATCTAGTTTGATTCGCGTAAACCTTATTAAAGTGAAAAGTAGTATATTCTACTATGATATTTTTCATATTTAAAATACGAACTTAAGACATCTATTAAGGGTGAAGAGATTCAGTTCATATATACCATTACAACCTTCGTAGTCATGTTGTCAATTCGACTTAATGTAGATATTTTATTTTAACGCTTTCCTTTATTTTCTTAAATCTTTTCTTTCCACTATATTTTTGCTCTTTCCAACTTTTAAGAGAATTGGTCCGATAAAAAACTTAGGATCATTTGGATCACGAACTAAATTGTATCGTGATTATAATATAGTGCATAAAATTGTAATATAAAGACTAATAGGTACTATATTTTTTGTGCATATGTTTTTCTTTTAGAAAATGAGACATGCCAGCGTAACATTTAAAAGTTAACCCTTGTTTTTAAAGTATCTTGAAAATTAAAAGAAGACCCTATCAAAGTTATTTTTGGTCTCGGATGTGCTTTAATATTCCCTTAAAAGAAAATCATCATTTAAGATTTTTTTTTAAAATTTTGGATCTGATATAAAATAATATGAGGTTCAGTATCTATGAAATTATGATGGCATTGGTTATACTGAAAATGAAATTTCGACTGGACTGATTTTATACCAAAATTATATTTCTAGTTCCAGTAACGTCCAAATAAAATGATCCCTATAAGAAAATAAGGAGGCCAAAATTAGGACTTTTTCTGAGTAGAAATTAATTTAGCTCATGAAATGAATGGAGAGAAATTTATGTTTGAAATTGTTTTTGCAATGTCAGCATGACAGCCAGAGTACAGAATGGAGATAACAAAAGCAACAGCAAAACTTGTCAAGATAAATGAATGATTGCAATTTGGTTACTGAAAAGAAACAACGAGAATAATTTGCCCATAAAATTGGAAAAAATATTTGACTCTATCTTGTAGAAGAAAAAATAAATAAAAAATCGTGTAGCACAACTCACACTATAATCACTCAAAAATTATTTCCTTAAATGATATTTTTACATTGTCTTGCACCAGATAACATTATTTTTATAGACAAGAAAATTTATTGCTATGATTATGACATTATTAATTTGTTTATAAACTATTAATTATCTTAATTATGATTAGAATCTTGATTTAATCAATTAAAATCTTAGTCATTAATTCAAGCAAAGTAAGAACATGAGCTAGATCTATGAATATGGGAATATATATATTTGGCCGCCCAATTAATGAGGATATCTAGAACCAACACAGTTGGACCACCACAAGTTTTGCCCAAACCTCTACTGATATTTAAATTCGAATGTTGAAGTACAATAAAAAAGCAGAATAACTAACAAATACCACAAGAGCAAAAATGTTCAAAGCAAGAAAAAACCCAAGGGGAACCATAGGAAAGATGCCCATGCCCATATTGTTATTAGCACTTTGCATCTTTTCTATGGTTTCTCCGACCATAGAAATGATGAAAAATCCAAACAAAAATATGGGCAATATAACAGAAAGATGGAGGCTTCTTAGCGGAAATAACAATTGGGAAGGGTTATTAGATCCACTTGACAATGATCTTCGTCGATACCTCATTCACTATGGTGAAATGGCACAAGCAGCTCGAGACGCCTTCAACACCAACAAAATGTCAAAGTATGCTGGAAGTTGCCGATATTCTAAGAAGAATTTCTTTTCTCAAACGGGGATTGAGATATCGAATCCGTTCAAGTATGAGGTAACCAAATATATTTACGCGACATCATCTATACAAGTTCCGGAAGCATTCATCATAAAATCATTGTCAAGGGAAGCTTGGAGTAGAGAGTCTAATTGGGCTGGTTTTGTTGCTGTAGCTACTGATGAGGGGAGAATTGCATTAGGAAGAAGAGATATAGTGATTGTGTGGAGAGGAAGTGTTCAGACTATGGAATGGTTTAATGATTTCGATTTTATTCAAGTTTCAGCATCTAAAATTTTTGGTGAAAAATCTGATCCTAAGGTGCATCACGGTTGGTATTCTGTTTATACCTCAGATGATTCGCGATCACCATTCAATAAGGCCAGTGCTAGAGACCAGGTAAATTCATTTATTATGTCTTTTCTGAATTTACCATTAGTTCTGTTTGGATAGAGAGTAATAATCACGAATTCCATTTTAGGTGTTTGGTGAAGTTCAAAGATTGGTGGAACAATACAAGAACGAGGAAGTTACCATAACGGTAACAGGGCATAGTATGGGGGCAGCCATCGCAACATTAAATGCAGGGGATATAGTTTTCAATGGAATTAACAAGGGATTTCCGGTCACTGCATTTCTATTTGCAAGTCCTAGAGTGGGAGATGAAAATTTCAAGAAGACCTTGTCCCAACTCGAAAATCTTCGATCTCTGAAAATCCGAAATGCCCCGGATATAGTTCCAAACTACCCGTTGTTCGGCTATTCAGATGTTGGGATCGAATTGGTCATTGACACTAGGAAATCGGGCTATTTAAAAAGTCAGGGAGATCAGAGCAGTTATCATAATACGGATTGTTACTTGCATGGAATTGCTGGAACACAAGGATCAAAAGGAGGATTCAAGCTAGAAGTGGAACGAGATATTTCACTGGTTAACAAGTATTTGGATGGGTTAAAAGATGAATATGGAGTACCAACTTCGTGGTGGGTTGAGAAGAATAAAGGAATGGTTCAACAACAAAATGGATCCTGGATTCTCGTGGATCATGAAGATGATGATTTTTAGCTCTCTTTCAAGCAAAAATATAGATCTTAGATTTGTGAACAGAGAAAAATATGCACGGGTTTTGATTCATCAGATAGACACGTATGAGAAAGGATAAATTTCTTATCTTTTGTGTTATATTTGGAGGCAAGGCCAAACGATATATAACATCTCAGACGTGAGTTTTTTTTTTTTTTTATAATTTATATATATATTTTGCTTCAATATACACTAAAAATTGCGGCAATATTAAATATCACTACAAGAAAAATAACTTTTAGCGGCAATAAATAGGCACATTAACAAAGAGTGTTAAAATCTTTATCGGCAATAGTTAATTGCCATTAGATTAAATATCACTCTAGGATTTAGCGACATTTACAAAGAGTGTTAATTGCCTCTAAAAAGACATTTTTAGTATCAATTAAGCTATTGAAGTTAATTAATTATCGCTAAAGATCATTTTTGACATAGTGTATGAATATTTATTACTAGTGCTCTATATAAAATGTAGCTATGGATGCAACATTAACATAATTGACGCTAAATATTTTTGCGACAATAAATGTTGTCGTTAAGCAAATAATGTATTGTCACTAAATATCTTTCTTGTAATAGTGATACAAAACGGACAATTCTATACCAATCTCTCCAGATAAGCTAAAGGTCTCTTACTACTGGACAAATTAATTGTAATGACCTGTTAGTTTCCCCAGCAGAAGGTTGATACTTGTTTGATTCTAAAGTCTTTCATAAAGATTCTTTCCGTAAATTTAAGTAAAAATTTTGGACTTTTCGATAACTTCAGTTAGTTAGTTAATGGGTGGTTTTAAATATTTAATTTGAAAAGATAATTAATGGGCCAAATCCATAATTGATTTAATACCCTATATCATTTGACCCATGTGAAAAAAATGAATTAAATTAAGTAGGGTTTACTATTTTTGAGTTATAACATAAAGGAACCTCGGCGTCAAACACTATTGTGTCAGGGAGGCTAACTTTGCTCTTCAGGTAAAAGCCTAAACACAGCCTTAATCTCACTTTATACATATTAATTGTAAGCGCCTGTACATAAATCAATAACATATTGATTGGTTGGGGAAAAAACTTGAAATTTTTAATTGTTAATTCACTACAGCTGATAGTTGCAAAGTAGTTTTAAAAAAATGGGAATATGATTAATGGGCCAAATCATGATGCAATGATGATTCAATCACTGCATAATAATTATTGTACAAATATAATGGTTAATAATTTATGTTTATTGGGTAGGTTGGCAGTAACCGTTTATTTTGTGCAGATTTCGTACATTATTATCACAAGAATTTTGATAAATTGATGTTTTAGATCTGCGGATTTTAGAACAAGATTTTGGTATTTAGAGAAAAATTAAGATTTAACCCTAGGCTTGAAATTTGAAAAATATGAGAGTTGATATGTTATTTGACATCAACATTAGGAACTTGATTATAGATTTGGGTCTAGACTAGACATATGGGGTGTTGTTAGTTTCAAAATCTTATTGTGATTATTTATTTGACTAGATTACATTGATTTGAAGGCCCAACGAAAAGGGAAGACTCAAGTCCCTGAGTGATTGCACGATTATTTGAGGCAAGTGAACTTCTAAACCTCAGTTTAAGCTTGTAGATGCTAGTATTTCCTTGTTATGTGCGTTGGGGAGTAATGAGAATTGGACTGGGTTATTGACTGTATAATTGACCTTGAAAATGAAGATATGGGGTATAAAATGACAACCTAATGACGTGTATTGGTGTGATCGATGTGATGAGATTATTGACTTATTTGAATATATGAAATGACTATATTGATATGAGATATGAAAAGTTATTGTTGATATTATGTTATTATCGTGAATTATATGAACATGAATTGATTGCATTGGTTCTGATATACTGTGGTGAGATTGAAAATGATATGAAACAAAGGAGTCGGGCCACACGCTCCGTGGCAGGAATTATGAAATACAAGGGGTCGACCACACGCTCTGTGGCAGGATATGTATATTGAGGGGACGGGCCACATGCTCCGTGGCAGGTTACATGGACAGAAATGTCCCCCATGGGTTTCGGACTGTGATTCAGCGGATGTGTACCGATAGGACATACATGCATCATTTCATTGCATTGCATCGCATTTTTTTTTTGATATTTGTGAATTTGTGTTTACCACTTATTGCTCTATATATGCTGAACTTGACTTGATATGATTCACTTAATGTCACTACTGATGAGTATTTGTGGATTGTATTATTATTATTATTATTATTATTATGCAAAGTGTAGAGTTGGGCTGGTTTTAAGCAGGTTGTAGTTAAGGAGGTTCGGTTGGAATGACAGGAGTACTTGTATCTATTGAGCTTTGCTTAGTTTTAGTTATGCACTTGCTGAGTACCGTGTTGTTTGGTACTCATCCCTTGCTTCTACACTTGTGTAGGTTGTGAGCCCGGACCTGCTTGATCTCCTAGTGTTTCCTACCACATCCGAGACTATCATTCGAGTGTTGAGGTAGTTGTTACATTCATCTAGCGGATACCTCTTACTCTTTTATTATGTTTTAGTCCTATTCTAGAGACAAAGACATTGTGACTGTATTTTCTTTCGTACTTCGGTATTGTATTAGTGGTTTGTATACGTGACAACCAATCTTGGGTGATTTTTAGATTAATTACCAATTTTTGATTAAGTTAAACCTTGCTTTATTTTATTTACTTTCGCATTTATTCTCTGTTGGATTTTAGGCTGACTTGTCTCGGTGGGCTGAGACGAGTGCCATCACACTCAAAATTTGGATCGTGACATTAATGGCAAATGCCTAGTGTTAGGAGCAAATATTGATAGAACAAATATCTCTCTAAGCTAGTTGATTTCTTCTTCCTAGATTCCCATAAGGCTCTGTACTAGCTTTTGTAAGCCTTCTGTTTTTTTTTGTGAGTAATTGCATCACTCAAGGCTCAATGTTGTATTGAGGTCATGAGGTCCAACCTTCATCTGCTCTTTTTTTTTTTGCTAATACAACACAACCCTATCCATATAATTGATTTTTAAAAAAGTATATATAATTGTTATTATATGACAAATAACTCTTTGATTTTTAACAATACACATAGATAGCCATTATTTTTTAACTTAACTTCGAGGTGGAAATTTTTGTTGTTTTACTTTGATACGTGCATTTGTGTGTATATTGAATTTAGAGAGAGATACGTTAAAAATCCTTGAATATGAAGACAATTAAGTACACTCCAAAGTGAAAATTCAAACTTTTTGGCATTTCAAGCTCAACTAAAATTAATGTGGAATAGTAGATTATATATTTCTTAAATAGTTTTCTTTTCTATGTTTAATACTAACACAACATTCCACAGAAAGAAAAAGTATAAAATATATTCAAAAGACTTTCATTTTTGTACATTACACAAATCTTTAATTTAATATCATAAGATTCAAAAGTCTCACTTATGTTACAAACGAGTAATTTATAAATTAAGAACTGAAAAATAATAATTACCATGGCTCTTTGGAGAGGCATAAAAATTGCATGGCTGCATTGTAGTCGTCAGCATAGATTATTGTAGCAGAAGGATAAAGCTCTCTAAGAAGATGAAGTTCTTTCTGAAGAAGTTCATTGTAATGTTGATGACTGCTGGAGCATATGATTCAACTTCTTCTTCAGTGCTTTTTACAAGAAAACCAAAGTTGAAATCATTGCCTCCAATTTCCCCCCATAAGTATCAATGAGTTTTGTAGAAATCCCTTTCATTCTATGTGACATAATATTCAAACAGAGTTGATGATGGACAAATGTTGAAAAATAACTTTTACAAATACATTGCAAGTGCTTTTTTATTTTTTTATTTTGAGTTAAGATTATTATCTAATAATTTCTTTGCCGTTCAGCTTCTACTTTCTCAACAACCTGAGAACGACACCATCCCTCGATGACATATTTTCAACATACTTATTAGGTTACTAGTTTGTAAACGTGGGTGGCACGTTTATCTCAAAATATTTCATATAAATTTTGTATTGCAAATGTCATATTTTATCCCTTTTAAATTTATTGGTATTTACTAAAAAAGATCCATCATTGTTACATAAAAAGTACATATATCTTTAAAATAAAAAGAATATATCTTTAATTATAAAATTGACTAAAAATGCATAAAGTAAAATTAACTAACTATTGCACAAATACAATATTCAAATGAGGATACTAAAATACTACATGCTAGACAAATGTATACAAAACAACAAACCACAAGCAATTCTCAAAAATAATAGCAAAACAATAGAAAGTTGTACAATAACAACAAACAAGAACATTAAACAAAACAAATTAAAAGAGACAAGAGAAGAGAGCAAGAGATTTTCTCATATATTTTTTAAACTTTTTGAAGTGTGTATAATATTATGTCAAATGTCACTATTTATAGAATAGGATTGAGGAACACAAAGAATTGTCATGAATATGACATTAATCCATTTGAGATCATGGATAAGAGGTGGGTGTACAGATCATAATAAATATAATTAGTGGGAGTTACATATATTTACATAATGAAGAGTTAGTTAAAATAAAATTTATGTAATTTACTTCACATTAATAAAATAGTAAATCTAAATATAATTAAAAATCTAATTAAATGATAATTAGTACAACAATATATTCATGATATATATCTATTTAAATAATAATACTCCTAATATTTTAAACCACAATTCAACGAACATCCCTTCCAAATTAATGCATCATCATTAATGTATGGAACATAAATGTAAATTCAACAATTCGTATTAGAAAAATATACTACATTAGCTGAATTGTGTTATGTTATAAATGATTGAGTTATCTGTATGTTTTTTTTCTTTTTGTGATGGACAAACATAAACATTCATATTTTTAATTGGAAGAATAAAAAACAATCATGAATTTACTCTAGCATGAAATTAATACAAAGATTCATATTCAAGAGACTTTATGGTGATTGATTGATTCATATACTAATATGATGATTTACTATTTACTATTTTATTTACTAAATAGTTTATAACATTTAAATTTAATGTAGAAGTAAAATCTTAATCTAATTTTTTCCTAATATGCTTTCTACTTTTAATTTAATATATGATTCTTCTGTTATAAAATAAACTAACTTAGCAAAATAAGAAGGAAAGAGTAAGAGAAAAAGAAAGGAGAAGATGAGAGAATTTTGCAGTGTATTTTGTATTTTGTGTGTGTGTGTGTTCTTACATACCAAAGAATGACCATTTTTATAGCCATAAAAAAGAAAGGAAGTTGAGCAACTTGCCTAGTGGGTTCATAAAAATGGACATCCACTACTACTTTTCATAATACTCCTCCTTGGATGTCCACGTGGAAAAAGAAATTCTAGAGAAACAACAAATATACATAGTTATTCTAAACATTTATAGATATTGTGCCTCGTTAAAATTTTACTAGAAAAAATCTAGTGAAAAAAAGCCTAATGAAGGAAAAAGAGTATACACATTTGGTAATATACTTTGAGTGCTGCCTCATTAAAAACCTTACAAGGAAAAACCCAGTGAGACAAAACCTTGATTAAGGGAAAAAGAGTACAACGCGTATTTTACTCCACACTGATGAAAACTTCATTTAATATTTTGGAGACAACGCATTTCAACCTTATATCTTAGCTTCTCAAAAATTAATGTTGGTAATGCCTTTGTGAATAAATCTGCAAGATTATCTCCCGAGACTTAGTACATGCTTCAGGCAATTTTGATCCTTCTGAAATTTTCATGTAAATTTCATTATCAAATGAACCATAAAGGTAAGCTGTAGCTACATCCATTAGATGTATTTCAAGATTTTTATGTACAACTAAACTGATGAGATATTGAAAAGTTATTTCATCCATAATTGGTGAATATGTTTCTTCATAGTTAACCTCCGATCTTTGAGAGAATCCTTGTGCAACAAGGCTTGCCTTGTATCTTACAATTTCATTTCTTTCATTTTGTTTTAGCACAAAAACCTATTTATAGCCAATTGATTTTACACCTTCAGGGGTTTGAACTACAGGTCCAAAAACCTCACGTTTAGCAAGTGAGTCTAATTCTAATTGAATTGCCTTTTTCCATTCTGGCCAATCATATATACGTTGACATTCTTCGACGGAATTAGGCTTAAGACTTTTACTATCTTGTATGAGGTTAATTGCAACATTATATGCAAAAATATTATCCACTGTAATTTTTGATCGATCTAAATTTATCTCATCGCCGGTAGAACTTATTGAAAGTTCTTCATTCACTTGAGTCTCGGGTTCACTGATTTCTTCAGGGATATCAGGATTACTTAAATCTTGACCTTCTTCGAGGGGTTCTTTTGTAGTATCATTTTTGTTATTCTTTACGCTTTCTTTTTAGAATTTTTATCCTTTGAATACAATGGTCTACCACGTTTCAGGCGTGTTTGAGATTTAGAAGTTATAATACTATTAGATGGTCCTTTTGGGACATCAAACCGGATAGACACATTCACTGCAGGGATATGCGACTTAATTATCCATTTCAAATCAGTAAATGCATCTAGCATTTGATTTGCTATGTTCTGTAAATGGATGATCTTCTGGACCTCCTGCTCACATGTGCGGGTATGTGGATCAAAATGAGATAGTGATAAAATTTTCCACGCAATTTCTCTTGCAGAGTCCTTTTTCTCTCCCCTTAATGGCAGAAAAATTATTTCATCAAACCGATAATTTGCAAATCGAGCAGTAAATAAGTCTCCTGTCAATGGTTCAAGGTAGCGAATTATGGAGGGTGAATCAAACCAGCATATATGCCCAACCTTTGTTGAGGGCCCATCTTTGTATATTGTGGTGGTGCTACAGACACGCATACCGCATAATTAAAAATTCGTAGATGGGCTGTATTTGACTCATGACCAAATATTAGTTATGACGGAGAGTATTTATTATAATGTGTTGATCTGAAACGTACAAGTGCAGCTGCATGTAAGATAACATGAACTCAAACGGTAATTGACAATTTTGTTTTCATTAGTAGAGGTCTGGATATCAATTGTAAGCGCTTAATAAATGACTCTGCAAGGTCATTTTGAGTATGAACATGAGCAACAAGATGTTCAATTTTTATCCCAATTGATAAGCAATAATCATCAAAAGCTTGGGATGTAAATTCACCAGCATTATTAAGGTGAATAGCCTTAATTGGATAATCTGGAAATTGCACCCTTAATCTTATTATTTGTGCTAACAACTTTGCAAATGCCAGGTTGTGAGATGATAAGAGGCACACATAAGACTATCTAGATGATGCATCTATTAGAACCATAAAATATCTACACAATTCAAGGTGGATGAATAGGTCCACATATATATCCATGTATACGCTCTAAAAAGCCAGGAGATTCGATGCCAACCTTTAGGGTTGATGGTCTGACAATTAATTTGCCTTGATAACAAGCAAAACATGAAAATTCATCATTCGTATGAATCTTCTGGTTCTTTAATGGATGTCCAATTAAATTTTCATGGATTCGTCTCATCATTATTGAACCAGGATGACCTATTCGATCATACCATAACACAAATGTATTTAAATCAATAAACTTCTGCTTTACGATCATATGTGCTTCAATTGCATAATGTTTTGCATAATATAGGACAGACGATAAAGTTGGTAATTTTTCAAAATATATTTCGGGTCTGAGACACTTTTGGTTATACCAAGGTATTCAGTATTCATTTCATATAGTGTCTCAACATGATATCCATTTCTGCGGATATCTTTAAAACTTAACAAGTTTCTTGGGAATTTAGAAGAGAATAATGCATCTTCAATAACAATCTTTGTCCCCTTAGGCAGAAATATAGTAGCTCTTCCGGAGCCTTCAATCATTTTCGAATTACCAAAAATTATTGTAACATTTGCTTTTCTTCTAAGCAAGTTGGAAAAAATATTTTTCGTCTTTAAAAATGACATGAGTTGTTCCATTATTAATCTCACAGCCGAGCATCATGATTATAATTTCTTTTTTGACCACGACCACGACCACGACTAGGGTCATGACCTCTTTCACGTTGGTTATAATTTGCTCGATTCACTTCAGGGAGTGGAAAAGAACCAACGGGGTCGACTATCATGATTTTTCATTAGCAGTTCGCTGTGGCGTTCAGCAATCAGAAGGTGAAAAAGTAATTCAGAATATTTTTTAAATCCCTTTTTGCGATATTGCTGCTGTAGGAGCATATTCATGGGTGAAAATGTGGAGTATATTTTTTCAAGTTTATCTTGCTCAATGATTTCTTCTCCGCATAAATTTAACTGAGCTATAATTCTAAACAAGGCAGAATTATATTCAGTTATATTTTTAAAATCCATTAATCTCAGATTTAGCCAATCATGACGTACCTGTGGAAGGATGACCAACTTCAGGTGGTCATATCTTTATTTAAGATTCTTCCACAGTTTAAGGGGATCCTTTAATGTAAGGTACTGTAATTTTAATCTCTCGGCAAGATGGTGGCGGAGAAATATCATGACTTTGACACGGTCTTAACTAGATGTTGTATTGTCATCTTTGATGGTATCTGCCAGACCCATCGATTCTAGATGTATTTCGGTATCTAGTGCCCATGATGAGTAGCCTTTTCTAGATATGTCAAGAGCAACAAAATCAAGTTTAGAAATATTAGACATTTCAAGAAAACAAAATTATTACCCCTTTTGTTACCTTCTTAAGAATATAGTTCAAAGTGATGGAAGCTCGTGTTAATAACGTGTTATAAAATAAATTAACTTACCAAAATAAGAAGGAGATAGTAAAAAAAAAAAAGGAGAAGATGAGAGAATTTTGCAGTGTATTTCGTATTTTTTTTTGTGTGTTCTTACATTACCAAAGAATGATCATTTTTATAGAAAAAAAAAAAGCAAGTTGAGCAACTTGCCTAGTGGGTCCATAAAAATGGACATCCACTACTATTTTTCATAATATCTTCCATATTTTAGTGGAGTATTTGGAAAATATAAGACAACGACTATATTCACAGTAGGTAAGTAATTTGTCGCAAGCTGATGATGAGGAAAAGAAATTAAAATAATTAACACCTACCATCATTCCTAAATAATGAATATTTTATGCCAATTGGCAATCTTCAAATGATTAGTACAGTATAAACTTTAAGATTTGTTTAAATTATAGTATTGGATACTAATATTTTCTGAACAATATCATACGTACGTAAGGTGCAGGAGCATGGGCCCAGGGCTAGTAATATTTTCGATATTGTCCCTACAATATCATAAATCTCAATCACATTGTTACTGGGCGTTACTCCCTTGTCCAATAAGTAGGTAGAATCAAGTGCTGTTGCCCCTCCCACTGAATTTTACATTATTCCTTTCATCTTTAATTCCTCTCAAATGTGAGCCAACAAACTCTCAGCTACAAATACAAGAAGTGATCAGAAAAAAAAAATTGGTGAGTTTTTGGTATACATATTGGAATGCACAAAAAGGAGATGAATTAATAATCCATCTATCAACCAATATGGAACATTTAACATCTTTGCATGAGCATTTAAACTAACCAACTCGAGCCTGAATAATATATATAACATGAGAGCACAATCAACAAATTAAATGACAAAAATTAGTCAAATTCATTCGCTGACCAATGTATTAATTATACACTTAAGATTAATTACATGGTTGAAAATTTGTAGATACGTGCATACCAATAAAATCTATAACAAGATGCACACAGAAAAATCGACCAGTGGGGATGATGAAAGAATGTTTCACCATAAGGTCTTAAGGAGAAATAGGGAGGAGGGATTTTGTTTAGAGAGAGATGAAGTTTATTTCCAGTATCAGCAAACGAATAATGGAGTCCAAACACCCCTCGATGTTCTGAAAATTACGGTTTAAGACCAAAAAGAAGAAATCCAATTAACTAATTTTACAAAAAAAAAAAAGAAAAGAAGAAGAAGCCATGACAAAGACGGCTTTTAATTTGCATCAGGAAAAAAAATAATCACATTCTTATAAAAGAAAAATGTGACTCAAATGATCCTTTATCTTTGGTGCTAGGTTTAAAGTAGTTCCGTAAAAATCATCTAAGTGGCTTTGGTCATTTAATTTAAGTTTATCAAATGTGAGTGCTTTTGATCTCTGTTAAATATTTATCAAATTTTAATTAATAAATTTGACCAAAATTGTGAAAATAGAAAATACTTAACGTGATTACTATATGGTAAACGGTATTAGGAATTAGGATGATTATTAATTAAGGAGTCCTAAAATATATTAATAAATATAAGATAAAGAGAAAAATATATTTTAAAAATTAAAGGGTCCACAAAAGATAGAACGCGAAATAAAATTATCCTCAGGGTAAATTAGAAATTTTGCCATCACAACGTGCCTAAATTTGACATAAAAAAGTCATGCCATTATGCTAAATTCTATGTACACATTTGACAATTTTCCCCCCATAAGTATGATGAGGCCATTGGTAATAGTGAATTTTAGTTGAACAATTGCTTTAGAGAAGGTAGTAAAACTGTTGATGCCATGGCTAAGCATGAAGCTAGGTTTTACCAATATATAATGTTGTAATAATATTTTGTGTCATATGCAACATTACTAATTATCATGACCAGAATATGGTGTATTGTGCCTTTGTGATTTTAATAAGAAAAAAAAAACTTATCATATAATGCATATACTAAAAATACAAGAGCTATGAGGGAGTTTGACTATACTAACAACTCCCTTACTAAAAAAGGAAAGACAAACCTATTTACCCACTGCTCTGGCTAATTTGACATCACTCAATCCCTTTTTAAGTATTTAATATACAAATAATACACAATTTTAATATAACTTGTGTGGTCCATGTATGCTCATTACTAGCACATGGATAGTAAGTATTATATTCGTTATCATAGTTGATTTTTCATTGTCATCCACTTAATAGTTTCTTTTTTTAAAAACAGTTATTTTGATTAATTATTGATCAAATCAAAGTTAAGTACATCATGAAACAGGTATTTTGATTATTTAAGATTATTTTTTTTCAATTTCAATTTTTTTCAAAAATAATTTTCTTATATAATAACTATTAATTGAGTGATTTACCAGAAATTAAATCTCATAATCCATGAGAATCCAAGATCCATCTTCTTGTTGAACCATTCCTTTGTTCTTCTCGATCCACCATGTAGCTGGTACACCATATTCATCCTTCAAAAAGTCCCCTTGCTTATTCACCAATGCGATATCTCTGTTTATTTCCAGCTTGAACTCTCCTTCTGGTCCATGTGTTCCGGCAATTCCGTGCAGATAAACTTCCAGAATATGACAAAATATGTCTTTCTTCAAGTAGTCTGATTTTGTAGTATCTATTGGAAGTTCGATGCCAACATCTTCATACACTCTCCAATCTGTTGCAGAACCTTCGACCAGTCCACGGTCTGGCTTTTTGGGAATGTCATCAAGGGCATTGGTAATCCTCAAGATTTGAAGATTTTTCAATTTTTGATAAGCTTTCTTGAAATTGGCCTCTCCAACTCGTGGGCTAGCAAATAAAAATGCAGTCACTGGAAACTCCTTGTTGATTTGGTTAACAACTATGTCAACTGAGCAAAGTGTGGCCAATGATGAACCCAAACTGTGGCCTGTAACACTGATGCTAACTTCCTCCTTACTGTATTGCTTCAACAACCTTTTAACTTCTTCAAGAACCTGCCAGTTTTAATGGCTCAACAATTATATAATCACTCGGAAATTAAAGTTGCAAAAAAATACTCTACTAATTTATTCGTACCTGATCTCTGGCGCTGGTTATTCGGTTGAAATCTGAAGCGTCGTTAAGACAAGTATAAATTGAATAAAAACCTCCATGTACTAGAATGTTATCCGTATTTTCACCAAAGATTTTTGTTGGTTGGACCAAGGACCAGTTATCGTCATCGTTGCGTTCCGAGACCGTCTTGGTCCCTCTCCAAGCAATCAAAATGTCTCTCCTCCCTAATGCAACTTTACCTTCATCAGTGGCAACAGCAACAAACCCAATCCAATTTGATTCTTTCATCTTCTCAGTTTTACTTGGCACATTTGAAGCTGCATAGAAATATTTGGTGATTTCATATTTGTTTTTGTCGAGCCCCACTCTTGTGAAGAGGTTCTTTTTGGAGTATCGACTTGTTCCTCTGTATTTTGAAACTTTCTCATTATTGAATGAGTCGTAGATGGCTTGACACATTTGGCCATAGTGAATGAGGTATTGGCGGAGATCATAATCCAAAGGGTCAAGTAAACCTTCCCAATTATTCTTACCACTCAAAACTTCCCATCTTTCTGCTATGCTGTTGTCTCTGTTTTCGATACCCTTTTTCCTTTTCAAACAGCTCCTTATTTTTCTATTTACAAACTCCCATACTTTGATAACGCATCCCATCTTTCTTCTCATTCAATACTGGACTTGTTAAGCTTTTTTTTTTCTTTCTAAGATCCCACCTACTACTGAACAACGTGGCAAAGAGTAACATGGATCAAGATCCCTACTAGGGTTGTCCTCGAAATTTTAGTTTTTTCCTTACTAATACTCTCACGGTGGTTTGTTTGGTGGATGAGATTGATAAAGTATATGGATTGGTTATTTTCACCACATATAAATATATGGGATAACTTATTTTTTTTTATAATATAAATAACGAAATAAATAATTTCCAACCTAACTAATATTCCTTGTAATAACGAAGAAACCCAAAATAAGATAATTTTACAGAAAAAGTTCAAAAATATCTTTAACATATTAGAAATGATTTAACGTATAAAAATGGTTCAAAAATGTCATTATTACACCTATTGGATAAAATATGATCTTAACCTATTAGAAATGATTCAAATTTGTCCCCCTTCTACATAAAAATATGTTTATCAACTATTAAATACTATTTAATATGCCTGCATTTCGTACAATCTTAATATATTTTATTAATAAATATTATATTTTTATAACATCAAAATATTTCTAAAAATTCTTTTTAGCCTTCAAATTTGAATAAATTAACTCAACTTTTTAATTTGATTTTACTTCTATTAGCATCTTAATTATATATTTTTTCCATTGTCTAGCAATTTTAGTCTTTTAAAACTACTGAAATTTTTGTATAAATTATGTTAACTGATCTGTATTTACACTTGGAAAAAAAATCAACAAAAATTATCTTTTTATGGGCATACATAATGAAATTTCTCTTCTTTGTGACTAAGACAATATTTTTATACAACATACATTCGGGTTAATTCACACGTTAGTTCATATATATATTATTTAAAGCAAATACTTCTACTAGGTAAGAAAAACAAACAAGAATTTTTCAAAAAAGAAAAATACAAATAAAAAAATTGAATAATTGTCAAAGTACCGTTAAGAAAATTATAAACATATATAATTAGAATTAGTAAACTTTTGAGTCATTTCTAATATGTTAAGGACATTGTTTATCTAATAGGTAGAGGGAAGAACAAATTTAAATCATTTCTAATAGGTTAAAGATATTTTTGATCCAATAGGTGGAAGATGGACATTTTTGAACAATTTCTAATACGTTAAGGATATTTTTGACCCAATAAATAAAAAAAGGGCAAATTTAATCCAATAGATAGAAAGAAGGCACCATTTCTAATACGTTGAAGATATTTTTGAATCTTTTCCAATAATTTTATAACATCTTACATTCAGTGACGGACCCAGAAATTTTATGAAGGAGGTTCAAAAAAAATTAAACACACTAATCAAAAAAAAATGTGCTTATTCGAATTCGCACCCGCGAACTGAGATAAAATATTGAATCCCATTTGCCACTGAGCTAGTCCTTTGGCTTATGCTCAGAGGGTTCAATGTTAAATATATACACATAAATTAAAAATTTTATCTTATATATAGAGTATAATTTTTTATCGAAGGAGTTCGGATGAACCTTCAAGGTATAAGAAATACCTCTGACGATCTGAGTATTGCCACGACTCCCCAGCATTGCTATTCTCCTTGAACCCACCGTACAATTCTTTTTATTTGAGAATCAGTTCAACTAATTTCAAAACTTTATTAAATAAGATTAATTTGGTATTATAAATTAAAATTTAGATATTTAAAAAATATATAAAAGGGCAGTCCGGTGCACTTAAGCTCCCGCTATGCGCAGGGTCCGGGGAAGGGCCCGACCACAAGGGTCTATTGTACGCAGCCTTACCTTGCATTTCTGCCAGAGGCTGTTTCCAAGGCTTGAACCCGTGACCTCCTGGTCACATGGCAGCAACTTTACCAGTTACTCCAAGGCTCCCCTTCCGTATTTAAAAAAAAATAAATATATAAAATATATTATAAATTATAATTTTTTTATATTAATATGATAAAAAAAATACATCATAAAATATTTGTTTTTTAGGATTTAGGTATAAGTGTGTTATTTTATAGAGTTTAGAGTTAGGTTGTTGGTAGTTTATTCGTCCTTCATATTTTATATTGATTAGCTTACAATATAAATATTAGTTAATTGTTTTAAACAATATAACTATGAACATGTCAAGCTTCCCAAGTCAATGCATAACTTTGTTTATAATATGTGAAGAACTTTATTTTTTTACTATAATTAATTTAAGATAAGGTGTTACATAAGTTAGTAAAAAAAAGTATAATAAAAATTAAGACAATATTTATCATTAAGAAGTAGATACAAAAAATATATATTTTTTACTTAAATTGTAGTATGACAATTAATTAATACATATATATACCATCATCAATGGCGTCTGCCGTCTGGTCTTAGTGTCGTTTTGGTGTGAGGGATAAAAATAAATAGTCTTGAGATAAATTTTTGGTGTCTTGTTTGGAATAAATTATCCCACCATTTCTACCATAGTGATGAAATAAATTATCCCATATACATGATAGAATAAGTTATCCCAGGATTAATATAACTTGTTTCTAACCAAACGACCTCTTAGTTTTGGTTATCCTTTGGCCTGTAAGGTTAATACCACCTGCTCCACTACCCTGGCCATCATCCCATTGTTGGGTGTTTGCCCTGACTTTCCTAGTATAATTAGGTTTTTTTTTCCTAAAAGGAAAACACAATGTCTCCATATTTGGCTAGTCATTTTTCTTATAAGAAAAGGTTAATGACTCTATAAATAAAGACTTATTCCTTCTAACTTAGTAGCATTCACAATGTAGTCCTAAGGGGATTTGAGAGTTTTGTGTGGGGGGAGAAACTGTGAGACACAAGTGATACGTTATTACTTGTGTGAACCTCTTTGTATTCCGAGTGAATTGTGTGAGGTTATTTCTCTCGATTATTTGTACTCTCATATTTTATAGTGAATTTCTCATCTCCTCTTGTGGACGTAGGTCAGTTGGCCGAACCACATTAAATGTTTGTGTCTCTTATGGTATATTTCTCGTGTGTCTTCTAATTCATGGTTATTCAAGGTTTGCTTTACTAGCTTCCGCATGACACCTAATTATTTTGGTCCTAACACCCATCTAGCCTTCTCTTAATAGAAGAATGCTCTATGCCATGATCGTCAGCCACATCATGTCCTCCCTCTCCATATTTTCTTGAAAAAGAATGTCAAAATCATCGTCAGAAAATAAGGAAGAAACAAATTATTGGATGACTATTACGATTTATTTTTGTAATTCCATAAAAAAGTTAGACAAGTTATCTAACCTTAGGAAACGATGAGATGACAATTGTCTTTATTAGAACGATATGATCTACGGTACTTCAACAAGACATATTAGAATTTCATCATAATTGAGAGTTAAATTGGATGACTAAACTTGAGGATCTATTTCCTTGTAAATGAATTAAAGATCATCATCTTCATTTTGTTGTTGAATCCACGATCCATTTTGTTGTTGAACCATCCCTTTATTCTTCACAACCCACCATGAAACCGGTACACCGTATTCGTCATTTAACGTGTCCATATACTTGTTAACAAGTGAGACATCTCGTTCCACTTCTAGCTTGAACCCTCCTTTTGATCCTTGTGTTCCAGCAACTCCATGCAAGTAACATTCCAGGTTATGCCAAGTCCAATAGTCTCCAGGACTTTTTAGATAGCCCGATTCTCTAGTGTCGATGTTTAATTCGACACCAACATCTGAGTAGCCAATTAATGGATAATGTGGAATTATATCTGGCGTATTTCGGACTCTCAGAGCTCGAAGATGATTTTGGAGTTCTGAGAAGGTTTTCTTGAAATTTTTATCTCCCACTCTAGGACTTGCAAATAGAAATGCGGTGACTAGAAATCCCTTGTTAATTCCATTGAAAACCATATCTACTGCATTTAATGTCGCGACTGATGCCCCCATGCTATGCCCTGTTACTGTTATGGTAACTTCCTCGTTCTTGTATTGTCCCAACAATCTTTGAACTTCTCCAAGTACCTAATTATAAAATTAATCTAACAATTATCAACACATTATTTTTAGTAGATTGTAAAAGTAAGTTTAACTTTTTTTTTTTTGGTTAAGATAGAGGATGATGAATTTAATTACTTGCTCTCTAGCACTGGCCTTATTGTATGGTGATCGTGAATCATCTGAAGTATACATGGAATACCATCCTTGATGAACTTTAGGATCAGATTTTTCACCAAAGATTATTGGGGCTGAGACGCGAATAAATTGAAAATCATTAAACCATTCCATAGAGACAACAGTTGATCTCCAAGCAATCACTATATCCCGTCTTCCTAATGTTACTTTACCCTCATCTGTGGCCACGGCAACAAACCCAATCCAATTTGACTCCTTACTCCAAGCTTCCCGTGCTAATGATTTTATGATGAATGCTTCTGGAACTTGTATAGATGATGTCGCGTAAATATATTTGGTTACCTCATACTTGAACGGATTCGATATCTCAATCCCCGTTTGAGAAAAGAAATTCTTCTTAGAATATCGGCAACTTCCAGCATACTTTGATGTCATGTCGTTGTTGAAGGCATCTCTAGTTGCTTGTACCATTTCTCCATAGTGAATGAGGTACCGACGAAGATCATTGTCAAGTGGATCTAATAACCCTTCCCAATTGTTTTTACCACTAAGAAGTTTCCATCTTTCTGCTATATTGCCCACATTCTTGTTTGTATTTTGCATCTTCAATATGTTTTCCCTTGGGTTTTTTCTTTGTTTGAACCAGTTGAAGTATATATAGTATATATTCTTCTTTTTGATGGACCTTTGGATATCATGTGTACAAATTTGATAATTTTTTCCCCATATGTCTGATGAGGCTATTAATTGGTAATGTAGTTACCAAATTGCATCATTCATTTATCATGAGAAGTTTTGCTGTTGCTTTTCGTTCTTTCCATTCCACACTCAGGCTGACATTGCCCAACAGAAATTTTATGGAAAGAAGAATTAAAGGGACATGCTTGACATTTTCACAAGGCAAGCATTCCATATATCTGTTTCGTTTTGAACAATTCTCACTCATGTAGTTTGTGTGGAGAATATATATTGAGTATCACTATAGGACATTCAAATTTTTTTTCTCAATAATCTCTATTTTTGTTTCCAAGACAAGTCCTTCATCAACACTAGTCAATATCAAGAAGGTGCTTGGTACTCCCTCCATTTTAATTTTTGTGTCCAATTTTTCTTTTTAGTCCGTTAAAAAAAATCTATATGAAATACTTAAGGCCACAAAATTATATGACATTTTGGAACATTTGGCATATCTTTTAATTTTAAGATCACAAAATTCAAAAGTCTTTTTTTAATTATTTAAACTTCGTGTCAAATCAAAATAGGATATAAATAAATTGAAATGAAGGCAGTATTATTTTGCCAAAATGTCTAACTAGTTTTTCCTTGCTTTGAACTTTGAAGCATAGTTGCTTATACTTGGAGCACCAAAGGTATATTATGAATAAGCCTCCTCTTCTCCGGACCCAAATTTTCTTTTTTCCAAAGAAGCGACTAGAACATTACGTATCATATACTAATATATATGCCCAGTACAATATGTATTGTAATAACGGTTAAATAATATCACGAACGTAGAAAATAAATTGTGGCATGCCAATGATATATGTGAGCATCCCAACTTTTTTGCTCACATTTATATCATAGAACAAGGAAATGGTCATTTTGAGCTAAAATGAACAGAATGGTGAAATAACAAAGTTTTGAAGTTGGAGTACCCAAATCAACCCATTCAATTGAGTCCTCAAACATCCGATTCATTGGGTAACTAATAACTGGCTAGCTCTCTGAATCACTACTTAATTATTTTTCAAATGCACTACTCCCACCGTCTCATGTGACACAATTTAAATTGCAATTGATGTAAATTTCTTTATTTTGACCGAAAATTTGGATATATGATTTTAAAGTATTTTGAAAAATAATTTATATATATAAACTAAATAAAAAGTACTATAAGTTAATTAATAATTTAAAATATTTAAAAGTCATATGAATAAACTATGTCAAAAAAATTTTGTTTGACTTTTGAGAGGTAAAAGTGACGCAATAAATAAGAACAAAAAGATTTTTTACTTTTTCCTGAAAAATTATTTTATTGTATCCAAAAATAGGATTTGATCATGAAAATTTCAAATATAACTTAAAGTTATATTTGGAATTCGGAAAACAAAAATCTTGTTTTCACTTTTACTATATTTTTCTTTTTCAAATTTTATCCTAAATATTTTGATTTATAAAAATATATACTTCATGTTTTTTAGGAACGGTACATTCAAATAACCAAATATTATATGCAAAAATTATAACCAAACATAACTTCTACTTCAAAATTTTCAAATAAAGAAACAAAATATTTGCAATAGTATGTAATAATTCATACATGAGATTTAATCTATGATATTATGTGATTATTACTATGAGATATTACTCTTTTAAAATAAATTTAATTATATATTTCAGATAAATTAGTCAAATTAAATAATTTTTCTAATTTTTAAAAATTGAGAATATAAATCATATTCCAAAAAAGTACATGCAATATTCTTTCATCCTATTCTGAAAAGGTGGCAAATTCTAAATATTCTTTCCAAAAATATAATAAAACATCACTGGTCCAACTTTAAATTTCCAAATAAAATGATTTTTTCTAGTTTTCATGGGCCCACTATATATATATATTCAAGCAATTTCTTGTCACTATCTTTTCTTTGTACAAAAACTTAACAAATGGTCGTGATTAATGCATTCACTGTACTGCAACAAGAAAATAGAAGAAAAGAGATAAAGGACTATGACCCACTGCTCTGACTAATTTGACATCAATCATGAACCTCAGGCCGACTTTCGTCCCTGCTCGACGACGGTAGGGACGATTGCTTCCCTTACTTATCAGTAATCTTACCAATTATTATGGAGGATCTGTTTGTAAATAAATAAAATTTCTTAAAAATATATTAAGCATGTTATTTTTAATATATCAAATCAACCACGGTATAAAACGTAATATCAGATTCTCAATATGTATAGCATAAGCACAATTAATATTAGCATTGCTATATTCAACACTGTTTTCATACATGCTACCAACATTCCCTAACTGTCATCATCCTCGTGATCCATGAGAATCCAAGATCCATCTTCTCGTTGAATCATTCCTTTATTCTTCTCGATCCACCACGATATTGGTACACCATATTCATCCTTCAACGTATCGTCTTCCTTATTCATAAGAGCAATATCCCGATTTATTTCCAACTTGAACTCTCCTTCTGGTCCATGTGTTCCAGCAATTCCGTGCAAATAAACTTCCAGAATATGATCATTTATGTCTTTCTTTAAGTAGTCTGATTTTGTAGTATCAATTGAAAGTTCAAAGCCTACATCTTCATACACTCTCCAATCTGTAGCAGAACCCTCGACCAGTCCACGGTCTGGCAGCTTCGGAATGAGATCAGGGGCATTGGTAATCCGCAAGATTTGAAGATTTCTCAATTTTTGATGAGCTTTCTTGAAATTGGCTTCTCCAACTCGTGGGCTAGCAAATAAAAATGCAGTTACTGGAAACTCCTTGTTGATTTGGTTGACAACTATGTCAATTGCGCATAGTGTGGCCAATGATGAACCCAAGCTGTGGCCTGTAACACTGATGCTAACTTCCTCCTTACTGTATTGCTCCAACAACCTTTTAACTTCTTCAAGAACCTGTTTGAATGTACAAATACAAAAGGGAATTTTAATCAGTATCACCTGGAAAGCTGCTTAAAGATATCTCTCTCTATATATATAAAAGTCCTACCTGATCTCTAGCACTGGTTGTCCGATTGAAATTTGAAGTGTCGTTAAGAGAAGTATAAATTGAATAAAAACCTTTGTGTACTAGAATGTTATCCGCATTTTCTCCAAAGATTTCTGTTGGTTGGACCAAGGACGATTCAAAATCATCATTCCATTCCGCAGGACAAATGGTCCCTCTCCAAGCAATCAAAATGTCTCTCCTCCCTAATGCAACTTTACCTTCATCAGTGGTAACAGCAACAAACCCAATCCAATTTGATTCTTTCATCTTCTCAGTTTTACTTGGTTCATTTGAAGCTCCATAGAAATATTTGGTGATTTCATACTTGTTTTTGTCGAGCCCCACTCTTGTGAAGAGGTTCTTTTTGGAGTATCGACTTGTTCCTCTGTATTTTGAAACTCTCTCATTATTGAATGAGTCGTAGATGGCTTGACACATTTGACCATAGTGAATGAGGTATTGGCGGAGATCATAATCCAAAGGTTCAAGTAAACCTTCCCAATTATTCTTACCACTCAAAACTTCCCATCTTTCTGCTATGTTATTGTCTCTGTTTTCGATCCCCTTTTTCCTTTTCAAACAGCTCCTGATTTTTCTACTTACAAACTCCCATCCTTTGTTAATGCATCCCATCTTTCTTCTGGTTCAATACTGGACTTGTTTTGTTTTTTTTCTTTTCAAGATCCCAGTTACTACTGAACAACGTGGCAAATTGAATTTATGTATTACAGTACATTATTTTGAGAAATACAACTGGCTGCAATGACAGATCTAAGTCTTGCACGACTTCCGAGAATTCTTTTTAAAAGTAGAGAGAGTCATTATTTGAATTTAAAATAGTTGAAAGTTTCATTGAAAAGAAGGGTAATTCTGAAAATAATTCTTTTGAGAGCCCGTATGAACTTTGACTACAACAACAACAATCCAGTAAAATCCCACATCGAGGGGTCTGGGGAGGATAGAGTGTACGCAGATCTGACTCCTACCAATGTAGGACGGCTGTTTCCGAAAGACCCTCGGCTCAATAAAAGCATAGAAAAAGGTTAGACAAGAATATTAGAGTAAATAAATAAATAAATAAATAGATGACGATGACGAAAATGGTCCAAACATTAGTATAATCAAAGCACAAAAAAACAGTAGATATTATTATTGGATAATAACATAAATACCATAACTAACATACATCAGAGTATAAGAAATCATAGTGTGTTAATACACCTACGAGTAAGGGAGAATAAAACCACTATGTACTAGCCTTCTACCCTAATGTGTGTCCTCCACACCCTCCTATCTAGGGTCATGTCCTCGGTAAGTCGTAAATGCGCCATGTCCTGTCTGATCACCTCTCCCCAATATTTCTTCGGCCTACCTCTACCTCTTCTGAAACCATCCATGGCCAACCTCTCACATCTCCGCACTGGTGCATCTGGGACTCTCCTCTTCACATGTCCAAACCATCTCAGTCGCGTTTCCCGCATCTTGTCTTCCACCGAGGCCACTCCTACCTTTTCTCTAATAGCCTCATTTCTAATCTTGTCACTCCTGGTATGCCCACACATCCATCTCAACATTCTCATCTCGGCAACCTTCATCTTTTGCACATGGGAGACCTTAGCTGGCCAACACTCCGCCCCATATAACATAGCTGGTCTAACGACCACTTTGTAGAACTTGCCCTTAAGTTGTGGTGGCACCTTCTTGTCACATAACACACCGGAGGCGAGCCTCCATTTCATCCATCCTGCCCCAATACGGTGTGTGACATCCTCGTCGATCTCTCCGCTGTCTTGCATGATAGAACCAAGGTACTTAAAACTACTTCTCTTTTGGATGGCTTGGTCCCCGAGCCTAACTTCTGCGCCAACCTCTTGAGGTGTCTTACTGAACTTGCACTCTAGGTACTCTGTCTTGGTCCTACTCAGCTTAAACCCCTTAGACTCCAAGGTGCGTCTCCAATCTTCCAGCTTAGCGTTAACTCCGCTAAGAGTCTCATCGATGAGGACTATGTCGTCCGCAAAAAGCATACACCATGGCACCTCACCTTGAATTTGTCGCGTCAATCCATCCATCACCAAGGCAAATAGGAACGGGCTAAGAGCTGATCCTTGATGCAACCCCATCATAACTGGGAAGTGTTCTGAGTCCCCTCCTACTGTCCTTACCCTGGTTTTGGCACCCTCGTACATGTCCTTGATCACCCTTATGTACGCTACAGGTACACCTTTAGCCTCCAAACATCTCCATAGTATCTCTCGTGGGACTTTATCATAAGCCTTTTCCAAGTCGATGAACACCATATGCAAGTCTCTCTTCCTCTCCCTATATTGCTCCATTAGTCTCCTCATAAGGTGGATGGCATCTGTAGTTGAGCGTCCCGGCATAAATCCGAACTGGTTCTCTGAAATAGACACGCCTCTTCTCACCCTCATCTCTACCACTCTTTCCCACACTTTCATAGTATGGCTTAGAAGCTTAATACCTCTATAGTTGTCACAGCTCTGCCTATCCCCTTTGTTTTTGTAAAGCGGGATCATGATGCTCGATCTCCATTCTACGGGCATCGTTGTCGTCGTAAAGATGACATTAAATAACCTAGTCAGCCATTCCAAACCTACCGAGCCCGCACTCTTCCAAAATTCTCCAGGGATCTCGTCAGGTCCGGTCGCTCTTCCCCGGCGCATCCTACGAACAACATCCTTAACCTCATCGATCGTAATACTCCTACAACCCCCAAAATCGTGACTCTTTCCTGTATGTTTCAAATCTCCCAACACAATTTCTCTGTCCCCTTTGTCATTCAAGTTCAAAGTTCCCGTATGAACTTTGACTAAATATTTGAAAATAATAATAATATAATTTATAATATTTTTCGTATATTTTTTTGAATATATAATTTTTTATTTTATAATATTAAATTAAAATAATACTAATTAACTTAAAAAATTAATTAAATTAACTTTCGAAAAACACAACAACAACTAAAATAGAATAGAGAAAGTAATAATAATAGGCTCTTAGACTTTGAAAAATGAACCATAAAAAAAGTGTCAATAATTCATTTATATTGTAGTATCAGTGAACATTAAATGTGAGAGGTTTGTCTTAATTACGGACCTCATTAAGAATTTTATGTGGAGCTCGCAAGAGCAAATTAAAGATGTGGTTTCATTTAATTTAATTTGATAAGAAGCGAATCTTTAGTTGGCACTTGACATATGAACTACTACTACTATAAAATAATTGATGAACTCAGTTTAATTTTAATTTTTACAATACTAAAAATAAATTCACTTTTACTCTTTCACTTTAGCACAGAGAGAGAGAATTTATTTTTTCAATAATTACTCATTTCAGTCTATTAAAGACTATACATCAATCATGGATACACGAACAAAGGAATTGTTCTATTTCCAAACTTCACCCTCAAAATACATAGATTTTTTTTCTCGAATCACGTGTTTTTCTCCTCGTAAGACTGAGAGAAATGAATAAATAGCAAATAAAAAAAAAGAATCAAATCGCACCATCTCTGTAATAGGTAAATGCCTCTTTTCTTCTGAAGTTGTCGGAAACTCGTAATAAGATATTGGCTACAATTGAAAAGATCTTATCAATAAAATTTCCATTTATCCTTGATCTAGGCATAGATAGCAATCCATTCTAGAATTCTTTTCATTATCTCTCTTGGGAAAAAGATCCCACAAAGAAAAGAATTGTATAGTACGAAATAACATAAAAAATTATCTATTTTTAAGAAAAAAACAAAAGATATGAATCCTCTATTCCAATTATTCCTTTTTTACAGGAATCGAGAAGAAATAAGAAATATTTCAATGCGATTCAATATCATACTAATATAGTAGTATAGGAACTATTCCAATCTTGCCTCTATCATTAGCTCGGGTAGTCCCTGTTTCTGCTGTTTTAATCACCTTTCAATGGCTCCCTTAATTATGTGCGAGGAATTGCCCTATTGAGTAAAGGAAAGCAGGCATATTATGATAAAATATAAACTTCATTTACTATTATGTAAGGGGTATGCCAAATCTATTATGGACAAGTAAAAATGTACGAGCATATTAACACTGCAGAGCTCCTCTTTTGATAAAAAATGCACTACACGTGAACACTACTTGATGTTATGTTTTAACCCTTCTTGAATGTTAGTAATATTCAAGTAATGTGATTTTTACATTGCGAAATATAGTTGCAGTAAAGGATGAGTGGTCACCATCCATTAAATTAACACAGAAAAATACAGATACTTTGAATAGTTGTCACTTCTGAGTGAATCTTTATTGTCTTATGAGAACATCAAAGTCCCACAGGTTGAAATGTTCTTCCCCAATTAACACGCTCTCAATTGTCATTTTGAAATTAAAACAAAATGAAGATTTAAGTCTTTCTGATTTACGTTTTGACACATATAAGCCACCAAAAGTTTTCGAACTAAAAAGAGTGATATAAGAATGGCACGATGAAGAAGGCGCGCTGCTGAGAGCCAGAGAACACACAAGTATGAATTTTGAAGTTCTATCATTAATACGATACAAGCTAATAGCCTATGGGGTAATCAATGATACAATGAACTTCTGTGCAAAAAGAACCAAACATATACACCAAGGTGATGAATAGTGTAGAACTCATTCTTCATCATTAATATTTGCGGATTACCTCATACTCAACCAAAGACAAATTGCAATCTTCATCATCATCTACATCAAATTCCACAAGTTCTGCAACTATGATTTGTATCCGATGCTCTACAGCTAACCTCATGAAACCTCGATAGATTTGGATTTTTGCACCATAAAGAAGTAGAATGCTGCCTGGCTTCATTAAGTCAACTACATGATAAAACCAGAGCTATCATAAGCATAAGCAATAGGTATTAACTTTGTGACCATCATATATGGTTCCTTGATAGTGGAGAGCTAGATGGAGCAATCTAGGACAACTCATAAAAGATGAAATTATGTGAAGGCAACAGAAAGAAAAGAGAAAAAGAAGATGACGTTACCTTGTTCGTTACGAGCAGTGAATATGATAGTTCCAGTTTCATCTCCAACAAGGCACTCAGCTACACGTGTGATTTCCGGTTGAGATATCTGTATGACGGTAGGGACTGCTGCCTCGTGTTTTGCTTCTTGTCAACCACCACATCAGTTTTTAGGACCTTAACAATTAGATTGATGCCCTCTGTTCCTGGCTTCAACTCATCCACCTTCACAAATCCTAGTAGAAAACTTGTAACTTTATTACAGAGATGTGTACTTTTCATATATTTCTATTACACCAATGCATACTTTTCATATGCTCCTACTAGAGAGATGCATACTTCTCATATATTTCTAAAGTAATTAACAATGCCATACTATTTTCTTTCAAAGATACCAAGGAAGGCACCTAAAACCCACACATACATTATTGTAGGCCAGTGGTCTTCCTACATGGAGGGAAAGGAGTTGCATGAGCTTTTTGAACCAAAAAAATGATAATGGTTGTGTTCACTGTTCAGATCACTTATGCACACCTCAAATCCTGGTCTCCAATGGTCTTTAATTAAGAAAAAAAAAATGAAACATGGCCCTATTGATCTATTTCATACTCAGTACTCCCTTTCCC
Organism: Solanum dulcamara; assembly: GCF_947179165.1. Lineage (NCBI taxonomy): Eukaryota > Viridiplantae > Streptophyta > Magnoliopsida > Solanales > Solanaceae > Solanum > Solanum dulcamara. The sequence goes on from NC_077247.1 coordinate 46,835,420, forward strand.
TGTAGTATCCCATTAAAACAACACCATCTCAGTCCTAAACAAGTTGGGGTGGGCTATATGAACTGTCACGGACCATGTTTCTACATTTAAGCTCAACTCATGTCATCACCCTATAGTATCTCATTGATACAATAAAATAATACGGCCAATAATATTCATATATAAATAGGGCAATCAAACAACAAACAAAAATACGGGATGTTCATTAGGATAAGAATCTTTAGCACGTTTTTTCCCTCCAACTTTATCTGAAGTGTAGATCGTGCTGTCTAGAATTCTGCTCCTAGATAGGTTGAATTTTTATGACCAGAATAGATTCTGAGCAGTGCAAAGAGCAATCATCTAAAAAAAAGTGATTTTAAGTTCTCATTCATAATGCCAGAGGCTGAGGGAAGAGCATTCACTAAAGCCCTTGTCCTTATCTGCAAAAAGAAAAGTTAGAATAATAGCTCTCTTTTGGACAATCTAACTTCCCCATGTATAATACAAAGGTTAGTCATTTTCTCTTATTTTGCTACTACACACTTTATACGAAATCTGTTTTGGTGTTCCTCTTGATCTTATCTGGTCACTGGCAAGTAAATGGTCACTCAGAGCCATCATTATGTGTTTGATTGGCCTCACTGAGTAACATAGCGTTATAGCAAGGTGTTTGTAAGACTTAAACACGTCAAAGCATGGTTGACTTGAACCTACAAGCTGAAGGAGAATACAACAATTGCAGCAAAATAAGAGTTTAAGATACTAAAAGCATACCTGTATCTTTGATCATTGCCTCCTTCAGTTTTTCCCCAATTAAACAAATGACTTCTTTTAGCGTAGCTTTCCTACCTTCCTCGAAATTCCAAAGATGATGCATCATAGTTCTGTCCTTCATGTTATACTCTTTAATTTCTGTCAAGGCTATAACAACAGCTAAATATACTTCATATCCCCACTCTTTCCTCAGCTGCTGGAGATACTTGTCCTCTTGGTCTATTGTTTCCTGAAGCATAAATAATGGTTTTTAGGCTTGAATTTGAAATCATGTAACTTAAAATAGAAAGAGTTCAGCTGAAAATGTTTCGGAGGGGATATCAGATAAACAGACTAGTTAGAATTCCACAGAAAGGAGAGAAATTCAGAGGAACGAATTGTATCGATATCTTTATATTAGCTAATTACACCATAGAAAATAGAGAAATCTGTTTGAACATAACATTTTGTTGCGCCATTTCACTCATTTATTATGAAAGGGTGCGTTTATTGCATCATTCAACTACATGAATTACATGACTTTCAAGAACTTGTGTTCTGAAATTAAGAAACCAATTTTTTTCATTTCAGTTGACAAGAAACAACAAATTGAAAATATCTCTTCAAAAAATGAAACTTAAACAGGTAAAAGGGAAGAAGAAAGGATTCAGATAGATCCTGCTCGAGCTTCCCCATTTAAGATGACAGTTTTGAATGGATTCCATTTGGGGTTCTCCATATAGAACACAATTCTGTCGCTTTTTCCTCGGCAACTTGATGAGAGAATTTCTGCTTGCATGCAGTGTGAAAAGGACAACTATCAATGGCACCAAATTTCTTTATGCCAATATCCACATCACCATAGTCCAGCTCAGAAAGAACCTGGAAGAGAAACAAAACAACTCAGTCATTATCTGATGAATTCAGAGTGGAAAAGTGAATGAAAAAGGTGTTTTCCATATTGATTTACAAGTGCAGACCCTAGTAATTCATGTGTTTGAAGAAATTACATCCAGCAAAGCTACATAAGCCAGAAAAGTGTTTCACTAATATCGTCATCAATATAGCCCATGTTGGATAAACAGATAGACCCTTTGACTTTAACACAATCATACAATGTTGACAGTTTATACATGTGTTTCTTGCAACACATTTTACTAGTAGTGACACTCACTTCATTGAATCTTTTCAACTACATCATCCATCTAAACTCTAAAGGGAGGTGTAGGTCACAGATGCAGAAATTTTTACCTCAATTGTCTGCACACTGTAAACAAAAGAATCCAACAGACAAGCGAAAACGTTACTCTGCAAGCAAATGGAGGTAAGGCAACAGGCCATTAGAAAGGTATTTTGCAATGGTTAGTGCCTACAAGAGCCACACCATTCTCTACTCTTAAATACCTATAAAGCTGATCTGCGACTGCTAATATATCCTCATTTGAGTTGGAGTGCACCTGTTACAAAGTATTCATGTACTTACATGTAGAAGGTCAAAACAGGTAAGAAAATTTCCAACTATATACCATACTAGCAAACTGCATAAATGTAAGAATTCCATACAGATGTTACTATCAAACATCAGATGATTAAAAACTTATGTGCACATTTTAGGAGTTACTAATAGCTAGGGTATTTCTTCCAACCATGAAACAAAAGTAGAGAATCAACCTAAATCCTAGGAAATGGATTCCTCAAAGTTGCGCAATTTCCAGTAAAAAGAAGAAAACTAAATTCTTCTTCAAATAGTAATTTAATTGCTGGTAAGTCCGAAGAGGACTAACAGATAAACAGAAATAAAGCTTGCAACATACTTGAGAATTCGCTGGTTATTTAGAATTTACTTTGTGCATAGTTAATACATGAGGAACATACTAAACCAAGTTTCAGTAAACACACGAAATTAGATGGTTCATGGGAAATGCTTGAGGCTATATCCATTGTCAATGATGATTTCTGAGTTTCGACCTAGGTAACTTTTCAGAATGAAATCCTATACTGAATGCTTTCAAATTGCTTTCTAAGCAGACTGGTAGACTCCAACGTACATATATGCAGATAGAGGAGAAAAAGAAATAAAGAAATAGAGGATAGAAAGTTGTTGGCTTAGATGCTGCAGATTGGCTTAATTCTGAGCATCAAAAGCATATTTCCTTGAAAAGAAACCACAGTAACCTGATGTCTGATCTAGTTAGCAGCTTTAAATGAATAATGTTTAAAGCATAGCTGTAGTAAAAATATGCTTCAAAAGAATGTCTAAAGACCCATACACTAATCATCTCATTTCGAGCTTCTACTAGCTCAGTTGTCTCGCTTTCCTTGCCCTTAAGCTTCTTAGCTAAAGTTTCCCAATAGTGTCTTTCCTCGGTGAGATTTTGCATAGTTATTGTCAACTCTTTAACCTTTTCCTTGGGTTCTTTATCTTCAACTTGGATCTCTCTTAAAGCTCTTATAGCTTGCTTATATGCTCTAACTTCCTTAGTTTCAAGCTCCTTCTCAAGCATAGCTATCTTACTCATTGCAGCATCCTTCTCTATCTTACGCTCAGCATTTGTATGCCTTTTGAAATCCTCAAACTTGGTTCTTAACTCCTCCTCCTTTTCAAGCTGAGCATTCATATGCCTCCCAGATTTTTCTTCTTTAGTTTCTAGCTCCTTCTCAAGAAAAGCTATCTTCTTGGCTACATCTTCTTTCTCCTTCTCTAGTTCCTCTATCTTACTTGATGCAGCTTGTTGCTCCGTCTCAAGCATAGCTATCTTACTCATTGCAGCGTCCTTCTCTATCTTACACTCATCATTTGTATGCCTTTTGAAATCCTTAAACTTGGTTCTTAGCTCCTCCTCCTTTCGAAGCTGAGCATTCATATACTTTCCAAAATTCTCTTTCTTAGTTTCTAGCTCCTTCTCAAGAAAAGCTATCTTCTTGTCTGTGTCTTCTTTCTCTTCCTCTAGCTCCTTTATCTTACTTGATGCAGCTTGTTGCTCCGTCTCAAGCATAGCTATCTTGCTCATTGCAGCATCCTTCTCTATCTTACGCTCATCATTTGTATGCCTTTTGAAATCCTCAAACTTGGTTCTTAGCTTCTCCTTCTTTTGATGCTGAGCATTCATATACTTTTCGAATTTCTCTTTCTTAATTTCTAGATCCTGCTCAAGAAAAGCTATCTTCTTTGCTGCATTTTCTTTCTCCTTCTCAAGCTCCTCTATCTTACTTGATGCAGCTTGCTGCTCCGTCTCAAGCATAGCTATCTTAGTGAATGCAGCTTTTCCCTCCTTCTCAAGCAAAGCTACCTTATTAACTGTACGTTCTTTCTCCTTCTCAAGCTCGTATATCTTAGTCAATGCAGCTTCTCCTTCCCTCTCAAGCTGAGTTATCTTGCTCAATGCAGCTTCTATCTCCTTCTCAAGCTCAGCCATTTTACTTGATAGTGATTCATTCCCCTTCTGTGAATCAGATATTCTACCATCAGAAGCAAAATAATAACCTGCTAATAATATTCATATCAAGTGGATACATAGTAGGACCAGCAGCATTGACACACCAGCATTGACACACCTCAAGACCTTCAACTTTTATTCCAATGCTGTTAACAGCTAAACCACGAGGGCAGACGCGATTAAGGAGATCTAGCCGTGTATAAGCCTGTAAGAGACGTAGAAAAATTCAGAGAAGATATAGATATTAGCACCTCTGGCCCAAATTCTTTGCTCAAATTTGACATTCATAGATTAAACCGACCAATGGTCAAAGCCATTTTCAGCATTAAATTGCAAAATCTTTTCACAAACTATATATAACAATAAACTACATAAGAATTCTACAAATAAAACTGCACAAATTTGTATTAAAAATGTAGTTGAGTAAAAGTTAACATGGACTAAAAGTTCAGGATGGATAAAAGTAACAATCAAATCAAGGACAACCTACTTATCAAAAAAGGAATACAACTTCACAACAACTGAACTGACTAAAGGAATATAACTTCACAACAACGAAACTGAATAATTATTCTCTCCCAAGCCACAAACAAAAGAGAAAAAACACAATGAACTCAGTTGAAGCTTAACCAACCAAGATAGATTAAAAAATAGAACCTTCTCCAATGGGAAGCTTACATGAATTGAACAACTAAAACTGAATATTTTAAAATTAATGGGGCTTAAAAAATAATAATGATCCCCTTTCCCAATTTATCATCAAAGAAGCAACCCTTCGGTAATGTGAGCTTTTTCATCAGCGAGTGGAGTTTGGGGACTGTCAAAGAAAGAAAAGGAGGGAACCTTTTGAATTTTGAAAGTCAAACCCTAAATTTACTCTCGACTAAATTAAAGTGATAAGTGTCAAAAACAAATCACTATTCTTTTTTGAGTTTCATACCTAAACTATTGAAAGTGTGAGTTTCATACCTAAACTATCACTTATTAGTATGAAACTCACACTTCCAATAGTTTAGGTATGAAACTCAAAAAAATGTGATAATTTAGGTGTATTTTTGACACTTATCTCTAAATTAAAGTACTACATGTAGTACATAACATCATTTATATGAGCCCGTTTGGATTGACTTTAAGTTGGTCAAAACCAACTTAAAGCCCCTTTTTAGCTTTTGGACGTGTTTGCCTAATGCTGACTTTAAGCCATAAAGTTCTTAAAGTCAGTCAAAAATGAAAAGTTAGGATTTCTAACTTTTTTTTCCAAAGTGCTTAAAGTCATTTTCTTTGACCGTGGAAATTACTTTTATATCCCTTGTATTTTAACTAAATTCTCAAACTACTTTTTTTTTTATTCTTTTAACCCTAAAATTCACATCATAAGCACTTTTATCCAAACACTCAACTGCTTATTTATAAAAATAACTTTCAGCACTTCAAAGTTCTAAAAGCACTTCATACATAAAAGTTACTTTTTTTAAGCCAATCCAAACGGGCTCTATGTATTATCTCTATTTTAAATAATGTCTTAAAATTGTATATCGGTATGTTAGTTACTCTCATGTTTGTTACTCAAGCAGAGTGTTTTCCGAAAATAGTCTATTTATCTATTCTAGATACGGAGATAGTGATGTATTTAGCGATAATCCATGTATCAGTTATATAAATAATAAAATAGCTCTGTGAACCATTACATTTTTGGGTCATTGACTCTCTTTCTCAGAAAACCTCATATTATTTGCTACTCTATCTATAATGTTTATAGTGATTTTAGAATTACAAAAAAGATATGAAAACATTTTTTTTGTTAGATTTTAAAAGAAGAGGACAATATTTGCTTATTTTTCTCATAGTCCTTAAAAACAAATTATCCAGCTAAACACATTTTCTCAAAGACAATTTAAATTCCTTCCTTTGGCATATCCCTGAATAGAATTGCTTATTTATGTAATACCAAATATACCCTTGAATGTCCATCTATATAAACCCAATTTAGGCGCGGAAGGATTATCATTTCCACGCCCGTATTCTCTGTAATCTCTCTTCACTCCTTGTACACAAAAGCAAAGCAAAGCAAAAGCAAGCGATCGGAACCAAAGCATTGAATTCACCGGGAAACGAAGCTGAAATCGTCTTTTTCAATCCGTCGACACATTCACCAGGTTTCGCAGATTCGTATTGTTTTTGCTTTTACTTCGATTCCTTCCGTATGTATCAACTGTGAAAATGTTAAGTCGAGGAAATTTGGTTATTCATTATCAATTTACGCAACCTGAGCTGTCAATTTTGTTTCAATTTGTAAATTTGGTGAATTGGGGAAGAGATCAAGTCGTTCTAATTGAGCCATTGATTTTAGTGGTATCATCAACAAATCCTCTAATTTATGACAATTTTAGTTGGTGATTGATTTTAATTCATCAATTTGTGTATGTTTTAGAAACTTGAATAGTTGGCTCAGGAGAGAGGTGAATCCGAGCTATCTATTACTATATTGATTAGCTTTGGGGAGTAAATAATTACATATAGTGCTTGCACAATGCTCCAATATTTGTTGCATTGCTGAAGTGCATGCATGTTGTATGCTTTAATATTGGTTAGAAGTTTATTTTCCCATAGCCTTAATACCGGACCAGTAGGTATAATTGGAAAGTTTTGAAAATCGCATTAATCTTCCGTTTTCCAATTTATTCAATATATTCTTTTGCTCTCACGAGTTGATCATGTTACTTAGCTTCAGTAATTCTGTAAAATTTGTCGGAAAAACAATAGCATTTAGAATCTCCTTCTTTTTTTTTTAATTGGCAGGAAACTTAATTTCTGATCCTTGAATAGAACTCTAATAATAGCTCTGAGATTGGAAAAGAGATATAAGACTGACAAAATATATGTATGGTTCTGTTTTTGTATCTTTTGCCACTGAGAAAGCGAAGGGTCTCCACATTCAAATAGTTTCTGGAATATTTGTTTCTTGTTTGATTAGATTTCATAGCACTTAATTGTTCTATGAATTGAAAATAGGGATAATTACGCCACATGGCCATTTGGCAAAAGTAATTACCAAAAAAATGGTCATTCGCTGTATAGGCATGTATAGTCAGTGTATATTTCATGTATAGTCGAGCTATATTCAGTTTTTGAGTATATCATAATGTATATTCAGTGTATAGCCCCATGTATAAATAATCTTATATTATATAGTCAATGTATACTTTTTATGACTTTTGACAAGCTATCTTATATATATTTTCTATGATTTTGGCTATTTTTTATGTAAATAAAACATGACTATATTTATTGTAAACTAATTAGTTTATTGTATATATTTGAAATTGTCCCTTTAAAATATGCTCGTTGACTCATCCTACGTGAAGTTTCTTCGACTCCTTAACATATTTCTTAGAAAAGTTCGCTTCCAAATTTTGGCAATTAATTCAGATATTTTATGACAGGCAGAGTGAACTTGATGAAGTTCTACATACAATGAGTCTGCGTTAAGATTTACTCTGTATTCCTTTTATTCCTTCCTTCTATCTGTGTTCTTCCGGAAGCAAGTAAAACCTATAATTAATGTTACTTCTTTTTCATTGTTCTTATTTTGGTTTTAGGCAGTATTACATTTTTCTGTAACTAGTATAGAAGCTTTTCTAGAGATGTTGCTGTGTATGTGACTCCTTTGCAAAGTAATTCAGTGCTTGGTTGGGTCATCCTTTCTAGGAGATGATGCTTTGACTGCATATACCATGTTGCAGCTATGTTGTCATCCAAAAATGTTGAAAGATCCATTTGTATTTTATGACTTGATAACAGTCTTATATCAAACAGCTTATTACCAAAAAATAGTCTTATTTCAAACTATCAGAGTACTGATTAAGAGCTGTTGGTTTGCTTCTACTTTTGTAGTTCTGTGATATGTTCTCTTTCTGTTACTTCTCCTTTACCTGTCTTCGTTATTCCTTTGAGAACCTGCTGCAGTTATGTATAAAACCAATCTTTCTGTGCAGATGGCAGAAACACCGAAGGGAGCATCTTCGACTGTCAAAGCAAAAGACAAAAATTCATTACTTGGTATTTACCATTTGTTTTAGGTTCCTACTAGGATTCTTAACCTATTTGTACCATTAGAAACTGAAAAGTGCACTTCTTAAAACTTAAATAGATCTGATTTCGTCATTAAATACATACTAAAACAGATAGCTTCCTTCAATGGTAATGTTATGTAATACCAAATCAGTTTTAATCAAAATTACAAGAGACAATCTAGATGAGATTCACATCTCTGATCCATTAGTACTTGGTATACAAGAGACATTTCAGATAAGTAGCTTTCTGAAAATGAGAATGCCAGGAACAACAGATATTGGATGACATCCTTCACAATGGGAATGCTACATTTAAGCATATTTTTCGTAAAAGACAGTTATCAATAAGTTTTTGCTTATCCACATCTTTCTTATGCATGTTGAGTAGTGCAGTAATTGGACCAGTAGTAATTTGTTAATGTCCTGGTGTCTTGGATAATTACTGTTTACATTATGTTGTGACAGATCTGGATATTGGAAATGACTTTCTTAAGTCGTTCAAATCAGTGTCTATGGGAGAAGATGATGCAATGGATTTCGACTTTGGGCCTATATCCAAAAACAAGAAAAAGACATTCAACTTTGACAAAGAGTAAACCCTGCATAGCCTTATTACTATTTCTGATTGCATAATTAATTTATTTTGCTAAGCTATTGTATCAAAATACTCACATTCATGATTTTCACTTATCTTGTCCATCACCTTTTTTGTGTACTTGGACCTAAGGTTTCTTTCATTAACTTGCAAGTCTCTCTGTCTGACTCTCTTTTACGGTGTTGTTCTATGTTATAATTTGCAGTATTTTGTGATAAACAATCTTCCAGACTTGATTCAGGACAAGCTAAAGATTGTAGAATAATGGAGAAATGATATATTACTTATGTTGACATTGAACTTTCTTCAGAGATATGGATTTTACTCTTGATACTGATTTTGGCAAGATGTCGTCCTTCAACATCGACATGTCAGATTTTGATATATCTCCCCCATGCAAAAAGGATCAAAAATCAAAGGAGACATCAAAAGAAGAATCCACTGTTGCTGTCAACAAAAAGAAAGGAGATGGCTTCAATTTTTCATTTGATTTTGAGTATGTACTACCTTTGGTGATCCTTTATATTCTGCTCTGTATTTTTCTAAGGCATGAATTATGCTTCTGTTCATCAAAAGATGACTCAGTAGTTCTACTGTAACTAAGTGGAGTATCCCCTCCTGTGTTTGGTTCAGGTTGGATAATTTCAGGTTTGGGTCAAGTCAGGAGAGTAATGGAAAAGCGAAGAACAACCAAGAAAAGGACTGTTTCAGTTTTGGATCAAGCCAGGAGAGTAGAGAAAAGGCAAAGAACGACCAAGAAAAGGAATTTTCATCTTCTAAGAGAAATGATAATGAACGCTCTGGAAGTCATCTCAATGAAGACATTGGTTCGTTAGAGGACGGGACAGTTCAGAAACACATTGCATCAGAGGCCGGGATGACTTCAATTATTGATTCTCATATTGACATAGATAAAAGTAATGACACCACAAAACATAGTTTACCTTCAAACCATACTATGAGCAATAATGAAACTTCAAAATTGCAATATGCTAGCAATGAAGTTCCACTGGAAAAAGCAAAAAGCCCATTACAAGAAAAAATATCCACCAGCACTCATGAAACAGTTTGCCAAGTAGAGGAGCGAACTTCTTTGATGTCACAGAGTGAATCAAGGAGGAATAATTCTTCAAGTTTACAGGAACATGTTAATTCTGTGGCTGCGGATGTTAGTCTCTTAGGTGTAGGAACAGATTCTATTAAAAAAGTGCTTTTGGACTCTGACACAAACTATGATAAGTCAGTTTTAGAAAGTTCATCTTTGGAGGATGTTGCAACCTCAATGAAGAATGCTAGTGAAAGGAGAAACTTTGACAATGATAAGCTTGTTTTGGAGACCAATAAGGACAGGACTGAGGCACATTCCAACAGTATGTCAAATGCTACAGAAGACAAAATGCAAGACATGAAAGTCAGTAATGATATTCAGAGCCCAACTTCAGAGCTTTCTGCATCCTCGTTAAGCAAGTAGGTCAATATAGACCATCTCCCTTTTATTCATTCAGCATTACTGTCCATGATGTCTAACTTGGAAACTGCAGAACTTAGCTACCGCAGAGAATGGTGTAAAATAAATATCTGTCATGCATTTTATGATACTGTGGTGCACTTGCTTTCTCTGAAATTGTCGCAGAATAGTAGCTGAAAGTTTGACGGCAGAGAAAAGAAGAGAGACTGGTGTCATCAGGTCAAAGTTTTTTATACCATCAATTAAACCTGCAGCACAGACGCAGACAACAACACCACTGACTGAGACAAAAGGTCCTGCATTTAGTAACAAAGGAATTGGCCCCATACCACAGAGTCGTCCAGATGAAATAATGTAAGTCCATGGTGTAAACTAGTCAAATTTTTGTAGGCAGTTTATATGATACAATCTAATACAGATCTCAAGATAACAAAGATGATGACATTGGGAGCAAAGCTGGTTTTGCCCCAGACTCTAGATCTCTGCCAATGATTAACCCTCTTCAGACAGGAAGTCAGGAGGGATGCCAAGTTTTAGGGACTACTATAAGTTTTTGGTAACTTACTTTTCGTATCATGCTTAATTTTCAAGTTTCATTTTACTTTACCTGACCGTAATTTCATGGTAACTGCAAAAATACTAACTTCTGTTGTTGATAATCAATCATCATCATCATCATCATCATAATAATAATACTTTAGCAAGGGATCTCAGTCGGATGGTGCGAAAAACATAAGAATATTGACTGGCAAATCTGTTCCCCAGAAAAGCAAAGCAAGCCGTAAAGATCTTCTTACTGTCAGGTTTTTCCCCTCTGATTGATGCTTCCAACCAGATATGCCATTGAATTCACCTTGTAAAATGTTTGACATGCATATAAGACTATTCTCACCATGCATGGACTACTCTAGCTTTTCTTAGTTTCTTTGGCAGCTATTGTTTCTGTTTGGACGACTGCACTAAAAAAAGTTACACATATTTATCTGATTTATTTTATTCTCTTAAGCTAGTCATGTTTGTTGCATATAGAAATCATTTCACCCAAAATTATTAGTTATACAAGATATTGTTTGGCATTCTCAGTAGATTAAGAAGTCGTCTTACATGTTATGAATGATAATGCCATATTTCTAAGCCATATATAGGATGCTCTGGTATTGCGCTTGATTCCAGTCCAATGCCTCTCTTGATCAATGAAAATAGAAATATTTTCTTACCAAAAATCCTTTGGCATGTTTTCCTTCAGTTCTGGGGTAAATCCTCCTTGCAAAACTCAACAGATAGCTGCATCCGCTCCATGCAGCATTTCCGTTCCAAGGAACATAGCTCCTATTCCAACTGCAAAGAACACTCTCAATGAAGGAGAGAAAACACTGCCAATTAAAGCTGCCAGGAGTCTTCTAGAGGCATCTAGCTTAAAAATTTCAGCGTACCATACTACTTTTCTTTCAAATTCTTCAAATATGCACGCCTTCTCATTTTTCTGCAAGTTGTCAATCAATCACATGCTCCAAATGCAGAAAACTTGGTACAAATCCTGATACACCTCAGACAGTGTTGCAAAAAAATTTGAAGTCCTCAAAAACAGTGGACCAGCTTGGTGGGTATAAAGCTATTATACAAGCCAAAGACAACTCTAAAGAGTTGCTGAAGCAAATACCTGTTAGCTTGTGTATGAAGAGGAAAGTACCAGAGGTCTGTTTTCCTTTTCTCCACCACTTCCCCTTGTAAGAAGAGTAACTTTTGTGCATAGTTACATAACCACTATGGGACAACTTTGACATTTGTAATAGCACTTGATGCAGAAAAATTCAGATTTGATGATCCTACTTCCATCAAAGCGTCTTTCACAATCACCCAATGGAAGCAGGTTTTTCTATAAAATTAGTTAGTGTTCAACTTTTCATCAATGCTGAATGTAGTCATGATTACTCCTCAAAATTCTACAGGGGATCCTCTGAAGGTACAGAAAGTATATGCAACAAACAGGTGATTGGTAGAAAAGGAACAGACATAGATGTTTGACATAGTTTCCCAAGTGTTTCACTACATTGGAATCTAGAAGCATGTCAAATTTTAAATTTCTTCCTCATTCTTCATTGATAGGTTAATGACCATGAGCATTCTGGAAATGTTAATAAGACCAGCGAATATGAAAATTGCCAAATCTCTTTACGCGATGTTCCTATGAGGATGAACATCAACGAGTTAGGAAGCCCTTCTGTGATAGAAGATGATGACAACATAAAGAAGGCTCAAACTTTGTCAAAGGATCTTGAAGATGTAAGGAGTGCTTCCCGCAATTTTCAATTATTCCTCGTTTTCTGATTTCTGGTGTAGTATAAGTATCTTTCAAATATTCTGAAAACTCATGAAGTAATCACTGCCACAAATTTTGAAAAAAGATAAAATGCTTTTTCAGCCAGTATTGTTGTACTCTAAACAAATAACCAGACAACAGAAACTTCATATTTTAAGCTTCTCTGAGAATTAGGTTCATGATACCACCTTCCCATTTTATATTGGCTACATGAACAGGAAAAACTGCGTTCTCTCTCAACTTGTTTTCTGTTGGTAATTTAGACATGTCCATGTTGGTCCTAGAAATTATTACAGTAGTTCCTTTTAGATTTATGTCTTTGGATTTAAATTTTCTCTAAATCATTAGCATTATATCAATCTTAGCTACTGAGTTCCACCTAAGTGAAAACCTTCAGTATGCTTGAAAGCAGGGTGTCTTTTTCACTGCATCCCAGTAGTCCAAGAAGCATCCGTAAATTTGACAAAGAAAAAGAAGAGACACGGGAACTACAAGACATTTTTGCCTTGTTATGTCTGATTTTGTTGGTGGGTCAATATATCTCTTATATTAGTGGATCATAATGGCGTCCCCAAACCAATTAGTTGATGCAATAATTAGTGTCCTGGGATCCTAGCCTACTCTTTTCTTAATGCTTTCAAGCAGATAACTGAAAGTTCAAACATTACGGGGTGAAAGAATTCTATAGTCTTCAACTTAGCTTCTTTTTATCTAGCTAACAACAATTTGTTCTTCATTGAGGCCTGGAACTGAGGCATGAGACGCGAGACTGTCATGCTGGCTGATTATAGTTTATTGTGTTTGCAGATATGCAACATGCTGAGAAAAAAGCACGAGGAGGCAAAAGAACTCTTAGTTCGAGCTGTTGTGAACAACAACAAGCTGCTGCTTCTTAACCATCCCATTTATGAAGAGAAGATATCCTTATTACTGAACTACTGTCACACCACTTCCTTTTCACAATTTTCAATTCTCTATTTTAAAGTAAGTTGTGTATGCCTTCACCCCCTAGAACATACACAGGGTTCAGAAATTCGCTGCTGTATTGATGACGAGGAATCACCAGATAGAATCACAATAAGACAACATAGAGGTATTTCTCTCCTATGTGTGTACACACACCACAAAAAGGACTTGAGTAAACATATTAAACATAAACCTTACTGCTTTGTTTGTCATCCCTGGTTCCAGTTCTGTAGTTGCGAATTTCTCTGTGTAAAGACCTTCTCTTTGTTAAGCATGTATTACTACTAAAGACCTTCTCTTTGTTATGTATGTATGACTACTAACGCCATGTAGTTTCAGGCAGAGTCTGCTGCATGTTCAAATGCAGTCGCAGATCTCTTTTTTTTCTTGCATTCCTCAGGTGAAGAAGCATTGACTTTGCTAATAACAAACTAAAGTGGTTACTCTCAGAGGCAGATCTTCCGCTGAAGGAAAATCGAACTTCTACTAAATTTCTCTATCCCATATAATTTGGCATCTAATAATCTGTCCCTGCACAGGTGTTGGCAGTTTGCTTATACTGAGCATTTGAAGATATTGAACCTCTTGTTATACTCTTTACACCATAATTTTGTGCTTCTTTACAGCTTCTCCCTCTTGGGCACCTTATAAAGCAGCACCAAATGAGATATATCTGTCTTCTATTACTACCTATGTTATTCATATCCAAATATAGGCCGATGGCCTAAGATCTGATGCGTGATGAGTAACAGGTTAAACAATTTGGGAAGGAGATAACTGTGTTTCTAGGGCATACATTTAATGAAATTACTTAAAGTGGAATCAGAGCAATCTCTTGAATTTTTATAAACTATTGAGTATGATTGTTTAGTCCTTTTTTTCTTTAAGTGACCAACTAGTCACATTGTACTATAGGTGGCACGTTTTATTACAAACATAAGAGGTAATAGGTTGGTAACAAAGAAGGTACGATGTTGGGTCATACCTTAATCTTGTTGCAGGAGAAAGAGTCCTCCCTTCGCAAAGATGAAGGAAACAAGAGTAGAAAAGATTAAAGAAAGATCAATTATTAGTCTTACACTTACACTCCAAGACTAATATTACAATGAGACCATTTGATTTAGTTGATTAAAAGTAGCTAGTCAATTACGGTTGAAAAACAAAACCATAGCTCCTCTATGAACCTCTTTTTAACTGATTAAATAACCATCATAAAAAAATCAGAAGAAGAAAAATGAAACTTGACTCATATGCCTGCCGAGATGCAACATCCCCTCCCCAAATCATTGCTATGTAACACGACATTCTACCGTGTAATTACTTGAGTTAGGGATAACAAAGGGAAAAAAATTAAGGAAAATGGAGAACAATACATTGGGCCTAGGCTTGTTGTGGAGAGAATTATATGCCAATTCCCACTTTATTAGAGTCTGATGTCAGTCAGATAACTATAACACTGGTTGCAGTTAAAGCATTCTAAAAGTAGGTTTCTCAGTGTTAGGTCAAAAGAGTGGAGGCAACTAATAGATTAGGTAAACATAATTTTCAATGCTTGGTCTTTTATGTTAACTGGAGCCTCAAGGATTTGTCCATCGTATCATGGAGCTGATAGATTAACACGAGCTTTTGGGTTCAATTGAACTCTATTGTTTTTAGCTCAAATTATGTATAAATGCATATGCAAAAAAACATTGAAAATGTAAAATTATAATAAGACTACAGTCATTCTGAACTTTTCGACTTTAGATCTTGGATTCGCCTATGTGACCATTTAATGCCTTTAGTAACAGCAAGCATGGATACATTGTGTACATGTAAGGACTTCTTAGCTCTAGTCCCAGCTTTTCATGAAGAGGAAGTTTAGGATTAAGGCAAAGTTCTTGTGATTGACAATTCTTCTTCACGATTTTGTTCTCTCTCGTGATACAATAAATTCGACTAAGTTCATGACGAGGAACATTTTTATTATACCCTATTGTACAAGAACACCTGTAAGTGACTGAAAATATTGAGAAGAACAGAAAGATGATAAGGGTTAGCTTTTGCTTCCATTCTATGTTGCAAAGGGGACATGTTTTCCTTCATTATCTAGAAAATTATTTTTATTTTTGACTTGGGATTATAGGTTTCTTGCAGAGAAACAGGGCTATCAAGAATGTGATGATATATACTTTCTTATTTTATTGAAGTTTAACTTTGAGGGGATGCATAAATTAGTGAGCATACTATAGTGAAAGATTCTGACTGCAACAATCTTATTTCATTTCCATTGCCCTGCTATGCTGAATCTGTGTTAGTTGAAGAAGACAGCTAATATTGCTGATAAGAGTACCACTTCAGATTAGTTACTAAGGACATCACCTTAGATATGAGGGTATGGAGATCACGTATTAACATAGAAGTCAAGTAGGTAGTGAAGTACTGTCTTGCTTTACAATGGTTTATGCTTGCTGGTGTTTGTTGTTCTATTAACCGTATTCTTGTAGTTCTTCCTTTTGATATCTATCATAATCTGTTTTTTGTGTTTCGGTTACTACATTATTTTTTTTGTTGTTCTTATCTTTCTTGTAGGCTTTGCACTACTTCTTTTATTAGTTGTTGTGTTTTCTTCACTATTTTCTTCTTCTTTCTACCTGCACTTGAGCCGAGAGTCTTTCAGAAACAATATCTCTACTTTCACGAAATAGTGGTAAGATCTTCGTACACTCTAGTCTCTACCCTCCCAAAATCCCAGTTGGGAAATTTCACTAAGTATGTTGTTGTTGTAAGATTATCCGAATAACTAATTCGGATAATATGGTACAAAGATCTTGAATTTTTTAATCTAATCCACAACTTTACTGTTGATGTTGAGATGCTGTTTTTATCTTAGTTCCTATTGGCTTTGACAATAAGAAAATCTCCTTTTTCCTGCTTGGCTCACTAAATGAGTTTCATGTTTATCAGAAATGACCGATCCATTAGATATCTATCTGCTGATGAACCGTTCAACCAATGAGCTTAATTCTATCCCCATCAGCATCTATTCAAATTAGATGAATTCCCTGCTGTATAATCACTATTTTTGACAAAGTCATCCTCCATAATCTCTCCATGTCATTTTCTACATGTGATCCTCACTAAATCCTTATGCATGGCCCAAAAAAAGCAAACTTAATATCTTTTAACATAAGCTGACACAAGGAGGGTTGACTTTCTGCTAGGGTAGGTATCTCTAGAGAAGGAATTAACTTAATTTCATAAATAGACACTGCAGACCTCATGTCTACACATTACTGGATAGTGAAATTTATTTGGATACACGTAAAGACAAAAACTTTGTGCTTCTTGAATCAGTTTCCTCTAACTAAAGGTTTACAAGTGTATAAAAAAAATTATCGAACATTACGAGTAGTCACAACAAAGAAATGTATATAATGGGACTCTCTAGCTGTTCTGAAACATTCAGAGTCTTATTGTTGCAAATTCTTCAATGATAAATACAATGTCTAGGTTCAAGTATTTAGCTTGCATTATTTTGCTCTTGCTTTCATCTGCATTACTCGAGGCTCGCCCCATAAGGTCTATTAGGATTGCCAGGGAAGCTTTGGAAGAACAATTCGAAAGAGAGAAGGCGAATCTTGGCACTCACGATTGGCCTCAGCGAGTGAGTCCTGGAGGACCTGACCCTCATCACCATTTTAAACACTTCTGATCAGAAAGTTAATAGTCTTGCCAAGACTAAGGAGTAAAAACTAAGGAAGTAGAAAACAATAATCAAATCCTCCCTGCATCCTACTATCCAAAATCTATGTTACTCGGATCCTTCAAAAGTAAATGCATTTTTGGAGGATCCGACCTGAGTGATTCTTGAAGGAGCCGAGTAACATATTCCAAAACTGGCTCAGTTTGTGTCTAGATACAGTGTGATTATAGTTACTAACAAGTAATGTTTTTTTTTTCCTTCTGTAATATAATGATCTGATGGTTTTTGGACATCTCCCTTTTGCATTGCCTTTTACGTTAAATATACCGAACTCCCTATGGTTTCTCTTTATTTTGCTGAATTAATTAATTCGGATCTTTGAGACTTGTGCGTGGGGATTAATTTTGGTCAGTTTAATATTCTTCAGCAGACTGAACTATTGTCTACTAGAGTAATATATTCAAGGATTTAACGCACAGCTCCTGATACTGACTTTTGATCCAAGTAGGAATTCAAAATAAAACAAGGGAGTATCAAATTATCTAATGTTATATTACACTATACACTGGTATAAAAAACTTTTGTATTATCCGTAACTTTATGTAGTAATAAAAAATAAAGCTCTAGGTAATTGCCCCTAAAAAGTGAAATCTATAACTAAAAAAATAACAAAGTAAATGACAGTAATAGTGTGTAAGTTTTTGCACTGTATGAATCAAATCCTATTAGGATTAACATTGGTCTTTTCGGGTGATTTCCACAAATAGAATCCTCGGGTATCACTATTTAAATATGTTGAGGAATAAAATAGTCTCGTATTAATGGTTAATGAGACGGGTGATTTTTTTATAAGACTTAAACAATCGATCACCTCTTTTTGAGCTAGCCTTTAGGATGTAAATTAGGTCTTTATAACGCTTAGACAATAGTAAGCCTTTGTTTCCCTTTAATTGGAGGATATATGGCCGGGGGATGGGTTCTTTGGAAGCATCCAAGGGGCATGATTAATGATGGAATAAGTGGCCATTTCCTCAAAGATCCTTTGTATAAGCTCAGGCAATTTAATTTGTTGATATGTATATTATTTTATTGAAATCCTAATGGAAGAGTAGTCCAGGAAGGAAAAAATTGAAGATTATTAAGGAAGATCAGACTTAATTAATTGATGATTAAGGATAGCCATTTAAGGATTAAGGGTGTGTTTGGTATGAAGGAAAATGTTTTCCATGAAAAAAAAATTCTTGAAAAATAAGTTGGTTTCTAACTTATTTTCTCATGTTTGGTTGGTAAGTGAAAAATATTTTCTAGTGTATGATTCGTGAATGAACATATATTTTATATAATCTGACCCCGACACCCAACCCCGACCTCAATCTGAGATCCGATCCAGGCCTTGACCCGAGAGCTCAACCTCAACCCCGACACTCGATCTGAGATCCGACCCCGACACCCGACCTCGACCCGAGACCCCGATTCCGACCCCGATCCCCATCTTGACACTCGATTCGAGATCCAACCCCGACCCCAACCCGAGTATCGACCCCTACATCGAACTCAATTTCCGACTTGACAAACGATCTCAATTCGAGACCCGAGACCCGAGACTCGACACCAAAATCTGATTCCGATCCCGACCCCAACTCGACACTCGATTAGAGACTCCGATCCTGATTTGAGACTTGATCCCGACCTCAACCTCAGACCTTGATTTCGACCCTGATACTCGATCCGAGACTTGACCCCAACTCCTGATCAGACACCTAACACCCGACCCTAACTCCAACCTCAACCCGAGATTCCGACCCAATACCCCCTGACTCTCGATTAGAGACTTGAGACTCGACCCCAACCCGAGACCTTGACCTAAGATTCGAGACCAAACCCCAACCCCAAGATTCGACACCCTACCTCGATCCGAGACCCGACTCCGACCTCAACCCGAGATTTGATCCCAACCTCATCCTGATACCTCGACCCCGGCCCTAAGATTTGAATTAAGACCCACTGATCCCAACTCGAGACTTGACCCCGATCCCTATACCTGACCCTGACCTCGACTCTGACCTCTTACTCGAGACCCCGACTCCAACTCAAGATTCGAGACTGACCCCGATCTCGACTCTCGACTCAAGGCCCAACCCCGATCTAAGACCTTGACCTGAGATTTGAGACCTAACCCCAACCCGGACTCCCGATCCAACCTCGACACCCAACCCGACCCTGATCCTGACATCCGATCCGAGACTCTACTTCGACCCGAGATCCGACATCAACACTCAACTTTTGACTCCTTACTCCCGACCTGAGACTCCGACTCCGACACTCAATCCAAAATTCAACCTCTAATCCTAATTCGAGATCCGATCCCGACTCAATTCGACTTGAGAGTTGGGTCTTGAATTGAGAATCAGGAGTCAGATCTAGGATTAGTAGTGTAAATCGATATCCAAGGCTTAAGTTAGGATGAAAGTTGAGTATGAGGTTCAAAATGGTTTTGAAAAATGTTTTCCTTACTTTTTAATGTGAAGTCATTTTCCTTTTTCCTTGAATTTGAGAAAAATAAGTTGATTTGAAAAACATTTTCTAAAATATAAGCCAACCAAACATGAAAAAACTGAAAAATATTTTCTGAAAAACATTTTTCTTCATACCAAACACACCCTAAGTGTTTGATTCATTAAATTTTAGATGGACGCCAAAGCACTTTGCTTTTATCCTACTGGAAACTTATAAAGCAGGGCATTACATATTAATACATTCCTTGTTGGGATATTATTTTTAAATTTTGTTTTGCTCTTAAACTTATCTCTTCAATATCTTCTTTTTCTATTTTCAAGTGTTGATTTACTCAATGAATTCTTACTAAGTAATTTATAATAAGGTACTTTTGCAAAGGGAAATTTTAATTTAAAAAAGAAGCGTGCCTGCACACTAGAAAGGTTGACAATATTTAGCAGGGTGTTGTGCCTTTTTTAAAAAATTGTAACTTTTTTGGATCAAAATAATCAAATTTATGAAGAAAAAAAATCCGAAATAATATAAATTTAAGGTAAACGACTAATCTCAAAACACATATCATATTTTAGTTAGATACTATAAGATTAATTTCTTCATGAAGAAAGGGTGCAAGGTTTATATTCTTGTGATTTATGTTTTAATTCAAAATCCATCACATTCATTATCATTGTATGAATTTCGGTGTCTTTCGGTGATTAGTCGTGTCATTTGCAACGAACAGGAAGAATTCAAGTAAATGGAAGAGAAAGGAATGGCATTTGCATGTAAATAGTATAGTTATTGGGTTTTGATCAAATGCGAATCTTAAATCGTGCATACCATATTCATGAAATTTTTACTTTACTAATATAATTATGATAACATGTTTCAATAATCTTATATAATTATGCAAAATCTTGTACTAAGTCAATTGAAATTATACGTGTGAACTAGTAACTAAGATAAGAGCTGATAAATAATGTCAACTTGCCATTCCGTCAAATCTTAAGTATCTTGCTTACGGCAAGTGGTGCTATCTTGTGTTAATTTAAAGCCGCAATGTTTCGATAAGTATCATAGAAAGCAGTCAACATATATATCAACTGTTAGTTGTCACTTGTCAAGTGGGACTTAAAGCTCTTCACTTTTTGTGCTTATAAACATAATAAATCTCTTCTATTTAAACAACATATAACTAGTTGATGTTACAATTGCGGTTCAGACTGTTTTGACTTCTATTAATTGACATAATTAGTACATTAGTAGTTGTCAAAAAAGCAGCAAAATGAATCATATGATGTGACATGGATTAGCACCATCACACATAATCTACTGTAAAATCATTTTTTTAAAAATTCGTACTATAATTTTACTAAGAGATTATAATTATTTTCAATTTATTTTGTTTGGAATTTTGTGTTTGATCCATTGAGATTCTGGGCCATGACTTGAAGGTATGTCACTATCCACCATCAGAGAACATACGATGTTAGGAATTTTCTCCCAATATTATATTAGAGCAACGATTTATGATTTATGCATAATGGTCATTCTAAACCTGATCACCGTCTTCATTATTATTTCGGATCTCATCATTCTGAAAAATTTGTTCGGATGTATTACTTAGTCGTAGGAATTAGATCAATATCAACAAAGCTCTCACAATTTATTGAAAAACATAGTCAATTTCAGAACCATGATCACCAAATAATTTAGGTGGATCATTAGATTATTTTCACCAAATCCAATGCATCATTCTGCATTACATCAACAATAAATTAAAAGACATTATAATCCAACCGCCCATATATTGTAAACGGACAAGCGACCTACAAATAGCCAAAAAGAAGTGTTTTAATATTAACCATAAAAGAAAAGATACTTTAGAAGAAGGGGACCAGAATCTAGTTATTTTATTGTTCGTCTTTTGTCTTTCCACATAAGGGAGATAATTCTTAGTACAATGTTGACTCACAAAAAAAAGCTTAAGTTGTAAAATAATTGAAACAAGTGGATGTCTCTTTCTACTTTGAACAAGTGGATGTTCCTTTCTACTTTTTTTCCTTAACTTATTTACACAATTCTGTACATAGATAATTCTATCTTTTTTCTCTTTGTCTTTCTTCTTGCTTTGAAAATTTAATTTATTTCATAACACGTTATCAGCACGAGCCTCCATCACTTTGAGCTATCTTAAACAGGTAACAAAAGGGTAAAATTTTATTTATTTAAAATGTCTAATATCTCTAAACTTGAATTTGTTGCTCTTGATATATCTGAAAAAAGGCTACTCATCATGGGCACTAGATGCCGAAATACACCTAGAATCGATGGGTCTGGCAGACACCATCAAGGATGAAAATAAGGCATCTAATCAAGACCGTGCCAAAGCCATGATATTGTTTTGCCACCATCTTGATGAGGGGTTAAAATTATAGTACCTCACATTAAAAGACCCCTTTAAACTGTGGAAGAATCTAAAAGAAAGATATCACCACCTGAAGTTGGTCATCCTTACACAGGCATGTCATGATTGGCTCAATTTGATATTAATGTATTTTAAAAATAGAACTGAATATAATTCTGTCTTGTTTAGAATTATAGCAGAGTTAAATTTATGTAAAGAAGAAATCACTGAGCAAGACAAACTTGAAAAAACATATTCCATATTTTCACCCGCGAATATGCTCATGTAGCAGCAATATCGCGAAAAGAATTTTAAAAATTTTCTGAATTGCTTTCTCACCTTGTTATTCCTAAACGCCACAACGAACTATTAATAAAAAATCATGATCGTCGGCCCATTGGTTGTTTGCCACTCCCTGAAGTGAATCAAGCAAACTATAACCAATGAGAAAGAGGTCATGGCCTCAGTCATGGTCGTGGTCGAAGAAGAAATTATAATCATGATGATCGGCTGGTACTGAGAAATGATCAGCAGTACAAAAATAAGAGTGAAAAGCAAGAATTTAAATCAAAGAAAAATTCAAAAAATGTATGTCATAGATGTGGAGGTATGGGGCACTGGTCAGGGACCAGCCGGTCATCAAAATGTTTGGTTCAACTATATCAGGCATCCTTAAAGAGAGCAAAAAACAATCCAGAGATAAACTTTATCTCTGAAGATAAAATTGAGCCTATGTATTTGGATGTAGTTGATTTCTTCAATTTTCCAGAAGAAAATATGAATATTGATAAGCCTGATAATATTTAAATAATTTTCTATTCATATGTATGTAGTAAATAATATGTTTATATTTTTTTAATTCATGTAATTAATTAAAATTTGTATAATGAGTCATGTATTAATTATAATGTTTACTTTATTTCTTTTCGAAGAAAAATATGGATATACCTCAAATTTTGTTTGGATCAATGATCAATTGCGAGGATATTTATGTAATTGATAGTAAAACAATTCATGTCATTTTTAAAGATAAGAAATATTTTTCCTACTTGCTTAGAAGCAAAGAAAATGTTACTACAATTTTTGATAATTCAAAAATTATTGAAGACTTCGAAAGAGCTACTATATTTCTGCCTAAAAGGACAAAGATTGTTATAGAAGATGCATTATTCACTTCTAAATTCCCAAGAAACTTGTTAAGTTTTAAAGATATTCGCAGAAATCGATATCATTTTGAGACATTAAATGAAATAAATATTGAATACCTTGGTATAACTAAGAGTGTCTCAGGCAGAAATATATTTTTAAAAAATTACCAACTTTGTCGTCTAGCCTATACTATGCAGAAATTAGTGCAGTTGAAGAACATTTGATCGTAATTCAGAAGTTTAATGATCTAAAAACGTTTTTGCTATGGCATGATTGAATAGGTCATCTTGGATCAATAATGATGAGACAAACTCTTAAAAATTCAACTGGACATCCGTTAAAGAACCCAAGAATTCTTACGAATGATGAATTTTCATGTGCTACTTGTTATCAAGGCAAATTAATTGCCTGACCATCACCCCTGAAGGTTGGCATCGAATCTCCTGACTTTTTAGAGAGTAAGCATGAGGATATATGTGGACCTATTCCTCCACCTAGTGGATTGTTTAGATATTTTATGATCACAATAGATGCATCATCAAGATGGTCTCATGTGTACCTGTTATCCTCTCGCAACCTAGCGTTTGCAAAGTTATTAGCACAAATAATATGATTAAGGGCTCAATTCTCAGATTATCCTATTAAAGTTATTCGCCTTGATAATACTGGAAAATTTACATCCTAAGCTTTTGATGATTATTGTTTATCAATTGGGATAAAAATTGAACATCATATTGCTTATTTCATACTCAAAATGGCCTTGCAGAGTCATTTATTAAGCGCCTACAATTGATAGCAAGGCCTCTACTTATGAAAGCAAAATTGCCGATTACTATTTGGGGTCATGCTATCTTACATGCAGCAACACTTGTACCTCTCAGACCGATAAATTATAATAAATACTATTTATCACAATTAGTATTTGGTCATGAATCAAATATAGCCCATCTATAAATTTTTGGTTGTGCGGTATATGTGTCTGTAGCACCACTATAACATACAAAAATGGGCCCTCAACGAAGGTTGGGCATATATGTTGGGTTTGACTCACCCTTCATAATTCTCTATCATGAACCATTGACCATTGGATTCAAAGGATAAAAATTCTAGAAAGGGAAGCATGAGAAATAATAAAGATGATACTACAAAAGAACCTCCTGAAAAATGTCAAAATTTGAATAATCCTGATATTCCTGAAGAAATCAGTGAACCCGAGACTCAAGTGAATGAAGAACTTTCAATAAGTTCTACTGGTGATAAGATAAATTTAGATCGATCGAAAATTACGATGGATAATGTTTTTGCATATAATGTTGCACTTAACCTCATGTAAGATACTGAAAGTCTTGAGCCTAAATCCGTCGAAGAATGTCAACGTAGATGTGATTGGGTAGAATGGCAAAAGCAAATTCAATCAAAATTAGAATCACTTGCTAAACGTGAAGTTTTTGGACCTATAGTCCAAACCCCTGAAGGTGTAAAATCAATTGGTTATACATGGGTTTTTGTGCGAAAATAAAATGAGATAAATGAAATTGTAAGATAAAATGCACTCCTTGTTGCACAAGGATTCTCTCAAAGACCCGGGGTCAACTATGAAGAAACATATTCACCTATTATGGATGGAATAACTTTTCGATATCTCATCAGTTTAGCGATACATACAAATCTTGAAATACATCTAATAGATGTATTTACAACTTACCTTTATGGTTCACTTGATAATGAAATTTACATGAAAATCTCAAAAGGATCAAAATTGCCTGAAGCATGTACTAAGTCTCGGGAGATGTACTCAATCAAATTACAAAGATCATTATATGGCTTGAAACAATTAGGGCATATGTGGTATAATCGTCTTAGTGAGTACTTGATAAATGAAAGTTATATAAATGATGTCATTTGTCCATGTGTTTTTATTAAGAAAACAAAATCAGAGTTTGTTATACTCGTCGCTTATGTTGATGACATAAATCTCATTGGAACCCCTGAAGAGGTCCAAAAGGCGATTGAATATCTAAAGAAAGAATTTGAGATGAAAGATCTTGGAAAGACAAAACTTTGTCTAGGTCTGCAAATTGAACATTTAGCAGACGAGTTTTTTTTCCACCAATCTGCCTACACTGAGAAAATCTTAAATGATTTTATATGGACAAAGCACATTCATTAAGTACTCCAATGGTTGTTCGATCACTTGAAGTGGATAAAGATCTATTTCGACCTCCTGAAGAAAATGAAGAACTTCTTGGTCGTGAAGTACCATATCTCAGTGCTATTGGTGCACTTATGTATCTTGTTAATGCAACTAGGCCTGATATAACACTTTCTGTTAATTTTCTAGCAATGTATAGTTCATCCCCAACGCGAAGACATTGGAACGGTATCAAACATATTTTGCAATACCTAAAATATACCATTGATATGGGTTTGTTTTATACTAACGTAGGCTGTGCAGACCTTATTGATTATGCAGATGCAGGTTATTCACAAATGCATTACCAACATCAACTTTTGAGAAACTAAGATATAAGATTGGGATACATCGTCTCCAAAATATCAAATGAAGTTTTCATCAGGGGGAGTAAAATACGCACTGTACTCTTTTTCCTTAACTAAGGTTTTGTCCCACTGGATTTTTCTGATAAGATTTTTAATAAGGCAGTACTCAAGGCGTATTACCAGATGTGTGTACTTTTTTTTCTTCACTAGAATTTTTCCACTGAGTTTTTCATATTTAGGTTTTAACGAGGCACAACATCTATGGGTGTTCAGGATAACTATATATACTTGTTCTTTCACTAGAATTTGTTTTTCTTTTCATGAACATCCAAGGGGGAATGTTGTAAAATAATTGAAACAAGTGGATGTCCCTTTCTACTTTGAACAAGTGGATGTCTTCCTAAATTGGCTATAAATAGCCAACGTATTTACACAATTTTGTCCACAAATAATTACTATCTCTCTTTCTCTTTGTCTTCCTTCTTGCTTTGAGAATTTAATTTATTTCATAACAAGTTATATTAAATCATGCATATATGTCATTTGGCCTCCACATCCACTTTGCTAATTTTAAATCTTCATTTCCTTGTCTTTCTTTGATGTCCTCAAGCGCCTCCTAGACAACAAAAAGGCTTCATCATCAGATCCTTTATTTTATAAAGGTACTCCATTTTATTCTATGTGACATTCATTCAGTTTTATGTGACAATTTTTTTAATTCTCTATAAAAAGAATGTCATTTTGTTATAATTAAAAATAATTCAATTTTAAAGTTTCTCTTTTATTCTTAATGAATGATTTACAGCCACAAAAATATTTAAAATTTATTTTAGATCAGAAATTTTAAAAATCTTTTTTTCCCTTAAATATCGTATCAAGTCAAACAATATCATATAAAATATAACGGATGGAGTATAAAAAAACCCCAAGAAAACAATTACAAGTTGGATAAGCACATTCTCAAGAAAAAGACAATTAATTACCAACAACCAACAATATAATCGCTTATTTAGGAACTTGAAAGAATGATTGTATTAATTAAGTTATAAAAATCATCAAAAGGTCTCCTATGACCAAGAGATTCTTCAACATTTGTCTTTTTGGCATTGCTATATGCGGAGCGGCGATTCGAATATAAAGAAAAGATTAAAAATGCAAAGAACAACATGACAAGAAAAACTTTTAAGGCATACGCATATCTTTTGCCTTTTTTTGTTAAAGTAAACATTAATGTATTATGAATTATATTAATGGATTTGTCTTTTTGTTATTACATTAGAGCAACAAGTTGGGACAACACTTACTCGATCGTGAAGGACACGATCTATTTTCATGTTCAGGAGTCGGGAGTAATCCTATATGTGTGACGTCGGTTATCCAATATGAATTAGAAAACTACTTAGAACAAAAAAAATTGTAAATAATAAATAACAAAGTTTTTAGTAAGTTTTCGAAATCAAAATTTAAAACTAGTAATGAACAACACAGTATCTGTAAGAAAAGCAGAAACAATATTGACTAGAAGAAAATCGAGCCCACTGAATGCACAGTGTGTCCTTAAGAAAATTATTTTCACAAGTATTCGAGGTTAACTAAATATATCTTCTCAGGATAGAATGATTTTAGTTGTGCAAAAGAAGAAGAACATCTGAAATTACGTAGTGAAAAGTCTGAGGAATCACATGTATTTATAGGCAAGAAGTACTGTTTTTACAAGTTTGCAACCTTCCAGAACAGTCACTAAGACATGAGTTTGCAACCTTCCAGAACAGTCGCTAAGACATGGCTAATCCTGAAAGTAATCCCGTTTTGAAGCCGAGCAAGCGACGATGAAGACCCTCTTTTCAACTCATTAACAACTAGTAGAAGTGTTTCCTTATTTAAACACTTGAACTTTTTTTTCCACCAGCAATGAAGGAAAATTATTTTTTACTAAAGCATAAAAAAACACTTCATAGTCCCTCCTTTCATCTTCCCTTCATTTTCCATTTATTCTTACTATATACCCAACAATGCCTATAACAGAAGGCAAGCTGATGAGGCCGACTCTGGCCGAGCTAGTCACAAAGACTAGATTGCTAGATTTCTAGGCTGACAAGCTTATTGTTATAAATAAAAAAAAAAGTGCATCTGACAACTCAAACAAATTTTAATGTGAAATAGAGTGAGGGAAAGTTAAAGCGTAGTGCTATGTAAGGCATAAAATTGATTTACATTGTAAGCTTGTTAGTGGATTTGATATGCAACATAGCGCAAGGGACAAATCCATGAGATCACTATGTGGTAAAAACGGAGAATATTAACTAGTTACTAAAACAATTTGAGGGTGTTACGTTGAATCGAATTCAGATGCATTCATGTATGAACAAACTCATATTATTTGTCTTTTAGTATATTGAAAATGGTCAAAAAAAAATTAAAAATATGTGAAATTAAACAAAAATGTCTTCCGTTAATAGTTTGATCCAAAAATATTCATGTCGTTAATAATTCGATCCAGAAATATCAAACTATTAATGAAGACATTTTTATCTAATTTCACATGACATTTTTGACCATTTTCCGCTTATTATAATTAACAAACACTCAGCACGCAGGCCCCTTTAATATTATTGGGCTGGCCAGTTCTGTTTCAGTAATGCACTATTCTTAATGTTGATTTATGGGTACTAGTTAATTATGTTCAGAACAATCCAAGAAATGATGACAAAGAGATTAGTCATTCAAAACTAATGTGATATATAGTGGAAGCTTTGAAGGGAAAAAGAAAGAGATGACTATATGAAATCAACAAAAGTTGCAAGTGTAATTATGAAAAAGTTTTCATGTAATCAGCTTAACTTGAGTGCAAAATATCATTATAAATTTCAGGATGGAAGATCCAAAATTATTTTTGTATACCTTTAATATGATTTGAAGAATACTGTTTCTGGACACTTCCCCTTTGGATTTCCTTATATATTTGGATAATATTTCTTGATTCCTTATAACTTGATCAAACTTGCTAGCTCCCATTGAATTTTCTGATCAAACCAATATCTATGGCCAAATCCAATTTTATGCTAAGCTCAATTTTAGTCCTTGTAGTACTAGTAATATTTTTTTCACAAGTAAAATTTTCCGTTGCAAGAACTACGAGTTATCGAGGAGTTGACAACATGAGGAGAAAGATAGATAGCAAACAAATATTAAGAGAATTATTAGAGAATGATTTGGGAAAGAATATGGAGAAAAATCATAGAAGGGTAATGATGAATAAAGACAGAGTAGCACCTGGAGGACCAGATCCTCAACATCATTAGCAGACAACCTCATACACTACAACAAAAAGACACTTAGCGGCAATAGATCTATTGCCGCAAAAGTATTTAATAACAATTGAGTTAATGTCATTGTAACCAGAGTCGTTAAAGTTTTTAGTGACATTTATATATAGAGTGTTTGTTATAAATATTTGTATTTATTAATATTGCCGCTAAATATAATATAAAGATGATTATATTATTACCTTCAAATCATTACTACTAAATTCTTTATTTATTGCAGTGATGTATTAATTTTCCATCAATATATGAATGAAAATATATAATTTTCTCTATGCTTAGTTGGGAAAATGTAACTCTTTTTCCTAAAATCCTTTTTCTTTCATAGAATATACTCTTAAATGATTACTATTTTCGTATTTTCTTGTGGCAATATTAGACATGCATGCAGAGGCAATTCATTTGTCTGATTTACGAACTAGTATGATGCAGTAATCATTCAGTTTCAAAATGAATAATCTAGTTTGACTTAGCACGAAATTTAATAAAATAAAATAAAAATTTAATTTTGTGGTCATAAATTAAAGTTATGTCAAATATATTTAATTAGCTCTTAATACTATGAGATATGTGTAAAATTACCTAAAAGAAACTTCAACAAAACTGGCCACATGTATATGTATAATGTAATGTATTTGTATTGTATAAATTGTCTTTAACCATGTATACATTGTGTATAATGATGTATCAAAGATATATATATATATATATTCATATACTCTGTTTATGCAATATGTATACGCTGCAGGATGTTTTTTTTTCAATCCCGACCAACATAAATTTCCTCTAAACTGTTCTAAAAATTAGGTATGAGCTTTTCTCGATGTTTTGAATTTTTGATATATTTTTCACTCGAAATGATTCACATTTGCGGCACGTTGAATTTTAAAATTGAGTTTTGAAGAAGCGTTAATGACTAATGGAGTCTTTCATTTCCGAACAACTAAAAATCTCCTTCCAGCAGTCTCAGATTTTAAGTATGAGGTCCACTCGATATTTCAAATCAATATATTATTTATTCAAAATGATTCACATTTATGACAGGTTGAATTTTTAAATTTGAGCTTCAAAGCTCCAAAGTATTCACTGCCTCTTTTTGAAATGGAGGGAGTACTTAATAAATATTTTGTCTAATTTCCCCTTTTTGATGGGTTAGACTAAAATGAAGTGAACTAATAAATGAGCAGATCAATAATCAACTCAAACTTAAACGGATTATATTTTCATCAGCTAATTATGCCACCTCTACCTATCAACCATTGCGTCCCGTCTGCATCTCCTCAAACAACTTCAAAGCCTCTTGCAGTTGTTTGCCCCAAGTTGTGACCTTTTCACGACTCGATGGACATATTGTTGGGAGTTGGAATGCAAAGCCAGAAGAACAAAAGAGGAAGGAAAGAGAAGAAATATCATGCAGACTTTTGTTTAAAATTTGGCAATATCGATAACAAGTTAAATATATTGGAAAAAAAACTGAATACAAAAGGAGAGTTAAAATTTTGAATTTGTAAATTCTAAATTTCAGAAAAAATAAATTATTTATATATATTAAATGGAAATTTTAATATAAATTAAGGGTGTGCACAAAAACTACTTGGTTCTATCAAGTAGAAAACTGACCACCCCATTAAACTTGTTACCCCCAAAAATACTAACAACACGAGTTGTTCCACAGCCAAATTAACTTCCAACTATATATGATAAAACACATACTCCTTTGAGCTAGGACATACTACCAGAAATTACTTGAACATCCATATTTTCAAGTCAATAAACAATACACGGTCTTTTTCTTCTCAAAATAGGATAAAAGTTATTCCAAACTATATTATTGATTAAGAAAAAGAGAAGAGGGGTTTTAAGATACTATATTCCTTCAAAAGACTTGAGGGGATCATTTGGATCCACTTCATTAATCTGTGGGAGATCAACTGGTAGAGTTTCCAAACACAACCCTTTCTTTTTAAGAGCCTCGAGGACCTCCTCAAACACAATTTTGTTGCCTGTTTGACTCAGGTGCAAACCATCGCTGCAACGTAACATCGAAAATGGATAAATGTTGTGAGACTATTAGAAAATAATTTAACTTGTACAAGTTGACAGTGTAAACGGAAATTTTAAACTATTTGTTGTGATTAAAAGAGATAACTATAGATATCCACTCATGATTAGTGAAATTTGTAAACCTGGAAATAAAGCAAGTTAGAAGCTACAACATGTAAATTTACTCTTGTTAATGTAAATATTCTTTACATCGTTCAGTGTATTTAAGTTACATCATTTAAAACTAGTATGCAAAAAGAGAGAGAGCAAAAGAGAATCCTAGGATTAAACAAGGAGTTTTACAGACATTGTGTTAAAAATATCATTTGACATCACAATGTACTACTTTCGGGGAAGATCATGCATGTTTGTAAATCGTATCCAAATATGAGTGGGCAATGCTTTCCGATAGGTAGGATTCAAATACAAACATTACAAGAATTGAAATTTTATGATAGGGAAACAGCTTAGATTATCAGAATTTTTATGACAAAGTAAAATCATAAAAATTCTTTCATTGTACAGTGAAGGGGATTACCTTAAACAAGCTGTTTGCCAGCGGGGAATTTGTTGCATTCTGGTCCAGAGATCGATAGCGGAGACCCCACATTCAGCACCAACAGCTAGACATGCTTTAGCATAGTTTCCAGCAGCTTCATTTGTCCTCTCTGGCAGTCCCAATTTGTTCTCTGCAAAAGGATACCTACATATGTTTGAATTAATTAAACATCAGAGTTTCAAGAAAAGTAAAAATAATAATATTTTCATCATGTTGTTCTAGTCAAAGAATCATGAAACATATATATAGAAAGATTACAGGAGTCTCGAAGGTTCATCAATTGGAGGAGGTGAAATGAGGATAACTTCAGTTGTTGGCCATCTCCCCTACAAATAGCCAAGTGAATCTTCAAAATGAGTACATAACCTTATTACTATTAAGTCCAGAATATACACACATGGATGGCTATAAAATTACAAGATTAAATTAAAAAACATGCAGAAACAGCTGAAAATTTTGAAATATGGTAGGTGATTTCTGTGAACGGGTTATAGTCATTGACTCTTTGGATAATGACAAATACTTCCCTCAATCAAAAAAGTACAGGCGGATTCATCGTTTAAACTTGATGGATTCAAAGTTATTAGTTTTTTAAGATTTTGGATTCAAAACTATATATTTATAAAATTGTTCAGAATGTTACACACACATCTATGGTACGATATAGGTCTTCTCCAGTCCAAAGCAAGACTCAAATACTAAGGGTGCAGTTCCACTATAGAGTAAAACCTCTATAAATGCATATGTTTGAGATCGAATTTTTTTTTTATTTATCGAGATTATTAGTTTATCGATACATGCATAAAATATTTATTTATCGATAAATAAATATTTATTATTTTAGAGATTATTTTGCAGTATGTGCCATAAGAAAAAAAAATTGAATTAAGAATTTCAAAAGTTTAATTCTCGGAAACTAAAAAGTGTAGTTTTTGCATATTTATTATTTAAATTTAGGAAAGCTAAACGAATTTAGTGAAGTTTAATGTTTCTAATTGTATTCATGCATATAGAATATGAAGAGAAAGCTAGATGTTTAAAAAAATCATAATTTAAGTATAATGTCTTTTCATCATTTGAAAGGCGTACAAAAATTATCTTTAACCAATAAAATAAAAAACGCAATATGTGAGCATAAGAAAGAGAATCCAACTATTAGCCAAAAAGATTTGCAAGCATGGGTGAAACAAAAGTTTGATTTGACTATTAGTCAATCAACAATATCGCACTCTCAAAAGGTCGGCAGAGTATTTGTCAAATGAGATGAAAAATAGTGATGCCAAGAGGCATAAACTGGCAAAATACCCTGATTTAGAGAAAGTTTTGTACGAGTGATTTCTTCAAATGCAAGAGAAAGAGAACATGTCAGGGGAAATTATCCAAGGAAATGCAAAAGATCTTTTCTTGAAAATGTATGGTGAAACTAATTCAGAATTTAGCTTTTCTTCTGGTTAGTTAGAACGTTTCAAGTCAAGATACGGAATCAAGTCTTCCAGACGTTTTGGTGAAAGTGGTTCAGTTATCATGGAGAACATTGAAAATGAATTGCCTAGGATATGGTCAAAACTAGATCAGTTTGAATTGAAAGATATTTATAATATGGATGAAACTGGACTATTTTACCGATTGGAAGCTGATCATTCACGTGCTACCAAGCAGCTTGAAGGTCGCAAAAAAGACAAAGAGAGAATTACTCTTGCTCTCTGTTGCAATGGTGATGGATCTGACAAAGTACCATCGTGGATTATTGGTAAGTTTGCAAATCCTAGATGCTTTAAAAATGTGAACATGAACAATCTTAATTGAATGTATAGATCCAACAAGAAAGCTTGGATGACTGGCTTGCTTTTCGAAGAATATGTTGACTGGTTTGATAAGAGAATGAATGGCAGGAATTAAGGTTTTGTTAATAGTAGACAATTACCCAGCTCATCCAAAGATAGTTGAAGGCCTAAGAAATGTAGAGTTGTTTTTCTTACCTCCTAACACAACGTCTAAGATTCAACCATGTGATGCTGGGATTATTCGAGCATTCAAAGCTCATTATCGTCGTCGTCTTTATTTCAGCATCCTACAAGGCCTTAAGGTTGAAGCACCAAATATTGAAAAAATTAATATTTTTAATGCTATTAATTTTGCTAACTTGGCTTGGAATTTTGATGTGAAAGAAATAACAATTGCAAATTATTTTTGGCATTGCAAGATCCAATCGAAAGAAAACAATGTTTCCGAACCACAAGTTGGTGAATTAGATGAAGGTATCCAAGAATTAAATGATCATCTCTAATTTAACCTTCAGAAATATGATAGATGTTGAACATCTTTTGAACTACCCTAGCGAGAATGATACAATTATGGAATCATCTACAGAGGAAGAGATTATTCAATCTGTAATGAATAATGATGATGAGAATGATCCTAAACAAGATGATAGTAGCATTGTCCCACATGTATCGTCAAAGGAGGCATTTCAAGCAATGACTACATTGTCAAATTGTTTGGTACAACACGAACAAAATATTTCGAAAATTGTGTTCGTTCTTCAAAAAGTTAAGAATGAGATTAATTATGGTTTTGGTGGGAAGAAAAAATAATCAACTATAAAATCATATTTTAAAAAGAAATAGTTATTGGTCTAGTATTATTGACTAATTAAATATATATATAAATTCGCTAATGCATTTAGCGAGAATATTACTTTAATATAACTGACTCAAATCAAAACTGGAGAAAATATTCATTTAGCGAAATTATTACTTTATCGAGGTTTTACTGTACTATCACACAGTTATTGCATTAAATAATGTGATAGTCTTTTTATACGTTGAACCAAACATTAAATTATTTTTGCACAAATATGTAGGGATTAATTATGCCAAATTACCCCTACAAGACTTGAAAAAGTAAGGAAGGAAAAAAGTATAAAGTGGGGCTTGGTGGATCCTTAGTGTATGTAGTTCTCAAGGTAAAAGCAGGAGCCTCTCTTTTGCTTATATTGATCAGTATAATAAGCATGAAACAGTGCCAACTAAAAGTGTTCAAATAGAAGGCCCAGTAGTCTCTTTCGTTGCTCCCCACTTGTCTAATTATTTTACTAAATTTTGCTGTTTCTTTATGCAATACATGGAGTGCCCTGTCATTTTCATGCAATTCTTGGTGTAAATTATATTTGCCTAGACGTCATAACGCAATTCTGAGCGCTTTTCTTCTTTTTCATCGATCCAAGAAAGATTTTACTCACAAATAATTCCAATTCATGGACCAGTCAACCTGATGAATCATTCTTCACTATATATACGTGTCGTTCTTATTAGCATGGCAATATACTAATGAAGAATTGAAGATGACACCTCGTACCCTTTTTTTCTTGTTTGTATACTGCATACTTGATCAATTGTATCTCAATATGGCCCAATATGCAATTGATTATGTATGCAAACCTAGTCACATAGTCCCAGAACTTTAATTTGTGAAAGCTAGTATATGCTTAAAATCTCATTAAAGTAATAAT
This sequence comes from Solanum dulcamara, assembly GCF_947179165.1. Taxonomy (NCBI): domain Eukaryota; kingdom Viridiplantae; phylum Streptophyta; class Magnoliopsida; order Solanales; family Solanaceae; genus Solanum; species Solanum dulcamara. Next base: position 46,870,686 of record NC_077247.1, read on the forward strand.
CTCGTTAAATAAATATTTTTTTCTGATTTTAATTTAGGCCAGTTACAGTAAAGTAATATTCTCGCTAAATGCATTAGATAATAATTAAAAATAAAATATTAAAGGCCTAGAAAAAATATAAAGTAATAATTACTAAAATATATCAAGAATTTATATATATTTAATCAGTTAATAATACTAGATCAATAACTATTTCTTTTTAAAATATAATTTTATAGTTGATTGTTTTTTTTTCCCCACCAAAACCAAAATTAATCTCATCTTTAACTTTTTGAAGAGCGAACACAATTTCCGAAATATTTTGGTCGTATTGTACCAAACAGTTTGACAATGTAGCCATTGCTTGAAATGCCTCATTTGACGATACATGTGAGACAATGCTACTATCATCTTGTTCAGGATCATTCTCATCATCATTATTCATTACAGATTGAATAATCTCTTCCTCTGTAGGTGATTCCATAATTGTATCATTCTCGTTAGGGTAGTTCAACAGATATTCAACATCCATCATATTTCTGAAGGCTAAATTAGAGATGACATCATTTAATTCTTGAATACCTTCATCTAATTTACCAACGTGGTTCGGTAGCATTGTTTTCTTCCGACCGAATCTTGCAATGCCGAAAATAATTTGCAATTGTTATTTCTTTCACATCAAAATTCCAAGCTAAGTTAACAAAATTAATAGCATTCAAAATATTAATTTTTTCAGTATTTAGTGTTTCAACCTCAAGGCCTTGTAGGATGCTGAAATAAAGACCACGACGATAATAAGCTTTGAATGCTCGAATAATCCCAGCATCACATGGATGAATCTTAGGCGTTGTGTTGGGAGGTAAGAAAAACAACTCTACATTTCTTAGGCCTTCAATTATCTTTGGATGAGCTGGGCAATTATCTACTATTAACAAAACCTTCCTACCATTCATTCTCTTATCAAACCAACCAACATAATCTTGAAAAAGCAAGCCAATCATCCAAACTTTCTTGTTGGATCTATACATGCATTTAAGATTGTGCATGTTCACACTTTTAAAGCATCTAGAATTTGCAAACTTACCAATAATCCACAATAGTATTTTGTCAAATCTATTACCATTGCACTTGTCTACTATTAACAAAACCTTCCTGTCATTCATTCTCTTATCAAACCAGCTAACATATTCTTCGAAAAGCAAGTCAGTCATCCAAGCTTTCTTGTTGGATCTATACATGCAATTAAGATTGTTCATGTTCACATTTTTAAAGCATCTAGGATTTGCAAACTTACCAATAATCCACAATGGTAATTTGTCAGATCCATCACCATTACAACAGAGAGCAAGAGTAATTCTCTCTTTGTCTTTTTTGCGACCTTCAAGCTGCTTAGTAGCAAATGAATGATCAGCTTCCAATCGGTAAAATAGTCCAGTTTCATCCATATTATAAAGAGAAAATAGTCAAATGCCCCTCCAATCTATCATCAAATTTCCAATTACGTACTTATATTTCATGAAAGTCCTATAACACCCCTAAATTATTTTAAGGTGGAATAAATTACCCCTTAAATGCTGAATTTGCACAGAGAGTGCATTTCACACTCTTTGAGAGTGAGAAGCAAAAGGCCATGTAAAACATAATTTTATTACATTTTTTTTATAGTTAAATAATTTATATTTATTTTTTCATTTATTTATTTTTTTAAAACAAAATGACCTCCACTTTAATGGAGGTAAATGGTAATTACTTTTCCTCACCACTTCCATAGTAAAGAAGAAACAACAACCAAAATACTTCTATCTTTGATGGATTGACTATGCCAGTGATGGTGAGAAAATAATCGACGCAGAAGACGAAGCCAAAAACTAAGAAGATGAATTTGTCGTCAAATTTTTTCGGCAATTTTTTCATCTTAGTTTACCTCACTTTTCATCTTTTTCATTTATACAAATCAATATTTCAAATTGCCCAAAAATAAACATTAGATCTGTAACTTTATTTACACCCAATTTACTATCAAAAAAAAATACATCAAACCCAATTTCTTGTTCATCCTTTGCAAAAGGTTGATTTTTTTCTTCAACCCATTTGATGAATTTGTATTTTCAGCAATTCTTTTTTGTTCGAATTCATCATTAGAAGAAGATTCTTGATAAGATTTTTCAAAAAATTGACCCTTCTTTTTGCATTTTAGCTATCTTTAGAAGAATCTTTAATATTATTTTAAAAGGTGAAAAGATACTGAAATGTGATTAAAAGAAGAAGAATGAGGAAGAAAGTAAATAAAAAACAAAAAAAATAAAAAATACACATGTTAAATATGGGTTGGAGCGTGTGTTTCACCGCACACAACAAATTTGGGTATTACATTTTAGGGTGAAGTTAATTCCATTTTGAAATAGTTTAGGGGGCTAATAGGACTCCCCTGAAGTATAGATGGATAGTTGAGAATCAGATAATAGGTTAGAGGGGCATTTGGCTATTTTCTCTATTATAAATATCCTTCAATTCAAACTGATCTAGTTTTGACCGTATGCTATGCAATTCGTTTTCAATGTTCTCCATGATAATTGAACCACTTTCACCAAAACGTCTGTAAGACTTGATTCTGTATCTTGACTTGAAACGTTCTGACCAACCAGAAGAGAAGCTGAATTCTGGGTTAGTTTCACCATACATTTTCAGGAAAAGATCTTTTGATTTTTCTTGGATAATTTTTCCTGACATGTTCACTTTCTCTTGCATTTGAAGAAACCACTCGTACAAAACTCTCCAAATCAGGGTATTTTGCTGGTTTATGCCTTTTGGCATCGCTATTTTTCATTTCAATTGACAAATACCCTGCCGACTGTTTGAGAGTGTGCGATATTGTTGATTGACTAATAGTCAAATCAAACTTTTGTTTTACCCATGCTTGCAAATCTTGTTGGCTAATAGTTGAATTCTTTTTCTTATGCTCACATATTGCATTTCTTATTTTATTGGTTAAAGATGATTTTTGTACGTCTTTCAAATGATGAGAAGACATTATATTTGAATTATGATTTTTAAACATCTAGCTTTTTTCGTTTATAGTTAACATAAAATCTCTTCATATTCTATATGCATGAATACAATTAGAAACATTAAACTTCACTAAATTCGTTAAGTTTTTCTAGATTTAAATAATAAATATGCAAAGACAACACTTTTTAGTTTTCTAGATTTAAACTTTTGAAATTCTTAATTCAATTTTTTTTTCTTTCTTATGGCACAAACTACAAAATACTCTCTAAAATAATAAATATTTATTTATCAATAAATAAATATTTTATGCATTTATCGATAAACTAATAATCTCGATAAATGAATATTTTTTTCAGTCCCAAGCATATGCATTTATAGAGGTTTTACTGTATTAATGGTGGTGTCTGGGCCAACTTGAACGCACCTCAACTAATTTCACGGGATACCTACTACTTTCCACTTGAACAAATACCAAATAATTCTATCCACTAAAGTTTGGCCAGATAGGAAGAAAATATCAAATGGTTTTTTTCTTTGCTAGAATTCAAATTTGAGACTTCACGATTCTCAACCACTTCATTAACCACTAGGTCACATTCTTGCACGCAAACAATTCACATAGTATAGTTCCCTAGTCGTCCCCACATTATTAATGTTAGAGTGGATCAAAGTTCCACATTGATTGGGAAATAGACTGACATTCAGTTCATATGAACTTAGACAATCCTCCCTCCTAGAATTTGGGGGTGAATTAAGCTCGGGCGTCATATCAGATAAACACACAGAGACACAAACTCGCAATTTGTGGGTTACCCAAATATTAATTCATGACGTTGCTGGAGGACATACAGAGCTTGGTGAAAGTCCTTGCATTGTGGAGGAAAATGAAGAGAAAATGGGTCTATACACAAGTTTATACTAATAATATGGTTCTAATTAGAGTAAAAGCAAGCATATTTGAGTTATGGTTCTAATTAGAGTAAAAGCAAGCATATTTGCTCTGGGATAACACATCTTATTTGGACTTGACTATATGTAAGAAATTTATTTTAAAATATATTTAGAAAGGTTGGTTAAAATTTATATGATTTGAATTTTAAGAAGCAAAAAGTATCATATAGATTGAGACGGAACAAGTAATGTAAATATTTCATTGACAGTTAAAGGGGTATGTGAGGACGTAATAATGTCAATGCAATTACCCTAAGATTGACCATTAATTGTATATATACGATCGATATTATCGTATATACAAGTAATGTACTCTAGCATTAAAAAGAGATTTTCATGAATTGATATAGTCACCCACAAGAAGAGGGTATTAGTCTATCTAATAGTACATAATTTAGAAGCAAAAAATTGTCCTCCTAAAGAAAATGTTAAATGAACTGATCATCAATTATGAGATTGTAATTATTTTTATTGCCTTCGGAAAAGATATAAATAGTAAATAAAAAAAATAGGAAAAAGGGCATACATCCCTCAATGTAATGTTCGCCTACCTCTTGAACCGTAAAAAGGGAAAATATATTTTCTTCATTTGTTTTCTAATGAACCCAATATTCTATTATTATAATTTGCTATCTATATTTTCTTCATTTCTTTTCTAATGAAATATGCTATTAGACTATTACTATATATAATTTATCTATGTTTCTTCAGTTTTTTTAATTAAATTTTCTATTACTATAAGTCACCGTTTGGCTCCAAATTTCTAAATATTCTTAGCAAGTTATTTTTTGGTGAAGTTTCATCATGCGTTTAAATTTTCTCAAGAATATTTGACTATTTCAAAAATATTATTTTTTACATGTAAGTTTTAAAAATTATTAAAAATACTCATAAGTTTGTATTATCATTATATAATGAACATGTTCCATTAAAAAAAACTTTATAACATAATTGATAACAAACTTTTTTTTCAATTTTGTCACTCAAACTATTCTTTTCCGGAGGAGGTAGATAAAAATGTTATTTAATGGTGTTGGTTGGTCACGTTAATAGAATAAATTGGTAGATAAATATTAATTGGAATTAATAAATGATGGACGTTTTATAAAATATAAAAATGTGGGGTAATTTTTAAAACTTTTCAAATATTAGAACTTGGCCCAAGTTTAATTTTTTCTAGAACTTAGGAACTTGGATGTTTGCCAAATATATTTGTCAAGTAATGACAAATTATATGGTCAAACACTAGTTTTTAAATTTTTTTCATGTTTTTCCCAAAAACTATTTGGGTAAAATGACACCCTAGTTTTTTCTAGAACTTAAAAACTTGATATGTTTGTCAAATATATTTGTCAAGTAATAAAAAATTATATGACGAAACACTAATTTTTTTAAAAAATTCATATTTTTCTACGGCACCTAAGTATCTATTATCGTTCCTTTTGAGCAAATTTTTGTGCCTATTCCAAACAAATCCAGCTAGTTCATTCAGTGGACAAAAACTTCATAAGCGATGGTAAACGAAGGCAATCATACAGCACACAAAAGCAAAGACAATATTTAAAAAGAAAAAAATATTATTAGCGTGTTCGCTTAGCTTATTTTTTTAAAAAATAGAAGCATTTGATTGGGCTACCAAACAAAATTCAAAAATCAATCCACGCACGTGTTCCAGCACAATTACAGCTGCCGTATTTTATTTTATTTATATTTAGCAGAAAAATAGTGCAAATCGTCAACAAGTTCATCAAATTTCAAAAACTGTAAATCCCAATGTATAATCAATCAGTAACGAAAGTGAACAAAATTTATGATATTTGCGAGTGTGGTGAGACAAACTTATCTAGAGGAATTATATCCTGAAAAATTAATTTTTTATCAATAAAATAAAAGTTAAGATAATAAATTGAGATTCTAAAAAGGCAAATAATCATGAAATTTGTCACTTTTTTTTAGTTGAACTTGAAAAAATATTTTTAATTAGTTAGTTGACTATCTAAACTTTTATCTTATTTTGTATTTTCCTTCCCATTTTTCCTCCCCTAACCCCAATTTTTTAAAAAATAAATTATTATTGTTGTTTTGCAATGTAATTTCCAAATTCAACTTGAATTTTAAAATCAACATAAAGATATTTTCATTTTTTTGGGTCCAAATTATTTATAGAAAAGTCAAAAACAACTCTATTTTATATTCATAATTAAATATAACTCTAATTATCAAATATTATTTTCCACTTTAAAAATAAAATTATTTTTTAAAAATTTCAAGATGAAACATGGCTAAATATCCAATACTATTTCCCCAACTCAAGAAGAAAAAGAAGGAAAGGTACCTTAAGGAAGGCGACAATGGAGTGAAGATTGTGCTTATACTCCTCAATAGGGACGTGCTGAAAACCAGAGTATCTTTCAGGAAGAGACGCATCGTTTGCTCCGAAGAAAACCGTCACCGCCAATGGCGATTCCGACTTCTGAGTCGCCGGAAAAACTTTATCCAACACCTTCAATGCCCATCTTGTGTTATACCCACTATACCCTCTTAACACCACATCCGCCTAAACAAAAATCATCAACAAAATAAATAAATAAATAAATAAATAAATAAAGAATATTAAAAGAGAAGGAGTTTTGAATATATACGGTGCGATTGAAGTGTTTGACAAGAGAAGCACCCCATCCACCATAATCAAAGGACATTTCAGTGATGGAATCTCCAAACAGATAAATCTTAGGTCTCATTTTTCCTTTTGGAATAATCAAATTGAAGTGAAAAAAGGAGAAGAGAAAGAGAAAAGGAATGATGATTGTACAAGAAGAAAGGTCCAGTAACTGCTCTACTTTATAAGCTGCAATTACTGTTTTTTCTTTTTACCTAAAATAAATAAATAAATGATCTTTTCTTTAATACTAGTAATTACTCAATTTATGAAATGTATTTAATCGAGCAGTTTAAAGAAAATTTTTGTGATTCTTTATTTTTTATTTATTTGATTACTAATTTGAAATAAATTCTACTATCATATTTAGTACTTCAGTAATGAAATAATACTACCTAAATTACTTAATTCGGGATAAAAAAATATTAAGATTCCTCAAACTCTTTTTCTAGTAAATAAGGTGGAAGAGATTTTTATAAATAAATATTTTTTTCATATAAATTATGTAATACGTGTTATTTATAATATAACAAAACAAATTAAATCGTCAATAAAAAATAACTAGTTTCAACATAATTTGTTTCCAACCAAATGATCCCTTAATACTTATTGCCTAAAATAAATAATAAATATTTATGTGATTACAAATTATTTTATTAAAATTAAAATAGATCATCTAAAATTATTTATTTGATAATAAATATAAAAAATGATTTTTTAAATTAACAAACAAAAAGATATTGTGAGAGGGAGAGAAGCTTCGAAATGTAGTATTCCTTTTGTTTCAAAAAGAATAATCTAGTTTGACTTGACACTTTCCGGAGCCCAGGTATCATATACGCCACCAAAATAAAGAGCCTTGAATATTAGAAGAAAAACACTTATATCTTTTAAGAAAATAAATAGGACTTTTCAATTTTGTGGTCCTAAATTAAAGTTATGTCAAATATATCAAAAATTCTTTACTCTCGTTGTTTTAAACATGTCACATGAAAAATTAAAATTAAAGTTTGTCAAAAAAGAAAAAAGATCATTTTTTTTAAACAGACAAAAAAGTAAAGTAGATCATTCTTTTAAAAAAATAGAAAATATTTTTTTATATGCGCCTCTATTTTATGCATAGGAAGCTACATATTGATAACTGATGATGATGCGCGGGGTGCGTTATGCAGGGAAGTGGATATCCTAAGATTGAATTAAACTTTATATTACGAGTTGTTTCGTTTGATTTGTGAATTAAATTATTTAAAATTATAATTTTTGAATTAACTTACCCTAGTTAGAAGTTAAGATAAAATAATTTAAAATTTCAAAGGATGTGATAGAATAAGTTTGGTATAAAATTTATAATGTATTTAATTGATAATATAAAATTTATCTTCAAATAAAAGGTATACTTATATTTAAATAAGGAAAATTTTGACCAAAAACTAAAATTTGACCATTATTAGGCTTTTTTAGCTATAGTTTCAATATTTACAATTCTTAAATATTCTTTCAATTTGCTATCATGTGTATTCAATATATTTGTTGGTTAAATTGATTTTTAAAAAAATACAAACAAACTGATTGGAGATAATTATGCACAAAATCTTTTTAAATAAGGTAACTCAGCTATAATCACTCTCTATAATAGCTAAATCTTCCATAATGAAGAATCTTTTTAAATAAGATAATTGAGCTAAAATCACTCTCTCCAATATCTAAATCTCCACAATCCAGCCCTACACATAAATACAAACAAAAAATGAATTAAGAAAGAACAAAATTTATGAAGTTTGGTACATTGCTTGTGCAACCAAATTTCCAAAACTATCTTGAATTGTCACGATATCGACTCGCTGTGACTGACACCACACTAATTCTCCAGTGGGACAACCATTCTAAACAGCCCAACAACACTAATCGCAAAGAATTCTCAAACTTAAGGATACAAAACAGGTGTAAAACAAGAATAAATGCTGAGTTCCCATAAACTCAGAAAACAGTTAGTTATCAACCCAAAATATGCGGAAGTAAACACATCCTAGGAACTGAAAGTCGTCCGTAACAACACTCTAATCAAATATCAATATAGAAAAGGGAAAACACACCCCAAAAAAATTATACTACTAAAAAAGTTGTCTGAACATCTGAGTCCCGACGAAGGAGTAAGAAAAATGAGAAAGTCTATGGTAGCATGACAAAATAGCTCACCCTTGGACTTGAACAAGATTTCTACTCCACTAGGCGAGGTCTCTCCGCAGCCGGCTGAATGCCATGTACTCAACAAAAGACAGAGCAAGTGTAGTATTAGTACACAAAAACAACGGTGTACTGGTAGAATCACGTTGTTAGCTAGTAAGCGGATCATAGACAAGTAAACTATACACAATAAATACATACGTATAGAATAAGTCAACCAAAATTATGTTCAACCATATTTAGCAAGATCACGACTCAATATCTTCAACATGATATAACTTCACACAAGGGTCCTCGAAAGGGACCTACGAACAATCAACTTTGTGTCGAAACATGACACTCTATCCAAATATGTGTCAGAATGTGACATCCGATTCAGTTTATGTATCGGAGCATGACACCCGATCCAAGAATATCACAGTCACAAATACATTCAGTATTTACAACATTATATTACCAAGAATAAGTTCATCAAAAAAATAGGTCAGCAAGTGATCATTTCACACATAATCTAGCACGTTTCTCTATTAATATACACATGTGCATATCATGAAGCAGTTTATCAAGTATATGAAACACATACGGGAAACAAAACGATCACCTTCCTTAAATTCAAGCTTCAACAACGTTAAAATGCAAGAGCTTTCCCTTTTTGGGTTCGTTCCTCTCGTTCTTGATCTAGAAAATAGTAAATACATATAAAAGATCAACACAATGGCCAAACTATCATGAAATATAATACAATTCACATCCTAAGCCAAACCCATTATTTTAACCCCACCCTAGGGCTATTTTCCACCATTAGTTTTCAGTTCAAACCACCCCCAATGATTACCAACCATAATTCTAGATTCTAGGAATCAAAGGATGATATTAGGGAGTAAAATCCTTACCTTAAGCGTGGAAATTTATGGGAAATTGATGAAAATCGTCATAGGTCGCCTCCTGAAGTCTTGGAAACTATTTTTGCAGAAAAAGACCATTTTGGGGGATTTTCCTAACTTAAGTCGCGACTGCCCCGCTCTGGAGGGATAAATCCCGCTCTAAAGGGTAGCACGAAAACAGAGAGCTCGGAGTTTGAGCTTCAAGCCCCCATTTCACAACACATCCCCTTCCCAAGACGTATTAAAATATACCCTTCAAACCGAATCCGATTCTGGGAGTTTTACTCGCCCGAATGTGGTTCTGCGAACCGTAAATGTTCCGTATCGTCTTGGATGTTAGCTTATCTAAATAAATCAGAGATTCGCTCTCCCACCATTCATATGGTCACCGTAGACTTCACCTGACTCAGAATTCGTCCAAATCTGGCCTAGGCTAAATTTTTCCAAAGTTACTACCCGAAGTTTTCTGATCTGAAATCCTTCCCCATTGACCTATTCCTAACGACGGAGACAGGTCTTTACACGAATAGTAATGTGAAAACTGGCTACATGCATGTGCAATTAATACCTTATTCAGGAGTGTAGATTTCCTGTGTAGTATAGTTTTAAACTGTAGTGAAGATTGGATTTGAACTCTTCCCATCAAATTAGGCCCAATATAGCTAGCAAGTAGCAAGGATGTTTTCCATACAAGCCCATTTTCTATTGCTACATGGTGGAAAATTTCATAAATAGCGTTATTAGCGCTCATTTTATATATAGAATTCTAGTTCTTCTTTCCGTATTCCCTTTATACCTTCTAATTTTATGCCCTTTCCTAATCAATCATTACAAAACCTATCAGAGTAATTATGTATGCCCACATACTAACACGTATAATATAATTATCCCCTTAAGATTTTTAAGTAAGAACTTGAGTTGGCTATTTGACTTAGCAAATATATTAGGTGGATATTTTGGTTGTTGCTAGGCAGCTCTAAACAATCACATGCATGTGAAATGGATTAAGAGAAGAGTTTCTTTAATAAATATAATTCCTTTAATTATATTGTTTCACAACACAAGGAAGTAGATAATAATGCGTTTGTTAGCTGTGAGTTCATATATCAAATTATATAGTTGGGGATTTGGGATATTAACAATAATTAATTATGAAAAGTGTTGTCGAATTACTCAACCCGTCTGTTAAAATATCATATGGTAATTATTGAATCTTTTAACTTGAGCTTTTGCACGTTATACCTTTAATTTCATTTCATTATTGAAGAAAACCTAGAAAGTTAAATCTAGCCACTCGTTAAAAATAACTATAATCACTAGTCAGTTATAAATATTTGTCAACTATTATTTTAATGGATGGTGATACAATATAAAAAATTCTACAATTAATTAGACATCAAATTCTATATCATGACAGCTTCATGATAAATATATTTAAAAAGTCTGACCATTCAACTTGAATCTTAAAAAATAATGGGTATAATAATGGATATTGTTATACAATTAATGAGGACAAGTGTATTACCTAACAAGACGTACCATAATTGAACAATATTATTATTATTTTTTAAAAAAAATAAATCATATTGAGCTGCTCTTTTTGTTCTTCCGTTAATCATGAGTATGAGTAGTAATATTTAGCAGTTCTCCATTACAAGCTGTTCATTTCTAAGTTGTTAGACACACCAAATAAATTCTTGATTTTAGTCAAAATAAATTTAGTCCCTTGACTTTGACTTTGGATTGTTTTGTGCACGCAAGTGGAGATAAACAAAATCAATAATTTACTCCAATTGGGATTCTTAAACAAGAGGAAGAAATCATACATCTGGTTGGTTATTACCAATCACAATCTGTCCGGACCTAAAAATGTCAAGAAATCTCTACAATATAAATGTGCCTTATTTTCTTTTTTACGTAACACGAAGTCTAGGCTTTCTTTGATTCTTTCTCTCTACTATAAGCTGAGCTCATGATTAACAATATGGATAACAGAGAAGACAAATCAGAAATTTCCCAATTATCCATTGAAGAAGTTGATGAATGCAAAGCAACAAAGTCAGAAGAAATTAATAATGATCAAGTGATCATTGACGTTCCACCAAAGATTGTAACAATTGAAGGTGATACAAATACATATGCAGAGCAAGTTAAAGACAAAGAAGAAATTAATAACGATCAAGTGATCATGGACGATCCACCAAAGATTGTAACAATTGAAAGTGAGGCAAATACAGACACAGAGCAAATTAAGGACGAAGAAGAAAATAATAGCATTCCAGCTGAGGGCAACAAAAATGAACAAGTTGAGAAAGAAGAAAAAGATACAATGGGAAGTCCAGAATTAGTAAATATAAATCAAATTGAAAAAGAGTCGAAAATCCGGCCAATAGCATTTCTATTGGGGCTTCCATTTGCCCTAATCTCTCTAGTCATCGCTTTTATTGGAGGCATTATCTGGATTATCGGGTTTGTCTTTCTATAATTCCTCTCTTTTTTTTTTCATTTTAATTTTATCTTTAATCTTGATTTTTTTGCATTATTTTCTAAACGTATATATGTACATTAATATAACTGTCTATGAATATTTTAATTTGTTATAATTTATAATCTATTTTTATTTTGCCACTTATTATGTGCAGTAACATATAGTTTAATTTATATTTTGAATTTTGGCGACTTACTAGTTAAACTCTTTGAAAAACGTCGGTCAAAACTCATATCTCCTAGAAATGTCTAACTATATGTCGGGGAGGGGTCACGATAGGTATGAGGTGCGGATTTTCGAGAACTCAATAACTTTTGCAATAAACGCTATATTTATATTGAGCAATTTATTAAATATATAAAAAAACATTTGTTTGAAACTCAATAACAATATAGTCACTTAGTTCAACAATAGTGAAGGAACCCACTTAAGCTTAGTTGGCCTTCTGTATGAGGGGTTTGATTCCCCTTAGGCACATATAAAGAAGTTCTCTTTTTTAGAGTAAATACACGGCAAAAGCGCGTGAAAAAAGAGGAAAAAATTGAATTTATAAAATCACATACATGACTTTTTTTATTGTCCAATATATAACTAATATTTTTAATGTTTTTTTCTTGATATATTAACCTTTTAAAAATATGCAAAAATTTATTTAACAAAACTGTGGGTCCTCCTTTTTAAAAAACTCTAGATTTTTTTTCTTTTTATTTTATTGTCTTCTCTACATCTCTTCCACCATTGAATTCTTTCCTCTTTCATTCCTCCATCTACACCCCACACCTTTATCCACCATTTTCACTTTACTATTCCTTTAGTAATTCGCAAAATTCAACACCATCACCATATTATTGACGTCGATTTCACTCTATATTATTGAAGTCGATTTTATAGTAAATTTTCTTGAATTTTGAGTGCCCCATTTTGATTTTTTAATATTTGTGATGCAAAAAATGTGGGCAAATTCTCCCACAAGGCAAATTTGAAGGGGAAGAGGGGGGGGGGGGAGGCGGGGGAGGGGGGGGAGGGATTCGAGGAAGATAATGTGATATTGTAGTGGTTCTTTTCTAAAGTTATTTTAAAAATTGAATGGTGAAGAGGAAAAAGAAGAATTGAAAATGGTGAAGAAGGAAGAAGAAGGAAGTGACGAGGGCGGGGTTGGGACCAAATCCAGTGTGGATCTCATATCCACACTTAGCTTACACCATGTCGTGTCGACACAAGTGCGATAGTAATTTTGACGGTAGTAATTTTAAAGAGTTATGACCAACTTAATTTAGCAATTGATTTAATTGAACCTATAGAATCCCTCCCACATCTGCTCTAATTTGAAGGATGGAATTTTAACTTTAGAAGATGCAAACAAGTTTTGTGAAGTAACTTACATTGCTAAAATTGTCAAGAAAATGGCTGAGAGAATAATCCAGGGATAGCAATCATGTTTATTATAACAAGTTGATCTCTTTTTGAGCTTTCTGTTGTTTCTTTTGCAGCAAAAAGTTGAAGCAACAAGAAATAATCCATATACTAAGCCACATAAGAGCCATATCACAGCAATGGCATAGCCATATATACCTGTAAAAACAGTGGACTGCACCAAATATTAAAATTTAGTCCTCCAAATTAAAATTTGTGATGCAAAAAATGTGGGCAAGCAAATTTGAAGGGGAAGGGGGGGAGGCCGGGGGAGGGATTCGAAGAAGATAATGTGATATTGTAATGGTTCTTCTCTAAAGTTATTTTAAAAATTGAATGGTGAAGAGGAAAAAGAAGGGTTGAAAATGGTGAAGAAGGAAGAAGAAGCAAGTGACGGGGGTGGGTTGGGTTTGAGAGCCCACATTTTAAATTTTTTGATTTTAGAAAATGCATTTTTAATTAATTAATTAGGGTAAATTAATTATAAAAAGTGTTAAAGAAAAAATGGTGAATAAAAAAAAGAAACAGATAAGATTAATGACGTGGTGCTGACATGAATATGTTGTGGCGCTTACATGAAGATGATGTGTCAGGTGAGAGTGGTATTACAGTAGTTTTGGGGTGACATTTAATTTACTTAAAAGTTGTTAAGGGGGTATTATAAGTTTTGTTATCAAGTTCAGAAGAGATTTGATGTATTTTCTCCAATTTTTACTTTGAAATTATTGGGAATCCATAAAATTCAAATCTTAAATCCACCTTTAAACTATAGGAAAAACTATGTAATTATTTTATGTATTTAGTTTTATTTTTCTTATTAAACACACGGACACAAGTCATGACTATTAATTAGTGTAAGGTTAATTTGTGTGAAAATTTATATCGTAGCCATCCAAGGAAAGGTTTAAATTTCTGCACAAAAAGTTTTGAACTGCTAATCAATTTAAGAGTGCTTATTAGTCTGACTTAATTCTAAGTAGCTTAGGGGTCGTTTGGTCGGGAACAAGTTATTTTAGGATTAATTATTTTGGGATTAGCTATCTGAGATAAGGTGGATAACTTATCTCACCATTTATATGTAATATGGATAACTTATCTCTTCACTATGATATAAATGATCGGAATAGTTATCCCAAACTTTTTTTTGGTAACAACTGTAAATTACCATTGATACACAAAGTCAATACACTTAATTCCTAAAGCGCTCCTAATTCAACACAATCACTTTCCAGGAAGGATATTATGAAGTTATCTCAAACTTGTCAACGAAACAAGACACCAAACTTTTATTCTTATACTAATTTTTTATCTCAGAACTATCTATGGTTATCCTTTACACAAAAAGACCCCTTAAAGTTTCTGTTAGATAAATATATATATATATATATATATATATATATATATATATATATATATATATATATATATATGATGTTAAATGTAAAAGTTAACAAGAATATTGGTCATGGTGCAGGTTGATTTTGACTTGCATATGCCCCTGTTGCTTCTGTGTGACTGTGTTGGTAGAAATGGCACTTGGTCTTGTGAATGCTCCTTTTCAATTTCTCCACTACATCACTGATAAAATACCTTTCTGATGAATTGAGACCTTTCCATATGGGATTTATTAAGTTGAAGGTTGCTCAATTTTGCACTGTATTTAAGAACATCATTTCAGTCCTATTACATAAGAAGAAAAAAAGATGTGTTTTTATATATAATATGACATGTGTTCAAAAGTCTCAACAATTCACTTAATATAGATTAGAGAAGTATTACTCAAAGGCGGACCCAAGGGAGGAAGTTCACGTGCACCCGTTAACTTCAGAAAAACTTATGTATATAATATATATGTGTATACCTAAATAACAAAAATATATTTAATTGTGCATCCTTAAACGTGAAACTAATTCGGTGCATTAGTCCAATGCTTATTTTTCTGCTTTTTCGCAAGTAAGGTGTCCTGTGTTCAATTCTTGGTCACTACATTTTTTATTGTCATTTTTCCAAAAACAAATGCATATAAATAAAAAACTATAGCCAGATTCAAATTAGCAACCTCAAAGTATATAGGTCAAAACCATCAAACCACAAATTGAACTATGTTACACCTTTTAATTTATATTATACTTTCAATTTTAAACTTTTTTGGCAATATTTTACCACATATTGAACTATGTTACACTATTATTTAGTTTGTATTTACTGATACCTTCGATTTTATACTTATTTGACAACCGTGTCGGTACTTCAACTAACACAAATCCGCATTTACTAATATTTTGTCTTATTCGAATTCTGGATTTGCCTCTGGACTATTTGCGATAATAAAACACATTGGACTAAGACACGATCAAAGACGGTTATTGCAACAAACACGATAGGTCATAAATGCACGTAGCCTATGACCAATGACATTGCACGCAACCAAAATACTCAAACATTTAATTATAGTCTGTAAGTTGTAACAGAAAAAATTGTTTCTAAGCTTAGATTAGATGTATTAATATACAGCACTACCAACTGATAAAGATGAGCCAGAAACCTGTGTGAAAATCAAAAGATTATAAACATAAACTCGTGATCAAAGCAATAGATTGAGAACAAATAAAATAAAAAATGGCAGTATCTCTGTTTGGAACACTATTAATTTTGACATTGATTCCTCAATTAGCTTTGGGTGATGATGATATTGAATCCTCCCTTTGAACAGCGTCAAATAATGCCCACGGCTTATCAAATTATTTCTCTACTAATGACATGACGGATTGTAGCATATTCTTGGGAGCTTATTATGCTGCAGGACATCTTGAATCGGCAATTGAGAAATACGATAATGGTGAGTGCAAAGAT
The DNA here is from genome assembly GCF_947179165.1 of Solanum dulcamara. Lineage (NCBI taxonomy): Eukaryota > Viridiplantae > Streptophyta > Magnoliopsida > Solanales > Solanaceae > Solanum > Solanum dulcamara. The sequence goes on from NC_077247.1 coordinate 46,887,106, forward strand.
ATAATAATCGAACAAATTGAACAAGCCCAACACAATATCAAACTTTGCCAAGAATCACCTCAAGGAACGAACAATAGTCAAGAACTTGTTGATCTGCAATTACTTGTCAACAAAATTAAGAAAGCGGTTCGCAAGATTAACAAGTGAGGTATATATAATTGGGACCAACTTTGACCCCCACAAACATTGAAAGAGATTAATCTCTTATTTCATTAACCTGAATAGTTTATATACACAAATACAAGAGTATAATTAGGCTATAATTAATGAAACTAAATATCTCTATATTAGGAACTAAATAAACTAAATATCTCTATATTAGGAATTAAATATATACAATCTGTCAGAATATATTTTCATATATTCTTACAAACATATATACAGTCCAATATAAAATATTACATCCACGTAGTCATATTTTTACATTACACCCGTATAGCCCTTATTATTTATCGCATCAGTGCTTATACATATAGTATACAACATTATATATTTACTATACACAAATATATAAACTTTGTATAATAATTTACGAAAAGTGTTTATACATACATTTACACTGTTATACAAAATTATATAAATTTATGTATTTTGTCTCCTGTGAACTACAACCACAAAACTCCATCCGAAGTAGATCAAATGTTCATTAAATAGATTCAAATTTTAACCAAACTTCAAACTAACATCTCCAACAAACCTCAATTATTAATATGTTAAAAAATTAAACAAGTCACAAAATCCATTTGTAAATTTTCAAGCTTTAAAACTCCAAAAAGGAGTTGTTGATTTTTATTTTTATTTTACTTTAATTCACCAAAATTGGAGCACTTTATATCAACACTTAATTAATTTTTGAAAGAACTAAATTCTCTATTTCAAGACTCACTTCATAACAAATTCGTAAGATATCTCCGCCTCTCTTTTACAAATAATAATCTGGGAAGAAACCCAAATCAAAGCTTTTAATCTCATATTAGGACTGTTCAAAATCAAACTGCAATTAATAAATCAAACCGAAAATAAGTTATTGGTAATGGGTTATTGGTTTAGTGGTTTCAGTAATGGTTTTAATTTTTTTTAATTATCGGGTTATCGGTTCTTAACAGTTTAAGTTTTTTTTTTTAATGGATTAATCGATAACCGATAGTAACTTAATAATTTATATTTATTACCATTCGGTATATAAAGTCCTTCACTTAGGGTTTAGTTTTCATACTATTATTTCTTGTTGTCTCAAACTCTTGGTTATTATACAATGTTTTACATTTGCTTTTGAGCAAGACGCAATTTATCAACTCATGTGCATGGTTCATTTGGTTTGTCACTTTGTTTCTAATTATTTTCAACGGTTTTTTTTTTTGGTATCAAATCCTAACGGTTAAACCGGTAACCGCTCTTTTCCTGTATTTGTCCGATGAGAAATGTGAGTCTGTTTTGTCCACTTTCTTCATCCCCCTCTATCAAAATGATCAAAAAGGAAGGCGAGCTTTGATCAATAATTGATAAATCGATAACCAATAACCGATAAATTAATATTTTAATGATTCTATCTATAAACCGATAACCAATAACCGGTAAGTCAAACCGATAAACTTCAAAATCGAACCAAATCGACTGATACGCAGCCCTATCTCCTACGGAAATTCAGTGAAGATAAGTTTGCATCGTATATGCATCTTTTTTTCTCTTATCTTTTTAATCCCTTCCTTAGGAGCTTTCACTCGTCTTGCTTCCTTGGTGACTCAAGCTCACAAACCTTCAAATTGAAAGTGAGGAGTGCTTACCATCCAAGTAACTCTCTCTTGTCTATATGCATATTATCTTATTAGGCCAATTGTATTTTATTTTATTTTTTGTAATAAAGGATATTTATATGAAACATACTAAGATGCAATATCATAACGGGTGAGTTATTGAAAAGTTTGGGCTAGAGGGCATTCTTTTAGTTTGAAATCATTTTTTCAATGAAAAAAATGATCTTATAATGTGTTTGGATGAGTTCCAGCCAACCTCTCCCGATTTTTAATTAAATTGATATTCTTAGTTATTTAGTGAGTTGAATAATTTTTAGCTAGAAAAATTAATTTCTTTGCTAGTTTTATTTAATTACCTAATAATTGAGAGTGCTTATTAGTCTGACTTGATTCCAAGTAGCTTAAAGTTATTTTTAGAGATATATATATGATGTTAAATGTAAAAGTTAACAAGAATTTTGGTCATGGTGCAGGTTGATTTTGACTTGCATATGCCCCTGTTGCTACTGCGTGACTGTGTTGGTAGAAATGGCACTTGGTCTTGTGAATGCTCCTTTTCAATTTCTCCACTACATCACTGATAAAATACCTTTCTGATGAATTGAGACCTTTCCATATGGGATTTATTAAGTTGAAGGTTGCTCAATTTTGCACTGTATTTAAGAACATCATTTCAGTCCTATTACATAAGAAGAAAAAGAAGTGTTATATATATATATAACACTTCTTTTAATTTTTATGTAATAGGACTGAAATGCACTTAATATAAATTAAAGGGGCTATTATTACCCATAATAAAACACATTGGACTAGGCATGCTCAAAGACGGTTATTGGAACACACATAATAGGTCATAAATGCATGTAGTCTATGACCAATGACATTGCACGCAACCAAAATACTCAAACATTTAATTATACTTTGTAACAGAAAATTTTGTTTCTAAGCTTAGATTAGATGTATAAGCATAGCGCACTTAATAAAAATCCCAACTGATAAAGATGAGCCACAAATAGATAAAACCTCTTAAAAATTCAATTAACATATGAAAATCAAAACATTATAAACATAAACTCTAGATCAAAGCAAGAGGAATAAAAAAAATGGCAGTATCTGTGTTTGGAACAAGGACATGCATTTCACTATTAATTTTGACATTGATTCCTCAATTAGCTTTGGCCTTTGGGTGATGATAATATTGAATCCTCCCTTCGAACAGCGTCAAATAAGGCCCAGGACTTATCAAATTATATTACTTCTAATTATGACATGACGGATTGTAGCATATTCTTGGGAGCTTATTATGCTGCAGGACATCTTGAGTCGGCAATAGAGAAATACAATAATGATGAGTTCAAAGAAATTAGTCTCTTTGAATTGACTTATTTTTAAGCAGCTTATAAGTTAAAAACTGCTTATAAGTTAAAAAAAAAAGTAGGTGCAGACCAATTTTTTTTTTTTGACTTATAAGTTGTTTTTAACTTATAAACTGTTTTAAATAAGTTCATCCAAATAAATCAACTATTTATTGGGGCTTATTTTAAACACAAAATGACTTTAAATTGGCCAGTCAAACACTCAAAAAAGACTGAAAACAGCTTATAAACAGCTTATAAGCCAATCCAAACGACATTATCGAACAAATTGAAGAAGTCCAACACTATATCAAACTTTGTCAAGAATCACCTGACGGAAAGAGCACTAATCTTTTGCCCACTCTTGAACAAGACCTTGTTGATCTTCAATTACTTGTCAACAAAATTAAGGAAGAGGTGAGGTATAATTGGGACCAACTTTGACCCCCACAAACATATATACATTCCAATATAAATATTACATCCACGTCGTACTCATATTTTTACTTTAAACCCACAGAGCCCTTATTATTTTTAGCTTACATATGGTATACAATATTATATAAACATTATATATTTACCATACACACATGTGTAAACCTTGTATGATAATGTATGAGAAGTGTTTATACACACATTTACAGTATTATATAAAAATATATAAATTTATGAATTTTGTCTCTTATGAACTACAACCATGAAACTCAATCCGAAATAGATCAAATGTTCATTGAATAGAATAAATTTTAACCACAATTTCAAAGTGACATCTCCAACAAACCCCAATTATGAATTTGTTAAAAAAAATTAAACAAGTCACAAATTAAATCCATTTGTGAATTTTCAAGCTTTAAAACTCCAAAAAGGTAGTTGTTGACTCTCTTTTTTTTTTTTTTTTACTTTAATTCACCAAAATTGGAGTTGTTCTCCAATAACCTATGTCCACAAAACTAAATGTTCCACTGCATCCACAAAAACACTTTAAATCAAGGAAAAATTACTTGGGTAACTATTTTTAATAAATAATTACTGATTTTAGCAATAATTTTTATTTATTACCATTTATAGCTATACATAGTAATACTATGATAAATATGTTATGTATTAAAAGTGAATTATACATGCAATATAAATGCATTATAAGTGTTTAAAAACATATTACGCTTGTTTTGTAAGAAATTGACACAATGTATTATAAGTGTGTGATAAATTTATTATCCATGAATAAAACTTGTATTATATGAATTTTATAAGTTGTTCTCTAATATGTATTAAAACTGTATTATAAATGTATTATAAGTGTCCTGCAAAAAAAATATTATTACGATAGATGATAAATATTTTCTTAGCATATCTATGTAAGCTTCCCTTAAAAATCAACACTTAATTTTCTTGAAAGAACTAAATTCTATATTTCAAGACTCACTTCACAACAAATGATCCGTACGTATGATCTCTCCTTTCTTTTACAAATAATAATCTGGGAAGAAACCTAAATCAAAGCTTTAGTCTCATACGGAAATTCAGAGAAAGGATAAGTTTGCATCGTATATGCATCTTTTTTAAAAAAAAAAATCCTTCCTTACGAGCTTCCATCCTTTTTGTTTCCTTGGTGACTCGAGCTCACAATCTTCGGATTGAAAGTGAAGAGTGTTTAGCATCCGAGTAACTCCCTCTTGTTTATATGCATCTTATCTTATTAGGCCGATTGTCTTTTATTTTATTTTTTGTAATAAAGGATATTACGTACACTAAGATACATCATAATGGATGCGTTATTGAATAGTTTGGGCTAGAGGGCATTCTTTTAGTTTGAAATCATTTTTTCAATGAAAAAAAATGATCTTATAATGTGATTGGATGAGTTCCAGCCAACCTCTCCTGATTCATAATTAAATTGATATTCTAAGATATTTAGTGAGTTTGAATATTTTTTTTAGCTAGAAAAATTAATTTGATAATTTTATTTTTGAAATTATTAAACTATAAGTTTAGTAATTAACCATCTAATTCCATGCCTTATGGTACAAGGGGAGTCACCTAACATACTTATGCAAATGGCTGTTAAATGGATGGATCAAAATAGGCTAATTAGTTAGTAAATATAGTAGGGCTGAAATGGGATCACAGAAATGAAAATGAAATTTTGCCGGTAGTCCACTTTTGGGATATAGGGTTTTAGTACTTTTTATTTCTCTGGTCATTTCTGGTATCCGCACTGAAGCCCAATTATTTCGTATTTGCGTTGCATAGGGCCTCATTCTGGAGGAAGCGCTCCCTACAAATAATTTTTTCATACCCAGGACTTGAACTCGAGACCTCTAACTAAAGGAGGAGGAGCCCCACCCGCTGCATCACATCCTTTGGTGGTCTCTAAAGATAGTTATTACGCAAATTGAAAATTTTATGAAAAAATAATTAAATTATAATTTAATATTTTGTAAGTTATAACAAGAATTAGACGACAATGTAATACTTTTATCTGTAAAGTTGACCAATAGATACGATAAAATATTAGACCTAAGTCCGAACGTTGTCCATAATGGAAAGTTTCCAAGGAGGTGTTTTACATAATTCTAGAAAATAGAGATAAAAAAATTTAAGTAGTAGTCTAAAGATCATTTGTGTAAATCAGCCCCCAACAAACAAACGGGTCATAACTCTTATTAATTTTTAATTTCTTTATCTATTTTTATAATTTATTTAAAAACTTATAACGTATTTTTTTTTAATTATGAATATATATAATATATCAAGAGAAAATAGGGTTTGCTCACATAGGACACACCCTGTATCTCTAATATTAAGATTGTGGGTTTGAGATACTAAGAAAGTAAAAAATGTGGAAGATTTTAAAAAGGGGTAAAAAATAAAATAAAAATAATGAATCAAAGAAAAAAATATTTATCATATTATTCCGAAATTCAATATGTCTATTATGTCAATTTAGAAAGATGTAAATTTTAATAAAAGATAATTTAGTGAAAATATTTTTACTTTCTAAGAGTGAATAAAAAACTTCAAAATGTATTCCCTAAACTAAAAAATCATCTCATATTAACCGAACGTGCATAAATGACGTCATAAATGAACGTCTTTAATGGCCAAATACATTGCACTTATATTGCATGCAACCAATAAATTCAACATTATAATTTATAACCGAAAAAGTGATTTATATGCTCGGATACAACAACAACCCAGTGAAATCCCACAACGTGGGGTCTAGGGGGGTAAAGTGTACGCAGATCTTACTCCTATCAAGATAGGATGACCGTTTTCGAGAGATTCTCGGCTCAATAAAAGCATAAAAAGAGGTCAAATAAGGCTAAGATGTATTTTTATCATTAATTACCGCACTTATTGCAAAAGCTTAATTAATAAAGATATAACATCTTAAATTTAATTAACCACCAAAAACAAAATCATATATATACAAACATAAGCTTCTTACAATCTAACAAAGAGAATAAAAAGAAAACCAAACAAAAGAGAATTACATTAAAAAAAATGGCAGTATCTCTATTTGGTACAACTTCCATGGTGACATTCATTTCACTATTAATTTTCACATTCATTCCTAAATTACCCTTGGCTAACGATGATATCTTGTCCTCTCTTCAATCGGCGCTAGGAAGTATCTCAGGCATAAAACAATATTTAGCAATTGAGGAGGTCATGTATTGTGAATTTAAATTTGAAGATGCCGGAAGGAATCTGGAATTGGCAATTACTAAATACCAAAAAGGTCAATTCAAAGATGTTATCAAACAAATTGATGAAGCCCTAAAAAATATCAAAATTTGTCAAGAGTCATCTGATGCACAGATTTATATTGCCAAAAGTATACGGCAAGATATTGCTAATGTTGTACTACTTATCAACAAAACTAAAAACCAAGTATCATCGGGATCAGCTTTGAGCCCACAAATAGATCATTGATTCACTATACGTCTTGGAAATACTTGTACCAAAAAAGATGAATAAATTTTATTGACCTAGGCATTTGCTTATTTATATGCTTTATTAGGCCAATTGTATTCTAATCTTATTATTATACGTGTATACGTTTAATATCTTGGGCTACCCAATATATAGTACCAAGTACATAATATCACTTGAGGTTTTATATATAAGCTTCGTATGCATGGAACTTTTAAGATTTATAATTGTAGCATATACTTTGTAAAGAATCATGCTAATTAATTTATATAATTATAAAAGCACACAAGAGTTGATCATTATTTTACCTTTTAAAAATAGATTACACAATGGTACATATATGTCATTTTGTTATTTTTGAAATATTAATTTATAAGAGTTTTATAACTAATTAAAACTTTCATTATTAGTCGTGAAAAAGTCTTAACTTTCGAGTCAATGATTCAAGTTTCATATGGTTGAAATCCAACCATATATGTGGATGAAGTTCAACTATTTTTAATGTAGCTGAAGTTCAGCCGTCATTTTTGATTGACTTCAACCATTTTTAAAGTTCACTTACATATGATTTCAAGCAAAAATAATTGAACTTCAACTTTATAATACTGAAATTTAAAGTTGAGCAAGAAGCTTTCTCAATATTAACAACAAGAAGCAAGGGATATTTGGGACCTGCTTTGAGCCCAGCCTAGCTAGTTAGCTCAAGAAAACTGTCTTATTTTATCTATGTATGTGGAGAATTTGAGATGACAAAGGATTAATTAATTCATGAATCGAATTACAAATTATTAGAGCGAATTACTATCGTTAAATAAAAGTGAATCAATTAATTAACTTGCGTACATATGGACCTATTGATACGTACATATTTATAACACATGTTGACTCAAGCTATATATACGAATTCCTTATAATTTTCATGAACTTTACTCACATAAAGTGCACAAAGGCTCAAGAAAAATGCATGAACTTTAATAACTTCAAATATTGTGTCTGAAGTGGGGTATGTGCATGTGCAAAAAAATTTAAAAAGATGGGTACAAGTAAATATGCCAACGGTTTTCTCTTCCGTTGAAGAACTTCGCCAACAAATTCCGTATTTTCTATTTTTGATTTGATGCAAAATTTAATAAAGTATATATAGTCATTAAAGATTTTTGAATCTTGTGGTCTTACATTAAAAATGAAAATATTTTTTAATTTCATGGTTTTAAATATGTCATAATCATTTTTTCTTTAAAAAAAGACATTCTTTTGAAATGAACTAAAAAGAATATAGAACAAACATGTATTTTTTTAGGAACGGAATAATTATCCATTTGAAAGTGCCATTTGTTGATCTTCAGAATTGAAGATCTTCTAACTACATGAAGAGAATTTGAGAGAAGAAGAAGAAGAAGAAACTGCAGCAATCTTAATTCTTGTTCAATTCATTTTAGTCTAGCACTATGGAATATTTATACAACTTAATTAGTAACAATTTTTAGCTTAGTCACACTTTTGTAACTGCACTTCCTAACTAACTTTTAACCACTTTCTAACAAACTTTATTTAGCTAACTAATTGTGGTTACATCAGCTTGTTTTCTTAACTCCACACTCCCATTCAAACTAATGGCTTGAATATGTCTCGAAGTCCTAGTTTACTCAACAAGTATTCATGTTGATGCCTTCTTAGTCCTTTTGTGAGAATATCTGCAAGTTGTTCTGCAGTAGGCACATGATTTGTTCTAACAATTCCTTGACTGATCCTTTCTCTTACGAAGTGGCAATCAATATCAATGTGTTTAATTCTCTCATGGATTATGGGATTTGCAGGGCCTATTGGTTGTTGAACTTGGACCCCCAACTCCTTGAACAGACCTATCAACCATGTAAGTTCTGCAGTGAAGGCTGCCATGCTTCTGAACTCAGCTTTTGCTGAGCTTCTAGACACAGTTTCTTGTTTCTTAGACTTCCACGATATTAAAGCTCCACCAAGCTTAACTAGGTAACCAGTAACTCATCTTCTAGTCTCAAGGCAAGCACCCCAGTCTGAGTCACAATATCATAGAGTTGGTTGATTTCTTTCGCTGGCATTAGTAGTCCTAGTCCAGGAGTTCTTTGATGTATCTCACTACCCTGAGAGTAGATTCTATATGAGATTTCTTAGGAGTATGTATGTATTGACTGAAAACATAAACTACAAATGCTATATCATGTCTAGTCATTGTAAGATACAATAGCCTTCCCATCAGCCTCTGATATGTTGTTGGATCTTCTAGAACTTCATCTTCAATTGCTCCTATATTTGGTATATGTTTGTCATATTCCATAGAAGTAAGTTTCTAATTTACTTCAAGTGGTGTACTAGCTGGTTTTGCCCCAGTCAATCCAGCTTCTGCCACTAAATCTAAAGTATATTTTCTTTGACACATTACTATCCCCTCATGTGATCTAGCCACTTCAATTCCCAGGAAGAACTTAAGTTCTTCGAGATCTTTCATTTTGAATTTGTTCTTCAAATCTTCCCTTGCTTTAATGATCATGACCTGATTATTACCAGTAACTATTACGTCATCCACACATAGTAGGATGACTACTAGCTGTCCATCTATCCTTTTTATGAATAGAGAGTAATCAAAGTGACTCTGAGTGAATCTCATTTGAATTAGAGCATCGGTAAGTTTTCTGTTCTACTGTCTTAGGGCTTGTTTAAGTCCATATAAAGAGTTGTGACGTTTGCAGACCTTCATAGACTCCCCCTATCTAGCAAACACTTTAGGAATGTGCATATACACTTCTTCTAACAAGTCACCATTGAGAAATGCATTACGCACATCTATTTGATATATGTACCACTAATTAGAAGCAGCAAGGGCTACCAGTGACCTAACAGTAACCATCTTAGCAGCAGGAGAAAAAGTTTTAGAATAATCTAAATTAGCCTGTTGACTATACCCATTGGCCATAAATCTTGCCTTATATCTTTTAACTTCTCATGATGCCTTGTATTTTACCTTGTATATCCATTTACAATCAATAAGTTTCTTTTCAACTGGGAGATCTATAATAGATCAGGTGTGATTGTCCTCTAGAGCAGCAATTTCTAATTGTATTGCCTTAATCCATGAAGGGTCTTGGGATGCTTGTTTAAATGAAGTGGGCTTAAGAATGGAGGAGTATATAGACAAAACATATTGGTAGGAGGGAGACAGATTGGTATGAGTCACATAGGATGACAATAGAAAAGCACAGAACTTTAAAGTAGAGAAACTAGTGGTGACAAAATCAGTCAGCCAAGTTGGTGGATGTTTAACTATCATAGACTTCCTGAGTACATGAGGAGGTGCAGAATTAGATGGTTGAACAGGAGAATTAGGAGAACTAGAGTGAGAAAGAAGCTCAGATGGAGGCTCCCCTTGGAATGGATTATGCAGGACAGAATTAGGATGAGTGTGTGAGATAGTTGGAGGTTGAGACATAAGATCCAAACTAGGAAGTTCTATGACAGGAAAAAGTGGAGTGCCACAAGACTTAGCATGAAGAAATGTAAATATAGATTCCTGAAAGACTATATTTCTACTAATAAAGAAGGTTTTTGAGTGAAGAGTATAGATGAGGTACCTTTTCTGAGTTAAAGAGTATCCCATGAATATTCTTGGAACTGCTCTAGGTTCAAACTTATCTGAGAAATTAGTTGTGGAGGCATAGCTAAGACAACCAAACACTCTGAAGTGAGAAACAGAGAGAGGATGACCATACAAGAGTTCAAAAGGGGATTTGAAGTACAACATCTTAGAGAGTGTTCTATTTAGGATATAGACAATTATGGTAACACACTTTCTCCAGAATTTGAGAGGAACCCCATCTTGAAACCTAAGGGATCTAGCTATACCTAAAATGGTCCTGTATTTCTTTTCTACCACTCTATTCTGCTAGGGAGTGTAGACACAGAAACTTTGATGTAAAATACCAAGACTGGACAGAAGAGATTGGAATTCAGAACTAAATAACTCACAACCATTGTTAGTTCTTAGAATTTTGACAGATTTAGAGAACAAGTTCTTTATTCTTGTGAGAAAGTTCTTCAGTACAATCAGGACTTTAGACTTGAACTGAATTAGAAACAACCATGTAAATCTAGTAAAGTTATCTACCACTGTGACAAAGAACCTCTTGCTATTGTGATTTGTGACTCTATATGGACCCCAGATATCATAGTGTAGTAGATCAAATGCAGACGTGGTACTAGAACAATTATGAGGAAAAGGTAGTTTAGTGTGTTTTGCCAAAGGGCAAACAGTACATAGAGACTCTTCATGCTGTAAATTTTTAAGACTACAATGCTTCTTGATCACCTCCAGAGGAGCATGACCCAATCTTCTATGCCACAAACTATTAGAATTATGAACTTGTTCAACTGTGTTTGCATACTGAGTTAATTGGTTGTTAGAAGTTCTACTCAAGGAGTTGCCTTTTAGGATTTATAGACCTTGGTTCTCTCTACCAATTTCCTTCACCATGTCATTGTAGAGATTCTGGAAGATGCAGAAGTCAGGAAAAAATCCTACTGAGCATTGCAACTCCTTAGTCAATTTTAAGACAGATAAAAGGTTGAATCTAAAGTCTGACAGAAATAACATATTATAGATAGTTTAATTGGCTAGAACAGCAGAACTTTCCTTATAAGTTACAGGTACCACACTACTTGTAGGTAGATGAACTTTATTCTTCTCAGAATCAGTGATCTCAGAACAATTATGCACCACCTCAGAGTTAGAGGTCATACGATTTGTTGCACCTGAATTCACTATTCAGTTGGTACCTACATCATTATTGGTTACAGCATTCATAATACCTGCATTAGCAGCTGGAGAGGAGGCTTTCTCTTCATTTCCTTTGTTCAGCATAAGGAGAATTTATTAGTACTGCTCTTGAGTGAAGTATTATCAATGTTGCATATTGAGATAAAGTTGACTGACTAGAAGGATTATCAAGGATGCTAGGTGTATCATATTCATGATCTTCATAGTGCATTGCTTGATTTGCATATTTACTTGGTCCTTTCTTTTTAGATTTAGGCCAGTCAGGAGGATACCCAATCAATTTGTAGCAATTCTCCTTGGTGTGTCCATTGTAGCTGCAAAAATCACATACTAATGAATTTTTCTTTTGAGTTTGGAAAGTTGCTTCCACTACTTATGCCTCCTCCTCCATATGAATTTCTAGATCCTATGACAACTCATTTCCCATTACTTCCTCTGAAACTAAAACTATACTTCCTCTGAAACTAAAACTAGGACCTCCTTTATGACTAAAAAATATTGCTCCTTCTAATGATTCAGTAATCTGACCTGCTTGTGAAGAACTGGCCAATGACCTCTGACTTTCATGGTTTATGATCATAGAGTAGGCTTTGCTGAGTGTGGAAATAGGGGAGATCATCAGAATTTGACTCCTACACTGAGCATATGTTTCATTTAGGCCTATTAGAAACTGTAGAAGTCTTTGATATCCATAATATTGAGAATAATCTCGTGACTCAGGACAACTACACCCTGGACAAAACATGATTGCATCAAATTTATCCCACAAAATTCTCAGCCTAGAGAAGTAATCAGAAATTAACATAGTTCCTTGAGTCAAAGTAACAATTTCTCTATGCAGATAGAATACTCTCGATCCATTCACAGTGTCAAACCTTTTCTTTAGGTCAAGACAAACTTTATGAGCATTTGAAGCATATATTATACTACTCAACATCTCCTTTCTAACAACATTCATGATCCATGATAAGACTACAACATTAACCTTCTCCCACCGCTCATGTAACCATGCATCAAACTTGTCCTTAGTAGGCCTACTATCAACAAATCCTAGCTTACTTTTTCCTAACAATACTAGTGCCATAGATCGACTCCAAAGTGCATAGTTTTCTGAATCAGTGAGTTGTAGAGAAATGAGAAAGCTACCTGGAGTATCATTTGAATGAAGATATAGTGGATGATAATGCTCGATCGCAACTCAATCAGTTGCAGCGGTGCTTCCAATTGCAATAGAATTTAAAGTTGCAAATGCTTTTTCTATCGCCATTGATAATGTTGCTTCGATCTGATTTTCTTCTAATCACTAAGCTTTTATTGAATCGCTGCTCGATCAATAAATTCAACCTCTTAGACAATGATAACTTCTGATCGGTGCTCTGATACCATGTTGATTTTCAGAATTGAAGATCTTCTAACTACATGAAGAGAATTTGAGAGAAGAAGAAGAAGAAGAAACTGCAGCAATCTTAATTCTTGTTCAATTTATTTTAGTTTATCACATATGGGATATTTATACAACTTAATCAATAACAACTTTCAGCTTAATCGCACTTTTGTAACTGCACTTCCTAACTAACTTTTAACCACTTTCTAACAAACTTAATTTAGCTAACTAACTGTGGTTACATTAGCTTATTTTCTTAACTTAACACCATTGGATTCCCAAGCCATTTAATCATTGATAAAATTGTCAATATATTTTTGTTCCGTTAATAAACTTTGCTAATAAATTTTGTGTTGTCATTTTGTATTTTATGTCCATTGGAAAAGTAACAATGCACACTTTGTAAATTTAACAAAATTTATAGAAGTTTTGATTAAACAAAAGTTATTTTTCTTGTTGGAATGAACACATTTGAGAGAGAATTGGGGATTATTTTTTTCTGTAGAGAAAGAGGTTCAGTAGAAGAAGAAGTTAAAGAGAGACTACATACAGTTGCACACTACTCACTTATACTTAGCTAATCTAAGTCTCTAACATCCTCTAATCACTTAATTAATGTGGGGCCCACTACTAACTAACTATCTAACTGATTACACCTTACACCACTTATACCATGTGCACAGCACATGCCACCATTAATACTCTATCTAACTAATTACACCTTACACCACTTACACCATGTGCACACCACATGCCACATGCTACCACTAATACTCCCCCTCAAGTTGGAGGGTAAAGAACATCCAACACTTCTAACTTGTTCATCAAATACACATGTTGTTGCCTGCTCAATTCTTTTTTCATCAAGTCTGCCTGTTGATTATGTGCTTTCACAAATTTAGTCTTTATTATGCCTTTCTTTATCTTATCCCGTATAAAGTGATAATCAATTTTGATATGTTTTGTTCTCTCATGATATACTGAATTTGCTGTCAGTTGAATCGTTGCCTTACTATCACTCAAAACTGTCACTGGTTGGTTAACTTCCACTCCAAGCTCATTGAATAAGCCTAGCAACCAAGTAATTTCTACCACAACAGCTTCCATTCTCCTATACTCAGCTTCAACTGAGCTCTTGGATACAATTTATTGCTTTTTTTATTTCAAAGAGATTAATGACTGTCTAAACTTCTGTAACACCCCTTAAAATGTTATTGATTCATGGATCTTTTCATTCATGAAGTCCAAATAAATTATCAAAAAAACTATTTAATTCAAGCATGAAACTTTATGGATTTTCATATCATGATTCTAATTGCATAGATTATTAAATATTTGAAGTTTAATCACCTATCTTATGTTAGTTTATGTTGGCTCTTAAATGCATTAATTTTTTTTTTGATTTATGAAAGGTCCTTATATGAAGACATAAAAATGTTTTAAAGTATTTTGATTATATTATGATTTCTCATGCCTAAAGTATTTTGATCATAATTATTTCTCTCATTACTAAAATATTTTGATTATATTATGATCTCTCATGCCTAAAAATATTTTTATCATATTATGATCTCTCATTACTAAAGTATTTTGATCATAATTATGTTCTCTAATGACTAAAGTATTTTGATTATATTATGATCTCTCATGTCTAAAGTATTTTGATCATAATTATTTCTCTCATGACTAAAGTATTTTGATTATATTATGTTCTCTCATGACTAAAGTATTTTGATCATGTTCTAAAGTATTTGATCATGTTCTCTCATGCCTAAAGTATTTTTATCATATTCTAAAGTATTTTGATCATATTCTAAAAGTATTTTGATCATGTCCTCTCATGCCTAAAGTATTTTGATCATGTTCTAAAGTATTTTGATCATATTCTCTCATACCTAAAGTAATTTGGGCATAACTTTTCATAGGATGGTCCAAATTAGGTGATTCAAATTTCTGAGTAACCACAACACCATTACCTACAACTTTCATGAAGAACACATCTTAAGATTCGGAGTTTAAGTAGATCAAATAAATTGATCTTTGAAAGACATAGTGATGTGACGGAATGGAGTGTTTGTAGAATAAAATTCATATCTCAATGTAGAATGTTCCAAATTGGATGATTCTTGAACTAACTGAAACTAGACTTCTATATCTACAATTCTTATGAGACACAAAATCCTAATAAGGAATTTATCGTATTCAAACGCAGCTTCGAAAATGGATATTCCGTTAAAAGAGATTTCATCTCACCTACCATAGAAAGATCTAGAACCATTTGACATCATCCATGACATCAAAATTCTTCATTGAATTTTCAAGATCATCCTTTATGATTATGTTTATTTATTGTTAGGTCCCTCCTCCATACCTATAAATACCCACCTTATTTCCTCATTTTATTCATCAAGCTTTCTTAAGCATTTCTTCTCTCTATATACTTCTTCTCAAATATAGTTTTAGTTTTAGTAGTATAAAAATACTACTCCGGTGATTCTTATACTCCGGATAGTACACAAAACGCTCCGGCGAGAAGAAAAGGCTAGAGGTCCAAGAGTGTTCCAATTCGAAGTAAAACTTCCGATTTAAGGTATGTAAGGCTTTCATAGCATTGGATTGAGTTCGTCCATGCGCCCAATATTTAAATTAATTATAATTGAGTTATAGTTGAATTTTATTCAAATCTTGAATTCTAAATGAATTAATTCTTCTTCTATTGAGTTTGATATATTTATGTATTAATATTATTATTATTGTTATCTCTCATATTATTGGAATTATTGTTCATGGCTACTTTCCCATGAATCCTAATTGATTTGATGTTCATGAATATTTTTACACATATTTTGAGTAAAGATGTTGGCTTTTTAATATTTTCATTGATAAAAAGAGTGATATGAATTAATACTATATATGTATTTTATTGAGTTTTGAAAGAGCAAAAGAATTGAGTTTAAATGAATTTGAGTAAATGATGTTTTGAGCAAGATGTTTTGATGAGATGTAAATGATGTTTTTTTGGAAGTATAATGATTGATGAACATGAAATGAGATAAGTTTGATGATTTAAATTAAAGTCCAATGAGACTAGATGATGAGTTTAATATGAGCACATATTTTGGGAGTAGTATTGAGCACCGAGTTGGGTAAGAGTTTAATTGACTCAAACCCCAGAACTACGTAGCCAGCGTAGGATGGAGGCTATGCCTCTTAAGTCCCAAAAAGAGGACTTTGATGAGTGGATCCAAGATGGTGATGTCCTTTACCCTGGCAAGGTATTGGATGGATGTGGCAACGACATCGCTTCGTTGTATCATTGCTAGCTCATAAGTGATGGTTGTCGGTTAGAAAAACTCCCAACTGAGTAAGCATTGCTTATTACTATTATTTTTATTATTATATTTTAAACTTGCATTACATATTGATGTTGAGATGATGTTGAGTTCTGAGCTGAGTTTTCTTGAGAGGAGTTTCTTGATATCTGTCCTTACCTTCCTGCCATTTTACATACTCGTACATTCCACGTACTGACGTCATTCGACCTGCATCGTTTTATGATACAGATACAAGTGTTAGAGATCCTCAATAGGCGCATCGTTGAAGATTATTTCTTTTTGGCTATTTGGTGAGTCCTTCTTATATTCGAAGGAACTCCTTATCCTTTTATTATTGTTGAGTGTGATGTTTCTTTTGAGGTAGCCATGGACATGTCATTGGCACCATCTAAGAGTATTAGAGGCTTCATAGACAGTGTTTGATGATGTAATCCGAGTAGTTCTCCTTAGAAACTACTTCTTCTAAGAATTATCATTTTTTTTCTTTTAATATTGATGATGACAAGCCCACATTAGTATTCTTAAGTCTTCCGCTGATGAACAAATGAGTAATGAGACCAAGTGGTTCTCTCGGAAGCCAAAGATGGTTTCTGAGTGCCGGTCACGCCTAGGGTACCCTCTCGGGGCGTGACAACTTCACTACATAATCTGTAATGGATCTTTTTGTGTTTGGGCATGCTTTTCAATTTGAGTCACACCAGTATGTTATCTCCTGTGTATATTGTGATCTAAAAATGAGACCCTGACCTGGTGCATTCTTCAGGTACTTGACTATTCTGACAGCTGCCTCCCAATGTGAAACTTTAGGCTCTTGCATAAATTAGCTTAGTTTTTGGAATGCAAGGCTAATATCTAGTCTAGTAATGGTGACATACAGGATATTTTCTATCAGCCTTTGATACCTTGATGCCTCCTCTAGAGCTTCATCATTCTTGACTCCAAATCCTTGGTCATATTCCATAGTAGTCAATTTGTTTCCAACCTCCAGTGGTGTGGCAGCTGGCTTTGTGCCTGCTAATTCCATTTCTGATATAAGCTCCAATATGTATTTTCTTTGATTAAGGATAATACCAAATTGTGATCTCAACACCTCTACACCAAGAAAATATTTGAGTTTCCCTAAGTCTTTTACTTTAAAATCATGATGTAGAATCTGCTTGGCCTCCTCTATGAGATTGTTGCTATCTCCAGTGATAACAAGGTCATCTACATACAAGGATTATAACAATGTTGTCACCTGATTTCTTTATAAAGAGTGAGTAATCGTGAAGACTCTGTTTGAATTTTGCAGCTATCACTGCGTCAGTTAACTTGATATTCCACTATCTAGATGTCTGCTTTAGGCCATACAAAGATTTTAACAATCTGCACACCTTAGTCTCCCTCTGTCTCTTAACCCTTCTGGTAACTCTATATAGACTTCTTCATAAAGATCTCCTTGTAAGAAAGCATTGTATACATTTATTTGATGAAATTTCCATCCTTTTGATGCTGCTAGTGCAATTACTGATCTCACAGTGATCATTTTTGCCACTAGAGAAAAAAATTCATAATAATCAAGACCTTTTTTGGCTATATTCTTTTGCCACTAACCTTGCCTTGAATCTTTCAACATCTCCATTAGCCTTATACTTGATCTTATACATCCATTTAGATCCTACTGCATTTTTTCCATTTGGAAGATCAACAATTTTTCAAGTGTGATTATCTTCTAGAGTTGATCTCCTGCTGCATAGCTTCTACCCACTTTATATCCCTTGAAGTTTCCTTAAAGTTTTTAGGTTCAGTCAAGGTAGAGAACTTAGCCAAATAGCTCTTATACTTATTTGATGTTCCTGCATATGACAAATACTTGTTGATGGAGTAGATGTGATTTCCATCATGAATAGCATTTATAACATAGTCATTTAACCATCTAGATTATTTGGTTATCCAAATTGGTCTTTTGCCAGTGACAATAGCAGGAGCAACACCAACTTCTTCTATTGCATCTGCAGCATCATTTACTCCTACTGCATCTATAGCATCATTATTTACTGCTACTACTGATGAAAATCGATAGATATGAGCAGGAACAGGAGAATTATATGAAGCATTAACAGGACAGATTTGCAGAAATGTGTCACCACTTGAGTCTGCAATATTGCTAAAAAGAAACTCAGATTCTTTGAACACCACATCCCTGCTAACAAAAAACTTATTAGAAGATAGATCAAGCACAATATATCCATTTTGGGTCTCTGAGAAGCTTATGAATAAAGCTTCTTTGGCTCTATAAGCAAATTTGTCTGATCTAGACAATGTAGTGACAAAACAAAGGCAACCAGGTATCCTTAGATGATCAAGAGAGACCCTTTTGTGATGCAATATCTCATAAGAAGTGTAGCCTTTCAAGGCACTTGATGGCAGCCTATTCATCAAATACACTGCAGCTTTAACATAAAACCCCAATATTTAGTTGGAAAAGTAGCCTGAAACTTAATAGCTCTTGCCATCTCCAGGATCTGCCTATGTTTAATCTCAACCACCCCATTTTGTTGAGGTGTATAAGGACGACAACTACTTTGATAAATTATCCCTAGGCTCTGTAATAACTCACAGCATTGAAAGTTAAAAAATTCAGTACCATTGTCAGACCTAATAGTCTTGATTGTGCAATTAAACTGAGTATTCACAAAGGCAAAAAATTGCTTCAAAACAACAATTACTTCAGTCTTTAGTTGTAACAAATAGATCCAAGTGTATCTGGTATGATCATCAACAATAGTGAGGAAATAACTTTTCTTATCAAAAGTAGAAGTTTTGTAAGGACCCCACAAATCAAAATGAATGAGTTCGAAAGTTGATCAGCTCTAGAAATGCTTAAAGAAAACTGTAATCTGGTCTGTTTCGCTAAAGGACAAATTTTACAATTATTATGCACATTCTTGTCAATCTTATCTTTGAACTCTATCATAGTCTTCATTGTGGATATGGAAGGATGACCTAGTCTTCTATGCCATAAACTGCGTCTTTCATCAGCATCTGCTAGGTAAACTTGTCTTTTTTTTTTTAATGGGAACAGACCCTACACGAGGCTCCCACCTCTCGTGCACAGTCAGGGGTTGAGCAACACCCCCAAGCCTTAACATAAATAACAAAAGTAAAAATACAAGGAGGGGGATATAAAACCTTACCTCCGATCCTATGTTGGTTCATAAGTCGGCTAACCTACTAAGGTCGGCTAACTTGTCTTATGTTTCCTCTTTATGCATCAGAGTCGTCAGCTGATCCTTGGAAAATGTATAGTCCTCCTAGCAACCTACCAATCCCCTTCACTCTACTACTGTATAGATCCTAAAAAATACAGTGATCAGGGAAAAAGTTGACTGAACAACATAGTTCCTTGGTCAATTTGGACACTGACAACAAATTGTATTTAAAATCAGGCACAAATAACACATTTGTAATCCTTTCCTGTCCAAATTGTTCTGCACATCCTATATGTGTAATTGAAACTGTGCTTCCATTTGGTAAATGCATCCTTACTCCTTTATTAGTTTGTAGGCTATGAATGTTCTTTAGTAACTTGTCATTTGCAGTGATATTGTGAGATGCACAAGAATCAACTATCCATTCGCACTTTTCTAACTGAGATATTTTATTTGCGTAGTCTTCCATGCTGTCATGTTAACAAATATTTTGTTAACTATTTGTGAAAATATAAAGAAAAAGATAAAAAGCAATCCAAACCATCAAAATTTAGAATAGCCACGTGGCATGCATCAAGCTTACCATTAAACATTAAATTATTGGAGTGGATTCGCTTTGAATTTCTACTAGATACCTAGTTTCATACTTGGCTATCAGTAGTCCTCTGGACAGCACCTTCTAGGAAGGTCTGCCCTTGGACCTCATCATTTAGCAGTATGTCATATGTGCCACAAATTATACCGTAGAAGGCATAACAAGTATATCATATATCCAAAGAGCATAATATAACACACACATATTTTACCATTCCACGATAATTATCAATTTTTTTTCTCCAAAAAAATAACAATAAAAAAAATTATATGCCCCAAAAGATACAACTTTAATTTTTTGAAAAATACAAACAAACTTTAACTGCAGCAGATGGGCCGCGAGCCCATAAACCCATTCCCAACACCTTTATGCCCTCCAACTCGGGTCACAAGCACACGCAACCGAGCTTGGCAATTATGTTACGTTAAACAACGTAATTATATACGGCCTAATACTTGTGTGACTCTCCGATGTGGGACTGACAAAGTACAAAACAAAAGTTTACGATAAACGAGTACTACTAAGTAATACGCTGTCTTCTTATTAGTCCAAGCAAAACATAATTTATTAATTCTCAAACCATACTTTGGTTTCTAATTACTAAAGTTTTGTAGAGATCTTATATTCCCTCCGTTTTAAAGTACTGGGCACTATTAATCTAATACACTTTTGAAGAAAGTTTTGGAGGTATATCTTATCAAATTAATCCTATTAATGATGCTTTGAAAACACTAACTTCGACTACTACTAATTTGCGTAGTTATTTATACTACGGATAATAACTTAATGAGAGAAAAAATATAATATAATTTTCTTAATTTTATAAATTGGACAAGTAAATTAAAATAACTATTTTCTGTTTACCTCACCCTACTTTATCATGAAAATTAATAATACTTTCATTTACCTTTTCAATATTGCTCAGATTTTTAATCTATTGATTGATGGTAGAGTTATTTAATCACCATAATAGCTAGTCTCATTTGTCTATTTATATGAAAGTAATTTAAACATGTCGAACTATTTAAAATATATAACCAACATATGAAAATAGCAAGATCATCATTGCAAGTTGCAACAACAAAATATAGGTCACATGCACAACATATGATAAATAACAAAGGTCGTTACGGCAACAAATTATAGGTCACATGCAAATGGATTCAATATTGACCAAAAACAATGTTGCATTTAATTGTTTCAATTGTAACAGAAAATCGTTTTCCCCCTCCTACTATAATTAGGAGACATATTTTATAACATAAGAAGTTATTACTGTATCTATTAAGCTAAGGTTAGATGAATTTGTATTATTAAATGTCGCATTTATTCAAGTTCTCATCAATTAATAAAGACGAGAATTAAATATAACATCCTAGTCAATATGCATGCAATTAATTATGACTACAGAAATGATGTACTATAAAAGAAAGTAAAAAAAAAAACTCTTCATATATCAAATCAAAGCTAAGAAGAAGAAATTAAACTAACAAAAATAATGGCACGTAGTACAAATTCCCTAATATGCGTTTTGCTAATAGTAGTACTTGTTCCTGAAATATGTTTGGGTGATGAATATGATCTTGAAAAAACTCTTCGATTGGCAGATAAGGTAGCTCATAAGCCTGTATTTCCAGAAGATTACGTAGAGTGTGCCATTGCGTTATTGTCTCAAGTTTCTGAAGATATTAAATTGGCAATTAAAAAATATCATGAAGGTCAAATGAAACAGGTTATTAATCAGATTGATGATGCTTTATATGAGATCAAAAGTTGTTCATATTTTTTGATGAGTACACCATTCATGCATGGAGGTCCAGAAGATATTGCCCAACTTCAACAACTTCTCAACAAAAGTAAGAAAGAAGCCTTCTCAATATTAGTAAGAAGAAGCAAAGGGTTTGGACCTGCCTTGAGCCCAGCCTAGTTAGCTTGGTGACCTGATACTTTTCTTTCTTCTTATTATTAGCGAAGTATTATCGTTAAACAAAAATAATTCAATTTATTAACTTGCGTACATATAAATGGAGCTACGCATACACATATGTTGAATCACGCTATTCATGCGAATTCCTTATAATATTCGTCTTATATCTAGATCTTGTAATATGTGGGAATATAATTTAACTAAGTCCTCTATTTCATTGCTTACATAAGGTTACTTAAATTTCCATTGTCCCCATAAACAAAGACAGGGCTAATCAGACTTGCCAGAAGAGCCGATGTACAAATAAAAAATCTGTTTTGACATGAAATGAATATATCCATATATCTCTGAAGTTTAAGTCTGATGCAACCACATCAATTAACTCTTTTAAGACCATTTATGCATTAATGTAGCAAGTTTTAAAAAATGTTGGAATATCTATGAACCGCATTTGTTGAGGTTAATTTCCCTTTCATAAACTTTTAATTGAGTAATCAAGTACTTAATTAATTAATACATAAAATATATACGCAAAGGCCTGTCTGAGTTTCCAAATTGCTGTGATTTTCTTTTTTTAGTAGACTTGAACTTGGGAAAAGTTATACTTTCATTAATGGAAAGAAATTCTTATTCGAAGAATTCTTTTTTTTGTCCTCGGGAGACGCAAAACTGAGGAAAAAAAAAGGAAGGAATTTCGGGAAAGGGAAACAAACGGGCGCATCCAAATCAATTTAAAAAGAGAAGATGACAAATTACTGAAACGGGTGGAGTTGATGCTCTAGTCACATGTGTCACTCCGAAGCTGCGTGGGCTCATGTCATAGGCTGCATCGCAACAGAAAAAAATAATATTCAATCAACAAACTATGCTCATAATTAAAAAGTACTACTAGTCTGAGCGTAACAAAAAAATGGACTATATTCCTCTTTCATTTTAATTGTATATTATTTTAAAAATAATTTTTATTTTTATTCATCACTTTTTAACATATCAATTATTTTTTTCTTTCATATTTTATCTTTAATATGTCAAATTCAAATGTGACAAGTAAAAATAAATGGAGAGAAATATTAAAAACATCTCTAAATTTGACTTTCAATATCAAATTATTGACAGTCTTAAAAAATCATCCCCTACTTGACTAACACTCCTAGCATGAATGAAATGTACTTCTAAATTCTTGTCAAATTTAAAAATATTTTCAACGCTTTTCTTAATTTTTTATTAAAATTTGAGACCATTTATTATGTCATCAGATTAAAATTGTATTATTTATTCGTCAAGTATATATATGTAACGCATATAATGTTTTGATGAGGCATATTCGGTTCGAGTTAATTTAATAAACCTAATTACCTGTTGTAATTGAAACAACCAAGTATCAAACAGTCAACAAGTCGCCCAAGTTGAAAAATTAAACACTTTGTTTTATTATGAAACCAAGACCGCCTCTGTTTTTTCTTTTCCTAAAGCCGCGGTGTTACTCTATTCTCCATTATCAAACCCAGTGGTACATAAATAAATTAGTACTTACTATTTAATTCAATCAAAAGATGTCTACCAATTCTTTTCCCAAAAAGAGGATCATTTGAATAATTGTCCATTCTCCTAAAGACCTTACGAATTATTTAGGGTGTGATATAAAATATAAGGTATAATAATTTTAAATAAAATATAAAATTATTTTATTTTATATTTAATTAAAAATATTAAATAATTTTTGAAATATTTATCTTATTATTTATATTATAAAGATGAAATAACTTATCTCATATATACAATAAAATAATTTATTCTGAAATAATTTATTCCCTAATAATATACTATTCTTTCAGTGCAGTGTACATTGTACAGTAGCAGTTTTTTTTCTTGCCCACTGTCTTCAAAACCATCACCTTGAATCCTGATTATCATAAGCAACTATATAAAAACACCCTTAATCACAGTTCACACCCATCTTCAAAACCAATAATTCTAAATCAATTTTCTTCTACAAATCATCACAAGACAAAATTATTGACAAAGAACTCAGAAATGGAGGGTAACAATGCAATCGGTTCCACGCCTCATTCAGCTTCAGTTCCGGCGAGCTTGCCGTGTGGAGTTGGGACTCTAGGTCGGCACTTGGCTCGTCGGTTAGTACAAATCGGCGTGAAGGATGTGTTTTCAGTTCCCGGCGACTTCAACTTGACGTTGTTGGATCATCTGATTGCGGAGCCGGAGCTGAATTTGATCGGCTGTTGTAACGAGCTGAACGCGGGGTACGCCGCCGATGGGTACGCACGTGCGAAAGGGGTGGGAGCATGTGTGGTGACGTTCACTGTAGGGGGACTGAGTGTGCTTAATGCTATTGCTGGGGCATACAGTGAGAATTTGCCTGTGATTTGTATTGTTGGTGGGCCTAATTCGAATGACTATGGTACCAACAGAATTTTGCATCATACTATTGGCCTACCAGATTTTAGCCAGGAACTTAGGTGTTTTCAAACTGTTACTTGTACTCAGGTAATTCATATATTCCCTGCATATGCTCGTTTTATTACTGTAACTTGTGCTGCAATTGGGCGCTTTTCTGATGACAGTTGCTCTGACTTCATTCATCACATACATTATGTGCTTAATTCTTGATTAGAGAATTACTACTAGTTTAGTTCTTTTACATTGATTTAGGTAATTGCGTTGGACTATATTGTTGAACATATGCGTTGTTATGTTAATGTATTTGGAGATGTTCAGTGAAAGTGATCAAGTTGGTATAATGTAACAGGTAGTGGTGAATAACTTGGATGATGCACATGAATTGATTGATACTGCAATTTCAACTGCTCTGAAGGAGAGCAAACCAGTTTACATTAGCATAGGTTGCAATTTGCCTGGGATCGCTCATCCCACATTTGCTAGAGAACCTGTTCCTTTCTATCTTGCTCCAAAGTATGTTCTTCCCTGTTCATTTATTTACATATATGTTCCATTTCCCGAATCAACGTTGATTCTTTTAACCATTTTAGTGGAAGAATCTACGGTTTATTAGGCTTTTGTCTTAAAAGGGAAATGCATTTGCAGGGTCAGCAATCAACTAGGATTAGAAGCAGCTGTGGAAGCAGCAGCAGAGTTCTTGAACAAGTCTGTAAAGCCGGTTATTGTGGGAGGTCCCAAAGTAAGAGTGGCAAAAGCACAAAAGGCCTTTGTGGAACTTGCTGATGCCTGTGGCTATCCGATTGCAGTAATGCCATCTGGCAAGGGACTGGTGCCAGAGCACCACCCTAGTTTCATTGGGACATACTGGGGAGCAGTGAGCTCTAGTTTTTGTGGGGAGATTGTTGAATCTGCAGATGCTTATGTCTTTGTTGGCCCCATCTTCAATGACTACAGCTCTGTTGGATACTCGTTGCTGATTAAAAAGGAGAAGTTGATTGTTGTTGAACCTAATCGTGTGACTATTGGAAATGGCCCCTCCTTTGGTTGGGTGTTCATGACTGATTTCTTGAGTGCATTGGCCAAAAAGCTGAAGAAGAATAACACTGCTTTGGAGAATCATCATCGTATTTATGTCCCTCCAGGTGTTGCCTTAAAACGCGAGAAGGATGAACTTCTTCGAGTCAATATACTCTTCAAGCACATCCAGGTAAATATTAATTCTGATTAACAAAGAACACATTATAAAAGGAATTGATTATTACATGATGAATTGACAGTATAAATACAACAGAGTAAAAAAAAAGGAATTCTTATGTTCCCTGGAAGTTTTAATTTGTTCACTTTGCTTTTTTTTCATTCACAGGAAATGCTAAGCGGTAACACTGCAGTGATTGCAGAGACTGGGGACTCGTGGTTCAATTGTCAGAAGCTAAATCTTCCTGAAAATTGCGGGTAAGCTCGACTCTAACTTTATTCTAAATCCAGCTTAGGAGGAGTAGAATCGAAAAGTATTAATGGAAGAACAAGACAACTTGACATCATATCAATCTCAATAACAGTTCATGAAGTCTGATTGTAGCTATATTAAGATAAAGTTCTATTCAAATACTTGCAGGTTTGAATTCCAGATGCAGTATGGATCCATTGGCTGGTCAGTCGGCGCCACTCTCGGTTATGCTCAGGCTGCTATAGATAAACGTATCATCGCCTGTATTGGTGATGGAAGCTTCCAGGTCAGTTGCTCATATTGGTTGTGAATTATGATCATACTCTCAACTATCCTCATTTTTTTCGCTTCTCAAGACGCATTAGCATACTACTTGAAGAATGTAGTTAATGTTTTTATGTATAATAACCATTTTACTTGTTTTTATTAAAGTGAATTAAGAGAAACATAATTATGAAAGCTAAAACTCTTTTTGGTTGCATAGGTTACTGCTCAAGATATATCAACCATGATAAGATGTGCACAAAAGAACATTATATTTCTCATCAACAACGGAGGTTATACCATTGAAGTAGAGATTCATGATGGCCCATATAACGTGATTAAGAATTGGGACTACACTGGTCTTGTGAATGCTATCCACAATGGTGAAGGCAAATGTTGGACTGCGAAGGTCAGTATTTATGAACACGTTGTAACATCTTTCATTCTTGCAATTTGAAAAACCCTCTGTGCAACATGCACCTATGCAGAAATTGATGTAGATATGTCATTGCAGGTAAAGACGGAGGAGGACCTGACCGAGGCAATAGCAACAGCGACAAGCACACACAAGGACTCCTTGTGTTTCATTGAAGTCTTTGTGCACAAGGATGATACTAGCAAAGAGCTTTTGGAATGGGGATCGCGTGTTTCTGCAGCTAATAGCCGTCCTCCTAATCCTCAGTAGCGAGCTATCGTTGTCCAAAATAAGACACCAGGAAAAGGCTTAAGAATTTGAATGTTTTCCCTTATACGTTTATGTCCTGTTTTTGTATTCCATAACTTTGAATCTTCATCGTCCATAAAATTTCTTCTCAGCCTATAATAATATTGCTCTCTATTGGATATTGGCAACAAAAATACCTTTGATGCTACTTGCTGATATCAAAATGATTCTTTAATTTCTCGAGTCTTAATTCACTATTAGTGACAATGAACATGGTTTTAAATCTAATTCTCCACTTTTCATCTTCAAGCGTGACATTTTTTAATATTGTTGATCAATTATTCTCCTCCTCTCAATAATAATATTGTTGATCACTTTTAATTTTTCACGTGTCTGTCACCTTTTTATGTTCAACATAGGTAAATATCCCAACCAATTCCACATATTCTCAAATTCTTCCAGTACAAAGAAAAAACAAAATAGAACTAAACTTCCTAAAAACCCATCTATTTAGCCAACAACGGCTTCTTCCCGTCAAAATTCAAGTAAACATAACAAAAAGAAAAGAAAAAAGTGGATTAAATATCCTACAAAAATATGTTCCCCTTATAAAAAAACAATTAATAATAAGATTGAAGAGCAAGATAGTATATGAGTAATAATAACCATCCTGATAAGGGGAATTAGACGTCACTCGACTACCTACTAATCTTCTATCCAAATTCTCGATCTACATATATATCTTTCTAAATAGGATCATGTCTTCTGTAAGCTGCAAAAATATATCATTATCTCCTTTGATCATTGATCGATCTGCTGCCATGTGACCAGGAGGTCATGGGTTCAAGCCTTGGAAACAGCCTCTGGCAGAAATGCAAGGTAAGGCTGCGTACAACAGACCCTTGTGGTTGGGCCCTTCCCCGGACCCTGCGCATAGCGGGAGCTTAAGTGCACCGGGCTGCCCTTTTATCATTGATCGATCTCCTTATTTTGGCTTTCCATTCCTCACAAGTTGTAGTAAACAAATGACGCTCCGAAACCCAATAATCACCAAAAGGATTATCATTAACAATACTAGGAATGCTGATCTCACAGGTACTAATTGCATTCTGAATAAAAGGATGATTAATTAGTGTATCCAAATTCAATAATCTACCAGTAAAATTACAAAGTAAACAATTGATCACAAAATATTTAGCCATCATAGAAACACTATTGTCCATAAACTCTTCATTATTAGTATCACAACCATAAATCTCACGTTGATATTTCTCAATCTCTCCCCCAAACCAAGTTGGATTTCCGGTGAGCATCTTTGCGACAATGCATCCTACAGAGCAAACATCGAAAACTAGATGCTTACGACTTGTTACTTCTTTGGCTGATCCAAAATCAGCAATTTTTACCGACTTGTTACTCTGAAAAACAAGTATATTACTCAATTTTATATCCCCATGACAAAAACCTTTGTTATGAATGTGACGAAGACCCATCAAAAGTTGATACGCATAGCGTGCTGCCTCGGATTCTAAAATTCTTCCATTAAAAAGTATGAGATCTCGTAAAGTGCCACTAGGGGCGCATTCGAGCAAGAGATTGTATGTCCACCTTGCGTATTCGACACTCTGATCTTCCCCAAAACATTGAATGATGTAAGGCGAACCTTTTAATTGGTTCAAGATTTTTCCTTCTTTTTGTAGCACAAACGACTCCTCCTTGTCAACTTCTGCGGATTTGACTGCTACTATTTTTAAATAATTCTTGGCGGAAAAAGGTGTTGCCAAATATACCGGGCCGTTAGATCCAACTCCAAGAACGTACTGTTTTTTCCAATGCATATGTGTTGTTATCTTCATTGCTTTAAGCTCTTGAATCTCACTACAAGTTGTCTCTAATTCTCTCAAATCAATATCTCCTATTTATAATAGTGCAAAGTCGAATTGAACTAAGACAAAAACTTATTCCAATATAAACTAGGACAAACAAATCCTAATCAGACAAGAATTAAATAAATATCAAACAATGAATTCTAAACAACTTAGGATTCCTACCCCAATATTGAATTATTATTCCTATAATAATAGATGGATTTGCCAACGAGCACTGAAAATAGCTCTAGCTGGGTTGGATAATTAATATTGGTATTTCTGTATGTATCAAATTTGTAAATATATTACCAATAAATCTTACGCTGCATTGATGGTTTTGGTACGTATGCTGGGAACCCCTTTACTATTGGCCCTTGAAATTAAGTATCTATCTCATATTAGTTGTCCACCTTTAATTGTTTCAAATTATTTGTCAGCTTACAAAATCAAAATAGGATTAGTTAAATTTTTTTCATTTTACCCTTACAATTAATCTATATTATATTAAAAGCATGAATACCCTTAAAATATTAATTAAATTTTTTGCCCTTCATTAAAAGACTTTGTTTTAGATAATATCATCTTTTCACTATTTCCTCCAATTATTATCATTTAATTATTATCCTAATATATGTAGGACTTTAAAATTAACTACAATATAATCTTTATTTGATCTATAAGAAATCATATTATATTAACACTTCTATATCGATTACCTTATTTAAAAAATCATTTGTATTTTATTTGTTTGTGTTCGTTGCTTTTGGGCTTATAGCCAACTTTGTATATTTGTTTTATTTAATAAAATTTGGTCTTTTGGCATGTTAGATTTTTTTAAAATATCATTAATAAAATAAGATTTTTAAAAAAAAGATATATATATATATATATATATATATTAAAAGTGTGAATTTCGTTAATAATATTGTTTGAATTTTTTGCCCTTCATTAAGACACTTTGTTTTAGAAAAAATCATCTTTTCATTATGTTTCTTACCATTATTTTAATGATATTAAATATGGATTATAATAAACATAATAAAAATTAAATAAAAAATATTTTCTTATTATGGTTAATTCCTACGTGGAGAATCTTTTTCCCAAAAAATAGACTTGATCCAAAAAAAAATAGTTAAAAAGATTTTTAAAACGTCCAAAAATATAGGCTAAAAAGGGGCGAAAATGGTTTATAAAATAGGCAAATTATGCGGATAAATAAATATATACTAGTTAATTAGCTAATATAGCTATAGTTTGAATTAATTATGGCTCGCGACAAACATCTAGCTGTAATTACAGTTTGAATTTTGTATAATTCGCGCGATTTATACAAACGCTGTGCGCGAATCGAATTGTATAGAGAAATATACAAATACTACAAATTGTATATCGAATTACACAAACGTTGTGCATGAATTGTATAGTAAAATATATAAACGTTATACAAAAATTATGAATATAGCAGATTATATAAACGTATACAAATGCTGCGAGAATTATACAAACGCTGCTATAACTTTAGCTACGAATTGTAATTAGCAAAGTATAGTTATGCAGCATAAATTAAGATATTTTTAGTAGCTATATACGAAAAATTCCCCAAAAATTTATCAAAAATAGGTAAAAGTATTCTTCCAAAATAATAGGCAAGTTTAAAAAACATCAAAAAAAATAGGCATTGAAAAGTCAAGAAATGATTTTCAAAATAGGGAGATAAAGGTCCAAAAAATAGCCCCCCAAAAAAGGAAAAAACCAAAAAAGAGTCCAAGAAAATAGACAAAAAAATCAAACAAAAAAATGTGATGTCTTGGACTTCTAACTTTGAAATATAACTTTGATAATAAATTGCTAAGTTATACGTGCAAATCACGTACCCTAAACTAGTTTTTTTAAAAGTATAAAAAAAATTATTAAGTCCTAAAAAAATTCCCTAAGAGGTAACTTAGAAAAACTGTCATTCTTATTTATGATTTTTTAAGAAACATGTAATAAAAACGAAAAATTAATATAGGACGGAGATAGTACCTCTTTTTATCGACTATAGAAATTAAGTAGCCCCCCAAAAATAAAATTAAGTAGCCACATGAATGAAAAGTTGCTTTTCTATCACCCATCATTGCTGAGTGAAAAGACACTCGTGAAACAACCCAACGGGGTCACTATATATGTCCCAAGTTAATCGAACATAGATAAAAACCTGAGTTATAAGCTCAGTGACATTATAAAACATATTCACATAATTAAGTGATTTAACAAAATTAGCATTTAAATTCTATGAATTATTAGTGTAAATGATATTTACACAATCAAGTCAGTAATAAGATAGTAAATCTCTCTGATAAACATTAGTAATAACCTTATAAAATAGTTACGGACATTGCATTGCTAGTGCTATATAACTTTATTCCTAAAGATAATTATAGGTAAATTGATAAGAAATACTAATTGGTAAAACCAATAAAAACAGTATTAATGGACATGCTATAATAGGTTAATTATACAAGCTAACTGTGTAGAAAAAGTTAAATTGCCCGCGCATATAACTTAAATCTATTAGTTATATAGTATGAATAATAATTAATAATGACATATGAATCTTTCACCCTCTAAAATGATTTCCTCAATTTGTGTTGCTGTATTGCCCTAATTTATTTTGCAATGCCATATGGGTAACGCCTACTTGTGTGCAAAGTTTCTTAGAAGACAAAAAAAGAAGGTTGAAAAAGAGAGGCAAATTACTTAAGAAGTGATAACTCTAAGATCACGTTTGATTGGAAAATAAGTTATTTGAAATTAGTTATCGTTTATCCCTCTTACGGTGAGCCCTAAGTGAGAGGGACTTACATCAGAATTCACACCTAAATGAGGCTGACAATTGGGACTTGAATGCGTGCAATAGTAACACACATTTGATTGAAACTGGTCAGTAAGAGGCCAGTACTGTGTGCTGCTTTTATTTGAATGCCTTTGCTGCCTATAGAACTACTGACAACTATCAGCAGTGTAGCATTAACAATCTAAACATTTATGAATATGATGATGATGTACCTAAGTAACAATTATCACTGCTTCTAGATCCTGTGTACTAACTGAAAATGGCCAAATTTTTGAAAACACCCTACTTTCTTTTATCCCTTTAATTTGATTCCTTAATAGCTACAACACCCTTTTCGACTTTCTTTCATTAATTCAAGGAATCTTCTTCCTCTTGACTTTGGACTCTATAAACTATTCATCGATTTTCTAGTCGTTTGGTTGGAGGGATTAGGTGGGTTATCCTGATTTAGAATTTGAGATTAAATTTATCTTATGGTATATCATGGTTCGTTTTCCTCTTCTTCACTCGTGACCCCTCCAAATTGAGATTATGAATCTTTTGATGAGGTGCTGTTCATCCAGTTAACGCAAAATTACACGAAAAATATGAATTTTACAGAAGTTTAATTGGAGACATCAAACAAGAAAGTGATAAAAATTATGATAAACATCTCATACCAAAAATACTACTAATAATAAATAACATAAAGAAATTCTGCATTTCTTTCACTCAGCAAAGATTTCAGCTCCTGAGAAAAGTCAAGAAGATTCTGGAAAAAAATGCTAGTCTTGATAATGCAGATGAAGTGGATCAAGAAGCAGAAAACAATGTACCCTGCTCCTCTTCTCCTTGAATTCTTGCAGCAGTAGAAATTCCTCCTGAGAAACCATCATTGGCAAATCCATAAGAAAGGGTCTCAAGTTGTGTGCTTAATGGATCACTGGTTAGAGGGAAGAAGCTGGACTGAAGGGGTTCCCTGTGAAAAAACACCTGATTTTGACTTAAAACTGATGGGAAATGATTAATTGAAGTTGTGGTTAAGAAGCTTCCTTGATGATGATGATGATTACCAGAGGAATGGATTGTGTCATCTTGTAAAGACTGGAAATTGAGAAAATGGCCATGTGGGTAGCTCTGGAACTCACTTAAAAATGGAATCTTGAAACCATCAGATGATGTAAACAAGTTGAAATTCTGAATTGGGATGTCATAATTCACCTCCTGCTTCTTGTTCTCATTTCCACATTCAGTATTGGAAACACCTCTGTTTTCTTGGCTAAATCTTGGACTCTGTTCTTGATCAAATGAATACTGCATTTTTTTGGCATTAAGTTTAGTACAGTGGAAATTATTAGGGAACTCACCAAGAGCATCAATTGCAGCTTTAGCTTCTTTAATCAGCCAATCAATGGCTTTACTTGGACGGTCATAGCCAAGCCTATCTTGCACATCATAGAACTGAATTGCAGTGTTTGGTGAAAGCCTAACTCTTCTATCCTTCGGACCCTTTGCAGTTGAAACCTTGCTGTGCCTGTCTTTCCTTCCTGTGGCTCGAATAATTCGGCCTCCATGGACTTCTATCACATCTTTTGTAGCTCTCTTTGGCTTCATTTTTTTTGTTACTTTGTTCAATTCTTGTTCACATGCTGTGAAATTAGCCCATTTTTCTGGTTTTTGGCAGAGTGACTGTGGCAGCTGCTGGAAGTTCTGGTTTTGGTAGTGACTTTGAAGGTTTTCAATGCCATTTTCTTGAAAAACTTCCTCTTCCTCCTCCTCTTCTTCTTCTGATCCATCTTCTTCATCTGATACTTGAAACTGATGATTCATTGGAGGATTCAGATTGGAAGTAGTCTATCTCCACCGTCCTCTCTTCCACCTTTTAACTTTTTAGTGTTGGCACTTGGCGAATGGCAATGACAGCTTTAATAATAAAGCCACTGTGACTTTGGGCCCTTAAAGATTAGCTTTACATAAGCTAATAGTAACGTTGTAACTAGTAAGCAGTAAGACCAAAAGGGTTGATATAAAATATCATGGAAATTTGACATGCTTTCGATGTGAATATTAATTAATAGAATCCAAAATGGGTATCGGACAACAGGTGAGCCAAAAAAATTGTAAAGAATGTGAGCTAAAGCAAGTACAAATACACAAGTATGGTAGAGCATATAGGACTTTCAGGTGTGTGCCCCAGTTTGGTTAAATATATGTCCCTATCATATATGCAGATAAATTATACATAACAACAAATATTGAGTATGTAAAAATGAAGAGAAACCATTTTACCTTCATGCATGTAGGCCCTAGAGGGAAAAAGATAACACCGGAACATTTGGTACATTCCTCACTCATAATGAAACAGGAGATTTAAAACAGAGTTAGAAATTAATTGGGTAAAGACTAAAGTAATGTTTATCTTTTAGTATATAAAGGTTGCACCTTTGGCAAAATCATTCACTATTATTTACCCTCCTTCATTTACAACATCCCCTATTTATATAGTGTTCAATAACATTATGTGTGTCGTTTTCAATATGATCATTGTTCTAACGTACAGGTTACAATTTTCTATTCAGAACTTATATGTGTATGTAAGAAAACACATATAAATAGAGTTAACTAGACATGTATTACAAAAATCACACTCTCAACTCAGAGATCGCGTTATCTAAATATTGAATATCACCATCCTCCAATTTGGGATTTTAAAAAAATGAAATTGAAGGAATCCTTCTTAATATTAGCATATCTCCTCTTATCCAAATAATGAAATAGAAGTATACAACTATGCCTATTCTTTAATTTCCTGTCTTCTAGCCAAACAAACCCCAACCCTCTCACCCTAAATCATTGATTGCCCAGTGTCCCAACAAGGAAAAAAGCCAACTCATTGTACTCTTTGGGATTCACATCGATCTCACTTTTTATGACATCCATCGAGTGTACTGCACCATACAACCCCTCAGTACAAATAGTTATTACTACTGTTTTTAAGTTACTTTAACCTGCTAGATCACCAGAAACATTTGCCTGATATTAATTAATCACCAAGCTTAAAGCATCTCTTGTTTACAGTAATAAATTCATGAGAATAGGTTACTGAACGAATATGACACTCTACCCACTTCATTTCTTGAGGCTTGAGGCGGACTTATGTGGTGTGACAGAGTCAGAATTATTATTTTTTAGAAAAAAAGATTCAAAATAATTTTTAAATAATGTCACAACTAGGAATTGTAATTTGAACCTACAATCTAAAGTAATTTGTTGTACGTATCCTTTACCATTATATAAAACGTTTATTCTTATGCATGAAAATTTTGTTTTATTTATATGTACGTGCGTAATATACTTTCCGTCTCATACTTATACCGTAATTAGAAAATACACAAGTAGTATCGACCTATTGCAGCAATTCAATTTGTAGAATGGTTCTGGTCTATTAGCTAGGGTCGTGGTGTGCTCTATGGCTTTCCTTTGTCCCAAATTAATTGACACTATTTACTATGCTAATTTTTCAAGCGTTGTCGTTCCGTTTAGTTTGAGGGCCCTCTTGGGCTCAGGAACAAGAACAAATTATATTGCATGCGTGCATGTGCATGGTCTTTTATTACCCTACTACTGTATATCACGTGAATCCATTCCTTCCTTTTCATGCTCTTTTATCATCCACTACTATACCATGTGATCAACACCTTTTTCTTCTTCTTTTTTTCCCTTAAGACATTAATTTCTTATATGATCACTCAATTAAGATAATACTCTCTCCGATTCGCCTCAATTTATATGATATAGTTTGATTTGATACGGAGTTTAAAAAAGAAAGAATTTTAAAACTTGTGGTATAAAACAACTAAACAAGTTATAGATGTTTGTGTGGCTATAAATTATCTCATTATGGGTAAAATGAATGTTAAAATTAAATTGTTATTAAATATAGAATTGTGTTATTCTTTTTTGGACTAATTAAAAAAGAAAGTGTACATCATATATAAATTGGGAGAGAAAGATAAACTATTACTTGAGTGACAACTCAAAATCTAAGTTGACGCCTAATCATAGATATAGATTGAATGTAGAATGATAACCAATGTATTTACGTAAACAAATTCTAAATTGACAAGGTACCACGAGCTCCTAATTGTTACGTTGGTTGATTAAACTTGATAAGATTATGTCTTAATATAAAAAAATATAAAAGAAATTGTTAAATGCCACTGGCTTCCCCGTGAAGGAAGAATTTATCTGTAATATGTTTGACATGCAAAATTTAATTGCTGCCAACTATCAAAGAGATGGGTGTATCACGTGTAGTACAATAGAGTCTTATAGTCCCGGTCTTCTCTGAACCCGTGCACAGAGGGAATTTTAGTGTATCAGACTTCTTTTTATTTTAATGCTTGTATTATGCAAAATGTTTTGGACATTTCTCAAAATTTAATTTCCTGTACAGTACTCACATTGCATGTTTCATAAGAATACAAAGAAGTACTAAGTTGGAGCTTTGCAGTATCACTAGCAAACGTGAAAGAGAATACACTAAAAAATCGAGACAGGAATTTTGTTTTCCCATTTCGGTTGAAGAAGTAATTAATAGATAGGTGAAACAAATTAAAGTAAGTTGTAACTTCATATATTAAAACTTCAAGATATGTTGTTAATTGATAATTAAGGGCTACTAGCTTATAAATTAGTCACAAATTATAGATTTGGTTTTCTCTAATTCAATCCATTATTCCTTAAATCTTTCCTTTGTTACAGCCAATAACTCTAGTCAGCCTAAAAGCTGAAAATTGTCGTCTAAGAGAAAATTAAAGGTGCATAATTGGCTTCAATTAGTTGAATATTCATTAAGAAATTTTATGTAGCCGTTATGTGTATTACCCCTATTCCTTTTAAGCATTTAGTGCTAATTTTTTTCTATTTTCCCCCTCCACCACGTGATCTATGTACATCTATATGGCTCTAAATGGTCAAATTCAATATTTACATCAAATCAATAAATATAAGACTGTATTTTTACACACACTTATCACTTAATTTTGGTTAAGAAATATATAAATTCTCGTTTTTACTTTTCACTGTTAAATTGTTTAATTTAGTTCATAAATAATCATCACGTAAATATTTAATAACTTTCCCTACATTAAAGTAACTTTACTTTAAGCCAAACTATATATATTCATATCGTGAAGATAATGATGGCTTTACTTCAATTAGAAATAGGATGTAACAGTGGGAATATCTCTATACATAGTGTCTCAAATATTCATTCCTCATCATATATATATAGTAGTGTCATATAAAAGTATCTCCTTGCCTTTGAGATTAGGGAAAATAAAGACAGAAAATGAAAGAAATAAGTAATTCGCATATTTAAGTTGCTTCATTTTATCTTTTTAGGCATGCATAAAGTTGAGTGGATGGCTTAGAAACAAAATTCAGAACCCACGCCGTGTTTCAGTTGCTTCATTTTATCTTTTTAGGCATGCATTTTCTTGTGAATTTTCAAGTATCTATAAGTCCCGGCCCATTACTTTTTCATCATCTTTTACATGTATTTTTTTTTAGGAAAAATGTTTTTTAATTAATAATTACTTATTTTAGCGATATTTTTTATTTATTACCATTTATAACAATATATAACAATATTATGATATATCTTTCATGTATTAAAATTGAATTATGCATGCAATATAAATGTTTTAAAATATATTATACTTGTTTGGTAAGAAATTGACACAATGTATTATAAGTGTATTAAAGTATGTGATAAATATACTATCCATGAATAAAACTTGTATTATATGAGTTTTATAAATTATTTCGCTAATATGTATTAAAATTGTATTATAATTGTATTATAAGTGTTCAGTGAAAAAAAATATTATTGCTATAAATGGTAAATATTTTCTTAATGTAGTATGTTTATGTAAATTTCCCTTTTTTTTTTATCATGGTGTCTGAGCCAGCTTTCGTACACCTCGACTAATTCCACGAGATACCTGTCACCTCCCACTAATGGCACACACCATGTAACTCTCTGTCCACCAAGACTAGGACAGATGAAAAGAATCATGTAGTATTTAATGCCCATAAAATGGAAGTGTTTGCTTCAATGTATCTATTGATAAATTAGATGGCCGAAGAGTACATTTAAGTTTCCGTTACTAATTTAACCTATGTCTCTCAGCTTATAACCATACCATCAAATAAAGCAGCCAGGGGATGCAGAGTTTATTGCTATATGCATGGTATTAAAAAAGCAAAGCAACATTATTCCTGTTGGTCCTGAAGACACTGCTTCTTCTCCCTTCCATCTGCATGCTAATCTGATCAAATGGAGAAAGGAACACACGCACGCACACACAGAAATATATATTCGTTGAAAGATTTCGAGCTGCTATTACTGCAAATATGTAATTATAGTAAGCTGCTGACTTGCCTTTTTGAACAGCAGGGAAGAAAAACAATCCATACAATTAAAAAGTCACACCACATTTAGGTTGAAAATTTATATGATGTACAACACATGTTTTGGGTAAAAGATTGATTCCAAAATTAAACTATAAATAGATGGAGGAGCAGAATATTCTGGGCACTCCAAGCTATAATATTAATGCTCTTGAATGAGGTGACATCTATACACATGTTAACCTATGAATAACTTATCATCTTAGATAAACATATAGAGACAAGAATTTGGGAAAATAAAGAAAACGATGGCAAACTCTCAGACAAAAAGCAATGTACATACATCAACTTAGGCTCGATGATTAAACTTACTAGTTTTTTTTTCCACCTCCATCATCAGCAATATGCAAAAACCCCGAAATGTCTTGGCTTCAACGTCTTATATTTTCAGTTATGTTCTACTACCACCTCTTGTTTTTAACTGCCGGCCTCCTTAACTTTGCTGCACACTTTTTATGCAGCTACTTCATTGGACTTTTTAGCTTTTATAGTGCCCTTCCCATTGGGATAAGTTAATTTAACAGAAATTGGTGTTTTCTTTGTCGGGCTAGTAATACTTTTAGTGGTCTTGCTTGCTTTATCGTTGACTTTCTTTGGACTTGCATGAACAAGAACTCGGCTTTCCCATGGTCGAGCAGCAACCCAGCGATCCATCCAGCTCCAGCCCCAATTAGCTTTGCCCATTTCATTATTTCCAGATGCAGATACTGTGTTTGAATTGGCCCTCCACTGTAACATAATATTTCAGTAGGAATTCTGTTCTGAAATCGCAGTGTAAACAAGCTGAAAATCGTCATCCAGTTTAATATACCTGATGAGAAAATGCATACGCCATAGCTCGTTCCCGTTTAATAGCTGCTTCTTCTCTCTGGTGAATCCTTGCTAGAATAACTTCCATTGTTTCAGGGCCACCACTCCAATCTATCTGTCAGACGTTCACTCATGTTAGAGAGAAAGAATTTTGTCGGTAGGACTTTAAATTGCACCATGGCCAAGATTAGGCAAACACAACTAGAGGAAAACGATCTAAATATGGGTTTGTGCAAGTTTGTAGTTTGGCTTCTACTTTCTACTTTTTGCTAGAGAGAACAACAACAACAACTACTCCGCCTTAGTCCCAAATAGAGCATCATTCATAATCTTTGTCAAGTGAGAAGGCATCATAAGACATAGAAACTGTCATGAGCCCCTTGTGACTGGAGTACAAAAAAGATAAACATAATGCAGTTTAAGCATGGAGTTTGTCGAAAAGTTCTTGCACGAGAAGTTTATAGCCTGATTTCTGTTAAAGCAAAGGCATAAGATTATGAGAGTTTAGTGCCAGGAATTATACTCATATAAAAGAAAATGCTGCAAACTGGAGCTTTTATTTCCACACATTCCTTCTAATAGTAGAAATTTATTTTTATTTATCTTGCCACCAAAGAGGAATCTTCTCCAATGGATCATTTACATAGGGTTAACAGAAATGACAATTTAGTTGAATGATCAACAACAACAACCCAGTGAAATCCCACAACGTGGGGTCTGGGGAATTTAGTTGAATGATCAAGGCAAGAAAATCTCTTGATAGAAGAAAGAGAAAGCAGATACTGATTTGAAGGCTTCAAAGTCTGGGGAAAAAAGCTAGTAGGATAACAATAGCGGGCATAAGAATGTCACTAACTAACCTCTATATTTTGAAGCTTTGTCTCTAGCTTCAATTGATTCTCGTGCTTCTTCCGCTTAAGATGCCCTTCCATTACCATGTGGGCACGACGAGCTCTAATCTCACTTTGCATGGTGTTCCATGAACAGATATAGTTCAAAGCTGATGAAGTTTGTTTTTTCACTGAAGGACGTTGTGTCAGGGACTGTAACCTTGTATTTCCTTTCAATCGACGTAAAGTTTTCCTAGCCTGCAAAGAAAGAAAACTCTACTCAACCTAAAGAGAAGAGTTGAAGCACTTTCTTTTTGGATGATTCAGACAATAGTAAAACAATATCGTCTTGTGAGATAAGAGAAAATGACACCAATAAGAACCTAGAACAACAGCACCTGAGCATCAATTATGCACAGGATTATTTAAACAACTTTCTTACCATGCGCGTGCAGAAGTTTTTTCCATTACAGCAGTAAAATAAAGGTTTCCTTGATTAATGAGAGTTGTTTTCTTTTGGTTTCAAAGGTTTGAAAGATAATATTAGCCTGAGATGAGTTTAAATGGAGTACATGGTCAATGAGGAGTCACATAGCCGACCCCAACTAGTCTAGTGATTGAGGCACATTAATGGTTGTTACAAAGGTTTGAAAGATACACTCCCACTCTTATTTATTACTCCCTCTACTCCACTTCGTTTGACACTCTTTCCTGATTAGTTCATTCTAAAAAGAATGGCACAACAAATGTAATGGAGAGTTTAAGACCTCAAGTTAAAAGTTTTCTTTTATCTATTAAACTGTGTGCCAAGTCAAACTATGTCAAACAAAGTGAAACTGAGGGAGTATAATTTATCAGCTGACTAAAAGGATCTTTGGTCTAAAAGTCCAACATCTAGCTGAGACATCGGGAAGGGCACAATTTGATAGCCCTTGATTAGGAGAAAAGAATATAAAACATATGCAGCAGTTTTTGACGTAGCAATCCCAACCTAAGAGGTCTCTCTCTGCATATTTTGAGGTTATAGAAGCTCTCATCTGACATCATCGGTTCCCTTTTTACTAAATAAATCAATAAGTCACACTGGAAGGATAAAGCCATACAGGATATTTTAGTTCAAGTAATATTAAAAGATTTCACTAGTTAAAGGAGTGATCAAACAAGTGCAGTGGCAGTACAGAAAAGATATCGAAATCATTATGCTGGATACAATACCTCTCCCCTTTCTGGGAGACTGCAATCCTACTTTATAGCATGATACAAATAATTTTGATGGGAAATGTGTTACTAGTCATTTTATGTCACAATAATAACAAAAGATAGCTTTTGCCCATGCCATGGAATAAGATACCAGTAAATTTTCCAGCATTTTCCGAAGTAAATTCATAATTTTACCCATTCCTAGTGTCCCAACCCGGTCAAAGATACAAAAGCAACCATAAAGATGAATTGCAGGTGAGCGTTGAATAGTTAGGATGTTTTAGATACATAAAATATATTAAAATGCTATGCGCTTTAATTTGTTAGCGTCCTAATTAGGGAGTGTATGTCTGACGATCAGAACAGCAGACAGAAAGGAAGGTTTGTATCACCCTGTAAATGCAATATTTGAGTCTAACGAGAAATAATGAAGAAAAGTCACTCAAGAAATATATAGTTGCGAGAAGAATAAATCATAAAAGCATCTATATGCTAATTATTATAAAAAATAGTTGGATAAAATGCTTTTACCACATAAGCACGGAATGATGTCTGAATCTTAATAGCTGCTCTGTCCTCAATAGGCATTCCAAGTTCCCTTTGATTCTTGATCAAGACACCATTGGTTATTTTAGAAGGCTCTTTCTGCAGGAGATTATCCCCTATGCATCCATTAGATTTTTTGATCACTGATGTTCCCTGTCTCAAACTAAAAATATGAATCCAGTTGATCTTATAAAGTAATGGTGATTCTTAAATTTATAATAAAATATTGAAGGAATGGGT
Source organism: Solanum dulcamara (assembly GCF_947179165.1). NCBI lineage: Eukaryota > Viridiplantae > Streptophyta > Magnoliopsida > Solanales > Solanaceae > Solanum > Solanum dulcamara. Next base: position 46,928,975 of record NC_077247.1, read on the forward strand.
TGTCATGGACTAATGATTGCGGAAGCAGGATATCCAATAATGATAGATCTTGTTGCCTTAAGAGTACAATTTTTGTTTGAAGCACCATACAGAAATTTTAATTTGTGGTCTTAAGAGCTAAGAGTACAACTTTTTGTTTGAAGCACCAATTAAAAAGAAAAGGAAAAAGAGAGCGAAAAGAACAAAGCATTTAAACTTGGTAATCAGAGACAGCAGCCTGTTTTTTTTCCTAAGATCCTAAATACAATGTTAATCAAGCACCTTCCCTTTCTTGCCCACAATTACTATCACATTATGTAATATTATTATTCAGTAGGGACATCTAAGGAAAATGCATTAGCAACGAGACAAGTATGACAGCTTACCTTTATTTTTTTCGATCTCCCATCCTTTGCTTTTCTCATACCGATTACATTCTTAAGCCAGTCTACAGAACCCATTGCAGGTGCTTGTTATATAAGTCTTACTCAGCTGCAGCTCACAGAAAATGGAACATGGAACAGTATTAGTTAGGAAAATATCAAGATTGAAGGTATATCTATTACATATGCCAGGCTCTTATATTTTCTTGCAAGTGGATATTTCAAATGGTTGCACTATCCATGAAAATGTTCTTTAAACTAATCAAATTGACAACAAGAAGCCCTTTTACCCATAAAAAAGAATAAAAGGAGAAGTAACACTACATAACAGATAAAGAATGAAGCACACAAAAGACAGGCCTACAAGTTTAATAGTCGGAAATTTCACACTGTCTAATCGGTGATTAAATTAATTTATATTGGATTTCTGTTTCCTTTAAAGACTTGATGATAGTCTTTTAAATATATCTGAGTTACTTTACAGGCAGCACCAAATTCTTAATCGTTGGCTCGTGTTAACTTCATATTTCTCATTGGTGGTCTGCAGGGAGGTGAGAAATTTTGGTTGACTACAACTCTAGAAGGAAAATGTGTGATCATTACTTCCTAAACTCTGCCAAGATTAGGTTATGTTACCATAACAAGGTATAAGTGCTACTAATATTCAAGGAACTATTGAACAACGAGTGGAATAACTAAATACAGATAGTCCAAAAGTGAGAATGAAATAATGGTGCCCTGGGCCAAAAAAGCTATTCCCATATACTCACATAATCATTCAAACGACTTGTTAAAAGAAGTTCACGCAGCCTAGCCGCTTGACTACATCAGGAATTACTTATTATTACAAAAAACTTCACCTGAGCAGAGAAATACACAGTTCTCCCCGAATAATTAGCAAGCAACCAATTAATAACCCCACATCTTCCAACCATTATAAGAAAATTATCTAACATCTTACATATTTTACAACTGAAATGTTAGGTACTGCTTAATAAATCTCTTATACAAACAACTAGTTTGGATCTCCTTATGATAAGTATTGTCTGAAGCACAACTGCCTGACCTAAAAGATTAACCCTGGAAACCTGTCACAAAATTTCGACCGTGCACAACTTTGTAATGTTCAATGAACAAATGCCTCGTCCGTTTACACCCTAAGCACACAAACTTCAGTCAAACTACTATAACTGTAAAGATCCATTATGTGCTTAGACCTGTTTGATTTAGTCAGAACAAGAATGAACTTGCAAAGCCACTTAGTTCAAATTAGTCATTCTATATAATCAATTATGAATGAAGAGCAACAGGAAGTAACCTAGAGAAATTGAATCAATTCAAATACACATGACTTATTACTTATTCATGATCTAGGTATCGATTCCACTGATCTATAATTCATCCATTTATTCTATGCTAGTGTACAAGAGAAAAGCTCAATAATTTACCACCACCAACAACATATCCAGTGGAATTTCACAAGTGTGGTCTAGTATATGCACACCTTAGCACTACCTTCTCGTGGTAAAGAGGTTGTTTCTGAAAGACCTCGGCTCAATAATTTACCAAAATCATCTTAATTTCAATTTGGACTCTCAATCCACAAGCCCGTATCATCTCCTAATTTGACTTCTACTACCAAATTGTAACATCTTTAAACACATCTACTGACAGAAACAATATGAAGGAACCAATAATCAATCAAGATGACATCTTTTGATTGCTTTTTCCCATTAAGCAGACAGATTCTAATTTCTCTATGAGATTTCGAGAAAATAAATAACACCCATAAACATATATCCACCATAGACTAAGAAGAAGAGATAAAAATGTGAACTTTGAAACACAGAACAGAATAAACAAATAGTGGCTACAAGAAAGCATACCAGAGAAAAAAAACCTTCACTTGTTAGCTGTTTCTAGAAAATGGGGCATTTCCAAAATGCAAAGTTAAAACAGAATAAAAAGAGGAAAACCAAGTGACAGAGTAGTGATGGCAGTGGCAAAAAATAGGATGAGTAGAAGAGAAGAAATACTTGAGAAAGATGACATAAAAAAGAAAAGAAAAAACAAAAGGTTGGTACAATTTGATTGTTGTTGTGTGGAATATTGATATTTTGGCATGGCCCCCATGACACAAAGTTGTTGAGCATGTTTTCCAAAATAAGTTGAATCAGATATATATTTGTTGGACTAAAAAGGAGCAATAAATTTACTCTGTTAAAATTGGATTAGAAAAATGGGTCTTTCTGTCCTTAATCAAAGGAATCCCAATCAAGTTTTTTTGTTCTATATTAGTCAATAAACTGCTGCTGTAGGGACAGCACAACCACCATGGCATCCTTTCGGGTTTTGATTGAGATGTTCCTAATCCTTATTAGCACTAAATTATAGGCAATCGTTATGGCATAGTTGTTTTGTACTTTTGCTATTCACTTGTCTTTTCAATTCTACTTTACTTAAATTAAGGGTTTCAACTTTCATAAGGTAGAAATAAGATTGTGATATATTATCCTCTCAAAATTCTATTGTTATTGTGTAAATGATAGAGAATCGACAATTATTTTTTTTCTAATATGCACAGTATAAATCCTGCTTTAAACCTCTATTGTAATAGTCGCTCAACTTACTCGGTCATCTTTGTGGTTTTCGTAGACCATCTATCAAGAGTAGACAATGGAAACATTGTACTCGGGTACGTTTGTGGGGAAAAAATAGGGTCTTTACCCTAATATCTTTTTCACTTTTTTTTTAATTTCAATCTAATGTTTGATATCCACTTTAGGTCAATTCGTGTCGAAAAAATTTAAATTCACTTTGGAGGCAAAGCTCTCCATATAGAAGCTAACTCTATTCTCAATACTTGAAATTTCGAATTAAGGATGTCTAACTACTTACTCCATCATAATCAAAAATTATTATGGATCCACATAAACTCAATAACTTTTACTCAAATCATATATATATATATTAAAAAATTTAAATATTACATAAACTTCTAGATCCAACTTTGACCACAACCTTTGGTGTTTGACATAAAACAGTTCTTTTTGCGTTATAAACTACTCTTATAAGGGCAAATTATTCGTTAGTTTTGCAAAAAGTGTTTGTTTGAGCCAAATCTTTAATGGAAGCACATAATTCACTTTTAAATTTTTTCTGTAGCTCTAACAAACTCTTCTTTTTTTTTCTTTCTAAAAACTCAATAACTGAGTGTGCAAACTCCAACAACAATTCAAATGCCACGCACCTTAATTTAAAAAGAACAAAGAAGCATAGGTTGTTGTTTTACTTGTTTATCTTCCTTCTTTTTTATGCCACAATGATTGAGGATATGACAGAAAAATATTATTAATTATGCCAACTTAAGAATTAAGAATCCTCTATTGAATCTGATCTAGTGTGATCGACTAATCTTTTCTTATCCCTTCTTTTCAACATATTTTAAGGTCAAGATGGAAATCTTTTATTATCATCGTATCATATTATATATATTATTAAAAGTGAGAAAATTCTAAGTCCAAAATTAGATTATCATTTTGCTCCTACACTAAATTAAATTGCTATAAAATATCTAATTGAAAGACTGTTTTACTCTTGATGCAAGTATGTTTTTCGCACAATTGTAAATATAAATTCATTAAAATAATAAAACTGAAGTCATAAAAAATTAAAGAGATAAAATGTGGGAGAGCCTTTTCAAATTGCCACCGAAATTGTTTTTAACTTCTTTGCTTATTAAAATATTAAATGGATTCAGTGATTGAATCATGGTAAGAAACTTAATAGATTTAATATATTTATTGCTCCCACCTTTCCTATTTCCTTATACTTCTTGAACTCCTACAAATTTCAAATGTTATTTATTTTGCTCATATTTAGATTGAGAGGCCTTCACAGGAATATGGACAAATTTGAGAACTCATGCTTTTTACAGGAACTGTACTTTTTCTATTTTAGCTAGGCTTCTTATCTGTTATTTCTCTCAATTAGCTTAGATAATTGAGTAGTGCTTTTAATATTATTATTCTAGTTAAGCTATCACAATGTAAATTCTCATAAGGATGAATATGTAGTTCCATGATGACGACTACAGAAGATTTTTAATAATACATAATTTTAATTTACTAGGATTCAACTATGTAACCTTTATTTATGCTCTAACCCTATGAGATTACTACCAAAATCTTTTTATTTTTCATCTTTTCCTTTTCTCCAAAAATTTTTTTTTTGAGCTAATTCGCATGTATCATGTTAGAATATACATCTATTAGTTTGACTTTATAATTATAGCATTATAAAAAAGAAAATAGTTTAATCTTTCTAATTTTATATTTTAATTTGTTACCTGATAGGTTGTTATCAAGGAGTAGATTCAGAATATTTTAATTTTTCTTGTCAAGAAATGAACATATACTCCTATTTAATTATAAAATATCTTCAAACATATTGATAATTTGCAATATCTTGTGGCAACTTAGATAAAATATACTTTTAATGCATATATCCAGAGACTAGTGAAAAAAATACAGAAGACAAATATCTTTTAGAAAATAAGGTATGTGTTATGTCTCTTTGCATGTATTAAAGTGGTCCAATTATCATTATAATCTAATCCCAAAGCGTGCACACAACCAATGAATCATACACCAATTGCACATAATTATCTGTACATAATCTTAATTTATCTTGATATTATGGGTTAGTTGTTGAATATTTAAGGTGATCAATGATCATTATTGTTGAGTTGTTTAATAATGTAATTGTAAGGTAGGAAAAATTATAGAGGAAAATGAGTAATAGATATTGTTGTTAGGTGCATTGGGGCCCTAATAGAAATAAGTGCGTTGAAAAAGTTGGGAGCCAGGTTGATGGAAACTGGTCCCGGCGGGGCTCGAACCCGCGACCTTCGGCTCATAAGACCAACGCTCTAACCAACTGAGCTACGGGACCCCGTTGATCTTAAATTGATCTTTTTATATAATTCTACAAGATCATACTCGAGGGGCATTTTGTAGTTGTTGTGCTTGAGCAATAGTGATTATACTATGCTTAGTTTTTCACTTGCAATTGGTCACTGTTGCAAACAGATGGAACGTATTAAGAGTGTCTTTGCAATAGGTAACTACAGTGAAATATCACATCATATTAAAAATATTGTTAAACTTATTTTGCAAAAACACCTCTTCTTTCTCTTAATTCTCTATAGCCCTAGGTTTAATGTAGCTTCAAACATGACAATACATAAAATCTAATCAAATACATCAAATGAGATAAAAATTCATGGAAATGATATAACATGATCATTTCCTTTTTTTTTATTCAAAACCTTTTACAAGTCTTCATGAAAAAAAGATACATTTTTCCTTTTTCTTTTTGAGTTGAGAGAACGGGTTTTCTTAGGGTTGTGTGGGTACTATTATGATTATCATCATTAGACCCAACCAAATACACATTCAAGAAGGTAAAACAGCACCACAGAGAAAGGGTATAGAGAAAATGCTAAGATACAAGTCCAAAGTGGATATGTGGTGCTGAAAAATGCAAGAACGCCAATTACAGAGCAAACCACCAAAATTATTAGCACTTCAGCTGAATAATTCCATTTTAGATCCTTTATACACACCACAGCCAAAAGTGTTGCCATGCCCAGGATGTTGTTCATGATCACTCCTCCATATATCTGTCAAATAACAATCACACTTTTAGAACAATCAAACTTCAAGTTTTTTTTTTTAAAGGTCAACACATCCAGTTTTTTTGTGTAATGTTAGACATTGACCAGTTAATTGTTTTCTTAAAAAATTACTCCCTTCATTTCTTTTTAAGTGTCTTGCTTTCCGTTTTAGTATGTTTTAAAAAGAACATCTCTTGTTATATTTGATAACTTTCTGAATCCAACATTGTACATGACTTGTTTGAGATCACAAAATTCAAAGAACATTTTGAGACACTACACATATCCTTAGTTTAACATCATAAGATTCAAAACTCTAACTTCATGTCTAGTCAAACTAAGATACTTGAATTAAAATGGAGGGAGTACAAAAACAATAGTATAAAGGTTCTACAATCATAATAAAATGTTTGAACAAATCATTGTGTGTGTGTGTGTGAGAGAGAGAGAGAGAGTTAAACCTCTGAGAATGTCAAAGATGCAGTTATTGAACTCTTTTGACTTGCTGGAAATATTGCTGCTATTGCCATTCTTGCATTTAGAGCTAGAGGTACCATAACAAAAGGGATAAGGAAAGAAGGAATCCCCATAGCATCTGATAAATCTTCTATGCTAGTCACTAGAGGTTTTGCACATAATGTCAGTATTGCAATCCCCAACAAAACTTGAAGCACAGATTTGTTAAATTTCCATGTCAACAAATAGTTGATTTCTCCATCCTTTTCCACCTCATACACTAATTTGTCAACTTCACTCCACATAATCTACAAAACAAAGCCACATATAGTGCTGAGATTTGTCAACTGTATTAAGCATTTGTGTTTAGATATATTTATAGAGAGCAATGCTAGCTACTTTACCTTGTCATATTCATCAATGGCCTTTTTCTTGTCTGGACATTTAGTCACACTAATGGCCTCATTGAGCCATTTTGCCATCCCATGGACAAATTCATCTTCATCGATCATATCATTACCATTTCTATCAAAATCCCTCAACACTTTCTTGACAGTGTCATCGCGATTGATTTCAACTTCTCCAAATTTCACTGAACCTATTAGTTCTTCTAATTCAGGTTTTGTTATGGCGTTGTTCCCGTCAAAGTCATACTGATGGAAGATCCTTCCACAATGTAAACAGAGATGAATAGAAATAGAAAGGTCTAAGCCTTTTATTCTTTGGATTTGATACTAATAATATAATGAATTCTTAAACTGTCAGCATGTACTGTTAAATTAACAAGAGCAACTTACTCTTTAATACGTTCGATATTGGGGGTTCCATCATCTTTGACAAGGTGTTCAGCTTCTAATGCTTGAGTTTGAACATGCTTCAAAAGTCTTGCCATTATATGCTCAATTTCAGCAATTTCATCCCTTTGCCTCTTACTATATTTCTCAACAGCCTGTTGAGGAAATTATGATTGAAGCCACAAGTAATTCAATTACTCAATATGAATTGAACCTTACGATAAGTAAAGAGTTCACTTGCCTTGCGTAAAATCCTTTTAGAATTTGAATCATCACTTTGAGCTAATTGTGTTGCTTCTTCGATCCATTTTTTGCATCCTTCGACAAACTCTTCCTCCTGGATTATTTTGTCGTTGTTTTGGTCAAAAGAATTCAATATCTTAGAAATAGCATAATCCTTGTCCACGTCAACCTTCCCTGATTGCATTTCAAGAATAAGATTCTCCAGTTCAGCAAGTGTTAGGCATTTGTTGGCATCTCTATCAGTCTCTTGGAATAATCTGAAAAAGAAAAGGTTACAAATTAGTCTTATCATCTTCATTTATAATAGACTTCCTTGTTTTCTAAGATCTCTCATTACCTTTTAATGACATCAATATCAGGTTGCCCTTCTTCATTAATGAGCTTCCCTCTTGCATGCCTTTGTACATGATGCAGAAATCCTGTTAGCAAATGCTCATATTTGGAGTAGTTTAAACTTCTTTCTTGCATCCAAGGATCCAAAAACTGATGAATAAATTCATAAATTAAGAGCGATACACGAATCCAAGGCCTACAACTAGGATACATTCATGAGTACAAAATTTGTTAACAACATATGAACAGAGATGGATCCAGCATGTGGTAAAAGAAATAAAATTGGATATACGTAATAACTAACATCCATTTCTAAATCTACCGACTCTAAATTCAGTATCCAACTCAGCAAATACAGAACATTCTTAGTGTTATCAGTTCGAAGTTTTGATTACCTGGTATAGGAAGTATGACACCAAAAGAATGAGTGATACTGTAAGTGTGATGAAAATTAGAATACGCCTTCCAAGGAATGAGTTGAAAGCAGTGACTGGCTGAACTAGTACAAATGGGATCAAGGAAAGGAGCATAATTCCAGCAGTGTAAGTAGTTTCCTTGTCAATTGTAACGCCAGTTTCTGTAACATATACATATATTTCAGCATAGAATTAAACAAAATATACTACATATCAGCAAATCAAATTCAAGAATGTGAAAGAAAGAATGAAATACCACTTAAGCCCTTCAATCTTTTGAAAGGTGAAGATTCTGCAGGTTGGAAAATTGGTTTATCTGTCATATTTTTAGTGCCATATATCAAACATATTCCCCACATTAAAGTGAGATTGAAGACTGTGGCTCCAACAGTAGTGCTAATTCCAGAAGAGATTTGGTTCTGAGCTTTCTCTTTACTAGCAGTAACTCCAGATGCTACAAAACAAAGTAACTTTAAATTCAGTCCAATTTGTTCATGTTGTTTAATTTCTATATCCATTTTACCTTCACCATGTCTACCATGTATAAACGATTCTCCAATTGATGACTTTTCAGTTTTTGAACATGAAGGCTTGCTTTTTAATTTCTTAGTCCTCTTCTTTAGCAGTTGCTTACACACAGCAAGCTGGCCTCATAACATATCTTAGCTAGACCAGTATTAGTTGGGATATCACATAAGAGGAATTCCATTATAGGAGTTCTCCAAAAGATATCCTGGTTGTCAAATTGCTAACAACTCGATTTTGTTCCTTTTTTCTGTCTTTGAAGGAGAGGGAACTAACGAACTCTACCTGGAATACCTATGTGTCTTAATTAAGTTGCTGATTGGAACTATGCTTATCCTGATAGGAAATAAGATATTCAAATAAATACTAATTGTATAGTGAATCTTTATTCATCTACTGTAATTTCATGTAAATAGGAGGCAAGAAAACTAATACAAAATTTATTGAGAAAGCAAGCTAAACTTGGTGTACTATAGTCTATAGACCACTGAACCAACAGTTACATTAGGTAACACCAACTTCCTGCCTAGGGATGGCCCCGATCACATGGCTCTTACCGGAAGGACTTGGTTAAAAAATAAAGTTGCACCGTTGCTATTAGTTATAGCTTTTGGCAATGATGATAAGCGCTTAATCCTATCAAGTTATATTCCAAGCTTATTATTAATATAAATGACTAACCAATGACCATGATAATCCTGGGCAAAGTCTTCAAGATTTGAAAAATAGTGGCACCAAAAATGCCAGTGCCAAGAATATTGAAGAGAGTCTTGCTTCCTCTTGAGACTAGTCCTTCCCCTGTATTCAGCAAGTATTGGTACACTCCTATCAAGAAAATGTAGCCTGCAATGTTGTTTGCACATGGAAAAACACCATACACCTGGTGACATGTTTTGCCAGAAGAAGAAAGCAAGGGTGGCCTAAATTCTTGATTGCTAATAAGTTGATCAATCCCATATGAGATATTCAATAATTGGTTATTATCTGAAGAATTTAGCTTTAGAACTCTGCCTTGGACCTTCCCAAGTAGTAGAAAAATAAATGTGATAAAGCATAGTGAAAGGCTTGCCATTAGTACCAATTACCAAAGTACAAGTTATAAATATACTGTATGAGTTGGGGATAGAATAAATTAATTCCACATTTAGACAAGGGTATTTTTATAGATGCAATTTTGCAAAAAGGACAAAGGGTACTTTTAATAGTGAAAGTTCTGCATAAAAGATTAGGGTATTTTTAATATCGAGTGTCTCGTGCCCACAAGGAAATAGTGGAAGTTTGCACGGAAGCAGGTCATTTTTAGTTGTTTTAGCAGCTAATTTCTCTTATATATTTTCAAGATTGCAAATCTACGTTTTAAGAAAATTTATCAGAATGTATATATCTTTCGATTGATCTGATAGTGTAAAAAGTTTTTTTTTTATAACTTACATCAGAAAGCTAAACAGTCATCTATCATGAAAAAAATGGAGTAAATATTACTCCCTCCGTTTCAATTTGTTTGACCTACTTTTATTTTTAGTTAGTTTAAAAGATTGACTTTTTTTCTTTTTAACAATTTTTTAATTTCAACTCTTCACGTGACATATTTAAGACCACAAGAATAAATGACATTTTTGTACATTTGATACATCTTTAAACTAAGACCACAAGATTCAAAAAAAAAATTATTTTCTTAAACTCGGTTTCAAGTCAAACAAATTGAAATGAAGGGAGTAATAAAGAAATAACTCTCTCTTGTTTTATGTTGATCTCAAAATAAGTTCTTTAATCCTTATTTAACAAGATTGGCATTTTGAAACTGGCATCTGTATGATTGAGTATCTTATTCTATATTTGGTAAATCAAGTGTCAATATCCAACAACATTGGTTTATGGAATCCTATTCCTCAACTCTGGGTATTTAAACACCATAAAATGAAGTTGAAGAGACTTGAAATAATTTCCTATTAGAATTAATATATTTTTTTCAAGATTATTAGACACCAGAATTTAACACTTTTTTTAAAAAAAAAATGTAACATTTGCTCGATTAACCTTTTCTTCTGCATGTCAAGGAATCCAATTTTTAAGTTTAACCTACACAACTCAATTACATTTAATTGTTGTGGGGTGTAAATTTTAGGAGCGCTCAAAGCTTCAGGATTGGTGAAGACGCAGAAATTAATGGAGATAAATAATCCTTCTTATTTTTAAGTATGTATGTTATGCAAGAATGACCTTAGGATGCTAACATCATCAGTACAACTATTCTATAGTAACTCAAAATATCTAGGAATAAATACTACTCTGTTCAAGTCCAGATATATAATTTTCTTGGGAATGCTAGCTGGAGATGCCATACAAGTGATAAAATGATCAACATACAACGGCTGTGGGTTATGGAACCTTTTAACACTCTGATTTCAATGGCATAGGATAAAGTTGAAGGGACACAATTAACATTTTGCATGTGAGATTAAAGATTTCTTATTTGTTATGATAAAGAGACTCGAATTTTGACTCCAAAAAGAAGCACTATCATCAAGAACTTCTTCGAGTGCCCTTTCCATATCATCAAGTTCCACGGTCTCAATAGAACTGTTCGATCGGTTATTTTTTAAAAATTATATCATCGATTTTTTAAATTCATCCTAATTATATCGATTTCTCTTCGATATCGGTACGATTCGGTTCATTTTCGATTTTTTTTACTGTTAAAGTATCAACTCAAAATATACTATTATTAAAATATATTTCTTTCGCAAGTATGTACAAAATATTTCAATTCGTCACCAAGAAGTCAAGAATAGAAAACTTTGTTGCCGCATTGTTTGATCTTAAACATTTAATAAGAGTGCTTGCATATATTTTGTCATATTGTTTAATGGAGTATCTATTATAGTATCTTTTAATTTTAACCTAATTAATTAAAGAATAATTAAAGAGCAAATACTCAAAGTCGTCCAGTCACCAGAGATTAAGACCTAGGTTATATTTATATTTGAAAAATAATATATTTATACATTAAATTTAACATATGGTTAATATATACAAATATAATGTATTCGATTCGGTTCGGGAATTTTTCAGTTTTTTTTTTATCAATTAAAAGACCATCCCAATTATTTGGGACGGTTATACAGTTAAATAAAAGTCTACAGTTGATTTAAAAAAATGATATAAATGGATTCGGTAGGTTAGGTTTGGTCGGTTTTTGACCAATGATTTTCTTCCTTTAGCCAGTAACCAGTGGCATAGTCACATCTACTACACCAGCAGTAGAGCTTGTAAGTTGTAACCCTTCTAGGATTGTGTTTTATACCATGTACGCCTACATCATGCTCAACGCAGCCTCTACTCGAAGTGGCTCTCAAAAGTTGAACCTAGAATAAACAATTACAGTTGCATAAAAGATTGAAAATGTCAAAGATACAATAATCAAATACACCTGTATAGAACTTTGGAAATGTGAAAAACAATGTACCGATCCTGTGACAGCTGAAGGCTACTTCCTACAATAATCTCTACAGCAAATAAAATTTACAAAAAAATTGTGCACAAAAACAGGTTTTGCAGTGATGTCAATCAGTTCCCGCCAGAAAATGAAGCAATACACCTCTCTCTACCTTTTTCCAATTCACTGCAGCAATTAGTACATCTTAACATTGCGATTAAACATTTGAGCAGTAAAGACAGAACTCGTGAGGTTAACTTGCTGAGCAGGTAACCACCTGCATCTTCTGTCAAGTTCTTCCTCCCTTCAACAGCATCCCTCAAGGGACAACTACATTAATCAGAAATCAGATTAGTAGTGCTGAGATGAGATCTGGTGCATTCACATCATGATCTCTCCGCAAGGATATTTGTGATTCCTGATCCTGACATCAAGAACTTTCACAAAATCCCATTTGCCTACGCCTGTGGTACTTTCGGGAAACATTTATAGAAATTGTAGCTAGTTCGTCATGGAGAGCATCAAGAGCTACAGATCATCATTCACATTCTATCCATTGTGAGTTCAAAATAGAGTTTCCAAATCACAAAGCTTGAATATGGCCCCCATAGCCGTAGTCCTTTAAGAGACCTTCATTTTGCCTCCAATTCTCTTTCACCTTCACCTCAACCTGTTTCAACAAAAAATTAACATGAGAATCACCTTTTCCAGCTAAGTATCTCAAAAGTTGTACCTAGGCAAAATTGTGTCAGCAGGAAGTAGGAAGAAGCAGTTGCAGCACATTAGTTTAAGTATCACAATATAAGAGTGCCCCGTGTTAGTTCGAAGTACCGTGATGTTAGAGTGCCCTAATATCCTTTTGAATTCATTGTAAAGACAGATTATCATGACAATTACCTCCAGAAAAACTTTCTTTTGTAGGAAATCTTCTATGTCAAGCCTTGCAGCTGTGGCAAGAAGCTTTAAAGCCTTCCCTTCCTGAAAACAAATCAAGAGACATGTAACACAAGAATACTATTGTTTGTTTAGGGAAATTAAAAACCTCAAGGTAAGACAATGGATAGAGCAGACAAATGCCCTTTAATAACGAATATAGGACACAGTATATCTAAACACTGTCCCACAAGTGTAACCTGTTTTGGGGGTTAACACTTGGACTTTAATCTGGACTTACAATTGTGGGAAAGGACTTTCCAAAACTTAGAGCCTGTTTGGATTGGCTTATTTTAAGTGCTTTCAAGAACTTTTGGAGTGTTTGGCTTATTCAAAAAAGTGCTTCTAAGCACTTGGTTTTAAGCTAAAATGATAAAAATAAGCCAAAAGGTAGAATTTCTAACTTATGACTTTTAGCTTATAAGTCAAAAGCCAAAAGCCAATCCAAACAGGCTCTTAATTAGCTCTGTTACATTATGTGAAAGCACCAGACGTCCAATCTTAAACATTAAGACAATGAGTGAAGCAGTACAATACCCTTATAAACCTTTTGGATGACCTTTTATATGCAATGCGGGACACGATATGACTCAATAATCTATACAAATGAAAACTCTAGATTAAATTGAACTCTAGATCGATAGATAGAGGCAGGACAGAAGGCCAAGGAGAGGGTGAGGGTGGGACACTGCTTATTTACAGTATACATAAGTTTCCAGAGTTGCAACGTCTACTGCACTTATAAAAGAAGGATGAATCTAATATAACATAAAGAAAAAGGATGGTCTTTCTTTGTTATGAAACATATATCAAATAACAAACACAGATGACGTACAGAAACTAACTGATGATTATTACCTTCCCAATAAGGATGATCTTTTGAGTGTTTCTCTCCACTATAACTTCGACTTGAATAAAGTCTTTTGCATTCGGTCTAGTCTTGTAACTAACTACATTAACCTGCAGAGTGTATGGCAGATTTAGAGGAAAACTGGAAAATGATGAAGTAAATTCCTAAAGAAAAACTAGAAGCAAATAACATTCACCAATCAACTTGAAGTTCTCTCAAACATTTTTACCTGGCATGCATAAGGAACTTCATTTCGGTATTGCAGAAATATCTTCTCTCTGACAATTTCAGCCACAAAAAATCTTTCAGGATGCTCACTAGCAATGTCCTGAAAGCAAGATGAGATGGGCTTGTTAATTGACCTTGGCAAATAATATACATTATTATAGCCTATAAGAGTATAAAGATTAATATTGCTACAAGACTTTAATGCATTAAGAAATCTCATTTTAAAATAACGTTTTGCATGCAAGATAATGGTAATAAGAAAATCTATGCTGTTACTTATCAATATCATGCATATGACGGAAAAAGATAACCTTACTCTTACTCCCAGGTTAAAGACCTTGAGCTACCCCATCCTGGGAATAAAGAAAAGCTCTTCCATATCTCTAAGCTTCTAGAAAAAGAGGAGGGGTGCAAAGAGAGAATCTTTTATGGAAAATCAAATCCAAGACAATGTCGACTAATACATGTGAAGATCAATATCAGCTATAGACTGGAAACTGCTGGCTTTAATGTACTTTTATCCTTAATACTTTCTCAGTGTCCATCATACACCATGCTGACATCCCCGTTACCAAAGTGACATTCAACTAGACGGTATATAGTATTATATCAACCATTTCTTTCTTCTTCTCTTTTTTTCTTTTTGTAGACCTTAGATCAATCAACTTTTCTCCTACTTTATTGCAACTTCTGTAGGTTGCATTATCATAATAGTTGCACAAACTGAATAAGCTAATTCTTTCTCCCTCTCTTACCCAACTCCTCCTCCCCCTCGCTCAATACAGATGGGTGGATTCCATACTAGCCTCTACCTATTCAAAGACATGATTCACCTTGATGTGATTATAGATAACAGACTTGAAAATGCACATTGATTTAATTGTTTTAAGGTGTAATTTATGTGTGCATCCATGCTGATTTGAATTTTTATAGAATTAAAGTACAAAAAAGTTGCAAGTGTATCAGTTGTATAATATTGCGGGAAAAAACCAAGACGCTCTCCATTTTAGAAAATGGCAGTCACTTCCAGATGGCATACATATCATAGTTTTCAATTTAAAAAGTAATTTCAAAAGAAAAAGATAAAAACACAAGATGGAATCAAAGTTAAATATAGAAGTTTTTAGCAGTATTGGCAACATAGTTGCATGGAGAGCTGAGGGATGCAATCTATCGTCATTTTTAAAAGCAATTATCTAGCGAAACATAGATATCATTTGTCTAATGCCCAAATTGAGTGGTTGACACCAACAGATCTCTACAAGGTTAAATGCCACCAATATCATACAGATCAAAGTTGAAGATGACTCTAATGAATTTTTCCTCATTTTCAAGAAAGAAGTCAATGAATAGAGGTAATGGAATATCGAGATAGAGTATATTTACACCTTGGGATAATAAGCAGGCCCAAGAGGAAGTTTAGATAATATCCAGTCTTTGACATCTTCTACTCCATGACCATACTTCGCACTTACGGGTATGACCTCATCAACGTCAGTAAATTTCTCATACCACTGAAAGGAAGAAAACATAGCATCAGAACATCTAAACTATTTGACTAATTGGTCTAAGTTCGTCAATAAAATATCCAATCTAGATAAGTTCAAGTGTTCAAAAACTTTTTTCATGTCTCAAATTCATAATTTTGTCATCCGGCTAAATCCATCTTTTACGTGACCATTATAGGCTACAAGAATAGATCTTCCTCTAGCACTTCAACACCAATATATTACTAATGTAAAAATGGGTACTCCAAAACACAAAACTTTCTTTCTTTTCTTTTGGATAAGGTAATCAATCAGCAAAATTATTTCAATTCCAATGATAATAGCCATTGCCAAGTAGTTGATGGATTCTACAGAGCAATTGCATAAGTTGACTCAAATCACTTATACTTTGTCTGACTAGAACAAGGGGGAGCTCTTTGTAAGACTTGGGCAATAAATGACCTCACAATCAACAGATAACTTACCTCAAGTCTCTTTGCAATTTCACCAGGCTTGATTAGATCCTTCTTATTCAAGACTAACAATGTTGGTACTTTATACTTTAGGTCTCCAACACCCTCTTCCAACACTTCATCTATCTGAAAGCAGCAGCTCTAGAAAAAGTTAAAAAGACAACATATTTTCTGGATGGCTCTTTACAATAAAGAACCATACCTTTGCAGGAACCTTACATGCATCTACAACAACAAGCACACAGTCCGCATTAACAGCAGCACTTCGGACATTCTTCATCATCATTGAATCTAACTTATGCATTTTCTTCTCTATGACACCAGGAGTGTCATAAAGTATCATCTGCATGGGAACACCCAGCTCATGAGTCTGAGACGGGATAACAAATGTGCACAAAAAATTGAAGTCTAGGGAACAGATATAGGATAGAAAATTGCAATGACTAGAAAAGGATTGCATATTAATAGCATATGATAAGCTGCAGACTGCGTGAAAGAATTAGGCATGCTTAAGTAACAAGGATTAACCGATTAACACAACAATGGACAATAGCTGCACAGGCAAAGTGAGTAATCAACAACTTTGATAAATAGATACTGTGAGGCACTGAAAAAGGGTTCACTAGCCAAAAAATTCTCCCTAAAAACTTATCAATATTCAAGCACCAATGGCCTAAACAAAAGTATTGAACCACAAAATAATTTTGAATATACACGTGGGGCTCGTCACTGATTTTTTTGAATAATAATTATCCCAAAGGACAACCTTCATAGAGGAGTATTTAGGTTATGTAAGATATGGTTCTGCAAGTCTTCAACAGAGGCAGAGTCACCTTTGTTTTTCATGAGTGACCAATGGCGGTCTGGCGGAGCTAGGATTTTCACTAAAAGGCTCAAAATGTGAAAGTAAACACACAAAGAAGCCAAAGGAGGTTCAACATCTACTATATTTAATAATTTTAACCATGTATAAACAATGTAATTTTCCACTGAAGGGGGTTCAAATGACCCCCCTTAGCCCTACCTGGCTCCGCCTCTGAGAGTGACTGCAAATCACCTTTTCCTACACTGCATCCAGATCTGGAACCTATGGAATATGTTCTTGAACATTTATGGGGTGTGGATTATGCCTGGAAGCTTAAAAGAAACAATACATAGCTGGCAGGCAGAAATGATGGAGAAAACACAGAGACTAGTTTGGAGAACTTTCCCTGTGTACACTTTGAATATTGTGGATAAAGGCAAACAAGATCATATATCTTCAAAATTTTCCTTTTTAGTGTAGGCTGAATCCTGCTTAGATGATAATCTAGATTTGATTGACTCCTTCAAGACATTAAAGGGGTCAGCCCAGGTTTATTTTGTATAGAGTGATGGCACCTTCTTGCTGCTGCTTTGTTAATGAAATCACTTCAATTATCAAAAAAGAAAAATTATCCAAAGGAGACTTACAGCTCAGTTGATAGATAAGATCACCAAGCCATCACTCCTAAATCTTTTTTCTTCTATTAGAAAACTAGGCACAACTACAACAAAACAATTTCCATTGCAATCACAAAAAAGAAATTTCTGTTGCAATCATTATTTAACTCTAGCAGTACTACAACAAAGTTAAGACACATGCGGCATAAGAGTAGAAGTTCCCTCAGTAAAGAAGCTCCACGCGCTACAAAGCAATGCGTAAGCCACATTTTTCACATTAACGAGTCAGCCAAGAAGTATGTGGACATAACATAAACTCAGACATGTTGCAGCTCAGCAGAAACGCAGTGGTAGAATATTCCAAACCTGATGCTCTGGACCAGAACATATACCAAGAACTCGATGACGAGTAGTTTGAGGTTTATCAGTAACAATCGACAGTTTCTGCCCAACCATTTGATTGGAAAGTGTACTTTTCCCAACATTCGGCTTCCCAAGCACAGCCACATATCCTACATTTACACATACTTTCTCCTTAAATTATTTCCAATTTCTTTCACATACATTTACACACACATACACTTCTCCAATTATAATGGTACTAGATGAAAAAAAATACTTCAAATACAATTGTCCTAATTTCGAAGATGATAAAAGGAATTTGTATTTAAAATATTGGTCAAAATTCAATTATTTCGAATCCGGGGAAGCAATTCTGAGGAACATTCCTGGACAGAGAGTAGTAACGATTAAAGACTATACAAATGTGTTTTTCAAATTCACATACTTTTAGTATCCGGAAGCGAAAGTACCAAATATTCTTTGTACTAACAATAGCATAATTCAATATAATATAAAGAAAGGAGAAAAACAAACCACTGCGATGATTAGGATTTTCGGGAACAAAATCGAGCTCCTCCATTTCATAATCATCAAGCAAAGCCATATTTCGGTCAGGTTTCACACTCAGAGATAGCAACATCGACGAATCGTCTTCTTCTTCTTCTTCCTCTTCTGTGTCGAAAACACCTTTAGACCTCTTCATTCTCATAGCCCTAGAGGTTTTTTCAGCTATGCTGGAAAATTTCTCGTTTTCTTCTGCTTCAACTTCTTCTTCGTCGCCGAGAAAAAGCTCCGACTTACTGTTTCTCCGGCGAGTAGTGGTGATGCGTAGCCGGAAACGGCCATTATCGATGGGAAAGGAAGGAGAAGAAGAGCAGTTACAGTAGGAGTGGATAAGAGTAGTGTAATTTATGGGAAGAGATGCTGTGAACAGAGAAACGTTGAAACATAGCGCTCTCATTTTTTTTGATAGTGGACTGCTCTACTCCTAAAAACTAATTTAACCGGCTTCGCATTTCAACCCTTTTTCTAGTTTCTTTTTTCTCTTTTCCATCTTTTATTGCTACGGCGATATGTTCATTATTATGTTGTACTTGCTGTAATGTTGGTACATTTCCACCTTCCACAATTTTTAATTTACCTCTCAACTTTGTTTTTAAAATCAAATTCCCCAATAATAATCAAACTCCCCCCTTTATTCCATGCATTATCCATTTTATCTTTGTTATATCATATTTATTTAATATCTCTTTATATTATATATAAGTTACTTTTTTAATATAGATATTTATAACATTTTCTTTAAGTTCTTTAACATTATAAGTAGAATAATATTTTTAAGAATTTATTACAAAATTTAATATTATTCTTGTTACCATTATTTCAATATATTATCCATTAAGTGTGTGTATATGTATGTATACGTATATATTTTTCCCGCTATTTTACTTCATGTGTTTCATATTACTTGACTCTTTTTGATATATATGACACTCCTTAAAAAGGATTAAATAGAGGTGTATTTTACTAAACTAGCATTGTTAATAATATTTTGAAACATTAAATTTAACTATTACTACTTTATGTAGTTATTTAATATTAAGGGTAGAAATAAAAAGCTATTAAAAATTTCTGAAATTTCATAAATTAAACAAGTAAATTAAAACAAATATTTTTAGAATGAGAGTCAAGTAATATAAATGGTGGTGGATATTCTCTTCTATATAAATAAACAAGTTTTGATTGACATTGATGGAGTATTACATAAATTATAATCTAAAATAATTTAAAATCTAAATAATACAATCTTTAAAAAATTGTCTTTAATTAAATTAATTATTAGTATTTCCTACATTGCAATATATTTGTATAGTTATTATTCTCTGCTATTTTCACTTGTATAAATAAATATTACTGTTTTGATTATTATTAATAAAATTGTTACATTAAATAAAAAAATAAAAGTATCATGATTTCTAAAAAAGTCAAAAAAAAATTGATAATGAAAGGGTATAATAGACATTTTAAAAATTTACATAGAATAAAGAGGGGAGTTTGATTATTATTCAAAGTTAAAAAGGAAGGTGGGTTTGATTTTAAAAGCAAAGTTGAGGATTTAAAAATGATTTTCACCCTTTTTTAATAATACAAAATATTTGATACATGTAACATATGCATACCGATAAGAGATTATAACTGTTCAGTAAGATATTTTGAGTCAATCGCGAGTTGACTTAGGTTATATAGTGCATTTGATACGTTTTTTTTATTTTTATTGTGTTTTAAAATTTTATTACAAACTAAATTAGAAAATACGTGACAATATATATTTTTTTATGGGCTCGTTGGGTATGTGGATTTGAATGGTCCAAGGGTATAATGTCGGGCAAATTACACCAGTAGCTATTTGGCAAAAGTAATTATCAAAAAAATAATCATTCGTTGTATAAACATGTATAGTCAGTGTATATTTTCATGTATAGTCAAGCTATATTTAGTTTTTGTGTGTAACATAATGTATATTCAGTGTATAGTTCATGTATAAGTAATCTATATTGTATAGTCAGTGTATAGTCACTGTATATTTTCTATGATTTTGACTATTTTTTATGTAAATAAAATATGACTATATTTGTTGTAAACTAATTAGTTTATTGTATATATTTGAAATTGTCCCTATAATGTCGTGCATAAAAAATGATACATTACAATATCTAGTTATGTTGATACTATACAATGTATATTTAAATCTTTCCTTGTATTTGCATATGAATATCTAATGAAACTTAAATTCAACCTATATATGTCATAATATATAAATATGTCTTTTAACTTAGCCTCATTTTATATTTATGCCTTTTAACTTTGGGCGCGCACAAATAGACACTTAAACTTATATAAAATTGAACAAGTAGACACACATGTCCTACATGGCACAATACTCAACGCCACGTAGGATACAAAATTGTCATGTAGGACGAATGTGTCTATTTGTTCAAGTTTTGGATAGTTAAAGTGTCTACTTGTGCATTAGTTAAGTTAGAGGTCATAGTTGCCAGCTGAAACCAAGTTAAGGATCAGATTTATGTATTATGCTTTTATATATTAAATTAGAATGATTTTGGTTTTAAAATAAAAAATGATGCAAAAACTTTTATCTTTTTGCAGGTCAAACTAATCTAAACATAATGAATAAACTAATACAATATTTAAAATATTTTACAAGCACATTTTGACAATCAGTTCTTCCACCAAGCAGATCAAACCAAATCCATAACACCACCTAAAGGTATTTGACTTTGACCTAATCTTCTCTTTGAACTTCAGATCATTAATTAGTGCAAAATAGAAGCATTAAAATAAATAAGCTATTAGAAACTAATGGTCTATAATTTGACACTGGTATTCATGGTTTTTTTTATTTGATCTAAGTAACTTTTATAGTACAAATTGACTTTAGAAATAGACCACTTGACTTTAATTTTTCTATTTCAAATTCATAAAATATTCTTTTGGAATGGATGATTTCCAGGTACTTTCTTCATTGAATTTTCAGAAATATTTATTCAATAAAAGTATGCTAATATCGTCTCTACAACTCTACATATACACCTCTTAAGAGTATATATTACACATAAGAAAGTCATCATTAATAAACAAATGCCTAGAAGGATAACAAGTAGCACAAAAAGTTAATTCAAAAAGGACTACAGAGGAAAATAAGCCGATTACGTGGAAGTAAATTGTAAGGATACGAGATTAGATTAATTACCTTCTCCATCGAATTCATTATCTAGTGCAATTTATATTATTTGTGTGTAATTTGCGAGCTAGCTCGTTTTCTACTGCAATTGACACCTTTTATATATGTGATTTGTAAGCTATTATACATGAACGAGTATGACTTGCATGATTTATCCCTGCACATTCAAAAAATAGCAATCGCAATTTTTCTTGGAGTCAAAAAAAAGAGGAGGAGGTAGATTTATTCATTTTTCTATTATGTTGTTTTCGACTAAAATTCCCTAGTCTGAAAAAATAAGTCTATTCTCATACTTGGACTATCCACACGGTTCAATGTAATTTAATTTGGTGGCTAAGTATGACCATCCTACTTTTCAATTTACTAAATCGATAGCCCGTGCACGGGCCCAATAGCATTAATTTTATATTTATAATTTATTTAAAATATATATATAACTTACATTTGTTCTATAAAGTGGTGGTTAAACCGGCTATATTATATGGGACGGAGTGTTAGCTAGTTAAGGTCTCTCACGTTTAAAAGATGAAAGTAGCCGAGATGAGAATGTTGAGATGGATGTGTGGGCATACCAGGAGCGACAAGATTAGAAATGAGGCTATTCGGGACAAGTTAGGAGTGACCTCGGTGGAAAACAAGATGCGGAAAATGCGACTGAGATGGTTTGGGCATGTGAAGAAGAGAGACACAGATGCCCCAGTGCGGAGGTGTGAGAGGTTGGCCATGATGGTTTCAAAAGAGGTAGGGGTAGGCCGAAAAAATATTGGAGAGAGGTGATTAGACAGGACATGACGCAGTTACAGTTTACCGAGGACATGACCTTAGATAGAAGGGTGTGGAGGACCCATATTAGGGTAGAAGGCTAATACATAGTCTCATTATTCTTCCGTATTAGGAGGCGCATTGGCGCACTATAATTTCTTGTGCTCTGACTTTTGTTATTATCTTTCTATTACTTTCTGTACTTTGATTACTCTATTTTATCTGTGTCGCTTTCGTTATTTGCGTTATTCGTTATTTGCTTTCACATAACGCTTTGAACTTCTTAGCTTTATCTGACCTCTTTTTATGTTTCTTTTGAGCCGAACGTCTCTCGGAAACAATCGTCCTACCTTGGTAGGAGTAAAGTCTGCGTACGCTTTACCCTCCCCAGACCCACGTTGTGGGATTTCACTGGGTTGTTGTTGTATATAACTTACATTTAGTTATAAATTGTAGTAATACTTTATCAATAATAATAGAATAATAGAAAAAGTAATTAATTGTGCTCCAAACTTTTCCATTAAACGCGCTACTTTATTCCATATATTTTTTATTTTATCTGAATTTATGAAGTTGGAGTTTGTTAAGTTATACTTTTACAATATGTCTTTCATCATAATTTAATCATATATCTTTAAAGTATTTTAAATTGTCAATTATTATGACTTATTGTATTTTTTATATAATTTTTAAATATGTATATTTTAAATTTAAAAATAGTGAAATTGAATTATTTTGCTAAATTTTAGAAATTAGAGATATAAATCATATCTAGTAAAAGTACATTTAAAATCAAAATATTTTTTATGAAATGTATGACCAAACACAAGTTCAACTTTAATTCAAACTTTTAAACAATAAATAAATTTATAAAAATATAGAAGGAAAAAGGCACAAACCGTGAAAAAAATTATTTAATGCAAAAATATAGAAGAAAAATGGCAAAAGCTATAAATAAAGTTAAATGACAAAAGTACCTTCTGAAATTTAATTCCGGGAAGCACACACATTGACGGTAACGTGTGTGCTTGTTCCCATTTCTTAATTACTTTTTACTTTAGTTCATGTCATTTCAACATGTTAAATTTCACCTAAACAATAGTTCAGATAAAGTTTTATTTTTTTTTAACACAAAAAATTGATCTATAAGCTAATGAGAGTCAATTTAAATAGTAGTGACTTCATGAAAGAGAAGATTATAATTTTGTTGATCTTAACTATTACTATAATTTTAAATAAACTTTTACAAAATATTTCAATTATAAGGGCATTCATAAATTTTATAGTATGAAAAGTTAGAGTAATGCTTTGTACTTCCTCCATTTCATATTATTTGACTCTTGACCTAATATTCTTAAGAAAATTAATAAAAACATATTTTATTAAATTAATTTTATTAATGATACTTTGAAATTTTGAATTTTACGATAACTATTATATATTATTAATATATAAACCAAGTATAATTTAAAAATATTATTGAGAAGGAAAATGTTGAAGAAAAAAATTGTTGTGTGTGTCAAAAGTGTTAGGCAACTGAAAGGAGAGAGCTAGGTGGGCTCCACAGTGTCACCTCCCCTGTTACAACTTACATATGAGCACAAAAATGATGCAAGTTGAAGGATAAAATTGTTTGACAACTCAAAAAAATTTAAAGGAGCTACAAGAAATCCTTTTCTTGACCAATAAAATTACATCAATTCAGTGTAATTACAAAACTATCCTAATGTGCTCAATTTTCAAGCAGCCATGTTGACGGAAAGCTGCTTGCTTCTTGGCACCATGTTGACGGAAAGCTGTTATATATAGTAGTTAATTTTGGAAAGGAAGACATATTTTCAGCTAAAGTAGAAAAAATAAATCATGAGTACTTTTAAGCCCTTCCCTATGTTAATCTTCATCCTCAAGGTCTGTGTTTTTATCTCCCTTGTAGCTGTCAAAGCAAGTACTGCAAATGAAACCATAGAAATAGGTGCAATTATTGACTTAAATTCCCGTATTGGTAAGGAACAGAAAACTGCAATAAATATAGCAGTTGGGAATTATAACCATGACAGAAGAAATAAAAAGCATCTTATAACACTTCATTTTAGGAACACCAGCAAGGACACAATTCAGGACCTTTTCACAGGTTTGATTTTTGACATTTATCAATTCTTTATCTGGTCTAAAACCTAAATCCATAAGGATTTAAGTTTATGTACTGTCATTTTCTTGCACTATCAGGGTTGTTTCGTTGATGTTTTAATCGTATTGCGATTATAATGCATGGATTGTTATATGGGAATTGCTATATGGAGAATAAATAACGCAAGAGGAATCTTAGTAGCTTAAGTTGGATGGCTACTTGGACTTTCAATATCATGGGGTTCATTTCTCCATCATGTAATCCCGGCCTCCCCCATTTCCCCTTCTCCTGCCCCCAATATTTATTTATCTTTTTTTAAAAAAAGAACAAATAAAACATGGATTATTGTTATTTGGTGAATAAAAAATACAAGTATTGCTTTATAGGGACAACCTATTGTAGGGATATTACTTGTTCCACCTTTTCTTCCGTATAAAATAATGCATGAATTCTCGTTTAACTTAAACCTGTATTAGTTATGCAACGTTAGGTTTCCAGTATTAGAATTCGTATACTAATGTGGATTTTAATAGGAAACCCAAACATCATATAAAGGTATACAGAGATTAAATGGTAATGCGAGGTTCTGTACTTCATACCATATATACGTTGTATAAAACAATACAAATTTTTATACCAGGATTGTTTTTGCTTATACTTTGATTTTTGACATGTTACTAGTAGTTAATGTCTATCATAGAGATTTAGCTATAGTTATTTACAAGTGATTTGCTTGTACAAATATTTTCTTAGACTGTTGGTGCATAGAACTAAAACTCATTTCGTAGTTGTTTTTTACAACTGTGGTGCAGCTGAAGAGCTTGTTAAACAAAACCATGTAAAGATGATAGTGATTGGCATGCAGACTTGGGAAGAAACAGCTTTAATTGCTGATATTGGGAAAAGGCATCAAGTTTCAATTATCTCTTTTGTTACAGCTTCCTACACACCAGAATTGGTGCTGCTTAAATGGCCTTTCTTGGTGCAAATGACTACAAGCAGCTTGGACCAAATAAATTGTACATCTTCAGTAGTTAGTTCCTACCAGTGGAGGAAAGTTATAGTAATTTATGAAGATGACATGTATAGTGATTCTAGTATGCTTGCAGTTCTAACTGAAACACTTAGAGGACATGGTGTAGAAGTAGAGCATCAACTAATTCTTCCACAATTCTCTTCTCTATCCGATCCAAGGGAGGTTGTTCGACGAGAGGTAGTCAAGTTACTAAGGAAACAATCAAGGGTGTTTATCGTTCTTCGTTCATCAGTATCCACTGCAACTCATCTGTTTAAAGAAGCCAAGGAACTTGGACTTATGGGAAGAGATTCAGCTTGGATACTTGCAGACTCTCTTGCTGATCTCTTGGATTCTGTTGACACAGCCTTTATTTCATCTATCCAAGGGGCTTTAGGAATCAAAAATCACTATGCAGAAGCCACTAAGTCTTTCCAAGATTTTAAAGGTCAATTTCAAATGATTTTCCAATCTGAATATCCTATGGAGGATCACCCAGAGCCTGGAATTCATGCTCTAAAAGCATATGACAGTATCACAGCTTTTGCTAAGGCGGTGAACAGTTTGGGAACAAAGAGTTCCAATGACTCAGTTTTGCTGAAAAACAGATTTCTTTCCAGCAATTTCACAGGTTTGAGTGGCAATATTAGTTTTGTCAATGGAGCACTGTCACACCATCCAACGTTTAGGATTGTAAACGTTGATGGAAACAGGTATAAAGGACTTGTCTTCTGGTCATCAAAGTTTGGATTCTCGGAAGTTCCTGAAGTGGAAAATGGGGAGAGAATTTGGGTTGATGGATCCCGTACCATGAAGTCTAGTATGGTAAAATGGCCGGGAGAATTGAAACGTGTCCCAAAAGGGTGGGCAATGCCTACTGATTCAAAACCATTGATTATTGGTGTTCCAGGGAGGACATCTTTCGAGAAATTTGTAAAGGTTGAAACGGTGGCTGAGACAAATGAAAGGAAGTATACTGGTTTCTGTATTGATCTTTTCAGAGAAGTACTTAAAATTTTGG
This sequence comes from Solanum dulcamara, assembly GCF_947179165.1. Lineage (NCBI taxonomy): Eukaryota > Viridiplantae > Streptophyta > Magnoliopsida > Solanales > Solanaceae > Solanum > Solanum dulcamara. Next base: position 46,955,641 of record NC_077247.1, read on the forward strand.
AGAAAAATTATTCATTACCATATGAATTTGAACCATATAATGGATCATATCCTGATCTGGTTCAGCAACTGACTAATAGGGTAAGCATTTTGTTTCCGATATCCTAAATACTATCTGGCTTTTCACCTTGTTTCCTATTTTTCTATGGCACAGCACCCTGTGCTATACCAAGCAAAAAAACATTTAGTACTTGAGGCTTGCTTTGGACTCGTGTAATTTTTTCATGTTTTGATATTTTCCCTTAATTCTGTCAGAACTATGATGCTATTGTTGGAGACATAACGATATTAGCGGAAAGGACAAAATATGTGGAGTTCACACAGCCATTTGCAGAATCAGGGTTGACCATGGTGGTTCCAGTGAAGTTTGATAGATCCGAGAGGGCATGGATGTTCTTGAAGCCTTTCACTGGAATTATGTGGATAGCAACAGGTGCTGTCTTAGTTTACACAATGCTTGTAGTTTGGTTCATGGAGCATCACTCCAATCCTGAATTTAGAGGCCGGTGGAAAGATCAACTTGGAACTGCAATGTGGTTTACATTCTCTTCACTATTTTTTGCTCACCGTAAGCTTTGCTATCCATCATAATCATTTGAAATCAAACAACTTGTGACTTTTAATGCTAAATGAAGTGTCAGTGAAATGTTCGTTTTTTCAGATAAGATCATAGTAAGCTCATTAGCTTTGTTTAAACAGTAAATCTTGCAAGGAGATAACAATTTTTTACATTGGCTGATAATCAGGGGAGACTATCAGAAGCAACTACACCAAGACTGTAGTAGTGGTTTGGTTTTTCCTGGTCTTCGTGTTGACCTCGAGTTATACAGCTTCTCTGACTTCAATGCTAACTGTTCCAAGACTGGAACCAAGTGTGAAAGATATAGGATGGATAAAGAGAACAAACGCAACTGTTGGATGTGATGGTGATTCCTTTGTTAAGGATTATTTGAGGCAAGTCCTGGAGCTTCAAAATATCAAGACCATTAGTAATCAGGACGATTATCCAACTGAACTTGAAAATGGAACCATCAAAGCAGCCTTTCTTGAAATCCCATATCAGAAGGTTTTCCTTAGAGAGCACTGCAACCAGTATGTGGTTGCTGGTCCGAATTACAGATTTGGAGGACTAGCCTTTGTAAGTACACGACGCTACTTCTATATAACTTTGATATTTGCTCTTTTTGAAACCATGACCAGTCCCATTGTTCTGTCTTTAGTCTGTATCTCTTATTTGCATAACTTGACTGATGTTACCAGGCATTCCAGAAAGGCTCTCCGCTAGCTCGTGATGTATCTGAAGCCATACTGACTCTAACACAAGATGGTACGCTTAACCGCTTGGAAGAACATTGGTTTGCTTTGTCAAAGAATTGTGACAATGTTCGTGTTGATGAAACAGAAAGCCTCACCCTAGGGAGCTTCTGGGGCTTATATCTAGTCTCTGGTGCAACATCTACTGTCTGTTTGCTATTTTATGTGTATCATTTATTCAGAAAATCCCGGCATCTTAGTGGAGCATTTCATGACAACATAGTTCATCCATCAACTGATCAAAGTCTCCGGACAAACACAGCTGGAATTATACGGTATAACCAAAATGACAAGCCAACAGTATCTTTAAGGAGAGTAACGTCTGGTCGGGCAGCAGGGCTCGGGGTAGAGAGGGGGCTTTCACCAAAATGGCACTTGGTGAGTCCTTCAGACGCTGCACAAATTTTTGATGGCTCTTCCCAACATCCTCAAGTTGCTATACAATTGGGGAATTTAAGGTCAGATTGAAGTGGGATTATTCAGAGTAACAAAATGACAAAACAAACTAGACTAGGTAGGTTTTCACTTTTCTACATAACTTTTTATAGTTAATCATTGATTCCTCTGAATCAATCCAATGTAAAGGTTTCGATAGAATTATAAATTGTGGAATAGGGTAGCAGAAACAAACAGAGAATTCTTTGAAATCTTTGATACATTCAGAGCAAGTCTTCGACAATCCTGACAGATGGTTGTCCTGTCACAATTCTGTAACACAAAGATACTGGTGGCACAAGAAAACAGTGACGAACCCTATAGTCTAGTGGTATTAGTAGAGTTTGTTTCCGATATAATATGTGTGAGTTAGATTATTGTTGCTTCCATTCTTTTTCTCTCTTTCTAATTGAATTGAGACTTGTCTAATGAAGCCACAAGGATAGTGAGGACGTATATAGCCGAGCCCAAATAACTTATTGAGGCATAGTCATGGTTGTATAGGCTATTAACTGCGAGAAAAATGATCAGACCCAACAGGATGATACATAATGTGTATCAGAAGTAACACTTTGGTTGAAAAATTATCCAAAATTTAACACTAATGCAACTCAATGAAAGTCTGTCATCCTATTAAGTATAGGTTGGATTCTATTTTACCCTCATTTAAAAAAGCTTTATAGGATTCCAACTCGTGGACAAATGGATAGGCAATGTGGAATGATTATGACAACATGAAAGTTCGAATGTTGTGAACTCTCACAAAGTGGTCACTCACTTGGAAACAAAAAATTTATACTTGAAAGGGACTTTTTAGTTTTTTAAAATTCTCCTTTTTCAAGGCCACAATTAAAGCTTGGCATGAGAGATGTGAAGCCTGAATTGCATGGTCCACAGCTTTTACTGAGCTCATTTCTGGTAGAAAGGTAGTGATATCAACAAAGGGATGATTGAATTTTAAATAGAAAGAGTAAAAAGTGCATCTTTTGTGACCTGCTGTCTTGTGTGAAAGTGAGGTCCCTCATTGCACTTGCACATGCTATGCATTTAAGTGATCTGAGCTTCAGAAAGGTCTTTCTAGAATTCTTCTTTAGGTGTGGTTTGAAATGGAATTCATTTTGTGGTGAATATTTTCCCATAAAAATGGGGTATTACTGAATAAATATGTTTGTTCATCAACAAAAAATGAAAGAAATTAACTAACGTTTTTTTGTTTTAATTGTGATTTGAACCGTTGTTTCCGATGACTTTCACCTGGTCATACTTTTAGGTGCTTCATTTTGTTGTGAATATTCCTTTGAAGCACAATTTGCATTCATTTGCATATCTACATGGAATTAGGCCCGTTTCAAACCAAACATGTTATGCTGTAAAAATACTTTTGTTTTTTTAAAACAAATAAAACAAAAATAGGCTCTCTCTGATCATAACAAACAATTCACTAAAGCAAACCAAAAGAACACAAAATTAACAGTTCCAAGACTCATTTTCTTTTGGCTTGTTAGGTTGTGAAAAGAAAGGGACAATCATGAGCTTAACTGCTTCTTTGCTTGAAATACAAGTTGCTTTTGCTTTAGTTTATGTTTTGCCTAGCTACCTCTTCTTTAATTTGGTGTTGAATATATTTATTATAAAAATGAAATGGTGAATGCATATTGGAACAGAGAAAATGAGAAAAGTTACTATTGCACATGGACATATTATTAGAATTTCTTCATGTTTGACTAAAGACACCAGACACCTTACCTTTTACGACCCAAAGCTTAGTCACTGTTCCACTCATCTTTAACCTTTTACTTACCTTTTTTTTACTTGTCCAAATTTTAACATAGATTCTTTAAGTGTACAACTTAACAGACGGTTCCATCCCTTTTGCCCCCCCCCCCCCCCTCTTCCACCCCCTCCCAAGATAAAAAAGAGCAAATTGTTAAGAAGTTAAATGAGTCAAGTGAATGAAAGAGTCCAATCAACAATGTTGAAGGCTAGCTCACTTGATGAGTTGACAATTGAGGTAGAGAGTTTAAATTTCATCGGTAGAATAACATTTTTTTTCCCTTTCGCCCTCCCTGGCTTAAAATATATATTTACGTATTTGAATAAAAGCTAGTGTAATAGATTATTTATACTATGATCATTTGTCAGTGGTCACATCTACCGTAACTAAATATGAAAAAATAGAAAATGTCCAAGTATATATTCACCTGATGGTTTTCTGTCTGCCATCATATTTATTTATGTATTCCAAATATTTATTGATTGGGCATCTCCTCACGGGTCCATGATTCTTCTTTGGAACATGGCTACTTCTTGTCTGTCTATACTCTGTAACAGTCACCTTTCGATTTTTCCTATATACTTATCCACTATTTCCTATTTTGTCTTAGTCATTAAACCAAACCACCATGTCTTCTTCTCCCACATTTTCTTCCACTGCCACCATTTTTATGTTCCTCTTCTTCCTCAATTTGCCCTTCTCCAATTCTCTGCTACCAATCAATGCCACCCTTCGGCGGCCGCCTCGACAACTCTCCGTTAACTACTATGCCAAATCATGCCCTCAAGTTGAATATCTGGTGGGCTCTGTAACCTCCAACATGTTCAAAGAAGCTCCTGCCTCTGGCCCTGCCACCATTCGCCTTTTTTTCCATGATTGCTTTGTTGAAGTAAGTCACAATTTACTAGCAATAGCTTTTTTTCACCATAATTTGAATTTTATAAGTGCTAGCTAGGCTCAAAAATGCTACTATAGTCTTAATGAATAAAATTATTCCATACTTATAAAGCCGGATTCAAAATTCCAACTTTATAGATTCACATGTATGTACATATTTTATAAAATTTATTAATATATATAGAGAGAAAGAGAGTTTGAGCTAAGCTATTGAGTTCTGTCGAATTTGTAAATAATATTGTGCATCCGCCTCTGAGTACCTTTACGTGGTGGTGAAGTAGTCGAGTTGTGCTAAGTTGGCCCGGACACAATTGTTATAAGTTTTTTTTTTATAGTATATGGGTGTTTTTAACTTCACTGTTTGAATGCAGGGGTGTGATGGGTCAATATTGATATCAAGTAAAGCAGGAAGCAAAGAATTAGCAGAGAAAGATGCAGAAGATAACAAGGATATAGCTAAAGAGGCATTTGAGGGCATAAATAAAGCCAAAGCTGTTGTGGAAAGCAAGTGTCCTGGTGTTGTTTCTTGTGCAGACATTCTTGCCATTGCTACCAGAAATTTTGTCCACTTAGTAAGTCTACTAATTCAAATACCACACAAACTAAGTCTTCTACTATAATTTAAATGGTACTATAGTTCTTTTTAAGTCCGTTTATTAAACGAGAAAAGGCCAAAAATACCTTTGAACTATTTGAAAAGGTTTTAAAATACTCTTTATTCACCTTTGGTTTAAAAATATCTTTTCATTCACCTTTTTGGCTCACTTGTATCCTTGAAACTAAGAACCCTCTTTTATTTTATTTTTAAAAAAATATTTCATATATGTAATTTTCTTATTGGATAAAATAAAAACCACTTTTCTACTAAAATTTTTTTCATAATTTATCCAAATCAAAATATATCCCTCTTCAAGACCCCATTTTTTTTAAATAAAAAAAAAACAAGTAATTTTTTGTATTTTCCATGGCTTCTTCTTGTTTTAGATAATTAATATATTATTAAAAAAATTAGTAATACCACAATTCTAAAAACATATTATGTTATTCAAAAATTCTAAGCAATATCTATCTTCCATTTTTTAAAGGAAAATTTGATAACATAAATTTTTTTGCTAATAATTCTCTGTGATAACTAATTTCAAACAGAAAATTTCACAAAAAGTTGTAATTAAAGATTAACACAGTTAAAAAAAAAGATAGATGTTCGTAGGGAAAAGGAAAGTAGGAAAAGAGAGAAAAAATTATAATTTATTTATGAATAAGATAATATATTGCTACGATATGACATTATTAATTTATTTATGAAATATTTATTATCTAAATCATAATTAAAATTTTGATTTAATTAATTAAATCTTAGTAGTTAATTTTTTCTTATATCATGTGTCTTCAATTCAAGTAAGAACTTGGAGAGGAGCCGAATTCAAAAAATAATAATTAAAAAGGCTACAACAAATACAAAATGCTACTAGATTTTCAAAAAAACATAAAATTGGAGTCTTGAAAATGTATATTGTTTTGACTTGAATAAATTATGAGAAAAAGTCTAGTAGAGATGAGATTTTTATTTCATCCAATAAGAAAATGACACATAATAAATATTTAATAAATAAATAAAGGGTTGTTAGTTTCAAAGGTATAAATGAGTCAAAAAAGTGAATGAAAAGGTACTTTTAGACCAAAAAATGAGTAGGAGAGTATTTTTAGATCAAAATGTAGATAAAGAATATTTTTGACCCTTTTTCATTTGATAAATTAACAAGTGTTTACCTCTTAATTTGAATTTAGAAAAAATATCGAATGAAAATACATGTGTCTTCAATTTTTTTCTCAGTAATTACATGGTCAAAATTGATAATTTTGTTTTATTCTCCTACTGATGTACAGTTCGTAACCTTTTCCTATATATTTTTACTTCAATAAAGCCTTTCCTTTTTGTACTAAACTTTGCACGTAAGGCACCACACAATAAGTCTAAATAAAACGGAAAGAGTGAGCCATTTGGTCTTCTTTCTTTTTCATCGAAATTGTCTCCTCATATTATCCAAATTTTATGAGAAGAATCAAACAGTTCTCGATTGTTTAATACATTGGCAGCAATAGTCCAAAATCGTGCAGAATTATATAAAAAAGGTTGACACATGAAAAGTTCAAAAATATGGCTGTCCAAGTTTTGGCATGATATGATGAACAAGACAAAAGTCATACTTTTATTTTTGGTCAATTACTCCATTAGTCATCTATGCATATGTGGGCGAAAAAGTACCAAATTGCAGTAAACATTGCTCATTTGGAGTGGTAGTTAAAATATACATGATCAAATAGATTTAGAATGACACTAGACATGTGAGCTAGTACATATTTTAATGTAATCTCGAGGGCTCCAAATGAATTCTTTGGGATAATAACAAACTTTTGACTTTGTCTTTATTCAAAGGGCCATAGCATTTTGAATACGGGATTTGTCAGAATTCACTAATTTTGATCCAAATTTTGTATTTGTTTTAAAATTTTATCATAAAAATTTGTTGATTATTTCATAATAGCTTAATTTCATGATTTGATGAATAGGTTGGAGGACCCTATTATGAAGTGAAGAAAGGAAGATGGGATGGAAAGATATCAAAGGCATCAAGGGTGCACCAAAATCTTCCTCAATCAAATTCAACAGTGGACCAACTTTTGAAACTTTTTTCCTCTAAAGGACTCACCCCAGAGGACCTTGTGGTCCTCTCTGGTGCACACACAATAGGTTTTGCACATTGCAAGCAATTTGTGAACAGAATTTATAACTACAAAGGGACCAAGAAACCTGACCCTTATATGGATCCTAGACTCTTAAAGGCCCTCAAAATGTCATGTCCACAATTTGGTGGAAATGTTGATATTGTAGCACCATTTGATGTGACAACACCTTTCTCATTTGACAATGCTTATTATGGGAATTTGGACGCTAAATTGGGATTGTTGGCTTCTGATCAAGCTCTGTCTTTGGACCCTAGGACTAAGTCATTAGTTCAAGTATTGGCAAAGGATAAACATAAGTTTTTTCAGGCTTTTGCTGATGCTATGGACAAAATGGGAAGTATTGGGGTCAAAAGGGGAAGAAAGCATGGGGAATTTAGAAAAGATTGTACTATCCATCATATCTGATTTTTGGGTTCTTGGATTATTTCATTTTTCCTAATTATTCATTTGATTATTCCTTCTTGGTCCTTTTTTTTTTAAAAGTAATCTTGTACTGCTTGAACACATCCATGATATCTCCGCGGAGAAAGGGGAATTGAGAGTGAAATTCTGATTAAAAAGAAAAAAATTCTGAAATATTTCTCCGTTTCAATTTATACTTTCTTTTTCTTTTTTCAAAAGTTTTATTTATTTTTTTAAGTTCCCTATCAAGTTCAAATAAGATAAATAAATTAAAACGGAGAGACTAACTTTTTTTTCAATTTATATATTATCTTTTGGCTTCCCTCAATTAGACAAATAAATCATAGATGAATGAAAATGGGGAAAATAAGAAGTGTTTTAAAAAGTGTAGTGCACTAACATTGTGATTATAAAAGAGTATTTACATAAACATATGATTTAAAAAGTAATTACAGTTAATTTTATTTAATAATATTAATAGGTAATTTACAATAAATAATAAGTAACCAATTAAAGTACGTTAAAGCAAGCTAAATTACCAACATGGAGTTTAATTACCAACATGGTTGTGTGATGGATAGTTGGATCTCTCCGTCCTTAATCAGAAATAATAATAAAAATTATTTTTGGTTCATTTTGGTATTAATATTTTTAGAGCTCGTTTGAATTGACTTATAATTTGCTTATAAGTTGCTTTTAGTTTTTTTAAATGTTTGATTGGTCAACTTAAAGTCATTTTGTACTTAAAATAAGTAAAAAAATAATTAGGTCTGTTTGGCTTAGTATATCTAAAACAGCTTATAAGCCTTAAAAAAAAGTTGAGCTACCCCAACTTAATTATTTTTTTAAGCTTATGACAGTCCAACTTTTTTTTTTTTAGCTTATAAGCTATTTAAAAAAAGTTAAGTCAGACCCTTAGTACACTATACATACATATAACATAAATATAAACAAAAATTAGACAAATGAAAAGTTGATTTTCCTCCCAATTATAACTGGATTTTCTATATCAAAGTCAAATAGGAGTAAATTAAAATTATTATGAGGATCTCCCTTTTTCATTATTTTTTTCAAGGCTTATTTGAGTCGCTGGAATATCCCAAAGTCTCTTAAAATGATTACTTAAAATTCAAAGTTAAGAATAAAATAATTTTATTTCTGTTTTCCTGAAGGGAAATAGAAGAAAGCGTGCTATATTGCGCCAGGAATAGGAAGAGCAATAACGAAATACAGGGCGTGCTATATTGCGCTACCTGACTTGTCTCGCCGGCGACGAAGATCGAAAAATGAGGGCCGTAGTCCAGCGTGTTGCTTCAGCCAGTGTAGAGGTTTTTTTCCTTCTATTTGTGGAGTATTACTAACTAGGAATAATAGCTCTCATTGCTTACCTAGTGCATAATAGCAATTTTTTGCAGGTCGAGGGACATATAGTATCAGCAATCGGTCCGGGATTGCTCGTTCTCGTTGGGATTCATGAGTCAGACGTCGATTCCGATGCTGACTACATGTAAGTGAGCTTCGACGGTAAAAGTTACTACTTTGAAATGCTAATAGAAAATATTTTCTGAATCACTTTTTTTTGTTTTTTGGTGTTCTGTTAATGTTTGTAATTTTGCAGATGCCGGAAAGTGTTGAATATGAGACTGTTCCCGAATGAGGAAACTGGAAAGACATGGGATCACAGTGTAATTTTCTCTCTGTTGTGGTGATTAAATAATTTTTGTACAACATTATTCCCTCTGATTCATTTTGTATGGTGATGCTTTACCATTTTGATGGGGAAATAATTACTTCAAAATTTGAATTGTTAAATGACTGTGAATTCTTGTAAGTTGTATAAAACGATATTTATTTCAGAAAGTCTGATTCCAATTTTTTTCAACAGAGAAAGTGATTTTTTGAGGTAATAACTATTAGTTGAGTAATCATATGAGAAATCAACACATTAATTAATCCACTTTGTTCATGTAGTGGTGAAGCTCTTGCTGTAGAGAGAACACCTTTATCATGAGCTTTTGTTGCTATATGATGGAATTGCATATTTATTTTTGCCTGATATAATGTGTGGTTTCTGAGTGCTGATTTTTACAGCTATTTACTGTCTATGCATTACTAACCAATTATCTGATTGGAGATTGAAAATTTTTGCTTGAATCAATGCTTTATTGTTTTGTGAAAAGTTTGACCTCTTATGCTAGTTGATTCTTAGAAGATATACCACTGATAAGCATTGACACAGAACAGTTCATCTCATGAGATGAACATTTGGCTGCATCACAAGAGTATCCCATGTACAATTTATTAGAGGAAAAGATATAGTGGAACATATAGTGCATTCATAGCATCAACACCAACAAGTTTGGGATTGAATTCTAGTTGATTGATTGAATTTTTTGCTACCTTATAAACTGTAAAAGGAAGTAGGATAAAATGGATAAGTTACTCCCTATGTTATTAAATGGAGGTTACATTTGTTAAGAAAGTGAGAAGGTCTTTGCAATGTAATGACGAATTGATTTGTTTGCCTCTCTTGCTTTAAAAAGTCATTGCATGCTTTCAGCTGTTTAACTTCTATTGGAGATTCTACGAAAGAGAGGAGATTGTAAACTCTAAAATTGTAAATATTACCCCAGTTCTCTGTAATTTTGAAACAAAATCATGGCTCAAACTTCAGACTGAACAGTAAGACGAACTGCATTTCTACTCAGAAAGAATGTAAATGGACCATTTCTTTTACTCTCTCTGTCCCATTGACCATATATTTCTGTCCCATTTAATTAGAATCTATCTTTTGGTCTATTTGAAATAGTCTGGCCTAGTTTCTTAAATGACAAAGAATTCTCTTTTTTTCTACTGCACTCATGTGATAACCTATTGAACTTTTCGTCCTTAGACTCCACAAGTCGAATGGTTTTAGATTATTATTGGGATGGATGTAGTATGTTGATCCATGTGAGTGTTATCAAATTCCAAATATATGTTGGTAAACATTTAAGGAAAAAATTTCAACCAAAATTGAAAGGCATTGTCATGGAAAATAATGTCCAAAAAGCTTAAAGTAAGATATAGACGAAGATCATTAACCCCATAGCTCCTCAAGCTAGTAATACATGTATGAAGAAGTTTAGTATTCAAATTTTACGCAAGACTGATTCTGAGATGTCACCGTGTTAGTTATTTTAGGGCATTGGGGATTTACAGAGTATAAAATATCACTGTTCCTTTTCATATCTTGTCAGAGATTCTGATGCATCTTTGTAAATGATGGTAGTATTGCATGGCTTGGACATTTAGAAAAACAGATGTATTATTTACTGTGTAGAATTGTTACTTAGTCTTACTTCACTGCTTCAGTATTAAGTTTGTCGGCTTCTATTGTCTATTGGCAGGTAGTTCAGAAGAATTATGAAGTTCTATTAGGTAACTGATTTTCTGTACAAGTTCTCGCAAAGGTCTAAGTCTTAAAGAAGATGCTTTGAAAGTCTATGATGGAAAAATAATTTAAATGAATTTAAAGATGATGCTTTGACTGTCTCAGTGATGGGAAAATAAGCTCAACTTTGGTCAGGGTATACAATGATTTACTTGTATGTCTAATTCTACTGGATGGTGCAGTGAGTCAGTTTACACTATATGGGGTTTTGAAAGGAAACAAGCCGGATTTTCATGTCGCAATGCCTCCTCAGAAAGCGAAACCCTTTTATGCCTCTCTGGTTGAGAAATTCCAGAAAGCTTACAAACAGGATGCCGTCAAAGGTGAATAAATTGTTCCATGAATTCTCAGTTTTGATCTCCTTTTCTGTTATAAATAGTCCTATGGAAAGATAAAAGTTGATATCGGCTCTCTGTCTCTCTTGTTCTTGTGCTGACTAGCTTCTACATTTTTTTGACTGAACTTCTACCTTACTTTCATAACAAGTCAGCACCAGTTTCAAGCTGTCAGCACAACTATTGTGCTTCCTGCGGGCACTCAATCCCCCAATGCGGATTACTTGCTTATCTTTAGTCCATTTGTAGACTATACATGTTGACAACTTAAACCATGAAGGTTCTAATACAGAATGCTAATACTTTATTTTTCCTTAATTCTCCCTTAGCAATTTTCCCTTGAATTAAAGAAATTTAGTGTGTAATGTTGGAATATGTACTAATCTGGAATGGTGTGATATAGTAGCTAGCCCTTTCTGTGAGAAGGAACATTAAGGAATAATTTCCTCAGACTAGAAGACAAGGCCAAATTTCTCCAGCAATTGTGAGATATTCTTCTATTTGAATGACCTTTTAAAAGCCTAAGCTTTTAAATTGTTGCATTCAACATCATCCATGTAGTCACAGTAATTACATCTGACAGCTTCACTGGATAAAGATGTTGGTTTTGCATCCACGGTGTTGCTCTGTCAACTATCTCATTGTTAGGGCTCTTATATTTGCTTGGTGTTGAAAACTGGCACATGCATAGATCAGTATCATAGATCTTAAAGGTGAACTATTATCTGCTTTCTTTCAAAATCTCCAATTCTTTTAGATTTTGTAGTCTCTGTAAGTAATAAAATAGGTCTTCTGCATATGCAAAGAAGTTATATTTCTCTCTGCAATGGTCAAAGATTGACTGGCTTTGATGCTCTTCGCTTTACTGATGAGGTCTAAAGTATTATATCCTCTTATTTTCTGGTTGTACTATTTTACTCAACTTAGTTAAGCCCAGAGCTTCAGCTATTTGACTGAAATGCTTAATGAGGTTATGTGGTCTCAAAATGCTTTACTGGCTTAATTGGTTAATAATGAATCCACAGGAGTAACTTCTGCACTTCTAGTTTCGTTCTGTTCCTTTTGAGAAAGCTAAAATTACAGAAACTGTATAATGGGAGATGACTATCCATATATTTTTTGCGTATTGCAGATGGTGTCTTTGGGGCAATGATGAAGGTGGGGTTCTCTGAAAGAATGAGTTCTTTTAGGTTTAAAATTCTGTTGAACTGGAGGATGTTCTCAGACTTGCGTATTTGTTTAATTTGGCAGGTCAACTTGGTCAATGATGGCCCTGTCACGATGCATCTTGACTCAGCACAACCGTCAAAATGAGACTGAAGCAATTGAGGAAATGATTCCTGCGCACCTCCGTTGCAATTTGAATGATAAATCTAGCGTTCCAAAAGTAGGCAACATGAAGTGTTGGGTTATTCGTTTTATGGAATTTCAGCAATCTCAAAACCTGAAAGGAATCAAAAGAGGGGAAGAGAAAAACAATCTGTTATAGTTGGATTAAAGCATCATGAATATCAACTTTTAAGCTTATATTTGTCATCACTTGTTGAAATAGCTGCAAAACTACTTCGGTAGTACATTGCACTAAAATCATCGGAGAACGTCCTGCAAATTGCCTCACCGAGCACATTAACACCTCTCAGTTGTACATGACCTTCAAATAATTCATCAGACAAATTTCATTGTTTGTTTCCATTTTCTTCTGTTCAGTGTTTTCATGACTATCATTCGACAGGATTCTAAAACATTGGAGTGACCTATTTTGCATTGATGCATAGCTTATAGCTACGGATATTCATACATGATACACCAAGTTCCTTAGAGTTACCCTTTTTCAGTTATCCTTTAACTAAAAAGGACAGGTCCTTCGCTATTAAAGAGTGCCTTGATCATTTCACAAGCCAGAAGGCATAAAAAATACCAATTCAAATCTATTTAGCTGTCATATAGTGCCGTTACAAAATAGAGGTGAAGTTAATTTCACCAATCACCCTAGGAGGAAGGCACAAATGTAGCTTTCTCTGAGGTTTCCTTGATCAGCATTTGACCAGTACTGGCTGTGTGGTAACATCATTTGGCCAACTTCAGGTAGGGGGCTTTGCTAATTGCGCCCATTTGACCAAATATACATTATGAACAATAAATAGTAACTGCCGCTTCTCCTATGACTTAGTTGAGAGAATGGTTGCAGCTGTGAACACCGCTTCTTTACCAAAAAGTAGAATTTCTGTATTCCTGCATCATGATATGTCAACTTATTAACTTGTGCAGAGCTAGAAACTAGAAAAGCTTTCATGTTAAATTTACTTCAACAGTTTACCACGTAAGTATATCATCTGAGCCATCAAAAGACGTTGTGTTCTAATACCATGAATCTGTAAGGATATGAAAGCCAGGATTGCAGACAAGAGACTTTTAAACACACTTATATGCTAAAGTGTCTTTTTCAACCATTCCTCAGAAGCTGCAGAAGGAATTATTGCTGCAGATCACCACGTAACCCTCTCTAGTTGCTTCTTTAATCATTTTCTTTTCTAGATCTGAACAATTGTTAAAAATACAAGTAATTCTAATTTCTTAGAGGACTCATGTTTCACCCAGTTGTTTCTCTAACTAGTAACTACAGTACTAATCCAAGTAAACCCTTCTAATCAAAATTTTCTCGATTAGATGTGTCCTTCTACTAGTTCTTATTTCTGAATTTGTATCTCATCGGAACTAAGGCATCATGTTTCCTAAAGAAGCTAAACTGTTAAGAAGAACATGATTCATACAAAATTCATGAAAAGGAGAGAAGTATGGTACTTCAATTGTCATGTTGCAGGTTCTAATGAACATCTTTGCCCAGAGAATCGAAAAGCCAGTAGGTGCCTAATTCATTATGTGAAGCTTGTGCAATGGGTGGTTCAAAGATGTGTAAGAAGACGACAGCATTTTCCTAGGGAAATTAAGAATATCTTCAGCAGGTGAAAGCAAGGTTAATCAACACACATCAAGCGAATCTTACTTGTCTTCTTTTCTGATAGAAGTAAAAGCAGCTATTATTTGCTTGCAGATTTCTGTGAGAGAGCTTCCTTTCACTATCTCTTCAAAATCATCATTTTCAGCAGAAGATTCCACTGATACTGACAAGTATGCCTGTAAGAGAATAAAAATACTTATCCTAGTGAGAAAAAGATTAAAATGATTATCTATAACTGAACTTAAAGATCTTTGCGAGGCGTCTTATCGAAATTCTGCAAGTGAAAGAACTACTCAAGGAATCAAAATTGGAAATCCTAGAAGCAAACATAGGTTTGCGAGAAAGATTAATCACCAAAAAGGCATGCCCAAGAAGCAGCTGAGCAACATCCATTCCTATTTTTTTGATGATATTTTTTGTGCTCCTGCTGCTTGAGAAGCACTTTAAAACACTTTCAAATGTGGAATCATTCACTGGACCATTCGATCTCCTAGTACGAACAGAAGACTGCAACATAAGTACATTAAAGTGGTATTAATATCTCAAAAATTTAGCTTGTAACCTCTGTATTAAACCAGGTAACCAAATAGAGCAAGCTTTTTGATAGATGACACCTCAACTAATAAACGGTACAGGAAAACAACCAACAGAACCAAACAAAACAAAATTGGGGCATAGATCTTTTAGAATTCCTAAAAAGGGAAATGCAAACTAGTAATTTGCTGAAAATGTTCAAGTTATCAAAACTAAGGACTTTTGTAGCACTCCAAGGAACTTGCTTTGGGAGGTGGACTGGTTAAAAGTAAATAGTTAACATTTATGACAAGTCTGATTAAAGCTAAATATCTTGACAAGGATTTTCCAATGCATGCATGGACGACTTTGCATTTCTGCCATCAAAAACCAAATGAAGAGATCAGCATAACATGGACTATAACAGCACAAACGGTAAGTTGTATTTAGGAAGTATATGGAATACTAGAATGAGAAAGGAGTCATCTATAGTATGTTAATGTCTCTAATAAAAGAGTCTCATGGTCAATATCTACAGACTCCTTAAGCAAGGCTTATTTAGAATGTATACAACATTAGACAGCTTCAATGATCCAAGGAAAAAAAACAGAGATCAACAACAACAACATACCCACATACCCAGTGAAATCCCACAAGTGGGGTAAAAAAAAGCAGAGATCGAACCAAATAAAACAGAACAACAATAACAAAAGAAGCCAATAACAAAATACCAAGCTTCATAATGGATATGAATTCAATAAGCTAACAATGCCCTAATCCTCATATCTAACCTACATTCCACTACAAAATTCCTACCAGATGAATTAAGTGGAGATACTTGTACAGTGTTAAGATCTGACATGATGACAGAAGAATGCATTTACCTTAGGAATGTACTTCTGAAAGTACTGCATGATCATTTTTAGCTTCCACCAAGGGTCATCAAAGACCTGCAGAAAATTACTTTATCATATTATGCAGCATTCTCCTTGACAAGCAAGATGCATCAGAATGACAAAGAAACACGTAGGGTAACAAAAGCTCAAAATTTGATTTAGCTTTTGTGATATAAGATTTCCAGGGACCATGTATAGAAAATGTCAACATCTTCCCGATAAAAACATAAGTTTCATCGCATTATCCTACTTAAGAGGAAAGGACATTACCTGAAAAAAGGGGGAGAGCATATCAGAATTGTAAGCAAGTTCGTCCAAAATGATCTCTGCAGCAGGTGTTCTGCACTATCTCTGATATCAATCATATTTCTCAATCTGACGGTTTTACTTAAAGTAAAATAATTCGTTCAACGAAATACCTCACACCATCAGCTCTGGTGGTAAGTCCTTGAACATCTGCCACATTCCGTGATGTATCCAGCTCCATCATCTAATTGTGAAACAAGTCACAATTAGAACTGGTCAAACATATACTTTAAAGAGTAATAATAGCTCAGGAATTCACCATTCTCAGGAGCTTCTTCAGATAGATACAAGTAGATCGTTTGAGTTCAGGTAAAGCTAGTGCAAAAGCAGCAATGCATTTATATGATAGCTCGTTTGAAGGAGGTTCCACTGAATCCACATCAGAGGAGGACTCAGATTTATCAGATAAGTCAGAGAACACATCACATATAACTGATAGGCAGTCCTTGACTAAGCTTTTATAGATTATTTTTCTTGACCCCTGAACAATGAGTGGAAGACAAATAAGTAATGGCATCCTATGCAATCCTCAGTAAAAACTCACAATTCTAAGTAGCAATATTACAGACAAATAATAATGGTAACATTTGAAAACAAAAACAAACCAGAAGCATGTTGAGCAACGAATCCCTCAAAAGGGCCCAACTCATCTTCTCTGCAAGACGAAACTTTTAATGATGGTTTTGAGAAGACCTCTTAAGGTGCATGACACTTAATGAAAATTAGAATCCTCTGAAAATCATTACCTTTGAATGCTCTGTTCCGAGGCACAAAGTCTCCTTCAAGCACACTGACAAGATAGTGAAGTAGTAACATCTTTCTTAATATCTGCAATAGGTCTGTGTCAGACTATTTGATGAAGATACAAAGACAAGGTAATTCTTCAATGATGACACTATGCACAAATCACAAACCAACTGACTAATAAAAGATATAAATACAAAATTGACCTGTCAGTTATCTTATTAGTCTCAAAGAATAATTACAAAACCAATTCATAAAATTATCTGATTAGTCAAGATTGTCAGTGGCATGTTCAATTAATTTACATCTACAAAGGAATTCGATATGTCTACACATCCAGAGTCAAGGGTAAACACAAACTGCTACTCTCACAGTACTTTCTTGAAAAGTACTTCTGACAAAAAATCACTTTTCCAAATAAGTAAATGGTAGAAGCTTGGTCAAACAACTATTTAGTGTAGCTGAAATTGCCATGTCTACTGGTATCTGAGCTGATACGCTATGATGATAAAAGAGTAACATATAATATTGTGAGGCATAGAGATTGAAAGAAAGCTTCAATATGGTGACTGACCTTTGTTTCTAATGCTTTTGACCTCTGGTTGATCATTTTCCCAAGTTCTTGTATTAGTGAAAGAAAGCCCTAAAACCACCAGAAAGATTAACACTACCGAGATACATGTGAGAGGAATAATAAAGTTCAGTAAAACAGTAAAATACACATAGGAAATTGGTGTACATGTGTGATGCAGCCATTACATACAGTCTGACTCACCAAGGGGTCAATTGATCCACTTGAACCTTTATTTATTTCATCATCCCTATCCAATCCAAGAGTAAATGGACACCAGGCCTGACATAGGGTATCTGATCATTATTGAAGTTAATATTGAGAAACAACTGCGTCTAAGTATGACCAGGTCTTCAGCTGTGAAAGAATGGAGATACCTCTTCAACAGGTTCATTGAGAACGGTTGGAGGCAGACATGATGCTGCCTCCTCCATTTTGGGCAAGCACACCCTAGGAAATCGCTAGGTTCACAAGAAAATCCATCATAAGTAAGAAAGTCAAATGCAGTAGTAATAATATAAGAAGTTAAACTTAAGGAATAAGGCAAGCTCTTACCTTATCCAACTCATTTAGAAGTTGATAACTTCCCATTATTAGCTCAAGTGAAGTCTCTTCCTTCAAAATTTGGAAAATCGCTTCGCGCATCGTGCTGTTCCAGCATATCCGTGAAATTAGATAATAGGAACCATATGTGGTAACTTTTTTTTAATCAAGCCTTATGTGATAACTTGAAAGCTAAACTGACACACATTTAAGATGGGGGAGGGGTGTGTGTGTGGAAATATCATTCATGCCAACTACAAAGCAAGTTTGCAACAAAGATTTCTTTTTTTTGATGAAGTAAGAAGTGTATTAATAAAGTTTGCAACAAAGATTTCTTCTTTGCTTTTGCTTTTGACGAGTAAGCAAAAAGAGATATTGCCACAAAACTGAACAAAGGAGCATCTTTGGGATTAGGTATTGTTCCCCCAATGATCATAGTACCAAGTACTTGTACAAGCAACATTAAAAGGCGAAAGTATGTTTTCACAATCATTTATAAAGGGAGAAGTTCCATGCACTCCACGAGCTTACAGAAAAACAACCATTTAAGACTAGAATGTAAGATCATGCAGATTGGTAAACCATACATTTTTTTCTTATAAGTAGACTAAAAGAGATACTATATATCAACCAGTAGATGTAATAAGAAACTCCGCATTAAAAAGTCAATTGACTAAATTAAAGACTTGCACCATACTATAATTACAATTATCATGTATTTCTTTATTACAAGAGAAGGAAAAATAATTAGAAAATGGAAAGGGGGAAAGGAGAAGCTGGGGTTAAAGCTTCAGTAGCCGAACAGCAGAAGTAAAGGGTATTCTCACTGTCGGTACAATTCTCCAAAAAAGCGCGCACACACACGCATACGCAATGTGTGTATACATTTATAGAGTTCTGTTTATATATAAAGTTACTGAAAATCATAATCATACAACATCCGTAAATACAAACAGAGAAAAAGAGTGACAAAATAGAGAAAACGGGGAAAAAGATACCTAGTAGGCGCTGTTCCATTATCTGGTAGCAACGAAGCAGAGAGAACAGCTTCCAGAAAAGCAAGACCTACGAAATTTGTTTCAACATATCAATCGAAGAAGAAAACAGATGAAAAAATGAAAGAAGAAGAAAAAAACTAAAAGCGTACTATCGTCATGGCGGTGGTGAGAGTCTCTATTGAAACCAGAAGTATCGAGAATTGCCATTGTGTTCTCTTCAATTCCTCCATTGTTCCTTCCTCCTCTCTTTCGCTTTTCCATTCTCCTTCGATTTTCTTTCGTTTTTGAAAACCCTAACCGAGTTGTCTCACTCACTATGCCTCTTTGGTTTTTTCCCGCCACTGTGATGCGGTGATTCAGATTTTATAACTAATTATAATCATTCTATTTCATTGGCCTTTCACTGGACCCCTCGAAAAAAAAAGTTTGAATTTCCGTTGCCGGGACTTGAACCCGGGTCTTTCGGGTGAGAGCCGAATATCCTAACCAACTAGACTACAACGGATTGTCGTTATGAATTGCACACAAATTTAAGTCAAAGTTGTCAGATAACGCTCCGCACTTACTTTCCTATCTCAAATTATACCGCACCAGCTTCTTTGAATGGAATAAACTTTAAATTTTAGATTTCACTTGAAACATCATTATTACATTTATCGTGTGGTTAAAAAGTCTTTGCAGGAGGTAACTATTAACATTTGCAAAATGTATTTTGTTGTCCATCATTCCATTTTCCAAATGTAAATCATACACTTTATTGTTCATTTTCTCATACTGAAATGGATCTCAAGTTATTTAGTTGATATCTTAATGATTGAGAAAGGTGTGTTAATGTAGCTAATTAACACATAATTAATAGCTAATGTAGTACACAAAACCTTAGAGTTTGGCGTAATCAATAAAATAAGTGGAGACTTTGAGAATAATAAAGCGTCAACTGTCAAATTCAAATTCTAGCGAGCAAAAAATTTAGGCAATTTCATATTCAAATTCTAGCTAGCAAAAAATTTAGGCAATTTTATTTTATTGAAGTATTAATTGGTGAACAGAATTATCGAATACTAATGTTGATGGCAATATGTAACATCTCCGAGAAGCTCTCGAGTGCACCCATGCTGGCGGA
The DNA here is from genome assembly GCF_947179165.1 of Solanum dulcamara. Lineage (NCBI taxonomy): Eukaryota > Viridiplantae > Streptophyta > Magnoliopsida > Solanales > Solanaceae > Solanum > Solanum dulcamara. Next base: position 46,975,631 of record NC_077247.1, read on the forward strand.
CAAATGATTTCTTGCTGCCTTGAAAAATAAAAACATCCACACGTCTCTTGGAGATTCACGGAGTAGCAGCTGATATTTCATGTATGTTTGATTGGAGTAAGAAACGTACTAACTAGGCCTAGCTGCCCCCACTCTGTTTGCCCAAAGTAATGGATGCTAAGGCCAAATTATCAACTATAGAAGTTGAAACTTGAGCTTACCATACGAGGAGGGAGGTATTGGTGTAAAAAACTTGGAAGATATATGCCTGGCAATGGGGTGATAGAAATGAGAGTGAGGAGTAGTGTGTCTATTTCAGAGAACCAGTTTGGATTTATGCCGGGGCGCTCGACTACAAAAGCCATTCATATCTTAAGGAGATTGGTAGAGCAGTATAGGGAGCGGAAAAGGAACTTACACATGATATTTATTGACCTAGAAAAGGCCTATGACAAAGTTCCAAGGGAGGTCCTATGGAGATGCTTGGAGGCGAAATGTTTACTTGTGGCATACATTAGAGCGATTAAAGACATGTATGATGGAGCTAAGACCAGGGTAAGGACGGTAGGGGGGGACTCGGAGCACTTTCCTGTTACGATGGGGTTGCACCAGGGATCGACTCTTAGCCCGTTTCTATTCGCCCTGGTGATGGATCATTTGACTAGACAAATACAAGGTGAGGTGCCTTGGTGTATGTTGTTCGCGGATGACATAGTCCTGATTGACGAGACTCACAACGGAGTTAACGACAAGCTGAAGGGCTGGAGACAGACGTTGGAGTCTAAAGGATTTAAATTGAGTAGGACCAAGACAGAATACTTGGAGTGCAGTTTCAGTGGCCTGCCGCGTGAGGCTGACGGGGAAGTGAGGCTTGGTACCCAGGCCATTCAAAAGAAAAGAAGATTCAAATACCTTGGGTCTATTATACAGGAAGATGGGGATATCGACGAAGATGTTTCACACCGCATCAGTGCAGGGTGGATGAAATGGAGGCTCGCCTCCGGAGTGCTGTGTGACAAGAAAGTGCCACCAAAACTCAAAGGCAAGTTCTACAAAGTGGTGGTTAGACCGACCCTATTGTACGGGGTGGAGTGTTGGCCAATCAAGAAACTTCATGTCCAAAAGATGAGAGTCGCGGAAATGCGAATGCTGCGGTGGATGTGTGGGCACACTAGGATGGATAGAATTAGGAATGAAGATATCCGAGACAAGGTGGGAGTGGCATCGGTGGAGGACAAGATGCGGGAAGCGAGACTGAGATGGTTTGGGCATGTGAAGAGGAGAGACACAGATGCTCCAGTGCGGAGGTGCGAGAGGTTGGCTATGGACGGTTTCAGGAGGGGCAAAGGGAGGCCGAAGAAATATTGGGAAGAGGTCATTAGACATGATATGGCACAGTTGCAGCTCTCCGAGGACATGACCTTAGATAGGAGGCTATGGAGGACTCAGACTAAGATAGTGGGCTAGGTGGCCGATCGGTTCTCCATAGTAGTCGTAGTCGCGCTCATTTGTCTTAACATAGGATTTTGCATGGGATTACTACTTATATTAGTTGGCCCAGTCTACTTTGGGTATCCTATTTTATCTATAGTAGTTAATGCCCCTTTATCCCCGATCTTTTCTACCCTGACTTTATCGCTTTATCGCTCTCATTATTCATATCTTTATATTGTCTGTTATATGCCTGGCTTTACTGATCTATGTCTTGTTTTTCCTTGTTTCTCCTCCCTTGTTCTTCTCTCTTAAGCCGAGGGTCTTTCGGAAATAGCCGCCCTACCTTTTAAGGTGGGGGTTAGGTCTGCGTACACTCTACCCTCCCCAGACCCCACATGGTGGGATCACACTGGGTTCGTTGTTGTTGTTGTTGTTGTTGTAATGCAATATAAACATTGGTGGTTGTTCAGAACTAAGAGATCTTTATGGGGGGATTTCTTGAGAGCTAAATACTGCTAAAGAGCTCACCCTGTCACAAAAAAGTGGCACACAGGCCAATCTCTCATGTGGAAGAACATGATGAAGAACAAAGGTGACATAGAACCTCACATTAAGTGGACCTTATGTTCAGGGAACTGCAGTTTCTGGTGGGATGATTGGCTGGGTATTGGCCCTCTAGCCAATCACTATGAATATATTCCAAGATTCAACAACTCCACTGTCTCCATGTTCTTGACAAATGTAAAATGGAATGAAGAGAAAATCAGGTAACAGGCCCCTCAACACATGATTCACACAATTCTCAATACTAAAATCATGTACCAACAAAACACATTAGATCAAGCTCAATGGAAGTTGCAATCACATGGAAATTTCACTTGTAAATCAGCTTGGGAAAATGTAAGAAAGAAAAAAAACAAGACATTGATAGATAGGATGACATGGCATACTAACATCCCTTTCAAGGCTTCATTCTTGCTTTGGAGAGCATTGAGACACAAACTGCCAACCAATGATAAACTGGTTTCTTTTGGGAGAGAAACTGCAGAGTGCTCATGCTGCTACAGGCCTGGTTTGGACAACATAGATCACATATTTGTCTCTGGAAGCTTTGCTAAACACATCTGGACATATTTCTCCAACTGGGGGGGAATCATGCAGGACCACAACTCCATTAGAGGTATCTTGATGAGATGGTGGACTTACAAACCAAACAATGCTGTACATAAACTCATGTTGCAAGCCCTCCCTATATTTATTTGCTGGAATGTCTGGAAGAACAGGTGTGCAAGTAAATATGGAGGAAAGAAATCTAGTACTACTAGAGTGAAGTTCAATATAATCAAAGAAATATACATGCTTATTACTACAACTTTTCCATATATCCCATGGCCACCGGCTTGGAAGGATCTAATTATTTGGATAGAAAACTGTAAGCATGACATAAAAGTAATCCAGGTTAAATGGCTCAAACCCCCCCTAACATAGTTAAACTTAACACTGATGGGAGTGCCATAGGCAACCCAGGAAAGATAGGAGCAGGAGGCATAGTAAGGGATCATAAGGGTAATCTGATATATGCTTTTGCCTCTCCTTTGGGAGTTGGAACCAATAATCAAGCGGAAGCGCAGACAACCAGTTTTGGCATTAATTGGTGCATTCAACATGGTTATAATAGAGTAATATTGGAAGTAGATTCTGAACTTGTGATCAAGTGGCTGAATTGTTGACACCCAATTTTGACCACTCACAACTACTTTTCGAATTGCTATTTTAATAAATAAACAATTTTTCAAAATTATTTCTTTATTAAATAAATAATTTATATTTAATTTTATCCAATAAAACATATATATTTTTACGTTAGTGATTTATAATATTTTTACTATTTATTAATATTATAACTATTATCTTTACTATTTTTATTTTTTTTAATAACGAACCTCATATGTTCGAATATTTTAACGCATCTATTTAGCGTATATTATGTACGTGCGTATTTTGTCTATATAAAAAATATTTCTTAACTAAATTTATTTTATAATTTACTTATTATATTGCATATCTATTTTAATACATTTTTATACATGTACATTGAAATTATTATTTAATGAAATTTATTATATAATTTTATATTAATCACGCACACATTTTCGTATATACATACGCATGTTATATATATATACCACTACTTAAATAAAATTTATGATATATTATAATTATTAATTAGATAGAAATCTATTCAATTTTTCTCTATTTTTATTCTAAATATAGTCTTTTCTCTAAATTAAATGCATATATAATCCAATTTAAAATCTTAAATCCACCTTTAAATCACAACCATCCATCTCATCTTTATCAAATACAAAGATCCAATCCCAACCGCTCATCCAAATTAATCAACGGTTAAGATTGCATCCCCCATTTCTAATTACAAAACCCAAAAGGTTTTTCTCTTTCTTCATTTTTTTGGGTCATCTTCTCCAAAGGAGAAGAAGACAACCATAGCCGCCGCCTGTCCCTCATCTCCCACGCTTTCCCTCTCTCTCTCTCATGCTACTCTCTTCTTCTCTCTTTTGTCGTCAGCCTCACGCCGCCGCACCATCGACGAGCAGCAACCAACAGAAGCGGCGACGACGTGCAGCAGCCCGCCTCTGCCACCAGCTCCACCAACGATGGACAGCAGACCTTCAAGAGACGCGCAGCAGCGGCGACAACCTGTAAACCAACGACGACCCTTCAAAGCTTGGTATTTGGGCCTATATATTTTGGGATCTAATTGTTTCAAAGACGGATCTACAAGATCCGTCCCAGGTATGCTTCACTTCATCTTTTAAGTTCTTGATGATTTTGAAGATCATTGATGTCTATGTGTTCCTAGACTTACATCTTATTAAAGTGTGTTTTAATGCGGCTTATGTTCTTATTGCTATGTTTAAACTGCTTGCATATGTAAATATTAAGGTTTGACATGTAATTTTAAAATTACCATGGTTGGAGTGCTCAATTGTTTGATTTAATTCTGGGCACAACTTCAATACTTTGCGATAATGCATTGATTTGGTAAACAGTAAATACTATTTGTCTTTGTTTTATGATTCCGAACATATTTCTTAAACATATGTGGAATTCAAATTTGCTTGTTACTTATGTTAATTTAATATTTTTTATGATTTGGTGTTATTAGATTTTGTTGTTGTCTGGGCATTTTGAATAAGTTACATAAAGAATTGGTTATTTGTAGATCTTTGTCATACTTCATTTTTCTTGATTGAATTAACAGTTTGTCGAAATTAGATTGAATTATGCATTTAGTTCAATTATGATACAACTTGATTAGTTAAGTAATTACTCTTCAAGTTCGGTGAGCTCTAAATTAATTACTATAATCTTCTTAGTCTTGTATTTTAAATATTATGATTATGACTAATTCTTTGTTTGCTTAGGTTTACATACTTAATGTTCTAACTGGATTTGTTGTTACCTTATTTAACTTTTACTCGTCTCATTATGCATTACATACTTTCTTTGGCTAGCATTATTTTTTTTTTTAATTGCTTGTTAAATTATGAGCATGATGTTGTCTATAATTAATTATTTTCTCTAAAGTGATTTACATAATTTTTCTACATTATTGATAGCGGGTCCCTCTGGCCATAACTTTTGACTTTTGAAAACATCCTTTTTGAATATAATTTGGAATCAAATCTGGAAAAGCAAAGGTGGATTGATTTGCTTTTGACAAAATCTTGAAAACCTTGCCATTTTCTTTGAAATAATTTATGACTTATTTGGTTTGAATTTGAAATGTGGCCGGTTGTCTTTTGACTTCATGGCCCTTCAGAGTTATCAGTATAAGAACAAACACAGAACAGACAGAGAGAAAAGGGGGGACGAAAAACAGAGAAGAAAAAATAATTTTCTACTTTTCATTTTTTACATCTAATATTCATTACAACACAAAAGGTTTTTTTTAACAAAAATACTTAGTGCTTTTAAGTTCTTTCTGCTGCCTCTTTGCTACTTCGACTTGTTTGGATCTCGAATAGTGCTATCACTTTCCGTTGGCATATTAATAAATTCATATTAATCGTATCCAGGTTAGTACCAATTTCCTTTATATATTGGTTTATTATTTTAAAATGTGTTCTTGCTTTGTTTGTTTGCTTTGTTGTGGTAAAATTACATAATCATGATGTACCTCTATATATTTGTATATCGCTTGTATTTTTTATGGTTTAGCAGGATTTGGATTTCAAATGCAAGACATGAAGATGTTCATTTGGAACAAGATTCAAATAGTTTTAGTTCCTGTCCTATTATTTCTATTTTTGTATTATTTTTTCTTAATTATTTTGGCATGTAATACTAAACTCTTTATATAATAAAAGGGGGAAGAATACATGGGGAGGGAATATACTTGCTACTTGCTTTAGTGATTTATTTTTAGTTCATCTTAAATTTATGTGTGCTTGAATATATGTGAAATTAGTTATACTACTCATTTCCCCATGCTTAAGTTCATTTATTCACGATACGAAAATTTTATTTTTTACAAGAGGTTTGCTTTAATAAAAAATAATAAAAATAAAAAATGATCTAAAAATAATTTGTTAAATATTATTTATCATCATATATGTTTAAAAAATAATTTGTCTATTTTATGTCTTATATTTGTTTATGACAAATCTCATTAAATAATTACTTTGATAATATTTCTACATTATAACTTGTATTTTAAGCCTAAAATCATGAATATAGTTTTAAATAATAGCTTTATCATATTAACTATTTAGACATTATATATGTAGGATCTACTAAATAATTTTGAAATGTAGTAATAATCATATTTAGATTTAAATGCCATTTTGTGTAGACATCATGTTCATAGGATTTACAATTTTAATTATATCATGTTTAAATATTTTAACTAATATTTTTAACATGCTAGTCATTTGAAAATCATGTGCATAAGATTTTATGTTAAATATCATATAGCAAATCATGTCTATAGGATTTGATGAATATTTAAGTATTTATAATATTATGGGCCTTGCTAAATATTTTTTAAGCTCGTTATATGGATGTAATAAATATTGGCAAAATATTATTAGGTAGTTTTAATATGAAATAATCCCTAGCTTGAAAGATTTTTCTTTGATATTTTATTTAGGAATCACACCAATAGAATTTTAATAATTATTTTTATATCCAAACTATGCCTATAAAATTTCAATAAATGTTTATCATGATATTATATATAAAAATCATGTCTATAAGATTCTAACAAATATTTATCGTATTATTCCATTTTGAGGCCATGTCTACATTTTAATAAATTTTCATTTCATTTAGAAACCATATCTATAGTATTTTAATAAATCTTCAGCATGTTATTAACTAAAATCATATTAATAGGATTTATAAACACTATTAGTTAATAACTAAAATTATCAAGCATGCTTTCTTTATTACAATCGCCTTTGTAATTAACATTGCCTTCATATATTTAAAATAATGAAATTTATTGTCTATCTTATTCAAGTTTTATATTTTACAATACCTACGTCTGATTATATGCATACACATAATTATTATGACCTTCACAACTTATCTGTGTTTTTAAGCATGCTAATTAATTAATTAATCTAGAGGCTTATTTGAGATTTTATGTGCTAACTGCTTGTCCTATCTATTTTGTTTGATGATGTGTCCAATTAGGACGCCTATATTTTCTTTGGTCTAAAACCTACCCTAATAGTATATCCAATGCCTCTTGGACATTAAGTTGGGTCGATAGACACGCTTTAGGACGTTAGTTTTTATTTCTTTTAGATCGCTTTAGGATTATAATAACAAATGAACATAGGAGGGGTAGGGGTAGTTAGGCCCTTCGGAAATGATGAAAATCGACCCGAGCAGAAAAACGACAAAAACTATATTTTGTCTTTCGATTAATAAGCCGGCACTGATACGAAGAATATGAATATATATAAATATTTTATCCTGTCTATTCTAAAATATTTTCATTGATATATATTTGGGGTAGTTTAAATGTTAAAAACTAAATTATTTTCATCTACGTATCACTAATTTCTATTGTCTTTAATTTTTTATTTTTTTATATATTTTTTTAGTTAATAATATTTATTTATCCTGTGTTAATTCTAACATTAATTGTTTAGTTTAACCTAATTAAATCCCTTAAAGAGAAACCATTTTTAAGTTCGTTTGTTTAATTTAATTAATTCATTTAATTATCTTTTTTTATTTAATCATTTTTTAGCAAATCTATTACTCTTATAAATGATCTAAAAATATTTTAAAATTTATATTTCTTTCAAATTGTTTAATACTTTAATTATTGTTAAAACACATTTTTCCAAAGTTAGTCAAGTAATTTTTCAAATCGTTGGACAACCGCATGTTAGCGGCTATTTTAAGTGCTAAAACCTTCTTAAAATAGTAATATGAACCTCGTACCTTTTTCTCTAAATTTGTAAGACTTAAATCTGTTAGAGTCTTTTAAATTAAGTTTTCTTAATTTCTTTAAAAAATTAAGTGGCGACTCCTCTTTTACTAAAATTGATTTTTTCTTTATAAAAGTTGAAGTTGATTTTAAACTCTAGTCCATTTTTCGACATAACAGAAATCTGGACATCAAACCACCCTGGAACATTCAAAACTACGTTAATGAACTCCAACAACTGGTCCAACTGCTAGAATTCTTCCAATGCAAACATGTTTTTCGGGAAGCAAATTTTCCAGCTGATACATTATCTAAGTACAGCCATACACTTGATAATACACAACACTTCTACAACCTTCAACAACTTCCACAAGAAACCAAGGGCTACATAAAGCTAGACAAGATAGGAATGGCAAGCTTCAGGAGAAGAAGATTAAAAAGGATAAAACAACCTCCTTGAACATTTTTTATCTCTAATGTTCCTAACTTGGACAAAATCGATATGACAAAATTGGGAAGAGAAAGATGTATCGTATACTTGATCTTCTTCATTTAGCTATGTATAAAATGTAGCTTATTTGAATAGGACTAGTGTTGGTATCTTTCTTGTATTCACATGGAAGGGGAGAGTCTCCCTCATTTATGGTTTTTCCTAGTCGCATTGTATCGAGAGGAGTCCTCTCATAGGTTTACTGTTTTTCTAGTATTTAGGAAGTACTTTCTAGTATCGGGGATGAGTTAGCCGACCTTAGTAGGTTTACAGACTTATGAACCATCTTAATTCGGAGGTAAGGTTATATCCCCCTCCTTGTATCTTTATATTTTATGTATGATAAGGCTTGGGGGTGCTGCTCAACCCCTGACTGTGCGCGAGAGGTGGGAGCCTCGTGTAGGGTCCCTTCCCGTTAAAAAAAAAAAGAAGTTGAAACTTGAAACATACCTACTTCTCAAGATTTTAATTGCCTAACCTCTATTGAAATACACGTGTTGTAACTTACCATGTACATACACATTGCTACAATTGACAAACTTAAAGTAGTTTAGAATGGGAAAATTTTTAAAACAATACTTCTTCTATTTCATATTAACTGGATTTTTAGAACTTTTTTCATTATTTAAAGTAATTGAATTGTTTAAAATTCAAGAGAAATGTTTGAATCTTTTTTCATGTTTATCCTTTACATTAATGAAATTTTGTAATTTTCTAGAAGTTAAACTACACTACATATAAAGTTATACTCCAATAAGGGACTATTTATATTTATGATTTCACATTTAATTATTTTTATGAGGCTGATTAAACAAAAGGGTAATAGAAAAAAATATGGTTTAAATTTTGTCCTTAAATGTTTTTCTTAATATGTGTGCATTACGTTAGAAATTCAGTTAATATAAAATAGAGGGAGCAACATTTTGGGCATTTAATAGGACCCCTCAACTACACTTTCAATATTTATTGAAAATAACTATATTTTCACTTGCTATGGGGTTGATTTATGTAATTTTTTTTTATTGAATTATTAGAATACAACTAAGAATTAACAACTTAGAGAAAAACATAGAGAAAATCTTTCAAATTAGGTAAATACAACTGAAAATAATTAATTTTTTACGTTACTTCTTAGGAGTCAAAAATATCGATAATTGGCAATTACAGGTATCATTTATGTCGTGTTCCTCATCCCTCTAACGAGTTTGTATTCTCCATTGCTGATCCTTCTACGAAACACATTTGATAAAAAAAAATTGGCTGAAAAAAAAGAGATCGATACAGTGAAGATTCAATCGGAAATACTTGATGAAAAACATAATGTAAATTATGATGAATCGTGAGTTTTTTCTGGATTAGCTTCGAATTCAATTTGTTTTGAACATCAAATAATTGATAGTTTTCTATCGAATTCAATATGCTTTGGAAAGAGAAATTAAAAGTTTTTATGCTTCTATGTTTCGAATTAGAATTTTTATGTGGTTGTTTGTTTTTTGATGCGGAGTTTGTATGGGTATTTGATTTGAATACACATTTTGGACATAAAAAATACAATTTAAGGAATACATGTTTGTATGCGTTTATCTTTCGAATTTGTACTCTTATTTAGTTTTTTGTTCTTTGATTCAGAGTTTGTATGCTTATGTATTTTGAATACATAATTGCATCTAAAAAATACAAATCCGAGGATAGAATGGTTGAATGATTTGTATTTTTTGTATGACATATATTTGAAATACAAAATAATTCTAAATACAATCAAATGTTATCTTATAAATTCTTTGTTGATTATGATCTATTTTTAAAATACATAACAATAATGAATATATTTTTTTATCGTGAAATACAATGTGTTTGTAATGGGAATAAGGAGGAGAGAGAATGTGGGAGGGAAAGAGCATTGGGAGGAGAGAGAACGTGGACAATAATTTTGTGTTTTAATTTTGCCCCAAAAAGTGGGTAGCAGTTGAGGAAAAACAAGGAATAAATTAAGACACCTTTAATTTGCTATAAAAGTATAATGTAATTTGTTTTAATAAAATTCTTAAACTGCAGTTGTTTTTAATAAATAAGTTAATTATAATTAGTTCCATAATTTTCTCTTTTAGAAGGGATTTTGGTATTTCATAAATATTATCTGAAATGTCATTTTAAGTATTCTTTATTACCATGATATGATAATTGATGACGCTACTTTTCTAGTTCAATAATTTAGGTTTTCATAAATATATATAGTTTCGGAGCATAAAAAATTAGTCAAAAATATATTATACGATAACCGTGAATACAAAAATAATTGGTAGCAGGACACAAATGAAATACGGTTCAGTAGAAATAATAGAAGACAAATCAGAAAGACAAATTATGTATGTATTGCATTAATTAGCAAATGGACAGACAATGTTAGCTATGCATTACAACTACTCGCATGACTTGGTGGTTTTTGTTAATGGTCAATGATAGTGTGATAAATCTTCAATCACCAATTTTAATAAAATTTGAATTTTTTGCTTCAACTTTGATTAATTATATTATGTCAATTCCAACTAGAGTATTTCTCTTATGTTGTAGAGACACTATAAGGACTAGCTGGGCCATTAGTCTTGTTAAAGGTTGGCCGAAAAATTAATGTGCAGCGGGTTGTGAATTAATGAGATGTATTATTTGTCCTCCTATAGTTTTGGGCTGGCAAGAAACAGCTGGGGTGGCTGTTAGTAAACCAAATAATACACCTATTAATTGTCACATGACAATTAATTTGAAATCAAGGGCTTTACCCAACAAATTACAGATAATGGTTTTACTTTGCTGTCCATTCTGTTTTGGCAGGAGAGAAGAGCTAGGGGAACTGGGGAAGGGGACTGCGGCTCTGTGCGCTCCTCCACTCCTATTTACTTGTCACTCATTTTAAACATACCGAATCTTAATATAAAATTAAGATAGAATTATTTTTTTATATTTTATACTTATAATTAATTTTTTTTGAAAGTTCAAAACAAATTCATAAAGTTCTAAAATAAAATAAAATTTAAGAGAGTAAATTAGCAAAATTACTTTTCTTATATTTTATATTTCCTAAAGGGGTGTAAAAGATAAAGTTGACAATTAATATGGGATGGAGGAATCAGAGTACTTTTTTATTTTAGCAAATTACGAGAGTTTATTATATATTTTTTTTATACTATTACTTAGTATTGAATAACTACATAAATTAGTAGTAGTCAAATTTAGAATTTCAAAATATCATTACTAAGGTATTTAGTAAAATACATCTCAAATTATATTCAAGTTTTTTAAGAGGCATATGTTGGGTCAACACGAGCCAAGTAATGAGAAATTGTCTCCTTCTTATTAATTTGTTAAGTTAGTTTATTTTATAATAAGATTATCATTAATTTTTGAAAGGGAGTAAAAAAAAAAGTAGTAATCAAAAGTGACAAGTAAATAGAACGTAATCTTTAAAAAGTTGCAACACTGCATGCAATTACTATAGTGTTATAAAGTCAAATCTCGAAGAAAACCGTCTTTATTATTTACTTATTAGAGTATCATACTGTGTGTAAAATTGGATGGAAATATACGAATATAACATGTTCATGTATCATACAAACGTCTTATATATGCTAGCTAGTCGACCTAACAGTATTAAAGTTCCCTTATCTCTATATAAGGACGGGTAGAGCTAGTTCATTTTTCTTGCCTACACGACTCTACATATTTTACGTTGAATTAGGTGTGTGAAAATGCTGCTGATGATGAGACTTCTGACTGTCCTATTTTTTCTGGCTCTGGTAGTGTTTCATGGTCATAATGCTACAGTACAAGGCATTGAAGTAGCTGAGCTAAGGAAATTGGCAGCCAAGAACAATGTGACATGTCTGTTGGTGTTTGGAGATTCAAGTGTAGACCCTGGAAATAACAACCATCTTTCTACTATAAACAAGGCCAATTACTTGCCTTATGGGCTCGACCTTTTTAATTCTCAACCCACTGGCAGGTTCTCTAATGGCAAACTTGCCACCGATTTCATTGGTAATTACTCTATCGCGCATTCTCTTCTATTTCTTGCTACTACTCGATCTCTAGTACAATTCTTCACGATAAATTTCCTAGTTAATTCTTGTTTGTTTTTTTTGGTAGTGATCAATTAATTCTTTAACTTTTTTTTCCTCCAAATTTGTACCTTAAGTAGTATATATTGTAAAAGAACAAAATAAGTAAAATGGTGATACTGGATCAGAATTTTAAAACTTAAAAAAAAACTCCATTATGTTGTTTTTTGTGATCATAATGCTTGACTCATGAACAATGTGCCTCCACTTTTACCTTTTGATCCATGCAAATCTTCGCTACATTATTTTTCATCTCAAATATATTCTCCACTAACAAATTTTTTACCGTAAAAAAGTTGATCTGATTTTATTAATATTATGAACGTCAGAACGTAAAGTATATTTGGACCTTTTAAATTTTAATTATCTACTATATTTACTGCCTAAATATATTAATCAGTTGGGGAAAAACATCTGAGAAGTAAAATAATTAATGGTTTTGCAGCGGAGGCACTTGGTTTCGTAAACATGACGAGAGGGTTTCTAGAGCCACAAATAAACAAGGTGGATATGCTACACGGCATTAGTTTTGCTTCAGCTGGCTCTGGTTATGATGATCTCACTGCCAATTTATCAGTACGTTTTTTTTTTACCCCTCCGATACCAGCTCTCACTTTTTTGTTCCCTTAGTGACTCGAATTCATAACCTTATAGTTGGTTTGAAGAATTTTAGAAACTCAATTGGTTGACTATCTAAACTATGTTTTTGTTTTTCTTATGAAAAATCAGAATGCAATGACACTAGCCAAGCAAAGGGAGTACCTGAGGCACTATGAAATCCACTTGAGGCAAATGGTGGGAGTTGAGAAAGCAAGAGAGACCATAAAAAATGCACTATATATAATAAGTATGGGCACTAATGACTTCTTACAAAATTACTTTGTGGAAGTTGTACGTTCTATGCAATACTCAGTGGAACAGTATCAGAACTTCTTGATCCGTTCCTTGTTTACTCACGCTAAGGTCCACTCTCTCTCTTCCTCCTCAAATGTTTAAACATGAGTTTATTTTTCTCTTCTTCTTCTTTTTCAAATAAAGTACTCGATTGTTTCACTAATTACATTTTATTTTGTTCATCAACATAAGTATTAGGTAATTCATACTTCTATCTATTAAAATTTAAACGTTTCATTGGCTATTGCACCACAATCTCGGGTGCAATTACATGCATTATTTTCCCTTCTCTAGATTTTTTAGTAAAAAGATCCACCATTAATGTTGGGGTAAAGTCCAAAACCAATTCAAATAGATGTATGCAACCAAATTTCTATTTGAATTAATGATACAATTGAATTCAGTAAAGTTTAGTTGGTGGAATGAATGTGACTTAGGTTGTACGTACATATTTATCTGTTCCAGCTGCCTAGTCCCACTAAAGATTCAAAGCGTGGGGTACGTAAGGCATAGAGAGAGACGTGTGTTCTCTTGGAAATTGTATGTAATTAAACTTTAATTTCCCAAAATATAATTTAGTATATCCGCTCCCCTTAGTAAAATATTAATAGTTATTTTCAAAAACACAGCATACGGTTAAACCAAAATCAACATGCAGTTCGTTTATTGAACCTAATTTAGTATATCCGTCCTCCTCAGAAAAGTTTCAATAGTTGGACACGCAAACTTATTATAATGGCTTAAATACTTACGAATTTAAGTTATATAAACTGATTGTAAATTTTTTATTTTTTGACAGATAATTCATAGTCAAGGAGCAAGAAGATTAGCAGTGGTGGGAGTTCCTCCTCTTGGATGTGAACCACTTATTAGAACCATTCGAGATGATGAAACCAAGTGCGATGATGATTTGAACAAAGTTGCTTTCTCTTTCAATCTCAAAATCAAAAGAGAATTGCAAGCCCTTAAAAGATTATTTGGGATTAAAGTTGCCTACATTGATATATATAGCATCATTCTAGAAGCTGTCCAAAATCCTCACAAATTCGGTAAGAAATATACGTTTATTACTCTTCGTGAGAGGTGGTAAAATCAGAAAACATTACCTAATTACACTTCTTTATTTATCATATTTTCTATTACTTCTATTCATTTTTTTTTAAAAAATTCAAAAATCCATTTTTTTTCATTCGGATACATTAATTCAGTAATCTGGATACATTAATTTTGATTCATAATTTATCTTTATGTTCAATATATCATGCTTTAAATGTTACATGCTAATACATAAAATCCTAATTAATGTATCCGGATTACCATGTTTTAAGGGATTTCTGTAAATTGAAAAAATGTAGGAAAAAATGCTAATTAGCCCTTTTCACTATCTGATTTATGTAAGTTTTCCTAAAATTAGCTACAAAATACTAATCCGTTCAAGGTTGGATTGATTATTGACCGACCCATCAAAATTTGAACTACTCCAATATCTAGCCTAAATAGATCCATGAGATTTATTGTAAAAATATTTTCAAAAAGATGAAAAAAAACTATTTGTTATGTCATATATATTCATAACATAATAATTTTATTAGGTATTACTACAAATTATAAAAGAATAAATTAATTAATCAAAACTTAGTTAGAATTGGATTGGTTAGGTTTTGATCAACATTTCAGGCCAAGTAACTTTTAGGTGGGTCAATAACCCACACATTTATTAACTAAATTTATCTTGATCAGTCTAAATTCAGCTCAATTCGCTCATTTGTCACCTTTGCCTTTTGTATTCCAAAATATATTTCATAATCATTATCTCACATAGAATAAATATTTAATAACTAAGAAAAAAAAATCTTTAGTATTTCATATGGGATATTATATAGGTTGCTAATTAATTATAATTATAATGGAACAGGTTTCACAGAGACAAGTAAGGGGTGCTGTGGGACCGGAACAACAGAGTATGGAGAGAGTTGTAAGGGGTTGAAAACTTGTGGTGATCGAACGAAGTTTGTGTTCTGGGACGCTGTTCATCCTTCTGAGAAAATGTTTAAGATCATCGCTAATGAAGCTCTTAAAGCTATTAATATTGATTTACTCGACTAATAATCATTTGTTTCTTTTTAATCATTTTGTTAATTATTGTTACTTGTTTCCTAAAAATAGTTTGTAATCCTGTTTTCCTCCATGATTTGTGCCTTATTCGAGATTGGCATGTAGGAAAGTTAGCTTCTGATGAGATTGGAAACTTTCGAACGTGTGGTTTCCTTATGCTATTATTATTTTTTAATCGCGTACTTTTCACTTACAAGAAAAATTAATTGGCTTTAGTTTGTATTAGAAGTAGGGACTGTCCGAACGCAAGCTATCGACTGCCACAAATTACAATATAGGATCTACCCGCCGCTTGAGCCGATCTTAGGTGGACACCCCACTATAGTGCAATGAAGGTCACCACCAATTTAGGCGATAGACCTTGTGAATTTACTTTTTGGATGGTATTATAATAATGTGCTTGAAATTCTCAAATAACATAGATTAAGAGTTTAAATATTTTTTCTTCATTGTAAAAAAATATAGAGGTTGAAATTAAATCATCCAATGTGTAATCACACGGGCTTCTTTCAGAGTGGGCTTCCTCACGTTGGGTAATTTGGACCAGATTGAAAATCCTCTGCATTATATTGGTGAAATTCACAACTAGTCAGTTTTTAGTCTTTTTAATTGAAAAATAATTATTGCTCTGAGTTTCAATTACGTTTTGAAATAAAGAATAAGTAATTCTACCTAACAATAGGATAAACCTTATATCATACATCTAATCTAATTCTATCCTGTTATGTTATTACCATCAAAAGGAATTGGTAACATATCAATCTGCTACTTCTCTATTCATCAATGTTCAGTCAATCATCAAACACCTCTACCCCTCCCCCTCCCCCCACCCACAACAACAAAATACTTTTTTTATAACTTGAGCATAAAATCAACGGTGGGACGCAAGAACTTGAACAAATTATTATATGTTGCTTGAGTTGGATGGACTGCGTCCCAGAAAACAAATTCCGAAGCATTACTGCAAACAATTGAATTTGGATTGCACAAAATTGCAAGCTCGAAAAGCCCACTTCCACAACAACCATAGTAGACGTTATTAAAACCTATAAAAAAGGTAAGGTACACTTTTTTAATTAATCATAAGAAAAATAAAAAATTGACCCAAAAAAAAAAAGTAGTTTTGATCACTTACCATGCTTGTTGGGATTTTGTACCATGTCATATAAAGGATTGTATATATCAGCATAGACTAATTGTGTGCCATAAATATTCATATTATTTAACATATTTTGGAGAAGCCGATTATACTCTTTTCCTACGTCTGAGTATGAATCAATACATTGACGGGGTTGCAATGGGCTGCTGGCAAGGTTCAGGGTGATCACCACCGGTAAGCACCCGAGAGGCGGTAACCCTACTATTCCGATGAGCTGAGCTCCCTCGGCCATTAAATCCTAAGCCAATTTAACATTCAAAATGTGTATCATCGAATGAGAATTAGTATATATATTAAACACTTCGTAAACTCATGCTTTTCGCTTTTTTATATCTTGAGCATACAATATATAACATAATTTATTTTATTAAATTTAGTTGAAAGAGATCGACATTACCTGGAGAAACTGTTGTGCTTGTTGCAGCAAGAACTGCTGGTAGGCAAGGACAGTGTATGAGTTTCTTCTCAATTGGGTGCTAAAATAATTGACAACAAAATCATTTGTGCCAGCACTTATAAGGAACATTGCTTTACTTATTAACAATTTTGTTCTTTCCTCCCCAATTTCATATTCAATTCTTATTTTGTACTCTTTAAAATATTCTAGCTGCTGTTCCAATGGAATTACGTCCTGCCACACACATATATATATATATTTGTCAATAAATTTCTGTACAAATAAAAGGCTTAAAGCCCGTTTGAATTGATCGAAAAAAGTAGCTTTTAAGTCAAAAAATAAAAAGTCAAACTCAAATGACTTATAAGTTAAAAAATAAAAAGTAGGGAAAGTCCTATTTTTTATTTTAAACTTATTTTATGTCATTTTTAAATTTGGCAAACACTCACATAAGCTAAAAATGACTTAAAAATTGGTTTGACCAACTTTTAAGCTAATCCAAACGAGCTCTTAATTTGTACACCGGTAAAAAGAAAAAATTCGAGAACCATTTTTCTAATTGATGGAAATTAATGTTATTACTTATTATGTAGGTAATTAAAAAAATCTCCAAAAATCACACAATATCAGGGACATCAGAGCCTCGGAGGCATATATATAAATTGTTGATTTATTTTTTTTGGCATAATATAAATATACCATTTAATTTGGTCTTATTTCATATTTATATCCTTCAATTTTTGGTGTGCACAAGTAGGCACTTAAACTTGTTAAAATTAAACAACTAGACACACATGTCTTACGTGACACAATACACGTAGAATGCCACGTAGGACACAAAATTGTCATGTAGAATGCTTGTAGGACGAATGTGCACTAGTTAAGTTAGAGGTCATAGTTGTCATCTGAAGTAATCCTCCACGAAAAGTCAGAAATTCCGCATATTTTGACCAATTCAAAGTGAAAAATGGGGTTGCTCCCTCGGTGGGATAAAGTTGAGTCTCAAGTTAAGGGTCATATTTATGTATTATGCCTTTTTTTTAATCTTATTATTTAAATTCCTAGCTCTTCACTGTGCGACATAACTCCTACTATGTAATATATAATCTTTCCAATGTCACAATAGTGGTGAAGTCAGAAATTTTGTTATGTTTAAGATTTAATATATATGTATGAAAAGTAAATTTTGACCTATATATTTTATACAAATTTCTATATACATAATATAATTTTTCGACGAATAGTGTTCGACTGACCAACCAGCTATATGTGGCCACGCCACTGTGTGTCACAACACTTCTAGGAAAAAAAGCAGGTTAACTGCTTAAGTTCACATTAAAAATTGTAACGCCTGAAAAACATGTAGTAAAACCATATTACTGTTGTATAATTGCCTCATTAATGTTAAAAGCAAGAAATTATATAGACCTGATCTTTTACATTTATATTTGTTGATGCATTTAATAGACCTTTACGCTAAGCTACTTCAAAATTTACTTTTTCTGTTTCATTTTTCTTGGTTCTTTATAACTAAAAATAGATGTCTCACTTTATTTGTCCATTTTAGTAAATCAAGAGAATTTTTTTTTTTTTTACTATTTTTAATATTAAATAACTACATAAAGTAGTAATAATCAACTTTATGTTGTTGTTATGCACAATGTTGATTACGTGAAGATTACACCCTGTTATAAATTTAAAGCTGATCATAATTTTTTTCTTGAATAAGTTTAATTTTTATAGATCAATTGTGTAACTATCAGTTGGTCATCTAAACTAGTGCAATAAATTGAAATAGATTGATCGTGTAGAATTCTCGATGATCAGCATATGTAAGTTAAATAGATCGCGATAGTATAGAATTCATTGAGAGAGAGAGAGAGACGCTTATTTGAGCGGTAACAGGGTCGAAGCCGGAGCCACCGGAGGCGAAACTAACGCCAGTCATCAGCTCCTCCAAGCTAAGTATTGGGTCCAAATATGGTGGCACGAATTCTTTGAGTCCTATATATGAAGCTGTTCCAAACAAAACAAATAAGTGATTTAATAAAGTAAAAATGTATGTAACTTTAAACTTCTCATTTTACTCTTTTTAGTCAAATGATTTACTATGTATGTATAACTTGTTTTAAATTTGGTGTCTAATCAAATACGTCACATAAATTGGGACAGAAAGATAACAATTAGAACATTATGTACCCGTCATATCAGTGATGAGGCGGCCATTGGAGAACCTTCCGGTGGGAATGTGGCTGACAAAGTCCCTTCCATAGGGAGGAAAATTGCACTTTGTCACAGTGGTTTTGCAGTTGTTGTTACCAGAGTCAACTGTGGAGTCTCCAAAGACAAAGATAGCTGAAATGGTATTATCAAAGGGCCTAATTAGCACATTCTTTTTTGCTAATGGTCTAGTTTCACCTTTAATGTTACCAGTACTGATGATGATGGTGATGAAAAGAATAAGGAATAACATTGGAGAATATCGAAGAAACATGACACAACATCTCATTTTTGGTCCAATCTTTGGAAGACTGTTACGACAAATTAAAGAGTTGACACGAATTCATGAACTTTGAGTGGAATTTCCTATATAATATATGTGATAAAAAAATAAGTTGTTTTGTGTAGGTGCAGTAATTGCATTGGACCTTTTTTTTTTAGTTTTTTTTTTAACCATTGATGTCCAATTCACTTGATGTTAAAAAAGTCCAAACTCGCGTTAAAGTATTGAATATACAATTGGTTATAGTGAAGTCCAGGATTGGTTATTTCGAGAAAAACTTAGCTAGTAGACGTATTACAATTAAAGAGATTTGAAATATAATAAAACTGATGTTTGTGAACTAAGTTTTTTAGATTCGTATTTAGGAAAGGTGATTAGATATGACATGTATGACATAATTATAATTTACTATGGATATGTTTCTAGATAGAAAGAATATGAAGATTGAAAATTAAGGTAGAATACTGGTAGGTAGTCAAACTGCAAAAAGGCTTTATCTGCTATCACCAATGCAATCCGGTAAACTCCAGCACCACAACTTTTATCTTTAAAATTCCTGAAAGTCCATTGTAACTCCTCTTGCCAGTTGCCACTACATTAGTCTCCTCTTTATGCCTTTACAGGATAAAATCTTACCCCAGACATGTTTAGATGTTTGCAAGGGTGGCAAAATCAAATCCAATTCACTTAATTTGTTAAGTTTGAGGAGGTTATTGATTTTTCTATTTATTAGTTCAATTTATTTCAATTCATTAAAAATTGGGCTAATATGTAACCTAAATTGATTCGAGAGAAATTTTATCAAAATATTTTTAGAGAACTTTATTTAAAATTTGATATGTTATATATAGCCGTAATAATGAAAAATAATAATTTTATTAGGTACTAAAATGTTATAAAAGAACAAAAAAAAATTAAAACTGGTAAAAACTTAATCAAAGATTAAGTAAAATAAACTCTAAATTCAAACACATGGCATGCATGTATTGGATTGGTGTATACACCAGGTGTGATAAGTTTTATTCATTAAAACTTAGTAAAAATTGTGTTGGATTGAGTGTTGACCCGTTCTATAATTCATTACCAAACTCATTTTGATCCAAGCAAATTTGGATTGAATTTGATCTTGATTCATTTATTGTCTTGACCCATTATAACCCACCTAAATTTGACTCAACCCGCCCAATTGTTACTTTATAACCCGTCTAAATTTACATCAACCCGTCCAATTGTCACCCTAGATGTTTGGTATTTAAAAAATAAATGATTGATAGAATCATCAGACATCCTGCAAAGTGAGCATTGTAACTTACTATTAGCATTCCATCTAATATAACATTAAACTTTCACTTAGTTGAATATATTTGCAAGGGTATTTGGTCAAAAATGTATTAACGTAGGTGAAAATTGAAGGACGGAACTATTTTGGACGACACATAATAGAAAGAAAGTGCCCGGCCGTTTGTAAAGGGGTATCTCTCACATCTTTTTTTGGAATATTATTTTGGTCATAGAATTACGTACTATAGTTGAATTTCAGAATTCAAAAAAATTCCAAAATCTATTTTCACTTCAAATAGAAAACTGTTTTCACAATTTTTCAAGCAATTCAATTTTGACTATAAATTTGGGCATGAAATCTTTAAGTTATTTTAAAATAAAATTTCTATATTTAAAAGTTGAAACTGCGTAAAAAGTACTATAAGTCACAATAGTTAATAATTCAAGATATTAAAAAATATATATTAAAAAGTTTTAGTAAAAAATAGATTTGTTTGAATCTCGAAATTCAAAAGGTGTAACATAAATTAGGACATATGGAATAATATTTTATAAGGAAATTTTAATTAATGGGATATGAAAATCAATTGAGATTTTAAATTTAATAAGTATTTTGTTTTCGTTTATAACATAAAAATTACAAAAAAAAAATTATTTGCAAACTTTTGTTTATAACAATTAAATGGAAAGTAAACGTTAATTGTCAGTTAACATATATAATAACATCCCACTATAACATTCATGAAACTTTCAGGCCAATATTATTACTATAGAAAGATTTGACTATACTAACATTAACTAACTTCATTATACTCCAATAATTCATTCAATATGGACTAAAGTGAGCAACAAGTTGACAAAAACATTTCAGAAAACTAAGATAATAGATCTTGTAACCTCCTCAATACTATAAAATAGAGTCTTTTCCATTACACTAGAAGAAAGTCTTTGTTAAAAGGTGTCTCAAACTCTCAAATATTAAAAATCAAGTTTAATACATTAGTTACATTTTAGATAGTATAAATTCGCCATCATCCTCAAAATAAAAATTAGGATTTAAAGCCAACCAAGCAGGTTCGAGCCCTGAACCTTGCATCAAGTATTTGTATGTTTCACCAACATGATATCATTTATTGCATAATTTGTTTTGCATATTATTTCAACACAAATTTTGCAAGAGTTTTGGACGAATTAACGAAAGAAATTAAAGTTATAAAGTGACTTAGTAATAGTCAAAAGAAACCTAATAAATTACTTAATTTTCTTTATCTCTCCTCGGCTTGAGCCTAGTGAATGAGAACTAACACGATTAGTTTAGTTAGCATTCCGGAAGAATTAGAGCTAGTAGTATATTTTATTTAATCAAATACATCGAATGTTAACAGCCGCAATAGCATCTTTTCAATATTTTGCTTTGCCATAAAGTGTTAGAATTTAGTACTTTCTGATCTCTTCCATAATTGCTAAACTTTTTGGTTACGAGGAGAAGCGTGTGGCTTGTTTCTGAAATCCCGGGTTTCATAATCTTTCACTTGAACCAACATCAAGAATAGGATCAATTAAATCCCCCCATCTATCAGTTGTATTCTTTTTCTTACGGGATGTTCTATTTTTCTACGCTATCTATGTATTAAAATACAGCTAATTAATTGAGTTATGAGTAGATGGTAATAGTTGATCTGGTAGGAAAATAGAACAAGTGATAATTGGTCTAATTAACTTCCAAGTATGTTTTAATACTTTGATGGTTGGTGATAGTTCAGGTAGGAAAAGAGAATAGCTGATAAATAAGGTTTGAAATATGCAAAAAAATGGTAGCTCAAATGTATTTTTAACTATTATTAATTAATTAAAGAAATACAAATAGAATTCTACTACATTAAGCAGGAAAGGTTTGAAAAGGAACAGTGCCTTTAAACCTTTAAAGCCATGGGAAAAAAGGCAATAGGAATAAAATTACAAAATTCGTTTCCCACTAAACCACCAAAAAATTTGTTTTTCAAGAGTATTTCGCAAGAAATGGCTTTTTTCTGCATACACAAGTAATATCTTGATAAGCCAGCAACTCAAACAAATGTCAAAGGTATCTCTAGTTCTTCCAGATTAAATGAGGAAGAGAAAATTTAATCTACACACGGAATATTTACACCAAAATATATTAACATAGTTATGTGATTTAATCTTAATATTGTGCAAACACATATCACACATCTATTAATTTGATGTAAACACAAAAAGTTTTTACCTCTTTTATAAAAACTTTTTTTGGGGGGCTTTTAAAACCAATATAGTGATTCAATGTGAACATTCCTTCCTTTACTAAGAAGTTTAATAAAATTAAATTAGATGTGGACTTACTGCGATTAAAAAATAAAATAAAAATAAAAACTCAAAAAAGACGCAATTCAAGGAGATGAAGGAACTGTAGTGACGAGAAAGCAAAACAATGAAACTTGAACAAGTTTTTTCATACTCTTAACCTGCTTGTTATCTCATTAATCATTTACTAGTAAATAAGGAATTTCACAATAAATAAATATAAATAATAACTTTTCCAACAAACAACACACAAAATGATTAGTCATAACCAAAGCATTCAAACAAGAAAATATTAAAAACAGTAAAGTGAACACCTTTCTTCATGTCTAAATTCTCGTAACATCCTTGAATTTAGCTTAGTCATTATTTGTAATATAAGTATCCTACTGTCTTCCAATTCATCAATTGAAAAAAAAAAAACATTTGCTGAGCTGTTAGTAGTCATCACCAAACAAGAAGCTTTCATATCCAAGATTTATAATAAGATAAGACTAGCTCTTATATTATATATAGTCCTCAAGTAATTTAATTTCTACAAATATTAATTATTCATATGAAACATTCTTTAAAGATGACTACTCATGTGGAAAAGAATAGCCAACAAGAAGATCAAGTAGCATGTGAAGAGATTCTAGAGAATGTTTGGGCAAACTTCATATCCAAGAATGATCAAAATTCTCAAAGGGTGACAAATGAAAAATATTGGGAACAACTTCCATGGATATCAATGGGAGCTGAAACTTGGGAAGATATTCTTGATGGAATTATTATTCCTCCTCATGATGACAACAAAAATTCAAACAACGAATCAACAAGCAAAGATGATGAAGACGTTGTCAACATTGAGAAGAAGAAGGAGAAAAAGAAGATGGTAATTAATAATAATACGCGACACTATAGAGGGGTAAGGAGGAGGCCATGGGGAAAATACGCGGCAGAGATAAGGGATTCATCAAGAAAAGGAGCTAGAGTTTGGCTAGGGACATTTACTACTGCTGAAGAAGCTGCTATGGCTTATGACAAGGCAGCTTTGAGAATTAGAGGTCCCAAGGCCTACTTAAATTTCCCACTTGAAATTGTTGCTCAAACCATGGGAATATCTAATTTTCCTCATGAAAAAGAACGGACATTTTCATCATCAAGTCAACATAATTCAAGGAAAAGGGTATCAAGGGATTGGAACATGTATGAAAATTTAGATGAAATTAATCAATTGCCTGTGGAGAAGAAAATTATGAGAAGCATGGAGGAGGATCTTTTGAATGACTTGGATATCCTAGAGTTTGAGGATCTTGGAAGTGATTATTTGGATAGTTTATTATCCTCTTTGTGATAGAACAAATATTGTAAGTTTTACATACAATATAATTAGGGAAGATACAAGATAATGAAAATTAAAATTCTTGGGTATTACATATGTATAAGAATTAATTATTGGATGAATCATGATTTTGTATAAAATTATGTGCCACTTGATTTTAGTCACCACCTCTTTTATCTTTCATCAATATTGAGTGGCAATTTTTTTTATATTATTGTCTTTTGTTGAACACATTTGGCGGTAAGTATTTTGGGACATAGGAGTGTACAGTATTTATGTACGTGGTATACTTTTGAAGTATATAATTCATATATTTTAAGGTATATAATAGTGTGATTCAATTATTCATACAGTTTTTATACCATTAAGGTAACAAAATGTGAATTGTATAACTAAAAAGTATATAATGTACATAACTGCTACGGGGAAAATTTTTAAGGGGCCAATTTTGGATTCTAATACGTTCTTTGTCTCAAATTAATTAATAGTCACTTCAGTTCAAAAGTATTAATCCAAAGTAATTATTATTTTAGAAATATAAAATTGAAATTGATAATTATTTTTTTCAATCAAATAAGAATAGTGTTAGATTGAAGAAATTAATCTTAGCTAAACAGAATTGAGAGAAGAGTTGGAGATTTTTTCTTTCATTCTCATTCACTGAAGAAGAAAAAGAAGTTGTACAGTGTTTTATACAAGTATAACAAACTTAACAAACTTCTCTAACAACTAATTAGTATGGGACCTACTATAACTAACTTCTAACTAATTATATCATTAGGCTAGCACGTGCTCAACACATGTTCACTTCCAATACTCCCCTTCAAGTTGGAGGGTGCAGAATGTCCACCACTTCCAACTTGGTCATCAAATACAGATGTTGTTGCCTGCTCAGTCCCCTTGTCATCAAGTTTGCTTGCTGATCATTTGTTCTTACAAACTCAGTTTTGATTGTTCTATCTTTTATCTTGTCTTTTACAAAGTGACAATCAATTTCAATGTGTTTAGTTCTCTCATGGTACACTGAATTTGCTGCTAGCTGAATTGCTGCTTTACTATCACTCCAAACTGTCACTAGTTGATGTATCTCCACTCCTAGCTCCTTAAATAAGCCTAGTAACCAAGTAACTTCTTCCATAACAGCTGTTATGCTCCTATACTCAGCTTTGGCTGAGCGTTTGGATATTGTTTGTTATTTCTTGGACTTTCATGAAATTAATTATTCACCAAACTTCACTGCATAACCTATAATGGACCTTTTTGTGTTTGGGCATGCTGCCCAATCTGAGTCACACCAGCATGTTAGCTCCTGTGTAGGTTGTGGTCTAAATATAAGACCCTTAGCTCCTGTGTAGGCTGTGGTCTAAAGATAAGACCCTGTCCTGGTGCATTCTTCAAATACTTGACTATTCTAATGGTTGCATCCCAATGTGAAGCCTTGGGTTCTTGCATAAACTGGCTCAGTGTTTGAACTGCAAAGCTAATATCTGATTTAGTGATAGTGACATATAGGAGTTTCTCTCTCAACCTTTGATACCTTGAAGCATCCTTTGGGTCTTTATCACCCTTGACACCAGTAACTCTATCATATTCCACAGTTGTTAACTAGTTTATACTTCTAATGGTGTGGCAGATGGCTTTATGCCTGTTAGGCCCATCTCTGAAATATGTTCCGTTTTGTATTTCCTTAGATTAAGGACAATACCATGCTGTGACCTCAAAATCTCTATACCAAGGAAATATTTTAGTTCCCCTAAGTCCTTGACTCTAAAACTATGATGTAAAATTCTCTTAGCCTCTTCTATAAGAACACTGCTATCCCCAATGATGAGTAAATCATCTACATACATTAGGATTATAACAATGTTATCACCTGATCTCATTGTAAACAATGAATAATCATGTGGACTTTGTGTGAACCCTGTAGCTATTAATGCATCGGTCAACTTTATATCCCACTATCTTGATGCCTGTTTCAGACAATACAAGGACTTCAATAACTTGCATACCTTAGGCTCCCCTTGTCTCTTGAACCCTTCTAGTAATTTCATATATACTTCTTCATAAATATTTCCTTGCAAGAATGTATTGTATACATTCTTTTGATGAAGTTTTCATCTTTTTGATGCTGCTAGTGAAATTACTGATTTTACAGTAATCATCTTTGCTACTGGAGAGAATGTCTCATGATAGTCTAGGCCTTCTTTTTGACTATATCCTTTTACCACTAATCTTGCCTTGAATCTTTCAACATTACCATCTGTCTTATACTTAATTTTATACACCAATTTGGAACCTACTGCATTCTTCCCATTTGGAATATCAACAATCTTCCATGTATGATTGTCTTCTAGAGCTTTAATTTCTTTTTTCATGGCTTCTATCCACTTTGTATCCTCTGAAGCTTCCTTAAAGTTTCTAGGCTCAGTCAGACTTGAAAACTTGGTCAAATAGCCTTTATACTTGTTTGATGTTGCTTCATATGAAACATAATTGTTTATAGGATATGTGCTAGTTTTATCATAACTAGCATTGGTGACATAATCATTTAACCATTTAGACTGCTTAGTGATCCTAGTTGGTATGTCACCAGTGACCACAAGAAGAGCAACATCATCTTGCAATGAAACTTGTTCAGCTAAACTATGTTCTAAACCAACATCAAGTAGTTTAAAAATAGTTTCAAGTGTCTCAACCACTTTTTGCACTGCATGTGGAGCTAATGTATCTGTAATAAAAATAACTTTATTATTATTGTCAGGTGAGAGTGGCCCTCTTGCTGCTACTATAGAAGACTGGTGAAGAGAAACAGGAGCTGTGGAATCATAATAAGTAGGAACTGGATACAGTTAGAGAAATGTATCAACATTTGAGTCTGAAATGTTGCTAAAAGAAAACTCAATTTCTCTGAATACCACATCTCTACTGACAAAAAACTTGTGGGTGGATAGATCAAGCATGACATAGCCTTTTTGGATTTCTGAGAATCTCAAGAATACAATTGCCTTGGCTCTAAAAGCAAACTTGTCAGATCTAGGTAAGGTAGTGACAAAACACAAACATCCAAGTACTCTCAGATGATCAAGATTAGTCTTCTTGTGAAATAACAATTCATAAGGAGTGTGATTATTCAAAGCATTGATAGGTAGTCTGTTCATCAAATAAACTGCACCCTTGACACAAAAATCCCAATACTTAATTGGAAAATCAGCTTGAAACTTGATTGCCCTGATCATTTCTAAAATTTACCTATGTTTTCTTTCAACCACCCCATTCTGCTGTGGTGTATAAGGACACATACTTTGATGAACTATACCTCACTTTGTAAAAATCACAACACTGGAAACTAAAAAATTCAGTACCATTATCTGATCTAAGGGTCTTGATTCTGCAGTTAAATTTTGTACTCACAAAGTCAAAAAACTGTTTCAAAACAATAATTACTTTAGTCTTTAATTGTAACAGATAAATTCAGGTATACCTAGTGTGATCATCAACAATAGTGAGAAAGTAGTTCTTCTTATCAAATGTAGGAGTTTTGTAAGGACCCCACAGATCTAAGTGAACCAATTCAAAAGATTTACCAGCTCTAGAAATGCGTAAAGGAAATTGCATTCTAGCCTGCTTTGCTAAGGGGAAAATCTTACAATTGTTATGCACATTATGATCAGTCTTATTCTTGAATTCTACTATAGTCTTCATAGTGGATATGGAGGGATGACATAATCTTTTATGTCATAAACTGTACCTCTTATCAATATTTGCTAGGTAAACATATGCTTGACTTCTTCTTTGCTTAGCATGATCTTCATTTGATCCTTGAAAGAGGTATAATCCTCCTTGTAATCTACCCATTCCGTTCACCCTGCCACTGTATAGATCCTGAATGATACAGTGATCAGGGAAAATGTTGATTGAGCATTATAATTTCTTCGTCAAGTTTGACTCCAACAACATATTTCATTTAAAATAAGGCACAAATAACACATTTGAGATCTTCTCCTTTCCAAACAACTTTATGCATCCTGTATATATAATTGAAACTGTGCTTCTATTTGGTAAGTGCATTCTTAATCCCTACTAGGTTTCATACTATATATATTCTTTAATAACTTCTCATTTGCAGTAGCATGGTGAGAAGCAACAGAATCAACTATCCACACACATTTTTTAATAGAGACATCAGACAAGTTACAATATCTGTCATGTGAGTTTGATATTCTTCAGGGTTCTTGCCATACATATTGTTGTGTTGCTTCTACTGATCTTTTGAAGCATAATGACCACTTTTGCAATTACCATCTCTTTTCCTGCTCTCATCAGCATACTCACCTCTATTATCATTTTCACCTGCATATTTCTGTAATGTCCCGTTAGGTCATTTTGAGAATGAGTCCTCCTCCTTTCATATGAGACCCTTCCCATAAAATTTTAATGGATTATTTAGACTATTCGATAACTTTGGTTGATTAGTTGAGAGATAATTTTAGAGAATTAATTTAACTGATGGGCTAAAGTGTTAATTTATTTAATACCCTATACCACTTTTCTTATATTTAATAAAATATATTAGTAGGGTTAAGCCATCAGATGAGCGACGGAGACGGAAAAAAAACCGGAGAAAAAAAAATACGGAGGAAGAAAGAAAAGAAATGGGAAAAGAAAAATAAAGGAAAAGAGAAAAATATAGATTTTCATTCCAAAGCGTCAAGGTAATTATTCTCATCCTTTCCATTAAATTTTCATGTGATTATGAACATATTTTTAGGGTATATCGGTGGAGAAATAATGTTGAAATAAGAAAATATGACCCTAGGGTTCTTCACATAAAATCTTAATTTGGGGGTCGAATAACGATCTGTTTTAGCTGAAATTTGACATGTGAGTTTATTTTATCATGAGTGAACATAATCAAAAAAAAATTCAGATTTGACTTTAATGACATAGAATGAGTTAGTTCCCGAATTTTGATATATTGATATAGACAATTAAATATTAGGTATATTATATTTTATGAATTTTATGATATTGGGGACATTAGAACCTAACCCTAGGCTTAAAATTTGGAAATATGAGGCTTGACATGTTATTTGACATCAACATTAGGAACTTGATTATAGATTTGGGTAAGTTTTGGGTCTAGGCTAGAGATATAATAATATGGGTGTTGTTAGTTTCAAAATCTTATTGTGGTTATTTATTTGATTAGATTATACTTATTTGGAGGCCCAACGAAAAGGAAAGGCTCAAGTACCGGAGTAATTGCTTGATTAATTAAGGCAAGTGAATTTCTAAACCTCAGTTTAAGCTTGTAGATGCTTGTATTTCCGTGTTATGTGTATTAGGAAGTAATGAGAATTGGACTGGGTTATTGACTGTATGATTGATCTTAAAACTGGAGATGAGGGGTATAAAATGGTGATCTAATGACATGTATTAGTGGAATTGATATATTGTGATTTTGGACATGTGAAATGACTATGTTGATGTGAGATAGGAAAAATTAATATTGTTGTCATGTTATTATCGTGAATTATATGAACATAAATTGATTGCATTGGTTCTGACATATTATGTGAGACTGAAAATGATACGAAACAAAAGAGGTCGGGCCACACGCTCTGTGGCAGGTATTATGAAACAAAGGGGTCGGGCCACACGCTCCGTGGCAGGATATATATATTGAGGGGACGGGCCACACGCTCCGTGGCAGGTTACATGGACAGAAATGTTCCCCATGGGTTCCGGACTGTAATTTAGTGGATGTGTACCGATAGGACAGGCATGCATCATCACATTGCATTGCATCGCATTTTGTTGATATTTGTGAATTCGTGTTTACCCCTTTATTGCTCGGTATATGCTGAACTTGACTTGATATGATTCATTGATGAGACTATTGATGAGTATTTGTGGACTGTATTACTGTTATTATTGTACAAGTGTAGAGTTGGGCTGGTTTTATGCAGGTTGTAGTTAAGGAGGTTCGGTTGGGAGGACAGGAGTACTTGTATCTATTAAGCTTTGCTTAGTTTTAGCTATCCACTTGCTGAGTACCGTGTTGTTTGGTACTCACCCCTTGCTTCCACACTTGTGTAGGTTGTGAGCCCGGACCTACTTGATCTTCTACTGTTTTTCCACTACAGTCGAGGTTATCAATTCCGAGTATTGAGGTAGCTGTTACATCCATCTAGCGGACACCTCTTACTCTTTTATTATGTTTTAGTCCTATTCTAGAGACAAAGACATTGTGACTGTATTCTCTTTCGTACTTCGGTAATGTATTAGTGGCTTGTACACGTGACAACTAGTTTTGGGAGATTTTGAGATTATTCATTTATTTTTGACTAAGTTAAACCTTATTTTATCTCAATTAATTCCGCATTTACTTTTCGTTGGTTATTAGGCTGACTCATCTCGGTGGGTTGAGATGAGTGCCATCACACCCGTATTTGGGTCGTGACAATTTCCCTTGAGCAAAGTCTACATTGTTAGCAATTGCAGTATGTGTCTCCTTTCTCCATCCCTCATTATTGTCCCTCTTGTATCTTTCTTTGTATCTATCATTTCTCCATCCTTCATGATAGTTATTGTCTTTCTTATAACCTTCATAATTTCTTTTTCATTTTTCTGTTATTATTTTTATCCCTTTCTGAAGGATATCTAACAAGTTTGTAACAGTCTTTCTTTGTATGATTTCTCATGTGACAATGCTCGCAATACATGGATCCTCCTCCTTTGTAGCCATCATTCCTCTGAACTTGCATTGTTATTGAATTGGATTTCTCAGCATTTGCTCTTTGACTTTCATCTTGCACTTTCAAGGCAAAAGCCTTGTTCACAGTAGGTGTAGTAGACTTTATCAAAATTTATCTCTTATCCTAATCATACGATTCATTCAAGCCACTCAAAAACTGCATTAACCTTGTTGCTGCAGGTACTCAATATAGTCCTTAGACTTTGGACAACCACAATTTGGGGAAGGAGCTATCAAATCATATCCACTCCACAATTCTTTCAACTTAGAGAAATACACTGATACTAGATTAGTTCCTTGTTTGAGATTAGCAATTGTTGTATGTACTTGGAAAATTTGCACTCGGTTCACTTTATCAAAACTCTCCTTCAGATCCTCCCAAATCAAGTATGCACATGATGCATAAACGATGCCACTAAGCAAATTCTCTGATACTGCGTTCATGATCCAAGATAGAACAATCGACTGTTTCCCATTGTTCATGAAGAGATTCATCAAATGACTCATTTGTACATGTTCCAATCACAAAGCCCATCTTTTTCTTAGCTAAAAAAGAGATTTTCATAGCTCGACTCTATACTCCATAATTCTCTAATCCTATGAGTTTCACCGGTGCTAAAACACATCTCAATGTGTCTGATGGATGCACATACAAAGGATGGCCATGTTTTATAACTATTGCTCCACTCGATGATTGCGATTGTGGAGAATCAGCAACTAGATCCTGATTATCAAACATTGTTCTTCAATTATTCTTCGAGATCCTTCAATTTTGAGCTTTAATGATCATCGATTTCTAGAGCTTTAGAACCTGCTCTGATACCATGTTAGATTGAAGAAACTAATCTAAGCTAAACAGAATTGAGAGAAGAGTTAAAGATTTTTGCTTTCATTCTCATTCACTGAAGAAGAAAAAGAAGTTGTACACTGTTTTATACAAGTATAACAAACTCAACAAACTTCTCTAACAACTAACTAGTGTGGGACCTACTATAACTAACTTCTAACTAATTATATCATTAGGCTAGCACGTGCTCAGCACATGATCACTTTCAATAAATAGCATAATAGATTATATCTTATATTCTTTTAATGAACATAAAAAGAAATAAAGCGACAATTACAAATAGGACAGAGGAGTAATAATATATGGTAATTTTTTTTTCAAAAGCCATTACCAATAGGCTGTGAGCCTAGAGATGTGGAGGGTTTGCTAGACCCCTACCATGTGACATATAAGTAGAAATACTTACAAAAGATTAGAGATATCTAGGGGTGTACATAGACCGGGTTGGTTCGAATTTTTTACAAATCAAACCAAACCATTTGTGTCGGGTTATTAAATCTATAAACCAAACCAAACCAATAAAAGTCGGGTTTTTTAATATCAATTTTTCTCGGGTTTTTTGGGTTTTTTCGGGTTTCTCGGGTTTTTTTGGGTTTTTCGAATTTTTCATAGTATCTAATAAAAAGCATAGAGCAGTGCTTCTTAAAAAGAGTTCTAGTACAAAATATCAACATATAAGATGGACGCAGAACACTGTTTGAAGTTTTAACTTTATAAGATGGTTTTTTTTTGTATATTATTTAGATGGGCTTCTCAAGTCCAAATATAAATGTAAGAAAGAAAACAAAAATTATAAAAAAAAATTAAAAAACATTTATAAATTACATTTTAATAAATATTTTTATGTATAACATAATTTAAAAGTAGTATATCTATAATCGGGTCGGTTTGGGTTCGGTTTGACTTTTTTTAGTTAAAACCAAATCAACCCTATAATGGTCGGTTTTTTTTTTCATACACCAAACCAAGTCAAACCAAACCACTAGTCGGTTTTTTTTTCCGATTTGGTTCGGTTTGTCGGTTTGGTGCGGTTTATCGGTTTGCCCTGTACAGCCCTAGAGATATCTATGCCTTGCACCTTTATCCGTCCCCTATCACTATGATTTTAATTTTAAAAAAGAAACAGAAGATGACTTGACTTTAAGATCTAACTCTAGATCACCAAAAAAGAAAGTCATAATTTTTAATGAGAGAACATATTTTTTTTTATGGAGGCAAATTCAGAATTTAAATTTTATGATTTTAATTTTTTGAGATTCTTAATATTGTAGCTATTATATTTTAAAGTAATAGATAGGTTCACGTCTACTATTAATTATTATTTAAATAATTTTTTTACATAAATTAATATTTCACATCAAATTGTTTTAATGAATTCAATTAAATTCGCAGCGACAATGGTGCATCCGCCTTAACCATCGGAGGCATATATTCAAGAGGCTTGACTATCCATCTTGTTATTATGAATTGACAAGAAATATACAATATGGATCCTTCTGTAGATGTTTGGTAGGTATCTAACACAAATATTGCAGACTTCATTGATTACGTATAATGCTTTTCTAGATGGGAAGACCTTTGAAATTTTTTATAATTAGAATTTAGAAATTAGACGTCCTTTGGTCCTGATGCCTTTATACATTGTATGAATTTTCTTTCTTCTCTTTTTGGTAAACGTGGGGCAAATATTTTTATGTTTGGATTTCTATTAATTGTTCCCGAGTAGTTTATATTATATGAAACGAAAAGTCATCAAGTTATCTTTTTTGGAAAGATTAATCATTTTTTCTGTAAATAATATCCTTTGTTAATTACAAAATATATATATTTGTTAGATTTTCTTTTATTATGTAGTGGTCTAGAAAAAAGTGGAGATGAAGGGAAGTCAGAAATCGATATTACCAGATTATAAGTTATAATAAGTCTGTTCTTTAAACAGTTTTTTTATCTCAAAAAAGATAATATATATATATTTTTATATGGCGGTTACGTAGGGGAGTCAAGAGTCAACTTTGGATAATTACAAAGTCAATAAGCAGATATTGAATCTCAATCCTTTCTTTAATTTAACACTATCCCCGTGTGTCGTTTCACTGCTGACCACTAGGCTGGTGCTCTCGACAAAAAATTAATTTCTCGACTTTTATTCATATATTAACATTAAAAAGTTTACAAAACAGTTATAAATTATTAACTATGAACACATTTATTATTTTAAGTTAATCATTATACAAAACTCATATACTTCAAAATTAGAATCGCTAATACAAGTCCGGTGTTGTTAATTGTTATCATCATAAATGGGACTCGATCGGGAGTGTGACGTGTTTGGGCGATTAAGATAAGTCAATTAATTAATAAATGAATTGATTATATTCTGCTCAACGTTTGCTTTTTTTATCAAAATGGGCAGGCCAATTTTGACAAACAAGTCATAATTCAACTTGTGAATTTTGTATTGTTTTTTCTTTTATTAATCATGAATAATATATCAATCAAACTGGAATATTTTTTTTGGATATAATAATATTGTGTTTGATTTGAGTTCTTTAGGGAAAAAAATTAGAAAACAGAATGTGTATATTACAATTTATTACTAATTATCCTAAGCAATCTTTTTACACATGATTATAGCGTGAAATATCGCTGCAAACAATTCAAGAAGAGAATTTTTCAAGCACATAATAAAATTAAAACAGGGGAATCTTAGTATGTCATTTCGTAAAGATTTTTTCCACTAATTTCGTCCCCATTTTTTCTAAAAGATAAAATAAAACTAGAAGAAGAATAGATAGTTAGACATTTTAACACGTCTAAATTATGGTCGATGTGTGTCAACATACTATCAGCTTAGAGCGCCAAGAAATTCTCCATGCACAGCTCTGTCTTAACATCTTGAGAAAACTCCTTGGAAATTCTTGATTCAAATGCATCATTCGTTCCACTTGAAACTTCATTTATACTTGAATTTGAACTATTAGTAGTAGCGTAACTATTTGAGCTCAAACTTAATTTTTCTACTGAAACAGAGGCTGTGACTATTTCAGATGGGAAATTGAGGAGCGCTTTAGCACCTCGCATTCTAAAAGCCGCTCTATCATAAGCTAACGCAGCTTCTTCGGCTGTTTCGAACGTCCCTAACCATACTCTCGCACCGTGTCTAGCCGAATCACGAATTTCCGCAGCGTATTT
The DNA here is from genome assembly GCF_947179165.1 of Solanum dulcamara. Classification (NCBI taxonomy): domain Eukaryota; kingdom Viridiplantae; phylum Streptophyta; class Magnoliopsida; order Solanales; family Solanaceae; genus Solanum; species Solanum dulcamara. The sequence continues at coordinate 47,010,900 of NC_077247.1, forward strand.
ACCCCACGGACGACGTCGTACGCCTCTGTATTTCTTGCCTATGGATTGTGACGGACGAAGGATATTATTTCTTGGAAGTAATTGGTTTCTTTGGGGTAAATATGGGATGTTAAGAGCATTAGCTTCATTAAGGACTTCATATAATACCATCTCTTGTGAGTCGTTCTCGTTGAGAGGTAAATCACTTTGGGGAGTTGGAACCATAGCTATAGTAATTAGAGGAGATTTTTGGTTTGTTGGAAAAAGGATTAGTGTAATGAGGTAGTATTTAACATGAAGAATACTAGAAAAGTAATCGTGGGGTTTTATGAATTTTATGTATCTCGTGGAGAAAGAGGAAGGTATGAGGAAACAAGAGAAAAATAGTTGGTGCCTTGTTGGGATGTGGACATGGTTTAGTTAATTAATTACCCCTTGTTTTCGTTGATATTTCAAGTATAGTTAATTGTTGACATGTACCATGATGTATACTTGGTTTAAGAGGAAATGTCAAACCAGAGAATTGATGCCTTTTATTAAGAAAGAAAATTGGACGTAATCTGACCATCTTTAGAATAAGGAAATCAATTGCCTCGTTGAAGACATCTTTTAAAGGTGGATATCATTGGTAAAAACGTCGGTTTAGTTCACATTAAATGATAAAAGGTTTTGAACTCGATTTATACATGTATTGTATTCAAGATTTGAATCATAGTTATTCGATTGAATTAAATTCGTAATTTTATGTGCATGCTAATTTTCAACAAGAAAGGAAATATGCTTAGTTGTAGTCATTTACAATGAAATAAGAACAAATAAGATGAGATAATGCTCTTTGAAGAATTATACTCGGATCATATAAATTAGACTAGTGATTTGAATTTAATGATATGCAAATGTTATATTGTTTGATTAGATTTTCCACTCTTGATAGCAAAGGGGGAAATTTGCAATTCAATGGCACATATTCATTATTTGACCCAATAGAAGAAACTCACATTTGACAGTTCTAGAGACTAAAGAACGATGTGACTTCACTGGGTTCGCAAGGGTTTCCTTGGTCTATTTAGTGGGCCCAATAATAAAGGATTTAATATTTCCAAGACATTTTGTTTTACAATTGACTTTAATAAATAGACTAGTCTTTAACAAACAAGGTTCATGAATCGTGAATCAGCAACAAATTAAAAAAGAAAAGGTACTAATTTAGACTTCTATTTGCTTGACTTCTTGTCGTATGAATAGGATCAAACGTCTACTCATTTCCCTAATATATAATGATGACGATAATTATTACTACTAGCGACGTATATTTTAATTTGTTTGTTTGATTTTGATTTAAGATTTTTTTTAATTTTATAGTCTTAAACTAGTGATATGTAGAATGTATTAAAATATTTTTAATTTTGCGTTCTTAAACATGCTACGTGCTACGTAAAAAATTAAAATTAAAAAGAGCAAAAAGAGACATTTTCTTTTTAAATAGACTAAAAAGAAAAAGTAAGATAAACAAATTGAAACGGAGAGGAAGGATGAAGAACGATAGTTATTTGTTTTATTTCATACAAGGAGGTTTTCTAGTCCTAATTTAATTTGATTTTGTTAGTATTATAAATAGAGATGGAAGAGTTTTTGAGTTGTTAAGTAAAGTCTCATATCTCTTCGCCATATATTATATATTCCTTTGAATACTTTTATTTCCTTCACAATCTTATTTCACGTGGTTTTGAACAATGATATTGAGATATAAATGACTAATTATAATTCTTTTGGAATGACGACAGGTATTAGATTTTGATACTCCTAACATATATGATAAGAATTTTATAAAAGCAGTAGTCTTTGGCTGCGAATTTATAATAATATGTATAATTATCTTTTTCAGCTGTGGATTATTTGCAAGACTGCAACAAGTATAATATTAGACATACCCTCCTAACATAAACATGGTGGAAAATATGAACCCCAAAGACACGACAAATCACATAAACTGTGTCCACATTTGTTGTGCCAAATTAGGTGTAAATCTGTTTTTTTTAAAAAGAGACATGTATGTTTATAAATATTATTTAATTCGGTATACATAGATCATGTCAAAATAGTGAGTGTAATTTAGTCTATGTGGTTGCGAAATTGAATTAAAAATAAATAAATTACGTGGTAAGACAGTTCTTAAGACTGATATTTTTTCAATATTACAAAAATAAAAGTTTTGTTAGATGTATATAGCAGATTTTAAGAATTAAAAGAGATAATTATGATTCCTAATTTAGTGATATAACAAATTTAAGAAGTTAATCAAAAGCATAATACATATCTAATGTGCTATACTCTTTTGGAGATTGAATCATCTCTAGTACTCTCCAAGTCTGGTTGCGTATGTTCACCTTCAAATAAAACATGATGATTATTAGATATGCATGGTTAAAAGTTAAATATTGAAGGTATCATAATCTTGAAATTTCACATCTAATAATACTTCATTATATCATGAAATTAGCACTTCTGTTATCCGTGTTCATTAGCAAAATTTCTTATAGTTTAACTTAACACAATCGGTGTATATAAAAATATTTCAGTATCAAATCCCTTAAAAGATATTTAGGAATATATTTTGATAAAAAAATGGAATATATAATCTTGAAAATAAGGTCGATAAAGCTTTATACAGGAATGGTTCAATAGAATGGGAGGCTTAAAGCAGTGGCAGAGCCAAAATTTTGATTTAGGGGTTTAAATTTTGAAAAAGTAGACACAAGAACTTGCCGCATGAACTTGCCATCCTGAGCTATAGGTGGCTCCGCCCCTGACTTAAAATCAGTGTTTTAAAAAAAATAGATCTTATGTTAGTTTAATAACTTTTTATATATATTTTATTCTCATAAATTTTTAAAATATATAATAGATAATTATAATTTGATTGTTTTTTTTCAATTATCAGTATAAGATTTCTTGTAATAATCCTTAAGACATGAATAAATATATATATAAATAAATTTACATTACATAACACCACAAAGATTTATATCTTAAATAAGTTCTTATTAATTATAATTTTAAAAACGTTTTCAATTGAATCAATTGTTATATAAATTATTAAAATATTCTAGAAATAATAGAAGTATTTAAAAATAGAATTATGATTCATCTAATTATGCCAATTAGAGTATCTTGTTATAATATTTGGTATTACTTTCAATTACAAAAGTAGGTCAAAATCATCAAAATTGTTTAATGTGTTTCAAATTGAAGTAAATTAGAAAAATTAAGAAATAGAAAGTAACTCTAAATTTAATTGCAAACAACTTTTAATTATAATTAAATCAGTTGTATTTTAAGAAAATAATAAATTTTTAAAACTATATGCATAATGATTGGTAAAAGACTTGACAACAAACTATTTAGAAAATTTCAATTAATACTAACAATAAATATATATATATTAACATTAAGAAATTTTGAAGCCTTATTTTTCGGGGGCCTAAAACGAGTGACTTGACTTGAGCCATCCCTGGCTTTATAATGCATGCATTAATTTGGTGTATTAGTAGTACCTTGTTAGGTACATTTTTTTCATGCTATATATTACTAATGCTTGCATTAGTTATACACTTTATTGTGTATTAAGGTAGATATTACCAATACCCTGAATTTCTAGATATTACTAATGCAATGAGATTTAATGCATGCTTTAGCATGGTTAAAGACTCAATTGCTCCTCAAAACTTTTTTTTTACATGTTTTCCACCACATCTGTGGAGGGTATTTTTCTATTTTTAATATACCGAACTAAACAATGCATAAGAAATAATTAATGCAAATATTACTAATACACTCTATTTAGCATTATTCTTATACACTCTACTAAACGATCCAAGAAAATCTTAATGCACTATCAAGTCATCTAAATATCTAGAGGTAAGTTACTTGAAATATAGGATCTGACATCTTGAGAATACGAGATGTTACACTAACTGTGTATATACAATAAACTTATAAAACATTTACCTGGTAAATCGTTGGGGTTATAGTTAGTGAAGTCTTGTAGAACTGTTGCAACATCTTCTGCTCTTTGATTTCTTCCATCTTCAACATGTCTTCCATTAACACTAGGATTCACCATTGTCCTTGTACCATTAGCAATACTCGAGTCAACAAAAGAACCAGATCTACAACTTGATATTATTGGACCATGTCTAATAATTGGGCCAGCCGAAGAACTTGAAGTAGTAATAATTGGCCCAATTCCCCTTCCTCGTACATGTCTACCACAACAAATTGGACTCACAAATTGATCACTTTGTTCCTTTCTTCTTCTTCCTTGGCCCAAATCAACATTGTTGTATGGAAATCTTTGTTGATGTAATTGAACATGATGAGCACCATTATTATATGTAGCTGGATGATGAACAATTCCTTGGAGTCTTGGTATAAAACCATTTCTCATTTGTTCAATTGGTCTATTATAATGACTTGGAAAATCATCATATCCAAACACATTGTTGCCACCACCAATATTAATCAACTCATGACCATTACTAGTAATTCCTTGAGTTTCTCCTTCATGTCCATGCCATGGTAATAGGTTAGTATAATTTGGTACATTTGAGCTCAACATATTATAATCTTGTTGATTATGATTAGTATTATTTGCAATATTTTCTCTTGGTGCCACCATATTATTATCATCTACTGCCAAAGGGGCCAAGTACCTAGTTGTACTCTCTGATGTTGTTGTTGGTGGAAGATGAGGTACATCCGGCAATTCAACAATTTGTAATTGTTTGTTCCTTTGTTCCTCCTTAAGCTGTTGTTCCAACTTCTTGTATTCCCCTAAAGGTCCGTGAATTGGATCTTCCTGTCATCAAGAAATTTTGTTAAGATCGTTCAAGATTTACTAATATATAAATATCTAACAAAAGTAAAATTTGACCTATGTACATATTTATATATATAATGTATAATTTTATGACAAAGGGTATTCAACTTATCGCACTTAATTTTAGAGCCAACTTATATTCAATTTTGTTAAGGTTGTTCAAGATTTACTTAATTTATATATATCTATAATATAAATATAAAGAGTAAAATTTCACCTATATATAGGTAGGTATACCTAGTATAATTTTTTGACTAAAGGTGTTCGACTGACCATCTTTCAGGTTCCGCATAAAAGCCACAAAAGTTAAAGGTTCAATGTACAATAAAACCTTTAAAATTGAACTCTATCATATATCAAGTTTAAATTTTGAATACATCCTCTAATTGAACTAATCATCTTTGCGATGAACAATAAAATATATATATATATATATATATATATATATATATATGCAAATTGAGAACCTTAAACTCGTTAAATTCAAATTATGAGTCTGGCTCTAGTACCTGCCACAACTTTGCTTCCCACAAGAAGGACTTGATAGATTCATCCTGTTGAGCAACATCATCTAAGCTCTTGATCTTTTTTGTAACATTAGAGATACCAAAAACCTTGTGAACCCCAAGGAATTCATCCATCTTGCTTGCTGGAAAGTGGCGCCACATAACGCAGTTCCCTTCAATACACTTCTTTCTCTGATGCTTGCACGAAGCACATGCAGGACGATTGCTACATACTTCGTGCAATTCGTCTTCTGCATTATTATTATTATTGTTGCTGTTGTTGCCATTGTTGTTATTTGGCATTGTTGATGATCCACCAACAAGGCAACAGAGTAGTAGAATATTGTTGTACAAAAGCTCTGAAAAAAACCACATTATTGTTACGGTTGCATTAATTTAGGGTACATGATATTTTGTGCATAATAAGTTAATTGTAATATGGATGAAATATGAAGAAGTTTGATTCCTTTATAGGAAGAGCAAAAAACGGAGGCGAAAGAGTACAAATAGGGTTCTAATAGTAGTATTTCTAGTAAGGCAAGAAAAACTAATATAATCTAACAACAAAAAATATATTAAAAATAGTATATCAAAGTCGATTAAAAGGATATTTTTATTATTTGAATAAATATGTACTGACTTGTAAATCTTGTTACTATAATATTTGTAAAATTTAATGTGATACTTTGGTTAGTTGGAAAATTATTTTTATCAGATTATATACTTATTAAAATTTATCATAGTAATTTACCTATAAACCCTTTCTTTTTCATAGTTTTGGGACAACTTAATAATGCTGAAATTAAATATGAAATTACGAATTGTGTATCGCAACTTTCATATTATTAAAAGGCATTGATAGGACAATGGGTCTCTAAAACTGCCTGCGAAAAGTTTGAGTTCTATTAATATTATATAATCAGGGCGGCTCAACCATTCAGTAGCTTAATTGCTTTAGGCCCCCGAAAAATAAGACCTCAAATTTATTCAATGTTATATATAAATATAAATAATTATATGTTTATTATAAATATTAATTGAAATAATTATATGTTTATTATATCTTAAAATTTTACTATATTCTAAAAATACAATTGATGTAGTTATAATAAAAAGTCGTAGATAATTAAATTTTCAGTTACTTTCTAGTTCCTATTTGTGTAATTCACTTTAATTTGAAATCAATCATATTTTAACATTGGCTTTATAAGACTGTTTTTAATTCTTTAAGGTGTTTTCTTAGACATTTCAAGCTCAAACTAATTAGATTATTAAATAATTAAATTTAAAAAGATATTGTCTTAATTTTGAATGTCTTCTAAAGTGTAACAATCACTAGAATATTATTCAATGTTATATATAAATATAAATAATTATATGTCTATTATAAATATTAATTGAAATTTTCTTAATAGTTTGTTGTTAATCTTTTATCATTTATTATGCATATATTTTTAAAATTTTACTATATTCTAAAAAATACAATTGATGTAGTTATAATAAAAAGTCGTAGATAATTAAATTTTCAATTACTTTCTACATATGTATATTTGTGTATCTATATATGTTTCAATTTCAAAGCTATTACGTGTATATGTATATTTGTGTTTGGTTGATGATTGATACATATGTTTATCGATGTAAAAATTTTCAAAGTTATTTTGTACATCTGTGTATCTGAGATATAAAATGTATTTAACATCTGTCCTCTCTCTTCAAACCCTCGCTCACCTCTCTCGATCTCGATCTCGCTTGTCTCCCTCTTATAGCTAAAAATGTTACTGTAAATTGTAATTAGGTAAATTATAGTGCTATTATTCACATTTATGGTCCATATTATAACTAGAATAAAGGGTCTGATATACCTCTCAACTTTGTCATTTAAAGCTGATATACTCCTCGTTATGAAAGTGGCTTATATATACCCAACTGTTACACAAATGACTCACATATACCCCAATTGTTATAAATGTTGCTCACATATACCCCCACTATTACAAAATAGCTCACATATACATTTTCATCTTAAGAAAGTGAAAAAAATATTTTTTTTGATTTTTAATTTTTAAAAATTAAATTTTTTTAGAAAGTGGCTCATATACCCTAACTGTTATACAAATGACTCACATATACCTTTTTCTTCTAACGGAGGTGAAAAATTTAATTTTAAATTTATTTTTTAAAGTTTTTTATTAAAAATATAATACATATAGGGGTATATTTGATCATTCTCACACATAATTTATTTATTTAGACTTTTTTTATTTAATGGCTAATTTGAATTTATTATTTTGATGGTAAAATTTATTTTTCTCACTATTTTTATTGTAAAATTTATTATACAAGCCCAATTTTTTTTCATAGATATAAAAACTAAATTATAATATAGCAAAAAAATAGTTTTAAATTACAATGTAATTTTAATTTTTGTTCTCTTTTTTCCATTCACACTTTTTTTATTTCTCTTATATTTACACTCTAGGACACTTTTTTTTTAATTTCTCTCAAAAAATGTATACCTCATACATGAATGTTTTTAAAAATTAAAAATCAAAAAAATATTTTTTTCACTTTCTTAAGATAAAAATGTACATGTTGTTAAGTGGAATGTCCACTACATAATTTATTAAAGTGGGGCCTACTGAAAGTGGGCAGCCCACTAATTTTCTTCTATCACTAATTGTCTTCTATATATATTGCCATGAATTGGCAATGAAAGAGGGCAGAGACAGAAATACATAAGATAATTCTCTTCTCAATTCTTTTCTAACTTGCTCTTATTTCCTTCCTCTTAAATTATTAAGTTAAGCTCAGTTTTATAACACGTTATCAGCACGAGGCTCCGGCTATTTGTTTTTGAAGGTAACAAAAGCGGTAAAAAATTTATTTAATTTTCTTTTCATAAAATAGCAAATATTTCAAAACTTGAATTTGTTGTTTTGGATATCTCTGGAAAAGATTACTCCTCATGGCATTAGATGCCGAAATTCATCTTGAATCGATGGGTCTGGCAGACACCATCAAAGATGATAACACGGCATCTAGTCAAGACCGTGCAAAAGCTATGATTTCCCTCCGCCACCATCTTGACGAGGGTCTTAAATTACAATATCTTACATTAAAAAATCCCTTAAAATTGTGGAAAAATTTAAAAGAAAGGTATGACCACCTGAAGTTGGTCATGCTTCCACAAGTACGTTATGACTGGTTAAATCTGAGACTGATCTACTTTAAAAATATAACTGAATATAATTTTGCTTTATTTAGAATTATAGCTCAGTTAACTTTATGCGGAGATGAAATCACGGAACAAGATAAACTTGAGAAAACATACTCCACATTTCCACCCGCGAATATGCTCCTGCAGTAGCAATATCACGAAAAAGGTTTTACAAAATATTCTGAATTATTATCTCACCTATTTATTGCTGAACGTCATAATGAATTATTAATGAAAAATCATGATAGTCGGCCTGTTGGTTCATTGCCGCTTCCTGAAGTGAATCAGACAAATTATAACCAACGAGAAAAAGGTCATAGCCCCAGTCGTGGTAGTGGTCATGGGGGAAAAAGAAATTATAATCATGATAATCGATTGACACCGAAAAAGGATCAGCAAAATAAAAGGTAGGGTAAGAGGCCAAAAGCGACTTTACCGAAGAAAAATTCAGAAAGTGTATATCATAGATGTGGAGGTGTGGGCACTGGTCGCGGACTTGCCGGTCGTCAAAACGCTTAGTTCAGCTATATCAAGCATCGTTAAAGAGGGCAAACAATAATCCAGAGACAAATTTTATCTCTGAGGACAATATTGAGCCCATGCATCTGGATGTAGCTGATTTCTTTAATTTTCGAGAAGTAAACATGAATGTTGATAAGCCCGATAATATTTAAATAATTCTCTTTTTTGTTGTATATATTAAATATTATATTTGTATTTTTCTAGATCCATGTAATAAAATAAAATTTTGTATAATAAATTATGTATTAATTATAATATTTACTTTCTTTCTTTGTGAAGAAAATATGGAAATGCCTCAAATTTTATTTGGATCAATGATCAATCAAGAAGATATTTGTGTAATTGATAGTGGAACAACTCATGCTATTTTTAAAGATGAGAAATATTTTTCCAACTTGCGTAGAACTAAAGTTAATGTTACTACGATATCTGGCAATTCCAAAATGATTGAAGTCTCCGGAAGAGCTACTATAATTCTACCTAAGGGGACAAAAATTGTTATAGAAGATGAACTATTCTCTTCCAAATCCCCAAGAAATTTGTTAAGTTTTAAAGATATCCGCAGAAATGGATATCATGTTGAGACATGAAATGAAATGAATACTGAATATCTTGGTATAACAAAGAGTGTCTCAGGCCAGAAATATATTTTGGAAAAATTATCAACTTTGTCGTCTGGCCTATATTATGCAAAAATTAGTGCAATTGAAGCACATATGATTGTAAATCAGAAGTTTGCTAATCTAATTATATTTGTGCTATGGCATGATCGAATAGGTTATTTTGGATCAATAATGATGAGACGAATCCTTAAAAATTCAACTGGACATCCGTTAAAAAACTAGAATATTCTTATGAATGATGAATTTTTATGTGCTGCTTGTTATCAAAATAAATTAATTGCCAGACCATCGAACCTGAAGGTTGGCATCGAATCTCTTAGCTTTTTAGAGCGTATACATGGAGATATATGTGGACCTATTCATCCACCTAGTGGATTGTTTAGATATTCTATGGTCGTAATAGATGCATCATCTAGATAGTCTCATGTGTGCCTTTTATCATCCTGCAACCTGACGTTTGCGAAATTGTTAGCACAAATAATAAGATTAAGGGCGCAATTCTCAGATTATCCAATAAAGGCTATTCGCCTTGATAATGCTGGAGAATTTACATCCCAAACTTTTGATGATTATTGCTTATCGATTGGGATAAAAATTGAACATCCTGTTGCTCATGTTCATACTCAAAATGGCCTTGCAGAGTCATTTATTAAGCGCCTATAATTAATAGCATGACCTCTTCTAATGAAAACAAAATTGTCAATTACTGTTTGGGGTCATACTATCTTACATGCAGCAGCACTTGTACGTCTAAGATCGACACATTATAATAAATACTCTCCGTCACAATTAGTATTTGATCATGAACCAAATATAGCCCATTTAAGAATTTTTGGTTGTGCGGTATACGTGCCTGTAGCACCACCACAACGTACAAAAATGGGTCCTCAACGTAGGTTGGGCATATATGTTGGGTTTGACTCACCCTCAATACTTCGATACCTTGAACCGTTGACTGGAGACTTATTCATTGCTCGATTTACAGATTGTTGGTTTGATGAAACATTTTTTCCGCCATTAGGGAGAGAGAAAAAGAAACCCGAAAAAGAAAAAGAAATTGTGTGGAAAGTTTCATCACTATCACATTTTCATCCACGTACCCGCACATGTGAGCAGGAGGTCCAAAAGATCATCCACTTGCAGAAAATAGCAAATCAAATGTCAGATGCATTTACTGATTTGAAACGGATAACTAAGTCACATATCCCTACAGTGAATGTACCTATCCGGATTAATGTCCCAAAAGGACCATCTACAAGTATCATAGCTTCTGAATCCCAAACACGCCAGAACCGTGGTAGACCGTTGGATTCAAAGGATAAAAATCCTAGAAAGAGAAGCGTGAGAAATAATAAAGATGATACTACAATCCTGAAGAAGGTCAAGATTTGAGTAATCCCGATATTCCTGAAGAAATCAGTGAACCCGAGACTCAAGTGAATGAAGAACTTTCAATAAATTCTTTCGGTGATGAGATAAATTTAGATCGATCTAAAATCACGGTTGATAATGTTTTTGCATATAATGTTGCACTTAACCTCATGCAAGATAGTGAAAATCTTGAGCCTAAATCCGTCGAAGAATGTCGACGTAGATGTGATTGGCCAGAATGGTAAAAGAAAATTCAATCAGAAATAGACTCACTTGCTAAACGTGAGGTTTTTAGACCAGTAGTCCAAACCCCCGAAGGTGTAAAACCAGTTGGTTACAAATGGGTTTTTGTGCGAAAACGAAATGAGAAAAATGAAATTGTAAGATACAAGGCACGCCTTGTTGCACAAGAATTCTCTCAAAGACCCGGAGTCAACTATGAAGAAACATATTCACCTGTTATGGATGGAATAACATTTCGATATCTCATTAGTCTAGCTGTACATAAAAATCTTGATATACATCTAATGGATGTAGTTACAGCTTACCTTTATGGTTCACTTGATAATGAAATTTACATGAAAATTCCAGAAGGATTAAAATTGCCTGAAACATGTAAAAGATCTCGGGAGATGTACTCAATAAAACTACAAAGATCATTATATGGTCTGAAACAATCAGGGCGTATGTGGTATAATCGTCTTAGTGAGTACTTAATAAATAAAGGCTATATAAATAATGTTATTTGTCCATGTGTTTTTATTAAGAAAACTGAATCAGAGTTTTTTATACTCGCTGTTTATGTTGATGACATAAATCTCATTGGAACTCCTGAAAAGGTCCAAAAGACAATTGAATATCTAAAGAAAGAATTTGAAATGAAAGACCTTGGAAAGACAAAACTTTGTCTAGGTTTGCAAATTGAACATTTAGCAGACGGAGTTTTTGTCCATCAATCTGTCTACACTGATAAAATCTTAAAAAAAAATTACATGGACAAAGCACATCCATTAAGTACTCCAATGATTGTTCGATCACTTGAAGTGAAAAAATATCAATTTCGACCTCTAGGAGAGGATGAAAAAATTCTTGGTCCTGAAGTACCATATCTCAGTGCTATTGGTGCACTTATGTATCTTGCTAACGCAACTAGGCCTAATATAACATTTTCTGTTAATTTGCTATCAAGGTATAGTTCTTCCCCAACGCGAACGCATTGGAACGGTATCAAACACATTTTGCGATACCTGAAGGGTACGATTGATATGGGTTTGTTTTATACTAACAAAGGTTGGGCAGACCTTATTGGTTATGCAGATGCAAGTTATTTATCGGACCCACATAAAGCCCGATCTCAAACAGGCTATCTATTTACATACGGAGGAACTGTTATATCATGGCGATCTACAAAGCAGTCCATTATTGCTACTTCTTCAAATCATGCTGAAATAATAGCAATTCATGAAGCAAGTAGAGAATGTGTGTGGTTGAGATTGATGATACAGTTCATCAAAGAAAGATGTGGTCTGGAAAATAATGTTAAAGTACCCACAATTATATTCGAAGACAATGCCGCGTGCATAGCTCAATTGAAAGGTGGCTTCATAAAAGGAGACAGAACGAAACACATTTCACCAAAATTATTCTTTACACATGATCTTCAGAAGAACGGTGAAATTGATGTACAACAAGTTCGTTCAAGTGATAATCTTGCAGATTTATTCACAAAGGCATTACCAACATCAACTTTTGAGAAGCTAAGGCATAAGGTTGGAATGCGCTGTCTCCAAAATATCAAATGAAGTTTTCATCAGGTGGAGTAAAATACGCTCTGCACTCTTTTTCTCTTAACCACGATTTTGTCCCACTGGATTTTCCTGGCAAGGTTTTTAATGAGGCAGCAATCAAGGCGTATTACCAGATCTGTGTACTCTTTTTCCTTCATTAGGCTTTTCCCACTGAGTTTTTTTCTAGTAAGGTTTTAACGAGACACAACATCAGAATAACTTAGTATATTATTTCTTGTAAAGTATTTTTATGTAGACACATTACACGTGGACATCCAAGGGAGAGTGTTAAGTGGAATGTCCACTACATAATTTATTAAAGTGGGGCCCACTGAAAGTGGGCAGCCCACTAATTCTCTTCTATCACTAATTGTCTTCTATATATATTGCCATGAATTGGCAATGAAAGAGGGCAGAGACAGAAATACATAAGATAATTCTCTTCTCAATTCTCTTCTAACTTGCTCTTATTTCCTTCCTCTTAAATTATTAAGTTAAGCTCAGTTTTATAACACATGTGAGTTATTTTTGTAATAGTGCAGGGGGTATATGTGAGCAACATTTATAACAGTGGTGGTATATGTGAGCAATTTGTGTAACGGTAGGGGTATGTATGAGTCACTTTCATAACGGGAGTATATCAGCTTTAAATGACAAAGTTGAGGAGTATATTAAGATCTTTTTCCTTATAACTATTTAGGCTTAAGTCATATGCAGCCCGTTAAAGTTGTTCGCATATTTCACTTAAACACCTCAATCTAGTCTTGCACCCATTAAACACTTAATATGTTCAAAAATGATTCCTATTAAACACAAAATATTGACATGGCAAAAAAGATATATTTCACCTTCCTTAAGGTCGTGAATGCTATCAGAATGAAAAGTAACTGAGGGGTTAGCTTAGGTGGGTAGCAATGGTGTATCATCGGGCCGATAAAAGCGATAAAATTTGATGGAGAAGAAGAAAGTGATGGATACGCAGCTTCCAGTGAAAAGGAAAACAAGATCTGACGAGAAGAAGAAGAGGGGTGGAGGCTGGTTTACTGGCTTTGAGGCGCAACGGCCCAGAGGAAAGGAAAGTAATGTCTGAGGGAGAAGAAGAAGAAGGGAAGGGTGGGGTGGGTTGTCGGTTAATTATTTCAAAAATAATTTTTTATATTCTGATTCTTTTTTGGATTATTTAAACAGGGTATTTTAAAAAAGTAATCCAATTGCCAGGTGTCATTATTTCATTGGTCTATTTGTTGTGATATGCGTTTCAGACACAACATGTTTGTCATTTTGTGTCAAATCAGTATAAATTTATTAAAATTAAAGTGTTTAATAGATATAAGGGTAGGTTAAAATATCTAATTAAAATATACGGACAATTCGCATATGACTTAATCCAACTATTTATGAAAATTCTCAGCACCCAAAAATAGGGGCATTTGTGTGAATGACCCAAATATGATTGATGTGTTCAGGGCCCAAATAGTTTTGAAGCCCAGTCCAATGAATATCCTGGAAACAGGACCCAGCCTTTGAAGGACCTACTTGACCTAAGATATTAACCGGCCCAAATTAAATTAGGAGAAATGTCTCTTAAGACTTTAGTCAGAATACACTATTCATCTAATAATACTTTTTAAATCTTTAAAATTTCAATTTCTTTTCACTGTTATATTCAAATTACCAGTCTTATTTATTTTCAAATAATTTAACCACAAACTAATAGGCGCTTAACCTTTAAAATTTGATAATATTTACATAGAATAGAAAAGAAAAAAGGACTGAATGTAATTGAAGATTATTAGAAATTCACCAGTAAATGTAGTTTCTCCTATATGGTGGCAACAACAAATATATTTTCTTGTCATTATCACAATGGACTTGCATTAAGGTAGGTTATCTACGTTACATTTTTTGAGATGTGTTGTTTTTCTGGACCTTACTAACGTGAGATATTTTTGTGTATCAAACAATTTTTTTATATGAGTCTGTTAAGCTGGACACTAACGATATATTTTGCCTCTACTACAATGAATATCTAGCGGATAAACGATCTGAATTTTGTTTAACCTCCCAACACTTACCGTATAAATGTGTTTTTTCATATTATTATATATACATTTAATATATAACTACATGTAATTATACAAAATAGAATTAATAAGGAAAATAATCTACTATGACATATTAAAATTCATCAATAATATAAAAGTTCTATATCATGTCAATATATATAAATTAAATTCTTTTAAGAAAAAGTGACAAAGTCACTGGCCAATCCAATGTGACTGTACGTAGGTTCATAGGACTCAATAACTTTGATTCATACGTTATTTATGTATTAAAGTATTCATAAAAATATTTACCCGGTTGATTTTCTTGGTCAAAAGACTTGTAGGTATGCTCTTTTCAGACATTGAAAATAGAATTTAGAATATTGGATAATTTGATACAAAATGAACATGTCATGATAAAACATGTCAAATGTCTATTGAAGGCTGGTTTCTCCTTTTGACTTATTATTCTATGACTTGAAAGCCTAGATTTCATGAGTGCTAACAAATATGAGACCTCGGATGTGTAGTACTATAGCATTATGGGCTAAAATGACATTCTTTGATTGAGGTTCTGTTCACAAAATTAACTAATCAAGCATGGGTCACATATCTAGTCAGATAAAAAAAAAATTGAAGTTTATCCGTTTCTTTAATAATTTAATTAATATATAATAATAACTAAATTTACAATTCATATTTTTGACAATAGTTAGTAAATTTATAACTAACATATATATATATAAAAATTTAAACAAAAACAATTAAATTTATGCGAACTCGTATATTAGCTAGTATGTAGTATATCGAGGGATAATGTGAAAAGGCAAATATTATAGGAATGATACATTCAGAAAGACTACATTTTTTCAACTAATTAACAACTCCTCCATAATTCCTTTATATTCACCTAATTTGAAAAAAATAAATCAATCACTTGTCTTATCTGAATCTCATTTCAAGCACCATAACTATATTTTTTAAGTTCAAAGTCTTTGGTGGTAACGATGATTATAATTAGAGTATCATGCAAAAGAAAAGAAAAACAGGTACTGTTGATGAGTCATGACAAACGTAGAGAGGAGGGATAATTATATTTCTGCAGAATTTTGTCTCATCTATCAATCATATATATATAGGTGCTATCAAATAAAACAAAAAGGAAAACCGATAGCATTACTGTTCTTTATAGCTGATAATACTGTTCTCAATCCTTTCCACGTTATCCCCCTAAACAAAAAAAAATTCTACAGAAAAGAAAAAAAATGTTTTTTTGTTTTTTATTTTTATTTTTGAGAATGGAGTAGAGTAGTTGAGGAAAGAGTAAGGTGATAGATACCATTGTATGCAATAAAGGAAGATTTTTCTTTTTCCCGAACGAAAAGACTAATGCAAATGATTATGTTTTATACACATATCATACACTAAAAAAATGTGATCCATATCTTTGAAAATGTGATATTTGAAAAAAGTTGAGAAAAGATATATGAAAGTTGAAGTTATGTTTGAAAATATTTTTAAGTTGAAAAAAATAAATCATGTCCAAAAAGTTGTTAATAACGAAAGGGAAAAGAGATCGAGCTCGGAAAAAAAAACTAAGGTAAGGAAGTGGTAAAAGGAATTAAGGAAAGAGAAATTGGAAAAGAGAAGAAAGGAAAACACATTAAAAACAAACAAATTAAAGCTGTTTTAAGTGTAGATGGACTACCACTTTATTCCTTTTACCTACTCCACAAGAAATAAAAATGCACTTCACGTTATTTAATACTTACTCTAAGAATGATAGTCTATTAGGCATATATTTAGCATTTTGATAGTTGTGGTATTTACTTGAATAATCTTTTCTCTTTTTGGAAGTAGTTTGAAAATTGTTTTAAGGTATATACCCCGTAGATGAAGACGAAGGTTGAGGGTTTCTAAAGTTTTCTTGTGGTCCTACAGTGTCTCCTGTGTTAATAAGAATTTGTAATTTTATTCTTCTATATTAAGATCTTCTATGCATAGACTATTTCATCTATGTCATTTATTCTTTCTTTTTAGGAATTTCTTCATTTGTAGACTCTTCTATGGTTTCTTTGTCTTTATATATATATATATATATATATATATATATATATTATGTATGTTGATCTATTAAAAGATTCTTCACTTTGTAATCTCCTTTTTCTCCTCAATTAAAAAAAAGAAGATAATTATGTAAAAGTATAATTGACCCAAGTACATTGCCAAAATGGCCTAAGAATTTTAAACTTTACCAAGTTTAGCCACTAACATATTGAGTGTCTTTCATCTCTCTTCCCTGCACACCCAAATCACATACTCTCTCTTTCTCTCCTTCCACCTCCCATTCTCTGTCCATGAACTTTTCATATGTGATTATTGGTACAAGAATTTGGTAATTAGTGATAGCTAAGTCGTTGACGATTTCTCTGATAAAGGTGGCTATTGCAATGGTATTGGTGGCATTAATCAACTTATTTGTTTGCTTTGCTTGTTCGGAGTGAAATAAATAGTCCTATATGTAAATAAAGCTGAGTGAATAGTAATAATTCCTGTTTTTGAAAAAAATCACATATTAAGTCAGTTTTTATATCCGTTATTGGAGTTACTGTGAAGTATAATTGGCATTTCGTTGAAATCATAGGCAATCATTGTTCGAAGATTCAAAATTTGAAAATTGAATTTCCGCAACTAAGCTTTGTTTCGAGTGGGTATGATCGCAAAAGATCAGTTACATATTGAGGAGATTAAATATAAAATTTTTTGGTGATTTGGTGTAGATTTTAAGGTGTTTTTCGATGAATCTAATTCTTGGAATCAAGGAAGGAAGAAGACGAAGCCACTTTTTTTGTATAATAATTTATATTATTGTATATAGGTGTATAATATTGTATATCAATTTTTTAAATATTTTTGTAAAAAATTATATATTATTATATACCGGATGTATAATGTTGTATACCAAACTATATTTTAGGCTAAAAATTTATAAGGTAAGTTTTGAACTATATTTTTATAATGTAAATTAGATAATTATATATTTTAAAAATTTTTAGTTTTCCGATTCTTCAAATTTGCAATTGTACTTATACTTTCACCGACAACATATACTATAGCTTAGGACATGAATGAACTTAAATGAAACGATATGGACTAAATCGATCACATAATTAAGCCTAACTTAAGGAGTAGTGAACATTTCATTATAAAAAAAAATATTCATTATATAAATTTATAGAATTTCTAATATTCAAATAGTCTTGAAAAATTTAAGAATAATTTGTGAAGAGCTACTTTTTGACTTTCTAGTTTTCTTTTAAACTTAAGGGGATAGGGACATGATTTTGTGGGAATATTGTAAGGGAACAGTACTATTGGTGTTATTCTGCGAAAGATTCAACTTGTCTAGTCCGAATCAAAGGATTATTGATATAATTTTACTCACTGTTGATGTATATATCAATTTAACG
This sequence comes from Solanum dulcamara, assembly GCF_947179165.1. Classification (NCBI taxonomy): domain Eukaryota; kingdom Viridiplantae; phylum Streptophyta; class Magnoliopsida; order Solanales; family Solanaceae; genus Solanum; species Solanum dulcamara. The sequence goes on from NC_077247.1 coordinate 47,029,302, forward strand.
AATAATAAAATATGTTTAAACTTATATTTTATTTTAAAATTATAATTAATTAATGCATATTTTAACTTTAATTTTTGTCTTTACTATACGAAAACAATATAATTTGATGTAAATATGTTATTAATATAACAAAAGTAATTCAGAAACACACTCTTATCTCAAAAAAAATGGGATTCTTCTTTAGAATGACAACACACTGTCCGCTAAGCACAGTGTTACCTTAGCTACTCCTTAAATAGACAGGACTAAACCTTGTTTTTCTAAAGCTTCCTTTTTTCCTACCACTTTAAGCCTTCTTCCTTTATCATCCCCTCCCCAACGGCTGCCAAAATATTATGTATTGAGTTTTAGTTTTTATTTCTTGAAGCATTAGAGTAACGGAGTCATAAATTTAAATAAGGAGAAGTAGAAAAAAATGTGTCAAGAACGATCAATGCTTATTATATAAAATTCAATTTTTCCATGACTTCAAGAGGTACCACTGCACGAATGCATTTTAAACAACAATAACAATAACAAATTCAGTGTAAATTTATAAGTGGAATATAAAAGAAGGTAAGATGTACACCTATGTTTATATGGGGGTAGAGACTCAAAAATCCTCCTCCTTTATCTTAGTTTGATGCCAATAATATGAACAAGCTCACACACAGTTTTAGCGGCGCATTTTAATGGATGATATTAAATCTACTTTTGTTTTCTTCCCTCACGAGCGATGTTTACATGTACTCTTTATGCATACCACTGGTTGAAACAGAAAATATAGACTTAGATTTACTTTATAGAGGTAAAATCAATAGTAAATTAATTAAGAAGAAGGGCCATCCACAGAATTCTTTGTCGAAGAGATCAGAGATGACTGTCTAAAAACATGAAACCACATTTCAAGCCATCAACTTCCTTAACGGGACCCAAATTTACATATGAAAAGCTAAGAAAAGGTAATCCCAAAAGGAAGAATAACTTTTTATACCATAAACAATTACCTATTTTTAGCATTTATAATTGACCTGATAAATATATAGAAGCAATTATTTCACATTACAGTGTACATAAGTCAATTAAAATAAAGAGTTTAATTTATATAACTAGTCAAGTCAGTGTATAACGAATCTTTTATTCAGCAACTCATACGGAGAATATTTAATTTATAGGTAATCCCCCTTTAAAATGTGAGATTTACAATTTTTAATATAACACAAGTTATACATGTTACACCAGTATAATAGTGACCTATTGATATGAACATTTGTTATTGTGACGATAATGTGTATAACTTGGAACTTATAAAAAGGTATAAAATGAAAATAAAGGCGCTTACAACCACCATGCTTTCCTTTCCTTGCAGAATAAGCAAGCAAGTAAACATGAAAGCTGGCAGAAAATATGTAGATGATGATATCATAGTTATTGGATTTTATCAGACACACATATATATCATCACACACTTAGTTTCATGTTGTCATCCATGTAAAAAAAAAAAAAAACTGAAGTCATCCATGTAATATATATAAGTTCAACATTTTACTAATTAATCAACTTAATTATATCATCTAAATAAAGAAATTAAACCCAAAAAAGGCGCATTTATATTAAAACAATATGTTGGTTTCATTTCATCATAAAATGAAACATAGTACACATAAACTAAGGACTTAATTAGATTTCTGTAAAAACTAAAATGTCCCTTCAAGTAACATACTAGTACTAATTAATTACTAACACTATTCCAAATTAAAAGTAACTAATTAATTAAAAGCCCTCCTTCTTGTTTTCTTCAAGGAGACAATGAAACAAAACACAACAGCAAACTGGCATAGTTACCCATTTCTTCTTCAACATCAACAAATCTGCAATCAAATATAATTTTTTTAAAAATGAATTTCCAAGAAAGGTCTTATAATGTACAAATGTAAAAAATTTAATAATTTGAAATAGGTACCAAATCAATTATGTCTTCGTTACATATGATGAGTGGATGGAATACTTGACGTGCGAAGCAAGTAGTAGAATGCACCATGCTGCAGTGGCTGAATGGTGATACCCCATTCATTAGTAATGAGCGGTTCACCAGATGAATGAATGAGCACTGCATCTTCACCGAACACTTCCCTCACGTTGAACGGTCCTATCCCAACCTCAAAAGCAACGTCATTGATAAACACGGTCGATTTCGTGGGACCCACATTATTTGGGTCCACGGCAACCCCTGCAACCACACGTACATGAGTACACAATCATGAGATAAATGGAACCAATGCAGTAGTCAAATATTAATGTGTATATAACTCCTCATGATCCATCCATGCGAACGTTTGGTCACAAAAAAAATTAGACAAGAAATCAGAAATTCGGGGGCCAAAGGACAAATCTAACCTTGTCTTATCTATACAAAAAAACATAACGTATGAGAAAGTGTAAAATGGAGTACTACTTTTTTGGCCTTGTAGAAAAACACTGTGTAAAAAGTGAACAGGCCTAGCCAGCATCAATCACTTCCATGAAATGCCAGTAGAAGCTTTTACTTATTATGCTTAAATTTCGTATGAATAGATACAAACATTTATTCTCATTCTCAGTCCAGGGCCAAAAAAAAAAAAAGAGTGGCTTTCAACTTTAAAGACTTTATATATCTTCTCTTTTGTCATGAAGTTAAAAGGAAAAAAATGTTAAAGTGCACATTCATACTAGAAATGGCATTATTTGGACTGAGTAGCCCACCATATACAAGTAAAGAATATAACACTTCAGTTACTCAAATGTCCTCCCCTACTCTACTCACTAGACATATATACAAAACTAAATAAAATGCTACTTTTTTCACCGTTTCAATTTATATGACAGTGTTAGACTGAACGCAGATTTAAACACATATGAAAAGTATCCTTAAAACTTGATCATTTTCCAAATATTATAAGAGAAAAAAAAAGTCATATAAAATGAAATAGACTGAGACGGAGTAAAAGGGTTACCTTGAATGTGACCGATGGTTGGAATAGTGGAAGTAGCAAGAGGAGAAACAGTTGAAGTAACAGTGTAACTCATGAGCTGTGACTGTAAATTCATTTTCTCATTTTCAACTTTCTTTGAACTATTAGGTGTTTGACTTATCCCCATCCATTCACTGAGAAAAAGTCCAGAAGACGAAGAAGAAGAAGAGTGAGAAAAGCTAGTTGAATCAGGGAAGCAAAACCCTTGTGTCAACGCAGAATGATCATGATTTGGCACTGGTGGTGGTGGTTGAACCGTGAAAAATAAAGGTTGTTCATTAGACAAGAACTCGTTATAGTTTTGTTGGTTCACTGAAGAAGTAGGAGAATTCAGTAAGTCCATCACATTCGACGAACCAATTGAGAAAGACAATGAATTCGGTGAGGATTTATCAGAAGATGATGAAGATGAAGTAATAATAGGTTGATGAGAAGAATTATTTTGTTGTTGTTGAGCTTTAGCTTGTAAGTGACGCTGTTTGTGTTTGCTTCTTGATTTCCTGTTTTGAAACCAGTAAAACACATTAGCATCACCAACTTGTCCATATTCTTGAAGTTTACCTCGGATTTTCCTTATCTCATCCCTCGGAGGATTCACCATTCCTGAATTGAAAATTGCTTCCAGTATCCGAATTTGCTCTGGCCTTGGATTCCATCTTGGTTTTGGCTCAGGACTTCGTTCTTCTAATCGTCAAAAAAAATATAAAAAATAAACCACACCACATTAGTAAAGAAAATGTAAACATAGAGAAAATGTGCAACAATTTTCTTGAATCATATATATATATACCTGGATTGCATGGGGGTCTTTGTTGAATAAGAGAAGAGTTGATGTCATGTTGCCATTGATGGTGATGAGAATTGCAAGGTTTGGACTTAAACATGCTAGGCCAGTGTCTATTTGATGAAGCCATATTTGATGATTAATTGAGACTCTAGCTAGAGGAAAGATGATGAAATATAAAGAAAAATAAACACTCTTTAGCTTTGGATCTTTTGTAGCCTATAGGCAACCCTAACACTCTTCTTATATAGCCTCCATACCTACTTAAAAAAAAAAAAAGCAAACTGGAGAAATAAAAAAGACAAAACCCAAAACAAGAATCACCTGTTAAATGATAAACAAAAATAGAAATCAAATTAAATGTAAAGTGAAAAAGATAGAGAGATCTAGTACAAGGCCCATACCCTTATAACTTGTTTTACAAAACTATATATTTTCAGACTGAAAATACTTGTTCACTACTCAATGTAACAAAAAGCCCAATTAGTTCAATTGGAAGAGAAAGCAAAGAGAACATTGAAAGAAGCACATGATGGGGCTTATATTAGAATCTTCATCAGAGTGAAGACAGTGAAAGCTCTTAATGCAAAACAAATAAAATAAAAAGTAATATAATTGTACTAGATATAAAGAAAGAAAGAGAGAGAAGAAAAATAAAATTTATAGGGTTTAATTGCTTCAGAAGTCTGATGAGATTGTCTCTTTGTTTTACATATTTTTGAGTTTTGATGGTTTTTTTGTTGTAACTTTGGGGTTTGTATATATGAAGAAAGGAGTATTAATGGAGAGAGGTGGAAAGGTGTGGATTATTCTAATGGAAAGGGGTTGTTGCAGCTGGAATAAATAAGGGAGAAAAGCAAGAGGGGATTGGGGGGTGGGTGTTTGAAGGGGTGGGGTGAAGAAAAGGTTTTGAAAGTCAAGATAATGTAATTGTAGGATTTGAATAGAAAACGGTGGAAGAGAAGTAATTGCTCTTTGTAGATTTGAATGTTTTGGCCAAAGAAAGGGAAGTATTGGATTGACTCGAGGGTCATTTTATTACTACAAACACATTTCAAGATTTTTTGCTTAAATGAAGGAAACAAAAAGTTATTTCTTCTTTCCATTTCATTCTCATTTAGAATATATTTTTGAAAAAAATTTATCATTCAGCCAAACTAATTTATCAATATGATTGAAATATATAACATTTATATATTGAACATGTATATTATGCGTATAAAAATCACTACGACAAAAATAACTTTTAGTGACAATAAATATACAAATTAACAAAGAGTGCTAAAACATTTACTGGCATTAGTTAATTATTATTAGATTCAATGTCGCTATAGGCTTTAGCGACATTTACAAAAAGTGTTAATTGTCTATAAAAAGATATTTTTAGTGTCAATTAAGCTATTGTCGTTAATTAATTGCCGCTAAAAATTATTTTTGGTGTAGTGTATGGGCTATTTTGCAAACCAAATCATCCAAATTTTAATTAGTCATGAAAATATATTTACGGGAGGTCCTATGGTTTTTTAAGTGTATTTTAGTCGTGATAGAAATTATTATACTGATAAAATATATAGAGAACTTCTAATACTTTTTATCTGTATAATGTTGATATGAGATGGATTTTTTAAAACAGGGAAGATGGTAAGTGAAACTCATATAATGGACCTTAATTTATTTGGGGACTGAATATAATAATAGTTGTTGGTTTGTAACTTTGTTATAAAATAAAACAAAGTGATGAATCAAAAAAAAAATGAAAAAAAATCTTGCTGAGGTAAGAATAATTTTAAGCTCTAATTTCTTCAATTCAATTCTCCAAAAAAATTGTTAGTACGTAGTTGTTAGTTTGAGACTAGTAATCAAAGCTTCATCTTCCTTTTTCAATAGAGGCAAACTAATTTAATTAGGTGGAAAAATGTACTTATTATTATCACCCCAAATCACTTGTGGTAAATATTTTAATGTTTCATTATTGTCTCGTTATGCAGATAGTACTAAGAGAGACTTAAATGGGAATCCTTTCACATTATATTTTACTAGGGGGGATTTTCACTAGTATATATGTATTCACACTAGTTCAATTTTTCATCTATGCTAATTGCTAGCTATATTTTGAACTTTCATCTTATGTAATTAACACAAATCAGATCTTTTCCAAGTAGCACTATCCTGCAATTAGTATTAATAGGAGTTACATAAAAGTTATTGTCACATGATTAGAAGATCGTCTGTTTAAATTGTTGAAATAACTTTTTGTGTAAATATAAAATAATGTTGTGTATGTATAATAGACCTTTCTGGTCCGATCTATTCTCGTAACCTGTACATAGCAAAAATTTAGAGTAAATTATTTACTTTGAATATTTTAATCTTAAATTGTGCTACGGTCCTAAAAAAAAATAGCCTAACATGTTGAAATTGGGTGATAGAGTTGGTACCTAGAGATTATACTACTATACTAGGCTTGATCAAATGACAGTAACATATTGAAAACAAGAATATAATGTGAAAATCAAGAAGAACATATGATTTACGAGAAGTTGGGATAGACATTAAAAAAAAGGAAAAAAAAAGAATGGTGATAACGTCCAATTTAGCTTTACCTTTTCCAATACATACATGGATTTAAAATTTAGAATTTATAAATTTTAATTTTTTAACACACAAAAGTCTTGACCAGAATTACTAATTCTATCAAAGTTAAAAGTAAAATTTAGCTACGCCATTAACGACACATACCATGTTTGATTCTTACTATAACTTTATTTACAAGAATATTAATTTATTTTTAAAATATTTGACTTAATTAAATTTATTATTTTGTATGTCTCATTTTAACTAAAAAAAATTCTTGTTTGTCATAACATAGCAAATTCAGTTTACCAAAATGTCATTTTTATGGTGATTAAGCAAGAGTGTAAAACGGATAGTAGTAATTATTAATGGACTTAATTTGGTCCATGGGGTGTCCCTCTTATCCCGACATAGCAAGCTCTAACTCCAACTCCCCTGCGTCCCCATTCCACATCCCTCTTTAATTCTGATTTCCCCAATTTCATTTCTAGTCCTCTTTTTTAAATTATCTCTCGCAATTTCAAAAAAATATCTATCATGATTTTAAAAATGAGTTATTTCAAAATAATCTTTTTTTTTATTTTTTTCATTTTGATTTTTCGTACTTCTTTTATTTCATTTTACTTAACTCATATTGATTTGATATTACCCTTAAGAAAGTATTTATTAGAAGCTTATTTTACTAAACTATTTTTTTATTAATTTATGCTTTTAATTTGACTACTAATGTTTTTTATAGTCATTGAAAAATAAAGGTAGTATTATAAAAATGATAAATTTCTCTTACTTTGTTAAAATGGACGAATAAAAAAGAAAAAAAATATGTTTAGTATAAGAGTCAAAGAATATGAAACGAAGGGAGTAATGATTATTTTGAAGACTACAAACACATCAATAAACTAAATATATAATGGCGAGAGATTATATTTTAAGATATAAATATGGTAAAAAATAAAAAATAAGATTCTAATTACTATTTTTTTAAGAAGCGTGTAAAAAAAAATACAACAAATAATTTGATACAGGGCGTACTAGCTTTAATTGTAATTTTCTAACAAAAATCTTATTCCTTGTCTCAAAATAGTGTCACATTTTTCATTTACACGCTTTTTAAGAAAACATTAATGAGATATTTCACTATGTTATCTCTCCTCAATAAATATTCAATACTCTCTCCATTCCAAATTAATTAATTGTCATGTTTTATTTTTTCGAATGTTAATTTAACTCATTTTTGAACTAAATTGAATTAGATTAACTCAATATTTTATATTTAAATAATCAAAAATTATACTATAGGTACTATAACTTGAAACTTTTTTCATGTAATTTGATAAAAAAAAAATACACCTTAGATTTTAGTCAAAATCTATAAAGTTGACTTTTGAAAATCAAAACATAACAACGTAACTAAGTATATAACTAATTATATGGAACGAGGGGACTATATATCTATGTCAACTCTATCAATGATGTACCCTCTTAAATGTTATAGTTAATACAAAGAGTAAAATGAAAAGAAAAAAAAGTTGTTTATCTTCGTTTTGATTTTTTTAACAAATATTTTAAAATGAATATTTTCAGCAAAATTGGACACATATTTTGAGCCAGGGAATACCTTTTTAAAGGGCATTTTTCAAACTAAATAGAAGAACCACTAAAAATATATCTATGTATATACCTGAAATGGAGTCATCCAACTGACAAAATCCAACGTTTACGAGATAGTAATAAAAAAACTTGTTTATGAATATTCCTTTTGGGGTACTCATACTTTGACTTAGGACATTAATGTATAATCGAACAAATTTTGGCATATACACAGTACATTCTACACGAGTTTGAGTTATAAACACGACCTTGAGTATAAAGAATTTTTTTACGTTGTCAAAACACCTAAAATCTATCTATATGTAAGCCTCCTAAATATATAGTCTTAAAAATAAAATAAATTATCTTCTATAACATGTAAAAATTAAAAAATAAAAAAGAATAAAAATCATCAAACATATATAATTTAAACTCTAGTCACACGACACATTCGCACAACATATGAGCTTAATTAGAAACGATTCGAGCAATTGTTAACTTTAATTCCACTTATAATTAACAATTTTAAGTACTTAGTAGTGTTATTTCTAATTGATTTGATAGTTGTAAACAAACTTCAAATTGTTGGGTGTATAAAAATTTAAGCCTTTGTTGAATTGACACTTTATCAATCTTGTTGAGATTTCCTACATGAAGTGGGTAGTGTTATCACAATTTTCAAGTGAAACCCAAAAAGTAAATATATCCACTGTTCACACATGTAAGCTTGAACATTTGATTTTGACTAATGACCATATATACCTGATTGATCAGTTACAAACACTACTGCTTAGGTAAACACGACAAATTTTCAAAGGATTAATGATGGAGTCAATCTCACTTCACTTCACTTTAACCTCTGATAAAACAGAAAGTAAGAATAAAAGGAGAAATAAAGCACAATCCCATCACAAGTACTCTTCCACAACTCAGAAGGCCCATGACCAATACTAGATATGGTAGTTGTTGATTAATACCACTGCATTAACAGACACGTCACGCCTTTTTTTTTCCCCTTTTAATTATAATCGTAATATTCCAATCAATTTTGTGCCTCTTGATTAATTTTATGAAACATTTATCATTCTTAATAATTAATAAAATAATAAATTTACTATATTATCCTTTAAATATAATAAATTCAATATTTTAAAAAATACACTGTGAAATAACAATAGTTAATAATAAGGATAAATTAGAAATTAAGTAATAAATTATCTCTTGATTTATCAAATTAGATAAATGAAGAGAAATATATATTTTTAGTATAGTTGACAAATAAAAATGAACAAAGAGAGTACCTCCTACCAGAACATCGACAAATTAAAATAAACGGAGAAAATACCTCCTACCAGAACATATATCAGATAAATCTGTCTAGGTAGCTTTGACAAATAAAAAGAAATGAAATTACCTTATTTTCTTGCCCTATGCCAGGATTTAAACTTTAAAATCTGTGATTTTTAATTACTTCATTGACTAGTAGGCATACATTGTTATTTTAGTTTTTAAATTATTATATCAGGCTATCAATGCACAAGACATAAGTTTTACACTAATAACAACATATTCAATGTAATTCAAAATTAAAAGATAGTGTATATACACAGTCTTACTCCTATCTTATATAAGAAATAAAAAAAAGATAGATCCTCGTAATAATTTTTCCCCCCCTTATCATCACTAGCTAGTCTTCGTTTCTTCTTGACCAAACGTGTGCTCCCACTGTTAGTTCAATTTTCAGTAAACGTGGGATTTTCTGATACATAGTACGTGAAGAAGTAAATACTTTGATAGCTAATTTAAGTGATAGCAGTAGATTATATCTTTTTCCCAAGAATTTATTGTCCACTTTTGAGTTTTACCTCTTCTCTTTGCCTTTACCTTTTTTCTGTTCAGCCATTTTGTCTTGAGCAAATTTGTCTAAACGATTAAATTCACTACACTTTTGGTTATCTTTCAAGTACTTGTTGGTCCCTACACAACTCTATTCAATCCATTTTCCTTTTTCTTTTGCTTCTAATATTTACTCAATCCATTTTTATTTATCTCGTTAAAACTTGACGCATATCATAAAAAATAATAATTTTATAATATAATCCTTTAAATATAGTAATAAATTTAATATTTTAAAAATGTATTGGGACATGACTATAATTAATAATAAAGATAAATTAGAAATTAACAAGTGATAAATTACCTCTTAATTTTTTAAACATGGCAAATAAAAATAAAAATTTATTTTTAAAATATGATAAAAGTAAAAATGGACAGTGGGAGTACTTACTTTATTTTCCTTGTTCCATTTAAGAAAGAATATTAAAATGAGGATTTTTTTTCATCAAAGTTTCATTACTGTGTTTTCTAATAGAAAAAAAAAACACAAAAAAAGTTACTCTACTAATATAAAAAATCATAATTGCGGAAAATCAAAGTTTTAGATGAGTAATAATTCAGTATTCCATATATCCTTTTTTGAAATCACTCTCCAAGCTCTTTTTTTTTCCTTAGGTGATAGAATGTATGAGATCTTTTTTTTTAGAGCTATCGAATTTGAGTGGGGAAAAATTGTTAAATAAAAATTATTCTCTTTTATATAGGTAATCGGCAGTGACCAATAGCTTTCCGTGATAAAACTCTAGAAAACCATCTCGAGATCCTTATTAAAGAAAAAGTTATTATGAGCTTGTTCAAATTAGTTGATTAAAAGTAGTTGGTATATTAAGTGTTGAAAAGCACTTTTAATTATTGAAATTGATTTATATATAAGCAATTACATATTTGAACAAGTACCATTGAAACTGATATTAAGCAACTAACGTATTCGGTAAAAGATGTTGATCGATTAGTACTTCTCCTGTTAAAATGATTTAAATGTCCTTAAAGTTAATAATTTACAAAAAAAATATAATATTAAAGTAATTATTTGCATAAAAATGAATGAAAGAATTGAAGAGGAAAATAATTACAATTATAATGTTTTAAGAAGAATATTGTGAAGATTATAGAATATATTAGCGTTAAAATCGTTCAATAATTAGCTAAGACAAAATATTTAAAAGTTACAAGCTATACATAAACTTATAAATTAAGAGTTGTCCACTTTGGGCTTTTGCTTTTTTTTTTTTATCCATATTAGTATCTGATACTCTTTAACAAAGGCGATTCTGTATCTAGAGTTCGAACCAAAACATTTAATTTAAAATGAAGGATTATTTACCACTTCACTGTCATCCTTGTTGATCTTTTGACTCTGTTTTTACTTATTCACTTTTATAGTTCATCAAAAAATACGTAAATAAATCAAAAAATACTTGTAAACTTACTTGATGAGGCTTAGTCAAACAACCTCTATGCATGTTATATAGACATAGATGATAGAACCCATCACATGATTACACTGAATGTTCCCTTACTATTAAAAATAGAATAAAGGAAATGGGTATGAGTGTCTTGCGCAAAAAGCGCCAACAGCATTTAATCCATGCAAACGTGCATGCAGTAAATACACCCACAACATGTTCGATTAAATGCTAATGCCCCATTCATTATTTTGCTTGCTGCACATGCAAACAAAAATATACAATTCCCTTCAACATTTCGGCCGCGATAAATTAAAATTTAGGAAGCCACCCAGAGGAAGAACAAACACCAATAGTTGATTTACTCTTAATACATCAATAGTCCCTCAATTTATCAGCAAATTTCTTTGAGACATTTGAATTATATTTTGTTTTAATTAAGCAGTTAAACACATAATAAAATATTTCCGTTGGACATTTTTGGTTCAAATCTTACTCACTCAAAATATCTCACATTATTTAATTATACGAATTAGGCTCAATAAGCCGTAAAACCTTAAGTAGGTCCCAATTGAGGGTGATGCTTATATATTAAGAAAAATTACGTATTTTTAGGTGGTTAACTTATTTATATATGGACATTTGAGATCACGTGGAAAAGTTTTTCTAAAATTTAAATCGAAGATGTCTAACTGAAAAACTTTATAATATGTGCAGGTGCTTTATTGAAACAAGTCTTAGTTCGAGTAGGTAAATGAAATTGTCTATCAAATTTGAGGAGTTGTCAATGTATGAACCCTTTGATTTATAATCATATATAGTGTCTATGGCAACAGTTGGTGCCCCTTAATTGGGTGTATAGTCTATCTACTATTTTTGTACCAATCGAGCTATATTATTGAACTTAGTGATGTATGAAGAATGGAGGAAAAAATAAAGGAACTAGTAAGGCATTTATAAGTTCATTTTTATCTGGTAGACTGTTATTTACAGATTCTTCAGAAGCTAAAAAGTTAGTGAATATTGTAACAAAATAGTAGCGATCTGATTTATTTCATTGGTCGTGTCTAATGATCCGTGAATCACGCCTACATATTGTTTTATTTTTTGCTTTGTGAATTCGACCTCTTGGAAATTGAAGACCTCTAATATATTTTATATTCTAGAAAACTACTACCTGAACTTCACTTAAATGCTGTTAGAGCTTTTACTTCACCTAGCAATTAACCACTTAATTATTTTATTTATTTATATAGTTTTAACTTGTAAGAGGGCTTTGTTGGTGCACCAGGTTGTACTTCAAAAGAGATGTCAGAGATTGATTTTCTTTGTCAATGTGTTCTTAATCGAGCTTGTCGTAATGCACTTGTCTAATTTAGTTTAGATCTCCTCTGTGATTTACGATTCATTGCATAAGAATGGATTTACCTGATAAGCACACGAAAAGTAGCAGCTCCCGATTTCTGTGGGATTTCCAAAAAAACTTGTAGGCATTAATAGTGTAAATAAAAATTTTACACTATCCTTATAAGTAATTATCCATAACAATTGTAGCTTTAGTAACCTGATTAAAAATAAGGTAGGTTGCCGCTATAACAATTTAAAAAAGACTAAATATTATTTAAAAATTATATTATTAATATATATAATTTAAATCTTTTTTTTTGCTAAAATACTCTATAAAATATCAAGTCCAACACCAACGGTGTCATGGTATTGGGAAACTTGAAATAATTGGAATACCCTCTTCAGTTGTGGTTTATTTTATTTTTTCTTCTTTACTTTGGGGTGGGGTTGAGAAGATCCTCAATTTTAGGAATAACAAGAATAAATAATATGAAAGTGCTTAACAAATATAAGAATTGAGGAAGGATTTATATATTTTCAAAAGGTTTGGTTCGTTAGGCATAGCAATCAGGTGTTAACATAGATTCCGAGTGAATTAGAATCTTTGTAAATTTAACATGTTTCCAATGAAGGTACAAAAAATCATCAATATATCGAGGTTAATAATATATACTACAAAGCTGCCTAATGTTTTTATTTATTATTTTTATCTAATTAAGGTGATTGTACCATACATTTCCGTTAGAAGTCAAACTTTATTATACATTATGATATTTAAAAGAATAATTACGCAAATTTTGAGAACTTTGCCACTTTCCGTACCTTTAATTAATATATAGATTATTTAATTTATGTTTTCTTATCCTTGATTATTTATTTGGTATATATTGAGCCTTTTGTGATGCAAAAAAATTGCAAGCTACATTCTCAGTTCCTCATTAAGATAAGATAAGATAAAATGTGTCATTTTCACAAATCAAAAAGTCAAAAACACCAGGTCATTAGATGCATGAGCTGGATGAAACAAATTGACCACATTGTGCTTATTGCTAATGTGTTCTCTCCCCCCCCCCCCCCCCGACCCCCCAGATAATTATCTCCCAGTTCATTTTAAATTTTTTCACTATTTTAAAAATATATTTTTTTTATTTTTAGCATATTAAAAGAAAAATAAACTCCTCATGTTTTACCTTCAGCATTGAATATATATGTATTTTTCAAAATTTAAAACTAAACAGCAATTAATATGAGTATTGTGATAAAATACTCATATAAATTATTATTTTTTAAGATACTTGCAAAGTCCAAACTAGACAATTAAATGTGGACAGTGAGGGAGTAAAATGAAAAGTTCGAGATCTTTAGAGAAATTCTAGAGACACGATGAAAATCGGAGAAATATTTAAAGAAATGATGCTAGGATTGTCGTTAATTATGTCAACTTAAAGTGACAGGACATATTGGTCTGCCTAGTTAGTTGGGATGTTTATTTTAATAGGGAACGACAGATCTTTGGTGATGATTATATAAATTAATCATTCCTTAGTAACCTACATTCCTTATGAATTGGATAATATTCTTTTAAATCCAAACAAACGCTGTAAACATTATGATTAATCCTTGATGATTTAGATTCTTTCTTATAATATTGTAGGAGCTTGCTGATGTTTCACTTATGTATATAAACTATTTCATTAGGGTTTTACTTTTAGAACAATTAGGTACTGACTAATGACTACTGATATGAAATGAAGTATGTAAAATTAAGGCGACACAGAAAAATGGACGGACCTGATTTTATTTTTTTTTATGAAAATTCTTTTTAATAAAAAGGCGACAAATGCTAAAACCCAAGTTATATAATTCTTCAGATTTATTATAGGAATTGGATTCAACCTTTGCCAGCCCCTCTTCATTGTACCAAGTAATTAAATCGTGTGACTATTTTATTTGTAATATATATATATATATAGAGATCTTGATTAATGAAATGCGGCCGAGGGAAGTCAAAGTTTACAAGCTATGGTTTGTCGACTATTCCACAGACTCCTCGTGTGTATTTCACTCTAATTTGATACAATTCACAAAAAATCACAAAAAATAAAACAAGTCATTATCCCCAGGATCGTTTAACTTATGGCATGTATTGGACCTTAATATTTACTTGATACCAAATATTTACGTTAAATCAATTCAATTTATCATTCTCTTTATTTCATATTAATTGAATTTTTGAGGGATTTTTCATTGTTCAAAATAATTGAATTGTTCAAAGTTCAAGATGGATGTTTGAAACTTTTTCAATATTTGCCCTTTCATTTATTGAAGTTTTATATTTTCTAAGAGATAAATCACACAACTTGAAAAGTTATATTTATGATTTTACAAAGGGCAATAATGAAAAGTATGTTCAAATTATGTCCTTAAATATTTTTCTTTATATGTGTGCATTGCCTCACAAATTCAGTTCATATGGAATAGAGGGAGTATAATATATAGTGAAAATATGCATTACTTAATTATTGTAGTGATTCGAGTATACGTACAAATACACATCATACCTGATACATTTATTGGTTGAATATCTGTCCATCAAAATAATAACCAACAAATGTATATTTTTGTATATTATTATGTGATATACATATAATATATACATTTTGATACAAAATATCATATATTTTTGCATATCTAACTAGCGAATGTAATTATTTTGCCCAATCAGCTAAATATGTAACTTGTCCAAGTTTTTATCCATTTGACCAACGACGGAGCCAGGTAGCGCCATAGAGGTTCATCCAAACTCCATTCACGTGAAAATTTATATTGTTTATATATAATTTAAATTATTTTTTATGTATATATAGTAGATGTTGAATCTTCTGTGACCTCTTTATATGTTTACTTCTTATTTTGAATATTTTTATTGAAAATTCTGACTCTGCATTGGACCATGGAGACCATGGAGAGATTTGACAGTTCTATGTGGTTGGTCTATATTTACCCTATCAACATTTTTGAAGTCTTTACTATGGTGTCGGAAACTTAAATTGAAATACGCATTTAAGGAAAATACAAAATTGTATTAGTATATATCACTAGTATAAAGGAATATTCAAAAGAATACTTCATCGGATCTCAAATAATAGTTGCCCTGCTAAATTGAATTTAATTTGTTTCAAAATAATTAAACGTTTTAGAAAAAACAAAAATCGTGTATTAAGTGAGATGTTAATGGGAAGATAAATGATTATTTAAACAAATATTCTAGAAGGAGATGCAAAAACCGTAAAGGCAATAATAAACTGTAGAGACCAAAAAAATAATGGAAATTAGACAAGAAAGGACAGGGGAATAAGGAATAATAAAAGGAGAACTATCTATTACAAGATTTTTATTATATAAATGGAACAGATGTTTAAAAGGGACTTTTTAATACTTAACCTAACAGCTAGATAATAAAAAAAAAAAAAAAAGAGGAAAATTACAACTGAGGCTTTTCTCTTATACTTTTACAAAATGATAAGAATATAATTGAATACTATTCGAAAATTTAAGGAGTAATTCAAAGAATTGCACATAATGTCCTTCGTTTTTGGGGCCTTTTCTTCACCTTAGGGGGTCGCAATGCTACCTTAATTGCAGTATCAAATACAGCTTTCACATTCTGCAAAAAAATATATATAACAAAAATTATTGGGGATCAATTGATAAGATTGTTTATTTAGTGTGTAATGATTATTTTAATTATTGATTAAGCTATAACTGAATTGTTAATTACCTGCTGAGTCTTGGAGCTGCACTCAATGTAGGCAACTGCTCCTATCATCTTTTTCAACTCCTCTCCCTAATTAAATAGAAACAACCGAGTAATAAGCTTTTTTTGTTTTGTTAATCTCTGATTAATAAGTTTTACAGTATAGTATAAAGTAATTCTCTATATAATATAGAGATTTTTGTTATTTGTTTGAAAATTGACCACAAAAACTCTCAACTTTATGCTAATTTGACAATATATATTTATATATAATGATTACATTTC
Organism: Solanum dulcamara; assembly: GCF_947179165.1. Lineage (NCBI taxonomy): Eukaryota > Viridiplantae > Streptophyta > Magnoliopsida > Solanales > Solanaceae > Solanum > Solanum dulcamara. The sequence goes on from NC_077247.1 coordinate 47,045,931, forward strand.
GAAATTCTTGTATACATATGATATAGAATGATTTCATTTGTTGTAATTTGTCTTTTATATCTACCAACAACAACGGTTTGTGGTAGAGTGGTAAATATTTTTTCATCCATAATCAAAGGTCTCGGGTTCGAGTCCCTCTGAGTACAAAGTCGCCTTTATTAGGGAGTGTTTTACCCCAATGTGAGATTTTTCAGTGCAAATCTGAATTTAGTCGGGCTTCAATGTAGGTACTGAACACCGAATAAGAAACCAAAAAAAAAATGTCTCTATATCTTAGAGCAAGCCATCCAATCGGTGTCTAGTACTCGTTTAGTATGTATGTGTGCCAAATCTCTGATAATGTACCAATTTGTTAGGAATTAAATTAAGACCTTTGTTAGAATTTTTGAGATCCATCTTATTCAAATTTCCACCGGGAAGTCTGTAGGTAAAATACTTTTTATAAAAGTTGACTACATTTTCTAGACTCGAATCCGAGATCTTTAATTAATATTGAAAGGATACTGAATTACCTTACCCTACAACAATCATTGATGATGTATCTAATGTACCAAATTGAATTAATACAATATGTTAGAATTTTGCTAATTATTGCAAGTCAATAGTGGACTCACCTGGGCAGTTGATATAGGAGTAGCCCCTGGATGATCACTTAAATATTGCTTATCTTCCCTCAGGTCTGACATCATTAGATTTAAACAGGTATAAATCATGTTGCACATTAAGCTATATTATATGTTTTGATATATAATTATGACAAACTTATAGATAATGAGATATTAAATTAATCTTACCAAGTTTAGTTCCCACCAGAACAATTTGTATAGTAGGAGCATAGTGCCTTAACTCAGGAATCCACTGTTTGATGATCAATAAGTAGAACTTTTAAAATATTATCAACAAAAAATCACTTATGGCCAGGACTAGAAAATTTAGGAAAAATTACAGTTCAATATCATCTAATTTACAAAATATATATACAGTATATAAGTAGTACATAATTAATATTAAATATACATATAATAATTATACACAACATATACAGTCGAAGTATATAGATCGTATATATTTCGACCATGTTGATAAACTATATGGCGATATATTTACTTAATTTCCCAAATATATATATATATACTAACCTTTTTGTAAATGTTCTCATAGCTTGCCTTGCTTATTAGAGAAAAAGCAAGCAAAAAGACATCAGCTCCTCTGTAACTTAATGGCCTTAGCCTGTTATAGTCTTCTTGTCCTGCATTTCACAATCAACATTTCAACAACACACAAAGACTCGATCAAAAATAAATGTTCTTATACCTACACACAATATCAAAAAATATTCCCTTCAATAATATTAGTGAGGAAAAAAAAAAGATTCATAATAGAATTAAAATTTATACATGCACCCAAAGGTGTGGTCTAGTGCTCAATGAAGTGGGTCGAGAATCATAAAGTGTCAGGTTTAAATTCCAACATAGACAAAACAATACTAGTTGATTTCTTCTCATCTGTCTTATCCTTGGACAAAGTTATTTGGTACCTGTTACTGATGGGAGTTGGCAGATATCTTATGGAATTAGTCAACATATGCGCAAAAAGAAAAAACAAATCATATGTCAAATAAATTTAGTATCTGCGTATATTCTACCCTCGTTAGAACTCCACTTGTGGGACTACACCTGGTATATTATTGTTGTTGTTGATGTGAAATAAATTTACCTGCAGTATCCCACAGGCCAAGGTTAACGGTGCTGCCATCCACCACCACATTTGCACTGAAATTGTCAAACACCGTCGGAACATAATCCTATCATTCAACATTAATATTATGAAATTAACCACTTGTATTAACACAAAACAGCTACTAAATTTTTCTTTTTTAGAAAAAACACAACCCATGAAATGAGGAGAATATTACCGTAGGAAAAGTATTACTGGTGTAGGAAATTAGCATACAAGTTTTTCCAACAGCTCCATCACCAACAGTAACACATTTGATGAATCTTGCAGTAGTCATCTTCTTATAAATTGGCTATATCTTGCAAACTTAGTGCAATGTCTCTTCTCTTCAAGTTTTTAAAGATGAGAAAAACTTTGTTTTTATTCTTCAATGATACATCTCCTTAGCTCGTATATATCCTTCAAATACTTTTTTCTTCCCTCCTAATCATAACACCAACTTGTTTAAGTAAAAATAAGTGGATTTTTGAAACTTAATGACAAGATATTTGGCAATGTGCAGAGGGTTGGCATGTTGGATTTGGATGGCCTATACACCTAAGCAATCATTGCTTACACCACCCTTTTTACTTTCCTTTAACTTCAAGGCCAGGTAGCCAAATGAAAAAAAAAGGGTTAAATTTTTTGAAAAAGAATCCAAAGAAAGTTTGTAAAGTAGGTGTAGTGGTGAGTGTTGGTTGGTTTAAGTGTTGAAGAAGCAATTGCATAAAGAATCAAAAGAGGGAAAAGGTTGCTTAATTGGACTATATAGTATGATGATCAAAATAGAATATTTCAAAAAATGGAAATTAAAAATAATTAGGATAGCGATCTAAAAGTAAAGAAATTTTCATAAATACACATCCAACACAACACTTATAGTGACCTAACTTTCAAATTATATACCTTATGGGCCACTTCGGATCCACACACTCTAAAGAGTTGATGCGTTGGTTAATGAGTTTATCGTTTCTGCTTACCTTTGTTAATGAAATTCACAATGATTAATGAAATTAATGTTCACAATAACTATTTAAAAAAAAAAAGAGACTTCTGGAGGGCAAAGAAAGAATTCAGATCAGTCAAAAGTCTACTACCAGTCAGCTGGTCAGAACAACATTTCAAATGAGTAATTGTTGCGCGTCAACTGTTGTACAACAGCTTGGCTACGTTCTGATTCGAAATAGAGATTTTGAAGCTAAATCTTGCAAACTGATTCAATCTAACAAAGAATTAAAGCATACAAAATGGCAACAGAGGCAGTAGACTATGATTAGTACTGGAGCATAATATGGAATGAGCAACCAGAGTAAGCCAAGTCAAGAAAGCAAACAATACAGATCAGTAATTTAGCCGTCGTGGACAAAAGCATAGGAATGGCTTAACTGGCTATGGGTTGCTGCCTAACTCAGGATATCAATAGGCATTACACAATCATCAGTTGTCCGGACTACTTTCCGTTATCAAAAGATTTAGGTGATAAACTCCAGAATAACCTTTGGCTTTTCCAAACTATTTAGTCGCACCTCATATCACTTACTCATAACCACGAGAAAGATATTACACTATCAATCTTCAATACTCACAATTTCATCAAAACACTATTCGATTAGATGATACTATCATCAATCTTTAAAAAAATACTATCCTGGAAACACATCTACTAGGCTCATCCAAGGTATGTATGAAAGTAGCCAAAAACTTGATAGTCAAGTTTTAAAAAAGCTGGTGAAATATCACTGTTTTACGCCAAGATAAAAGAGTTATGGAGCCGATACGTGAAGAATCAAATCACATAAATAATGTGGAGCACTTCAGAAGTTGAAGAAAGGGAACATCATTGACCCAGAGGTCGTGTTTTCATATCAAATACCACTATTACCTAATACTGTAAAATAGCCATCTGATTAGGCTCAATAATACCTCAACCAACCGAAATAAAGTATATATCCTTCCATTATACTTCCATGATTTCATACTTAAGATGTTTACTAATAAACTAGACAATAACATAAATGAGCAGTGAAATATAAACTCCATCATTAGACAATATTGGTAGGGATATATCTTGTACTTGGGGTATCATTGATTAACATCATTTCATGGTACCATATGTTACTTGCGAGCCTCCGACTTCTTTTGTTCTTTGGCTGCACAGAAACAATGCAAACATTAACCCTAGCAAATAGAGGAAGAGAATCTTAGACGACCAGCGTAAGTATAGAAGAATGTACCAGCTTTCTCCTCCTCTCGCTTTTTTGCAGCATCTGCTCTTTGTTGCCGTATGAGAGCCAAGCGTTCTGCAATATTACATGATATATTAGAAATAGCACTTTATGATTACAACAGAAGAAACACTGGTTCAGGTCCATGGCATATCATTTCAAAGTTCATTCATGTCCAAGTTCTACAATGGTGGAACAGCACAAAAGCAATACATTTTATTTCTAATATACCCAACGAGATGACAACTAATCCACTCCGATCTTCACCACATTTTTACAAATGGTATTCTCGGATTCAAGTAACAAGACACTAAAAATTAGACTTAAGGTAAGATTTAGTTTTGATGACAAACACCTCAATCCATTGACCCAACACCTCAAACAATCTTTTAAGTAAAGAGAACAAACTACAAGACAAGACAATTTTAAGCAAAACAAATAAAGTATATTGGTAGAGCATTGCTCCGTGATATTACCTAAATCTTTCTTAGCTTGATCTGTTTTTCCTTGTTCTTGCAGCCTCATATACCTCTCATGAGCTTGCTGTTTCTCTATCTCTTCCCTGTGAACAAGTACCATGTAAATTAACAATGACATGGAAGTTAAAAGGACCAGACGATATGTCACCAACTATGTTACCGCTTTGCATGTATCTGTAACAGAATTAATGCACAAGACTGAGATATTTCTTCCTTCTTTTAGCTTGACTGGTCAACACCCCAAAGAACACAAAAAATACAACTAATATATTTTCCAATTAACAATAACAAAAGGCTACAATTGTTCCCACTGTATACATAATTCAATTTCATTGACATCCATTGAGCCAAACAGACACAAGCAGCTGGGATTTTGGATAGAGCAAAGAATATTTCCCATGCAAAGAAGCAGCTGAATACCTGCAACAATGGCCTGGGAATATAGTCTTGTCGCAGAAAATAATAACTTAACTTGGTTTGCATTCAGTCTTTTAAGGTGTCAATGAGATTTGGCACATCCTGATCTTCCTAGACGCTGACAAACACTGGTTAAAGAATAACCTTCGATAAGACATTCTTCCCTGGACATTCTCTCTGACAAAGTATGACTACATGTAAAAGGACCAAATCCTTTCATCTTGAATAAATAATCCCAACATCCTACCAGCCATCTCCTAATCCTTTCTCCTTGCATCTTGAATAAATAATCCCAACATCCTACCAGCCATCTCCTAATCCTTTCTCCTTGCACCCCTCCCCCCAAACCCAAACTCTAAACCCCTCTGTATTCTCATTAGAGTGGGTGCAGGCAGTTAAAAAATCGATGACAGAGATATCCCGAAGATTAATGATGCAAGGTTTGAAGCTCAAAAGATGCAGGTCAGTAAAAAAAAGAGAAGATTAAAAAAGTAGGGTAGTCGCTGAATTACAAGAAAAGAAAAGGGAAGAAGGATTCATGCAAAGCATATAGGAGGCACAAAATAAGCCTTTTTCTTTATCTGAGTCTTCATGGAGATCATATTATAAAGGAAACACAGACAGAAGCTTCCACAAACCTTTCACGTCTTGAAAGCTCAGTTGTTTTCTCAATCTGCACAGAAAATGCCCACATTCAAAGTAACATTCAAAAAAGCAATAAAATTGAACAAATGCAAGTTCACCGCGCCGCATCTTACATCAACATTTCTAGCTTTCACGTTCTTTGGCTTGACCAAATTGGGGTTCTCAATCTCAATGATGCCCTGGGTACCTTTCCGCTTCTGTTTGGAACAATAAAAGAAATGAGCCATCTGAATATACATTTCACAGACACAGAAAGCTTAACGCAAATTTCCAAATTAAATCAATTTCGACTTTGAGAGTGAGGATTCAAATAGCCAACCTCAAATAAATTGAGATTTCAGTATAGTATTTGTCACAATTTCTTTCATGAGAAGTAGTTGTAGTTTTTTTAAACTAGGGAAATACAAGAAAGATTAAATAGTAGTAGTTGTCGCAAATGAATTACTCTTTTTAAAAAATTAAGCAACGAATCATGGATAACAGACCTCTCCATCGGAATCTTCTTCAGATTCCTCTTCAGACTCTTCAGATCTCTCATTTTCCTCAATTTCAGCCTCTTCCTGAAGACCTCAAATTGATTAAACACAAAGCAAACAAAAATAGAAGTTAAGCATGAAGACAATAATAATTATAAAAGCCATTAGCTTTCATCAGATACCAGATAAAATTCATTTTTATTCAATCCATCAAGAGAAGATATATGATTTACTGAGATATATTAACATCTTAGGGCACAACATAGAAGAAAATAAAATAAACATCCCAGGCCACAATGACAGAAAGTGCTTAGAAGCGTACGTCACTGAGGATGTTTTAACTACTAGTAAGGCAACGAAAATGAAACACTGTTTACAAGATAATGATCATCTGTTGCCCACACAACAAAAACATGAATGACTTAACGCTTTCTAGTTCATCATGAGAACACATTAATATACCACAAATTGTATCATTTAATTGTGAGATAATTCTTCTCTTTCCGCAACAAAAAGTTGATCACAATAGCTATCATTTCACATGGTTATTTTTACATAAAGAAGTTAAGTTTTGAAGTTCCATGCAGTACGATCACCAACGCAATTCACGGAAAACACCCAAAAAAATGTTGTGAAGCCAGTGCTAACCCTCCTTATTAACATGTATGCATAGGCTAACTTCTAAAAGTAAGAAAGAGAATATATACATATTAGGAGCCTATAAAAACTAAAGTCAATGATATTCACCTGCTTAAACGTGCGAGGACGTCGAGAAGTACCAGCAACTGCAAAATAAAAAGTAACAGAAAATGCAACAAATCTTAAACAGATTCAAGATAAAGCAGCCTGATCGCAAAATTTGCATTAGCATACAGTTAACACATGGAAGAACTCTCCTTACACCAGTACATGTATGGGAAGGCGGAGAAATTGCATCAGCAAAGGGAGGGGGGCATAGGACGGAGGACCACCACTAACATGAACCAAAAGAGGAGGATAGGGGAAGCAAAATTAGAGATCCTTAGATCCTTCATCATTCATGAATGAAGTCTCCCAGGTTCTTGAAATATCAGTTCGATGTCTGTGCTGTATGTCTAGGCCACTCTAATTTTTATTTTTATTTTTTGATGACCGAAACCCACTCTAATTTGTGTTGTAGGTAATGCCTAAAGAAGACTCTTCTAGTTATATTGCACCAGGCATAAAGTGAAAACTGAGTTTCTACCTATTAAATATTCAACACAATGAGAAAAATAACTACTTTATGCTTTCCTCGAGAACCTGTTTTCTCATTCAAGTTTCTGCTACCAATACAAAGTAAAACCAGTCTTAGCATACACGCACACGTGAGCACTGCCACCTAAATAAGGTTTATGAATATACAACTACATCCGTAGAAAAAAATATACTCCCTCCGTCCCATATTAGATGGGTACTTCTAACTTTACACGGTGATTAAGAAATCATTAACACATTGGAAGGCTTTACCATTTTGCCTTTATTTATATATGCAATATACATAGAGTATAGAAATAGCTAGTATTAGGAATTATTTACATTAAAATATGAACAATTTAACTAATTCTATCTTGATTTAGTAAGCGATCACGTAATATGGAACAAACATTTTTAGTAAGACAGGCATCTAATATGGGACAGAGGGAGTATACTATTACTTTTAGGAATAGTTAATTAGTTTGATGTTCTAACCAACTAACCAGCAAGAATAAGCAATCCTTATCTAAGTAATTTTTCAAACATAACTCCACAGTGTCAACATCAATGATCATTAGATATTCCAACTAATTGTAAAAGCAGCATGAAAATCCAGCTAGATTCACCTAAGATAATCAAATTCTCCAGACAAATCTACCATAAGAAATTTAAACAAAATCAATTGACGCAACAGGTAACCTTCAATCTCCAATCGACTTTCTACCCAATCAAAGCCATTCGAATTCCAATAAAATCACACACAAGTTATAGATCTCAAAAATTGATATAACCAAGAAGAAAAAAAAGGAATCAACTAGGAGGTTCGTAAAGTTAAGTAAACGATACATACGCATCTCCTCAGGAGTGGAGAACTGGCGGCGACCAGTAGGTTTTCCCTTGAACTTTCCTCTTCCCATAGCTTTCGCCTTCTCACTGAATGAATCAAAGTTAACTGAAGAAGGAAAGCCGAATTGAAGATGGAAAATCGAAGGGTTTGCTAGTTTTTGGACTTCCTTCTCTACGCAACAAAAAAAATCTAAATTTTAAAAGAAATAAAGGGGAGAAAAAAAAAACCCTAGCTTGTGGGTGAGTGAGGGAATATTATGGTGAGAGTGCTCGTATAATAGAAAGATGTGCGAGTGGGAATCGAACATTAAAAGCGGTACCACAGAAAATCCCGAAAATATATTCCGAACGGATTTGGGCCTTTTGGGGTATGAAGAAAGCCTTTTAGAATTTTGGGTTGGACCGCGTGGAATAACTCGTGGACCTTCCAAAATATCAAAGGGAAAAAAGAAGATAATAACAACAAAGAAATAAAGAAGAGCTAAGAGAAAAATTTCTTCTGGAAGTCGACGTATGCTTAAAAAGTAGGAAAAATTATTTGATTGACTGTTTTTAAAAATTAATTACTGATTTTAGCGATATTTTTTATTTATTACCGTTTATAGTAATACATAGCAATATTATAATAAATCTACACTTGTATTAAAAGTGAATTATGCATATAATATAAATGTATTATAAGTGTTTTAAAATATATATTATGTTTGTGTAGTAAGAAACCGACATAATGTATTATAAGTCTATTAAAATATGTGATAAATGTATTATCCATCTATAAAACTTGTATTATATATATTTTATAAATAGTTCTCTGTAATATGTATTAAAACTGTATTATAAATATATTATAAGTGTTCAGTGAAATTTTTTTTATTGTTATAGATGGTAAATATTTTCTTAATATTGTATATTTATGTAAGTTTTCCTAAAAAGTATTGGTCGTTTTTTTGCAACCTCATAAGACTGCTTTGAAAAAGCACCAAGATTTTTGCGACATACTTTTGAGGTCGCATTTCACCATTCTTTTAGTAGGATAACGATATATCTCCATCGTTAGGAATAGGCTAATGGAGGGATTTCAGGCCAGAAAATTTCAAATAGTAACTTTGGTAGCCTAGGCCAAACTTGAACGAATTCTGAGTCAGATGAAGTCTATGGTGACCATGTGAATGATGGGAGGTCAAACCTCTAATTTGATTGGATATGCTGATAGTCAGGACGATACAGAGCATTTATGATTCGCGGAATCACATTCGGGCTAGTAAAACTCTCGGAATCGAAGTTGGTGTGAAGGGTATATTTTAATATGTCTTTGAAAGGGGGATGTTGTGAAATGGGGCTTGGAGCACAAACTCCGATCTTACTGTTTTTGCATATCCCGCCAGAGTGGGATGGGTCCCTCCAGAGTGGGACAGTCGCAACTTAAATTATGACAAAGTCTAGAAACCGTCTTTTTCTACAAGATCAGTTTCTTGGACTTTGAGAGACGACCTAGGGCAAAGTTTATCAAGTTTCCATGGATTTTCATGCTTAAGGTAAGGATTTTACTTCCTAAATTCATACTTTGATTCTAGACCTAGAAAGTATGGTGGGTAATCATTGAGAGAGGGTTTGAACTGAAAATCTATGGTGAAAAATAGTCCTAGGGTGAGGTTAGGATTATGATTTTGGCATGGAGTGTGAATTGTATTATATTTCATTATAGTTAGGCCATTGTGTTAATCTTTTTTATGTATTTATTATTTTTAAGACTAAGAATGAGAAGAAGGAACCTGAAAAGGAAAGGCTCTTGCATTGTAAGGTTGTTGAAGCGTGAATTTGAGGTAGGTGATGATTTAGTTTCCCATATGTGTCTCATACACTTGTTAAATTATTTTATGATATGCATGTGCGTATATGAATAGGGAAATATGTTAGATTATGTGTGAAATGATCACTTAGTGGCCTATTTTTATGATGAACCTGTTCTTGGTGATATAAATATTGTAAATATTGAATGTAATTATGATTGTGGTATCTTTGAATTGGGTGTCACGTTCTGACACGTATTTAGATCGGGTATCACGTTCCGATATATAGTTGGATCGGATTCACGTTCCGACACAAAGTTGATTATTTGTATGTCCCTTCAGAGGACCCTTGTGTGAAATTATAGTAAGTGGAAGACATTGAGTTGTGATGTTGATAAATATGGTTAAACTTGAGATTAGTTGATTTATTCCATATATGTCTATTGTGTTGAATTTTTTTGTCTATGAACCGCTTACTAGCTAATTCTGTGATCCTACTAGTATAAAGTTATTTTTGTGTATTGATACTACTCTTGCTCTGCCTTTTATTGAGTACAGGGCATATTCAGTCGACTGCGAAGAGACCTCGTCTAGAGGAATGATTGTGTTTTCGAGTTCAAGGGTGAGCTGGTCTTTCAGGCTGTCGTGGACTCTATCGTTATTTCTAGTCCTTTTCTTTTTCAGGAATTAGATATTCAGACAATGATTTATTTCTTACTGGGTTTTATTTAGAGTTGTACTCCTGTTCTAGACTTGTTGATTTTAGAGTTTTGGTACAATGACTTTCAGTTTCTAGGGTGTGTTTACTTCAGCATATTTTGAGTTTATAACTAGTTGGTTTCTCAATTTATGGGGACTCAATATTTATCTTTGATTTAAACCTACGTCCGCATCTTTAAGTTGTGTATGCCTGTAATTACTGTTGTTGGGCTGTTTAGAATGGTTCTCCATTAAAGAGTTAGAGTGGGTGTCTATCACGACAGGTCGGGATCGTGACATGCATAAATATAAGACTAGAAAATTAAAGGAAGAATCCTCCTTTCTACATTAATTAGGTTTACAAAAATAGCAACAGTTAATGTTATTGTTTTCATTAGTTTGAATAATTAATAAAACTGGCCCTATCTGATACAAATTCGGATTAATCGAACTTCAATGCGGAAATCGAATATCGAGTGAAAAATTAAAAAAAAGGACCTGCTGGGTCGTAGTTAATTAAAAAGACACAGCTTTACAAAAATAATACAAAAATGAGTACATTTCATATTTTGATTAATCAGGTTACAATCAGATATTTGCAGGTTTGAAGACCTTTTCTGATCTAATTTTGAATTTGAAAGAACGAACCTAGAGTTTATTCATCTTAATGATTTGATAGTGTTGGTTATGGTTTGAAAAAGGAAGAATAAAAGGGTCAAAAATGTTGGCTATCCCATATCGGTGGGATAGCAAAAATATAAATAACGTTTGTTAGCTATTTAAAGAGCTTAGTTTCATTGTTTGTAGGTACACCAAAAATATACCAAATATCAAAATGTATAAAATATATGGTATAATATTTTTTTTTATCATTGAGAGATTAAGGAAGGTTCTCTTGGAGATCTCTTGGGTATAGTATTTTAGGTATTTGGGTGTGTGAGAAAAATATTGTATATTATATGGTTGAAACAATTTTTTATATAGTGAATATTTTTTGGGGTGATCTGTGTTTTTTTCTACATTGGGTTTCCACGTTAAATTTTGTGTTGTTATTATTTTTTTTAAAATTTTCTGTTATTATTTTCTGGTTAAAGGCAGTCCAGAAGGGACGAGAATTAATCGGGTACTTTTTTTCAATAAGTGGTATCAGAGTAGTAAACTTCACCGAAATCAGACTCGACTTGCTACTCCACCAGGACAAGACTTCTGCTTGAAAACAATAATTCTAATTCAAAGAGGTTCTGGCTAAGGGAAGACTTGATATTTTAGTGTATCCGTTATGATTCACCCCTCTTTTCCGGGAACTAATTTAGTGGGTACTTTTTTTATTGTTATTGTCCATTTATTAATAATGTTAAGCATGTGGGGATAAGATTTGAGAAGTTTGGTTAAATAATGAGTTTTGGAGCTGGTTGCGTGAGAAAGTAAAGTCAAAGCTGATGAAAAATTATTCATAAGTATTGTCAAAATCTGGTATGCATTAGTTAAGAGATGAAAATGCTTCAGTGGTGGTTCTCGAACTATGGTGATTGTGATTTATGACATGAATGATTGTGGTGGGATGTAGCTTTGGGACTTTTGTGGTTCTCTGTTAATGCAAGGAGAGATCAAAAGAGGTGGTCAAAGATTCAAGTTTGGTCAAATGGTAAAAATAAAATCGAGGATTTGACTAGTGAAATTTTGAAATTTTTGTGGACTGGAAATTTTGATCAACAGCTAGTAAACTTGGACAAGATAGGATTGTAAGGAGCGATTTGGCAAGGGCTCCGACAGTACGCTGGGATATGTATCCTTATGACATGTTGTAATTCTCCAAGGTTTGTCATGATAGAGGATGGATAATTCTAGCATGTCCACATTTGCACATGGGCATTGGTTGATAGGTGATGCCAAGGTGTGTGGTGGAAAGGATGTCGATGGCTAATGGGCTCTTAAGAAATCAACAAGAGGGCTGCAACATAAGTTATTAATAGGTTTTTTCTTTTTCGACATGAGCCGAAACTGAAATTTTTGAAATTGAAAAATGATTTCAAGTGAAAATTCTTGGATTGGTGATATTCAATCTGAGTGGAGGCACTTTTTATGGTGGGGGTATGATAATTCTTGATATTAGAATTATGATTGTCGATAACAGACAATGTGAAGATTGTAGCTTGTGCATGGTTGGCCAAGTTTTGTGTCAGGTGGAGAACTGATTCTGTTATGTATAGTTAAACAACTGTAAAAGGGACAACAATTGGTATTTTTTTAACTCTTTTTCAAAGGTGGAGATTTGTTGGTTATGGTTTGAAAATGGAAGAAAAAAAGGTCAAAAATGTTAACTATCCCACATCGGTGGGATAGCAAATATAAATAGCTTTTGTTAGCTATTTAAGGAGCTTAACTCTATTGTTTGTAGGTACACCAGAAATATACCAAATACCAAAATGTATAAAATACATGGTATGGTATTTTTTTACCATTGAAAGATTTAGGGAAAGTTCTTTTGGAGATCTCTTGGGTATAGTATTTTAGGTATTTGGGTGTGTGAGAAAAATATTGTGTATTATATGGTTGGAACAATTTTCCATATAGTGAATATTTTTCTGGGTGGTTCGTGGGTTTTTTCGCATTGGGTTTTCACGTTAAATTTTGTGTTGTTATTATTTTTTTAAAATTTCTCTGTTATTATTTTCTGCTTGAAAGCGATTCGAAAGGGGCGGAAATTATTGGGGTGCTTTTTCCCAACAAATAGGTCCTCTGACTTTTTCTTTTTCTTTTTACAACGATCAACCTTACTATATTAATGCATAAATGATCTCAAAAACTTAAATGATGCAATATCAACTACAACCCAACTAATCTTATGTAATGACAAAACAGAAAACTTTGCTAAATTGTGCCCTAGTCTATTTCAAGATTTATGAATATGTACAACATGACAATCTTAAAAAGAAAATCATCAGCTTCCAAATATTTTCACATCACAAGTAATCTCTATTTTCCATAAAACTACACTTTTTTTTTAATATTATATCCACCGCAATTTTTGCATCACACAAAATTTGCACCTTTAACCATTCATTTTTCGTAGCATTTTCCTATGTTTCATAAATTATTAATACTTCAGTGGTGATCTTCCAAAAAATTGAATTGAAATACCAAAGAGTTAAAGGAATCGGAAAATGGTCAAATATACCTCTGTACTGTTGAAAATAGTTTGATTATACCCTTCGTTATATTTTTGGGCTGAATATACCCCTTTTGTTATACTTTCGGTTCAAATATACCTTTCTCATTATACTTTGTACAAATTCGCCTTTAGGTTGGCATTGGTGCAACATTACCTATTGATAAATCCCTAACTTTAGGTCTTTTAAAAAAAATTTAATTGATTCGATTGTGAACTAACACGAAATGTGTATCTAGGGAATAGTTTCTTCAAAGTGAATTCTCCCTAGATACATCTATTCAATTTAATTATGAGTTTATTTCTAATATATGATATATTAATTTTGCTAAATTGTGCTTTTCAACCTATTTTCACTAAGTAAGTCCAATAGATTTAAAACTGTTTTTTTGCTAAATCAATTACGAAATATTTTTCTAAAATGCCCAATATCTCTTTTAACAGAATAACACTTGAACAACTCAAAATAAAATAATTCATTTCCAATTTTAAATATCTGATTTTTTAGGAATAATAAAATTTTCAAGTAATAATTTGAGTTTTTTTTTTTAGAAACGACAATACAAAATGCATTGCATAATTTTAAGTGTTAATAAATAAATTTTTTAAATACTAATTTGAGTCTTTTTTTTTACAAAATGATAAGACAGAAAATATTGTAAAAATTATTTTGCAGTATTTTCTGTCTTATCATTTTGTCAGAAAAAAGACTCAAATTAATATTTAAAAATTTCAGGTATTAGTATTGTATTGTCATTTCTAAAAAAAACTCAAATTAATACTTAAATTTTATTTATTCCTAAAAAAATCAGACATTTAAAATTGAGAATGAATTATTTTATTTTGAGGTTTTCAAGTATTCTTCCGTTAAAATTAAGGGCGGATTTGTAACAAAGTATAATGAGAGGAGTGTATTTGAACCAAAAATATAACATGAAGGTATATTTATCTAAAAAATATAACAAAAAATATATTTAAACTATTTTCAATAATACAGAAGTATATTTGATCTCTTTCCGTAAATGAAATGACTACAACTATTCATAGCCATCACCACTCAATGCTTGCCATCCTCTCATGAATGACTGTATGAAAAAGACACAAGAATCGACAAAAACTATTGTGAGAAGTTAAATAGTTGGAGGGTAGAATTGTCATTCTACCAGAAATTAGTTAGTGGAACTAACAAGTTGTTAAATCTGTTAGTGTAACTAATTTCAGTTAACAAGTATAACATAGTGTGTATATATATACACTAATTGTAATTAGAAGAAGTAGCTGAAAATAAAAAATATCTTTGCCTCTCTCACTTTACTCTATCAGTTCTCTGCTCCTTCTCTCTTCTCCTTCATCTTCATCTTCATCTCCTTCTTCTTTCTTTTTTTAATATGTACACCTCATGTTTTTCTTCATGGTATCAGAGCAGGATGTTGATCCTTGATGTGGAGTCAAAGAGTCGCAATGAGATTCATTGATTCATAGGTTGTTTCTTTGTTTGGTGTTTGACAGATCAACAGATCGGAGCTCCGATCTGTGTTAAAATTTAGCGATTGTGTTACTGGTTGAAGAAATGGCAGGTGACACGGCGGCAACAACAAGTTCACCTCACAATCTCAACCAAAATCACCAACAAGCTAGTGTGCGAGCCTCCTCGAGTAGCAATCTCACTCTAGGGCAAGGTATTGACTATAATCACCCGTTATTTCTTAGTCCTACAGATGTAAGTGGAGTTAGCATCATCTCTTTTCAACTGACTAGTGTTGAGAACTACACTTTGTGGAGTCGTTCAGTCAAGTTAGCCTTGTTAGGGAGGAACAAGTTGGGGCTGGTTGATGGAACATGCAGAAAGGACGTGTACAGTGAATAACTGTGGTGTTAATGGGAGAGGGTAAATGCAATTGTCTTGTCGTGGTTAATGAACTCAGTCTCAAAGAGTTTACTTAGTGGAATTGCGTTTGCCTCAAGTGCATTGCAAGTGTGGAATGATCTACAAGAGAGATTTGATAGAGTAGATGGATTAAGGACTTACAGTTTACACAAAGAAATTGTTACTCTACAGCAGGGTACTAACTCTGTCTCAGTATATTATACGAAGCTGAAGGCATTGTGGGATGAATTTGAAGTGTTAGTGCCCTCACCTTGTTGCAACTCTAAAAAATCTAAAGGATTTGTAGCTCACATGAATAGACAAAAGCTGTATCAATTTCTAATGGGATTAAATGATTCATACATTCAGGATAGGAGTCAGATTCTCATGATAGATCCATTACCAACTATAAACCAAGCATATGTCATGATAGCAGGAGATGAGAGCCACAAATCTGTAGTTACAGGCATCAATAATTTGGGATTACATTCATCTGTTCTAGACTCAGCTGTTATGTACTCTAGAGGTGGCAGTAGTTCAGGTGTAAGTAATAGGTACAGGAAGAATACACCTCTACTTTGTGACTTTTGTAAGTGTAGAGGCCATACTAAAGAATTCTGCTACAAGGTTGTTGGATATCCACCAGATTTCAAGTCCAAGAGGAAGGCACAAAGCACATATGCTGATACAAATGTCTCCAATCATACTCAGAAATCAGGCCAAGCTAATTTCTCTTATGGTTTGAATACAAATGTAACTAATGAATTAGTGTGTGGTAGGAATATTATAGGACAACACTTTCTAGACATAACATCAGCTGAAGCTTCTACTAAAACTCTGAGTCAGGCTGAGAAAGATGTCAAACAACTACTTTAAGGATGCACATTCACAAAGGAACAATATGAACATATACTCAAGATGATGAATCAACAGCCAGGAACTACTGCATCTGCTACTACATCTGATTGTAATAAGGCAAATAATGCAGGTAAAGCCTTGTTTGTAACTGAAAATAGTGATGTGTGAATTGTGGATACAGGTGCAACAAATCACATGGTATCTAAGTTAGATATGTTACAAAAAGAATCTGTCCTCAAGCTTGACACACCCAAGGATGTATGCTTACCAAATGGTGGTACTACACAAGTTACTCACATTGGCTCTTGTAACCTATCAGCTAGAAGTATGATTACTAATGTGTTCCATATACCTGAGTTCAAGTATAACTTAATGTCTGTCAGTAAAATAACAAGGGAGTTAGGCTGCTCAGTCTCCTTCTTTCCTGATTTTTGTGTTTTTCAGGAGCTTTAAACTGAGAAGGTGAAGGAAGTTGGTAAGGAAGAAGGAGGACTATACCTGCTGTGGAGACATTTAACTCAAGGTAGTGTCAATAATGTTAAGGAATCTGCTAATGCTATTGATACAATTCCTTCAAATGGTAAGGAGTCAGACATGGAGCTATGACATTAAAGGCTTGGACATCCCTCTTCTACAGTACTCTCAAAGATGTTTGCTGACAATAAAATCACTATGTGTAAAGTGTCTAAATGTTTAGTTTGCCCATTTGCAAAACAAACTAGACCTGTATTTCCTTCTAGCAGCATTAAAAGCAGTAGATGCTTTGACTTGATACATGTTGATCTCTGGGGACCCTATAATACAGCTACGTTTGATAGCAATAAATACTTTCTTACAATTGTGGATGATTTTTCAAGAATGACCTGGTTATTTCTACTTAAACTTAAGTCAGATATTTCTGTATCTCTTCAAAAGTTTTTGCAATATGCAAAAACACAATTTGACAGGGTTGTGCAGATTGTCAGATCCGATAATAGTACAGAATTTATTAATTCTGTGTGCTACAAATTGTTCAAAGAATGGGGCATTATTCATCAAAGGTCTTGCCCTTATACCCCTCAGCAGAATGGTGTTGCTGAGAGGAAACATAGACACCTGCTGGAAGTGACAAGAGCCTTGAGATTTCAAGCCAAAATACCTATCAAATTTTGGGGCCACTGTGTTCTAGCTGCAACCTATCTCATCAACAGACTCCCTAGCAGTGTAATTGGGTTTCAAACTCCCTATGAAAGACTATATGGCATCAAACCAGGGCTATCTCACTTAAAGACTCTTGGATGTCTTTTCTTTGCTAAAAACCTTGCTGAACATGACAAACTTATGCCCAGGTCAAGGTTAGCAGCTCACATGGGCTACTCTGAAGTGCACAAGGGATATATTTTGTTTGACTTACTTAACAAATCATTCTTTATCAGTAGAGATGTTATTTTCATAGAGGATATCTTCCCATTTGCCAATAAAGCTGATGCTGATTCACAATAGCTATTTGTAGATAATTTACAAGAAGCAGATATGACCATTCCAGGTTTATCTACTATAGCTCCCATATCTTCTAACAATATTGATCAGATTCCAAGCCTTGATATAGGATGTGAGCATACTACTGTGGAGCATTTTGAGGATCAAATACATGTTGCAGATGGTGCTAGCTCTGGGGAATCAAGTCTTGCAGAAGTAACCCTTACTGAGGATCCTAGTGCTCCTAGAAGATCTGTAAGATCTAAGCACCCTCCAACATAGTTGAGGGACTTTATTTCCCTAAACATAACCAGTGATGTTCAATATCCTTTATCCAACTATGTGAACTATTCTCATCTATCTCCCACATATCAGCATTATATTGCTGCTACTTCTACTATAATAGAACCTACCAGCTATACAGATGCCATCAAGGATTCAAGATGGGTTGATGCTATGCAAGCAGAGATTCAAGCATTAGAAAACAATAATACATGGGAGATCACTACCTTGCCTACAGGTAAAAGATCTATTGGCTGTAGGTGGGTTTATAAAATCAAATACAAGTCCACAGGTGAAGTAGAAAGATTCAAGGCCAGGTTAATTGCCAAAGGATACAGTCAGCAAGAAGGTATTGACTACAACGAGACATTTTCTCCAGTTGTGAAGATGGTCACAGTAAGATCTATTCTAGCTCTTGCTGCCTCCAACCAGTGGCACATCCATCAAATGGATGTGTTCAATGCATTTCTTCATGGGGACCTTGATGCTGAAATCTATATGCACCTTCCTCAGGGGTTTGTCAGTCAAGGGGAGAAGGTATGTAGACTGACAAAGTCCTTATATGGACTTAAGCAAGCCCCAAGACAGTGGAATCATAAGCTCACTGAGGCCCTTATCTCTCTTAAATTTAAACAGAGCCAATATGACCACTCACTATTCATCAGCATATCAGAAATAGGAATTATACTTATACTTGTGTATGTGGATGACATGCTGATCACTGAAAGCTCATTGAAGTTAATAGAAGACACAAAGAAGGCTCTACAAAAGGCCTTCAAGATGAAAGACCTAGGGGAGCTTAAATATTTTCTGGGAATTGAGTTTACAAGATCCACAGAAGGGATACTAATGCATCAAAGGAAATATGCCCTTGAACTTATAGCAGAAGTTGAAATGGGAGCAGCTAAACCAGCAAGAACACCTATAGATGTTAATGTCAAACTAACATCAAGAGAGTATGATCAACATGTGAAAAAAAGGCAAGAAGCAGATGATGATCCTCTAATAGACCAGGTTAGTTATCAGAAACTCATAGGGAAACTATTATATCTCAATATGACAAGACTAGATATTGCTTTCAGCACTCAGGCACTAAGTCAGTTCCTGAGTCAACCCAAAAAATCCCACATGGAAGTTGCACTAAGAGTGGTAAGGTACTTGAAGAAGCAACCTGGACAAGGAATACTACTGTCCAGCAACCCAGACCACAAGATTACTGCCTTTTGTGATGTTGATTGGGCCTCCTGTCCACTCACCAGGAAATCTGTAATAGGGTTCATGATTGTGATTGGAAAATCCTTGGTTTCATGGAAAGCCAAGAAGCAAACAACAGTATCAAAGAGTTCAGTTGAGGCTGAATATAGGAACATGGCCTCCACTGTATCAGAATTGGTATGGATGCTTGGAATGCTGAAAGAAGTAGGAGCTGAAATTGAGCTGCCAGTACAAGTTTACAGTGATAGCAAGACTGCAATCCAAATTGCAGCAAATCCAGTCTATCACGAAAGAACAAAACACATCGAAATAGATTGTCACTTCATTAGAGAGAGGCTACAACAAGGTTTGATCAGGGTGGACTATCTATCTACTCAAGAACAACCTGCAGATATACTAACTAAAGGACTGTCCAGGATGCAGCATGAACATCTTCTATCCAAGCTAGGAGTTTTGAACATATTTGCACCTCCTAGCTTGAAGGGGAGTATTGTGAGAAGTTAAATAGTTGGAGGGTAGAATTGTCATTCTACCAGAAATTAGTTAGTGGAACTAACAAGTTGTTAAATCTGTTAGTGTAACTAATTTCAGTTAACAAGTATAACATAGTGTGTATATATATACACTAATTGTAATTAGAAGAAGTAGCTAAAAATAAAAAATATCTTTGCCTCTCTCACTTTACTCTTTCAGTTCTCTGCTCCTTCTCTCTTCTCCTTCATCTTCATCTTCATCTCCTTCTTCTTTCTTTCTTCAATATGTACAGCTCATGTTTTTCTTCAAAAACACATAAAAAAGAATATTAATGACTGTATGAAACACAATGAGTTGACAAAAACACATAAAAAAGAATATTATCTTTATTGCGTGCGTATATGTATACATGTTGTGTGTGAATTTACTTCATCTCTATATCTTAGATTTGGAAATCATTGATTAATATGCCTTCTCTTCACATAAATATTCTTCAAGAGGCATAATGCATATATAATATGTCTGTGTCTTGCATGGTTTGACAATATATTAATCTATTGGATCTGAATTTATTGATTGCATAGAGGCATAATGCATATATAATATATCTCTGTCTTACAAGGTTTGACAATATATTAACATATTGGATCTTAATTTATTGATTGCGCCTCAACCAACGGGTACGGTATAGATAAAAAAAAAATTGACTTTTCCTCCAACTTTGATCATTGATTGATATTGATGGATCAGTGGCACTATATATCCATATTTTATTGTGTGACTAATTACTACATAAACATCAAAGCTCAGATAAGCCACTTATCTTTAAAGTTTTAGAACCCGTTTGGTGTTTATGAAAAAGTTTTTTTGAGCTTAAAATAAATCCAAAAGAATAATTGAGTCTGTTTGATTTAATTTATCTAAAAGCAACTTATAAGTTGAAGTACTTATAAGCCAAAAGAAAATAGCCCAACTTATTTTTTTTAGCTTCTAAGTTGAAACTACTTAAAATAAGTTAAAGTCAAGCATGCACTTAAACTTATTTAACTGACATTTACTTGTTTATTAATATCCAATTTGAAAATCGGGATGTTTCAATGTATTCAATTCTTTACATTAAATAACTCATCGACTCAATTAATTCACAATCCTATGAAAGGATCCTCCTTCGTATATTAGAAAAAATGATTTTATCTGTAGGTCTCATTCAGGATATGCATGCTATTTTGTCCGACCTAAAGTGTTCTTTTGTATATATCATGCATGTGAAATATATCTAAAATGTGAGTAAATTTGATTGAGTTTTTAATGACTGTCATTCTGTGCTAAAGGGTCTGAACCTTAATAAAGTACTACAACATTTAAATAGCCCTTCTTAATAGACATTTATTCAAAATTAACAAAACAAACATACTCAAGGTGCCAGAAAGGACAGCTTCCTTTCTAGCTTTATAAGTTACAACACACTCAGTATGGAATTATTTTCGAACACTCATATGTAATTATTGCATATGATGGGTTCGCAATAACCCTTTATTCAAACATTACACCGAATTAAGGAAATAAAATTAAAATAAACAGTACTTTAATTAATTTAAAGTCCAAATTAAACCTCTGCCACAATTATGTCATATTCCTCTCGATCTTTGAGAATCCACTTTCCATCTTCTTGTTGAACCATCCCTTTGTTCTTCGCAGTCCACCAATTAGCTGGTACAAGATACTCATCTTTCAATGCACCTGAAGATTTGTTGGCAAGCGCGATATCGCGATCCACCTCTAGTTTAAAACCTGTTAAAAGTCCTAGACCTTGAGTTCCAGCAACTCCATGCAAGTAACACTCCAAATTATGCCAAGTGAGTATATCTCCAGGGAGCTTAAAATAGGGGGATTTTGCGGTGTCGATTATTATTTCCTGCCCAACGTCGAAATAGCCAAGGGGTGGATATTTCGGAACAATATCCAATAAGTTATGAATTCTCATGATGTGAAGGTGTTTCAATTTGTGAAATGTATTAACAAAATTGAGATCCCCAACTTTAGGACTTGCGAATACAAAAGCTGTCACTGGGAATTCCTTGCCATTACTTGACTTGTTGATTTTATTGAAAGCTATGTCAACCGCATTTAGAGTTGCAAGGGATGCACCTAGGCTATGTCCCGTCACAGTTATGCTCACCTCTTCATCCTTATATTCCTCCACCAATCTTTTCACTTCTTCAAGGACCTAAAAAGAGGAGAAATGATGAATTGTTTAGACTCTTTAGCTTCATTAGATCTAGTCGTATTATCATTAAGTAATTAAGCAAATTAATTAATATATACCTGATCTCTGGAACTAGTTTTATTATACTTTGATCGTGCACTTTCTGATGTATAAACGTTGTAGAAGCCATGATGGACTAATGGTTGGAACAAAGGAAGTAAACCTCCATTACCAAACACTTTTGGTCCTGGAATTAGTAAAAATTGAAGGTCATTAACCCACTCCAATGTCTGAATTGTTCCTCTCCAAGCAATTACAATATCCCTCCTTCCTAGTGAAACTTTACCCTCATCAGTTGCCACAGCAACATATCCCATAAAATTTGATTCCTTACTCCATGCTTCCCTTGACAATGATTTAGTAATGAAAGCATCAGGAAGTGGCATGGATGAGGTAGCATAGAAAAATTTAGTTACACGATACTTCGATGGGTCTAGGCCAACATTAGAAAAAAGGTTTTCCATCGAGTATCTGCTAGCCCCTGCATATTTGGATGCTTTATCAGAAATGAAGGTGTCGTAAGTCACTTCAGCTTTTTCTCCGTATTGAATGATATATTTACGAAGATCAACATCCAATGGATTTAATAGCCCCTCCCAATTGTTTTTCCCACTAAGCTCCTCCCATTTCTCAGCCATGCTACCCATTATTTTTCTTGATCTTTTTCTTTTTCTTGTTACTCTTGTTTTTTCCTTGGTATGTGAACTACATTAAACCCATGAATTTATAGGGAAGCAACTTCGTTGTCCATAAGGTTTTTCATGCATGAAACACGTTTTGATTTTAACTTTTTTCTTTGTTAATTATTGTCACAGTTCAGTAATAATTTAAATGACCAACCAAGCATTAATTATAGTACTGATAATGATGATCTACATTAAACCCATGAATTTATAGGGAAGCAACTTCGTTGTCCATAAGTTTTTTCATGCATGAAACACGTTTTGATTTTAACTTTTTTCTTTGTTAATTATTGTCACAGTCCAGTAATAATTTAAATGACCAACCAAGTATTTATTATAGCACTGATAATGATGATCTCCATTATTGATTTCTGAACTACCACACATTTTGCTCTGTTAGTGTTTGTCCGTATGGAGAACATCTGGAATATTGAAAATAAGATCCGAAGATCATTTAAAATTAAAATAAGTGCTTTGTTATAAGTTACAACAAATTAAAATTTCAACCAAATCATGTACAAATGCTTTAATCACTCAATAACGACAGGGACCTACTTTAGTAAAGGGCAGTCCGGTGCACTTAAGCTCCCTGCGCATAGCCCGGGATCTACTTTAGTATTGACTACTATTTATTTCTCCCACCTCCTTAATTTATGTTTCTAATTTGTTTTAATACAAAACTTAAAGTAAATGATAGAGCTTTGCATTATTTATTTAAATAAGTTACTTATTAAATAGTTTGACTTTGTCCGGGGGGGTACTTCACAAATTACATTTTTAACGTGTGTGCATTTTAATAATGTTTGACAGACAGTTTGTTTTTTTATTTTCAATAACATGTGTGCCATGCCTTTGATTAAAAAAAAAAATGCTTGATAGGCCTGCTTTCACTAGACGCGTTCAAAATCAAAAGCAATAATCAGTTTGACGAAATGAAATGTGTCATCCCATGTATATTAATTTACGCCACATAAGCATCCCACGAGAGTCAAGGAAATCATAACTATGGGTCAAGGATAGGTTTGGATCTTTTAATGGGTGGGTTTGAGTCTTTTAATTGATGGAGTGTGGTGGGATGCTTATGTGGAGATCCTATGTGGCGTAAATTAATACATGCAACATTTCATTCCGTCAAATAGATGGGTAGAAGTGAGTCAATAGTATGACGCGAAGGGTATTTTTGAGCCAAATATAGTTTAAGGGTATATGTTCTCTATTTCGAATAGTTGAAGGGTAGTTTTGACCCTTTTCCATTTTATTTACTTAATTATCCTTATTTTTTGAACATACAAATATGATACTTTCTCCGGATCATTTTATGTGGTACCGTTTAACTTGAAATGATGTTTTAAAAAATCTTTTGAAATTTTTGGCCTAAAATAATTTTTTGTGTGGCTGTAAGTTATTTTTTTAAGGGTAAAAAGATAATTTTTTAAAATTTAAATTATTTTCTATTTGTGTTGATCTCGTTATTTGCTTTTTCATATCGCTTTGAATTTTTTAGTCTTATCTAACCTCTTTTTATGCTTTTATTAAGCCGATGGTCTTTCGAAAACAGCCGTCTCACCTGGTAGGAGTAAGGTCTGCGTACACTTTATCCTCTTCAGACCCCACGTTGTGGGATTTCACTGAATTGTTGTTGTTGTTGTATAGTAAAATAATATTTTTTGGGACGAATTTAAAAGGAAAAAGAAGAAAGAAAGATGTTGGCCAAAATTAATGTTAAAAAACTGTAGGTGACAGTGACGCAAATAATGTGTATCATGAAAAACGAGATAGGCATATATATGGGAAAATACATAAATTTTCTCCTAAAGTTGTACCGAAAAGTCAGTTACACATTTAAATTATCATGACAATTTATTACACACTTAAACTATCTAAAAGTGAAACTATTACACACCTACAATTGATGTGGCAAAAAAAAATGCGTCAATTTTTCTGTAAAATAAAAAAAAAACTTTTAAAAAAAATCACGTCACCCCCACATTATTTCTTCTTCACATCCACCTTCATTTACTCTCATTTTGAATCTTGATTTTCTTTTCTTTCAAAACTCATAAAAGTAAAAAAAAATAAAAAACAAAATCACCTCTTCACTGAGAAACAGAAACGATTCATTAAATTTTGTCCTGCTATTGAGAAATTACTTTACTGTAACGAGGAAAACAATGAGCACATGTAAGTCTATTTGCCCCAATTTCCTATTATAAGCCCATTTCAGTGCTTATACCGTATATTTGGTACTTATCGGAGATGTTTTGTGGAACAGTGGATTTCTTACAGACAAAACAAAATATAGTTAATAATTAATTAGGATTTAATTAGAATAAAATATGGTTAATAAAAGAAAAATTAATTAATAAAGAAAAGAAAAGAAATATAAAAAATTGGATCGGTAGTTAATAATTGATGGATAGTTAATAATTAATTAGTATTTAATTAGTATAAAATATAGTTAATAAAAAAAAGTTAATTAATAAAGTAAAGTAAAGAAAAGAATATAAAAAATCGGATGGACGGTTAATAATTATAAGCTAATTAGTATAAAATATAGCTAATAAAAGAAAAGTTAATTAATAAAGAAAAGAAAAGAAAAGAAAAAATATAAAAAATCGGATGGATAATAATAATTAATTATAAGTTAATTAGTATAAAATATAGTTAATAAAAGAAAAATTAATTAATAAAGAAAAGAAAAAAAATTTAAAAATTTATAATTTCTGACATGGTGATGACGTAGCGCCACGTGGCAACGAGTGTAATACACCACATACCATGAGAGTGGTGTTATGCGCTTAGGTGGGTAATAGTTTCACTTTTAGGTAGTTTAAGTGTTTAATAGGTCGCTATGATAGTTTAAGTGTGTAACTGACTTTTCGATACAATTTTAGGGAGATATTTATGTCTTTTCCCGCATATATATCTACTACGGTAAAGTCGAAAAAATAATTTTTGTCTCCTTTATATAGTTGTCAAACTTTTTAGTTATTATGCTACATATTGATAGGTATTCTGAGAACTCAGGGCCCGTTTAGTATGAGAGATAAAAGATATTAATTTTAAAATTAATTTTAAGATGAGTTTATCTCATATTTAATTGAAATAAAATTACAGAATAATTTCTCCCGAAATTATAATGTCATTTTTATTTCTCATTTCTAGTGAAATAGAAATTTTGGAATAACTAATTTTGAAAAAATTATTTCCAAGATAATTTATTCTCTAGCCAAATGAGCCCAAAGGTCATGTAGAGATTAAGATTCCCAAGATAATTTATTCCCAAGATAATTTATTCTCCGAGCATGTGTTATTGATTTTGGTGCTAGATGAGATCAACACTTGCCCCTAGCAGAGTTTGCATACAACAACAGTTATCACTCCAGTATTCAGATGGCTCCATTTGAGGCTTTGTATGGTAGGCGGTGTCGATCTCCTATTGGCTGGTTTGACTTAGCTGAGATGGACTCTTTAGAGACAGACTTGCTTAGAGATGCTATGGAGCAGGTTCGTAGGATTTAGGGTAGACTCTTGACAACCCAGAGTAGACAGAAGAGTTATGCAGACCGGAGAGTTCGACCATTGAAGTTTATGGTGGGTGATCATGTTTGGCTTCGAGTGTCGCCCATGAAGGGCGTGATGCAGTTCGGGAGGAAGGAAAGCTCAACCCTCAATTCATTGGCCCATTTGAGATTTTGGCGTGAGTAGGAGAGGTAGCTTATAAATTTGCCTTACCACCTACCTTATTGGGTGTGCATAACGTGTTTCATGTTTCCATGCTCCGTAAGTATGTTTCGGATGAGTCTCATGTGTTATCACTTGATTCAGTGGAGTTGGGTCAAGACCTGACGTTTGAGGAGGAGCCTATAGCTATTCTAGATAGGCAGGTTCGTAAGCTTAGAAACAAGGAGATAGCTTCAGTGAAGGTATAATGGAAGCACCGTTCAGTCGGAGAGGCGACTTGGGAAATAGAGGCTGATATGCATGCTAGATATCCCCAACATTTTAAAGCTTCAGGTACTTTCTTTTACTTTATGTTCGAGGACGAACATGGTTTTTAGTGGTGGATAATGTAATGACCCGTTAGGTCATTTTGAGAACGAGTCCTCCTTTTTTCATAGAAGACCCTTTTTTGTAAATTTAAGTTGAAAATTTTGAAACTTTCGGTAACTTCGGTTAATTAGTTGAGGGATAATTTTAGAGAATTAATTTAATTGGTGGACTAAAGTGTTAATTTATTTAATACTCTATACCATTTTTCTTATATTTATTAAAATAGATTAGTAGGATTTGTCATTTTTTAGTACATAATTATTTTATTTAGAAAAGAAAAGAGAAGAGAAGGGAGAATAGACGGAAATTATTTTTTAGTGGCGTCGAACTACACGAGCAGGTACCAAACTGTTTTATACTGTACAATGCATTAAATATTGAAAAAAAATCACTGTCATCATTAAAGGTTGGATGAAATTAAAGAGAATTCGAATTTGAAATTCCTTGTGGTTACAATCTGAATTTCATTTTTAGTGGCATCGTTACTGCATCACTGACATAGAATGAATTAGTTTCCGAATTTTGATATATTGAGATAGGTAATTAAATATTAGATGTATTATATTTTATGAATTTTATTAAATTTATGATATTGGAGAAATTGAAACAT
The DNA here is from genome assembly GCF_947179165.1 of Solanum dulcamara. Classification (NCBI taxonomy): domain Eukaryota; kingdom Viridiplantae; phylum Streptophyta; class Magnoliopsida; order Solanales; family Solanaceae; genus Solanum; species Solanum dulcamara. The sequence goes on from NC_077247.1 coordinate 47,073,374, forward strand.
AACTCTAGGCTTAAATTTTGGAAATATGAGAGTTGACATATTATTTGACATCAACATTAGGAATCTGATTATAGAATTGGGTAGGTTTTGGGCCTAGGCTAGACATATAATAATATGTGTGTTGTTAGTTTTGAAATCTTATTATTGTTATTTATTTGATTAGATTAGACTTATTTTGAGGCCCAACGAAAAGGGAAGGCTCAAATCCCGGAGTAATTGCTTGATTATTTGAGGCAAGTGAATTTCTAAACCTCAGTTTAAGCTTGTAGATGCTTGTATTTCCTTGTTATGTGCATTGGAGAGTAATGAGAATTGGACTGGGTTATTGACTGCATGATTTGCCTTAAAAATAGAGATGAGGGGTATAAAATGGCGATCTAATGACATGTATTGATGGAATTGATGTGATGAGATTATGTATTTATTTTGGACATCTGAAATGACTGTTGATATGAGATAGGAAAAATTATTGTTGTTGTCATGTTATTATCGTGAATCGTATGAACATGAGTTGATTGCATTGGTTCTGACATACTGTGCTGAGACTGAAAATGATATGAAACAAAGAGATCGGGTCACACGCTCCGTGACAGGTATTATGAAATGAAGGGGTTGGGTCAGATACTCCGTGGCAGGATATGTATATTGAGGGGACGGGCCACATGCTCTGTGGCAAGTAATATGGACAGAAATGTCTCCTATGAGTTTCGAACTGTAATTCAGCGGATGTGTACCGATAGGACAAACATGCATCATTTCATTGCATTACATCACATTTTGTTGATATCTGTGAATTCGTATTAGCCACTTATTGCTCTATATATGTTGAATTTGACTTGATATGATTCACTTGATTAGACTACCGATGAATATTCGTGGGTTATATTGTTATTATTGTGTAGAGTGTAGAGTTGGACTGTTTTTATGCAAGTTGTATTTGAGGAGGTTCGGTTGGGATGACAGGAGTACTTGTATCTATCGAGCTTTGCTTAGTTTTAGTTATCCACTTGTTGAGTACCGTGTTGTTTGGTACTCATCTCTTGCTTCTACACTTGTGTAGGTTGTGAGCCCGAACCTGCTTGATCTCCTACTGTTTTCTACCACACCTGAGGCTATCATTTCGAGTGTTGAGGTAGCTGTTACATCCATCTAGCGGATGCTTCTTACTCTTTTATTATGTTTTAATCCTATTCTAGAGACAAAGACATTGTGATTGTATTTTCTTTCGTACTTCAATAATGTATTAGTGGCTTGTACACGTGACAACCAGTCTTGGGGGATTTTGAGATTATTTGTTTGTTTTTGACTAAGTTAAACCTTGCTTTAACTCAATTACTTTCGCATTTGTTTTTTGTTGAGTTTTAGGCTGACTTGTCTCGATAGGTTGAGATAAGTGTCATCACATCTGGATTCGGATCGTGACATTCACTAGGACCATTCTCCACAAATCTTAAGACTGTTTCTAGAAGTTTTAATTTTATGGTTTGGAATAATGTCCATTTGCTTCGAGTATGTAATTGTAAGAAGTTTGTTGCTTACTGAGAACTTAACTGATACGATTAAATAGTTAAAGGGAATTAGGCCGAACAATTCAAACCAAATACATAATTGGTGTGCCATCAAACGATGTGGTACAACAGATATGATTGCTCCTTTCTTAATAAAAAAAGTCATGATTTTGAGCTTTGAATATAAAAAAAATCTTAATAAAAAGTATTTTCTTTACAAATATCAAATAAAAAGTCATAAATAAATAAATATGTACAATTTTATGCTGAGTTTGCGAGATCTTTTTTTTTTTTTACAGTTTTCCTCAAATGAAAATCTACCAAATAAAGCTTGGAATGTTTGATGGAGATCAAAAGGACCAAAATCACACATAGGAGTACAATATTTAAGGATCTACCCCAAATATAAGGAACCGTTTTAAATCTTCTTTGCCGCGGTTTCTTTCACTATGTTGTTAATAATGAATAAATTGAAAAATACTTTTTTGAGTTTTGACAGACGAAAAGGAAAAAAAAAGTACTCTGTAAGCTCTTTGATTCATCGTATTAATTAATTAAACTAATAATAAGAAATTTATATTTGACTATGGACATTGACATTAATGTTTATTCTACCAAAACAAGATAATAGTAAAGTTAATTAAAAGTGGTAGCCTAGCAATCACAATGTCTTTCATGCCTAGAGAAACTTTGCCCTCATCAGTACGTAGCCACAGCAATAATATTTGATTTCTTACTCCATGCTACCTTTGAAAAAATCATTTCACCTTCATCATTATTGATTGGATATATGTAAACTGAATACGAATTTCAGTCCATTAAGCAAACATTTCGTGGGGGCAAAACATTAACATGCTTATTTTGTATTGTATTTAAGATTTCGTTTTTTTTTTTAAAAAAATGTTATATCATTATTATATATATCAAATTAATTCGATATGATTCAATATTTATATCACGATCCGAATCCAGATGTGATGACACTTATCTCAACCTATCGAGACAAGTCAGCCTAAAACTCAACAAAAAATAAATGCGAAAGTAATTGAGTTAAAGCAAGGTTTAACTTAGTCAAAAACAAACAAATAATCTCAAAATCCCCCAAGACTGGTTGTCACGTGTACAAGCCACTAATACATTATTGAAGTACGAAAGAAAATACAATCACAATGTCTTTGTCTCTAGAATAGGATTAAAACATAATAAAAGAGTAAGAAGCATCCGCTAGATGGATGTAACAGCTACCTCAACACTCGAAATGATAGCCTCAGGTGTGGTAGAAAACAGTAGGAGATCAAGCAGGTTCGGGCTCACAACCTACACAAGTGTAGAAGCAAGAGATGAGTACCAAACAACACGGTACTCAACAAGTGGATAACTAAAACTAAGCAAAGCTCGATAGATACAAGTACTCCTGTCATCCCAACCGAACCTCCTCAAATACAACTTGCATAAAAACAGTCCAACTCTACACTCTACACAATAATAACAATATAACCCACGAATATTCATCGGTAGTCTAATCAAGTGAATCATATCAAGTCAAATTCAACATATATAGAGCAATAAGTGGCTAATACGAATTCACAGATATCAACAAAATGTGATGTAATGCAATGAAATGATGCATGTTTGTCCTATCGGTACACATCCGCTGAATTACAGTTCGAAACTCATAGGAGACATTTCTGTCCATATTACTTGCCACAGAGCATGTGGCCCGTCCCCTCAATATACATATCCTGCCACGGAGTATCTGACCCAACCCCTTCATTTCATAATACCTGTCACGGAGCGTGTGACCCGATCTCTTTGTTTCATATCATTTTCAGTCTCAGCACAGTATGTCAGAACCAATGCAATCAACTCATGTTCATACGATTCACGATAATAACATGACAACAACAATAATTTTTCCTATCTCATATCAACAGTCATTTCAGATGTCCAAAATAAATACATAATCTCATCACATCAATTCCATCAATACATGTCATTAGATCGCCATTTTATACCCCTCATCTCTATTTTTAAGGCAAATCATGCAGTCAATAACCCAGTCCAATTCTCATTACTCTCCAATGCACATAACAAGGAAATACAAGCATCTACAAGCTTAAACTGAGGTTTAGAAATTCACTTGCCTCAAATAATCAAGCAATTACTCCGGGATTTGAGCCTTCCTTTTTCGTTGGGCCTCCAAATAAGTATAATCTAATCAAATAAACAACAACAATAAGATTTCGAAACTAACACCACACATATTATTATATGTCTAGCTTAGACCCAAAAACTCAACCATCTATAGTCAATTTCCTACATCTCAAGCCTAGAGTTAAACCTCAATTTCTTCCAAAAATGTAAATCTAATTATATTCATATAATATAATACACATATTATTTAATCACTTATTTCAATATACCAAAACTTAATTTCTAAACTAATAACGAAATAATAATAATTTAAAGTGAAGCCACTGATTACAAAACAAGTGGCAGAACCCATGATTTGAAATACCTCCTACCCTTTTTAATTTAATACCCAATTATACTTGACATGCCTTCCAACTATTGGCACCATAATAATTGCTCCTTTTAACATTGCCATATTATCAACCCAACAATTGTAATTACAACTAAAACCTTCCCCACTTCTCTGTCAATAATGACAATGGTTTTAAGGGAAATAATAAAGAAAGAGACCCAAATGCACAATTTCCTACAATCATGCCATTTTAATGGTAACCTGTCATTATTTACTAAATGATTGACTAGTCGTTACAACCCATTAATATATTATCATTAATTGCTAGAATTCCATGGAAAGGTGTATTTATTTGGTACTTGAAGCAGTTTTCTCACGAGGCTCTTCGGTCTTCTTCCGCCGCGATGACTCTTATAAAAAAAAATATTCTAAATTAATTAGGTTCTAGAAGTGATAACCTTGTTATTTTAATAAATAAAGTATTTTAGAGTGTTAAATAATTTAATATTTTAACTCACCAATTAAATTATTTATTACCCATCAACCAGTTAACCAAAGTTATCGAATATTCCAAAATTCTCAATTTAAATTTACGAAATAGATCTTTTATAAAAAAAAAAAAAAGAGGACTCGTACTCAAAATGGCCTAACGGATTATTACAACTTAAAATTTTAATTTAGGTATTTTGCGTAAACAAATAACTGTAATTTATTCAACTTTGACTTATGCATACTCATGTAATAGAATTATGACTTTGCATTTTTTTTTTAAAAATAACTCAAGTATATCATACTAACAATTTATGCATGTAAAAATATATATATTCTAAATAAAGTATAAGCAACTCCTTTTTTAATCAATACCCCCAAAAATAATGTTTAATTAAAATAGAGTACTCAAAATTCAAACATTTAAATATTTGATTTTGTAATAATACTAAAGTGTATATTTGTTAGTGTATAATAATAATAATACATACATACATACATACATATACAGAGTATATGGTTGCACAACCATATACTCTGTATGATATCCGATATTTCAATATTTTATTTATAAATATTATATATTATACTGAATATTGAAAACATTTAAATTATATACCATCTACCATATTAAATATTATAATACAAAACTTATGATATCAAAAATTTTGATTCACTGAATATAGTTTGATATTTACTGTATCATACTTACTCTTATTAATTAAACGAAATTATAAATTGATAATTAGATACCCCTCTGTCCCATATTAGTTGTTATGTATATTAAAAATAGTTGTTCTAAAATAGTTGTCAATTTAAATAATTAAGAGATAATTAATTATATTTTTTTAATTTTACCATTGGCATTAATTATTCTAGAACTAAGAAATACATAAATAGATAAAGATTAAATAATTAATAAAGCGTATATTAGTCAAATAACGCTTCTAATTAATATTTTCTTAAAGATTGTATAAAAAACCTTATCATGACAATTAAAATAAAACGGAGCAAATACCATATGTGCAATATTTTATATATAATATTCAAAATATTATTAAATATAATACTACTTACTAATTATATTAATTTTAATACATCATTTTCAAATTAGCAATCATACAACCCCAACTAATGGGCTCATGCCTCAGAAGTTAGGTGCCATGTGAGGTAGGGCAGCACATAAAGGAAAAGTCAACCTTTTTTTGTTGGACTTTTCAAAAAGGAAAACTCAACTTTTTTCTCTTTTCACAGAAACTATATACTTTGTATTATTACATCAAGAAATTATATAATTTAAATATATTCTTAACATTATGTACAATTTAAATTAGGAAAAAATTCTTTCAAGAAATGAATTATTTTATTCAAATATATAGAAATATATAATTTTAAAAAAATATGATCAAAATGCTTAAAAATTCAAATATACTAATACATTACTTCTATTTTTCATCCATTTTTTCTTGATAATTACTTATTTGAAAATAACTTTGCAGCAATTAATATTTTCTAACATGTTTTCGTATTATTAAGCTCTTATCTTATTCTGAAATTTATTATTTCAATTTTTTTAAAAGTAATTTATGAGCCTTGCTGGATATATTGGATATATTCTATTCAATGATATTTTGTATCACTGCATTAAGAAATGGTCTCTCTCTTTTTTCATAGAAACTAGACATTTTGTATCACTGCATCAAGAAATTGTATAGTATAAATATATTCTTAATATTATGTACAATTTAATTTGAGAAAAACTTCTTCGAAAAGTTCTTCAGCGAAAAAATAATTTTTTTAGCTAAATTATGAGCTATTTTATTCAAGCATCTAGAAGTATATATATAAAACTCAATATAATTAAACATGCTTGAAAAGCATCTAAATATCAATCTTCACACATAACTTCTATTTCCCATCAAATTTTTCTTGACATTTACTTATTTAAAGGAAAAATGGTTAGAAATATACTTGAACTTTGACGAAAATCGTTGTAACAATTCCAAACTCTGAACGGATCCTATTAACCCTGCACTATTTAATAGTATATTTTAAAGGTATATTTGTGCCCAGCTGGACCACTTACTCAGTCAATCGTAAGTGTTTGTCTTACAGGCGTCATTTAATTAATTAAATTAATCAATTAATTTAATTAATTGATTTTAAAAAATACACTCGGACATTAGATAAATAAAAAAGTCAAAAAGAAAAATTTATATTATTTTACAAACAGATGCCAACCTTTCCTCTTCCCCAAATCTTTTTCATCTACTAAATTCACCATGGACCTTTTTCAAAAGAGAGAAATTTCAATTCGAATTATTATTGGACCAAGAAATTTTTAAAGGAAGAAACAAACGATGAAAGCATCGTACTTCCTCATTCAACTTTAGATCATTCGTATCAAAATAAATGTTGTTCAAAATTCAATTTTACTTCTTTCATAGCTAACTTAATAAAAAAAACCAGAAATTAGAAGCCTTATTAAAAATCGAACAAACAAGATAAACAAAACAATTAAAAAATTAAAGAGAATAATTCGTTAAAGCTTAGCTCTTTGAATTACAATGGTGATTTATGTTAGAGTGAACAATGGCTATGGAGAAGAAGAATTAGATAAAGAGGTAAAAAAAAATGGATCTAAAATTAATAAATATTATTACAAAAAAAAAATCTTACAAAATAAATTTCACCTTTATTGATACGTGACGGTTAATGATAGGCTCATAAAATATTATTTTATGCCTTACGCATTCGTCCTACGTGTATTCACGCACTGATTCAGCTGGACAAAAATATACCTTTAAAATACACTATTAAATAATGTAGAAAATAGTAGGACATCCAAATTTTGAATTTTTTACAACAATTTTCATCAAAATTCAATTCAATTTCAGACCATTTCCCCTTAAAGTAACTTTACAACAATCAATTTTTCAATGTGTTTTCGTATTTATTGAGCTCTTATCTTATTCAGTAAGTTAATTATTGTTCAAATTTTTTAGAAAGTAATTTACAAGCCTTGGCGGATATCCTATTCAACGTAGTACCTAACTCGGAAAAGCCTTTTTTTTTCATAGAAACTAGACACTTTGTATTACTGCATCAAAAAATTATATAGTAACATTCGATTTAACTTGAGAAATTTTCTTTCAAGAGATCTCCTTCAATGAAGAAATAAAAAATCTAGCTAAATTATGAGCTATTTTATTGAATCATCTAAATATATATATATATATATATATATATATATATATATATATATATATATATATATAATCAGTATAATTAAACATGCTTAAAAGCATCCAAATATCTTCACACATCACTTTTATCTCCCATCAAATGTTTTTCTGGCCGATAATTACTTATTTGAAAGTAATGTTGCAGCAATTAATTTTTTTCAACGTATTTCCGTATTTATTGAGCTTTTATCTTATTCAGAAAGTTATTGTTTCGATTTTTTTAGAAAGTAATTTATAAATCCTGCTGGATAATTCTATTCAATAGTAGTACCTAATTCGCAGAGTTATTTTTCTTACTCACCATTTTAATTTGCTTATCTAATTTTGATTTAAATGAACTATAAAACGATAAATATTTAATTATTTTATTTTAAAGAGATCGTTAGAAATAAGGGTAGATTTGAATTCAAAGGTTAACAACGAGGGCATTTTTGGCGGGAAAGATTAACATCGAGGATATTTTTGATTTAAAAAATAAATGAAAAATAATATTATACCAAATCTCACATTTCAAAGATATTTTAAACCCTTCTCCGTTAAATATATTATACTCCACCACTTTAATTTGCCGCAAACAAGATCGTCTCAACAAGATTGGGGCATAAAGCCAAACTTCATTGAGAGACCCTAATTTTTTTTCTAGGTGACATACATAAATTGAATGACAATAACATATCCTGTGTAATCCTACAAGTATATTCTGCGGAAGGTAGGATGTACACAGATTTATGAAGTAAGAAGGTAAACAATGCAAATTTTCAATGAAAAAAAATATAAAGTTAGAACGATAAAATCTGACTTAACAATTTAATAAATTGATATAGCCATATCGAAATAGAATCACGCTAAATCTGATAAATTGATATAATGATATCGAAATATTATTGTATTACTTTAATATAATAATAACTTGTTGCAATGCTTGAAATTTGAAGAAGACATTAAAAGGCAAATTTGGTCTTTTTGAAAACAGGCGACAATATATAGATTTTGCATAATGCAAAAAGTTTAGCTTTTGAGAGACTTCAAAATGTTAAATAATAAGAAAATTGCTCGGGATGGTAAGCACCCCTCACTTTCAACTCTAAAATTGTGAGTTCGAGCCATCAAAAGGGAGCAAAAAGTGCGGGAGCTAAAAAAAGAAAGAAAGGGAAGGATGAGAAAGGCAAATACAGTAATAATAATGTGGGGTTATGTTAATAGTAAGAATATAATTAATGAGACAATAAAATAGTTAGCTACATAAAAATGGATACTATAATTACCTAAAAAATTATTCTATTTCTTAATTATTACAATGATCTCCACATTGAATAAGGTAAAAAATTATTATATTTTCTACCCAAAAAATTCTTTACAAATTTAATAGTACATGATATTTTTTTAAAACTATATATATAAAATATAAGGGGCAGCCCGGTGCACTAAAGCTCCCGCTATGCGCAGGGTCCGGGGAAGGGCCCGACCACAAGGGTCTATTGTACGCAACCTTACCTTGCATTTCTGCCAGAGGCTGTTTCCAGGTTTGAACCCGTGACCTCCTGGTAACGATTGCTTTAATGAGGACCCCATAAAAATTAGAATTCCAAGTGATTGCTTTAATTACTTTATGATCAAGATGACGCCGTCAACAAATAGCATAAGGAGTAATAAGAAGGACCATTTTAACTTTCTATGAGCATAATAATATTCTCATTGGGAAATTGTATTTTAGTAGTCTTCAATAATAATTTTAAAATACTTGTAAGTTGTAACGGTGTACTCATTGATGTTTAGCATTTATAAATATTAGAGCGTAAATCATTATTAAAAAAAGAAGAAGATAAAATGTTAGACACAAAAAACACGTTACTCCAATTTTTACGATGCAGACATGAGCGAGTTGGTTGTTACGATAATTTACGTCAAGCTTTCACATTTAATGAGACAACCGAGCAATCTTAATCACCAAATTAAATACAGCTAATTATTAAACATTGATTGAAAACACTGTTAATTAGTCATTAACATATACTTAGTAAAAAAATATTTTTTTCATCGATTAACAGTAACATAATATACACTACAAATTTCATTTTAAACGTGTGTCCATTTAATTAAGTAGATAAGCGTTCGGTCACAGAATTTAGAGATCAAATTTAAAGGTTTTTTTTTTAAAAATCAATATTTGTTTATAACAACATTCAACTTCATTTTCAAATTATGATTTGAATTCTCAAATTTTATAAAAGTATGATTTCAAGTGGTGACTTTAAATTATTTTAAAATGTAAAACTTGGCTCATTAATTTATATTCAAGTTTTACATTTTATAAATGAAGACTCATTATTTTAAATTTTGCATAAAAAGACTTATGTTTGAAAAGAACAGCTAGTTACTAGTCTTATTGATTTATTGCATCAACATATCTTTGTAAAAGTATGTTTAGAGTTTGTAATGATATGTAATCACAAATAATTATTTATAAAAGATCGAAATATATGATTTATTAATGTGTCGCCTTAAGATATTTCATTACCTTGTTGATGAACTATGTATGGTTTGGTTAGTAAGATTGTATAAGAATTGAAAATTCTTAATAGATTTTACACATTGTGAAATTTGTATATTTATGAAAAAAAATATAATTTAAAAAATTGAAATTGCATGTCAAATTAAATTTAAAGATTTGCACGGATTGACCCTAGTTTGGGTGATCTTCAATTATTGCCTTCAAATATAGTCTTTTAAATTTTTATCTTTGTTGATCGCTTATAAAAATACTCTTATCTATGACCTAATTTCACAAGACATAAGTTTAGAGAACTTTTGACTTATTCTACACAAGTTGTATAATATTTAATTCGCAAAACATTTGTTTAGATAAGTTTTGCCTTGTCCGACAAAAGTTCTAAAGGAATAAGTTATGACTTTTAAGGCACAACTTTAAAGATTCTGAAACTGAGTTTATACCTCTATAATAATAAGTTCTATAGAAACTAAATTATGTCTTATATGACATAATTTGTGGATTATGAACTTATTAAGGTATGACTTATTCCATCATAATAAATTTTGTACTACCTATACATTATATCTTATAATATGGCATAATTTGTGGATTATGAACTATACATTATATCTATCTTTACTTAAAAACATATAAAATGATTAAATCAATCGTCCAAACAAACTATTAATGTTTGACAAAATTTGTAAAAGTGCTTTTAAATGTAACAACTTCCTTTCAGCAACCAAGCTACTAATTAGATTATCCAAAACAACAACTTAAACTAACACATAAATAAAAACATGTTGATATATATATCAATAACAGATTGACAATAAGCTTTATTGCAACACACTCATTTTCCTTATACACCCCTTTATATGAAAACATTACATGAAAAGAAATAAATTAAAAGCCACACGTAATTAAATTAAACCATAGTTCTTTCACAACTCATAATCCTCGCGATCCATGAGAATCCATTTTCCATCTTTTTGTTGAACCATTCCATTGTTTTTCTCTACCCACCAAGCTCCAGGTACCAAATGTTCATCTTTTAGAATGTCCCATATCCTATTCACAAGTGCAAGATCGCGATTCACTTCTAGTTTAAAACCATGTAAAGGTCCAATTCCTTGAGTACCATCAATTCCGTGCAAATAACCCTCCAAATTATGCCTAGTGTGTGGGTCTCCAGGATTCAGTTTCAAATATGGAGATTTTGTGGTGTCGATTATTATTTCCTGACCAACGTCGAAATACCCAATGGGTGGGTATTTCGGTACAATATCCAATAAGTTATGAATTCTCATGATGTGAAGGTGTTTCAATTTGTGAAATGTATTAACAAAATTGAGATCCCCAACTTTAGGACTTGCGAATACAAAAGCTGTCACTGGGAATTCCTTGCCATTACTTGACTTGTTGATTTTATTGAAAGCTATGTCAACCGCATTTAGAGTTGCAAGGGATGCACCTAGACTATGTCCCGTCACAGTTATGCTCACCTCATCATCCTTATATTCCTCCACCAATCTTTTCACTTCTTCAAGGACCTAAAAAGAGGAGAAATGATGAATTGTTTAGACTCTTTAGCTTCATTAGATCTAGTCGTATTATCATTAAGTAATTAAGCAAATTAATTAATATATACCTGATCTCTGGAACTAGTTTTATTATACTTTGATCGTGCACTTTCTGATGTATAAACGTTGTAGAAGCCATGATGGACTAATGGTTGGAACAAAGGAAGTAAACCTCCATTACCAAACACTTTTGGTCCTGGAATTAGTAAAAATTGAAGGTCATTAATCCACTCCAGTGTTTGAATTGTTCCTCTCCAAGCAATTACAATATCCCTCCTTCCTAGTGAAACTTTACCCTCATCAGTTGCCACAGCAATGTATCCCATAAAATTTGATTCCTTACTCCATGCTTCCCTTGACAATGATTTTGTAATGAAAGCATCAGGAAGTGGAATGGATGAGGTAGCATAGAAATATTTGGTTACGCGATACTTAGATGGGTCAAGGCCAGCCTTAGAGAAAAGGTTTTCCATTGAGTATCTACTAGCTCCTGCATATTTTGATGCTTTTTCCGAAATGAAAGTGTCATAAGTTACGTGAGCCAATTCTCCATATTGAATGATGTATCTACGAAGATCAACATCCAATGGATTTAATAGCCCATCCCAATTGTTTTTCCCACTAAGTTCCTCCCATTTCTCAGCCATGCTACCCATTTTTTTTCTTTTATGCCTTTCTTTTTTCCTCTCTTTGTTTTTCGTTGGTATGTTCTTATCATTTAGCTAATGTATTTATAGAGAAGCAAACTCGTTTCCATCTAGGGTTCTCTTATGCGTGAAACGTGTTTTCAGCGCTCAATAATTGATTTTGTAGCATTTACAATTTATTTTTAGTTTTAAAATTTTTTTTTTATAAGAGAACTTCGATTTTATAATAAGAGATTTGAAACTATCAATGAAATGATCGAGCAATTATTATATACCCTTCGTGGTAACAACAAGCCTTCACTTATTAAATAGTACTAAAAGTCTTCTCCATATTTCTGTCTGCCATCGTATCCTTTGACCCCATGTAGGGCTATACAGGGCAAATCGATAAACGGTACCAAACCGATAAACCGAACCAAATCGGAAAAAAAAAATCGACTAGTGGTTTGGTTTGACTTGGTTTGGTGTTTGGAAAAAAAACCCGACCATTATAGAATTGGTTTGATTTTAACTAAAAAAAGTCAAACCGAACCCAAACCGACCCGATTATAGATATACTACCTTTAAATTATGTTATACATAAAAATATTTATTAAAATGTAATTTATAAATATTTTTTAAAATTTTTCATAATTTTTATTTTCTTTCTTACATTTAGATTTGAACTTGAGAAGCCCATTTAAATAATATACAAAAAAAAGTTCATCTTATAAATTTATATTATAAAGTTAAAACTTCAAATAGTGTTCTGCCTCCATATTATATGTTGATATTTTGTACTAGAACTCTTTTTAAGAAGCATTGCTCTGTGCTTTTTATTAGATACTATGAAAAACTCGAGAAACCCGAAAAAACCCGAAAAACCAACAAAAAACTCGAAAAATCCGAGAAAAATTGATATCGAAAAACCCGACTTTTATTAGTTTGATTTGGTTTATAGATTTAATAACCCGACACAAATAATTTGGTTTGATTTATAAAAAATCTAAATCAACCCGGTACATGTACACCCCTAATCCCATGCATTCTATTAATTTGTATCGGGTCAAGTGGGGTGATTTTATTTACTCACATTTTAATTAATTGAGTACTGCATATACCTACTTTGGCAGTACTGTCTAAAATGCGTTGATTTTTTGTTTGGGGGGGGGGGGGAGGGGGTATTCTTTATGTATCTTATTTTCTTTTTTAATTTATTTTAAAAAAACGTAATTTTCTATATTTAACTCCAACCTCTCTAATGACATACTCCTGCATTCGAACGTGTTATATGAAATCAGATTGATATAAAGTAAAAATTTTGTTTCGATAAGTAATTGTATTTTTCTCTTAAACGTGAAAATCTTACAAGTTGAAAAAATTATAAATTATCATACAATCTTACTCAAATGAACAAATTGTAGTTCATAAACAAGAAATCGAAATAACATAAATCATTGCATTGATAAATCATATATGTACATGTTTCTTTTATAAATAAATTCCTTTGTGATTAAAAAAATAATATAAAGATTCACTAGTCTACAATAGTAGTAACTAGTTATTCTTTAGCATAATCTTTTTACATGGTACATAAAAGCTCTTTATGCCGAGCATGAGTCTTTTTTTGTAAAATTTAAAAATGATAAAGTATTTTTTACAAAAACATATGGATTGATATTTACATTTTAAAAAATTGAAATCGTAATTTAGAATCTCAAATCATGTTTTTGAAAAATTTAAGATTTCAAATCATGATCCCAAATTACCACTTAGTTGAAATCATGAATTCATGTTACATGTTCAAACACATGCTAAAAATGTTTGTCCTAAAATACTTATCTATTTACAAAATAAATATAATTTTTTATATATTTTTTATACCCTTAAAATTAAATATTTTTAAAAGTAAATTATATTGATTACCATGACAGAGTTAAAGGTAATTTAGTGAAAAAACATTTCTTATTTGTGGTTTTTTTAAAGGGAGTACTGTGAAAGAAAAATGTTATAATTAATATGCCATGGAGGAAGTATTTAAAGAAATACAAAATTTAATAATATTTTTATATATTACATATATCTTAAATTTTAAAATAAAAAATAAAAAATAAACTTATTTTTCTTAAACTTTATGTTCAGACAAACTACGATACGTGAATTAAAAGAAACAGGTATCATGTATGGTTGCAATTACTAATATTTTTTTTTCCTAATAAAGACTTAAAAGGGCCTAAGTAATACGTGTCGCCACTTGCCACTATGTAAACTATACTCTTTTTTTTCTACAAAAGGAACCAATTATTTTGTAGGTGTTATAAAAATTATTGTGGCAAAATATTTTAGAGAAAGTAGAAAGAGAATAGAGAAGCAAAAGATTAAATAACTTCATAATTCAAGAAGTAGAAAATATGAAGATGAGAGAGGAAGCTTACGTTGTTTTTCTTGTTCATTCTATTATAATGTCAAAACATGGCATTTATAGGGATGAAAAGAACAATGTGAAAATGATGCCTACAAGGTGGGCAATCCATTTTCATAAGGTGGACAATCCACCTTCATAACACTCCCCCTTGGATGTCCACGTGTAAAAAAAACTTTTACAAGAATAATATACATAGTTATTTTGAACATCCATAGATGTTGTGCCTCGTTAAAATCTTACTAGGAAAAACCCGGTGGGAAAAAGCCTAGTGAAGAAAAAAGAGTACACACATCTCGTAATACGCCTTGAGTGCTGCCTCATTAAAAAAACCTTATCAGGAAAATCCGGTGGAATAAAACCTTGGCTAAGGGAAAAAGAGTACAACGCATATTTTGCTCCCCCTGATGAAAACATCACTTAACATCTCGAAGACGACGCATTACAATTTTGTATCTCATTTTCTTAAAGGTTGAAGTCGGCAATGCCTTGGTAAACATATCTGCTAAATTGTCACTTGAACGAACTTGTTGGACATCTATTTCATCCTTATTTTGAAGATCACGAGTAAAAAAGAATTTTGGTGAAATATGTTTTGTTCTGTCTCCTTTGATGTATCCTCCATTCAGTTGAGCTATACATGCAGCATTGTCTTCATACAATATTGTTGGAGCGTCTTTTGTGAAAGAAAGGCCACATGTTTTTTGAATGTGTTGAGTTATTGATCTTAACCAAACACATTCTCGACTTGCTTCATGAATGGCTATTATCTATGCATGATTTGAGGAAGTGGCAACCATAATTTGCTTTGTTGAACGCCATGATATAGTTGTACCACCACATGTAAATAAATAGCATGTCTGCGACCGACCTTTATGGGGATTAGATAAATATCCCACATTTGCGTAACCGATCAATTATGACGTGGAATCATTTGAGTAAAACAATCTCATATCAATGGTACCTCGATGGTATCTGAATATATGCTTAATTCCATTCTAATGTCTTCGTGTTGGGGAAGAACTAAATCTTGCTAACAAGTTTACTGAGAAAGTTATATCTGGTCTAGAATTGTTGGCAAGATACATTAATGCACCAATTGCACTAAGGTATGGTATTCAACACCAATAAGTACTTTATCATTTTTATGAGGTCGAAACAGATTTGTATTTAATATCAAGAGATCTCACAACTATTGGGATACTCAATGGATGTATTTTATCCATATAAAACCTCTTTAAAATATTTTCAGTATATGTTGACTGATGGAAAAATATCCCATTTGTAAAATGTTCAATTTGTAGACCAAGATAAAATTTTGTCTTTCCAAGGTCTTTTATTTCAAACTCCTTTTTCAGACATTTTACTGCCTTTGAAAGTTCTTCCGGAGTTCCAATAATATTTAAATCATCAACATACACTGCTATGATAACAAATTCAGATCCAGACCTTCTCATAAAGACACAACGGCAAATTAGATCATTTTTATATCCTTCTTTTAGTAAATCTTCGCTAAGACGATTGTACCATATTCTCCCTGATTGTTTCAATCCATACAAAGATTTCTGAAGCTTTATTGAGCAATTTTCTCGAGAATTCTTGTATGCTTCAGGCATTTTGAATCCTTCGGGAATTTTTATAAAAATATCGTGGTCCAATGAGCCATATAAATAGGCACTGACCACGTCCATTAAGTGCATTTCAAGCTTTTCATGAACTGCCAAATTCATTAGATACCTGAAGGTAATTGCATCCACCACAGGTGAATATGTTTCCATATAGTCAATGCCAAGTCTTTGCAAAAAACCTTGGGCTACAAGTCGTGCTTTATATCTTACAACTTCACCCTTTTCATTCCGTTTACGCACAAAAACCCATTTGTGCCCTACTGGCTTGACACCTTCAGGTGTTTGGACTATTGATCCGAAAACTTCACGTTTTTCAAGTGAAGTTAACTCTGCTTGAATTACATCCTTCCATTTTGGCCAATCATTTCTCTGTCTGCATTCAACGACAGATTTTAGTTCAAGATCCTTATCTTGTTGCATTATTTCAATGGCAACATTATAAGCAAAAATATTATCGACCACAATATCATTTCGGTTCCACCATTTTCCTATCGATAGATAACTTATTGAGATTTATTCATTCTCAGTATTTTCAGGTACTTGGACCTCCTTGGTGGTATCACCATTTGTTGTGTCTCTAGGCTCTTCTTGAGCACTTTCCTCCAAATTATAATCATCTTGATCATTTATTTCTTTCTTTTTTCGAGGATTTTTGTCTTTGAAACCAATTGGTCTTTCATGTTTTAAGCGTGGCATAGACTCATTTTCTTGAACAAGTTGTCCTACTGGGACATCAACTCGAACTTGAGCATTAGCAGCTGGGATATGCGATTTAGTAACCCGTGGAAGGTTAGTAAATGCATCCGGCAGTTGATTTGCAATATTCTGCAAATAAATTATCTTTTGAACTTCTTGCTCACATTGATTTGTTCGAGCATCTAAATGAGATAGTGATAATGAATTCCAATCTATCTCATTTTTCAACTGCTTACGTTCTCCCCCTAATATTGGGTATACTGATTCATCAAAATGATAATCAACGAATCTTGTCGTAAATAAATCTTCAGTCATAGGTTACAAATATTTTATAATAGATGGAGATTTATATCGAACATATATTCCCAATGTTCTTTGGAAACCCATCTTTGCGCGCTGCGATGGAGCAATTGGGACATATACCGCATACCCAAATATTCTAAGATGGGATATATTTGGATCCCTTCCAAAAGCCAAATGTAATGGAGAAAATTCATGAAAATTTGTTGGCCTTATGCGCACAAGTGATGCTCCATGCAAAATAGCATGCCCCCATACTGAAATAGGAAGTTTTGTCCTCATTAGCAATGGTCTAGCTATCAATTGAAGGCGTTTAATCAATGATTCTACTAGACCATTTTGAGTATGTACATGAGCGACCGAATGCTCAACTTTTATTTAAACCAACATACAATAATCATTAAATGATTGAAATGTAAATTCACCAGCATTATCAAGATGAATTGTCTTTATTACATAATCTGGAAATTGTGCTCTTAACCTTATAATTTAAGCTAACAATCTAGCAAAAGCCATGTTGTGAGTCGATAATAAGCACACATGTGACCATCTTGTAGATGCATCTATTAAGACCATATAATATATCACCCTGTATACGTTTCAGAAACGCAGGGAATTCAATCTCAAGCTTAGTTGCTGATGGTTTAATAATTAGTTTTCCTTGAAAACAAGCAACACAAGAGAATTCTTTAGATTGAAGAATTTTCTGATTCTTCAAAGTATGTCCATGTGAATTCTCAATAATTATGCGCATCATATTATAACTGGGATGACCTAACTGGTCATGCCAAATGATAAAATCATTAGAATCTATAAATTTTTTATTTACTATGGCATGTGATTCAACGGTACCAATATTTATATGGTACAATTCAGAAGAAAGTGCAGGTAATTTTTCGTGCACTATTTTCTTCTCCATATTTATTGTAGTAATATAAAGGTATTCAACCTTTCTTTCATTCACAGTCTCAATATGATAGCCATTTTGGCGAATAACCTTGAAACTTAACAAGTTTCTTTGAGACTTACTACAATATAATGCATTATTAATTACCAATATCGTTACTCCAGGTAGTAATAAGGCCGCTTTTTCAGAGCCTTCAATTAATTTTGTACTACCGGATATTGTATTAACATAGACCTTTTTCATAATCAAATGACAGAAATATTTCTTTTCTTTTAATATCGTATAAGTTGTGGCACTATCCAAAAGACACATATCTCCATTATTCATCTTGAATCCAATTGAAGACTTAGAAATTTATTTATCTTCATAAAATAAAAACGCATTATAAGAAATAAAATAAGTAACAATATTGCTAGAAAAACATAAGTCCCTTTTTTTTTAAAATACATAAACGTAAAAACACGATAATTCAAAGTATAAAAGAGTAATATCATTGAGGTCATTAAAATCGTCATCCTTCAAAGCCAGATTTTTTTCAATATTATCATTATGCAAAGGTCTTGCCTCAATATTATTTTCGAACGCCAAGTGTGACTCTATCTGAGCATTAGAAAAAAAGGCACCACCTTTATTTGTCTTTCTTTTGAAAGAATTTTGATAAAGCCTTACAAAATGTTCAGGCGTTCGACATTCATTTTTCCAGTGGCCTTTCATGTCACACCGATGACAGTTACTTTTTGAAGGGCCATTTTGAGAACTGATATTGTTCTTCCTTTTATGTTGACCACCACCACGACGATTATTATATCATCTTCTGCCATTGTCATGCCCACGCACATTATTGTGGCCTTAATTTTTATTTTGTCTTCTTTCAGACTGGTCATGTGCTTCTACCATATTTGCTTCCGGTAATGGAGCAGTTCCAGTGGGACAGACTTCATGATTTTTCTTTAAAAGGGCATTATGTTGCTCAGCCACCAGAAGGCATGAGATCAATTCAGAATATTTTTGAAAATCCTTTTTCATGGTATTGCTGCTGTAATATTATATTTAAGGCATGAAAAGTAGTTAGTGTCTTTTCTAACATGTCCTCGTCATTTATAGTTTCCCCACATAATTTTAATTGAGAAGTTATTCTAAATACAGTAGAATTATATTCAATTACAGTTTTAAAGTCTTGAAACCGTAAGTGCATCCACTCATAACGAGACCTTAGCAATATCGTTGCCCTAAGATGGTCATACCTTCCTTTTAAGTCTTTCCACAATTCAAGTGGATCTTTCAGTGTCAAATATTCAATTTTCAGGCTTTCATCTAGATGATGACGAAGGAAAATCATAGCCTTTGCTTTATCGTGACTTGATGTTGTATTTCCTTCAATTATAGTATCACCAAGACCCTTAGCGATAAGGTGGATTTCAGCATCAATTACCCATGACAAATAATTTTTACCAGAAATATCAAGTGCCACAAACTCCAATTTTGACAAGTTTGACATGATGAAAATAAATTTTTTAAAATAACAAAGACAACTGAAAATTAAATTTCTTCAATTGATATATCTGATATAGAAGTTAATTTTCTGAAAATTAGAACTTCTGCTGATAACGTGTTATAAAAATTATTGTGGCAAGATATTTTAGAGAAAGTAGAAGGAGAATAGAGAAGCAAAAGATTAAATAACTTCACAATTCAAGAAGTAGAAAATATGAAGATGAGAGAGGAAGCTTAAGTTGTTTTTCTTGTTTATTCTATTACAATGCCAAAACATGGCTTTTATAGGTATGAAAAGAACAATATAAAAATGATGCCTATATGTTGGACAATCCACCTTCATAACAGTAGGCAGATTAAAAAAAAGTGCGATCACTCATGTTGTTACTTGACACTGTTGAAGTTTTAGATAAGAAATATAATAATTTAAATGTTACACTAACACTTCATAATTTTTGTATTAAACTAACAAAATATAATAATTAGGAGATTTTGAAGTATTAACTTCTTCTTTTTCTTGTGTTGCTGATGAAAGGGGTATATTAGTCTTGTTGAATTTGCTTGGGCTTTTGTTTCTTTTTATAGGTTTGCATTGTGTGATTATCAATAAGTGATAGTTTGCTTGCAATTATGATTCAATTACTTCTTTTTTATCCATGGTTTAATATTGGTTTTGAAGTTGGTTAAATTTAAATTTGTGTCAGAAAATTCTTTATAGGAGGTTAAGTCTCTCTAATAAATGAGACTTCATATTTTAGGGTTCAAATATGAAAACTTTAGTCAAGAATGAAAGAATACTTATTACTTAATAATAATCCTTTTGAATAATTTAATTATATTATGTTTTAAATAAAGAGGTGTAATTTCCTATCTAAAACTATTTGTTTTACCTTTTTTATGTTTTTTATTAATTATATTTAACAGAATATGAACCAAAAGAACATCCCAAATGGACCAAACTTATTTGGGTTATTCAATGATTGTGAGGTTTATTGATGAATCGAAATCCTTGTAAATTGAATCGAATTGATTCAAAAGGGATTGAAATTTGACCAACCAAAAGTTCTATCCCAAACTTGTTTTGTTTTTGGTTTATAAGCTAAAACAGTTTTAGATAAGTTAAATCAAACATGCTTAATTATTGTTTGGGCTTATTTTAAGCATAAAATGGCTAAGTTGGTCAGCCAAACACTCAAAAAAACAGAAAATAGTTTATAAGTTGTTTTCAGCAACTTATAAACCAATCCAAACGAATTCTTAGTCATATAAAGAATAATATGTTTTTATATATAATAAATATTTAACTTTTAAGGGTTAATTTCCCCCCCAATAAAATAATTTATAGTCCTATAACTATCAATAATTTATATTAGACTACTAATTTTTTGTTTTTTGTTTTTTTAGACTGGCAAATCAAACAACCTCAATTAGGACGGAGTACTCAATAGTTTCATTAATATATTTTACCATTACTTGCTAACATTATTGACGTTTCACGTTCTAAAGCTGCGTTATTTATGTGACAACTTTACCAACTTGGTTCACCATTCATATTTATTCTTTTTTGTTCTTGTTTGCCATTGAATTCCAACAATGAAGTAGTTGGCAATAGATTAATGATGCTCAACGCCTCAACCTAACTTTATTCAATTTTATTTGTTTCTATAATTTTATCAATATCTCTCTCTGTCTGACAATTTAAATGCAAAGAAACGTGTTTGACAGTTACCAGAAAAGTGTGCATCATGAAAAACAAAATAGTTAACTATATTAATCATTTTACCCTTATTATTATTATTATAAAAAGACATTTAATCTGTAGTTACTCATTGGTGGTATGATAATGACTATTTTAAAAAAAAAATAGTTTTATTTAAAATAAAAGTAAACTATGTAAAATAAAAGAAGATCAAAATTGTGTACTTGATAAAAGTTACGAAATGTTGATGTTCAAAAATAAATAAGTACGACAAATTCAAATTTCCCGTAAAAAATCAAAATTGAATTTGATTATTTCCTTTTTAACTTAAAAAATTTGAAAGTTGTAATATTTTGATAAAAGTTCTTCATTTTCCTAGCTCAATCCAAATTGTAACTTTCACTCTTTGAAGAATTTCAGTAACTTAATTATTGATGAAAATTTCATTTCTCACATTATAATTCCACCCCCCTCCATTAATTTTCCCTTTCCGATCCCTATCTCCTATTTTATTGTATTATTTTTTTTAAAAAAAAAAATCGCTCGCTATCATCTCATCCAAACGTCTTAAAAAAAATGTGAAATGATTCAATGAGGACGACCATGGGCTAAAGAATCACGTTCTCTAATTAATTAATTTGTTAATTTATTGAACTTTTACCTCAATGAAAATGACTTAATTTGTTGTAAAGAATTGCACATTTTTTGAATGTCTCCGAAATTATGTAATTTATATTCCATGAAGCAGGACAAGAAGGGATGTCATTTCACTAAAAACATCACCATATGCATGCATTGGATATAATAAGAACACCTCTGTCGTCATTAACTATGTACATACTTGCATTAAACTATTTAAAACTAATGATCCCTCGTAAGTTTATACTACTCATTAGTCTATTTTAATAATCACATACTTTTCTCATTCTGTTATCATTAAAAAGTTATAGATTTAGTGGTTGGTTGACTCAACTTATTTTAAATAGCTTATAAGTAGAAAATAGTATCGTCATTGATGTATACAGCTAAAGGATGAGATACTGATAGCGGTTCTCTTTTTTTTTTGGTTGTGTGTTTTAGTTTTTTTTTTTTTTAACTCTTCCTATGATTTTTCATCATTTTTGTTTCACTAGTGATTCAAACTCACAATTTTAGGGTTGAAAAAGCAAAGAGTGCTTATCAATTACCATCAAACAACGTACTCCTTGTTGTCATTGTGTACGTGTGTTTGATAGCAAGAAATATTATATTAGCAACATTTCTACATATAATTTAGATAACTATTATGAGAAGTGAAGATGGGATTAGGAGGTGTGGGGTGATGTAGATGAGGCTATGAGATTAGGGTGAAGCCGTGAAGATGACTAAGTGTGTTAGAGAGAGGACACAATTAATGTACGTATAATATTACTTATACCTTTTATTTTTCCTACGTTAATTAAGAAGTTATATCATTTTAAAGAAATTTATTTTTTTAGGTAAAATAATTCTCAAAATTTTTGACTTTCTTCGATTAGACAAGTTTAAAAAACATTTTCCTCCCTATCAACACACCTATTTTTTTATTTTTTTTTTAAAAAAAGACATTCAAGTTTATCTTAAGGCAACGTTTTGCGAGGAAAAGATCAGCTATTTTTCAAAAACAAATTGGCCAATCATATGACTACCACGATAATTAATGTCAAATACAGCTAATTAATCATTGATTGAAAATACTGTCACTTAATCATTGACATTAAAAAAAATTGCCCACCAATATATACGTATAACATACTCTACATCTAAGTTTCATTTATAACGTTTGTGTTAGTTTACCTACTAAAATATCACTCACCTCTGCCAAAATTTAAGCATCATGGTTTCGTTTCTTTTTCTTTTTTTTTTTGAGGGGGGGGGGGGGTATTTCTAAATTTGTCACTTCTTAAATGCAGTATTTCATGAGTTTTAATTTCATATTCACTTAAAACTCAAACATATTTTTTGTTTCCTTTTATGCCCTACATATCTATATCTATGTATTGTCTTAAA
This sequence comes from Solanum dulcamara, assembly GCF_947179165.1. Lineage (NCBI taxonomy): Eukaryota > Viridiplantae > Streptophyta > Magnoliopsida > Solanales > Solanaceae > Solanum > Solanum dulcamara. The sequence continues at coordinate 47,096,975 of NC_077247.1, forward strand.
GTATGAACTTCTTAATTTAATGTTAAATTATTATAATACCTCCAACTTAAACCACTCAATTTAGAATATATTTTATATTTATTTATATTATATTATATTATATTATATTATATTATATTAAAAGCAAACATCTTTTCACATTAAAGGGTTGTGACTTTTTCGATGAGTTGTGACCTTTTCGAAGGGTTTGACTTTTCTGATAAGGCACACTAAATACCTTTTCATACTATTCTTTTGTTGCCTATAAATTGAGGGGTTTCCTCATATTTTTAAACTACAAATTTTCTAAGTTTTATATTCTTGTTTTTCTTAAAACACCCAATTTAATACATCTTATAAATTATATATTTTATTTATTTATTATATTATATTATATATGTAACTGGTAAAGTTGCTGCCATGTGACCAGGAGGTCACAGGTTCAAGCCTTGGAAACAGCCTCAGGCAGAAATGCAAGGTAAGACTGCGTACAATAGACCCTTGTGGTCGGGCCCTTCCCCGGACCCTGCGCATAGCGGGAGCTTAAGTGCACCGGGCTGCCCCTTTCTATATATTATGTTAAAAGCAGACACCTTTTCACATTAAAGTGTTGTGACTTTTTGAAAGAGTTGTGACTATTTTGAAGGGTTGTTACTTTTTTTATAAGGTACAATAAACACTTGTTCAAATTACCTTTTGTTAGCAATAAATGGAAGGGTCTCCACATATCTTTAAACTACTCAAAGTCACTTTCATGGGTAGTAAGTAGGCTAAAAGCCATTAAAGGAGGGGATTTGGGTCTTCACCTCTTTTTGGGGGCGTTGGAAAAGCAGTTCCTCTTGGATAAAAGGGTCGAGGCCCCTATGAGTGAGTAGAAAAGCTTTATGTTGGGTGTTTTTTTGTCGTGCGACCCAACGACTTATGTGCAACTTGTGGCCCACGCCTCCTATTTGTTCAGGGTGGGGCCTTACCTCTTAGATGACCCAAGCAAGTCATTAAGCTATTGGATGGATCCTCATGAATATGTTGAGGGGTACGCTTGATTCACTTTCAAAGAATCTATGCCCTGAACTCGTGCACCCGAGTTTACTAACGAAGGATTTGAACGAAAAGATACGTATCTAAGTGAAAGTGAAATGAATCGCTCTATATACTTGAAGTGAGTCTAATACTTGTTCACACCGGCAAGAAGCCTGTCTTTGTTCGCTTGAAGTCGTGTCTTAAAGGCTTGCCCCCGACCCCCAACCTAGGAACAACACTAAGACGTTTCGTTTCCATTTTTTTAGTTAAAAGCATCGCATAGTATAGTGATAGTGCCCGGTCCGCAACTGCGGAGTTCGCTGAGAACTTATTTCAGGGTTGACCTATGGGAGAACTTTCATAATCTCTTTCGCTCTCGGATTATTAGATCGAATGTACTTCTTAGATCTAATAGAATGATTTTTCCATATCCAGACTAATACCAATCCAAGCCATTTCATGAATAAAATGAAAAGTATTGTCATACCTTATCAGCATAGCGGGAGCTTTAGTGCACCGGACTGCCCTTTTTACTGTCATACCTTATCAGCACATTGACTCTTCAAAAAAAAGATGAACGAGAACCCCCAATTGCTTAGGGGTCGCACTCTGTCCCGCTTAGTGGACGAAATCTTCTCTCCTTTTTGAATTCTTTCTCCCACACTAGTTTTCTAAGGTTTCTATTCTTCACTTTTTAAAAAACTCAAGTGTGATTTGTAGTCGAGTGAGATCATAACTTGAGTGTTAAATTATTGTACTATTCCAACTAGAACCACCCAATTTAGTATATCTTTTATTTATATTTCTATAATTATATTTATTTATATTATATTAAAAGCAGAAACTTACAACAATACAACAATAACCAAGCAATGAATTAGATGAGAGGGAGGAAAAGATGTAATAAAGAGGTATAATTAAGCGATTTTAAGAGTGAATTTTTATATATATTACAATTAATTTTAAAATTAGAAAAGAAGATAAATGCAATTGGAGACCAAAGAGAGGTGCCACATCACATTATCTATATCTATCTTTATATTATAAATAAATATAGTTATTTTCGGATATTGATTTCACAACTTTCACTATACAACAACAACAACAACAACCACCCAGTGAAATCCCACATCGTGGGGTCTGGGGAGGGTAAAGTGTACGCAGACCTGACTCCTACCAATGTAGGATGGCTATTTCTGAAAGACCCTCGGCTCAATAGAAGCATAGAAAAAGGTGAGACAAGAATAGTAAAAGTAGATAAGTAGATAACAAAATAATCAAAGCACAAAAAACAGTAGGTATTATTAGATAATAACATAAATACCATAAATCAAAGTACAAGAAATCATAGTGCATTAATACGCCTACGATAAGGGGGAATAATGCCACTATGTACTAGCCTTCTACCCTAATGTGTGTCCTCCACACCCTCCTATCTAAGGTCATGTCCTCGGTAAGTCGTAAATGCACCATGTCCTGTCTGATCACCTCTCCTCAATATTTCTTCGGTCTACCCCTACCTCTTCTGAAACCATCCACGGCCAACCTCTCACATCTTCGCACTGGTGCATCTGGGACTCTCCTCTTCACATGCCCAAACCATCTCAGTCGCGTCTCCCGCAACTTGTCTTCCATCGAGATCACTCCTACCTTGTCTCGAATAGCCTCATTTCTAATCTTGTCGCTCCTGGTATGCCCACACATCCATCTCAACATTCTCATTTTGGCAACTTTTATCTTTTGCATGTGGAAGACCTTAACTGGCCAAAACTCCGCCCCGTATAACATAGCTGGTCTAACCACTACTTTGTAGAACTTCCCCTTAAGTTGTGGTGGCACCTTCTTGTCACACAACACACCGGAGGCGAGCCTCCATTTCATCCATCCTGCCCCAATACGATGTGTGACATCCTCGTCGATCTCCCCGCTGCCTTACATTATAGAACCAAGGTACTTAAAACTACTTTTCTTTTGGATGGCTTGATCCCCGAGCCTAACTTCCACGCCAACCTCCTGAGGTGTCTCACTGAACTGGCACTCTAGGTACTCTATCTTGGTCCTACTCAGCTTAAACTCTTTAGACTCCAAGGTGCGTCTCCAATCCTCCAGCTTAGCGTTAACTCCGCTACAAGTCTCATCGATGAGGACTATAACAACTTTTACTATGCACACAGTTAATAATCATAAGAAAGTTTACATCCATTATTCATAGAAACTTATACTTTATTATTTCACTTATAACCGTTTATTTAAATTTTTTATATAACAATATTGACATTATTTAAGAAAAAAGTGTAATACATGATTTGGCATTCCCCGTGTAACGCACGTACATCAAAACTATTATATATATACTGCTCCTTCCTAGCTAGTTCCAACCCACAGTTTAAGAAGATTGACTTTATATAAAGTTGATACACCTTTACTTGTAACTGGACTACAATCGAAAGTATATTATTCAGGAAAAATTACAGCCAAAATATCATTCGGGCACCTAATTTACAAAATATATACATACTGTTAGGGTTGTACCGGACAAATCGATAAACCGCACCAAACCGACAAACCGAACCAAACCGGAAAAAAAAACCGCCGGAAAAAAAACCCGACTAGTGGTTTGGTTTGACTTGATTTGGTGTTTGAAAAAAAAATCCGACCATTATAGGGTTGGTTTGATTTTAACTAAAAAAAGTCAAACCGAACCCAAACCGACCCGATTATAGATACACTACTTTTAAATTATGTTATACATAAAAATATTTATTAAAATGTAATTTATAAATATTTTTTAAATTTTTTTCATAATTTTTGTTTTCTTTCTTACATTTAGATTTGGACTTGAGTAGCCCATCTAAATAATATACAAAATAAACTTATCTTATAAAGTTATATTATAAAGTTAAAACTTCAAACAGTGTTGTGCCTCTATCTTATATGTTGATATTTTGTACTAGAACTCTTTTTAAGAAGCACTGCTATGTGCTTTTTATTAGATACTATGAGAAACCCAAAAAAATCCGAAAAAATCCAAAAAAACTCGAGAAATCCGAAAAATCCGAAAAAACCCGAAAAACCCGAGAAAAATTGATATCGAAAAACCCGACTTTTATTGGTTTGGTTTGGTTTATAGATTTAATAACCCGACACAAATGGTTTGGTTTGGTTTGTAAAAAATCCGAACCAACCCGGTCCATATACACCCCTACATACTGTATACTATATGCTAAACACACATATTATACGTACATGTATATACCTATATACTTCATGTACAACCGAAGGGTATTATAATGTATACTTGAGCCATGCATGTTGATAAACAAGAAAGCCTAAGGGTGCATCTACATGAGTTTCCCTACTATTGATTGTCTCCATTTACAAACAATCATTACAATCAAACTTGGCCCAAATTGATATGACCCGACACACCCATGTATGAGGTGATTTACTGATGGGCTCACCCAAATCAACCCGTGATTTTGTCCGGCCCAAATTAGCCCAATAAGCTATGAAAGAAGAGAATGTGGGTGGGCTTCTTTCTTTCATTTCGTCTCCAAGTCCTGAGCTTACAAGTTTCCTATTTTACATAAAAATTGTGAGATAAAAAGGTTCTTAAATAGGAGAAATCTAATGAAGGTTTGTATTTTGCGTGTTATTCCCAGAAAATTATAGCTTCTTAAGATTAATATGTATGCATTAGAAACAAAAAGAAAGAAAAAAAAAGAGAAAACAAAAAAGTAGAGTTGTAAGTTGGAGGGCTGGCATTGACTCTCATTGCATTGCCCAACTTGACCCAATACATTTCATCTGAAGTAAACTTTGAGCGTGTTAACAACTTAATTTTTACCTTTTTCGATCCTATTTATGAGATTAAACTAAATAATTTTTTTTGTTCTCATGCTGAAAATTACTTATTTTATCAATTTAGGTTAGGGATGAAAACAAATATGATAGGACTGAAAAATAGAACTACGTCCTTCTTGAAAAATCATCAACCAAAAAAATGAATTGTCTCGTATTATTAAGTTTGGAAATCTTTTGAATCACAGTATCATGAATCTATTAAGTTAATTCCTTAAATGGTCATCCAACTAATGGAAATAATCCATCAAAGTCACCATTTTATTATTTAGGAGAACAAACTTATCCAATTTATGAAAATTATCTATCAAAATTTCTTTTTTTTATGGACAATAAAATCACTGCTATTGTTATTGGACTTGAAAAATAAAAATACTCATATGACACGTGTCTAATTAGAAGTCCATTTTAAAAGATAAAACTCATTTAATCCATATCCAATATATCCCTTTTTAATTATTTCTCTTAATTTTCTTTCAAATCTTAAATCTAGACGTATTTTCTTTACATCATCACGTTACAAATTATGTCATAATACGAATTATTTGTACATAAAATAACTTTTGATAAACAAAATTGCTATAGTAAATTTAAATAGTCTTCTAATTAATCTTCAATTTAAATTAAAAAGAGTTGAATATGCATCAAAGTTCGTTATCCTACTGCATCAATATATCTAGCCACGAAGAAATAAGTATTGAAGGGTTTTGTTTGATTGAAATTAAACAAATTATATATGAACATCTGGTTTGATCAAATTTTGAATGACAAATATACATAATCATTTTAAGGGATCATAGATAAAAGGCATTGCATAAAGAATTCATAGTAAAATTACATTATTTCTATAAACATGAAGAAGAATCTAATATCACAATTATTAGGAACATGGAGTTAAATGAGTATATTCTTTAGAATGTATTCTCTATTATTTATGATACTTAGTAATTTTCATTTTTGTCTGTTAATCTACTAGTTCCCTTTTAAATGTGACAGATTATGTTTTTTTAGATACAAACAATAAAGATAAAAAAAATACGTATTTTTCATTATATTGATAAGAAAAAAATTATAATTTATAGTACTTTTTATATAGTTTTTGAATATTTAAATTTTTTATTTTAAAATATCTAATTAAAGTAATCTAATTTAGATTTGGAAACTAATCAAATTGACTTTTGAAAACTTCAACATGAAACTAAAAAAGAACGGATAGACTTTTTCGAAAACAATTTATCTTTACGAGATAGGATTAAGGTATGCTTATTTTAAATAAAATATAAATATAAATGTTCTTTGATCGTTATAAATATATTAGTCTATTTTTCAAAGAGTCAGCAAGGGCAGACAAAGGAGCGAGTGGGTAGCGGTGAGTTCCCTATTTTTCTCTCTACACTGAATTTCTCTTCATACAATCCTTCATAGAATTTTCTCGTAAAACTTCAATCCTTATATTGCAGATAACGAAAGTCGATCTTAATCTCTGTTATTCATCAGGTATCTCTCTCTTGCTATGCTTAAAAGGAAAAAAATGTTGATATCCCTTGATTCTACTTTGGGAATTTCTCAAAATCATGTATATTTAAGAAATTTAATTGAGTTGGTCTTTTTTTTTGGTCTGGTGCTTCGTATGAATCGCAAAAAAAAAAAAAGGGAAATAATTTTTCAGTTGAGCTTTAGGGTTTCGGATTTTGGGAAATTTTATAGGTTTGAGTTTATGTTTCTATTTTGGGTGAATCTGTATGAATTTTAGGTTGAATACGGAATACCCTTTTGTTAGTTGTGTTTTCCTAGAGAATCGGTTGATTTTTTTTCCCTTTTTCATGTTGGAGATTTGGTTGTGTTCCCTAATATGGGTATATCATGATTATTTAATGGGCACTTGAACATGGTTTCAGTATTTGAGGTTCTTGTATTTCACTTCTTGGAATGTTGTGAGGAAATTTTCTAAAGTTTAATGCTGTTTATGGTGTAATATACTTGTGTTCTTTTTTTGACTGGGATTCAAATAACTGGAGCAAGTTTTTGCTTAAAGTTTGATTATGTATTTTGTGATCTTGCAAGTTGCATCATGTTGCGTGTGCTCTTCTCCAACTTTTGAAGGCCATACCTAGTGGATTATTTGAGGGGTTATTTATTGCTTAGGATCCTTATCCATACTTGTTTGATGTGTTATCACTTTGGAAGTTACCAAATCTTAAGTGAGATAAGAACATAAGTACCGGCTTACGGCTTACCTTATTTTACAAAACACGTGGACAGAAGGAAGGTTGTAAAGGTAGCTCACATAATTCCCTGGAATAAGATAGAGTAACTAATTTTTGGAACCGAAATATGTGCACATGCACGCGTGTTTGTGAGAGAGAGTGAGAGTGAGAGTGCCTATGGGATGCAATGTGTGTCTTAATTCTTCATTTCTACTGGTTTGAATCTCACTTGTTTTTGCAAAACACTTAATGCTATATCAGATCAGCATAGCTGTTGCTAGCATCTTCTCTGTTGCTATCATTGTGCAATGAAGTAATGTAACTCAAATTTGATGGTTATTATTCACCAATACAGGGTGCAGAGGAGCTATAAGTGTCACACAAGTCCCTTTAATAATTTACCTTCTCTTCTTGTGGCTGATTTGTGTTCCTAAATTTGTGTTTTACAGTTGCTTGAGCTATGGGGAAGAGGAAGTCGAAATCCAAGCCGCCTCCAAAGAAGAGAATGGACAAACTCGACACTGTCTTCAGCTGTCCTTTCTGTAGCCATGGCACCAGCGTTGAATGTCGCATGTAAATAAATTGTTTTAGCATTTCTGTGCCCAAGTTATTTTTCTGCATGTCCGTCGGCTAGATTGGGCTGTTCCCTTCTCACATGTACATTTTCTATGTGGGTAAAGATAGAAGGATATTTAATTGTGATTCAATACCAGTATGTGTTTACCTTTATTATATACTTCCCTTTCCTTAATAGATCCTCTTGTCACTAAGACTTCGTTAGAAGACTATCAATACTTTTCCTTTGGGGTTGGCGCTGAGGAATTTGTGCACATCTAAAGAGCCCTCTTGGAAATAGCGCACTCTATGGATGTATACTTTTAGATGTGGATAATAACTTCTAAGTCGGTCCAATAAGGATGAGCTATAGTTCCTGCAGAAGGTGTTTGATAATTATAACTCTCCATCCCACCCACCCCACCAAACTCTCACACATTCAAGAACCAAAACATTAAGATTATCCTTACCCCAGCCGTAAATAGCAGTGGAATAAGCTGTGTCTTCCTCTGTAGTTCTGGTGAATAAGTTCTGTAACCCAGCTCAAGTGATATATGGGATCCCCTCTTGTCATGTGTTAAAAAGATTTTACTCATGAACACAATATTGTACTTCTATTCAATTTTGGTTGGACATTTATTTAATCTGTCAGTACTCAAGTTTGCACTTTACGTGGTTTCCAGTGATATGAAGAACTTGATTGGGGAGGCAAATTGCAGGATTTGTCAAGAGAGCTTCAGCACCACTGTGACGGGTATATCTAGTGGCTTCTCATGTATTTATTTATTTTTCACTGCATCTCATTCATTTTGGAAAAGATGGTTCAATTGGTTGACAACATAAAATATGGGAGGACTAACTAAAAGAGATGGTAAAAGAAACTAAAGATATTTCCTTTTATGTTCTACCTCATCGTTTTCTATGATCAAATCAATTATTATGTTCAATTGTAGTTCTCTAGATAATCTGCCTTATGTAAGATAAAAGAGTACAAGGTGTGCTCTAAGGCCTTGTGTAAGATAAAGAATACTTGATGTGCTCCATGGGCTTTGGTTTAGTGGTAAGAGCGCAACATGTGATGTGTGGGTTAGGCGTACATCACGGTTTCGAGTATTGCCAAAGACAAAATCCTGGTATCTTAGTGGAGAAAGATAGTGGGTTTGTCCCATTAATCTCCAAATTTCGAGCCGTGCACCATGGGCCGGGATTTTTCAGCTATCGAAAGGGGAAAAAAGGACAAGATGCATTCAATTGTTTCAAGTTTGTTTTAGCACATTATTCTGTCCTTAGCTTGCATACTGGAGTAGATAGAGGTGTGTTACAAATCTAAAATAAATGATAAAAGTGTCCCCCTCTCTTATGACATAGAGCCCGTTTGGATTGGCTTTAAGTTGGTCAAAACCAACTTAAAGCCCCTTTTCAGCTTTTGGACGTGTTTGCCTAATGCTAACTTTAAGCCAGAAAGTTCTTAAAGTCAGTCAAAAATGAAAAGTTAGGATTCCTAAATTTTTTTTCTAAGTGCTTAAAGTCATTTTCTTTGACCATGGAAATTACTTTTATATCCCTTATATTTTAATTAAATTCCCAAACTACCCTTTTTATTTTTTTAACCCTAAAATTCACATAATTTTCCTCATTTAAGCACTTTTATCCAAACACTCAACTGCTTATTTATAAAAATAACTTTCAGCACTTTAAAGTTCTAAAAACACTTCATACATAAAAGTTACTTTTTTTAAGCCCATCCAAACGGGCTCATAATCTCTAAGATGAGCGTTACATACTTCAAAGAATATCTTCTCAAAGAATATCTTCTCAAGAATTGAACACTTGTGGATTTCTCCGAAAGGGTTTTATTGTTTGGCTAACAGTTCTTACTTTTTTATCCTGCAGCTCTGACAGAGCCCATTGACATGTAAGTTCATCTAGCATTCTATGTGCCATTCTTTCCTTCCTCCGTACCCCTCCATCCCCTCTCATACTCTTTTGTTGAAAACTTACAGATACAGTGAATGGATTGACGAGTGCGAACGTGTGAACAACCTCGAAGACGATGATGGTTCTTAAGTTCTAGTGACTGTCTGTTACATTTGTGTAGACAGTAGCCTGAGATGATCTAAAGCTGACTTTAAGCTTTGATATCAGTTCTGTTGATATTTCTATGTTACGCTACTTAAGTTGTACCTAAAATTACGAAAGCCTCTTGGGTTCGATAAATAAGTTCCATGTGTGACAGGCTTTCTATGTTCAAATAGTTTCAAATAGATGTGTTTGTTATCTTGTATAATATTCTGAATGTGCTATTATTATAGGTGTGTGAGTTTACATTGAACTCCATATGATCGAGTTGGTTTCAACCGTGGTAGCTAATTTTCAAAGCATACTTATAATCGACTAATTATTTATGCTATAAAATGTCTATGTACAACTCGTTTGGGCAATGTGCCATCATCGATAGGCATCCGGGAGTGCAGCCTAGCAGTTCCACTGAATGAGCAACGGGAAACTTTGTTAAAATATCAAACAGAATCTATTTAAAATCTTGATGGGCGGAGTTATCTAGTATGTGTGTTAATGGAGGATTGGGACTGTCATATGAAACTGCCATTCCAATGTAAGTCATAACTACAATGAAAGCCAGGTGAAAACAAAGGCAGATCAGTAAAACTTCATGATCATTCCTTGTCGTCACCGAATCCAACACTAGAACCGTTAAATGCATTCACGTTCATAACTTGACTCGTATATAAAGTGAACTGAACTAGTAAACTGGGATTATCCACCTCATCTTCAAGCAGTTAAAAATGCTCCGAGGTTAGACTTCACCAACACTTATATGACAATGATGTATTGACAAATATACCTACAGAAACGGGACGGGTTCCTCAGTTGCCTCCGCCTTACAAGAAGGAAACAAGAACCTCCGTTTTAACTCCAGCCACCAATGGAGGTTGAGTCAAGGATGAGAGTGATGTATAATACACAGACAAAATGCAACTTATTTTAAAAGCATCCAACTGCTTATCCAGACTATGTTATGTAGTAGCCACCTAAATTATCAACGAGATAGTCGGGGAAAGGTGCACCAGTCACATAATCAAACCCTTCAGCAGTGGGAACAGTTTGATTTGGAGCAGCAGGAACGTTAGTAACAGCATCCTTTGAGTTGGCCTTTCCTCTGCCTTTAACAGAGCGCTTGTTCTCCAAAGGAAATTCAGCAGAGAGCCTTCCCATTTGCTTTTGCAAATCAGCAACTGATTCATTCGTTACTTTCCCTTTTGGACTCTTCTTCCCATCAACAAGTTTCAGCTCCAATCTGTACAAGGCCCATGCATCATACTTGCTGATCTCATATTCATACAGATGCCATTCCAGATTTTTCATCGGCTGTGGATCCATATAGTAGGATCTCTTCAGCCCTCCATAATCATTCATCACTTGCTTCCTAGACTCATGCCAACCCCGCCCGTTATAATCTGGCAGTGATCTCTGCTTTCTGTTTCCACTTTCAAATGCTCTTCGAGGCTTATCAAAGAAAAGCCATTCCCTGATTGTTTCACCTTCAACAACTTCAAGGTCAAAGAGCTCTGCGGAAGCACAAGCAAACAAATCAATATCAGATTATTATTTATATATATATATATATATATATATATATATATATATATATATATATATCAGATTTTACAAGAAAAACAAAGCAGGAATAAACTGATCTTGTATATGACATTCAGCAATCAGAAATACAGAACTGTCTTAGCACACTAACCTGGTGCATTCCAAGGGGACTTTGCAGTGGCAGCACCCTTACATTCCGGAACACCAACATCTTTCCCATGTGCTTTTGCACTTAGAGCTTGGAAAAGTAAATTATCCTTTAAGCCAACACCCATTGGTCGAACAACTGGAGGTCTTCCAAGATAGCCTTCATTAGGTGCAAGAGCAGCATGATAGTCACTGCAGTAGTCATGAGACTTCTGGCACCAATCTGACCCCATCGCAGGTCGAGGACAATCCCAAAGTGCACATTTAGGTCCCAGGAAAGCAGAAGGTGGAGGACTGATCTGAATAGGAGGCAAATCATCCTCTAGACAAAGATTTAAAGCATCAAATCCAAACTGATCAAAGTCTTGCTGTGGATCAAAAGAATGGTAATCTAATTGTGTTCCGACGCCTAGGTTGTTAATCCCTGCATTGTTGACCACTAAAGGCGTACTTTTGCACTGATCAATCAACTGGTAACCTTGCTCCTGCAGCACCGGAGTTGCATTAAAACCCTGCAGAAAACACATCACTTAACTAGTGAGGGTTCATGGATAAAATTAGTGGGTGAAACTGGTAAAAGAAAAAATATTTCGAGAAAAGCTAATTGAAAAAGGATGGTCAAGAAGTCTCTAAGGAGTGACATTCATTAGAGAATGAGGCTAGAAAAAATGAAAATGTCAGCAAACAGGTGATGAAACTGAAACAAGAAATAAAACTTCAACAAGATGGTCAGTCATGACACAACAAATTATGAGGCAAAATTTGGAGGAAAGCATTTTCAAGTTCAAAATACCAAGCTGCCTATATCAAGAAGTTGATTAAAGTGGTCATTAATCAACTACTATCTTGATTCCTTTGAGCAAAACAGAATAAGAAACAACCAGCAAATGGTACGAATAAATTTATTTAACATATGTAACAGAGAGAGAACTCAGCCTCTGTGAACTTTGCAAAGCACAACTGGTTGCAGACGGGATTAAAGGAAAAATATCCTGATAGGCTAAAGGCCAACAGGAAAATAGTCTAGCTATCATGATCCTTTGAATACTGAATCCACAATAGAGCAGAATGGATACAATGAGTACATGAAGTTGGCCCTAACTAATTTGGTGTGACAGTTGATTGATTGATGTGTAAAAGAGGGAATAGGGAACACTGAATAACATTCACAGTTTCCAAATTTTGAGATACTTCTAAAAGCACTTTCTGGGATAGATCTCCATTGTCAGCACACACTCACCAACTAGTCCAACATGGCAATAGAACTTAAAACTTTGTGGTTCAAAAAGAAAAATCATTTGCACCAAAAAAACTAACCATAATTCAGAACCTACAAGTAGGAGTGTTCACAGAAAACCAAAAACCGAACAAAACCAAAAATCAAATCATACCAAAGAAAGTTATGGTTTGATTTGATTTTTAATTTTAGAAACCGACAAAATTTGAATTGGTTTTGGTTTAAAGCCAAAAATCGAAAAACCTAACCAACCTAACTATATAAGTACCTATGGAAAAATAGGATTGTGCACGCGCACACACATATATATGTGTATTTTTATATAAAATTTTACGTACATGTTAATCTCATGAACTCTTGGTTTGTAATTTAGGTGTTTGCCTTTACTTTCTAGTTTGATTTGTAATTTTTATTTTGATAATGCTAAAAATCTATTTCCTGTTCTTTGAAATAACTTATCTTTGAGTCCTTTAATTATTCATCATTGTTTATTTTAATTATTATCAAGATACATATCTTGGTATATCATAACTAGATCTTAATTTTTTTTGCACAAAAAAAATCATTGTAATCAATTTAATTATGTTCCTTGGGAATGGCTAAATTCTTGGACAATGCATACAATTTTTTTTGGGAGGAAGCTACGTATATAACTTGATTACATATATATATATATATATTCCATTTGATTTGGTAGTATTATGTTGAAATATAGTCATTCTAACATGTTCTTGGAGGTATATTCTCATATATTTTAAAAACTGACAACCGAATGTACTGGAAAACAAAGACCAAAACCGAAGAGATGAAAAAACGACTTAATTGATTTGATTTGGTTACATCCAAACCGAACCATGAACACCTGCTACCTACAAGCTTCCCTGGGACAGTAGATCAAAGAAACTAATGAAGACAACAGTAGAAAAGGTTTTATACAATAGATATTAGATTCAATTTACAAAAAGACACATGTTTCAGCTATACCAAAATAAGCGCCTACTCTACAAGAACACAAGACCTATCAATGTAATGAAATTCCACACTATGGTCTACCAGGACAGATACAAAAGTATTTCACATATCAAGAGATCATTTTTCTGTTGATAAGGTATATAATGTTACAAACATTGGGAAAGCACCCGCATACAAGAGGTATACCAAAAGGCATAGACTCTGCAAAAAAAATATGATTCTCTACAAATGACACCCAGTCGTCTATACAAATAGGAATTCAAGAGTGAACAAAAGAGTAATCAAATTCAAAAGGCAATTCCTCGAATGTACAAAGTCATTTTCAATTTCATCAAACGCTCACCTATTTCTCTCTCCATACTTCCCACATAAGAGCTCGACGAGCAACCTCCCATGCCCAACGTTATCTTCTCTGCTTCTAATCAACCCAGCACTATAAAACATTTCTGAAAGTGTCTCGTATCAACCACTGCATCCCAAAAAATAATTCAATACCACCCTCCAAAGATCCAACGCATATAGCACCAGCTAACATAAGTAACGTTTCTCTTCTCACATTCTCGGCTATCAAAATCACTCCTTGCTGCCAACCAAGTAAAAAAGCACACCTTCCTGGCGCCCTAGGAATCCATACTGAGAAATGTGGAAAGCATATCTCCTCTCTCACCAACAATTTATGATAAAACAATTTAACTTCGGAAATAATCGCTCTTCAAAACCCACCTCTGTGAGTCCTGATTATGAGATGATATAAACTGCTTGTAAAGTAACTCCCGCACCACTTATAGTGATTTGAGTCCTGATTGGAGACCCTCAAAAGTATCCTCCCGCACCACTTGTAGTTCCAAAAGCTAACTTGTTTCCCTATCTCCAACCATAAAAGTAATATGAACACTACAATCTTCCCATGACTTTATAGTACTTCTCCACAACCTGCACTGAACGGAGAAGTGATACTACTATTCCTCTCCACCAACCAGCCACCCTTTCAAAAGTGCCATATTTTTCTACTATTAAGAAGGTTTGAAAATGTGACCATTGATCATTGACGCTTTGAGTTGAACTAATTTAGAGTCATCTACATAAAGAGGTATTTTTTTTAATTTAAAAAAAGAAAGAACATGTTGCACTCTTACTGATCAAGAAGACATGTAATACTCATTGTCATTTATTTCATCTGCTTTCCACTTCGGTGAGCAAAAGAAACTACTCTTTGACCATCTAAGTTGTGTTGACTCTTCATTTTGTTGCCAAGTCCGCGTTGACACAACACTGGTGCAGTGTAGTCAAAGGCGCGCTTAAGCTCTGAAGCGAGGTTCAAAACGTGTTGAGCGCTTCACCTCGCTTTATGTGCGCTTCAGTGTAGTCGGCAAGGTTCTAAGGCAAACTTTTCCTTGCTAATGAGCCTCTTCTAAATAAGTGACTAAACAATTAATATTTCACTTTATCATAGTTTTCTTTTTCAATTTCTTTGGTCATATCTTTGTCATTCATGTTTATAATCATTAGTCTTGGACTAAACATATATATTTGTATTTTTTTTGTCCTTTTGCACCTTTTTTCATTAAAGACCACGCTTTATTTGCGCTTAAAGCCCCAATAGACCTTAGAGCTTTTTTACACTTTTTGCCTTTGATAACACTGCACTGGTGTGGGATTGGATCAATCCACATTGGATATTTTGACCAAAGTTCATGGAGAAATTTGGGGGGTTGGGGGATTAAGATTTTGACTTCTCCAAACAAAAGATAAAACATTTTAATACATGAGACATGACATAACTTTGATCCTTATCTTTCTCATAAAAAAGAGGGATAATTTCTAAAGACATGACACTTCCGGGTCATGATGGGATTACAGCAAGGATCAACTCCTAGGCCGCTTTTATTTGCCCCGATGATGGATGAACTGATGCGTCATATACAAGGGGAGGTGCCTTGGTGTATGCTATTTGCAAATGACATAGTATTAGTTGACAAGACTTGCAATGGAGCTAACAATAAATTCGAGGTTTGGAGACAAACCCTACAATCTAAAGGGTTCAGGTGGAGTAGAACTAAGACAGAGTACTTGGAATGCAAGTTTAGTGACATAACTCACGAGGCAAATGTGGAAATGAGGATTGATACTCAAGGAATCTCTAAGAGAGGACGTTTCAAGAATTTTGGATCTATAATGCAAGAGAATGGGGAGATTGCAATGATATTACACATCGAAATGGAGCGGGTGGATGAAATGGAGGCTTGCATCCGGTGTCTTATGTGATAAGAAGGCGCCACCAAGACTTAAGGGTAACTTTCATAAAGTGGTTGGTTTTTTTGAGGAAGATAACATTTTTAGTACTGTTAAGCAAAAACTTAACACACCCCAAAAAAGAAAGGTACAAAAAACCTTGTCCAAAAACCTATATTTTTAGACACTGCCAATTAAGTCAACTAAATCACTTACACTCGTCGATTCTGGATGGATGTTGTTCGGGCTGGAGTGATTTATTGATGGCACTCGATTTACACCAAAAAAGGAAGAGACTAAGATAGTTCATCCTAATTTTCTGGATAGAGCTTTTAGTTCCTTAAAAAACCTAGCATTCCTTTCTTTTTACACAATCCACCGATGCAAGCAAGGATAATCTTCTGCTATTCCTCCTCTCTACCCCTCTTCCCTACATTCCACTTGCTGTTTAGGAGCCTGATAGTAGACCAATTATGTTGTACGGAGAGTGTTGGCCAGTCAAGAACTCGCATGTCCAAAAGATGCAAGTAGCAGAAATGAGGATTTTGCAATGGATGTATGGGCACACAAGGAAGAATAGGATTAGGAATGATGATATTCACGACAAGTTAGAAGTGCCTCTATGGTGAACAAGATGAGAGAAATGAAATAGAAGTGGTTCAAGTATGTGAAGAGGAGCTACATGGATGACCCAATGCGGAGGTATGACAGGTGGGCTATGAATAGTTGTAGAGATAGGCCAAAAAAGTAGTCACTCTTAAGCCACTTTTCTGTCTTGAATCGGAATGAACCTGATGGTCATGTCCAACAAAGTCATCCAGTTTGGATCTGTGACCATCAACAACCAATGATTTCAGTTCAGAATTTTTGAATTTTTTCCATTTGCAACAAAGAGTCAACTATCAATTAAGTTGGGACGATAAAAAACAGAGACTGGATCAAATCAAACAAAGACGAGTATAGAAGTAAATGAATTACAATGAAATCAAAACTCCTAAGATAAATAATCTATCAACCGCATTCTAAAATGGATTCAGGAGAAGATTCATTCTGTTACAAACTATACCAGTCAAGAGTCCATCGCATGCACAAGATAATCTCAAGGAAAATAATTACCTCCTGAAAACCAGCAACATCATGTTTTTGAGCATCAGGCTCAGGCTTAGCAGCCGCTAATGCGCTGGTAGCATCATCTTCCTCCTCACCAAGCAGCAGCCTGAAGAGATCTGATGACATACGGCTTCCTCCCTGCACACCATGTATTAAGATAAACACTCACGACTAATATCTTCATGTGCATTAAAACTATATACAAAGGCTTGACCACAGAAACATACTTAAAACACTAGTATCCACGATTGCACACAACTACACCATAATGGAGACACCAACACAATTACACTTGAAGTGTGTAATAGATCCAAAAAAATTGTAAGCATTTGTTCGAGATGCTTCAACCAAACATAACATTAGGCATCACAAACACACAGATAAAGATACACACAGGTCGACATGCAAATATCAAAATTTGATCACATTGATTTAGGACTGATGTCTACCAGCCAATATCACAACATGGACATTGTGGACAGACAGGACAGTAAAGGAAAGTAAAACCACTTGGCACACCCTGCTAAAAGGGCATAAGGTTGGTTCTTGCCTGCAAAGAAGAGGCAGGGGAAGGCTCATTGAGCTCAGCCTTCCACTCACGAAGCATCTGGTGGACCTGCTCTTCAAGAACCCCAGCATCATAAGTTCGACTTTCTTTCCTTGCAGATTGCAGGTTCATGAACATACCCTGCAGATCGTCAACACGGTTTTTCGCCTTGTCCTTGAAGAGCGCACCGCTCTTCGAACCCTTCCCCATTCTAATCAAACAGAAGAAACCCCTCAATTCTTCACCTGCAAAAAGTCAAAACATTCTTAGCTTTAAAGTTACCGCAGTTATATGTTCCATTCCACCATCAAGCACAAAACATAAGCCAAATATAACCAACAAGATCACATTCGGGATTTCATGTTAGAAAAAGCAATAAAAACAACCACAACAAATCCAACCTTTGTAGAGAAAATCAATTATTAAACCCAAACCGAAATTCTCAAACAATCAAACATAAGTAACAACCACCAAAAGTAACCCAATTTGCAGCATACCCTCTAGAACCAAAACTCTCGTAAGACCCAAATCAGAAAAGACACAAATTTGCTCGATTCAACAAAAAACCAGGAAGTAAGGCGATCTTAACGGCGGAAGAACCATATACTAACCCTAATTATGGGAATCAAAAGAAATACAGCAGCATCACAATCAACTAGACAATTATCAAGGGAATATACATATAAAGCAAGGTTAAAAAAAAACAGAATAAAACATGGCAAAAAAGTAGACAATTACTCTGAAATTAGTCAATGGAAAAAAGAAAAAAAAAACGAAATCAGTAAGTTAAAACAGTAAATTCCCAAACGGGAAGATGAATTGGGTTCATACCGGTTATCGGCAGGTGGGTCGGAGAGATTGCGTCCTCTGAACAGTGGAGAGAGAGAGTAAGAGTAAGAGCTGCTTTTGGGTTTTGATTTTCTGTCTGTGATTTCTCTCTTTATATATATTCTTCGAAATTCGATGCCGATTAAAAGACTGGTATATATATATTTCTATCCAAACCCTTGAGAAAAATAAATAATAAAATCTACGTGGCAGTTGTGTTAATTAAGATAAACTAAAAAAATTAAATCCAACTGAAAATTTATTCTACTGGTTAACTTCAATATTTCTTTAGTTTTGTTGCATTGAATATATAGATTAATTGAAAATTATAACATTTACATGCACGTGATGAAATTGGTGTTATTATGTTGAATAAATTATAAAAAGTATATATCAACCACGGATATGCTAGTTATAAAAAGGTGCGAGAGATTAATAATAGCAAGAGAGAAATAGAGATAGACTGAACAAGAATTATGAAAGCGTGATAGATAGAATATGGCATAATTTTAGTTTATTGAGGATATGATCTTACGTAGAAAGATGCAAAGACCAATTATCAAAGTAGATAGTTAGTAGATAGTTGAGCACTTTATGTGGGAGGGACAGGTCTAGTCCTCTCCTCTTTTCCTTATTAGTAGCCTTATTTAGTAATCATGTAATTGCTCCATAATCATGTAATAACTATTCACAAATTTGATATAAACACATTTATCTATTTCAATAGAAGTAAATCCACCACTTAATCAAACTTGGTCAAATGTAAATCCATCACCTAACCAACTTGATCAAATTTATCGCTTATTGCTCAGGAACTTATTTTACATTATATTTGATCAACCATCACATATCTTTCGTGTTGCTTTATATAATTGTTTTTCAATAAATTACAATTCTAAACACAACTTTAATATTCATTTAATGAATAAAAAAAATTATGAATAGATATCAAAACAGATAAAATGAGAATAAAAAATTTCAGTCATTGAAGCATTAGTATCGATATAGTAAATAATTTATTTTTGAATAAAATCTTAATAACGTCTATCAATAAATCATCAGAGTTATACTGTTTTTTAGTAAAAAAAATATATTTACAACTAATGAATGCTAATCGGGGTAAATCAACAAGTCCTGAGTATTATTTTAAAAAATAGAATATATTTCAGCTTTTTACGATTTATTTTTAAAGAGGTATATGAAGAAAGCATATCTTGTTAGAAAATATTATAGAATCATTATCAATAAGATAAGTGTAAAATTCATCATTAAGTTAGTATGGGACAGTTAACTTCATAAATTCATCCTTCATTTTCACAATAGTCATTAAGGATAATATATTTGTAACCTCTATTAAATCTTACTCTTTTGATCTTTTATTTATTTAATCTCTTATTTTAAATTTATACACTTAAAATTTATCAAAGAATACAACCCACAATTTCTCGGGTTGGAATTGAGTTATACTAACTGCCATTACAAATTAAAAAGAATTGCGTGCAAGAGTCTATAGAAGTTGATGCATTCACTTCATATGTTTTTTTATTATTATTATTTTTTATGTTGAGAAAACATTCACTTCATCTGACCTGAATCTTAGTTTCCTTTTTTCCCCTTGAAAATGCCTTTTGAATTTTAAATATGCTATTAATATGTATTTCTAATGGACCAAGAAGTTAAAGAAGAATGAAAAAAGAAACATTAAAATAGGACCTCTATTTTTAGAATTAGTGTGGCACAATGAGATTGGTCCTTTCTACCACACATTTGGGAAATAAGATAGAAGCCTTTGAGAGCAGAATCCAGATCCATCAGGAAAAAGGTCCCTTTTGGTGGGTAAGTAAAAAGAGAGGAACAGCAAGGCAAGGAAGGAATAAAGGGCACACCCCACTATCCATCTTCAAGATTCCATGTAGGCTGTATTCAATTCATGATGCCACCCATCCCTATAGGATGGGATTGAAATGTGCTAAAGTATAAAAATTGGTGTTTCATTTGTATTACATAACTTTTGCAGGTAAAGTGCATCTTGTCAAAATGTCACCTCACCAGTATTGAACATTAGAACATGGCTGAACAATAATCTCCAAATCCAACATTTCACAATTTGCACCCTATGATGCTAAGTATACAAGTCTCTTAAGCATGTGGTGTTAGACATATGTAAAATCATTAGTATAGTGCCATAATTCAGAGGACATAGCAAAAACTCAGGCTATGGAACTCTTGCTTCATAACCTCACATTATTGATCACATCAATGGAAATTTTTAAAAGATTCAACTTCATTTTCAACAAGGAGCCTAGGCTTCTGGTTTACAGAAGGCATATGATTCTTGGCTCCAAAGAATGAGAAAACAACTGATCATTTTGCCACCAAACTTCATTCAATAGATCATGCTGGTGTTGGGACCTTGCCTTCTTCAACCTGAGAAGGTCTGAAATTGAACACTCCAGCTAGTCCTCGTCCCCTTGCCAACTGTTCAAGCTCTTGAATTTTGCTTCTCAGGCTTTCCACCTCTTGTGACAATGCGTCATCTCTTTCCCTCATTTGCTGAGAAAACGCACGAGGATCTCAAATATAGCTCAAACAAATTTCAAGTAAGGATGAATTTCAGTTCATTATAAGAGCTAATAGAGGTTTTTGATCTCAACTCATGATGTAATAGAACAGAAAAGACTTGTTTTAGACAGACTTAATAAAATTCAATGTAAAAAATTACAACAGTTCCTTCTACTGCTGCAAAGAGCCAGGTAAATTAGGGTGCCTTTACAGGTTTAGTAATAGAAATAATATGCAATTAAAGGGATACTTAGCGCATCCACCTATCTTCTCTAAGAGTTGTATGCAAGAGTAATGATGGATGTGGCACAAAATTGGTCCGTTATTTGGCAGATCACAGGGACTAGATCAGCAGCCAGTCAACCAAAAAGTGGTCGCTTTACTGGACCCATTCCATAAAATTGCATTGAGATAGAAATAAGTAACCATAACCTAATTTATAATAATAATTATTATTATTATTATAAATAACGATAAGAATACTTCAAAAATGGACCTTTCTAACTCAACCTCAAAAGTTGGCTCTTAACAATTATAATTAGTAACCATAAACTTGAGAAAGAGATGCAAAAGTGGATGTTTACTGAGATAAAATCACAGGAACAACACATACTTTTAGGAGTGTTCAGTGTTTTTACTTTGCGTGATACGAAAGAGTTTGTCAAAGACCAAACAAGTAACCGAAGAATTTGAGAGATTACCTCCAGCTCTTGCCTGCGAAGTTCCTCCTTTTTAGCTTCTGATCGAGAACTTCTTTGCACCTCAAAGTAAAGTGCAGCAACTGCAACCTGTTTCAGCAATTTAAGAAAGTAGCCAAAGCACATATTAGAGAATATAAAGGTGCCAGATGCAAGACACCAAAGTAAAGTGCCATTGCATCACTCCAAACTGACCATCATTATTAACAGATTCAACCAAATATAATGATGCCCTCCCTGCAGCATTATTCATGGTTCATTACCGTGTCACTACTCACAAGAAATTGGCAAACCATTGAAACAGATAATTATTGCACTGAAATTGACATGTCGGAAGTGCATCACGGGAATGACATAGTCTGTTCCAGAAGATGTGCATCATCTCCAACATAGCACAGCTGTTCTAAATATCCAGCTGCTGACAGAGACCATTAAATATATTTTTTTCATTCTCTAGTGCCATTGGAAACTAGTTAATTGCCAGCAGCTGCAACTATGGTGGTTTTCTAAATCTCCCAACTCTATCAACAGGCTAACAGCATTTGACTCCTCGTGTCAATCTTGAAAGATGAAATAGATCATGAGGACGTGTTAGCTATTCCGTCATTATGTAACTATTCCACTAAAACATCTAAAAGCGAGAAATATCATAAGTTGGTTTTGGCCCTTTAATATATAGTTGTTTTGCGAAGGACAGACTTAATCTGAAACTTGAGATAGCATAAACAGCTGGGATAAACCAAGCTTTGGCCTAAATAAATATAAAATCTTCCTATTTTGGATCGGTAATAATCCACAAAATCTCATGAGCTAAACTCCAGCTTTATTGACCATCGTCCATAAAGGTTATTTATGACAGTATTGTCAAAGGCGAAAAACCAAAAAAAAGGTATGAAAGGCTCAAATGAAATTTATCGACATAAAAATTGAATTACAACAATTAAGTGAAAAACACGAAACAGAAATCATGTCAATGAAATTTAGAAGTCGGTTCTAATAATTTTATACAGATGCAGAGGTGCAGTTTTAAGTTCCTAGGGATGTCTTAAATATGATATAGTGTTCAGTACGATCTAAATTTGGCATTGACCACTCTTAAAAATATAGAACAAGCAGTAATTAAAAGAAAAAGATTGATTTCTCTCTTTTATGGGATGTCAAGAAAGTTGCATGAAAATATATTTCTTAAGAAATTTGAAATACACAAAAGAAAAGGAAAACGAAAAACAAAAACATGTTCTTGCATTTGTTTATGTGAAAGAAATGGAGTTTTAAAATACAGACTATTTGCTTTCAAGTTTCCTAAATATTTTTCTAGGACTTAACTTGAAGTTAAGTCTTTCATGTAACAGAGTTTTTCATTGCTTGCTGACTAACCATGCATAAAGAGTAAATTATTATTATCAGTACATTCCTTTCCCTTTCTTAATAACAAAGGATACCTCAAAAAGAAGAAGATAAGCACTAGAGCCCAGGGGTTCAAGTGTAACTCTTGGTACTTTCCTTTTCCTTACTTAGCAACCCATGATAACTTGAAGAGAAGGAGATCAGCACTAGAACCCAAGAGTTCAGTCTAATTCATCCAAGAGAACTGAAAGGGAATTCATGACACAACTCGGTTCAAGATTTTGTAGCACAACCAGAAAGTGCAGTCAGTGTAAAATGTTGGTTAAAATTATACTTGAATATTTTTTTTGCTCTAACATTTCAGAAAATAAAAGAGAAAATATAGTAGTCTTCATCAGGCATTATTATTTTTGACAACCCAATAGTATGACATCGGAATTGTGAGGAACCAGAGGTTAGACCTTCTAATATTAAGTCGGTGTAATGGGCTATAAAGGATACTATTTGGACAAGCTGCAAAAAAGAAGAATAGTTTCATAACATGTCAGTACTCTACCAAAGGCCCAAAGAAACTGATGAGAGACCCAGGACTTTGAAACTTTTCTTTTATCTTCCATTCCAACCGTCATTACACCAAAATGTGTTCAATCAGCACACTATCAACATTGATTATTTAAAGTGGGTATTCAACATGGTATCTTTAACTGGAGTTTTCAGATAAACGACTTTCTTTTTCCTTCTTCCACAAGTAAACAATTCATGAATATAAATTACTCCAAAAAAATCATTCAACTGAGGTTCATCATAAGAAATTCTTTAGATCAATCCTGTGTTGCTCAATAGCACTAACCATAATTCATTGGAACTACTAAGCTTCATACAGATCATCCAAAGCAATATGCTTCATATTTTAATGATCATGTAAAATTAGTCATAAACAATTCTCAACTCAAATCTGTATTGTTTAACAGCACTTAATTTAGGACCTACTTGCTCATGCTTGATCAGTCAGAATAATACTCTTTGATGTTTTGGAAAATAGTAAGCAGAAATTTCAGATTTGCAGCAAATTTTAAAGCTAGTTGTGTATCTGGAGATGGTAGGTATGAGACTTTCATGTACACAAGTTTTAGACCTCTAAGCTTTGTGTTTTTAGGAAATAATAAGGCAGTTGAACAGAGAAGGATTCGGCGAACATGTTGAATCAGGCATATTCCCATATATTGATGCAACGCAACTTTGATGCCCGAGATTTCAAGGGCTATGTGGATCATTAGAGGTTGCCACTGCTAGTCTGGGTAACAAAGGTAAGATGACTACATCGACTACTGCAGTCAGAGTTAATATCATGCTTTCAATGTACAAGAATTCAAACCTTAGAATAGTTAGCAAAGTGTATTCTCTTTTCTAAACAATAATGAGATGTAACAGTTAACAAACAGAGGAAGAGTAGATAACTATCTAGACATGTCATTACAGAGTCAAGTGAGAAAATAGGCAATACCGAAAAGACAAAAGCCTCCCCCAGAAGGTCAACAGCAGCTTGAACAGCTTTTTCTTCATCCAAAGGCCGTATCTCTACATTGGTTGCATGACCATATAACCGCCTCTGCATTGTTGTTGTCATCCGGTGGTTTGCCTGCTTCCAGCAATGGATGTGTTCAAAAAGACGAAATTTGAAATGCTAATTGAATTCAAAAGATCAACATATGAAGGAAAAAGTTTCTGAAAGATAGGTATTTGCATCTACTAAAGAAGCATAAATAGCTGAAATAATGCACTGAGGCGTAATAGAGTGAAATGCTCAGAGGAATGCAAGAGCATTTCTTGCATTGCATTATTAAGGGGTTAAAAGAACTAGAGAGCAAGAAAAGCGGATGGACTTATTAAAAGTAAAGACGCACATGCAACGATCAGCTATTTAGAGATGACGTGCACTCTGCCCCTTGGTCAAACTGCACTAAAATTCCTCAACCGGAACACAAGCCACTCTTATAAGGTATATTAAGATGTAACCATTAGAATCACCGATCACCTAAATGAATCTTACCAGTCCTTCAATTCAGAAACTACAAGTGCTAAAGAACAAAGCACAATTCTCCAAAGTTATAACCAAAAACAAAATGATAACCAATCTTCTCATGTGAAATAAATTGGCATCTGATAATGGTTCTGTTGCATTTTGTTTTCTGAATGGGGAATTATGCGACTGCATTATTTATGCTCTTTCAATAACTCATAACTAACTGAACTCGATGTGCAACTATAACTAACTAACAGGAACAGTAAAATTGCAAAATTCCAGGTCGTTCACACGACATAAACTTATACTCTTGTCAATTAAACTTTTCACTGATAAAGTCTAAAACCAGCCACACAGCAAACTCTTTCTCCCAGCACTTACTGATACATACTACAACTATTGCACTATCAGTCCGAATAGCCCCAATTAGATTCTGGTAATGCGATAAACCAGCAACAAGAACAACCCTTTTGCTAAAAGGGACTAAGAGCTTTTATTACGGAATTGGAATCTATGCCCTATATGGTCACCAATTCTACACAAAATATGAAGTCCTCATACACATAAAAAGTTAGAAACTTTGCTAGTGCTAGTCCTACTCCTACTCCTAACCCAATCCTTCTTTTCTGGGTGGAGGGGCAGAAGAAATGCCCAATTTATGCCCTCTTCATTCTAATTTGCTATACCAAAAAGGAGATTTAGATCAAATTCATGTCCTATGTAATCAACAATTTAAACCAAAGTAACAAAAAGACAGAGAAAAAGAAACCGAAAATTGTTTCATCAATAACGATGACAGATAATTAGATATGATTTCCAAGATAATCAGGGATTACCTGGGCGATGCTGACGATTATATTACGGAACTTGGGGTGCAACCCAGCTTGTTTCTTTAGCCTACTGGCAATGGGTTTGCTCAGTGTTTTCAATGCAAGTGTCCCAAGCTTCAATACTGGGAGGGCCATTACTGTATCAACAATTTCTCAATCTGGGTAATTCTAAAAGGAAACCAATCAACGTTAAAAACGTTCCATTGTGTGTGCTTCTACAAGCAGTTATATGTAAGGATTCATGAAATTGTAAGTTGACCAGTTCATCAAGGGCTGATTTCTTGAGGAATAAGGTAAAATGCGTGTGGAATTAAGGTGAAGGTTCTTTCATGGAAGCTGAAATGTGGTGAAATAGAAATGCCTATAAAAATTGTGAAGATGTTTGACGGGAGGGAGTACTACAGTATGTGATTCGTTGACTTCTCTCCGTTGAATGTTGATTGGTGGGATGGCTGAAAAGTCGAAATCAGAGATCTTGGGTGTTTGGAAATTGATAAACTCCAGGGAATGAGGTTAAAATTGTCTCCGGATAACTTTACTTTCCATCGTCCTGTATTAGATACAGCGATAGGGTGTATATGATCGATTCAGTTTGATTTCAAGTATTATTAATTCGACTTATCAATTTTTAATTTTTAAATATGTTAAATCGATATTTAAATCAATAAGATATTTGTTATCAATTTTTAGTCCTTAACGGTTCAATTTAATCAATAAAAAAATATTTTTTAAAAAAAAATATACGATTTCTGGAGCCGACGTTGTAGCAACTTACATACCTTTGCCCTCAACCTACATTGGCAAAGCCTAAAGAATAATTAAATACTAAATACTAAATAATATGATATAGTGGTTAATTAATTATATATTTATATTAATATTTTTTGTTTGATATTTGTGTATGAGTAAAAAAAACTAAAAAATTAAATTAGTAAACTATTAGGCTTAATGGGTTATCCATTTATCCAATAATCCAATATTATAAAACTACTATCGAACCGATAACCCAATAATTATTTTTTATAAAACCATTAAATAATTGTTAACCTAATAACCCAATAAAAATAAACCAAAAACACTTTTTTGATTCGATTTATCGGCTGGTTCGATTTTTGCACATTTCTATCCAGTATTATTTCAATAAATACAATATTTGAGTAAATTATTTCATTTTTTATTATTACACTTACATAATATCATATATCAACAATTTAAATGATAAATTTATAAGAAAGATAGAGTATGGGATAAAATTACTATGAAAAGGTAGGATAAATGATAAAAATATGATCATTAAAAATAAGTAGAGATAAAATGAGAAGAAAATATTAAGTTAACGACGTGATCAGACCAGATCGACCGTCACACAAAATGAGACTTTTCATCGTTACCTGATGATAGATTTAAACTATACGATACAATAAAATTTAAGTAACAATCAGAACAACACATTATATTTAAACTAACAGTACAATACAATACAACGCGTAACAACCATCCAAACAAAGTGTAAGTTATACCGAAATTAATTATTTTTGAATTAGTTATATGGATAAAAATAATAGAAACATTACCTAGAGGCCGCTTGAATTGACTTATAAGCTGCTTATAAGTTGTTTTCAACTTTTTTTGAGTGTTTGATTGACCAATTTAAAGTCATTTTGTGTTTAAAATAAGACCCAATAAATAGTTGAGTTTATTTGAATGAACTTATTTTAAGCAGTTTATAAGTTGAAAACAACTTATAAGTCAAAAAAAAAGTTGGCCTGCACCTATTTTTTTTTAACTTATAAGCAGTTTTCAACTTATAAGTTGCTTAAAAATAAGTCAATCCAAACAGGCTACTAAATACACATCTTATTTTATCATAATTTTTAAAATTTTCTACCATTTAAAAAAGTTTCAAAAATCTCCTCTCAGGTATATCACTTTTCTCTCACTGATACATCTCTATTCCTCTCTTAGATATATTCCTCCCATCTTTGTTACATCTCTATCCCTCTCTCGAATACATTACTCCCCTCTTTGATACATCTCTATCCCTCTCTCGGATACATTACTCCCCTCTTTGATACATCTCTCTCATATATATCCGGATGTTTAATCCATTTTCTGATACATCTCTATCCCCTATATGTAACATCCATTCCATCTCAGATACATCCCTCTCTCCTATATGTATCCGAGTGTTTGTATTAGAAATTCATAAATTTTTAAAAAAATTTATAATTTTTTTAAAAATAAAAAATAATATATTTAGCTTTTAACATCATAAAATTTATATAAATTATACTAAAATAATATTATAATTCTAAAATAATCAATTACATATAAGTTATTTTGTGATTTTATTTCAATCACACCTAATATAAAGTTGGTAAAGTTGTTCAATTCAACGTATACAATCCATGGGCATCTTTGGCGTTTCCCATATATTCTACTACTATTATGTTAAATAATTTTTTATTGGGAGAAAAATAATTTTAGTTCCTCAATTATTTATAAATTTAAATCTTGGTCGTTACGATACAAAATTTAATATATTTAATTTTTAATTAATTAAAATATACCTGTTTGATCATTTTATGTAGGAAATTTGTATATTTGAACTAATTTTGAAAGAGTATGGAGGAACAATACAAATTTAACATAACATATGGATATAAAATGCTTATTTTAATAATATTTTTTGAAGTTTGATATGCTTATTAGTACTAGTGTATGTTAATGCATATTCTTAATACATAATTTTTTTTATAAGTTATGTCAGTATTAATAATATATCATTTATGTTTATGATATTAAACCCCACAGTAATTATATAGTTTAATCTTGTAAATCAAATGTTATAAGTACTTTGTTATATGTGTATTATTTTATATCAATAAAATCAGGTTAAAAGTGAATTAATGCATATTTCATGTCATCTTTGTCCAAAACCCCTTGGGAAATGTGAGCCGTAGATGAGAATGGAATTGACGTGCCTGATTACCACACCTATTCACAAAGCACAAATCTATCCACGTCATCGATCCGCAACTTAAAACATACTATTAAGCCAATCACAACCGTCGATGTGCACCCATTCAATTTGAAACCAACGCACAAGATCCTCCACGTCATCGATCCACTACACCAAACAATCCCCAAATCTGGTCCATCCATTCAATTCGATTCATCAACGGCCAAGATCACTCCTCCTCCTGCCCTCAAATTTCTTTAAATTCTCTCTCCTCTCGCCCTCCATTACCATCTCAAAAGCTTTCTAAAACCTTGTATCATTTTCTATCAAATTTCTTAAACCCTAATTCCCAAATGGCTCGTACAAAGCAAACCGCCAGAAAATCCACTGGAGGAAAAGCTCCGAGGAAGCAATTAGCCACAAAAGCCGCCAGAAAGTCAGCTCCGGCTACTGGAGGAGTGAAGAAGCCTCACAGATTCAGGCCAGGAACAGTGGCTCTTCGGGAGATCCGTAAGTACCAGAAGTCAACTGAGCTTCTGATCCGTAAACTCCCATTCCAGCGTTTGGTTCGTGAGATTGCTCAGGACTTCAAGACTGATCTCCGTTTCCAGAGTTCAGCTGTTGCTGCACTCCAGGAAGCTGCTGAAGCTTACCTTGTTGGGTTGTTTGAAGACACTAACTTGTGTGCTATTCATGCTAAAAGGGTTACTATTATGCCTAAGGATATTCAGCTTGCTAGGAGAATTAGGGGTGAGAGGGCATAAATGTGAATTCATGGTAGCTACTAGATGAAAAAGTATAATTAATGGTAGATTGTTGCTAGGGTTTCCAGTGTATTTTGATTCAGAATTTTCTCGATTCTGAATATGTAGTTTAATTGGAAGTATTCTAATGAATCATCAGCGCTCTTTGCAAAATTGATGTCTTTTTAATTATTCCTTTTCATTTCAGTATAAATTCTTGTATTGGAACTTTTTCATTATTATCGTATTGCTTGAAAAAATTGCTTCCCAATTTTGTTTAATTAAAAGGAGTAGAAGAACCTTATTGATAATTATGGCATGAGTGAAGAAAAAAATTATTCTGATGATAGATGTCCATAGACCAGAGTGTTTCTATGTGATTAACGTTTGCCGTATTATTAGATGGTAATCCATACTATAACTTTTAAATCTATCTTGTTCTCGTCTCTATGGTTTTAATTGTGATGAGGATGTTTCTTGAGCTTACAATTTATTGATTAAAATGTAGAAAATAGAAATAATAGGAAGCCTGCATTTTCACATTAATGCGAATCACTAATTGCTCTCCTTAAAGTCAAGATTGGTATTCTCCAAGTTTGGTGGAACAGATAATATCTGAAATTGAATATGACTCAAGTTGAGGATAGATGCAAAATGCTTCAACTGTTGATCATTATCTGCCGTGGTGTAAAGACCAGGATTTTGTGGAGGTAAAGTATTAATAACTGACAAACACAAAGCCTGCCTTACAAGTGTCATATTTTTGCAGAACCATCCAATTTTAATGATTATCCACTAATCTCCCGTCCTTTTATCCCTTTTATTCTCTTGTAGTTTTGAATATCATTTTTATGACATTTTGATGTACCTCTTGCCAGTCTTTGGTCTTGGTTACCCTGCAATATTGGGTCAAGTCTCATTTTTTTTTGGAGAGCTGTTCCTTCTCTAGTATTTCTTATGGAACACTCATATTTTTGCTAATCTTTTCTACATCCAGTCATGCCAATCCAACAATATTAGGATCATCTCATTCATCAAACCAAGCAATGGCTGGCACGGTATATTTGAGAACTAATAGATTTGAGGTTAAACTAGAGGGCATTACCTTTAAGGCCAAAGAGTTTGAATCTTTATGTGCAATTGATTTTCTTTTCCCAAAAGGTAAGATTTGGGTTCGTCCACCTGTTGTTGGCCTTGATGTGATGCACCACCCTCGTGATCCCACCATAATTTTGGTTCTCTTGTGTTTTGGAGTAGGTTGTTTGATCCTCAGGTTTCATTCTGGGGAACAACTACCTGATCCTGTCCTAAAATTCCTTACGGATGAGAGGATCCGTTTTGTTGGTTTTGGAATCCCAGAAAAGAAAGATTTATTCCCATTTGAGGAATTAGGTTTGACTAAAGATAAAGTAGACATTGGCTATATTGCCACCAAGTATTTCAAAAATCCCAAATATAAGCATTGTGAATTAGGAGAGTTGGCGCGCAAAGTTCTTGGGATCCAGAGAATGATTGGTCTTACAGAGGCTTCATCCTTTGAGAGACATGAGCAAATCAAATGTGCTATCTGTCAACTTTTCATATCCAATGTGATTGCCATGTCATTATTGACTACACCTGATAAGAAAAAGTTGTCAGATGCTCCAAAGAAGACCTCATTTCTAAAGAATCTATCTTCTCTACCTTTGTTGAGTGAAGGATGGTTCAAATTGCCTAAGGGGAAAAAGGGAGACAAGAACTCTTCATTGCAAAGAGGTACAGATGTTCTTGTTCGGACATCATCAGAGGAAGAAGAGTATCTTGTTGACACAACTATAAGCAAACATAAAGAAGGTACAAATAGTAATGACTTACAACAAGCCAAAATTGCAGAATTTACCTTCTGTGATGTTTCTGCTGGCTTTTGGGGTGACAAAGAAGACATCATGGTTGACGATCGTGTCCAAGGCAAAGGTAGTGAGTGTAACTTAGATGATGGTGTCTCTCCCCGTATAAGTGGCAGTGAATTTGGTTTGGGTGAGGATCTTGTCCTAGTCAAAGTTAGTGAGGGTAAGTCAGGAGATGATTCTGCTTATGGCAAGGCTAAAGAGATTAGTGCAATTGATGATTCCAATGAGGATGTTTTAGTCTTTTTTCCAAAAATTGATTCCAAGGAGGCAGCTTATTTGTCAAAAAAGCCTCTAAAAGGGATCCTGAAATGTCCATCTGCAGGTCAGGAAGCTTGGAATTCATTATGTCCTAACCCTGATTCCCCTCTATCGGTGGACAATGCTACAATTTCATTGAGACGAGCCAATTCCAAGGGGTGTAATGTTAGCTTTAAAGAACAGTGGCTGTAAACTGCTGGTATACATTCCATGTCCGTTATGTCTTCATATTGTTTTCGTGTTTGTTCTCCATGTATTATTGGAACCTCTAGTGCCATTGCTTTGTACATTACCATTAGACTGGCTGTTGTAATGTTTTTTCATTATCAGACTTGTGGTGTTCCACCTTTATCAATCTCCCTGTGCTTCCACCCAATCTCCTTTAGTCTCTGTGGCTGTGTGAGTGGAAGCACTGACCGAGGTTGGAATTCATGACATTGTTTCTGTTGAATTGTATGTTAAAGCTTAAGTTGTTAGGATATTTTTATCTATATGTTTGTGTTTAAATCCCTCCATGTGTGAGATCACATTCTTTTTCCTGCAAAGCTAGTGAGAATTCTTTGATGATGGTTGGTGGCTGTGAGACTTGAATTTATAATCACAACTAGTACATTCACAAACTTCGAGTTAGCTTTCCTGGAGTTGAATAAGTTTAAGGAAAGCTAATTTTGCTGTACCTCGATAGCAACTTATCAAAATTTGAAAAAGTTATTTATATGCTGAAACCTTAGATATGTTATTTAGCTTTCTAGTGTATATGAATTGGGAACTGCATTAACAGAAACATTTTTCTTGTAGTTGCTTCTTTTAAAGACAAATATTTTTGATTCTGCATTTGTTCTTCACATTCTCCCGAGTTATCATTTCTTAGAAGGCTTCTGCATTGTGAAATGCAAGTCATTAGACATAGGGCTGGGCATAAAATATCGAAAATCGAATTACCGAACCGAACCGGATATTTCGGTATTCGGTAATTCGGTATTTCGGTTCGGTATTCGGTACCGAAATTGATATTTCGGTATTTCGGTTTCGGTATTCGGTATTTCGGTTTCGGTATTCGGGAAATCCCGAATACCGAACTTTTTTTTTTTTTTTTTTTTTTTTTTTTTTTTTTTTTTTTTTTTTTTTTTTTTTTACAAAAAAACCGGAAAAAAATTTACCAAAAAAATAAGAGTATAGTAAGAGGACTATCTCATTTTTTCATTTCCCTTACCATTTTCATTTCAACTTTCCCACGTTTACCGTATATTATATGCACACTTATACGTACATTATGGATAACTGCTAAAATTTAATTCATGTACATATAAAAATTATAAATTCTAATTTCAAATTTATGCAATTGATTAAGAATTCTAATTTCACTTTGCATGATTCTCACGTTAGTTATCTACATAAATTGTTTGGTAGTTACATTGAAAACGAAAGATTCCAACTCTTTCATATCTTTGCAGGAACTAATTAATAATTACTGCAGTGATGTAGAGTTTTTGGATAATTCAAAGAAAAACATATGTATAAAAATTATGTATGATATATTAGAGATTTTTGTTTTCACTCTTTTTCATTATTTTTATTACATGGTAATATTTTTTTTATTCTGTATCAATTCATAAATTATTTTCTCTTTGTTTACGATGTATCATTTCTCCTCCGTAGAATGTGGCTTACGAGCAATTTCAATTTCCATATTCGACAAGTTAAAATGCATATATTACTGAATTATGGTGTAGTAATAAAAATGTAAGTTAAGATATGTATTCTTTAGGTTAATGTAAATATTAAATGCGGATAAATTTTTATTGTATATTAACTATTAAAAAAATATGGTATTACCGAATACCGTACCGAACCGAAGTTTGATTTATCGATTACCGAATTACCGAACCGAAGTTTGAAAGTTCGGTATTTGGTATATACTTTAAATTACCGATTACCGAATTACCGAACCCGAACTTTAAAAATACCGAACCGAATACCGAACGCCCACCCCTAATTAGACATACTTTTTGCAATAATTAAGCCATATATTACACTCAAATTCACAAATATTCTGAGTCTTAGTCCACTAAAATCATAGAAAAAGGAATAGTCAAGATCTTATGATGCAAAGTTCCACCCCAACAAAGTAATGAATAGGGATAAAATGGGTGATTGATTTCTCTCTAAAAAGAACAGGGAAATTCTGATGAACGGATGTTCCAATGGATAGTGAAATTTTCAGAGCTCAGTGTCACGGACTTAAACTTCAACTAAGACCTCCGTGCGGCACTTGAAAACTTACTCATGAATCTTTCACGATCTTGTAAGCTCAAGTAAGCCTTTAAGACTAGATCGCTAAGGGAATGTTAGATTGTAAGAAAGACAAGAGAGCTTTTATGAAGAAGACTTTTGTATTGCTTTGAAAGAATGTTTGATTGCTTGATGGTTTGCTATAAATGAATGTCCCCTCTATTTATACTACTCTTAAGGGGCCTAAGTGTAAATAAAATTTACTATACAAGTCCTTCCATATTTACAAAGAAGTCCCTGCTCTAGAACTCTCTACACATTCTAGAGAATTCCAAATCTTTCAAGACTTCTCTACAAGCTTCTACAAGAATCTAGAGTCTTCCACTAACCCCTCCACTCCAAGACTTTAGGTTCTTCCACCTTCTTCAAGATCAAGTGGCGGGTCATAACATTCCCCCCCACCTGATGTGGCGATGACCGTGGCGCACTACTGCTGCAAGAACTCCCAAATTTTGCCTTTAAACTGCCACAGGTCTTCACACCTCTCCCAGGTGGCCTCCTTCGGAGATTGTCCCTTCCAATGGACTAAGAACATAGCAGCGGCCTATTGTCCCTGTTTTTGCTTGGCCTGGTAGTCCATAATGGCCTCGATGTCTTGATCATAGGAGGCGATAATTGTGAAGGGCGCCCGACTTGATTCTCCTCGGCTAGGATCATTTTTGTCTTCATGGTACGGCTTGAGGACACTAGCATGAAAGACTGGATGGACCTTAAGATACGGTGGTAGTTCCAACCTGTAGGAGATCTTGCCAACCTTGGCAATGATCCTGAACGGGCCCTCGTACTTTCACACCAAGTTTTGATGCATGCCTCGTAATGCCTTAAATTGCCTTGGGTTGAACTTGACCAAGACCATGTCTCCAACTTTGT
Source organism: Solanum dulcamara (assembly GCF_947179165.1). Classification (NCBI taxonomy): domain Eukaryota; kingdom Viridiplantae; phylum Streptophyta; class Magnoliopsida; order Solanales; family Solanaceae; genus Solanum; species Solanum dulcamara. Next base: position 47,131,762 of record NC_077247.1, read on the forward strand.
AATCCGTGGGACGATGCTTGCGATCGGCAAACTTTTTCATCTTTTTTGTTGCCTTGTCCAAATAGGACTTGGCATTGTCGAGTTGTTCCTCAAAGCCCTTGGCCATGTGATAGGCCCCCAAACTCTTGCCTTCGAACGCGGTCGATAGTGAATGTGGAGTTTGTGGTTGTTGGCCTGTGGCTAGCTCGAATGGTGTCTGCCGTGTGGCCTCGCTCCGCTGCAGGTTGTATGAGAATTAGGCTACATCCAGCAGCCTCGCCCAATCCTTCTGATGTGAGCTCACAAAGTGCCTCAAGTAGCACTCCAGCAAGGCATTGACTCGCTCCATCTATCCATCAGTCTGCGGGTGGAAACTAGTGAAGAAGTGCAATTTCATGCCAAGAATCTCGAATAATTCTCTCCAAAAGTTTCCGGTGAAGCGTGGGTCTATGTCTCTAATGATGTGCCTTGTCAATCCCCAATACTTCACCACGTTCTTGAAAAATAGTCTGGCGGCCTCCTTAGACGTGCAACTTACCGTGGCGGGTATGAAGCTGGCATACTTGGAGAACCTGTTCACCATGACCATAATCGTCCCGTACCCGTCGTACTTCGGCAAGCATGTGATGAAGTCCATGGTCACGCTCTCCCATGGATACTCCACTACGGGTAGGGGCTCCAAGAGTCCTCATGGTTGACGCTGCTCTACTTTGTCTTATTGGCACACAAGATAAGTCTGCACATAGCATTCAATATCGTCCCGTATACATGGCCAGTAGTAAATCGCCTCAATCAATGCCCTTGTGCGATGCTGCCCTGGATGTCCGGCCCATAATGTGTCATGACTTTCCTTCATGATTCGTCACCTGATAGTTCTGAATTTTGGCACATAGATCCTTTGCCCGACGGTAAGTAAGAGTCCATCTTCTACCCAGACGCGCCTTGTCTTGACATGAACGGATAACTCCATAAGCCTCCTTGCCTCTGGATTATGCTGCAGACCATCCTTGATTGCATCCTGGATGTCACAATGTGCTGTGGTGGTGGCAGCCAGCTCGAACTTCCTGCTTAATGCATCGGCCACAACATTGCCTTTGCCCGATTTGTACTCCAGCTCCTAGTCAAACTTGGCCAAGAAGTCTTGCCACCTAGCTTGCTTCGAGGTGAGCTTCTTTTATGACTGGAAGTAGCTAGTGGCCACATTGTCGGTCTTGACTAAGAACTTGGAGCCAAGTAAGTAGTGTCTCCATGTGCGTAGGCAATGGACGATGGTTGTCATCTCCTACACGGTATACCACCGTTCTGTCTCATTTAGCTTGCGACTCTCGAAGGCAATAAGGTGCCTCTCTTGCATTAATACTCCCTCAATGGCATAGTCGGAGGCATCCGTATACACTTCGAATGTCTTGGAGAAGTCAGGCAACGCTAGAACATGCTAATCTGTTACAGCAGCCTTGAGGTCTTCAAAGGCCTTCTTGCACTCCTCGCTCCAAACCCACGGCTTATTCTTTTTCAATAGCTCAGTAAGTGGAGAGGCTTTGGCGAAGTAGGCGCTTATAAACCTATGGTAATAGTTATCAAGTCCAAGAAAAGATCTAAGATCGGTTACCTTTGTGGGTGCCTCCCACTCTTTGATGGCCCGAACTTTTGCCTTGTCCATCCGTAACTCTCCCTGGCTGATAACATGTCCCAAGAAGTGCACTTTATGTTGGGAAAACTCGTACTTCTCCCGCTTGATTAAGAGCTCATTATAGCGCAAGATTTGGAACACTTTCTTTTGATGCTCCACGTGCTCATATTGGGCAAAATCATACTTCTCCCGCTTTATGAAGAGCTCATTATCGAGCAAGAATTGGAATACTTTCTTTTGATGCTCCACGTGCTCCTCCAAAGTGTTGCTATAGATGACTATGTCATCCAAGTAGACTACTACGAACTGATCTAAGTAGGGGTGTGTCACGACCCAAAAACTGAGGTCATGATGGCACACATCTCAAAACCCAATCTGATGTGTAACCCTAAAAATAAAATTCATACAAGACTTCCAAAGAGGAAAGTGATTCCACGATTTAAATAAAAAGAAAAAAAAAACAATGAAGAAATTATCCCAAAACCTGGTGTCATAAGTATAAAGAGCATCTAATACAAGGTTCGAATCTGAAGATACAACATAAGTCTCTGAATGATACAAAAGACTGAAAAATAAAGATAGACTAGTGACGATCCGAATTCTGGGACCTCACCACTAATCTGAGAATTACACAATCCGCTAGAATATTAACTGCCACGTGGGGTACCCCGACTAGTATCTGCATCAAAAAGGGACACAGAAGTAGGGGTGAGTACAATTCACATGTACTCAGTAGGTTTTAGCTGACTGAGTATAAGGAATTAATCAAACCTATGAAATAAACTAAGGAACGCTTCCACCTGCATATAGAAAAGTCCCACTTCGGCATCGGTGCCGCCAGTTTATATATATAGTGGCACGAATAAAGTATAATAACAACTCATAATCACAATTAATCAAATAATTCAAGCAGCACAAATGTCAATGCAATGCAATGCAATATGATGATGCAATGATGTGGTGGTACGGTGGAATCAAGACTGTCGCACAGCCTGTCGTATACACCTGCCGAGCTGTGCTACCAAGCAGGACCCATGGGGGTCTCGCAGACCATATACCTCAATCACAATATCTCATTATCCTTGCCACCTCCTCGTGGTCAAGGGATCACAATGCATCCACTACCCTGCCGGAAAACTACCTCGGTCAGGGACTCAAGATACAAAGGTTGGGATCACAATGCATCCACTACCCTACCGGAAAACTGCCTCGGTCAGGGACTCAAGATACAAAGGTTTAAAGGTGTTTCATTTTCTTTCTCAAAAAGAATTTCCATATTTCTCAACTTCCCATGTTTCATGATGTGATGAATGAGGATGAATGCATCAAAACACATATGCATGGAAGTAATAATCAACTCACATGTGGTATAATGTTCAAAGTTCTCAAAACTTAACCTACACATGATATTCACCCTCAATAAATAGTAACGGGAAGAACACACTTTCATTTAAATATTCACCCCTTTCTCAACAATATTTCAATACTCAAGTATGCTCAAAACCCCCAACTCAATCTCTCAGGCGGCATCACAAGTCAAATAATATACTCAAGCCTCTCTCTTAGGCAAATCATAATTCACATGCTCTCAAAGCAAATAAGATAACAAATAAGGCCCCCACACGGGCTATGTAATACAAATAAACCCCGTCACGGCAACACATTAATAAATAAGCCTCCACACGGACATCATAATATATATAACATTCTCAACTCATACTACAACCCCATCCCAAAGTCTATAACATATGAATGATTAATTACCCCATCTCAATCTCAAAGAAAGATAGCCAAACCTACCTCAATTGCCGAAACCGCACTCGAATACCTCCACCGGACAAGTAACTCTCGAATTCAGCGCTCGGAATGACAACCCACTATCAACAATGAAACATACACGTCACAAGGAGTCCAATGACACCCATATTGATAGGTTTCGGAACCGGGGGTAAAATGGTCCAAAAATTAACTATTTTCGAAAAGGGTCAAATCTGTAAATTTATTGAACAATCCCATTCTATTGGTAATAAGGAACTCATGGTTGAAAAACCCATAAAAATAGAGCTCAAAACGAGTTGGAAATCACAATTTTCCTTAAATTCGGATTAGGGAAGAAACAAGGATTTTTGGGGTTTGAAACTAAAATTTAAGAGTTAAAATCGTCAAAAACTTAATGAAAAAGGAAGGTTTTAGGTCAAAAATCACTTACCCAACACTTTGCCTCGAAAATCTCTTCTCAAATCACCTCAAGGAGTTCAAGAACTCAAACAAATGTTGAAAAATATTGAAATGAGAAGAAAGGGGCATTTTCTGCCCAAAAAGTTACTGTTCACGCGTGTTACTGTTCACGCGTGTTACTGTTCACGCGTGTTTTGTACAAATTTACGAAAATCACCCTCAAGGTCATTACAATATCCACCACTAAAAAGGATGTTCGTCCTCGAACATAAGATAAAATAAAGTACCTGGGGTCTCAAAAAGCTGAGGGTATCGAGCCTGCATATCAGACTCTAACTCCCAAGTCGCCTCCTCAGCAGGCCGATGCTGCCACTGCACCTTGACCGAAGCGACCTCCTTGGTCCTGAGTCTACGAAGCCGCCTATCTAGAATAACTGTCGGCTCCTCCTCATAAGTCAAATCCGGACTCAACTCTACCGCATCATAAGAAATCACATGAGACTCATCCGGTATGTACTTGCGAAGCATGGAAACATGAAACACCGGATGGACAGCTGACAATTTAGGGGGTAAGGCCAACTTATACGCCACTCCACCTACTCTCCTCAGGATTTCAAACGGGCCAACAAACCTTGGGCTAAGCTTGCCCTTCTTTCCGAACCTCATCACACCCTTCATGGGCGATATTTTAAGCCACACGCAATCACCCACCATGAACTCTAAGGGACGAACCCTCCTATCAGCATAACTCTTCTGACGACTCTGAGCTGTCAATAGTCGACCCTGAATCAAACGTACCCGCTCCACAGCATCCCTAAGTAAGTCAGTATCCAATGCATCAACCGCAACAGAATCAAACCATCCAATGGGTGATCGACACCTACGACCATACAATGCCTCAAATGGTGCCATTTGAATGCTGGAGTGATAACTGTTATTATAGGCAAACTCTGCTAAGGGCAAGTGTTGGTCCCATCGGGCACCAAAATCAATCACACAGGCCCTAAGCATATCCTCCAACACCTGAATAGTCCGTTCAGACTGACCATCGGTTTGGGGATGAAATGCTGAACTCATCTCTAGTCGCGTACCCAAACCACGCTGTAATGCCTTCCAAAAGTGAGAGGTGAACACTGAACCCCGATCCGATACAATAGAGATAGGCACCCCATGCAGCCTAACAATCTCACGAAGATAGATCCTAGCTAACTGATCCGCATTGTAGCTAGTCTTCACCGGAAGGAAATGGGCTGATTTGGTCAATCGATCCACAATCACCCAGACAGAGTCATACTTACCCAATGCCATGGGTAATCCAGACACGAAGTCCATAGTGATACGCTCCCATTTCCACTCAGGAATGGGCATCCTTTGCATAGGACCACCCGGTTTCTGATGCTCATACTTCACTTGTTGGCAATTTAGACACTTAGCCACAAAATCAATAATGTCTCTCTTCATGCCACACCACCAATAATGTTGTTTCAAGTCATGAAACATCTTTGCCACTCCCGGGTGAATCGAATACTTGGAACAATGAGCCTCCTCTAATATCATACGTACCCATTCACTAACCTTGGGCACACAAATGCGACCATTAATCCTCAAAACTCCTTCCTGATCAAGAGAGGCTGATTTTGCTTCACCACTCAACACTTTGTCTCGAATGGCCCTCAACTTTTCATCTTCAAACTGGTGTGTACGAATCTGGTCCATCAAAGTAGACCTAGCCTCCACAAATGCCAAAATACCATGATGTGTAGAAATATCCAGTCGGACCAACTGTCTAGCCAATGACTGAACCTCCAACGCCAAAGGCCTCTCCACAGCCTTAAGAAAGGCCAAACTACCCATGCTAGATGCTTTGCGACTCAGGGCATCCGCTACCACATTAGCTTTGCCCGGATGATAAAGTATGGTAATGTCATAGTCTTTCAATAACTCTAACCACCTACGCTGCCGCATGTTCAGATTCGGCTGAGAAAAGATATACTTAAGGCTACGGTGGTCAGTATAGACCTCGCAATGCACTCCATAGAGATAATGCCTCCACAACTTCAGAACAAACACCACTGCTGCTAACTCTAAGTCGTGGGTAGGATAGTTCTTCTCATGTACCTTCAACTGTCGAGAAGCATAAGCTATAACTCTACCTTTTTGCATCAATACACCACCCAAGCCGACTCCCGAAGCATCACAAAACACAATAAATGCCACGCCCTCCTCGGGTAAGGCTAGAATAGGTGCTGAAGTCAATAATTCCTTGAGCTTTTGAAAGCTCGCCTCACACTCATCAGTCCACTGAAATGCCACGGTCTTTTGAGTTAGCCTAGTCAATGGGGCTGCAATAGAAGAGAATCCTTGAACAAACCGACGATAGTAGCCTGCCAACCCAATAAAACTCCGAATCTCGGTAACCGAAGTAGGCCTAACCCAATCACGAACCGCTGCAACTTTGGCTGGATCAACCATAATACCATCCTTGGTCACTATATGACCCAAGAATGTCACGGACTCAAGCCAAAACTCACATTTGGAGAATTTTGCATACAACTTCTCCTCTCTCAATCTCTGAAGGACTGTCCTCAGGTGCCTAACATGATCCGCCTCATTCTTGGAATAAACCAAGATGTCATCAATAAACACAATCACAAACGAGTCCAAATAAGGTCGAAATACCCGGTTCATCAACTCCATAAAAGCAGCCGGGGCATTAGTCAACCCGAAGGACATAACCACAAACTCATAATGCCCATAACGAGTCCTGAATGCAGTCTTCGGGATGTCAGATTCTCGAACTCTCAACTGATGGTAACCCGACCTCAAATCAATCTTTGAGAACACCGATGCACCTTGAAGCTGGTCAAATAAATCATCAATGCGAGGGAGAGGATACTTGTTCTTGATAGTGACTTTGTTCAACTGTCGATAGTCAATACACATCCTCATAGTACCATCTTTCTTCTTCACAAATAAAACCGGTGCACCCCACGGTGATACACTAGGTCTAATAAACCCTTTCTTCAATAAATCTTCCAATTGTTCTTTCAACTCTTTCAATTCTGCCGGAGCCATCCGATAAGGAGAAATAGAGATGGGTTTAGTGTCATGCTCCAAATCAATCACAAAATCGATATCACGATCAGGAGGAACTCCCGGCAAGTCTGTAGGAAATACATCCATAAACTCTCTCACCACCCTCGTAGTCTCTATATGAGATGACTTCGTGGTGAGATCACGTACATGAGCCAAATAAGACAAACAACCCTTATCCATCAAGCGACGAGCACGAATATAAGATATCACCCCCTTAGGGTATGAACTCGGATTACCCTTCCATACTAAGCTAGGTAAACCGGGATAAGCTAAGGTCACGGTCTTTGCATAACAATCTAATATAGCATGATAAGGAGATAACCAGTCCATACCCAGTATCACATCAAAATCAAGCATGTCTAATAAAATCAAGTCTGCACGGGTCTCTCTACCCGAAAATATCACCAAACATCCCTTGTATACCCGATCCACTACTAAAGATTCACCTATTGGGGTAGAAATAGTAATAGGCACAATAAGGGACTCACTCACATAATCAATACCCACATCAAAATAAGTCGACACATAAGAATAGGTAGACCCTGGGTCAAATAATACTGAAGCAGAACGATGGCAAACTGGAACAATACCTGTAATAACTGCATCAGAGGCTTCTGCCTCATATCTACCCGGTATAGCATAGCATAACTGACGGTCACCCTTAGCCTGCGAACCACCACGAGCACCACCTCGTACTCTACCCCTAGCACCATGGGTGCCACCTCTAGTATTCTGCGAAGAACCTCGAATAGTTGGAGCATCTATAGAATGAACAACTGGTGCCCCAGACCGTCCATTAGAAGGAGCACGTTTGGGGCAATCTTGGGCCTTATGCCCAAACTCATCACACACATAACAACCTCGAGGACCTGAACTCCGTGGGGAATAACTAGAATTGTCAAAACGACCTCCGGAGCTCGAAGAACCCTGAATAGCTGCCTGGACTGGTCTGCCCTGATAACCATGGGTTCCTGAACCCGAATATTCTCTACCCTTGGAGGAATGATCGCTGAATTGACCCTGCCGACGGAACCTCTTGGCCCCGCCCTGTCTAGCACGTCGGATACTCTCTATCATCCTGGCATGATCAATAATACTCTGAAACGTACCCCCAGACAGTACAAGAGAGGCTGTAGCCTCCTGGAGATAACCGGCGAATCCCTTCACTAGTTTGCGAATCCGCTCGAATTCGGTGGGAATACTCGACATAGCATAACGAGATAACTCATGGAAGCGAGTCTCGTACTCAGATACAGATAAGGAGCCCTGCTCCAGTCTGTCAAACTCATCCCTACGCTGATCACGAAGGCTATATGGCACAAATCTCTCAAGGAACACCTCAGTAAACTGTTCCCAACTCATCATAGGAGAACCAATAGGTCTACGAGCAAGAACTGACCTCCACCATTCTTTGGCCACTCCCGCAAATTGATATGAAGTGTAAGCAACTCCATGTGCCTCTAAAATGCCTAGGTTGAACAACCTATCTTGACACTCAGTCAAAAAGTCATAGGCTTTCTCTCCGGCTTTACCATCAAACCTTGGAGGTGCCAATCGAACGAACCTCTCAAAACTCTTCTGCTCAGCTACCGACATGGCAGCATTAGCAGAAACTGGCGGAGCTGCAAATCTCGGAGGTGCAATAGAAGGCATTGAAGATGAACCAGGAGTCTGAAATCCTACACTAGGCCCCTGAACTGGCGGTGTAGCACCAACTGTGATAGGAGAACCTATAGTACCTGAAATAATACCAGAGGTAGGAGCACCATCCAGTCTAGCCAATAATCGAACCAATAGCTCTTGAAGCATCGGAGTACTATCGGGAACCACAGGAGGCTGGGATGGCCTCTCCTCCTCAGTCTTCTGCTCTAAGTCATCCTCATGCTCATACATGGGCTCAGGTGATAGCTCTCTAGCTCGTCCACGAGCAGGTGCCGCTCCCCTTGCTCGGCCTCGTCCCCTGACTCCACCACGTCCTCTACCTCGCCCGCGTACTGGGGCTTGAGCAGCAGGTGCAGCCTCACCCTCAGTAATTGTGGCTCTAGTCCTCACCATCTGCGCAGAAGAAATAGATCAGAGGTATACAACACTTGATATGAATAAATCGCACGAAGGGAGTAAAAAGAAAGAAATTCTCCTATTAAGTATCTTGTAGCCTCTCGAAGATAAGTACGGACGTCTACGTACCGATCCGCAAGACTCTACTAGACACCCTGCTCTTTAACTTATAAGACCGGTGAACCTAGTGCTCTGATACCAATTGTCACGACCCAAAAACTGAGGTCATGATGGCACACATCTCAAAACCCAATCTGATGTGTAACCCTAAAAATAAAATTCATACAAGACTTCCAAAGAGGAAAGTGATTCCACGATTTAAATAAAAAGAAAAAAAAACAATGAAGAAATTATCCCAAAACCTGGTGTCATAAGTATAAAGAGCATCTAATACAAGGTTCGAATCTGAAGATACAACATAAGTCTCTGAATGATACAAAAGACTGAAAAATAAAGATAGACTAGTGACGATCCGAATTCTGGGACCTCACCACTAATCTGAGAATTACACAATCCGCTAGAATATTAACTGCCACGTGGGGTACCCCGACTAGTATCTGCATCAAAAAGGGACACAGAAGTAGGGGTGAGTACAATTCACATGTACTCAGTAGGTTTTAGCTGACTGAGTATAAGGAATTAATCAAACCTATGAAATAAACTAAGGAACGCTTCCACCTGCATATAGAAAAGTCCCACTTCGGCATCGGTGCCGCCAGTTTATATATATAGTGGCACGAATAAAGTATAATAACAACTCATAATCACAATTAATCAAATAATTCAAGCAGCACAAATGTCAATGCAATGCAATGCAATATGATGATGCAATGATGTGGTGGTACGGTGGAATCAAGACTGTCGCACAGCCTGTCGTATACACCTGCCGAGCTGTGCTACCAAGCAGGACCCATGGGGGTCTCGCAGACCATATACCTCAATCACAATATCTCATTATCCTTGCCACCTCCTCGTGGTCAAGGGATCACAATGCATCCACTACCCTGCCGGAAAACTACCTCGATCAGGGACTCAAGATACAAAGGTTGGGATCACAATGCATCCACTACCCTACCGGAAAACTGCCTCGGTCAGGGACTCAAGATACAAAGGTTTAAAGGTGTTTCATTTTCTTTCTCAAAAAGAATTTCCATATTTCTCAACTTCCCATGTTTCATGATGTGATGAATGAGGATGAATGCATCAAAACACATATGCATGGAAGTAATAATCAACTCACATGTGGTATAATGTTCAAAGTTCTCAAAACTTAACCTACACATGATATTCACCCTCAATAAATAGTAACGGGAAGAACACACTTTCATTTAAATATTCACCCCTTTCTCAACAATATTTCAATACTCAAGTATGCTCAAAACCCCCAACTCAATCTCTCAGGCGGCATCACAAGTCAAATAATATACTCAAGCCTCTCTCTTAGGCAAATCATAATTCACATGCTCTCAAAGCAAATAAGATAACAAATAAGGCCCCCACACGGGCTATGTAATACAAATAAACCCCGTCACGGCAACACATTAATAAATAAGCCTCCACACGGACATCATAATATATATAACATTCTCAACTCATACTACAACCCCATCCCAAAGTCTATAACATATGAATGATTAATTACCCCATCTCAATCTCAAAGAAAGATAGCCAAACCTACCTCAATTGCCGAAACCGCACTCGAATACCTCCACCGGACAAGTAACTCTCGAATTCAGCGCTCGGAATGACAACCCACTATCAACAATGAAACATACACGTCACAAGGAGTCCAATGACACCCATATTGATAGGTTTCGGAACCGGGGGTAAAATGGTCCAAAAATTAACTATTTTCGAAAAGGGTCAAATCTGTAAATTTATTGAACAATCCCATTCTATTGGTAATAAGGAACTCATGGTTGAAAAACCCATAAAAATAGAGCTCAAAACGAGTTGGAAATCACAATTTTCCTTAAATTCGGATTAGGGAAGAAACAAGGATTTTTGGGGTTTGAAACTAAAATTTAAGAGTTAAAATCGTCAAAAACTTAATGAAAAAGGAAGGTTTTAGGTCAAAAATCACTTACCCAACACTTTGCCTCGAAAATCTCTTCTCAAATCACCTCAAGGAGTTCAAGAACTCAAACAAATGTTGAAAAATATTGAAATGAGAAGAAAGGGGCATTTTCTGCCCAAAAAGTTACTGTTCACGCGTGTTACTGTTCACGCGTGTTACTGTTCACGCGTGTTTTGTACAAATTTACGAAAATCACCCTCAAGGTCATTACAGGGTGGAAGATCCTTTTCATTAGTGTGCAAAAGGTGGCGGGTGCATTAGTTAGGCCGAAGGGCATTACCAACCACTCGTAAGCTCCGTACCTCGTCACACATGTTGTCTTCGGTTCATCTCCCTCTGCTATGCGTACCTGGTAGTAGCCCTTCCTTAGATCCACCTTGGTGAAGTACTTGGCCTGTCCAAGTCTATCAAACAAGTTGGCAATGAGTGGGATGGGATACTTGTTCTTCACGGTCACCTTATTGAGCGCCTGGTAGTCTATGCATAGGCGCAACAAGCCATTCTTCTTCTTTTGAAATAACACCAGCGCGCCATAAGGTGCCTTGGATGGACGGATATGACCGACCTCGAGGAGCTCCTTCAACTGCTTCCTCAGCTCCTCTAACTAGGGTGGAGCCATGCAGTATGATGGGTATGCGAGAGGCCTCGCTCCTGGCTCCATCTCGATCCTGTGATCTACCTCGCACCTTGGAGGTAGGTGTCTTGGTAACTCTTCAGGCATCACGTCCTTGTTTTCTGTAAGCACCTTCTCTATGCAAGGTGGTAATGTCTCCTTAGCACCATTATCTTCATCCAAGCTCGCAATGGTGGCTTCGAACGTCGGCTTCCCTTTCTTTAGGCCCTTCACAAGCTGCATGGTCGATAAGTGGGCTTGTCCTTCTTTCTTCGGCATCTTGACTAGAGGTACCATGCAGGGTCCCTCTCGTTCCATCACCAAGAGTTGTTGGAGGTAGGGATCAATCATCGTGTGGTACCATTGGAAGAATTCCTGCCCAAGTATTATGTCAAATATATCTAAGGGGGCGACAGTGAAGCTTGTCTTACCTTGCCACTTTCCCAACGTGATATCCACTCCATGAGCGACTCCGCACATGGGAGTCAATTGTCATGATGTTGGCTTCCGCTCCAAAATCAACTATGGCACGAGTTGGTCGTCCGTTGATGGATATGTCAACATACTGGCCAGAGTAATCCCCCGCCTTCTCAGCTTGCTTCATGATGGCTCCACATAGCCCGATTATGCGTAGCTGAGTCATGTCCGAACCCTGCTCTTGGTCCACTTCCTTGTCCTTTCGCTCCCGCAGTATGGCACCAAGGTTCTTCATCTCCGGACACCTAGCATAGCCGTGAGAACCTCCACATATGTAGCAGTCGTTGCCCTTCGTGGTCTGCTCCTTTCTTTCAGCTTAGCCCTTGTAACACCCTGGATTTTTTTTTTGCAAAAACTCAAACATTTCTCTATGTGTGTGTAGACTCGAACCAAAAGACTTGTAATTTTATATATGAGTTAGGATTAATTCCTAAGTATTTGAAGTGTGTTAGATGTGTTTAAGGGTCATGAGGGACCCCTAAAACCAAGCCAAGTCCAAAGAACTCGTCTTGACTAAGTTTTTGAATGAGTTTGTATAAGGGTCAACTTCCAACAACCTTATCTTTTTGAATATAATGAACTGGGTGGCCCATGACTTGTTAAATTAAAGTTCTTTGAGTCTTCTTTCCAACGCCACCAAGATTGCATTTTTTGGAGTTCGGAGTCAAAAATTATGACTATCTTACGATGGACTAGTGCTGCAAAAAATTTCAGGCTTGGACCATAACTGAGGAAAACCTGTGCTTGGCGGCGCAGTGGCGCGTCGCACCACTATAGCGCCAGGAACAAGCCTCAGTAGTTTGGTCCTTGGCGCGATGCGCCACTATTAGATGTGCAGGGTTTTTAAGCCCATTTTCCAGGACTCACGAAATTTAGGCTTGGCGCTGCAAGGGCGCGACGCCACTATAGTGCCAGGAACAAGCCTCAGTAGTTTGGTCCTTGGCGAGATGCGCCATTATCAGATGTGCAGGATTTAAGCCTATTTTGACTTGGCGCTGCAGTGGCGCGGCGACCACTATAGCGCCAGGAGGAGTTTAGCCCGTTTTTTCCAGATTTTTGAGGAAGTCCAAATTGGACTTTTTCCTAATTATATATACTCTAGCCTTGAACGATTTGGACCATAATTTTCAGCCTTTGCTCTCTAAAAATCCCTAGGCTCCACTCTCTTCTCTTCCTCAATCCATCTCTAACAAGAAATTGCCTTCAAAAATTTCAAAGATTCAAGCTTCCCATTGAAGACCCAACAACAAGGCTTCTTCAAAATCTACTCTAAGGTATGTAAGGCTAACCTAAAATATGGATTGAGTTCTTCCATATGCCCATAGATGTGTTGGATAGAAGTTGTGAAAGATTTGAACCTTCTATAAAAGTTTTTCTTGAAATTTTCTAAACTATAGAATATGACTAAAATGTGTTAATGATGTTCTTGAGTTGACTTTGTTGAGAGTATGGATTCATGTATTCATTCACATGAACCCAAAATGAGATTTCTTTTTTGTCATAATTTATCTTGAGGATGAGATTGATGATTTTTATATATAATAAAAACAATATTATTTTTATAGTAAAATAAGGTATTCTTTTACTTGAGTTTGACGAAATTGATTTTTGAGTTATATGAGAATTGGGATAGTTACAATGTGATGATGATGGTTGATGATGATGTGATGATGATGTGATGATGATGTGAATGATGATATTTGACGATGATGTGAATGAAGAAGTTATGTTGATGAGGATGTTGTGTGATGGAGTAGATTGGGGTCTTATGAGCATTTTGGAAATAAATGATCTTTTGAGAAGGATTTTTAAATAAATGATTGTGAGCATTTTTTCATAAACTATTTATACACTATTTTGAGTTTTAAAGAATAATTATTTTCATCTTTGATAAAAAAAAAGAAGAGTTTAATCACGATTTGAGTTTGAAAAGTCTCTTAATTATCACTTTGAACATGAGTATTTTGAGTATAAATGAGTTGAACATTTTTACATAAAAATGTCTATTTTGAGGTAGAGGCGAGGAGTTGGAATTATATTTTAAATGCATATAATAATTTCTACATCCATTGAGTTGAGATGGTATCAAATTTGAAGAGAAGTGTTTGATGATTGAGATGAGTCGATTTGAAAGAAGGTCCAATGAGACCAGACTGATTTAGTTTTGAAAAGAATCCAATGAGACTAAATGAGTTGATTTGAAATTAAGTCCTAAGAGACTAAATGAGTATTTTGAATATTTTACTCACTTGATAGATATGTGCGTATTGAGTCTTGGGAGGAGTATTGAGCATCGAATTGGGTAAGAGTATAGTCCATACTCGAATCCCATAAACTACGCCGCCAACGTAGGAAGGGATTGTACCGTGTCGGATGTTTCCCTATTTCATTGTCCTGAAATGATAGGACTTGATTGATTGATGGATCCATGAGAGGTTGATTCGTTCATACCCTGGCAAGTATGAATGGACGTGGCAACAACGTGGCTCGTTGTGCATCACCTACTTATAGGTGGTGGAATTATTGTCGGTTAGAGAAACTCCTAAATTGAGTGGATTGTGCATGATTTGATTGGTTTGATTGAGCTTGTTGATAATTGAGTTGGATTATATCATATTACTAAGTTCTAATTTGCATATTTATTGAGTTGAGTCCTTTGACTTGATTGTTGAGTTGTTTATTGAGTTGATTGTATATGATTGAATTGGATTAAATGATATGTGATCGGATAGTGTACGATTGGATTGGGTTGAATAGAGCGGTATGTGATTGGATGGGATCGAATTGTAAATAATTTGATTGAACTGTATTATACATGATTGGAATGGGTTGTATGGTATATGATTGGTCTTTGTCTAAAAATATATCCTTACTTTAGACTTATGACACTTTGATTGAGTCTCTCTTATTTTTCTGAATTGAGATATTTGAACCAACGTTACTCTTCCTTGAGGTATGTTTCATTCTGCCATATTACATACTCGTACATTCCATGTACTGACGTCTATTTGGACCTGCATCATTTCATGATGCAGAGACAGGTTTAAGAGATCGTCAATAGGAGCACCATTGAGGATCTATACACACTCAGCGTATTGGTGAGTCCTCCCCTACATTCGGAGGACACCGCTTATGTTATTCTTGCATTGAGTTAGCTCTTTTCATTTTGATTTGAGGTAGCCATGAATATGTCATTGACACCAATTAAATAGTAGTGATAGAGGCTTCATAGACTACATAGTGATGGATCGGTTGAGTATTTTCTTTCCTTGAATTATTCTTGTCAAACTATTTTAATGACAAAGATCGGAGTTTGATTTGTTGGCTCATGGCCTTTCTTTCTTGAGTTAGATCGTTGATTTGGGTTGCCCACTAAATTATTTCTTTATTTTAAACTTTTCGCTGATCGATTGATATGGATGGATGTGTGATTGGATCAAGTGGTTCACTTGGGGACCAGAAATGGTCTTCGAGTGCCGGCCACGTCTAGGGTACCCTCCCGGGGCGTGACAGCCCTGTCGCCTGAACCTTCTACTGTCGAACTTGTTGGCATAATAGCTCCTGGGTGGAGGGTATTGCTTTTTGCCTTTTCCACGATCTCCCCTACCTTTGGCATGACTATTCCTTGTTTTTTTGCCCTTGCTCCTGTCATATCTATCATGCTTAAAGTCCGTCAGGGCTTTGTCTTGGGTAATGGCCTTATCGATGGTGCTGACTTAACGACGCTCCAAATCCGTCTTGGCCCAACTCTGTAGTCCATCCATGAAGTGAAGAGCATATCTTCATCTGTAAGGTTGGGGATTTGAAGCGTAAGGGTAGTGAACTCCTTCACATAGGCCCGTATGCTACCCGTTTGCTTCAGCTCTCGGAATTTGCCTTTGGCCTCATAGATGACATTGTTGGGGAAGACTTCCTTTTTGAACTCATCTCGGAATTACTCACAAGTGTTGATGGTGCATAGACCCTTTCCGATCTCAGACTCCTTGCCCTTCCACCATAACATGACCATCTACGAAAGGTATAACACGGCCGTGTTGATCCTCATCTCGTCATTCTTCACTTTGTTACACTTGAAGTAATTCTCCAAGTGCCAAAGAAAGTTCTCCACCTCTTATGCATCACGGGCACCTTTGAACATTGGTGGCTTGGGAGCCTCAATCTTGGCCTCCCAGTCCGCACTGGTCGTCATGCATCTCCCAACATCTATGTCTCCTTTGAGTGCTGCCATCTCGGCCTTCATGGTCTCCATCGTGCTTAGCGCATTCATGAGCCGACACTACAAGGAAGTGATCACCTCCTTCATCCCGTACTCGACAGCCTTGCGCACCTCTAACTCTTTTCGGATGTTGTCGTTCTCCTCAAGGGTGAACTCCTCTAGAGACTTGAACTTGCCGTCGAACTTGTTCAAGCGCTTGCCCAATATCTCTACGGCCTGTCGGGTAGCATCCACCCTTGCGATCCACTCCATGCCGGACGTGACGTCCATGGGTTCCTTGTCTCGCTCATCGTCACTCACCTCAGTGGCCGAGGGTGAGTAGGATGTAAGGGCCTCGCTTGGTGTAAGCTCAAGCGACACCTCCTTATTTCTCTTAGAGTTTTTCTTTTCCTTGCGGTGCTTCCTTCCAACATCTTGCTTGACGTTGGTGGCGGTAGTGGCGTTGATGTCTCCTTCACTTGCCATATTCCTTAGTAGAACCTCGCTCTAATACCATGTTGTCACGGACTTAGACTTCAACTAAGACCTCCGTGTGGCACTTGACAACTTACTCATGAATATTTTACGATCTTGTAAGCTCAAGTAAGCCTTTAAGACTAGATCGCTAAGGGAATGCTAGATTGTAAGAAAGACAAAAGAGCTTTTATGAAGAAGGCTTTTGTATTGCTTTGGAAGAATGCTTGATTGCTTGATGGTTTGCTACAAATGAATGTCCCCTCTATTTATACTACTCCTAAGGGGCCTAAGTGTAAATAAAATTTACTATACAAATCCTTCCATATTTACAAAGAAGTCCCTACTCTAGAACTCTCTACACATTCTAGAGAATTCCAAATCTTTCAAGACTTCTCTATAAGCTTCTACAAGAATCTAGAGTCTTCCACTAACCCCTCCACTCCAAGACTCTAGGTTCTTCCACCTTCTTCAAGATTAAGTGACGGATCATAACATCAGGCTCATATCTACAAGCATGCCTTCCAACAAGACTTCCGATCCTCGACCCTAACGGAACTCCAGTTTGAGATCTTGAGGGATGAAGAGGGTAAGGGGTTGTGTTACGTCGCTGGTTGCTCAAGTTCACCAAGATTTTCCTCTATATACAAAATAAGATTCATATTTACTAATTGTAGCTGGAGATTTTGGTTTGTCAAACATAATATGAGTTTTATTTTCCACCAAAACATTACAGAATCACACTTTAATTTTCGTTCAGGACTTGGAATTTCACTTACAATTTTGTGTATAAAAATTGTTGAGATCGATATGAAATATATATATATATATATATATATATATCACGATTTCATGTATAAAATCAATATAAATTTTGTATAAAATATGCATATATAACTGTATAAATTGTGTGTAAAATTCATATTAACTTTTACTCTCTAGTCATTGAAGTTTTTTGTTTGTTTATAAAACATGATTCAATTTCTGATTAGATGATTTGGGCAAAGAAATTTCAGAAAAAAAATTCACAGTTATAATTCTTCGAAATTGTGAGTACAAAAGCGGATCTTTTCAAAGTTTAATAGGGTTTGTTTGAAACAGTGTTTAAAAATGGAAACACCGCTTCAAATATATACTATACTCTTTCAAAACAAATGAGTTGTTCACTTTCAATGCTAAAAGACAAGAACATGTAGGATACACATGAGAATAAGCTCTTGGAAGGATAGAGCTATTATTGGAATGACACAAATGTTAATTATTGAATAACAAGAAAAGAGTAAGCTGTCACAATACTGAGCATGCCATCACAAACCTAATTGCATACATAAAGACAGCTCATCAAAAGACTTGTTCCATACATAAATAAATAAAATATGAATAATTTGATTGAAAAAAAATTCAATTATTTTTTAATTATTCAATTAGATAATAATTAAATAATTTAATGATTTCTTTTTTAATATTTAATATTGATTAGCTCACCAATTCATATGTACTGAAACTCTATTCGCTTGTGAAATCATTTGATTTGAAAACAAATTATGAAAAAATTAATTATATTTGGATTAGTTATGTTTGAATAAGTTATCATAATATTATTTTTGAGTGTATTTAATTTATTGTATTAAAAATAATATGCATGACATAATTTCTACAAATAAGTTATTTATTTACAAAAAAAAAAAAATAACTTTCATAATTGTAAAGAAAGTGAAAAGTGATGTATTAAAAAATTTTGATGGGGGTATGTTTAACTATTTTATTTTGAATAAGTTATCCCATAATTATTGTTCCACCCAAATATAAGAATAATGTATTCCAATATTAATTATTAATCATGTGATAAATTTTTCCACCTTTGTAACCAAATAAGGATGAAAGGGTACTAAAAATTTATCCCAGAATTATTTCCTTAATCCGTGAAGTCTATTGCTATTAGTCAAAAGCAAAAGCAGTTGACCTATCAGCTTTACCCTCTGTCCTGCCCTGCCTACAAGTGCATCACTCTTTTTGGGAAATTCTGATGAATGGATGTTCCAATGGATAGTGAAATGTTCAGAGCTCAGGCTCATATCTACAGGCATGCCTTCAGTTTTGCAAATTCCATGGTTCTTGGTTGTGCAATTCAATTAGGCATACCAGATGTAATTCATAGTCAAAAGCAGCCAATGACTCTCTCTGAACTTGTTTCTCAGCTCAAACTTCCCCCTGCAAAATCAGATGCAATTCATCGATTGATGCGCCTATTGGTATACTCTGGCTTCTTTGCCACTGCAAAATTTCTTGATGAAAACTCAGAAATTCAACAAGGGTATGTTCTTACACCTTCTTCTAAGCTGCTTTTGAAGAGTGAGATCCCAAATTTGTCACCTTTTGTTAGAGCAATGGTTGATCCTGTTATGGTGAATCCATGGAAATCTTTGGGGGATTGGTTTCTAGGAAATGAAACCACCCCATTTGAGACAGCACATCGTGCACCCATGTGGGAATTCTGTGACCAAAATCCAAGATTCAACAGTGTTTTCAATGAAGCAATGGCTAGTGATTCCCAAATGATGTGTTTGGTTGTGAAAGACTGCAAACAAGTTTTTCAGGAGATGGATTCCTTGGTTGATGTTGGAGGTGGCACTGGAATTATAGCTAACACTATTTTGGCTGCATTTCCTCATCTTAAATGCACTGTGTTGGATCTCCCTCATGTTGTTGCTAACATGCCAGACACACATAATTTGAAATATGTAGGAGGTGACATGTTTCAGTCAATTCCCTCTGCTGATGCCATTTTGTTTAAGGTAACACGATTCTAGCTCTGTTGTTTACCAACTGCTGGTACATCTCTAAATGGAAATTTGATATGCTGATATTGATGCACTCTAGGATTTCCTCAATCTGATTAACTTGAGGGATGAAAGGTCTTGTTCTCTTCCTCTTGGTTTGTAGAATTAACATATTGTTGGCTTTAATTGATAGTTTGAATGTGAAATTGAGGGAAAAAGAAATGGAGAGAACAAATGATTTTTTCTCTCTTGCTTTATTAAATAAGCTTTGGTCCCACTGCTTCGATATAATTGATTGATAATCTTTTTGAACCAAATTTTCTTTAAATTTTAATTAATTAATATTATTTATTTATTTAATTAATTAAATGAAAAAATCCTGACCCGTGATCCGCGACCCGTTTCTTTCCCGGATTAATTTAAAATATTTCCCTCCGTTTTTCCAACAGATTTTTGAAAGGTTGCAACCTTGTCCGAAAAGTTGCAAACCTTTTCTCAACAGGCAATTTTTTTCCCAACAGATGCCTTTTCTTAAAAGGTGCAAACAGTCTATATATGTCTCTTAATCCTCAGAATGTAAATACAAATTTTTTTCTGAAACATCTTCTTTTTCTTCTTTCTGCATTTCCTAAAACTTGTGTGATATACAACCATCAAGTAGTTCGCAGTCACCATAATTTCCTGTACCGCTATTCTGGTGAGTAAATCGTTCTATCCTGGGAGGAAAGATTCCAAAAACCTTTGGTACATTGAGGGGAATAATTTCCTTAAGGACACACTGTGCATTCAGTGGGCTCGGTTTCTTGTTCATATATAATTTTACCAAACACTGTTCTTATTTTCTGTTCTGGTTCTATCTTTTATTTCAGATTCTGTCTTTATTACTTTCAGAAGTTTTTTGTTACTGTTTAATATTTTCAATACAGTTTTCTAACACATATGTCAGTCCCTCTCTATAGATTAATCCTCAGTCTGGATAATATGTTCTTTCCGAATATCCCAATTTAAGGCTAAAGATTTTCTTCAGCTCATAGTTTTCAATTTCTCGCATTTAAAATGAATATCTCTGCAAACCAAAGAAGCTCCATGGAAGAAGGATTTTAATATGAGGACATGGTTGTTCAGAATTGGCATAATATATAAATAGATACTTAAACTTGGCCTCAACTAATTAGTAAGCACTACAACCTTGAATATGCACATCTAGATGCTTCAATTCATTTTCATTGTGTCAATTAAACATTCCAATTCATAAAATGATTATCTAGACACCTCCAAATATTATGTGCCACATCAGTATTGGGTGTGCACCAGACACAATGGCGCAGAATTGGAGTGTTTAGTTGTCATTTGAGATCAAGTTGAGGTCTCTAGATTTGCACTCTCAAAGTTGGAGTGCTTGTTTACCAGCTAAGGGCAAATTTGAGTGTTGTTTATGTATTATGCCTTCAGAAATTTCTTTGCAACTTGTTGAACATGTAGTTATAGTTAAGTATATGGAAGAAAGATCCTAGGTTTGAGCTCACTGCACCCTTTATCAAAAAAAAAAAAAAATCACATTATGGGCGTGTTGTAGATATAATTAAGTAAATAACTTTAATCGCACATCTCAACAATTCGTACTTTCTTATGTAGTATTTCAAATACTCCCTCCATCCCCAACACATTGCCTTAGTTACTATTTAGACAATAAAAGATATTTTCTCTGATCATAATATTTTTCAACTACTTATTAAATATTTTGAATTATTATTTTTATGTAGTTTCTAAATATATAAATTTATTTCAAAAAAATAAAAAAAATTATGTCCGAATTCACACCAAACATTAGTTAATTTGATCCTCGTATTCTGAATCAAGACACTCTTTTTGGAGTACTATATAGTTTTTGTATTAAAGGCTATAGGTCATCATTGATCAGTTTGTGCTGTTTATAATGTCTTGTTTAATTTCAGCTACATTTAGAAGGGGAAAAATAGGTGATTCGAATCCTTGTTCTTCTGATTTCCTCTTGTCTGCTTTCTTGCTCATGCAAATGACTAACAAAACAGTTAAAAAACTGTCATATGCTTGAGAAAAAATGAGTTAATTTTTGCAGCATGTGATGCATAATTGGAGTGATGAGGATTGTGTGAAGATACTAAAGAGATGTAGTGAAGCTATCAAGGATAAAAATGAGGGAAGAAAAGGGAAGGTCCTTATCATTGATATGGTATTGGATGGAGATGATGAAGAAGCAGGCATGACTGAAGTGAAGCTCATTTTTGATGTACTAATGATGGTTTTACTCACTGGAAGGGAGAGAAGTGAGAAAGAATGGGAAAAGCTTTTCCTTGAGGCTGGTTTCATGAGCTACAAGATTACACATATCTTTGGCCTAAGGTCCCTCATTGAAGTTTTCCCTTAAAATATTATGTAAGGATTAAAATAAATTGATGAACTACATGCATTATTAAGGAAACAATCAGATGAAATTATGGAGACAGGTAGATAAAAATAAGAGAAAATGGTCGAATGTGTATGTTTACGATCTGAAATATACCAATTTTGCCTTCCGCATGACTGGTCTAATTTTGCTCGACGGTTTGGAAAAAATCTCTTTTTTCTAACAGAACTCCAATTTGAGAGAAAATATAAATATTTTTTTTTCTTGTAGAATTTGAACACGTGAAATCCATGCATTTCATGCTACAATTTGGTTAATGACAAGGTGAAATATATAAACGACTTTTTAAACCAGTCCAGATATTCCACTTGGACACCTCAACTGAGGCCCTTTTCACCTGAATACTCTTAACACACTTTCTCTGTGTCACTTAGACACATTGCAGTAATGTGTAACTATATGTGTTTCACACATCCTAAAGGAACGCGAGACACATAATTTTTTTAGCAGATTTGAATCCAAGGACAAGTCAATAGAGAGGAAAATAATAATATTCTTTTACTTTTTTGTCCTTCAACTCAATTCTTCCCCATCAGTGCATTTCAGTTATGTTTGAATTCTTCAAAACTTAGTGGATCCACAGAAGCTTATTGAAAAAAACAAATTAAAAGGGAAAAAAAAAGAAGCAGCAAACAACAAAGTGAAAGAGGAAAAGCAAGAAGAGTAAAGGGGGTGTGTTTGGATGAAGGTTTTTTTTTTCTTCTTTTCAAGGTCTATTAGGATTTTTTGGTCCTTTAGGGCGAAGGAGGTTTTCGCTTTACATACCTCATTTGCTGACTTACACACTCATGAACAATCAGCCTCTCCTTACAGTAAGAGACCTACACAAAACAAGTGACAGAACCATCACAAACAGTCCATTAACACACCCCGAGTCATATCGGCAATATGTCGGCTTCTAAAGAGCTATTATTGGTATGGCACACATTTTAATTTTTGAATAACAAGAAAAGAGGGAGCTGTAACTATTCTAAGCATGCCATCACAAACCTAATTACATACATAAAGACAGCTCATCACAAGCCTTGTTCTATACATAAAAGATAGCTCATCACAAGCTAGTTTCAGCAACAAGATTGAAAACTTCCTGAGCTAATGGAAACAAATAGTAATAATGTTGAAACAGCCAGTGAACTCTTCAAAGCACAGGCTCATATTTACAAACACGCATTTGCTTATGCAAATTCCATGGCCCTGAATTGTGCCATTCAGTTAGGCATACCAGATATAATTCATAACCACAAAAAACCAATCACTCTTCCTGATCTACTTTCAGCACTCAAACTTCCCTCATCAAAATCAAATGGCATTCATCGACTGATGCGTCTGTTGGTGCACTCTCAATTCTTTGATATAACAAAGCTCGAAGAAAACTCAGAAACAGAAGGATATGTTTTGACAACTTCTTCAAGGCTGCTTCTTAAGAGTGAAATTCCATATTTGTCACCTTGTGTTCGAGTAATGGTTGATCCTGTCCTTGTCACTCCTTGGAAATTATTGGGAGAATGGTTTCACAAGAATGAAGAAGCAACACCGTTTGAGACAGCACAATGGGGTGCCTATGTGGAACTTTTGTGCACAAAATCCAAGATTTGACAGTTTTTAATGAAGGAATGGCTAATGATTCCCAAATGATGAGATTAGTTGTGAAGGACTGCAGGGAAGTTTTTGAGGGATTGAACTCATTGGTTGATGTTGGAGGGGGCACTGGCATTATAGCTAAGACCATCTTGGAGGCAATACCTCACTTGAAATGCACTGTCCTTGATCTTCCACATGTTGTTGCCAACATGCCACAGAGTGAGAATTTAAGCTATGTAGGAGGGAATATGTTTCAGTCTATTCCCCAGGCTGGCGCAATTTTACTTAAGGTATGCACAAAAGTTTTATACTTGACATGTTCTAGTTTTATTTTGATTGATATTGGAGGGGTGTTGGAATTAGAGCAAAGAATTTTGTCTGCATTTCCTCACCTAAAATGCACTGTGTTAGACCTTCCTCTTGTTGTTGCTCAAATGCCATAGACAGAAAATTCGAAATATGTGGGGGGTGACATCTTTCAGTTACTATATGGTTTCTGTATTAAAGGCTAAAGGTCATCAGTTTGTGATGTTTACAAAGGGTCTGTTTTAGTCAGTTACCTTTTTTTTCTTTTTTGTTAGAGTGGATTAGAGTCACACACTAGTTGGGAAATGGACTAGTGGCCTGCTTATATAGACTTGGCAATCCTTCCTTCATGAGCTAGCTATTAAGGTTGAGTTAAGCACAAATGTCATATCTTTTACCTTTTATCTTGCTAGAAGGGGAAAATAGTTGATTTGAATCCCTATTCTTCAGATTTCCTCTCATCTGCGTTTTTGCTCATGTCAATATCTAACAAAACAGTTGAGAAAATTTGTTCTATGCTTGAGAAAGTATGTTTTTTGCAGAATGTAATGCAGAATTGGAGTGATGAAGATTGTCTGAAGATACTAAAGAGATGCAGAGAAGCTATCAGGGATAAAGATGAAGGAAGAAACGGGAAGGTCCTTATCATTGACATGGTATTGGATAGAGATAATGAAGTAGCAGACATGACTGAAGTGAAGCTCATCTTTGATGTACTAATGATGGTTGTAGCTACTGGAAGGCAGAGAACTGAGAAAGAATGGGAAAAGCTATTCCTTGAGGCTGGTTTCATGAGCTACAAGATTACACCTGTCTTTGGTTCAAGGTCCCTCATTCAAGTTTCCCCTTAAAATTATCCACTCTACGTTTCTTAGTCCTCATTTGTTTTCATTAAGATTAAGATGTCTGAATGCACATCTGAATGTGCATAATTTATCAAATAAAATATTAATTAAATAAAACAAAATCATTATTTGATTAAAAAATGTAATATTTATGTTCGCTAATGATAGTAGAGATGGTTTTTAGTGATGGTGATGGTGGTAATGGTTGGTGTTAGTGGATAGTAATGGTGGTGGTGACAGTCGTGATGGTGGAGGTGGTTGGCAACTTGGCGTTGTAATGGTTGTCATGATGGTGGTGATTGGTAGTGGTGTTGACGGTGAAGTTAGTTGATGCTAGTAATTGGCGGTGTTGACGGTGGTTACTGATGGTGGATAGCGTGGTGGTGATTAGTGATTGTGGATAGGCATACCAGATATTATTCATAATCACAAAAAGACAACCACTCTTGCTGAGCTACTTTCAACAATCAAACTTCCTGCATAAAAATCAATTGGCATTCATGGACTAATGCATTTGTTGGTGTCCTCTGGATTCTTTGCTACAAATGAAAACTCAGGCTGAATTAGGATATGTTTTGACAACTCCTTCGAGGTTGCTTCTTAAGAGTGAAATCCCAAACTTGTCACCTTGCACTTGAGCAATTATTGGGAGAATGATTTCACAAGAATGAAAAGAGACAGCATTTGAGGCAGCACATGAGTGCCTATGTGGGATTTTTGTGCACAAAATCCAAGATTCGACAGAGTTTTCAATGAAGGAATGGTTAGTGATTCCCAAATGATGAGATTAGTTGTGAAGGACTGCAGTGAAGTTTTCGAGGGATTGAACTCTTTGGTTGATGTTGGAGGAGGCACTGAGATTATAGCTAAGACCATCTTGGAGGCATTTCCTCACTTGAAATGCACTGTACTTGATCTTTGACATGTTGTTGCCAACATGCAACAGAGTGAGAATTCAAGCTATGTAGGAGAGGATATGTTTCAGTTGTGGTAACTAACAACTGGCCACTTTGGCACGCATGTACTGAAATTGAATGCTGAAACTGGATGCAGGCATTACATGAAATGCACACATTAAGACAATCAATCAATTGTATTCACAAAGAACTAGTATTTTCAACATAATGCATTTATTTGTCTGAAAACTGCGCTAGGATAGAATATCCAACAAATCCCGAAATCTACAACCATTAGGCCTGAACACATCAACACAAAATAGTTCAATTCATTTTAATTGAATGAATCCCCAATCCTTGAAAATCTCAAGTTTTCATGCTAGGGTTGAGTTTGAATCCATTTAAGTCTCAAGTTATCCACTAGAATTATCTATTCATTCCATCAAATTTTGATTAATTCCTAATTTCCTACAACCCATCTTTTTCACCAAGATTTCAAACAGCCATTAATGACTTCTTTCAGTTCCAAAAGGAAATTACTACAAAAAATTGAGCTTTATAATTTCATACTATCTTCAAGGTTCCTGCAGCCTTCTTTATTTGTGTTTATAATTGTCCGACCTCTTTATACTAAATCTTTGGTAGGGAGCCTTAGCGGGCGCAAATTCTAATATACTCCAGCTCCGAATATTGGAGACCCCTTTATACTAAATCCTTTATCAACCATAGCCTAGTTTTGGAAGTCAAGGGCATTACCATAAGCAACAATTTGTATCATGGATTCAATGTTCGAGATCCTTTTTATCTTAATATTTCTCCCTCTGTTCCATTTATTTATGTGAAGTTATTTTGACTGATAGAAGGGTAGCCTTAGCATTATTAGTAATATTGTTGATTAGGAGGTTGCATATAACAGAACCTTATGGTAAATTAGATAAAATACTTTTATTAAGTTTAAAAATGTTCGATGCTTTACCTTGTAATTCTTTCACTCTATTTCCCCTTTCCTTACCCTTTTTTCTAAAAAATAAAAATAAAAATGTAAAACTTTGAAGTTGGTCTAACTCTAACGGTTGTTGCAAAGATGTAATTGTGTGTACGTGTAAAGAACTCAAACATGACAATGGAATGTTAATATGATTTGATGACAATGCTCCACTGATTATTGATCAAGAAGAAAATCCAAAAGGAATTCGAATTTTTGGTGCGATTGCTGGGGAATTGAGAGACTCACAAGGTATTATAAAATGAAATTGTGATTTATTTCTAATGGGATATTTGAAACTCGATCAGACCTTTGGAGGGATCTAATATGATATTGGGTTGTATGAACCGTCTCATTTAAAAGTTCAAAGAATACGTATAAGAGTATTATTTATTTTAGATTTGCAACAATCGTTCTGAATGTTCCATTTCCTTAAGAAGACATTATTTAAGAAAAAAATATTAATTTCCTTAAGAAGACATTATTTAAGAAAAAAATTTAAACTTATGCAGAGTTTAATTTTGAGAAGGATCAGTTTTATGACAAATCAAATTCCTTAATGATGCAACTGCATATGCTTGTTCATACATTAATACGTTATCGTGTGCCAACATTCAACTATGTTATTGCAGTAAATTGAAGTAACAGCTACTTAACAAGTTGATCCCTGACAGCCTGTGGTACTCATACAGCCATACTTGACGATCAAGAGTCTAAAAGTCTTATGTAAAAAAAAATTATTAATAATATTTTCTCCGTTTCATTTTATTTGTCTTTTTTTTTTTGCGATTTGTTTAAATAGAATGTCTCTTTCCTATTTCTAATTTTTCACCTAAAATGTTTAAAACCATAATATTAATAAATATTTTTATACATCTTATATATTTTTAATTTAGACAATAAGATTCAATTATGTTCGACAAAAAAATTGAAGGGGAGGGAATAGTTAAACTTGCACAAGAAAATTATTTTAAAATTCATTTTTTAAACTGCCCAAAGTTGAAAAACAATAAAATGGTACCACTTGATCTACTGTTGGTATTTTCCCGTTTCGAGTGACCTGAATATTTAATTGAATTTAATTATTATACATGACAATATAAATAAACGTAAAAGGGTAAAAAAAAATGTTCTTGAACTACGTGAAATCGAACAAAAAATGTCCTTAGCTAATAATTTGATCTAAAAATATTTCTGCCGTCATTTGTTTGATAAAAAAATGCCTCCATTATTACTTAATGAGTCAAAGATGACTCGAAAACATATTACAAGATTTTACTTATAAAAAGCTCACACTATTCGGTTACCTACAAGATAATATCGATACTAACCATAAGTCATATGGAAAAATAAAGCTAGTAGCATATTACAACATGCTAAAATGCATTGATAAATTATTTTTTTAATTAATCTTGCACAAGAATAACTGAAAAGGGACAATTAGTTAGCACAAATTTCGTATTGAAAGTCTATTATATGTTCAGCTGATGATGGCATTGGTAGGCATGAATTTTAAGAAATTATCACATGGAGACAAGAAGTCAAGAACATAACAACTAGATATAGGTTACTTATCAAAATTCTGTTGAGATTTCCATACAAGTTGTTCTTTGCTACACATGCACGTAAATTAGGCACTAGATATATAAAAGAAGCCACTTGGAACTCTTCTTCTTGATTACACTGGCTTCTAGGAGGAAGAGAAGAAAAAAGAATGGTTTTCCAAAAAGAGTACCTCGATTTGTTATTGGTCCCAAGTGGGCTCTTCATCATGTTCACTTACCATTTCTATTTGCTCTATAGATACCTTACCATTCCTCATACCACTATCATGGGCTTTGAAAACAATGACAAGAGAGCTTGGGTTGAAAGAATCATGCAGGTAAAGTATGTACATAAAAAAATACGAATTCAAAATTTAAACTTGATGATTCGAACATAGTACATAGTGTGTTTTTGAAAGTATGAGTTCAGGATTTAATATTTGTCGAAATTAGTGGTGGGGCCACCTTTGTCCGAAGGGAGTTAGTTGACACTCATTCATTGTAAAATTACACTGCGTAGA
Organism: Solanum dulcamara; assembly: GCF_947179165.1. Taxonomy (NCBI): domain Eukaryota; kingdom Viridiplantae; phylum Streptophyta; class Magnoliopsida; order Solanales; family Solanaceae; genus Solanum; species Solanum dulcamara. The sequence goes on from NC_077247.1 coordinate 47,160,443, forward strand.
TAGGCCAATCCCCCCCCCCCCCCCTCCCCTTGGGTTTTTTCGTGTGCTTATCTTTTTATATTTTGAATCTCCTCTATGAAAATCTTGATTTTGTCACTGGTAGGAATTTTAGTAATATTGGATTCAATTGAACTCGTACATTGGACATAGGTTGCATCTAAGTTTGAGTATGTATGTAGTGTGAGCACGCGTGTATACACCTCAATTTGATTTCCTCATAGGAAAATTTAGAAAGGAACTTCAGAAATTCTCAGATTATTTCTGTTGAATGTTGCAGGCTTCAGATGGCAAGACTATAGATACAGCTCTAAGTGTTTTAGAATCCAACAACAGTGGAGCAACATTCTTGGCAACAGTTTCATTATCATTGAGTTCTCTCATTGGAGCTTGGATGGCTAACAACACTCTTTTTAGTAGTGTACTAATCTATGGTGACACAAGGCCAGAAACAATGTCAATCAAGTTCATAAGTCTACTAATCTTCTTCATGATGGCTTTTGCATGTTTTGTACAATCATCCAGATGCTTCATTCATGCAAATTACTTAATAACCACACCAGATACTGATATACCAATTAGTTATGTTGAATTGGCTGTGATAAGAGGAGGTGAGTTTTGGTCACTTGGGCTTAGAGCACTTTATTTTGCAACCACTATGCTCCTATGGTTTTTTGGTCCAATTCCCATGTTTGTTACTTCAATTGGGATGGTTTTCTTCCTCCATAACCTTGACAAAAACACAAAGGAATTGCACGATCATCGATTTTCTGGAAAAAGAAAGCAGTTCTACAAGAGAGTTGAGGATACTACAAGCAGGGCAACTCTGCTTTAGGCAAAATTTCACCCTGGCTAGTACACAATCTTGATGTAATATTTAAATAATTTTTTAAGTTGTACAAAAATAGTAAATGCCAACATCTAATTTTGGCATTTCCTTGTAATATAATTGGTAAATAAGTTTACTTACAATCACAACTATCATAACTTGTAAGATTATCTATTTAACAGCTTAAGCAAGAGGTTTATGTTGACAAGTTTCTTTTGCAATACTTTAAGCCAGAGGTTTGCTTTAATTAAACAAATAGCAAATTGTGATAAAAGTTCCTTTGAAGCAACAACAATTTTTTGCCAATTTCATACATCACAAACACCATTCAAATCCTTCCAATCTCACAAATCTACAAACGAGAACAGAAGAAAAGTGGGAAAGAAGGAAATAACAAATGGTATTCCAAAAAGAACACCTTGATCTTTTCTTGGTGCCTAGTGGATTGCTCATCCTGTTTGCTTACCATATCTTTCTTCTCCAAAGATACATCAAGAATCCTCATACCACTGTCTTTGGATTTGAGAACAATGATAAAATAGCTTGGATTCAAAAAATCATGCAGGTAAGTATTAATAAATCTCTTATTAGTCCATCAAAAGTTTTAACGTTCTCGGTGTGTTCATGCGTTTGGACATGATTTAGTTGAAATTTGGGGGCAAAAACTACTCCAGTATTTCAAGTTTAAGTTGTGTTTGGACATGAAACCATAATTGATGTTTTGTGACTAAAAACTTCTGCAAATGATTTTAGTCTTATGTACTGTGATGTCTTAGGCTTATGTACTGTGATTTGTTAATATTATCTTTTAAAGAATATCGTTCACTCACCAATCGAATACCTGAAAAAACATTGCCCAAAATCTTTTTTTTCCATGAAAATTGTGTTTTCAGGATAACATTTCCCTATTTAAATAACTTTCGTCATACCAAACATACTAAGATGTGTGTATTTTTTTCAGACCGAAAACCGGGATGTTATGACAGCCTTAGATGTTCTATCATCAAATAATTCAGGAGCAACATTCTTGGCAACTGTGTGTTTAACTCTGAGCTCTCTAATTGGAGCATGGATGGCAAATACTTCAACTATTTTTAGGAGTGAATTGATATATGGTGACACAAGGGCAGCAACTTTGTCCATTAAGTACATAAGCCTTGTTGTATGTTTCTTGGTTGCATTTTCATGTTTTGTTCAATCATCAAGATGTTTCATCCATGCAAATTACCTAATTAGTATACCAAATAGTGAAGTTCCTACAAGCTATGTGGAGTTGGCTGTGATTAGGGGAGGTGATTTTTGGTCTATTGGGCTTAGAGCTCTTTATTTTGCTATCACTTTGTTGCTATGGTTTTTTGGTCCAATTCCAATGTTTGTTACTTCAATTGGGATGGTTTTTCTTCTTAATTATCTTGACACCAACAAGACCCCATTGGTGCAACATCATTCTTCCAGCAAGCTTAGAGGAAATTATGTTAGTTGTCAGGTGAATTAGTAAAAAATTGAATTTTGTAACTTTGAAATGTAATATCAGCAATATGAGCAAAAAGATTTCTCCTTTCCTATTTCTCCATTCATTTTAATTTGTTTGTCATACTTTGACTTGACACGAAGTTTAAGAAAATAGAAAAAACTTTTGAATATGGTGATCTTAAACTAAAGATATATATATATATAATGAACCAAGATATCTTTTAATCTGATCGTCTTAAACATGTCATGTAGAAAATTATAATTACAGAAATGTCAAAAAAAAAGTATGACAAATAAATTCTATAATGTTTGACTAAGATAGTCCATCAACTGGTTTCAGCCCATTGTCTATAGGAAAAGGGAAAGGAAAATTTGAGAAGATTAGTGTCACGATCCCAACTCACCGTGACTGGCACCCACAATACTTATTCCAATGGGAGAACCATTCTAACAGCCCAGTAACAATAATCGCAACATGTGCACAAGTTTAAAGATTTCGGATGCAGGTTTAAATTAAGAGAAGTGCTGAGTTTCCATAAACTCAAAAAACTAACTAGTCATAACCTCAAATGTGCGGAATTAACAGCCCTAAGAACTGAAAGTCATCGTACCAAAACTCTAATCTAACAAGTCTAGAATAAGAGCGTAACTCCAAAAGGAAACTGGTAATAAACAAAACAATGTCTAACATCTGAGTCCCAAAAAGGAAAAGGACTAGAACAATGATAAAGTCCACGGCAGGTTGAAGGAATAGCTCACCCTTGAACACGAAATACACAATCACTCCTCCAGGCGAGGTCTCTCCGCAACGGCTGAATATTCTCAATTGTTTGCGATAACACTCGATTCAAACAAATAATAATTTCACCAAGTTTTTTAATGATTCTCAATAAAGTTTGCAATTTTGTAATTATGTTTAAGTACCTCCGTAGTTGTAATTAGAACTTGACAACAGAATGAGTGTTTAGTTCATACTAGGTGTTCAGTATGATGTATAGTGATGTTGGCATTAGTAATGTTTGTATTAGTTATGTTGAAATTATTTTTTAAGTAGTATTTAATTTGGTGTATTAAAAATAACATATGCAATATATAAAAAAATATTTGTTTATAAAATACCCTCCACAAATATGGTGGAAAAGGTTTTGAGGGGAAAATCGTATTTTTGATCATGCTAATGCATGCATTAAAATCCTTTACATTACTAATATCATGGATTTTCATGTATTAGTAATACACACCTCAATCCACTTTAGAGTGTAAAACTATTGCAAACATTAGTTATATATAGATTGAAAAGTGCACCAAATAAAATACTAAATAATATACAAAATTTATTTGTTAATACATTCATTATTTTTCTAATACACTCTACTAAACGATGCCGTATAATACTCCTAAATTAACTGACCTACATGTAGCTAGTCCATGGGCTCGTGGTCTGTCAAACAAGGCCTATTGGTTCACTAAAAGATGTGCTTGGACCATAAGTGAGCCCAAGTAAGAGGTTTGGACAAAAAATTGGACTTTTGCACTTTTGTCTTTATTTTGTATCGACCTTTAATTTTTATCTTTTAAGATAAATAATATTTTTACAGAGCATAAATTTATATTTTTATTATAATATCTTACGAGTTATGTCTACGTCCTTGAAAAATTTATGTCCTTTTATCCTAAATTCGGTTGCTAAGGGTAAAATTTAAAGATTAACTCATGTGAAGAATAAAACTTAAAATATCAATTTATTTAAAAGAAAACTAGTGCAATTAAATGCAAAAATTTCCCCCAAAAAGATATGTAGAGGCCTTATAATCCAATATCCACGAGGCTACAAGTGAAACTTTTGCATGGGTTGCCTCTATTACTAAAAATGCATAAGTTGGGTCATCATATTATGCTATAAAAATACAATCTAATGTCAAGCTAAAGTTATTTGTTATTTCGGTGGCAAGTATATTTTCGACTATTTATTATTTACTTAACGGTAGTCAATGATGAAAATTAAAAAAAAATTGAGGGCAAAAATTATAGACCACCCCCATTATAGAGATATTTATGTCTAAGACTCGACTTTTTTTAAAAGAGTAATTTTTTAGCTATGTAAATGTAAATTTTATCTAAATTTCATATTGATTCTTCCCAATTACACTCTATCCCTACTCTTTTAAAAATTATCCAAAATCTCTTCTTTTTGGTGGAATCTAGATACATCACGTACAGTGATATATTCGATCAATTTATCGCATAAAGTGATGTATTCGACGTTCTGATACATCATGTAAATGATGCATCTGATCGATACATCGCGTAAAAAAATGTATCTGACGTTTTGATAAATCAAGTAAAGTAATATATCCTATCGATGCATCGCACACTGATGTATCAGAAAATAGGAAAAAATAGGAATTTTTGCAATTTTTTCAAATGGTAGAAAATTTAAGAGAAAATGATAAAATAAGTTGTGTATTTAGGTAATTTTTGCTATGTAAATATAGGGCTCTATTACCCTCACTAATAATATTTTCCATTTTCAATATAACAATAGTTCCTTATAGAATGTATATAATCTCCAACAAATTATATAAGTATTAGGAAATTACCTTCTCATGGAGTCCTAGCTAATGAGAAAGGAGTGTTAATTTCATCTAATGAGAAAGGAGTGTTAATTTCATTTACTTCTTATGTTTATTTAATAAAAAGTAACAGTAGTAGTAATATTTTTGAATTCTTACAATAATTGCCTCTTGGCAAACCAAAATTAAAGAGTGATATGTCCGAGAAGAACCAATTAATAGAACATGGAAACTTAAATAAAATGAAACATTTTTTCTAAAGGCTAAAAAAAGGCTATTAGTAGTCTAGGAAAACAGAAGCAAACAACCCAATATAAATTATGAAATGGATTTGGTCATAGGTGTAGTTATTAACATCATCAATTGGAAAGAGATAATTCAAAATGCCACTATTCAAACCTAATTTTAATTGTACGAGAGAACAAATTAATTCTTGTGGTCTTTGTTCAGTTTTAGGAGCATGCACTGCTATTTTTTTATTATTATTTTCACACTAAAAATATTCAGTAATTATTTTCACACATATTTTAATTGAATAGTTGAGGGAAAAAAAAATTCCATAAAGAAAATTAGGAAGTTCTTCGCTATTTCAGTGAAAATATATTTTCCATCATGCATTTTTCAATGAACTGGTTTGATGAAAAATAAGTGGAAAAATTATTTTTATAACATAAATTTCCTGCTGATTCGCGATGAAAAAAGAACTTTATTTCTAATAGTGATGTGATTCGAGGAAATTAATTTAGTAATTTCTTCTTGTTTTTTTTATGGCAATTCCTTTGTTGGAAATTTTGACTAATTTAAATTAACATTTAAAAGGTGTAATGAAAAAAGGAAATGTTTTTTACCAAATGGAGCACATATTAAATCAAGTCTAAAATCTTATACCATTTGCTTAAAAGGGGGAAATTCGGGCTATCACACTGTAATCAAGAATGTGGTCTAATGATCAATGAAATAAGTTTAGAACCATAATATTTTAGATTCAACACTAAGTGATTCTGTCACACTTGTCCAATTTTTGATAGACAGAACTACCACTATATATGTTGATTAGAGATAACAAATATTCTATATAATTAATCAAGGTGCATGCAAGTTCATCCGAACATCATGACAATAAATATTAAAAAAATCGTGACTATAGTTATGTTGAAAAAAAAAGATTTAAAATTAATTTCAACTTTATAGAGAAAAAATCAATTTTAGAAAAAGAAGAGTCGTCACTTAATTTTTTAAAGAAATTAAGTAAACTTAATTTAAAAGACCCTAACAAATTTAAGTCTTAAAAATTCAGAGAAAAAGGTACGAGGTTCTTATTTCCACTTTGAGAAGGTGTTAAGCATTCAAAGTGGCCGCTAACGCGCAGTTATCCGACGATTTGAAAAATTATTTGACTAACTTTTGAAAATATTAATTTAAAAGGAAACGAAAACTTTAAAATTATTAATTTTTAGAAAAAATGATCAAACTTAAACATTGAAAATAATATACATGTGTACAAAAAAAATAAAAGTTTATCAAATGACTAAGTAAAGGTAGAAAATCATTTAAAGTGTAAATTAACATGAATTGGTTTATCTTTAAGGAAATCTAATTAAGTTAAAATAAATTAAAATTAATATCTAAGCAAACATAAATAACATAAGTAAATAAATTATTACAACCCAAATCAATATAAATAAATAATAAATAACACATGAAAATATGATCCGACACTTAGTTTCTTTACGCCTGGATTAAGTTGTTGGGTTATCTGTATTTTGGGCCTTAAGCACAATTCCACTGTATATCGCAGATGTATATACACTGTATATCAGACTGTATATACACTGTATATCAAATTGTATATACATTGTATACAATGTATACAATATTATTTTTGTATATCAAACTGTATACACACAGTATACCACCGATTTGTCCCATGTATCTACTGTATATCATATTGTATATAAATTGTATATCAGTGTCTACAATATTGTTTTCTTACATATCGGACTGTATAAATACTATATATGAGTGTATACAACACTGTTTTCCACCTCTATTTCGTGTATACAACTCAATATCATTATTGAAACCATGTATATTAGCTTCCTTTCTATGTATCAACTTTTCAGTAATTCGAGCAAGATAACGGGAGACTCAAAACTCAATGATATTCAAGGATGGAGTCCGGAGATAAACTCGAATTGATATCACATGTGCCAAATAAAATTAGATAAGCATTTACTCATTTTAAGTTAAATCAAGGAATATATCATGATATTTTAAGTTATTAAATTGATAGGCATCCTAAAGTGACTAACAACATGTATTTATGTAGACAAAGGAAAGAAAAGAAGAAATATATTCAAGTAACTAAAGAATACGGATTTAATATATACGTTATACTAGCTCAAATTTTAAAGAAAGAATTAAATCAATAAGGCCATGAAAGTTCTAATTAAATAATAACTTTAACACAATTTTTGTTATTTAAATCATGTTAAAAGAAGAAATTGAAAACATGAAAAACTATACTAACAAATAATACTACTTAAAAAAATAGTGAACAAAACTAAAAAATTTCATTAAATAATTCTAACATATGATAGCTAATTAATCCTAACACATGCTAACTATAAGAAATTTCTATCATTAATCTAATTATTCTTAATACATGCTAACTAAAAAAATAAGATTACGAATCAACTAAATGTAAAACATGAAATAATTAAATAAAATAAAGTTGAAAAAAGATTTTACCTCTTTTCGGGCAGCGAGACTGAAGATGACGAGCGGAAGACAACTTCACCACCACCTAAGAGCTTGATCGAACTCCAATCCACATAACAAAATTGAAAATTTAGATTCGTACCTTCGTGAATTCGATGTTATAAGAACACTGTTCTTAGCCTAAATTTCGACTTCAATCTCCTATTTTTTTTGAAGAAAAATATAGATTGAAAGCTAGAAATTTTTCACAACTTTTAGGCTGGAACAAGAGTCCACAATACTAGCCAAGTTAAGAAAATTTCTAACTTTTTGGTGGCTAAAAAAAGCTTCACTTCTTCCCTTTTCTTAATAAGAATATGTGCCTTTATATAGGCTCCAAATATCGCAAATTCTTCATCAATTTTCGATTAGGGAGAATGGTTTTTTTTTTCTTTTTTTTTTTTAAAAAAAACTAAAATTTCAAAAATACAAACTATAATTAAACTAACCTAACTAACATTGTATTTAGTTAAAAATAAAATCTCTTTAAGATGGTTTTCGAATAACTACATAAATAGTAATCAAAGATATAGTTATATAGAAATATGTTTATATACTAAAATTTATAAAAAAATAAAAATAGTTAAGAATAACATGAAAATATCTTTGTTTTTATAAAAATCAATTATTTCAAAAATGTTTGAAATTCAAAAAAACTCAATAATTAATTTGCATTGTGAAGAATTAAAATTGAGTGTCAACAACTATAATACCACACTCTTAGTGGTAATAATGCAACTATATCTAAACCTATAGTTTAGAGCTTCCAAACATTTGCGTCTCATTATTAACATTATTAATAACATCTTTTACCAATCTAATCTAATAAAAGTATAGTGCATAGGAAGATTTATTAATCATCTCTAGGTTTCTTGTAGTGGCCCCTGCTTCACAACAAAAATGTAATTTGTACTATAAAACCAAATTTAATAACACCTCCAAACCTACTTTCAAATTTGACAGGCTAGGCCTATTTTTTTTTCTTCTTTTAAAGCTGGCTAGCCCTAAAGGCTTTTAGACTCAGGCTAACTACTTTTGAAGTATGGGCTTTTTTTAGTTTTTACCACTCTTAGTTATTTACTGTAACTCATAAAAATAAATACTTTATTAACACATCGGATAAATTGAGGCTACCATTTTGAACTTATAAAAAGAAGACCTAAATATTCATTTAAAATATATATATATATTTCTAATTATAGCTCTTCTGATGGCTGTTCCATCAACTGTTTGATGCCTGGAAAAAGCCTGTATAGAAAAAAGAAATAGGTTGAAATTACTGCTTAAAGTTTTAAAATATTTGAAGTAAGTATAATGTTTGTACTATTAATATTCTATTGTCCCTGTAATGTTTTTCACTATTTAAGTCGCGACTGTCCCGCTCTGACAGGAATAATCCCACTCTGAAGGGATATACGAAAATAGTAAGCTCGAAATTTGTGCTCCAAACTTCCATTTCATAACACACTCCTTTTCAAAGACGTATTAAAATATACTCTTCACGCCAACTTCGATTTCGGGAGTTTTACTCACCCGAATGTGATTCCGCGAAGATGTAAATGCTTAGTATCGTCTTGTCATCAGCCTGTCCAATTAAATTATAAATTTGACCTCTCATCATTCACGTGATCACCCTAGACTTCACCTGACTCAGAATTCATCCAAATCTTGCTTAGGCTCAAATTTTTCAAAGTTATTATCCGAAGTTTTCTAGCTCGAAATCCTTTTCCATTGGACTATTCCTAACGATGGAAACAGATCGTTACAATAGATACCAATTTACCCGTCACTTGTCCCTGAGTGACTAACTAGGGAAAACAAGGCTAAAGCAAAGATAGAGTACTATCTGTTTCGCCGAATAGTTGAGGATACTTGTCTCGCATGTCCTTCTCAGTTTTCCAAGTAGCTTCCTCTACAAGTTTCCATTGCACTTTGACCATATTGATCTATTTAGTCCTCAATTTTCGGATGTCACTATCAATAATTGCAATTGGTTCTTCCTCATACCGAAGTTCCTTGTCTAATAATATTGAGTCTCATTTAATGATGTAGTCCCCATCTCCATGGTACTTTTTTAACATAGACACATAAAACACCGGGTGTACACCAGACAAGCTAGGTGGTAAGGCTAACCTATACGCCACTGGCCCTACACAATTAAAAATTTCAAAAAGACCAATATAGCGAGGGTTGAGTTTGCCAAACCTCATCACCCCTTTAATGAGTGATACTTTTAGAAGTGCTTGCTCACCAGGCTAGAATGTCATATCCCTCACTTTGCGATCAGCATATTCCTTCTGACAACTTTGAGCCGCTAGAAGCTTAGCTTGGATGATTCTTGCCTTATCTTGAGTATCCCTCATTAAGTCAACCTCCAATGGCTTCACTTCTCCAGCTTTAAACCACCCTATTGGGGACCTACATCTCTTCTCATACAGGACTTCGAATGGTGTCATATCAATACTAGCGTGGTAGCTATTGTTGGTAGAACTCATACAAGGTCAAAAACTTGTCCCAATGTCCTCCAAAGCTTATCACACATGACCTTAACATATCTTCCTACACTTGGATAGTCCTTTTTGACTACCCATCTGTCTATGGATGGAAAGATGGGCTGAAAGTGAGCTGAGTACCCAACTCTTCAATCAACTTACCCCAAAATTTCAAAGTGAACTGCGTACCACGGTCTGAAATGATAGATAGCGGCACCCCATGCAGCCTTACCATCTCCTTCACATATATTCTGGCCAACTATTGTGCATTGTAATCCACTCTAACTGGAATGAAGTGTACTGACTTGGTTAACCTGTCAACCACCACCCAAATAGAGTCATGCTTTCCCAAAGTCTTAAGAAGTCCCACCACGAAATAAATGGCTATTCTCTCCCACTTTCATTCAGGAATGGGCATTCTTTGCAACAGACCTGCAAGTCTAACATTTAGCTACATATTCAGCTATGTCTTTCTTCATACCCCGACCACCAATATAGCCATTTCAAGTCTTCATACATCTTAGTCACGCAAGGATGAATAGAGTTTCGTGAACCATGAGATTCAAAAGGGATCTTTTGAATTAGCCCATCTACCCGAGAAACACAAATCTTTTTCCTAAAATGAAGCACCCCACCTGCATCTAGTGTTTAATCTGGAGCCTTGCCCATCAAAATCTTTCCTCTAATTTCATTTAAGTATACATCCTCAAACTGCCTGGTGTTGATCTCTTTTATGAAAGTGGGCCTTAGATCAACTCCGATCATTATCCCACCTTTATCTCAAATGCCTAGCCTCATGAATCTGGCCTCCAAGGCCTAAATTTCTCTACGTAGGGGTCGCTTAAATCCCCCAAACGAGCTAAATTATTCATACGCACCGGTTTATGGCTCAATGCGTCTGCCACCACATTGGTCTTACCTAGATAGTACTTGATGGTGACATCATAGTCTTTAAGTAACTCTATCCACCTTCGCTGTCTAAAATTCAAGTGTTTCTCTCTGAACATATACTATAAGCTGCGGTGATCAGTAAACACCTCACACTTGACACCGTATAAATAATGTCTCCAGATTTTTAGTGCAAATATTACCGCTGCTAACTCCAAGTCATGAGTCAAATAGTTTCTCTCATGCACCTTCAATTGTCGCGAAGCATATGCTACAACATTCTTATCTTATATCAACACAACACCCAAATCAAAATGTGTAGCATCACAATAAAAAATAAAATCTTTACCTTCGAATGGCAGGGTCAAAATTGGTGATGTGGTCAGGAGAGTTTTGATCTTTTGGAAGCTCTCTTCGCACTTGTCAGTCCACTCGAATGGTACTTCCTTTTTAGTAAACCTAGTCTAGTGAGTAGTAATAGAAGCAAAGCTTTTTGCAAACCAACAATAGTAACTAGCCAGCCCCACAAAACTTCTAACCTCTGTCATAGAGCTAGGCCTAGCCCAATTCTTAACTGTCTTAATCTTCTGTGGGTCCACCATTACCATTTTATTTGAAACAATATGGCCCAAAAAGGCAATCGAAGGCAGCCAAAACTCACACTTAGAAAATTTTGCATACATTTTTTGTCTTCCTAGAATACCCAACACAATTTGAAGATGATCTACATGTTCTTGTTCACTCTTTGAATACACCAATATATCATCTATAAACACTATCATGAACGAATCCAAAAACGGTTTGAATACCCTATTCATCAAACTCATGAAGGTTGCAGGTGCATTGGTCAACCCAAAAACATTACTAAAAATTTATAGTGCCACACCTGGTCCTAAAATTTGTTTTGGGCATATCCTCAAGTCAAATTTTCAACTGATGATACCCAGATATAAAATTAATCTTTGAGAAGTTTGAAGCACTTTGTAACAGGTTAAACAGGTCATTACTTTGAGACAAAGGGTATTTATTTCTGATGGTAACCTTATTCAACTGTTAGTAGTCAATGCATATTCTCATACTACCATCATTTGTTTTGACAAACAACACCAGATCACCCCAAGGGAAAACACTAGGACGAATGCACCCCTTATCAAGAAACTTATGAATCTGAGCCTTAAACTCTCTCAACTCTGTCGGGGCCATACAGTTGAGAGGAATGAAAATTAGACGACTACCCTACTCTAAATCAATGCAGAAGTCTATGTCTCGTTCAAGAGGCATACCAGGCAAGTCTGAAGGGAAAACCTCCAGAAATTCACACACTATTAGAATAGACTCAACAGAAGGAGACTCTTCCTCTACATTCCGAATATGGGCCAAATAGGCCAAATAACCCTGCCCCACTATTTTTCTAACCTAGAGAAAGGATATGACCTTAGCTGCCTGAGGCTTGTACACCCCTTCCCACTCTAACCTTTCTCTCACCGAGATATTTATAGCCACAGTCTTTGCATTGCAATTAAGTACAACAAAGTAAGGGGACAACCAAGTCATGCCTAAGATCACATCAAAATCTGTCATGTCTAACATTACTAAGTCAACCCAAATCTGGTATCCCGTAAATACAACAGAACTAGAACGATACACATAAGTGACTATGACCGACTTTCTAATAGAGGTAGAAATATGAATAGGGGCATCAAATATATCACACAATGCATCAAAAACCAAGTCATATCTTACATACACATAGGAATAAGTGGAGCCCAGATCAAATAAAATAGTACCCATTCGGTCATAGACAATAATAGTAGCGATGATAACTGAGTCAGATGCCTCTGCCTCGATTTTGCCTGAAATGCATAAAACTGAGTTTGGTCATCTTGATGGGCCACTACCTTGCTGGATGGAGTACTTTCTAACCTACACTGTTATAACCCCATCCCCCATGGTCTTTCATATTTCCTCCTTGCCCACTTTGTGCATGTCGTATGCCACCGTTCCTTCCACCTGTTGTGGACACTCCCTCAGTATATGGCCCAAATCTCTATAGTTAAAATAGCCGCAATTAAAAGATGGGCGTCCACCTGAAAATGATACCCCCAGGCCCTCATGGGCCTGATGCTACTTCAGAGTACCTGAAATAAATTGGCCTAGCAGCAATCATTGGCCTGCCTGACCCTCTGGAATAAGATACGTAAAAGTTACTTGCACTCTTGGTCCTTTTAGCCAAAGCCTTGACTTGCCCATCTTTCCTCACACATTTAACTTTCTTAACAAAATCTGTGACCTCGTTGAAGCTTCTGTCGGACGAAGTCATATGAATAGAAAGTATTGCAACTCGGGGTTGAACTCTTTCACGAACAACCTAATCATTTCATCCTCAATAGTGACTAGCTGAGTAGCATACTTGGACAGTGCATGAAATTTGACCTCATAAGCAGTCACTGATAACCCTCCCTCCTCAAGGGTCATAAATTCATCCTTCTTTCTGTCCCTCATAGTGCGGGGCACATACTTCTTTAAAAATAGAGCATGGAATTGAGCCTAAGTGAGTGGGGGCAACACAGGCGAATGACACTCTAGATAGGCCCTGCACCACTAGTTGGCATCTCCCTGCAACTGGAAAGTCACAAACTCCACTCCATGCTAATACACTATGCTGAGCTTATGTAGCATCTCATAGCAATTAAGAATAAACTCGTATGCATCCTTATTTTTAGTAACCTGAAAAATTGGAGGTTTAAGCTTGAGGAATTTGGTGAGCATATCATGCTCAGCATCAGTCATCACAAGACCTATTAGTGGCCTTAAAAATACATTTGTGCCTACCACTTCATCATTTGGTTAACCTGCAACAAACTGACGATAAACAGAAGTTGTTGCTGCAGGCATGGTGGGGATGGCGTCATTGGCAGTTAGCCCACTCAGGAATGCCATTATCTATTGGGCTAAGACTAGATTCATATGGGGGATACCAGCAGCCCCAGTTTGGGTACCACCCTCTTGTTTTGGCCGCTCCTGTTCCTCTCCAACTTCTACCTCCCTCTTAAACTCATTTTGGGGAACCGAAGGGGCCTCACCTGCCAGCACCTCCTCACTAAGGATCTCTATTCTAGCAGTTGTTGCCCTCCCTCTGCCCCTGCCTTGCCTACCTCTCCCGCCTCTCTCTCTGTCTCGCCTTTGAATGGTTGACTCTTCTTTGGTCTCGACTAGAGATATTGGCCAGACATCATTGTAACGTGTGTTAACCATATATGAAAAAGAGAGTGAAAGAGATTAGATACTAATTTGGATCAACAGATATCAATTGGAATCAAGTTATAGCACGAAGAAAGGAAGACAGTAAAACTTTTACTAAAATTCGGTAGCCTCTCAAAGAAAAATACTAACGTCTCTATATCATTTCGTAAGACTGTACTATACTCATTTTGGTACGACGAGATAAACGAACCTAGGATTTGATACCAATTTTGTTACGACCTAAACCCATCGTGATTGACACCCACAACACTTATTCTTGTGGGAGAACTATTCTAATATCCCAACAATAATAATTGCAATATGCACACAAGCTTAAAGATGCGGAAGCAAGTATTAATCAAGACAAGTTCTGAGTTCCCATAAACTAAGAAAACTAACTAGTTATAACCTCCATGGTGCAGAATTAAACACCTTTAAGAACTGAAAGTTATCGTACCAAAACTCTAAACAAACAAGTTTAGAAGAGGAGTACAACTCCAAATAGAAACTAATAATAAATAGAAACATTGTCTGAACATCTAAGTCCTGCAAAGAAAAGCACTAGAACAACAATAGAGTCCACGACAACCTGAAGGAACAGATCACCCTTGAACTCGAATACACGATCACTCCTCTAGATGAGGTCTCTCCGCAATCGGCTGAAGATGCACTATACTCAACAAAAGGCAGAGCAAGTGTAGTATCAGTACACAAAACAACGGTGTACTGGTAGGATCACACGGTTAACCAGTAAGCGGATCATAGACAAGTCAATTCAACACAATAGGCATATACATATACAAAATAAGTCAACCACATCTCAATATCACAACTCAATATCTTCTACATGTTATAATTTCACATAAGGGTCCTCAAGAGACCTACAAACAATTAACTTTGTGCCGGAACGTAACACCCGATCTAAGTATGTGTCAAAACATGACACCCTATCTAAATACGTGTGGAACGTGATACCCGATCCAATTTACGTGTCGAAATGTGACACCCGATTCCAAGATATCACAATCACAAGAGCATTCAATGTTTATAATATTTATACCACCAAGAACAGGTTCATCACAACAATAGACAAGCAAGTAATCATTTCACATAATCTAGCATGTTTTCCTATTCATAGACACACATGCATACCATGAAGTAGTTTAATAAGTATATGAAACGCATACGGAAAAATAGACCATCACCTACCTCAAATTCAAGCTTTCACAACCTTATAATGCAAGAGTCTTTCCTTTTCAGGTTCGTTCTTCTCGTTCTCTGTATAGAAAACATTAAATACATATCAAGAATCAATTTACGTAGTTGATTCTTACGTTTAATTGTCAATTTAATGTTTTAAACCTAACCCTAAGAAAATTCAAGTACATCTAGTGAGTATGTATCTCAATTAATAAATATGTGAACCCAATATTTATATCAAACTATAATAATTAACTATAAGTGTTACAATTAGGTGAAGAATATATTAAAATTATCCATGATTAATAGACGCAGTATATAAAATAAATATTATGCGTATATTATATAAAGTTTCACATTTATTATTGTTTTGTACAAAGAACAAGATATTCAACTTTTCAATAGTTACCTGTTATTTAATGAGATCATACAGTAATACTCCAGCGGCGAAAAGTCTATAGTATAACATACGCTTAATAGTTTTTATCTTTGATTAAAAATTAGACAGTGTAAATGTGAAATAATGCATCATCCTAACAGCATTAAGCTTTAAAAAAAAGATAGAAGAAATTGTATAGCATGATACATCAGTGATTTTTCCAATTGATCTTTCCTAAAACGCTAAACGAAAATAAACTTGAGAATATAAAAATGTGTTTATTGGAAGTATATATTTGTTAGAAGTATAGTGAAGTGATAAATACTTTTTTATTTTTAATAAAAAATTTAATTTTTTTTTTTTAAAATACAGAGGTTCGAATCTTTTTTTTTTGAAATATTATATATTAATATAATATTTTTTGACGCGAATCAAAATTTAGTGAAAGATAGTAATAATTGGAGTGAAATATTTTCACCGCCACCACTTTACCCAATAGCAGGAGCAGGAAAGTAACTGAGTCAGTAGCCCACACTCACTGGCTCAGACAAGGACCGGTCTAGTTCCTTTTGGCAAACCGTACTATGGTCCCATTATAAACCAATCATTTCTTGACACGTTAATCCTCACGCCTAGGGGTAAGTGTTGCAATATTTCACCTTTTTTGTTTTTATTTATTTCAGTTTTTTTTTTAATTTATGTGATATATTTTGAAATTTGTGATGGATAAGTTATATTGAGATAAGTTATGATCAAATTAGTTGTGCTGAGAGTAGTTTTTATTGCTTGTTTGGTTTGCCATATTCAAAATTATATCCATTGCATAAATTTAAAAATAAGTTGTTCGTTTACAAAAATACCTTTCATCTTATTTAATTTTTTTTTCATTTACTTAACAAGTTTTTAGTTATTCATTCTTAAAAATAAAATTTACTTCTTATTCAATTAAAATATTTTTGTGTATACATTTTCATGATTGTGCCGTGTGTTTTTAAAATTAAAGTTTCCTCTTATTTAGCTTAAAAATAAAATTTCCATCTCATTTAGATTTAAATAAAATTTTCATCTTATTTAACTTAAAAATAAAACTTTCATTTTATTTAGCTTAAAAAATAAAACTTCCACCTTATTTAGTTTAAAAATAAAACTTTCATTTTATTTAGCTTAAAAAATAAAACTTCCACCTTATTTAATTTAAAAATAAAACTTTCATTTTAAGTTTATTAAAGAAAAATAAATTTTATTATTAAAATTATCTACATTTTAAAATTATTTACACTTTAATTGATATACAAAATATAATTTTTAAGTGAATAATAAACTATTTAATTAAAATATGTAATTTAGTAGTGAAGTGAATATTTTTAAGAGAAATCAAAATATAATTAGCCAAATAAATTCAACTTATAATATCTTCATAAATAAAAATTTTATATATAAAATATAATTTTTAATAAAAAAACACATTATCATAAAAAATGATTAATTAAGTTTGTGAATGTCATTACAAATATTGTTAAAAATTATATTAATATATATTAATGTAAAAAGGGGTGTATAAAAGAGAGTTTAAGGGGATATGTTATTAGCTATTTAATATACATTATCCCAGGATAAGTTATCCTAGGATTAGTATTCCATCCTCAAGAAATAACTTATCCAGTACTAATTATTAATTCTGGAATAAGTTATTCATCATTTGCAACCAAACGAGAAATTAAAGGGCACTTAAAACTTATCTTGGGCCTCTTTTATCCATCACACTAAACGACCCCAAATATATTTTTCAAAAAAACACTTCTGATCAAAAATAATTTGTGTTTGACTGGTTAATTTAAAAAATATTTTTAAGGAATAGTAAGTTTTTGGCCAAATTTTTAAAAAGAGTTTTGGAGTGCATTTTTAAATGTATTTTTCGAAAAAGCATAGTTATATCTAAGCAATAATTAGTTTTTGCCATGTTTTTTAAGAGAAAATACGTTTTTAGCCTCTGAAAAATATTTTTTATTATTCTCCAAAATAGTATTTTTCTCTCAAAATTTTGACCAAAGACTTCACTTTTAACTCTCTTTATTTTTAAGATTTGGTCAAATGAACTATTATTCCCTAATCAACTTCTCTCTCGTATGACCCTTTTCTGTTTCTCAACAAATTATTTTTGTTTTTGACTAAAAAAAAAACAATCAATATTGAATCACTCTTCTCTCCGGTAGAAAAATTATAGGTCAAGTTATACTCGAACCGAAAGAGTGTACTTTGTCAAAAAAAAATATTTTATTAAACAGATCCTGCAAATAGTTCTCTAAAATAATATAAAATATAAATTAAAGTCATGGTTTTTATATATTTAGTCAAGAAAATATTAATTATTCTTAAAAAATCAATTCAGATATTTACATAATCAAAACCGTACCTTTTACTTTATAGGGGTGATAAATTTCTTAAAGTGCGTATCAAAACTACTAATATTAACAAACAATAACATAATGAGTGTTATTACATAATTTAAATTTGGAAAAATAGAATAGGCAATTTTTTCATAAAAATAAAAAAGATATTTTTAAAAACCTTCGATTAGGTGCATCAAATCAAAAGAGTTACGAAGGAATATGACAATGAACAAAACTTGTCAACCAATACGAAAGTAACACAAAATAAACAAAAAAGAAACAGTAACACCTCATATGGTAACAACCTAAAAAAAAAAAATTACATAAATAATATTGATACTACAATATACAACAGATCAAATGTTCAATCCATTTATTTTTCGAAAAAGGTCAAAATTATCTTTTAATTATTTCAAATAGAGCACATATATTCTTAAATTATATTCCGACTCAAAAATATCATTTCCTTCATACTATTGGCTCAAAAATATCCTTCACGTCATACTATTGACTCACTTCTACCATTCCGTTTGACAGAATTAAATGTGATATCCCATGTGTATTAATTTACGTCATGTAAGATCTCCACATAAACACCCAACCCCACCCTGCCTCACCCCATCAATTAAAAGACCAAAATTCACTCATTAAAAGACTCAAATCCATCCTTGACTCTCGTAGTTATGGTTTCCTTAACTCCCGTAGTTATCGCTACTACAATTAATTTGCAACAGTTTTTAAACAAACTATTAATTGGTTATTTAATTTTCTAAACTATAATTTTCATCTAACAGACATAGCTAACAAAGGGTGATAGGTTTAATTTTTCAAAATGATAATTAAGCAAATATGTTACCTGATCAAGCAAGTGTTTTTCTAGGAAGAAGATGGGTGCGATCGAGCCTGGAGTGAGTTGCAGATAAACATAATCGTACGTTCAACTTGATCAATAAATTCTTGGGTAGTAGCTGAAGTGGTTCTAAAGTCAGTCCAACAAGCAGGGGTGTCTGACTGCCGCAAATTATTATGGAAGTTGCTTAAAAACTGCTACAAATTAATTGTGACAGCCATGACTACGAGAATCAATGAAACCATAACTACGGGAATTAAGTAAATCATAACTACGGGAGTCAAGAATGGGTTGGGGTCTTTTAATGGAAGGATTTGTGTCTTTTAATTGATGGGGTGGGGTGGGGTTCTTGTGTGGAGATTACATGTGGCATAAATTAACACATATGAGATGTCACATTTCATTCCATCAAACAGAGAGGTAGAAGTGAGCCAATAGTATGACGTGAAGGGTATTTTTGAGCTAGAATATAGTTTTAGGATATATGTGCTCTATTTTAAATAGTTGAAGGGTAGTTTTGACCCTTTCCGTTTATTTTTTGGGTATTCAATTACCTATTAACCTTCTATCCATATCAGCAACCTTCATATTCTTTTCTTTAAAGTCATGTCTCGATGAACCGTAGTTACGCCATGTCTTTTGTAATCACCTTTCAATAATACTTTCGATTTACTTTTACCTCTCTTTATTTCCATCATATCCAACCTCCCACACCTTCTCACGGGGTATCAATACATCTCATATTTACACGTTTAAGTCATTTCTACCTCGCTTTTCTCATTTTTTCCATCACAAAGATCACTCCACCTTGTTTATTTTTAATCTTTTCTTTCTAGATATGCGTTTATATCCATTACAATATTCTTATTTTTTTCAACTTTCATAACCAGATTTTAAAATACCATATAATAATATAAATAGGGGAGCATGAGCAATTTCTCTTTCATTTTTTAAAATTTTGATGTACATAATTACTTCGTACATATACTGATGGAGAGAACAAGTACACCACATGATTTATTAAGAATATGCACAAGCAAGTTTAAGGTGTCGTTTGGCCCTAAGTTCTCAAATTCTTGATAAGTTATTTTTGTGTGAAGTTTCATCATGCGTTTATTCACAAATTTTCTTAAGTTTTAGTGATGTTTTAAAAAATATTATTTTATATCTGTAAGTTCTAAAAATTATTTAAAATACTCATAAGTTTGTGTATTCAATTTTAATGAACATGTCCCGTTAAAAAAAACTTATAACATAATTGATAACAATCAACAACAACAAAATAACAATATTGGCAAGAACAATAGATTAATCGAATTAAAAATAAATTGTTTTTTATTCTCAATTTTGTCACTCAAGCTATTTTTTTTCTGGAGATGTAATAACAAATTATTCGTTTATTAAATATTCCCACATTGTACGAACAATCTCTTTCCTACAAGGTTTCATTTTTAGATCAGATGACCGAGAAGTCGAAGCAATTGAGTAAGTTAATAGATAAATATTTAGTTAGAATTAATAAATGATGAGTGCTTTTATAAAATATAAAACTTTGAGGTAATTTTTAAATTTTTAAAACTTTCTAGAACTTAGGAACTTGGAATTTTTGCCAAATCAAGTTGCCAAGTATTGACAAATTGTATAGACAAACACTAGTTCTCAAGAATTTTTTAAATTTTTTTCAAAAATTACTTGGGACCAAAAGTTTACTGAATATCACGATTTAAACTCAAATAATAGTTTACCTTCGTTTCAATATTTTTATCTTATTTTCTTTAATCCATTTTTAATAAAATAAGTATCATTTTTTAAGCAAATCTTTAATTTTAATTTCTACGTGACATATTAACACCACATGATTAAATTAAATTTTCAATACATTTTATATATTCTTAATTTAAAATCACAAAATTTAATTTATTTATTTATTAGTTTTTAAACTCCGGCTAAAATAAATTGAAATGATAATACCCTTACCAAAAATAAAGTGGGATCAAAGGGAGTGGGGGAGTGGAAGAGGAGTGAACACGTGAAGGGTGAAAAAGGTGACAAGACAAATGACCTGTTAAGCTTTGTGTGACTCCTGGAATAGTAAATAAAAGACTAGTACTACTAGTGTATTAATACATAGGTATACATACACACATGAAAGAAGTTGTGTAAGTACAATAATATGACTAGGTAAAAGGCTGAGATAATTATATATTGATGAGGATAGGTAGCTACTGTCGAGGGGTCAGTCAAAACTCTTTTACCTTTAATCAAAAATTTAAAATTTTAAAAAAAATTCTATTGAAAACTCAACTTTCAAATAGATCTATAATACACGATTCAAATTTAATCAACCTCAATACAAACTCGAAATATGGAATGATAGAAATAAAAAAAAAAACAAGAGGATGAGTAAAAGCAAAAGCCCCCGCGAAAAAGTCGAGGGGTTTGTGTCAGTAGAAGGCTTTTATCTTCTACTGTACACAACAGAGAAGAGGACAGGACCACATGATGCAGAACCGAAGCAAATAACCACTGACCTGCCCTATTCATTTTTCTTGCTTTTTTACACATATATATCTTTTGGCAGTCATCACTTTTTTCATAATTTTTTTTAATTTAAACAATATCGATACAAATGAAAAATTTAAAATATTTAAGAATAAAATTAGGACAAGTAAAAATGATTTGATGATATAAAATTATTTATATTGATAATATTTATTACACCTTGATGAAAATGTTTAACATCGAGTCAGATTCACTGTGGCCCCCCCAAAATTACATGCATTAAACCGGATAAAGAAATTCTGCATAAAAAATATCCACATTCAGGCATGAGCGGTGATGATAAATGGAGTGGCGCACAATATTATCGATGGATGAATCGAATCTTACATTTTTTTATAAGATTTAGACAATCTTTCTCTTTTTAAGTTAGTTATTGAAGTATGAGTTAATAAATAAAAATTTTAAAATTTATGATGTAAAATAAAATTTAGATATTTATAAAATTATAAATCATCTCAATTAGGGATAAAAGTGAAACTTTATAGTCTAGTTATTTTTTATTACAAAAAGACGACCCTTCTTTTTAGAATAGAGTAAAAAGAAAAATGAGCCTTCTTCTTAGATGGTTTAAGAAAATTTTTTTTTTTCTTTTTTTTCGCAACTATTTTCATTCTAACTTTTCACATAATATACTATTAATTTAAGATTATAAGATTAATTATTATTTTATTTTAAAAAAATTCATGTCAAATGAAAATAGGATAAACGGAGATAGTACTTTTTTGTTTTAAGACCCCTTTTTTGCGGAGCATATGGACAAAACATATGTTGCTGCGCTATCAGAACTCTCTTTTGTTTTTTTCTTCCTTCCCAAATTAACATCTTTCTTTCTCCTTTTACTCATCTCATCATTATCTTGTTCCTTCCTTTTGAATTTTTAAAGGGATAAAGTCAAAAGGTAATGTAGTTACCTAGTAATCTTAAATTAGTACTTTGCTACAATTGATTGTATTTTTCAATGTAACTAACAAAACAAGTCAATCAATTCTAGGCACGTGTAACGTGTTTATCTTCAAAATTTAAGGGAAGAGTCAAGGAGTAGTATTTGACTCCTTCCGTTTAAAAACGAAAACTTTACGTAGAGTTTAAAAAAATAAAATAAAAATTTTAAGTGGGTGATTTTTTTTTTTAAAAATGTTTTTGCAGCTAAGAGTCTCGGACACGCAAGTGAAGAAAATTGTAGTAGTAACTCTAGTCGAAAGTTAAATTGGACTTAAAGAAGATTATGATTTATTAATAAATTCCAGCGATTTCAAAGAATAAATAGATCGACTCCTCTACAATAATATCTGTGCAAATTACTTTTCAATCTCGAACAGATTGAATTGGTTAAATTAATAGATTCCATGATTTTAATTTTTTTTGATACATACGTTAACTCCTTCTGATTCCGCCATTCTCTTACGTAGATAGTACAACATCGTATATAGTAATGATGTGAACTTAGGTCGTGGATCAGCAGTAGTGGCGAAATCAAGATACGAGTTACGAGTCAATAATTTTGATTCAAATTAAATCTATATTTGTAGTTGAAGCTGCTGAAGCTCATTTTCTGGTTCTTTCTTTTCATCCTCTTTTGCTAGCGTCCAACCTTTTTTTTTGTTTTACGGATGCCCAACGGTGAACTCCCCGTTTTTCAACAAATTTCCTTTAGTGCAAATTAACCAAAAATACATTTCAAATATAGTGCTTGTATAATTCTTCGGGACAAACTAAAAGGCAACGTATATAATAAAGCTAAATATTATGTAATTTGATTTAAATTTTTTGGTGCATCTACTCATTAAAAAAATTATTTACTTTTAAAGTTTAAACATTCTTAATTTAATTTTTGGCTACTCCTCCCGCTCTAGTTGAAACGGCCTTCCAAAGTAAATGTTTTTCTTTGGAAAGTCACATAATTATATTTTAAAATGTGGTAATTCTTGCACAAAAGTATTCAGGCTAGGCAAAAATTTAGAATTATAGTTGGTTTTTATTCCTTAAAATAAACTTTACATAAAACTTAGAGTAAACTGGTGAATTAAACACTGCCTGCTTGGCAATTGATCTCGTAAATTTTCTCTTTTATCTATTAATGTTTTACAAAAATATTCTTTGTTATTGCTTTGACTCAATTTTCTCAAAAAGTGGATTTATTTTCTTGTTACAAAGTGAAAAAAGTGGCATAGCTTGGCTCATCTTAGATATTTCGATTAATTAATTGAATAAAGTTTAAAGGAGTAGACATAGACAACAATATAATGAAGTAACAAAATAATTACAATGTGGACTTTGCTGAGCTGAAAGGAAAAGTAAAATTTCAATGGTTTTATTAATTAGTGCTGTACAACCAAAAGGGTTATTAATTAGTCATGGTTTCTATGATAAGTAAATAGGTAATGTCATCAATTAAGTTTGCTTCTTTGTATTGGTGAGTTGAAATTAGTTACAACTTACAACTTTTTCCACCAAAATTGTCGAGTGATAATAATTGTATTACCATCACGCTTTTTTAATCTATTCTTTTGATTAATTGGTAAAAATCCTATTTTATTAATTTCGAATATTACCACTATTTACTCGTTTTGAGTTAAATTCATTTCAAAATGTATTCGTTTCAATTTTTTGATATTATGAGAAAATAAGAAGCATTTTTTAAAATTTACCCTCATAATTATTTTTATTAGTGGAGTGTTGATTAACTGAAATATTTAAGAGAGAGATGAAAGATTTACAAAGTATACTATTATGATTAAGGATGTTATATTATATACTCTGTTTCTTATGAGAAATGCAAAAAAAAAAAAATGCAAGAAAAATAATATGAACGTAATACATAAGTTTTTCTTTAAAAAGAATAAATAGACAATCCGAACATTCAAGATTTCAATCATCATGTCTAAAGAGATTAGTGCAATATGATGGTTACAATTATTATATTAGTCCTATATTTTTAGGATAAGGTTTTGTGAATAGCTATTTCCATAGCAAATCTTATGGACAAAATATATAATCATTAAAGTCAAAATTCCTCCGGTCGATATACCCTTTAAAGCAAGTTAAGGAAATTTGCCAGCTTGATTGACTCAAAAAAGATATTAAACTTTACCTCTGATCTTTTATAGTATTTCATTGATCTCACAAAATTTCATATACAGCAAATGTTATTTTTTTTTCTTTCTAAAAAGAGGTAAAAACGGATATAATCTAATAGTTGTGTAAGGGTGAAAATTATTTATATTTCTCAATTTTGTTTTAAAATTCAAGCTCTCCTTCATTCTTGAATCCAAATTTACTTTTATAAATACATTTTTTTTTTTACTCTTACATCATTAAAAAAAATTATTTTTTTAAAATCATGACACTTTTTATATTCCGAATTGATGCAACATTAGAAAAAATGAAAAATATTAGTTGAGTATCTAAGTTAATGACGTTTTATAATCAAATAAATGAACAAAATAAAGGAAACCAATTTTGATAATATCAAACTCCAATATCTATTTATACTAGTGAAAATAGTAGGTAACAATAATTTTATAAACATATATCAATGCAGGTAATATAAAAAAGAGTTTATAGTTTACCAAAAGAAAGAAATTAAAATATATTTAATACAGGTATACAAAAATAATAAACAAAAATAGAAGTACATTTGTAACAAATTTCTAAAAGATTATCTATTTATATTGTTAAAAAATAATAATTATAATTTAAAAAGTATTTCATTAATGACAATCAAAACTCATTTATCTACAAAAACAATAAAGAATAAGAGATAAGTGAGACTTAAATACAAACATATACATGTTCATACACAATTACCTACTTAATGCTGATATTATTAAAATAACAATCATAAAAAATAGCATCAAATTTTGCGACAAACTCATAAGATACCTACTTAATGCTGGGATTATTAAAATAACAATCATAAAAAGATAGCATCAAATTTATGACAAACTCATAAGAGGTTTATTCTACTTATAATGTCAATGAACTTAAGTAAAATCTATAAATACATAAATAAAAAAAAAATTATGATATATAATATAAAAAGTACATGATTAGAGGAAAGAGGGAGGGAGGGGGGGAGGGTTGAATGTCTATAGTTTATATATGTAAATGATTTTCACCCCTTCACCCATTTGCACATCCCATAACATATGTAGTTAATTGACATAGAAAATCATGATTAAGGGTACTTTAGTCAAAATTCCTCTTCGTTTAAAGAAGTAAGTGAATTCCTTAATTAATTATATCCAAACCTAAAATATTTTGCAGTAATCATTACAATTTATTTGGCAGTAAAGTTAAAGTAAAAAACATTATTATGTTTTATGGCGGAAATAATTCATTCTATCTTTGATTAAAAATTTTGACTTCGAATCTTAAACGGATGTGAACTAGTTCTCACTTCTTTCTTGAGCTCTTACGGGATATGAATCTATTGAGTGTACTATTTTTGGATTATTTAACAAGCAATTTGGATGGTGCATAGGTAATGATTTTCACTTTCCTAGTTAAAACAATCACTTCCTATAATTAGAGTTAGAGAAAACTCTTAAATAGACCATCACCACAAGCGACAAAGTTAAACAACATTATCAAAAATTGGTCAAGGGCAACATAATTATAAGATTTAGATAAGATTTACGCTAAACATATGATAATTAAGTGTAACAAAATGATGGCACCAGCAATTGCCATTTTCATTTGGTTGATTTCCAAAATGGCACGCACACGTGAGCCCTACACTTTCATTATTTATCTATTGGTAAAAGGAGATCAACTTTTTGCATTCCATTATGATTTCTTTCTTTTATTTATTTTTTGTTTCTTGAGTAGATAGGGGTATATTTATATTCCAGTTTCAATGTTAATTCATTGTCAGATCGTTCACTTTGGGTTTCCGACGATGGCGTCTTTTAAGAGACAAATTTATAAAGTTTTTTAGATCAAAGTAGTTAATTAATATGTGTCATAAACTTGGATTGTAATAACTAATAAGTATGATATTAAAATCAGACTCTTTTTCACTATAATGATAGAGCATACTTAACAAGAACGATTAGGTACATAAAGGATATATACAACATCTTCGATAAATTTCATATCAGATAGAACAGTCAAAATAAACTTGACTCGTAAGATCTCAGATAAAAAAGATTATTCTAAAAATTTCCTAACTCATTTTAAACTCGACGCTAATACGCCCTTACTCAATCAGCCCTCCAGTGTTGGCCTAGACCTTGAGGCAATAAGTAGATAAAATAATTAATTTAATTAAAAAATATTCAAATAAAAGAAGATAAAGGAAAAAGTTAACTTAAAAAATAAAATCACAAGTGCACGTAATAAGGTTAGAGGTTCTTTTGAACAGTGTTTTAAAAAGCGGGGGCGTGAGGCGAGGCATTTTATTTATTACAAGACGAGGCGCAAGCCTTGAGACGTGGGTCGTAAGTCCTATGGATCTTTAATTTTTTAATTTATAATATTATATAATAATATAATAACACAAAATTATAAAAATACATCAATATATAGTTTGAACTAATTACAAATATGATTAAGGAAACTCATAGAAAAATAAAACTTCTAACATGACTATACAAGTATAAATAATCTAATATCTTAACTTTTTAATAATAAAAGAATCATTATTTTTCAAAATATTTTTTATCATACTATGCAATTTACCCCTTAAAAGAAAATAATCAATACAACTTACTAGTATTATAATAAAAACAACCCTCAATCATGAATAAAAATAAAATTACTTTCAAATAGCTAAATGAAATATGATAATTTTGAGACATATGATAAGTGAAAAAGTAAAATTTTGCTACATATTTTTTTAAAAAATGTTATGTAATATATAATCACCATCATAGTGTTACCAAATAGTAAAGATGCGATACTACAACTTGTTATTTGAGTTACTCTCGATCTTCTTATCTCTATAGATTAAAAATTATTAAGTATCATTCATTTATTCAAAAATTATGAGGATCAACAATGTTAACTAAAGATTTTAACACATAATTTATGTAAGATTGGTTAGGCGAATTCCGAGCGTTGGACGTTGGGCGTGCTTAAGGAGTACAGTCGGGCGCTTAGGACGTAAGTCTTACAGAATTAAGTTCCACACTTGAGTCTTGAGGTGTTTTGCTAGAGCCTCGCCCCAGGGCGAGCCCCGAAGCGAATCCCAATAGAGTCTTTTAAAACACTGCTCTGGAATTAGATTTTTTTAAGCATTTAAACTATTAGCTATTATAATCTATTTGGCCTAATTTCTGAAAGCTAAAAGTGCTTATATGTATTTGTAAAATGTGTTGATTGTTTGTCTAAGGTTTTAAGAAAAATAAGTGATTTTGAGTTATAGAAAAATCGGAAAAAGGTGATTATTTCTTTAAAACACTTTTAAAATCTTGGCCAAACTAAAATGATCGCGCTTGATAATTATCAAGCACGAACTACTGATCTACAATAATATTTTTTAAAAAAGTATTTCTAATAAAAAGTTACTCGTTCAAAAAGAACATTTTGAAAGTTTGGTATGTTGGATATCGTTAGCAATTTCGAAATTAAATGCAAAATTATTTTATCTCATATTTGATTGTGATTTTTATTTTGAAATTAGCAATTTCAGATTAATTCAAATATAGTTTGGTCCAAAATATTTCTATAATTAATTTTGAATTAAGAATATCTTTCCTATAAATATATTATTTCTTTTTATTTGTTGAACATATTCTTCTTCTATTAACGACATGAATATGTTTTGATCGAGTTTTTAAAGGAAGATATTTTTGTTCAATTGCATATTAAATAAGTATATATATATATATATATATATATAAATGTTTAAACCCTTTTCCACTTAAAAAGACACATGTTCTTTAGGTGGTAAAAGTAAAATTTTAAACTTTGGAGTAAATTGAACACAAATGTGAAGTCTTAACGCGCGTGGGCGTGGCGTATCCAAACAAAGGATAAAAGCGGAAATGGATTTTCTAGGGTTAAGTTGACCCGTATTTTTCCGGGTCAGTATTTGGCTACTTTAGTAAAGGGCCAAACAAGAATTTGCTGGCTGTGGGCCCCACCTATTCATTTTTTATAAATAAAATTAATAATTATTTTATTGAGGCCGATTAAATTCAGATTTATACTAAAAAGTTCTAAATAATGAGGTTGAAACACTCCTAACAAAAATAAGTCGAATATGAGATTTCTAAATAAAAATGAAGGAGTGTTATCACGTTATCGATAATCTCATTGGTAGCCCCCACCTACTCTAAATAATAATATGTGTTGGGTTCTTAGCAATTCTATTCAATGACCAGTGATGAAAGAAAAGTCACTGCCTCTTATTTTTTTTTTCCTTTCTTTATTATTATGTGACAATTTTGTCCAGACTAGGGACAAGTTGACACAGCTACCCTTTTGGTATAAGTAATTATCAAAATTAGTACTTACAAATAAGTTACTATTAGGATTCTACTTTTCCCTTATTCTTTTGCCGAATTTAAAATTCATGTGGACCACTTTAATTTTATGCTAAGGTCCATTCTACACCTATTAAATGACTAAAATGCAATAACAAATTCATTCTAATCTGATAACTGAAATTTAAACCGAATAGTTTGTGTGTAGAGCCTTATTCTTATCTTATTAAGATAAAAAAATATATTTTTAATAAAATCTTGACTCACATAAAATTGATAATAAGTGAATTAAATTAAATTTGAGTAGATTAAAAATAAATTAGATTATAATTCACCCATATAAATATGTTCATCGTACATCCATATGTTTAGCGCATGCACTTCCTCCAAGTATTTTTTTTCCCTCTTTTGTTGTATCACTACTTGAAAATCTTCCGATACAAATAAAAATGAATTGAACAATTTAAAAAGGAACTAATAAATTATTATGCATGAAATGCAAGAAGTAATTCTAGCACCAAAAGTTGGGCTGGCACTGTTTTTGGTATTAGACAAAATTATTTTCCTTTTAAATTAATTTCAGAGTTATTTCAAAATTGGAGAAAATTAAATGATGCGTGTCATTTATAATCGCAAGTACCCATTTCCCTTGAGAAGTATCTCAAATTTTATATTTATATCACTTGTTGAAATTTATTGTAAATATTGTTGTCATCCTTTAATGTTAAAAAATTATTTCCATCCACTTTCTACATTATCATAATTCATATGTCATTAATACGTTTTTACCCCTTATACTCGATCAAACATTATCTAACAAATTTTTTAAAAGGGAAAATTGATATTTTTGCATGAAAAAAAAAACCTTCTATTAGCATGCGAATTAACCGGAAAAAATAGAAATCTCTTAAATAATTTATTCTTTCTCAATATTCTATGTTTAACATATATTGTCTATAAAAGTTAGAAATAATAAAAACTATAAATGCTACTCTACTAGGTAAAATTGAGAGTTTAGACATACACACATTTCATTCACACCTACCATAGAGGCCAACCCCAACCCGTGCTTGAGATATGTTAGCTATTATAGCTCACAAGAAAATAAGTGAATAATTTAGAGTACCATACTATACTAGACACTCATTATTAATTTTAATTTGTAGTAACCAAACTAGGGTCGACTCTCGACAAGTTGTTAATTAAATTAATGGACTAAAAATATTAATTAATTCCTTCGTCAAAGTTTGCAATTTTAGACAAGGACAAACTGAAAAATGATAAAGGGGTCTCCTAACTTGCAACTTTATAAATCTAACAGACGTATTCTTTTATTGAAGTCCATCTTCTTTCTTATAGTGGCATATAAAGATTATTTTCGTTAGTATAAAAATAAGCGGTGTCATTTTTTATAGATATTTATATCCAATATTTTTATTTTGCTCATTGTTTTATAAGCTTTAAACACATGTATGTAAAATAATTTGATGAAGCAGTGTCTTGTGACATCACTTGAAAAGGGTATATTTGTCCATGACAATGAGTTTTTTTTTTAAAATGGGCTGACCCAATTCAATACAATTCAATTTTAAAGGGTTAACGAATTAAATGAATTAGGACAGACTGATCCTTTTCACTAAAGAACCTATAAAATAATAGCTCAATTCAGTTCTAAGCAGGCTATGAATTGAAACGAATTTAACCTTCAATCAAAAGATAGACAATATTGGTCTGGTCTCCCGGACCCATTTTTTACAGCTCATGAGAATGTTCTATAGCCTATTTTTTCAAAGCTCTTTCAAGCCAATATTTACACAGCTATACTAGCTGTCTCTCTTTTCCTTTTTTTTTAATCAATCCAATATTTTTACAAGTCTGGAATTTTGGAATGATTGATATTTACATACTTGTATATACATTCAATTCATGATATATAGACAGAGACCAAGTCAATTAGCAGTAGGTTCACTAATAATTTACATGTACCGATTTAAAATCTCAAATCTGCTTGAGCTAATTATTATATATATATATATATGTTATGAAACAAAATTACAGTTGGGGATTAATTTAAGGTAGTTTTATACAAATTCCACTGTGATATTTACTAAAAAAAATAAATGATTATTTAATACCATATTCTATTAAGTCAGTTATAGTAGACTAGGAATCCAGAATTAATAGCTAATTGCATATCATCCTTACTCTTTTTGAAATTACAAAAATTCCTTAAAATTTAAGAATTTCGAACGTGTCTCGATTTCGGATACATCACTTAACTTTTCGATACATCACCTTTGTTGATCCAAGACAAACCTGTCCTCATGCATCGCTCAATGTCCCAATACATTATCTGTCCAAATACATCGCGTTCGCGTAAGAGTGATATCGGAGAATAGGAAAGTAGAATTTTTTGTAATTTTTTCAAACGTTAAAAGATTTTAGAGTAAATAGTAAAATAAATTGTGTATTTAAATAATTTTTTTTTAATTTAATAGGTCGACACCTCTATATTGACTTGTTAATTAATCACTAAAAACATCGTTGGCATGCATTTTATTCCTTTTTATTATAGTTTATTAATACAAGATGCACATCGAACAATGAACATTCTGCGTGGGAAGTTGCTAAATGTTAAAGAAATAATTCAATTCTATTTGCCTCAAAATGAATCACACGATATAATAGTAATAAGTAAGTAGATATTATAACAAAAGTACCTTAAAATCAACAAAAAAAGGCCCAATTTTTTTTTGCTTGTTTTGGTTAAAACCAAAAAAGAAAAGAATAAAATATTATTGTGTCTGGAAATGTAGAGTCAAATTTGAACCAAAAGATTAAATAATGTTAAACGGGACATGGTAGAGATTTGTTGATTATGAAGGGGACACAATAGACATCCCCCGAAAATACAGGGAGTCTTTTATACATTCCCCTTTACCCCCACTCCCTTCGCGTTACCCCCGCCCCGCCTTACACCACTCTGAGTGACCAGTCATTATCTGTATGATTATTATACATACAGTATCTGATGTATACGTACAAATCATACTGTATCTATAGGTTATACATACATCTAATTATAGACAGTGATACTATTCGTCTGTTTCCCCCCCCAACCCACCCCCTCTCCAGCCTATATCCAGCAGTTGCAGCGCTGCTCTAGCAGCTGCTGCAATTTGCAGGTTCATCTATACGTACAACTTTTTCTGTATCTATATCAATTTCTATATATATATATATATATAACTGTGAGCTGTGAAGGACACTCACATAAAGTGTGATTTGATATGTAGAGAAAAAGCAGTTCACTTTTTAGAGAGAGAAAGCAAAGAGAGAGAAAGTGAAAGCGAGTCATCTTCTTTATGCAATGCGGTGAGTGCGCAGTTGAACTACCAAAAGGTACTATCTGTGTTAATTACTCTCTTTATTATGTCTCTGTATTCATACAGACATACATATATTTATGTGTATATATATGTTTAGGAGTTTTGAGAAATTTTGACGAATCTTCTCTGTATTTAGTCTTAGGGTTTAAAGATGATGTCTGGACTTTTTGATCTGAATACTGTGGATAACGATGACGGAGGAGATGAAACGGCGGCGCCGGTGTCATTGGATTCACCGGCAACGTCGTCGGCGGCGTCAGGAAGTTCGGATTTGACGTCGTCAACTCCGCCGGTGGTGGCATCGGTGTGTATGGAGCTCTGGCATGCGTGTGCTGGACCGTTGATTTCGCTGCCGAAGAAAGGAAGTGCGGTTGTGTACCTACCTCAGGGTCACTTGGAACATCTCTCTGAGTACCCGCCCATAGTTTGTAACCTCCCTCACGTTTTTTGTCGCGTTGTAGATGTGAAGCTACGAGTAAGTATACTTTTTCCTCTGCTTAGTCTTTAAATTTGTTGAAAATTCGGGACCGATTGGTTGAAGTATTTGCTTGAGTAATTTTCTCTGCTTAGTGTTGATTGTAGAAATTTTGAATAATTGTTTAATTGCCTGGCATTTGGTTGCCAAATGTCTTGAATTACAGGCGGATGCGGCTACTGATGAGGTCTATGCACAAGTCTCACTAGTTCCTGACAATCAGGTATTATGTGCTTCTATTGTTTTCTGATTTTGATGTGTTTTTCTAGCTTCTTAAATTTAATTCCTGTAGGTAAAATTTGGTAAATACAAGCATTGTGAGGGTGATTTTACTCTGTTTTAACCATTGCTAATAAATAGCCAAAATTGGAGCTTTATTCAAGCAGATTAAAAAGAAGAGAGGGAGGCGAATATGATTTATGTGGTTTGTCTAGGAAGGTGGTATCTTCATTAACTTGGATATGTCACACTTTAAAGTTTAGGCAAGTTCTTGTTAACAAAGTAAGGACGTGTTGAAACGCTTGTATATGATAGTATTAAACATATTCAAAATGTACTGAAACTGTTGTTTTGTTGAATTTTTTTTCATTGAGTTCATTGTAGTATTTTTATCTCATTAGCAGATTGAGCAGAAATGGAGGGATGGAGACATTGATGCAGATAATGAAGAGGAGGAAATTGAAGGTGCCGGAAAATCAATAACACCACACATGTTCTGCAAGACTCTTACTGCATCGGATACCAGCACTCATGGTGGTTTTTCTGTCCCCCGTCGGGCGGCTGAAGATTGCTTTCCTCCCTTGGTAAAGCTTTCTTTAAGCTAACTTCAATTGTAAATAGTAGATGAGTGTGTTTAGATGTAGTTGTGTGAGTTTATAAGAATTTGGATATCTGACTTACAGGAGCACAATGATATTACTGCAGGATTACAGACAACAGAGGCCTTCACAGGAGCTGGTAGCCAAAGATCTGCATGGTATAGAGTGGAAATTTCGGCATATCTATCGGGGTACAGAAAGTTACTATGCTTTGGATATCTATTGATTGAAAAGTGCCAAAGCTGGGTGAATGATGAATGAACTTCTTCACAATGCAGGTCAGCCACGACGACATCTGCTCACTACAGGATGGAGTGCATTTGTAAACAAGAAGAAGCTTGTTTCTGGTGACGCTGTTCTTTTCTTGAGGTGTGAAAAGCTAAATTTTGCAAGAAGTTCTGCATTATGTTATTTTATTTCTCATGTTCCCATTATTTTTGTAGGACTGGTGATGGCGAGCTTAGGTTAGGAGTGAGACGAGCTGCCCAAGGAAAAACATGTTCTAGTTATCTGGCTCCTTATAGCAAACTGTTGAATGTTAATGGCATTGTAGATGCCGTTAATGCCATATCTAGCAGAAATGCCTTCAACATTTGTTATAACCCAAGGTATTCAATCTCTGTAAAAGATTCTAGCTTATGGTATTCCAATGCTATCTTATTTCAGAAGGTCTATTAATTTTGTTATGCATGTGATGTTGTCTTTACTATTATTCCTTTCACCTGCTTGTATATAAGTATTTACTGCAAATTCAAAGCTTGATTTTCAAATGTTGAACAACTGACTGGATGTGAGTTGAAGTGCTGCAATTTTTCTTTCTTCTCAAAGGTTTCCTGATTTTATTATGTTCCCTCTACTTTTCCTTTAGTACCTTGAAAATTTCTTTGTTTAGAAAGCTAGATAGCAGCTTGTGAGCAACACATTTCCAGGTTTTTATCTGGAAACAATTGATTTAAGGGAAATAGTAGAGTGTTCCATACACGGATGTGATATTGTTGTTTGACGAAAGTGGAGGAATGCTGTCAATCAGATGTGGGAGGTTGGGCGCTTATCTACTGCATTCGAGTGCACTGGGTTCTGCCTGTTTCCAACTCTATATTAATTATTGTTTCTCTAAAATTTAAATCAGTGGCTTGGTTGGAGAATGTACAAAAGATTTCTGTCAACACAATATAAAAAATGGAGCTGTTTATACTTTTCATAAAAGATTGAGCTATTTATTGGCTTCGTTTGAAGTCTTATTAAGTCGATGTAGCACTTGGTGTAAATAGTAGATGCTTTTGATTCTGAATTAAGTATATTTACTTTGGTCTATTTTGTAATGGATTATTTTCTATCCTAGAATCTACTTGTCCATCCCAGTCCATTTTCTCTTAGTCCTGTGGATCTTTTTATTTCAGGGGTAGCTCATCGGACTTCATTGTACCTTACCACAAATTCTCTAAGACTCTTGCACATCCCTTTTCAGCTGGAATGAGGTTTAAGATGCGTGTCGAAACAGAAGATGCAGCTGAGCAAAGGTCAGTCTATAGTTTTAATTTTTTTTTGTGCGCTTTAGGCTTGGTTCAACAGGAGGCTGTTTACACTTTTAGTGATTCAAAACATGGTACTTCAATATCTGACGGGTATGTATCAGGTTCACTGGACTTGTTCTAGGAGTCAACGATGTAGATCCCGTTCGATGGCCTGGTTCGAAATGGAGGTGCCTATTGGTATGCTACCTGTCCTGCACTGCTTGTATTCTGATGGCATAAAGCTTAACCTAGATACATCTGGTTAAGTAATTGAAAATAAAGGAGGAAGTTCTTTTCTCAATCAGGTTAAAAGGTCGTAGGTATGGGGGCTGATACTCTGTTTGGCTCACTGTGCCTCAGTTGAGCTAAATAGGCACCCTTGCTTATGTTACTTAGTTTCTGCTTACTCATATATTGATAAAGTTTAAAATGGAACCAAGAATAGTCTGCATATGTAGTTCCTTGAACTGTATCAGGGTAAGGAAGATTTTAGTAATTCTAATTAGGGTTGTTTGCAGCTGGTTTGGGTCGGTTTTTCACTAAAAGGAAACCGAACTAATTAGTAAGTTTGTTTTTCAAATGTTTGAACCATCCAAACCAATTAAGTTGGTTTTTCAGTGCTTTGTATTTTCTTGGATTTCTCATTTTTAAAAAAATATTTTTGTCATTTTTTAATATTAAAATAAACATGTGATAATATACTTCGAAGGACATATTAGGTTGACTATATTCCAATATAGCACTACCAAATTAATTAGATTGCAAGAAAAGAAGGAAATATATATTTAATCCAGTTATGTATGTAGCTTTGCATTGCCAAGAATTTAGGTATTTTCTAAGGAATATAATAAAATTACAATGAATTTATCAAGATTACTTCATTTATAACACAGCATGGCAGTGTCAAAACTATGTGAACAGTATCTGAATGACTCAACCTTAATCATTTATTGTGTTATGAGTTTAGCACAGTAATTTTCTATTTGCAGGTACAGCATAAATGAAACTGTTGACACCATCTTGGTATATGATCAATGAATACTTTCATTTCTCCAAATAATAGTAATAATAAATGAAGAAAAGATCTTTCTATAACTCTAGTGTTTGTTGTCTGTAATTTGTGAATGTTTGGAGACTGGATATGCTAACATTGCTGCAGAAGTTGTGTAATATTTTCACTAGTGTGTTACGACTTTTTTCAACTATTTTTTTTTCTTTCCATATAAAGTGTTTGGTGGAATAATTACGAATAAGTGAGAAACCTTTTTAAAACTGCCAAGTTTATTATATATTGGCAAACAGTAATCCACAAGATTTGTTCTTTGAGTTTTTCTATTCTTTTGGTAATATAATTACAGCTACAGAATTCATGGAGAAGTATCTCAACATTGAAAATTACTTCTGATACTTCTTTAGAACTATGTTTTTGAACACTTCTAGGTAAATTCACTTAAATTTATGGAGGTCCCTCGCATGTGTATATTTCTCCCCTTGGAATGTAATGTAACAGTTCTAGCTATCTTCGTCCTTTTCTAGTTAACTACTGAAACCTCCATCTGCTTTTTGACCAAACAAAGTGTTGAAATAGTTATACATCTTAAATAATGGTTCCAATGTGCACAGTTGTTTTTCTCATGTCTCTAGAAACTACTTTTTTTTTTGGGCTCACTAAATATGTTGCTGAATGGATATTTCAGGTCAGGTGGGATGATCTTGATGTTTCTCGACATAATAGAGTTTCACCATGGGAGATTGAGCCATCTGGTTCAGCTCCTGTACCCAGCAGTTTGGTGATGCCTTCTGCAAAGAGGACCAGGGTTGGCTTTCCAATTTCAAAGGCAGATTTTCCAATTCCTAGAGGTTTCCCTCTCTTTCTCTCTCTTGTGCACACACCCAACACAACACATGCATATACATACACACACACACATTTCATTCCTGCTTGAATTCAATTGTATAATGCTTCTGCAATGGTAGTAAGTAGTCTTTGCCTTTACTCTTTCAGATGGAATTGCAGTATCAGACTTTGGGGAATCTTCTAGGTTCCAGAAGGTCTTGCAAGGTCAAGAAATTTTGGGGATGCATGCTCCTTATGGTGGACTTGATGCACGGAGTCCTCGTCCAGCGGGCATAAGATGCTTTCCTACTTTTCCTAGTTCTGGGATATCTAGAATGGGAAACAGCATCAGACCCCTGCTTGGTGACAATGACAAGTCCCATGAAAGCATTGGCTTTAGTGAATCTCTTCGATTCAATAAGGTCTTGCAAGGTCAAGAAATTTTTACAAGCCCTCTTTATGGGAGAGCTCAAGCTGGTATCCAAATCGAGGAGAAAAGTAGGACCGGTATTTTTGCCGGTATTCGGGTTCCAAACCATGGAAACAGGTGGCCTGCTCCAAACCTAGATAATCGCACTCAATGCAAGCCAAGCAATCCTGTCCCAGCATCATCACCACCTTCTGCACTCACTTTTCAGCATCCAAGCCCTCCAGCTTCACAGTTCCAGGCTATGTTCAATCAGAAACATGGGAAACTTGAGCCTGGCAACCAGGCTTCTTTAGATATGTCTGAGAACTGTTGTAGGTATCTCGCATCTGGCTCACATACTGTGGACATCAGTAGGAAGGAAGGTACTCAAGGAGTCAGTTCTTTTGGTTTCTTAAAGGAGCAAAAGCAAACAGGAATTTCATATCTTTCTCTTGGAACACAGTCGTCATTCAAAGGCAATCAAAACTTAGTTTCCACGTGTAAAACCAGTTGCAGGATCTTTGGATTCCCCTTGACCGAGAGTAAAATAAGTGCAACTAGAGCAGAGACTCCCTCCGAAGCTGTATATTCACATGGTCTAGAAACAACATTTCTCCCTTCTGGTGATGGAAAATTGCAGCCAGGGCCACCATTGATGACTAATGTTGTGGGAACAAATTTTACTAAAGTAAATGACCTCTATGCAGCAAGAGATGTGCTTCTTGATATTGCTCTGTAGCAGGTGTTTGTTGTGAGGTCATGCTAGCATATGTAGACTGAAGGATGTGTGTCCAGCATTATTGATTCTTAGATTTTAGTTGCCATGTAATCTTCTGGCTGTTTGAGTGCGCAAGCATATAGTTGCCAGTAGAATGCTTATCCAGAGATGAGAATTGAGAGTTTTTAATGAAGATTGATACCGTTGAGGAACGTATGTGCTTGTAAGTACACCTGCACTACAAATTTCACTCATCTGCTTTCATTGACTATCATGCATAATTTCATGAAAGTTTCAATAAAGAATAAACCTTTTGTCCAATGGGGGAGCATAGCGGTAGATGGTCTGAAGTTTAATTTTTGATTGAATAATAAAAGTTCACTCTATGGGAAGTAATTCTAATTGCGTTCTCAATGAGATTCTGTTTGGATATTTTCTCAGTCACCGGTGCAATGTACCAAGATCTAGTTTGGTTTGGTTTTCCAGGGGCTGTGGCCTTGATATTTTCCAGTACACTTTTTGCAATCATTTGGCTTCTGTCCCTTAAATTTGCTTTTAGTAACATGTGTATAAGCATGACTTTTAGGGTTGTTTCACATTGCAGGAAAATTTGGCGTGTATGT
Source organism: Solanum dulcamara (assembly GCF_947179165.1). Classification (NCBI taxonomy): domain Eukaryota; kingdom Viridiplantae; phylum Streptophyta; class Magnoliopsida; order Solanales; family Solanaceae; genus Solanum; species Solanum dulcamara. The sequence continues at coordinate 47,199,292 of NC_077247.1, forward strand.
TCCTGTGATGCTGATGTACTATGATGTAACAATTGGAGGTTGTGTTGCTGCATCAAGATGTCTGTATGATAAATGTGTTCTGCTTGAAATACCTAGTGGTCTTTCTTTTAGGTTTGAGAAACTTGTATATGTATATTTATCTTCTCTCTTTGCTGTGAACTAACTCAAGCTCCTATAAAAGGCGGTAAGTTTGTTGTAGGAGCTCACGTCTCAGGAACGCCGTTGTAATTGTTATGGAATTGTCATGTATAGACCTGTAATTAAGCAGGCTGAATATGGTTTCCTGTTTGTTATTTGACAATCCTGCATTCCTTAATTTTCGTTACATGGATTTATTCTCTTTGGATGACCTGCCGTACCGTCGCCTAATCTTGGAAATTACAAATTATTATGTTATGCTGAAGAATTGTTTTTTGTTAGAGTAAATGCTCTCCTCTCGATCAGTTTCAGTTTCTGGAATTCCTCTTATCGTTCAACTCATGGTAGTTTGTGCAGTGCCTTTCTTGCTTATTAGTCTTATTAATGTTCTCACTGTTTTTTCCAGACCTTGTAGACTTTGTAGCTTGATGGTTACATAGAGAGCTGGGAGATTCGTACATTCATCATTTTAGCTTTATTACGTAAAATTTGTGTGGCACAAGAAAATTGACCCAAGACAACCTTATTTCAGCGAGCTCTTCCTTCATCACTGATCATAAATTTAGATATATGATATTATGGTAACAGCTAAATTATCAGCTTGTTCTTTTATGATTTGGGTTCCCATTTTTGTTTTTGATGAAATGGTGCTCCTTTAATAATGTTGTTTTTGTGTAAGAATTCCCTTCATACGGTACTTTTATTGGATCAGTTATCACAATTCGCAAGAGGATTAATTCTTTAAGAACTTGTTGGAAATTTTAAGATCTGCTTGATCGCCCTATTTAAGCTCAAATTCTGAAGACAATTATAGGTGAAGAACTTACTCCCTCCACCCAAAAAAAAAATAAGTGTCACTTAAACAAAAATTATGTTTATTAAAAAATCGATATCTAATTTACTAATCTATTCTTATTTAATAAATGTCTCCTGAAATTGCATATTATCAAGAAGATATGAGTATAGAAGTTTAGTAGGAATTTGGAAACAACATACTACATAATTTTTGTTTGAATATAAAGCGAGGTTTCCTCTTACGATCCCAAAATTAAAAGCCCCCAAAAGTTGACGAGTTTGGTACCTGATATTCTTTAATATTATTTCTTACTCAAAGTGAATTTGGCCTTTGTGATGTCCATGTCCATGACACAGATAACGAGACCAAGATTTAACATTTTGGAACTTCTCGACCACGTCATGGCCTTCGTGTATTATTTGGCTAACATCTTTTGACCAAAACCTAAGCTTTTTACCAACTCAATGGCTATAATACTTACACCTTCTCTCTTTCATTAATTCCTAAACAAAGAGATTTTCACCCTGAGAAAATCAGAGAGAGAGATATATATGGCAGGTTCAAACAACAGTAGTTCCATAATAACTTTGGAGACAACACCAACATGGGCTGTTGCTGTTGTATGTTTCATTTTGATTACTATTTCCATTCTTATCGAACATGCCCTTCATCTCTTAGCTAAGGTACGTCTTACTCTCTCTCTCTCTATCAAATAGTAATAATTAAGTTTGGCTTTCTCTTTAGGAAGCAATAAATAGGACAACTCAATTCATTAAGCTTCAATTAATATATATATATGGAGTCGAGAAATTTAAAAATCAAAGTACATTGGTCTATATATTATACACTGTCTTACCTTATATTTCAATCTGCATGAGACTTTGAATTATTAACCTCCTAATCACACACGACAACAACACTTGCTATTTATGTTTAGGAAGCAAGATCATATAAATTGTAATTGCTTCCTATGTTTGATTATTCATTAATCTTGTAGTACTTCAACAAGAAGAGGAGGAAGTCTTTGATTCAAGCTCTAGACAATATCAAATCAGGTACTCTACTAATTATTAAAATGAATATATTATTTGTATTAGCTAGCCATAATGGTTGCTTGACTTCTTTTTTTTAATATGAAATTGTTGTTTAATTTGAAGAGTTGATGCTTTTGGGATTTATCTCCTTATTGCTGACTGTTCTCCAAAAGCCTATTGCCAAAATTTGTATCCCAAAATATGCTGCTCAGACTTTTCTTCCTTGCCAAAGCTTGACAAGTGATGATGATGAGGAGGAACCAAAATGTGAACACCAGGTTTTTTTTTATTTTTTCAAATTGTAATTTTCTCTTAAATTAGAGTTGGCACAAGATGTTTTGTTCCTAAAATGAATTTTATATGATAATAATTTTATTTTCAGGGAAAGAAATCTTTGATGTCTAGAACAGGTGTCCAGGAGCTCCAGCTTTTAACATTTGCTCTTGCTTCCTTTCATATTCTTTCTTGCTTCCTCACTTTCAGTCTTGGAACACTTAAGGTAATTAATTAAAGCTGTTCAATCTTTACAACTTTTTTTTTCTTCTTATTCTTCTTAATTAAAATAGTAGAGTACTATTAATCTTAATGATCAGTGTTTCATTATGATCACAATTATTTGAGTCAACATCATAAATATTAACTAGTGTTTCATTATATCACAGTTATATTTGATTGCATGATTGGTCTTTTCATCTATTGGTACGAGGAAATATAGAGATTTATAACAGAAATATCATTAATCATGTAATTTTTAGCGACTTTGTGTGAAATATCAATATATAATAAAGTGATTTTTTATTACCAAAAAAAGAAAACTTTACTACACAATTATCACTATGCACCGAGCAATCAACTCCAAATATCATCAAAACCAAGAAAACAAAGAAGTAGGGAAACTGAAATAGAAGTCTTATTTGAACATTATTTGTGCAACTTTTTACAATGATTGTCAGTCTTCTATATACAATTCATAGCTTGAGTTGGACATTTCTATGAGCCCGTTTGGATTGGCTTTAAGTTGGTCAAAACCAACTTAAAGTCCATTTTCAGCTTTTGGACGTGTTTGCCTAATGCTAACTTTAAGCCAGAAAGTTTTTAAAGTCAGTCAAAAATGAAAAGTTAGGATTCCTAACTTTTTTTTTGTTAAGTGCTTAAAGTCATTTTCTTTGACCATGGAAATTACTTTTATATCCCTTATATTTTAACTAAATTCCCAAACTACCCTTTTTATTCTTTTAACCCTAAAATTCACATAATTTTCCCCATTTAAGCACTTTTATCCAAACACTCAACTGCTTATTTATAAAAATAACTTTCAGTACTTTAAACTTCTAAAAGCACTTCATACATAAAAGTTATTTTTTTTAAGCCCATCCAAACGGGTTCTATATATGCTTGATAATATATATGAATTGTATTCTTACTACTGTTTTGGTAAATGGTCAGATGAGAAGATGGAAATTTTGGGAGGCAGAAACAAGAACCTTAGATTATCAATTTTCACATGGTAAGCTGTCACATCCTCCCGTCCAAAATAATTAATATTCTAGCATTACAACAAAAAAAGATATTTAATGAACTGAACTTAAATACAATTTTGATCTGTCACATAATATAGCAAGTGCTCTCAAATATCTGTAGGAGCACAGAGATCTTAATAAAAAGTCGAGAGAAGTGTTGAAAACACCATTAAACTTGATGAGAATTTAGGAGTGTATTTCAATCATGTTGCAAGATTGAGGTATATTTAAGTTCAGTTAGTCAAGTAAATGGGTGTTTTTAAGACTTTCAATAGTTAGAGGATGAAACTAATAATTCACGCCAAATTTAGGGGTGTTTTCAATACTTTTCTCTTTAATATAATGACAATTATATTATTGTTGCTAAATACCGCAAAATCTTTTATTTGTTATAGTATAGGTTTGGGCACATATATTAATTAATTAAAAAATTCACATATTACTAAAATTTAAAAGAGGTTTTGAGTAAAATACTCTTAATTATGATTTCTTTTCATTTAAGAATTGACATAATTATTATGGGATTTGGAATGTGGCAACGGCACTTTAAAAAAACAATTAAATATCTTTTTGATTTTTTGAAAATGTTAGGCTTATTTTATAAAGTAATTTGTAATTGTATTAATAACATCATTATCTAAATATGGACATAGAAATTTAAAACTCCGAACTTTCAACTTATAAATAGTGACATAAGCAGACATATCTCAAACTTAGACTGTCGGTTCAACTCAATGCTCTTTCCCCGAAAGAAAAAAAAACATGCATGCTTTGTTGTTTTGTCATGTTTGGTTGATCTTTCGGAAGATATTTTGTTTAAAAGTAATAAATTTCCAAAAATTTAAGAAAATAATTTCGTTGAAATAATAATAAAAACATACTAATATGGATTGTGGTAAAGTGGTGTGATGAATGGATCCTGTAATACGCAATTCAAATTTAGTCGGACTCCATTGACTCCGAATATCGGGTGAAAAAAAAAACATGATGGTGTGTCTAATTAATTAGTGTTTTATAGATCCAAGGAGGTTTCAACTAATTCATCAAACATCCTTTGGAAAGAGGCATCTCAATTTTTGGAGTGAATACCCCTTTCTGCGTTTCCCAGTAAGTAACCTAATATCTTTTCATTATTTAATTAAGCTTTTCAATTACTACTACTATACTTATTTAGACAAAAAATATATTTTAATTATCGAACCAATAAGTAGAAATTAATTCTGTTGTTTATTATGTCACTTTTTGTGCTAGCTAGGTATGTTTGTTGAGGCAATTTTATGGATCAGTATATAAAGTAGACTATTTTACTCTCCGGCATGGATTCATAATGGTATTTACAAAACTCATTTTTCTTTTTCTTTTTCTTTTATTAATGTATTATTGAATTAATTAATACTATTTGATATCCGGGCATGTACTTACTACTCTTTAATTTATTAATTAGGCACATTTTGCAGAAGGAACAGAGTTTGATTTCCACAATTATATAAGAAGAGCTTTAGATAAAGATTTTAAAGTTGTGGTGGGAATTAGGTATCTCTATTATATATAGTATAATATATAAGGAAAAAAAATGCATTTTTCATAATTTAATTAAGTAGTTACATTTTTGGTATTCTTTGTTGATGCAGCCCATGGATTTGGACGTTCTCTATGCTCTTCATATTTTTCAATGCATATGGTAAATATTGTACTATATATTAATTATGACAAAATTTTACTGTATAATTAATATTCTTTTCTTTATTTTTGCAGTGTTCCGTAGCACCTACTGGCTTCCTTTCATTCCTCTAGCGGTAAGCAAATTCCCTTTTTTAATTTTAAAAAAACTGCCTATATTAGAAAATGATTAGTGACTAGACATGTGTGAAGCTCATCAACATGCATTGTCTTTTTTCTATATATGAAACAAACACAGATGTTAGTGGTGGTTGGAACAAAGCTAGAGGGGATTATAACAAAAATGTGTTTGGACAGCAATTATGAGTCAAGTGTTGTTAGAGGAAACTTAGTGGTTAGACCTGACGATCAATTTTTCTGGTTTGGCAAACCTAAACTTCTTCTCCATCTCATGCATTTCATCCTCTTTCAGGTATATATATACTATTTTATCATTAATCTTTTCAATAAGAATCTTATATTTTAATTTATTCATTCTCAATTTGTTGTTTTTGGAAAAAAAATCTGCAGAACTCGTTTCAGTTGGCATTCTTTACATGGACCTCGGTAAGCATTTTGAACATGCTTTTAATTTACGTTATATATAAATTATTCGAATCCCTTAGATATATAAATTCTAGTGTAGTGACAAATTTACCAAGCAGGATAAATTTACCAAGTTTCAGGATTTCTTTTACCAAATACACTATTATTACTTTCAACACATATATTCAAAGACGTAATTGCTTATTTATAAAATCGAACTTACATTTGATTTTCATTGTTATTTGAGCAGTACAAATTTGGGTTAAATTCTTGCTTCCACCGGAAAACAGTAGACATTGTTACAAGGCTTGTTATGGGAGTTGTGGTTCATTTCCTCTGTGGATATGTCACTTTGCCTTTATATGCTCTCGTCACTCAGGTTCATACATATATCAATATAAACAAATCCCTACTTATATTTTTTCGAACTAAAATTCAATTAAGTATATATACTATTTTTTCTTTTTGTGTAACAGATGGGAACCAAAATTAAAAATAGTGTTTTCACTGATGGAATGATCAATGGGCTAAGAAGATGGCAAGCAAAAGCAAAGAGGAAATTGGCTAAAAGAAACAATTACTTATTGGCACAAAATTCATTGGATATTTCACCATCCTTTATTAGAACTTCATTAGATGGTACATCATCGACCGATACTGAAAACGATGAAGAAATTGTAGTAGCTGATCAGAGACAACTTCAGCAGCACACAGAACATGGATCTTTTGATGGCTTTCACTCCACTACATTTACACTAGTACAACCCTAGAATATTAATGTTGTAAATATTTTTAGCGGCGAATTCAAGATTTAAAGTATGTGCGTTTTAGAATAAACGCGAGATATTATTATTTGTAGACACTTTAGCCTCGTTATATGCATTGGTTGATAGTTTCTGAAAGAAATTAATCCCTTGCTTTATTTCATTAACATAATAAGTATATATACACCTAATACAAGCGTCTAATATAAGGAAACTAACTATCTATATATGGAAACTAAATATATACAATTTGTTACAAATCTGTCAGAATATATTACCATATATTCTAACACAACCCCGCAGTCGAAGCGGGAGGTCACTAAGACTGTCCCGAAAGTCTTCAAATAACACCAACGAAAGGCCTTTGGTGAAGATATCTGCAATCTGATAACGAGAGGGGACATGTACCCTAACCTGGCCACGAGCCACCTTCTCCCGGACAAAATGTATATCCATATCAATGTGCTTAGTGCGTTGATGCTGAACAGGATTACCAACCAGATATAAGGCACTAACATTATCACAATAAACCAAAGTAGCCCATGGAATATGACAATGAAGTTCCAAAAGTAAATTTCGTAACCAACAGGACTCAAAAACCACATTGGCAACCCCTCGATATTCTGCCTCGGCACTCGAACGGGACAAAGTAGCCTGACGTTTGGCAGACCATGAGATCAAGTTATCACCCATAAAGACACAATAATCCGACGTTGAACATCGTGTGTCGGGGCACCCACCCCAATCAACATCAGTATACGAGACAAGGTTGGTTGTGGAAGAAGGATACAGGTGAAGACCATACTCCAACGTACCTTGTAGGTAGCGCACAATGAGCTTGAGAGCGTGCATGTGCTTATCCCGTGGATCATACATAAACAAGCACACCTATTGCACATCATAGGTAATACCGAGTCTTGTGAAAATTAGGTATTGTAGTGCCCCAGCAATACTCCGATAAAGTGAAGGGTTCGCAAATGGCGTGCTGGTAGTAGCCCCAAGCTTCGGCTTTATATCAACTGGAGTAGGAGATGGATTACACGAGGACATGCCAGCACGGTCAATAATCTCAGCTGCATACTTCTTTTGAGATAAAAATAAACCGGTTGTATGACGAGTGATAGCAATGCCCAAGAAATAGCTCAACAGGCCCAAATCCTTCATAGCAAATTCGTAGCTAAGAAGTGATATGATAGACTGGCGAAGCTCATCAGAGGAAACAGTTAAAATAATATTGTCGACATATAATAAAAGATACGCCATAGAAGAACCTCGATGATAAACAAACAAGGAATGATCGGTTTTACTGTGAGAAAACCCAAGAGTATGGACATAGTCAGCAAACCGTTTATACCAAGCCCGTGGAGCCTGTTTCAGTCCATATAGAGATTTCTGCAGCAAACAGACATGATTAGGCCGATCAGGATTCCGATAACCCAAAGGTTGATACATGTACACAGTCTCCTTGAGCTTTCCGTGTAAGAAAATATTTTTGACATCAAGCTGGTGAATCGGCCATGCCTTGGAGAGAGCCAGACTAAGAATAGTATGAATAGTCGTCGGTTTGACAATCGGACTAAATGTCTCACCACAATCCATGCCAACCTGTTGGGTTTTACCATCACCTACAAGACAAGCTTTATGTCGCTCAAATGAACCATCAGAGTTTTCTTTATGAGCAAAAATTCACATACACCGAATAATATTAACATTAGGAGGACGGGGCACTAACACCCACGTCTTATATTTAATAAGAGCATTATATTCATCATCCATAGCCAATTTCCAATTTGGGTCACGAAGAGCAGACACAGGGTTACGGGGTAAAGGGGACTTCGAGACGAATGTAAGAAGGTTAAAAGACCTCTTAGGCTTGTAGATTCCATGCTTACTCCTAGTAACAGGATCGATAGGTAGACTAGAGGGAGAGATGGGAGTGGGTCGAGGAGAAGAGAGAGGAGGAAGAGTGAAAGACGGGGTGGACTGCCTAGGCAGCGAGGAAGGAAGTTGCCCAGGCAAGGGGCAGACTAGCCCGCTGGACACGGCGAGGCTGGCAGTAGTGCGGTAGAAAGGGGTGGAGCCAGTAGGTTCGTAGGGTTAGCGAGATGATGAGCCATATATGGAGAGGGTCCATCGTCTAGAAATTGGTTTGTGTGATTTTGATGGGTATGTAACTTGGCAAAAGGAAATTGCGTCTCATCAAAGAGTACGTGACGGCTAAGGATAATTTTTCGAGAGGATAAATCATAGCATTTATACCCACGATGATGTGACGGATATCCTAAAAAAATATACAGGGTTGACCGAGGTTGAAGTTTATTTATTAGTGTTGAGGGAAAGAGAGGATAACATAAACACTCAAAGACACGAAGATGGGAATAAAAAGGATCCTTCCGATAAAGAATGCTAAGAGGAGAGTGATAGTTTAACAGTTTATGAGGAAGAATGTTGAGAAGGTAAGTTGTCATTTGTAAAGCATGATGCCAAAAGGAAGGAGGAAGGGAAACATGAGCTAATAAGGTACAAACAATGTTATTAATCGTATGGATTTGTCTTTCGGCTTTTCCATTTTGAGGGGACGTGTGAGGACAAGACAAACGAAATGATAGACCATTGATTTTACAGAAGTCCCAAAAAGGGCCATTATCAAATTCCTTGCCATTATCACATTGTATATTCTTAATATCCCGTTCAAAGTGAGTTCGAATAAATGTCTTGAAATTTAAGAATGTGGAAAAGGTTTGTGATTTATGTGATAAAGGAAATGTCCACAAGAATTTAGAATAATCATCCATAAACAAGACATAATATCGATGACCGGAGGAACTCAAAACGGGTGACGTCCAAAGATCACTATGTATAATATCAAACGGCAAAAGAGTGCAAAAAGTTGACGCATAAAAGGGCAACTTAACATGTTTTCCAAGAGGACACGAATGACAAATACGAACATCGCTACTTTGAGTACAATCAATTAATTTATTCCTTCTAAGGGAATTCAACAAAGGTGCGCCCGGGTGACCCAAACGATCATGCCAAAGAGAAGGTGCCAAAGCCGCAAAAGTAGATGGTAAAGTGACTGGATTGGTGATTGGATAAAGCTCTCCCCGACTGTTACACCTCATTACCAGCCTTTCCGTCTGAAAATCCTTCATAGAAAACCCAAAGGGATTAAAATTCACAGAAACAGAGTTATCAGTGGTAAATTTGCAGACGGACACCAAATTTTTAACTAGATGAGATGCATAGAGGACATTTTTTAAGTGCAAGAGAGGACTCGGGGAAGACAAAGTTGTGTGACCATAGCCGTGATTGGAATAGAGTGACCATTACCAACCATAATACCACGATTAATGCTCTTATTAAAATAGGACGTAAGGTTACCTTGATTGGATGTCATGTGAGAAGTGGCACCGGTGTCCATGTACTAATTTGTATCCGAAAGAGTGATTCTAAGAGTATGCATTGCGGCCTCAATGTCCGTAGGCGTAGGGGCTGCGGTGTATGCCTGCTGGGGTCGGGGGCCAAGAACACCCGCTCTTGGTGGCTGCTACTGTCCATAAGTGGGTTGGGACTAAGTGGTTGACGGATATGGACATAGTGGGACAACCCAAGGACCCTAAGAGGCTAGCCATGGCCACTGTTGTCCGCCAGACCAAGGAGAAAATTGTGGAGAGTGTTGCGCCGTTGAATGTTGCCCAGTGCTGCCGCGACTGCTGCTGCCACCCAACTGACCACCACGGCCAGCAGGACTGCCGATGCTGCCAGCTCCTCTACCGCCGCCATGATTGCCATGACTGCCGCGAGATTTGCCTCCATTATTGTTGTGGTTGTGGTGCCTCTTTCCACCACTATTATGGCGGTGGGAAGAGGAATTATCAGGAACATCAGTGGGACCTTCGGACGAGCGAGCAACTAATGCAGCGGAGGAACTTTGGGTTGCTTTCTTAGCACGACCAGCTTTTTCAAGAGTGAGCATCGAACGGGCTTCATAAAATTGTGGAAAAGGGTCGCGTTGGCGAATGAGAGTCGCCACACCTTGGTAGGGCTTGATAAGGCCCGAGACCAATTGAAGAACTAGACGATTGTTTGCTATTGGAGAGCCAACATTCTTGAGTTGATCCGCCAAAGATTTGAGATGTTGACAATAGGCAAAAACATTGGGAAAATCGGCCATGTCGATATGAGTGAAGTCGTACTCAAGGGTGACAGCACGAGAGTATTTGTTATCCTGAAACATATCACGCAAGCGATTTCAAGCCTCCATCGCCGTGGTGTCAGGTTCCAGAATTGTATGCAACAGATCATGAGAGATAGTAGCGTAGAGCCATTGGAGAACGGTGGCGTCAAGGGTGAACCACAGTTCTTTGTCCTCCTTCTGTTGAGGCCGTTTCTCCGTTCCTGCCGCCGGAGGAATAATATGATCAATTACCCGATGGGATCGTGCATGAATCTTAAATAGTTTCGCCCAAGTGAAATATTGGACATTCTCCATCTCAAGAGTGATGGAAACATGGTTCTTGATATTGGAGACAGCAAGAGCAGAATGAAAGAAAGATTTGGAGGTAGACATGGTGAAAAAGCGAGGACGAGGAAGGCGAAGGGGCTGTGGCGGCGGGAGACCTAGGAGAAGAAGGAGAGAATTTGCCCTAGACAGTTGATACCATGAAAGAAATTAAACTCTTGTTTTATTTCATTAACGTAATAAGTATATATACACCTAATACAAGCATCTAATACAAGGAAACTAACTATCTATATATGGAAACTAAATATATACAATTTTTTACAAATCTGTCAGAATATATTACCATATATTCTAAAATTTTCATCGTTGAGTGATACGTAAGCAAGAAAATATTATCCTAAAAATATTTATATATAATCTAGACAAATACTATGAGTGGTGGGGATGGGGCTTAAGGGGTGGAATGAAGATGAGGCATGTTGATGGGTGGAGAGGATTGTCACTTGTGTAACTTTTTTTTTCTATTTCCTCATTTTCTAAAAAATCTTATTTTTTTTAGAAGAATATTTTTTAAACTTTTTGACCAACCGAATATTAAAAAATTGGAGTACCGAACACACCCTTACAATTCCAGCTTTTTTTTTTATATTTTTTATTTTTTATATTTTTTACTTTCTTTGTTTAAAAAACAATGGCCTACTTTCCTTTTTAATATATTTTAAAAAAATGATTTCGTTCCTTTTTTTGACATATCAAAGTCTATAATTGTATACCGCTCGAACTATTATCTCTGTGCTGAAATTTAAAGTTGACAAGACATATATATAATTTCGAATCTAATCATGTAAGGACATTGGTGCTAAGATCACTCAACAACAAATGTTATCGAAATCAACTTTTCGATATGGTCATCTAGAATGTTTTAAAGAAGATATTTCTTCCTTGTTTTAATTTATTTGTGTCTATTTTTTTTTAGTCAGTTTCAAAAAAAATAACTATTTTTTTTTAGCAATTTTCTAATTTTAATTTTTCATATAATATGTTTAATATCAAAAGACTAAAAAATATTTTGATATATTTGACGTATCTTCTATTTAAGATTACAAGATTCAAAAGCCTTCTTTATTTTCTTAAATTTTATATCAAGTTAAAATAGGACAAACAAATTAAAACAAAGAAAGTACATAACAAAATTCCGACACCTATTTTTATTGGCGACCAGTTACATTACGGTCACTCTATATATTAATTATGTTAGAAGAAAATCGAACACAACTACAGAGATACAGAAATTTGTTGCTAAATTTATTTTTTTGCTGAACAAGGAAATATATTACTTAGCAAAATGTATCTACAGAGACTTGTTGCTAAATTTTTGGTTATGAAGAAATGAGGATATGTTGGATGGTTAAAATAGGTATATACCCATTTATGTCTGTAACTTATTATAGTTAGGTGATTAATAAAATAAAATATACGTCATTTTGTACCTTTTGTCATTAAATACGTCGCAAGTAATGTGAATGCTCCTGCTTTTTACCACCAAGTGCCAATCAAGAAAATTGATTCTTTACTTGGGGTGTTTCAACCGTGGCTTATATATGCGCAACTAAAATGCCCTAGATTTAAGGTTATGACACTTAGAATATTAAAAAATTACTCCAAAAAAATTTAGTACTTAATAAGTATATATTTTATTTTTATTATGATTATATCTGACATATCATATAACTAAAAAAAAAAAATTTAAAAAATATTTTGAGAAAATTTCTCATAAGTCAATTTGTGCTACATATCAAATGATTTTCAATGGACTGAAATGAGTTGAGCTAGTAATAGACAAATCAATAATCCATCCAAACTTGAATGAGTTGGGTTTGATTTTGCCACCCAAGTCTCAGTTTTTGTGAGTATTTTGTCTAAAAAAATGTCATATTTCTATAATTAAGAACAATTAACTTTAAAATTTCTCTTTTACCATTAATGAAATAATTTATACATAAATGACTAAGGTTTATTTAGATCATAACACAAATATTATTTAGAAGTCTTTTTCTTAAAACTTTATGTTTAATCAAGTGATGACACACAAATTGGAATGGAAGAAGCACTCTCTCCGTTCCTTTTAAGTCGCCATGTTGGGATTTTTGAAAGTTAATTTGACTAATTTTTAAAAATAAATTTAATTTTATTAATTTTATATTTTAAAATAAAAATTTAGATATTCAAAAAATACACAAAAAATACTATAAATTGTTAATTTTTTCATATCAATATAATGAAATAATATATTTTAAAATGTAAGTCAAAATTCATATTATTTGACTCTAAAAAAAATCTAATTACAATTAAAAAGAAATGGAGGGAGTATTTAATAAAATTAACTTCTTATAAATTGTATGCACTCATTGTTGAAAGATTTATTTTTACAGTTATTTAGATTAATTATTAGAACAAGGATAGATAAAACAATAATAAGTGCATCTTTGATTTCTCAAAAGCAACATTTAATGTGAACTAGATCTATTTTTAATTTTTTTTTAGCTGAAACGTTCTATTTTTATTTAGCTGAGGTTGAATTGATCAGTGCAGTAGCCAAAGATTTTTAATTTGTTTGATAATAAAAAAATGATTTTCAATTTTCATGTGCTTTGGGAGTGTAGGCTCGGAGTGGTAAAAAAAAAACCATAATAAAATCTAACCATAACAATCAGATTAATTACTCCTCTAAATTTATATGATACAATTTACTGAATATGAAGTTTAAGATTTTGTAATATGTCAAAATTTACTCTTAAAATAATATTTGAATAGAAAAGAACTTTTTGGATAAAATATTAATAATATCATTAAATATTTGCCAAATAAAAAAATATGCCATTCTATTTTTAAACTCACTAAAAACAAAGCGATTCATATAAATGGCATAAAGTGAATATATATATATATATATAAAAGGACATTTACTTGATTAAAAATATTTAAAAAATAATCACAAATCTCCTTTATTTATTTTCAGATGAGGTAGTCAAACTAATTTCAAAAGTAGTCAATGACGGAGATTACATAAATTTATACTAGCTATGACGCCATTTATTACTTCTTACTTGTATTTGCCTATATATTTCACTCTTCCTTGCATCTCCACTTCACATTACTCTCTCACCACCATTTCGATATCATGCATCGAACTAATTCCCACAGAAATTTCTCTCCCACAAGCAGCGGATCCTCCACTGCAGGCGCTAGTGCCCGCGGATCCACTAATCGCGAATCACCTCTACCACCTCCCCGTGATCAGAGCAACAAAAAGGTGAGGAAAACGAGGATTGCAAAGGTGGTGGCGGAAAATGCAATAGTAATCGTGGCTGTGCGTGGATGCTTCATGTGCATCACTGTGAATGATTTGGTGCAAAAACTGGGCGTTAACCCTAAGATTGTAGAGGTAGAGGAGGCGGAGAAAACCCCGATGTTGATTCAGCTGTTGAAGATTGAGGGCGACGGCAGAGGGCCGTGTGAGTTGCCGGCGGTATATGTTGGTGGGAAGCTGTTGGGAGGCGTTGATAAAGTTATGGAGGCTCATGTCAAGGGAGAATTTGTTCCCATGCTTAGGGCAGCCGGAGCCTTGTGGCTTTGAAAATCTCTTTCTTTCTTTACCTTTAATTTTGTGGGCAGATGGCAGTTCAAATGTATCCTAATGGTATTAATACGAATTTTATTTTTATGAAAGAAATGAAACTTTTGAAACATTGATCTAAATCGAGATGTGATTATAAATTATTTAATTAAAAATAAAATAAAAAGTCTCAAGTTAGATCATATCAAAAAAATTGAAGCAGATAGAGTATTAATAGATAAGTTTTTCATTGTACTCATCAGAGCATCAAGCATATATACTTAAGTTTAACAATCTGCAAAATTTTAAGGTACATTTGCTACTGATTTTAGTTTAGGTTGAATTGCACTATTTTCCTTCGATTTGTTCTCATTTTTTTGAATGAAAGACCTAATTTTACTAATTTCCATGAACAACTACTTTAAAATCAGTTGCTACCCCTAGGGTTCATCTCGATCTTCCATTTTTCCTAGCATATATGTACAACTAAGTCGGTTAATGCACCCTTATCTCCACACGAGAATGCAACTACTAATTTCTTCAATTTCATTATACCACTTCCGTACTCAGGTCACATTAAAATTGACACCGAAAACAACCATACTTCTTCTCATGACCCGAAATCAAGAGCCTAACTATGAACCTCTCACTAAATCCCTTTATACTATGCGACAAGTATAGATTTAACTACTCAGATAAGAGAAGACCTAGCCTACCTGGGTGCCAAACAGTTGTGGAGAATTAACGTAGCTCTTATCCTTGGTTCCAGATGCCCGGCGGGCAAGATAGTCCTGAAATCTGTTGGTTGGAATTCCTCCGGTGCTGAAATTTCTTTCCCTTCACTTTTCAAGTCAGGAGAAGCCTTTTGGAGGGTTTTACAGTAACTCTCGCCTCTAATTCACACTTTGGGAGGAGTGGGAAAATAAGAAAATCACGATTTAAGTTCTGTCCCACAATTTCCCGCTCTGGCGGTAGGCTTCCTGCTGGCGCGGGGCAGTTGTGGGGAGACTATCCCGCTCCGGTGGGATTGTGGGGGCCAATTGACTTATTTCTCTTGCGATTTCTCCCGCTCTTAATTAACGACGGTTCGGATCTTAAGGATCTTTTTAACGTACATCTGCTACTGATTTTAGTATAGGTTGAATTGCACTATCATCTTTTAATTTATTCTCATTTTTCCGAATCAAAGCCCTAATTTTACTAATTTCATTGAACAACTACTTTATAATGTTGAAGTTAATTCCATATTAGTATAAAATGGTAATGCCGTTTATATATCTTTGTATTTAACCAAAATATATCCAAAGAAATGATATATATGCAGTTTTAGAATTACTTAAGTTTCTTTATTCGCATGTATACTGCACTTTTATTTATTTTGCTCATTTTTCCGTTCAATATTTTAAGGATCTATTATTCAGGTAAACAAGAAAAATTAATCATTCAAGAATATATATTATAACCAGAGAGTTTTAACTAATAATGCTTTTTCAATCATGAATATCAATAATCTTCTTGAAATATCAAGTTTGATAGTTTCGCACTTTCGTGTATATATAATTGGTTAAATATAATATCTGAAACAATTCTACTCCGTAAACAAAAACCAACTATACATATTAATCATAAAATGCCTCAAGTAAGATGTGTCAATGTGACAAGTAGTTAACCGGTTGCAGTAGAGCAATAAGTATTTATTTAGTGTCAATTAGATATTTTGAATTTGTTTTCTAGCAAAATATAAAATCATCTTTATTAGAAAATGTGTTTTACTTTACTATAATTTTTTTTTTTTTTTGTAAAAGTTCAGATTTAATCAAGTCTCAATGTTCACATTGTAGATCAGGCGAAAATAAAAAAAATGTGAGAAGTAGTTTGTATTAATTGAATAGTTGACTCTCAACTATGAAGCACCAATGACACTTCATGTGATTTTAATTGATCATTATCCAAATTAACTATATTGTAATTATTGTGAGTGTAGATAATCCGGCAGTTCCATTTTAACTATCACATTATCATTATAAAAATTTGTCCTAAAATAAGTCACTTATAGTACATAGTTTTTGCAATTTATTTATAATAATTATTAAAACTTAATAAATTTGATTTTTTCTTTATTATGATTATATGACATATCAAATAATAAAAGGTCTTTTTAATAATCATTAGTCAATTTATCCTTTATATCAACTTATTTTTCAATCTGCTGAAATGAGTTGAACTAGTAAATGGACAGGTCAATAATCCGTCCAAACCTGAATGATTTGGATTTGATTTTGCCACCATAGCTAGTCTCAGTTTGTGACATATTTTATCTAAAAAAGAATGTCATTTTTTATAATTAAACATAATTAACTTTAAATTTTTTCTTTTATTATTATAAATTGAAATGGTTTATACATAAATGAACTTAGGTTTCTTTTAGTTCATAGGCTCATAGCATAAATATTAAAAATCTTTTTCTTAAAACTTTATATGTAATCAAGTGATGTCACACAAATTGAGATAGAAAAAAGTATTTAATAACATTAACTTCTTATAAATTGTATGTACTCATTGTTGAAAGATTTATTTTTATTAGAACAATGATATATAAAACAATAATAAGTGTGTCTTTGATTTCTCAAAAGCAACATTTAATGTGAACAAGATCTATTTTTTTTTTAAATTTAGCTAAAACGTTAATCTATTTTTATTTAGTTGAGATTGATTTGATCAGTGCACTAGCCAAAGATTTTTAATTTATTTGATAATTAAAAACTGTTTTTCAATTTTTTTGTGCTTTAGATTGTAGGTTTTTGAAGTGGTAAAAACAATCATAATAAAATTGAACCATAACAACAAAACTAATTACTCGTCTCATTTTATTGATATAATTTGACCGAATACAAAATATAAGATATATGAAAAGACTTTGCAATATTTTAAATTACTCTTAAAACAAATGAATTTTTAAATAGAAAAATACATTTTATGAAGTTTTGGAATAAAATATTGATAGTGCAATTAAATTTGTCAAATAAAAAATATATCATTTTTTTAGACTCATAAAAGAAAATCGATTCATATAAATGAGATAAACTAGGTACATATTTATATATAAGGACATAAATTACTTAATTAAAACTATCGAATAAATAATCGCAAATCTCCTTAATTTATTTTCATATGAGGTGGTCAAACGAATTTCAATAGTAGTTAGTGACGGAGATTACATGTATCAAATACTAGCTATGACGCTATTTATTACTTCTGACTTGTAACTGTCTATATATACCACTCTTTCTTGCATCTCCACTTCACATTACTCCCTCACCCCCTTTCGATAATATGCGTCGAACTATTTCCCACAGAAATTTCTTTCCCACAAGCAGCGGATCTTCCGCTGCAACACCACCTCCTCCTGATCAGAGCAACAAAAAGGTGAGAAAAACGGGGATTGCAAAGGTGGTGGCAGAAAACGCAATGGTTATTGTGGCCGTGCGTGGATGCTTCATGTGCATCACTGTGAATGGTTTGGTGCAAAAAATGGGTGTTAACCCTAAAATTGTAGAGGTAGAGGAGGCGGAGAAAACCGCGATGTTGGTGCAGCTGTCAAAGATTGAGGAAGGCAGCGGAGGACCATTGGAGTTGCCGGCGATATATGTTGGTGGGAAGCTGTTGGGAGGTGTTGATAAAGTTATGGAGGCTCATGTCCAGGGAGAATTTGTTCCCATTCTTAGAGCAGCTGGAGCCTTATGGCTTTGAAAATCTCTTTGTTTCTTTCTTTCCCTTTAATTTTGTGGACAAGTGGCAGTTCAAATGTACCCTAATGCTATTGGACGTGAATTTTTTTTTAATGGAAAAAATGAAACATTGATCAAAATCGAGCGACACATAATTATGTGATTATAAGTTATTTAATCAAAAATATAATGAAAAGTTTCAAGTTAAGACCCCGTTTGGATCCCCTTTTCAGCTTTTGGACGTGTTTGTCTAATGCTGACTTTAAGCCATAAAGTTCTTAAAGTCAGTCAGAAATGAAAGGTTAGGATTTCTAACTTTTTTTTCCAAAGTGCTTAAAGTCATTTTCTTTGACCATGGAAATTACTTTTATATCCTTTATATTTTAACTAAATTCTCAAACTACCTTTTTTTATTCTTTTAACCCTAAAATTCACATCATAAGCACTTTTATCCAAACACTCAACTGCTTATTTATAAAAATAACTTTCAGCACTTCAAAGTTCTAAAAACACTTTATACATAAAAGTTACTTTTTTTAAGCCTATCCAAACGGGCTCTAAATCATTTCTAAAAAAGGATGTATGATATACTTTTTGAAAAAATTTAAAAAGTAAAATCAATGCATAAATTGAGATGGATGGAGTATTAGTAGATAAGTGTTTCATCGCTCTCATCTCCGCATCAAGTCAAATAGTTAAAGTTTAACAATCCTAAGCAACTTTAAGGTACATCTGCTACTGATTTTAGTTTGGGTTGAATTGCACTATCTTCCTTTAATTTATTCTCATGTTTTCGAATCAAAGCCCTATTTTTACTGATTTCATTGAACAGCTACTTTAAAAATATTGAAGATAAATCAGTATTAGCATTAAAATGGTAATGCAGTATATATATCTTTGTATTTGACCGAAATTCATCGAAAGAAATGATATATATGCAGTTTTAGAATTACATAAGTTTCTTTATTCGTATGTATACTGCATTTTTTATTTATTTTGCTTATTTTTGCGTTCATTATTTAAGGGCCAATTATTCAGACAAAGAACAAAAATCATTCAAGAATACATATTACTGTATAATCAGAGATAATTGTAACTAATAATGTTTTTTTAATCATGAATATCAAAAATATGAATCTAGATTTAATCAAATCTCAATATAAATACCGAGCCGAAAATAAAAAAAAATGTGAGACTGTCAATTATGAAGCTCCATTAATGACACTTAAGATGATTTAAATCGATCATTATCCAAATTAACTATATTAGAGTTAGTGTGAGGATAGATACTCCTTTCGTCCCATTTTAACTATTACTTTATTATAATAAAATTGTTCCAAAATAAGTCTTTTTAGTAATTCTAAATTAAAATTAACAATTGTTTCCAACTATTTCTAATTATTGAAATGTAATTCTTTTTAATAATGTTCAATTTTCAAAAAGTTATCTAATAAATAAAAATAACTTAATAAATTATGCCTTATATTTATTGTTTTTCGAAAGAAAAAAAAAACCCTCTAAAAAAGCACACGATAATCGTGGAACGAGAAAAAAAAATGGGATAGAAAAGAAGAGGGTAGATGATTTAATGGATGACAGAGGATAGATGATATAATGGATGACGTAACCACTAAAAAATTTCTTAACTGAATATTCACACAAGTAAATTAAAACTACAACAAAAGAAAATTAATTTTTGTAATTAGGATATTTTCACTTTTAACTAATGATATGTATCGGCTATGATAACCGCTCAAAGTGCGGTCAATTCAACTAGTTCACATAAGTAAATTAAAACTACAAAAAAAGAAAATTAATTTTTGTAATTAGGATATTTTATTTCTTATTCTTTATTTTCTCAGAATAAACTAAAATACATAATCCTTAAGTCTTGGATGTTCTCATGTTCATATTTATGGTCCAAAAATTTGACTAAAATTACTGTAGTTAGTGCGTAGGTTAGTTTAATGATCATAAAGTGAGTGACACCTAATAATTATATTCTTGTAATCCACGAATATTACAATTAAAGTTGACTAGGTGTTGTTTGAATCGACTATTAATTAATCGTTTATAAGTCAAAATTATAAGTTAGGATTTTAATTTATAATTTTTATTTAAAAATAAGTACTTCAAACATTTTTTAATCTTACTCAAATATTGTACAGGTGCTTTAAAATTATTTTGGCTTAATTATAAGTACCTAAAATAAATCAATTTAAATAGGCTCTAAGATGATTTCTACATATGATGTTTTTTTATCCACAACAAGTAATATTCCACCTTAAAATAAGTATTATCTTAGAAAAAATCACATCTAAGAAGAAATCAATAAATAAATGTGTTGTTTACTAAATTATTCTTATTTAATAAGTTCTCTTGAAAATCAAACATTATTAAGAAAATGAAGTGTAAGGATATAGTTGAAAAAACATACTAATTTTTGTCTTAAATTTCTAAAATGTCACTTATTTTGAGGTAATTTTTCTTTTTAATAAGATGATACTCACTTTGAAATGAAGTGAGTAATTAGTTATAAAGATAATGTATCCCATTTGTTGTCATTAAATAATGGACTAGTTTAATTTGATTATTCCAATTCTGGCAATTTAGATGCATGGCCCCGAGATGATCTCATTGTGATTAAACAGTGGAGTTCTCTAGTCAACTTTGTGTCATCACATGAATTACATTAATGGATTTTGAGTTCTCGACTACGATTGTCATTGAAGATCTAATTTATATTACTTAACTAGTTAGTATGTTAATGCTTTGTGCTTACTTCTTCGTTCTCAAATTATCTATAGTAAATTTTTTTTGAAATTTTTTATAATTATTTTATTATCTATTGATATTCTAACAATTATAACATCACATATATGAACAACTACTGATACTTTACGCCTTTACATCAGCCCTCAATATAATTTTTGATTTTTTTTTTTTTGCAAAATACATTGATCAGTTTCTTCAATCCCTTTCTAATAAGAAACTGAAGAGGCTATTAGGATGTGAATCATAAATATGAAAAAATAGAATTAATTAAAGTGTGAGTCACAAAAAAACATACGTCAGAGTGCAAAACGTAAGAGATTTCTATCAATTAGATGATTGCTACGTACTACTTTACTAGAATAGTAATTAAACGAGTAACATAATCTAGTTACTACTTTACTAGAGTAGTAATTAAACGAGTAAGTATTCAATGAACCCCCCCCCCCCCCCCCCTCCTTCTGATAAAATAGGAGCTGTGACTTAGTAGTTAGTTAGAAAGTTGTTAGTTTGTTATAACTAAGAGGTTAGTTGTAACTAATTAGTAGTTAGAGAATTGATAAAATATCTAGGATATAGTATATATGGACACTTTTAGAAGTCTACTGCTGCACTTTTCATATTCTTCAAATACAAAGAAATGCCCTAATCTTTCTCTTCATTTCTTCTTCCTCTGTATCATTACCCTCTTCATTACTGTCTTCTTCATGGTATCAGAGCGGAAGGCCATAGATATGGTCTAGATCGAGCTACGTGAAAGTCGAAGCTGTCAAAACCAGTGAAGAGAAACAATGGCGGAGGATCTGGACAACGAGCTGCCGGAGAAGCTAAGTCACAATCATCAACTATATCTGAGTGCATCAGACACGTCCGGAGTGGTGTTGGTGTCTATTCAATTAACGGGACCTGAAAACTACTCGGTTTGGAGTCGCTCGATGCGAATCGCCATACTAGGACGCAACAAGCTCGGATTCATCAATGGAACATGTAAGAAGGCTAATTTTGGTGTGAATTTGACAGATCTGTGGGAGCGATGCAACGCCATAGTTCTGTCATGGATAATGAATTGTGTGTCAAAAGAGTTGTTAAGTGGAATTGTGTATTCTTCTGATGCGAGTTCTGTGTGGAATGATCTGAAAGAGCGTTTTGACAAGGTGGATGGATCGAGGATTTTTCAGTTGCACAGAGAAATTGCAACCACAACTCAAGGTACGAGCAGCATTTCTGAATATTTTACGAAGCTGCGATTACTGTGGGCTGAGTTTGATAGCTTAGCCCCCTTTCCTGGATGCAATTGCGAGAAATCGCGCGATTTCGAGGAGTTTATGAAGAGACAAAAATTGTTGCAATTTTTAATGGGACTGAATGAGTCATATGAACAATCTCGAGGCCAGATTTTGATGTTGGTTCCACTACCATCCATTAACCAAGCCTACTCTATGATGATTGAACGAGAGAGTCAAAAGGTTATGGTCAATGCGACTGGATCATCCATGAATGGAGAAATAACAGCTCTCATGACAAGTCGAGGAGGAAATTTCAGTAGATTCAAGAAGAATATGGATGCGCAATGTGATTATTGCAAGTTGAAAGGTCATCTAAAAATAGATTGCTACAAATTGCATGGTTATCCTCCAGATTACAAGTTTAAAAGGAAACCAAATGGTGTCAATCCTATTCACGCACGTGATGGAGATCCTAGAAACAATGGCTACCAGGTAAGAAGAGAAGAACCTAAAGGAAGAGTGTATAATGTGAAGGAGGAAGCTTCTAAGTTTCCTGAAGGTATTAGAGGCACGAAACCAGATATTGAAGCTTACAGAGGAGTGGCTCTACCTCAGGGCAATTGCAATCAGTTAATGAGATTATTAGAGGATCCTTATCGCTACAATCGATTGATACAGTTTTTGGACAAAGAACAGCAAGGAGAAACATCTTCAGCAAGCATGGGCAAGCTATCAAATGCAGAATCTCATAACATGGAAGGTAACGTTATTGCATCCAATGTGACTGTACATGAGGAATCAGATACTATTTCAGCATGTTCTGTAAAAGATAAAAGGGAGGAATGGATAGTAGACAGCGGAGCTACGAATCATATGACATCTAATAAAGAGCTCTTACAAGAAGAGCATACTGTTATTACTGATAAACAGGTGCATCTACCTAATGGTGAGGTAGTAAATGTGACTCACACTGGAAATTGCGAAATCATTGATGGCCACACTATAAGCAATGTGCTGTATATACCTGACTTTAGATATAATCTTTTATCAATCGCCAAGATTACCAGGGAGTTATGTTGTTCAGTCAATTTCTTTCCTGAATTTTGTATATTCCAGGACCTCTCAAGTGGGAAGGTGTTGGAGATTGGTAGGGAGAAGGAAGGCCTTTATTTGCTGAAGCACAAAATAAAAGGAGCACAAGACAAGCAGCAGCTGATGAGAGGATTGATTGCTACAAAAAATGCAGTAGATATTATGTTGTGGCACAGAAGAATGGGTCATGCTTCTGTTAGTGCAATGCAGAAACTTCTGGATATTGATCATGGCCATTGCAAACAAGCTTTAGACAAATGTGAATTGTGTCCTCTTGCTAAACACACTAGAATGGCTTTTCCTGTTAGTGAAACTAAATCCTCTGCTGTTTTTGATTTGTTGCATTTGGATGTATGGGGTCCTTTTCATGTTCAAACTATTGATGGTTATAGATTGTTTTTGACTATTGTTGATGATCATTCACGTATGACTTGGATATATTTGCTCAAACTTAAAAGTGATGTTGTAGTAGTCCTTCGAAACTTTATACAGCTGATCCAGACTCAATTCAATAAGACCATTAAGGTGTTCAGGTCAGACAATGGATCTGAGTTTGTCAATTCAGAATGTGTGCAGTTATTTCTGGCCAATGGTATAGTACATCAAAAAAGCTGTGTCTACACCCCTCAACAGAATGGAGTTGTTGAGCGAAAGCATAGATACATTTTGGAGTTGGCAAGAGCAATCAGATTTCAAGGGGCTTTTCCTTTGAAGTTTTGGGGGTATTGTGTATTAGGGGCTGTTTACATGATGAACAGATTACCCTCAGTTGCCTTAAAAGGTAAAACACCCTTTGAAATATTTCATGGTCACAGATGCTCCCTTGATCATCTCAAAACTATGGGCTGCTTATGCTATGCCAAGAAGCTGCCTTCAGGTGATAAATTTGATTCAAGAGCTGTGCCTGCAGTACACATGGGATACTCTTCTGTAACTAAGGGCTATGTGTTGTACAGCCTGGTGACTCATTCCTTTTTCATATCCAGAGATGTACTTTTCAAAGAGGACATTTTTCCTTTCCGAACCACTGCACACACTGGTCCAATCTTTCTCAATACTTCTACAGATCCTTTCATATATGAGCCTCCTGCTACTTTCTCTGATGAGGTAATTCCTGATCCTGTCTCACTACATGATTCTCCTACAAATGGTGTTCCTGTTAGTGCAGTTCCTACTGCTCCTGCTCCTGAACCTCCCATTGAAGTACCAACTGTTCGAACTTCTTCCAGACAAAGAAAACAACCCTCTTGGATGACAGATTATGTTTCCAACAGTGTTGCAACATCAACTCCATATCCCCTTTCTCATGTGCTAAGTCATGCCAACCTCTCCCCTTCTTATCAGCAGTACCTCACTGCCTTTTCTTGCACTACAGAACCCAAATCATATCATGAAGCATGTTCAAATCCACATTGGATCCAAGCTATGAAAGAAGAGATTCAGGCTCTTCAGGATAATCATACTTGGCAATTGGTTCCATTACCTCCAGGTAAACATCCTATTGGTTGCAGATGGGTTTACAAAGTCAAATTCAGAGCTGATGGTCATATTGAAAGATACAAGGCAAGATTAGTTGCAAAAGGCTATAATCAAAGAGAGGGCCTTGACTACTTAGATACCTTTTCTCCTGTTGTGAAAATTGTTACAGTGAGGAGTGTACTCTCTATTGCTGCTGCTTCTGCCTGGCACATTCATCAAATGGATGTGTATAATGCTTTCTTACAGGGTGATTTGCATGATGAGGTGTACATGTCCCTACCTGAGGGATTTTCTAGCCAGGGGGAGTCACAAGGCTTAGTATGTAGGCTAGTTAAATCCCTATATGGTCTTAAACAAGCTAGCAGACAATGGAATGTAAAACTCACTGATGCACTACTTACCTTTGGTTTTCTACAAAGTGGCCTAGATCATTCATTGTTTATTAAGAGAAAACATGGAAAGATTGTGGTGATTCTGGTATATGTTGATGATATGCTGATAGCTGGAAATGACCTGGAACTAATTGAGCAAACCAAGAAAGCACTGCATGCTAAATTCAAGATCAAAGACCTTGGAATTCTGAAGTATTTCCTGGGAATTGAATTCTGCAGATCAGTGAAGGGAATATTGATGAACCAAAGGAAGTATGCCTTGGAAATGATTGAGGAAGTGGGTCTAACTGGAGCCAAACCATCATGGACACCACTGGATGCCAATGTTAAATTGACAACAACAGAAATGGATGAGGCAACAGGGGCAACAGATGATCCAATATTGGAGGACATAAGATCATATCAAAGATTAATTGGAAGATTACTATATCTGACACTAACTAGGCCAGATATTTGTTTTGCTGTTCAAACCTTAAGTCAATTTTTGCAGAAACCAAAAAGGTCTCATATGGATGCAGCATTGAAGATAGTAAGATACATAAAAAGGAATCCAGCCATGGGAATATTGATGAATAGCAGAAATGAGAACAAGCTGACAGGATACTGTGATGCTGACTGGGCATCATGCCCAAATACTAGAAGATCAGTCACAGGTTTCTTGATCAAACATGGTGAATCCTTGATTTCTTGGAAGTCAAAGAAGCAAACAACAGTTTCAAGAAGCTCAGCAGAGTCGGAGTACAGAAGCATGGCTTCCACTGTCTCGGAAATAATGTGGATTGTTGGATTATATAAAGAATTAGGTGAAGAATTGGAGATGCCAGTGGAACTTTTTTGTGATAGTAAAGCTGCACTACAGATAGCAGCAAATCCAGTATATCATGAGAGAACAAAACACATAGAAATAGACTGTCATTTTATTAGAGAGAAGATTCAAAAGGGACTGATCAAGCCTCTGTTCTTGGGTACACATGAGCAACAGGCAGATATAATGACAAAAGGGCTACACAGATCACAACATGAATATCTTGTTTCCAAGCTGGGGGTACTAGATATTTTTGTACCTGCCAGCTTGAGGGGGAGTGATAAAATAGGAGCTGTGACTTAGTAGTTAGTTAGAAAGTTGTTAGTTTGTTATAACTAAGAGGTTAGTTGTAACTAATTAGTAGTTAGAGAATTGATAAAATATCTAGGATATAGTATATATGGACACTTTTAGAAGTCTACTGCTGCACTTTTCATATTCTTCAAATACAAAGAAATGCCCTAATCTTTCTCTTCATTTCTTCTTCCTCTGTATCATTACCCTCTTCATTACTGTCTTCTTCACCTTCCCTTATACATTGATAATCATGGACTTAATTCTTTGGAATGCCTATATGATTGTTCTAATTAATATCGAAAATTAACCAGTGTATCCAACAAAAGAAAATGGGATAAAGAGTTCCTAGGCCCATTAACAAAAAATGGCTCAATATTACTTTCTAGGAGTTCAAAATAGTAACGGAGGGGATCCTTGACTTATACAGTTATACTCTATATTAACTAATTAAACATAACTGCTCATGCCATTTTTGGTCTAGGCCAATGTTGAATACTTGAATTAATAAATCCAGGATCATCGGAGACTTGATCTTTCCTTTTTGTCATTTGCAACGACAAAAAGTGAACCTGGAACTCCCTTCATTCCATATTAGTTGTCGTATTTTTCTTTTGCCCGCATCTTACAAATTATTTAAAAGAAAAAAAACTTTTTTACTATTTTACTCTTCTTTCTCTCTTATAAATGCACTTTACTTAAGAACAAGACTAAGCTAATCCTGTTTCAAAAACATTTAATTAAGGTTAAAATAACATAAAAATAATTAATTTCATCTTAATTTTGTAAAATGACATATAAATCGAGACATGTACTTTTAGTAACCTTGAAAACTAATTATATGGGACAGCCAAAAATTTGAATGCAATGAAATCATCATGAGTTTAGGTACGAGTAACTTTAGGGGATTCACTATTTTCATATGTAAAAGCAACCAACAACAAAGTTATAGTCAAATGCGAGTTTACAGGTGAGATGAATATAGAGCTCATCCAGAAATAGAATCATTGAACATAGCCATAATTATTTGTTTTTCCAACTCAAATATATTTTGTATGTACAAGAAATAAGGGTAATAAATTAATTATATATATAAAAAAAACTTAAAATATTATATAATAATAAGAAGAAAAAACTTACTGTGGGAGCGAAAAGAGAAAACACAACTACATGTATATCACATAAACATCCTTCATATTTGGACTTAATTAATTAGTTACCATATACATATGTAGCTTGATGACAATAAATGGTCAAGACAAAGATGATGCAAAGAAATTATGCCCATTGTGTGTCCCAAATTGGCCTTCCTCACCAATTAAACAAGCATAAAGCTCCTTATCAAGATGATTATGCTTGGATTGATGATCATGAAGTTGCAAACATGAAGTACTCCCAACTTCATCACAAGAGCTTGAAATTGATGAATAATTAGTCGTGGTGCTGAATCCCAACAACATTTCTTGAGTTTTGTTTAGCTCCTTTCTAAGCCTCTCAACTTCCAATTTCAACTTCTCATTATCATCAAGCGCACTATCTAGTCTTTTTTGCAAGGAGTTGTAGTCAACCTCAAGGCTTTGGCTTTTCCATCGCGCTCGCTTGTTCTGATACCATATTGCAACTTGTCTGGGAGGCAATCCTAGTTCCTGGGCAAGTTGGGATTTTCTATCAGAATCAAGCTTATTATTGGAGCAGAAGCTGATCTCCAAGAGCCTCACTTGATCTTGGTTGAGCCTTTTCTTGTGACATTTTAGATGATTTTTTCGTGTTAATTGGGAATTCAAGAAATCCATTGTGATTAATATAATATAGTAGAAAGTTTATGAATAATTCAAGAATTTGGGAGTCATATATGAGGACTTAAGGAAAGAATGATTAGGAATTTGGCTCCCATATATAGCTCACTCTCATAATAACTAAAGGGAGCTAGCTAGAAGAAAGTTGGGCAATATATCGTTTTCATGTATACACTAGGTCATCACGTGGGTGTGGCCTACTTATTGTGATAGTATATTGACATAAAGTCTTTTTAATTAATCAAATTAAAATCATATCATACTATTATAAATTTGAATCTCTAATTAATTAATAAGTTTTGGTTTAGTGTCTCAACTCTTAATGAAATTTTCTAGCTCCAATGTCTCTAGGTGTAAAGCTTAATTGAAGATATTCATGACTTAGGCATCCACTTAGTGGTAATTTGTATATTCACATCTTCAGTCACAATCTCAAACAATTTTAAATCGATTATATAATTAAATTTTATATTATAATGGATTGTTACGTAAATAGTTTTGTTTCTTCAAGATTACGTATGTCATTCTGATCTGGAATATTCTATACATAGAAATCTCAAACTACATACATAAGTAGTTCTAAATTAATGGAAAGAAAACAACATAGGAGTAGTATAGATCTTTGACCAGTACTGCCACAAGCACTAAAACAAATCATAGATAAATTTGGGAAGTGTACGTTTGCTGACCAACTTCAATGATTTCAAAATTTTAATAAGTACAAAAGAGAAGCATACAATTTCCGAGCAACTAATTGGTACTTATTTGACTTAATTTCTATACATAGTATTATCAATTAGAACGTAGTAGTAATTACTAATTGAAAAGACTTGACAATTAGAACGTCCTAGTTGCACAACGTGCTACACCACTAGAAATAATAGAGGAGTCAAATTGGGGTGTACGTAAGTGTAGAATTTTCATAATATAAGGAATGTAAGAGTAAAATTTTAAAATATAAAAAAATGTGTCCGAAATTGAGTCATTAAGAGTGTTTAGTATAAATTAATTATCTTGCACACTTTGATTAAACCATGTTTTGATGACTTTGATCCTCCTTTTAGATAAACTATAATGACATCTTAACTACACATTTAATCTAAGCCAGACCCACAAATCCTCTCCCTCTCCACACAAAACATTGAGGGAAAAAAATAAGTGAATGACAAAACGTAGAGATCAACGACTAAGCTACCAGAAACTTATTAAGTCCTTGAATATGATAGGAAACTACTCTAGCATTACTGTATATATAGCACTTAACTTATAAATGAGTTCATGCATCCCTTATTCCTATAATGTAAATAATTTTTATATTACCGGAGAAATTTTTATGCGATTTGTAAAATTCAATAATCAGTTCTAGTGAGGGTTCAATATTTTTTTGTTGTAACTTCAATCAACACACAAGATAAGACTTTAATTTTAGTTATTAATTTTATTTTTAAGATTACCATGTCAGGTGTGAGACAAAGAGTTAATTGTTCGAACTTGACAATATAAAAACTCTTTATATTATCGGTGTAATACAAAAATATGAACTCGTTTGAATTTTATATAATTCTACCTAGGTTAACTATGTGTTTCTATTCTTTTTTATTTAATCTTTCAAATGTACATGAGAAGTTGCAAAAAGAAAATGTTAGAAAACCTACTCAAAGTCATTAAAGGCTATGTACTATTGGTCCAATTTTAGTAGAATCTTTGGGACAGGGCAAATTGCAATTTCTATTGTTTGATTGATATAATGTTCGAAAGAATATGTCGTTAGGAAGGAGGGCAATATTAGCCCCACTTTACAAGGGCTAGATAAATGCCATATTTATACTTAATTTTCACCTGTACTAGTGGGGTATTAAATATTTGACATTTTTTTATAATAACTTGTTACATTTTAAAATGAGTTTAATATCCACGTATCGACCACTCAGATATGTTTGTATATATCAAATCACCTAAAAGGCAATAACATAAGATAACAAATTTGCTATAACAAATTAAGTTACACCGATTGAACAAAATTTCTTCCCATAATATTCAGAATATATAATTAAATTAAATCCTAATTAGCAAAAGTGTTTCTTAAAGAATTTTGAAGGTTGCACATATATATCCAATCTTGAGCAATTGGCTTTTTGAGGAAAGTGCATGAACGTTGAAACCCTATTCATTTATATTCATTCCCCTTCTCACAACTTGATCAATTTGAATTCAAAGTATTAGTACTTAGTAGGGACTTAAAAAGGCAAGTAGACCAAGGAAGAGGGACCCATAAATATTTGAAGCCATCATGTACATTTGGAAACAAATAAGGCAGTGTTTGGTACGAAAATATTTCACATAACTATTATTTTTTAAAAAAAACAAGTAATTTTTACTTATTTTATTTTAGATTTGATAATGAAACAAAAGGTATTATCCTAGGAGAATTTATATATAATTTAAGCAAATAATATAACTGTGGAGATGGGGTAAATGGGAAAGGAGGGATCAAGTGAGGGGTGAACATGGGTTGGTAAAAAACAATCTAACATAAAAAGCCACTTAAGAATTTTATTTTCTCTACTTTCACTAAAAAAGTTTTTTTTTTTTTTTTTTTAAGAAACTAGCTTTTCTAAATCTTTTGTTTTAAAATCTAGACCAACAAAACATAAAAAATTAAAAAATATTTATCTTTGTACCAAACACAATTCTTAAAAGTTATAAGAAAACAAAAAGGAAATAAATTCTGATACTACCTTACTTTCACAAGACACTATATTCAGTGTCTTTACCACCTATGTTGTCACTTCTATTAACACATTAATTAAAATATTATTATGTCACACTTTATTCTGTCATTCCAAATTTTCTTTTGCAAAAGTATATTTTTGAGAGCATTTGGAATTGGAGGACAAAAAGTTTTATGTTTCAAATTACATTTGCTTAAATTGTCGTGGGCAAAGCGATCTCCCAACACTACTTTTTTTCTTCTTCAAATAATTTAAGTTTTATACACAAATTGTGAAAAAAGAATAATTATTGATTGATTATAATGAACTTGATAAAAATAAGATCTAATTTATTATAACAAGTTAAATTATATTGATAATATATTATTATTTTTACACTCTGAATGTTAAAAACTCTTATCATATGATTAATTCCTATGGGTACACTTTCATGTCCACCTATGCTGCTGGATTTTCAATTAACCTTTGCACTTATTATTATGTGGGATGTTTCCCCTAATTCCATGCGTCTTAATCATTCTTGATTAACTTTTGTTATTAAACAATAATAATAATTCTAGATCTTCACTATTCCAGACAACAAATTAAAGGTCATTTTCTGCTGACGAAGTTGTATCAATTTAACCTCAATATTAAAAATTATTTTAGAGCCTGTTTGAATGGGTTTAAAAATCATATTTTTATTATTTTAACTTTAAAAAAATATTTAAAAGCCTATTTTTATTTTATCCAAGCACTACAATATTGTTTAAAAAATATTTTGACTTGAAAGTTAAAAGCATGTAAAATAAGAAAATCAAATAGGCTCTTAGTATCTTTTGGTATATATATTCTTAATTACCACCATCAATCAGTTTGCTTACTGTTTATCCAAAACAACCTTCTTACTATCCTATAAAGATAGACATAAAATGTGCATATATCCTACTCTTTTTAGAGCCCACTCGTAGAATTATATTGATATATATCTTGTTGTTGACATATATATTTCAGAATTATATAAAGATATTAATAATCCTAGTCGTTTTAGCTTTACTTGGAAGTGATTCAGAATTATTTAATTAAGTGAAAGCACTAATATTAATGTACTAAAAGAACAAAGATAAGACTGTCATTTTAGTAGCTAATCACTTTCTACATTTGGCTAGGCCTATTGATATCAACATACTAAACTAAAGCAGCTAGTTCCAGCTATTTTTTATTGGATCTAAGTTATTTAATACACCGACAGTTTAAAGATAGTAACATGTTAAACATATTTTTCTTTCCCTTCGTGTGCCTTATCGAAACCATTTGATAAAGCTCATTAATTAACTATTTGGTTGTGATAATCAATACGTATTCTCTATAAATAGAGGTAAGACTCTCCAATAAAAATATAATTTTTTAACCTAACTCAACCTTAAAAGTTAGTTTAAGAGGTGATGATTACCCAAAACTCTATAAGGAAACCAAAAGACCATTCTCCACCAATGTTGGGTATGGGCACACCTGACAACTAAAGCGTCAACATTATAGAGAGTTCAACATTGTTGAAATAAAAAAATGAAATGGATCCGAAAATGATATCACGTTAACATATCAAAATTAGATCGATTACAAAATGTAAAATTGATAAATATCTCATAAAAATACTAGTTGAAAATTTCTACCAAAAACTAATTGGACTTGACTAAGTCACTGGGCCAATAATACAGAACAGGCCCAAACCAGATGGCTAGCCCAATAAAAATTTAACTCAACCTCAACATGAGTTGGCAGGAGAAATAATAATAGAATATAATTCAAAAAATTGAATTGCTTTTCACAAAAAAATAAAAAACTTCACTGATCATATTACTGTATTAGATAACTTGTACCACCAAGGATGTGGTGTAGCGAATGAGGTTATTTCTTCTTTAACTAGAGGTCGGAGGTTTGACCTCTGGGTATGGAGTACTTCCCTCTGAATGGGATCTTATGCAACATGAATTTGGAATAGTCAAACTTCAATACGAATATCGAATATCGGAGAACCAAGAAACGTATATTAGATAACTTGGTGTGCCCCTCAAGAGTGGATGAATAATTGGTGCAAAAAATAAATAATCTAAAATCACACATTAGAATAACAATTAGTTTAATGATGTGGCTGAATACATTAATGGCCCATAAATTTTTAGACACTTACTGTTTCAATGAAGTATTTAGACACATGACAAAAAATTTCTATTATATTTTTGACTTAAAAAATTTAGAAATTTTTTTATGTGTCATCAGACATTAAAAAGATAAATTAAACACTTAAAAATATATATCCTCTTTTAATTATATAGATTAGTTTATGTTCCATAAGCCTTAAAATATCAAACATTTTTCCAGTTTATGCTTATATATATATGATTAAAAGAAAAGACATATTTACATATTTAACATTACTATTTACTATATAATGAACGTGTGAGAAGACACACATAAATTTTTCAAAATACTTTAACATTCAGATGGTGCATGCAAGTTAATTAGAACCCATAAAAAGTTAAGAGAGGATTTTGTACAGTATTCCTTTAAATTCCAAGTCCAGAAGGAAAAGACTGTTTTGCCATTCCATTAAAAATCCATTTACATTTCTGTACGTGCTCTTTATCACTCTTTTTCCATTGCCAAGGGTAAAGATGTAAATTTAATTACTCTTGTCAATCGACACAAGCTGGAACACCCTATAAAAGCTTCC
The DNA here is from genome assembly GCF_947179165.1 of Solanum dulcamara. Taxonomy (NCBI): domain Eukaryota; kingdom Viridiplantae; phylum Streptophyta; class Magnoliopsida; order Solanales; family Solanaceae; genus Solanum; species Solanum dulcamara. Next base: position 47,232,862 of record NC_077247.1, read on the forward strand.
AAGTCTCCTTTCTTTCCGTTTTTTCCCCTCTTTTCCATTTATATATATATATATATAAAACTCTCCACATAAATTGGAAATCCTCTCTCTTCGTTTCGCGTAAAGTAATACCGCCAGTGTGTGAGAATATGTTGAAGTTTTTCAACAGAGGCTCCACCGGAGACTCGCCGCAGCAAGATTCTCCGTCACCGTCGCCGTCTCCATCGTCGTCGCCATCTCCGTCACCTCCAAAGCGCTCCTCTCTCAATGTTGCTATGGGACCAGCGAGGCCGATACGTTTCGTGTATTGCGACGAGAAAGGGAAGTTCCAGATCGATCCCGAAGCCCTAGCGGTACTTCAGCTTGTCAAGGAGCCAGTTGGTGTTGTCTCGGTTTGCGGTCGCGCTCGTCAAGGCAAGAGCTTTATATTAAACCAGGCAAGTATAGTTTAAAATTTCAGTAAAGCAACCTTTTTTATTCTTAGGTTATCTATGCTATTTATGGTGTGCAATATTTCATCTGCCTTTGTTTATTAGGGTTAATGCTTACAGGTGTTGGTAGTTTTTAATTTGAAGTGAGACTTTGTGACCTAGTAATAGCTACTTAATTGTTCGGATAAACTAGTTTCACAAAGCACATTGCTTTGAAATGAGAAAAAGAATAGGAAGGTAAATACAAAGGAACTGAAGCAGCAAGAAAAATAGGTTAGGTGAATTAGGACTAAAAATTTACTGAATATTGAATTGCAGCTGTTAGCAAACTATATGTTACTGTAAGTGGTTTGCAAATATCATGTTAGTTATTAAAGCTAGGGTGAGATTTGTAGTTCTGAGACTGCAGATGAACAAAGTTTGTTTTTAGGCTGTCTTAATATTTGCTAAGGTTGCAGAAAGATTGACCAACAATGAGAGGATTTATCATGTCAGCTGTATCAAGAAAGTTGTTCATTGTAATGACCAAAAACAAGATAAGGAATCTGAAGCACACTAATAGAATACTCATAAAAAAATTTGACCAGATAAATAAGGAACTATGCAATGGAGGGTTCATGCTGGAGTTTGCTATGTTGCTTTTCTTTTTTAGAACCGTGGTGTGTGGACCTACTTGCGCGCACCTCAACTAATTCCACTAGGTACCTTCTATCTCTCACTGACACATATATCGGGTAGCTCTATCCTCCAAGGTTTGATCAGATATGAAGAAGTTGGGTTTTGAACCTGAGACCTAATAGTTCTCAACCACTCCGGTTCTGATAAACTGGACACGGGTTTTCTGTGCATTTCTGTATAGAACTCCTTATTTGTTGCCTCGTATAGTAAGCTTGATCTGCCTCAAGTTGTGAAGGGAAGACAGGAGCAGGTTGCCTGCATGTATCTCTTAGGCCATGTGGAAGGAGAGGACTGTCAGATGTTTTAAGGGGAAGACAGATATTGTACAGAAGCTGAAATAGTTTATGGCTATCGGCTATTTGGTGTTATCTGCAGGATATAAAGGATGAAAATAGCATTGCTAGATTTCATAGAATCTTACTAGAATAGGTTTTTGTACAGCAGAATGCCTTCCGTTTCGTTGCTTGTAATGAAGGATCCCTAACTAATGTTCTGCATTTGCACCATCATATTGCTAGGCCACTCTATTTTTAATATAACATTTACTTACCTATTAAAAGAAACTCCATTTTGCCTCATGAAGTAAACTTTATCTCCATTGTGCAGAGTGTTCTGTTTTTTCCCCTTAATTTAATTAAGCACATTTTGCATATACTGCTGTCAAGCCTTACTGATAGAAATAGTATAGCTTGCCGTCAGCCCATGGGCCAAAGCCATAATAAATTGGTAGCTACTGTTTTGCTTTAGGAGACTTGGTTTGATTTATCATATGGATAAATTTATCAGGAAAACAAACGCCTTCCATTCTTTGGCCATTTACTTCTGATGTTAGATATTTAACTTAAGGAAGAGTTCCCTAGTTATCAAAAACCAGATAACTGAGAGTTTCCTGCATTTGATGTAGCTTCTTGGGAGGAGCAGTGGCTTTCAAGTAGCACCAACTCATCGCCCATGTACCAAAGGCATTTGGTTGTGGAGTGCACCTTTACGAAGAACAGCTCTTGATGGAACAGAATACAACCTTCTTCTGCTGGACACTGAAGGAATAGATGCTTATGATCAAACGGTTAGATTTTGTGCTTAAATATTTTTATCATTGCTGTACTGGGATAAAACGGGCAGCTTTCTTCTATTTTACCATACTTTTTTCCTTATAGTAGATTCTTGTACTTTCACCTACTCCCCCACCTCCACTAAATGATAAGAAAATGTCTGCTAGGTGTCAACTCTGAATAATTGCTTTTCTTTCGTTTTTGGGGTAGTGCTCTGCATATCTGTTCCTCACCGAGTATTATTCTTACTCTTCAAAAAAACAAATTGTTCCTCTCTATCTTATTCATTTTGGGTTTGATTAAACTTTAAAGGAATAGCAACTTAAGGAATACCTTTTGTCTGTCAACACCCCCCCCCCCCTCCCCCCCTTCTATTTATTTCTTCCTCCTTAGTCATCTTTTAGTTGTTCAACAGGGAACATACAGCACTCAGATATTCTCCTTGGCAGTCCTCCTCTCGAGTATGTTTGTTTATAACCAGGTTTGAACTACTCAGGCATGGATCTCCTATCTCTTTCTGACAACATGTTCTTGCGAGATAAGTCATTCAATCATAAAAGGCTTAGGGTATGTGTCTTGCAGGAATGCCTTTTTACTTTTAGTTATTAATGAGAAAAAGGCATTCTCGTAAGACACATCCCCCCTCATTTTAATTTATATTTCTGTTGTTTTCACAGTGTGCTTTTTATTGACTTTTTGTTTGACTTGAATCCAATGTAGACTAGTTTCCTAATATTTTTATTAATTTAGATGGGTGGTATTGATGAAGCTGCACTTGATCGCCTCTCTCTCGTCACTGAAATGACTAAGCATATACGTGTTAGAGCTTCTGGAGGAAGGACCAGTGCCTCTGAGCTTGGACAGTTCTCCCCAATCTTCGTTTGGTTGCTTAGGGTAATTTGGAATTTATTTATTAATATCAGTTTAGCTTCTTTTAAGGTACTCTCTTCTGAATTATAAGTAAATAGCATGCACGTATTACTTTTTTCTTTTGAATAGGATTTTTATTTAGACTTGACTGAGGATAATCACAAGATAACACCACGGGACTACCTAGAGCTTGCTTTGCGGCCAGCTCAAGGTGGTAGGAGAGATGTAGCTGCTAAAAATGAGGTAACTCACATCAAATCATTCTTCGTTCATTTTGCTTATCCATAAAAGCTCAATTTCTATTAGCAATCTCTCCATCCTAAGGGCTTCAATGGTAGTTCTGCTTTGCTTTTTTTGATCAGGTGGTAGTTCTTCCTTCCTTCTTCATAAAAAAAAAGAGTATTCTCTCTATCCTTAGGATTGGCTGGCTGATCTTGTAGCATACTTGCACTTGATTTTGTTTTTGTCTCATATTTTGTATAATAAGTTCCCATAGTAGATAAAAAATTTAAACTTGTGACTGCAGATTAGGGAGTCCATTCGTGCTCTTTTCCCTGACAGAGAATGCTTCACCCTTGTGCGGCCACTGAGCAACGAAAATGAGCTCCAACGGCTTGACCAAATACCTGTCAGTGCTAATGATTCATTTCCCACATTCTCTGGGATTATAATAACTATCTGATTGTTTTACTTGTGGGAATAATCCTTCATAGTTTTCTTACTGTGGTTTCATGTCACATGCAGATAGAAAAACTAAGGCCAGAGTTTAAAGCAGGTCTTGATGCTTTGACAAGATTTGTTTTTGAGAGGACTAAACCCAAGCAGTTTGGAGCTACTGTAATGACAGGGCCGATATTTGCCCGTATAACTCAGTCCTTCGTTGATGCTCTTAACAATGGGGCAGTGCCCACAATTACATCTTCATGGCAGGTCAATGTTGTTAGTGCTGTAGATATTAGCACATTTTGTTTCTTCAATCTGCTTGTTGTCTTTGTTGTTCTTATTTGTATCTGCAGTAGTATGAGTTGTTATATATTGTTTGGTCGTGGACACTGAGAGGATAAACTGGGGAAAAAAGATTATTCTTGCTTTAGATGTTTTTATGTGCATGAATTGTAACCAAGAGTCATTGATATTTTGTATTAGAGGCTTGTGACCTTTATTTATTGTTTCATGTCCCATGCATTCTTCGGTCTTATGGTAAATATGGTGTCATAAAGGACTGAATACTCATATATATGGAAGCCACTAATCATATATTATTTATTTTTTTGAACTGGTAACATGAAGCCACTAATCATATTTGATGGTATTTATATTCCGGTCAGGACTTTTGTAAAGCAAAAAAAATTTCTTCTTTACCATGTTGTAATATTATTTGATAGAGGCATCTTATTTCCTCCACTACGGTCTAACTCAACTATTGTTTGTTTTCTTTGACAAAAGAATGATTATATGACATCTTTATGCTCATGTTCCCTTTCTTCCTTCTTATAGAATGAATTTAAAGTTTCACCAATTCCTTTGTCTAAAGTTGAACTATTTGCTTATCTTGCTCTATGGACCTTCTTTGTATAATTGTGTCTTCAGATTGCGTATGGCCCTTATGTTTTTTTCTGTATCTTGGCTGCCTTTTTTTTGTTTTAGTTCGGCTTGATTACTTGCTCTTTTGATTTTCATTTGGACTATTGAAAAATCAGAAAAATTGAATTTGGAATACATGATGGGATCAGCGGGGTAATTGTAGAATTGCACAGCCTTCTAAATTATGTGAGATAATTGAGCTGGGAAGTACTTTGCTGATAGTTTTTAGAAGTAGGGGAGCACGATGAGATGTATAGATGTCCAATCCTGCAACAGCTAGTTGTTTTGCCTGGTCTTGGGCTTGTCTCAGACTTCAATGGACGAAATAAGTGACTGGTTCATTTTGTGGCTAAAATTGCACTTGTCTGCGGTATGAAGAAATGGATGACTTTTTTTTATCAGGGTTCTTTATTAGACTCTAATAACTGCATACTATTTATTTCCTTTCCACCTCATTAATCTTATTTGGTTTGCAAGTCTTTTTCTATTCCCTTTGCTGTTGAATTGGACTGACAAAAATGGCAGACTTACTAGTGCTGTAGTGAGTAGGTAGAGAGCCATATTTTGGTCCATGTTTCTCATGCTTTTTGGTATGCTACTTGAATTGTATATAGTGATTCTTCCACATTAATAAAGTTAGTTGGTACTTCATAAAATTAAACAAAACTAGTGAATTGTATATGAAGGATTATGTGGAAATTATTCGACTTCCCATCCGTAATTGTATTTGTGAAAAGTAGTTTTCAAATGAAGCATAATGGTAGTAACCATTTTTTAAAATCCTTTTATGTACCTTGCACAATGAAATTTTGTTGACTGTGATTTACCTGCGGCAGAGTGTTGAGGAAGCTGAGTGTCAAAGAGCATATGATATGGCTGCTGAAATGTACATGTCTTCTTTTGATCGTTCTAAGCCTCCGGAGGAAGTAAGTACTGCTGTGTTTGATAAGTAATGCAATTTAAAAGTATCTACTGATATTTTTGTAATTGCAGGCAGCACTAAGAGAAGCACATGAAGATGCTATCCAGAAGTCCATGGCTGCATTTAATGCTACAGCTGTAGGGGCTGGATCCATCAGAACCAAATATGAGAAACGTCTCCAAAATTTTATAAAGAAAGCATTTGAGGTTTTGATTATTTCTGCCCCATTCATTCCCCCTAATATTTAGGAGAAGAGGTCCACAAGAGAGATTTATAGTTGGAGAAAGCTTAAATTCACCCTTAAAATGATTTGACATGTCACTATTTTTAGTTGTGTCTTGATCTTTGCTTGCATATTAACTGCACTTTGGTATATCTCCAAAAATATGCTGATTTGCGTTGATTCTAATGTAGGACATTAGAAAGGATGCTTTTAGGGAGTCTTCTCTACAATGTTCAAATGCGATACAGGACATGGAAAATAGGCTGAGAAAAGCTTGTCATGCTCCTGATGCAAAAGTAGATACCGTGCTCAAAGTAAGTCTTAATGGTAGACTTACACCTATTTGGGTAGCTAAACTAAAATTGTTTGTGCAATGAGCTGTTTACGACTTTATGTTGTAAATCCATGTTGTATGTAGGTTCTTGATGATTCTGTGTCCAAATATGAAGCAACGTGTCAAGGTCCTGAAAAATGGAGAAAGCTATTAGTCTTCTTACAACAAAGGTTTGTATCCATAGTTCTTACTGAAAGACCTCCATTTAGGAATGTATATGTGATTCATTTTGAATTTTGCAGTTTGGAGGGTCCACTTGCTGATCTCATCAATAAACAAATAGACCAAATTGGGTCAGAGAAAACTGCACTTGCATTGAAGTGTCGTTCCATTGAGGATAAGATGAGTTTCCTTAACAAACAACTGGAAGCTAGTGAGAAGTTTAAATCTGAATATTTGAAGCGCTATGAAGATGCCACTAGTGACAAGAAGAAGCTTGCAGAAGATTATGCAAGCCGTATTACAAATTTGCAGAGTAAACATAGTACGTTAGAAGAAAGATATGCCAGCCTATCAAAAGCATTAGATTCTACTAGAACTGAGTCCATGGAATGGAAAAGGAAATATGAGCAGGTACTTTCGAAACAGAAGGCTGAGGAGGAACAGGCAAATGCAGAGATAAGTATTCTGAAGTCGAGAACTAGTGCTGCAGAAGCAAGGGTTAATGCTGCCAAAGAGCAAGCTGAATCTGCTCAAGAGGAGGCAGAGGAGTGGAGACGTAAATACGGCATTGCTGCCAAGGAAGCAAAGAATGCTCTTGAGAAGGCAGCAGCTGTCCAAGAGCGCACTAACAAGCAAGCACAATTGAGAGAAGATAATTTACGGGATGAATTTTCGAGTACTTTGGCTAATAAGGTGAATTTCTACTTAACAGACTGATGCTAGTTATTGCCTTCATTTTCTTTTGCTTCTCTTCCCTCCACCTTAAAACTAAGGGTGGTAATTGGGCGGGTCATAATGGGTCAAGACCCAACCCAACCCAAATTTGTTTGGGTCAAAACGGGTTGGGTCAAAATGGGTCAAGACCCAACCCAATTTTTACTAAGCTTAATTGTTTTATTTGTTCTTTTAAACTATTTTAGTACCTAATAAAATAATTTTTTTTTTATTATGGCTATATATAACATATCAAATTGTAAAAAAAAAAGTTTTTAAAAAATATTTTAACAAGATTTCTCACGAGCCCATTCGGGTTACATATCAACCCAATTTTTAATGGGTTGGGTTGAAATGGGTTGAGCTAATGAATGGTCGGGTCAATAACCAATCCAAACTTAAACGGGTTGGGCGGGTTGGACAAGTTGGGTTTGATTTTGCCACCCCTACTTAAAACCTCAGTAAAATGTTAAAATGGTGCCCAACTCCGTGCAATTATGTTTTCTCTTGTACTTTACTTGTTGGACTGTGACGGCTGACTTGCTTGGTGTTCTGAAATGATAATTGAGATTCTTACCTTTTCTTTTCTGTACAGTAATTGAGATTTTTGTCTTCTTGTCAAACTGCAGGAAGAGGAGATTAAGGAGAAGGCAGCGAAACTTGAGCAGGCTGAGCAGCGTTTGTCAACATTAAATTTGGAGTTGAAGGTCTGCGTATGCTATATAAAACTAATTTACGAGTATCTTCACCTGATTTGTGCATGGGTTTCTTGTTTTTTTTTTAAAACTATAGGATGGAGAAAAATGTGTGAGAAAGACGGGGCTTTGGAGAGACATGTTTAACTTGATTTAAGCTGACCTGTAAATTCCATGCTTTCAAAAGAAGTCACTACCTCCATCCAATATCTGTTCATTAGATTTATGAAAAGTTGTCTCCCAGCTCTGTAATTATTAGTAGACATGTATTTTGGCATTTGTGTATTGGTCATGGATAGCCTATTTTAGATAGTTTGTCGCTGTGCTGGTGCATACCATGCAGGATGGTTGTCATATACCTGACATAGCTCCTTATAATATGAGAAGAGTAGTCCATTAGATCTTCATATTTATATCTCACTTCATAAAAAGCCAACTTGTTGCTCTAGCACCATGACTCATTATGCACGTGTACATTGTGTATAGTTAGCCCAATATATGCGCAAGTTCTTGTACTAGTGACATACTCTACCTACTCAAAAATAATAATAATGTATTTTTACTAATGTCTATACTAAGATCTTTACCTTACACAGGTTGCTGAGTCAAAGATAAAGAACTATGATCTGGAAGTCTCGTCCTTAAAGCGTGAAATTAAGGAATTTGGTGAAAGGTTGGAGCGCATCAATGCTACTGCACAATCATTTGAAAGAGAAGTAAGGATTCTGGAACAGGAGAAAGTTCATCTGGAGCAGAAGTATCGGTCTGAGTTGAGTAGATTTGAAGATGTGCAGGATAGATTTAAATCAGCTGAAAGAGAGGCGAAAAGAGCAACTGAGCTGGCTGATAAAGCAAGGGTTGAAGCAGCTACTGCCCAGAAAGAAAAGAGTGAAATCCATCGAGTAGCTATGGAAAGGTTGGCTCAGATTGAGAGGAATGAGAGAAATATACAAAACTTGGAGAGGCAAAGAGATGACTTGGCCGATGAATTAGAGAGGTTTCGTGCATCTGAGTTTGATGCGCAGTCAAAAGTTACAACTTTGGAGGCCAGAGTCGAAGAAAGGGAAAAGGAAATTGAATCACTTCTGAAATCAAATAATGAACAGAGAGCCAGTACTGTGCAAGTCCTTGAGAGTTTGTTGGGGACTGAGCGTGCTGCGCGTGCTGAGGCAAACAACAGGGCAGAAGCACTATCTGTTCAGTTGCAAACTACACAAGGAAAGCTGGATCTTCTTCAGCAACAGTTAACTAAAGTTCGGCTGAATGAAACAGCATTAGATAGCAAACTTAGAACTGCTTCCCATGGAAAACGTGCCAGGATAGAAGAATATGAAGCCGGTGTTGAATCTGTTCTTGATAGGGGCACAAATGATAGAGTAACCAGGGGAAATAAGAGGTCAAAGAGTACAACCAGCCCCATGGCAGTCACCTGCCCAGAAGAGGAAGTCTCCGAGTTTAGGGGATATGATGTTACTAGTAGTCAACAAACAAATACCGAGGATTATACTAAATACACGGTGCAGAAACTGAAGCAAGAGCTCACAAAGCATAACTTTGGTGCTGAACTGCTCCTATTGAAAAATCCCAACAAGAAGGATATTCTAGCTTTATATGAGAAGTGTGTTCTCCAGAAATCGTAACTTCCACTCTGCTTTGTAGAAAGGTTTCAAGTAACTCACCAACAAATTTGACCAGGTGACATTCTCTGACATCTTAGGAGATTTTAAATGGAGATCTTTGGCACACTTCCTGTTGACACAAGCTGGTACAACTGCTGACTTACTCATTGATGTAACTTCAGACTGTTTTCCGATCTGGGGTGTATCCTCTACTGGTGGTTCATAGAACACATTGTTGTTTGTTCGCTGTGCTTAGTGAGCTGCTGCGACTCACAGTTGAAATTGGTGTATTGAGAGAACACTACTAGTATGTGAAGTCACCCCTTGTTTTTGGGCTGACTCTAGGTTTTAAGTTTGTTTGATTCTTTTCTTCTTCCCCTGTTTGAGTTGTTAATGTTTGGTACTTGGTAGGATTAGGTTAGGTAAATCCCAGTTCCCAGGAGTCAGGACAAGCATGTTGTGTAAGAATTCCCGCTGAGGTAGTGGATTTTTTCCCCCACTTTTCTTCATTTCCTGAAAGCTGTTGTTGATTTTTGTCAACTGAAAATCAGAATTATTTATTAGGTATGCATGTTTTTCTTAATTTAGTATTTAGTTGTCATAACTCATATATACGTCTTAAAAGGGGCTTTACTGAGAAGCATTAACGCTTCTTGAGGGTTTTGCTATCCATTTCACTTGTGCAATTATCAAATATTTAATGTTTTGGCTCAATAGTTTGCAACTAACAAAAGATAAATGTAAAATTACCTTGTCCACCTATTGCCTCCTAGATACCCTTGCCGTTGTTTTCTTATTTCGAAATATTCCTTAGATTGAGTATTGACTAAATGGAACTTAAGTAGAACGTGACACCATATAAGTGGTCCACATGGATTTGGTAATTTTAGTACAATGACCGTGATGAACAGTCTGCAACTAAAAAGCAAACCCACACAAAATCTTATTCTCTCTTTAAATTTTAAAAAGATTAAATAAATTTTGAGGAGTTAAAACCTACAGTTGCTTCATTTTTGTTCTAAAGATTTGAGGATTTAAAATCTTCCACCAGTATTTTTTAATTAAAAAACCCTTTCTACTTTTGAAAAAATGATTTGTTCCTAACTTATTAGAATTCTCTAGATGATGTGATCCATTTACTAATACATAGACGTGGGCATAAATATTGAAAAATAAAAAAAAAATTGATTCAAATTAAACTAATTCTATTTTTCGGTGTCGGTTCTTTGATTTTTCGATTTGGTGTCGGCTCTTTTTTCTGGAACTTCGATTCTTCTGTTCGGTGTTCGGTAATTATGGTGCACCAAAGAATCAAAGTTTTATTAAATAAATTTAAAATAATATTTTAAATTATATTACTTATATATTTTTGGCTCAAAACATTTTAATTTTATTCGTAATTCTATTTTTTTTTCTGTTGATTTGTTGGTAATTCTTGATACTAAACTTAATAACACAGTGACTCTTCGGTCACTAATAAGTAGTCTGGTACAACAAAGGTGTTGATTTCTTTTTGCATCTAAAGTGGTAATTCTTGATTTATTTCCCTATTGATTTCTTGCTTAACATTTTGTTGTTCTTTTTTTCCCTGTTGGTTCTTTTAGGAATTATGCAAGAAGAAAACTGCAAAATAATAAATCAACACAAGAATTTTTTACACCAAAAAACCGTTTTAAAAATACCAAAATAAATCGAACCGAAGTTGAAAAAATTGAACCACGAATCGATCTAGTTTGATTTGAACTATGGTGCATATTTTTCCAAAATTGAACACCAAATAACTGAATCAAATTTTAGCAAAACCAAGCGCCCACCCCTACTAATAAATTTTAAGTTTGTTCTAATTAAATACACTAATAAATTCCTTCAAACTCTAAAATATTAAGTATGATTGTTGGGAGTGGTCGATTTTATGTTTCCAAATGAGATTTAAACCAACGCCGCTTGTAGTTGGAGATAGTACGAGAGAGACTTGCCGTTGATCAATAGAGAAAGGTGTTTTATATGTACTTTAATTTGTAAAACCTCATTAAAGTCTATCGTTAATCATAAGAGTAATTTTTATGCTACGGGATACTTACATATGATTCAATTAAGGTATGAATAATCATAAATTTTATCTTCTTTTTCTTACCAAAAAAATCGTATTAAATAATTTTTTCCTTGCCTGATCATTGGTTATTAAGAAGTATATCTTCTCTTGCTAAAAAGAAAATACACATTCATTTGATCCTGATTCTTATGAATTAAAAAATAGACTAGAGTGGATCGACATGAGCGTAGTCTATAGATAAATGAAGGGTAATTTTAAAATAACTGCAATAATATAGGGTTAGTTTTAGCGCTTATCTGCAAGTTTCAACATATCAATATATGTTTTACTCCTTTGGCTAAAACAAAGTTGATCCGAAGCCTGCTTACGTGCTCTCACAAACTAAAACTCAAAATTCTTGGTAGGCCATATTGTGAAATTGTAATTTAATATAATATCCTCCTAATTAGCGAATAAAATGAAAAGAAGATCAAACAACCAATGTTCTTGATTATCTAATATTGTTCCAAATTGTTTGTTTAATCAAACCAGTAATTAATTTCTATAACCCTAATATCCTTAACTAATTAAACCTTAATATTAATCTTAAGAAGAAAATAAATCCATACTAGTACAAGTCATGAGAATATATATGAATATAAAGAAAATTTAAATTAAGCTCATGAAGACGTAATTGTTCATCATTTACATCTTACATACATAACTCTTGATAAAAATAAAAAAACAAGTGAATAATGAACACTGTATATTGTCTACATTTAAAAAAAAAAATCCCTAATTAAACAAAGAAGACTGATGACTATGCATTACTAAGAAAGTATATTTCTCATTAATCAGTTAAAAATAAACATTCATTTTATTCCTCCATCCAAATTAGTACCTCAAATCTTTTAACTTACTTGACTAGTATTACACACTACAACAACCACCCCAACATTCATTTTCATTTTTATCTTAATAATAACAACTTTCATTTTGCTTCCTACTTTCTCATTTCTCTTTGCTTGCTTCTGAAGGTATAACAAAAGATGAGCTATCACCATGAACAACCAAATTTTGGATTAGCTCATGAGGTGAGCTTTGGCTCTCAACATTATATGAAATGAAAGGATTAGGATTATAATAATCGACGAAATTCGTTGTTTTCAGGACAGGGTTAATAATATTGTTGTCAAGTAATGGTTTTTTTATGCTTAATGATCCACATTGTCTAGGTTGTGTTTGGTAGAAAACTTTTGAAACAACTAATTCTCCATCTTTTTCTTCCTCATTTCCACCTAAGTGATATTGGTGCATTACCCAATTTGTCTTCTCAGGCTTTCTTTGCCTACCATAATTTGTGTAGAGTACCAAAATTTTCTTGTAACCTTTGAGTACTCCACCTATATAAACTGGTCTGGTTTTACCTGTCTTGTGCCATCTTGTTTCACCACCATCAATTTCAGTGTGTACCTTTCGACGTTTTCTAGTCCCCGTCGTGTATGCTTTCGATGGACGATGAAAGAAGTGACGCACTTGACCATCTTTGCTCACTCCTGCATGCAATGGCGTATCCAGAATTTTAAGTAAGACAATACAAAATTCTAACTATATCTAATGTACCACCATTGATCATCCCTAGCTAGGAATGAATGTTTTATAAGAAAAATACATACAACTTTCTAAGAAGTAGCAGGTACTCAATAGAATAGTTATGGTGCAAGTAAATTATTTTTGAACACCATCATTATAAACAAAAATCTATAACAGTTTTTTAAGAGGTAGAAAGTACTCAATGGAATAATCAAAGGGGTAACTTGTTTTGACACCACCATTGGGAAAAAAAATCTAATAATAAAATTCATAGTATGTTGCATAAGGTACACTCCATTGACATTGGTATCTTGAATATCTTTTTACCAAATAGGTAACTTAGCTCCCTTAACCAAGTATTTTCCACTTTTGGATTATTGAAGAAAGAATGAAATTCTCAATCCAGTTGGCAGTTGGCACCTTCAACAGCTAGCCACTAAAGGGTATTTTGTTAGTAACAACTTCTCAACCCAAGTGACTAAAAAGGCTGATATTAATAGAATAAAAAGCCAAAAAATGAGGAAAAGGAAACAGCTCATTAACAAAAAAATTCCAAGAAATGAATGAAACAAGTTTAGAATAATCCAAATGCTATAGAAAATTACTAACTTTTACAACCAAATTGTCTCACTTGGGAAATTTCCTAAACCATAAATTATTGCAGTAACTAAATGTGACATGAAAGAATTATCCCCATAGGTTGAAGATTTCTCACGAAAACAAGAAACAAGAAAAAAGAAAGATTATTAATAGTACTAAATAATTTTTTTTTAAAATTGCCTACTAAATTTAGAAAAATTCTAATTTAATAATGCTAAGTGTGACCCACTCTAATAACAAATCCGAATATAAATCCTAGAAGGAATAAAATCCGGACAAGAAAACATCATGAATCTTCTTAGTAATTTCACTACTTCCTCCTTTTTATTTTTGTAAATTTAGATACATTATTTTTTAAATCTTAAACTCCACCAGTATGACCTTGTTTACATTATTGTTCCACGACCCAGATAAAGTGGGCGTTATAGTTTTCGCATTACCACAAAACCATATCGAATATATAGTTGATTTGGATCTTCTAACCAATATGAATTACTATTTTGGCTATTACCTTCTTCATTACTATTTTCTCGTTCACAAGAATATATATCATGGTTAATGGATACTTGTGGTAGGTTAATAACCAGTGTAATAAGCTTATATCCTATTGGATGATTGTTACATATTGTTTTATAATGTATCATGTAGTATTATACCTTATTGTTTTAATGAATACCACAATTTAATGAAACTACAAAAAAATAGCGTACGAGCTGGGTAGATCTAATATAAAAAGATAACGGCACGATTGACCAAATCAATCCTTTCACAAAATGAAAATTTTCATTATCACCCAACAATGATATATAGGACATAATAGAATTGTAGTAACAATCAAAATAAACTAACGAAAACAATACCATAGATAACAACCATCCAAACAAGCTGTTAGTCATTTATGATTTATATTGATGTAAATATATATGATTTTAGAATATTAATGAAAGAATTATTACCTGGTAATTTCTGTGGATGAGTGTAGCAAATACCATTTTGTCCATCAATGGTCAATATGAAATCATCAATAAGGGGATGAATTTTATGAGTATCTGAAAGGACTTTTGCTTCTAAATGCTCAAGAATCTCTCCATCTGATGGATCAAACTTCACTCCAGCTGGTAGACCAGGCAAATCATGTAGTATTCCCCTCTATTTTCATTACACACACAAAATTAATTTTTGTACCAACTTAGAGCCTATTTGGATTCGCTTTTGCTTTTGGCTTATCTTCAACATTTTACCTTAAAATCAAGTGTTTATAAACACCTTTTTAATTTATTCAAACACTTCAAAAGTGCTTAAAAGTTATTTTGGTTTAAAAACACATAAAATAAGTCAATTCAAACAAGCTCTTACAATTACTGCCTCAATCTCAATTTATGTGATTGATACAGTACTTTTGAAGTTTGAATCCAATTGAGACAGAGAGGGAGTAGTATTTAATTAGGAAAGTTGAAATAAGAAGTATCATCAGTACCTGATGTTGAAGGTGTATGTTATTTCCACATGATGGACAAGTTATGAATCTAGTTTTTGATGTGATCTTAATAACATTATTTTCCTGATCTTCTTCTTCTGATGATGATGATATTATTGGGAGGCCGGCTGTTGATTGACTGCACCATGTCATATTTCTACTAACATCAATCCCAAATTTAATTTGATTGATTTCTACAACATACACACAAAAAAAAATATAATTAATTAAGAAGATGAGGAGAATAAATATTAAAAATTAAAGCACGTTTTTGAAGTGAACAACTTTTTGTTAGGGAAGGAATTGAGTTCTCTCTTACTTTTAGTTTCTAATTCTCTTCTGTTTGATGGAAATGGAGTACTGTTCTTGTGCTGCTGTGTTAAAACCAGTAAAAGAGAGAGAAAATAACGAGAGGAAGAAAAAAGGTCCGATATTTCTGTGAAAGGAACAAGCTTGGAATTAAGAATTTATTTAATGAAGAAAAACGAAAAAAGAAAATTAGTTGCTTGGACGTCAAGTTTGGTTATCTGAATATGTATACATACACATGTACCACAATAAATATTACTTTTCCCGTTTTAATTAGTTTATCATAATTTAATTTGATATAGAGTTTAAGAAAGTAAAAAAAATAAAAAAAATTGTTATTTTAAATTAAAGATATGTCAAATGAATCAAAATGTTCTTTAATCTCATTACTTTAAATATGATAAGTGAAAAGTTAAAATTAAAATGGAGAGAATACTATTAACAATTATCAAGTTAGCTTTTCTTACTATTCCACGATTCTTAATCTCTATATATTTATCTATAACTGTAGAAAAGAACTATTGTTATGGAATGGAATATTCTAATTCAAATTTAAATTAGTCAGACTCTAAACTCTAATTATGCAGGTACGAATACTAAATGAAAAATAACGAAAGAAAGTATTGTAAATTGGTGGAGGATTTAATTAGGATTTGATAATAATTAATTAGATTTACAGTTAATTCTAATTTGTATAAATATTTAATATGAATTTATATAAGATATAAGCAAAAATGATTAAATTTATGTAAATTCATAGATTACATTATAGATCCATCCCTACTAAAAATAAAGGTTTTATTTACTTAACTAATATGAAATTAAGGAAATAGCAGTATAAGTATAGTAGAGTGTAGAGGGGGTCAATGAGAAATTCTTGTGTAGGACATTTCACCTCTTTTAGGTTCATGACCCTAACAAGAAGAAAGAGAGAGAGTGTTTTAATTAGCTGCAGTGTCAACCTAGAGTGTTCTTAAAGCTATAATATATATATATAAGATAGATAGGTAATTAAAGGTTTGGTATATATATACGTACGTACCAACAAATGTGAAAGTAACAAACGCTGAATTACAACCTAACTTTATTTGTATTCTTATACTCTTTCATGACCAACTAATAATCTAAAAATCATCGAGGGATATGATGAAATGGATGCGATTCATCTATTCTTAATTATAAGTTTTAAGTTCGAACTTTAAAAATGAAAATTATTCAGTGAATATTTCATATCTCCTGATTTTTTAATAATGAATTCTATACCACATGAATTAATTCAAAATTAATCGGGATATTTGTATTGGTAAAGTACTATATTTGATGTATACCTTTACAGTCACTATATTGAACATATTGTTCATTGTCTTTGATTCCCGGTGCTTCTTTCTCACGAGCTAGTATTCAACAGCGTTGTCAGAATAAAGTCTTGCACAATTCTTAAAAAAAATTAATAAAAGATGCAATTTGACTAATATAATCCTACTATAAATTTTCTTTAATCATTATGGAAATTAGTTCTATTAATGAATTATTAAATTTATACATTAAATATCATAGATTGATGTGTTTTGTATTGAATGATGGGCAAAAAATATCAAAAATTTAACAAGAAGTAGTCTTATAACTTTAAAATGGCCTTTTTGTAAACTTTAGCAATAGAGTAGAGTTGTAATAATAACTTTTTTCACATTTCAAAATGACTTAATCACTAAGGGTAGAATTGGAAAAAGGTGATTAATTATTTCTTGATTGTTTAAATTGACAATTAATTTGAGATAACTATTTTTAATATACCTTACAACTAAAATAAAATGGAGGGAGTATTCATTTTCCGGAAATGGTCCAGTATCGAAATATATATATTGGATTCTTGGTCGAATCAATTTCGACTTTATTAATTTCATATGGTAGATAACAATTAATCATCCCATAGGACAGAAGAAAATGAAGAACCGAGAGTCGCAGAACATGCATAAATTTTTATTCTAAAGTCGATGGACAATCGAATTATTTAGGTGGAAATTAGATTCATAGGTCTTTCTTTTGATAACGACAACAGAAAAATTGTAAAATTTCACGTTATAAAAACTTGTAGCAGCCGACACGTTTAGGAATTATAGGATAGCAGTATTTTATAAGTCGTTGTCTAATCGAAATGGTGGTCATTAATTAGATTATTATGAAACTGAAGCTTATCAGGGAAGCCACGCAACATAAAGCTTTACGAAGAAGATTTGGTTTTTAGGGTTTTATTTTAACCTACGGACAGAGTTTTTTCCAGGTATAAAATCCTGATTATATTGTCAGAGACAACTCCGTCGAATTTTCTTCTACTTAATTCCAAAGATCACGAACTTAATTTGTAAGTTTGACTAATTATTGTAACATTTCTTTGGGTCAATTAACATTCAATTATAAGCTATTCTACGGGACCACTTACTTGTTACATTTTTAATTTACAGATCCTTAAGAAATTATGTATTTTGACTTTTATGCCCTTATTCATTATCTTTAATTATTTAAAATGTTAATCATTCTTTCATAAATATAGTATTATTTCTTTTATCTATCTTCAATAAATAAAAAGAGAGTTAATCTAATTAAGCAATCACAATAATGAAGTGTGTTTATTGTTTACATACTCTTCACTTAGATTTTTTTTTTGCTAATTAGTCAATATTTATTACCTTCAATAATAATTATATTATTAATTAAGATAACATTAAAAAAATATACTTAGGTTATATCTTGATTTTCTGAAATGATAACTATTTCGGACCATCTACTTATAATTGGAATGACAAGTAAAGTAGTCTGGAGGAGTACTATATACTACTAGTTAAGGGGATTTAATCAAGGCATTTCAAGAGAGGTTATTGAAGAAATACGAGATATTTTCCCACTCACTAAGGAGTATATGCCCATATTCAATATTCAAAAGCTAACTAATGCAATAAACTCTAAATGTTTCACCCTTCGTTTACGAAAAACAATTTAACTAATCTTTAAATCTAAATTGAATTAATTAGATTAATTTAATAAATAAAATTTGAAATTAACTAAATATTTAAAAATTATATGAAAAATTTTATAATTAAGTTGCAATTCTTCACATATTAATATGACCAAAAAAATAATTAAAATGTTGGTAACAATTCTTTCATTTTAACTTTCGATAAAATAAAATGTGACAAATAAAAATAAACGGAAAAAATACTATTTATAGTCACTATTGTAATGTAAAAATAGCCCTTGACTAACTTGCACCTTCAATTGAACTTTTAAGCTTGACCTTTATTCCTTTTGGAGGAATTTATATGACTTGATATCATCTTGAACTTCCCCTTGCATTGATTGTTAATCCACTTGTATTAGTGTTCGTAATTAGAGAAAGCTAAATATATCACATTTTTAAAAATTTGTTAGTAATTTTATTTAGATATTTAAATACGTGATAAAGTGTTCCTACTTCCTATTAGACACTTTTCATTCATATTTTGAAAAAGTTTATGCGTATATTCACAAGCGTTCATTACGTAGATAAGTTAATCACACAAAATATGACACCTCCTTTAATTATACACGTCAACAACAAGTGGAACAACATATTTTTTCCAGCTTGTTCATGAGCATAATGTGGATAAACTAGATTATGAATGGAAATCATGCCCAGCTAGAAAACTAATTAATTTGTGATTGCTATATTGATGTTTTATAAATATGATTTTCAAATTAATCTGTAGTTATTTTGTCAATTCAATCAGGTACTTGATTGTTTTTGAGTGTTTCAAATATGTAAGCAGCAGAGAACAGAACACTTGCGTTTTTACTGGAGTATTTATTAATGTTCATCTGTTGAAGAATGGTTCTTAATGATTTTTTAAAATATCAAACTTGCAGTGTTGTGTATAGTCTGCAGAGTGCAGACAATTGTTTGTTTGGACAAAACTATACTATATTAGCTAGTTGTGGATAAGAACATATCTGGAAACGAAGTCGAAAAATAGCTGAAGGACAATCTTTCAACTCTAGTACATTGATTGTAGATATTTTTTTGTAGGTGGGGATTGGGAAACATGATCATGTAAATGTTACTAGAGATTAAGGAACACCATATAGATGGTTTTGAGGGCCATTATCACCCCGAACTTGTGAACAACTCCTTTTCTCTCTTCTTCAATCGATGTCTAAACTCGAAAGAAGGAACTACTAGAGTAATAAACATGTAGTCACTTTCCTGCTGTATTCTCAGAGGACAAACAAGGTTGATTCTTGTCTCTCTCGAATAAATAATCGGTGATCGAGGTTTGCAAGAGAAGTATGTGGCTGCACAAGTTTTTATTAGTAGGGTACCAAGATATTCCAAAAGAAGTGATTGATAAATGGTAGCTTAGTTGTTTTTAGTACAAAAATTTAGGATGATATATCTGCAACTAAGCATGTTCCTCCTTATATTATATGGTAACTCTATCTATCTGATCGTCTGCAAATCAAAATAGCCTGTTGGTCACTAAACCTCATCGCTTAATTACTTAAGTGGTGAGCCAATAGCAATCAGAAAAATCTGGTTGCTATTGAACTTTAGGGACTAGAATCAGACTTTTTAGGGACCTTTTTTTATTGTTAATACCCGGCTCTCTTGTAGTAAAACCTAAAAGCTAACTTATGAGTAGAAGATTGTCCAAGACTATATAAATAGGAAACAACCCATCATTGTACCAGTATGTCACACTTAACAGCCCCACACACTTAGGTTTGTCAATAAGAGCATGAAACAATATAACATGAGGGTCCAACATTATGATACACAATAACATCAATGGATCTTGCTCTTATAGCATGTTAAGACAATGACCTCATGAGGGGGGATTATCCAAGACCATCTAATGAAACAGACAAATAACCCATCCCTCAATGAAGGAAGGAGAAGACACGGATATAACAAATCCTTGAAGGGGGCTTTTGTCTGAGTTGGAGCTCCATGTCCGCAACTATATAATTTTTTTAAGCTGATGGGTAGGGGCTTAATTGCCTGGTTAATGGCAAGGACAATTTTGGTCCAAAAACAAAATGGACAACAAAATTGTGTTATTTCAGAGGTATTTTTGACCCTTTTCACAATACTCAATGATTCTATTAGAATAAAAGGCCCTGCTGAGGCTTAAAAACTAATTGTTCCTCATTTTGATCAAGGATTCGACAACAAAAATAAAAAATAAAAAATAATGAGGTTAGGAGACATTGAGTTTTGTGATTTTAAATAGAAATCATGCATGAAATAAGAAGTATTGATTACAAAGTGATATGCAAAAAGAAAATAACTATAATGATGTGCTGAAACATAACAGAACAATTCAACATACAATTTATTTCATTTGGGAGAAACAGGACTTTTAAAAGGACAAAGAAGTTGTTTGCCTATGATTTTGTAGTGGTTGACACACCAAATTTAAAGCTTGAGCCTCTTAGCTTTTCTTCTGTGATATGATCCATTCTTTCTGTCATGTTAGATGTTAGATGATTCTTCCAATCTCCGGGTTTACCCTTCCTGAAATAAGCGCTGTTATCTATCTGCAAAGAGGCTAGTGGACGATTCTTTTCATTCTTAATCACCTCCTAATTGCTCAAGTTGTCAAAACTACATAATTTGACGATCCTTTCTGGTACCCTTTCTCCTTCTTCATCCCATGAAAATGGTTTTCCCATGAACTAAGCCAATTTTCTCACGTAGAACAATGTGTCTTTTGTTAATTCTTCATATTTGAGAAACAATAGTGATTCTGGCTTGTCTAAACTTTGTTTCCAGTACCCCAAAACATGATCCCAGTACGGTCCCCATATTGTTTTCCCTTCACAGAACAACTCGAACTCTTCCTCAAAGGAAATTAACAATTCTGTTGCTCTATCCGACTCTCCTTGCTGCAGCCACCTAAATCTTTGCATGAAATGCCAAAGAGAAATGAAAGTGTCCTTAGGTTCCCTACACAAGTAGATCATCTTTGTACCGTCTAAGGACTGGACAGATTTGGGTAAAGCATCGAAAGGCAAATGAGTGGCTATAAGAGGAATATTTTGAGCGTCAATATTAGGATTTTTGGCAAGATCAAATTCCAATGAAGGGATGAGAGCATGAGGAAGATTAGTAAGCAAAGGGTTGTTTTCCATATTAAAACGATCTCTAGTTGCAATCGCGTAACACAGAACTTTGAGCCATGTGCAACCAGTTTTAGGAGCACTGCACATGTATATATCATTCCATGAAGACTTGAAGTTTTCTTATGCTGAAATGATAGCTTGAAGCATTGAAAGTGGTTACCAAAAGCCTTGGTACTGATACAAATCCATGGAATCATTCGACCCTTTTTCCTTTGGAAGCATTGATATAAGCTTCTTGAATTTAGAGTCAGCTTCTTCTTCTTCTTCTTCTTCGGTAAAATGAGAGAGGGTTTTGGTCATGTTGTTGATGGGGGAAGAATCCATGAAGGTTGAAGCAAATACTGGCTCTAGCTAGCTAGCTTATAAGGGAATTAAGAGAAGATAATAGGTGGATCATGGATGAGGAACTATAGGGCCTTTTATAATGAATTGGGTTGTGAGAGTTTCTCTTTTTTTCCTTACAAAATACTACTCTTTTCTCAAGTTTATGTTCGTCGAAGCATAACACTTTGTTTATATTTGAAACTTCTTCAACTTTAAACTTTATATTTTACTAGCATGCTTTTTAACAAAAGTAATTTTATATTTAGGGCTCGAATTCGAAATCTTTAATTAAAGATAAAAAAGATACTTACCACACTCCAGCACTACCTTTGTTGGTGAGATTCTTCGACCTAAATCCTTGACGAGTGATTCAATTCCACTAATCATTTTATAGCATCTACTCTGTCACTCTGCATAATTTTTTTCTGCTCAAATTTGACTTTCAAATGTCAAAGCTCTGATCTGGCTGGATCATTTCTACGTAAAGTATTTGACGTAGCCACATGTAATTGCAATAAGTATTTCCTTCATGATTTTCGGGTCATCGGTTTTATGGCTACGGCAAATGTTTTTTTTTTTTATAGTTATATGATCTTTTTCATATAAAATATTGTAGAATTATTATTTCTTATTTAACTTAATATAAATCATGTCTTCACATTTTTCTTCAGTATTCATCACAATGCATGTATCTTTGAAGCTCTATCTCTACTTTTAACAAACAACTAATTTTAATTCACTTATAAATATCCATTTTGGGGTGAAGACGGGGACATGAAATCATGAGATGGAGAGAACAAATAAGAAGTGTGCCATGTATTGACTGTTCCCTCATGGCGGTAAAATGGTTTTCATTATAAAACTTCTTCTTCAACGAACCATCTCCAAGTAAATCTGACAATAAATAAGCTCGAAACGTGTTTACATATTCAACTTCAATTTGGTCATGCGATATGAAGTCATGATTTTAAATTAGTGTGTGGACATGTGATTCAAAATCATCATGATTTCAAATTTCAAATTCTCAAAAAAAAAATGATTTGATTTCAAATAATGATTTCAATTTTTTTAAAATATAAAACTTGATCCGTAGGTTTATATTTTGTAAATAAAAGACTCAGGATTTTAAATTTTACAAAAAAAAGATTCATGTTTGGCGTGAAGAGATAAGATTATACGGAAGCATAACTAGTTACTACTATTATTGACTAGTGAATTTTATAAAATTATGTGTATTTGAAAGTTCTTAGAGCTTGTTTGGATTGACTTATTTAAAGTGTTTTTAAGTAAAAACGTCTTTTAAGAATTTTTAGAGTGTTTGGGTAAATTAAAAAAAGTGCTTATAAGCACTTAGTTTTAAGTTAAAATAGTAAAAATAAGTCAAAAATCATAAGTTAGAATTTCTAGCTTATGGCTTATAAGTCAAAAGCCAAAAGCCAATCCAAGTAGGCTCTTAATCGCAAATATTTATAAAGGAAATATGAGAATATGTGATTTATTAATGTGGCACCTTAGGATATTTGAATATCTTATTTATGAACTATAATATGTCTCATTTGATAAGATTGTATGATAATTTAAAAACTTTTAATAATACTCATAATTTATGAATTTTTCATGTTTATAAAAAAAATACGATTTAAGAAATTCAAACAAAATTTTAGTTTTGAATCAATCTGAATTCAATTCATAATTTTCATATCCAAATTGATTTAATTATCTTTCTGTCCCACTAATGGACCTTAGAATGAGCAAATCATTGGAAGTTTTGGCGTTGACTTGATCTTAAAGAAAGTTAGGATGTTGAAGCAATAATGGGGAAGAATTAAAGAGCCACCAAAAATTGTGAGGAAATTTTGAAGGCTGAAAATGAAAGGATATTAGGAATGTATTTACATATTAAATTTAGATTGGTCGTGCAATATGAAGTCATGATTTTAAATTAGTGTGTGGATATGCGATTCGAAATTATAATTTGATATCGTAATTTTAAATTTTAAACTTTCAAAAATAGGGGGAAAAACATGATTTGGGATTTCAAACACGTGAGGAGATTATATTACTCCCTCCGTCCCATTTTATGTGGCTTTATTTGACTTGACACAATATTTTTTTTAAAAAAAAAACTTTTTAAACTTGTGATCTAAAACAATTCTTAAATATTAGTATGAATTATTCACTCATTTGATAAAATTGTATAAATAATTGAAATTTTTTTGATAGTACTCATAACTTGTGAAGTAAAAAATACGATTTGACAAATTCAAATTATATGTCCAAACAAAATTTTAACTTTGAATCATAACTTCATATTGCATATCCAAATTCGTTTAATTATCCTTCTATCCCACTAAACGAACCTTAGAATTTTCATTCTTTAACATAAGTGATGAATGGATGAAAGTTTTGGCGTTGACTTGATATAAAAGAAAGTTAGGATGTTGAAGCAATAATGAGGAAGAATTAAAGAGCCACCAAATATTCTGAGGAAATTTAAAAAGCTGAAAATGAAAGGATATTGGGAATGGGCCACCTGGAGTATTAAAGCCCGAGTAAATACTGACAAAGGTGCAGTATTTGGGCCCACAATGAAACTGGATTTGTAATTTGGGCCTGTTTCCGTGTACACGTGCATGGGCCTATCAAAATGGAGTGTCATCCCCAGGTTTTACATGGCCATGGCCTAATTATTCGGAAAGCAAAGAAGATATGAGCGACAACTGGTTTTATTACGGGACAGCTTATTATGTTCGTATCAATCTATTATGCGCCTCGATATCTATCATTAGATAGACCTTATATAATAATTATTCTAGCTCTATCATATCTTTTGTTTCATTTCTTCTACAACAATCACAAACACTTTTTTTATAACAGAGCATAAATTTATTTTTTTACATTATCCATATATCTCACGTCTTTAAAGAACTTCGGTTCCTATAGACATAATTTTGATTTCTAAGGTGAAAAATTAAAGGCCAACCAATTTGAAGGGCAAATCGTGCAATTAGAAAGCAACAACCGCAAAAACTCGATTAAGTTCATAGCAGACCAACCACCTTAATTGTAAAAATTAAAGAGAGAAAGAGGCTGAGATAAATTTTCTGTGTGTTTTATTGATGCTATGTACATTAGTTTATATAGAGTTATACAATAGAGACAAGAAGACATGGGCTACAAAATTTGTACAAAAATTCTACTCTACTTGCCCATAACTGTATGGCCATAAATATATTAAATGTACCATGTTAAATTTGCTTGTGGTATTTTATATATATATGTGGAGAAGAATTCTCCACGTGTATATGCCCAGGGAATTTGGGCTGAAGAGTTTTAAAACTCTTCAGCTTCTTCTGTTGTCCTCATCTCTTTCTCTTCTTCTCTTTCTCTTCTTTTTCTTTGGTTTTCAGCTTCCATCGCCTTCTTCCTTCTTCTTCTCTTCTTCTGCTTTGGTGCAGTATTCCTCTTCTCCAACACTAATTCCAAATTGGGTACATTTAACACCTTCATATGAATTGGGACGAAGGAAAAAAATATATTTTTTATATATATTTCATGATGATCATACATCAGATTAGTCGAGATCCAATGCGCATACGATGGGCAATCAAAAAAACTCATACACCATGACATAAATATGAATAGAAATATTAGTTATTTACATGATTAAGGGGTCGTTTGGTATAGTGTATTAGTTATTATACTTGTATTAATTATACATACATTATTCTTATGCATTGTGTGGTTTGGTGTATTAAAAATAACAATATTGCATAAAAATATTTATTTACAAAGATATTCTAAACAATTATAGTGAAAAAGATGTAAAAAGGGTTTTGAAGGGTAATTGGATCTTTAGCCATGCTAATGCCTGCATTAACTCACCTTTCTAGGTATTAATAATACACTCCTTATTACAGAATATAGTGTACAACTAATATATATCAAATAAAATGTTACTAATACACAAAGTTAATGCATGCATTATTTTTGCTAATACATTCTTCGAAAAAGGGCCTAAAATGTCCTTTAATTAAATAATTTGAATAATTTTTTTAAACACGTGGCGGTCTTCTGCTTTGGTGCAGTATTCCTCTTCTCCAACATCCCCCCTCAAGTTGGAGGGGAGTGTGAGCACCTGCAACTTGCGCAGGATCGCCTGATGAGAAACCCCAGAAAGGGGCTTAGTGAAGAGATCGCCAAGTTGGTCTTTGGAAGGAACAAATGAGAGTGAAATCAAACCAGATTGAAACTGTTGGCGCACAAAGTGACAATCTAGCTCAACATGTTTGGTGCGCTCATGAAAGACCGGATTTCGAGCTATATGGATGGATGCTTGACTGTCTGTGCGTAGCTAAATCGGAAGAGAAATCAGAGCAGAAAGATCTTTAAGAAGGCGAACTAACCAAGTAAGTTCAGCAGTAACACGACGCATGGACCTGTATTCTGCTTCTGCGGAGGACAAGGAGATCGAGATTTGTTTCTTCGATTTCCAAGAGATTGGAGCTCCTCCGAGGGTAATAAAAAAACTACTGACCGATTTGCGTGAATCTTTACAGGATGCCCAGTCCGCATCGCAAAAGGCCAGTAAGGAAAATGATGGATCGGAAGAAAGTAGGATGCCTTGAGCTGGATCTGTGCTCAGGTAGCGTAAAACGCGTAAGGCAACCGAGAAATGAGACAAACAGGGTCGTTGCATGTATTGACTCAGAGCAAGAACAGCAAAGCATAGATCTGGGCGAGTGTTGGTCAAATAATTCAATTTGCCAACCAAGTGACGATAAAGAGTGGGATTATCCAAGCGAGGACTGTCGTCTGCTCGAAGCTTGAAAGAGGGATCCAGCGGAGAATTGACTGAAGGCAGATGAAAGACATCGAATTCATGAAGAAGGTCCATGGTAAACTGCCGTTGATTTACAATAAAACCTTGATCTTCTCTCAAAATTTCCATGCCAAGAAAATGATGAATTTGTCCTAGGTTTTTGACTCTGAATTCTGTGTTGAGAAAGCATTTGATATTGTCGAGTTCATACAAATCATTTCCAGTGAAGAGAATATCGTCGACATATACTGCTAAGATAGAAGTAAGTGTCCCATTGTGTTTGAAAAAGAGGGAGTAATCATTTAAAGATGAGGAATAGCCTTTGAAAGCTAAGGCTCCTGCAAGTCGATCATACCACTACCGGGAAGCTTGCTTTAAACCATATAGGGATTTCTTCAGAAGACAGACATGGTTAGGAGTAGGAGGTGTCAGTCCTGCTGGAAACTTCATAAAAACCTCTTCTTGGAGGTCACCATGCAAGAATGCATTGTTGACATCCAATTGTAAAACAGACCACTTCTTTTTAGCTGCAATGGTAAGTAGGCACCGGATAGTGGTCATCTTCACAACAGGTGAAAAAGTCTCTCCATAATCTATACCTTCTCTTTGTATATCCCCCCTCACTACTAGTCTGGCCTTTAGTCGTTCAATCCTTCCATTTGAGAGATATTTTATCTTGTATACCCATTTGTAAGGTAAAGCTCTCTTTCCTTTAGGCAGCAAGACAACATCCCAGGTGTGATTGGTTGCCAAGGCCTGAAGTTCGGAGTTCATGGCCTCTCTCCATGTTGAATGTTGGGAAGCCTGGTTATAGCAGCTAGGCTCAGTGATAGTAAAGAGGGAGTGGATTAGTTTCTGATTGTGGAGGGATAGGGAGGAGAAAGCATATCCTTTTGGCTTGTGAGGGTGATCAAGACAAGTTATCCATGGATCAGTGAATATTACACTATTGCAAATGTAATCTTTTAGGTAGCCAGGTTTATGAGACATCCTGCTAGATCTTCTTGGTAGATCAGTGACAGGAGCAGGGGCAGGAGTATCTAGTGATTTAGGTGGAGATGTTTGTTGAGGAAGTGTGGATTCGGATTGGGGCCTGTAGGTAGAAGTATTAGGTGGAGGTACTGATAGTGTAGCTGGGTAAAAAGGATCATGAACAGGTGGGGTTGATTGATTGTGGAAAGTAGGATCATGATCTGAGGAAGAAGGGTAGTTCAAAAAAATAGGTGTGTGGAGCTATTAGATGAGTTGAAAGGAAAATGTGATTCATGAAATCTGACATCTCTGGTGTTATAACCCGTATTTTTCACATTAGGACAATTTGGGGATAATGGTAATAAGTCAAGGGCAAGGCTATGTTTGACCTTGTTGGATACAAAATTCTTATGACTAAATTGAGATGTGGAAATATTGGAATTTTGTAAGGGCAATATTAGAATTTCTCATGTGGAAATACTATAAAAGGTTGAGGGCAAAATTGAAATTTCAACTTGGAAATATTAGAAAAGATTTGGGGCAAAGTTGGAATTTCTCATGAAGTCCTTTAAATCATCAACTCTTAGAACTTTCAAGACAATTCAAGAAAGAAGAAAAAAAACAAAGGAAAAGAGAATAAGGGGAAAATCGATCAAGGAAAAAAAATAGGGAGAAAATTGAAATCTTGCTCCAAAAATTATTTTCTCCTAGTATTCCTACTAAGTCAAGGGTGCTCTACAACATGGGGTAGTTGTTTTGGAAGTTTAGAGACTTGTTTAGTTGATTTGAAGATTTGGGGAAGTGAAAGAAAAGGTAAGAATTAATCTAATTTCTTTGTGTTATGAAGTTTGTTGATGTTGTAGTATGTGGAGGTGTGTGAAATTTATGGAAATATGAAAGTTTATATGGTAATATGGTGCCATGTATACATGTTTTTATATGAGTAAGATTTATTCAATTTTTTTGTAGTATTTTTGTGTAGTATTTGTATAGTAGTTATGATAGTAATTTGATGTTGAAAATGGAAGTTTGATGAAATTTATTGAAGTTGGAAATATGGGTTAGGTGATGTAATTGGAAAAAAATTAAGTTTGTATAATTTGTTAGTTGTGGTTATGATTTTGGGGATATAAATGAAGTTTAAATGGTGTAAGTTGGTATTAAACTAGTTTGTAGGAATTATGTAATTTGAGTATGATATTATAAGAATATGGAGGTAAATTATTAAAAGTATGGAGTGTTGTTGTTGGTTGTGAAGTTGAAAGAAGGAAATGAATTTGATTATGAAGTTGGAGGAAGAAAATAAATTATAATATTTTTGTTGTATTTATGGAATTTTTGAGTGAAATATGGAATTGATAAAAATTGGATAGCTTACTTGGAATATTTTTCACTTATGTTGGAATGAGTTGAAATTAATTATAATGATATGAGATATTCATATTTATTTGGAAATGCAAAGTTTGGTTGAAAGTTGTTGCACTAATTGGAAAATTACACCAATTTATGTTATGGTGTGTTAAATTGATTATCGATGGAATTGGTGTTGTTGTTGGCTTGGTTGTTAATATTGTGGCCGAGTTGTAATCTCGGGGTGTCATATATATAGGGGAGATGCTGCCGAAATTTTTGTAGACAAGTATTGGAAAAATTGAATTCTTAAAGTCTTATGAATAGTAATTGGTAAATGTGACCAATTGTAAATTTTGGAGAAAACGGGAATTGAACTTGGACAACCGTAAAAGGCCAAAAAGGTATGTAAAGCTTTACATTTTCTTCTCTTGGCATGTCCTAGATGTAATAGGATTGAATACGAACCTCGGGGATCACTCTACTCTTCGAAATCGACGCTCGAAAATTTCCCTTTTCTATTCAATAGAATTGAATTAGGTAATTATGAATAGTTTTGGAAAAATTTTCTAAAATTCTAGATTTTGCCCAAATAAATTCCGAATACCTTGAAACTCTTCTAATAATATTATGAAGTCTAACGCACGTGATTTGTATACGCCACCTCATTTGACCGAGGTGGGCTCCACTATTCCGAATTTTTCTTCGTTATTCCGTTTGAATTACGGTAGGTAGAATTTGAAAAAAACTCTTTGCTATGCTTCCTAATATTATATGAATAATTATTCCGTTAATTCCCATAATATATTTGGAAGTACGGAGATGATTCGGAAAATACTATTTTTACGTAGACTATTGTGATATTGGAAGTACTTGTACTATTATTATTATTCAAGTTTCCTTTTATGATTTGTTATCGAAATTATGCCATCGAGTCTGTATAAATATTTTATAATTTAAATTGCATTTAGTTTCTCACTACTCCACTCGTGGATGCCTCAATGCTTCTTTCACTGAGCCTGGGCCAGGATATGTTTTAGTGCGTATTTCTCTGCATTATTCGCCGTGTTCCGACGTGAGAGGGCAGGTATGACATGTACATGGGGTGGTAAATGTTATGCCACTGAGTTATGCTGTGCCATGTACATATATGTTTGTGATATGATATGATTTGATATGGCCATCTGATATGATATGATTTGTTACGGAGATATTCCCTACTCTGGTGTTATGCTGTGTCGTGGTGCCGATGATGGGAGGGCAACCACACTTTGTTCACCGAGTCCATAATGGGGTCGGATATGGCATATGTCTGTGCATATATGGGTTGAGATTTGGATAAGCATTTTAAAATTCTAAACGTTGATTTCATGTTTTGCATATACTATTCAGATTATGATTTTATATATTACAGTACATGCTTTACATATTCGGTACATTTTTCGTACTGACCCCTTTTCTTCGGGGGGGCTGCGTTACATGCCCGCAGGTACCGAAGTTCGATTTGCTGATCCATCTGTTTAGGATATTTGTTGCGTCGTTGACAGTGCTCCCTTGTTCGGAGCTTGTATTTTGGTATTGACTTTATCTCTGTATATTTGGATATTTTGGTCAGAGGTACGACGGGGTCCTGTCCCATCATATGACTATGCTATCATCTGTAGAGGTCTGTAGACAGATTTATGTTGTGGGTTTTGTATATATGGTTTGGGTTTTGTGTGTTTTGTGGCGGCCTATCATCCCTCGTGCCTACACCTATTTTTTTGATCTATTTAGCAAATTTTTTTTCACTACCTTTGTTTATTCGGTTAAAAGGCTAATTTGGGATAAAGGTACGTTTGGGTGCTCAATTCAGGCACAAGTCACGGCCTACGGGGTTGGGTCGTGACATCTGGATACAAACACTTTCCTTGTATCAAGAGATAACAGTTTATACCCCTTCTGCTGTAAAGGGTATCCTAGTAGAACACAAGCAGTAGCCCTTTCATCAAACTTGTTTCTCCCTTGTCCCAGGATAGAGGCATAACACAAACATCCAAAGTTCCTCAAATGGGCATAGGTAGGTTCTTGTCTAAGTAGTACTGCATAAGGTGTTTGTCCCTTTAGAACACTAGATGGTAGTCTATTAATGATATGAGTAGCAGTTAGAACAGATTCTTCCCAGTAAATCATTGGCAATTTTGACTGAAACATCAACCCTCTTGCAATTTCTAAGAGGTGTCTATGTTTTCTCTCAACAGTTCCATTTTGTTGAGGTGTAGCAACACAGGACAACTGATGTAAGATTCCTTGAGAAGCAAGAAATGTTGATTCCTGTGTCCCTTTCCCCAATTCTAAAGCATTGTCAGATCTGATCATTTTATCCTTGGCATTGAATTGTCTCTCTACCATGGATAGGAAGCTTTTTAGTACAGGAAAAGCATTACTTTTAGTGCTTAGTAAGAATGTTCATGTCCCTCTACTGTAGTCATCTACTATGGTGAGAAAAAACCTGAAATCATTGTAAGTACTACACTTGTAGGGTCCCCAAATGTCTATATGAATGAGATCAAAAATATGTGTGGATTTTATGTTGCTAGTAGGAAAGGGTTGTCTAGTTTGCCTAGCTCTAGGACATATGTCACAAACAAAATCAGAAGTGGATTCACATGGAAGAAAACTTAAATATTTCATTGCTGAAAATGGAAGATGTCCCAACCTTACATGTCAAAGTTTCACACTAGGAGTAGCATTAACATGTACTGAATTAAAAACTGAAAATGATTGTGGGATGGGATCTGGAGATACATCATTGAAACTATTTTTAGATTTGTCAGTGTTGGAATCCAATAAATAGAGTCCTTCTCTAACTTCACCAAAAACTTGAGGACTCCTCACTGAAAGGTCCTGCAAGAAACATCCAATAGCAGTGAATAGGACATCACACTGAAACTGAACACAGAACTTATGAATTAAAAGTAAATTATACTTAAAGTCTGGCACAAGCAGTACATCAGTTATGACCTGCCCTGGCAAAATAGAGATGTTGCCTATATGGGTCACACTTACCTTGAAAGAATTAGGTAAATTAATGTTCAAAGGCATAGGCAGGAGTTTTAGAAATAAGAAGGAATTGGGATCAAAACACATGTGTTCTGAGGCTCCTGAATCAATTATCCAAGTATTTTGCTTAAGATTAGTGGGTACAGAATTTGAGTATTTAAAGATGGTACCAGCTACTGCATTTGCATTAATTCCTGTTTGTGTCAATTTGCTTTGTTTGTACATTTGCATCATCTCTGCAATCTGCTGCTTGCTGAACTGTTCCTCAAAATATCTATCACTAATTTCAGGATCTGTCCTATTAATGTCTTTATCTGCTTGCTGAGTCAAAGTTGCATTTGCTTTAATCTGAGGCTGATAGTTTCTGGAGTTGGTGAACTCAAAATCTGCAGGAAATCCATGCAGTCTGTAGCAATTATCTTGTACATGCCCTATTTTTCCACAATAAGTGCATGACAGGTTTGGATCATATTTCTTCTTACCCTTAAACCTGTTATGTGACTTATTATATCTCTGGTTCTGACCTGGATTGGTATACCTCTGGTATGTGTTTGTTCCTCTTATTGCTTGGTGTTTGAATCTCTGTGTATTTCTTCCCTGTCCACTGGCCATGAATGCTGCAAACTCAGCAATTAGTTTGTTGTCCTGTTGTTTTGCTTGACTTGCTGCCAGAAATGATCCAGAATCAGAGATGTAGTTTGTGTTTGCATACACTTCCCTTTGATTCTCATCCTGCAAAAGCAATGAATATGCAATATCCATTTCAGGTAAGGGATTCATCATGAGTATATTTTTCCTTGCCTGGGCATATACATCATTTAGTCCCATTAGGAATTGAATTAACCTTTGATCTTCTAGTGATTTTGTTAATTTTGCTTTCCCATCACAAGTGCACTTACATGAGCAACAAACAATTACATTTATCCCATCCAATTCATCCCATAGTCTCTTAAGTTTGGTGAAGTAACCTGCAATGTCACTATTCCCTTATATTAGACTTGTTAATTCCTTTTGCAGGTGGTAGATTTTGGCACCACTTGACTTGCCAAACTTCTGCTCCAGACTGTCCCAAAGTTCCTTAGCAGTTTTGAAACTCATCACACTATCTGCAATATCCTTAGAGAGTGCATTTGATATCCAACATATGATCATGTCGTTAACACAACTCCATTGTTCAAAATCTGTAGATTCCAGTTCTGGAGCCCTACAGGTTCCATTGATGAAGCCAAGTTTCTTCTTGGCTGATAAGGATAAGAGGATGGATCTCCTCCAACCTGGATATCCTCTTCCGTCGAAAACATTGTTGACCAGAGTCATACCAGGTGAGTCCGAATTGTTTAAGTGGTAAGGATGGCTGTTTTCATACGTGGTTCCTTTCTCTCCACTTCCTGACTTAACTTGAGTTGCTTCAGGCATTTTGCTTCAATAGGGATTTGAAGATGATGATGATGCAGATTTTGAAGGTGATGATGATGATACAAACACAGATCAGTGATGATGATGATACAAACACAGATCTGAATTGAGCTTAGAAATGCTCTGATACCATGTAAAAATTAAAGAGAGAAAGAGGCTGAGATAAATTTTCTGTGTGTTTTATTGATGCTATGTACATTAGTTTATATAGAGTTATACAATAGAGACAAGAAGACATGGGCTACAAAATTTGTACAAAAATTCTACTCTACTTGCCCATAAATGTATGGGCATAAATATATTAAATGTACCATGTTAAATTTGCTTGTGGTATTTTATATATATATGTGGAGAAGAATTCTCCACGTGTATATGCCCAGGGAATTTGGGCTGAAGAGTTTTAAAACTCTTCAGCTTCTTCTGTTGTCCTCATCTCTTTCTCTTCTTCTCTTTCTCTTCTTTTTCTTTGGTTTTCAGCTTCCATCGCCTTCTTCCTTCTTCTTCTCTTCTTCTGCTTTGGTGCAGTATTCCTCTTGTCCAACACTAATTCCAAATTGGGTACATTTAACACCTTCATATGAATTGGGACGAAGGAAAAAAATATATTTTTTATATATATTTCATGATGATCATACATCAGATTAGTCGAGATCCAATGCGCATACGATGGGCAATCAAAAAAACTCATACACCATGACATAAATATGAATAGAAATATTAGTTATTTACATGATTAAGGGGTCGTTTGGCATAGTGTATTAGTTATTATACTTGTATTAATTATACATACATTATTCTTATGCATTGTGTGGTTTGGTGTATTAAAAATAACAATATTGCATAAAAATATTTATTTACAAAGATATTCTAAACAATTATAGTGAAAAAGATGTAAAAAGGATTTTGAAGGGTAATTGGATCTTTAGCCATGCTAATGCCTGCATTAACTCACCTTTCTGGGTATTAATAATACACTCCTTATTACAGAATATAGTGTCCAACTAATATATATCAAATAAAATGTTACTAATACACAAAGTTAATGCATGCATTATTTTTGCTAATACATTCTTCGAAAAATGGCCTAAAATATCCTTGAACTATTGAAAATGATACAAAAATATCTCTCATTCATCTATTGGGCTTATAATGTCCTTGACATCCAGCTTTATGTCCAAAAATGAGGGAAAAGGACATTTTAGACCCAATAGATAGATAAATGACATTTTTGTACCATTTTCAATAGTTCGAGGGCATTTTAGGCCCTTTAAACAGAATTTTAATTAAATAATTTGAATAATTTTTTTTAAACACGTGGCGGTCATCTATAGTTACAATTTAATTATTTAAAATTAATTATAAATCAAAATTTACTTAATAGAATTTTAATTATGAAAAAGGGCCTAAAATGTCCTTTTCCGTTAAAGAAAATGTCATTTTTAGAATTAAAGGTGGATCGTCAAGGGCATTTTAAGCCTAATAGATGGATGGGGACATTTTTGTACCATTTCTAATAGTTCAAGGACATTTTAGACTTTTTTCCGTACCTTCTTCCAAACGACCCGTAAGCTTTTGTAGATGAGACAATTTCACGTACTAGTAAAGGAGCTCAATGGATAATAAGGAATTGGGAATTTATTTCCCTACTAAATCTACTATTAATTTTGCTCAAAATCCTATTGTTTCTCTTCTTTTTATCCTATTTACTCGAAGAGCTACTCTCACGTACAATGAATTGAATGATAATGGATTGGGAATTCTTTTTCCAACTACCCTGCCCTTCACTAAAGACAGACTTCTTGGATAAAGTTCAGTCACTATTTCATGAGTTCATATTACCTTTAATTCTTGTCCATTTATTTTTCTTAAAAGATATCTCCTGTTAAATATATTCAGGAATCAAGATCTCTTATATGTAAAAATGACAAAATTTAAATTGAAAAAATATGAGTGACCTAAAAAAATCATTCGAGAAATTTAGATGGCATTGTAGGTGAATTTCCTCCTGTGAAAAATAAGACTGATTCACTATATTTATACAAATGTACTCAATATTATTCCAATTTATTATGAAGTTCCAAAGTTTACCTACCTCAGATATGCTTCCATTTTAAAGGATGTGAGGTGTCAAATAGTGACCACCCTGAAGAATTGTTGTAATTAGCTACAAAATAGGAAAGAGAAATAGTTACTCATTTCACATGGGAAACAAATTAAGTACAACAAAGATGAATATTAGGAATCGTTGTTCCAACTACCAAGCCCTTATACACAGAACAAAAACTATTGGACAATGCCTCTCAAGTAATTTCAAGCCTTTAGGGATCATCGGATAGTTGGTTAGAGTCATGCAGGTATTAGTAATATAGGAATTAGTTATAAATGAATCTATGTATTATTTTATATAAGTATTAGCTAGTTAAGAGATCAATTATACAAGTAGTAGTTATATATGTATTAGTTATTCTACTTTCTATTCTACATAAAATAATATATAGATTCCCGCATAACTTATATATGTATTAGTTATGCTGGTTTCCAAATTATCGATTTTGTACATGAATAGCTTATTTATTATTATCTACCTATCAAACGTTGTATAAGTTATACAGAAATTAATACATAAATAATTTGTTTTTCATCTACCTACGAAACGACTTAAGATTTTAATTCTACACGTGTTGGTGTCATGCACCAAATGTACAAAGAAAAAAGGAGAGGGAGGGGGGCGGGGGTTAAGGCTTAATATTTTTATAAAATAATATATAAATTTTTCATAACTAATATTTACATTACTAATATCTCCATTAATATCAGTACCAAACCATCCTAAATGTTTTTGCCTAAAAGCCCACCTTTTCAGTGCCTGTTTTACCGACAAAATGAGGTGTGTAAAGAGTAATAAGTATATACATAATGTTTTATTTGAACAATCCATATTTGATAAAGTTGATCTAACACCTAAATTCTTTTCATTTTCTTAATCCCAGTATTTTACATTTCACCCTCTATTTTTTCCCCCTTTGCTAATCATTTTCCAATATATTTCAAGTAGATAAATGAAGAAAACAAACAAGCACACGTGCAAGAAGTCTTGAATGTTGGCTAACAAATGTCTACTGTCCTGGTGGATATGCACTGGATTGTCCTCTTCCCTTGGCCATATTTCAGATGTACTATTGCAATTTGAGGTAGGGATGAAGAAGCTAAGGGACCCCATTACAGTTAATGAGAAAGAGAGCCATAAATAAGTCACCAAACTATAGTACATCCTAATAATTGGTTTCACATTCTCTTACACAGTATGAAATTTCAAAATAGTCGAAACATCTTTCAAGAATTAAGCATAGACGAAGGTGAAATATTCCCCTTCATTTGGCAAAATTATAGTATAAAGTGCATACTCTAGTAGTTACTACCCCATGTTTTAATTTAATTTGATTGTCTGATTTAATTTGACACGAAATTTTTCTATATTAAAAATATGTGAAATGTACCAAATATACATGTCATGTGAAAATTTTAAATTAAAGAGTTGTCGAAAAAAAAGATACCTATTTTTTTAAAACAAAAAATATAGGAAAGTATGACAAACGAATTGAAAACAAAGAGACTATTTAAAGGAGTAGTTCAATTGCAACAACCAACTTTAAAATTTGCTTGATTAGACTCAGAGAATAAAGAAAAATCATTGTCAAGGAAATAAAGAGTATAGGTAGCACAATTAAGATCTTTTAGTGCCAGATAGTAGTTCTTACTGCAATAACTTTTGGTGGCTGGATGAGGATTTACATTGAGAAACAAGCTTCTTCCAACTCTATTCTTTTTCCTAATATTCTTTTGTTCTCACTTTTTTCATTTAACTTCAATTCTTTCTTTCCCCTCAACCCAAACACAACAGCAAACATCTAGTGGGAACTTATGGGGAAAGAATTGAGTAGTTGGCAGATGAACAAAGAAGTTAAAAGGACAAAATTTGTTGAGCCATCCTTATGCTACACTTCCTTGATCTGATGCTTCTTCATAGTAATAAGGTGTCAACTTGCCATCCTTTGAAGCAGCCTTGGGCTGGTTCACACCACCCACTTCTTGCAACATTTTAACGATCCGTCTCATCGAGGGTCGGTTAATTGGGAGAGGGCTAGTGCAGAGTAGGCCAATATTTAGGACCTTGCATATCTCCTCCTTGAAACAAGAATCAAGTTTAGGGTCAATTACATGATCTACGCCCTTTTGGTCCAATGTACTGCACACCCATTTCACCAGATCCTTTTCCCCAAACTCAGCATCCACAGGGCGTTTCCCAGTCACAAGCTCTAGGATGACCACACCGAAGCTGTATATATCACTCTTCTCGTTCACTCGCAGTGTGTATGCATATTCTGGAATGCAAAAAAGAATTCAATCAACTCAGCAGTTCCAAGGGAACAACAATGCAAATCTAAATAAAGAATGACCACATGAAACCTAAAATATGGGTGGTTGATAATAAAACTTAATATAGCTAGCTGTACTCCAGATATGAGCTAATTTCTATCAGAAGTTTATTAGAGTACTTAACAAATGTGGAAAATCTGGGAAATATTGCAGTATATAGATCTAGCCTTCTATGCAATAGATGCCGTAGTACTACAGTAATACTAGATCTCATTTTTGAAAGGCAAGAATCCAGAAACTAAAGGCATAACTATTTTGCAAGTAAAACTCGACATGATATCAATATGAACAAATTCAAAACAAACTCATGAAACTGAAGCTGAAAAGTGAAAAAGTTAATTCACTAACCTGGAGCAATGTAACCACAAGACCCTGCAATAACAGACATGGACTTGATTGCCTTGGCATTGGCATTGGCATCGACCGCCTTTGCAACACCAAAATCAGCAACACGAGCACCAAACTCGCCATCCAGCAAGATGTTGTTTGACTTAACATCTCTGTGAACAATGGGTGGAGCACAATCATGATGCAAGTAAGACAGTCCCTCAGCTGCATCCATGGCTATCTTATATCTCATCGGCCAGTCTAGAAGGCCACTTTTGCTGCTGTGTAGCAAATCACCCAAGCTTCCATTAGGCATATACTCATAGACCAGAAGTTTGCAATCCCTAGTTGTACAACAACACCATAGCTTAACAATGTTCTTGTGTCGAATCTTCCCCAACGTCTCAACCTCCGCTTCAAATCCATCTTGTTGAATGCTACCTTTCTCCATATCACTACTCTCATCTACTATTTTCACACTTCTCAAAATCTTCTTCACCGCAACAGTGTCACCCTTGCTCAGAACAACCTTGTAAACCTTCCCAGAAGAGCCACTGCCAATTAAGTTGTCCTCATCAAGAGCATCCAAGATTTCATACTCATTGAAACCCAATTTATGAAACGACATCAAAGTCCATTTAGACTTATCAATAGCCCTTTTAGCTTCCTTAAAATTCTTGTACTTCCAGTAGAACCAAACAACCCCAATAACAAACACCAATCCAGCAAGGGTGAAGAGTAACCTCAATAACCAAACATAACCAGCAGTTTTACCTTCAGCTGTTCCTTCACACAAGCCCTCAATGTCTCCACATAGACCAGCATTCCCCAAAAAGCTACTCTTATACATTTCCTTTGCATAAACCGGGGGAATATAACCCGAAAGGTCATTATTTGACAAGTTCAGCTGATTGAGCTTCAAATTCTGCAACTCCGCTGGGATTTTCCCTGAAAACTGGTTCCCTGATAGATCAAGATAATTCAAAACAGACAAGCTCCCAATCTCCTTGGGGATATCTCCAGAAAGATCATTGTTTGCCAAGTTCAATTCATTCAATTTCTTCAAAGAATGAATCCCACTTGGAAGCTTACCAGTTAACTCATTGTTATGAAGATCCAGCCTTCCCAATTGTCCAAGAATCACCAGACTTGCAGGTAAAGGCCCAGAAAACTGGTTATCATTGCCCACAAAATCAAGAAGATTTTCCACAGAACCAATCTCCTCAGGAATGGAACCCGAAAATTTGTTCTTGGACAAAATCAAAGCTGATAAATTTGAAGCACTGGCTATAGTTTTCGCGATATCACCGGAGAGTGAATTGTCCATGAGCTCAAGCAGGGAAAGGTGTGGCAGACCCCAGAACCCCGCTGGAACATCACCTGATAACTGGTTGTGAGCCAATCTCACTCGCAGTAAGCTCCGGCAATCACTCAAACTCGCCGGAATTTCACCAGAAAGTAAGTTATCTATCATCAAAAGCTCCTCCAACAACCCTTTCCCACACAAATTTTCTGGAATTTCACCTGAAAAATCGTTTTCTGACACATCAATCCACAACAAAGGTGAATTTTTTCCAAGATCTTTAGGTAAACTCCCATTAAAACGGTTGTGAAAAAGGCGCAACTCATACAAGTTTGGTGAATTTGCAATGCCTTGTGGCAATTCACCAAACATTTGGTTCTCATAAAGATTGAGTGACTCAAGTGGCAGCTCACACAACTCCCTCGGAATCGTACCAGTAACCCGGTTCATCGAAACGTCGATTCGCCTCAACGCCGTCATATTCGACCACCCATTCACCGGTAACTCGCCGGAAAACGAGTTGTTATACAGCTCAATTTGTTCAGCACTAGTCAGCTCAGTCAGCCAACTCGGAATCGGCCCATCCAAGTAGTTAACAGCAAGGTCCAAATCCACAATCTTCTTCAAGCGGCCCAATGTGTCAGGAGCTTCACCAATTAAATTACAGTCGGAAAGCCACAAAACCTCAAGATTTGTCAGATTTCCCAGCTCCGCGGGGATCCGACCCGTAGAAAATGGGTTGTACGACAGATTCAGCTGCTTCAACGTCGAAATATTCCCTAGAAACGCCGGTATAGTCCCGTCAAGCAAGTTTCCAACTAGCCCAAGAACTTCAAGCTGCTTGAAAGAACCAAAACTCACCGGAATGTCGCCGGTAAAGTTATTACCCGACAAGTCAAGGTATTTCAAGTTTGGGAGCTCAGACAAACTGGCCGGAAGTGTACCCACCAAGTAATTCTGAGCCAAATCAAGATGCTCGACTGATTCACAGCCAGAAAAATCTTCAGGAAGGGTAGTATTAACCGAGTTGTTGTACAAGGAAATGTAACGAAGTTTCTTCAACCGACAAAGCAGAGTCGGAAAAGGACCAGCAACATTAGCATTAGAGAGGTCCAATGATGTAACAGAGCGAGTTAATTGGTCACATGATACACCAAACCAGTTACATGGTGTATCATCATGCTCATTCCAGTTGGAAAGAACATTATCAGGGTCATCAAATCCAAGCTTCACATTGTGCAAATAGAGACCCTCTTGGTTAAGGGAGAAAATCAAAGTTGGGAGAAAAAGGGTAACCAAGATTTGAAGAAACATTATTGAAATTGAAGATTTCATTTTCTAGAGTTTTCTGGGGATCAAGAAACAACAAAGAAGAAGAAGAAGAAGAAAGACTGCAATTTTCTTTTTGGGAAAAGGGACTAGTAAAAGCTGACTAAGACATGTTAGTATTTAGTAAGTATTTTTGAGAGAGACATTTATAGTGAAATGGTTTTTCCTTTTCATATATTTATCCTTTTTTCAAATATTTTTTTGAATGTGGAAATGATTGTGTGTTTTTCTTCCTCATCTTCTTCTTCTTTTTTTTTTTTTGTGTTTTTCCTCGTTTTCTATGAATACAAAAAATTGCATAAAAATCTGGATTTTATCTACATGTAATTGGTGATTTTTAACTCGTTTTGAACTCTATTTTTATGAATTTTGCAATCACGAGTTTCTTATTACTAGTCGAACATGATTTTGCAATAAAATTTCAGATTTGATCCTTTTCGAAATTAATTAATTTTTGAATTATTTTACCCCCTATTTCGAAGCCTATTAATATGGATGTCATTGGACTCCTTATGACGCATATTTTTCATTCTTGATAGTGGGTTATCATTTCGAGCGTTGAATTCAAAGGTTGATCATCCGATAGAGCGTCCGAGTGCGGTTTCGGCAATTGAAGTAAGTTTGGCTATCCTTCTTAGGGCTAAGTTGGGGTGATTAGTCAAATTCTATGTTGTAGACTTTGGGATGGGATAGTACTGTAGTTTGGGACTGATAATTTATATTGTGATACCCGTGTGGGGGCTTATATGTGATGTGTAGCCCATGTGAGGGCATTATGTGATATTTTATTTGTGTAATCTATGACTTAATTGAATGTGAATAGATTATTTGACTTGTAATACCCGCCTAAAGGGTTGAGTTGGGTTTTGAGTATGCCTGAGTATTGAAATATTGTTGAGAAAGGGGTGGACAATTAATTTGAGGCATTTTCTTTCCATTACTGTCTATTGAGGGTGAATATCATGTTTAGGTTAAGTTTTGAGAATTTTGAACCTTATATTACATGTTGAGTTGTAAATTACCTCCATACCTTATATGATGTGAATGCATTCATCCTCATTCATATTATCATTGATCATTGAGAAGTTGAGATCTCTGAAAATTCTTTTTGAGAAAGAAAATGTGACACCTTTAAATCCTTGTATCTTGAGTCCCTGAACGAGGCAATTTTGCGGCAGGGTAGTGGATACATTGTGATCCCTTGACCATAAGTAGGTGGCGAGTGGGAGAGATATTAGTATCATGAGTCCTTGGCCACAAGCTGGGTGGTGAGGTAGTTGATACATTGAGATTATGACGAGGTATATGGTCTGCGAGACCCCCATGGATCCTGCCTGATAGCACATCTCGACAGGTGTATATGACAGGTTGTGTGACAACCTTGATCCCACCGTACCATAATATCATTGCATTGCATTAATACCTGTGATACTTGACCTATTTGTTTAACTGTGATATAGAACTGTATCAATATGTTTACTTTAATTGCGTTGTTCTATACAAATTGGCTGCAGCGTAGCTGGAGTGAAACTTTTCTGCATGCAAGTGAAAGCGTTTCTTAGTATATATCATAGTTTTTGATTAATTTCTTATACTTAGTCGATTAAACCTAATGAGTACATGTGCATTGTACTCACCCTTGCTTCTGTGACCCTTTTTATGTAGATACTAGTTAGGGTGTCCAGCATGGTAGTTGATTGTAACGGATACATCATCATCGGATCAGTGGTGAGATCTTGGGATTCGGATCATTGTTAGTCCATCTTTTATTTCTAGTCTTTTCTATATTCGGAGACTTATGTTGTGTAATCAGACTCGGATTTGTGTTTAGATGCTCTTAAACTTATGACACTAAGTTTTGTGATAATTTCATTGTGTCCTTTTCATTGCGTTTATTTATGGTTTGACTTTCCTCTAGGAGTCTCGTATGATTTTACTTTTCGGCTTACACATAGAGATAGAGTTTGGGATGTGTGCCATCATGACCTTTATTTTTAGATTGTGATAAATTGGTCTAATATCGTCAAGATCAAATCCATGACCATGTGTTTGACTCTTATATTTTCTTCAATTTAAGATGATGTATTATAAGTAATTTTAAAACTAAACAAGGTATTTCCATTTTAAAGTTTATATTGTGTTTGTGTTTAATTACTAAAATTTGGTTGAATTAGAACACGTATTTCATTGAAAATTATTATTAGATTAATCAGATAATTATCATGTATTTAATACTCCATCTGTACTATATTAGTTTATCATCTTTCTAAAAATAGTTATCATATATTAATTGTCTACCTTACTAAATTAAAAAAACATTAATTATTTTTTTTCTATATTATCGTTGCAACTAGCCCTTTGAAAAAAGTCAAAAAAACAAAGAGCGCTAGGGAAGAGAGAAAGTTGCAGAAGTGCTTCTAGATCTCATGGAATAAGGCAGAATTTCGAACAAAACTTCTTTTTGAAAGTGTTTACTTAAGGGGCGAAATAGTAAAATTATTTTCTTAGTTATGATTTCTTAATATACGTGTAAAAAACAAAACGATCAACCAATATGAACGTAGGAAGTAATATTTATGTTTGTTAATTTGGTCATATATATAATAGTTTTCATGTAACCAAAAATCGATAAAATTAAACCGATCAATTCGATAGAAAGGTCTTTAACATTTTTGAAATACAGATACAGAATTGAATTAATTCATTTTGTGCTACAATAATTAATGGTGGAAATACCACAATTTATTAGCATGAACTTTCATGTTGTATGGGTCCAGTTTTTAATTAAGCTAATGTATTTATGTCATGGATTCAAATTTTTAATCACTTTTTAAACATTGGATAAAATGAGAGTTATTTTTCTAATGGTTTTACATTATCAAGTGAATGAATAGCCGTACTGATGAAATTTTGAACTTTCAAAATTTTTGGATCAAAAATTAAAATTTTAGTGAAATGATGAATCTTTGGCTATCAGAATATTTTTTCAAAGCTGAATAATTTAAATCATGAAGAACTCAACAATACAATTCTTTTACAAGATAAATCACTAGCAAATGTCAACACGCACAATTATTCAATCTCTTTACTTGTGAACTAATTAAATTGAATAGATTTTACATTACAATTGAATCCTAATTAATAAAATGATTTTAGAATAATGAGGAAATTAGCTAGTAATTCTTAATCTCCTTTCTTTTGATATTACATTAGTTTCAAAATTACAACTCACTCATGAATATTAAATTACATTATACTATGTAGATTAATTAGTAACTGAATTTGATATTCATAAGTTGAACGTTGAGTTCTCCATATAGCCGTAGCAATTAGTGATAATTTCTCACAATAGTGTAGGTTCGATTCTTAGTAGCCTATTTCTTTCCATACACTCCATAGTTAATTAGTATGTATTCTCATCTTAGTTTATTAATCTAATTTAATATAAACATTGAGGGCAAATATATAGTTCTAATTCATTTGTATTGAAGTGTTTAGTGAGCTTTATAGATCTGTAAATGCATTTACTCTGAGTTTAATTTTTACCACTTCATTCCTATATTTGTGTTGTCTCTTTAACTTTCCACACCTCTCCATTAAGATATAATGTACAATATTACCCTTAGTTAATTAATTAAGGTAGACAGT
This sequence comes from Solanum dulcamara, assembly GCF_947179165.1. Lineage (NCBI taxonomy): Eukaryota > Viridiplantae > Streptophyta > Magnoliopsida > Solanales > Solanaceae > Solanum > Solanum dulcamara. Next base: position 47,277,262 of record NC_077247.1, read on the forward strand.
TTTGTTTTTTTTAGTTAAAACAAGAGTTTTAAAAAATTGTATCCAAAATAAAAAATAAGATAAATTATCTCGAAACGATTTTTGAACTTATCGGAATTGTTGGTTAACTTGGATAATAAGCATTGTTTTGAACAGTTTTCCAGCAAATAGTAAAATAAGATTATGGAAATACTATTATGAACGTGTTAGATATATAACTTTAGAAATGTAGATTTGAGGAAAATATCAGCTATAATTAGGAGTATAAATCACGACATATATATTCTCATGTCAACTTAGCTAAATCTATTCAAAATTCCCAAATAAATTATCCATATACTCCATCACAATTGATATCAGTAAAATCTCCTCATGTGGTTGACTTTGACTATGTTTATACAATTAACCAATATATTTGATAGCTGATTTGGAGATATGTTATGCATGTATTAAATTTGAATAAATAATAATATATTTAATAATTAATTAGGAGATAAATTATTTATATACAAAATTAATTAATATAATGTTTGGTTTGTATTTTAGGAATCCGCATTATTAATAAATGTATTAGTTTTGAGAATTTATATATTATTTTATGAATGTGTATAATTGAATTCTGTATAAAATAATATATATAAATTTTCTCATAATTAATTTATTCATTATTAATACATGCATAATTTTAACCACAACCCCTAACCCTTCAAAAATTAGATCTCACTTCATTTTTTATTGAGTTGTCGCAAAGTAACCTGCACATAATTTAATACTAATACCATATTGTAGTATTACAGCAGGGATACACTTGAGAGTATTGACTGCTCTGCTACTTTAAAAAAAAAAAAATCTACACAAGAATTTATCAGTAAGAACAAAGAAATAAGGGATCGTTTGGTTTGGTAGTTATTAAATAAACAATTTAATTATATATTACTTATTGTATAAGTTATATAACATTTAGTAGTTAGTTAGGAAATAAATTATTTATATATAAAATTAATATAATATTTAATTTATAATTTAGAAATCTGTACAATTAATATATTTATAAGTTAAATAAAATTTATGTAATATTGAACACATAAAAGAAAAATTGAATAATTAATACTCACATAACTGTTACTCACATAACTAACGCTCATATTACTGTATCTGTTACATATCCTATTTTTTGTTGTTTCAGCAAATTTCGAAGAACAAAGTTTGAGCCGAAAGTCACCAAGTTAGGAATGAATGATATCGATCATACTCCATTTAGTCTATAATAATTAAATGTTAAAGCTTTTTTTTAGTGTTTAGAATAAGTTAATTGCTTAATGTTCAAAAGAGTTGTTGAATTTTTTATTTATTTATTTTTTGCTTTTTTTTTAGGTAATAAATTCAAGAGAGTTGATTATTAATATTTATGATTTTATTTTAAATTATTTCTGTTGTCAAGAATTATTTAAAAATAAGAATTAAAAAAAATAGTGACCAATGTATATTGGTTTTTTTTATTTTAATAAGTGTGCATTGCGAAATTGCCTCGCAAATTTAATAATATGGACTAAAGTCTAAAGAGAGTAATTACCTACTCTAGAATCAATTTAGTTAATTAGTTTGAACTAGAAATTTATGTCATTTTCTACTAGTGCTTCATGAGATTATTATTTTTCATCAATTTTGCTCAGCGTCAAATATTTATTCTCAAATTCAATTAATTTGAATTTACATAAATAAAATGAAAATCACTATAGGATAAAACATTCCTTTTTAAAACAATTTTACAGCTAAACCTTAAATCCAAAAAGAAATTAATTAAAGATATTTACCACTTCATATTAAGGTTGAATATCGGTCAATTCGGTTAGATTTTAAAATTTATCGGTTCGACTTATCGATTATCGATTTGTAGACATGTTAATTCATTATAGAACCAATAGCATATTGGCTTATCGATTATTGATCGATTATGTTATTGATTTAACCGTTAAATTTTAATTAAAAAAATAACATTGAAAAATACTTTAAAAAATAAGGTGATAAATCAAATGAACCTTGCACATGAATTAACAAATTGGATCTTGTTCAAAAACAAACACCATCACATTGTAGAATAGCTGAGAATTTGAGACATTCAGAAATAAAAGTATGAAATTGAACTCTATTAATTAATCCATTAAAAAAATTATAATTATTAAAATCAATAATCTAATAACAATAAAAATAAAAGATACTATCAAAATTAATAAATCAATAATTTTTTTTGACGGATAGTAATTACGGTTCGATTTGAATAACGCTGCCTCACTTGGATGGATTGGGACTTGTTGTTACTCTTTCGTTGTTTTTTTGTATTAGTGATGGTGACGTGCCCATATAGAGACAAAATAATACTACATCATCACCGAATAAACGACAGCCGTTCGATCAAAATGCAGAATCCAAGATTCACCGTCCTGGGATTTAACAAAGACAAGGAGACAAAAAAGAAGCAGTAAAAGAAGTGTTCATACTTTTTTTTTTAAAACCCCCTCGATTCGAATTCACAATCCTTCATAGTTACCAAAGTAAAACTGTCAAATACTTACATTACTTTGGTTTGATGAATTTTAATAAATTTTGAACTTTCAATTTTATTACTATTATTTTGTCTATTTTACTTAGACAAATTTGAGTATGCAATTAATGTATTGCTCTAATCAATATTATTATTTTATTGTTATTATAAGGTTATTTTTTAACGTAACATGATCATCATAAAATGATAATACAAACTTACGGATATATTTTAATAATTTTTAGAACTTATGGATATAAATTATATTTTTTAAAATAGTCAAATATTCTTGAAAAAATTTGTGATCAAATACATGGTGAAACTTCACCAAAAAATAACTTGACAAGAATTTTTGGAAATTTAGGCCAAAGCTAGCTTATAAAGTAAGTACAGTAAAACCTCGATAAAGTAATAATCTCGCTAAATGAATATTTTTCTTCGATCCCGACTTAGATCAATTATATTAAAGTAATATTCTCGCTAAATGCATTAGATAATAATTAAAAATAAAGTATTAAAGGCCCCCCAAAAATATAAAATAATAATTACTAGAATACATCAAGAATTTATATATATATTTAATAGTTGATTGACTAATAGTCAAATCAAACTTTTGTTTCACCTATGCTTGCAAATCTTTTTGGTTAATAGTTGAATTCTCTTTCTTATACTCACATATTGAATTTCTTATTTTGTTGGTTAAAAATTAGTTTTGTACGTTTTTCAAATGATGAGAAGACATTATACTTGAATTATGATTTTTAAACATCTATCTTTTTCCTTTTATAGTTAACATAAAATCTTTTCATATTTTATATTAATGAATACAATTAAAAACATTAAACTTCACTAAATTCGTTTAGCTTTCCTAGATTTAAATAATAAATATGCAAAAACTACACTTTTTTATTTCCTAGATTTAAACTTTTGAAATTCTTAATTCAAATATTTTTTTTTCTTTCTTATGGCACATACTGCAAAATACTCTCTAAAATAATAAATATTTATTTATCGATAAATAAATATTTTATGCATTTCTCGATAAACTAATAATCTCGATAAATGAATATTTTTTTGATCTCAAACATATACATTTATAGAGATTTTACTGTACAAGTAATATTTTTTTTAACCATTAATTGATACCTTAATAAAAATGACAACGAGTACTCTCTTCATTCACTTTTCCTTCTACTTTGGATTTTGCACACCCTTTAAAAACTAATAATTATGAATTTTGACTAGAATACTCATATTATTTGTTGTATATTCTTAGATCTTGCGAAATAGTATAGGGATTAAGTAATTAATGTTGAAGGTATTTTTTTTTATATAAATTAGAACAAGTTAAATTAATGGAAAATGTTATTTAGATTTTGTGGCGAACTACTCTTCCTTCCATATTAGATGGACATCTTACTAAAAATAGTTATCTCATATTACTTGATCTTACTAAATCAGAAAAGAATTAACTAAATTTTTCTATTTTACTCTTACAATTAATATAGTATTTGAATGTGAACCATTTTCAATACTAGCTATTTTTATACTTTATATATATTTTTCTACTCCCTCCGTATATCTTTATTTGTCCACGATACTAAAAATGGATGTCCAACAATAGTTGTCCAATTTATGAAATCAATAGATAATTTCAACTTAGTTTCTAATTTACCCTTATCATTAATTAGTAATCATTTCTCTATTATATTTTTTCAAGACATTATAGTTATTATACTCAAAGGGTGATACGGTAAAATTCTCTTTCTATTTATAATTTTTTTAAGAATTGTACAAAATCGATAATGGATAAGTATTGTTGAACGGAGGAAGTGACTTTTTTTTATGTACATTAATATAAACAAAAAAATAAAAATTAATTCATTTATTAATAATTTTTTAATTACGATGTAAAATAAAAGTGTTCATCGAAACTGAGGGAGTATACACGTAACGATTCCCAAGCATTGACGGAGCCATTAACGAGACGACCAATCTTTTCGTATTCATTTTTGCTCGCCAATTCTTGCATGTGAACAAGATTGGAATTTGTAATGTTTTTTTTTTCTATTTTGTTGAGTGAGGGGCATACAAAAAATTTGTGGCAATCAAAAAAGAAAAAAAAATTGCCTTTTGGGATACAGTGTTTTTTACTCACTCAACCCTGTTTCCAACACTACCTTCATATTTTGGGTTGAAAGAATCAAAAATAAAAGGGCAAAGGGTCATATATGTCCGGAAATTTTACGAAAATGTTTAGATATATCCTTTATTTGAAGTTTGGCTTATCTATATGCTTGCCGTCCAACTTTTTGAATATGTATACTTCTCTAAACGTTATTTGCTTTGTTGGAAATAATCAATCTATTTATTTTTTATTAAAATGACATTTGGAATTGCCACGTAACCCTTTAATTACCACATGACATTTTTATTAAATTCATTCTTTTAACATCTCTTAATTATCGACCCAAAAAAACTGTCTCTTTTAACCCAAAATCAAAGCCCTAATTTATGAGCGTATTCTTTGTCTGTTTTTTCTTCTCGTTATAAACCAGGCAATACTTTACAGTAAACACTTTTGTCACAAAGCTGTTTAAACTTTGCCCAGCACATTCAACACTGTTTTTGTTTTCTTCATACATAAATTATTACCTAAAACTCATATGTATGAATATACTTTTTACTTTTCTTAGACAAAAATTGAAAAGTGGAAACATAGAAAAACAATTTTATTTGTAATTTAAACACAATTGACTACTCTTTATGTTTAAATTAAACACTTCCTAAATATATTCGTAATTTCTGAAATTAGTTAAGTAATTAAGGCAGTGAAACCTAAATAGAAAAAAACAAATGATTGAGGAGGACAAAATATGAGCTAAGTGGGACAGGATTTTCAATCATTTGGAAATAACTGATGTTACATAACAACATTCAGCAAGTACTGTCATTTGGTGCGATTGAAAATATTTTTCAATTTTTGTAAGTTTGATTAATTAATTTTTTAAAAAATATATCTTTTTTTAAAAAACAAGTTTTATATGGAAAACAAGTTCCAATAGATTATGTTTTCTTCAGCTTTTTAAACTATATACATATGCTAGCTGTTAGAATGATATTTTTTACTTATATATCAAATACAAAAAATAAAAATTCACTTATTTTATTTTTCAAGAAAACATTTTTCTTTGTATCAAACACACCCTAAACCTCTCACAATTAGTCAATCCCCCTCAAAAGAGGATAAAAAAAGCTGTTGTTTTTTAAGTGAAACTTGAAATTAATAGTTCCATATAATAGCAATAGGTTTGTACTAATTATTACTTATACATACTGTAATGTTTTTTGTCCATAAATACCGACAGTAGTTGCGCTGTTTACTAATGATGTATTAAGATATACTAAGCACCTGAGAATTTGCAGTGTTAAATACTTACATTTTACGGGGCATTACATCATTTGGGCGTTTTTATTATTTAAAACAATGCCAACATTAATACTAAACTATTTCCATGTCTCTTAATCTTCACAAACTTCATGTAATCGTGTGATCGATAGGGTAAAGCTATGTGGTCCAAGTTAATCATTTATTAAACCACTCAAGAAACATTATACCCAAATGCTTAAATCTATTCAATTAAAAGCACACAATATACCTTCCTGTCTTCATGCCAAAAGAAACGCCAAACTCCTTTGGAGATTTCATATTTAAGTACGAATTATTTAAATGAGACTTTGTGGCATGAATCCAAATTAATAGAATGATCAATAACTTTATTTAATTAAATACTTTCTTCCGTTGATGTGTAGTATAGTGATATAAAAGTACAAACGCATAGATGATATAATATTCGTTGTATCATCTTGATTAATTTCCAAGTAATAAGTAGTGGATTTCCACATCAATTGATAATGAAAGTTCTTTACATACGTACCATCACTTTTTTCATTGGTAAATAGTATAGCAGAATTTTGACTTTCCTTTTTCAAATAGTACTCATACTGGCTACTACAACTCCTCATAGGCCATGGTAAAAGTGTTATCTTCCGTTTTTCCTTTTATGGATATGGTCCGAATTAACGCACGTGCGATTTGAGAATTTAAATTTTATGATTTTTAGAATTTTAAAATAACGGATCAAGTATGAATAATTAAGCTTTAAATTTAATTTTTATACATTAAATTGATTTTTTTAACCATATATATAAAATTTGAGTTCAATCCATATTGAATTCAGTAGAATTTATTAAGCCCTACTTCCACCCTTGGTAGTTGGGGTGGTGAGGGGAGCTGGGGGTAGGATATATTTGATAGGGGAATTCTCGAATATATAGAAATGATTGAGGTAATATAGGTGCAAGAAAGTGATAGGGTAAAAGTGCTAAAAATAATTCTTACTATGCTTGGTAGCTAAGGGAAAATTGGTGATTAATTATAATGCGTGGAATGTTCTCATTATAACTGTCATGATCATTTTCTTTAATGTCATGGAACCAACTATAATTTCTGAAATATCATGTCTGTGACAAAATTTCTTTTATTACATACCAGCATGTATTATTACGATACCTCATAAAATCACGCATGGCTTGTAAAGAGTACACCAAATAGCAAAAAGACTAATTAATTACCTACCGTAAGCAATTATCCCTGTTGTCACAGTACTACCACTTTTATGAAAGATTTTCTCTCTAATACTAGAAATCTATGTAAACATAAAAAGTGCTCATTTTGTAAGGACCACAACTTTAAACATGTATATTTAATGAATCTTTGCTATAATTATGACGAATAGCCATTCTTGTAAAGCCTATGTCTTATTTAAGTTTCACAACACTTCAAAATTCATATCAGACTCTTAATGTTTAAAGAAAATTGATATTAAGGTTTGTTGCATCCCATAGCACACATGCGTCTTGGTGTGTGCGTCTTAAAATTACGGATATAGACGGTAAACCAATCTATAAACCGGCAAAGACAATAAGTCGGATCCACGTTATTACACTTTGACATTTTTATACTTATCTTATCGAATCATTAACTCTGATTCCAATTGTTGAGTTAAACTAAAAAAATACTCTTAATATAGTGAAATAGTATCCGTTTTAGTCAAACTCACATGATTTTTCCCAAAGACTTCACACATTAAAAATATTATTACACCTTATAGAATATATATGACTTCATTTTTTGAAAGAAAAAATAAAGTTACTTCTTATAACTTTTGAATAACACTCACTACAACAAAAACAACTTTTAGTGGCAATAAATATGCACATTAATAAAGAATGCTAAAAATTTTATCGGCATTAGTTAATTGTCACCGAATCTAATGTTGTTATATGTTTTAAGGACATTTACAAAAAGTGCTAATTACCACCAAAAATATATATTTAACGGTAATTAAACTATTACCGTTAATTAATTATCGCTAAAAGACATTTTTTATGTAGTAACTCTAGAGCTCATGGGCCGGCCAACCCGACCCAATATACCCACAAGTATGTCTTCTCTCTTTTTTGGGGGGTTAACACAAGTATATCCTCTAATTATACTATTGTATTTCAAATATTAAATTAATTAATTTAAGGGCAAGTTACATATTTGGTCGATCGGCCAAAACTAGTACATTTCCTAGCCATATACAAAATTAATATGCACTATTTTGCATCAAAATATATATTTTATATATGTTATATATTAATATACAAAAAATATATTCATTGATTATTATTTAAATGGACGATTATTTTGTCAATTTCTCTTAAATTAATTCTAGTTCAAACGCCACCAAAATCTCTGCTTGCTGATTTTGTTCATCAAGTTAAACATCTAAGATCACCACATACGTATAACAAAACCGAAAAGACTCACGACTTAGTTTATACAAGAGAGTAAAATTAAATTCATGTTTAGCCTCATTAATGTTTCCCAGTTTATTGCACTTTTCAAATACAACTCGCAATAAATAAACTAACGTTTATTTTGAAAATTCATCTTCAAATATCTGTTTGGATTTTTAATCACAAAAATTTAAAAAAAATCAAGTAAAATGCATGTCAAACACAATTTGCGAAAACTGAAAATTTTAAAATTCAATTTCCAAATGCAAAATTTATAATGAAACGGGAGCTAATGTATTTATAGATTTCCTATGCATAGTAGTTTCCGGAGGGTAATTAAATTCCGAAAAGAATGATACGTAAAATTTTAGTAATATAGTATAAATCGAAGTATCTCACTAGCTTGTTGCAGTTACCTTTCTGCGTTTATGTAAAAGTTATTTAATGTACAAGAAAGAATTTCACCTATTATCACTCAAAATAGCAAGTGCATTGGATGGAGGTTTTTCTTTTACTTTGACTAGGAAGGAGGCTTTTTATTTCTTTCGTGTTCATGTGCTCAAATTAAACCTCCAATGTTCTTTAATTTGTAGGTGGGTTCAATTCCTTTACAAAGTTACTTTTGCTCTATATTCATGAAGCATGTCGGAAAATATTTACTTCGTTTAGTTGTCCCTTGTTCCAATTTAATTTTCCATAAGACATGTTGGAAAATTAATTACATATTCAGAAAATACATAAGAAATAATGTAAAAGATTAATTAAAAGTACTCCCAGTCAAAGATAAATAAAAAATGCTGGTATATTTTGTTACGGACAAACGCGGATAAACAAAAAGAATTAAAGTGTGACTTATAATGTCGAAGAAGTTTTTAACACGTCGATAATGACGTGGATTCCACTGGACAGTGACTAGTTTATGTTAATCATTTAAAAGAGATAAGTGTGAAAAATACACCTAAACTATCTATTTTTTTGAGTTTCATACATAAACTATACCTCTCTATTTTATTCAACTCTCACCATGATGTGTGTTACAATCTCTTTCATTTTAAAAATTTTGGCACATCAAAATATTCCACCTAGACAAAAATTAAATAAATTCTTAGAATTAGTTAAAATTAAATATTAAAGTATTACTATCCCACCTTAAAAAAAATATAAAATATTTTTATTACCCCACTCCACCACTTTTTCTCACCATACTCCCCCCCCCCCCCCAAATTTTTTTTGTTTTATTTTTATTTTCTAAATTTGTTTTATAAAAGTTTTTTTAAAAAATTATTACTTCATCTTCCCCCCCCCTTCAAATAATAATTTAGATATTATTTTTATATTTTTTTTAATTTTTTTTACCCCGACACATCTAACCCTCCGCTTCCAATTTTTTTCTCGTTTGGTGTTAGATACGTACACATGAGTGAGAAAAATATTTTAAACTTTTTTAAAAAAAATAACTTTTTTAAAAAAATAATTTCGTTTTTTTAAAAATAATTTCTTTTTGGGGATAGAAATACTTTAGTTTTAACTTTTAACTAATATTAATAGTTTATTTAATTTTTGTCAATATAGAATATTTTAGCCATGTGAAAAAAAAAAATCAAAAAATAGAGAGAGTATATTACACACACTACTGAGGTGTGTTTCTCAAACTGAGAGTGATAGTTTAGATATGAAACTCACACTCTCAATAGTTTAGGTATGAAACTCAAAAAAGAGGAATAGTTTAAGTGTGATTTTGACAGTTAAAAGAAGAGTTTAGAGAAAATTATAAGAGGTTCGTGGTCAAGATCCTTGAAATTAAATGACTAAAGTATATAAGAACCTTCCGATCGAGAATGATTATGATGAGATGGATAAATTTTTTAATAATTTTAATTGGATATCTCAATTATGTTAGGGAGTTTTTTTTCTCAAAATAGACCTTGCACAACGCATATTCAATCAAAGTTGTCCTAATACAAATATCGTAAATGAAATGAAAAACCAAAAAAAATAATAAGACTTTTAGCAATTAAATGATGACGTGATATTTTGTGGGATTATTAAACTCTCAAAAAAGAAGCAAAATAGAAAACGAGAATGAATGCTAGCTCATAAAAAATTCTATAAGATTGGGAGAGATCACTAAATGAGATCTCTTTGGGACCCCATGATATATGTTTCCTTTTACAAACTTTGAGGCAAGATCAAAAACCCTACTCCAATAATAAATAAGTATATATTTTGAAGGGAAAACAAAAAAGTAGAGAAGTTGAATAGTGAAAAGATTCTAAAAAGGCATAGTAGTGTCAACAACCCATTTGAGTCTGTTCTTCCCCCCATATTCATCATTCACATCTTATGCTTCAACCCCACACCTTCACCAATATCTCACTTCAATCTTTCACACTCACTTCCTCTTTGTCACAACACTTTTTTTTTTGTCTAAACTCAAAAATATATTTTAAAATTTGAAAATAATACTTCATTTGTTTTAATTTATCTGATTTATTTTGACTTGATACGAAATTTAAGAAAATAAAAAAGATTTTTGAATCTTATGTCTTCAATTAAAGATATGTCAAATGTATCAAAATATTTTTTAATCTTGTTTTAGATATGCTATATATATAGAAAATTGAAATTAAAGAGTTGTTAAAAAGAGAAAGACTCAATCTTTTTGAAACGGACTAAAACAAAAATAGATCAAACAAATTGAAACAGATGGAGTATAACTTGAGACTTTTCATATTATTCTTAATGGGACGTTTTGTGCTTCTTTTAAATCACTAGTTCGAAGAACACATTTTTCTTTCTTTCATAAATTTCATATCCAATCAAATACAACTCGAATAGATAGCATAATAGTGTAATTCCAAACCGAAAGGAGGGAAAAGGTACTGTGCCCTTTTCTTCTTCTTCGTTTCGTCACTCACTTTTTAGTGTAAGAAAAGTTGAACTTCACTACTTGTTGTGGGAACTCAGCTAGTTCCTTTTACTTATAATATTTGTATTGTCCCAATCTTGAATAGCCTTTCTCTTCTTTTGTCACACAAAGAGTCCCTTTCCTGCTTACTACCAATGCTTTGTGAATGATTACTTTGTGGTGTCCTTTTGGGACCTAAGTATTATCTTAATCAAACAAAAAAATTCTTTTCTTTTTTCAATTATTCAAATTTGCTCTTTAATACGTGTCTACAAGTACACTACTTAATAAGCCTTTTAAGTGTAAGAATATAAATATTCTTTGTGTTTAATATTATGAAGCAAACTTAAATTATATACCTAGTACTTACTACTATATATATTACCCTTTTGAGTTGGAGAAGCCAGAAATAAATCACATCAAATTACTATATAGTTAATAATATTCATGAATTGCACAATCACGTGAAATTGGTAAGATGTGACTAACTCTGGGACCCTTTAGATTTAACCTAATGTGTTTTAAATTATATAAATTGTGGAAATTTTCATGTGGTTGCATATCAAATCCAAACCAAACTATATTGGCATCATTACAACATTAATAGTACAAATTATTATTATTCTATCATCTTCAAAAGATCCAAAATTGCGATGAAAGAGAGTCACTCCATGTACTTACAAATTAGTTTTCAAAAGCAAATACAGTTGTCTCAATCGATAAATTATATCACAGTATATGACGACTTAAGATGAGGGAACAACTAAGAGGGAGATGCAGAGAATTAATTAACGGAAAAGATAGTCACAAATGACTTATAACGATGTATGTATCTATTATTGTATGTTAATTAATTTAACATTATCAGTTTAAACTCGCCTTTTGAGATCTTTACAGAAATAACTGGTCGAATTCATTATTTTTTTAGCCGATATACATTAATTATGTACGATTATATATATACTATACATTTGGCCTGACTGATTTATTTTTAATTTAAGCAGTTAGATAGGCAACTATTTAAGTGATTTTTTTCTTATAAGAAAAAGATTGATGTTGGGTAAGAGGCTAAGCTAGTCTCTTATTCAAGGCCCAACAAGTAAACTCTATACTTTCTCTTGAAAATAATATCAAGGAAAATAAACAAGTAATTGTAGAAGGTGGAATGAATAGTGATTTCATGGAATTATTCTGGGATGATTTTTTATTTTTTTTTGCTTCTGGTTGTATTTTCTTGTATCCTTTCTGGAAAATTTGGTCTTTTAGAGAATCATGGAATCTAGAACTTTTTACAGCAAAAAATACAAGAGTTAAAAGGGAAGGGAGAAAAAAAAAAAAAAAGAAAGGCAAGTGATGACTAAACATATATAGGATAAGCCTACTCCCCAGCTTTTGGCATTTATCTAAAAATGATATAGGCAGGCAAAAGAGAAAAGGAGACAAAACGGGAAATAGACAAAATTAAAAAAGAAATTTAATAATAGTATATATGTTGATGATCCATGATAATTTTAGATTTTCAACTTTACAGGAATGCAATATTTGTCTTGGTTTTTTTGGATCATAAATTAATAATGCAGCTTGGATTTAACCAAATTACTAAATTCCATATTTTAGACCATCAGCTAGCTAGGGCTTTGGAATTATTCTAGCTTTTGATTTTAGAAATAAAGTGTTTAATGCATAGACTTTCATATAACAATTCATTACAGACACATTTAAATCGGTGTTTGGACATAAAAAATGTGAAATTAGAAAAAAAAAATAGCGGTCTTTATTTTTAAATTGAAAAGTGATATTTGGAAATTGGAGTTGTGTTTCGACATGAATCCAAACCGAAATTAATTTTTGAATTTTTGTGAGTGATTTAGAGTGAAAATTAATTATAAGCTTTTGTGAGTGATCCAAAAATATATAACTATTACCTAGACATTTTTTTTGAAATTATCCATGCCCAAACGGGCACTTTAAATTTTAACTTAGCCAGTGTAACTTATATATCATTGAACCCCCAACTTTTATGTGAGAATAATAACAAATATAGTATATATATTTGTTGAAAAATTTGTTTTTTCTTATGTATATGCGTGTGTTTCTAATGAAAAATGATACACATCCACCACCATCAACTGTCCCCCAACTTTGTAGAAAACAAACAAGCAAATCTAAATTTTGTGAGAGTATTCAAGTTATATATATTGATAATATAAAAAAATATGCTATCAGTCGAATTTAATATTATGTTATAGGTGACTCAACTAATAGAATAGCAAGTTTGATCACCAAATGATTAATAAGAAGTAAGTTTCAGAATTTATTTATTTATTTTAAAAAAAACAACAACATAAATTTAAAGAAGTACATGCATTAGACATATTTATTGTATAAAATCCAAGATTGAAAAATTGTTTTTCTTTTTAAAACATGTAGTCGGTAGGTGCATTAGATAATATTAAGTTCTAGGAGTATTTTGTTGTAACCAGCCATAATAAAAAGCATGATGATTACATTGCCATGATTTGACACCTTTGAGCTTTCAAGAGCAGCCCTCAAATATTACTCAATTGAAATTGAACAATGAAAGGTCAGTAGGCAATCAAGACAAATAGGAAAAAATGAAAAAGAAGAAAATAAACACACATTACTACAAATTTTCATGCTACATACTTATGAAGCATGGAAAAATAAATTATCACTATTTGAGTGCTAAAAAAGATTCACATTTTTTCCACCAAAAATCATTCTTGTTTGTGCAGATATGGTCTTGCTTAGAGGTACAAAACACACAAATTAGTCATCACTAGTATACACTCAATATACTATATATATATACACTAATTATACTCCGAGTATACAATGATTATACTAGCTAAATTTTGTTGCTGGCTTTTGTTATACTACTATGTAGTGTAAAAATCTGTATTAGAGTCAGTATCACAAGCCTTAGATAATTAACATAAGAAGTTACTATTTTGTCTGTTTAAATTGTTTCCTAAAGCAAATAAAAGAAGAAATGCTAAGTAGACAAAATGATTATATTATAGAAACTATGATGTTTCCTTCAATTTCACCTTAGAATGTTTTATCAATGCTTTTTTTGTCATTTATTTTATCTATGGCTCCCTTTTATTTACACACTGTGCATGCATGACCACTTGTCTTTATTACTGGGGCCAAGTTAAAGAGAAAAATAACTACGGGGTATCAATTGAATCAAATAAAATCTCTGTAGAACCAAACTCAACTGCATTATTAGATGTGAGTTGTGACCACAAAGTTCCTAAATTCAAGAAAATTAATGATTTATGCTTCTATTTTCATCAAGTGAAACATATGCTAAATGTTGCCCCACGTCCATTTAAGTAAGAAACAACAAACTTAAAAAAAGTTGGATGTAGTACTTTTATATACTGAAAGTGTAAAAATAAGTTTTATGGTATGAACATAATTTAATTAATCTAATGGTAGTTAGTTATCAATTTTATCTTTGATGTAAGGGATAATAATATTTTTGGTCTCTCGCTTATTGGTATCTGATTAGTGATTACCACATTAAACCTTCAATTATTTTAATTGTACACCTCTTATACATTTACTTGTGAATAGTTACAATTTTATCTTAATTATTAAATACACCATTTAATTATTTATGCATTATGTTAAATTTATATTATTACTCCATATTTGACGATAATATAATTTTCTATATAAAGAAAGACCAAAAAACATATGTTTTAACTAGTTAAAGATTAAATATGTTCGAGAGTCGTATATTACAAGAACCAGAAGCAAAATTTACCAATAACTTAGAAACCAAAAAAAAATGCTATCATTCCCTCCTGGGAATTAATTTCATTTATTATGAACATATAATTTTAGATGTCGTGATAATATAAATCTTTACAAATTTTTTACACTATTAGTGTATAAAAGTGTTAAAGTCAAAGATAGTTGGCTGCCTTTTGGTCCATACTCCCTCTATTCCGTATTAACTGATTTTTTTAAAAAATTTCATTATTCAAAATAATTGAATTGTTCAAAGTTCAAGAGAAATGTTTGAATCTTAATTTTTTCATGTTTACTCTCTCCATTAATGAAGTTTTATAATTTTCTAGGAGTTAAACTACACTACTTACAAAATTATACTCCAATAAGGGATAATTTGTATTTATGATTTCATATTTAATCATCTTTATGAGACTAATTAACAAAAGGGTAATAGAAAAAAATATGGTTCAAATTTTATTCTTGAATGTTTTTCTTAATATGTGTGCATTACCTTAAAAATTCAATTAATATGGAATAAAGGGAGTATTATATATAACCAAAGAGGCAAAGACTGTCATGTCATACTTAAACTGAACTAATCGCTCTTATAATCAATCAAATTAATCAGAAAATCAGAAGAAGAAGAAAAGACAACTAAATTGAGACATGAAGAGTATAGATTTTATTCTTGTATTTCATGTGATGAAGCATATTGATGGTTTATTATATAAAAAATGTCCCATCCTTCTCTGAATTTTGCTTTTGTTTTCTTTTTGTAAACCAATTAGTAACTTTATTCATATATGTTTTCCCTCACTTTAAATCACAAAATTCTCTGCCTCCAACCAGTGAACAAATACCTAACCCAAAAGGTGTTTAATAGACAAGCTTCTTCTATATGTTATATATACATTGTATATATAATCCACAGAATTAATTAAACACCAATTATTCCAATTATATATGGTGTTTAATAGACAACATAA
This sequence comes from Solanum dulcamara, assembly GCF_947179165.1. Classification (NCBI taxonomy): domain Eukaryota; kingdom Viridiplantae; phylum Streptophyta; class Magnoliopsida; order Solanales; family Solanaceae; genus Solanum; species Solanum dulcamara. Next base: position 47,293,292 of record NC_077247.1, read on the forward strand.
TGACCTTATCTACTAGTGGACCTCATTTTCTTCACTTTCTTTAATTTGTCCATGTTGTTGCATCACTTCAAAATTTTATGATATTAAAATTAAAAGTCTACCATTATGTCTAAATAATGTTGAAGATTTATTTTTAAAAATCCTCTAAAGGTCTTTGGACATGACGAGTGTTTTTTCTAAAATATTTAGGTAGCTATCTTATTGTAAAATCAGTGTACTATCACTTTTAAATTGTTTAATATTTTTTATTTGCTGGTCAAAATTGAATTAACTAGTCCCTTATAATTATCAAACATGACATATAACCACTATGTTTGAACTGATACTTTTTGACTATGCTCCAGATTTAGACCAGGATTTGTTGGATATATCTATAAAAAAAAATGTCTTAATTTAATTGGATAAAGTATATAGTTTTATTATCTATTGTGGGGAGTGTGGGGAGTGGGTAGGGGAGCTTATCTTCATGAAAAATAATAAAATGTTAAGTTGTTGAGCTAATAGATTAGATTCAATTTTTCCCTCCTTTAATTTTTTCCCCGCAATTGAACTTATATTTAATGAGGCATAAGTTTTTTTGAAAATGAAGTCATGTCAGGACATAATTTGTGGAATTTTATAATTGAAAATATAAATTTTGGTCCTGAAAAAATGTTACTACCCCCATTTCAAAAAGAATGATTCATTTTTTTTTTGTAACACTTTAATTTCAACTTTCCACGTGGTATATTTAAGGCCATATGAATAAAGGACATTTGGTCCATTTGACATAACTTTAATTTAGGACCATAAGATTGAAAAGTCTTTTTTATTTTCTTACACTCCATGTTAAGTCAAACTAGATCATTTTTTTAAAATGGAGAGAGTATTTATTATGAAGAACAAAAATTAAAAATGGGGATATAATAGGACAAAGATGCAAATGACCGACATGAAAACCAAGAGAAGCCACCCTTAAAGCCCAAATACTAGTAATTGGGCCATCCTTAAAATCCCATATGGGCCATACTAGTATTTGATAAGTAGGATTGTACAATGCTGAGTAAGATCATGAAAATGTGGCCCAAAATGATGTGCAGGTTTGCCATCTCTAAGTTATCCAAAGCTCAGCTCTCTTTCATTCTTTATTTTTGTCTCTATTTTAATCCTTTTTGGAGGTTTTCATTGATGGAATTTCCGTGAGGATAACTTTTATTTTTGTGGTTTACTCTTATCACTTTTGCCTTGACTTTTATAGACATTTGCAATGACAATTTTGCTATTGTAAGGACAAACTAGAACTAATCATGTCAAGCATTTCTTCTCTCTTAGCTTTTTCATATTTGGATGGTAAATTCATATTATTAAGCAAAAGCTAAGGTAATTGCATACACTAATTGAATAGGAGGAGTTTTAGATCAAACAAAATTGTTATCTTTTTTTGGTGTGCGGAATATAATGTGGGGTCTTGCGTATTGCTTCGTTTTGGTGTGAGGTATAAGATATAATAATTCAAAGGATAAAATGCAAGACTATTTATCCTGCATTTGGTTGGAGGTTTTAGGCAATTCTGAAATTATTTAGGAAAATTTTCAGATATGTCAAACATTTTAAGCATAATTATTTCATATGGGTGTAATTTCCCTAATTACTTATAATGACAAACATAAATTTTGTCATTATATAAATGTTGTAGCGAATTGTATATGTATATCTGTCAAAAAATTATATATATATAACTAGTATACATATCTATTTGTATATTTGGCAAGCGAGATTGAGAGAGAGGACGAGAGAGGCGAGCGAGATCGAGAGAGAGGAGGAGAGAAGCGAATTGTATATGTATATTTGTCAGAAAAATTGTATAATGATAACTGATATACTTATATATTGTATATTTGGCAGCCCATACTGCGTAAATATATTTGTTGCGAGTCATAATTATTTTAAACTATACCCATACCGCGTAATATAGTAGTAAGGTTTGCCATACCGCATAATTTTCCCAATTATTTATCCCACCATTTATATATTAGTGAAGGGATAAGTTATCACATATACATAGTGGGAATAATTTACCCCAGAATAACTTATTCCGGAATAATTAATCTGGGAATAACTTATTCCCAACCAACCAACCAAAAGTATTATTGAGGATTAATTTTTATTAATTATGACTGGAAAGTTAAGGAAATGCATGCTACTATGTTGTTCAAGAAAGTCTCTCAACCAGGTTAGCTCTACATCTCTATTCTGTTGTAATCAAGTGTCTTTATTTTGAGTCAAATACTGATGGTAAATATGTGATGCACTATAACACCCTTATGTTTCTCACTCTGTTAGTTCCAACCCAAAAGTTTTTTTAACTAACATTTTAAAATATTTTCTTCTTCATTTTGATAGGAGGAATTCAAGTTATACTGAATAAGTTTAGTCTAACTTAGATCAAAAAAAAATTGTTAAATTGACTCTAGAATAAGCAAAAAGTTTAAAAAAAATTGTATGCAGAACGTATGCAAATCTCATACCTATCTTGTGGAGATAGAAAAGTTGTTTTCAAAGATTGAATCTCAGACAAACGATTTAGTATATTTATTGAATCCGTTGAAACTAACACGGGTTTTTCCTGCCTAAGGACCTCCGGGGTGGTATAGCCAATGAAGTTTTCTGTCCCAATAACAAGTTATACGCTAAGCTAGCAGAATAAACGATAAAACCTAAAGGAAACAAAAAAAAAAAACACAAATTTGTTGAACTATCTTACGTGTACTTGTCATGCTGATACTGCAATTTACCTAAACAAAAAAATGACTTTTAAGGAAAATCATGCTTAAGTTGTCACCTCAAAAACAAGCAAGAGAAACATGCGTCATCGTCACTTCCAAAAAAACCTCCAAGAAAGCAACTAAAAGCTGCGTGTGAGTAAAACAACACCACGTTCAAACTTTCTTTTTTCTCAATAAACTTTTAAAGTTACAAATTTCTGGTAAAGTGATTTTCTTTTTTATAACAGAAGACCAAGTAAAAGGAAATAATTCAGTTAAAAATCGATATCCAGAAACAACTCAATTTCTAAAATTTTAGTTCCATAACCGTAAAGGAAACTTTTTAAATATTTTATGCAACTATCTGGCACCAAATGGTAACTGAAACTCTAAACCTGGAATACCGGAGAAGAGTTGCTTCTGTTTTTCTTTCTTGCAAGGCATCATTAACCAATGTGCACTCTATTTTATATCCCTTTAGGTATAAATATATCCTCAAACAATAAACATTCTAACACACATTTGAGAAGATATAAAATTTATAGTTATCAACTAAAGACTTCAAGGCTATGGAGATTAAGGTGGATAATGAGATACCCCGGAATCTTGATGAAGAGAAAGCTCCCCTGCTTGAAAAATCAGAACTGCCTGAAGTGGAGAAAAACCTGATACAACAGGCAATAAGCCAGACATTCAAAAGCACTGCCCATCTTGCCAATCTTCTGCCTACTGGGTCAGTTCTTGCTTTTCAATTTTTATCACCCATATTCACAAACCAAGGGGAGTGTGATGTGGTTGGCCGATCCTTGACTGCTGCTCTTGTAGCACTTTGTGGACTGTCATGTTTCCTATTGAGCTTCACTGACAGTTTCAAGGATCAAAAAGGAAATGTTTGCTATGGGTTTGCCACATTGCGTGGCTTGTGGATAATTGATGGATCAGCAATTCTCCCATCGGAAGTCGCAGCAAAGTACAAGCTGAAATTTATAGATTTCATGCATGCCATCATGTCAATATTGGTTTTTGCAGCTGTTGCGTTGTTTGATCAGAATGTGGTAAATTGTTTCTACCCAACACCTTCACATGAAACACAGGAACTGCTTACAGATCTGCCTGTTGCAATTGGGGTCATCTGCAGTATGTTGTTTGTTGTGTTTCCTACGCAACGTCATGGCATTGGCTTCCCCCTCACTTGCTAACTAATATGTTTGTTCCCAGAGACTTGTTGCATGTGTATCCTCATCTTCTTTTACATTCAAATTGAGATTCATGCTTTTTATTGGTCTTTCCGTTCATGTAAAAATGTAACAATTTCTATGGCCTTTGACTTAACTTGCCAGATGAAGCTGTAAATGATTAACCAGCGAATTTCATGGAATTTGAAGATAATCTGTAGTCCAGAAAGTCAGAGATCAACAAGTGCATTTTTAATATGCAAAAAGAGTCATAATTCAAAATTCTGAAGGAAACATGCTAGAATTAAAGATTGTGCTTAACCATATAAATGTTAATATATCATAAGCACTTCATTAAAAATACTAAGTCCAAGAAACTCCATATTTTAGGGTATTAAGGAATATAGTATCTGAACACTTACCACTGTGCACTGCAAAGATTGAACTGCAACTTGAACCTTTGAGTTCCAGGTTGCCATGGAATAATCTTAGCTTTGCACCAAATACTCATGAAAAAAAAAAAGTAAATACAACAGACACCCACTATGTTATGATTTACCAAAAATCTTCTTAGAAGGTGAAGCAATGCATAAAACCAGATTATTTTGGCTTGACATTCACATGGATTAAAAAAGGCATTGCGATCATAATCAGAAACTTGAATAAGACATCAAGTCTCAAGATCCATATGTTTACACATCAGATCAGCCTGTACCGAATCAGCTGCTTCCCTTACTTTCCTTCTATCCCAAAATCCACCCACCACAACAGCCCATGTTTGTTCATCTGGAATGCATCCATCAGTCAACATTTCCTCGACAATACGAGCAATCTTGTGCACATCTCCTTTCTTGCAGAAATGGTTGACTAAAGTCTCAAAAGACTTGGCTTCAACTGAGATGGCTCTGGTGCGCATGCTTAAATATAATTGAAAAGCTCGCTTCGGATCATTCACAGCACACAGGCCTCGGACTACTGCATTATGGATCTTCACATGCAAGCTCCAAGTTAATCTGTTTGGAGATATTCCACTAAGGATCATTTCATCAAGATAGTTGGCTGCTTCATGAAACTTGTTATTCTCACAAAAGCCATTGATGACTTTCCAGTATAACCCTGCATCAGGTTTACATCCCTGAAGTTTCATCCTGTCAAAAATCTCTAAGGCTTCTCCAATTTTACCTTCTCGACAAAGTCCGTGAATTAAGGTACTGTAAGTTATCATATTTGGAATCTTATGTTCATGAATCATTATCTGTAATAACTCCATTGCTTCAGAGGAACGTCCACCCTTACAAAGACCGTCCATCAAAGAACTATAAGTGAACACATTGGGCTCAATACCTTTGCTCCTCATGTCCTCAAGCAATGTCATGGCTTCATCCAACTTATTTGACTGGCAAAAGCCACGAATCAAACAAGTATAGGTGACTACAGTAGGCGAACAACCATTTGCTTCCATCTCCATCCGAAGTTCTTTTGCTTCAGAGGCCTTGCCCAATCTGCAAAGCCCATTGATGAGAGTCCCATATGTATAGGAATCAGGTGTAAATCCGCGCTTGGGCATCTCACGAAAAATACGAAAAGCAGAATCCATTGTTCCACTGTTCTTGCAGAGAGCTTTAATCAAAATATTAAGCGAAGCAACACAAGGTGGAATGCCCACCCCCCTCATGTAACGATAAAACCTATAAGCAGTTTTTAATCGGTTTTCATCAACAAGTACAGAGAACACTGTAATATACGATTTCTGGGTTGGCTCACAATCATACTCCTTCATCTTTTGAAAAACCCTGATCACCTCAAGTGGCTTGTGAACCCGCCCATAGGCTCGATAGACTGAGAGGAATATATCCTCAGTAATCTTACAGCTTTCATCCTTCATTCTGACAAGCATTTCCTCAGCTAAATTAAAATGATTTGCAGAAAGCAATCTCGAGATGATGAGACCAAATGTGCTATGATCGTGCCGGAAGCCATTAGAGTACTCTGCTGTTGCTGCATCAAATATAAGAACCGCTTTTTGTAAATCTTTTTCTGCTCGAATCAGCTGTTCAACAAAAGCCGCTGTGACTTCTCTTGGCCATTTGATTGGTATCTTGCTACCCATCAGCTCAACACTTCTCTTCAAATGCTGCAATCCCCTTTCCAGAAATATGTGCCCCAAATTTTAGCTAATATCATTAGCTTTACACTGATTAAAGTTGTAACTTGTAACAATAACAATGCTTCTTGCCGATAATACTGAATCTGAGAAACTGTAATTTCAATAGAAAATTCATTAGGGTCTAATATTTTCAACCCTGTTACCAGCTACAGAAATGCTAAAATCACAAGATTTTCTAGCAGGCATTGCATCAAACGAGTTTATGTCATCTACAAAACTAAAATTTAAGCTCAAAATACACTGGTACAGGAATATCAAACTAATGAATTTTTCATATTCAAAGCAAAAAAGAGAAATTTTGATCAAAGCTTTAACCTTTAGATGGATAAACAAAGCATAATGGGGTGAATCAAGATTAAGGCAGTGGGTGCACAAGTGCCTTTAATGTTGATCTGCCACTAACCAGAGAGATACCATAGTGAAAACAAAAAAGGAGAGCATGAGTGTATTCGTGCTAAACTGCTAATGCTCGAGAAAAGGACTAAAGAATTTAGAATTTTCAGTGTTATAGCCTTATAGGAGTCGAAAAAGAGTGAAAACAGCAAACTTACTTCATCATACACCAAACCAAATTATAGTGTAAGAAACAAAGAAAGTAAAGCTAAGAAAATATTATTAATGCATTCAGTTGACATCCAAAAAAGAAAGAAATGTCAAATTTTAGAAACTAGAGTTTAAAAGTTTTTCCACTTTCTGTTTTTATTCTTGCTTACCCAACTTGAGCCCATTTGAGATAGAAATGAGAACATCTAAAAAGAGAAGATACAATTCCTAATCCACTACAAGAAATTGAGTATAAAGCAACAAACACCTCGAAATCAGTATATCAAGCATTTCGACAAACACCTTACCTGCATTATTTTCGCACCTCGTTTCAGTTATTACTTCCACTAAGTTCCACATTCTCATACAAATAAATATCCGACCAGCTTTCGAATTCACAGTGATTTCAGGTAATATAATAATAGCAGGCAGTTGAGTTAAGAATTACCTCTTCTGTCAGTTTTGTTCATTTACTAGTTTATCTTCTCTTTGATCAAAACAGCTTCACACCATTTCGGTCTTCTCGTCTCGCCTTCGCTGCCAATAAATTCCGTCTCCGGCGACGGCGACGGAGAGTCGAGCGGCTTCAGCTTCCCACGGTAAAGTATTCAGAAAGCTAGTGCCGCTTCATGTATATGTTGGCGAATCAATTCCATAATATAAACGACTAGCAATTCCTAGATATAAAAATTTAATCGACAAGGATGGAAATATGCTAGGTTTTTATTATTGACAATTTGATTTATAGCTTTTTTTTAAGGAAAAATTAGGTAGATAAGTAAACATACACTAATTAATTAGCTAACATAGCTATAGTTTAAATTAATTATAGTTTGCGACAAACATCTAGTTGTAATTACAGTTTGAGTTTTGTATACTTCGCACGATTATACAGTTGAGTTTTGTATAATTCGCGCGATTTATACAAATGTTGTGTACGAATCAAATTGTATAACGAAACATACAAATACTACAAATAGTATAGTGAATTATACAAACGTTGTGTATGAATTATATAGTAAAATATACAAACGTTATACAAAAACTGCGAATTGTATATTGAATTATACAAACGCTACTATATCTATAGCTATGAATTGTAATTAGCAAATTATAGCTATGGAGTATAATTAAGGTATTTTTGAATGGTTATATTCAAAAAAATTCCTTTTTAATAGATTTTTGTGACGTATTTTATGTGAAGGATGAGTCAAATTTACATATCAAAATTTATATCATAAAGGGTTATTATATTAATTTCTAAATCAAGATATGAATTTTATCAACTAATTATAATTTCTTCAATGTACATTGTCATTGTCCAATTAATCAAGTTAATAGATCAAAATAATGAAAAACTTATACAATTAATAATAATTATATCAAGATTAAGAGTATAAGCAATTTTAATGGACTACAGAATTTCTTTTACGAAATTTAGTATAAAATACTTATCACTATTTAGTTTGTTCAATGCATACAAGATGTACTAACACAAGAAGTTGGAACTATATAGTTTTACAATTAAAATAAATAATATTTAATCTTATGCTACAATTCTATCTAAGATTTCGTCCAATTTTCTTCTTAGATTGTGAAAATAAACTTTATACTTAAAAAATTGATGAATTATTTTTACATGTATACATTAAGTTTTGTGTATATTAAATTATCTACTATATAAATAAAGGATACACAATAATTATTTCATAAAAAATACTATAACAAAACGCATAATTTATAATATATTTGAACAAATTTTCACTTAGACTAATAATCATGTCCATGTGTTAGATCTTTTCATGGTTGGTAAGATGGACCTTTCTTTAACGGAATGCCTTTTTTGTAAGATAATTAGGATTTGATGTCTTCATATGAATTGTAGATCTAGACGTATTCTTTAATGTACTTCAAGAATCACTGATTTGGAGCATCCTATCGTGAGATATAATTTTTTTTCTACAAACACTCTATTTCATCACATCACCATGTCTTGCAAAAATTAATTTATTTGACCTACGTATCCTCCAAATATTAAGATATGGTACATGAAAATTGTAGGTAATGCCGTTGGAGTTATTCATAAATTTGAATCACCTAATGTGGACTATTTTATAAGAAGTTATGCCCAAAATACAAAAACAGTATCATTTTCATCGAGAATTGAAACACCACATACAACATTTTAGGGGGTGTTATATTGACATTTGCATCAACGAAACTACATCCAATTATTTCTAGAGAATTTTTGGGCCACATAACCTCGTTGGCAACCTTGGAGACTATCATATATTTGATTTCTATAGTAAAATAAAAAAGGCATAATACATAAATTGGCTTTTAAATTTGGCTTCAAATTTTAGGTTGAACCTTCAATTTTAATAGTGTACAAGTAGACATTTTAACTATTCAACTCATTAATAAAAAAACACGCGAATCCAACTACATACACACGCTCCCACGTGGATATTTTATCCACTAAGTGGTTGCCGCGTAATAAAAACTTTACTTGTATTTTTATAATTAAAATAACAAAGAAAATAAAGGAAATAAAAGAGTAGGATCGAAGCCTAGACCCATTACTCTTCTTTCACTATAATCAGACGGAAAAGCCCTAGCCTAATTTATTGGCAATTCCGACGTGAAATTGTGAAGATTTGTGGTCGAAGCTCTCATCTTTTGTATGTCTTCTTGTTGTTCTTCCTCTAGTTAGTCCAGATAGTTCGATTTTTCCCTTTTGAAAGTTTATTTTTGATAGAAGGTGTAAGGTTTTTGTCACCATGAATGTAACATCACTTTTTTTACAGCTTCAGTCATATATGGGTCATCTTATAGCTGTTTTTCACCATGGAGGTCGTTTTTATAAAGGTCAGTATATTTTGAAATTGAAAAATTGTTTATTTTACATAGACAAGGACCACTTCTCTTTGACCGAGCTGAAATCTTATGCAAAAGATATTGGCTATGATGAAATTGAAGATTTTTATACCGAAGATCCTATTACCCATAGATTTGTCAAGTTAGAAAGTGACAGACAACTATATAATTTTGTTAAAGATTTGTGGAGTGGGTCGTCTTTTAAGATATTCCCGAAACATGCGATTGTTAAAGAGGGGGGCCACAACTTCTTTGGGACCATTTTCTGGTGAAAAAAATAATGAAGAAATATCTAAGGTTTCACATCTTGAGGATGATATAAATATAAATGAGGCAGGTGGAGTTGAACAACTTTCTGAAGAAGAAGAAAGTAGTGATTCTATTAACTTTGAAGAGGAAGACTTAAATGATGTTCCAGAAGAGGATGATAGTGAACTTGATGAAGAATTGCGAGTTTTTAGAGAAAAACTTAGAGAAGAAAAAAGAAGTGAAGCTGGAAAAGGAAAAAAGAGATCTAAAAGAACTTCCAAACAGCAAGAAATCGAGCTTGGAGAAGCTGGTATAGATAAGGGATTTGAGAATAATTTCAACAACAAGGCAACTAAATACAATGGTAGATTGGAAGGTGATGAAGAGTTTATTGATTCATCAGATGAACCAAGTGAAAATAGTGGTGAAGAACTTGATGTGTTAGCACAACCAGGTGTGGATTTACCTTCAAGAAGAAAAAGCAACAAATTGAGGTATGATTCTTCTTGTTCCATTTCTTTCTTTGAATTGGGTATGATATTTGAGAGTGCAAATCAGTTTATAAATGTTGTTGCTGATTATGCTATTCAACATAAAGTTCAATTAAAGATTAAAACCAATGAACCTCATGGAGTAAGGGTGAGATGTATTGGAAATTGTAATTTGGAACTGTTTGCAAGCTTGGATAAAGATACAGGAAATTTTTTTGTGAAAAAAATACTATCCTGCTCATAGATGTCTTACAAAAAACATGAACAAATTGTGCTCAGCAAAGTATGTGAAAATGAAGATGAGGAATAGAATAATATCTCATTCTGACATTAGGGTTCATAAGCTTCAGGCAACAATAAAAAAAGAATGGGGACTAAAAGTGGGAAGATCAATATGTTATAGAGCAAAACAAAATGTTATTTCCAAGTTTACGAGGGATTGAAAGTTTGAGTTTTCAAAGTTGTTAGACTATGCTGATATGATCAAGAGTTCAAATTTTGGAACTTCTTGTTGGTTGAGAACTGATAATGATACAGTTTCTGGCAAACACTTGTTTAAATATTTCTATGTATGCTTTGCTGCATTGAAGAATGGCTGGTTAGAAGGTTGTAGGAAGATTATAGGGCTGGATGGCTGTTTTCTGAAGGGTGCTTGGAGAGGAGAATTATTAGTGGCTGTTGGAAAAAATGAAAACCAACAAATCTATCCAATAGCTTGAGCAATGGTTGATCAAGAAACTAAGCACTCTTGCGGTTAGTTCTTAAGCTATCTTATTCAAGATTTGCAACTTGGTGATGGAAATAGCATAACAATCATGTCTGACATGCAAAAGGTATTTATTCTTTCTCATTTTATCTCAATTTTCTATCTCTTTTCACTGAATTATTCAAGATTTTCTTTTAGTTCAGTCTCATTTTAGTTTTATCTCATTTCAGTTGTGGATTAGTTCTGTCTCATTTTAGTTTAGTAAATCTTAGTCTCAGTTATACCTAGAAACTACAGTAAATCTAAACTTTCTTAACTAAACTAAATCTGGACATTAGAAACTAAAGTAAGTCTGGACATTAGAAACTAAACTAAGTCTGTACATTAGAAACTACACTAAATTTGGACAGCTTCAGGGACAACTTATGGACAGCTTTGGGTCACCTTACTTCACAATTTCTAACCTTACTTCCTTAGCTGCCGAAGTTTTTGTTTCTTTCTCTTAACTGTTGCAGGTTTTTGTTACACTTGACTGCTGAAACTATTGTTACACTTAATTTAAGTTTTGATTACACTTAACTAAAGTTTTGGTTAACTAAAGTTTTAGTTACACTTAACTGCTAAGTTTTGTCTCTTACACTTCATTGAAATTTTTGTGTCCTAACATTTGACTGAAGTTTATTTCTTATACTTAACTGCTGAAGCTTTTGAAGTTAGTGTCTCTTAACTGTTGCAGGTTTTTGTTACACTTGACTGCTGAAACTATTGTTACACTTAACTAAGGTTTTGGTTACACTTAACTGAAGTTTTGATTACACTTGACTGAAGTTTTTGTTACACTTAATTAACTAAAGTTTTGGGAGAAAAGCATTTTGGAGGTGTGCCAAAGCTAATTTTGAGGTAAAATTGAAAGGTGAGTTGGCATATATAGGAAAACTTGGTGAGAAAATATGTGCGTCATTGCTTGTTTATAACAAAGAATATCGGTATAAGGCTGTATTTCGTGAAAGATCCAAGTGTGAAATATTTAATTCATGAATTACTGATCCTAGACACAAATCTGTGATTAGTATCCTTGAAGATATTAGGCACAAAATGATGGATAGGTATGGAGATATGATTAAGTTTGCAGATACTTGGATTAATGATATTTCACCCATGGCAAGACTAGTTTTAGAAGAAAATAAAGAAATTGGTAGGAAACTAAAGGTGAATTGGAATCATAACATTGGATTTGAGATCCAAGAAGGAAAATATACACACATAATTGACATAGTTAACAAGACATGTAGCTGCAAGTTGTGGCAATTGAGAGGTATTCCTTGCCAATATTTAGTTTCTGTTTTGTATCACATTGGGTAAGAATCAGAAGATTATGTGGAGCATTGGTACAAAAAAAAAATATTCCTACGTGCTTATAAGTACTTCTTACAACCTATGTCTAATATGGCAATGTGGCCTGAAATCAATAACCACCAATTGAGCCTCCTGAAGTGAAGCCAATGCCTGAAAGGCCAATCAGATGTAGAAGAAAAGATAAAGATGAACCAAGAAAAAAGAAGTGGGGGAAAGAATCAAAGAATGGAGTGAAAATATCATGTTCCAAATGCCATCAAGTTGGGCATAACAAAAGAAGCTGTAAATCAGTGGTAAGAATTATGACATTTCTATTGTCTTATGATTATTTTAGATTTCTAATTTTCTTCCTTGATTAACAGGCCACTCAACAACCTTCACAATCCATTCGACAGTTTTCACAACCCACTCAACTGCCTTTACAGTCCACTCAGCAGTCTTCACAACCATCAATGAATCAGCCAGACACTCAACATTCCTCTTTTTTATGTCCAGAAACCTCAAGAGTAATAGGAAATAAGAGGCAACAACCAAATAGTTCTTCAACTGCAAAGGCTACAACTTCTTCAGTTGGAAGAAAAAGAACAAGAAATGTGAAATTTGGTGTTTACACAAATACACAATCTGGAAGACAAGTCGTTAATGTATGTATATACTTTTACATGCCTGATTCTTTTATATCTTTATTTATCTATAGTGATGAATAATATAAAACAATAATGCAGCCTGAAAGACCAAGTGAAAGAGTTATCTCAAGTGGGTCTCAAGCAGCATTAAAGAATGCATCATAAACAAATGTTGACCTTGGGTTCAAACCATCTGATTTGAAATGGAAAGGAAAAAATACTATGACTGGAAACCAACTTCAACTAATGTCACAGCAAAAAAAATTGCAAATCAAATCCAAGTGGGTTCCTTAAGAGTTCAACAGTTGTTAGCGGTGGCTTCATGGTGAAAAACACTGTTGATCGTATTTTTGCGTATTTTGTAAAGGCATACTTCAATCACTCATTATTATGATGCATTTTGAATTATTTTGATGTATGTTTGCCTTTAAACAAGCCTTTAGATGTCATTGTGGTTCTTGCAAAGCTAGTTTATGTATGTTAAGTTGACGCTTTGTAAAGCTAGTTTAGCATGTGCGTATGGGCTTTTTTGTGTGCAAATTGTGGTGCTAGTGCCTATATTGAAGTGATGAAACATATGTTCCAAATTAAAGCTAAAGATATTGTTTTCAAATTAAAGTAATTTGCTTGATTACAATAGATATAAACAACCACCAACCCCAAAAGAAAACTACATTGTGGGCAAAATGATCCCTAAAATCTACATACATAACAATTACTAGATAAAGAACTCTATAGAGATCCAACATAGTATCACAATGATCAGCAAAATTCGATATTGCTGTAAAGACCCTTTAGGTCGTTTTGAATACTAGGGCTTTTTATTTTATAAAAGACTCATTCCGTAAATTTTTAATGGGTATTTTGGAATATTCAATAACTATGATTATTTAGTTGAGGGGTGAATTTAAATAACTTATTTAATTAGTGAGTTAAAGTGTTAATTTAATTAATACTCTATACCAATTATTAAAGAAAAAGGATGGGGTTTATTAATTTTGATACACAATTAATTAAGAAAAGAAAAATGAGCCAAACCCTAACAGGCGACAACAACGAGAAAGCATACGACGAACAGAATCAAAAGCTGGGGAAAAAAATATGGAGGAAGAAAGAAAAGAAAGGGAAAAAGAAAAATAAAGGAGAAGAGAAAAATAGGAATTTTCATTCCAAAGCGTCAAGGTAATTATTCTCATCCTTTCCACTAAATTTTTATGCGATTATGAACATATTTTTAGGGTATATTGGTGGAGAAATAATGCTAAAATAAAGAAATATGACCCTAGGGTTCTTCACATAAAATCTTGATTTGGGGTCAAATAACGATCCGTTTTAGCTGAAATTTGACATGTGAATTTATTTTATCATGAGTGAACATAATCGGAAAGAAAATTCAGATTTGACTTCAATGACTCGAGGCGACTTTTTGACCCAATTTTTAATCCGAAAATAAATATAGCTATATGGGTGTCATTGGATTCGTATTCTTATGAAAATTATGTATTTGAACATATTTTGATCATTCGGAAGCGTTACGAGAGGCTCAAGTTTAAAAGTGATTATTTAATTTAATTGAGGTTTAACCCTAGTTTTGAAATTCATAAAATATGGGAGTTGACATGTTAAGTGTCATCAAGATTAGGAACGTGACTATAGAATTGGATGAGTTATTGGGTCTAGGTTAAACATATATATGATATTGGTGTTTACGAATTAGTTTACTTATAAATATTATATATTTGATAGATTGAAATTGGTCTGAGGCATTGAAGAAAGGAAAGACATTGGTGGATTAGCTTATTTTACTTCGGTTCTTCGGTTGAAGTAGGTTATGGTTTTTATTCTATATCATAGATAGACTCTTAATAGTGATTGATATTCATTGAGTAATGTGTGAAATTTACTACGCATTTAATTGTTGTGGTTTGGATGGTTGATATGTTGTTGTGATTGGTCTGAAATCCCGAGGCCATGAAATCCATAATCTTGAACTTGCCCTATCAAAAATGGTGCCTTGACTAAAGAAGGCTTGATGAAATATTGTTAATGAAGTGGAATGTAATCATGAAGAATGATAAATTAATTATATTTGGATCGGGTGTCACGTTCCGACACAGTATATTTGGATCGGGTGTCACGTTTCGACACGGTATATTTGGATCGGGTGTCACGTTCTGACATAGTATATTTGGATCGGGTGTCACGTTCCGACACAGTATATTTGGATCGGGTGTCACGTTCCGACACGGTATATTTGGATCAGGTGTCACGTTTCGGCACGGTAATATTAAAGGAAAATAAATTAAAATGACTTAATACTACCCAATCTCCAATAACTCATTTTCCAAAAGGGTGTGATATGGAGGCTTGAGTCCTCATGTGTGATCTTAATATTGTTGATTGGTTATGAAATGGTTCATTGTGTTGTCACTTGATCTTGATCTTGTTGGTTGCCACCTGTTAAGTGTTACGATTGATTTCCCGCTATTACTTATTGCATATTGATTCCTATTTTGAGTCGGCCGATGATACCTACTCAGTACATATTGTCCTGTACTGACCCCTACTTGTATCTTTTCTTGTTTTATTTGTGGAGTGCAGCGAGTCTTCCATCGGTTTTGACTCGACCTCAGCTCTAGTCAGTCTCCAGTTCATAAGATTTCAGGGTGAGCTATCCTTCTAGCTGGCGATGGAATCTCTTGTCATGGCATGACGTCCTTAGTTTTTGGATACGTTATGTTATTTATTTGGTGTTTGATAATTCGAGACTTAGTTTTAGAATTTAGATGTCCTCCATGTGATGACTTTCAGGTTTTGGGGAAAACGTATTTATTTGAGCTTCCGCATTATTAGTATTAGTTGGGGTTTATATCATTGGTTCTCCCACCTAGGAGGTTAAGTGTGGGTGCCACTCACGACCCATTTTGGGTCGTGACATTCCTCTTGATCGTTTTCTTTTCTTTATCATGCTTTTTTATCCTCTTTTATAATCTCGAAATCGCAATTCTAACATGTTCAGTATAATCAATTTCACACCACCTAAAAAGCTTACATCTAGTCTATTTACGAAGAACAAAATAACCATAAAAATTAAATCTTGAATATTAGAATTTAAACAAAAAATAGTTATATAAAATGAAATCATATCCGACCATCTTCACATCCAAAAAACCAATGACTTGGATTATTTGCAGATCAAGAAATCTTCATTATGGCTCTTTTTTCATAATGACAAAAAACAATTTAAAGCCATTGCATAAATATGACCAGAAATCGTGAAAAAGAGAGAGAAAAAGCTTCTGTACTAGTAGTTTTAAAATGGTGTTTTGATATGAAAAAATAAAAACATATATATAAAAGTATTCATTAAAGGTAAATTTGTCATTTTTGTTTTTTTTTACCTGTTGTGGGCCTTGAAAATAACACCCGACGCGTTTGAAATGCGTTCTGATCACGCGTTATGCGAGGGTGGATTCCTGTGTTTTTTTATTAAAGAGTGGGATAGTTAAAATGCCTATTTATGCACTATGAAAATTAGAGGTGCAACTTAAAATTTGAAACCAAATTTAAAGGCCAATTTATGTATTATGCCAATAAAAAATCATGAGCAATATAAAATTGCTTGATACTTCTCCAACAATAACAAGGAGGTTGGATAAATACTAATAAACTGGACCAAGTTCTTAGAAAGTTAAAAACACGTATTTTTAAATAAATTTTTTTAGAGAATAATGTGTTTAATCAGATTTTGATAAAGAGAAAGTATTTTTATGAATAATTTAATTTTTTTTTTTTATCTTTTAAGCCAAAGATGAAAAAGAATCTTCACAAAATATGTGTATGTTTTATTTTTTTATGACAAAATTACTCATACAATAAATCATAGTTACCAAATTAATTAGCAATTTTTTTTTTACAAATTAACACCAATTTTTTTTTAAAATAAAATTGTTCAATTATAAAATACTAATGAGAACACTTCTCCAATAATTTGATAAAAAATCACTCATAATTTAATATACTTTTTAAGATAAGCTGATGTTGATTTGATAAATTAGTGAATAGACTTAATTGTGAATTTTGCACGTTAAAATTAGTAAAACATTACTTATAAATTTAAAGTGTGAAAGAAATTTTAGTTGAAACACGATGAAAATACATCTTTTTTATGCATTAAAAATTTGATTGAATGCAATGATTTTTTTTAATGGTAATTTTACACAAATTTCATCGTATTAAGAGCTAATTTTTAATAAATTACAAAATTTCTTAAAATTTAAAAATTTTGAATACATCACTCAACGTCCCGATACATCGCAATTCAGAGGTACATCGATTAAACTTTCAAGGAAGTATATCTGAATTTTTCATGTATGACTGAAGTGTATATAGAAATTAGCTATATACAAATTCTAACATCCAAATGTACTCTAGTAATTTTACTAAATATCTTTCTTTTCTATGTAAAAAATAAGACAGTTAAATGAAATTTTGTTGAAATTACTCTGTTTGATGAAGACAGTATGTATTAGGTACTAGGCCCAAAAGAAGTGGAGCCCACTTAAACAAATTCGTGAGGCTCAGAAATCGGATTAGTCACTCCAAAAGAGAAGATTCTTGGAGCAAGATGTGAAACAAAAGATTACAAGTGAAGATAAACCTGAAAGTACCGAAAAACCCAGAAAGTCCAACTTTTTTTAAATAGAAATAAATTGAAAAATAGAAAAAAAAAAAGAAAAGAAAAAAAAAAAAGGGAGAGAGAAAAGTGCCTTCTCAATCAATGAAACAAACACATAAAAATTTTCCACTTGATTTCATTGTCAAAAATAAGAAAAAAAAAAGACTCAAAACCTCAATGAGTTTTTGTTTTAAACAACAAAAGAAACTAGTGTATTACAACATTACATGTATGTACTTGTTAAATGTAATAACGTGTTTTGGAAATTCCTTTTTAAAAAACAAATTTTTTTTGGAAAAATTAAAAATTATAGAATTACACCGAAAGAACATGGAATTTGGAACCAACAAGAGGGACTTGTTCTACTATACTGTTACTTTTTATTCAATTTCTTCTTCTTCTTTCGCCTCCCTTCTGTATTGGGTTTATTTTTGTTTTTCTCTTTTTCGTTTATTCTTATTATTTACCTCATCTTTTTTTAGATTTTTTTTTCTCCATGTGTTCTTGGTTATCACGGGAAGAATATATAGTTACCCATCTGTAACGGGGGTTGTTTTTCTTTCAAGAAAGATTGGATTTTTAGGGTTTTCTTCAAGAAAGATCTGAAAAAATGGATGGTGGGTCGGAAGGAGAAGGCAACAGGAACCTTATTCAGAGTTCATCTGAAGGTCCCAAGAAGCCAAAGAGGCAGATGAAGACTCCCTTTCAACTGGAAACCCTAGAAAGGGTCTATGCTAGTATGTCTTCTTCATATTCACTTGTGGACTTCATATTTTCTTGTTTCTTGATCTGGGGTTTGTTTAAATCGCTTGTAGATGTGGAAATTTGGGAGATTTAGGTGTATTATGCTGTTCATAGGTGTCTTATGTACTATGTATAATGAGATTAGAAGATGATTTTGTCCTGTCAGATGTGTAATTCTATCTACTTTGCATATTATGTAGTTGGAAACAGCTGGGATGGGGATGCTATGCTAATTTTTAAGAGATGGGTGAAATTTTGGGTCTTTCTGTGGATTCTACCATTATGGTTCTTTGGTAGTGCATTGATATTAGTGTATGTTTTGTTTGTACTTCTGCCTATTGATTGTGCTCTTTGTGTAGAAGGAATTTTTGGGATTAATGTTATTGTGGGATATGCAATTGTTGTGTAATATTTTTCTATTCTGCTTGTATGTGTTCGAATGTTGTCATAGGCAGAGATCCGATGGCCAGAATTTGGTATTATACAAGGTTCTGCTATTCCCCCATGCATGGACTGATGTTAACATTTAGTTATCAAATTTATTACTGTGTTTGTGTTTTTGTACTTGTGATATTTGACATGAACTCTCTTTTGTTTTGCTTTGTTGTTTATGCAGTGGAGACGTATCCATCCGAGGCCATTCGCGCTGATCTGTCAGAAAAATTAGGTCTAACGGACCGGCAGTTGCAGATGTGGTTTTGTCACAGGAGGTTAAAGGACAAAAACACATCAGGGGGGACAGAAAAGAAGCCACGTGCTGGTGGGACAGGCGGTAAGAGAAATTTGCCGGAGTCACCTAGAGAGGATTTAGTAGTTGCTGAAGCTGCTAGTGATCGTGGCTCTGGATCAGTTTCAAGGTCAGGATCAGGGTCAGGGTCAAGTCGGTTTGATAATGGAGATGATATGCCAACACCATCCATAAGATATTATGAATCACCTAGGAGGGCAATGGAGCGTCAAGTAATAGCTTGTATAGAGGCACAATTAGGCGAACCTTTACGCGAGGATGGTCCTATTATTGGGGTGGAGTTTGATGAGCTGCCACCTGGTGCATTTGGGACATCTATTGGTAAATTAACCTACTCATGCTATTAGAGATCTTATAATATAAATGCTGTGTGATGTCTATCTTCTAAATTTGGATATTAGTATTGAAATGAAAGAATTTGACAATTCGTTTTGAAACAGAGCATTTTCTGTGGCATAAAGTTCAGTGTCATATAAGTCCAAACGGGATTTGAGTATCTTTTCAGGCGAGCGATTATTTTCGAATAAAACATTGGATCATTGAATGCCTTACGTTATTGTTTGTTACTTTCCTCCCCAAATTTTATGAGATTATATCATCATATATGTTTGTAAGTGGCTCTTTGGAGTGCTTGTAGCCTCCTATTGATTTGCCTTTGGGAGGGAGAGCAGTAATAACTTGATATGAATGATAGAAGTGATGAATATCCTTGGCGTTATGTGAATATCAAATATCAAATGAGATTAAGACCTCTGTATTTATCAAAATACAGCTGCATGAGTTGCTATTCTGAACCATGCCTCACTAATATGAGAAACATGACTAAGGGATTCTACTCATTTCCCCTTCTGTTGTGTTACTACACAGACTGCTGGTTGTTTAATAGTGTAAACTTTTCATATTTGTTTCCCTAGGACCCTCTTATCATTTGGGCTTAATTCTCATGTGTCATCTGCTATCGACCTGTGGCCTTGCAATATTTTGGTCGGACCTTTTCATTTTGGATTAAAAAACAATTCTTTTGGATTGCTTTTCTGATTTATTGTCTTTTATTTGTCATATATGGCACAGATTTGGAAGAACGTCCTGACCATTACAGACAATCTTATGAGAGCAAATTGTATGGACCATATGATGCTAAAGTTAATGTTGGGTCAGCTCTCCCTCTTTCTCCGGTATGTATAAAGAGATCAGTTTCTTGCTGTTTCACATTGCGCCTTTGAGTAATTATAGCCTTGTAGGACGTGTAATTTTTTGTATCCTTATACTTTCTACCTTCTTGAGGAGCTACTCTCTTCTGCTATGCTCCACTGGATTTTTTTAGACCTTCTGTTTGGTCACTTTGCCAATCATTTATTTCTTTTCATGCCCATAGCTTAAAATAATTGTGTGGCTTATTTACCATCATGATTTAACCCCAGGATGTGTAAGTTTTTGACAGGATATTGTTCTATATCTGTTAGTGAAATCATTACATAATGGGCTGGTCTTTTCACTATCAATTTGTGTTATTGCTGCTAGCTTTCATGGTTGTTATCTAGGGGGTAGTGTAAAAGGTACCATGTGATTGGCTAGTTTTGGATAATAACATGTCAATGGTAAAACTTGAAAGTGAGATTTATTAGCAGGTCAATTTGATAGTGAAGCTTAGCTCTACTTTATCTTCAGGTTCTGACAAATGGTCATCGTGAACCTGCTGAGCCCAAGATTGTATCTGATAAATATGGACAAATTGCAACCGCTTACCTTTATGATTTGCCCGGTGACGATCCTTCTAAAAATGTGCCAACCATGCAAGGGAATGGACATTTTGTTAGGGAATCTGGTGTTGAAGGTCAAAGCATCAGTATGGTGTCTCAACAGAGCAGGCAGGGGCGCTTTCCATCACCTTCGCGGGATAATGAATTTGTCCCTGGTAATGAGGACATCTTGGATCGGAAGCGCAAGGTAACTTGAAGCTTCAGAAGTCTATCTTCTTGCGGTTGTAGAAGCACTTCCCCCACACTGTTTTCTTCTGTTTGCTTTTCACAGTAGGCTTTATTGTTGGTTTCTTGCAGAGTGAAGAAGCTAGAATGGGAAGGGATGTTCAAGCCAATGAAAAACGGATTCGGAAAGAACTTGAGAAACATGATCTTCTACAGCGGAAAGTATGAAATGATTACATTTCTGGATGTGTAGCTTCTGAATCTTATTTCAAAAGTGTAAACATTGGAAAACTATATTTTTTTTGTTTCTACTGATATTGCAATATTTGGTTGTAAGAGGGAAGAACAAATGAAAAAGGACATGGAGAAGCAGGATCGTGAAAGAAAAAAGGAAGAACAAAGGCTGATACGTGAACAGCAAAGGCAGGAGGAGCGATTTCAGCGCGAGGAAAAACGTGAAATGGAGAGGAGAGAGAGGTTTTTGCAGAAGGAGCTCGTGAGGGTAGGTATTCAGAATGAGAATTTTGTTTTCCCCATGCTTTCATTTTTTTCCTTTCAAAATCTGCTAATTGGATTCTTCCCGGTACTATTGGTTTTGTAATCTTTAGGTGGAGAGGAAAAAGCAAAAAGAAGAGCTACGAAAAGAGAGGGAAGCTGCAAAACAGAAGGCCGCTATGGAGAAGGCAATGGCACGCAGAATTGCTAAAGAATCGATGGAGCTGATCGAGGATGAGCGCTTGGAACTTATGGATCTGGCTGCCTCTAGCAAAGGATTACCATCAATTGCGTCTCTTAATTATGACACTTTGCAGAACCTTGAGTCATTTAGAGGTAGGAGTTTGTTAACTTGTCCGTCACTATGAAAATTAATTCTGCATGCAATTTTTAGTTTTAATGCTTTAGTCCCAGATTAGTTAATAACATATGTTGAAACCTCGTTTTCATTGCATTTTTACCTTGTATTCCTTACGAAGAGCATGCTAGATGGTAGGGCTTCCAGTAAAGCCAGTGATTACCTGCAATTTGGTACAAGTGTTATTTATAATCCAGTATGAAGTAGAAACTTTACATGATATTCATTTTTCTCTCTCGCCTCTGCCTTATTTAAGCTGCTTATCTGCAAAGGTCATGGTTGCTGAAATCTGTCTTATGTGATCCAGAATCTTTATGTGAATTCCCTCCCAAGTCTGTTCAATTGAAAAAACCATTCTCCATCCAACCCTGGATTGCTTCAGATGACAATGTTGGGAATCTTCTTATGGTATGCTGCTTGATCATTTAAATTTGTCTACATCACTAGTTGACTGATCTTTCTCTTATTCTTCTATTTATCAAGTATTTCCTGCTTTTACAGATTAAAACAATGATCACTAATTTTGGTGATTTTAAGCCACATGTCGACTCCTATTTGCTTATCTGTACTTTATCGTTGATTGGTGAAAGGATTTTAAACCACTCATCATTACAAACTTATTTATATTTCAGATTAGAATAGCCAAAGTATGGGACAGAGGCTTCTGTTTTCTTCCTGGTTATTTGAGTCAAAAGTCAATGTTTTAGTCAATTTAGCATAGGAATTTCTATCTTTCGCAAGTTTAACGTACTTTGTTTTTTTAAGATTGTATTACTTAAACATCAATATTAAGGGTCTTTTGAAATGTTACAAGCAAACTGGTAGTGTCATGTGCCCCCTCTCATTGAAAATGACTTTGACCTGTGGCTTAAAAAAAGTTCATTTGATTATTAAATTGAGTGGTGGAGAAACTGTTGACACTTAAGGATGTTATACATTAAGTTTAAAATGATGAAATGTAGTATTTGGTTTATTAAGTTTGAATTATTGGAGGGAGTGGAATTTTGGATTTAAAGAAACAGGTCAGAATTTTTTTGACAGACCTGTTGAAATGTATGACCATCTCATCTAAAAATTTATGCTATTAGAGAGCGCACACTTTTATTTATTTAACTGTATTTTCAACAAGACCAAACCGGAAAATAGGTCATCATTACATGGATGGATGGTAATTGTTGAAAACTAAAATAGTAGTTACTAAACTAAGGAAGGATGATAAAACAAGGAAAAACAGTGAAGAACATATTTGTGCTCTACACCAAGTTCTGTATGAGTCTATATTGATTTTGCTCTTTTGTGTTGAGTCAGGTCTCTTAGTGCCTTTGATCTAAACATCAAACCTTTTGACTTTTACAGGCTTGGAGATTCTGCTTAAATTTTGCAGATATTCTGGGGCTTTGGCCTTTCACTCTTGATGAATTTCTTCAAGCTTTCCATGACTATGTGAGTACCTTTGGCTAAAGTTAATTGTGAACTCACGGTTTGAGTTACTTTTTCTGCATAGCCCTGTGGACTATCAGGTTTACCTATCTTCTTAAAAAGGCTGGACAGGGATCTGATTGCCATGTTTTAATTGCGCTCTGTTCAGGATTCCAGATTGTTGACTGAGATACAGATTGCTCTTTTGAAACTGATTATAAAAGATATTGAAGATGTTGCTCGAACTCCTTCTGGTGGGCCTGGGACAAATCAGTACAGTGCTGTCAATCCTGAAGGCGGACATCCTCAAATAGTTGAAGGGGTAATCACTGCTGTGCACACGTCCTCTTTAGAACATAATTTACTCTCTTGTGGGATGCTCAAAGCTTACCAGTTTGTGAACTTCATTGACAGGCATATCTTTGGGGTTTTGACATACGCAATTGGCAGAAGCACTTAAATCCTTTGACGTGGTCTGAAGTACTGCGCCAGTTTGCGCTCTCTGCTGGATTTGGACCTCCATTGAAGAAAAAGAGAGAACGCAGTTGTTTGAATGATTCTGAAGAGGTGCTACATTTTCTGTCCTCATTTTCATCTTAGTGATATGCCGTGACTTCTATTTTTTCCTGTGGCTTAAGATCTAATACTCGGTAGTCATCTAAGCAATGGGATATTTTGATGGAGGTTTGCTGCAGATGGGAGATATAGTGAACTTCTTAGTAATTGGTTATTTTGATGAGATGTGTAATGCAAAAACTCACTTGAGCTGGGATAGTAGTTGCAATTTGGATATATGCCGCCTTCCAAGCTGTCTCAAGTCATTTTTTTATGTTTCATTCTGGTAGTGGTGCTATTTCTATGGCTTTACCATATATATGGTCTGGTATAATATCTCATGGTCCATTAGCTAATTTGCCTAATCTTGATCATAGCAGATTCAGTTGCTATCACAATATTTTTTTGTCAAGACTCGGGTCTTGAATTCATCTTGAACCACTAGGATTCAGCCTGTTTCTTCTTCCAATTGTGTCATCCAACCATTGTTTCTTTCATGTAGATGCACGCATGTTGGTGTATATGTGTCTCAGCAAAGGGTTTGACGTAGCGGTCAGTAAAGTGGGTGAAAACTAGGGGAGACCAGGGTTAAATTCCAGGATAGACAACCTAGACTAGGTGATTCTTCCCATTTGTCCAAGGTTGGGTGAGCAGAGGTATCTGGAGTTTCTGTTGGTGGGAGGTAGCAGGTGGAATAGTCAATGCGAGTGTAAGATGACCCAGACACCACTGTTACAAATAGAAAAATATTGGTTTATATGGGGCTACATAGGTTTGCTTATAGAAATGCTAGTACAAAATTGGTTACAGTGGGAAAGTCAATCTGCTACTGATGGATTATCACCGAAACTAGTTTCTTAGCCATAAATTATTTCACCTTTTAATTCATCATCCCAAGTTATTACTCTACCAACTATCTCAATTAGCTGATATTGCATAGTTCCTGCATGGATTATAAGCTTTACCTTTTGGACCTATGTGATGTGGTGTTTAAAATGGAACTTCTTGGTCATAGTCGACCCTAAGTTGCTTGGAATTGAGGCTTAATTGTTGTTGCTTTGTGAGATAATGGTTTGCGGTTAAATGGTAATTCTAAGATGATCATCAGAGAGCTCCCTCTTATCCTAGAATGCTTAGTATCCATTCTTTGACATTCTATGTCAAATAGATGGTGCACTATGTCTAATTATGGTAATGTTTCCCTACTATGCAGACTAAAGGTTGCGAGGATATTGTATCCAATCTGCGAAGTGGTTCGGCAGCTCTTAATGCTGTATCAATTATGCAAGAAAAAGGGTTTATGTCGCAGCGCAAATCCAGGCATCGGTTGACACCGGGGACTGTGAAATTTGCTGCTTACCATGTTCTCGCTCTTGAGGGAGACAAGGGCTTGAATGTTCTAGATATTGCAGAAAGGATTCAAGTAATTATTCTCTTGATGCACATTGTCACTGTCTCTCATTTTAATCTGGTTCGATGTGTTTGAAGATTTTTCTTGTTAATTTCTATTCTATGCTTTGTTCTCCAGAAATCTGGATTACGTGACCTTTCAACAAGCAAGACGCCAGAAGCCTCTATATCTGTTGCTTTGTCAAGGGATCCAATACTTTTTGAAAGAATTGCTCCTTCAACGTACAATGTCCGACTTGCATTCAGGAAGGATCCTGCTGATGCTGATGCAATTATTTCAGCAGCCAAGGAGAAAATACAAAGATATGCTAATGGATTTCTCTCTGGACAAAATGCTGAAGATGAAGAAAGAGATGATGATTCTGAAGCTGAAGGTGATGTTGCTGAAGGTCCAGAAGTCGATGACTTGGGTACTCCGTATGGTGTAAACAAGAATAGCGAGCAAAGCAGTGTACTTGACACCTGCTTGGTGAATGGAAAAAGTAAGCCATCTGATGAGGTTGGACAACAAATTAGAGTTGATGTTGTTGGTAAGGACATGGTTTTAACCACTGATGTATTTTTGTGCTTTATTTGCTTTTTTGAAAATGTGAAAGCACATCATCGTAGTAGTTGTTTGAAAACACTAATTTTTCATTATCTGTTGATGCTCTCTTATAGGTATTGAGGGAAGTAACCCTAGTCAAGAATGTTCAGAAATTGATGAGAGCAAAGCAGGTGAGCCATGGGTTCAAGGACTCAGTGAAGGCGAATACTCTGACCTATGTGTTGAGGAGCGTCTGAGTGCTCTTGTTGCCTTGATTGGCATAGCAAATGAAGGGAATTCTATCCGTGCAATTCTTGAGGTAATAAATCTGGTAAATTTATCATTATTGACAATTAGTCCATTACTCTTTCAGCTATCTAACTATGATGGTTTTGCAGGATCGTCTGGATGCAGCAAATGCTTTGAAAAAACAGATGTGGGCTGAATCCCAATTGGATAAAAGACGGTTGAGGGAGGAGACGATCAATAAATTTAATGATAGTTCCTTCAATGTTGTGGTTGAGGGAAGCCAAAGCCCATTGGGATATCCAAACAATAAAAATCAAGGGACATCACCAACCACGCTGGTTAAGGATGTATCTGCTGGTATCGTAGACAATGTTCAGAACCACTTTGAAAGCATTCCTTCTGAAAAGAGTTTAGCCGCACAAGAAACCTTTGTGGGTCAATTTGCTGTACCAAGTGGGAATACGGCGGAAAGGTCGCGCATGCAGTTAAAGTCTTTCATTGGCCACAAAGCAGAAGAGATGTATGTCTACAGGTCCTTGCCTTTAGGTCAAGACCGCAGACGCAATCGCTACTGGCTATTCGTTGCCTCTGGTTCTAGTGAAGATCCTGGTTCTGGTAGGATATTTGTTGAATCACCTCATGGCTGCTGGAGACTTATTGACACTGAAGAGGTATGCTCCTTTCATTGTTTTTCAGAATGCACTTTGCTGTTAGTAAATCGAGAAAGTAGGTTTAGCAGGCTGAATATATATTTTACCCAAGGGAAAATGCTTGCACTATTTTGGTTTTAAAAAAGGCCAGCCCGGTGCACCAAAGCTCCCGTTGTTGTGCGTGGGGTCCAAGGATGGGTCTGACAAAAATGGCTCTATTGTATGCAGCCTTACCTTGCATTTCTTTAAAGAGGTTTTTCTATATTAGGTGTAAGAAATGACAAGTTATGACTGAAGAAGAGATACAGTGGACAATGTCTGGTAAATGAAGAACCTGGATGAATCCGTAGTTAAGAAAAAATTACATCTCTGGTAATACTCGACAAGTGTTGTGGAAATTGTTGCTTTTCTGGACCAAGGAAAGTTATCGGGGTCAGGGAAACCCTATATGTAGTTATCTAGATGTTAGCAAGGTCTTGTCTGTCCTAAATATACCAGACCTAGCTATTACCTGTTTATCTACTTATCCTTTATTTTACCTGTAGGCATTTGATTGTCTTTTGGCTTCTTTGGATACTCGAGGGGTCAGGGAATCACATTTGCATATTATGTTACAAAAGATTGAGGATCCTTTCAAGGGATGCGCGCGACGAAATATGTCTTATGGTGATTACATAGGTCAACATGGAAACAAATGTAGAAATGAATCTTCTGCAGCTAGTTCAACCCCAGCCTCTGGTGCAAGTGCAGACAGTCCTGGCAGTACTATATATGGCGTGAGTTCTGATAGCTGGGAAACATCTTCGACTTTTAAATTTGAGCTCGGGAGGAATGAGGAAGAGAAAAAGAATGCCTTCAAGAGATACCAAGGTTTTCAGATCTGGATGTGGAAAGAATGTCTCAGCTCATCAATCTTATGTGCCATGCGATATGGGAAGAAAAGGTGCTTGCCTCTTTTGGGTATTTGTGGCCACTGTTTAGATTCTTACCTTTCTGAAGAGGGCATTTGCCCTTCTTGCAACAAGATGAGTTGCAAAGTTGACATGAACGGCGAGTTCCTTGAGCAGGCAATGGATTCTATGGACAATCTGAAAATTGATTACAATAATTTGGTGGTTTCAAATGCTTGTCCTCTAAGAGTCAGATTGATGAAGGCCATATTAAGTTTCACTGAGGTGAGATTTTTTTGAGATATATCTCCAAGAATCTGGTTTTCTGTGAGGCTTTTCTGTTAGGCTGTCTTTCTTCACTTTTCTCCTTATGTATTTGTCTTTTTTATGTCTGAACAGACGTGAACATCAAGTACATATGAGGCACAACCTGTTGACAGCTTTTATTTTGTTATAGCATGATGTTTAGTATTAGCTTTTTTCTCTGGAATTCACAGGTTTGTGTGCCATATGAGGCACTTCAATCATCTTGGACAGAAGACTGTAGAAAGACATCGGGCATGAAGCTGCAAAATTCGTCATCTCCTGAGGATCTTCTCCAGGTATCTCACTCCCTTCGACTCATTTATATGGCATTATTTTTCAGGAGTCTATCTGCACTTAAAAGTTTTTTTAATTGCAAGTTCACTGGGTATGTTGTTATTTATGAAGTGCATAACTTCTAGAATTTCCAAGAATGTCGTAGATTCTTTTTTTCTTGACAACTGCAAAGAAATTTTAGGAATCCATGTACGAGTTTACTACGAAAATATGCTTTGGGCCTCATCTGTACCCCGTCATTAATCATATTGTTATTGTTATTTGGACAGTAATTATATTTTGTCGATTTCATTTTCTTGAGTCAGTCTGATTTAGGCTTAATGGATTGAAGTGTTTTGTCAAGCTACAATTTATTTTACGGTGTTGAATTAAGTGAAATAAATATATATGCTACTATTATGTATGATAAGGAACGGGCAGGATTCTTCCCTAGCGAGTTTTCTTCCTTCCAACAACAACAACATACCTAGTGAAATCTCACTAAGTGGCGTCTGGGGAGGGTAGAGTGGAGGGTAGAGTGTACGCAGACCTTACCACTACCTCGTGGAGGTATATAAGTTGTTTCTGAAAGACCCTCTTTCTTACACGAGGGTCTTTCTTACACTCATTCAATAAAAGAGGGGGAAAGAGTAGAACAGAAAAGCAAAGTTTATCCCTCATTTGGGAATCGGTTTCGCTCCTGCACGGTTGTTCCTCAAACCAGTTATTTGTATTAATGATACTGGGATCATCGAACTTCTGTACTTTGCCAGTAAGCATGGCAAATTCAGATGGTTCGCCTGATTTGATAGCTGTTGCTGAACCTGTTCCTATACATCCCTTCCAAATTCAGAAAGCTGCAAGAAGAAATGGTTCTTGATTGTGTCGTTTTTTTGTTGTTGCAGATTCTGACTCAGTTAGAGGGTGTCATCAAACGTGATTACTTGTCTGCCGACTATGAGACTGCAGAAGAATTGATGGGTCTATGTGCTTTGTCAAGAAAAGGTGCTTGTGAATCTACTTATCCTGAATCTGTACCACAACTCCCATGGATACCTCAGACCACCTCTGCAGTGGCTCTCAGACTTTTGGAGCTTGATTCCTCCATATCCTATGATCCTCAGCAGAAAACTGAGGCCGAGTTGAAAAATAAAGTAGATTGCCTTCCAGTTGAGTTGTCTTCCCTTCTATTTAAGTAATTGATATTATTAATTACGTTTAGTTTTACTGTTTATCCATGTTTATTTGCACTGCATGCTACTGTCTTTCTGGATTTATTTGGTGAAAGATAAAATTTCAACTTGTATATGGTCCGGTGTTGATGATCCACTGGCTAATCGCCTCTAGGACTGCAGATAATACCTGTCACTATATAATAAATGCCATATTTTTGGCTAATGATGCTCTTTCATCTGAATCATCTTGATTGACTTAATTTTTTCTTGCATACAGAAGCCATCTTTGGGGTATGCTTCTTTGAAAGATCCGCAAAAGGTAGAACCAACCGAAATGGATCATGATGGACCAATGAGAGAGGAAAACTGGGATTATCTCAGCATTTTGCCTAGCAGCTCAAGAAGTAGACAAGTTGTTCGTGGGCGGGGAGGCGGTCGTCCGCGTGGAAGGCTGCAGAAAGGAACTACTAGCAAACCACCAGAGTCTGGCAGGGCTGTTGTAAGGCCTAGTGAGACGTTAACTCAAGTTCTTATTAAGCAGGGAGAAACGCATGGGCAGAGACATGTACGCGGTCGCCGAACTGTCAGGAAGAGGAGAATAGAGAAGAAAATTGTTGAAGAGACTCGACCAGATTATTTGGGCGACAGAAGCAGCCGACTAAGTCTTGTAGTATCACCTAGAAAGCATGTGACGGAAGAGTTTGACATGAATATGGAAGGAATAGAAGCCACAAATGATAATAGTATGGAAGCTGCTGAATCTGATGATAGTGCTCCCGAAAATACATACGAGTTTAACAGGAGTGATTTAATGGATATGTCAGATGAGGATCAGGTTTTTTCTGCCGGTGATGGCATTGAAGACGACAATGATGATGATGAAGATGATGACCCTGATAAGGACAACAATGATAATAGTTACAGAAGCCATGGTCAAAATCTGCAAGGATACGTTAATATGGATGATGACAACTCAGATAGGGATGGAGATGTCGATGAGCATCAAGAGTCGGACTCTTCAGAGTCTGAAGATTATAGTGATTGAAGTTGCCAAGATTTTCGTGGGGCTTGACAACTGCAATATAGCTCTGATGGTTGATCGCCAGAGCACAGAGGTCTGGTGTGATGCATTTTTCTTTTTATGGAACTTTGGTATTCTTTTGAGATGAAGCCCGTGAGTTGGCTTGTCTCTCTGTGTATAGTGTTAAAGGAGCAGATTTTTGTTACATTTTATCGTCATAGCATATGTCAGAATAGTATGAAAAATTGTTAGTCCGAGTTCTCGTCGTGCACTCGTGTATTATGGGGCTGTTGGTGATCAAAAGCATCTATGTCAAATCTTACAGTTGCACATTTCTGATCATATTTACTTCAATGTTAATGATTAGTGGCTTATCTTAAAGATAGCTTGTTAGCCAATATCTTTGTGATTTTATCTTTTTTATACCACTTCGACTCTTACGATATGGCAAAATCTCAATGCTGTATGTAGTAATAATGGCTTCCCTGATACAGTAGCCGGTTTGTCTTAACTAATCCAATGTAGCCAATAAGTATCTAAGCATTGAAAAATACCTTTTTAGTATTGAAGTAGATTTTATTAATTTGTGTGCTTGGATAAAAACAATGAAATTGATAATGAGCAGAGAAGGATACCAGGTCCAGAATTTGCCTTTGTTTGCCTTTTCTCTTCGCTCCTGCTCTAGTTAGCCTTATCTACAAAGCTGCAAGAACTATTTTTACAATACAAGTTTGTGCACCGCACAAATAATCCACCTACCTCTGCAAAGTACACGAGGAGTCTACAATGGATTTATCATGACTCGTAACGTCAGCTTAAAAGAGAATTATTGAAGAGTTATAAAATGTCAAAATCCTTTATTACTATCACATATTAATTGACTTACACACAATTTCTAGCTATAATACAGAGAATCTACAAGAGAACCAATTACCCCAAGATACAAAGAAAATGAAAAAGAAAGGATTAAACAGAACATAAGACTGTATAAAGATACTACGAGTGATTGTAAACAATGTGGCCTAGGAAGAGAGCAACTTCTTAATTCCAGTTTTCTGGTCTGCTGTTAACCTCGTAGGGAACTTGATATTGAACTTGATCCTCAAATCCCCCCTCTTTGAAGGTTCTTTGGGTATTGGCATTCCTTCCCTTGGGACAACCTCTTCATGGTTTGGTTGTATTACATTGTTCATAGGAATAGTCAGTTTTCTTCCATCGAGCGTCGTTAGATGGGCTGTGTAGCCTGTTAAAGCTTCAGCAAGTGAGATTTTCTGATTGATCACAAGGTCATTTCCTTCCCTTGTGAAAACACTGTGTGGTTTCTCATCAATTATGAACACGAGATCTGCAGGAACAACGTTTGGCTCTTCGTTTCCTTTCTCTAGGAATGTAATCTTAGTTCCCTTTTTCCAGCCTGGTTTGATGTCAATGGTTAGAATTTCTTCTACTGGTAAAGTCTTCCTGCACACAAAAACTAGTTGTCAGAATATCAAGTAATGACTTTAGTTCCTATTAATCAGTGGAAGCGGATCTAGTGACCTGAAAAATCAGTGGAAGCGGATCTAGTGACCTGAAAAATAAGACGGATAATCTCCTACACCAGGTTGGTGTAACTTGTAAAGGTTCATTTACTTTCACACACTCAGTTCACTTAAGACAAGTACATACAGAATGGTTGTAAATCAGATAAAAAAGGACCATTTACCTACATAACTGGCAACATTGACTTTAAAATGAACTAAGTGCCATGAAGGGCATGCTCAGCACATCAATGATCTGCTGTGACAACAGAAAGTCTTTACTTAGAATCATACACTGAAGAAATAGTGGCAACTTCATTTTGTGTTCTTTTGTATGTTTCTACAGCAGTGAATACCTAAGAATTATCGCCACAAGGCCAATTTCGACCTGTGAAACACCCGAATGTTCAGCAAAGCCAGATCATACATTTAAGATATTAATCCTCCTATCATACTCATTCCTTTGTAATACACATACAATTATGCAGCCACCCGATGCCTTCTTCTTAGCCACAAATTAACCACAATTACTTAAAGAACACAACATAAATTATGCAGCAAATACAAGTTTGGTGGCAATCAGGTTGCTCTCCAAAGTGAACAATTATATAAAATATAAGAGGGATCAGCAAAGCAGGAATGTAACAACTAACAAGTAAAGGATCCATTCACTGAAGTTCAATGAATTCAACAGATACTAATTCATAAATAGACCAAGCAGCGACCATAATTATAAAGTAACAGAAAAGGTAAACATGAGTACATAACAATACAAGCCAAATAACCGGTAACAAGTATATCATATCTGAAAATCTGATTAGTTTACTTACCCACTTGCATCAGCAATCTCCCTAGAGATCTTCATCTTCTTGGTTGTCCCCTTATAAAGTTCTTCTAGACTACAAGGCAATGTTCGTTCAATCGGTGGCGCCTTCCGTGGGCCTGAACTCATTGGTCTGCCTTCTCCAAATGAACTAAAAATATCATCCCCAAACATTGAACTAGAAAACCTTGAACCTCTCATCCCACCACCACCTCCCATACCCCCACCAAATGGGGTCGAAAACCCGAAAAATTCTGCAAAGATATCATTGGCATTTCTTGGATTGAATCTAAACACATTTGGTCCATCTCCTGTTTGGAAAAATGTAGCCCCACCAGGTCCACCACCAGCAGCATCTGGTGGTGGCACTTGACCTTTAAGGCCTTCTTCCCCATACTGATCATAAATTGCCCTTTTCTGTGAATCACTCAAAACCTACATCACAATTTCAAGTTTGACACCCATTTAAACACATAATCACAATTTCAAAATAAAAATAGAATCTTGAAAAGGTAATTGGAAACCCAATTAAACAAATTTCAAGAATCAAAGTATTGGGAATCAAGAAAGAGCATAACAAATGAAAAAAAATAGGAGTGATTAACAAAATAAACCATAAAGGTAGCAGCTTTATTCAATAACCAAGAATGAAGAAAATAGAAAAACAAGAATTGTGTATTAAGTACCTCATAGGCTTCAGAGATCTGTTTAAATTTAGCCTCAGCTTCTTTCTTGTTATTGGGGTTCTTATCAGGGTGCCATTTCATAGCCAATTTCCTATAAGCTTTCTTTAAATCATCATCTTTAGCATTCTTATCAACTTGCAATATCTTGTAGTAATCTACACCCATCTCCTATTTTTAGTTTGTTCACCACTTGTTGTACTCAAAATTGAATGATTGAAGTTTGTGTTTGGAATTTTGGAATTTGGTGGGGCGTGGGTAGTGTTATTAAGAGAAGGAGAAAGATGGGTCTAGAAAACAGAGTAGTAGAAAGGGGAAGAATGTAGAACTTTCCAGATTTCAGTTGAGTATTATTGCCCACTGTTGTTATTCAAATTAGCTATTTCCAGAAACCATTTTAACCATATTTTTTAAAAATTTGGTGATCCATATCAAATACTACTTATAATTGATAACTTTTAAGAAAATTGTATTTAAAGTTAAAATTGAAAAATTATATTTTTAAAAATCAAAATTATATTCTAAGGGAAAAAAATTGTGAGTGAATGGGTAAAATAATTTTTTAAAATTTGAAACTCATTTTCAAATTAAAAAAATATTCAGTCCAATATATAACCAAATGCTATTTTTTTTCTTAAAATGAAATAAACGGAAACATTTCCATTGAAAAATGGCTAATATAATAGACAATAGAAATTTTAAACAAAATTCCTAAAAATTAGATGTAAAAAAACAAGGAATTTATGGAAGAAAGGAGAATAGAAATGAAATTAAAAAAAAATTAATTGCAAAAGCAAAAAGGAGGAATGTGTTTTTTCTTCCTTTTTATATCTTGTCATTTTTATCGAAAATAAAAAAATAAAAAAATTGACATTAAAGAAAAAATCTCTAGGAAAATTGACTAAGGATTTTCTGTAGAAAACTAGTCTCGACTCTTGAGATATGGTCCATAAGTCCAGACTACTATGGGAGAATTTTTTAAATTTATTTTTAGATACTTCCTTTTTACTTATAAATGAATTTTTGAATATATTTTTTATAGTTTAAAATAAATAAATTTTTTAAAGTATAAAATTGTATGAGAATATAAAATAATAGAATAAAGAAAATAAAGAGAGTTCATGGGGAGGGAATGTCTTTATGTTAGCTACTTACAGAGATAATCGGTGTAAAATTATGTAAACTAATTAAATTAAAAAATGGTGATAAACAATATAACCAATTCAAGTATCAAATTATAACATATACTTTTATACATCGATCTATTTATATATTCAACATGTGTTATTTTCAAGAATAGAGTTCTTATTATTTAGTTAAGTATGAGATAAAAGATATCTAAAAACATGTATTTCGAGATGTTGATCAATTTATATATTCAACCTACACTATATTTAAATGAGAAAGTTTTATGTTTTAGTCAATTATGTATTTTTATATATTTTTAAATGATAAAAGCAATTTAATTGCGCTCTCTATATATACACACAATACATGAAAATGACTTAATTAATTAAAATTCAGAAGTTCAAAATTTCCCTCTACCATCAATAAATTTAACTATGGACATTTATAACATGATCTAAATAGGCCTCACTTATGAGAATGACCTTTAGATAGATGATTTACGGTTATGAGTTAATCGCTAAATTCTCATCGTCACATAAAATTTTAAGATTGGACTTTTAATTTTGAACTGAGAAATAATGTGGTTGCTGTGATAGAATGTCATGATTGATTAATTTGGTTATTTTTTAATTTAAAAAGGTAAAAAGTGCTTAAGAATTTTTTGAAAAATAATTTATGCTATTCATAAATATTTATTTTGTCCTTGAAATCATTATTAAATATTGAGAAAAAGCTTAAATATGTCATTAAACTTTGAGAAAAAGATTTATTTATGCTATTCATTAAAAATTTGATTTATTTATGTCATTTTCCTTTGAGAAAAAGGCTGATTCATATCATTATTTGTAAAGTAAAAATATTTTTAGTTTTACAAAACTATTTTGTACACGTGATCAATTATGATTTGGCTACGTCATTAATTAAATTATTATTTAAAATAAAAAAGATTCAAATATGCCATGAAACTTTAAAAAAATTTTTGCTATCCATTAAAAGTTTGGCTCATCTATATCATTTTACCTAACAAATAATTTCACGACATTTCAGTTATATGTAAAAATTATTTTACATATTTCCTAAATTAACTGGGGAAAAAAAGTGAATTATATTCGGAGTTCCAATTTCAGAGTCAAAAGTTTACGGTCCCTTGCGTAGAAAGTTGTCAACCTTTTCCCGTGATGACTCATCTACTTCACTGCACTTGAGTTTCAGTACCAGTCTTTTAGCCATGGCTTCCATTTCAGTTCCTCTCCTGGCCGTCCGATCACCTGTAAACTACCTCCCATTCCCCTCAATCTTCAATCTCAACCGCCCATTTTCTACTTCACTCTCCTCCAATGCCTTCACCCATTTGAAAGTCTCAAGCACTACTTCTAGTTCTAACCAACCCGTCACTGAAACAACTTCTACCTCTACATCTACCATCAATGTCCAAAACGACGACTCTTTAGACACCACCCTCTTCGTTGTTCGGGCCAAGAATCGAATTGGGCTTCTTCAAATCATCACCCGGGTATTCAAAGTTCTCGGCCTCAAAATTGAGAAGGCAATTATTGAATTCGAAGGTGAGTTTTTCGTGAAGAAGTTTTACGTCAATGATTCTAACGGTAAGAAGATTGAGAAAATGGAATGTTTGGAGAAGATACACAAGGCATTGTTGGAGGCAATCGACGGCGATGATGGTGACGCCGGTGCCGGAGTTTATTCTCCGTCGTCGGTGGCGGTTAGTGGGAGAGGGGTGGTTGTGAGGAAACCTGGGTTGAAGATGGACTTAGGATACAGGAAGGCGAAAGTTGAGAAGATGTTTGGGTTGATGGATGAGTTCTTGAAGAATGATTCCATTAGTTTACAGAAGGATATTCTTGATCATGTTGAATTTACTGTTGCTAGATCAAGATTCAATTTTGATGATTTTGAAGCTTACCAGGTACTCCCTACTTGAAGGAATTTTGATCAAGGTTCAATTACTTATGTAGTAGCTGTTACTGATGAAGTATGGACAATGCAGGCATTAGCTCACAGTGTCAGGGATAGGCTTATTGAGCGATGGCATGATACTCACCAGTATTTTAAGAAGAAAGATCCTAAGCGAATTTACTTCCTTTCGCTTGAATTTCTTATGGGTACTTGACATTCATATACTCATAAAGTCACTTTCTTTTGTTGCATCTCATTGGGTCACAGCTAGGCCTTTCCTAATTCAATTATGCTTTTGTCTGATTAAGATTTTTCTTTATTTGATCTGTCAGGTCGTTCTCTAACTAACAGTATCACAAACCTTGGCATTCAGGACCAATATGCTGATGCTTTAACTCAGCTTGGATTTGACTTTGAAGTCTTGGCAGAGCAGGTTGGTGAAATCTCGATTTGTTGTCTCTGATACTCTAGCAATTTTTTGTGTCTGTAACATGTTACAAATTAATAAGTAAATGAGTATGTTTAGTGGTTACTTTGGATTATATGAACTTTTTTGTGAATTTAAGGTGATCTAGAAAATTTATGAGTAACATTTAAAGGACATGATAGGATAATGATTGTATATGAAAATGCAATAACTTCAAATTCATAGGACAACATTATTGACTGGCCTTGCTATGTTCAATTAATGAAGATCAGTTGATCCTTCATCCATAAGCAGTGTTAATTATTCTGGTCATCAGTCTGATTTTGAAGTAGCTTGCATTTACAATTGATAGAAGCTTCTTCTCCATCTTCATCTTACTCACATTTGGTTATACCATTGCTCTCCTAAATAAATTATCTCTGATGATTTTGTTTCTAACGTTCATTCGTTTCAAGGAAGGAGATGCTGCCCTTGGTAATGGTGGCCTAGCTCGCCTTGCAGCTTGCCAAATGGATTCCCTAGCGACATTGGACTATCCAGCTTGGGGGTATGTTATAGGTTCCTTTTTCTTGTTGTCTAAACGTCACTTTGGTTCTGATGTTGTTTGCTTCATCATGGCCTTGGCTTTCGAATCTCCTCGCTTTTCCCAAAAATACTTAGCAACAGAAACAGTCAGAATAAATGGGTCTCTGCCGTTCTCGAATAACATCCTGTTTCATGGCTGCATTTTCATATCCAGATAATAGCCACCTTTGTGATGATAAGATCAGAGTGTTTGTTTAGTTCTTTTGTTTTCTTTTCCTTTTTATAAGCAGAGTTTCTGTAACGTTCTGAAACCAAAATATCTATTAGGGATCCTCCATAATTTGGTGGGCTGCTTTTATGGAGGTCCCTATCTAAAATGGAATTCTTGGGTCTAAACAAGTGGTGTCTAGCTTTTCTTCAAGGATTTGTCCTTTATCATTTTGAAGTTTCTTAGAAAGATTGATTGAGTTGGGATTCTCTACATCTCTTCATCTTCAGTTATGGTTTACGCTATCAATATGGATTATTTCGTCAGATCATAGTTGATGGTTTTCAACACGAACAACCTGATTTTTGGTTGAACTTTGGGAATCCATGGGAGATAGAGCGTGTTCATGTATCATATCCAGTGAAGGTTTGCAAGTATTTACTTTTCCGCCTCTTTCAGTAATTTATCCAAATTAAACATTTTTTTTCCTTGTTTTAGCTCTTGCCTGAGTGGCGGTGGGGTATTTGATATTATCTTCTTCAATCTTTTTGATTGAAACTTTTATTTGTTGCTAACTGGCAATGTGCTTTTTATGCAAGTTCTATGGGACTATTGAAGAGGAAGTTTTAAATGGAAAGAAATGTAAAATTTGGATACCTGGAGAATCAGTAAGTGCTTCTGTATTTTGTAAGTCTTTCTTTTTTTGAGAAATTTAGACTTATTGTCTGCCATATTGCCAAGTGAGAAATACTATTCCTTGAGCATTTTCTTTTGTCTGTTACTTATAGGTTGAAGCAGTGGCTTATGATAATCCAATACCTGGTTATGGCACGCGAAATGCCATCAACCTTCGACTGTGGGCTGCTAAACCAAGTGATCAATATGACATGGTAATTTTTTTACCATGTTGTCTAGTAATTGTTTTTGAAAATGTCTAGTGGGAATGCTGCAGACATCTATGTATACTTTTAAGGGACACATCTTCTGTATTTACAGAGTGGTCTTTTTTCCACCATGTGACTTTTCCTTTTCATGTTTTTCTGGGATGGGGGTGTATGTAAAAGGGAGAGAAGAACCTCGGAATCAATTTAGTCTTGTGTCCTTTTTCTTACTGGCCTGTGGTATTAATCACTTCCTTCTTTTGTCAAATGTGAACTTCTTACCTATCGCTGCACAAATTAGAACCCCTTTAGTTTCTTGAGAATAAATCCTATTATGTTGTTTGACATCTCTCGACCTCTTAACTTCTATGTGGTCCCCATTTTATCACTTGCAGGAGTCTTATACCACTGGGGACTATATTAATGCTATTGTTAACAGACAGAAGGCTGAAACTATAAGTAATGTGTTGTACCCTGATGACCGTTCTTACCAGGTATCTTCATTCTATATAAATGTCTTGAGAAAGTAGATAAATGTAGAGTTCCTTTAGTTCCTCTGGAGGCTAGCCTTCGGGTTATGAACCTTCCCCATGCTATGTTGGAATTGCTTTGGTGCTTGATCTTTTGATTTCCTGTCATTTCAAGGGTAAAATAAAATGTGAAACTTCTGAATTAAGACTAGATTCATTTTTCCAATCTACCTCGCTGTCAAAATAATTCTAAATGCTTAAGTCTTTAAATGCTTTGGGTAGAGCTAATTACAGTTAGAAAAGGTAAAATAAAATTTTGAAACTTGAAGCTTGAGAAACTTCTTTTTTTGATAATCGTGGTGCCTGAGCCAGTTTGCGTGCTCCTCGACTAGTTTCACGGGGTACCTGCTGCCTCTTACATCCACGGGTACCGGAGAACTCTGTCCACCAACGCTTGAATAGATGAAAAGAAACCATTAGTGTTTTTCCTTCGCTGGAATTTAAACCTGCTCATGTCTTTTCAACGCACTTCATTGACCTAGAGTCACACCCTTGGGTGCAACTGAAGCTTGCGAATGTATTCTACATTTGGGTTTTCTTATGTATTCTCCAACCAATTTGAGCAAAATATTCCTTACCTTTACCAATTCTCAAAAAAATCTTTCTTTGATGTTCTTTCTTCAGGGTAAGGAACTGCGGTTGAAGCAACAGTATTTCTTTGTTTCAGCATCACTACAAGACATAATAAGGAGGTTCAAGGATTTACATAGAAACTTTGATGAGTTTCCGGAGAAGGTATTTACCTGACCTTTTTGGGGCCTGTAATGTGTGGGGTTCCTTATGAGCATATAAAGTCATACCATCCATAAAACAATGGGCGCAAGTCAGTGAACCTTGCTAGTTGCTACGGGATGCTCAAAAACTATGCTCTTATAGTTTGCTTATCATGGATAAACAAATACTTGTTTCTTCATTGCGCTACTGAGAATTTTGACCTGAAGGCATAAACTTTAGCAAATTTTGTCAGTTCACTTGGTTTTGTTGTTTTAAGATGAATAGGCATTGCATGAAGCGTAGGCATCAAGTATCACAGCATAATTCCTAAGTAGTTGCATATTTCGCATTCTAATCCTAAACAAAGTCTATACAGTGCAAAAGATAGTAGCCAAGACCTATTGTAATCACTCTATTTAGTATTAATATATTTGGTTCTATTTTGCACTGTTTCAAGTTAATTCTCCTTTTAATTGAACTTAAAGGCTCTAGGAAGAAGTGATCTTCCCGCTTACCTAGTTGCTTATTACGTCTGTGTGGGGTCTGCCAGTGGCATTTGCGATGCAGATGCGTAGAAAAGTTATTTTCATAGTGCACATAAGTTTGAATCTCTTCCTTAATATCCATTCAGTTCCTTGTAGCACATATTTTGGCAAGTCTAATACCTAAGAATCATGTTGTACACCTGTCTTTTTGGAGGTATGAGTGGTGATAACTTTACTTATGGTATGTCATAAAAGAATTTCTACATTGGGTCGGCCACACTTAATCTGAGCTTTCCTACTCTAAATGTATTTTGAAAATGTCAATATTTGTCTCATTCATACAGGAGATTAGGATCTCAATAGGAAAAGGAAAAAGTAAGCCTTTTCTTTTACAGCGAAACACACATGGCTGCATTTGCTTATTTATTCTTTTGAGTTTTTCTTTTCAGGTTGCTCTTCAGATAAATGATACAAATCCATCAATTTCCATTGCTGAGGTAATAAGAGTTCTTGTTGATGAAGAGCACTTGGATTGGAGTAAAGCATGGGATATTGCTTCCAGGATTTTCTCAGTCACCATTCATGCAGTACAACCTGAAGGGCTTGAGAAAATCCCCGTGGATCTTTTGGGTAACGTTCTTCCTCGTCATTTAGAGGTTTGTTTCTTACAGAATATTTTGTATTATCTCATATTAGTTTTTATTCTGTGCTTGAATTGGTTTTTCTCTCAGCCATGAAGAGTATCATCCTTTTTGCAACAATGCTAGTTTGTTTTATGTGTTTATATATCAATTTGGGAGTGATTGTCTTCAAGTTAGTTTGTTAAAAATCTCTTCATCTGATTTAATGATTCACCTTTTGTTCCAGATTATATATGAGATAAACTATCATCTCATGGAAGAGTTAAAAAAGAGTTTGGGTCAGGACTATGATAAACTTTCCCGAATGTCAATTATTGAGGAAGGTGCTGTGAAGGTATATAAGACAACCTTTTGATCCCGATTCTATTTTAATTAATGCTTTCAGTGGCTGATCAAATTTGATGTTTTCCTGCTGTTTAAGATTTTGTAAAAGTAAAAAAATAAATCTGATGCTATTCAACTGGACCAACCTGTAATAGTGACATTTAGATGTCCCAATAATGTACAATTATACCAACCACAATTACTCAATCAGTTGGGGTCGGCTATATGAATTCTCATCAACAATGTCGCTCCATTCTGTCTCGTGGCATTCCTATATTATGTACCTATGAATATACTAATACTGCAAATTTCCACATCCACAAATTAGGATCCGTAGTTTTTCTTTAAACTCTGTGATGCTTGTGTTACATAACTCATGTTTATAGAACTTAACAAAGAGGAGAGTGGGTGGGCAGGTGGGAGATGGGAGAGGGAGAAAGAGGGGACAAACAGAGAAAAAGGTTATTTGATGAAAACAAGGAAGGTTATGATGTTCATGCTTGTTACTTCTTACTTTCAGCTTGATTTTATATGGTCCACATTCGTCTGACAATCCATGATGCATTTGCTTTATGCCATTTTCACTAGTCGATAAAGTGGGTACAGGCCCGAGTATTAGTTCCTTGTTTTTCTGCGATAGCCAATTTTGATTTTGCTCCCTATGTGGACAGAGTATTCGGATGGCAAACCTGTCACTTGCATGTTGCCACACTGTGAATGGTGTTTCCAGAGTGCATCTAGAGACCCTTAAAACAAGAGTGTTTAAGGTAATTTTGATTCTGCACTTATCTCTTTTGCTCAATATTTCATGAGAACTTGGTTTTAATTCTGCAATAATATGTCCTTTTACCTTCTCTAAATGAATGTCACTCTCTCTAAGGCCTATTTCAGAGTGTGCTTTGCCAGAATTTCTATCCAATTCAATGTATATATTCTTTATAATGTCAAAATAAATATTAACCCCTTGGGATTTCTTTTTGTTCTTATTTACTCGGGTTAATTGAGAGATTGAAGAGAGCATAATTGTCTAAATAATGAATTAACTAATCAGCTAGATAAAAAGTTGTTTCTTATGACACTCTTAGTCAGACATCACTTCTTTGCCATCTCTCAGAACTTTGATTGGATAAAAGTTTGGCTCAACTAAGAATGACACAGTAAACAAATATGCAAGATTCTTTTTCCTTTTTTCTTTTGGGAAAATGAAAAGAATGTTTCTTAAGATTTTGAAGATGGAGGTGAACTGAAGATTGAACTTTTGTAGCACGAATGCCAAAATTTGGTTTTATATTTACTATAGATATACAAGTTGTTGTGGGTATTATTAATTCTTAGATAACACTATCATGATTTTATTTTCATTCTCTAAAGAGACTTAAAAAGAATTTGGTCGTTTTAGGTATTTTTAGCCAGTTATTGTTAATGCAGGTAGTGTTTTTCCACATTATATTTGGTACAAAATGATACTTAGATTGCACCATTAGTATGCGGGATTATATATACAGGACACAAAACTGGCGACCGAACGTCCGATTAATAATGTAGGGTTTATATAATATCTCATTTTAATGAAATCAAACAACTCCGGAGGTCATATTTTATAGGTCTGTTGTTCATCTTACTTTTTTCTCATAATGCAAGAAATAGCTAGTGAAAACATGTTTCAAAAAGAGAGCATTTTGTAATTGCTGCCTCTTGCAGGACTTTTATGAGCTGTGGCCTCAGAAATTTCAGTGCAAGACTAATGGAGTAACCCAGGTGCATAATTGACTTCTTGTTTAATGACTTTTATCAGTTTCAAGATTTCTACCTCAGGTTTAGACTTGACAGCTATTCTCCAAAAAAATCTGGCATTCTTTATGATCGAAAGCTTCTGCTTTTCCATTACTGCCTTTAATCGGCAGTGTCTACTTGCATAATAACAAGATTCATATCTAATCTAAAATATTCTGTATCTTCCTTCTATCATCATAAACAATTTTAATTTGGGGTAGGGGATCTTCCATTGGAGTTCATCATGG
This sequence comes from Solanum dulcamara, assembly GCF_947179165.1. Lineage (NCBI taxonomy): Eukaryota > Viridiplantae > Streptophyta > Magnoliopsida > Solanales > Solanaceae > Solanum > Solanum dulcamara. The sequence goes on from NC_077247.1 coordinate 47,336,475, forward strand.
GCATCTAAAATGATGATATGAATTAAGTTTGAAGCATTGTGCTACATTCTTCACAATTTTAATTTGTTATATGTCAGCGCCGTTGGATAGTGGTGAGCAATCCTAGCTTGTGTTCAATCATTTCAAAATGGCTTGGGACGGAAGCATGGATCTGTAATATTGACCTCATAGCAGGTTTAAGAGAATATGCAAAAGATCCTGATTTACACACCGAATGGAAGAATGTATGAGATCTTTCTTTGCAATCTCAATCTTGAGAAGAGTAGTTGCTTATTGCTTTGCAGTCTCTAAGACATTTTGACTTATGACTTTTAGATGAAGAGAATTAACAAAATGAGGCTTGCTGAGTACATTGAAACACTTACCAGTGTGAAGGTTTCTGAACATATCCATTTCACTTCCTTCTTTGCAAGACAACCTGCATGTCTGTTTTCGCCTGACCAAGCTATATACCCTATATTACAGGTCAGTTTGGATGCAATGTTCGATGTGCAGATAAAACGAATCCATGAATACAAAAGACAACTGCTCAACATATTAGGTATCATCCACAGATATGACTGCATTAAGGTATCTTCTATTTCTCCTTTCTTCTTAGAATTATATTCCTGAGCCAACCTGTCTGTCTGATGGAGATATAATCACCCACTTATGTACTTTCTAAGCTAGTTTGTAATGCAAGTATCACCTTGTTCAGAGATATTTCAGGCAGGCCAGCTTTGGTAAATATGAAGTGGCTTAAAAGGTGCCAGGGAAAAACATTTCCACCTCGATATGTATCACCAATATTTTGTTTTCTTTTTGGAGTTCAAACTCTGGATCTTTAAGCCTAAAGACACTTATTTTTGCTGACGCTGGTTCAGATGTTATATTGAATCAAGCCATGGGCATTTGTCATTGACTTATATGCTTATGTGCAAGGACAAATACAAGGCCACAGAAACTAAGTTTAGTTGTTAAACCAGGTTAGAAACCAAGTCATTTTTGCAAATAGAACAGAACACATAATTTTACCACCAGCTGCAAAAAGTATCAAGACTAATAGAAACACCTGTCTAAGCTAAAAAATTCTTCTTCTTTCCCTTTGAATCTTTGTTTTTGTCCAGTTGCCCGGATATTGTTTATCTTTTTTTTTTCCATTCTTCTTCAGTAGATTATCAGGGGTGCTCCAAAATCACTTTTGCTGAAACACATAAAATATCGAACTTACCTTACTTATTCAGAATATGGATATGCCTATTAAGTATCATCTAATTTTTAGGAGAAGCTCCATTAGTTCCATATTTTTCTTCACAATTTCTGTTGAACTATACTATTTCTCAAAAAAGTTTCTACTGAACTGTACTCAACAAATCATCTCCCTGATACATTGTACTGTCATTGTTTTTTGAAGAATATGGATGAAAGTGACAAGTGGAGAGTTGTACCTCGTGTATGTATAATTGGGGGGAAAGCTGCCCCTGGTTATGATGTTGCAAAGAAGATAATCAAACTTTGTCATGCTGTGGCTGATAAAGTTAACAACGATCCTGATGTTGCGGATCTCCTGAAAGTGGTAGGACAATGATTTGATTTATTTGTTTGAAACCTCACTTATGTATGTTCTCATCATGTTTATATGAAACCATTGTCCATTCTTTTCTCTTTGAAAGTTGGAGAATGTCCATTCAGAAACTCATCTGCTTTTGAAAATACAACATGGGATGATGAAAGGAAATTATAAAAGAAAACGGAAGGGAAGAGAATAGCAAGCAGGTTCTAAGCATTACTTTCTTAGGCCTATTAACCTGTCCCATAAACTCTTCTCCTGAAATGATGTGTTCATCTAGAGTCTGCCCTAATTGGAAATAAAGTTATTGAAAACACTTCTACTATTTGGCTGCAGAATTTTGAAATTGTTAGGTTTCACAAAATTTCACATCACTTTGTCATGTCATTGATCTAAAAAATTCTCTGGGTTTACTTTATATGTCATCCTTGCTTTCGTTTCCCCATCCCTTATTGACAGTTCATGTGCACTGTTCCTGGACTGTTGGTATAAATGTTAGTCAGAATTATTATACTTCCATTTTTTGCTGTCATTATAGATAGCTAGGATTCAACAGAAATGAACTCGTCTTCTGTCATTTCAGGTTTTCATCCCTGATTATAATGTCTCTGTTGCCGAACTAGTAATTCCAGGGAGTGATCTTTCACAGCACCTAAGGTCAATGTCTATCCTGTGCATTCTCTTTCATTTTTTTAAATCTTTTAATAGGTACAATTTACAGTTATAACACACTGTCCTACCTGATAACATCTTTTGTTTTTCCCTAAATAGGATAAAATTACATATTTCCTTTTTGGATGGTCAAACTTCCCATTGACTGAATCTTTGTTTCATTATCAATGTCACTACGTGCTTAACTGGTATCTATAACTCCAGTACGCACAATATGTTTACTCTTTAGATGGTCAAACTTCGAATTGACTGCTTCTTTGTTTCATTATGGCAGTCATGCTTTCTTTAACTGGTATCTATAACTCCAGTATTCACAGTTGCTCCAAAACTTGATGTATCAGGAATTTTTCATGTACAATTGTGTGCTAACAACACTTAGAAATCATGTATATATGATGCAGTACTGCTGGACATGAGGCATCTGGAACTGGATGTATGAAATTTTTGATGAACGGTTGTTTATTATTAGCAACCGCAGATGGCTCAGCAGTTGAAATTGCTGAAGAAATAGGGGAAGCAAACATGGTAAGTAGTGTTAGGATGCTTCTACAGACTCCATTTCACCTGATGATAACTGCACTTGTTCACAGTGTGGTTAGAAGGATAAAATCTACATCTAGCAACGGCAATGAGACTAAATTTATAAAGATAACATGTTAGATAAATATTCGTTTTGTTAATTAATTTATTTATTTTGTTAATCCATCTAAAATAGGCTTAGGCTTCTTTTCCAGGTTTCTACTTTTCAAATACATTCAAATGATCGAGCAATTGACAGTGTAGTAACAGTAGACGCATGTAAATGCTGATAAAAAGAACAGAAGAAAAGAGAGAACAAGTGTCATAGGATATGATCGCCTTAATTGATTCCATTTCCTTGTTTGATATCTTTATTTTGTTCTTTTCTTTTGCCTTTTTCTTCTCCAGTTTCTTTTTGGTGCAAAGGTGGATGAGGTTCCAGCATTGCGAGAAAAAGGAACTAAACTCAAAGGTTCACTTCAATTTGCACGAGTTGTAAGGTATGCAGTGTAGGTTGAGCAATCTTTCCCTTGACCTTTACAGTCCATTCTCTGTATCTGTTAGATTGTCCACAATGAACAATCTGCCGTTAGCCTTTTCGTTTCTGTTGGGTGCCACAGGAATGTGGCCGTAGTCTAGATAATCATTGGATATGGTCTTTTCTATCTCTCTATCTTTCAGACAGTCACATTACTCTTTGTTTTTTCACCACCAAGATTGTGCGACTGTCAAAGCCGATGGCCGTATCATTTTGTCATTACCACTGGTCTTTATGATGTGGCATCACTCATCCCCACGTATACTTTCTCTACTTTTCATTAACATAAATGAGTTGGTACCTAAGTTGCTCGGACTTGGGTGTGGGTGTCCGAGACGGATGCCAATCCGAGAGTAGGATTCGCTAAAATCTAAATTTTAAGATTCGGGGATACGAATCCGAGTATGGATAACGGCGTGTGGATTTGGCTAAAAATATAGTTATAAAGATAAATATATTTTTTCCCCTCAGAAAAGAAAAAGAAAATCATTCAAGACCTTCCACCAACTCTCCTTATAGATCATTGCTATGTCTATTAAAAGTCGGAACACAACCGCTTGAATATTTAGCATCTCTTTGTTTGGCGTGAAACATGAAGCAACGAATATTGACCCAGAGGAAAAGTATCTTGGTCAAAGTATCTAATGTGGATTGACCGAATCCCACACGTATCCCGCTCCCGCACTCGTCTGATGTATCTGATTTGAGTTGTCCATGGATTCTTGGTGAAAGTATCTGATGTGGGTTGACCGAATCCCACACGTATCTCGCACCCTCACCTGTCTCATGTCGACACGGGTGCGGCAGCAAAAATGAAGAGTCCGCGCAACTTAGGTTGGTACTTGGGAGAACAGGTGATCATTAAAGCCATTGCTTTGCCTTCAAGGTTCTTGGAGATTTGTCCTGACAATAGAGTTTGTATTCCATCTGAAGTATGTCCTGTCGTATTTGCAATTGCAATGCAGTTTGCAGTTATGTGGCTGCCCGCTTCTGTAAGCATGAGTGTTCATTGTTGACATGCAACCTTAGTTAGAAACACATCTAGTGAGAATTCGTTAAAGCTTTCTATGTGAATGATGTTGCATATTAAATGACCGTGTACTATGTTCTCTTTTCCTTTTTTTTTGTTTCAATGTGGCACTTTATTTTAGACAAGGAATGTGCTTGTTTCTCTTTCGTATGAAGTTAATGTATGATAAGCTTGCAGTAAAGTTTTCCTCTATGTTTTGGGTAATGCCAGGTATAGTAAACAGATTTTGAATGGACATATAGTGCCACAACTTTCCATATGCCTGCCTATTACAGAGGAAATGTCGACTATCGCAGATAATTTATATATGCAAACAACAAAAAGATGTCAGAAGGAAAGTACTGTTATCATAGTAATATCAGTTCTGCGGTTGAAGCTTTCTTTACAAAACTGCAAAAGAAACTTGTGAAAAATGAAAAACAATAGAAAGGAAAAAAAGGAAATAAAAGTGGCTTCCCATTGCCAGCTAGTGTGTGATTACCTTAATAAGCTCACTTTACCAGACTATTACTCATATCATGAAGCTTATTGCGGAAAGATCACTGTTAATAGGGAATGCACTGTGTTAGATTCCTGAGAATAACTTAAAGAGTTTTAGCTGATTTCATTGTACTGTATGTGTAGGATGGTGCGGGATGGTTACTTTGGGTTCAAAGACTACTTCAAGTCACTATGCGACACTGTAGAGGATGGTGGAGACTTTTATCTCCTGGGACATGATTTTGCTAGTTATTTAGAGGCTCAGGTAATCTGTTATTGCAAATGCAAATACTCCTGTTAGAAATGTTCATTTTTAAACTGACAGAATATGATGATGACAGGCTGCTGCTGATAGAGCATTTGTTGATCAAGTAAAGTGGACCCAAATGAGCATACTCTCTACTGCAGGTTCTGGGAAATTCAGCAGCGATAGAACGATAGAAGAATATGCACAGCAGAGTTGGGGCATCGAACCCTGCAAATGCCCCTTCTGATTTGCAAAACATCACCTTTCATGCTGTACTAACATAGCATTACTAACCGTGCATCCTAATTTGGCGATGAAGAATCAATGACTGCAAGAAACATTGTAGTTTTTTCTACCAAGGGCTAGTCAGTTTATTTTAATTTTAACTTGTGGTATGGAAAATCCACAATTATAGGATCTTGAAATCACATAGAATCATGTACATGGCTCGTAGCAACGTGAAGTTAGATACTTTATTTTATGCCATGCAAGCCATTTTACTAATTATGCTTTGGAAATTTAAATCCGACTAATTCTACCATATACTAAATTACTTTTAGCTATGAGCCATTTTACTAAATTGCTTTTAGATATTTAATTCTATCAAATTTATCTATTGCAATAGAAATAGATGACCATTAAAAAATAATCAAACGTATCAAACCGGAAAAAAAAAACAGAAACATTTGAAAATATCTAATTGTAATTTTAATTTTAAATTTAAATTATACATCAGAAAATAACGAAAAATTGATATGTTACAATTAACCACCGAATCAAAGCATTGACACTCACATCGCTAGTTTGGTATTTTAGCAACAGCTCTTGAGCATTCAGTAGAAAAAAAATGACAATCTTCTTAATTGTGCTTGCCGCCACATTTACTGCTCTCATAGCTTCGACGGCGGCGCTGGTATCTCCGGTCGAATCTCAGATTCCGCCGTCGTCTGGTCAGCAGAATCAGAATTCGCTGATCTACGAATTGCAAGAAGCGAAGATCAAAATTGCTCGATTAGGTTATTTCCTTATTCCTCATCAGTCATCGTTTTAACCATTGACATTTTCGAACTTGACATACCTCAATGGTCAATGGTTACATTTCCTGCGGTTTATTTAATTGCATAGAAATACAAGTATAATAATAGTGAGAAGGATAACTTGGAGAGGACAGTTTAAACTGCGAGCAGCTTAGAAGGGCAACAAAAATGTATATTTAGAACGGAATCTGACTCTAGCTATTACTGTTGTTTTGATTGGAGTTTAGATTGAGGTGACTACTATGATAGGGTTATTGTTAGAAGAAGGGATAGTCCAAAATAATCATTCCACTCAAGGATTATGAGGGTTTCAATAAATGTTTTATTAAAAACTGGATGATGTGAGTGCTTGATTTCGTAGTCAGGCACTTTTATTCCCTCCTTATTCTTAACTATTGTTCAGTGGGGAAAGATTTGACTGGGTTATCTTGTATGATTGGAATATGTGATTATAAGCTTGTCATAATAATACATAAGACACCAGCATGAAGGTAACATGTATAGAGCTTGAATAACTTTAGTCATATCTCAACTGAATGATGTGTACCAACAATTTGAGAAGGAAATTGAGCTAATCCTAAAGAACAAGTTAGCTGAATTGTTCTTGAACAGCTATGCCCTAGAGAGAAACTGAGAAAGAGAAGAGAGAAGTTTTATTGATTCCTTCTAATTCCCTGTCTTTACAAAGAGAGTAATCTCCTATTTATAGAACCGTAAAACAGAATCAAAATCTCATAGTTAGTTATAACTAACTAGGCTACAGTGATATAACAACCTAACAAACTATCACGTGCCACTCACATACCAATTAACTAAACTAACTAATTGCTATATTCCAACTGAATTTTGGAATTATTAATTGGCACATATCAATACTCCCCCCTTGATACCATTCTTGTCCTCAAGGATGAAAAGAAGGAAATTGTTGAATGAATGGCTGGTAATCCTCCCATGTACTGTCTTCTTCAGCAGTGTTAAACCATTTAATCAACAATTGAGTGAGTGGTTTGCCATGTCGCTTGATTAATCGCCTGTCAAGAATAGCCTCTGGAGTCAGCAACACATGCCCATCATCTGAATGAACCAAGGGCAGAACAGCAGAAGCAGTGTGGGATCCCAACTTTCTCTTGAGCTGAGAGATGTGGAAAGTAGGATGGATCTTAGCATTGGGAGGCAAGGCTAAGGTGTAAGCAACAGAGCTGAAAAGGTCCAAAGAACTTTGCTGCCAATTTTTGGAAGTTATGAGCCTTCAAGGACACTTGTCTATAGGGCTGCAACTTCACATACACCCAATCACCCACTGCATACTCCCTTTCAGTCTTTCTGTTATCAGCCTGTGTTTTCATCCGATTCTGAGCTCTTGCTAGGTGAGACTTGAGACTCCTTAGTGTAGACTCCCTGGCTTGCAGACTTTTATCTACTAAATCCAGTTGAGAGTCAAATGCCATGTAAGGGAGAAAAGGGGGTGGTTTCTGTCCATACACCACTTCATAGGGGGTTAGGTTGATAGAGGTGTGGAAAGTGGTGTTGTACCACCATTCAGCCAGTGAAAGCCATTGTGGCGACTCCTTAGGTTTATTAAAAGTCATACACCTCAAATAACCTTCCAAACACCTGTTGACTACCTCAGTTTGCCCATCAGTTTGTGGATGGCAAGTAGTTGAAGTTAGGAGAGACACCTTCTGCAACTTAAACAACTCCTTCCAAAATCTGCTAGTAAACACAGCATCTCTGTCAGACACAATTGTCTTGGGCATGGAGTTTGAAAATTCCATCCATAAACAACTGAGCCACCTCCAAAGCTGTGTAGGGGTGCTTTAGTGCCATGAAATGAGCAGCTTTACTTAGTCTATCTACTACCACAAAAATAGCTTCCTTGCCTGCAGCCTTAGGAAGACCCTCAATGAAGTCCATGGAAATATCTTGCCACACCTTATCAGGAATAGGTAAAGGCTGTAATAGGCCAGGGTATGCAACATTCTCACCCTTGCATTGTTGACACACCTCACAATGTCTAACAAATGAATAAACATCAGGTTTCATTCCTTTCCAGTAGAAGTCCTGTTTTAATCTTTTTAGAGTTGACCTCATGCCTGAATGACCACCCCAAGAGCTGGTGTGATAGAAATCCATCAGATCTTTCTTCGTAGCAGGGAAAGAGCCTACCATTATCTTTCCCTTCCTACTTACTATCCCAGCATGATACCTAAAATAGGGCGTGTGACCTCTTGCCTTCTGAATCTGCTGGATCAACTTCTGTAAGGAGGGATCCTGTGACCAAGAGGCCTTGACTGCCTCTAATAGTTGAGACTGTACCCCAGAGATACTATTAAGCTGAACCATATCATCCTTCCTTGAAAGTGCATCAGCCACCACCTTCGAAATTCTTCCATGGCCTGAGCCACACTAGCATTCACAGATTGTCGAATCTCAGCAACAGAGGTGGTTACTCCTTCCATGGAGTTTTTGAGATTGTCGACCTCCTTGCGCAGCTCCGACATTCTTGTATTGTGATCCCCCATTGCCATAGATCAGAGAACCTCTTGCTCTGATACCAATGATGTGTACCAACAATTTGAGAAAGAAATTGAGCTAAGCCTAAAGAACAAGTTAGCTGAATTGTTCTTGAACAGCTGTGCCCTAGAGAGAAACTGAGAAAGAGGAGAGAAACTTTATTGATTCCTTCTAATTCCCTGCCTTTACAAAGGGAGTTAATCTCGTATTAATAGAACTGTAAAACAAAATCAGAATCCCATAGTTAGTTATAACTAACTGGGCTACAGTGATATAACAACCTAACAAACTATCACGTGCCACTGACATACCAATTAACTAAACTAACTAACTGCTATATTCCAACTGAATTTTGGAATTATTAATTGGCACATATCACTGAACAAGGGTAGTATTGTATGCCCTGTTACCTTAAAACTTTGTGGCGTGCTAAGAAGCCTTATTGAGACATTGTATTGAACATGTGCATTGAAAAATGTATTTTTTTTCCTCCTTTCCTGTTAAATTTGCATTGCATTGCAAAGTCATATTTCTATATTTTTTTATTTTGCGGTCCTTAATGTAGTTTCCAGCATGAATGCTGCAGGGGCTGTGTTCTTTCTTACGCTTGTGTCCTGATGATCGTATCTATCCACTTCTTAATATGTGCTGTTCAGAATTCTGTGATATCAATACAATGAGTATCCTTTATACCGTGCAGTTCTAGGTCTTCTCATGCATTAGATAAAGATATTTATTCAGTGGCATTTTTCATGAGAAGTATACTATGTCATCGCCTGCTATTAATATTCTTCAAGGTCCTGTAAATGTTAACATTGGTGCATTTAAGTGCAGAATCCATCCTTGATGAAAGCATGCCAAAATTAAATGCTAAAATCCGATACATCAGAGAAACGGAGAAGAAAATCGAGGACATTAGTATAGAAATTGACAATCTTACAACCGCTTTGTCGAAATTGCAGGTTGGTTTTTGGCTAAGTTTCCAGTTTCTCATGTCTTCTAATATCTGACTTAGATCTTGTGTTATTATCTATGTTGCTCGGACTCTTCAAAAATGTCAACGGGTGCATGTCGGATTCTCCAAAAGTAGTGTATTTTTGGAGAATCCGACACTGGTGCGGCATAAAAAATGAAGAGTTCCTTATCTTAGGTTATTATGAGTAGGACCTAAATTTGTTGAGGTACAATAGGTTGACATTTAGTGACAGTAATGGAAGGGTTTGACCAGGAACTTGTGGTCTAAGGTCTAAATATTTCAAATAAATTTGGTACGGGATGCAGATATGGCATGCCACAAGAAAAGTTATACCTCCAACCTACTTCGCCAAATGTTTTGTTTCATTTGGTTAGGTTAGCAGAATCTTTCTATTCTTAACATGTTCATTCAAAAGAGCACCATTGTCTTGAAATAGCTAAAAAACCACAAGGTAATCTCCCTTTTATTAACTTAATATATAATGCCAGAAATATTTTGATGTTCTTATGCAAAAACCTAAACAGTATTGCCTTCATTTTCTTGTGTGATTCTGATAATTTGATTACTGAAATTGGCAAGTTCTGGGACTGTTAAGGCTGTGTGACTTTGTTGTTGGTAATCAGTTTGTGAATGCCTGGTCCGTTATTGATTCACATGTTCATACATATAAAGGTGGTCTTCAATTCTCTGTCATTTTATTGAATATGATTCCAAAAACAGCTTTTCAGTTGTAATGATTCTAATTTCTTGTTTTGATCTTCATTTGGTGACCTAATATTGTCTGGCCTTAAGGAGGTAAATGGCTGTGCCTTCATGGGAATTGTGCAAAATATTACTAGCACGTCTATAATTTGATACAACAACCTAAGTGGAATTCGTATCAATATGAGAAAATGGAAATAAATGATACACATCCATTCCTCATAAATGCTCTCTTTTTCTCTTTTCTTCAGCATGACTCATCAAGGATTAGTGCTCTAGAAGAAGAGGTATGATTACCACGTTATCACAGATTGTTTTTCTCCATACAGTTTCTCATCTTATAAAATTGAAGGAATTGAGTAGGTACAACTGCTTTGGGATGCGGCAAGAAAAAACAACTTTGAAATTCATAAATTGGAGTTCAAAGCGCAAGATGCGGAGAAAAGATTAGAAGTTCTTACCTCTCAAGTCGGAAAGGTAGGTTTACTAAAGCCATAAGTAAACAATTTCAGTAATTTATATTTCTCTAGTACAGGTCAAGTGGAAAAAGTAAATTATTTTAAAATGTTGAGTATTCTTTCATCATCCTGAGAATGAGATTTCTGTAAAAGAGTTTTGAAACATCTTTATTGTATACTAGGTAACACTACACTTAAGATTTCTCTTCAGTTCAAGAAATCATCTTCTTTATATTATTATAACCTAGAAATGTTCGAAGACCCATGAAGCACAGTTCAAAACTCGGTGGATAATGGGCCTGCTCCTCTACTCTTTGCCACATAAGTACTAGATTTTTGTTAGGGGCTGGGTTCAAACCTATGACGCACGCCTAATCCACACATCACGCGTTGCGCTCTTACCACTAGACCAAAGCTCTTGGGTGAACAAATGATCTTGTTTCATGCATAGGAGACAAGAATAGGACTAAACTTGCGCGCTTACCACTAGACCAAAGCTCTTGGGCGAACAAATGATCTTATTTCATGCATAGGAGACAAGAATAGAACTAAACGGATAACAAGATGTCAACAGCGATAGCGTTTTTCTCCATTTTGATCAACAAACAAAAAATGTCTTTCTTGGTTTTGGAAAATTGGTATTGTTGTGACTATCAATATACACTATATGATTATAAACAAAATTTATAGCATTCAAAGAAAAAGAAATGGTAGAAGAGCAGTGTACTTTTGTCCTCTAAAAGGTTTTCGTTCACTTACCTTTGTTTTTTTCCTGAAGAAATGAAAAGGTAATGACCTGCTATGCATTTATTTTTAGGCAAGAGATGTGGCAAAATATTTTGGTTTGAGTATCATAATTTCCTCAATCTTTCGTTAATGAACTTTTAACTTGGTTGACAGATGGCTGAAGTTATATCTGAAAAATGGATTCAGATACAACGACTTGAACAAGCTGTTCCAATGGCAGAGGTAACTTCTTGTTTACACCTTGGCTTGAATTTACCATTACAACTATAATAAAGTTGCAGCCAAAGCTAAATCAGAACTTTATATTTCAGATGAGAACACAGAAGGTCAAAAGGCAACTAACGTTCAGTAAATGTCCATTTGTCAAGGTACTGGAAGTCATTGAATATTCCTAGCTGGCCAATTCCTTTGGAACATCGTATATACAGATGGCCATGATTACTCTTGACATTTTCTTTGAAGAGAACTAACACTCTTGTGATCTCCAGTTCATCAAAAACCTTTTCGGCCACCACCTTGAAACGTTGAAAGGAATTCTGCATCCATATGGATCAATCAGTGCCGCTGATCCTAGTTCCTACTGGGCTCAAGCGTTGCATCACTTGCGGGGGGCTTTTTCATCTGCAAAACAATACCATTACAAGGTACTCAAATTTCCATAATTAGGATGATGGGGATTAATTAGAGGTCTTTTGCTGGTTAATCACTTGAATGAGCAATATCAGGATAAGTATTTGTGTTTCACATAAGTTGGTAACTAGAGTATGTTCGAATTAGGGTACGCAACAATATTTAAATTCTTCTGTACTTTTGGGGTAAGATGGATATACATATTTGTATAGATGACCTAGACTTTCTGGAGCTTAGTGTACATGGAGGTACCACTTTTGTACAGTTAACACCTTGGCTTCTTGGTTTATTATTAATGAAATACTATTTTTTTATAATGTTTATGTGTTCCCCACCCCCACCCCCACCCCACCCACCACACACATGTATATTGATATGATATTCAAGTGAGCAACTGGAAAATTGGAAACTTCACCCTGACTATTTAGTTGTTGTTCGATGTACATCCTCAGAACATTGATCTGACAAATTATGTTCTATGCAGTTGCAGAGGTTTGTAAAGCAGGAAATAGAAAGGAACGAATTCCCTGCAGCTTTAGCAAATAAAGAAGTGGTGTTCTTAGTGGTAAGAATCTTTGATATTTCCGAGTTTGTGAATTTTGTTGATCTTTGCATGTCGATATATAATTCTCTAACTTCTGTCCTCGTTTATGGAAATCTGTTTTTTGCAGGCCTCAGCTCTGATCGTGTTTCCAATTTTAAGTGCATTCATGTTTCTCTTCTCACACTTAAGCTAGGCCTGCGGAGCAACTATTGATTTGCCAAATCATTAGCACATGACCGCCGGGAATATGCATGAAAGAAACAAATCATCACCTTGTGAAATTATTGGATCTCTTGTAAAATTTTGTAAATAATCACCTCTAGAAATTCCACTTCACCTTATGATTACTCTTGGTAATAGTTAATCTATGGATGTGGAAAGTATCATAGCTTAATTGCCAGCAACTAAGGTCTAATTACCAGGTTCCGTGAATGTAACTGCTGGGCGTAATAGTAGTTCCCCATGCATGAGTCTCCAAGCTCTATTTGTTTGGCACCAATAACCCCTATACCATTTGCCTTTTTAACGTAGTCTTTGGCAGAAATGCAAGCGAATGCTACATATAATAGGCCCTTGTGGTCAAACCCTTCTTCAAGCCTTGCGCATAGTGGGAGCTTTAGGAAATCGGACAGTTCTTTTTTAACATATCCTTCAAAAAGTAAAATGTTTTGCTCATATAGTTTTTTCATATGCTCTTCATGTAAAGATTGTATGATAATGCTAATGAAATGTTGATTCCAACACAATGAGCTGATTGTATATTTGTGCTTTGTTTTTACATGCATGTATTGGTTTGGTGTAAATACTCGGTGTGGATAAATTTTTACCACATTTTAATGTTTTTTCTTCTTTATTTTCCTGATATTATGAAATCAAAAGATTAATACGATTAGATAGATCTAATCTTGATTGAAAGTTCAGAATGAAACCCTGAGTTATTTTAAATCTGATGTAACAAATTTTATATATTCAATACTCAGGAGGGCCAACTTTGCAATATTCATTAGATACGAGGTTCAAACTGAAATTATTCCAAAAACACCACTTGCTCTTCCCCACATCCACATTTTCTGATTCTTATCCAAGCTAAAAGAAAGGATAACCAGTCTGCTCTCAACAATGATAACAAAAAAATATGGAAGACACAATATGGAATCAAAGAATCCAAGCATTAACACACATCATACTTAATCCCACAACTAAACCATCTTTTGAATCCCAAATCTTCATTTCTAACCAAATCCCCTGTTACCTCAATTGGGACTATCCCCCAATTCTTTGCACCAAAAGCACTTTCCCTTCTGTGTATCTGAAATGGGCTTTCTCAGTTTACCTCAAAAGGGTTTCAAGATTTGTTGCACCTGAAACTTCTTGGAGGTCCAAATGCCCATATCAACAACCCCCTCCATTGATACTGGCAAAGGGAGTGGAGGAAGCTCAGTGGGGAGATGAAGAGAGGAGACAGTATGTAAGGAAAAGGTTTAAAAGGAGACACTTTGGGAGTGATGTGAATCCTTTCATTCCATTTATTGTGCCTAATATCTTGTTGTTCTCTCTTCTGTATTGCAACCCTTTTCCAATTGAGGGGGTAGATTCTTGAATTTTAGCTTGTTTTTGTGATGTTCCTGGTTTTCTTTAATCCCAAATTAGAGAAAATATAATAACAATATAGTCGGTGTAATTCCACTCACGCAGCCTTGTGAAGGCAGAGTTAGAGGAAATATATTTCTCCTAATTGAATAATCATCTGTTCATTGACCTGATTTCAAGTTGTATTTTTTTTCCCCAACAATGGTTAACATAAAAAGAAACATCCTTAATGATCCAAAAACTTAAAACACATTAATAAGAAGGAACAGTTCCTTTCACTGAGCTGTTTGGAGTATGTTTTATTCTGAATAAGCAACAGTTAAGACTGGAAGATGAAAAATACATAATTAAGAGAAGGGGGAGCTGAAAAGCTGAAGAAAAGCAGGCAAATTGGCAAAGAGAAGTATGTGTATTAACATATGAAAAAATAGAGGAGGAAAAGAGTTCCTTTTTACATTCAAATTCCAGTTGCTTATAAAAATTTATGTTCCTTATAATGATCATTCCTGTTTGATATCATCAATGGAGGAGCCTGGATTTTTACTGATATATTTCAAAATATAAAGAGGTACTCACATGAAGAAATTAAGGTGATTCAACATCTAATATATATATATATATTGTAATTTTTCTATGTAAGGGTTTGGATGAATCCCCTTATGCTGCCCTGGCTCCATATATATATATAGCGCATCTTACAGGGCATCTTTCATCAAGTAAAGGATCATAGGAGTAGTAAGATGTTGCCTCCTCATACTCTATATCTGAGAATCATATATACTTTCAAGACATTGTTTTAATTCATATGCTTTTATTCCCAAGTTTACCATTTCGCAGATGTACAATTGATAAGATCGTCATTGCCAAAGGATTGTGGAGTTTCTGACACTTGTTTTAGTTATAGTGACTGAGATTACTGGTATCATTTTGAACAAGAATTAAAATGTTTTAACAGTAAAGTTTTCAAGCTCTGTTTTAATTAAAGTGGCTTAAGTAGATTCTTTTCTTTCTGCCATATAGTGGCTTAAGTTGGCTATAACATTAAGGCCATGCTCACAAGAAAATAAGATTATATTGTATGTGTGAAAGGATCTTAACATTTGATTCAATACTTTAAGAACAATGCAAGAAATAACTCAGAATTTTATAAAAACTTTTTTAGATTCCCATGTAAAATAATTTGATCATCTAATCAGCTCAACATGTTTATAAAGGTCTATCGGAAACAATCTCTCTGCGTTACCTACTCTTTTCATCAGACCTTACTTTTTGAAATTATATTGAGTGTGTTGTTGTTTTCGTCCTTGTATACATAATGTAAGAGATACTTTAAGATAGACATCAAACAATAAGGGGTCGTTTGGTAGTGGACTAGTGGGATAAGAAACATGTTATTCATGTATTAATTTTTGTATAACTTGTACAACGTTTGGTAGACAGATAGAAAATAAGTTATTCATGTATAAAATTAATACGGTGTTTGGTTGACAATTTAGAAACCTACATAACTAATATATGTATAAGTTATGAGAAAATCTATGTATTATTTTATGCGGGATAGAAGATGGAATAACTAATACATGAGTAACTAATACCATTCATTCATAACTAATTCCTATAGTACTAATATTTGCATAACTCTAACTAGCTACCAAACGTTACCTAAATAGTGAATGAAGGCTGTGATTTTAAATAAGAATCCAATTAATAGAGAAAAGAAGACACGGTTTCTGGCTTGATAGTGTTGAAGTAGACAGGTAGAAGTGAACATTAGTTGAAGGCAACCAATAAATCCAACTTGTATCCCAAAATATGTGTTAATTTTGTATGGATATGATAGTTTCCATTTGAGTTAAGGAAATGTGAACCTCTAATGGTGACCCTGCATGTGAGTTTCTGTTCAATTAAGACGACCTGCGCTGCACATGCTCTTAAATAGTGGAAAAAGACATTCCTGCTATGCAACTTGCCTCACCCAATCCTCCATTATATTGCCCTCTCAATTCGTCTTATCCTTTTAATATTATAACAAATTCGAATTTTATTTATTTGTCACTGAACTTAATAAAATGATCCATTCTATGATATTCGTTAAAAGGGGTGTGACCGTTGATAAGTAATGAAGGGCTGGGATAATGACAGTGTTGAGTTTAATTGATAGTTTGAATTGGAAATTGAGGGGAAAAGAAGCGGAGGGAAAAATGATATGTTCTCTCTTGCTTTATTAAATAAGCTTTGATCTCATATAGGTGGTGAAAAGGAAAAGTCTACTACTTAAAAGTAGAAGCACTCCTTTATGTTGCTAAAGGGTCAAGAAGAGGGTCTCCCCTCGCGCCGCCGTCGTCGTCATCGCTCGGCTTCGGCTACGGCTACGGCTACGGATTTGGCTTTGGAAATCTTTTTGGACCAAATTTCTTTTAATTTTTAATTAATTAATATTATTTATTTATTTAATTAATTAAGTGAAAAAATACTGACCCGTGACCCGCGACCCATTTCTTTCCCGGATTAATTTTAAAATATTTCCCTCCGTTTTTCCAACGGATTTTTGAAAGGTTGCAACCTTGTCCGAAAAGTTGCAAACCTTTTCTCAACAGGCAAATCTATTCCCAACAGGTGCCTTTTCTTAAAAGGTGTAAACAGTCTATATATATCTGTTAATCCTCAGAATGTTCCATACGAAATTTCTGAAATAACATCTTCTTCTTCTTTCTGCACTTCCTAAAACTCGTGTGATATACAACATTCAAGTGGTTCGCAGTCACCAAAGATTTGCAGTACCTCTACTTTGGTGAGTAAATCATTCTATCCTGGGAGGAAAGATTCCAAAACCTCGGGTACTTTGAGGAGAATAATTTTCTTAAGGACACACTGTGTATTCAGTGGGCTCGATTTTGTTCTGATAATAATTTTTTATATACTGTTATTATTTTCAGATTCATTCCAGATTCTATTTTTATTACTTTCATAAGTTATTGTTACTGTTTAATATTTTTCAATACAGTTTACTAAGAGACACGTGGTAAAATCTGATACTAACTAGACAAGGTGGGATTCCGTTAGCGTGTATGGTCTAAAATAGTAACAATTCAGACATATATTCAAATTAACGAGTGACAAATGTGAGTTATTTTCTCAAGTTATAATTTTTCTCATAAATAAATGAAAATAAGTAGTCTTAATTGATCGAACAAAACAACAAAAAGCGTTTTTAAAACACTTCTATACAATTTGAAATAAAATATTAGGCGAAAAACTTTATTGTACATGTTAAGTAAAACAATTAAGTTGGTAGTTTGGAGTATTATTATAATCCTAGAGCTGCAAGACTTGATTCTCATAGGGTCCTGCAGTGTCCCCTACCCAAAAATAACATTTTATAAAATAAACCAAAGTTTTAATTTGCATATTAATGCACACATAATTAGACACTTGATTCGAATATTATATATAGTTACAATAATAATATATCTAGTGAAATTTTATAAGTAGACGAGTAAAGTATATGCAGACTTTACTACTATCTCATAAAAATAAAAAAGTTATTTCTGAGAAACCCCCCTCAGCAATTGTTATACATGGTTAATGCTTCATATATTCAAGAAAATGGAAAATCAATTTGCTACAATACTTTTATTATATGAATACTTGAAAATGAAAACATTCTAATTTCTCCGATATTATCTCCTGGATTGACTCACCCTTCTAGAATTATATAAAGGCCACAAGACTTAAGACATTCTGTGGATCTTTTGTCCAAATAATTATACTAACATTTTCAATTTTAGCAAAGATAAAATATTATTATTTTTTACTAATTAAAAAACCTAGTGGACTTACCAATTTCCATGTCCGCTAATCACGCAACTAATTACTAAACCCAAGAAAAAGGGTAAGATAGAGAGTTGATTGGTCAAACTCTTTGGTACTTTTGTTTGGCTTTTTCTTTTTAGTTTTTTTTTTTCTTTCTATCTTGTGAATGGATTTGCTAGTTTCAAATAGTATTAGAAAGGTTGACAATAAAGTTAGTTTAAGTGAACTAATTGTCCCCTTTCTGCTGTGTATCCCAAGAGATGTGGCCTAATCACTCCTTAATTAACTTCTACTATCAAATCATGTGAATGTGCTTCTCTTCTTATTAGTCTAATAGAATGGAGCTTGATTAGGGCAAGATTTTAATTAATCCTCCCTTTCATCAGTCAAAAATTATGGATTTTGAAATCCAAACTTCTTAATTAATCATATTTATTAAATGGGCTTTTTTCCTTCATTTTTTTGAAGCTTTACGGCTTTATTGAAGTTTCCATAGAACTAAAGAAGACAAACTTCAAATGTAATGATTTTATTTTAGGTCTCTTTTTATTTTCTCTTTTTGTTTGGGGTAGAGGGGAGGGGGGGTTAATTATTTAATTATGGCTCGAGTCATCAAGAAAGCAAATAAGAACTTTTGGGAAGGGGTAAAATTAATTATTTAAGAATTGCTTATCTGAAAATCAGAAAAAGTTGCATAATTTAAACTAAACATGCATTTAAAAATTCCGTAAGAACCTGTTTGTGAATTCTATTGACATGAAAACATTTTGTTACAAATCATACTCACTCCGTGTCTCTACAGTTAGTGTACTCAATCAAAATTAATTTTATTATTTTATATATAAAATCAAATTTTGTTGCTAGAGAGCACTTTAGGGGTGCAGTGCTTCCTAAATCCTGTATAAACGTGTATCAAACTGTTTATTTTCGAAAACAATCCAAGAAAATCAAATTTCTATCATCACTTTTAATAATTTTTTGATAAAAAATATTTACGTTGTACGTTATATATAGTATGTATTTACAAGATTAAAAAAGAAAGTAAGAGGGGTAGGTAATTAGTTTAAACAACTCATATGTCTCTAGGTCTTATATTTGGTGGACTGGTACCCCCACTCACTACATTTCTAGTGGAGTACTGTACAGTCAATCAAGCCATAATTTATGGTTAGGTCTTGAGCTTGGCTTGCAACTAAGGTCCAACCCTACCATCATACACTTTACACCCATAACTAGGACAAACAATAAATCCAATCTTCTTCTTTTTTTCCTCTGCAAAATTTAGAGGTGGTAAATGGGGGATTTGATTAAATTTGAACGGATTAAAGTGAATTTAACAAATAAATTTACATTGACCAACCCTGTCTAGACCTTAGTTGGACTGAGTCAAGACAAAATAATAGGTCAAAACAAACTTACCTACTTCTTATCTAATTTTATTTGTTTGGTTTATTTATTTTATAATTTATTTAATAATAGAAAAGAAAAACCTTCACTATTATAGCTCATAAAATATCAAATAATTTTAAAAATATTTCAACAAAGTTTTTAATGAGTCAATTTGAACTACATACTTGAATGAATTGTGTGAATCATATTTTCAATAAAAAAGAAATGTGAAAATATAAATCAAACTATACCGATCGTCAAGATATATTCTATGATCCGAATTGTAATTTGCCGTCAAAGAGCAAGATATTTTAATTAGTAAAGTGAATAAGAATGCTGTGTTATTATAGAGACATTAAACATTGCAAGTGATTTTCTTTCATATATTTAAATTCTGATGGTTCAAAATTACCTTATACTTATATTGATTGGAAGCAGTAAATATCAAGTAAAATGATCATTCTTTTGGTGATTAGTCTATCCCCTATAACATAATGTTCCCTCTCAATAACAACATGCTAGACTTTTAGACTCTTAATTTCTCATACATGCATCACATTATGAATATATAACTAACTCCATTGGACTTCTTACACCAATTCATAAATCTAACTTAATTTGGGTGGTTGAACTGCACACTTTCTAATAGTCCTTCCTTTGAAAAATTGGGTCAAAATTTAAGTTCTTTTAATTTTTGGGTCGATATAATTTTAAGGCATTGAATATGATTCTTCCAATATTTCATCTAACTTTTAAGAGGAGGTTCATAAATTATTTCTAATACAACTATAAGTGTACAAGCCAACAATTTGTAAGAGTAGTCGCCTTAATCATAAATCCAAGAAAAAGAAGGGATGTACCTAGCAATACATTTTGAAATAAATATCAATAAATACGTAATAGTAAAAAGCAGAAAATGAACCAAAAGAGGGGAAAATGTGCCATTAATTTCAACCAACTGATCAACTGTCAATTACTCCCCATCCAAGAAGAATTCCCCGTTATTTTCTTTTTATTTAATTCCATATGTTTTCTCTGATCAAACTCAGGCAAAAAAATAAATAAATTGTAGTCCCTTCGTCCATTTTCTCTTTCACGCGGCTTTTAAAAAACTATAAATAAAAAGTGTTCTTGTTTACTAATTTATTCTTAATTCTTTTCAATGTACTTAACTAATACTGTTTATTTTAAAAAAATAACTAATTTTAAGGTTAAAATAAAAAAGTAATTAATTTTATATTTATTTTATAAATTGACAAGTATTTTGGGTGCGGACATTTTTAGTAATGTTGACAACTAAGATGGGAAAAGAGATTAATTATTTAAAAGTTGAGCAATTCTATTTTTATCATTTCATCTGTCCTCTCCTAATTTTGGGATTAATTGCACTGAATAGTGCAATTAAATAGCTCATCTTCTTCAAATTATTGATCTTTGTTAACTCCTCCAATTTCTTTCTTTATTGTTTTCAGGTGTTTCAAGTACGAACGTTTTGTTTTAGGTAGGGGCTGTTGGAGTTAAAACTTGATTACCAACTAATAGAGGGAAAATGAATTTTATTTTTTTCAAGATTTTTGTATAACATAATATTTTGAACAAAAAAAAAGAAACTAAACAAACTAAATATGAAGTGACAAAATTGTAACTAAAAAGAGCATGCCATACTTCATATTTGTCGGTTTGGTGCATACATTAAGTTTTCATTAATAGATTGTCCGTGTAAAAGAAAAAAAGAAAGAAAAATAAGAGGAATGGAAAAAGCTCAAGAGCAAAATGATGAGTTATTCGTTGTTTATATCAAATAAATAAAAATAAAGCATATGTCTTGCATGTATATTTTTATCACTTAAGCATATGATTATGTGATATGTATTTTTGCTTGGATATCTTATTTATACACACTCAAGATACAAATTATGTTTATATTATTAGTGTAATTTAATATATTGTAGTAAATTATCTATCTTACTTTTTGATGGATTAGTTTCACTTATTATAAACAGTTACTTAAATTATTTTAAATAACATGATAATATAAATAGTATTGTATGGCAGCATATAAAAATTATAAGTGGTCCTAATTTAGTTTTGTACTCACTTAAAAAGTGTAGATATGCACGTTGACAAGTATTTTCCATTCACATACTATACTAAGCATGCACAAATGAGATGAGCGTAGTATGAAAATTTAGGGAAAATTATATAATTACATTTTTTTAATTTATCATATTTTTCATTACTCTTGTCTATTTCAAAAAAATTCAAAAATTCCTTCTTTCCATCCGGATACATTAATCCAGTAATCCGGATACATTAATTCTAATTCATAAATTATCTCCATGTTCAATTTATCATGTTTTAAATGTTACATGCTGATACATAAAATTCTAATCAATGTATCCGGATTGCTGAATTAATGTATCCGAATTACTATGTTTTTAAGAGATTTCTATAAATTGGAAAAAGGTAGGGAAAATGGTAATTAGCCCTTTTACACTATGCGATTTATATAAATTTTTCGAAAATTTAAGCACAAGAATTTTAAAAGGATAGTCAAAGATGAATTTATGATTTCAATTTTATTGATTCTGAATTTTATAATGACAATTTTAAGCGATAATAATTGAATTTAAAATTTAATATGAATACATATTTAGTGAATTTATTAACTCATACACTATTTAAATAAAATATATTAGATTCGACCAAACTCGCATGAGGGTACCCCTATTGACATTAATCTATTGAAACAATAGGCACATGGTGTGTGTGTGTGTAGTGCCAATGAAATCCCATAACCTTGAATGTCCCCCTCCCACACTCTTTTCCTTTCACAGCCATTCCACAATCCCCGCCTCTTCTCCTTCTAATTCCAATTTCCCCTTCAATCTCATCACTCGTTTTCCTTTTTCTTTTTTTTACTCTCTCTTTCTAATTCCCTTTTATTTAAATCGAACTCAAATTATTTCTAATTTAGCTTGAAATCCAATAATATTCTTTAAAAAATTTAATCAGTGAATTTCAAATATCAAATGATTATAAATAAAAAAAATTGTAACTTGGATAGAATTTCAAAAATGTTGTTAGTCTCATTTAATCATTCAAGTCTTAACAATTAAATGGAGGAAATTTAAAATTGTACCTAACATTTTGAAATTATTTAGTTTTAATGTAGTATCAAGTTATTTTACACATTTATTTTGATTATCAATTGAATTATTGTAGTGGGAATTTTGGCCTGGATTTTACTTAATTGGAACCTACCACCTCGGGATCCTTTGCCATATGCATCAAAAGTTGCGTAAACCCTATAAGCTTAAAGTTATATTCCTAAGAATCATTACTGATTTTGTTGTGTTCTTAAAAAGTTAATTGAGTTTTATAATATGGAAACGGAAAAAAATAATCGATTATTTAGCTAAAGCATAAGGATTACGCTTTTAAGCCGCATGACTGAATCTTAAGAACAAAGTTAAATCCATATAATTATTATTTTCTGCAAGTATCATATATAATTTTATTTTATTTTCAATTAGTGATCCACTTACTATAAAAATTATTTGTAATTATCTTTTTAAGTGACATAATAATATATGAATTCGGTTAATTAAAATACAAATTAGGAACATCCATCTATCTAAAGTACCCTTTTGTTAAAGTGCTATAATTACGCATGGGGGCCAGTTTCTTCCTTCTATTTTTCCTGTCCCCATTTGCACCTAATAAGCATGAAAATTGGAGGTAGAGATAGTCACTCTTCACTCAAATAAACAAATAAATAAAATAAATGTTTGAAAAAAATTGTAACTATAAAAAATTCAAAAAAAAAGAAGGTAGAGACACACAAAAGAAGGATAAAGGGTCTCTATATAAAGACAGTCCATTGTAAGTTTACAAGCATTGAAGAACTAACACAAGACAAATTCTCATCTCTTGTATTCAAAATGGCTTCCACTGCTAAAACTTTCTCCCTCATTTTCCTTCTTGCTCTTTTCTCCTCACTCCAAGTTCATGCAAGGGATGGCCAATTTTTCAACAAAGTCCCTAGCAACAATGGTGAAAAAGAGACACAAACAGTCATTCCTAACAAAGAGCAAGAGCCAAATTTCACGCCTGAAAATGAAAATGGTGCTTATGGCCTTTATGGTCATGACTCTGTTTCCACCCCTTCTACTACCACTAACACCAATAATCCTAATGTCAACAACAATTTTCCCAATAGCAAGTACCTTCCCAAAAATTACAACCCTGTTTCTTATGTGACTGTTGCTGAGGACAACACCAACGAAAACAATTTCAACAACAACAACAACAACAATGAGTTCTCAACCAAGCACACTATTGACACCTCCGCCACCACCTTGAATAATAACCAATTCTACAGTGGTCCCACCAATTACCGCAGCAGCAACAATAACAACGACCAACAGCAACAGTACTACCACGGCGTCAGTGATTTTAGTACTAAAAGCCACCACAACAACAACCAGCAGCAACAGTTCTACAGCGGTGACAGTTTTTACAGCAACAACCAACAGTACAACAACAACAATAACAACAACAATGACGATAGTGAGAAGGAGGAGTACTATAACGCTGCTAACACTTACTACAACAACAATAATGAGCAGCAACAGGGGTTGAGTTCAAGATTGAGTGCCAAAAGCTACAGCACCAACCCAACAAATTACGGAAACAATTTCAACAACAATAACTATCAGGAACAAAGCTACTCCACAAATTACGGAAACAACAATAATCAAGAACAGAGTTACAACACTGGGAATGCTAATTACAGAGTGCACCAACAACAGGGGATGAGTGACACAAGGTTCTTGGGAAATGGGAAATTCTACTATGATATCAATGCTGGGAGACATGCCAGGGATCCATATGAAAATGCAAAGGAATTTGCTGCAATGAACCAACAGTATAACAACAGGAACACCTATGGGAACAATGAGTACAACAACAATAACTTTGAGAATGAAGAGCAGTTCCAAGATGAAGAGAACATGAATTGATTGAAAACAAAAAAGTTGTAACCATAGTGAGCCAAAAGAAATGTTATGTGTCCCAATTATCATTGATGTTGTTTTCCTTCCTTTTTTTTTGTCTAAGTTATATTTTATTAGAAAAAAATGTTAATTAAACTACAGATTTTATTTTTGGGTGTTTTATGTATAATTATGATGAAAGTCTAATGATATATGCCTATGAATATAAGGGATTCTATTTGTATTTTCTAAAATGAACAATAAAATGTACAAGCTTATGCCAGTAATTAGGTGTCTATGTGTAGTAAATGTTGTACCTATTATTATGTCGCCTATATAATATTGACCGGATCAGAGTAATTCTATTATTAGTCTAGTAGTCACAGATCAATTTTCTTTTTCTAAATTTCATTCCTGACATAAATAATTATCACGCAAGTTCTGTGTAGTAAGCTTAATTATGATTATTCATCATAGTTATGACTTATCAGTACCTATCAAAATTGAATTATTAATTGTAAAGATAACTGAGATGTGCTTTTTGCTGGTGCACTGTAGACTCTTCTTTGGGACCTAAAGTGTTTTCTTTCTCTTTTTGTTATTCGATTCGTGTCAAGAAGTTCCATTTTGGGAAGATTTGAATTCGAGACCTCTAATTAAGAATGAAGAAGTATTTATTACTATACCACAATGATTGTTGATGACTTGGTGTTTTCTTCTTTTTCAACAGTAATTGCATCTAAATTAGTTTGTGTACATTTTGACTATTTTATGAATACTATGATACTTTCTCTGTTAATACAAGTATCTGCTTATTAAATAACTTTAATCATCAAAGCTTAGATATATATGACCTAGTATTTTTACTTCCATTCAAATTTGAACTGCGAATTCCCATGTTTTCGATACTATTAAAGTATGAGAGTAACAACTTGGAGATTTCAGTTACAATGTTTTGTGTGAGTCCCTCTTCGTAGTAGGCAAGATATACCTGTATATTGAACATGTTATTTAATGAATTAGTTAAAGTGCCTACAAATCTGATTACCATCAAAAAAAAAAAAAAAAAAAAAAAAAAAGAAAGAAGAGAGACCAGAGACAAATATTAAATTCTTGTGGTGTCAATTTTCTGTTTGCTTTATGATCCTTTTATTTCACAGCACTTCCTCTTTTACTCAAATAAAGATGATCATCACTTTTGGAACCATATATTTTTATTTTATTTTATCTTATTATTATCAGAAAAATCATTTATTTTCATTTCATTTATTTCTCTATTTGTTTTAAAGACAGAGACGTATATCAACATAGTGACTATTTCCACCAACATTTGTCAACAACCATTGTTTCCCTCCACCAGTTCCCATGAGTATTTCACTCTCAATCATTTAATGCTTGAAAATTCTGCATAAAATCCCTAGTATTCTTTACCTTGTTTTATTTTATATTGCTTTTTATGGATATGAATTATGTATTCTTGCTTTAAACATGTTTATGTACACTGTTAATTCTAATTCTCGCATTATAACTTTAATATATAATATGATTTTCAAACGATGAACCCTTTCATCCCACTAACTCTGCCTCCTAACCATACCTACCAAATGACCTTATACTACATTTAATCCCTCACAAAAAAAGTAAGGAATGTGATAAAGTGATAAATATTCCTTCTTTCTTAATTAAATGTTTGAGATTCGAGCTCTGAATATAAAAATTTAGAAAACGCTTTACTACCTATGTAAAACTTATCAGCACAAATCTGAATTTAACCATGTCATAGCTCATGATACAAAATATACGTACGCTAGATGAGAAACTAAAAAAAAATCAAATCAAATTAATTACAATATGAGACAAAACTCATTAATTAGTTCCTTTTTAAAAAAAATAATAATATCATTAAACTTGATTCTTCAAGCATTTTTTATGGATAAGGCAAATAGATATAGAGAAGTGAAATTAAATTCATCAGTGCCAATGTAGCATAGTTTGGTGGATGGGTACAGTATTAAATGTTGGGAGGGGACCCCCCCCTCCCAGACAACTTTCTCTCCAATGGGCTGATTTGTCCACATATCAAACATGTAATGTAAGTGAAAGTAGCATAGGGGCATGGCACCATTGGAGATGATGGCGAGACTCATATGCTACAATAAATGATATAGAAACAAAACCTAAAATAAAATAATATAATTTATATATAGATATAGATATATATTGTTTGAGTTGAATTCAAAATTTTGAGTTTATAATCCTTGGATTCTAGAAAAGTACATATTTTGTGAATTTCTTAATATAAAGATGGAGTTTTGATGGAAGTTATTGAGTTGTATATATCTAATCTATAAGTAGAACTCTAGTTTGGTAGTAACTATCAATGTATTTAAATATGTTTTAGTCGGTAATATAAACTTAAAATAAAAAGATAAAGAAAAGTCAGAAACAAATACCTATTTCATTGGACTTTTGTCTGCCTGCCGTGAATGGCGGGTCGTCTTAGAAATCTTTCTTTGATTTTATTAATTTTTGAAAAAAAATAGTTATTTAGAAAGAATAAATATTTGATGTTGGTCTTTCAATGTGTGTTACAAGCTTGTTAAAGAACTTTTTGACTTTCTTTTATCTCTTTGAATGGAAACTATACTTGTCATTCTCCTTTAGAGTTCCTTTCTCTCTGTTTTAACTTTTTCTTTTGCTTTAATTTATCATTTCTCACTTTGTTTTGGAGCAAAGTTTTAAGTTATATGGAAAATAGAATGGGAATTTCATTATGAGGATGCTTCTATACTCAATTCTAAGTGACAATTAAAGTCATGCGTCATAATTAGATATTGAGTATTGGTTTTCCCTTTGCTTTAAGAAAGGACACATATTTGTCAAACTTCTTTTTCTTCTTTTTTCTCAAATTGGAAAAGAAAGGACACAGATACGCAGGGACCGAAATTATAGTTTCTCTCGCAAATTCGATAAAATTCAATAATTTTAATTTATATTATGTATTTATAATTAAAATCAATTTAAAATAAACGTATTTATTCAAAACTCAACAAATTGCCTATTCTAAAATCCTAAACTCATCAATTAAAAATTTTAATTTCGCCACAGTACTTTGCATGAAATGAGCGCAACAATAGACTTGAGAACTTGGTGATTCTCTTGAGAGAGGAAATAAATAACTACCACATTTATTGATGATTGGCACAAATTTAATGTAACTTAAAAGTAGTTGTATGGAATATACTCTTTCAAAAATCGATTTTCACTTTTATTTATTATTTTTAATATCGTAGTTTTATCTTTAGCATCAATTACTTATTACTCAAATCATTTTTTAAGACATAATATTAAACATCAATTAATAAGAATAGTATGATAAAATAATTATGTCAATCTTTATTTTTTTAATAGGTGTGCAAAGTTTAAATATGACAAGTGAATGGAGGGAGTAGTATATACATAGGAGCATGGGATTAATTAGTTGTGAAGAGAAAGCTAAGGTATACTCAATGGTAGATTTAGAATTTTTATTAAGGGTTTTGAAAAATAAAAATATAGTGTTTTGAAATTTAAATTTGGAACGCCAAGGTGAGTTCTGAATTAGCTGTGAAGAGAAAGATAAGGTATACTCAATGGTAGATTTAGAATTTTTATTAAGATTTTAAAAAATAAAAATATAGCATTTTGAAATTTAAATTTGGAATTCCAAGATGAGTTCTAACTCCTAAATCATTAAGTCAACTTTTATTCTTATGTTTATGTATAAGGAATTTAATATTATATAATTAAATTTTAAAACAAAATACTTTATAGTGTAATTTTTTCCTAGGAATGCCTGATAAACATCATCGGGTAGATCTGCCCCTAGGTATACGTGCTATTTGCATCGAATATTTATATCAAATTAATTCAACTTATTATAATTAATTGATTGAATTATGAATTGAAAATATACATAAATAACCGTTGGTGAGTGATAATTATATATGCATATTTAAACATTAGTATTATATATCTATTAATTTTGTGTAACCACTCGATCGCTATTAAGAGAGAAAATAATAAAATTCCTAACAAAAGTAGGGTTTGGCCCAAACTGGGTATGTAACATCAGAACTCATTGCCACTACTCATTATGTTATAGGAGTATGGAAATTAAATGTTGAAAAGATGGAAAATTGCATGTGCTGTGTGGTTGATGCATAAATTATCAATTTCATTATAATCATCAGTTCCATCTTCTTTTTCTACCAGCCAAATTATCAGAAACTCATCCATATATGGCTACCAACTCCAACTTGACAAAGTTTATCTACTAAATATCTGCTTTATGACTTAATTAATTCATGTGACACTATTTATATATCTTCCCAACATTAGTTAATATTCTCATCAAGTCTGAGCTATATATATCGTCAGTTCAAATTATAATTACATCCACTTTTACTTATTATATATTATTTTTAAGATTACAAATCTCACTATTTAAGGAGGATAATATCATTTGGTGACTGGTAGAAAATTATTTACACCGACAATCTATATATTGCTCTTAATTATATTCATGAATGGGCGCAGTCCCATTAGGGCCGGAACCACTTTATAGTGAGGGGTTCATCCAAACCCCCTTCGATAAAAATTTATACTATTTATACATGATTAAAATAATTTTTTATGTAAATATAGTAGATGTCAAACCCCTTTGACTAATTCATGTCTACTTTTTCAGATTTTAAACCCGCTTACTAAATATTCTAGCTCCGTCATTGAACCCCATCTTTCAGTGTTTCATTGCTGAATATATAGCAAATTTATGAAGTGTTATATGTGACAAAAATTAAAAAAAATTGTAAGAAAATAGTAATAATAAAAAGAATATAATTTTCAAGGGGAAATTTGCAATTTTTATGAGATTGTTCACATTGATCCACTCAATTTCATCAGAGAATAAATTAAAATCTGCCTTCTTCTATAGTTTTCCTCCCATATATATTCACGGGCCAATCCCCATCTCCCCACCCCACCCCCACCCCAAACAAAATTGATTTGATAGAGTCAACTTATAATCTTGAATGGTATTGTTAGAGTGGTTAAAAGTTTCACGTTGGTGGGAATGGATTGGTGGTCTGCTTATATGGACTTAGGCAATTATCTCCTCATGAGCTAGTTTTTGAGGTCGAGTTAGGCTCAGGTGACATATTTCTTCAAAGTAAATCAGGTTCATTCCCGTTTGGACTTCCAGTCCATGCTCTAGTTGGGCTTGGGCGTGAAGGGGGAGTGTTAGAGTGAGTAAAAGTCCTACATTGATGGAAAATGGATTGATGATTTGCTTTATGAACTTGGACAATCCTCTTCTCATAAATTAATTTTTGGAGTTTAGTTATACTCAAATATCATATTTTTACGTGTATTATGTTGTTTCTCAAATTAAAAGAGAAAATTTTAAGCATGATATTGAACACAAGACAACATGCATAAGAAAAGACAACATTTTTTTGGATGATATAAAATGAAAAACAAAATAGTAAGGGGGGAGGGGTCATGACAGAAAAGAAAGTAGTTAACATTATCTCAGTATTTTTTTCTTCTTCAAAATTTCTCGAAGCTTAGTATAGAATATTTTTGCTGTCAGCAGAGTTTTTTTTTCGTCTTTACTGAAGAAGTAGAAAATTAGTGGGCCAAAGAAAATGATTTATCAGACTACAAATAATATTGCAAATTAATTGTATATATTACTTTGTTATTTTCTGGATATATAGGGGAATGAAGGTACAATGTTAACCATTTATAATATAATAATTCAATAATAATCCAGGAACATGTGAAATGTTGGTCCTGAAAATCGACTAACATGATATTTACATTTTAACCTCTTTCTGACGAGTTATAATAATGCTCCATCGCAAATATTTCACTAACCAACCAAATCTTTTTTAAAACAAGAAAATATTTATCCTACCCAGCTGAAATGTTTGCTATTTTTACTTTGACCATAATAATTCGAATCCTATTTTCCTTATTTTTAATTTGTCACTTTCTTAGTTTCTTTGATGGACAAAACGTCGGGATAATTGACTTTAGAAAACTACATAAATATATTATATTAAAAAAATATTTATTATTTATAATAATAATAATTTTTTTACGGGACACTTATAATACATTTATAATAAAGTTTTAATACAATTTTAATACATATTAGTGAGAATAATTTATAAAACTCATTTAATACAAGTTTTATTCATGGATAATATATTTATCACACACTTTAATTCACTTGTAATATATTGTGTCAATCTCTTACCAAACAAGTGTTATATCGAAAAAAGACGGTTTAAAATTAATTTCAACTTTTTAGAGAAAAAATCAATTTTAGAAAAAAAAGGAGTCGCCACTTAATTTTTTAAAGAAATTAAGAAAACTTAATTTAAAAGACCCTAACAGATTTAAGTCTTAAAAATTCAGAGAAAAAGGTACGAGGTTCTTATTTCCACTTTGAGAAGGTGTGAGCACTCAAAATGGCCGCTAACGTGCGGTTATCCGACGATTTGAAAAGTATTTGACTAACTTTAAAAAATTACTTGTAAGTAGTAAAGATAAATATATTTATTTGAATAGTAAATCAACTTGAGATATTTGAGATAATTTATTAAGAAAATATATTCTATTAAATGACTGAGTAAATGGATTTTGAATATATTTAAAGAGAAGTGGTAGATCTAATATATTTTAGCAAAATTAAAGATGATTAAGACTTTGATTACATAAGAAAAATTATTTGAGCTATTTAGAATATTTTTTCTTTTACCGAAAGACACTTTAAACTCAATTGATTTGAAAGAACATCAACTTATATATAAAAAAAAAAAAAACTTTAAGATAATTTGAAAGAAAATTCTATTTTTTTTTAAATATCTAACTAAAAGAAAAATACTTGAACAAAGTCATTTTTAGAGCAAATTAACAGAAAAATGGTTTCTCTTTTAAGGGGAGTTCGATTAAGTCAAACCAAACTAAAAATTAACATCTAAGCAAGTATACACAACCATAAATAAATTAAATTATTACAACCCAAATAAATAGAATAACAATATAAACAAAACAAAATCCGGCCCAATACTTAGTTTCTGTACACCTGGACTAAGATATTGGGCCACCTGTATTTTGGACCTTTGGCCCATTTCGTTTCTGTATATCATGATTATATATAAATATATATCAATATATACAGTCACCTTTTTTCTGTATCTCCTGTATATAGATTGTATATCAGTCTATTTTCTTCCTTCGGAACCTATAGTAAACCTCCTTTACATCTGCGTATCAGCTTTCAAAATTCAAACAAGGGTGAAGTTGACTCAAAACTCAATGATATGCGAGGATTTAGTCCAAAGATGGACTCGGATGGTGTCACATGCACCAAAATAAAATCATATAAGCTACTACTCATTTTAAATTGAACAAACAAATATAACATAATATTTTAAGACAATAAATTGAAGATTATCTTTCTATGTCAATTTGGAGAATGCAACTAGAAGTGCATATAAAGTAACATAGTGACTAACAACATGCATACATGTAGAAAATAATATATATATTCAAATAACTAAAGAACATGAAATCAACCTATACATTAAACTAACTCAAATTTTAAAGCAAAATTTACATCAATATAGTGACTAACAACATGCATACATGTAGAAAATAATAATAATATATATATATATAGAGAGAGAGAGAGAGAGAGAAATATATTCAAATAACTAAAGAACATGAAATCAACCTATACATTAAACTAACTCAAATTTTAAAGCAAGATTTACATCAATATAGTGACTAACAACATGCATACATGTAGAAAATATATATATTTAAATAACTAAATAACATGAAATTAACCTATATAGTAAACTAACTCAAATTTTAAAGCAAGATTTACATCAATTAAGCCATGAAAAAATGAAAATTCTAACTCAATGATAACTTAAGTATATATTTATTATTTAAATCATGATAAAGAAGAAATTAAAAATATGAGAATCTATATGGTCAAACAAAACTACTAAAAAAGTCATGAACGAAATTGAGATTTTTCTTTTTTTTTATAAGATGTCTCTACACTTTAAGCAAGACAAAAAAAAAAGTTTCATTTTTTATCATTAATCTAATTGATTCTAACACATGTTAACTAAAAAAATAATTACAAATCAACTACATAGAAGACATGAAATAATTATTAATTAAGTAAATAAAATCGAGAAAAGATTCTTATCTATTTTCGGGCAGCGCTTGAGACGACGAATTTGAGGGCGATGAACTCCTTTAACCTATCAAGAAATGAGAGAAAGAACTAAAAAAAAATGAAAAATACAAGACTAAACTTTTTTTTTTTATGATTTTCTTTTTTGTAGTATTATGTTCTTGCTTTTTTTTTTTTTTTTTTTTTTTTCTCTTGTATATTGATGAATATTGATGATTGTAGATTAATTCTCCCTTTTGTTCTTCTTCCTTTCTCTCCTTTTTTTTGTGTGTGTTCTTGATTTTTTTTTTTTTTTGTGTGTGTGTTCTTGGTGAAAAAATGGTGTCTCCCCCTTTTTTGTTCATCTTCTTTTTTTTCTTATGAAGAAGATGAAGAAGTCTTTTAAAAAGAATGGGGTTGGTGAGAGTAATAATGAAGTTTTGAATAATGATGGTTTTGGTGGGGTGAAAAAGGAAAAAGATGAAGATAGGAGAATGATGATGTTTGGGATTTTAAGAAAAGATGATTTAGGTGGGATTGGGAGGTGGAAAAGGAAAAAGTAAAAGGGGTGGGGTTAGTATTGTATAAGTATAATATATGTATTGTATAATATTGTATAAGTATAATATATGTATAATATATGTATTGTAGTAAGTTGGTGTTGGGCCAAAACTATTATAAGGATTGGGCTTTAGGTGAATAGGTGTTAGAATATTGTAGGTTGTTGTTGTTATTGGACTTGTAGAGAGTGGATGACAATATTGGATTAGGATGAATTTGGGCCCAAATTTTGAGTTTAAAAAAAAAAAATGATTTGAAATTTGGTTAAGAGTGGAGTAAAAAAAAAATGGTTAGATTTATAAGAAAAAATTACTATATAAAAATTAATTTCGTTTGTGAAGGGTCAAAATTGGGTGTCAACAACAAGTATAATACATTTTAAAACACTTATAATACATTTATTGAATGTATAATTCACTTTTAATACATGACAAATATATCATAATATTGCTATGTATTGCTATAAATGATAATAAATAAAAAGTATCGCTAAAATCAATAATTATTTATTAAAAAGTGTTCTCCCTGATAATTTTTTCTTAATTTTATGGGTTATTTATAATTATTATTTTTTAATTTATGTCCTTTTATAAGATATCTTTATTTTTACATATAAAATATCTAGAAAAAAAATATTTTCTTCCATTCATTTTGTTAGTGTTTTGTTAGTGGGTAATTATCTATGAACTCAATTAAAGTTACGAGATTTGGCTAAAGTAAGTGTAACCCGAACAACCCGTCTTAATTTGGATGGATTGATGAGTTTGGGAACAATTTATTTCTTCGAAAATTAGGTAACTATACGACTTAAGATAATATAATTTCTAAAATTCTTATCATTTGAATTAATTACAAAAATTCTCTTTTTCCTCGTTTCTTTTTTAACATTAGGATAAATCACTTTCTAATGTATCTAGTTTATACGTATGTATTTGATACATATTTATGACAACTTTCATTATGTTTTGCTATCTGATACATACAACTTATGTATTTTTTGCTATGTATCGAGCGATTGAAAAATCAGAGATTATTATAATTTGAAAAACTTTTGAGAGAAAATCTAATTAACGCCTAAATTATTGAGATTTATGTACTTTGTATGTTGGATCCATTTGGGCACAACTCATATTAGCACAACCAAATAACTTCGGTAAATATTTCATGCGGCCTATTTTAGTCACTCTATTTAACAGTACTCATTTTACGTTTTATTTTCTATGAATATTTAGTATTAAGTAATTTCATATAAAAGTGTCTGCTTCTTCTTCTGATTTTGTATGCAGACATATATGACTAGAATTTCATCAATTTTTGTCATATGAATCACTGAAGTGCAGGCATACCTGAAAAAATTAATAAGATGCTAAATGAGTTTGTAAGATTTTTGTTTTGATAAATTGGTGATTGTGGTTTGTGTTTTTATGATATATGAAACTTTTGTTTCAATCTTGAGTTTATTCGAAATAGATTTGAGTGTGTTAGATTGTTGAAATTCAAAGAACTAAAAAAAAATATTTAGACACACATGACTAAAATTTTAGTCAATTTTGACGTGCATTTCAGTCAAAAATGTCTGAAGTCATATGTGAACTTTTAACTTAAGTCGAGTACATCTAAATTGTGTTTAAAACGGCTAAACTTATCTTAAAAAATAGTGAGTACAAGTTAAATAACAACCCAAAACGAGTATTTGTGCAATTAGCCCATAACTTTGTCATAAAATAGGTCTCTTTTTAATTTCTTCCTCTCTCTCTCTCTCTCTAAATAAATCTATCAGAAAGACTGTTCAAGTAAATGGGCCCAGATCCAAATGGTTGAGAATGGGCTAGGCTATAACGCACTTAAATATGGGCCTAGCTCCAAAATCCTCAGTTGAAATATAGGAAAAATTACCTAATTACACTCTTTTATTTACTATATTTTTCATTACTCTCATCCATTTCAAAAAAATTCAAAAATCTCTTCTTTTCATTCGAATACATTAATTCAATAATCTGGATACATTAATTATGTTTCATAAATTATCTCTATGTTCAATATATCATATGTGTCATGCTTTAAATGTTACCTACTGATATATAAAACCCTAATTAATGTATCCGGATTATCATATTTTTAAAGGATTTTTGTAAATTGAAAAAGGATAGACAAAAATAGTAATTAATTTTTTACACTATGTGATTTATGTAAGTTTCCCAAAATATAACTTCAGTTTGCTTGGTCCAACATTAGGACTTCGTCAAAAATTGTTCAACTTATTTTTACAATGATAGCATAAAAGAACTTAACATAGTACCACAATATATTTCGATAAAATAAGATCTCAATTAAATTAATACTTTCTTATTAAAATATTTATTTGAGACGAGGTCGTCTATCGGAAACATGCATTCTATCTTCAAAAGGTAAGGATAAAGTATTTGTACGTATTATTTTTTCTAGACCTCATTTATAAAATTACACTGAATTTATTGTTGTTATAGTCAAATTAACAATTTGAATTTCATGCTTAGTCACCACAACATAAACTGAAGTAGATGGGTATAACATAACCATGTTTTTCATGAAAAAATTCATATATTATGTTAGTGAATTAAACATTTTGTCTTTAAATAAAAAAGAGAATTCAGATTTTGGTATTTTCTTCAACAAAGTCTACACCATTCATTGCAAAAAAGAATACTAATTTCATTCTTTCATAGACTTTTAGGTAATCAAATACTAGAAAATGGAAGCCCACAATTTTCCCATCAATTCATGCTCCTCCCAATTTTCCATGCATTAATTAAGTGGGTGGATAGGACTCTTTACTGACCATGACATGCACTTAGTGTACAAAGTATGGAGCACTTTTCTAAAAATAAATTTTAAGTCATCCCCTTACTCTTCTTGGTCAATTTTACTGATCATAGACAAAAGATAGTAGTAATAATTCCTTCTACTTGAAAAATACACCCTTTGGTTATTTAAAATTCAAATTGACTAATAATTTTCATTGATTTTTTGCTTCACTCTACGAAAAAATATAAATTAGAATTGAGAGAGTATAATGCTATCAAACTATGTATGTGATTATACTATAGCACGGTAACGAACTCAAAAATTTTAAATTATAATTTTCTTTAATTTTATTTAAAGTTATTGAGTTTTATCGAACCCATAACTGTTACCATGAGTAATAAATAAGTGAAATTAAGAGTTGGAGTGCCGTATCAGTTGGGAGTTAGGATTAACAGTTGGTGTGGTGAAATTGTCGGTAGAGACAGTGAGTCTTGAAGCCACATAACTTGTAGGCTATTTCACCAATTCACACTTGTTTGTCTCAACAACAACACATCTGTCTCTTTTTTAAACTTAAGTTCTGTCAAGTTAAAAAAAAATCACTTAGTATTGAATTTCGTTAAAATTTAAACTTGAGAGACCTAATTCATTAATCAGTAGATCACATTTTTGAGTGTACTTATTGTCAAGATGCTAATTTCCATCGAAAAAACATTTACAAATACAGTGACTGAGATGATTGAGACTATAATTGTATATTAGATTACAATTTAAGATCAGTTGTTGCCAATGAAGTCAGGAACGATCGAGCTTACGTTTTAAAATGAAGCAGCAACGTAACCTTCCGTATTGTATAATTAATTATATTCAACCACCATAGTTTTCAAGTTGTCGCAGTAATTAGTAAGTAACATATAATTTCATGAACTGCTAACCTATCAAATTCAACTCATCTCTCAAGGTGGACCATTCTTTTATCTTGTTTAACAAAAAAACTTAACTTCTTACTCCATTAATTAAGAACTCACATCTAACATTTATTTAATAACATCGACCTAATAAATAACAGATAGAAGGACCACGTTTAGCATATTAGCTTGTTGGATAAATTATATAGCAGTTGATTTAGTGCTCTTTTAGATTGACTTATTTTAAATATTTTAAAGTTAAATTATCTTTTAATTGATGTGTTTGAATAAATAAAAATAAATAAAAAAAATACTTATAAGCTCTTAAGTTAAAATATTAAAAATAGATAAAAAAAATCATTGACTTCTAAGTCAAAAATAAAAAAATCAGTCCAAACATGTTCTTAAAATGACTTTTGGAATAACCTTATAATAAATGTATTGTACTTCCAGAAAATCATCAATTTTGATCGTATTGGGATTGAATAAGTTTCAATCCCTCAAATTTATATCATAAATTCACCTCTTTGATTATTTTTTTTGTTGAAATCTTGAATTGGCCCCTACTCTGAAGTCTGAACCCTTTTAAGTTCCCGATGGAGGAGCTCTTCTTCCATATTTCAAATAGAATCTAATGGTAAATGTAAAATGGAGGCAAATGAATAAATAATTTATTAATTTTTTAAATTAAATAATTATTTTTATTAAATATTTATATTTAATATAATAAATAAGTAAAAATGGACGGATGAAAAGTAATAATTTTAATGAATCTATCAGATCTACAGCTATTCTTCAGAGCAGTACATGAAGGGGACCCAACGTGTAACTCAGATATAATAGCTCAACTCCTGAGTGGGGCCTGGGAAAGACCATCCAACTGCTCAATTGATTTAGGAAAGAATGTGAAGTTTGTAATAAAGACTCCATAAAGTGATAAAACATCTCCCCTCTCTTTTTTTCTTCCTTTTAAACTTGGATTTCAGTGCCACACTCCTTCCAAATACACTCTTTTGGCTGTCCCTTTTTAATCATCTTCATACCAGCCATGGTTGTAACACAGGTAAACATAATATATATTGCACCACTCTTGTTCATTGCATAGTTTCCTGAATCAATTCTTTCTTTCTTTCTTTGTGTTAGGAATTAGGATTCTAAGTTTAAAAGTTGCTAGTACTATTTCATTGGTCTATAGTCTTGATAGCTTTCTATAATATCACATTAGATTTGTGCCTTGGAAACTCTTAGTTTGTACATGATTAAGGAACAAATGAAAATTGAGTAGTTCTTGGTGAACTTGCAGCCAAGACTAATTCACTGCTCTGCTGTGATGGATCACCAATGTTGATTAGAGGCGAATTCAAAATTTGATTCATTGGAAATATAAAAAGTGTGTTCTTTTTACATGTATAGTCTTTAATTTTAAATGTATACAAAGTTATAGTTGAAAGTAATGAGTAGTTGAAACAGCAGAACCTGTCCTAAATCAGCCAATTATGTTGAACCTGTAAAAATCCATCTATGATCATGAGTAAAGATAGGAGAGTTGAGATTTCTTGTTTGTAGGGGCAGGGGTTGTGTACACACCACCCTCCCCAGACTCTACTGGTGGGGAATACACTGGGTGTGTGTTGTTGTTGTTGAGTAGTATGAGAGTGGGAATCAGGCCTAAGAAGTTGGGCTTTCGCATTTTTTCGCTATTTTGAAGTAATATGTATCTTTCCAAGATCATGAAATAGACATGAATAAATATATAGACAAATGATTATATAGCGGATCACAACTAATTTGAGATTGAGACGGAGTTAATTGATTAATTGATATGGTGTTTTTAGGAGCATGAGGTACCTAGTGGATGGCCACTTGGACTCGAAAACATGAACATAAGGCTTAGAGTAGCTGAGAGATCTCAGGTTGCAACAGCTGCAGCAGGAGAAGCAGCATACCGTTTATACGTATCTTCGCCTAGTTTCTCATCTTTTTCATCCTCCAGCCTTGACACTCAGGTAATTTCTCTAATTGTATAATTTCATAGGACCTTTTAATTATGTAAAATATATAGTTCGATTCGAAGAAAGTGAATGCATCAAAAGAGACTAATGTTGCTTTCTGGGATTTGTTTTCAGTCTACTATGTCTTTTTTCCAAGATCAAAGTGTTTCTCTAGGCCGACTTATCGGTATCAAACCAGGAAGCAGAGGAAGACCGGAGTTTTCAAACAGAGTTCATAATGAGAATGTTTCTGCTACAAAATCAGAGTCAGACGATTACAAGGGACAAGAAGGGGATAATATGTCACAGAAACTTTGTGTTCCATTGCTACATAATGTGTTAGAGAAGATGAGTCGTAGTAAGAGTAATTCACACACACCTAAAAACTGATTTTTCCACTAATTGATTGTGACACCAGTGATGTTGCTTTGTTAATTCTGTTTTTCTTTCGATTTCTTCTTTTTATTTTGATAATAAAATTGTACTTAGTGAAAAAATAACACAAAACTATTACCAGCCCATGAGGCTCTCAACAACAAAGACAAACACAAAAATTGATTAACTAAATTCGTGCCATTTTTAACCAAAAAATGAAGCGCGCCAGGTAGGGGTCGAACCTACGACCTTCTGCTTAGGAAACAGACGCTCTATCCACTGAGCTACAGGCGCTTCCTTTTTATAGTTCCTTTCTATGTTTTATTAAGTCAGTATTTCCTCCTCGATTTTTGCTTACTAAACGCTACCCCACAAAAAAGTGAACTTCACTATATAATTGTTAATTTTTCTTTTATGTATATATGTTGGGTTGTAAGATATTCATTCGGGATGGATATTTATTGCGAATAATGTTGCAGTATTTATATAAACTTCTAGCACACTTTTTAAGAAATAAGTAATCTATTTAAATTTTAGTCATCGTACTTTAGAAGGATTACAATTAGTTATCATTAAATTAAAAGTTTTTGCGAAGTCCAAAATTAAAATTGTCCTTCGTTTAGTCCCAAAATCAGAACCACCATGAACATCATCATAACCCTTTAAACTTGTCCCAAAGTCTCCATTGAAATCTCTTCCTAGAAAAGGTTTATCGGTGTGTGGAGTACCTCTTATAACCTCGTCCAATTCTTTTCAAAAATCATTTTTTATCCTCTTCATTTAAGTTAGCATGTGTGCGCATGCACTAATCATGTTCAAGATAAATCCCCCAATGACTAGCTTAATCACCATCATTTTGTCGTTCTCCCTCCTAACCTCTACCACTAGCTTTCCGAGTTCACTATCTAATAAAATGTCTACTCCATTTCTATTCATCGAACATCCAAAGTACCATGCACAATTTAAACTCGTCTACAACTCTAGCATTAATATTCATCCATCTAGTTTTCTGGACACATGTAAATTTTCTTCTTTTTGAGAATCTTTACCAATTCTATAGATTTTTCTATCAACCATTCTATATTTTAAGATCCAACTCTTAGCCTAACGGTTCCCTCGCCACCCTTGGCCTCCACCCCATCCGAGAACACGAGTTTACTCTACCATTATTTATCAATGGCGCAATACACTATAGACTGCTATAATATAGGTTTACTAGGCTTGAATTAGAACAACAAAGAATCAAGTTGAAGGAGGGAAACTAAATCACCTAACAAAATAAGCGAGCTAAACAAGGAACTAGATGATATGTAGTGTCATTAACAATTAATACAGATGAATTCTTTCTGAAAAAAATAATCGTAAAAAATGAAATATTCTCAAAACAAAGATAAAAAGAACTAGAAGTTAAATCTCATTGTTATATTCTTCAAAACAAATTATTGACCTCTAGTGCTATTTACTCTTTCTTTTGTGATCTTTTTTATCTATTAGACCAAAAAGACGGGAATGCCCCCCGAAATCTCAGAACCTAAAACCTCAACAAAGCCCTTTTAGCATTTCGCCGGTGGAAACACATCTCTCTCAGAGCTTTCCCGATCCGAAAAATGGCCACTTTCGCCGCCAGGTCTGTCCTTCGCTCCGCCAGAACCTCCGCCGGAACCTCCGCCGCGAGACTTGCCGCCGGTGCCAAGCCCAAGGCCGCTCCTTCTCCCTTTCGCGTCCCCACTCAAAAACCCCTCACTGCTCGCATTTTCAGGTCACACAGTAAAAAAAAATGTTATATTTTGTATATTTCATCAATTAATTGAGTATTTATTGCTAAATATTGTGATATGATATTGAATTTCTTGAATTTGGCAATTTATGTGAAGGTCGCCTGTTGAAATGAGTTGTGCAGTGGAAACTATGCTTCCTTATCACACGGCCACTGCTTCTGCGTTGCTGACTTCAATGCTCTCTGCTACTCCTCGGAGTTATGGTTGGACTCTTGAAGGTATATTTCATAGGCCTTCTTTTTCCACTTCTTATATTGATCTATGCTTATTTTATATATGTTTTTGTTTGTATGTTGTCTGTGAATGTGTGGAATTGTAGTTGTTTGGCCTTAAAATAGGTACAATGAGATTGTACTATGTATAGATTCGACTGCTTTGCCAGTGGGCTAAAATTTGTAGATTTACATGTTCTCTGTTTCTCCGTTTCAACCCTTGGGTCAAGTGGTAGATGATATATAGGCAGCATTTTTTACATGACGTTGCGCTTAGCAGTAGTGAAATGTGTGCATTAGTTGTAGCTTTAAACTTCAAAAGAAGTTTTTTGACCCTCCGCTGAGAGAATAAGTGGTGATGAAAAAAAAGGATGTGTATTGGGCAATAGATTTAATTGAATTGTTCTGTTAATATCAAATTCTAGAAGAATGTTCATTTTACCTTCTTCTTCAAAACATCAAAAGACTATTCATCGATAAATTCGACTGTTTTAACTTTTAAAATTCAGGTTTTACGCATCAGCCATAATTTTTACTATATGTTACTTCCTCTTTCCTCCGGTAAAGGTAAACAATGCATATTCTTTGATCTTGTAGGGCTAAAGAGGACTAGATGAAGATCATGAAATGAAGTTCAAGTTATAGAATATCTTCTTATGCTGGAGTTTTAAGTAACTTGTAGCATTTTTTTTTCTATTTTCCTTTTTTTGTTTCACTTAGGGTTGATGAGGAACCTCCCATCTGAGATTTTACAAAGTTTAGCTTGAATTTGCTGAAAACTTATGGATTTGCCTAGGTGAAGATGTTAGTATCTGCAGAAAAAGGATCATCTTGGTTTACGCTACCATTCTTTTTCTTTCTCCAGTGTTGAAGAACGACTCTATCATTACTCTCCTTCCAAGCATCTGGTCAAAGTTGTTGCTTGATATTAAGTTGATGTGATGATGCAGCTTTTCATAATCATAAATATTGCTGAAACGCTGTTCATTGTTTTACTGTGACTTATTGAAAATTGAAGTGACCTCTGATATATGTTATGTTGCAATTTCTGATACTGTAGTGTGATTGTCTTTTTGCCTTCTTTTTTACCTTTCTAATCTCGAAAGGAATTCCGGCGGTAGCTAACTCCCAACTGAAGTTTCTTTAGTCTTTATGACTTCAGTTTGCATTCCTAAAAAAAGATATGAATGTACTTTGACATAGTGTTAGGACTTGAAATGTGCATTTAAATGATTCGTGTTGTCTGATTGTAGATTGATATCAAAATACCTATTTCTTGCAGATTTGTGAATCATGCAGCTGGTATTGATTGTTGATGAGTTTATTTCATATTAAGCTTCAAGAAAACTGAATCAGATAGTCTGTGGGATCAAAAGTTGCTTAGATATGAATTTTGAATTTCCATTTGTAGTTGTTAAGTTGTCAGCATCATTCTAATACTTGGTGTTTAATCAGATTGCAATGATGATGTATGATGAATGTCAGAGAGTTCAAGCGAAGTTTTATATCCATGCAGTCTAAGCAAATGATAAGTAGAGTACTGAATGAGAACTTGGGACTCTTTCCTTTCTGTGAATTCTGGCTTCTGTTAGACTGTATTTTCATTGGTATCACGTTGAAGTCCCGTGGAAGCTCATTGTTATTAGATATTGAGGGATGGTTAAGCTTTAGTTTGTCTCAAAAATGCTTTTATACAAGCCTTAATAGTGTTGTCTTTAGCCTGTGGTGTTTTATTGACCATATTTTAGTTTCTTGGGAGTATCTTCTGAACTTTGAAGCATCTGAAGTTATATGTTTGCTTCAAGTTGCTATTCTTGCCTGATTATAGATTGATGTGAAGATACTAGCATTTGATTGAGCTAATGCCTTGAATAAAATTCCAGATAACTGAATTGGATAGGCTGAAGGCTTCCTGCTTAGCTTACAATTTTTCCTTTCTCATTTTACTGTTAGTTTAATCATGCTTAGGGTCATTCTAATACTTGGTATTTAATCAGATTGCAATGATGATCTATGATGAATGTCGGAGGGTTCAAGCGAAGTTTAATGTCCACACACTCTGAGAGAGTGTCTTAAAAATAGAGTACTGTATGAGCTCTGATGAAGAAATATATATTTTCTTCTGTGACTGTGTTTGAATTATCATTCTAATCTTCCCATTTGACCTGTTCCAGTAAATTCTTGCTTCTTTTGGTGTTTTTATTTGGTTGTATTTATTTGTTCACAAACCCCTTTGAACCTTCTAGTGCTTATGACTATACGAGAAAAATGAGTAAATGAGTAGACTCAAGGTATCAGATTTATAGTATCTTTACCAGTTTAAATGAAATAAATTGAATTTTTATCTTTGATTTAGTTATATATTGCCAAATCTGTGGTAAGTTCAAAGTTCTGTCTGGGGAGTCATACACATCCTTGGATACATGCAAAATCTGAAGAATGTAATATGTGGGTTCTTCGACTGAGCTGAACTTTGAAGTTGGGTGGTATTCCTTATAATGTGCATCTGCCTCTGCTTTCAAATTTGATGAATACATAATGTTCCTAAGGTCTGATTTGAAGTCCAAATCAAGAAACTAAATATCTAGAATGGTGACAACACAGTAGTTGAGGTTAAATTCCAAGTGTTAACTTAGCTTGAAGATTTTGGGTCTTTCCTATTTATGATGTGAATTCCCAATAAGACTGTTAACTTAGACTCCTTTGCATGTCTCTCTGTAAACTGACTTCTGATTGTTGTTTTATGGGTAATTTCAGTTGCCTTCCTTAAATGTTCCCTTTGTTCTTGCATTGCATATGGATGATTGTTAAAATGTTTTGGGACAGCAGTGCATGTCTTCATAGTCCAATGGATCTAGATTGACGATGTGTAACCCTAGAGCCCGAGTCTTT
Organism: Solanum dulcamara; assembly: GCF_947179165.1. Classification (NCBI taxonomy): domain Eukaryota; kingdom Viridiplantae; phylum Streptophyta; class Magnoliopsida; order Solanales; family Solanaceae; genus Solanum; species Solanum dulcamara. Next base: position 47,380,650 of record NC_077247.1, read on the forward strand.
TATTCTAGATGTATTTTGGAGTGAATTGATTATCCTTGTTTTCCTTGGCACACAGTAGGGTTTCATTACCAGAAAGAGATACATATTTTTTCTATATAAAATAGATGTTTTGCTAGAATATTTAACTACTCAAGCATCTGCAGTGATGCTAATGAAGTTTCTCTCTTTTTCTTTTTCCGTTTAAAGAGGCTTTCATATTCGATATCCTTTGCTGATAACTCGAACTTTTCATTGAGATGTCATTACTCATTAATAGATCTTCCAGTGCGTTACTTTCAGCCATTAAACTAACGGATCTTGGAGAAGTAGAAAAATTATCCCCAACTTTGGGTTCAAAATATGGGGTCTACAAAAAATATCCAATTGTGGGGTTGTAGAGACTAGAGTTAGAAGGACTATAAGGGCAAAACAATATGCTTTCTCCTTTACCATTTGAATATTATGCACACACATTTAGTCATCTTGAATGGCGTATGGTTCGGGTTCTCAAGACAATTAAACAAGCAAACAGATAGGAATAAATGGACCTCAAAACGTCACTTGGAGAGTATGTATCAGTGTGCTTACTGGAGAGAAGCATTCACACTTATCATTAACTAAAGGCACAAGGGCGTAGCGAGCACAGAACAGAGGAAATGACTAATAGAACAAGTACAATAAAAAATGAAATAGAAAGAATTACAAAAGAAAAAAAGAAAGTAACACCATTTATTTATGAATGGAAAACATATGCCTCTTATACATGCACTTCTATAGTTTGTGATTGTTCAGTTTAATGTAAACACAGCCCAGAGATGATAAAACTGTCCCGCCAGTTATTTGACACGGTTTTGAAAGAGTATATCAATATCACCAAAATGAAAGTTGGCAGTTGTTAAAGAAGTGAAAAGTACCCAACTTTGAAATCTTAATGGAGTTCTGAATTTCTGAGATGGTGTATTGCGATACATGAAGAGTGCAAATAAATGGTTCTGAGGTGAAAGTGTGAAACCCATTCATTACCCACCGTAGAACAAGGAAAAGTTATAATAGAAAATTACCAGGGGAACAAGATATATTAATACTAATAATATATTAATACTAATAACACGTAACACCCACCTTAACACACTCTTGATAAGGTGAATCCTTTTTACAAGGAACTGACATTAGATTAGTCCTACCACATGTTAAGCATATTCAACGCAACAATTAATTTATTGAGTGAGATTTGTATATCAAAAAAAGATACCCACAACAGCAAATTTACCCTATAGCACCCACCTTAGTTATGTAAACCCACTTCTATTCTTCGACATTCACCAACTCGTACTCAACCAAGGACAAATTGTTTTCTTCATTGACCACGAAAGCTGCAGGCTCAGCAGCCTCAATACGGCCCCATTTATCAACAGCCAGCCTCATAGATCCCTTAAACATGTCTATCTTCGCATTCCGAATTATGATTGTGGCATCTGGCTTCATCAAGTCAACTGCAAAGAAGTCAAAGATGTCACAACAAAGAAGTGAAGCCTCATCCTGAATCCTTTGAGAAAAAAATATCCCAAGGAGATACAACAATTTCCTAAACATTTGGGTACATTACAATCACAAAAAGTAGCGTGGTGAAAGCATCCTCACCACATTACTTGTCAAAGCTATGACTAAAATTTCTTTTTTCTGGGAGGAAAAATCTGATAATACATACTTGATCATAAAGAAACAAAAACAAAGTTGCACAGAAAAAGCAAAAACTGAAGTTAACACACCCTTTATCCACAAAACCATATTAAACTTAATTCTAGACTTAACATCATGTTAATTTGCCTCAGACAAAATCATCGAAAAATGAACAGCAAATCTAGTCCCACCTTAACGAGCTTCAGGATCAAACAATATTTTATACTGAAGTGCCTGCTGATTCGTGCTTATATCTCTTGGATTACTATGTAAAACACACACAGCCATGAATACCTTACCAAGTAATGTGAACTTCACTCTACAAGACAGGTTAACTAATATTTCAACTTGAACAAGGAACAGAATCGAAAATGTTTTATGTATGGGACATTAGGGTGTGATCTCAGTAGGAGTCTTTTGTAAATCTCCATTTCCTTTATAGGCAAACAGATTAAAACTAGCAGCCTAAACCATGAATATTTTAAACCATTAAATGGTTATCCCATCTAGAAAACACCCAAGTGGTGAGGTTATTTGCAAATTTACACTTGTAAAAGAAGGTAGTGGCTATTTAACAAATTAACTTAATCACATCTCGCCTTTGAAGCTGATACCTACAAATCATCTAATTTCGGTACTTATCTAACTTCTTCCACATTTCTCACTCCCCACATGTGCAGTGAATATCAGGTTGTCAGAATCCCTCTGATTACTCTAAGCTCTCAAAGATCAACTCCTTACTTCCCTCCTTCAACCCTCTCTACTTCTTTCCGACCATCACCACCATAAATCACATTTAAGCAGCCGCATAGACATCACCCAGCCAAATCAGACAATCCAGTAAAGGAACAAAATGTTTATTCCATAAGTGTTCTTGCATCCTTTCTCAATACAAAAGATGAATGCCTTACGGCAAGAGAAAAGGAACACTGGAATGAGTAGGGGCTAAGGTTCATTAGCAAGTGAGGGTAGGCGGAAGGAGGGTTAAAGATTTTCCTTTTGGAAACTAGTCTAAAATGATAGGTATATCTAGACAAGTTCTTTTTTTCTTTTCCTTTTTTTTCGTGGAAAAATGAATTGAAAAAGTAAAACAGAAATGAGATTTCTGAACTGAAATGTTTCTATATCAAACACTGCCTTATAATTCCAAAGTGAAGAGTGTGGAACAGGCAAAAAGTTTTGTTCTTTTGTATGTGGTTCGACAAGCTGACAAAACTAACTGCACTGGAGACACACGCTCATCTAAGAAAGCCATACACCACTCCTTCAACAAAGTGTAAATGCAAATACTATCTTTTTAATATGGTGAAATCCATCACCCGAACTCCCTGCCCATAAGCTATTTCCCACTTTGCTCCCCTGAATACTTGAACTGCAACCTTATAGTTAGAGGTTGGAGGCTTTTAACACTATATTATCCCTCTCTTTTCCAATGCTAATACAGTTCCACTCAACAAACTACGCAAACACAATCTCTTTTTGATTGTTGGAAAGCTAGCACATAAGAATTGCAGGTTCACATTAGCAAAATGATTTAAATTGCAGATTCACATATAACAACGCTAAAAATCACACTTTTAAATCCCCTTAGAACATACATTTAACTGCATCCTAACAACTAGTCTTATTTTCAATCACAATACATTCTCCTCCAACCGAATTGTCAATCACTAAGACCATAATCTACAGACCACATAAAATCAAACAGATCACGGAAATGTCAAATTTTTGGACCGGAAATTGCAATCAAAAGATGATAACATAAATCCGTAGAAGGGAGCAAACCTTGTTCATTACGAGCAGTGAGAAGGATGGATCCAGTTTCATCCCCAACAAGACATTCAGCGATGCGATTGTTCTGTTGGGGTCGTGCTGGAACACGTAACGATGATGGATTCCTAGGTTTCTTACTGAGTACTGTGTTGGCACTCACAATCTTAACAGTAAGATTGTGACCGGTTGTTCCAGGTTTCAACTGATCCACTTTGATGAAAACTGGCTTTCTCATCGCTGGCTTCGCCGCCGTGTTTGCTCCGCCGGAATTAGCCTGTTGTCGGTTGCCAGATCTGCTTGCCATTTTGGATTGAAAATGGTTGAGCAAAATTCTTAATTTTTTGGGGAAGATCGGTTTCTCTAACCCTAACCCTAATTGTGATTTCAGGAATTGAGGAAAATGGAGTAATTTTTGAAATGGATTTCTTGAATGGTTTGCCGTATGTGGCGTTGATGCTACGAATGGGCGACAGCGTTTCGGTCTGCTTATAAGGCAACTGCCCTTTTAGTTCCTTCTAAAGAAAGATACCCTTTTGGTTTTTTAATTGCAATTATTTCATATGTTTCACCATGAACTCTTTTTTAATGCATTATGAGCAAATTTAGTTGGTATAACGTATAAATTAACAAGTGGTCTCAATTTAAACTCCTACTATTTTTATTATATCATACATTGTGAAATTGCATCTATATTTCCAGAAAGTAGAGATAAAGTCTATGTACGTTCTTATCCTCTTTAGACTTCACTTTGTGGAATTTCAATGTGAATTTGTTGTTGTATCAAGTATATAATATGCTAGTTTACGCACAAGATTATTTTTTCTTCATCAAAATACATGAATATAATTTGCCAATTAGTAATTGTAGGACTTAAATGCAATACTGTTTTCTACTCTTACGTGATATGTCATGGAAAAAACTAAAACAAACATATAAAATTGTCCCATTCTCACTTAAGTTTAATATGATGTCTGAATTTACCTCCCATAACTACTTTTTATTAAAGAACTTTTCCGTAATTAGTCCATACAAAAATACAGAATACACTAAGAACATGTTTGAAAAGCCACAACGTAATTGAAATTTGATATAATTGAGTGTAATTATATTTTTTGGTATGTTTGATAGATCAAATAATTACTTGGTAAGAGAGAAATTGGTGTAATTGAAGGAAAGTAATTACACTCTTCAATTCCTAAGGGAGGGTAACGAATTGGTATAATTACATCATATAATTATATGAAACTTTTTAAAATTCTTCTTTTATTTATATTTATATTTTTCATTTTAATTTATTTTTTATTTCTATTATTTTTTAAAAATATATTTTTATTATTCTAATATTTTCTAAATATATATATATATATATATATATATATATATATTTTTATATTTCATTTCATTCTCATTCTCAACCTTTACTTTTTCATTCCATGCAATTTTTCATATTATTTATTTATTATTCTATTTCTTTTTAAAAATAATTTTGTTCGCATTCTAATTTTTAAAATCATATTTATGTACGTTGTGTTAAAATTTGATATAAGAGCATTATGTTAATTTTTTTTATTGAATTTAGGATTTGTGTCATATTTTCAATTTCATTTGTTTTAGTACTTTCACATTGCAAAACATTTATTTTTTAGTTAAACTTAATAGATTATTTTTTTGTCAAATATTTTAATAATTTTATGACATTATATTTATACTATTAACATTTTTTTCAAACATACATTTCATGATGTTCATAAAAATCTTATACTTTTAGTTTGTTTGATTAAATTATTTTTAAAATGTAAATAAATTATTTTTTATAATATTAGTTAAGAACCTATGTTTATTAATTAATATTTAAGTTAATATCATTTATAAAGATCCTTATTTGTCTAATATAGATTTTAAATTTAAAAAATTAACTTTTTTTTTAAAAAAATAATATAACCTTGTAATGTCACTTGTGCAACTAAACAGAACAATTATAATTATATTGGAATTACACTACGGCAAATAAGAACATCATAATTATTAGGTTATGTAATTACTAGACTAAAAATTACTATCCTAATAATTACATTAATTTCAATTAGCAAGCGACTTTCTAATCAGAACCTAAAGGAGTGTGTTAATTTAACATATTATAATTAAGTGAAAGACCCCCTCTTGCATTTTAGGTACTTAACTTCTAGCTGACGTGTTTCACTTAGTTCAGCTCAGTTTAAGAGCATATAAATGCCTTGGCCATACACAATACGATATTTGCAAATACTTAACTTCGGATTTCCTAATAATTTTTTGGATATTTATGGTGTAAGTATTTTTTCATTCTTAATTAATTGTCTCGAGTTTGAATCATGATATAAACTCATCTTTGATAGAGAGTGTTTTATTCTAAATAGACTTTTTAATATAAATATGAATTAATCGAATTCTAAAGCATGTCCTAAACATTAGATAAAAATAAAATAAAATTGGCCATCGTTATTTGAAAATATTGAACTTTATATGGTAGGTATTATAATATTTTGAAAAACAATTTATTTTCTAGTGAATTTATATATAAATGCAATTTAAACATTCAAAATACTCTCTCTATATATATATATGTATTGGGAGAGATGATAATTGACCCAAAAGTCAAGTCATATTGCCATTACAATTAAGAGCCCGTTTGGATTGGCTTTAAGTTGGTTTTGCCAACTTAAAGCCCCTTTTCAGCTTTTAGACGTGTTTGTCTAAGGCTAACTTTAAGCCAGAAAGTTCTTAAAGTCAGTCAAAAATGAAAAGTTAGGATTTCTAACTTTTTTTTTTCCAAGTGCTTAAAGTCATTTTCTTTGACCATGGAAATTACTTTTATATCCCTTATATTTTAACTAAATTTCCAAACTACCCTTTTTATTCTTTTAACCCTAACATTCACATAATTTTTCTCATTTAAGCACTTTTATCCAAACACTCAACTGCTTATTTATAAAAATAACTTTCAGCACTTTAAAGTTCTAAAAGCACTTCATACATAAAAGTTACTTTTTAAGCCCATCCAAACGGGCTCTAAGACTAGACAACCATCTAAGTACTGAAGTAGGTAATACTTTCTACTCAACTTCGCTTCAGGGAAATAATTAATCGAATCAAAAAATTTATTAATAATTTATTAAAAAATTAACTTTTAAACTTTTCACTTACCTGGCTAAATGTTACTCTACCAATTTTAATTTATGTGTTGCCCAATTTTAATTTATGTATTGCTTTTTTTTTATAAAATATATTTTAAACTTTTCACTATCTGACTAAAAGTTATTCTATTGGATCAATTTATAAATATATTTTAAAAGAATATATATTTTTTAAAATTTAATTATTTATTTTATCTTTACTAACAATTTTTTATAACCATATAATATCATGACATAATTAAAATAATAAGCTTTAAAAGTTATATAATCATATACATATATTATGATGTGTTTAAAATTATTAACTTACTTTTCTAATTCTTTTTAAACTTCATATTCACAAAAATATATTTACATTAATTATGATAGGAAAATGTAATATTTCAAAATTATTGAATTCTTTAAATTATAATATAATTTCAAATTGAATAAGCTGAAAAATGAATTTAACTAATTTCAAGTATAATTTAAAAGTTATCCATATTTGTTTCTTGTACATATTTCTTGAGGATTAAAAGCTGTTAGAAAAATAAATTCTTTAATATAAGAATATAACTAAAAATAATTATTATTTTTTCTATCTTATTTTATGTGATATCTTTTGACTTAACACAATATTTAAAGAAAAAAATACTTTTAAAATTCATAATCTAAAACAATCCTTAGATAATTGTGTAACTGAAAATTATTTCATTAACAGTAAAAAAAAAGAATTTTAAATTTAAATTATTTTGAATTATAATAAGGTGACATCCTATTTGAGACAGACTAAAAAAAAAAGTGTCACAATAGGATTGGAAAAAAATATGTTTTCTTTTAAAATTATAAAATAATTTTTATTTTTGATTTTTTTTAAACGTAATAGTTATTTTGAAGCGGAGAAACCAATCTAGTTCGGATAAACAGGGAGCTGCAATAATAACAGGATTCGTCGGTACGTAAGACTCCTGCCACTTGTCATGTCCCCTTCACTTCTCTTACACACAAATATTTACTCTTTTCAACCATAACCAGAATCACTTCCTCCTTAAATACGGAGTAATAATAATAATAATAATTAAAATAAAATTTATGTGAGATATAAACAATGCATCACTAGCAATAGAAAAAAGAAGGAAGTCAAAAGAGTGTTCTCTTTTTTCAACATCCATAGAAAAATAGATTATGGATTAATTTAATTCCATCAATAATATTTTAAAAAATCACATCAATATGAAGGAAAAATAAAATTTCTTTTTTCCCTTTTTTGCTTTTATCCTTCATTTTCAGCTCAAATCCATTTCTCTCCCTCTTTTCTCCTCTTTTCTCTTCTCCATGGATTCCGATTTCTGGACCTCTCGTCTTGCAGCTGCAAAACGTCAGTTAAATTTACAGCAAAACCATTCTTACAATCATCAAACTTCTCAACTGGGTTTGTTTTTTTTCCTCCCTTTGGATCTTCCTTCTTTTTCATTGATCTGTTAAAAAAAAGAGATTTTTTTTTCATCTGTTTATTTAAAAACAATTATTTTTGTATGATTTGGGTTGAAGTAGATAGGTTGAGCATCGATGATTTCGAGGTTGAAGAAGAAGTCCGACCCGATTTTCCATGCCCGTATTGTTATGAGGATTTTGATATTGCCTCTCTTTGTTCGCATCTCGAAGAGGAACATTCTTGCGAGTCCAGAGTTACTGTGAGTTTCTTTCCAAATCATTATATCTAACTAGATGTACCTTTTTTTTTTTCTTATGCTATATCATTTTGTTTATATGTTTGAATTTGTGTATTTGATTTTGGGCAAATACAAATTTGAATATGAAGCTTCTTTCCATTTACCTATAATAAGTCTCTTGTATGTAGAGAAGACATATACAGGGTAAAAATCTATTAAAGGTACAATCTTGGTTGTTTGGTCACTGATTAATGGTACAATAAGCTATAAGAGGATATTTGAACCATTGGTTGGACAGAAGAAAAGTTTTCAGTTTGCTTAAAATACATACCAGATTAACTTTCAATCAAGATAATCTAAGCGGAGATGCTGGCAGGAATTGGTGGTATATTTTTTACTCGGCGCATCATTAACAGAGCTTGAGTTAGACCTTCGCACTCACGACAAAGGAACTGCAAGGTCTTACTTTTCTTGTTGATAGGTCGAAATTTTCATTAGTAAACACCAAGTCTGTCAGAATTTGTACAAGTTGTGTACATGACTAGGCCTAAATTATCCAACGTCATCGACCAAGTTTGATCATTTGTAGGGTAAACATGTTGGTGTAAACTAATGGTTACAGAAAACTACTTAGTAGTTAGTGTTCTCACACTTGTAATAGCTTTGCATGAATATCTTTGGCATAACTTCATTTCTTCAGAGTGGTTAGACCAACATTGTTGCTAAGGCTTAAGAGTAGGTTCTACGGAGTGGTGGTTAGACCAACATCTTTGTATGGTCAGAGTTTTGGCAAGTCAAGAACGCCCACATTCAGAAGATGAATGTAGTGGAGATGTGGATATTCAGATGGATATGTTGACACACTAGGAGAGGCATGATTAGGAATGAAGTTTTACGGGGCAAGGTGGGAGTGGCATCTCTAGAGGACAAGATGAGGAAGCAAGGTTGAGTTGGTTCACGCATGTGAAGAGGAGGTGAGCGGATGCGTCAGTTAGAAAGTGAGAGATTGACTGTAGCAGAAGTTAAGAGGTAGACCGAAAAAGAACTAGGGAGGTGATTAGAATGGACATGGCATAACTTTAGCTTACGAAGGAGATCCTAGATAGGAAGGTATGGAGGTCAAGAATTATGGTAGAAGGTTAGTAGGTAGCTGAGTGTGGTCACTCATTAGGTGGGAGAGGCAAGGGCTAGCCTCGTATACTGTCAGTAATAATCCCGTAGTTTCTTTTTCTTCTTTGTTTTTTGCTATTTGTTGTTCCATTTTGTTTTGTAGCGTGACATTTTGTTGTTGTTTCTTTTTCTTCTTGCAACCCTTTTCCGAATAACTTCACTTTTTGAGCCGATGATCTATTGGAAACAACTTCTCTACCCCACAAAAATAGGGTTAAGGTCTGCATACATCTTATCATCCCTAGGCCCCACTTATAGGATTACATAGAGATGTTGTTTATAACTTCATTTGTTCTCCGGTACACACAAAAGACTTTATTTGACACTGCCATATGCTTTCTGTAGGTTAATGAATATCATCTAGAGACCCTGGGGGTTAGCTCAATTAGCAAAAGTTAGGGAACTTGTGTTAGCTCACAAGTTTTGGTCTATGCCAAGCGAACTAAGTCCAATATTTAAGTGGAGAAGGATAGAGGGCCGCTTCCATCATCCCCAACTTTTGAAGGTTCTAGTTAGGCCAAAGAGTTGGCTCCAGACAAATTTCTCGGTCATAAAAAAATAGTATCATGTAGAGATCCTGCTTTTTCTCCATACACATATATGTTCTTAGCAAAAATAAAGCTTAAAGCTTTTCTTTTTGCATCTACTATACATAAATCCGAATTGATTCTACGTAATCATTGTAATGTCTTCTCAGGCTAAGCATTGCCATCCTTTCTCAAATTTGCATTGTGCGACCATCCAGGTCACACAGCGTTACGAGCATCGATGAATTGCACAAAAAGGGGCCCTTAGCAGTTCGTATTAGTTTGAATATCTTCTTATTCTTATAATTGGAACAAATGCAATCTATCTCCCTTTGCTAGGCATCTTGCAACTCGTTAATAGCACATAGAAAAGCTTGATAAGGCATAATACTTCAACCTCTTGAAGGCACTTTGCCTAATTTGAAATACATGTAGGTGATGCCAGCCGTGTCGGAATTGAGCCAAGGTCAGGATTTAATATCAAATATGTTCAATCCTTTATATCGATATGGTATGTCCAGCATGCTTTTGTAACCTTCACAATTGTCATAGGACCCTTACACTGCTGACGTAATTCTAAAAGTGGATTTAAGGTTTCTGTCTTGCAATAATATTGGGATGACCAAAATTATCCCTGTGATTGTAGCTAAGCAATTTATCAAATAGCCTCTCGGTCTTTGATTTCACATCTCCTATCAGAGGATATTTGAGTTACAGTGTTAAAGTTATTAGTTGGATGTCATTCCCTTCTGTGTAATGCGCTTAAGAAGCACATTTAGAAGAGTAGAACAAGTTGTCTTTCATTTGCACAATTTCGGTTCCTTGAATACCTTTTCTTGAAGTGGAACAGAGAGCATACAAAATGTCCTTTTCTTTGATGTGGAACCATTTCTGTTTGTATCTCTTTCACCTAGTGGCAAAATTGGGATATTCCAACGAGTATGTCATTTTAGAATCAATGTGATAAGGAGTTCCAATTCAGCCTCTTGAAGAGTGTATAAACAGAAAGTAGAGACAAACAAAGAAACTATAATAGAAAAAAGATCCTAGTTTATGGTAATTTCTTCTGTTGCAGGGGATGTGAATGTGTAGGAGCCAAGACATCAGATTATAAGAGTTTTGGCTTCTAGATTACTGTTGAAGTGCATTTCTTGATACGTGGCTGAGGATTACACTAGCCTCCTTTGTCATCTCTAGTGCCTTTCCCGACAAAATGACTGCACCTGAATTCCAAACTAATTGTGGTTGGCTATATAGATCCTTTATAACTGTTCCACTCATTTTGTGCATGCTTCGTTCAATTCTCAATATTTTGTTCTTTTAAAGTTGCTTAATGCCTTATTGACTACTGCCTTTCCAACCTAGCATAATTTCTCTCTTAATCAAGACCGAGTCTTGGATTTTAGTTCACTAAATCATTTTCTTAGTTCTTTAGTCTGCTTAAAGGCTAGATTAATCCTTTTTTCATCTGCTCTAGTACCTGAGGAATATGTCGCTTTCAGTTTTTTTCACTTTCTTTTCTTACCTTTACACTCCATTTGTGGGACTATACTGGATGAGTCGTTGTTGTTTCTGTCTTACCTTTACAAATCAGTCTCTCCAGACGAAAGTGATGGCTTACAGCATATAATGCTTGCAATGTTATTGCTTTTACCATCTAATTGTTCCTCATATCTTATCTTGTAGTGAGTCTAACCTGCTGGATAAACATTTACCTATTCTGTCCGCCTTCCATTGCAGGTCTGTCCCATTTGTTCTCATAAAGTTTCGAGGGACATGCTAAGTCATATTACAGTGCAACATGGACACTTGCTCAGGATATCCTTTTTGATTTATCATTACTTTATAAAGATAACTTCTTGTTGAAATAGTATGCTGCAAATTCTCTCTGTAATAATTTCCTATCCTGGTGAAGTTTCTTTAACTCTGAAACACGTGCAGCGGCGCCGTAGATTACGCAGAGTTGCAATTCCTAGCAGTCAGGCGCTCTCTCTACTAGGTAGAGATCTTCGTGAAGCTCATTTGCAGGTACTTTTAGGTGGCAGTGGACATCGATCAAGCAGTGCAACATCAACCACTGCAGCGGCAGTCAATGACCCCTTCCTCTCATCTCTAGTTTTGAACTACCCCACATTTGAAGCGGAGGAAATTTCAAAATCTGTTTTATCCACTGTTGAGGACTCTACTACAAAGAATGTGACATCACAACATATATGGAAGTTAAGGTAGTGATGCTAGTTATTTGTCTTTGTAATGTAAATCTACTAAATTCTCCCATCCTCTTTAACCCTTATATTTTCAACTAGCTGTAGTTGAGGTTGAAAGAAGGATCCTGACAGGGCAAGCAGTCAAATTACACTTTGTTTTTACTTGTATGCAAGACGAAAACACTAGCTGCCTTTGATGATCCTTGTGGTTGTCGATGCTACATCAAAATCTTAAATGTCGATTTGACAAGGTCTTTTATCTTACTGTCTTCGTTTTCTTGCAGTTTTGACCCTTCACTAAGTGTGGAAGAGCGAGAAAAGAGGATAAGACAGGCTACTGGAAGAGCTGTTTTCGTGCAAGATCTGTTTGCCTCTTCTCTGTTAGCTGACTAATAGGAAGAGTAAGTATTGCACCGCAAGATAATAATTCGAGTTGAAAAGTCAGATAAGGGGCATCTTGGGTGGCGTATACCGGTTCATATTGTTGACAATCCAGTATGCCTAATTTGATGTTTTCTTGATGCAGCATAGTGATGCTTAATCTGGTCCCTAAGAATGATTACTACCTAGTTTGTTTTTCGCTTTAATGATATTGTGATATTGTAATTTGTAATCTAGGCAATGCAGAAAAGTAGTTTGTCATGGCAAGAATGATTTTAATCAGGACAGCAGCACTAGATGTGTACCAGCGTGTTGCACTATTTGTTTTATTTATTTATCCATTAAAGTTTTTCTCCTCCTCACTGTTTTATTCTCTTGTGATACAGGAGAAAAAGAGAGTTTATTTCTCTAATATTTGTTAAACTTGATCCATAATTATTTTCATGGACATCATTAATTATCTGTCATGGTAGATCTAGCTGTCTGTGACCATTAATATCCAAAATTAAATGTGAGAGGATGACAAAGTTAATGCCCTCCTCTACTTTAGATCTTTATTCAGGTTCTCACAGGCAAAGTCTAACACTCAAATTGGTTAGGGCCTGACATAAATGTGGTTAACCAATGGAGAAAGGCTTAAATAGAGCGACATGGACAATAATGATAAATTTAAGAATGCTACTATGGGTTCCAATTTCGAAGGACCCCTATATACAGATTACAGAGTCAGGTCATTCTTGATATGTCAATGACTTATTCCATTTGTATCCAGGTATTTTAAGAATGTGTAGTGGCCAAATTAAAAAGAAAAAGAAGAAACTATAACAAGTTGCTTTTAGCCTTCTCGTTTTGAGCTGTCTCTTGGTAGTTGGTACAACTAGATACATTCCCGATGATTAAAGTTTACAATAATGATGATGATAATAATAATTAGAGGATCGAACTATCATTAAGACCTAATTAATAAATCATATGACCATATATATATATATAGTTTGACCTAACAAGTAACAAAAGAAGGCAAACAGCAAGTTGAGACAGCTCAGCCAGCAATGAGGCGGCCAGAGGTCGGTGCTGTACTAGATAGATAGATAGATAGAATGCTGACTATCCCTAACAAAAAAGCATTATGTGGTTGTTGGATGAAAAAAATAAAACAAGAAATTACTCAACTTGGTTCCATTTACTCTTTTTTTTTCTTTCCATTTTATATCATATTCAGATGTGTGGATGCTAATTTAGAAGATGCTAACCTTTTTTTCTCTTTTCTTTTTAGAAAAACAATAATTTATATATACAATTGAGTCACACGTGTAGGGGAGAGAATGATTAAACTTTGTAGTGGATGGATAAAATTCCTTCACTCTTAATCAAAAATCTCAAGTACAAGTTTAAGGACAAAATTTTTTTGGAGTGTTTTCTTCTTTAGTGGATCTTACCCGCCCTCAATTCAAATTAATCAGGCCTCAAAATATGAGACAAGAAAAGAAAAAAAATAAAGGAGAGAAGTAGCTTAAATAATGGTTTGAGATATAAAAAAGGGCAATTTGTTGAAAAGGTGTCGCATCAAAATTAAACCAAGGTTTGACATTCATTTTTATTTCCTTTTCTAGTTATGATTTTTTTAATTTAAATCGAGAGTTTATGAACCTTCCTAACCTCGCAAAGATAAGAAGAAGACTGTGTACACATCACCTTCTCTATTACTTTTAGAATTTCACTCGATATATTATTGTTGTCGTCCTCCTCGAAAATTTCTTTTAAGCTGCAAAAGTTTACTTAAAAATTTACATTAAATTTAATTATTATTATTTAATCATAAAAATTAATCAAAAACACTATGAACTTTATATTGCATATTTGTTATTTATTATATCGAAATCGAAGCATAAATGTAATAAGTGTTAATTCAATTCTCTCCATCTTATTTCCAATGTAAAAGAACAAAAATGAGCAACGTCAAATTTTATTTTTTTTAAAAAACAAAACATCAAAGTAAAATATTATTAAGTTGGTGAGCTCAATTGTCACAATCTAGCATTGTTGGGCCCAAACCACCACGTGGATGAAATAAGCCCACTCAGGCCAGCCTAAAATTTCATTGATTGTGAATCAATATTTGTATGTCCACCTCATTTCCAACAATCATTTATCCCATTAAATTAAAAAATTAAAAAAACAATACATTTTCCCTTGTTCCCTGTTTGGCCCTTTTCTATTTAAAAGCCGCCCCCCTCTATAAACATGTATGTTCTCTTTCATCAAATATCTATCTGCAACATTAACACACACATACAAACAAACAATCCCAAGTTGTTCTTTAGTTTTATGATATTTTGGGAAAGCAAAATTAAGGATGTTTGAATTATTTGTGCTAGGGTGTACTGGTGTTGTGATGTTCCTTCATGGAGCCAATTTCTTCTTCCATGCTCTGTCTCAACATATGGCCATTCGTTCTCTCAGGTACACCTACACCTTCTTCTTTTTTTTTAATCAGATCGACGAGTTTAAATGTAGCGATATGAATAGTCATCAAAATTTATATAATATGATTTTAATTAGCTTAGTTTTGATCTTTACAAATTTGAAGGCGCTTAATTACCGATAAATAAAGTTTCCGAGGAATATATTTTTATGTATTAATTAGCTGAATATTTCATGTTGGCTATTTAATTTTAATATATGGTTTTAATTTTTCTTGGGTGCAGCTTCTTAGGATTTGTTGGTTGGTGAAGAATGAAGATGATGATCACGAGCTAAAGGAAAAGCTTGCACCAACAGCAATGTTGTTTTGTAAATATATTTCAGTTTTTTTTTTTTTTTACCTTCTAAGAAAGATGTTAGTATTATATTGTTGTAAAAGTCCCAGTAGAATACCTATGATGAGAAAATAGATCCTCTATAATTGTATAATCATTGAAAGGCGTTTACCTTAGTTTAAGTGATACAACGACCTTTCGATTATTATCTTTTGGTTCATTTGTTTTATGTCGTACTATTTAACTTGTCTTATAATTTTGTATCAATTATTTATTTTTCTAGTTGAAAAATTATAGAAACAGTCTCTCAAATAAAGATAAAAATAAGATTTACGTATATTTTAATTTTTAAAAACAAAACTTGTAAAACTACACTGAATATATTGTTATTGTACCTTTCAACTTTTTCAAAACAAAAAAATATATAATAAAGACTAGTAGATTGACAATAAGGTTTATAAAATATGTACCTGATGAATTTATTTATAAATTTTAACATAAATACAAGTGCAACCTGCAAATGAATGCAATTGTCACGCCCTCAATCTTATTTTCATAATTGTATCAGACTCAGTCACATTCATGCTGATACAAATATTATTTAAAATAGAGTATTTGTTTTAATCATACTAAATTAGACAAATCTAATCTAAAAGAGTTGCAATTTTTTTGTGTACGCCACTACTGGTGCGGCTCATACATTGCTAACTTACAATGGCAATTCCTATATTAGCAATTTTGATTTTTTTTCCTAAATATGATAGAGATATCAAGACCACCCATCGAGGTGGTGTTGGGTTTAGGAAAAGTGGTGTGTACGCAATTTTACCCCAACTTCATAAAGGTAGAAAAACTGTTTACAAAATGTAAGAATTTTGGATTATGGATCGCCCATGTGTAACCCGACCTAACTCAGATCCGATCAATTTTGTTTCTCTGATAAAAAGATAAGGTAATGGAGTAACCTTGATTTAGATTAAGGGCGAACAGTTACAATCTCTTTAAGTAAGGGACTGATTTTATTTGAGAAACAACGTGAAAACAACAAAAAAGAAAAAAATCATAATTTTTCTGATTCAAATCCAAAAACAGACATTTAGTTCTGTAAATACAGTACTCCGTTTCCAAGAGAGGCGAAGTGGACTTGGGGTAATTCTAGTCTTAGCAAATTCAACACTTCTGCTGCAAATAAAAGGTACACAATCTGTCGATTTTGCTTCGATTTACTATCACAAAAAACCCTCGGCTCGAGCAAAATCATCCCAAAAATAAGCAAACTACCGATATCTATTGGAAAAAATATATCTTTCCTTCGAATGTTGTTTGAAAAAATATTTATTATGTTAATGAGTATAGGTAAAACTCATTGTAATATGATATGCGTATGCAACTATGCAAGGATGTACAGACTGGAAAAGAACACTCTGTACTTTAGACAATTGCAAAATATCTAATGAGACTTGTCACTTGAGGTAGAACCACAAACACACAGTAAGATGTTTTCTTGACGTCTATCAGCTTCGAAACATTTTCAAGCACAGATGTATAATACGAGAAAAAAGATACTCCGGCGAGCAATGACCAGAGAACTGATAAGTGCATTTACGAACGTTAAATGTACATCCAAAAACTCTCTTCGTTTCTTTCAGCAAAAGTTCAAAGTTTCATTACACAACTTTTAACTAGGCCAATTTGACCCTGCTATAACACATTTTGCATATCTGCGCAAATATCAGATGAAAAAATATACATGTACAATGTCCTATAGAGAAAGATAAAAGCATGAAATGCAATCTTCCAATCCTTTATATCAACAATGAGTCCTCTGTAAGTATGGTTAAGAGGGAGTACTTCACTTTCACTCTTATCCTACTATCTTCCACGCACAGCTTTGCACCAGTGACTACCCAGTAGCCAGGTGACTCTTCGGGACCTCTTACCATTTCTGTTGTATCAACAAAGTGAGACATCTTTGGTGCTCTTGCCGGTGAAGGTGGACCACCAGGATAAACTGCAGAATTCAAGTCCACCTTTGCTGGCTTCTGTGGTTGGTTTAGCTTTGTACTGAACGGGGTGGTGATCAACATTGAGATCAAACCTGATTTTCGACATGTGGTTGATGGTCCTTCCCACTCTGATCGACGGATCTTTGCTGAGGCGACCATCGAGAATCCCAACCTCAGGAAGAGGACCTTTTTCATTCCAATAACCTTCACCTCAAACCAGGCCTTGGTCACAATAGAAGCAGAGTCATCTATTCGTGTTCCACGGTATTCAACTGGAGCAGTGCAAACATGTGAAAATATGCTCCATTTGACAGGTTCAAAATACGCTTTTTCAACTGGTTCATCGACAGGCTCATAGCTAAGATCATCTGTTAGTTGGATACTTTGAGGAAGTGCTGATAGATGTTGAAGATGGATAGCCAGGTGATCACTCCTTTTACCTTCCAAGTATAACCGAATTCCAGTTACTGGCCTGTTTCCAGAGTCAACCTGCAAGAGGAAAAAAAGAATGATCATTCAGAGCTCCCACCTCAACTAAGACTTTCCCAAAATAACAAACTATCCGATTATAGTTATGTTAATCTTCAGCCCTCTCAGATCTTTGAAATGCTGATCATAGAACACAATCAACAATAGTCACTCCTTTTGCGAAAAGTTTATGCTTATTTAAAGCAAAAAGAAAGCTAAAGCACAGGTTGTCCTCTGGGGAGGTAAAAAGGGTAGATTACATATTCCCCAAACACGAGAGTAGAAATTTAACAGGCTCTCCAGAAATTGTTTGATAGGTCAAGATCACCAAGTCGAGAAAATGATCATCTCTACTACTCCAAAATAGATCAAGGAGAAATAACGTAAAGGTTTGCCATCAGATCAAACTCATAATAGAAGTGCACCGTCTTTCTGAATTTTGAAACTAGTACAACAACACTAGTCGATGCACATTCAAAAGGCACAGGAAAGAATTGCTCTTGAAAATCCTGATAAGAAAAAAAGCTTTCTTGATGTTATACCACTCTTAAGTCTTAACAAATGAAGATATACCTTTACAGTGTTAACATATAGCCTTGGACCCATCAAAGTGAACTGCAAGGATGGAGAAGCTTGTTTTCTTTGGCGATGACCAAGAGGAAGATCACTGTATGCTGGAGCCCACTGCCGAGGTAACTGAAATTCTAAAAATTGTTCAACTTCCTCGATTGGCGGTTTATCTGCATAAAAGAATCTTTGATATCAGAGATAAGAAGCAGCTTATAGTCATGTAGCTCTAAATGAAAAAGAACTTCAAAACTGCTGACACGAAAACAAATTTGATCTTCCTAAAACATACAAGGAAGATATTCTTTCATTAAGTCCTATATGCTTAAACTGTGGGAGGGCTTCACAGAATAGGAGTGTAATAGTCACATGCTCTGCTCTCATAAAACTGAAGACATTTGCAAAGATCAAGCAAAAAATGGTAGAATTTGAAACCCAAACAATTCTACAGAAGCCGGTGATGGAAACTGAAAAGCACACATCGAAGCAGGATAACTTCTCCAACCCTTCTATCTAATACATTGCCAAAAATGCTTGACCCAATTTTTTATAAGAGAGCGCATGTATTTTTGTTCATTGTCCACTATATAGGACTCTTCAACTGATTTTCTACTATTATCAATTCAGTGATGATTCCTCTGTTCAATAAACTAATGCAGACAGCCTAATTGTATTCCGATACATTCTTATATTTACAAAACACATGAAAAACAGCAATAACTACAACTCAATCCCAAACTTTTTGTTTAACCATCTGGTATCCAGAAATCTGACCGGACTAATCCTGATTCATGTATTTAAGAGGGAAACACTCTCTACTAGAATTTATTCCATTCCCGGTGCTTGAACTTGAGAAATCTGGTTGAGGGTGGAGGGATCCATATCCATCCATCCCACCATATCCCTTTGTGGTAAAATCCCAAACTAGTTAGTGTAAGTTATATGAATTCTCGATAGCCATTTGGTTCATTTGGAACCGTCACATTCCAATATTCAATAGTTTGTTTAGGCAAATTAGGGTTCTCTAATGGCTCATTAATATATCTTCAAAGACTATCTACATCATATAGAAAAAAGAATGAATGGTTTTACGCGGGCATCGATTACAACAATCTGTTCATTGTATCAGGCTGTAATGCTGCTCAAAAATCCAAATAGATAAGCGGGAAGAATTCAAAGAGAAAGATTACTGGCGAGTGATTTATCTATCTGCCTTCATCAGGTAAACTAAGGCTCAGAGCTGATCTCTAAAGATAATATTTCAATAGTAATGCTCTGCATATTATTCCCTTCTCATTTTCCATTCCTTCCGTCTATCGTGCTGGAGTTTGTAGAGAGAAGAGAATAAGCTAGTTGTTGATATTTTGATACTCGTTATATTCACAGGAATAGCCAAAAACCCAGGTATACACAGTGAAGAGCACTATTTCCACTAGAAGAATAAAGCACAACGAAATAGATATACTCACATCGAAGGTAAAGATTAATTGCATGGCTTAAAAATCCACTGCCCCTTACACCACTCAAAAGTGAAGCGATTGGCACAAACGACATAGATATGACATTGGGAGACTGTGATACAGTAGGAAGCCACTGGCTATGACTTTGACCAAAATCAAGACCTCCTCGACGGATATGAATACTTAGTAGATCCTGCATGAAGAATTCAAATCCAAACACTTTACAAAAAAGCTTATCATCAGACACATAGCAATTCATTTCAGAGGGAACCAAACAAACTTACATCAGCTTTCGAGTGAGACATAATAGATGGTCTCATTGAGTTTGCAAATGGTAGATGAGGATCTGAGAATATTGATTTTTCATCCTGTCATGTGAAAGAAATTGGAACTCCTGTCAGACTATTTGTTTTGTTTGATCTGTGTAAAAATACTTGAAATGAAGTTTTACAATGAACATTGTGTTATCCATTTTGCTTACATTTCCTGGAAATACAGGAGCATGCCATTATTTACCCTAAGTCTGCTCGACTAACCCATACATAACTTTGTTCCATCACAACTATGACTTGGGGCTTGAAGATTTAGTGGCTCAGTTATATAAACAAACAATACATTTTGATGCCCCAACCCCATTTTGGTTGTCCGGATTTTAGTATTACGTTCTCTTGAAAAGATTGATCACTAGCAAATAAATGTTTCTACAAGAATCTGATGAAGCATTACATTGTATTAGTTGACATGACTTCTACCACGACACTATTTCCTTATTAGCCCGATCCAAAAAGAGTGGCACTTTTCTAAATTCGTCTTAGTTCAGTGCCTAATTTCTTCCACAGAACCTTCTATTAGAGGGCAGACTGCTGTCTTGATCGGGCTGAAGTTGGAAAAAGTTTAACTGAACTTCCCATTTTATCCTCAATAACAACTCATTCATAGCCACACAAGTAATTAGCAAATTTTAAAAATCTTGTGTCCACACAAATGTAATGGTATATTTAAAACCACAAGTTTCAAATGTCTTCCTTTCTTTCTTAAACTTTGTGTACATCCAAACTATGCGTGTAAATCGGAATGGAGGGAGTATGATTTTACAATTAAATTTTACAGTAGCTCTTTTTACCATTTCAAGAAATTCTAAAATCATATTGAAATCTTTTTGATTGTAATAGCCTAGTTAAATCAGTCTCAATCTTAGAAGAGAGCAGACTAACTTAAATAATTGGATGGAAGGCAGTGGAACACTCTGAATGTCCTTTATCGAAGAGAACTAACAAACACCATAACTAATATTATGCAAAATTTTATTGCTTCAGAGCCAGCATCATTCTCAATATATACGAATCTATAGAAGTTTATTCTGAATTGCAGCTTATGTAGTACCCCAGTACATGGTTTCTACATGCTTGAATGGACAAAGCACACAACAATCATCCAGTCTCATCAGTAAACTGGGATAACTATCCTCCGAAATATTTTGGAGGTGACAGAATTAGTTTAGCAAGCAAAATACATCCTCAAGTGTGAGGGTGATAGTTGAAAGGAGAAAAACTGCTCCCATACCCAGATCCCGAGGTAAGTCACAAAACCCTTTCCCGACATTCTCTCTCTTCAAACCTCATCTCTGATCGGCACAACCCCATTTTCTGACGCGACCCAGCACCTCCCTCCGACTCTCTCTCTTCTCAGAAACTTTCTCCGACATTTTTCTTGTAACCTCCGACTTTCCCTCTAATACTTACTCTATCAGCGCCTGCAAGCACTCTCCCTGAGCATGGCTACCGAGATCCCTCATCTCCTACTTCCTAGGACAGTAGATCAACATTTTTCGGTGCATCAGTGCAGGAAACCCCCTTTTCTTTTTTCTAAACCCGGAGTTCACCCACTGTGAACTACCATTATAGAACTTCAGCCCAAACTTCCAGAATTCTCACATGGGAGAAAGGCCGAATTTACTTCAATGCCGCTTTCAAATCCATTGATATCACAAGGTGGACTTCCAACAATGAAACATGATTCAATTGGGTTGAAAGGAATCGTAACATAATGAGACACTCGACGATGAGCAAAAAGACTATGGAATGGGTATTCTTTGCTCTCAAAGAGGCCTCACGTGAAGTGAGAGCTCTTCCTACTTTATCTTGGCACGCCATTGGGGGACAATTCAAAATCAAAATCAAAGGAGATTTGGAACAATGTCCTGAAAAAATGTGCTCTCAAGGTGGAAATGTCAATACCTATAACTGAGAGGAAGGCTCACTTTGATAACTTATATGATGACTCTTTTTTCTATCCCTGTGAGAGTTACCTAAAGGCTGGACGGCATAAGAAGGAACTTTTTTGTGGCAAGGTAACAAGGAAAAAAAGGGTTTCACCTGGTCAAGTGGAAATCTTTTATTCTCAGCAAGGCTGAAGGTGGATTGGGAATTAGAAACCTGAGGAATCAAGGCAAAGCTCTCAAGTTGAAATGGTTATGGAAGCACTCTTTAGACCCTCAAAATTTATGGAGCAATGTGATCAGAGCTAAATGAGGAGGAAGACAATTGGATGACAAAACAAGTTGACACAACCTATGGTGTTACCCTTTGGAGTTCTATCAGGGTACAATGGAGTATGGCCTGCTCTAGAGAAAAAAAGTTTCCATCAGGGTGCAAAGTCGCATTCGGACCTTCTTCTGGAATGATAACTAGTTGGGGAATGGAGCTCCGAAGGAATCATTTTCTGATATCTATACTTTATCCCAACATGAACAGAAGTATATAGCTGAAATCTGGGAGCTGATACTTAGAAGAGGTTTGAATGATTGAAAAATGAGTAGAATGACTGAGTTCTACAAGCATACGGAAACATTCACGACTACAAAATGGAGATGGCACTTTAAGATGGCAGGGACATAGCAGTGGAGTGTTCAGACTTTATGCAACTTACAAAATGATTAATCAACTTGAACCTCAGATTAACCTAATTAAGAGAAAGATGTTATTTTGCTCAAGATGCTGAAACAAGATGCTACTTATGTGAGAAGGAGATAGAGACAGTTAGCTATCTATTTTTATACTGCAGGATAACTGACCAGTTATGGAAGATCTTTATTAATCTCAGAGCCAATAGCTTGGACAATTCCAAGCAGGCTAGAAAGATTACTGCAGCTCTTTTTAGTTGGGAAATAGCTGGAGCATGAGACACAGCTAGATGGAGGATTGCCTACGCTAATATTTGGTGGACAATAGGGAGAGAAAGGAACTCCAGATGTTGACTTTTGAGGATAGTAGCAATACAGTGCAGAAGATCAAACTTATTCAATTTTTTCGCTTTTGGTGCAATCAGATTTTCCCAGAAGATACTATATCTATCCTAGACATTCTAGATTCTTGTTTGGATAGTAGATTGATTTTGCTATTTTCTTTTTTCTTTTCGCTCCCTTGTAAATATAGTCTCAGTACAACCCGTGTACTGCTTTGGTTTTAATACATACAACTTGTTACCTTCTCAGAAACTAAATAAATCCTCAAGTCAACAAGCATTTCCGAAAATCTAAAGGTTGAGTGTGTATTCATTGTCATGCCTTAATTTTTTTCCCCCGCATTTAGATGGTAAAACAAAAAGAAACATTAAGAATCTATGTTTGAAATTTCATTTTGATGATGAACGACAACAAAGCTATTTTGGATTGGGTGTCACAAGCTGAAGAACCCAGTGGAGTTAGGAAGGAGTCACTTTCACGCGTAATATGTTCTATTATCAGACAGATTTCACCTAGTCGCCAAAATAATTGAGGATCTTGGAAGATCTTGCATGGTAATGTGAAGTATACGTTTACAAGGAAGTAGAGTCAAAGTAGGAGTTATTTTAAGGAAATTTATGTGTTTTCTTTAATACTCCCTTTACACTCTAGGCTTAGCAGATTTTATTCGATTCATGTCTACCACTTAACCCTTGTTGCTAACGTGTGTGCTATATATTGTAGAAATTGCTTTCTTGCAGATTTATGCACTTACATTGAGAGCAAAAGCAAAAAAGCAAGTTCATTTGAGCAAGAAGAGATAAAGCTGAAGAACCAAAACTAATGTTGAAGTTCCATCAACTTCAACAGTTTTTCTAGTTCTTGTAGCAAGTGTTTTGATTTTTAACCTAATTTGCTTATTATAGAAGCATTGTTCTTAGGTGATTTTCAGAGAGCAAACATTGTACTTTCAAGCTAGAGTTAGCTTGAAGGTGTAACTACGGTTAAAGTAATTGTAGGTTGTTAATGGCTAGAGTTGTTCTCTTAGGTTATAGAATTATAACCAAAAACTGCTCATTTGTTTAAGTGAAGTTTTGAAAGAACTCTTACCTATGTGGGCCTGGTTTTTTACTTCTCTTCAACAGGAACGTTTTCCACGTAAAATATTCTAACTTATTTGTTTCCACAATTGTTGATATTGAAGTTGGCTGAAACCACACAACGATCATGTTCCTTGTACTCAAGTTCAACTATTTACTATGAAGTTGGGCAAAATATTACAGGACGAACATTAGTCAAGCCACTATTCACTCCCCCCCCCCCCCGCCCTTTAACCATCTAGAAGGTGCACTAATATAACAATCTATACATTAAAAGAAAAGGCAGTTGCACTACAGAATGAAATAAGATGTGAGATACCTTTGATTTCTCAGAGGATCTAACAGGGTTTGCTATCTGGCATCCATTTAAATCTTCTGAAAATTTTCCATCAGCTAATTGCTTAAGTAATTTCTGCACCTCCATTGGCTGTAGAATGGAATTTTGCAGCTGCTTTATGTGAATTACATCTTTACCTCCCATCTTTACCCCAACAACAATATGGGTGCCATATTTTTCAATAAACCTGTAAAATCGTACAATTGCCTTCATAGTTAATTTTTGTTACCATTTTCCACATTATATAAGATATAATCGATAGAAAGTTATGTCAACCTTCGTAAGTCAAAAGAAGGCACAGAAAATCATGAAGGACATAAAATCAAAATCAGAAGCGGTAACATTCAAAGATTTCAGCAAACTGTCTTAAGATAAGGAACCTTCTTTTCCCATGTCCAAATTTCAGGGCCATAGCAACTCTCTAGACTTCAACAGTCATTTCTTTTTCCACTATTAATTTTTTTACTACTTCATGATAGAAAAAGCCGAAAGCATTGACAATGTTTTTGGATAGAGGCAGCTTAGGAGAGAATACCTTGTCGTTCGACTTAGGAGGAGGGACAAGAAAATCAAAGGAAGAAACAGATCTTTAAAGAATATCCTAATGTAATTTACCCAGCCAAAGAAACAATCTCAGATCTCTATCTTTCTCCATGATATCCATCCTTGTCAGTTTGTCTTCTTTCCTTCCCTTTCCTTTCCTTAGGTTCCAAACACAAAGCATAGTATGGGGAAAAGATGCTTCTGTACTAAAATTTGCAGCCCCCTAATTCAGACCTTCTGCGAATCAAATTCATCTTATGTTCTATTTCATAAAGGAGCATGTACCAGATATATCCTTTGAGATTTTGAACATACACGACCTTTATCTATAATATCATGGCCCATGAAAAAAACAGTTTTTCAAATAATTATGGATGAGAAATTCTTACTCTGCAAGTGCAAGAGGATCCCAAGAAGAAGGCACGTCTTGTTTCACTTGCTCAGATAGTGTTAGATGGGATCTCACTAACTCAATATTGTACAAGGTAATGAACCAACCATCAAAAGCGAGAAGCTTTGTCGAAGCTGCATCTTTTTGCCAGCATCCCTTATGACCGAACATCGCATTAAACAAACCAGAAGGTATCTTACCAGACAGAGACAACTCCTGATTCAATTGCTCAGACATCTGAATGCAATGAGCAGATGATAAGGAAGAGAAGGTAAGATTAGTCAGATATGCATATCGCAGTAGGAAACATTAGGCTGAAATGAATTATCAAAACACCCATAATTATTGGAGTTTCGCAAAACAAGTTTCAACACTTAATCTAACAGGCACCAAAAAGTCATCTTTCCCAAGCAATTATCAAATGGAAAGCATCATGATAGCTCATAAATGCACAAAAGAACTAACAATCCCCAGAGGAAAAGGGAAATGACCTCTTAAATTATTATTTTTCTTTAAAAAGAAACAAAAGGGAGATTCACTTCACCCCCAGAATAGGTAAAAACATATCTCATTTAACAGCTCCAATCTCCATATTCATTTATCAATGTTGAATTCAAACTGTGAAAAAGTTCCAGAAGCCAAAGAGATTGATGTACTTAGTTGTCATACAATATGCAATACTTCTGGAGGACCTATTTAATGGCCAAACGATACCAGAAACTTTCACATGCAACTACGTGACTACGCAAACCAGACAACTCTATCCAATAATCCATACTTCAAGAAGACCTATTTCATGGACAAACAGTGCCAGAAACTTTCACATGCAACTACGCGAACCGGGCAAAACTTTATCCGAGTCTAGATAGCTTAATGCCTCTATGCGAATTGTCCTGAATTCACCAGAGTTTAGCTACATTACTTTTTCTTCAAGTATGAGACTTGATTTAGCAACACTAATAACTTTTTCTCTCTTTGTGCACATCAGTTAATCAACAACAACATACCTAGTGTAATCCCACTTGTAGGTTATGAGGGGGGTGGTGTGTATGCAGTTTTATCTTACCTTGTGAAGGTAGAGGCTATTTCCAATAGACCCTCGGGTCAAGAACATCAGTTAATCACAAATAAAAATTAATCTAACTGTTCAAGCTCAACAAGTAGGAAGAAAAACACAAAAAAGTTTCATTCTTTTTCTTTAAAAAAAATTCCAGTCCCATTTTGAAGCAAATTACATTTTCTAGAAATGAAATTTCAGTCAAACCATCAAATAAAACTTATTACAAGCTCTTCTCTATCATTTTTTTTTTCAGCAAATGAACAGCAGCAGCTACAAAATCCTTAGAAAAAAACCCCACAATTGCCCAATTCCCATTTTCCAAGCATACCCATATTAAACACTTGAGGAAAAATAAATACTAGTAAAAGAATTTGAAATGAAAAAACTGAAACAAGAAATTTTACCTGACTAAAAGAAAGAGCGTCGGAGCGAAACCTAGTTCGCTCACCTTTATCGCACTTGATAGAGGTGGAAACATTAGAAACCACCACCCCACCAGGCACCACCAGGTCCTTGGTCGACTTCTGATCAACCTCTATCAAACCCGACCCGTTCGGACCGGGTTTACACGCCGTCAACCGGATATCACTGGTCAAATCATAACCTAAGCCGATCACAGAGACGGCTCTTTCTGCAGCCATTTGTGGGTCCATTCTACTACTAGGATTAAACGCCATCTACCAAGAAAAACCAAACCCGATTCGAATTTTCCAAAAGGGTGTCAGAATCTAGAAATTTTTTTCACTGTAATTCTCTTCTTCGTATGAGTCTTTGCCCTTTTTGCTATTTCCAGAATTTGAGCTGGATAAAGAAGAAAGCAAGTCTTCCTTTTTTTTTGTCTGTATTCCTTTGTTGTTGTTGAAATGACAAAAAAAATGACCAAGTTGAAGTGGGTGGGTTGTTGAATGAGGGGATATTTTTGTCCTTTCAATTACTTTAAATATTAAAGGAGAGTCAGTTACGAAAAAGCCAGATTTTTTTCTGGTGGTGTTGGGTAAAATTGTATGGCGTGTTTGACTTTGACTGACATAAGATGGTAAAGTTGGATTTTTGTGGGCAAGTGTGAACGGAACTAATCTCATCAGCGGCGGCTGGCCCTACTTACACGCATAACTAGGTTATTTGCACAATATTTCGTTAAAAAATTATTTATTGTATTTCTCTTTTGCATAACATCTCCTAAAAAAAAAATTATTAAGTAAAAGAGAATTTCAGTAGCATAGTTGATTCACTATTTAAACGCCTATTATAATGGTGATGGTTCAATTTTTTTACTTTATAATTGCTTATTCATTAACCAGGGGCGGATTTATATTGTACGGAGAGGATGTCACGCTACTTTATGATCTCGATTGAAAAAAAAAATAAAAAATATATATATATATAATATTAAGCGGGGTAAAAATTATTTTCATCCCACAAACTTTATTTTTAAAATCAAACCCCCTCCCCTCAATTTTCAACAATAATCAAACTCTCTCATTTATTTTATGCATTGTCCATTTTATCCTTATTATATCACATCTATTTAATATCTCTTTATATTATATATAATTTGTTTTTTAACATAGATATTTTAACTTTTTCTTTAAGTTCTTTAACATTATAAGTAGAATAATATTGTTAAGAATTTATCACAAAATTTAATATTATTCTTATGACCGTTATTTCAATATAATATGTATTAAGTGTGTGTGTATATGTATGCATACGCATATTTTTTCTTTTTTCCACTCTTTTGCTCCATGTGTTTCATAATACTTGACTCTTCTTGATATATATGACACTGGTTAAAAAATCTAATGAGCAGTGGCGGACCCAGGATTTTAAATAAGGGGGTTCAAAATCTAAATAACTAGACACACGAGCTAGTCGAAGGGGGTTCGACATCTACTTTATATACATAAAAAATTATTTTAACCATGTATAAATAGTACAATTTTTCGCCGAACGAACCCCCTCGGCATAAGGTGGATCCGCCACTGCTAATGAGAGGTGTATTTTACTAAACTAACATTATTAATAATATTTTGAAAGCTTAAATTTGATTACTACTACTTTATGTTGTTATTTAATACTAATGGTAGAAATAAAAATATATTCATAAATTAGACAAGTGAATTAAAACAATTATTTTTGGAATGAGAGTCAAGTAATATATCTGGCGGTGGGTATTCTCTTATATATAAATAAATAAGTTTTGATTGACATTTGATGGAGTATTACATAAATTATAATCTAAAATAATTTAAAATCTAAATAATACAATCTTTAAGATTTTGTCCTTAATTAAATTAATTATTTGTATTTTCTACATTGAAATATATTTGTATGGTTATTATTCTTTGCTATTTTCACTTGATTATTATTAATAAAATTAATTTTCTCATTATACTAATTTACTTCATTATAGAACATCATTAACTTATATACTTAATTAGTATTTTTCATTTTTTTGTTCAAAAAATAATGTTTATGCTTTTATGAAAATTTTATTACATTAAATAAAAAATAAATAAATCATGATTTTTAAAAGAAGTTAAAAAAAATTGATAATGAAAGGGTATAATATGCATTTTAAAATTTTAATTAGGACAAATAGGAGAATTTGGTTATTATTCAAAATTGAGGGGGGAGTTTGATGTTAAAAGTAAAGTTGGAGCACATCTATTTTAGCAATCTAATATTATAAAATGGGACGAAAAGAATATACCTACATTCCCTTTTATTCATACTGAAATGAACATTTTAAAACCCTTGAGACAACTCTTTTAAAAATAATATTAACTTTTAAATATAAGTTTATTTGATTATTACTTCATCTTTCCCTGAATACCTGTTCAATTAATAGTTTACTGATTACAATAGTGAACATTGAAATGAAAATAAATAAACAATTTTATTATTTTATTTTTTTAAAATTCCAAATATTTTGAAACAAATTTAGTTTGTCCAAACGAAAGTAGTACTTTTATTTGCTTTTTCAGTTTAACTAATTATGATGGTATTCAATTAATCGTTGGGTTTAAGAGAAAATTGAAGAAAGAAAAAAACGACATAAGAAAGTGATAGTATAGTGCAATGTTAGAAATAAAAAGTTCTTAAATGTAGAAAGATTCATATATATTTATATTGAAGACGAAAAAAATGTAAAATAAATGCGAAGGGAAACGTTTGCTTTTGTTAACATTATGGTAAAAGAACCTTTTGACCAAGTATTTGTTTATTTTGTATTGAAAATATAGAAAATAAGCAAATTGAAAATAATAATGACTTCTTGCACTTCCAAACAAAAGGACAGAGGAGATACCACTAGGAAAGAAGCTTTAGAAAAGTTTGGAGAAATGGAGAAACACTGGTCCACTTAAATTGTACAAATGAAAACTACGCGTGACGAATAAGCGCTATGTAAGTATCATATGACATAAAATTATCCATATAAAGGATTCACATAGGATTTTTTTTTTAATTATTATGAATGATTTTAGAAAAATATGGTGATTTTTCATAAAAATTGTAAAATTGTATAAAAGATCTCTAAAACAGACATGTAGAGATTTCTAGAGAAGAAGGAACCTAAATATAAATATCTAAGAACTTACATAGAAATTATTATTTACACTTCAATCCCTAGATGAATAGTATAACTAGAGAATTATCCATTTATAATTCACCAAGCAAGAATCAAGCAAATCTTCTAAGTTTTTGAGTAATAGAAAAGTTTCTGGAAAAATTATTTTATGTCTTTCTTTATTTTCTGAGCGATCCAGTATTAAAAGACTTATTTGAGCTTGTAAGATCGTAAAAAATTAATGAGTGAGTTGTCAAATATCGCTGTAACATATGGTTATATAACTAAATACTGGAGTAAAGAAAACTAAAATTAATCAAGAGACCTTACAAAATATATATTAAGAATATTTTCAATAGAATTTGGTTAATTTTCAAAAATATGCAACTCGAAATAAAATATTACAGGCTTTTTACGAAATTACAATAAATGATAAAAAGTTTTCAAACAAAAATGACCGCAGCTATATATATTGTATCGATATTATATACTAAATAGTTATATAATACATTGATATTATACAAATAGTCTATATCATTTACATATTTATAGTTTTTAAATTGTACTGGTCGTTATTGTACTTAGTTTAAATTCTTTTGTTATATACAAAATTGTGTATGTTTTTCTTTATTGGTATACTCGAAGGTTAGAATAGTGTTTTTTATTTATTTACTATTTACTAAATTTATTTCCTTTTTTTCAAAATTGCTACATTTTATTGTTTTTTATAAGAATAATTCTTAACATTTTAAATTAAAGATACGTGGAAAATTTCAATCTTATAATTATTAGTAGTTAAAAACTTAATATATTATTTTTAGAAAATGACACTGTTTTTTTTCTAATTATTTTTCCCGCTTTAAAATTGAATACCATCTAATCGGACTCTTAGCTTTTACCTTATGAATTCTTTTAAAAGTCCATCCAAATACCCTCTCAAATATTTAAGTGGCACAAGTGGGTAAACATTGACCCAAGTTCCTATATAAGCAGCCTACTAAGAAGAATGGGCCTTAATCATTCCAATGATGCTTTAGATACTATAAAATTGGTCTATCATGGACTTGATGTATTACAAAATCAGTTAATAGATAATTCACAGAGACACGATATGAACCAACATCGTGCTTTGAAGTGCTTATAGATGACAATCAACTAGTACAAATACAAAATTACATGTAACTATATTATATGACTAAACAACTATGAGAATTGGTCTGAACCTTCAATTCCCAATAATTCAAACCTTATATGTGTGTATATGTTAGATAAATATAAAATAATTATAAAGAATGAAAATCATTAACTTTAAATTTTGAATTTATTTTTTTAGTCTAACTGTTATCTGGGGATCTCAAATTTCTCTGAACAGTTTGTGTATTTGGCTGGCTCAGGTATGCTGGAATGTATTATATGCTTTGATCGATTTGATTAAGGACAAATTCAAACTTTCAGACGTTCCTGAGATGTGACTACTACTTTGGATAGAATAGTGATGCTATTAAATACGATTTGTTTTCCATTTTATTTTTCTTTAATTCTTTTGATTAACTTTCTCCATCTTTGATTAGTTTTATTGTGCTTTCACCGCACAACATATTAGAAATTAGAATTAAGTCCATTTGCATCTCTTGAATTTGATATGTTTCTTTCAGATATTTCAGAGAAATAATGACAAAAGTAGTTCTTTATATTTGATGATTAGTAAAACAGTCCATGAAATGTATACATAGTTTTATTAAAGAAGAAACTATTGGAATAGACTTCTTCAGATTTATTTCCTCCAATTTGTACCTTAAAAAAGAACTATATTCAAACAAATTAAACTCACTATACGCTTCCTTCTACTTTATACAATTCCACTTCTATCAAAAATAATTCACTATTCATCTTTTTCTCTTTTCAAGAACCCTAATTCATCAAAACCCATTTCAAGAGCTAGTACAAAATTCAAATGAAATGGCTATTTCCACTTCACACTATGTTCAAATATGTATTACATAATTATACTCGAGTGTGGGGTAAAAAAATTACCTATTTGAAATCAAATTCCAACTTGAATTCTTAATGAATCTTGAAAATTCTTGAATGAAAACTAATACTTAGTTGTCTAAGATTAAGGGTCACTATATGCCTCTCATTTATGAGAAATATTGATTACCTTGTGAGCTCAAACCTCAGGTAGAGGACAAGCAGATAGCAAATGTTGTTTCTGGGTATTCCAAGAGAAAAAGAAGAAGTTGGATTTGCTCTTTTTTAAATTTTTTTTTTATTAAAAGGAGATGTTTATTTATTTAATATTATGCATCATAGTACACAAAAGTAGCTATATTGCTGCTAGCATAAGATTGTTTCGGCTTAATAATATGTGTACAACCTAAATAACATAACGACTTATGTCTTACAAAAGAAGTTTCTTTCATGTCTGCTTTCAAAGTGTTTCTAATAAACATGTGAGGAATGTTCGATCAATTAAAAAATGCTCCATTTCTAGATCATTAATTTAATATATAGTACACCATATAACTCTTTATAGTTCAATAGTTATATTTGTTTAATGTTATTAAAGTTAAATCCAATTTTCTTCTAAGGTGATATATATATATATATAAAGAATGGTTGCTTTAATTTGTAATAAGGGCACTTGTCATGTTGAAAAAATAAAAAAAGACAAAAAGATATTCAGTCATACAACATCAGTTATAAATATAATTTTTTATCATTTGATCGCTAAAAAAATTCTGTTTCAAATAAGTTATTGTCGACTTTAGCTTAGGAATTTTTAGGTGTCACCTTCCTTATACTAATAAATTTCATTTTTTTAGTGATTCACTTATCTTTGAGTATTGCTGTTTGGTTATATGATTAATTAAAATATTTTTTGGTTAACGTAGCGGACTTGAAGAGAATTCCCAAGCCAAAATTCACATAATATTAGCTTTTAGGTAACTAGTCAGAGTAATAACTACCCATTAGTCATTATTGAATAATTATTTTTGCAAAATAATTTTTCGGATAACTATTTAAAATGACTATTGAAAGATTAGCACGTCATTCTTGCATCATTATATTTGGTTTCTATGTATTATTGTAATTAATATGCCAAAATGTAGCTAAATGTAAAGTATAACTTTCTATTTATAAAATTATGCAGTCTTTAATTTTATTTTTTGTCGATCTTAGGAATTTTGACTAAATTAAGATTATATTTTCATGTTTATAATTGATATAAGTAATGGATTTCCTTCCTATTAGCATGTTGTAGTTTTTTAAATGCATTTTATTTTATTTAACCCTTGAATTTTTATTTTTAAAAATCAACTATTTATTGGATATTGCATCAATCCTAAAAAAAATTTAAACTATAGCAATCACAATTAATAATTTATGTTAGCTTATTATAATATATATTCATTTTTTTAATCGTTTAGTTAGCTATTTTCTGATACGTGCATGCATAACTTCAAAAGAAATATATGATCTATTGATTATACAAAGACGACGCAAAATGATAGGTTTACTTTTTATTAAACTGATATAATGATTATATTTATCGTAGATATAATATGTAATTTACGGTGTCAACTTAATTAATCGTTATATTTTGTCTTACTATTTTTTTCGGTAGTTATCTATTTGTCTTAATTACATATAATACACAGTCCACTTAAAAAGAAATATATGATTTATTGATTATATAACGAAGGCGCAAAACTATAGAATTACTTAAATAGATATAATGATTATAATTATCGTAGATATAATTTGTAATTTACGGCGTCAACTTAATTATTGGTTATATTTGTCTTACATATAATACACAATCTACTTATAAATAGACAAAATATTCTATTATTGAGAAATATTAAGTCGATAAATCTTTGCTTTTAACCTATCAACTATAAAAATATAAAATATTTTTGGATCAAAGGAAGACGTTGTTCGACGGCGCAAAAAAATAGAATTACTTTTTATTAAACTGATATAATGATTATATTTATAGTAGATATAATATGTAATTTACGGCGTCAACTTAATTATGGGTTATATTTGTCGTACATATAATACACAATCTACTTATAAATAGGCAAATTTTCTATTATTGAAAAATATTAAGTCGACAAATCTTTGCTTTTAACCTATCAACTATAAAAATGCAAAATATTTTTGGATCAAAATATTAAAGAAAAACATTGTTATTCCATTATTTATTAAGGACATTTTAAATTATTTTTTGAAGAATAAAAAGATCAAATTAAATAGCCAAAGGAAAAGGATTTTAGCTTCGTTTTTTGTGAGGGGGTGGGATGTGGCTCGTTGTAAAATAGATGAAGACAATTGGGCACGCAGTTTCACAAGAGTAGAAACATACGAATGTGTATGTACCACTCTCCACGTAAGATGAAAATGCCGCCTGTTTTAAAACAATTTAGATGTTTTTCAAAACAACTCATAAATTCCTCGGGAGACATCTACATATAAACCACTCTCCCTTTTCCTTCTCCATTCACTCATTCTTCTTTTCACAAAAAAAATAATTCCTGTGGTAGGAGTCAGGTCTGCGTACACTTTATCCTCCCCAAATCCCACGTGTGAGATTTTACTGGGTTGTTGTTGTTGTGTTTATATAAACCATTTTCCTCTTTCTTCTTTGCTCACTCTTTCTTCTTTGCTCACTCTTTCTTCTTTTCACACAAAATAAACTAATTAATGAGAGTCATTTAAAATCACTTTCCATTTTCCTTCTATCTATTTACCCATTCTTCTTTTCACGCAAAATAAAATAATTCCTAAGAGTCATCTGTATAAACCACTCTCCTTCTTCCTTTTCTGTTTACACATTCTTCTTTTCACAAAAAAATAATCTTTGAGGCATTTATATAAACCTTATTTCTTTTTTCTTCTTTGCTCACTCATTCTACTTTTTGCACAAAATAAAATAATTCTTGAGAGTTATTTATATAAATCACTCTCAGTCTTCCTTCTCTATTCGCTCATTCTTCTTTTCACACACACAAAAAAACTTCTTGGGAAGCGTTTATATAAATTATTTTTCCTCTTCGTTCTTTGCTCACTCATTCTTCTCTTCAAATACAAAAAAAAAAATCTTGATAGACTTCTATACAAATCACTCTCCTTCTTCCTTCTTTATTCGCTCATTCTTTTTTTTACCAACAAAAAAAAAAGAAGTTTCTTGACAAACCTCTATATAAATCACTCTCCCTCTTCCTTCTTTGTTTGCTCATTCTTCTTTTTACAAAATCAATTTCTTGAAAGATATCTGTATAAACCACTTTTTCTATTTTTTTTTTGTTTGCTCATTCTTCTCTTCACCCAAAAGAAAAAAGTTTCCTTTCATTTTTCAGATGACACCAAGGAAAATTAGCAACACAGCAATTCCCTCAATGGAGATGCGATATAAGGGTGTGAGGAAGCTTCCATGTGGGGGCTATGCAGCTGAGATGAAAGATTCCAGCCAGAGAAGATTTGTCTGGCTGGGAACCTTTGATACCGCTGAAGAAGCTGCTAGGGCTTATGATACGGCAGCCAGGCGGTATCTCGACCCCAGAACCATAATTAATTTTCCTCCGTTAACTGATAAGGATGGCCTCGAAAGAACCAGAAATTATCTCCACAAGCTTAATCGTAAGGATGTCATTATGAATTATTCTAACAACGCTATCGGATCGTCTTCTAGATCAGGCGGAGGTGCAGTGAGGTTTCCGATGCCAAATCATGATTTTCGTCGTTTCACAACTATCACCGGAGCTTCTGTTGTGATGTCGATGGTGCGAGATAACAACTTATTAGAGGCTTTGATGAAAGAAGGAGTGATACTTCCGGACCCGGAGATCATGGGGGTCGGCGGCGCTAACGATGGCAACAATACTCAGCCTCTCAATCTTGAACTCACCCTTGCACCGCCAGGGAGCATGTAAAACAATCTACTTTTTGTTGCTCGATCTGAATATCAATGAAAAAGCTAGAGCTCTTTTTTTTTTGTGGTTATTTTTATGTTTTTGTAAACAGGAATGTGGCATGTTGTAATCATTTCTTATATATGTATCTCCTGAAATATTAATTTAGAAATTTCTTTACTTTCTTCATTGTATTACCCTTTTTTTTTTTGGAGGGGGGGGGGGGGGTGTTCAGTTTCTGTTGGATGAATTTGTATTTGTTTGTTCGATCGGAAACGGAAAAGACATGAGGAAAAACTGAATTGGAACCCTGTGGACTGAGGGAGGTTGTTTTGTCCTTCAGTTTCAGCTAAAGTAGCAAATTAACACGTATAGAACAGGGGCTTTAATTTGTCATGCTCTAGTATTTTTTTGACTTCTCATGAAGAATTTGTTTATATGAATGAATAATGTGACAAAACCTAAGCAAACAACTCTGCGTTTTAATTTATGTGAAGGTATCAGGAGTATGAGGTCAAAATATACTTAATTTTGATTAAGTTGGGATATAGATTCTTCAATAGTTTTTAAAATAAAATTTATATATTTTTAAAAACTACATGAAAAATACTATAAATAATCATCGTAAATGATTCGTAATATTTTTCAAAATGGTCGAGAAAATTGTATACAGAAAAAAGAAAAACAATTTAGTTGGCCCTAAATAATAACACCTAACTCACATAAAATGAAAAAGGGAGTAGTTTTTATGGTGTGCACAGATGAGATTAGTAATTGGACTTTAACACAACTATTTATTTGATGAATTAATGTCACAAGTCTTTTTATATTGTTATAAACGTAAGTGAATTGAAACGAATTTCAATTTTTCTTTTTTAATCTTATGACTTAGCTTGATTACAAACATTAGTACAGTTACACTACCATTGGTATTAACTGGAAGCATGTTTCTATGCAAAAATTGATCAGATCGTACTTCTTAGTTCTCCGAAATTTAAGTGTTAGTTATAGGTCAATTACTAGTAGGGGTGTTCAAAACCGAATCGTAATTGATAAGTAAGTCGCAAAATTGGCTTATTGGTATTGGATTATCGTGGTGTTCAAAACCGAATCGTAATTGATAAGCAAGTCGCAAAATTGGCTTATTGGTATTGGATTATCGAATAAACGATTGGTGAACGGATTAAAATTTTATAATTAACGATTTATTGGTGTGGTGGCAAATTATTAAATTTTCTTATCAGATAAACCGTTAACCTGTTAAGAATTACCATATACTTACACTTCTTTTTCAATCTGTAGCCAATTGACATGAGTCTTTTGCTCTGGTTGTGTGCAATTCTGTAAAAATATGAGTCACCAAGTTGAAGCTAATGTATCCTTGACATTTACTTCAGCTCCACATTTTCAATGTCAACTGAATTTCTTTCTCGTTGTCAAATAGTCTACGAACTTCTTATGGATTATCCGATACATCGCCCGATAACCGTTTGATAATTGGTAATATGTTACTGAACCAATCGATATCTTATAGGTTGTCTAGCGGATTAGTAAATTTAAAAAATCGATATCCGATTAGCTAAACCGTTAAGTGAAATTATTCATCCGATCTGCCCGATAAACATACCTAATTACTAGTTATTATATTCATAAAAGAAAGAACTGAATATTACTCGATGCATACACATTTAATACAAATTTGTTTCATCTATTTCCCTTATCGTCTTTGATGTCAATATTCCCTAAGCTCGTTTTTTTTAATACCATAGTTATAAGGAATTTTTTACAGAAATACACGACATATAAAATCATATTTTCTAAAAATTCATACCATTTCATAATATTTCAATAATCTCTTATTTTATATTTCTCTCACCAACCTCTTGATACACGACCCTTCATGTTCCTCTAAAATATCTGACATGCTAAATTTACTCCTAAACTAGAGGCTATATTCCCACGTCTGTTTTACAACTTCCTTTTCAAATTTTATTCATTATGATCGAAACATAAGAAAATTGAAGAAAATTGTCATTTTCATCTTCATTCCTCCTTTTCAATTTCTTTGGTTGTTGTTGAAGTTCTTTATCTTCTTCGTTCATTTCGGTGCTAATATGGACTCTAATCCATTATTTAGTGTCGGTCTTACACAAATAGGTGATCCTTCTCAAGTCTCTGATAAATGCGAAGTTGTTCATGAAATTGGTGTTCTTTTTTAGTCGAAAAATCTTGTACAAACAGAGGAAGTTTCCCAAAATAAAGAACTTTCTCAAGTTGAAGAAGTTCATCAAGTTCTCCCTCAGAGGCGTGGTTTTTCTTCGTTGAGGTAGGGTTTCGTGAAAAAGATCTAAAAAAAATCATAGCGCTAAAAAAATTCATGATCCATCAACAACAGAAATCGAAGAAACCTGATACAAATAATCAAATTTGATACTAGGAAATTTGAAATCTGAGATGTTGAAAACTTGATACAATTAAACTTGAT
Source organism: Solanum dulcamara (assembly GCF_947179165.1). Classification (NCBI taxonomy): domain Eukaryota; kingdom Viridiplantae; phylum Streptophyta; class Magnoliopsida; order Solanales; family Solanaceae; genus Solanum; species Solanum dulcamara. The sequence continues at coordinate 47,419,080 of NC_077247.1, forward strand.
TCAAAAAAATAAAAACTGCATACAAAGAATCAAACTTGATACAAAGGAAAATAGAAGTATGTAGTTGAACTTGATACAAGGAAATTTGAAGTATAAGTTTTACTTAATACAAGGAAGTCTGAGATGTTTGAAAGTTGATACAATTAAATTTGATTAAAAAAAAAATTGATATAAAGAATCAAATTTGATACAAGGAGAATAGAAGTATGTATGTAACTTGATACAAGGAAAACTGAGAGTTTGAAACTTGATACAATTAAACTTGATTCAAAAAAAAAAACTTCATAAAAAGAATCAAACTTGATACACAGGAAAATAGAAGTATATAGTTGAACTTGATACAAGGAAATCTGAGATGTTTGAAACTTGATATAATTAAATTTTATTCCAAAATTTTTTTTTGATATAAAGAATCAAATTTGATAATTGGAGAATATAAGTATATAGTTTAAATTGATACAAAGAAAACTTTTTGAATTTTTCTTCACGAATGTTTATGGGAATCGAATTCAAATTTTGAAACTGATTTTGAAAAGAATCCGTTACATTGTCATGGAGAGAATTTGAATGACAATTAATTTGTGTGATTTTTGGGATTGAATAATTGATTTCCATTTTTTTTTAAAACTCAATTGACAACTTTTTTTATGTATCAAGTTGTGCCTACCTATATATCCCGAATGGACACTTTTTAAGGGATTTTTGTAAAATTGAAAACGATAGAAACAAATGAAAATTTACTCCTTACAGTATGAAATTCCTAAAAATTGTACTAATTATAAATATTTCGTGTTGTGAACCAAGCCAACTTTATACGGGCCTATTTAATTAGAAGTGCTAAATGAGGCTGATTCAATTGGAATTATTGAGAATTTAAAATGATGGAAAGTTTTATTTGAGGATCCAGACTCAATCATGTGGATGGTTAAAAAGGACTACCAGGGGTTAGAAGTAAGGGTGACAATTTCAGTCCGTTTAAGTAAAATAAATTCATTTAGCTCATATTTATTTAAATGGATCACTTATATTTTTTAAATGGGTAAATATGAATTGACTTATTTCAAAAGCTCATACTAATATGAATAAAGTGGGTAAAATATAAATATCCATGTAAACCCTTAGATCACCCACTTATAATAATAATTTCTAATTGCACTAAAAAAAATTATATATATATTTTTTTAAAAAATAAAATTGGGGTGGGAGGGTGGAGGGTGGGTGGTTTGTTTTTTTGAAAATTTTAAGAAAAAATTTTAAAAATATTTGGCGGGGGGGTGGGGTAAGGGATCTAGGTTAGGGGTGGGTGGGAGGGGGCCGAGAAAAGTTTTTCTTTTTGATTTGTTTTTAAAATGGGGGTGGGGTGAGGGTAGGGGGAGTCCGGGTGGGGTTGGGGTAGGGTGATGGACGGGGGGTGGGCAATTTTTTTTCTTTTTAGATTATTTTAATTTTCTTTAAAAAATTGTGGTAGGGGTCTGAGTGAGGGGTGGGAGGGACGAGGGTTGGGGGTGGACAAAATTTTTTTTAAAAAAATTTGGGTGATGGAGATAGGAAGTGAGCGAAAAATTTGGTTAGTGGGTAAGGTGTGGAGGTGGGGGTTACGGGGTAGAAGAAAAATTAAATTTTATTTTTGTATGAAAAATTGATTGTTTAAAAAATAATAATTTAGGGGTGGGTTGGGGGTTGTATGGTTAGAGCAATAACAATTTTACTTTGATATAATATTTTTTGGGGTTTATGAGATTAAAGTGAGTTAGATGATTTTTATCCAAACCATATTTGACCAAATTCATATTATCCATATTTATATTGGTGAATTTTAATCCAATCCATATTCAATCTATCCAAATCCAATCCAATTCAACCATTTGCGATCCCTATTCAAAAGGAACAAGATTATACGAATTGTGATGCTTAATGTTATCTCTCATCTCTATATCTAATTTTCAGAGACTTTTTCCCATCCTAGCACCCCCCCCCCCCCCTTTGCTAAGTAACTTCTTTTTTTTTATAAAAAAAATATGTATAAAATCTATATATAATATAATCGAGAAACATAGACAAGGTGATATGACATCTCTCTATGACCTCTATTTGTATTTATCTTTTTTCTCCTTTTTTATTTTTTTTTCTTATTTCAATTAATTATAGTATTGTAAAAGTAAATTACTTAATTTATTACAAATAAATATTTTATTAATGGAGGGACATTTAAAACAAAGACTCTTCACATGACCATTTAGAAGAAGTAATTATTCATAACTTGCATATCTTTAATTTCTACTCTTAATAAATTTATTTATTTTTTTCTCTTTTTTTTCTTTCTTCTAATCATAAAATGATAATATTTTAAGAATTTATATTTTATTATTTAATGTATTTACAAGAAGTAATTACCCATGATTTACACCTCTTTAATTTTTACTTTTAACAATATTCATAACCCCCATATTTTTCATGTCCATAACCTCCAAACTTAAATTTGTAAGTTTATGGTGTCTTGTGGTATTCCTCTATTTACCTGTATATATATATTCATATTTAGTTTTATGAACATTCACATTCAAGACCATCATTTCTCCTCTTCATCATATTGATTTGTGAATGAAGTAACATGTAACAAAAAAGAAGTATATGAAGGTAAGAAATGTTTTATTTTCAAGTCTTTCTTTTCGTTTTCTCTATTTTGCCTATATAAATTCATATTTAGTTTCATGGAGATTCACATTCAAGATTATCTTTTCTTTTATTCAATATATTGGTTTGTGATTTGACTCACATATAACAAAGAAGAAGTACATGAAGGTAAGAAATATTTCATTCTCAAGTCTTTCTTTTTATCTTTATACTTACATGCTTGCTTACATAATTTATTTATTATCATCCTCCAAGAAAGTATGATAGTGATTGTTTTCTCTAACAATCAGTTTGCAGTTGACACTAACATTATAATCATCTACTGTAGTTTGATTACAATAATTGTTAGATTTGAAGATATGGTTATTTTTTATTGTTAGTAAAATTTAAAATATAATTTGTAGATATATTGTATAATTTAGATTTCTTTCTTTTGATATGATTATGTTTTAATTGGTATAATATTTTATTTATTCATAATTACGTTAAAAAAATTTATTCAATTTGTAGCATATTGTCATGACCCAATTTAAGACCGTGACCGGCGCTAAGGGGGGAGAATACCAAAGCAAGCCTTGATGGAACTCTATAGAAAATCGGGCAGAGTTTTCTCAGTTTTTGGGCCTATCTAATTTTTTCCTGTCTCAAAAATCAGCCACACAATCAAATAACATCTCCAAATCAAGACATAATATCTATTATCAATCTATTCGCCACACAATAATACTAATTCATCTCCAAAAATGAAAAGAAAGTTTAAAACTAGTCACACGTCTATAATAATGAAAGAATACACATGAAAAAAATAAATTGAAAATAATATCGCTTTGCTTGACCTGATCGTTGTGCCAAGGGCTCTCCTGCATGAGAAAGATATATATGATAATAAACTTTATTATTTTTCTTCATTTTTTTGTCTTTTGTTCGCGGAGAGAAAAGAATTTTCCATGAGATGGGAAATGAAAACTATTTTTGCCACACGAAGTTTGTGAATAAGTGATTGTCTGATAATGAGCAAGGAAAGAAAAAGGCTAGCTAGCCTCTTTCCAGGCGATGGCTGCTAAAGCAAGCTAAGATTTACACGGTCCTGAGGAAGCCAAAAGACCCTCTCACTTCGCTCAAATAAAGGAATGACTATGGAGCAACTCTAAGAGTTCAAAAAAGGTCCATAAAAATGAATAACTTGATGTCGCGCGAACAATGTGGGCTCACCAAGGATTTGCCAACTTGCTAGCTTTAGTTAACAAATTCTTCGCCAATGTCACCTGTGCTCTCTATAAAAAAATTAGCGGGGAGTGAGACACTAGCTTAGTAAGTAATAACACTTAACCACAACTATTTTAATGAGGGACAAGTCAAAAAATATGCTAGTATGATAATAAATGCCAGTATGCTAGTATGAGATAAATGCTAGTATGCTAATATGAAATAAATGCCTTTTCAGAGAAAATGATGACAATACTCAATCTTATTCTCCTCCTGTAGTAAGATCAACGTAAATATCTAGTAATAAATTCAATAAAACACTTTCATAGCAAATCTTATACTTGGGAGGTTTTCAAGAATGAATCATGTAATGGGTGTGACCCCTCATAAAGGAGTCAAATATTCATATTAGTAGATCCCTTCTCAAGGGATATTGATAACGATATGCTAGTTCTATCTTCCCACTAGCAAGATCTATATCGATAATCTGTAAATACAAGGTGCACCATGTCTAACGAATCCGCTATTAGCTACGGGATCAATCAAGGTCTATTCCCATTTATACTTTTTCCTTATAAACAATAGAAGCATTTCCAAAATAGTACAAGGCATTTAAGTTCTGATCGATCCATATTATATAAAACTTTAACGAAAAACACATGTCAAAATACTATCTCCCAAGCAAATGTTAAATTCTTTCGATAACGGTAATCATATCTAAATTATCAATAGAACATGTCTTATAAAAGCGAGTTTATCTCAAATAACTATTTTGGTATCATATCAAGTAAAAGACTTGTCCCACATGCAAATTCAAAACATTCGGTAACACATTCACTTTATAAACCGTGTATAAATCATGAAAGTTATAAAACACAAATTGTGGTAAGATTACTACTCACAATACTCGTGTCGAATTACCAAGCTTGTCACCTCAAGCAATCCGTAGGACTTCCTTCGATCAATCTATAATCATATCACAATATTCTCGTGTTACTTCCTTTGTTTAGTCTATTTCATACTAAATTTAGAGTACCCAATCCTCGTTAGACTTTCTGTTGCCCTTTAAGTTAATGGATTATATATATCCAGGCCTTGAATAGTTTAATCAGTGCAAAAATCTCATAATTTAGGCTAATTTACCCATCTTATTCATCTAATTCGATAATCCAAAGCTATCCTTATTGTCCAGTTACTCGTCTCTTGTCACTAAATTTCAACACCCAAAGTAAATTACCTAGACTAAGAGTTTTGGCAAGGCCGTAGATGAACATTAGAACAAAGATTTATATTAAATCTTAGAATTTAACAATTTCTCTATTCTCTTTAATTTTTATTTTCTTAAAACCTCCACCTCAATTCTATAGCCATTGAATCAACAAATTGAAGCTATAACTAAATTTTGATACTTACCTTCTTCTGCTTCTCTCCTTAGTTTCAAATCAAAGCTTTTAAAAAAATTTCCTTTCTTCTTTGGTAAAGAAACAGAGACGGCAGCTTGAATTTTATTTTATTTTTCTTCCCATGCGTATTTGGCCAGCGGTTTTTTTTTTTTTTGAAAGGTTCAGAAGCCAGCTGAACCCTTATTACGTGTAATAGGCTCAAGCCCATTCTCTTCTTTCTTTTTTTTTTTCTTTAAAAATTCTAAAGACCTATTTGTTATTATTTAGTTATAGGTTATTACACATATGATGAAGAGTTTGACATAGCTAGCGAATAAAATATGATGACAGATTTACTTGCAAAGAAAGATGGTAAAGAAAAACTTTTTTTGAAGCATAATTAAAAATTATTTTTGCTAGATATTTTTTTTATATTGACTTATATTTGTAACTTAGCTATTTTTGCTAGAACTTTTTTAACTTTGATTTGTATTAATAACTTAGATAGATGTATTGAAAATACTACTATTTGATCTTTTACTATTCTACTTATTTTTTTGCTATGAAGCACAATTAATATAATTATTCCATTTCAAACAAAAGAATTGTAATGATTAGGAGTTTCATTTTTATTATGCTCGCAACAAAATAATTATAAATAAATATTAATTCTATGATTCATTTTTTTGAAATGTATTTATAAATTTTTTTATTATCATTTTTAATTTCTTTGTCAATGTAACAGTGTAAGTTATTTATATTATGTCTTAATAATATAACTAAAAAAATCTATCATCTATATATTATATAATTGAAGTTTTTGAAATAATAAGGTGATACATCTCTTATAGCCACTGATCATTTTTTTTTGTTCATTTTTAATCCTCTCCCTCCCTCCCCACCTATTTTCACATTCATTAATTTATTATTACAAATAAAATCAATGCATAATTAATAATATATTTAGTGACTCATATCTTTTCATATTACTTGTAACTTCCACTCTTAAATATTTTCTTATAACTTTGTATGCTTTATTTTCATAGTATTTAAAAATATTTAATTAATGTTTAAAAAATTATTATAAACGAATGTAATAATAAAGACACGGTGAAAAAAATTAATTTTTTTATGAAATCAGAATTTGTATATAGAATTAAGTATTCTTACAAAAGATAAAGACAATTAAAATATAAATATAACTTGACGTAGAATAGTATATTGTTATTTCAAATTATGACATCTTATTTCATTTACTTTACCACAATAAATACTTTGTTTTACTATATACATATGAATAGTTTGCTCTTAAAAAGATGCGAAAAAAATTCTATTTTGTATATTGAAAAAAGACAAAAAAATATATCATGTCGCAGATAAAGAGAATTATCAATATTATTTTATACCGACACTAATCTAAATATAAATGTTATATACTATTTAATTAAACTAAAAAAGTATTCATTTAAGAATTATTTTATAATAATAATAATAATATAGCCGCGCGGACAATTTTATTAGTATTTTTAATAGGTATGAATAATAGGGGCAGAATTATATAACATTGATGTCAACATGGAAAATTTTGTTAATGACGTTATTCCCTCCAAATATATCGGTGACAAGATATGTTAACTAAGCAATCCTGCTAGCCTTTTCTAATTATTTTATTTTTTAAAATAATGAGTACTTGTGTGTTTTTCCATAGAAGTTTGGTTCTCCATTAAAATAGAAAGGAGACATTTAGGCCTTATTTATTTTCATTAATATTTAGATGTCATAATTTGAATGTATATTTAAATGATTAAAATATTATCTCTAAATTTGAATATTAAATGATTAACACTCTTTATTTTTCAGTATCTGAATATACATAATATGCAAATAGAATTCATCTTTAAATGGGTATCCTCCAGCAAAAACCTTATAAAACATATTCTTTAGCTATCCAATTTTTCTTGATTTGAAAAAAAAAATAGTACATATTTTATCCATATAAAAAAATGTTGCTTTAATTTATAAGAACGACACATGTTATTTTAAAATAAAATAAAAAAGACAAAAAGACATGCCACGAATAACAAAAATAGATTTGTATCATCTGATCATATAAAGAACTTCTGTTTCAAACAAATTATTACCGACTTCAGCTGACGAGCTTTGACATGTCACCTTCGAAAAGTTAGCTCGTCATGCTTGCTTCATTAAATTTGGATTCTAAGTATTATTGTAATTGATATGCCAAAAATGTAGGTTAAGGGTAAACTATAAAAATATCAATACAAAATTATTTCTGTTATAAAATGATGCAGTCTTAAAAACTTTTTTGTTGTTGATTTTAGGAATTTCGAGTAAATTAAGATTATTTTATCATGTTTATCATTGGTGAGTAATGAATTTCCTTTTCGCTAACATGTTAGTAAACTTCTTAACACGTCTTATTTTATTTAACCCTTGAATTTTTGGTTTGAAAAATCAATATTTGTTGGCTATTGCATTATACCTAAAACTTTTAAAAATCTAACAAGGGCAACTTATAATTTATGTTAGCTTATTATTGTCACGATCCAAATTCTTCGTAAGTGACATTCACATCAATATCTGGTGGGAGAACTAATTACAAATTCAATATCTAACCCATCACAATTATTTTAAGAAGAAATTTTATCATATAAGGTACTAAGAAAACATTTCTTGAATAATTAAAGACCAAGTCCCCATAAACATAGTTATTGTCAAAAGGCGCGAAATTAACTTCCTAGAACCTGAAATTTATTTTACCAAAACTCTAACTAAGTCTAGAAATAAGGGGATGCAACCCAAATAAGAAAATATAATCAAATCTAAAATGTCTGTGTCCAAAAAGATGGACCAAAAACTAAGAGGAATCCACGACAGGCTGAACAAAGTAGCTCACCCTTAAATTCAAGTAGTGAAAGTCTCACAGTTGAGGTCTCTTAGCAGCTGTTTGAATATGCCTTGTACTAAAAAATGAAAGAGCAAGTGCAGAATCAGTACACAAGCACAGTGTACTGGTAGAATCACACGGCTAGTTTCAGTTATACAATTATTAGCACACCCGGACTCCCAGCCCATACTTTAAATTTAATATACACAATGAGCGTGATCAATCTGTCACGATCCAAATTCGGGTGTGATGACACTCATCTCAACCCACGAGACAAGTCAGCCTAAAACTCAACAGAAAATAAATGCGGAAGTAATTGAAATAAAGCAAGGTTTAACTTAGTCAAAAATAAATAAATAATCTCAAAATCCCCCAAGACTGGTTGTCACGTGTACAAGCCACTAATACATTACCGAAGTACGAAAGAAAATACAGTCACAATGTCTTTGTCTCTAGAATAGGACTAAAACATAATAAAAGAGTAAGAGGTATCCGCTAGATGGATGTAATAGCTAACTCAACACTCGAAATGATAGCATCAGATATGTTAGAAAATACTAAAAGATCAAGCAGGTCCGTACTCATAACCTACACAAGTGTAGAAGCAAGGGGTGGGTACCAAACAACACGGTACTCAGCAAGTGGATAACTAAAACTAAGCAAAGCTCAATAGATACAAGTACTCCTGTTATCCCAACCGAACCTCCTTAACTACAACCCGCATAAAACCAATTCAACTTTACACTCTACACAATAATAATAATACAATGCACGAATACTCATCAGTAGTCTCATCAAGTGAATCATATCAAGTCAAATTCAACATATCCAGAGCAATAAGTGGTAAACACGAATTCACAAATATCAACAAAATGCGATGCAATGCAATGAGATGATGCATGCCTGTCCTATCGGTATACATCCGCTGAATTACAGTCTGTAACCCATGGGAGACATTTCTGTCCATGTTACCTACCATGGAGCGTGTGGCCCGTCCCCTCAATATACATATCCTGCCACGGAGCGTGTGATCCGACTCCTTTATTTTATAATACCTTCCACGGAGCGTGTGACCCGACCCCTTTGTTTCATATTATTTTCAGTTTCAGCACAATATGTTAGAATCAATGCAATCAATTCATGTTCATATGATTCACGATAATAACATGATGACAACAATAATTTTTCCTATCTCATATCAACATAGTCATTTCACATGTCCAAAATAAATTCATAATCTCATCACATCAATTCCACCAATACATGTCATTAGATCGCCATTTTATACCGCTCATTTCCATTTTTAAGGCCAATCATACAATCAATAACCCAATCTAATTCTCATTACTCCCAGTCACATAACAAGGAAATACAAGTATCTACAAGCTTAAATTGAGGTTTAGAAATTCACTTGCCTCAATTAACTAAGCAATCACTCTGAGACTTGAGCCTTCCCTTTTCGTATAGTATTCGAAATACCACAATCTAATCAAATAAATAATCACAATAAAATTTCAAAGCTAACAAAACTCATATTATTATATGTCTAGCCTAGACCCAAAAATTCATCCAAGTTTATAATCAAGTTTCAAATCTTGTTGCCAAATAATATGTCAACTGTAATGACCCATTAGGTCATTTTGAGAACTAGAGCTTTTATTTCATAAAAGACTCATCTCGTAAATTTTTAATGGGTATTTGGACTAGTCGATAACTACAGTTATTTAGTTGAGGGGCAAGTTTAGATAATTAATTTAATTAGTGGACTAAATTGATAATTTAGTTAATATGTTATACCACTTATCCATATTTATTAAAATAAGTTGTGGAATTTAACTATTATTTATTTATTGGTTCATAATTAATTACCCTAATTTATAAAAAAAAAGAAACGAAGGAAGAGACAGAAATATAAAAAAGAGAAGAGAACGTCGACTGCATCAGGTACCTATGCCTTAAATCTATATTATATGTATATGGTAGAGGTCACTTTAGTGTAAATAGTACTACAGTGCCATACATTAGAAAGAAGGAAAAATTAATTCAGCAAGTAGTTGTTATTTTGTTTTATTGCTGTTTATACAATTAATTATTTTAATAGTTAAAAGGAAGGCAATTGAAAATTTCAAAGGTAAGCATTGTGAGGAAATTATTAACTATTCGTTAGAGGTTATATATTATTATATATATGATGTAATTGCAGGAGGCATAATGTTGGGTTCTTAATTAAAGTATAATGTTGGTTTCTTATACAGTAACATCACGGCCAATGGTAAAATGTGGCTTCGATCTTTATTTCCACGTAATTATTGCATGATAATTTAAGTTTTGATGTATTGAGATAGACAATTAAATATTAGGTGTATGGTATTATCTAAATACCATTAGAGTTATGATATTGGAGGAATTAAGACTTAACCCTACGCTTGAGTTTTAGGGAACTGATTTTAGAGTTGGGTTTGTCGTGGGGTCTAGGTAAAACATATAAATAATATTGGTGTCTATGGACTAGTTTACTTATAAATATTATATATTTGATAGATTAGAAACGGTCCGAGGCATTGAAGAAAGGAAAGACATTGGTGGATTAACTTGCTTTACTTCGGATATTCGATTGAGGTAGGTTATGGTTTTTTTATTCTATATCATAGATGGACTCTTAATAGTGATTGATATTCATTGAGTAATGTGCGAAGTTTACTACGCATTTAATTGTTGTGGTTTGGATTGTTGATATGTTGTTATGATTGATCTGAAATCCCGAGGCCATGAAATCCATAATCTTGAACTTGCCCTATCAAAAATGGTGTCTTGAATATAGAAGGCTTGATGAAATATTATTAATGAAGTGGAATGTAATAATAAAGAATGACAAAGTAATTATATCTGGATCGGGTGTCACGTTCTGACATGGTATATTTGAATCGGATGTCACGTTCCGACAAGGTATATTTGGATCAGATGTCACATTCCGACACGATATTATTGGATCGGGTGTCACGTTCCCGCATGGTAATATTAAAGAAAAACAAATTAAAATGACTTAATACTACCCAATCTCCAAAACTCATTTTTTTCAAAAGAGTGTGATGTGGAGGCTTGAGTCCTCATGTGTGATCATGATGTTGTTGACTGGTTATGTAATTGTTCATTGGTTGCCACCTGTTAAGTGTTGTCGTTGATTTCTCACTATTACTTTATGTATATTGATTTCTATTTTGAGTCGGCCGATGATACCTACTCAGTACATGTTGTCCTGTATTGACCCCTCCTTGTATCTTTCTTTGTTTTATTTTGTGGAGTGCAGCGAATCTTCCATCTACTTTGACTCGACCTCAACTCTAGTCCGTCTCGAGTTCATTAGATTTCAGGGTGAGCTATCCTTCTAGCTCGTGATGGATTCTCTTGGTGATGGCATAATGTCCTTAGTTTTCGGACACATTTTGTTATTTAATTATTCTATTGTTTGATATTTCCAGACTTAGTTTTAGAATTTAGATGTCCTTCATGTGATGACTTTCAGATTTTGGGGAATGTCAAGTAATAGATTTTAATGACTTTTGTTATTTCTAACTTTAATAAGAGTGAGCTTCCGCATTATTATCATGATTTATAAGTTGAATCGTTAACGTAAGTTGGGGTTTGTATCATTGGTCCTCCCACCTAGGAGGTTAAGTGTGGGTGTCACTTACGGCCCATTGTGGGTTGTGACATCAACTCTCATATTTTCTAAATTTCAAGCCTAGGGTTAAATTTTAATTTCTTCAATATCATAATTTTAATGGTATTCATATAATACAATACACCTAATATTTAATTAGCTATACAAATATATCAAAACTTGAATTATAATTTGATGAAATAACTTAAATCAAAACTAAGTTAACCCTGAGAATGTGTAGAATTAAGACCACGAAAAGAAAAATATGTAAAAATTTGCCAATTTACAATTTATCCGCCATCCTCCCATCACTGGCTTATTATTTCCCTAATCGTTACTCCATTATTGATTAACAAATTTGTCTTAATTTTCTTTGTTTATCAAACTAAAAAAAATCTTATAATTATATTATCATATATGGAGTACTCGATGTGTACCTACAGAAGAGTTGAATTTTGTTGAAATTTTCTTACATTAAACCACTGTCTTCTCTTCTTGCTCATGTGCCGTCGTTGCACTTGTGGGTTTCTGATGTTCTCTCTTATTTATTTTATTTTTCAAACTAATTATGTACTAAAAGTGACAAACCCTACTAACCTATTTTATTAAATATAAGAAAAGTGGTATAAGTATTAAATAAATTAACACTTTAGCCCATCAATTAAATTAATTATTTAAAATCACCCATCAATTAATTAACTGAAGTTATCGAATAGTCCAAAATTCTCAATTTAAATATACGAAAGAAATATTTTATGAAAGAAGGAGGACTCGTACTCGAAATGACCTAACCGGGCATTTCACAATCATAGTACAAAAATCAATTTGATTCTCTCATGGAACCCGCTCGACCCGTTAATGTAACTGCGTAGAACCGATCTCAAACATAGTTAACGTACCAGTGTGGTACCCGATTCAACCAGGAAATCACGACAATCACAACCAAAATGAAATAAACAACCACACTTGTATGACCAAGTAAACACATTCATTGCAAGAAATTGACCACAATTATCATTTCATGAACTCATGTTCTTTATCTTCCCTAATCATATATCATGCATTACTAATGAAGTAATTAACAAACACATATAACATAAGTGGGAAAAACACAGCCATCACCAACCTTGAACTAAGCCTGAATGCTCTAAAGAATCTGAACTTTTCCCTTTTGTGATGCCTTGACTTGTTCTTGGTCTAAAATAAATACAAAATACAAAAATCAACAATCAATGCGTAAAATATCCGTATTATACTCAAATCTTAATCCTTGGTCAATTTTATGATTATCCCACCCAACTAGGACTTTTTCCACCATTAATACAGGTCAAGAACCTTCCCCTAAAACCTCCTATAGACTAGGTTGGGGTCTTATCCATTTGTAGATGGAGCTTCGAATAATCATCGAAGATTCTAAGGTCCAAGAATTGAATTACAAGTTAGGGGAGTAACTGACTTACCTTTACCAAAAAAATTGGTGGAAAATTGAAGTAAATAGCTCTAAATTGCCTTTCTCTCCCAATAACGAAGTTGCATAAATAAGAGTGGTTTTAAGATTTATCTATATTAAACTGCGATTGGCCCGCTATAGCGGTCACCAACCCGCTACAGCGGCCCTGCCATAACGGATAATTAGCGGGATTTCATTCGCTATGACGGCTTGCACGGAGACAGAAACTCAAAATTTCTCTCTCAATCCTCCATTCACAACACATCCTCAAAACTTGATGTTCTAAAACAATCATTTCACGCCAAGTTCGATATCGTGAGTTCTACTCACCCAAATTTACTTCTGAAGTCCAATGGATTTCTTAACATCTTAAATACTAGAGAATACAATCCACATTGAGACATTAACCCCAATCCTTTCCCTGATTTCCCTAAAAACTCACGTCATTTAATTTCTGTCTGAGACCGACCTAACCTGAAATTTTTAAACTACTACACAAAAAATTTCTGACCCAAAATTTTCACTATTGACTTTCCTATAACGACCGAAAGGATCGTCACAATTATAATATTTAGTTAATTATTTTTCTGATATGTACATGCATGACCTAAAAAGAAATATATAATCTACTGATTATACAATGGCAGCGCAAAACGACATACATATCTTATTGAACTGAAATAACAGTTATAGTGATCGTATATATAATATGTAATTTACGGCATCTACTTACGCATAGACAAAATATTCTATTATTGAAAAATATTAAATCGACAAAACCTTATTATTAACCCCTCAACTACAATATGCAAAATACAATTCAATATTTATAAATTGATTGGTTTTCCCCCACAAAATCCCTTAAAAACATTTTTGGATCTCCTTATTTCTTGAATGGAGTAAAAATAAAAAATAAACAGAGCAAGTAATGTCTTTAAATTATGTTAAATTGAACCAAAGTGACCACCGTTAATAGTTTAATCTAAAAATTTCCCTGCTATTAATAATTTGATCCAACTATATATATATATATATATATATTACCTTAATTGAATCAAAAATGTCTTTTTTCTAATAAATACATTATTTCTTTTTAAAAAGGGAGCATATTATGAACTAATTCAAGCAGGTTATCACTATTCTAGCGGGTTTAAAAAAAAATAATTCCACACTTATTTATAAGATTTGTCCATTAAAAATACACAGCATAATTTTATATGTTAGATATCTCCAGGTTATGTAGCAGTAAGAATATATAGTTTAATTATACTACTATATATATAACTACATTAAGATATCAACATGTGAACTGCATACTGAAAATATAGAACATACAAATTATATAGCTGTCGATTATTTTATTGTTATTTTTATATTACATAGATATGAATTCGTGTAATATTTTTTAAAATAAAATTTTTGACTGACATTCTAATTGATTTTCCTCTAAAATAATGGTTGCTATGTCAAATGAAGGAAATCTGCCCCACCTGTCACAGTCTAAAAGAAGAAAGTATTGAGAAAAGGAAACAAAAATTGAGTGTAGCCATAATTTTTTTATTTTAGTCTATTAAAAAAAGTACAAATTTTATGTATATTAAAAAATGTTGCTTTAATTTGTAAGAACAGTACGTGTCATATTTCAAAAATAAAAAAAGACAAAAAGACATGCAGTTAATTACAAAATTAAATCTTTATCATTTGACTAGATAAATTTTTTTTATTTCAAATAAGTTATTGCCGACGAGCAGCTGACGAGCTTTGACGTGTCACCTTTCTTATTTTTAAATCAATAATATTCAATGTATCTCACAAATATACTAATAAATCATTGTTACTAAAGATTATGTTGTAATTAGACTAATAAATTTCCTTTTTAGTGATTCACTTACCTTTGAATATTGTTGTTTGTTTATGATTAATGAAAACATTTTTGGCAAGTAAACGTAGGGACCTTAAGTAAATTCTCATGTAACTATTTTAAGAAGTACCATTAGTTAATCATTAAATAATTATTTTTCCAATATGAATTTTTGGATAACTATTTTAAAAGGCTATTTGCATCATCATATTTGATTTCTATGTACTATTGTAATTGATTTGCAAAAAATTAGCTAAATGTAATTAAACTCCAAACATAATAATACATAATTGTTTCTGTTAACTAAATTATGCTGTCTTAAAGAATATTTTTACTGTGACTTTTTGGAATTCCGACTAAATGAAGATTATTTTATCACGTTTATAATAGACAAGTAATGGATTCCCATTCTATTAACATGTCGTAAACTTTTTAACACGTCTAATTTACTTTAGAGTTTTACTTGTAAAACTCAATTATTTGTTGGCTATTGCATTATTCCCTTAACTTTTTAAAATCTAACAAGCAGAGCTAATAATTTATGTTAGCTTATTATGATATAATAATCAAGTTCTTGGTCGTATCCCCTTATTTTCTTGAGTCGGGTAAGAATAGAAGAATAAATGGAAAAGGATTAAAAAAAATCTTAAATTATGTTAAATTGAACAAAAATGTCCTCATTAATTGTTTAGTCTTAAATGTCCTTGCTACTAATAGTTTAGTTCAAAAATATACCTATTATTACTTATTGGATCAAAAATGCATTTTTGGCTAATAAACATATTAGATCCAATATTTTTACTTAGAAAAGAATGTGTTTAGAAAAATATATTTACAAAGGATGTAACAATAAAGATATATTTGGCCTAAACTATTGTGGAATCTTTTATTCAATTTCAATTAGTTTAAAGGCATTTTAATCATTTTTCTAAGAATAAAAAGGACAAATAATCAAAGGAGAAATTTTTTAGCTATCTTTTTTTGTGAAGGATGTGAGGCATGACATGTTATAAAATAGAAGAAGACAATTGGTCATGCAGTTTCCCAAGAGCTGGAAAATAAATAAATATATATATATATATATATATATCTCACTCTCCACGTAACATGAAAACACCTCTAATTTTAAAAGAATTTATATGTTTTCCAAAACAACTCACAAATCACCCTTGAAAATAATCTATATAAACCACTCTCCTTCTTTCTTCTCTACTCACTCATTCTTCTCTTCACAAAATAAATAAATAATAATAACAATTCTTGAGAGACGTCTATATAAACTACTTTCCCTCATCCTTCTTTGCTCACTTATTCTTCTCTTCACAAAAACAATATTCTTGATAGGCGTCTGTAGAAATCACTCTCCCCTCTTACTTCTTTGCTCTGCCATTCTATCATCTCTTCATACAATAAAGTTCCTTCCATTTTTCAGATGACGCAAGGGAAAAACGGTACTAAGGCGGTATTTCTCTTAGATGATGAGGTGCATTTTAAGGGGGTGTGGAAGCTTCCATGCGGCAGCTACACAGCTGAAATCAGAGATCCCAGCCAGAAGAGAAACATCTGGCTTGGAACTTTTAATTCTGGCGAGGAAGCTGCCAGGGCTTATGATACTGCAGCAAGGCTGTATGGTGGCCACACGGCCAAAACTAATTTTCCACCAGTATCGAAGGATGACACTCAAACCACCACCAGAGATTTTCTTTGGAAAATTAATCATAATAATGTCATGAGTGATCATATCCTCTCCAATCAGAGCAGCGATATCGCATCGTCTTCTAGATCAGGTGGCGATGCCGTGAGATTTCCATTGCTTAATCAGAATACTGATGAATTTCGTCGTTTTATGACGGTTACAGGAACTTCTGTTGTGATGTCGCCGGCATGCGATAAGGACTTATTGGAGTCTTTAATGAAAGCTGGAGTAATACTTCCGGACCCGGGTATGAGAGCTGGATCAATACTTCCGGACCCGAAGATGAGCAGCCAAAAAGTGACTCTAGATTTCATGGGCGTCGGCACCGTTCAGCCTCCAACCACCGGTGCTGAGCTTCCAAATCTTGAGCTCAGCCTTACACCACCAGGAAGCATGTGATCGAAGATAGCATGAATATCACCTTTCTTAGGTCCCGCAGGCCAAGGGACAGTTTCAGGTAGACGTATTTTTAAAAACTTTCAGAAAACATATAAAAAGAAATTGGTTCTCTTGTTTTTTTTTTT
The DNA here is from genome assembly GCF_947179165.1 of Solanum dulcamara. Classification (NCBI taxonomy): domain Eukaryota; kingdom Viridiplantae; phylum Streptophyta; class Magnoliopsida; order Solanales; family Solanaceae; genus Solanum; species Solanum dulcamara. The sequence continues at coordinate 47,436,402 of NC_077247.1, forward strand.
TTGTTTTTTTTGTTTTTTTTTTGCTTTTGTAAATAGGCATGTGGCATGTTGTAATCTTTTCTTATGTACTATCTCCTGTAATATTAATTTAGAAAATTTCTGTGTTCTTCATTGTAGGATTTTTCTGCTTTCTTTTTCATTTCAAAATTCTGTTGGATGAATTTTTGTTTGGTTGTTCAATCAAAAAAGGAAAAGACATGAAGGAACCCTATGGATCGAGGGAAGCTGTTTCGTCTTTCAATTTCAGCTAAAGTAGCAAATTAACACGTACTACATTACATGGGCTTTTGTCATACTATACTAAGTACTCTAGTATCTTTTGACTTCTCATGAAAAGCGTGCTTTTATGAATGAGTAGTGTGATACTTTATATTTACTTGTCAAATATTAATTTGGATTAGACTTTTCTACATTTCTCTTTTCTCTAATAAATGAAATACAAATTTAACCGATTCAGTCATCTTGAAAGAAAATGTCATAAATAATCTCTTTAATTATAGAGGCAGGTTTGAAATATTTTCTTAACTGTGTATTTACTGGATGTAGGTCTTTAACTAATTAAAAACTTATTAGATTTGGTCCTTTAATTATACACTTACTCAAAAAGTTGCAAATTTATCCTTTTATAAATTTCAACTTCTGCAAAATTAAACAAAATTCCTTCGATAAAGTCGTTGGAGTACAAGATTTAAAATGAAAACATGAGAGAAAAGAACATTTAATTTTATTCTCATTATGAAAAATTTATTTCTATTAAATATAAATAAATATGTCCCCACACCTAACGGATAATAATTTTTTTATAATAAATTTTAGTATATTCAAGTCATTAGTAGCAATAATATGCTTCATTTCATCCTCCCTTGACTAAAGTTATGACTTATATTTTTTTTCTCGTGAATTTTATTTTGAATCGTTGAGATTAAGGTTTTTTTTTCATAAGAGTGAGTTAAAGAAAAAGTAGCGGGGAGAGAAACAACTGAAAAAATGAATTAAGATTTTAATTTCACTGATGCATGAATTCTGTTAATATAAACCTAGGTTATTTATTAAAAAAACAGATAGAAACCAAACATGATGAGTTTTTAAAATACTTAAAAAGACTAAAATCGATAAATATATAATTAAGGACTAAAATCAATAAGTGTATAATTAAGTGACAAAACCTGATAAGTTATTAAATAGTGGATCGAGAATTTTCCTAGTCAAAATTCAAGTAACCATAGTCAATAATTAGTGAATAATTCAATAATTATTTTTCCAAATGTAATTAATTAGTAGTGGACCAAATGTATCCCCCCTTGAGAAACGGCTATATAAAGCACTCTCTCCCTTCTCTTTTCACTCACCGAGTCTTCTCTATATACTAAAAAATTCCTTCAAATGGCAAATAAAAGAAACGGCAATGCAGCAGCAGCAGCAGCGACTGTGGCTGTACCCCCAAATGAGGTGCGTTATCGGGGGGTCAGAAATAGGCCATGGGGCACGTACGGAGCTGAGATTACAAACCCCGTCAATAAGAAAGGTGTCTGGCTTGGTACTTTCAAAACGCCGGAAGAAGCTGCAAGGGCGTATGATGCAGCAGCGAGGATGTATCGCGGCCCTGAAGCCATAACTAACTTCCCGGCGACAAATGAGAATAACCTCAATGCTAATGATGTTGTTGAAAATGTTAATGTTAATAGTAATCCCAATCCTGAGGTCTCCGTTACCAATCAGAATCACTTTTACATTTTTAGAAGAAAAAAAGTTACAGGGATCTTTTCATGTATCTCCTGATGATACAAGTAATAGAGTATTAGTTTAAAATTTTAATTATGTCTTCTTCGTTGTATCATTTTTCTGTCTTTTATTTTTATACAATTCTGTTTGGATGAATTTTTACGATCCAACTTTTGGAGGTTGTAATTCGTTTTTCAGTTTCATCTAAAGCAGCAAACTCCTATTTTATTTTTTTAATTGAATTTTCAATTTTCTAAAAGAAAAAATAGTAAATTAATATAGGAATAGTTACGGTCGGATCTAGGAGGGAGTTCGGCCAAAAACATAATAATATATATATATATATATATATATATATATATATGTAAATTAGTGTATGTATATAGATTTTGAATTTCATAAACACAAAGGTTGGCTTAGTGATTTAAGAGATTCAAAATTCACCTTAAGATTCCAAATTCAAATTATAAGCTCCGTAACTTTTTTTTTCGAAGTATCTTAGACTTCTTATGAACAGTGAGTTTTTTTTGGAATGAATAATGTGATAAAAGGTGCATAACTACTCATTCTGTCTCATTTGGAGCATGAGAATCAAAAATATTTAATATTAATTTGACTATCAGATTGGGTGTAGTTTTCTCAAAATTTTAAAACTAAAAATTCCACACATGAAAATTACTATTTCCTTCGTCCCAATTTGATATAACATGGAATTCAGATTTGTGAGATTCAAACAAAAAATCTTTGACAGTAATTATTTATCTGACATTTAAATATTTTAAATCATTAATCATTGGTACTTATAATGCTTTTATGTAGTTTCTATATATGTAAATTCTCTTTCAAATAACTTAAAGATTGTATATCCTAATTCATAATCAAAATAAATAAAATTGACTCTCGAAATTTAAATTATACCATATATATTTGGGACGAAAATACAATCATCACTATAAAGTTTGCGAAAATTGTAGTAAAAAATAAAATTACACTGCTTGACGTAGAAAACTTGGTGGTTTTTATTATATATTGGATTGCAATCCAAAATTCTCATGTCATTTTGTTGCATTAGAGTTTGTAGTATAGATGATAGGGTACTACCATGGATTTTTATTGCTGACTTCTCACCAATCGAATAGAAATTTACTTCCTCCGATTTATTTTATTTGTCATGAACATTCGGAACGTAAGTGAGGAGTCTGCCACATCTATTGAACTCTCATTGAATTAATCTCAAAGCTCACTGATTACAATAGCTAACTACTGTATATATAGCAGTGGTTAGTTTGTAACTGAATTTGTTATCTAACTAATCCGTTGAATAGTTAGTTATAACTACTAATTAGTAATTGACTAATCTATCCTTGTTTCTAACTAACTTCTCATTAACAAACTAATCTTCTTATAAGTATACCACAACACTCCCCGTCAAGCTGGGAGGTGCAAAGATATTCAAAACTCCTAGCTTGGATAGAAGGTGTTCATGTTGAACTCTAGACACTCCTTTGGTTAATATATCTGCAGGTTGTTCCTGAGTTGGCAGATAGTTCACTTTGATCAAACCTTGTTGTAACCTTTCTCTAATGAAGTGACAATCTATTTTATGTGCCTTGTCCTTCCACGGTATACTGTATTTGCTGCAATCTAAATTGCAACCTTGCTATCACTATACACTTGCACTGGCCACTTGACTTCAACCTCTATTTCTTTCACCATTCCAAGCAATCATACCAATTCTAATACAGTAGAAGCCACGCTCTTATACTCAGCCTTAGCTGAGCTTCGTGATACTGTGGTCTGCTTCTTGGCCTTTCATGATACCAAAGACTTTCCAATCTTAATCATGTAACCTGTAACAGACTTTCTGGTGAGTAGACAAGAGGCCTAATCTGCATCACAAAATGCAGTAATTTGATTATTTGAGCAACTGGACAGTAGTATGCCTTGTTTAGGTTGCCTCTTTAAGTACCTGAGTACTCTTAATGCAACATTCAAGTGTGACTTTTTTGGTTGATGTAGAAACTGACTCAATGTCTCAGTACTGAAAGCTATGTCTGGTCTTGTCATATTGAGATACAAGAGCTTACCTATGAATCTTTGATACATTATTTGATCTTCTAAGGGATCATCTGATTTTTTGTTGCTTCTTATTCACATGCTCATCATATTGTTTTGATGTTAATTTGATATTATAGGTGATCCTGCAGGCTTAGCTGCTGCCATGCCTGCCTCTGCTATAAACTCAAGAGCATACTTTCTCTGATGCATTAGTATTCCTTCTATTGACCTTATAAATTCAATTCTCAAAAAATATTTGAGTTCCCCCAAATCTTTCATCTTAAAAGCCTGTTGTAAAGCCTTTTTTGTCTCTTCTATCAACTTCAAACTACTGCCAGTTATCAACATGTCATCTACATACGCAAGGACAATTACAATTCATTTTATTGATTTGTTGATGAACAAAGAATGATCATATTGACTCTATTTAAATTTGAGATCAATAAGAGCTTCATATTGATTCCATTGCCTTGGGGCTTGCTTGAGTCCATATAAGGATTTTGTCAGTCTGCACACCTTCTTCCCTTGACTGACAAACCCCTGAGGAAGGTGCATATAGATTTTATCATCCAAATCTCTTTGAAGAAATGCATTGAAGACATCCATATGATGAATATGCCACTGTCTGGAGGCTGCAAGAGACAATATATATCTCACTGTAATTATATTCACAATTGGAGAGAAAGTTTCTTTATAATCAATCATTTCTTGCTGACTATACCTTTTTGTAACCAGCCTTGCTTTGAACCTTTCTATTTCTCCTGTAGATTTGTACTTAACTTTATAAATCCATCTTCACCCAATGGGTCTCTTTCCTGGTAATAAGTTAGTGATCTCACAGGTCTTGTTACTTTTCAAAGCCTGAATCTCAGCTTGCATAGCATCAATCCATCTAGGGTCCTTAATAGCTTCTGAATAACTATTGTATTCTGTCACAGTGGAGGTAGCAACAATATAGCACTAATAGAAAGGGGATAGATGAGAGTATCTTTCATGGTTAGACAAGGGATACTGCATATTTGTGGTGGTAGTGAGGGACACAAAATCCTTCAACCAAGTAGGAGCTTGTTTAGGCCTAGTAGACCTTCTAGTAATAGGAGGAACTCCCTCAGAGGAAGAATGAGTAAGGACTGATTCTTCAGAACCAGCTACATTAGTAGGCATACATAGGAGTTTAGTATAATCAAGTACCTCAGAAGAATCAAGATTCATAATATTCTGCTCCATAGTAGCCTGTACCTCATCTAAAATTACACCTTCTGATGATGCAGTGGTACTTTTGAGTGACAAAGAAGAAGGTTGCATGAACTCTTGAACATTTCCTCCTAACCCCTGACATGTGTCTAAAAATAGATGTTGTGTGGCATGACTATCAGAAGTGGCAAAAGGAAAAATATCTTCCCTGAAAATAACATGTCTACTTGTAAAGAAGGATCTGGTAGTTAGAGAAAATAAAATATATCCTTTTTGTACTTCAAAATAACCCATGTGAACTGTTGACCTTGATCTGGGCATTAGTTTATCATGTTCAGTGAGATTCTTAGCAAACACCAGGCATCCAAATGTCCTCAACTGAGACAACATTAGTTTGATGCCATATAGCCTTTCAAAAGAAGTGTGATACTCAAGTACACTACTGGGTAACCTGTTAATTAGATAAGCTGCAGCTAATACACAGTGTCTCTAATACTTAATAGGTATTTTAGCTTGAAACCTTAAAGCTCTTGTTACCTCTAGTAGATGTTTGTGCTTTCTCTTAGCAACACCATTTTGCTAAGGGGCATAGGGACAAGACCTTTGATGGACAATTTCAAAATCAGTAAACATGTTAGCATACACTGAATTGACAAAGTTTGTGCCATTGTCAGATCTTAGGGCCTTGACTTATTTTTCATATTGATTTCTAACATGCTGAACAAACATTTGAAAAGACACACACATATTTGACTTCTATTTAAGCAGAAACAACCAGGTCATTTTGGAGAAATCATCAACTATTGTAAGAATGTACTTATTGCCATCAAAGTTAGCTGTATTATAGGGTCCCAAGAGATCAACATGTATCAAGTCAAAACAGTTATACTTCTGATACTACTAGAAGGAAAAATAAGTCTTGTTTGTTTGGCAAAGGGACAAAGTAAGCACTTAGACACTTTACACAAGCTTTGTTTATTTATATCAAACATCTTAGCAAGTACTATTGAGGACACATGTCCAAGTATTTTATGTCATAGCTCTATATCTGACTCCTGAATCGTTGCATGAACTTTATCCACAAAAAATGTAGTCTCCTAAAAATCACTGATATTTTTTTGAGTTAGTGTGCTCCACAATAGGTACAATCCTCCTTCTTCTTTACCAACTTCCTTCACCTTCTCAGTGTAGAGCTCTTGGAAAACACAAAATTTAGAAAAGAAAGAGACTGAACATCCTAACTCCTTTGTGATTTTGTCGATAGACATGAGATTATACTTAAACTCGGGTATATGAAATACATTGGTAATCACACTTCTACCTGATAAACTACAAGAACCAATATGAGTCACTTTAGTAGTACCACAATTTGGCAAACAAACATCTTTAAAAATAACCAGTTTTGACACAGAACCTTTTGTCAGCATATCTAGACTGTAAATTATATGATTTGTTGCACCTATATCTACACTCCATACTTTACTATTTGCATTAAAAAATAAGGCTTTACCTGCTGAATTTTTCATATAGCAATGAGATGTAGTGGCCTCTGATTTTTGATTCATCATGTTGAGAATATGTTCATACTGATATTTTGTGAATATATAATCCTAAAGTAACTGCCTGATATCTTTCTCATCTTGACTTATAGGCTTAGTATGTATAGTCACCTCAGCTGAAGCTCTATTAATACTTTGTTGATGATCAGATGTCCTTCCCCACACTAGTATATAAGCATCACTCACATTTGTATTTAGATCATAAGAGAAATGAGCCTGAACTGGTTGCTGAGTTTATTAATGAGTAGTATGATACTTTATATTTACTTGTCAAATATTAATTTGGATTAGACTTTTCTACATTTCTCTTTTCTCTAATAAATGAAATACAAATTTAACCGATTCAGTCATCTTGAAAGAAAATGTCATAAATAATCTCTTTAATTATAGAGGCAGGTTTGAAATGTTTTCTTAACTGTGTATTTACTGGATGTAGGTCTTTAACTAATTAAAAACTTATTAGATTTGGTCCTTTAATTATACACTTACTCAAAAAGTTGCAAATTTATCCTTTTATAAATTTCAACTTCTGCAAAATTAAACAAAATTCCTTCGATAAAGTCGTTGGAGTACAAGATTTAAAATAAAAACATGAGAGAAAAGAACATTTAATTTTATTCTCATTATGAAAAATTTATTTCTATTAAATATAAATAAATATGTCCCCACACCTAACGGATAATAATTTTTTTATAATAAATTTTAGTATATTCAAGTCATTAGTAGCAATAATATGCTTCATTTCATCCTCCCTTGACTAAAGTTATGACTTATATTTTTTTCCTCGTGAATTTTATTTTGAATCGTTGAGATTAAGGTTTTTTTTTCATAAGAGTGAGTTAAAGAAAAAGTAGCGGGGAGAGAAACAACTGAAAAAATGAATTAAGATTTTAATTTCACTGATGCATGAATTCTGTTAATATAAACCTAGGTTATTTATTAAAAAAACAGATAGAAACCAAACATGATGAGTTTTTAAAATACTTAAAAAGACTAAAATCGATAAATATATAATTGAGGACTAAAATCAATAAGTGTATAATTAAGTGACAAAACCTGATAAGTTATTAAATAGTGGATCGAGAATTTTCCTAGTCAAAATTCAAGTAACCATAGTCAATAATTAGTGAATAATTCAATAATTATTTTTCCAAATGTAATTAATTAGTAGTGGACCAAATGTATCCCCCCTTGAGAAACGGCTATATAAAGCACTCTCTCCCTTCTCTTTTCACTCACCGAGTCTTCTCTATATACTAAAAAATTCCTTCAAATGGCAAATAAAAGAAACGGCAATGCAGCAGCAGCAGCAGCGACTGTGGCTGTACCCCCAAATGAGGTGCGTTATCGGGGGGTCAGAAATAGGCCATGGGGCACGTACGGAGCTGAGATTACAAACCCCGTCAATAAGAAAGGTGTCTGGCTTGGTACTTTCAAAACGCCGGAAGAAGCTGCAAGGGCGTATGATGCAGCAGCGAGGATGTATCGCGGCCCTGAAGCCATAACTAACTTCCCGGCGACAAATGAGAATAACCTCAATGCTAATGATGTTGTTGAAAATGTTAATGTTAATAGTAATCCCAATCCTGAGGTCTCCGTTACCAATCAGAATCACTTTTACATTTTTAGAAGAAAAAAAGTTACAGGGATCTTTTCATGTATCTCCTGATGATACAAGTAATAGAGTATTAGTTTAAAATTTTAATTATGTCTTCTTCGTTGTATCATTTTTCTGTCTTTTATTTTTATACAATTCTGTTTGGATGAATTTTTACGATCCAACTTTTGGAGGTTGTAATTCGTTTTTCAGTTTCATCTAAAGCAGCAAACTCCTATTTTATTTTTTTAATTGAATTTTCAATTTTCTAAAAGAAAAAATAGTAAATTAATATAGGAATAGTTACGGTCGGATCTAGGAGGGAGTTCGGCCAAAAACATAATAATATATATATATATATATATATATATATATATATATATATATGTAAATTAGTGTATGTATATAGATTTTGAATTTCATAAACACAAAGGTTGGCTTAGTGATTTAAGAGATTCAAAATTCACCTTAAGATTCCAAATTCAAATTATAAGCTCCGTAACTTTTTTTTTCGAAGTATCTTAGACTTCTTATGAACAGTGAGTTTTTTTTGGAATGAATAATGTGATAAAAGGTGCATAACTACTCATTCTGTCTCATTTGGAGCATGAGAATCAAAAATATTTAATATTAATTTGACTATCAGATTGGGTGTAGTTTTCTCAAAATTTTAAAACTAAAAATTCCACACATGAAAATTACTATTTCCTTCGTCCCAATTTGATATAACATGGAATTCAGATTTGTGAGATTCAAACAAAAAATCTTTGACAGTAATTATTTATCTGACATTTAAATATTTTAAATCATTAATCATTGGTACTTATAATGCTTTTATGTAGTTTCTATATATGTAAATTCTCTTTCAAATAACTTAAAGATTGTATATCCTAATTCATAATCAAAATAAATAAAATTGACTCTCGAAATTTAAATTATACCATATATATTTGGGACGAAAATACAATCATCACTATAAAGTTTGCGAAAATTGTAGTAAAAAATAAAATTACACTGCTTGACGTAGAAAACTTGGTGGTTTTTATTATATATTGGATTGCAATCCAAAATTCTCATGTCATTTTGTTGCATTAGAGTTTGTAGTATAGATGATAGGGTACTACCATGGATTTTTATTGCTGACTTCTCACCAATCGAATAGAAATTTACTTCCTCCTATTTATTTTATTTGTCATGAACATTCGGAACGTAAGTGAGGAGTCTGCCACATCTATTGAACTCTCATTGAATTAATCTCAAAGCTCACTGATTACAATAGCTAACTACTGTATATATAACAGTGGTTAGTTTGTAACTGAATTTGTTATCTAACTAATCCGTTGAATAGTTAGTTATAACTACTAATCAGTAATTGACTAAACTACCCTTGTTTCTAACTAACTTCTCATTAACAAACTAATCTTCTTATAAGTATATCACAACACTCCCCTTCAAGCTGGGAGGTGCAAAGATATTCAAAACTCCTAGCTTGGATAGAAGGTGTTCATGTTGAACTCTAGACACTCCTTTGGTTAATACATCTGCAGGTTGTTCCTGAGTTGGCAGATAGTTCACTTTGATCAAATCTTGTTGTAACCTTTCTCTAATGAAGTGACAATCTATTTTTATGTGCTTTGTCCTTCCATGGTATACTGTATTTACTGCAATCTGAATTGCAACCTTGCAATCACTATATACTTGCACTGGCAACTTGACTTCAGCCTCTACTTCTTTCAGCATTCCAAGCAACCATACCAATTTTGATACAGTAGAAGCCATACTCCTATACTCAGCCTCAGATGAGCTTCGTGATACTGTGGTCTGCTTCTTGGCCTTTCATGATACCAAAGACTTTCCAATCTTAATCATGTAACCTGTAACAGACTTTCTAGTGAGTGGACAAGAGGCCTAATCTGTATCACAAAATGCAGTAATTTGATTATCTGAGCAATTAGACAGTAGTATGCCTTGTCCAGGTTTCCTCTTTAAGTACCTGACTACTCTCAATGCAGCATTCAAGTGTGACTTTTTTGGTTGATGTAGAAACTGACTCAATGTCTGAGTACTGAAAGCTATGTCTGGCCTTGTCATATTGAGATACAAGAGCTTACCTATCAATCTTTGATATATTATTTGATCTACTAAGAGATCATCTGATTCTTCTTATTTCTTATTCACATGCTCATCATACTGCTTTGATGTTAATTTGATATTATAGGTGATCCTGCAGGCTTAGCTGCTGCCATGCCTGCCTCTGCTATAAGCTCAAGAGCATACTTTCTCTGATGCATTAGTATTCCTTCTGTTGACCCTGTAAATTCAATTCTCAGAAAATATTTGAGTTCCCCCAAGTCTTTCATCTTAAAAGCCTATTGTAAAGCCTTTTTTATCTCTTCTATCAACTTCAGACTGCTGCCAATTATCAACATGTCATCTACATACACAAGCACAATTACAATTCATTTTATTGATTTGTTGATGAACAAAGAATAATCATATTGACTCTGTTTAAATTTAAGATTAATAAGAGCTTCATATTGATTCCATTGCCTTGGGGCTTGCTTGAGTCCATATAAGGACTTTGTCAGTCTGCACACCTTCTCTCCTTAACTGACACACCTCTGAGGAAGATGCATATAGATTTCATCATCCAAATCTCTTTGAAGAAATGCATTGAAGACATCCATATGATGAATATGCCACTATCTAGAGGCTGCAAGAGACAATATTTATCGCACTGACTATACCCCTTTGTAACCAGCCTTGCTTTGAACCTTTCTATTTCTCCTGTAGATTTGTACTTAACTTTATAAATCCATCTGTACTCAATGGGTCTCTTTCCTGGTGGTAAGTCAATGATCTCCAGGTCTTGTTACTTTTCAAAGCCTGAATCTCAGCTTGCATAGCATCAACCCATCCAGGGTCCTTAATAGCTTCTGAATAACTATTGTATTCTGTCACAATGGAGGTAGCAACAATATAGCACTGATAGGAAGGGGATAGATGAGAGTATCTTATATAGTTAGACAAGGGATACTACATATTTGTAGTGGTACTGAGGGACACAAAATCCTTCAACCAAGTAGGAGCTTGTTTAGGCCTAGTAGACTTTCTAGTAATAGGAGGAACTCCCTCAGAGGAAGAATGAGTAAGGACTGATTCTTTAGGATCAGCTACATTAATAGGCATACTTAGGAGTTTAGTATAATCAAGTACCTCAGAAGAATCAAGATTCACAACATTCTGCTCCACAGTAGCCTGTACCTCATCTAAAATTACACCTTCTGATGATGTAGTGGTACTTTTGAGTGACAAAGGAGTAGGTTATATGAACTCTTGAACATCTCCCCCTAACTCCTGACATGTGTCTACAAACAGATGTTATGTGGCATGACAATCAGAAGTGGCAAAAGGAAATATATCTTCCCTGAAAATAACATGTCTACTTGTAAAGTAGGATCTGGTAGTTAGAGAAAATAAAATATATCCTTTTTGTACTTCAGAGTAACCCATGTGAACTGCTGACCTTGATCTGGGCATTATTTTATCATGTTCAGTGAGATTCTTAGCAAATACTAGGCATCCAAATGTCCTCAACTGAGACATCATTGATTTGATTCCATATAGCCTTTCAAAAGGAGTGTGATACTCAAGTATACTACTGGGTAACCTATTAATTAGATAAGCTACAGCTAATACATAGTGTCCGTAATACTTAATAGGTATTTTAGCTTGAAACCTTAAAGCTCTTGTTACCTCTAGTAGATGTTTGTGTTTTCTCTTAGCAACACTATTTTGCTGGGGGATATATGGACAAGACCTTTGATGAATAATTTCAAAATCAGTAAACATGTTAGCACACACTGAATTGACAAATTTTGTGCCATTGTCAGATTTTAGGTCCTTGACTTGTTTGTCATATTGATTTCTAACATGCTGAAAAAACATTTGAAGAGACACACACATATGAATTCTGTTTAAGCAGAAATAACTAGGTCATTTTGGAGAAATCATCAACTATTGTAAGAATGTACTTATTGCCATCAAAGTTAGTTGTATTATAGGGTCCCCAGATATCAACATCTATCAAGTCAAAACAGTTATTACTTCTGATACTACTAGAAGGAAAAACAAGTCTTGTTTGTTTGGCAAAGGGACAAAGTAAGCACTTAAACACTTTACACAAGCTTTGTTTATTTATATCAAACATCTTAGCAAGTACTATTGAGGACACATGTCCAAGTCTTTTATGCCATAGCTCTATATCTGACTCCTGAATCTTTGCATGAACTTTATCCATAATAAATGTAGTCTTCTGAAAAATCACTGATATTTCTTTGAGTTAGTGTGCTCCACAACAGGTATAGACCTCCTTCTTCTTTATCAACTTCCTTCACCTTCTCAGTGTAGAGCTTTGGAGAACACAGAATTCAGGAAAGAAGGAGATTGAACATCCTAACTCCTTTGTGATTCTGCCGATAGACATGAGATTATACTTGAACTCGGGTGTATGAAATACATTGGTAATCACACTTCTACTTGATAAATTACAAGAACCAATATGAGTCACTTTAGTAGTACCACAATTTGACAAACAAACATCTTTAGGAACAACCAGCTTTGACATAGAACCTTTTGTCAGCATATCTAGACTGGAAATCATATAATTTGTTGCACCTATATCTACAATCCATACTTTACTATTTACATTAAAAATAAGGCTTTACTTGCTGAATTTTTCATATTACAATGAGATGTAGTGGCCTCTGATTTTTGATTCATCATGTTGAGAATATGTTCATATTGATCCTTTGTGAATATATAACCTTGAAGTAACTGCCTGATATCTTTCTCATCTTGACTTATAGGCTTAGTATGTGTAGTCACCTCAACTAAAGCTCCATTAATACTTTGTTGATGATCAGATGTCCTTCCCCATATTGGTGTATAAGCATCACTCACATTTATGTTTAGATCATAAGAGAAATGAGCTTGAACTAGTTGCTGAGTTTGACCAGAAGAACCTTTCGAATCAACGTAAGCAGTGTTTGCACTTTGTACCTTTCTCTTAGACTTAAAATCAGGTGGATATCCAACAATTTTATAATAAAACTCTTTGGTATGACCTTTACACTTACAGAAATCACAGATTAAGAGTGTATTTTTCTTGAACCTCTGACTAACACCTGAACTATTATTAACTTTAGAGTACATAGCAGCAAACTCTAAGGTAGAAGAGTTTAGTCCCAAATTACTAATACCTGTAACAACAGATTTTTGGCTCTCATCTCCTACTATCATGGCATATACTTGATTGATAGTTGGTAGTGGATCTATCGTGAGAATCTGACTCCTAGCTAGATGATATGACTCATTTAGTCCTATTAAAAATTGATATAGCTTTTGTCTATTCATGTGAGCTACAAACCCTCTAGATTTCTCACAGTTACAATAGGGAGAAGGCACTAACACTTCAAATTCATCCTATAAGGTTTTTAGCCTAGTATAATATACAGAAACAGAAGCAGTACCCTGCTGTAAAGTGGCAATATCTTTGTGTAAACTATAGGTCCTTGATCAATCTACTCTATCAAATCTCTCTTGCAAATTAGTCCACACATTCAAAGCACTTGATGCAAATGCAATTCCACTTAGTAAACTCTTTGCAACTGAATTCATTAACAGGATAAAATAGCATTCACCCTTTTCCATTGCCTCCACAATTCTTCACCATACATTTCCTTCCTGCATATTCCATCAACTAATCCTAATTTGTTCATTCCTAACAAAGCTAGTTTAATTGATCGATTCTATAAGGTGTAGTTCTCCACACCAAGCAGCTGAAATGAGATAATGCTAATTCCACTAACATCAGTAGGGCTAAGAAATAGAGGATGGTTATAGTCAATACCTTGTCCTTGTATGAAATTACTATTTGAAGAGAAAGGTATACCAACTAGTTAAGAATTGTTGTGGTTCTGATTGAGATTCTGAGATGAATCTAGTATTGTTTCACCTGACATTTCTTTAATTTCTGGAAGTACTAAATTCCTTTGAAATTTTATTGCGGAAGTAAATGTTGAATGTAGATTTCAGCTTCAATGGAGCTTCGATCTGCAGATCAATCTTAAAATTGGATGAATCTATGAATCTAGTTTCAATTCTTTGACTCAAAAACCAGATCACTTCTCACAGTAATCACTGTGACAAAGCTCTGATACCATGAACGTAAGTGGGGAGTCTGCAAAAGAAGAAGAAGAAGAAGCAACATATCTATTGAATAATTAATCTCAAAGCTCACTGATTACAATAGCTAACTGTTGTATATATAGCAGTGGTTAGTTTGTAACTAAATTTGTTATCTAACTAATCTGTTGAATAGTTAGTTATAATTACTAATCAATAATTGACTAATCTACCCTTGCTTCTAACTAACTTCTCATTAATACACTAATCTTCTTATTAACTTTTATATCACAACACATTCATTAGAAAGTAATTTGACTAAATTATCAGTATTTATTACTCTTCTTTAGTTAACACTTATCTCTTTTACAACACATTAATATCTCTACACATTTTTGACCAAAGATAAAGATGAAAACAAACAACTAATTATACTTTTTTTAAAAATAATAATTATATAGGATCATCTTTTTTAATAAGCACGACAGTAAATTGGACTGGAGAAAGTAGATGTATTAATTGAAATTTGAGATTATTTGGCCTAATTTTTCTTCGTAAAAACAAGGTATATGTTTAGGTACAATCACACAGTAAACTCAAGCAATTTTTCTTCCAAAAGTGTGGCTTTGAAGTTTGAAGAGAGGGAATCCGCAACTCGCGCTAATTTTTTTCTAAAAAAATTCAACCCCCCAACCCGTATCTGCATAAAGCCAAATTCGTCCCGCCCCAGTTGCCATCCTCAAGTTTTTTTTTAATCCATTTAAACGTACGTGATTTAAAAGGAATCGCATATTTTCTTTTTCTTTCTTATCACTTAATTAGCTTGATTAAAATATTATTACAGTTCACTTTCATTGATATTAACGGCAAGCTAACTGCTAACATGCTTCTATGTAAAAATAGATCAGATCGAACTTAGTAGTTTTAGGAAACTTACGGGTTAATATAGGTTGATTATTGGCTATTATATTCGTGCATTGCTTATAATTACTCGATACATAGGCGTTGAATAAAGTTGTTTCTTCCATATATGTCTTTGATGCCTGAGGAATTAATTTAGAACCATTTTGTGAATGCTCCTCTAGTTCCTAAATAAGCTCGTTTTCTTGATACCATAATTGGAAATAGTACTCATTCCATAATTTTCCAGAGTTGTTCCTGGTCAAAAGCTTGTATACGGAAGTTGTTATCACAGTGCCTTTGGGGTTTGGTCTCCATATAGCAGTATCCCTGAATGTTAGAAAAGTGTAGGTGCATTTTAGAAGATACTCAATGTCTTTTGTTACCTCAAAGGATATGGATTTTGAATTTTGAAACCCCCCACTCCATAATTTGATATGAAGTCTCCAATAGTAGTGATGCTATTCTCATCCATATGAAGCGGTCCATGGATTAATTCTCTAATAGTCCTGCCATTTGGTAGCCATCTATCGTACCAAAAAGAAGTGGACAATTCATTTCAAGAACCCATTCCATACCTAATTTACAAACGTTCCATTCTTGCATCAGGTTTTTTCATAACCTGCTATGGAACTTTGCTATGTGACTATCAACATTAAGCGTCTCATCCTTAGTGTATTTATTTAGGAGAGTTGATGTTCATAGAGTATTAGGGTGTTTAAAGGCTTTCCAAGCAAATTTTGTCAATAAAGCCAAATTTTAATGTCCGTACGTGGTGCTCCTAATCCACCTTCCAGTTTCCTTTGTGTTACCACCTTCCACTTTATCGTGTAAAGCTTCCTTTTATCGCTTGTTTACCCCATATAAAATATCTTGGATTTGATCAATTTTCTTGGTGATGTAGTTGGATAGTTTCGTAAATTACATAATATGCGTTGATAGATTATTGCAAATCATTGACTCCATCAACATTATCAAAAACAGAGTGCAAATGCAAATTAAACATTGTTTCAGACAAGGAAACCAAGTTGTAGACTGGTTAGCAAAGTTGGCTTCTACTTCTCACCACCAGATGCTCATCACCCAATTTTATACCATTCTCCCTAGACAAGCTAAGGGTCCCTTTCTACTAGACAAATGGCAAATGCCTAGTATTAGGAGCAAATATGATAGAGCAAATTTCTTTGTAAGCTAGTTGTTTTCTTCTTCGTAGATTTATAGAAGGCTCTGTAGTAGATTTTGTAAGCCTTCTGACTTTTATGAGTGATTGCATCAATCAAGACTCAGTGTTGTATTGAGGTCAGGTCTAGCCCCCTTTGCTCTTTTTTTCCGCTAATACAACACAATCCTATTGGGGTAATTGATTAAAAAAGAAACATGCCTTGGCCAGGGTGTTTCTTCCTACTATGTTTAAAAGGAATTTTTCTTATTCGACAATTAGTGTGAATGGTCTTTAATTTATAACTTTGTTACTGCTTGTTCAAATTTGGTTTGCGAAAAAAAAAATCCTTATTTGGTAAATGAGTTTCAATGGTCTTTATGACCTTAGACTGCTTTGTTCTTCAGTGACATTTTGAGATGTTGGAGTGAAGAGAAAAAGTCATCTTAAATATTTTTATATAAACTCTTGTAGTGCCAATAAGAAGGCAGTGGAAATAAGAGTAAGAAAACGTTTAGAAAGTAAATATTTTGTCTTCTCATTTTGTGTTGTTGGGTTTTCTTTAAAATAAATTTGTGTTTCTAAATCTTAATTTAATAGAAGTTGAATTCTAGGAATACACTTTAATGGTGAAATATCTTTAACAATAGTGTCATAGGCACGCCACCTCAAGCTATGAATTTTTCATGATTTACAAGAATTTTTAATACCTTGGAGCTAGGAAGTTGAATTCTTCTCTCTCTAGGGCAATTTTTTGGACTTGGGGGTGAATTACGACCTTGAGATGCTTTTATAATGTTTCCATGTGCGCTATCGTGCAGTGACATCTTGGTCGCGCAGCAAGGTAGAAGCCATTGCCTTTAGTGCGCTATCGCACATCTGATACTTGGTTGCTTGAGCATTGTCTAGTAAAATGGGTATAACTTCTTGCACAAATATCATATTGACAAACAGTTGATTGAGTTGAAAAATTAAATTTGCAGATCTTTAATTTGATCGGAATAATCAATGCAACTCTTCATATTTTAGGAGATATGCTTGTTTGAAGTTAGACATTGAGCAAACTCAAACAAAAAACTGTGTTGGTAGCTACGGAAGCTTTCAAACCAATTTGTGCTAGAGTTTGCTTAGAACCTTAATTCACATTCCAACTCAGTTCTTCTCATATTTAAGATTTTACCTTTTCACTTTGATACAATTAAATTCATTGGGTTCGAGTTTAATTCCATGCGTAAAACAATTCAAACCATTGCTCGAAGGTACGAAATGTTATACCATGTGTCACCTTACTTATTTTAAAATTATTGTTACTAAAGGTGTTGTGTAACTAAACTAATAAATTTCCCTTTTCAGTGATTCACTTACCTTTGAGTATTGTTGTTTAGTTATGAACTTAAGATTAATGAAATATTTTCTGGTAAAGAATGTAGTGGACCTTAAGAGAATTATCCAAGTCAAAATTCACTTAATTTTAGCTTTTAGCTAAATAGTTAGTGTAATGGCTATATTAGTCAATCATTCAATAATTATTTTTCCAATATGAATTTTTGGATAACTATTTAAAATGGCTATTGAAATTTGAAAGAGTATCCGCCATGCTTGCATCATTATATTTGGTTTTTATGTATTATTGTAACTGATATATGCAAAAGATGTAGCTAAATGTAAACTGTAAGCATATCAATACAAAATTATTTCTATTAACTAAATTATGCTTTTTAAGAACTTTTTGTCATGGGTTTTAGGAATTCTGACTAAACTAAGATTTATTTATCATATATATATATTTTTAAAAACAATTATTTGGTTGTTTCATTATTATATGTAGCTTATTATAATATATAATAATTAAGTTCTTTATCGTTGAAATAATTATTACTATATGAATATGTGGATGCATAACCTAAAAAGTGTATGATTGATTGAATATACGACAACGTATAACGACATACATATTTTTAATGAGTTAAAATAACAATTATATTTGTTGTTATATTATGTAATTTGTGCCATCTAAAATAACATGTATGCCTATTTTATGAATAATACATATTCTACTTGTGCATAGTCTTAATATTCTATTATTGAAAAACATTAGTAAATTGACAAAATTTGATTTTGTTTTAACCTATCAAATACAAAATGCAAATGAAATTCAATATTTGTAAATTGTTTAGTGTTCGCCCGAAAAATCTTTAAAACTTTTCTTTTGGACAAATAGCAAAAGGAATAATAATAATTAGGTTTTCTTTATTTGTCGAGGGTACCCGTTGGGAATAGAAAAAAACAATAAAACATGCCGTTTCATATAACAATCAGGTATTAAAAGATAAAAATTAAATGTGAACAAATCATTCTCATATATCAGAATAAATCATAAAAATATTGCTTAATTAAGTGTGTGTTTGGTTCAAGGGATGAAATTATTATTTTTTTGTTTTGGAAAATAAGCTATTTAGTACTTGTATACCTTTTTTTATTTGGCAAATAAATTAAAAAAATATCACCCCAAAATATTATGTAGCCTAATGAATAATGAAGTTGGACTGAAATTTATTATTTCTACTATTTTGTTTTGAAAAGTCAATATTTTTCATTTTCAAACAATTTATATGTATAATGTATTTACTAAACTACTCAAAAACGCGATGAAATTCATTATTGGACCAAATATATCCCCCTTGAGAAAATGAGAAACAACTATATATAAACCAGTTTTCATCATCCTTTTTTCACTCACTGAGTCTTCCCTGTATACAACTTTTATATTTTCATATAAAATTCCTTGTATATTTTCAGATGGCAGAGAGAGATAACGGCGATGCAGCTGCGGTGACGGTGACTGTTACCCCAATTGTGGTTCGATATAGGGGTGTTAGGAAGAGGCCGAGGGGGAGGTACGGAGCTGATATTACAAACCCCATCCAGAAGGTACGTGTCTGGCTTGGAACTTTTGATACGCCCGAACAAGCAACAAGGGCTTATGATACCGCGGCCAGGATGTATCGCGGCTCTAAAGCCAAACTTAATTTCCCGGATAACGTAGAAATTCCTAATAAAAATGAGGAGAATCTCCATCATGAGCTCAATCTTGACCTCACCCTTGCTCTGCCAGGGAACATGTGAAATAGTTTAATTTCCATTTTAGATTTTTTTTTGTAAGAAAAAACAATAATACAGAAATCTTTTCGAAGTAATGTTGTATTAATTTAGAAACTTAATTATGTCTGCTTCGTTGTATCAGTTGAATTCTGTTGATGAATTTTTATTTGGTTGCATTGTTCGGGTTTGTTTATGTTCCATTTTAATTCACCCGTGCGCCCGTTGCCATCCCTAAGTCTTTTTATCATTTAATTTAAACGTAAGTGAATTGGAAGGGATCACAGATCTTCTTTTTCTTTCTTAATCACTTCACTTAATTAGCTTGATTAAGACATTATTACATTTCAGTTTCATTGATATTAACTATAAGCTAATAAGCTATAATGCTTCTATGTAAAAATAGATCAGATCGAACTTCAAAGTTTTGGGAAATTTATGAGTCAATATATATATATATATATATATATATATATAGGCCTTCAGAGTAATTATTTCTTCTATATGTCGTTGATGCCTGAGTAATTAACTTAGAACCAGTTTGTGAATGTTCCTCTAATGCCTAAATTAAATAAGCTCGTTTTCTCCTCCAACATATTTTCCAAGTCTATAGTTCATGTGTATGTAACAGGGTACGAAGCAGTGGCGGAGCCATATACACTTAAGGGGTGTCCAACACTTCTTCGTCGAAAAATTACACTGTATAGCTAGATAAAAATATTATATATATTATATTGACATTCATTGACTTCTACGCTATTTAGCTTCTTTATATTTTGACACCCCTAATCGAAATTTTGGCTCCGCCACCGATACGAAGGTTCAAGTCCAATGACAATATAGGTAACTCGCAAGATATAAGATATAAACGATGTGGTCTTCTAAACTTTGATTTATTTGCAATGAGTTTACTTTTCGGAAAATGCAGTTTAAGTTTAATTTATTCCTACCATTACGTATAATTAATCGGGCCTAATTAATTCCCCAAGTTTAATTAACCAATTATTGTTTTCTTATCTCACTTTTACCATCTTAAAAGTACACATTTCATCCCTTCCGTACATGTAAATTTATCTCTCTGTCTTTTCCTTTACTTTGTATCAACATGGAAATTGGAGAGTATTTTGCACAATAGGTAATTACTCTTTTTAGATGTTGACATTTTTTTATTATTTGGATTTAATATAGTATTGAATGTTTTCTACTACTTTGTTGATCCAGTTGTTAATAGTTTTTGAGAATCTAACAGTTTCATTTTCCACTGTTATTCTATGAATATGCGGATGCATCATGCATAACATAAAAAGTGTATAATTCATTGATTATATGACAACGTAAAATGAAATACTTATTTTATTGAATTAGGATAAAAATTATATTTGCCGTATATATAATATGTAATTTGTGCCAACTAAACTAACATTTATACTTATCATATATATAATTTATAATCTACTTTACTTGTGCATAGTTAAAATATTATATTATTGAAAAATATTAGTAATTCGACCGAACCTTAATTAGTTTTAACCTATCAAATACCAAAATGCAAATTAAATTCAATATCTGTAAATTGATTGGTGATCCCCCAAAAAATCTTTAAAAAACATTTTTTTGGATCTCCTTATTTTCTTAACTTGAGTAAAAATTAAAAAAAAAAAAAAAGAAGGACAAATAGCAAATGGAAAAAAAAATTAACTTTCCTTTATTTGTTGAGGTTGGGTGGGGGATGCCCCGTTGAGAAAATAGAAAAAGACATAATAACAGTCAGGTATTAAAAGATATAAATTAAATATAAATCTATGATTTCTTTATTTTCAGATGGCTGAGAGAAAAAAAGGTGATGCAGTTGTACCCTCAACTGAGGTGCGTTATGGAGGTGTGAGGAAGAGGGCCGGGGGGAAGTACGGAGCTGAAATTACAAACCCCTTCAAGAAGGTACACCGGAACAAACTGCTAGGGCTTATGATAGATAGGGTGGCGAGGAAGTATCGCCGCCCTAAACCCATAATAACTAATTTTCCATTGACAAATGATTTTATCGAGGATCAACCACCAATCACCAATGCGGAGGATCTCAATCTTGACCTCACCCAGCTTATGTCAACATTTGTTATCAAGTATCGCATGCATCACATTTTTAGAAGAAATAATTTAATTTCCCTTGTATCATTCACACTCTAGTCTATGAAGCCTTTATCAACAATCTAAGAGGTGTCAATGACAGGTTAATGGCTACCACAAATCAAATAAAGGAAAACTAACTCAAAGCTGAAAAGATAACTGCGGTATCCTCCGAAAATAGGAAGGAATCACCAACTAGCTGGAAGCAAATAGATCCTCAACGGTGCGCCTGTTGATGATCTCTAGTATCTGTCTCTGCATCATGAAACTATGCAGGCCGAATGGCGTCTGTACGTGGAATGTACGAGTATGTAAAATGTTAGAATGAAACATGCATCAGGGTAGGATCAAATCAACTCAGGATCTCAACTCAAAAGAAGGAACAACTAAATTAAGATGTCTTAGGTTCAAATAAGAATATGATTTAGACAAGACCAATCATATACTACCCAATTCAATCCATTCCAATCCGACTCACAGTACTATCAAGACTTATATGGGAGTTTCTCTTATCCGACAACTATCACTTATGAGCCAGTAATAGTACAAAAGGCCAACGTTGTTGCCACGTCCATTCATACCTTGCCAGGGTAAGAACGAATCAACAATCATGGATCCACGATCAATCAAGTCCTATCATGTCAGGACAGTAATTTGGGAAACATTCGACTTTAATGATCCAATCCTCTCCTACGTTTGGCGACGTAGTTATTGGGTTTGAGTTATTACTTAATCTTACCCAATTCGGTGCTCGATACTCCTCTCAAGACTCAATGCTCATAAAACTCTATCCAATCAGTTCAATCTAATCATATCGACAAGTCTCATGTGGACCCCTATCAATTTATCAATTTTATCAATATCAAACCTTTCAACAAATCATACTATCCAATTAGTCCCAATTAGGGCTGTTCACGGTTTTGGTTAAAACCAAAACCAAACCGAAAATTTAACCAAACCGAATAAAAAAACCGACATTCAGTTTGGTTTGGTTTGGTTTGGTTTTAAATTTGAATAACCGATAATATTTGGTTTGGTTATGGTTATAGTAAAAAATAACCGAATAAATAACCAAACCAAACCGATAATTATATACATAAAAATTATAATTATTTATATGTATAATATTAGCTTTTCATAAATAATTAAAAATATTTTATACCTTTTAATTATTAATTTAATTTTAATATACTTATTATGTCCAACAATCCAAGCCCAATCCAAGCCCAACTCTCTCAACTCTCAACTCTGAAGCCCAACTATGTGAATAGCCCTAGAAAGTAAAAACCCTACTCTTTCTTTTCCTTTTACATTTTCACTTCCAACTATGTGAATAGCCCTAGAAAGTAAAAACCCTACTGTTTTGAGCATTGATTAGTTTGGAGCTTAAGCTAAGGAAGATGTACTTTTGATTATATTATGGTCTATGGATTCTCTAATATCTAGTTAGTTTAGTTTAAATATGTAATTTTTTTATTTATGGACAAAGTTGTTTGTATTTTGGAACCCCTATTTGACTTGCTCTTGTAAATATAAACTACGTTGCAAGTTTGGTGGACCTAATTTGCCATCAACATGTCTTTCCGACAATAAACCGAAAAACCGAACCAAACCGAACCAAACCGACAATAACCAAACCGTGGTTATTATTTTACTTGGTTTGGTTATGGTTTTAGACATTTAAAAACCGACTAAGTTGGTTTGGTTATGGTTTTAATCAATAACCGATCCAAACCGAACCATGAACACCCCTAGTCCCAATCACATCTTTCAAGAGTAGTTAGATATACTTATATGACAACAATAAGTTATGTTCCTATTTTATGCCATTCACATTCCTAGCTATCCTAATTCATGCTTTTCATTCCAATCAATACATATACATAATCATTTACAATCAATATATATATGGATACAGTTTATAAATAACATATGAAAAGTAATTGTTCAAGAATTCAAGTCATGAAGATCATCAATCAATTAATAGTATGTAAAGATATTCTAGGGTTTTAGGAAAATTCAAGAAAACGTTCATGGAGGGTTCAAGTCTTTCACAATTCCTATCCAACACATCTATGGGGCATATGGAAGAACTCAATCCATATTTTAGGTTAGCCTTACATACCTGGAAGAATTCAATTTTTGAAAGACTTTGAAGAACTTGACGAATGCTCTTGGAACCTTACCTTTCTCTTCTCTTGAATTAACTTAGAACTTGAACTCTAGCCCTCTTTCTCTTCTCTAAACCTTGCTCTCAATGTTCTTGGGCGTTTTTGGAGAGAAAAACTCCTTTGAAACTGATATGGGGGTGGAATTTATCCCTAAAAATGCGTCCAAGATCGTATTTATATAATAGGGAATGGTCCAAGTTTCCCTTACTAAAATATGGAAAGACTGGGCAAGTCCGCGATAGGTCCGCGTCGCGGACTTGTCACGTACCTCTCTGTTCGACTGGGCATAACTTTTTACTTCGAACTCCAAAAAATGCAATCTTGGTGGTGTTGGAAATAAGACTCAAAAACCTTTAATTTGATAGGTTATGGTCCACCAATTCGTTATATTTTAGAAGATATGGTCATTTGAAGTTTACCCTTATACGGACTCATCGGAAAACTTAACCGATAGAAATTTTTTGGACTTGTCTTGGTGTTAGAGATCCCTTAGGACCACAAAACACATCTAATACACTTCAAATACTTATAAATTGATCCTAACTCATATATATAACTAGAAGTCACCGAGTTCGATCCTACACGCATATGAAGAATGGTTCGAGTCTTGGCAAAAAAAATTGGGGTGTTACAATTCTACTAGAAAATGTAAAGGAGTTAAGAACCTCACTTTGAAAAAATCACTTATTTTGAATTATAAAAAAATTCCAACAATTCACTTAATATGCACTAGAATAAGTACTTGGCAAGTAAATTAAAAAATATCACTCTAAAATATTTACATGTAATCCTAATGAATAACGAACTTGGTAAGAAGTTTATTTTTTTCCTACTATTTTGATTACGACAAAAATATTTTTTTGTCATTTTCAAGCCATTTGATTAAATGCCATGTAACTAATTAGTGGATCAGACATATCCCCATTGAGAGGGGGGTCTATATAAATCACTCTTCCTCTTCCTTTTTCACTCACTGAGTCTTTTCTATATACAATAAAATTCTTGTGTTTTTCGAAATGGTAAAGAGAGAAAACGGCAATACAGCGGCGGTGACGATAGTTGTACCCCAAATGAGGTACGTTACAGAGGTGTAAGTAAGAGGCGATTTGGGAGGTACTCAGCTAAGATTACAAATATCCAACAGGAACATATCTGGCTTGGGACTTTTTATACGGCGGAAGATGCTGCTAGGGCTTATGATAGAGCACCGAGGATGTATCGTTGCCCTAGAGCCATAACTAATTTCCCGCTGACAAATGAGGGTAACCTCGAAAATGCTAATGATTTTATCGGCGGCGGAGCTGGGGTCCAGGATCAGCCACCAACCAACAATGCGGAGGATCTCCATCTTGAGCTCACCCTTGCCCCGCCAGGGAGCATGTGAAATAGTATAGCATTTCTTAGAAGAAAAATAGTTTAATTTCCCTTTTAGATTTTTATAAGGAAAATATATATATATATATAGGAACCTTTTCTCATATCTCCTGATGATAAAAGTAATGGACTAGTATTAATTTAGAGACTTTTAATTATGTCTTGTTCGTAGTATCATTTTTCTTTCTTTATTGAATTCAGTTGAATGAAAAATTATTTGGTTGCATTGTTTCTATACTCAGTTGACTAGATTTGATTCTCCTGTGACAACGTTTATTCTGTTTGCAAGTACGTATTTATTATGTGAAGTGATATGAGTATAAAGAAGTCAGTTTTGGTCAAGAATGTGGTTAGTTATTGTTTCATTCTTTTGTTTCAGCAGTGACTTTAGCATAAAAGAGTCTCTTATATGTGAGCATTTGATAAGCAAGTTCTCATCTATACACTCTTCTTTGAGGATCATTTTGTTTGTTTATAAGTTTATCGAATGTCAAATGATCAACTCAAAACCCTTTGGAAGATTCAGAATTTATATAGATTGGTTGAAATGTAGGTCCAGAAATATTTTAATGATCATATATATACTAATATACATAAAGTCCAAGTAGCGGATGCCATAAGGTAGGTTGATCCTGCACTGTTTGAAGCTACTTCGTGAATATATAGCACCTATCGAGCAACATCGGTATAGTTGATAAAGAGTTATGCCAAGCTCTACTCCTCCAACATATTTTCCAAGTCTATAGTTCATGTATATGTATCAGGGTAGGAAGGTTTAAGTCCAAGCATTATTATAGTAATATTATGTTAATGCGTAACCTAAAAAGTGTATGATTTATTGATTATACGATAACGTAAAATGACATACTTATTTTTTATTTGAATTAAAATTACAATTATATTTAATGTATATATAATATGTAATTTGTGCCAACTAAAAAAACATTTATACTTACCATATGTATAATTCATAGTCTACTTGTACATAGTCAAAATATTCTATTATTTAAAAAATATTAGTACTTCAACAAAACCTTATTTAGTTTTGACCTATCAAATACCAAAATGCAAATGACATTCAATATTTGTAAATTGATTGGTGATCCCCAATAAATCTTTAAAAACTTTTTTTTTGGGATATCCTTATAATTTTCTTGACTTGAGTAAAAAAAAAAAAGGACAAATAGAAAGAGGAAAAATATTTTAACTTCCCTTTATTTGTTGAGGGTGGGTGGAGGATGCCCCGTTGGAAAATAGAAAAAGACAATAAGACATGGAGTTTCATAATAACAGTTAAAAGATATAAATTAAATGTGAATATATCATTCTCACGTATCAAAATAAAACATAAAAAAATTGCTTAACTAATTAAGTGTGTGTTTGGTTCAAGGGAAGAAAATATTTCTTAATTTTGTTTTGGAAAATAACTTTCCCGTTTAGATTTTTGTAAGGAAAAACAATAATACAGTAATCTTTTTTCATATCTCCTGATGATAGAATTAATGTTGTATTAATTTAGAAACTTAATGTCTTCTTCGTTGTATTTTATTATTTTATTTTATTTAATACTTTTATTTTTCACAAAACATTAATATTTCTCCATAGTAATGACTTAAAAGGTAAAGATGGAAATAAACAACTAATTATACTTTGGATTTTTTAGAATGAAAATTATTTTAGATCATCTATTTTAAGTAAAGACGACAACTAAAATGGACAAGAGGAAGTAGTTATATTAATTGAAAATTGAGATTACTCGCATAAAGCCAAACCCAGCCCAATCATCTCAAGTGTTTTATGATTAATTAGCTCAAATATATTCTTTTTCTTTCTTATCACTTAATTAGCTCTATTAAATTATTATTACAGTTCATTACCATTGATAGTAACCGTAAGCATGCTACTATATAAAAATAGATCAGATCGAACTTCATATTAATTCTAAGGTAATTTACGTGTAAATATAGGTTGATTAGTGGTGTTATTATATTCGTGCTGCTTAATTACTGGATACATCCGTCTTCAATATAAAGTTGTTGTTTCTATATGTCTTTGATGCCTGAGTAATTAATTTAGGACCATTTTTTGAATGTTCCTCTAGTGCCTAATTGTAACAACTCAAAATTCCAACACAAACAGTGATGTATATTATAACCTCCGAGCATAATTACACTGAATTTTGGAAATACTAATAGAATGAAGAACACGTGGAATGGGTACTCCTTCAATTCATCCTTACTCTGAGGTTGGCAAATCACAGTATTTGCCTAAGCATAACAACAATATGCATAAATTCTAGAGGACAACCTTTTTATCTTTACTCAATTTGGATCCCAAGCAAAATAATATAATTAGGCTGTCTAGTTCTTGGGCCTCTTTGTGGTTTAGCCCCAGGCCCAATGGCCTGGCCAGCCTTTGGGATATCCGTGTTCACAACACCAATTAAGCTCGTTTTCTTGATGTCATAATTGGAAATATTCAGTACAGCAGTGCAGACTAATGACCTGTGAATTTACTCCTATATTAATTAATTTTTCATGTTAGCTGGGTGTTCCCGGTTAAGGCTAATGACCTGGATTTCAGTCATTTAATATACTTTTCAGTTGACAATAATGACTTGTTGCATTTTTTTTGCTGGCCTGGATTTTGTTATCTGAGGTAACCATAGTATTAATGTTTTCTGCTTCTTTTTTTACGCCTGGCCAATTTTAATTTTGTCCATGTAAAGTCTTATGCCTAACTCACACCCCAAAAACTAGCTCAAAGGGAGGAGAATTATCCAAGCATTATAAGGAGTCCACCCATCCCATTAACCATCAATGTGGGACTTTTGTCATTCTCCAACAGTCTTATCTGCGATTAGACCCGCCTTCTCTAGCTTGCTCCTGATTACCAGTGTAAATCTTATAATTCTCTGTAGAGAAATTGTTCTTCCAATCAACTTCATTAAAATTTTGAATATTCTGACTTGATGTGGGCCAAGTGTTATAGCGTAACTCATTTGATATGATTTCTTATGTATCTTGTACATTCCGACATCTAACCATTTTGGGGGATTTTGAAATAAGAGTAGCGATGCGCGCTGGTGAGAATTAAAACCAACTTCTTTTCCATCTCCTTCAAATCAGAGGAAGGTTGGAGGTAAAATGTACAAGTAAATAAAAGCAGTTTCTCTCTCAACTCTGTTTTATTTAAGTTTGGTTGTAAAAACTGCAGGGCTTTTATATCTTCCTCAATTGTCAAGTCCTCGTTTGCTTCTTTGCTGTGTCGTCGATCTCAAGCTTTGTAACGTCAATAGTTATGAAATGATCTTTCCAGAAACACTTATTTTCTTTCAAAAGTTTGGTCAAACACCTTAATTTGCACTTTTTTGGAAAAAATAAGTATTTTTTACATCTCAAAAACTTGAGCAAACATGCTATTATATTGAAGTTGCATGTCTTGTAGTATTTATTATGGTAGTCATTTATTATGCCTTCGCTTCGCAGTAATGAACACAGATGATTCTCCTAGATCATCCAGGAAGACAAGCACTGCTTCTTCAATTCCTTGTTTGACTGACTCGATTTGCATCAAATCAGTCATTTTTCAGTCCTCTTTTATCCAACACGCGTCCTACATAATAAGTTTGAAACATCAAGATAACGAGGTAAACCACGTATATATGATCAAGATATAAGGCGATAATGTACTAGAAATATACACTCTTATTAGCTAAATAAATATATTTGATCCCACATTCATTCAGACTTTCGCTCCTTCTTGCGAGTAAGTTCAAAAATTCACATTATGGCTAAAAACAAACTTCAAATGTAATTGAAGGACTCGCATATTAAAATAATTCATTTTATCTCGCAAAGATAAATCATGTGCCTCCCAAGTGCCCAAAAAATATAATACTTGGGGAAAAATAATTCATTTTATCTTGCACATATGGGTAAATGAAGACGTTGGGCTTATGAAGAGGGAAACGGGATACTTGGGACGGATATCTCGGGTCATTTATTTGGATTGTCCAAGTATTTCAGGTAATTAACTTCCATTTTAATAAAAATAGGTAATTAAGTAGATCCAGATGAATATTTTGTCTACTTTTCCCCTAAATTGCATCGTTACTAAAATTTTACGGACCCATTGATGCAAATATGAATAATTTTCACTTAATTTGAAAAATTCAAATTTAACTTAAAATTGGATTCGGAATTTGAAACTAACTTATAACCTTTTTTCTTAATAAAAAGAATATAATCAAACACAACTTCATTTTAAATTTCAAATAAAATTAAACATAATTTATTTATGGTCAAACGCTTACTAACAGCTTGTTTAGATGGTTAGTAAGAACACCACATTTGTTTTTATTGTTTTTTTAATTACATGGTGGTTTGATTTCATGGTTTTTTAACCATGAAAACCTTCACTTTTTGAAACCACCAATTTGGTGGTATTCCATTGTTTACTTATTATTATTTTTCAATTATACCCTTAATTTTTAATAATTTCAATTTACCCTTTATTCTTTAGTAAACGCTACCCTAATATATTTACTACTTTCACTATCATATTACTCATTCTCCTCAACAATAATTTTTGAAGCATCTACACAATCTTGATTTTCCTTGTTCATAAAATCCTCATTCTGGAAATAATCATCTTCAAAGAGGAAGTGGGCCTTCTTTATGCTTCTGGGAGTTACGATCATTTAATCTGATGGTCAAAACTATCTTCTCCGTGATGCAATTTCCAACATTGTCCGTGTTAACTTTTTGAGACTGTACCCTGAGAAAAGAACAACATTCTTCTTAAAAATTCAAATCATTGAAGGAAAAGATTAAGCGAGAAAACATTTTTACAAACATAATATTGTACAATACAATATCATATTATATCATATATTATGAAATCACGAGATATTACCATCCAAATATAGGGTTAGAGGTGGGCCTCTATTGTTAAAATGGGTCCATGAATGACACGGGACCTTTTTGAAGTTAGTGACCACACGAGTCGGTGAAAAGTTCAAAAAGGAATATTGTCAAATAAATAAACCAAAAATCACTCGGAGAAGAAGAAAAAAAGGGAGTACAGGTAACGGCGCCGTGAAGCTGGAAATAATGATTAATGGGGCGCGTGGAATCTCATAGGTCCCACCAGGCACCTTCAGAATAACGTTTACACCCATTTTCCTCATGCACAAATTAATTAACAAGCGGCCAATAAAAAAAGTAATTAATTATATAATATATAGAATAATTAATTGATTTATTGTTTATCTATATAGCTAAAAAGAAAATATGTCACATACATTAAGATAATATCATATTTATAATTTGATTTCCACGTAATTTTCTACCACATAATTTATCTAGAGAGGTAAATTTGAAACATGAAATGACGGCCGGGCTTGTAGTAAGGGTTATAGTAGTAAATAAGGTGACAACAAATCTGCCTGCTATATTGGGCCTGACGCTTTATTAGGTACCTATCCATTAAAATTTTTAAAAGTAAATTATTAAGAAAAAAAAAAAAAACTTGAAATGAAAAAAGTTAGGTGTTGCGTGTCTTACTTTTTTTAAAAAAAAAAATAATAAGGTGTGGTCCACTCCACTCTGATTCTCATCGACTTATTGTTTAATGTGTGTGCAGTGCAGTACTACTGCTGGAAATTCACTGTTTAATGCGTCATCTCATTTTGTTTTCTCACTTCCAATACGTGTTATTTTCTCACTTTCCTGCCAAAAATACATAGACCATCAAAATACGAATCAAATCTGGACAAGTAAGATATAAAATTCGTTTGGGTCATAACTTTTTTTAATTTTTTTATAAAAATATTATTGAAAAATCATAGTTCCATCATAAAAATTTCAAATATAATTTTAAATTTATCTTTGAAATTTGAAAAACACTCGTAATCTTGTTTTTACTTTCACTTTTCCTATCAAAATTCACCCTAAACTTTATTTTTATAAATATAATTTTATTTAAATTATATTTCATGATTTTTTTAGAAAAAATACATTTAAACAACTAAATATATTTCTAAAAATTATAATCAAACACAATTTCAACTTTAGAAATTTAAAATAAAATGAAAAATTATTTGTAATGCTCCCTCTCGTCCAGTGGCGAAGCCACTTGGGGTTAAAGGTTCATCTGAACCTCCTTCGACAAAAAATTATATTATTTATATATGGTTAAAATAAATTTTTATAAATATTTAGTAGATGTTGAACCCCGTTCAACTAATTCATATGTCTACTTCTTCAGTTTTTGAACTTCCTTAGTCAAAATTTTGGTTCCGCCACTGCTCTCATCCATATTGAATGTATTGTTGAAATTTTTTTCATAGTTCAAAATGAGTGAATTTTTCAATGCTCAAGAGAATTGTTAGGGACTTTTTTCAATATTTTTACCTTTCTTTTTAATATTTATGAATATTTAAATGGGTAATAGTGAAAGATAACATTTAATTTTTGTACTTAAATATTTTTATTAAGAGGAGTGTGATGTGTCATACCCCAATGATTAAGTTAATATGGACTAAAAGAAATAGTATGTAGTAGCTCGTATAGGTAGAATGTAACAAAATATTAATTGTTAATTTTATGATCATAAACACATAATTACATAAAATTAAAATTAAAAAATTATTAAAAAGAAAAAAAGGAACATTATTTTAAAACAGATTATAAAGAATAAGACGAATAAATTGAAGTAGATAAAATATTTTACATAGTTACAATGTAAATCAGTTTTTCTACCTCTGCAAAATGATGGTAAAATTTGCGTAATACTTTATCTTTTCTCAACTTTAGAATTTTCCATTTAAAATTTAGTTAATTGTACATTTGTACGTTCACCTACCTTTCAAATTTCAATTGGTTCTCTGCATGAAATATTTACGTAATCTTCTTTCTATTCTTGTTTCTTATCTATGTAGAGCCCACCACATTGCTTGTTTTAAAATATAAAAAAAAAAGTAGCTTTTGGTGACAACTCGAAAATTATTTCATTTTTGTAACGTTTCCTTACTCCTATATAATCTATGACTTGTCCAGTGTTTGCTGCGTTTGCTGGAAATAGAGACATTTTTTTTTCTTTTTGACCAATTCAACACACAATGATTGTGTTACAAATTCTATAGTATTAATTAATTTATCAAAGTTAAATAATTTTAAAGTTAAAACAGAAAAATGTTAAATAATTAAAGCTAAAACAGCAAAATGTTTGACTAACCTATGAGGACAAGACGCCCCATTAATTACACTATACCATATACTTTTAATATTACACCTAAACTGTCATTGTCATTTCCTTTAATATCACACTAAAACAGTCATTATAATCATTTAATTGATACCATTTATCAGCTGCATGCATGCTACTGGTAAATCTTGTTAAAGAGTAGACAGGTGCTACAAAAGATTTCTTTTGTATGAATATCTTTTCTTGGTATGAAAAGCTTTATTGTTTTTTAATACTTTATTGACAGACATTACATTTTTTTAATCATTATGTAATGTTTGTGCTTATTAATTACTCCATTTGGTTAAAGAACTACTCCATCCTTTTAATCAAAATGGTATAAATCTTTTCTTTACATGGATATTTTGTGGAATTAAAATTAAAAAGACTGGACCCACAAATACTGATATATAGATACTTAAAATAATTCAAAATATGTTGGAAAAAATCAAGCTTTAATTAAGCATTCACTAACCTTTTGTTATGTCTTCCTTTAAGCTGTATTTTTTTTTCCTACCATATATTGTGGGGCTTGGATCCATAATGTGATGTTTATAAGTTTCAACCATGATCAAAACTAAATTAAATACAATTCACTTTTTTTTAACTCCTTTGACACTCATATATTTATAAACGTTTGTTGAATGTCATAATATATATACAAGTCTAGACAAAATATTTTGTGTTATTGCATGTAATTTAATTGTGTATTAACATTATAATGCACTTAAATTCATATTATATAACCTACATATAGCCCCACCAATACCCCATTCTCATAAAGCCAGAAAAATAAGACCTTATCCCTTAATAACCCTAAATTCTGGGGATTAATTTCTTGGTCCCCAAAAAAAGAAAAAGTTCTTGGTCCCCCAATACCTTCAATGGGTTACATTCTATCAATCAAATACCTTTCTACTATAATCTATTTTGCAGTCTATTTTATGACTTATTTTTTAACGTTACTACTGTTTTTTCTTGTACGTACTCTCAATAAAATGGACCCAACCTAGAATTACGAGACATATATTGAAATAAGATTGAATTTAATGGTGTACATATTTACTATTTTTTTATAACGTTACTATTCTTTTTTCCTAGTTGCATTCTGGCGTACATAAAATTTATTAAATTAATTCTATTAGAATAATTGTATGTTTTAGTGTTTCCATTACAAAATCAACAAAGAACGTTGGAAACAAAACAAAGTTTTTGTGTTCGAATTTCTTAATTAGTACTCATATGAAAGAAGTAGTAGCCATGTCAGAATTTTCAGAGATTTAAAATATAAAAAATTTAAACACATAAAAAGGTTTGAGAAAATTTAATATCTATTTTATATACATTAGAAAGATAATTTTAAACATTAATCATACAATATAATTTATCAGAAATTTTTGATGAATCCCTTTTACTCACCCCCCGCCCCCACCAACACCAACACCACACACACGATTTAGAAGAATTCATAATACAAGACTAAAGCCCTGAAATTTTACCAAAATGTATAAGTGGTACCACGAAATTAGTACCGGTTTTTATTGAATTGTAGTTAATACTCTCTCAGTCCACCTTTACTTTATTATTTATTAGTATATATTAAAAATAATTATCCAATTTTATTTATTAAATTTAAAAAATTAAAAAATAATTTATCATTTTGTATTCATATTATTTTAGTTATTAGATATTATTCATTTCCCAACACTTAAATAGCTTATATTTAATAAAGGTGATATGATATAATTATTCGATTATTTTATTATTTTTAAAAAAGTTTATCAAATCAAATATGAACATATAGTTAGACTCGTGACACGAATTCGAATTTAATTAAACTCTAATATAAATATCGATCACCCGATAGAGAAATAAATAAATAAATAAAATCATAGGTTTAATTTATTCAAAAATGCAGAAGTGGCACCGAAAGTGTGGGTTTTGGTGGTTGTTTTTTTTGCCAAAAATAAAGTTGTAGCCCTAAACAGTAGTAGAAGTTACACTGATTTTCATCAAAATATTAGTAGTTCGCCTTTTCTTGATTGGATTTTATACCCCACACTTTTTATTCCTTAAACACAATTTCTGTCAATCATCCACCATTTTTAAATCTATTTAATTAGAGCATTCCATGTAATGGATAATTAATAAACAAACTAAGTTAATATCTTACCAACACGTACTCACAATCAAATGGACCGCACTTACCAAGTTCTGTAGTAGCAGAAAGTGTATTGTAATTAGAAAAGTAAAATGATACAATAACATTGTAACTTAATATCCTGCGAGATATTGAAAGTAGTTTTAGGTGTAAAAGAATTTTCGCTGAGTACATTATTGTCTTAAGGTTACTTTACATTTTAATTTGTACTATATGAAGAATGAAATAGGCAGATCTTTTGATACTACGTAAGATTTTCACCCTAATTTAAAATAATAATAATACTTTTCTGCTTTGACCTTTTTTCCATACTGAACTAATTGTAAAGCTCTTCCATGCCCACCTGAAAAGGTGAAATTAAAGATAATGTCTCGAAGCTCTAAGTTAGGACCTTATGTACTGTTTTACACAGCAGTAATTATAGGTTTATTTTTTTTCTAAAATCATTTTTGATCTAACGATTCGTACATACATTTTACTAACGTTATCCTAATAAGACAGTCGGTGATAGAATAATCCATCATATTTGATTATTCTTCGATTGAAGTAAATGCGCAAATTCAATTCTACGTAATAATGAAATTAGACCATAAAGTACTCACATGTACTATAATTTTATGATAATTAAGCGTGCTACAAAAAGATAAGAGAATTAGGATTAAAAAAACAGGTATTTACATAATAATGCTTCCTCCTAATAACACAAATATCTCAAGGAAACTTCTGCTTTTTTTCTTCGTAGTCATAGGAAAATTAGGTATTACCTTTCTCTCAAAAGCTTGAAAATAGAGAGAATGACAAAGTGATAAAAACGAAAAAGGAATTTTCCGCCTCCTCACATCCACAACGGTGGCGGTTCATTCAAGTCAATAGGTAACCCACGTCTCACAATCCCAAAATACATGGCCGTGGAACCACCATCACTCTCTTTCGCCGGCGAAACGCCTGCAACCGGCATGTTCATCTCCGGCGGCGGACCTACTTGTAGAAACTCCCCAATGATAAGCCTGCGTCCGGACGGCGATGTCCACCGGTGATGATCAGAGGGTAGGTTGAGATCGAGAGGTAGAGGAGGAGTGACGGCGGAAGAAGGAGGCGGGGGAGGAGGAGGAGGGAAGTTGGTTTTGGCTTTAGCACCGCGGAGAGAACGGGCGGCGCCGTCGTAAGCGAGTGCGGCTTCTTCTGGAGTGTCGAAAGTGCCTAACCAAACACGAGTTTTCTTCCAGGGGTCACGAATCTCTGCGGCGTAACGACCCCAGGGACGCTTTCTCACTCCTCTGTAGTGACCTTCACGAGTTGAAGCCATGGAAATTGCTGTGGGAGTGGAGAGAGGGAGGGAGGAAAAAGGGGGGAATTTAGAGAGAGAAAAAGAGTGTGCGTGTTGTGTGTGGGGGGTTTTGGTTTTGGGGAGCTAAAAAGAGTATATTTGGGAAGCAGTCGTAATAAAGGGGACCCACGGAGACACCCGTAATCGTCGGCTGGACGGCACGACCTCTATCCTTAAATAGGCAAATATTTAGGTGCACACATATGGTGTCTTTGGTGGCAAGGAAAATGTTTACAAAATGTAACCGATTTTCTTACATGACATTTTTCTTTTGTATTTGTTACCTGACTATCAAATATTAATTTGTTCGATGGTGATCAATTCTCACTTTCAATTCTAAAGCTGTGGTCTTACATTAATTTTATTTATTTATTTATTTATTATTTTTTATTCATTCTTAAAAGCTTCTATCTTTTTAGGATTCTCGGGTTGAAAGCGAGTGTGTTTACCGTCCAAATGATTCACTTTTATTTTAATCTATACATTAATTATACACTCTATTGTATATTGAGATGTGTAATAATAATATCATAATTTTTTATGTATTAAAAATATAAATGTTTGTTTTTTAATAAAAAATTTCAATACATGCTTTCAATTGGTTAATGATTTAAAGTAAACACCTGATATAGATAAATTTTCGATTTTTTTATAAAATATGAATAGTATATTTTTTTTATTTAATATAATTCTAATCCATTCTAATTTATGCAATGACTAATGATGTAGTCTTTGTTCTTTCAACTAAGGGTGGGCATGGTATGGTAGATACCGAATATTATATCGAAATCGAAGTTTTTAACACCGTGATTAGAGTTTTATAATATTTGGTATGGTATTTGATATACATTTTTAACAAGTTTGGTATTCGTTATGGTATTTGATATTTATAAATAAAAAAAATTGAAATATCGAATACCATACCGAAGTATATAGTTACATAAAATTCATATATATGTAACTATATAATACTAGCAAATTTATAAAATAGTACCTAATTATTTAGATGTTGAAATTTTGGTTACTCTATCTTTATTTAAATGTTCTTTTTGGGTGACTATTTAACAAAGAGAATTGTTTGTACTTTATTTTGAATATTTTTTACATGTATAAGGTATTAGTATGATATAATTAGACATTTTTTGAAAAGTCAAAATCATAATTATTTATTTTACGAATATATATAAGTTGAAAACTTGGAGTTGACCAAACTATGATAACCGATTTATCGTACCGTAAAATATTAAAATCGACCCATACCAAATTAATTTGATATGATAATAATATAATATTTTCAAAAATCGTAAATCAAAATTACCGAATCAAACTTTTTAATACCGTATCCTACTTGCAACACTGTTCTAATTAAGGTAATTTCAATTAATCTTTTATTTCCACCCACGTTTCTTATGAGACTCTCTCTGAGTATTGATATTGATAAGATTAAGAAACAGACCGAAGTCAAACTACAACATGTAATACTATTTTCTTAAATCATATTTTTAACCTAGTTGAATTCCACTGATCATAAATTGATGGGTATATAATTAGTTGCACCCAAATCACGTGGCTTAATTTGATTCTAGAAAATTCATGTCTACAATTGACCTTTCTCTTTTCTTTTTTCCAATCGAAACTGTGAAATTTTGACGGAGCAGTTGCCCTTCATTTAGAAAATTAAAACACTCTAATCTCCATTATTTGTTTTAGGCTTACTAACACTTCTAGTCTTTCAGTTGTTGAGAATTTGGTTATAGTCTCCATAATGTTTGACTAAGTGTATTAAATATTTAATTAATTGAATTATGTATTTTTGATCTTTCTGGTTTTGAATTGTAATAAACTTATCATAACTATTAATTGTTCCATCATTTAAGTACTCGTGCAATGTCAAAATTGTATTGATACTTATAACTAATGGAGATATAATTTTGTAATCAAATGTAACATACTTTCTATATGAAATTATGAAAATATACATTACATATAAAAATAATTATAGATTATTTATATTAAGTCATATATCATAAAAACTGGATGTAAGATTTACCTATAATTTAGACACAACAGATGTTGTGGTTCCGTTGTTATATTAATAGTATACTTAAGTAATACCTCTCTATCTATACAGGAAAAATTAACTTGATTTCAAGGTATTAATTTGATTTTTTAAATAAATAACAATCATAATAATATATATAATATACTATAGCAAATACAGAGTAATAGAGAAATTTTAATATGAGATTTCAGTTTTTTCTCTGGAAAGAAACTATAATTAAATAAGTCCTAAATATTTCCTACATTTCATTTTACGTAATGGTGCTCGACACAAACGCGATAAGGGAACCGCACGTCTAGTCGTTAACTCTTCGCACCGCTGCTGCTGTTTCTAGGACCAATCGATGCAGCAAAGATGCAATAGCTGGGAACAAAAAAATCATAAAAACGAAAGAAGAACTTATTATATAAAATATATTATTTTATACTTTACATAACTAATATTAATTCGTGTAAGGTATTTTTTTTCCTCACACTACCACAATAATAATATATTTAATAAAATTTTATTTAGTAAAATTTGAAAAGAATAAAAAGAATATCTTAATTCTACCTTTTTTACACTAGTTAGAGGATATTTCCAAAGTTTGTGACGCTAAAAAACGGAATTAAATCGACCAATTTGTCAATTGTGAAAATATATTTTTTATTATTTTTAAAATATTATGCTGATATCTGGTGATATAGGTCATAGTTGAGCTAGTACAATAATATATATTATTAGTATTATATTATATAAACTAAAATGAGAATAGAGGGGGTTATGTATGATTTGTCATATAAGTAGGTGGAGTGCGTATAGAAAAAGAGAGGCGCTGGCTGACAGGACTTTCCACACACATGAGTAGGCCGTGTTATTTTGTCTCTCTATTTGTGTGTTCCTTTTATTTTTTTTCTCGTTGTACGTTATCCATTTTAAAATTTGATTCATATAAATTTTCATCAGGCAGGATTTTTTATGAGGAGTAATATTTTTTTTAAAAAAAATGTATATACAAAACTTGAGTTTGAGACTCATGATTAA
This sequence comes from Solanum dulcamara, assembly GCF_947179165.1. Taxonomy (NCBI): domain Eukaryota; kingdom Viridiplantae; phylum Streptophyta; class Magnoliopsida; order Solanales; family Solanaceae; genus Solanum; species Solanum dulcamara. The sequence goes on from NC_077247.1 coordinate 47,475,366, forward strand.
AAGGGAGCAGCCCATTTAATACATCAGGGGTACATTTGTGTGCTTTGTTTGGTACACAGAAAATAGTAATTTCATGATAAATTTAGAGTTAATTTTATTTTATGTTTAATTTGAGATATTAATTAAATAAAAATTATTTTAGGTCATTTTCAATTCATGCCAAATTTTACACCAAATGCTATATTTGGTGCCAAATTTAATGCTAAACTATTCATCACACTAATTGTCCTATATTAATATTTTATTATATAATATTTTAAATTAAATAGTATATAAATTGGTATGTTTTCATTAAAAAATTTATTAGTTTTACGTGATATATTTATAATATTAATTTTAGATTAAAATTTTAATTTTTTTATATATTATTTTCCTTTACTTGAATTTAATTTATGTTAATTCTACTATAAATTTGAATTGGATATAAGTACAATTAACCTTGATAAAAATTAAATTTGCAAAAATATAAATTGATGGATAAATAATACAATGTACTTTAGAACTATCGAAAATAATAAACATTCAACAAACTTTTTCGACATAAGAAATTAAGGACAAAGAAATTCATTTTGAACTACGTAATGCATTAATAGAGCATTTATGGGATCACCGTATTGATCTTGGAAGCTTAATATTCATGTAGAACTTAAAATAAAATTTATAGTTGTGTAATATTTATTTAATTTTATTTCGTTAATGATTTCACATTTATTTGTGTTATCCATTATTATGTATAATATGTAATATTTGTTAGAAATATATATTATTTAAAAAATTATGATATAAAATAATTTTATATTAAACGTCTATAATTTAAAATAATATAAAAATTATATAGAATGCTTTTTAAAAATAATTTTATTTTATGAAATAAAAAAATGTAAAAGAAATAAAAAATAATAAATAAAGTAAGAAGTAACAATATAATAATAAAGAGAGAAAAAATATTTTTTAATATAAAATTTAGTACAATCGATTGAAATTGATTTATATCAAATTTAATGTCAGCGTAGGAGATCCCCTTGCAGATTAATGTGATTATTTTTCCGGACATAAAATAATTTTATGAAATATTGTAACACATGGATATTCTTACTTATCCTTTTCCCATTTAGGGTCCTATCCAATGGTGGAGTCTTACATCAGCCCTATTAACCTAGAGTCCCTATACCCTACTATTTCCCCTCCCTGTACGGCGCCTGTTCAGCGGCGCCTCCATCCTTTTTTTCTTTATATTTTTCAATTGTTTATTTATTGCATCATTTTCAATATGCTGACACCCATATTTTTATGCACGGGAAAATCCCTTGTCGCTACGTGTGTAGAACGCTCTATGATAATGAAGGCCCCCTACGCTATGCTAAAGCATTGCACCCTTTTTGTAACATTTTAGTGCAGTATTAATGATTAAAAAATATGTATATATATATATATTCGGGTGACTGAGAGTTGGTAGTATATTTTCTATTAAAAAATGTTACTCAATTTGTATATTTGTCATGAGAGAGGTCAAATCAATTATTTCATATCAACGTCTTTATATACATTTTTTATATAGGACGTATAATTTATAAGCTATTGTGTTGAATTTGATTTATTCGGTACACACGTACAAGATTGCAATTGCGGATTCCGAGCAGTAAGTATTACTGTGCAAATAATGGCGGTAAAGAAATGAACAAGAGAGAGTAGTAATTTGGGTAGGGATGCGTTGTCAAGAAACGAATGGATATATAGGTATAGGTACAAACAAACAATAAATAAATAAATCGTTTGGTTAAATAAGTGGTTATGAGTGAAAAAAAAAGTCAGGGCAGCACGTGGAGGGGTGTTAGGAGTAGGTGGTGTCTGAATTGAGGAGACAGAGGAGTAGATGTTGGGGTTTAGGGGCCAAATGTGGGCTTCTCTTTACTTTGTTTGTCAATATTTCTTAACTTTATTGACTCGAGCTGTGGTGGACCAGAGCCAAAGTCAGGATTCAGGAGGGAGAGTCAGACTCAGACAGACAGACACAACAACTCAAAATACACCGCACAGTACAGAGATTATGATTTTCTGCTGTTGTTGAATGAGGTCACTGTGTATGTGTATCTCTTCCCTTTCTCTGTTTTTTGAGTGTTGCTTTGGTTTTCCTGTTTAACCACCACACCACACCACACACACACACTGTCTTATCACGCGCATCTTTCTGACCTCTTTTTAATTCAAATACAAAGGATTTTGGCTATTACTCCCTCGCTTTCACGTGTATTGTTCAAATTTAAAAATAAAAGAAATATATTCCTTCGATTTTAGTTTGATTGTCATGTTTTGAATTGACATAAAATTTTAAAAAATAAAGAAGATTTTTTGAACGTTATAATCTTAAATTTAAGATCTATGTATTTAAGGGGTTGTTTGTCGAGTGTATTAACAAAAATAATTGTTTGCAACAAATTTGTGATAGAAAAATATATTTCAATTACGAATAAAATATGTAAAAACATAATTTCATTGATAAAATATGTGGGTACAAATATGTTTGTTCCTTTGATTTTTCTCTCTGAATTTTTTCATAATCCGTGGATCGTTAGTGGCGTATTTCTCGAATTAGAATGATTTGAATTTGATCTCCATCGAGATTCGAAAATCGTTAGTGGCGTATTTTTCGAGCTAGCTAGAATGATTTGAACTTGATCTCAATGAAAGTATTTGTGGATCTTCTTTTAATATTTGATAGTTTGACATATTTTGATACCTTTATGAATATTCTATGAATTTGTGAATTTTCAGGATGTCTTTTCAAAGGAATATAATACCCTTTATATAGGCATGAATTATGATTTATGGTACAGCAGCCTCCAAGAAATCCTAACTGAAATAAGACTATCTTGTAGAGTCTTACAAGATTTCGATGTCTACAAATTTCTCTTACTTCATTGCTCGTCAGAGTGTAGATTTGATGAAGCTCAAAGACAAGATTTGAAGTACTCATTATTTCATCTTTGCGATTTTATAGCTTTAGATTTGCATATTTGATTTGTGAGAAAAGAGATGAAGGACAAATTTGGTCCCACTTGCAACAGATTTTAAAACTTTCTGAATTTCTCCGTGATTTGAGGGTCGTTAGTGGTTTATATCTAGAATTAGGATGATTTGAATTTGCTCTCCATCGTGATTCGAGAGACGTTAGTTGCATATTTCTCGAATTAGTTAGGATGATTTGAACTTGATCTCCATGAAAGGATTTGTGGATCTTCTTGAAGTATTTGATTATCAAGAAGAGATTGACATATTTTGATCTTTTTAGGAATATTAATGAATTTGTAAAATTTTTGAGATGTTTCTTCAAGGGAATATAATGCCCTTTATATAGGCATGAATTACGTTTTAGGATAAAGTAGCCTCCAAGAAATCCTAACTGAAATAAGATTATCTTGTAGAGTTCTACAAAATTTTGATGTCTATAATAATGCATGCATTAAGTTAGTGTATTAGTACTACCTTGTTTAGTACACTTTTTCATGCTATGTATAACTAATGTTTGCATTGGTTCATACACTCTAATGTAATTAAGTTGTGTATTGCTAATATTATGAATTTCTAGGTATTAGCAAGACAATGAGATTTAATGTATGCATTAGTATGGTTAAAGACCAATTACCTCTCAAAACTTTTTTTACATCTTTTAACAAATATTTTTAAAAAACATTATGCGATGTATGCTATTTTTAATACACCAAACCAAACAATGCATAAAAAATATATTTTCATAATTAATACAAACATTATTAATACACTCTCAATATTATTCTTATACACTGTACCAAACAATAATATCATTAGAAAGATCATATTACTTCCGTACTGGTGAACGATTCTTGATGATCAGTGATGACAAGAAGCGTGATTTGACCAGCTGATCTTATACATCATTAGAAACAAAAAAATAAAATTTAAAACATCTGCTTTGGTCTGATTTGATCGAAGTTGGTGGATATGCAATGAATAACCAGTTCATATGTAACAGCCCTTACTGATGCAGTAGATTGAGATGAAAAAGCCACAGGTAAATCTGGGACTAGAACAACTTCTTCACCTTCCCATTCATCAATTAACAGTTATATGGTACATGGTGCAAGTGTAACCAAACTAACAAAAAGAGTGCGAGTAATATACAACATTCTTCCTATTCCTCCAAGATCTCTGTGTATAGATACATTGTATGCAAAACACCATTTGAACTAAGCTTCTATCAAAATATACACATTTTTCCAGTCACAAAGCATCTGGCCGTCTTGTTACTAATCAGTCATGTAAGCAGGGGAGGTCCATTCTCAGCAGCTGCTCGAGTATGTTCGTGACTAAAGCTTCTTGACATTTGTACATCTCGATTGAATTGGGTCCTCGACTTTGCATAAGGAGCATCTCTCGCTGGATTAAAAAGAAATGGATAGCAGTTTAAGAACAGTAACCATAAACAAGCCTAACTTCAAAAATTACAGAGGGGAGCAGTTGATCGTCAGGAATCCAGCATCAACAGAAGTTTGAAATGAGAATCTTACCAGCAATTCTTTGAGCTCGGAGGATATTCTGCCGTCTCTTCCACCAGCATGTTATGCAGGTAGCAATAAGCAGGACAAATACACACGCCCCTAATCCGATCCCAATTTTTGCTCCAACCGTGAGATGTGTTCCGCATGTTGGCAATCCCGGAATACCACAAAGGCCTGCATTATCGGTGAAACTGGAACCATCCACTGTAAGCATTTTATCGTCATAAGTTACAGAAACAACAAGCCAGAAATTTGCAACTTCTGAAATTTCTCAGCGTACACACAAGATGCTGATTTCAGCTTGTAGACTTACTTCAAAGGCCAGATTGAGGCCATCATATTTTGGATAAAATTGGTACATGCTAGTGGAAATTAGTCTAGGACAAGGAATTTATCGAGACAGCATAATGACGATAACCACAGTCAGAAGATGGTCAGACAACTTCTAAGCACAGCAATGTTCTAAAGGCATAGAGAATCATCATGCTACGCAGTACAATTATTTGGCACCACAGAATCTTAAAATAAGAGCAACTATAAAAGATAGAATATTAAAAGATGATTCACCAAGAACAAGCCCTAGGCCAAATAATATAATGAATTAATGATTATAGAAAATATACTTGAATTTAGCCCTGTGCAAGAGCCTTCCACCTAATGCAGCAGGAATCCTTCCAGAGAGCGAGTTGCCATTGAGATTCCTGTAAGTAAACAGTAATTTAATTCTCTTTTATCGAAACAATAAAAAAAAGTAGTTCTATCATTCTTTTGTCTCCAACTGATCAAAAGTTGAAGTATCTTACAGCGTCCGTAATGAGGTCAATTGCCCAAGGCTTTCAGGAATCGATCCATTGAAAAAATTGTATGAGAGATCCCTGTACAAATCTTTGTTAGACACTAACCAGGTAAGATCCAACCCTTTTTTATTACTAGTGGAATATCCTTCACTATTTTGCTAAAATAAGGAATGAGATGGTCTTACATCATTTCTAGCTGAAAAGAGATGTGCAGAGAAATTAATAGTGTTTGTTCTAATGCACAATAAATAATATTCGTTTCACCCTGCTAAAATAAGCGTTGTAACCGTAAGGAATTCTTTTGTTTCTCAGTATGAGCATAATCCTCTATCTTTTATAAATTGTCCTACCCTATTTAAATCTATGAATTACAACGAAAACATAGAGATATATCCAAATTCCAAAGACAGTATATACACTGTATATATACTTCCATAAAGATAACAAGGATGGCTAATATGACTTGTATTTCACAATCCATAAAACTATTAAAATCAACAGTCTTCCCTTTGTAATTTGTATCTTCATTAGCAAAGAAAAAAGAGCTATCATCCCTTATTCCTCATTCCTACCTACTTAAAGCTCTTAACTAATTAATATCAATACGGCAGCACAAAAACCTTTAATTTCAAATTTGATTACCCATTACTCTGGCAGAATAAAAAACTAAATTAATTCTAAAAAGCACATGAAGTTCCAGAAAGATTTACTCACAATGTCTCCAGACTAGTTACCATTCCCAATGTCGTTGGAATAGGCCCATGAATGCTGTTCCCACTTAGATTTCTGTAAAAACGCACACAAGGAAAGCATGGTCAAAGTAGATCATATTTAGAAATGGTTGTTTCCAGTTTCCACTACTACAAGCAAGAATGGAGCATTAAGAAAAGAGGGATGCTTAGAAGTCATGTATTGCTTCATAACATGTATTTGCCTTAGGCAACACATATTCCCCAAAATAAAAAGAATTTGCAAGCTGTGTTTCTAACTTACATGCTCTGAAGATGACGCAATCGAGAAATTTCATTTGGTAAGAAGCCTCTTAAACCTTGGTTGTCCAAGCCACTGTCCTTGCAGGTAAACCAGTTGGAAAAAGAAAAAGAGTTAAAGATGATTATGCAGAGAAAATTCAGAGCATTCACATAGTATCAAGAAAAGTAATACAAACCTTAGGAAAATGATAAGTTTTGGTCAAAAACAATTACTGAAGAATGTAAAGATAGAAGGGGACATTTATCTAGCAAATAGCAAAAACGTTAATCCATATTTTCAGGAAAATACAGTCACTATGAACCAATCAAACTTATAGAGACTATGCATTAGAACAGAAGAAATGGAGACACCATGTTTTGCTATTGTAGATTTCTAGTAACAGGATTTACTGCGACAAATATGTGGCTCCTCTAAAAAATTCGTTACACAAAGCTTGCAAGAAAAAACCACACAATATTAAAGTGTAGGCATGCTAACATGCATATTTTGAATATTGAGGACACCAAACAGGAAAAGCATCTTGATAACAAAATGCAATATCATACTGTCATAGTGGGACCAAGAAATGAGATCAGAAATATATGGATTTATGAGAATTTTGACATTGATGGAGAAAATAACAAACTCTTTATCTCATTTTTTATGAAATTAAAAATGTACAGTAAAAAGCTTTCAACTATCACCATATCACATAAGTTTAATTTTAAGACCCAATAGATAAAACAATTTGATACTCAAGTTACAAATTTTGACCATGAGGGAAGATGGGGATGGTTACTTTGGCAATCGATATTATGCAACCAGAAGTTCCTGGCTAATTCACTGCTATCCTGTTCCCCCAGTTCCACATGGGCTTTCTGGTCTAGACAGAGATATGTGCCCTTGATCTCCACGACGAATCAGCCCTGTCCTCTTTCTCATTCCCTTTTTTCATAAACACAATCCTTCCCTCATTGCCGCAACTTCCCTTTCTGGCCCCTGCCACCATTCTTTCTCACTTTCCCCTTTCACAGCCTCCCCCCCTCCCCCTAGTCCTTTGCTCTTCACAGTCCCAATATTCCACCTCATTGCCACATTTCACTTTCACACTCAACTTGGCTTTCCCTACTTATGTGTAATGAACTGTATTAATTAGTGAAATGCATAAAGCAGAGAAAGCCAAGTTGTTCAACAACTTACCACCAGAGCCATGTTAGACTGAGGTGCGGAACTTAGGGAAAGAATACAAAGCAAACGGGTGTTTGAGTATGTGTGCGCGAGCATATGTTTATAAGATGAAAAATTTCTATAGCTGCAAGGTTCTCTAATTGAGAAAAGTGATTGTAAAGCTGCCCACGTTTTCCGTTTTCCTTTTGAGGGGGGGGGGGGAGGATATTTATCTTGGGTTGATTCATGATTGATCAGAAAATTCACACACAGTGGAGACCAAGTTGTCCAGAAACTTGTCAACCAAAACCAAGTTTGAGGTGGGGTGCTTAACTGAAGATTACAAATAAAATACATGGTGTATGTAAGTGATATTTGAATATGCCCATGCACATACCATATGCCCGACCACACAAACATACATATAGATAGAAACTTCTATATCTAAGAGCAAGCTTATCTACGTACATCCCATCGATGACCCATTTATTGCTAGTTTTGTCAAATTGACAATCTGCTCCACTCCAGGGATGTTGTTGGGGCACACATGGATCACCGTTCCATCCAAGCCGAAGGGGAAGTCCAAGTGCATTCTTTAGCGACTGCAAACCCCTGACTGCAGAAGTAAAGAAGGATAAAATTGTATCAACAATCGTTCAGATAACTTCCAATCTTCCATAATCAGAGCAGTAGAATGATAATGGCACAAGCTGGACTAATGAGTCAAAAAAAAGAACACAATACTACTTTTGGCTATTTTCTATAGCATAACAAAACGAGAAAGCTATCGCCTATCCCATGCGTAAAACTTGTACAAACTTTTGTCTTCATCTTTCTTTCCCAATTTAAACTCTGAACAAGCATCCAAGAAATGTTAGTGGAAATTTTTTAACTTACGTACCTTCATCAAGTAACGTTTTAGATTCAGCTATTATAACCTCAAAAATTTCAATAGCACTTATTATAGCATGAGTTCCATTTCTTGGATGCAGTGTGACTGTCAAGGTCCTGCCACTGACTGGAACTGTTGTGTTCAGAACAAGAGCACTGTTAACACCCCCAGCCATCTTCACAATGTCGACAGCTGGAAATACAGTGTCACCATTGATTAAAATGTCCATGACCCTCTGTCCCGCAGATGTAACTGAAGGATCAATTTCCGCAAAGTGTAACCATACAGAGTACTTTTTATTGGGATCGACATCCATTGTGTATGTTAATTCTGGCTCATTGTCAGTGCTAAGAAGAGCAGTTTGATAAATAGATCCTGGATAGAAGTTTGGTGCTTTGGAAGTTGACTTTGTACTGTTTTTGGTAGAAATGCGACGATCAGAATTTTGGCCAAATGTCTTGATTGAACTCCAAAACCGATCACCACCCCAATGATCACCACTGTAGTCAACATCAAACAGTGATTCCTGAGCACCACAGCTGAGTCTTTTGACAGTTCTGATAATTGTCCCTTTACCAAAGTCAGGACCAAAATAGTATGCTCTGTCATCTACTTGGAGAATTTCAATTGCAAGTATAGCTGGATCTCCATGACCCGTGCTGTGAAAGCAAAGAGAGGCAGTACCATCATCAAGAAAAATAAGTGTTTCAACAAATACTCGTTCATCGTCATGATTGCTCCAACCAGATGGCAAAGTATAAACCAAGGTGCCTTCAACAGAAACATCAAACAGTGGTTCATTATCAAAGCTTGGTTCTACAACCGATCCAAAGAATATCCTCACTGAATAGTGGCCATCGGGAACTCTCTTGATATTGTAACAATTCTCAGGTCCCTCCGATAACGGGAAATACCGTAGCGTAGTGAGTTGAGGCGTAATGAAACTTGGGGTTGTTCCATTGATAGGTATCCCTCCTGTATATGCAAAATCCTTATACCAGAGAGTCTTTGTAGGGGCAGTATGAACATCATGTCGAGCTCCACAGCTTATTCGCATTACGTATGGTTCTGCAGTGAATAAACAGTAGAATGAACAAAATGCCAACTTGGAGGCTAATGTGTAATAGCCAAGAAGCAAATTTTTGAATATGATGAAATAAAAGCGCTAGATATCCAGAAAAGGAGAACAGACACACTAAAGCCCACCTCAAATATCAGCATTGGACTAACTTTAACCTTCCAAATGTTACACCGCTTGAATGCACTTGAAAGCTTTTTTTATTGAAAAAAATGTAGTCCTAGAGGTACTTGACAAGTTTATCAAACTTTACACTTGAGAGGAAGCAGGAGCAACTTGAATATTTGAGATGGAATAGTGTTTATTTTTCACTAATGTTACATTAAATCGAAGCCCTTTTAAAGCTTATCGTTAACGGGAAAAAAGTAGACCTAAAGAGGCTCAGCAGATTTCTGAGTCTACTCTAATTTGTTCCTCCTACGATTCAGCATTCCACAACCAGAAAAATCATGCTCACTGCCTCTCAAACCCGACTTCCAAGTTCCACCCCTAAACTAAAAAAGAGCCAAAGGAAAACGTAACCTAAAAACTAAGTGCAATTGTGCAACAAGAAAACATTACAAAATGTTTTACTCATTTATAGAACAGTAATGCACATAGGGATAAACGCGTCATTTAAAGACCCCTTAAGTTGATTTAAAAGGCATAGATCTAGTAGTGGAATGAATTGGGCCCAAGTAGAGTGGAATGCATATAGACAATTCATATATCTAACCACAACATGTTGTACTCGAATCGAAGGTCCTCCGAAAACAGCCTCTTTATCTCCCTCCGTGAGGTATGGGTATGATCTGCGTCCACTCCACCCTCCCCAAACCCCACTTATGGGATTTCACTGGGTATGTGTATGTCATTGTTGTTGTTGTTGTTATATAGCTAACCACAACTGTTCTGAGCTGATTCGGGGGATTGAACCGCAGTTATAGACTCATTTCCTTGTCTATGAGCACCCGACAAACCATCTTAACTTCTTATAAGGATCACGAGAGCTTAAAAAGTAAAAAACAGTTTACAGATTTGAGACTGAAGATACCTATCAATGCAATTCCAACTATATTGATTATCATACATGTACAAATTATAGTAGTAGGGATCTTCTCCCCTTAAATCCATTACTAAGATAACTATAAAAAGAACTTTCTAGTTCACTCATAAAAGAATAATATCATTAACAGCAAAACTAAAATCAAAGCAAGTCCATTACAAAATCCCAATTAATAAGCAATATAATTCCATTACTACATCTAAAACAAATCTACATAAGCTAATAAAAAGGGTCACTACTTGCAAATAAGACAAGTAGATCCCAAAAAAAGCAAGTCTTCTTTTACTAAAGAAACCCAGTAAAATTAGTTGACCCATTTCACATTACAAGCAAAAGGAAAAAGGGCTGACCATGGCGAGAGCAGACAAGCTGAAGAGCCACGCAGAAGCAAAGAAACAAGAAAAAATAGTGAAATCTCAGCATTTCTGACTCCAAATGCTACTTGGATTTCCTTCAATTTCTTGTGTTTTCTTCTTCTACAAACTCATTGCGTTCATACTCAAAGCTTGTACTGCTTCCCTTGTTGTTTTCTGGGCACTAATTATACCATAATAATCAGTGAGTGATAATGGGAGACGTTCTGTGCAGGTAAAGATAGTAAAGGAAAGTCGAATATTTTATTCTTTTTATTTATTTTTCTTAATTGATATTGACCCGTGAATGGGCATTGTTAATATGCTTACAAGTCCACCGCTTACACTGAAGCTTCAATTATTACTCACTAATAATCTCTATAATAGGTTTGCTCTCTTCATTTTTTTTCACTTCAACTTATTAGAGTGTATTTTTTTTCATTAAAGAGTTAAGTTTTAAGCATTAACGCTAGTATAAAATTTATCTACACAAGTAATTAACTTGATAACATTGTGAGTTATTGATAAATTATCTTATAACAAAACAGTAAATTACACTGATAATGCAAAAATAATATTGAACCATCAGTATATAATTTAAATGCTTCATTAAATGAATATTTGAAATATGGCGGAATCATCGATGACCTTCTAAAATTGGCATCAACTTCCACTTAGAAACTTCAACTAAGCTTTGTTCATTTTAGACACCTCAAGTAAGGTTCCGATATGTCATTTTGACACTTTTTTTTACAATCACCAAATATCTAAAGTGTGTGTAATACACTTGCCGATGATGTGTCAAAGTGACCAATTAAATGAAGACATGTGGCATATATATCAAAAATAATTTTAAAATAGTGACTTTTGAGTAGAAAAAAAGTGGCCATTAACTTAATGACATATGCCATTTTTTACCCAAATAATAATTTAAAAAAAAGAAGAAATTCATCTTCTAATAAAAAGTGATTTTTGAAAAAAAAAAAAACCACCCCCACCTAGTTGTCTTCTTCACCCACCCCACTCAGTCGTTGTCGTCTTTTCCACCTCCACCCACCCCAACCCCAACTCCTTCCCCACCCATATTGTCTTCTCAAGAAACACTATCAAAAGAAACTATTTTGAAAAATTAATTTTACAAAGATATAATTTTTTTTACTTTACTTTTAAAAAATCAATTACTAATTAACAATAGAAGGAAAACAAGAACTAGATCTAGACAATGACAATGAGATTACAAAATCAAGGTCCAAAGTTATAGAGGAAAACATCTAGAAAATGGAGAAGAAGAAGAACAACAAGAAAAAAAATTAAAATAATATTGTTTTTTTAAAAATTGTCTTCACGCGCTCAAAATGGGTGCATCACAAGCAATGTGCCAAGTCAGCACAAAGTGTCAAAATGACATATCAGAACCTTACTTGACGTGTCTAAAATGAATAAAACTTAGTTGAGGTGTCTAAGTGAAAATTGGTGCCAACTTTAGGGGGCCATCGAAGCCTTCGTAAACTCATTGTCGGTTTCTATCGTAGTGGAGGTTGCTGTGAGGAGATCCTTGTGCCAGTGAAGATTGCTTCCAATGATCGGGAAATCCAAAATACAAAAAAAAGCATAAACTCCTATAAAAGTGGAATTTGGTTTTTTATGGATCCGCCTTGAAATATTATCAAAAAAGAATATGATGATGAAGCTTTTAGAAGTATGTAATGACCACAAAATCATGTATATAAGAAACTTTTGAACTTTGACATAAGTACTTGTTTCTAAAATCATTTGATAATTATTATATCTCTCTATATATATATTGACTAAGTGTTTGCATGTAAGAAGTAATTATTATAAGATTTTATAATTAAACAATAAATTATAGTAATATTAGTGATAAATTGGACAAAGGCAAGTGATGCGAGTGCATGGGATGACCATGAACCTGCGTCACAACATGGCTAGGCGATGCTAACGATTTTATTTTTATTTATTTTCACTTCCTGTAACTGCTTTCTTACATATTCTTCTTGTCAATTATTAGAAGACAAAAGCTACCGACGTGATAATAAAATATAAAATTAAAAAGTGAGTTTCGCCCCGTAATTTTGCAGTAACTACATCATTGACCACAATAAAGAATAAAATAAATTTGACATTTGAGACTGAAATGCCTCGACTATTGCAGTTTAGACCCTTCAATTGTAAACAAAGCGCCAAGTTGCCATGAATCACTCCAATTTGATTATATTAAATTCCTTAATTATAGCTCAAAATCGCATTATGTTCTCATCTTTACCTTTTATATATAATTTTAGAGGAAATTACACAAATCTTTCAATGAGATTTCGACTTGTAACGTATCTCTCTAATGGTTTTTCCATGTTACACAAATTTTCCTCTTTCTTGTTTTGTGTAACAAAAATATATTGTAATCAACAAATAGATAAATTGGTCCATTATATTATGTATTAGTTTTATGATTTAATGTGCAAAACGTAAAATTAATCGTGCTCTACGGTACTGGATAAAGTTATTTGATACATGTGTTGGTAGAAGATAGCAGATACCTGTGAAATTAGTCGACGTGTGAGTAAGTTGGCTTGAATACCACCGTTATAAAAAGAAACCTAGTTGAACTCTCTTTAATTGGACTATAATTTGTTCCAAACAGTGTTGGTTAAATGGATTGGATTAACATGTAGAATAAAAACATTTTGAGTGAAAACACCATGAAAGAAATGCTTCTAGCTAGGTATAATATTGGTAATTTTGATCTAGAGATGATCATGATCAGATATATGATATCACAGATTCTTTTGCACTAATATGTGAAGACCTGCAAGTTATTATAACGTAATGAAGACCATGTGACTCTCACAACTATTATGACTTTTAACTTCACATCACTAATACTCCAATCAACGAGTAGACATTACTCCTATCAAAGCTCTATCTGATTTGCCGACATTATTATCAATCTTAAATAAATAGTCTTACCAAACACAAATTAAGTGTCATGTGGACACTATATTGTGCTTTATCATCATAATGCTTGTGGTTTGGTAGATGAAATTGTTTCAGTTGCGTGACAGTCTCTGCAAGGACTCGCAAGACGTAAAATTTTCTGACCAAACGATTCCCCTGCAGTTGCCTTCTTGCTGTTGTTTCGAACTGTTGGAAAAACCTTTTCTGGATTGGATTGCTTGAGAACTTGATCAGCTTGATTTGGCTGTGGTAATTGAATGGCTTGTGGTAAGAGCTGGCCCTTGTAGAACAAAATATCAGCAGGGCAACTGCTACTATTTTGATTAACAGTGGTTATGTTGTGGGTTACATGATGACCAAATTCAAACTCTGTTTCTTTTTTGGCTGAGGGGATATTGCTATGTGCCTGAACCACAGAAACGTCCTGAATACACACCAGACCTGCAAAGGAGAGTGAATCACCTGATACGGAATCTCTGCGATGAATCGGAGACTTTTTATTCGTCATGCTGCTTGATATGGTTTTTCAATTAATGAAAAATTATGTTACAAGACTCTGGTCTTATATACACATTGGCCTGCTCTGGATATAGTACATTTTTTGTTCTTTCCTAGATGTTTCTATATATCATCATAGATATTAGTATTCAGTTTAATAGACTTCTTGACTATAAAAACTGAAAATTAATCCATCATTGATAACCAACATTGAAACTGACTTCAAATTTTGGAAATTTTTTAGTTGTAAGTTTGTTGATGGTCACTTTCTCAGTTGAAACATTGTGATGTGTCAATGTGGAATTATGCGGTGGTGGATATTACAAAGTAAAACTAACAAATGGGAATGATTGGACATTCGTTGCGTAGCCTTTGGTTTTGTATTTTGTGATAACTTTGAGGTCATTTGTTTGGCCGTCCTTGAAGGAACTAAAATAACTGACGAAACACTGAAAATGTAGGATACTTATGTTTTACCCCCAAAAGAAAAACTTGTGTTCCTCTCTTCCATTCTATTCTATATATACGTCAATGTTTTATTGAACATATAGTTTAAGATATGGAGTAATTAATTTAATTTTTGTATGATACTTATGGGAGCGAAATAAACATATCCGAATCATACCATTGACACTGCTAGTTGCTAGCATTAATTTTGAACTTGTTAATTGTCGTGTTCTGTGTTGAATTTGTAGCATGTTTGAAGCTCTAATGACATCTTAAACTGCTTCAAAATATGGCTAATTTAATAGATAGATTGAAAGATAGAGAATGTATTAATCTGTGTTTTAAGTCTAATGTTCCCTCACTGCTAAGATGTTCTAAAAAGCCTATGACTATTCAAAGCTTAAGCAGCGAGTCATCTCCGTAATTAAATTCAATAAACTGAGTTTTAATTAATGACTAATCATCATGAGTTAGTTACTTGATTTTTATGATATACTATTATGGTATATGTGTGAATTCACCCGAGATGAGTCCATTTGGACTTGATCCTTTCCTGCATTATGTGTTGGGCTTCTGGGCCAACATATATTCGGAGTCCGGGCTTTCTTTGTTAGGAAAATTGGACAAAATATTGATTCAATTATTTTTTTTTATTCAAAATAACTCAATCATCATTAATTACGTAAAATAGCCATTCCGACACTTTTCAATTTCAAGTGCCATGCTTTTTCGCTACTGGTTTGTCGTCTTCTTCTTCTTTATTTCTTTGTTGCTTTCCTTCTTCCTTACTTCCTCTTCCGTTTTATTCTTTTTCTTCCATGTTTAAAGCTTCTTCAATTTAAAAATTGATAGCGCCGTAAATATAAATGATTTTCAGTGAATAATATATCAAAAGCTTGAAATATTGCATAGGAGCTCATTTGTAACTGTTTAAAGAGAATTTAAATTGATTGAAATTAAAAAAATTAATCTACAAATATATACTTAATATATCAAAAGCTTGAAATATTGCATAGGAGCTCATTTGTAACTGTTTAAAGAGAATTTAAATTGATTGAAATTAAAAAAATTAATCTACAAATATATACTACTTAAAAATTATCCCAAAATTAATTTCTCTTATCCATCAAACCAAACTATAAGAATAGGATAGGACCGGTACATAATTTAAAAATCAGACACTTGGGATAGCAACCCAACACCTACCTATCATTCTTGGTCCCACATTTTTGGTTTAGTCTTCATCCTTATCCATTTTTTCTTCCTACGTTACGGTCAAACAACTCTAAATTATATAATGGATTGATTTGTTTTGAAATTAATTTTGATGTTATATTTTATTCTTCAGTAACATTTATTATAATAATAAATTCTTGGTAAACTTATTTCTTTATAACAATAAAATAATACTCAAAGTTAGTATAATAAAAATCTGTAAGAAATATATTATATATAAAAATAAAATTTTAATAATTATTATTGTCAATATCATATGTATAATATATTTTAAGTACAAATATTTAAAAGAAAAAGATAACAGTACTACTTCCTCATCTAATGTATTCCATTTTTTATATGAATTTAAAGATTAATATTTATTTTTAAAAAAGAATATTAAAAACTACTACATAAAATACTGTGAATTGTTCGAGATAACTTGAACAATAATTTCATTCTTTTTTCTGGAGTTTTTTTTTTAAAAAAATCTAGCTAAAGTCTAGCCGTCTTGGTGCTGCTTTAGCAATTAGCATCAATCATTATTAATTCAAAGGGGGTAATGGGTAATTTCCTTTTTAAAGTAACAAATGATGGCGTTGGTGTGTTAATGGCGGGGCCTCACCCTATAGGGAATGGGAATTAAAAATGCTCCATCAAAACTTATGGTAATCCTTGTTTTTCACCCATTCCTTTTTTACACTCATGCATTCATTTATACGTACAAATGAACAACATCTAACATACTGTATTTCTATTTTCTACGGGTGGTGGAGTCCATATATAGAACTTACCTTTATCTTACAGACCAAAAATTCCTTGTGTGTTTGTCATTTGATATCCAAAAATCACCTTTAAGTTCAACCCCAGCTTGCTTTCTATGAATATTTCCCTTCCCTAACATGAATTTGTATATACGTGTGTGTATATATATATAGTTAATAGAGAAACGAATTAGAAACTCATTAAAATAGCAGTGATCAAAAGACTGTTGGACTTTCTATCTTGTAACACTGTCAGCTGTCTCCTTGTGTAAAATATTTTGTTGCCCACAGAAATAGAATGGAAATACGGCACTTCCCCAAAAAAAACAAAGATACTGTGGGCACTTTCCTTGAATAGATTAGTCGGACACACAAAATTTGCTACGGGCAGAAACAGTATCCATTTTGATATATATCTTCCCATTTCCTTTATGGTCTAAAAAAATATCTTTTTTTATAATTAAAAATACTTTAATTTTATGTCTAATAAAATAATTTATAGCCACACAAATAATTAAAAAATATTTTAGATCATAAATTACAGTAATTTTATTTTCTTTCTTAAAATTTTAATTAAAATTAAACAATGTCGTATAAATTAAAATAAAAAAATATTATTCAGTAATACACCTCCGAAAATATCCGAATTCAAGGAATTGAGTTTTAATCTGAATTATGAATTTTAATATAAAATTATTAAATTCTGTCGAATGTAAATTTAACAGCGTGACAAAGTGATCCACTTATTAGTAATTTCTTGTTATCCATAAAAACAAAAAAAATGGATTGACTATTATAAAAAAGTATAGAAAATTAAAAATTGTACTAATTCCTAGAGATTTGAGCAGAGAAGATATTTTGGAGTGCCAAAAAAAATCTCTCTCTATATATAGTACCAAGCTGCCACCAAACATTCACACACTACAGAGAGTAGCAGTAAAGCTAAGAGAGAATATGGTGTTGATTGATAAACTTTGGGATGATGTTATGGCTGGTCCCAGCCCAGATAAAGGACTCGGCAAACTCCGAAAGACCCTTACTGTGCAAACTGGTACACTTAATTCATCCATTTATGTTGTAAACTTAAAGCTCGTATATGTATATATGGAAAGACAGATATTGATGAAGATCCAGTACTAACTAAGTTAAATTTCTGAAATTGATCTCCTATTTATTTATGTTTGATTTATAGGTGGGGAATCAGGAGGAGAAGGATCTAGCAAATACCAGAAGTCTCTGTCGATGCCGGCAGGTACGCCGGTGACGCCAGGTACGCCGGTGACGCCAACAAATACGTCGCCGACGATAAGGAAAGAGAATGTATGGAGGAGCGTTTTTCATCCAGGAAGCAATCTAGCAACCAAGAGAATTGGGGCTGAAGTCTTTGATAAGCCTTCTCACCCTAACTCTCCTACTGTTTATGACTGGTACGTTACCCCATACACCATACAGATCATTATCCCATAAATTAACTTTAAATTTGTTTAATTTAATTACTGGGTTTTGATAGATCGGTACTCTACCTACTGAGTTATTAAAATTTTCAATCATTTCTTTTGGAAACTACTTATTTCAGAGTATTTATAATCTTCAATTTTTAATTGCAGGCTCTACAGTGGGAACACCAGATCTAAGCATCACGAGAAGTGCTGAAAGTTTTTGGTTTGCAAAAGCAGTTGAAACCTTTGTGTAAATAGCGTTTTTTTCTCTGCGAGTTGCTTCGCCTATGGATTAGTATTATATGTGTTTTTTCTGTTGGGTATTTAAGTTATTAAGTAGTATACTGCTCTTGTAAATTAGGTTTTCCAAGCTAACTTAGTAGCTTTAATGGCCATCACTGGCTTTCTATTACTCTACTGTTGGTGGTAGACCAGTTGTTCGATGTTTGTTTGCTTATTAAATATCTGAAATAAATATTACTATATTTGTGATGTTATTGTTTGTTAGTGTGGTCAAGTGTGATTCGTTTTGCAAGTTCATGTTTATCTAGTTTCAATTAAAAATTGTAATTAAATGAAACTTGGCAGTGTCTCATTATCAGCTCTAGGTACTGATAAGATATGTGGGCCCTTGAATGTCACTGATATGACGTGTTGACATAAGATCGAATATATATACTTCTACCTTTTCATGATGGAAAATAATTTAATTTTAAAATTATTACTGAAGTGATTTATACTCCTAGCTATCAGTTAATGCAGATGGTGAATATGAGTATTTTAGATCACAATTTTTTTAATTTTCTCTCTGAGTCTAATAATAAATATTATGTAAATTAAGACAGTAGGACTAATGTTTAGATTGTTAGGTAAATGGTTAAAGTTGTGCAGATATAACTAATATATAGCAAATTTATATATTATTTTATATAAAAATTAATTATTTATGTATTACTTATTTCACTTCATATTATGTATAAAATTATAATTTATACATGTATTTATTAGTTATTTCTATTTTATATTAGATAGATATTTTTTATTTTATATGATAATTAAAAAAATATTAATAAATAAATTGAACAATTTTACTATTTTGCTTTTTATTTATATCAATGAACATAAAAATAGTAGCTTTAAAAAGATATACATAAAGTACAGTACTAATAGGCTAATAACTATTATTAGAAATTATTTACATTCAAAGGTTATATTAATTATAAAGATAAAATAAATTTTTTTTAATTAATATTATCATGATTTAGTAAGTAATCAAGAAATATAAAATTATTAATTTAAATAAAATATTTATTTAATATAAAACAAAAATAAATAAATAAATTTTTAAATCATAAATTAAATATCATATTAATTTTATATATAAATAATCTGTCTCTTAGTAATTCATTTTCAAATTAGCTAGCTACTACCGAAAGGATTCCATAATCAAAAAATAAATTATCAATCAATTGAAGGTCGAGATATTTTCTTCACGCAACCCCGGAAAAGGATAAGATAAATTTTATTAAAATCCACTATTCCATCAAAAAGCATACTCTCTCAATCTCTTGTACCTTCCTCTTAAAACTATTCATGAAGGAAAAGAAATCTGAAATGGAAAGGAAATCTATTCCCTTCTCAAAGGTTAAAAAAGGAAGACTCGCTGATCTACATGGACATTAATTCATCATCTCCTACGTACACGGAGATGGGATGTTATATGCCCCAAGATTATCTTAAGATGAGAAGCCAATCTTTTGAGTAAAACACAAATCCATTTACGAAAGGTACGATACTCTACAACAGTTCCAAGAAGCCTATGAATAATCTTGTAGAAATAAATAGGCAGATGTTTTTGGATTGTAATGCCTTTAAGCGAGAAGCAGACGGTTAATTACAATCTAGTTTAATAAGTCCACAACCAAGAAAAGTCGCGACTAGTCAAATGTGACAGAAGCAGCACCATTCTTCTCTTAAAAGTTGATGCATCAAGCAAACATGTTGGCTAGTTAACACGCTTATATTAATCGCTTGGATCAAACAACATGAAACCACTCCACAAAGAGGTAAATAAATCATTACACTAATGTGTTCGTAACCACTTCAAGGTGTAAATAAATCCATTACACTAATGTGTTCCTAACCACACCCAGGAATGAATAAACACCGAGTCATCGTAGCTGGGTGGGTTGCCTTTCCTGAATAATGAACTACAATGGGTATGATACAACTTACTGAGCTACTTACTTTCTATATGGATTTACAGAGAACTCCACACCCCAGTTGAAATTACACTTCTTATCGAGTATTATATTCTGTGTATAGCCAAAATTACATGGTCACCTTCCCTTCATCATGGTCTGTCCCAGTCTTTGCTTTTCGTCGGTATGCCAAGATCTGAAAGACAAAGCTAGTTAGATACGATCAAGACAAATCCAAGGAAAGATGAGAATTAATGCAAGAATATGGATTCAGGACCAGAGTGTGTTGTTTAAAGGAGAGTTCAATATAATGCATCAGTTAAGACTATCAAAGATAGGATTGTCGACATGTTTCTGGAATAGTGCATGTTGTCTTAAAGGGAGCTCACCAGATTACGCTGGTTCAAACCAAATGTTTCTTGGATTTCCCCCAATGTCTGATGCTCTTCCACCGTATGGATTTCAGCTTTAGAAGGATCTCCAACAATGGGTTTGGAAATAGCCATGATATCAGAATTTGAAGGGTTGTCAGTGGGGTTCATCTCTTTTATCAGAACTATGTCAATTTCGCCAACTTCTATGGAAGCCTGCTGAGCTACATACTGCATATAGAGTATACATTCAAATGAAGCATGCAGATATAAATTTGTCTATCTGCAATTAGGTTTATAAAAGTATGAAAAAGGTTTATGCCGGTAGACTTACCTGTCTTAAATGTTTAACTTCCATAGTTGGCTGGCAGCTAAGGTAAGGTCGTTGCAAACTTGGTATATCCTCTTCGGACAAGGAAACAAGCATAAGTCTGGCATCCAACTGAAAGGGGAAAAAATCCATTTAGAACATTGCAAACCAAACATAATCCATCTACTTGATACCTCAATCATAGAAAGCAACAATCAATTAGCTATAGTGAAATATTGGGTCATCACAAATATACAGACAGAGAGTTAAAGGGAAACAACCAATCAGTACTAGTATTGATTTGCTGTACCTTCCCTTCATTTTCATCTGAACGAGATAGAGAAGCAATTAGCTTTGCGACTCGGCTGTTCCTGGAGACCTTGCCAATGCCCCCACCAAGACCCCCATGCCTGGTGTTACTTCGCATGCCACCTTTTCCCCAGGCAAGAATCTCTGAACAGCGAATAAGTCCACTACATGCACCAAATGATGCTTGGTTTGTTTCTGCATCATTTTCGTCACTGGCTGCTGAGGTCTGAGAAGGCCGTCCAGCCCTCTTTTTGTGCCGCTTTGGTTTGACTTCTATCGAGCGCTCATCAGCAGAGGAAGAATCCTTGCCAACATCATGATTACCATCTTCTTCCTCATCAGATAAATGGTGTTCAGCACCCTGAAAATTTCTTCTTCCCCTTAAATTCCGATAGTTTCCCTGAGATCTCCTCGCAAAAGCTGTTGCTGTTGCTCTTGCAGTCCGTTTCCTTCCCAGTGCTTCGGATTGTCGCTGTGATGTCTGTGCAATTGAAGCTTGTATCTGTTCAAAGAGTAAGCAAAATATGAAATGGTGAAAAGGAAAATGAAACTTGAGTAGGCATGTGAGTTGGTTGCATGAAGGCATTCAGAAGGTTATTGGGGCTCCGATCAATGCGTTCTAAAAGATGCAAAATACCTAATGACCCATATCTTCCCTTTGCTATATATATAACATCACTAATATATATTAAGAGAAGAGTGTCATATATTTCCACACTTCTCTTTGACATTGCACTTGGAATCAGCCGCACATACATTTACTAGGATGAACTGATAATTTTACAGGAAAGAAAAATATTTGCTATTGAAGTCAATAATTTGTATGGAATACATCATTGGCACTGAACTTGGATTTGCTTACCTGCTTATTTCGAGCTTTCTCCTCTTCTTGAAAAGCCAATTCCTGAGTGATACGCAAAAGGGTAAGTCCATTTGTATGAAACAGGTCAATGGTAGACCTTTGCAATGAGACATTCAAGAGTGAAGCATTATAGTACCTCCTCTTCGTATTTATCAATATCTGGATATAGAAATGCAATTAGAGCATCATAGTTCGGATCATCTCTCAGAGAACGGCGACTAGCACAGTGGGTACGACAAGCAGGACACTCATTGTTCCTAAAATATAGTTGACATACTTAACTGGATAAGCAAACACTTGTTACTTCTCAAGTCTCAACTAATGAAAGATAGTTTAGCAGGTACCCCATTCGCATAGACTTGTCAATGCATTCTCTGCAAAAGCGATGCAAGCATTCCATAACTGTTCTGGTCTTTCGAATAATGCCTGCCCGTTTCACAGTGGCAAACTGGTAAGCAACAATTGACGTACATTACAAAAACAGAGCTTTATCACTATGCTCTAGAGGAGATCCCCATATATAGCATCAATCATAGTCAAATATAGCTCCTCAAACAGTTCATAAAGAATTAATGTAGCTCTCCTTTTCTTAGTGAATATGTGTCGATAACAATTATGTTTTCTCACATAAGTAATATCTTTTCCCTGATGGCTCCGAGATTGAAACTATGTGTTCCTTAATCAACAGGAAAGAAATCCACATAGGAAATCTCAGTGTTAGGGGGAAAAAAAAGAAGAAAAAAACATCAATCATAATTTGAAGTTTGAACAATAGAAAATGTAGGCAACTAGACAATAATTCACATATATCAGTTAGTGACAAGAAAGAGAAGTCCCAATTAGCACAATTTCAAGCAGAGATCACAAAAATGAGGTAGAGCTACTGAAAATTGGGGTTACTAGAAGAGAACCATTTACTAGATAAATACAGAGCTGGAAATGCTGTTTCATTAGATAAATAGGAGGTAGCAAGGATAAAGCCTTGCTTCCCACCAAAATCTCCATTTTATTCACCATTATGTTGCTCGGACTCTCCAAATATGTTGCTGTAACCCTTCGGATCTTCCAAAAATTCACTACTTTTGGAGGATTCGACATGCAACTGTCAGCACTTTGGAAGAATCTGAGCAACATAGATTCACTATACCTATCAAAATCAGATAGGGAACAAGGATTTTTTAACATAGACGACCTCAGAGTCGCAGTCTCAATGAGCCATGTTTCTCATTTCACCAAATAACAAATATAGAAATTAACATGAAAAAAACAATTACAACAGTTGAACATGATATTTTCTTAGAATCTCAAATTGGGCTTGGGCTCGGGCTCGGGCTTTCATTAGTAATCCTGGTACATACTGTCATAACAATTGACACATAACTCTAGCTAAGAGGAGGCTTCACCTTCTCTCACTCCCAACCTCTAACATGCACACAGGACAATAAAGGCAGCATAATCATGTACATCATGACTTCCCAAAACCACATAAAGCCGACATGCATTTTTGTGGTTTTTTGAAATGCAGTATCTAATAAGGTGGTGTGACATTAAACATATCTTGCTATGACATATTCTCTTCACGCATATTCAATTCTAATAAAATAAAATACAAAAAACAGTGAAGAAAGAGCAGAGACCCATACCTAAACATATAGGACACTGTACTTCTTTGCGAATTTCTGAAAGTCTCACAGTGATAAATCTGCGATGAAGCAAATGTTAACACAATAGCCAAAATCCAGGATACCCCATATTCAAAATAATTCTGTTCATTTGGCACAGAAGTGGAGGTTCAACAGTTCAGAAAAAACGATTGAGCATTGTCCCAGCCTCCATATGGGTGGATTATATGGAGGGAGAGAAATTTAAGACGCTTTGAAGAGAAGAGCAACTCAATCCAGAAGATAAAACTAAGTTGTATTTTACTGTTCTATTTTGGGTGTAAACAGGAACGCATAGAAGATACTGAGTCTCTTTTAGAAGTTTTGGGATCTTTACAAGGCAGTGGATACTGTAGTGGTTTATATCTTTTTGCTTCATACACTCTATAAATATGTCCTGCAGTGTTTTGAGTTTTCACTATAAAGCTTGTCACAATCTCAAAAACAAAATCCGCAATATAATAGTTCTCAATAAGATAAAATAAAACTATTAGCGATAAAACTATTCCTTGGAGAGATGGTATAAAATGAAGATAGTAGAAAAGAAGGAAAGGTCAGGTGCAGGTGCCAAAGACAATTTTAGTGTTAGCATTAATTACTTAGATGTTAGGCAAACTATCATAAACTTATAATACAGCTGAGTGCCAAGCAATATGCTACCAAATAGGAGAAAAGAAAACCACAGTTTATATTGAATTTGAATATCACCATCTTGTCTTTTCAACAACTTGTTGCTCATGTGGACTTCAACTTATATCGATGCACAACCAAACTCAAGTTACATAGTAAATCAACAATATAAGAGAATCTTCTACCGTCAAAATCCTTGGCAAACTCAATAAATCTTGTAGAATCAGCTTCAAAAGAACTCTTCTCGAAAAAAAGAAGGAATTTTACATATCAAAAAAATCCCCGAGATGAAAGGGAGGGCCTAACTCTAGCTACTATATATCCTGATATATACCGTTTAAAAGACAATGATGTCATGAAATTAGGAGCAAATAGCATCATATATATATACTAAATAGTAAATCATAATCAGAAACAAACACTGTTTTGATAGGTAAGACGAATAAAACATGATTAGGACTAGGTTTACCCTGGATGTCTGTATGCATATGTAATTATTGTCAATTGAACGAAAACCCAGACTAATGTGTTACCTCTTCCAACTAGTTTAGGCACACAGATTACCGATCTAGCAAAGTGTTTCTACATTCATCACTATATGGATGATGTATCTTTTAATCCTAGATTCTAAATGCATAACAGTCGACTTTTGGTATGGATCTACTGGAACAATATCTACTATTTTAACATTAACCATAGTGTAAAAATGGAAACAATTATCTGGACATATTTAAAGCTTAATTCCTTTCCTAGCGTAACAAGAAAGCACTTGAATTCCCTTGTAATCAAACCTTTATATCTTTCTCAGAGCATTTAATTTTTCCCCCACTGTTTTTTGAAAATATAGTTATATACTTCTAGAACTTCTTTACCTTGAATGGAACATCTAATGTCTCCACTAAAAGACTCAAATCTAGCCTCGCCTTTCTTTTATTGATTTGAAGGCATGTTACGGCAATAAACATAGAGCAAGACCATAACAGAATGACCTTTCCTGTTTCTAGTAGAATGTATTGCCCACACCATTTTGATGTTTCTATTACCATCTCTTCTAGTATCTTAGATTGTTATTTACTAGTAAGAGAAACTTAATTACTCGCACTTATTCAAGTCTAATGACAGTGATGGTATGGAGCATAAAAAATATTACGCACACTTCCTTTAAAAGAAAAAACTGCAACATTTTTCTTCATTTGCTCTCCAAAAGCATGTATAACAAGTTAAATAGACACCACTTAGACACTTACTGATGTATAAAAAGAACTCAAAGAAAAGGTCAAAATTAAGATTATCTCTCCAGGATTCCCCTATTTTATATGAAATAATGCACCTTCAACTCTTAGCCGGTGTTAAGGAGAGCTCTTTATTTAGTGATGTTTTCCTCTGGGAAAGTTTGTGACGTAATTGTCAGATCTGTTTTTCAAAAGGTATTATAGAAATTAAAAATAAATTTGAGGCACCTTTCTGAAGAGCCCTTTGGGACACAAGAAAACGTCTTAGACAACAATTATCAAAATAGTTTTTTTGCTTTACTCGGAAATTTTCCAACAAATGTCTCCAAAAACTCTCCAAAAGACATTCCCAAGAAGCTGTCCAAACAGGGCCTTAAGCTGTCCTAGGTCGATGACAATATTCTTAGAATGGATTGACTCCACAAAAGTTGTTAATCAATTTTGTTATGAGTATTTTCATGCCTATTGGTTTCGTCTTGCCTTTTCCTATCAAAAGTAAGGAACATGAATAGATTTTCTCTAGAAAAGCTAAAAATGTCCACGTAACATAATTGTTAAGCATGTGGCTTTAAAAGATCAGAGAAAAGAAACTTATCGGGAAAAAAACATGAGAAATTAAAACTAGATTTTCAGGGTTCATTATTAAGTAACTATGACGAGCTAGACACTCAATAATTTATCAAGGTTCAAGAACAAAAACAACTTGGTCAAATTGTAGAATAATTTACCACTGCCATAATCAGGTTTCTATTTTGGAGGAACAATTTTCATCTACGCTAAGCAATCCTAAACAGGGATGTGTAGAAGAAGGTTATGAACACTATGTCTATCGCTAAAGCTGAGCCCTTGGTTTTGCTCAAACCAATAGAGTCAATTCTAGTTCTATCATGAAATGGCTCCGATCCAATAGGGTGTTTAATATTTGGAAGTGCCTTTTATCAATTTAACCATGAGGTCCATGACAAAGATATTAATAGCTTGGGTCAAAAGAAATATGCCATTTCGGAATCCAGTAAATTATCTGTTCATGGAAGGAGTCTGTATATTCTGAGTTCATGTATGAGGAATCACAAAGTAAATTCTTTCAACAAATGAATAAATTCAGAAAGAGAGTAGATTAAAGATTCAAGAGACATGGAAGAGCATTTTGTAAAGGGAAGATTACAGATGGAACTAGGGCAAGCTGAGCAGACAGTTCTAGCTAATGGCAAATCAGATCTAAAAGTTGAGTTCGCGTCTTAGAAGAACTCGATGTATCAAGAAATACCGTTACCAAGTCAAGTAGGAAAAAAACAAGTACCGACAAGCACAAATTTTGCAATCTTGACTAATTCTTGAGCTCAACGATTTCGTCGAGGCTTGACACTCATGATCTTTGTTGATATGATGCAACAATAAAACTTAGAAGTTTCATCCACTCAGCCAAAACATTGTCAAAGTAAATACAAGAAACACAATCTAACTTCATACAAGTTCATGACTGAAACCTAAAGTATCTTCTAATAACTCAAGCAGTATGATTCCTCATAATCATATCCAATCAAAGTTGGCCTGCCCTAGCAAATTATAGATTCAGCCTGCATCTGGACATGCCACATGCAAATATAAACAACCAGATGCATCAAATAGAGATGATCAAAATTCAAATTCCCTGATTGTTCTTCTGTTATTTCATACAAATCTTACTAATTACTCCCAAAACTTGAAAAAGAAGAAGAAATCAAACCACTGAAAGACAAAGCCACAGAGCTCCTATAGCAATGTTCATAAGAAGCAAAATACAAACTCAATTACAAAACAAAGCTAGTGGATCTCAAGCTATACACCATTTCTAACAATCCACGCGGTCCAAATCACATCATTGACTTCAACACTACAGCAAAAATTGCTCATATACATATCGTGCGTATGTATATATAATGCATTATTCCATCTGAACATACATAAACCTATACAAATGGAAAAAGATAGAGAAAGAGCGCATTACTCATCTTTCTCCCCGGCGCTTGAACAAGTAGTGCCATCCGAATCTGAAAGTCAAACACAGAGCAGAAAATCACAAACATCATGTTATGTTGAGTGAAACTCGAGTCATCGCTGAAAATTGTGTGAATATACAAATAAAATGTAAGCATACAAATCTATACACATGTATATACAAGGATTCTCTATGTATACACGTACCGTCGCCGCCGCTGTCATCGGCTTCTTCGTCGTGATTTTGATTACCTTGTAACGAATCATCGTCTTTTTCGTCCGGTGGCGGCGGAGTAGGAGAAGCTTCGTACGGACGCTTCTGTGCAGGCATTGACTATTCAAAGCTGAGAAGTGAGCTCGCCAGCGACGGTGGTGGCGGTGGCGTTGGTGTATGGTGGTGGACTGGGAAGAGAGGTGAATAAGAAAATAGCTTTCTTCACGCTGCTTATGTAGTGTGTAATGAAAGAGAAAGGTACAAGTGTTAAGGCACGTGGTACAGGATTAATCATACGGTAATTTCACTGCAATTACGATTTATGAAAGGGAAAGGTACAAGAGTTGAAGCACAAGGTGCATGATTCTTTATTCCAATATTTTCTTTTTACTCTATTGTTCACACTGTAAAGCGGAGAAGACAAGAAATTAAACGTGGAAATCTGGATGTTTATGATTATTGATTAAAAGGCCCTGTTAGTCCTATTAGTACAAATTTGTTCTTTGGAATTTCGAAATTTACCTTAAAAGGTCTTATTGAGTCCTCCATAAATAACTTCACACTACTAAGTACTATGTTGGTAAAAACTTCAAGTTCCTTTAATAGTCCATCAAATTATGATAAAAATTGACGCATATACTATTTACGTCAAACTAAGTTCTTAATTATAATTAATGATTTAACAAATATTTATTAATTGAGGAAAACATAATTAATGTAGAATATTTCTTGAGCAACTTATTTTTTTAAATTTAACTAGACATTTCATTTTCCTCATTTTTAAATAACATTTATCAAATCTAAAAAAATTGAAAAAGATTTTTTTCTATATCAAACACACCCTATGTACAAACATATCTCACGCATTTATTAATATTGTGAAACATCGAGTGGTAATAAAAAAAAGTTACAAAGAAAATAATCAAAAGGGTCATATTTACCCCAATATTGTGAAAAAGAAATTCATAGTTATCCCCTATTATATTTTTTGGTCAAATTTACCTTTGACGTTCTACCTTGATCATATTTACCTCGTAGTTATATTTTGTCTAAATATGCCCTTTGTCCCAACAGAGATAAGGACAGAGACAAAGTATAAGATAAATTTGTCCATTTTCTTAAAGTAAAAGGGTAAATTTAATCTTTTCTTAACTAGAGTCTACATAAATAAATTTGCACTCTTAGCTAGCGTGTTTGAACATAAATTCTGGATCATATTTTTAAAAACTCATCACATAGTTATTCGCACAAATTATAAAAGTAAATTGCCTTAATATTAGAGTAATCAAACTCAATTATATTTTAAAAAAATCCAGATTAATATTTGCCTAATGTTATTGAAGTGTATATGAAGAATATATATATATTATAAGAGCACAACTTTTATTAAAATAGATTACTATTACTAGACGATATAATAAAATAAATAATAAAGAAGTAATTCGCGAGATCATGCACCTCTCTTTCCTACTTATAACGGAAAAGGGTACTAGTGGGATTGGCTCCGGGGGAAAGGGAATCACACTAGATCTTGGCAATGGCACTCCAACAAGCTCAGCAGGGAGAGAAGTTCTCCGTGTCGAGAGAGAAAATGAAGTACAAGAGGAAATCGGTCAATTCATCACTGATCCTAAGCTGCTCACATTTTCTTCTAAAAAATTTAAATATTTTAAGTTGTTAATTATTGTGATTTATAGTGTTTTTTACATAATTTTTCAATAATATATGTTACTACATAATTTCAAGAGTTAACCAAAATTTCAATACATTTTAAAATAGGGCCCAATATATATTACTCCATTTATCTTTATTTGTGTGGCACAAATAGAATTAGGAGAATAACCAAATTTTTATATGATTTTTAGATATTTTAAATTGTTAATTATTGTGATTTACAGTATTTTTAACGTTATTTTCAAATAATATATGTCACTCACTCTGTCCCAATTTATGTGACACATGTGAAACTTTGAGAGTCAACCAAATATATATATAAAACCTAAACAAGGTGATGTGACACCTCTCTATGACCTCCATTCATATTTATCTTTTTTTCTCCTTTTTGGTTTTTTTTTCTTTTTTAAATCAATTATTTTATTGTAAAAGTATATTACTTAATTTATTACAAATAAAATTTTTATTAATGGAGGAGCATTTACAACAAAGAGTATTCACATGCCAATTTATGTCATAATTAAAATTAAAATAAATTTCCTAATTATTATAACAATATAAATGTCCTAATTATTGTACTATAATTAAGAAGATTTAAAGGTGGTCTTTTTGCCTACCACGTAAGTAATTTTCTTGCCTATAATTAGTTACACAAACAATTTTTCTAGCTATGAAACGGGTGTAAGAATGTAATAAACTTCTTCTGTGACTAACCAAATTTCACCCCTTCTTTCGTAATTAATGGGAAGGACTAACTAAATCAGAATAAAAAAGGGTAAGAAAGCAATTACAACAAGCATATATCTTAGTTTTCTCACAATTTGTTTGTGTTGCTTTGAGAGTTCTAAACTTTTCAATTCTGATCAATTCTTCAAATGATTTGTTTGTGTTGCTTTGAGAGTTCTAAACTTCTCAATTCGGATCAATTCTTCAAATGATGCAGAATGTTCTACAAGTGATGGCGGTGTCTGTTGTTCCTCCTATATTAAGGTTAGTAAATCAGAAACTATAAAGATAAATAGTATTGAGTCCACAGAATTCACTGTGTGTCCTTAAGCAATTTAATCTCCTCACTACCCGAGGTTATGGATTATTTCCTCCCAAGATAAAACGGATGAACTATTAAAGAAGTAGCGGTATCTCAAACTTCAATAATTTCAGCAAACTCAAAAGCCAGCAACAAAATCACACAAAGACTCAACTTTGTTTGTAAGAAAATATATGCAGAAGAGGGAGAAATTCAATGTTTAAAAATGAGAGAAAAATCCTCTATTTATAGACAACAAAGGGT
This sequence comes from Solanum dulcamara, assembly GCF_947179165.1. Lineage (NCBI taxonomy): Eukaryota > Viridiplantae > Streptophyta > Magnoliopsida > Solanales > Solanaceae > Solanum > Solanum dulcamara. The sequence goes on from NC_077247.1 coordinate 47,506,273, forward strand.
AGTGTGAACAAGTGCTTATTGTGGCTTATTGAAAAAGTCACAACCCTTCACAAAAGTCACAACCTTTCAGAAAAGTCGCAACTCTTTAAAAAAGTCACAACCTTTCGGAAAGTCACAACCTTTCGGAATGGTCACAATACTTTCAGAGGTCACAACCTTTCGAAAAGTCACAACCTTTTGGAACGGTCACAACCCTTTGAAAAAGACACAAACTTTCATTTCTCATTCACACCTTTAAAACCCAACAATCCCCCACATGAATGGGGAATGGCTATTGTTAAAACAGATGCATGAAAAACTGTGTGATTTGTAAGTAAGAATTAATTGCATCTGGATAAGTAAGTTTCCATTTGAACTTTCCGTAGTGAACATATATCGGATATACTCGGTCAATCGGTAGATTTGATATCTTTGAACCGTCGAGCTTTGGTGTATACCTAGACAACATAAGTCACACAATCAACCCTTTAACTGTTTTTGGTTCTCATTGTTTTGTTCGTTTCAGCCATGAACACTTCTTGGTTCATAAGTGCGTAGAGAACTGGCCTTACCAGATTCTCCTTGAAGCGGCTTACACTTCACACTTACATAGGTGATATCTAAATGTGTTATCCCGTAGAAACACCATTTGATATGCCCTGTATCAAACTTAGATATCATTAAAAGGTCCTACCTTATCCTTGTTACTGAACATTGTCGCATTATGAGAATGGATCATAAAAATTATTTTGACAATGTTGAACCGTCATCAATGACTTTGTTTGATCTCCTTGAACCTAGCTCTTGGGATCTCCAGTCTTCTAGGTAGAGTTATCTCCACGATGGTTTGTCCTCGGCCATAGTCCTATTCTCGTTGATGATCTCTTCAACTCCCTCTCTAGTTAGGCCTTTTGTATGTGGATCCGACACATTATCCTTCGACTTTACATAGTCAATTGTGATAATTCCACTAGAGAGTAGTTGTCTGACGGTATTGTGTCTTCGTCCTATATGATGAGACTTTTCGTTATATATCATGCTCTCTGCCCTACATATTACAATTTGACTATCACAGTGCATACTAGTGTCAAAGACTTGGGCCAAAAAAGAATATCTTTCAAGAAATTTCGGAGTCATTGAGATACTTCATCGGTCTTATTTAGAGTGATAAGCTCAGATTTTATTATAGAGCGAGCGATACATATCTGTTTGAAAGATTTCCAAGAGACTGCTCCTCCATCAAGAGTAAATACATATCCACTCGTGGATTTTAGTTTATTTGACTCGGTGATTCAATTTGCATCACTATATCCTTTTAGTACTACTAGATATTTGTTATAATGCAAAATATAGTTTTGAATATGTTTTAACTACACCAAAACTCGTTTCATTGCCATCTAATGATCTTGGTTGGGATTACTTATGTATCGACTCAATTTACTTATAGCATAAGCTATGTATGGTCGTGTATAGTTTATGAAGTACATCAAACTTTCTAATACTCTTGCATAATTCAATTGAGCCTGACTTTCACCTTTATTCTTAGCAAGATCAAGGTTCACATCAATTAGTGTTTTTGCACTTTTGAAGTTTAAGTACTTGTACTTTTTAAGTACCTTTTGGATATAATAAATTTGAGACAATTCTATACCTTGAGGAGTTTTGTGAATCTTAATTCCCAATATCAAATCGGCAACTCCTAGATCTTTCATATCAAACATACTAGAAAGAATACGCTTAATCGAATTTATGTTTGCAATGTTGTTACTCATTATTAGCATATCATCCACATATAAACAAACAATGACAACTTTGTTTTGAGTGTTTTTAATGTAAACACATTTATCACACTTATTAATCTTAAATCTATTTGTCAACATGGTTTGGTCAAACTTCGTGTGCTATTGTTTGGGTGCTTGTTTTAGTCCATAAAGTGACTTAACAAGTTTGCAAACTTTATTTTCTTTATCATGAACCACAAAGCCCCTGCGTTGTTCCATGTAAGTTTCTTCCTCCAATTCTCCATTTAAGAAAGCTATTTTTACATTCATTATACTGTAGCTAGTGCAATTAATATCCAAATGGATGTAATCCTAGTTATAGGTGAGTATGTATCAAAATAATCAAGGTCTTCTTTTTGTTTTAATCCTTTGACGACAAGTCTTGTCTTATATTTGTCAATAGTTTCATCAGCTTTCATTTTTTTTTTGAAAATCCATTTTGAACCCAAAGATTTTTTTTCTGATGGAAGATTAACCAATTTCCAAGTATGGTTGCTCAAGACAGAATTAATTCCACTATTGACAGCCTCTTTTTAAAGGATGAGTCTGCAGCGGACATAACCTTTTTGAATGTTTGAGGCTCATGTTCAAGAAGAAATGTTACAAAATCAAATCCAAATGAAGTAGATGTCCTTTGACGTTTACTACGCCTTGGAATCTCTTCACTAGGTACATACTCCTTTGGTTCTTCAATTTTCTTATTGTCTTGAATATCCGAATGTTCGGACTTATGTACCAAAAATATACATGCTTTACTGTTTGTAACATATCCAATGAAAACACGATCTACAGTCTTAAGTCCTATTGTGACCCTTTTATGTTTAAGAACTTAGACACCCCCATATTTTAAAATATTTCAAGTTGGACTTTCTTTCTTTTCATTTCTCATATGGAATAGACTGTGTTTTACTGTGAGGATGACTTTCCGATAAATTTTGTGGTAAAACCTGAACTTATCAGTAAGACATTCAACATATCCTTTAAAGTTCGATTTTTCTTTTCTGTAATTCTATTAGATTGAGGTGAGTAAGGGACAGTAGTTTGATGGATGATTTTATTTTTCAAACATATTTCTGCAAAATGAGATTAATACTCTCCACCTCTATCACTTCCTATATTTTTTATCTTTTTACTTAATTGATTTTCAACTTCAGTTTTTATATTGCCTAAATACTTTTATTGCTTCATCATTACCATTCAGCAAATAGACATAACAATAGTGCAACCGTCAATAAAAATTATGAAATATTTTTTTCCACCACGAGATGGTGTTAATTTCATATCACAAATGTCAATGTGAATCAACTTTAAGGGATCATTCCTTTCAATAGATTTATAAGGATGCTTAGCATACTTAATTCAATACAAACTTGATATTTTGATTTATTGCACTCAAAATTAGGTAAATCTTCTAAATTGATCAGTTCTCACAAGCTTTTGTAATTGACATATTCCAAACGTTCATGCCATAAACAATTTGACTCAAGAAAGTAAGAAGGACCAAAAATATTGAGTTTGAAAAGACCCTCCGTGAGGTTAATATTTTTCTACAAATATATTTTTCTTATTTATTACAACTTTGTCAGATACAAATATTATTTAAAGACAACACCTTGTTAGATGTCCTTTCCAAGAGGACCTTTCCATATTCTTCAATTTTGGTTGTTGAAAAATTACTCATGAACATAATCTCATCGGATCCAGTAAACGCATATGAACCAAATGCTTCTTTATAACACAAAATATGGCAGGTGATTTTTTTTATCAATATTCATGTCTATCCAAATAATTATATTTTAGTAGACATGTATTTTCATAAAAAATCACAACATTTTAAGTGATACTTTTTCATAAGAGAACACAACTCTTATGAATATATATATATATATATATATATAATTTGGTAGTTTCATACTAATCATATCATATCATATATTAGTAAAAGAGAAACTCAACGACCAAAATATACTCCAAAAATTTTGTGGGTCTAACATAATACAAGAATATCATTCAATTTCATATCTTGTGCTTCCACATTTAAATTAGACACCAAGGTTAATTTTATCTTTATCATAAGCAAAGAACCCCATATTTTAAATATGATCTCAAAAATATTTTTCAAGTATTTGAAAATAATTTTCCACATATTTGTTTTCTCATGCTTTCAAATGTATACTATCAAAATACATATTGACAGCATAAATTTCTTTTAAAGATAATATTCTACAAAAAAATTGTAGTATTTCCATTTTCTCTGACAATCTTTACATATTGTCAAAGTTTAATTCATAGAGGCATCCATTGCAGGCACAAAATCATTAATTTTATGTCACTAGTATGTTTTTTTTCCTTCTGTCACAATTAGATAGTCCACTTAGTATTGAAAATACTAACACTAAAGAGTGCATCTTTGTATGACTTGTTTTTACCTAACAATGAAGTTTTTATATTTTTCAAATCATCAACTGAATGAACTTTGAATGCTGATGAAGTTTTTATGACTTCAAATCAATTTCAAATTGAGATAGAGTAGAAACCAAGAGGTTTAATCTCCAAAAATAAAAATACAACACTGTTTCTAGTTAAGGATGAAGTTTTTATATTTTTCAAATCGTTTACCCTTTATATTCTTGATGAAGTTTTTATACTTTTCAAGTTAGAATATTCAATCAAACACAGTGTTTAATAAATTGATGAAGTTTTTATATTCTTCAAACCAAATGCATAGTCTGATTTATTCGATGAAGTTTTTATATTCTTCAAACCTAAGGAGTAGAAAATCAAAATATTTTAGTTTCAAATATCAGATACAATCGAATTTCACATGGAGTAGAAAACTATACAAGTTTTAGTCTCTACAACAGAATTAGAAAATCATAAGGATATGATTTTCTTTTCAAAAAACTTTCCTCGTTACCGAATTTGTTGGAGTGACTTTAAATCTATGAATGGTAAATTCTATAGAGCTTCCACGTACTCATACCAATAATATTTTCTTTTATGGAACAAATTCAATATTCGATGAAGTTTTTTATATTTTTCAAATCGATTATTAAACTTTTTCTTCTTCTTCTTTTCTGGAAAAAATATCTTGCCATCTACGTTCTTGGATTAAGATCCTTTAAAGATACATCCAATATTAGATGTAATACACACAAAAGTATTTATCTACCCAATTTTATCACAACAGATAATAAACCTTTAAAAATAGTTTGTGAAAATTATTAAGACAATAATTCATTATTTAATTTAATCATCTTTAATTTGACCAAGGTTATGGTAAGAAAAAAAATACTACTTTGTATTATCAAGTTTAAGATTCCTTCATAATGTACTTACTTAGGCAGAACAGAATCATATAAATATAATGGTAATGACTTCTAAGATCTGTCTTGCCCCAATCCAAGAATGTTAGATTCAAGAAAAAATATTAAATTTCTTAAGTTTGTTATTCATCTTGTATTAAGGTTAGTAAACCAGAAACTATAAAGATAAAAATAAAAAAAAATATCCGAGTCCACAGAACTCACTGCGTGTCCTTAAGAAATTTAATTCCCTCATTGTACCCAAGGTTATGGATTATTTCCTTCCAAGATAAAATGGATAAACTATTAAAGAAGTAGCAATACCTCAAACTTCAATAATTTCAGCAAACTCAAAAGTCAGCAACAAAATCACACAAAGAGTCAACTTTGTTTGTAAGAAAATATATGCAGAAGAGGAAGAAATTCAATGTTTAAAAATAAGAGGAAAATCCTCTATTTATAGACAACAAAGGGTAGTGTGAACATATGTTTATTGTGGATTATCAAAAAAATCACAACCTTTCAGAAAAGTCGCAACTCTTTAAAAAAGTCACAACTTTTTTGGAAAAGTCGCAAATCTTTAAAAAAGTCACAATTTTTTTGGAAAAGTCACAACCTTTCGAAATGGTCACAACACTTTAAAAGGTCACAACCTTTTGAAAAGTCACAACCTTTTGGAACGGTCACAATCCTTTGAAAAAGGTACAACCTTTCGTAAATGTCACAATCTTCCATTTCCCATTCACACCTTTAAAACCCAACAGTGTCGTAGTGACATGTATTTAAGAGTTTCATGTTCTAATTATCAATTGTAGACCATGTTCTTTTTGTTCTAAACTTAATTTTTTGGGGTTCATTATTCAATGTCCATAATAATATTTATTTATAAAATAAGGATGTTAAAGAACAAGTGGGGTGACTGTCTACTTGTTTACTTTTCTTATAAGTGGGCAACTTATTTTTTCTTGTAAATGGGCAAGTTGCCCAATAGTATCATCTTTTTGTCTATAAATTGCACTTTGCAATATAAAGAGAAGGACACACGACTTTCTCAATTCTTTCAACTCTCTCTCCGTTTTCTATTTTTCCTCTTATTCTCACCTTATTTTGCAAAGTTAATTTACTTTATAACACGTTATCAGCACGAAATTCTATTTTTTTTCCAGAAAATTAACTTCTATGTTAGGTATATATACTAAAGAAAATTTAATTTTAGTTGTTTTTATTGTTTTTAAAATAATTTTCATCATGTCAAACTTGTCAAAATTCGAATTTGTGGCACATCATATTTCTGGAAAAAATTATTTGTCATGGCTACTTGATGCTGAAATCCAATTTACCGTTAAGGGTCATGGTGATGCTATGATTGAAGGAAATAAAGCATCAAGTCAGGATAAAGCGAAGGCTATGATTTTCCTTCGTCATCATCTAGATGAAAGCCTAAAGATTGAATACTTGACAGTGAAAGATCAACTTGAATTGTGGAAAGACTTAAAAGGGAGGTATGACCACCTCAGGGCAACGGTATTGCCAAGTGCTCGTTATGAATGGATGCACTTATGATTTCAAAATTTTAAAACTGTAATTGAATATAATTCTGTTGTATTTAGAATAACTTCCAATTAAAATTATGTGGGGAAACTATAAATGATGAGGACATGTTGGAAAAGACACTAATTACTTTTCATGCCTCTAATGTGATATTACAGTAGCAATATCGTGAAAAAAGTTTTCAAAAATGCTCTGAATTGATCTCATGCCTTCTGGTGGCTGAGCAACATAATGCTCTTTTAATGAAAAATCATGAAGTCCGTCCCATTGGAACTGCTTCGTTACTGGAAATAAATATGGTAGAAGCATATGGCTAGTCTAAAAGAAGACAATAAAAATCAAGTCCACAATAATGTGTGTGGGCGTGGCAATGGCAGAAGACGATATAATAATCATCGTGATGGTCAACATAAAAGGGAGAACAATATGAGTTCTCAAAGTGAACCTTCAAGAATTAACTTTCATCGTTGTGGCATGAAAGACCACTGGAAAAAATGAATGCGAACGCCTGAGCATTTTGTAAGACTTTATCAAATTTTTTCAAAACAAAGGTAAATAGAGGTGGTGTCTTTTCTTCTAATGCTCGGATAGAGTCACACTTGGCGTTTGAAAATAATATTGAGGCAAAATCTTTGCATAATAATAATATTGAAGCAAATCTGGCTTTGAAGGATGACAATTTTAATGACCTCAATGATATTACTCATTTGAAGGTTGAAGACTTCTTTAAAGATTATAATTGATGTTTAATTTCATTGTATGATTTTCAGTATGTTGTCATTTTTATGTACTTTGATTTATCATGTTTTTACGTACTTTAAATTATTGTGTTTTTATGTTTATCTATTTTAAAAAAAGGAGGACTTATGTTTTTCTAGCAATATTGTTACTATTTTTCTAGCAATATTGTTACTTATTTTATCTCTTATAATATATTCTTATTTTATAAAGATAAATAAATTTTTCAGTCTTCAATTGAATCCAAGATGAGTAATGGAGATATGTGTCTTTTAGATAGTGTCACAACTAATACGATATTAAAAGAAAAGAAATAATTCTGTCATTTAATTATGAAAAAGGCCTATGTCAATATAATATCTGGTTGTACAAAATTGATTGAAGGCTCTGGAAAAGCGGTCTTATTACTACCTGGAGGAATGATATTGGTAATTGATAATGCATTATATTGTAGTAAGTTTCAAAGAAACTTGTTAAGTTTCAAGGTTATTCGCCAAAATGACTATCATATTAAGACTGCGAATGAAGGAAAGGTTGAATACCTTTATATTACTAAAATAAATATGGAGAGGAAAATTATGCACAAAAAATTATCTGCACTTTCTTTTGAATTGTACCATACAAATATTGGTAATGTTGAATCACGTGTCATAGTAAACAAAAGGTTTACTAATTCTAATGATTTTATCATTTGGCATGACCGGTTGAGCCATCCCGGTTATAATATGATGCGCAAAATTATTGAGAATTCACATGGACACACTTTGAAGAATCAGAAAATTCTTCAATCTAAGAAATTTTTTTGTGTTGCTTGTTCCCAAGGAAAACTATTATTAAACCATCAGCAACTAAGGTTGGGATAGAATTTCCTGCGTTTCTGGAATGTATATAGGGTGATATATGTGGGCCAATTCACAATTCATGTGGACCATTTAAATATTATATGGTCTTGATAGATGCATCTACAAGATGGTCACATGTGTGATTATTATCAACCCACAACATGGCTTTTACGAGATTGTTAGCTTAAATTATAAGATTAAGAGCATAATTTCTAGATTATGCAATAAAGACAATTCGTCTTGATAATGCTGGTGAATTTAAATCTCAATCCTTTAATGATTATTGTACGTCAGTTGGAAAAATATTTGAGCATCTAGTCGCTCATGTTTATACTCAAAATGATCTAGCAGAATTATTGATTAAACGTCTCCAATCGATAGTTAAACCATTACTAATAAGGACAAAACTTCCTCTTTCGGTATGGGGGTATGCTATTTTGCATGCAACAACACTTATGCGCACAAGCCCAATAAATTTTTATAAATTTTATCCATTACAGCTGACTTTGGAAGGAAGCCAAATATATCCCATCTTAGAATATTTGAGAGTGCGGTATAGGTCTCAATTTCTCCACCGCACCGCACAAAGATTGATCCCCAAAGAAGGTTGTGAAATATTTGTTGGACATGAATCTCCTTCTATTATAAAATATTTGGAACCTATGACTGGAGATTTATTTATGGCAAAATTCGCTGATTGTCATTTTGATGAGTCAGTATACCCAACATTAGGAGGAGCACATAAGTAATTAGAAAATGAGATAGATTGGAATTCATTATCATTATCTAATTTAGATCCTCAAACAAATCAATGTGAGCAAAAAGTTCAAAAGATGATTTATTTGCAGAATATTGCAAATCAACTGCCGGATGCATTTACTAACCTTCCACGTGTTACTAAATCGCATATCCCAGTTGTTAATGCTCAAGTTCGATTTGATGTCTTGGTAGGACAACTTGTTCAGTCAAATGAGTCTAGGCCACGCTTAAAATGTGGAAGACCAATTGGTTTCAAAAATAAAAATCCTCAAAAAAGAAAAGGAATAAATAATCATAATTTGGAGGCAAGTGCTCAAGAAGATCCCAGAGACACAACAAATGGTGATACCACCAATGAGGTCCAAGTACCTGAAAATAATGAGAATGAAAAAATCTCAATAAGTTATGTCTCGACAGGAAAACGGTGAAACCAAAATGATATTGTGGTCGATAATATTTTTGTTTATAATGTTTCCATTGAAATAATACAACAAGATAAGGATCTTCAGCCAAAATCTGTCGATGAATGCAGACAGAGAAATAATTGGCCAAAATGGAAGGATACAATTCAAGTAGAGTTAACTTCACTGAAAAAATGTGAAGTTTTTGGATCAATAATCCAAACACCTGAAGGTGTCAAGCCAGTAGGATACAAATGGGTTTTTGTGTATAAACGAAATGAAAAGGGTGAAGTCGTAAGATATAAAACACGACTTGTAGCCCAAGGTTTTTCACAGAGGCCTGACATTGACTATATGGAAACATATTCCCCTGTGGTGGATGCAATTACTTTCAGGTATCTAATGAATTTGACAGTTCATGAAAAGCTTGAAATGCACTTAATGGACGTGGTCACTGCCTATTTATATGGCTCATTGGACCACGATATTTTTATGAAAATTTCCGAAGGATTCAAAGTGCCTGAAGCATACAAGGATTCTCAAGAAAATTGCTCAATAAATCTTCAGAAATCCTTGTACGGGTTGAAACAATCAGGGCGAATATAGTACAATCGGCTTAGCGAATATTTGCTAAAACAAGAATATAAAAATAATCCAATTTGTCCTTGTGTCTTTATGAGAAGATCTGAATCTGAATTTTTCATAATAGCAGTATATGTTGATGATTTGAATATTATTGGAACTCCGAAAGAACTTTCAAAAGCAGTAAAATGTCTGAAAAGGGAGTTTGAAATGAAAGACCTCGGAAAGACAAAATTTTATCTTGGTCTACAAATTGAACATTTTATAAATAGGATATTTGTCCATCAGTCAACATATACTGAAAATATTTTAAGGAGGTTTTATATGGATAAAGCACATCCATTGAGTACCCCAATGGTTGTGAGATCTCTTGATATTAATAAAGATCCATTCCGACCTCATGAAAATAATGAAGAGCTTGTTGGTGCTGAAATACCATACCTTAGTGCAATTGGGACATTAATGTATCTTGCCAACAATTCTAGACCAGATATAGCTTTTTCAGTAAACTTGTTAGCAAGATTTAGTTCTTCCCCAACGCGAAGACACTGGAATGGAATTAAGCATATATTCAGATACCTCTGAGGGACCATTGATATGTGATTGTTTTATTCAAATGAATTCACGTCACAATTGATTGGTTACGCAGATGAGGAATATTTGTTTGATCCCCATAAAGATCGGTCGCAGGCATGCTATTTATTTACATATGGTGGTACAGCTATATCATTGCGTTCAACAAAGCAAACTATGGTTGCCACTTCTTCAAATCATGCAAAGATAATAGCCATTCATGAAGCAAGTCGAGAATGTGTTTGGTTAAGATCTATAAATCAGCACATTCAAGAAACATGTGGTTTTTCTTTGAAAATAGATGCTCCAACAATATTGTATGAAGACAATGCTATATGTATAACTCAACTGAAGGGAGGATACATCAAAGGAGACAGAACAAAACATATTTCACCAAAATTATTTTTTACTCATGATCTTCAAAAGAAAGGTGAAATAGATGTCCAACAAGTTCGTTCAAGTGACAATTTAACAGATATGTTCACCAAGGCATTGCCAACTTCAACCTTTGAGAAATTGAGATAAAGATTGGAATGCGTCATCTTCGAGATATTAGATGATGTTTTCATCAGGGGGAGTATAATACGCGTTGCACTCTTTTTCCCTTAGTCTAGGTTTTGTCCCAATGGGTTTTCCTGACAAGGTTTTTAATGAGGCAGCACTTAAGGCGTATTATCAAATGTGTGTACTCTTTTTCCTTCATTAGGCTTTTTTCTCACTGGGTTTTTTCTAGTAAGGTTTTTAACAAGGCACATTTCACGTGGACATCCAAGGGGGAGTATTAAAGAACAAGTGGGGTGGCTGTCTACTTGTTTACTTTTTCTCGTAAGTGGGCAACTTATTTTTTCTTGTAAGTGGGCAAGTTTTCCAATAGTGTCATCTTTTTGTCTATAAATTGCACTTTGCAATATAAAGAGGACACACGGCTTTCTCAATTCTTTCAACTCTCTCTCCGTTTTCTATTTTTTCTCTTATTTTCACCTTATTTTGCAAAGTTAATTTACTTTATAACAAAGGAGTTGATACTGGTACTTATATATTCTACTATTGTCCAAGTATTTAGTTTGAAAATGTAATTTATAGATTTCCTATATTCTCTATTTTATTTCTCATACCTATAGCGTTACACATTCATTTGCAGCGCTGCATATTTATTTTATAAATTACCTCTTTGTTTACATATTATTGTTTACTTTTGAAAGGACCGATGCTTCCATTTGTAATGACGAAAATGGAAAATGTGAAGGAATGACTTCATAATATTTGGAGTTTGCACGGAGACGAGACCAATTCTCACTTCTCTGGAAATTAATGTCAGGGCAAAAATATTTCTACTTATATATAGTCTTTGATGTTTATTTTTTTTTAATATTATTGAACGTGAACCGAAAGAGAATACTCAATTTAAGAAATCCAATAACTTGTGCAAAAAAATTTGGATGGTTAATTATCATTTATGAGCCTGTTTGAATTGGCTTTAAGTTGGTCAAAATCAACTTAAAGCCCCTTTTTAGCTTTTGGACGTGTTTGTCTAATGCTAACTTTAAGCCATAAAGTTCTTAAAGTCAGTCAAAAATGAAAAGTTAAGATTCCTATTTTTTTTTTAAGTGCTTAAAGTCATTTTCTTTGATCATGGAAATTACTTTTATATCTCTTATATTTTAACTAAATTTCCAAACTACCCTTTTTATTCTTTTAATTCCTAAAATTCACATTATTTTTCTCATTTAAGCACTTTTATCCAAACACTCAACTGCTTATTTATAAAAATAACTTCCAGCACTTCAAAATTCTAAAAGCATTATTTTTTTTAAGTCCATCCAAACGGGCTCTATGTCGGGTAGAAATGGGCTATCAAAGTTTTTTGTATAACTCTGTTTACATTTAACACTCTCGTACAAATCTGTTTCAACTGTACTTTTTGAATTACTGTATTGAAAAAATAAATCTTTTCCTTTGTATTTTAAAATTGAAAATTTACCCCTTATCTTCGATAGTATAACTTAGTTCCGAATACATTTTTTATATTTTAAAATCAAACACTTTAACACACTTATTCTTATTTTATGAAAATTCTACAATTACCCTCTAATGGGTATATCCATAACTAATTAAAATTAAATTTCTCCCATTGAAGAAATAATGTCTTTAACCTTTCCAGTACTGCATATCAGATGGTAATCATTTTCTATTATAGAAGCTAGCTTTGGTACCTTAATTTTTTATTTAGTGCTCATTTTGTTACATGAATTTTCTAATTATTATAATTTTATTTTTGGAAATTAGAGAGAGGAGTGCGTGGATCAATCAGTAGAAAATAATAATCTTCTTACGATTAGAATTTAAACTAAATAAATTTACAGATATCTATGCGCATGTAGATTTAAAATAGCGAATCGAGCTTTAATGAGTTCTAATATGCAGCGTCAATACCTTAATTATATATATATATAAGGGTTTAATGTGTCTTTATTTTTTCTTAAATATTTTTATTTTGTTCTTTTTGGTTTTAATTCTTTGAAATTTTAAAATTCTTTGTTTTTGTATCAAGTCGATGTTCTCAATGAGAGGTCAAGGCTAATAAACATAGTGAGAGGTTAAGGGTAATAAACACGTGCTATCTTGTCACGATCCAAAATGGGCCATGAGTGGCACCCACACTTAACCTCCTAGGTGGGAGAACCAACGATGTGAACCCCAACTTATAAAGTATAATAATAACGCGGAAGCTCAAACTTATAAAGTAAGAAATAACAATCCATAAGAGTTTACTACATAACGTTCCCCAAAATCTGAAAGTCATCACATCAAGGACATATAATTCTAAATACTAAGTCTAGAATGTCAAACACTAAAATAAAATAAGTGACATAGCTCGTGTCCGAACACTAAGGACATCATGTCATGACTAAGAGAATCCATCACGAGCTAGAAGGATAGCTCACCCTTAAATCCGATGAACTTGAGACGGACTAGAGCTGAGGTTGAGTCGAAGTCTGTGGAACACTCGCTGCACTCCACAAAATAAAACAAGAAAAGATACAAGTAGGGGTCAGTACAGGACAATATGTACTGAGTAGATATCATCGGCCGACTCAAAATAGAAATTAATATACATAAAATAATAGTGGAAAATCAACAACAACACTTAACAGGTGGTAACCAATGAACAATTACATAACCAGTCAACAATATCAAGATCACACATAAGGACTCAAGCCTCCACATCACACTCTTTTGAAATATGAGTTTTTGGAGATTGGGTAGTATTAAGTAATTTTAATTTATTTTCCTTTAATATTACCGTGTCGGAACGTGACACCCGATCCAAATATACCGTGTCGGAACGTGACACCCGATCCAAATATATCGTGTCGGAACGTGACACCCGATCCAAATATAATTAATTTATCATTCCTTATGATTGCATTCCACTTCATTAACAATATTTCATCAAGCCTTCTTTATTCAAGGCACCATTTTTGATAGGACAAGTTCAAGATTATGAATTTCATGGCCTCGGGATTTTAGACCAATCACAACAACATATCAACCATCCAAACCACAATAATTAAATGCGTAGTAAACTTCACACATATTACTCCATGAATATCAATCACTATTAAGAGTCTATCTATGATATAAAATAAAAACCATAACCTACCTCAACCGAAGAACCGAAGTAAAGCAAGTTAATCCACCAATGTCCCTCCTTTCTTCAATGCCTCAAACCGTTTCCAATCTATCAAGTATATAATATTTATAAGTAAACTAGTCTGTAGACAGCAATATTATTTATATGTTTAACCTAGACCCCACAACTCATCCAAATCTATAATCAAATTCCTAAGTTTAGATACAACTAATATCTCAAGTCTCATATTCCTAAATCTTAAGAAAGGGTTAAGCCTTAATTTCTTCCAATATCATAAATTTGATGATATTCATATAACACCTTACACCTAATATTTAATTACCCATCTCAATATATCAAAACATAAATTAAAATGTGATAATTGTAATAATAATTTACTACAAAAATAAGAAGTAAGTGCGAAGGTGGACAAACTGTAGAACTGAGCCACAACCTATGTACACTATTTTCATTATAGCTAACTTTTTTTTTTCATATTACCCCAATGTAGGAACGACAGGTTACATGATTTGGAAGTTCAACTTTTTCATATTCATTACTCTTTTTCCTAATACTAAATGGACATTAAGTAATATACTATATATATATATATATCCTAACAGGTAATTGACAAAACAATTCATCACCTGAAACAAATTTTCTGAAGGAGGCCTTCGATTGCCTCTTCGTCCGCCTCTGCAGGTACACCCTTCTCTTCTCCTTTCTTTTCTAATTAAAATAATTATGTATTACAATTCATAAACCCTATTCTTTTATTTTAATAATTGGTATAGAGTATTAAATAAATTATTAACTTAACCCACTAAATAAATTAGTTATTTAAACTTACCCCCCAACTAAATAACCTTAGTTATCAATTAGTCCAAAGTACCTATTAAAAATTTATGGGGTGAGTCTTTTATGAAATAAAAAGCCCTAGTATTCAAAACGACCATTAAGGGTCGTTACATATCTTTTTTTTTTCCTTCTTTTTTCTTCCTATTCGTTCTTTCTTTCCTTTTTAATTTATTTATAGTAAATTTACAATTTTTATGCTTATTAGCATGATAGTTCTATTTATTTTTATTTTGTTACATTTATATTATTCCATTTAAGTTTCTTAGTAGAAAAAATATTTAATAAATGTAAGAATTATTAATATGCCTTTTATTTTACTTATCATCAATTTGTCGTATTTTATTAATTATTTTCATTAAAGCTATGATCTTTATTTGTAAGAGAGCTTTTTTAATGACTGCGCATAGCGCGGTCAAGTACACTAGTTTTTAATATATTTTAAAAATATTTTAAGTTTTTAATTATTATGATTTATAATGTTTTTAATTAACGTAATTTTCAAATAATATATGTTACTCCTTTTGTCGCAATTTATATGACAAGTGTAAAATTTTGAGAGCTAACCAAATTTAGTTTTTAAAAATATTTTTAAATTATCAATTATTGTGATTTATAGTACTATTAATGTAATTTTCAAATAATATATGTTACTCCTTTTATCTCAATTTATGTGGCACGAATAAAATTTTGAGAGTTAATCAAATTATTAATATATATATTTTTTAATTATTATAATTTATAATATAATTTTTTATTTAATTTGTAAATACATATAATATATTAAAAAGAAAAATAAAATAAATAAAATAAAATATTTAACTATGTGAAGAGCTTGGGATCACATTCATGCTTCTATAATAGAGTAAAATATGCCATGAAATAAACATAAGAAAATATTATCTAAGAGTGCAAATTTATCCCTAACTTTAAGAAAATATCAAATTTACTTTTATACTCTAAAAAAATGATGAAATTTACCACTATACTTTAAAAAAATGATGAAATTTACCACTATACTTTTTTTCCCTTGTCTCTTATAGGACAAGGGGTATATTTGAACAAAATACAACTGTGAGGAAAAATATGACCCCAAAGTATAACAACGAGGGTAGATATGACTCAAAAATACAGTAGAGGGTAAATATGAATAATTTTTCAAAGTAGAAGGATAAATATAACATTTTTTGCGTCATTATCTTCATTTTTTTTTCTCATTGTCTTGTTTATCATCTAATAATCTATTTTTATTCTTTATCCTATTTTGTAAAATAATTTTTTATTGTATCCTATTTTTTTTGTAAATTTATATTTCAAATTGTTGATGTGTAGTGTTATGTATCATAAAAAATGCTATAATTTATTTGATGTTGTACGTATAAAAATAATAATATAATATGATATTGTTTAAAATATATATATATATAACTTTGTTTGGATGATTATTATGTATGTTTCATACTACATCGTATTGTAATGTGTTTTACTGTATTGTATTGTATTATTTTAATTAATATAATGTTTAGATAGATTGTATCGGTCTTCGTCGTTACATAATTTCACACATCAACAATTTGAATAATAGACTTACAAGAAAAAAGTAAGGTACATAATTGAGCTACTATAAAAAGGTAATTTAAAGAATAAAATAGGATTATTAAATAAAAGAAAAAATTAAGATAGCAATGTAATCACACTAAATCAATTGTTACACAAAATGAGACTTTTTGGCGCTACCTAATAATTAATTTAATATGATACGTTACAATTAAAAAAAAATTAAAAATAATATATCTAAATTAATAATACAATATACTACTAAGGGTAATAAACATCCAAACAAGATATAAGTGCTACGGGGTGAATTCATGCAGCAATTCAAATTCTTTTGCGCTAATTTTGATTATTTTATTTTTTTGAAAGAAAATGCTATAAACACCTAAAGAAAGAACTTGAAGAAAAGAACACATTCAAAAGGAAAAACAACCAAACGTTTTCCCGTGATTGCCACGCAACGTGAAAGATATGTTTAATTAGTCTAATTTTTTTTTAAAAAAAAATATATTTTAGAAACTTATTACCTTAACTTTTCATATATCTATAATTTAAAATCACAAAATTTAAAAAATCATTTATTTTCTCAAATTTTGCATCAAATTAAAATAAGAAAAACAAAATTATAATTGATACGACAATAATACATAATATCCATGATATATAATTCCACAAATTGGATTTGGGGAGGATGACAAATCTACTGATCGGGGTTCTCTCTTTACTACCAAAATACAACAATAACAAAATACCCAATATATATAATCACACAAAACGGGGTTTGAAAGGGTAGAATATATGCAAATCTTACATCTACCTCAGAGGTAGAAAGATTATTTCCAATAGATCCTCAGCTCAAGTGTCTACTTCCGAGGTAAAAAGATTATTTCCAATAGATCCTCAGCTCAAGTGAAAAAAAATAGTCCAAATCTGTCTAGAAAATGAGAAATAGAAGTACACGAAAATAAGACAGTAATTACAACAAAAATAATCAAAGTATAAAACAACATATAATAATGAGATAAATCAAATGGCGGAAAACTATATGAGTAGTACAACTACTAGTGTGGACAGATAATAAGACAACACATTATTGCCTATTAATTTTTTATCCAGATTTGTGTCCTTTACAACTTCAAATCTAATGTCATGTCTTTGGTAAGTTGGTGTTGCGCCATGTTCTATCTAATCATCCTTCTCTATACTTTTTCAATTTACCTCTATTTCTCATAAAATCATTAATAATTAGCCTTTCACACCTCTACATGAGAGCATCCGATCATTTCCTCTCCACACATCCCAACCATCTAATCTCACTTCCTTCATCTTTGTACTCCACCGTAACTACTCCCATCTTGTCTTGATTATCCTCAGTTTTAATCATATTTCTTCTAATTATATGCCCATGATTATAATTTCTTTAACTTTCAATTTCTGAACATGAGGATTCTTGACTGGTCAAACACTTCGCCTCATACAACATAGTTGGTTTAACTATCACGTAGAACTCGCCTTTAAATTGTGCGTACCTTCTTATCACGAAAGACTCCAGATACGAACTCAATTCCATTCACCTTGCATCAATACAGTGAGTGAAATCCTTGTCAATCTCCCAATTTTCTAGGATAGTAGACTCAAGATACTTGAAACTTCATTTTTTTGTATGACCCGTGTATCAAGTCTTACTTTCATTTTTGCCTTGTGCATTACATCTTTAAACTTGCACTCTAAATATTTTGTCTAGGTCATGCTCAATCTGAATCCTTTTGATTCTAGAATTTTTCTCTAAATCTCCAACTTAGCATCTAACTCCCTCGCGAGTCTCGCCATCAAAACTATATCATTTGCAAACAACATACAACATGGTACCTCACCTTGAATTTTTCATGTCAAGGCATCTAACCAAGACAAATAAAAATGGGTTAAGAGCTAAACCCCGACACAATCCTATCAAATTTGGAAAGTGCTCTGAGTCTTCTCCTACTATTTTCACCTTAATTTTGGTTGCATCGTACATGTCTTTGATCGCGCTAATATACTCCACACAAACACATTCAGTCTCCAAACATCTTCATACAGTCTTTATAGGTATTTTCCAGGTCAATAAATACCATGTGTAAGTTCTTCTTTCTTTATCTATACTGTTCCACCAATATTCTTGTCAGAGATGAGTGACTTGTTTAATTGAGTGTCCCGACATCCAAACTAGTTCGTGAAAACTTGCACGTCCCTCCTCACCCTCATCTTCATTACCTTCTCTTAATTTTTTATGTATGACTTGGCAACTTGATACCTTTAATGGAAAAAGGCATACTCCCTTGAAGTTGTATTGAAAGTCAGTTACACACTTTAACTATTGACGCGGCCTATTACACACCTATACTACTCAAAAGTGTATTTATTTACCCTTTCCTACACCCAACTTCAAGCGCATTTCAATCACCATATCTGAGCGCGTCACTCGCGATTTTTTATTTAATTAAAATGGTCCTCCAATGGTACTTTTTTGAAAATCAATGTTATAACTCACACCGACCCTAATTTTCATCCAAAAAATTAAAGAACCCTAAATTTCATCAAAGTATAAATTTGAAGCCCCAAATTGAAGTTCAAGCTTAGTTCTTTTCGAGGAGAATCAAATGTAACTTTTTATTCCTCTCTCTCTTCCATTCCTATGCTACCATGACATTGCTATTACTGGAATGCTGCAAATCAAATCGTGGAACAAATTCGAGTATTTCTATCTCTTGACAAAGGTACTATGATTAAGGCTAGAGGATGTGAAGATAAGGCAAGAGTAGAAATACATTTGAATAAGGAACTCCATGATAGTGTTTGGATAGACGAAGGTGAAAAAGAATGCTATTGGCATTCATTTGAATTGTTGTTTTATCAAACATATATACAAGAGTAGAATAAAAAAATTTGTAAATTGATAAATTGGAGAAACTGAAATCATGTACCAGATTCATTCCATGAACAACGAAATTTGGCATTCTAATGATAAGATGATGAGAATCAAATTTGGCATTTCAAAGTTATTGGGTGTAGAAAGGAAAAATAAGATGCTACCTCGATTAAAAGATTAAAACTTGAAGGTTGATTCAAAAACACTATAAAATCGAAGAAAACTGATTTCTTCGATTTACGGTAGAAATTATTGATTTCTTTGATTTTGGTGTTCTTAGATTTTGGTGTGGATTTGGGTGAAATGAAATGGGTATGGGTGAAATAAATGAATATGAGTAAAAAAAAATGAGTATGAGTGAAAAGAATCGGGTCGAGTTCATTTAATACGTGGTATCGCTGTAGGGCGAGAGACTCTCACTCACAACATAATATCTGGAATTGGGTATAGAAAAAGATAAATAAATACACTTTTAAATAGTACAAATGTGTAATAGATCGCGTCAGTAATTAAAATACGTAATTGACTTGTTGATACAACTTCAATGTTATTTATGCCTTTTCCCTGCCTCTAATTGTTGTTGTAATTAAAAGTAAGCGAGTGACAAAAAAGAAAATAGAACCGAAAAAAGGACAGATAGCAATATTTTAATTCAACAAGAGTTGATAGTTTCGAATTTCGATGTCCTGAAATTTCGTGAACCGCAATCCAACTGCGTTAGTCAGCCCATAGCTTCCAGGCAAGAGGCAACCATGTTTCGATTCTCCAAATTCTTGCCACAATTCTGATTCTTTAAGCTCCCAGCGGGACAGACTTAGCAGACCCCCAAAAAGTTCTTCTTCTAATGGGTCTTCCTGAACTCGTCGGTGTTGCCCGCAATTATGCCGTCATGGTCAGAATTCAAGGCCCGGTGCGTCCCTTTTCCAAGCCAAGATTCATATAAAACATGTATATGATTTTATATCACTTCGCTTATCTGACTGTTTGGTTATGAATTTTTAAATTATTGTTCTTGAAGGACCCAAAAGGCCTGAAGATGCGAAAACATGCTTTTCACCTTTACAAGTGAGTAATTTGCATAGCTGTATGTCGTTTATTTTATGTACTGAAGTGGAAGTTGTTTAAATTGAGTGTAATTTTGTGGGTAGTTCTGGGAAGACGACACTATCAGCATCTGGGATGCTTTTGCCCAGTTCCTTTGTTAATGCTTCGGTGTCTAAGCAGATTCAGGGTGATAGCAAGTTGCAGTTTTCTGGAGGTCACGATTTGGTTTTAACTGTGGCTTCTGTTATTGAGCCTTTTGTCGTACAGCAGGATAGAAGTGACATATCAAAGGTTGGATTCTCTGTCTTCTTTCAGTGATAAATTCTCCCTCTTACTCATTCTATATGATGATCTTTGATTGGAGAAGCAGTTTCATGAAGAAAGAACCACTTTTGAGACGCTTATTAAATATATGTATACTATATTAGAAGTCATCTAGTTGTCCTTAACATGACATGTCAATTCCTATAAGAGCATGTCATTAAGTGCAAAATGAGAATGTCAAGAATAAAGAGATCGTAAATTCAGATAGGTACAATTTTTGAATGGTTGAAAATCAGGAGTATTCTCCTTTACCCAATGGGCCTCATAAAAAGATTTTCCTGGTGTTATTTCATATTTTTTTATTTTTTTTTGGTTTTACCATTTTGCAGGATAAGCCCAAGCTGATTCCTGGTGCTCAAATTGATATACTGCGGGAGGTATTTATTTGAACCTACCAATGTTTTTTCCTCTGTAGTATAACTTCTGTCTAGGTTCCTTGATATTAAATTGATAGTGGATGTCCTTGCCCATATCTCACAGGGAGAAATAAAATTGCAGAATGATCTCAAAGAGTCTAGCAAGGAGGGTTTGAACTGGCTACCTGCTGAACTCCTAATAGTGGTAGGACATTGAGATGGATTTTGTATTCTGAATGATGATTATCATAAAACCCATTATTTCATCTTATATATGACTTTTATTTGCATTATTAAATTCTATTCTGATGTCATTTGGTATTTTGTGCCCGTGAGCTTGTGTTGTCTCTGATAATGATACATCAATGCTCCCTATATTTTGACACATACCAAAAGGACCTTTAGAACTGGTGGTCTTAAACACATCATGAATTTCTACAGCTATAAGAGCATATGCTGTCAAGGGTAAAATGGGATGTCTAAAGTTAGAAGTGTTTTCAAAATGGAAAGGTTCATTCTTTTTGGAATAGACTTAAAAGGAAAGAGTGTGTATAAAATGGAATTGAGGGAGTACCTAGTTCTGAACCACTCAATCCTATTTTTTGGCATGAGTTCACTGTTCACTTTTATGGCTAGTGTTCTTCTTTGTCACTTTGTTATTACTTATGAAAGATGAAAAGGTGTTTGATACTGTGTGTCTGGTATTTTTGCTGAAGGTTGACATCCCTGTGTCATCTGCTGCTGTCCAGTCCCTAATTGAAGGTTCTTCTAGTTCAATTGAACATGGGTGGGAGGTTGGTTGGTCCCTAGCTGCCTATGGAAATGCCCATCAATCATTTACTAACACGAAGCGCAGGCAGGTATGTTGTTTCCTTCGTTTGGCACTTGCAATGTGTAACCATAAAAATCTCTGCACCTTTATGTGTAAATGAGTAAATATGTAACTATAATCTCTATACATCTATAGATGATTGGTATAACCAGATCAATAGATGTGGTCGAGCCACCCACTGGGCCTTGTCAATAATTCTAAGCATTATCTAGGTGTGTTCTTAATGAATCTGATTTATATAAAAATGGTTATCTGTATACTTGAACTGTCTGGAATACAGGTAGAGTAAGTTAAAATTTGGTTTTGTACAATGTAGTTAGTGACGTTCTTAGATATCTAATGACTTGGGGGCATTTTTCCAAACATTAATGTACTTTGCGAACTTCAAATCAGTAAGCTATTATGGTTAGATATTTATATTTGTATAAGAATTGAAAAGTGTTATTGGAAAGGAGCTCATTTGAGTCTCAGGATTTCAAGTGCACAATGGCTTGAGAAAGGAACTCTGTTCCACATGAGTCTTTGACTGTCCATCTTAATCTAGCTCTATCTTTAGGATGGTCTAAATAGTATTTGTATTGAACGTTCTAGTCTCTTTTTTTTTTAAAAAAAAATAAATAATAAATTGAGAAAGATAATGTTCTAGTCTTTATAGGCAAAGATCTTTTGAGACTCTTGTCTCACACGGCCTTTAGAAACTGATTTTGTAGATTGATTATTATGTAACAGGAACTCTCAACTGATTATTTCAGGTTGAGCAGATTTCTTTCCCAAGCCAAACTCCAATGGTGGAGGCACAGTCCAGCCTTCCAAGTATGATAGGAACATCGACTACAAGAATTGCTCTTCTCAGAGTTCCCTCAAATCCATATGAGGTTTCATGCTTTTACTGCACTAAGTGGCATCAAACCTGTGAATGAAGCATGGCATTGCATTTGGCTGAATGATCTTGCTTTTTCGCTGGTAATTTTTGAAAGCTCCATTTTGTAGGTTTTTGATGATAATGACTGGCTTAGGTATTTCCTTTCAGGACCTGCCTCCATTAAAAGTTTCTCCCTGGAGTAGGAGAGGTGATCTTCTTCTGGCTATGGGTTCTCCTTTTGGCATCTTATCTCCCAGCCACTTTTCCAATAGGTAGTTTTTGGTATATTTTCTACTATATATTGGAATTACAACTTTCTGTAATTTTCCATCCTCGGTTGTCAACATCACAATGTATGATTACTAATATTCATGCATTGATCGACTCTCTGAATATCAAAGCACTGGTGTGTTTCTTGTTGCTAGTGGTGAAGATGTTTTAGCTCTTCTTTCCTTGATTAAGCTCAGTCTCGAGGATCTCGATCTTTCTGGACTTGATAGAGATGTTGTTGGATGATTATTTGTCTCCCAAGTTCTGATTATGCTAAGGATTAATTTCCCCTTTAATTCTTGTTACATCTCCTTGTAAAAACTCTAATTTGGTCTCTTTGTTGCTATACAGCATATCAGTTGGATCCATAGCAAACAGCTACCCACCTAGTCCTCTGAATAAAGCACTGCTGATTGCTGACATCCGTTGTCTCCCTGGTTTGTGATTTTACCTTGCAGCTTTAGTTGATTAATCCTTTCCATTGTTGGGTACTTTTATTAGGTACGGTGCGTTATGTTTCAGGAATGGAAGGTAGCCCAGTGTTAGGGGAACATGCAGAGCTTATTGGTGTTCTGACTCGGCCACTCAGACAAAGGGCTATGGCTGCTGAAATTCAGGTAACCGTTTATTGCTGAGCTCTATATTCATGCTGAGATCTATCTTCACATATATTGCCTCAATTTGATATTGAAGCATGGGGTGGCAGATGGTGATTCCGTGGGAAGCTATTACATCTGCTTGTGGTAGCCTGCTTCAAGAAGAGAAACAAATTAGTAGAAAGATCCATTTTAATAATGGAAACTTAATCAGTGTTGAAAAGGAATCACAGTCCAATAATATTCAGGATGGACCCACCAATGATACTCAAGAGCATCTCCTAACAAGTCCTATTCCCCCATCCTTGATTGAGAAGGCAATGACATCTGTCTGTCTTATCACTGTTGATGATGGAGCATGGGCTTCTGGAGTTTTGCTCAACAAGCAGGGTCTTCTTCTTACAAACGCTCATCTTCTAGAGCCATGGAGATTTGGGAAAACATCTGTAAATGGTTCTGGATATAACACCAAATCTGATGTAGTTTTCACGACATCTGATCAATCTGAGCATCCAGGGGATGAGAAATTTACCATTCACCGTAGGAATAAACATTTGCTTCAAAAGGAACTAAAAACTCCACAGTTCTTTGTTGACAATGAGCAAGGCAGCTTTAGAGTTAACTTGGCAAACACCAGCAGTAGGACCATTCGTGTTCGCTTGGATTTTATGGATCCTTGGCTATGGACAAATGCAGAGGTAGTTCATGTATCCAGAGGACCTCTGGATGTTGCTCTACTACAACTTCAGCTAGTTCCAAATGAGCTCTGTCCCATTACTGTGGACTTCATGCGCCCGTCCCCTGGATCAAAAGCATACATTCTTGGACATGGGCTATTTGGACCACGATGTGGTAAATATTGCTTACCTAGCTGTGTCTTGATATGTTCTTGTCTAAATAACATTTTGGGCCTTTGCTTTTATTTGGACACACGCATCATGGCAATCTGAAATTTTAGAATGTTCTACGAGAACTTTATTCATCTTGGATTTCTCTCTCCTACCTCTCTTCTCTGGTTATTATCAGTTTCACATTCTTGTTACTACTGGGATACATGATGTTTCTTCCTCTCAAAATGACGATCATTTGATGACTGATTGAGTAGTTATGAGGTGGTCACTGTCTAATTTGGTTATGAAGCCTTCACAAAGGGAACTTGAGGTATCCTTTAATGAAGAAATAGCAACCAGTTTGGCCAGTAAGAGGGCTCAAAACTGGTTAATCTTTTAGGTCAAGACGAGGGTTATTTGGGATTGTTTACTGATACTGATTTTAATTTGTAGTCCATGTGAGTGGTCAATGAAATGAGTTGAAAACCATAAGCTCTCAAGTTCAATTCCCTACGAGGTGATTTCTTTCCATCTGTCCAAGCCTTGGTGGAAAGAGTTATCCAGTACCTGTGCTGGTGGGAGTTAGCAGTTATCCCGTGGAATTAGGCAAGGTGTGCGCAAGCTGCCTTGACACTGCGGTTATCAAAAAAATAAATTGGACATGTCAGATTAAGAATAGGAAGGCTGTTTTGGGGCTCAAACAGGGCTAGTAGAACGAGGAGAAAGGTAGAAGAAATTAGAAGGCCTTTTTCTTTCTTGGGCTTATAAAAGCCATAGGCACTAACTTAGAACTTCATCCAGAAGAATGACCATATACACACCATCTAGAATTGGGGAATTAAATCTGGAGTGTTGGAAGTCACTTATCCAAAAAAAAGAAAGATAAAGTGGAGTCCCCTGTTAATAGCATTGACAGTTTTTTGGACATTGTTAGCTCCATGATATTAGTATAGCTTAGTGGAGTCCCCTGTTAATAGCATTGACAGTTTTTTGGACTTTGTTAGCTCCATGATACTAGTATAGCTTTTTTATAATGGAGGCTGACATGTTTTTGCTTCAAAAGCCTTCTGGTTTTTGCTTTTATAACTAGGCACCTTCCAGTAGCCTTTATTTTAATGACATCTTATTTTCTTTTTTCCTTATCGGATGTCCCGGAAGGAACATGACATCTTACTTCATAAAAAAAAAATGAGGCAAAATTCTTCAGTGTTGAGTTATTATTATCTAATGTGAAAGCAATTATAAATTGATCAGCTTTCAAGAATGGAGATTTGAAGTAGGAAATTTCTGCTAAACTCACTCAAGTCAAGCTGGGTTTCACATATATTTTAGTAGAAGCCAGGCTGTTTGTTGCAAATGCTGCTATTGTTTATTGAAACTTGTGTGTTCCATCTTTTTTCTTTAATAAGGTTAACTTGTCTGCTACGTAGACTTGTGCTGAACATTATTTTCTGAAATTGACTATCTTTGTGTGTGTGATGGTGACATGAGTTGATCTTAAATGGAATAGTGAGAATTCATATAGTTGATTCCAACTTTTTTAGGACTGAGGCGTAGTTGTTTGTTTGTCGATCTTTGTGCATCCAATAGTACTAAATCATGTTGCTCATGGAGGTTAAATTGCTTTTCTTGTAAATAATTTTGTTAGGCCCTCCTATTTTGAGCATGATGATATACCATATATTCCATACCTGCATTATTCTTTCTTTAGCTTCTTTTTTTTTTGTTTTTTTTTGTGTGTAATTTATCTTTCTTTTTCCTATAATATAGACTTCCTTCCATCTGCCTGTGTGGGTGCAATAGCTAAAGTAGTTGAAGCAAAAAGGCCTCAGCTTGATCAATCATGCTTAGGAGGACATTTTCCGGCAATGCTTGAAACAACGGCTGCTGTACACCCTGGTGGTAGTGGTGGGGCTGTTGTTAATTCAGAAGGACACATGATTGCCCTTGTAACTAGGTAATTGACTTCTGGATGACTACTGATGATGCTTATAAATTGTGGATATTTCTTTTCCAGTTTATGCATGTTTAAGTTGTAATTGTTCTTGAAGTTCAATATAACGATATTGTGGTTCATTGCATTCTGGAGTACTTTTATAAGTCGTTAAAGAAAAATATTTCTGTTTGATTGTATGTTAATTGTACTTACCAAAAAATGTGTGTTAATTGTATGCTTTGCATACAGGAAAAAAATATGGTGTCTAATTTAAATGATCTGATATTGGAAGATTGTTTCGCTCTCTCATTTATGTCAATATTCGGATGTCATGGTCTTTCAATAGTTGTCACCATCCATTGAAGTATTGAAATATTTCATGTTAAAACTTGGTCTTCATAGTCTTATTTTTGATGCAGTAATGCTAGACATGGTGGAGGGACAGTCATTCCACATTTGAACTTCAGCATTCCATGTGCAGCTTTAAAGCCCATCTTCAAGTTTGCTGAAGGTACTTTATTCGACTGTTCCTGATACTTCCATTCTTAGATAATAATGGACATAGCTTTTCCCAGTACGAAGAACCAAAGCAGTAACCTTTGATCCATAATGCTCTTAATAAGTTTTGCAACTTAATATTGAGAAATCTATTTGTTTCTGATAGCTTGGTAGGCACAAAATCGATGTCTAATGGTTTCTGTGTTTTTCTGGCAGATATGCAGGATCTGTCACCCTTAGAATATCTTGACAAACCAGATGAACAGCTTTCTTCTGTTTGGGCATTAACTCCACCTTTAACTTCTAAGCAAAGTCCCTCTCTGCTTCATCTACCAATGCTTCCTCGAGGAGACAGTAACGATGATGCAAAGGGTTCTAAGTTTGCAAAGTTTATAGCTGACCAGGAGGCCATGCTTAAGAGTTCAACTCAACTTGGCAAGGTTGAACACCCTTCAAATAAACTCGTGCAAAGTAAGTTATGATAGTGTACCATTAGTCTCACAAACAAGTCAGACACAGCAAGGAGGCATGACAACGCTGATGCCTCAACGACCATGACAACAAAGATTCACCAAAGACTGGAGCCACATGTATATGATAGAAGCATCATCCAAAGTTGGGATTGTATACCATGATTCTTTGTTGTTACAAATGTTGGTTGTCTGAATGTGGAACCAGGGGTGAAGAGGTAAAGACATGAGCTTATGATGAATAATTGAAATAGATAATAGCCAGACTTGTATAATAAACGTCAACTGCACGTATGATGTTTGATGATTTATTCTTCTTTTTTTTTTACAAAATTTTGGTGGAGGTGTGTACTTGCTTTTGGTTATGAGATAGTTTTTACTTTGTTGCTACTTGGCTTTGAGGAATGCCAAAACATTGTTTACACAAGGGAGAATTCTTGCAACTTGGGATATAACCAGTGAAAACATAATTAATTGAACTAGAGACTCACAAATTCTGTTAGTTACGAAATATCATTGAGCATTTGAAATTGTTTTTACTGGAGCATGTCTATTATGGAGTGTACAAATGTTCTTTTACTCCTTTTTCATGGCAGGAGAAAACTCTCGAAGTACACAAATATAAGTAGCTACAAGCTTCTTTTAGAAAAAATGTTAACTCTCTTCGTTCATTTTTATTTGTCAACTATTAAAAATATATTTTTTTCATTTTTACTTATTTATTTAGCATATGAAAAGAACAATAATTTATTTTTCATATATTATCCTTAATAATAAGTACTCATTTTAAATCATCTTTCAAGTCCATTAAGAATATATAAATTAATATGAATATTATGCTAAGATATGTACTTTATTTATTACATTCTCCATTCACTTCTACTTGTTCATTATTTCAAAAATAAATTTTCACTTTTAACATATCAAGAAATGACAATTTTTTTTCCTATTTTATCTTCATCATTAATTACTTATTCCCTAAATTATTTTTCAAGACCTAAGATTATACATCAATTAATATAGATATTGTGGTAAATTATTCATATTAATCATTAACAAGTAAAAATGAAGTTAGAGTTCTAGTTAAAAAATTTCTTTTGGGTTGGGAAACCACAATAAATTCATTACAAGATAAATCCAATTTTTTTATTTATGTTCTTTATATATTTAAATCAAATAAACCTTAAGTAAATACGAGAGAGGTAACTTTTCAAGGGATTAATTACTCCATTTCAAAATAAGTGATATATTTTTTTTAAAAAAAAATAAGTGGTGTTCACATAATCAAGAAGACATTAATAACATTTTTTAATTTTATTTTTATTTAAATAAATAAATTTTTTACATAACCAAAAAAGCTATATCTTTTTAAAGATATTTATTAATAATAAATTAATAAAAGGGTGTAACCAGACTAAAAACACAATTAATTTTGAAAGGGAGGGAGTAATGAATCTAATGATTTGGGCGAGGGATCCGCGGGCCTTACATCAATGCAACTCTTTTCCCCAAAATTTTGGAGCTAAAACCCCCAGCAGAAAGAGTATTAAACAATTGAGTTGGAGCAAGCAAGAAGAGTAGGAGATGGAGGCAAGCTCCGGTTATAAGGACTATGTAGCAGGTCTCATGGCCGGAATTGCCACTGTTATCACCGGCCACCCTTTTGATACCGTCAAGGTGCATTTCTATTTCCAATTTGTAATTTTTTTTTTAACATTGCTCGTTGATTGCATTTGATTTGATTATCAGTAGTTGATATGTATTGGGGTGAACAAAGTATGCCATCTTTTTGAATTGTTGCTGTGCTGGAAAAGAAACGGACTTGGCTAAAAAATAAATAAATTAGGATAAGGTTTTCCTAAATTGAGCAAGATCCCTAAGTTGGCACTTCTCAATGCTACTTCGACGGAATATAGTTTCTCTTTTTCAATTGAAATCTGTTTACGTTATTCCTGTTTCCACTTTCTGTGTAAATTTTGGGAAATTGAGAATTTTTTTTAAACTTTTATAAGTCCAATACTCAAATCTTTGCTATGCAATATTGGTGGATGATGTTATTCTTACTTTCACTATTTGTAATCAAGTTGTTCATCCTTGAAACTGAATATGCATAAATTTAATAAAATTAGGTGCTTTCTTCTTCTATTATATTCTTTTTTTTGAATAAGGAATGATATTTTGCTCGGGAAAACATACTCATCTTCTGTTTTTAAAAGCTTTATAGTTGATTTTGACGTAGATCTTTGAGTAAAGCTAATGGGAGAACTCATTATTAGATGGAAAACTAGGCTATAGTTATATGGTAAAGTGCACCATAAAGTGTTTGTGGTGGATGGTAGAGTTTATTTATGCACTAAGAAGATATAGAGCTCCATCTGTCCCAAATCAAATTTCAACTACCTACATCAGTTTATCCCAAATTGGTGTCCGCTTTTCTAAAAAGGGCAGCTTTCCCTTACACTCATCTGAGAGGCAATTATAAAAAGAGCTTCGTTGGACTTACTTTGATATGGTAAAAAAGTTCAATCTTCTATTAGAATTACCACTATTTTCACTTTTTGGGATCCACTCCGTAATAAGTTCATACAAACTTCTAATTTTGTTTTACCCATATAAAATATGAAACCTGAGATCGTGGAATGTCATATAGGTTATACTTGATCAGGTATTAACAGTGGTTGAAATTCCGTGTGCGCCCCTACTGAGATGAAGTTCAGCGAATTTGACAGCTTTGAACAACTATGAGTTTTAAAATATTTTAGCATGTATTTGTCAGGTGAAGCTCCAGAAGTACAACACTGAAGCAGGTGGAGTAAAGTACAAGAATGGTTTGCATTGTGCTACTAGGATATTACAGACGGAAGGAGTATTACTCTTAACTTTTTCCAGATCCCTGTCTACCATTATCTATCCTGTTTGTTCAAATGTTGTTTAGCTAGGAAGTTCTGATCTCTTTACTTGGATGTTTTGCTTGTAGAAAGTGACACTCAAAAGTATATGTTAAATTGTTCAGTTGTTTGCAATCCAGTACTCATTGTTGGATAATCCTTTTTTCCTCTCAAAAGTAACATGCTGCTGGTATATATTTATGATGCCTGGGAGATGCATGCATGCATTGCACACACATACTCACACACATACATAGACACGTCCGTATATGTGTTCTGCACTCAAAAGTATATGTTAAAGTGACACTCAAAAGTATATGTTAAATTGTTCAGTTGTTTGCAATCCAGTACTCATTGTTGGATAATCCTTTTTTCCTCTCAAAAGTAACATGCTGCTTGTATATATTTATGATGCCTGGGAGATGCATGCATGCATTGCACACACATACATAGACACGTCCGTATATGTGTCTGCATTCACAACAAAATTTCTGGTTAACCAACTCGTATGAAGAAAACCGATATGAGGAAACAGCTTCTTTAATAGCATCGCCCAGAGTCCTGGTGTGTGCTGATCTAGGTTGGATCTGACAGGTTAAAGGGCTTTATCGAGGAGCTACATCTTCGTTCATCGGCATGGCCTTTGAAAGCTCACTTTCTTTTGGCATTTATTCGCAAACAAAACGGTTTCTTCAGGTTTGTTACGTGTTAATTCACATTCTGCTTAGAAATTCAATTAATTGCACATTTTTATGTTGAAAATATGTTGCTTGTACAACCAATAAACTAGTATCTGCTGTTTAGATGCTTTTGCAACTACACGATGCAGGTAACTACTATTTTATGAACATCTCTTTTTTCTTTTAAAGGGAGAAGTAGATGGTGGTAAGCCCCAGCCTTATGCAATAGTTCCTTCAGCAGCCTTTGGAGGAGCTATTATCAACTTCATACTATGCCCATCAGAACTGGTGAAGGTAAGTGATGCTAGAGTTGCTAACTTCCTGCTTTACTTGGAATACCATCGTTGTAATGTTGTTTTCCAGTGTAGGATGCAAGTTCAGGGCACTGATTTTATGGGACCGAAGTCCACTAGATTCAGCGGGCCCCTTGAGTGTGCCCTTAAAACAGTTCAACAGGAAGGGGTGAGAAATTTCTTGATCAACGCTGCTACTTCGGCTTAAGCTGTGCCTTCAAACTGACAAAGAATCTCTCCAGCTTACAGGCATGTTTCGAGGAGGCCTCGCAACCTTACTGAGAGAATCTGTGGGCAATGTTGTCTTCTTTAGCACTTACGAATATGCACGATATTTCATGCATCTACAACTGAAAGGTGCTTCATCTGAGCCGAGCCAATTGATTGATGTTGGAGTTGGAATAATGAGTGGTGGTCTTGGTGGTATAGCAGTGAGTATTATTGATTGGAGTTAATTCCTTTGGGTTCTGCTTCTTATCTTTGATTAAGATACTGTTTGTACTCTCAATGTGGAAGTAACATATGTAATTACATTCATGCTTCTGATTTTTCTTCAGTTCTGGTCTGCTGTTCTGCCATTGGATGTAGCTAAGACGATAATTCAAACTACCCCTGAGAAAAACCATTCAAGAAATCCCTTCTCGGTTCTAAATTTGGTATTTATCATAAACTCTTGTACTTTGAAATTTGAAATACTAGAAAGTGCATGATTTAGTTCATTATGGTAGATTTACCGGAGATCTGGACTTAGAGGATGCTATACAGGTTTAGGTCCTACACTGGTAAGAGCTTTTCCTGCTAATGCAGCGGCTATTGTCGCATGGGAGCTGTCTGCCAAGTTCTTGGGGATCAGGCGTGACCAGTAATTTTTTTTTGATGCTGCTTATTTCTTCTGCTTGCTGCTGGTTTTAAGCTTTAGTGTCTCTTGAGAAGGTCACCACATGATTCTTTTGTCATGACATCGCTGCGCTACTACTAGTCTGTCACAAAACTTCTGATTTCTTTTAGTGATATTAATTTATTTTATCAGTCTTTCTGTTTTTTAATTTATCATCTGCAGTTCTGAGATTTATGGTTCTGTCTGTGGTGTTCCTCTCTTCAAAGATTAGTTTCTTAGCTAGGATGTGTGGTTAGCATTGTTCAAACATGTTAACAGAAATTGGTGGTATAGACAAGACTTCATTGAGATGATAAGCTGCCAGATATTATTGAAGTGTCCTATGGTTAGATAATTAATATCGAAGGAACTAACTGATAGCCTTTTGCATAAGTGGGACCACTTGATGAAAGACACCTGTCTGGAACAGTTATATCTTATAAAAAAAGAAAAAGAAAAAAAAAGAACAGTTATGTCTTGCACTACGAAAGATGGCATTACTAATATGAAATTCTCCCTCATTACACTTGCCATTTCTGAAAAAAATATATGCAATTCTCCTTTTTATTGCATGCTGCAAGAATTGGTTGTGCATATTCTGTGGCTGTTACATGTGATTCAAACTAGCATTTAGCAATTTTGCTGGTCATCATCAGCCTTCCTTCTGCAAGGAAAGATCTGATATATGGAGCTTGGTGCATGTTTCCTCTAGTAAAGATCTTCCGCTGCATAAATATCTTAGAAATGATTGGGCTGTTAAATCTTCTAAGCTTTTAAATCTAGAAGATTTAACTCCTTTCCTCGAGATTTTGCAGTGTGAATGTGAAAATACAGCTAATATGTGCCTGAATTTATATATTAGACAATCTTGTGCAGTAAGCGGCAGCAAAGAGAAGTAAGTTTTGAGTACTTCGAGATAAAGTTAACGTTTAGGCACTGGAGACCAACATTACAAGACTCTGCAGTAATTCTTTTATGTAGGGCAATTTGTTTTGCTCTTGAAGAACTTGGCCCTTGTGAGCTTTCAGCATATTTTTGGCACTTTCTGGTATATCATTCAGTAGATATTAGAATAGCTTGTGATATAAAGTCTATGCAGGAGTGATACTTCAACGCACTGTCTTTTAAGCCCGACACAAGTCATTCTAGGGACTAAATATCAATAAGGAGAAGAACTCCAAAAGATGTCAACATAGTTTTGAAGATCTCGTGCATGCCTTGTCCTATAAGTTTCTCTATTTTTCCATTGATGGCTAATTTGAAGTTTGTTTGTTACTGTTTTAAAAGAAATCGTGATCATTTGACGTTTGTGTCTTATTGTTTAAGTTCCACTCACGTTTGTTTGGTATGTTAGAGGTGTCATTTATATTTGATGATGTACATTAAATAAAATTGTAAACCGTGATACTTTTAGGGCTCTTTTGGTTGGGGACCAATTTATCCCGGGATAATATCCCAGGATTGATATCCCACCCTCAATTTGGGATAAGAATAACACTACAATCCCAGGATGACTAATCCTGGAATAAGTTATCCCCCGATTTCTTTCCAACCAAACATGGAAATGTGGGATAAACTCATCCTAAAATTAATCCCGAGATTAGTTATCCCTTATACCTCATACCATACGAGCCCATAGGTTATAACCCCTTGTATCATATATTGTTCTCAATCAAACACATTTTTGCCAACTCAAATATACCTGAGATAGGTCAAGCTCTGAAAGGCTCTATTTATATCATAGAATTAATGTTTACAATACTCATTGAGAGTTGTTCTGTTGCCATAAGCAAGAAGCATCTCAAAACATAGAACCTAACATATGGAAGTTCACTGCTCCAAGGCTTTGGTCTAGTGGTCAAGAGCACAACTCGTGATGTGTGTATGCACACATCATGAGTTCGAACCCTGTCGCTGACAAGAGACTGATGTTTTAAATGGAGAAGAGTACAGGGCGGACCCTTTATTCACCAAGTTCCGAATTGTGCGCCACTTGCCCTCGGGGATTTCTTGGTTATCAAAACAAACAAAAAAAATACCTTATGGAAGTGCATGAATTATAACTACAAGAAAAAAGTTTAAATAGAAACCTCGTAAGTGAGTTGGAATGTCGACATGGTAGACTTTCGAGCACCATGTGATATGCTATCATACTACAAATATTTCATTTTTCGAATAATAGCAGACAGTGCCAGCGGCTTACTCTTTTCGTCCTTCCCTTTACATGAGGGAAATGAAAGTACTATTAGCTAGATACTTGAAGGTCGCAAATAACAATTTGCTTAGAAATCTGGAAATTGACAGAAGATAGAGAGCATGCTTATTTACTTCAGAAGGTAGGTGATTTCACTGCCATTGATGCTGATGCTGCTTCAGCCCAAACTTTCTCCAGGAGAGTCATATGTAATTTTACGGCGGCGCTCATTGTGACCTGCCAAACGCCTTCGGCAACTCCTTTTAGCATCATCAAACTCTGCTAACAGATGAAATCTGCACCTCATCACGCGAACAATTGAAAATTTACATTAAAAGCTCTGTTTTGTCCCTACTCATTAGAAAATGATATACTCCTATACTTGGGAATCTGAAAGCAGCTGATTAGAAAACACAATGAGATGGCTGTGCCTGTGGCTGCAGCTAGAGTTTCTTGTCTGATTAGATACACTACATATTTTCATAGGAAGTAGAATCTTATTTAGAATACCTCGTTGTCAGTTGGGATGACTTCGGAATAAAGAATTATCTGAAGGATAATCTCTATTTGCATGTGCAGAAGTTAATTGTTTTCCTTACCAGTATTTATCTCTCCTTTCAAAGGGAAAAGAATCTTTTGTATACCAAATTCAGTTGGAATAAAGCTTAAGCTTCTACTACCTAAAGAAGGGATGATCAAGAAGCCCTATCTCAGACCATAGGGATTGACTATTGTCCATGTTAGCATTACTTATTCACATTTTGTCTTTCAATCTGAAGAAGCACTAGGGACAGTGAAATTAATTCAAAGAAGAAGTCATCATCATTGCTTAATCTGGCTTTTGTTCCATAGCAAGGAAACCTAGAGGTTATCGACTGTCTCTTAATTAGATGCAGCCATGGCCTTAATAAGCACATTTCAAAGTTATAGTCTAGAAATGTCAACGGATTTATTTGGAAGATCCAGTAGTGTCCTGGATTCATTGCTATATCACGATTTAAAAGACCGAGTTTTACTTTTTCACAGAGTCTATGATTAAATAAATGTTATGCATAGGGTATTGTATGAAATTGATTGTTGCGGTTGCACTTTTGTGTCTCCATGTGTTAGTTCTTGCCTATGTTATTGGTATTGGTTCTTGATATAAGGATTCTAATATGTTGCATGAAATGAATCTAGCACTTGAGCTTAAATTACATTCTTCTTTGTTTATTGGCTAATTGATATTTTGGTTTCTGTTCCTCATGACTTTAATCTAAGAAAGACTTTTTGAGTGTACATAATTAGTTTCAAAGAAATTGCCACTATACAGCTCAGAAGGCACATATAAAATTAGAGATGTTCATCAAAAGGTAGGGATTACTTACCTGCTACATTGCTGACAAAACCGCTGCTGGAGTCCACTAATAAGTACTATTGGAGACTTTGAATGGAACTCGCACACCTTGTGGCGGCGATGGTATGGCTTGGCATCTGCCATATCTGCAGTGCACTGCTCAACCTGGCAAGAAGGATGTGCTGACCCTCCACCAGATAGCTTCCTCCCAGAGCGAGTCAATACCCTCTTCCTTTTGCTATCCTCTTCAAAACTTTCATGTTCATCCTCTTCCTCTTCTGCTTCATTTATGCTTCTCTTCCCTTCCCATTTGTTAGTTTCCATCCCTGTGAGAAGAAACTAGTTGGGCCAAACTAGAGTGAGGAAGCCAGATGAAAGAGTATGAAACTTGAACCAAGGTAAAAAAAAAAAGAAGGTAAGTACGTGTGAGGACCACCAGTTCCATACTTTTCCTCCTATGTGAAGTCTAGTAAGTGACTAAGTGGAGATGATTTGGTGTTGTGATGAGGTAAAAATACTGATTGGTGTTCCGTACAAAAGTGGGCCAGCAAGGGGGAAGGTGGAATTATATTGAAAGTTGAAACTATTCTTGCTGGCCTCAACTTTTAACATGATCTAGCTTTAATGTAAAGAGAAGCGTGACCATTCCATAACATAGTACATGAGATGTGAAGAGCATTTATGATGACTTTGCTAAAGTTTCTTTCAAGATCTACCATTGATTTCACTCCTAGTTAGTTACCCCACTAACTTTTTGTCAAGGTTTTTTTTGGGCAGTCAGCAAGCCTCTCAGCAATCAATATTCATTGTTTTAGGATGTGGAGAAGCTGATAGAACATCCAATTTGGTGCTTGCTAGTTGGTGGTCACAAGATATTTTGACCAATTAGTCGAGGAGTTGTGTCCACCGTAGACTAAAGCCAGTGGTTTGTAGTGAACTCACTCACTCTTTTCCTCGAGCTTTGGAGGGGATCAAAAGAGTTGGCGTCGAACGGTGACACATTTACTCTTTTGCCCTTCCTATGTTCTCCTAAAGGCATTTAATATTCATATTAATGAACTATGTTACATGAGCTCATTTATTTGACTTTGCAACTTGCGATAAGGGTATGTATTAGTTATTTCTTTTTCTGGACATTTCGAGTGAAATACCCATGTAGTAATTTTTGAAGGGAGCCAACTAAGCTATTATTTGCACTTTTATAATACTTCAAGTTGGTCTCTCAGTTGTCAGTGTAGGCCCAGTAGAGTGCTTCCTGCACTTCTTGAGTGCTCAATTGTTGAACTGGCGTTCCATTATCACTAGATATCTAATTCATCTACTTAATCCCATCATTATCTTAGTTACCAAAAAGGAAAATAACCCATCATTATCTTGCACAGTATAAATTAACAAATGCCTGCAGTATCCCTATTTGGTAGTCTTTTTCAAGCTAAGAGAGTATTGTACTCTAAACATTTTTTGTATTGAAAGTGAACGGTAAAGAATTGCATGGTCCAGTGATTCAATGAACTTGTCCAGAATGTGTTTGCCGTGTGCTATTTATCTGTCTAATTTTGTGATATGGACTTTTGTTAAATGGTTTCATATCATAATTGCCTTTTTTTTTTCTTCTTCTTGAGGTGGATATACTTTTGTCTTAATAATTGTGGGCACCTAGCTTTTTGGTGATGCTGCATCTATCATAGCTATAGGCCCATAGGTATTAGTTAGTGCACTAATACAAGGACAGCTCTGTAGCTATTATCCATATGAATTATTCAGTTCAAAATTAAATTATTGAAGCTACAGCCTGAGTGCAATTGATGATTATATGTCGGTAATTCTTAAGTGTGTAGTAATGTTTTATAGTTTAATGGTTGAGTAGTATATCGAGAATATTAGGCTTGTGTAGGGAGCTTCCCAAAATGACCTCATTTGAATATTCCTCATGCCTGCTCCCTCTCTCGCTTCGTATCAGTTTTTTCTTTCATATCAGAGATTGTTCCAATTTCCTAGTGAGATAGGCATGCAGAGGGAGAACTAGACGTACGTTGCTAGGCAAAGATAAGTTAGAATAAATAACTTATGGGTAGGATCAACGGCACAAATCACTATTGCAACTACATATTCCCCTGTTGTCCGAAGTGATGACAATGAAGTACGGCAAAGAACTTTTTAGACAAGACGGGATGAGAAAGAATAGGCAAACTCCTCCATCTTTTCTTGAAACTTGAAGATGGCTGTCCTTTCTTAGCTGTTTATGGATAATTAATCGTGAAGGGAAGATAACAAACTGACCGACAAGGAGACTCAATGATTGGAAGAAAGCAAAACAAGATTAGGACTTGGGCCCCAAAAGAAGTGAGGTTATGAGTATCATTGATCATCATCGATAAAGAAAGTGATATTTTCAAAGGTTTAATACATAATCAATTCCTTTAAACTTGTCAGGGTATTTTATTTGATACAATTGAACACCTAAACTGTTAATAAAGTGTATCAATTAGACACTTTTGATTCAAATTTTTGAAAAATAATTTGTGCGTACTTTTTAGATAATTAAGTTAATTACATAAATGTCTTCTCCTTTAATTATACTCATCAACCTCAAGAATAAAATATTTATAGTTTTACAATTTACTGAGGCAAATGCGTATAACGAAAGGAAATGATAATGATGTATTTTATGTAGTTAACTTAACTATCTAATTGATAAATGAGAACACATGCAAAAAGAAAATCCAAAATTTGAACTAAAAGTATCTAATTAAAACATTTTATTAGGAGTTGAGGTGTTCAATTAAAATAAAACTTAGTTTGAATGTCAAAATAGAATATCCTTACAAATTTAAATCACTTTAAAATAAGCTACGCAGATGCGGGACTTCCTCAAATTTCTTTATTTAAAGTTGCTGGTTCTAGTTTTCTTATCTTCCGTTAACATCCTCAAATCTTTTTATCAATAGATACACAATTAATTTTAACTATTTATTGAATAACCCGAGCTTTTATTTTCTCCTCTAAATGATAAATGCATGTCTTTGTGGTACCGCAGGATTTGTTGTGTGCAATAAAGAAACAATAATAGTCAAAGGACGATAAGTTGTGATGATCAATTAACCTTGCACAGAACGGTAGATTTTGCAAGGTTAATTAATTATCACAAATTCACAATTGATTTTTGGTATTATCTCGTTCGTGACTACAAAAAGAGAGTGCCTATGAGTTATGATAGATCATCAAGAAAAGTCTTTTGGTGAGTATTGAAGAATAAAGTAGTTTTCTATTAGAAATACACGTGAAAGATATAATTACTAGTGTGAGAACAATAGCAGGAGATCGGAAGGAGTTTTTCATAACAATGGGTTCACATCAGGAATCGCCATTGAGTTAGTATTTATTTATCCTAATTATGGCTGAACTAATTAACGCGATACAAGATGAGGTAACATGATGAATGATAGCTAGTCGTTGACAATATGTGAAGGTGTTAACTAAGTTAAATTGTGGAGTTTCACCATATAGAGTAAAGATTTTTTAAAAAATTATAATAAGTAGAAGTTACACCAATAGCAT
This sequence comes from Solanum dulcamara, assembly GCF_947179165.1. Classification (NCBI taxonomy): domain Eukaryota; kingdom Viridiplantae; phylum Streptophyta; class Magnoliopsida; order Solanales; family Solanaceae; genus Solanum; species Solanum dulcamara. Next base: position 47,545,579 of record NC_077247.1, read on the forward strand.
TGCTAGTTTAGTCAGTATAAGAAAAGTGAAATTTTTTGAAATTAAATGGAATTACAATGCCCAAATGCAAAATAATTTAAATATATGGATTAATATTTCAAGAAATTCTATGATCGACAAGCTTAAACTTTCTTAGGGACAAAATATAAGATTATGATTATGGGCACCTTTGCTCTACTTCTGATCAGCAACATATAGGACCTCTAAAATTCTTGTTGGAGCCCATTTCATCAGCCCAATAACACCCAATAGTTCAGGCACGGAAAGAACAATAGGATGGCCCATTTAGATTTTAAGCTTGTCACTATTGCGGGAAGTGGGTAAATACTCACGGTTGATTGACTACCTGAATTTTCATCTTGTTGGTGAAGGTTCGATTCCGCAGCTTATAATCCCATCCCCCATTTTCAAATATTAGCCACTATTTTAAAAAGCTATATAACTAATACTTAACCATTCTTTTAGTAAGATATATTGATTTATTTATTTTTTTGAAAAACATATTCCCAACTAAAACATGGAATAAGTCCAAGAAACGTTGCTGGAATTCAAAGAATTGATAAGCGGAACCAAGAAACAATTCATGAGGTTCAAAAAGTTTTTTAGAGCTTCAAATTTCACGAATCATTCCTCGATTTTTTTTCCTTTGTAAGTTCAAAATTTAGGAATGATTCTTGTCACTTTTACTTTTAGAACGATGGCTAAAAACTCATAACAAATCCAAAAACATTTTGTCCTCCTTTCCTTTTTCCATGTTCATGGGTTGATCCTATCTAAAAAAAATATATTAAGCACATGAAAAAACAAACATTCATTTGAAAACACAATGTGTGATTAACAAGGCCTATGAAATATGAACGCCCGCACATAAGGTCAGGTCCAGTTGTCAAGTTTACATCACAATATATAGTGAATAGGGTCCATTTTCAAATAATAATAAAAAGAAAAAGAAAGGGAATATAATAATGAGAAAATGGGAAAAAATCAAACTTTGATTTTTTGTCCTAATTTTTAGGACTAATTTTTAACAGACTAAATTTTGAATAACTCGCATTATAACGTGGAAACGATCCCTAATAATTAGGGTGTGCAAAAATCGATTTAATCAATAAATCGAATCGAAAAAAACACAATTGTTTATCGATATTGGGTTAATAGTAAACAATTTTGTAAAAAAATATTATTGAGTTATCGATTCAGTTTTTGATTTTATGATTTTTGTTAATGATTCCAGACCCCACGTTGTGGGATTTCACTGAATTGTTGTTGTTGCTGTTGATTTTTGTTAATGATTAAACCGATAATCCAATAAGATTACATATAAATTACTATTTTACACCATATTATATAACAATGACTTGAACATTTTACCGATTCTATTTTCTGAATTTTAGTATTACTTTTGATCGTAGGCCACACAAATTAGCATCACTCCCTCTCTATTGCGGCACCTTCTCTCTTCTCAATTTTATATTTGATTGTGACAAAGACAGACAATTAATGTTGTTTTCTCAATTTATTGCATAAATCTTTTAGAACAAATTCGAACAATGATGTATTAAACAAAAGTCATGATCAATGTAGAAATTTGTGTTGAACTTCTATTCTTATGAACATCGTGCATATATGATCATATGAACATTTTTTATTGGTTAAATCCAACCGTAAGAACCAAAAACCAATAAGAAATATCTTATTGGTTTGATTATTGATTTAGCGTGTTCACAAACCAAAAATTGATAAATCAAACTGTTAATATATAAAAATCAAACCGAACCGATCGATTCGTACTCCTACTAAACATATAAATTGAATTATTTAAAAAAATGACATTTTTAATTTTTATGTATAAAATTGAAGATCTCATGTGTAAAAATTTCTTCTAAAAAAATATAAAACAAAAAATAAATTTGATTTTTTTTGTTCAAGAATATTTCTAATCTATTGAAAATGACTCAAAAATACTCTCTGACCACCATTTGGTCTAAAAATACCTCTACCTTTCTTTTTGGTTCAAGAATATTCCTCCTTCCATCTTTTAGTCTAAAAATACCATCAACCCAAATTTAATTGAATTGAATTCTTTTACTAATTAATTAATCATTTTATTTGTTCTAAAAGATAATTTTTTATTTATTCAAATTCTTAATATTAGCCCATCCCAAAATATTTAAAATATTTAAGTCTAACTATATTTGAAATGAAAAATAAATTATTTATATTATCAAACTTTTTAGTAACAGAGATTAAAGGAAAAAAAGATAAAATTTAGCTAATTAATATGTTTATAGACATAACGATTTATCCTCAACACTAAAGAAAATAATTATTTATTGATTCAAATTATAAGTAGAAGATTTTCTAATAAAATATCTAGTTACTAATTTTTTTAGTTGAGTAAAAATTATATTGGAGATTAAAATATTTCATAGACTTAAAAGATTTATCCTCAAATATATATGTATTTATTGATTCAAATAGAGTGCAAAAAGCTCTCGGCCCATGATTAGAACTCCTTGCTAACGTGCGCCTCGACTTCAATTCCATGGCGAAACGAGGTCGGGGACGGCCGCAGAAGGACGAAAGGATGATGAGGTAACTACAACTACCCCAGCTAGGGAACGGAGCACGGGGGAACTTCCCACAGGTGGAACTGGGACTAAAACACCTGTGATAGTGCAGGAAATCAATGGAACGGTGATTGGACCCAGCCATGTTTCCTCTACTGTGGAAACTGGTTCTACGAGTGGAACAAAGGTGAAATCAGCTCAGCAACAAGAGAAATTGCAGAGGACTTCTGAAGGAGAACCCCTCGAGTTTATTCTCGCAGAATCGCAATGCTACAGCAGGGCTACAACTTTCTTTTGTACCTCCAACGATTATAGCAGGTAATCCAGTTGTAGTTTTGGACAAATTTGAGGTTCAAAAACAGACGGAGGAATGGACTAATGCACTGGTAATATATATTGTTGGGGAAACTCCTACTTTCTCGTATATGGCTAACTAGGAATTAGAATACAGTAGCTGAGTCTAAAATCTATAAGCACGATGATGGTTTCTTTATTGCTAAATTCCAAAGTAAGCAGGACAGAGAGGATATCCTTTATTCAGGGCCCAATTCAGTAAGATTTCAAGTAGATTAGGCAATCCACTATTTGCAGATGAATACATGGCACAACAAAGAAGGGTTTCATACGCGAGGGTGTTGATTGATATGAATATTACTCAGCCATTGCTAACTAAAATTGATATTGCAGAGCCTAGTGGACGGATTTTTAGCCAGAAAGTGGCCTACGACTAGAAACCATTATTTTGTAGAACATGCCTCAAGCATGGTCACGATTGTGCTACTGAAAATACTAGAGGGCAGAGGCAACAAGGTGGACAAGGGCAAGAAGACAGGGGCTATCACAAACGAGCAGAGAAAAAATGGCTCTCTAAGCCTATTCTAACGGAGGCTGCACACAGGGTGTTAGAGTATAAAAAGGCACCTACGTGAGAGCCTGTGCAGGACCCAACACCCTCAGAGATAAAGGTAACTATGCAGCAGGATAGACGACTCAGCCAGGGCCAGACGGATAATTTAGACACCCCGAAAAGGGTCATTACTACGATCAATCCTAACACGGGACAAGAGCAACTATCATATGAGGCATTGGTACAACCAGTCACTCCTCACAATGGAATACCAGGATCTATGAGAGTTGGCAATAGTTTCTCTCCCTTATCTGGTACAGAATTGGATGATGTACTGGGTGGAAAACCTTCTGAAGGGAGGAAAAAACAAATCAACCTATTAATTGGTTATTTTGGAATGTAAGGGGTTTGAATAGGCCCTTCAAACAAAAGGAGATGAGGACATACCTAATAAAACATTAAATAACGTTAGCAGGACTAGTTGAAACAAAAGTGAAGCATCATAATTTTTATAAAAGCATTGCAAAGGTAGCATAAGGATGGAGTTATGCTCACAACTATAGTGAGACAGATAATGGTAGAATTTGGGTTATATGGAAAGCTACTGAAATAAGTCTATCAATTGAGGAAGTTCATGAGCAGTACATCCATTGTAAAATGGTCGATAAATCCTCAGATTTTAAATTCGCCTGTTCAAGGAGATATTACCACCATACCTTCCTTTCTTTCTCCTCTTCCATAGCTCAATGTTTATTAACTGGGGTGTATGGCAAGAACACAATGGAAGAGAGGAGAAGGCTTTGGGAGGGACTGGATAGATTAGGTGCAAGTAATACCACACCTTGGTGCATTTGTGGTGATTTTAACAGCCCACTTAAGCACAATGATAGAATTGGAGGGCAAGAGGTGGCAGCATGTGAGTTCAAAGACTTTCAACAAACAGTAGACAACCTGAAGCTCACTCTTATGAAGGCTACATGTCGAACCTACACGTGGTCAAATGGACATATCTGGAGCACTATAGATAGAGCATTATGTAATGATTCATGGATGATTTAATTTGGATCAATTACTGCCCAATTTAAGGAAAATGGATTCTCTGACCATTCTCCTATACATATTGAGCACCATATATGTAGGGTCTATCCAAAGAGGCCTTTTAGATTCATCAATATACTTACTGAGCAAGAAGAGTTCATGACAACAGTATGGAACACACAAATACAAGGTAATGCCATGTATGTGTTGTTGCAAAAGCTGAAAATGTGCAAAGATCCCCTAAAGGCACTACTGCATAAGGAAATAGATAGTATTGATAAAAAAGTCTAAGAGGCTAGAGACAGACTACAAAAGGTTCCTTATTTTGTGACTTTTGTTGATTTTCCTATGTAACCCTTAATTTTTATAAATAATTTATAACTTGTTGGAATGAGTGGCATAATTTTCATATTAATGAAAAAAAATTATTTTGTTGTTAAAAATAATTTTAAAAAAGAAAAGAAAAAGAAGAAAATAAATAATAATAAAAGAAAAGAAAATATATATATATATATATATATAAAATCTAATGGCATTAAGCCATCAGATGTGAGTATAGAGCAGCCGCGGCGTGAACGAGAAAGCGACAGAAACTGGAAAAAAAAATACGAAGGAAGAAAGAAAAGAAAGGGAAAAAGAAAAATAAAGGAGAAGAGAAAAATAGGGATTTTCATTCCAAAGCGTCAAGGTAATTATTCTCATCCTTTTCATTAAATTTTTATGTGATTATGAACATATTTTTAGGGTATATTGGTGGAGAAATAACGCTGAAATAAGAAAATATGACCCTAGGGTTCTTCACATAAAATCTTGATTTGGGGGTCAAATAACGATCCGTTTTAGCTGAAATTTGACATGTGAGTTTATTTTATTATGAGTGAACATAATCGAAAAGAAAATTTCAGATTTGACTTCAATGAGTCAGGATGACTTTTTAACCCAATTTTTTATCCAAAAATAAATATAGCAATATGGATGTCATTGGATTCGTATTCTTATGAAGATTATGTATTTGAACAGATTTTGATTGTTCGGAAGAGTTACGAAAGGCTTAAGTTTTAAAGTAATTATTCAATTTAATTGAGGCAAGTGAATTTCTAAACCTCAGTTTAAGCTTGTAGATGCTTGTATTTCTGTGTTATGTATACTAGAGAGTAATGCGAATTGAATTGGGTTATTGACTATATAATTGGCCTTAAAAATGGAGATGAGAGGTATAAAATGATGGTTTAATGTCATGTATTGGTGGAATTGATATATTGTGATTATGGGTTTATTTTGGACATGTGAAATGACTATGTTGGTGTGAGATAGAAAAAATTATTGTTGTTGTCATGTTATTATCGTGAATCATATGAACATGAATTGATTGCATTGGTTCTGACATACTGTACTAAGACTGAAAATGATATGAACCAATGGGGTCAGGTCATACGTTCTGTAGCAGAAACAAAGGGGTCAGACCACACGCTCCGTGGCAGGATATGTATATTGAGGGGACGGGTCACACGCTCCGTGGCAGGTAACATGGACAGAAATGTTCCCCATGGGTTTCGGACTGTAATTCAGTGGATGTGCACCGATAGGACAAACATGCATCATCTCATTGCATTGCATCGCATTTTGTTGATATTTGTGAATTCGTGTTTACCACTTATTGCTCTGTATATGTTGAACTGGACTTGATATGATTCACTTGATGAAACTACTGATGAGTATTCGTGGACTAAACTATTATTAGTTCTCAGGGACATGGTCTAATCATGAGGATAGTATTTTATTATGGTGTCGGATCCTAAGTTTTTATGGATTCCTTCTTTGTTACCAGCGGGGGCCATCGAAGCTATCTGCGTCGAGTGTTTCGATTGAAAGAGGAAGGAAGAGAACTCAAATGCCAGCACAGAAATAGAAAGAGTCATGCTTCAACGTGGTTTATGAGGTTTGGTGTGAGAGAAATGCCCGGATATTCCAACGAGTTATCAAAGCAAAAGAGGCCTTGCTTCACACTATAAAGACAAACAAGTGTATAAGAGTGAGGGGTAATAGGAAGCGTTTTGAAGCTATATGTTCATTATAGATTTCTGTTTTTAAGATCCCTTAGAAATCTATAAGGATACTATGAGGAGTAAGCAGGGTGTTGGTATGCTCGTTTTGTATATATTAGTTGGTGATTAATACAAATGATCAGTTAATTGTCAAAATTTTTTTAAAAGTAGAAGTTCTCTAATAGATTTTAATCTTTTAATCTGGTAAGAATTTACTATTTACAAAAAATTGATTTAGTTCAATAATAAAATTACAGATTTTTATATGATAAAAGTTTAAACGATATTAAAATCATAAATATTAGATATAAAAATATAAAGAGGTAACAAAGGTTGATGGTATTTTTAGATTAAAAGGTGAAAAGGGGATATTCTTGAACCAATAACAAAAGTTGAGGATATTTTTAGATCAAAAGATGGAGAAAACGTATTTTTAAGCCATTTTCAATAGGTTAGGGATATTGTTGAGCCAAAAAATAGATTAGGATATTTTTAAACCAAAAAATAAAGGAAAAATATTATAAGCTTTTTTTTATAGATAAAAGATATTTATGAGCTTTTCCCTGTGATCTACTTTAGTATCCATACTCAGTGAGTTGATTTAAGCTCTGTTTATCAAACTTGACCTAACTTTTAGTTGTTTTTGCCACCATTAATAAACTGTAGTCATTTATCAAACTAATAACCGACAAATACAGATTTTTTTGTATAATAATATATAGGAGCAATATATACATTCTCTATATAAAAATAATAATTAAAGTTGAGAGAATAGTACATTGTTCAATCAAACAAGATTTGGAGGACCACAAATCCAAGTTAGGGACTTGATGCCATAGCATGGCCCCATAATGTGTAACATGTAGCAGGATTATTGGATTTAATTAGTACCATCATTAATTTCTCTCCTCAAATATTAGGGCTCATTTATTTTGAATACAAGTTATGCTATAATAAGTTATGTTGGGATAAGTTATAATGTGATTAATTATGCTGAGAGTAATTTTTATTGCTTGTTTGGTTGGTCATATTCAAAGTTATATTCATTGCATAATTTCTAAAAATAAGTTGTTTGTTTATGAAAATATCCTCCATCTTATTTAACTTTTTTTTTACGTTTTCTTTGCAAGCTTTAGTTATTCAATCCTAAAAATAAAATTTTCATCTTATTTAACGTAAATATTTTTATTTATGCATTTTCATGATTGTGCCACGTGTTTTTAAAATTAAACTTTCGTCTTATTTAACTTAAAAATAAAACATTCATCTTATTTAGCTATAAATAAAATTTTCATTTTATTTAACTCAAATATAAAACTTTTCTCCTTTTTAGCTTAAAAATAAAACTTTCATCTTGTTTAGTTTAAAAATAAAATTTTCATTTTAAGTTTATTAAAGTAAAAGAATTTTTTTATTAAATTATCTACATTTTAAAGTTATCTACTTTTTAATTGATATATAAAATATAATTTTTAAGTTAGTAATAAACTATTTAATTAAAAATATGTAATTTTGTAGTGGGGTGAACATTTTAAGAGAAATCAAAATATAAATAAACATAAGAATTAGATAAATAAATTCAACTTATAATATATTCATAAACAGAAAATTGTATTTGTAAAATATAATTTTTTAATAGAAAAATATATTATCATAAAAACAACAATTAATTAAATTTATGAATGTTATTATAAATGTATTTAAAAATTATATAAATATAAATAAATGTAAAAGTGGTATATATAAGAGAGTTTAAAGGATATTTTTGTTATTTTACATTTTTATCCATGATAAGTTATCCTGAGATTAGTATTCTCTCCTGGAGGGATAACTTATTTCAGTATTAATTATTAATCCTGAAATATTTGCAATCAAATAAGAGATTAAAGATCACTTAAAAATTATCTCAAGATTAATTCATCTTATTATGGAAGTTGACAGTCATGACCCGTGATTGTGATCCTTGTGGTGTAAGAATATGATCGCTTCTCCGTCTATTTTTATTTATTCATAAATAATTTTACTTTGCTTAAATAATGAATAAAGTGTATAGTTTTGATATACTTAAAAAATTAATAAGTAATATTAAGGTTAAAATATTAAAAAATAATTATCTTTCTTTTGATACGTTAAAATAAACACAAAATTTTATATTTAATATAATGAATAAATAAAAATAAATACAAAAATTATATAAACTGTGATCCAACGTCCACTCGATATTTGTTAGGATTATTTAACTAAAACTTTTACCTAATACCTAGATTTTCGCGCTAATCTAATCATGGCCCCTCCAATTATTCTTCAGTTACCAATTAAATTGAGTTGCTTGTTCCCTCCTAAATCCCATCAAATTTCCACTCTTTTGTTTCAAGTGAAGAATTTGAACTTATTCTAATTTGTTAATATCATTTTCTTCCAAATGGAAAAAAAATAAAGTGGTGACGCTATATATTACTGTTGTTATGATTTAATTTGAAGACATTTTCACGGGTGTGTTCGATACGAAAGAAGATAAATTTTTTTAATTTTATTTTGATTAATTAAATTATTTTATTTTTTTTAAAAAAAGCTACTTAAAATTAGGAAAATGAGAGAAATAAAGAAAAAATACTCATCGCCTACCTCCATATTTCATCTTTCATAGTATTTATTTAAATTATATACAAATAATTTTAAGATATATTTCTTACTTATCTACTAAATATAAAAAATACGTAAAAACCTAGTTATTTCCCTAAAAGATAAGTATTTTCCCACAAAAATAATATTTTGCATCTATGAGTAAACCAATTAATGCAAGTAAATTGTTGTGAAAATGATATACTTGGCGACAAAGAGTTGAATGAAGTCAATAAGAGCGGTTGACAGCTTATTTGAAAATGATCCTATTTTCTCTCGCACTATCTAATCAATATATTTTAGTCTATTATTTATATATTACTACTATATATCATACAGTACAGGAGATTTTTCTAAAGTTAGTAATTTGATTTAGAACGTTATTAATAGTTGTAAAAAGTGGCCCGTTAAAATTTGTGGAGGATCAGTAAGTATTTTTTAATTTTTAATATGAGATTTTAAATTTGAGATAGAATATAAAATCACTTTTGATAAAAAAGATTTTACTCATGAATAGAACTTTTTGATGCAGATTCAAATTAATTAAACTATAAAACGAATATCAAATATCGAGCAAAAATCCAAAACAAAGATGAAGTAAGTGGGGGAATCTATATTTCTGTCCTGTTCAAGGGCTTAGTGAACTTCCTTTTCATCATTAAAAATAATTTCCGATGTAAATTAACGTTTTAATTTTCATGAAGACGACTATAGCTCCGTGCCAAACCTTTGGAAATGAGACAAACATCTCCCTCTCCACTTGTAATAGTTTCTATTTTACTTTTTGTAGAAAACTTCTTCCGAATTACATAATTATTTAGTACTATGTTCCTCGTCTCGAAAGAAAATTAATCAAATTAAAGATATATACATACGTAAAATGGTGGTTACATTTTCATTAAAAAAAATACGGAAACTATATATAGTGTGGGGTGCTTTTTCTTTTTCTTTCTGCAGTAAAAAGGAAGCATAAAAATTTACTTGCTGACAAAAGAGTTGGTCAAGTGTTAAGCACCTTCCACCTCCAATTCTAAGGGATCGTTTGGTGTAGTGGATAAGGCAAAATAGTTTTGGGATAAATTTTTAGTAATTCTCAATTGTTTGTTTGGTTATGAAGTGTGGATAACTTATTCCGGGATTAATAATTATGATCGGGATAAATTATTCTTTCCTTTAAGTGGTATAGTAATTCCGAGATAATTTATTCCGGGATAAAGTAGATATTTTTGTAAATAAATTATTTATTCTAAAAATTTATATAATACATATTATTTTGAATGCAACAAACCAAACACTCAATAAAAAATAATCTCATTACAATTTATCTCATCATAATTAATCATATCATAACTTGTCTTATCATAATTAATTTAATCATATCTTATATTCAAAATAAACGAACTCTAAGGTTGTGATCAGTCATCACTTCAACTCATCAAGAGAGCAAAAAAGGGTGCTCTCTCGGGAAGGGGTAAAAAAGAGATGCTACTCCTTCCAGAATTCCACTCTTCATGTTAGTCTTTTGTACGGCGCGTAAAATACTAGATTCGAACAAAAACATTTTGAAGTTATTTTATGTGAGGTATAAAATATAATAATTTAGAGATAAAATATATAATTATTTTATTCAGTGTTTAATTGTAGATACTATTATTTATCCATAATTTATACTTTAGTGATAAAATAAGTTATCTCATATATATAATTTATCCCGAAATAATTAATTTCGATATAACTTGTTTCCGACCAAACAATCCCACACATAAACCCAAACGAAGTCAATATGGCACCACCTTAATGGCAAAAAATATTTGCACAAAGATTTTATTTTTTTGGGAAGTAACTTTGTCTTCCAAGCAATAGGATTTCAACTTCTCTTTCTATTTGTCTTTGTTTTCTTTCGTACCCAACAATATTAAAAAGTACATGTTAACTATCAAACATTTAGCATAAAATCCACCAAGCGCAGAAATTCAACGACAGTTTTCCAGGCGACATTCTTTTCCTTTGGAATCATCTTCATATTAAATGTATGTACAATTTCAAATTGTTGAACTTGCATATATACCTAACACCATTGCCCTTAAAGAAACTCAAATGTGAGAAATTAAATTGACTATGTAAGTGTCCAGGAGATACGGATAATGTTTGCGTACACTCTATGCTCTTTAGATTTCACTTGTTAGATTTACTAGATAACTAGATATGTTATTGTTGGTGTTAGTGTTGTTTCCAACATTTACATCAAGCAAATGAATGAAAGATATGTGTCGCATATATATATTAATGTGACTCTCTTAATTTAATTATTTGATTTGATATAAACATCGCGATACATAAATATTTTTCCATATGTAGCGTATTCATCCAGTGAACTGAAACGAGGACAAAGAGAGCAAAATCAAACAAGATCACAAAAGCAAGTTGAACAAGAAAAGCAGTGACTTGGACTAACACCAAACATGTGAGTTTTAACTTATCTACAATGGGAAAGGAAAAATGACAAATGCGTAGGAATCATTCTTACAAGTTTTCCCAAATTAAGCGTACGTGCGCATGTTCACTTGTTTGGTAAGCAATCTAAACTAGGATTTTTATTGATAAAAAGTTATATTGACATAGTATTATAGTCCAAGAAATGTAAAAAAAAAAACTTTGTTAGTTATTCATACTTTTTTTGTTATAAAGAACGTTAAGTGGTAGGTTAACGTCTCTCACTTAAAAAACTAATGTCCAATAATAATGATCACAATTATTTGTGTTGTTGATATTATAAGATTACAAATTACAATTAAAAAATAAAATGAAGAAAATAAATTCACTTCTTGGCTGAGGCGCGGATATTTCGCTCTCTTTAAGGAGATTCAAGCCCACCGCAGCAAATCTTTTCACCGGTCCAGCAGTAATACTCTTGACTTGTCCCCTTCAAGATACAACAGTTTTATCACAAAATGTAACTCAACAAACTCTGGACAAGAGTTGAATTTTAAAGCTCCACAAATAAGAACACCTCCCTTCAACTTATAAGAACTTTCTCTTTTTTTTCTTTTTTTTAACAAACTTAATGCACTTAATCTTATCTTATCTTCTTCTTTCAAAAACAAAGAAGACCTCTCTATTTATAGGAGAGGAAATCATTCAAAGATGAAAAAATAATGGAATGTCGTCATTATCATTTAGTGCACCATTATGATTTAGTGCACCACTTATTAGTGATAATTAGGTTAAAAATACATAATGGAATGAATAATCTTGCACTAACTAAAGATGATAATGAACGATATTTTTATGCACTAAAGAGTGAATTATAACATATGCCACTTATGCAAATTAATATCACTCAATATTGATATTAAAATGCTAAAACTAACAATCCCCCACTCATTTTAATATTATATAAGAGAGTTTATCAGCTGAAGGAAGACTACTATACATAATAAAGGTGTACTCTGCATTGAACCTCCACTTAGTGAAACAATAACATTTACTCCAGAGTTGTAGTGGTCTCAGACTTGAACTACGACTGCGTAAGGGACATAAAGTATTACTGCTCACACATAGTAATCAAGGTGTTGTCACGAGTTTTATAAGCCTGAACATTACGGCCTTGTGCTATCCCGATTTTATGAGTGCTTTTCACAATAAGCCAAATTCTCATAGGAAGCAGCCTACTTCCACACTCACATAGGTGAAATCTGTCGAGAGTGCTCTTGTAACTTTAACACTCCACCCATACGGGCTACAGATTTTCATTAAGAGTTTTTTAAACTCAACCTCCACAATTCACTACAGGAAACAATGCACTCACATCATAGGGAGGGAATAAAAAATAGTGTATTTTTTCACAATAAGTCATCATATGATTCCTTTTTCCCATTGAACCTGCTTATAGGATCTCTAGTCTTCGGGTTGGGTTTCCTCATATATGACTCGTGAATTTCTAGGCTTTAGTTCCATCCCCCTCGATGTGATCCAGTCCTTTTCACTTGTTAAGGCCATAGTAAGAGGGTCTGCAAGATTTTCACAAGAATTGACATAATCAACATTAATGGTACCACTTGTCAAATACCATTTTATATTACTGTGTTTCCTCCTTATAGGTATGGATTTACCGTTGTAATAACGATTTTGAACTCTACCAATTGAAGTAGTGCTATCACAATGAATTAAAATTAGAGGAATTGATTTTTTCAAAATAAGGTATTTAAAATAATAAATCTCTTAACCAATTCGCTTCCTCACTAGCTGAGGCTAAAGCAATTAGTTCAGCCTCCATGACGGAGTTAACAATTATAGTTTATTTTTTTGATTTCCAACAAACAACACCACCTCCCAATGTAAAAATGTAACCAGTGGTAGAACAGGAATCACTTGCAAGAGTGTTCCAATCTGCATCAGAAAAGCCTTCAAGTACAGCAGGATATTTTTTATAGAACAAACCACAAGTTTTTATTCCAATTAAATATCTCATAACTCTTGTTATAGCATGCGAATGTTCATTACCTGGCTTGCTTGTAAACCTGCTAAGTACTCCTACTGTATATGCAATATCAGGCCTAGTGCAATCAGTCACATATCTCAAACTTCCAATTAAGCTAGCATACTCATTTTGATTTATCATATCATTTTCACTTTGAACAGAAAAAAGTGTATAATTGAATCAAAAGGAGTTAAAACATGCTTACAATCAAGAAAGTTATATTTTTTTAAAATTTTCTCAACATAATGTGACTGGTCAAGAAAAATCCCATCACATGTTCTAGTAATTTTTATTCCAAGAATAATATTTGCTTCACCAAGATCTTCATATCAAAAGGGCTTCTAAGAATGTTCTTAGTATCATCAATAACATTCATATTCAAGCAAAAGATCAATAAATCATCAACATATAGGCAAATAATAACATGTGTATTATTTCAAGACTTGTGATATATGCACTTAGTACAGTCATTTGTTTTAAAATTATTTTCAATAATGCAGGAATCAAAATTTTCATGTCATTGCTTTTGTGCCTGTTTCAAGTCATATAGAGATTTAGTAAGTTTACATACTTTGCTTTTTGGCTAGCTTCAACAAAACCCTCAGATTGTTCCATATAAATTTCTTCATTAAGGTCTCTATTTTAAAAAATAGTTTTTACATCCATTTGATGAATATGCAAATCAAAAATTGCAATCATGGCAATTAAAAGTCTGATGGATGTAATTCTAGTAACCGGAGAAAAAATATCAAAAAACTCTAGGCCTTCTAGTTGCTTAAATCCTTTAGCAACTACTCTAGCCTTATATTTATCGATAGATCCATTCGGTTTTAACTTTTTTCGTAAGACTCATTTGCAACCAATTGTTTTACAACCTGGTGGTAAATCAACTAACTTCCAAGTTTTATTAGAAATTAGTGATTTTCATTTCATCATTTACAGCCTCTTTCCAGAAAATAGAATCATGTGAAGATAAAACTTATTGTAAAGTTAAAGGGTCATCTCCAACATTAAAAACATAAAAATTAGGATCAAAATCTTTTTCTACTCTAGCTCTTTTACTTCTTTTTAACACAAAATCATCAATTTCTTTATTTTTTAAAATGGAAGAAAAAGAATTAGGTAATGACAAAATATTTTGTTCTATTGTTTGACCCCCCACTATTTTTAGAATCAAAAGAAAATTTATTTTCATGAAAAATAGCATCACCTGATTCTATTACAATATTATCTTTAAGATTAAAAAATCTATAGGCTGTACTATTTAAAGCATAACTAAGAAAAGCACATGTAGTAACTTTCTTACCCAATTTTGTAACCTTGGGATCCATTAACCTCACAAAGGTTAGACAACCCCAAACTCTTAGATATCTCAAACTTGGCTTGTGGCCTTTCCACAACTCAAAATGTGTTAGTTTAGTCTTTTTATGAGGTACTCGATTTAAAACATAACACGCAGTCAAAGTAGCTTCACCCCAAAAATTTAAATGTGCATTTGACTCAATAAGCATGGCATTAGTCAATTCAATCAAAGTTTTATTTTTTCTTTCCGTTACACCATTAGATGAAGGAGAATAAGGAGGAGGAGTTTCATGAATTATTCTCAATGATCTAACAAAAGAATTAAACTCATTTGACTCATATTCACGGCCTCTATCACTTCTAATTCTTTTTATTTTCTTTCCAAACTGATTTTCAATCTCATGGAGAAATAATTTAAAATTTTCAAAAACATCACTTTTATTTTTTATCAAGTAAACATATGTAAACTTAGAAAAATCATCAATGAAAGTGATAAAATATTTATTTCCTCCACGAGTTAAAAATTTTTAAGTTTACAAATATCAGTGTGAACTAATTCTAATAAATCAGTTTTTCTTTCAACTTGAAAGTGAGGCCTTTTAGTGATTTTGGCTTTACTACAAGCTTCACACTTTTCAAAATTCTTTTTAATCACCGGAATTAATCCTAAACTACTCATGATTCCAACATAGCATCATTAATATGACACAAACGAGCATGCCAAAAAATTAGTAGAAGTAAGCATGTAAACAGAAGTATAAACTTTATTCATTTCAACATTTAGTTTAAACATCCCATCACAAGCATATCCTTTTCCCACAAAAATACCATTTTTCACAATTACATATTGATCAGATTCAATAATCTGTTTAAAATCTGCTTTGTTAAGAAGAAAACTAGACATCAAGTTTTTTCTAATGAAAGGAGAATAAAGTACATCTTTCAAAGTTAATATCCTTCCAGAGGTAAAACAGAATTCGACATCTCCCGTTTCAAGCACTTGAATAATATGAGAATAACCGAGCATGATGATTTTGAGCTCTTCTAAAGGAGTATATTTTTTAAACCAATCTTTGTCATAACAGACATGACGGTTTGCACCAAAATCAGCCCAACATACATGAACATTCTCAAACATGTTTATGTCTGTAATCATTGCCACAAAAGGCTCTTTGGTAACGTTTGCCTGAGATGTAAGACCACGTTTTCGGTATCTGCAAAATCAAGCAATATGCCTACTCTTGCCATAGACAAAGCACGGTCCTTTATCATAAACTTGTTGATTTTGTGCTTGGCTATTTTCACCATTATTTTTCTTGGGAAGTCTACCATTATTTTTCTTGAACTTTTTCTTCTTAGACTTCAAAGAGGAATTTTTATTAGATTCAGGAGTAGCATATTTTGAAGTAACTAAATTTACCTTTGTTGTGATGTTGCTCTCTTCATTTTGTAAAAGTGCATCTTGGCCCCTTGCCTCCTTTTCCATTCGGATTTTCATTATTAAAGTCTCAAGAGAGGTTTCCTTTTGTTTGTGGCACATATATTTTTGAAACTCCTTCCATAAAGGTGAAAGTTTGTCTATTATGCCACAAACAATATGGTTGTCTCCAATTTTGATTTCCTCGGACCTGAGATCTCCAACGATCATTATAAAATCTTGAGCTTGGTTTATCACTGATTTGTCATCCACCATTTGGAAACAAAAAAATCGGCTAGCAGCATATATTTTCGCTCCAGCTTCTTCGGCATCATATTTACTCTGCAATGCTTTCCATATTTTCTTTGCACTAGAGTAAGTTCTATCACAATAATCATAAAAATTATCAAATAAATAATTAAGAATATAATACCGACACTTGTAGGAATTATTATTGTACTTTTCCACTTACAAATTACAATTTAAAAAATAAAATGAAGAAAATAAATTCTCTTCTTAGTTGAGGCACGAATATCTCGCTCTCTTTAAGGATATTCAAGCCCACTGCAGCAAATCTTTTCACTGGTCCAGCAGTAGTTCTCTTGACTTGTCCCCTTCAGAATACAACAGTCTTATCACAAAATATAACTCAACAAACTCTGGACAAGAGTTGTGTTTTAAAGCTCCACAAATAAGAACATCTCCTTTCAACTTATAAGAACTCTTTTTTTTCTTTTTTTTAACAAACTTAATGCACTTAATCTTATCTTATCCTCTTCTTTCAAAACAAAGAAGACCTCTCTATTTATAGGAGAGGAAATCATTCAAAGATGAAAAAATAATGGAATGTCATCATTATCATTTAGTGCACCCTTTATTAGTGATAATTAGGTTTAAAATACAAAATGTAATGAATAATCTTGCACTAATTAAAGATGATAATGAACGACATTTTTATAATATATGCCACTTATACAAATTAATATCACTCAATATTGATATTAAAATACTAAACTAACAATTTGTTTAATAGCGCATTCATAAACTTCAAATTGAAATCCCGCCATTAAAACCAAGGAGGAGTATATAATGGGGGTATTTGGATAATAAAAGTAGTGACCCTGAACAGTTGGTTAGAAATCTTTGTCTGCACATTGTTAGGAGTTCTATACATACAGTTGGCTTGGATTTGATGCTTTTGGTCCCCCATTGTTTTCCAATATTTACCGATTGTTTAATCACTTTCCTTAGTGGTCGAGTCTTCAGTCTCCTTCTTCCTCCATCAGTACTCTTTGACCCTACAAAGGCCGGACTCCCTTTTAACGTGCTCCTTGGGTTTTTGCTATTGTGGAATCTCTTGTCCTTTTTTGCAGGTTAATTCGCTAAGGTGAGTGGAGGAGTTGGTTGAGTGTGAATCAATGAGTTGTGTACGTTTTTCATGATTATTTAATTTATTTTATGTAACTGTTTTTTCATTAATCTAACTGATTTAATTTAGATTCACATTGAATATAGAGCTTTTTAAAAAATCAAAAAAGTAAAACATTCTCGATTAAAATTAATAAGCAAAAAGGTAAAAACATCCATAAACTATTAGAAATGGAATTAAATTGCGATTCATTTTGTTTTTGGTTCAAAAGTCCTCATAAATTAATAGAAATGAAACAAAACTTGTCGTGCCATCCGAGGGTGGCGCCTGGTCGTCAATGAAATGGTCCAAAGTTATGAGGTCTTAGGTTCAAATTTCAACAGATATAAAAATACTAGGTGATTTTTCACATTTGTCTTAGTCGTGATGGACAGAATTACCTGATACTTGTTGCTAGTAGTAGATGACAGATATCCCCTGAAATTGATTGAGTTGCGTGAAAACTGACCCAGACATCACGAAAATAAAAAGTAAAAATAAAATACTATCGTGATTGGCAGATTGGCCAAATTTTTACAAATTTAAAGATATTTTTGAGCCAAAAATCAAATAAAAGACATTAATTTTATTTTTAATAATTCAAAAATATTTTTAATTTCTTTTCATAATTAGAATTCAAATACAATACTATGATCAGGAGTACGGGAAGGATCCACCCACGCCAACCTTGTCCTTTGGTGATTAGAGAGTCGTATGTTATGTACCAAAGTTGTTGATTTGACTGATGCTATACTATATTTTTTTCCCTTTAATGTTTACTCCTTAATAAGGAGTCCTTATATACTCTTATTTTGTCGTTTATTCATTAGGCCATTTTAATTTGTTATATGACCCGACACTGATTTGTGATCAATCCTCAGCCATTAACATAATTATCCATTCCCAACTACTCTAATGAATGATTATATATATAATCCAACTTTTATGTGTCTACTATTCTATATTGATTTTGATACACATCATTTTTTAAAATATATTCATGTTTACAAAGGTGTAAGATCATACAAATAATATATTCAAAAGTTTCCCTGATGTCGGTCAAAGTAGTTCCTAATTTACATTTTTAACATATACTGTCACCATTGAAGTTAATATATCAGTTTATCAGTAAACAGTACGTACAATTACAGGTCTAGTTAACTATTTATTTATACCTGTAATGCTTAAGTAATAAGTGTAACAACGACAAACCCATTACTTATTTACAATAAAAAGTATTATTTCATTGAACAACTTGGATTTATTAAAGATTTGCAAATGGTGGTCCATTGTCAAGTGAAGATTAAATATTACTAATTTGATCAGGGTAGGAAATTGGATTTAAAAATAATTTTCTTTTGCTTTTTGACGTGGATGGGTAAAAAGTAGGAGTAGTAAAAAATAAAAAGCCGTCTAAATGAGAATATGATTCAAATGTAGAGTGAGTGAATAGAAGAATCGTAATGATGGTATGTTTGGAGAAATGAGAAAATCCCTTGGGACACTACAAAATCTGTTTGTTCCCCTTAACCATTTGCTTATTCCCTTTTATTATCCTTAAATATTAGTGAGTAGTTGCTAGCTTAGCTGCCACCCCATGATTTTACATTAGATTGGAAATTTGGGTGTGTTCTTTACGGAGAAAAATATTTTTCGTGAAAATGAATTTTCTGTTTGATAATCAAATAATAAATTAATTTAAAAATATTAATTAATTTAATAATATTTATATATAATTTAATTATTACGAGAGATGAGGGTGTGGAGGTAGGAATGTGGGATGGTAGGGGTGAGGGTTATGGAGAGTAGGATAAAAATGAGGTGTATCGTAGTATGACACATCCTGGATGGGAAGACACATCTTATAATATGACTCATGATACCATATTAATTAACAACTTTTACATATGCAAATATGGAGAATAAACTCCAGTCTAATGTTATATTCAACATTGCTCCTTATAACAAGCAAAATTCCACTTTGCATAAAAAATAATACAGAGAAACTTACTAATTTTTGCGATTTAATCAAACTTATTTATCAATAATATGGTTTTATTATACAAATTTGATATACTAATTATGTTACTATATATACAAAAATTATATATTTACTGCTTATTTTAAATCAATCAAAGACATTAAATTGTAATTACCTCAAAAATATACTAGAGTAAGGGGTGGTCCGTAAAATACTTCACAACAATTAACGATATAATCTAATATATTTTCGAAGGAATATAGTACAGAATAAGACTTTTGGTATGAGTGATGTGATAAGATACAGATGGAAAGAAAGTTGGAGTGGAGGAGTTTGCATCATAAAATGCTTTCCAGTGAAGCATTCCAACTAAGACTTTAGTAATCAATTAATTGAGGTCTTCTTCCATCCTATTGGACAGACGGCTAGCACGTTTCTCATACTTATTTCTTTCTCAATTTCTGTTTTCTTACAATATCCATATCATTTTTGGTCTAAATCGATCGGTACAGCCTAAGAAAATTCATTATTTGACACTTCGAATTAGTGAGAAAAAAAAACCTTAATAGTTTGTTAAGAATATTAAACATTTAATTAAATAATTTATGTGTTTTTGATTCCCTTCATATCGTAAATGTGTGTGATTCAGACGATACTTTTCAAAAATAATATTACTAGTAACAGTAAAAATTCAACACAAGATATCAAATAATTGAATATTTATCATGTAATAGTAAGTTAATTTGTGACTATTCATAGTCTAAGGGAATAAAATACACGCATCAAATAATTGAAGGTTAGATATGTTTAATCAAAAATCACAAAATCAAAATTTATTAATATTTGGGAGACTAAAAGTCTAAGAGCCCGTTTGGATTGACTTGTATGTTACTTATAAGCTGTATTCAGCTTTTTTGAGTGTTTGACTGGTCAACTTAAAGTCATTACGTGCTCAAAATAAGCCCCAATAAATAATTGGATTTGTTTGGATGGACTTATTTTAAGTAGTTTATAAATTAAAAACAGCTTATAAGTAAAAAAAATAAATAAGTTGGGGCTGCATCTATTTTTTTGTATATAATTTATAAGCAATTTTCAACTTATAAGTTATTTAAAATAAGTCAATCCAAACAGAATCTAAAATTACTGATTCTTGGGTCACTAAGAATTATGATTCGACTCAATTCAAGCTTTGAGAATGAAAAATCTTCACAAAAAAGACTTCAACTCTTTAGTGAACCTTGTGGACGAATTTGGATTAGTTGAATTGATAATATTGATATATTGAAGGCCTAAAAATAGAGAAAAGTAAAACTTGGGAATAAAGGATAGCTTGTACTCAAAAATCAAAATGATGTACAAATTGCAATGAAGACTCAAGAGAGTTAGATGTGGACATCCACATGCAGACTCGTGTCACTTTCTTCTTGGAATTTTTCAGTATCTTAAGATACGTAGTAATTGTTTTAACATAGATATAGTAATTGTTTTAATACAGACGTAGTAATTGTTTTAATATAGATATAGTAATTGTTTTAATATAGACGTAGTAATTGTTTTAATATAGATATAGTATAATTAGTTTCTGCAAACAGCCCAAAGTTTACTTCTTTTTTCTTCATCAGATTCATCAATTATATATATATTACCTCTCCCACTTAAGTTTTTGTCGGATTTATCAAAATTATCACCGTACATCCTTTACTCCCTCCGCTCCATATTTGTTGCATACCCACGTTATTACGAATAGTTGTCCTGAATTATTTATTAATTTATAAAATTAAAATTGAATTAATAAATTATTTTTATTTTACGCTTACAATTATTATTTTTTAAAAGTCTAAACAAGTTTGTAAAGCTCCAAAAAGAATATTTTTAGGATAAATTAGTGAAATTATCCTTCTTATTTGTAATTTGTTAAGGAACGTATAAAAAAAATAGACAACTAAAATGAGCAAACTATACAGGAGAAAAACATGTACACATCGCATTCAAATCCACTAACACAAATTTTTGCATTTGCGGGGACACTTCAGAAATTGTTTTGTCCATTCTTAGAATCTAGATTGAGTTTGCTAGACGCTATATATTGGCTACGTTAAGTTTGATCAGAGTCCATTTATAGGAGGACGAGGTTTTAAACGTTATGAATTCTTACAATGATTTAAAAAATTTATTTTTTAAGTTTTCAAAAGTTCAAAAAAATAAATTGTCTTATATTGTTGTCATTTTGTAGGATTTTTCAAAATCCCCTCACTCAAAATTGTGATGTCAACAAATTTGCCATAAAACATTAGAGGGGAAAATAAAAGTACAGAATGTACTGTAATTGATGTATTGGACACACAGGCTCAATAATGATATTATGCTGCCACAATATTGGATGACAACCCACCATGTAATATTATAGACTACACTAGATCATAAGATGAGGTGACATTTTCCATATAGGATTGCACAATATAATTAATTATATACATACTAAGCGTATATCTTAATTTAATTAAATAAGCTATAGCTACACATTCCATACTACTTTTAATATAATCTATATTAGCTAGTGAAGAATATTGTAATTGATATATAAATAAATTAAAGTAGTGGAGTGGGATTTGCTGTATCGTGTTTGTGCCTCGGATATTGAACTCTAGGGATTCCCTCCTATCTAACTATAACTCTCTCTGTGCAATCAAATTTTAAACTAAAATTTGTATAGTTATTATTATTAGTTAAATTTAGCGATGTTGATGTTAGGTTTTTCTGCTTTATTCAACGACTACTAGTAGTACTAGAGAATATTTTCTTTCTTTCTTGAACCTCTCGAGATTCATCTACCATATGCTGCTTGCTTTATCTCTCTGTCCTCTTCTTACAATAAGAATGTCTCTGCGTATATTTTAATCGTTTTTTTAAAAAAATAATTTTTCATCTCTGTTAACGTAATAGTTTTATGTCTCAATTTATCTGATATCGTTTACATTTTAAAAATCAATTTTGTAATTTTGATTGTAAATTTGAACATGAAATCCTTAGGTTTATTTGATTATTTTTTTACATAATTGTAAACTACATAAAATATTATAAATCACAATAATTAAAAATTTAAAAAATAAATATTGCGATTAAAGAAAAAATTGTTTGAACGACATGTGTCACTACCAAATAATCACAATTTTCCCACTGAATTGGAAAACTGAAAAATGTTTGGTGACTATCTTCACCGATATTTTGATTTAGAGCCCGTTCGGATGAGCTTAAAAAAAGTAACTTTTTATGTATGAAGTGCTTTTAGAATTTTGAAGTGCTGAAAATTATTTTTATAAATAAGCAGTTGAGTGTTTGGATAAAAGTGCTTATGATGTGAATTTTAGGATTAAAAGAATAAAAAAAGGTAGTTTGGGAATTTAGTTAAAATATAAGGGATATAAAAGTAATTTCCATGGTCAAAGAAAATGACTTTAAGCACTTTGGGAAAAAAAGTTAGGAATCCTAACTTTTCATTTTTGACTGACTTTAAGAACTTTATGGCTTAAAGTCAGCATTAGACAAACATGTTCAAAAGCTAAAAAGGGACTTTAAGTTGGTTTTGACCAACTTAAAGCCAATCCAAACGGGCTCTTAATCGGTGTGAAAAGAAATAAATAGTAAATATTTGATCCGGAAAACTTAGGAAGCTTTTCTCTATTTAAGTTTTCCACCGGGCATTTTTTCTAGTGAATTGATTCAATTAAAAATGAATGAAAAATTATATTTTATAACATAAATTTTTTATTAATTTGTGATAAAGAAAAACTTTATCTTTTTATAACATGTAAACTCACATATAAGTTGAGACAAAGTAAATATAAAAGTAATTAGGCGACAGAAGTTTATTCTAGACCTTACCCTTCACGTGAAATTAGCAAAAAAGAATGATTTAAAACGTAACAAACAAAAAAAATGTTAGTTTAATTAATACTACTTTATAATTTTGTTTTCTCTAAATATATTTGTCTCAAACCGTCAAGAAAGAAGACTCACGTCGCCACCTAGCTAACTTTGTCTGCTTATTCTTTGTTTCAAAACGATTCCTTTTTGTGAAAGAAGAAAAATGGTGGGAGAGTGTGAGAAGATGGTACTCATCTCTTCTTCCACTACTAATCAAATATGGCCACAGGTTTCTTTCCTTTCTCTTTCTCAATTATTAGACTAAATACCCCCACCCCCACCCCGATGACCCCATCTTTGTCTTCTAGCTTTTGGAACTAGAATATCTCTACATTGGTCTTGTTATTATTTTTACCCTAAACCTATCACTCATCCACCCTTTGATTAGTTTCTCTTTTCTCTTTCCATCATATTTCGATTCGATTGTTAATACGATATTTTCTTTTTTTTCTTCTTCAGATAGATGAGAAAAGTAACTTGACGATGGAGTCAAATGGTACTAATACTACTAGAGATATGGAGAAACCAATTCAAGATCCATCACAACAACCACCACCACCACCACATCTTAAATGTCCTCGTTGCGATTCGTCGAATACCAAGTTTTGTTACTACAACAATTATAGTTTGTCTCAGCCAAGACACTTTTGCAAGGCATGTAAAAGATATTGGACTAGAGGAGGAACCTTAAGGAATGTACCAGTTGGAGGTGGCTGTAGGAAGAACAAAAGAATCAAGAGACCATCAGCTAATTCTTCTTCTACTACTACTACTAGTCACGATATAATTGCTACTTCTACTCCAAATATTTCTAATGTAAACCCTAGCCACCATCATCAACATCATGGAGCCCATAATAACAATATTGATCATCTATCTACTTCAAATTCACCAAATCATCTTAACCCTTTATTTTATGGATTGACTAATGAGAGGTCTGATCTCAACATTCCATTTGCAAGGCTATTCAATTCTAGGGTTTCGAGTCATGCTGGAGGAGTCGATGAGGGACAAGTGTATTCTCTATCAGACAGTATCCCGGGATTAATGGATCGTCGTATTGGGCTAGGGTTTTCTAATTCTTCTGGAGGAGTAGTCAGTATGGGTCATGAGAATAATAATTATGGGCATAGTGGGTTCAATCCCATTAAGCAAATCCAAGATGTTCATGTTATGACTACTAGTAATTGTACAACTTCAAATACTTCACTTCTTTCAAGCTACCATAATATGTTTGGATCTTCATCATCAACTTCAACTATGGCTTCTCTTATAGCTTCAAGCCTTCAGCAACAAAAGTTCATGTCCAATACTAATGGTAACAATTTTCACAACTTATTGGCTCCTAATTATGAGGAATTGCAACTGTCAAGGGGGCATAATAGCAGCAGCAACAATAATAATGTTCATGGTGGAAATGGGAACACAATGTTGAAAGAAGAAAAAATGGATCTTTCAAATCATCATCAGATTCATGAACAAATTATTAATTCCTCTGATCCTTCTCTTTCTTGGAATGGTGCTTGGCTTGATCCTTCTAATATGGGGTCTAATTCAGTCCCTTCTCTCATCTAGGACAAGTACATTTAATTTGTCGTTTTCCTTTCTTTTTTTTTCTTCTTGGTCTCCCTCTCATTTTTATTAACATGTGTCTTTCCTAGCTAGGTAGGTACTTGTTCGTCTATGTTGTTCGAATCCTCCAAGAATGTCATTATACTCGCGCCGGATGTTTTGCTTTTTTGAAGGATTCGAACAACATAACTTCTTTTTCTCCTTTCTAATAAAATGTCAAGACTATAGAAGGAAAAAAAAAAGACAACATGACTTCATATTGATGGGAGGAGTTGGATCGGAGTGATCATGTCAGCTGCAAGAAAATTTTCAGCCCTACTAATTTTTACTGTCAGAAGGTTGAAAAAGTCTCTCATTTTGCGCTGAGAGGAACCTCGGATCCTATTCATCCCGTCACAATATCAAGTTAGCTTTATCATGAAGACTACAACATTCAGAGAGTTGAAGAAGAAGCTGCTTTCTAGTTCCTGTGAGTTAGTTTTAATTTTAATTTTAATCTTATTTTGTATGTATATAGGTGCATGACATTGCAATTTTCTTGATGTATTTTTCAGAATGTGTATTAGGTTTTGGGTGGGGGTTACAATGTTGGTTAATTCCTCATACAAGAGGAATTAACCAACAATGATAATTTGTTTTATTTGAGTTTTTTTTCTCTTCATTTTCTGAGAAATTCTTCCTCCTTGTAGCTTAGGGGAAAATGGTTGGGGTACATTTGGGTATAGAAGAGAGGGAGACTGTTGTTTTAATATGATTATCATTTTATTAAGTTGGCCATGCCATTTTCTTGTTTATTTCCTTCATCATTTTTGCCCTTGTTTATGATTTTGCCTTGGCAATATTCTTGTTTTCCTATGTGAATTTGACCCCAAATGTGCTAAGGAATCCATAATAATTGAAGAAGTAGTTCATCTTAATTAGCTTGGTCGATTTTTTGACTTGAAAATCTAATGAATATATAGAAAATCGGCCGGTGATTTCCTGATATCAAATGGTTAAATTTAAAAAATATATATATGGTGTCTATGTTATATATATATATATATATATATATATATATATATATATATATATAACTAAAAGACAGTTATAGATTCCTTCTAAACAAAACACATATGGGTAACATTAATGTGGCATTATAACTGTTAATAGTTCTAATAAATGAATAAACCCAAATTTAATGGATTAATTTATAGTAATTGATTGGTAAAAAAAAGGCCTAAATTGATGTTAGAGATTACTATGACATGGTGACCACAAAGAAAAGATAGGGTGAGACAGAGAAAAAAGAAAAGATTCTTGATGTCAGTACATATCCATGAAAAAAAAAATAATGGAGTAGTAGTACTGATGATTTACAAAGCTGAAAATTATTGGGAAGCATGCTACTATGCTAAGCTCATGTCGATTCAATATTATTATTATTATGTTATGTGTGGGGGTGGGGATATTCTTCTCTACACTGACAATTTGCTTTTTCCTATTCATATAACGCATACACACCACATTCTAAAAAGCTTCATCTCATGTTTTTTTTCCAACTTTATCCTATCACATTAACGCCCCCTCCGCTCACATCCCACCCTCTTCAATCCAACAACCACTTCTCCACCTTGGCTTAAGCATTTTAATTTACATCAGTGGTGTCCATCTACGGAGACGGAATCAAATTTTTTTATTTATATGTTCTGAATCACAATTTTTCTTTTTTATTGGGTATGACTAAATTATATATTGGCGCATTATTTAAAAATCACTATTTTCTCATTGAAAAATGTTCAGTGATTATTCCCACAAATATTTTAATTGAATAGTGAGACAAAAATTGTAATGTTTCATATAGAAAAATTAAGAAGTTTCTTACTATTGAACTGAGAATTTTTTTTCTAACATGTATGCAATTTTTACTAAGTTTGATTCGGTGGAAAATAAATTTTAAAAAACATGTTATGTAGCATAAATTTCCTACTAATTCGTAGTAAGAAAAACCTTTAGGGGTCGTTTGATGTAAAGGATAACATCAAATTATTTCGGGATTAAATTATAATGCCACTAAATTTATCGTTTAGTTGGCAAATTCGGAATAACTTATCCCGAAATTAATAATTTGTATTGAGATAAGTTCTTGGGTAGTATAGTAATCTCGGGATAACTTATCCCGGGATAAAATAGAGAAATGACAAAAATATCCTTTATATCCTTTTTATATATCATTTTTCACCTTCATGTATATTCACATCATTTTTAATACCATATATAATAATATTTACAATCTTCACTTCTCCTTATTTTTATTATAATTCTTTGCATTTTTTATTAAAAAATTAAACTATAAAAATATAATTATTATTTATTAATTTATTTGACTAATTCTTATATTTATTTATGTTTTGATTAATCTACTACTAAATTATATATTTTTAATTATATATCTTTTTAGTCACTTGAAAGCTTGTATTTAATATATCAACTAAAATGAAAACTTTCGTATTATACAATTTGAGAGTGATATGTACTTAAATGAAATGATATAAATAATAAATTCTCTTTTACTTTAACAAATTTAAGATAAGAGTTCTATTTTTAAATTAAATAAGATGAATATTTTATTTTAAATACATATGGTACCATAATGAAAATGTACACAAAAATTTATATTTAAGAATGAATAACTAAAGTTTGCAAAGAAAATATAAAAAAATTAAATAAAATGAAGGATATTTTTGTAAAAAAATAACTTGTTCTTAAAATTTATGTAATACATATTATTTTGAATATAACAAACCAAACAATCAATAAGATATAATTCCATCATAACTAATCTAGCATAATTTATCTCATCATAACTAATTCCAATATAATCGGCATTCAAACAAAACTACCCCTTATATTGGAAACAGATCGATTTTAGCAAGCTTTTTATTTTTAATTAGTCCATTAAGTTTGTCAAAGCTAAGGTGAAGGAATTATTAGTTTCATTAAGACATGCATGAGTCAAAGATATACATTAAAAAGCTAGTATTAATTAAGTACTATTTGATTGTTGACTGAAGTGCTACAGTTTTATTCTGTCTGATAATTGCCTCCATTAAGTAATGGACTTTTTGTTTATCCCTATAATTTTTTGCAGCTCCACTAACACAGAATCTAGTCAAATTGTAAATTTCCATAGTAAACTACAGTTTTCATTTTCCTCCTTTCTTTTCTTTCTTTTGAAAAATCCATCCATTAGCATCGATCAAATTCGATGCACCTTGCCTGCTGCAACGTGATTGACGGGATGATTCATAATTAATTTGAATATTCAATTTCACGAGGAAAGAAAGAAAAAAATATGTTCACGTGCTTTCAATTAAAATTCATATCTGGTACAATCACTCAATTAATAGTAACTATTTCAAAAAATTATATATTTTATTTTATAACAAAAAAATCAATCTATTATTTTCACTTACAAAGTCACTTAACTAATTTATGTGATGTTTTTTGTACACGTTGTTGAAGTGATTTTTTAATAACAAATTATTATTGCTAATCCATTTAATAACAAATTATTATTAAAAATTATATTAGCTACAAGCAATTTAGAGATAAAACTTATAGCTAATTTCAATATTTTTTAAGTACATAAAAGAGGTCCACCATTTAATTTTAGCCTATTGGATGAGTGGAATGGATCAATTTAGTGACAACAATGGATGATTTTTTTTTAACAGTTTGGATTTAAAAAAATAAAATAATTTATGCCCGCAATATCTATTCGAAATGTAACATTGAATAGGTTGAGTGACTTTATTTGTGGAATAAAAATAATTGAGTACTTTTCTGTTATTTTATTAAGGTGGAAGACTCGTGTGGGTGAGAAGGGTCATAATGGGCTTTGCACTCTTTATCAATACCGATTTTAACCATGGGCCTCAAACTATGTCTCGTGGACAAAAGCTCAAAAGCCTTTCTACTTTTTTGGTATACCAACATTCTACTCTCTTTTTTTTCCTTTTCAAGTTTTTGTACGGATTAACCCTATTTCAGAATGATTTTAAAATGGAAAAATTATTTGATTGAGTGCTTTTTAAAAATTAATTACTGATTTTAGTGATATTTTTTATTTATTACCATTTATAGCAATATATAGCAATATTATGATAAATCTACACTTGTATTAAAAGTGAATTATGCATACAATATAAATGTATTATAAGTGTTTTAAAATATATATTATGTTTGTGTAGTAAGAAACTAACATAATGTATTATAAGTCTATTAAAATATGTGATAAATGTATTATGCATCTATAAAACTTGTATTATATATGTTTTATAAATAGTTCTCTGCAATATGTATTAAAACTGTATTATAAATGTATTATAAGTGTTCAGTGAAATTATTTTTTTATTGCTATAAATGGTAAATATTTTCTTAATATTGTATATTTATGTAAGTTTCCCTTTTAAAATTGTAAATTTTACATAAATTCCACCGTGAAAAGCCCAAATACAATCTATTCCTACTTTTTCTTTAATTATCCGAATTTCCTGATTTTGACACATTTTCGGATACATAATTTTTTAGCCTGATACATAGCGAGTTGATACATAGTAATTAATGTTGTTGAGTTTTTTATGAAAAGATAATGCAAATCAAATTAAGTTTCCTTCTTTCAAGCAACCTACACACAGAACAAGTTGTATATAATGGAATTAAAACACTTTATGTATCAAAACCCATAATAGAATCTTGTGTATCATCATATGAAATGTCTATCAACACTTAAAATACAAGAAAAGAAATATGATACATATAGTCTATATCAAATATGGTTAAAAAATATTTGATACATTTGGTCTGATACATTTGGTCTGATACATTTAGTCTGATGCATTTATTCTCTACATTTTGATTTGATACATTTGAATCACTCATATCTTTGGAAGATTAGGGCGTGTTGTAACACCTTCGATTTTCTCCTCTACTTTTTGAGGTGATTGTTGAACTGTAGATTTTGATTTTGAAATTTGAGATTTCGCTTTTGCATGTAAAGTATTTATAACTATTGGATCGTTGTGATGTTTGGATCTAATCTCGTTATACCCTTGACGAGAAGAATCACCCCCGGTGAAGCAATTTTTCCTTGATTTTGATTTAACTGTGTGAGTCCAACACTAAAAGATGGAATAGAATCCATATGTATCAAGGAATAGAAGATTAAAATCAATAAAAAAATCAATTGAAATCAATGGAAGATCGAAGGAGATGGAATTGAAATGAGATGACAGAGAAGGAAGAAATTGAATTATCTTATTTAGAAGCTTGAAATTCAAAAAAACATGGATTGAAATTCAAAAAAGAAACCGGTGTAGTTGTGGCTTGAAAATAGGCGTGAATTTAAGATAGTTGGGGAGAACCGAAAAGGAATGTATCGGTGAGTTGAAGAGAGAGTGAAAAAAAGAGGGATTTTTGAGATTTTTACAAATGGTAAGAAATAATAGTAAATATAATAATATAAGGTGTGTAGATAGGTAATTTTTCCTTTAAAATTTTACCCCTACTTCTCATATAATAAAACACTGTTAATCAAAGTATATTTAAGGGAAAACTATACAAAATAGACCAATTCTGAGACTATGTACCCATATTGGACTTAACCCAAACTATTTATCTTCTTAGCCCACTTTCTCCCTTTAATTTCGTGCATGACGTCAGCATCACTACTTCTCTTTGATACCATCAGAGTATATTATACTCTGATGGTATCAAGTAGTTTCTTTTTTATAGTATCAAGCAGTTTTGCTAAAGCATTGTATCTTTCTTTTTGATACCATCAGAGTATATATATACTCTCATGGTATTAAACGAGTATTTACGCTAGTGCCCCTTCTCTTGTTCCTCTTTAATACCATCAGAGTATATTATACTTTGATGGTGTCAAGCAATTTATCAAACAGTTTCTTCTTGATACCATCAGAATATAATATACATTTATGGTATCAATAAATAAGAGACAGTGCTTCAGCGAAATTGCTTAATACTATCAGAGTATATTATATACTCTAATAGTATCAAATGTGCGAGATAGTTAAAAACAAAGGGTATGAAAGTAGTGGGTATCAAATAGTAAATAATTTCTTTTGGGGGGGTATAACAATAATCATCCCATTTAACTATGACCTAAGTTTCAAAAAAAAATTCTTATTCGACATAAGTTATGTAGTATTTAATTCACAAGACATAGTGTCACGACCCAAAATGGGCCGTGAGTGGCACCCACACTTAACATCCTAGGTGGGAGAACCAATGATACAAACCCCAACTTAGATTAACGATTCAACTTATAAATCACGATAACACTACGGAAGCTCAATCTTATTAAAGTCAGAAATAACAAAAGCCACTAAAATCTATTACTTGACGTTTCCCAAAATCTGAAAGTCATCACATTAAGGACATCTAAATTCTAAATCTAAGTCTGGAAATATCAAACACCAGAATAAACAAATAACAAAATGTGTCCGAAAACTAAAGACACCATGCCATAACCGAGAAATTCCATCACGAGCTAGAAGGGTAGCTCACCCTGAAATCTTCTGAATTGGAGACTGACTAGAGCTGAGGTCGAGTCGAAGCCGATGGAAGACTCGTTGCACTCCACAAAATAAAACAAAGAAAGATATACGTAGGGGTCAGTACAGGACAACATGTACTGAGTAGGTATCATCGGTCGACTCAAAATAGAAATCAATATACATAAAATAATAGTGGGAAATCAACAACAACACTTAACAGGTGGCAACCAACAAACAATTACATAACCGGTCAACAATATCAAGATCACACATGAGGACTCAAGCCTCCACACCACACTCTTTGAAATATGAGTTTTTGGAGATTGGGTAGCATTAAGTAATTTTAATTTATTTCCCTTTAATATTACCGTATCGGAACGTGACACCCGATCCAGATATACTGTGTCGGAACGTGACACCCGATCCAAATATACCATGTCGGAATGTGACACCCGATCCAAATATACCGTGTCGGAACGTGACACCCGATCCAAATGTAATTAATTTATCATTCCTTATGATTATATTCCCCTTCATTAACAATATTTCATCACGCCTTCTTTATTCAAGGCACCATTTTTGATAAGGCGAGTTCAAGATTATGGATTTCATGGCCTCGGGATTTTAGACCAATCACAATAACATATCAACCATCCAAACCACAACAATTAAATGCGTAGTAAACTTCACACATATTACTCCATGAATATCAATCACTATTAAGAGTCTATCTCTGATGTAGAATAAAAACCATAACCTACCTCAACCGAAGAACCGAAGTAAAGCAAGTTAATCCACCAATGTCCCTCCTTTCTTCAATGCCTCAGACCGTTTTCAATCTATCATGTATATAATATTTATAAGTAAACTAGTCTGTAGACAGCAATATTATTTATATGTTTAACCTAGACCCCACAACTCATCCAAATCTATAATCAAATTCTTAAGTTTAGATACAACTAATATCTCAAGTCTCATATTCCTAAATCTTAAGAAAGGGTTAAGCCTTAATTTCTTCCAATATCATAAATTTGATGATATTCATATAACACCTTACACCTAATATTTAATTACCCATCTTAATATATCAAAACATAAATTAAAATGTGATAATTGTAATAATAATTTACTACAAAAATAAGAAGTAAGTGCGAAGGTGGACAAACTGCAGAATTGAGCCACAACCTATGTACACTATTTTCATTATAGCTAACTTTTTTTTTTTTTCATATTACCCCAATGTAGGAACGACAGGTAACATGATTTGGAAGTTCAACTTTTCCATATTCATTACTCTTTTTCCCAATACTAAATGGACATTCAGTAATATACTATATATATATATATATATATATATATATCCTATCCTAGCAGGTAATTGACAAAACAATTCATCACCTGAAACAAATTTTCTTAAGGAGGCCTTCGATTGCCTCTTCGTCCACCTCTGCAGGTACACCCTTCTCTTCTCCTTTCTTTTCTAATTAAAATAATTATGTATTACAATTCATAAATCCTATTCTTTTATTTTAATAATTGGTATAGAGTATTAAATAAATTATTAACTTAATCCACTAAATAAATTAGTTATTTAAATTTACCCCTCAACTAAATAACCTTAGTTATCAATTAGTCCAAAGTACCTATTAAAAATTTATGGGGTGAGTCTTTTATGAAATAAAAAGCCCTAGTATTCAAAACGACCATTAAGGGTCGTTACACATAGTTATTAGAGAACTCCTGCCTTATTCAACATAAATTCTGTAGGAATAAGTTATGCAGCTTCGATATTGAACTTATGTCTCTATCGACATAAATTATGTCTTGCGATTATTTTTTTCAATGCCAGAAATATTATATCTACGATCACTTTTTTATTATTTTAAATGATGAAAGACAATAATTAAAGACAAATGGCATAAATTAACGACTAATTCAACTCTCAAGATAGGGGCATTCGTGCGAATCACCCTTTTTTCCAATAAAAACCTACATAATTTTCAATTTTTCTAAATTGACCTCTAGCTTTTAAATTTCTAGATATGAACTCCGCATAAATTGAATCGTCAATCGGCGAATAAAGGTCAATCTAAATAACCTTTTAAGTGAAACTGAAATATAATTACTTGACTTTAGATATAAAATTTAGAAGTATAAAAAAATGAGCGACATACTTAAAATTAGTATACTTTATAATAAAAGAAGAAACTTCTATTGAAGTAAATAACATCTGAAAAGGCCCAAATCCGAATTAGAGTTGCTTTTTACACTCTTAATATTGAAAATGTGATTCTATTTGTAACTCTTAGGTTGGTGTCACTCAAATTGTATTTGTTTTATAATTGTGGTATTCAAACTAACATATATGCATTTCGATTAATAGATTAAATATTTACTCTATCAGAGGCATATTCCATATTCAAATTTTACGAGTTTGAGATGTCATTAAATTAATTATATCATTTAAATTACTAAGTTCACAATTTAATAATTGAACATATTTAGTAGATTTTTAAATGCATATATAAAGTTTAAGTCATTTTTTTTGTATTTGATGTATCCATAACTCATATCATTCATCTGCCCCTACTTGGTAGATCTCACTAATACAAGTACGAAGTAATTATATCACCAAATTTATATTACTCTAACGCTCTTCGACTGCTAGGTTACTTGGAAAGGCACGTATTATAAATAAATTATTGAGTACTTCTATAACAAGTCAAGAATGTTGGTTCGTTCGATATTTGTCTGTATATCAACCATTCTACCTAATAAATTAAATTAAATATTAGACAACATTTTGAACTTTCGGCAAAGATAATGAGAAACTTCCGAAATTTCAAAATACTTCCTGGACCTTACACGGAGACTATATATTAAGAATAGCATGGAAAAGATCTATC
Source organism: Solanum dulcamara (assembly GCF_947179165.1). Taxonomy (NCBI): domain Eukaryota; kingdom Viridiplantae; phylum Streptophyta; class Magnoliopsida; order Solanales; family Solanaceae; genus Solanum; species Solanum dulcamara. The sequence goes on from NC_077247.1 coordinate 47,580,257, forward strand.
AAATACTTTATTACGACTTCTTTCATGATAATATTGTGATAGACGTAATTTTTAGGCTAAAGTAATTTAAAAAATACTCACAACATGCGTGCATCTTTTGGGTTGTTTTAGAAATGTCAGAATGATGGTGGGAGACCCAACATATTGTTAGGATCGAAATAATTGAATGATATGCGGAAGTTAGCAAAATAAATTTCGAAAGATCATGAGTATATCTAAAGAGACACAAAAAATTAACGTGGTTCGATCAGCCGACCTACATTCATCAGAGGAAATGAACAATCCGCTATATAAAAGAGAGTACAAAATATTTAGAGAAATAACCTCACAAAATTCACTCAAAACAAAAAGAGGTTCACACTAGTTCATGTAAAATTAGTAATTAGTTCAATGAGGAGATTATTAGGTAAATAAAGTCCCGTGTTAGTAGCTAAAAATATGCTACATATCATTATAAAGTGTGTGGCCTTTTGGAGAACCGTGGGGAATATTTGGTGCAAAACGAATTAATCATATTACACCATGTTAAAAATATCTTTGATATTGGTAATAACTGTTGGGTTTAATTTAATTGATAGGTTGAATGAAAAATGAAGGGGAAAAAAAGTGGAGGGAAAAATATTTGTTCTCTTTTGCTGTATGAAATAATCATTTGTTCCACATAGGTGGTGGAAAGGAAAAGTCTCCTACTTAAAAGTGGAAGCACTCCTTCATGTTGCTAAAGGGTCAAAAGAGGGTCTCCCCTCGCGCCGTCGTCGTCGCTCGCTCGGCTTCGGCTTCGATTCAGTCAATTCCTGACCCATGATCCGGCCCGTTTCTTTCTTTTCCGGATTAATTTAAAATATTTTCCTTCGTTTTTTCCAACGGATTTTTGAAAGGTTGCCTTGTCCGAAAAGTTGCAAACTTTTTCCCAACATGTGCCTTTTCTTAAAAGGTGCAAACATGCTATATATATCTGTTAATCCTCAGAATATTCCATACAAAATTTCTGAAATAACATCTTCTTCTTCTTCTTTCTGCACTTCCTAAAATCGTGTGATATACAACCTTCGAGTGGTTCGCAGTCACCAGAATTTGCAGTACCTCTATTTTGGTGAGTAAATTATTCTATCCTGGGAGGAAAGATACTAAAACCTCGGGTACGTTGAGGGGAATAATTTCCTTAAGGACACACTGTGTATTCAGTGGGCTCGATTTTGTTCTTACAATAATTTTTCATATATTGTTATTATTTTCAATTTAATTCTAGATTCTGTCTTTTATTACTTTCAGAAGTTATTGTTACTGTTTAATATTTTTCAATACAGTTTAATAACAATAACTAGAATTTTTTTTTACATTATCTTTCTATGGCCGACAGCTACAGTAGCAAATCAAAGTTCGATTTATAGTGACGGAAATATGAAAAAGAATGTGAAATAAGTAATTGTGTAATAAGAAAGGACCATATTAAGAATTAAATATTCATGTAAGGGCTAGTTAAGGAATTAAATTGAAAGAAGGAATTCTGAGGTCAGAACAAAAAATACCAAGAAATATTATTGTGGTCAAAAGCCTAAAGGGTGACTTGCAAGCAAAACTAAAGATATTAGAGACCAACAAGTCTTAGAGAACCATCAAATCCATTCCCCCCGCCCCCCTCTCCCCCCTCCCCAAAAAAATCGAATATTATTATTTTTTATTTTGCTCATGGCTATAAAAACTAGTCTGGATTGACTAATAAGTTGATTATAAATTGTTTTCAGATTTCTTTAAATATTTAATTTACCAATTTAAGGTCATTTTATACTTAAAATAAATTCAAAATATATTTGGATCTATTTGACTTAACTTATCTAAAGCAGCTTATAAATTGTTTTCAGTTTATAAGCTACTTAAAATAAGTTAAGCCAAACAGGCACTAAGAGTTTGTTTGGATTGACTTATAAGCCGTTTTCAAATTTTTTGAGTGTTTGACTGGGCAACTTAAAACTATTTTACGCTTAAATAAGCCCCAAAAAATAATTAAGTCAAAAAAATAAGTTAAAGCCAAACAACCACTAACTTATTCCTCCCATAAAACCACCTAGAACCACCTAGAAGAAGAAGAGTGGCCCCCATTTATGTATTTTTAGACATGATAAATTGGAATTTCCTTCAAAAGATGAGCAGTTAACATTTTTTGAATATTTAAACCGTCATGACATACATGTAAATCTAATGCACCCTAATCCCCGCCATCCGTCTATGTTCAATTTTACGTATCGAAAATTACGTGGTTTTTAATTTATCTTAATTATTAGCTATGACAGTATTTCTTAATAAATTTTGAATTTATTATATTAAAAGGGTGATGTAGAAAAATTGTCATTCTATTTATTGACCATTATTAGAAATAAAAGTTTTTACCATCGAGAATTAGTGAAAAATATATTATGAAACATGAATTTCTCACTCATTACCCACCGAATCAGCTCACTGAAAAAATGTTTTGTGGGAGACAAATTCTAACTTAAATAGTGGAAAACTTCTTAATTTTTTTCATATGAAAACATTATTATATTTTTTCTTTTCTCACAGAATTAATCAAAATATCTATGAAAATAGTTACTAAATATTTTTCAGCAAAAAAATTGTGAATTTAGTAGTGACTTCTTAAGAAATGTGACAAGTGAACAAGTAAAAACAGACTGAAGGAGTATTCTATAACAACGGGCCACTGCTAAACATTAATCAAATCTCACTAAACATTATCTTTTTTTCGAAAAGGAGAAACCAAAATACCAAAAATTAAAATTAAGTTGATATAGAATGTCATCAACGGACATTATATTGAACACTATCTTCGTCTATTACATTAAAAGTTATCTACCAGAGAATTCTAGTCAAGTTAATTTATTACTAATCTCATACTGAAGTTGAAACGTATTAGCTATAATAAAGGAACTTCCAAAATAATAATTTTAAAAGAAAAGAAAAGGGAATAATGATCGAGCCCCATTTTACCTATGTACTCATTCTTTTTTTTAATTAAAAAAGAACTTCCCTTTTTGTTGTTGTGGAGAGCGGTCCAATTATACATGTAATCCTTAGAAAGAGCCAGAATATTTCTCCAAATTTGGAGATCCAAGAATGTCATTTGGGAGACACCAAAAATGGGGTATGAATTATGATCATCATTTTTAACTTCAAAGACTACTCAATTGTCCATAAGCCACATGTAAACGTGCGTATGGATGGACATGCTAAAAGCGTCTTTCCTTCTATTATTCAAATAATAATAATAATAATAATAATAATATAGGGCATATGTTTATTTATTTTTTAAATTTTTTCCAAGCTTTTTGATGATGAAAATTGAAACTTACGGTTGAAGTGATTAAAAAAAGAGAGAGAGAACCAATACACGTGAACTTCAATGTGGTAGGATTTGTGAAGTGAGCTAATTTATTGTGTATCCAATTCAAAATTACCCATCATTAGAACAATTCACAACATTGTAGAAAAAGCAACATAGTTTTACTTGTAAAAAGATAGTCATACTTAAAAAAAGTGGTTTCTCTCTAATTGGCCAATCCAAACTAAATCATTAAAGGTCCATACTATGTGTTCCTTTCATTTTCATCATTTCTTCTTAAGTACTTATGCCAATAATAAATGTGAAAAAATAAACAAGTTATGCCAGTAATAAGTACGTTGACAAAATGGTCCTGCTGGAGCTTACACGTACAGGTGTGTTTCGTACGAAGAAAGTTATTTTTCAAAAAAAAATAAAATCCTTTTATGAGGAATTCATTTTTGATGTTTAATAATATGAAAGCTATATTTTTTCCCTAAAAGGGAAATATGATATTGTTCTTTGCTCTTATTTACCCCAATTAAAACTTTAATATCATAATACTTAATTTTTACCACTTAGAAATTTCATCAAAACTTCCTGACAATGAGTCTAAAGAGAGAATGTTTTGATGAAATTTCTAAGTGCTAAAAATTATTTAAATTAATAATAATATTTAAATATTAATTAAAGTAATTGAGAGAAAATAATAATATCGTATTTCGTTTTAATAAAAAATAACTTTCATCATGTTAAACATTAGAAAATAAATTCCTCATAAAAAATCTCTTTTTTTCCCTTGAAAAATGACTTCTTCGTTTTGTCAATTGAACTCGAGTGTCATTCTGTTAGTTGCTTATCTATTGTTTTAAATTATTTATTTATTTATCATGACTATACAAATTAATTACAATTAACCAAACATAAAATAAATTTATTTTTCTGCGTTTAGATAAATGTTAAGTTCTTTTATAGGTCAAAATGAGCTATATATGCAATTCAAATTGACATAACCACTCAAAGTGAACCATTTAAAAAATAATCTTAATTTCAATTTCTTTTAAACTTTATCCATTGCATATATTGTATGATTAGTATAAAATCAGTATGTATAAAGTACATGGGAGAAATACTTAGACTGGATCATTGCTAAGACTAAAGACAAGTCTTAAGATGCATAAATCGTTATTCATGCAGTGTGGATGGAGAGGAATCAAATAACTTTTGAAAAAAAGTAGCTTGTATTTGTAATATGAGAGCCTCTTTGGGAATTAGAACTAAGGTTCAACAGTTTTTGAATTAAAATTTGTCATTAGCTGTTGTTGAAGGCTAGTTGAGTTTTAATATTAGATTGTTATATCGCGTTTAGTTAGCTATGGTTATGTAAAATAATGCTTAGTTACCAAAAAAAGAAAAAAGATATACATTATTATAATAATTTAGTATACATTGACTATAAAGTTGTATCGACTACCCAAGGTTACTACTAGGCAAAATTCTTTTTCTTAGATAGAATGAATGGAAAAGAACATATATATTTTTTGTCATCTGGATCAAATTGTAACCTTCCCATGAATACATACCTAGCCAATTTGGAAGAGCATGTTTGAATTGACTTATTTTAAGTGCTTTAAATACTTTTTGAATGTTTGAGTAAATTTTAAAAATACTTATAAACACTTGATTTTAAATTAAATGATAAAAATAAGTCAAAAATCATAAGTTAGAATTCTAACTTATGACTTTTGGTTTATAAGTCAAAAATAAAAGTCAAACCAAACAGACTCTAAGTCTAAGCAAACTGGGCGAATTGGTAAATTTAACAATATTGTCAATCTTGAATTTCAATTTTATTTTACGTGACACTATTTTATTATTTAACGTTTGTTCAATAAAAAAGAAAATATATAAAATAATTCAAATTTAAACTTGCTATTTTACCTATAATGACTATTTTTATAGTCACATAAAATTTCATGATATAAAAAAAGTTAAAAAGTTGGAGCAGGTTGTTCAACCTGGCTGACCAAATGATGGTGGAGGTAGGGTCTCACCCAAGTCCAAAGCGATGCATATGTTCGAAGGCTAATTGGAAATGCAGTTGATATGATATGATGAGGAAAAATTGTCGCACACTAGAAAATCGTCTAATTATGAATGTGGTGATAAAGCCACACAATGGATTATTATTCTTGCATGCATCTGTCACGTGATAATCCCTTACACTGCTCCATTTCTTTTTCATTGATACCAAAAAACTAATTACTTTCTCTATTTTAATTTATTTATTTAGTTTTAATTTAAAATTAAATATGTTAAAATATTTTTTAATTTTACAATTATAAACATGTCATATAGAAAACTAAAATTAAAATGTTATCAAAAAAATAAAGTATTTTTTTTTGAAATTGACTAAAAAAATAAAATAAAATAAATTAAAACAGGGCGAATATGATTTTTTATTATTTTTCATTTTATATTTGTAACTATATTAAAATTCAATTAATTTAAATTCATGTCGTGTAGAACTCCATTTGAGAGAAAGAAAACACTCCCTATTAAAAAAAATTAAGATAAAAACAATCTCATTTGCTCCACTACGTCCTTTGACCTTTGATAGTGAGTGAGTATGATTTTATCCCACACACATTTCAGGATTATAATGGATTATCATCTTTTTTTTTATACATGTGTCATACCATATGCATACCCCTTCACCACTAAATTAATTTCCACTCAAGATAGATAGATTCTTCAGACCCGATAGACCATGTCCCTTTCAAGTCTCTTCAATTTTCTCTCTCCAAACTATTCTCTATTCTTTTTTTCTTTTTTTTTTGTCATTGGAGTCTAACTAATTTAGATTCGTAAATCGTAGAACTTCAATCGAGAGTCAAGCGCTCCTTATCAAAGTTTCTTTCTTTTATATTTAAGGTTTGAACTCGGGATACCTGATATATTAAGAGTAAACAATTCTTTCTTGCTGTGTACAATTAAGGTCATTTAATTTGGCTTACTAACAAAATTAATCAACAATTAAAATGGAAAAACACTACACTATACATGTATTTAAGAGTCAATATTTCAAGTTTTAAATATAGTTTTAAGTATGTTCAACTTATAATATTTTATTCTCAGATCTTAACATATCTCTATTTATTTAAAATTAGTTTAAATTAAATTCTTTATAATTTTTTTATTTAGATCATAATTAATAAAATATAATTATGAGGAGAGAGATGAATACAATCTGACGGCACATTAAAGGGATCAAATCAAATCACTGTAATCTTGGTGATAACCTACGCCTAAATTTTTCACCCTTTTCATGTACTTTTAGTTTTTTTTTCTCTTTCTACTTCACCTTCTCTCTTCAACTTAATTCAAAACACTTTCTAATCCAAATTCTATAGCAAATCATTGTTCTGTCGCATGAATTGCTTCACTCGTGGAATTGCTTCCTGTGTTTTCAATGACTTTGATTGATCCACCAAAACAATTGATTGTGTGACCAATAAGCATGATGTGTTCATCCTAAGTCATCAATTGACCTTCACCTGTAGTGCCACCAACAATCATACCCTCGACGCTATTTTTGATTTGCAAATTTACTAAGGTGTCATAAGCATCAAGATCGAATCTTCAATCTGGTAGATATGGGGATTTGATTGCAGTAATCAATCGAAGTGTTTTTATGTCCTTGGAAATCGTCCTATTTTTAACTTCATTATTGCACATTGGAAGATGTAAACTTGAAATTACTGCTGCTCTTGGTTTAGTTTTTGTATGAATACCCTGTTATCGAAGTTAGTATGAAATTATTATGAATTTGATATATTTTTGTTTTTTTAGTCCAAACTTATGTACTGACATAAAAATGATATTTTTATTTGAATATAAATGTGAAAAATATGTACAGATTTAGTTTGATTCTTTTTTTTTGTAGTTGTCATTAATTTGGTATGAATTTTATAGTTGTCACAAACTCATATGCAATGTATTTTTTTGTGTATATAAATGGCATGTAATTGACATAATATGGTAAAATTTTAATTTTCTTTACGGTTTGTACTAATTTGATATGAAGTTGATATGATATGATTTATAATCAGCATAAAATTGATATTTAATCTATAATTTATCTACATTTATGATTTTGGTATAGTTATAGAATATGTTATTATTTTTTTGATATCTGTTTTATAGTTATATGTGGTATTAAAATGGTATAAAATTTGATAGACTGTGTCGTTATATAGGTATTTTCACAATTTGTATGAAATTGGTATTATTTTGTTATAAAATGTATACGCATTTGCATGAATCTGGTATAAAATGTGTATAAAAGTTGTTTCTATTTGGTATTATATAATATATTAAATTTATGATGGAACGGAAAAATATGTTGATTTCCAAATAGAGGAAATTATATATTACGTGCAGCACATGTCGTCGGGAGGGACACAACAAGAAGACATATTTAAATTATCTTGCTGAAAATTAGTCATAATTTATTTTTATTTTAATTTAGTTATTTAATTGTGACAAACACACATTTGATGTTTTGGTCTTTTAACTCAATGAATTCTAATTTCAGAATATTTATTATGTGTAATACTTAATCCTTTGTGTATGCATTGTTTTTCAAATGTATACTCAAAAACTAACACTGGTTAATGCTGATAATCATTTGGCATCCACATGGTATCCAATTGACATCCACTTGAAAAATTAAGCCCACCAATGCATGCAATTGATATCCAACTGATATCCAACTGGAAAAGTCTAACCATGTATGAAATTGGTATCTAATTAGTATCCAGCTAAAAATACAACATATAATTAAGATTTCAACCGAGTAAGCCAAGCTAAATTTAGTTAATGATGTATCCAATTGATATCCATATGGATAGCTTAAGTGTAACAAAATATGCAATTGGTATCTAAATTGAATTTCAAAATATTTAATTCTTACTACTTTGTGTATGTAGTGTCTTTCAAAACTAATGTTCCAATCTAGATACTAGTTATAATTAAGATTTCATATTATTATCTCCTTATTGAATCAAGATTGAATGAATGTTACCATATTTTATATTGAATTTTTTTTGTTACTTTACATAATTTATATAAAAAATAAATTAATTTAAACATAAAATTTGTATTGAAGATAAATAGGGAAGAAGAAAAAATATGCATGAAAAAATTAAAGAAAAAATAACTAATGTGGGTACATTAAGGGAGAAAATTGTGTGAGAATATGAAGGAGAGATTAAAAAAATAAAACATATTTAAGTAATAAGAATATTAAATATATAAAAAATGATTTTTAAATTAAAAAAAATAATATCAATTTTCAAAACAATAAAAAAAAATATCGTAGAAAGAAGGAGGAAAGAGAAACTAAAATAATCTAGATTGATACTATTAGTTAGATATTAATTAGTAGATTGATAACAACCAAATAGAGTTCAACTAAATGGAGAAAATCAAGAATTGATATATCTGGTCATTTATAAAATTCTATATTTAAAAAATTGAGTAATTTAAGGACAGTAAATTCGTTTTACAAAAATTTCTTACATTAAATATGACATTTATAAAATTTTCACCAAATATAATCTTAGGATTAACAATCACTGAAATTTTGTTTAAAATGTTTATTTTCTTGGTTCGAACTTCAAAGTCTGATGAAAAAAACACAGTATTGATTTTATATCTCATTTCACCCTTTTGAACGTCACGTCTACTAATTCAAGTGTAGCAAAGAGTGTTCCTTGACGAGAATGAGATCCAATCTTTATTAGTAAAAACGATGACGTTTCAAACTTTTTTTTTTTAAACAAGCAATTAAAAACACGATTATTATCTTGCATAAAGAAAGAGATTTTTTTTTTTTTAATAAAGAGGAAGATTAGTTAAATGTTCGAGTAACAATTTGCTTCCGCTTAAAGATGGCAAAGTGCTTTTGCAGAAATTATCTATCATATTCAAATGGCAATAATATTTTAATGTCAGAGCATCATCATTTACAAACGTAAATACTTTTTTTTCCCGAAAAATCTACGTAATTAGCTCCTAGTAAATCACAAATAGAACAACTTTGGTGCCACACATTTTAAGAAAAAAACAACAACGATGTGAAGTATTCTTTTTCTTTTATATTACTTGGTCACCTTTAACCTGATATATTCCTAATTATTTTTTTTTAAAATTAGAGGTGCATTTCACTTTGTCAATGATATTTTGAAATTCTTTATTTGACTATTACTATTTTATGTAGTTTTTAATATTGGATAGAGTACGAAAAATATTCAAAGTATAAAAGTCTTGATTTGTTAAAATGCACAAATAAAATATAACATATATTTTTTGTATAGGACAAAGTAAAATGAAATGGAGGGAGTACTCAATTCGTTCCAAATTATTCAATACATACCTTTTATTTTGAAAATTACAATTGACATATCTACTAATAAAATTTTATACAGTTATTTCAAATATTTAAATTTAACACTTGCTGTGATACTTTATATTCTGTGACTTCGTCAGAGAATAAGCAGCATTTATAAACGTTTACTCTTTTAGACATCTCATTTATAGTTGCATTAGAAGTTTAGAACACGTAAAACCCTTTTGTTTTGATTTTTTCTCTCTCTAGAAGACCAAACCTCTCTTGGTAAATGGCCATGCTCACCCATCAATCCACAGGACAATCATCTTCGACATCGTCAGACCCACTGAAACCACCGAACAAATTCGACCCTACCAAAGAGGGTCACCAATTATCCTTCAAGGATGTACTAACCGACAAAGTTAGTACTCTAAACTATGACTAACCTACATGTTGATCTTCACAACTGAAGATCTTCTAACTACATGAAGAGAGCTTGAGAGAAGAAGAAGAAGAAACTGCAGCCAACCTTCATTCTCATTCAATTTCTTTCTTTAATCATTCACACGTGGGATATTTATACAACTTAATCAGTAACAACTTTCAGCTTAGTCACACATTTGTTACTGCACTTCCTAACTAACTTTTAAACTACTTTCTAACAAACTTAGTTTAGCTAACTAACTATGGTTACATCAGCCCTTTTTCTTAACTCAACACTCTCCCACAAGCTGATGGCTTGAATATGTCTCGAAGTCCTAGTTTACTCAACAAGTATTCATGTTGATGCCTTCCTAGTGTGAGAATGTCTGCAAGTTGTTCTGCAGTAGGCATGTGATTTGTTCTAACAATTCCTTGACTGTTCCTTTCTCGTACGAGTGGCAATCAACATCAATGTGTTTAGTTCTCTCAAGGAATATAGGATTTGCAGCTATTTGAATAGCAACCTTGCTGTCACACATTAGCTTTATTGGTTATTGAACTTGGATCCCCAACTCCTTGAGCAGACCTATCAACCATGTAAGTTCTGCAGTGCAGGCTGCCATGCTTCTGAACTCAGCTTCTGCTGAGCTTCTAGACACAGTCTCTTCTTTCTTAGACTTTAAGATATTAAAGCTCCACCAACCTTAACTAGGTAACCAGTAACTGATCTTCTAGTCTCAAGGCAAACACCCTAGTCTGAGTCACAATATGCATAGAGTTGGTTGGTTTCTTTTGCTGGCATTAGCAGTCCAAGTCCAGGAGTTCCTTTGATGTATCTCACTACCCTCAAAGCAGATTCCATATGAGATTTCTTAGGAGCATGCATGTATTGACTGAGATCTTGAACTACAAATGCTATATCAGGTCTAGTCATTATAAGATATAATAGCCTTCCTACCAGCCTCTGATATGCTGCTGGATCTTCTAGAACTTCATCTTCAATTGCTCCTGTATTTGGTATATGTTTGTCATATTCCACAGAAGTAAGTTTTTGATTTACTTCAAGTGGTGTACTAGTTGGTTTTGCCCTACTCAATCCAGTTTCTGCCACTAATTCTAAAGCATACTTCCTTTGACACATAACTATCCCCTCTTATGATCTAGACACTTCAATTCCCAAGAAGAACTTAGGTTCTCCAAGGTCTTTCATTTTGAATTTGTTTTTCAAATCTTCCCTTGCTTTAATGATCATGTCCTGATTATTACCAGTAACTATTAAGTCATCCACATATATTACGATGACTACTAGCTTTCCATCTGTTCCTTTTGTGAATAGAGAGTAATCAAAGTGACTCTGAGTGAATCCCATTTGAACTAGAGCATCATTAAGTTTTCTGTTCCACTGTCTTGGAGCTTGTTTAAGTCCATATAACGACTTATGAAGTTTGCAGACCTTCATAGACTCCCCATGTCGAGCAAACCCTTCAGGAATGTACATATACACCTCTTCTAACAAGTCACCATTGAGAAATACATTATGTACATCCATTTAATATATGTACCACTAATTAGACACAGTAAGGCCTACAAGTGACCTGATAGTAACCATCTTAGCAATAGGAAAAAATGTTTCAGAATAATCTAAACCAGCACCCCTTAGCCACAAATCTTGCCTTATACCTTTCAACTTCTTCTGATGCCTTGTATTTGACCTTATATATCCATTTGCAACCAATAAGTTTCTTTCCAGCTGGGAGATCTATTATAGACCAGGTGTGATTATCCTCTAGAACAACAACTTCTAACTGCATTGCCTTGATCCATAAAAGGTCTTAGGATACTTGTTTAAATAAAGTGGGCTCAGGAATGGAGGTGTATACAGACAAAGCATGTTGGTAGGAGGGAGACAGATTGGTGCAAGTCACATAGAATGATAATAGATAGGCACAAGACTGTGAAGTAGAAGAACTAGGGGTCACAAATCAGTCAGCCAAGTTGGTGGATGTTTAACTCTCAAGGACTTTCTGAGTACAGGAGGAGATACAGAAGGAGGTGGTTGAATAGGAGAATTAGGAGAACTAGAGGGTGAAGGAGGCTTAGAAGGAGGCTCCCCTTGAACTGGACCATGAAGGACAAGATTAGGCTGAGTGTGTGAAAAAGTTGAAGGTTGAGAGATATGATCTAAACTAGAAACTTCTATGACAGGGAAAAGTGGAGTGCTACAAGACTTAGCATAAAGGAATGAAAATAAAGATTTTTGAAAGACTACATTTCTGCTAACAAAGAAGATTTTGGAGTGAAGAGTATAGATGAGGTACCCTTTTTGAGTTAAAGAGTACCCCATGAATATGCCTAGGATTGCTCTGGGGGCAAACTTATCTAAAAAGTTAGTTGTAGAGGCATTACTAAGATAACCAAACACTCTGAAGTGAGAAATAGATGGAGGATGACCATACAAGAGTTCAAAAGGGGATTTGAAGCGCAACATCTTAGAAGGTGTGCTATTTAGGATATAAACACCTGTGGTAATACATTCTCCCCAGAATCTGAGAAGAACCTCAGCTTGAAACCTAAGAGATCTAGCTATGCCTAAAATGGCCCTGTGTTTCCTTTCTACCACTCCATTCTGCGGGGGAGTGTAGATATAGGAACTTTGATGTAAAATGCCAAGGCTGGACAAAAAAAATTAAAATTCAGAGTTTGAGTTTAGAAAGCTACTTCTACTACTTGTGCCTTTTCCACCATATGAATTTCTAAATCCTATGACACTTCTTGTACCATTATTTCCTCTGAAGTTATAACTAGGACCTCTTTTATGGCTAAAAAATGCGGCTTCTTCTAATGATTTAGTAATCTGACATGCTTGTGAAGAACTGACCAATGATCTCTGACTTTCATAGTTTATGATCATAGAGTGGGCTTTGTTGATTGTTGGAATAAGAGAGATCATCAGAATTTGACTCCTACACTGAGCATATATTTTATTTAGGCCCATTAAAAATTGTAGAAGTTTTTGATATCCATAATGTTGAGAATAATTTTGTGACTCAGGACAACTATATCCTGGACAAGACATGATTGCATCAAATTCATCCTACAAAGTTTTCAGCCTAGAGAAGTAATCAGAAATTGACATAGTTTCTTGAGTCAGAGTAACAATTTCTCTATGCATATAGAATACTCTCGATCCATTCACGGTGTCAAACCTTTCCTTTAGATCAAGACAAGCTTTGTGAGCATTTGAAGCGTATATTATACTACTCAACAATTTTTTTCTAACAACATTCATGATCCATGATAAGACTACAATATTAACCTTCTCCCATTGCTCGTGTAACAATGCATTGAACTTTTTCTTAGTATGCCTACCATCAATAAATCCTAGCTTACTTTTGCCTAATAATGCTAGAATCATAGATCGACTCTAGAGAGCATAGTTTTTTGAACTAGAGAATTGTAGAGAAATGAGAGAACTACCTGGGGTGTCATTTGGATGAAGATATAGATGATGATTATGATTGATCTCAACTCGACCAGTTGCAGCATTTCTTCCAATTACAACAGTATTTAGAGCTGCAAATGCATTTTCTATTGCCATTGATGATGATGCTCCGACATGACTTTCTTCTAATCACCAAGCTTTTGTTGAATCGCTGCTCGATCAACCAATCCAATCACTTAGACAGTGATAACTTTTGATCGGTGATCTAATACTATGCTGATCTTCAGAATTAAAGATCTTCTAACTACATGAAGAGAGCTTGAGAGAAGAAAAAGAAGAAGAAAAAGAAGAAAAAGAAGAAAAAGAAACTGCAACCAACCTTCATTATCATTAAATTTCTTTCTTTAATCTATCACATGTGGAATATTTATACAACTTAATCAGTAACAACTTTCAGCTTAGTCACACTTTTATAAATGCACTTCCTAACTAGCTTTTTAACCATTTTCTAACAAACCTAGTTTAACTATCTAACTATGGTTAGATCAAATTGTTTTCTTAACTCAACACTACACCAATAGAAGAGGACATGGTAGACGAAGGGTCACAAGACCCAATGGATACCATTGTATTATCTGAAGAAGACAAATAAAAAATATATCAACCTTGGGATTTCTCATTAGTAATCAAGGTATTTGGACGGAGAATGCCGCACACCTATCTGAGAACCAAGTTAATGGAAATCTAAAACCGTCTGAAGCACTCATCCTCATTAATTTGCGCAGTGACTATTTTGTAGCAAAATTCCACAAAGTGGAAAATCTACAGACTGCTCTCCATGGAGGCCTATGGTTCATAACAGGGCATTTTTTCTCCGACAAAAAATGAGAACCAAACTTCGTACCAAAAATCTCAACACTAACCCACACTGCGATCTTTGCTAGATTACCATAACTTCCCATCGAGTTCTACAACAAATAAATATTGGAAAGAGTGGGGAGGAAACTAGGGGCACTCCTAAAAATTGACTCTTCAACTTTAGCCACTCTAAGAGGCCGATATGCTCGCATCTACGTATAAGTACCACTAGAGGTACCATTAACAACAGAGGTAATAATTGGGCGTCATAAGCAAAATATAGTGTACGAAGTAGAGGGAATTCTGTGTATTGGTTGTGAGAAACTAGGTCATTCACAAAGGAGTTGTATGCACTCAAATTCATTGCCTATAGAACGTGCCCAATAGTGAACGCTTATTCGAGATCTAAAGAAAATGAATTGACAAATTGTGTCCTTTCCAAAAAAAATAAAAAATCAAGAGCAGTGGAGAAATAAAAAGACACAATCAACGAACTCGAAAGGACCTATCCACAACAGGTAAATTTGTTTGATCCAAAATCCGGTAACTCGTCTACCACCGCCTCTCCCAGCCAATCACGTGGAGATGGACGGAATAATACCATTAACAAAATAAAGAAAACTAAAAACAATAATCTTTCATATAATTGTGGGCCAAAGGCTTCAGCCCAACTACCCCATAAATACGCCATAATGACTGATACTACTTCTCCCACCAAATTAATTATGAAGATCAAAAAAATCCAAATTGGATTTGCTAAATCCATAACCCCCATAGTCATTAAATCCTCGAAGGAAAAGGTGCCCAATAACCAAAAGTCTATTGCTCTCTTTGCCCAAATAATCCAAATCCTCTTTAACAAGTGTCTCACCATAGAAAAATTATCAAACTTCTCTCTTCAGAGTATCTCCTATTTTAGAGAAAACAATTATCACACTGGTTCTGTCGATATGACTGTGGCCATTGCATCAACTCCCCATTTCTTTACTCCTTTTAGTAATGCCCTCAACCATTCCATGGGTTTTTAGAATCACTATACGAAGAAGAAAATCTCTCCTGAAAATGGTGCAAAACCAACCACCAACATTATCCTTCACCCCACCAATGATGGAACTATTGTTTTTTCACAACCGTAACCCTACCACCAAGTCACTCCCCGACCTCGTAGTTGGAGCTTGTACTTCAAGACCGATACATAACTCTCTCTTTGAATGTCAAGGGCCAACCAGTAGTACTAATCCTTCGATACCCTGCATTCCTGGCCCAAATAATCAAAGAAGGAATGGACCATGCAATAACAGAACTGTAAAACAAATCTGGATGCAAACGCTACGGCAAACGCTCCTATTGGGCCACATCAACTCCTCGATAATATAAGAGCTCAATGCGCTCATGAGACATACCTTTTAGGACCTCCCCTTCTTCCCCACACTTTCCATATCTCTCCAGCAACCTAAGCCCACCCTTTTCCCTTGGATGCCTTAGGAACAACAAATGCAACCTACCCAAAACTTGTATCAAGATGGAGCAGGGGAGTTAAGGGGAAAACTCATAAAAAGGGAGAGACCTTCATTACTGGACTCATTAAGAAAAAAACAATCAAGAACTGGAGGAACTGCTAACCCTATTCGGGGAATAGACCTCCAAAATAGTAGTCCAAGAAAAGCTCTTCCTCAAAGAATTTGAAGAACCCAACAACACAATAATAATAGCCTTCTGCCCCAAAACCTTAGCCTTATGCATATTGAACTTGATGGATGAGAAAGGAGAGATCCCCGCTATCGTGGATCTGAACCTAGTGAAGGAAGTGGAGAGGCTAGCCCAGGTGGAAAAGGGGAAAGGCTTATTGGACCTACCACCACCTCAGTTAAACTTGATAAACTTTATAATTTAGAATACAAGGGGAGCAGATAGCTCCAGATTCTGGAGACAATGTGACATAATGGTCAAAACGCATAAGCTATCCTTGGTTGTGCTTTTGGAAACCAAAATGAGTGAGGATGAGCACCTCACCAAGGAGCTCAAATTTGACTCCCAAATCCAGTCATCTGCAGATAATCACTTCGGTGGGATTGTCATAATGTGGAAGAAGGAGCTCCTCAAGCTAGATAACATCTTCATCACCTCCCAAGGAATCCATGTCCTTTTGAAGATACTCCCTCATTCCTAACCTTTCCTTTTTTTAGCTAATAACCATAATGAAGACTGGTTAATGAGAGGGGACTTCAATGAAGTCCTTAGAGCAAGAGAAAAATAAGGTGGGCTTAACATCAATCATGCTAGGACTGGGTTATTTTGGGACTATCTTAATAGATGTAAAATGGTCGACCTAGGATTTAAAGGTTGTAAGTTTACTTGGACCAATAAAAGGTATAGAAATAGAGGATAACTCATTCTTGAAAGATTAGATAGGCCTGTGGCAAATGACTCTTGGATAAAGAAATACCCTGAAACCACTGTGACCCATCTACCCAGAACCAAGTCTTACCATTCCCCTCTCCTTATTTACCTCACAAATGCTATAAAAAATGTCCTTCCTAAACCATTCAGAATAGAGCTCATGTGGTGTGGGCACCCTTCCTTCACGAGTGTTGTCAGGGACTCTTTTAGCCAATCTGATGCTCTTCGCTAGGCCATCTCATTATTCCAGCAAGAGGCCACCACTTGGAATAAATCAACTTTTGAAAACATATACCAAAAAATGAGAAAAACTCTTGCTAGAATAGATGGTATCCTGAAGTCCCCCACTACCCCTATTCCAGCTTCCTCTAAAACCTGAAATCTGATCTCCTGAGGGACTATGACGACCTACTTAAATTTGAGGACAACCTTTGGAAGGCCAAGGCCAAAATCAACTGGCTTAGTGAGGGAGATTCTAACACCAAATTCTTCCATACCTCAATCCTGAACATAAGGAGGAGGAATAAAATCACCTTCTTAAAAGATTATGTGGGCAATACCTATGAGGACCAGAAAGCTATCAATTCCCACATCACCTCATTTTTCACAAGCTTGTATAAAACTGACAACTTCCTTTCCATCCTCGAAAAAATTATCCCTAACAGTCCCTTAGATGGATTGTCCAACACTATGGGAGATGTTATTGACACCCTCCCCCCCGAGGTAATCTGAACTCCTGATGGTCTCCATCCTCTCTTCTATCAAAAATATTGGGATATTGTTAAAGGAAAAACAAAAAAATCTGCAAGGAAATCTTTGCCAACTCCACTATACCTACCAATATAAACTCTACTCTTCTCTGCCTCATTCCTAAATGCCACAATGCCTCTAACTTGAAGAATTTCAAATCTATTGGGTTGTGCAACACTATCTACAAGCTTGTCACTAAAAGCATTGCCAATAAAATCTAACCCTTCCTCCCCACCATTATTGGCCCAAGTTAATCCAGCTTTCTCCCTCAAAGAAAGGCTTCCGATAATACTATTATTGTCCAGGAATACATTTCCTACTTCAGGAAAATGAAAGGGATCCACCCTAACATGATCTTTAAAGTGGATTTAGAAAATGCTTTTGACAGAATTATCCTACATCAGGGACACTCTCCTCTTCTTCACTTTCCCTCCTAAACTAACCAACCTCATCATGTCCTGTGTCTGCACCAGCTCAATCTCCATCCTTATCAATGGAGGCAAGTCTAAATGGTTTAACCCCTCTAGAGGTATTAGATAGGTTGACCCTATATCACCTTACTTATTTATCCTTTATATGGAGAGACTTTCTAGAAACATTGACATGAAAGTCAATTCAAAGAACCAGACTCCCATTAAAACTACTACTAGTAGTCTTAAGATTTCTCACTTGTTCTTTGTAGATGACCTCACCCTTTTCTCAAGGGTTAATCAGAAAAACTGCATGACCATTAATAGGACCCTTTGTAACTTCAATGCAATGTCTGGCCAGAGAATTAACTTTGGAAAATCTAGAATCCTTTTCTCCAATAACTGTACCACTACTAATAGAACCATGTGCTCTGACCTTCTCCAGATCCAGCACACCAACTACTTTGGTAAATACCTTGGATTTCCTATTTTTTTTACAAAAGACCTACTTCCAGTGACTTTCAATACATTATTGATAACATGAATAGTAGGATTGCAAGTTGGAAAACAAAGATGCTAAATATTGGCCGCACCATCCTAGCCAAAGTTACCCTAAGCAGTATCCCCTCCCATGTCATGCAGTATATTAAGCTCCGCACTAGAACTACCAACACCATTAACAGGATCTAAATGGACTTTATCTGGGGTACCATTGCTAAAAAAGGGAAAATCCACCTCATAAAATGAGATACCATTACTAAAAGTAAGGATGAAGGAGGATTGGGCCTTCACAAAAGTGAGATTAAGAATAGAGCCATTTTTGCAGGCCTGGCTTGGAGAACCCTAAAAAATCCCAACAATACTTGGAGTAAGATCCATACTAGTAAATATCTCACCTACAACGTTCTTAACAGACCCATAAAGGTCATCTCAAGAACCTAAAAAAACATCCAAGATGGTTGGATGGACTGCAGAGAAGCAACTAGATTGTTTGTCCACATAAGCCATAAGGTAAAGTTCTTTCATGAAAGATGGCTCCCACTCTCCAACTTTATTAAAAGTATGATCCATTGCCCTGTTTAGGCTGAGGAAGAAAATGTCATGATTTCTAACATGTACCAAAATGGATTCTGAAATCTGGATAGCCTCTCCCTCCAACTTCCTGATAATATCCCCCATATGATCAAATGATTCCTCTTTCTCTCCACCAGTGCTCAATCTAACTCTATTATTTGGAATCTCACCCATAATTGAGTCTTTTCCACCAGAGCAACCTACAATCACAGCTCACTCCAAGCCATGAAGAGGTGTGATCACAATGACATGGAGTTTGACTGTATTTGAAAAATCAAAACTCCAAACTAAATCAAAACCTTCCTATGGCTCTTCAACCACAATAGGCTCCCCACCAGCTATTCTCTTAACAATAGAGGACTCAACATCCCTCCATCCTGCCATTACTATGATGACCCTAGAGAGGATACCAATCACATCTTCTTCAAGTGTAGCAATGCACTGGCCTTCTGGACAGAAGTTCTTCAACACTCCCAAAACTCTCCCCCTTTTGACCTCAATTCTATCATGCCAAATAGTTCAATCCTTCCCTCCCTTGGCAAACTCTGATCCTTTTTTGCCTGTGGAACATCTGGCTTACTAGAAACAACAATCTCTTTAATAACAAGAAGGATAAGATCTATGCCACCAATTCCATTAGTAGAGCTACAGAATTCCAGCTAATGGTGGTAGAGCATGAAGAGAAAGGAACCACCAATTTGGTGATCCAGGTCAAATGGGAACCACCACCCATGGATAACTATAAATTGAACATTGCTGGCTCAGTTATAGAAAATCCTGGAATAGAAAGCTGAGAGGAGTGATTCGGGACCATAGTGGTAACTGGATAATTGGATTCACAGAAAAAACTCCTATCACCAATCCAGCCTTAGCCGAATTCTCGATTCTCAAAACAGGGCTAGTGCTAATCATAGAAAAGAACCTCACCCCAACCATAGTGAACACTGATTCAACAGAAATCATCAATATGCTAACTAAGGGACGGTTGCTTTTTGAAAATGTGATTTTGAAATGCAGGTACTTAATGCAATAACTGAAAAATCCAAGGATGGTGCATATGAGCAGAACCAGGAAGTTGATGCCTTGGCTAATAAAGGACTACAGATGAAAGTTTTTGATGTTCCAATATTTTATGAAGTTCCACCAGTGTGTGCGAATAATGCTTATCAGTCAGACATTGTAGGAACTACTTTTAATAGAACAATTAAAATTGGAAACTAACTATTATAACTAACTCAACCCCCCCCCCCCCCCGTTACTACAGGGGAACCGTTACTTAATCATAATATAACTAATTCCTTCTGACCAAAAAAAGAAGAAGTTTAGAACATGTAGCAATCAATTTTGTGAATTTTATAATATTAGTAATAACACATTGAACATTTTGTTTCCCAGAAACCAATTCCAGAACAAATTGTTCCAATATAAAACTTAATTAAAATAGCAGATTCAAATTTTAATATGTATCATAGATTCTAAATTTATTATATGTTCAAAATTATTGAGTGAAATTTTATCCAATTTGAACCAAATTAAATTAGTAATTATACCGAACTTGTACCTTACATGCTAGCATTTTTTTATTTTTAAAAAAATTAAGGGAGGGGAAAATAGAGAGGAGATCAAAAGATAGAAGAATCAAATTTTTACCAATAAAATGAAAGCTCAGTTAATGAGCTATTTAATTTCTCAACTGAGCTACTAATTAGATTCCTCATGCACCCTTGAAAAAAAATGTTTTTCAATTCAAACACATTTGATCGACTTAATTTTGAGTCATCTTATTAGCCAACTTTATTTATTCCTGTTAGAGATAAAAACAGACGGTTTGGGATATAAATGCATATTAAAATTGGTTGAGTTAATAATGAGCATGTTAGTGATCCGCTCAAAAATTATTTGGGCTGAAATGAATGTGGATCATAACTTAATTCACACAAATTTTATTAAGTTTTAATTGTTTTATTTCCTCTTTTATAAATTTTCAACACCTATACTATATATAACATAAAAAAAAAGGCAGCCCGGTGCACTTAAGCTCCCGCTATGCGCAGGGTCCGGAAAAGGGCCCGACCACAAGGGTCTATTGTACGCAGCCTTACCTTACATTTCTGCCAGAGGCTGTTTCCAAAAAATAATATATATAAAATATCTTATAAAAAATAATTTAATAAAATTTTCTATGGATCAATTTGAACTACATATCTAATTTTTAATGAACTGAAATAAATTAAGATAAAATAAATTAAATTATTCCCTCTATTTCATATTAACTGATTTTTTAAGATAATGCACACATATTAAGAAAAGCATTCAAGGACAAAATTTGAATTATATTTTCCTCTATTACCCTTTTATTTAATCAGCCTCATAAAGATAATTAAATGTGAAATCATAAATACAAATAGTCCCTTATTGGAATATAACTTTGTAAGTAAGGTAGTTTAACTCCTAGAAAATTACAAAACTTCATTAATGCAAAGGGTAAATATGAAAAAAGATTCAAACATTCTCTTGAATTTTAAATAATTTAACTATTTTGAACAAAAAAAAAAAAATCTTGAAATTCAGTTAATATGAAATAGAATAAATAATTAATAAGAAGATCAATAACGAGTTCAAATGAACGAATTGGACGAGCTATATTTTTATAGCTAGTTATGCCGCCTCTAATTCCTACAAATATCTAAAAATATTCCAAACTTTTTGTTAAATGAAATTTAACAGCTAGTGGAGAATTTCTTGTAGTACCATCATCCAATTTAATTATAGGATCCGCAAATAGTGGAGTATCCTAGTTCTTATGAAAAAAATTACTATAATTTTAGTGTTCGAATTAGATTGTGCATTATAAATATTTTAAAGATATATATGTTGTGTTGTATTAGCATAAATATCGAAATATTATGATTTTGTTAGACAAAAAAAAAAGGTCACCTATTTCTTCTGTTTTAAATTATATTTTATTATGATTTTTTAAAATAATTATCTTTTATTATTTATCATTTTAAAAGTTCAAAACGATATTAATTATTTTTCTCCATTATATCCTTAGAAGTACTGTTTTCTAATATTACAAACACATCAATAAAATAAATATTTAATAAAAGAAGATGATGTCTTAAGAAATAAATAACAGTAAAATAGTCAAAATCCTTCTTAATTAGAGTTTTTTAAATGGGATGTAACCAAAAAATAAAACAAATAATTTGAGACGGATCAATTAAAACGAGTAATATGTTTGCATTAGAAAGTATAATGACCAAGTTTATATATAATCACCCTCGAATAGGAGGAAACCATAGTGGATAGTCAGAGAATACTTTTTTGCTTTAATATAAATATATTATTAACGTAAAATTAAAAGAATAAATAAATTTATTAGGGTTATTCTCCCAACAGATTTGATCATCCCACAGTGAAGAAGTCTAATTAGACCCAAGAGATTTTCATTTCCAACCTGCCAATATTCTCTGAGGAAGATCTAAACCCATGGCAGACCAAAGATATGCCTTTGCTCGAAAACCGCAGCCCTAAATTAAACTAATTTATTTAATTACTTTACCTTTGTTTATTCATCATGTACTTCTAACTAACTTTATTAATTTAACCTAATGTGCTTGTTAATACTATTCTCTACATTCTTTATGATACTTTTTTAATTTCAATTTTTGATAGTTTTTATTGAAGAATACTTTGATACTGATTTACATATATTTAATTGAACAAGATTAGAGAATCTAATTTTTTTTTTACTTTCTTAAAGTCCGTATTAAATTAACAATCAGATAAATTAAAACAAAAGGAATAATACTGCTTTTAAAAAAATATAATCTCAAAGGTGCATAGCTGACGTGTCCAATTTTAATCTTTGGTTCAGGTATGCCCACCCCTCTTCCCCATCTACCAAATCCATTTGATGATTTCAAAAGGGAATGTGTGCGTGTTGCTTTCAATTCATCATGCCATTATGAATTAAATATTCAAACCAGTACAACTATACTCCTTAACTACTGTATATGTAACTAATAGCTAAGCTAGCGCATGCTAATAAGTCTAATTAATGCAGAATATATATATATATATATAGTAGCCCTAAAGGACTTTAGCAATTGAAACTTGCCAGTTGCCACAAAAACTCCAAAATCATTACATTGAATAAGCCAATAATTATTGTAATAGCTAAATTAAACAATTTAAATGATCATGCATGCAAGTTTATTAATGTTCTAGAGGGAACTAACAACCCACCTCTCTACAGCTTCAACATTAAAGAGGAGTTTAATTTAGACCACAAATTTAATTTTTTTTTCTTTTTAATTTTTTTATCAAATCAAAATACTATCATATAAAATAAGACACGAAGGAAACACACATAAAATTTGAATACATTGAATTCTGTCAAAACTCATTTGATCAATTTGATTGGAAAAATAAAATAAATGAAGGTTTAGGAGGGCACATGCAAAAAAAGGGTATAGAGGAACCAAGTATAACTTTTTGCCAAAGAGTTGAGCTCACCACCAATCTCCCATCTCCATGCAAATAACATTCTCTCTTTACATATGGTTGTTTCCTTTTTGTAGACTTTTTCACATTCTACAAACTCTAAAATATAACAAAGGGATAACAAAGCAAAAAAGCAAGTGTTTTTATGCCTTTTTAACTACGTAACTGATAGTGTAATAACATTAATAAAGCTGAATTAAAGCAACAAAAAAGAGAAGAAAAAGATAAGGCTCTAACATACAAACACATTTAACTTTTGAGATCAAAAGTTTGAAAAATACAAACCTAACCCAATCCAGAAATTCTCTATAAGAAGGTAAAATACATCATACAACAATTTTAGCTAAGCTAAGATAAGCTTAACCTTTTCCCCCATTCATGTCTCTCTGTAGTATATTTTCTGCGTTTCACATGAAACAAAAAACGCAGAAATTAAATTACCGTTGAAAAACTTCTTCCATTCATTTCCTTCTAATGAAGATAGATCAAAGTTCAGGAAAATCTCATGGACGAAACACTATTAATTCGGTATGATTAAAAAAAAGAGGGAAGAAACCCTAAAATCTCATGGAGATGGGCCGAGCCCCGGAAGATCGGGCCACTGATTCGGGCTGAGAGATGCACCAGCAGCGGTGGTGCTATCATTAGCACCTCCGCTGCTGCTGTTGCTGGCTGAGCTATTCGGCCAAATATTATTGTTGTTGTTGTTGATGAACCTTTGCGTCCATGAACTCAAAGGCCTTGTAGGTTGAAACTGCAACGTTTGATCAGATGGGTAAAAAGATGATTCCATATTGGGCTTTTGGTAAAATCCAGTATTTTCCATTTGTTGGTTAATTTGAACCTTAGGAGGAGTACTAGTTGGAATATTGAAATTACCAAATTGGTTGTTATTGTTATTACTGGCCGAAATTACCCCAAGCTGAGATTGAATATTGACACCTTGTGATAACTGACTCATTGATTGCATGGCAGCTAAAGAAGACAAAAATCCTCCACCAACACCACCACCATACAGAGAACTCATCGATGGAAGTGACGGCGGTTGAGATCTCGAATTGTTACCTGAGAAAAAAGCAGCAGCAGCAGCTGCTGATAAATTCGCTATTTGTGGCGGTTGTAGTACTTGATGATGATTAGATCTAGATGAATTTTCACCAGCTGATGAAGATGAACCGCCGCTAATATTAACACCACCGCTGCCACCGGCCTTCATCGTTCGTTTACCCTTTCGGCAACCACCTCCGACGGGGACGTTCCTTAGGGTTCCGCCTTGAGTCCAATACCTCCTACACGTCTTGCAGAAATAGCGAGGCTGAGTCAAACTGTAGTTGTTGTAGTAGCAAAACTTGGTGTTGTTTGAATCACAACGAGGACATTTCTGCGGCGGTGGTTGTGGTGGCGCTGATGAGATGTTTTCCGGCATCTTCATTCTCCTTTGCTGCTGATTTCGATCATTCTCTCCTGATGATCTTCCACCAAATTGCTCCTCCATCTCACCTTTTCCCTTTTTCCGTAGTGATATAGAAAAAAACAGAAACCAATTTCAACGAGTTTTTATACTGAAACTTCTCTTCTTCTTGTACAGATGACAAAATCTGACTTAGTAACTGCGCACATGCAAGTCAAACCTTTCAATCCTAGAGATATGCTTGTAATTAAATCTCAAACAATTCTTGGCAACGTTTATATGGTCAATGCTTCATTTGAAATTATGTCATCACATATATAAGGAAACTAAAATTGAAGAGACAAAAATCCCAAAAAAATCTCAGTAGTAGATTATTACAACTTTGCAAAAAATGAGGAAAAGAAGCATTAAAAAGACAGATATAAGGAAATTAATATTAACTACCACCACCTGCCTGCCTTTTTTTTGGTTCTTCAGTAAAATAAATATAGTGATGGACTTTGTGTACGGAGGTTGCACTAAGACAAAGTCTAGGGGCAATGTTTTACTCCTAGTCTTTTTTTATCTTTAGCTTAGACAAAGTTAGAAGGAAAAAAAATGGTTGGAGTAAGGGGTAAATTGAGGGGGTGGGGGCAAATAGGCGTGCGTGTCTACATATGAATGTTCAGTTAAAGTGAGGAGAATACTGAGATGGGACCGATCAAGGAGGTATGGTTTAAGTTCTGTTTCTGTTTCGTTTGTGTTCAATCTCGTCTCAACAAATAAAGGAAAGAAGCCATAATTTTCAGTTCAACAAACTCTGAGCAGACAAGAATTTGGCAATAACGACAAATAAATTTTAATTGCTTTCTACATCAAAAGTAAAACTCCTAGCTCATAAGAGAGAGAGGAAGAGAGAGAATTTATATATGGACAAGTGATCAATGACACAAACAAGTACAGTAGCAATAGGATATTATATATAGGTGTGTTATTTTTATGTGGACCACTAGGGGAGGAATTGAAGGCGGCGGCGGCGGCAGAGAGAGGCCGGAAGGAGGTGGCGGTTAATTGTTTTCAAATGGGTTGTGTTAGGTGTGTCAGCTTAGTCATCTTTGATTCTCCACTTAGATTTTTAATTGCACTCTCTCTCTCTCTCTCTCTCTCTTCAAGAAGAACATTGTAACTCTGACATGTTGATGCTTTATCAAAAAGTTAAAGACTGATACACCCACGTCCATTGTTCATAAGATTATTGACACCGAAATTGGCAACTCGATTGACTTGACATAAACTACCCAAAGAAAAAAAATGAAGAATCACACTTATTCCTTTTAGAATTATTAAATAATTTGGGGAAAAAGTTCCTTTCTTTTCTTATTTATGGAGAGTTCCTTGCTATGTGTCTAGAGATGTTTATCAAAAGGCTTAATAAAGTACTATCAATAATTTCTTTAAACATAGGGGTCGTTTGGTAAAATATATAAAAATAATGTTAAATAGAGTGTATTAGTAATATTTATATTATTTATATTTGCATTAATTATAAATAAATTTTATTTAGATATCAAAACTATGATTTATTTTAATTAAATATCTGAATATTGAATATATAATAAATTGTTTATTAGATAGTTATCAATTTAAATTTTGAAAAAAAAACTTATGCGTATCTTAAATGTCTGTTAGATGATAGCAAGTTAAACACATAAAATATGTGAATGACATGACGAAAGATTTATCAGTTGACATATTTTTGTGTATGCTGTACACATATTTATATTCATAAAGTTTGATATTTTAAATATTTCTAAATTTTGTGCCCATTTGAATTTACACACATAACATGAAACAGAATGGGATGCTATCTTACACACAAAAAAACTAGGGATGTCAAGTGTGTGAATTGGGTTAAGCTGAAAACGTGCTAGTAAAAGTTAATGAAAATGGGTTATAACGACCCGCTAGCTAAAGATTACTTTTAAGGGGTCGTTTGGTTTATATGAATAACTTATTCCATCACTATAGTATAAATGGTAGGATAAGTTATCTTAAATTTCTCAACCAAATAAGACATCAAACTTTATCTCTAGACTATTTTTTTAGGACTATTTATATTTATCCCTTACACCAAACGACTCTTTAGTCTTTGACTAAATGAGCTAACAAACACCACTAAATCAAGGAATTAGCAATCAATAAAATTTTATTTAAACAATAAAATTTACATATTGATTTCATTTAGTTACCGATTATAAGAAAATTTAATATGCTAAAAAGATTTTAATGATAAATTAACTAGGAATTGCTGAAAAATTTTGTGGCTAAATTCATATTTTCTTGCGGTGAAATGAGTCATTACTCAAAATATTAAGAACCCACCTAATTTAAATGGAACATATTTATGTGAATTTATTTTGTCACCCGTACATAAAATAGTCTCGGGACCAAAAAGAAGGGAGCCAACCCTAGAGCAGTGGAGTCAGGATTTTTACATAGAGTGTTTAAAATTTGAAGAAGTAAATACATGAACTAGTTTAAATGGATTCGACATCTACTATATATATATATATAAAATAATTTTAATGATGTATAAATAATATAATTTTTCGCCAAAATAATTCGGATAAACCCCTACTTCACGCTGGCTCCGTCCCAGCAGCTAGAAGAATAGTACTATACTATTTGCCACTTAAGCACGTAACGTAATGCATAGCTTTAGATTCGGAGGACCTATGGATGTGGTAGAAAGCATTACCAATTGAAGTTACAAGTGCCCCCAAACTGTATAAATACACCCATACACTTTTTTGGCGGGGGTTAAAACAGGATTTATATATTAATCATAAATATGCATCATGTGGGATTGGCGGTGTTGAAGACGCCTATTACTACGGGAGTTAGGGGAGGGGATGTACAAAAATTTGTACCTTGACAAAACTTAGTCCTATTACAAGTATTCGAGCCTGCTGCTAATTTATCTGAAACAAACATAAGAGAAATTTTCATACAAAAAAAGGGAGTTAGCCTGTCGTAGAATTGCGCCCTCCCTAGTTAAAGCATCCGCCACCTGATTAGTTTCCCTAAAGCTGTGGCGTATTGGGGGATTCCCCAGCCTCCTGATTAGCTCCCTGCAATCACATAAGATGTTTTCGTAAGGAGAATGATTGTTATTAATATAGCTAATAATATCCTTGCAATCCCTGTTGATTTCCAGCGGTGTGAGGCCTCTTTCTAACGCTAGTTTGAGACCCTATAGGAGGGCTAGTAATTTTGCTTTTTCATTATTTGTGACGTGAAGATTACCAATGTAGCTTACTACCCAATCACCATTTATAATTATACACATATTTAAATCTACATCGTATATATCTTTAATAAACCATATATATTAAAGGCACATAGGCATATATATAGAGAGAGATTCATTAAGTTACTATACTATTGATAGACATTGGTAAGGGACTATTTCTAGAGGTTGCTAATTCAATATTATATACATAGACTTCTGTTTAGATGGCACCAGGGGTTTAAATTTGAAGTCTAAATTAATTTACATTATAACTTATAAGATGATTAAATTTCTGTTTTTAAAAAATAAAATTTTATCATTCCAAATACACTTGATGATGTCACCACAACTTATTGTGGTACGAGTTAAGGCCCAATGTTATTGGGCTTATCTTCATTTTGTTTTGAAAATACAAGTTCACAAAGCAACAAATTCGTCTGAATTTTACTAGGAGATTAGAGGTAACCTCTGGAAGTTGTCCCAACGAACTACTCGTGGAGAAAACATCATGTCTTTTTTCCTCTTCCAATAATCTTCCTTTTCCTATTTCACCTTTAAGAAAATAATCTTAATGTCCATTTTCCTCTTCCATAGTCTTCCCTTTTCTATTTCACCTCTAAGAAAATTATAATGTCCATTTCCCTCTTCCATAATCTTCCATATCCTATTTCACCTCTAAGAAAATAATCTTAATGTCCATTTCCTTCTTCCATAATCTTCCCTTTCCTATCTCACCTTTAAGAGAATGATCTTAGCTTGAGAAAATTATAACTTAAATTCCATTTTTTTCAAAAAAAGTCTATGAGAAAAAAATACAATTTAAAAATTTAATTGCATATACAAATCAAATCAAACTTCAAATTCAAATTAATCTGATTTCAAATCGTGATTTCGTATCACTTATCCAAACAGGCCTTAGGTGTCATTTAGACATAATTGAAATCGTGATTTTAAATTTTGATTTTAAATGTGTTTATGTATCCCATTATGAATAAAACTTCAACTTAAAATTCTGATTTCAAATCCCAAATTCACCTCAAATGTAGAACTTCAACTTCAATTTATTTTTTTAAAATTTAAAACTTGGTCAATAATTCAAAATTTTGCAAAATATATCCATTTTTTTACGTAAGTAATTACCCAAACCCACTTTATCAATCATATTTATTTTAAAAAAACATATTGTTAGTGTGTGAACATTTTAACATTTTATTAAATTGCAATTTTAGCAATTGTCCATTGATGACATTTAATGTCATCTTTATTATTCTTTCTTTAGTGCATAAAAATGTCTTTCATTATCATCTTTATTTAATGCAAGACTAAATCATTCCATTATGTATTTTAAATCTAATTATCACTAATAAGTGGTGCACTAAATCATATTATTATGTATTTTAAATCTAATTATCACTAATAAGTGGTGCACTAAATCATAATGGTACACTAAATGATGATAATGATGACATTCTATTATTTTTTCATCTTTGTATGATTTTCTCTCCTATAAATAGAGAGGTCTTCTTTGTTTTGAAATAAGAATAAGAGAAGAAAAAATTGAGAGAGTTAAGTTTATATAAAAAAGAGAGTTCTTATTAGTTGAATGGAGGTGTTCTTTGTGTAGAGCTTTAAACTCAACTCTTGTCCAGAGTTTGTTGAGTTACATTTTTGTGATAAGGCTGTTGTATCCTGGAGGGGACAAGTCAAGAGGACTACTGCTGGACCAGTGAAACGATTTACTGCAGTGGGCTTGAATCTCCTTAAAGAGAGTGAGATATTCGCGCCTCAGCCAAGAAGTGAAGTTAATTTCTTCATTTTATTTTTCAATTATAATTTGTAATCTTATAATTTCACCAACAATTTTAAGGAGATTCAATATGGCTACAATTGAAAAATCCGCGGATATCAAGATGGGAGATCTAAACAAACCATTTCGGTTTAATGGTAATCATTTCAAGAGATGGAAGGGTAAAGTACTTTTCTACTTAAGTCTTCTCAATGTTTCATATGTGTTAACTAAAAAAATCCTAATAAAGTTGACATCCTCTCCATGGATAACGATGAACTTATTTCTCATCAAGAGAAAGTGGAAAAGTACAATAATGATTCCTACAAGTGTCGGTATTATATTCTGAATTGTCTATCTGATAATTTTTATGATTATTATGATAGAACTTACTCTAGTGCAAAGAAAATATGGAAAGCATTGCAGAGTAAATATGATACCGAAGAAGCTGTAGCGAAAAAATATGCTGCTAGTCGATTTTTTCGTTTCCAAATGGTGGATGATAAATCAGTGATAGACCAAGCTCAAGATTTTATAATGATCGTTGGAGAGCTCAGGTCCGAGGAAGTCAAAATTGGAGACAACCTTATTGTTTGTGGCATAATAGACAAACTTCCACCTTCATGGAAGGAGCTTCAAAAAACTATGCGCCACAAACAAAAGGAAACCTCTCTTGAGACTTTGATAAAGAAAATCCGCATGGAAGAGGAGGCAAGGGGCCAAGATGCACTTTTACAAAATGAAGAGAGCAACATCACAACGAAGGTAAATTTAGTTACTTCAAAATATGTTACTCCTGAATCTAACAAAAATACCTCTTTGAAGCCTAAGAAGAAAAAGTTCAAGAAAAATAATGGTAGACTTCACAAGAAAAATAATGGTGAAAATAGCCAAGCACAAAATTAACAAGTTTATGATAAAGGACCGTGCTTTGTCTGTGGCAAGAGTGGGCATATTGCTCGATTTTGCAGATACCGGAAACGTGGTCCTATACCTCAGGCAAACGTTACCGAAGAGCCTTTTGTGGCAATGATTACAGACATAAACATGGTTGAGAATGTTGATGGATGGTGGTCTGACTCTGGTGCAAACCGTCATGTCTGTTATGACAAAGATTGGTTTAAAAAATATACTCCTTTTGGAGAGCCCAAAACCATCATGCTCGGTGATTCTCATACTACTCAAGTGCTTGGAACGGGAGATGTCGAATTGTGTTTTACCTCTGGAAGGATATTAACTTTGAAAGATGTACTTTATACTCCTTCCATGAGAAAAAACTTGATGTCTAGTTTTCTTCTTAATAAAGCAGGCTTTAAACAAATTATTGAATCTGATCAATATGTAATTGTGAAAAAAGGTATTTTTGTGGGAAAGGGGTATGCTTGTGATGGGATGTTTAAACTGAATGTTGAAGTGAATAAAATTTCTACTTCTGTTTACATGCTTTCTTCTACTAATTTTTGGCATGCTCGTTTGTGTCATATTAATGATCGTTATGTTGGAATCGTGAGTAATTTAGGATTAATCCCAGTGATTAAAAAGAATTTTGAAAAGTGTGAAGCTTGTAGTAAAGAAAAAATCACTAAAAGGCCTCATTTTAAAGTTGAAAGAAAAACTGATTTATTAGAATTAGTTCACACTGATATTTGTGAACTTGGACGAATTTTAACTCGTGGAGGAAATAGATATTTTATTACTTTCATTGATGATTTTTCTAAGTTTACATATGTTTACTTAATAAAAAATAAAAGTGATGCTTTTGAAAATTTTAAATTTTTTCTCCATGAGGTTGAAAATCAGTTTGGGAAGAAAATAAAAAGAATTAGAAGTGATAGATACCGTGAATATGAGTCAAATGAGTTTAATTCTTTTGTTAGATCATTGGGGATAATTCATGAAACTACTCCTCCTTATTCACCTTCATCTAATAGTGTAGCGGAAAGGAAAAATAGAACTTTGGTTGAATTGACTAATGCCATGCTTATTGAGTCAAATGCACCTTTGAATTTTTGGGGTGAAGCTATTTTGACTGCGTGTTATGTGTTAAATCGAGTGCCTCATAAAAAGACTAAACTAACACCTTTTGAGTTGTGGAAAGGTCATAAGCCAAATTTGGGATATCTAAGAGTTTGGGGTTGTCTAGCCTTTGTGAGGCTAATGGATCCCAAAGTTACAAAATTGGGTAAGAAAGTTACTACTTGTGCTTTTCTTGGTTATGCTTCAAATAGTACAGCCTATAGATTTTTTAATCTTGAAGATAATATTGTAATAGAATCAGGTGATGCTATTTTTCATGAAAATAAATTTCCTTTTGATTCTAAAAATAGTGGGGGTCAAAGAATTGAACAAAATATTTTATCACTACCTAGTTCTTCTTCTTCCATTTTAAAAAATAAAGAAATTGATGATTTTGAGTTAAGAAGAAGTAAAACAGCTAGAGTAGAAAAAGATTTTGGGTCTGATTTTTATGTTTTTAATGTTGGAGATGACCCTTTCACTTTACAAGAAGCTTTATCTTCGTATGATTCTATTTTTTGAAAAGAGACTGTAAATGATGAAATGGAATCACTAATTTCTAATAAAACTTGGAAGTTAGTTGATTTACCACCAGGTTGTAAAACAATTGGTTGCAAATGGGTCTTACGAAAAAAGTTAAAACCAGATGGATCAATCGATAAATATAAGGCTAGACTAGTTGCTAAAGGGTTTAAGCAACTAGAAGGCCTAGAGTTTTTTGATACTTTTTCTCCGGTTACAAGAATTACATCCATTAGACTTTTAATTGCTATGGCTGCAATTTTTGATTTGCATATTCATCAAATGGATGTAAAAACTGCTTTTTTAAATGGAGAACTTAATGAAAAAATTTATATGGAACAACCTGAAGGTTTTGTTGAAGCAGGCCAAGAAAACAAAGTATGTAAACTTACTAAATCCCTATATGGCTTGAAACAGGCACCAAAGCAATGGCATGAAAAGTTTGATTCCTGCATGATTGAAAATGATTTTAAAACAAATGAGTGTGATAAGTGCATATATCATAAGTCTTGGAATAATACACATGTTATTATTTGCCTATATGTTGATGATTTATTGATCTTTGGCTCGAATATGAATGTTATTGATGATACTAAGAACATTCTTAGAAGCCATTTTGATATGAAAGATCTTGGTGAGGCAAATTTTATTCTAGGAATAAAAATTACTAGAACATGTGATGGAATTTTCCTTGACTAGTCACATTATGTTAAGAAAATTTTAAAAAAATATAACTTTCTTGATTGCAAGCATGTTTTAACTCCTTTTGATTCAAGTGTACACTTGTTTCCTGTTCAAAGTGAAATTGATGTGATAAATCAAAAGGAATATGCTAGCGTAATTGGAAGTTTGAGATATGTGACTGATTGCACTAGGCCTGATATTGCATATGCAGTAGGAGTACTTAGCAGGTTTACTAGCAAGCCAGGTAATGAACATTGGCATGCTATAACAAGAGTTATGAGATATTTAATTGGAACAAAAACTTGTGGTTTGTTCTATAAAAAATATCCTGCTGTACTTGAAGGCTTTTCTGATGCAGATTGGAACACTCTAGCAGGTGATTCCTGTTCTACCACTGGTTATATTTTTACATTGGGTGGTGGTGCTGTTTGTTGGAAATCAAAAAAACAAACTATAATTGCTAACTCTACCATGGAGGCTGAACTAATTGCTTTAGCTTCAGCTAGTGAGGAAGCGAATTGGTTAAGAGATTTATTATTTTAAATACCTTATTTTGAAAAACCAATTCCTCCAATTTTAATTCATTGTGATAGCACTGCAGCAATTGGTAGAGTTCAAAATCGTTATTACAACGGTAAATCCAGACCTATAAGGAGGAAACACAGTAATGTAAGATCATATTTGACAAGTGGTACCATTAATGTTGATTATGTCAAATCTTGTGAAAATCTTGCAGATCCTCTTACTAAGGCCTTAACAAGAGAAAAGGTCTGGAGCACATCGAGGGGGATGGGATTGAAGCCTATAAATCCATGAGTCATATATGAGGAAACCCAACTTGGAGACTAGAGATCCTATAACCAGGTTCAATGGGAAAAACGAATCATATGATGACTTGTTGTGAAAAAAAATGCACTATTTTTATTCCCTCCCTATGATGTGAGTGCATTGTTTCCTGTAGTGAATTGAGGAGGTTGAGTTTAAATAACTCTTAATGAAAATCTGTAGCCCGTATGGGTGGAGTGTTAAATTTACAGGAGCACTCTTGATAGATTTCACCTATGTGAGTATGGAAGTAGGCCGTTTCCTATGAGAATTAGGCTTATTCTCAAAAGCACTCATAAAATTGGGATAGCACAAGGCCGTAATGTGCTGGCTTATAAAGCTTGTGACAATACCTTGATTACTATGTGTGAGCAGTAATATTTTATGTCCCTTAAGCAGTCATAGTTCAAGTCTGAGACCACTACGACTCTGGAGTAAAAGTTATTGTTTCACTAAGTGGAGGTTCAATGCAGAGCACACTTTCATTATGTATAGTAATCTTCCTTCAGCTGATAAACTCTCTTATACAATATTAAAATGAGTGGGGGATTGTTAGTGTGTGAACATTTTAACATTTTATTAAATTGCAATTTTAGCAATTGTCCATTGATGACATTTAATGTCATCTTTATTATTCTTTCTTTAGTGCATAAAAATGTCTTTCATTATCATCTTTATTTAATGCAAGACTAAATCATTCCATTATGTATTTTAAATCTAATTATCACTAATAAGTGGTGCACTAAATCATATTATTATGTATTTTAAATCTAATTATCACTAATAAGTGGTGCACTAAATCATAATGGTACACTAAATGATGATAATGATGACATTCTATTATTTTTTCATCTTTGTATGATTTTCTCTCCTATAAATAGAGAGGTCTTCTTTGTTTTGAAATAAGAATAAGAGAAGAAAAAATTGAGAGAGTTAAGTTTATATAAAAAAGAGAGTTCTTATTAGTTGAATGGAGGTGTTCTTTGTGTAGAGCTTTAAACTCAACTCTTGTCCAGAGTTTGTTGAGTTACATTTTTGTGATAAGGCTGTTGTATCCTGGAGGGGACAAGTCAAGAGGACTACTGCTGGACCAGTGAAACGATTTACTGCAGTGGGCTTGAATCTCCTTAAAGAGAGTGAGATATCCGCGCCTCAGCCAAGAAGTGAAGTTAATTTCTT
The DNA here is from genome assembly GCF_947179165.1 of Solanum dulcamara. Taxonomy (NCBI): domain Eukaryota; kingdom Viridiplantae; phylum Streptophyta; class Magnoliopsida; order Solanales; family Solanaceae; genus Solanum; species Solanum dulcamara. The sequence continues at coordinate 47,615,527 of NC_077247.1, forward strand.
CATTTTATTTTTCAATTATAATTTGTAATCTTATAATTTCACCAACACATATTTTTTCACAAACTTTTAACTTCAAATTAATCTTTGCCCAAATGATGATTTGAGTTATTTATTTTTTTGGATAAAGATGATTTGATTTTGAGTTCATGTCAAATGCTAACTTTCCAATTTCACCTCCATTTTAGCCACGCTATTGCCATTCCTAGTCCACACTTCAGCCCCGCCTTTTTTTGTCGGGAATTTGGCACCGTACGCTAATTAACACATATAATTCGTATACAATAGCCTGTTTTTAGAAGTTAGTACAAAATGATCATTTCATACGTTTTCGGTCAAAAAGTTAGCACCATGCATGACTCCTAATTATTTTCTTGTAACATAGACCCAAGAAGCCATGGCCAAAACTCCCAATAAATTTATATACATTTGCCTATATCGATATTCATTGATCCGTATTCATCTAGTAAATTAATATACCTTTATAATTTTATGTTGAAATATATTGATTTATATGCGTTTGTTTGAGCCAAAATTGATATCCGTTATGTATCAATATTGAATATAAAAAATTGGGATATAACTCATATTCAATCAATGCAATTGTTTTAATATTCAATTTCAACATTTATTATGGGAATCATGTATATCAAGATCACGCAATGTTAAACACTGTAAAAAAAAAAAAAAAAAACTTGATATCGAGCGTGATAGCATAATAGTTCATGTCCCTAAGACAAATTTGCTTTGTTATTCACTATTCAGGCGTATGTATCTCTCTTAATTGTGGTGATGCTATGATGTAGTAAATATGAGAAAATTTATTCTCTTCTTGTTATGTTAATTTTCTGTTGTTATTAGAAGGATCCTAGTCTATTGAAGGCGGTTTGGGTTGGCATTGGAGATGGATTTTTCACGAAAAAATTTCTGCTTGCTCCAAAATTGAATGGAGGTCAACTATATACTTAATGGTATTAAAGTATATTTCCTTCTACTTTTGGGCGTGATATCAAGAAAAACAATTCACTTCCCTATTTTGATGTGGGATGGATATATAAATGACTATTAAATGCCAATTCGTTTAGATTTTATTTTGCCAAATAAATTTTTGATTAAAAACATGCCAATTCTATCTAGAAATTGTAAGTACTTGGCAATTTTTCATTTTTGTCACATTATTGCCTATGCCGAGGTTGTATACCAAAAAACTATGAAAAAAATATTAAAATACATATCTTATTTTATCATAATTTCTAAAATTTTCTTTCATTTTAAAAGATTTCAAAAAATCTCTTTCAATACATCCCTATTGCCCTCTAAAATACATTCCTCCCCTCTCTGACACATCTTTTTCCTACGTATCCAGATGTCCATCCCCGTGACATATCACTCTCCTTTCGGATACGTCCTTCCATGTGAATACATTCCTCCCCTCTCTGACACATCTTTTTCTTTACGTATCCAGATGTCCATCCCCATGACATCACTCCCCTCTCGGATACGTCCTTCCATGTGCATGCGGACGTCCCTTCCCCTTCCTCTTTTTTTTTTTCGTTTCAAGCATGGACCTTAACTTACCGAACTGGCTTAGTAAAGTAGAAATCATTAGCTGTCAACTGTTCATAGTCAGCAGTGGAAGAGGGCGTATCTTCCACGAAGATTCAGACAAAATCGAGCTTGGATGGAATTGAACAAGATTGGGCGAATGAATACCGGAGGTCTGCTTGATGTATTCGAACGTCTAGTGATTGTATCGAAATCCATAAATTTTTAAAATTTAAAAAAGAGTAGAAAAATAATATAATTAACTCTTATAATTAACTCTTAATATTATGAAATTTATGTAAATTAAACAAAATGATTACCAGCGTCAAGGAGTTGGACTGAGCAACCAATTTGTCATCGCGGCCTTGCTTAGCCCAAGCCCAGAAAGAGAGACGAAAGCTACAGAGGTAAGCCCTGCCCAACAACATCAATTGATAAAGAAGGCCCAGGGGATGCTATCTGCCTTCACCGGTAACTGGGAGTTGTGACATTGTACACTATCCTTACCTTTTATGAGGCGATCACTTCAAAGATAAAAAGAGGAATAATTTCGCAACATACTTTATTTATATCGAGTCTATCGATTGGTAGAGCCATAAGTGCATTTTGATTAGGGTCATGATCATGCTGTCCATTAGGGTATTATCGTATTAAGTACTACCCTTTTTAACATTTTATTATCCTTATCGCATAATAAGTAAGAATGACAATGGGGTGAAACAGATTTGAGGCTTAAACCCGCAAAAATTTCAGCAGATTTAGAGGGGCTTAAACCCGCAAAATATTCAGCCTTCCCTACAAATACGAATCAACTCGCCCGTTAGGCCAGCCGAAATCTCATAGAAAAGCAGGGTTGGGGGAAGCAAATTCAGCTAAGTGAATATGTCCGTGCTTGTATTACAAATAAGCAAGCAAAGGAACTAAGTTCAAACATATTAGCAAAAAAAAAAACATTTCACTAAATTATTCAATTTAAACTTCCACTTGCCGTCTCAATGCTTCTTGTGATCACCAGATCCCCCTGCACGCCTCCTCTTCTGCTCCACCTCATCTTCATCCATAGTTTTCTCCCTCGTATCTTCCTTCCTATTACCCATATGATCTTCCATGTAATCCTCAGCGAACTTCCTGTCATCGTCCGAACTGACAACGGTTTCCTTAATCTTCTGAGTCGTCTCCTTTGCCGCTCCCATAGCATCTTGCATTGTTTGCTTAGCTTTATCAGCTATTGCCTGTGCTGTCTCCGCAACTTTGCTCGCTCCTTCTTTCGTGGCCTCTTTTGTATCGTCTGTGTACTCTTTCGTCTTGTCAGCCATGGACCCTGCAGTGTCTTTAGTCTTTTCCTTCATGTCATTTGCTCGCTCTTTCTCCCTCTCTGTAGTGTCGTGTGCCATTTCGGCTGCCGTGTCTTTCCCTTCTTTAGCTTTGTTGGCCACCTTCCCCGCCATGTCGCTCGTCTTGTCCTTAATGCTCTCTGCGCTTTGGTTCGTTTTCTCCTTCATGTCTTCGGCTGTCCGCTTAGTTTCATCCATGGACTCTTTCACATCGTCTTTTGTTTTATTAGCCATCTCCCTCATAGGAGATTTCTCTTCTTTAACACCTCTATCGAAGTCTTGCCTTCTTTTTAAATCTTCTGATGCATGGAGTCCCTTGAAAACACAAATAGAAAAACATTTGAGTCCAACAACATACACACAGTATAATTCCATAAATTGAAAATACATTTGAGTCCTCCAAACATAAAATGAAATGTATAATGTTCCAACATAATTTAAAATGGTATCGGAGCACTAATTTTATTTTTTTTAATTAAGGGGGGCCACTGATCTAAAGTTGTAAAATCGATTTTGTAACAAGCTAGCAAAACACTAAAAAAGAAAAGCTCAGCTCCCGACGATCAATTTTTTTCTTTACACTATTAGACCACTTCAGAGGTAGCTGAGTAATTCCTTATAGCTACAAATAAAGTGAAAAAAAGTCGACAAAACAGCGTAAAAATATATTTATACGATCTGATTCAAAAGTAACTGCAAGTGACTAGATCTATTTAGAGATGATTGGTAACAAAGAAGTTTGATTCGGATTTTTTATAAATCAAACTAATAAAAAAATTAAATTTTTCGATATCAATTTTTCGAGAGTTTCTCGATATTCTCGCACAAAAGTGCTTCTTAAAAAAATTTCTAATACAAAATATCAACATATAAACTTTATAATATAACTTTATTAGATGAGCTTTTTTTATTTCTCGCACAGAAGTGCTTCTTAAAAAAAAATTTAGTACAAAATATCAACATATAAAATATATAAAATGAAGGCAGAACATTGAAGTTTTAACTTTATAATATAACTTTATAAGATGAGCTTTTTTTTTTGTATATTATTTAAATGGCTTCTCAAGTCCAAATCTAAAGGTAAGAAAAAAACAAAAATTATGAAAAAATTTTAAAAAATATTTATAAATTATATTTTAATAAATATTTTTATGTATAAAATAATTTAAAAGTAATATATCTATAATCGGGTCGGTTTGAATTCGATTTGACTTTTTTTTAAGTTAAAACCAACCCAACCTATAATGATCGAATTTTTTTTTCTAACACCAAACCAAGTCAAACCAAACCACTAATCAGATTTTTTTTTTCCGATTTGATTGAATTTATCAATTTAGTGCTGTTTATCGGTTCCTAATTACAATAGACTAATAATTGAACAAGTACTCCATTTCTTTGTCCTACTACTTTTAAGTCGGTTTTAAAAAAACAATTGACACTACCTTTTTGTCTCTTCAATCAAATTTTCTACCTAACATGTTTAGAATGAGAAGATTAAAAATCATTTGGTACATTTGACACATTTTAAATATAAGATCATAAAGGTTCAAGTCTCTTTTATTTTTTTCAAAATTAGTGCTTAAGTCAAAAGCAGAACAAACAAATTAAAACTGAGAGGGTATATTTGATTGTCTGAAGTGGTTCTATTTCACTTTCATTTTAAGTGAATTAGAGGAGGCGCATTTCCCCCCTAATTTCTTCATTTAGACAGTCAAAACGTATGAAAGATACATCCATAAAGAAATGAAGGAAACAAAAATATTACTACAATAATACCTCAGATTGATTAGGGGAAGATGAGAAGCAGACATGGGAGATTTTGTGTCGAATAACAAGAGAGGTTGTTTGAGGAATAGTCTTCGAAGGGTTAAAGAAGGAGACATTGCGGCGAAGGAAAATTGAAGAGGGTCGAGGAAGTGCCTTTGACAGGTTCAAAATGGCGTTTGTAGTGATTGACATCGCTGCCATTCTTTTTTGCTATGAGAAAAATTTAAGGTTGAGAGTTTCTTTTTTTGTGAGAGATTTATTGCAGTTTCTGTGATACGGGTTTGCACAATTTGCAAATTTTCATTCGGCAAATGGCTTTGATGTTATAGTGACAAAGTTGCAAAAGATGAAGAAATTGGTGTCGTCTTAATAGTGTGACACGTTTGGTTGTAAACGCCACGTATAGAGAAAACATTCAAAATTGTTACACGACGCACAAGTTGTGATTGGTGTTATGCAGAGATGCAATTGACCCTCCTTTTTCCTTTTTTTTTTATTACAAGATATTTGGCACAGTTGATGCAAAACACAATTTTGAGCATTTACCTAACCTCTTTTGGTGCCGACATATTTTTTGACTATCATGGATAGCGTCACACTGTTAGTCACTTAAATCATTAAAAACGATTACTATTCATTAATGTGAAATGTAATGTAAAAGTTACAACAAATAAATAAGTGTCTCGAATAGTTGGGCAATTAGTCCGCGCACAATCAACAAGAAGAAGATTAGAGATATAATACATATACTGCAATTATTTTTTTCTCTCCTTTGTATCTCATTTCTCCTCTCAATATATCTCTTTTTAATTACTTTGCTATTTACTAAAATAAGTTATTATATAACACGTTATCAGCATGAAGCTTCAGCTATTTTTTTTCAAGGTAACAAAAAGTGAAAATAATTTTATTTAATTTTATTGTCATAAAATGGCAAATATTTCAAAACTTGAATTTGTGACTCTGAACATTTCTTGAAAAGGCTACTCATCATGGCACTTGATGCCGAAATTCATTCAGAATCAATGGGTCTGGCAGACACTATTAAATATGACAATACGGCATCCAATCAAGACCGTGCTAAAGCCATGATATTTCTCCGCCACCATCTTAACGAGGGGCTAAAATTACAATATCTCACATTAAAAGACCTCATTAAATTGTGAAAAAATTTAAAAGAAAAATATGACCACTTGTAGTTGGTCATGCTTCCACAAGCTCGTCATGATTGACTAAATCTGAGATTAATGAATTTCAAAAATATAACTGAATATAATTCTGCTCTGTTTAGAATTATAGCTCAGTTAAATTTATGCGGAGAAAAAATCACTGAGCAGGATAAACTAGAAAAAACATACTCCACATTTCCACCCACGAATATACTCCTGCAGCAACAATATCATGAACAAGGGTTTAAAAAATATTCTGAATTACTTTCTCAACTTCCGATTGCTGAACACCACAATGAATTATTAATGAAAAATCATGATAGTCGGCTTGTTGGTTCTTTGCCATTTTCTGAAGTGAATCAGGCAAAATATAACCAACGAGAAAGAGGTCATAGCCCAAGTCGTGGTCGTGATCGTGGTCAAAGAAGAAATTTTAATCATAATGCTCGGCTGACACCGAAAAATAATCAGCAATATAAAAAGAAGAGTGAAAAGCCTGAAGCTTTACCCAAGAAAAATTCAAAAAGCATATGTTATAGATGTGGAGGTGTGGGGCACTGATCGCGGACTTGCCGGTCATCAAAGCGTCTTGTTCAGCTATATCAGGCATCCCTGAAAATGGCAGAAAATAATTCAGAGACAAACTTTATCTCTGAAGATAATATAGAGCCTATGCACCTTGATGTAGCTGACTTCTTTCATTTTTCAGACAAAAATATGAATATTGATAGGACTAATAATATGTAAATATTTTTCTTTTTATCTATATTAAATATGATGTTTGTATTTTCCTAGTCAATGTAAATAAATAAAATTTGTGTAATATACCATGTGTTAATACTTATTTTATTTCTTATTGAAGAAAATATGAAAATGCCTCAAATCTTATTTGGATCAATGATAAATCAAGAGAATATTTATGTAATTGATAGTGAAACAACTCATGCTATTTTTAAAGACGATAAATATTATTTCAATTTGCTTAGAAGAAAAGCTAATGTTACTATAATTTTTGATAATTCAAAAATGATAGAAGGCTCCGGAAGAGCTATTATAATTCTGCCTGAGGGGACAAAAATTGTTATAGAAGATGCACTATTCTCTTCTAAATCTCCTAGAAACTTGTTAAGTTTTAAAGATATCCGCAGAAATGGATATCATGTAGAGACACTAAATAAAATGAATATTGAATATCTTGGTATAACCAAGAGTGTCTCTGGCCAAAAATATATTTTGGAAAAATTACTAAATTTGTCCTCTGAACTATATTGTGCAAAAATTAGTGCAATTGAAGCACATATGATCGTAAACCAGAAGTTTACTGATCCAAATACATTTGTGTTATGGCATGATTGAATATGTCATCCTGGATCAATAATGATAAGGCGAATTCTTGAAAATTCAACTGGACATCCATTAAAGAACCAGAAGATTCTTACAAATGATGAATTTTCATGTGCTGCTTGTTATCAAGGCAAATTAATTGTCAGACCATCGATCCTGAAGGTCGACATCGAATCTCCTGACTTTTTACAGCGTATACATGGAGATATATGTGGACTTATTCATCCACCTAGTGGATTTTTTAGAGATTTTATGATTCTAATAGATGCATCATCTAGATGGTCTCATGTGTGCCTCTAATCATCCCGCAACCTGGTATTTGCAAAATTATTGGCACAAATAATAAAATTAAGGACGCAATTCTCAAATTATCCAATTAAGGCCATTCGCCTTGATAATGCTGGAGAATTTACCTCCCAAGCTTTTAATGATTATTGCTTATCAATTGGGATAAAAATTAAATATTATATTGCTCATGTTCATACTCAAAATGGCCTTGCAAAGTCATTTATGAAGCGTCTACAATTGATAGCAAGACCTCTACTAATGAAAATAAAATTGTCAATTACTGTTTGGGGTCATGCTATCTTACATGCGACAACACTTGTATGTCTCAGATCGACACATTATAATAAATACTCTTCGTCACAATTAGTATATGGTCATGAACCCAATATAGCCCATTTAAATTTTTTTTATTATGTAGTGTACGTGCCTGTAGCACCACCACAACGGACAAAAATGGGCCTTAACAAAGGTTGGGCATATACGTTGGGTTTGACTCACCTTCCATAATTCGATACCTTGAACCATTGACTAGAGATTTATTTAGTGCTCAATTTGCAGTTTGTCGGTTTGATGAAACACTTTTCCCTCCATTAGGGGGAGAGAAAAAGAAACCGAAAAAGAAAAAGAAATTGCGTGGAAAGTTTTATCACTATCACATTTTGATCCACGTACCCACACATATGAGCAGGAGGTCCAGAAGATCATCCACTTACAGAAAATAGCAAATCAAATGCCAGATGCATTTATTGATTTGCCACCAGTAACTAAGTTACATATCCCTGCAGTGAATGTGCTTATCCGAATTGATGTCCCAAAAGGACCATCTGCTAGTATCATAGATTCTGAATCAGAAACACGCCTGAAGCGTGGTAGACCATTGGGTTCAAAGGATAAAAATCCTAGAAAGAGAAGCGTAAAAAATAATACTACAAAAAAACCTCCTGAAGAAGGTCAAGATTTGCGTACTCTTGATATTTCTGAAGAAATCAGTGAGCTCGAGACTCAAGTGAATGAAGAAATTTTAATAATTTCTGCGGGTGATGAGATAAATCTAGATCGATCGAAAATTACGGTGGATAATGTTTTTGCATATAATTTTACAATTAACCTTATGCAAGATAGTGAAAATTTTGAGTCTAAATCCGTCGAAGAATGTCAACGTAGATGTGATTGGCCAGAATGGCAAAAGACAATTCAATCAGAATTAGACTCGCTTGCTAAATGTGAGGTTTTTGGACCTGTAGTCCAAACTCCAGAAGGTGTAAAACCAGTTGTCTATAAATGGGTTTCTGTACGAAATAAAATGAGAGAAATGAAATTATAAGATACAAGACTCGCCTTGTTGCACAAGGATTCTCTCAAAACCCAGAGTCACCTATAGAGAAATATATTCACCGATTATGGATGAAATAACTTTTCGATATCTCATCAATTTAGCTGTATATAAAAATCTTAAAATACATCTAATGGATGTAGTTACAACTTACCTTTATGATTTACTTGATAATGAAATTTACATAAAAATTTCAGCAGGATTAAAATTGTCTGCAGCATGTAAAAAGTCACGAGAAATATACTCAATAAAACTGCAAAGATCATTATATGGTCTGAAACAATCAGGGCGCATGTGGTATAATCGCTTAAGTGAATACTTAATAAATATAAGCTATATTAATGATGTTATTTGTCCATGTGTTTTTATTAATAAAACGGAATCAGAGTTTTTTATACTCGCCATTTATGTTGATGATATAAATCTCATTAGAACCCCTGAAGAGGTCCAAAAGGAGATTGAGTATCTAAAGAAAGAATTTGAGATGAAAGACCTTGAAAAGACAAAACTTTGTCTAGGTCTGCAAATTAAATATTTAGCAGACGGGGTTTTTGTCCATCAATTTGTCTACACTGAGTAAATCTTAAAAAGATTTTACATGGACAAAGCACATCTATTAAGTTTTCCAATGGTTGTTCAATCACTTGAAGTGGAAAAAAATCCATTTCGACCTTCAGAAGAGGACGAAGAACTTCTTGGTCCTGAAGTACCATATCTTAGTGCAATTGGTGCACTTATGTATCTTGCTAACGCAATCAGACCTCATATAATATTTTCTGTTGATTTGCTGGCAAGGTATAGTTCATCCTCAACGCAAAGGCATTGGAACGGTATCAAACACATTTTGCGATACCTGAAGGGTACTATTGATATGAGTTTGTTTTATACTAACAAAGGTTGCGCAGACCTTATTGGTTATTCAGATGCAGATTATTTATCAGACCCTCATAAATTTCGATCTCAGATAGGTTATCTGTTTACACACGGAGGAACTGCTATATCATGGCGATCTACAAAGTAGTCTATAGTTGCTACTTCTTCAAATCATGCTGAAATAATAGTAATTAATGAAGCAAGTAAAGAATGTGTGTGGTTGAGATCGATTATACAGTTCATCAAAGAAAGTGCGGTTTGGAAAATAATGTTGAAGTACCCACAATTATATTCGAAGACAATGCCGCATGCATAGCTCAATTGAAAGGTGGCTTCATAAAATGAGACAAAACGAAATATATTTCACCAAAATTATTTTTCACACATGATCTTCAAAAGAATGGTGTTATTGATGACAATAAGTTCGTTCTAGTGATAATCTTGCAGATTTATTCACAAAGACATTATCAACATCAACTTTTGAGAAGCTAAGATATAAGATTGGAATGAGTTGTCTCCAAAATATCAAATGAAGTTTTCATCAGGGGAGTAAAATACGCATTGTACTCTTTTTCCCTTAACTATGGTTTTGTCCCACTGGATTTTCCTAGTAATATTTTTAATGAGGCAGCAATCAAGGCGTATTATCAGATGTGTGTACTCTTTTTCCTTCATTAGGTTTTTTCCCACTGGATTTTTCCTAGTAATATTTTTAACGAGGCACAATATCTATGAAGGTTTAGAATAACTATATATATTTATTTATTTTTACTAGAATTTTTTTTAACATCCAAGGGGAAGCGTTATAAATTGGATGTCACTATCAAGTGGGACCCACCACTTGAATAGTTGGGCAAGTTGTCTTGAATAGTTGGGCAATTAGTCCACATTGCCTACTTTCTTTTTCCTATATAATGTGCACAATCAACAAGAAGAAGATTAGAGATATAATACATATACTGCAATTACTCTTTTCTCTCCTCTGTTTCTCATTTCTCCTCTCAATATATCTCCTTTTAATTACTTTGTTATTTACTAAGTTAAGTTATTATATAACAATAAGAAAATATTAATTCATAAAATTATTTATCCATCAATTTATGAGAAAGTGAGTGAAACATATTCTGTACATATGGAATAAAAAAAGTATAACTTTTAGGAGTCACATAGTGTAAGCATGGGCGGAGTAAGTCAAAATTTAGTTTTTTATATATATTGACAACTCTTAACATAAGTTGAAGGTTTAGCGTAGTGGCTAAGAGGTTGTAAAAATTGATTGAGATTGTGTAGCAATATTTATTTTTTTACTTTATATTTTGACATCCCTTAACGAATTTTCTAGCTCTGTCGCAAATCCCTTCAAATTTATCCCATCCGGATACATAACAATCACCCGGATATATAAATATTGATACATTATAGAACTTGTCTTTTGAGCTTAAAAATGAAATAAAAGGTAAAATTAAATGTAAGTTCCATAAATCACTCAAAATAAATTGATATCAATCTCTCTCAAAATTTTAGGAACTTCAAACAATTCAAATTTCATTTTTTCTTCTCCCTAATCTATCCCAAATCATAACAAATTTTCTTCTTCTTCATCATCCATTTTTTTTCCTATTGATCAGTTATCAATTTTTATTTTTTTATAGCTTTTTCATCTACAAATTTCTGATACATATAGATAATGTTCTATCTTTTAGTATTGTGATTACCCAATTAGTTGGAGAAGGATGCATCTTCGACTTAGAAAATCGACTGCGGAAAAAAGTCCCAAAAAAAGGGAAAAAGGTCGAGTTGATGGTGTCTTTGGTAAGGGCTTTGAGTTAAGATCCATGGATGGCACCATTGTTGAAAGTGAAAAAATTATGGGAGTTGGTATAGAGCAAAGAAAAAAGTGTAAAAGGATTTCGTCATCACTTTTTTTGCTTTCAACAAATCAGATTGTTGATTTTTTTCTCGATTTTTTGTTGTTCATCTTTTTGTAATATATATAGATTCAGATTTTTAATGTATCTAGTTGTTTTACTTTCTTAAATTAATGTATCATATCTTCGTTTTAATATCATGATACATTACATTTTTATCATGCACAATGTATTGTGTTCAAATATTAGTTTGATACATAACCTTAATTTATTAAAACACAAATTAGTATGTATCATGTTCAAAGTTATGTATTTGATATATAACTATTGCAAATTTTGTTATTCTTTTACTATCAGATACATATACCTTAATTTATTCAACTAGAAGGTTATGTATCTGTAGACATTGAAGCCGTTTGGATTGGCTTATAAGCTGCTTATAAGTTGTTTTCAGCTTTTTTTTAGTGTTTGACTGGCCAACTTAAAGTCATTTTGTGCTTAAAATAAGCCCCAATAAATAATTAGGTTTATTTGGATGAACTTATTTTAAGCAGTTTATAAATTGAAAACAGCTTATAAGTCAAAAAAAAGTTGGCCTACACCTACTTTTTTTTTAAAAAAACTTATAAACAGTTTTCAACTTATAAGCTGCTTAAAAATAAGTCAATCTAAACATGCTAATTATCAAATATAATGGTTGATATATAAATACTAATGTTTTTATAAGAATATCAGTTTGTATCATATTTATATATATGTATATGACACACCATTGATAGAATAACTAGTTAATTTTTTTTGTTCTTTTGTTGTTAATCTTTTTCTGATACATATGAGTTTTGAACATGATACATAAATTTATTTATAATAAATGTATCTGATTACATAGTGACTACCACACTGTAATGTATCTTATCTCAAATGTAACATCTTATGAACAACAATTACCTATTTAATGTATCTAGTAGAAATACAGTACTTAACAATTCAAACAAGATACATAAATAATAATGTATCATGATAAATCTATCCATCTCGAAAATACAATTCAAATGTAATGTATCATAATGTTGAAATGAAGGCATTATACATTAATTTAAGAAATAAATCCAATTAGATAAATTAAAATGTGAACCTAACAAAAAATGAACAACAAAAGTCTACATTCATCCATATTATCAACAATTTTTTAAGGTGAAAAACTAGAAGAAAAAAACTGAAGTGATGGAAAGAAATCTATCTCTTGAATATCATGAAATCATTAATTGGAAAGAGAAATTATTCGAAATTCAAAATTAGATTAATAGATGTAACCGTGGAGATATTTATGAAGTTAAAAAAGGAAGGAAAATTATGGATATGATATTTTGAATTGATGTATCTGAAAAAGGGGATGATGAGAGCAAAAGAAGGGATTTTTAATATTTTTAAAAAGATAGAAAAATAAAAACAAATATGATAAAAAAAGATGTATAGTTAAGTAATTTTTCCATAAAAAATGACGTCGCGATTATTAGCTTTTAGTTCTTACACGTTAAAAAGATTTTCTTATAAAGAAAATGTAGAACTATACAATTGAAGGTATATTATTGCTGACATATTGTCGTCCCGAGTTGTGAATTAGTAATTTGACTAAACAAAAAAAACTAATGAGAACTTTTTCATCTAAAATAAATAAATAAGAGAAGTTTATAAGCCAACTTATTAAAACGAAAGAAAAGCGAAAAACATCTAAGACAATATACTATATTTTATTTTATTTTTAAGCTCTTTAACTTCTAAGAATTTAATAAGAAGCTCATGAGTTGTGGTTTTTGATTTATGAACTTGATTAATAATTTAATTGTAATTAAAAGAGGTTTTCAGGACCTACCAACTCAAAATAAAAATTTAGTATACGGCTTTCGAGATAAATGTAGACCCATGATAATGAAATTTATCATAAGTTGATATTGAATAAAATTTATCATATATTCATAAGAACGAAAAACATACAATCAGGATATTTACCGTTTACAAAATTAGTGTACATAAATTTTATCTTACAGGGCTAAAATAATGAAATTTTGACTTTCTCGTAGTACTTTTAATCACACCAGTGCAACTTGCCCGAAAAACACATTCGAAGGGCGTATTAGCGGGCCTATTCCATTTTAGATGGCTTTTATGGTGTGCCTTGGAAGAAAGATTTCTCTGTAGAGGAAAGGAATAACAAATTATTCCTATAATTTTTTCTATAGAAAATCTAGTAACAAGAAGATTTAATCGGGAATATCAACAAATTCTTGTGGAGTCCAAAACAAAAAAATGAAATAAAAAAAATTAACTGCTCCAATTTTATCTTTATCGAATTTTAATATCAGAATAGCGGATATAGTCATAATTCAATAGGTTGGGTGAATCGTTAGTGGCGTTGTTGTCAGTAAAAATAACTACACGTTTGGCTTTTCTTGAACGAAGTTGATGATCCATTGATGCACGATCTTAAAATTCACCCATTTATTGATCCAATTCGATGATTAATTTATGTAACCACTGAGATACTTTTTTACTTATTTCGTTTGTTCCAATCGATTTTCTACTAATAAATCCCAAAAATGCATCTTAAATACTACGTAATATTTATTTAGAGGATGAATTAAGGATGTGAACGAGTAGATTCAATTTAAAGTTTTACAACTGAGACTAGACAAGACATCGATAAAAGGATATCGTCATGTTGTTGCCATACACATAATTTATCGTAAATATCCAATTGAATCTTATCTTATTACAATGTTTTATCAACGAGCTACACCCCCAGACGTGTACCTGAGCGGAGCCACCTCAAGCGAAGGTAGTCCGATGCTTTTCCTACATAAATTAAATATTTTTTTTCTTTATTTCGTTTAAAAGAAATAATCTTTTACCTTTTTATCAACACAAAATTAAAATATATTTTGATATATTTAATATGTCTTCAAATTAAAATGACACGTTCAAAAATCTTCTTTATTTTTTTGTTTGTGGCAAGTAAAAAAATATATAAATCAAACAAATTAAAATTAAAAAAATAACTAAAATAAATTTTGTGTCAAATCAAAATTGATCAAACAAATTAAAATTAAAAAATAACTATTATGATATAACTATTATAAGTGAATTTAATTTTTCACACCCCAACTCTTTAACTGACCAAAAAAAGGGAGAATTTTCTAATGTACCCATTGAAAAATATATTAATTATGTTCTATAATTATAGTTTGTTAATTATAATTCGTAGTTATAATTTTAGCAGTATTTATATAATTACGCAATATTTGTATACGTTTATATCATTCGCTTTATGTATTTCACTATAGAATTCCTATACAACATTTGTATAATTCGCTATCCAATTTATAGTAATTGTATATTTTGCTATACAATTCGATTTGCCCACAATATTTATATAAATTGTACGAATTATACAAAACTCAAACTATATTCGTGCACACGTATACAAATACAACATTTATATAATCGAGCACAATATTTATATAATCTTGCGAATTATACAACGCGCACAACATTTACAAATACAACACTTATATAATCGCGCACAACATTTATATAATCGTGTGAATTATACAAAAATTCAAATTATAATTATCGTTAAATGTTAACTCGAACCGTAATTATATAATTAATTTAAATTATAATTAGATTAACTAATTACCATTAACCATAATTAATTTAAACTATAATTATATTAACTAATTAACTAATATATGTTTAAACTATAATTATATTAGCTAATTAACTAATATAGGTTGATTATCCGATTACCTAGTATATGTTGATTATCCGCGTGATTTCTAAACAAATAATGCGCTTCGCAAATTCAAATTCCGCCACTGGACTTTGTACTTCATAATTTTGCATAACCACCCATTACAATTATAACACGTCGTCTGAGATTGGACATGTGGTATAAAATTCATTTCTCTGTCAAATTTATCATTCGTACCAACACTATGAACTCTTCTAGACTTGCATCAACTTCTTATTACTCCCTCATTTAACCTTGGACATGAAATTTGAGGGGGAAAAAGACTTTAAAAAAGATATTCGGCTGACTACTAAGTTTATTTAATTTTAATTATAAGAAAACATTTTAATAAGATCGATGCTTGTGTTGTGGATAATACAATGAAAAAGAGACGTATAAGTTTCAGTACTGTGGTCTCTGATTATTCAAACTCTAGGCTAGTGGATTACAAAGTTCAAGCATGCTAGCTACTAATTAACAAGTCCTTTGTACTTTATTATTCTCAAGACAAAATTAAAATTAAAAAAAGAAGCCTAAACAGGAGAGAAGAGAAAATGATTTTCAAGAGGGTTGTGGTTTCTTCTCAACAATGGGTCTCCAATTCACATTCAAACCTTTATCTTCATCGACAGGCTTTCCTCCTGGTTCTTTAGCCAACTTGTTCCTAAGCTCCTTTTCATCTTCCACCACAATTTCCTCTTGAACATACTCTGGATCTACATCTCCTACCACTTTCTCCTTCAACTCTTCAGCAGTATCCTCGATAGCTTTCCAAGCATCTTGAGTTGTTTTAGTGGCTTTATCCTTCACTTCTTTCGCCTTATCAGCCATTTCAGATACTTTACCACCCGTTTCATCACTGTTCGTCCCGTAGAATTTCTTGACGTCCTTCCTGCACCACTCTTGTTCCCACGGCTCCTCTGTTGTAGCAACATATCCTCCCTTTAATACATAGTATTTTAACATTTATAATTAGCATATGTTTCGTTTTTTGTTTGAAAATCTAATTTGACCACTTCATCAACTAGTAATGTATGTAAATTTGATAAATTTCATATCCCGGAACATATTCATTATATTTTGTGGTACGTACATGTAGTTTTATCTTTAGAAGACTCACCTTCCAGATTTGACGACCGATGAAGACAGCGGAGGGTCGATGTGGAAAGGCTTTAGAGAGATTGAAGATGGATTTTTTGCTTAAGGACGCCATTGATGCTTCCTTTGCAACTTTTGCTTTTTAGAGTTTAATGCAAACACTGAAGATGATTCTAAGGTTTTACCTCCGATCCTTTTCGTCACCGTATACTCGAGAATTTGGTACATAAAGGAAAAGGCTTGAGGTCTCTTGAGAGTGACACGTTTAGAGGTCTATGTGCCACATAATTGTTTACGGTTGGACACGTGTACAGTGTGGCCATATTAAGATCATTTTACAAGATTACATCGGTGGATCTTTTATTTGAAAAATTACTAGTAACATCTTCTATAACGTGCGAAGGTTGATATTATCTACACTACTACTATCATATTCAGCATGTTTTTTTAAAAGATGGAACAGAACCTTAAAAAGTGCTCAAAATTGTGTCTTAAAGTACTATGGAGGGCGTTTGAAAAACTATACCAAATGGATGAATAGTACTAGTATTTTTAAGGCCCCTACCAATGTGACATTGGTCCAGGCAATATGTAGACCAAGTACTGTGAAATTATGAATTGTAGAAGAAAGATCTTGTTTGAGAAGGCTGCATTTTGAATTTACACAATTAACAAATAATCACTTGCAGAAAACTTAAATGGTGCATCTGCAGCTATCCCAGTTGAAGCATTTCTTTTTTCTACAAAATCTTCAAGATACAAATCAAAGTAACAGGAAGAAAGGAAGATCTTCATTTCCAGAGTTCTTCCATAGGAATGCCACGTTCTTGAGCAACTTCACTGAATTGCCTCATCTTCTGAACAGCAACAACAGTGGCTCTTGCATTGTTGAGGGCATTGTTACTCCCAAGCTGTTTCCCCAAAGCATTCTCAACACCAGCCATTTCAAGAACGATCCGCACAGCACCACCAGCAATCACTCCAGTACCAGGAGCTGCTGGTCTAAGCATCACCCTTGCTGCTCCAAAGTCTCCATCAGATCTGCAATTTAGTTGTTCAACAATATTAGATCCCTAACTTAAAAACCAGTATCAACATGATTCTTTTTCTTTTTGGATTATGGTGGTGGTCCGTCAACTCGCAGACTATTCCACGTGCTATCTTCAACCAATACAAGTACTAGTAACTTTACCCACCAAGACTTGCATAAATATAAGGAAATCTTGTAACATTTTTGTCTCTACTGAAATATGAATATCGGCCACTTCATTGATTGCCAATAGCAAGATACTAATTCTTTCACAATGAACTGCCTAATTCAATTTATTTTTTTTCACCTACAGTCTACATACATGACAAGGCAAATGCTAAAACAAGATTTCCTCAAGGCAAGATGTGGTAAAACCTTTAGACGAATCAGTTTTTTCTCATCAAAAGACTGCAAATATGTGCCCCACCTCTAGGACGATAATAAATTAAAGAGGAACATAAAATAAAAGACTTCTTATACAAACGTATTCCATCCCCTCCAGATTTATCAATAGAGGTGCTGGAGCAACCACGACAAGAAACAAACTTCAGCTCTATAGTTAATACACATCCTAACATTATAGCCTGTCTTCAACATAATTAAACATAGCACTACTGCTAAGTCATAACTTTCATTAACATGCATGTTTCTCAATTCTTCAAAGAATAGAATTTCCAAAAAACAAACACCACCTAAACAAAAGGAAAGAGACCTGAAAGGAAAGAAACTCCCCATATCACCCTCCTCTCCAACCGAAGTAACTCAGAAAAAGACATTGACAGCCAATGATGCAACCAGGGAATAATTGATCTCTTTCAGATGCAGAGGCTAGAATCACTGATGACTAATTTATTTATTTAGATTGACAAGCTAGTTAAAAATCTACTGAATTTCCATCAAACTTACAAAACTTAGTAGTTTTCCCTGCTAATATGTCCGTCTAAATGGTGACACACACATACCAAAACAAATCTATCAAAATTCACACTTTTGATCTTTCAGAAGAAAGTAAAGAAGCGTGTAAAGAGAGAAAATTTGCATAAGGCCAACTTAATACGTTTTTGACTTTTTCACTGAATATCCTTCCTTAAAGTTGAAGAGGAGAAGCAATCATTTATGACTTTCACATATTTTAGACAGATGATATAGTGGGTTACATGTACATTTTTTGTCACCTATTAAATCAATGAAAACAAACACAGACCAATAACACACACTTGTGCACATCTCA
Organism: Solanum dulcamara; assembly: GCF_947179165.1. Lineage (NCBI taxonomy): Eukaryota > Viridiplantae > Streptophyta > Magnoliopsida > Solanales > Solanaceae > Solanum > Solanum dulcamara. Next base: position 47,634,194 of record NC_077247.1, read on the forward strand.
TTTTGATAGAGTCAACAACATGAGAGGTTCGTCATAATACCATTACGTTAGATTAAGTTCGGATACTTAAAATAGAGCTTATTAGGCATCCCAGTCTACACCCCATGGGTGTTGCCTAGCAGTAGTGAAGTTGGTGAAAATCATGGGAGACCAGGGCCAGATCCTACCAATGGTTGAGGTGTACATGAATTGGCTCAATCCATAAAAGGACTAGAGACAGCCTGATTCCAAAAGTGTTTACTGGTAGACGAAAATTTTATATTTGGTTGTCTTTGGCTCAGTCCATTAAAAGGAATGTCAAACCACATAAGAACGTCTTTGCACAGAGGAAATATCAATCAAATAAAACCATGACAAGAACCATATACTACTGATCTAAAAGATCCTTTATGATTCCATTTATTGGTTATATTTAAGTTCAAGAGGCACAACTAACATTGGTGACTTTTTCTGAGCAAAAACCTGTGATCATGCCAACTTCTGGTTACACAAGAAAACCATGACAGAATGAAAACCTATGCAAAAATTACTTCAAAAAAAAAAGAAGAAAAAACGAAAGAACTATCCAGCATCGTCAATACATGGAAGCAGACCTACTCTATTTTTTAAACTGAATAATCAGCCGTGTTGCATCTTTGAACTCATAGATAATGTCCTCTCCCCCTACACCTCTATCTTTCTCCACCTTACGAGGATTGGTTCACCACAAGATTCAAACTTGTCCACACTCTACTACCTTGGCCATAAGGCTAGCTGAATTGAACAAATGCATAAAATGGACCTCAATTCTCATAATTTTTAATGACACTGGAATAGAGGTCTGCAGTTCCAGCACCTCAACTAATTCATTGGCACCTGCTACAATCCACAAACAAAAGTTCAGTGAATATGTCTAGGAAGGCTAGAGCAGAAAGGCTTGGGCTGAGTGATATACTTGGTATTCGAACAGGAGATCTCTAGGTTATTACTCTTATTCTCAACCATAAGAAGTAACTGAGAGACCTGGAAATATGTAGAGAAAATTCCTGCCTGTACCACTAAGACTAAAAGATTTGGCGGTTAAATGCATTGACTAGACAATTGTGGCATTTATGGTTCTACAGTGATGATCAGAGTCTACAAACAAAAATTCGCACCATCTAGCTCAATTTATGGAGTTTCAAGCCTCCAATCTAGCTGAGAACTACACAAAATCCTACATTTATGTCAAAACTTAACTAGTGAAACTGTGAAAGTACATAGTTGGAAGTTAGAAATCACACAATTTAGCATTTACCTGTGGGGGAAAGTCAGGTACTTAGTCATAGGCACAGTAATGAGATTCCTCCTAGCATTAACGGCAGACTTTTGCACAGCAGCAATAACCTCTTTAGCTTTACCAACTCCAACACCGACTTGCCCTTTTTTGTCACCCACAACCACAATAGCTCTAAAATGCAATTGCTTTCCACCTTTAACAACCTTAGTAACTCTCCTCACTTGCACCACTCTCTCGTCAAGCCCATCTTTGGCCTTTTCTTTCTTGATTTTCCCAAACGCAGTAGTTTTTTTCACCTTAGAATCCATTACATATATGTCATTCCCAAGAAAAGTCTCTCCACTATAAGCTGCCCCGTAAAGCTCTTCATAAGCTTTTGCAATTTCTTCTTCAGACTCCATTGGACCGTCATCGAAAGATGGTGGTTCAATAAAGTCTTCAGGACGTTCTGGAGGATCATAAGTGGAAATTTCTTCTGGGTCTGTGTTGTCAAAGAAAGTGGTTTCAGCAGTTGTGGAATTGGGTTTAATGGGGTCGAATTTTGTTGGGTTTAAGAGGAGATAAAATGGTGGGTGGATGGGTTTGGTGATGAAGAATGTGTGGTGGGGTTGGGATTGAAAGGGAGAAAAGCGAGATGGGGTGCGTAGAGAGAGGGAAGAGAAGGTGGAGAGAGAAGACGCTGCCATTGTTGTTTTGTATCAATGGCGAAGTAAAGGGGAAGACGCTGTAGAGAGTGTAATCTTATCCTTTGGATAAAGAAGGAAGATGGGCCGAGTTGAGATAGGATTACTACACTAATATTTGGGCCTAACTTTGGGCCTCCTTTCATGAATGTAAGCTTGTAAAAATGACGTATGTTGGCCAATTTTGGAGATATAGTTGAAAAATTGTTGCAGAAAATAAGTTGGGATGTGTTAAAAGATATTATCTATGATTAGTGATAGCAGGATATATAAGTGCATTAATTACACTAGGACATGATACTTTTTGATCATTTTTGTCGCAAATGAATAAGCCTGTTCATGTACAAAAGCTTACCAACTTCACGCGAAATGTAAATTGCACTGGACAAGCTTGGTATACCGAGCTCAATTGGGTAGGCCTTGACAGAAAAATCAATTCCTAACCTTTTCTATAGGATACTACCTGCTACACCAACTCAGTCACCCGTAAGAGTTGACATATTTGAATGGGTTCTTTCATTAAGGTTAACATTTGAGCCTTTTATTTGAGGATATGAGTGACTCTTTTTAAATTAGTGTTAAATGGTATTAATTTTACATGTCTCCAAAGTTTCTTATTTACAAAAAGTCCGTACCTCACGAATAATTGGCCAACAATCAAATGAACAGAACTTTTAAGATTAAAGCATCAGATGGAAACTGCCAGTTCAGGGACTTGATACCTAAGAAAAGGTCGCAGAAGCTCTATGAAAGTTTTGTGGCTTAACAAGGAGGAGTTCAGTCACTGATACAGCCTAGCTTTCATGTATATAACTAAATATCAACTTCCAAATGATAAAATAGAGCACAAGAGTTTGAAACTATGGTCGAAAGTTGGTGACTGATTCGAATAACTCATTACATTTGGTGATGTGGCAAGAGTACTGTCCTTGGTCCCAAATGCACCTGTGGTGATTCAAATATTGATGTAATTTGGATAAGAGAATGAAGAAAGAATGGCTGTTGTATCTTGATCCACAAAGAAACATCATCGCCATATCTTGATCCACTGGTCATGACTCACTGAAGCAATGGTTCCCTTCGAAGGTGAATTTGCTAGTGAAGAAATTATACCAGTATGTGCACTATATGACTGAGTTATGCTGCTATGGCAGATAGGATTCCACAGCTCCAGGAACTGCAACAACATTCGACAGGTATCAGACAGAGGGAAAAGGAGAAAGGAAAGTCAATGACTATACATGTGAATACACCTCAAATATGAAGATTTCATCTGACACACCAATAACTAAGTTTGGAGATCTAATATTCCTGAATTTCCCTCAATGAAGAAGTCATTAAGCACCGTGGAATGATCAGACACAAGTAGGAAAGCCAAAAATGTTCAGATGAAATCAATATGCAATCATCATTTTCTTTCTTGAGAAGAAAAAATAGCAGAAATAACAGCAGTACTCTCGGAAGCAAACCTCATATCAATATGAGCATTTTGAGACATTATTATGACACCAGAACCCAAAACTGCAGACGTCGCATATTCTTACCCTCTTATTATTATTCCTTTTCCAGCTCTTAGCTTTGTCTGAACAAGAGAGAATCCTTGTTTCTTTTTTTTTCTTTTTCAGAATGGTTCAACATCCGAGCATCTTAAGTTAAGTTTGTTTTTAAATACTATGAGCTCAAAGCTTCAGTAAAAAATGTCCACATTGTATTAAGCATACCTCTAAGGAACCAATCACCAACACTTGAGCGTGCCCTGGGTGGAAAGTGCACGACTGGAACTTATTGCCACCAGAGCACAATTCATGTAAACACTTTCCTTCACTAACAGACCATATCCGTGCACTATCTTCACTCACGGATGCCAGGTAATTCCCACTCATATGCCAGCAGATTGAGCGGATGTCTTTGACGTGTCCCTATAAATCAAAGAAATCGAAACCACATTGATACAATACGGTAATGCAACAGATAAGAAATTTTCAAACAAGTTTGATCAATGATCAAGAATAAGCATCTTACTTGTAACTTTTTTTGGATGCTGCTAGTTTCGACATCAAAAATATTTATAATATTTCCGGTAGAACTTGCCAAAAGGTCTCCAAGTCGAGGTTGAAATCTAACATGTCTACTACCTCCCTGCATTTGTACCAAGAGCTAATCAATACAATTTTGTCGTGAATAAAATAATAGCAAATTTTTTATAAACCACTTTGTTTAGAACACTGAATAATAGATCGTTGAATGTGATACAGATGTTGGTTCAAATAACATTATGAAACCCTTTTATTTCCTAAATTATCTATTTGTATGTATATTCACATGATGACCGACTGCTGATCTTGAAAACCTTGAAACTGCTCAGACTGAAGAAGAATAATGAGAAAAACATTTCCCACAATCAAATGCAGGAAGTCATGAAAAAGAAGATTCAACAATGATTTAGAATCAAGTAATTAAGCAATCACCAAATTGAAATGGAAACATAAAAGAAAGTTAACTATCAAATTTTGTATATCAAATAGAGATACTGTAATGACCCATTAGGTTGTTTTGAGTACTAGAGCTTTTTATTTCAAAAAATACTCATCCCGTAAATTTTTAATGGGTATTTTGGATTATTTAATAAACTACGGTTAATTAGTTGAGGGGTAACTTTGGATAACTAATTTAATTAGTGGACTAAATTGATAATTTATTTTATACCCTATACCACTTATCTCATATTTAGTAAAATAAAGTGGAATAGGGTTTAATATTTTATTTGTGCACCACTAAGCATAACTGAAAAGAGAAAAGAGAGAAGACGAGAACTTACATGAACGATGAATCCAGGTACGAATCTGAGAAATCTCATATTCTTATGAATATACAAACCAATGATTGAGTATGTGGACAAAATATATTTAACTATATTGTTTGGGTAGTGGATATATTATGTTAAGATTACTTTGGCAGAAGTGGATAGAAATAGTAGGAAAGGTGGGTATATAATCCTATGGCCTAATCATTAGGAATCATTATGAGCATATTTGGTGAATCTGAAAAAAAGAAAACTATGATCCTGTATATGTTTCAAATCTGCGTCGCCACTATTTCTAGCAGTTGGTCTCGCCTTTAGTTATTTTTATTTAATTATCACATTATAATTCAAGTTTTAATATATTGAGATAGGTAATTAAATGTTAGGTGTATCGTATTATATCAAAATCATTAGATTTATGTTATTGGGGGAATTGAGGCTTAACCCTTGGCTTGAGTTTTAGGAAATTGATTATAGAATTTGGTGAGTTGTTGGGTCTAGGTTAAACATATATATAATGTTGGTGTCTACGATTCGTTTGCTTACGAATATTGTATACTTGATAGATTGAAAATGTTTCAAGCCATTGAAGAAAGGAAAAACATTGATGGATTAGCTTGCTTGACTTCGGTTCCTCGGTTGAGGTAGGTTATGGTTTTTATTCTATATCATTGATAGATTCTTAATAGCGATTGATAGTCATTGAGTAATGTGTGAAGTATACTATGCATTTAATTGTCGTAGTTTGGATGGTTGATATGTTGTTGTGATTGGTCTGAAATCTCAAGACCGTGATAATCTTGAACTTTTCCTATCAAAAGTGATGTCTTGAATAAAGAAGGCTTGATGAAATACTGTTAATAAAGTGGAAAGTAATAATAAAGAATGATAAATTAATTATATTTGAATCAGGTGTCACGTTTCGACACAATATATTTGGATCGTGTGTCACGTTCCGACACGATATATTTGGATCGGGTGTCACGTTTTGACACGATATTATTGGATCGGGTGTCACGTTCCGACACGATATTATTGAATCGGGTGTCACGACCCAAAATGAGCCATGAGTGGCACCCACACTTAGCCTCCTCGGTGGGAGAACCAACGATACAACTCCAACTTATAAAATATGACAATAATGCGGAAACTCAATTTATGAGAGTAAGAAATAATAAAACCACTTAAGTCTATTATGTACGTTTTCCCAAAACCTGAAAGTCATCACTCAAGGACATCTAATTCTAAAACACTAAGTCTGAAAATATCAAACACTAGAATAAATAAATAAATAACTTAATGTGTCTGAAAACTAAGGACATTATGCCATGCCTGAGAGAATCCAACATGAGCTAGAATGAATAGCTCACCCTGGAACCTGGTGAGCTGGACATTGGCTATAGCTGAGGTCGAGTCGAAGTTGCTGGTACACTCGCTGCACTCCACAAAAGGAAAGCGAAGAAAAATACTAGTAGGGGTCAGTACAGGACAATATGTACTGAGTAGGTATCATCGGCCTACTCGAAATAGTAATCAATATGCATAGAGTAATAGCGAAAAATCAACCATAGCACTTAACAGGTGACAACCAACAAGATCAAGATCAAGTGACAACACAATGAACAATTACATAACCAGTCAACAATATCAAGATTACACATGAAGACTCAGGCCTCCACATCACGCTCTTTTGGGAAATGAGTTATTTGAGATTGGGTAGCATTAAGTCATTTTAATTTGTTTTCCTTTAATATTATTGTGCCGGAACGTGACACCCAATCCAATAATATTGTGTCGGCTCGTGACACCCAATCCAAATATACCATGTCGGAACATGACAGATACCTCTTTATCAATATCTTAAAAAAGGGAAGGAACTAGAGCCACCAACCTTAAAAATGAGTTTGCAACCACCCCTACTGACATCCCACAGTATGATGTCATCATTGCTATCGCAAGAAGTGAGGAGGTCCAACTTTGTTGGATGAAAATCCAATGACGTCACATGCTCAAAATGCCCGTCAAGGTTTTGGAAAGGGTTGCTTGGCTGGATAATGACAAAGTGGTGAGATATGTACAGTATCACGGTTGTAATAGACAGATCAAAAGGAAGCAATTCAAGAGATTAGTCAGCTTGTGAGAAATCCAGATAACCAGAAGAAAAAAAAAAGAAAGATTCTGAAGGTCTAAATACGTCATAAGATGTTTTAGTAACAGCAAGTTCATCAAATATTGACTCAAATGAAATGTATTATAGATAACATAACATGATGATGCTGAAATTTGATATAATTGTGATAAATCTTTTGAGTATCCTTACGACAGAGGTAAAGAATGTGGCAATAAATGACACCTTACAATTGTCTGAGCAGCTAAGAAAATACATATGTTCTTGTCTAACTACAAGTAAAAGAATCAGGATAATATCAACACAAAAATCAGAAGAAATAATGTGGACCAAGAACAACGAAATCATAGAACTAATGAATATATATCCTGGTGATTTGACTCTGTGCTGACTGCTACTTGTGAGCCGTACAGCTTAAAAGAAAAGTAACTGAAAGATTCATTCGACCAAGGATCTGCAATGGCAAATAGAGCTAGTACCTTGGCTGCATCCCATATCTTCACAGTTCTGTCAAAGGAAGATGTTGCAAACACTGTTGAGTTTGGTCTAAAACGGATATCTGTGACGTGATGAGCATGAGCTTCTCCACTATAAACATTGTTAGTTCCCAACTCCCAAATCAGAACCTAAGCATAAATCGCAGTACAAGTTCGTTAACAGGAGAAATTGAGATAAGTGCTCTCCCATTTGACCAACTAGAATCCTGTTGAAGATTAATAAGGCAAACCTTCTTGTCGTGTCCAGCAGTAGCCAACAACTCTCCTTTTGAATTGAAGTGGCAACATAGGAGCTTGCTATTTTTTGTGTGAAGGTTACTAATCGCTTTAAAAGAGTTGCCTGCAAAGCAATATGAAGTCAATCATCCTTTGTGCTGATATGAGATAACTAGCCATTTATCCATCAGGGTAAGAGCCTGACAAAGTCAGAAGCTACAGTGGTTAATCTTAAAACCTAGATGTGACACCACATTCTTGTCTTCTTTCGTTTTAAGAAACAGTTATACTGAACAAATGTAAGATCTTGCAAATATTTACAAGAGAAACTTACAAATGATACCATCTATTTGTCACCGTGAGAAGCTGCCACACACTACTTGCTTTTAAGCAAAGAGGTTTATGACAAAGTACAATATCATATATCAAAGGTCAACCATACGCCTTCATATATGTGCAATGAAGGTTCCAGTATAGTCCCTAAAACACTACTGGCATCTGGAAGAATGAATCAGGGTATAATGCTAATAAAACCTGCACGATTGGGTTCTCTTGGGTAAAGTTATTTCTTCAACATCTTAGGATTAGATACACAACCTAGCTGGGTGAGTATAGAGCCTAACAAAAGGTGACACCAGTTATTTAAGGATTAATTATTTCTGTCAACTGTCAATTATATAAATTGCAACCTTTTTAATATTAATCTTCTTAGGAACCATTAAGCATGTTGTCACCTACCTTCCCATTCAGCTTGAGCGTGTGCAGGCGCAGCAAACCAAGCGACAGTAGCTTTCTCTTTCCCAACCTACAACTTAGGAGTATATTAAATGAGCAAGAATAAAGTAGATGAAGACCATATAGACATTTCATACGCATTCGTCCAAGTGAATATAAAGGTGACAAAGACACGATCAAACTAAGAAAGGGAGGTCCAATCCTCAAAAATGATGATGTCTATCAGCGACAGAGTGAAACGGAAATCACCAGCACATGAAGAGCATAAGAAGTAGATGCAGAAGAATGATCTTACAGGTGCCAAAGAACTCAATGGAGATTTCCTCTTTATGCCACTCTGATATAAAACACATGTAAAGAAATTAGAAGCCAAATAGGGGCGCACATGTTTCCTAAATTCTGGTACTGCTAAAATATTGATAAAATTTGAAGAACTTCAAATAAGTCAGTTACTTGCGACAGCCTTTATGATCTAAGCCCAACCTTATTTGAAGACTGCCGTCCGAGCTGGTTTATTTGCTCCTGCACTGCAGGTTGCTTTCCAGAACTTCTCGTAATTCCTCCTACAGGAGCTATTATTAGCTGGTCAGCTGGTAAAGGGATTCTTTGATTTGTCTCACCAAGCATCTGTTCACCAGAAGAAGAAAAAGTAAGGCAGGAAAAATATCTCGATCACATCAGTATAGTAGGATAAACTATATTTTGTCCCCCAAATATGTTGATTGTTGGACTATGCAAATACTTTGAAATTTTTTGTCTCTTTTTTCTTTCTACTACATAGGTTCCACCTTTTAAAGTTGAGTTTTTAAGGTACAGTACTTATTTTGACTATTAATTTAACAAAGTGATTTCAGAGGCCAGAAAAATCTGAAAACCAATCCATGGTCTATTGCACGGCTAAAATAATTGCAGCATGCTACAATCCCTAGGAGCGAAATGGTAACTTGAGTATTCAACTTACTCCTGCATCTTTTACACTCGAGTCAGCTAGAGTGAGCATGCGTAAGAAATCACCGGAGTTGGCAGGGGCAGGAAGTATGAGCTTATCCCATGTTGGAACTGCCACATTCGGTAAAACATTCTGTTGAGGGAAGGATGCAGTTCTCGGGAACTGTTCCTTTTGAGTTGGCACCATTATACTGGGACGTACAACTTGATGGCTAATGCCGGGGAAAATTGAGCTAATACCCTGGGTTGAATATGAAAGGAATGAATGAACTAAAAGTTGATGGAACCTAAACACCATAAGGACTATACATTTCTATTGATGCAAAAGTTCAGGGTACTCACAACAGATGGCCATCCTTGATGAGATGCTTGTTGGAGAGATCTGGTATTCCCTGCAGGTACAACGCAAAAGGAAGATCAACAGGAAATTCAAAATTTAAAAAGGAAAGATAAGGATATCTACAGGTACAATGCAAAGGGAAGATCAAAAGGAAATTTAAAATTTAAAAACGAAAGATAAAGAGATGTAAAAGTGCATAAAAATGTCAACAGATTTACTATATGATCACTGCAAGAACTTCTCATGGTGGTTATTCTGAAGAGAACATGCAACGAAGAGCACTCATCACACTGATCATTTTGCTAATCTAAGTCTCAAAGATTGTTTGCTTATTTCATACATCCTTCCATGTTAGTTTGCTTAGTGTCTTTTGCTGTGACAACTTCCAATTGATAATGAATCGAACTTCAAAACGAAACTGGAACTAGAACTAGAACACACAATAATTAAATTGGTCAGCAAGTGATGGAAATTAATTTGCACATACAGAGTATCATCGTCAAAAACCAAAAGATAAAAAGATGCAAAGGGAAAGTGCATTGTATCAAAGTTCTATTTTAAGAACTTTACAAAATGCCTTTGCCACATACTTGCTTTGGTGGATCGTATTCCTAAGTTGCCATATGTTCATCCTTTTCTTACTTAACCAGCAACATGCATCTTTACACTAACGGGGAAGTGTGTCATATATAAAATCTTAGTTGTAAAGATTTTACTAAAGGTAATCTCTCATTGCCATAATCACAGGGAATGGGAATCAACGATAGATATCACAGGTGTAGTTTGATCAAGCCGGGCTCAATTGTTCATCCTTGAGCTAGTATTATAAAGTTGAGTTCAAACTCAAGCTCAAATATCAAACTAACTTCAAATTGGAATAGAGCTCAACTTTGTAAGACCTCAGAAGTTTGAAAGTCGAAACGGAAAGAAATATTGCAGAAAATTCTTTTGGTGCAAGTTTGTATGAGCGCACCTACAGACCGTAGGAAGCAGTCGTAGGTTGGGCCTGAGGAGTTGGGAAAAATGACTAAGGGTGAAATCGACCTACAAGTTGAACCTACGGACCGTATAAGGTCCTACGGTCAGTAGAGAGGAGTTGTAGGAAGGGTTCTGAGGTTTGAAAATTCACCAAGTATGGGACGTCAGTTGACGAGATGGTCCTACGGACCGTAGAAAGTTCTACGATCCGTAAAAGCAGTTGTAGGTTAAGCCTGAGGAGTTGGGAAAAATGACTAAGGGTGAAATTGACCTACGAGTTGAACCTACGGACCGTATAAGGTCCTATGGTCAGTAGAGAGGAGTCATATGAAGGGTTTTGAGATTTGAAAATTCACCAAGTATGGGACGTCAATTGACGAGAGGGTCCTACGGACCGTAGAAAATTCTACGCTCCATAGGGACAACCCGTAGGGCAACTTCAGAGACTTGGAATTTATGACTGATTTAATGAACCACTTTGATTACCCGTAAGTATTTCTATGACCCGTAGACACAAGTCGTAAGGTCAAAGTGCAATTTCCAGTAGCTACTATTTTGGGTACATAATTTCTACGAAGGTGATCTACGACTCCTAGAACAACCTACGACTAGTAGGACAAGGGTCGTAGGAGTTGGGTCAATTTTGGACAAGGGCCTTTTGACGCCTCATCTAAGGACCTACGACCCGTAAGTCCCGACCCGTAAGTCCTAATCGTAGGTCACTCCGACAGTTTTAAGTCAGGGTTATTTTGGACAAATCCCTTTCGTTTAACTCCTAAACTACGTTGTTTTGGACTATTTTGAACGTCCTATAACTATCCAAACCCTTCAAAGTTCAAACACTCCCCATTCCCTCCTAATCTCCCAAAAATTATCAAATGCACTCAAAGTTCTCTCCCAAGGTTTCTTCTCCAAGTCAAGGCTAGGGTATCAAGTCTCCACTGTTAGAAGCTTGCAAAAGGGCTTTGATTACAAAGGTATGTGGGAATTCACCAATGGATTCCTTTCATCCATTGGGTTCAAAAGATCTCAATTCTCCAATTCAATTTCACCCAATTTCAATTTTGTCAAATCTTATGCGTCCTTTCTATTTCAATTCAATTGATGTTATTCTACTTTATTATGCATGAATTTACTAAGATACATGGCTTTCAATTGATTTCACGTGGACGCATGCATTATGCTTATGATTTTCAATATGAACTATGAATTATGATCATGAACTTAATGAAGGATTTAATAATGTTTTATGAAAGTGATGAATTATGTTTCAAGGATGTTTTCAAGTATGTATCAATGAAATGTGATGTTTTCTCATAATATGAAAGAAATCATGATTTAAATGCTTAGAAATGTCATTGTCCATATGAATTATGTTATTAATCATGACTTGAAAGGAGCTACTCTTATATAATTTTATGATGTGGATTGATATATATTTATTGTCTCCTAATGTTATGTTGATAATTGATTTTATCTATTCCATTGGGATTTGACTTAGCACCGAGAGGGATTGAGGTGGAGGCTTGGTAAGGGAGTCTCTAGTGACAACATCTAGTCCAAACTATGTGCCCCCGTAGGTTGTCATATGCGACTTAGAGCCCGTTTGAGTGTTTGGTTGGCCAACTTAAACCATTTTATGCTTAAAATAAACCCCAAAAAATAATTGGGCATGTTTGGTTTAGCTTATCTAAAATAGCTTATAAGCTGAAAGCAACTTATAAGCTGAAAACAGCTTATAAGTTGTTTTAGATAAGCTAAGTCAAACAAGCACTTAGCTAGTGAATCCACAATAGCTCATGACGATAATGATACGGAGTTTACCCTGGCAAGTAGCCTCTCTTTTTTCGGTGTAGGAGTTACACCGGACTCCATGCAATAGCTCACATGGTTTTACTGTTGGTTACGGTCCATATCTCACAAAATGACTATGCTTTCTTACAAGTTCTTAATGATGTTTTTATGATGCGTTGACGTTATCTCATGATTGTATGATTTACTTCACGTTTTAAGAAATTTTGATCATGCATCTCATGTTCATGCTTATCATGTTCTTTTATTCACGTTATGCATATTTCTCACATACTTAGTACATTTCATGTACTAACGCGTACTTTTGTCTATATTGTTTCATAATATAGGTCACAACGCTCCTTTCCATTCTCGTGGTTAGCACATGTCGTACTCGGGGTTTGCTTATTTTGGTGAGTCCTCATGATTCAAAGGCGAACCTGTTATATCATTTCTTTATGTTCAGACTTAAGTACTTCCTTATGTTTTGGGTGAGCTAGGGCTTGTCCTATGCCTCAGTCTATATAGTAGAGGCATTGCCAGACATGACGAGTTTGTTTTGTTCATTTCATACGTTATGTTTTGAATTCTCCTTTATTGAGATTTCTATGTTTGAGACTATCTTCCACATTTATAGTTTACTTTCGATTTCATGCTATGTATGCTAAGAGGCTTGGTTGGATTCCATCGGAATTCTAATCACCGTGTCATGTCTAGGGTCTAGATTGGGTTGTGACAAATTATGTAGACAAATATGACTCAATATAGTAACAAGTAAACTAACAACCTTGAACTCGAGTTCAAGCTCAAACAAAACTCATACAACTTACACATAAAGTATCATAAATTCATATTTTAGATCAAATCAAGAAATATTTTCATATTAATAAATATTTAATGATTTTTGTTTGCTGGTTTTCCATGCGATTATGGTGGGATATGTTTAGATGGTTTAACACTCCTTAAGTAATGCCAAGAACTGTGGAAGAACTGATGCTTAGTTGGAAGAGTGGGAGAAGGAGGAGAAACCGATGGGCCTGGAACGTGGTTCCGATTGCGTTAATGTGGATAGTTTGGAGAGAGAGAAATAGATCGCTTTTGAAGGTGTAGAGTCGAGTTTCTTGCAGTTGAGAACTAGTCTACACTCCCTTATTTTCTTTTGGTGTAAACAAAAAGTTCCTTGTTATATAGAGAGTACTGGGTGAATTTTGTAGAGAATCATATTTTGTAGAGGCTTGATTTTTTGGTATAACCTTTGTATACGATCGTTCTGGTCATTATTATGAATGAAAATACTTTAACTATAAATTTTTTAGCTTTATCAAAAAAAGAAAATACTTTGACATGATCAAAAAAATAAATGATTTTTGTTTGCTATAGGTGTGATACCAAGGAGAACTCTTAGTACACTTTATACTTATGTCAAAATAATTATTTTCAAGAATATTAGTAGGCCTTAAGGTTACACATGCCAGAATTGTTAAATAAACAGGCTAAGGTTGAGCGAGTTGAGTCATATGTTCAAAGAAATGTGGCTCGCTTAACAACCCTAATTAGTTGAATAACTAATTATTATTTGATAACTAAGTAACAAGAGCCACCTTAGACCCATGCAAGCCACATTTATAAATCTAAACCACCATGTCATTTCCATCTAAAAGTGCTTACGTGGCCTGGCTAGGTTAGGAAGAGAATCACATAGAAAAAATTGCTATTGGAGAATCTTTTCTATATTAGGTAGTTGGGAAAGGTTTCATATGATAGTCCCCCACTTTAGCCATCTTGAATTGGACATACTTGTAATAGCAAGTCATGTTAGCTCTACATGAGGCCCTTTCAAAGGCTAAAACAACAGTCATCAATTCACCATCCTCATTTCTTTCCTTTGATGTGAACTCGAACAATAGCAAATTAAAGATGTACCGAGGTCATCACTTCTTTTTGGAGGTTGAACATCCTTACTTGTCTCGTATTTGGGCAAGAAGGTCCACCGATGTGCTATGGAAGCACTTATTTAAAGAACCATAGTAAACATCATACTAGCGATTCATCAAACATCAATGCTTTGAGTGATTTATTGGATGTTTGCTCTGATTTTCTTACCATAATTGGGTTTTTCTTTTTCAATAAGAAAAACACAAAGTTCCCATATTTGGCCAGCCTTTTCTCTTGAAGAAAGGTGAATGACTCTAGAAATAGAGGTTCATCCCTTCTAACTTAGCAGCATCCACAATATAGTCACCATAAGGACTTTGAGAGTTTCGCACGAGGGAAAAATTTGTAAGACACAAGTGTTACATTATCACTTATGTGAACCTCTTTTGTTTTTGAGTGAATTTCGTAAGATTTTTTCTTTCGATATTTTGTATTCTATTTTATATAGTGAATTACTCATCTCCTCTTATGGATTAGGTTGACTTATTGAACCACGTTAAATTTGGTATATTTCTTGTTTGCCTTTTTACTTAGCATCTTCCGAGGTTTACTTTGCTAGCTTCTGCATGACAATTGATTATTTTCGGTCCTAACATGATTACCATATTAAGACTACTAGAAAAGTTAAGAGAAAAAACACTTTGAAATGATAAGAAGTAGATAAGACGCCATATCATTTTAAAAACAATATGAAGTGTTGTTAGCTTACTTTAATTTTTTTTCGAGAATGACTTACTTCAGTTTTAAAAGAACAAGAAACTTACTTTACATGTAAGGCAACAGGTTCAAGATCACTTGGAACAAACTTAAGAAGAAAGTAGGCCCCGTTTATTAGGACTAGGGTTGTAGATTGATGGTAGGATAAATGATCTCTTAAGATGAATGAGAAAATCCTATGAAGATATGCAGTGAATGCCGGTGTTCAGGATCTTTTAGTTATGAGATATTTTGAGGACACCTTGTGCTGCATCTAACTGTTCCTATCACCCATAATGGGATTCATGCTAAAGAGGATGATTGGAGATTTGTGAATAAAATTGGTGTGTCACAAGTAATCCAAATGAATATCAGAAGGGCATTATAGAAAAGTTTGTTTTATGACCATTTCCTTGAATATATGATCTCAATCATGCTAATCACAAATAATGTCACTTTGAAATCCATTATGACTTTTATTGATCAATACAATAGTTGTCGCACAATTTGCAGGAGAAGAAGCAATTATCTTCCCAACACAGAATAACTTTTATTTAAGCCTTTACTGGCTAAGCAAATTTATTAAGACTTGTATAAGAGGAAAATATAAAAGTTTCCGCTTTAGTGTGTACTCCATTAATTTTTTAACACTCCTTAAAATAGTTAAAAGGGAAAGAGAGAATTCCTAACTGGACGTTTATGTATTTCTTCACAACGACAACTAGTAGTGTTTACGTAGACATACTTTGAGCTTCTAATTGGGCCTTGGTAAAATCAGGACAACCTCAATTAAATGATTATTACTACTCGCAGACGAGTCAACTTTGAAATAAGTTACCTTGACTGGAAAATACTTCATAGAAAAATGTAGTACTTGATCAAATTTAAGGACAACAGCTTTTAGACACTTTATGATGGCTTCAAGCTGAGCTTCATTTATCTGAGCTTGTTTGAAAGAGAGATCAGCTACATGACAAGATATGAAGGACGGATTTTGTGACAGGAGTTTCCTTTTTGATCCTTTCTAGCTTAACAACACAAAAGTCAGGTCCCAACTTGAGAAATCTTGGGAGGTAGCAGGTACACCGTGGAATTAATCGAGGTGCGCACAAGCTGGCACGGACACCACGGTTATAAAAGGAAGAGTTGGGAAGTCTTTGGCAGCAGTTAAACCATTCTTGCTGGTTCTTTACCATTGACTAACAGGCAGTGAAGTGACATAGATCAAGTATCTGTGTAAAAACTTCTGTATGGAGTCTGACCTGTGTTTTCTGAGCTTGAAATAGAGAAGACTGGTAAGTTTTATGGAATTCAAGGGGACTGAAATGTGATCTTTTTCCCTTTTACCAACTTAGGGAACTCTCTTCCTCTTACAAGTCTCCTTCGTATCCACCTTGAGATACTCAACAGGCCAACAAGGTATTCCCCATCCCTTGAAAAATCATTACTCCAGTTTTCCCTTTCAACTGAATCTTGAATTACAGAAACTTCCTCAATCATATGCATTCTGATCCAGCACATAGCTAATCCAAAAAGATCTAAGACAAATCACTTACCCAAATAAACCTATCCTGTCTGTTAAAGGTTACTTCAAGCCACAATGGTCAATTATCCTAATATGACCGTGAGGAATCTTAGCCTATAGAATTTTAACTAAGAGACTGACCATGCACTTCACCAGCTTCATCTTTTGTATCAAGCAATATTACTATCTTCTAACAGAATCTTTATTAACTGATATGGACCATATCACAACTTGTGACTCTTCTACGTCCCTATGTGGATTTACCTTCATAATCTATTAAGAATTCTTTCAAGAGTTCAATTTAATTTAGTGTACCACACAACAAGGATAAATTGTATTGCCAGAATTAAAAAAACATCAGCACTATAGCTTCAATCATGCATCATTCATTCATTCTAGATGTAACTCTAGCCTCAAACTTAAGCTTCATGCTCCCGATGCAAATTCACCACTGTACCATTACTTTATGGGTAAAAGCTAGATACACAAAATCACATCTAAATGGTCATGGTACGCTTTGACCTGTGCACTGCAATAGTATTGCATCCTTTTTCCACCAATAGCAAAAGAAATAACAACTTCTTGAAGAGATTCTTCTCCCCCTTATCAAAAGAAGAGCTTTTTCTCCCAACTCTTTATTTGATTCACAAAATAGCAACAAGCATTTAATAATTGGGAGAAAGCAATCACTATCATTGAATACTCTTTTAATACCTTTTGAAATGTTTGTATTAGAGTTATTCAACACAATACACTCAGGAGGTACTCATGGATAAAGCTGGTATTACACGAGCACCAAAGGCTCACTCAGTATTATCAAGAAGTAACAGATTATTCATGCCTCTTCATCCTTTTCAAAGGATAATAGGTGACCCTCTCGCTTCGCACGACTTCCTTTCCTAATTATAGTAACTAACAAAGTAGCAACTTTCTCAAAATACCAACATCTTTTTTTGGAAGGAGAGTTTGATGCATTCAGATGCAGTTGGTTGAAGAGCCTGATAGCAAGAGCAGCAGAGCATCTGTTATTAGTTTCCTACTAGAACAGAGGAGTGTTTAATTTTTCCAGGAGGGACTGATAGCTAACAAGTATATTAGCAAAACCTAATTAACATTTTCATATATCTGTAGAAACAGAACATTCTTAATCTCATTACATGTGCATCTTTCAAAAATGCATCTTTTAATTTGCTACACATTAAAAGGTGAGCTAGTCATCCTCAATATATGCACATTTATCCTTCTAATGGACTGTTTATGCTAAAAGTTTTTGCATATTATCTTAATGTTCAAACATTCAACATTGCTTAAATTAACTAAATGCAAAATATTTAAACCTAAATTACAACACAAACCCGCATCAGAAAGTTCTGGTAAATCAGGCAAAGCGTTTGTAGCGGCATGAAGATTTGGTTCCATTCGCACAGGTCCTCCCAAGTTTGCACCGGGTGACACCTGGAAGAATAAAAACTTGTCAATTATTTTCAACTAATTATTATTAAAAATTTTGCAAATGTATGGGGAAATGTAAACATACTCTTGCATTCCACTCTGCAGGAACAGTTGGCATTTGCTGCATTTGATAGCTGAAGGATATGAACATACAACATACAAAATGTGAAGATTCTGATAAGCAAACTCCATAAACAACGCAATGGTTTCATATACAAAAAATGTTTGGACTATCAAGATAATGTGAAAAATCTATCTCATATTACAGGCCAAACAATTGGTTCTAGTAATAGACTAACAAGCATTCCTTAATAGCCAAGTTTTCCAAGAAACTCTTGACATTTCATAAATCAGAAGGTCATAATTAATAGCATGACACAGACAAAATAAGATCGTGATTTTGGTCAATCTTCTTTTTGTAGCTTTAGAAGCTTAAGACAATGATATCACATCAATCAAGGAGAATAAAAATAAACAGTTTAACAATAAACGTAACAAAGCTATTACTTTTCTCAAAAAAAAAAAAAAAAAAGCACAACATGTTATTACCCAGTATTGCTTGCCAATGGAAGCATGTCACCCATTTCACTCATCTCAGGTAAGTGTAAGCCTGATGTCATGTCTCTCTGAGGAGATAAATTCATTGATACATCACTGGCATCAAAAGATGACAACAAAGCTGAAAGCTTAGGGTCCATAATATCAGGAATGCTGGATTCTGGCATCACAGTAGATATGTTTGCTCCCGTAAGATCGGAAGCATACGATTGATTTGCAGGACAGTTATCACCCACAACGTTTTTCACAGTTTGTGCAACCTGAGAATTTAAAAATCAAACTTTTAGTTAGCAATTATTTCATACCAGTTAAACATGAACGAACAGAGCGTAGAAAAGGTCCATCGGTAACACCTTATCAAAGGATTCGACATTGAAAACAGGAAAGTCAGGAAACCTAGAGTTGTATGCTTCATAAAATTTACCCCACCACACTTGCAAAAATGCTTCTTGAGGAGAATTGATAGCTGAAACGAACCCCAAAATCAAAAAACATTACTCCAAAGCTTGATATCAAATCACTCCAACTCCATCAACATATCTCTCTTTAACATAGTAAAGGACAATTAATACAATAAAAACATCCAACATTATGTAATTACAATGTATTAACACAATTTTCAAGAACAACATGACCGACAATCCACCATATGGTCATATGTAAGAATTACTAAACTAATTAAGCATAAGAATTTTACGACTCTTTCAGGTAAACAAAAACCATTAGTAAAACACATATCTTAATTCATTATAGATCCGTTCTTAGCATCTGATTAAAAGAATAAAATTCATTAAAAGGAGTTACTTACCGACAAGATTTTGATTAGTACGAATTTCGTTGGAGAATGCATCACCAGTCTGATGGAAACCTCTTTTAGACATGTAATCGAGAATGGCAAGTTCAAGTCTGGAAAAACACAAACAAATCAAGGGAAAACCATTATCAATAACAGTCAAACAAAAGGAAAAATCACATACAACCAAAATCAAATAAATGTAGACAAGCAAATATTATCAAGAGTATCAATTATTAAAAATGTAAGTATAAAATAAAACTGAAGGATAGTAGATTATACTATAGATTAACTAGAGATCAAACACGTAAAACTTACAAGCGGTGAGCCTCTAAACTGGCCATGATCATCAAAAGCAAAGCCTTAATTAACCACAAAAAAGAAAAGGGAAAGAAAACTTGAGCAAGAACAATTGGACACAAAGAAGAATGCAGAGAGAGAGTTGAATAGAATGAGAGTAGAATTGAGAATGAAATTGTGGAAATAAAAGATAAAACCTCTGTAAGGAAGTATAGTAACTTAGTAAGTGACGACATACCATGCAAAAGTGAAAGAAAATATATTTTTTTGATATTTTAATTTTTAATATTTAATAATTATTATTTTTGAAAATATATTATATATATTGGATTTAAAGGGTGAAAAGAAGAGAGAGAGCTTGTTTTCCCTTTTCATTTTATTTCTCTCATTTTTATTTAACCCTTAATTGCTTTTATTTTTAACTTTTTACCCTTTTTCTTTCTTTTTGTTCTTTTTGGTGTAAAGCTTCTATTTTTGGTAATGTTGTCCCTGGGGGATAGAAACATATTTTGTTGTTAACCAACCTATATAATCACTGAAATTTTATTTCTATTTTATCGAATTTATAGTATCTTTTAATATATGGGTGTGCCTATGTCTAAAGATATAAACGTGTGTGTTACTTCTTATAATTACGCTTTAAAGAGTAAATAAGTGCCACATTTTTCTTTTTTTAACATTTTCTTTATCAAAAAAAAAATCTTTAATAAATTCATATGCATTTCACTGAGTATGTTGTTGTTGTAATAAACTCATACGCATTGTTTATTCTATTTATTTACAGAAAAGAAAAAAGAAAAAAGATTCCCGTTGAGTCTTGTTCCTTTCCACTTTGTCATCGAAAGTTAGGAGGAAGTAATTTGAGATTTTTTATCCAAAAATATTTTACCTTTTTAATAGTAACAACAAATAAAGAAAGAAAGAAAAATAAAATAAGGTGTGAATGAATACAAGAGACAAAGTCAAAATACAAGCCAATTCTAAGAAAGAATCAAAAGAGGAAAATGAAATTAATTGTTTGTACAAGTATGAGTTTTTTAGGTGACAAACAGACAACAGTGTTTACTACAACACTTAACCTCCAAAGCTTCTAACCAAAAAAAGGTGACGATTAAATTTAGTGAACCTTCTTAAATTTGATTTAATTCTTGCGGTCGGGCCCTCCCCGGACCCTGCGCATAGCGGGAGCTTTAGTGCACCGGGCTGCCCTAGACTTTTTCACAATTGGACAAAAACAATAATAACATACTAGTGTAATCCCATAATTTTTTTCACACTTGGACAATCATTCATTAATTTCTGCAAATACCATTTTTGTTTCTAAGCTATTTCTACACTGAATTCCATGTAAGATGCTTAAAACTCATAAATTCTCAACAAGAAACAACATCATCTTTTAGTTTTATTTAGAACTAAAAATTAACAGTAAAAAAAAATATTTACATTATCAGTGTTTTAATTTTGTATGGAGTATTTATCATCTTTTTTAGACTACCAGCCTACTTACTATTAGAACAAGGGAAAAGGGGTAAATGTACCCTCAACTTTGCGATTTAGAGCCGCTTGTTAAGAAAGTGATGCATATATACTTTGTCTTTTAACAAATTATGCATATTAACCTTTTCGATAATAGACCTATATTTATTGAATTAAAAAAATCTAAAATTGGTTTTTTGTTACGTGACTATGAACAAATTATCTCACCATTTTTTTTTACCCCTCCAGACATTACCCAAATGAAAAAAAACTATCTATATCATTATAATAATTAATTAATTATTATCTATGTAATCTATATCTATCTATCAATATCTATATCTACCTATCTATCTATATTATTATAAAAGCACGAATATAAATGTTGATTAACCAAAATATCAACTAAAAGTTGATTTACTTATTTGCCCTTTTAAGTTAAAATTTCCTTTATCTAAAAAATTACTAATGGATATAAATGTAATTTTGTACTAGAACTAAACAAAACATATTTCTATTAGGACTAAGTTTATTGTAAAAGGGCAGCCCGGTGCACTTAAGCTCCCGCTCAGGGTCCGGGGAAGGGCCCGACCACAAGGGGTCTATTGTACGCAGCCTTACCTTAATTGTAGGATACATATTATCCTATTAATAATATGAGCTTAACATTTTAAATCTATTTCAAGTAAATTATGAGTAGGGAATTTCTACACGTTTGATTATATTGGTCGATCAAAATATCCATTAAATATAGAACGACTTTTATATCCTTAAGAAATAAATATTTAATAGTTATAACTTTAATTAATTTCAAAGTCCTACATATTTGCATAATAATTAAATAACAATTATTTAAAGAAAACAGTAAATAACAATTTTGTCTATTGTAGAAAAATAGTAAATGATAATTTTATCTATTATAGAGTCTTTCAATAAAGGCAATGTTCAATCAATAATTCAATGAAATACAACCATTCGCCATTAACCTTTTTTTCTAAATTCAAGATGATTCGAGACCCAACTCCTGGATCCCGGATAGATCGGGGTCAGATCTCAATTTAAGTGTCGAATCCCGAGTCAAAAATCGAGGTAAGATTTTGGGGTGTCAAGGTTAGGTCCCGAGTTAAGTGTTAGGGTGAGGTTTTGTGTCGAGTGTCAGAGTCGGATTTCAGATAGAGAGTCGAGGTCGAGTCCCAGGTCAAGTATCGGAGTGGGTCCTTAATCGATCGTCGAGGTCGAGTGTCGAGATCAGATCCTAATTCGAAAATTGAATCTCGTGGTCGGGTCTTGATTCGAAAGTTGGGTCCTAAATTAAAAGTTGGAATCGGATCCTATGTAGGAAGTTAGGATCGGATCCTTGGTCAGATTCAGGGTCAAATCCCGATTCGCAAGTCAAATCCAGAATCTGATGTCGAGGTCGAGTCTCGAGTTAGAAGTCGGATCTCAAGTCGAATCCTGGAACAAGTGTTAGATCGAAAAATGGGTCGGGAGTCAGGGTCAAGCCTTGATTCAAAAGTAGATTCCCGATTCAAGTATCGGGTGTCGAGGTCGAGTCCCGAGTCGAGTGTCGAGTGTCGAGTGTCGAGATGGGACTCTGAATTAATCATCAGAGTTCTTTTTATATGATAATTGATAGGGAGTAACATGCAAAGCACGTTCATAGACACTAGTACTATATTAAAAGCATAAAGACACTTAAAATGTTGATTGAACTTTTTGTCCTTCATTAAATGACTCCCTTTTAGACAAAATCGTCTTTTTACTATTTTTCTCAAATTATTATTTTATTATTTTAATTAAAACAAAATTTGACGTGATAAAAAAGAAAAAAAATAACAAGTTTTTATTATAATTTTAACCCTTACAATCATCCTACGAACAAGTATTTGTTACTGTATAGAACTACACGTTTTTACTAATTTGTCGCAAAAATGGAAAATTTAATAAGAATAGATAAACATAGGGCCTTTGGATTCTAACACAAACATGCAACTTATTCTAAATATCGTATATAAATTTTTAACTCATGATAAAAAAAGATTTAATTTGAGAATAAGTAGGAAATTTATTAGCACTAAACTCCTAATATTTAGAAATTATTATTTTTCGTTTCGTTTATTTGGAACCAATTTATAAACATATATTGATTACTGTATTATTCTCTATATATCTTTCAATATACGTAATCTCACTAATTAAAGATTGTCAATGTTATCAAAGGAATTAGAATATTTTTAAAGTACACTTTTACGTTTCTTGTAAAACTACAGAAGTATATATCTTGAAGTACACTTTTTATCTTAAAATTTTACGTTATATTTTTAAAGTATTGAACTTAATAATGTAACATACACACAATAATTTGTTCTTTTTATATACAATTATTATTAATTAATGTGATACACATGAACGTGCAAAACACATAGCATGAAGGGTCTTAGAAATATTGATTGAATTTTTTGTTATTCATTAAAAGACTCTACAATAAAAAAAATTATCATTTACTATTTTTCTCAAATTATTGTCATTTAATAATCATCCTCACTTTAAAATTAACATAATATTTGAAACTTTAAAATTAATTAAAAGTATAACTATTAAATCTTTGCTTATTTGTAATAGGTAAGAACTCTTAATATGTAATATTTTAAAATTGACTAAAATTTTATTAAATCCTTCATTATTTGAATTGTATTAAAAGGCCTAACATTTAAGAATTTAAAATTAATATTTAAAGACATTTTATCTTTGCACTTACAAAGAAAAAAAAAGATATTGTTGTTTACTACAATAATGAGACCGAATTTTATTTTCTTTTTAACGTTGACTTGCTATATAAGGGGGGAAAAGGGGGGGGGGGGAGGGGGGGCAACTCCTCTAAATTGCAACAGTTGATTATTTCAAAAATATTATGATTGAATAATTAAAAAAAAAATGGGTAAACTAATCGTCTGGGTTTAGTTTATTTGGAATTAAATCTTATTTAAGTTATGGTAAACAAAATAAATATATAAATAAAAGAATTAAAAATACTAAAGAAAGATGTTCATTTTTTCAAAAATAACTTTTTAATCTTTCTATATGAAATTCTTACAATTTAGATAGATATATTATTTATTTTAACATTAATTACTATTTTTTAATAATTTTATTCTTATATAATAACAATGTTATTGATTGACGTGAGACACTCGTGCAAAGCACGTATTCTAAACTAATAATATAATCTACAGATTTCCCACGTAATTAAGAATTTTGGTACGAGTATTTTATATTTCAATATTTTTCATTAAATATTAAATACTATACTCGATATCCTTTTTTTTAATATTAATTACCGATAATTTTCAGCTCAAGGACAACTCTTTTGGGTAATGGTGGTGTAGGACTTATTAAAAATTCATCACCAACTTGACTAATATCTAAGACAAGTCAAAGAAGAATCTAGAATATCCATAAGTTGTATAGAAATGAAGGAAGATCTCTAGAATGAGCGTTCTAGTGAGAAAAGTCTAGAAATACTCTAGAAAGGGTAGTTGTAGAATTAAGTAGTTGGAGGAACATTCTAGAATAGAATAGTAAATAGCTTTAGCTAGATTCTTTCATCACGATCTATAAATAGAGGTGATTCATTTATGATGTATGTGAGCTAAAATAAAGTATGTGTGTTCAAGATAAGAGTGAGTGCTCAAGTAAAGAGTGTTACTGAAGCAAGCAACAAATTAGTGATCAAGTGAGAAGTAAGAGAGCATCAAAGAGAGTTGCTAGAGTGTGAGTACAAGAAATATTGAATGTAAAAATTGAAAGACCGGTGTGGGTCCTTTACTTTGCAATAATAAGATTCAAGTTGTGAGCAACCGATTGTGCCCACCAAAAATATTCAACAAGACTAACTTGCACGTCCCTCGGCTATTCCACCACCTGCATCCTCCCATAAGTAAAAGTGTGTGATAACTCTTGTCCATCAAAGCTTTAGATAGATGACAAGAAATTACTTAAATTTTCTTCTATTCGGGATTCCAACTCTAATCTTAATCGTCTCAGTACAACTATATTGATTGTTAAACTACGCCATAAAATAAAATAAATGACGTATTCGATAAGTTATCACCTTAGAAAGACTGTTTTTGATTAAATAAATAGCCACATCTGAATACAACGTTTGTTCTAAAACAGTCTTATGTCAATGGACTCTCAGGTTATCTGGATAAATAGGTAACTTAGCATACATCAATTCCTTAGTAAACATGAGACATAGCTTCACTAGAGACCAATAAAACTAGTATGTACGGTGTCTTTTCTTAGAAAAAAGATTAGGAATTACTCAAAGTGTTTACTTCCGAGTCTGTCTCAATGAAATGGCAAATTTACTAGTTGGAAACTAAAAGACATCCATCATGCAGCACGCTTATTTTACTTTATTTGATTATTCTTTCTATTTTTCAACGCATATATGATTTGGAAAGTATATTTACATTTCTAAATCTGAAAAGTTTATTTTCTAAAGATAAACATATTATCTGTCTGAATTTAGAGAATAAATTTATAAGTTAGACTCGGAATCATCTTTGGTTTTTATTTTTTTATTTTTGGTAGGACGTTAGTTGAAGGTTACAAAAGAAACGGGAAGGCGAGCCTATTTTTTTTTTAATTTCCATAGAGGCAACAATATGCATTAAGCATAAAGCAGATTTTGATAGAAGTCGTAAGATTGGGATCCATCCACCCTTAATCAGATCTCGAATTTGAGCCTTTGGAATGAAACTTTTTTTTTGGTAGGGAACATTGGTAAGGGTGTTTTACCTCATTAGTTGGCCTACCCAGCATGAACCCAAAATAGTTGGGTTGGTGAGTTCTGAATAACTGATGGTTAAATTAAAAAAAGATGGGCTAACTGCATTATTAACCACTTTAGGGCTACTGTTTAAGACTTGCCCAACATTTGCAAAGTACTCAAAAGTCCCAAATATGTTCAGGTCAGTATCATGAGGTTTGAAATGTGAAATTCAACTGTTTTCCTAAATTGTGTTAGACATCTTTTTCTAGTAACAGCTTCCCTAGATTAGTTATTTATATGTGCAATAGAGGCGGACAGTCGGTTCGTAAGTGACTTTCAGAAAAAGAGTACTGATATTAGCTCAAATTGGAGGCCCAATAAATGAGGAAAGTAACCGAGGGATAATTACAGTAGATGGGGCCTTTTGATCATTTTAATTATCAAAAAAATGGTCATTCGGTATATTCATGTATATTCGTGTATACTTAGTATATATTTCATGTATAGAATGTATCATAATGTATATTCAGAGAATAGCTCATGTATAAGTACTCAATATTGTATAATCAGTGTATACTTTCTCTGACTTTTGGCAAACTATATTGTATAGTCACTATATATTTCCTATGATTTTTGGTTATTTTTTATGTAAATAATGGATATTTTTGGCTACCGTGTACGTCAATACCATAGAGGCCCAAAAAAAATACAGCAACATAAAAAGGGAAAAGAATACTTGTATCCCAAAAAAGGAAAATATTTACTAGCAACTATCATTTTACTTTCATAACCCTCTGTTTTTAACTGTTAATTCGCATTGAACACTATTTAATTACTCTTTAATACTATTAGAGTATATATATATAACAGACAGTGTTTCAATGAAAAGACTATTCAATTACTGTTTGATACCATCAAAGTATATAGATACCATTAGAGTAGATATATATACTCCGATGGTAACTAGGATGAAGAAGCAATGGTTTAGTGAATAGAACAAAGGGGCAGACGGATAAATAGTTTGGGTCATGGATCCAACTCCGATAAATAATTTGGGTTGGGTCCAATTTGTGTAGTTTTCCCGCGTAAAAAAACAATTGATACATTTGCATTCGTTAATGTGGCCTTCCTTTTTTGTTAGATGGGAAATGGAGCTTTTACTGGCAACCCAATAGAAAAAGAAAAATGGAGCTGGAAAGTAACTAAGGAGAAGAAGGGAAGTGGAACTTTTTGCATTGTTTAAAAATAAATTTTGGTTAGCATTAAGTAGTCTTACCTTCAAAGAAAGGAAAGCAAAAGGAACCCCTTTCCCTCAGGCATACATCAACTTGGTTAGCTTATGACTCCCAAGAAAGGCATCACCATATCTGTAGGGAATAGGGAATAGAATCATTCTCCCAAGAAGGCATCTTCATATCTGTAGGGAATAGGGAATAGAATCACAGGACAAATAAATAAAAGAGAGAATACAGATCAAGGGCATGAAGCCCCCCCATATATACATAACGATTTTCAGTAACATTTGTGAAGACTAAACAAGAGAAAAATGAAATTCTTGTTGCAGCTTCCCTGCTGTTCGTGTTTCTGCTTCATTAAGAAGAAAAAAGGGAAGTCGAAGGAGAAAGAACCAAAGGAGCATTGAAAGAGCTGTTTTTACAAGACCTTGAGGATGGCAAAGATTAAGCACAAGATCTACAGCGCCTTGTCTTTTGCTTTTCCGACAAGATATATAGGTCAAGGTTGAGCTTTCAATCATCATGATTGTAACGTGCAAAATGTAATCTTAATGGAAAAGTCATCATGTAATGATAAATCTGATTTTAAAAGCTTCAACTCGTCTTCTTGCTTGTATCTTCATCTCTGGGTGCTAAGCCTATTTCCTCCATTTGATGTTCAATGGAAACAAACCCAGTCTCTGCTAGAAACCTATAGGACAAACAAAAAACTATGCATTAAATTCAACTATTGTCGTGTGATTGAAGAATATAATAGTAGTTCATAGGATTAAGTGAAACTTGAATTGAGCAACAATGCAACTGGATGTTAAGTTGAGTAAGTAGCAATTTCACAAACTGTCGAGTGCAGACAAAAGTAGGTCTGGCACTCAGCGCAAGTGGGAAACGGGAGGAAAAGAGAGAGATGGCGGTTTTTCTAACGTCAAAATACCATGAAAAGTTGAAAGCTAATACATAGGGAAAACCATAAAATAATGTTACACAGTTTTCTGTAATGACTCGACAAGTTACTTATCAAAAAAGTAATGACCAAATGAGTTCCATAACTTGGTTCTGATAATTGATAAGTTCCTGAGAGCCGGTGGCACACAGTTCAAAACTCGACAGATGATGGGTGATCCTACCCCTACCCTTCTCAACTTAAATAGCAGGCTCTTTTCTGTTGTAGGTGTTGAACTCGTGATGTGAGTCTAACTCAAACATCACATGTTGCGCTATTACACCAAAGCCTGAGGGGCCAGAATTAGTTCCAAAACTGAATGAAGCTAAGGACTGTTTTTACATGATTTGAGACTGCTTACACTCACATGCAGAAAGATTCTAAGGCTAGCATAAGCTTCACAACTATTTTCTTTGACAAGTTGTGAGAGCATGAAATAATTTGGATTCAACCAACTACATGATGGAAGAATGTAAACTAGCTACTTGATCAGCTACTAACCTAGAATTGTAAACTAAAAGCTGAAAGTCGAAGGAGTATTCAATCTATAACTTAAAGGTTTGTCCTTTACTTCATTCACAAAGATCAGAATGCTTTTTTACGCCACACTCAATCAACATATTAAATTCATTTCCAAAAATCTCAACAAAGTAAACCCCTTCTAACCATTAACCAAAGGATTGATGAAATTCAGAAGACTCTTAGATGTCAAACTTGATAATCCCAACTACAGAATATTAAAGTTTCTACAAAAGAATATCAAGTCAGAAAGCTTTTTCAGTCTTAACTTTTTTACTACTGTAGTAGGCAACAAGAAGGTCCGACATGCATTACCGAACAATCTAATAAACTGCCAAAAGGCAACATGACCATGTCAGCCGACTAATGTTTAGTTTGTCTACAGTACTATTTTCCAGTTTATCTCTCTAGGAAAATGGATTACTTCTCTCTCTGCAGATAAAGATGATACACAGGAGGATGAAACACCTTAATGCAGATCATTCATCCACTAAGTGCTAATGAGTCTACAAAAAACCTTTTTTTTCCTAGAGATCAACTTTCCTTTCAAAAGAAATAATTCAACAAATGAATCAACTGGTCAGTCGTATGGTCCTGGAACTCTATAGTTTATCACTTACTCCGGGTACTACGGGAATCTAGTCAACCTCACCAGGGAAAGTAAGGATTCTTTACTTATTTATCCAAAATCCAGTAATCGAATTATACAAACTTAGTTAACAGTTTTGAAGTACATAATACATTCACATGTAAGCAAAAGAAGTAATACAAGCTACCGATATCAAATGATAGAAGTCGCAACATACCTGCTAAGAAGTACGAAAAGGGTTCCAGTTATTAAAAAGAGGAATGCAACATGGAGAGTCAAAGAGAAGTCACTTGAGGAAAAAGCCAACCCCAACATAACAGCAAGACACACAACAAGCATAAAAAATGCGATCTTTAGCGTATTCCAAGTAGGAGCCTGAATCCAAACAAAAAAAATCAACTACTTAAATCAATAAATTTAAAGTTGAAGCATGAATCGTAAAGGGGGAAATTGTACAGACGTTGACTCCTGTAGCCAAAGCTCCAACAAGAACTGCTTTTGCTGATGATAATTCTTCTCTGCTTGATTCTTTCGACTCCATATTTGTGATTTTTGAGTGATGGGATCTGATTTTGATTTTAAACTCCAAAAACAGGAAGAATATAATGAAGGAGATTTGGGAATCTCGAGGGGAATACCAGTAAATTGGATCAGTTACACCTCGGCCCAAACTAACTTTGGCCCAACATAAGGTGTTGAGGAATCAAAACTTTGACAAGTGAGATTTGAGTTTTTTGCGT
Organism: Solanum dulcamara; assembly: GCF_947179165.1. Taxonomy (NCBI): domain Eukaryota; kingdom Viridiplantae; phylum Streptophyta; class Magnoliopsida; order Solanales; family Solanaceae; genus Solanum; species Solanum dulcamara. The sequence continues at coordinate 47,664,106 of NC_077247.1, forward strand.
GTTTTAGCTAGGATTATTTTTGTCCAAATTTATTTTGTAGTATGAAAAAGTGGCTAAACTTTAAATATTTTGGTTAAATACCTCGTGTTGCAAGTACCAAATGTTTCTGACAATTTAGGTTATAGAAAAGTCCAGAAACCTTTTCTAAAAGGCGCCAACGTAAAACGAGGCATTTTGCTTGATACAAGATGAAAATATACATAAAATTGCCTTCATCTTAAAACATTAATCAACAATCAACTAAACTATATTCAAAACTTCTCATCTAAAAAGACCGTCTTTTAAAAAAAAAATATATATATATATATATAACTTTGCTCTTAAAAAAAAAAAAGACAAGCAAAGAAAGAACCTATAGAAGCACCAAACTAGAGTAAGTGATGAAGAATGTTGCACTTTTGCTTTGTAATTTGCATAATGATCATTTTTCCCCCCTTTACCGATGAAAAGTGAAGACAAGGAATAAAATTCGGACCAGGAATAAAAAAATATTTTGATTTTTAAGTTTTTAAACTTAGTAACAAGTTGAATTTTGTATTTTTGGTATTTATTCAAGGAGCTTTTTTAACAATTTTAATATTAATTAGGAAAGCTTAAAAACTGCCCAATGCCTAAGCATACGCCCTGGAACTTACACCTCAAGATCACCCCACAGATCATCCCAGTGCGTTTTACTACGCCCCACCCGAGGTCGACCCCAAAAAGCCTTTTAAAATACACAGATGCCAGTAAAAACATGTCTGCCATAACATTGAAGGTTGAAGCCAAAAGAAAAAACTTCATATACAGGAACTGTTGCTTCCTTAGATCCAATCTTCCTTGAGCTAATGCCGGAGCCAGGAATTCTAGCAAAGTATGCCACATTTATCTCAAGGGGATTCAATAACGTATATATATACACAAAATAAGTAGCTCCGCCACTACCTTGAACCAATACGACAACATTAGAGAAATGAGTTAAATCTTTGATTACAGTTAATATGCTCACCAAACAACAATATATCCAGTGTAATCCAACAACAGTCAGTATGCTCATGTTCTACAATTCTTTGATATAACCATTCACTGCAAATGATTTTCAACAAAAACAAAACTATACAAATTGAGAAGTGCATTCATCTTCAACAATTTTAAAAGTTACAACATTCTTGAAAGCATTTTCTCAGTTCACAACCAATTGAATGCATACATTTCTATATTTCATCCATCTAAACTGGCACATATTTCACGCTTAGAAAGTTTGTGATGCCGCAATTCATATATTTATAAGTTGAGAATTAAGGCAAACCAGGTGGAAAATGCCTGATAGATATGAGTATTCATAGAGCTTAGTTTCCCATAAAATTAGGACCTTTATATTGAGACTCTGGTGGTATTTGCCGTTCTCTCTCTTTGAGATAGTTAAGAAGCGTTGGCTGCTCCTGTCTGAAGTCCATTCCAGTGCCACATACATACGGGGATGCTCTTTGGTAACCAAGAAAATGTTTATCGATTATTCTTTCTTCTGCACCATAGGCAAGGGGAGGACTTGGATGCAACTGCGGGCTCTCCAAGTACACCATGGGACTAGAAGCCAAGTGATTTCCCCACTGATCCAAGACATCAAACCTTGTAAGATTGGTCGCGTTCAGGTTTCCATAGGTTGCTGGGGCATTTGAGTGAACAGGCCATACCGGATTGCTGACTCGCTCGAAGTTTTGACTGTTTCTGTAGTGATACAGCCATTCAGATGAGCTCATTCCAAGTAATGGTGGGTACCCCTCAATAAAGCCGGGAGCACCTGCAACAAAATCAAGCGGTCCACGAACTGTAGATGGACTTGAGTATCCACCCACTGGCGATGCGCCAAGAATACCGTCCCCTTCCTTCGTCCCAAATGCACTCTTGTTAGGGAAAACTGATGAGTTTCCCTTAAACCAAGATGCATCTTCCGGTAACAGTGGAGCTGAGGGCACTGGAGTGACATACGGAGGAGGAGTATCATACATAGTTGTAGAAACTGGCATGGAACGAACATTGTGATCTCTAGTTTCCTTTAAGGAGAGACCCGATAAAGATTCAGAAGATAGTTCATCAATTGGGCTTAACTGCTGCCTATTTAAATCCTTTACCCCCCTCTCATTTCTTGGACTTTCCTTCTCAAGGACCCAAGCATTCAGAGATGGAGGTCCGGCCGGGAAAGCTGCAGATTGCTTGAGTGGCTTATTGTACCTCAAGTTTGTACTTTCGGGACGAAAACTGAAAATATCATTCTGTGGACTGCTTTGCTCAGAAATCAAAGACGTAGCACGGCGCAAAGATTCATCAGAAGTCGCAGTTCCATTGATAACATTGATGGAGAATTGATCACATAAGGTGCCTGATGTATATATTGGTTCTGAGTTATGTCTTGTGATGGGCTTGAAGAGAATGACTTCTTCCTCATCTGTGGTAATGGATTGGCTGCTGAGACAAGGGTGATTTTGAATCTCTCCGTTTTCCTTTGCCATTCCACAATTATTCTGATAGGACTCTTTTACCTGAAGACTTGAACCAGATTCAGCTACTCCTGACTTTTCCTTATCTGCTAATTCTGACTCCCTGATGTGGAATCTTTTGCCTGTTTTATCACAAGAGATCCATTTTCTTAAGTGACTGGATCTATGAGCCAGTTTACTTGCTCCACGAAAGATACGCCGTGAACGACACACACTCTTAATAGTGAAATTATCTATGCATTCCAAATGGCTCATGAAGTCCAAAGACTTGTGAACATGGGCCATGGGATCAAACCCCTTCAGTTCATGGTCTTCCCAAAGAGCAGTACTTTCTGGAGCAAGTTCAGTCTCACAAGGATCAAGTCGATTCAGAAGATCAGCTAAAGCACCAAAAAAGTAAGACATAGCACTCTGGACCTTTTCATCTCTTGCATGTGCTTCTGCTCTATCAAGTGTGTTCACTAACCACTCTACAAACACACAGACAGTGGGTAAAAGGGGGCAAGTTTGTGTGTTATTTCTTGTTGCAGCTTTCTCGACAAGGCGACCAGCACAAATAAAAGTAGCAGCTACTGCCAGCTCTGTCAATGCAGATTGCTGCTTGTTATCTTTCTTTGGATCCACTCCATTCCCGCTCTCAGTCAGGCTATGGAAAATAAAGATGAAAACAGAGACAAGTTGAAGAGCACGATAAGGGCCTTTTCTTGTTGGATCCATTAACTGGTATGACTCTAGAGCAGCCTTTAATTCATCATCATCCATTACCACCAGACCTTCCAATTGTCCCACAGTGGATGCAAGAGTAGATTGAAAGTCTTCCAAGCTGCATTCCAGAAACAGCTGAAGTTTTAGAGTTTCAAAACTAACTAGTTAACATAATTTATGACTATGTGAAGGAAGCCACTAGAGTTGGCTTATCAAGATCTAGAAGCACTAACTTATTATCCAGAACGAAGTTAAAGTTAGTAATTAAGTTATAAAAAAGAACTTCAAAGGCAAACTTTGGGTGAAGAAGGGTTTTATGTGAGAAATCAAAAGGACGAGCCTAGTTGAGAGAATTAATTCAAAAGGCATGGATTTAACCAGCCTAGAGTCTATCAAATAAATAAGTAAGTTTCAAATGGAGTGTTTCATTTGAAACAAGGGAATTGAGATGCTGCATTACATTTTTTCTGATATCATTGATTCAGATATAAAGAAAACAGTTACTTAACGAGGGGAGCAGCTTCATCAGTTTGTGTTACATAAAGCATGATATCCATGGAGGTAAATACCAAACCAATAGTTTCACCTTTTGTTTGGCATGGAAGTGTTTCAGAATACCCACTCAAAATAGCAAAAAGAAACTAAAAAAAGATTTTTAAAAAGAGAGAAAACAAAAAGGTGAACAAACTGCACATGAAGCTACAAAAGACGAAAATTGTTTCTGTAATGCCATAGCCCTCAATAGCGTCATTTCAAACCAAAGTGACTGGCTCTGTTGCCAATGCCAGTCTGAAGATTTTCACCATATTTGGTGCACTAATCCCAGGTACTCGAAAGGAGTACCACGGAGATACCTATTTAATCTGCACCTGGTATCACGAGCCAAAAATAGCTGAGGTTACCATTGACAAAAAAATCTTCCTTCACACAAATACAAATAGAAAACAGCACATCAGTGTAATCCTTATATATGCTTACTATTTAACAAAAGCAAGCAGATTTGTGGATGCACCAATCTAACCTGATAATTTTTCACATGGAATAATTCTTAGAAGCAATGCAAGTAACTATATCAGTGAAACTTAACATTTAAAAGCAAATAGAAACCTCGGTTACCAGTATTTAGTGCCTACAGTGCAATGTTTATACTTGGAAATTACTGTTGAAAAACACACACATTTTTAAGTAGGTTAAACAAGCAGGCTAAATCAAGCAGAGCTTGTTAACTTCCTCCACATAGAACTAAAGCAACTATGGGGCGGAAAGGGATTAAGTGAAAAACAATAGATGATGCAGGAGGACTATCTCAAATCCCTATTTAAATAACTCGAGCGAGTAAATGATGTGTACCTGGAGTATACAAGAAAGAAACTCATCAATCTGACAAACAGAAGCCATACATCAGCTTTCCCAGTGGTAACAGTTTCAGCAGCTTCTGGCATATTCTTGTTTGAGGAACCATTGGTTGCATGATTTATACCATCCATGGAGCACCACACTGAAGGTTTTAGCAAATCAAGGCGAGCTCCACTGGAATATGAATGCAAAATAGATGACCTGTTCTGCAGATTCGCAAGAAACAATGAAAAGATGTTTTAGTCCTGTAGACTCAAAAGGGATCACAGCAGATGGAGGGAAAATCATAAGGGAAATAATATACTTCAAGTTTCTTTTACTCGAGAAAAGAAGAATGAAGTCTAAGAGAAAATATTTTGACATCACCTCTTCAAAGAGTAGCATAAGATTGTTCCAGGCATCAGGGAATGGTTCCTTAACAGCTAAACTTCTGACGCAATGGTATAAGGCAAGGAAGGGGTCACCAGTGTATGTTGCCAATAGTGCAAGCTGCAAATGAAATTTAAATATCATAATAAGAGCCTCGAAACAGATTTTTCTCAACTTTGATGCAGGAAACAATAACTGACAATCTTGTATCTTTGAAGGTTGTAAAGACGAAAGAGGAAACATAAAGAAATACAAGGTCTCCACTATCCAACGAATTTAACCATAGAATCTACCTGATTATGTGGATTTCCACTGTCTGGCCATATCCTAGATGCTTCAAAGTAGTATGTGGCCACTAATGACCACTTAAATGCATCCGGTTTCTTACAAAGTTCACCATATCTGGCCAGATCTCCCAGACAAATTAGAAAACGGTGGCATGCATATTGGCATTGAGGCAGCTTCATGGGTACAAGAGGAAGTGACATGCCACCATTCTTACAGAGTAGCAGTTCCCTGGGGAGCCCACAACTTTTTCTGAGTTTTTTAGTTAACTCCTGATAGAATTCAGTAGCTTCAGATAGAAATGACTTGAGCCCTTCCATATGATTGTCAATCTCTCGGACAGCACTTGAATCACCTTCTTGTGTTTCAATTTTCTTTTTCTCGGCATTAGCCTGCCGAATCCTTTTACGGAACTCAACAATGTGTTTATAGTGCAGTTTCCACAGAGAGAATTCAACTTCCTGAAGCCCCACTGCTTCATAATTATTTACAATAATATTCTCATAGCTGGCACGGGCTTTGTGGTACAATTCTTGGACATCTTTGTGCAACAGGCCTTTAGAGTAAATTGATGTCAAGAGTTGTTTTTCTGTATTTGCAATCTGCAACATGGATGAGATAAGTTAGCAAATTTTCCATCACAAGAAGCACACAAGCAAAGTAAAACATTTAAAACAGATTCAATAAGTCACCTCAAGAAAAGTATTCAATTTTTCCTTCTGATCGTTGAATGCTGCAGCTGAATCAGCGGCCATGACTGCTAAGAACAAACTTCAGTACCAATCAATATCTCATTGATGACACCACCACAAATGTACCTACATGAGCGATCAAGTACCTCTTTAACAAATGCACCAGCAACCGAAAGAAAGAAAAGGGGATTGAGTACGAACTATGAAGAGAAAATCAATTAACTTGCAACGTACTAGTTTTGATCTTACGATGTTAAACTCTCCTTTATCTAGTTCCACAGCAACATCACATCCATTTTGTTACTTGTGGAATTTCGAATAGTTTATTCACAGGTCAGTTAACTCAACTACTCCCTCTATTCCATATTAATTGAATTTTTGAGAGATTTTTCATTCAAAATAATTGAATTGTTCAAAGTTCAAGATAGATGTTTGAAACTTTTTCCATATTTGCCCTTTCATTTATTGAAGTTTTATATTTTTTAGGAGATAAATCACATTACTTGCAAAGTTATATTTATGATTTTACAAAGGTCAATAGTGAAAAGTATGGTTCAAATTATGTCTTTGAATATTTTTTAATATGTGTGCATTGTCTGACAAATTCAGTTAATATGTAATAGAGGAGTACTATTCAACACCCATAAATATCAAGGCCATCTAAAAGAAAGCAAAAGGGGGTCAATATCCAAAAGTCAGTAGCCATGACTCCACAAATTTAGTACAAGGAAAAAAAAAAAAAGGAAGATGTCTTCCCTTGTGCCCTATAAAATTCCAAAAAGGACCAGTTTGAAGCACAAAGTCAACTAAAACCTAAAACTGATAAAGAATTTCAGATGACTTTCTGACTCCATACCTTAAGCAACACAAGAGAATAGAAAACTGATAATCAACTTTCCAGAAAGAAATTGACAGTGATCAGTGATCACCACCAAATGATGCATTCAATTATCCCATGCCCATGAACAACTATTCCAGTTTTATACAGAATTATTTTCTTTCAAGCGTAAATACAATCTCCAAAAGAAGAATACTTCACAGTAAAACTTGATTTTAAAATCTTCAAAGAAGAAAAAAGGAAAAGGGGGTAGAGTAATGAACAGCAAGTACCTTTTTGTAACTTGAAATTAAACCTAAAAAAGAAGAATTTAGACAACTAGTCAAGCAAAGAAGAATCAAACAAGGCATAAATAAAGCTACTACTTTTTGATGAAAAAGTCTTTAAAAAATGAAAGAAACACTACAATACCTCAAGAATTGGATAAAACAGAAATTGAAACTTGAAATTCACAGCAGAAAATTGAAGATACAGTCAATCGACTAAGTGGGTTAGAACAAAGAAGTACTTTTGATAAGCTGAGAGAGAGATGGGGGAAAGGGAGGGAACAGTAGGACAGGGGAAGAAAGAAAAACAACAGAATTTTTGGCCAACTGTGGTTGTAATAGTTGTGTGAAATAGACAAAATAAAAAGGTGGCTGTGTATTAATGAGTAGAGTGAAAAGAATAAAATGCCCCTTGTCCTCGAATACTTTTTTTTTTCCACGTCCTGTTTCATGATGATCTTATTTGAATAATCTTTTACCTATGATTTAAACTTAAAGATTTTGGAAGAAATATTAGTAAATCAATTGATTGATTAATTAAATTTTTATTTTATTGTTGATAGTTAGATTTTACATCTTATAATCTCCTCTCATTTCTGCTTTCCCTTACTGCAATTGAATTTTTAAAAAATATATAATTTTTAATCGACTTTATTGATTATTAAATCACACTTTTAAATATATATTTGAATCAATTTATATATGCCTCAATTATTTAATCTATTATATACTACCTTCCATCAGCATCTTATACTATATATATTTATCTATTCAAGGGAGTATTAAAAAGTAGAGTTATCATATATCGTTAAGAATTTTAGTGGGATAAACAGAAGCTCTTTATTTTTAATCACATGTTTTAAGTTTTAGATTTGAACGTATAATAAAATTAGTAATAATTTGTACCTGGCACGAATTTATATTAATTAGAGTCTCAATATATATATATCAAGCTCGAATGAGAAATAAAAAATAAAAAAAAATTGAGTCACCATCGTTGTTAATTTTCTTTTCTGTTTTTAGTTTTCTGACAAAGCAACTCCATCTTATTCCTTATAATCCAAGCTAAATTTCATTAAACTATACTAGATTCAATACTTTTCTAATACAACATCCTAGCTTATGAATAATTCAACTGATTCCCTGAATTTGTTAATAATAGTTAATTTGCATAGACAAGTCATGAATCTACTTGTCCTTTTTTCTAATCATTATATTAATTACTAGAAGAAGTTCTAAAATATTAACTGTATGTTTCAGGAGAGCTGGTGGGTTGGTGGGATGTCGTCTTAACTTTTTTATTGTGCTAAAATAATCTTAATTTGTTATGGATAAACAAGCTTGCTTGCTCTATGTAGCTATAATTTAACTTATTAATTTGACATCTTTTTTGTTTTTATGCTTTAGTTAACTAGAATACCTTCATGGCTCTAGATCTTTCCATTGAAATTATTAATATGAATTTCTTGGAAAAAGCCAGTGTAATTTTGACAGCAGAAGCAACCAACTCATGAGAATAATTTGAAGAAATACAGATAGTCAAAGATAAAATGGTCCACTAAGGGTCTATATAGTTGGTGTTAGGTTCATATCTTGGTCTACAATTGGATAAAAAAATACACAACATGAATTTTTGTGCTGGATAAAGTGTGGGCTTGCCAAGTGGAATTATCAGATTAGACTCCCCTACCCCACCACTTAGACATTTTGATTTGGGCTTAATTCAATCAGGCTCCTATAAAATACATTAGTCCTAAAAGAGAAAAGCAGTTAACTAATAACCTTTACCATGTGCATTGGTCTATTATTAGGCTGAAGATAATACTTTGTATGTGAGATTGTGAGTAGTTATGGTATTATATATATATATTATTGTGGGTTGTAGGGACATGAGATGTTACAACTTGATGAGGACCTTCTATGTTCAAGAAGATTAAAGAAAGAATAAAAAAGGACAGTTTTGAGCATGCTACATGTCAAAGATACTTGACATATCTTTCACTTGATAACATGATTAACCAAAGTCCTTTTGTCTAATCAAAAGGTTAGAACTCTAGAAGTTAGTGCATTATCAAACAACATATTTTTTGGTTCTTTCTGTGCCATTATGATTTGAATATTGTTTACATAAATATCTTTTATTTTAATTTATTTGTAAATTCTTTTCAATCTAACTCCCAATTATCCTTTGAAACTTTCAAGAAAGACTAAAGGAATTGCATGGCAACTCTTCTCTACTGCTCTAAGATCGACATAATATCAGAACGGATGCATGCAATTTGTTTTACTTTAAAATAATTTATTTTTTACCTTTCGTTAATAATAAAAATCGTTCATGTCTATGTTGTTACAAAATTGGGCTAATATTGCCCTTATGTTCAAACGGACGTATCAAAGCTACATTTTATTCTACTCTTTTTCTTTATTTAATCAAATTCCTCCTCCACACACTCCCCACCACCACCACCACACACGCAAGCGCGCCTTTAAAAATAAGAAAATAACATTATTTTTTTCTGCCAAAAGAAAAACGAAAAGATTTTGTGTAAATCATTTAAAGACATGTTTAGTATCCCCTAAATATATGGCTAAACGCTATCGAACATCATGATTAGCTTTGTGTCCATGTGTTGTGAGTTGTGACAATGTTATGTGGATAAGTAAATATATACTAGTTAATTAGCTAACATAGCTATAGTTTAAATTAATTATAGCTCGCAACAAACATCTAGATGTAATTTCAGTTTAAGTTTTGTATAATTCGCGTGATTTATATAAAATTTGTGCGCGAATCAAATTATATAGCAAAATATACAAATACTACAGATTATATAGCGAATTATACAAACGTTGTGCATGAATTGTATAGTAAAATATACAAACGTTATACAAAAACTGCAAATTGTATAGCGAATTATACAAATATATACAAATGTTGCGCGAATTATACAAGCGTTGCTATAACTATAGCTACGAATTGTAATTAGCAAACTATAACTATGGAGCATAATTAAAATATTTTTGAGTGGCTATATGCGAAAATTCTCCTTGAATTATTATGCATGGGCTTTCCAGGTCATGGGCCTGTACGTTGACATGTCCAAATTCCTTCCAGGGCTTGAGTTTATCATCTCTTCTTGTTTTTCCAAGCCCAATTGGACAAATTTTTTGAGACTTGAATTTGCGCATCATGTATGATGGTTCAAATGTTGTTTTAAGTCACTGGACTGTCACCTAGGAGACCAATAACCATTAATTAGCTGTTTATGTTTCAGTTGGCGTGACCAATGAAAATTCAGGAGATTTGATTTTGTATAAAACATTTCAAAAGACTATTTTCTTCTATATTCAATTTGCGATAACCGATAAGAGATCATTTCCTCCGCTAATTCGAACTGATTTACTTAACGTGAAGAGGCAAAGCCTTATACAGTATTACCGCATAGAGCAGAAGTATTATATCCACTTTCTCTTATTTTAGAAAATATAAATGAAATGAAAGGTGAATGTGTGTTGCTCAATAAATTGATGGAAATCCCTGTTTTATAATCCGTACTTTTTTGGGTCTAATATACCAAAGGCCCAAAGTGAAGTACAGCATGGACCGTGGTATTATCTCCAGGTTTGGACTGAACTTCTGCTATCAAATAGATTTGTCAGGGGGAAGAAAATAGGCTTTTTTACATAAACAATGTATTTTAGCCTCAAAATTATCACTTATACAAATAGAATATATGTTACCATCACCATAACTTTTTTAATAATCTGTCTCCCTCTCTCACTCCCCCCCCCCCCCCTCTCTCTTATTTTATAAAAAAAAAAATCAATCATACTTGATTTCGGTTTGGGTGATATTGCACACTATACTTTTACTATTCTTTACACTAGAAGTTTTTTTTATATGATTACATATATAATGCATTTCTAATATAATTTTAATGTATTAACATGTAAATTAATTTAAATAGTGCTTGAATGTTTGAAATTCAGGTATAATATTTTTTGACACCATTAATAAATAAATAAATAAAAACGTCGATTGTGATACATTTTGAATTCAATATATTATACAAATTATAAGTGCGTTCTAATGGACGTGATGATTATATAACTACAACATTTTTAATACAATAATATATTTTAATACCGATAATAAGAGAAACAAATGAAAAATAATTATAATGCATTATGAATTCAATATATTATACATATTATAGGCATGTTTTAATGCAAATGATAAATATGTAACTAAAATATTTTTAATACAAATGTCTTATAAGTAATATATGTGATTTCAAATATTTCAGTACTATTTAAATTAATTTACGTTGTTAAAATATATTATATTTGTTGAAATAACAACAATCGAATTCATAATATTAAATTCAAATTGTATTACAATTATATATTTTATACTGTTTTAATATAATTGTAATACAACTTTTCAAAGCTTCGCATGATCAAACTACTACTAACTCCAACCAAAAAACAATTATCACGCAGGCCACCCAACCACAAAACGGCCATCAAACTTCTTTTTTTAAAAAAAAATTCGGTGCACACACCACCTCCACCACCGTACTTCACCCCTTCATGTCCTTCTTGTCTTCTCCGACACACACGTTAAAGTGATCAACAAACAACACCCTAACAATTCATATCGCCCATTGTTTCTCTTTGATCCTACTGAAGATGAATCATCGCCGGAGAGAGTTTTTCCGGCCAGATCTAAACCCCAACGCAGTTCTAAGATTAAAAAAATGAAAGAAAAAGGGAAACATGGATCATCACAGATTTTCATGGAGCTTGCCGAAGCTCATAATTGTTTATTGGAGTTTGATGAATTTTCGATTTGATTCATGTGTTGTTTGATGATGTTGGGTCTATTTGGTGGTGTTGCGAATGTGAGAAAGGAAAATGGGAGTTAAGGTGATGGCTGATTGTCGTTTTTTTTGCCGGAGATGCCATCTCTGACGAGGTTGGAAGGAGAAGGAGAGGTTGGACATAGAAGAAGAAGTAGAAAGACGAGGAGAGCAATTGGATAATTTAAAATTAAAGATAATTTTATTATGGACAGTTATTAAAAAAAATACCTTAAAAAGGGATAATAACTAACTTTAAAAAATTCTTTTATGTAAAAAAAATAAAAAAAATAAACTATTCTCTCCGTCTCAAAATAATTGTCATATTTTACTTCTCGAGAATTAGTTTGACTAAATTTTAAATTTAAATTTGATTAAACTAATTTGATATTTTAAAATTAAATTTTGATATTCAAAAACTATATAGAAAAATATTTAAAATTTTCTCATATCAATATAAGCCAAAAATAATACATGTTAAAATATTGATCCAAATTCAAATCATTTGAATGTTAAAATAATAAAATTATCACAAGTATTTTGGAACGGAGAAAGTAAATTATATACTCTCATTGTCCCAATACATGTGACTTACTTTCTTTTCAAGTTTATTCCAAAAATAATGTTAATTTTTTATAATTAGAAATAGTTTAATACTTATAATTCTCCTTTCACTTCATACAAATGTTCAAGTTTTATACCATAAATTTTTTTAAAAAAATTCTTTTCTTAAATTTTATATCAAGTCAAACAATATTACATAAATTAAAACAAATATTTTTATCGAAAACTTTAAATTCTACATCTGAATCGAACTAAAAACAATAAAATTGTCAGTTCGGCTTGAATTTTTGGTTTCGATTCCAAAATAATACACACCCATACCGTTCACTTCTTTCTTCTTCTTCTTTTTATATTATTTTTTTCAACAACTAGTCTCATCTGCCTGTTTCTGATTTGATTTTTTTGGGGGTTTCCTGACAACTATTTACATCTAGTGCAAGCTAAGTTGACTCTCCAGAAGTGTGATTGTCATTTGTTAACGTCTACTAGATTCATGTGGTTCACGGTACTGATCACATAAATTGACTTATTTACAAACGTAAATTTGGTAACAAATAATTTTGATTTTTGACTTATTTACAAACGTAAATTTGGTAACAAATAATTTTGTTTTCATATCTACTGTAGTCTATAGACTTCTCAGTTCTCACTACGAGTTTGATTCTTTGTCTAAATTTACGTACATTAAAACTTGAACTTAAAAAAGACGATTTAATAATACTCCCTCTGATCTATATTGATGTTTTTAATTTTTATATTTTTCCCAAAATAAGTATTTTTTTTACATAATTAAGAAAGTAGGAGTTTATTTATTTTTCAAATTTAATCTTATTTAGATAAATGAGTTTTTCTATAACAAAAAATCAATTAAATAAGTTATAAGGTAATTTAGTGGGGAAAAAACATTAATGCATTAAATCATGGACGAGCGCTACTAGAAAGAGAAATTTTTTTCATTACAAATTATTGAGAAATTTGTGTTATAAAATATAAAATCAAGATGAGCGCTACTAGAAATAGAAGTCCTTTTCACCGCAAATTAGTGAAAATTTTGTTGTGTTATAAAATATGATTTTCTCAGCCATTTTTCGCTGAATCAACTTATTGAGAAAGCACATGGTGATAAACAAATTCTCACTAAAATATTGAGAAAACTTTCTAATTTCCGTATTATAACACTACTATTTTTTTAACAGGAAAGGGTCAAATATACTCCTCTACTATTGGAAATAAGTTGATTATACCCACCGTTATACTTTCGAGCTAAATATACCTCTTCTGTTATACTTTCGAGCTAAATATATCCTCTCATTATACTTAGGTACAAATTCTCCCTTAATTTTAACGAAATAACACTTGAAAAACTCAAAATTAAAGAATTTATTCTTAATTTTAAATATCTGATTTTTTTAGAAATAAATAAAATTTCAAAGTACTAATTTGGATGTTTTTTTTCTTAAAAATGACATTACAAAATGCATTGCATAATTTTAAGTAGTAATACATAAATTTTTAAATACTAATTTGAGTATTTTTTTCTTACAAAATGATAAAAATAAAAAATATTGTCTTTTACAAACAACAGTATACTTTAGATTTTGAGATGTTATCAAAAATTCAGTGATGAATAATCTCGAGATGTTATCAAAAATATCTGCCAACTAGTGAATGGAAAAAGAGAAATTGAAACACATACTCTATATCTTTTACAAACAGCAGTATACTAGTTGAAACACATTGTTGTTTAAAAACATATCTGCCTTTATCATTTTGTAAGAAAAAAAGACTCAAATTAGTATTTAGAAATTTCATATATTAATACTTAAAATTATGCAATGCATTTTGTATTGTCATTTTTAAGAAAAAAATAAAATTAGTACTTTGAAATTTTATTTATTTCTAAAAAAATCAGATATTTAAAATTATAAATGAATTATTTAATTTTGAATTTTTCAAGTGTTATTTGATTAAAATTAAGGACAAATTTGTACCAAAGTATAATGAGAGAGATATATTTAGCCCAAAAATATAATGAGGAATATATTTAAACTATTTCTGATAGTACAGAAATATATTTAACCCTTTTTCATTTTTTTTAATAATTCAATCAAAATATCATATTAGCCGCTCAATATTTCTTAGTAGGAAATTTCAAATAGGAAAATGATGTTTTTTTAGTAGTAGAGAAGTACATTCATAACAGCTTTGAATAATTGTGTTTTTAAATTTTGGTTATGGCGACTTTTTAGTTCTTAATGTAATATCCACTTCAAATGCTGCACGGCTTTGAATTCAGAATTCTGAATTCAGACTGAAGTTGTCAAAATTTGGATAAATATCCGTGTGGGGAGGTGGGGACCACAAGCTGCCTTATGACTCATCATAATTAAAGGTAAATTGAATTAATTAGCTTATTATGTTTGAATTCAAAGAGCTTACTATTCCCACAGTTTTCTCCAAAAGTTGAAAATAACACAAGTACTACTAACAAATCTGTTTGACGTATCAATCAGAAAAAGTAAAAGGGAAACAAGAAGGTTGTAACTTGTAACTATATATGAATTACTACTAATTAAACAGGTAATAAAAAGAAAAAATAATACGTAATAGTAGTTATGATGTAATAAGGGGTATGGACTATGTATTGGGTAAGAATTTACTTTGAAAAATAATATATTTAACCTCATTATTATTATCTTGAAGAAAGCAGACTAAAGTATTTGCTCTTTTAATTTCCTCATATTGACAATATCAACAAACAACTAATTAGCTAACGTTGAATAAGTTTCTTTTTTGTGTATTTCTTTCCTGTAGTATCACGCAACTAATAAATAAAGGATAAAAGAGTGACATCTCTCTTTTTGCACTTTTTGAAAGTATTTGCTCCTATGAAAATTGTAAAATTTGGACTAGATAAGTATTGGACCAACAACAATATGTATAACTGGAATTATGTTCCTTTTGTTCGAGAGAAAATATTTATGAAAATATCTTTCGATTTTAAAACTACGTATTTGATTATATGATTTGAGAAAATTTATTGTAAATAATCATATTATATACTCACACGTGTACATTAAAAGTTGGGGAGAACTTTTTTTCATATTTGAGATTTTGAAAATCAACTGATACAAGAGCATATTGACACTTGGTTATTATTATCAGCACTATAAATTGTTTTAACCTTGCACTGCTAGTCTCTACCGTCACTTTCATACAACACATTTTGTTTTATTTTAAAAAGAAGATTTTCTATCATATTAGACATAAGGATAATATAAATTGAACCGACATATATTATACAAAAAGATTATACTAATATCACTTGAGTATAAATTTAAGTGTTTAGAGAGGACATTTGCTTTTTCTCGAGATGTAAATAACATATTTTTTCATTTGTAAAGGCTAAGTGGAAAGTAAATACTCGGATATGGGATGTCCAAATGTAAGCTTAGTAATCATAAAAATTCTTTTTAAATATATATTACTCACTATATTTTTCAAAGACATTAACTCAATGTTAATAAATTAAAGGTATAATAAAAAGAAAAAAATTATCTTTTTTTTGATTTGTCAAAATTGACAAGTAAAAAAAAAAATTAAATTAAAAAATATTTAACAAGTAAATAGGAATGGAGGGAGTATGTTTATTTTTTACTTGTTCACAATTTCAAAAATAATTTTCACGTTTTACCTTTAACATTAACTACTTATTCATGATAAAATAGTAATGTCAATTATTATTTTTTTATTGATTATGTCAAATTCAATTATGACAAGTAAAAATAAATAGAAGGGGTATAAATTATTTCTTCTCTCCATTTGCCTTCATTTTTATTCCTTTAACAAACCGGACTTTTTATCGCAATGGGCATCTCTTATTTGCACCATCCTACACCATTAAATCACAGGAAAATAAGCCATCACTTACATCCACGCAAAGGAGACGAGTAATATGCACAAGGTCACTATCTAATCAAAGGTAGGTATGATGGATTTTATTTCCTTATAACAACCGGTGTCCAAGATAGATAGCTTATGAATATCTCGACTAATTCATCGATCGGGTACGTGTTACTTCAATTAGTAGGTATCCAGTAATTTTGTCCGAGACAAATAGAAAGAACCACCACGTTACCTTGCCTTCCTTTTACCCAATTCATAGTTTACATCTATAAAACTAAGGTAAAAAGTCAGCACATAGAGCACACAATTTCAATGTTGATCAAAACACAAAAAACTAGAAACAGCAAAATTTCAACGCCGTACTAAAGATAGAGCTAAACTTCTTGTAAGGTTCAAAAACGTGAAGATGAATTGCGTCAACACAACTGAATATAGCGACAACTGAGAGAGACTCTGCCATCACCATGTCTTTCTAAGTCAAAAATGTCATGCTACAATATAATGAAGTTTCTCTTCTTTTTTCCAACAAGCTATTATTCCTATTTTTATTTAAAACTTAAGACTAAAGAATTAAACTAATATAAGATGAATCGTCAACAATGACGGATTAAAATGTAATCATTTAACAACAAAAGAAATGATTGGCAAAACCAAAGGGTGACAAAAACAGTGCACATGTAACTCTCAAGTTTGCATTCAATGACGCCCAACTTAGGATACTAAATCATACCCACATAGACCAAGAAACAAGCAAACAAATGAAAAAACAATCAGTGGAGGAAACAACCCCTTCCCCACCCTCAAAGAAAGAAAGAAAAAAACATGATTTCTAGATTTGCTTTCTCCGTAACTTTCAGCTCACTTTCCCTGGCTTTATTTTCCCCTTTTCCCCCTTTCTTCTCATAATGACAAAGTCCCACTCCCACTTTCTCATGTCTCTATTCATTGTGTAACCTACCCTTTTTTGACCACCAAAAAAGGAGACTTACGAAAAAGAAGAGAGCAATTCAAAGTGAGCATTAAAAGTGGTTCTTGACTTAGGGATACTCAGCTGAATAATTATACACTTTCTTTTTGGTTTTAGACTTCATTTTGGTGGTGGACCCAATTTCTTTTTTTTTTCCTTGGAACACCACTTTTGTTGAAGAATTCATGTGGCCGATACTGTTTGCCCCTTTAGGTCATCAATACCTGTAATCTATAACTACATATTTGACTATATTTATTGCAATTCATTCTCAGAATTCAATATCTAAACGTCTTCATTACCAGCAAATTGCAATTATTGTCCAAGACTTTTCTTCCCAAAAAGCAATTTTTGAAATAAATATTAACATCTATCTCAATAAATTACTGGTGACTGGTTGACCTTCAACGAACATATTGGGGAACAATGGAGAAACTAGCATTAATCTTTACTCCATCTGTGGTGCTACATGAATTATGCGGAATTTTTAAATAAATTACGTATTTGAACCTTAACAACATCACCCAATTTTTAGTCTTCAAAAACAATAACTACAAGGGGTAAAATGGGAAAAAATAATTTATACTGAACTTCTAAAACGACAAATAATTTGAGACAATTACTTAAAAAATCACGTAATTTGAGACTAATGGAGCACTAGTTATCAAATATGGATCATGCATGAAACAGTACAAAAAGAATGAAAGAACCAATTCTGAATCTAGGAGTTGGAGAGTGAAGGGGTTTTAAAGTTATTGGCGAGCTGCAAGTAGTTCACACTGCTATTGCCTTAGCATTATTTTACCCTTAAAACACAACAGTGTAATATTTTTAGGTAAAACAGTACAATCAAGACTTGCAAATTTTCTACTCCTTTAATTTACTTGTTTAAGCATTTTTTTTCTTTTTTATCAATACAAACAGCTCCAAAGGCTGGAAAAGCTGATGGATAATGTTTGCTCTCGAACATCTCAAAGTATAACTTGATCCAAATAAAGGCTAAAATTTGAATCTTTGTCACAACCTACTTTAGTTAGTAAAAGTTCATAGCTTTTAACTTTTCTTCATTTTCCAACAAAAAAGATGTCAAAAGCTCTATTATTTTCGCTTTAGATATCTAATATCTGAAAATTTCAGGTGCGGCTAATTCGAATTCAGGTCAAATAAATTCATTAATGGAGGAAAAAAGCTCAATAAGGCTCAAATAACCAGATGCTTACAATAGAAGCATGTACACTAAGATATGCCCCTTTATTTGTCATCTTTTTACCCTATAGTTATTATGGAGAACGAAAGAGTCAACATTCCTTGCCCATTCCTCTACTCTTCCCTCGACAGCTAGGCCCCTTTGCTAATCCTCAGTATCCCCATTGATAGCACCCTCTCTCCTTACTGTTCACTCATGTGAACTCCCAAAAGAAGAAAATTTTAGTAAATTAATGGCTAAAGCTGCACCTAAAATATATCATTTAATAGGTCTTCCATCAAAAGAATTATGATGGCTTCCTGATGATACAGAATACAGAACAGAGATAACTTGAATACAGAGGATTATATACTATTACAAAAAAGAAGGAAAGATGAAAAATTTACAGTGTAGAAACAAATCTTGCTGCCCATTTCATATTTTTTTGCTCATTTTCGTCAAATTGTCCAATACAAATATCAAATATGTAGTAATATAACAACATCTGGCTTCCACCTTAATTCCAGATCATATTCTATGTGGGTTATATATGAAAATCATACATCAGATGAAGCTCAAAAAGGAAAAAAAGATACCAAAAATGAAAGAAGAAAAGCACATTTAAGAATCAGAAGAACCTGAAACTCTAGGGGAAGTCACCGGAAACAAAGGCAAAAGGCGAGGCTCCGATTCTCTCGGAGTACTCGCCGGCGATGGATGCAAAAAGAACCCTTTTGTCGCAATTGCTTTCTCTTCTGCCACCAAATCTAAATTCTCGGTACTCGCAGCACTGTGAGGCGACCGGTTAAACGGGTCGGGTATGAGAGGGGTTACCGGGCTAAGAGCCAGCGCCGGAAAATCGAGAATGCTAGGTGATAAAATCTCCGGCGTCGCAGTTCTCGGAGAACCCGAAAATCCAGCAGAGAAAATGGATTTATTCACAACCCCAGGACCCAATGGGCTAATTTTGAAGTTCTTCATGCTGTTCCTTCTCTCATACAGCTTTGAACTGGATTTCTCCTTCTTGGTTCCAGTTTTAATAGGAGGAATCGGATTCCTAGTTGGCTCAGCCCGGCCCGAATTAGCACCAACCTTGGCGGTTTCAGAGGACCCAGTAAGCATTTGAACTACCTGTTTGAAAGAGGAAGCGTCAGCTTGAACGAACGTAGTCGGGTACGGGTTGTTCGGTTCGGATCTGGTGATGGGTAGTTGTGGTGGTAGTGGTGGGGGAGTAGAAGGTGTTGGGGTAGTGGGTGGTGTTGGGTGGCGGCGGTGCTGGTGGTGGTGTTGAAGACCATTGTTGTGGTGATGGTTAGAATTGCTGCTATTGCTACAGCTTGAACTGTTGGAGCTATGGCTATCTGGAGAAGAAATAAGACATGGGTTGTGAAATTCTTGAGGTTTTGGTAAGGTTTCCATTGATGGGTCTGTTTCTAGTGAGAGAATAAATCTTAGCTGAATTAAGGTGAACTTAATAAGAGAAGAAGCTTGAGAACAGAGGCATTAGGGCGTAGGGGTGGGGTAGGAAAGAGTTGAAGAATAAGAGAGAGAGAGAGAGAGAGAGAGAGAGAGAGAGAGAGATCAGATGAGCAGATGTAAGTTTGGCATTTTTGCATCACTTTGTTACTTTCTTTAGTTTGGTAAGAAATGTTTTATAGCAAAAGGAGAGTCAGTTCTTCTACACGCGCTACATCGGCGCGTGAGTAATACAACGACCATGGATGCCGGCAACTTCTTTAAGTGGAGAAGGCACAGGCCAGTGGTGGCACGACCATCTCCGCCCCTTCTCTATTCCCTATATTTGAAAAGTAAAATAGAGAATGTCCTTTCGAATCATTTTTTATTTTATCCTTCTACACTTTAATTATAGAGATTTTGAATAGTAATTATCTAAATTTGGAGAATTATTATTCATGCTTTTTATTTAACTTTTTGATTATTATATTATATATCAAATATACTTTGTATTATTAAAAATAATTTAAATATATTCATAGTTATACTTTCAGTTCAAATATGTCTCTTTCATTATATTTTCGATTCAAATATACTTTTCTTATTATATTTTTATACTAATTTATTTTTATTTTTAACTGAAAAAATACTTGACGAACTTAAAAATAAATAACTCATCCTTAATTTAAAATATTCAATTTACTTTGCAACCCCCCCCCCCCCCCCCGTCAAACATAATATCAAACCACCATGTTATCCTAGTGTAACTGTGAGTTTCTTCAGCTCTTTTTTTTAGTTTCCTCAATGTTTCATCTTTTATGATAGGTTTGTGATAAATGTTTGATAAATCTATGAAATGATGTTTAAAAAGACAGTACTACTTAGCTGGACAAATGTTAATTGTTATTGCATTATTTTAGTTGTATAAAAGTTGGACATAAGGCGGGTACTACTTAATTGTTCATTGTGATTATACTCTTTCTCTTGATGCTCTAGTCATCATTTTGAAATTCAAATTCCCAACTCTTTTATCATAAGTTTAAATTTTATTTTAGGCTTCTTCCAATGATTATAATAAAATCAAATTATTTTTTTGATGAAACAACTATTGCAGTTAGCTGAATAGTGGATGGATGATGGGTTGTATGAAAAAAAAACTCAAAGCAAAGGAAATGAGTTAGGAATGGATTTAATGGGAAGAGTTATTTATTTCTAAGCTCATCATCATGTGTTCTTTCATAAAAATAAAGGTAAATTAATACAAAATATAATGAGAAGAATATATTTGAACCAAAAATATAACGAAAAGGATATGTTTGAATCAAAACTATAACAAACGGTATATTTAAACTATTTCCAATAGTAAAAGGGTTTTAATTCTTGGTCGTAAATATTATAAATCATATAAGGTCATTAATTAAATTTCTATTATTTGTAATTCCTTTTTAATGCAATATAACATTTTTAAAAATATATTATTTAATATATACCATTTTCATCCCAAATTAATAATATTTCTAATATTATTTTAATTTTTATCACTTTAATTTTTATCAGATATTTCAAATAGACCATTTATGGAAGCAACGCAATAATCTTGAAAGTTGAATATTTATGTAATACTTGTGTTATCGTATTTCATTAATGATTTCACTTTTATTTAAATTGTCCATTAATTTATATATTATATAATATTTGCTTGCAATTTATGTTATTTAAAATTTTTAAAATAAAATATAATTTTATATTAAATAAAGAATTTGAAAAAAGAATAATTTTTTATATTACATGAAAATTATATATGGTGATTATTTGAAAAAAAAGAATTTATATTATGAAATGAAAAAATAAAAATAATAATATAATATTAACGAAAGAGAAAAATTTTCTTTTTCCCAAAAGTGAAATAAAAAATTGGATTGAAATTGATTATCGCATAAAAGAGAATATTATATTTAGAAAAAAAAAATAGAGGGTAGGATTGGAAACGCCTAAGTGGGCGGCGGAGAAAGACCAAAGGAGAGAAATAAAAAATTGTAGTATGAATTAAAGTTTGAAATGTTTGCTATTGACTTAAAGGGGCCTACTTTAAATTGCTATAAATATGTGAGGTGGGTCCTAATTCCTTGTTTTATTATTACAGTATTTGTTTCTATATTGTCTTTGGCTTTGGGGAAAGTGGTACACTAATCAAGGTTAGAATAAAGGCCTTATAATAATTTTAATATTAACTATTGATTCTTTCTTTGATTGATCCAAGTTTATGTAAACTAATCCAAATTTGCCTTGTGGCTAGAGTTCTTATTCCCAAATCCCAACTCACAAACATGAGCTAGGCTTCTTGAGTTTTAAAATGGCATTTCCTCAAAATTTGACCAAAAAATGTTGAAGCAATTGCTCTCTGGTCCATCCTAAAATCTAATTTTAAATTTTCTCAATGTTTACTTATTTATGTTCATTGTCATAAATAAAAATCTACTTTTACTTATTTAATTTTTTTATATTTAAAAAGGAGTATGCCCTTAATATCAAATTTTGTTTAATTTATTTTTAGCCAATCGATCCATAAATATATTACTTAATTAACTACTCCATCTGATCTTTTTTTAAGTGACTTTCTAGTCTTTTAATTTTTTTTATTCTAGTCTTTTAAATAAATCTAAAATAAGTGATTTTTTCTTATTTTATTCTTGTCTGATAAATGATTGGAGTAAAAAGTCTTTGAGGAGAGATAGATGGTCTTTTGGTAAATAATTTATTTAATTAATATTATTTATTAACTTTCTTAATTAATATTTTAAATCTTTAAAAATCATTTCAATATGACAGGAGGAAGTGACATTCTATTAATTGAATAATGATAATTTAGAAAATGAATAATTAATCTTTTTTGTTATTCTAAAAATATTTTAGTAAATTTATAATATTTTAAATGGAGGTGGTGTTTTTCAATTTCAACCAAATATTATCCAAATGTCTATATTCTTTCTCATTAATGATTCAGAATTGAAAACGAAGATGGGGTAACTTGCACTTTGCTTTCATCGATAATTCTTCATTCGAGTAAAAACTAAAAATATCAATTGATTATGTGAAATACAAGTCTCTTATAATAAACATAGATGTCTTGTCACTACACTTACTTTTCGAATGATATAGAAAAATATTTTAATTTTTAGTAAATAAATGTGGCAATGACTTCTTAGGATTAAAAAATTGAAATGCATAATTCATATTTAAAGAAATCAAAATTCACCATTACAAATGCTACCCCCATTTACTGTAATCTCTTAATGGACATTTGATGTATTACCAGTCAACTTGACCATTTATTTACTTTTAGTGAGCTCAAATAATTGACATATACATTTGATTATTAGCCAGTAGCTTTCTAGACTACCTTTCAAAAACACGTTTTAGCAAGTTGGCCATATTTTTGTTGACTCATTTGCATCTTGTTATAAGGTTTTGTCATAAGTAACAAATTGCCTAATTTCCCGTATGAAAATAACGGCTCATCTATTCGTACGTACTACAATTATGGGATTAATTATCTTTATCTCATCCAGCTAATACTTGTGTATATTTCTATAGAGAGACCTCTTTTTCTAGTGTCATATATACATGAAAAAAAATAAAAGTCTTCATTTTGCTACCGGCTCATTAAGAAAGAAAATTTTCCCCTACTTTACACTATATTAAAGTGTGCTATAACTTATTTCACCTAGCTAAAAGGTTAATAAATCCACGTTTTCATTGTTGCATTAAATTACAATAATGTACTAACTATATAGTTACGTTGTTTCTAGTTAAAACATCAATATAATTATATGCATCAAGGCTTTCATGGGAAAAGTCACTCGCTATTTTTATACATTCAATGTGAGCAAGCGTTTTCCCCCCAATCTTTATACTATGATCATCTATTACAATACATAATTATTATGTATTTATCATCTATTACAAGGTATTGGGATAGTAACATTACTCTACGTTCCTTGTTTTCATTCTCTCTTGAGAGTCGTTTATCACGAAGAATAAGAAATTATAATCTCAGAATTATTAGATTATTCCATGTTTGATATAAGTTTTGATTCTAAGATTAGCAATCCTTCAATTGTACACACTATAATTGTGGTTACTTTTTTCCTCGCAGTTCATGTGGATAACATTTTCGGATTTTAATCCACGGATTAGATTTCAAAAATGACATATTTCTCTTTCACCAAAACTCCTTCCAAAGCCCTTTAAGAGAGTCAGTTAAAATTGGAAATACAAATTTGTCCCAATTTAAGCCTTTATATTCCAGTGCCAGAGCTACATGTATTCATGGGTGTCATTCACATTGTCAAAAAATTACATTGGGTAGCGAGGAAAAAAGTTTTTTTTTTTACTTTATATAAAATATATTGACTCTCTCTAGCTTTTTGTTGATTTACTCATTTATATTTTGACATCTCCTTAATAAAAATAATCTTGGCTCCGTCACTGATATATCTCATTTTGAGTCTAATAAGTTACTAAAAAATCAAATCATCAATAATCTTAATATTATATTTTCATTATTATTAATCCTAAAATAACTTGTTTAACAATCAAACGACTCTTTAATTAATGTATATCTTTCTCTTGAAGCTTATTTTTCTACTAGAAACGTGAAGTCATAGTCTAAATTTTAGGACATGATTCCCCTAAATCTTTTTTGTTCACGAGAACAATGAGGCCTCCATCATGTTCTAAAATTTTCCATTTTAAATGTCAACTAGCACACTAGGGAATATATATAATTCGAAGTGAGGTACAGGATGCCCAAGAATATGTATTTTAGTGACTCACTCTAGGTCTCCACCTAGAGCCCCTCCCAAAATAAATTCAAGAGCATGCAAAATTTGGCATATGACATGACATACAAAACGGAAAGAAGAAAAAATAAAGCAAGCATTGAACTAAAGAATAGTGAATCAAATTCTTCAATATCTTGAAAGGCAATATGAATTTCCACAAAGAAAAAAAACGTGACCACCATTTATAATATCATAGAGCTGCTTTTAGAAAATGGACATTTTCTTTAATTTTGTGCTGATCTCACTAGAATATCGGATCTATTTTTAAACCTTATGCTAAGATATTTTTTTTCCTTTACAAAGTGCTGCTGCTATTACCAAGAAGAGTAAGAACCAATAATTAGAGTTTCGAACTAGAGGGTCAATTTTTAAGTAATTCCAACTTCTGAAAATAGATAAAATAAATAAAAATGAGTATATTGGAGGACTTTAATTATGAGAATTGATATTTAAATGTTAAATCCAATTGCTTTGATTATTCTACTTTAATAATTAAAAGCAAGTTTACATTGGTGTCGGACTTGATATATGAATTAACATACTTAATCCTCAGCTAATTAATTAAATTATGTGATTTTGATCTATTTATATTAGAATTATATTGGCCAGTTAGGAAGTCTCATTTTCAGAGAATGAGAGTTGTGAAAATGAGGATGTTGAGGTGGATGTGTGGACTCATTAGGAGAGACGAATTAGAAATGAAGATAATCAGAGACAAGGTGGGAGAGACCTCTACATGGGGGACAAGATGAGAAAGGGAGATTAAGATTGTTCGATCACGTGAAGAGAAAATGCACAAATGTCCCACTAAGGAGGTTGAGAGGTTGGCAATGGCGAGGTTAAGGACAGGTAAATATTGTCCGAATAACTGAATAAGTATTGGTGAGGTGATTAGACAAGATATGACACACCTTCAAATAATCAAGGACATAACCCCAGATTATAATAGGTAATTGTGGATGTTGAAGATTATGATAAAAGATTAGTAGGTAGTCGAGTGTTGTATCGGTTCATTCTAGTAGCATTAGTACTAATCTCGTTGTTTTTTCCCCTTCGGTTTATGTTTAATAGATGTTGTACTTTGTTTTAGTTATCACATTATTTTGATGTTGTTACTGTTTCATTTTCTATATGTTTTATAATGATTTTGTTATTATTTGTTAAATCTGTTTTGCGTCTTTATGTTAGTTTTAATATTATTTTATTACGAGTTATTTGAGTCTATGACCTTTTGAATATAACAGATCTACCTCCACAAGATAGTAGTAGTGTTATGTATGTTCTACCTTCTTCGGATACCACCTAGTGGAACTGCATGCAATGGTAAGTTGTTGTTATTGTTGTATTTGAACTATTTTTTATTAGTATATTATCCTGAAATATAAAGTAACAACACAAGATTAACATAACACATAATGAGCAATTAAATGATGAAATAATTAGTAATTTTGAAAATTTGTGAATATTCATAAGCTAGAGATCAAAAGTGCACATTTTAAATAATTTAAAAATAAATTATTTATTATAAATGTACTTGGTCGTCAGCTATCACAAAGACTAAAAAAGAAATTCATAAATAATTGAGGGGCAATGTAGATTATTTTCTTGTTTTACACCAAACTAAACAAAAGGATTTGTCTATTCTTGTTTCTTTCCTTCTATTCTCCTTTCCTTACTCTTCATATCCGTAGTTTCCAAACTAAGAGTCGCAAGTCACAACGTACGGGTTTGAAATGAATTATGGCTTTTATTAATATTGTAATGTTAGAGTTGGTAGCATTTTTGAAGAAATATAAAAATAAATATAATAAATTAATTTCAAAATATGTGGATTGGGAAAGTCATACCATATGAATTAAATATATAGTTGGTTTTATCAATGGAAGTACAAGTCTTATATTGAATTAGTAATATATATAAGAAAAACTAATTCAAAATAGAAACATCTTAGTAGGAATATGTAGTTAAACAAGGCATAGTCGACTTATTAATAACCACTATGAAAAACATTGGAACTAGTCCAAAATTAAAATATCAAGAGAAAACAATGCAAGCTTCAAACAACAACCTATATTTTAGATCTATTATTGATTTGAAAAAAATATAATTTCAACCTAGATTTAGTCAATTCTAATAGTCCTTTACAATATTAGCCCTCATACTATTCAAGATTAAATTAGACAGAATAAAAAAAATTGTAATTACTTTCACTAACAAAAAGTTAAGGTACTAGATCTCTACCTTGTCAAGTCAAATTATTTATATATATATATATATATATATATATATATATATATATATATATATATATTCACCCTAATCTTGAATTAAAAGAAGTTAATTATTCCAAAAGAGGAACATTTGCAAATGGCAAAATTAATATATGTAAAGGAACGGATTATACGTAGCAAAAGGAATCGTTGTTTAAGTGGAATAGAAAGTCTTTTTTTTTTCTTCAAAATATTAATAATTACCTCAAAAGTCGTTGAAATTCGGTGCCCCAAAGTTAAGAATAAGATAAAAAGTTCATGTGTTTTCTTTTTACGTGTTAAAAGAAAAGCAAGAATCAGACTTTTGGTAAAAATTTTTATCCATATTGGTGTTTATATTAGACTATATAAATTTATTATAAACTATTGATGAGGTACCATTGCATGCTAATTAATCATGATTAAGTGCTAAAAATTTATTCGCAAACATATATCATGCATGGTTCTATTAATTTTGTGTAAACATAAGTGAATAATTTTTTGAAAAAATTATCAAATTACACACCTTATATTTTTATATTTTTAATTATTTCCTACTATTTGTAAAAATTTCAAAAATCCCTCTTCTGATACATATGAATGATGCTGATACATAAGAATGATACTGATACATCACGATTTGATACATAAGTCATTTTCATGATACATCGTTAGTTGATACAAATCAAACACAAAATGTATCAGCAAAACATAAGTTTTACTGTTATTTTTGTTGTGTTCATGATATTTTAGGTGTTATAAGTTGGTTCATAAGTTTTATTGATATTACAATGTTTGGTTTGTATCAACTAGCGATATATCATGAAAAAGACTTATGTATCAAATCACGATGTATCAGCGTCATTCGTATGTATCAAAAATCTGGAAAAAAAGAGAATTCGGATAATTACTAAAAAACTTGGGATAAATTATAATTAGGCTTTTTCACTATGTGATTTAAGGAAAATACCCTAATTTTTTGCCGAAATACCCGTGGAGATCTCGAACAGTGGTGTATCACAACATATTATAATTAAATTGCAATTCAAAGACGAACCACAAAACGTAACATCTTATTAAGAATAAATCATAAATACATAATGGAGTATTAAAATAGTGAAAGTTATCACCACGAATATGTTAGAGGGGTAGTTAGTAAACTTTGCATTCTAATACGAAAATTTGCACAAATGTGAAACTTCGTGGGCTATTGTTTAAACTTTGTCTCCATTTAAGGTGTTTGAACAAAAATGATTTCGGCACTACAAATTACAAAACACGCTGACTAGTGAACAATTTAACAATATAGAAGTATGAAGATTGTACACATGCAACTTATATATGTTATATAACGAGTGAAATTCATTTCCACTCTCCAACTTCGCTTTAATAATCAAACGTTTTCCTCAATTTTGAAGAATAATTAAACTCCCCTTTTAATTCTATGAATTATATATTTTACTCTTATTATATCACATATATGCAATATGTTTTTATATTATATATAATTTATTTTTTTAATTTAGGTATTTATAACAATTATTTCGGATAAAACTTGCATTCTTTGTATTACTGTTGCTGCTCGCACAAAGTTAGCCGAATTTATTCTCCAGATATCGTCATTGTTTCTTCTCTGGGAAAAGAAAGCCGCCTTTATTCCATCAACAACTCAATCGATGAGACTTACTTTTCTTCCTAAAGGAAGTTAGCCGGAGCTGGTAGAAATGACTGACTAAAGATAGAGAGGAATCACCTCCATTTTTCGAATAGTAACACAATAAAGCCTAAGACCTGATTCACTAGCATTTAAGTTAATTAACATTATAAGTGAAATAATATTTTAAAGAAATTATCACAAAATTTAATATTATTTTTATGATTGTTATTTCACTATGATATGCATTAAGCGTGCGTGTATATGTATTTTTGCGTATATTTTTGTCTTTTTTCAATCTCTTACTTCATGAGTTTCATATTATTTGACCCTTCTTGATATGAATGTTTGCAACAAATTTTAGAGTAATGAAAATAAATTACAATCACAAGTAAAATATGAAGAAACACAATTTTATTGATAAAACAATATGGATACAAATCTGTTTATTCCCTTGATTCTTCTCTCTGAATAATTTTCGTCATGATTCTAAGACTTCTCCATAATTCGGGGGATGTTAGTAACATATTTTCTCAAGCTAAGATGATTTGGAGTTGATCTCCATGAAAGGATTTGTAGACTTTCTTGAAATATTTGATTATCAAGAAAAGTCTGACATATATTGATCTCTTTATGAATATCTCAAGAATTTATGGAATTTCTGAGATGCCTTTTAAGGAAATATAATACCCATTATACAGCATGAACTAGTGTTTAGGGTTGAGTAGCCTCCAAGAACCCTAATTAAAATGGTAAAGTCTCAATTGCAATTGAAAACATGTTGTAGAGTCTCAGAAAAATAATATCAACCTGTGCTTGAAGAATGAAGA
This sequence comes from Solanum dulcamara, assembly GCF_947179165.1. NCBI lineage: Eukaryota > Viridiplantae > Streptophyta > Magnoliopsida > Solanales > Solanaceae > Solanum > Solanum dulcamara. The sequence goes on from NC_077247.1 coordinate 47,693,611, forward strand.
CTGAAACTTGATTTTTCGTTCTTGCGTCGGACAAATGTTAAACACCGGACGTTTAATGATCTTATTTTATTGAATCACTCCTTTTAATATTTACCTGTAAGATTGTATATCAGTGGTTTATGGGCTGGAAAAGTTTGTGCATCTGTCGGACCACACAGGTCCATTCACTTGTACAGTTTCACTAATTCAAGAAGGCTAATTGGGCCAAGAGAAAAATGATAAGACAGATGCAAGATGCCTAAGAATATGTACTTATTTGTGAGACACTCCAAGGAAAATATAAAAATGTATTCAAAGAACATGTACAAAAAAGTGTTGAGAACCGTACTTATTATAACTAGAAATTCACACAGTATCTAGAAACAAAAGGAGAAATAAAGTTAGCACTAAATATAAAGAAAAAATGAATCAAATTCTTCACTAACTTGAAAGCCAAAAAATAATTTCCACAAAGAAAATAAAGTGACCACAAACTTCGTAGTGCTGCTTTCTTTTCTTAGAAAAAAGGTGAACTTTTTCTTTTGTGCTGATATTACTATAATATCACATCTTATTTTCATATTTATTTATTTTATATAGTCATCTGATTAAAAATGATTTATAAGGAAAAAAGATGAAGGAAAAAAAGGTTGTTTTATATTCATTTGGTTTGGTTAGGATTTAGTAATCAAGTCTATCAACTTTAGAAGAAAATATCGTAATTCGTGCTAAGAATACTTCTTCCTGAGTCATGTTGGAGATTTCAATGTAATTACTCATGTTGAAGAGAAGATGGGGGGCCAACCTTACAACATGAACAAGAGCTTTGAGTTCATTAGTGTCATAGAAGCCTGTGGACTCACTGATCTTGGTTTTCATGGACAACAATTCACATGGTGCAACAAGAGAGATGCAGATGCCAGAATATGGAAGAGACTTGACAGGGCCATGGTCAATGATGCTTGGTTGGAGGCCATGCCTGTGAGCACTCTTAATCACCTGGCCTCCACAGGTTCTGATCACTGTCCTCTCCTTTTGGAATGTACTGAAAGAGAAAGTCCTATTATCAAATATTTCAAGTTCTTACACTGTTGGGCTGAAAATGAAAACTTCATTGATACTGTAAGATCTTGCTGGGAAAGACCTGTGGATGGAAATCCAATGAGGACTTTCCATCAAAAACTGAAAAGAGTTTCTAATACCCTTAGCCACTGGTCTAGAAAGCAATATGGTGATATATTTGCTTCAGTTAAACAATTTGAGGAACAGGTTATACAAGCTGAAGAGAATATCATCAATGACAATTCTGAAGATAATAGAGCCAAGTTGAATCAGATAAATACCCAGTATATTAGATATTTGAAGATAGAGCAGTCCATCTTGAAACAAAAAACTCAATTGCATTGGTTCAAAGATGGAGATGCCAATACCAATTACTTCCATGCTATCATCAGAGGGAGAAGAAGAAGGTTGTTCATCCATCAAATCAGTGATGAACAAGGAAACTCTATCCAGGGTGATGACAATATTGCAAGTGCAGCCTGTGCACACTTTGAGAAACTTTTTACTGCTGAGGAGAAACAAATCAATGAAGATGTGATTAAATGCATCCCAAGGATAGTTACTGATCAGCAGAATGAATTATTACATTCCATACCTACAAAGGAGGAGCTAAAGGAGGTAGTATTTTCTATGAGTCCTACTTCTGCTGCAGGGGAAGATGGCATGAGTGGTAAGTTCTTTCACTCATGCTGGGATATCATTAGTGATGATCTGCTGAAGCTGGTGCAGCACTTCTTCAATGGTCACTGTATTCCCAGGTACATATCACATGCTTGTTTGGTTCTACTTCCTAAAACTGAACACCCCAACAAACTGTCAGAGTACAGGCCCATCTCCCTCAGCAACTTCACTAGCAAGATCATATCCAAGCTCCTCTGTCTCAGACTTGCTCCCATTCTACCTCAGCTCATTTCTGACAATCAGTCAGGATTTGTTAAAGGTAGGAGCATCTCAGAAAATATAATGCTGGCTCAGGAGATTATTCACAATATTAAGAGGCCCACAGTTGGGGACAATGTAGTGATTAAGCTAGATATGGCTAAGGCATATGACAGGGTCTCTTGGTCCTTCACTTGTATGGTCATGAGAAGGATGGGATTTGGAGAAGTCTTTATTGATATGGTATGGAGGATCATGTCTAACAACTGGTATTCAGTCATCATCAATGGGGTAAGACATGGTTTTTTTCATTCAACAAGAGGTCTCAAGCAAGGAGATTCCTTATCACCTGCCTTATTCATTATAGGAGCAGAAGTGTTATCCAGGATGCTGAATAATCTTAACCAACACTACCTATATACTGGATTCCATATGGAAAGAAAGGGTCCACAAGTGAACCACTTGAGCTTTGCAGATGATGTGATCATCTTCACTACTACAAACAACTTTTCCATGACTCTTATTACCAAGACTTTGAAGGTTTATGAAACAACTTCAGGCCAGCTAATCAACAAGGACAAGAGCCAGTTCATGCTTCCTCTTAATACCAATCCTGATATTATTGATAGGATAGGCAGGATCACAGGCTTCAAGTGCACACATGGTCCCATTACTTACCTGGGCTGTCCACTTTACATTGGACGACAGAGAATCATATACTATACAGGTATAGTGTCCAAAGTTATAAGCAAAATTAGAGGCTGGCAAAATAAAATACTGAGCTTTGGAGGCAGAGCAACTTTGGTGAAATCAGTGTTGCAATCTTTACCAATCCACTTGTTGTTTGCGATCAGACCTACTGCTACAACTATCAATCAGATTAAAAGCCTCATAGCTAACTTTTTCTGGGGGTGGGACAAAGAGAAGAAGAAATATCATTGGGCATCATGGGAGACTCTCAGCTATCCTGTGGAGGAAGGGGGTATTGGCATGAAAAATATACAAGATATGTGCTTAGCCCTACAGTACAAACAATGGTGGACTTTCAGATCCAAGAAGACACTATGGGGAGAGTTTCTAAAGGCTAAGTACTGCCAAAGAGCTAATTCTGTTATAAAAAATAGAACAAAGGTCAGTCTATTATGTGGAAGCACATGATGGCTAATAAAAGTGATATTGAGCCGCATATACACTGGCACATCAACTCTGGTACATGCAGCTTCTGGTGGGATGATTGGCTGGGTATTGGCCCCCTAGCTTATCATAACAACCATCTACCTAGACTCAACAATAGTAGAGTATCTGATTACATGGAGAATGGGGAGTGGAATGTGCAGAAAATCAGAAAATATGCCCCTCCTCAACTGGTGCAGCAGATACTAAGTACTGAGGTAGACCATTATTCTAACACAGCTGATCAAGCTTGCTGGAAGTTGACTTCACATGATAACTTCACTTCTAAATCAGCTTGGGAAATAGTTAGGAAGAAAAGAGCCAAGACCCTGATTGATAGATGCACTTGGCACGCTAACATTCCCTTTAAAGTATCTTTCTTACTATGGAGAGCTGTGAGATAGAAACTCCCCACTAATGATAAACTTGTCCAGTTTGGAGCAGCACCAGCAGTATGTTCTTGTTGTTACAGACCAGGATTGGACAATGTAGATCACATATTTGCTTCTGGAAATTTTGCCAAGCATATTTGGCAACAATTCTCTAGCTCATGGGGGATAATACAAAGGACCTGCTCACTGAGAAGCATACTGATGAAGTGGTGGACTGCCAAGTCCAGTAATGAGGCTCAGAAGCTCATGTTGCAGGCCACTCCTATCTTTGTATATTGGCATTTATGGAAGAATAGATGTGCAAGTAAGTATGGAGGAAAGAAATCTAGTACTACTAGAGTTAAATTCTCCATAGTCAAGGACCTTTACATGCTGATACACAATACTTTCCCCTACATTAAGTGGCCACAGAGCTAGAAGGAATTGGTTCCTATGCTAGAACAGTGTCAACAAGACATGAGAGTGACCAAAGTTATGTGGATCAGACCACCATCTTCCATTGTGAAATTGAATACTGATGAGAGTGCATTAGACAACCCTGGGAAAATTGGAGCAGGGGGAATATTAAGAGACCACAATGGTAACTTAATATATGCCTTTGCAACTCCATTGGGAATGGGTACTAATAACCAAGCAGAGGTGCAGGCAGCAACTATTGGCCTCACTTGGTGTCTTCAACATGGACATAATAGAGTGATATTGGAAGTTGACTCTGAATTATTGACTAAGTGGCTGAAACAAGACCTTAAGCCACCTTGGAGCATTCACAGATATGTTACAAAGTTACAATCCCAGGTCCAACAATTGGAATTTTTTCAATGCAAACATATATTCAGAGAAACAAACCATCCTGCAGATACCTTATCAAAATGCAGCCACATGTTCAATGATACACAACACTTCTACAACCTCCAGCAGTTACCACAGAAAACAAAAGGTTACATCAAGATGGACAAGCTAGGAATGGCAAGTTTCAGAAGGAAAACTCTAAAAAGAATCAAACTATCCTCTTGACTGATCTCATTCCCAATGTGTAATAGACTATTTACCTATATTTTGTTTTACTTCTTCATATTCCACCTAGTTATTTCCTATTGTAAGGGGAGAGTCTCCCTTGTTTATTGCTTCAGTAGAAATAATATCACAATGTTAGAAGTAAAAAATAGAGTAGGAGTGCCCTCTACACATCTGAACCCTCCAAGAACTTCCACCTATCATAACACTCAAGAGCATACATCAACAACAACAAAGAACAGCAACACAACATCACACACATGGATCCACACTCAACAACCATAAAAAAGGAAGCTTAAGTTCCAATTCTATTTAATATTGGGTGTCTCATTGTCCAGGTATCATGCAACTTTGACCCATGTGGTGGTGTTGCAGCAGATGAGCAACAGCACATGGAGCAACTACAGTACATCAACAGCAGGTGGAGGCTCATTCAACTCTAGGAGTTCCCTTCTTGTTGGTTTTAATTTTGTAGGAACAATGTTTAAGGACCAACAACCCACTATAGACCTGCATCAACTCAACAACATCAATGTCAATTACAAAAGCTCCATTACATCAGCAGAAGTGAAGGCCACTAATTATCATCAGCAGCAACCTAACATCAACAACAGAAGTCAGAGGAAACCACAAACACTCAACAAATACATCATGCAACACCAAAAGAACTCCAAATTGGGCAAGATTACAGCAAATACACCTCCTGTAGAGCCCAAGAAGTTTTAACTCAAATGGATAAATAGAGACGTTAGTCGAGCGACCTTGAAAAAGTTGGCCGACTTAAGTCTCTTAATGAAGCAAGTCTCAATTTGGAACTTCCAACTTGTGGAAAAGGCCTCCAAAAGTTGCAGGACAACCGAAAATACAGTAATTGCAAAGCCCAAGAAGTTTTAACTCTAACGAACAATTAAAGACGTTAGTAGAGCGACCTTGAAAAAGTTAGCCGATTTAAGGTTTGTGCATGTTTGTTTTTGGTCTTGCAGGCTTGGTTCTATGCATTTGCAGATAGTTGGAGGTACACTAAAACATGGAATACTTGGAAACATGTTCACAAGCCACAACACAAAACAAATCCAACAACATGCAGCATATAAGGAGAAACTACATGCCCACAATGGACATTCAGAACTACAGCACAGTTTTAGCTGTGCAGAAGTCCTGGAGGTACTTTTCCTCTGGTTGTTTTACTTGTGCAGGTACAATACACAATTGAAATCTCCAAGAACAAGGTCTACAGCAGGGCATGCTAGGACCTCTCTTTAGCCTCCCATTCAAGCGAACTTCTTCCCTGCAACATCTGTAACTAAGCTACAGCAGGGAATGAAGTGCAGGGTGAGTTGCACCATGTGGACCTATCCAAAGGCCTCCAAACTTTGCAGGATGGCAGAAAATAATATAGGGATAAGCCCCAAGAAATTTCAGCACAAACGGACAATTGGAGACGTTAGACGAGCGACCTTGAAAAAGTCAGCTGCCTTAGGCCTAAAGAGGGTGCCTTTTTTCCAACTTGTGCAAAAAATCACCAAATCTTTCAGAACTAAAGAAAGGGCTATTTGTGCATATCTCAAGAAGTTTCAACTCAATCGGATAATTGGAGACGTTAGTCGAGCGATGTTGAAAATCCTAACAGACTCCAAAGCACTCCTGGAGGTCCTTTCCTTGTTGCTAGCTGGTGCAAATTCTTTCTTGCCTTTGGTTGTTTGTTGTATTATTGTAGGTTGCTGGATTGATTCATCAACATGCACTAACAACAACTACATAGAAGACACCACAGATACAACCATCAACTCCAAGACCCCTGTCTGTCTAGTTGGCTTTTTGTTTTTCTGTTATGTTCTTTATGTAGGTACAACAACTGATGGGAAACCTTGGCAGAGGAAAAGCATCAACAGAGAGACAACAGCCTTCCAAGATAGGACCTCACCAACACAGCATCCCTACCCCCATACATATTCCATCCCTGCAACACCTGCAGCAGATCCAATGCTACCCAAAACTCTTGAACCTCCTTGCTCCTTTAATTGTTATGTGCAGGCACATAAGATACCCTCAAAGGAGCTGCTCAATCCTTTTGTGGAGACAACAAGAAGATGCCTACAGGTTTGCAACAACCCTCACAACTATCACACTTGTTTGTCTCTTTGTTTGCTTATTTGTGCAGGTAAACAAAGTCACAGACAAAGGGACATAACAGCCACAATTGCAAGGGCCTCACCTACTCCCACCAACTCTCCATGTATACATGTTGTATACCTTTAACACCTGCAACAGCCTACTTTTATCCAAGTATTTTGGAACTCCTTGACTGTTTTCATTGATGAGAAGACAAGAAGATGGAGCACCAACAGACACAATGCTGAGTATACAACCTCCACCTGGAACTCTTGGCTTGCTTACTTGCTGATGTGCAGGCATATCAAACAGCAACAATGGACCCTTCCAAAGTGCAAGGCACCTTCAGACATACATTTAAGCCAGGGATTCACCCTTGGAAATCTTTCTTGGTTTAATTGTGGATGTGCAAGTACATCCCTGATCAGTCGACAACACTGGAACCACCCAACCAGCTGGTCAAGTCAGGGCTGCACCACATACAAAATGCATGTTACACATACTCTGTCCCTCAGCTTCCTTAACTACAACCCCAAGAAAGCTGGCTGCTATGGCTCCATTTATTTCCTATCATTTCACCCCCCTTAAGCTGCTATTGTTGTTGCTGCATAACTCATTGGACCTACTTGGTACGATATAACTAAAAAGGGCAAAGATGAAAAGAATTTCCCCAACCTATGCGAGATAGAAGGTTCGTATACTTGTTCTTCTCAATGTAGCTATGCCTGAGTCGTAGCATAATTGAAGAGGACTAGTGTAGGTTACTTTCTTGTATTCTCATGGAAGGGGAGAGTCTCCTTCATTTATGCTTTCTTAGTCGATTTGTATCGGGAGGAGTCCTCTCATAGGTTTACTGCTTTCTAGTTATAGTTAGCCCTTTTTGTATCGGGGATGAGTTAACCGACCTTAGTAGGTTAGCCGACTTATGTACCAACATAGGATCGGAGGTAAGGTTTTATGTCCCCCTCCTTGTATTTTCCTGTTTTATTTTTATGTTAAGGCTTGGGGATGATGCTCAACCCCTGACTGTGCACGAGAGGTGGGAGCCTCGTGTAGGGTCTGTTCCCAAAAAAAAAAAAACTAGTCTAATTTTGAAATAAAAATATGAAAATATCACATTTAGAAGATTTCATATGATAATCAATAATAATCATTAAATCAACTCGATTCTTTATTTCTTTTAAATGGAAGATAGTCAAATTGATGTTGAACATGAGGCAAGACCTAGTCTAGTCACTGTTCCTTGTTTTCTATCAGTGGTTGAAAAATTCCGAATAACTTAGCTTCACATGTGATTTGTATTATATTAGGACTCGTTTAGTAATTTCAATTGAAGAAAAAAAAACCAATAATTTGATTTCAATTCAACAGTTAAATTATTTTTGGCTAAACATGTGATAGCATGATGTTCAATGTGTTTTGTTTGGGAACCAGAGAAATAAAGATAAAACACGGAAAAGATTAAAATTTTATTTCCTCTTTATTGAGATTCTTACCCTAAGATTTGTCTAAGAAATAAGTATATTCTATCTGTTCCTTTGCGGATTATAAGTACTACGTTATGGAAAGCAAATAAAGTAGTAACACAGTACTTTGTTGTGGAAAACCTCGGCTCATCAAGGATAAAAAAACCACGACCTACACCTTTGAAGGATTTAATTTCAACTTCACTAAATTCTGACCCTCAACAGTTTAAGATTGCAAACCTATGTAACCTAAGGAATTATAAACTCTAATTCCTATGAATCAACAATCACCCATGACTATTGAATCAACTTCAAGTTATGGATTCAGATTACAACTCTTGCAATCCTAGGAACTAACTCTAATCCCTAAACTTCAACACAAACCTCCCAAGATTTATGTTCCCAAGTCTTCAAGTTGCCCAACTTGAAAAACTATATTCCTACTCCAGTTTATTACTCACTTGATCTAAAAAGATTTTAAAATACAACTCGATAAAATGTAGTACAAGCAAACTTGACTTAAGAACTATAAAGCATAAGCCTATGGATCAGGTTCTTCAATCTTGTTTCCTTGCGTTGGCTGCACTTGAATCTTCAATTAGAACTCTCTCAAATATGAGCTCTCTCTTACTTGAATTCATTCTGCTTGATGCTCTCCATGTAAGTGCGCCAGGTTCTTTGTGAAAACCTTTCTTTATTTATAGACGCAAGACTTCTCCTTCTTTGAGTCGATGTCAGTGTCTTTTTACTGATTTCCTTTCATGGTAGAATTGCAAGACCTCTTCTTATTTGAGTTGGAATCGTTGTCCTTTTATTGTCTCCCTTTCCTTTCAAGAATCATCTTACTATATGCAACTGGACAGGTCATAATCCATTCTCCATCCTCTGCCTTAATACTTCTGCTTCGCGTGGTTGACTTTCTCCTAATCTTAGTTGGATTCGGTCTGAAAGGAACATGTTATAGCTACCTGTTCCTTTCATATGTTCAACCTTTTGTCAATCCTTAAAATCTTTTTTAATCTAACAAATTCTCCCTTTTTGATGACGGCAAGGCATTACTTCTTGTGTACATAGTAGCTACATGTTCCTCTTTTTGTCAATCATCAAAATCTTTTTCGAACTAACAAATTCCTATTTTTTTATGATGACAAACCATTGATTCTTATGTGCATAGCTCAACCTCTGTTTATGTTAGTTTCTTAAAGTTTAACAAATAAAGTTAACAAATTAGAGAATTAAGTTAGATCAATTGGGTTATAAATAATACATAAGTATGCATTTCCCATTTTTGACATCATAAAACACTGTGAAGGCATACAACACACTAATAGAAGCAAATTCGACACTCATGAACACTAAAACTATCACCCACACAAATACTTTAAAAGCAAGAACTCAATTAGCTATAGCAAAGCATTTGCACCAATACAAGAGATAGACATGAATCAGAAACTAAACCCAATATTAACATTCATCAAAAGCATGTACACCACAAATGTAATCAGAATTAAAAATAGAAGCAAGCACTTGTGATAAAAGAATTAATGTTGGAAAGTCAAAGGCTAAAGTGACTAGGTAATAAGAAAAGATGAAACATGACATGAGGGGGAGAATGCTTCTTGATCAGCTTAAATCACCTTTTAGATTACCAAAATTTAGTAGGCATCTCAGTTTCAAAGGCAACCTTGATTTATGCAAGCTCATCTTTGAGGCATTGTATTTTCCTTTTCCATGCATGCATACTCAAGATCATAGTTCGTATGTAGTTGATCCATGACATACTGGTAAATGGCACAGATGACTGTCATTTCAGTCAATTTTTCATTTAGTGTAGTGTTGAAAGAACTGGTTCGATAAACCATGTGCCTTGGAAGAAAAAGTTTAGTTACTGTTCGATCAACCCTGTGCTTTTGGAGAACCAATAATTCACTCATCTTTAATACCCAAAATCGATAATCACCCTGCCTCAAAGCACTTTCCGCTTACTAAAGTTCATAATCTATGTTGTACGAGCATCAAGAGTGCCTTTTATCCAAGATATTCAAAAGAAGGCGATCTATAATCATTCCTTTTACTATTTGTAGGCTCATTGACAAGCTTTGACTAAGAATAATTGTCACGACCTAGCCCCGTAGGCCGTGACTAGTGTCCGAATTGGACACTCGTATACACACATATTATCTATTTTCAATCGACAATTAAACACGATATAGAATTTATATGGGTAGCACATTGTCTCAAACGGTCACTTATATATATACCAAAATTAGCTATTTCTTGGGGAGTCTTAATTGTCAAAAATAACATAACATAATACGTAAGCCGACAAGGCTTTCACTCCGAATGTAAATATCCAAAAACATAAGCCATACTAGTACACCAGACAACATCTACATATAACCCACTCATGTGTCTACAGACCTCTAAGAGGATTAACAATAGCATATGACGGGACAGGGCCCCGTCGTACCCCTAAATACACAAATATATACATTATAAGGATTAGTACCCAAAGTTTGGGCTCCGAGATAATGGAGCACTTCAAACTCATTGAGTAGAATCCTAAGCTGACGGCTCTCCGAAATGAGTATCTGTACCTGCAAGCATGAAATGCAGCCCCCCGAAGAAAGGGGGTCAGTACGAACTATGTACCGAGTATATAAAGCATAAAATACCGTAAAGGAGATCACATCTGCAATAAAGATTCAGGAGCTAATCACTGTACCTGTGTCTTATGAAATGAATACATGCATATCATCATCATATATCATACCCGGCCCGTTAGGGAACTCGGTGTCACAATTATATCAATATATCGTTATATGTATATATATATCATACCCGGCCCTTTAGCAAGGGACTCGGTGAATAGAGTAGTGTACACTGATACCGTACCCGGCCTATTATAGGACTCGGTGCCATAATCATATCGTCATATCATCATAATATCATATTATCATATCACGTACCCGGCCCTCTAGTAAGGGACTCGGTGAATAATGTAGTAGAATCCATACATGATAACATACCCGGCCTATCGTAGGACTCGGTGAATAATACCATAACAATATGCACGAATAAGGTATCATTAGCAATCTTGTGAAATTTGATCATTATCGGAGACTTAATAGAATAAGCAAAATAGTCCATCATTTGAAAACCAAGACAATAGTCATTATTAATCACACCAATTATGGATTATACTAAAATATGAATTATACCACAACATGAATTATACCAACTAGGATGGCTGGAATCATACACATGAGTCAAGACATAACAATATAAATTTTGAAAATCAAAAACGGTAGCCATCCGAGTATATCTACGAATAAGAGTTTCTTTGGAATTTAAGCATACGTCATTCGTTCGTTTCATATGGATCATGCCAAAAGAAGAAAATATTAACTTTACATACCTTTAGCGTTTATACGTATATGTTGTCCAATATTGTCTCAACCTATATTAAAACGTTAAGCACTATGGTTAAGCTATGGACAAGAATAAAACGTAGTCTATCGTTAGTAGGTTATTTCTAAAAAAAATTGGACAACACCTCCCCTATACCGCTCACTTTTCCCACTTTCAAACCAGCCATATAATCATCAATCAACATCAACAATCCAAAATATTGACACAAAATAAGATTTATTATTGACAATAAGCCTAGAATATTTCCACCCGACTCATGTTACCAAAGCAGTAAATTCGGAAAGTCAAGTACCTCACGTTGTATCTAAATTTTGAAAATGAAAACGGTAAAACTGGACTTTATGACCTTCATGAAACATTTAGATCTCTGTCTTAAGTTTCCAATGCAAAAGAAATCAACTCAAAAATTATTTTTTACATAGAGATATCATCAAAATACGAACAGCTATACATGAAGGATTTTTCAATCCAGAATCTGGACAGAATTTGTCTTATGATTCATGCTCAGTTTTCGACCTAATAACAGCAGATATAGACTAAGACATAAACATAAGAGTTGTAGGTACGTGTATTAGCTTTCCAAAACATGTTTAATATCTAAAATCGAAGGTCTACACAATGAGATATTCCAAAATTACTACCAGCTACTCAATTCCAAAAACGGGTTTGAACATTCACAATCTTCATACACCTTTTTCCTCCAAATTCAAGAACAACAACTCATCAACAACATCAAAACAATATCAACCATTATTATACATCATCACTAAGATAATTCCATCTATTTAATCTACCTAAAACAACCCTTTAACCCATAACTCTCAACAAATCACCAAACTAGTTTATAATACTATTTTCTCCGTTCTAATCCGTTAAAACTCTAACTAAACTTGTTAACAATGAAAAGGAGACTTTAATATTACCTTAAATTTGCAGCACCACATAAAATCTTCTCCTTATTGGCTGATTTCTAGCTCAAATTGAAGCCAACGCGACGTACAACAATTTTCTCTTCATGAGCTTCGGATTTCGGGACTTGAATTTTGGTCGGATTTGGGATTTCTCTCAAGAACTCCCTTTCTCTCTCTCTCTGGAAATTTCCAGAATTATGTTGATCTAAAGTATGAAGGAATAGTTACAAAAAATCAGATTTAATTTCGTGGGTATTGGGCCTGACCCGAATTAGAATGGGTTGGGCCGAATTCACTATTTAGTTTGGCCTGTCAGACTTAAAACGTCTATATCTTATTACTCCGATATCACATTTCGTCCCACGACTTATGGTTGGAAAGATATTTCAATTATCTACAACTTTCATGTTGAGAGTTTTCCCAAATTCTCAAATTATAAAGAGGTTATGGCCTTCCGAAGTCAGCTTACCCGAAACGTAACTTTAAGAAAAACATATTTGATGGCTTCTATTTTGATTTGGCTTAAGGGTCCTTCTTGAGATGTATTTTACTACACATAAATTATTCATATAACTTGGCATCTACAACAAATCATGTCCTTTTAAAATTCAAAATTAAAAGTCCTTGAATTTATAATCGTTAGCTTACGAATAATCCAAAATGCAAAAATACGGAATGTAACATTCTTCCCCCCTTTAGAACATTCGTCCTCGAATGTTAAACCCGCCTCATAAAGTCTTATAAGAAATTTGGGGGAATAGTCTTTTTTTTTTTGCAACAACAAATAGTTTCATATGTCAATCAATATAATTAATCGAGAGGTTTAGATTACCTGTAGGCGTAGAAAACAAGTGAGGATACTTATCCTTCATCTCTTCCTCGGCTTCCCAGGTCATCTCTTCTCTATTGTTATTTCGCCACAATACTTTGACGGAAGCCACATCCTTAGTACGTAACCTTCTGACTTGGCGATCAAGTATAGCTATAGGGTTTTCCTCGTAAGAAAGCTCCTTCGTCACCTGGATATCATCCATGGGGAATACTTTAGAAGGATCACCAATGCATTTGCGAAGCATCGACACGTGAAAAACAGGGTGCACGGCTTCCAAATCAGATGGTAGGTCCAACTCATATGCAACCTTGCCTATTCTACGAGTAACCTGATAAGGGCCAATATAGCGCGGGCTAAGCTTTCCTTTCTTACCGAATCTCATTACCCCCTTCATGGGTGACACCTTCAAAAACACCCAATCACTAACCTGAAACTCTAAGGGTCGACGTCGATTGTCTGCATATGATTTCTGTCGACTCTGGGCTGCTAATAACCTTTCCCGAATAAGCTTCACTTTATCAACAGCTTGTTGAATCATATCGGGTTCGATTAACTTAGCCTCACCAACATCAAACCAGCCAATAGGTGACCTGCACTTGCCATATAAAGCCTCATACGGTGCCATCTGAATGCTAGAATGGTAGCTGTTATTATAGGCAAACTCAATAAGTGGCAGATGGTCATCCCAACTACCTCTAAAGTCAATAATACAGGCCCGTAACATATCTTCTAGCGTCTGAATAGTGCGTTCAGCCTGCCCATCAGTCTGAGGGTGAAATGCTGTACTAAGATTTATTTGTGTTCCCAATCCCTTCTGAAATGATCTCCAGAAGCTAGCTGTAAACTGAGCCCCTCTGTCTGAGATAATAGATATGGGAATCCCATGAAGTCTTACTATCTCTTTGATATATAACCTTGCATAGTCCTCCGCTGAATATGTAGTTCTAACCGGAAGAAAGTGGGTTGATTTTGTCAGTCTATCTACAATCACCCATATGGAATCATACTTCCGTGGAGTGCGAGGTAAGCCTGTAATAAAATTCATATTGATTGCTTCCCAATATTTTCTCAAGTGTTCTCTTAGTTAATTATGCCGTTCATAGACCTCCTCCGTTTGTCGACTCGCTTTAGTTCATTATAACGCACTCCAAGTTCTACTAGTAAATCGAAATTTCACCAGGGTAATATTTTGGTACTCCAATATTCTTTCTTTACCCTACTATCACAATCCGTATTCTGGAATCCTCGGCATCATGTGTAACTTTCTGACTTTCACTTGAAGGTCTTTAACTATCATTTGTTTTTACCTCTTGATCTTGATCTTTTGGGTTGGTTATCAATTAGTGTTAAGGTTCCTTCATCTTATAACCTTACCGTCATCCAGTAACCAGTAACCCACCTATTCTAATTGTCTCGGTTAAGTCATTTCATAATTTCCTTTACCCTAACTGGCAATATTTTAGGCATAATATCTTGAGTCATTTCTCTATTTTCGACTCAAACTTTTCTATTGCCCCTTTACTCAAATTTTCTCTTACTTCTCTTACCACATATACTATTGCAATCTTTATACGAATATGTTTAGGTGCTTAAATCAGCCTAGAAAATACCTAAACGTCGCCACGTTAGTCTTTATGCAGTCCCTATATTTTCTCTTACCTCTTTCAGTTGATATCATGACTCACCTATGGCTTTTGCCCCCAATACTAATTATATCTCTATAGTTTTGCCTCAAACCATCTTATACTTTTCTTTGATGTATCCGAAATATTGCAATCGCATTGTGGTTACTAAATTCTTATTCTGCTTATCAAGTAATCACTTGATATCACCCTTAGCATACCAATATTCATAGGCTCCATAACCAATCTTGTAGAATTTGTACGACGTGTATTCAATTCTAATCATAGTCTTTCCTTCTCTTGGCTTATTCTGCTCTAAATTTCTTATTGTACTAACACTCACTTGCTGTCTATTTTGTCATACTTGCATCCCTTCCTTTACTTACTATTAAGTTTTCTCATATTCTACCATATGAGAGATTTCTCTCCTTTGCTACTTGTATATCCCAATCTTATTAGCCGATAATTACGTTGCCAACATCTCAACCTCTAATCCAGTATAACCTTGCTATTATTTATAATATCTTCAAGCTACTTGTTACTATTCTCATGTTGTATTCGTCCTTTTTATAAGCATCCATCTTTTGATGTCACACTATCCAAGATCTTTACCAATAATTCTCAGCACTGTCTCAAATATCATCTTGGTTTTTTTTTTCCATTTATTGCCGACTTTCAAATTTTTCTAACTTGTTCCAGCATGGGATCTCATATGAAGTTTAGGTGTTCACCTTAACGTGTTGCAGTGTCAATTAATTTCATCTTACACTTATATTTTTCTCATCCACTTTCCCCCTTTAGGGTGTACCCATATCATTATCTATTTATATTCTACTCTATGTCCCCATTTCAAATTTTCAAATTCATGCGATTCTTTTCCAAACATTATCTCTGTCTTTCTTTATATCATCAATAACTTAGATTACCCATGTACGAAACCTTAACACAGTCACAAGGTGATGAGAATTCCCGATATATAGTACAAAATCTCGTCTAATAAATAGTACTCAAATGATATAATTAATGTAGCAATTCATTCAAAGCCACATTCTATTCATTCTAATCAGTAATTAGCTAGTATTTATAATCGTTTCAAATTCTCCATTCGGTAGCACTTATATTCTAGTGATCAGTGTTCCAAGCTTTCTTATAACGCTATCTTTATCTCAATAGATATAACATGTTCCTCTAGTAAACTCACAATACATCCGTTATTTTTGCAAATCTATATTTCCTATCATCTAAGGATCTCACTATTTTTCGAGGTGAAGTCACATATACACAATACTCCTTTATGCCTTATACGCTTTCACCCTTGTCGTGTACCCAATACTAACTTTTAATCTTACTCAAAATCATATCCTTTAGTCACTTTTCCGCTAGACTTTACTTATTTTCATAACGATTCTCATCATACTCACATTATATTCTGTTCTTACTCAATCCTATAGTGTAACATTTTTTAACCTTATTCACGATTCTTATTAAGGGTCAATTATACTCGATGGAGTAAGCGTACTTAACCTTTTTGTAAATTATCCCTTAGTATCACAATCCCTTTCGAATCATCCTAGCATTTCATGAACAACACATGAAATACATGATCCTGAATATTCCATAAGTTTATGTTTTTCATTCACCAGTTCCATCTCCAATTAATTGGTTAAGGACTAATAAAATATTATCATAAGGCATTCTTCAACCACCACCAAAAGGAAGCTAGAATCCAATGAGCACCACCGGACCTCTTAGTGCTTGATGCACCTGGTTTACCTCCAGGCTTATTCTTAAATTTTGAATGAATTATTTAATTCACAAACTAATTGTTGAGTGCCTTGTACTTCTCTATGGAAGTAAAACTTAATTATGAGATGTTTTTTTTTCCTTCAACATAAGCTTCTTTTAAGGCAAACATGCGATTGGAAGTTATCTTGGTTCATTCAAATCAATTCTAAATAGGCTTTTTCCGAAATAAAATTTTCCAAATAAGAATGGTGTCCCTTAATGATGACATGGGGTATTTCTTAACTCTTTACTACAACACAATAAATTTACCTCATGGGTATCAACCTTCAAAATATATTATGAACTTATGTCCCACTTTCTCTTTTTTTCTATTTTTTTTTATTTCTGAAAAAAAAAATTGGCCAGAGTTTCCTCTGTATTTCTTACTATCCCAAAATCTGCATGTAGAAAATACCAACAATGCCTCACAGGTTCAACATATATATATTCATATCATATCGCAGCCACACAGGGCGCCCAATATCAACAACAGTATGAAAATGATGGACTTACCTCTTATGTCCGACTCGAACTGCACCTGTTACACTTTCCTGTCTACTTTTTCTTTCAATTTTCAACTTTACATTTCAATCCTATTTCAATATGCTTACCTTATCCACCATACCTCTTTCGCATCATCACTTACCCGTATATTATGTAGCTTCCAATATCATCAATCGCTTTTTTCTATCGATGTTGTTCTTCAGCTGAAATCAAAAGATAGAAAAAAAGAATTTCATATCCTATGGCTGGGCTCTATCGCACGATCTTAGATATGAAAGAAAGGCAACGTCCTAAATGTCCTGTAGCCTCCTGTTTATAGATGTGGTGCACAACACACCGATAAACAAGACTCTATTAGACACGGTCTGTAGACACTCCGAGGATGAACTGCTCTGATACCACTTTTGTCACGACCTAGCCCCGTAGGCCGTGACTAGTGTCCGAATTGGACACTCGTATACACACATATTATCTATTTTCAATCGACAATTAAACACGATATAGAATTTATATGGGTAGCACATTGTCTCAAACGGTCACTTATATATATACCAAAATTAGCTATTTCTTGGGGAGTCTTAATTGTCAAAAATAATATAACATAATACGTAAGCCGACAAGGCTTTCACTCCGAATGTAAATATCCAAAAACATAAGCCATACTAGTACACCAGACAACATCTACATACAACCCACTCATGTGTCTACAGACCTCTAAGAGGATTAACAATAGCATATGATGGGACAGGGCCCCGTCGTACCCCTAAATACACAAATATATACATTATAAGGATTAGTACCCAAAGTTTGGGCTCCGAGATAATGGAGCACTTCAAACTCATTGAGTAGAATCCTAAGCTGACGGCTCTCCGAAATGAGTATCTGTACCTGCAAGCATGAAATGCAGCCCCCCGAAGAAAGGGGGTCAGTACGAACTATGTACCGAGTATATAAAGCATAAAATACCGTAAAGGAGATCACATCTGCAATAAAGATTCAGGAGCTAATCACTGTACCTGTGTCTTATGAAATAAATACATGCATATCAACATCATATATCATACCCGGCCCGTTAGGGAACTCGGTGTCACAATTATATCAATATATCGTTATATGTATATATATATCATACTCGGCCCTTTAGCAAGGGACTCGGTGAATAGAGTAGTGTACACTGATACCGTACCCGGCCTATTATAGGACTCGGTGCCATAATCATATCGTCATATCATCATAATATCATATTATCATATCACGTACCCGGCCCTCTAGTAAGGGACTCGGTGAATAATGTAGTAGAATCCATACATGATAACATACCCGGCCTATCGTAGGACTCGGTGAATAATACCATAACAATATGCACGAATAAGGTATCATTAGCAATCTTGTGAAATTTGATCATTATCGGAGACTTAATAGAATAAGCAAAATAGTCCATCATTTGAAAACCAAGACAATAGTCATTATTAATCACACCAATTATGGATTATACTAAAATATGAATTATACCACAACATGAATTATACCAACTAGGATGGCTGGAATCATACACATGAGTCAAGACATAACAATATAAATTTTGAAAATCAAGAACGGTAGCCATCCGAGTATATCTACGAATAAGAATTTCTTTGGAATTTAAGCATACGTCATTCGTTCGTTTCATATGGATCATGCCAAAAGAAGAAAATATTAACTTTACATACCTTTAGCGTTTATACGTATATGTTGTCCAATATTGTCTCAACCTATATTAAAACGTTAAGCACTATGGTTAAGCTATGGACAAGAATAAAACGTAGTCTATCGTTAGTAGGTTATTTCTAAAAAAAATTGGACAACACCTCCCCTATACCGCTCACTTTTCCCACTTTCAAACCAGCCATATAATCATCAATCAACATCAACAATCCAAAATATTGACACAAAATAAGATTTATTATTGACAATAAGCCTAGAATATTTCCACCCGACTCATGTTACCAAAGCAGTAAATTCGGAAAGTCAAGTACCTCACGTTGTATCTAAATTTTGAAAATAAAAACGGTAAAACTGGACTTTATGACCTTCATGAAACATTTAGATATCTGTCTTAAGTTTCCAATGCAAAAGAAATCAACTCAAAAATTATTTTTTACAAAGAGATATCATCAAAATACGAACAGCTATACATGAAGGATTTTTCAATCCAGAATCTGGACAGAATTTGTCTTATGATTCATGCTCAGTTTTCGACCTAATAACAGCAGATATAGACTAAGACATAAACATAAGAGTTGTAGGTACGTGTATTAGCTTTCCAAAACATGTTTAATATCTAAAATCGAAGGTCTACACAATGAGATATTCCAAAATTACTACCAGCTACTCAATTCCAAAAACGGGTTTGAACATTCACAATCTTCATACACCTTTTTCCTCCAAATTCAAGAACAACAACTCATCAACAACATCAAAACAATATCAACCATTATTATACATCATCACTAAGATAATTCCATCTATTTAATCTACCTAAAACAACCCTTTAACCCATAACTCTCAACAAATCACCAAACTAGTTTATAATACTATTTTCTCCGTTCTAATCCGTTAAAACTCTAACTAAACTTGTTAACAATGAAAAGGAGACTTTAATATTACCTTAAATTTGCAGCACCACATAAAATCTTCTCCTTATTGGCTGATTTCTAGCTCAAATTGAAGCCAACGCGACGTACAACAATTTTCTCTTCATGAGCTTCGGATTTCGGGACTTGAATTTTGGTCGGATTTGGGATTTCTCTCAAGAACTCCCTTTCTCTCTCTCTCTGGAAATTTCCAGAATTATGTTGATCTAAAGTATGAAGGAATAGTTACAAAAAATCAGATTTAATTTCGTGGGTATTGGGCCTGACCCGAATTAGAATGGGTTGGGCCAAATTCACTATTTAGTTTGGCCTATCAGACTTAAAACGTCTATATCTTATTACTCCGATATCACATTTCGTCCCACGACTTATGGTTGGAAAGATATTTCAATTATCTACAACTTTCATGTTGAGAGTTTTCCCAAATTCTCAAATTATAAAGAGGTTATGGCCTTCCGAAGTCAGCTTACCCGAAACGTAACTTTAAGAAAAACATATTTGATGGCTTCTATTTTGATTTGGCTTAAGGGTCCTTCTTGAGATGTATTTTACTACACATAAATTATTCATATAACTTGGCATCTACAACAAATCATGTCCTTTTAAAATTCAAAATTAAAAGTCCTTGAATTTATAATCGTTAGCTTACGAATAATCCAAAATGCAAAAATACGGAATGTAACATTCTTCCCCCCTTTAGAACATTCGTCCTCGAATGTTAAACCCGCCTCATAAAGTCTTATAAGAAATTTGGGGGAATAGTCTTTTTTTTTTTGCAACAACAAATAGTTTCATATGTCAATCAATATAATTAATCGAGAGGTTTAGATTACCTGTAGGCGTAGAAAACAAGTGAGGATACTTATCCTTCATCTCTTCCTCGGCTTCCCAGGTCATCTCTTCTCTATTGTTATTTCGCCACAATACTTTGACGGAAGCCACATCCTTAGTACGTAACCTTCTGACTTGGCGATCAAGTATAGCTATAGGGTTTTCCTCGTAAGAAAGCTTCTTCGTCACCTGGATATCATCCATGGGGAATACTTTAGAAGGATCACCAATGCATTTGCGAAGCATCGACACGTGAAAAACAGGGTGCACGGCTTCCAAATCAGATGGTAGGTCCAACTCATATGCAACCTTGCCTATTCTACGAGTAACCTGATAAGGGCCAATATAGCGCGGGCTAAGCTTTCCTTTCTTACCGAATCTCATTACCCCCTTCATGGGTGACACCTTCAAAAACACCCAATCACTAACCTGAAACTCTAAGGGTCGACGTCGATTGTCTGCATATGATTTCTGTCGACTCTGGGCTGCTAATAACCTTTCCCGAATAAGCTTCACTTTATCAACAGCTTGTTGAATCATATCGGGTTCGATTAACTTAGCCTCACCAACATCAAACCAGCCAATAGGTGACCTGCACTTGCCATATAAAGCCTCATACGGTGCCATCTGAATGCTAGAATGGTAGCTGTTATTATAGGCAAACTCAATAAGTGGCAGATGGTCATCCCAACTACCTCTAAAGTCAATAATACAGGCCCGTAACATATCTTCTAGCGTCTGAATAGTGCGTTCAGCCTGCCCATCAGTCTGAGGGTGAAATGCTGTACTAAGATTTATTTGTGTTCCCAATCCCTTCTGAAATGATCTCCAGAAGCTAGCTGTAAACTGAGCCCCTCTGTCTGAGATAATAGATATGGGAATCCCATGAAGTCTTACTATCTCTTTGATATATAACCTTGCATAGTCCTCCGCTGAATATGTAGTTCTAACCGGAAGAAAGTGGGTTGATTTTGTCAGTCTATCTACAATCACCCATATGGAATCATACTTCCGTGGAGTGCGAGGTAAGCCTGTAATAAAATTCATATTGATTGCTTCCCAATATTTTCTCAAGTGTTCTCTTAGTTAATTATGCCGTTCATAGACCTCCTCCGTTTGTCGACTCGCTTTAGTTCATTATAACGCACTCCAAGTTCTACTAGTAAATCGAAATTTCACCAGGGTAATATTTTGGTACTCCAATATTCTTTCTTTACCCTACTATCACAATCCGTATTCTGGAATCCTCGGCATCATGTGTAACTTTCTGACTTTCACTTGAAGGTCTTTAACTATCATTTGTTTTTACCTCTTGATCTTGATCTTTTGGGTTGGTTATCAATTAGTGTTAAGGTTCCTTCATCTTATAACCTTACCGTCATCCAGTAACCAGTAACCCACCTATTCTAATTGTCTCGGTTAAGTCATTTCATAATTTCCTTTACCTTAACTGGCAATATTTTAGGCATAATATCTTGAGTCATTTCTCTATTTTCGACTCAAACTTTTCTATTGCCCCTTTACTCAAATTTTCTCTTACTTCTCTTACCACATATACTATTGCAATCTTTATACGAATATGTTTAGGTGCTTAAATCAGCCTAGAAAATACCTAAACGTCGCCACGTTAGTCTTTATGCAGTCCCTATATTTTCTCTTACCTCTTTCAGTTGATATCATGACTCACCTATGGCTTTTGCCCCCAATACTAATTATATCTCTATAGTTTTGCCTCAAACCATCTTATACTTTTCTTTGATGTATCCGAAATATTGCAATCGCATTGTGGTTACTAAATTCTTATTCTGCTTATCAAGTAATCACTTGATATCACCCTTAGCATACCAATATTCATAGGCTCCATAACCAATCTTGTAGAATTTGTACGACGTGTATTCAATTCTAATCATAGTCTTTCCTTCTCTTGGCTTATTCTGCTCTAAATTTCTTATTGTACTAACACTCACTTGCTGTCTATTTTGTCATACTTGCATCCCTTCCTTTACTTACTATTAAGTTTTCTCATATTCTACCATATGAGAGATTTCTCTCCTTTGCTACTTGTATATCCCAATCTTATTAGCCGATAATTACGTTGCCAACATCTCAACCTCTAATCCAGTATAACCTTGCTATTATTTATAATATCTTCAAGCTACTTGTTACTATTCTCATGTTGTATTCGTCCTTTTTATAAGCATCCATCTTTTGATGTCACACTATCCAAGATCTTTACCAATAATTCTCAGCACTGTCTCAAATATCATCTTGGTTTTTTTTTTCCATTTATTGCCGACTTTCAAATTTTTCTAACTTGTTCCAGCATGGGATCTCATATGAAGTTTAGGTGTTCACCTTAACGTGTTGCAGTGTCAATTAATTTCATCTTACACTTATATTTTTCTCATCCACTTTCCCCCTTTAGGGTGTACCCATATCATTATCTATTTATATTCTACTCTATGTCCCCATTTCAAATTTTCAAATTCATGCGATTCTTTTCCAAACATTATCTCTGTCTTTCTTTATATCATCAATAACTTAGATTACCCATGTACGAAACCTTAACACAGTCACAAGGTGATGAGAATTCCCGATATATAGTACAAAATCTCGTCTAATAAATAGTACTCAAATGATATAATTAATGTAGCAATTCATTCAAAGCCACATTCTATTCATTCTAATCAGTAATTAGCTAGTATTTATAATCGTTTCAAATTCTCCATTCGGTAGCACTTATATTCTAGTGATCAGTGTTCCAAGCTTTCTTATAACGCTATCTTTATCTCAATAGATATAACATGTTCCTCTAGTAAACTCACAATACATCCGTTATTTTTGCAAATCTATATTTCCTATCATCTAAGGATCTCACTATTTTTCGAGGTGAAGTCACATATACACAATACTCCTTTATGCCTTATACGCTTTCACCCTTGTCGTGTACCCAATACTAACTTTTAATCTTACTCAAAATCATATCCTTTAGTCACTTTTCCGCTAGACTTTACTTATTTTCATAACGATTCTCATCATACTCACATTATATTCTGTTCTTACTCAATCCTATAGTGTAACATTTTTTAACCTTATTCACGATTCTTATTAAGGGTCAATTATACTCGATGGAGTAAGCGTACTTAACCTTTTTGTAAATTATCCCTTAGTATCACAATCCCTTTCGAATCATCCTAGCATTTCATGAACAACACATGAAATACATGATCCTGAATATTCCATAAGTTTATGTTTTTCATTCACCAGTTCCATCTCCAATTAATTGGTTAAGGACTAATAAAATATTATCATAAGGCATTCTTCAACCACCACCAAAAGGAAGCTAGAATCCAATGAGCACCACCGGACCTCTTAGTGCTTGATGCACCTGGTTTACCTCCAGGCTTATTCTTAAATTTTGAATGAATTATTTAATTCACAAACTAATTGTTGAGTGCCTTGTACTTCTCTATGGAAGTAAAACTTAATTATGAGATGTTTTTTTTTCCTTCAACATAAGCTTCTTTTAAGGCAAACATGCGATTGGAAGTTATCTTGGTTCATTCAAATCAATTCTAAATAGGCTTTTTCCGAAATAAAATTTTCCAAATAAGAATGGTGTCCCTTAATGATGACATGGGGTATTTCTTAACTCTTTACTACAACACAATAAATTTACCTCATGGGTATCAACCTTCAAAATATATTATGAACTTATGTCCCACTTTCTCTTTTTTTCTATTTTTTTTTATTTCTGAAAAAAAAAATTGGCCAGAGTTTCCTCTGTATTTCTTACTATCCCAAAATCTGCATGTAGAAAATACCAACAATGCCTCACAGGTTCAACATATATATATTCATATCATATCGCAGCCACACAGGGCGCCCAATATCAACAACAGTATGAAAATGATGGACTTACCTCTTATGTCCGACTCGAACTGCACCTGTTACACTTTCCTGTCTACTTTTTCTTTCAATTTTCAACTTTACATTTCAATCCTATTTCAATATGCTTACCTTATCCACCATACCTCTTTCGCATCATCACTTACCCGTATATTATGTAGCTTCTAATATCATCAATCGCTTTTTTCTATCGATGTTGTTCTTCAGCTGAAATCAAAAGATAGAAAAAAAGAATTTCATATCCTATGGCTGGGCTCTATCGCACGATCTTAGATATGAAAGAAAGGCAACGTCCTAAATGTCCTGTAGCCTCCTGTTTATAGATGTGGTGCACAACACACCGATAAACAAGACTCTATTAGACACGGTCTGTAGACACTCCGAGGATGAACTGCTCTGATACCACTTTTGTCACGACCTAGCCTCATAGGCCGTGACTAGTGTCCGAATTGGACACTCGTATACACACATATTATCTATTTTCAATCGACAATTAAACACGATATAGAATTTATATGGGTAGCACGTTGTCTCAAACGGTCACTTATATATATACCAAAATTAGCTATTTCTTGGGGAGTCTTAATTGTCAAAAATAACATAACATAATACGTAAGCCGACAAGGCTTTCACTCCGAATGTAAATATCCAAAAACATAAGCCATACTAGTACACCAGACAACATCTACATACAACCCACTCATGTGTCTACAGACCTCTAAGAGGATTAACAATAGCATATGACGGGACAGGGCCCCGTCGTACCCCTAAATACACAAATATATACATTATAAGGATTAGTACCCAAAGTTTGGGCTCCGAGATAATGGAGCACTTCAAACTCATTGAGTAGAATCCTAAGCTAACGGCTCTCCGAAATGAGTATCTGTACCTGCAAGCATGAAATGCAGCCCCCCGAAGAAAGGGGGTCAGTACGAACTATGTACCGAGTATATAAAGCATAAAATACCGTAAAGGAGATCACATCTGCAATAAAGATTCAGGAGCTAATCACTGTACCTGTGTCTTATGAAATGAATACATGCATATCATCATCATATATCATACCCGGCCCGTTAGGGAACTCGGTGTCACAATTATATCAATATATCGTTATATGTATATATATATCATACCCGGCCCTTTAGCAAGGGACTCGGTGAATAGAGTAGTGTACACTGATACCGTACCCGGCCTATTATAGGACTCGGTGCCATAATCATATCGTCATATCATCATAATATCATATTATCATATCACGTACCCGGCCCTCTAGTAAGGGACTCGGTGAATAATGTAGTAGAATCCATACATGATAACATACCCGGCCTATCGTAGGACTCGGTGAATAATACCATAACAATATGCACGAATAAGGTATCATTAGCAATCTTGTGAAATTTGATCATTATCGGAGACTTAATAGAATAAGCAAAATAGTCCATCATTTGAAAACCAAGACAATAGTCATTATTAATCACACCAATTATGGATTATACTAAAATATGAATTATACCACAACATGAATTATACCAACTAGGATGGCTGGAATCATACACATGAGTCAAGACATAACAATATAAATTTTGAAAATCAAGAACGGTAGCCATCCGAGTATATCTACGAATAAGAGTTTCTTTGGAATTTAAGCATACGTCATTCGTTCGTTTCATATGGATCATGCCAAAAGAAGAAAATATTAACTTTACATACCTTTAGCGTTTATACGTATATGTTGTCCAATATTGTCTCAACCTATATTAAAACGTTAAGCACTATGGTTAAGCTATGGACAAGAATAAAACGTAGTCTATCGTTAGTAGGTTATTTCTAAAAAAAATTGGACAACACCTCCCCTATACCGCTCACTTTTCCCACTTTCAAACCAGCCATATAATCATCAATCAACATCAACAATCCAAAATATTGACACAAAATAAGATTTATTATTGACAATAAGCCTAGAATATTTCCACCCGACTCATGTTACCAAAGCAGTAAATTCGGAAAGTCAAGTACCTCACGTTGTATCTAAATTTTGAAAATGAAAACGGTAAAACTGGACTTTATGACCTTCATGAAACATTTAGATCTCTGTCTTAAGTTTCCAATGCAAAAGAAATCAACTCAAAAATTATGTTTTACAAAGAGATATCATCAAAATACGAACAGCTATACATGAAGGATTTTTCAATCCAGAATCTGGACAGAATTTGTCTTATGATTCATGCTCAGTTTTCGACCTAATAACAGCAGATATAGACTAAGACATAAACATAAGAGTTGTAGGTACGTGTATTAGCTTTCCAAAACATGTTTAATATCTAAAATCGAAGGTCTACACAATGAGATATTCCAAAATTACTACCAGCTACTCAATTCCAAAAACGGGTTTGAACATTCACAATCTTCATACACCTTTTTCCTCCAAATTCAAGAACAACAACTCATCAACAACATCAAAACAATATCAACCATTATTATACATCATCACTAAGATAATTCCATCTATTTAATCTACCTAAAACAACCCTTTAACCCATAACTCTCAACAAATCACCAAACTAGTTTATAATACTATTTTCTCCGTTCTAATCCGTTAAAACTCTAACTAAACTTGTTAACAATGAAAAGGAGACTTTAATATTGCCTTAAATTTGCAGCACCACATAAAATCTTCTCCTTATTGGCTGATTTCTAGCTCAAATTGAAGCCAACGCGACGTACAACAATTTTCTCTTCATGAGCTTCGGATTTCGGGACTTGAATTTTGGTCGGATTTGGGATTTCTCTCAAGAACTCCCTTTCTCTCTCTCTCTGGAAATTTCCAGAATTATGTTGATCTAAAGTATGAAGGAATAGTTACAAAAAATCAGATTTAATTTCGTGGGTATTGGGCCTGACCCGAATTAGAATTGGGTTGGGCCG
This sequence comes from Solanum dulcamara, assembly GCF_947179165.1. Taxonomy (NCBI): domain Eukaryota; kingdom Viridiplantae; phylum Streptophyta; class Magnoliopsida; order Solanales; family Solanaceae; genus Solanum; species Solanum dulcamara. Next base: position 47,721,075 of record NC_077247.1, read on the forward strand.
AATTCACTATTTAGTTTGGCCTGTCAGACTTAAAACGTCTATATCTTATTATTCCGATATCACATTTCGTCCCACGACTTATGGTTGGAAAGATATTTCAATTATCTACAACTTTCATGTTGAGAGTTTTCCCAAATTCTCAAATTATAAAGAGGTTATGGCCTTCCGAAGTCAGCTTACCCGAAACGTAACTTTAAGAAAAACATATTTGATGGCTTCTATTTTGATTTGGCTTAAGGGTCCTTCTTGAGATGTATTTTACTACACATAAATTATTCATATAACTTGGCATCTACAACAAATCATGTCCTTTTAAAATTCAAAATTAAAAGTCCTTGAATTTATAATCGTTAGCTTACGAATAATCCAAAATGCAAAAATACGGAATGTAACAATAATTTTGGGAGGAACACGTCCTTTTTTTGTGATCATTTTGAAAGATACACACCTTTGCATGTTATATTATTTTCATCAACCACAATCTTCTCATCTACAATTCAATAGGATTAACAGAAGGAACAACAATTGTTTTTTCAGCATCATCCTTTGTAGACTAACATGTTCACCCAATATGTTTCCTAGATGTGATACTACCAGATGCAGCACCATCCATAATAATTTATGATATCAATACTAGATCTCTATCTATATGGATCCCAATAGAAGAACTAGGTTTGACTGAGGGGTCCCCCATGATTCCCCTTCACGAGATGCACTTAAATTGGGGTCTCCAGAGTGTTCTCCCTTACAATGTGCATCCTTTATGACTTTCTCAGATCTTTAAATTCACCAAATACAAATTTCCTCAAAGAATTAGCACTACCTAATTTCCATACCACATCATCTAATTCATAAAGCACCAAAGTAAAGGCGTCATCCACTGAAGCAACTTCACCCACAACCTGAAGATGCCATCAAGGTGAGACGCTCCAAGAGTGTCAATAAGAAACATATATAGTAATCCATCAGTACAGATCAATTTCTTGAAGAACATTAGTTTCATAATTTTTCAGACAAAAATAGATAAGATAGTAAGAAGATTTCTCAATTATGAAATTCCTCAAAAAGAAGGGTTTGAGGTATGGAAACAGATTAAGAAGAGGATAAAAAGGACCTTAATGAGATAGTAGTTTGATAGTAGTGAGAGTCGTTTGAGAGAAAGGGTTTTATTTTGGGTAGAGGTCTAATTTAATACATTGACGAATTTTGTCATAAAGACTCGTCTTTTGATGGGATCATTTTTCCTTTCTAGAGAATGAAATCAAGAGAGCATAGAGAATGAATGATTACCTTCTTGGGACAAGTACTAGGAACAGGTTCAATTGCATTGTTTTTATATTTAATTATGAACAATTATAGTGCACATAACTTAGATCTCTAGATAAAGCTGAATTATGCTCCAGTTTTGTTATGGCATTGTCTTGTGATAGATGCAAATACAACGTTATGGTACATGAATAGCTTGAACTTAAAAGCATTATAGGGACACACAAATTAATGTACAAGATTGAACATAAAATTAAAATCAGAGTGCAATATATACAATGTTCGTTAGCCGATTACTAAGGGATACTTGTGTGGTCTTAATCATCCCCAATTCCAATCTGTTACATTCAAGGTATTCCCTTTTCAGTGCCTCAGTAAAACATCAACTAGTTATTTATCTGTGGCATAAAAATTCATGGAGATTTTCATCTTCCACATTATTCTTAAGCAATGATGTCTGATCTCAATGTGCTTTATCCTTTTATGCTGAACTGAATTTCTGGCCATGTTGATAACACTTGTATTGTCATAGATGATTGGGAACAACTATGTTCACCCTAAAATTCTTTGTTGTTTGATCCAGAGAGATTTTGCACATGAGGAATATAATGTCGCATAATTTTGCCTCTTTATTTCCCAAAAGATCAGATATGATCCCAAGAATTGTGCAATATCTATGGTGATTTTATATCTATTAAGTAACCTACATAATCAGCATATGCATAGCCTACAAGCTCAAAGTTGTTACCTTTTGGATACCACAATCCGAAGTCAGTCATTTTCTTTAAATACCTTAGGTTTCTTTTGACTACCTTCAAGTGAGGTTACTTAGAATTTTTTTGAAATCTAGCATATTGGCCCAAACTGAATATCATATCATGCAATCTGATAGGTAGATATAAGAGAGATTTAATTCATCCTCTATGCAATTTCGGCTCTACTGTTGTACTTGTTCCTTCCAAACCTAACTTTATTTTTGTAGTGAAGAAGGTGACTATCACTTTTGCATCTTTTTTGGTGTCAGATACACCATAGGCGAGATATAGTTGTTTCACCTGTTTCTACATAATTGATTCAGAGATCCTTGGTAACATTCATCATCATCCTATATTTCCAATCTCTTTGATTTAACCCCTTTCTTGTTTTTGTTTTTTTCACCTCCAAATAACTATCATTCTACCCTTTTCTTCTACAAGTGAGAGGAGATTCCTCTTATTTTCAGTTATCTGTCTTAAGCAAGCACTATTCATGTATCAATCTTCCTTGCTTTCTCTCACTTTTTCTGTTAATTTAGAGGTTAGATTTAGAAATTCAAACTAGCTTGGGTCCTTTTTTTCGAACAAAATGATGAATAAGATATCTGTTTATTCAGATTGGTAAGTTATTTTTAGGTTTTATCTTTTGCACGTACCGGTTACTTTGATGTGGTTTAATTATGATTGTTCTTTTTATGACAATTCTTTCTGTTATGTTGGTTCTAGATTTAAGACAGGAGATCCTTGAATGACCAATATTACCGCATAGTTTACAAAGATTAGAGGTCTTGTTAGTATTTTTTTTTCAAAACCTATTATATTTTTTATACTGCGTGTGTTATTACTGAGTTGAGTTACAACCATAGAAGACTGAGTCCATTTATTTGCCCTCTCAAACTCATATTTAGTTCTAGCTAATTCAAGATTCATCCGCCATCTTATTCCTTTTCTTCGTTCTTTTCTTTATTTAACGTAGGTATTTTTTTATAGTTCACACCTTATTAAAAAAATTCTTGAAGTTCCTGCTAATCAAGGCTATGTCCTCATCATCTAGATCAGATTCATCACTTTCAATTGCCTTGAGGGCAAGGCTCTTATCTTTATTTCCTTCGCTCCTTTTAGGGTTATCAACATTCATCTCAAAATTCTTTAGATTCCCAACAAGCTCATCTAGTGTCATTTTGTCAGATCCTTAGCTTCTCAGATTGCTGTGACTTTTATCTCCCATGACCTAGGCAGAGTCCTGAATACCTTGTCAACCTGTTCCTCAGTAGTATATATACTTTTCCCAAAGACACCAGTTCATTTGGCACTATAGTAAATTTTGTGATCATATCCTGAAGTAATTTCCCATTCTTCATGAAGGCTTCATATTGAGTGCATAGTCTGCATTTATGAATTTTCTAACTTGAGTAGTTTCTTCACACGTATTAACCAGTGTGTCCCATATTTTATTTGCAGTGGTACATCTAGAGATGCGATTGAACTCGTCAGGTCCGAGTCCACATACAAGAATGCACTTGGCTTTAGCATTCGTTTTGAGCATTCTATAATCGGCTTCTCCACATTGAGCCTTGAGCTTTGCGATGTTGTTTCCTTCAATGTTCTTCATCATAAGAATCAGAGGACTATCAGTAACTATGATCCATAATTCATAGTCCTGAGCTTGAAGAAAGTCTTTCATTCGTGTCTTCCACCATAAGTAGTATTGTCCATTAAATAGAGGTGGTCTGTTGATGTGTTGTCCTTCACTATGTCCAAGAGGAGGTGCAGAATTCATAGTGAACTTACCTTGAATGGTCAGACTCTTGTTGAGATAACCTACTCTGATACCAATTGTTAAAATTCTTATTACCCCCGGATTTGTCTAAAGAACAAGTATATTCTATCTATTCCTTTGCGGATTATAAGAACTACGTTATGAAAAGCAAATAAAGTAGTAATACAATACTTTATCATGGAAAACCCCGACTCATAAAGGGTAAAAAATCACGACCTACACCTCTGTAGGGTTTAACTTCAACTTCACTAAACTTTAAGCCTCAACAATTTAAGATTACAAACTTATGTGACCTAAGGAATTATAAACTCTAATTCCTATGAATCAACAATCATTCGTGACTGTTGAATCAACTTCAAGTTATGATTTCAAATTATAACTCTTGCAATCCTAGGAACTAACCCTAATCCCTAAACTTCAACACAAACCTCCCAAGGTTTATGTTCCCAAGTCTTCAAGTTGCCAGTTCCTCATTTTGTCAATCATCAAAATCTTTCTCAATCTAACACTCTTGTTTGGTTTGATGAGAAAATGTTGTAAGATACTTGCAATCTCAATTTATGTGTCGCTATTTAACTAGAAACAAAATTTAAGAAAGCAAAAAATAATTAAAATTTTAATCTAAAATAACCGTTAAATATTTGTGTCACTACGAATCATTTTCCTAGGATAAATTTAAAATTAAGTTATTTAAAATTATTTAAGGTAACTTTTCTTTTTATAACTATTCAAAAACAAAGGTATATTACATAAATTAGATTAGAGAAAAAGAATAACAAAATAGAGAAGTCATTTTCCTAAACCCACAATTTTAAACTAATAAATTTCTTCTTCTATTGCATTGCCGGCTTGATTTATGTTGTTAGACGTTAGGTTTGTACAAGTTTATTCGTGGGCTGGGAATCCTGTCCACGATTTGCAAGGGCATAATAGGCCCAATGTTAACATTTGGGCGGAATCTTAATATAAGCCTATGCTTGAACGATGCACTCATGGGTCAGATCTCTCTAGGTTCTTTGGGCTTTAGAGTAAGAAAATGGGGAAATTATCTAAGGAAAAATTATTTGATTGAGTGCTTTTTAAAAATTAATTATCGATTTTAGTGATATTTTTTATTTATTACCATTTATAGCAATATATAGAAATACTATGATAAACCTACACTTGTATTAAAAGTGAATTATGCATACAATATAAATGTATTATAAGTGTTTTAAAATATATATTATGTTTGTGTAGTAAGAAACTAATATAATGTATTATAAATCAATTAAAATATGTAATAAATATATTATCCATCTATAAAACTTGTATTATATATGTTTTATAAATAGTTCTCTGCAATATGTATTAAAATTGTATTATAAATGTATTATAAGTGTTTACTGAAAAAAAATATTTATTGCTATAAATGGTAATATTTTCTTAATATTGTATATTTATGTAAATTTCCCATTATCTAATTACACAAATATTTAAATTTCCCATTATCTAATTACACAAATATTTTTACTATGTTTATTAGGAGAACTTACATAAACCCCACTAGTTTATGAGTTAATTACTTAGATACACACTACTTTACAATATTACATATTTTATGAATTTTTTGTGCGTCCAGATACATTCAGATATGTCCAGACATGCATATCTCCAAATACATGGGATCAAAATTAGATGTAATTGATTTTAGATACATTGTATCCAACTGAATTCACATGTATCTATGATACATAACAAATCTCTCTCGCCTCCCTTGCCCCTCTCCCATCTTGCTCGCCACTCTCTCTTATAATTAGTGTATCTAGTGTGATTTGCATGTATCTGGATACATAGGAACCTTGCTCGCCTCTCTCCCTATTTAATGTATCTGGTAGCAAAAATGCATTTAAATAAGTGTATCTTCCTCTATATATTGTAGGAAACTCTTAATTAATGGTAAGATACGTAATATTTTGAAAATATTGATAATAATAATAAACATGGTAGTAAAATATATGTAATTATGTATTTTTTCCTATTTATTAATTCTTCATATAGTTGGAAATTATCACATATCATCAAACTAATTATTTATACCAGTTTTTAAGTTAAATACACCTAGATACATGTATTTTTACTATCAGATACACTTAACATAGGGAAAAAGGCAAGCGAAATAGGAGAGAAGCGAGCGAGAGATTCAGTGTATCTCAAATACATGTGAATCACATTATATACATGTATATGGGATACTAAATATATTCTGAAATACAAATACTTAGGGAGAAAGGCAAGCAAGATAGGAGAAGGCAAGCAAGAGAGTCATTGCATCTAGATATATGCAAATCCACTTGGTTATAGTGTATCTGAAATAAAGTAAATCTAATTTTGACTCTATGTATCCGAGATAAATGTATTTGGACGCCCCAGATACATATATACAAGGACTAAAATCTGCCACGAATAGTAATTTCAAAAACTCAAGAAAAGACACATAATTGGAGCTTAAACTAGTAAAATTTGTGTTGTTTTTCCTAATAAAATAGGATAATTACATCTTAATGTCTTTAGTTATTTAGTTTACGAAATATTTACGTAGTGTATGAATAACGCATACTTTATAAATATTAAATATACATATAATATTTACCTATATACATTCAAACTATACGGATAATTTATACTTTGGCCATATTGATAAACTAAAAAAGTTGTTCATAAATCCGTTCATATTAGCCTATTTGTTCATATTAGAGTAAGAAAATTGTTCGTAACACTATTGAATAAAGGGAAACGAAGGTAAATTAATTTCTCATTCACTAATAGTATTTCAGCTTCTATTATTTTAAAATAGTCATTATCATAAAGTTTTAAATTTTACATATAAAACTCAAGCATATGTAATTTCAAGATGAGGTTTATAGAATTTAAAACCCATTGCAATGATTATTTTTTCAAAGATAAGATAGAGAAGTGGCTAATAAACATTATTTTTATGAAAAGAAATAACCTTTTTTTTCTTTGGATGCTTACTGATTATTAAAGGATTCCATCCTTTTCTGCATTTTAGACAAATAAATAATTTACGGACGGTAATAATTGTTCGCACAAAATATGGTCTATGGTATTCATGATAGCATGGGATCTTCATTCAAATTAAGAATAATTTCACCGATCGATCTTTAGTATCCAAGGTATATGATTGTCCCAAAAATCAAAAAAAAGAAAAAAAAAAGTACTTGTTTAAATACTGTTGATTATACTGGGAAGCTGACAAATTAGCACTTAGATTTAATTATAATGAGATTTGACCCATGGTGATAATTGTGTTTTGTGGATGTGGAAAAATGACCGAGGTGAACGTTGTAGAAAAGACCCCACTTTTTCAATTATTTCATCCCATCAATTCACCGACAATAATTGCATAGCCTAATCATTTTATTTTCGTCCATTTCTTCTTTTTGGTAATTTACTTCTCCTTGCTTATTTTTAATTACAAAAATATGGCCAACTTTTGTAACGGCAAAAATATTTGAACACATTGAATATTTTGAAGACTAGCCAAGTCGATATCAATGAAGAATGCCTTCAATGATTTAATAACATTAAAATTATTACAAATACAAATAAATCACTCATAAAAAATGGGTTCAATACTAAAAAAATAAAGTAGATTATATGCTATGATAAACTAAAATAGTATTCGTGTTTACATTTTAATGTATATAAATTAAATCCCATTCGAGATGATTGAATATTTGCACTAACAATGTTATTCTGTACTCTGTAGTGAAGTTATTTTTTCAACTATATTTTTAACATATTCATTTATTACTATTAATAAGATACTAGGAAAATTGAATTAAATGTTAATTTTTTTTAATACCAATCAAATAGTGGTAATAATAGATCTTCTACGTTTGACTTTAGAAATAACCAAAAAAAATTGGTATATTTCTCGTTTGTCTTCTTACTTGTGGTCTTTCGAGGTTTGTTTTCATAACTTTCGTATGACATCTAATTATTTTTTATCAAAACAAGTCGTATCAAAGTCTTGATTGTCTATCAAAGATTCTTTAAGTGTTTAAATAGAAGTAACAATAACATATGAAAGAGTAAGATGAAAGATTTACTGTTCGTGAAAAAGATGTATCTTTCCTTTTTCGTTGCTCATAAACCCGAGAATGTGACAGATGAAAATTAGAATTTTGAGCACTAACAAATATGTGGATATATAAGGCAATGGGTTGAAAATAATATTCACAACCATATTGTGAATGAGACACATGCTAGAACATTGTGAAGAAGTTGGAGACGCTTGACGCTTCAAAAACTGGCAATAACAAGTTGTTTTTACTAAAGCAATTGATGACCTTTAAATACAAGGAGTGCAATCCTATTCTTGATCACATAAATGATTTTCAAGGTGTTCTTGAGCAGTTATTAGGAATGAGTGTCAATTTTGATGATGAAATACAAAGACTTTGGCTTCTTAATAATCTACCAGATTCTTAAAAAACTCTTTGAGTTTCTTTAACAAATTTTGCTTCCGGTGGTAAGGTTACTATGAAATATGCAACAAGTGGTATCAGAGCCAAATTCAATGGTTCAATGATCCAATGGATGAATCGGCTTAAAAACAGGTGTTCAGCTTGGCGGGTTCAATTCTAGCCGCATATTTTGGTTGAGAAATTTTGTCAAAGTGGTGGATGGGTTTGGGGGCGGGGGGGGGGGGGGGTTCTGTTTGAAAAATAAGGAAGAATGGAACTTCTTCTTTTTCTCATTAAAAAAAAATTAGAAATTTTCTCGTTTAGTAAAGTAAATTAGAGAATCATTTTCTTATTTAAGAAAAATGTTTTAACAGAGAATGTTTTCCTCCATCCTAAACACATCCCACGACTCTGTTTGTTTTTTTAAAATTTTATTATTATTTTCCCTTTGCTCAGGCGTTTCAAACTGGCCAAAGCTAAACATTTTTTTCTCAATATGAATTAGGGTATGTGTTACTCAAAGACAATTTGACAGATGTTTTTGGTTACAAATCCTATGAACCGGTTTGGTTGGACGAAGCGCTTTCGGTTTTGATTGTTTTTAAATTGTTTCTTTTAAATAATAAGATAATAAGAATTTTCAATGTATATTTATTACTTAGGGCAAAATCAATAAAATTTTGAAACTCCCTGTCAATTCAATTAGAAATTAGGAAACAACTTAACAACAAATATCATCAGTCATTCATTATTAAATTAAAGTATTAATCTGATCAAATCAATGTGAAGCTTGTCATCACTTTATCGACTATGGTAAAGAATGCGTCATGGAACTTTGTCCAAGAATTTAAAAAATGTTCAACTGGGATGTTGGTCATGCAAAAAGTTTGCTGCTTCAAGATCATTCTTCGCTTTTTTTTTTCTCCCCTTTTTCCTTTACTACTGTGTCTAAAATGTATGTCCTTTTCTTTTTGGTCCATTTCCAAAAAAAATATTACATAATTATGAATAAAAATAATTTAATTTTAAAATTTACTTTTTATCCTGAAAGAAATAATTCTCATCCATATAAATATTTAAAAAATAATTTTTAACAATATTTTTTTTTAATATTGTATCAAATAAAGAGTGTATAAAATAAAATTAACGAGTATTTTGTTAGCAAATTCTGGCGACATGTTTCTGGGAATGCGTAAGGACATGTATGTCAGCTTCTTTTTTGACCAATTGCTAAAATAATTATTTTTTAATTAAAATCTAATTAAATGCCATTCAATACTCCTAATCTTATTGTGCGCTGGAAATTGTACTATCATAAACCAACCAAGCCATAATCAAAGGAAGCACCTAGTACTACTAATTAAAATTCACAAAAAAAAACAAGAAAAATTACATAAAACAAGAATTAAAAGTCTCAAACACACACTTCTCAGTTCCCAACAATCTACTAGCTAGCTAGCTTCTTGCTTTCTCACTTCCCAAGCATGTAGTACAATAGGCTAAATAATGACCACTCAATATCTTACATAGTCTTGCAAGGCAGATTCTTTGAAGGTTCAAAAGCAAAAGGTCCCACATTATAGAGCTTAACCCCAGGTTCTGCTGGCTTTGATGATGTCATGGGAGATGGGGGTGCAGGGATCAACATGGCTCCACTTTTACCATTGTGGAAATTTGTTGGAACACTGCATTCTGCTTTGGGTGATTTTGCTAAGAACACCTTGCACTTGTGGTAACCTGCTGTGGTCAACCATTTTGGTTGAATGAAGAAGTAACCATTCTTGTCTGTTGTGCCTAGACTTGTTAAGTGGTACTTTGTGTTGTTACATGCTAGCTTCACTACCGCACCTGTACCAAAAATAAACAAAAGCCACTAGTCAGTACATAATGAAAAAGTTTAGAACAATGTTTTGATTTAATAACTAAAACAAAGTTGGAGGAAATATAAAAATATCACTAAAATAGTGGTACGTTTCATATTCCTACTAAATCTTATATTCTAAACTCACAAGTAATATGGTTAACATCACAACATTTTACGGACGTTCTGATATTTTACTCAAATTTAAAAATATCTTGTATATATAGCAGAGCCAGAATTTTTCATTAACAAGTTGAAAATATGAAGAAAAAAATAGGAAAAAAATGAACAAATTCAACATCTAATATATATAAATAAAATTAATCCATATATATATATATATATATATATATATATATATATATATATATAAGAGGGTTCACCCTGAATTGGAGAAGCTCCCAAGAGGGTCTCAACCCCCCTATACTTGCAAGATTTGCAGTAAACGACTCCCCTTACACCTACAAACTGCCTCGTCGGAAGAGGAGACGGTGGTTTAATAGGTGGATGAGCTGGTGGAGGTGATGGTTTAACTGGCGGAGATGGTGGTTTGCTAGGAGAATGAGCTGGTGGAGTTGGTGGTTTTACAGGAGGAGACGGTGGTTTTTTAGGTGAATGAGCTGGTGGGGTTGATGGTTTAACAGGAGGAGACGGTGGTTTTTTAGGTGAATGAGCTGGTGGAGTTGGTGGTTTACTAGGAGAATGTGCTGGTGGTGGTGATGAGTGGGAGGGAGGAGAAGCAGGGGGTTGGGAGTGGTGTTTATGATGGTGGTGGCCTCCTTTAGGAGGCTTAGGGGCTTCAACAGGTGGGGAGTTAACGGAGGAATGAGGAGCTAGTTCTGAAGTCACAATGCCAGCATCATTTTGACCAAGAACTGTAAAGGAAGTAACTAGTAATAAAGTAAGAATAAACCCGAGGGACTTTGTTGGAACAAAAGCCATTTTTTGACAAATGGTGTTTGTGAATTGAACTCTGAGTAGGTGTGCAAGGGGAAATGGGTGGAATTTATAGGGGCTTGAAGAGACATATTAACTACTCCCTCTCTTTCAATTTATTTTCCTTATATTTCTTTTTAGTTAATTTTTTTAATTTAAACTTCATGTTCAACTTTTCACTTGATATATTATATCAGAAGATCAGTACATTTAATCACAACATTTAAACATCTTTCTTTACTATTTGAAACATCATATCTAAGTTAAAACTACACAAACAAATTAATTTTTTTTGTGTATTAAATTGATTGGATGTGGGATTAAAATAAAATAAAAGAAATTTGCTTTTTAAAGTTTTAATAAATAATCAGGGTAGTACAATGATCTCCTACCAGCACCTACAATTTAAATAGAAAAAAGTAATTTCTTATGAATTTCTTGTGAGCTATTTTCATTATATTTACAAAAAATTATATTTTTAAAAATTATGATTTCTCGTTAAAAATATAAATTTTGCAAAGATCTGTAAAATCATTTGACCCTAACTTAAATTTTAAAAAACCACACAAATGGAGCAAAGGAAACATTACTCCCGTTCTCTTTCGCTTGTCAAATTTTGACTTGACACACTTATTTAAAAAATAATAATTAATATAGCAAATTTATTATTTTATCTCTATTAAATAATAGAATTTTAAATTAGCTCAATGTTAATAAATTAAATGTGTAATAGAAAGAATTTTTATTTTTTCTTATTTATCAAAATTAATAAATAAAAAGAAAAAATTTTAAAAAAATATTTGATAAGTAAATAAAAACGGATAGAGTATTATATAATAACAATGAAAAGTAGCAGGAATCATGAATTATGGGGTCCATCTGATTCTGTTTAATGGGCCAGAAGTGAGGATTAAGACAAATTAAAGGGTCATTTCAATATGAAGAAAGTAAATACTCATATTGTAATTTGTAACAGGTGGGTAAATGCTTCACATGCAGAGGACAGTAGGGGGCATGTTAATTTTGGTAATTTTGCACATCGAACCATGCGTTGTACAATTTTCCATATGTCATGTAACATCTTAGTCCTGTAAATGGTTATACAGGAGACATATGCAGAGCACTGGATTCAAATTGCTTTTTCCATTCCAGCTAATCGTGTTTTAATTCGTTCCTTTAAGATATGGTGCAGTTTAGTTTGAATTCTGGATTGGAGGAGTCTTGTGAAATTTTGTTTACAGTAGTTCCTTCATTTTATATTAAGTGGTGCTTTTTATTTTTTAGAAAAATCTACTTCCTCCTATAAAAAATTGATTTTATTAATTTATCCTTAATTAACTAGTACTAATTTAATATAGTCTTTTAGTTACATGAAAATTCACTCATTTAAATAGAGATAAATTTGCAAAATAATTTGAATACGTAAAACATTACTAATCTTGAATTAAAATAGAAAAGCATAAAAATATTATTTATTATGAAATAAAGCGAATAGTATACTTTTTTGTCTGCATATAGTGAAAAACTGGAGAAAACAATAATTGATATATAGTGAGTTTATCTTTATGAATTGATAGAGTCTTAAATATATTTAGTCATTATATTTTTTAAAGATAATAACTTAATATTAATAAATTGAAGGTGTAATAGGAGGGGGAAAAAATTATCCTTCCTTGATTTGTAAATAATAACAAATAAAATAAAAAATCAAATTAATAAATATTTGACAAATAAATAAAAACGAAGAAAGTAGTATACAACGCAGAATTCCAGGAGTAACGGCTAAATTCCAGTAGCAGCTTCTCGAATAAGTCTGCCTCTGTAACTTCTGCTTTTACTTCTCGAGGAAACTCTTGTAGATTTCAAATGCTTATAGATTGTGTAGGGGTTAAATAAGTGAAGGATCAAATAACCATTTCTTTCTTAATTATAAGTTTTGAATTTTAAATATTAAATTTTTTTAATAATTTTTTTTAAAAAAAATAGAGTATAGTTTTAAATACGAAATTAAATTAGTTGGACTTTAAAATAAATGTCTTAACTTCTATTTAGCATAAATTTTAAAGTTGAAACTTGAATTTAAAATATTGAGTTTTAAAAGTTAAATTATATTTAGACATGCATTTTACTTTAAAGTTTTTTAAAACTTTGAAAGTAAAAGTCTGAAAAATGGATTATTTTATTCATATTTCAGGTAAAATAATCAGAAATTATAGTCTCAAAATAATAATCTCGAGATAATTTATTCTGAATATGAAATGATCCCCAGATTAATTACTTTGACCCTCCTATTATTGAAATATCTTCCTTAATGCTCGGATCTTTCTCGGACATGGACTCAATAACCATGGCTGTTAATACATTGATTAAAAATCAAAATCAAAACCAAATTACCCATTGGTACTAAAGAAAAGGTTAAACATTGGCATGGGATCATGATTTCCTTTTTTCCTTTTTTTGTTACATCACGTGACGACATTTCATCTTTTGATCAGTCAAGTATAATTACCTTCATATTTTGAGGACTAAAATCAGATTATATTTAAAGAAGGAAAAACAACAAATAAGATGATAACATATTTCTAATTTCTTATATAACCATGCAACCAATGAATATCTCTCACTGTAAAAAAGACACCTAAAAGAAGAACAAATATATGAAAGAATACATGGGTCACTTTAATTAATTGATAGCAATAGATAAATGTAGATTTCACAAATTTTCTTGTGCTTTTTGGCAAAAAATGAAGGGAAAAAAAAGAGAGATATTCTTTATCAGTTTCTTGTGTCTGGGGCCTCATCTAAATACTATAAGAGTTTAGATTTTCACCTCATTATTATAATATTATGTTGCACTTGGTCATCCTAACAAATGACCATGGCATGTTCTAATGGAATTGAAGAAAATCTCATCATTTTGATTAGGGTAAATTATGCGAATAAGTAAATATATACTATTTAATTATTTAACATAATTTGAAAAAAATTACTTCTAGCCACTAACATATAATTATATTTATGTGGGCCACGTTTGATTCTATATAAGGGAATATAATTCAGTTTTAACCAATTATACAAACTATACTTTCTCTCTTCATAATTTTTTTTTTTATCTCCTTAATTCACTCAACACAATCAGATTTTAAAATTTAAAATTTTTCACATTTCCCTCTCAAATTGTGCTTCCAGATTTTTCGATCAATACTTGTGCGGTTTAATTTATTTATTTTTTAGTTCTGGCGATTTCAATCTCCTTTTTTTATTCGTATTTTGTATATGACTCTTATTTCTTTTGATTTTTCAGTTTTCTCATTATATACAATCAAAATCAATGAAACACATCAAATTTTGTATGATTTTAATTCAAAAGAGAGGAACAAAGGGAAGATAGGTCAAGCGAATTCAAAAATTATATCGAAAGTAAAAGAAATTGTATCTAACAACACTGAATCAAAAACATCTGAAGAAGAAGATGATGAATTTGGGTCAATGGACAAGATGATGGTGAAGAAATTGAGGCATTTTGTACAATTATATTTTATGTGATTTATCTTTCTATTAGGGGTCGTTTGGTTGCTGGTTAAAGTTATGCATGTATTAGTAATGCAGGGTTTAGTTATGCAGAGTTTAGTTATGCAGGTATTAGTAATGTAGGTATTAGTAATGCAAGATTTAGTTATGCAGGGTTTATTTAGGCAATGTTAAGTTATCTAGGGTTTAATAATTTTTTCGGGTGTTAGTTATCAGAGGATCAGAGGGAAAGATTTCGCTTTTGGAGTTGATGTCTTCACTTTAAATTCAAGGCAAATATTACTTATCTAAAATAAAGGCAAATGTCGGCGGAATTTGAATGGAAATTGTAAGAAGAATTGTTCTAGATGATATCTTTGGATTATGCCGTGGAAGAACAAGAATAAGAACTATATATGTAGTTCTAGTTATCGTTGCTGAAATGAAAAAATACGTAGACTGAAGTAAAAGAGTAATCCCATTTATTGATGATGGATAAAAAAGGAGAATGGAGCATAATATCATAGAGACACTTGTTCAACTATGAGATGTTGCTGCAATTTTAGCTTATTCTAGAATGAAAATGAAGTTTACCCTCTTATTTTGTGGAAGGAATAAATATTATCCATTTTCACGGCTCTGTGTTCTTACCGTCTCTTACTTCATAACGAGATTATCAACAATGAAAAATTTGATTGGTAATATTTTGAATTTATTGCAGAGTGCTGCTAGGTTATTTGAATCTTCCATATCATCGAAGGACCTAATTAGTGTGTCTAGGGTAAGTTCATATTTGATTTTGTGGTGTTAGTTTGATATTACTTTTAGACCAACCAGGGGATCATCTGTAAGTTTTCACATGATCAGTGCGTTCATCTATCAAAATCCTTGGGATGGAAAGTTGTTGATTTCGAGAGGATTTGAATGTTTTCTAAACAGATGTGGAGTATATTTGATTGAGAGTGAAGGGTAAAGTTGTCAATTTGTATTTTTATTCAGTTATTAGTTATTCATGTATAACTTATTTTATCTTCTATCCCGCATAAAATAATGCATAATTTGACTCATAACTTATATATGTATTAGTTATGTGATTTTCTAATTTTTTAACCAAACATAGTATTATGTGTGTTAAATTTTATACCTTACACAAAAATGCTACCAACCATGATAAAACTTATGCAATATTTTATAACCGAATAACTCAACTCTTATCCAGTAACCAAACGGCCCCTTAATACATGTCACATTATGTTGTACATGATTCTATGGGCTTTCTTTAACAGGCTTTCCTGGGCCATCAGATCCAATATTCATGGTCAGCGCTGGCCTTGATACCCAGCTAACAGGACCCAGGCCCAAGAGCTGCCTACATATATGTATCAGTATTCAGTATGTATGTCAAATCAAATAAGGAAAATTTACATAAATGTACTATAAGAAAATATTTATCATTTATAACAATAATATTTTTTTCACTGAACACTTATAATATAATTATAATAAAATTTTAATACATATTAGCGAGAATAATGTATAAAACTCGTATAATACCAGTTTTATTCATGGATAATATATTTATCACCTACTTTAATACACTTATAATACATTGTGTCAGTTTCTTACCAAACAAGTATAATATATTTTAAAACACTTATAATATATTTATATTGCATGCATAATTTACTTTTAATACATAGTAGATATATCATAAGATTGCTATATATTGCTATAAATGGTAATAAATAAAAAGTATTGCTAAAATCAGTAATTATTTACTAAAAAATATTTTTTCTAGTAATTTTTCCATCAAATAATTTAAATTTAATTGCTAGAAATTAGAATGAAAATACTTATTACTTAATCACAGTAAGTGATAAATATATGTATAAAAGATGTATATGATGTTATATTCACTAGTTTAATATAAATATCGAGTACAATTAATTTTTATCTTGAACTTTAGTACCCCATTAGGACATTTCTATTTTAAAAAATATATTATATGATACTTTTTTTTTCCGTTCATTTAAGAAAAGATTTGAGACATTTTTATATTTAGCAACTTGCTTATAGTATTCTCATTTTATTCCTAGCACATTTTCTCTTATAGCTAGGAATGACACGTCATTTTAAGGTACGAAGATTCTAAAAATAATTAGATATGTTCCACATATTTAATATAACATTGTCATTTATTTTCATTAGAAGAATTAGTCCAATTTTTTTCGATCAAAGCACAATATGATTTTTTCAGGAAAGGCGGACAAAATTCATACGATGAAAGTTAAGAAAAGGGAAACATTATAAACTTTTACAGATTTAATTTTCATAACTTCGTTATCATTCATCCATTAGAAGTAAATATTAAATGGTTACAATTTTTGATAAACTTAATTTCAAGACTTCTCAAATTGAAAATTCATAGTTGATGATTTTCTCTAGCGTTAGTACAAAGACGCATCTTTCTTGTTAAATTACAGAAAGGAAAAGATAAAAGGATTTTCCGTCAGAAACTCAAATCCTTTCATACCTTTATTTTCCCAGCTAGTACTAGTCTTCAATATTGAAGAACTCAATTACTTTCTGCATGGGAATTTGTTGGGGGCTTCGAATATAAAAGGCCCAACTCCAAAGAAATCAAACACTAGGCCTGGGCCATGATTACCCGGTAGCAGGATAGGTTTCAATACAGCACCAGATTTTCCATTGTTGTAATTTGTTGGCACACTGCAAATTGGTTTGGGTGATTTCACTAAGTATACCCTACATTTGTGAACATCTCCTCTGGCGAAAGATATGGGTATGATAGAAAAATCACCATTATTGTCTGTCAATGCTGTTTGAACGTTTGCCTTCCTTCCATTATTGTGACACACTAGCTTCACTGAAGCTCCTGCATCATATATATAAACCATATTACCATTGCTAATTTGAAATGTAATAAGCTCAATCATAATAATTGCAATAGACAATGACGTAAAAATTAAGATACCAAATTTACTCTGGATTGAGATTAATTAGATCCACTAACTATATAAAGAATTTGTACTTATAATTTTAGGGCGAGTCCAAGCAGGGGTGAAGTCAATCTTTTAACTACGTTTCGACTGTAGTAGTAAATAAAATAATTGCAATTTAGATCCCATAAATTAAGAACCCTGGCCCAAACTCTCAATCCAAAATTATTGAAGTTTCACAAGTCCAAAATTTTCATAAATATTGTACTTTTGACTTCAAAATTTAATATTATACTACTCTCTTGGTTAAGGAGAATTTTAATACTCTTAGATTCATTTATGAGGCACCGTTTAAGTAACTTTTTTACACGTTGCGTTTGTGTTTGTGTTTGAGTAATTGCAAATAGAATGAGAATATGGTAGTGAAGAGAAATAAAGGTAGTGAAATAACCGTGGAGTGGGGAGGCTTTAAAGAGAGAAGGAAGCCCTCTCCTACTGCAAGATTTACAATTCACACGGCCGACAACGATTAGAGGCTTTCCGGCCGGATGAATTGTCGGCGGCGGAAGCTTAACCGGTGGTGTGATTCCTGGAATAAATGGTGGACTTAGAGATGGTGGAAATGGTATAATAGGTGGTTGACTAGTTGGTGGTGGCTCAACAAATGGCGGCTCATGAGAAACGGGTGGTGGCTCAATGATTGGCGGCTCGTGATCAACGGGTGGTTCAATTGGTGGATCATCATAATCAGTTGGTGGCGGTGGTAATGACTTGTTAGGTGGTTGATTAGTTGGTGGTGATTTCGGCGGTGTTCTCCTTATTGGTAGCTGAGTAGCTGGTGGTGATGGTGGTGGTCTCCTTATTGGAAGTTGAGCAGGTGGTGATGGCTGCGGCGGTTTCCCTATTGGTAGTTGAGTAGCTGGTGGTGATAGTGGTGGTAGTAGCTTTGATGACTGAGAAGGTGGTGGTGCAGGTTGGTTTGCTGGTGTCTGGGCCGTTGGCGA
Source organism: Solanum dulcamara (assembly GCF_947179165.1). Taxonomy (NCBI): domain Eukaryota; kingdom Viridiplantae; phylum Streptophyta; class Magnoliopsida; order Solanales; family Solanaceae; genus Solanum; species Solanum dulcamara. The sequence goes on from NC_077247.1 coordinate 47,739,619, forward strand.
CTGTGGAGGTGTTTGTTTTGCTGATTGAACTGGTGGTGGCGGCGGAGGTGGTGGCGATGCCGGTGGTGGAGGTGATTGGTCTGGTGGAGGTGGTGATGGAGCTGGTGGCGGCGGCGAGGATGGTGGTGGAGGTGATGATTGAGCCGGTGGTGGTGGCGAAGGTGGTCGTGGAGGTGATTTAGATGGTGATGGTGATGGCCGTTTAACAGGTGTAGGTGTAGAGGGACTTTTCTTAGGAAAGCGTCCTAAGCTGAAGCGCACTTTGGTTGAGATGATTTTATTGTCCTGATGATTGTATAATGACGAATTTTCAGTGACTTCACCAAAGCTGAGCTTTGAAGATGAGCCAATTACTAATGCTAAAAGTTGTATGAGCACTATGGCCTTTACTGATGTAAAAGCCATAGCTAATTTGTTACCTCAAATCAACTTGTGTAAAAGGAAGTAAGGTGAGAGTGATTTTATAGGAGCATATATGTATGACTTTTGTGACAATAAATTTATAAAGAGAAGAAATGAAAAATTGAAACACATATACTTCATATACTCCATAATATTTCAGTCACACAGGTACACGTAAAGAATTGCACATTATCAATGTTTTAAACTTTTTATAATTAAAAGTAAACTTAATTTTTCAGATAACTAATTCCACATTTTTGAATTTTACTAGAGAACAAATAGTGTAATGTTTTTTACATCATCGGTGTCTATATGCTACAAGGTTAAATTATACATATAATTATTTTTTTTAGTTTTGATTTTAGAAATCTCTTCCCTAATTTCTATGTATGAAATGCTGGGGGTTGGAAATGACAAAATCGTTGAATAAGTTGTGTATGGATGAAACGATGCCACGTTGAATGACGTTAATACATATAATATATGGTTTGTAAAAAAATAGCTGAATGAAATAACTAGCTAAAACTGAACAGAGTATAGATTGAAACCATATTGCTCTCTTAAAATTAGTGTTGCAATCCTAATGTTTTAATTAATCTCCTCTAAAGTTTGTTTTAATGGAGGAGTGAGAAGGTCAAATATTTCTCATGCTAACATTTTGCTATTTATAGCAAGTTTTAAACGTTTTATGCAAACCACAATCAGTTTGATGACAATGCAAGATTTAACAAGAGAATAATTAACAATCAAGTTATTTGCATTTTGCACTTACTTTAGCGTGTGCATATTTGTTTTCTTTAGCTTTATATTTTACATCTATTAATTCTTTGAATTCTGGTAATTAATTAATAATTTTGTTGTACCCTTTATACTCTCTAACATTCTAGGGCCTGCACTTTTACAGAAAGAACTCAATCAACATAGCAAAAATTTGATCAAACATGGGACATGGACATTATCTTTCACTGCGGAATAAGCCATGTGATGAGAGTATTTTAGTTGGCTTATAAACGACCAAACATTTGACATGACATTGTTTTTCTTTTCTCATTTTGCTGGTTCTTGAAATAACAAAGTAATTAATTAATGTTCAATAGGTCATTAATACCAGAGAATAATCTTTTCGTTTCACTTTCGATTTTATCGGATACAATGTGCAATTTTGAAATCAAATTAAAAAGAATACTTTGATCAGAAGAACTAACAATATCGTGAGAGACATATAAATATTCTTCTCTTCTCATCGTGAAAGAGAACATGAATTTCAATTAATTTTGGAAGCATACATTAATTAATACAAAAGAATCTCATGAGTATATACAATAGTCATGAAGAAATATTGTAAGCTATTTAAATTTTATATATGTGTTAAAAATATTATTGACTATATATATATAAGTATAAATATAAAATTTCAAATTCAATTAGATTAATAATATCTCCAACTCATAAATTTTAAATTTTGAATCTGGCTAAACTTCTTTAATTTGTTCTTTTTTCCTTGTAGCAAATAATGCTGTAATACAAAGTTATCCAGTATCAAAATAGATGCTCACATGCAATTAATTGCGGATCAATTATGTCATTACAAATTTATTCCCATGTATATACTCATTCTTGCAGAAATACAAATTCACGCTAAAACCGCATATAAATAAATTTTTGTACGTAATCTGACTCTATTTTCGAATCTCACGAATGGTGAAAATTTAGTGCATAGTCCTTTTTTCCCCACCTTTGCTTTCAAGGTAAGAATTTTTTTTTTGATTTATTTTATATGTTTCAAAATTTAAAACCAACCGGAAGACTTCTGCTATGAATTTCTAGTATTGACTGATATTAGAGGTAGCAAATGGACGGATTTGAATTTGAGCAGTTCAAAATGTATTGCAATTTAATAAATAAGCGAGTTATTAATTTATCCAAAAATTATTGGGCTCAAATGAGATAAATACCAGATCACACCTTATTTTTATTAAATTTTTAATTGCTTTATTTGTTCTTTCATGAGTATGAATAATTGAAAGAATTATGTTTCTATGAATTAATTTTGCCTCTCTAATTTAGATTATCAATTGTTCCAAATTGACTTAACAATACCTTATCATCGCCTAAATATGGGGTATATCGTAAATGTGTCGGAGATATATGTACATATTGATTTCATGTCAAAACAACTTCTTCTTTAACATCATCAACACTTTACCTATGTCCTTGTTTATGTATAACCTTTTTTTTTTTTACGCATATCACCATTACTGGTGGATTAGCTATTGATGGAGGAGGAGCTGGTGGAGGTGGTGATGGAGATGGTGCCTTAACTGGTGGTGGAATTGGTTGTCTTGCTGGTGATGGAGATGGTCCCATAACTGGTGGCGGAGTTGGTTGTCTTGCTGGTGGTGGTGGAGGTTGCTTTGCTGGTGAGGGAGATGGTGCCTTAACCGGTGGTGGTGGTGATAGCTTTGCAGACTGATCAGGTGGTGATGGCTTACATTGTGAAGGTGAAGGTGGTGACTTAATAAGTGATAGTGATAAGTGTGACGATGGCGTTGGGTTAGTAATAGATGGGATGCCGGGTAATACAGGAGGAATTATAGGATCAATAATAGGGCCGACGAGAAAAGGAGGAATAAAAGCTGAGTCTGTTGACGGCAGTGGTGGTGGTGATGGTGACGGTGACGGCGGAGGTGAAATTGTTAAATGCGGAGATATATAGATCAATGGCATGGGCCCAAGCACGGGGTTTTTCCACATCCCGCCTAAATCAGGCAATGTGAGATCACCAAGATCAGGAAAGTCAAAGGCTTTTACATAGCTGAATGAGGCAACTATAAGTAGTTGTATTAGTAGGGAATAACAACCATATTTGTTTTATTGAAACATTAAGAAAATAAAAATAAATAGTATTTAAAAACATGTATTACAAAATTAAACAAGGCATCTTGGTGAATATTAATTAATTATTACTACGAAACACATAGATTTGTGATATAGAATATTATCTATAACTAAATAATTTAGTTCGTGATGGTTTTATGACTCAATTTGTCAATTTATGATGAATTTTTGCAATTTTATGATTTTCTGATTTCGTTACAATTTTTTTATGACGCTCGATTTTTCATCACAAATGAAGTATTTTTTCACAGTTTCACTCACTCCCAAGTAAAATATAAAACTAGCTAATACGCAGAACTACAATCCTACTATCAATTTACTTTACCAAAGAGAAATAATCACCAACTTAATTTACTTTTTCAATAGCATTTTGCACTTGTCAGTAATACTTTGTACTTTTTGGTTCTTCTAAATTATGCATTTCCTTCAAAATCTTCAAGAAAGTTTTTTTTTGTTATGAAGAGCAAGAAAGAAAGTATTAGCCTTTATACTATTTAATTTGGTTCAGAAGAACTATATATTTATCTTTGTTTTAATTTTTATGTTAAAAATATATGTTTATTAGTGATCATTACTTTAGTATTACACTTTGATCTTACTTTAATAGAAATTTGATCAAACATTAGACATGGCCATGAGCATGCAGAAGCAACGTCGTGAGAGTTTATCAGTTGGCAGAGAATTAAAATGATCGAACATTAGGCATGGGATTGTTTTTTGTTTCTCCTTTGTTTTTTCTTAATACAGACATACTAATTAATTTCTTAGTAATTTTAATTGAAGCCACTTGTAAGTGCTCTAGCTCGTTACTATTTCTTTTACAAGAACATAAAATTGATATGTTGCCTTCTTTTTTCATATGATCAAGAAAAAATTATTTCATTCTACGCAAAAATACAAAGAGAAAAAAATAAGACTATAATCAAATATTGTTGAAAATTAACAAAAGACAACCTACTTTTAATACTGTTAGCGGGGACGGATTAGGAGGCGCAAAAATGTTCATCTGTACCCTCTCGACAAATTTCCTAAAAATTAATTTGTGATTTTGATGATTCATCATTGACTCGAACTTTGAAGTTCAAATCCCACCAACTGATGAATTTTATGTCCTCCAAAACTGAGGAATAAATTAGCCCAAGCTTAGCAGCCTCAAATAATAAAGTATAACAACGAAAAAAGAGAAGTCCCCATCTTATTTAATTTATTTTGACCTTGGAAGATTTATGTGCACAATTTATAATAATCAGAAAAAAAAAATGTATGGCCCACAAAATATGTAATTTGCTTATAAAAATAAAATAAAACACACTATCTTAATTCAGTACTAGCTCAAACTATGATATTTGGTGATACTTTATCTATGGCGAACCGAGATTATCACCGGAATCAGTGACCATTTTATTTTTTTATTTTTCTGCAGCCAACCGAGATTATACTTTAACATTTCACTTTAAAGAACAATAACATTTCACTTGAAAGAACAATATTGAAATATATATGAAACTGGATAATTGGTTTTGTAGTCTATTTATAATTACTTTTGCAGAATTTTATAGATTATTTACAAGAAATTTTCAATTTTGCACATAATATATCTGAAAAAGGCTATTTTGTTATATTCATTTTGTAAATGACCAAGAAATCTTAATTCATTCCTACGATATCACGGAAGAATCAGAATAATTAGGGGACTGATCAATGATAAATCTTGGACTCTTCAGGTTTTATAAATAAAGTTCTTTTTATTTACTTCTGATATCCCAAATGGGCTTTTGTGCGTAAACGAAATAAAAAAGGTGAAGTCGTAAGATATAAAGCACGATTTGTAGCGCAAGATTTTTCGCAAAGGCCTGATATTGACTATATGGAAACATATTCTCTTGTGGTGGATGCAATTACCTTCAGGTATCTAATGAATTTGGTAGTTCATGAAAAGCTTGAAATGCACCTAATGGATGTGGCCACTGCCTATTTATATGGCTCATTGGATCACGATTTTTTTATGAAAAAATTCCCGAAGGGTTCAAATTGCCTGAAGCATACAAGGATTCTCGAGAAACTTGCTCAATAAAGCTTGAGAAATTCTTATACGGGTTGAAACATTTAGGGCGCATGTGGTACAATCGTCTTAGCAAATATTTGCTAAAAAAAAGATATAAAAATGATCGAACTTGCCCTTGTGTCCTTATTAAAAGGTCTGGATCTGAATTTGTGATAATAGCAGTATATGTTGATGATTTGAATATTATTGAAACTCCGGAAGAACTTTCAAAGGCAGTAAAATGTCTGAAAAAAGAGTTTGAAATGAAAGACCTCGAAAAGACAAAATTTTGTCTTGATCTACAAATTGAATATTTTACAAATGAGATATTTGTACATCAAGCAACATATATTGAAAATATTTTAAAGAGGTTTTATATGGATAAAGCACATCCATTGAGTCTCCCAATAGTTGTGAGATCTTTTGATATTAATACAGATCCGTTTCGACCTCATGAAAATGATGAAGAGCTTATTGGTGCTGAAATACCATATCTTAGTACAATTGGTGCATTAATGTATCTTGCCAACAATTCTAGACTAAATATAGTTTTCTCTGTATGCTTGTTATCAAGATTTAGTTCTTCTCCAACACGAAGACACTGAAATAAAATTAAACATATATTCAGATACCTCCGAGGGACCATTGATATGGATTATTTTGCTTAAATGAATTCATGTCATAATTGATTGGCTACGCAGATGCGGAGTATTTGTCTGATCCCCATAAAGATCGATCTCAGAGAGGCTATTTATTTACATGTGGTGGTACAGCTATATCATGACGTTCAATAAAGCAAACTATGATTGCCACTTCCTCAAATCATGCAGAAATAATAGTCATCCATGAAGCAAGTCGAGAATGCGTTTGGTTAAGATCAATAACTTAACATATTCAAGAAACATGTGGCCTTTCTTTGAAAAGAGACGGTCCAACAATATTGTTTGAAGACAATGCTGCATGTATAGCTCAACTGAAGGAGGATATATCAAAGAAGACAGAACAAAACATATTTTACCAAAAATCTTTTTTTAGTCATGATCTTCAAAATAAGGGTAAAATAGATGTCCAACAAGTTCGTTCAAGTGACAATTTAGCAGATATGTTTATCAAGGCATTGCCCACTTCAACCTTTGAGAAAATGAGATACAAAATTGGAATGCGTCGTCTCCAAAATATCAATTGAAGTTTTCATCAGGGGAGAAAAATACACGTTGTACTCTTTTTTCCTTAACCAAGGTTTTGTCCCACTGGATTTTTTCTATTAAGGTTTTTAATGAGGCAACACTCAAAGCGTATTACCAGAAGTTGCGTACTATTTTTTCTTCATTAGGCTTTTTCCCACTGGGTTTTTCCTAGTAAGATTTTAACGAGGCACAACATCCATGGGTGTTAACAATAACTATGTATATTATTTATTGTAAAGTGTTTAATAAGACACATTTTACGTGAACATCCAAGGGGACTGTTAAAAAACAAGTGGTGCAAGTGGTTGTCCACTTGAATTATTTTTTTCCTTTACGTGGGGCCCACTGCAAGTTGCCCATTCGTTCTCTTATTTTATGGCTATAAATTGACCATTTTGCAATGAAATGAAAAACATAGAAACACACACGGCTTTCTCAATTCTTCTGCTCCTCTCTCTTTCTCTTATTCTCACCTTATTTTGCTAAGTTAATTTACTTTATAATATAGTGGTTTTTAAGCCCAAATTAAAAACACCCCTAAACAAATTTTTGCATGGATGGTTCCATATGGAATGGTATTTATTTTTTGTTCCTCGTATCTCATGTGTTTGTTTTGGGATAGTTTCAAATACATACAATAAAATAATTATTTTACAATAAATATAATCATATTTTTTATTTACATAAAAATAATCAAAAAACATAGAAAATATACATTGACTATATAATCTAGCTTGTCACAAATAATAGAAAATATATTCAAAAAGTTGAATATAACTTAATTATACATGAAGTATACACTGATTATTCAGTCTCGATCAATTCAAAATTACCTCTAAACAGACTCAAATTTTAGATATGAAATTCTCTCAATACTACGAGTCTTTTAAGGTATAATTCGTTCAAAACAATTTATATTTGCGATACATCAAATTTTAAAGAAAAAAGGAAAGCAGTGCAAGAGAAGAAAAAGAAGAGTAAGGAGGAGAATGAGGAGGGCGTAGAATGCAACTTAGAAGAAGAAGACGACGCATATGGGTATTTTTTTTGGAAACAAAGATGGCTAAATTACCATTTTAGGTAAACTTTATAAATTGGGTTAAAAAGATGATAAGTAAAGTTTAGAGACTGATATTTTGCATAATTTACCCTTAAGTTTTTGCTTTTTCTGCTTAATTAATAAAAATTTGTAGATCAATTTTTTTTATTTATATAAACTTAATTTGCTCGGCATAAGGTTAGTAGAAATTAAGTTATGGGACATGGTTATTTTCAAAATTTATTGTAGTATTAGGAATTGAATTTATGCCTTTTGCCTTTTGGGCATATGTTCTTTATCTTTTTTAGAGAAAAAATTGGCAGCTTATGTGGGACGGTAGAGTATATGTGTGGGTCTATATTTTTTTTGTTGTGGAAATACAATATTACTCTTCTGAAATACGACATAACTTATTATGTTTTTTAAGACATAATTTGTGAATATTATGATATGAACATATAAATTTATGTAATAAAATAATTATTTTTTAGTTCGATCTATACGGCATAACTTGTGAATATTATGATGAAAAAATAAAAAACTTATATCCCACCAAAAAATATTTGTTATTTCGAGGATGTCTGTGGTACTTTCGATTACATTGATTAGCGGGCCAAAGTTAAAAGCCGCCACAAAATAGGTCATTTGTGCGATTGACCCGCATTGTGTTTTTTAGTGGGCTTAGACTTTCGTTCTGGGCCCTCTTCCTGGACCATGAGCCCCCATGGTTCACGCTCTGTTAGTGGCTTAAATGTATTGTTATTTTTTAGTGTAAATTTTACAAATATATATTATAAATATCTTAATTATATTCTTTAGTTATAATTTGTCTAATTACGTTTTATTGTTAAAATTTCTTTTATTATGGGTATTTCTGTTTGTATAGTTCCTTTTTGTATAATTCATTATCAATATACAAATAGGATAAGTATATACAAATTGTATATTTATACATTTAGAAAATTTTCAAAACTTATATAAATCAAATGAATCAACATGAAATTATATACAAGCTAGAGTAAACATATACAAATTCTGAATTTATACAATTAGGTTTCGAATTATATATATTCTGAATTTATACAATTGAGAGCTAAATTATACAAATTTTAAATGTGGTCCACGTAATTATGATGGTAAATTAGTGGCGAATGATAATTTGATTAAACTATAGCTATGTTAACTAATTAACTAGTATATATTTATTTATCCGCGTAATTTCCCTATTTTTTAGTTTCAGTAAATTAATTGAATGATTAGAATAATAGTAAGAATTAAAACCAATTCTAATAAGGAGGAAATAGAAGAAGATGAATGAACTGTTTGTCTTGAACATTTTGACAAGCAGAGAAGCGTGTTTTACTGCATTAATACTCGACCTAAAAGATGATTAATTGTTGCTACCAATACACTTACAAGTTTTGAAAGTCATTCAAGTTCTTCTATTTATTATTCTTATTACTTAATTTCGTAAATAGTCACCAGTAAATGATGGTCAAGAATTATATGAATAAAACTTGTGGCATTGAGATTATGAGACTCTAATTACATAATTAATCTGAGTTAAAAGAGATTGAATTGAATTATTATTGGATAAATACCATTTTTCATTAAGCCATTTGATTGCCTTAATTTGCGAAAGATCATATCATTTTAACACCATCTGCAACGAAAAAAACTCTGTTTTGGTTTAATTCAAAAAGAAATAGGTTTAACTTTAGACAATTGGATTTATCCGACCTTCAAACGGCATTAAATTTTTTAAAAAATTGTGTCAATCCAAAACAACTGCATAAGGTCAAATTAACCCTGCACACCCTGCCATTCCTTGCGATTCCATTTTAAATCGGCTGGCTAGTACGTAGGTAGGGACTATTGGTGAACTCCACTTGTAGGTCTGATTATTCTCATCTTTGTTTATGTGTTTTCTTATAGTATATGTTATTTCGTCATAAATCCATAATAGAAGAGATTAGGAGATTCAAAATGTAGAACCATTATATAGTGCGTTTAATTGTATTAGTACTCGATACTTAATTAACATTATATTCATTTATCAATATATATATTAGTAGTAAATTTATGGTATCAGCATATCTGATGGCTGATTATGAGCCGGTGATGGTGATGGAGATGGCGCGTCACTGTAGTCGAAGTCACCATGCGGCGGAGGAGCTGTTTGATCATCACCTGACGGCGAAGGCGGTGGTTCCTCATGATCATATGCTGGCGGAGGAGTTGGTTGCTCATCATATGGAGGTGGAGGTGGTTGTTGAGCATCTGGTGGTGGTGGCGACTTAACTGGAGGTGTTGGCGTCTTAACCAGCGGTGGTGGTGGTTGCCTCTTAGGCAGAGGACGTGGAGGTTTAGGTTTAGGTTTCGGAAATCGAAGTTTAAAACTTTGATGAATGGTTGGATCAAATGAATATTGAGTGAGTTGATTTCCATGAGTGACCTCTAAGAATGAGGTAATTACTAAAACCGAAACTAGAAATAGGCCCTTAGCTGATATAATAGCCATAATACTTGTTCTTATGATTCATTCAAATGTGTATGTTACGTTTGAGTACTTAAAATAACGTTAAAGGGGGCCAAATTTATAGGACCATGCAAAAAGGACATTTATGAAATTTCAGATGGACAATGGGCCCAACTATTTAATTAGTTTCCCGTAATTAATTAGAATTTCATTTGCAGGAATCAGGATTATCAAATATTTTTAGCATTCGTCAGTAAATATTCCATAAAGATATTTATTACTGTAAAAACTAACACATTATCTTTATATCTGTGTTCACACGTTCTGCTGCTGTGTTGATCCACAGTGATAGATTGTTCCATCAAGATTTAGGGGGGGAAAATAAATATTTTTAAGCAGTAGCATTAGTTGAAGAAAAACTCGTGGATTCACTTTCTGTGAAGCTTCGTCAATAATTAGAAAAACTAATATAGTTTATACCTAATTAAACTGATCAAGAAAATGTTTAAGTTCAACAAGCTTCCCTTATTTTAGCATAATTTCCAAATCATGTAGGTAAAAGTTAATAAATCCACTGACAAAAAAGTTAGTGGAGTTAAAATTTCCTTTTATTGAAATTAGTGATACAATAAATACAAGTTGGTATGACTCGTAGGTAAGATCACTGACGGAGTCAAAAATTTTACGAATGATGTCCAAATATTACATAGGTAAATAAAAATAATTTTGACGCATGAGTGCACTAAAATTTTGTAAATCAAACTGTGTAATATTGATAACTAATTTTTTAAATTAATAAATGTATCAAAAATTTTAAAATCAAACTTACATCATATTTAGCTTTAATGATCATATTTAATTTAATAGGAAGTGAACGGACAGAGAAAGAAAAGAAAAGGAGAAAATTCAGCTTAGAATAAAATCACGTTTATGCTTCAAGCTTTCACCAATCTCTGATAACGGTAACAATAACAACGAGACATGAAAAATAGAGACCGGCTTCAAAGAAATTCTATATGAAGCCTTTCTCACTTTTCGTAGCTTAATCGGAAAAAAATAGGATTTGCTTATAAAATTTAAATTTTAATAATTACTCTTAAATTTTATTTAAAATTTTAATGAAAAAGAAAAAAAATCAAAAGTCGAATCGATTAAAATTCAGTTGGCTACTAAATTTTTTTTCTTAAATTTTTAAGTTGTAGATCTCTAATTTAAGATTATTTTAATAGATAATATTTGTTTGAATTATTTCAAAATAACAGATTTATTAACTATAATTTAGAAATTAATTAGGAGCTCTTTTTAGAATGTAAAAAAAAATGCAGTAAACCACTGGGCAACATGACTTTATTGTTTTAAGGATTTCCAGATTGTTTTATTTAACGTTTAAAGTTGGGTATCAAATCCACGAGATGAGTTAAAATTGAGGATATTAAAATGGATTTAAATAAAAATTGAATTGGGTTCAAATGCACTGAATTTAATTGGGATAACATTCGGGTTGGGTCATGATTCGCTCAATTGGACTTGCTTAATCTCAATAATTTTAATATATTATTATTTATTTATTATAATCATAATTTGAATTTCAAATCAAGAAAATAAAAATAAAAATTTACAAATTGATAGATTAATCCTAAAAGATATAAAATAGATAGTAATTCATATCTTTAATATGAGAAAATATATTACACCAATGCAAATAAAAAATGGATTGAAATTAAAGATTAAATTGGGCTCAATTAAAAAAAATTAATGAGCAATTTACATAAATAATATATTATATAACTTTATTTACAAATTATAATATATTTTTTATTCTTACACAAATTAACATTATTTTTCTTACCACAAATAAATTTTTCACCTTATTTCTCTCTCTCCTTATTTTTTCCGTATTTTTTCTCTCTCCTTTCTTCTTTGCTCATTTTCTCTCCCTTTACTTCTTCTCTTTTCTTCCGTCATTTCTTTTTCTCTCTCTCCTTTCTTCTTTCATCATTTTCTCTCTCTTTCCTTCTTCTCTTTTTCTTTAGCCATTTTTTTCTCTCTTTCTTTTTTAAATTTCATTTATTTTAATGTTTAAGAATGTTTGGTGAAGATTAATAAATAAAAAAAAATATGAAGATTTTTTTGATATTATTAATAAAATTAAAAAATATATAAACTATACTTGTAATATATTTTAAATTTAATATATTATACATATTATATGTATTTTTCAATGCACACTATGAATATATAATTCATATATTTTTAATAGAATAATATATTTTAATTTCGTTAATAAGAGAAAAAAAATTAACAATTGTAATACATGTGAATTCAATATATTATACATATTATAGACATGTTTCAACACATATGTTGAAATATATAAATAAAATATTTTTATATAATGCATTTCTAACACAATAAAGAAATAAATATAAATAATAAAAGTGTAATACATTTTGAATTCAATATATTATACATATTATAGGCATGTTTCAATGCACGTGGTGAATATATAACTAAAATATTCTTAATACAATAATATATTCCGTTAATAAGAGAAAAAAATTATAATAGATTTTGATTTCAATATATTATAGGCATGTTTTAATGCACGTGATGAATATATAACTAAAATATTTTTAATACAATAATATATTTTAGCACCGTTAATAAGAGAAAAAATAAACAATAATTCTAATACATTTTGAAATAAATATATGATATATGTTATAGACATCTTTCAACGAATGTGATGAATATATAATTAAAATATTTTTAATACAAATATATTACACGTATTATATGTGAATTTCAAATATTTTAATACTATTTAAATTTATCTTAAATTAAGATAATTAATTATTATTTTAAAAAAAAGGAGAAAGAAAAAGAGAAAAAATAGATTAAAAAGAAAGGAGAGAAGAACACGAGAAAGAGAGAGAAAAAGAGAAGAAGCACGGGGAGAAAGAGAGACAGAGAGAGAGAGAGAGGAGGAGGGGATAATAGAGTAATTTTAGTTATTAATTAAGATAAATATGTTATAGACCGTGATAAAAAAAAATACTCAAAAAGGGTAATTATTGATCTAAAAAAGTTCATTTATGTAAAAATTCTTTTTTAAAAATGGGTTAAGGCTTGAATGGATTGCGATTAAACCCAATACAAATTAGGAACAATTTCAAATATATACAATAAACTAATTAGTTTACAACATATATAGTCATGTTTTATTTACATTATTTCTACATGAGTTATAAACTGAATATACATTATGATACACTCAAAAACTGAATATAGTTTGACTATACATGAAATATACACTAACTATACATGTCTATACAGTAAATAACCATCTTTTTGATAATTACTTTAGCCGAATGGTTATATGGAGTAATTATCCCTACAAATTTTTTTGAACCAACCCATAAAAGTTTGGGCGAATTAGATGGGCTACCTATATTTGGGCGAATTTTTTAAAATGGGTTAAAGCCCTAATGGATTGAGATTGAATCCAATACAAATTATCTTGAACCCAATTTAGAAAAGTTTGGACGAATTGAACGAGTTACATATATTTGAGCTCATTTTTGACACCCCTAATTTAAAATATCATTTTACCCCTTTTTACGGTGTAACTTTCCAATGAAAAATGTCCGCAAGGCTACCGTTAGTATAGTGAAGCTCCATCCCTGGGTAAGACTGTGATAAACAGTTTCGGTAAGGAGATGTAATCATCAATGAAGTAGTTGATCAACTAATTAAGTTAAGCTTTATGAAATTACATCCAAACAATATCCGTTGCTCATGCAATATTTGTATCCCTCCAGCAAGTTGCTATAGATATACAAATTAATTAATCATATCAGCTTAATGATAAATCATTATGGATTGGATATAAAAACGCTCACCAGTTTGAATCAGTATTTCATTTAAAATTTTCATCATTATTAATTGTATTATTTGCATTTGTTTGTAAATATTACGGAATACTGTTAGAGGAATCTTGGGACTTGTGTTCACAGTCCAACAGTAAAATAACTTATAATCAAATAAATATAAAATTAAAATTAAAAAAAAACACAAATTTCAATAGATTTTTTTTTTTTAAAAGTTTATATCAAGTCAAATGATCTCATATGAATAAAGGAATAATGTTAGGCGGCTGAAACCAGTCACACAAGGCCATAACATTATGTTAGGAAGTTAAAAGGAAAAAACACTAACATAGAAGACATACACTTTATAAATCCCTTTCACTTGTTTAGGCTTTAAACAGACAGAAACGAAATTGAAAAAACAAGAAAATTAAATTAAACTACATTCTTTCCTCTTACATGATCATATTTATTAATGGAATAACAAGGAAACAGGGGTACTACAATTTTTTTTTCTTTCTCCAACACATTTATCCCTTAATACTACATTCTAATTTCCCAAGTTAATTACTTCTTGCAAGGGACCTTCTTTGAGGGTTCAAATCCAAAAGGCCCAACAGTGAAGACATCAAATATGGGGGTGGATGCCTTAACAGGGAGAAGGCTAGCTGGAGCTGGTGGCTTGGGAAGTGGGGTGTACTTCAATAGTGCACCAGATTTTCCACCATTGAAATTCGTTGGGACATTACAGTAAGAATTCTTTGATGAGACCAAAAACACCTTGCATTTGTGGTAGGCTCCTGAGCTCAAGAGTTTGGGCAGGATCCAGAAGAAGCCGTTCTTGTCTGTTTCCCCCTGTTCGACTAATGTCTTTTTGGTGTTGCTGCACACTAGCTTCACCTTGGCTCCTGCAACATCATAATATATAAAAGATAACTATATTTAATTTAACTGATAATAGAAGTGTAAGTTAGTTTTTGCGATAAGGATTGCTTAAAACGAGATAAATGATGTACATCTCTACCAATGTGGAAACTCAACACCCTAAACAGTCTTAAGATTGGACATCTGAAGCATCGACAATATAAGATGGGGTCCAACATTCAATAAATCATGAATTGGAATGGATAGGCTCTAATAACATGATTAAAAAAAAGGTTTTTGGGATAAGGATTATCCAAAACCTAAAAAATAATGTACATCTCTACCAATTTGGAAACTAATCAATAAGTCAAGCGACATGCTAGGATAAATATATAACCAGGGGCGAATTTATAGGCAAAAATTGGGGACGTGAATGCGTTTCAAATATTTTATGTATATATTTTTAAAAATTAGTATAATATTATGCTGACACTCATGCTATTAGAAGACTAAATGGTGCATTTAATTAAAAGTTGAGTTATTTACAAGATTAGTAAGAAAAAGGATATTGAAGAAATTACCCTGAAGTGGTTTAGCTTGGTAAAGAGTTTCAATCCCTCTAAACTTGCAAGGCTTGCAGTAAACAAGTCCTCTTACAGCTACAGGTTTCCTAGTTGGATAATAAGGTGATGGTGTTGGTGGTTTGACTGGTGGCTTAACTGGTGGTTTTGATGGGCTATAAGCTGGAGCTTTAGTTGGTGGCTTTGTTGGAGCTTTAGTTGGTGGCTTTGTTGGAGTATAAATTGGTGAAGGGGCTGGGGAATTTATGGGGTGGTGATGGCCCTTGTGAGGCTTAGGGGCTTGAGCTGGTGAAAGGTGGTCAACATTTTTGTATAATGAGTACCACTCACCATGAGCATGGCTAACAACTGTAAATGAGCTAAGTAATAAAACTGAAAGCTGAAAAAGAACAAGGGCCTTTGCCATTGTTGCTAAATTGTTCTCAACTGAATTTAGCTAGTTGTATGTGTAAAGGGAAGTAAGAGGCATGAATTTATAGGGGCAGAATTATAGCTTTGTTTGGTGAAGCTTCTAAAGTTTGTTAATTTTTAAAAGTGATTTTGTCAGAAGTGAGTTTTAAGAAAATATTTTTAGAGGGTAGCAGTTAATATTTTTGCAATATTAAAGCATCAAATTGTGCTGGATTAAGATTCCAAAAATATTTTTGAAAAAAAAAATTCTATTACTATACAAAAAAACTTATTTCTTCCTAAAAGTTTGATTAAATAATCCGGCTTTTTAAAATAAAGACTTTTGACTTTTCAAAAACTTGGACAAACAAAATATAGGAGCTAGAGCTTGTTTAGATGGGCTTATAACTTATAGTTTGGACGGTATTTGACTTATTTTTGTTGTTTTAGCTTAAAACTAACTATTTAAAAATACTTTTTTAGTTAATCTAAATATTACAAAATTTTATTTGAAAGTTATTTTGGCTTAAAAACATCTAAAATAAGTTCATTCAAACAAATTCATATAGTATGTGCATGTAGTTGATTGGAGAAAACAAATATGTAATATATTAGTCGATCATTTTAAACATACATATAATGGGGTCAAAGAGGCATCGTCTTTATTATAATTTGTTTTGTTTATATACATAGGATTATAGTACATTATCAATTCTGACCTAATTAATGTGTCCTTAAAATTAGGGTTTCAATTAATCTTCATTAAAGCAAGAATCTAGCTATAAAAGTCTTAACTAGGGAAGACAAGTGCTTAAATGCTGCACATGGGATTGGATGGGATGTAGAAGTTTCCAGTGAATGATCTTGTTCATGTACATTGTAAAGGAATTAAACAAAAGGGGAGGGGGGGGGGGGGGGGTAAAAGAAGACCTTGTTCATGCAATGTTTGCCTCTTTAGATCCATTGTTTGTTAATTCGACATAGTGCTTGGTTTCCTTGAAAATATAATTTTTCATAAAGTTATCTATTGTACATAACAAGATTAATTAATTTGTGAAATCGATGAGATTGATGTTTCAATCTTTCTTCTAAGAATGATTGATATTTCTATCACTCTTCCAAGTAGTAATCAACTTCATAAGTAGGAGTAATTAATAATCTTTTGATTGAAGCCAATCCTTTACAATGATTAAGAAACACAATATCAGTGTAGTAAAACGAAATTCACTTTAGGTAGAGTGATCCAAAATACTTCATAAAGATAAATTGAAGTACCCGATGCAAAACGAAGATTACTTATTTAAATGGGTCAACTAGTGATTAAAAAAAAGTTAGCAAATGACAACCCAGGCTTGGCCGCATAGCATTTAAATCTTGTGAAGATGAGTCTCATCCAAGCAACAAAATTTTCTAAAAAAGAAAGTTTATTGTCACAAAAGTGATCAATTATGAGAAGGAACTAGTTGTATATATATTTTTTATTTAGCGTTTGATATTTAATTTGAATAGTGATTAATTCAGATTTATATCGTGTAAGACGGCTTATTAAAAGGAAAAAAAATTGACTAAAAAATTTTTCATTCTTAAAATTTAAATTTGAAGATTTTAATTAAGCGCAAGTTAACAAATTGGAAGAAAGTGGGTCTTACTGATCCAACCATCATCATTTTTGGTTAGATTTTTTTTTTTAAAGAATATTAACACATATATATTGATAGTATAAAGAATTATTATGTTATTATTATTGTTTTATCAATTCTAACAAATTACATTTTAATTCAAAATTATGAATTATAGTAGAAATACTTTTCAAATAAAAAAATGTTATAGAGATATATTTGTAAACTATTTCAAAAATAATATGTACAATATTTTTTAATTGTCAGTGTATAAAATTTACAGAATTTTCTTAAAATTATGTGAGCACCTTTACATATATTTGATATAGATTTTAGTGATATACAATGCCAATGTAAAATGAATTTCCTCTTTCTTTCCATTTACAGTTTTCTTTTTGGATAACTTAATTGTGTAATTTTCGAATCATCGAACTCCTTGCATCGAATTAAAATTGTGTTTCCTCAAAAGGACATTTGCTCGATTAATAATATAGCAACAAGCTCCTGGTATTACGCCTCAAGTTAAGCACCTTAGTAATTTCTAATTGTCCATCAATTTTTTTCTCTTTAGAAATAATGACCTATGCATGTGTTCTGTAGGGTCACATTAAAGTTTATTGAACAGAAATAATACCTTAATTATTTCTTTGTACAGGTGCGTATGGCATTTTCTAAAGCCAAGTGCTATATTTTTTTGGACACCATGGTTAAATTATTTTTAACTACAGAAGACGGACCTAATCTAGTTTTTTCTGCTATTCCAATTAAATGCGTTCGTATAATATTCGAAACTTGGCTAAACAATCATAACATAAGGCATAATTCACTTGTTTGTACACGCAAATGCATGTTGAATTGGTCAATCAAGAATAGGTACCCAGAAAAAGAAAAAATTATTTTTGTTATAGAAAAAAGAGGAAAACCTTGGAAGAGAAAGCATAGATTAGTCAATGTAGATTCCAAAATGTGCTTCGTTGTTTGACCATCGCTTATTAAACAAGCATAATCCATGTTCCTCGCACAGATCTCCATATATATATTGTGTTGAATTCATTATCTATTTGGGGGTCTCAAAGAAAACTTAAATATTATGGTAAAATATTACTCCCTTCATTCACTTTTACTTGTCTATTATTTTTAAAAATAGATTTTCACTTTACCTTTAACATTATTTATTTATTCTCAAAATCATTTTTAAGACTTAATATTAATTATGAATTAATTTGAATAGTATGGTAAATGGTTATGTCTATTATTGTTTTTTAAAGGGTAACTTACACAAATTTCACTATTTTAAGAGCTAATGACTTAGATTCACGTTATAAGTTTCCAATATTACATTTTTTAAAATCATATTTTGGGTCTTAGATACATGGATTTGCCTCTTTCAGATACATGTATCCGAGATACACATATCAATTAATGTATCTAATTGAAAGTCATCAATTAAGGCGTGTGTCTAATTAAGGATATAATTGAAAATCATTAATTAAGGAGAAAATCACACTTGTAAAAAATTTAAAGGACATGACATATTTTTAATCAGATATACACTGATAAAAAACTAGATACATATAATCTTAACTCAATAATGTGTCAGACTCATCAATAATGTGGCAGCAATATTGTGGCAGATCATGCATAAATCTCTAGTAAATGCGTATATTTATTCAGATACGTATACACTTAATTAGATACACTGATAAAAATTATATACATATAATCTTAACTCAATATTATGTCAGATACATCGATAATCCAACTTGATCCAAAAAGTCCCTTTCTCATCTTCTTCCTCATTAAGGTTATCACAATTATTGCATAAACTTTCGTTCCATTTGCAGTAAATTACATACTATCTTTCTCTTTTATTCGTTAAAGTTGTTGCATTTTTGAATTCTCAAATCTGAGCGGATAGAAATATCGAGAATCATAGTGATAATTTTGATGTGTTTTTTCTAGCAACAATAAATGAATATTCTTCTCGTTTGGAGAGTCACTAACCGTGAAAGAAAACTAAAAAAGTTTTAAATCAATGGAGTTTTACCTTAGTTTTTAAAAATTACAAGACAAAACAAATTGAAATCTATCATAGATAACACATACCTCAAATTATTGTGTTGTTGTTTCAGATTTCAATTTTAAGCATTTAATGGTGGAATTGGAGATGGTTTAATTGTGCAGATAACTAATTTAGGCTAATTTTTAGGATATTTGTATCTAAATATATCTTCCTCAATATATGAACTAAACTCTTATTAGTGGTAATATATGTAATTATTTAAAAGAATAGGTAAGATTAGTATATACAACAGTGATGTATGTCTAATAAGATAATTTAGCCTCTTTTTTTTTCAATGAGCATTTCAAATCTAAATATGACAAGTAAAGTGAAAGAGAGAGTATTACAGGCAATGGGGCTTTAAAAAGAAGAAAAACTTTTCTCAAATCAACAAGCGAATATGAAGCTTCTAAAGGAAATGGTTATAAGCGAATTATAAATTTATCAATAAAATATCTAACAATGATTAAGTCTGAATAAAG
Source organism: Solanum dulcamara (assembly GCF_947179165.1). Taxonomy (NCBI): domain Eukaryota; kingdom Viridiplantae; phylum Streptophyta; class Magnoliopsida; order Solanales; family Solanaceae; genus Solanum; species Solanum dulcamara. The sequence goes on from NC_077247.1 coordinate 47,759,535, forward strand.
CAACCATTGAAGAAAAAATTGAGATTTAGCAATAACTGGAAAGCCATTCCTCTCGTGTATCTTACATAAGTTTCAAGTGGGAAAAAAATCAATAAAAATGCAATATATGTAATGTATCAAAATTATATAAATAGTGTATCATATGTATATATAATGTATAATCATGTATCGAATATATATTGTTGGTTTATTTTTTCATTCCGGGCAAACTCAAATCTCTTCTAAACATTGTCAAATAATAGATATGAGCTCTCTCGATATTTCAAATCTTTTGATATATTATTCACTTGCAACGATTAGTGTTTGTGGCACATTGAATTTAAAATCAAGTATCGAAAAAGCTTTAACGACTATGGAGACTTTCAATCCACACCAACTTAAAATCTCCATTTAACAGTTCCAAATTTTTAGATACGATATCATCTCAATATTTTGAATTTTTTGATATATTATTCACTCGAAACACACATTTACAGCACGTCGAGTTTCAAAATCTAATTTTGAAGAAGCCTTTAATGAGTGAAACAACAATAAAAAAGGAAGAAGAAGAAGTAAGGAAAGAAGGAACGAAGGAAGAAAAAGAAGTAGCGAAGTGAGAAGCAGAGAGATGCACTTCGCCTCGAATAACCATTTTCGGTGATTAATGAAAATTGGATTATTTTGAATAAGATATTTTGATCCAATGGACATTTTGTCTAATTTTCTCTTTCAAGTGACTGTGGACTTTCCCGTTGATCCAGTATTGGTCCAATCCCCTTTCTTATATGAGTATTTTCACACAGATAGCCACTTTTGTGGCCTTTCATTTAGAAAATTAAACAAACCATATCAAGGGAACAAACCAAGTGGGCCGGTTTGGTCAGAAAATGAAAAAGTGAGGGCCCAAAAATCCTAACCACTACAATGGGCCGATAAGAGGGGATCGCGCCTAGCTGCTTTTTGTTCTTTTCTATTTCTACTCCTTTTTTCAATGTTAATTTTACGAGGCAAACGCTTACACATAATCTATTGTCTGTTTGTTCAAGATATTAGAGCTCAAGAACGTAAGGTGTCCCTGCTTTTTCAGGGTAAGAAGGGGTAGAGAAAATGTCTCGAGCCAATGTTCGAATACCAGACGCTAAGGCGCTGAAGCAATCCATGCCATACTCTTAGAAAAAGCTCGAACGATTTTCAGCAAGAGGGTACATGTACCCAAAATCGACACAGGTGGGTAGGTAGAGAATACCAGAGGTCCGGCTGGGTACTAACCAGACCAGGCCATGAGAATAAGAGGGTCCTTTCGAACAAAATCAAGACAAAGCAAAGAGGTCTTCGGATTGACTTATAAATTACTCCCTCTATTTCATATTTGTTGAATTTGTAAGGCAATGTACACATATTAAGAAAAACATTCAAGAATATATTTTGAACCATACTTTCTACTATTGTCCTTTGTAAAATCATAAATATAACTTTACAAGTAGTGTGATTTATCTCCTAAAAAATATAAAACTTTAATAAAGAAAGGGCAAATATGGAAAAAGTTTCAAAGATCTTGAACTTTGAATAATTCAATTACTTTGAACAATGAAAAATCCCTCAAAAATTCAATTAATATTGAATAGAGGGAGTACTTATAAGCTGTTTTCAGTTTTTTTGAGTGTTTGGCTGATAAACTTAAAGTCATTTTGTGCTTAAAATAAGCCCCTATAAGTAATTGAGTTTGTTTGTTTGAACTTATTTTAAACAACTTATAAGTTGAAAACAGCTTATAAGTCAAGAAAAATAAGTTGGGCTGCACCTATTTTTTTTAAAGCTATAAACAGTTTTCAACTTAAAAGTTACTTAAAAGAAGCTCATCCAAACAAGCTCTTAATCGCGGAGAATATTATAGTTATGATCGTGGAGTATAGTAATAGTAATAATAGTGTTTCAATTTTATTGTATTTGTGCGCTAGTTAAAGTAGTATAATGTTTGATTAAAGCTTATTAATAATTATAAGAAATCTCATGAGTTAAATGAAAATATCATCTGACAATCATTACTAATGTAAACTTGAAGAAGTGGGTCTCGAATTCAAAGTTGGTATTACTGGAAAAGTTTAACATTTACGATATGAATGAAGATTGATAATTAAATTATTTTTGTTTAAAAAAATATTCTCAATTTTTGAACACACGTGTCTGAAACTTCAATATTTGTTCAAAATTCAAATATATATTATTGAAATTTAGCTAAATTTTAGACGTGTATGTCAGAAATTGCATTACCAAGTTAAACTTCTAACGCGTAATTTGAAGTGGCTAAACATATAAAATTGTATAAATTTAAACCGTGGATTAAATGAGGTCCCAAATTCGTGTATGTATGAACTTTAGTTATATAGTTAGATTTAGATAATTTAGTTCTTTATTTATACTTGCCAAGTTTAATCTTCATGTTACAGTGTAGTGCACATGATTTTCTTTTGGAAATGAAATAGATATAATTCTCTAATGTCTCTTTAAGAATTTTCGGTAAAAAGAATTAGAACTACTTTCCTTAATATACCAGATGCCTAACCAATGTCATAAGGAAAATGTAAGCTTCTTTTCCTGAATGAGAAAAACAGTAACGAAAAGGAATGTTCATTTCCACGAGAAAGAAAAGCTGGTCACATTATTAATTAGTGAATAATAATTACAAGACAATACTCTTAATTAAGGCCAAACAAAATCAACACAAATTTTGGGAAGTTGTTCAAATTCCTCAACTAATTTGAAGTCACCGTTGAAATTAGTTGAGGAATTGTTGAATACCCTTTTGTTGGAATCTCCTTTGGCAGCCACAACACCACAAGAATTAGCAACTGAAGAAGAAGAAGAAGAAGGTGATGTTAAATAATCTGTATTTTCATGTCTAAGAAGCTCAGCTAACAAAAGTACAAGAGAAGCCATTTGATATCAATTTTTTTTTTCCTAATAAGAGATGTTTTCAAGATTTGGCTTTGTTTGAGACGATGAATTCAGGGCACACAATTCCTCATTTATAAGCAGGCAAAAGTAGGTGAAAAGTGGGCGGCCCAACGAAACTAACTTTTTATACTATTAATTATTCTCTCTCCATCTATCTTTATTTGTGTATTATATTAAATTAGTTATCCAATAAAAGATAATTTATCTTCTTGTAACAATTTTAAATTTAATATGTTTAAAGAATAATGTAATAATATTATTTTTATTATAAATTATTTTCTCAGGTGCATGTCAAATTAATAATGAACCGTTTTCTGTTGGGCAAAAGAGAACAACCGGTTTGACTTAAAATATTGTGTGATATTAATACAAGAAAACAAGGGGCAAACAAAAGCAGTTAGCTCAACACTGGGGCCTTGTGGGGGAGAGGGTGTATACCAAAAGAATTTAATTGTATTCGATATTTATATTAATTTAATAAAGATATGATATGTATTTTTAATATGTGGTTATTATTTAATTATAATTAATTTAATAATATATATTTGTCTTTAAATTATATTTATTTATATAAACTAATTATAATTTAGCACAAAATTAAATAAAAAGATTCAAACTATAAGCGTGGCAGTATATTGTTGACTACTTGCAACGACAAAATGAAAGTTTATAAATTTGAAATTTTGATAATTTAAAGTTATTATCTGTTAAATTAATAATTTATATACATATTTTAATAATTCTTAATATAAAATTAAATTAAAATGAAAACTAATAAATTCGACAAATGTGCTAGCTCCGACCTGTTGTTTTCTTATTTTTGTCAACAGTTTTGAGACTCCGGTTTTCATTTATGGACCGACAGCTGTTTCTGAAAAGCAAGTAAAAAACCACCAGCCTCTGCCGCTTGTTCTATTTTCAGTTATTTTTGTTGTAATTTTTACTTGTTTTTTTTTTAATACCATTTTCTTCGGCCAATTCGGGGAGGATCAGACATCGTTTTTGACTCAATTAAGCCTAATTGGGATTCCAAAAAAGTAAGCTTTACTTGGATTAATTTTGCAGATTTAATAACAAATATATAGCATGTTTAATAAATAAACAAACAATATCCCCCACTAAATATGGGATACATGTCGAGTCAAAAGTCAATTCTCTTCTCTTGAATACTTTCGAATTCTTCTATATTGAATTTTCTAATCTTTCGTTGATTATACAATTTCCTGCGGTTAACACGATTCTTCCTATTATTTTCTATTACATAATCGAATTCTCTTCGTATTTCTTCGATCATTAAAGTACAGATTGTTATAGAGATGAACACATCCATACTAGCTAGTATACCTAGAGGATTCCATCAATATTATAAATAAGAATTTGGCTAAAATAGGAAAGAAAGGTGTATAATAAGAATATGGCTACAAACTCAAAGAATTAAATTATGTATTCAGCCAAAAAATTTAAAGTAAAGTGTATATAAAAAATAAAATTAAGAAAAAAAAGGCGCGCGAGAGAGAGACTGGTTGATTTGGCTTGTTCTGTTAATGTGAGCAATTTTTTAGAAGAATTCCAGTTGAAGACGTTTGAGCCGAAGAATTATTGAAAACAGTCTTTCTTTTCCATGATAAAATTTGCATATGCTTTATCCTTTTCGCCCCGACTTATTCTGTTTAAAGAATCGTCGTTACTCTCTTGTATTTCACATCCTCCTTGAAAGATTTCCCGGCTAGTAGTCAATCTCTTTCGTCTCAATTTATTCATCTTTAATTTCAGAAGATATTTTTGGATATTTTGAACTGATAACTGTTGTGGCTTCAAACAAATAAAAGATTTTATATCTATATTCATACCAAATTATAAATTGAAAACAGAGGGGTACCTAATCCTCTGAACCAAGTAGTTCATTGATAAAATGAATTCCACTGTTAACCCTTATGAACTATAGAATTTGTATTCCAAAAGCTGCATAATTAAGCTCTCGTAAATTGATTTCATGTTACTCTGAAGCTACCATGACTCACCACAAAAATCTTGAGGAGCAACAATTCCATCATCTTTTCCATATAACCGAGAAAATCCTCAAATTAGGGGCCGGCAGTTGTGAACTCACATCGACACCTTATACTTCCCCACTTCACACTAGACCTTCGTCTACACTAGGGTTTGAACACTTAATAAACTAACGCGCATATCACCCACAATGCTCTTGTCATTAATAATACATCTCAGAATCAAATATATAATCAAAAGGTGTTTCTTTTCAAACATTGAAGTAAAAGAGAATCCTATCACAAAACTAGCCTTGATGAAAGGTCCATAATCATCAAAACCACAATAGGTGGGAGAAATGAAGCCGAACAAGTTTGCTAAGATGGTAAAAAACTCTCCAACAAGATACCTTCCCGTTTCTAATCTGATCGGACAGACACAAGAGGAAAGTAACCTCAAAAAGCTGTTGATATGAGAAAGCTCGAGATCTACAATTGGTTCAAGCAAATACCACTTTATTCCCAGACAACCTGGATGGCAATTAAAACAATCAGCAGCATATTCAAACGGGAAGAAAGAAGAGGATTACAAAGAAAAGAAAATTGACATTGTTCAAACAATCTCTCTGTAGTAATCCCAAATTACATTATAGAAACAAGAGTTTACCCTCAAAGAAAGGACTAGTTGAAGTGAAGATTTATATGGTTAAACCACCACTAGTAATAAGATTATATAGGCATTGAGTGCAACTACTCATTATTCAAATAAGGCACAGAAACGAAAAACCTGAGAACCGCAAGCAGTTTGATACAACCACCAAAAATATTCCACAAGGCCACAGGCGAAAGTGCAGACCTTAAGAATGAACACTGTAGCTACTTAGTTCAAGCAATAATCACTTTCAAAATCAAGTTACACAAGAACCTGAGGGAAGGAAGAGGGGAACAAGTACATGGACGCATATAGGAAGTGATCCACAAGACTCCTACTCAACATGCTCTTAACATGTGCATTTACAACTATTTGTCATACCTACTATAGCTCCAGCCCACAATTAGTGTCCACTGCATCAGCCCACAGGCAGTGCTCATTCACACATTCAGCAGGCTGCCCCAGCAACACACGACCCACAACAAAGCTGCTGTGCCTATAAGGTTGCTCAAACAAACTTACTAGAATTTCTAGTTCAGCCAGAGTGCTCTACAAATAGTTAGAAGTCCCTCAATTCAAGTATAAGTCCATCTATATGGGGAAAAAGGTACCAAATCCATCTTATTGCATATAGGTGTCTTGTAAAATCTTATTTGAAGCAATTTCATGTCACATCCTTTAAAGCACAAATATCCACAAGATGAATGTTTCAGAGATGTGAATTTTAAGATGAATGTGTTGGTCATAAAAGATTAGCTATCAGATATGTTCATATCTGCCAGAAGGTGCAAGTAGGCATATGGAGGACAAAGTGACAGAATCTTGCTTGAGATGGATAATCAACAAGTTAGGTAGGCTTCGACACTGTTTCTTAGATGTGAAAACGTGATGATTGAAGGTATTATAAGAGGAAGAGTTCGACATGAAGTCACATGGAAAGGAGTTGTCTTAGAAAATTTAGAATATCTAGGAGTCTAGGTAGATCTAGCAAAAAATAGAAAATAATGGAAGTTGAAAATCCATATAGGTGATACAATCTGAAGATTATGCTTACTAAAAGACTCTTAGTATGTTAAAAAATAGAGATGCAACGACTAGAGTATATTAGAGAACTCTAGTATTAGATTGGCTTCAGTAAGACATAGAGATATATTTACCCAAACAGCGCATTTATGTAATTAAAGTTTCATAAAGCCAACTCCAACTAACATGGGATTCACGTGTAGCTGAAATTTCTTGTCAAATCTTGTAACTAGGCACTTCTTTTTCCATAAATAGGGGGTGAAGTAGTTGAAAGCAAGCAGGAGTCTTTTATTATCTTTCTCAAAAAGTGTTTTGTAGTCTTACTCAAAAAAAAAAGTCTTGTATAGTTGTTACCCCTATGCAACGTCCACTTTTATCATGAAGTGTCCTGTTCTCCCCAATACAGACCCCCCCCCTACAGTGAGATCGACACCAAGGTGTTTCAACTTTCAATTTTCCCAAGGCTCTCCAGTCTTCTATAATCTCATTTACAAATTTAATGATTCAATTTCTTCCTTTTAAGAGACTTCACACTCTTGGAGGCAAACGAGTATGAAAATATCCTCAGATACTAAACAAATAAATAGGCAATTATATGGCTTAAAAGTCAATCAAGTCTAGTTCACAAACCCACATTATAGCAAATTCATGAAAAAGAAGAAAATATCAATGTTATCAAGAAGATTACTTATTTAGCTCTAACAAATGGTTCTTAGGACAAATGATAAAGGGTCTATACAATCCACTTCGAACTATATGTATGGGATATGGATGGTCAATTTTTACACCCTCTTCAAAAGAAACAACATTATACACGAGAAATCATTGTACTAAGAATTGCACGTGTGAAAATCATTAAGAAAGTAAGTGAATTAGAGGCATACCATAAGAAACAATCACTCTAAAACTACAAAGGCAGAAAATTAATATAGCAAATATTCTTAAAACTAGAAGGGCGGGAGATTAATATAGAGAGTAAGAATTATCATGCAAGTGCAGTATCAGATTACCCTATGCAGCTTCAGTGCTAATCTCCTTTTCCTCTACTTCATTTGCAGCAGCATTAGCCTCCGCACCTTGTGCATCCTCTGTAGGAGGCTGAACCTGTTCATCTTCTGGCAATGGCTCCTCAACATAGTCATTCTCAAATGCATCTGGAGGGACCTCGTAAATTCTAACTTGAGGTTTGGTTGGGTCCTTAACAAGCACATATTTCCCTTCATTCAACTTCATACACAAGTCCACAATACTTTTCACAATACCCCACATGTTTGATGTGTTCAAATTAATTTGTGTAGCAAAGTCCTTAGGCTTATATCCTACAACAGCTAATATCACATGGTTAAAATGATCCCTAGGATGAACTCTTGATACATAACCCAACTTCATCATATCAGCATTAGCTAACAGTGCTTGTGCAGTCCATTTCGCAAGTTTATTAGCATTGTTCTTCAACTCAGTAGCTAACACTGCACCCCTTTGTGTCTCCAACTTCTGCCTCCAATCAACCCCAGAGTACTTTGGATCAAACTCATTCAAGGCATTCAGAGTCAGGAATGATCTCTGATTGTTCACTTCAGCCACACTCTGCACTTCACATCGTGCCACCAAATATGTATCATCATCCAACTTCCACCTCCTGTATCTGTAACCCACTGATGCCACCTCTTCGCCTTCAGTTGCAAACGGGTTTGGTTCATCATAACTCAACTTCTTGCCATCTCTAATCAGAACCTGTTGAGAGAAATTCTGATTTATATAAGCAGCCTCAACGCTTAAAGAATAAGCTGAATTGATATCATCCTTCACATCGGGCAATGGTTCTTGCGAAGTTTCATGCACAGAAAGCAAATCTAGCTGTGACCCATCACGCTTGTCAAAAAACAACTTATTCCCAACACGCTGAACTACAATATCCCATGAGTAAACAGACCTAGGAGCACACATCAAAGTAGACAAGATTGTATCTGTCGCAAAAACAGTAGCTTTATCCTCATTAGCCAAACGGCGGATAACAGGATCATCAGTAGTAGTAATTTTGAAGAAATTCCTGTTCTTGAACCTCTCCAGACGACGTTCGTTCTTTGGAGTAATACGATCGTAGGACCGGTCGTAAAACTCAAGGCCACCGCAGATTAGCAGGTCTTCAGGCTCTGGAACGGAGAACGAAAGCTTTGAGAAGGTAGAAAAGGGGATCTGATCAAGCATATTCCATTCGGGCTGAATATCAACTGATGACTTGAACACCGCAGATTCTCTTCTCTGGCCAGCATTGGTGCCTGAACGATTGAGATTATACAATCTGTCCCGACGGGCTCTTTCTTTCTCTTGCTCACGCTTTTTGGCCTCGACTTCCTCGTCGCGGCGCTGGGGAAGCTGAGAACGGTTATGATGAGGATTGAACCGCCACCTAGGGTTAAATTTCGGACGATGTTGTCCATGGTGATGGGACTTAGCAGCAGTATCGACGAGACGGAAAGATGAATCTTCGTCGGCGGCGAGTGTAGCGAAGGAGTCATCACCTGAGAAGTCGAAAGCGGAATCAGTAGGGTTTTGCTTGGAGTTGGATCCAGGTCGGTTTGAGATAGACCGAGTCCAGTCAGCGATCCGGCCGAGCTTGTCGGAGCGGGAGAAAGGAGCAAAAGGGGCGTTAGAGATTTGGTTTGTAACGGAGACAGAGGAATCCGGTGGACCCCATCCGTCGGAATTGAACGGTACGGAGCCAAGATCAAAACCTACCATTGTTGATGTGGATAATAACTTTCCGGCGGCTTTCTGGATTATGAAGAAACGAAGCAGAGAGTAGAACTATGAAGAAAGTTGATAAAACCCTAGCTCTAAAAGAGGCTTATATAACTTTGAGAGACAGGTCCCTAATGAATATGTAAAGTTCGATATAGCCCTTGATTTTACATGATTTCCAACTTGCTTTGTGTTTTGTTTATGGAGGAGGATTTGGTTTCACTAACAAAACTTATACTAATAATGAATTAATAATCACTAAAAAACATTATATGTTTGTTAAGAAAATGTTTAGTTTATCAAATAAAAAAAAGAAGATATATCGTGTGTAATTATTTATGTATAATTTTTTCTTATTATTAACCTAAATAAAAATATGAAATTAAAGTTATTTTGATATTCCATATATTTTATTCCCGTAGAGTTCATTCACATGCATTATTATTGGTAGGCTTTGAAACGCCATAAAATATATCAAAATTGCAATAAAAATTATATGATATAATCCAAATTGCAACATAAATTATTTATGTATACCAAAAACGATTTGCCTATTAAATGTAGTAGTATTAAAATATACTTTGTCTTGTATTAGAGTATTTTTCTAATTTCAATAAATAAATTGTTCCTGAAAGTAATAGCAGAGGTGGATCTATATAAGAGAATACGGATTCTCAAAAACTAAGTAAACTTTTTCCAATTCTTATAATTATATTGAAAATTTATTAAAAAAAAATATGTAAGTGTTTTAAGCTAAGAACTCAATAATAAGTAAGATGATTGATTCAGTGGCAAAAACCATTCTGTTCCAATGACGTCCAATTCCTAGGAGGCCTTATAGCTAACCCCAGGTGATCAGACTGCGGGATTGACTCCTCTATGGGTAACTTTTACTTCTTAAACTCATTTTTATTTTTTAAAAATATTTTAGACATCAATAAATTTAAAACTTTAAATTCACCTCTATGATAGAGAACTTTGTATCTTGTTTTGAGCCATCAATAAATAACAAAATAGATTGAGATTATATGTAATTGATTGGAAAAAATAGTCAACTTCATATTTAGGAAAAATTGTCTATGAAGCTATTGTGGTCTGATTTATTTGTCGTCCTACCATAATATCTACCATCTAATGATTATTTTTCATAGTTAATTTATTAGGCGGTGATTTTATATTAATCGAGCTATAAAGATGAGTATCGAATATTATTAAAGCCAACTGAAGTGTGTATAGTCCAGCTGAACATTAGTTGAAAAATAGTTAGTTATAACTAACTCGACACTCAACTCACACTGTTAGGAGTGAGTTTGTTATTAGGAGTTAGTTAGAGCAAAGTTAGAGAAAGTTGTTACTTACAACAGCTAATAGAATGAATTATACAAATAGTTCTTACTAGCAGCTTCAGCCATTAATGAAATGAACTACTTTTTCTTCTCTAATCAAATTCTCTCTAAGATTAATGTAGCTTAGCTTGTTCTATGAAGTTTCATGGATAAATACTAACATGGTATCAGAGCAACGATCATGAAGAACTAATCTACGAAGAAGAAAAAAAAGAAAAAAAAAAGACAGAAGTTAATGTTGTGAAGCTCTGAAAAAAAGGCTTTTACAGTCGAGCATCAATGGCAGAAAATGAAGTAACAAAATTGAATCATAATCATACTCTTTTTCTCCAGACATCTGATACACCTGGAGTTGTTCTTATTTCAACTAAACTGATAGGACCAGAAAATTATGCATTATAGAGTCGGTCGATGAAATTAGCTCTCAAAGGGAAAGAAAAGCTTGAATTCGTTACTGGATCACGTGCAAAAGGAGATTACAAAGGAATGTTAGAGGAATAATAGGAAAAATACAATGCAATAATGTTATCTTGGATTGCAAACACTATTCAAAGTGAGTTATTGCCAGAAATCATGTATGCTTCAAATGCGACAAAAGTGTGGATAGATTTTGAAGAGAGATTTTACAGGTCAGATCTCACAAGGACTTACCATTTATGGTCTGAAATTGCATCTTTGAAATAAGGTATTGACTCTGCTACTTCATATTTCTCAAAATTAAAGAATTTGTGGTCTGAATTAGATGTGATGATTCCATCATCTAGATGTAATTGTAAAAGTTCAGCTCTCTATGTGGAGTATTTGAAGTCTCACGGATTACTTCAATTTTTGATGGGATTGAATGAAAGTTTTGAAAATATTAGAAGCAGTATTTTAGCTAGAAAACCTATAGTAACTGTGAATGAGGCATATGATGTGGCAGCACAAGAAGAAAGCAAAAGAGCACTGGGAGTTATAGACAAAACAAGGGATGCATTGATACTTCTTGCAAGTAGATCTCAGAAATACAAGTCAAATCCTAAGAAATTTGTACCACCTGGTACAGTTTGTGATCATTGTGGGTTCAAAGATCATTTTAAGGCTAATTGTTATAGGTTGGTTAGTTATCCACCAAATTTCAAAAGTTGCAGATGGTTTTAAGCATAATTTCAAACCTGTAAATGCACATCTTACAAATAATGCTAATGATTTTATCAATTCTAGAAGATGTACAGAGAATCAGATGTCACCAACATATATGTCACTAACTCAGTATCAGAATCTAGTTGATAAACAGGATAAAACAAGAACATTAGATTGTGTTGCTAACATATGAAGTATCATTTTCTTGATCTTCAAATCTAGTGAGGTTTATGAGTAGATAGTTGATAGTGAAGCTACTCATCATATAACACCTAATGAAGTTTTACTAACTACCATTAGAAGACTAAAAGATAGTGATTCTAGTGGTGTACAAGCCCTAACAGGTAGCAGATGTGATATCAGTGGCACAAAAACCACAAGCATCTTTGAAGGCAATGAACTTAAGAATGTCTTATATGTTCCAAACTTCAAGTTCAATCTACTGACTGTCTCCAAACTAACCAAGGAACTTTCTTGTTCAGTTTTATTTTTCCCTGATTTCTATGTATATCAGAAACTCTTCAATGGCTAGATATTGGGGATTGGTAGGAAGAAAAAAGGTCTGTACATACTAAAGAAATCAATGAAGTCCACAATAAATAGCGTAATTACTGAGAATAAAAATGTAGATGCAAAGCTATGGCACTTGAGGCTAGGACATGCATCACTGGGAGTATTACAGCATATTCAATCATTAAAGCACTTCTCAAATAAAAGTGTTCAACATAATTGTGTGATATGCCCTTTAGCAAAGCAATGTAGATTGAAATTCCCAGTTAGTAGCACTAATACATCTAGACCTTTTGAATTGATTCATGTTGATGTATGGAGTCCATATAACAAGCCTACTTATAATAGGAAGAACTATTTTGTGACTATAGTAGATGATCATAGCAGGTACACATGGATATGCTGGACCAGTTCTAAAAATAAAGTCATTGTAGTGCTGAAAGATTTCATTGTTTTAATAAATACTCAATTTGCCTTGTTTGTAAAAACACCGAGATCTGATAATTGATCAGAATTTTTCAACTCTTCAATTACTGATTTACTTGCATCTCATGAAATTATACACCAAAGTAGTTGTGTTTATACTCCTCGACAGAATGGGACAGTGAAGAAAAAACATAGACACATTCTAGGGGTAGCTAGAGCAATAAGATTTCGGAATTTATTGCCTATGCATTTCTGGAAGGAATGTGTTAGAACTACAGTATATTTGATCAATAAACTTTCCAGTGATGTGCTTGGAGGAAAGATACCTTATGAGATGCTACATAAGAAATCACTTAGTCTTGATCATTTGAGAGTGTTTAATTGCTTATGCTATGCAACTAGACTTCCAAAAGGGGATAAATTTAAACCTAGAGCTAGAAATATAGTGTTTTTAGGATATTCAGAAACTCAAAAGTGGTATAGACTTTATGATTGAATTGACAAAGTTTTCTTTGTAAGCAGAGATGTCTCATTTAGAGAACATGTTTTTCCTTATCATAAAGAAAGCTCAGAAGTTTATCTTGACATTTTCAGTTAGTTACTTCAACGGACTCAAATCCTTCCTCTAGCTGTGATAAGCCTATTGTGTTGGATCAGTCAATAGAGGTGGCTAATGATGGAGATCCTCACCTTGAATGCAATATTGACCATAGTTCAACCACTAGTATTTTTTCTGATACAACCATTGAAGAATCAAATCATGCAAAATATTCAAATAAAATATGTTTAGAAGAGGCACCACCGGTGGATCATGATTCTATTCCATTGGAGGTCCAGGCAGCAAAGCATACTAGACAGCATACCAAGCCAACCAGGAGAACTAAGCAGCCCACTTGGCTCAATGATTATATCACTACTTCATAATCTTCTAAACCATCTGCTAGTTGTTCGAATCCTATTTCAGATTACATAGGCTACTCTCATTTGTCCTCACCTTACCAAGCTTACTTAAAGTGCTTTTTCTTTATTAGACAAATGAATTACAACAATGACAAATGAGATATATGCCTTAGAAAGTAATCACACTTGGAAAGTAGTTGACTTACCCCATGACAAGCAAGTTATTGGTTCAAAATGGATTTTTAAAATAAAATACAAATTAGATGACACGTAGATAAGTACAAAACTAGACTAGTAGCTAAGGGCTATGATCAGAAAGAAGGTTTGGATTATCATGAGACATTCTCTCCAAAAATGGTGACAGTAAGAACTGTTATCTGTATTGCAGCTTCCAATGATTGGCCTTTGAGGCAAATGGATGTTAAAAATATTTTCCTACAAGGTGATCTTAATGAAGATGTTTATATGTCTTTACCTCGGGATTTCACAAGCAGGGGGAGACAAGGGTGTGTAAGCTTGTGAAATCTTTATATGGTTTGAATCAAGCTTCCATACAATGGAACATAAAGTTATCCACAGCCTTGATAGAAGTAGGGTATACACATAGCTCACATGATCATTCTTCGTTCACCAAATATGTAGACAAGGATATTGTAATAATCTTGGTATATGTTGGTGATTTGCTGATCACAGAAAATAGTCAACAGATGATAGATGAAGCTCAAAGGACTTTACATAGAAAGTTCAAAGTAAAATATTCAGGAAAACTCAGATATTTTCTAGGAATTGAAGTGTTGAGATCAGAAAAAAAATCTTACTTAATCAAAGATAGTATACATTAGAGTTGCTTTCCATAGTAGGATTTAGTGGTGCCGAACCAACTTCTACTCCTACGGAGATAAATATGAAACTCACTACAGTAGAGTATGATTCAGTAGTTGGTAAAACTGATGATCCCATTTTGGATGATATTCACAGTTATCAACAACTAATTGGAAAGTTGATTTATTTGACAATAATTAGGCCCAACATATATTTTGCAGTCCAAGTTCTTAGATAAGTCATGCAAAAGCCAAAAAGATCACACTAGGATGCAACTTTAAGAGTCCTTAGATACTTGAAGAAATCACCAGGACAAAGAGTGTTACTAAAGATAGGTTCAATCACTACACTAATAGCCTTTTGTGATTCAGACTGGGCAGACTGTCCTAACACCAGAAGATCAGTGATAGGTTATGTGATACAACTTGTTGAATCATTAATCTCATGGAAATTCAAGAAGCAGCATACAGTAAATAGAAGATCAGCAGAAGCTGAATATAGAAGCATGGCAGAAGCAGTAGCAGAGATCATTTGGTTAGTAGGATTGCTCAAAGAACTCAAAGTGGAGGTCACTACTCCAGTTAGACTTTGTTGTGATAGTAAAACAACTATGCAGATTGCCTCTAATCCAATCTTTTATGAAATAACTAATCACATAGAAATTGATTGTCATTTTGTGAGGAAAAAAATCAAAGATGGTTTGATCAAGACAAAATATGTTGGGACCAAGTTTCAGTTAGTAGATTTGCTTACAAAGCGACTGGGACTAGCATAACATCAGATTTTTATTGCCAAGCTAGGAGTTCTTAATGTCTTTCATCCTAGCTTGAGAGGGAGTATTAAATCCAATTGAAGTGTGTATAGTCCCGATGGACATTAGCTGAAAAATGGTTAGTTATAACTAACTCGACACCCAACTCACACTGTTAGAAGTGAGTTTGTTATTAGGAATTAGTTAGAGCAAAGTTAGTTAGAGTAAGTTGTTACTTACAATAATTTACAGAATGAATTGTATAAATAGCTCTTACTAACACTTTTAACCATTAATGAAATGAATCACCTCTTCTTCTTTTCTAATCAAATTCTCTCTAACATCGATGTAGCTTAGCTTGTTCTATGAAGTTTCGTGGATAGATTCTAACAAATATGAGATGAGCAACTAAAAATATTGTAATAGCAAGCCCAATTGGGTCAAAGTTGAACCTTCGGTTAAGATATATTTGTTTTTTTCTTTTTGGAGAAATGCATTATATATTATTTTTTTTATTTTAATTTATTTGTCTGATTCTAACTTGAGACAAAGTTTAAAAAATAAAAAAAGATTTTGAATCCCGTGATTTTAAACTACATATGTGTAAAGTTGAAAATCAAGAGTTATGAAAAAAAACTTATTAAAGTGGACTAAAAATAAAAAGTAATAGAAATAAATTTAAATGAAGAAAGTATATAGATTTGGTTTCTTGTTTGTAAATTTTACCTAAATCTCATAGTGATTCTTCCCCATTACACTCTATCACTACTCTTTTAAAAATTATCCAAAATCCATTCTTTTTTGTCACTTTCGAATATAGCACGTATGTTATGATACATCACGTAAAATGATGTATGCGGCATCCTGATACATCACGTAAATAATGTATCCGACCGATACACTGCGTAAAGTGATATATTTGACGTTCTGATACATCATGTAAAGTGATGTATTCGACTGATACATCGCGTACAATGATATATCAAAGAATAGGAGAGAGTAGAAATTTTTGTAATTTTTTCAAATGATAGAAAATTTTAGAGAATATAATAAAATAAATTGTGTATTTAGATAATTTTTTCTTCTTGTTTTTATCAATTTATTTGGTTTGCCATAACAAAGACCCGGACACAATGTCCAAATATAAAGCCCAACTAGCGACATATGGGTTGAATCCATTTGAATTGTTGGGCCATGTTCCTTTTTGGGTCCAACAAAATAAAAATTGCAATTATCATTATTTTATCATCAATCTTGGGTGAAAAAGGTGGATAGTGCTAAGCTACGAGAAAATAGCCAAATGCCCCCTCAATTTATTACCGAATTTTCAATTACACACTTATATTTTATGGGGGTCTTATTATCCTCCCGATTTTTTTTTAAAAAACAGAATATATCACCCTAAAACTAGACAATCATATTCTTAATATGTAGTGATGTACACTCGCTGTCAGTTGTCATTTTAAATTTTTTATATTTATTTTTCTCTCTTTGTCCAATTTTTCATTACTTACAAAGAGATCTTTATTCTTATTTTATGTTTTTCTCTCTTTTGTTTTTCATTCTCTTCTTCATTTTTATTTTTTTATCACTTTATACCATCCTTCGAGCACCTTAACGAGTTTAATTACCCGTCTCTTTTAATTTTTTTTATTTTGTTCCTTCTGTGTCTTCATCACACCAAATTTACAATACTTTATTTACAAGTTGCCGATGGTTAAATTCTTGGGCCTTCACCAAACAATAATACAAATTGAAGATAAGATCTGAAGTTGATGAATGTTACTGACCCAAAATTTATATAGAATAACGAAAAGAAAAGAGAAAAAAATTGCATTGAATTTTTTTTTCGGCGTAGATTAATGGTGTTGATTTTGATCTAATATGAGATTGATTAAATAAAATAAAAATGGATGAAGACCCATATCATATACCCCATAACTCATTTTTAGCTTACTTTATGAAATTTTTGATCAAAAAAATTGTTTTTCAATCATGGTGGTTTTAATTGACTAAATTTCTTTGATAACTTTTTTTAAAAAAAGACTTTAGTAATTAAATGAATTTTATGATGGAAGGTGTTCAATAAATTTATTCTTTTTTTATTTGTTTTCTATTCTTTCTTCTTCTGATTTTTTTGTCTCTTTTCTGTGCAATTTTTTTTGGAGCATAGAAACTAATGACGATTTGATTTTTTCGATAACATGAGTAATTATTTCAATAATTATTTGATGATTTTAATAGTGATTTGTAGTGTTAGTTGTGGATAATGGTAAGGCTAATCACGAAGAAATTATTACAAGATGATGAATTGATAGGGCTGTTGTTGTGGTGGTGGTTCAAGGTGGAGGAGATGGTAGTGGTGAGTGTTGAGTTGAGGAGAAAGAGAGGACAAAAAGAAAAAAAGACCGGAAGGAGAAGAAAATAAAAGAAAAAAGTAAAAAAAAATATGTTTAACAAAAAGTCAAATATTCTTATAAAAATATTTTATAAAAAATTAAAAGTAAGATGAAAAATAAGGACAAAAGGAAAAAATAAAGTTTTAAGATTTATTTTTGGTCTTCACTCTCTCAAAAAGAGTGAAATACACTCATCTTGCCACATAAACATTTAGGGAGGTGATAATTTTAATTTTAAATAGTTCAAAAAGATGATAGGACCCCCGTGAAGATTGAGTGTGTAGTTGAAAATCTGGTTATAGTTCGGAGAGGCTTTTGGCTATTTTCTCGCTAAGTTACAAGTGCATTACATAACTAATCAAATTTCATATGATTTGAAAACTATAGTCTCAAGTATATTCTCATGTCCAAAACTTAGCATTGTCTTTAGCAAATCAGAATCCTAGACACAAGTTGATATATAATTCAAGCTGCTACGTTATATTATGTGTGTTTATTAATCTTTTTATTTTCTGGCCTTGGTCTATAAGAACCTAATAGACTTTTGATCCACATTATTATAATATAAATATAATCAACCAACTAAGAAAATGGCGTAACGTTTTTGTGGAAATTCTCATTCCATGGCTTTCTCTAATTTCTTCTTTTCTGGTTTTATGTTTTTTCTGCATAAATGTGTATAGTAAGTACATAAATGTTTCTCGTATAACTATTTTGTAGTACAACTTAACCAAAACCGTCACCCTTTACCAATATCCTTTTTCTTTTTCCCTTTTTAGGTACATAAATAATTCCTCTTAATTACTATATCTCCTAATACATTTAGAGCCTCTTTTGATATAGAGTATGAAGATAATACCATTTATTTATAAATAAATTTTATATATATATATATATATATAAATTAATTAAAAACATTTATAACTAACAAGAAATAGTTAATTTTCAGTATATATGTAACAACTTGTTTAATATACAAACTAACTGATTTTATTTATGAAATTGGTGATAGTAAAATCAAGTAAAAAAGTTCTCCTTTTTTCCCTTTACATCATTTAATCTAAAGTCACTAAATTAAAAGTGTTAAGTACCATTCTGCAAAAGAGAAGAAAATTGATTACACAATACTTAGAAAAGGCAATCTATACGTATAAAAGTGGAATGTGTAGAAGAGAAAAGATTATCAAAAAGAAATCTTATTAGATGCTCATTTTAGAACCACAAATACTAATTGTACATATAATTTCACCACCAAAACACGAAAAGCGGAATTAAAATAAGAGTATAATATTAACTTATCAAGTAAACAATCGATTAGAGAGTGAAAACCTGAAAAGACCACTATAGGAGAGATAAAGTCGGAATTTTAATTTTATGGGTTTTGAATTTTATAACGATAATTTCAATTATTAATAACTAAGCTCTAAACTCAATATTTTTATATATTTAATAAACTTCTTAATACAATTTTACTTTTTGAGAAAAGTTACTAGGTTCAACCGAATCCGTACCTAACTTCTAGGTCCAGCAAGTGGTGGAGCCATCTTGTGATTAGGGGGTTCATTATAACCCCATTCGATAGAAAATTATACTATTTATAAATGATTAAAATAATTTTTTATGTATGTATAATTGATGTTGAATCCACTTCGATTAATTCATGCGTCTACTTCTTTAAATTTTGAACGCACATAATCAAAATCTTGGCTCCGCCACTAGTCCAGGCCCAACCATGAGTGCACTATAAGCTAGCAGCTACAGCAACAAACTGCTTTAATTTCTCAGAGATAATCTTTGCAGCAGCTCCGTAGCCTGACGACGACGTTGCACTTTCTCCCATCTAACCGTACATATAAAACAAACACATCATATATGTATCAATCCGGCCACAAACAAATAAATACTTCACATGTTCAAAAAAAGTGGTGTTTTTAGTTTGGTTAATTACACAGTCATAAGAAACTACTTATTTTTAGAAAAGAAGGAGTGTTTTTATCAACTAATTAAATGCCTTGGAAAAAAAAGTGATTCTTCACTGGTGTAAAACTCCATGCATTATAGCAAGAGTAATTTAAAAAGAATATAAGGTCAATTCCTTCTTGAATTTTCACCTCTCTTTTCTCACTCTCATTCTTTCCAAATCTATCTTCATTTTCTTAATGTAGTTGGTTGTTTCTTCCAGTTGATCTGGCAGTCACAAATATCCCTGCAAACCCCAAACAATCCTCATAAGTACTATTTAAATAATGAAAAAATTGTACAATCACCGTTTGAAAAGTTAGAAGAATTAACCTAAATAGTTACTCATAAGTTAGAAGAATTAACCTAAATAGTTACTCATGAGTCATGAGTCAGCTATTTGTGGGAAATTCCTTTTAAAATAGTGCATGTATGAAATAGAGTATATTATAGGAGGAATTGAAATTAAATTAGATGGGAAAGAAAATAACCCTAAATTTTTTCTGACGAGGCACAAGAGAATTAACTTTGAAGTAGACATCTTTCATTTGATTTATTCTGTTTTTCTCAATTGTCTTTCTATCAACTGCTTTACATGATGATGGGGAACTAGGTCATTTGTTAGACTGTTGTTCCATATTCTATATTGCTCCACAACAAACTTGACAAATCTCAGTCTTTAGATCCAGATTTAATTTTTTCGAACTATTGTTACAGATGAATTAGAAGAGTGGAAATTTGGTGGTTCTTGGTGGAAAAATAAATAAATGAAGGAGATGGATGGTTCCGGTGGTAATAAAGAGGGGTGGACGACGATAAATGATGGATGTGTGGTGGTGGAAGGTGTAGTTGATGGAAGAGAGAAAAAGTGAAGAAGAAGAAGAAGGAAAAACATTATATTATATAAAAAAACTTTTTCTATCGCTCAGATGTCCGTGCAATACATATCATGTGCCAAATCAGCAAAAAATGTCAAAATAACACATTTGGGCCTGACATAAGGTGTCTAAAATGAACAAAGTTTAGTTAAGGTGTCGAAGTGAAAGTTGGTGCCAACTTTAAAGGGCCACCGATGGATTCAGCCTGTATTCTATAGGAGGACTATTAATTAATTAATTTGTACAGCTCTGAAACAGTACTCATGAGGAAGCTAGATTAAAGTTGTGGAATAAATTAAAGGAAAGAAAAAGGCTATAGCTGTAGTAGAAAACGACATGACTATAGGAGACGGTTTGATTTTATTTATTTTAAGTACTTGGTTTTAATTCATAAAAATAAAAATAAGCAAAAGGTTATAACTTATAAGCTTCAGGCTTTAGGTGTTTTGGCATATAGATTTGAAAAATATTTTTCAATTTTTTCATGTTTAATTAAATAAAATATTTTTAAAATTAGAAAAATAACTTTCAGCGTATTTTTTTTTTGATTTATATAAACATGTTTCTACAAATTATATAAAATATATTGATTTATTATTTTTTTAAAATAAATAAATAAGAGAATATATGTGAGATGAAAACGTTGATAAAATTGTAGTGCTGGTCCCCAAAATGAGACTATTTTTGACCATTCTGCATAAATGGGAATCCAAGTCTGCATAAAACTCAAGCCAATATCGGCCGGATTATGAAATTGGTCCATATAATATGATTTATTCTACATTTCAGAAAAAAATTAAGTGTACTTACGCTTGAGGGAAAAAAAAGGTCCCTTTTATGCGTGTGAGAGAAATTAAGCCATGATATATATATATATATATATATATATATATATATATATATATATATATATATATATATATATATATATATATATATATATTAAACCTAGCTAAAGTGTAGAATTATATAGCTGGATATTAAATGTCAAATAGTTAGTTGTAGTTAGTTGTAATTACCTACACTATTAAGAGTCCGTTATGAATTAGTTACTGAAGCTAGCAATTGTCACTATATAAATAAACCTTCAATCTGGCTTTAGCAAGATACACAAAAAAATATCTTTTTCCTCTTCTTCTGAGAATTCTCTGTAATGTTGTTCAATGTTGTTGAAGCTCAGTTGAGCTGCCTTTTAGTTGTTAATTGTCAGATTCTAACATGATATCAAAGCTCAGATTGTGAAAGATCAGATCTGCATAGAAGAAGACAAAAACAAAATTGGAAAGCTGTGAAGAAAGTTTCTAAAACAAGGATCAATAGCAGTAAATGAAATTACAGCCCTAAATCACAATCATTCTTTGTTCTTTCGAGCATCAGGTGCACCTGGAGTTGTGCTCGTCCCAATTAGAATGACAGGATTAGAAAATTATGCTATGTGAAGTAGATCGATGAAACTGCTTTCAGAGGAAAAGCAAAACTCGAATTCATTGAGGGATCATGTGTGAAATCAGTATTAAAAGGAATATTGGAAGAGCAATGGGAAAAATGTAACGCGATAGTGTTATCTTGGATTGTGAGCACTATTACGAGTGAATTTCTACTAGAAATTATGTATGCCTCGAATGCAAAAACAGTTTGAGCAGAATTTGAGGAAAGGTTTAATAGGTCAGATCTCACCAGGACTTATCATCTGTGGCCCAAAATTGCAACTCTAAAACAAGATATTGACTCTGTTACTTCATCCTATTCGAAACTGAAAGGCCTATGGTATGAATTAGATGTAATAATTCCATCACTGGGATGTAGCTGTGCGGATTCAGCTTCCTATATGGAGCATCCGAAGTCACAAAGACTACTTCAATTCTTAATGGAATTGAATGAAAGTTTTGAAAACATTAGAAGCAGTCTTGGCTAGAAAGACCATTGTAACTGTTAATGAAACATATGTTGTAGGAGCACAAAAAGAGAGTCAAAGATCATTAGGAGTTATAGATAAGGGTAGAGATGCTTAAACACTTTTAGCTGGAAGAACTCGAAGATACTGTCCAAGGCCAAAAACATTGGTGCCACCTGAAACAATTTGTGATCACTATGGTTTGAAAGGTTACTTTAAGACTATAGATTGATTGTATATCCACCAGACTTCAAAAGCAAGAGAAGAGGAGCTGATGAGTTTAAACATTATTTCAAGCATGCAATTGCAAATCTCACAAGAAATGCCGAAGACTCCACCAATGGAGGAAGATTCATAGAAAATCATATGTCACCAGATCAATATCAGGATTTAGTAAGCAAGATGGATAAAGTATGAACTTCAGATTGCATTACTAACATGTCAGGTATTACATCCTTACTGTCTAAAACAAGTAAGATCTATGAATGAATAATTGATAGTGGAGTTACACATCACATTACACTTAATGAGGAGTTATTAGCTACTATTAGGATAAAGGATAATGACACTAATGGAGTACAAGTGCCAATAGGAAATAGATGTGATATCAAAGGCATGAAGAATGCAAATATTTTAGAAGGTTATGAACTTAAGAATGTCTTGCATGTACTAGACTTCAAGTTTAGTTTATTGTCAGTCTCCAAACTAATCAAGGAACTCTTGTGCTCAATTTTCTTTTTTTTCTTGATTTCTATATATTTTAGGGACTCTTCAATGACAAGGTGTTGGAAATTGGTAGGGAGAAGAAAGGTTTGTACATATTAAAAGAACAAGTAAAGTCCATAATACATGCAATGATTATTGAGAATAGGAATACAGATGCAAGGTTATGGCACTTGAGACTAGGACATGCATCAACTAGAGCAATACAATATATTCAGTCATTAAAACACCTATCAGACAAGAATGTACAATACAATTGCGAGATCTATCCTCTAACTAAACAATGTAGATTGAAGTTTCCTATTAGTGACAATAAAATACTTAAAAGTCTTTAAGCTTGTTCATATTGATGTCTGGGGATCATATAAAAGACTTACTCATGATAGAAAGAATTATTTTGTTAATATTATGGATGATCATAGTATGTACACTTGGATATGTCTGATTCATTCTAAGAGTGAAGTCATTATAGTGCTCAAAGATTTCATTGCTTTAATAAACAATGAATTTGACTTGCCTATGAAAAATTTTAAGGTCTGATAATGGTTCAAAATTTTTCAATTCTTCAATAACTGATTTACTTGCATCTCGTGGTATTGTACATCAAAGTAGTTGTGCTTACACCTCCCCCCTCCCACAAAATAATGGGACAAAGGAGAGAAAACATAAGACACGATTTCAAAGTGACTAGGACAATGAGATTTCAAAGTTCACTTCCAATTGGGAGAGTGTATTAGAACTGTTGTATACATGATTAATAAGTTCCTTATTGAAATACTTGGATGAAGAATACCTTATGAGATGCTACATCACAAAACACCTAAACTTGATCATCTAAGAGTATTTGATTCCTTATGTTATGCAAGCTGATTATCAAAAAGGGATAAGTTTGCACCTAGAGCCAGGAAGACAGTGTTTCTAGGATACTCTGAGACTCAAAAGGGATACAAATTATATGATCTGACTGAGAAAGTCTTCTTTGCGAGTAGAGATGTCACCTTCAAAAAATATAGTTTCCCTTATCAGGAGGGATATTTACTTGATAAGCATGACATGTTTGAATTGACCAACTCAGTGCATATTGTTCCTCCAACTAGAAATGAAGAATATATAATGTTGGGACAACCAGTTGAAGTAAACTATGATGATAGACCATTCCCTCCAGCAATAGAACAACCTCATGAGTATATTATTAACCCTAGCCTTAACAACATTGTTGCGAATGATGTTGCACCTGAAGTTGATAGGATTGATAATCCACAGTCTCAAAGTGATTCATAGGATACTCCAATGGGACAAGATCTACTACAAGCCACAAAAGTAAATGTCCAATTGGAAGGTCAAGCCAAGCTCAAGCCTACTAAGCAACCTATATGGTTTAGTGACTACATTACTACTACTAAATCATCTGCTAGTTGTTCCTATCATATCTTAGATGACATCCACTACTCTCACTTGACACCTCCTTACCAAGCCTACGGAAGTGTATTTTTTTCTCCAGTAGAGCCCAAGTCATTCAAAGAAGCTTCTCAGGATGATAGATGACCATGAAAACAAACCATTGGTTCAAAATAGGTTTTTAAGATCAAACACAAGGTAGATGAGATTGTGAATAAGTACAAAACAAGATTGGTGGCCAAGGGTTATATCCAAAAGGAAGGATTGGATTATCATGAGATTTCTCTTCTGTTGCAAAGATGATGACAGTAAAAGCAATCATTAGCATTGCAGCCTCAAAATATTGGTCATTGCACCAAATGGATGTTAACAATGCTTTCTTGCTAGATGATTTGTATGAAGAAGTTTATATGACTTTATCAAAAGGTTTTCACAGACGAAGGATAGAGTATGTAATTTTTTGAAATCTCTATATGGCCTGAAACAAGCTTTTCGACAAGAGATATCAAATTGTCCACGCTTTGTTGGAAGCAAAGTATAATCAAAGTTCATATGATCATTCCTTATTTACCAAATCATCCGGAATTGAATATTGATGATCTTGATATATTTTGATGATTTACTGATCACACGATGTAGTCAACAACTGATTGATTATGCTCAAAAGACCCTTTATAGTAGGTTCAAAGTGAAAGACTTGGGACAAATCAAATACTTTTTGGAAATTGAGGCATTAAATTTAGAAAAAGGGCATCCTATTTAATCAAATAAAGTACACTTTGGAGCTGCTGTCAAAAGTGAGATTAGGTGGAGCTAAGCCAACATCTACTCCCATGGAGATTAATATGAAGCTCACTACAGTAGAATATGACTCAGTGGTTGGGAATATTGATGATCCTCTTCTAGAATATATTCACAGTTATCAACGGTTAGTTGGGAAGCTGATTTATTTGAATCACCAGACCTGATATATATTTTGCTGTTCAGGTTCTTAGTCAATTTATGCAACACCTCAAAAGGTCACATTGGCAGCACCGAGAGTCCTCAAATACTTAAAGAAAGCACCTAGGCAAGGGGTGTTGCTGAAGATAGGATCAATTATAAATCTAACAGCCTTCTGTGATTTAGAATGGGGCAGCTTGTCTCAATACTAGAAGATCAGTTACAGGATATGTAATCCAACTTGGTGAGTCTCTAATCTTATGAAAATTAAAAAAACAACACACAGTGAGCAGAAATTCAGCAGAAGAAGAGTATAGGAGTATGGCAGGAGCGGTGGAAGAAATCATTTGGTTGGTTGGATTGCTCAAAGATCTAATGGTGGACATCATCATACCAGTTAGACGTTGCTCTGACAGCAAAGCAGCCGTGCAAATTGCCTCCAATCCAATTTTTTCATGAAAGAACCAAACATATCGAAATAGATTGTCATTTTGTGAGAGAAAAGCTCAAGGATAGTTTGATTAATCCAGAGTATGTTGGGATCAAATCTCAATTAGCAGACTTGCTTACAAAAGGCTTGGGGATAGTACAACACCAGTTTCTTTTTTCCAAGCAAGGAGTTCTTGATGTCTTCCATCCTTGCTTGAGGGGAGTATTAAATCTAGCTAAAGTGTAGAATTATATAGCTGGATATTAGCTGTCAAATAGTTAGTTGTAACTAACTATAATGTTAAGAGTCTGTTATGAATTAGTTACTGAATCTAACAACAGTCACTGTATAAATATCCCTTCAGTGTGGCTTTAGCAAGATACACACAAAAAATATCTTTTCCCTCTTCGTTAGAAAACTCTCTGTAGTGTTGTTCAATGTTGTTGAAGCTCAGTTGAGCTGCCTTTTAGCTGTAAATTGACAGATTCTAACAATATAATACGATTAAATAAAGACTTGCTTGTAAATCAAGTAGTGAGAAAGAATGACGGGCATTTTCTCATGAAATTTCACGATCACTCAATATGAACTTAGGAATAAAGTTTTTCCATTTAATAATTGACTATTGAAGGATCTTTCCTTTTCACCTTTACTTTAATGGTTCATATTTAATAATTGTCCCACAACAATTCTGTAAAATCTTAAATATTGGGTTCGTTTCGCATTCTTGTGCCCCACAATCTTGTTAATTTGTTGAGATGATCCCTTGCTTAATTATTGGTGAAACCAGCCAGTAATATGCCATACAGTTGGAATTTTGGGACACACAAAGGCACTTGGTAGATATTCACTACTACCCCCTCCGATATATGTGGGCGACTTAACACCTTCCGACACGTTCGGGCTGTTACCTATGTTATGTTATTATATTATATTGTGTTGTGAGTTTAAATATAACGTTTAATTTAAATATTTTTACTTAAATTATATTGTATCGTAAAATTCATCGTTAGATTACTATATGTAAAGTCTTATTTTATGTAACAATTCATTTGATGTGATTGGATCGTTACCTTATTATTCTTATCAAATTTGTCTTTAATAATCATATTTTAGTTTTTTACCTTACCTTTTTATAGTAGCTTTCTATCTTGCTTGTACCATATGTATTTTTTCTTGTAACAGTTCAAATTGTTGATGTGAGACATTATATTATGTAATGACGGAAAATAATACAATCAATTCAAACATTGCATTCATTATAACAATACAATTTGTTGGTGTAATATACCACAAATACAATAATTACAACTGAAAATAAAATGATAAAAATGAATAAAAAATATATTCAGGCTAAGACGCGGATATCTCGCTTTCTTTAAGGAGATTCAAGCCCACTGCGACATAATCTACACCGATTCGGCAATATATCTCTTGACTTGTCCCCTCCATGATACAACAACCTAACAATGTCGTATAACTCAAACAACTCTGAATTAGTTGAAGAGTCCAAAGCTCCACAAAAAGAACACCACCTTCCTTCAACATATAATTATTCTCTTTTGTATAGTGAATTAGTTGAAAACTTATAATATTTTTATTTCTCTCAACTCTCTCTTTCTATGCACTAACTTCACTACACACTACAATATTTTTTTACACTTCTCATTTTTCTTGCATTCACTTCTCAAAGGAAGAAATACCACTATTTATAAGTGAAGAATTCTTTCTTGTCTTCAATAAAAATAAAATAGACAATAATGTAGGTAAATGAATGGAGGAATTACGCCTTGGAGGTTACATGAGTTACAAAGCATAATAAGGTAGAACATAACTTAGTGGGTACATAAGTTACACCAAAAACAATTGACCACATTCTTATCAATTTATATCCACTAAAATAATGCACTTTAATATTAAAATTTAATATTAAAATGTCATGCTCCAACACAATTTGATACAAACAACACAATATTATTCTTACGGTATATTGCATTATAAAACAATACATAACAATCCTCCGACGTATTCTAATGTCATGTAAACATTAACATTTCTTCTATTCACATGTTTGATCTTACATATTTCAATCTTTCTCAAAACTTACACAACTACTGGAAAAATAAAACAAACAGTAGCTACGTACGTCATGCTTATTCATCAAACGGAAAAATTAAGAAAGAATAAAACAAGTACTAAAAATACCATAACAGGGTTTCATTTCCACAGTGGGGGAAAAAAAAATTCAAATATGTTCATGTATATATTTTTTTCACGTGATGTATATTGCTCTAAACATATATTGCAGGTCACAAGTACTTGTTTATTTTCATCAATCCTTAAAAGTAATATTGAAAAGAAATATTTTAACAAGTCCACTATCCAAAACAAGTTAATTATGACGTACGTACATATTTTTATAAGTATTATTTAGGGTTGGCCTTCCCTGTTGTTTTGGGTGGGGTGCGGGCCTTGACTTTAAAAGAGCAAGATATGGATAACTTTGTGGTTACCATATATATTGTGGAATCTTTTCATGTGACTGAGACCCTCATTGTCATTGATGTCTATCTAAACTTTGTACAGCATCTTTGTGAAAGTTATGAAAAAAATTATTACTATCGTAATTTATACTCACCTCAATTAATTTTATAAACTATTTATAATTTTTATATTAATAAATATCAGATAATTATATTCATCAATTTAAATATATATGTCCTGATATTTAAACTTATGACCTAATAATTGTCATCTACTTCATTATATCATCACTAAGTCATACACTTAAAGGCCATTGTATAAATTATACTCTCTCTATATATACAGAGAGATTGTTACACAACAGCAACGCGAAGACAATATTTTCACTAAAAGTTAAAGTATAATTTATATACCTCAAAAGGATTCAACATATGTAATATTTATGCATACAAATATTATTTTAAACTTATTTTGTTATGGAGATATTCAAAATAAAAAAAAAGTACAAGAAGTTACAATTTTCTCGTATCAATTTGATGATAATATATTCTAGAATATTAATTAAAATTTACATTATTTAACTCTCCAAAAAAAATATGACAAATAATTTAAAACGAAGGCGGTAAAAGAAGGGGAAAAAAAAGGACAGATAAGTGTAAAGTCGAAAATCTTAGAACAAAGGCTGGGTGAAGGATTTTTCTTTACTTTTTTGCAACCCGCTAACGTGTTGTTATCTTATATATCCTTTACCCACACTCTCCCAAAAATTCATATTCATCCAAAGTTGAAAGTTATTTCCTCCCTTTACCATCCCCAGGAAAATTTCGACAAGGATTAATTTAATTTAGTCTGTTAAGTTGATTAATTTCAAATTCAGTCAAGTGATAATTAACGTTGGCAAAACTTTGTAATTTTGACCATATAAAAAAGACAACAACTACATACAAAGATATACATATAATTTGAGATTAAATTTGATTGAGAACAAACAAAAAAATAAAAATTTTTATATTATCAAGTCGACTAAAAACCTGCCAGCTCCAATTTTAGCTTCATAGTATCGGCAAAGACAAGTTGTCTGGACTAATTAGCTAGGATACATGAAATTACTGATTTAAAATAAATTTGTTTACATCTTAAAATTCAAAATATACCACATAAATCAAGGACGAGGATTATTATTTATTTTGGACCTTCGACCTTCTGAGCCTCATTGAAGTGGTGAGATTTTTTATGATGATAGAAATTACAGATCTTGTTCACATTAATATATTAATGTTGGTGCACTTTAATTTTAATTTCCCCACAAGTCGTGTTAAGCTAGCACGCTTTAACATTGTGTAATGGTTGATGATATCAGCATTGACACGCAATTCCATTGCGTAATTGGAGTGAGATCAGATCACCAATATATATTTATATGTAGTATTCTATATAGGATTCTATTTTATGGGAGGGGAGCAAAAGGGGGTCGGTCCCTGAATGAGAGGAAAAACAAAGACGACATGTCATGTTTCTCACAATTAAAAACCATTGGAATTAGCTCCAAACTTGGTCGCTGATTTGTGTCTATTTTGCTGCTAGGTAAATACAATTTATCATTAATTCGTTGCTAAATAGAATTAACGATAAATTTTATTATTTAGCTATAAAATTTATTCGTTTTTTAATTTAACTTATTTAAAATAATGTATATTATATCATGATAACATATTAAAGTTGTGTGATATAATTGAAGTGAGAATATATTTCAATTATATATACCTCATTTTTAATGAAATAGTAAGTGCACGTTGCAAATTAGAGAAACCTTTTTTTATTAAAAAAAAAAAAAGTAAAAGCAAATGTGAATTAGTATTAATTTTCATCATGAAATAATGACTCCACCTTAATCATGTTCACTCATTTTTCTAGAGACAACGAGATAAGGTGATATACTCAGCTCCAATGTTTGCACTCATCCGTCAATGTTAGTTGACACTTTTTATTTTTTACGATGTTTAAAAAATTATAAAGATGATTAATTTTATACTTATATTAATGAACATCAAGATAATTTATAAAAAATATGTTTAATAACATAAAATATAAATATCATTGGAATAGATACAAAGTCATTAATAAAACTCTTGAATTATTATTTTTTGGAACTTCCAAATTTGTTTAAGTTTTCAAAAAGTATCATTTGTAGAGATAAAATAATAATAAAATAATTAATTTTATCTTCATATAGTAATTGAGTACTTTGAAACATGTATTTTTAATAAGATGACCAAGTAATATGAAATGGATAGAGTAAATTAAATTTATTTTGTTCACACCTTAGGTTATAAAAACATGTGTGAACGGAGGGAGCAAATTAAATCATCTTATTAGTTGCTTTCACCTTGAAATAAGATGATTTAATGATTTAAATTTGTTTTTATTGACACTTGACACTTCACAATTATTTCTTATAATGACCCATGTAAATATTTTTTACATTATTAATACATAAACTTAAATATTGTAAATATTAGTATAAAGTGTTCACGAAAAATGAAATATCAAACCTAATCCAAGAAAATCAAACCACAGGATGTTCACGATTTGGATTAAAATCGATCCAAATTGAAAAATCAAATCAAACTGGTCAAATAAATCAATTTTTTATTTGGTCTGATTTGGTTTATATTTTTAAAAATCGATAATATTTGGTTTGGTTTTAATTTTGTTAAAAGAAAACCAAAGAAATAATTGAACCGAACCGATAAATTATATACATATTTTTTTATATTAATATATACATAATGTATTATTTTTTATGAACACTTTTTATGCAAAAAATGCAGCACACTAATTTAAAATAGTAATATATGCTGCATCTTTTGTTTGTACAACAATATCATTAGCTAACGTATTATTCAGTAAGTTTATATTATTTAGTACATTAAATTAACTAATAATATAAGCAGAAAGTTAAACATAGTTAAAATTCTTGTATAAGAATTATAAGATCCAAAATGGCACGAAGATAATTATTATTTTTTGAATGAATTATTGTCTTTTTTTCTCTTTTGAATGAATCGTTTCTTTTATTTTTGTGTATGATTAATAACCGAATAACCAAACCAAACCAAACGGAAATCGATAATAACCAAACCGATGAATGTATATTTTATTTTGTTTGATTTGGTTTTAATTATAATTTTAAAATCGATTAAATTGATTTGATTTTGATTTTGATCAATAACTGACTCAAATCGATCCGTGAACCCCTAACCACGACTAGTGTTAATTTATTTATTTATTCGTTGTGTCGTGTGCTTTTAGAGTAGTTGAATAATATGTTTTGTTTTGCCAAATTTCACATGACTCATCACTATCACTGATCTACCGGGCTAATTTTTTTAGTTTGTCGTGGAGAACTACACGCCTAATTGGCTATGTATTATTCAGATATCTATTGAGAAATTCTTTAATTAATTACTCGTAAAATAACATATAGGGAAGTCTCTGATATATTCTGAATAACAAAAATGACTTATTCCTTTTCAGTTGACCTAGAAGTCTTTAATTAATTACTCGTACAATAAGTATAGGTAAACTTAAAATATTGTTTAAAATGTAGAAAAAGATGATCCAATATGAAAAGAATTTCATAATTAGGCAGATATTGGCACAGTATATTGGATGCTTTCCCATTAGTTCAGACATGGTCAAGAAAAAAGTGACATGTGGGACCAAAAATGAGAAATAGTGAGAACCCTACCATACGATTTTATCATCTTTTTTTATCTCCAGATAATCATATCTTCTTGTATTCTCCTGCACTTATTGCCTTTCGCTTTCAACTTATAACTCAACTTTAATTAGATTCCTCTTTCTCTGTTTCAAGTCTCCAACAAATTACTATTATATATGTGTGTATATATATTATAGTAGCGCTATCGAATTAATTATTTCTTATAGTCGTCGATCTTGTTATTTTCCAAGTTTGTTGGAGAGATGGAGCAGCAGTACTGTTGTAACAAAACTAGTTCCTCATCATCATGTAAAGCAGCTGATAGAAAGACAATTGAGAAAAACAGAAGAAATCAAATGAAGGATCTCTATATGAAGCTCAATTCACTTGTGCATCGTGATCAACATTCTAAGGTTTCTTTTCTATTTTTTCTAGTATTCGATCTACTATACATGTTATTTGTCGAACTCATGTGGTGGAGCCATAAATTTAGGTAAGGGTGTGCAAATTTTCTTCTGTTTATATCAAGGGTGCGCAAAATTAAAAATACCTATACTCTTAATAAGTAACATTTAATCTTTGTATACCGCATGATTAATTTTCATAGAAGAGTGTTTTTTTTTTGGAACCCAAGGATAGCCACTACAATTTCTTCCACAACCTCTGTCCTTCAGGTGAGTACTTTGTGAGCACTGGGTAAACCCTCAACTGTGTAATAACCTACAAACCACACAGGTGATGTAAACCGCATTATGCAAGCACTATGCGATAGGCTCGATTCGGAAGGCATTAAAGGGGATCGATCCCGGATCATCCGTGTGGATAACTACCCTTCAAACCAACTGAGCCATCCTTTCAAACCACCCTTCACCTAAGGTGGCTATGCCCATGTCTAACTTGATCTCCTCTTCCCAAAAGATAAATCTGATTTGGCGCTTGTTCGGGTTCATATATTGAGATCTACTAGATATCCTCATCATATTACTTGTCGAAACAAGACTAATTGTTAGAATGATAAATCATTATAAGTCATGTTTTCTTTTTTGATACAAATTAAATGAAAAATATGAAACTGCACTTGCTCAATACTAACATTAATCTTCTTTAACAAAATTATTACTATTTTTTTTCAAACGAGGTATATATTTGGAATTTAATTTGTCCATTTGTTATAAATATTATTTCTCTGTTCATCTATATATACTGAAAAAACAAATAATTCGATTTGAAGCCCAAAGTTGATCATACCAATCAAATGTCTATTGTATTTGAACCGTATAAAATAGTAACACACCTATAAGCAGTGTGGCATCCGGAACCTTCAAATCTCTGACCACTAACATATACTAATTAACAAAATGTTGAGGTAGTTATTTGGGGTTTAATTTGCAGGAATTTTCTTCACTGCCAGATCAACTGGAAGAAGCAGCGAATTACATAAAGAAAATGCAGATAGATTTGGAGAAAATGAGACTGAGAAAAGAAAGCTTAACAGCAGCTGATCGTACTTTAAATTCAAATTCAAACTCAAGCAGTAATAATAATGGAAGAATATTGGAAAGGGCTTTGCCATTACCACATATTGAAATTCATAGTGTGAATTCAGCTCTAGAAATTCTTCTAATTACTGGATTAGATAATCAATTCATGTTCAACCATATCATCCGTATGCTTCATGAAGAGGGAGTACAAGTTATTAATGCAAGTTATACTCTCGTAGGTGACACCATCTTCCATTCCATACATTCTAAGGTACAACCTTTTTTCCCCCTACTTTAATTTAGTCCAACAATGGGTTAGCGTGTTCAACAGAATCCAATAATCTTGTGCCTGAGAAAAAAGAGTATGTATATCTAAAAATTAATCATATCCATATGTATATCTAAAATTAATCATATCCATACGTACATAATTCAGAACTCAATATACCTTTCAACTAAAAATTAAGAGCGTACGTCTAAATTCATAATTTGGCTCGTCGTATTTAGTTTGTGGATTGATGTGTTTGTTTTATAATGTTTTATAATGTATGGTTAGGAGGGAGAAAGTACAACGTCGTCAGGAAACGGAGCTGCTTTAAGGATTATTTCAGAGAAATTAAAGCAGTTTGTGGGTGCAGCTGCTACCTAGCAATCAACCAACTAATGTTTTATTTTTTGGGGCACGTGTTAAATTATGTAAGATAGATGCTTTAGTACTTCGAAGGACAAAGTTTATTTCCTCCATGATGATTGAAGTTAGAATCTTGGATTTTCAGTTAGTTTCTTTCTCATGTTTGGTTGATCAAATATTTTTTTTAGAAAATAAGCTTATTAAAAATAAGAAAAATAACTTCTATCTTCGGTCCTCACCCACCCAACATCTCTGATCCCCACCATATCACCCTCAACACCTTCGAATCCCCATTCTCTATCCTATTCTGTCCACATAGAATGTTTTGTTGGATTACATATAAGCTCTTGAGGAAAAAAAAATTCTTTTTTGATTACTTACCAAATATTAAAAAATAAATAAGAAATTCACTTATTTTTTTGTAAAACATTTTTCGTGGAGAATATTTTCAAACCTAACAAACACACCGTGTTCAAAATGTTCTCACACTACTTTCTTGAACTTGTGTTGGGGGTGCTTATTTACAGTAATAAACAGAGCTTGTTACTTATATGGTGTTTCCAAATGTGGTAGATTTGACATAAACAAATAATATATATTTTTTTTTCTAATAAGTAATTTAAATTTTAGATAAGATGATCACAGTTTAGACTGAATTTCTGAATTCAACTTTCTTACTATCTATCACTTAGTAGTATGTTAGTGTAGATAAATTAAAATCCTGTGAAGATATTTTTTTAAGGTAAATAAGAAAAATAAAATAAAATAATATATATATCACGAAAAGAACTTAATATGCATCATTATATATGAGTGGCAGAGCATCTTAATTGTTTGTTAGGAATTTTATCGGGATAAGTATATGAGTAATTTATTACAATCATTTGATTTTACAAGTGATCTTTTCAGCCTAATAAAAAAAATTCCTACTTGATATAAAATAAACTAAATCTAGCAATTTGAGACGGAGAGAATCTGAGAGAAGAAAGAACAAAAGAGAATTATCGTATGTATATTTTATACTAATATATTTTCTGTGTGTATCTTCTATATCAATTATGTCTCTATATATAGGCATAATTTAGTGGGCTGCCCATTTTCAGTGTCATACGATAATTCTCTTTTGTTCTTTTTTCTCTCAGATTCTCTCCGTCTCAAATTGCTAAATTTAGTTTATTTTATAACACGTTATCAGCACGAGGCTCCGGCTATTGTTTCAAGGTAACAAAAAGTGGTAAGAATTTTATTTAAATTTATTTTCATAAAATGGCAAATATTTCAAAAATTGAATTTACTACTCTTAATATTTCTGGAAAAGACTACTCCTCATGGGCACTAAATGTCGAAATTCATTTAGAATCAATGGTTCTGACAGACACCATTAAAGATGATAACCAGGCATTTAGTCAAGACCGTGTAAAAGTTATGATTTTCCTCCGCCACCATCTTGACGAGGGTCTTAAATTACAATATCTGACATTAAAAGATCC
Organism: Solanum dulcamara; assembly: GCF_947179165.1. Classification (NCBI taxonomy): domain Eukaryota; kingdom Viridiplantae; phylum Streptophyta; class Magnoliopsida; order Solanales; family Solanaceae; genus Solanum; species Solanum dulcamara. Next base: position 47,795,184 of record NC_077247.1, read on the forward strand.
TTTGAAATTGTGGAAAAATTTAAAAGAAAGGTATGACCACCTGAAGTTGGTCATGCTTCCACAAGCACGTCATGACTGGTTAAATCTGAGACTAATGGACTTTAAAAATATAACTGAATATAATTCTGCTTTATTTCGAATTATAGCTCAGTTAACTTTATGCGGAGATGAAATCACATAACAAGATAAACTTGAAAAAACATACTCCACATTTCCACCCGCGAATATGCTCCTACAGCAGCAATATCGCGAAAAAGGCTTTACAAAATATTCTGAATTATTATCTCACTTACTTATTGCTGAACGTCATAATGAATTATTAATGAAAAATCATGATAGTCGGTCCGTTGGTTCTTTGCCACTCCCTGAAGTGAATCAGGCAAATTCTAACCAACGAGAAAGAGGCCATGGCCCCAGTCGTGGTCGTGGTCGTAGTCAAAGAAGAAATTTTAATCATGATGCTCGGCTGGCATCGAGAAATAACCAGCAATATAAAAGGCAGGGTAAAAAGCCAGAAGCTTTACCGAAGAATAATTCAGAAATAATATGTCATAGATATGGAGGTGTGGGGCGCTAGTCGCAGATTTGCCGATCGTCAAAACGTCTCGTTCAGCTATATCATGCATCGTTAAAGAGGGCAGAAAATAATCCAGAGACAAATTTTATCTCTGAGGACAATATTGAGCCCATGCATCTGGATGTAGCTGATTTCTTTAATTTTCCAGAAGTAAATATGAATGTTGATAAGCCCGATAATATTTAAACAATTCTCTTTGTTGTTGTATGTATTAAATATTATGTTTGTATTTTTCTAGATCTATGTAATAAAATAAAATTTTGTATAATAAATTATGTATTAATTATAATATTTACTTTCTTTCTTTGTGAAGAAAATATGGAAATACCTCAAATCTTGTTTGGATCAATGATAAATCACGAGGATATTTGTGTAATTGATATTGGAACAACCCATGCTATATTTAAAGACAAAAAATATTTTTTCAATTTACTTAGAAGAAAAGCTAATGTTACTACAATTTCTGGTAATTCAAAAATGATAGAAGGCTCCGGAAGAGCTACTATAATTCTGCCTAAGGGAACAAAAATTGTTATAGAAGATGCATTATTTTCTTCTAAATTCCCAAGAAACTTGTTAAGTTTTAAAGATATCCGCAGAAATGGATATCATGTTGAGACATTAAATGAAATGAATATTGAATATCTTGGTATAACCAAGAGTGTCTCAGACCAAAAATATATTTTGGAAAAATTACCAACTCTGTCATCTGGCCTATATTATGCAAAAAATTAGTGCAATTGAAGCAAATATGATCGTAAACCAGAAGTTTACTAATCCAAATATATTTGTGCTATGGCATGATCGAATAGGTCATCCTGGATCAATAATGATGAGACGAATTCTTGAAAATTCAACTGGACATCCGTTAAAGAACCAGAAGATTCTTACAAATGATGAATTTTTATGTGTTGCTTGTTATCAAGGCAAATTAATTGCCAGACCATCGACCCTGAAGGTTGGCATCGAATCTCTTGGCTTTTTAGAGCGTATACATGGAGATATATATGGACCTATTCATCCACCTAGTAGATTGTTTAGATATTTTATGGTTCTAATAGATGCATCATCTAGATGGTCTCATGTGTGCTTATTATCATCTCGCAACCTAGCGTTTGCGAAGTTGTTAGCACAAATAATAAGATTGAGGGCGCAATTCCCAGATTATCCAATTAAGGCCATTCGCCTTGATAATGCTGGAAAATTTACATCCCAAGCATTTAATGATTATTGCTTATCAATTGGGATAAAAATTGAACATCCTGTTGCTCATGTTCATACTCAAAATGGCCTTGCAGAGTCATTTATAAAGCTCCTACAATTGATAGCAAGACCTCTACTAATGAAAACAAAATTGCCAATTACTGTTTGGGGTCATGCTATTTTACATGCAGCAGCACTTGTACGTCTAAGACCGACACATTATAATAAATACTCTCCGTCACAATTAGTATTTGGTCATAAACCAAATATAGCCCATTTAAGATTTTTTGGTTGTGCAGTATACATGCCTGTAGCACCACCACAACGTACAAAAATGGGTCCTCAACGAAGGTTGGACATATATGTTGGGTTTGACTCACCCTCCATAATTCGATACCTTGAACCGTTGACTGGAGATTTATTCACTGCTCGATTTGCAGATTGTCGGTTTGATGAAACAATTTTCCCGCCATTAGGGGGAGAGAAAAAGGAATCCGAAAAAGAAAAAGAAATTGCGTGGAAAGTTTCATCACTATCACATTTTGATCCACGTACTCGCACATGTGAACAAGAGGTCCAGAAGATCATCCACTTGCAGAAAATAACAAATCAAATGCCAGATGCATTTACTGATTTAAAACGGATAACTAAGTCACATATCCCTGCAGTGAATGTACCTATCCAGATTGATGTCCCAAAAGGACCATCTAAAAGTATTATAGCTTCTGAATCCCAAACACGCCAGAAGCGTGGTAGACCGTTGGGTTCAAAGGATAAAAATCCTAGAAAGAGAAGCGTGAGAAACAATAAAGATGATACTACAATAGAACCTCCTGAAGAAAGTCAAGATTTGAGTAATCCTGATATTCCTGAAGAAATCAGTGAACCCGAGACTCAAGTGAATGAAAAACTTTCAATAAGTTCTTTCGATGATGAGATAAAATTAGATCGATCTAAAATCACGGTTGATAATGTTTTTGCATATAATGTTGCACTTAACCTCATGCAAGATAGTGAAAGTCTTGAGCCTAAATCCGTCGAAGAATGTCGACGTAGATGTGATTGGCCAGAATGACAAAAGGCAATTCAATCAGAATTAGACTCACTTGCTAAACGTGAGATTTTTGGACCTGTAGTCCAAAATCCTGAAGGTGTAAAACCAGTTGGCTATAAATGAGTTTTTGTTAGAAAACGAAATGAGAGAAATAAAATTGTAAGATATAAGGCACGCCTTGTTGCACAAGGATTCTCTCAAAGATTCGGAGTCAACTATGAAGAAACATATTCACCAGTTATGGATGGAATAACTTTTCGATATCTCATCAGTTTAGCTATACATAAAAATCTTGAAATACATCTAATGGATGTAGTTACAGCTTACCTTTATGGTTCACTTGATAATGAAATTTCCATGAAAATTCCAAATGGATTAAAATTGCCTGAAGCATGTAAAAAGTCTCCGAAAATGTACTCAATAAAACTACAAAGATCATTATATGGTTTAAAACAATCAGGGCGTATGTGGTATAATCGCCTCAGTGAGTACTTGATAAATGAAGGCTATATAAATGATGTCATTTGTCCATGTGTTTTTATTAAGAAAACAAAATCAGAGTTTGTTATACTCGCCGTTTATGTTGATGATATAAATCTCATTGGAACCCCTGAAGAGGTCCAAAAGGCAATTGAATATCTAAAGAAAGAATTTGAAATGAAAGACCTTGAAAAGACAAAACTTTGTCTAGGTCTGCAAATTGAACATTTAGCAGACGGAGTTTTTGTCCATCAATCTGCCTACACTGAGAAAATCTTAAAAAGATTTTACATAGACAAAGCACATCCATTAAGTACTCCAATGGTTGTTCGATCACTTGAAGTTGAAAAGGATCAGTTTCGACCTCCAGAAGAGGATGAAGAAACTCTTGGTTCTGAAGTACCATATCTCAGTGTTATTGGCGCACTTATGTACCTTGCTAACGCAACTAGGCCTGATATAACATTTTCTGTCAATTTGCTAGCAAGGTATAGTTCATCCCCAACGCGAAGGCATTGGAACAGTATCAAACATATTTTGCGATACCTGAAGGGTACTATTGATATAAGTTTGTTTTATACTAACAAAGGATGCGCAGACCTTATTGGTTATGCAGATGCAGGTTATTTATCAGACCCACATAAAGCTCGATCTCAAACAGATTATCTATTTACACACGGAGGAACTGCTATATCATGGCGATCTACAAAACAGTCCATTGTTGCTAATTCTTCAAATCATGCTGAAATAATAGCAATTCATGAAGCAAGTAGAGAATGTGTGTGGTTGAGATCGATGATACAGTTCATCAAAGAAAGATGTGGTTTGGAAAATAATGTTAAAATACCCACAATTATATTCGAAGACAATGCCGCGTGCATAGCTCAATTGAAAGGTGACTTCATAAAAGGAGACAGAACGAAACACATTTCACCAAAATTATTCTTCACACATGATCTTCAGAAAAATGGTGAAATTGATGTACAACAAGTTCGTTCAAGTGATAATCTTGCAGATTTATTCACAAGGGCATTACTAACATCAACTTTTGAGAAGCTAAGGCATAAGGTTGGAATGCGCCGTCTCCAAAATATCAAATGAAGTTTTCATCAGGGGGAGTAAAATACGCGCTGCACTCTTTTTCCCTTAACCACGATTTTTGTCCCATTGGGTTTTCCTGGCAAGATTTTTAATGAGGCGGCAATCAAGGCGTATTACCAGATTTGTGTACTCTTTTTCCTTCATTAGGCTTTTCCCACTGGGTTTTTTCCTAGTAAGGTTTTAACGAGGCACAACATCAGAATAACTATGTATCTTATTTCTTGTAAAGTATTTTTATAGCGGCACATTACACGTGGACATCTAAGGGGGAGTGTTAAGTAGAATATGTGGAATGTCCACTAAACAAAATTATTTAAATAAGTGGGGCCCACTGAAAATGGACAGCCCACTAAATTATGCATATATATATATAGAGGCATAATTGATATGGAAGATACACATAGAAAACATATTAGTACAAAATATACATACGATAATTCTCTTTTGTTCTTTCTTCTCTCAGATTCTCTCCGTCTCAAATTGCTAGATTTAGTTTATTTTATAACACTACTTTATTTGTTTTCACCTTACTAATTAAATACCTACAAAGTATATATGCCTTCCAATTCTTATTGATCCAGTGACAGCAACATTTGGACGTGGCATCGATTGAAAGGTAATGTTAGTGACATATCACGTCATCTGGAAAATACTACATATAGCATGATTTCTTTGATCCATAGAGTTAAAATTTTAAAAAATAAGTAAATAGTCATAAATTAAAAATTATAACTTATAATTTTTTGTTTATAAACCATAAGCTATAAACTCATTCAAACAAGCTCATAGTGTCGCGGTGTTTCAAACATCTTGAAATTGAAATATAGTCTTAATAATTTCATGATCAACATAAATTCAATAAGAATTTAAATGTATACAACTACATATTTCATTACTAACGAGGCTCCGAATGTACTTGGATAACTAGCTGAAAAAACTTGAGAGTGGGGTCCGGTATAGCAAATAGGGGTGAACAAAATAGATCCTTAAATTGAATCAAATCGAAAAAGAAATATTTAACTAGTGATTTGGTTCGACTTAATTTGGTATTGAAATTTTTTTAACTATATTTGGGTTTTGATTTTAACTAAAAAAAGTCAATCCAATACCAAATCAATCCGACATGATATATATATAAAAAAAAAATACATTTATTTTATACATAAAAGTATTTACTTTGATATAATTTATAAATATTTGTAATACTTTTTAATAGTTTTTATCTTTTAACATACTATTTCAAGTTTGAGAGTTGGAATTTTATTTAGTTTAGTAAAAATTATAGTCCATAGATATTAGTAACTCTAATAAAGCTCAAACAAAATAAAATCAATACTAATGCTAACAAAAAAATCAATTCATCACTAAGAATGACAATAATGTTGAATATTTGCTCTTTAGTATTATATTAGTTTAGACAATTAAAATACATAACCTAATTTTAGTTTTTCTTTAATGTTTAGTCATGCAATTAATACAACTTATTAAACTTATTTTAAGATGATTTAGCGTTCGTTTGGATTGGTTTATAAGTTGTTTTCAACTATTTTGAGTATTTGGCTGACCCACTTTAAAGTCATTTTGTGCTTAAAATAAGCCCCCAAAAAAATTGGGTATGTTTGACTTTGGATATCTAAAGCAGCTTATAAACACCCAAAAAATAGGGTTATCCCAACTTATTTTTTTGGCTGTGTTAGAATTATAATCATTTTTATTATGACTTATTAATTCACAATATTTACTTAATGCGATTTTAGTATTATTATTATTATTTATTTATTAAATATTATGATTTCATCACTCATATCATATTTTGTATTACTTTTTTAGGAAACATGGTGAAAAAACTAGGATTCTACTTGGTTAGGTTACAAGATAAGAGACAATATATTGGCTACTCGACATTTGTTATACATGTTTATCTTTATCTAGAGAAAGAAGTAAATAGAGATGAAAGAGTTGCAAAATTGTAATTGCAAATGAACAAATAGATTAGGCAAAATAACACATAGTTTTGTTGGGCTTAAATGAAGTATAACCCAAAATGTGGATGAACCCATAGGTCGCCCGGGCTTTTATCGTTGGGACATTGTATCTAGCTAATCCGTTAGGTCCAATCTCGGGTATATGGCAATTTGCACAAGTAGGATCATTTTTTCGTTGCTATTTAACTTTTCATCCTATCAATCAATTCGGTTCGATTTTATGTATTATCAATTTTTAATTTTTAAATATACTAAACAAATATTTAACTCAATAAGATATTTTTTTATCAATTTTTTGCCCCTGGTGGTTCGATTTTCGATTTAACCAATAAGAAAATGCACAAAAAATAAATATATGACTTCTCCGACAAGTTGGCGTGACAGGATAATAATGTAATTTTTATAAAATACTCATAAAATAGAAATAGTAATAACTAACATTAAAAAAATTATACAAGTGCAACACAAATAAAATAATTTATTTCTTGTGAACTCAAAGTCAACGTGGAGTGTGAATTGAATGCGAAAGGGTAAACACACTAACTAGTAGGTAATGATATTAATATTTAACATTTATATAGGGTAAAGTAGTAAATTGATACAGTTTTAATGGATTATCAATTTATTCAATAACCCGATATTAAAAAATCAAAATCAAACCAATAATCCGATAATTTTTTTTTATAAAACCATTAAAAATCTGTAACCCAATAACAATAAATCAATATTTTTTTCTTAATTCGATTTTTGCACACCCCTATTAAAAGATCAACATAAGATTTAGAATGTACTAGCCACAAGTCATGATTAATCATCAGAAGTTTATTATTACTTGTGTTGTAACTTTAGAACAAATATGGTGGATCAGCCCGTTTTTGACGGTATAAATTCTGGCGAAGCACTAGATTTTAGTATAAATTATGTTATAAGTTTGGAACAAATTCCCAGCGGATCATCAAAAGTTTTTGACAGATTTTACTGAAACGGTTTTACTTAGATGCAACCTAAATCGTCAAAAACCATAAATCAAGCTCAACAAAAGCCAATAATGATGTCTTTCAATCAAATAAATAATGGATCTTAGATTTTCTACTCCACATATTAAAGGAATAAAATCAGTTATAAATGATCATATGTTTGAAATTTTGATATTAATAACTGTAAAATTGCATATTTGATATGTTTTATGTCTCTTACACGTTTACTCTATCTTTTTTTTTGTTGTTGTTGTGTACAAAATGTGACCTGCTCATAATAGTGGAATATCTCTTAAATGGAAAGTATATGACTCATTTATTAGCCACTTTACAATGACATTTCACCTTCTGTTTCCTTTCCTTTCATAAAGCCTCCATTTCCAAAGGTTAGATCTATGCAAAGAACACATGCATTTGCACACACACGGAAAAGGAAAAAGGGGTGGGAAGCATAAGAGTCTGAATCTTTTAGTTAGACTTTAGTATGTACTTAATCAATGAGGGTAGAAAGAGCGCACTGTAGTTTGGATGCACTGCCTGTTTGTGATTTGATATAATGTCCGGGCATGTTCTATGCTTTGATAAATAAGGCATATGCTTTGCGGCTCCAAATTTTTACCAAAAATAAATTATGTGTTAATTTTTTCATAGAAAAAATTTAATTATTTATGATAAAAAGTACATTTTCTTAAAAAAATAAATTATATTATTTATTCTCTTTAATTCCATTCAAATAGAAGAAATCAATAAAATATTCTTTTGTCTTTTTACATTCTCTTTGCTAACACTCACATTAAGGAGATAGAGACATTGTACTGGGAGATTTGGCGTACTCTCATTGTCTTCGAGACTTTGGGTACTGAAGGTGTTTTGAGGTTGAGGAGGTTAGACGTGTTGTTAGCAGAATGAGGAGGGGAGAGCGACAGGGCCTGATGAGATTTCGGTGAACTTTTGAAAGAGCATTAATAAAGCAGATTTGGAGTGGTTGACTAAGTTATTTAATGTTATTTTAAAGACTTCTAAGATGCCTGATGAATAGAGGTGGAGTACTATGGTTCCATTGTACAAGAATAAGGGTGATATCCAAAACTATAATAATTACAAGGGTATCAAATTACTAAGCCACACTATGAAGATTTGGAAGAGAGTGGTGGAGATGAGGGTGAGGAGAGAAGTGTCAATCTTAGAGAACCAGTTCGGATTCATGTGGGACGGTCGACTACTGAAGCAATCCATCTTATGTGGAGACTGGTGGAGAAATTTAGAGAAAGAAAAAGGGATCTCCATATGGTGTTCATTGACCTTGAAAAGGCTTATGACAAAGTTCCGAGGGATGTTCTCTAGAGGTGTCTGGAGGCTAAAGGTGTCCCGATAGTGTATATTAGGACGATAAAGCACATGTATGCTGGAGCCAAGACTCGGGTTAGGACGGTGGGAAGTGACTCAGAGCATTTTTCTGTTGAGGTGGGACTACACTAGGGATCGATGTTGAGCCCTTTTCTTTTTGCCTTAGTGATGGATGAGCTGACACGGTCTATTCAGGAGGAGGTTCCATGGTGTATACTATTTGCGGATGATATAGTTTTGATTGATGAGACTCGGAACAGAGTTAATTATAGGTTGGAGGTTTGGAGACAAACGCTGGAGTCCAAAGGGTTCAGATTGAATAGGACCAAAACAGAATACTTAGAGTGCAAATTTAGTGATGTGGTGGATGAAAAGGGTAGGGAAGTGAGGCTTGCCACCCAACCTATCCCCAAGACAGAAAATTTTAAATATCTTGGATCCATCATCTAGAGTAGTTGGGACATCGATGATGATGTCACGCACAGCATTGGGGGAGCATGGTTGAAATAGAGAATCTTGTGTGATAAGAAGGTAACGCCTAAACTTAAAGGTAAGTTCTACAGAATGATTATTAGACCAGCGTTCTTATATGGAGTGGAGTACTGCGAATAAAGAACTCTCATGTTTAGAAAATGCATGTTGCAGAGATGAGGATACTGAGATGGATGTGTGGACACACTAGGAATGATGTTATTCGGGAGAAGGTGAAAGTGGCATCTGTGGTCGACAAGATGAGAGAAGCGAGACTAAGATGGTTTGAGCATGTGTAGATGAGCGGTGTCGACGCCCCAGTTAGAAGGTACGAACGGTTGGATTTGGGGGCTATGCGGAGAGATAAGCGTAGAGCGAAAAAGTATTGGAGAGAGGTGATTAGACAAGACATAGTGGTACTCCATATCACCGAAGACATGACCTTCAATAGAAAAAACTGGAGGTCGCGGATTAGGGTAGAAGGCTAGTATGGATAGAATGGTTACCGTGTGTCGATTAAGGGTGGTCATAGGTCTAGACATGCCTTTATAATTGTGTTGCTATTGCCTTTGATTACTGTAGTACTTTGCTATAGTTATTGTGTTTGTCTTGTAAATTTTGCATTACATTTTATTTTTATTTTTATTTCTATTTTTACTATTTTATTATTAGTATTTTTTATTTTTTATTTTTTTATTTTTCTTTATGCTATATATTTTTTTTCTCTCGTACTTGGAACTGTGACTTTCAAGCTGAGAATCTTTTAGAAATAATCTATCTATCTCCATGAAATAGTGGTAAGATCTGCGTATATCCTACACTCACTAGACCCCACTTGTGGATTGCACTGAATTGTTGTTGTTGTTTTTCTTTTTTGTGAATGTAACTCAGCTAATTGACATAAAACGTTCAACATGCATACAAATCCTCCAATCATAAAATAAACAACAGTTTTTTTATACCCTCCTTCAGCCCGTTCATGGATCAGTTTGGAACGGTTATTGATCAAAATCAAAATCAAACTAATTTAATCAATTTTAAAATTATTAAAATCAAACAAAATAAAATACACCCATTTGTTTGGTTATTATTGGTTTCAATTTGATTCGGTTATTCGATTAATAACTATACAGAAAAATAAAAGAAACAATTCATTCAAAATATAAAAAAAAGACAATAATTCCTTAAAAAAAATTATTTTTGTGCCATTTTGGATCTTATAATTCTTATACAAGAATTTTAATTATTTTTAACTTTCTTCTTATATTGTTAGTTAATCCAATGTACTAAACAATATAAACTTACTGAATAACGAAATCACTGGTGCTCGATCTAGTGGTATTTTTATGGGGATTCTATTTATCGCTGTAGGATCCCTATTCAAGATCACTGCAGTTCCTTTTCGGGCGGCTGTAGAACGGCCACCTATAGGTGGTAGGGTAGGGTGGGTGGTACCGCTCTGCGGCCAATCTTCCTAACCGCGCACAGGCCGGGCTTAGAGCGCGTGAAACTCATCACTACCTCGTAAAGGCGTTGAGACCATAGCATGTTACACGAAAGCGTCGCTTTCTCTGTAGTGTTGTCACACAGTTGTCCGCCTAGAAGAGCAACTCGCTCTGTAGTGTTGTCACACAAGATAAGCACGACGCCCGCCTGCTGGCCGGGCGAATCGAAGTTATCTTCCGGTCAACTGTCCACCCAGTCAAGTGCAAAAAACACAGTAGAATCACGCAACGCACGCTGCTGGTGTGCTTCCTGCTCGCGAGGAAAGAAAGAAGAGCGACAGGGTTCAGTTCAGATTTGACTGTTTGCAGCATGGGAGCAGATTCCCCAAAAAATCCCTGGGAACAATGAAAAAAAAAAGATATCTCGATAACGAAAACTGCATAAGCTAATGATATAATTGTACAAACAAAAGACGCATCATATCTTACTATTGTCAATTAATGTGCTACATTTTTTGCATAAAAAAATGTTCATAAAAAATAATGCATTAGGTATATATTATTATTAAAAACAATATGTATATAATTTGTCGGTTCAATTATTTCTTTGATTTTCCTTGAACTAAACCAAAACCAAATCAAATATTGTCGATTTTTAAAAATGTAAAATCAAATCAAATAAAAAATCAATTTGATTTGATTTTTCAATTTGAATCGATTTTTATCCAAATCGTGAACACTCCTACCCTCCTTTATGTATAATGAAATTCTATCACTATCGATTGAATTTCTTTAGTTTAATTGAATATTAAGCACTCAAGATCGAAAAACAAAGTTCTCACTCTTGTGTTAATTTTATGTATATAATGTTTAAGATTAATTCTTGGATAACAAAAAGCACAAATTTAACTTGTCTCAGACATGCAGTTGCAGAGAGTTTTTGATAGAATTAAGAATTGCAAAATTAGCCCATAAAATTATGATTTTCACAAGGGATGGAATTCGAAAGTTTTTCCCATAATTTTCCAATAAATAAGACGATGTGGACTCTGCAAACAACAGGTGCACATGTTTTGTTTCAAAACCGATTCCAACACCAGTGGGAGTGTGTTTATGCAAACCAATTCATTGTCTGCTTCAAGATGAGACATGTTTTGTCAATGTTTCTCGTGATTTTTCAACAATACGACAGCTTCTAGAATACTCTGTAGCTCTCGAGATTTTTTTAAGAAAATTAGTGAGTTTACACAGAAGGAAGGGACCACATCTCCAAAATCCTCCAGGATCTTTCAAAGCCCGACTAAATTCGAATCGCGCACTGCAAGACCCATTTGGGTTGGCGCTCCCAATATAATTTTCTTCATACCTAGGGCTCGAATTCGAGACCTTTGATTAAGAGTGAAGCAGTTTCACCACTGCACCACAACTCATATTGGTCTTTTAAAGCTTCAATTCACATGAACCATGATATCAAAAATATCCACCATAGCTAACATGTGAACGCCAATAGTAATACACAAAACATATATATATTTCACTACTTTTTCCACTTCAAACTGTCAAAAAGGAATCAAGTTGCATCTGTACATATTCTAATCACATTACCAATATCACGGAAACCATGCAAACGATGGTTCATTGAACGTTATAAAACTAGTCTCATGCACACATACAATAATCTAGTTGAACGATGGTTCATTACTAGTTCACATGAACCATGATATCAAAAATATCCAGCCACTGGTTTTTGATATATTCTTCAATACAAGATTCATGTGCACATACGATAATCTAGTTGTATTTACTTTCGTTATTTAAATAGAAAAGAAATGAATTAACGATGCTTCCATGAACAGGTCGATACACGTATAACATGCAAGTGCAACATTAGTAAAGTTCAGTACCAACTTTGTGGTCCTTATAGACATTCTGGAGACACAACAACAGGGTTAATAAATGAGAAGATATTTAATTTCCATTCAAGATGTAGAGGAGTAGATGGGCTTACATACCTATAAGAAAGGAAAACCAAGTCTCTGCAAGTTGATGCAATAAGTAGCAAGTAATTTAATGTGCAGCATGGCAATCAAATTATCTTCTTTCCTTTTAAAATGTACGGAACCATTGGCCCCGGCTTTCTTCTCTGACCTGCAACCTGCAAAGCAAAAGTCTGGCAACACATGAAGGATGCAAGAGGGTGTTGGCATAGTTGGAAACAGATGTTAAATGCAAGCAAATAAGACAAGTGATGCACCTCAGCAGCACCAATTCATCTTCACATGTCTACTATTCAATTGTGTAACAAGTGTGTCCTGTGTCCATTACAACAATCTCAAATATGCAAAATATGCAAGATAGTCCCTAAAAATGTATTCATCCAAGCCTTCAGCAGATACAGATATAATGAGTCACTAAGTAATGCAGCGGTAACCAATCAGCTCCTCCAAATCAACATTGTTAACTCTAATATTGATAAATGATACCAGTTTTTACATTCAGATAAGCACCCTGTAGCAGTGATCCAGTTAATACTACCGATAACAACATTCAAAAGAAGGGTGGACAAACACATGTCAACAATTAACAAGCAGCATTAGCTATGTCACTAGCAATCAGCAGCGGCGGCCTGTAGGTGTCAAGCTTCAACAAAATACAAATCCGAAAATCACAAACCTTATCATTGACTCAAAAATCACCTGAAGCAAAAAGCAGACAATGCATTTCGAGGATCTTAAGCAAGCAATATTATGAACGTAGTAGAAAACTTCAGAAGTAATGTGTAATGCAAGTAAAAGCACTATATGTTTATTAGCATGGTTGTCTTGGCTTAAGAAGTATATAATATACCACTTAAAAAGAGTAGAAACTATTCCATTCAGCTTAACCTAGCCTTGCAGATGGCGTATTTTGTCTGATGATCATATTTTTATTCCACTTAAAAGCACTGGCAATGGTTGTCTGATGATCATATTTTGTGTACCTATCATGCAAAATTACAAAGGCCTTACCAAGCCTTGCAAATGGCACTTGCATTCAAGAACTAATGATCATACTTTGTGTACCAAATAGGTAAAATTACAGAGACCACCTCAATGCACACCTACAGTCTAATAATTCACATTCTCTTGATGATGGAATAGAGATATACAACAGTATTAAACCAAAAGAAGTTTAATTACACAGAGACCTGGTAAAACTACAAAAGTCAGATCATCCAGAAAACTCAAGCGAACTTAGGTTTCGGCATGGGCATTGAGGAAACATTTTGATGTAATGAAGTATTTTGATGTACATGACCAAGCTTTTGGATCCAATGATGAAGCCCTTTCTTGTGATCTAGACACATCGTCTTCTGAACAAGATTCAGAGTTCCATCATGAGCGACTGATGATTCAAACTGCTCCAGTACCTTCACAATCTGCCAAAACTCAGGTCTCTTTTCTGGTTGCAAAGCCCAACACAGTTCAATTAAACCTCTCATGGCTGGAGGGCAGTCCCCATGGATAGGTGGTCTCATATTCTGAAAGGTCCCAAAAACAAGTGCTTTTAGGATAAAATATACTCCTAATTCACAGTTTATGAAGAAGCATCAAAGAGGAGTTTTGTTGGGATGGACGGTGGAGGTCTGAGGGCACATGGGTTGCTATCACATCAAAGTGTTCAGCCATGCAGAAATAAAAGTTATTTATGCCATTATCCAAATGTACAAGTCCAGAGATAACTGATTATATCATGACAGCACAAGATCACAAGAGTTCCAGAAATATTTATGTGAATAAGAAAGTACCAAATGTTGGATCATACCTTGTTTACAACAGCAAAAGCAGCCTGTACTGGTGTCATATCTTCATAAGGAATGGTTCCAGACACCATTTCCCATAGAATGAGTCCAAAGCCATATACATCAACCTTTCTTCCATATGATTTTCTCTTAATCATCTCTGGTGCCATCCAACGGTAAGTGCCTGGATCATCAGCCAGGAGATCACAGTATGCCTCCTCACAAGCAATTCCAAAGTCAGCGATTTTCAGGTGAAAATCCTCATCGATAAGTATATTCTCTGGTTTGAGGTCCCGATGAATTATGCCTTGCGAGTGAATGTATTCCATTCCACGAGCAATATCCATGGCAAGTGCAATCAATTTGTCCAGGGTTAGGGACTTATGTTCAAGCTTATGCAGGTGTGCTCTCAAAGAACCCTCCGATATATACTCGGTAACAACACAAAAAACTGGTGGTTGTTTGCATGCACCTACGAACTGCATTAAAGGGGTCATGTGAACCAATCACAAAGAAATTTTATAAGGACAACAAGTTACCACAATCGCCCTATTGTCTAAAAACGGAGATTCTAGTTATAGAGGCAAATGATGGAACTAACTGGTCCATGAATCTTTTATAGGCAGGATAATCAGATACAGTTAAATATATGCAACAGCAGAGTTCCATGTACTTATATGAAATGAACCAAATAAGAAAATTAATTCATACCTTTATAACATTTGGATGGTGGAGACGAGGCAAGAGAGTAACTTCTCTAATAAACTGGTTCTCCAATCGAGTTCCTAAAGCTCCAATTTCGTCATCATCTGGTACTCTTATAATTTTCACTGCAACAGCTTCATCCTTGTATTTCCCATGGTAAAGCTGACTGTGTGCACCGTGTGCAAATCTTAGCCCAAGAAAGAGCTTAGAAAGATCAATTGTATATTCATCTGCTGTTTCCACAGAACTAACCCTACCAACACCATGATCAAAGTACCTACTCCATGCTGAATCCTTCCGACTCTTTGATTTGTCATGGAACTTGAATGATGTGAAATTCCGAAGGGGGCTTGTATTTGCTGGGGATCTTGAACCAGGAGATCTTAACATAGGTGATTTCGATCCCCGGGGATCTTTGTAAAACGACTTACTCACAATTTTCTTCTCATGTTCCTTCCTTTGTGGACGTGGAGTCGAGAATCTCTTCTGACTAGATCGAGCTTCCTTAAAGGTATCCGGGACTGATGTTTCTGGATGAGGTGACACAGTCCTCTGCTTGTTTGTAGTTGGGTTGCGCTGAAGTGGCACAACAGTTGGCTCAGGTCTTGAATTAAAAGAACCTGTTCCAGGTCTAGTTTTTGCACCAGCAATTCTTCCTGACTGAATAGTACTAATAGGAATAGAGGTCAATCTTGCAGAATCCAACCTATGACAAACTGTATGAGAAAACTTTGTTCTCCTAATCCAAGAATTAACTTCATCATCCATTTCTTCAATCAGCTTAGAACACCTGATAACCAATAAAAAATCTGTTCTTTTCCTCCTCCTTCAGCACAGAAAAAGGTTCAAATTCAAGAACTCTCTTCAAATTTGCCAAGTTTTCTATTGACAATTTCTTCAAGTCCATCAAAGGGTGGTAGTAAATCAAGAAATCAAACACCAACCTTCATACCCATATGCAGATAAACCATAAATGATCAATCAACTTTTTCAACACAATAACTAAAGCAGGAAAAATCCCAATATCTCTGTCAACTAAACCAAAGATCAAAACTTTTTAACCTCTAACAAACAACAGTTCATCAGCAAAACCATTCAAACTTGTAGACCTGCCAAATGCCCACCATCAGACAGAAAACCAAACTGTTACCTCAAAAAGCAAAACAACCCCTCTTCAGCTCCAAAGTCAAACACCCCATCATCTTCTCTCAAAACCTGGAAGATCCCATAACAAGATTATAAAATATGAATATAAGTTTTTATTCACAAAATTTTAAAAAAAAACACCAAAATAAAATAACATTAAAAAGCATACTCAATTGGCTTAAAGATAAAGAAATACCCATCATGATAAACCCCATTACCCCACCAACTCAGGTAATCATTTCCCCGAATACAAATCACAAATCGATAAGTAATCAAGAAAGAAGGAAAAAAAACACCCATTTCCTTAAAAATACCCTTCCTATAAAACCAAGATCCGTGTACCAACACACTTACCCAAAGGGTGTTTTCTTAAAGAACCAATCTTTGATACAAACTCTTCTATTCTTCTTCTTTTTTCACGTTTCTCTCTCTCTTCTCTCTCTCTCTCTCTCTTAAGCCATTAATAAATGTAATAGAGGGAAGAGAGAAGAAAAATCATCACACTCCATTTAACACTAATATCCTTTTTCATATAAAACTACTACTGGGTGGCAGGGCGGAGCTAGAGGGTCGCGTGTGGGTTCGAT
Source organism: Solanum dulcamara (assembly GCF_947179165.1). Lineage (NCBI taxonomy): Eukaryota > Viridiplantae > Streptophyta > Magnoliopsida > Solanales > Solanaceae > Solanum > Solanum dulcamara. The sequence goes on from NC_077247.1 coordinate 47,812,043, forward strand.
CAAACGTATTATTTTTTTGCTTCAATAATACATATTAAAAAAATTATTAAATAAATATAAATATTAAATTTAGAATTTAATTATTAATAATTAATATAGTTATTAAAAAATTCAGAATATTAAAATTGAAATTTTGATTTTGCCTATAATGAATTATATCTAAATAAAATAAAAAAATATTGTGCAATAGATAAGTTACTTTTTCTTTAATCAATCAGATATTTTAAATTCAAGCTTTGAATAAAAAAAAAATTCTTCATAAAAAGGTTTTTATCCGAATGAAATTAAATATAATTGAGTTTTAATATAAATATGGATGATTGAAAATAAAAAGTGCAAAATTAGACGTAGGTGCTTTGTGTGACCAATTGTTTCACGTAGAAGATTCAAGTGAACCCATTTTTGTTGCTGACTACAAAAAAAATTGGTGGAGGGTGGGGCCCATTAGAAGATAGTCAATAAAAGACAGAGAAATAAGAAATGGGAATAAAGCAATTTAATTGGGAAGAATACAATGTAACTATCAGAGAATTGAGGAAACGGAATAAAGGAAAGAACTCAGATATTTAATCTTTTAAAATATTTTTCTTTTTGTCTTTGTGCTATTTTTTTAATATAGATACGGTTAAAGGGTACGGTATCACGGATATGGAGGATTGTGGTTGGGTGAGTTGGCAGTAAATTTTTTATATAATATAATATAGGGAAAAGGGTTTAAAATGTTATTAAATTATTTAAAATGAATAAAAATATTTTTTATTTATAGTTTGGTTTTAAAATATTTTATCGTTAATTTTTTGATTTAAAAATGTTTTTATTGTTATTTAATGGGTTAAAAATGTCCTTTTCAATTAAATATATTATTTTATTTTATTAACACATTTTTTACCTAATAATATTTTTTTTATTAACAAATGTTTATTCTACTTCAATTAGAAAAAAGTTTAAAACATTATTTATTTTATTATAATTACTTGTTATCGTTATTTGAATAAAAATTAATGATGTATTTATTATGATATTATAAATATGACATATATTATCCGTTAAGGTATAGAGTACATGAAATTATTCCTTTTTAATTGATAAAATGAGATTACGAAGAATAAAATAATTTTTTATATTTTTATTACTTAAAGTGATTTAAAAAGAAAGAAAACAAGAATAGGGTTTCTTAAAAGTAATATTTTTTTATGAGGAACAAGATTTATTTTTTCTTAAAAAATATATTTATTCGGAAAAGGGTATTTTTGACCCATTTTGTAATAATAGGGACATTTTTGACCCATTAAATAATAATAATGACATTTATGGATCAAAGTATTAACGGTTAAGACATTTTTGGACCAAACTATAAATGAAAGATATTTTTGTTCATTTCAAATAGTTTAAGGACATTGTTGACCCTTTTTCCTATAATATATAATTTTATTTTTCATTTTTTTAAAAAAATAAATAATTTTAATCATCGAGTTATTAATTTTGATGGTTACATTGTTCAACTTAAATGTATTTGACCATTAATGTGTGGGTGGGGAAATTAGTTTTGTAGACAACATATAGTTTTTTAAAAAATAAAACTATAATCTTTTTATTAGTGTTTTTTTAACTTTACATATAAAAGATTGTATTTATACACGTAAAATATTTGAAAAACCTTTTCTTGTATTTACTTTGTAAATGGACTAGAAACCTTAATTCCTCAAATTGTGTGATTGTGATCCTTGAAATTAAAGAAATTATGAATTCTTGATAACTTACAATGAATAGACAAAAATAGTTTTTTCAGATTTTTCATTTGTAAAAATAATAAAAATTATAATAAAGCCATGAAATTAAAAAGAAATTATAAGTGACTTCGAAAATTGATTTCCCTTGAGTTAACATAAGCTAACGTTGCCGGTGTGTTCATTATTATTAAATAAAATAAGATTGAAGAAAAAAATTCAAGTCCTTATTCTTTTTGTATAAAAGTAATTCTCTGTCATACTCATGATCGAAATTAAGGGACGCAGGAAATTAATTCATATAATATAAAGTTTTATTAGCATTTGGAAGGAAAAATTGGTGAAAGTCTCTGCTCTCTTGATTGGTATCCACTTGGAGGCATATTCATAGTATATTCTATGATTTCTCTTCTGTTTCAAATTTAGTTGATATATAACTTAAATTGATTGTGACAAATTTATTTAAAATATTCTTAGAAAGATGATAATTTTTATATTGTCATAATAAATAAAAGATATAAAAAAATTATTAGATACTAAAAAATATATATAATAACAAACAAGACAATTTAAATTTAATAAAAATAGTATAACTTACATAAATTTTATAGTGTTAAGAGTCAATTATATTCTATTCCTATACATTTTTAAATTACAAAAATTCTTTATTTGTTGGAAAACTCGGATACATGAGTATCTTCCCTGATACATAGTGATGTCTTTAACGCTATTGAGATAAAAAAGGAAAATTAATGAAAAAATTGTTAATTGAATATTGTGTTACGTTTTAAAAGGAAAAAGTAAATAAAGAAAGCATAAATTATGGGAGAACTTTATTGACAATGGGATTCAAACCCTGACAAATTGAAATATGTTGGTACAATTCAAAATTCTTCTTCCATTCTTCCAAAAAAACTCTCAAATTTGAATCAAAATTGTCTACAATTGTACTGATGTAGCATGAACCTGTCGATCTTGTTGAGACATTCCGAAATCTGAAAAAGTGACGAAATCTAAAAAAGTGATGTAAGGTATGAACCATACAAAAGTGATGAAATTATTGTTGGTCAAAATACGAGAGTTGGTGGTAGCTCCAGTAAGAGCTTTGAGTCGAGATCCATGGATGGCGCCATTGTTGAAAGTGAAAAAAGTCATGGGAGTTGGTACAGAGCAAAGAAGAATGTGTAGAAGGATTTCGTCATCACGTTTTTTTTGTTTTTAACAAATCAGATTGTTTTTTTTTGTTGTTGTTGTTTATCTTTTTGTGATACGTATAGATTCAGATTTTTAATGTATCTAGTTGTTTTTCTTTCTTAAATTAATGTATCGTGCCTTCTCAAAATTTCAGGGGTCTCAATGACCATTGGCATAGGCGATGAGGTAAAGTTTGAGACTTTCTCAAAATCATGAGATCAATAACTACAAATGACGTTCTCAAGTGATAAAAGACTTGGATCCCGTGAAATTTGTGGAGTCCGTGGGATGACATATGACATGATATTTGTTTGTGACAGTTGATATGTCATAGTTGATGCCTGAGTGAATTTATATGTGAAGCCTCTTGAATTTTGAAGAAAATTACCTTGAAATACCAGAAGAAATGAAACAATTGTAAATCTCATCTCCGGCAACACTAGCAAAGAGATTTGGAATCAGAGTTGAGCGTATCTTCTCTTGGTAGCATTATATGAAATTTCACAAATAAAGTGAAATTGGGTTTACGGTAGACTAAAAGCCAAAATGTATAGTTGCAGGGGAAAAAAATATATAAAACGCTACTATTAGTAACGTATTCCTAAAACGTTATTATTAGTAACGTATTCCTACTTTTAACGGCGTTGGCAGTTAAATTTTTTGTGCGTTAATTTTTTGAAATAAAATATGTCCTAACACATTACTGCCAACAACGTTTATACTAGTTTTATAAAGTTTCAAAAAAAATGTACTATTATTATAAATTGATTTAAATAATAGCTTGTTTTGATAAAAAAAAAATGCTCTTTTGCAACATTTTAAACCCCACCATGTTGTTAGGGAGGTACAAAACCCAACATTTGAGCAGGACAATTCGAAATTGTTATTTGTGAGAGGGAGAATTCAAAATTGATAACCCGCAAATACAATTTAACCAATGGATCGTAGTGTAATAGTTGAGATTCTTTCATTATTAATCGAGCCTCTCGGAGTGCAAGAGAATTGATTGTGAATGCCGTTTTAAAAAATTAATCATACAATATTGCACAAATTTATATTTAATCGGACTTCAATGTGAGTATTGAACAGAAAAATTAAAAAAAGAAGAGAAAATTCAAAATTGATAGTTAGGTGGTATTTATTTAATATTCTCTACATACCAAACTGCTATTATTTTTTTCATGTAATGTCCTAGTTCCATATTTGGAACGTTAGTTTGGTGAATTAGTTATTGACATGTCATGGACTGTCATAAATTGATCATTGAGATGGTGATTACTTCTTTCGTGTATTTTATATTTTAATTGAATTAACTATCTATAAATTTGTATTTATGTTAGTCAACAACTCCTAATACATTAGTAGTATCTTAACATTATTGCATTGAAAAATATATCCTTAACGTAACCCCATCCATTATTTTCGTTTAGTCAACTAAATCGTGAATCATCAAAAAATAATATCAACAAAGCATTGTACTTTATTTTGTCCAATATGTGAACATTTAAATATAGGAAACTGCTACCTCATATATGAAAATTGTCCAAAATCATATAAATGAATTAATTTTTCTTTTCCACAATTATTAATACAGTTCTAAAAAACTCTCTCGCACATCTAAGATTAGCTAGACATCCGAATTAGAAGCTTGGATTATCACTCAATTTTTGAATAATTGATCATTCAGCTTTATTTTATTTTCCAAAAATCACTTAACTTTGGGTACTTGGCCTCCATAATCACTTAACTTGTTGACATAGCAAGCTTTCATGTATTGAAAAGTTGTTAGGGTTGGTTGAAATATTGTTAGAGATAGTAATTGGTTGTTATAAAGTTGTTAGGATTCAGTTACAAAGTAGTTAGTATAGTTGGTATGAGTAGAAAATACTATACTTGTACAATTTCAGAAATACATGTATATATACATGCACCAAAATAATGAAAGGTCACAATTCATTCTTAACAAGATATTTTCTCTCTCTCTATACCTATTCTCTCTTCCTTCTCTCTTTTCTCTCTTTTCTCTTCAACCTTCAGACGTCTTCTTCTTCTCTTCTCTGTACATTCTCTTCCTCTCTTCTTCACGTTTTCTTCAGGCATCTTCAGGTTAAACTCCACTGCTGGAGTTATCATGGTATCAGAGCCTTCATGGATCATAAGGTAGAAGAAGCCCAATCGCGAGAAACTAGAAGAAGAGACCAACTAGCGATCTAAAGTTCAAGCTTTCAGTCAAGGTGTATAAAACTTAAGCTACATCAGATTCCATGGAAATCGGAGGTGCGAACCTAAACGGAGCACATGCAACAGCTGGTCCAACCAGCTATGAAGTTCCGAATATAGGTCACAATCATCCCCTTTATCTCCATCCGAACGACACACCAGGTAGCTCCCTAATCTCTTTACAGCTTACCGGCTCCGAGAACTATGCTATCTGGAGTAGATCTATGAGGATCGGACTCCTAGGGAAAGGTAAATTAGGTTTCGTAGATGGAAGATTTCCTAAGGATCAGTTTGTCCCTGAGATGTTTGATATGTGGGAAAAATGTAATGCTGTAGTCCTATCGTGGATAATGAATGCGGTTGCACCCAGCTTATTGTGTAGTATTGTCTATGTTGGTGATGCACACAAGGTATGGAGTGATTTAAAAGAAAGATTTGACAAAATTAACGGTGCACATGTCTTCCAACTGCACAAGGACATTCATAGTTTCACTCAAGGAACTATGACTGTTACAGAGTACTACACTCATCTAAGAGGACTGTGGAATGAATTTGACTCCATCATGCCATGCCCAGGGTGCTCGTGTGCTGAATCAAAAAGATTCCAAGAACACTTTGAATACCAGAGGTTGCTTGAGTTCCTTATGGGACTAAATGAGTCGTATTCAGCTGCAAGAGGTCAGATATTGATGCAAACTCCCTTACCTAATCTAAACAAGGCCTATTCTCTGATAGTAGATCATGAAAGCCAAAGAAACCTAGCAAGTACAGGTCATGAAAGTGTTAATTCTGGAACAGTTGAATACACTGCTCTATTCAGTAAAAAAGGAGGAAATGGCACTAATCAAGGAGGCAGTTTTGGCCATCAACCAGGAGGTGATGGCACTCCAGGAAGGGGACACTATAACGACCAAAACAAGTCACAAAAATTCCAGAAGTCAATTATTGTATGTGAGGTATGTGGTTACAGGGGACACTCCAAGGAACAATGCTTTAAAGTGAAAGGATATCCGGTTGGGTGGAAATCAAAGAAGAAGAGGGAACAGTTTAACTCCAGTTCATATGCCAATCAAGCTGAAGTTAATCAATGTGGAAATTCACAGGTTGACACATCTACACCTAAAGCTTTCTTCACACAAGACCAGTATCATCAGATATTACAAATGCTGGCCAAAGGAGGTGAAAATGGAGGAGAACACTCAGCTAAAGCAGCTACAGCAGGTAGTACTATATCTGCTTTAGTATCTAAATATGTAGACAAAAGTTGGATAGTTGACACTGGAGCAACAAATCATATGACTTCTAAGACTGAACTTCTAACTGAATTTCACACTGTACCACCATCTGAGAGAAGACAAGTAATGCTACCCACTGGAAATACAGTTTCAGTTTCACATGTTGGTAGTACTCATATTCTTGGGAATCAATCTATTAGCAATGTTCTATTTGTTCCTGACTTCAAATGTAATCTCCTGTCTGTGTCACAACTCACCAAAGAGCTCAAATGTATGGCAGCCTTCTTCCCTGACTTCTGTGTTTTCCAGGACCTCTTCAGTGGTCAGGTCAAGGGGATTGGTAAAGAGGATCAAGGACTCTACATTCTGAAGGAAGGCATTCTAAAGGCAGAAGTCAATGGTTGTGCAAATCAGCTTCAAGATATAGCTCCTGCAAACTCCACAAGTAGTAATGTCATTCCAGCTGAAAAGGCTAATCTGTGGCATCTAAGGCTAGGTCATATACCTGTAGATATAATAAAGAAATCATCTAGTATTGAGGTTCTAGATAAAGAACATTCTACTTGTACAGTTTGTCCACTTGCTAAGCAGACTAAGCTTCCTTTCCCTGTAAGCTCTCATGTGTCATATGCTGTATTTGAACTTGTTCACTGTGACATTTGGGGTCCCTACAGGGTATCCACTCATGATGGAAAGAAATATTTTGTAACTGTAGTTGATGATTACTCCAGGTTTACTTGGATTTTTCTTATAGCCTCTAAGTCTGACACAATTGTTGTGTTAAGAAATTTTTTCACACAGGTTCAAAACTTATTCTCCACAACTGTGAAGACCCTGAGAACTGATAATGGCTGTGAGTTCCTCAGTGTTGCATTCCAGAACATGCTGTCTACACTTGGCATTCTTCATCAAACCTCTTGTGTCTATACTCCTCAACAAAATGGAGTTGCTGAGAGGAAGCATAGGACTATCCTGGAGATGGCCAGAGCACTAAGGTTCCAGTCTGCTGTACCCTTAAAATTCTGGGGTGAGTGTGTCACTACTGCAGTCTACCTCCTCAATAGAATCCCCTCAAAACTTCTTCAGTACAAAACACCATTTGAAATGCTTCATCAGCATGCTCCTTCCTTAGCTCACATTAAGGTATTTGGTTGTCTTTGTTATGCCACAGCCCCTCATGCTCTTGACAAATTCTCTCCTAGAGCTATACCAGCTGTCCTAATGGGGTACTCCTCATCCAAAAAGGGGTATATCCTATATGATCTCCACTCTCAATCCTTTTTTGTGAATAGACATGCAGTGTTCAAAGAAGACATTTTTCCTTTCAAGGATGTCCAAGTTTCCTCTAATCCACTTTTTCCAGTACTTACACTTCTAGACTCCTCACAGCCACACTCAGATCCCATTTCCCAATCTTTAACTCCAACAGTACCTCCTGAGCTAAACTCTCAGCCTCCCCCATCTTCTGTTCCTCCCAGAAAGTCCTCCAGACCCAGTAAGCCACCATCTTGGCTTCAAGACTTTATCACTACTTCCACAGGCAATTCTTGCTCCTATCCTATTGCAGCCCATATATCCTATTCCCATATATCTCCCTCCTACAGCTCTTGCCTAGCTGCTTACTCAGCCATCACTGAACCTAACTCCTTCAAAGCTGCCTCACTTGATCCTCAGTGGGTTCAAGCCATGCAGGAGGAAATTGATGCTTTGGAGGCTAACCACACCTGGTCCCTAGTTGATTTGCCTCCTGACAAGAGACCCATTGGCTGTAAGTGGGTGTACAAAGTCAAGTATAAATCCACAGGTGAAGTTGAGAGGCTGAAAGCAAGGCTGGTGGCCAAAGGGTTCAACCAACAAGAAGGTCTGGACTACACTGAAACTTTCAGTCCAGTTGCCAAGATGGTCACTGTCAGGGCTATTGTGGCCCTTGCTGCTTCCAGGGGGTGGCTTATTCACCAAATGGATGTCCACAATGCCTTTCTCAATGGGGACTTGCTAGAAGAGGTGTACATGACTGTTCCTGATGGGTTTGCTAGACAGGGGGAGTCCAATACTAAGGTCTGCAAACTCCACAAGTCCTTATATGGACTCAAACAAGCCCCCAGACAGTGGAACTTGAAGCTGACTGAAGCCTTACTGAAGCTGGGATTCCATCAAAGCCACTATGACTACTCCCTATTCACCAGGCAAGTTGATGGTGATATACTTATTGTGCTAGTTTATGTGGATGACTTACTAGTTACAGGTAGCAACACTGGACTAGTAGAGGACACAAAAAGAGGCCTACAAAAGCAATTCAAAATGAAAGACTTAGGTGAGTTGAAGTTCTTTCTAGGCATTGAATGTGCTAGATCCAGTCAAGGAATTCACATGTCTCAGAGAAAGTATGCACTGGAACTGATTGCTGAATGTGGGCTAGGAGGAGCTAAACCTGCAGGAACACCATTAGAACAGAATAAGAAACTTACATCAGTGAGATATGATGAACACATTTCACCTGAAGGCAGAGTGGATGACCAGCTACTGAAGCAGCCTGAAATGTACCAAAGACTTGTGGGAAGACTCCTGTACCTCACCATGACCAGGCCAGATATAGCCTTCCCAGTTCAGGTGCTGAGCCAATACATGCACAATCCCAAGCAGTCACATATGGAATCAGCATTGAGAGTGGTAAGGTATCTCAAGGAAGCACCTGGCCTTGGGCTACTAATGTCTTCTAAATGCACAGATACACTGACTGCCTACTGTGATTCAGATTGGGGTGCTTGTCTGGAAACAAGAAGATCTGTCACTGGATACCTAGTGAAGTTTGGAGGATCACTAATCTCTTGGAAATCTAAGAAACAAGAGACAGTTTCCAGAAGTTCAGCAGAAGCTGAGTTTAGAAGCATGGCCAACTGTGCAGCTGAGATCACATGGTTGGTAAGTCTGTTTAAAGAACTGGGAGTACAAATTGAATTACCTGTTAACATGTTCTGTGACAGCAAAGCTGCTATTCAGATTTCTGCAAATCCAATATTTCATGAAAGAACCAAGCATATTGATATAGATTGTCACTTTGTAAGGGAAAGAATATGCCAAGGAATGCTGAAAACTAATTTCGTACACACAAAGGACCAACTAGCTGATATACTTACCAAAAGCCTGGGAAAGTTTCAACATCAACATTTACTGAATCAGCTTGGGATGATGAATCTCTTCAAACCATGAGCTTGAGGAGGAGTGTTGACATAGCAAGCTTTCATGTATTGAAGAGTTGTTAGGGTTGGTTGAAATATTGTTAGAGATAGTAATTGGTTGTTATAAAGTTGTTAGGATTCAGTTACAAAGTAGTTAGTATAGTTGGTATGAGTAGAAAATACTATACTTGTACAATTTCAGAAATACATGTATATATACATGCACCAAAATAATGAAAGGTCACAATTCATTCTTAACAAGATATTTTCTCTCTCTCTATACCTATTCTCTCTTCCTTCTCTCTTTTCTCTCTTTTCTCTTCAACCTTCAGACGTCTTCTTCTTCTCTTCTCTGTACATTCTCTTCCTCTCTTCTTCACGTTTTCTTCAGGCATCTTCAGGTTAAACTCCACTGCTGGAGTTATCATAACTTTATTCTATCTATCAAAAGTCACTCAGTTTGCTTTTATGATTATCATTCTTGAGATGTATAATTTTTGGTACCCATTTAGTGACGTGACGACTATAAAGAAAATTTAAAAAATTAAAATACTTAAGATTAATATTTAGTTATTGAGTCCTCAGTTAAATTGAATTTAATATGATTTTGCCTTGAATAAAAATATTTTAGATATACTCAACTTCATATTTTTATATAACTGATTGTCGGAATATTCACACAACCCCCACCCCACAGTGCAGGAGCGCCACATCGGACTCAATGGGTCTGACTCAAATATTATGTCGACGTCTACAAAATATAACTCAGAGAAAGAATAATTGCCCCAGCCTTATAAAGAAAAAAAAAAATCCAATCCGATGTGGGGCACTTTCCATCAACAGCTGCTGTAATATTCAATGAAGTACTAATAAGATTCCAAAGACAGACGATTAGCATTAAAGTTGCTTTTTAAGTAGAAGTATGATTCTAATGAAAAAGCTCTTTCAATAGTCCTGATCAATGTAGCTAACTGGATCATGTTGGTGGCCCAACATACAGAGTACAATCTTAACTAAGTAGTTAGTGGCCCATTTTGTACACCCGGCCCACTTTTAATTTTCGTCAATTCACCATTCCTAAAAGAGATATGTGTCCGTTGAACTCAAGAATTTAGGCCCAGTTTTGGTAGTTGGTCCAAATATCAAGTTTCGTTTAGTGTATTACTAATACATGAAAATTCATGGTATTAATAAGAAATGCGATAATATTTAATTCATATATTAACATGGTTAAAGGCTTAATTGTTCTTCAAAACTTTTTTTTTACATTTTTTCCATTATATTTGTGAAGGGCAATACATCAACTCAAACAATTCATAAAAAATAATACAAGCATAACTAATGCAAACATTACTAATGCAAGTATTATTAATACACTCTATTTAATAGTAATCTTATTATCCTACCAAACGACCCCTAAAAGGTACCATGAGTATCATATCTCTTTCGACTGATAATATTCTATTCGTCTCGATTGTTAAGAGTTAGATTGATGAGAAATTGGTCTTCTTATATGGACTTAGACAAACATCCCCTTATGAGCTAGCTTTTAAAATTAAGTTAGACCCACATGTCATATCTTAAATGGTATCTGAGTCAGCTCCTAATTTATTGTTCAACGATGTTTAGACTCCCTTTTATAAGTGTTCATGCTCCAGTTGAGATCTGGGAGTGCGAGGAAGTGTTAAGAAGTCCCACTAGAACCGTAATGGAATGAGAGATTGATCTTCTTATATGAACTTGGACAAACTCGCCTCATGAGCTAGCTTTGGGGATTGAGTTAAGCTCAAATATCATATCTTTATATCAATGGTTACAACAAAATACAATTTTTTTTCTGTGAAAAATTCATATTAATTGCTGAAATTTGAACTTCATAAGCTTAATTTGTAAATTCGCTAGGAATTCTTTCATCATCCCTATAACAAATAACAGGACAACCCCTAAATTCCTTAAGACATATTACTCTATCAAAATTAGAAGCTAAAATGGTTTATTATTTTATACTCAATGTCTGTACATATAAAACTTTGGAGTTTTAATACAGAAATAAAATTATTTCTGAGAATTGATTAAACTTGCAATTAATTAATTCCAGAGTCCCACAGAGAAACAATTATATGTTATTTTCATCGGAGAAATCAAATTTACATTGACTAATTAAGTGTGAACATAAAAACAAACTAATAAAGATTGATATGAAAGAGTAGTACGCCTTGTTCGATAAAAGCCAAAATAACACTCGTAGGAATTAATTGAAGAAAACCTTAAAAAGAAGATTAGATATTTGCTACGTGGAGCTTTAGAAGTAACATGAGTGTAAAGTGTGTATATCTGATCAATACTTATTTGAATGGGACAGAGAGTTGTGCCGGCACTACTCGTCTAATAAATGTAAAAATACTTTTAAGTCATATGTATCTATTCATTAATTCTATCTTATCTTATCTATACTTCTATAGTTAAAAAAAAATAAAAAATTCATTTCGTTACGAGTAAGTATTTCCCTTAGGTAATCTTGCATCTGACTTCCTTAAACCTATTGCATTGTGAATATGTGTCCGAATATTTATTTATTAGAGTATATAACTAATTTTATTTTTTAATTTACAATCTCACATTATAAACAATAATTTAATAAATTTACCACGCGCTGTATATATAATTTAAACTCCATATGCGGTTAGAGTGTGTATTCGATCGATTCGATTTGATTGATGTATTATCGATTTAGTTTATCGATTTTTGATTTTAAAATATGCTAAATTAATAAGATATTTTTATCAATTTTCGCTTTATCGGTTTTGATCTTTAACGATTCGATTTTCGGTTTAACCAATAAGAAAATGCTCATAAAATAATTATATGATTTCTCCAATAATTTGGCATGACAAGATCATAATATAACTTTACGGAATGCTCATAAAATAGAAACAATAGTGACTAACATGAAAATAACTCTATAAGTGCAAACAAATAAAAGGACTAGGACAATAGTATGACTTGAAGGCTAAAGGGCAAAGATAGTAATCAATAAGGTATTGATATTAATATTTAATATTTATTTAAAGGTAAAGTAGTAAATTATTATTGTCTTAATGGGTTATCGATTTATCCAATAACCCAATATTAAAAATCAATATCGAACCAATAACTAATAATTTTTTTTATAAAACTATTAAAACCCCATTAATCTAATAAACTAATATCAATTACCCAATAATAATTTTTTCAATTTAATTTATTGATCGATTCAATTTTTGCACAGCGTATAGAAAATTTTCTATACCACTCACTAAATTTCTTGTCGCACGTTGATTAATGAACGGTAGAAGATAAGGATGGTGTATAGTCAATTTCACTTTCTATCATACCATGGTGGCAGGTATATAGAGATTTTTATGTTAGTTCAGAAGTCTATTTCAGAACAAGAGGGTTAAAAGTTTTTAGTAAATTAAAGACATTATTGTACATTAATTTGGTGGATCTGTCTATAGTTGTAATAATCATTAACAAAAAAATCTACACGAGAACGTTATTTATCTTATCTTTTTGCAGATAATTAATTAGGATTTTTTTTTCCCGAAGGCTTCCTCGAAGGGGGTCAATAGATAAAGCTAAAGAAACATAGAGAGGGTGAAACCTGACCTCTGCAGTGTAAAAGTAGGAATGAGGGCATATTATTACCCTCTAACTTATCAAAAATAAAAGGAAAGAAAAAGGAGAAGGGTTGCTATTTATCACATTTGTTTATAAAAATTTTTAAAATTCATAAAACTAGAAGCAATCAAATAAAATTTAGCCAAGATTTAATATGAAGTTGTCCTTCTCCACTCGAATTCTAATATTAGGCTTGCCAACTACATCATTCTTCAAGGTGAATGTAATTTTAGAAGGAAAATTTATATCCTCGATGAAGAAGGTAGTTATTTTACAATATTCAATGATAATTTTGATCCTTAATTAGGAATAGAATATTGTTGGGTAGTAAGAATAACGGGAAATACAAGCAATATGAAAGGAGAGAATATGAAACGTTTCCTATGCTTTAATGAAAATTATTTCTCTCTCATTGGTGGTGGCCAAAAGAAATATTTAAGTGTTTAATTAAGAAACACTTTTACTTGTTGTTAAAAGGGTTGGAAAGAGGACCTCTCGCGCATTCGTCGTCACTCAGCTTGGGCTTGGGTTTTGATCAATGCACTTTATTAAGTACGATTGAGTGGTTCGCTAACACCGTTGTTTTAGGTACTAATACATTGGGAGGAAAATAGTTATATTTGGGAGGATATATTATATTAACCTCAGATACTAGAGGACAATAAATTTCCTTAAAGACATACTGTATATTTAGTGGACTCAATTTTCTTCTTTTCGATATTTTTTCTGATTTATTACTGTATCTATTTTCTTTATAGGTTTTTAACTTTCTGATTTTGAAAATATACTTTAAACTATGCCGTTTCTTACGTATTTCTGTAACGTTATTGCTCTAAGTATTTTAGTAGCACAGATTGAAAACATATTAGTATAGTCAGCTTAAGACATAAGAACTTAAGTAGGGCGTTTGCTAATTAAGGAGCTAGGAGGATAAAACTTGAACTTCTTTTGATTGGTCGGAAAAGAAATTTCAGAAATCTATTTTCAACTAGATCGGCCTTTTACAAAATAAAGTTTTTTAGAGTACAGGGGATTTTAAAAGTTATTCTTTTAGTACTATAATTTGTTCAGACAATTTTAAAAATATTATAATTACTTTAACGATTGTCATTTGTAGTATTAGTACTTTATGTAAATTTCATTTGTAAAAAAATGGAAATCGAGTCCGAGATTTACATCAGAAATTCGACGTATAACTGCATACTATTCTATCGGAGAAATTAAAAGGGATTAATAAGGAAAGTGTGTGTGGGGGTGTGGGGGTGGGGGGGGTGGGGGGGGGGGAGGATGAAGAAAGTGATGTAATATGGATGTGTAAAAATCAAAACTAAGAAAATATTGTTAGGTTATTGCTATTGAATTATTGAGTTAATGAAATTTTAATGATTTTATAAAAAAAATTATCGGATCGTTGATTTGATATTGATTTTTAATATTGGATTATTGGGTAAATCAATAACCCATTAAAACATATTTGATTTACTACTTTACCCTACATAAATATTAAATATTACTCCCTCCATTCCTTTATACTTGTCATGTATATTAAAAATACTTGTTCCAAAATAATTGTCAATTTAAATAATCAAGAGAGAAATAATTATCTTTTTTCAACTTTGCCTTTAGCATTAATTATTCTAGTATTAAGAGATACATATATAGATAAAAATTAAATAATTAATAATAGATATATTAGTCAAAAACACTTATAATTATTTTTTTCTTAAGGGTTGTGTCAAGTCTTATTGATTACTATCTTTGCTTTTAACCTTCAATTAACATTACTGTTTTAGTTCTTTTATTTGTGTTGCACTTTTGTAGTTTTTTTCATATTGGTTACTACTGAATCTATTTTATGAGCATTCCGTAAAGATACGTTATTGTCTTGTCACGTCAAATTATTGAAAAAGTCATATAATTGTTTTATGAACATTTTTCTTATTGGTTAAACCGAAAATCGAATCATTAAAAATCAAAATCGATAAATTGAAAATCAATAAAAAAATATCTTATTATTTTAATTATTGATTTATTATATTTGAAAATCCAATATTAATAAATTAAATCGATACTATATAAAATCAAATCGAACCGACATGGTAATGGCATAACAAAAATTAGAACTGTATTTCATGATAAGAGTTGTAAAGGTAGAATACTCTTTTAGTTTCGTGTTGACATCACAGGCCAGCCATATTTTCTAACCTCGATCGTGCGTATGAAACGTGTATAAGAAAAGATAATTAAGGTTCATTATATACGTTTGTGTCACATTCAAAGATGTCGATCCTAGAGATATGCTAAGCTGGAAGGCGCGGCGAACAGCAACTGCATATGGACTTCAATATCTGCCAGCTTTCAAGTCATAAATGTTTTGTCCAAATTTCGTGTTGAATTGGTTGCCACTACATGAAAACTAATTAAAAATCTAAAATAATCTAATTCGATTATAACGTGACATTAAAATGGATGTTTATAGAACGTAACTGAACACATGTTTCAGTTAATGGATGTCAATTTTAAAAATATATATGTTGATATGAGAAGGTCTTCATTATGAGGCCAAATTCAAAGCGATCCGGAAAGGATATCCGACTTTTTCCAAAACATAGATAACCTAGACATCAGGAAAAAAAAAGAAGCATGTTTCGTTATAAATTTTGAAATTGTGTTGGGTTATGCATTTTATCAGAATTTTTTTTAAAAGTTTTATGTATTAAAGTCCCGAAACCTCCAAATATTGATCAGAGATAGTTGAAGATTTTTTTTGAAAAATTTATGATCAAACCTAGTGAAGTTTTTGATATATGAAGTGTCAGTTTTCGCCAGCATTATTCCACGTCAGAAGAAATGTATGGTGAAAGTGATTGACTTGTACCTTCCGGTCAACCTTCTCTTGGAATTGCTTCCAATTGTTTGTCTCAAAAAAATGGATTGGGGCCAACTCCACCTGCAACTTGCAAGTTAGTTCAGATCAATTTTTATTGAGATAAGTGTCAATAACATATTTAAATTATTTTTTAAAAAAATAAAAATAATAATAATATTTTTTTAAAAAAAGAAGTGGGAGAGAGGATGAAGTATTAATTTTTTAAAAATATTTTATAAAATAAATTTTAAAAAAATAAAAGGATGGGGATTATCGGAGTGTCATGACCCAAATTCGGGTGTGATGACGCTCATCTGAACCCACCGAGATAAGTCAGTCTAAAACTCAACGAAAAGTAAATGCGGAAGTAATTGAGATAAAACAAGGTTTAACTTAGTCAAAAACAAATAAATAATCTCAAAATCCCCCAAGACTGATTGTCACGTCTACAAGCCACTAATAAATTACCGAAGTAAGAAAGAAAATACAGTTACAATGTCTTTGTCTCTAGAGTAGGACTAAAACATAATAAAAGAGTAAGAGGTGTCCGCTAGATGGATATAACAGCTACCTCAACACTCAAAATGATAGCCTCGAATGTGGTGGAAACACTAGGAGATCAAACAAGTCCGGGCTCACAACCTACACAACTGTAGAAGCAAGGGGTGAATACCAAACAACACGGTACTCAGCAAGTGGACAACTAAAACTAAGCAAAGCTCAATAGACACACGTACTCCTGTCCTCCCAACCGAACCTCCTTAACTACAACCTGCATAAAACCAGCTAAACTCTACACTTGTACAATAATAACAGTAATACAGTCCACGAATATTCATCAATAGTCTCATCAATGAATCATATCAAGTCAAGTTCAGCATATACCGAGCAATAAAGGGGTAAACACGAATTCATAAATATCAATAAAATGCGATGCAATGCAATGAGATGATTCATGTCTGTCCTATCGGTACACATCCGCTGAATTACAGTTCGCAACCCATGGGGGACATTTCTGTCCATGTAACCTGCCACGGAGCGTGTGGCCCATCCCCTCAATATATATATATCCTGCCACGGACGTGTGGTCCGACCCCTTTATTTCATAATACCTGCCACGGAGCGTGTGGCCCGACCCCTTTTGTTTTATATCATTTTCAATCTCAACACAATATGTCAGAACCAATGCAATCAATTCATGTTCATATAATTCACGATAATAACATGACAACAATAATATTTTTTTTTCTATCTCACATCAACATAGTCATTTCACATGTCCAAAATAAACCCATAATCATAACAATTTCACCAATACATGTCATTAAATCACCATTTTATACCCTTCATCCCCATTTTTAAGGTCAATCATACAATCAATAACCCAGTCCAATTTCCATTACTCCCCAGTACACATAACACGAAAATACAAGCATCTAAAATCTTAAATTGAGATTTAAAAATTTACTTGCCTTAATTAATCAAGCAATTACTCCGGTACTTGAGCCTTCTCTTTTCGTTGGGCCTCCAAATAAGTATAATCTAATCAAATAAATAACCACAATAAGATTTCGAAACTAACAACACTCATATTATTATATGTCTAGCCTAGACCCAAAACCTACCCAAATCTATAATCAAGTTCCTAATGTTGATGTCAAATAACATGTCAACTCTTATATTTCCAAATTTTTAAGCCTAGGGTTAGGTTCTAATTTCCCCAATATCATAAATTTAATGGAATTCATAAAATATAATATACCTAATATTTAATTATCTATCTCAATATATCAAAATTCGGGAACTAACTCATTTTATGTCATTGAAATCAAATCTGAAATTTTCTTTCCGATTATGTTCACTCATGATAAAATAAACCCACATATCAAATTTCAGCTAAAACGGATCATTATTCGACCCCCAAATCAAGATTTTATGTGAAGAACCCTAGGGTTATATTTTCTTATTTTAGCATTATTTTCTCCACCAATATACCCTAAAAAAAATTCATAATCGCATAAAAATTTAATTGAAAGGATGAGAATAATTACCTTGACGCTTTGGAATGAAAATCCTTATTTTTCTCTTCTCCTTTATTTTTCTTTTCCCCCTTTTTTTTTCTTCCTCCGTATTTTTTTTCTCCCTTTTTTTGTGTTCGTCGGCGTCGCTGTTTTGTTCTTTTCTTTCTTCTCGTTACATTTGATGGCATTAGGCCATCAGATTATATGTATATATATATATATAAAAAAAAAATCTTTTCTTTTATTATTTTTTTTCCTTTTCCAAACTAATTATGTATTAAACTTTATAAATTCTACTAACCTATTTTAATAAATATAAGAAAAGTGGTATAGGGTATTAAATAAATTAACACTTTAGCCTATCAATTAAATTAATTCTCTAAAAGTATTCCTCAACTAATTAACCAAAGTTATCGAATAGTCCAAATAACCCATTAAAATTTTACGGGAAGGGTCTCGTATGAAAGGAGGAGGACTCATTTTCAAAATGACCTAACGGGTGATTACACGGAGGGTGGGGCGTGGGGGAGGGGGAGGCAGTGGAGTCGGTGAGAAAAAATATTTTAAATTTAATTTTTTAAAAATTGTTTTTTGGGGTCTAAAAATACTTTAGTCTTTAACTTTTAATTAATATTAATAGTTTATTTAATTTTTATCAAAGTGTAATATTTTATCCATGTAGAATGTCATGTGGCAAAATTTTTGCAAAAAATAGAGAGAATGCATTACACACATCACTGAGTTGTATTACTCAACTGATAGTCTAGATATGATTACACACATCACTGAGTTGTATTACTCAACTGATAGTCTAGATATGAAACTCACACTTTCAATAATTTAGAAATGAAACTAAAAAAAATGGATAATTTAAACGTATTTTTAACACTTATCTAATTTTTATTTCAAGATAAACGTGATAACACAAACACCTCCTTGCGCTGTGAGAATATTTATAAAAAATAATATAATAATCTTAAGCCTAAGTTTACTTTAAAAGTAATTCAAAAGATTAGGATTTATAAGATCATATAAGAAATTAAATTGTCATCCCAGCAAATTAAAGATAAAGTTGTGATATTAATTTTACGAATTTTTGAATTCTTAGAATGATTCCTTAAAGTGTCAAAACATAATTATTACTCCCTCCATTCCATATTAAATAATTTTTTGAGACAATGCACACATATTAAAAAAAATATTCAAAGACATAATTTGACAAAGAAATAATTTGAATCATACTTTCCGCTATTTTTCTTTATAAAATCATAAATATAACTTTAAAAATAGTGTGATTTATCTTCTAAAAAATAAAAAATATCAATAAATGAAAGGACAAAAAAAATTCACTTAATATATTTTATATTTTATGGATTTGAATAATTGAGAATGACTCAGTCCAAATAATTGAAGATGCAAATGGCCAAAATGCAACAAGTATCGGCGATAACCAAAAACCATTGGCTCGCCGCCGCGTATATGCAGCGATCAGATCCTTCTTCCTCAATCAATTATTTGGTTGGTTTGTTGGTTAGGTGGGGGTGGGTAAGTTGGACCTACATCATCTCGATAAGCATTATTTTCATATCGGTACCACAATTAATAGTGATGTGTTGTTTCATGTTTTATATATTCCGTGCCCACTCGAAAAATTGTAATTACGAATTCCTCTGAAAGTTCTGAAAAAAGATATAATTATCTTGCATGCATTAGTAATTATATAAAATTAATACATGCATTATTTTTTTATTTATACATTCTATCAAATGATTTTAACGTTAAATGGATAAAGTATCCATCGAATGATGGGTTGAACTGAATGAGCTAAAAAGCTAGTTTCAATTCCGTTCTAACTTTTATTAAGGATCAATTTTTTTTGTTAGTTCTTTCATAACTTTTTTAGTACTTATAAAACTAAATTACCCATTCCCAGGTCAATTATTTCTCAAAATTTCATATAATTAAAACTAAATTACCAATTCTAAATAAGCTACTAAGTCGGGCCTGGGTGCTTATAAACTATACTAAAGTACATCAAATTTCGGAGCATATTATATTGTATATTCCCATTTTATTGAAAAACATCTCGATAAACATCAAAATAACATGGCTCCACATGTTCGCCACCTTTCTGTTCAGTCTCTTTGGTAGGCCAACATCCTACGGGATTAGGATAGGATATCCGAATATAATTGAATAAAAATATTACCAAGAATATTCGAGTATATCCATAAACAAAAATAGGTAATGAAAATTATAGAAAAAAACAAAAAATAGGAAATGAAAATAGAAAAGATGAAAATTTGAGAAATAATTGACCTTAGACTGACGTGTATCCATGCTGTCTTGGTGTAGCCTTTTAGACTTGCGATTTACTCTAACGAATGATTATATGCCACGATGGACAAATGGGCTCCACGCGTCATGTGCGTATACATTCCACGTCGACTTGCGGGCCCTACGCTTTTGGGCACGGTCGTGGTATATAAAAGCCGGTTCCTAAGATTGGTCACAAAACACAAATAATTTAAGAGAGCTTTTTATTTTTCTACATCCCATTAGATAAATAATTTAGATTGCAAAAATGGTCGGAGTTATGGCTCGGAAACCTCTAAGTCACCGGATTTTGACATGGGATAACCGGGAAACTGAGATTTTCGGTGAGCCTGCGATAAATAATTCCGACACCGTTTTCAGCTTTCTAGACGAGGAGGGTCAAAGTTCGTCACCGGAAAGTATTAACGATGAGGTTTATGTTAATAACCGAGATGACGAGGACGACGAAAACGAAAACAAAGAGAATGTCGAAGACAATCAATTTTGGGAAAATCAACATCAACTTTTACAAGTAAGTTTCAACTCCTATTTTCTAGCGCTCTAACGAAGTTCTCTTTTTTTTAATTTACATAAATCTAAGGGCAACATATATTTTTCTTATTTTCTGAATTTTCTCCTTAATTAACTCAATATTTTTTTTGTTTGCAGTCTGTATTATGCCGAACAACATCGTTGGAATCACAAATCCGAAGCATTACTAAAGAAACAGTAAAAGAAACAAAGCAGTCGGAAAATGGTTGCTCTTGCCGGAAAATGGCCGACAACGGCTGCCGGAACTGTCTGATGAAAGAGGTGTTCGACCGTCTACAAAATGCTGGATTTAATTCAGCAATTTGTAAGTCTAAGTGGAAGAGCTCACCAGATATTCCCTCAGGTAATTACAATCTTAAAGAAACTTACTTACATTTAATAAGTATTAACATTTGATTAATTTATGTGATATTATTTGATTTGACATAAAATTTAAAAAAAAAATGAAGAATTAAAAAAATGTGTCATCTAAATTAGAATAGAGAAACATAATTTATTAGAGTATCCTAAAGTAACATTTGTTCGTTACCATGTAACAGGCGAACACACATTCATAGACGTGGTGGACAATTCGAGCCTTAAAAAAGGAGAAGTGAGGGTAATTATCGAATTAAATTTTCGAAGCGAATTCGAATTAGCGAAAGCAAGCGAAGAATACAATCGACTAGTCAAATGCCTGCCAGAATTGTTTGTAGGAAAAATAGAGAGGTTAATGTCAGTAATAAAGATTTTGTGTAATGCGGCAAAGAAGTGCATGAAGGTGAAGAAAATACATGTTGCACCATGGCGGAAACAAAGATACATGCAAGCTAAGTGGCTTAAAACAGTTGAACGCACGGCAGCAAATGTTAAACTGCCTGTATCAAACGAAGAATATACAAGTCCACTGCCAAGGCGGCCAAGGGCGTCGATGCTTACAATGGATTTGTTGGAAGTTTTGCCTAATTTACATTGCACTGCAGTTGAAGTAGCATGAAGGGATATGGACCTCTTTAAACAACAGTAGTTTGTATCCATCGATATGTAATGTATGTAGTTGAATTAATATTCATTTTCTTTTCTAGGATTTAGTTAGAGCTAATTGTAATATTGTTATTACTGCATGATCAAAATGTGAGCAAGTTCACCATTATGTCCAATTTCGGTTGAGTTGTTTCTTTAATTCCTTAATTAACGGATTGACATAAAAATACATTACATTCCGATAAAATGAGAAATTGCTTGCGTAGAGACAACCACATTTTCCTGTGTTCTGTATGCATGAACAACAAGCTCGATAAAAAAAATTTGAACATGGGCAGAAAGTGTGAACAGTACTTTCGTAACCTTAAAAAAGGTAAAACCCATCGGTGGTCTCTTAAAGTTGACACCAATTTTGACTTAGACACCTAAATCAGGAGATATTTATTTTAGACACTTAATGTAAGGGTCTGATGTGTCATTTTGATATTTTTTTGACAATCACCAAAATATATTAAGTGTGTGTAATACACTCGTCTGATGTGTCAAAAACAGCAAATTAAATAAAGACACGTGGCATAAAAAATAATTATCAAATAATATCTTTTGAATAGAAAAAAATGAACAATAATTTAATGATAAGTGGTATTTTTTTTATCCAAAAAAATAAAAATTAACAATTATTAACGCCACCCACCCTGTCATCTTCCCAACCCCACTCATCCCAATCCCATCCTAACACCAATCCCTTCTCCACCCCGCCGTCATCTTCTCCAACCCACCCACCCCAATCTTCTTTATAATAAGTTGCTTACTGCAAGCAATCAGATAGTATTGCCTTAATCCCAAATTAGTTGGGGTTGGCTACAAATTCTTTTATTAATTCATCCGTATACGAGGTTGCACTGTAAAAATGTATATTAACAACAACTTGCTGTAAACTAATGCCTCATTCTGGCATCTTATACATTGATTGACAAGTTTAATGACTTGAAGAGTAGCGCATATTTGTGTTTTCGAGTGTCTGTTCTTAAGCAGATCTGAGTTCTTGATGAAGTGTTACTATTCTATGTCAATTGTGTTAAGTATGACATTCTTTACTTCTCGTCGATAATAAATCGTGTTTCATATGCAAAGGCAGCAGCATAGAAGTGGAGAAATCAGACATTTATATAAAAAAACAGCTACACCAAAAAAAAGAAAGGGAAAAAAAAAGAATGGAATTTTTTAGGGGCACTTGCTAGTCTTCTTCTACCGTTAATAATGGAGGTGAAAGGGGAGTGTTAAAATGAAGAAGAAGAACAAATATATAAATAAATATATTTTTTAAGAAAAACAGCTTCTACGCGCCTCAGAGAGGTGGAAAACACGCGAGTTGCCAACTGTCAAAAAAGTGTCAAGATGACACATTCGACTCTTACTTGAGGTGTTTAAAATGAACATCTCCTGGTTTAGATGTCTAAGTGAAAGTTGGTTGGTGCCAACTTTAGGGACCCACCGATGGATTTGGCCTTAAAAGAATGAAACTACCTAAACTATGCGGACTAAACTTTAACTCAAAATTTTAAACTTCTTTCCGCTTATTTCATGAAAGCAGGTGAATAATTGAACTAATTATAATTAAGTTATTTTGGTATTTTACTAATAACTAACAACGCATCAACACAATTAAATAACTTGACCTTATATATGTTAGTCTTGTTTGAACTGCTTGTGATGAGCTTCTTTCATGAAAGAAGTTTTTGGAAGGGGATAGGAAGATTCCCTTTGCTTGATTGATTAATTAAGATAAAAGCGACTAATTAATTAACATTGGACTAATTAAATAAATACTAAATCGGTTGTGTTGTGTTATAATCAATAAGTAATTGGTTGTGTACACCCCACATGGATTAGTTTAATCAGAACACCCGACAAGGATTAGTTTAATCAGAACACCCCACAAGGAACAATAGTGTGTTAGTCCACAACAATATGCCTCAATTTCAATAAAACTAAAATAATGATTTTGGCAAATATATTCCCCCCCCCCCCCCGAATCTACTACCATATGGAAGAGGCTTAAAGCACACCGGGCCCACTCCAAAAAATTATTATTTTTCGCTTTAATTTATTTTATTTTTTTAATTTGCTATATATTGATTAATTACGTTAATATTCCTATAAATCACAATAATTATTAATTTAATTTTTTTGTCATATATTTGAAAATGACTTAAAAGTAATATAAATCACATTAAGAATATAAAATATTTCACTATCTAATAAGATACTAAATTTCAAAATACATTATATATTTGAAGATTACACTAAAATTTCTATAATCATAATAATTAACAACTTAAAATATTTTTAAAAACATATAAAAACTATTGTTGACTCTCTATCGGTATCACATAAATTAGAACAAATGAAAGAACATATATTATTTAAAATTACATAAAATATACTCTAAATCACGATAATTACTCTCTTCATTTCTATTTACTTGTCAAAAATTTCCTAATTTAATTTCCTTTTTTACTTGTAAAATTTGACAAATCAAGAAAGTATAATTTTTTTTACCTATTATATCCTCAATTTATTGACAGAGTTAATATTTTTGAAATATGTAGAATTCTTAGGATACCAAGACAATACTCACGTACAATTATCAAAATTATTTAGGAATTGATACAACCTTTTAACTTACCCCAAAAAACATTCTCATTAAGTATTTATGAAAAAAATTTAAACAATTTTTATACTCAAATAAATTAATAAAAATATAAAAATAACACTTGAAGTTTCAACAAATATCAAAGTAAAGGCTCACTTACATTGGTTGCTGAATCAAAAACTATTGAAGTCAAAAAATTTAAAAAGAAAGATGAAGATCAAATAGAAGCAGTCGAAATTCAAAGGAAACGGTTGCTCATGTTGCAGCAGGCGAAGTTGATTTGAACAAATTTTCTCAAGAATGAGAAGAGACATTAATATTTTGGTGGAAAATTTTTAATTGTTACAAAAAATTGTAAATTATTTTCCTTCAAATTATTTTTACTTGAATTCAGCTAAAGAAAAATGGCTATCACTTTTTTTTTGTTACTTAAACGCAACTAAAGAAAAAAAAATCATTGGAATTCAAACTAAAAGGTGAAAAAAGACGGTAATAAATACAAAGGATAAACTCATGAATTTTCCACTGCATTGATGTTTGTTTAAAATGTTTTTGGAATTTAGATTACGATTTTAGTGATTAATAAGGGTAAAGTGGAAAATTCGCTATATCAATCATTAATTTCTTAATAGATGTGCCAAGTCAAAATTTGACAAGTAAAAAGAAACAGAGGGAATAATAACTAAAAATATTTAAAATAATAAAAGAAATTGACAACTTAAAATAATTAAAAAAATTGGTTGACTTTTAAAATTTCATCAGTGTTACATAAATTAAGATACAAAAAGTAACATGTGTAAGGTCTAGTCCATGAGTTTATGGAAGATGTTTTATCTTCCTTTGGTAAAATTTATCATGCCTTGGAGATATGGCCAACCGATCAAAATATTTATTTACACTATGTTGAAATTGGCAACCGGGCAAAAGATATCTTCACACACCTTTGTTGAACCGGACAAAAAGATCTGTTCACATTAAAATGTTGAAATTTTTACATTTTTTTATGTCATCAACGACATAGGGAGGTTTTTTCTCTTCTTATAAGTAAGACACTCTTGCTCATTTGTAAAACACACCAAGATAGAGAGAAAAAATATTAGAGAGCAAAGTAAGGTATACCATAGACAATAAGAAAATAATTTGTGAAAAATAAATAAAGTGTGAGCGATATTTTAGTAAGGTGGAAAATCAAAATAGTGTTCTTCCTTTTGAGTGTTTTATGGTCACTTTGACTATTGTACTCGTGATTAACTAGTATAAAATTTCTTACTTTAGTGATATCAGTTGCTCCTCTTGGCCTGTGGTTTTCCTCTTATTTAAAAGGGTTTCCACGTAAATTTTTGGTGTCATTATTTTCTTATTTTATTTCTATTATTTTGACTATATATATTTTCGTGTTAGTCCGCATTTTCTCAATAAATTGATATCAGAGCGAGGTTTTATCTGAGTATGCTCTGTGGTTGCAACACAATCTGAACTTTCACATCAGGAAAGATTTACTTTGACTTCTAATAGCTATATATTTTTAAGAAAAATGATAGAAGTCAACACAAGAAGAATGGTTATTTTGAATCTCTATGAATTCCGCCAAGAGTAGTGTCTTAAACGAAGAGATGAGAAGAAAATCTCAAGGTTCTTCTTTGTTAGATGTCCTGGTAACTTGCTCCATGGGGAGAAACAAGAATTGAGGTTCTCAGAATAAAGAACATAATATGAGCAAATTCAGAGGCAAGCTTCAAGGTATTGAGTGCTATCATTGTAGCATGAAAAGACACATAAAAAAAATTGTCGAAAATTGAAGAAGGAGAACAAAGACAGAGAGGATAATAAAGAGGATGACAATGAAAATTGTGTTACACCCCAAAATATTTCGTGTTACTAAGGCTACAGATGGCTTAATGTGAGCTCGAGGAGGAGCAAATATTACAAGTATAAAGAATGAAATTCTATTGTAGTAGGATAAGGATAGTATGAGTATAATATTTAGAGCTCGTACAATATGATTTGAATGATATGTTAAAAGATATATAGCCCTTGTAACCGTTAGCTGAGGTGGAGCCCATATGATAGGGTTTTTATAAAAAGGACATATGATAAATTATATGAATAACATATGTGAAGTTAAACACAATTCAAGGTGGACCCTTGAGCCAAATCCAAGTGTAAGCCCTCCAAAAAAGAGGTTTTTAAGTTACGTTTTTCGGGCGATCTAACTTGGGGAGACCATAACGCCATCATGGTTTGGGAAAACTCCTAAAATGAAAGTTGTAGATAATTGGATTATCTTTTCAATCATAGATCGTGTGAATTTATTTGATATCGAGATCAAGAGATACGACTATTTTACTGAACAAAGGCGATGACCGCAAGTAGAGAGCTTGACACGTGGTGGACATGTGGCAGGACCACTCTACCGCCCTTTATCACTATAAGTAGGCTTAGAATAGGTCATAAATAGAATGGTAATTATTATATTTCGTATTTTGCGCATTGAACTATTCGTGAGCTAATGGACATAAATTCAAAAACTTTTAATTTCGAATTTTAAAATTGCTCGACTTATTTGCAAATTTCTATCAGTATAGAAATATTAGTCGAGATTAGGGATTAATTCACCATGATTAAATTATTAAGTGGGAATTTAGAATTAAGTAAGATGAATTAAGATAATACTGGAATGAAAAGTGGACCCCACTGCCACATGGCCAATTCTAATTGGCCCATGCTTTAGTAGGGGACATGTAGTCACCTTGAAAAACACACATGGTCTTCTTGTTGAACAAAATAGTAGCCAAAAACGTGTCCCAACTCCAGAATATTTAACAAACATCGTGGTCTATACTAGACTACAGCTTCTATTGGTGCCAATATGGTGAATGCCATTGAGAGCGATAACTCTTCAATATTATGGCACAAGAGGCTTAGCCACATCAGTGAGAAAGGACTTAATATTTTGGCCATGAAGAAATTATTGTCAGATTTTCAAAGTGCTAAATTAGAAAGGTGTGAGCACTATTTGACTGGAAAACACAATAGAGTTTTCTTTAAGTCTAACCCTCCTTCAAGAAAGACAGAGTTGCTTGAGTTGGTGCACTCTGATTTTTTTGATCTAATGAAGATAAGGTCTCTGGGTAGTGCACTCTACTTTGTCACTTTCATTGATGACTGCTTAAGAAAGCTTTAGATCTATGTCTTGAAGACTAAAGATCAAATGTTGGGTGTCTTTAAGCAGTTTCAATCTTTAGTTAAAGAGAAACTGGAAAGAAACTGAAATGTATTCGTACTGATAATGGTGGTGAATATTGTGGACCATTTGACGAATACGACAAGCATCAAGGTATTAGACACTAAAAGACTCATCAGCTTAATGGGTTAAGTGAGAGGATGAATATGACCTTGATGGAAAGAGTTAGATGGTTTCTTTCTAAAGCAAAGTCACCAAACTCCTTTTGGGGTGAAGCCTTGTTGATCGATGCACATGTTATTAACTAATCACCTGTTGTTGCTTTGCAAAGTGATGTTCCAAATTGAGTTTGGTATGGAAAATATGATTCTTATGACCATTTGATAATATTTGGTTGCAAAGCATTTATACATGTGCTGAAAGATGAGAGGTCAAAGATAGATCCAAGATAAGGTAGTGCTTTTTTGTTGGATATGACCTTGATGAATTTGGCTACAAGCTATATGATCCAATCGAAAAGAAATTTGTAAGAAGACGTGATATCGTCTTCCTGGAGAATCAAATTATTGAAGATATTAAAAAATGAAAAGGCTAGAATCTTCAAGTTCTGATGGCGTAGTCCATCTTGATTGAGTTCCTCATTCAAGTGTGCATGATGTTAATAGGCCTGATGATCATGGTGATGCTCAGAATCAAGTCCAAGATCAACTTGTTGATATTTATGA
Organism: Solanum dulcamara; assembly: GCF_947179165.1. Classification (NCBI taxonomy): domain Eukaryota; kingdom Viridiplantae; phylum Streptophyta; class Magnoliopsida; order Solanales; family Solanaceae; genus Solanum; species Solanum dulcamara. Next base: position 47,840,544 of record NC_077247.1, read on the forward strand.
TAACAATGATGTTGTTATTGATGATACTCTTTCTCATAAAGTAGTGGAAGTATTAAATATTCCTCTTAAGAGGTCTACAAGATAACGTATTTCTTTATTTCGTCACTCACCTACTGAGTATGTGTTACTCACTGACGGTGGTGAACCTCAGTGTTCTGAGAAGGCCATGGAATATGAGCATAAGGATCAATGGATTGAAGTCATGCAAGATGAGATGAAATCTTTTCATGAGAACCACACTTATGAGTTAATGAAATTGCCTAAGGGCATAAGAGCTTTGAAGAACAAGTGAGTGTTTAAAGTTAAAGTTGAAGAACACATCTTGAAGCTCAGGTACAAAGCTAGATTGGTTGTTAAAGAATTTGGTCAAAAGAAGGGTATTGACTTTGATAAAATATTTTCTCCTATCGTGAAAATGTCCTTCATTCGTACAGTTCTTGATTTGGCCGCTAGTCTTAATTTAGAGATTGAGTAGATAGATGTGAAGACGATTTTTCTTCACGGTGATCTAGAAGAGGAGATTTACATAGAATAACCTAAGGGCTTCAAAGTAAATGATAAAGAAAATTTTGTGTACAAACTCAAAAAGAGCTCTAAGGGCTAAAGCAAGCTCCTAGACAGTGGTATAAGAAGTTTGAATCTGTTATGAGGGAGCAAGACTACAAGAAGTCTTTTTCAGATCATTGTGTATTTATACAAAAATTTTCTGACAATGATTTTATCATCCTTTTGCTATATGTGCATGATATGTTGATTGTGTACTATAGCGCTTCAACATGAAGAATGCTAAGCCTGTTAGCACACCTCTTGCTAGTCATATGAATTTGAGCAATTAGATGTGTCCTACAACTGAAGAGGAAAAAGAGAGCATGGCCAAAGTTCCATATTCCTTCATCGTCAGAAGTCTAATGTATGCAATGGTATGCACTAGACTTGATGTTGCTCGTGCAGTTGGTGTTGTCAGAAGGTTTCTCGACAATCTAGGAAAACAGCATTGAAAAGTTGTAAAAGTGGATACTCAAGTATTTGAGAGGAAGCTCAGATAAATGTTTGTGTTTTAGAGAATCAAATCCAATTTTGAAGGGCTATACCGATGCTGATATAACAGGTGACCTTGATAACAAAAAGTATACTACTGGATATTTGTTTACTTTTTCAGGGAAGCTATATCATGGTAGTCGAAGTTGCAGAAGTGTGTTGCACTGTCTACAACTGAAGCTGAGTATATTGCGTCTATTGAAGTTATTAAGGAGATGATATGGCTCAAATAATTTCTTCAAGAGCTTGACTTGCATCAGAAGGAGTATGTTGTCTATTGTGACAGTCAAAGTGCAATAGACTTGAGCAAGAACTCTGTGTACCATGCAAGGACGAAACACATAGACGTGAGATATAACTAGATTCAAGAAAAGATAGAAGACAAATCTATGCACGTTGAAAAGATCTCTACAAATGAGAATCCTCCAGATATGCTGACCAAAATGGTAACAAAGGACAAGTTCGAGGTGTGCAAAGAATTTGTTTGTATGAGCTCTCTCTGATAAGAAGATAGAGTTACCTCCTTTAGGTGCATGGAACTGGAGGGGGAGATTTGTAAGGTCGAGTCCACGAGTTTATGGAAGATGTTTTATCTTTTCTTGGTAAAAATTATGATGCCTTGGAGATGTGGCTAAACCGGCTAAAATATTTGTTCACACTTTGTTGAAATTGGCAACCGGCCAAAAGATATCTTTACACAGCTTTGTTGAAATTGGCAACCGTCCAAATGATATGTTCACACACCTTTGTTGAACCGGCCAAAAAAATTTGTTCACATTAAAATGTTGAAATTTCTGCATTTGCTTATGTCATCAGTGACACAGGGAGCCTTTTTCTCTTCCTATAAATAAGACACTCTTGTTCATTTGTAAAACATATCTAGATAGAGAGATCCAAAATATTAGAGTGCAAAGTGAGGTATACCATAGACTATAAGAAAATAGTTTGTGAAGAAAAATAGAGTGTGAGCGATATTTTAGTAAGGTGGGAAACCAAAAAAGTGTTATTACTTTTGAGTGTGTTGTGGTTACTTTGAGTATTGTACTCGTGACTATCCAGCGTAAAATTCCTTATTATAGTGATATTAGTTGTTTCTCTTGGTCTGTGATTTTTCCCTTATTTAAAAAGATTTCCATGTAAATTCTTGATATTATTATTTTTTTATTTTTTTAATATTATTTTGATCATATATATTTTTGTGTTAGTCTATATTTTTCTAATTTTTCTAATAATATGTAGCACGGACTTCAATATCTAGTTTTAATTTTAATTAAGAAAGATGGAAGAAACATGAACATATGGTCATCGTTGTCATGAAGATGGCAGTTTTCCGCATTGTTATCCTCCAGCGTATGTGGAACATAGTCAGCAAGCCCATCATTCTTGATTTTAACTTGCATGCTTCCTAATAAACTATCACAAGCTGATTTCCCATCTAAATCCTCCACGTGTCTTTTTTGGTCGTGTCATGTAAAAACATTTTAAGATTCAATCTCTACTCAATGGGTTGTTTTACCAACTTGAAAGATTGTTTATTCATATATTATAAAGGGGAGTAATATATTCATTATTAATTAATGAAAAATTTCGGCCAGCTAAAATAAGCTGGAAACGGTGGCGACCCGTAACCTACAAGGCTACAATAACGATTACTGGTTTTTCAATTTTTTTGCCACAATATTGAAAATTTTTCTGGAGTTTACTATCTTTTGACTTCTAAAATTCTCCAAAATATTGCAAATTAAAATGAACTAGATGCTAAAATAATAATTCCAGATAAGTTTAGAAATTTGAAACGAAAGATGAAAAAATAAGCCAGCATATGCTATTCTTGGAACGCTAATTCTTATGAAAATAAATAACAAAAATTTATGAATTTTAAGATAATTTCGATCTAATTCAAAAACTATATATAATTATGATAGAGTCTAGAATAAACCTACAAATACAACAACATTTCAAAAAAGTTACAATCTTTTAAAAAAATACAATTCTTCATATTTTATTTACACATTTTAAAAATTCAACATATATACTTTATCAGTTCAATTTGATTTGATTTTTTCTATTAAAATTAAATATTATCAATTTTTAAAAATTTAAAACAAATCAAACTAAATCGAAAAACAAATCATATGGTCAACTAATTTGTCTGTATCAATTATTTAGAGTAGAATAGGTCCATTAAGTGTGCAGATTATCAAACAATAATGTTCTGGATTTCTCTAATATCCATAGGCGTCTTCCTCCACATTCCAGATAATTAACGAAAACCATACGCAGGACGCCGCGTATTCATCCATTTATCCTATAAACAATTATCAATAACAATCTTAATGTAATAATACAATGCTTTAACAGGCTAAAAGGTGAACCTAAATTATGAGTATTATCTGTTAGTGGTGGTACCCTCCAAAAAACATTATCTGTATTTAGGTGAAGAGGGAAGCTGGACCCACCCTCAACATAGGATAAACTTCAAATTCCCAATTCTTCCTCACATCGGATATATTAGAAGCGTCGAATATAGTGAGTTGAATTTAAGCGGGTCAATATATATTATATTATTTTTGTCTAAAATAAATTAAAAAATAGTGATCATAACGCAATTTGTCTACATTTTATCAAGTTTACTTTGTTTTTTTTTAAAATTTATATTTTTAGTATTTAAAATAAATAAATTAATTCTGATATCTTTTTAATAAAAAATTTCATGATTCAATTTTAAATTACATATTAATCCAACTCTCAATAAGGCAATATAAACCATTAAAATATACTGAATTAATAAATAAAAATAAATCAGCCCAAACTTTTAAAAGATATACTTTGATGCCATTCATTTTAATGGAGAGGATATTCCAGTGTATATATCCATACAAAAATAATTAAAGCTGTAATTTTGAGGAAAAAGAAAATCAGAATTCTATTAGTTTTAAGGAAATAATTGACATAGACTGACGTGGGTCCATAGTTTCTCTTCTCAGGTCCACTCAATTCCAAATGAGTGGGCTCCACTCCTCATGTTCATGAACCTTCCTCTAGCCACGTCATTATTGTGGGTCGCACTCTTTTGCTATAAAGTCAGTTCCTAATAATGGTCATAAAACACAAATATTTAAGAGCGCTTTCTTCTCTTTATCCCATTAAAATTTTTAGAGGCAATAATGGTCGGAGTAATGGCTAGGAGACCTCTAAGTCACCGGATTTTGACGTGTCACAACCGGGAAACTGAATTTTCCGGCGATCATACAATGAATATTTCTGACACTATTTTTAGTTTTCTTGATGAAGAGGGTCATCATCAAGGTTCGTCACTAGAAAGTGTTAGTGATGAGGATGTTTATGTTGAAGATGAAAATGAAAATGAAGAGAATGAAAATAATATTGAAGATAATCACTTCTGGGAAAATCAACATCAGCTTTTGCAAGTAAGTTTCAAATCTCCCTTTTAGGATACCATAATAATAATAACGAATGTGCTAAATTATTGGCAGGAATACAAATCACAACCTCTTGTTTTGTTTTCTTAATATTACTACCTTCTTTGGTAAGTACTCTTTTAATGTCAAAACTATAACTCTTTAACTTCCTTTAAATAAACATCAATCATATATATTTGAGATTCTTTATATAATCTTGACAATCCTTGTTTCGTATTAAAGCTTTACTCATTCAATCTCAATTCTTGTTTAATCCGATATTATATTCATATTATAATGTTCACCCTCCACGGTCTTAATCATGATTCATTCCTTATATGTTGAGGTATTTCCAAACTTAATTAGATATGGTGGGGATTCTAGAAAAGTTAAAGGAGAAAAGGTAAAAGATTTCTAATCATAAAGGGTCTTTTTCTTTTTTCCTTTTCATCATTTTTTTAATCTGTTGAAATCAAAACTAAGAAACTTCTTAGAAATTTAAAAACCTTTATATATAAACCCAATTTAGCTCTCTCTAGTGTCTCATAGCCTTGATTTTCTCCTCCATTCATTACTAATTACTCATATTTTATTTTACTTTGTTGTTGTTGCAGTCAGTATTATGCCGGACGACAACATTAGAATCACAGATCCGAAGCATTACTAAACAAACCTTAAAAGAAGCATCAGAAATTAATTTCAGCTGTAATTGCAGCTGGAAAATGGTCAATAATAATATTATTAATAGTTGCCCAAATTGTCTAATGAAAGAGGTTTGTAGTCGCCTACAAAATGCTGGTTTCAACTCGGCAATTTGCAAGTCCAAGTGGAAGAGCTCACCACATATTCCCTCAGGTAAATATAATATTCATTTTTACAATATTATAATTATATTGACACAGACGTTTTTGTAAATATGTCATTTGAAAAAAAAATTAAGTTAAAGGACTATATATCTGTTTTAAATATTTTTTTATTACGTACCAGTCCAAGGGGCAGATCTAGGAGGCTTATTGGAGGGGTGTATATTTTTATATATATATTTATAAAGAAAATATAAATATTAAATGTGACATCCTTAAAAATAATGAGTCTTGTGATGTCAATGATTAAAGCTTAGGTTTATTATCGTAGGCTTAATAGGGTGTATTTTCTTTTAAAAAAATTTATCATGCGAACATCGGCGTACTGCAAGTGGCTAAGTTCCCTTTAAACTTTGTATTTTTACACAATCATGTAAATGTTTATTCTAACAAGCATGATTTAATAAATTAAAAAATAGGATGAATAATATGTTATAACAAAGTATATATATACTATCGATCATTAACTATCTAATAGTGTTCTTATACGATGTAACAGGTGAACATACATTCATAGACATGGTGGACAATTCGAGCCCTCAGAGGGGAGAAGTGAGGGTAATTATCGAATTAAATTTCCGAGGGGAATTTGAATTAGGTAAAGCAAGCGAAGAATACAATCGACTGGTGAAATGGCTGCCAGAAGTATTTGTAGGGAAATTAGAGAGATTATTGTCAGTAATAAAGATTTTGTGCAATGCTGCTAAGAAGTGTATGAAGGAGAAGAAAATGCATATTGCGCCATGGAGGAAACAAAAATACATGCAAGCTAAGTGGCTTAATACATCTAAACGTATGACTACTTCTAAATCCCCATTATCATCAACTGACGAATATTATTCATATCGATTGCCACAGCCCAAGGCATCGATGCCTACGGTTGATTTGTTGGGAAATTTTCCAAATTTACATCCTACTGTACTTGAAGTGGTGTGAACTATCAAGGCGTTAGATTACACTGTTGGAGTGTTCCATTTTTGTAGTTTTCTAATATATTTGACTTATCAATTAGTGTGAGCTTAGAGTATAGATTTATATAATTTGTAAAAACACGTGAAAAGTGGTTGAAGGTGGCTACTGAAAGTTCAATTTTGGATAAAAAGATTGGGAAAATTTGGGAGTACATCTATCCAAGTTAATATATGTGAGAGTTTACAGATAAAAAATGTTTCAAAAATGTAATTGCGGTGAACGTGGATCGAACACGTGACCTTCAGATCTTCAGTCTGACGCTCTCCCAACTGAGCTATCCCCGCAATTCATTGTTGACTTTGTACATAAATTTATATTAACAAATAAATGGAAAAGATTGCTGTTACACCCTTTCACCATTGAACATTTCCATAAAGTTGAAAAAGAGTTTCAAGAGAAGAAAACCTTAAAGCATACCAAAGGGATAAATTCGTGAGGTTTGTTGGATTATAAGCGGACAATATGTGTTATAAGTATTTAATGTCATAAAAAACGTATATTAAAGTCAGATTCTCTTATTAATACGACAATATATATATATCAAGTAATTGACATCCTAAACCATTATTACTAAATATTTACTAAATATGTTATTATGCATTAGGTAGCTCCATCACATTTTGATTTTTATAACGTTGTTTAGATTTCAAATTAATATCACATCTCTAGCAAGCCCAACAAAGAGAGCACCCTCTTGTATAATCCAGTTGTTAAGGTAGATGAGAAATCATATGATATGTGGACAAGCCCAACAAAGAGAGCACCCTCTTGTATAATCCAGTTGTTAAGGTAGATGAGAAATCATATGATATGTGGACAGAACTTTCTCCTTAACTCGAGATGATAGTCTAAGCAGATTACTTAATTATAAACATATTCATATGATATGAGCACATATACTTTCTACTTAGCTCGAGAGAGCTATCTTTCTATTCATCATTAAAATTCAAAGTCTATACTGTGTTACCAATGTTAATTTGGGACTTAATTTATGCCAATCGTAACTTTTCAAGCACACTCAATTTGACTTGAAACTTTCAATTTTAGAGGAAAACTAGGGAACGATGGAGCAAAGTATAGTGATGTACTACATATTCTACCTATACTCATCGTCAAGAATGTGAAAAGACCAAAAATGAACAAATTTTCAAGCCATCAAAAAATAACGGTCTATATTTGCTTTATTGTTAAATCTCTCGTTGCTTCATTGTTAAATCTCTCGTTGCTTAATCAATCTTAGATACACTATTGGCACATGCAAGACCAAAGTTCTAATTTCAAAATACCGGTGTTATAATTATCGCATACCTTACTAAAAAACAATAACGAATCAACCTTATTCCACCTTGTTATTGATGCAAATTGAGCATAGCAGAGAACTAATCAACGTGTAAAAATCGATCCACAAATCAAAAAGTTTTGGATTGCAGTCCTTTAAAAAAAAGTGGGCTCTCTTTATCTATACAAGTCCGTTTCTTGTCCAAAAGTTGAAAGAAAACAAATGGAAATAAACAAAAATGAGTTAGCCAAAAAGGGTTGTGCACCAGCCGGGAATCGAACCCGGGTCTGTACCGTGGCAGGGTACTATTCTACCACTAGACCACTGGTGCTCCATATTATTTTCTTGAACTACAATTTAAACATACTATAATTCCCTTCAATCAATCATACTATGAGTTTCATGTATGTACACTATCAACATATCTTGTGTAAAATGAAAAATATAAGCAACAAATTCTCTAGTGGAAATCAAAAAAAAGAGAAAAGAGAACAAACTCTTCCACTACAACTAGTATCAAGGTACAAAAAAAGAAATGAATACATTATCTCCTAGCCTATCCTTTTTCCTACCCCATCATATAAAAAAGATACATGAAGCAGCATTGGCAAATGCCAATTCAATCAAAGCTTGGCCCTGGAAGTATAGGAGATGAAGGTTAACAAAAGTTAAAGCAGAGTGATGGACAAAAACCAACCAAATGTTAAACTCATCTACCATCCACCAGAGAATTTGTCCAAGAAATTGACATGGAAGAAGACAAACCTTCTCTAATTTCTTCAAATGTTGGATGTGAACCATGGCTTAAACTCAAGGAAAAATTGGACAACATGGTATTAGATCTCAAACTCTCCAGAAGGTAAGCATCCATATCCTCAGTTTCATATTCATCAACATCACTATTCCTGTCAAAGAATTTCACCACTTGTCTCATGCTTGGCCTAGCTTTGGCGTCTAGGCTCGTGCATATCATGCCTAATTGCAATACCCTTAAGGCTTCCTCTTCACTGAAATCTTGATGAGTCCTTAATCGACTATCAAAGGCTTTAAACAATTCACCTCGTCTCAGTAGTTCCCACAGCCAATCCACTAAAGGTGGCTTGCCTTCATCCTCTATAGGCCTCCTTCCACACATCACCTCCATAATTAGAACTCCATATCCAAACACATCGGTTTGTGTGGAGGCACGTCCAGTCTTGACGAACTCTGGCGCCAAGTATCCCACGGTGCCAACAACTCGAGTCGTGCTAGCTACTTGACTATGATCATGCATTTTGGCTAGACCAAAATCACCTAGCCTTGCATTCATGTCCTTGTCAAGTAAAACATTGCTAGCCTTAATGTCCCTATGCAACACTTTTGCCTCCCATCCCTCATGCAAGTATAGAACCCCTGATGCCACATCTTTTAAAATCCTAATTCTGTCTTCAAAACTCAGCATGTTTCTTTCATCAGATTCAAACAACCTTTTATCCAAGCTCCCATTTTCCATGTAATCATAAACCAAAATCAGGCTGCCTCTGTCTTTCTTGCACCACCCTCTTAATGACACCAAATTTCTTTGCTTTAGCCTACCAAGACTTGAAATCTCAGCCAAGAATTGCCTTGCCCCTTCACTGTTTTGGTGAGAAATGCGCTTTATTGCAACCTCTGAACCCCCAGCCAAAACCCCTTTATAAACCTTCCCATTACCTCCAACTCCAATCACATTTTCATCGGCAAAACCCTTTGTTGCAGCATCAATTTCTTGATAAGTAATCCTATGTGGCCAATATTCCAATTCCCAATCTTCCATATCCTCTCTTTCCCTTTTTATTCTCCTATTTCTCTTAATCAGAAACCATGAAGCTACTGCACTGGCCATAACAAGAAACAAGAGTGACACTGTCATACCTGCAATGAATCCCTTCGATCGATAAACTGGATCCTCAGGAAGCTCAAATGAAGGCAGCCCATATGTAATCAAAGCATCACCTATCGAAAAATTCGAGTTACTAAAACTCCAAGATAAAATCTTGTGACTTTGAGCAAGATCTCCAGTGGATGCTGTAAACCCCACATACATCTCTTCCTCAAAAACCAGAGAGAGATTTAGAGGAAAATCCAACAAGGGTTGCTTAGGCCTTTTCATACCAACTGGTGCCATAGTTACACTAATGTTGAAATCTTCATAATCAACCCAAACTTGGTAATTTCTTCCATTATTCAACTTTAAAGTCTCTAAAGACTCCTCATTTAGGCTACCATCACTATTATACTTAGTGTTCTCATCAGGCCAATATCCTGCTTCATGAGCAAACACTGATGCAAGAGAATTGACATCAATTCCAACATGGTTTTCATTTATGTCATTGAATTCTTGATTCTTGAAAACATCAAACTCAACCCCAAAGACATGATTATTGGGATTCCCATTGTTTGTAAAATTCAAGAAACCTAAATTCTGTGCAGAAGTAGTACCATCAATACCTGTGTGTGGCACAAACAAAAAAACTATGCCATGTCCTGGTAGCCTGTCTTTGTAGGGAGCCATTGCAAAAATGAAAGAAGTTGAAAAGGGAAGAACTTTGGATGAGTTGACTTCTTTTGTGGCAATCTTTGAATGGTACAGAGCTCTACCAATTGAGAAAGTTGAGTCATTTGAAAGAGTAAGTATCCTAGATTCAATTGTAGCATTCCCAAAAATTGACACATCTGATTGTGTAAAGCCATTGAAGACAAAATCAGTTTCTGCAACTGATTGATTACAAGAAAATATGGTTAATAACAGGTAAGAAAAAAGAAATTTTGGATAATATTGGTTCATTCTAAGAAAGAAGAAGCACAGCTAATTCTCATGGAGAAAGAATTATGGAAAGCAGAGAAAATGGGGAAATATCATTTTAATCACTTGTGACCAGGTATATTTGACAAAAAAATACTTGGTCAAAAAAAGAAATTCCACCAAAATTGGGAAATATTACAAGAAGGGGAATCAAGTTATTATTATTATTATTATACTCAAAAACACAATCTTAAAATTGAAAGAGAAAGCAATCTGTTTGTAAAAAGTCAAAGAACTAGGAAGGTTTCTTACGTATAAACGACCAAAATAATAAAAATATGCTGCAAATGTGAAGATAAAGAGGAAAAAAAAGTGAGGAGGTGCAACACAAAACCGGCGGCTGCCAGCTTGAAGAAAAGTCAAACGCAGAAAGTTTGACTCCTTGTATGTTTTGGGGGAAAAGGTAAAAGTACAGAAAATCAAGGAAATAATGTCTTTTTTTCTCATATTAATTTAATTTTATAAAAATTTAAAAAATATTAATCAAAATTTACATAATTTAATTCTTAAAAGGTAAATTGAATTAAACGTGTATACATTATTTCTGAAATTGGAAAAATGAGGAATAGAGATGCGGATGATATATTTTATATCCTATAAATTTATCACATTTAAAATTCAATACTAGACTTATTTAATTTTTTTAATCGACAGTCGATATCTACCATCAGGAAGTGCATAATTCATAGAGGTAGGGGGTTTGCAATCGGAGGCCTCATTACAGAGATATGCCAAAGGGCTAGGGTCCCAGAACAACATGATTATATGGCCCCCCTTCCCTCCGATAATTATGATGTCACCAACATAAAGGGGCCAGATTAAACTCAAGAGCACGCAAGGCGCGATGATATGATCACAGCTAGGGGTGTACATATACCGGATTGGTTCGGATTTGTTACAAACCAAACCAAACCATTTGTGTCGGGTTATTAAATCTATAAACCAAACCAAACCAATACAAGTCGGGTTTTTCAATATTAATTTTTTTCGGATTTTTCGGGTTTTTCGGGTTTTTCGGGTTTTTCGGGTTTTTTATAGACGGAGGCAAAACAAAGTTTTAACTTTATAATATAACTAAAATGTCAAATAGCCATAATGAACCCAAATGTTCACCACTTCTGCCAATTAACTTAATCACACATAAATAAAAACTAATATAGTTTCTTCCATAAAATTAAGCAACTACAGCTTTAGACAAAATGATATGTTAGATGTCACAAAAACAAAAATCCACCTTAAAGTTTGAGTATACTCTAAATCATCTAAACTATTACAACTGAAGTTGCTTCATCTCTCAATTAAACTCAATAAACATAATATTGGAAGCAATCTGCATATCTGGTTCTATTTTCTTATCTGCAAAATAAAAAGTTAAGTCAAATATAGCTCTAGAGGAGATATAAAGGTTTCCAAAGGTGCATCATGAATAAATGCCAGCCAATTCATAACTAAAAAAAAATGAGCTTTACAAAACAACTTTTTGTAGAAGAAGTCTTTAACTTTTGTAAAAGAATAGTGTAATCAATTAACATACCAATTCTCACACAGATGGTGCATCGTGAATGAAATTGGCTAATTAATTTTCAAAGGTGAGTCTCGATACTCTGCAAGAAAAATGAATAAATTAATAACAAAAATAAGAAAAAAAAACAAATCTGTAACACTTTAATAACACATTAAGGTCTAAAGTACAAGGCAAACCGAAAATTCTTATTAGTTAATTGATTGACTAGGTACAGGAATATATTGTAGACAGTGCAATATTTTGTCAAAGTTTCTCAAGTTTAAAAGGACCAACTTACGGGGAAAAAGCAATTTACTTACCAAAAACTGTATGATGCCTGCAGCATGTAGGAGCCTATTTAGTAATCTGCTGATTATTTGATGAATTTAGCTTCAGAATAATAACAAGGTTTGGTCATTGTGCAGAAAAACAAGAGTCTAATATCATGAAGTAGTGCCAGTATGGAACTATTTGCAGTAGCACTAAGGCAGTAGCAAAGTATGGAACTATCTGCAGTAGCACTAAGGCAGTAGCAAAGTTATACCAGTATGGAACTATTTGTCTGCTTTCCTTATGATGCATCTATGTACAAGAGATGCAAATAAACTATGATTTGAATAAATCAATAAACCAATTAACAATGTACTAAGCAATGTCAAAGTTATAGAATAAACAATAAACCAATTAACAATACCTTCATCAACTTGCTCGATGTTCTGGACTTCTTCTAAACTGTCGTGAAAATTGTATTCTTTAGAAGGTGATCGTAGCCATTATTGAGACAATTTCTGTATATAACAAAAAAAAGGTTATAATTTGTAATAGATGTTTAAGATACAACTAAGAACTAACATAGATGAATGAAACTATTTCTAAGATATTACAACAGATAATAAGGCAGCACAACAAATAGAGTAACAGCACAATAACAACTTAGTATATAAGGAATGCTGCAGGTTTCATCATGCCAGATTTCAAACAAGGCATCACCAAGGCATCCAAACTTACAACAGACTATGACCAAACTACAGCAGACTATGACCAAACTACAGCAGGGTCAGAGATGCAGGGTGTTTTGCAACCTGAGGACCTACACCAAGGCATCCAAACTTTGCAGGATTGCAGTATATATTATTTTGACAAGGCCCAAGAAGTTTCAGCTCAAACGGATAATTGGAGACGTTAGGCGAGCGACCTTGAAACAATCAGCTGTCTTAAGCCTAAAGAGAGAGAAATTTGCTATTTGGAACCTCAAACTTGGGTAAAAAGCCTTCAAATCTTGCAAGGCTAAAGAAAAGGATATATATGCAAACCTCATGAAGTTTCAACTCAAACGGGTAATTGGAGACGTTAGTCGAGCGACTTGGAAAAAACTAACTGGCTCTAAAGCACTGTCTGAGGTCCTTTCTTTTTTACTAGATTGTGCAAGTCCTTTCTTGCTTGGGTTTGTTTGTTGTATTGTTGCAGGTTGCTGGAGTGATACATCAACATGCCTTAACAACAACTGCATAGAAGACATCACAGATACAACCACCAAATCAAACACCTCAACTAAGAGGACCTCACATGGCCATTTCTGGTTATCCTGTTTGGTTGGATGCTTGTATTTTGTTAATGGTCTATGTGTAGGCACAATAGCATCTAGGACACCTTGGAAAATAGAAGGCAATAATATGGAGACATCACCCTGCCATGCTAGGACTCCACCAATACATCAGCCCTCCACCCAGGACAACTTCCCTTTTGAAATACCCGCAGCAACAAACATGCACCACAAGCCCCCTGCAGCTCCTTGCTTTTTTATTTGTTATGTGCAGGCACATATTTACTCTAAGAAGCTGACCAATTTTTCTTTGGAAGCAACAAGGAGCTGCATACATCAACATCTAGCACACAAGGAACAGTTATAGCAGCAAATAACAGTTTATAGCAGAAGAAACCTAACTTCAACATTGAATTTTAATTAGCAACTAACTATATTGATGTCAAACTTTAGCAACAATAATTGACTAACAAAACCCAAATCGAGAAAGCTGGGGACAACTATTAATAGAAACCAAAAGAACAGTCTCTGAAGCTCGACTTATCCGATCATTTCAGAAGTTGATCAAATATGTATCAACCCATATTATGTATACCATAGCATATGGAAATCCATGGATATCCACCATAACTCGCCTCCCCACCCTAACACAAGCGCCTCCAAACATTTGATGGCTTTAGGCCCCAATAAATAAGCGCCTCCAAAGAACCAAAAATCCTCCAAATTCAGTTCGCTCAAATACGAAAACATACAGAAGATGCACAAAAAAGGAAATGAATTCGACCGATTAAACGAAGAACCAAAAGAACTGAGCAGACAAAAGATGAAGGAGATATATACCTACATAAACATTCATAAAAGAGACAACAAGAGGAACTGATTGTTGCTAATTTGAGAGGAAAGCAAAAGAGGGTCGGCGAATATTGTTGAGAGAGGGAAGAAAAATGGAAAGGAAGCTAGGGTTGTGAAAGAGGAGCATATGCTCTCCTCTTTATCTGATTGTTTTGGTCTTTTGGACCTTTGGGTCTTTTGAAAAGATTTTGGGCTTCATCTTCATTTTTTTGGGCCTGTTTTACATATTAATTAGTTGGGCTCAAGTCTAAATCTAGACAGAAAATCAGAAATTATGAAAGAAACTTAAAAATAATATTTATAAATTATATTTTAATAAATATTTTTATGTATAATATAATTTAAAAATAATATATCTATACTCGGGTCGGTTTGGGTTCGGTTTGACTTTTTTTAGTTAAAACCAAACCAACCCTATAATGGTCGGGTTTTTTTTCCGAACACCAAACCAAATCAAACCAAACCACTAGTCGGGTTTTTTTTCCGGTTTGGTTCGGTTTGTCGGTTTGGTGCGGTTTATCGATTTGCCCTGTACAGCCCTAATCACAGCCCACACTTAGTTATTCTGTTAGCTCAACCTTTCACTTTGTTTATATGGATAGAGGCATTCTTCTTTTCTTTACTAAATTCAACCATGAGATAGTTGATGTTCTTTTCATTTTCCATCGGTTTGTCTTTTCTACACAAAATTTTATTTCAATCAATAGCACCAATGGTTTTATTCTTAGTAACCCAAGGTATATTCAGGATTATAAAATTTATTAGAAAAATAGCTAATAATTGGTGTTGAGGCTCAATAATTTAAGGACTAAACATTAGGGTCAACTGGCTTGGAATAAGAATATTTGTTTTTTTCATCCAATATATTCGTACTGTAATTCGATTATTTTATATTCATTGTGTAATATCAATTTGAAAAAGCGCTTCCTACTAAAAAAATATATCATACTCAAAATTTGAAATTGAAACTTTGATTAACAAAAAAATAATCTTCATCGCCTTCTTTGATGACAATGGGGCACTAGATAGTTAATGACATGTTGAATTTTTTTTAGCCAAAACAAATGATTTGTCAAACAAGAAAGATGAAAAAGAAGAAAAAAATGCATGAGACGTTGATTAATGTAATATATTTTAGGGAAAATATTCGACATTTTGTTTATTCGTATACGTAATAGTACATCCAAATGTAGTAGTATACTATAGACTATAGTAATAAATAAAGGGCTAATAGAATAAGCCTTGCAAAATAGTCCATATTTTACAATATTATAAGCTTTTTGGTCAAAAAGAAAAAAAAGGAAGTGATGTTAATTTTGAAACACACCATGATAACAAACCTATGCAAGTATGAAAAGTAAATGAAAAATATATCTATCCTTTGTTTTTTTAGATGCTCATAATTTGTACTTTTTGTTTCTCTTTCAACATTCATTAAATGTTGCATTTTTATATAATATTCTAACAGTTGACATTTGAAAAATCTGTCATTTAAAGACCCCTCTAGATTAGCAAATAAAAATATTTTGTGACTTGGCTAAACAACATATTCAGTGAAATTTTATAAATGGAGACTGGAGAGGGCAAGATGTATGGAGACCTTACCGCTATTTCATAGAGATAGAAAGGTTGTTTTCGAAAAACCCTCGGCTCAAAAATCACAATTTCAAGTATAAGAGAAAAATAATATATATAGCATAATGGCATAAAAAATAAAAAAATGATATAAATTTTACGGGACAAAAATAATAATTTTGTGACTTGCGTATAACGGAATAATTTGCTTATTTTTATTTCGTTCTCATTTTTCTAATGGACAGTGTTTGAAATATTATAGATAACTAATTATGACTTTTTATTGCTTACTAGTATATAGTATTACGAGAGGTCTAATTAAATGTGATATCGGCTGGTCTACCAACCATATTTTGCTAATTTTCTATTTTCTTCGGACCATATTATTGGGGTTGTATTTTTCTTCAATTAAATAATAGTTACACACCCAAAAAAAAAACTCATATTTATATGCTGAGTGAACAAATAAGATAGAAAAAATTCACACATAATGTATGTGTTACTATGACTCATCCAAACTTTTAAGCGTTCCACGGCTAGGGATGACAATAGAACAGGTCCTATCCTATAGACATTCCTTCCACGACAGTTTATTTTTGAAATATAATACTTAAGTTAATGTATTATTTTAAAGATGTAAGTACTAGTTAGAAGATTTATGGATTTTTCAGTAACAAAAACAGATATGCGATAATTACGAAAGTTCTCACAAAATGTATGAACTTTCTTTAGCCACATCTTAGATATCATTTAGAGGAGACAACACATATTTTCTTTATTGTAAACGTTAGCCATCAACTAACTAATATAGAAAAATTAGTTTCTTCTGATACCTCAGTGTATTTATACATCGTAAGTTAAGGTTTGAGAGAATGTTATTTAATGAACTAATTACAAGCTAATTATCACCATTTATGAATAGTCCCCGACCAAATAAATATTCCCAAAAGTTAATGAGAATGAATTTCAATTAAGAAATCCTTTAGACAATACTTGGCGAATAATACATATATATATATGAGCATAACAAATTAAGGGAAACAAATGAATATAAAAGTTAAAAACAAATCAATACCTGATACACATCAAATTCGATTTTTAACACATAAATGTATAATTTGCTACATAATGTCAATAGTAATTAATAGAGTCATTTGGTCCAAAGATAAGCTATATAGAAGATAGTTAAGTAAGAATTACTAATACAAAGAGTTAGTTATGCTGGAATTAGTAATACATAAATTATAATGCGAGAATTAAAAAGTAGTGATTATTTCTTTTTGAATGCTCAGCTTGTTATGTAAAAATGTATAAAAATTATATACTCAGTATAGTCACATAAAGTGAAGCGTCTTAAACAAATGTGTATAAAATTTATATAGTAAATATTCATTTTTTTACTTGAAAAAAGTTTGTTTACTATTATATCCTCGAAAAGGAAATCTTTCAAGTCTTTTATTTTAATATAGGTATAACTAATACTTCTATTATTATTTCATTCATATCAAAATAACATTAGAAATTTTCTCATTAGTTTATGCATGTATTATTATGTATAAAGAGAAGTAAAATTCCAATCAAACATTATATTATATATTTTGCAAGATTTTATACAGAGATTAAACTATCTTTAACATTCCAGCATAATAACATAAAATGTTGTGCTGGATTTTATACCTAGATTAACCCTCTTTTATAAAACCAACCAAACAATGGGAATGTTATTTTTCAAGGCTGTTCAAAAGTCCCGCTTTTTGACATGACCTTAATGGGAATATTATTTTTTAAGGATTTATCTTTTGTATACTAAGACCTTATTTGCTTTTTATTAAAATTAAGACCTAGGAATTTGAATATAAGAACAGACTCGCACACCTTTTCATCAGTAGACCACATTATTTATATAGGTCAAACTTTATTAAATATCTAAAATATATTTGGCTTAACTTATTTTAAGCAAAATAGTTTATCAGCTAAAACTAATAGATAATTTTACCTAAATCCTATAGTGAAAAAGCTCAATTACAATATATCCCTCCTTTTTCTTAAATTACTCGATTTTTCTTTTTTTTCATATTTCTGATACATTACATATTTTGCTGATACATCAGGTTTTGGGTGTAGAATAATTAATATTGTTGAATTATTTATGGATAGTAACGTAATTTAAGTTAAGATTGGTTGTTTCAATCAATTACCGTGCTAATTAAGGGAAATAATCCTTAAAAAATGTAATAGTTATGAAGAGGAAGAAAAACTCAAAAAACAGAGCATAACTACGAACAAAAAATTCAATCAAAAATTCGATTTTCATCAAGCGAATCGAGATTAATATCGCAATACTATAGAGAATTCTGGAGTTTGGAAATCCGAGGTGAGTTATGAACAATACAAAAGTGATGGAATCATAGTGGACGACGATGTATCTTACTCGAATCTAAAAGCAGCAATCACTGCTGAATTGACCATAAATGAATCAGTGAAAAATATTTAAATCTGATACATCGTTCAAGGTAACTCATCGTCAATGATTATTCGTAATGATATGGGTGTTAATCTTTACATAGAGTTGAAGAAGAACGAGCCTGAATTCGTAAATTATCCCCTATGCATAACAACATATGATAGAAAGAAATGTGAGTTACAAGCATTCGACGCTACATCTGGAGCAATTGTTTGTGCCAAATCAAACACGAACGAGTCACAAATTTTTGATTCAGAGGAATATGGTAATTCTGCAGCTTTTTATATACCAAAATTGGATGTGACGAACTACATAACTGATACAATTGGTGCGGAAGTGAAGGAGAAGCAATTGTATAAGGTCAAAGCAAAACTAGTTGATCTAATTGCCAAATACAAAATTGATAATTGATTCAATTTTAAAGTTAAAAGATCTGATAGTAAAAGGTATGTGCATTTGCTGATTTTGGAAATTTGATTTTGTAAAGATATTTTTGTTGTTTTATATTCATGATACATACTAAGTATTATGTATCAAGTACAACAGTTAAAAAAATTTGTTGTCAGAATATATCAAATACATATGAATCTCTTTGTATCTGATACGTGTTAATATTTTTTTATTTTTATTGTCATGATACATCATAACATTATGTATCTAACTCAGTTCAATACTTTTTCCAGATATACTGTTGATTTTGTAGAGATAATTTTATTGTTTTATATTCATGATACATACTAAGTACTATGTATCAAGTACAACAGTTAAAAAACTTGTTGTCAGAATGTATCAGATACATATGAATCTCTGTGTATCTGATACATGTTAATATTTTTTTATTTTTCTTGTCATGATACATCATAATATTATGTATCTAACTCAGTTCAATACTTTTTCCAGATATACTGTTGATTTTGTAAAGTTAATTTTGTTATTTTATATTCATGATACATACTAAGTATTATGTATCAAGTACAACAGTTAAAAAACTTGTTGTCAGAATTTACCTTGGTCATATTACGTATGAAACTCTGTGTATCTGATACATGTTAATTTTTTTCTAAAATTATGCAATTATGTGTTAATATGCTATTCAGACGTCTGTTGTTGGAGAATGAAAATATCATATTGGAAAAAATTTGATATATTCAAAGTGAGATATTTCAATAATGAACATTCATGTTCATTAAGAGATAGGATTTTCAACAAAGTTCATGTTATAAAGGCTTTTGTACGTGCATTCACGGCACCTAAATTGGTTAATCATAAGAGAATTCACACCCCTAATGATATATGAGAGGATATTAAAGCAACATATGGAATTAATATGTCCTATCAACAAGCATGACATGCAAAAGAACATGCTTTGGAGATGTTAAGGGAAAAACTTGCTAATGGATATAGACAGTTGTCTGTATACATACATATGCTAAAAATCGTATAACCAAATTCGTACATAAGTATGCACAAGTTACCAACTGATGAGTTCATATATCTATTCATAGCGTTAAGGCCATTGATGAAGGGGTTTCAGTTTTATCGACCTGTACTTGTTGTTGACGGTGCTCATCTTGATAGACCTTATAAAGGGACATTTGTATTAGCTACCACACTTGATGGGGCAGGTCTTACTTTTTGTTATTGTTATGTATTGAATACCAGTGTATCATCTCATTTGACACATTTGCTGTGAATCTGAGGAATTATAATAACTATGTTATCACTGTTAATAATTTTTTAGGTTGTATATTGCCATTGGCATATGGTGTTGTTGATACAAAAAATGATTCATCATGAATGTGGTTTTTCTAGAACTTCAAAAATACATTTGGTGAGAGGAACAATATGTGTGTTGTATCAGATAAGAACAAAAGCATAATCAAGAGTGTAAAGATGGTATTTTCCAATGTCCCTCACTTTGCATGCATATGACATATATGAAAAAATATATGTACTAACTACATGAGAAGCAAAGTTGTACTAAGTGACCTCTTGTACTCGATGGCCAAGGCATACCGAAAAGATGAATTTAAAAAATTAATGGTAAAAGTTGAAAAAATTAATCACCGAGTGACACAGTATTTGAAAAATGCGGGGTACAAAAAGTGGTCAAGGGTTTATACAATTGTCAACAGGGGGGAAATGATGACTTCTAACATCGCAAAATGTATCAATGAATGTCTTGTTGAAGCACAAGAGTTGCCTATAATTGACTTTTTGGAGCAAACAAAAATGATATTTGGTGCTTAGAACTACAAAAATAGGGAAATAGCAGCTTATACAAAACATACTTTGGATGGGAAATTTGAATATATTTTAGTATCAAACACGATAAAGTGTTCGATAATGAAGGTACACACCAATTATTTTTAAGTAGATATCTACTTGATACATAGTTATTTGATACATAGCTATTTGATACATCAGTTCTGTATTCATATCTGTGATAATTATTTTCTACAGGTTGTTACTTCATCAGAATATCTTTATTCTGTTTATGAATCAACTAGACGAGATACCATGTTCACACGCAATTACAGTGTTGAAGAGCAAGAACATTACAGACATGCACTCATATTGTTCTGATTACTACAAGCTAGAGGCGTTGGCAAATACTTATGAATTGCCAATGGTTCCAATGCCAGATAAAAAAAATTGGTCTATTTCGATAGAAATTTTGGAAGAATTCATCTTGCCACCAAGATATAAAAGAATGCCAGAAGGCCCAAAGAAAGAAAGAAAAAAGTACTCTAGTGAGAAGCTAAGAATGAGCATAAATTCTTGTGGCCATTAAGGCCACAACAGAAAGACTTGTAATTTCATTTTCAAAGAGAAATAATGTTTTGTTATCCTAGGATACATTATATTTGGATCATGTAATTACATCTACACAGTTTTTTTACAGATTAGGGGTTGTATTTGATATATATTTCAATTAATCAGAATAGTAATTGAATATCAATAATTGATACATGGATGGGTGGTAATTATTTTCATTGTAAGTTACTTGGTAGTGATATAGTAAATTCGAGTTCAATAAATGAGAATAGTTGATACATAACCATTCGACATATTTGACAGATAAATGGTTGATACATTAAAGATTATTGTATTAGTTTTAAACTGAATTATGGCTGATACATAACATCTTGTATTGATATAAGTTGTAGATGTATCAGAACTAGTAAAGATTAATACATGAGAAATATTAAAGCTTAATACATGAGAATCTGTTACAAAAACAACATGTATCAGAAGCACTAAACCTTGATACATGAGAATCTGATACATAAACAACATGTATCAGAAGCACTAAACCTTGATACATGAGAATCTGATACATAAATAAGATGTATCAAAAATATTAAAGCTTGATACATGAGAATCTGTTACATAAATAGGACGTATCAGAATTATTAAATCTTGATACATGAGAATCTGTTACAAAAATAAGATGTATCATAATCATTAATTTTTGATACATGAGAATCTGATACATAAACAAGATGTATCAGAATCACTAAAGCTTGATACATGAGATTCTGATACATAAAAAAGATATATCAGAATCATTACATCTCGATACATGAGAATCTGATACATAAACAAGATGTATCAGAAGCACTAAAGCTTGATACATGAAATTCTAATACATAAACAAGATATATCAGAATCATTACATCTTGATACATGAGAATCTGATACATAAATAATATGTATTAGAAGCACTAAAGCTTGATACATGAGATTCTGATACATAAACAATATGTATCAGAAGCATTAAAGAATGATACATGAGAATCTTATACATATACAAGATGTATCAAAAGCAAACAAGTTTGATACATGAGAATATGATACAAAAACAAGATGTATCAGAAGTAATCAAGTTTGATATATGAGAATATGATATATAGAATTTCATCTTATATTTGAGTTTGATACATAAGAGAAACTTAAAAGTCTGCTAAATTGTTGAATAGCCCCCAAAAAATATTTACTATTGGTGCAAAAACATAATTGTACATTCTACTACTACAAAATTCAAAAAAAAACTACTCGACGTCCATCGGTTCTTCTAGACTAAGAGAGATAAAATCTCTCTTAGATTTTTTTGGATCGTCGTTTTCACTAATATAACCATCCATGGCCTTCCGACAATCATAATTCCACAATAGTACGGCATATCTTGAATGGAAGAATTCGGCATGTAGTTCAGTAGTTGAAATAAAAATTTTATCACTAAGATATTCAGCAAAAATAGCCAGGAAAACACCACAATCCCTGCAAAAAAAGGAATACACAACTTTAAAAAAAATAAAATTGACATATTAATGATTTAAATATGCATATTTTTTAATACTCATAAGTTATCGCTTTCTTGTTACGCAATTCCTTCAATGTATTCAACTGTAAAAGGGTGATGTGCTTTAAGCATGTTACCGATCGATTTGTCCTTGTATGAATCAATCGATGACCAATCAGTACGTTCATTCTTCTAAAAAAAACCACTATCGTGAAGGTATGTAGGTAGCATTACTGCTATCTTTTGAATATCTGGGGGTTGCTACTTTTTCTTCCAAGTGATGAATTATAGACGCGTATCAACCTCTGTTTCAACACAACTATCGCAAGAACCCAATAAAAATTCCTATCACAGTTTATCGGAATAAATAACTCATCTACCAAATGTTAGGATAACCCGACGGGTATTGAGAAACCTCTTATTATGTTCTTCACAGATCTCTAGTGATGAGCTATAACAGAGGCCCTTGCCATATCTTCTTGGGTAGAAATATCAGGTGGAATGTGATAATATTGTTTATGTGCATATTCGATGAAAATTTTAAAAATACAATTTGTTGTTGTGTATCAATATTGATTCCCAATTGCATCTTTACTTTCTTCCGAAGGTAGTAAAATATTACATTGATGTGCTGCACATTTTAAGAAAGTATTAGTTATACAAATTGATACAAAGTATTAGTTATACAAATTGATACATAATTTTTAAACAAGGTATAATATGTTGTACTGGATGTATCTGATTCATAATATCTATGTATCAAAAATTGTGTTTGACATGTAACAGATGTTTTATGAAGAAATGATTACCTCATTATTCCAGCATTTGTTCGGCTGTGACATGAGGTAGAACCAGTTCTTATCTTGAGGAAATATCACTACAAAGTCTATTTTTTTAAACCCGAATGAAGAGAACTTGGATCTATAATGTTCCTTTTTGGGTTTCCTGAATGGAAACTTATATTAAAAATGACAGAACATATATAATAAATAGCTTGTGTTGATATAAGTTGTAAATGTCATACTTACTTATTGGCATGCGATTTTAATAGTCATTTATCTATCCATTGAGAGTATTTCCAGATAAGCTCGGTTAAGGGACGATAACATATGCCAAAACCTTCAAAAGGGTGTGTTTGATGCCTAACAAATGTCATTTTTTTCTTACCTTTTTCACTCGATCAAAAATTTGTTAGATACGACGATTGTAATATCTTAGAAGACAACCTACTTCTTAGAAGAGGTGTCTTCGCATCATCTGACAATACATTGGGTTTTGATGAAAGAGTGATAGGTAGCTGGCTATCATGTAGTAGACATTCATCCTGAACTACTTGTTCATGACTAAAAGAAGTCAATAGCATGATAGGTAATATATAAGTTGAAACATGCTATTCAAATGATTCTGGAACATCTGATACAATATTTTGTTCTGATATATCATCCACCTGTTGTATCATATTGGATGGTTCATCTTCCTGCAAACATATAACATTTACTTATGATTTATGACAATTACAAAGAAAATTAAATATCTGATAGATGAAAATGAAATGTATTCAGTAGTTTAAAAATATATCAATAATTACATGATGTATCTACCTTAATATCTTCTTGGACATGAAATTGGTCATTTGCTTGGGGGGGTCAAATTTGTTTGGATCATTATGCTCTTTTAATACAGTAGGTGCTTGTTGTTGTTCCACCACATGGAATGGTTGAACAAAATCATCCTTTTTAATTTGAGATAATGTGCCAGTCATGTGGTGCACTATATTGTCAATCACTTTTAAAAGATCAATATGATTTGAATCAATTTTATTATCTAATCACTTGAATTTCGATAAACCTTAGTACAATAATATAAAAAATTAGAATGTATCAACTTATTAAAAAGTGTATTGTGTGTGTTAAATCTTATAGTAATAACTTACGTATTTTTTTATAGACTTCTTTATGGACTTCTTTAATGCTTTGAATTGCATATGAACAATTTGCTTCGAATGACCGAAAGATTCACTGTCTACCACTGACTTTGCCGCTGATTCTGTATCAGTAGAAACAGGCTTTTCTGATGAATTTGGTGGTATGACATCCTTTTGCATGTTAGCTGCTTCTACTTGAATTTGTTCTTTACTAGTGGTAGTCTTCCTTTTTTTGGGAGGAGGTGGAGAAGATGTATCAGTAACATGTTTGGATCTTCTTAATAATTCTGTGGGTGGTTTTGTTGAAAAGTCCTCAAATTCGGAGACTTATTGAGGTTCTGTAAATTTGATGTTGACAGCTGATATAACAACTTCAAAATGATGTTCACTGCCAGAAATTGCAATAGATTTCATTTCATATTGAGATGACACAATATTGGAGCATGGATACTGGAAAAAGATTGGTTGCTAATCAGAAAACAAATCAAGAATTACTATTGTATTAAGGTCAGAAATATAAAATGTATCTTAAATGTTATGTATAATGAGTCAGTGCATAAACAAATAATCTTTAAGTACATTTAATAAGCAACAGATGGTATATTCATTTGCTATAATTATGAAAATGATTTCATGAAATATACCTCACTAAAGATGGTAGACATGAAAGTCTCAAATTTTGGCTTGACGACAATAACACGCCAATTAAGAATTCTGGAAATTTGATTACCCACTCTTACAGCAATTTCAGAAGGCACCTGAGATGCACATTCGTAGATCCATGCATTCAGAGTGTATGGCATACCGCCGAAATGATATATTTGTTTGGCATTTGAAAACTTCTGCCTCATTCCTTTTATCAATTTGGAAAAATGCTATTTTCCCTCATGGGTATTGCTCATACCTACCATCCTCTACCATCTTAAAATCATCAACAGAAATAGGTGAATCACCTAGTTGAGAAAAAACAAAAGTATGGATGAAGTAGAGAATGACCATCTGAACAACGCCTTCATTTGTTTTTCATCCTCCAATCAGAAAACGCTGAACGAAATGTCATTTGTTTACCCTATTTTTTGCACTAGGGAAATATCTCGACAACAATCTACTTGTTGGTGCATCTGGGTATAAAAATTATTGATTTTATCGATACATCGTAAATTCGTAATAATAGCAAATTCCTTGATTGTGAATCGGAGTATGTTACCCTGCACGTGATGAATGTGCAATTACTCTTTATTTTTTTGCTCTACCTCAAAAAGTAAGAGGCATTTGACGATTTGCCCTTAAAAATTGCACTATGACATATCTAGGTAGTGACCAAATATGGTTTGCCTAAATTACTGTATAGCTTCTTCACCTATATGTAGTGCCGAATCTCAAGGAGTGTGAAAGGATCTTCTTGATGCCGTACTTCATTTTCTGTATTGACATGGAAAATGATTAAATACAACTTGAACTTGATACATAAACAGGATGTATCAGAAGCATTAAAACTTGATACATGAGAATCTGATACATAAACAAGATGTATCAGAAGCAATAAAACTCGATACATGAGAATCCAATACAAAAACACGATGTATAAGAAGTATTAAAGCTTGATACATAAGAATCTGATACATAAACTAGATGTATTAGAAGCAGTAAATCTTCAGAAAAAACGACATTTAAAAATAATAATAATATAAACAAAATGTATCAGAAGTATTAAAGCTTGATACATGAGAATTTGATACATAAACAAGATGTATCAAAACCAGTAAAGCTTGATATATAAGAATTCGATATAAAAACACGATGTATCAGAAATATTAAAATTTGATACATACAAATCTGATACATAAACTAGATGTATCAGAAATAGTGAATCTTCAAAAAAAACGTCATTTAAAAAAAACACATCTTATATGAACTCATACCTTTAGGAGATTAGGGCATGTTGTAACCCCTTCAATCTTTTTGTCTGCTTCTTTAGGTGCATGTTGAACTGGAGATTTCGACTTCAATTTCTCACGTAACTTATCCATCACTGCTGGATCATTACGGTATTTGGATTTAACCTCGTCATAACCTTCCCAAGATGAATCAGAACTCGGTGAAACAAAAATTCTTTAATTTTTATTCAACTGTATGAGACCAACACTAAAAGATGGAGCGGATTCCATATGTATCAGTGAAGAATATGAGTAAAAAAACACAAAAATTTACAGAAGCAAGCAGAGAAAATCAAAGGAGGTGAGAATGAAGTGAGATTTCAGATGAGGAAAAACTTGAATATACCTTAGTTAGAATCTTGAAATTGAGTAATAGATGTACAGAAATTCAAAATCCAAAAACTGACGAAGCGGAGCTTGAAATTAGGCGTGAATTTAGAGTAGTTGAGTGAAGTAAAATGTGATGTATCTGTGAGATGGGGAGAGAGTTAAAAAAAGAGGGATTTTTGATATTTTTTTATATGGTAGGAAATATTAGTAAATATGGTATTATAATATGTGTAAATAGGTAATTTTTCGAAAAAAATAAATAGGGGTAGCCCAATTTTTTTTTTTGACTTATAAGCTGTTTTCACTTTATAAGTTGCTTTAAATAAACTAAATCAAATAAACACAATTATTTTTTTTGAATTTATTTTAAATACAAAATAATTTTAAATTGATCAGCCAAATATTTAAAAAAATTAAAAATATCTTATAAATAATTTATAAGTTAATTCAAACGTGCTCATACTCCTTTGAAGAGATTTTTTTTGTGAATCCACCTAATGTCACTGCTCCCTAGCTTTCCCCTTTTTATTCCTTTTTTCATTCTTCAAAGTCCTTTATTACTTGTCTCCACTCCCCTCTCCCTCAAATCAATTATTTGACTTTCTTCTTTAGGAGTTATTAGATACTATACTTGTTATTATTAATTAAATGCTACTATAATTTGAATTTTGTTTCTATCAAATATAAAATAAGTTTCTATCAAAAGAATTTTTAAAAAGAAGTTATATGTACGTAATTACACATATATCATTGTACTTTTACATTTCCTCCTAAGTAGGTTATTAGAAAGTTTGGATGATAAAAAAATAATAAAGGATTAATTTCTTTCAAAGTTTTATAGTTGAATGGGAAAATTGATAATTATTTCTTCATCTTTAATTAGAAGTCTCAATTTTAAGTTTTTTTGGATATGAAATTGCCTTTATTAGATAGCGTTTTACCCGCAAATATTAAATTTTCGACACAAAATCAAATTTGTCAAACTCCAATACAATTATTGAATACCAAATAAAAAATCAAAACAAAAAAGAATGGGAAGAACTGACTGAGATTTCAATTTTTTTATTAGAAGATATTCTCACATGTTCTTTATCAAAATATAAAAAAAATTAACATACGTCCATTAAAATAAAGAAGCAACAAAATTGACAAATTGAAAATAACATCAGATTTAAGTAAAAATCGGTAAATTAGTGTTATTTTCTTGGAATATGTTATATGTGTTCAGTAAAAATCTTTATCTGTTCATTATAAAATTATTATTTTACTTTGTATAATTTATCGTGTATTTATACAATTTAAAGCAATCCAAAGTGGACAATATTTTTTAACGTAGAAAATAAATTATTGATGCCGTTCATGGTAAAGTTACTATAACAAAATGAATGTGAACCCACTCGTTAATTTTTTTTTCTTAGTTGCTTCTTCAACTTTTGCATACCCTTCATAAAATCTCTAGTTTCGTCCCCATTTGAATGCACGTCACCATTTGAATACACATGTGAATAATTAAGATGTTATTTTTAAATTTGAAAATTAAATAATTAAGACTGTTTATTTTTTAACATTTGAATGTGCACACTTTATTCATTTAGAAACAATAATAAATATATAATTCAAATAAAAAAAGTAATTTAATATTTGAAAATATACATTTAATATTAATTGATAAAAATATATCTTTATGTTCGCTAGCAATGGTGAAGATGGTTTATAGTATTGACAATACTAATGGTTGGAGTTGTGATGGTAGATATGATTAGTGTTGTAGTGAATGACATTATGGTGACAATTGATAGTGGTGATGATGATTGTGAATGTGAAGTTGGTTGGTGTTTGTAATTGATGGTAATTAAAAAATGTGTGATGGTTGACAATGTACGTGTTGCTGATAGTTGGTAGCGGTTTTAGTTGTGGTGGTGGTGGTGATTGATAGTAAGGTTAACCGTAATAGGTTAGTGGCTGATAGTGATGGTGGAGGAAGCTATGGTGCCAACGACAATGACATCAATAGTGACGATAATGGTAGTGTATGTAATTATATATATTAATGGAGGTAGACGGTGTGACAATGACTGATAATAGTGATTGATAACAGCGGTGGTTATAATAACAACCATGATTGATAGTAATGACTATCGGGTGATTGGCGATGATAATGGTGATGACATAAATGATTCGTGACAATATTTAATAATTCTGAATAAATTATTGATGACAATTATCTACACAAAATACTTCTCGATGATTTCATGCAAGATTTTGATAATTAAGGTCTATTTAGATCAAATTAGTACTTAAATTTATACAATAACAACAACAACCCAGTGAAATTCCTCAACGTGGGATCTGAGGAGGATAAAGTGTACGCAGACCTGACTCTTACCAAGATGGGATGACTATTTCCGAAGTACTTAAATTTATGAACAAACAATTTAATAATTTAAAATCGACCCATTCAAATCTAGATTTTATCAAGGAGAAACATAAGGCCTAGAGATAGTTATCAAGCTTTGTAGGTACCAGGTAAGATGCAACAATATTGAAGGAAATATTAGGCTACAACTTCAAGGGCCCAGGAGTAATGGTGGGTTAACATTAATACAATTTAGTAAGCTTATTAGAACTTACCAATAAATTTATATTATAAATCTTTGTCACTTGGTACAGGTAATAAACTAATTTTTTTTTGTATTATAATTTTTTGAATAATTTATTTTACATGGAAAATGAGATAAAATAATTTTAAATTAGATGAAATAAGGTGAAGTATTCTATACTTAAATTTGGAATAAATTTTGTATTGTATTTGTTTAACGATATAAATAAATTCAAAATAAGATAAATTATCGAAAATCAAATATATTTAAAGGCAAATTTTAGTTGCTTATCTATGATATACTACTTGATAACAGAAATCATCAAATTCATACATAACACTGTGAAAACCAAACATGATTTTGAAATTGAGTCAGACTCAAAATTTATTTATTTATCATGCTATTACCTAGACAACATACTCATACCAACTTATACTCATACTCAGGAGCGGACCCACGTGTTATCCAGGGGTTCATCCGAACCCCCTTCATTAAAAAATTATATTATATATAAGATAAAGTTTTTAATTTATGAGTATATATTTAACATTAAACCCCCTAAACATAAGCCAACGGACTAGTTCAGTGGCAAAGGGGTTTAATATTTTGTCTTAGTTTATCTCTCAGCTCGCGGATTCGAATCCGAATAAATACATTTTTTTTCCTGATTTTAGGTAGTAAAATATTGACCCCCCTTTATAAAATTCCTGATTCCGCCACTGCTCATACTCATAAAAAAATGTTTTCAATATTAGCTCCCCATCTTATATTATCTAAGCTTCAGATGGTTATTCATAAACATACGTAGGTGTAAGAGTGTTGCATCATTTATGGGATAAAAACATAAATTTATATGATTTTAAATTAATTTTCATTAAACCAAATTTCATTTCTTTATAAAATTCCCAAACAAGATACACACATAAAAATAATACTAGAGCGATTTGATATGGATATTTAATTGCTACGTTCAGCAATTTTTGTAATTTATCCACATCATTATTTATATATTTAGAGTGTGTCATTAACAAACTAAAAATGTCCGCTAATTACGTAGGTGTAGGCGCCGCCTGGCATAACATAAACATGAATCATCTCTTTTGTTTGTCCGAAACATATTATTTTTGTTTCATTCATTTTATACAATTAATAATTTCTCATTGCATCTTTTGCTAATTTTCCTTTAATTTATTTCTTGAATATACTATGAAATTCCGCAGATATATTCTCCATAAAAATGGAGAATAATTAATCTCCGAAATTGATTAGACTTGTGAACTGTGATCTTAGATTTGATTGTCCCACAAAACCCTAGAAGTTAGTGCTATTTTCCCCTACACCTTACAAATCTCAAATTTAGCGACATTTATTTCTCCATCTTTTTTTTTTTCAATCTTTTGTTATATTTTTCATTTTTTGTGCCAATTTTGATTGGTTATGTTAAAACTGTGTTTTATTGGAAGTATTGCTGGGGTTTCTTCTTCTTGTGCGTGTAATTGTTGTTTAGCTTCTTGATAAGTATTCTGTGTGAGAAAAGAAGTTAACTCTTCATCTTCAGTTGCTGTGAAAAAAAGCCCAAACTCTCTTGTTGCATTCTCACATTGTAGGACACTGCTGCAGTGATTTTGGGGAACTGGGGTGTCATCATTGGATCATTTGGTGAATTGGGTCTCGTTATTTCTTGTTGACTTTAGTGCATTTTCCCCCATTATTTTGTCCCCAAAAAGATAAATTTAGTCTAAAGATCCAGACTTTATAAGAAGATTTAACAGTTGGATGTGGATCAGAGATGAAAGGTGAAGTTGAAGGGTTGAGAGGACAACAATGACTACAGGGTCATTGGGTCTTCGTTCTTCAGGGAGTTATGGATCATTGCAACAACAGCAATTCCAGAACAGTGGCTCTCCTTTCCAGGCGACACCCCCTGTTCCACCACGAAAGCCCCCAAAAATGTTCAAGGAGAAAGAAGGATTGTTTCTTTGGATCTGCAAATTTGCACCTAGAAAGAAGGTTGGGATGCTGCTATTGTGTGTTGTGTCGGCCGCAGTGTTTTTGTGGGTCTTGTATGTTGGAAAAGGTATGATCTCTAATCTTGGCCATTGCCTAGCATATATCTGAATTTGTCCCATTTTGGATGTTGTCTCTCCAATCAACACATTGGAGCACCAACACTTTTGTTTAGATAGATGTTACAAAATTCTGTCTTGACTTTGATGCTGACTGGAACCTGAGCTGAAGTTTCTTCATGCACCGTTGGAAATATTAATGTGGCACATTTTGGTTATAAGTAATAAAATGGCATTGACAATCTTATTTACTGTCTATTTTTACTGGTACTGCCTTAATTTCTGTGGGATTTTAAAAAATGATTACGTCTATATACTGTTGATGTCATAGTGTTTATCGTATCAACATCCGGAAAGCTTTGCACGTGATCTCATGGCTAAGGAAATGGTCTTCAGTCTGGCATTAAACTGGCACATACATGAGGTGCCCTCCCTTAGTCTTTATTTTTGCCTCTCATGAGCTGAGCAATTTTCAACTTGGTATCAGGTGAAGATACACAGGAACTTATCACGTCCATGAAAAGTGGGGTGTTTCCTCCAGATACTGGACAGATTAGGCATATTGATTTTATAGAGCAAAATAATGTTGGGCACATTGCATCAATTGAATCTCCTCCACCTCCACCTCCACCTCCACCTCCACCTCCACCTCCACCTCCACCTCCACCTCCTGCATATTTTAAAGGATATACTCTACCTCCTGGGAATCCATGTGAAGGCTTCACACTGCCACCACCCCCAGCAGATAAGAAGAGAACTGGACCAAGACGTAAGTTTGTTCATGACATGGTATTCTTAATTCTTTTTTCGTTTGATGTATTGTTTGGGGTGGAGAAAATATAAGATTTAAAAGTTCTTGAACCAATTATTTTTCATGCTTTCGGTACTTTCAGCATGTCCAGTATGCTATCTTCCTGTCGAACAAGCTATTGCATTAATGCCAGATGCACCATCCTTTTCTCCCGGAGTTAGCAATTTGACTTACATCCATGAAGAAAATTTGAGTAAATCCGAGTTTGGAGGTTCAGAATTTGGTGGGTATCCTTCACTGACGCAGAGGAATGATTCATATGATATAAGAGAGTCCATGAGTGTGCACTGCGGGTATGCCTTTTTCTTTTCCCCCCTTTTTCCACTTTGGCAATTTATTTAGACAATAGAGTCCATGAGTGTGCACTGGGTTATCTCTAAATATTTTTCCTTTTGTATGTACTTTGGCAATTCTATTAACACAAGAGTGTGCACTGCAGCTATGATCTTTTATCTGTTCAAAAATATTATAAATCTTTCAGTCACAGGTTTTTTATTTTTAAATAATGGTTGCAATTTGTAACTTCACATATTAGATAGTAATGATGATGTTTTACATTATGGCATAGTTTGCCACATTCCTGAGTTTGTGTGTTTTGCTCTATTCTTCTGCACATCCTTGTGACAGATTTGTCAGGGGAGCCAGGCCTGGGCATCAGACAGGTTTTGATATTGATGATTCTAACCTTCTTGCGATGGAATCTTGTCGAGGTGTTGTTGTGGCATCGGCAATATTTGGTATTGATCTTTCTATTCTTGTAAAGTCACATTTAGTTGCTGAATCTGCTGACTGTTGTTGTAACAAGTCCATTTGTGATCAGGTGCTTTTGATTTGATTCGGCAACCACAAAATATAAATGAATATGCTAAAGGGAATGTCTGCTTCTACATGTTTGTGGATGAGGAAACAGAAAACTTTCTGAGAAATTCAAGTGAACTGGATAGTAGCATGAGAATTGGTTTATGGAGAATCGCTGTTGTTCATAACCTACCTTATGATGATCCAAGACGAAATGGAAAGGTAACTACCGCCTAGTTGTACATTGCCTTTATTGAATAATATTGGACTTTGCAGACATTATCAGTAGAAAACAATGGCTATTTACAAGGGTTCTTACTACTTTTCATGCTTACGTATAAGAGAGCATTGATGCTTTGGAAAGAATTTTGTGAAGTTGATGCAAGGGTAAAACATGAATGACTTAAAGGGTACTTGGTGGTTTCTGCATTTTCTTTTTTCGTTAATTCTACCTTTTAAATATAAGAATAGCAATTCTCAGATCTATGTAGTTGTTTATGAACCGTATTGCCCAGGAGTTGCTTTTCAAGCAATATAAGGTAACCGTTATGTCTGTTCGTTTCCATTGAATGTTTTGAAGAAAATGAATGCAATTGAGAGAGAGATTTTATGGAAATGTCTTAAATTGATCAAAATCTCTACGAATGGCAGTCAGTGGAGAACTGCAGCTAAGGAATAGCTACCAGAACTGCATATTCATAATTGATGAGAAAGTGTTAGATTTTTTCAATAATAATGAAAAAATTACATGATAAGTGAACTTTGTTTTCTATTTATAGTTTGGATCCTTTCTCAAACTTTGAGTTCGTATTGGGACTTGAATATTTTACTTATTTAGCCAAACCCAACTAGCTTGGGATTAAGGTGTAGTAGTAGTTGTGTATCTTGAAGTCTACAAATGGAACAAGCCACTATCTCTAAAAAATTTTTTGATGACAAGGGAAATCCGCAGCCGCTATCCTTTGGGTGCGCACAGGGTAAAACCTCGCCTTTTATGCAAATAGCTCGCAAATCACTCGGACTTGCCGTAGGCAAGCCCGGTGCGACCAGCTCGACCAAGAAGGCAAACCCCTTGCTTTCGCGGGCAAGGGGTTTTGAACTTGAGACCTCCAACATGGAAGTCCCAAGCCCAAACCACTGGGCCACCCCGAAGGGTACAAGGCACTATCTCTATTCTAAGAGGGAACTCTTGAAAGGAGCTGATTTCTTTTATTACGATAGTGTTCGTGCCAGCTTGCACGCACCTCGAATTTTCCACCAAGTATTGTTACCTCCCACCAGTACAGTGGATTCTCTGCCTCCTTTTTTTTTTTTAAAAAAAAAGAAAATCAGAAGGCTGAGAGCTAGCATAAGATGCTTTACTTTTGGTTGTTTTCTTAATAAGCTAGTTTGAAAAATGCTCCATGTTTTGGTGGAACTTTTCTTGTTTGATGCACAACCATCTTACAGTTTCTTCCTTCGGAGTTAGTTACATCTTTGAGACACGAGTAGCATTTTGCCTTTAGCTGTCACTTTACATATAGTCTTTTTCCAGACAAAGAGACTAGGCAATACTTCGTGGATGGTCTCCTTTAGCAATTTGAATTCACAGAGTGGTCTCCTTTCATTATTTTAACTAGCAGCTGATTACAGTACGTTTTGCCCGGTATACGGCCAGATTTGTGGCCATGCTATGAATGAAATACAGTTTCCAGATTTAAAAAAAACAGTAAGTTTTGCCCGGTCTTCTATTAATTGCTATGTGGAATTTTCCAACTCAAAGAATAGATAAAGGAAAGAATTTCAGTTAATTAATCAACTATGCCTTAATCCCAAAATTAGCTGAATTGGCTATATGAATTCCTTATATCCACTCTCCCCTAAAGAGAAGTCTCTATTATTAGCTTTTTCCCACTGGTGGTGGAATTAGAAATATTATCATATCTTATCGAAGTATAGCAGGAACAAGATATTTTCCCAAAACCAGAGTTTCTGTTGAGATTTATTTACATTTCATGATTTCCACAAGTTTGTTATAGTAAATCTCTTTTTGATAGGGAACTTCTCTCCCCTATTACATATGTTTAGTGACTTCACGTAGGAAGCTTTGTGCTTTTCTAACTGGATTAGGGGGACACACATATGCAGCTTTTTTCTTCTATGTTTTGCTTTACTTGTATCATTTTTCTATTGTTAGCCATCTGGTCGTCCACTTGGTATTTGTGTGTATGCTCCTGACACTATTAAGTATTAACTGAATGATTTGAGAAAACTGCTTACCAATTGATAGCCAAATTGTTGCATGTTTAGGCAAGTGCTTCTTTTATTAAGGAGTGTTCTATATAGATTTTGTACAAGTGAGAATTTGTTGCCGTTGCAGGTCCCAAAGCTTTTGCTGCACAGGCTTTTCCCGAATGCTCGTTATTCTCTATGGGTTGATGCAAAACTTGAACTCGTTGTGGATCCATATCAAATACTGGAAAGGTATATCTAAAGCTCAACCCACATTTTCATATGTACATAAGCAAATCTCATGCTTAGCCACTGTATGGTCTCCTATGGGTTTAATTTCATGTCCTGATGAAAGACACTAGGTTTCTCCTTGAGAAGTATAGAGGGCCGCCGAGGTGGTTTTCTGAGAGGTACAAGTTATGCTTCCTGCAAATTTGTTACTGGACATGGATTTGCATAATGTTCCGCAGCCTAAGTTAAACTGTAGCTTACAGACATTTTGGTTCTGGGCAGCTTTCATCCATAGTGTACGTCATGGGAGATATAGGAGACAATAGTTGTTCATAGGGGTGTCAAAATGAGCCCAAGTATAGGTAACCTGCCCAACCCGCCCAAACTATAATGGATTGGGCTCAAGATAATTTGAATTGGGTTTAATCTCGACCCATTCAAGCCTTAATCCAGTTTAAAAGAATCTTCAATTGACTCATTTAATCTCCAATTTCAACCCGCTTTAAGGCTCTTTATTTGCATTGGTATAATGTATGTTTTCATTTAGATGCATGGATTACTATCTATTTTGTATCTTCTGGGATTTATTTATCCATTTATAGCTTTTTATTTTTATTTTCTTGAGTTGAAATTTAAATTGTGGTTATAAAAAGTAAATAATAATATGTTAAAATTATTAAGATTAAACGGGTCAAATTAGGCGTGTCATGACCCAACCCGAATTTTAGCCATTTGAGCCCAAAGTAAATTTGGGCGGGTCATGACCCAACCCGATTTTTATTTCAACCCATTTTAATATTTTCAATTTCTACTCAACCCGCCCATTTGACACCCCTAGTTGTTCGCTAAGTGTACGTCATGGGAGATGCCTTTTACCCTAAATTCAGTCACCTCTCGAATTGTTAGTCTGAGCCCGTCCATGTCAAAATGGTCCTTACTGTGACATGTCACTTATTCCTAGTATGAGATATGCTGACGATTTTTCCATGATAGTCCAAAACATTTTGCAACTTTTCAAGAGGGCTTTTTATATGTTTGACACCTTATAGAGATAGAGAAGTCATACTGCTCACTGGTGTGTGACTTAAGTGTAAAATTAAGCATGTGAGAGGACCAATTAGGCTTTGTTATCAGAGGAAAGTATCTTGCAACTTTTCAAGAAGGCTTTTTATATGTTTGACACCTTACAGAGATAGAGAAGTCATACTGGTCACTGGTGTGTGACTTAAGTGTAAAATTAAGCATATGAGAGGGCCAATTAGGCTTTGTTATCAGAGGAAAGTATCTTGCTTTGAAGGTCAATGTGCTTCTGATAAATGGTTAAAGAACTCTGCAATTATTGAATCCTAGCTTATTCAGATATCCCTTTGTGTTACGCCCAACTTGCTTAGTTGAATTTTCTCATTCCTATGTCAGATTCTTGTGGAGAAAAAATGCAAGCTTTGCAATATCAAGACACTACAGGCGCTTTGATGTGTTTGTAGAAGCAGAGGCTAATAAGGCTGCTTCTAAGTTTGACAATGCTTCCATCGATTTCCAGGTTGACTTCTATAAAAAGGAAGGTCTAACTCCATATACCAGAGCTAAACTTCCTATCACGAGTGGTTAGTGTGTGATACTTGTGTATCTCATCTTTCTTTACTTCTAATGAATAATTCCTCTCCTGCTGACCCCTTCTTAAAATTAGCCATTTTTTGTTTGATAGACCACTTGAGCATACTATTATGTTTGCAGATGTTCCTGAGGGGTGTGTAATTGTAAAAGAACATATTCCGATCTCCAATCTCTTTACTTGTCTTTGGTTTAATGAAGTGGACCGCTTTACTCCAAGAGACCAAATTAGCTTTGCCATTGTGAGAGACAAGGTCAGGGAAAAGACAAATTGGACTTTGAATATGTTCTTAGACTGCGAACGGCGAAACTTTGTGGTTCAGGTGATCTTTATAGCTTTACCCTTTGGATTGAGTTGATTTGTAGTCTCGTTAATAGAATCTGAAAACAAAAAGACCTGCTTCCTTACCTGTATTTGGTCTCTTGAGAATTCATAAAAACAGTCGTAAAAGGTTAATGTGGGGGCCTGATTAGTACTACTGCGATACATGTATGAATTGGGCTGTATTGATTCTTATGGTATTAGTGGAAGCAAATGCAAAATGCACTTGCTATTGCTGGTCCACATCTCTGTTAAAGTTTTCTGTTGTAAAGGTGGCCTTTAGTTCTTCAAATGCCCTTCTTCGCTTTCTCTTTCTGAAATGATGACTCTGGCAATGCTTGTTTCAGAATTCTGTTATATGATAGATTGACTAACTGATCAAAATTAACTACCTGCCATATTTTTTGCTGTCTGCAGGGTTATCATAGAGACGTTCTTGAGCGCTGGCCTCCCCCACCTCCACCTGGTGCTATTGCGGTTGTTCATCCTCCACCGCCTGTAATTGATGAAACTCTGCCTAATGTTTCCACATCAAGTTTTGTTACTAGTCCAGTCAAAAAGATACCCACAAAGCGTGGGAGAGAGAGGAAATCCAGACGTCATAGAAAAGTTATTCCGGGTAGTAAAGATCTTAACTCTATTTAAATAATTATTTAGGTAAATTCTTATTCTTTCCTTCCCTGAAGTCAAGGATATCGATTGTGGGGTTAGGAAGGAACTGTGCAAGATGAGTGTTATTGCTGTTGTTGTTTACAAGAAAGGCGGTATTAAAATTTTCCGTCAATTCTTTTAGGAGGTGACCAATTTATTATTTTTTGTTGTATATAATTGAGAGTCTAAAGAAGTTATCAAATTACAGCCCATCATACATACTGAACATAAATTGCAAGCTTCATGTACTTTCTGCCCTTTGAACTGAGGAAAGAAGAAATTCACTTTTATGGTGACTAAATCTTGATTGTGTTATTGTTTAATAGTGCATTGCAAGCGATACATAGTCGTGCGGAAAAGCTTTTAATACTTAACCATGGTCAAGTGATTTATGTTCTCACTTTAATTTGGGACTTTCATGGTTAAATTGTTTGATGGTGTAAATATTTAGTGCATTGTTGGTTATCATATGGAGGTGACTGTTAGGAGCTTCACATGGTTATGCTGTTAGAGCATATTCTTCATTCTACAAGCACCAAAGGCAGTGTCTCGATTTACAAAACACACGATGTGGAGTGGAATCTCCAGTATTACACTCATGAAGAATCAGTCAAATGCATGTCTTATTAACGAAAACCACGATAAACAACATTATTTATTGGGTATAATATGATGAATGAGAAAACTTATACTCACAATAATGTATTGTCCAGTTAGTTACTATTTTGTTACTACATTTTTTTTACCCCCAAGATAACCTGTAGCCAAATAATTTTTGTCACAGTCTTTGCAGTCTGTGGTGAGTACTTTGTGCGCATTGGGTAAACTCGCATTGTGTAATAGCTTGCAAATCACAGAGGAAATGCAAACCGCATTAGGCAAGTCCTATGTGACAGGTTTGACTTAAAAAATATTGAGGAAAATTGATCATTCGTGTGGATAACTATCATCCAAATCAACTGAGCCATTCCAAAGGAATACTACAAATTAAAAATACAATTCTTCGCTCACAAAAATGCTGAAAGGTTAAAGTGTTGGATTTGTCTTTCAAGTTTCAATGAAAAGAGGCGAACTTAAGAAGGGCGAATTGATTAATTCTAGGTCAAGTTACACATAGTCATTAACCAAAAGCTCACACAACATTGATTAGTTATATTTTTCATGACAAAATGCTACCAAAAGAGTAAAATTAAGTATTTTATAAGGAATTATTATTTAATTAGTGGGATGAAATAAATAAAAATATCTCATAAAATTATTTTATTTCACCTTTCACATAAAACATCATATTATAAGATTAAATAATACTTTGATTACTAAATACATGGAAAAGTAATTCCATAATATAGGACGAGAGCATTATTTTTATCGGACAAACCAAACAATCCGAGTGTAGTTTAGCGGTAAATGTGAGTGAATCGGAAAGAACCCAGACAGAAACCCCATCTTCTACCTC
Organism: Solanum dulcamara; assembly: GCF_947179165.1. NCBI lineage: Eukaryota > Viridiplantae > Streptophyta > Magnoliopsida > Solanales > Solanaceae > Solanum > Solanum dulcamara. The sequence goes on from NC_077247.1 coordinate 47,880,134, forward strand.
ACTCTTAAACCCTAGATTTTCATCAGTCCCAATATCACTCCCCCATAAGCTCAAAGCTCAGCCAAACAATGGCGAATCGGCGATGCCTTCAAACCCTAACCCGTCATTTATCATATCTTCTCTCTCCAAACCCATCTCTCCATTCCCTCGATTCCATTTCCCCTCAAGCCTCAACCCCAGCACTACTCAATTCCCTTAACACACTAACTTCCTCTCCAAAATGCGCCCACATTAACACTAAAATTTCATCTTTCCACCGGCATTTCTGTTCAAATCGACCGAACAATAGCGATCATGAGAAAGAAGATGAAAGTGAAGACGAAACTGATTATGATGATGACGACGACGATGACGTTGAGGGCTTGGAGTCGAATAGTGAGCCCGGTAGAGAGTACACTTCGGAGGAGAAAGAGCATGAGGCGGCAGAAATTGGGTATAAGGTGATCGGCCCACTTCAGAAATCGGACCGGGTTTTCAAACCATATGAACCCGTTTATGCTGTTATTCAGGTTCCAATTTCCTATCATTTCGCTGTTTTCTATATACCTCAATTCTGAATTAGTTGGGTTTAGGCTACACGAATCCTCAGTATCCATTATGCCGCATTTGAATGTTTTACTCCAATGTCCATTAATGATTCTTTAAAGCTATAGGTTCTCTTAATTTTCTGACTGATATGCATTGGTAAATGACACTGGTCTCACATGAGCCAGTCTTAAAGGCATGGCCAATTCCAGGATGGTATCTTCGTAGGGAGGAAAATGTAGTAAAGTGGACATTGAGGATGGTATATGTGTTGCAATTAAATGAAGCAGCTTTACGTTGTTGTTTAAGTTGCTTTTGCTGTTACTGTATGATGATTGAAGAGGTTTTCTATGTGATGTAGATTGGTTCCCATCAGTTCAAAGTGAGCAATGGCGATTCCATTTTTGTGGAGAAACTGAAGTTCTGTGAAGTCAATGACAAGGTGAGTTTGGCTTCACTTTCTGAATGTTGTGTAGAAAGTTGATGTCTTTTTGTAATAAACACTGTTAACTGAGGCAGATCTAGGATTTCACGTCAGTAGATGCATGGTACAACTGTAAATATAGATATTTTAAAAAGAATTGGCTCAACTATAGCTGTTGTTCAATTAGAGGATCCCTCTTCTTCATACTACATCCATCCTTACCTGCTAAACATTCCTTTGGAAACAAAAACTAGAGTTTGGGGGTTGATGCTGTCAAAGGTTCGGCTGAATTTTGATCCTGTTCATTTAAGCTCTCTTATTTGTTCAAGTAAGGGTAGGTGATGCAAATTATAAGCATTAATTTGTAGCTTTATTGGCCTCATCCTGGGGATATGTTAGATGATTCAGAACTGATGAAGCTTGAAATACTTATTTTCGTACGGAAGCTTCAATAAGAGTCTGATAAACAGTATGACCTCTTATCGCAATGTGTTCTTTTGAGAAGTTTTATAATTACTACAATCCCCATGGTTTGTCTATAATTTTTTTTTTAATTAAAGAAACCTTTTCTATAGAAGCAATGCAACTTTCTTCCTTGTCCAAAAAAAAAAAACAAAGAAGAAAAATCTGTGCAGCTTTTCTTTAGCTATATAAAAAACACGCAACTAAGAAGAAAGGTCTTGGAAACCATACAAATATTCACTGTCGTTGACTTACTCTTTTAAATCTTCACCTTTCTTTTAAAGGTAAAATAGAAATGCATGTTACAGTTTTCCATATAGCTCTATTATACTGATTACAAAGTCTTCTAACCTTTTCTGTGATTCTGAAGACCCATTCATGTTCTATTATGTGCCGTGCCAAAAGTTCAGTATACCATATCAGTTAATCAGATTCTTTTGAAGAAGAGTCTACAAGATGTAATATGTAGATGTAATGACATTGTGAGGGTTCATGAGACTATTTGTTCGAATGGAGAAGAATTAAGAAGTTTTTATTGTCAACAGAGGGTAATATGCATTTTTTCTCTACAGTAAAAAAAGAAGAAGAGAAAAAGGAGACTTGCATTCTGTTGTTGAAAATGAACCATCTTTTGAGATGTGCATGCGTAGAAGTCTTGGTTTCCCTTTGAAACTACTAGTTGTTTTTTAAATCATAATAATTTGTGGTTTCCCTTTGTAACTAATTCTTTTGATATGATTCCATACTAAAGCCCTTTTTTTGGTTTTCCAACTCTGTTAGAAATAACTACTAACATATTCATGCTCTACAAAACAATCTTATGTCTCAGTTTTAACAAAAACAAGTGAGAAACAACCTTATCACCAATAAGTATAATATGGTTCGTGTTTTCTTGAGAGAATATTAATTCTAGTACAAGCTGAAGCAAAGGTCTAATGTTCAGAAATGATGCAAGACCAAATGGGGAATCAATGTTGATCCATCTTGTGTTTTCTGCCATAGTCACTGTGAAACAAGGGGTCATTTGTTTGTTGACTGTGCTGAACTGTTGATACTAGAGAGTTATGGAACATATCGTCGCACTGGCTACACAGATGAAGCTATTTAGCACACACATGGGATCGTCACTTATAGTGAACTATTCAGAATGGAAAAGGATACTCACAAGCAGCTCATATTTTTAAGTTGATGTATGCTAAAATTGTTCATGCTATCCGGACAGTGAAAATATCAGATAGTATTTTAGAAGAAAGCAAGAGACTTGGGAAAGTGTTGCTAGGGAGATAGCCTGCATACTCAACATCAGGGCAACTGTTAAAAATAAGAATGTACTGCAGACTTTCCTTTTATAGTTTATTTGCCTAGGTGTTGAGTGGGTATGTGTCTTACTGTTTTCTGTGTCTGCTTAGGGACTAGAAGATACCTCCCTAGGAGACGAGTTCCACAGCCGTAAAGACATATACTTTGTGTTTGTTTGTTAGATTGTTCTGGACAACTAAATGAGTTAGATTTAGCCATGGTTTTGTATATATTTACTTCGGTAAGTAATAAAGAAGTTTAATTACCAAAAAAGGTTATAAGCTACATAATTTAGGATCACATTGCCTATGCTACATTGACCCTGAGGAAACTTGCTCTGTGGTTTTCCTTATCCTACTTCTTTAGCTTGTGCGTGCCTTCTACTTGTGATAAAATGCTTGTACATTGGAATCTCTGTTGTGTGAATACATCTTTGTCAAAAAAAAAAAACTCTGTTGACTGAATACATAATTTATCCTGTCATTGTTCTGTTCAGTTGATTCTAAACAAGGTTCTGCTGCTGGGCTCAAAGACACAGACAATCATTGGCAGGCCTATATTGCCCGATGCAGCTGTTCATGCTGTTGTCGAGGAGCATGTAAGATAGTTGTGTCATGACTCTTACCTTTTTTTTTCCAGCCTCTTTGCATATTGATTTGTGGGTTTTTCTGATCTTTTCTGACTAGTATACTGTCATTCTCATCTGCTTAAGCTTTGATGGTTAGAGTTTCCCGGTACTTTGCGAATAGGAGGTAGTAGGTACCCAATAACATAGTCGAGCTGCGCGCCCGCTGGCTCGGTCACTACTTTCATTAAAATCATTCTCATACAGTTTGAGAAGTTGGATATAGAAATTCCTCAAACCACTCTTTGATGCCTTAATTTTGAACAGAAGATATCTTATTTGAATGAATTCTCTAAAGATTACTTTAAGACTAGGTGGAGGTTCACTGTTGCAAATGTATCCAGTGAATGAGGATAGACTAGACACAGGACCTTAAACTGAGTACTTATTTTCTGATAACGACCACACTTCTTCTTGTTTGTTGCAAGATTGACTTCAATGTTGAATTTATACTACTCTGCCATCCAAGTTTATGAACAGCAAAAACATGCAAACTTTGCAGTAGAATGTCTTCAGTAGTTGAATTGTTACTGATATTAAAGAAACTAATAATAGAGTCGTTGTTAGCATGAAATAACTCTGCGACCAGCAACTCTACTAAAGAACCATGATTTACATCTTTAAGTTACAGTCCAGTTGATTATGACTGCTAGTTCCATTATTGTCCTTTTGGGAACATCTGATAAAGTTGTGACTATACAGAAAAGATTAGCATGACCCTATAAATGGATGACACAACAAATCGGGAAATTGTCCCATTCACAGTAATAGTTCTTGTGAGTGCCAATGCATCAGCTTTCTGTCCTTCAGAATATTGAAAAGAATAAACCAAGCAGCAAAATTTTCACCTAGAGTCCTGGAATAAGCAATCTTGCAGCTAAGTTGGGTGGATATTAGTATTTTACTTTGTTTTGTTTTTAATTTGTTGACAGATACTGATATTTTTTTGGTGTATAACATAAATTACTCTTTAACTTTTGCAAATATGGCAACCGAGGTGGTTTTGTAATATTTGATACATCTGTAGTGGTTTGTGTGATTAACAAAATCCTAGTTTCTCAGTAGTTGCAACTCTAGACGGAGCTGATTTCTTTTGTTGAGAAATACCAGACATAGGTGTGAAACTGGATTCAGATATTCAGGCTCTGAGCTTTTCTGTTTAACTTAGTTTCAGTAAAATAAAATTATCTCAATTCAGATAGATTAAGAAATTTAATCTGTCCTTATCTTGGTCCAGGCATTAGATGCCAAAGTACTGATATTCAAGAAGAAGAGACGGAAGAATTACCGACGAACACGAGGGCATCGACAGGTTAGTCATCTATTCATCGATAAGAAGGTTAAGAAAAAATATGTTTATTACTTGAGCTTGTTATCCTTTTTTTTTATTTTTAGGAATTGACGAAATTGAGGATTACGGATGTTCAAGGAATTGAAAAGCCTGAAGTGGCACCAATTCTCAAGACAGAGAAGAAAGGTGCAAAGAAGGTCGCAGTAGCAGCTTAAAGATGGTAAGAAGGTTAAAGAAATATGCTTGAGTAGGGGATTTTTGGCATATACAACGGACACAGCTCGGCATTTTTCATTCTCGTTTTCTCTTATAAATTTTATGTTAGAACTCAGATGCCACATGAGGTCAGATGTTAGTCTGGCATGAGATGGAAGGGAACGAATTTGTTGTAGGTTTTAACATAGTCAAATCTTGAGGATGTGTATTTGGTTATGAGAGCATATAGCTATCAAAGCTAAATAAAATAATATTTCTTGCAAAGGAGTATTTCCTACTCTTAAAGCACTGCTAACTTTTTCTCATCTCTTTGCTGGTATGTCCTTTCCTTATGTAGTAGCCAGGCAATAAACACCTACCACACCGAGTACTTACACTAAATCATGTTATCTTTGGTTTTTGCCTTGCCTTGTGTCAGCTAGACTGAATCTTTGGTTTTTGCATTGACTTTTATAAAACATTAGCATTGTTTCGTTCCAGTTTTAGTAGATGTCTCAAAGGGGCATAAAAAATTAGCATTGTTTAGCTACAAAACTACTGACGTTATACTCCCCCCCCCCCCCCGCCCCACAATACATGGAAAAGCAATACTAGGTTCGGGTCCTGGATATAGACTAGATGAAGCTTCTTGGACAAAGTTCTTGAAACACTATTATCTAAGCACCTCTGTGGGTGAGGAAGAAATATTGAAATTTGGCTAGTATAGATTTACTAGGTGATTGCAACTTGAAAAACTTGTTAACCTGTGTAGCTTAATGCTTCGTTCCTCAACTTTTTGAATTTCATTATGGACAGAGAGCTGAATAGGTCCATAGTGACTTAACAGTTAAGCTTGATACTTCATGTCTGTGTGACTTTGATTGAGCTAAACTTGAAAAATTTACTCCTGTAGCTTAATGACTATAGTTGGTAACAGAAATCAGAATAGGTCTAAATATTCCATATAATAGTTTCATTACAGACATGAAGTATCAATCATATTACTTTAATCTTTAAGTTCCAGATAATATTTGTCAAAGTACTTGGATAAACAGAGATTTCAACAGTAGGCACCACAGACACTTCCCAAGTCCACACACTGTCCCACTTGTTGATAGAGAAAATCTTTGGTGTGTGCAAAACCTAGCTTGCAGGTATATCTTCCTAGTTGACTCCAAAAAAATACTTAAGATTAGGATGAACTCTCTTTCTCTCTTTACTGTCTGTCCCCACTATGCTATAGTAGTTCATTTTCATTTTTCTTTTGCTCCACTTGTAAACTTTACCCTACCATTTTTTTTTAAAAAAAAGAGCATGTAACTTTATCCCATGCAATTTCTTCATTTTTCTTTGTTTGAAAATGGTGGAATTGGAGCTAGTTTGCACACACTTTCAATTAACACAATGTTATCCACCAAAACTTTTCACAAATGGGGGAAAAAGAATATCTCCTAAACCCCCTTTTGTTTCTACTAAGATGTATTGATATGATGAAATTTTGTGTGCATACTAGCTAGACAAGTTCATTGAACACCCCTTTCTAATCTTTGTAATCATATTTCCTCTTATATAATCTATCTTTGCTCTTGATTAAGTTGTGTTCTTTTAGACCTAATGATTAAGCTTTTGGGATATAGCTCCCCCCGCATAAATGCAAAAGTACTTGAAAGTGGACCTTGAATTATTTATTTTTTATTAATACTTTTATATATATATAAAATTCTTTTCTTATTTTCCTTAAAAAAAATAAGACAGAAATAAGTGGATATCATTAGAATTGCGCACCTATTAACCTAAGTATTATTAATGAACAAATTAAAGCTGGGAAAGGAATAATAGGACCTCTCAGTGCTCCAATTCGTATTTAATTTTTTTAAGAAGAGCTAATAATGGAATCCTTCGTGTCAATATAAAATAGTCCCTCCCACTAACGATGACTCTGTTAGCCTCCCACCCCACTCACAAAACTTCATTTTCATTAACATGTGGAAGCATATTCTACAGAAAATAAACATAATTAGTATCTTAGTTGGTTTGTATAATAATGGGTAAATCGGTGCACTAAAGTTTTTGCTATGTGCGGGATCCAGGAAAGGGCCTGACCACAAGGATCTATTGTACGCAATCTTATCTTGTATTTCTGTAAAGGCTGTTTCCACGAATTGAACTCGTGACCTCCTGGAATGTGTGACAATAATTTGGTGGTGAGCGTTTTCATTCTGGTGAATCCAACATTATACGAATCTGAATTAGTCGGGTCAATGTGAACCTAAGATGATCATACATTAAATTTATTATTTATTAGTCAATTGAAGAGAAGCTATTTTGTGGTCATGAAGTTTACCCTTTTATATTCAATATCTCTACGGTGAAAAAAAGAAGGTATAATGATGAATGAAAAAATAAATAATTTAAATTTCTAAGTGGGGGATATTCCCCTTTCCCTTCACCTTCACTAATTCACTACTTTAATTTGTAGCAATAACATATTATATAAATTTGTTTCCACTTTACTTTTATGTATTCCTTCCTTGAGGTTTCCAACTCAAGATTTGTATTTTATGATAATAATGTATATGTGTGATTGTACTTTGGAGTTGTGGCTATTACTGTATTTAGTTCCATTAGCTAGTACTGCTCATGTAAGTGACAAAATATTATTGTAAAAGAAGCAAAAATCTTGATAAATTGACCAGTTCAATACCAAAAATTAAAACACATGGCATTGAACACTTTGTGCCTCTTTTTTCTGAATTAATAATGTTTTTTTTTCTTTTTTTAATTTTACAACATGACTTCCCACAAATAAATAATGTTATAGGATCAAAGTGTTCCACCATTTATTTTCCTCCTTCAATTAACCTCTAATATTAAATTAATGATCGCATAGTGTGGCCTAGTGATAAAAGAGATCTCAAATTCAAAAGCAATAGGTTAGAACAAAGTACGTTCAAGTTGTAGTCTTATTTATTTGGGTATTATCGAAAACTTGTTTGGATACACAAAGTCAATTACTTTTGGAGTTTGGTTTGAATGTATTTTTTTTTGCTTTTTGGTGATTAGATTATCTGCCATTATAGGTCGTATTAAAAAAACTGTTATTACAAAGAATTTTATGACCACTTTCACTTATTATAGACACACCACATTTATTTATTTGGATGGCAGCCATTCTTAAATACAACTAAGTGTTTGTTTAGCTCAAAGCGCACTCACACCGCCTAATATAAACGTGCAATAGTCTATTTACTTAATATGAAACTTGAATACAAAATGTTTTGGTAATGAGTGATCAATGGAGAAATTAAAATTTTCATTCCGATAATATATATATATATATATAATTTTTCAACGAAAAATATACCTAATCTAACAAAAAGGTGTTTAATTATGCCTGCAATTCAGATATGATTGATGATTAGTCATTAATGGTTCTTGCATGCGCATAAGAATTAAGTAAAAAACCAAATGCAAATACACACACACACAAAAAGATTAATTCGAGGGGAAAAAACACAATCATGTAAAGTGCTGGACCTTTGAATTTGAAACCCACCAAAAAAAACAAAAAAAAAATAAAGAAATAAAAAATTGTGGTAAGCTTTAGATGAGTCAAGACTTGGCTAGACTTAACTGAAGTGGGAAATAGATTGAAAGTTAGGAAAATGTCATTTTCAATCCCCCCCCAAAAACTTCCACTTTGTTAAAATGTCTTTCCAACAAAGATTAGTGCATAATACTGTTACCTTTGGGCCAAATTCCAAGATTGCACCTTCAAAAAGAATAAATCCATATTTACTTCAACATATTTATAAAATAAACGACTTAAAACCTAAATCAAACAACTTCCAATCGTTTCGTATTTGGAAAGAGGCAAGTAAGCACATGATAGTGAATAAATGACTTGTAAAAGTTAATTAAGTTGGCCTTTATGTATATATATATATATATATATATATATATATATATATATATATATATATATATATATATATATATATCACCATAGAATAAGTGTTTATTGTTTGTGTCAAACTTCTCTCGTATATTCATATTCAATGAAGAATAAACCAAAGATTCTAATTTTGCATGTGAGATGTTGAGAATACATGAGTTAAATAATAAAAACGTGTTTTCTCTAATAGCATAAGCTTTTAGATCAGATAATCACACATTTTAACATGATATCAAAGTCATATTCATCCAATTTATATGATTTATTGATGGTGAAAATAGTGCAATGTGTGGTCTATTGGGCAAAAAATTAAGTTGTATATATTGACTTGTGAATAATAGAGCTAATATATGCAACTTTTACATATGAGATAAAATTTGTTGTCAATTAAGTAGGTTTATAGTCTCTGATTTAATAAATGTCACAAACTACTACGAGATAATGGATTAGCCTTTTGCATGATAGATAGAGAAGGAATAAACCTATTAAGCAAAACGCATGTGCTTCTAATATTATGAAACAAAAGAATATTCTTGGAAGATTCTTCACAATTCGACATATGTGTATATGTAGTTGTTAGAAGATTAATTGAGGGGGGAAAACGTAGGATGTTTTTTAAGTTCTTACATAATATATAAAGACAACTCTTGTTTGGTTGATTGTGTATATGTGGTGGAAAATGTTGTAATCCAACACTGAATCATCATCACCAAACTTGTTCAACAAAAGTGTACTACTTATTAAAGTTAAACAAAATTATGATTAGGCAAAAAGTAACAAAAAAAGTGATTGTTTTTTTTTTTTTTTAATAATATCGCCTCTTAGTAGTGTTGAACGGATGGCTATATTATTTCTTGGCCTCCGGTTTGTTACGGGAGAAGGTTATTTATAATACTATATATTTTTAATTTTATAGATTTTTTATAAGAGATTTTTATTTTCATACATAAAAGATTCGAATATACATTTTCTTTATCATTTATATTCACTATCGCTATTGAAAACTTTTCTAATATTAACTAATTGGATCTAACGGTCATACATAAAGAACATTCACTTATGCACTATATTATTTTCTTTTTGGATTTCTTCCTTGTCATTATAGATATTGAGCCACAATATAATCTATATAATTTAGGTATATTATAAATTAATGTTTACGTAAGCACTATCTGATGCATTATTTTCATTTTATTTTATTTGTAAAAACATACTACTGAAATAATTGTCGTACGTATGAAATTTAAATTGACATAACATTAAGATCACACCCAGTATGAAAAGCACACATTTCCATTGACTTGTGTCAGCCAAAAAAAGTTGTTCACCCAACGCCCATTTTGCTTGCTGAGTGAACATATATTACTATATGATTTTTTTGGGCAACAATTATTAATTTATTATTTGATATTTTAGGAGAATATTCAAGAAGAAGAGACTAGTATTATATGTGTGTGTTGTATATAACAAAGTGTATAAAATGCATATTTCGATCATTTTTGATAAAGTAGATGATTGAAAGGTATATATCAATAGCTATCCCGTTTTCAAAGACTTTCAAATGGAGAGATTTTACTTGCCATTTGTTACATCTTGGCATATGAAAACCTAATTTTGTTAGATTATTTTGGAATATTCGGAAATAAATTTATATTATTACTTAAGCTATGGTTGAATATTCGAAAATATTGAGTGTGTCGTGCTACTTTTTTTTCTCTTATTAAAATGTGTATACTACTATAATGACGATTTTTGTAAAGTATCTACAGAGAACACTATATTATTATAGACTTTATTAATCAGGAAAACCCTTTCTTGTAATGCCATTTGTCAAGCCTTCATAAATAAAGACAATTTTTTCACCCTGTCACCAAAGCAAATCCCACTTTGATATCTATTTTAAGAGAAAGTACAAGATGTTAGTGGATGTGGAGTATAATAAGTTGAAATGTTAAAATAATGATATTTTTTTTTATCTCAATTTACGTAATATTATTTGAGTCGACGTGAACATGGCTCCTTTCCTAAAGCAGACTAATTTGGTAATTTACTTTATGGAATTTTTGAAGTTGGTCCTTTTCACTGCATTCATTTTCAATAATGACAAAGATAAAGATCATGGATATAGAGAAACCAAACATGTGTGACAAATTTTCATGTTATTTGGATAAAATCTGTTTGCCAAATATGAATAGTGTATTTATGTCTGTATAACTTCATAAGTTTCTTTACTATTTATGAGAAAATCATAAAATTAATCAATTTATTTTCATGTAAATTATAGATCATCCCAAAAATAGCCGTCCTACCTTGGTAGGAGTAAAATCTACGTACAATTTACCATTTTCAGACCCCACATTGTGGAATTTCACTGAATCGTTATTGTTCTTGTAAATTATAGATCATAAAAGACATATTTTACATTAAGTTATAATATCTACAAAACATCATTATTTGTTTGGCTCAACCCACACACACCATAAAATAGAAATTATAGAATCATCACATATAGAAGTTAAAATATATGAAAATACCACTGTCTTTTTCAAAAGAACAAAAGTGATTAAATTAATTAATAGAAGCCAAGTTGGGAGCAATGTGACGATTATTACAGGCACAAAGGGTAGTTTTGGAAATATGAGATGGTGACAGTTAGCTTGTACAGCAGAAAAGAGTAGAAGAATACATACATACAAAAGAAAGAAAGTAGTAGATACTATGGTATATTCTTCTTAATAAAAAGTATATATGGGGTTTTATGAAAAATAGTAACACTACTCAGAAATCTTCATTTAACATTCAAGAATTCATTTTTATTTACACAGAGACAGAGTGGAATAAGAGAGTTGATTAGAGAAAAAAAGGGGTCGGTGATTTTGCAACTTTAATGCTGCCATGTTTGTGAGATTTGAATATGAGTGGATTATGGGAATTTAGGGAGGTGATTTGCCTCTCTGAATTCCCTTAATCCTTCTTTTTCTTGGCTTTTTTGGTTGAGGGTAATCACTGTTTGTTTAGAAGAAAAAAGAAAGGATTTTTCTCTGGAAAGTAAGAATTTTGCAAGAGGAAAAGATTGGTTGGAGTGGGGTTGCTTCAATTTACTCATTTAGAGGTGTCTTTGGTTGATATGAGCATAAGAGGGAAAAAAGATGGTAACTTTCTCAATTTCTAGCTACTTATATAATCTTGTTTCCTTTGTCTCCCAAGACTGTCTCTCTCTTCTTCTTTTTTTCTCCTTTTTGCTGTTTGCTCTTTAGCCTTTAGTTGTTGGAATTATCCAGCATCTGTATTTGTTCACCTTGATGTAAATGCTTCTGAAACTTCTCTTTATGTGTGTAATATGCAGTGAACAAAGCAATGAAATTTTCCTTCTTATTTGTGTTATTTATGTGAAGGTGTGTTTTGTGTTTGAATTTTATTGAACTTTTTGGGATATTTGCAGCTTCACTCAATTCAAAAGGATACTTTTTTTGAGTCTTGATTCAAAGATGAAAAGGTCTGTTTTCATTGAAATTTTAGGACAGCGAAAAGAATAGAACACCAAGTGAAATTCTCAGATGCAATTTGCTTTATTCACTACGCCTAGTGTCTATATGACCATCAGAAGAGGAAAATTGATATCAAAAGAGAAAAAGGGAAAAATAGTGTTTTTGAGATTTGGCAATTATTTACTAACTGGCTCATGATTGATTAAGAATAATAATAACACATTTTGTCAAGGTGCACCCAAGCTAGCCCAGACACCACCACTATCAAATGGAAGGAACAAGGAATGTAATTGCACATGTCTCTTATTAGTTATTCCATATTCCTATAGCTGTTGGGAGATTTTTTTTCTCTTTTTTCCAATAAGCTGTTGGGAGAATTTTATTTACTTGTTTTGTTCTTCTCTTTTCCTCCTTAGATGGCGGATGATTCTAGTTTGTGCTTTTCGGACATGCAAGGATAAAATTAGGTTTGAGTTTTGATATGCTTTGGGATGTGCATCCATTATTTAAAAACGAAGTCACATGATAGATGTTGAGTGTAGCCTTTAACTTTGATTCCGAACACCTGGGCGCTCAGGGAAGTACATCTAGAATATTGTCTATATAGTCAGAGAGGATAAATAAGAAATCATAGAGGGTCTTCAGGTTGAGGTCTTTAAGGATATGTGCAGTACAACCTATTGTCAAACCAGTGAAAAATCTCTATTGAAACTAGATGCACCATATACTCTATATGTAGGAGCAAATATTGTTTATTAGCGTGTGGCTTGTCCTACTTCTGAAGTGAGAACTGGAATCAGAAATAATAGATTTTTAGATACTTTTCATGCATTAATGCATTTGAAAGCTTAACACCTGATCCCAAGCAAGCAAAATCATCGATAATCAGAAACTTAACATTATTTGGGCACACGGAAATATTCAAGTTTGAGGAATGAACTGAGAGAGGATAAGGGTGAGGTATGATGTTAATAAAAGTTAGGCTAATAAATTGGATGAAATTGTGAAAAAAGAAAAGTTAAAGCTGAACAAGAAACTCATTGCTCTCACTTAGAGTAGATACTCAATGTCAAAGAGGTGGACTCTGGACAAAAACACAGATAATATAGTGACTGATGATTGAAAAAGCCTTGGAGTCTTATTCCACTATTAAGATCTTAGATCTTAAGAGATTCAATTTATAAAGAAAAACTCCAAGATCTTCTCTGAGAATATAGTTAATGTCATCACTTTTCTAGAAGTCTTTCTATTTACCAGGATCAAAACACCTTGTATGAATCTCTTCTCTTTGGAAGTCTCAAACTAAGTGTTCACACAGAAAGAAAAATGGATGTTTCAATAAATAGATATCAAATGAAAGCCTAGATAGAGATATATGTTAAAGTCATTGATGTAATAATTCCAAGACCTAAATTATTATTTAATGACATTAACAAATTTCAATTTGGGGCTCATCACTTTGAGGCCTTTTATTGAAGGGAATTATAATAGGTCTATTCTTATTTAATTGCTGTGCAACATATTTTGATCATTGGGAGTATAAACATGAGATGATCATTTTCCCAATACCATGATGTTTGGAGGCATTTCTGTCCTGCTCTATGAAGTGGTTGATTTTACTAGTGTTGTTAGCCAGAGAACTTTGATCCTTATATGGTCTTAAATTTATCTCGAGGTGTTGAAGGGTACCCATGGATTTGGGTTTGACAATTAGCTGAAGATAATTTTTTCTGGTCAGACAAAAGCACGCTGAAGCAATTAACTATAGAACTTTAATTGATCTTATTGTAGGTTCAAACAACAGCTAAATGAAAAACTGTACATACAAGTTCAGCCATCACTCAATTAATCTTTAAATATCAAGTTTCACTTAGAAATTGGTCCTTTTTCATCTTAGAATTTCTTGCTATGTCTCTATTGCAATGTAGACTATGTATCTGTTGGCCAAAAGAAACTGTAGAACTGGTCTTTTGCTGCTTTACATATCAAATAGCATTGTGTTGAAATTTATATCTATTCTGCTCTCAGGTTTCATGAATATTTTGAAACAAATCAGTTTGATTTGACAAAGTTGGGTTCCACGGTCAAGCTACAACATTTCTGGCAAGGATTTCCTGATAGTTCTGTGGGTCACAGATCAATCAACATTTTCTAAGCAGCTTCCTTTGCCGAACATTACTCAAGAAAGGATATCTTTTCGGCATTTTAAACACTTAAGCCAACACATTTGTCTATTTCTGGTTGATTCAACTGTCCAAGACATCTCTTTTGGGGCAAATCTTCTTTTGGCAAAATTCCCTAGGCCTTCGAGAGGAGCAAATTCTCTTACAGCAAAAGCATATATTTACGTATGTGTCTCTCTATTGGCTCTGCTGGGCAAATCTCCTTTGGCAAATTGTGAAGTTCCGTGGTTTGGTGGTTCTTTGCTGTGATTATATTCTAGGTGTCATCTTCCTTTATTGGTAAAAAATTGATCCATATTTCTGGCAAGTTGGACTTCCTCTTCAACCTGTTAGGAAGAACTGAAGCGGCACTTCTACTAGGACCACAATTAATTGGAACTTTCTTCTCCACGCAACCCTTCCAGTGGACTTCGTTTCTCTGGGCAAATCTCCTTTGGCATTTCGGAGTTAGTAGACTCCAACACCACTTTTTTGTCTTTAGGGCAAATCTCCTTTGGCATTCATCTCCTTTTGGAGATACTATCTTGGTCTTTGTTTAAACAACAGATTGACCTAGACATGTTATTATCCTTGGAAATATATATCAGTCATCATCGGCAGTATTGTTACTCGTTATCAACAGGTGATCCATATCAATTTGTAAGTTTGTATCGCGCAGCAAGGATTTGCAAGTGACTTTTGTGGTATGTCTTTACTCATCATTTATTTGTCCGTGTAATTTATCTTCAGTTATATCATCTAAAACCAATAGAGATTGTGCTTAGTTCAACTTAGTTAAGCTGATCATGATTGCCATTTTATCCTATTCAAGTCATCCAAATCAATTGTTCTTGATTCTGAATAACTATAGTGCATTACTTCATATGAGCCACTGAATAATTATGAAGCATCATAATGTAGTGTTAACTGTATGTTAATCTTTCAAGTCAAAGTTTCAGTCAGTTGTTTGTATCTATAGAAATAATTTGAACTATTTAAGCACCAAGAATCACTGACTGCAACTTTTATTCCTATACTATGCTTTTTTAACCCTCATTTCTTGACTTATAAATTAGTATTTCTCAGATTGCAGAATATATTTTGCTAGATTCCACATTATGGATACATCTCTAAGTGACTTCGATAGTTTCAGTGAGAACAGCAGTTATGATGATCAGGATTATGTTGAATATCTGTATGGTGGGCATGCCTGTTCTATTCTTTCAAGTCTTGAGGAAAGCATCGGTAAAATCGATGATTTCCTCTCTTTTGAGAGAGTGTTCATGTATGGGGACATAGTATGCTCCGAAAAAGACCCATCTGGACAGATGGGAAAAGTGGTCAACGTCGAGATGACTGTTGACTTGGAAAATATTTATGGAAGCAAAATACGAGATGTTAACTCAAAAGATCTTGTCAAAATACGTCCAATTTCAGTTGGGGATTATGTAGTGATGGGGCCATGGCTAGGGAAAGTGGAAAAGATTGTCGATAAAATTAAAGTTCTCTTTGATGATGGTGCAAAGTCTGAATTTTCAGCAGAAGGTTCAGAAATACTCACACCCATTTCCCCTGATTTAGTTGAAGACCCACAATATCCTTTCTATCCGGGTCAAAGGGTGCAAGTTCAGTCTGCATCTGCCTCCGGGTCAACCAATTGGTTATGCGGTGTAAAAAGTGGCAAAAGAGAGCAAGGTACCATTTATGCTGTGGAGGCTGGAGTCGTGCATGTAGATTGGATTGGCTGCGGCAGTCTTGGTTGTGAAAAGATGCCTAGTCCTCCAACTTTGCAAGACTCAGAAAAATTGACCTTGTTGTCTTGCTTCTCCCATGCAAAGTGGCAGCTTGGAGATTGCTGTGTACTTCCAGTTGCTGACTCTAAGAACATTGTGAGAAAGAGCGTTCAAAGCTCACCTTCCTGTGGACCAATGGAAGAAGATAGGCAATTAAACAAGGCATCTCAGAAAAGTAATAGGAGCTCAACTTTTTCGCAAGTTGCAGTAATTTCAAAGACAAGGACAAAAGTTGATGTTTTATGGCAGGATGGAAGCATGACTACTGAATTGGACTCAGATTCTATTTTCCCGGTCAATATTGTGGACGCTCATGAGTTTTGGCCAGAGCAGTTCGTGCTTGAGAAGGGAATGGATGATGACTCATCTGTTCCTAGTCCAAAACGGTGGGGTGTGGTGAGATGTGTTGATGCAAAGGAGCGAACTGTGAAGGTGAAATGGACAACTTACTCCTTGAATGAACCAAATAAATTTAGGGTTGAGCAAAGTGAAGAAATTGTGAGTGCATATGAACTGATGGACCATCCAGACTACTCATACTGTTTGGGTGATGCGATTTGCAAGTTTTGTGAGGATCAGCTTTTCAGTCTTGATGGAAAGAGTTTAAGTACGCACATGTTCTCTGAGACTGGCATGGACAACAACACTGATCTTAAGAATGTTGATACTGGAAAGGCTAATTTGGATTTTCCCAGATATGATCATTTATCTTGCATTGGTATTATTGTTGGCTTCAAAGATGGTGATATTGAAGTAAAATGGGCTACTGGTTTTACAAGCATGGTAAGATTATTCTACTTTCTGTTCTTTTATTTTTCAGGGGTTAAACCCTATGTTTTTTCTGTCTCTTTGTTTCCCAAAGCTGAAAGTGAGTATGACATTTAACCTGATTGGAAATTCAAATGGATACTTACTGTCTATTGATATTACCACTCATGCTTAGCTGATTTCCTCCAATCACTTCTGTACTGTTCTTTTTACATTATTTTTATCAAATTTGATATTTTTTGGCTTAAAGTTGATAAGAGGAGAGAGCTTGAAATTTGTAACCGGAAGGATTTGTTATTTTAAGGAATATTGGTCACATGGTAAATGTTGAAAGTAACAAATACTGTACCAAGGGCTAAAATGTTTTGAGAAACTTCTTCGTAATCTATTGTTTATGCATTGAGCTGGCTCAAACCTTGTCTTTATTCATATATGCTCATCAGGTTGCACCCTTTGAGATCTACCGGATAGATAAATGTGAAGCTGCTGTTTCCATTTCTGTATCCGATGCTGAAAATGCTGAGTCATCAGGTGTGGAGATGAGTTCAAATGAAAGTCAACTTTCAAAGCATGAGGAAAAGGTCAGTCTAATTGCCTCCCCGTGTGTTGTGCCTTCATTGTGATTGCAAGATCATTTGGCATACACATTAAAGGCAGCTTATATTGCATGGATTTTCATTAGATATTAGGTATCCATATTTCACAATCTTCAACTTCTCATGTGAAAGTTTGACAGTTAAATTTTTTATTTTCAGGACTTGCTGAAGTTTGGTTGCAACGAGAGCTTGTGGGATTCTGGTTCCTGTTTGCTTTCTCGAACTTCTATTAGCTTTTTCTCTAGTATCACCTCAAGTCTTTTTGGCTCCTTGAGCACATCAATGTTTGGTACATACCAAGCTATATCAGAAGGCCAGAAATCAAGGATTGTCAATGAGGAGGAAATCATAGAACTTAGCCATCTGAATGCAGGAGTTCCCACATTTGAGGACTTGAACGGTTCACCTGAAATGGAACTAGAGCTAGGACAGGAAACTACTGAGGGCCAAAAAGATGATGCTTTGCCATCTTCCAGCAAGCTGCCTGAACATTTTAGACAGTTTGATGTGGTCACCGATTTCTCAGACCACCATTTTGCAGATGGTGCTGGAAAGGCCCAGTTATTCCAGGTTCAAAATACTTTTTGCTTTTCCCAATTGAACATGTCTGCTTACTGTTCTTTTTACTACACTCTTTTCCGTTCTTTAATCTTTCTATTACTTCACAGGTGAGAAGAGGTTGGCTGAAGAAGGTCCAGCAAGAGTGGAGCATTTTGGAACGTGATCTTCCTGGTGAGAATTTCAACCTACTTTTCTGTTCTAGGATGTCTAATGATGTGATATCTACATTCTGCTATAGTTTTCTATATCTACCGATGTTTTTAGCAAGTATAAGTCATACTTGTTAAGCTGAAAGATGGTTGAATGGGGGAATAGAATGTCATAACATTGGGAATGGTCAAGCTACTCGTTCAATGAGAATTTGCAAAATGTGCAACGAATTTTAATACCTGAAATATTTTTCTTCTGTAGCTTATGGAATAGGATAAATATCCATGTGCGCAAATGGTAATTCCTTTGATAGGGCAGTCCACCAGTTTTGTGTTTTGTCTGTGCATCAGAGCAAAATGATTGATCTTTTATTCAAAATTCATTTTGTGGGTTATTCCATTAGATCTTCGCAAGAAGAACAGCCAACAAATTAGATTTTGTACTTGGTCTAATATGAAAAGTAAATTTAAAAGGTAAGAAAAAGTGCCATTGTTGGTTTGATGTTTCTGATATAATGTGCCAATTATTTATTCTTTGCTGTTTGTAGCGGCCCCTCCGCCACATCTTAATTTCTTAAGAAAATTCCCTTTTCTTTAATTGAATGTTGGTTGATAGCTGTTAAAAGATAATGACTTTCACCTGGGAAGAGAGAAAGTTCGGAGTGATGACGAGTGGTATGAACATCAACCAACTGAAAGATTCCAACTTTAAGTTTGGAAAAACCAAACAAATTATTGCTCAAGTAGGAAAGCATTTGGGGGGAGGAGCTGAGATATAGACCCTAAATATAACACAACTCAACTGTGCTTAATCTTTTTTTCTTTTCTGGGATACAGCTGCACAATATCTGATTGTATCAACAAGAAACCTCTTTATCATTGAATATATGGTTTACTGTGCTTTTCTTTGGCTATTTATCCATACTGACTTTATTAAAACTTGAAATAGAGACTATCTATGTACGCGTCTATGAGGAAAGAACCGATTTGATTCGAGCAGCCATTATTGGTGCAGCTGCGACTCCGTATCATGATGGAGTCTTCTTCTTTGATATTTACCTACCTCCGGACTATCCTCATGAGCCACCTGTAAGTAAATCTCTATGGCTTGTGGTGTTTATCGGTAACATGATGCACAAGTAGTTGCTTATTTCCACAATGTTCTGATTGATAGACATGAGCCTTGCCTTCATTTGGAAGCTGAATTCATATCATATGTATCCATTAGATCTTACGCATTGTTAGGCATCCAATTATCTAACTCCGCCATCCAATTGTGAAATCCAATCTGTTTCGTGATTTATAAGATCAAGCATACACTTTCTGGATAAGCTTATTTTGATTTTGCAAAAATGAAATTGTGCAGATGGTCTACTATCACTCTGGCGGGCTTCGTGTCAATCCGAACTTGTATGAGTCAGGAAAGGTCTGTCTTAGCCTCTTAAACACATGGACAGGCTCTGGAAATGAGGTGTGGAACCCCAAAAGTTCCACGATTCTACAAGTTCTCCTCTCTCTTCAAGCTCTTGTGCTCAATGAAAAGCCTTATTTCAATGAGGCTGGATATGATACACAGATTGGAAAAGCTGACGGTGAAAAGAACTCCGTCAGCTATAACGAAAATGCTTTCCTTGTGACCTGGAAGTCCATGTTATACCTGCTCCACAAGCCACCCAAGGTAAATGATTTACATTTGAAGGTTTCCAATCTTCATGGCATGTTCAGATTTCAGATAAAAGCTTGTACAGAAGACATGTTAAGAACTGGAATTTGGACTTTGGCAACATAAAGTTCTAAGAGTTGAGTTCTATGGTCATTCAACTAATAGTTACTATCATAGAAAGTTACTTTCTTTGTTGAAGAAAATTGGAATCAAGAAAGAAAGATGATTTTCTAAGATAATAGTAATTATGAGTTGAGTGACCATATTAGAAATCAACCCCAAAATTATTAATTAACACCAAAAAAAAATTTATATTCCAACAATAGAAGCACTTTCCTTTTAATCTGAAAGCTTCTGAATTTCTTGGTCAATTATGCTGCAGCATTTTGAGGCATTTGTGCACGAGCACTTTGGTCACCGATGGAAAAACATTTTGTTGGCTTGTAAGGCGTACATGGATGGAGCACCAATTGGTTCCGCATTTCAACCCAAGAACCAGGACCAAGAACCAATCAAAGGAAGCTCTACGGGATTCAAGATTATGCTTGGCAAGCTTTACCCTAAACTCGTGGAGGCATTTTCTGACAAAGGTATCGATTGCAGTCAGTTGTCCGATTAAGAGTAAGCTATGCACCTGTGTAATAAAAACTTTACCAATATGTCTACAATTTCAGTATTTGAACTGGCCCTGATGTGGCTGTTGCTGTGTTAATTTAAAGTGTGCAGATGTGTGCTCTGTGTGTGAGAGAGTGGGGGGGGGGGGGGGGGGGACCTATTTGAACCATAATTGTGTACATATGCATTGCAATTGTATATTAGATTGAATAAATGGTTGAACCTTGTGATTAATGTTTACTATGTTCTCCAGTTGTTTTGAACTTGTTGTCTCAGACATGAGGTAGGTTGTTTACATCACATCCCTTGGAGTGCGGTCTTTCCTCGGACCCTGCTAACGCCGGATGCTTTATGCATAGGACTTCCCTTTTTACTCCTAGTCAGTTGTCACAACTCACAAGAGTGGTTGAGAACTCCTAAGCACTTTTCTACTCTCTTTTGTTCCCCTTGTAAATGTTGATATTTAAATAGATCTCGTCACATGTTGGCAAATGGCAATAGTGACATACAATACAATTTTAATGACATTATTTTCCTACTGCAATTTTATAACATACTTTTAAAGCTATACAAAATTGTGTTTCATAATATTTTTTATGTGAATTTTATTTCACATGAGTACTCTAATTTACATCAAGATTATTTGAAGTAATAAATAAGACGTTACTGAGTTCTGATTTTCTTATAACTTGCAATTCTAAACGAAACTATTAAAAGAACGTTTATTGCATGCCAATTTACTTCAAAATTTGGTGGATAGCTTTATGTTACGTTATCGTTGAAATACAAATAAAAATAGATTTATTCTTTATCTCTTTTAATCTTTCAACTATATCTAACCTTCTTATTTCCATTTCTACTAGTATAGTTTTAATCGTAACTAATTTAACCATAATAAGTACTCGTCAATTGAGATAAGGAATCACAAAATATCTTTTCCTTAAAAATTGTTCATAATTTACCTCATATATTAACAGTCAAGCACAATGAATACTTCTCGTCTACTTTTTAAACGAAACGTGAAAAAATATTTTGAAACAAAAAATATCTGTTTAAAAAAATTAGGTGTTAAAGTTCTCTGGATCTCACACTTCTCCCTACACAAACGTAAAGATGTTATAATAATACAAAAGACTATGTCAAATGACATGTCTAATATAAGCACAATGATGAAATTATATGCTCTTTCCGTCTTTCTTTCTTTTTTATGGACAATAGAGTATCTTGCTATATTATCTTACTGGAAACTGGATCCTTCCATCTGTATAAATATCAAATAATGAGCACTTTAGTATATACGGAAAAAAAAACCTAATTGTCTTTTATTTACTATCAAATTCAAAAATTCACAATAGAATTTTAGAATTTAATGCCAAAAAAGAAAAAGAAAAAGAAGCAAATCAACAACTATAATATAGAACCAAAAAAAAATCCAAAAGGGGAGACAAAAAGGAAAAAGAATTACGTGTAGTACTTTTCTGCTATATATATTGATCAGCCGTTGAAGTTTGTACAGTATGCTCTTTGAGCACCCCATAACAATGGAGAATTCGTCAGCTCCATCTTCATTACAAAACCCTAGTTCAAGATTCAAACTTTCTATGTTTCCAAGAACCCCATTTCTCAAATTCCAATATGGTCATCTTATTCTCTTAATTTTCGTCCTTGCCCTTAACTCCTCCGTTATCGGTGGAGTTTCATATCCACCTGAATTTCCTCAGATCCCATACCCACAATACTGCAACGAAGTCATTCCCAGTACCCCTTTGGCCCAAACTTTAACCCCTTTTAACGCTACATCGTTTTTCCTCACTCTTACCAACGCGTACATACACGCGCCGGCGGATAATGCCGGGAAATTCAAGCCGAAAACCCTTAATTTCTACACAGAGAATGTTTATCCGACCCAAAATGGTAAAATATTTAAACTTGAGGGTGGTATAAGGTTTGCAGGAAGAATTGGTCCGGAGTTTTTCGGTGAATTTATACACCGGCGGCAACTCCGGCTAGTTTATCACCGTCCACCGAGGTTTCCTACCAGAGGCTTCGGGAATTCAAGGGAGTTTCGGGTTTCCGGTTTCTGGGATTCGAGTACTGGAAAGCTTTGTATGGTCGGATCAGGTTTGAAGAGTTTAAGTTCTATTAATGTTGTTCTTAAGTTGAATTATTTGAATTCATCTGATATTTTGCATAGTGTGGTTAATGGTACATTGCAAAGGATTGATGTGAATGATAAAGATGTATATACTAAGCCTGTTGAAATACTCGGTATGTCTTTGAGGAATTATGTTTATACTTTGATTGATAAAGAGGTTGAGAATAGTGGTTTTAGTGAATATGGTGATTGGTCTAATGTTTCTCTGGGAATAGACCAGGATAGTAGCTTGTGTGCAGTTATTAGTCGTGCTGGGACTATGGAAATGATGTATTTGGGGAATTGTAGCAATGGGAATTGCGATTTTCTTGGTGGTAATTTGTCAAATTTTAGGCCGACCTTGATGTGGTTTAATGAGATTGAGTGTGAGGATAATGGAAGAGGGAGGTTCTTGTTAGGTTTTGGTGATGGTGTGCACACCCGGCCAACTTATTTGATAAATCAAACATTAGTTGCTGAAGGGAAGTGGAATGAGAAGACAAAAACAGTTGACATGATTGGTTGCCGGATTTCCAATGGAAGTGATGCAGCTGAAAAGTGTACTGTTGGGGATTGTGCTATGAGGCTGAGTTTGAGGTTGCCTAAGCAATGGACCTTGAAGGAGAGGAGTGTTGTTGCTGGGGAGATTTGGAAAAGAAAAGACTCAAATGAGTCAGGTAATTATGGTAAAGTGGCCTTGCACAGTGTAAGAAATCTGGTTAACAGAATTGATGGATTGACATATGAGTATACTGTGATTGATAATGTGACGAGGTCTTGTGCCAAGGCACTGACCTATAAAGGGAAGGGAGGGAAGTATCCCGATGTACATTCATCTGATATGAGATTTGATATGACTGTGAGGAACAGGAAAAAAACAGATATTTTCAGTTATTCATCTCCATTGTCTGTGGGGAATAAGTTTTATCGGTATGTATCTGGTTCTTCTGTTCAAGTGAATGACAATCAAAGCGCTGTGGTCAACATAAGCTATGTGCTGCACTTTGTTGCTCCATCTCAGTTCTTGTACAGTGATGAGCATACTCCTTTGACAACTGAAATTTCTGCTGAAGGTTTATATGATTCGAAGAGTGGACATCTTTGCATGGTTGGCTGTATGTATTTTTCATCACGTCATGGGATTTTACAGAGAAATTCTTTGTTAGACTGTGAAATTCTAGTTAATATTCAGTATCCACCTTTGAATGCTAAAGTTGCCCGTGGTGTTAGAGGCACCATTGAGAGCCTGAGAAAAAAGTCTGATCCTCTTTACTTTGAACCCTTGGAACTTATATCAAATTCCGTCTACATTGACCAAGCCAAAAATTCCATGTGGAGAATGGATCTGGAAATGACCATGGTTCTAATTTCCTATACACTTGCATGCATCTTTGTGGGTCTGCAGCTATTTTATGTGAAAAAAAACCCAAGTGTGCTTTCGTTTATCTCTGTTGTCATGCTAGTTGTACTCACACTGGCACACATGATCCCTCTGTTGCTGAACTTTGAAGCTCTATTCTTGGTCAACCGGGAGAAGCAGAATGTTTACTTTGGTAGTGATGGATGGCTTGAAGTAAATGAGATTTTAATTAGAATCATGACGATGATAGCATTCTTGTTGGAATTCCGTCTTCTTCAACTCACATGGTCTGCAAGAGCAGGTGATCAGAGCCCCAAAAATTACTGGATATCTGATAAAAAGGTTCTGTATTTGTCTTTGCCAATGTATATTTGTGGTGGGTTGATTGCTTATTTTATCCATCTTTCAAGAAATCCTCACCAGTTGAAGCTTCAATTGTCGCCTCGTTTTCATTATCAACAGCGAACTTTCTGGGTTGAGCTTAAATCATATGCTGGTTTGATCTTGGATGGCTTCTTGCTTCCTCAGATTATGTTCAATTTATTCTGTAACACCACTGAGAGGGCTCTCACCCCTGGTTTCTATATAGGAACTACCCTTGTGCGCCTAATGCCACATGTATATGATCTTTACAGAACTCACAGCAATGCGTGGTCGTATGATTACATTTATGGAAACCCAAAAATGGATTACTACTCCACTGCTTGGGACATCATTATCTGTTGTGGGGGCCTGCTGCTTGCTGTTCTCGTTTTCTTGCAGCAGAGATTTGGGGGCCGTTGTTTTCTTCCCAGAAGATATAGAGATAGCTCCGCGTATGAGAAAGTTCCCGTAGTCAGCACTGAGTCAATTACAGAAGCATAAACTGTCAGCAGATATTTTATCCTTGATTTCTGAAGAAACTTTCATTCCTTCTGTCACTAGTTTCATTAGCTTCCAACACTGGCTATTTATACGTCAAAGATAAGTATTTACTTTAAGCCTGCTAAAGAAGGATACATCTGGCAAATACTCTCTAAGTTTCTATACATTGTTAGTCAACTCTTCTTTCAGACACTATCACTATGAATATTTTGAATCTAAGTGGGACTTGTTCATATAGAATACGAATCTTGTGGAATCTGTCTATGCTTTCTGATTTGGCCCTCATATTGTCATTTAAATTTTCTTCCCTTAAACAAAATTCTCAGTTTACTTTGCTAGTGAGCTCATTTGTTGTCTTGGCCTTACTGAGATAATCATAACATTCTGTGACCTTGTATGTTTCGCCTCAGATGAATCAATAGGTTTCTCCAGTACACAGCAGTCAGGCTCATCACATAACAGGAATAAACTGAACTAAATAGTTGTTTTTGTAAGAGATTAGATGACCATTCTTCTCCTTCACAGGTGCTTTGGACTGAGCTGGAGAAGGGAAGGATGTGTTTGAGAGGTTGATTACTTAGAAAATATAAGTGCAAGTGAGTAGATTTTACCCCACTTTAATAGTTAGCATCCAAATTGTCTCTGGTATGTCTGCCGTTTTCTGAACTGGAGGAAGCCTCTATTTTGCTAGCCAGCTAACATTTGCACGTACCGTTCTCTTTACTACTGAATTTTGATCAATTAGATGTAGAAAGATCTAAACTAAATTTATCTGTTCCTGCAGAACTAGGGAACATCTCAAAAGTAATTTTTTTCATGCCAATATAATTTAAGACGACGAAGCAACTAATCTGGCTCACTGAGTGAATTGAGTTACATCAGTCAAATTAATTACCCTCCCCCAAAAAAATAGAGAATAAACAAACAGCTGCAAGCACAGTAGCCAAACCATAGTTGGTGAACGGTCCACTGTAGTCCATTAGCCCATTAAAAATACGCATTATTGTGTTATTATCAGAAGCGAATATGCCATTTACATGCGGCCATATATATACATTACTACAAAATTGGAATCATGGGTACCATCTAACCATGACACCTGAACCTATCGATTACTAACTAAGATTAAAACTAAGAAGAAAGCCCCAAACTGCTCCACATCCGCTTTAGTTAAACTGGTGCAAACCTGCAATGTTATAAGTGGTAATTGAATTACATCAGGCTTCAGTAGTTGCAATTTTCCTAAACAAAATGGCAAATTGTTGCACATAAATAGAAACCCTTCATGGTTATTGGTGTCCACTTGCTGAGAAGAATCAGCGGTGAATTTTTTTAAGTGCGTGCTGTGTTTTCCACATGTAGATCAGCTGATTGAAGAAGAAAGATGGTAGTACAGAAAAGTTTATTAAGAGCGAAAAGGGGAAAAGTTAGGTCCGGAGATGTTTCAACTTACAAAATTTGTAGCTTCAGGTAATAAATGGACAACAAAATGGTCCATTAATTACACACGACTGCAGGGGAATAATTACACACGACTGCAGGAGAAACCAGAAAACTTAACGAGTTACATGTTTAGTATTTTTTTAGAGGTAAGATGGAGTACTAATGTCGACATCATAAGATAGAAGATGCAGAAACATTCCGGACCTATAGCAACCAATGAGTGTGTAACCAATTGGTAAGACATCTGTTTCATCAACAGCTTTCAATAATTTGAATCATCTACCCAAAGCTTTTGAGTCTAGGTTGATTCTGTTTCTTTGCCAAAGAGAATATAGTGCAGGGTGAGAGTCTACAGTCGACTCAACTTTTAAATCATATTATAAGCTGAGGAAGCTGGAATTGGAAGAGCTGAGATAATCTCCATTGAATTGGAAACAGTATGAACTAATGAAAGTCAGGTTCAGGAATGGCCAGATTAGCAGTCACAACTAAGGGTGGGCAGATATTCTTGAAACAAAGGTACATCATGTTCTGACAAATGCATTTGGAAATAGAAGCCCAGAAAAGATGGTAGAACAATAAATTATTAAGTAGTATCCTCAAACTTTCAAGCTAACTGAGAGGTTGTTGAGTGTCATTGTGTCAAAGTTGCTACCTCTTGATGGCATTATCATCAAGCAAAGAATGACTTGAACATTAGGAGCTGATCAGTCAGATCAAAAATTTTAGCCGTCAATGTAGAAATTTAGACCATCCTCCCTCACAGCCAACAGAAAAATAACATAACCCAAAATTACCCATATATAAACCCAAAAATAAATAAAGCAATAACCATACAGTTGTAAGTTGCAAGGAGAATACACAAAAAAAGTAGTATTAACCTTGTCGACTTGGTAGACTGAAGGACGAGAGTGTACCCAGGCTGAGTAGAAGGCACAAAATCAAATTCCTCATCCAAGAGCCCACGAAAAATGAAGGAGCTTATCAGGAAACACAGCCTATATAATCTACCCAAAAAATAGATGAACATGCCTCTGAAATTAAGTTACTCGTTCCTGCAATCAACAGAAAAGTTAACTAAAACATGCATGATCATTGAAAATCATAATCTCAAGCATTGAAATATATTGATAAGAGAAACAGCACATGATCTTTGAACGTATGACCTATTCAGGTGTACCAAAGGATTTAATTGATGTACTTAGCCACCAGCACTGAAGATGTGTTGCATCTGGACATATACAAAAAGGAAAAACTTAGCTCCTAAACAGTAAGAATCTGACTATTTCTAACATTTTCTCAGCTTGGTGTGCATCATATATTTGGCACCACAAAGCCTGTGATGCCTAATTCTTTTACCTCAAATCAGAGTTCATGGAATTATATCTCTTTAGGTCCTTAATCATACCCCACCATCCTGGGACCTTCCATCCCTTCCCAGAATCTCCGATTTTTTTCTTTTGTGGTGAGAAGGGTGAAGATTCTACAGTTATTTTCGAACAAGCGGGGATAATTACTAAAAGAGTATTGTGACACCATATTGTAAATTCCTTACTTAAAATACTCTCTTTTTGGTATATCAAATACATAATTTAGATGTGAAAAATCTGTCCTCTAAAAAGGGAAATGTTGAATGAATTAATCATAAATTATGAGATTTGAAAATCTTTTCGCCTTCGAAAGAAGATATTAATCTTAGAGAAAATGGAATTTCCACAGTAAATGCAAATCCCTCTACAAGTAATAATTTTAGCCATCTTACAAAAGCTTTGAAAAGATTGGGAGGTTTGAGGATGGGGGTTCCATTAACAGGATACAGATGTTATAAGCATCAACATTTTGCTTCGCTATATACAGCAGAAAACATGTCAGGGAAGGCGTTATTCAAATCATTAAGAAAGAAATGTGATTAAAAGAAGAAACAAAGGGTAAACTAAAATGTGCCCCCCCCCCCTTTTTTTGCTTTGCTATATACAGCAGAAAACATGTCAGGGCAGGCGTTATTCAAATCATTAAGAAAGAAATGTGATTAAAAGGAAGAAAAAAAGGGTAAACTAAATGTGCCCCCCCCCCCCCAAATTCCAATTTATGTGAATCTGTTCGACTAGGCAAGTGAATTAAAAGAAATAAGACTGTGGTCAAGCATGTCATGATATTTGTGTAGCTATAAAATCATTCCATTAAGGATAACACAGAAAGTTTAAAGACTGTTTCAGAAATATAAATAGGTCATTCTCTTTGGAAGCTGGAACATACTAGAAAGGAAATAGTGTCACATAAGATGAAATAGAAGGAGAAGTACTTTATCTGCATGTAATACTCTTGAAATGCAAAGACTTCCTAACCTCATTAGCATTCATCTTAGTCTGTTTCACTAAAAAAACATTTAAGCCAAACAAATATAAAGGTAGCAAACATATTCTCAATAGATCTGTTTCTAACCAGCACTATCCAGAACTATTAAATCTTTGCCAAGAAAGCACTGCAGATTAATCAGTCCAAAACAGCCTAACAAGCAGTGGACAAAATGGCAAAAGTAAGAACGTCTGCTTTTTTTTCTTGGTTCTTTCTTTAAGTAATTCAGACAGTTCCATCATGTGCACGAATGAACTCTTTGTCGTAGATATCATGTTGCTGGCCTCATAAACAACAGTGCACTATAGCCCTCTCATACAGAAAGATTATTGTCACCTTTGAATATAGAAAAGGTTAATTAAATTTGATTTCATCTAAGACACTTTGAATTTAAAGAAGGTTAATTGAATCGGACCACTATAAATTTGGACAAAAAACCAAGTCATTAACTACTTTAAAAAGTACCAACAGCTATATGTAGCATGTGAATTAAAACCTACACTCCCAATCATATGATAAATAGAAAAAATAACCATCTAAAATTAGAGCATCACCTCACATTATGAAGTTTTTCCTGTGAGGATACGAGAAATCTGAAGGCCCCTGCTGAAAGCTTCATTAAATAATATCCTTGTCTGCATGGATTGAAAACCAGGCATCCATGACAGAAATGCCAGAGGAGCCATAACAATTAACCCAAGCATCATGTCATATAACCGAGCCAAGGACACAACAGTGCTCCAAACCAAAGTAGACTGCAAAAAGGGCCGGAGCACTAGGGCAATTTGGATTATGCCCCATCCAGTTGGAATAAACGCCAACAAACTTGTGATCAAGTCAACCAGCGTAAACAGCGTGAACCTCAACAATATAACAATCACCAATACCGTGACCAGAATGACAAGCAACTGCACCAGTCGATAATATATGTGCTTCTTCATCGCATATTTATCCTTTGCATATGCAATGGCAATGTAAATTGCCACAGCGGCGACCATAATAATCCAAGACAGCAAGTAAACACCAATACTGGTTTTACCACCAGCAATGCGTAATTGATACACAATTCCATATTGAAAGAAGAAGAAACGGAGATCTAAAATAATCTCAAGCAATTTTCCCCAGAGACCAGTAGTTCTCAAGTGGTCCTGTTCTTCATACCACCATGTCTCCCAACTTTGATCTGCTCTTACAAAAACTCCTCGATTGTACCAAATCCAATGCATGAAATCATCAAAGTCATACACAGTGTTTAACCAGTCAAACCCAGAGGGATTGAACACAAAGGGAGATGTTATCCATGACACAACAAGGAACCAACTTGATATAGTCATAGCTATATACACAAAGGTATCCTTAGTCAAGGGACTATGTGAAGCATACACAATCAGGATTACTCCAAGTTCGATTGCTTTGACAAAGTGGCTGCGAGCATATAGCCGATAGTTCTCACCAAAGCTCTTGCGCTGCACAACAAAACCACGCCCAGTTGCTCGGTATTTCGCTCCGCCATGCAGAATGGTCCTACCAAAGAAATGTGCACGGGTTCCCATTGAGTATGTGAAAAATAGTGAGGCAAGCTGCAGTTGCATAGTTATAAAATCCCAGACTGCTGGAAGGAAACCATGTTCCAAAGAGTTTTCCACAATCATAGGGAGGGCAGTGAACACACCAAGCTGGATAACAAACTGCTGATTCAAAATTGAACCAAGTGCTTTGTTGCTGCTGGCATTTTTTCTGGCGTGCTCCTCAACACCACTGAGTGCAAGATAAAGGCGCCCCCACAAAAACATATAGACCATTACCACCACTATCATGTTGTTGAAGAAAAAGCCAACAGTTGTGTAGAAGAATGAAAGCATGCGAAAGAAATCTAGTCTATGACCCAACCTGTACACGTCTCTGCTCAAAACTTGTTCACCATTACCACTAGCAACCTTAGCCTCAAACATGGCGATCTGATTCAATCCAACATCCCTTCCCTTACCCACTTGTATGTATTCATGGTGGGTAACATTGCCACCTCGCAAGGTACAATTGAATCCAGCAAATATATCCTCACTTATATTAATCACCTTGGAAGCCTTGCTGATGCCACCTCTGGACAAGAACCAAAACCTATCAAAGACATCTGGATGACCATAGTGCATCCGTACCTTGAGAGGATCGGCAAGAACGCGTTGTCCCAGAGTCACAAAACTTGTCTCCTGAGCAGACATGAACCAAGCAAGAGATGACACAGAACCAGTAAAGATATTTTCACGAACTCCCAGAATGGTGGGCTTCCTTATACCATAATTCTCCTTGAATTCCTCCAATAGATTCCGCATCTTAAGTGCCTCTTCAAAGTAATTGTCTTGATTCATGTCTATGGTCTGAACTGCATCACCTCTGGTGAAAATAATGGCATGGTTCTGATTCTCCGGCTTACCCTCCCCAAGTTTCAGAGGACCAGGCAACTTTATGCGATAAATTTCCACTTCTTCCTTCAGTTGTTGATCATACTTCACTAGAACAGAAAAGTATTCTACTTCATTTCTGCCCAAGTAAACCTCATCTACATATGCAATTCGAAGAGCCTCGTTATGCTTCATCAAATTTAGGATCTCCTCAGCACGTGGATCACGCCTCTTCTTCTGAGAACCATACACCTGGCATGTCACCACATAAGTGAATTTCATTAGAGCAGCACCAAACTCGTGTCCTTTGAAAAGAAGGGTGACACTGCTACTCGATCTGTGAAGATTTCGAGGTGTTTGTAACATGGCAGAGCCAACCCCATTCAAGTGATTATTTTGGTTCAATGAACCAAGTGAACCAATTTCTTGTGAGCCATGCCTTATATCAACCTCTGAAGCAGAATCAAGGAAGGAAAGCATCTTGAGAGCCTTGTAATAATACATCATGCCTCTTACAGTACGGGACAGAGTCTGCCCCCTGTACGACGCCCACTGACGAATCTCCCTTGTTTTGGTGTCCCATATCTCTTTCTCATCCTGCACTCCTTCTGTACGCATCCGTTCCATGAAATTCTCCCACTCATCATCATAAATCCTCTGCAGATAAAATATGGTGGATACTCCATCTTCATTTGGACTCCTAAGACTTTCTTTGCCAAACAGAACTTCCTCATCATAATAAGGGGTCAAGACGCTAAAGGCCATCATCTTCTCTACCTGGGGAGCTCTTGGCATATTCATAAAAAGAGAGTTACTGAAGAAAGCAACACGCCGTCTTGCTTCCTTATTTCTTGGAACATTGTGCATTGAATCTCTGGAAGTAAGAATTGTCTGCAAACGGCGCAGCTGCCTATAGAAGAAAGCATCTTGGATATCAGGAAACTCAATCGCATTTTCAAAAAGAAGCCCCTGGTTGGTATCTGGATTTGAAGGAGCAAGACCTTCCTGCATCAGTTGTTCTATTCTCTTCTTCACCCTTGGAAATTCCCGAACTGAAACCTCATACAAGGCCTGTAATACATTGACCATATCACGCAAATCCGGCTCTGGCCTGAGCAAAATCTCAATAAGAGACACTAATTTTTCATGAATGCGTGGCAAGAGGGTCATCTTGTAGGCTTTAGTAAACTTTTCAAAATGAATGTGATCATCAATATCATGGAAAAGTGCAGTGACTATTGAATGCTCTTCAGTGTTGTGTTTTATGATCTCTAGTAGCAAGTATTTGATGCTGTCATAAGCCTCAATCACTGCACACCTCCTATACTCATTCTTGCATATCCTAAACCAAACCCATCTATCAGGTGCATCTGCCAGCTCGCTTGCATGGCTGAGAGCAAGAAGCAACTCGTTGCACAAGAGAAAACACGGCCAACGAATAACCTTAATATCCCAACAGTTCGGTGGCAACTCCATCAGCTCCAGCTCATGATCACTCACGAGGTCTTCCTCCCTCAGAGTTATGATGATCTCATTCCATATCAAGGCAAACCTAGTTGCGTCCACCTGGCTCGATTCAATCTTCTTGTATGGCTGTCCAAGGCCATATCTTAACTTAATCCGATGTATTGCATTCCGAAGCTTGTGAACCAGGGTGGCCTTAGCATCGATAGTCTGATTCTCGGGCATCAGATTGAACTGCAATGCACTTGCAAAGAACTGGAATCTGAGTCTGAGCTGTTTAATGTTCCTAATTTCACCTAAATGTGAGAACAACCCAATTGTTCCTCCTACAATAGAGGAATATATAGTGTACCAGATCTGCAGGTCAACTAGATAAATAAGAACAATTGGAATCCATAACAAAACAGCAGCTAGCTCATTCGTGCTACCAAAAAATTCATGCCACTTGTACTTCACATTATTCAAATTCAAAAGAGCCCGTGTAGGACCAAGTAGCGGCCTTATTTGAAAGAAATAACTGAAGATAAATTTAGACGCCAATACTGCAATCCAGAACAATGTGTACTTTATGTTATTAATAAGCCCTTCTCTGAGTCCGCGACCCACAAAAATCCTGGTGTGGAACCACCATGTTAGTAAGTAAAATACTGGCCAGTCTGTATTTTCAATCGCATTTCGTATCCATGGGAGAATGAAAAGAACAAGAGCTAACAACTCTGGGATGATAAACACCATAGCAACCTTAAGAAATGTGAAGATCCTTTGGTTAGCCTCGTATGACCACCTCCTATCAGAATTCTTCTGGATCCAAATTCTTGCATAGAACACCCCAAACACAACTGCCCATGTCACAGCAACTACACTTTTCAAGACCATCCTGACACCTATCCACATTGTATCCCTGGTAACTAAACTATACTGAGTTCCAGCATCAAGGATTGACTGAATAAATCTCAAACCAGCCCATGTTATGAAGATGGTAAGCAACTGCACTTGCACATCCCTCCTTTCCAAAGCCTGCCATGGATAATCTGTACCTTGCCAAGCAACAATAACAGCAGCCTGAAAGAATAGTATCAACAACACCCACAACCTATCAAAGCTCCTAAAAATATTCCAGAAGGTCCTCTGCTCCACATACCCTGTCTTACCAACTCTCCTACCTACAGTAGTATCCAGAAAAGCACTTGACAAGTCAAGTGGCCATTTCAGCCTCCTAAAACACTTCCTACTCCAAAAGTACTCATTAATATCATCATAATTCCTCCAAGCTGAATGAGGGGCAGTGCCATTTCTACTCCTCTCAACTTCACCTTTAATTGTCGCATAAATGGGAGTGACAACTTTATCCAAGAAACCAAATTGTTTACAAGTATAAGGAACAAAAGGGTGTCCAGTATTCTCATCAATGTGACCATCAAGAATGTAATTTAGTTCCATAGCCATATGGTGATATATATAACATAAACATTCAGGAGCAAAACGGAGATTTGCAGCCTCACCCCAAATCAATAAATACAGACATACATACAAGAGTTCACGACGAGAAATTTCTGGATTCTGGCGTCTTGGTAGTCGAACCTGAGACTTCTTCCCAAGATATGAACACCAAGATGAGTAATTCTTCAATAGCTTCCGACGGAACTGCCGGAGGACACCATAGTCAAGGCGGTCCGGGGCGGCAGGCTGTGGTTGAAGGCGCATTTGAGAGTTAGCCAAATGGAGAACCAAGTTTTCCCTCTGATTCTTCACGTTATCATCTTGGAACCCAAAGAAGAGTCCAAGCCAGTCCATGAGGTCCATGGTGTCACGCCATGGCATGAACGGCGGCAGCCGGAGATCTCCGACGGCGCGTAGAGCAGCTGAAGCAGCACGCACTTCTGGGTATCTCAGAGAAGGGTGGTCAGCCAACAAATTATTGATGGGTATAATGTTGAATGGCTCGTAATAGGGTTGCTGCTGCACCGGCGGCCCGTGATCGGAACCACGACCGCGCGTGAACGGTGGCCTTTGCCGGATATTCATTGCATTTGCTTCTACAGCAGGTTTACACTAATGGATAACTCTCCAAAAACCTTTTTCTCCCAAAATTTCAAACCGCAAAGTTGCCACTTGCAAACAAGAAAACACATGTATGTGCATATACTATAATAAAATAAAGCAACGGGTATATTCGAATTTTGCATAGGGGGGTAGTTGGCGGGGGTAAGGGGTTAAAGGGAATCAACTATGTAACTTTAATGGAGTAAAAGGTGAGACTTTTAATGAGGAAAACGGAGGGACTTCTTGGGAGTTACAGAAAAGGGAATGTAGTGACGTATACCACGCGCCAACAACCGCGGCTGGGGAAGTTTTGTGTACGACGAAAGTTGAAAGTTGCAGCTTTCTATGAGAAATCTACGAGACAAGACACGTAGCTTGTGTGGATTAAAATATTTTTAATCAGTTTATATATTGAAAATTACTTATAAATTAAAAAAAAAAAAGTGCTTAAAATAAGTTTATTTAAATAAATTTAATTATTTATTGGAATTTATTTTGAGTATAAAATAATTTTAAATTAATTAGCCAAATATTCAAAAAAAATTAAAAATAACTTATAATTCAAACGGCCTCTAAGGCCATTCAAATCAAGTCCTATAGGGATAAGAGCAAATCTTAAATATTAAAATTAAAATAAGATAAAAAGACCTAGATTGAATTATAAAATATAGAAAAATGAATTGGGGCATAATTTCTTTTAAATTAAAAGAGGGTGTCGATAATATCAAAAGACTGTACAAATTATTTATAAGAAATCAATAATTCACTTTATAAAGCTACCTATTTTTCATCACATTGGAAGCAAATTCCAGCTTCCATTTTGAATATCCATATATGAGTAAATGACAAAACATCCTAGTGTGAATATCCATTTAAATACAGATTTTTTTCTGAATAAACTTGCAATTAAGCAGATGGTTTTTAAAAAACTTCCTCGAATTTGTATATAATTTTTTAGTTGAGTTCGGTTAATTATTCATTTTTTTAATAAAATTAAGCCCAAATAAAAGTAATTTATTTAATTAACTTTTATCCCAATTGTAAATACCACCCTTTGCATTTTCTTGGGTTGTATGCCTATGGTAAAATTAGTTCATAAAATTATAACTTTTTCAATTTATTTAAGTTTGGATAAATTAATAATTTACTTATTTTATTAATTTAGTTTATTTTAATTTGCTTAATTCACTTTATTTTAAAATTTTATTGATATGAAAAAATTTATCTACATATTTTTATTTGATAGTTGCTTATAGTCATAATACAGTAAAGAAAATATTAGGTATTTAAATAAAAAAAAATTAATAAAAATTGAACAAGTGGATTGTATTTCAATTTTTTAGTTCATTTCATTTTAATTCAAATAACTTTTAGATTAACCAGCTTATTTATTACTCCATCTATTTTAACATGTCAAAATTCAATCTAAACAGTCCATTTGACACCCGGCGGTGTATTACTATGTGGTAACTTAGATGACGCGCCAGTAACAGCGAGTGGGGGAGACGTGGATAGTACGTAAGTTGAAAGTTGATGTGGATCCTACTAGACAACAAATACATGGAAAAGTAATGGCGATGAGTACAAATGTTTCCATCATTAATTAGGTATTAATTAATCCACCTATTTATATTAATTTTGGTAAATATTCGATTGAATAATAGTATTAATCCACAATATGATGCGAGATATTGTGTCTTCTAAAAATAATTTTTCTATCTTTATAAAATAATAATAAAATTTGTATTTACTAAAAAAAATTTAAATAATACTTAATGAAATTTCAATATATGTTATTGTTGTTTTAGGATGTGAAATATTTGTGGTAAGTAACAAGTGGAGTAGAGTAGTGTGCTTTCCGTGAAGTAATTATAATTGATGATTGAGAATCTGAACACAAAAATAAAGTGCTTTCTACTGGCAAAAGGAATCTAAAATACACATCATGGTAATCAATATTTGACAATATTAGCTGTCAGTATAAATCTAGTGATAAAAAATAAAAGGAGTATTAAAAAAATAGATAAAGTGAATGTCCATATAATTTATTTTTATTATAGTGAATAATATTTTTATTGTAGATGAACAGTAAAATTATGATAAATTCATGCGTTTTTTTTTATATTGTAGCTTGCCCTTTTTTTGTAAAAATTTACCTATAAAAAGGCTTTAAAACTCTGCAATGAAACATACTCTCAATTCTCTAATTGTTTTCTGTTTCTCTTACTATCTCTCATTCTTATTAATTTACTAAATTAGTTTGTTTTATAACTCGTTATCAGCACAAAACTTTAATTTTCTTCAGACAAATTAACTTTTATATCAGATATATAAACTAAAGAAATTTAATTTTAGTTATTTTTGTTATTTCTAAATTAATTTTTATCTCAGTTTTTATTATGTCAAATTTATCAAAATTTGAGTTTGTGTCACTTGACATTACCGAAAAAAATTATTTGTCATGGATCCTTTATGCTAAAATTCACCTTGACACTAAAGGTTTTGGTGATACTATTAAACAAGAAAATAAAGATTCTATTCGGGATAAAGTTGTTAGTTTTTCAATTTCTTAAAGTTTCTTCAGTTGTTAGTTTTTTACATTCTTATAATGTATCAATTTTTTTATGAAGAATATAGAAATTCTCTACTCATCAGTTGGATCCAAAATCATATATGTCTTATTGATAGTGTCACACCACACATTATTTTAAGAGATAAAAAATATTTCTCTTGTTTGATTATGAAAGAAGCTAATGTTAATATAATATCTAATAGCACAACATTAATTGAAGGATCCGAAAATGCTAAAGTTGTATTTGTCGGAGGAATAAATTTAACAATTAATGAAGCATTATATTGTTGTAAGTCTCAAAGAAACTTATTAAGTTTCAAAGACATTCGTCAAAATGGTTATCATATTGAGACTACAAATGATGAAAAGAATGAATATCCTTACATTACTACAATGATTTCGGACAAAAAAATTATAATTGAAAAGTTACCCGCTCTTTAATCCGTCTTATACTTCACAAATATTAGCATAGTTGAAACACATGTCATAGTAAACTAACTAAAATAATTTTATTATTTAGCATGACCGGTTGGGTCATTCCGGTTCTAATATGATACGCAAAATAATTGAGAGTTCACATGAACACTCTTTGAAGAACCAAAAGATTCTTCAATTTAAAGAATTCGTTTGTGTTGCATGTTCTCAAGGCAAATTGACTATTAGACCATCAGTAATCAAAGTGGTAATTGAATCCCCAATATTTTTGGAGCATATATAGGGTGATATATATGGGCTCATTCACCCATCATGTGGATCATTTAAATATTATATGATTTTAATAGATGCATATATAAGATAATCACGTGTGTGCTTATTATCAACTCGTAATATGACATTTGTGAGATTGCTTGCTCAAATAATTAAGTTAAGAGCATAATTTTGAGATTATGCAATAAAGACAATTCGTCTTGATAATGTTGGTGAGTTCACATCGTAGGCATTTGCTGATTATTGTTTGTCCACTGGGATAACAGTTGAGCATCCGGTTGCTCATATTCGTACTTAAAATGGTTTAGTGGAATCATTGATTAAACGTCTTCAATTAATTGTTAGACCAATGCTTATGAGGACAAAACTTTCCATTTTATTATGGGGTCATGCTATTTTGCATGCAGCAAATCTTGTGCGAATCAGACCCACAAGTTATCATAAAGTCTCCCCATTACAATTAGTTTTTGGTCAAGAGCCGAATATTTTTCATCTTAGAATATTTGGATGTGCATTATATATTCCAATTGTCCACCACAACACATAAAGATGGGACCCCAAAGAAGATTGGGGATATATGTTGGATATGAATCTCCTTCTATCATAAAATATTTAGAACCTATGACTGAAGATTTATTTACTGCAAGATTTGTTGATTGTCATTTTGATGAATCAGTATACCCAGCATTAGGAGGAGAAAATAAGCAATTGAAAAAAGAAATAGATTGGAATGCATTATCATTATCTCATTTAGATCCTCATACAAATACATATGAACTGGAAGTTCAAAAGATAATTCATTTGCAAAATATTGCAAATCAACTGTCAGATGGACCTATCAAGAGATACTAAATTTGCTAGTTTGTTTTATAACAAGGAGCCTTTTGTTCTCCTTTTTCAAATTGGGAAAGGGGTCAAATTCCCCCTCGTGATTATGAAACTATTCAAATTTGCTCCTAAATTATGTATCAAATTTGTCTCCAAACTTTGATAAACATGGTTACCATTCAACTTGTCTTGCTCATACCCATCGTATATAACGCTTAAAACCTTCATCGTTATTGTCTTTATTTTTCAAGATTAAATTAATCATTAATGCTTTTCAAATCACCAATAATAACGTTTGAGCTTCATCGACCTCCTAATGCTAAATCAAACCTCTAGGCTATATATACAGAATTTAACTTCTAATTTATTTGCAGTAACAAATCTTGACAGCCGGTTATTTTGGTGTATTAGAAATGAAGGCGTGAGAAAAGTTATCCGAATTAGTGGAGGAGGGAGTTGCGCTGAATTTTTTTATCTTCTTTTAGTGAGATTTAAATTTGAAATAATAGTCCTCCATTTCTTTTTTATTTGTTAAATTAGAAAATATTTGATAAATAAATAAAAACGAAGAGAGTACTACATTGGTAAGGAGGAAAAGTACGTTGGCTGAATCTGTTTTTGTTTCTTCCCAAAGTAACGGCCACCGCAATTAGTTTTATTTAGAGTAACATAAATGGGCGGATTTGTGTGTTTTATTCACGTTCAAAACGGGAGCTTGGCTCACAACATCACCACTCTCCTATTTTCGACATGTAGCTCGACTAACAAATAAGAGTAAATAAAAGAATATTTAATAAAGGCGAAGTCCATTGGTTGTTCCTTAAAGTTGGCATCAATTTTTACTTAGA
The DNA here is from genome assembly GCF_947179165.1 of Solanum dulcamara. Lineage (NCBI taxonomy): Eukaryota > Viridiplantae > Streptophyta > Magnoliopsida > Solanales > Solanaceae > Solanum > Solanum dulcamara. Next base: position 47,919,723 of record NC_077247.1, read on the forward strand.
CACCTCAACTAGTCTTTGTTCATTTTAGACACCTCAAGTAAGGTTTCGATGTGTCATTTTGACACTTTTTTGATAATCACCAAAATATATTAAGTGTGTGTAATGCACTCGTCTGACGTGTCAAAAGCATCGAGTTAAATAAAGACACGTGTCATATATATATATATATATATATATGAAAAATAAATATCAAATAATGACTTTTGAATAGAAAAAAATGACCAATAATTTGATGACACATATTTTTTTTTATCCAAATAATAATTTTTTTAAAAAATAAAACCCCACCCCCTGGTCTTCCAACACCACCCACCCCTCCATCGTCTTCTCCAACCCCACCCACCCCTCGAATTTATTAATTGTGAGAGGCAAGAAAACTCCAAATCCAGATGACCCATTTTTCAAATCGGATCCTCCGAGAAATACGACCCTCATGCCTACTCCACTACCCTGTACTGGATGTTGAGGATGAAGTTGATGAATCTTATCTCCACTTTGGCCATGCCTATCAACTGTTTGTTTTTTTGTCAAACTACTTCGTGTGTTGTTTTTTTCAGTTTTGAGTTTCCGAACTGACTTAGTAGTTGTCCCCTTCGCTCTTTTTTTCAGTTTTGGTGTTGTTGGTTAGTCTTTCAAGTGGTACACCTACACATAATTAAGTCAGTTAGATGGTATAGACTTATCAAGAAACAACCCACAAAAGCTTGTTTAGTTTTTGAATTCTTACTTGAATTGGTCTCTTCAAATCATCAAAAAATTCGACGAACCTTCATTTTTTTCGGCAAGACTAATACAAATCTAAAATTAATCACTATGAAATTAATAAACCATAAAAGCTATGGAACTTCATTAAATATTTGCTTGTGATTAAATACATGATAATCATCAGAATGGCAACAAGCAATCTTTCCACACAATTCAATGAAATTTTCAGGAAAGTTCCAACAATATGCTAGACCTTCCAAAGTTTTATTTTTAGGCATTTTGACCAAAAAAAAAACTAAAAATAATATTTGAAAAAATGTTTTTAAAAATTATTTGAATTTGAAGTGTGTATTTGAATAAAATTTAACTTTTTTTTTGTAAAAAAAAAAAGAAGTAATTTTGTTAGTACAAAAAAGTTTACTGAAAAAATGAGTTATATATATTTTTTCAAACTTGAAACTACTGAAAGAAGAACAACAACAACAACAAAAAATATTTTTAAAGAAAAAACGCTCTTCACGCGCTTAAAATGGGTGCAGCACATGCAATGTGCCAAGTCAGCACAAAGTGTCAAAATGACACATCGGAGTCTTACTTGTAGTGTCTAAAATGAACAAAGCCTAGTTGAGGTGTCTAAGTGAAAGTTGGTGCCAACTTTAGGGGGCCACCGATGAATTTTGCCTTTAATAAATTTATTAAGCATCTTAATACATACGTATATATAAAATTTACACAAAAATTATTAAATTCACGTAATGTATGCCTATTGTAGAGACCATTTAGAGAGAGAATTAGTTGATGCCACATACTTCCTCCAATTCATAATATTTTCTTCGAATTTCACTCTATAACACATTAAAAGTCGAATACTCTGTCATTGAATTAGCAATCCGAAGAAAATATAATTTTTTTTGTGTAAATCCAATTCGGAGAAAAAAATATAAAGAGATTAGACATAACAACAAAAAGTCATTGAAAGAATAAATCTAAAAAAAAATACAACTCATCTCTGCTTTGGTTTACCATATTATGCTTACCTCTCTTATTTTAATTTTTTCGTAACCATTTTTTAAACTAAATAAAAATAAAAATAATCTAATTATGGTTTGTCAAGTCTGCCATTCTTTATATAAATAAGGATAAACTTGTTAAATCGTAATTAATTTATATTTATTTTAAATAGATTTAAATAATGGTTAAAAATTCAAAATAAATAAAGTAAACGTAATATCTTAAACCACAAAAAAGATAAATATTGTAGAGCAAAATCTGGAGGGACATTTCTGAAATCACCCCTCTTAGTTAATTTGGTTCAGAATGAATGATCTTTTGAAAAATCATAAAGATATTAATCTTTTTTTTTTGGTCAAGCAGATATTTTCTTTATAGCATACTAAGGGAGCATTATATTACTTGCACCTGTTTCCACAGAGTGCTCATTAGTAGCAGCAAGAGGAAAAACGCAGTGATTCATATTTACATCAGTGGCCATACTAAGGGCTAGAGCATTGGAATTCAAAATACTAAGGTTACCAAAACTTGCTAGCTTACTACAGACATTAATGTTTATGCTTCTAAATATATATCCTCCAAGTGAATCTGATTGAAGACTCTCTTGTGTCCATGGTGGAGGTTCCATCAAAAAGTGAACTTCATTTGTTGTGGCTCTTTTTGCACCTTCAGTTGCTAGTATGCATGTGAGCCACTTTGTTTCCATTCTTGTAATTACGCTGGATCTGAAAATTCTCCAGTTTCCTCATTGCAGACTTGCATGCATTAATAATATTAGCAAATAGGGAACGGGGGGAGGATGTTCCAACAGTGTTATTAACTCGATGGCATCAGTTTCGATTTCAGAGATAAAAAGTTTATGGGTGATAGCTAATTAAGAGTAGGGGATATTAAGCAAGTCAAATCGTTTTTTTCTCAATGTTAAAACCAACCAAACCAATATATATAGAAGTGATGAAAATTTTTAGATTTTTATAATGACTTTTGAGTTAATATACATAATAGTAATAATTAGGCTTACAATATTTTTTAAAATTTCTAAACATATATATAATAAGGATAAAAATTATTAAGTCTATGTGAACCATAACTGACATTTTATTACACTTTATTATCACTGAAATGCCATTGAATAAATATAGAGCAAAATTGACAATGAAGATATATTAAGAAGTTGGGATTTATACCTCTTTCCTAGTCAATGATTGGTCCCGGTCTAGTAAAAAAGGTATTCCCTAGCTTGATTTTTATTCGTTCATTATTTTAAAAATAAATTTTAATTTGTATTTGATATTTTTAATGTATCAAAAAAAAAATATTATATTTTATCTTTATCATTAATTACTTATTATGCAAATCATTTTTCAAGACATAATACTATACATCAATTAATAATAAGTTCCAACTCTAAACCTATTATGCTATTCGTATTGAAGCTAAATTAGTATCTTGAATAGTGTTTCCTCCATCTCATATTGATTGAATACTTTTTATTTTACACGGTACTTAAAAAATCACATAAAATAATCAAATTTACAAATTTACCCTTTATCCATATTGATAGACATTAAGATAATTTATGAAAAAATATGCCTAAGAACATAGGGAATATGAATAAATATCATTGGAATAGATACAAAATAATTAATATAACTCTTGAAAAGAGATTTTTTTTAACTTCTAAATTTGTTTAGGCTTTCAAAGAGTATTTGTAGGGGTAAAATGATAAAATTTCAATTAATTTTATCTTAATTTAGTAAGTGGACAAGTAATTTGAGAAAGTGATCGACTAATATGAGACGAAGATAGTAACTAATAAACTACCAGATATTTCAACAATTTGATAAGCAAGCTTCTAGGTATTAGATATTTTTCCACTTTTATAATTTAACTTATATTATTTAACATTTAATCTTAATAGACTAAGTTCTGGAGTCTCATTATGATTAATCTCATTTCGCTCGAGTGAACTAATTGATTTTTCCCACTTGAGTGATCTACGTATTTTGTCTTGGCTTAATATTAATTTACATTTCTACAAAGTAGTAGGATTAAAATCTATTATTGTCGTCTTTTATATATTTTTTTTAATTCATCACTTTTTGAATAATAAAAATATCTAGAGAATTTTTGTCAAAGTCCAATAAAAATATGCTTAGTATCGTGTTTTAATTTTTACTTGTAATATTTGCATGACGTTTCTTAAAAAAATATTTAAAAAATTAATCAAATTGTATACAGAAGAAAAATTAAAATGATAAAATCATTTTTTAAAGTATAATTTTAATTATACAAAACAAATGATAAAAATATTAATATAATATTATTTTTATAAAATAATCGTTAGAATCGTACTATTACATTTCTAACCAGAGAGCAAAAAGTGTATGACCAACTAGAAGTTGAGCCCATTTTTCCGCCCCAGAAAATTGCATCTACTTTTACTAATTTTTACTAAACCACTTGAAAAAACACATTTTTTGTACTGGAAAAAAAAAAGGTTCAAGAATCTTCTATTCCCCTTGAATGAGTATATCCACAATTTCATATCGTAGCAAAGCCAAAGCCAAAGCCAATGGAATTCTCACCACAAGTTGTTACAACTGTCAGTATCACTCATTTTTAGCTCTTCCTCGTTTGTAGAAATTAATGGCAAAACAGAGCTTCTATAAACAATTCTTGAAATAGCAAAAGCAAAGTTGTTAACTACTGAAAATTAAGAAGATGATGATTTCTGGGGCTATTCTTACTACCCCTTATTTCTCTTTCCCTCCCATTTCCATTTCCATTTCCAATAAATTCCCATACCGTAAACAGAGGATTCCTGCTACCTCTAATCGCATTAATTATGCTATTCGTTGCTCAACTTCAACTCCTGGCTTACCACTTACAACAGGTAAAATCTTTGAAACTCAGTTTGTTATTCTGTACTAGGAAACAAGAAAAGAAAAAAAAATGTTCTTTGATTACAAATTACAATAGAATGTGTTGTATGGACAAGTGAGGCAATTGTTCGAGTCATGCTGGAGGGTAAGTAAAAATACTATTGATACTCACTACTGGTACTTGTTTATGAAAATAACATTGAATACTAATTGCCAGCAACAATTAACTTTTAACATGGATCTTAAACAGAGAGACTTAGGAATGATACTCCTTTGACTGGTGGAGCATTTGATTTTGAAAAAGCCACTACTTCTCTAACTAAGAAAGTGTTAGCTTCACCGAAGAAAGTTACTATTGTACGCCATGGTCTCAGCTCTTGGAATGAAGAAAGTAGAGTTCAGGTTTGTTTCATATACTCATTTTATTATTTTCAACTCATTTTTTTCTTACAAGAGAGTAGAGCACTCAATCTTCATGTTTCACCCTTAGAACCATACCTTACATGATTTCAGTTTTCGTCTATGTAATCGTGTTAAATAAGAATAGGAAACTCAATTTAGGACAGCCAAGAAATGCATAAACTTTCTGGTGCAAGGCCATGATGTAATGTATATAGCCTGGAGGCTCTGGAACAAGAGTGGTGTTGCTAGTTTGAGATACAAACACTTTGAGTTTTTATTAGCATTGGTTTTAAGCATGCGTGCTTTGTTAAGGACTTCAAAATCATCTTTCATTACTGATGCAAGACTTATGGAGCATTCCATTTTTTTCTTTTTGCAAAGACAAGAGTTAAATGAATTCCGTGCCCCTAACTCTAACACAACTTCCGTGATAGATGATAAGATGTGCTTTACTTGACAGTGTCCTCCTATTCCAGGCAGACAAACTTAAAACTGCATCTGAGCAAACTGTGCTATCCTATCACTAGTTCATCTCTGATCCTGTTGTCAGTTCAACATCTTATAATTAATGTCATAAATAACCTTCTCTTTTCCGTACATCAAAAACAATATAATCTATAATATCTAGAAATTAGAACCAAAGTGTTAATAGTGGAACACGTTAAGGTTTAAAATTCAAGTAAGTCTACTAATCTGATGTGGGACAGGGTATAACATTCTTCCCCTTGAGGCCTTGACATCCTCTCAGCCCTCAGGCCTGATCCAAGATTTTAGAGGCAACTCCTGCTTCACATAGTATAGCACTTAATCCTGCACGGGCTTGGTTCCCACACTTTTGATAGACTCCTATTGCCTATACACTGCAGTACTTAACTCTACATAGAACTTGACTCCCATAATTCTGGCTGATTTCTTCCAGCTTTGATACCATTTGCTAGGACTTGAGTCCATCCATTTGCCTAGCAATTTATTTTCATTCTGTCTCACCCAATGGGTCGGGTCCTAGCATGACTCAAAAAGCTAATCCTGATTGTTGTAGTAAGGAACTCACATCTCATAAATTAACTCTTTGTATTTGTGACTTGGGCTGTTCTATAGCCACTAACCAAGTTGGTCGTACATGCAGGGAAGCTCAAGCTTATCTATACTTTCTGAAAAAGGAGCAATGCAAGCGGAAAGGTGCAAGATGGCCTTGGCTGATATGCACTTTGACCAATGTTTCTCTAGTCCGATATCACGTGCCAAGGTTGGAATATGATGTTGTGTAATTATTTTTTGCTTACTAAATATGCAGTTATTAAGTAATAACAGCATTGACTTCTGCAGATGACCGCTGAAATCATATGGAAAGGAAAGGAAGAGCCTCTGGTTTTTCTTGATTCCCTGAAGGAGGCCCATCTATATTTTCTTGAAGGCATGAAAAATGGTCTGTTTCATTCACTGCAGAAATAATGCGATTTTACTATTACCTTTTTTGAGTCACTATAACCTCAATATAGTAACAACCAGATGACATAATCGATTTTAGCTTTTGCATCAATTTAGATTACTCAACAGCATTAGTAGTTTTCTAAATGATGTTTAGTGTTTGGAGGCAGAGGATGCCAAGCGCATATATCCAAAGGAGTATACAACTTGGAGAGAAGATCCATCTAATTTTTGTGTAGATGGTGTATACCCTCTTCAAAAACTGTGGGGAAGAGCACATGAAGCATGGGAAGAAATTTTATTGACACCAGTAGGTTCTTTATACTGCTTAATTGGATTTTTTCTTGCAACAAAATATACTGACATAGTTCGTCGTTCATCAGGGAGAGCACTTTTTGGTTGTGACACACAAATCTATTTTACGAGCATTGATCTGTACAGCTCTTGGACTAGGACCAGAACGGTATGTCATAATATTTCAAAGCATACTTTATCCCCAAAATCTTCTGATATTTCATACACATAAATATTAACATAACCCTTTAGATATGACAGCTGGCTAAGACAAATGTAAGGATGTTAAACATTGCTAGAGTATAGTAAACTTGCATTGATCAGCATGATAATTTAATAAAACTTTCTTTCATCATCATGAAAATTACATTAATGTTTTCTTTTATTGATTCCCATACTTCAACTACTACATATAAAAGTTGGGTTCTTCAGCCACTATTCTTGACAGGTCTAATTTTGTGTCGATTCAGGTTTCGTTCAGTGGATATAAATAATGGAGGATTATGTGTATTCAAATTCAACAAAGAAGGAGAATCCATGCTTCAAGCCCTGAACATGACAGCACATATGTATACTGATCACGTCTACCACTATTAAAATCGACAGGTACAATAACTGGACAGACAATTGAGTACTCTGCCATTGACACGACATAGAACCACGTAAACCAGAACAGTGTCTGTGTAGTATGTGAGTTGTGAATCATTGAACTCTCGAAAATAAATTTTTAGTTAGAATAGAATTATAGGTTAAGAACACGAATAAGTTGTAACACTTTCTTATGATTTAACAACTATGAAATTGATTGGAAATGCTGAGTTCATCAGTTCTTCTGGAATGAAATTTAGGTTGTTCTGTTATATATTTATGTTCTCAGCTATCATTTCTCAGAAAAGTTAAGTCAAATTGAAACTGAGACTATTTCTTTAAATTTCATTTTAGCTAGCATTTGGCCATAGATGTTGGATCATATTTTGAAGATTTATCTTCAAAAATCCGTTTGGCTATCTCCAAATAGTTTCAAGTTCTCATGATTAGATTAGATCTTTGTTGGTATAAATGAGGCAACAATAACAACAAGAATTAGATGAACTACTCTGTCTTATAATCTTGGTGTACCGTATTAACAACTTAGATTCTTGATTTTATCATCTAGAAAAGTAATACTAACAACGTTAAACTAAACCTGGCAAACAAAGAATTGCAGTACGAATTATTTATTAAGGTGATAATCATACTAAACACATCAAAGATATCTTGAAATCCTCTTTTTCATACTATAATATTTTATAGCAGTTATCTGTAAACACATAAATGAGTACAAAAATGACGAAAATAAAAGGCGAGAAGGATAGTATGTAAAATCTCCATTGAAAGAGGAGGATATAATAGAAGTCTAAGCTTTGAGTGTGTAAAGATTAAGAACATTGTGAAAAGAGAAAAGAAGGAGGAGGAAATAGAGTATAGCAGCTGCAAAGCCAGCAATAAGAGATCCAGTCACACGGTCACAGAACTTTGGAACTTGGCCACAAATTGGTAGCCAACCTGCATGAGTATTCCCCTTTTTTCCCACTTGAGCTATTGCCAAACATGCTGATATGCTTGAATCCAGAAGCAATGTCATAAGCTACTCCAAAATTTTAAAAAAGTTGAAATCAGTTTAAGTGACACAAATCAATGTAAAACTATCAAGAAAAGATATCAATTTGTTTGTTTGGTTTTGATTTGGCACGGAGTTTAAGAAAGTGTAGAAGATTTTTGAATCTTGTATTTTTAACTGTAGATACGTAGAATGTACCAAGATGTCTTTTAATCTTGCTGTCATAAACATGTCATGTGGAAAGTTAGAACCAAAGAATTGCCAAAAAAAGAAAGAGACAATCCTTTGTAAACGGACTAGAAAAGAAAGTAAGACAAATAAATTAAAACGGGGGAGTAGTACATACTATATCTGTAATAAGCAGAATGCGTCCCAGCAAGTTATTGGTAGGGAAAAAGAGAACTATGAGAGAATAGCCACTTGCTAGTATATTCACTCCAACAAAGTACCTGAAACATCATCAACAACTTAATTACTTTAGCCTGCAGGTCAGGTTTACTAGTGACGGATTCAGAATTTAAACGTTATGAATTTTTTAAGTTAGAAAGAGTTGGTTCTGAGATGTATATATGTCTGACTCTATCATATTTACTTTTGTGCATACAAATGGTATTCGACTCTGAAGCACAGAGTTCTGACGAACTCATGGTTGGATCAGCTGTCCTTATTGTCTGTGAATCAATTGGACACATGTGATGATGGCACGTGTAGATGTTGAATCCCCTTATTGAAAACTCTGGCTCCGTAAAAAGAGTACTAATAATCATGTTAAAAGTATTGAAGATTATGATGAACTTACTTGAATGTTGGTGTGTTAGCAAATTTGGCTTCAAAGGTCATACCCAAGACTTGAGCAGAGTCATGGCTAGTGACCATAATAATGATGGCTACAACACTAGCTCCTAAGGCCAAAAGCCTAAGCAGAAATATGGTGATCCTATTTGCCAAAGTCATTAGGAATAGGAAAAAGTGATAATAGAGATCAATTAACAAAATCAAACACTAGTTTTTAAAGAAATGCAAGTGAGAGGGCACAAAAAAAGGATGTGGAGAATTAAAGAAAGTGATCAAGAGAGGTAGAATAATAAAGAGGGATACTTTTTTGTGTTAGGAAAAGGCAGATAAGTGGGTGGTAAACTTGTCTTCTTTAAGGACAAAGTGTCATTTCTTGGTTACCTAATTGAGTGTACAAAATAAACTCATGCCATGTATTTATAGTGCCAGTAATAGAGATTTAATTAATGAATTAACCCTTTTAATTTTATGGAAGATTTGTACCTCTAGTTGGCACACTTGGCCAAGAAATCATTGACTCTATCTACCAATATACAACTGTTTCTAATTGTAGGCAGGAGGAAGATTATTTAAAATCTTAATTATAAGCAAAGTTTAATATGAATTTGTATTGTGTTGATGCATATAAAAATGGTTACAACTTGGGGTGTAATCGTCAGTTGAACTACCAATTAGTTAACTATAATATATATGTACGGCGCTTCCCACATTTGTTACTAATGTGGACAACTAACATGTTTTTTGTTTTTGTTTTGTTTTCTTCCTAGGGAAATGACATCAAATACCCTATGAAATTTCTCGAAACAGTCAATTTCGCGTTAAATTTTACGAACGACCTATTACCTGATGTAGTTCAAACTTTTAATGTGAACATTACAAAATTGGGGTGCCCATTGGAATGGTAGGAAATGGCCATAGGCCAATAGCCGCTTCATGACGTGATGCCGTAATATTTTGAAATTGACCAAACAATAAGTTAAGTTCTTATATCATTACAAATTATGTGGACTTAGAATACATGTAAGTAAAATTTTCAAAAGGAAAATTACCTAAATGTATAATATTCAAAAAATATTTACCGCATAGAGCAACATAATTATTTTAATCATATATAGCAAATTATTTGAATTAAATTAAGTACGGTCCTTACTCTTCTAAAACTCTCACCCGTTATTTTCTCTTCCCCCGTTTCTCTTCAAATTTGCTACACCAATACTCTCTCCAATCTTCTCACCCAAAATTAGGGCAATACTTACCTTCATAGCTTCTCAACCATGACTTTCTACAACATTAATACTCCAATTTTGGAATTAAATGATGTGTATTCGGTGATTATTGCAGAAGAATAACAAAATTTAGGTGAATGCAGATTTGAGTCAATTGAAGAATATTGTGATTTCTGAGTAGAGATCTGTGATTACTTAAAGGTTTGAATGGTTGAATGTTTAATTGTTTGAAGGTTGAATTAGATTGCATACCAGTTTCACTTGAATGCCCTCCCAGATGAAAGCACCTAGAATACTGGAGGCTTTTTCAATAGCTAATTCTCTTCTTTTTCAAAAGCACCTAGGCTTTTTCAATAGCTAATTCTCTTCTAATTCAACTTTAGTGTGTATGTAATTCATTTTTAGTTCAAGTCTAATTCATTTTTGTGTTCTATGGATATCTAGAGGCTTTTTCAATAGCTACATTTTTCATTAATGTCTAATTCTCTTCTAATTCAACTTTAGTGTATGTAATTCATTTTTAGTTCAAGTTTAGTTCAATTTTGTGTTTCTATGGATCACTGAAGGCTTTTTCATTGGCTACACTTTTCATTTGTATCGAATTCTCTTCTAATTCAACTTTAATATGTATGTAATTCATTTTTCATTCAAGTTTAATTCATAATGCAGGTTTCAGTTTGATAACACTACTGAAACACTCTAACAGTAACGTAGCTATGTATTGCATTATAAAAAAAAAAAAGATATATTTTACATGAACAAAAAACTATATTAAAAGTGTATTTTACATGAACAAAAATCATCTTAAAAAAGATAGCTATGTATTGCATTATAAACTTTAATATGTATGCAAGTCATTTTTCATTCAAGTTTAATTCATAATGCAGGTTTCAGTTTGATAACACTACTGAAACACTTTAACATTAACGTAACTATGTATTGCATTATAAAAAAAGAAGAAGATATATTTTACATGAACAAAAAACTATATTAAAAGTATATTTTACATGAACAAAAATCATCTTAAAAAAGATACTTCTGAAAACAATCTTCAAAACCTAACTAATACATCAGCTATAAACTGTTTTTAGACAACATAATTTTCATAGACATTTTAACTAATATAACTATATTTATTTATTTTTGTGGTCTTTCGTCTTCACTTTGAAGGTTATTTTTTTGCTTCTTCACTGCATATTCCCATAGTAGAGCCTCAAACCTCTTTCGGAGACTGTCTGCACTTAGTTGTTGATTTGCATTATCCTGACCATTGCTCACTAACTCCGCAAATGCAGCCACAAAATTTCACAGTCCCTACAAAATTTAAAATATAAAATCATTATAAAAATACTATTGAGTTTAATAAGACCAATACAAAAGATAGTATTTATTTGATAAATAATTAAACTTAAAATGAATTTTCTTGTTGAGGAATCCCTCCAGTTATGAACTTAGATTCAACGAGCTCAAACTCATTTTTTCTATTGTATTTAGGTAATTCCTTCAATTCAGGACGCACACTCAAGTAGTGTGGTAAAACCGATGAAATCATGCTAGCAACGTTTTGAGTCAGAAAATTCGCCCCCCTCTAGCCGAAAATTAATTATATACCTTCAAAGACCTTTCAATAATTCGCCCCCTCTCTACCCAACTATGACTAAGAAGAAGAACAAGTTTTCGCCTCTGTTGTTGAGTTGAAGATCGCTGGGAATCTATTCTAGACTAGCCTGTCAGCCCTAAATGTTTCTTACTCTTCCTTGGTTTCTTCCTTACACTCTTAACCGAAGTTTATAATATTGTTTCTTGATTAGTTCAATAAAAGTATAGACATGTTATAAATTTTTGTCCAGAACATGCCTCTAATCTGGTTCTAATCTAACCTATCAATATATCTATCAAAACAAAAATATCCAACCCAATCATTTTATGGAAAAAAAATGATAATAAGGAACAGATTTGCCTTTAACCAAGAAACTAAGCACATTCAGCCAGAGAAACAGGTAATTACAATCCAGCTTCATACAAATCTCACCAAGCAAACAACCAAATGATAATATTAACATTCATCAATCAAGGATAAGACAGAGCTTATCCAGAAATCATCTTAATATTTGTTAGAATTTAGTGATTGTATCATAACATAGAAAAGATAGCAATTGGTACACAGGAAAATGTAAGAAGATACATCAACCTGATTTCAAAACAGCAAGATAGTTAGGATTTGCTTAATGTGGAACAAATGCCTACACAGTCAAGACTACATAAGTATAATACACAAATTAAAATAAAATAGACTATAATGAAAGTATAAAATACACAAAAAATTTCACTTTTGTTCTTTACAGATCAATGTCTCTAATTCAACTTTAATGTGTGTGTAATACACATTTTAGTTCAAAGTTTAATTCATTTTTGTGGTGTACGAAGACTTTTTTCATTAGCTATAGGTTTCATTCGTCTCTAATTCTCTTCTAGTTCAACTTTAATGCGTGTGTAATACACATTTTAGTTCAAAGTTTAATTCATTTTTGTGGTGTACAAATCACTGAAAAAACTTTTTTCAATTAACTACAAATTTTATTTTCTCTTCTAATTTAACTTTAATGTATGTGTAATACACTTTAGTTCAAAATTTAATTCATTTATATTTATTTATTTTAAAAAATAAACAAATTGCAATACAAAAGATCTAACAATTCCTGGCAAAACTCCCAACAATCACTGATATAATAAACTTGAGCAAATAAATTTAGAGTATAATAAAAGTATCAAATACACAAATTTTTTCTTTAAAATCTAGCACACAAGCTCGAAACAACAACAAACTAAATAAATACACATAAACAAATTGAAAATGCTATTAGTTAAATAATGTGTTGGTAGAATGGCATACCAGATATAGACTCTCCGGCAGAATCATATTTTTGCAGAATCGATTTTGAGTTTTTGGATTCTTCTCCTGAGCAACAGTAGGTCTAACTTTCTTTGACTGAAATTGAGGAGGTAAATCCTCAAAATCATCATCACTGTCAACAACTTTCTTAGATGTCGATGCAACATCAACTCATTTTCTTTTCGATTTAGATTTAGAACTCAACCCAGTGGTTTTTTTCTTACTTCTACCGCCCTTTTTCTTCACATGCATTGCTTAAAATTTTTGATTAACCTTACCACCAATTTCTTTTGGAGATTGATTTGCAGAAATTCGCAAACTAAAAGTAGAATCGGCATTCACTTCACCACCACCGATTGAATCAACAATTCAAATTCGTAGGCTTCTTCTAGGAGATTTCTGGCCTTCCATTACAATTGTGCACCTAAAACCTACGAATTTCGTCTGAAACAAACAAAAAGATGAAGGGATAAGGAAAGAATGAAGAAGCCCTAAGAGAAGAGAAAGAGAGAGGGCTAGAAAAATGAAGAAAAAGCCCTAAGAGAAAGAGAGAGATAATGACGCTCTTTTTCTTTTTCCCAAATAAAAAAGTGTATATAAAGCCCGTTTGGATTGGCTTTAAGTTGGTCAAAACCAACTTAAAGCCCTTTTTAGCTTTTGGACGTGTTTGTCTAATGCTGACTTTAAGCCATAAAGTTCTTAAAGTCAGTCAAAAATAAAAAGTTAGAATTCCTAACTTTTTTTTCCAAAGTGCTTAAAGTCATTTTCTTTGACCATGTAAATTACTTTTATATCCCTTATATTATAACTAAATTCCCAAACTACCTTTTTTTATTCTTTTGACCCTAAAATTCACATCATAAACACTTTTATCCAAACACTCAACTGCTTATTTATAAAAATAACTTTCAGCACTTCATACATAAAAGTTACTTTTTTTAAGCCCATCCAAACGGGCTCATAATGTCTTATTTAATTAAAATATTGTTAGTAATTGTTAAAAATGGTAATAAAATAAAAATATATTTAAAAATGATAAGTATTTTTTAAAACACATTCAATTAAGTATTTTTTTCATTTTTAAATATGTTCCTAAACTTTTCAAATATGCTTCAAAGAATGACCTTGTCATTACCCAAGTATCTCGTATGTACACTTATTTTTTAACTCAACAAACAGACTCTATGTGCCTAAAAGAGAATATGTTGTATTTTAGTACATGGATATATTTGCAAAAAATAAGGGGGCACTAATAGTGTTATTTATGAAAATTTTCCTATATTTGTTGCAACTGAAATTAGGTCTATACGACTAGTTTTAAATTTTTGTTCTTAGATATTGAATTTTTGTCTAGCGGGACATAAATTCTTTAAGGACGAGGGACATAACTTGTGGAATATTATAATGTGAGAATATAAACATATACCCTATGAAAAAGTAATAATCTTAACTCTTGTGGGATAAAAATTAAAGACCAACGCAAATAGGGGCAAAAGTGCAACCCTCTTAGTACATGTGACATTTGATTGAACGTGGACCCTTGGCCCAATCCTAGATACGCAAAAGCCCAATTGAGAACAAATGCAAACTGGAAAGGCCCATCAAGCCCATCTTCCTTGTTGCTAAAAGCTTCAACATCGAAAGGAGAGAATTTTCTACATTTCACAGTAGTATAAGGATTAAATTTGTCTTTTCTTTGAAAAGGTTTAATCTTACTTTTGTTACATTATTCGAATAAAAATTTCATTATCGTTATTTAACGATTCAAAAGCACCCCTCTTGATTAATGCTCATCTGATGTGAAATCTCTTTTTTGATAATTTTCCACGTGGAAAGTATCAGAAATTCACTTATCTTTTTTATTGACTTAAATCAATTATTTATTATTCGATTTGGAGTATTTTTACTTTTTTATTATCGAATTGAAGCAATTTTATTTCCAATGATTTATTTTCTTTCATTTCTTTTTGTAAAAAATAATTTTTTTGATCGTATTTGTAAAAATATTAATCTCTTTTTATGGAAGATAACTAAATATTAAATTTATTGGATACATAATAATTGTCTTCCCCTAAGCCCTATTTTTCTTTTCGCTGCAGATTTTTAATTATTTGTTGTGTGAGCAAATTTCTATTTTGATTTCAGCCTCATATTAATTTGATTTCTTCTCGAAAAATATATATCGTCTTGTTTCTATGTTGTAACCTATCTATCTTATTTACTAATACAAAGTTATTTTTGTCAATATAATTATTTTTATATTCTTTCTTCATTTATTTTTTCATCATTCTCTGCTCTTTTTTTTTTTTTAAAAAGTTGAGTTTGTTATCATTCATCGAGATTATTGTGTCATGGAAGTTGGTATTTTATTTTAATTTTTTTTCAAGCTTCTTCGACGTTTACAGTATTAAGGTTCTTCTTTATGACATAATTATCTTATTTTGAAATTGATTTTGAAAATTGATTTGTACATAAATTTTTTTAGATTTGAAATACTCCCTCCGTCCATCTTTACTTGTTAACTATTGACTTTGCACAACTCTTAAGAAAATACAAATAGAAGGATAATTATACTATATCACCCTTTGAATATAATAAATACAATGTCTTGAAAATGTAATAGAAAAATGACTACTAATTAATGATAAGGGTAAATTAGGAACTAAGTTAAAATTATCTTTTGATTTCATAAATTGATTAAGTATTGTTGGATATCTATTTTTAGTATAGTAGATAAGTAAAGATGGACGAAAGGTGTATTAAATTTGCATATTTAGCATTGTTTTGGCAACTTTTTGCTTGATTTAAAATTCAATAACTATAAAATGATAATTAAATTGAGTGTGTCTCGAGAAAAAAAAAATCAATGATATGATATTATCTTCAATTCTTCTTTAAAACATTAATGAGGGTATAATTATTCCAATTCAAATAATTGATGGATAAAATTATTCTAAATTAAATAGTAGAGGGATAAATTTGCTACAAATTAAATAGTATTGGGGGTAGATTGCACCTCAATAGAAAAAAATATAATTGTATTTCTCATAAGTTTTTACGTGTCGGACCACATAAAAAAATTATTGAGACCGTTAGAGGGTTATTTTTGAACCTTCATGTAATACCAACGACTTTTTAATTCAAATATTATAACAATGGGTAAATTTAAAATTCTTCAATAATAAAGAGGATAATTCGACCCTCTTTCCATATTTTAATTGGTAGTGATATCATACCGAGTTTTGATAACTATAAATTAATAACTCATACATATTAAATGAGGTATTTTTCTATTACGTATATTGAAAATATAATTATTTTAATTCAAATAATGAAGGAATAAAATTGCTCTAAATTAATTAATAGAGGGGTAAAGTTGCTCCAAATTAAACAGAATAACGGTTAGATTACATTCCAAATAGAAACATCAAGTCGAATAGTTAAGTTTAACAATCTTAAGCAATTTTAAGATAAAGAAGATAATTGCGTTTTTAATAAGTTTTCACGTTGCACACCACGTGAAAGAATTTTTAATTTTTTTTTCCACGTCAGATAACCGTTAGGAGAGAGGAATATTTCTGAAACTTCAGATAATAACAACGAATTTTTGAATTTGAATAAATATGATGAATGATCAATTTAATTTTTCCCTAATAACAAAGAGGTTAATTTGACCCTCTTCCCACATTTTATCTAGTAAGGATATCATAACAAGTTTCAGAAGATTGTCTTCATCTCAATCAAGTCTTTGTCAAGAACTAACATTTCAATATTGTTTAAATTTTTCATTTTGCATTCAATTTTTTGTTTAAACCATTCGATAAATATGTACAACTTCTATATACACAACCATTTAAATATGTTTTTATTGAGATGTTTGACATATTTGAGCTAAGAATTTTTTAGAAATAGTTTTTTTATTTTTTATGAGATAATGATAGAATTTGCGATTTTTTTATAGAGAAAAAAGAAAAAAGAAAAAACTACCTATCACGGTTTGACCTATTTCTCCTTCAAGTACTAAAGAGTAACTATAAAAGCACTGCTTCCGCTCATTCCTCCTTCTCTTGCCTCTCTTCCCCCTTTGGACTAGGTGAGAAAATTAGTCTCTGAACCAGAAGATATCTTACTTAAACTAAGCAAACAAGATCTGGGTTCCAATTTTCTTGGGATCTTGAATCCATTTGAACTGTTAAAAAAAAAGAAAAAGAACTCAAATTTGCACTAAAAAAGGGAGAAAAGATTGTTGAATCAGAATGGATACGGATGAAGAATATGAATTGCAATACAATGTTGATGATGAAGAGGAGATAACTCAAGAAGATGCTTGGGCTGTGATTAGTGCTTACTTTGAAGAGAAGGGTCTTGTTCGTCAGCAACTCGATTCCTTTGATGAGTTTATTCAGAACACGATGCAAGAAATTGTTGATGAATCTGCTGATATAGAGATCCGACCTGAGTCACAGCATAACCCTGGTCACCAATCTGACTTTGCTGAGGTCCGTATTCCAATTTGGGAATTCTTTGAACAATTTTGAACTGAGTAATACAAGGGTTTAACAGTAAATGGAGTGGAAGTAGTCTATGAGGAGAGGGGTTTTGTGTTGTTTTATTTTGGATTGACGATATATGTTTGCTGGAATTGTCTGTTGGTTCAGTTCAATTAGGCGATAGGTTTTTGCTAGGGTTTTCCTGGAGGAAGTATTTGTTGAATTAACTGATCGAAATTGGAAAAAGATATACTAGGTAGAGGACTAACCAATCTACGAAAGAACATGAAAAACAGTTGGGCCACTGGAGTAGAAGAACATGTTTGGATTTTACAAGCTGTTCTAACCACTGCTGTTTAATTGGATTATGAGAGTGGTGGTTCAGCTCAATAAGGGATTAGGGGTTTTGGGGGTTTGTTGAAATAAGTTAGACATAGGAAAGCATTTATTTTGCAGGAAGTTTAAAGTCTTTATCAAGGCTGATTGTGGTATTAAATTTGAACTTGGTGAGGCTAGTTGCAGTTGAATTTTGAGGAATGAACTATTGCATTCTTTCTAACAATGATGGACAAGTATTTGACGTGGCATTTGTCCAAGATATAGGTTGTGTTATGTTTTAGTGGGATAAATATTCCATTTCACCCAGGTTAAATTCTATTCGACTACAGAATCATTAAACATTATCCAATGAAGCTTATTGTACTTGGTCGGATGTGGTTCCTTAACTCTTGACTTTTTGATACTGAGTGAATGTTTTCCTGGTTGATATAAGGTACAGCCTGTATTAGCTAATTGCATACAATGGTGGTGAAAGTTATGATCTTTAACCTAAATGCAATATATCCTCTGCTAATAAAGAAATAAGTCTGTTCAAACCATGTATTGTACAGTTCTATCTCTTATGCCAAAGATTTTATACAAAGACTACAGTTTGACTTTATTAATCATTCTTTTTGTGCAGACTATCTACAAAATTAATTTTGGTCAGATTTATTTGAGTAAGCCAATGATGACAGAGTCAGATGGTGAAACTGCTACCTTATTTCCAAAGGCTGCAAGGTTGAGGAATCTGACATATTCTGCTCCTTTGTACGTCGATGTTACAAAACGAGTCATCAAGAAAGGGCATGATGGTGAAGAAGTTACTGAAACTCAGGACTTCACTAAAGTCTTTATTGGGAAGGTGAATATACTGTAGCTTTGGATCCATATTTGAAATGCCAAGAGGTTTGTTGAAATTGTTTTTGATGATCAAACTTGGTTCCATCTTCACTTGCAGGTTCCTATTATGCTGCGGTCAAGTTACTGCACATTATATCAAAATTCTGAGAAAGATCTAACGGAGCTTGGAGAATGTCCGTTAGATCAAGGCGGGTATTTCATTATAAATGGAAGTGAAAAGGTCCTTATTGCTCAGGAGAAGATGAGCACGAACCATGTGTACGTCTTTAAGAAGAGGCAACCTAACAAATATGCCTTCGTTGCGGAAGTCAGGTCGATGGCAGAATCTCAAAACCGCCCGCCAAGTACTATGTTCGTGCGGATGCTCTCAAGGACTAGTGCGAAAGGGGTAATGGGCTGGGACAAGCAATTTCATTCCTCTGTAATTGTTGTTTGTTTCAATTCATTGAACTTATATATGCAATTGTTCTCTGTTGCTTGTTATACTCCAGGGTTCCTCGGGCCAATACATTCGTGCGACACTTCCATATATCCGTACAGAGATTCCTATTATTATTGTGTTTCGAGCTCTAGGTTTT
The DNA here is from genome assembly GCF_947179165.1 of Solanum dulcamara. Taxonomy (NCBI): domain Eukaryota; kingdom Viridiplantae; phylum Streptophyta; class Magnoliopsida; order Solanales; family Solanaceae; genus Solanum; species Solanum dulcamara. The sequence continues at coordinate 47,939,212 of NC_077247.1, forward strand.
GTTGCTGATAAGGATATATTGGAACATATTTGTTATGATTTCAATGATACTCAAATGATGGAGTTGTTACGTCCGTCATTGGAAGAAGCTTTTGTTATACAAAACCAACAGGTACGATTGGTGCTTGAGGTTCTTCCAACTGACTCCAAGCTCTTTCGTTTATTTGATGATGTTGCTAAAATAGAAAGCTTATTTGATGATGGGCTATCTTGATTCTCCCTATTGTTGTTCGATGTTGTTTTCTTCTTTGAGTTCATTCCTTAATTATGTGATTTGGTTAGGTTGCTCTTGACTACATCGGGAAAAGAGGGGCTACAGTTGGTGTTACAAGGGAAAAGAGGATAAAGTATGTGTACTGAAGTTGCTTAAACATCTAGCTATTCTTGTGATTTTTTGATGCATGTGAATAAATGCTCTCAATCAATATTTTGTAGGTATGCCAAAGAAATTCTTCAGAAAGAAATGCTTCCTCATGTTGGGATTGGAGAGTATTGTGAAACAAAGAAAGCTTATTATTTTGGGTAGGGCATCCTTTTTCTGTATAACCATATGTTTAAAGAAATGATGCATTAGTTATTTTCCCCTTCATTTTAGATAGTAGTGGACGTATTTCTCAGGATCTTGAACCTACTCATTTCAGGTATATCATCCACCGGCTTCTGTTATGTGCGCTTGGTCGAAGGGCTGAGGATGATAGGGATCATTATGGAAATAAGAGACTGGATCTTGCTGGTCCTTTGCTTGGTGGGCTGTTTCGGATGGTAGGTTGTTCTTATACATCATTTGTTTTACACTGTCATGCACATCGTTTCTTATCTCTGTTTCTTGGGTTCCGTCTTTTGATGCAGCTCTTTAGAAAGTTGACAAGGGATGTTAGAGGCTATGTGCAAAAGGTAAATGCACAGACCTTTTGTTTACGGCGTCATTGAGTGAGTATTTTGTTTGTGCGGACTGTTCTTATTGTTTATGGGTCGTTCAGTGTGTTGACAATGGAAAAGATGTAAATCTTCAATTTGCAATCAAAGCCAAGACCATTACCAGTGGGCTGAAATACTCTCTTGCTACTGGAAACTGGGGGCAAGCTAATGCAGCGGGTACAAGAGCTGGTGTTTCGCAGGTCAGCTAGCTATTTAGTTGGTTGATAGCAGTATTTGATCGACTTTCTCCTTGGATAAATAATTTTGTTTGTTGGTATGTTCCAGGTGCTGAATCGTCTGACTTATGCCTCTACTTTGTCTCACTTGCGAAGGTTGAATTCCCCTATAGGACGAGAAGGTAATTGACTTTTCCTCTATACCACCGTTTTGCTTATGAAATATGTGGTTCTACTTTCTGATAGTATTTTGATGTAGTTCGCTTCCCTCTTGATCAATCATTTGTGACCTAATCTCATACTAGTAGGGGTTCGGCTAAATCACGTCCCATTAATCTTTCAAAGAACACACCAAAGAAAATGGAGAAGTTACAATAGGGTGTAAGGGACTTGGGACCAGTAGTGGGTTTATTTGGAAATAATCAAGTGTTGAGTTCCGGGTTGTTGGTAAACAGAGCCCAACGCCACTCTACCCACCCCTCTATGTTCATTAACATGGAATCTTAGTCCGGTCAATTTTATATGTAGTTAGTTATTTCTAGTTCAGCTTTTTTTTTTTGGTTACTTAGATTTTATATGTTTGTTTACCAGGGAAACTGGCCAAACCTAGGCAATTGCATAATTCACAATGGGGAATGATGTGTCCTGCCGAAACACCAGAGGGTCAAGTAAGTGACACCTCTCCCGTGCAGATTCTGTTATGCCAGGATGTGGCTAGAGCAGCCGCTCCCCTTTTCCCACCCCAAATAATCCATATAAAATGCAAATAGGAATAAGATTCTTTGGAGACTGATTTATCCTTGTGATCTAATTAGGCATGTGGGCTGGTGAAGAATCTAGCTTTAATGGTTTATATAACAGTTGGTTCAGCAGCATATCCAATTTTGGAGTTTTTGGAAGAGTGGGGTACTGAGAACTTTGAGGTGAGCAATATCTCAGTGTGTCAGGATGTTTGTGGTTCAGCTTAATTAGGCTGCATTTTCTTGACTATATTAAGTGATGATGATATGGTCTTCCTTGGCTCACCATTGCTTTTCCTGTAAATCTAGGAAATTTCTCCTGCCGTTATTCCACAGGCTACAAAGATCTTTGTCAATGGTACCTGGGTGGGAATTCATCGTGATCCTGATATGTTGGTGAGGACATTGAGACGACTTAGGAGACGGGTAAGAACAATCTACACTAATTTTGAGTGGATGACATTACTTGTGCAGTATTGCATATGGTGGAGGATGATAAAAGCCATTTAATTACACAGTAATCTATTGATAAAAAATAATTACATAGTAATCTTGAAAACATCCATATGATGTCCGTTCTACATATCTTTGATTTGTTTTACATTTTAGCAATGCTCCCGTCCAATCATTTTAAACATGAGTTGAAAGTATGTATTTCGATATTACAGAGATCTTGGAAATGTACTACTGCACGGTTATTCTACCTTACAAGCTGACATTGTTTAATTGCTTCTGCTGAGTTCTCTGGTCTCACCCCCTAGGCACCCTCTTAAACACTCGTGGTCTTGTAAATATTATCACTACATTTTCTTTGGTCATTTTGCATAAGTGCCTTTGTTTCTGATTTATGCAGGTTGACGTCAATACTGAGGTTGGAGTTGTTCGTGATATCCGTTTGAAAGAACTTCGAATTTATACCGACTATGGTAGGTGCAGTCGTCCATTATTTATTGTAGAAAAGCAAAGGTTGCTGATCAAGAAGAAAGATATTCAAACATTGCAACAACGGGTATGCTAATGGCTCCATTGCCCCCTTCCTTGCTTTCTTTTGTTGCTTTGATCACACTCAAGTTAGCTTGGAAGTTTGAACTTCTCTCTGCTTCAGGTACTTACATATTCACTGTCCTTTTTTCAGGAATCACCTGAAGAGGGTGGCTGGCACGATCTGGTGGCTAAGGGATACATCGAGTACATTGACACTGAAGAGGAAGAAACAACGATGATTAGCATGACTATAAATGTGAGAAGTTGACAGAGGTCTTCCTATTCCAACAGTTTCTGATGATTTATGCTGAGATACTGAAACTATATGTTAATGTTTCCAGGATCTTGTGCAAGCACGCCTTAATCCTGGAGATGCTTATTCTGATACCTATACTCATTGCGAAATTCACCCATCGCTAATATTGGGTGTTTGTGCATCAATTATTCCGTTTCCTGATCATAATCAGGTGAGTCATGCTTTGGTTGTGACTTTTTTTGTCAAAGTTGCCTCTGATCTTCTAATCTTCTGTGCTTATTTGTTGTTTTATCAGTCTCCCCGTAATACTTATCAGTCAGCTATGGGTAAGCAAGCCATGGGAATTTATGTCACCAACTACCAATTTCGGATGGTAGGTAGCTCTACTTATTTCTCTCCATAATATTTGGGAGGTTTTTGTTTCATATGTCAAGTTGACAATTTTTTCTTCTGCCAGGACACATTGGCCTATGTGCTTTATTATCCTCAGAAGCCTCTTGTCACAACACGAGCCATGGAACACTTGCATTTTAGGCAACTACCTGCCGGCATCAATGCAATTGTTGCCATCTCCTGCTATTCTGGATACAATCAAGAGGATTCTGTCATTATGAATCAGTCATCAATTGATCGTGGATTTTTTCGATCTCTATTTTTCCGTTCATACAGGGATGAGGAGAAAAAGATGGGGACATTGGTCAAGGAGGACTTTGGACGTCCTGATAGAGCTACTACTATGGGTATGCGGCATGGTTCTTATGATAAGTTGGATGACGATGGTCTTGCCCCTCCAGGAACTAGAGTTTCTGGTGAGGATGTTATCATTGGGAAGACAACTCCCATTTCTCAAGATGATGCGCAAGGGCAAGCCTCTCGCTATACGAGGAAAGATCACAGTACCAGTCTCCGCCATAGTGAAACTGGAATGGTGGATCAGGTTCTATTAACAACAAATGCTGATGGGCTCAGATTTGTTAAAGTGAGGGTCAGATCTGTCCGTATTCCTCAAATTGGGGACAAGTTTAGCAGTAGACATGGTCAGAAGGGAACAGTCGGCATGACATATACACAAGAAGATATGCCATGGACCGTGGAAGGCATTACTCCTGATATTATTGTGAATCCTCATGCTATTCCATCTCGAATGACTATCGGTCAGCTGATTGAATGTATTATGGGGAAGGTTGCCGCACACATGGGAAAAGAAGGTGATGCCACTCCCTTCACAGATGTTACTGTGGATAATATCAGCAAAGCTCTGCATAAATGTGGTTACCAGATGCGTGGTTTTGAGACCATGTACAATGGTCATACTGGGCGGCGGCTTAGTGCAATGATTTTCCTTGGTCCCACATACTACCAGCGACTGAAGCACATGGTTGATGACAAGATTCATTCTAGAGGCAGAGGCCCTGTGCAAATCCTCACAAGGCAGCCTGCGGAAGGCCGGTCACGTGATGGTGGTCTTCGTTTTGGAGAGATGGAGCGAGATTGTATGATTGCTCACGGCGCCGCTCATTTTCTCAAAGAGCGGTTGTTTGACCAAAGCGATGCATACAGAGTTCATGTTTGTGAGCGCTGTGGGCTGATAGCCATTGCAAACCTCAAGAAGAATTCTTTTGAATGCAGAGGCTGCAAGAACAAAACTGATATCGTCCAGGTAAACGTTTTCTCTTCCGCCCCTACTTTTGTGAATATACATATGCGACACTGGGTCAGGGATGCTCTTTACAGTTTACACCTCACATGTCAAATAGTAGTTCTTTTCTGTGGTCTTAATGCTCAAGATCGCCTTCTGTTGGTGCAGGTTCACATTCCCTATGCATGCAAATTGCTTTTCCAGGAGCTAATGGCTATGGCTATAGCTCCAAGAATGCTTACAAAGGATGTCAAGCTAGCCAAAGATCAAAAGAAGAAAGGCGCTTGATTAATTTTGTTGTCCATACTGAGGAAAAAGTTGCCTATCTTATAGATTGAAGGTCCTACTTTACCAGTAGTCAGTTTTGCATCCACAATATGAGGATCTCTACTTCTTATTGGTTTTAGAATGGTTGTAGTTAGCATGTGTCATTTATATCCAGTGAGAACACGCCACCCTTATGAATCCCTCAGGTACAGTGATTTCAAGGATGGAGTAATTTTCACATGTAAAATATAAGTAAACATTTATATCTGAAGTTTCTCTTTGAGACATACCTTCTGCTTTTCCCGTAAGAGGCTCTTCGTTAGTCTTGCGACAAATTCAATGAGTTGAAGCTTTTCAGTTTTCACAATGAGAAATGAAGAGCATAATTTGGGTTTTTGGCTTAACAACAAGTGCTGATAAGCATTTTTTAAAATTTACCTAAACCCTCCAAAAATGCTTAAAATAAGCCAGTATTAACTACTATTTTGCTTCTGGTCCCTTTTTAATGCTCACAATCCTGTAATTAGAGTCCATAGATGTTTTTACGACTGCACATGAATGTATGTCTAATTTACAATTAGTAACAATGAACAAGATAAGTTATATCATATGATAAAACCATGTTATCATCCATGATAACTAATCAAGAATGAAAATGGAATATGGGAAACAATCATACTGCGATTTATATTGGATGGCCAAATATATTGAAGCCGCGAGCACACATGAACGGACAAGTTAAAATAGATTAGGGAACTTAATCTCATTCTCTTTATCTTTTTGAATAATTTGTTTTTATGAGGTTGTAACTTAGAAGAAATGAGTATATTATATACGAAAAAAGGTCAAAAATACTTTCGAACTATAGGAAAAGGTTTAAAAATATCCTCCATTCACTTTTTGGTCTAAAAATACCTTTATACTCATCTTTTTGGTCTAAAAATACCCTTCCATCCATCCTTTTGACTAACTTTAACCCTTGAAACTAACAACCCTCTTTTTATTTTTATTTTTTAAATATATTTATCATGTGTCATTTTCTTATTGGATGAAATAAAAATTCACTTCCACTAAATTTTTTCATAATTTATCTAAGCCAAAAACAATATACATCATCAAGACCCCAATTTCTTTTTAAATAAATCTAATAGTTTTTTATTGCTATAGTTTTTTCTTCTTATTTTTTTATAAACTTTGTTTTGGGATCATGAAGAGGGATATTATTTTGATTTGAATAAATTATGGGGAAAAATATTTTAAAAATACTTTTTTTAAAAAAAGTTTTTTATGGTCATCAAGCTTGTGTATTGTTTTGGTTTGGATAAATTATGAAAAAAGATTGAAAAACTTATTTAAAAAATCTTTTAGTTATACGTATTATTACAAGATAGTTTTACAATAACTATCTAAAAACTATCTTATAATAGAAAAATATTATTTATTTATTTTTAACTATCTTGTAATAACTAATTTAGTTTAAAATATTTGTTTTTACTATTTTGTAATAACTAAAAAATAATTTAGTTATATGTATAACTAATTTTTTTTAGTTATTTTATTTATACGTATTGTAAAAAAATCAGTACTATTACACGGTAAAGAAAAATCAAGCCAAAAACTAAAAAAAATCGAATATTTTTTTTGGTTGACCGGATAAAAAAAATCTTAGTCTTGTTTATAAATGTAGCTTTTAAAAAAAAACTTGAGGGGGGAGGGGTCTTGAAGAGGTATATTATTTTTGGCTTAGATAAATTATGATTTTTTTTTGTGGAAGTGGAATTTTTATTTCATCCAATAAAAAAATGACACATGATAAATACTTGTAAAAAATTAAAAATAAAAAGAGAATGGTTAGATTCAAGGGTTAAAGTTAGCCGAATAGGTGGATTGAAGGGTATTTTTAGACTAAAAAAATGAGTAGAAGGATATTTTTAAACCGAAAGGTGGATGAAAAATATTTTAAAATATTTTCTTATAGTTTAGAAATATTTTTGGCCATTTTTAGTATTATATATTAACAAAACAACTACTCCTTTACTCTCGTACTAGTTGTCATATTTTTCTTTTTTATATCCATTAAGAAATTATAAATAAAAATTATTTTTTACTACTGAGTTATTTTTATTTCTTTCCAATAAATTGTACTTTATTCAAGAACAAAGACTAAGAGCCCGTTTGGATTGGCTTTAAGTTGGTCAAAACCAACTTAAAGCTCCTTTTTAGCTTTTGAACGTGTTTGTCTAATGTTGACTTTAAGCCATAAAGTTTTTAAAGTCAGTCAAAAATGAAAAGTTAGGATTCCTAACTTTTTTTGTCCAAAATACTTAAAGTCATTTTCTTTGACCATGGAAATTACTTTTATATCTCTTATATTATAACTAAATTCTCAAACTACCTTTTTTTATTCTTTTAACCTTAAAATTCACATCATAAGCACTTTTATCCAAACACTCAACTGCTTATTTATAAAAATAACTTTCAGCACTTCAAAGTTCTAAAAACACTTCATACATAAAAGTTACTTTTTTTAAGCCCATCCAAACGGGCTCTAAAATAATCTTATTTTAAGAACATGTAATATTAAGGATAAAATAATTAATTTTATAGCTCAGAGGGTCTGAAGATTTGATCAAAAATCATATCACCATATTTAATATGTTACTGGATTGTGCGGAGCTACACGTACCTACTGCTCCCGGAGAAGTTTTCTAGTAACAAATATTGTGGAGACGCCAATGAAGAAAACCTATATGCAGATGTAAATTAGCGGCAAATCCCTTAAACCCAAGTCGCTATTTGATTGAGTGAGAGCAAAAGAATGGAAGAAAAGCGAAGCAACATCGAAAATCATCAAGTAGATGAAGAAGAAGATGAGGGTCCACCACCTGGTTTCGACTCTTTAGCTGTACCATCGCAAAACACCAATGTCGTCATAGATGAAGATGATGATGAAGGCCCACCTCCAGGTTGGCCTTCAATTCCTCAGCAAAATAATCAGAATCTTCTCCAGGTGAGATTAATCATAAAACACTAAAATGGGTATAATCATAAAACACTAAAATGGGTATCAATTTTTTCTTTCTTGAGAGTTACCTTGTATTGTGTTGATGATTTTCAGTTTCAAAGGTGTCTCCTTTAAGTTGATGTATGTAGAGAAGTACATTCATCTGCCAAAAGATGGGAAATTAGTGAAAGGTTGAGTCTTGATACCATAGGAGTACTTGTCAATCATGAAAAGAACTCTAATATTTTCCTAAAAGTTGTATTGTTAATTTTGTGGGAGTTTGTCTTTGATTTGTTTGAATACTTCCTATATAGTTGAATTTGATCTTTATTGGCTTCCCTGGATTACCTGTTTTTGTGCTCATGACTTCAGTTTGAAGAATGCCACCATTATTGATTATGTATGAGTGGGGCATGTAGTCAAGTACATTCATCTGTCAAAGCCTTGATGCAATTTGCATATCGGTCAAACAACTATGCTGGAATACCATACTAATTGGAGTCAGTTATACCATTTTAGAGGATTCATCATGTTATGATTATTTTTTGCATCAACTATCATTTTGCATAACCATCCTATTCTATGTGGGTTTGGAATGTGATAGGCGAGCCCACATAAGGAGAGTTTGCAATGTGTAGGACATGATATGTATCATTTTGAGGAGTTTTTGAACATTGAAGAGACTCATATAATCATCAGGCTGGTCACTGCACTCCTACGCATATCATGGTTGAATTTTCTGTTTTAACTTTTGCCGTTTGATTATTTATTTCTATCATTGCCTTTTTATTTCTGTATTTCTTATTCTTTTCATGTCCCAACAACAGTCCTGTAATTTTGAGTTTAACACCCTGAGCAACACCCTGAGTGAGGTTGTGGGTTTGAGTCACCAAGGGAGCATAAAGGGTGGGAGCTCCGGGGGGGGGGGGGTCAAAAATAAAATAATATCAATAATAACAATAATAATAAAACGTGTACAATCTATTTATCAGTCTATTGAAAAAAATCAAGAAGGATTAAATCATACCTGAATTTTTTTTAAAAATAAAATAAAATTCAACTCTTTTGGAAATGAAGGAAAATGTCATCAATAGCTTAAAGCTCTAAAGTTAGGTGCCTCTGAAGGTACATAATTTTCAGTCAAATCATTTTTGAATTTGTGTTCGAGAGATACTCATTGACGTTTTTTCTCTTAAATGGAACAATAATTATACCTTTACTCTGATGGAACCTCTTGTCATTGTTTGTTGCATTATGGAAATTAATTTTGAAGGGATCATTTTCATACAAGTGTCTGAAGTCACATTTGCAAATTATCTACACAAATAGGTATGCAGAATGACTAATCTACAAGAAATTGCACTTAACATGATCAAAATAATGCATAGATTGCTTGTCCTTTCTTGAACATTGAAATACTGTATGCTACTCTTCACTAGCACCTAGCTCTCGTCAGCTATCATGGAACTTATTGCTCTCAAGAGTTGAAAATTCTTAGAACTTGAGGCTATAGCAATATATATAACTATCATTAAAACATTGAAAGGGAAAAAAAAAGAGGAACCAGTTAATGCAGAAGTACTTTGGTTAGTGAATGCAAAACTAGTTGATTCTTCAGATACACAAAGGTAACTTGTGAACAGACTACTGATGTAGAGATGGGGAGCAAAGGACACGAATCAGAAGACGATGAAGATGGTCCACCACCTGGGTGGAACACTGTAATCCCACAGAAAAAATTGCCATCTTCACTGCCAACAATAGAAGCAGTTACTTGTGGTAAGTCGTTTGCTTTACTGTCAAATTACTTTCTTCCCTGGCCCCTCTCTTGCTGTCTCCCTCTCTTTTCCCCCTTGCACCAAACAAAACACCCATCTTTCTTTGCCTATTTTTCCAGGTCACATCTTCCTATTGTATCTGATACATAGTGACATAAATATTTTCTGAACCTGCAAAAGTTTTTGAAATGGAGTAGTAAAAACATTAGAATTGCTACTAAATACAATTTTCAGCTCCACTAGATTAATGCCTTTATGTGGGACCATTATTTGGCTCCACTTGTGGGATTACACTGTGTATTTTTTTTTTTAAAGAGATAATCATGTGGGACCACTATTTGGCTCTTGTAACTTCATTCGTACTGGCTACCATTTTATGTAGCTTTCTTTTGCACTTGTGTACTTGTTGATTGTTGTGAGAAATATAGGAAAAAATATTATTGAATTGTGTATCTACTTTATTACACAAAGACCCTATTTATAGACTACAATACAATCCTTTACCAAGTAGGATACTATTTACTATTTCTATTCCTACACTAAGTGGGATTGTATATACCTATTTCTATTCTAACCCTCCCCCTCAAGCTAGTGCATACAAGTTATATGTCCCTAGCTTGTTACAAATGTAATTAATACGAGGACCAATGAAGGGTTGGTGAGATATCTGCGAGTTGATCACTCGACTTCACAAAATTGACAGTCAATCTCAATGTGCCTAGTCTTCTCATGAAATACTATATTTGATGCATAATATCAGTCAATCTCAATGTGTTTGGTCTTCTCATTAAATACTTGATTGCAATGTCGATAAAACACAAAGTGATAAATTCCTGAGTTGCAATGTTGAACTTCCTAAACCAAGTTTGAGAAGACCGTTCAGACCATAGAGTGACTTACACAATCGACATACAAGACTACCAGATTCCCCCCTGAGCAACAAAATCAGGTGATTGCTCCATGTAGACTTCCTCACAATGCAGCGATCGTCGAAAAGTGCTCAAAATCTGGTATGAAATATATGGATCGTCCTTGAATCAATAGAAGAGTCGACATTTAACGAGAAAGTCACAGAAAAACTGGTAAGAACATAATCATGTGTCGGCGTATTATATTTGATGGCTGAAAGTGGTCACAATCTAAAAAACAAATTATATGGGTAGGGTCGGAATGATGACACGACCCTACTGAAAAATAGAAATTATATGGGTAGGGTCGGATTGATAGCACGACCCTATTGAAAAAGAGAAATTATATGGGTAGGGTTGGAATGATGGCACGACCTTACTGGAAAATAAGAAAGTAGTCACCAGAAAAATTGCACGGTGCTACGCAAATCGGATATGAAAAAGTAGTCACCGAAAAGATGGCACGGTGCTACACAAATCGGATACGAAAAAGTAGTCACCGAAAAAATGGCACGGTGCTATACAAATAAGATATGAAAAAGTAGTCACCGGAATGATGCACGGTGCTACACAAATTAGATATGAGAAAGTAGTTCGGAAAGATGCACGATGCTATGCAAATTACATATGAGAAAATAGTCACCAAAAAGATACATTGTGACCCCGAATTTTGCTAATATAATCATTGGCCAGACGGGCGGCATATATGGGTAAAAGCCATCCGCTGGCAGCGGAAGCTCTTTGATTCTCTACCAAGATCGTAGAGGCTCTGATACCATGTGAGAAATATAGGGGAAAAATATTATTGAATTGTGTATATACTTTATTGCACAAAGACCCTATTTATAGACAGTTAGACACTACAATACAATCCTTTACCAATAGGATACTTTTACTATTTCTATTCCTATTAATATTCCTATTTCTATTCCTACTCTAAGTAGGATTGTATATACCTATTCCTATTCTAATAGTTGTCACATTTGACATGGTGTTACTTAAGTATATACTGACAGTGCTTTTCCTTGCTTATTTGGTTTCAATGTGCTTTAACGCAGACTACACTGTTGACTCACTGTAGAAGGGGATAACTCCATAAAAAAAATTAGTATAAGCTTACTATAATATGCTCTTTTTGGTTCTTATGTAATGTCTCTGAAAGGTTTGCAATTCACTGGCTTATTCTTGCCAAACAATTACTTTAGCCAATTGAAAGTATTACTATGCAGGGTTTTTGATCCACATTAGTATCTTATGTATTAAGAATGCTCTTATGTGAATGAGCTTAGATGATTGCTTCATCCAGTTTTTGAGCAAGATTATGAGAAATTTGGGGATGAATGAGTCTTCTTTATCTGTTTGGTTAATAAGATTTAGCATTCTGACTTTCAGATATAGAAATGGAGAAGAAAGAAGAAGTCGTTGAAGATAAAGATAATGGTCCACCGCCAAGATGGAAGTTGACCCCTAAACTACCACAGCTACAAACATCTACACCACCATCAGGGACACAAGGAGCTTCTCTTGAAGGTGAGTCCTTCCCTTTTCACTCAGATTCGAGGTGTCCATGTTTACAAGTTCAATTGATAGATGCTAAAATACACGAATCTCAATTACTTTCCATATGTACATGAATGCTTGTATTTTTCATTGTTTCTGAATTAGTCCATAATACCAATCAGGCCTCGTCTATGTAACAGACCTTCAGTGTAAGTTCATGTTTATTGATCAGTATGGTAAGAGAGATGACATGCCCCAGTGTCTTTGTGTTGATTGAAACTCCATGTGGGATGTGATTGAAGTAAGGTGGACCGAACTGAGAAGAAATTAATCCATAGAACATGTAAAAAAGACAAGTGATGAATTATTATATTCAAAATAAGAGAATAATCAAGAGATAATAAAAGCTTATTCTTGTCAAACAATTAATTTAATCAATTGAAAGTAATTCTATGCAAGGCTTGTGATAGCATTAGTATCTTCTGTGTTATGGATGCTCTCACGTGTGCTAAGATGTTGGCTTTATCTAGTTGTCACTTGCCCAGTAAGATTATGAGGAATTTGAGGATGCATGAGTTCTTTATATTTGGTTCATCGGAATTAGCCTCCTGACTTTCAGATATAGAAATGGAGAAGAAAGAAGTCGTTGAAGATGAAGATAATGGTCCACCGCCAGGATGGCAGTTGACCCCTCAACTACCGCCGCTACAGACATCTGCACCACCATCGGGGACACAAGGTCTTGCTGGTGAGTGCTCTTTTTTTTTACTCGGATTCGAAATGTCCATGTTTACAAGTTCAATTGGTATGTGCTAAAATACACTAGTCTCAATTACTTGTCATATGTACACGCAAGCTTGTGTTTTTCTGAATTAGTACATTTTTTTTTTTGATAAGGTAAAGGTTTATTGACTAAGTACCAAGAAGGTACCAAAATCAAAAGTTACAAAAGACTGCTGGGAATATCCATACAGTCAATTACAGCATCTGAATTAGTCCATAATAGCAATCCTCATTTATGTAACAGACCGTCAGTGTAAGTTCATGTTTGTTGATCAGTATGGTAAGAGAGATGGTATGACCCAGTGTCTTTGTGTTGATTGAAACTGCAGGTGGGATGTGATTGAAGTAAGGTGGGCCAAACTGAGAAGAAATTAATTCCATTGAGCACGTAACAATGACTAGTGATGAACTATATTCAAGATATGAAAATAATCAAGGGACAATACAAACAACAGTACGGCTCAATCCCAACTAGTGGGGTTGGCTATACGAGTGTGCCATATCCATTCTGCTCTATATGGGCTCGGTTTCATTACTCAATTATTGTCTATTAAGACAAATTAGGGGTTAATATGTGGCAAAAATTCTAGCTGTTAGAGCCTTGAGGTTTTGGCATTTAAGGTATTTCCTGGTATAGCCATAATTTATAAGCATAAAACATGAGAGGTTCTCATTAATCAAACAAGTTTTTAAGTTAAATATGTTAGGGTTCATAGCTTAAAGGCTTGTATCTCTTTAAAAGTCCAGATTGGCAGTATCAAAATTTGACATTTAGTTCCTTGGGAGCTAACCTTCGACCACTTCTCCCTTCTAACCTTAGCGTATGAGTTAGCAATTTGATTCAATTGCCTGAATCCTGATGTTTCGAACATATATAAAAGTTGGGTATGTAGATTTTTTATTCCGATGTTGTGCATGTAGATAGCAAAGTGGCTAGCAGCTGCTGATATGACAAATCCATATAAGAGATGTATACCTGGGTTTGGAGCTAATTTTGCAATGGACATATTCTATTTATTCAGTATCCTCAAGATTTGTAACTAGCTAACATTAGCTTTTGTAGACGTTGAAATGGCGAGCAAACAGGACTGTGATGTTGAAAAGGAAGGACATCCATTGGGATCAGAATCCATTCCTATGACTGGACATTCATCACCGCCTACACCACCACCTCAGTCGTCATCATCAGTTGCTTCTTCTGGTAAACTCTGCTACAATGCCTTAAAATAACAGACAAGTATATATAATGGGTAGTAGATCAGTGAACCTCTGTGTCATGCCAAGGAGTTCAAGATAAGATTAATTCAATCTTATTGCGTTGTTTGGGTTTCTTGATCTACTAGTGCATTTAATACACTTACTTTTTCTGTGGACATTTTGGGGGATACTGACTAAACTGTTCACCAATCAGAAATGGAGATGGGTAGCAAACAAGAAGGCACAAAGAATGAGGAGGTAAGGCCCCAAATTGAAAAGCAATCAATGTCACATTTACGACAGATGAAATCTATAGTGCCTCAATCCTCATCACATGCTGCAACAGTTTCTGCCGGTCAGTTCTCTTCAAAGAGAGTAACAGACTTTTAGTTCATCTCATCCAATATAGTCAGTTTATATATGAGATGCTTTGAACAAAATACTTTTATGTAATTAAGTTATGATGCAGAAATGGGTCAGATGGTATGTGGTGGTTGCCGACAGTTACTTTCTTATCCACAAGGGGCTAAATTGGTGAAGTGTTCATGCTGCCAGACTGTCAATCTTGTGCTAGAAGGTTTCTGCTTCCTCTTTTATACTAAAATGGATTCCTACAGTCCTTGACATTTTCCCCTTCTTGTCACAAAATCAGATATATTCTAGTGAAGATATTGATAGCTGTTTAAATTTATCATTGGTAGGTTGCCCCCTATATAAGTTGTGTTGAATCGTGACACGTGCCAAAATTGTTGAAAAGATAACATATAAAGCAGCTTCTAATTGACAGTATGAACAGTTAGTTTCGTCCATGCTTTTTATTCAGGGATCAGCACTTAATAAATCACCGCCCTGCCAGTTATTAATATGTTTAGTTACCTTAATAACAACTGATGTAACATAACCGTGTGTTGCACTTTCATTCTGATTTTTCCTTCTGATACTGTAAGTCTTGTATCTACTGTGAAATGGCATACCAGACCTCTCATAATTGGATAGAGAGAGAATAGGAAATAAACATTTTCTTCACTTTCTTGTTCTCTACTATCCTGAAGAATTCAATGGTTGAAAACCGTTGACTCATTTCTACGGGCTTACTCGTGTGGTTCTGATTGTTTTTTTTTTTATCAAAATGATGCATTTTATATATAAATAAACATACTAGTTAGGAGTACCGTTAGTAATAGTTCGGGCCACATCCCGACCCTGGAAAATATTGTTACAATTTTTCATTGTTCTAACATAAGTAGTTCTTAGGGTGTCTGCTTGTACAACCTTTTGGGCAGACACTGGAGGAATTAACAAAAAAGTGGGTACATCAAAAACTGTGTTCTTTGTCCCTTCCTTCGCCAAAGCATCTGCGACTTCCAGCTTCATCATCAAGTACCTGAACTCAACAATTAAGTTATCATAGAACAAATTATGATTTTTTTTCTAGCATATTTATAACATCAGTTGAGTCAGTGTTAATTTCAATGGGTGTGCAGTAGTGTTCTATTGCCATTTGGAGGCCTCTTCTAAGTGCTTGAAGTTCAGCACAAACAGAATTTGTGTAGGGGGTGTGTTCTAGGAATCCGCCTATCCATTGCCCTCTATGATTCCTAATAACTCCTAGTCCCCCTTGTTCGGGATTTTTCCTAACAGATCCATCTATATTAAGTTTGAAAGAGTTCTCATGGGGGGGTTGCCTTTAAGCTGAATGGTGATCTGTTGTCCCTCTTTTGCTTCCATTTTGGCCACTAGAAAGTGGTATTCCATGGCTTGGGAGATGGTGTTTTGGACATTTATGGCATCCATCTTGGAATTGAAGTTGTTATTGTTCCTTGTCAGCCAAATGTTCCAGAGACTATATGGCACAAGGGTGTCCCATGTCAGCCAACCATTAAAAGGAGTGCTTTTGGCATTATTCCACAGATCAATCCAGTTTCGCTCATTCATTTGGGTAGTGCTAATGTTTCTGTGGTTTATGCTTAATATCAGCCCAAAATATTTTGGCATTGGGGCATAGGAAGAAGATGTGGTTGATATTCTCCTCAGAGTGGTCACAAACCTGACATTTGGGGTTGATGTTAAGGCCTCTTCCATTAAGAGAGTGGTTTGTGGGGAGTCTGCAGTGGTATAGAAGCCAAAGGAAGGTCCTGATCTTATTAGGGATGCTAGCCTTCCAAATCCATTTAAATTTCTCATTAGGCTCTGGCCTTTTCCCTTTTGCTATATTATTGATACGAGTATAGGCAGATCCTATGGAGAATTTTCCATCATTGGTGAGTCCCCAGATCAGAGTGTCTGGCTTGGCACTATTAGTGGGAAAGGTGTAGGCCTTGATGTAATTCTGGATGTCATTTGGGAGAGTGAAGGAAAGATTGTTTAGGTTCCATTCTCCATTTTGGTATACATCACTGATTTTGATGTGTTCCTCTTCTTCCAGAATTGGCCCAATAATCTCTTTGCGGATGGAGTTGCAGTGAGGAATCCAAGCATCAGTCAGGAAATTGACTTGGTTTTTTTTGTGGACTACCCATCTAGTGGCTGAAGAGCTGTCTACCCAACCATTTTGAACATTATGCCAGGTTCTAGAAGCCACTTTCTTTCCTCTTGCATTGTTTCTGTTAGGTTTATGGTATTTGTTGAGGAGTATTTTAGCCCATAGCTTAGTAGGGTTTTGGAATACTCTCCAAGCTAGACTTGAAATGGTTGCTCTATTCTTGATCTCACTTTTTTGGAGTCCCAGTCCTCCCATGCACTTCTTTTCAGTGATGAGATTCTAGTTGATCAAGTGGATTTTCCTTTTCTCAGCAGTAGTTCCCCAGACAGAATCTCTTTGGACTTTATTGATGGTTTCAGTGATTCTATTGGGAAGTTTGATGTACTGCATAACATGAGCTGGGATGCTTCCTAGTGCAGCTTTAGCGAGAACAGTCCTACCAGTTAGGTTTAGGAACTTGGTCTTCCAGCCTGTGAGTTTTTTCTCATGTTGTCAATGATGTATTGGAAGTCAGAGTTATTATGTTTCTTGCTGAAGATGGGAAACCCCAAGTATTTTCCTAAGGAGTCAGAAGGAGCAATGTTGAGCATGTTAGAACACATGACTTTGGTGTCATTGGAGCATTTCTTGGAGAAGATAACTCTGGATTTTGAGTGGTTGATCCTTTGGCCAGATTTGTTGCAGAAGTTTTGAAGGGTGTTGAGAATGGTGGTGCAGTTAGTAGCGTCAGCTCTGGCAAATAGGCATAGGTCATCAGCAAAGAAAAGATGGGAATTTTTTTGGCCCCTGTGAGTTGTTTTGATAGGGGTCTATAGTTTCCCATTGGTGGAAGCCTCTATGTCTCTGGAGAGTCTTTCCATACACATGATGAAGAGCTAGGGGAACATAGGGTCTCCTTGTCTGATGCCTCTAGAGGATTGGAAATAGTCAGTCTTCCCACCATTGATCAGGATGGCAATGGAGGAGTTGTTGACACAAGACATGATGAGGTTGGAGAGGTTAGTAGGGAAATTGAAAGTAGTTCAATGTATCCCTAATGAAGGACCACTCCAATTTGTCAAAGGCCTTTTCCAAGTTTATCTTTAGGATAATATTGGAGCTTTTCCCTCTCATTTTCCCTAACTGGGAGATGTATTCTTGGACAATGATGGCATTGTCAGAGGCTCTCCTATTGGCTAAGAAGCTGGCTTGGCTGGGGCCTATGATTGAGGGGAGGATTGGCTAGATACGATTGATAATGATTTTGGTCACAAGTTTGTAATTGGTGTTGCAAAGGCCAATTGGTCTGTAACTCCTAATGGAAGGGGGGTTGGGGCATTTTGGTATGAGACAGACAAGAGTTATGTTGTTCATGGGGGCATATGGGATTGGTCAAAGACCTCTTTGCAGAAAGTAGTGGTTTTGTCTTTAACAATGTCCCAGTAATTCTGATAAAACATGTTATGAAGACAATTAGGACCAGGTGCCTTCAGGGGTTTGAAAGATTTGAGTGCTTTGATGATCTCAGAGTCTCTAAGGGCAGAGTCTAGAGGGGTGGAAACATCATTAGACAGAATGTGGGGGTTTGCCTCATTGTGACTAAGGCTCCTACCAGAGCTGAGGAGTTCAGTGGTGTAGAGGCCAGTGAAGAAACGGGTGATATGGTTTTGGATGTGTTTTTGTCCTTCAATAACATTTCCCACATCATCTTTAGTGGTAAGGATTTGGTTTCTTCTCCTTCTATTAATGGTAGAAGTATGGAAGAAACCAGTGTTGACATCACCATCACTTAGCCAGTTGAGCCTGGACTTGGTTTTCCAGAAGTCATACTCAGCTTTTAGGAGATCTTCATATTCCTTGAGAAGGTCAGTCTCTAGGTCTTGTAGGAAAGGACTGTGATGGTAGTTGAGGGATTTTTGTATTCCATCAAGCCTTGCAAGGATTCTTTTCATTTTGATGAAAATATTTCCAAAGGTTGTCTTGTTCCAAGTGGATGCTGCTTTTTGGAAGAGCTCAATGGCATTGTTGAGTCTGTTGAGAGTGTCAAAGTAGAGTTTGACAAGGTCCTTAAAGGATGGGTGAAGAGGCACCTTGCTTTCAAGGTTTCGGCATTAAAAGTCAAAGGATTATTTGTTTAAGTTTAATAATAAAATAAAGGAAACTACACCACATTGGTTCCATCTTGAAAGGTTTAGGACCTTTACTGATGGGACAATTGTTAAGGTTGACAAGGAGAGGACAGTGATCAGATTTTGTCCTAGGGAGGTGTATTACAGTGGAATTGGGATAGAGTTTTATCCAAGAGCCATTAGCAACACACCTGTCAAGTCTTTCCAGGATGAGGTTTCTCCTATTCCAGTCCCTTTTGTTAGTCCAGGTAAACTTGTGTCCCTTGTACCCTAGGTCTACCATTCTACAATTATTTAAGTAGTCCCAGAAGAGGTTGGTTCTAGCATTATTAATGTTATTTCCCCCTTTATTTTCCCTAGCATTTAGAACTTCATTGAAGTCCCCTCCCATTAGCCATTCTTCCCTTTATATTGTGGGAGAGATTACAGAGATCATTCCAAAGTTGGGTTCTGGTGTTAAAGTCAGGTCTTGCATAGATAGCAGAAAAAAACCAAGGATGGCTGTTTAGGAGTACCTTAATAGTGACATGGATGCCTTGGGGGGTCACTGATAGGTTGTCCAGCTTGAGGGCTTCTTCCTTCCACATGATCACTATTCCACCTGAAGGGTGATTAGCAGTTGGTTGAATTTGAGAGTCAAACTTAAACTGCTCAATCAGGTGTTTGTGCTCAGTCATTTTTGTCTCTAGCAGCACTAACATGGTGGGCCTGTGCATCTTAACCATGGCCTCACACTGACACTGGCGCTTGAAGTTCGCGCTATTGGCCCCCCTGGTGTTCCATATGATGAACTTCATCATTATCAGTGTGTTGGATGGGTGATCCTGTAGGCCTTTCCCTTTCTCCATTCGGGGTACCTGTGTTGGTTCCAACAGTGGGTTCAATGGAATCGATTCCATTTTGTGCCTCAGGTTCAAAGTGCACCTGTTCCAGGTTCTTGGGCAATGGACTATGATCACTGTGCTGTTGGATTCCTCGAATTCTTTGAGGAACAACTTCTCTAAAACAAGCGATGCCATATTTTGTTCTCCAAGACTTGCTAAGATTTCCTCCAGCTCCTGGTTGCTTTTTCTTAGCAACTCTAGGAGTGAGGGCTCCTCTTGTCCTTGGTCTCTTCCTTGTGTGTACATCCTGTTCAGGAAATCCTGTGGGATTCTTGGGATGAATGTTGGACTCTCCATACCTGTTAGGTAGGGGAGGGAAGGAAAGAAAGGAAGGCTTTGGAAAGTTTGCCCTATCAAGGTGTTGAGCTCTTCCATTGTGGAGGTGTTGATGTTTCCCATCATCTAGGTCTGCAACAGTGTTTGTTGCCATATTTGGTGTCCCAGATTTTTTATTGCTTGGTCCAAGCCCTCCTTGATTATCTGAGCATAGTAGGCCGGATCCTGTAGGATCAAGGTCACTGGTTGGCCTGCTATCTTGACTTGAAGGGTTAGTTGTTTGGATTGTAGTGTTAGTTCCAGCCATGATTGGGGGATGTGGTCTGGTGGTAGTGGTGCTGTTGTGGATACCAGTGGGTGGTTTTGGTGTGTTTGAGAGGAGGGGGGATGGTTTGCCATTTCCAGTTTCAATGTTTCCTTTGGCATTGACTTCCATTGATTTTAATGGAGTTTCGCTAGCTTTTGGAGGAGTAATGAGATGGCTGGTTGATGCGACCTCCATAGTCATATCAACAGCCATAGCGTTATGATTATTTTCTCCAGTGCGGGAAGGGCTTTGGTGCATTTTGTTTTTAATTTTCGCCGGCGAATTTGCGGAGGAACAACAGAGTATTTCTTTTTGGGTCCCCCTGGTATGTCTAGAGTTAAGATTTGGGACTCCATTTATTTCTCCAAATCTCGCTTGGATTGGATTGTTATCAGTCAAAACAGCTTTATGGGGGAGGGAATTAAGGGCATTTAGTGTGCCATTGAGGGGTTGTTGAGTTTGTGGGGCCTTCGTCCCACTCCCTATCTCCGAATTCATTTTACTATTATTTTTTTTGTTGTTATATTTTTTATTTCCTCCATCTCCATGTGCTTGGTCGGAGATGGCGGTGTTGAGGAACTTACCTGGTTGCGGATTGTGGACCTTTACCTGGGAGGTGGTGGCTTGATCTTTGTGTCTTGTGGTTAGATCTGCCTTTGTTGGCCATTGTTGCACCTGTTTCTTCTTCTTAGGGAAGAATACCACCTGCCAGTCATTTTCTATTTTTTCCGTCATTGGAGTTTCTTGGGGATTGTTCGGGAGAGTTGGTACGTTTTTTGTGCAGTTCCTTTGTGTGTGGCCTATTCTTCCGCAACTAATACACATTATTCCCTCTCCCTCATAGATCACTCTTTGCCTGTGACTTCCAATCACCACCTCGTTCTTGACCGGAATTTCAATCGGCACCTGGACACATATCCTTGCGTATCTTCCTCTCAAAGTGGATGAGGTGCATGTGTCTATTTTAAGTAACACCCCCAATTTGTTGCCGACCTTTTCTAGGACTTGGTCATAGAATTCTGTCGGAAGTTGGGGTAATCTCCCCCAAATTGCAGTGGACTGATGGGGAACGAAATTTAGTTCTGACTTTTTGACTGATAGGAAGTACCCAGCCACAAACCATGGACCTTCATGAAGTACTTTGTACAAGCTTTGTGTTTGGGTGAATTTAGCAATATGGTAGTCGCATCCCAGATCTATCAAAGTTAGTGGTTCAGTGAGTTTCCACATGTCCACTAACTTACTTTTTAGATTAGGGTGTAATAATTTTTTCCCGTACACTTTGATTATGACTGAAAGGCTCCATGGCATGTATATTTTGTGCTTATCTTCCTCCGTTAGTGGGATTGCTTCTTGGTTGTCAGCATCAATGTTGTTGCTGTTGGTTCCTTCTTGTTCATATATTTTATTGAGACTGTGTTGCTTGTTTAGTACTGTGCATACTCTATCATTGGGCTGCTGCCATCTGGTGGATTTGGTGGTCCAGTTGGTGTCAATGTTGTTGGTTGGAGGGGGGGGGGGGGTCATTCTCTAGAGAAAATTTTTTAACTTATTATTTCAAATTTATGTGGTTCTGATTGTTACCACTGCAGCTCATGATGTTGGACAAGTTAAGTGTGGGGGTTGTGCAGTGCTGCTCATGTATCAATATGGGGCGCCATCAGTTAGATGTTCCTCTTGTCATCACATGACAAAAATTGGGGTATGGACTTCATTTCTTCAGAGATACTTGTGCAGTCATATCAATTAATCATATGACATTTTTTTGGGTATCTACATTTCCCTTTTGAAAAACTTGGCCTGGAGCTGAAATGTCAATAAAGTCCTATGTTACTTGATAGCATGCATCACATGTTTAGGTGGGATATATGTGAGATATCCGACGCATTATGGCCCTTTAGCATGTTGCGGACAACACTAATATTATATTTTAAGCTAGAAATTCCTACCACATGTATATTTTTATATTCTAACTTAAACTTTTGAGACATCTATGCATCTGAACTATTCTCCTGCACATACAGGCCCACAACCGACGACCTCCTCTGTCAGTGCAACAGCTTCGAAGAAGGCATCCTTCCTACCAAGTTCATTAGCTTGTTTATCTCGATCTGATTTTGTGGAATCCATTTGTAGATGCAATTGTTTATATGAAACTTCTGAGATAGAGGCTGACATCAGGGTACTGCTTGCTTCGATGGCTTTGGCATTTCCCTTTGCTTTGTAAAATCTGTACTACTACTTTTTCCGTATCAGAAATCTGTAGCAATCCTTTTCTATTTAGAAGTTCAATTTGGAATAGAGTCAAATTTTCTGAATGTTGGTGACACTAGTTTTGGAAGTTTAGTTTAGCCTCATCGAGCTCACGAACCTGGTTAACCAGTGTGCAATTTATTATTCAAGCGTTTCTCTAGTCCATTAAGTTTCACAGTCCACGTCCAAGAGATACATGCAGTAAAATAAGAGTGAGGACCGAGGACTTTATTGCACTCCTTAATTTTGTAATGTTATCTCCATCTTTTACATTTGTTTTGAATTTAATATCAGGTGCTTTTTACACTAGTAATATTTTCTTACATGTAGGATTACTGTTTAACCACAGTTGAATCGCTTTTCTTAATGGTACTAGCAGCTATGCGCAGCATAGAAACATTTTGGGAAAAAACAACAATCATTGTCTATTACAAGATTTTGTTGGGAAGAAAGAAAAACAGAACATGAGCAGCGGAAGAATTGGAACATCTATATTATTTACTACATCTTGATTCAGCATTTAGAGTCACCATTAGACTCTATTTAAAATGTAGCAGCAATATTAAAACTGCAGCAAATGATAGTTACCAATGCAACCACTAAGAAAAGCTATTGATCAGTATAAGCTTGACCTTTGGAAAAACACTTTTTAATATCAACTATAAGACGTTCAAATTAATTGCTAGTGGCAGTATCCACAGACCATATGTGGGACTTCCAATCATCAGGGGATAGAAACTGTCATTTCAGCAGCAGATACATTGTCTTCACGACTTTCAATCATCAGGTGGGAAGTCCTCATCTGAGGCATTATCCAGAAATGAACCTAGAGTTTTTCTCAGAAAGCTAAATGCTTTATCATCCTGTCAAGCAAAAAAAGAGGACGGTTTACTTGGCGTTCAAGAATGTCTGCAGTGTGTGACAGGGATATGGTGCATCGAAGAAGTTAACCTGCTTCTTTTTCTTCAGCGATTCCTCTAGTTCAGCAATTCGTTTTTTGGAGTCTTGCTCAAGTTCAGATATCATGCTCTTCTCTTTCTTCCCTGAATTAATGTCATAATAATCTGTCAAAGGCATCCTTATCATTCAATGAAAATATAATACAGAAAGTTCCTGCAACTCACTTAGTTGCTCATATCGCATGAATAGTCTTTCTTTTTCTTCCTCATATTTGGATATAGTATCTGCGAAGATACCATCACGATGGTTAGCCTTAAAATGTTCTCTTCAAGCAGGGTTTCTAAGGACTCTTCAAAACATATCGCAAGTATAAACTCCTAAGTCTAGCTGAAATTCTGTAACAGTGTTCAGTTTAGCCCGGTAAAATGATATCATGAAATGAATAAGAGGTGGTTAAGCTAGAAACACAATGTTCCAAATTTGTGCGGACTATAAACAGGTCCAATTCTTGTGGAAAATTCACATTAGAAAAGCACCTCTGAGGGACTGCAGATGTGTAGCTTTCTCCTTGTTGAACTTCTCATAAATTGATTGAAACTTCACAGTTTCATTCTTTAGCAAGTTCTCACACTGCATAGAAGCAATATATTGAAAAGTAGTAAGCTTCTTTCGGACGCCCTTTCACGGCTAACTTATCTAATTGAGGCTGACCTCTTTGGAGCCCTTGGACAGTGCCTTTGCAAAACTTTGCCTAATGATCAAACATATTGAAGATCAACAAGAAGCTATCACTTGCAACAATTAAATTTACACTTAAGTATGTATTATGCAACAAATATTTCTCACCTGTCTTTCTCAAGTTTTAATTTGAGCTCATCGATCTTTGACTTGACTTCTGAAGTCACGCTAATCACAGACCACAATAAGCAGTAATGTTAATAACCATTTCCTTTATTTAAGCGACACACTCCATTAATTTAGTGCTGGACTCGATATGACAGGAACAAAAGAGGATGAACTCATCAGGATTACATTTTCATGCACTTAGTATCAATTTATGCAGGGATTGTCTCAATTACTATCAGTTTCACTCAAGAACAACCAGTATTTCTTACTCATTAAAAAATGTTGCACAATACATCAGATCAGTCAAACGGCTAAGTTTCAGAACTGAAAGATCAGCTGCTTGAGTGCCTTAACAAGTTGTAACTAGAATCACTTTTAGATGTTTAAGCAACGTAGAACAATTCCACAAACTTGTTAATGCACAAAACTCATTTAAGCAATGTACAAATCATTAGTATAATCAGAAATTTCCAAAAATAAATAAATATGGAATCTCCAGAAAATCAACTCCCACATACATTTCTCTGCCAGAAGTACTGTGCACAAAGGCAAGAAGAAGCTTAGAATGCATTAATTTGATCAGAATCGAGATCCTGATCATGTAAAATTCTAATGGCTGATTACAAATTCTATACCAGGGCATTTAGATCTATATGCTAGTCCAAGTGTTGCAGCAATAAGGTTTGCAGAATAATTAGCCAATTCTGCGAGAAGAAGCAAATATCTAGTTCCTCCTAGATGACGGAATTGATGAAACTTGAATATATTACTAGCAATCAGCACAGGAATTACATAGAAAATACAGTGATATTGCGTCTGCGAATACTTCAGCACAAACAAGTGAATGGAGAAACCAGAGCTTGGTTCTAGGTTTGAGACTCAGCTCTCTAATGATATGACTAAACGTAGATAAATTTATACAGCTTCAATATATCTATACACGAGAAACTGATTTAGCAATGAAATAAAACAGGAATACAGAAATTCACCTAGAGATGGTTTCTTCTTTCTTCTTCAGACCGTCCTGTTGTGCCTTCTCTCTTATCTGCTTTAACGCCGTCATAATCCCTTTGATATCACTGTCAATTTCATTCGATCTAATCAAATTACAGAACAAAATTTGAGAAAATTTAACAAAAATAAAATTAAAATGAAAGCGTACTCTGAGATCTCAGCATCGAATTCATCTTCGACGGCGCTGGCTCGCCTTTTGCTCTCCGATTTTGGTATTTGCGGCTCCGAAACTCTTTTCCTTGTGCTTGATTTTGACGCTGACATTTTTTTTCTGTAGAAAGTTGAACTGTGAGAATTAGCGTGTGTGAGAAAGGGAGGGAGCTTTTGAGAATTCAAAATGGGTTGTACCAGATACGAGTATTTATATTTCTTTTGGCGCGAAACTGAGTGAATAGTTGATGAGTTGGTGAAAGAGTTCCGCAAAACTCATATGATAGTCGGGCAGATTACCATTTTGGATTTTATCGAAAAGCGAGATTTTCACAATCGAGCAAATTTACTGTTTACTATTTTTAATTTAATCAGTTAAATGAATGACTATTTAGATTAATTCATTTTTTCTTTTGCCTACTTTTTAAAAAACATAAATGTTACTCTTGCCATTTCAAATGGTACGACCTTTTTTCAACTACACAACAAGTCTGATATGTTAATTTGACATATATTATATTATTACTGTGATTGTAAAACACGTTAAAGTAAAAATTGTTTAAATAACACATCAAATCGAAATTTAAACTTAGAGATATCTAAATGCATTTGAACTCCCAAAGTGTCCATCCTCTCTTCCCATTGTCACAAGAGATTATGTATGCTGCCGAATTTAAATCTTAGATCCACCTTTGTCCAAGAAAGTTATGATGTTTTACAAGGGATCAAAGAAACCACACAGCTAAATAATTTTTAACGTGCTCCTCAGGTTACGAGATATATTTTTCGCATAACAGATCAAAACCAATCTAATCAGTTGATTACTCGATTTACTTTACAACTCAATCCTTCAATTTGTGCAAATCTACAAACAAGTAGATTGATGATGTTATGGCTACCTTCCACATCCAACTTAAGAACTGTCAACTACACACGGTGGCGTTCAGCATTGAGGATCTGAAGAAGCATGACTAGGAACTCAAAACAAAAAGGAAAAGATGTTTATAAAGGTAGGAAAAATGAAGAAAGGTTAGATAGCTCTGAAGTGCAGCTACAAGGTGACTCGGCCATCTATTGTGCTAGATAAAAATGAGAAGCAGCTATTTACTCCTGTGTTGGTAAACTGTATACTGGTCCTATGGTGATTGGTGCCACTCACTTTGTCATTCTGAACTAAGATCATAACTTCACACTTCCCCCTCACTGATGTGAAGCCAATTTCTCTTCATCGACCTCGAAAGCCTTCCGAGCTTGTTTCAGCTCTTCATTCATGGACAACAGTTCTGTACACCGATTGAGTTTCGGCAAGTCCTGTGCAGTAGAACAGTATCCATACAAAATTCAGAAGCTCATAAAGCAAAATCACAGTAACATCATATCCAGCTCGTAGAGCCTATGCAAATTGTAGCAGGACTGATTTTTCAGAACGACCATCCATATTCTTTTTGACAACTACAGACGTGTTGACATATATTAATAGAATGAGGCAAGTGGCACTAAACAGAAGGAAATAAGGAAAAGACAACGCCACAATCACCCAGCCTAAATCTTCCCAACCACAAGATGGAGTAATTTGTTGTTTTAATGATGAACATAGTAAGAAGCTAACTATACTAGGCATTTTCTCATTGGCATGGAAGCATCAAACTAGTCCAAAAGAGTTTCAAGTTTATCAGGCACAAAGAAACATCAAATTACCAATGGAACCATTTTCCGATACAATTCTATCATGGAGATACAATTCTATCATGCTAAACTATGATCTATCATAATGAAACCAATTATTCAGTGAGATAGCAGTACTATCATGCATGAGGTAAGCCAAATTAATTGCAACAAATAAAACCTTAAAGTAGTGATTAAGCTTGAGATGAGCAAAACTACAAATCTCAGCTTCTGTCCAACTACACTTGGCTATCTGGACCACTGGTCTATGGGTTTGTTCCACTAATCGGCAGGTCAAATAGTTCCCTTAATGTTCTTAATTGAAAACAATATACAAAACTCACAGGACCTCTCATTGAGCAAAAATGGGATGGACATTTTCCAACTAAATATTCACCATATTGCTACAGACACAGATATGCATAATATTATATATATGCATGTTGAATTCATGAAAAAACCTACCTTTCTAATTAAGAACAGAAAGTCCTCCGTCAAAAGTTTCCCCCTTTTGGTTGCAACATCCTGAGCTTTGTGCACCTACGCAAGTTGAAGAGCATAAAAAATACGACCAAATGCATGTTTCTTCTAAAATCAAATACTGATAGAAAATAAATTGTGCAAAATGCAAAGCTCTATGCAGGAAGATGTATACTCCAAAACCTCTTCGAAAAAATAGCACTGGATAGTAGTAAGTTAAACTCACCATATCAGTAACATAATCCACCACGATGTCTTCCACAAGTGCTACAGTTTCTGGAAGTGGCTGACAGTGCAGCACTATAAGTTTAGTAAAGATCAAGGGATAAAATAATACCAGTTACTCATACAAAATCAAAATAAAGGCAACTTTCAGACACAAAATTTTGATATTTACAAGGTAATCAACCATCAATTTTTTAGATAACCTATAAGATAATCAACCATCATCCATCCCCGAGTCCTTTTCAGTATCAGTTGACACTAAATTAGAAACAATAAAATAAACATAAAGCCACAAAAGGGAACATATCAATAAGAAAATCTTCCATCAAAATTATCTCTGTTTTATGATGGAGTTATTAACGCATTATGACCGTGCTCTATTCCCTTGTAGAGCAGGGAAAGAAAAATGTGGTAAAACAGAAAAAGGACTGTACTCTAGCTGTCCAGCAAAGAAGGTTATTCTTTTTAAAAGACAATTAGACAATATCATTACAGAACTCCAACTACTGAATTTCTGTTCTTTCCTAAGAATCAGCACAGGTCCTCGGTCCTCCCAAAAGTCCCTCCAGACATTATTGCTAGAGCTTAGACACAAGCTTGCTTAGTAGTGTTATCAAAGAAGATAAAAGTATTTCCCGTAGCCAGAGAATGGTGTTTAAATGTTGTTAAACATTAAGCAATAAGCAAAGGGCCATATTCAATCTGGACCCACACAAACTGCAAATTTTCCCACTATCAATGTGCATACATAAAAAAAATAGGTTACATCAGCATGGCATAATTCACTAAATTGCCATAAGCATAACAATAAACGAGTATAAACACCACGGACATACACAGATGAAAAACAACGAAAAGATGAGTAGTGAAACAAAGAGGCATCTTACATTGCTATCATCTCCAAAACCATACATCATGTGTTGCACTGTGTAACAAAATAAAAGAAATATTAATAAATAAAACAAGGTGAAATGATTTAATATTATTATCACGTCTATGTAAATAGTCACTGACAGTCTTTCTGAAACATGCCACGTTTCCTTTTAAGTGAACTTTCTGAAGGTTGTGATGCTCCTACTCTGGCTTTTGAGGATGGCCCTGCAGAAGAGTTGTTCATTTTCTATTTATTCTAACCTCCACTTCTCAACCTGCCAAAGTGTCATTACCGTCCTTAGAAAATACCATCAATCAAACATATCATATTATCAGATAGATATACATCATGCAAGCACCATTGAAACTAAAATAGAAAACTCAATGCATAATGAATGTACTTCCATAGTTCTTGTAATGGTTATCACCACTTAACTGCCTACACAATTAGCTCAAAATTTTTAAAATTCCGTCAAAAGGGAGCTTATTATATAGGTGGAACATACAGTCCTCTATGCAGCCACTATAAACACAACCCATATGATCCACTGGGACTTTTACAGTAAATAAAAGTTATATCTACTTTATAAGTGGAACTTCTTTTTTCTAGTATGTATATTTTGACGAATCCATTACTGAACCTTTGTTACCTTTTTCCTTTTTCAACAAGTTATTAGGAATACAAAATCCAAAGTGGGGCAGTTGCGAATTTGGCTCATCACATCAACAACAATAATTTTAAAGAATCATTTATCAAATAATCAACGCCCCAGGACCAGGAGTATGAATGTATTGAAGAAAAATAAGCAGATGCAAGAACACAGAAAACATAAATTAATTAATTTCTGCAGACACAATCACAATTAGGAGCGTAAAAGAGAATAAGAAATCTGAACAGAAACCTGCAAAGGTGTTGATTCCACTGGAGATGACGAGCACAATTGAAGAGAGAGAATTTCACATTGAAATCCCCAAAATGATTAGGGTATTAGGGCATTCGCTAAAATTTATGTGGGAAATTTCTTTTATTTGGTCACAATTTCTTTTTGTTGTTCAAACGGGTATGTCAGTGAAAAAAAGAAGAATTTGGGCTTAATGGATCACAGTGGCCATCAAACAAGCCCAAAATAGTTTTTTTACCAAAGGCCCAATAGGAAAAAAAAGTAAAAATTACATAAATCTCAGTGTTAAGAACTAATTACATCATATCATAATTCTTTCTTAAATTACATAAATCCCTTAAATTTATAGGATCTCGAATACATCAGGAACCTTGCGGATGCATAGCTCACAGATTGCGGATAATATATTATTTAATGGGAGAGATGTATCCGAGAGGGTATAGGGATATATCCGAGAAGAGATTTTTATAATTTTTAAATGATGGAAAATTTTAGAGGCAAAATAAAATGTGTATTTAGGTAATTTTTCCAAAAAAAACATTGTTTCTCAAGCGATGGTCTATCTAGTAGAACTTGAACTTTTAGTCCATTTTAACATTTTTTTAAAAATCTGCGTATAGCGGAAGCTTTAATACACCGGACTGTCCTAACAGTTTTTTTAAAAATAGCCTCAGTTTCAAGAAATTCGCTGAAACTTTCTGTTGGCTGTGGATATTAGTGTAGCATATATCAGTTTTGCTTATAAAGTAGAAATTTAGAGTCCGTTTGGATGAGCTTAAAAAAATAACTTTTATGTATGAAATACTTTTAGAACTTTGAAGTGCTGAAAGTTATTTTTATAAATAAGGAGTTGAGTGTTTGGATAAAAGTGCTTAAATGAGGAAAATGATGTGAATTTTAGGATTAAAAGAATAAAAAAGGTAGTTTGGAAATTTAATTAAAATATAAGAGATATAAAAGTAATTTCTATGATCAAAGAAAATGACTTTAAGCACTTAGGAAAAAAAAAGTTAGAAATCTTAACTTTTCATTTTTGACTGACTTTAAGAACTTTATAGCTTAAATTTAGCATTATGAAAACACGTCCAAAAACGGGCTCTTAGTATATTTCAATAAGTCGGAGATAATGAATTTGTTCATTGACTATAAAAATTGTTTCATGACAAAAGTTGTATGTGTTGCTCAATTGCTTATAAATTATGGCAGATGGATAAGTTTTGATAATATTCACATTACATACCATGTTAAATTGACGCAATTTATGATGTATTGACAAAAGGTACTTGTATTATTTAATTGTTCACAATTTTTTTCTCTATTTTATAAAGTGTTTTACGTGAAATTTCGCAAATAACCACTATGATAAATAAATTGGGCTCATTAGTTATAGTTTTCATATTTACGGATTGTAGCTATGATTTAAGTTATATCGTTTGTATAATTCACAGATTTGTATAATTTGCGGATAATTGAGCTATTAATGAATAAACTCAAAATAACGAATTTATATAAATACAAATATCTGAACTTCATACAGTTATACAAATTATATTGTACAAATTTCAAATTATACAAACTCAAACTGTAATTAATGTTAAATGTTAGTGGCGAATTGTAAATTAACTAAATTATAGTTATGTTAACTAATTAACTAGTATGTGTTTGTTTATTCGCGTAATTTTTCCTTTTTATAGTCCATAAAAATAATATTATATCTTAATGAAAATATGTATAGCTAACTTAATGTTAAAAAAACGACTTTGATCATGATTAAGTACAGTAAGTTAAATTAAACATATGGACTCTAGAAGATAGAGCAAGTTAAATGAGATAAATGGACTTCTAGAAGATAAAGTAATATTTTTTTTAAAAAAAAATTAAAGAAGAAGAAAACATATTTTCCGTTGCTCTACCTTTGTTCCTCTTAGGTTAATTATTCTTAATTAACTTTTTGAAAATTAGGTAAAATAGATCTATAATAATATGTACAAATTAAAATGGACCATGTGTCCTTAGCACTCTTTCTTGCTTATATTATAACAATTTGTGTCTTATCATGCATGAAAATTATGTTTTTTTTTTTAAAAAATATGGTGTTTGTATCTCAACATTTTCCACTACTATAATTTTTTTCTAGTAGTAGGACCAACTTTTCCACTCAGCCCTTTCATTTTCCAGATTTATATGTGACAGATTTAATATATTATAGTATAGGAAATTAATTCCATGTCTGCCTTCTAGAAGGACAAGCAAGATGGAATGGAAATACAAACTAGAAGCAACCAAAAAATAAATAAATTATTTCCTCCGTTTCAATTTATTTCTCCTACTTTCCCTTTGAAGTGTTTCAATAAAAATGTCTCTTTTTTTTAATAACTTTTTAATTTAATTTTACGTGACATAATTAAAATCACAAGATTAAAGACAATAATTTGATATACATTTTACATATCTTCAATTTAAGATTACAAAATTTAAAAATCTTTTTTAATTTTATTTTAAAAATAATATATCAAATTAAATCAGACAAACAAATTAGACCCAAATAGTTAACAGGAACCGTTAAGATACCTTTTTTCTTTTTGCCAAGTCAATTTTTGTTCCCTCTTCAAAGATGCCAATGTATTTCTGTTTGTTTCAAAAGGTTTGATTAATCTAAAGATTACTAGTCGGCAATTTTTTTGTAGCTACTTACATCAAGAATTGTAAAGACCGTCTTCTGGAAAGCAAAGAACAAGAAAAATTTCTGAAAGGACAATCTAGAAAAAATAATCATCATGAAATGGATTATGTTTTTTTTTTTAAGGGAAACGAATTTATAATACTCACCACTCCTATCATCAATCGTTACTAAACCTTACGAAATGGATAAATTTTCATATTTTTTTCTTTTTTTTGAAAGCTAACAGACTAATTAGCTCCCCTTATGAATAAACACGACCCAACAGATATTTCTAGATTCCTTAATAGTCATTTCCTTAATATTTCAATCAATAATCTATGTGTCAATCTCAAACCGATTGGAACTAATTATATTAGTTTTACACAGATACATACCTACATTTTCTTTCTTAAAAAGACAGTTTCTTTTTTTTTCTTTATTCTCTTGAGATATTTATGTTGAAAGAAATTTAGAGTTAAAGTATTAATTTGATATTACGAACGTTATTCTCTCTTCTTTTTTTTTTTTAAAAAAAGGACTCGTAACATGATCAAGTTACAAAATAATATAAGAGACATTATCCAAGTGAGTTAAAATCGTACCAAGATTTAAATACAAATCTGGCCTCGAAATTTCCTCCTAATCTTATTTATTTGTCACTTTAGTAAAAAGACAATTTGGTCTGAATATTTGCTATTCTATTAGTTTTTTGTTTTTGAATTTCATCCCTATCACCCCACCAAAAATATATAGTATGATTTAAGGAAGAGATATTTAGTTCAATTTTTATTTTTTTTGGTTAAGTAGTTCAAATATCTCTTACAATTGATGTATCAAATAATTTTGTAATTAATGCGCTAAACACCTTACCTCACAGCCAAAAGGGAGCTATATTGATTATTTTTTTTCATGTCGAGTTCAATATTTGCATTGAAATTCAATCAATTCAGATTTTGTAAAAATTATTACTAAAAATGATGTTTTTAATAAGATTTTTTTAATATTCAAATTCAAACTCAAGACCTAACTAAAAATGAAGAAGTCTCAATCATATCGCCGCCACCCACATTGGTAGCTAAATTGACTTGATGTGACAAATACTCTAATTAGATATCAGTGAAAGAAAAAATAAACAATTAGGTAAAAAAATTCAAGATTCAATGAAGAAACAAATACTCAGAGAGAACCAGTCATAATCAACCACGTAGCATTAGTTGCAAAGGAGAAAGTCCACTGTTGTAAATTTTCTTCTTATAAAAACTGCTTCCCCATTTCCGCTCTCTCAGCTCAGCCACTTCCTATTTACCTCTTTAAAGAAGCCTATTTTCTTCTCTTTTTCCTCTGTTTAATCACCTGGGGTGCTCCATTTGAAGCTTGAAAGTCTGAATTTTTGATTGGTTTTTCAACCCTTTTGCTTGATTGGTAAGAATTTGAGCTCTTCCTCTTCTTTTCTTGAAGCTTAAACTGATTTTACTTATGTTCTGTATTTTGGTTGAAATTGTAGTGATTATTGGTGTATAAAGGTTAGATCTTTGATGGTTTTGTGCTGTTGATCTATATGGTACTACTGTTACTCAATTCTTGTGTTTGATCATATTGTACTACTATAAATGATCTTTATTGGTGTTAAAGTCTTTACCTTTTACCCACCATAAACAAATGATTTTCTGGATTTTCATGACCTTATGGTTGTGAATTAGAAGAGGGTTTCCTCGATTATACTTGGGAGTGTCATAAAGCCTTTGCTGTTGATCATGTTTGATAGTTTTTTCAACCATTTGGATTGGGGTTAATGGGGAAAGTGGAAAGAATTAAGTAGAGTTTAAGGGGGTATGTTTGGATTGGATTAAGATTTTGACTGTGCTAAAATAGGATAGATTCAAGATTGAGATATTTTGTCAATCTGAGGCAATTAGTTGGCCTAATTCTGGAAGCTAATAGCTAGCTTCCTTCCCAACATGCTTCTTCTTTTTTGTTCTCTCCTGTTGCGTGGTTGATGGAAGCTACTAGCTAGCTTCCTTCCCAGCATTTTCTTGTTAATTCAGTAGCCTGTCTGCCTACTAATTCTCTACAATTCTATAATACTTTTGATATAAATTTATAATTCCTATTGCTAACTATTGATTGTGCTTTCCGATCTTGGAAAGACCCTTGGGTTGAACGAGTGCTCAGAAGCAAATCTCATGGCCTTCGAGCAGTATTATTCAAATGAGTGGAAATCGATTCCTACTTCAGAATCATCAGACTCAGAGAAGACTTCTGCCTGTTTTGATTGCAACATCTGCTTGGACTTTGCCCGTGATCCGGTTGTTACACTTTGTGGCCATCTCTATTGTTGGCCCTGCATTTACAAGTGGATTCACTTCCAGAGCGACTCTTTGTCTTCGGATAAACACCCTCAATGTCCAGTTTGCAAGGCTAAAATCTCCCAAACAGATTTAGTCCCTCTTTATGGGCGTGGGGAAACACTGCCTAAATCTGAGCCTGAAAACAAGCTCACTCTAAAAGTGCCTCCTAGGCCACCTGCTTTCGGTCCATTATCCTTGTCAAATTCCTTTAATCCTTCTCAGCAACCGCCACATCCTAATGCCTATGATTCCTATGCCAGTTACCTCAACAGTTCATCACCGCCTTCATTCAATCTTGGACGCAATACAACAGTGGGAGTCTTTGATCCAGTTGTTGGTATGTTTGGAGAGATGGTTTACGCTAGGGTATTCGGGAACTCAGAGAGTTTATACACATATCCTAACTCCTATCATCTAGTGGCAAATAGTAGTCCAAGATTGAGAAGAAGGGAAATGCTGGCTGACAAGTCTTTGAACAGAATTTCCCTTTTTCTCTTCTATTGTTTTCTTCTTTGCCTACTGTTATTCTAGTTTCATTGAGACACTTTTTGTCCTCCCCCATAATTCATCCTGTACACATTGTACAAAACTGATCTTGATGAGCATCAAATCATTTAAAATCATATATGTGAGATGATACTAAGCAAAATTCTTAATGTTATTTGTGTGGATAAGTTAAATCACTGTTTTATATGGCAGACAATAGTGATTGTATGGTCCCAACTCCCAATATATGGTGGCTAAGGATCATCATCATGTTGCTTGTCCTCATTTATTGATGATATCTCTTTGAATCAATTGTTAGGAAATTTGTCCACCTAATTTATTAATAAGGCCCCCCCCTAAAATGATAAAATACTATAGCCGTAATTGTCTTCACTGTAGGGAAAATATGATAACGTATTACCACTAAAAGTTGCAGGCAAGACACTTCTTTTTATAAAATAATATAGCACCATATGCGTGCTTTATATTATACTTATTATAATAAATATGATTAAAGGGGAAATGTCAATTTTAAGAATGACAGGCTAGTATCTAATTATGAGTCCGTTTGGATGAGTTTAAAAAAAAGTAATTTTTATGTATGAAGTGCTTTTAGAATTTTAAAGTGCTGAAAGTTATTTTTATAAATAAGCAGTTGAGTGTTTGGATAAAAGTATTTATTTTCAAAGTGCTGAAAGTTATTTTTATAAATAAGCAGTTGAGTGTTTGGATATAAGTGTTTATGTTGAAAATAAGTGTTTGAATTTTAGGATTAAAAGAATAAAAAGGATAGTTTGGGAATTTAGTTAAAATATAAAGGATATAAAAGTAATTATGGTCAAACAAAATGGCTTTAAGCACTTAGAAAAAAAAGTTAGAAATTCTAATTTTTCATTTTTGACTGACTTTAAGAACTTTATGGCTTGAAGTTAGCATTAGGCAAACACGTTCAAAAGCTAAAAAGGGGCTTTAAGTTGGTTCGTGTGAAGTATGTTTTTAACTTTAACCAATGTTCCATCATTCCATGGATATTAGACTCTTTTCAAGACATATGGGCAAACTGTGTTTGGGTTTGGTGAAGCAATAGCAGACTAGGGAGATCAATGCGGTTGGAGACGTATGAGTCAATAATTTTTTCTTAAATTCTAAAAGTATGTGCTGCTCGTAGAATAAACGTTGGATTAGCAAATTTCACATTTATGGTTTTAGACTTTAGTAAAGGAAATGGTTGGTGGAATAGCTATGAACGTGTACAAACAGAAAATAGCAAAAACAATCTCCTCCTGTTTAAGCAAAGTCCACAATAATGTTTTAAAGAATTTTCAAATTGGGGTCCTAACATTATTGCAAAGTAAATTAGACCCTAGGGCGGTCACCTGTTAGGCAAATATAGAGAGAAAATCATGGCGTTGCCCGTTGATCAAACACCTTTTTAACATTCTTAATTAGAATTGTCACATCCAGCATAATTTAAGTTCATGTCCCACTCAATATATGATATTTTAATAAACTATGCACTTAGTAATGTGATTAATAATCTTACACCAAAATTTTCAAAGCACTCAAATGGTTAGTTGACGTGTCATTGTTTTGCCAACCACAAAGAATATCCTAACTTCTTGTTGTAATGAATTTGCCATATTTGATTCAAATATAATCTTTCTTCTTTTATCTTAAAAGCCACACGAAGAATAACTTTGTTTTTTGCCTCACCTAGTTTTCATTAACAAGAAGCAATTGTTGTTATTTTTCAAGATATGTACTTGGTAATTGGGTTAAATAAAATCAAACATTAAAGGATTGTGATCCTTACATACCCAGCTTATTGAGAAATATTGAAACAAACAAGACGAAACGTCCATTAAATATGCAAATGAGAGAGATGTTCTAAGTAATCAACCCTACTCTATTTGTTGGAGGGGGGTGGCACCGCTGGGCTTTGGACTAATTATTTCAAATTCTTTAAAGAACAAGATTGTCACAATACATAAACTATAATAACACCATATGGCGAAAAACAAAGTAATGTACCTTCTTGTATTGTCTTCATTACCAAAACAAAGAAGATACACATTAAGTTGAGTTTTGGCCTTCAAAACAAAGCTCGTTGACACAAAATATGTTAAGAACAAAGCACTTTGTCTCTCTTGAGGAGTAATCTTGCAGTAAATTACTTATCGCCAGTGAATATGCAGCCTAAGTTTCAATGAGAAATATCAGCTATTTTCAGTTCTGAATGCAAAGAAAAATAATCTGTGTCCAATAAATTCTCTTTAATTGCTCCATATCTAGGCCTGATAGCTTTCAGTTCATACATACAACTTTAGTTGGAAGGCCTAACCTTGCGAGAGTCACTCAAATCAGTGGTTTCCATACAAGCTGTGTTGCACAGGGTTGGAGTTTTTATTCCTTAATAAAGCACAACAACTTGTCACGGAAAACTGGTGAGAAGCTATGATCCGGTTCTAAAGACCTTACAAAATCCGCCGCATTATCCACATTTCCCTGCTTTTCCCAGTATTTTACGCATGTAGCTAAGGTCTCCCTGCTAGGCTTATAGTTAGGCGGGCATATTGAGATGGCCTTCTTCAATGCTTCTACAGCCTCTGGGACTAGATCTTCATGTATGTACCCATTTGCCAGGTGACACCCATGGAATACCCCCTTTTGACATCCCTTTGTCCATTAGGGCCTTAGCCTTCCCCAAAAGACCATTTCTACAATAACTGCAAATCAAAACATCTGGAACACGGAAGTCATAGGACAAGGCTTCTGATTCCCATTCCTCAAAGATCTTCTCAACTCCTTCTGTATCACCAAATTTCATTAATGAGTTCATCACACTAATGTAACCTTTATTAAGAATTTTCATGTTCTGCTTATGCAAATCCCACACTCGGTGCACCTCTTCTTTCTTTCCAGATTCTGCATACAATTTCAACAATGAATTACATGCACCATTACTTTCCTCGCGAGTCAAAATCATGCCGTCCAGTTTACTCAGCAACTCTAGAGCCTTTTCCACCTGCCCAACTTTCAAATACAACTCTGCTGCAATACTGTAAGTTTATTTTTAAAGTTTTTTTTATTGGTTAAACTGATTAATCAAATTGATAATATTTAAAATCGAACCGAATCGATCGATAAAGACACCTATTATTGCTATGCCTACGACAAACAAGAAGCAGCAAATAGTACTCCTTTTTTGGAACATGAGATCTAACGGAAGGAGATGAGAGCAGTAACGAAAAGCAAAGAAGATTGTAAACAATCTTCATCTTTTTATGTATGTTAAGTTGGACAAAAACTGATGCTAAATATTATGATTATAAAAGTGTAGATGCATGATGATTAATTTATGGGTAACTGAAGTACGTTCATTGTTGGATCTTTTTTTCTCCCTCTAATTACAATAGTGTTTTTTATGAAACTCGAAAATGAACCTTCATTAGGTATATGCATGTTCATATCATTCTTTGCTATTATGATTAGGGCCTTGGCGAAATTTAACTTATAAACATGAAATTAAATGCGACGAAATTATGCAGATACCAAACATCGAGTTAAAAAATTAAAAATAAATAAATTCTATTACCGAATTTTGAGTATCTATAAAGGTTTGAATTGACACATTCCAAGCATTCTCTTTCTTCTTCTCAATTTATCTCATATATATATATATATATATATATACACTCTTTTACAACTTTGATAACTCTCTTCTACTTATAAAATATATATTGTAATTTTGTACAAGTCAAAAAATTATATTTATTGTGCAATAATTACGAATAAAGAATCATCATCATCAATATATTGATATGGGACATTAATCTAGAAAAACAGCCTTAACATCCTTAGATCCCTTATCTATAGTCCATCGTATAGTTTATTAATTAGTTTAATTCAAGTTTGGATAAATATGTTTTATATATATAAATGTTGTTTACACATTATATGTTATGTATATATGATATTATAATATTTTTTATGTTTGTCACGTATTATTCTTAATTCTCTATGAGATTTTTCATTCTTATTGTTTTGCTTAAGTTTACACACATCACTTGCTCATGTATCTTGAAATCATTGCTTAAGTGAAATTTTTGTGTCAAACGGATTCCATAAAAAGGTTGGAAAAATAAAGATCCAGCATAGGCGGTTCAAAGAGGATGCATAAACAAGCTATATTTCTTTAGTATCTATATCTTCTATCAATATATAATAAGAGAGGCAAAAATACCACATGTCAGCGTCATAATTATTTTCAAATTTTCAGTTTATAAAAAATTCAATTATCTATATTGAAAATAAAAAATTTATTAAGAGTTTCAATTTCTAAAAGATGCATAAATTTTTAATTTCTTTAAAAAATGTCAATTGAGATGATCACATCCTAAACTGTCAATTGACAAGATTATTTACAGTTTGTCTCTAAAATTTAAATTCTAATAATCTATGTGACAATATTAAAAGATTTTTGAAAAGAAAGAAAAATTAATATTGAATATTTAAAATTTCATATTTCATAAAACCTAACAATGGTATTTAATTAGTAGGCAATGTAGTAAAGTTGAATTTAAATTAAAACATAAAATATAATTAGATTAGTTTAATTAAATTAAAATAAAAGTACATATGCCTGATAGATAAACTTGCATTTTTAAATTTATCTGTTTAAATCTATTTAAATTTTAAATTATTGTTAATTGTTTTTCAATTTTAAATGAAAAAAAACACCTCAAACCAAAAAAAAAATTACTACCAAATAATCTATAAAAGAAGTAGACAGTTATAGGACAAACCTTCGAAAGAATTGTATTTTATGAAAATAGAAGTTCTTACAGAAAAAAGTTGATGGCAAAAACTGATGTAGCATTCACATATTTTTTTTTCTTTTAAACAATCTTAATTTTATTAAGAGAGAGATTATTTAATTAGTTTTTTAATCTACAAAAAAGATAAAAGAGTTTTATCGTGTTTTTACGATCATAGCGTGCTATTGAACTTTGAAGATCTTATCATGATCTTTTGAATTTTAATTCACCTATATTCTAAGATTATGATACTTTATCAAAAAGAGAAAACTCACACAATAAACTATTAAAAAAATTGAAACAGTATAAGAAAAACAAGATTTGGAGTCTTTGAAATTTATTTATTTATTTAAAAAATGAAACAAATAAAAAATAATTTAATAAATGGACATTTCTCCGACAATAAAAGAACTTTTTTAATATTTCAAAATATTTACAACCTGCAATTATTTTAAAAAATAATTTACGAAAAAACTTAAATTAATTCATTTGAAACAAAAAAATGTAAAACAATATCCACAACCGTACTAAAATACCACATAATCATATGATTATTTTTAGATGTCATGTAATTGATATATGATTTTTAGAAAAATTAAAAGATAAACTTTAAAAATTTGAATAGCTACAATTTGACATTCAAGTGATTAAAATTTCTTAGTTTTATGTTTTGCATTATCATAATCATAAGATTTTTCTAATTACATTTTATTTTGATCTAACGATTAAATTTTCTTATATCTTTATTATTCTAACAAGAAGATAATATGAATTGTATAAGAGTATTTATGATTTTGAATAATTTATAAAATATATAAATTAAATAATGTTAAAAATTATTACTATCAAATTTAGACTATGAATTAAGTTTATATATTAATTTATTTTCATAAGTATTTTATTATAACATGTCAAGGTGCTAAATGCTAACCTTCTCTATTTTTTTTAACTAAAAGAGTGCTAACATTCTCTAATATAAACTTTACAATATCATTTTATAATAGATTAAATTTTTAAATTGTCAATAAATCAATATTTATAACTATATTATCAACCGATCGGGTAACGCGGGCTTTCGTATACTAGTTTCTATATAAAAGAAAAAGGAAAGTGAAGGTCATGTCAAATATTTCTTTATGACTGATAGAGGAACAAGTCAAATTATGGCAAAGATATAATATAACAAAGAAATAATATATAAATATGACTTTTGTCTTGATTTCAGCTGGCAATTATGATCTTATCCAAAATTTAAATAAATAGATATATTTGCTATATATGGTATCCTACATGACAATTTTATAACCTAAGTGGTGTCCTACGTGTATTATGTCATATATGACATGTGTGTCTACTTGTTCAATTTTATATAAGTTTCAGTATCATATTTGTGCACATTCAAAGTTAAAGAATATAAATACCTACTGAAGCCAAGTAAGGAGGTATATTTATGATTATGCCTATAACAAAAACATGTGCATGATTACTAAATAGAATAAAATAGTCTTTTAATAGACACAACTTGAAGAAATTTATATGCCACACGGCATCATTGGAAATTAAAGAACTTTAAGGAATGTGAGATGAAGACGTTTGAAACAAAAACAAAAGAACTCCAACAAATTGCACATGCAAACATGGGCTCTATACTCTAAAAGTCCAAAGTAACAGATTTAATTAGAGTCAAATTAAGTCAGCTAAATAAATATTTAATAAATAAAATGAAACAAAATAAATATAAAAAGATGCACTCCCTATATTTGGTTAGTTTAATTTTGATAGAACTTTTTCCTCATAAAACCAGCAAGTAAAAGGAATCCTGAGTTTCAATTACAAGACATGCATTCGAAAAAATCGAATTCCCCAAAAAACTCATTGACTAATTATTAAGTTTATATATTTAATTAGTATTATGCTAATAAAAGATGATTATGCTAGTTTTAAAACTTTACAATATTTTCTTGGTTTAATTCGGGATTATATGGTTTCATTATTGATCTAAACCCTTGGAATCGAGTTTTCAAATGCTTCCTAATTGTGACGTTCAACTGATCTAAAGGCATTAATGAGCACAACACAGAGTTTTGAATTTGTTGAATGTCAAACACACTCTATTCAAAAATACTACATAATTGTTTATCATATGTTATATCATTACCAAAAATTAAATCGAAATACCCAAAATACCAGCAGCACCAATTCTGCACCATAAAACTCCTGCAGCTCTTTGTTCCTTTTGTTTGTCTATCTTGTGCAGGTACCATGCAGCTTTGAACATAGCATTGGAGTTGCAGCAACTGAGAGTGGAATTCTTGGACAAGCATCTTAGCAACATCACCTGCATATCTTACATTACAGCAGCAGCAGTGAATACAACTGAGTTACAACAGTAGATACATTGCAGAGAAGGCAACAATATGGAACTCCAGCAGAACAAGTTGGAGCTACTCACCAGGAACAATTACTCCAGAAGTCACACCACAACACCAACAGCTACACTGCAGAGATGCAGCAGGTTGTATGCACTGCAAGTAACAACACCATTGGAGACCTTTGCTTGTTTACTTGTTAGTGCAGAACTACACCAACAACATGGGATACCTGGGATGCAGAACTACAGAAGATTGGAGTCTTACAGGGGAACTACAACAGCTGACCTTGGAACTCCTCCAAAGTGCAACAACAACTACAACAACAACACCTACAGCAAATTAGCTGAGATGCAACAAGTGCAGCCTTGCACTTTCACACCTCAGACCTACAACATACAACAACTCTCAACAACAACAGCTTCAGAAATATAATCCAAACTACAGGGCTGATCTGCATCTTGGCATCTATTGGGCCAACATGTGGAATGGCCTATGGTTATTTCTGTGAGCAGAGTATAAGAACAACAACAATTGGAGCGGTTTCTTCCAACAATCCATGGAGTCACAACCTGAAACAGAGGCTACAACAGATGGTTTCATACTTGTCTGTTGGTGCAACTGAATGTATTTGGAGCAGCAACAGTCCAACAGCAGCAACAACTAAACACCCACAGGTGTTTGTTACTTTGGTTACTTGTCTATGCAGACCCATAGAACTTCAAAAGAAGGAAGACAACAGTCTGGCATGCAGGAAGCTCATCAACACTCCATCCATGCCAATTACCATGCTGCAACAACATGCAGCAGCAATCACAACATCAAGCTACACAATCTACCAACAACAACAGCTTCAGAAAGCCTTTTGGTGCAGCTGGATGGTTAGCTCAACAACAACTATTGGGCCTTCTCAATTGTTTAAGTCATGCAGGTTGTATGCAGATCTTCAAATGCCTGATGCAATCAACAAAAATCCAGACCAGTAACACAACACCCAATACTTGGAGCCGCACTCAACGGCTATAAAAAATGAAGCTAGTTTTCAATTTTGGTCACCGTTGTGTGTCTCCTGGTTTAGGTGTACTGACCTTGAGCCTTGTGTTGGAGTTGTGAGGCTGATTCTGGATTTAGGGAAAATCGATCCTCCCTCAGTTATGTTTTCTCTTCTTAGTCGCATTGTACCGAGAGGAGTCCTCTCATA
This sequence comes from Solanum dulcamara, assembly GCF_947179165.1. Taxonomy (NCBI): domain Eukaryota; kingdom Viridiplantae; phylum Streptophyta; class Magnoliopsida; order Solanales; family Solanaceae; genus Solanum; species Solanum dulcamara. The sequence goes on from NC_077247.1 coordinate 47,982,609, forward strand.
GATTTAACGCTTTTCTAGTACATAGATAGCACCTTTGTACCAGGGATAAGTATGCCGACCTTAAAGCCGGCTTCTCATCCATCTTATTTTTGGAGGTAAGGCTTTTCATGTCCCCCTCCTTGTACTTGTTCTTTCGTTCTGCTTTATATAATGAGAAAAAATTCGATAAAAAAAAAAAACTTATCAACTATGAGGTTGAATTCGTTGAATGGTCAAACATATCCAAATATTACGCAACTGTTCATTTCATGTTGTTCCGTTACTAAAAATAGAGAAAAACGAAAAAAGAAACTTATTTCAAAAACATACAAAAACCTTTATCGATATTTATATTGAGTGCTGGATATAAATATTCATATTTAGTATTGCACACAAAAACAATTTGGATTTGATTTCCACTTTTCCATCTCATGTGAGATGCTTTTTAGTTTATGTTGAGATGTATGACACATATTAATAGGGAAAAAACATAAATTTCCTCCTGAAATGTATCGAAAATTCAGTTTCACACTTAAAGTATCATGACGATCTATTACACAGCTAAACTACCTAAAAATGAAATTATTACCCTCCTAGAACTAACGTGGCCAAAAAAAAAACGCGTCAGATTCTATAAAGTAAAAAAAAATTAAAAATACAAAATACCCCACCCCCAAATCCTTTCTTCTTCACACCCACCTCCCCTCTTCTTCTTCACACCCACCTCCATTTACTCTCATGAATCTTGATTTTTTTCTTTCAAAATTCATTAAAAAAAATAAAAAATAAAATAAAAAATCACCCACCCCCATATCCTTTTTTCCTCACACTCGCCTACCCTCTTTTTCTTTACACCCACCTCTATTTACTCCCTATTTTAAATCTTGATTTTTTTTCTTTCAAAATCCATTAAGAAGAAGAAGAATTCTTCTCCCCATTTTGGCTGAGAAGACAATTGGGGTTTGGGGGGGGGGGGGGGGGGGGAGGGGGGTTCGGATGGGTGGTTAATAATTAATTAGGAGTTAATTAGTATAAAATATAGTTAATAAAAGAAAAGTTAATTAATAAAGGGAAAAAAAAGAAAAAAATATAAAAAATAGGATGGGTAGTTAATAATTAATTAAAAGTTAATTAGTATAAAATATAGTTAATAAAAAAAAATTTAATTAATAAAGAAAAGAAAAGAAATATAAAAAATCGGATGGGTGGTTAATAATTGATGGGTAGTTAATAATTAATTAGAATTTAATTAGTATAAAATATAGTTAATAAAAGAAAAGTTAATTAATAAAGAAAATAAAAGAAAAGAAATATTAAAAATTGAATGGGCGATTAATAATTAATTAAGAGCTAATTAGTATAAAATATAATTAATAAAAAAAGTTAATTAACAAATAAAAGAAAAAAAATATATAAAAAATCAGATGGATAGTTAATAATTAATTAGGAGTTAGTCAGTATAAATTATAGTTAATAAAAGAAAAGTTAATTAATAAAGAAAAGAAAAAAAATATAAAAAATTATAATTTCTGACATGGTGATGATGTGGCACTGGCGTGGTGCCACATGGCAGCGAATGTAATACACCACATACTATGAGAATGGTGTTATGTGTTCAGATGTGTAATAGTTTCAGTTTTAGATAGTTTAGGTGTGTAACTGATTTTTCGGTATAACTTCAAAGAAAATTTATGCATTTTCCCTATATTAATATCATGTTACGATATAATATATTTCAACAATATTCTTAATAAAATTTTTAAATATTCAATCATGCATTTTTTAACGTAAAATTAAATGTTGAAATATGTGACATGCCGTGCGTGCACAAACATAGGGTTGGACGTTTGGTATTTGGTTCGGTATTTTCAAAATTCGGGTTCGGTAATTTGGTAATCGATAATTCAAAGTATATACCAAATACCGAACTTTCAAATTTCGATTCGGTAATTCGATAATCGGTAAATCAAAGTTCGGTTCAGTATGATATTCGATAATACCATATTTTTTTAATAGTTAATGTACAATAAAAATTTGTCCGCATTTAATATTTACATTAACCTAAATAATACATATCTTAACTTATATTTTTATTACTACACCATAATTAAGTAATATATGCATTTTAACTTACCGAATACCGAAATTGAAATTGCTCTGAAGCCATATTCTACGGAGGAGAAATGATACATCATAAACAAAGAGAAAATAATTTATGAATAGATACAGAATAAAAAAAATATTACCATGTAATAAAAATGATGAAAAAGAGTGAAAACAAAAATATCTAATATATCACACATAATTTTTATACATATGTTTTTCTTAGAATTATCCAAAAACTCTACATCACTGCACTAATTATTAATTAGTTCCTGCAAAGATATGAAAGAGTTGGAATCTTTCGTTTTCAATGTAACTACCAAACAGTTTATGTAGATAACTGACGTGGTGAATCATGCAAAGTGAAATTAGAATTCTTACCCAATTGCATAAATTTGAAATTGAAATTTATAATTTTTACATGTTCATGAATTTAAATTTTAGCAGTTATCCATAATGTACGTGTTTGAAAGTGCGCATATAGTATGCTGTAAACGTGAGAAAGTTGAAATAAAAATGGTAAGGAAAATAAAAAAATGGGATAGTTTCCTCTTACTAAACTCTTATCTTTTTGGTAATTTTTCTTCTTTTTTTTTCAGTTTTTTGTATTAAAAAAATAATAAAAAATTGGTATTCGGTATTTCCCGAATAGCGAAATCGAAATAACGAATATCGAAATCGAAATACCGAATTTTATATTTCAGTACCGAATACCAAATCAAATTACCAAATTATCGAATACCGAAATAGCTAATTAAGTTCGATAATTCGATTTTCGATATTTTATGTCCAGTCATACACAAACATAGCGCTGTGGAAAAAAAATTTAATTAGTTTTTTGGATTTTCATTAAAAAATTGAATATAATACTTTCTGGAAAAAGTTACAGTACATTACTTTTCCAGACTCTTCAGAAGCCGAGTCAGTATTCGCGGCAGATGTAATATACTTTTAGCAACTTTATCTTAATAATTTATTTTTAAAAATTTTAATTTTATATTTAATGAAATAATTTATAATTATACGAGTATTTAATATTTTTTTAATATAAGTTTTAGATTTTTCTTCCTCTTAAATTTGTATCAAATTAAACTTTAATGACACATAAAGTAAGACAGAGAGAAATATAAATTTAACTTCTACTTATTTCTCAATAATATAAAGAAAAAAATTCCTCATATCACTTAAAAGATAATTGAAATTACATTAAAATAAATATAATATATTATGACATGTTAAATTGTATTAATATTCTTAATTTGTATAAAACTAAAATGCTTGAAACATTACATAGCGCACGACTATAATATAATATAATATGATATTGTAAGTTTGAAGAATGATTATTGGTCTTTGACGTTACGTTAAATGAAATTACAATCAGGCAAATGTGTCCAAAGTCCATGTATCTTTGGCTTATTATATTCAAGAATTATGCATGAAACTTCTACACATATTCTATAGTCAAGATAATTATCAAACATCCCCATCACTTTAAAAAAAATCAATAAATATATCTATTGATTGAATGTTTTGTTGTCTATAGAATTAAAAAAGTTTGCATGCACTTGACAAAGAAAGCCTACAAAAAGAGATAAAATCAACAAGCAAATTACACGTTGTTATAAGTAGAACAATAAGCGCTAGACCCTTTTGGTTACTCAACAAAAACCCAAAAATCCTATTTATATAGCTATGGCCACAGATACTATTCCGGCACCGGAAGATGATCGGAATATCAGCCGGAAAATGACACGGTCGACGAGGACGAGGACGAAGTGCCCGACGCCGTTCTTATCGAAAACTTATGATCTTTTGAAGGAGCAAGAAGAAGAGAATAATAATAATATTAAGGTTGTTTCATGGAATGGTGAAGGAAATGGATTTGTTGTGTGGTGTCCAGATGAATTTTCTGAGGTTATGTTACCTAAATACTTCAAGCACAACAATTTCTCTAGTTTCATTCGACAACTTAATACCTATGTAAGTCTTACTTTTCATTTAATTTATATATTTTTCCTCTGTTTCCATCTATTAGTCTTACTTTTCATTTAATTTATAAGGGGAACAAAAAGAGTGTATCTAATTGGTTCAATATAGAGGGAAATGCATGGTTGTTTCCTAGTAATATGTTAAAATGGCAGTCCTGGTTACGTGACAATAATTTTACTATGGCAATAACTTTACTAGTTTCTCTAACGCTCACCTTCTTCCTAGTAATATGTTAGAGATATTTAATTTTAACTTTTATACGCCTTTTCATGTTTAATGTTTTAAACTTTTCTATTATAATAATTTTTAGGCAGATAATTAGATGAAAGATAATCCAATCCGCCGTATGGTAAAAATGCTAAAATTACTCCCCTTTTGAAACAATCAAAGGCCCAGAGATTTGTTATTTCAAATTTTCAAGTTGTCTTGTGGTATATATATGTCATGTATTTGTTGGTTGGTTTGGTACAAAATTTTCTATGTTATTGACCCAAAGTAATCAAATTTATTAACTAATTAACAATTGTAGTCCATTTGATTAACCTCTGGTTGTTTAATTTCCACTAATTTATTGAAAAAAATCACATAATTAATTGCTGTCGAATTGGCCATAAAAAAATCTTAGGATCATTTGCATTTTTGCCCTTATTTTGGGTTGGTCTTTAATTTTTACCTTTGAAAACAAACCACTTTTTTCAAAACATCTTTACATTTTCGCATCATAATATTTTATAAGATATACTCTGTTAGGTATAAGTTTAATTGCTAAAAATAAAAATTAAAAGTCAATTCAATTGAAGGATAAAAGTTAAAGATCACCCCATTTAAAGGCCAAATGCAATCAAATGAAAATCTTTGGCGGTCTTTGTCCAATAAAATTTCCAAAGGGTTATTTCAGAAAGATGTAAAAGAAAATTTCATTTTTTTTTTTCAAAATTTTGGTATATAGTGACATCTCCTTTAGTGACTAAAATGGTAGTCAAATTGGTTGAAAGCCAAAAGCGATCAACAAAAACATCCTACTCCAAAGTCAAATTTTGATCACATTTTGTCCTGTTACGGTTTCGTGACGAACTTAATTGACAATAAAATAGAGTACACTGTTTCATTTACAACTGAAGAAATTGACATTGATCAAGATTCCACGTCAGAGCAGAACAAGATTCCAAAACTCCTTACCTAGTTTAGACTATGTTTCTTCTGAACTATTTTTTTTCTTCATATTCGCTAGGTTAGCTCAAGATTAATTTTATTTTGATATTAGGACTTGTACGATACGATCCTGATAGAGAATTAAATAGCTTTTATTGGATTATATTTCTACCTTTTATTTATTTGATCAGATTAATGTTAATAATTCTTTGAAATGTATATAGGGATTCAAGAAAGTAGCATCAAAACGTTGGGAATTTCAGCATGAAAAGTTCCAGAAAGGGTGCAGGCATTTGCTAGCAGAAATAACAAGGAAGAAATGTGAGCCAAGTGTCTTTCCTGCTTACTTAAATCCTTGTGAAAAGAGCAAATTATTAGCTAAAAATAATCAAGAGAATACAAAAAGGCAACTTCTCATGGAAGAGAACCAAAACTTGAAAAAGGAAAAGATGGAATTGCAAATGCAAATTGCTCATTTCAAAACATTGGAAATGAAATTGTTGCGATGCCTTTCTCAATGTGTGGAAAATCAACATAATAAAAGTAGAAGATTGTTTTAGACAAACGCAGAAGGCTGATTTTTTTCCTTTTCTTAGTGATACATGAATAATTAGATACCTCGATCTGGCTCCAATTGACTCCACCTTTAGAGGACATAACTATTTTTCTCTTTTTTCAAAATGGGGAATAAGGGAGAAAATAATTAATCCCAGCCCCTCCCACCCCCCAATCTCCCGATAGTGTATTGTTGATAGCAAAATTGGAAGTTGAGTTTTTATAGTCTTGCCCAAAATTTTGGGAGCTTGGTATAGGAAGTTATATTCGTTTCAACACTTTGATTATTTCTAGAAAAAATTTCAAAAAAATGAACTTAACATCTAGTGTTAATTTAAAGCCAATTTATTCCATTGGAAATTCTTGCATTCCTGTTGACCAGATTAAGAGATTTGACTTTTATTAACTCTCTCTCTCTCAACCATAATTTCTTTGGTAATTGTGTTTATTGTTTTTCTTGACCACATGTTTGGATGAACCTATTTTAAGTAATTTATAAATTATAAGTTAAAAAAGAATAAGTAGGTGCAGTCCAAATTTTTTTTTGACTTATAAGTTGTTTTCAACTTATAAGCTGCTTAAAATAAGTTAATCCAAACAAATTTAATTATTTATTGGGGTTTATTTTAAGCACAAAATGACTTTAAGTAGGGCATCCAAACACTCAAAAAAGGTAAAAACACCTTATAAGTAATTTATAGGCTAATTCAAATGGGCTCTAAATTTAATTAGTTGATTGGAAGAAATGCAAGAATGTACGTGAGAAATAAATCAATTGTAGTACTATGATTATATCATTTGCAACTTAAAAAGATACTAGTACTAATATTTTTGTTAGAGAGTTCTTTATGGAAAACAGAACTTAGTTTGAGGAGTGTTGGGATATTGTTTTTAAGGATATTTCGTAATGGTGAGATCTATCATCGCTTTTTATATGTCCTCTAAAATTTAATGTAAGTGCAAATTCTCTTAATTTGTGGCCTACCATACTATTCGTTATATAAATAGCCAAATGCTTTATGTAATTTGCATGAAATCTATTTTCAACTTCAAACTAGTAAGTTAGGTTCCATAAATTCGTACAACTTTTTTTAGATAGGAAAAATGAGGGAGGAGATAGAAAAAGTTATAGGTGTTTCTCCAATGACTAGTTAACAGTTAATAACAATTAAGTTGACTATATTAAATATAAACAATCCAATTGTTTCGTAAGTAGGGATGACAATGGGGCGGGGCGGGTTGAGCTCAGTCCACAATTTTTTTAAACCGCCCCGCATAACAATTTTTTTGATTTTCAACCCGCTCTATATAGACCCGCCCCACATAAATTTTTATGGTTTTTTAATTGAGTTTAATGTAAAAAATAAAATTCATAATTTTTTTTCATTTTTTGCTAATTAATTGTTTCTAGTTAACATTTCAACAATTGTTTGTTAATCGCTAATTAACTTTAATTAACATTTGTCTAGTGTAAATTTTTGTTTAAAAAAATTAAAATTAAAGTCAAAATTTAATATAAAAAATTTATATATTTGATTTTTATTAATTACAAAGATTTAATTTTCTTCAAATTCCTATTTGATACCTTAAATCTGCAACAACCCACCTCGTTCAGCATTAATTTTGATCATAATTACTTCAATCAGTCCCGCTCCGCCTAGCTCTAAAGCCGTCCGTTACCCGTCCCGCCCCATTAACATCCCAATTCGTAAAGTTTTTGAGAAGTTAAAAATACTTATTTTTAAAAATTGAGGTGTTTTAGTCAAGCTATTGACCAAGCAAAGTGGAGTATTAATTTTTCCAACAAATGTCACATCAATTTTAATATTTAAATTCTTTAAAGTAACTGAAGTTGTATATAATCAACCCAAGATGCAATATGTTGGATTCGAGAATCTTTAACCTGTATATTTCCAGAAATTGAAGGGTGAATATGCAATTAATGGAACTTCCTTTCGCCATTCTCCAAATCAGCTGAAACTCCTAAAACCCGCGTAAAACCTCTCAAAACCCTAAACACAGTGCTTCACAGAGCAGGAATTTTTGCCCAAATTTCATCGAAAAATGCATGTGAATCGCCGGATATTCCAAGCCCTAACCGGAATTACAAATCGATTTTACCATTCCGACAAGCCGAAGAAAGTGTCACTTTACTCTAAAATAAGTCCACTGGGAAACCCTGGCTGTAGCGTAACCAATGAGCTGGATGAATGGGTTTGCAAGGGCAATAAACTCCGATTCGCGGAGATTCAACGCATTATTCTTGATCTTCGCAAACGCAAACGCTTCAGTCAGGCCCTGGAGGTACATAGCTTTCAGTTATACTTCTTCTCTTGCATGTGAAAAATTTATTTCAGGTTGGGTTATTTTCTTGCAATAGTAGTTTCTTGAAAGTAAAAAAGATTGCCTTTTGGGTTGATTTTGTTTATACTCTTTTTTATTTTGTTTAAATGTTTGCAGCTATATTAGAAATTAAGGGTAGTCTACTTTCTGTTATTGGTGTTGTGGAGTTAGTGAAGCTGCTCAAATGCTAATAATTTAGGCTTGTTTTATGATTGGTGATGCCCTGTCCGGACCAACTTGTGCCTACTTGGACTATTCCATGGTACCTGCTACCTCCACTCATATAGGAACCTAAGACTTCATGGTTCTCTTTGGATTATAATAACATTTCTGATTATTTTAAAAAGAAGTGATTACTAAGGGGCTTTCCCATCGATTTTTTTCCCATCAAAGATGTGTCGTTCTTACGGGAATGTTACTCATTAATCAGATTCTTCTGTTTCCACATGTATATTTGTTCTTTGTCCTGACTGAATGGAATGCCTCACATATTGGATTCTTATTGTTGAGCAGGCTTCCGAGTGGTTAAAGAGTTATGGTATTTTCACGTTTTCATCAACTGAGCATGCAGTACAACTGGATCTGATTGGTAAGGTTCACGGGTTTCCTGCTGCAGAAAGCTACTTCAATAACTTGAGCAAAGAAGATAAGAATGATAAGACATATGGTGCTCTTCTACATTGTTATGTTAGGCAGTGCCAAATGGAAAAGGCATTGACACATCTGCAGAAGATGGAAGAGGAGGGTGTTTCTCTATCTTCTGTGGCCTTCAATGATATAATGTCACTGTACACGAAAACTGGTGAGTATGAAAAGATCTCTGAAATGCTATGCCATATGAAGGAAATTGGGGTTCGTCCTGACAATTTAAGTTACAGAATCTGTATTAATTCGTATGGAGCAAGATCAGATATTGAGGGGATGGAGAGGCTCTTAAATGAAATGGAGAACCAATCCTACATTGTCATGGACTGGAACACCTATGCTGCTGTGGCAAATATATATGTTAAAGCAGGCCTAAATGATAAAGCAAACAGTTTCCTCAAAAAAGCGGAGGTGAAGATAGATAATAAAGAAGGGATCGGGTATAATTACCTCATCTCTGTACATTCTAAATTAGGAAACAAAGATGAAGTCATAAGATTATGGTTTCTTGAGAAGAGTGCTCTAAAGAGGTGCATAAATCGGGATTATATAAATATGTTAGAAGCTCTAGTGAGACTTGATGCGTTTGAAGAAGCGGAGCAGTTGCTCAAGGAGTGGGAGACATCCAATAACTGTTATGATATCAGAGTTCCATACATAGTCATTATAGGGTATATTGATGAATTGCTATATGAAAAGGCAGAGACCCTGCTTGAAGATTTATCTACAAAAGGGAAGATACTAACACCAAATATTTGGGGAAGATTGGCAGCAGGCTACCTAGATAAAGATAAGTTTGAGAAGGCTGTGAAATGCATGAAAGTTGCTCTTTCCTTGAAGAAGGATCGTACAGGATGGAAGCCTGATCCTAAGGTCATCATGAGAATACTCAGTTTGTTTGGGGAGAATGGCAGTGTGAATGACGCTGAATCATTCCTTCTTTCACTGAGGCCCGTTGTCGCTGTAAACAGAGAGATGTATCATATCTTACTAAAATCATATATAGCAGGTGGTAAAGAAGTTGAAAGACTTTTAAACAGTATGAGAGATGATAACATTGATGAAAATGAAGAAACAAAAGTGATATTTGGAATAAATCAATGAGGTTCTAACAGTTGAATGTTTTGTAGGAATTTCCTCAAATGTCAATTCTAGATAACTGTTTAGTCTAGTGTTGGGCATGTGTTTGTGAGTGAAAAACACATATGTGTGTCCAGGCTTGCCATGTTCATAACATTTTATGCTGGTCCTTTGTTGTTCCTCCTTCCATTGTTCCTTGTAGAGTTCTTATCAGACTGGGACCTCTTGCTTTGTTTTCTTCTTCTCATTATGTTGTCCATTCCCTTGAAAATCATTGCCAGGTCTTCCTGACTTTCTTCGTCATCATCTAATTCACCTTCTATTTCCTCAAAGAAGGTTTTGAATTCAACATTTAATCTCTTCTTTTCCCGTCCATGCTTTTGAAGATCAGTTTTCTCGTAAATGATAAGCTTGATTCGAAGTTCATCATATGACATTTGAACCAAACTTTCATATTCAATTGCATCAACAAAAGGTTGCCACACACTAGGCAAAATCCTCTGAATTTTTCTGACTTGTTCTTCATTAGAGTAGGATGTTCCTAAAGCCTTGAGATCTCCAAGAATTTTATTCATTCTCTGGAATATGTGTTTAATGGTTTCATCTTCTTTCATCAAGAAAGTCTCGTACTGATGAATCAGAAGATACATCCTGTCTTGCTTTACTTTCTTTGTACCTTCATGAATTATCTCCAACTTGTCCCACATTTCCTTTGCAGTCTTACAAAAATAGACGTTTTCAAACTCTTCCATGCTCAAAGCACAATTAAGTACGTGTTTAGAACTAGCATTGTTTTGGATGACATTTAGTAGCAGATGCCTCATCTTCATGTTCTTTTCCCTCATCATCACCAGGGAATGGTAGTGGTCCGTCCTGTATGATTTCCCATGCTTGATAGTCAACTGATAGCACAAACGCTCTCATTCTAGCCTTCCAATGGTGATAATTTTTTCCGTCAAAGTAAGGTGGCCTTGAATCTTCTGGTTTTTCCTCTGCAAATTGATGATTGGCCATTGGTCTTTTCTCACTTTCTGCTAAGCAAAAACAAACTTGTGAGAGACTAAGATAAATTGCAGGAAAGTAAATGCCAATGTTCCAAAGGTTGTTTGGAAAGAATGAGAAAGTTTGCCAATGTAACAGACTACTTTTTATACTTGATTCTAAAATGTTGATTGTGTCCTCTAATCTTGGTATTTGACTATTGTGGCTGATTTGCTTCTTTAAATATCTCCAAACTAAACTAATTAATTTCAAGATTTTATGAAGTCACCATTTATAGCTCCAAATCTTCAGATTTTCCAATCATTGGACTGCCTGCAATTCTTCCTTAAATATCCTTGTATGAATCTTCCTTGTTTTTCACTATTAATTGGATTTTATACTAACTAAATAAGTACATGCTTCACATACAATGTTGTCACTACACATATATCATTTGAAATACAATTGGAATCATCTGACTGCATACATCAAAGCAGAGCCAGAGTCAGGATTTAAACTTTATAAGGTTTTGAAATTTACCATCAAATTCATGAAACGTTTTAGTTTTGAGTTTACAATCAAATATATGATTTCAGCAAAAAGTTATAGAGCTTATCATTAATCTAACAGCCCGTTAATCTTTAATGAATTTTTTAAATATAAATATTGTTAATAATTTGTATTACTAAGATATTTAGAACAACAACTTTGGAGAACTTAGTAAGAAACAACGAAGTTTAAAAAATATTTTCAAAACAATAAACTTAAAACCAGTAAAGATAATAGAATCAGAAACAAATCAAAAATAGTAGAGAAAATATTTTTTCTCAAAGAAGAAACTAGAACTCTAGTACACGGTGTATCGAAATCACTACGGTGTCAGCGAACCATCCAACAATAATAAAGTATACTAGAATTTATTTGTGCAGGAAACGAAACTCTTCTATTTATAAGCAATAAAGGATAATACGAACAAGTGCTCATTGTGTCATATTGAAAATATCACAATCCTTTAAAAAAAGCATAACCTTTCAAAAAAAATTTAAATTCTTTGAAAAAATTACAACTTTTTAAAAAGACAACAATCCTTAAAAAAATTATCTTTCCATTCACATCGTTTAAAATACAATAAATCAAGGGTTCAAGCAAAATGGGTTGAGTTCCATATCTAAGACGGTAGCTTTACCCTGCTTTAAAGGAGACTATTGTTTTCTTATCATGAAATAGTTATTTCATGATAATTAGGTTTTGGTTCTCAACTTTTAAAAGATTGCTTAAAAAATACTTTTTATGTTACCGAAATACTTCCAAAACTAAAAGATATTTTAAGTGTCAAAAATTACTAAAAATAAGCTAATCAATACGCTCACTTATATATCGGGACCACATATCGATTAATGAATCATTTTATTATGAAATAATCCATTTAAGTCGAACTATATTTTCTCCGTTAATCCTTTAAGTGATTTTCTAGCCTTTTAAATTTGGTTTAAAACTAGTAATTTTTAAAAAAATTAAGAAAGTATTAATTTTCTTTAGTCACCAAATATGTAATATATGATTGAACAAATCTCCACCAAATCCTTCAAAACCTCTCCTACGCATTGATAAAAGAGGTAAAGTTGTTTTAGGTAAAATAATGCACTTAATTAATGTTATTAAGTAAATTTTCTCAATGAGCGTCCATACTTTTACAAAATCACTTAAAAGGGAACAAGAGGAAGTGAAAAATATAGTTCACATATAAAAAGCAAAATCGATTCCTAAATTAATATGCTCCTCTCATCCTTTTTTATCTGTCGTTTAAGATCTTGACTGACACTCATTAATTAAAATTTAAGTAGCATTAATCATAAAGGGAATTTGATCAAATTACCTAGACATCTTCACTCAATGGATAATCAATGGATTTATGTCTAATGGATGAATCGAATGAGATGATTATTTTGGACCAAAAATAATCATTGGCTAAAGTGACAGATGCAGCAACAGCATCCCATGTAATTTCACAAATGGAGTCTGAAGAGGATAAGATATACATTGACTGTTTCCGATAGACGCTCAACTCGAAAGGAAAATTATTGAAGCAAGATTGACCACATGAAAACTAAGAAAAGTAAAGTACGAAACCAAAGACAGAAAGATAAAGGTCTACAGAAGCATACATAATCCATGCCTTGCTAACACACTGTGAATAAAGTCAACTCAAGATTCACACAAATTTAAAGCAACAGTTACCGTCTCTAATAGTGTTGCTCTCATAACATGAAATTCTTGTTCAAAGACCACCAAATCACGTCAACACAAAGTGTAAGGCTTCAGCTAACATATTATGTCTGAAACGCGCGCAACCTGGTCTGTGTGGGGTTCTTCTATTCAGATAATGTTGACTTCAGTTCACCAAGGCTATGTAATTCCAGCACGATATCACATCCTCCTACAAGTTCGCCTTTGTAATATAGCTGCGGATAAGTTGGCCAGTTGGAGAAGGTCTTTAATCCCTGCCTCACTTCTTCGTCGGATAGAATGTCAAAGGATCCAAAATTAACCCCTTCCTCCCTCAAGGCATTTACTACCTTGGAGCTGAAACCACACCTTGGAGAATCTGGTGTACCCTTCATAAAGAGCATTACAGGTGAGGAATTTAGTAGATTCTTTAAGCGGTCTTCAAGACTCACTTTCTGGTGTATCCCCTTCTCAGTTAGAACCTTCCTAAACTCACCACTCTTTTGCATCTCCAGTACAATGTCTGAACCACCAATAAGTTCACCTTTCAAATACAGCTGCGGATAACTAGACCAGTTGGAGTAAACTTTCAGTCCTTGACGAACTTCATCATCAGTAAGAATGTCAAAACTCTCGAACTCTACTTTCTCCTGTTTAAGAATATCCACCACCTTTCTGCTGAATCCACACCGAGGTTCATCAACCGTTCCTTTCATAAACAGCATAACTGGGCTAGAGTTTATCAGACCTGCAAGACCAGTAGTCAAGGCAGCACTCAAGCCAGATTGTTCAGAGATGCCACCCCTCCCGCCCGCAGTTTTATTTCGTTTAGTTTCAAGAGAATCAGAGATCCCAACCCCGTGATCCTTGAAAACATCTGCAAGTTCACCACTCTCATGCATAGTTATAACAATATCACAACCACCAAGAAGTTCACCCTTGCAGTACAGTTGAGGATATGTTGGCCAATTTGAAAATTTCTTCAACCCCTCACGGACCTCATTGTCCGTCAGAATATCAAAACTTCCAAATTTGACCTTCTCTTTCTTCAAGATGTCAACAACTTTCTGACTAAAACCACACTCGGGTTCTTCAGGGGTCCCTTTCATGAAAAGCAAAACTGGATGTGAAGTAACCAGCTGCTGAAGTCGCTTTGTTAGCCGATCATCAACACCAGAACTTGAAACCTGAGGGGCACCATTTTCTCTAGCCAATTCCTGAATTGCTTCAAGAACAGAGGGACCTGCAGCCATTCCTAGGCTAGCAGGAGCAGCAGGATCCCCAGGAGTGATTGACCCAGCAATTTTTGCAACCTTGTTAGCCAAACTAGAAGGATCGGCCCCTTCCAATGTATCAACAGCCTTACCTTCCTAAAATAAGCGAAGCAATAGCACGTTATAGATAACATAACAAGCAAAAACGTCGGTTCACATCAAAGGTAATTGTTCAAATGTCACAAACAATCACAGATGGAAGTAATTACTAATACCACTTATGGGATGGGACCTACCAAATTTTCTTGTCAAATTCACACAATTAGTGATCACCTTCACTTAATTTTTGAAGAATGTTATCTTGGATTTGTGTGAGGCGAACTTTAGGCAATTCTTTCAGGAAAACCCATTATATTTGTTAGGGTAACATAAATGAATTTAATGTTTCTTGATCTTGCTAACAGATGTTCACCTTTTCAAAATAATTAGCTACAAATATTTCTATCCATTTTCAGAGAAGTTAGTGACTCAAAATTTGAAATGCCACATTAATGATTTCTTTACTGCATAAGCTTTACTTTGAGACTTGCACAGTGCCACCTAAAGATATGGGAAAAAGACAAGAGAGTGGAATCTCCAGAAGACAAGTGATTAGAGAAAAAAACATCTAGCAATCAACGTAATTACCCCATGATGATGTGATGTTCATGAAAATTAGGCTGACAGAAGACAGTAACGTCTACAAATGCCAAGCACTGGCCTGGCATAGAACTACGGAAATGAAGAAGTGAGAATAAGATTATTTTTGGACTTCTATATCCGACTGCACTGATAGAGTTCACTGAAGAGTTGCCGATTTAAGGATGCTTTTTAGTAGAAAGTACATGGAAGTTTAATGAGAAAGATAGCCCGTGTTGCCCATTTGTAAAGATTATACAGTAAGAGAGGTCTCATATTTCCCATTGTCCTTCGCTTAATTGCCACCAAATAGTAGCGACACCACATGAAGGTACAGATGGCTCTTATACTCTGCTCATGCACGCCTTAAGATGCATATGGTTTTCAAAGATTACAAGCACAAAGAACGGCATGTCTTTGGCAGAGCACACTCAATCATTGTCTTAATAGAAATAAATGAAGAAATGAGAGACAGAATTTCATATTGAAGCACTATCTGGAGAACAAAAAGGAACTCTGAAAATTTGTTAGAATTTTATATTTTTAAGTGGTAAGATTGTTGAGGATCTTCTGAATATATTTGTTATTTTGAAGACATACATTTTCTATGTAAAAGTCTCCTTTAAGTAGGTACACTGTTATTAAATACTATATTATGGAAAAGGTTGAAACAGAATCCTCATTTGAATACTTTATTTGTTGGCAAAACACAAATAAATTCACTGAGCTTATGGAAATATGGAAAGTGAGCAGACAACTAGCAGTAATATCATCATCATGATTCTCAAAGCCATGTCTCCAGTAGCTATACAAAACCAAACATCTTTAGTGGTGGGTCCTGAACTAAGACAGGGGAGAGCAGAAGTTCTTTAGGATAACTGGTGTATGAGCTGGGGATCACTTCTGCTGCTGACCCTCCAAAAAAGTAAGGTCATCGAATGGCTTTTAGGGAGTCAGAAGCAAGCTGAGAAAAATGCAGGTAGAAGTCGCACAAGAAGAGGGTGAGACATTCATTCCCTCATCTATTCAGCAGGAGAGAAAGGTTTACTAACAGAAACAGTACGTGGACAAGGAAAGCAAATTCCCATGTGAGTTACCTTGAAGAAGACAAAGTAAGGAACAGCAGAAACAGAGTGAAACTCAGATATCTCAGGCTGTTCTTCAGCTTCAACCTGAAATACAAAGACAGAAGAAAAAGAATCACAGTCAGAGATGAGCTGATACTTCAGAATGAGTAATGAGCAAATTCCAGTAGCACAGGGACATAATTCATTAAGGAATTCAGTTTACAATGGCATCAACTACTACAGAAGAAAAGTTCAGCCCCAATTCACTATGCTAGAACAAACAACTATTCGAGTGTCCTATATTCTCCACTTTTCTGCTTGCAGGAAGTCAAGTTTGAAGATTCTATTCAATCAGTAAAATTTGAAGAATCAAATCAATGTAAGACTGCAGAAAATCAAGAGAGAAATAATATAGCTAAGCAACCACAAGAACACATCTATCTGTGTAAGCCCATTCAGGGGGACAAGTTCTTAGTTAATAGCTTTTTCCTTGCATTTCTGTGTTTATTTTGAGTTATCACAGCTGCTCATTTTCTCAAGTTGCTTAAAATTTGAAGTACCAAATTGAGGTAGGACTGAAGCAAATCAACAGAGCAATAACTTCCTCCTCCTTCCCCCTCCAACAACAACCAAAAAAAAAAAAACACAAGAACTCATCTTTTTGTGTGCATCCATTCAGGGAGACAAATTCATAGTTATTCCCTCTGTCCCAACTTATGTGACACACTTTCCTTTTCGGTATGTCCCAAAAAGAATGTCACATTTTCTATAATCGGGAGCAATTAACTTTAAAATTCCCTTTTTACCCTTAATGAAATGATTTATCACCACACAAAAGACTAAGGTTTGTTTTAAACCACAAATTTTAAGTGTCTTCCTTTCATTCTTTAAACTTTGTGCAAATCAAATGGTGCCACATAAATTGGAGCAGAGGAAGTACTTGTTTTTCCTTACCTTTGTGCGTTTATTTGAGTAAATAATGCATGTTCATTTCCTCAAACTGCTTTTATTTCTTCAACATCTTCCGGAGAATGTGACAAGCAGCTTTTAAGAGGTAATAATAGCTGCCTAATAGAGCAAAGCTTATCTCCATTAGTCCCAAGTTTGACCCAAAAACTTTTAACAGTAGCACCCTAAAAATTCACCAGAGTTAGCCTATTGTATAGAAGATTGGGAATCATTAGTAGAGAATCATATTTTGGTATAGATTTTCTACATCTGGGTATACTGCTTGTACACGAGAGCTTACCCAAATTAATAAAATTATTTATCTTATCAAAACAATTGTTTACTAACAACCAAGACTTACTGCCCAAAACGACAAATCTCATTGTCACTACAAGAATGAGCTACATTTACTAAAAAACCCGTAAACCCTTCAACGTATATCTTCCCAAAACAAACCTTTAAAAAAACACTCCAAACAGAAACAATATGTCAATCTAAACATCTTTCAATAGCACATCACAAAGTTTTGTAGTTCATCCAAAAAACTGAGTTTTCTTATATATGATAACTGCAGGGGTTTACACTGTATGTACTTGGAAGTTTCACATTATGAGGCCCCAAAATGTAGAATTTTCAGTCTACTGATGAATAAGCTACAAAACCCTAAACCCTCAAAGAACAGCAATCCAAAACAAACCAAGAGAACCCCCTCCAAACAAAAAAGAACATATCAAACAGAAAATAACAATCCAACAGTTCATTCAAAATTCCATAAGACACATCAAAATCCATTCAATAAAAATACCAGAACGCAACCAATAAATAAAAAAGATATAAACTTGGTCCATCTCCTTAAAAGTTTCACATCATGAGGCTAAACGTGTACAAAACCCTAAACCCTTCACACCCCAGTCAAATAAAAAATAATCTAAACAACCCCCAATAGAACATATCAAACAGAAAATCTATCAATAACCCATCAATATATTTCCGTGGAGCTATCTTGATTTTGCTTTTTTCAGTAAAAAAGAAAACATCGGCGAAATAGACCAATAAATTAAAAAAGATATAAACTTTTTGGGTTTCTCTTTCATATATGCACATGTATGTGAAGATTTGCTTACTCTGAGAAAATGGGCATGTGGGAAATCAGTCGAAAGGTGAGAAAAGACTTGGTCCATGTGTTTAGAAGCTTCACACCATGATGCCCAGAAGTGCAAAATCGCCGGTGATCCATCGGCGACAATCTTGTCAAGCTCTTCCTTTGATTGAACTTCCTTCACTGATCCTCCTCCGGTCATTCTCGATTCTTTCAGATTCTCTATTCCCTATGAGAAGTGAAGTGAAATTTCTCCTCTTTTCTGGCTTTTTACGTAAGCCTAGTTCTTTTTACCTTTTTTTTTTAAAATATAGTTAAAAATATCTCAATTATAGGAAAAAGTTTAAAGATATTTCTTATTTATTTTTTGGTCTAAAAATATCTTTATACTCATTTTTTTTAATTTAAAAATATCTTTTCATCCACTTTTTTACCTAATTATAACCCTTCAAACTAATAACCCTCTTTTTATTTTTTATTTTTAAAAGTATTTATCATGTGTCATTTTCTTATTGGATTTTTATTTCATCCAATAAAAAAATGACACATGATAAATAATTTTAAAAAATAAAAAATAAAAAGAGGGTTGTCAGTTTGATGGGTTATAGTTAGCGTGGATGGAAGGGTATTTTTAAATCAAAAAAATAAATAGAAGGGTATTTTTAAACTAAAAGGTGAATGAAGGGTATTTTAAAATATTTTCCTATAGTTCAAGAGTATTTTTAGCCTTTTTTCGATATAAATACTCCTTTTTAATAAAAATAAAAATAAATAATATAACCTAATTTTGAATTTTCTAGAGATTAGGCATTTCATCATAGGATTTGGGATCACAATTTCAAGTTTAGATTTATCTGTATTAAATTATAACTTTTAAATTCTTTAAAAAGTAGGATTTTTCAAAAAAAATAATATAATATAATATGTATATCATATATGGAATAACTATGCCATATGACCATTCGACAAAAGTAATTATCAAAAAAATGGTCATTCGATGTATATACACGTACAGTCAGTGTATATTTCATGTATAGTCAAGTTATATTCAGTTTTGAGTGTATATATATATATAGCTCATGTATAAGTAATGTATATTGTATAATCAATATATACTTTCTATGACTTTTGACAAGCTATATTGTATAGTCACTGTATATTTTCTATGATTTTGACTATTTTTAATATAAATAAAATATGGCTATATTTGTTGTACTAATTATTTTATTGTATATATTTAAAATTGTCCCTATATATATTCATGCTCAACGTGAAGAGTTTATTCGAACCATATAAAAGATTATATTAAAGAATAATTAATTATTATTATAATTGTTGACTAGTTCATCTTTGTAAAAGTATATGTATATTTAAAATTTAATAGTAACATGCAATTGAAAATACTTACTTTAATTTTTTTTTGGAGATATTTGATTTTTTAGTGTGACACCTTAAGGATATACTAATACCTTGTTATGAATTATGATTTTGTTCATTTGGATAAAATTGCATAAGAGTTAGGAAAGTTATGATAATTTCACAGATTATAGGGGATTTTATGTTTATGAGGAAAGAAATCCAATTTAAAAAATTAAAATTATATGTCTAAACAAAATTTCAACCATAAATTTATTGATTTTATACCATGATTTCAAATCACTAATTTCATATCATAATTTAAAATCATATCCAAACCAACCCTTAAAAGAGAATTGTAGGTTTCAAGTTAAATGAAAGATGAACTTCTTATTTGAGTAGCTTACTAAATAATGAAAAAGTGTTTTTGTCATCGAAAACTAAAAAATCAATTAATGTGATTAATAGTGTTACTTGGTGAAATAATTTTGTTGATTCTCGAATTAATTTTCTAAGATACACAATAACAGAACCTATAAAAAGTTCTAAATATCCAATTGACTGAACACAGTTACAATTTTAATGCTAAAAATATGACATACTCGATATTTTTGCATTAAGGCTCTAGAATGGAAAAAGAGATATTTATTAGTTGCCGGGACACTCAACTACAGAAGCCATCCATCTTATGAGGAGACTGGTGGAGCAGTACAGGGAGAGGAAAAGGGACTTGCATATGGTATTCATCGACCTAGTAAAGACGTATGATAAAGTGTCACGAGAGATACTATGGAGATGTTTGGAGGCTAAAGGTGTACTTGTGTCATACATTAGGGTGATTAAGGACATGTATGAGGGTGCCAAAACCAGGGTAAGGACAGTCGGAGGCGACTCAGAGCACTTTCCAGTTGCGATGGGGTTGCATCAAAGATCAGCTCTTAGTCCATTTTTATTTGCCTTGGTGATGGATGGATTGACGCGGCAAATTCAAGGTGAGGTGCCATGGTGTATGCTTTTCGCGGACGATATAGTCTTGATCAATGAGACTCGTAGCGGAGTCAAAGCTAAGTTGGAGGATTGGAGACAGACCTTGGAGTCTAAAGGGTTTAAGCTGAATAGGATCAAGACAGAGTACTTAGAGTACAAGTTCAGTGAGACACCTCAGGAGGTTGGCGCTGAAGTTAGGCTTGGTGACCAGGCTATCCTAAAGAAAAGTAGTTTCAATTATCTTGGGTCTATTATGCAAGGCACCAGAGAGATTGACGATGATGTCACACATCGTATTAGGGTAGGGTGGATGAAATGGAGGCTCGCTTCCAGTGTGCTATGTGACAAGCAGGTGCCACCACAACTTAAAGGCAAGTTCTATAAAGTGGTGGTTAGACCGGCTATGTTATATGGGGCGGAGTGTTGGCCAGTTAAGGTATCTCACGTTCAAAAGATGAAAGTTGCTGAAATGAGAATGTTGAGACGGATGTGTGGTTATACCAGGAGTGACAAGATAAGAAATGAGGTTATTCGGAACAAGGTAGGAGTGACCTCGGTGGAAGACAATATGCGGGAAATGCGACTGAGATGGTTTGGGCACGTGAAGAGGAGAGACACAGATGCCCCAGTGCGGAGGTGTGAGAGGTTGGCCATGTATGGTTTCAGAAGAAGTAGGGGTAGGCCGAAAAAGTATTGAGGAGAGGTGATTAGACAGGACATGACGCAGTTATAACTTACCGAGGACATGACGCAGTTATAACTTACCGAGAACATGACCTTAGATAGGAGAGTGTGGAGGACCCACATTAGGGTAGAAGGCTAGTTCATAGTCTTGTTGTTCTTCCTTGTTAGTAGGCGTATTAGCGCATTATAATTCTTTGCGGTCTGTTTTCTATTACAATCTGTTACAATCTATTACTTTTTGTATGATGAATGCTCTATTGTATCTGGGTTGCTTTCGTTATTTGCTTAGCTTTGAACTTTGTATCCTTATCTGACTTCTTTTATGATTTTACTGAGCCGAGGATCTTTCGAAAACAGTCGTCCTACCTTGGTAGGAGTCAGGTCTGCGTACACTTTACCTTCCCCAGACCCCACGTGTGGGATTTCACTGGGTTGTTGTTGTTATTGTCAAATATATATGAACTTCATGTTAAATCATATATATTGATGTTTGTTGCTTCATTTCTTTTTAATTATTAGATTTTATAAAACCATTATATTTTTCTTATTGTATTTAGGTTAAGCATGGTGGGATTAGCTATCCCTTATAGAAGGTGAAATAAGTTGATCCTATGAAATATCTCCGCTCATGAGATATTTTTATGTATCACATCATGGTAACCACATGGCCTACTTGAGATGCAGTGAACTTCAATCAGAATATGTATTACAAACAATGGTTTTGTTAGTTTAACAAATCAGTGTAAGCTCGACTAATTAGAATTCACGCCGAATAGACCTAGTGATATGTGACATTACACACGAGACTTAAAATCTTTTATTGGTGAGTCTCTCGTACAATGTGTAGGTTTAATTTTTTATTTTTACTTTTCCCTTTCCATTTCTTGATCTCTTCATTCTAATAAACTCCATTCTTTTTTCTTTTCTTTTTTTAGTATGCATACTCTGAAACGTTTAACAAAAATGTAATTTCCATAACTGAAATCGAGGTGAGACAAAAATTTGTTTTTTGTTTACCTCACACAAAGTTCATGTTTCCAACAAATTAATACTTGAAACCTTAAATGTTGCCTCAGATTTGTTTTTTTATCTGGAAATGCTCAAATTGTGTTAGGAACTTGTGGCCTATATATACCCTTGTGTTGTAATAGCGTAGCATCACCATTAATCAAATCGAAGTCTTTTCTTAAATAAACTTAGCTAAAATGGCAGCTCCAACATGGTTTTTCATTTCTTTTATGGTTTTGCTAAGCTTAGCAATATGCTCTTCCCAGACTATTGATGTTCACACAATTAAGTCCAAGGAAGCTGATCATCACCACCACAAACTCACACTTTTGAGTAATATCGACGTCCAACGCTTTGGAGGAGGACGTGGTGGTGGCGGCGGATTTGGCATTGTTGGTGGAGGTGGATTTGGCATTGGCATTGGTGGTGATGGTAGATTTGGCATTGACATTGGTGGAGTTGTCCCTGCCTACAATGACCCTGGCTATGGTTCCCCTATCTATATACCTGGCTTTGATTTCCCAATCTATTCCCCTGCTTGTGGTTATGTGTGTCCTGCTAATAATCCTAGTGGAGAAATCACTGAATTCAAAATCTCAGGATTACCACACTTAACCAGACCATACCGATGCAGGCCAGGACCAAACATGCGTGGAGACAAAGATTATAACCAAGAACTTCTTCTACACTTTGTTTCTACAATGCAGGACAAACATGAGAACAAACAACAACGTCTACACTATGGAGGACACGGTGGAGATGCAGGTCACCTTGTAGGGGGAAGTAGACGTTTAGGATTTGGTCGCGGTAGTGGTAGTTCTGATACCTCTGATCAGTATGATACCGAGGACCCTGGTAGCATTTTCGATGGGTGTGGTTATGTATGTCCAGGCAACAGTCCTAGTGGAGGAATCACTGAATTCCATATCTCAGGATTATCACATTTCAATGGACCTTACAGATGTCGCCAAGATATGTGTGACACTGAAGATTGTGGTGAATTTCTTCTACACTTTGTTTCTCCAATGCATAACAAACATGAGAACCAACATGGTCATCAGTCAGAGCAGTAAGAGGAAGAAATCACGAACAATATCCCCTACCCACCCCCACCCCAATCCTGAATCCAAGAAAAAGAAACTTTATATGTAATCATGTTATGTAGCTTCAGCCAAAAAACAGTATACACTGTCTAAGAAGTTACCTATTTACAAGGAACTTAATAAAACTTGTTTTAGTTGAATTGATTTGATTACACTAAAAGAAAAGTTCATGGGGATATGTATATGTCAATTGAAAAATGAATAAGCACGCAAAATAATTTGCCTGTATCCAAGGGGATCCACTAAATCATCCTATTGTGGTGCGAAAAAGATCTAAAAATGGCTTCTGTTCATCAAGCTCGGGCTTTCAGTTACC
Organism: Solanum dulcamara; assembly: GCF_947179165.1. NCBI lineage: Eukaryota > Viridiplantae > Streptophyta > Magnoliopsida > Solanales > Solanaceae > Solanum > Solanum dulcamara. Next base: position 48,006,125 of record NC_077247.1, read on the forward strand.
AAGCCTGAGGTGAGATAGGCTAATATTAGCCATGGTGGGATTTGTACTGAAAAAAGAGAACACCCTTGGCATAGTTTCTTAATGCAACTTCCAAAAACCAAAACAAATGTAAGACAATATTTTGTTATTTTCTTCTCCACATAGACTTCATGTCGCAATCCACTCACTAGACCTATGATCCTCTGTAATATTATGTGATTCTCATCATGTTTTACTTCACTGGGCCTATCATCCATAACAGAAGTAGAAGCTTAAGAAGCACCCTGTTTGACTCGAAAATCATGAATGGAGCCCTAAGATTATTAGGTAAGTGTACACAAGTTTAGTGAGAAACAGTAGATTGATGATGGACAAATTATTGCAGCAACATATGATTTCAGATTATTTCACAAGACGGCCATAAAGTAGCATACCATTTGTGATTTTACATTATTACATTCATGACTCAACTTGGGAAGATTGTCAACGTTTCAAGCCTTCAGTTTCATTCAACCATAGTGGCACCAGCCCAATTCGCAGCACTTCCCCGGCGTGGAATGCTGTGGAGTTTGGTATACAAGTCTACCTGGAAAATCACAGCATTGACATTTCCTTCATCATCTTCGCGTGCAATTGCTTTTACTTTGTGCATTGGATGATCAAAGCTTATCAGCCCGGTGTCACTTATGAAGATACACCCTGTGCAATCAGTTTTAACACATTAAATTCTGCTGGATATCCAAAAACACTGAATTAAACTTAAGAAGATTTGATTAAGAAACCTGGAGGAAATGGGGTATACAATTTCCCACAAGAAGCTTGAATGAACTCCGAATCATCAGAACATACAAATGACCCATCTGTAGCAGTTCCCCAGTGTAATGGCACACTTCCATCGCGATCCTAGATTGTTTAGAGAAACATCAAGTTTATTCTGATAAAGGATTTATGTTATATATATTGACAGCATAAAGATTCTTTTTCGCTATCAACATAGTTTAACGTGTGATAGTATGTTAGTATCAATGAGATTTATGCTATATATACTGATAACATAAGGATTATTTTCTATTATCAATATAGTTTTAACGTGTGATAGTATGTTAGTATCATAGAGGTTCTCCTATAATTATCTTATAAGTAACTTTATATCGTCAATGCATATAACTTATAACTTAAACTCTTCTGAAAATACTATGTTGATCATGGTCTCTAATTTGCTTAAAATATGAGAAATGGTTAATACGAATGCCCAATAAGCTAAGAAAGGGATAAACTTGTGACAAAGAATACTGTACTCACCCTAGCAAGAAAAAGAGTGGAAGCTTTAGTGTCAAACAGAATGAAAGCAAATTTGCCTTCAAGTTCTTTGATGACTTGATCAGGAGGGTATGGCGCCCGATCCCTTAAAACTTTGTAAGCCTCAACCATTATCATAGCTTCTGTAGCTTGTCTTGAAAGACCATAATGTTTCCTCAAATCAAAGGTGTTGTCTAAACCACCAGAAAAGATGCAGAATATATCATCCATCACCACAATAGACCTATGTTAAACAAAACAAGCTCCTTTAGTCAACTTGTTTGTTGATCTAATCTTGAAATATAACAAAAGCTCCCCCTTTAAGAATACTTATCAATGTACACGAAAAACAAAAATCCAAGCACAAACAAGAAAAGCTGTTGTGATCTCTTCCTATTGGCCTAAGTTTTGGTAGATAGAGTTAGTCAGCTAGGTACTCATATTGGAATAGTTAGAGATACAAACAAACTGATCCAGACATTTATCATTATAAAAAAAAGAAATAAATTAGTTTCACTACTAGACTTTAATACCTTGGATGTGAAGGGATTTCATTTCCATGGGAAAAAGCCATGAAATTCCCATTGAAAAGGTGGTAAAAAGTTGAGTCTGGCTTCCATGATTTGAAACTTTCTACAATCTCTTCCTTTGTTTTAGCCTCCTTTTTCTGTCTACCTGTCTGAGGAAGGCTCAGCTCTGGAGGTGGCTTCCCAATGGATTGCTCAAACACAGCCAACATGTTTATTCAAGTAAAACTAAAAACTTTGCAAGAATCATAAATACCCCAGCAGCAAGAACAATATTATGGCTACTTATATAATATAATACTCCTGTCTCTTATTATATACTTGCTTATTTTTCTTTCTAGTCTGTATTTCTATATTTAATATCATCCTCAATAAAAATAATTTATAGTCAAATAAATATTTATAAATTATCAATAGGTAAAGACTTGTGATCAGACTCTTTTTCAAATTCTTCACATAGCAAAAGCTTTGATACAGCGGGCCGCACGAGACTTGCAGCTGACATGCTTATCCAAATGACTGTTGTAACCGAAAACAAAGTACTGACGTGGCATCAATAATGACAATAGTACATCTGTCACATCTCTCCATTGTTCAATTGGCACTTATTAGTACTCTAATTAGTATTTTATTTTATGGGAAATTTTGTTTAAACAAATATCTCTTTCTTTTTATTGATTATTGATGGCATAGATTTATTGGAACATGGTTTTGAAACTCCAAAAATGACATACTAGTTTCAAATGAGGAATATATTGGAGAGAAGAAAAAAGCCGAAAGTTTTTGTCCAACTACAGAAGGCTGAAACAAGTAGTGTATAATACTATGACTTTACGCACTTCGAGAAGCAGGCAAAATTGGACTCTTCTGGATAACTCATCCAATTAAACCCAATATGATTTGTAGGCAAATGAGCAAGTCTTAGATAGGACGCTATACTAATAATAATAATGCTCTGGGTCTTTTTCAAACTTTCATTTCTTTCGGTGATGAAATTAATTTTGAGCTATTTTTTCCTTCTATGGAGGTGGACGTTAGGGAGGAATCTTTCAAGCATTATTGCTTTATTGTAGTTAAGTCTAATATGGAAGACATAGGAATATGATGTGATTAAAGATTACAACAACAACAATCCAACGAAATTTCACAACGTGGGGTATGGAAAGGGTAAAATATACGCAGACCTTACACCTATCAAGGACGGCTGTTTTTGAGAGACCATCGGCTCAAAAGAAGCCTAAAAAAAAGTCAGATAAGCTAAGAAGTTCAAAGCATTATGAGAAAGCAAATAACGAATAACGCAAATAACGAAAGCGACACAGATAAAATAGAGTAATCAAAGTACAGAAAGTAATAGAAAGATAATAACAGATGTCAGATGTCAGAGCACAAGAAATTATAGTGCGCTAATGCGTCTACTAATACGGAAGAATAACGAGACTATGTACTAGCCTTCTATCCTAATATGGGTTCTCCACACCCTCCTCGGTAAGCTGTAACTGCGTCATGTCCTGTCTAATTAACGATTGAGACATTATTTAAAAAAGAAAACAAGGCTAATAAATCTGTGGGACAGAACAGAACCCACAAAACCATTAGTAGAAAACAATGATCCTGGGGTCTTTTCTTTTAGGCTGTCTACATTGTGCTTTGTTCATGTGGAGATTGGAACAACTTGTGCAGTCCAGAAACATGAGTTGAGTAAACCTCCTCACCAAAAATGGAGCAAATAAACTCACGAGGATGGTGATGGTCTTAGAAAATTTGTGTATATTACTTTTATACTCTGGTTCAACTGTTTTCATTTGATATAAGCCACTGTACAGCCATAATTCATAGGACTTTCCTGTTCAAACATAGCAACACGAGGATGATCTCTTAGTAATTTTAGTGCAGATTCTTTTACGACCCCAGTGCCCATCCCATGAATAACAAAAATAACAGAATTAGGCGCTCTTGAATCAATGGCCATGTTTAGCCGGTGAGAAGCATCCTCCACTCTCAAGCCACGCAAATCTACCGTGTTTTTAGATGTCTGCAGAACAGGGCCATAAGAATCCTGCTGATTTTTGCTTGCTTCAGAGACACTTCCAAGATCTCTGAGACTCCTGATCCGCTGAACCTACACCATTGATTATGATTAACTTTTTTCCATTCCCCGTGTTTTAATAGAAAGTGAGAGCAACGTATGAGTAGTAGATCAGATATATGTGAAACAACACAGCTCAAACGAAACTCTGAAGATATTCGTCTTTACTGAAGCATGCAACTCCATTCATTTATCTAAGCTAGGCCTATAAGTTTCACGCTCAGCAATGAATTACTTCCTCCGTCCCATTTTATGTGGCATTTTTTGATTTGGCACGGTGTTTAAAAAAAAATGAAGACTTTTAAAACTTGTGATTTAAAACAATACTTAAATATTTGTATGACTGAGAATTATTTCATCAAGTGTAAAATGAGAATTTTAAAGTTAAATGATTTCTAATTATAATAAGGTGACATTCTTTATGAGACGGACTAAAAAAGAAAGGATATCACATAAAATTGAAAAAAAAAATGTTACATACACTTAAAAACTAGCCTCACATGCATATGATTGACAACAATTTATGTCGCTCCGTCTCGATCAAATATTTGAAAATTTAGGTTTTCTAGCATTGGAAGTTCTCTGCATTTCCTGTTTGTGTACAAATCTATTTAAGACTAAGAGACTCCTAGTACTGGAGCTAAAGGAATTACATACCAACATGACTAAACCTCAATCCCAAGTAATTGGTATCAGTCATACATGAATCTTCTTCCATTGTTTCCAAATTTTCTCTAGGTTGCATAGATTTCAAGACATTGTAGGTGTTTGGAAACAACCTCCTTAGGTCTACCTTGTTCTGTTGAACACCTTCAATTACCGTGGTCTCACTCACACTAGGCCCATGTTTCCATGTGTGTGTGTGTCTATTATATGTATGTGTATTTTTTAATTCAAATGGAAAAAACAGAGAGAAGAAAGAAATCAAGAGTCTGCAAACCTGGGTTTTCAAGTTAGCTGAACTGGAAGAAGCATCAGGGGGAATGGGTCTTATACTGCTTATGCCCACCCGGACTCTGATTTTTCCAAATTGAACAAGGATAGTGTCATCATCCCTAGATTCCTCAACCACAGTGGCTAACTTATTTCCAAACGCCTTCACATATGCTTGTTCTCCAACCTGTGGTGTGTAAAGGCTCTGGCCCATTTCTCTGACAAGAGAATCTTTACTAGGCTGATGAGCTTCAACTATCGATGCAATAGCAGCTTCCGCTTTTTTTACAATTGTATTAATCTCGTCCGCACTTACATTTCTGAGTTGGCTCTCAAACCGCTGTACTATAGTTTGGATCTCATTTTTCACGGTTCTCACTTCCTGTTGGATATCACGTGTTTCCTTTGCTATGAGGGCAGCTTCACGTACATCAAGATCTTGTGCTTCATTGTTGATCTTCATTGCATGAAAAAAGAAAAATGAAATAGTGAAGATTATAAGAAATCTAAAATAATGGTTAACAATATTTCTGAGGTCATTCGACAGCATCTCCCCATAATAAATCTAATGATATTTCAAGTGAGTTAAACCAGAAATATTTACTCTGACGTTACATGCCATGTCGATTAGAGTTTACTTATACGGTAATACCCCAACAGGCAACAACCAAATAGAATCTGAAATAACACAGATCTAAGAGCACATCTAGAAACTGAATCAACGACAGTTCAGAAGTTACAACGAAAACAATTAAAAGAATCCTCATAGCTGAGTTCAAGCAAAGAGAATGGAGAGAAAGATAGCAATACATAGCAGAACTGAGGAAACTGAATGAAAGTACGCAACTTCATCTTGACTCTGCCGTAGATAATGACGACAATTTTCATATGGAGGATCATCGCGAAAAGATGCAGACACAAATTAAGATATCCACAATCAACTCAACATTGACCTTTGGTGACCTTAGGACACAACCTATATGGAAGATTAAGAAACACCTGGATATGATAACTTCTTAAAATGTCATATTAGCCACAAGTTTTGATTATATGCATTCTATAATAGCAAAAAAATTGAGACCTTCTTTCTCTCAGATGGATGTTATTTCATGAGAAGATTCAGGTCTAGTACTTTCCTCCTCCATCAGCATTCTGTTTCCTTTTTTCCCCTCTCTTACTATAGGACTCTGCCACCTCGAGGAAGTTTTTATATGAAAAAAAAAAACACAATTCAAACATAAAATTATCTAACTCCAAGATTCAGTCAGTCACTTGTCATATACTGTAAGTTCATTGAGTTTGTACCGCGGATATATGAATGGGATTATGGACTAAATTCCCAAGAAAAGTATCAGAAAGATACCTCATTATAAATATTCATAATATCTGAATGAAGAGAAGCAGCTTCCATTGCTTGAGATTCTAGTCTGTCTCTTTCTTCAATTAGTGACCGATAAAGTAAACCCTTCTGCTCCTGCTGATTGTCTGGCATCAATTTGTTCACCCATAATTCTGCTCGCTCTATTATTTTTTCATCAAAACCCATTGATTTTGCAATATTCAAGGCATTTGATTCTCCCATGCTTCCCCAGAGAATCCGATAGGTAGGCTGTAGAGTCTCCAAGGAAAACTCTGTTGCTGCTGTTTCAAACCGATTATCCTTATCTTTTAAGCGAGTTAAGTCTGCATAGTGGGTAGTTACAACAGCTAAATTAACCCTGTCCTTGAGATATTGCAGTATGCTTTCTGAAAGTGCTACACCTTCTGAAGGATCAGTCCCACTTCCGATTTCATCAATAAGAACTAGAGATTCTCTAGAAGCGACTTCCAGAATCTCACGAAGCCGTGAAATGTGCCCACTAAAGGTTGACAGACTTTGTTCCAGAGACTTCAGCAGGCAAAATATTAAATTACAATTAGTAAGATAGATGATGCGAACAAAAACAAAACAAGACAATGAAGAAGGACAGAATTTTTGACCGGGTTAGATTAAAAAAGATATACAGCTGCGACGGAGGATGGGGGGAAGAAGGGAGTATAACAAAACCAAGTACCTGTTGGTCTCCAATGTCTGCTAGAATGAGATCAAACCATGGAAGCCGTGGTTGATTTTGGGCAGGCAAATACATGCCAGCCTTCAACATCACAGAAGCCAGTCCTAGAGTCTTCATTGAAGCTGTTTTGCCTCCAGTATTAGGGCCCGAGATGACAACAACCTTTGTTCCATGACCAATTTTAATATCAATGGGCACAGGGAAATGTGCATGAGATTTTGTTTCAAAATCCATGACACCATTTCCTTGATCCAAATCAGGTGATCTTGGGGACACATCAGTCGACAAGTTTCTCAAGGATGACTCAAGAAGCAAAGGGTGTCGTATCCCTTCTATATTTGCAGATAAATGTTCAGATTGGGATATGTTACAATTTCTTGAACTTAAAGCTGGACAGGCACCACCCATCCACTGAGCATGAGCAGCTCTTGCAAATGCAAGATCGATTTCCAATATTTTATCTAATAAGTGTTTTATTTTCATATTACATTCAGCTATTTCAGATGTAAGCAAACTCAAAATTGTTTGCTCCTCAACCCTCTCAGAACTAGAAAGTTTAACTTCCATGTTGTTTAACTCAACTGCCTCTTTAGGTTCCATGAAGTATGTAGATCCACTACTGCTCGTATCAAGGATTACGGAATTAGGAAGCAAAGATCTATGCGTAGCTCTGACAGCAACACACATTCTTGAACGGCGCTTGGTCACTAAAGGCCTGTCAAATCCTCCACCTTGAAAAACTTGAGTTGATAATTGCTTCAACAATGATTCTAGATTATCCATATTCCTCTTTCTCTCAGACCTTATAATTTCCAAATCTTCACTAGCTCTGTCAAGGATTACTGAAAAACTGCAATCAATACAGAATTCTATTTTTTGCTCCAATTCCACAAGAAAATCACAACTTTGAAGAATTTCCTTCAGAGGAGAGTACCTGTTTGAAGATAATTAGACATTCTAATGAAACTTCTCAATACTATTTAAATGGCACTTCATGAGAATCCATCACTACCACATGAGACATGCTTCGCCATTTTGAGTTAACTGCAATTGGGAGTAGGAAGGCATTCTCAGAGGAACAGCAAATAAAGGGCAAGCACACTCAAAGTGAATTCATCTTTGAAGCCTGCATTCTTAATAATATTTCAAAGAGCACCACAGCATTTTGTATATTCAAGAAAGGAATGAGAGGAGATATCCATAAGACCGTATTTACCTCTTCCTACAGTTCTCTTAAAAGAGTGCTCATTCCGATATTTATCAGATAAACTATCTTTCACCGCTTACTTTTTCATTTAATTAATTCCCCAGATAGATAACCACCAACCTCTTTGATACATTTTTGGATAAAACACTTCAGCTATTCGGCAGTTATTTTGACCCAAATCCAGAACTATTGTCAATTCTAGCACGATTTTGCAATCAGCCGGAAACAAAATGTTACTAACTGTTATCTTAAGGCTTTTGAGCTAAGGGAAAAAAACGTTCTTATAGATGAATGTCCCATCATAAGCACGTACAATGTCATGATCACATTAGTTCACCCTAGTTTCTTTGGTAGTTTAACGTACGGTACATGCTAAAGCCCGACAGTATAGACACAAATTCTGGTTTTGAATAATTTGCCCATGGCTAGCTGATAAATTGCAATATGCCTGAATCTAATGGGATAAACCTATCATCTAAAATCAGAGGTTCTTTACACCAGAATAATCCAACACCAAATAACTTCAACGTAGAACAACAAACAAAATAATGCAATGCTGTAAGAAACAAGAGAAAAAAATTTAATTAAAAAAAACACATACACAAATCCGTGTGTAAATAGTTAAGTAGAGTGTTAAATACAGCAATATACCTTTCAGAAAAATCAATCTCCTCCAACTGTTGGAGCATAAATCTCGCCGCTGCCAAGGTCCGTTTCACAGAGCAAAGTTCACGAATAGAGAGTATACCGCCTGCAACGGCAGCATCAACAATAGGAGAAACATCCTCAATTCCAGAGAAATCCAACGGCTGAGGAACTGCCACGGCGGCCGAGGTCTGAGAGAGGAGTCTACTGCTCTCTTCAGGAGTTTTACCCACCGGAATCCGAGCAGATTGTGCGGCAGAGAATCCCATGGATGTGGATGTGAAGGCGGAGAGCTGTTGACACACGGCGGGCCATTCTAAAAGCTTCAAGGTTTCGGATTGCAGTGTCTCGGCGAGTTTGACTCTGTGAGTGGACTCGGATGAGAAGCGAACAGAAAACCGAGTTGTACGACGGTTACAGAGCGAGTTATGAGGCGGAGGAAGATAAACGGTGAAGAAACTGTTGAATTTGCATTTGCAGTTGAAGTTGAAGAGATTCATTGAAGATAAAGTTTGAACTTTTGTTGAGCTTTGGGTGCGTTATCCAGTTACTCTAAAATTGGAGGGAAGGGTGGGTTTGGATCTGCTGTGTATAATAACACGGCAATACTGTAAGCCGTAGGTTACGAGTTTGTGCAGTAAAATCAATTACTAATGCTAAGAATAATTTGCCTACATAATGCCTTCTTTGCCAAATCATGAGGTAAGTAGAAATAGTTAGTGCATCAGACGTCTTTTTCTTTTTCCTTGCCTTCATCCATGGGTATATCATGAAGTTACAAAGGTTGTACCTGTGAACCAACCCCCTAAAGCGAAATAGGCGCAAGGAAAGAGCAATAGACCGAACCAGCCTACAAAAACGAAAGGGTCCCTCCGTAACCATTTTTACTCATTTGTTTTTAATTAGTTGGTGTTGAAGTTGTTGAATGAAAACAAAAATGCTTATCCACATAAGTTATTTACATCAAACTACATTAACTACTAATTATGATTAAGTGATAAAATTGATGTAAACACCTGACATAGATAAAAAGAATCGCATATGACTAACAAGGAAAGAGAATGTTTGGCTTTAAAAAATAAAGCAATTAGAATCTAACAGAAAAGTGGTGTTCCAATCAGTTTGTACATGAAGTTATCTGCTATTCACACTAGCACTGGAAGAAAACTTTGTCCAAGAATAAAATAACTTAAATATTTTTGCATGAAATTTGAGTCCTGGCCTTCCATAATTTTCTTTCTTAGTTTTAATTTGTATTATGAGTGTGTATAAGAAAAGATAACACAGAAAACAAAAACACAGGAGTCACAGCTTGTTTGTGTTTTGTTGGCTTTGCTGCTGATAAGACGAAATTAAGTTGATGTTAGTTTCTCATGGCATTTGCATAATAGAGATGAATTTAATTCTTGTATGCATTCAGATTGGAGCAGAGAAATGTGTACTTCATTAACACAATCAAGAGCTTTCAGCTTCAACTGAAATATTTATTTTCTACTGAGTTAAATATCCAATAACAATCAAGTAAGGGCATGCAACAGATTATATACACTCCAGCCCTGTTGCGCGCCTCAAAGAAGAAAAAAGAAGATGAACAACTTGGATCCACGCAAGTTTTGGTTTTGATCTAAATAACAAAGTCAACAATTCCATCTACATGCCATGCCATGTGGTCGTCTCCAAGAATGTCAAAGGGAAAACCTATGCAAAATATGGAACAGTAAGATTGCAGTTTGAAGGAGATCTCAAGGAATAGAGCTTTTAAGGTGGTAAAAGAAGATTAAAAAGAACATCAGCATTGCATAGGGGAATGGATTTGGATGATATGGTGAGCAGTAGATTTACCAAAAGGCTCGTAGCACTAACTATCTATGCAGAATTGGAAGAGCACATGCATGAGAAGCATGATTTCCCTCCTTGTATACAAGATTTCCGCGCACAAAGGTTGCCAGAACTTTCCCAGAGAGTCTTGATCCCATGTATGCGGAAATACTCTGCCAATAAAGAGAAAGGAATAAGAACAACAATAAACAACATTTGAGAAATCAAAAAACAGAACCAAGAAATGTAAGAATTGCTGCGTGCGAATAATATGACAGCTGGATTTCAAAATGAAGGTTATTTACTTCTGTCTAAATCACAACTTTTATTTTTTTGAATATAACCCTTAAACATGTTTCCTGGTAGTCTTTCCTGTTTAAGAAAAAATCAAAATTTCTGCACACGCAAATCAGGTATGAGAAACTACTTGGAATTACTAGTTTTCATGGAAATAACAGGTAGGTTTACTTACGGGATGTTTAATATGTACAGGGTAGTCATTATCCAGGTCAAACTCCATGTCTGGCTCCCAGACAACTATATCTGCTTGGTTTCCCACAGCAATTGCCCCCTGCACAAGAACTATCATCAAATACCAGCTACCAAGGTATGTAAGTACCATAAAAATTTACAGCGACTAAAACTGCAGCAGTTCCAAAACTTTGTATGGATCATAAAATGGAACAAATTAAAGTAGCCTTATCTGACATCAATTTCTTTCAAAAGTTAAAGCAAAATGAGACTTGAAACTTGTTTAATGCCTAACAGTAGATGTAATGTTGAAATACTTCCACGTTATACCTTAGTCGTTAGACCAGCAAGTTTGGCAGGCTTCTCACTCCACCAGGAAGCTAACTGCTCAAATGATATTCCATACTTACGCCCATATGTCCATGTCGCGGGTAGAATAAACTGCAGAACAGTAACAACAACTTATAGTATTTCAAACAGATTATGACGAGTATGTTTTGACAATTATGCCTATCATTGTGTTAATTGTAATTAATTCTCCAAGTCTTTCTGAGAAACCACAGCAGATTTGCCAATATTGACATGCCTACGAACAGTTGCAGAGCTGCAACAGTACTGCATGACACACTATCAACTATCTACTGTAGGTCAATTTGCAAGTATAATAGGATGTCGCTGATAGGGCTAAGAAAGTTCATGTTGATAAATATGTATTCAGTGGTTAAAAGGTTATCTTTATACTCTAGGTTCACAACGACCTATATGACTTCTCTAATCTTCAGAAACAAAGTGTAACTAAGATGGTATAGTCGTTCTAATACGATTTTTTGGCAGACTAAAAGAGTAGAAGTTTCAGAAAATAAATCTCGCTTCAACCATGATTTTTTGAAAATGTTTAACTGATACATTGAAGACATCATTTACACAAGTGTCATCCATCATACGCATGTAAGTTTTTCCATTAAATATGAATTTTGAGCTAATCCTATCATCTCCAAATAGTAATCACATGTAACTAGCAAATGTAAAAACCTGTAAAGAAGATATGCCACCCCATGCTTTCAAGAAGTCTCCCTCATCTAAGAGTTTCATTTCTGGCACTGAAGGGGAGTGGTCAGAACTTAACATGTCAATATCTCCATCCTGAAATGCACATAAACAAAATGAAGGAGATTCTTTGAAAGAAGAAACATGGGTTGTGATTATAGCAGTAACGGAGTTTGGAAGTTGACTATACCAGTAAAGCATCCCATAGTTTTTCTTTATTGGCTGCATCACGGATGGGTGGAGCACACTTAAACCGAGTATCTCCATCAGGAATATCTTCAGCAGCAAAAGCGAGATAATGGGGGCAAGTTTCAACAGTGATACTATCACCCCTTTGTTTGGCTTCCTATGAAAATTCCAAAAATAGCAGATATTTTCAGTAAAATGATAATGTAAGATATTCCACTGCAATTTAAGGTGTAAAACTATTTTTTAAGTGTCATGCTAATGGAAACTACAACACGGGAAAGTGGGAGAAAACAGGCAAAATGCCTTGCAAAAGGACATATATGAGTAGGTTAGAAATAATTATTTCAGTATCTATGCTACTTCCAACTGAATCAGTATTACTATTTACTCATTGTTCATGAAAGTCAACATATAGTGATATAAGCATGTGATGCTCAGCCTTTACATCATAGTGACGAAGAGTAACACAATTTCTTTACAATGATGACTTCCCTGTTCTTGACAAAAATAGTCCACCACAAAGTGTACAAGGTGTACACAAAGGCAACAACTGGATAGAATACAAAGGAATAAATAAATAAAAACAGAATGTGAGAGAAATGTTTTGCTACCTTAATGAGGTTTAGCGAAGTTCTAGCATCAGACAGATGAACGATATGGAGATGAGCTCCTTCAGCAGAACCACCAGCCCTCGTTTCTTTTGACAATGTTATGAGCTGATTGATAGCTGCCTCTTCCCTGTTAAAGAACAAAGATTTCAAAAGGAAATACAATGTGAAATAAACAGTAGCAAAGAGTGGATGTATTTGCTCCTGAAGGACCAATAGGGAATAACAAATAAAAAACATTGAACCCATTGGGGTGGGTGGTTGTCAGTTCTCGTCATAAAATAAAAATAAAATAAACATTGGTGGTGTGCAAGTTTGATACATATGTAGCATTACAAGCGCAAAGAGAGAAACAGAGATGAGAAAGAGAAATCATAGTGAGAGAGGAACGTTTTGACCAAATTAAAAACGTTAAAACATGCATCAGCTGAAAGTAAAGAAAGAAATGTTTGTCACACCTCTTGGAACATACCACTTGGAAATACATACAGACATGTTAAGAATGTGACACAACCGGAAATCCAAGAAGAATGACAGGTTAACTCAACACAATTCTACCCTAGATTTGAGCATATGATAAAAGGTAATATATTTACATTGAAGCGGGCCTGGTCTTAAGATATGTAGAGTAAGATCTAGCATTGTCGACCCCATTCTCCAGTTCCAGTTTTCCATCAAGATCTAGTTGCACTTCGGCATGAATGAGTAGGGGTCTTTTGTATCGAGCCAGAGTAGGGAGTGCTTCCTGCGTAGTTAGACATTGAATCATAAGCACAGTTGAAAGTCTAATAAAGTTTGTTTGAATGACCATCTGCAAAGAGATATCTACATAGTAACTGCAGAATGATAGACAAAATAAACAAAAAAAGTAGAAAGATTATTTACCTTTATGTGGGATGCAGTTGTCATGGGAAAGTCATTGATGCCTGATGGCACCATAAAAGACTGCAAAAAGAAAAACATGTCCAATTATAAATGTGACACGCCAATTGAAGTCACATAGTAGAGTGCTAGAAAAGAATGTCCTACATTGTCAATTCGTAAGGTAATAGTTGGGAAGTTAATTAACTTATCCAAATTTTGTGTTTAGTATAATGGATATGTCATCAATCTTTGCTTGACTTCCAGACAACCATGATATCAAAAACTCAAAAGGAACAGAATATACACACAATCTGAGATCTAGACATTTAGTGCATGTGTGTTTGCTAGCTTACCTTCAAACCCAGAACCCCAGCATTTAGAAGTCTTTCCAGAGAACTTGCATTTTCTGCATTTTCTGGAACCAAACCTCCCCAGAAACCTGTTAATACAAGAAGTAAGTAACATCTTACTACAACATCAATTGACCAAAAATAAAGGTTCACAATCATACCAACATCCACGTAGACCCTCCCTTCTGCAGCCTGGACCTGCCAAAAGAACAGTAACCCTGATTATATGTGGTTCAATATGACTACAGCTACATGAATCTAGGAGCTTCTGTTAGATTTTTATATGCTCATTAGTTTAAACGTCATAGAACCCATGCAGATGCACCATACTAAATGACCAGCTGACCTCAACAAAAAGGAAAACACAGGAGCTTAAAATCACACAAGAAACAATAGTTTCCTTTGATAAGCTAGAAATATTTACCCTGTCAAAATGTTCTGCAAAATATATCAAAAATCTATTATGCTTACCTTAAGTTTTAAAGCTTCTTTGGAAACAGTTGATGGAGCACTATTAAGAGGCATGTCAACTAATGTGGTTACTCCACCTGGAAAGAACATAGTAATACAAAACACGATGTTAGGTTCTGCATAATCCCACACATATGAACACTGAATGTTGAATCCAGTAAAATAAGGTAGTCTACAACCACAAATTTCAAATATTTAAGGGTTTAAAAGAAAAAAGTCAATATTAGTGTCATAGTTATCCACATTCAGAGCTACCCGACTCAAATAGTTTTAAGTTACATATGAAGTGCTTGAATTTGAATCCACGTACCTGCAGCAGCTGCTTTTGTTCCTGAAGGAAACCCTTCCCATTCTGATCTTCCAGGATCATCAAGATGGGCATGCCTAGAATGGACAAAATAATAATTAGAAACAAGACTTTATGAGTTACACCTTATCATCTAGTTTTGATAATGGCAAGAAAGCACAAACTAAGCTCAAGTCTTCCAAATCAAGCCAGAAATAACACAAGCCAAGTATATGATTTTAGACTCCCATTACTACTCTGCTAAAGATTCAACTTTATTTTTTACTCCCACCCTCCCTGGGAGGATTAGTAGTATTTATGCTTATCCTCCACACAACTCAAACTTCTAACATACCATTTGGGGTCTAGAGTCTCAGTCGTTAGCTATTTCAGAGATAAAGTCTAATAAAGAAATAGCATACATCCTGGAAGAATTGTGTTTTATTTATGAATTAAAGTTGGAGCTAGGAAGTCGATGACAGAGAAAACTTCAGACAACTAGAGCAGGTATTCTGGATATAAGTAAAGCAGGGTAAATGGAAATGGCCTCAAGTTTTCAGGTACTCGTGCAAGTGCAATTGGGTGTACGAGTGGTTGGTTGCTGACCCAAAGCAACATCTTTGATCCATAAAACCAAAAGGCTGATCTTCTAATAACTGCAAACTTTTTAACCTAGTTCAACTTATCAAGGAAGTCATTTTGACCAACAGCATGCTTCAGGACTCAGCATATTCTTTCCAAGAGACAGCTTTGTAGGATTACAGGTGGCTAGAAGATGACAATTAGCCCTTCCATTTTCTGCCTACAAGATTCATCTTATGCTCAGCTGAAAGCCTTTCAAGGTTCCATCAGTTAAAGAAGTACCCTACTTTTACAGCGAATTTAAATCTTTTAAAACAAAAACAGAACCCTGCAGTAAGGAATTCAATCCAAATTAGTAGATAGACATCACACTTAATCAAAACCCATGGTGTAGACAATCCAAAGACATCATCAACCGTCAACACCTCCAAGATGATAATACTTCCACCTCTTACTTTCCAGTGAATGCAATCTTTATGCTTAAATATAAGAGGCACACACTATATCAATTGAACCAGAGATATAAAAGCCTAAGGCAAAGAGAGTATCAAAATTAACTCTTATTCAGGTTTGACACCTTTATCAGTATGAAATTTCCAATAGTTAAGAGTTATGATACCCTGCTTTCATGTGAAATAATATCTCAAATTTCTCATTAAAAGGTCTGAATTTTCTTTCCACACAGCAATTCCCATGTTCTGCTATTAAGTGCATAGCTGTTAACAATTTTTTACATTATCTAAATCTCTTCAAAGTTATCCATGACAAGTGACAAATTTAAGAAACAGCATAGAAAGGCATAACTAACATGAGGATAGTGTTTTATCTTACACATCAATAAATCCAGGCATGACCACAGACTCCCCATAATTGACCACTGCAGTAAACCAAGAATTTACATGCCAATTCTCTTCAGCAACAATAGATATAATTCTTCCTTGCTTTATCTCAACTGTTTATATCACATCAGGAGAAACAATTTGTCACCAGGAATGAGATCAAGCAACTAATAAAAAAAAGGGCAGCCCGGTGCACTTAAGCTCCCGCTATGCGCAGGGTCCGGGGAAGGGCCCGACCACAAGGGTCATCAAGCAACTAATAAGACTACGAATAACAAGTGACAGTATAGTGTCTCAGATACAGCACAACTTTCATGCTCTTATAATCTGCAGGTGTATAATTCTCTATCTATTTCCCGGAAATCAAAGAAATTTAAAACTTAGTTCAACAAACCTGCACCAGAAATTGTCCCATTTGGAGTCACAATACGTTTGCTGGCTATCCAATAGTGATTATGAGGCAGAAGGCTGCAGTCACTTGAGGGAAGCTGAGGTATAAAACCATAAACTTTCTTGAGGATCATTCAGAAGTTATAGAACAAAAAACAGTACCTGAGGACAACATAGTATGAAGCATATAAACTGAAAAGAGCACATATAGATGGCTATTTTGCAATACTGTTTTTCTAAAAGGGAAACAAGGATTTCAGAACTAGACAGCTGAATAAAAAATCATTAGGAAAGGTAAAACACATAAGCTTGCCTCAAAGGCTCTTACAAACTGCATGCAGGTGCAGAAATTTGACCAACTTTTTAATTTATTTCGAAAATTTTCCCATTCACTGCTTTCTCTTTTGATTCTTGTATGTTTAGTAGTAAATCTAAGGAGGATCCAACATAGAATCCCTTCCCTAGTTAAAAAGGGCAGCCCGGTGCACTTAAGCTCCCGCTATGCGCAGGGTCCGGGGAAGGGCCCGACCACAAGGGTCTGTTGTACGCAGCCTTACCTTGCATTTCTGCCAGAGGCTGTTTCCAAGGCTTGAACCCGTGACCTCCTGGTCACATGGCAGCAACTTTACCAGTTACTCCAAGGCTCCCTTCCCTAGTTCTTATGGAAAATCTTTTTCGATCAGTCCTTCCATCATATGACTAACATGCAAAAATGGATATCCAGATCTACAGTACTTAAGCATTTCGCATGCAAGAACTTCCTGAAGAAGCTTTCTGAAATTTGTTACTAAAAATAAAAAGGAATATGTTGAATTAAGATTCTATCATCAAATCTCTTTCGCTTATCTTCAAATGAAAACAAAAAGGCCCATTATTGGAAAAGATTCTGTCCACAAACAGACTATCCAAATATAAAATCATATGAATGTACATACATAATCAACAACTACATATATCATTGTAACACAATCTAGATTTCAGTGCGTGTGTGTCTTTATGGGTGTTAATCAAGATTAATCTTTTCCTCATTTCTGAAAATGGGTAACCAATAGATTTTCTTTTTATCATCCTCACCACCCCAACCCTACACCACATCCCACAAACAGGAGTTTTCTGCACAGAAAAAAAAAACCATGGCATTACAACAATGGTATATCAAGAATAGAAGAGTAAAAGCATAAAGATCAAACCTTTTTTGAGAAATCAAAGTAGAACAGGAAAGAAAGGAAGAGTGGTAGCAGAGCCAGAGAACCCCTCTTTCCAGATTCCATGTTTCTCTGCTAACCCTCAGCCTTCTATGAACTCTCTTGTGCACAAATGGCTTCCACTTTATACAGCCCAAAGTTTGTTTTCTTTTACAATTTTGGTTTTAATATTTGTGACGTGGAAAAGATGACCAACCAGTAGAAACATTAACCACAAATCAAGAAAATACAAAACAAAAAAACAATAATTAACAAGAATCAGGAATCTGTTAAGATACTGCCCATAATCCTGTCACTGACTACCAATGGAACAGGGTAGAACTAACTTGCTCCGACTCTCCAAAATTATTGCTATCATTTTTTAAAAATTCTTCAAAAATACACTAGGAATTCCACATCATCATTTTTGAAGTGTCACAACGGGGTAGAAGAGTCCTTTTGATGTAAGGATTGGAAAACATTAAGTTTATAAATATTTCAAAAATAGAATTTTATCAAATTAATCTGGCACTTATCCGTGCGACCGCACCTTATATTTATAACAAATTATACTAATTTACTATAATTAAATTAAAAATTAAAGTGAGAAATATATACAAATTAACTATGATTAGTAATAAAATATACGTGAAGACATGTATTGTATAATTATAAAAGAAATATTTATACAAATTCCTTCATCTGCACCTGGTTTGCTTGATTTGGAAAAATTATGAATATGAGAGAATGTATCTTGAAATATTTTTCATAAAAAAATGCGCCCAAGGTATCCAAATACTACCTAGAAATAGTTCTCTTACGTTTTCAAAAAGAGTGAGCCATTTTTCGTCCTTACTCCCTCCGTTTTAATTGAGTCTTATTTTGGATTGACACAAAAAAAAAATATAAAAATAAATAAATAAATTTGAATTTTGTTTTTTTTAATTAAAAATCTATAAATTTTACAATCTTAAGCATATTATGCTAAAAGTTTGAAATTAAAAGTTATCAATCTTATTGATGTGTCGAGCATTTTCAACACATCAATCTTGTCAAATTAATTGATGAATATCCTAAAAGTCATAAGATTAAATATAGTCATTGATTTTTAATATTCAATGACAGAGGGGACTGATGGTCAATGTATTTAATTAAACGGCCGTGAATGAATCTCGTGATTGTGCCTACAAAAGCAAAATATTTGACATGCTTACTAGCAACATCAAATTATTTATTAATTAATAATGTTGAGTCATAAAATACAATAACAAACACATACTACTATATATTATACAAATTAAAATATAATTTAAGCAATAAAAAAGGCACATATTATGTGCTTTTTGGTTGTAAAAATATTACTACTAAATTTGAGTTTTTAAGTTGAGGAACTATCAAAAATAATCTATTTATTTTTGAGATAGTAATAAAATTTATGTATATTTTTTTTTTTTTATATTTTATATGCTGAATATGTTATTATTGTTGCGATTAAGTTTTATTCCTTTTTCTTCTTTTTTTTCTTCAAGTTGTTGTTTGGAGTGATCAGACGGTAGAAAATTCCAATAAACAAGTGACCAATTGACAGTAAAGGTTACCAACAGATTCCCAAAAGTGGGTCCATGGGAAATTTTGGAATATCTTCCCTTTTTCTTTTTATTATTACTTTTTAATTGCATTAGATCCTATATGTGGCCCCCTTTCCTCCTTATCTTCTGGAAGATTCGTTGAAGATTCACTAATTTATTAACCCACACACGAAAAGTATGCTTAGTGCAAAGTATTCTTTGACCTTTGCACTAATTTGAGGAGAAAAAAATTGCTCCCTCCTCGTCATTTTACTTTTTCGTTTTTATTTGGTGTTCGAAATCTATATTAGAGTTTCGATTAAATTTAAATT
The DNA here is from genome assembly GCF_947179165.1 of Solanum dulcamara. Taxonomy (NCBI): domain Eukaryota; kingdom Viridiplantae; phylum Streptophyta; class Magnoliopsida; order Solanales; family Solanaceae; genus Solanum; species Solanum dulcamara. Next base: position 48,025,857 of record NC_077247.1, read on the forward strand.
ACACACTTTAAAATCTATTTTGATGTGGCGCTTTTAATAAAAAAAATTCATCACTTTACTTGTTGTTACAAAAAATTTAAATGGAGAGCATATATATACATATTTTAATAATATTATTATTTAGATTAATTTTTTATTTATTTATAGAAAAGATATTAGAGAGAGATAGTTATTTTTTATAAAAAAAAAAAAAGATGAACTATTTAAAATGATTAACAGTAACAAATAAGGATATAGTAGTCAAATATATAATATTTTAAGAAATGTGTAAATAAAAAACATAACAAATAAATGACCCAGAGAAAGTGATAAGATAAAAATGTACTCCCTACGCTCCATTTTACTTGTCATCTTACTTAAAAGAAAAAAAAGAATTCCTCACTTTTGAGTATAATATTTTCTTCTATATTATTTCAAACATGAGTAGAATATTCATTGAAAAATTACACTATATATATAAATTAAAATTTGATTTAATAAATATCTATACAAATATTAACACTTCTTAACACAAGTTGAAAATTTAGCATAATAATTAAGGATTTGCAAAAATTGTTTGAGTTCTGTTGGTTCATTCTCTTCTTTTTTTTAAGGTAAATATTATTTTCTTTTTTATTCATTTGTAAAAGAGGTAAATATAATAGTTTTGGGTACCATTTACCCTACACACACTTTCCTTTTTGAGCCCTAATTACTGTGTTCTTCTTCTTCTTCGATCTTCTTTGCCATTCGTGCTGTTCTTGTGAAGATGATGAAGAGGCCAAAATATGTTGCTATGATGGTTTCCTTCTGATTCACACCAGCTTGTTTGCTCTGTATGTGTGTTTGTTGCCTTGAATAGTCAGTAGATGTAATGACCTTGAGGGTGATTTTCGTAAATTTGTACAAAACACGCGTGAACAGTAATTTTTTGGGCAGAAAATGCCCCTTTCTTCCCATTTCAATATTTTTTTCAACATTTGTTTGAGTTCTTGAACTCCTTGAGGTGATTTGAGAAGAGATTTTCGAGTCAAAGTGTTGGGTAAGTGATTTTTGACCTAAAACCTTCCTTTTTCATTAAGTTTTTGACGATTTTAACTCTTAAATTTTAGTTTCAAACCCCAAAAATCCTTGTTTCTTCCCTAATCCGAATTTAAGGAAAATTGTGATTTCCAACTCGTTTTGAGCTCTATTTTTATGGGTTTTTCAACCATGAGTTCCTTATTACCAATAGAATGGGATTGTTCAATAAATTTACAGATTTGACCCTTTTCGAAAATAGTTAATTTTTGGACCATTTTACCCCCGATTCCGAAACCTATCAATATGGGTGTCATTGGACTCCTTGTGACGTGTATGTTTCATTGTTGATAGTGGATTGTCATTCTGGGCGCTGAATTCGAGATTTGCTTGTCCAGTGGAGGTATTTGAGTGCGGTTTCGGCAATTGAGGTAGGTTTGGCTATCTTTCTTTGAGATTGAGATGGGGTAATTAGTCATTCATATGTTATAGACTTTGGGATGGGGTTGTAGTATGAGTTGAGAATGTTATATATATTGTGATGTCTGTGTGGAGGCTTATTTATTAATGTGTTGCCGTGACGGGGTTTATTTGTATTACATAGCCCGTGTGGGGGCCTTATTTGTTATCTTATTTGCTTTGAGAGCATGTGAATTATGATTTGCCTAAGAGAGAGGCTTGAGTATATTATTTGACTTGTGATGCCGCCTGAGAGATTGAGTTGGGGTTTTGAGCATACTTGAGTATTGAAATATTGTTGAGAAAGGGGTGAATATTTAAATGAAAGTGTGTTCTTCCCGTTACTATTTATTGAGGGTGAATATCATGTGTAGGTTAAGTTTTGAGAACTTTGAACCTTATACCACATGTGAGTTGATTATTACTTTCATGCATATGTGTTTTGATGCATTCATCCTCATTCATCATATCATGAAACATGGGAAGTTGAGAAATATGGAAATTCCTTTTGAGAAAGAAAATGAAACACCTTTAAACCTTTGTATCTTGAGTCCCTGACCGAGGCAGTTTTCCGGCAGGGTAGTGGATGCATTGTGATCCCAACCTTTGTATCTTGAGTCCCTGACCGAGGCAGTTTTCCGGCAGGGTAGTGGATGCATTGTGATCCTAACCTTTGTATCTTGAGTCCCTGACCGAGGCAGTTTTCCGGCAGGGTAGTGGATGCATTGTGATCCCTTGACCACGAGGAGGTGGCAAGGATAATGAGATATTGTGATTGAGTTATATGGTCTGCAAGACCCCCATGTGCCTTGCTTGGTAGCACAGCTCAGCAAGTGTATACGACAGTCTGTGCGACAGTCTTGATTCCACCGCACCACCACATCATTGCATCATCATATTGCATTGCATTGATATTTGTGCTGCTTGAATTATCTGGTTAATTGTGATTATGAGCTGTTATTATGAGTTTACTTTACTCGCGTCAATATATATATAAATTGGCGGCACCGATGCCGGAGTGGGACTTTTCTGTATGCAGGTGGATGCGTTCCTTAGTTTATTTCATAGGTTTGATTAATTCCTTATACTCAGTCAGCTAAAACCTACTGAGTACATGTGAATTGTACTCACCCCTACTTCTGTGTCCCTTTTTGATGCAGATACTAGTCGGGGTACCCCACGTGGCAGTTAATATTCTAGCGGATTGTGTATTCTCAGATTAGTGGTGAGGTCCCAGAATTCGGATCGTCACTAGTCTATTTTTATTTTTCAGTCTTTTGTATCATTCAGAGACTTATGTTGTATCTTCAGATTCGAACCTTATATTAGATGCTCTTTATACTTATGACACCAGGTTTTGGGATAATTTCTTCATTGTTTTTTTTTTCTTCTTTTTATTTAAATCGTGGCATCACTTTCCCTTTTGGGAGTCTTGTATGAGTTTTATTTTTAGGGTTACACATCAGATTGGGTTTTGAGATGTGTGCCATCATGACCTCAGTTTTTGGGTCGTGACAATTGGTATCAGAGCCCTAGGTTCACCGGTCTCATAAGTTAAAGAGCAGGGTGTCTAGTAGAGTCTTGCGGATCGGTACGTAGATGTCCGTACTTATCTTCGAGAGGCTACAAGATACTTAATAGAAGAAACTCTTTCCTTTGATTCCTTTCGTGCGAATTATTCATATTAAGTGTTGTATACCTCTAATCTATTCCTTCCGCATTAAAAGTAATTGTCGGGTTTGAAATAGCGGCTCTTGCTTAAGGATGATTTAGTGATGCCCATTCGAGCCTGATTATGAGTATGAAGATGTGGAGCAACAAAAAAAAGTATGGAAAATGGTCGGTTAGACTTTGACGGTTAGATTTCAAATTTTAGATATCTAATTAGCCCACTTTGGATTCCTTTGAGATCTGTGGTTCCACCTATGTCTTCTAGCATTGCTATGTTTACTTAGGAGCAAAAGAGATTTGGAGAGATTCGTCAGGGTATTGTCTCCCAAGTTTGAGGTTATCACTGTTGAGAAGGCTTATATCTTTTTGACCAAGTGTCAGGACAGGTTGTTCAAAATCGGGTATCTTGAAGGCACAGTGAATGTCTTATTTCTCTTTATAATTGCGGGAATGGCTAAGAAGTGATAGAGGTCTGTTCTTGCTCATAAACCTATCGGTCCTCCTATGATGAGTTGGGAGTAGTTTACTTGGGTTATTTTGTTATAGTGAGTTTGAATAAGGGGAAAATATGTGATTCTTCTTCTATTCAGCTAGGATCACAAGTTGTCTGCAATACACCAGTTTTAGTTGTTTGAGGTGCTTCATGGAGTACTCGAGGTGGTGGTTGTAGTGGTTCACAGGCTAAGGGTGACCATTAATTATGCTATGCTATACCGGGTAGATATGAGGCAGAAGCCTCTGATGCAGTTATTACAGGTATTGTTCCAGTTTGCCATCGTTCTGCTTCAGTATTATTTGACCCAGGGTCTACCTATTCTTATGTGTCGACTTATTTTGATGTGGGTATTGATTATGTGAGTGAGTCCCTTATTGTGCCTATTACTATTTCTACCCCAATAGGTGAATCTTTAGTAGTGGATCGGGTATACAAGGGATGTTTGGTGATATTTTCGGGTAAAGAGACCCGTGCAGACTTGATTTTATTAGACATGCTTGATTTTGATGTGATACTGGGTATGGACTGGTTATCTCCTTATCATGCTATATTAGATTGTTATGCAAAGACCGTGACCTTAGCTTATCCCGGTTTACCTAGCTTAGTATGGAAGGGTAATCCGAGTTCGTATCCTAAGGGGGTGATATCTTATATTCGTGCTCGTCGCTTGATGGATAAGGGTTGTTTATCTTATTTGGCTCATGTACGTGATCTCACCACGGAGTCATCTCATATAGAGACTACGAGGGTGGTGAGAGAGTTTATGGATGTATTTCCTACAGACTTGCCGGGAGTTCCTCCTGACTGTGATATCGATTTTGTGATTGATTTGGAGCATGACACTAAACCCATCTCTATTTCTCCTTATCGAATGGCTCCGGCAGAATTGAAAGAGTTGAAAGAACAATTGGAAGATTTATTGAAGAAAGGGTTTATTAGACCTAGTGTATCACCGTGGGGTGCACCGGTTTTATTTGTGAAGAAGAAAGATGGTACTATAAGGATGTGTATTGACTATCGACAGTTGAACAAAGTCACTATCAAGAACAAGTATCCTCTTCCTCGCATTGATGATTTATTTGACCAGCTTCAAGGTGCATCGGTGTTCTCAAAGATTGATTTGAGGTCGGGTTACCATCAATTGAGAGTTCGGGAATCTGATATCCCAAAGACTGCATTCAGGACTCGTTATGGGCATTATGAGTTTGTGTTTATGTCCTTCGGGTTGACTAATGCCCCGGCTGCTTTTATGGAGTTGATGAACTGGGTATTTCGACCTTATTTGGACTCGTTTGTGATCGTGTTTATTGATGACATCTTGGTTTATTCCAAGAATGAGGCGGATCATGTTAGGCACCTGAGGACAGTCCTTTAGAGATTGAGAGAGGAGAAGTTGTATGCAAAATTCTCCAAATGTGAGTTTTGGCTTGAGTCTGTGACATTCTTGGGTCATATAGTGACCAAGGATGGTATTATGGTTGATCCAGCCAAAGTTGCAGCGGTTCATGATTGGGTTAGGCCTACTTCGGTTACCGAGATTCGGAGTTTTATTGGGTTGGCAGGCTACTATCGTCGGTTTATTCAAGGATTCTCTTCTATTGCAGCTCCATTGACTAGGCTAACTCAAAAGACCGTGGCATTTCAGTGGACTGATGAGTGTGAGGCGAGCTTTCAAAAGCTCAAGGAATTATTGTCTTCAGCACCTATTCTAGCCTTACCCGAGGAGGGCGTGGCATTTATTGTGTTTTGTGATGCTTCGGGAGTCGGCTTGGGTGGTGTATTGATGCAAAAAGGTAGAGTTGTAGCTTATGCTTCTCGACAATTGAAGGTACATGAGAAGAACTATCCTACCCACGACTTAGAATTAGCAGCGGTGGTGTTTGTTCTGAAGTTGTGGAGGCATTATCTCTATGGAGTGCATTGCGAGGTCTATACTGACCATTGTAGCCTTAAGTATATCTTTTCTCAACCGAATCTGAACATGCGGCAGCGTAGGTGGTTAGAGTTATTGAAAGACTATGACATTACCATACTTTATCATCCGGGCAAAGCTAATGTGGTAGCGGATGCCCTGAGTCGCAAAGCATCTAGCATGGGTAGTTTGGCCTTTCTTAAGGCTGTGGAGAGGCCTTTGGCATTGGAAGTTCAGTCATTGGCTAGACAGTTGGTCCGACTTGATATTTCTACACATCATGGTATTTTGGCCTTTGTGGAGGCTAGGTCTACTTTGATGGACCAGATTCGTACACACCAGTTTGAAGATGAAAAGTTGAGGGTCATTCGAGACAAAGTGTTAAGTGGTGAAGCAAAATCAGTCTCTCTTGATTCAGAAGGAATTTTGAGGATTAATGGTCGCATTTGTGTGCCCAAGGTTAGTGAATGGGTACGTATGATATTGGAGGAGGCTCATTGTTCCAAATATTCGATTCACCCGGGAGTGGCAAAGATGTTTCATGACTTGAAACAACACTATTGGTGGTGTGGCATGAAGAGAGACATTATTGATTTTGTGGCTAAGTGTTTAAATTGCCAACAAGTGAAGTATGAGCATCAGAAACCGGGTGGTCCTATGCAAAGGATGCCCATTCCTGAGTGGAAATAGGAGCGTATCACTATGGACTTCGTGTCTGGATTACCCATGGCATTGGGTAAGTATGACTCTGTCTGGGTGATTGTGGATCGATTGACCAAATCAGCCCATTTCCTTTCGGTGAAGACTAGCTACAATGCGGATCAGTTAGCTAGGATCTATCTTCGTGAGATTGTTAGGCTGCATGAGGTGCCTATCTCTATTGTATCGGATCGGGGTTCAGTGTTCACCTCTCACTTTTGGAAGGCATTACAACGTGGATTGGGTATGCGGCTAGAGATGAGTTCAGCATTTCATCCCCAAACCGATGGTCAGTCCGAGCAGACTATTCAGGTGTTGGAGGATATGCTTAGGGCCTGTGTGATTGATTTTGGTGCCCGATGGGACCAACACTTGCCCTTAGCAGAGTTTGCCTATAATAACAGTTATCACTCCAGCATTCAAATGGCACCATTTGAGGCATTGTATGGTCGTAGGTGTCGATCACCCATTGGATGATTTGATTCTGTTGCGGTTGATGCATTGGATACTGACTTACTTAGGGATGCTGTGGAGCGGGTACGTTTGATTCAAGGTCGACTATTGACAGCTCAGAGTCGTCAGAAGAGTTATGCTGATAGGAGGGTTCGTCCCTTAGAGTTCATGGTGGGTGATTGCATGTGGCTTAAAATATCGCCCATGAAGGGTGTGATTGTTATGCCCTATTTTTAACCGAGGTTAGATAAAGCACAACATATTGACTCTAAAAGGATTGATTATTGTATAGAGTCGCCACCTAATTTATTAAGGAAAATAAGGAAAACCTATTTGATACATGACCTGTATGATTCACGTTTCGATCTACGAAAAACCAGTTTAGATTCTAGGTAAGGGTTTACATTATTCCAAAGGGAAGGTGTTAGGCATCCTTTGAAATCCACAAAATGTAGTACCCGGCTAGACTTAATTTATCAATGAGGGAGGGATAACATTACTATTTTGCAAGTATAACACATATATATGTAAAAAATATGTATTAAAATTATATAAAACATATGTATAAAAAGAATATGAATCAAATAAATAATGTATGTTATTGTCAACTATATGTATAAAAATATGAGAAAATAATATAAATGTATAGAAAAAAAAAACTCTTTTACCATATGAAAAGAAAAACACTATTGAATATTATTTTTTGTAAAATATCTCTGAATACAAACGCTTGACAAAATATTAATAGAGAATAATTAAAATAATTTTTAAATATATGTGTCTCTATATACACTATAAAAAATAGAATTCTATTATATGGTGGGTTCAGATGCGTAACTATAATAAGTGTTACATCCCTATATTTTTTTTTTGCAAATAAGGAGCAATGTCATGGTGATTCGTAAAAAATCAATTCGATTGTTCAAAAATAGTTTAATTTAATGAGTCACCATAATTTTAGGATAATTTAAAAAAACCAATGGATTTATTCCGAAGAGAAGGTATTAGCATCCTTCAAAAATCCAAACTGTGAATCCCAACTGAACTCATTTTTTAAATTTGAGGAGATAAAAATATTGCACAAATATATAATGAAATATACATAAGAGTAAATTAAAGCAATAATATAAGGAACGGCCTAATATTTGTCTAACGTCAATAATATACTCAATAATAAATTTAAAATATTATTCGAACTTAATTCGAATAGCTTCCTCGGAAAGCAGTTCTGAATACCTGTAAAAGACTTGATAAAGTGTTAGTGAGGGATAAATATTAATAATGATGATGATGATAATAATAATAATTACAATTAAAAGTCATCTTATGAACATGAAAAACCTTGAAAATCGACGGTAATTTCTTCATCGACCGTTTTAACTTGTAAAAATATAATACATAATGTAAACTTAAACTAAAATTTCCGTCTTTAAATGGGGAGGCCTCAAAAACCGACGGAGAGATCTTTTCATTGGCCATGGCACCCAAATAAAGTATGTATTGGAACATTAATTAAATTCTATAGATGTAGTTTCTATATGAGTCAATATGATAAAAATATTTGTAATTTTGTAAGCTTAAATTAACTCTTATAAAATACTAAAAATATTCATTAAGTACTAAAGACGTGATTTTATGTATATTTTTTACGGTGAAAATCTTGATTTTATATGCTTGCAATATTATTCAATTCTATAAACATAGTTTTATATGGCATAATATTATAAAAATATTTATTAGCAAATATATAGGTATTGTATCTATTAAAGTAGCCTATTAAACTTATTAAATCTTAAACATGATTTCTATAAAAATTAACATGCTAAAGTCATGTAGGTATAGTTTCAATTAATATGCTGAAAATATTAAGCTTAAACCGTGACATATGATTTAATTAACATGTTGAAAATTATCTATCGAAAGCATATGTACATGATATGTAATAATAGAATGATTGATAGTTTGAATAAAATATACAAGAGTTGGGCATGTTGTTTAATATATATAAATATTATGAAAATATTAAAATTGATAAACTAATTAAAGTATAGGGTTTATCAATATTTATTTGTGTGGTAAACGTATTTCATTTAAAATTAAAATCTGAAAGTCAACAAAAATAATTAAAATAACCACATAAAATTTGTGTTAAAGTAAAAAAAAAAAATTTGCAAGTAGCACGTAGATTTCCCCTACCCCTTTAGACAGTCCCCAAATGTATATTATTTATACAAAGTAGAGTTTACAAGATTATTACAAACTAAAATAAAAGGTAAGTGGATAAATAATACAAAAAAATATAAACGAAATAATGACATTTTAAACTTTCGCACTCCTCGTGTCTTGAACTTTGAAGTTCAAGCCCTGCTAAATCATAAAGAAAACACAACCAATATACAAATATATAGAGAGGTATATCATGATTATATAATTTTGCTACAACAAAGCAAGCAAATAGAACAAGAACACATTTCAAAAATAATAAACCAATATATCAAAGAAAATGGGAACTAACCTGGATACTTCATGTATTTATTTTGACAAGATATAATATGTAAGAACCTAAAGTAAAGACAGTACAATAAAATAGAAAAAGAAAGTACTAACCGGTTAATATGAGTTTTATGTCAATGAAAAGCGGTAACAATATTCGAGATCCAAACAAATTGAATTAGCAAAGAGGCAAAAGAAAGAGCTTAAAAGCAATTAAGTATTTTGTTAAAAGCTTCTCTAAGTTCTAGTGTTCTTTTCTTTTCTTTTTGTTTTTGTGTTCTTGTATTTTCTCTCTGTGTGTTCTTCCTTTTTTTCTTTGTGTTTTTCTTCCATTTTTTTTTTTGTCTTTCTCTGTTTTTGTCTCCCTCCTATACTTGTGTGTGTATGTCTCTTTATATTGATACACACGTGAATAAAAAATCATGAAATCAACAAAATCTACTGGCTAGATTTTGAATTTCAAACCTTTGACAAATAAGTCAGTGATGGTGTATTTCATTTCAAAAATATGACAATATTTTCAAAATTCTCTCCACAAAAATCAAAACCACATCTTCTTTTAGATTTGATCCAAACTTTATTCAAAAGATGTTTCATAAGTCAAAAAGGTCATGCCAATGGGACCCACCGATAATAATTGCAATGAAATTATTCAACCACATATTCAAATAAAAAAATCCAACTTTCATCTAATCCAGATTTTCCAAGCAGATAAATTCAATTGTATGAATCCAAACAAAACATAAAATATTAAATGCAAAATTATTGAACTCAAGTTAAGGTAAAATTATCAATTTCATGATTCTCACATAACAAGCAGCATCATAAAGCTCATATTAAATCCATAGGCAAATTAAACTTCAACAAATAAAGTTTAAACCACTAATGGTTAGAACGATAATACCTGAGAGAATTTGTAAAGATCTGTCTTAAATAGAACGATCTAAACTTTTGCATAATTAAAATGTAGTAACATGAACATGAACATGAATATGAACATGGACAAAAATAACATAAACATATTCTGTGATCTCAATCGATTAGGAATGAACAAAAATCTTTGAATCTTGAGTTTATCAAATTATTTGGAGCAAAAATAAATAACTAAAGTGATGTAGTAACATGTGAATAATATGGATCTTACAAGCAAGAGAATAAGAATAATAGATAAAGTAATCAATTAGCCCAATATTTGTTATGAAAAAATAAAAATCTGTAAATGGAGTTTAGTATGAGAAGATCAAAATATTCCAAGCAAGGAACTTATTAAGAACTTTTTCATTTAAAATCAAAAAATGAAATTTTTACACCATATAATATATAATCATCAATATATAACTCAATCAAAATTTCTGCAACTGTACTCTTATGAATCATATTTACTATACCCACATTTTTTCATATGAACATTTAACTATAACATCAATCATAATAATAATTACACATTCATCAATATTGAACAATTCAATAATAACATAAACTTACCTAACATATACACAATAATCATAAAGGAGTATGAAATTTTTAGATCTACTTATAAACAAACAATAATATGTAGTAAATAAGATCTAGATGAAACCTTACCAAGACGGATCTGTGGAGATCCGTCTTTGACCTCTCGTCTTGTTAATCTAATGAAGGCGCTGAAAATCGGAGCTGCTGTGCGTGATGGCTGCCGATGATGTTCGTCGAAGGTTGTTGCTGCTGGAGTTGCAGGCGCGGCTGCTGCGTGTTGTCTCTACTGCTGCGCGTCGTCGCCGGAGGTGCTGGACGTCGCTGTCGCTGCCGCTGCTTCTCCTGGTGGCTTCGCCGGCGGAGAGGTGACGGAGCATAGCCATGGCTGCTGCGTCGAGCAGCTGGCGGCGCAAAGGGGCTGCTGTCGGAGAGGGAGCTGCTCGTTGTTGTTTGTTGCAGCTGTCCATTATGGTTGCAGCGTGCTGCTGGACAGCAGCTCGCTGGGGATGGAGGAGGTGCGGCGGTGGCGACGTGAGGGAGAGAAGAAGAGAGTGGCGGAGGGAGAGAGTAGAAGAGGCGGCGGTTCTTTTTCTTCTCCTTTGGAGAAGATGACCCCAAAAATCTAAAATGAAAAGGAAAAAATTAGTTTAGGTTTAGGATTTGGGTAATAATAATAAAAAATGATAGAATTAATTATGGCCATGGATCAAAAATGTAATGTACGGTTGAGATTAAAATTGAGTATAAAAATAGACTATATTAACATTGATTAGGACATAATTATAAATAGTTGTAAAAAAATGTCATCTAATTAATTGTCAAATACATGTTGAATAAGTAAAATTTTAAATTTGTCAAGTATTAATATTATATATATAAAATAAATATGCATGTACATACAATATAAATATATGCATATATATACATATATACATAAAACGCCCATATATAATACATACCAAAAATAGATGTGTAATATTTATATATATACATATATATATATATATATAAACAAGTAGAAATATATGATAAACTTAAGTAATAACCCCTTTTATATACATATGCACATAAAATATATTAAAATAGATATGTAATACGTATATACCAATGTGAATAAGTAAAATTATAAAAAGGACTCGGTTAAGTGACATATATATATATACGTGATGCAACATATGTATATAATGCATACTAAAATAGATGTATGACATATATATTAATTAAAATACATAATAAACTTAATTAAATAACAACTTTATATGGATGTGCATATAAGTCGTATTAAAATAGGTATGCAATATGCACAAATTAATATGAATAAGTAAATTGGTAAAATATACTTAGTTAAGTAATATATTACAAAGAAAACACACACGCGCGTATAATATATACTAAATAATGTGAAAAAATATTTGAATGTACAAAGCTTGTTATTTTCACAAACGATAAGAAATGATGTTAATAATATTAAAAAAATAAAAAAAATATTATAAGCTATGAAAATCCAAAATATATGATTTTTATTATTATTATTATTTTTTTGGTACAAACTAAAAAATAATTAACTTTATAAATATATATATAATACAAGAACATAATTTTTAAAAATGCCTATCTATTAAGATAGTGATTCAAAAAATAATTATAGGTCGGTCAAAATTGGGTGTCAACAGTGATGAGGTTCGGAAAGAAGGGCAAGCTTAGCCCAAGGTTTGTTGGCCCGTTTGAAATCCTGAGGAGAGTAGGTGGAATGGCGTATAAGTTGGCCTTACCCCCTAAATTGTCAGTTGTCCATCCGGTGTTTCATGTTTCCATGCTTCGCAAGTACATACCGGATGAGTCTCATGTGATTTCTTATGATGCGGTAGAGTTGAGTCCGGATTTGACTTATGAGGAGGAGCCGACAGTTATTCTAGATAGGCGGCTTCGTAGACTCAGGACCAAGGAGGTCGCTTCGGTCAAGGTGCAGTGGCAGCATCGGCCTGCTGAGGAGGCGACTTGGGAGTTAGAGTCTGATATGCAGGCTCGATACCCTCAGCTTTTTGAGACCCCAGGCTCGACATCCTTTTTAGTGGTGGATATTGTAATGACCTTGAGGGTGATTTTCGTAAATTTGTATAAAACACGCGTGAACAGTAACACGCGTGAACAGTAACTTTTTGGGCAGAAAATGCCCCTTTCTTCCCATTTCAATATTTTTTTCAACATTTGTTTGAGTTCTTGAACTCCTTGAGGTGATTTGAGAAGAGATTTTCGAGTCAAAGTGTTGGGTAAGTGATTTTTGACCTAAAACCTTCCTTTTTCATTAAGTTTTTGACGATTTTAACTCTTAAATTTTAGTTTCAAACCCCAAAAATCCTTGTTTCTTCCCTAATCCGAATTTAAGGAAAATTGTGATTTCCAACTCGTTTTGAGCTCTATTTTTATGGGTTTTTCAACCATGAGTTCCTTATTACCAATAGAATGGGATTGTTCAATAAATTTATAGATTTGACCCTTTTCGAAAATAGTTAATTTTTGGACCATTTTACCCCCGGTTCCGAAACCTATCAATATGGGTGTCATTGGACTTCTTGTGACGTGTATGTTTCATTGTTGATAGTGGATTGTCATTCCGGGCGCTGAATTCGAGATTTTCTTGTCCGGTGGAGGTATTTGAGTGCGGTTTCGGCAATTGAGGTAGGTTTGGCTATCTTTCTTTGAGATTGAGATGGGGTAATTAGTCATTCATATGTTATAGACTTTGGGATGGGGTTGTAGTATGAGTTGAGAATGTTATATATATTGTGATGTCTGTGTGGAGGCTTATTTATTAATGTGTTGCCGTGACGGGGTTTATTTGTATTACATAGCCCGTGTGGGGGCCTTATTTGTTATCTTATTTGCTTTGAGAGCATGTGAATTATGATTTGCCTAAGAGAGAGGCTTGAGTATATTATTTGACTTGTGATGCCGCCTGAGAGATTGAGTTGGGGTTTTGAGCATACTTGAGTATTGAAATATTGTTGAGAAAGGGGTGAATATTTAAATGAAAGTGTGTTCTTCCCGTTACTATTTATTGAGGGTGAATATCATGTGTAGGTTAAGTTTTGAGAACTTTGAACCTTATACCACATGTGAGTTGATTATTACTTTCATGCATATGTGTTTTGATGCATTCATCCTCATTCATCATATCATGAAACATGGGAAGTTGAGAAATATGGAAATTCCTTTTGAGAAAGAAAATGAAACACCTTTAAACCTTTGTATCTTGAGTCCCTGACCGAGGCAGTTTTCCGGCAGGGTAGTGGATGCATTGTGATCCCAACCTTTGTATCTTGAGTCCCTGACCGAGGAAGTTTTCCGGCAGGGTAGTGGATGCATTGTGATCCTAACCTTTGTATCTTGAGTCCCTGACCGAGGCAGTTTTCCGGCAGGGTAGTGGATGCATTGTGATCCCTTGACCACGAGGAGGTGGCAAGGATAATGAGATATTGTGATTGAGTTATATGGTCTGCAAGACCCCCATGTGCCTTGCTTGGTAGCACAGCTCAGCAAGTGTATACGACAGTCTGTGCGACAGTCTTGATTCCACCGCACCACCACATCATTGCATCATCATATTGCATTGCATTGATATTTGTGCTGCTTGAATTATCTGGTTAATTGTGATTATGAGCTGTTATTATGAGTTTACTTTACTCGCGTCAATATATATATAAATTGGCGGCACCGATGCCGGAGTGGGACTTTTCTGTATGCAGGTGGATGCGTTCCTTAGTTTATTTCATAGGTTTGATTAATTCCTTATACTCAGTCAGCTAAAACCTACTGAGTACATGTGAATTGTACTCACCCCTACTTCTGTGTCCCTTTTTGATGCAGATACTAGTCGGGGTACCCCACGTGGCAGTTAATATTCTAGCGGATTGTGTATTCTCAGATTAGTGGTGAGGTCCCAGAATTCGGATCGTCACTAGTCTATCTTTATTTTTCAGTCTTTTGTATCATTCAGAGACTTATGTTGTATCTTCAGATTCGAACCTTGTATTAGATGCTCTTTATACTTATGACACCAGGTTTTGGGATAATTTCTTCATTGTTTTTTTTTTCTTCTTTTTATTTAAATCGTGGCATCACTTTCCCCTTTGGGAGTCTTGTATGAGTTTTATTTTTAGGGTTACACATTAGATTGGGTTTTGAGATGTGTGCCATCATGACCTCAGTTTTTGGGTCGTGACAGTAGATGACCATTTTCGTCTTCTTCTTCGATCTTCTTTGCCATTCTTGCTGTTCTTGTGAAGATGATGAAGAGGCCAAAATATGTTGCTATGATGGTTTCCTTCTAATTCACACCAGCTTGTTTGCTCTGTATGTGTGTTTGTTTCCTTGAATAATTTGTGCTCTTCTCCTCTTAGTGTTGAAGATGATGAGGAGACCATTTGATTTGATGGATTCTTTCTGATTCACATCCGATTGCTCTGCATGTGTGTTTGTTGCCTCGAATTTTATTTTGAAGGTGGACCTTTCCTTGTCTTCTTTCTTTTTCTATCTTTGTGCTCTTCTCCCCTTATTGTTGAAGATGATGAAGAAACTCAGTGTGGTTTCCTCTGATTCTCATTTGGTATAGTTTGTTTTTGGTGTGTATTGTACTCCTCTGTTGATCTTGTTGCTTTTGTGTGTTTTCTGAAAGTTGTGAGATTTGTGATATGCCTTATTTGCCTTTGATTCAACTAAGTGTAGTTTGTAGACCTGCAAAATGAACAAACAATTAGTAAAGACATCAAACTCATTCTCCTTTTCTGTGTCTCCAGTTTCCCATTTCCTTTTTCCTCCCTTTCCTTCAACATTTCTTAATTCTTAGATACGGAATTTGACTCTTATCACTATTTAGGATTCTTCTCATCTGTACATTCAACTCCTCAAACAAATAAGCCTGCAGGGGACCCTCATCTAGGGCATAATTTGCTAAAGCATCTGCCAGTTTATTTGCTTCCCTTAGGGTATGTTTGAAAATGACATCCAAATTTCTTTTGTATTCCTCCACCTCATCTACCCAACCTGCAATATTCCATGGAGGTTTCCATTCTCCGTTCAAAATTCTTTGAATAGCTTGGGAATCTTTCTGGAAAATAATGTTATTTAGTCCCTGTTGTTTACAGTACTTCAAGGCTTTCAAAAGAGCCACAATTTCTGCTTCTATACTGGTGGCATAGCCAATTTCCTCACTCTTAGCATATATTAAGTTCCCTTCTGCATCTCTCACACAGTAACCATAGGCACTCCTCCCTGGGTTGCCTCTGGATGCACCATCTGTGTTGCAAGCATACCACCCATGTGGAGGTAGATTCCATCTAACTTTTGTTACCTTCACTCTTGCCTTGCCTCCCTCTAGCATTTGGATCAGATTTTTCCATCCAGGGGGGATAGTTCTAATTGAGGGATTTCTATATTGTACTAGTCTTTGGATAGAAACTATGACTAGATATATAACTGAACTATTAATCTTTCTATGTCCATGCTTGATACCATTCCTTCTCTTCCAAAGTTCCCACATTATAATTGATGGCACTGCAGCATAAACCTGTTTCAGTCTGTTAGTAACTGGTGCCATCCACCATTTCACAATTAGCTGTTGCAGTTGTACCCCCTCCATCCTTATTCCTGCAGCCTTACAGAAAAAGGACCAAGTCCTTTTAGCTGTCTCAGATGTTAAGAAAATATGATGTATAGTCTCTTCTCTAGGATTTATACAACACCAACACTTTGACACCAGAATAAAGTTCATCTTCTTTAAAACATCATCTGTAGGAATTTTGTATTTCCAGCATCTCCACATGAAGAAGGAAATTTTAAAAGGCAAACCCTTTATCCACATGAACCTGTAAATGTCCAGTTTTGGTCCCCTTTGCCTAATAAAATCCCAAGTTGATTTAATTGTAAATTCTCCACTTGTGTCCAGAATCCACCATGGTCTATCAAAGTCTCTTTCTTCCTTGGGTATGGTTATATTGTCTATTATATGATCAACAATATCTTTAGCAAGTACTTCCCTAAGTTTTTCTCTATTCCACCTCCACTGCACTATCATTTCATTAACATTTTGAATACTTGCATCATAAGTATTCCCTGGATTTACATAGTATAAAGCTCCCAATCCAGTCCAATTGTCTAGCCAGAAAAGTGAATCTCCTTTCCTCACTTGCCACCAGATTTGGTGTTCTATTAGGTCCCTGGCTTCTAGCATTCTTTTCCAAGTCTGTGACCCCTGTTTCCATTGCACCACTGTAGCATGCTCTTTCTTACAATATTTGTTGGTCATAAAATCTCTCCACAGGGAAGGTTTTGTCCTAAAGTTCCACCATAGCTTACAAAACAGTGCTAATGCCACATCATGTAATGATCTAACACCTAGGCCTCCTTCTGTAGTAGGAACACACATCTTATTCCAAGCCACCCAGTGTCTACTTCTGCCCCAAATTGTGTTGCTCCAGAAGAACTGAGCAAACATTTTGTGAATTTGTCTGATGATTCCAATAGGAGGGTTAACAGCTGATAACATGTGTATTGGCATGCTTTGAAGTACATGTTTAATAAGTATTGCCCTTCCTCCAAAAGATAACATTTTACCCTTCCATCCTTGTAATCTATTCATGATCTTAAGAGTCAAAGTATTAAAGAATTCCTTCTTTCTCCTACAATGATAGATAGGGCAACCCAAATACATAAAAGGAAATTCTTTTCTATTCATGCCAGTGACAATCTCCACTATTATACTGATGTCTCCTTCTACTTTATTATGCATATAAACAACACTTTTGTTCATATTAATCTTTTGGCCAGAAGTCTGCTCATATTTTCTCAAAATCCTCATTATTCTTTGCAAAGAGACCATATCTGCTGAAGTAAAGATGATCATGTCATCAGCATATGCAAGATGATTTATTTTTGGACTCCATTTAGGCATGCCAAAACCTTTAACCTGCATATCATGATGAAGTGCATTTAAGCTCCTTGTTAAGACCTCTGCTGCTAGTATGAATAAAGTAGGGGATAGAGGGTCCCCCTGCTTTACTCCTCTAGTAGATTGGAAGAATCTTTGTTGTTGCCCATTAACCAAAACAGAGACCAGTTATTGCTAACAATTCTATAGACCATGTCTATGCTCTTCTCTGAAAATCCCATGTGTCTGAGTACCTTAGTTAAGAACAACCAAGATACCCTGTCATATGCTTTTTCCATATCCAGCTTTATAATAACATTTGCTTCTTTTGTTCTTAGCCTTATATCAGATACTATTTCTTGAGTCAATAGTATGTTCTCCACAATACTTCTATTTTTGACAAAACCAGCTTGATTGAGAGATATAATATTAGGTACTTTGGCAACCAATCTCTCATGTAACAGTCTCGAAAAAATTTTGTTCACAAAATTGCTCAAACTAATTGGTCTCATATCAGAGAAGGTATTAACCATAAAACACCCCAGTAAAACCATCAGGTCCTCCTGCACTGTCACTATTTAGTTGGAAAACCACTGCCTTCACTTCTTCTTCAGTTGGCTCTGCTTCAAACATCACATTGTCCTCCTCAAAGATCATTCTGGGTAAGTGATTCAGAATTTCATAGTCCTTAGGATCTTCTTCTTTTGTGAACTGAGCAGTGTAGTATTTGATGGCTTCAGCACTTATTCCCCCTTCTTCTTCTATCCAATTCCTATCTTCTCCTTGAATTCTTCTGATTTGCATTCTTTTCCTTCTTCCCTGTACATGAGCATGGAAAAATTTTGTATTTCTATCCCCATCATGGAACCACTGCATCCCAGCTTTTTGTTTCCAAAATTCTTCCTCTAAGTGTAGATATTTGTTTAAATCAGCTTGGACTTTATGCAATTCTTGTCTGTTAGTAGCTGTTGGACAGTTTTGAAATTGATTTTCCTTTACTTTAATAATCTCTTCAAGAGTTTCAATTTCATGAAATATGTTCCCAAAAGTTGTTTTACTCCATTGTGTCAAAGCTACTTTCACTTTTTTCAATTTATGGTGAAAAAGAATGAAAGGATTTGCCATAAAATCAGCTGTCCAGTTTTGTCTAACTATTTCCATAAAACCTTCCTGCTTTACCCACCAGTTCAAAAACTTAAAAGGTTTTTTGATTCTTCTATTGTCTCCTGTATAAGAAATTAACATAGGGGCATGATCTGACCCACTCCTGGTCAGATGGTTGATATCAATACTAGAATATTTTGTTTGTAACATTTGATTACCCAAGCATCTATCCAATCTCTTGAAGATGCAATCCTCACCATTTTGACCATTCCACCAGGTAAATTTGCTGCCACTAAACCCCAAGTCTGCTATTCCACAGCTCTGAATACACCCTCTGAAATCCAGAATTTCATTGATGGTTACTGGAAGGCATCCAAGTTTCTCATCTTCTGAGGTTATTGCATTGAAATCACCCCCAATCATCCATGGAATATTCACTGAGGTAGATACATCTTCCATTGAGTCCCATAGCTCCAGTCTTTCATTTTGAGTATACTTTGCATACACTAGTGATATTAGCATCTCCTCTTGACTTCCTCTAATTCTCAATTTGATGGTTAAATATTGCTGATGGTCCATCATTACATGATAGTCAAAAATATTATCCACAAAAGCCCAAATCTTACCTGATATATTAGCCACTGCATGCTCCATACCCAGCCTTCTTCTATATTCCTCTATCCTGTCTGATTCTTGAAAAGGTTCCATTAAACCAATAAATCCAAAATGATGTTTTTGATTCATTTTTATCAACCTTGTAAAAGCTTTCTTGGTATTGACTGACCTAATATTCCATATAAGAGCATTCATCATGGTTTATTAAGTTTATTAATCTGCCTTCTAGTATGGACTCCACCCCCAGGTGGGATACTTGTCTCTCTTGATATCTTTCTTTTTTCTTTTCCTCCTCCTTTTTGGAGATACTTTGGTGAGATATCTCCTGCTCTAACAGTTGCTTCAAAATTGTGCTCTAAGGTATGTTCATCTAGGTCTCTGCTACCTCTTTCCATAATCATTTTTGATATTGTTGATATGCCATGCTCATGTTGCCCCTTACTGAGCTCTTGATTTTCCCTCTCCTGTTCTGTTCTTTTTTTTGTTGTTGTTTCTTCATTTTCCCTGTTTGCTTTATTATTTTCTTCTTGCTGCTCTTCTATCTGTCTCTCCACTTCCCACCAGCTGTAATTTTCTTGTGAAGTCACTTCTTTGTTATGACTATTGTATTTCCTTCCTTGCTCTATTTGGTTTAGATCTGGAGTCTGAAATTTCACCATGTTATCTTGTGCATCTAATATTATTTGTTCCCCTCTGCTTGTGGCTGTTGTCTTGCTGCTGTTTGCACTATATTGGTTTCTACTTTGACTCTTTTGTTTATCCTCCTGTTGCTGAAGCTTTGAAGCTGTAGATTCTGTATGGATTTTCCTGTTTGGTGACTGACTGTGTATTTCCTCAGGTAAGCTATCCTCCATTCTTGTTCTTGTGTGACTGCTATAGATCTCTTCTCCAGATTTGCTGCTGTCTTCTTGTGGTTGTTCTGTGACATTTGTGTTATTGTCTATGTCCTTTGTTGGGCTTTTATTAGTATAGAAACTCTTTTCTATCCATGTTCTAGTCTCTTCTTGTGCCATTTGTTCTTTATTTGTATTATCATGGTTATCTGCAGTGTCTTCCAGTACTGCAAATGCATTGGTATTTGCTACCTCCTTGCTCTTTTGTACTGGACTCACTTCCCCAATTATAATCCCTGATTTATCCTTTTTGTATTTGCTCCTCCTTTGCATCCATTCTTGCTTACCAGTATTTTGCCATCCCCTTTTCTCTTGATTGACTTCTTTGTTTTGTGTTTCTGTGGCAGTACCTCCTGTATGTTCTTTCCTGAGATCTTCTCTAGACTGTTTTGCCAATTCAGGATTAAGGATTCTACATTCCTTTTCCTCATGTCCTTGGAGTCTGCAGTGTTTGCAATATTTTGGTAAGTAATCATAATTTATCCTTACCCATTTTGATTTAAATATTCCTGATTCATCTTCTTCAGCAATGTTTATCCTTTTAGGTAGAGTTGCTACTAAATCAACTTCGACTTTGATTTTTGCGCAGCTTGGCCTTGTCTTGTTTGCTGTTGCCAGATCTACCGTTAGTGGTTTTCCGACTGCAGTTGCTATGGAAAACACTACCTCTTTAACAAAGAAATTTGGAGGCAGTTCAGGAAAGCTTATCCACGCTACAGCCCTTGAAGTTTCTTCCTTTGGATTGAACCATGGATTCCATATGAACGATCTCATTTGGCAATATCTGTCATGTACTTTTATGTAGTACACAAGGGTAGACATCATTTTAACATAGTCTTCCAGAAGATTTAGACGGATCAGAATGTGTCTTTCATCAAGCTGTCCTATGATTGGTACTCCTTTAATTCCACACTGCATTGGAATTACCTTTCTTAGTTCTTTTATATCAATGTTGTCATATGAAAACTTACCAACTACTGCATATTGTAGTTTCTCCTTTTCTATCATCTGTTGTATCTCATTGGATTTCCAAGCAATAAATGGTTCCCCGTTGATGTATGAGATTTGCTTTGGTGGGATTGTGAGAGTATCTGTATCCAGATTTGTGGGCTTGAATAGATTGGCATATGTTTGATTTTGTGTATTGGTCTTGAAATTTTCAGTATGTAATAATGTAGGTTGTGTGCTTAGTTTGTTGATTGTATTTTGGGTTACCGGAGGAGGTCTTCCTCTGGTTGATTCGGCCATTCCGGCCAGTGGCTATTTTGTAGTATTGTTTAAAAGGAGAGAGAGAATATGTGACGGCTAGGGTTTGCCTCTTTCCGTCGACAAAATAACTGTTGGTTCATTCTCCTTTCTCTACAAGCGGTAGTTTGGAGGTATTCACTAAAAACAAGTGATTAATGTGACAGTTAACGATTGATTCCCACAAGTAGGTCCAACTAAACATTTAATTATTTCATTAGATCCAAAACGTGTCCTCTTAATCCTACTTAGATTCTCAAGATTCATTAAAGCTCCACTAGTTAATTATATTCACATATGAAAACTCCATTACGCATATTTTATTCACCAACTCACTATGATCATTGTAGATGACAAAATATCGAAATATTTATTTTAAACTTGTGTAAAATGAGCATCACGCTCTCAATACTTTTGCTTTATAAAACATTAATTTCTACAATATTTAGGAATTAAACGTTATTATTACTAGTATTTTTGTAAAAAAATTTGAGGTTAGTGGAAAAATTGACACATTGAGAAAACAAAATAGGACACGAAACTAGCTAAAGCATGCCCAATGAATATATAGAGAAAAGTAATAAGGGAAAGCAATATAAAGTGTCTGCTGGGTCTCTAATTGGTCATATATTTCCAAAAATATGACGTGAAAGTTGTTTTGTCCTCCTCAAAAAGCCAAATTTTCATGCTTATTTTATTGATGAATAGATTAAATTGGTGAAATTACGAGGAAAAAAAAACATTTTTGGTAAAAAAACAACACTGAGTGGTTAATTTACTTTGTTGCTAATGAGAATTTATTGTATGTTTGGCGAAGCTTACAAAAGGTTAAATTGCTTTTTTTTTTTAATAAAAAAATATTTATTTTAAAGAATGAAGGTGTTCAGTCAAATTTGATGAAGAAATAAGTGGTTTAAGCAGTAATAGAAGTTATTTTTTTGTTAAGCAGAAGCTGACGAAATCAGACTCTCAAAATCACATTGCAATCATTTTTATATTAATATAATTCATTTTAAAATATTAATCAAAATTTATACAATTTATCAGCTTATCTCGAACGTCAGCAAAAAATATTACTAATACAATATAAATTATTTCAACAAAAGTGGTTGAGTGTTCCAACTTTCAACTAGTTGGGAATTGGGATGGTATGTTTGCAATACCCCACTAACAGGGGCGGATCTAGGGGGAACGTTTGCAATATTCCACTAGGGCGGATCTAGGATTCGAACCTCTTCGACAAAAAATTATATAGTATATATAAAATAAATTTTTTATATTTATGTATAAATATTAATTTTGAACCCCTGGATAAGAAATAGAATGTAGAACAGTGGTAAGAGCCTTCTCAATTGTCCCATGTTAAGCGTTCGAACTTCATTTTTGTTATTTCTTTTCATTTAGTTTCAGGAATCGCCACTAGCCTGGCCCAATATTTCACTATTAATTATAAATTATTTATTTTTAAAAAAAGGTGCTGGAATGGTGGATTTAATCCCAAAAAAATCAAACAATCCCAAAAGATCGACTCCTGAGTGAAAATTCAGGATCCGTCACGTCCACTAATGTATAGTGTCATTTATTTGGGAATAAAAAGTTTGGAATTGTTTCTTGTTTATTTCTACTTTCTCACTTTTGCAAATAAAAAAAAAGACTTTGAGTTTTCAAACTTAGTTTAGGGTGCGTTTTGGTAAGGGAAAAAAATATTATTCAAAAATATTTATGTATAATATAACGTAGTAAAATACTCCGAGAGTGAGACGAGGTAGGAAGTGGGTTCCCGGAATGGGATGATCAAGAAATGGGGGTTGAGAGTATTGAAAAAGACAACAAACTTGAAAGTTTTGATCGATCAAACATGAAAAACTGAAAAACCTCTATTTTTTACAAAAATAAACAAATAAATAAAGAAACTTATATTTTTAGAAAACAGATTTAGCTCTTTTAGTATGGACATGGCTTAAGGAAGCGAATGACTCGAGTTCAAGTAGTTTGGCAAAGCCGGCAAGAGAGATGGAAAGAGCGGATCGATCTCCTGCTCTCCGAATGTCGAGGGGGTAGTTAAAGTCATAGGGTGGAGAATTGTGAGGGGGAGGGTCCTTGCTCCATCAGCTAGAGCTTGACTAGCTGTCCATCTCTGATCGCTTGTCTGGAGGCGAGTTTACTCGTAGTAGGCCGGACCAACAAAAAGTGGAAGGTGAGCTAGATCGGTCAGTTCTGACACGATCGAACAAGCCAGCGTTGATGATAGGTTGAGATTGCCAAGCCTTTGAAACCAAAAAAAGCAGTGTCAGATGCCGATTCTATAGCAGCGAATTTTGGGGGAAAAAATTGAAATCGAAAAGAAAGAAGAGAAATTGGGCCATCTTTTCCGAGAGAGGCCGCGAAGTAAAGAGTCCTTGGATTATGAACCTTTGATGGATCTTGGACCAACGTATGGAGCGAAGAAGCTCAATCTTGCTTCTGCATGCCAGTCCGGTCCTCTATTGTATAGGAATTGCTATAAGGCCTCCACCGAGCGAGCTAGAGACTCTTTTTGTTTGGTTTAAGGGTTGCTCGCCCTACCGAAGTACCTTTAACACATGCACAAAAAAAAAATGTGGATGCGTTTGACGTACATGTGTTTATAATTTTGCTTATCATCTTAACTTCAACATAATTTCAGGAATTCAAAGTTGAAAATATAATTTGAAAAGTATTTCGAGTGCAATAGTATTTTCATGTGCAAATTATATTAATGGAGAATAAAACTTCAATTTCAAATACTCAATTTTACCATGTTAGCACTATAATTCTTCTATGTCGTAGTATATATATTACAATAACAATAATATATCCAATGTAATTCATGTTAGAGTATGTATGACTACTAGAAATAAGCTATTTTTCGACTATAACTATCGAGTACCGACTACATATACATAGTCGGAAGTTTGGATAATTTACCGACTACTGTAATCGATAATTTAAGATTTTTATTATTGAAATTTTAAAAAAATTTATCCGACTGTGATTACGATTACTAAAGTCGTAAAGTTTAATGAAATAAAGTCAATAAAATAATTGACTAGTTTCCGATCAGAGTAATCGAAAACTTGTTAAAATAATTAAAAATATATTATTAAATAGCGACTACCATAGTCGACCATATTACAATATTTTTTAATTAAAAATTAATGTAATTTCTCGACTACTGTAGTCGGGAAAGTAATATTATTTCTAATAATTAATTCATTTTAAACCTCTTGAGTTCTCTCACTGGCTATTTTCCACGACCTCGTCTCTCTCATCGCGGTTCTCTCACCATCGCAATTTAAGATTTTAATTTTCTTGAGGTAAGTAAAATTTATCTCTAATATTAAACATAAGCAGATCAAAGTATGATTTTAGAACCGAAGGTATTTTTTTCCTTTTCTCAAGGAAAATTTGTGAGTTGTTTGATAAAACAAAATTTCTCATCCCTGTGGATGCAAAATTTCTCCACAACAAAGAGTAAATTTCTAGATTTGGTTGTCATTTTTGGTAAGTTGAAAGATGTTTTGCTTTTGGTTGTTGTGGTCATATGATACAACAACAACCACAACCCAGTGAAATTCCACAACATGGGGTCTAAGGAGGGTAAAGTGTACGCAGACCTTAATCCTATCAAGGTAGAACGGTTGTTTTCGAAAGAACTCGGCTCAATAAAAGCATAAAAAGAAGGTTAGATAAGGCTAAGAAGTTCAAGTTATATAATATTTTTGTTTATTAATGGAATGACTAGAAGAAGATAAATGTGGGTGTTTTGGTTCTTATAGAATTTTTCTGTCTTTTCCTGACTCAAATTATTATTTTATTTTTGTTTTTTCCCGAATGGCTCAAAGCATTCCGTCAGTATATTGCATTATAGGGGAAACACAGTACCATAAGTAGGATATTGCATTATAGTGGAAGTGTCTATATAGTTATCTGATGCATTATTCATTTTTTTTCCTTAAGTCATGCCATTTCAGTTGGAGTAACTATAATAACCTGTTGCTTTTTCTTGCAGAATCTCCAGAACTCTCACTTTTGGTTCAGAACAAGGGAAAAAACACTGCCAGCATTTCTATTACGGCTCCTAAATTTGTAAAACTGAAACATAACAAAATTGAACTCCAGGGGAAGGAAAACAAGAAGGTACAAAATTTTACTAGTAGTATCCCAGAGCATTCTAAATTAAATCTGATGAATACCTAGGCCACCTTGAATGTTGACCTTCCCTACTTGAAACCCAATGAGCTTAAATGCCCCAAAAGAAGAGAAACTTTGAGGATATAGCTCCTTCTGCAGTGTTGATGTTCTCAAGATGGATTTGCTTATCGTATAATTATGATTTGCTTATAGTATAACTATGTTTTAATGAAATAAGAACAAGCTCAGTTTGACCCTTGTGTCTAATTATAAACTTAGTGGCAGCTAAGGTTAATTGTTAAGGTGTACACATACCTTTTTTAATTATTCTGAAGGGGGGAGGGAACAGAGGTAGAGTACTTTTGTGGTTTGTTACTCATTTTGTATGTCTAAGAGTATAAAAATACGAACATGTTTGTTTAGTTATTATTATTTGTGTTTTTGATTGAATTGTTGCTAGTTTGTTTAGTTAAATTCTCAACTATTTTTATTTGTGTAGATGAAATTTGCACATCGTAAATGAATGTATGATAGAACTCATTCTAATCGTGCGGGATTGAGGGTGAAATTTACAGACGGAGTTAAAGAATTTATTGCAAAAGCGAAAACTAGAAATGATTTTCTTATAGAAGGTACAATAAGGTGTCCTTGTGCGAAATGCAAGTGTGTCAAGTTATTGAAACCAAATAAAGTTGAATTTCATATTTTGAAGAAAGGGTTTATGAAATAATTATGGGGAAGGAACATCCAGGGCTAACGAGGAGGAATCTACAGAAGAAGAATCCCCAAGTGATGAATATGAAACAAGTGACGAGGAATTACTTGGAAGAAAATGAAATAAGTGACGAGGAAGAATTTGATAGTGATTATGAATCACATAAAGATGATTAACTTGTTTGATTTTTTCTGCTGACAAATTTTGATCTGAATTATGTTTTTGTTTGAGTATTTTTGTAGGATTAGTTTTTATATTTTATGATAATGGGATCTAAATTTTTACTATTTGAATATTCCTATTCCTATATTGGAAGTGCTTCTATTTTATGGTAATTCCTTATAAGTAGTTTGGTCATTTAAAGTGCAGGTAGCTTTGACGCATTATAAGATTTTTATTTGCATCTTTTCTTTGGGCCAATTATGATTTAGATGGCTTCCTGTGTCTCCTGATGTTGAGTAATCAAAAGTTTTAGAATTGTCTTGTAGTAGTTTGTGCACAAATTCCTATTGTTTCTGGACTTCTTATCCATATAAATTTTGATGTAGTCATGTTACATGAGTTAACTAACTTTGCTTGGATGGTTTGCATATTTTTGTATAAATGAATTCTACTATCTCTAAATTGCATAAGTTTTGCTACTGAAGGCAGCTAATATCGAAGGCGAAGCTTTTGGGGTTCACGATGGTTCATTCCAACTGGTGAAGTAATTTTTCAGTTTAGGACGTGGCAAGTGCAGTGGTATGTTGTACATATACTTCATCTACTTCTACCTGTACAAGTATAGTTAACTAAGCAAAACACACAGACAAAAATATATTTTCTTTCCTGAAGCATACTGCAGCAGAAATACTAGTTGTTCTGCTAATACTATCTGATTTACGACCTCATTGACAGCTCTATTTTACTTCATTATGCTGACTTTATTGTAGTTGTAAAGAGATAGGGATTCAGCAAATTATTTGCTCTGGGCTTTCACAATTTTTCTTATGTGTACTGTAAATGCCATATATCACTAAAATAGTTTAAGTTGTTGTACCTCACATCATATATTCAAGTTTTGAATTAGTAGAAACTCTGGTGCTCACTGGGTTTGTACTGGCTGTTGGAATTGTTCTGTTGAACATCATAGTTTTTATTTGTTAACCAATATGTATTTATAAAAATTCATATACTCTTTATGAGGTTCGCTTCTCCATGCATCTTGATTTTAAATTCAATTAACTGATACATTTGCTTGAAAACCATATTTTATTAGGTTCAACTCTTACAACTTGTAGTGAAAGATTATGACTCATATAGAAGGCGTGACGAATTTTTAGTGCTACAGAACTTTTATTTCTCCAATGCTTTTCACTTGTTCATTTGTCTATTTTATGCTTTGTTGTGTGTCTATAGGATGTTTAATTGAGAGATTTCTTTTGCTTTAAACTGCCAATCTACTCAATCTTCGAAAGAAATGGAAGCAATGAGAAGACAAATTTCAGAGCTGACGAATGACTTAAAACATCTGAAACTAACTTTGATAGAGTGCAGAAGTTCATGGAGAAACATATGGCTGAATATGATGATGGTGAAGAAGAGACTGACTCTGATGAAGAGTAGATTGTTTCTGGCTATTTAGACATTTTCTATGAGATTTAGATTTGTTTTAAACTATTTAGTTCCGTTTTGAATAACAACTGAATACTTATTAGATTTAATTTTGATGATGCTTGAACTTTTAGACTCAATTATATTGAATGGAATTTGAATGTTTAGGAATGTATTTGATGTTTGGTTTTATTGTTGATTTTTTATGGATGGATGGTAGTATAATTTAGAGGTGGTGAACCATATAAACAATATTTTTTTACATTAAAATGTAATTTTTTCGATTACAACAAGTGACAATATCATATAATTTTTTAAAAGAAATTTAAAATGCCGACTACAGTAATCGGAAGAGAATAATAAATTAATTATTTATACCGACTATAGTAGTCGGAAGATTAATTAAATGATTATAAATAAGTTATATATGCCGACTAAAGTAGTAAAAATACATATTAATTAAATATTTAATTATTTAATTATTCCGATGAATGTAGTCGTTATTTTTTTAATTAATAAATTATTATTTTTAATAGTTTTTCGAATACAGTATTTGACTATTTAGGTAGTTTAATGATCAGATCTAGTTTTATATTTTCCGACTACTGTAATCGGCGAAGTCCGACTACGGTAGTCGAAATATATTTTTCGACCTTCAATATTCCGACTACTTTTGAGTAGTCGGAAAGTCACCGAAAAACTCAATTTTTCGACTACATTCCGATCACTTTTGCAATCGGTAAACAACGAAATTCTAGTAGTGGCAAACGATACTCTTACCTGATGGAGGTACATAGACTATTTTCAAAAGACCCTTGGTTTAAGTGCAGCAAATCGAAGTAGTTGTGAAAAAGAAAATCTAACATTGGAGAAAACAATCAATTAACACCGAAAGCAGTACAATGCATCCAAAAAAAGAACAGTAACAAAAAGGAAACAATATGATAAGGGAAACATTAAAAGACGATGCGTCGTATTTGTTAATGGAAAAAAAAGGGAAAACTACACAAAATAGACCAATTATGAAACTATTTATCCAAACTGGACCCAACCCAAACTATTACCCTTAATAGACTCATGACTCAAATTATTTGTCCTTTTACCCCATTTTCTCCCTTTTAATTTCACGCATGACATGATGCTGACGTCAGCATCACTGCTCCTCTTTGATACTATTAGAGTATATTATACTCTGATGGTATCAAGTAGTTTCGCTGAAGCACTGTCTCTTCCTTCTTGATACCATTAAAGTATATATATACCCTCATGGTATCAAACATGTGTTTACGCCAGTGCCCCTTCCCTTGTTCCTCTTTGATACCATCAGAGTATAATATACTCTGATGGTATCAAACAATTTATCAAACAGTTTCTTCTTCATACCATCATAGGATAATATACTTTGATGGTATCAAGAAGGAGGAGACAGTACTTCATCAAAACTGCTTGATACCATCAGAGTATGTTATATACTCTCATGGTATCAAATGCGCGAAATAGTTAAAAACAATGGGTATGAAAGTAATGGGTATCCAATGATAAATAATTTTCTTTTTTGGGGTATAACAATAATTATCCCCCCCCCCCCCCCCAAAAAAATACATAACTACCAGAACTAGACGATATATAATTATATGAATTACAATCAATTAAGATATTACATATTGTGCAAAGAAACACTAAACATAATGAGATTAATACTAGGAATGAAAAGCAGCTTAAAATAAGGAGATTCCTTAATACTGGTGATAACGGAATTAAACGTATATCAAAACGTAATAATTGCTAAAAATTATTACTATTGCTTTAACTTAATTAAGAGAGATATTTTGAGGATATAACAAATTATACACAATATAATTTAATAAAAAACTGTAAATTTGTTTAATATTTTGGAAACTAGTTATAAAAAAATTCAATTACTTTTAAATATGGATTGTAATTTGTATGTAAAATCCTCTATGGGAATCCCGTGTCTGTCGGCCCAATTGTGGCGAAATAGGCCCATGATGAAGTCTCCTTCCACGTCAGACGCTGGACCACTTAGGATTTGCAACAAGTAGCCTATTTTACATGTGATATTCAAGTTTTGGCCAAATTTACTTATACGCCTCCTCCCTCTTCGTGAATTGTAATAGTAAAATCAGACATATAATACTCCCTGCCTTCGGGAGAAAGTAGTGATGATTGCCATGAATGCTGCTCTCGAGCGAGTCGATACAAAAATTTCGAAATCAAAATTTATCAAAAAATGGGGGAATTAAGCCAGTGAGTTTTCCAGTACTGAAAGACGTGACTTCAGGAGTGGATTTCGGAAGGAAAGACTTCATTTACTTCATGCAAATTGAAAATTCGCTCACACCTGTCTTTGATCAAAGAAGCCACAGGTTTAGGTAGAAAGTCTCAATTCCTATCCGCCCAAGGTAGAGAGTTCGATTTCAAATCCAACAAAGAGCGGATTCTCTTGCAGCGGATACGGGCAGGCCCCTGAGCCTATTGATTCAATTCCAGCCACAATCATTATTGATTCGCCTGGGAGGAGTTCAACGTGGGTCATTTGGTAAAGTGCATTAGAAAAAATAATATTCATATTAGTTTTGTGTATTCCTTGTATTATATTTGGTACATCTTTTTCAATCTATATATACACTTTATTTGATAATAAAGTATGTATAACACAATTGCCTCTCAAAATCTTTCTCTATATCCTTTCCACTATGTTTGTGGAATTTATTTTTGTAAATAAATATTATTTTTTAGAAATTATGCAATGCATGTTATTTTTAACACACCAAATAAAGCACTGCATAAGACATAGGGATAATTAAATTACCCAAAAAAGGGTCATTCGCTGTATAGGCATGGATAATCAATGGTGGAGCCACCTTGTGACTAGGGGTTCATTCGAACCCCCTTCGACAGAAAATTATATCATTTATAAATGGTTAAAATATTTTTTTTTGAATATAAAATAAATGTCGAACTCTCTTCGACTAATTTGTGTGTCTACTTTTTGAGATTTTGAATCTCCTTATTCAAAATTCTGGCTCCGTCACTGTGTATAGTCAGTGTATATTTCATGTATAGTCAAGCTATATTTAGTTTTGAGTGTATCGTAATGTATATTCAGTGTATAGCTCATGTATAAGTAATCTATATTGTATAGTCAGTATATACTTTCTATGACTTTTTACAAGCTATATTATATAATCACTGTATATTTTCTATTATTTTGACTATTTTTTATATAAATAAAACATGATTATATTTATTATAAACTAATTAGTTTATTGTATATATTTGAAATTATCCCTAAGAAATACCGGTAAGGATTCTGCATATGACTATGAGTAAACAGTTCTGCATATGACTATGAGTAAACAGTCTCTGCTACTGCACAGAGTCAAACCGAACCCAAACTACATTGAGACAGAAAAAGAGAAGCTATTCTGCTGTTTATCTGATGTTCAATGGGAGTTCTGCATCATTATAGAAAGCCTGCGAAGTCCCAGTAATATTATCGATTAGAAGAAACAAGAAATTCAAACCTAAAGGATATAGAAACAAGCCCCAAAAATGAATCATGAGGGAAGCAAGTCCTAAGTAGCAAATGCTTGAGCCTTTGAACATTTTAAAGTACTCTCAATGTGTCTATACATACATTAATGAGATTTAATACTTGATCAGATTTTGAAGTTTTAATTACCTTTGCAGTGCTTTGAATGCTACACTTAAGCTGCCAATCTGATGAGTTGGTATTACCAGCATACACACTGGTGAAGCCTCAATGAAGTGACCAAACAAGTAATGATTTAATGACGACTTCTGGATGTCAATGAAATTGCTAGAAAAAACATCTTCTTACAAGGTAACTATTTTCATTAAGGAGTTCAAAATATGAAAAAATAAACACACGAAAAATCCAAAAAGGTTCAACATCTAACTATATATACACGGTATTATTTTAATTTTAACCATATATAGGCAGTGTAATTTTCCACCGAAGGGATTCGGATGAACCCCTTGCGCTCACTAGCTCCACCCCTAAGTGTTATGAGTTGCTGTGTTTATCTGCCAATCACTATTACTGAGTGTAATGCTAGAGTTTCCTCCATCAGACTGGGACATCAGGGAGGTATACTTGGCCAACTATCTGTTAATCTTCTTGTTTAGATAAAAAATAGTTCTGAATGAATAACACGGGACGGTTATAGAGGATTCCATCAGCCACCCAACAAGAGAAATGATGGATGGATTAACCTGCTTGCTTATTAGAGAAATGATTTTAAGGTTTGCTATTATTCCAGAAATCACAAGAGGGAGCATTTTAATGTTGCTTATGTTGAGGGACCAAACCAGGTTAGGTTCAGCACCACTTTCTCTATAGAGTTGTCATACACACAACTCACTCAGTAGTGTTGTCACACAAGATAAGGCAATAACTGATGTTATCTTCTCATCTTTCCTTCAACATCTTTTAGCCTGGAGTAGTATATGATTTGTTCAAGTAAAACTTTAAGAAACATATTAGGGGTAAATCCAATGTAAGCCACAAATCAAAGAAAATATCAGATAATGTGGATTAAGGGCATGTCAGGACAGACAATATCAAGGGGTTTACAACATGTTTTACATAACCAAAACTCTCAACTCTGCTTTATTGTCTTGTTAATCTCTACAGTTTTGCTTACAAACAAACTCAATTAAACTTGATCATAACTTAGCATATTTCTTGAGATTCACAGCAGCATCTTTGGCATTTTCAGGTACAGACATATTGACCTTAAGAGTAACTCTTGATGATGCTAACAAAGTCTTGTTTTCCTTTTCCTCATTAGATGGATCAATCTTCCAAAGACAAACTTCCCAAACATGAATACTTTTGCCAGTATTGATTGGTGCAGCCTCAGCAAAAACAAGGTCCCCTAAATGAGCACTCTTGAGATGGTGTATGCTGAGATGAATTCCAGCCACCCTCCGAAAACCAGAAGCCATGTGTGCTCCCATACTTGCCAGAGACTCAGCTATCAGAGCTGAAACTCCACCGTGCAGCACCTTAAATGGCTGACAACACTTGTCTGTCACAGGAAGACGACCAGTGATTTTGTGGGGTGTGATTTCTACAAACTCAAAGCCAATCCCATGAAGTGGAATATCTAAAACTCTAGCCTTTACCCCTGATGATGATGATGGTGGGGTTGAGGGTTCCATATTCTCTGTTATCTTTTTCTCTCTTCAAATCTTGAAAAGAAAAAGCCTATGGTTCCTTCAAAGTTAAATACACAATAAAGTTTCAATCTTGGAGTCAAATATTGTGAATCTGATAATGTTTATGGGAATCAAGAATCTTGATTTGAAGTGCCAGAGAAGAACCAGATTGAAGATGAAGATAAATATACAATAAAGTTCCAATCTTTGATTCAACTATTATGAAATTTTGGATCTCATCTGTTTGTGAAAATCAAGAATCTTTGATTTGAAGTGGCTGGCAGGTAAGAGGCAGATTGAAGATGAAGATTTAATGATTGGGGTTTGGTTTGCCGTGAGGAGGAAGAAGGTCAAACATTAAAGTTTGTGGTTGGTGGAAGATGAAAGGGGGCGGTTTAGTCCTAATATAGGGTTATTTTGAAACCGGAGGAGTAATAAGTTTGGCCTATCTCATCTTCTTTTTAGATTATTTAAAAAAAAAAAAAAAGGGGACCCTTTTCCTTTTTTTGATAAAATTTTAATTTTAATTTTTCACTAACATATTTAAGACTATTTGACATAACTTTAATTTAGAATCATAAAATGATTTTTTTTATTCTCTTAAATTTCGTGTCAAGTCAAATTAAGATATTTTTTTTAAAACAAAGAAGATTTTTTTTGGAAAAAGGGCCAAGAATACCCCGACCTATTGGAAATAATTCAAAAATATTCTCCTTTCACCTTTTAATCTAAAAATACCCCACATTTGCTTTTGGTTCAAAATACCATTTTTTCATCTTTTGATCTAAAAATACTCTCAACTCAAATTTAATTGAATTGAATTCTTTTACTAATTAGTTAATTCTTCTATCTGTTCTAAAAGACAATTTTTTTTATTTATTCAAATTCTTAATATTAGCTCATCCCAAAATATTCAAGTCTAACATAAAATAAAATAAAAAATTTATTGTGTAAAATCGAAGAATAAAATTATTATTCTTATTATTAAAATAACACAAATAAATTTTTTTAATTTCTATTCTTCATTTTTACACAATAAATTATTTATTCTATTTTACGTTTTATACAATATTATTTTATGTTTTAATTTGTGGAATAATTTTTAATTTATTTTTTAATATATTAAAATTATCATGTTAAAATTTAATTATACCAATATTTAATATTTTATTTGATTTGCATTTTAATAAATAACATATAATAATAATAATAAAAATGTTTGATATAATTAATTTTGTCATAAATAAATATTGGTTGTTGAAAATAGAAAAATTAGTTTATAATCTCGACTTCTATGTTGTTGCTTCTCAATGGAAAAATTAGTGTAACTCCAATCATATACGTACTAATCATATTTAATAAAAAAAACTTGAAATATTGAAAATAATAATTAATACATTTATATTCTACAAAATAATGAATTTTTTTATTAATTAAGAAGACTTGTAAGAAGTTGGAAATTAGAAAAAGTACCGTACTCCTAATATCACCATACAAAATAACAATAAGATCTTGTTAATTAAAAAGGTCAAGTAATTATTGATGGTCACATGTAAATACTAATTTTAATAATTGAATTAAAAAAAAATGAATATTTTTTCATTGCATTCCTAATGTCGACATATAAGATTTTATATATATATATATAAACATGCAAGAGAGATTATCATACACGAGAGATGACAACATCCAGAGGGAGGGAGGGGGGAAATATGCAACTTAAACAAATTTTTACACACTAAATTTTTTATTTTATTTTACATTAGATTTAAATATTTTGAGATAAATTAATATTATGAATTTGAAAAACTAAAAATTTATTTTTTTGGAACAAATAAAGGAATTAACTAACTAGTAGTAAACAAATTCAATTCAATTAAATTTGAATTGAGAGTAATTTTAGATCAAAGGGTGGGAGAAGGAGTATCTTTGAATCAAAAATAAAGATGAAGAGTATTTTTAAATCAAAAAGTGGAAATAACATATTTTTTGAATTATTTTTAATAAGTTAAGGGTGTTCTTGACTCTTTATCCTTTTTTTTTATTAAAAAAAATGTCAAAATGGGTATGATGAACCCTTTTATTGGTACGAGTTTGTATTACGAAGCTTCCTACTCATCACCTTTATCAATTGAACTCTTCAATTCATTAAAATATAATATTTTAAACTCTTTTATCATCTGATTAGTATGTGTAATCCAATCAATTTGAAACACTTGATTAAGCTTTCGAGAAATAATAAATATTTAAAAAGTTGCAGAAATTATTTTTATAAAAAATATCTTTTATAATAAACTAATTTTAAAAAATTAGGACAAACAGACTATTACTTGCTTGTGGTTTGCCTTTTTCCAAATTTCACAATGTGAAAAATACACTTTTAAAAAAGTGCGTGGACCGCAGGAAATCTTATCGAATTCCGGACGGTTCTCTACTTTCCTTTTTTAGAGTGAATATTTTAAAGAAAAAAAAACTAAACTGATACTCAACCCGTTTATTTAAGTATTATTTTTTATTTCATTTGAAAAATTAAATTTTAATTATTATTTTATATCTATTTCATTCTTATTGTTAAGTATTGATTTTTTTTTAATATTTAGATGATTTCTAATTAAATAGAAATAATATAGTAAAATTAATATTTTATTTATTATTTTTTAATAGATATATCAAGTCGAATATAAACAGAGAAAATACCATTTTGCATTTTTTTTATACATAAGCTATTGAATATTCATAAAATCCCCCTGAACAATCATAAACTCATATTAAAATATCATAAAATAAATATAACATGTTACGTGACCTTCACACGCTCCAAAATGCATGTGGAAAAAATGTGAATATGTTAACCTTTACTTGTCCCGAACTATCGCCATTTTGCTAAGTGCTGCAGGACGGCAACACCATTATTATTATAACAACGACGGTTATAAAGAAGTTTGATCATAATTTATTTTTATTTATATTTAAAATATAATTTTTTATTAAATATTTTTAATTTATTAAAAATATTCATGAATAATCACTATTAAAAGTAAAACAAACAATAATTATTATTTTATAATTAAATTTTTAAAATGATAAATAATTTGAGATAATTATTTTTAAATATAACGATAGATCAATTGAGACGGTGGAAATATTTGCTTCTGTAAAAAAAGGAAAAGAAAAAGTACTACTGATTAGGAAAGATTTGTACCTTAGCTCTTCATCTTCAAAATAAGATTTTTTTTTTCTAAATAAGCATTTTTTAATTTCTGAATTTTTTTGCCAACAGGCTGTTAATTAGTAGTTAGATGAAAGTGCATATTTATTTAAATTGAAAGTTAAATGTATCTGGTTTCACATTCAAACTATGCATGAATGAAAATCATATAATATATTAAACAATGATTACTCAATAACTGAAAATAATATTTTTTTTTTCCTTCTTAGTAAGGAATTAAAAAGTGAAACTACTCCTACAAAACAAAAAACAAAACAAAAAAAAAAGTGAAACTACCGTGGCAGGGATTGTTACGGTTGCTCTGATTTCAGAGAAGACGAAACATTATTTCACGTTAATAAAATGTTAGAATTTTATTAGTGAACCATTATTTCACTTACTCATCATATCAACTTCAAATTATCCCTATTTATAAGTTAAACCTGAAACAGTAGACCAAATTGTAAAGAAAAGCTCCTTTGCAAATGATATAATATTTTCTCCATTTCATTTGTTTGTACTTTGTCCTATTTTGATTTGATATGGAGTTAAAAAAAATAAAATTTGCGATCTTAAATTAAAGATATGTAAAATGTATCAAATTGTTTTTTAATTTTATGATTTTAAACATGCCATGTGGAAAGTGGGAATTAAAAAGATATTAAAAAAGTGAAAGTCATTCTTTTTTAAATTGTCAAAAAAAATACTACGTATAAACAAACTGAAACGGAAAAAATATTTAAAAGGTGAAGTTGATATAAAGTTATAAACTATAGTGAAGTAATTTGTAGTCAGAACTAATAACACGCGGGAAACAAAAGCAAGAACAACAAAGTCGCCTAAATTTCCGAATCAACAATTGTTTCCCCCATTTCCTGCATATTTTTCCTTTTTATTTTTTATTATTTGATTAAATATAGTATCTTCAACTTCCACATAATTAATTACTTCTGCAATATTTGATATAAAGAAAACAAATAAGAAAATTAAAGCTGAGAGAGAAATAATGATTCCACAGCAATGGGCACCACCTTGTAACAAGCAATGCACCAATAAATTCTCATCTCTCACCCAAATTCCTTGTAATTTACTATTTTAATTCCCCTTTTTCTTGTAATTTAAAGCTCTAATATTTGTGTTAATGTTTCCAATTGGGCATGCCTAACTAGAGATATTTGAACTTGTAACATAGTAACAAGCAATTTCGATTAATCATTAATCATTTAGTAGGATTATGGATTAAGATTAATCGAATTACTTGTTACTGCGTGGGTGTAATGATTAATCATCAAGTAACGAGTAATTTTTGTAGGGAGAGTTTTTTGCAAAAAGGCATGTGATGCTGATGGTGATACATGGGAGGAATGTAAGTTCCAAGATTCTACTTTTTTTTTTTGGAAATTTGTTGGCAACAAATTTTGAAGATAAAAATTTTAAGTCGAATGTTTTTATTGATACAAAAAAAGTTCAATGATTTTGTTAGATAATTTCTATTAAGATATTAACCCAATGCTGCAGAGGGCATCATGTTTTTATAGGAATGATTGCTTAGGACTATTTAGTTAGTTGTGAACAAGGAACATACTAAGAGTACTCAAATTTCTAAAATGATAGTAAAGCATATCGTTAAACATACGTTTGTTTATCCAACAGAGTAATTGATGGTTAGGAGACGTCTTTTGTTGAACTTTGAAACATTGATGTTTCTCTATTCAATTTAAGGTAAAACAGAAATGAAAAGGTATGTGCAGGTTTGGAACAATGCGATGAGATGTGCTACAAGGATCCTGTTCTGAAGGATCAACAATGGAGTGCTTATATTGATCGTTCCCCCGGTTCTGCTAGCTACTCTGAGGTTTGCCATCTCTTTATTTTATCACCTTGAAATTTGTTGTTGTCAACATGTGTATTCTACTATAAGGTCATTCACTCATCTGGTGTATTGGCTGTATGAATATGCTGAAAAATTGTCCAACAAAATACGATTAGCATCTATGACGTTCCTCTTTGTTGATATAAATATGACATATACTGTTCTTTTATGGATGCAGGATTGTCATCGCGCTTGTGCAGCTGGTTGTGGTTTCAAGGTCAGTTTGTCTATCAAAATCAAGGACATAAAATAGGGAAAAAACACATACAAAGTGTTGTTGATCAAAATAGTGTCAAAGTTTTGTTACTTTCTCAATCCTCGTTGCCACTTTGTTTGAGGACTAGGAAGAGTAAGAATGCCTATGCCATTCATGTCCATTGGTCAGAGGCGGATATAAGACGAGTATTGCAGGTTCACTTGAACCCAAACATATAATATAATAAGATCATGCTCCCTTATTGAAATCTAGATATTACGTTAGCCTGTTATACTATCTTGCTTCATTGGATGCTGTCAAGTCCTTAAACATAGAATGCCTTGTCAAATATTTTACTATTTGCCTATGCAGTTTGATATCCCTTCTGAGGAAGTAGACAAAATCCAATCAAACAGATCTTCCAGGCCTCCTGCAGAAGAGGAGCCAGATGATAAAAAAAGTCCACCTCTTAAAGCTACTTGAAGATTTTCTTTTGACATTTTATGTAACTAATTCTTTAATGGGCAAGAATATCAGACACAATTTATTCTACTAGGGGTGAAAGTTGAGTTTTGATATTTATAGTTTCATTATGCATATGTCAGTGTTGATTTTTTGTAATATTCTTAATTTAACTTCTATATAAAAATGTAATTATTTTTTTACACTATTAGATCACCTAGAAAATAGATACACAGAATTGCCCTTAGAGTTTAAGTTATATGGAGTTATAAATTACAAGGTAAAATCTAATATGAAAACATCCATTGGTAAATAATATTTTATCTTCGTAGGCTAAACTATACTTATAATATAAAAAAATATTTACATCGTTGAAAAATTTCATTGAAATTATTACTCATAATAAGTGAAATTTATTACCTGAATAGTATGGTAGACAAGTGAAACTTATAATTCCAGCAGTGGAGTTTAACCTGAAGACGTCTGAAGAAGAAGTGAAGAAGAGAGGAAGAGAATGTACAGAGAAGAGGAAGAAGAAGAAGACTGAAGGGAGAAGAGAAAAGAGAGAAGGAAGAGAGAATATGTATAGAGAGAGAAAATATCTTCTGGAGAATGAATTGTAGCCTTTCATTATTTTGAGATATGTATATATACATGTATTTCTGAAATTGTACAGGTATAGTATTTTCTACTCATACCAACTATACTAACTACTTTGTAACTGAATCCTAACTACTTTATAACAACCAATTAACTACCTCTAACAATATTTCAACCAACTCTAACAACTCTTCAATACATGAAAGCTTGCTATGTCAACACTCCTCCTCAAGCTCATGGTTTGAAGAGATTCATCATCCCAAGCTGATTCAGTAAATGTTGATGTTGAGACTTTCCCAGACTTTTGGTAAGTATATCAGCTAGTTGGTCCTTTGTGTGTACGAAATTAGTTTTCAGCATT
The DNA here is from genome assembly GCF_947179165.1 of Solanum dulcamara. Taxonomy (NCBI): domain Eukaryota; kingdom Viridiplantae; phylum Streptophyta; class Magnoliopsida; order Solanales; family Solanaceae; genus Solanum; species Solanum dulcamara. The sequence goes on from NC_077247.1 coordinate 48,065,644, forward strand.
CCTTGGCATATTCTTTCCCTTACAAAGTGACAATCTATATCAATATGCTTGGTTCTTTCATGAAATATTGGATTTGCAGAAATCTGAATAGCAGCTTTGCTGTCACAGAACATGTTAACAGGTAATTCAATTTGTACTCCCAGTTCTTTAAACAGGCTTACCAACCATGTGATCTCAGCTGCACAGTTGGCCATGCTTCTAAACTCAGCTTCTGCTGAGCTTCTGGAAACTGTCTCTTGTTTCTTAGATTTCCAAGAGATTAGTGATCCTCCAAACTTCACTAGGTATCCAGTGACAGATCTTCTTGTTTCCAGACAAGCACCCCAATCTGAATCACAGTAGGCAGTCAGTGTATCTGTGCATTTAGAAGACATTAGTAGCCCAAGGCCAGGTGCTTCCTTGAGATACCTGACCACTCTCAATGCTGATTCCATATGTGACTGCTTGGGATTGTGCATGTATTGGCTCAGCACCTGAACTGGGAAGGCTATATCTGGCCTGGTCATGGTGAGGTACAGGAGTCTTCCCACAAGTCTTTGGTACATTTCAGGCTGCTTCAGTAGCTGGTCATCCACTCTGCCTTCAGGTGAAATGTGTTCATCATATCTCACTGATGTAAGCTTCTTATTCTGTTCTAATGGTGTTCCTGCAGGTTTAGCTCCTCCTAGCCCACATTCAGCAATCAGTTCCAGTGCATACTTTCTCTGAGACATGTGAATTCCTTGACTGGATCTAGCACATTCAATGCCTAGAAAGAACTTCAACTCACCTAAGTCTTTCATTTTGAATTGCTTTTGTAGGCCTCTTTTTGTGTCCTCTACTAGTCCAGTGTTGCTACCTGTAACTAGTAAGTCATCCACATAGACTAGCACAATAAGTATATCACCATCAACTTGTCTGGTGAATAGGGAGTAGTCATAGTGGCTTTGATGGAATCCCAGCTTCAGTAAGGCTTCAGTCAGCTTCAAGTTCCACTGTCTGGGGGCTTGTTTGAGTCCATATAAGGACTTGTGGAGTTTGCAGACCTTAGTATTGGACTCCTCCTGTCTAGCAAACCCATCAGGAACAGTCATGTACACCTCCTCTAGCAGGTCCCCATTGAGAAAGGCATTGTGGACATCCATTTGGTGAATAAGCCACCCCCTAGAAGCAGCAAGGGCCACAATAGCCCTGACAGTGACCATCTTGGCAACTGGACTGAAAGTTTCAGTGTAGTCTAGACCTTCTTGTTGGTTGAACCCCTTGGCCACCAGCCTTGCTTTCAGCCTCTCAACTTCACCTGTGGATTTATACTTGACTTTGTACACCCACTTACAGCCAATTGGTCTCTTGTCAGGTGGCAAATCAACTAGGGACCAGGTGTGATTAGCCTCCAAAGCATCAATTTCCTCCTGCATGGCTTGAACCCACTGAGGATCAAGTGAGGCAGTTTTAAAGGAGTTGGGTTCAGTGATGGCTGAGTAAGCAGCTAGGCAAGAGCTGTAGGAGGGAGATATATGGGAATAGGATATATGGGCTGCAATAGGGTAGGAGCAAGAATTGCCTGTGGAAGTAGTGATAAAGTCTTGAAGCCAAGATGGTGGCTTACTGGGTCTGGAGGACTTTCTGGGAGGAACAGAAGGTGGGGGAGGCTGAGAGTGTAGCTCAGGAGGTACTGTTGGAGTTAAAGATTGGGGAATGGGATCTGAGTGTGGCTGTGAGGAGTCTAGAAGTGTAAGTACTGGAAAAAGTGGATTAGAGGAAACTTGGACATCCTTGAAAGGAAAAATGTCTTCTTTGAACACTGCATGTCTATTCACAAAAAAAGATTGAGAGTGGAGATCATATAGGATATACCCCTTTTTTGATGAGGAGTACCCCATTAGGACAGCTGGTATAGCTCTAGGAGAGAATTTGTCAAGAGCATGAGGGGCTGTGGCATAACAAAGACAACCAAATACCTTAATGTGAGCTAAGGAAGGAGAATGCTGATGAAGCATTTCAAATGGAGTTTTGTACTGAAGGAGTTTTGAGGGGATTCTATTGAGGAGGTAGACTGCAGTAGTGACACACTCACCCCAGAATTTTAAGGGTACAGAAGACTGGAACCTGAGTGCTCTGGCCATCTCCAGGATAGTCCTATGCTTCCTCTCAGCAACTCCATTTTGTTGAGGGGTATAGACACAAGAGGTTTGATGAAGAATGCCAAGTGTAGACAGCATGTTCTGGAATGCAGCACTGAGGAACTCACAGCCATTATCAGTTCTCAGGGTCTTCACAGTTGTGGAGAATAAGTTTTGAACCTGTGTGAAAAAAGTTCTTAACACCACAATTGTGTCAGACTTAGAGGCTATAAGAAAAATCCAAGTAAACCTGGAGTAATCATCAACTACAGTTACAAAATATTTCTTTCCATCATGAGTGGATACCCTGTAGGGACCCCAAATGTCACAGTGAACAAGTTCAAATACAGCATTTGACACATGAGAGCTTACAGGGAAAGGAAGCTTAGTCTGCTTAGCAAGTGGACAAACTGTACAAGTAGAATGTTCATTATCTAGAACCTCAATACTAGATGATTTCTTTATTATATCTACAGGTATATGACCTAGCCTTAGATGCCACAGAGTAGCCTTTTCAGCTGGAATGACATTACTACTTGTGGAGTTTGTAGGAGCTATATCTTGAAGCTGATTTGCACAACCATTAACTTCTGCCTTTACAATGCCTTCCTTCAGAATGTAGAGTCCTTGATCCTCTTTACCAATCCCCTTGACCTGACCACTGAAGAGGTCCTGGAAAACACAGAAGTCAGGGAAGAAGGCTGCCATACATTTGAGCTCTTTGGTGAGTTGTGACACAGAAAGGAGATTACATTTGAAGTCAGGAACAAATAGAACATTGCTAATAGATTGATTCCCAAGAATATGAGTACTACCAACATGTGAAACTGAAACTGTATTTCCAGTGGGTAGCATTACTTGTCTTCTCTCAGATGGTGGTACAGTGTGAAATTCAGTTAGAAGTTCAGTCTTAGAGGTCATATGATTTGTTGCTCCAGTGTCAACTATCCAACTTTTGTCTACATATTTAGATACTAAAGCAGATATAGTACTACCTGCTGTAGCTGCTTTAGCTGAGTGTTCTCCTCCATTTTCACCTCCTTTGGCCAGCATTTGTAATATCTGATGATACTGGTCTTGTGTGAAGAAAGCTTTAGGTGTAGATGTGTCAACCTGTGAATTTCCACATTGATTAACTTCAGCTTGATTGGCATATGAACTGGAGTTAAACTGTTCCCTCTTCTTCTTTGATTTCCACCCAACCGGATAGCCTTTCACTTTAAAGCATTGTTCCTTGGAGTGTCCCCTGTAACCACACACCTCACATATAATAATTGACTTCTGGAATTTTTGTGGCTTGTTTTGGTCGTTATAGTGTCCCCTTCCTGGAGTGCCATCACCTCCTGGTTGATGGCCAAAACTGCCTCCTTGATTAGAGCCATTTCCTCCTTTTTTACTGAATAGAGCAGTGTATTCAACTGTTCCAGAATTAACACTTTCATGACCTGTACTTGCTAGGTTTCTTTGGCTTTCATGATCTACTATCAGAGAATAGGCCTTGTTTAGATTAGGTAGGGGAGTTTGCATCAATATCTGACCTCTTGCAGCTGAATACGACTCATTTAGTCCCATAAGGAACTCAAGCAACCTCTGGTATTCAAAGTGTTCTTGGAATCTTTTTGATTCAGCACACGAGCACCCTGGGCATGGCATGATGGAGTCAAATTCATTCCACAGTCCTCTTAGATGAGTGTAGTACTCTGTAACAGTCATAGTTCCTTGAGTGAAACTATGAATGTCCTTGTGCAGTTGGAAGACATGTGCACCGTTAATTTTGTCAAATCTTTCTTTTAAATCACTCCATACCTTGTGTGCATCACCAACATAAACAATACTACACAATAAGCTGGGTGCAACCGCATTCATTATCCAAGATAGGACTACAGCATTACATTTTTCCCACATATCAAACATCTCAGGGACAAACTGATCCTTAGGAAATCTTTCATCTACGAAACCTAATTTACCTTTACCTAGGAGTCCGATCCTCATAGATCTACTCCAGATAGCATAGTTCTCGGAGCCGGTAAGCTGTAAAGAGATTAGGGAGCTACCTGGGGTGTCGTTCGGATGGAGATAAAGGGGATGATTGTGACCTATATTCGGAACTTCATAGCTGGTTGGACCAGCTGTTGCATGTGCTCTGTTTAGGTTCGCACCTCCGATTTCCATGGAATTTGATGTAGCTTAAGTTTTATACACCTTGACTGAAAGCTTGAACTTTAGATCGCTAGTTGATCTCTTCTTCTAGTTTCTCGCGACTGGGCTTCTTCTACCTTATGGTCCATGAAGGCTCTGATACCATGATAATTCCAGCAGTGGAGTTTAACCTGAAGACGTCTGAAGAAGAAGTGAAGAAGAGAGGAAGAGAATGTACAGAGAAGAGGAAGAAGAAGACGACTGAAGGGAGAAGAGAAAAGAGAGAAGGAAGAGAGAATATGTATAGAGAGAGAAAATATCTTCTGGAGAATGAATTGTAGCCTTTCATTATTTTGAGATATGTATATATACATGTATTTCTGAAATTGTACAGGTATAGTATTTTCTACTCATACCAACTATACTAACTACTTTGTAACTGAATCCTAACTACTTTATAACAACCAATTAACTACCTCTAACAATATTTCAACCAACTCTAACAACTCTTCAATACATGAAAGCTTGCTATGTCAACATGCTTATAATAGGTTAAGTTAACATTGCAAGAAAAAAATCCTGTTAATGAAAGCTTATCTTTGAAGCTGTGACAGAGAAGATCGACGGAGCTTTGCCGGGTTTGCTACTGATGATAAAATTATTTTTCAATAACGTGAATGTCAAATGAGTAATTGTGAATTTAACCCCGAATAACGATTCGTGACATCTAAATTATCGAACCGGGTCAAATAATAGTCATACCAAGTATTTCATTGAACCCAAAAAAGAAGACAAATGCGGTCCAATATATATTGGGCCTTCAAAGTTTCTGGCCCCAATTGCAAGAGGTTTCATCGCCCGAGTCGGGTTTAATACATAAATCAATGTTCATGAATCCGGCCGTATTTATATTTATATTAGCAGAAGTAGTGAAGAATCATCATTCAGCAAAGCTAAAACCCTAGCTTGAGAAAATTGAAGTATTGAAAACCTTTATTTGATCTATAACAACAATGCCGCAAGTGAAGATCGTGGCCAGGAATTTCATGGACATGGTGGCTTCATTGCCTGTAATGAAACTCGACATGCTTTACGACAATTCCTTTATCTGTGAAGCCATTCTTAGGTATTCTAAAATCCCCAATTTGAACGAATGTTTAGAGTTTTTCTTGTGGCACAACCATTTATATTTGCGCAAAGCTTTGGTTTCATATTTAGCTAATCTTATAGTGCCCCTTTTTGTTTTTTGATTACTTTCTGCAAGTGAAAATGATGTAATTTTACCAATATAGCCTATCGTGATATATGGCGTGTAAATTTGGATGCAAAAGAAGTTTACTTTGTCTTTGAGCTTATTATTCTGGAGAAATGAACTTCAAGCTATAGCCATAGATTGACTCAGTTAATCAGCAGCAGGTGCTGACACATATATAAACATACACAAGCACAGTTTTATAATGTTGAATGTTTTTGTAGATAGTATTTATACTTTTTTGTATTTATTGCAACAAGAGATTGGTTAATTCAGTAGTACTTAGCACCCACTGTATTCACCTCGAGCTACAGCACGAAAATACTATGTGAACTGACAAAAAAAAATGCTATGAATCCTTATAAAAAAATGACTGTGGGTCTTGTTTGTCATTATGAACCTGATGGAACGTATTACTACAAAAGAGATTGTATTTTGAGTACGATGGATCTAACGAACAGAATAAGTTTTAGAAGACCTTTTTAAATTTTTTATATGATGTAAATTTGTAGAAATATGCTGCTCATGATTAGTTGGTACATCTCTGATCAGAGTATTTGAAAAAATGAAAAAGAAAAAAAGAAAAAGGAAAAGGAAAATCTCTTTTGTTGATAGTATTTTGAACATATGCTATATTATGTGCGTAATTTGTTCATTTCTTTTGCTAGATCGTTACCTCCCTTAGCGAAGAAGTATGTGCTGCAATTGTTGTATATAGACATACCCATTTCAGCCAAGTCGATGGAGGAGTGGGTGCTTCCAGATGGATTCTCAAAGCATAAAGTTGCCATTGATAGATTGATACAGTTGAGAGTAATGACAGAAACATTTGACAGGTTATTGAGCAGATTCTTCTCTTACTTGATAGTTACTATATTTTCTTGTGTTGAATAATGCTGCTTATTCCAATTTAGTTATGGAAGTGATGGTTAACCTTTCTCTGTGCGCCTTAGCTAGGAATTGCAATGTAGGGAGGTTGGAGTTGTAACTAATATAGGAGTAGAATAAGGGATCGAGTGAGCCTGAACACATAATTTTACACAGCTTTGTGTTCCTAGATTTCTAGTTTCTAGAATCTACAGACTTTTGCTTCTACATCCTGACAGTAATTTATTTCTGGTCAAACCTCTCCATAACAATCTTGCTTGTTCCAATATATTTTGGATTTAATAGTGACTGACTGTTATACACCTATAACAACATTTGACCCTTAAATTTTATTTTGCTGTTATAGACAAAGAAAGATACGAAAAATCTATTTTTTAACGTGATAAAAGATGATAAACTTATTTAAATTTAAAATCTCAGATGTATTCATATTTCAACAATTCAAAATTAAAGAATGCTGATACATCATTAATAAAATTTTGACCCTTACAAGATAGAATTTTCTTGTCTAATGGACTACAAAAAATGCACAAATCTTTCAATGAAAATTTATTTAATTATCGAAGTATGTACCGATGTAATATTCTTTGTCAAAAGTGGTGTTGTAATGTATTAAAATTTTAAAATATTTGGTAAGAATGCTAGACCTGTTAGTAGTTAACTTAGAGATTCTATTTCTATATTTGGCTTTATAACAACAAAGCATTTATTACTTTCATTATTATGAAAATAAATGGCTAGCAACAAAAGTGGGAAATTAGTAAATTAAAATCAATTAATATTTAAGATTGTTATAGAGGGGTAATTTTACAAAGAGCGTACTGTCGCAAAGATGGTTGTTGTTGTTATAGACAAAAAGCTGTTGTAGAGAGGTAAAATGTAACATAAAAATCGGTTTTGAATTAAATATTGCTTTTATAGTTAATTGTTGCTATATATTGAGAATGAACTTCTGATTTTCTCCTTAGATAGTGAGTAGCAAAGACGGGTAGGGTTTCGAGTTTAGGGTTCTTACTTCTACTTGCAGCTCATCGAAGTTACTGCCTGTGGATTTAAATTTTCCTTCTCAGCCAGATGTGGATGTTGTATAGAAGTCTGGCTGTATTTACTTTTCCGCTTGATCTTTATCTGGTTGTCATGTTTTTCACTTAGCACTCTAAATAATGACACATGAGCAAAAGTAGAACTTTTGTCAAAATAAGCAAGCATGATCAAAAATTCAAAGGGAATATCTTGATTTGCCAATGCTTGCTTATCTTTCTTTTGTTTTTTCCTTTTAAGTTTTTGCTCTTTATAAGCATTATAGAAGTTTTAGGTAGTCGAAATCATGCCTCAACTATTGGAATGACAAAAAACCCGGTTAGGGTGGTTCACAATTTCTTTGCATGTTGTTTTAGTCAATTTTTGATTGTTGTGCGTTGCCATTCTCTTTGATTTCTTACAGGAAAAAGGAAGCCACTTATCAACTAAACCCAAAATTTCAATATAATCTTCAGAAGCATATAGTCCACGGGTAAGCTTTATTATCTTATGTATTTTATTTTTCTCTATAGGTGTTGATGATCACTATGGGCTGAGCTTCTCTGAGATGGGTGATTGAAAGAAGTACTAGCCAATGACATTCGGCGTGTAGACACCAGATTGCTGGTCTATTTATCCCCTTCTCAAGGGAACGAGTTGTGGTGTTCTTATATGGTCCTGGGGAATCCTTTTTTCATGAGCTAACTTTTGGGGTTGAGTTAGGCCCAAGGTTTAGTTTTATCATATGGTATCAAAGCCCGACCTGACAATCCCTATTGTTGTGTTTCTCAATGTTGAGCCTCCGTGTTATGTTACCAAGCTCTGGTTGTCTTGTTCTGGGTGAGTGTTAAATCCACATTGATTGAGGGAATGGGTTGTGGTGCCTTAATATTGTCTTGGGAAATCCTCCCTTCATGAGCTGACAATCCTCCCTTCATGAGTTGACTTTTGGGGTTGAGTTAAGCCCAAGATACATTTCTTCACGTATTTGCATACTTGAATAAAGTTGGCCCACATGGAGTTGAGTAAATATAGAGAATTAATATAGGTGACTGCAACTAGTTTGGGATTGATCTATTGAGGCAAAGTTAATATTATTGTTGTTGTTGAACAAGTATATTCGCACTTTTGTATATTTTCCGTCTTATTCATTCTATATGACTTCTTGATTTATCTTGCTAAATTTCACCATTGGGCTAAAGTTCAGTATTCGACCCTGGTACATTGACCCTCAGTTGACCTGTAAGATGCTATACTTGATGCAGTAACTAGTTGTGGTAATATTTCTACATGATGCTGAAATATCTGTGATATCCTTGGTCTCGTAATTCCACAATTTGGATTATAATATGTGAGTTCAATTACTGTAGTGGAGTCTTACCAAGGGAACCAATGCCTTCTAATATCACCGTGAGGCTTCCTAGCTTGGAGGAGTTAGAGGCTTATGCCGTTGAACAGTGGGAGGTATGACTTGCATTATGTTAGTAGTTCGTGTCCATTGATTTTCAGGGAGAGTTCAGAATATGTAATAATATGTTGTGAGACAATCTGCTTTGCTTTCGGTCTTGATCAAACTGCAGCCTGAATATAATTTTGGCAACTCTTTTTATGACTTGCAACTGTCGCAACCAGTGCTTTCTACTGCACCTTATAAGCTCCAGTGAAGCTGGAAAGGGCACAAACATAAGCTCTTCGATGATGAAAATCTTCCAGCGTGGACTTTTAAGTCAGAGGTACCGGCCACTTCAGTATTATGGATATATATATAATACTCACACATACATATGTATAGTTCTTTGTCCGCATGTGAATGGAAGATTTTGTGATAATCGACATAATCTCCATGAGTTCATGCCTTCTTAAGCAGAGATGATAGAGAACCTCCAAGGTTGACTGAAAGTGGGTTCCAGTTCTTGGTACGAGTTTCTAAATTTTCTCAATCAATCACATTTTAAAAAAAAATTGTATTGACCGTGGCGTGTTACAGCTAATGGACACAAATGCACAGCTTTGGTACATCATCAGGGAGTACATAACAAATGCTGAGGTATAATTTTTGATGCTTTTCATAGTATTCATTGGTGATGACCTCCTTCTCTCTCTCGGTCCCTCGGGTTTGCTTTTGCATCGGAAGCACCATCAGTCCATTAAGCAGTGTTGTAATTCAATTACATACAACATTTGCTTATCCCTCACTTTGGCGGCAAGTCTTCTGATAGACTTTGAAGATAAGGAGGTAGGTGGGGTGGAAATCTCAGTGATGTAGATTTGGCCTTTAAGAGCTTGCTGATTATATCTGCCTACTCTGTCTCTCTACGGTCATCAAAGCATAAGCATTCCCAAGCCAAGATAAAGGAAGAGAGTTGCAGGAGGTTGTGCCCAACGTAAAAATAGTCAAACTATTTCAAGTCATTTGAACACTGAAAAAATATGCAGAATGATACAGGGGATTCATACAAGATCATATAGCTAACCTCAATTAGTTCGAGGATTGGAACCTAGTTGAGTTGAGCTCATTAGTTCCACCTCAGATATTATTGTTGTTGATCACATATTTTTAGGCACTCTTTCTTTGTTTCCTTACCTCTGTAAATTAGTTAATACAAGCAAGAATCGAGAAGATATTCACTCTATGATTTAAGATTTTGGTTGAGAAGATATTGTACCTATGACCATAATGTTGGTTGAGTGTGGACTTCAATTTTCCTAACTTCTGGAAACTTTAATCAAATTTCTGAAACAATTACTTTGTATTAATGCAGGAGCGAGGTGTGGATTCGGCAGATCTTATTGCATTTCTTTTGGAGCTAAGCTTTCATGTTACTGGCAAGGTATTACTAGACAGAGCTAGGACTTCTTGAATTAAGTTTGTCCTGGAAATGTTACTATGATACCATCTTTTGAACTCTAAATGCTTGAATTTTAGTTGGTTCTGGAGCGCACTGGTGTTTGGTTGAAAAGTGGTGAAGTTTTTTTTGCAGAAAGTTTTGTACTTCTTCATTTTTTTTAAAAAATAGAGTAATAATTAATAACCTTCTCAAAAAATAATAATTAGTAAGTTTGAAAAACTGTATAATATTGCGAAAAAGTCTTTCAACCATTTTCCCAACCAAACGCCTGTAAGTCTCATTTCCTCAGTATGCTTAAGTTTCGTATATTTCTTGAATTGTCTTCTGATATAGGCATACAACACAAACACAATAACTGATCTCCAGCGAAGTATAATTAAGGACCTTTCAGATTTGGGACTGGTTAAGCTGCAGCAGGTGAATACTACTTGTTGCCCCATCAATGAGCTCATGAGAATGAATGGATTCTATCTTTTCCATTATGTTCTTAATTACCCATTTGATGCTGTTTAGGGAAGGAAAGAGAGTTGGTTTATTCCCACCAAATTGGCGACCAACCTGTCAATTAGCTTAGCAGATACAACATCAAGGAAACAGGTATGCTGCACTCACAAGTGTTCCCTTGAGTAGTTGGGTCAAGCTACACAGAAATCCAGTTTTATTTATTTGTTTTCTATCTTTATTCTTACAGTTTTCTTATAAAGCAAGCATGTACAGAAATTTAGAATTTTGTGCTTCCTGTCATCCAGATTTAAATTCTCAAATTTGTTTGGAACAAGTTCAATGATACCTTATTGACTGCAAATGCGTCTTTTCCTTCCCACCCACATTCATCAGGGATTTATTGTTATTGAAACAAACTTCAGACTGTATGCATATTCAACATCAAAATTGCACTGTGAGATCCTACGCCTTTTTGCAAGGTATGCGAACAATTTGCTTCTGTTGCTTGTGTTTCTTTCTGTCCTTTGGTTGAGTAAAGAGACAATATGGGAAGAACTGGTGCTAACTCTCCTTCTCTTGATAGCATTAGCTGGACTCTGTTGCTACTTTTTGTTGGAATTAATACCATCACAAACAGTATCTGACACTAGACTGGTGCTTGCCAAGAAATGCATTACTTGTATCATTTGTGAGTTGGGAGAGGATGTCCGATTTATGAATCTTCATTTACCTTCGTAGAGACAGAAATATCAGGCAGATCTTGTTCTTCTGGCAATATTATTATCTAAAGTATTCCATTTGATTTCACTTCCATTTATGCAGCTTTCCGAGATTCATTCAGCATCTGAATCTCATTTGCATCATGTAGTCTCTAAGGTGCATTGATGCAGCTTTTCCAGCATGATTATGGTGGTTTGATTTGTTTACCTCCATACAGAGTAAAAAGGAGAACATATAGATAGTATGAGTCAAATTTTAGCATATTCACCATGCATGTGCAATATATTAAACAATTGCGATGCAGACATTAAGGCTTATCTAGATTCTGGGGTATACTAGAGAGTTGGCTTCCCCTATGACGGTGTTCTGTTTAAGACAGCTTCTCCTATACTTAATATTTAGTCTATCAGATGCAATAAATGCTACCAAAATGGAAATAATTATACACACATCCCTCCCCGCTAAAAAAAAGTAAAGAACTAGTTATGTAGATAAAAAATGATGAATGACATTGTGCATCTACTGCCTCAATGCAGAAGATGTCACCAAAAAGAATGGGACACTTTCAAATCTGTGTCAAAATTGGCCAGGGTAAACACAATCATTGATGCTTGGAGTTTGGATTAAATAGGGTCCATACTGCTAATATTCTTTGGAGTTTATAAGCTGGAGAATTTCAGCAGAGCTATTGGAAAGTGGATGACATGTTTAAAGTGCAGAATGTTTCTAGGGATGGTTGTTTGAGCTTTTGCTTCTCTCTTTCTTCCCCTTCTGAGATAAGACCTTGATTCCAATTATCAATGTGTGTTATGCCTAATACTGTGTTTGGCTGTTGAATGTTTATTTTCTAGTAGTAGATTTCTTTCATTAACTTTTGTGGTTAGATCACTAAGTAACAAATTTTCGCTGCAAATACAGGGTGGAATACCAGCTTCCAAATCTCATTGTTGGTGCTATTAACAAAGAAAGTTTGTATAAAGCTTTTCAAAACGGCATTACTTCTGAGCAGGCAAGTTTCAACTGCTATTTGTTTATTGACAAGCATTGTCTTATATCAGAGACAACTAATTAAATCTAGCTGAGAAAGTCAACTGTATGTGGAGTGCTATATTTGTATAAAGCAAAATGTTGAAAAAGATTGATGATGTGGGACTTTTTTGTTGGAAGTTCTTATTAATTCTTCATCAGCTGTACTTACGAAAGAAAAATATTGTTGGTTAGTTGATAGATGTTGATTAATTACACGCCTCTCAGAAAAGGTCATTTTATGGTTTTGTTTCTTGTCCTTTAATCCACTTATCATGTTTAATATTAGTTACTTGCGTTGTTACACCTTTCAAAATTAGCACACTTATGCAGGAATGGAAGTACATGAACCTATTGTGCTTCTGGTGCCAAAGTTCTTACTGCACTACCGCATTTATAATTCTGTATGAATTAGAAAGAGTTAAATATGACAAAATGGAAACCTTTGCTGGAGTTGTCTGGACTGGTTTATACTCAAGTTCCAATTATCCTCATCCTTAGTTATCAAATACATTGGCTTAGACGTCATGGTCCCCCCCCAAAAAAGGAACAACTTGTCATGGTGATTTGTCAAAATGTTTCAAGTGATATTATGAAGTCTTCTGTTTGGATGTACTTATACTACACAAATTGAGCAGCTACTCTACAATATCTTTCGCTTGAAGTTAAATTTTGACTGCTGTTGTGATTTGGATGCATGGATTGCAGATAATTTATTTCCTTCAGCAGAATGCACATCCTAGGGTTGCAGAGAGGATACCATCTGTGCCGGAGAATGTTACTGATCAGGTTCCTTCACTATTCTCATAGTATTGCAATTGAATGACAGCTCTAGAAACCAAATATTATAATTGCACCACATTTAATTGACTCTTACAGAATTTATTCTTGACTAGTAACACGTTGCCACAAATATGGCCGACCAAAATCTATTCGACCAATCCATTGACAAAGAAAGACTAATGAAATGATTTATTGGAAAACAAGTTCTTGTCCAATTAACTAATTCAACTACCACTTTCTCGTGCCAGATTAGATTGTGGGAATCTGATCTGAATCGGGTTGAGATGACGCCAGCCCACTTCTACGATGAATTCCCTTCCAAAGTGAGTGTCATGCACCATGATATTTGCATTGCAAGCTTAGTTTTGATTTAATGTTTTAATATGTTTGTCTGCCTAACATGATTGCTGTTTGCTTACTTTTAGGATGTCTTTGAGGCTGCATGTGATTTTGCCAGAGAATATGGAGGATTACTGTGGGAGGATTCTAAGCGAATGCGTCTCGTAGTTAAAGCTGATATTTTGACTGAGATGAAGGACTTTCTTCGTCGTCAAAAGCAATAACTCTCTTTCTTTTCAGACGGCCTTCATTTTCCCCAGGGGCATTGAATTAAAAGAGACTTTTGAGAGTGTAAATAAAAAAAATAGGACACAAGTCTTGAAAATGAAGTAAAAGAGACTCTTTTTTTAATTAGTGATAATGACACATATTTTAAGAATCCACAAGTTTTTTTAATTTACAAAAGACCCCTTCTCTTTTTTTCCCTGCCCCTCATCCACCCCTCAGCCCCAACCTCCCCTCGTCCACGTCATCATCACCTCCAAACAACTGGTAGATGTTTAAACATTTGTCTAAACAACTAACAAATGTTTTTATATCTCGGTCTTTAAAACAATTAGCAAATATTTTCTTATCTCTCCAAACAACTAGCTGATATTTAAAATATTTTTATTGTTTTAACTAAAGAATTATCAAAAACATCTAAACAACTTAGGATTGTTTAAATATCTTTTGGTTGTTTGAACTAAACAACTTAGGGTAGTTTAAACAATATCTCTTGATTGCTTAAACTACTCCTGTTTATATAAATAATATATCAATTTTTTTTTATAATTTTCACAATCAAATCAGAGTGAAGAAAAAATGAGAATGAGAACATCCTCCGAAGAAGATGAAAACACAAAAAAATTGAAAAGAAAGGGAAAAACGGAGAAGAAAAAAGGCAAAGAAGTTAAGGAAGAAGAAGATGAAAGGGAAAAGGAACAAGAGCGTTTAAAAAAATGGAGAAAAGAAAAGAGAAGAGAAGAGGGAAAAGGAAAACAGAGCGTTTAAAAAAATGGAGAAAATGAATAGAATTTAGGATTTTATTAAAAAATTTTGATCTTTTAATTTTTATCCTAAACTTTTAAATATTCTAATTCAACCCCATCTCTTCATAACTAACCCCTAATTAAATATTTATAATAAAAAAAAAAAATAATAAAAAAAAATCTCCTATCCTTCGTTTCACTCTCAAAAATCCCTTTTAACTCATTTTCGCTAGATAGTTGTCGTCCGGCTATATGTTTATTCCCAGTTGAACTTGTACATGAATTTTGTTGTGGGTGTATGTATTCATTGTGCTTCGACTGCGCTCTTTCGACACCTTGTAATTTATACCAATAATGGGATTACAAATCATCTTCAAGTCTATTGATTTATACTAATATACTACCATCATGATGATCTTCATCTATTCCAAGTATCTTATCTCATCATGTTACACTACAAACTAATTGTGGTCATAAAAACTATATCTACACAGAATCATTTTGACAATAATATATCCTCCAAAATCTTGTGATGTTTTTAACATGAAATTTTGAAAATAGAGAGTTGTTATCCTTGACCACATATTTGGACAAAGACCCTTTTTGGGTTTATATAAGTAAAACAAGCAACTCATAATTAAGTAGGTCCTGCAGAGTAGTAGATAACAATAAGCTCTTTCTTGGAAATTTCCTTTTTTCTTAGCCTATGTGGGCAATTTTTGCATATCAAAGAAAGTCATCATCACTATTATAAGTCATATCAATATGCGTTTTAATGCATTCTTCAAGGTTATCCTTTCAACGTAAGAGCTAATTACCTAGCAAGTGCTCTTCTATGTCCCCTCCCAAGTGAGTGAGAAACAGTTCCTCTTTAAATTTCACGATGGTAAAACTTGTAAAGAGCTGCCTGCGATTATCCCTCAAGATCACAAACATAACAATAGGATTTATGGGCATTGCTATGGTTCTTTATGGTATATGGATGATTAGAGTTTGGCAGCGCGATGCTGCCAACTCACCATCTTCCCCTGATTATGCTCAGTTTCCTTGGTGAGTTCTCACTAAGAAACTCCCCTCGTAAGAAGGGGATTCAACAATTTATATAAATGTAATTTTTTATTTTACCATACAATATAATTTTCCAATGAAAGAAATGGTAATTCTCACTCTGGTGAAATAATGACAGGTTCATCCATGCATTTCTTGGTATTGGCATTGCTTTGTGTGCAATCACTTGCCTTGGTCATGTTGCTGCAAACTCTGCCAACTCCTATTGCCTCTCATTTGTATCCTTTTTCTTTATACTTATCTATATGTTCTTTCAGGGAATTTATTTTTGTCCCAAAGGGGTTGTTGCAAAAAGAGACTTCATAGAAAGAGATCAAAAGAATGGACCTTAACTATATTATAGTATATGTTCATCATATTTGTGCTTCTTTTAGCAGAGATTGCAATTACAGCTGATGTTTTCTTGAACTCTGACTGGGAAAAGGTATGCCTCTAATAAATCTTCTATCATATTGTTATATTTAAATTATCTTTCTGTATTCTATTGATCAAAGACATCAACAAAACAACTTTATTGCTTCTCTCTAATGTTCCTTTTCTTTTATAACATTGTTACTAACACATCGACTAATTTCATGAGGTACATGTTACAAAAATAGGAAAATATAATTGAAGAAGAAATGACTTTGAGGCGTGAAAGAATCGACTTTCCTTAAAGAGATATCGCTCGCATACAGAATGGGGAATACATGCAATTCCCTTCAGGATACAACAAAACCCATGTTTATACCTGCAGATTTTTATTACGCTACTTAAGAGATGATTTTTACTTTCAGAATTCTTTCACGAACAGATGTAGACTCTATTTATTTAAGACCTCTATGTATAACAGACTATCTAACTGCTATCTCCTAGCAACACATTTACCGAGTAACTCTGTCCCACCGTGGCTTTGACAATTGCTTCATTTCAATGCCCTCTTTATGCCTTTTTGCCTCAATCAGGATTTACCAGAAGATCCATCAGGAAGGTTTGATGATTTCAAGGATTTTGTGAACTCGAATAGCGATGTCTGCCAATGGATTACCCTGCTTTGTGTTCTAACACAGGTAACTTCAAGCAATTTCAGTATGTTTTTCTTGTCTCAAATTTACGTTACGCGATTCTTAATAAATTAAAATTGATAATAAGCAGGGGTGTTGTATTTTATTGGCTACAATTCTAAGAACTCTTGGGCAAGTTAAGGAAAATAATCATGAGTATGAAGGTGAATATGCAGAACCATCAGCTCCACTTCTTCGCCCTCCAGAAATGCCATCAAATCCACTGTATCCATATGTTTTTGGTGAACCACATCCTATCTACAAGATTGTTTGAGTTTTGGAAGACAAAAGGTTAGTTCCATTGTAAAAGTTGGTAATCTTGAAACTTTTTTTTTTTTTGGGGGGGGGGGGGGGGGGGGAGGGCTTTTTATGTAATTGAAGTTTTCCAGTTTTTGCATAAGCTAAAGTGAATGAAGTCCTCCTTTATGGAAAGAAGAAGGTTGTTGAGGCAGCATTAAGTAGCACAACTCAAATATTGAACTTGAAGTTTGGAGATTGGGGCTAAGGAGAATTGATTATGCTATGTAAGCTTGTCCAATTGCTTAAGAATGAATTTTATCAGACACACAATAGATCATACTGTATATTTACTAGTAGTATCGTTTTGCAACTTTTATGTTTTGAGTGGTATTGGTTCGTTTATCACAATGAATTATATTTGTTCGATATGTTATTTTCCAATGTATATCTTGAATATTGAACGAAGAAAAGAAAGGAAAATGAAGAGTGAACCATTCAGATTGATAGATTATATGAACTACTTATGACTTTTATCTTACAAAATCACTCTGCGCAAATTCATTCATATGCTTGGTAAAAAGAGGAAGTCACATTGGTTCAAATATACTTGTATCTTTTTCTTTAAACTTACAAAGACTTAAGATGGAGAAAAAATGGCTATATGAAGAACTACACATGTTATATTAAAAAATAATCAATGATGAACTTGGACACTGATACTGTGATATATCAATGGAACCTATTAATAACAGCTGATACCAATTTTCTGTATGAATTTTACAAGAGATGAATCAAAGAATAGACAAGAACATTGGAAATATCCCTCACAAGACTAGAAAGAGAAGAAAAGAAAAGGGAGAAGATTACCAGCAGAGGGATCTTTCTCAGTTTAGTTTGGAAAACTTAAAAAGATGTGTTCAGTGAAGTGAAATATTTTAAGGGTGTTATTTAAGCTATAGCGAAACATTAGGGATGATTTTGGTCCAAAACTCCCTTGTTTAGCTTCACAGACAACTGTCTCTTCATCCTGCTAAAAGACCCTACAGTACGATCCATTATATACATGTAGACATGGGCGGAGCCAGATAGGGTCAAGGGGTTTCATTTAAACTCCCTTCGACGAAAAATTACATTGTTTATAGATGATTAAAATTATATTTTAATATATATATATATATATATATATATATATATATATATATTAGATGTTAAACCTCCTTAGACTTATGTGTTTACTTCATATTTTTAACCTGCTTAGTAAAAATTCTGAGCTACTGCATGTAGATGACCTTGCTCTAAGAATTATAGGCCATCAAGTTATAATATTCTCTATAGTAGAGAAGTGAGGTTATGACTGAGCTCATGGATGGATTCAAGAGTTTTGCAGATTTATAGTACAAGTACTTGCAGAGTTTCCACTGATAAATAGACATTAATCATTTCAGTTGGTTGTGGACCTGTGGTTGTTTGGATATCCATCCTACTTCAAATGCTTGCAAGAAAGGGAAAATTACACATTGGTAACTAAATACATCATATATATTATACACTCTAATAGATGGCAACCATAAAACACTGCACTTGAGAAAGCCGCAAATGCTGGTATTTATGGCATACTTAAAGATTAGGAAACAAACAACAAAAGGGTACACTTGTGTTTTCAAGAAGTAAAACTGGAACTGTACAGGCATATACAAATTAGGAGATACAATTAAAAAGCTCCATTTTTGGCTAATCTAACTTACTTAGCTTCAACCCCTGCACCATGATGACTCGGTCGGTTTTTTCTAATCAGAAGGTGATAAAGTAATCCACCTGCATTTCTAAATCTAGTGTGACCAATTTCTTGATCTTTGGTATGATTCAATCCCAATGAAAGCATTGCTCATCTACCTTATATGAGTATCATAGTGATCAAAAACATTATCCGGCACGATCAAGGGTAACTTATCTATAAACATGAATAGCCTCCTCAGATTCTCCCTTGTTATTGTTGACATGTCCACGACATCTTTGTTGTCCATGTATACCCACAGATCACCGGAGTTTACCCTTTTAAGACTATCGCGGCAGAAGGGACATGACTGTGACCTCGAACGCCTGCAATGTGTTGTATCAGATCACTCTCACTCTCTCAGTGTGAGTAGTTGTACGAGCAAAATTAGCAGTACAGAAAGGAGATAAAATGCTGAATGGACATCTTTTGCAGAGTAATAAAGTACAATGCCCTAGCATAAACGAGTGCAATAGTGACCCAAAAAAAAAGCAAGTACGTGACCACCAGCAAGAGCTACTATTCTACCCAAAGAGGCCCTTTAACGGAAAAATGGTACTACTAAGTTTCATATATCGCTTGCCACAAGAACTTGATAATTTCAAATACTAAAAAGGAGATTGCTACAGCTTAGAATCAATTTAACATACTCAGAACGCAGAAATTCGCCACAGTGCTTTTCCCTTTCTTCCCTCTTAATAATTTCCCATTAGGTTCTAAGAAGCAACGGTAAAGTTGAAGGGGAACCTTGGAGCAACAGTAAAGTTGTCTCCATGTGACCTATAGGTCACGGTTCAAGCCGTGGAAGCAGCCACTAATGCTTCCATTAGGATAGACTCTCTACATCACACCCCTTGAAGTGCGGCCACCTTCCCCGGACCCTGCTAATGTAAGATGCTTTGTGCACTGGGCTGCCCAATGTTGTAAGACGCAATTCCCTAACTTTGGTGCCAGAATATAGTATTCCCCTGTTTCATTTCATAAAGCTGAATAAGATATAGCAGGACCGTATTTACTTCACCCCAAGATAACTGAATGGTGGAGTAACTTATATCCAGCAGTAAGTTTATGCCTCCTCTTGTGCTTTAGAGGACCATGGGAAACCTGTTATCTCACTTTTCCTAAGAAACATCCCCCATGGATAGGCAGCAACCTAGGTCTGTAGAGATATCTTTACCTAATATAATTGACAACTCCAAATGCCGTTAAATGGGAAGAAACATATTTACATGGACTAGGAAACTAGCTCTAGCTGCAACGTTTGTGTAAATAGCCCCTGCAATCTGCAGAATAGCAGGACATCTAGGTGTCTGCAGGATCTCTACATTGTACAACAATCTGTCATCATCAAGCAAAAGAACTTGTAGGCTCAGTTAGGAAGTGCAGGTCTGCCTCTTCGCATTTAATTCACCAATTTTTCATTTGACTATTTATTAGTGACGCTCTCCATGCCACCCGCGCGCACGGGGACATTCTCATAAAACATCTCGGGTCAGCATGTTCAAAAGAAGACACTGAAATCCAGTGCTGCGGCGATAGGAAAGAGCACAGATGCACTCCAGCTTCTCAGACAATGCAGCTACTGATTAGCAGGAAAAATCACACTCTGGCTGCAACATTGGAACATGTTTCCCCAAAACAGATAGTTAAGATGATGACTGCTAGTTTTATATAGAGCTTAACACTGATAATACTCTCACTCAATAAACTGAAGTAACATTTAAAATTTAAGATAGTGCACTTCCCCTGCACATGAGCACCGCATCATAATGACACGAAAACAATAAAAAAGAATATGAGCACACAAAGCAGATCAGCCTAGGCTATATAGCTATATCACTTAAAGTAGCTCCCTTTTACCATGTTCTTCTCAACTACGCCATAATACACAGAAGGAAACTGCTACCCATCTGAAGCATTTATCATAATTTATTAAAAATTGCCATGTTAGTGGATTTTTAAATATATTTACTAAGTTCATGGTCAGTGAATGGTATTACATAACATTTCACTATGACAAATTACCAAATGCCAACCATCCAAAAGGAGGGGGAGATACAGATGGAGGCATTTGCCTAAGCATGTCATCTCTATAATGAATTGCAAAAACTAAGGTACAAAAGAAACGGCTTATTAAAAAGACCTTTTTTATCATTAAAGTTATGTGGCTAACATGCAAACAAGAAAGTAAATACTGACCTAACCCTTTAACAACCCAGATCTAGCTATTAACTTGTTCCTTCCCTAGCCGTCTTTGAAATAGCTGGCCTGATAAATATAGAAAGAAAGCCACAGACTACCTAATAGAGGGACCACACACCTCACACCAGGAAGCACTTGACGGCTGTTATGTAAAACATCTAAGTGTATTCATATAGAAGGGGGTTAGAAAGAGTACAAATGAAATGTGGGATGGCGTAGGATGGGAGAGTTAACGTCTTAAGAAGTGACTCAAAATTTACCAGGGCCACCGATGATAGAGAACTGACTATGAAATCTATTAGTTAAACTTAACATACAGCTTCTATCTCACACAAACTGCACATAAAACATACCATTCACGATAGCATTTCAAGCAAAGGGCGTGATTGCATTTGGGAAGGACAATTTTGCTGTTCATTTCCATGCAGATTCCACATTCGTCTTCCCTTTCAATATCCGAATCAGAAGATTGTCTGTAATCCTCATCATCCCTTCTCCTGTATCTCTCCTGGCAAACTGCTTTTTGCTTTTTGTCTTCTGAATCCGTAACACCTCTTTCAAGTTGAAGTAAGGATGGATAAATAACAGCTGCACAAGATTAATGATGATTAGCAACCATTATTCAGTATAGCTGATATATCTTAATAGTTTACATGAATGTAAAAATGAAGGAAAATGTAGAAACTCACCATAGAACTCCCTAATGCTTGCTTTCCTTTCATGAACTGACATGGTTGTGGTGCCATCAACATAAACCTAGAGCCAGAAAAAGCAAAAATGATCCAATGCCACAGTTATTGCAACATGAAAAACAGCTTGAAATAGAGGGGATTGGCAATGCATGAACATGAACGATCCAAACCTTGTAAATAAGAATTCTCAACAATCCAAGGGCACCAGCAAGGTGGCAATCAGTCCACTGCACTAAGAAAAGGAACAGGTGCGCTGCTGGACTGTAGGACATTCTCATCTGTAGGCAAGCTCCATCATATTCTCTGGGAAAGTCAGAGGCCCTGCACCCAAATTCCCAACAATCATATTCCATTACCAGGTCCAGACAAACATGTTCACCATACAGAACAAAGAGAAGTCATCAAACAAACCTAACTGAATTGCAAAAGCCACCAAGTAAAGGAGGGGGGTGGGAAAAGAAAAAAGGAACAGTAGAAATGAGGAATACAGAATGGACAATGCAACAATTTATTACTTCCTTTTATGATTGCTCAGCTATGTAACCACATTGCAACAAATTGATTTTCAAGGAAGGGGACACCATTACAAAAATAAGCATCTCTAGCCCACACTCCCCCAAAAAATAAAAGAACCCCTAGAGTGGGAAACAATCACCTTACAGCAAGTACCTAAATGGATATAGTCAAGATGAAGGCAGGCCTTGGAATCATAAACAAAGGCTACTTAATCATAATATTAGAGCTTAGACGCTTTTACAAGCTAAGCATCAGATAAGCATTAAAAATGACACCTTTATAACATCAGATTAACATTAAAAATGATGACTTTATCTCCGTTTGAAGCAATCAGAGAAGCGAACTTGAAACAAACACTGAAAACAACCTTCTTCAAAAGCACCACAGTTCTAAAATAAACACAGAGAAAACAAAAAGGAAAAGGCAAAAACAGTGTAACCACAAAAATTTCATTGCTATAAAGAACATACTAGAAACAAAGAAAAAAGAAAAAAAACTCAAAAGAATGTTAGAAATGAAAATCAAAAAAGCAGAAAATCATGAAGCTTCAGAATTTTTAGCAAGAAACAAAAACCCATATCAGAAAAATCATCCAGAAAACAAAAACAACAAACAAAGACGAAAAGAAAAACCATAGGCAAAAATAAAAAAGCAGACTTAAAATTCGAAAATGGCCTGGAACCAAAAAATCCCAAGTGAAAAAAAAAACTCGAACAAAAGGGTCTTACAGAGATGACAGTTAAACTCCAGAAAACAACAACAAAGGTTCAGTCCCAAGCAGCAATAGATAAACAAGATCAAGAAAAAGAATGATGTAAAAAAGTTAAGGATGTTAATGAAGAAGTTGACTCACAGAGTATTAGCATGCTGAATATCAGCTTCAAGAACTTTAAGAGAGTCCTTAAAGGACTTTCGCATTGGCCCTCCAATTCCAATTCCTCCCCTATTCATATCTTCTAAATCTCCCCTTCTCTTTCGCTCTTTTCTATAACCACCAAAAAATAAACCGAATTTTACTCACAAGCAAACATTCCTTACCATCACAAACCCTTTTTTTTCTCAAATCAAAATCTGTTTGATTCTCTTGGAACAATTTTCCCCAAATTTTGATGACTCTGTTTCTTCTTCTATTCTCTTCTCTGCTCTGCTTCTTTTACTGTACAGCGGAAGAAAGAGAAAAAAAATGGAGGATTTGTTATCACTAGACACGTGGACTTAAGCTTATGACACCCAAAGTGGATTCAAAAGTAATAATACTAATATACTTGGGATAAATTTGGAATTGAAATGTGTCAAAATTAATGGACCACTAAACTCGCACATCACTTTAAATTCCGCGAAACGATCCGAGTGATGTTTTTAGATTTTAATTATTCTCTTTCATATTAATTGAATTTATTAAGTAATATTTATTTATTAAAAAAATATTTAAAGTTAAAATTTAAATTATATTTTTTTATTTAATTAATCTCATAAAAAGATTAAACTTAAAATCATAAATATGAATTCTTTATTAGAGTATAACTTTATAAATAGTGTAGTTTAATTTCTAAAAAATTATAAAACTTTGTTAATGAAAAAGTTAAACATGAAAAAAAAAAATTAAAATTTTTAAATAATTTAATTATTTTAAAAAAAAAAAAAAATTAATTAATATAAAATAGATGGAATATTATTTTATTTTATTGAAGATGGTAAATTTAGTACAAACTGACATGAAAGTATAGTGCAAACAGGTTTTTGAGTCAGTTTCAGTTTGTTTTTTTATTATTATATGATGATAAATTCTTCTATTTCTCTATCTTTATTATTTATTATCTGGCTTTTTTCACTTATTTTTTTATTTTTTGTTTTTGTTTGGCTAGTTTTGTTTTGTCTGCCACTTTTTCCTTTTCTTTCGGTTGCTTTTCCTCCACGCACCGATGACGGCTACCCCACATCTTTCTTCACTTTTGTCCTTTCTATACCTATTATTTACTTGTCTTGCCACTCACTTTCTCTTTTTTGCCCTTTTACCGAATTTGGACGGCCTCATAATTCAATTATTTTCTTTTTCCGGTATTAATTATCTTTTTTCTTTAAATGAAAAGTAATTATCTTAATTTGACCTTATCTTAATTTATAATCCCTCCATCTCATATAGTATAATCACGGGATTCCAGCGCAAACTTCAATGCAAGTGCTTCAATTTAAATAAAATGAAAATGAAAAAGAAAGAGGTTAATTCAACATAAAAATTAAAAATTTAATGTGAATCCAAATTAACCATGACTTAATTACAACGCGTAACTGTTACCTTTTGTCTTTAAAATATTTGAATAGTTTTAACTTAAAATATACTATCTCCGTCTCATATTAGATAGACATCTTATTAAAAATATTTATCTCATATTACTTGATCATTTACTAAATCAATATAGAATTAATTAATTTTTTTTCTATTTTACTTCTAGGCATTTTGAATGTAAACAAATTTTAATACTAGTTATTTATATACTCTATGTATATTGCATTGATATAAACAAAGGACAAAATGGTAAAGTCTTTCAATGTTTTAACAATTTCTTAATCACCGTATAAAGTTGAAAGTTCTCACCTAATATGGGACGAAGGTAGTAACATTTTCAATTAGCATCAATCTTGAATCTTAGAACCATAGTCCATCCTTACTTGTTTTTTTTCATTTGATATTTAATATTTACAGTGATATTTAATTAATTCGAATTTACTCCACACAGAACCTAATTCTAGGAAAACCATTTTCTATTAAAAGAATTTGCACACGCAATCTCCTACAGAGTAAAGGTCTAGTAGATTATTTTATTTCAGGATTCACTGCGGAAGAGAAGGACTCGAACTTGAAACCTGAACAACCACGGGTACAGTAATATTGTCCGAAAAAAACATTTACAGAAACAACAAGTTAATGATTATTTAACGCGATCAATTACTAATTTGTGATCTCAAGCATTTTGATGAGATAATCCATGATCAAAATGACCTAGTTATTTTAATGATTCAACCTTGTTGGCTTTTGATTGAAAGTAGGTAAAACAATTAGATTAATAAAATAATTATATAGGATGGATTTATTATTATTTACAAAAGGGTGATGATTGTTTAAATTAAATTTACAAGTGTCAAGCATCAACATATAATTCTAATTCATCATGACCAAATCCTTACCAAACTTAATCAATTAGTAATTTTAATATATTTCTTCATCATTCAAAGTGCAGAATTACATAATTCTGTGTTGGGCGATATTCCATCATTGCAATATTTCTTTTATGATAAAAAGGTAAGTTTTCGATGATAAAGGTATCAGTGATATTAGTTGCTTTTAAAAAAAAATAAAAAAAAATAATCTCAGAGTGCTTTGATTATTTTTACTCTTATTTTAAAAAAATTGCCTTCAAAGTTTTACTTTTACAGAAGCACTTCAGTAAGTGTTTTTCCTTTTCTTTTCTGAAAGTGGAATAAAGAAATTTTCTAGATGTTTTTCAAAATTTTAGGTTCAAAATTTAAACATAAAGTTTATTGCTTTTTTCACCTTAACATTTTTACCAATAGTTTTTTTTTCTCCTTTTCTTTTATTGTTTCTTTTAAAAAAAATGGCATACTTTTAAATTTAAAAATAATTAACATTAAACTTCTCATTTACTCTTGATGGAAAGTCATTATAACTTCAAAACAGTCAATTTATTTAAAATCACAAATTTTAAAAAAAAATTAACTATACAAATTCTATGACATGCTTCATATTACAAATTTCACAAAAAAAAATTAAATTATATTACATAAATTGAAATAGAGAGAATATGAAAAAATCAAATATTGTTCCATATATCCCAAGAAATAAAGGAGGTCCCCTCAACACATTTTGAGAAGTTGGGATCCATTTTTTTGTATCCCCAAAAATATTGCAAATTGCACTTGCACCTACATATTTTTCTCCTATAAACCGGACACAAAAAGATTGGAACAGCGTAAAACTAGCCATTCTGTTATGAGTTACTTCCTCTGTTCCTATTTACATGTTATCATTTTAGATTTTATCCTTCTTAAAAAATTAAATAAATTTATTATTGTGTTCTTATTTAGTGTTTTCTTAAAGTTAATTTTTTAATAAATGAACATAAATTAATTTAGTTTGTTAATTAAATTGGCCCATGAACATGAATCAATCATTTAGTTTTCTTATGTTGCTCAAATTCATATTTGCAAAGCTAATAACTTTTAAGGGTAAAATAAGAAGAATAGTGTTATTTATGTATTGATTTTGTGAAATGAAAAGTATTAAGGAACATATATTTTTAGTAAGAGCAACATATAAATTGGAATGGAGGGAGTATCTAAGCAAAAAATATGTTTGGTTTCATTATGTGTGACATATTTTCATTTTAGTCTATTAAAGAAAAACATATAAATTGAAACGGAGGAAGAATCTAAGAAAAAAAAGTAAAAATTACTTAACTACACACTCTTTTTTAAAATATTTTTTTATTTTTCCTACCGTTTTAAAAAATATCAAAAATCTTATCTTTTGCTCCCTCATTCTCTTTTTCGGATACATCAATTCGAAATTCAATATCTATGATTTTTCTTCTTTTTTTAACGCCACAAATCTCTCCACAGTTACATCAATTAATCTATTTTTGAATTTCAAATATTCTCTTTTCAATTAATGATTTCAAATTATTTAAGATGTAGATCTCTTTCTATCAGTTCAATTTTTTTATTAATTTTTTTTAGGTTTTTCATCTTAAAAAATTGTTGATACATATTGCGTGGTAGTCGCTATGTATCAAACGCATTTAATATAAATTCGAATTTATGTATCATGCCAATAAAATTAGTGCATGGTACTTTACTATTTATGTAAATCATTTTGTTTGAGAAATACTGTATTTTCTAAAAGATACATTAGACATGTAATTTTTTCAGTAACATATTTTTTGTGTGTGATACATAACACAATAGTGAGTTGATATGTATATGATACATGTAATAAAATTTAAAAAATATTGAATTTGCTATATATTATGTATCATGTACGTATCAATTAATTTGACACACAATATTTTAACTATAGAACATTACGGTTTATGTATCAAGTATATTTATTGGGTAATGTGCCCAGACACATAACCTTCTAATTTGAATAAGTCTGAACAAAAATTAAAGACTCCAGACACACAACAACAACCATACATGATAGATTACACAATTTATAATAATTATGTATTAGATAAATAATTAAAGGCACGAGACACACAAGTTTAGATATGAAAATAGGCCAGAACTCATATGTATCAAAAAAGATTAACAACAAAAAAAAATATCAATCAGTTTCTCTATCAATGTTGTGTCATATACATAACTATGAATATGATACAAACTGATATTGTTATAAAAATATTAGAATTTATGTATCAAACAATAACTTTTGATAATGTCTACAGATACATAACTTTTTAATTAAATAAGGGTGGGTGTATGTATCTCATAATAGTTATGTATTTGATACAAAACTATGAACAATATACATGTGATTTTTTTTCTTCAATAAATTAATGTTATGTATCAAAACTAATATTCGAACACGATACATTGTGCATAGAAAAATATAATGTATTATAATATTGAAAAAAAGCATTATACATTAATTTAAGAAACAAAAATAACTAGATACATTAAAAATCTGAACCATTATGTATCACAAAAAAAATGAACAACAAAAAATTAAAAATAATAATCAACAATCTGATAAGCTGAAAGCAAAAAAGAATAATGAAGAAATCATTCTACACTTTCTCATTTGCTCTTAATTAACTCCTGTAACTTTTCTTCACTTTCAACAATGGAGTTATCCATGAATCTCGACCCAAAGTCCTTACCGAAGCCAACAACAACTCGACCTTCTCCTCCATTTTTTGGGTGTTCGATTTTAAAGTAAAAGAGACATCCTTCTTCGACTGATTGAATGATCACAATATTAAAAGATAGAGTATCATCCATATGTATCAGGAATTGATAGATGAAAAAACTAAAATAAAATTAAAAAAAATATTGATAATTGATGAACCGGAAAGAAAAAAATGGATGATGAAGAAGAAAATTTGTTACAATTTGAAATAAATTGGGTGAAGAAAATTGAAATTTGAATTGTTTGAAATAGTTACTATTTTGGGAGAGATTGATATTAATTTACTTTGCGTGATTTATGAAACTGACATTTAATTTGATATCTTTTCCCTTTTTAGCGCAACAGTAAATAAGGTAATGTATTAACGAGTTATGTATCGGACAATATAGTGATGTATCCGAAATATATCAATTTTAAGGGATTTTTGTAATTTAAAAAAGAGTAAGAATAAAATGTAATCAACTCTTAATACTGTGTGATTTAGGTAAGTTATACAAAAAAATAATGTTTGGTTTCATTATGTGTGACATTTTCATTTTAGTCTATTAAAGAAGATAGTAATATATTTTTCCTTTTTTTATGTTACATATATTTTTGTTCATTTGATAACATGAACAATTAGGGAGTCCGCGATATTATTTGGAGAAATTTTTTTCACCACACGTTTGTTAAAAAAAATTAAATTAATATGAAATGAAGGAAGTATTATTTTAAAATTTTATTATAAAAATTTTGGCATAATATATAAATATGTCTTTTAACTTGATTTCATTTCGTATTTTTGCTCTTCAATTTGGAGTGCACACAATTAGATACACACGTCATACTTGATAATTCTCGTGAGTACATTCGAACTGATTTGTTTATATCACCTAGAATATATGTGTCTACTTATTTAATTTTATGTAAATTTAAGTATTTACTTGTCCACATTCAAAATTAAAGGATATATATATTAATCGAGGTCGAATTATATCATGGCAATTGTTATTAAAATTTTGAGAAATTCAACAGATAAACATGTCTAATTGTGGTGCTAAAGTCTTCTAGAATTATAACAGGTCAAATTATATCATGCCAATGGTTGGTAAAGAGAATTTAAAATTAACTTATCGGTACTAAATCTAATAGTGGTGCTAAAGTCTTCTAGAATATTCATATTTTTAACTTTCTTAGAAATTTTATAGTATCATTTTTCCAAACTTCATTTTTCTGTAATTTAAATATGTCTGCCCTTTTTCTAACATTTTTTTCCAAACGATAATATTATACAATCGTTTGGTTGGGACGAAGTTATATTTAAATTAATTATCCTAAGATAAGTTATTTCGATATAAGTTATTTCATCATATAGATTAGAGAACTTATCCCATCACTAAGAAGTCGTTGGTGTAAAATATATGGTATAATAATACCAGGGATAAAATGCAGGACTATTTCATCCTGAGTTTAGTTGGAGGTATTAGACAGTCCTAAAATTATTTATCTCATCATTTATACATTAGTGATAAGATAAATATTTTATATACATGATGAAATAACTTATCGCGGAATAATTTATTCCGGAATAATTAATTTCGAGATAACTTATTTTCAACCAGACGACCCCTTAAGATATAAATGGTGGATAAATAATCACATGACTATCTAATGCTTTCAACCAAACACAAGATAAAATAAGGTAAAGAATCATCAGTTACAATCCAATTGACGAATCCGTTGGATTTAACTTTTGCAAAAAAAAAAAAAAAACCTCAAATTTATTATCAAGAAATTCTTGGGTCTCAGAACAACGTAAATCGTGATCTCTATGTTTTTTTTTCTAAAAAAAATTTATTACTGCTCAAAAATGAACCATCATAAATACCACCAATGGGAATTTTTTTAGCTTTTTTCCTTTTATCCTTTTGATATAAGAAATATCATGTTCGATTAATCGGTATTTATATAAGAAGGGCCACACTAAAAAGGGAAAGATATTTTTATATTCTTAGCTCTTAAAAAAAAAAAAAAAAAACTCCAGTAGGGTGTGTTTGGGTTTGGGTGGTTTTTTTTTTTTTCTTGGGTGGGGGTTGGGGCGTGGGGAAGGGGGCCTTTGCCCCATTTTTATTTGCCTTTAATTTTTATCTCTTCAACCATTTTTAGATCGTAATATTTCATTCGTTCGCTCTTGAAAATGTGTATGTCCTACTAAGCATAAATTCAATTTTTAAGAATAAAAATCAAAGATCAATTCGTTTCAAAATTAAATCGTGCAATTAAATACCCTTTTTTATCTTATTTTTTATTCGATATTTAATATTTATTTTTAGGTTCGATTCATCCGAATTCACAATAGAAAATATCGCTTCAACTGTAAAGCATTTTTACCTAAGTTTTTTTTTTATAACCTAAATGAATGCACCGGAAAATTGTGAATGAATTGATTACTTGGATGATGAAAGATAGGAAAAAGATATTATAAATGGTGGGTCATTATCATATATAGAGATAATGAAGCTTAATGATATGGGAATATATATTGTGGGGTTTGATGTCAATATCAACAGGCAAACATATGATATATAAAAAACATTATCTTTTTATCTTTCAATATCACTATCCCACAAACACTATGCAATCAAATTAAGATAAGGACATAGATGCAATTGTCTATTTCTTGAAATATAACATCATACAACTGTTGTATGATAACTATTTTATTACAATCCACTTCCAATAAGTTTTACTTTTTTTTCTTTTTGGAATTTTCCTTAGTTAGTTGTTTCCAATAAAACAATTGGAAGCTATTGTCCTCCTGTTTTGCACCATTTTAATTTGGTGCAGCAATTCAAGAGTGATACTAGTAGTTGGAATTTAAATATAAATTGACTATTTGGGGATTTATCTTTCAAACCAAAAAAGAAGAAAAAAAATGAATTCTCAATGTTACACAATTCATTTTCCTATTTGATTAAGGTATTTCTAGTTTAAGAATCTCTCAATATTTTAATTTGATTTCTTTAAGGTTGAGCATATTGAAATTATACCATGTTTGGTTGGAAGATGGTGTAAAAACTAGGGTCGTTTAGCAGCTAGTTAGAGTTATACAAATATTAATAATATATAAATTAGTTATGAGAGAATTTATACATTATTTTATACAGGTATTAATTATTCATATAGTAGTTATTTCACCTTTTATTGTATATAAAATTGTACATAATTTCCCTCACAACTTATACATATATTAGTTGGCGGGTTCTAAATTTCAAACCAAGACCATATTAGTTTTATACATAAATAATTTACCTTTAAACCAGCTACCAGATGACCCTTAAAAACTTGTCCACACTGAGTGTTTACAATAAACCATTGGAGTCATGACATATGTTTGAACATCAACTTTCTTTCACTCATCCACATTCAATTTATGTTATTTTCACCTTATTATAATTTGATGTAAATATTCCGTACAGATATATTTTTTTTAATCAAAAGATGGGTTTAGGTGGAAGGAAAGATATAAGGGGATTAGTTGAAGCATTAAAATAGAATTAGGTATTTATAGGTGAAGAAGTGAAATAGGTTTTTTATTTTGCTTTTATAATTTTGAAAAGATTTAAAAGAGCCAAATAGTACTGAGTGAAAATAGCAAAAGTAGATATTCCTTCATTGGTTACATAAAGGTAAAAAGATATATTAAAACAACTAAAATTAATATAATATTTTTTTACAGAGTTAATGTATACGGGGGCGGAGCCGCACACGATTGACATCCCTTCATCGGAAAAATTATACTTTTTAGCTAAGTAAAATTATTTTTTTATATATATATATTACATATTGACTTCTTCGTGATTGTACATCTTTAAATTTTAACATTTCTTAATTAAAATTTTGAATCTGCCACTAAATATATATAATACAATTTCGAAAAAAGAAACCTTTAATTGTGATACTATATTGGTTAATGTGATTTGAAGATTTGCGGAAAATTGAAGAGGTAATCATACAAACAGTGAAAGGGCATGGGTATGGCTAGCTCAAAAAATTGACATTTTGGTCCTTTTTGATTTTTACCAATCAAAATCCAACGCCTAGAAAAGTTACATAAGTGTCCAAAAGGAACAATCAAAATTATTCTAGAAATAAAAAGATCAATTCAAGATTTCAATTATATACGTTTTCAATGGGCCAATCCAGTTGTCATAAAATAATAGTAATTTTAATTATGGTGCCATTATCCATGGGGTTCCTAGTTAAGTAGGTAACATTCAGCAGAACCCAACAACAAAAAAATAAATGACATTTACAATTGTACATTGACGTTTGCAAAATTCTTTAGATGATCAAGAACGGTGGTTGAATTAATGCAACAGGTGATATCCTTATGAAATATCAAGAATTGGTTCACTTTGTTGATATTTTTTCAGTTGAGTTCGTTACAACGGACTTATCTAGTATAGTTTATATTTTTTAAGTGTATACCCAAAGTGCAACATCATGTCGATCAGTATGACTTGCTCTACAAGCAAGCTAGATCAAATATAGTATTAATGAGATAGTGCACCTACATGAGATACTAGCATCTATGTGTGGTTTACATTTTGATTTTAATTGGTGTGACCAACCCACAAAACGAATATTTTGAAAATTAAAAGAGGCTAAGTGACTCTCGAAAACATTGATGCCTCACGTTAAGAAAAATGACATAAATAAAATCATTATTTGATTTTCATTATTTGCTAATTGATAATTTCTAGTCAATGTGTCGCAAGTGACTTCTCGAAGAATAAGTTCCGATTGCTCTTGTTGATACAGTTTCATATTTTTAGACAGTTTCGTATTTTACTGATCCCATTTTACCTTTTCTTCTTCTCTACCATTCAAGAGATTCAACAAATTAATATAGTACTAAATTTAATGAGTTAAACTAAAATTAAAAAAAAATAAAATATGTTTTATAAGATAACTATTTGCTTTAAAATCGAAAATGAATTTGATACAATTCACTAAAATTTAAGAAATGATCAAATTGAATTTTTTTTTAATTTAAAACAATAAAAATTCAACGTCAGAATATGGCTTTCAAATTTAGTTTTGTATTAGTTGATGCTGCCAAAGAAATTGACAACATCATACTCAAAAAAAAGAAGAAACTCATAGAATGACGAAGACGAAAAAACTCATAGAATGACAAAGACAAATGAAGTTTTTGCGCATTTTCGTTAATCCATGAACAGATTGGCACTGTGATTGCTTCATATAGTATTAATATTAGCCTCAAGCTAGTCCAGCACGGAAAATTCAAGGGACAACCACCTTTGACGTATTTATGGGCCTTTATATTTTATCAAAAACTATTGGACAGCGGCCTTGACTAATTGGGCCTTTCTACAAAGCCCGTGTGTCTTGGGTTCTCCCATAGGCTCCCTAGTGGGTATGACACCGTTATTTTGGGATAGCTAGTGATATAAAAACGGTTTGGATTGACTTATTTTATATTGTTTCTAAGTATTTTTATAGTATTTGGGTAAAATTAAAAAATATTTTTAAGCATTTATTTTTAAATTAAAATAAAAGAATAAGTCATGAGTTAGAAATCCTAACTTATGAAGCCAAAAGCAGTAAGCAAATCTAAACAGGCTCATATACCTTTTGAACATCTAGTTTATTAAACATGACCGAAATATACAATACATAATATATTCGGTTGTATGTGATATGTATATGTTGTATATATATATGTGTATAATAATTTAAAATATACGCTTATACACAATGTATATATACATATATATGTTATATTTATAGATATGTATATCATATGTACATATATTAGTATAAAATATACAATGTGTACATATTAGGTTGTAATTCATCCAAAAAAAAATTCAATGCTACTTCTTGCACGCCTCATAAGGCGAAATGAAACATATTTTATTCCTTCAATGTCTTTCATCCGAATTCACATTAAAAAAAAAATATTTTGTAATAAAAGATTTCTTATTAAAAATTTTCAAAATTTGAAATCTAAAATTTTAATCAAAAATGAAAATATAGTTTACTTTTCACCATAACCTAGGAGAGATTTAGTTTTTAAGGTGGAGATAAAGGAAAATTAATTGATTAAGAGAGTGTATTTTGGTAGACATAAATGTAATGTAAAAAATTGATTTGATAGACACAAGTACCCCTATCCACTATCGTATTCACAAAAATGCCTTTCTGCACCAGAAACAGGGTGATGCCACCAAACTCTCAGTTCAGGTCCTTCAGCTTTCAGCTGAGAAAAAACAGAGAGATTTGATTAATTTCATAATAATCTTCAATTTAATCAATGCTAAAAAATGAATACCCTTATCACAAAAAGATTCAATCTTCAAATTTTCCCTCAAAATTTTCTCTTTCACTTTCCACAACTTTCCAAGAAAACCCCACATCACACTCATCCGTTTCCAAGAAAATTTCCTTCTACTGCCAAGACTCTAACTTTCTGCTCTGTTACAGCTTCTGAGTCATTATCTTCTGGTGGTTGGGATGACCCAAGTTTCATTGGTGATCCAATTAACCCAGGTGAGTCCAAGTCCAACCAGCTTCACAATTTTCTTAATAAACTAGGAATTAATGATAAAAAGTTTGTCTTTGTGTACCTCTTGGGGTTTGTTTGTGCTTTGGCTATTTCAAGGATGAAAGTTTCCTCAATTATAGCAATTCCTGGTTGTGTTATTGTTTTTGCACTTGGGTTTTCATTTGGGGTTTTTAATGGTGGTAAAATGAGCATAGATGGTAAGAAGAGATTACATCAAGATCAGATTTTTAAAGATTTTATCGAGAAACTAAGGAATTTGGTGGAATTTCTTAATGGATTTGATGTGGAGATTGGTAATTTGAAGAAGGGTGTTAGAAAAGGTATTGAGTATAATCAAATTACTGTGGAAGATTTGCAAAGTTTTGACAAGAGTTTGGAATCTATAAACTTTTCTGCTGTCAATGCCAGAAAGGTTATAGAAGGTTGTATTGAAAGTTTGTCATTTGAGGGCCAAGAAATGGAAAGAAATTTCAATCAAAAGTCAGGTAAGAAGAAGAAGGAGCCAGGCAAATATGGCTTTTACTTCTCTCAGATTGCTGCAGGTTTGTTTCAAACAAAGTCGGGTTCAAAGTCTAGTAAAATGAAAGAACATGGTGAGAGTGAGTTGATGGACAGAAAGATGAATGGCTCTAAGGAAGGGAATATCTTGAGTTCTGCTACTAAAGAAAGACATTTGAATTTTGATATGGATCTTGACGGCATTAGTGGCACTTCAAGGCACAGTTTTGATGATGATGCAATTAGACCAGACAGAGTGGGTGAGACATTTGGAAAGGCTAGCAGAATGAATGTAGTTTCTGATGGAAATTTGAATTCTACTGAGATGGATAGTAACACTGTTAAATCAGTTTTCAACAGAGAAGAATATAGTTATCAGACAAGCAGAGTACAATTTATGAGGAACCAACAGGTATCTCATAGAATGAGTCATCCTAGTAAATTTGAGTATTGGGCATCTGATGATGGTTTAGTTGATTCTATGGATTTTAGCATCGGTATGGAGCAAAGTAAAACTGAAGCATCTTCGTTGCATGAAAAGGAGGTGGAGAAAAGAGTAAGTAGCCATTTTGGTGGAAAAGAAAATGATGAAGACACTTACAGGCATTTTTTTGGAGAGGAGATGAGAAATTATGAAAAAGAACCCTCCATGGCTAGAGATGAGGCCGCAAATGAATTTGAATTTGGTCACTCTCCATCCTCAGCAGGTTACATAGATTTGCAATTCAATAAGTACCTTACCGAGGCTAATTTTTTAGTAAAAGAAGCAAAGGACTGTTTAAGGAGGCAAGATGGTGACAAGCATGCTGAGAACGCGTTTTACGAGTCTGCCATATTACTCTCAAAAGCTATAGATATCCG
Source organism: Solanum dulcamara (assembly GCF_947179165.1). Lineage (NCBI taxonomy): Eukaryota > Viridiplantae > Streptophyta > Magnoliopsida > Solanales > Solanaceae > Solanum > Solanum dulcamara. Next base: position 48,101,574 of record NC_077247.1, read on the forward strand.
GCCCATGAGTTTATTGGCTGTGGGACAGTTGGGAAATACTTATCTTCTTCATGGAGAACTTAAGTTAAGGATCAGCCAGGATTTGAGAGCTTTACTAACTGATGTTGTATCAGTAAATAAACGGACTAAAATACGTGATGCACTAGATGATACGGTTCCAAGGGAAGACAAAATTACATCTTATCTTGTAAATGTCTGTGAAGAGTGTGAAGAACTACTTATTAAGGCAGGAAGACAGTATAGGTTGGCCTTGTCGATTGATGGGAATGATGTGAGAGCCTTGTATAATTGGGGGATTGCTCTCTCGTTGCGTGGGCAGTTGATTGCAGACATTGGACCTGTAAGCATCTTTCTTAAGATTTCTAGGTTTAATTTCAGTAATTTTCTTTGTTCTGGTGGTTTGAACTGACTACTGTGAAATGAGATTAATATCTCATATTATGGACTAATTTCAAATAGCATTGCTTAGCAGTTTTCTTCTCTCTCTAAAGCTACTAGATTGTTTGGAAACTTTTTCTATCCCTTTCATAGTCAATGTTGTTCTGCCAAATTCCAGGGTGCTGCACGTGATGCCGACAAAGTTTTCTTGGCTGCAATTGATAAGTTTGATGCAATGATGTCCAGAGGCAATGTATATGAACCTGATGGTATGAGAAATAACTATTCTTCTATACTGTAGTTTAATGTCTTTTATGTGTACTAATCCATGGTGTCTTTCCTTTTTTTTCTTTGTATTTTAATAAGAGAAGTAGGAAGAAGTATCATACCATAACTGTTGAGAATCCTGGGCTTATAATCATTCCAGCAATGACCATTGTTTAACTCTTTTCTTCTTCTTCTTCCTCTCTTTTGCGGTGGAGCTACAAGAAATCTATTAACAATAATAAAGGAGCTTTCCCGCCCACTTCTTTCGTCGTAAGTTATGTTTTGATTATTAACTAATGAAAGGAGAAAGTTGGTGTCATCTCGAGGCCAGCTGCTTTGCTAAAAGCTGAACTGGTAAAACTGATGTGTTATCTTTGGTGAACTTGAAGTTGGAGAATTACAAATGAACTAGGATGAGCGTGTGGAAAGCAAATATCAAACCCCCTCCCCCCTCCTCGCATGTATGCTGCTCGTTGTTTTTATGATAAAAGTATTGAGCTGATCATTATGTAGCTAGACTTTAATGGATGACTAGCATCAGCATCATTAATATGGAGTTATTTTGCAAAGGAGAAGGATTACTTAACATGTGGACTTACGACAAATTTTCTTTGTACAGCTCTTTTCAGATGGGCCACAGCATTGCAGCATAGATCTCGCTTACGACCTAGAACAAGTAGAGAGAAGGTGAAGTTATTGCAGCAGGCTCAGAGGTTATATAAAGATGCCCTTCATATGGACTCCGATAACCTTCAAGCGCAAAAGGCCTTGTCATCCTGCATATCTGAGCTCAAGTACTGGTATAGATAGTCATACGATGAATTTTATATCCTTCTTTTTCACCATTTGATAGTATCAAGCCCTTGCATAAGCCAAGCTTACAGATTTATAAGTACCATGTGGTTGAAATAATAAGCAGGAGCTTACTTAATACAAATTTGTCGTTCATCTGTCAAATATTAGACAAAATCAAAAATAAACTCAAGCTACATTGTCTTGATTACTACAAGAGTCAATTCCTCTACCTGCTCTATTTAGTCTTTACTTTTTGTCATATATATATATATATGTATCAGCCTTTTAAGTCAGTTTATATCTGCTAATGACAACTACTAGCTTCAGTTTTAAGGTGTATTCTACATATTTTAGTAGTTTCATTAGCAGCTGTAATTACACGGTTTTGTGGCAATTCTTTCGGATTTTGCATAATTGTTTTCACTTGTCTTTAATTTCAGTTTTTATTACTAACATAGCTAGCGGTATCATGAAAAGTTAGTACTTACTAAAATTGGGAATCAAAACTAACTCATGGTTACATATGGTCGAGGAATCCAATCAAATTGGGAACTTGTAGTATTTTGTTACGGATTTCCTTAGTAAAGCCAACAAACATGACACACACACAGAGTCCTGAAAACATGTCTTTTGGTTTTGGTTGTCACTTGCTGGTGTTTGTTATAAAAAGCTGGCATTAAGCACTTGTATTGTATGCCTTATTTTCCAAAATACAATGTAACTGACACTGGAATTATTCGGTGACTTGACATCATTCATAACATGCTAAAGGTGGTGATTTTCGTCTGTTTTTTGTCATTTTAATTTTTTTTATAGTGGCTGCATCCAAGCTAGTTGAGATACACCTCAACAATTGCCCAGGGTACTTGGTATCTCCTATCAGCTCGACTGTCTACGCAGAAAAATATTGCTAGTTTCTGGATAATTGGTTGAAAAAATATAGTCCACACAAAGTTTAGATTTTTTTTCTTATAATACACATTCACATCGAGCAAAAAGTCAAACGATAAATACTGAGATTTTCTCCCAAAAAAAAAAGAAAAAGAAAAAAGAGATAGATACTTGATAGTAGTTCAAACAAAATGTTTCCAATCACCACCAATAAATCTTCTGTTCATTCAAGAAAAATTTATGCATAGTCCATTTTTCAAAAAAACAATAAAATTAACACAATAAATATGGCATTTAATTGTGTGTTATTGCTTTGATGTATTATTCTCCCTTTCTGGTTTACGCTTCGCATTAGCAATACTCCTGAAAACTTCCAGAATTCCTTTAAATGTTACAACTCCGATCAAATTATGTTCCGCATCCATGACCCAAATGGAATTAGCACGATGTGCAAGAGCTTGAATCATTACAGCTACCAATGAACTCCACGGATAACAAGTAATCGCCTCAGATCTTCTTGCTGAAGAATATCGTCCTAGCACAGTAACTTTGCTTGAGGCTGATTCATCATCTGATGAACAACTCGAAGCAGAAGATGATGATGAAGACAGTGAAAATTCTTCATCTATTAGTTCCACCATTGCCCCAAGTTTCTTATCTTGTAACCTCATCTTGACCAACTCGATCAAGTCCTCTGGAGGACCACCGTAATCAATATAAGTCATGAGATCACCAGCTGAAAGTGTCGCGATTGCTGCTGCAACGGTCTCATCACAATAGGCCAGAGTGAAGGGAGAGATTTCACCAATCAATCGGTTGTCTTCATCAACAACTGCAACTGAGCTCTGCTCAATGTACGCTCGAATAATGGTATCCAAGGAAGAAATTGCTGGGTCATGGTAGCTAACAGTCATCATGTCGTGATTAATGATGTTGAGTGATTCAATTGAAAAAGTGGGCATAGGAGAGAAGACTCCAATGGAGTTCAAAAGGAACCGGACAATGTCTTCCTGCATGAGCCAGCAGTATTCAACTCCGTTATGATTTGTGGGCCTCAGAGATGATGCTTTACTCAAAAGTTTTTTCCTCGAAGGTGTGCTGCTGTAGTTTTGAATTGGTATAACCAGATTCTGGGCGCCTTCAAGAATGTAATCTATTGCTTCCAGCAAGCTGAACAACAAAAGATAAGACATATGAGAACTCTGCCAATAACATCAAGCAATCAATCTTCAAGTAAATCATACGAAGTATGCTTAGTGCCCTAGAATCACTACATCTCTCTTGATCTCATTTATTATAGCTTATTGGGTTCACAGTTAAGACACATAAGTCATAACAAACACAAAACAAATGAGATCGCATCGATGACTTAGTGTTAGGGCCAGCCAATATTATCAACAACAAAATAGAGCAGATCTAGCTAGCATTTGGCCATGGTTTGCCAAATATTTTTGGCCAAGTCACTTTTGGATGAAGTTTCAATTGAATGAGCTCCACAAAGTAGAAAGCTAAATCAGAAAAGGGAAAAATTAACTGATGAAAAAAGTTAGGATCTTGAGTACAAAAAAAGGGTTTTTTTCCCTTTTCAGCATATTCTTTAGCACTATCTCCACACATTATCTTAAAATAGTACTAAATTCATTCTTAATTCTCCAGGCAACAGAAATCAAAAAACAAAGGATGAAAACTATTTGTTCTTACAAAAATATGAGAATAATAATTTTAAAAACAAGATAAAATGAGCTAAAAGGAGAATTGAAGCGGTAAGCTTCAAAGAAAATGTAATTGCAAAGCTAACAACACCAATATAATTTCTAATTATAATTGAATCTGGATTCAAAAGGGGAAAATGCGAAAGAGATCTCCATAATTACCTTGAATTTGGATCCAAATGCCTGACGATGGAATTCCCTTTAGGCAAAATCTGTTTCACAGGAGTCTGAAGAGCCTTTGAAGGATCAGCCAAATTCTCTTCCTTACAGAGGAAGCAAATCACATCAACCATACAGATCTTCCCAATACAGCGGCACACAGAATCTCCTCCTTCACCTTCTTCTACAACCTTCCTGGTATGGTCACAGCTCCAAACGCTTACATGAGTCTCGCCGTATTTTTTCAACGCCGTCAACGCCTCCGATACGGTGGCTTCCGCCGGAATAGGCTTTAACGGCGGCTTACCAAGGCACAGGTCAGATACCTCCCGATTCAAAAAACTTACTGCCATGCAAATGCGAATATTCGGTGGGGGATTTTTCAAAAAATGCCGATAAAAAAGAAAAGGAGATGTCGGCCGCAGAATTCTTTTCCGGGAAAATAGGACGGAAAATTTAGTTGGAGGTGAGTTAGAAATGTGAATTTAAAGCTGAAGATAAACGAGGATTCATGTATTTATAGGCGGTGACTACAGGCCATAGCCCGTGTGAGGTGACCTCCATTCATTTTTTTTCTAAAATAAAATAAAATATTACTTCTATTTTAATTTGTTTGACTTACTTTTTTTTAATAAAACTTACATAAATTTTATTAATTTTTAAATTAATTACTTAGATAAACTCTAGTTTTTAATATTACATATTTTAATAAATTTTGATGCGTCAAAATACATTCAGATACATGTATTTGTGATACATTGAGTCTAAACTATGTGTAATTTGCTCTAGATACATTATATGCAACTGAATCCGCATATACCTGAGATATATAACAAATCTCGCTCACATCCTTCACCTCTCTCCCGTCTCGCATGCACTCTCCTATGTATCTGATATTCCTGATACATGCGAATCATACATACAAATACAAATATTTAATGTGTATCAATAATGATTCGCATGTATTTGGGATACATAACAAATCTCACTTGTCTTTCTCCCTATTTTAGTGTATCTTTCTCGATATATGATAGAAAACTATTAATTAGTGGTAAGATACGTAATATTTTAAAAATATAAGTAATAATAGTATATATAACAATGAAGTATGTCTAATTATATAGTTTCTCCTTCTTTTAGCCCGGTTCAAAGAAACTCTTTCCCTTTTAGTAACTCTTCAATTTCAAATAACTAAATAATATGTTTAGGAGCACAAGATTAATAATTATTTTAAGATATTTAACATATCTTTAATTTAATATCATAAAATTAAAAAAAATTATATATTATATTAAATTATAATAAATCAAACAAATTAAAATAGACCGTTTATTTATATATAAAATGCATCTTTTGATAAATAAAAAAAAGAAGAAGAGAGAAATAGACGGACTCTAAGAGAAGGAAGGTTCTAGTGAGATTGAAACTGATACGTCGAATTTAAATGTATTTTTTTTGTTTTTTAATCTTGTCAAATCAAACTTACTTTAAAATAAAAATTACTGTATAATTTTGGTTTTATTTAGTACGAATTGGTGTTCACTTTAAAAAAAAAAAGTAACACTTAAATTTATATAAAATTAAATATTTTAAATTTATGTAAAATTGATTACGTAAATATACACATTCTAAATAAATAGAGTATATATTATCCCTTTCGTTTCTTTTTATTTATCTTATTCTATTAGAAGGATCAATAGTATTTGCATGTATCATTCATCGTAACTTGAACTATTAACCTTCTAGTTTAATGGTAGAGGTACTCAACCACAAACAATCATCACTTGTTGTTGAATTATTAACTATTGTGACTTAAAATAAATTAAAACAAATAAAGTATTTTTTGTGGAGGGCAAATTTGTGTGAATTAGTTACTAAGTAGGAATGCTCCCTCCTACATGTGAGACTAGTTACTAAGTAGGAATGCTCCCTCCGACATGTGAGAGTTCTTTTAGAACTGGTTACGAATATGAATCAACCAGATTGTACAGTGTCAACTATTAATTCAATGAAATTCAGTAGTTTTGATTTGAATTCTATACATATATAGGGTTGGGCATAAAATACCAAAAACCAAATTACCGAATCGAATCGACTATTTCGGTATTCGATAATTCGATATTCGATACCGAAATTCATATTTTGGTATTTCGATTTCGATATTCGGTATTTATAATTATACCGTTCGATATTCGGTATTTTCCGAATACCAAAATTAAATGAGTAAATGATCAGTAGTCCAATTCTGCAGCCCATTATATTCTGTTGGGCCGAAAGGAGTATATGGCCTAAAGGAGTAAAGAAAAGGCACATTGTCAAAATATTTATGTCCAGCCCAAATCTAAAATTCCTAACCTAAGTCTTAACTCTTAAGACCTTCACAAAATCAGTTCACAGCTTCAGTTGAGACCTTCAGTCCTTCACAGCTTCAGTGCTTCACTCCTTCACAATCACAACTCTATTTCTCTCCTCGGCCCTCGCCCTTCAGTCTTTCACAGATCACAAACTCAACAGTGCAATCGAGTAGCAGCAGAGGAAACAGAGGAAACAGAGAAAAGAAGAAGAAGAGAAAAAAAATTAAAAAGAGGATCAGAGAAGAAGAAAACAATTAGAGAAGAGAACTTACCTTGAAGAGAAGTCCCAGTTGTCGAAGAGCAGCGGAAAAGAAGTCTCACTAAAGTGCATGTTTCTCGCTTTTCTCACCTTTCTCAAAAACGCACACTTTTTCTCCATGGTCATGCTTCATGGAAGAAAAGCCCTATGTGCATTTTGCTTCTGCTACTCGCTTAAAGTGCTGAAGCAACCACTTTGGATAACACTGGGACAACAAAGGGGAAAGGAAGGGAATATTGGGCAACCTTTTGTTGTGAGATAGTGTGTTTAGTAGCGGCAAAGGGGCTTGTTATTGTTGACGAATATGTTATTCATCTGTGTAAGCTCTATTTCTCTACTCGCCCTTTGTCTGTTCCTTGTTTTTTAATCTTTTTGTGGAATTGTTACACAGGTTTAGCGCAAATTCTTCTATTAGAGGTGAGCAAGATCTGTTCTTTTTTGATTTTGTTTTACATTTTCAATTTATGTCTTATAACATTTGTAATCTCTTCTATGTTTAGATGGAAGATGAAACAAGTCGAACAACTAATGTTAGTGGAAGCGCACCTTTGGCTCTTACTGAGTCTCTTGATTCAACAGCGGAAGTTGAACAACGTTCAGTGATTGTGAAGAGGAAAGCTATAGAATCAAGATCTACTGCTTGACTGCATTATGATAAGCTCATAGAAGATGGAATTAATAAAGCAAAGTGCAAGCATTGTGGTAAAGTTCTCTTAGCCGATTCAACTAAAAATGGAACAAGTGGACTGAATAAACATTTGAAAACTTGTCCTAAAAATCCAAACAAGGTTAACACTTTCAATTCCAAGTATAAACAATCAAATTTAAATTTTCCATTAGAAGATGAAATGCGTGATGGGGCAATTTGGACTTTTGATCAAGAGGTATCTCGGAGGGCTTTAGTTGAGATGTTAATCCTTGATGAGCTTCCTTTTCGTTTTGTTGAAAAGGAAGGTTTTAAGAAGTTTATGAAAAAAAACTCAACCTTTATTCCGAGTTCCCTTCCGTAGAACAGTGACTAGGGATTGTTATGTAGTTTTTGGTGAAGAGGGACAAAAGTTTATGAAGTTTTTGAAAGAAACATCACCGAGAGTTTGTCTAACCACATACACATGGACTTTTATACAGAAAATAAATTATATGTGTTTGACAATATACTTTATTGATAGTGATTGACTCTTGTATAAACGAATTTTAAACTTTCAGGTTGTTACTAGTCATGAGGGTGACGAAATGGCCCGTTGTATTAGTAAGTGTTTGCTTGATTGGAAATTGGAGAAAATAATCACTATAACTGTAGATAATGCTTCTTCTAATGATGTCATGGTGAAAGAGTTACACAAACAAATGGTTAATTGGGGATCTAACATGAAGTATGGTAACCATCTTCACGTGAAATGTATGACTCATATTTTGAATCTTATTATGCAAGATGACATGAAAAAAGTTGGTCTATCTATCAAACGTGTTAGGCAAATGGTGAAATATGTTAGACAATTTGTCGTAAGGATTAGAAAATTTGCGGAATATTGTGAATTAAAAAATATAGACAGTAAAAAGTCATTATGTTTAAATGTCTCAACCCGGTCGAATTTGACCTACTTGATGTTGGATGCCGCACAATATTTTGAGAGTGCATTTGATAGGTTTGATCTTGAAGATGATGGATTATCAACTTATCTTGTTAATCGTGTTTGTGAAGATGAAAGTGTTGCAGGTGTACTTGAAAGTGATGATTGACAAAGGGTGAGAAATATGGTAATATTTCTTAAAGATTTTATGATCTAACTGACAAGGTTTCAGGTTCACTCTACGTCACTTCTAATGGTCACTTTGAAGATATAGTTGAGCTTTACAATTATTTAAGAGAGTGTATGAAAGACAATGATCCTTCTTTGGCAAAAATGAGAGAAAAAATGAAAGAAGAGTTTGTCAAGTATTGGGGTGCTCCAGAAAAAATGAATAAAGTGTTTTTTATTGCCTCTATCTTAGATCCTCGTAACAAACTAGAGTATGTTGGCGACGCACTTGAGGATATGCTTGGAGATGAAAAGGGGAGTGAAATAAAAGATGAAATGGTAACTTACATGAAATCTATGTTTGAAGAGTATGTAGCAAAATTCTCTAATGCATCTCGACGCTCATCTTCTCTCTCTGATTTATCGGGTCAGACATCGGATTTATCTATATCTAAACACTAGCACAAAATCAAAAAAAGTGAGAAATAGGATCCAAGTGAAGAGGAACAAACAAGATGGTACAGGTTTGGGTGGTAAGTCGGAGTTGGAAAAGTATCTTAGTGAAGAACTAGAGCCGAATGATGATGACGACAATTTTGATATCTTATCATGGTGGAAAGCTCATTCTCCTAGATATAAAATTCTTTTCGAGATGGCTCATGATGTGTTGGCAATTCCAATTTCTAGTGTGGCATCGGAATGTGCCTTTAGCACCGGGGGCCGTATTCTTGATTCATTTAGGAGCTCTTTGACCCCGAAATTAGTGCAAGCTGTTATTTGTCTTCAAGATTAGCGTCGAAATGAGCTTTATCCCATAAATGTTGAAGAAGATTTTAATGATCTTATGAAACTTGAACTTGGTATGTTTTTCAGTTTTTGTATTTTATTTTTATATTTTTTTACTTAGTTTAATTGTTGACACATTTTAAATTCTTTTTAGCTATGGATGATATTGATAGCTCAAAAGATTCCCTCGTTCTTGATTTGTAATCGCATATCAACATATCAACTTAGCATTGACTGCATTGTTCAAGATGAGAAACAGTGGAGTCATTGCACCAACTGATAGGACTGTGGTTGTGAGTATAGCTCATGGATTGAAGTTTACTCAGTTATGGATATTCTGAAGTTTACATGTGGAAGTGAAAGCAAATTTTGGATCAGTTATGGATGTTCTAAAGAGCTATTTGTTGAGAAAAAATTTCAAGCTATGATGTATTGATGTGTTCTCAGTTCAAACTGTTTCTTTTTGTATTGTGTCATTTCTTTAGTTCAGTAACTGAACTGTCAAAAGTATGGGGTTTTTTTTCACTTTATTTGAATGGTCTATTTTTCTACCTTTGCAAGTTTTCTTTCGAAATTTGGGGCAGGGTTATTTTTGTTAATCCAAGTAATAATATTATTAAATGCTACACACTCGTGGAATGATTCATGGGTTGCAAAAGATGAGCAGAAGTGGTTGGTTCAATTTCTTATTTTTTGTAATTATTTTATCCCCGGACCTTGTTTTGTCTATTAAATAGACGTTTCTTTTGCAGGTATGTCGCTCTACTTATGGTATTTGTGGTATTCTACATATCAACTGTCACGATCCAACTCCGTAGGCCGCCCAAACATACCCTAATCCCAAATTAGTCTTTTTAATCGAATAAACATATGTAGTGATTAGAAGAAATTACTAAATATATCATAAAAGTAGATATAGACACGAGGGTTGATAGACCGTCACAAAATACACAAAACCCAAACCATATATACAAAACCCACAATATAACTCTGTCTACAGACCTCTACAGATGATAGCATAGCCATATGACGGGACAGGGCCCCGTCGTACCCCTGACCAACATATTCAAATATACAGAGATAAAGTCAGTTCCAAAATACAAGCTCCGAACAAGGGAGCAATGTCAACGTCGCAATAAATATCCTAAACAGGTGGATCAGCAAATCGAACTTCGATACCTGAGGGCATGTAACGCAGCCCCCGAAGAAAGGGGGTCAGTACGAAAAATGTACCGAATATGTAAAGCATGAACTGTAATAAGTAAAACCATAATCTGAATAGTAGGTGCAGAAAACGAAATAAATGTTCAAAATTTCAAAATGCTTATCATAATCACAAATCATATATACAAAGACATATGCCATATCCGGCTCCATGTCATGGGACTCGGTGAACAAAACGTGGTCGCCCTCCTGTCATTGGCGCCACAGCATATTATAACACCAGAGTAGGGAATATCTCCGTAACAGATCATATCATATCAGATGGCCATATCAAATCATATCAAATCATATCAAATCATATGTGTACATGGCACAACATAACTCCGTGGCATAACATACACCACAACCCATGTACATGTCATACCTGCCCCCTCACGTCGGGGCACGACGAAAAATGCAGAGAAGTACGCTTGATAACATATCCTGGCCCAGGCTCAGTGAAAGAATGGTTACAGTATGCACGAGTAGAGTAGTGAGAAACTAAATGCAATTTAAAATATAAAATATTTATAGAGACTCAATAGCTTAATCCTGATGACAAGTCATATAAAAGAAACTGACCTATATTCATAGTACACTTCTTTCAGATGTCACGATGGTCTATGTCAAAACAGTCTTTCAGAATTCATTTTCCATATTCCGAAACATAATATGAGGATCAATTGAATAATTGAAATAACTATCATTTAAAAATCAAGACAATAGTTATTTCAAGTAACCTTAGGTTGCCATTATGAATTATACCAAAGCATGAATTATATCAAAAGATGAATTATACCAAAATAGGATGGCTGGAATCAAACTCATGTATCAAAATATAATGATATAATTTCTAGGAATTTACGAACATTAGCCATCCTAGTGTCTCTAAAAATAGGAGCTTCTTTGGAATTTATACCTTCGTCCGTTTGTTTTATATAAGTCATGCCAAAAGAAAGAAGGTTAGCTTTACATACCTGTCAACGATCAATTGCAACCCATTCGCTTTGTCACCCTTTTAGCCTATTTAATATGAAAGTAACGCTATCATTAGTAACTATACTATCTAATTTGTAAATCTGTAATCCATCGCTTATAAAACTTATCCCTTAACTCATACTTTCTCGTTTAGGATTTTCCATTAGTTAAGGGCTTAACGAACCCTATATATTCGCCTAATCCAAAATTTCGATTATTCCCTTTTTATCATAGAAATACAATCAGCAACCCAATACTCTCTCTTAATTCCTTTTCAACTAATTCAAGAATACAAAATCTCTTTCCTCGAGTTTTAGTCCATACCTCATATCGCTACATTTTTCATCACTTCTCTATATAAACACATAGACCTATATAGCAACATCAAGAGCATACTATTCATGCTATTTACCATAATTTCCATCCATAATTACATCTACCTAATCCAAAAACAGCCCACCGAATTACAACACCAATTTATCCAATCTCCGATATAATGTTTTTGTATTTCTTTCATCTAGCAACGTAGATACGACTAGGGTAACTCAAATACATCTAGGAGAGAGAATTTCTTACCTTATATGCCAAGATTTAATCTTCTTCCACCTTACTCCCCTTCGGAGAAAGCCCAGAATCAACAACACAATGGAATGGAATAACAAGATTGAAGCGGGGCGCCAAACCGTATGTTGTTCCTGACGAAAATTACACTTTGATCTCCTAAATTTCATGATCACGTTGCTGCCTATAAATATTTAAATTCACCTTAGCAGCTATACCAGTATAATAACCATATTTGTTTTCATACACGTTCTTGATTAAGCTTGGAAAAAAATGATCTGCTTCCTTGAAATATGCTCCCAAATATTGAAAAAAAATAGAGCACTTCATATATAGAATAATATTTTTGCACTTATGCTTTATCAAGATAACATGCCAACAGAATATTTCTTCACTTTATTGCCTCTTAGTGACCATGGGGACCACCTAGATCAACCATTATTTACATGATAAAGTCTTGAATATAAAGAGGCCACAATTAAGTAGACAAATATGAGTCATATATTGCTTATTTATAAAGGCCCCACGCAGAAAGTCACTTATCCACTTATACAAATATTAGAATCTTGTTTCTCATTAAAATTATACCGCCACTAAACTAATTTGTCTTGAACATTAATTAAATCCTTATTTAATAATCTAATCATGGTTAATTACTTCCTAATCTCTACTAATATTTCTATATCAGTAGAAATTTGAAAACCGGTCGAGCCATTTTTAAAATTCGGAATTAAAATTCGCAGTCAGCACCTTTGTTCAGTAAAACTGTCATATCTCTTGATACCGATATCGAATAAATTACCACAACCTATGGTTGGAAAGATAATCCAATTATCTACAACTTTTATTTTATAAGGTTTCCCAAATTCCTGAGCCATGATGGCGTTATGGTCTCCCCAAGTCAGATTGCCCAAAAACATAGCTTAAAAACATATTTTTGGAGGGCTCACACTTGGATTTGGCTCAAGGGTCCTCCTTGAGTTGTGTTTAACTTCACATACATTATCCATATAAATTATCATATGTCCTTTTTATAAAAATCTATTAAGTGGGCTCCACCTCAGTTCACGGTTAAGCCATCTATAGCCATAGTAAAACAAAAAAAATTCTGGGGTGTAACATCAACATTTATTTTTTCAGGAATTTTGTTTATGTGGTTCAATCCTTCCAGCCATAACTGTGGACTGAACGTGTTCTTCATTGTTATGACCATGATTCTTGCATTTGCATTTGCTGTAATTTCTTTGCACCCAAAGGTAAATGCTCTCTCTGCTGATGCTTTCTTTTACCCTGGCTTGCTCTGGAGGACAACCTCTCGATGAATCTTTTGAAATTCTTCATATACATAATGTATTGTGAAGCCGATTATCTCTTGCTAGCTACATGCACTTATATCCATATGCAATGTATACATCAAACATCTCCCTTAAGGTTACCTCCTTTACAATACATTCAGAAAAGTCATTTTGGTAGCTAAATTCTGCCTTTTATATTCTTTCTTGTGCTAATCATCTTTTTCCTTTTAACTATGTCCAGGTAAATAGAAGCGGAAAGCCTATTGCCAGCTTCTGTGATATCTGTTTACTGTGCTTATGTTTGCTATTACGTGGTTCATGTTATCAAAATGAAGAAAGATGATAGTGTGTGAGCACTGAGCACTACTTCTCTAAGGCTACCTGTTAATACACATACTATTTTGTTCTATTTTTCTATGATTTTTGAAGGGTTGCAGTAAATGGAACAGTAGCTTCCACTGTTTTTCTACCTGCCAATATCTTTTACAATTAGTTTGAGACTCAGTTGTATTCTCAACTGTATTTAATCCATTGTTTAGTTTGTTATTAAAAATCTTCACATTTTTTATTGTTGCTATTGTGAATATGATGTACTAACATATTTCGTGTGGACTTCGACTTAAATATGGTATTACCGTATACCGTATCGAACTGAACTTTGATTTATCAATTACCGAATTATCAAACCAAAGTTTGAAAGTTCGGTATTTGGTATATACTTTGAATTACTGATTACCAAATTACCGAACCCAAACTTTAAAAATATCGAACCGAATACCAAACGCCTAGCCCTACATGTATCTTATATTTCAGACTTAGTAATTCATATGATTATTTAGTTTGGCGATATTCAAAAACCATAAAATTTAAGTTCTCAATCTGCTAACAATATTTTATACGCTTTATTCTCATATATAAGTTCTTCATTTGAAAAAATATATATAAATTTATGTATAAGAATTATCTACAAAATTGTCACCTTCTTTTAGTATGGAGTAATTAAACCACATCAAAGATAGTGTGGGCCAGGGCGGATCCAAAGTGATTAATGGTTTTGATTAAGAAACTATTTTCATGGGCAAATTGAAATCACATTAATTAAGTTAGATCTTAATTTAGTAATTTAGCATAACGTAAGATGCATGTATATAGCTAGTCTGAAAACTATGAACCAAAATAGAAGGTCAAAACAGCAATTAAAGGGTAGAAACTGAAACTTAGTTTTTTTAATTTATTGCAGATATTTATTGTCTCAAACTACCAGTGCAATTAAAATTTTAAATCCGTATTAATGGTAGGTAAGAGTGATGGCTCGTTAATGTTATAATTAGGGTTATTGGAGAGTTGAGTAGAATTTCGTCACAAATTTACGATATTATTAAGTTAAAGATGTGATAATATATCCGACGTTATTAATTAAATTCTAAGTTAAGTTCAATTAACTGGAAATTTATAGTGTATGTATCAGATGAACACAATTAATTCGATTGGATCGCTCGTATTTTCCTTCAATATTGAAGTAAGAATTGTCTTAATTAAAGGACACTTAAGTTGAGACGTAATTTTTATTATTTTTGTTATTATATTTTTTAATACTACTAATATTTTTTTTTTGAGAAATGACTTTCGTATACTCATGAAATAAGAAAAGGAAGACGTCAAGATTGGCTATAATTTGTATCCGCAATTTCGCACCAGATTACTCGTTCAGTTTCATATAGCTTTACGTTTTAATTTATTTGTCCGACTTTTAATTTGATTTTTTTTTAAAAGTATATTTTTAAATTGTGATTTTAAATTTAAAACGTATGAAAATGCTATTTAATTCTATGATATTAAACATATCATGTAATAAATTTAAATTAAAAAATTGTCAAAAAATAGAAAGAAATATTATTTTTGTAAATGAAGTAAAAAGAAAAGTAAAACAGACAAATTAAAATAACCACATTATTGTGATGTATAATATTCCCTACAGTATTTTTAAATAATATATATTATTTTAGTGTAGTAGTTTATATGATATGATAAAATTTATAAAATCAACTAATCTTTTATATGTCTTTAAAATATTATAAATTATTAATTATTTTAATTTATAATATTTTTTATGTAATTTTTAAATATATAATAAGACAAAAAACACAAATAAACAATTTAAGACAAAAAAAACTAGTGAATTATCTTTGGTTAGAAGCCGAAACAGTTGTTTGCTTCAGACGCTTATTAGTAAATGGACTAATGGTGATGACTTATGTAAAGCCTTTTATAGATATTTATTTTTATTTATCTTCAATATTCGATATTTATATTAAAATATAATTATTTTAAATTCACCCACATTTGAATAAAAACGCTTCATTATATTCAATCATTTCGCAGATATTTGTAACAAAGGCCATGTGCATTACCGAACACAGTCAAAATAAAGTCATTAATAATTAGTCATATGTGGGGCCTATATGTGTGCTGTATTATTTAAAAATTATTATTGTCAAAATGGTGATACGGTCGAGTACTAACAATTGCATCAAGCTGTATCTGAAGTTCCTCTCTCACACGTCCTTATTTTATAACACATACATTATTAGTCTATATTAATCATAAAATCAGAAGAACTCTCTACATCACCAATAATGCATTTTAGAAAAGATAAGGATATTATAATTTTGATGACTAACTAGTACGTAACTTTATAATTTTGATTTAGAAAAGAAAAAAATAATTATTTAATTACTTATATATATATTTATATTTTTAACGTGATCACTAGATTCAATCTGTGGGAAATGAAGTAAATGGATATTTCAACTAACAATAAATGATTCCTTAAATTTTTTTATAGGAAATAATTTACCTTGGATTTCCAATCAAGGTACTTTTTAAAGATGATATATTTAATTGAAAATTGGAGAAGGTCTAACTGAACGTTGGTGACAAGAAGAGCACTAATCATATCCGAGTCATATTTAAGTTTTAATTGTGATTTTTTAAATTTTAATTAACAACTTGAATGGTCAATTTATGATACAAAATCTTTAATTTTTGAAGGAAATTATTTTATTTATAAATTCAAAATCTCTTGAATCTTACTTCAAGATCTATATATTTCTTTGTATTCTGAATTTTCAGTATTTTTTTGTGTATTCTTGTGTGTTTCTGTGTATAGAAAATAACCTAAGCAACATCCGTATTTATAATAGTAAGAAATTAAATTAAACTAGGACTAGAAAACTTATTCCTATGTGAATTAAGATAAATAAATCCTAACTAGACATGAATTAAATAAATAACAAATAATAAATCCTAAACAACTTAAGATTCCTACTCCAACTTTGAATTATTATTCTAACATTCTCCCGTAATTCAAAGTTGTATACTCTTGTCTTTTTCTTCTAGTCATTGTTGTTGTATTAGAAAGCATTTTTCTTCAATCTTCAATTTCATTCTTAATGTTGTTGTTGTATTGGAGCACTTTCGCTGCAATCTTCAATTTTTTTCTTTGGTTGTATTGGAGCACTTTCTCTCCAACTTCCAAGTGATGCAATATATATGTTGCTTTGTAGGTACATCCTGCTCGTCTCGTAGTACGGTTTATCCGGCCCGTAGACTGGGTTCACCCGACCCGAAGGCACGATCTATCCGACCTAAAGGATCGGTCTACTCGGACTATATGTCCAGTCTATCCGGACTGTATGTCCAGTCTACCCTGCCTGTAGGCTCGATCTAGTGTTAGAGCACTTTGTCTCCAATTCTCGTTGATGCCTTCCCACCAACTTTTTTTTTTTTACTTTCTCCAACTTTTAATTAGAGAAGAGTTTCTTCCTCTTATGCCATGTTTGCTTGTAATTCTTTAACTCTGCAATGTTTTTGTACTTCCTCCTAGCATGACGTTTTCATGCATATATCATTCGTCGGCACATATTATCATGATCATTGGCCAAACGAACGGCATATATGGATCATAGCCACCCGCCAGCAGCGAAAACTCTTTGATTCTCTACCAGGATCGTAAAAGCTCTGATACAAGTTTGAAGAAAACTATTTTATTTATAAACTCGAAATCTCTTGAATTTTACTTCAAGATCTATATATTTCTTTGTATTTTGTATTTTCTATATTTTTTTGGGTATTCTTGTGTGTTTCTGTGTATAGAAAACAACCTAACAACATCCCTATTTATAATAATAAGAAATCAAATTAAACTAAGATTAGAAAACCTATTCATATATGAACTAAGACAAACAAATCCTAACTAGACATGGATTAAATAAATAACAAATAATAAATCCTAAACAACTTAGGATTCGTACTCCAACTTTAAATTATTATTTTAACAATTTTAAGCCATGAAAATAACTAAATTTATGGTATAAGGGTTTTATCGCTTTTGGTGATCCTTTTCCGATGTGAACTTAAATTAATGGAATATTGAATATTTAAAGGAAATAGAAATATTCAATTTTCAAAGGGGAATAGTATAATGTGAGTGTTATATAATTACTACTCCATATGTTTATTTTTAGAGAAAATAGTCAAGTGACCTTTCAATCTATTCGTCAATTCTCAACTACACACTTTTACAAGGGTCCTATTACTCCCCTGAACTATTAAAAGGTGGAATTAATTCCACCCTAAAAAATAATAACCAGATATGTGTTTGATGGTGATATATACGCGCCCAACAAGTGTATTTGCCTATTAATTTAATTTTTGATTAATTTTTTTCTCTCGCCAACCGTGACAACACTCCCTCTCAAATCAAAACCTCTCACAACAATGGCGGTACTCACTTTTTCTTCTCAAAATCTCGACATCTATTATTTTTCTCAAAATCACTACATTAACTCTCTTCGCTGGCTCCCTAAACTCTCTGCACCATCACATTATCTTCACGTTTTTTGATTTTTCGATTTCAAATCCTCCACTTTTTACCTCCAAATTCTAAACTTATCCAATGAAAATTCAAGCTCAAATCCATCAAAAATCATACTTCAATCTTAACTCACATAACCATCAAGAATCATTTCCTTGACAACTTTGCAAAAAATCTCAATAAATTTCTTATTGTTGTCTTCACTTTTTTAGATTTTTTGTTGCTTTATACAACTGATTTGGTTAATAAATTGTTCAATTTTGTCAATTCATTACGCAAAAAAAAAATTCATTTGGATCGAATTAATGAAATTGATGTGAGCAAAAATGAATCGGATTTTATTAATGTTGGGGAAGATGGTTGATTTTTGTCGATTTAGTGCACGAAATAAGATTTCATTTGGATCGGGTTAATAAAATGATGTGAGCAAAAAATGAATCGGAGTTTGTGAGAGTTGGGGAAGATGGAAGAATTAATTGGGTGAGTTTTGTTGGAGAGGATGGTGGCTCCGGTGTGGTAGTCGCGGAGGATGTATAGGTAGAAAAATAAGAAAAAAGAAAAGAAAATATATAATCAATTAAATATATAATATAAAAATAATTTTTACTTTATTGTTGCTTCTCACTCTATTTAAGAGAGTGAAATACACTCTCTATGCCATATCTGCATTTAGGGTGAAATTAATTTCACTTTTAAATAGTTCAGGAGGTAATAGAATCTCCGTAAAGTATAATTGAGAATTGATGAATAGGTTGGAGGGGTAGTTGGCTATTTTCTCTTCATTTTTACTTATCCACTGTTCTAAAAATGGATGTCCAACAATACTTGTCCAATTTATAAAATAAATAAATAATTTACACTTAGTTCCTAATGTACCCTTATCATTAATTAACAGTCATTTTTCTACTACATTTTTCAAAATATTGTATTTATTATATTCAAAGGATGACATGGTAAAATTATCCTTCTGTTTATAGTTTTTTAAGAATTGTGTAAAGTCAATAGTGGATAAATATTGTTGGACGGAGGAAGCTAAGTAATATTTTTCAAGAACTGTATGATCCCTTATTAATTTTTCTATGAACTGTTACTCCACTTTTAGTGAGTTTGATACAGCGCAAATTCAACTTAATTATATGATAAAAATTCTAATGCTTGATATTTAAACAAAAGGAATAAATATATAAAGCTCATTTCAGCCCTAAAAATATATACGATAGTTTGCATTTTTGTCAAAAATATCTTTTCAGCAAAAAAATAATATGAGTAATACAAGTGTTTATTTCAAATTATTAAAGAAAAATGCGATGGACGAGATCCACTTTCCCTTAAAATAATAGGAGACTAGTACTCTATAAAATCTTCCATATGTGTGGAGCAAAAATTTTTTTTGAAGAGAAGTAAAATTTCCCATTGAGTGGGAGCTTTGTCCTTTTCCATAGATGGCAAGCTGGCATTTTAATGATCAATTGTACTGTTAGAATGTTAGATTTAATTTCTAGTGGATGATAATAAATGTTCAATTTGTGGAACAAAACAAATGGTTTTAATTATTACTGACTTTAGAATAAAACTAAAGAATATTTCAGAATATGCCGCACAATTGTCATATTTTTATTAAGGCGGCTGGATTTAGGCTAATTGCTTGTATGACCAAAAACATATTTAAAAAATAATAATTTGACAGAGTATTTTGTTAAGTTATTTTTTTAGATAAGTAATTTTCAAACGAAACAGTTTGTGTTTGGAATTTTATATTTTTTTTTGGGGGGGGGGGGGGGGCGGTATAATAAAGTCGTGTTTGGTTAAATTTTTTTTGAAAAAAAAAAGTAATATTTTTTAGTGTTAAATTATGAAAAGATAGACTAAATCATTTGACAATTAGTATTAAAGAGAATTGTCTGAATAAGCTTTTAGAAGAAGAAAAAAAGTGTTTTGTTTGCACAAGTATAATCATAAAGTTATATTAAATTTTAAAAATAAAAATTAATTATTTAAAATTAAAAATTTATATTAAAAAAAATCTTTATAAATAATATTATGTTAAATATTTAAGATATAAGACTCCGTATCGCGTCATATAAGACTCATTTATGACAAAAGTGTTTTCAACCAACCCTCAATGCGTGTGTTATTCTTAAAACTCGAATTCAAAATTTTTTGATTAAATAATACAAACTCAAATATGTGGAATCAATAAAAACTTATCAGTAATAAAATGTAGAAGAGATAGAATAATAAGGTATAAAATTAAAATAATCAATTCATGAAGGGAAGAGAGATTGAACTCAGACATGGAGGATTCATTAAAGAGAGAAAATAAATGGAAATAAGGGATATCACAATACAATGATCACCAAAGTCATACTCATTCTTTTAAAAAATCTTGGCTCCTCCAAGTAAACCCTCAATTTAGCTATTTTCATAGCATATAAGTGAATTAATTGCAAATGGCAAATGATAGTACTTCAAGGCCTTGATATATAAGTAAATTAATAGCATAATTGCAAATTATAGCACTTCAAGGCCTTAATTTATTCTTGGGTGGGTTCTTTATTATATGTTGTGAGCTAGTATCTAAATATAGAAACAAAAGGAGAGAGTGACCCCATTGTTAGGGGTGTCAATGATTTTCAAGAAATCAACTTTACCAATCGAATTGATTTTTAGGTTTATTTTAATAAAATCAAAGATTTTTATCTAAATTTATAATCGTATCGAATAATTGGATAGTTTTTTTATTTTATAAAAATTAACTGAAAAAATATTAAATCGTACCCAATATTATATGTGTAAATATATTTTATATATTAAGTTTAAAGATAATAAAACATTAAAAATGTTGGTTTAGACCCAAGATAATGAAAGTGACTACAAGGGACATTATAATTAACACTCAAAGTCATAACACTAAAACTTCTTATACTACTCAGATTAAAACTAAATTAATTCTAACATCTCAACTCTTGAGTGGTAACTAGTAAACTACAAGGTATTCCAATGACTTTGGATAACAAGCTACAAGTTATTATACATTTTTCCTCTCTTATAGTTTAAATTTTTCTTATTGAATACTTAAATTAAGTACACTCAATTTTTGAGTTTCATCTTGGTTGAGTTCTTTCCACTCGTGTGATGTAAATTATATATATTTTTTGTCTTTGGCTAATATTTTACACTATCATAATATAATGAGACGAATATCTATTCTTGTTTTTTTTATCATCACCTTTTAAACAATAGAAATGTCTAGAGAATTTTTCTCAGAGTCGCACACAAGTATACATGGTAGTGTGTTCTAAATTTTATATTTATATTTTTAGAAAAACAAAAATTAACCAAACCGTATGATACCGAAGAAAAACTGAGATAATGAGACGATATTGAAAAGTTTAGTTTTGATTATATAAAATAAAATAATCAAAAAATGATATGATATAAAATTTATAAAATAATCGTTCGAACTGTACATACGCATTGTTATTTTTTTAAAAAAAAATTGGGCATTACTGAAAAAATTTCTTTCTTGTGAAGTCGTTTATTTCTTCTCTCTCTTGTTGTGGTTTTGTCATACATGTGTCAACTTAGCTAAAAATTAAATAGAAAGGAGCTAATAAATGGAGAATGAGACTTGACACATAAAATATTTGATGCACCTTAAGTCCTTACCTAACCACAAAACATCCCCCCCCCCCCCCCAAATTTCACGTCATCACTCTTTTAGAGTAGCATTTTTATAAGTTTTTTGAAGGAAAAAAATGAGATATATGATTAAGTTATATTTTTACTTGCGGCAAATGTTTATCGAAAATAATTTTTTTAACTTCACAAAATAGAATTGATGTTGCGTAATTCACACATAACCCACCCCAGCTTTCCTCAAGCGTCAATTATGTGATTACATTGAATATGCTGTTTTTAGTATTTACGGATCTCAATTGAAAAATAATAGTACTTAAAAGCTATCAATGTATAAAGTCACCATCATAAGCCAACTGTTTTCTAAATTACTAGTGGATTTTAAAATTTTAGATTTCTACGTACCTTATTAAAAATTTAATAGGAAAAAAATAAAACTGAAAAAATAGGTCCTACAGAGAGACGAACCCATGTCGCTGGATTCAAAGTCCAAAGTGCTAACCACTATACTGAGACAATTTTGTTATCTCAAATACTAAATTAATTAAATATTGATAAATATGAGCAAAAATTAAATATTTACCTTTTCTTCTAAAAAAGAACGATAGAAAACCATTGTTTTCTTTTTTTTTCAGCAAAACTAATATAGTGTTTAATGTGCATTTTTCAAAACAGGCAGTGCCTACTAGTGGGACTACTTGATGTTTGAAATTTTAATCAAGAATTTATAATCTGATAGACAAATGATTATTCAAATAGTTGTTAAACATATCTTAATTTAATCTTTTTGGTACATTGGAAGTACATTAAACATATCTTAATGCTAATCATCTAGTTGCCACAAGCATTATCTAAATGTATGGTCGGAGCTTAAATATCTATTATGTGCCTACTTAGAAAAGTCAATTTTACTTTACATCAAAAAAGACAAAAAGACAAAAAATATTATAATAATAATAAAAAAAAAAAAAAATAAAAAAAAAAAAAATAATCTTATTGATGAGCAAGGGATGATTTACAAGAGAATTCAGGTGTGAACCTAGCGTTAATAATAATTACAAGAAGTTATGGAAGCTTTAATATAATTTAAAAATCTTATAAAAATAGATGGAGTAAAATAAGATATTTTTTATTCAAATTCATTTGAATTATGACTATAGAATTTGTATTTTCCTTACAAACACATTCGAATAAAACCTCAATAATGAAGGCGTTTATTGTCTCCTTAATTATTGGGCACACTTTTGAGTAAATATTGTCACTTTTTCTTGAACTATAGTACTATTTTTGATTAGATCATCAATTCTTTAATTTATATCTCTTTAGATCTTTTTAATGTTCAGTTTTATACACTAAATATAAATTCAAAATTTAAAGATTATGACTACTATATATATATATATCAATTACGTACATCAAGTTAATATCAGTATGATAACTATATTCATGGTCAAATATATATACATTAAGGAAGATTATTAAATTCAAGTGAATCTATAACCAACACAATAGATTTACTCTTACTACACAAGTCCTTTTTTTAGGTCTACGACTATTAGGTGACATATAGAAATTACATCTTATACGAAAATTATTAATATTTCACTTTAATAAATCTATCGTAATGTTATATCACTTTCTAAATCGGGATCTATTATGTATTGTCCATTATTATCATAAATTATTGAAGTAAACATACAGATATTCCCATCTTTGGCCAAATGAAAAGGGTAGGGTTACTTCATGGAATGGAGTAGATACTAGCTACTATTCCATGAAAATTATGTATTTGATTAAAGAAAATGAAATATAAAACTTGCTCATTTGAGTAAAAAGAAAATAGAAAGAGACAAAAAGTGTTCCTAAGTAATAGTGATACATGTCCGCTAAAGGTTGTGAGGAAATAAATGAAATTATTTTGCTCATAATCATAAATATTTTAAGTTTGAATTTAGAAATATATACAAAATAAATAAAACACATTATCCTTTAATTTTTTATATGATATTATTAAAGAAGGTGTTACATAGGTCAGTTGGGATCAATGTGTAAAAAACAGAACTTAAAGGTCTAGTTAGCTAAGTTAGTTAGGTGGTTAGAAGATAATTATAACTAATTGTGTATATATCCATATACTGCACATTAAAGTTAATTAACAAAATATGTTCTCCAATTCATCTTCTCTCATTTTCTCTCAATGTAGAACATTCTAGATTTATGATAGTGTTCAACAAGATATCTCCATTGATGATATCTAACATGGTATCAGGGCCTATCAATCACTAGTGTGATTGGAATTTTGATCTAACGCATAAAGTGTTTCTAGGAAAATTGATACAAATCAACTACGAGAACTTTTGATAATGAGTTACCAGAAAAATCAAGTCCTAATCATCCCTTCTTCCTGAATACTATTGATAATTCAGGTGTGAAACTCGTCTCTATTCAGCTAACTAGAGATGAGAATTTTTCTATGTGGAGTAGAGCCATGCAAATTGCCATTCTAGGTCGCAACAAATTGGGATTCATCGATGGGTCCTGCAAAAGGGAAAATTATGGTCCAAATTTGATGAATCTATGGGATCGATGCAATGCCATTGTGTTGTTGTGGATCATGAATTGTGTGTCAAAGGAACTACTTGAAGGCATTGTGTACTCGACTAATGCTGCAGCGGTGTGGAAGGATCTTCGAGAACGATATGATAAGTCGATGTCGTATCTTTCAGCTTCACAAAGAAATTGCAACTATCAGTCAAGGTACAAATTCCAGTTTTTTATATATCTCCCGATTAAGAGATCTGTGGATGGAATTTGACAGCTTAACTCCATTTCCTCGTTGTAATTATCAAGATTCGAGAGAATATATAGTGTTCATGCATAATCAGAAGTTGTTATAACTTCTTATGGGTCTAAACGAGACTTATGAACAAGCTCGAGGACAGATTTTGATGATGATACCTCTGCCTTCATTGAATATGGCTTATTCGATGTTAGTTGAACGAGCGAGTAAGCGTACAATTTCACAAACGCGTATCGCCCCTAATTATTTGAACTAATTTTCACATTAAAGTGGTTATTTCTTGATGATATGATTAACTGCTACTGACTCAAATTTTGTTACGGGGAAAAAAATATTTTATTCTAGCTATGTTTTCGGGTGATCAGAATTAGGGAGGCCATAAACCCTTTATAATTTGGAAATTTGGGAAAGTTCATAAAATGAAAGTTGTAGATAATTGAAATACCTTTCCAACCATAGGTCGTGGGCTTATAAGCGACATCGGGATAAAAAGTTATGGACATTTTAACGCAGAAGGGTCAAGCAGGGTGATGATTTTGGGCCCAACCTGAATCCAAGTCGGGTCATGCCCATTTTCTTTGACTTTTAAAGGATAAGTTCAGCTTATCTCTTCCATTTTTAGACCATAAGTTTCTAGAACATCATAGAGAAAGAGATAAAGAGAGATCTTCTAGGCTAAGAAGCCATTTTTTTACCCAAATCCGAGTCCCGAATTCCGAAACTCGTGAAGAAAAAGACGTTGCACGTTACGTTGTCTTCACTTTAAGCTAAAAATCAGCTAGTAAGGAGTGTGTTGTCGTATTTGCTGCACACCTAAGGTAAGATTGATGTTCTTTTTCTTGTTAACAAGCTTGTTTAGAGATTTAACGGTTTAAAACAGAGGAAGTAAACGTTGTAAACTTGTTGTTTGCTTTGTTGAGACTTATGGATGTGGGGCTGTTTTGGTTGGATTAAATGGGTGGAATTAGTTAAGTTATGATGTAGAATGATTGTTGATAATGTTGTTGATGTTGTTGATAAGTTGTTCTTGTCGAAATTGGGGGACTAAACTTTGTTTGCAAACCTGTTTTTGAGATGGTACTGTTGTTAGTGCGTTGATGATATCTTTTTGTACAAAATGAGTTTTGTGTTGATTTCTTTTGGACTGGAAACTTAAGACATAGATCTAAATGTTTTGTGCCCCACAAGTTTGAAATTTGCTGCTAGGGAATTCACACTAAAGGGAGGAATAAAGTTCAATTTTGCCGTTTTCAGGTTGCAAACTTAGATACAATCGGATAAGTGTGGTTGTCCAGATTCTCGTTTTTAAGTAGCTGTTAGTATTTGGATGATATCTTTTTGTACAAAATGAATTTTGATTTGATTTCTTTTGGGTTGCAAACTTAAGAAGTATATCTAAAAGTTTCATGAAGGGGATAAAGTCCAGTTTTGCTGTTTTGAGTTTCGAAATTTAGATTCAAGTTGTGGTACTTGACTTTTCGAATTTACTGTTTTAGTAACATAATTCGGGTCGAAACATTCTAGGCTTATTTGCAATAATAAATCTTGTTTTATGTCAATATTATGGATATTCTGGAAAGTTAAATAAGTCATTTAATGGTATTTTCAAGGTTGTTTATATCGTGTGCAAGTTGAGGAACTTGAGACATTTGATGGCCTACGGTTTGAACTTTTGAAGTCGTGTTGGATTGTTGTATGCTAAAAGGCTGAGGTTTGTGTATAAACTTTTGTTACCTACTAATATATTGAAAGCCTATCTTGGTATGGTTACTATTGTCTTGAAATATGTTTTGTCATATTGGTATCTTGAGAAATTTGCAAGACACTTGTTTAACTCGCCCACTTGTACGGATTGCTCGATCACTTGACATTCTTATGGACCTTGTC
Organism: Solanum dulcamara; assembly: GCF_947179165.1. Taxonomy (NCBI): domain Eukaryota; kingdom Viridiplantae; phylum Streptophyta; class Magnoliopsida; order Solanales; family Solanaceae; genus Solanum; species Solanum dulcamara. The sequence continues at coordinate 48,128,153 of NC_077247.1, forward strand.
CTTTTTGTGCCTGTGACTTTGTCACTATTGGCATGCCTCTTGTTTCGGACCCTTTGCTATCTTGATTATGGATTTTTAGTTCGTCTTAAATATGGAAGTTGTCCATTTTAAGTACGAAGTAAGAAGCCATTTTTAATATGATTCTTGGTTCTCTTGATTATTGGGTCTTTACCCTTCTTGATACAGGGCTCCGATCCTTCTTGATACTTGATCATGTTGGTGTGACGGAATGACGTACATATTGGGCAAAACTTGATGCTAAATCTTATAAATGTACTTCTATGAATTATTTACACTTAAGCTTTTACATTTAGAACTTGATACTCGTGATATAGTTGTTGCCTTATTTTAATTATTATTGTACATTGGTGCGGCTCATGACTTGAAAAGAATATGGTGGAAACTCAAAGGCTTCAAACTTGTAGTTTTACACCACTAAGCTTTATGCTTAGCGATAGTTATTTCTATCGTAGGAAATGTCCGAGAAGAGGCTTGAGGTTGGCCATTGGAGATGAAGTTTTGGGAGCTTAAATGAAGATCACATTTGCATATAGGCATCTATATTTTATAGTATTTTGGGACGTGTATATGATTTATGGGTTGCTTGTATATTTGTATTTATGCACGTATTTCTGAGGGTTGTAATTTAAGGATGGTTGCTTGTTTTGTAAATTTTGGGGTATGTACATTTCTAAGTTTTATGAAGCACTAAATTTTCCCTTTGGAGTTGGAATATTTGAATGAAGCATAAATTATCGTAATACATGAATGTCTTGGAAGCTATTTTAAAAAAAATTATTTTGAGAAGTCGCTTGTCCTAAATTGGAATTTTTATTCGATTTAATTGAGATAAAAAAAAATTAGTTGGCTAACAACTTACACCTTTCACTATTTTTTTTAGATTATATAAATGGGTCTTACGAAAAGTTATTTGTTTTTGTGTCACGAGTTTAATATATATTTTTTTTAAGTAGGAGCATCCTCCCTGGAGGGTCTCTACAAAACATCTAGTAGTCAGTCTGATTTACATGCCTTTCTCACTATTCAAAATACACCAGCTCCACAACCTAAACACAGACCTCCATATACTTCCCGTTATGATCCAAATACATTTTGTGATTACTGTAAATGCAAAGGTCACGCTCAAGCTATCTGTTATCAATTACATGGTTATCCTCCTGGTTATGAGAATAAAATAAAAGAACATCCTAACAACAATTCCTGCAATGACAAAGGAAAGTCTAACACTGAGAGGAGAACCTATCCTGCTACTAATTATGTGGTTAATGATCTACCACTACAAAGGTACACTGGAGATCTAGAGTATAACTGGAGTATCAATCAAGGTAGTCCCAGGAACTTCAATTTTAAAATTATTGAAAAAGGTACTAGCAGTCTGAGCTTCTATACTATAACAGAGGTAGGAATGTGTTGCATGAGCAACATAATCAAATATTGCATATGCTTGGTCGAACTAATGTGCATGGAGGCACTGAAGCAACATCTACCTCTCATAGCAACACCACAACAAGAGCTAATCTAGTTTAGAAAAGCTTCTCCTCAGCAGGTAATGCATCTGCTCTTACTATTGGTTTTACACAAGATGATTGGGTTGTAGACTCTGGTACAACTAATCACATAACTCATAACTCAGATTTGCTTACTCATAAAGAACAATTGTCACTAGATACACCTATGAGAGTATATTTGCCAAATGGTGATACTACTATTATAACACATACAAGATCATGCTATATGACTCAACATGATTTCCTCAGAAATGTTTTGCTAATTCCTGAATTTAAATTTAATCTTCTGTCAGTTTCTAAGATTACTATAGATCTAAAATATGTAGTCTCTTTCTTTCTTGGTTTTGTTATCTTTTAGGACCTCTACAGTGGACAACCGAAGGTGATTGGAAGAGAAAATGATGGTAGAAATTCAGTAGAGGTGCACCTTGTCAATCTCTTATTGCATAGGATGACACTATTCCAGCGACCTCTCAAGTCCTGTTGTGGTATCAAAGATTAGGACGTACTTCTTTCAGTGTCCTAGCACATCTCTTTATTTTTCCTCCTAGTCAGTATTCTAAACATGTTCATATTTGCATAATTTGTCCTCTAGCTAAGGAACATAGACTACTCTTTCCACATAGTACTTTTGTGTCTTTCTTTCCATTTTACTTGTTACATATAAATATTTGGGGTTCTTTTTAAAACTCTTATATATGATGGTAACAAATTCTTTGTTATAGTTATTGATGATTGTACCAGAATATTATGGGTATTTCTAATAAAATTGAAGAGTGATGTTTGTGTTGTGTTGAAAAATTTCTTTACTTTAGTTGATACTCAATTTGGTTCTTTGGTTAAGGCCATCAGAACTGATAATAATTCTGAGTTTGTTAATGTTGAATGTTTCAAACTATTCACTAGTATGGGTATAGTTCACCAAAGGACATGTATTCACACTCTATAGTAAAATGATATTGATGAGAGGAACCATAAACATATCTTAAAAGTGGATAGGGCAATCAGATTTCAAGGTCATATTCCTCTCAGATTTTGTGGGCATTGTATTCTCACTGCAACTTATATCATAAATAGGTTGCCTACTCCTATTTTACATGGCAAATCTCCACATAAAGCCTTTTACAAGATAAAACCTTCCCTACAACATATAAGAGTCCTATGTTGCTTATTCTTTGCTAAAAATATGCAGATTCATGACAAGTTTCAGCCTAGAAGTGTAGTGGCCACACTTATGAGGTACAGTGAGCATAGTAAGGGATATATCCTTTATGATCTGAAGGAGAGACATTTCTTTCTCAACAGGGATGTCATATTTAGGGAATCGATATTTCCTTTTATTGTTCCCTCTTCTAATGTAGGATATTTATTTCCTACCACCACTATTCTTTTAGAGACTTCCTATACAGACCCTATTGCATCGGCAATTTCTGAGATACCTACAGATCCCATTGTATTAGCTGATACTAGTGTGTCAACTTCTGTAGCATCAGCTGAGAATGATCCTGTCCTTGCGCCTGGGCTTTCAGCTCAGAGAAAATCTTAGAGGAGCAGTAAAGCACCATTGTGGCTGAAGGACTATGTAGCTTCTGCTACTGTTCACTCTGCACCTAAGACATTGTATTTCAATGATCAGTAGTTTAGTTATGATCATCTGGCTTCTCCTTACCAAGCTTTCTTTTTCAACTTTGGCATTTATGTTGAACCTTCATCTTTTGAGGAAGCTTGTAGGGATCCAAGGTGAATTGAAGCAATGCAAGCTGAAATGTCAGCTTTGGAATCCAACAACACCTGGCAAGTGGTTTCTTTGCCTAAATACAAAAAAGCCATTGGCTGCAAATGAATTTTTAAGATTAAGTATAAAGCTTCATATGAGGTTGACAGGTTTAAAGCCAGACTGGTGTCAAAGGATTTTAATCAAAAAGAAGGCTTTGATTACAAAAAAACCTTCTCCCCAATGATGAAGATGGTCACTGTCAGAAGTATTTTGGTTCTAGCATCAACAAATAATTGGCCTATCTATAAGATGGATGTCTCTAATGCCTTTCTCTAGGGAGATTTATTTGATGAAGTCTATATGACTTTTCCTCAGGGCTTCCAAACTCCCAAGGGATTTAATGTGCAATGGGAGAAACCAGTATGTAGGCTCATTAAATTTTTTTATGGACTGAAGCAAGCTTCAAGATAATGGAATGATAAGCTGACAAAGGCTCTTGTCAGACTTGGCTTTGTTCAAAGTCATTTAGACTACTCTTTGTTTATCAAAAGAACTGCAACTATTATGTTAATCCTATTGTATGTAGGCGACATGATGATCACTGGTAATGATCTCAAGCTCATTCAAGACACTAAAAAGATTCTATAAAATACCTTCAAGATGAAAGACCTAAGAGAACTCAGTTACTTTCTTGGGATTGAGTTTGCTAGATCCCAAGAAGGCATTGTAATGCATCAGATAAAGTATTCTCTGGAAATCATCTCTAAAGCTGGACTAGGTGCTGTAAAATCAGTTTCTACACCCCTGGATCCTAATGTTCAATTGACAACCAAGGAGTATGATAAAGCTAATGAAAAGGGGAATGATGACAGACTATTGGAAGATCCCATAGTGTATAGAAGACTAGTTAGCAAACTCTTGTATCTAAATGCCACCAGACCAGACATTTCTTTTGCTACACAGACCCTAAGCCAGTTCCTACATCAACCTAAATAGTCACATCTTAATGATGCACTCAAGATTGTGAAATACATAAAAGGTCATCCAGGATTTAGTGTGCTGCTATCCAGCAAAAGTCACAAGCAATTAAAAGTATACTGTGACTCAGACCGGGGAGCTTGTCTACATACTAGAAGATCAATTACTGGGTTTATGGTTAATCTGGGTGACTCACTGATATCCTGAAAGTCTAAGAAGTAAAAAATAATATCTAGAAGTTCAGCTGAAGCTGAGTATAAGAGCATGGCAGGTGCAGTAGCATAAGTGGTATGGATAGTTAGGCTATTCAAGAAACTGGAGTTGAGGTTCAAACACCAGTTACCATTCATTGTAACAGTAAATCAGCAATCCAAATTATTGCTAATCCAATACTACATGAAAGAACAAAACATGTAGAATTGGATTATCATTTCATCAAGGAAAAAAATACAACAAGAGCTAGTTGAAATAAAGTATCTACATACCAAGGAGCAAGAAGCTGACATGCTAACTGAAAGACTGGGAAAGACTCAAGAGGAATATTTGTTATCCAAGTTTGGAGTATTGAATTTGTTCATATCCTCAAACTTGAGGAGGAGTATTAAAGAAGTTGTTGCATAGGTTAATTGGGGTCAATGTGTAAGTAACAAAACTTAGAGATTTAGTTAGTAAAGTTAGTTAGGTGGCTAGAAGACGGTTATAACTAATTATGTATATATCCATGTATTGCACATTGGAGTTAATTAACAAAATATTTTCTCCAATTCATCTTCTCTCATTTTCTCTCAATGTAGAACATTCTAGATTCATGGTAGTGTTCAACAAGATATCTCCATTGATGATATCTAACAAATATAAATTTAGATTAATTGAATTAATAACTTTTAAATTTAAATGATTATTCAAAAGAATAAAAAAAATATTGTTTTGTCTATTGTTTTCAAATATTCATTATGATAAAATAGTTTGTCCGGAAACTTAGTGGCCCACGATGACTGAAGAAATGAAATTCACGTCGATAAATGCCCAAAACCAAAATTATGCTACGTAATGGGGGGGCGTATGCTCGCGGGGGTTTCTGATATGTGGTCCTAAATATCTCCAAGGGACGTATTAAAGGGCCGATTGAGGACGCCAATAACAATGAATACGTTCGGATCTAATTTACTTGATATCATTTGAGTTGACATAAAATTTAAGAGAAAAATATAGATTTTTAAAATTTATAGTTTCAAACAAATCTTAAATATTTATGTGACTTGAAATCATTTAAGGATAAAAAAAAATTAAAATTAAAATCTTTCTGATTATAGAATGGTGACATCTTCTTTCAAGGGCGACTCAAGCATATTAATGACCTAAAGCGAAAATAGAATACAACAACAACAACCTAGTGAAATCCCACAATGTGGGGTCTGGGGAGGATAAAGTGTACGCAGACCTTACTCCTACCAAGGTAGGACGGCTGTTTCCGAAAGACTCTCGGCTCAGTAAAAGCATAAAAAGAGGTTAGATAAGGCTAAGAAGTTTAAAGCGATATGAAAAAACAAATAACGATATCGACACAGATAAAATCAAGTAATCAAAGTACAGAAAGTACAGGAAGTAATAGATAATAACAGAAATCATAGCACAAGAAATATTAGTGCGCTAATGCACCTAATAATAAGGGAGAATAACGAGACTATGTACTAGCCTTCCACCCTAATATGAGTCCTCCACACCCTCCTATAAGCTGTAATTGCGTCATATCTTGTCTAATCACCTCTCTCCAATATTTCTTCGGCCTACCCTTACCTCTTCTGAAATCATCCATGACCATTATCTCACACCTTCATACTGGGGCATCTCTGTCTCTCCTCTTCACATGCCCAAACCATCTCAGTCGCATTTCCCGCATCTTGTCTTCCACCGAGACCTTAAATTTTAAATATAAATTAATATATTTTCTTAAGAATTTTGTCCTCCTAGCTCTTTGAGATGCAAAAATATTAAAAAAATAAATTATTTTAATTTTTTAATTGATAATATAATCAATCAATTTAATATTTACTCCAAATGTGTCAAACTTCTTCTAATAATTCTTTCCTCTTATATGAAAAATAATCTTCGTTATAAATAGTACTTACTCAATATTATTTTCTAAAAATTTTATAACCAATTTTGCAAAAATAACAATGATGAAGCTTCTCAATTTTGACACTTGCCTTTTTTTTTTTTTAACCTTATCGAACGCCACTGAGATTTCTTTAGCGGACTAATAAAAAACATGCTACATGAATCAGGATCAAGATAATAGAGCTATTAAAATTTGTGATGAAATAATAAGTATTAAGCATTTTTTTATCATTAACTAAAGATATTGCATTCATATTTTGAAATGAACTCACAAAAATAAAAAATGTTTTACCCTAAAGTTAAATTTATACAAATTCAAGTTTAATTGAATTAAAAAAAATCTATTATCAAACACATCCTGATAAGAAAAAGTAAAAAAAAAAAGTTGAAAGCCCATCATGCCTGTGGCCAAATATAAAGAAGACCATGACCCCGTGTGAACTCCGCGTTTGGTCTTATCAAGTGTGACACATATACACGCACTGGATTTTGGGAATCTGGAAGGTGGCTAATGGGCCACACTGGTTGGAGGCTTTGCCGTATAAGACTAAAAAAATATGTTGAAAATTTTTGACAATAATTACAACTTGCTATGATTGTTTTTTTATACGACTAAAATATAAATATTCTTTATCAGTACGTTTCATTGTACGATAATAATGCTTGGTTGTTGTAACAGAAGCCACGTTTCATTGCATGTCATTTCTAACTATCAATTACTCAGTCGTTTTCTTTTTAATTACCATGATAGAGTTTAACATAATTTTTAAATTCAAAAAAATATTAAAAATATTATTTAATTAATATATTCTTTATTATTTATTTATTTATTAAATTAATATTAAGAATAAAATTTAAAAAATATAATTAATTCTCTCTTAATTGTTTAAGTTGATAACTATTTTAGAACAAGTATTTTTAATGTATATGACAACTAAAAAGGAATAGAAAAAATAATATATTTTTTCTCTATTTGGAGTTTGATAGCTCTCTATTTCTATTTTGAGTTTTCTTCATTGGCGCCAACTCGGGTTATGAAAAAAGAAAAGAAAAAGAAGTTATTTGGTGTATGAAATATTTCACCGGGGTTTAAAAATTTATCGCACGTGAAGTGTGATGTAAATAGTTTGTTTTGATACAAAGATATATATTAGTAATAGCATAATATATACGGAGTTTGGAAATTAATTCATGAATATACAAATTTCTGATTGTTCTGAGGTTATAAACTGAACACAAAAAATGACATGTTGGGGTCGATTAGGTGGCTGATTGAGTAGTAAGGGGTCATTTGGCAGCTGGTCAGTTCTATCCATATATTATTATTACTAATATAGAGATTAGTTATCAAATAAAATTTACATATTATTTTCTATATGGATTAATTATGTATAAATAAATTATTCATGTATTAGTTATTCTATATTTTACTTTGCTTAAAATGAGTATAAATTTCTTCATAACTTATACATATATTTGTTATGCGAGTTTCTAAATTATATATCAAATATCATATTAGGTATGTTGAATTTTATACATAATAAAAAAATGCTATCAATGATGATTCGAAAATAACTTAGCTCCTAACCAACTATCAAGTGACCCTTAGAAATTTAACCAAATTATCTAAAACATGAAGTAGAATTAGATAATTTTCAAGGTATATATGTAATATAATGTTCTCTCTCTCTTGGCCCTCATTGCCTTTCTCAAGCTATATCAAAGGGAAAGATAGATCAAAACATAGGTAATTTTGAAGAAGAAAAAATATTCAATTTCAAATTATTTCTTGTTATGAAGGATAAATTGAGATGTGAATAAAGGTTGACTAACTGCGATTTAATTACTGAAAATGTTATATACATAAATTTGATGTAAACACTGAGTATTCTAACAACAAGAACTCTGAGAGAAATTCAGCCCAAATCACTTAAAATATGGGCCTCATTTAGCCCATGGACCAATTTAGTTGAGAGAAATTCAGTCCATCAAGTAGATACCCGATATTCAAAATCGAAATTGAAACTTTTCCCCAATTCTCGTTTTCATCAAAATCAGAGAACTAGGGATAGGTTTTGGACTTGGTGATCAAAGATTCAAAACTACTGATATGCCTCGATATGAAAGCAAAAATGACGATCGAAGAAGATCGTCTCCGTATTCCTACAAAGATCGGGAGTCGCATCGTCATGAGGTTAATTTTTCTTTTAAAAATTTCTGACCACATGACAAGTTGATTCAAATTGCTCTAAATCTGCCTGAATAATCATTACAAATATAGAAACTTAGCTAATGAAAAAATGGACATCTTCTGTATAACAAATTTCTAATGTACTGATAATCTTCGACATGAGCTAAAAGCAATTTAATCTGAGAAGAGGGCTATTTTTTTTTAATTCGAGGAGCAATTAGTTGAATAAAGATTACGACTTGAAGTTCCACGAAGCCAATTTTTTTGGGTTGTCTAGAGATTAGGGGTGTACATAACTGATAACTCTGGCAATACTGATAACCTGAACCGAATAAGTGTTGGTGGTTTACGGATATCAGGTTATTGGGTTACCAAGTTTGTAGGATGAAAAACGGTTGTGCGCGAATGGGACTTTTATGTTACATTGCCACTCTGGCTGAAATTTCCACCACATGATTGTGGCTGAAGGGAATGTAATCCCAAATTGATTTAAATTCTCATTTCTAAGAATTTCAAGAATGAAAATTAAAGCGTATGAGCCTATCAATTTTACTTTTTCCTGTTTTTAGAGAATGTAGAAGGTGTCAGCTAAGGGTGTTACCTAGAAGTTGTAATGGACCTTGGTCTCCATCATGGGAGATTATTGTCGGCAAAAAAAGAAGTAGGTGGTTTATTCCAATATGTCTTAAGCTTTGGTGGAAAGAGCTGCCCGGTATATGTGCAGGTGAGAAATAGAAGGCACACAGTGGATTAGTTGAGCTATGCGTAAGTTGACCCAGACATTACCATATTAAAAAGTATAAAAGTACTTAAAAATTATGTCCCCATGTATGTAGCAATCCATACTTGTTATCTAGTATTCCAATTTAAAGTTGCTAAACATACCCTGGAACCATGTAAAACGGTGTTGGATATTACTTAAGTATTATGGAACTTGAGTATTTGATGTTTAATAATTAAAATATGCTCATACTATTTGATTTAATTTGAAGCACTCATACTTAAAATTGCCTGTCTATTTTTTGTTTCCTTACATTGTCAACCCCAAAGAAGAAGTTTTTGATTGGGAATTTTGTTCAGTTAGACCAATTTTAGTTTGTATGTCATCTCCTGAACTCTTAAGCTATATTTCCCTACTTGCTGCTGTGGCCTAATTTCAGAATATTGTCTAATTGAACTTCTCCAGAGCCAGTCTAATGGATCTCAGCACTATAGAGTGAGGGATAATTGTTCCGGAGATCAAGACCATCACCGTGGGGACTACAAGGATAAAAGCACCAGGAGCTACAGAAGAAATGACGACAATGAGGATTACAGCCGTTCCAGGAACCATAAATTTGACAGGTCATCTTTCCATTCTTTATGATGGTTCTTTTGTGGTTGGGGTGTGTGTGTGTGGGGGGGGGGGGGGTCTTGTTCATTTGAAGTGATAGGTCATACTTCCATCATGGTTCATTATGCCCTTTTCAAAAGTTATAGATACATGCAATGGGAAGAAATAAATGATAAGAGGATTAGTTAATTCATAGGATTTGTTATTCTTGGAAACACATAATTAATCTAGATAGTGCTTCTGGAATCTGACAAACAGTTCTATCAGGAAATCAAGGCAATTCAATTGGCTCTCAACTGGAAGTCTTTGTACCGTTGTAATTTTGGCCAACACAATATAATTCTTTGTTGTTTCACCAATAAAAAGAACATTTCTTCGATGGGTTTCCTTTTCTCTTATAATTTTTTTTATAAGTAAAGCTTTTAAAGTTCTATCAATGAGCAAAACTATCACTAAGGCAGTTCCGGACACTACAGTAGGATGTCCTAAGTACAAAATTTGTTCAACTTTGTAACAAACTAACTGAACTATCATAGAGTCCTCTTCATATGCATATTGTAAATTCACTGAAAAGCTAACAAACTAAGCATCTATGTTTGAAGGCAAACACCTGCAGTTCTGCCATTGAAACATCTTTGATTTCTTTCTTTATGCACCACCCAACACACAGATGCAGCAATGGTTCTCCATAATCTGCTCAACACCCAAGGAGTTCCTTGACATTCTTTGGCATCACATATCTTTACCCAAAATATGTTCAAAATAAGGTTCCACAACTGGGTAGGTGGGAAAAGTGCAAATAGAAAGAAAAAAGAAGATACTTATCATTTCCGATCTCTCTTTGTGCTTCTCACGGCAACAGATTCTCGGCAGCTTATTTTGTATTAAAGAATTAAAGAAAAAAGACAAGGCCTATACCTATAAACCTTTTGCCTGATGATGGATCGTATATATAGCTTACATGACTGTGTTTACAAATTAAAAGTAATACACTGGATAAATGATTATCATTTTTTTTTTTGAGAATGTTAACATTGAAATGATTAAAAAGGGCAGCCCGGTGCACTAAAGCTCCCGCTATGCGCGGGGTCCGGGGAAGGATGAGCTCCGTTAATATTGTGATTTTATAGGCGCCAGTGTCGTGGAGGTAGAGAGAAGGGTGAGACACGCAGATCCCGTTCAAGGTCAAAGGATCGGTCTCGTGACAAAGCTAGATCAAGATCAAGGTCTCCTTTACCCCCAAAGAGGTTTCCTTATTTTTTTTTAACAATATGAATTTCCAAGTTGATAACTCCTTATTCCTTAATACGTTGTACTAACAGGTTTTCTTCTCACAAACTATGGCAAGATCTCAATTAATCACATTATCATGTGGTTTTACTTTAAGGGTGTCTTTGGTATGGAGGAAAATATTTTTCAATTTTCTCATGCTTAGTTGGTCAAAATATTCTCTAGGAAAACAAGTTTCTTAAAAGTGAGGAAAATGACTTCCTTATTCAAATTAGGGAAAAGAAGTTACATAAGTGACATTGCAAGTTCTATATCTCTTTCCCACCCATCCGCCACCCCTGCCACCCCCACTCCCCAGTCCCCACCACATCTCACCCCTATAGTGTTTTGCTTGATAACATATAAATACTCTTAGATAATATTTCCATACATACACACTTCAAATTAGGGGTGGACGTTCAGTAATTCGGTTCGATTTCGATTTTTTTATTTCGTTTTTTTCGTTTTTCGGATTATGTGTACCGAGAACAGAACCGAATTAGTTCGGTTCGGTTCACTTTTTGTAAATTCGATTCGGTTTCGGTTTAACAATTTCGGGTTTTTCGTTTTAGGGCCTGTTTAATGGGCTAAATTTTATTTGTAAATTGGACTTTTTTTAAGGTTAAAAATTGATTTTTAAAACTATTTTCACTTCTGCCATATCCAATATTCCCACCTTAGCTTCTTAAAATCTATGTTCAAATAAATCACATATTTCATTATTTATTTTCCTTCCAAGTCAGTAACATACCTGGCAAATCCCTACGATTTTCCTATATTAAAACAGCCTTACTACTATTTAGCACATTAATAATCGTATCAAATTACCGGATTCGCCGCTGCTTCGCTGCCGTTTACCGCTTATTCGTCCCTGATTGAGAGTGAACGAAGAAAGTGAGAGAGAAGACTGAAGTATGGAAGTGAAAGAGTGAAGCAAGAAGCGGCGTTGTAAACCAAATTTTGTCTATTAGCATTAGGTTGTTTTTAATTTCTAATTTGGGTTTGGGCTGTAATATAAGTATATATATATATATTTATTTATTTATTTTTTATTTATTTTAATCTGTCTGCTATATATATATTTTGGTTTATTAATCTGTCTGCTATATATATATATTTTGGTTTATTAATCTGTATGCTATTATAAATTTTGGTTTAAACCGAAACACCGAATTACGTAACCCAATAACCGAAATACCGAAAAACCGAAATAGTTAGGTTCGGTATTTTGGTTTTTCGGTATTTATGCCCACCCCTACTTCAAATGTTTGCAAATTTTTTATTATATTGAGAGGATTCATATGTCTTTTTTCTCAATGCTTTTTATCATTTTCTTGCGAGGGATTCGTTTGTTTTTCATTCTTGTAAAAAATGAATCTAATTTTACTCAAATCATAGAAAAAATCCTTGATTCACTACACTCTTCGAGGCATCCACAAAATTGATTTGTCAGTCTGTTTTTCTTCGACAGCAAGCGGACAAGTGGCTTTGATATGGCTCCACCAGTTGCAGCATCTTTTTCTAGTGGGGCAGGTTAGCATTTAGGACCCGAACAGCACATATAATCATAGCTCTGTCCTACCTAAAATGATGTAACTCTTGTATTTAGAGATTAATGGTTATGTTCAATACGATAAGCTTTAATTTGATTTCATGCTGATAATTTCTACTTGAACTGAGAGATCATTGTTGTGTTGTTTGCTGTTGTGTTGGTTCCTTGTTTGTGATTTTGTTACATATAGCTAAGAAGGCAATATTGGACTTTATGTCCCACCATGCTACTCGTGCGCGTGAGGATTGTAGATTTAATTCAACGAGGAATCAGTGCTTCGGTTAGCTGGAACTTTTCCCTCATCAACAGCAACTGTTGTAATTTGGTAGACTCACAATTGTTATCCAGGAACCTGCAGTGGTGGAATATAATTCTTGTTTTATTATCTGAATGGTATACAATATCTAGGTAAGGAATAGTAGCTTTTCCTTTTATGCTCTCTCTTCTGGTAGAAAACTACTACTATGATTCCTTTGTGTCAAAGGCTAAATTTTTCAAAAATTGTATTAGGTAATCTGTTGAATTTTAGCATTTAAATCTGTCGTCAGTTATAACACATTAATTTCTCAGTTTTTACATTTTGATTTTCATCACTTTCGATTCCCGCTTTACTTATTTCTCATTATGCAGAACAAGTTCTGGGTTCTTCCAAGGTTCATCCATCTATTCCTGGAATGTTACAAAATGTTTTTCCAACTGATGCAACTCAGGTACGACTATTTTAATTCGTATGATTGTTTCTTATATATATTTTTTTGATAAAGACTCTTATTTATTGTTTGCGTCCTCAAATGTAAGTTTTCCCTATGGATCCTTTCAATTATTTCTCTGAATAAGGTGTCTTCAACAGGTTAATCCATTAGGTTCATTCCCTTTCTTGCCAGTCCAAGCCATGAGTCAGCAAGTAACTATATTCTTCTGAAGCTCAATTCTCTTCTGTATTTACAGCAAGTATTTCACATTTTTTCTGTTTTGCTCATAGGCTACAAGGCATGCACGACGAGTCTATGTTGGTGGCCTTCCACCACTGGCTAATGAACAGGTATGGCGATATTGGTATAATGGTCCATTTCCATCATCTTTCATCCACATTGTACCTGGGGTCCTGGCTTCACTCTAAAATGGTTGTCATGACTTAATAGCACATGTTATACTTTATTATCTTTTTTTCAAGCTTGCTCATTGTAGAGGCTGAATTGTATTACATGTATTCTAAGATTGGTAATGGTTCTTCATGTCATGAGTTTGAACCTTGTCACGGACCAAAAATCTTGTATTTAGAAGGGTGAGGGGGCATGCCCATTAACAAAGAATGGTGATGGAAATGCATCAATTTTAACTGGTGAAAGCAGAGGTTCAGTGTAGGGCTCAGAGGCAGGTATAAATTTTAACTGGAGGAGGAAATGTTTTGGATATAGCTCCCTAGCTATAGGCATATAACTTATGATATTGATCTATTTTATAAAGTAGGGCATAGCCTTGCACTCCTGCTAATTTGGGATTGAGGTGTAGTTGGTTAATTTATGAGCATGAATGCATCAATTTGAAAGATGTTCTCTTCTTGCTTTATGGAAAATTTGCCCCATCCCAAACAAAGGGGTATGTCCATGAAAATTCTCCTTGTGTGGAAATCGTCCCATTAAAACAAGCTGACATTTTAACTCAACTGTAAGACTATATCAAGGCCAAATGTGTCCCTTCCGCATTCTGGTTAGAGTGAGTCGACATTGAGAGTGCTCCAAGTCTCAAGCGTGGTATGCCATATAAGAAAAATATGGTATATGGTAGTTATATTATTGCAGGACTTTTGTCATATCAAATTTTGTTTCTCTTGGGATTTCTTATTTGTTCTTCTTTTGCTGCATGTGAAACAGACAATCTCCGCATTTTTTAGTCATGTTATGATTGCAGTTGGTGGAAATTCTGCTGGCCCAGGTGCATTCAAGTTTCAAAAGTGATACTTTCATACGTTTCCACTGTACACCCCTTGTGAGTTTAACCTTTTTCTGAATCTCAGGTGATGCAGTTGTCAATGTGTACATTAATCATGAAAAGAAGTTTGCATTTGTGGAGATGAGAACGGTCGAAGAAGCCAGTAATGCAATGGCATTAGATGGAGTTGTTTTTGAGGCATGTTAAACCACAGCCTTCTCTCTCTCTCTCTCTCTCTCTCTAGGTTTTGGGATTCATCTAGTTTTCTCTCTTTTGGCTCGATGAGAAGTGTCTTAAGTTCTAACACTTTTTTTTTGTACAATTTGGGTGGAAGGGGGAAGGTGGTGGTTTTACAGTGTGAAGGAAAGAGCAAGGGACTTAAGATGATTCTTATATCTACGGCTGGAAAGATATTTAAAAACTTATTAATTGAAAAAAATGATTTACTTTTATTGTTCCTCTTTTTTTCTTTTGTTTTGTTTGTGAGGGTTTCCGTTATAATACATGAGATGAAAAACAGTCCTGATTCTTCATGAATAGAACCGTATCTGTGATTCCAGATTATGAGATCCATCTATGTCCTATAGTGCTCAATAATTTGGGTATCTTCATAAAGCATCTTATTGAGGTTAAATGAAGATGCTGATACGTTTTGATAGATGATGCAACTCTCCTCATGTTGTGAGTAATAGAAAGCACTTCCAATGCTCTTTATTTTCTTATTCAAATGAAAGTGCTAATGCTGAAAACTTCCTGACTCTTTTTTCTGTATACTTGTTTGAGGGGGAAGAGTTTGGGAAACAACTTTTGACTTAAAAAGAAATTTCTGTGTTTGTGGATGTTTCAAGAGAAATAGTTTGGAAGACACCTTTAGGCTTTAAAGGAACTTTACAGTCAGCATTAATTATCCATAATAGCTGTACTTGTTCCGATGAACATATTCTCTGCAGACAAATGAAAATCTTCAAATATTTTTCTGCATTGCAATGACATATATAAGTGAGTATTCTTTATTGTTTGCTAAACTGTGAGCTCGTGCCTCTAGTTCTTTACTTCGCCAGGTGCATTTGTTAGTCTAAATATTTGTTATTCTCTATGCTTTACCGTAAACAGGGTGTTTCCGTCAGGATTCGAAGGCCCACTGATTACAATCCTTCTTTGGCTGCTGCACTTGGTCCTGGCTATCCAAGCCCTCACCTTAACTTAACTGCTGCTGGACTCATGCCTGGGTAAGTGGAAGTTGTCTATTTTCCTTTATTGTTGTTGCTGTTGAAAATCATGCCCCTGTTCTATGGTAGCGTAATTGCTTGATTGGTATTAGAAAGGTAAGTTCTATTGATAATTGCAAGGCCGTAAATATATTGGACTGAATTTTTGGCTGCTAAAGTCCAATATTCCACAAAATGAGTGTCGCTGAGATGCAGATGCTAAGATAGATGTGCCGTCATACAAGATTGGAAATGGCCACATTGGGCAAAAGGTGCAAGTAGCATACATTGAGAATAAAGTTAGAGAAAGTTGCTTAGATGGTTTGGGCATATCATCTGTCAACCTTCAGATGCACTGGTCTATAGGTGCAAAACCATGTCGAGTGGATTTGTTAAAAAGGGGATGAGATGGACCTAAAATCACATGAACAAAAGTTGTCTTGAATACGGAAGTTGTCTTGAAAGACTTATAAGCTTTTGGAATGAACTTCTTTTTGTCCTCCCTCACTTCTTAAACTCGACAAAGCTGTTAGCATTTCCTTCAATGCTGTGCAGACCTAGAGAAAGAGTACAATGGGAAAAAAAGATTTATATAGGCAATACCTATTAGTTAGGACTATGCCAGTGGAAAATATAGAGAACTTTTAATACTACTGCTTATTATTATTGTTGTTGAGACTTACTTTACCTTTATCAAAAAAAAATATTATTGTTGTTGAGACTGGCTTAATGTGCACATATTGTGAGATGCTCCAACTGTATGGGTGTGTTTTATGTCAAAACAATGAGCACAATAAATGTTAATTCTTCAATGTTTCCCAACTTAGTTTTTAGTTTCTCTTCTCTCTCTGTCTCTCTGTCTCTCTCTCTCCCTAATTTGGGATTTTTCGTGGGAGCGGAAGTGGATTGAAGATGGGAGCATACAGATGCACACCAAGCACCCTTACACTGGGAAAATATGATTCTAGCAATTACAGCGCTTTGTTGTCCTCTATTTTGGCAGACTATTTTAGTGTATGGTCTCTGTTTCTAACAAATAATGATAATTCTTTGCCTCTTAATTTCTTCCTTACCCTGCCAAGCTGTGTCCTTTTTTGTTTTTGTCTTCATGTGTATATATTTTCTCATCATTTGCCAGAGCAACTGGGGATGCGGAGGAACCTGATCGTATTTTTGTTGGTGGATTACCATACCTTTTTACTGAAGTGCAGATAAAAGAACTACTGGAGTCTTTTGGGTACACAAATCTTTATTAGATGGCAATTGTCACTAAGTTTTAGAATTTTACCGGAGCTCTGATGTACTGAATGTTGTCTATGCAGACCTTTGCGTAGATTTGAGGTGGTGAAGGATAGAGACACAGGAAACTCTAAAGGTTATGGTTTCTGCACATATCAGGTGAATAAGTTGATAACTAAGTTTATTCTTGCCTTAGACTTTTGAGATGTAGAAAATGTTCCAACTCTTGCCATATCCAGATTGATTTTTCAAAGCTGATTAATTAGACATGTTTCTTCTTTTGATCTTCATTTTTGATTAGTAAATATCGTTCCATAATTTGATTATTTACTTGTTATTCTTCAACTAATTGGATGATTTGATCCCATTCTTTTCAGACTGAAAGTTTGCTATATTTGAAGTGTTGGCTTTTTAGTTTATGTGCATCATTTTTATTCTTGTAATAGCAAGATCACATACTCTTCATTTCAATTACTTGATTGAGTTGATCCTATAGTTTGAGATTGAGAGCTTGCTGATTGATGTCTTACAATTTTGCCGTTCAGGCTCAAATATTTTTGTTGTATTGCTTCTTTTTGTTTTTTTGATGCTTCAAATTTATTTTATAATACTGCATCAAGCATTGCCATATACTTTACTTTTTTGTTGATACTTCAGATGTCTAGAGTTTTTAGTTTTGCCTTTCAGGCTCAAATATTTTCTTTTTATTGCTTCTTTTTGTTTTTGTTGATACTTTAGTTTTTTTTTAAACTGCATCAAACATTATCATATACACCAAGGAGTACCCCGACTACTAAATTTTCCGTCTACTATCAAGTATTAACCTAATGCGGGATGTCCTACTTCATCTAAACATACAATAAAGAAAAAGAACCTTGAATCCTGTGTTTCTCTATGGTTTTTCACTTCTTCCTAATTACTCCGCTTATCAATGTGATATCCTCAGTTTCTCGGTCGTCTACTTCCTCTGTAGCAGCCTCCATTTCAGTTCCACATTATGGGCTCTCTTAGATACCTGGGCTGATCCTACAGCCCAACTCAGCTTCTTTACTTCAGCATATCAGCCATCTGCAGATAATTTGCTTAATCTCTCTCCATTCTTCCTATAGTTGATATTCTCATTATTCCTCCCATCATAGTTTACTGAAGATGTCACTGATAAGAAAAAGTTCGCTGAAGATGTCAATCTGTTTAGTTACAGTTTACAATGAGGCCTCCCAATTTTTTTAGATTTCCGAGCATAGGTAGATTTTTGTTTTCCTTCCCAGCACTTCTCTCCATCTAGTTTTTTTAAAAAATATATATATAATTTTGATTACTAGGGATACGGTATCATCTTCATGCCAGTTGAGTAAAATGCTCAAAAGTTTACCAAATCTGCAGAGGTTTCGCTGAGTCAACACTGAATTGTCCTCTGTTTATTCTAGATCTCGTTTTTTCACCCCCCTTAAATGAAATGCCATTGCTTCTTGATAATGCTGAAGAAGGTTCTACCTTATATTGGATAGCTGACCAACTATTACTTGCTTCAGGATCCATTAGCTACAGATGTGGCTTGTGCTTCTTTAAACGGCTTAAAAATGGGTGACAAGACACTGACTGTTCGACGTGCTACCTCTGGGTATGTTCTCATACAGCTTTTAGGAAATCTAATGATTGAAGACTGGCAATATGTGAGGCCATGTAAAATTTTGGCCTACAAGAATGTAATTGGGATTTCATCTCCTAAACTCTTTTTTATATGAAATATTGCTTTTGGAATTTTCTCCAAGTCTTGCATTACCTCTTTGTTTGTGTCATTGTTGGATGAAGTTGTCATGGCTTTTTTGTCGTACATCTATTTCTGTTTAGCATCTATCATTTATAGTAACAGATCAATTTTTCTAAACTGAATTCGTATGATCGTTTACTTTGATGTTCAAACATCATCCGGATCTACATTGTACATTGAAAAATTATTATGTTTTTGAGGTTCATGTATAAGTTATAACTTCCTCTGAGATGATATATGGAAGTACATTATGCTACCCAAGAATGTGTGCCTTCTACCTATTTGGATAGTCTCAGATTTTGTTATTTCAATTTTGTCAGTTCTTGGGAACAGTGGCGGATCCACCTTATGCCGAGGGGTTCATCCGAACCCCCTTCGGCGGAAAATTGTACTATTTATACATGGTTAAAATATTTTTTTATGTATATAAAGTAGATGTCGAACCCCCTTCGACTAGCTCGTGTGTCTAGTTATTTAGATTTTGAACCCCCTTATTTAAAATCTTGGGTCCGCCACTGCTTGGGAACAGCGTACCAACTGATACTTCAGAATCAAATTCGGTTTCTTTGTTCAGTAAAGGGTCTTGTGCTTTTAGAAACAAATGTCTTGCATGCTTGCTTTGTCAGGCTCAAAAAGTAGAATTTGTGAACTGCCTCGAGCTCAACCATGTTTAGCTTAAAAGTGACTATGAGCCCGTTTGGATGGGCTTAAAAAAAGTAACTTTTATGTATGAAGTGCTAAAAGTTATTTTTATAAATAAGCAGTTGACTATTTGGATAAAAGTGCTTAAATGAGGAAAATTATGTGAACTTTAGGGTTAAAAGAATAAAAAGGGTAGTTTGGGAATTTAGTTAAAATATAAGGGATATAAAAGTAATTTTCATGGTCAAAGAAAATGACTTTAAGCACTTAGAAAAAAAAATTAGGAATCCTAACTTTTCATTTTTGACTGACTTTAAGAACTTTCTGGCTTAAAGTTAGCATTAGGCAAACACGTCCAAAAGCTGAAAAGGGGCTTTAAGTTGGTTTTGACCAACTTAAAGCCAATCCAAACGGGCTCTATATCTTCCATATGTTATTTTGAGGAAGGGGTTTTTGGTTTCTGGCAACCACATTTGTGGTTAGGACAGGACTGTTCTGTGTTTAACCACTTTACGGTAATCTATTGTGCTATTTTATGACTTTTTCCAGTCATGTTTAACAGCAGTGGGCAGGTGAAATCTGAACAGGAGTGTATATTAGCTCAGGCAAGGCAGCATATAGCTATGCAGGTTGAATACTATCCACAGTATTAACTTATTATTCTATATACTCCTTTTACCGCAAAAGTTTCGACATTTTTCACTTTCTGAGTTTAGCTTAGTGGACTTTGGCTAACATTTTAGAATATGTACTTGTGCAGTTTGATATGTGCAAATTTCAAGTAATACTTTAAGTGAAACTTCTAATGTATAATTTTAATTCAGTATAATAAATAAAATTGATCCGATCTAACTCCTAAAATTGGTCAAATTGACCTCAATAAGCTAAAAGTGATTGGGACACAGTGCATTTTCCTTACTTTTGAATGCTGAAGATTACGTTGCTTGCTTGCAGAAAATGGCTTTTGAAGCTAGTGGTATGACTATTCCTGGTACAGAGGTAGGGTCTGTTGTGACTGCTGAAATTCCAACCAAGGTCTTATGCTTAACTGAGGTATTTACAAATTTGGGAAAGGTTATTTAATTTTTTTTTAAAGGTAATGGTAAACATATTGAAGTAATGCTAATGGGTTATCTTCCTCTGAATGTTTTGAAGGTGATTACCCCTCAAGAACTATTTGACGATGTAGAGTATGGAGAAATTTTGGAAGACATGAAAGAAGAAGGCCAAAAATTTGGTAACTGCAGCTTCTCATTCATTAACATATCTTTTTTTATATCTTTTCTTGTTTTATGATATGTTCTTTATGTTTCAGTCTGTTTACTGTGTTCACATAGAAAATGATTTTATTTGAAAAAGATGATTGAACAGGAGACACTTTCAGATTGATTTATCACGAGGCCGCTTTAAATAACCGCAATAGTACACAGGGAGAGTTATCTTCTCTTTGATAACTCGGAAACGACGAAAAGTTCTAATATAATGGTTGATTTCTCACCTCCATAATTGGATGAACCAATGATATAAGACTTGAATGAAGAAGAGATTAAGGGGAAAAGGTAACTGGATTTATAATAGTTCCTTGGTTCTATTGGCAAAACATTTTTGAATAGATGATAAAAGATTGGGTACCTTTGTAGAACAGTATGCTTCAACTGTTTGTGCTTGAACACTTTCAGCCACAAATTTAGTCCCGCAAGCTGCTCTATAATGTTGATTTCACTCATAGTCTACCCCTTGTTTTTTCCCCCTCATAAGTCTGTGCTACTTACATAACATGGGCCTTTGACGTGTTCCCCCATTTATGCGGATTCTTATCTTTCAATTTGTTAAAATTTCCTAATATACTGTGCAACTTTTTTTATTTTGGGTTTTTCTTTTATGTGTGCTCCTCAATTTGTACGAATTAAGTATTGATAAGTCATTATTGGATTTCCTTTGGCTGAATTATAGGTGACTTGATTGATGTTGTTATTCCTCGGCCAGAACCTGATCAAAAAATGGAGGGTGGTCTTGGGAAGGTATGTTGTCATTTTTACGTGTGTCCAAGCTTTAGGAATTGATTCAATTTTGTGATGCTGAGCATTTCTTATACCCGTGCTGTGTGCTTTTATTGTTCAATTGAGCAAAGAAACCTGTAAAACTTTGCTGCCATGGAAAGCCCATGATCGCTTCCTGGTTGACATTGGGAAAATCAGGTGCTCTGTTACTAGAAGTCATCCCTTACTTCTTTTTTACCTGTTTCGTTTTAGATTTTGAGAACATCATAGAATTTCCAGTTTAGGCAATTTTATGAATGAAGAAGTGATGCATAATTCCTCATTTGTCCCTCATATATGCATAATTCCTCATCTGTCCCTCGTATGTATTAATCCTCAACATTTTGCTGCACGGAGAATTGAAAGACTCATTATTTAATCCTCATTAAAAGCACACACAAAAGGTAGCCTCACCATCAAACGATAATTTTGCCAGTAATGTGCATCTTGATAATTCACCGACATGGATGTTATAGCTTTAAATCAATAGTCAGGGTAATACACCAATTATAGGCGGCTTTTCCGATCATGAATCCCCTGTCCTTTCAGATGGTTTTGTGTTTCAAACTGCAGGTATTTCTCGAGTACTCTGACACTGTTGGTTGCACTAAAGCAAAGGCGGCACTTGGTGGCAGGAAATTTGGAGGGAATACCGTTGTTGCCATTTATTATCCCGAAGACAAATACCATAACAAGGATTATGCCTCTTTAGTTTTCTGAATATGTTCCCATGTTTAGTCTTGTATAGGTTTAGTGCTTCTATTCGTTCATTTAGCTTCTGTTTGGGCTGTTTGATATAGTCTCTCTGTTAGGAGAAATTTTTCATGTTACAACTTCCTCTTTCAAACTACTGTAATGATCAGATTTTTGATGCCGCCAAATTTAATATCAATATTATTATCAATACTACTAACATATAAGCCTTATGCAACTACTAGTTGATACCACCTTATTGATTCCTTGCTCCCGTTATGTTTAGTTCTTAGCTAAGTTCTTATCGATTTCAATAGATTGTAAAATTTTGAGATTTCTTCATGTGATTTCAAGTCTATCTAATTTTAGCGTATTCAATCATCATGGAACTCACCTATATATTGGTGCATGTAGATGTCTAATATGACATAATCATGTTACTTTTTTAGCCGCTTTATCTCATTTTTATTCTCTTTTGTGCTACTTATACCTTATCGCATACAATTATTTCTAGTATTTTTTTTTCAATTTTATTTGATCGCATATTCATCTAAACATTCACATTTCAATTATAGTCATTTATTAATTAATTGAGTTTTAAATGCCTCAATATTCACTTCTGTTTTAAGATAACATGAAGATCAAGAGAGTGAATAATCAGGAACATAAGAGAGCAAAGGACGAAATTGGATACTTAGAACCTCATAATTGCAATTCTAAAACAATGCTATATAAAAGTTATTGCAATTGAAAATTTTCATTAAAAAAAGAAAAAGAATAATCAAATCTCCAATTTTCCATTTAAGACAACACAAAAGTTAAAACTACAAAAAGAAAAGTATAAAATTAAAGTAGAGATTCAAGAACGTGAAAAGACTGCCAGAAGGGAATATAGTAAAGTTTTATCCAAAAAGGATGATTTGCTGATTAGGATTTGTGTCACAGTCAATTCATGTTTTTATAGATAAACTTTGACCTATTCTCCAATTTCCCAACTCCCAAGAATTAAACTTACTTTTGTCATGAATAATCAATTTTAATCCAAGAATAGTGGAACTAAAATGCTCATTCCTCAAACACAGCTAATGATCTAACTTGTCCATATCATAAGATTAACATATTCTTTATATTATCCAACTCAAGTTTAAATTGAAAAAGACAATATTTATTTAATCCAAGAATTTTTTATGCACTCAAAATCCTGAAAAATAATCAATGGCCCCACTTGTCCATTTGATTATAACACAACACTCCATGTCATCCACCTCAAGTTAAAAGAGGGGGCAGGTGACTTTTTTTTATTCTAAAATTGTTAGGCACTAAAGTCTTTAAAGACAATCAATGGCCCCACTTGCCCATTTTATAAGATTAATTAACTTAACTTTCTCCCCATCTCAAGATTATTAATGGATAATGTGGACACTTTTGTCTCCTCCAACCCTCTTAGCTATAAATACTCATCAAATCACTTATCATTTCTTATATTTCTACCAAAGTTTATCATCTTTTTCCTGCTTTTTCATTGATTTTGTTTGAGAAGAAAGAAAAAAGAAAATGTTGGCAATTTTCAAGAAAAGTGTGGTTGATCCTCCAAAGGAGCTGCAGAGCCCAGCCTCTTTGCAATCATCAAACAAGGTTGTTTCCCCTGAAGAGACTATGAAGAATTTCTTAGCTTCAAATTCCAACAATGGGTTTTCCATTGGATTCATGGACAAGGCATTCTTGGCCTATTCCAAACCTCCACCCTCATCAAATGCTCAACAAAGGTGAATATTTACCCCCCAAATAAAAAAAATGAATGAAATCATCCATGCCTCTGCTATCTTGAGATTTGGCTATATTATTTATGAAATGATCATAAAGATTCAATTTTTCACTAGTAAATAAAAAATAAATAAAGTGGGATGCTAAATGTTAATGATTATTTCTTGAATTCTTCATTTTTTTTTGGTCATTTTGGAGCTTCTTATTTGTGGTAATAAGACAAATGTATGAACTTCTCTTTTCCAGGTTGTTCTGTGGGTTGAATGACATATACTGCATTTTCTTGGGAAGCTTGAACAACTTATGGTTACTAAACAAGCAGTATGGTCTGTCAAAGGGTACCAATGAGGCCATGCTTGTGAGTGAAGCATATCGTACCCTTCGCGATAGAGGCCCATTCCCAGCTCATGAGGTCCTTAAGGGACTTGAGGGTAGCTTTGGCTTTGTGATCTATGATCACAAGGCTGGTAATGTCTTTGTTGCCCTTGTAAGTTCTTTTCTATTTCTAAAGTTTATCCCCATCAATATGCAATTTTTAATAATGATAGTGTTCGAGCCCGTTAGTGCTGAGCACCTCAACTATTTCATTAGGTACCTGAACCTCCTGCCAACACAGCTACGTCCTAACTGTACCAAGGCTTAGGCAGATAGAAAGAAATGACTTTAGCAGATTTGAACCCAATTCTCCCTTGATTTTCATCATCCCATCAACATATATGATGCATCTTTTCTTGCAGTTACAATACCAAAAGAAAGTGCATTTTCTCTACAAATGAATGTAACAACACCTTCTTACTCTAATTGGAGATGGGATGATGGTGATATCAATCTTGAAAGGAAACACATACAATAGATCATTTTTTCCCCTTCATTAACTCAATGTCATGAATGGTGTCTGATATATAGGGTGCTGATGAAACTGCAAAGCTGTTCTGGGGAATAGCATCTGATGGATCTGTCATGATCTCTGATAATGTGGATCATATCAAAGGAAGCTGTCTCAAATCATTTGCTCCCTTCCCAACTGGTATGTAACTCAAATTGGACAAAATTATCTTTTCCAGTTACACTTGACAAGAGACTGATGGGATACAATTTCTCCTTGTAATGAGAAAAACACATGAAAAACAAAAAAAAAAAGGATTTTTGATGAGATGGATATCTTGGCAGGGTGTATGTACCACAGTGAAAGTGGATTGAAGAGCTTTGAGCATCCAAGTTATAAGATGAAAGCAATGCCAAGAGTGGATAGTGAAGGAGCCATGTGTGGAGCTTGCTTCAAAGTTGATGTCTACTCCAAGGTGAATAGCATGCCAAGAGTTGGAAGTTCTGCCAACTGGGCTAATTGGGGCCAGCAGGCTTAGATTCATTTGGACCTCATTTTAACTAACTACAAATATAAAGAAGAAAGGAAAAAAGTACTTTATCTTTGTCTTCATTCCTGTTGTTTATTTTCTGATTCCCTATTGTATTTCAATAAGCCTCCTGCCTCTTCCATAAGGGCCTCACCTTTGTAAATTTCACATGAGGTTCCAACATGAGAAGATTGTTGAGTTTCCCTTTTTGTTTGTTTGTTAATTTAGTTCCTAAATGTTGAAAAAGTAATGAGCAATTAGAACAATCTATAAGTGTTATTTGTAATGACAATCATGATGCAATGACCATGTAGTTATTTTCTTCACAAGATTTTTGCTTAACCCCTTTAAGTTTCTGAATATATTGAGCCCCACCCCTCATCCCTAAAATAATCCATTTCAACCACTATGAAATTATCCAGAGATAGATGGTTGGTTACTCACTAACATGAGTGAACAATTTGAATTTGAAGCTTACAAAGGAGGATGCACAGAGAGCTGAACAGGTCATCTCATCTATGTCACCAGATGAGTTGGAAAGAATGGTGAGATGGGCAGCAAGGATTCAAACAGGAATAGAAGTTCTCAAGATCACCAAAGATTTTGTCATGACAAATCCTGGCATGAGCTTGGCAATTTTTGTGCCCATTTTAGCAGTCTTCCTTCACCTGTTTGGCTACATCTGAGATTTTTCCTGTTCTTTTATATTTTCTTGGCATGTAAGGAAAATTCATTTTATTTTTTCTTATCAGTAAATAAAATTCTATACAAAACAGCACTAAGATAGTGCTGGATATGTACAATTTAGCATTACAAGAAACTCACACTCCTTAATTATTCTTGCTAGGACTTAAAAGAGATCCATTTCAGCATCATAAACAATATACTTTCTACAGCAAAAAGCTAACAAAGGAATAGCTCTGAATTTAAGCTGTGATCATGTCTAGATCTCTTTTGAATTGTTGCCAAGGATCTATCATTGTGTCAAGAAATAGCTCTCACCTTCATTTGACTAACAGAACTGTTGGTTCAATTATAAACTCATTGGATAAGGAACCAAGATGAAGTTATATTAA
This sequence comes from Solanum dulcamara, assembly GCF_947179165.1. Classification (NCBI taxonomy): domain Eukaryota; kingdom Viridiplantae; phylum Streptophyta; class Magnoliopsida; order Solanales; family Solanaceae; genus Solanum; species Solanum dulcamara. The sequence continues at coordinate 48,154,559 of NC_077247.1, forward strand.
TCATGTGCAAGCTTCATGTTCATTGTCCTTCATATTCTCTGACCAATCATCTTATCTAATTTTCTAACAATCCTAATGTTGAACAAACTTTCAGAATAGTATCCTTGGTTCTATTTTGACACCTCTTTTTCATCGATCAGATAGATACCCAATCACCATTTGTATGTGTGAAGGAGTGGGAGGGCAGGGGGTGGAAGGTGTGTAAGGTTGTGCTGCAGAATAGAAACTCATTTGCTATCAATGAAATGTTTAATAAGACTTAAAAAGGTTCAACAAAAATATAGGCTTATGCCCAAATACTGCCGTTGTTCTTGCTACATTTTCTTGACAAAATCATTAGCTGATAATCCACTTATACATACAGCTCAAGAAGCTTCAAAGTAGGTATATCACCAACGCTAAATTTAGACTCCATACATATTCTAAATACTTCTCAGCAAGCTCTTCTTATAACTACTAAATTCAATGGACTTACTCCACACTCTTTTGATGACACATCCAGAAGCTGAGGTTGGGATATAGCTTTAATGGTGAGTCTCACCATCAAAAACTCGTGTTTCCAGATATTTCTTTTAAACATTTTTCACATTTGTATAAACTGCTCTTGGATCTGATACTCTTTTTTCTCTTGCACTCTGTTTTGAACTATTAATTGAGTCTTTTAGTACTGCTAGATCTGTCAATGTTATGGAGAATGATATCAGTCATGCCACAGGTTTGGATGGAATTATTTTTCCACCCAACTAAGAAACAAGGTAAACGATGAATAAAGAAGTAGAAAGGAAACAACAATTTGAACCAGAGACCATGTTAACTAGTACAATTTTTTTAATTGAGCATTACAAGCTTCTTTGTTTATGTGACCGAAGATAGTGAAGCAAAGCATATGACTTATAGTTTCAGTCATCAGGCATACCATCTCTCTTGGATTATTCACAATTCATGCATCAATAAAAATTCAATAAGATGAATAAAACCCTTCTCCACCTTTGCCTTGAAAAAATTCCACTCCATGGCACCTAGGATTTTACTAATAAATCGATAGAATCAGTTTTAATGGCCAGAAATACTCACCCAGTAAAAATATTGCAATATCTGAGCTAGTCGAGACTCGAGATGATAGGACACAATAATAACCAGCAGGAGGAACGTGAAACACTTGTATAGGACCTTTATCGCAAAACAAAGGCAACCTCCACCCTTGATAACTCTTCTCACACATTTACTAAGCCCATGTAATAACGACTATCGCAGCAACCATAGCCACCAGAAACAACAGGGGAAGGTGAGAGAAGCATTTTAGTTTACCAAATCTAATTACTTGACAACTTGGAGCAAATAGACTGCCCTCATACAAACAACAAATGTGCCATTATTATACATAACTACAAACCCAGAAAAGCTCTGGTTTGGGAAGAGAACCTAATATATTCAACACACTGGCAAAAAGAGCTTGGTCCACCTTTGAGGATTCTTAGTTCCTAAATTCAATGTATACAGCTATGGAGTATGCCCATTTCCAGAAAATTGGGTTTTGATCATCTCGACTTCTAGACTTCTCTCCGAAACTTTTCCCGGTATAATAGAGATAGTAAGATCAGACCACATACCAATACCAAACTTCAGGACCAGCCTCACTAGTCACACTGATCTTTAAGTAATAGTACACGACCAGTGACAAATCCACGATAAGCTGGCAAGAGTCCAAGGTGTTTTGTCTCCATGTGCTGAACCATTACCGTTCACAAAGTTGGAAGAACCACTGTTAGTGAACTACTCCTAATGCTCTATACAACTCGAACCCAAGTGCCACCACACATGGGACAGCCACATGCCCACCGGCTGATCCACCACACTTCCTTCTCATGTTGATTGGCAGAAGGGTTGCCACCAGGTGAAGCAAAAGCTGAAGTCTGTCTCAAACACCTTATGCACTGCAAGAGAAGTCAACACTGTAAGTTGAGAACTAAACTGAGACTAACGATCAAAATTTCCTGTTGAGCTACTCCATATCAATGAGGTCTCGACATTGCAGCAACGAAACATTATAGGGTTCGAGTGAAGCTCTTAAATAGAAAAAAACTATCAGCTCTAAAATAGAAAAAAACTAAGGGGTTGTTTGGTGTGAAGGATAACACCAAATAATCCTAGGATTAAATTATAGTGCTACTTAATTTGTTGTTTGATTGCAAGTCCAGGATAACTTATCCCGGTATTAATAATTAGTACCGGGATAACTTATCCTTCTTCTTGGGTGGTATAATAATCCCATCATAAGTTGTCATGGAATAAACTTATTAAATGACAAAATTACCCTTCAAACCTTTTAGCTTTATAACTGTATTTCACTTTACTATATCTATGATAATTTTATGATTACTTTTAAATCTCTTTTAAAATTGTTTTAGTTGTTGTGCTGTTTTCCTATTAAATCAAGAGGCTTTTAAAAGAAGCTTCATTAGGTTTAAAGCGGATGTAACTGGCAGCTTCTCAAATAACGTGTTTCCATTTTTACTCCTAACATTTTTAATACACCCTGCTCCTTTCATTGTATAAGGTCAAACTAAGATTAGTTTACAATGTCAAATATATTAAATATATATTGACACATCCAAAATTGGCACATAGCTGAACACAAAGAAAATTCATGAGAATTCATAAATAAATAATTGAGCTAAATAAGGGGGAGGTTTTGTTTTTAACAATGAATAATTAAAGCTCTACCCAAAAAAATATACAAAAAGCTAAATAAGGTAGAGGGTATTTTTGAAAACAAACATCTTATTTTTAGGAAGTATGCAATGAATATTATTTTAGTACAACAAACCAAACAGTCAATAAGAAATAATACTAGGATAACTAATCCCAGCATAACTTATATACAAACCAAACGACCCCTAAATATATTGAAAGTAATGCCAACTGCAATTAAAACTAAATTTGGATGAAGAATAGGGTTTGAGTGAAGCTCGCTTCGTTTTGCTTTTCCCAAAATATATCAATGGGTGGATGTTACAACACAGTGATTGACTAATGACTATTTCAACAGCAAGGACCGATCAGCAAGATAACACGTGATGTGGCCTACAGACTAACTTCCATTAACTGATCAACAATAAGTAGATTCAACACCAATATACAAGTTGATCTCTGCAGCATTACATATATGACCTATGGGAATCTATTACTAGATTGTATACATGTGAGCCTCACACATGGAGGGTAAAAAACTGAAACATAACAATTATCATTTGTTTAATGAACAATAAAACCTTTTGATCTTAATAAATTCAGCATTTTAAAATCACTTGCCATAAAAGATTTAACATTTAGAAATCATAATAAACTTTTATACAACACAGGTAGCAACTAAAACATTTATGACATAAAAATACCTCCCAACTCAAATGCACAATAAAGAGAGAAAATTTCCCTGGACATTTTCGGGAAAATAAATGAAAGCCATGTGATACATGGACATATGGGAAACTAAAATACCAGAACACCAAAACATTAACCAATGAGGCTTTTAGACGAAGGAATTAAAGCAATTTCAAATGATAACATCACCTTATAATTCCAACAAGAAAAGTATGTCAACTTTATCCAAGTTAATTTGTGCATAATAAACGTTAAGATTGACTTCAATTGTTCACAGGTTAGGGACACTGACATAGTTATCTCTCTCCAATACACAATCCAACTTGCTTAATTATAACATTATGCCTTCATGCAAAGAGATGCCATGAAAATGAATAAAAGCAAAATATTGAATCTAGAAATAACAGAGATCCAAATGTTTAGACAAACCTTATACCAAACCCCTTCAAGCCCAGTCTTCCAAACAGCTGTCACAACATCTCGTCGAGACCCCATTATACCAAGATATGCACCCAGCCCCACTGAAGTGTTCAGCCCAAAAGCAGCATCTCTTTCAGACATCCTACGTTTCCTGGGCCACAAACCATGAGCTCCATAATATACGTCACAACTTTCTGATGAGCTACGCTCTGTCAAATCCCTCGATGGGCTAAGCTTAGAATTGTCATCTTCTGAATCAGACCAAGGTCCACCAAACATATTTCTCCTGTGCCATTCCTCAGCAGGTGGATGGAGTTCTAACTCACGTAATAGCAGCCCTGCAGCATCTGCACCTCTAGGCCTAGGCATATTCTGCAAGAAAGGGAATGAGATGAGTAGCAGTCTAAGAATTCTGGGGATTTCTACCCAACCCTACATGAGTTGTCTCTTTATTTATTTGCTGTTCTTTTTCCTGTTAAGGAGGTTTGAAGTATCAAAGTGGTCCAATGAACTCAACAAATATAAATGGCTGAACTCAGCCCACCCGACAAACATTTAAAAAACAAATTTATTAATGTATTTTCTTTCATGTCTTATTCTCTTGTAGTGCACGATTAAAAAAAGGATGACTGATGAACAGGGTATACGAATGTTAGGAAGGAGCTCCAAGTGATATTTAGCATTACAGCTATACACTATTGAGTTAGATGAATCTACACTTTTGAGTTAGATGAAAAGATTCCAAGAAATATTCACTCTTAAATGCATTGCACACATATCTCGACAAACAGAACTAACGACGGTAGAACTACCTGCATGTGAGGTCCGAGGGAAGCTTCAACTACTTCTGGTAATACAGTATAGTTCCCATCAATATAATGAAGGCGGACCTGAATGTTGCTGCTCCCAACCTGTGAAACTGGTAACGGATGTACCAAACCAGCAGTCCGGCGACAAAGATCCATTAGAATAAGAAAAAGGACCTTCACCTGCAATATAATTTCAAATTAATCAACATTTTATCCACATGGGGAAACGCTGCCATCGTTCCAGACATCAAACAGTCATCCAAATCCATGTTTCATGACTTCATTACCTTTTGCAACAATTTTTTTAAACTCTCAAAAGGGCTTCCTTTCATCAATATTTAACTTTACATCCACAAAATGTATGGCCTTGACTAATCAACAACTTCGAAGACAAGTATGAATACTGATGAGCCATTTCATAATTACTCGATAACAACCAACAGGCTAGAAAAAAATACCTAAATATCAATTATTAAATAACAGTACAAGACTACAAGAAGGAGCTCAATTTTTTGTTCATTCAAAACTTTTAAAAGTAAGATACTTTACATTAGCAATAAAAAAGTTGAGTTGTCAGAGTGATCAACCAAACTGATAAAAAGATTCTCATTCACGACCATAACCATTCAAAATCAGAGGAAGAGATTAAGTAAAGGGACAAAAAATTTAAATTCATTCTTGAGCTCTCATCACTTTCTAGCTTGCCCAAAGTTGTTGCTTTTTATCACTTAGATAGCTCAAGATTTCTTGTTCAAATTCTTAGCCAGTTCCTTTGGCTTCTTACCTCAATATCCAAAACTAGCTCTTTCCCCTTCATGCACTTGATATAATCACTAAAAGTTTCTCAAATAATTCATTGTAAGTAGGTAAGCATCTAAGCAGATCTATACAATGTATCGAACTAATTCATTCACATAAATAGTTCAAGGGAGAAAATTAAGTTATTTGGGCCTTGGAAGATTGATTGAGAGCACTGCTAGCTTTTCGTTACGAAATATAAACATGCATTTGAAAAGATCAGGCCAGTAGGATAGATTCCAGTACACTTCAATAACCTGGAAGCCATCTATCTAGATTCTCTGGCAATCTTTTGTTGACAACACTGATGAATATATCTTAGTTTCATTAGTCTGCTGCCCCCTCAGAATGCACCAAATTCTGAGACTCGGATACCACTAGGAGTCTACTACTATTCCAAAACCACCAATTTGGTGCTACATTGAAATTGAGAATTATTCAAAAATGGAGCGACAAAAGCATAGCAATCCAAAACAAAGAACACAGTTCAAGGAGAAACAAGAGCAACTGGTGAAGTAACAGATTATAAAGTTTACCTCTTCATATGTGTATCCTTGACCAGCATTGCCAGAACCAATCCTAGACCGTTTAGATGGACCTTCTTCAGACCCCTTCGCCCCTGTCCCAACCTGACCACCTAGCGTTGGTTTTGCACCAGTGTTGGAATCTTCTGCTTTGCCTGGAATACTGGGCTGAGGTTTTTGCATTGAAGAATCAGCATTCCTTTGAGCAGCCCCCATAAAACGCGGTAACTGTGTTCCACGGAAGAAAAAACAGAAATGCAGAAGTTGACATAGCCGATGAAGAAAATGGCAGTCCCCTATAAGTCTAACAGCCGGAGTTCCAGGGAAAGTGCCTGTGTTGATACTTATGGGCATAAATGTAGAAGGACCAGTGATGGGGTTTGGGGCTGAACTAGGAACACTGTCGGCTGTACTGCTAATTTTTGCTATAGCTCCTTGTACCCAAGCATGCATCTGAGTGCTCCCAGCGGAACTTGCAGTACCACCCTGAGCACCTGAAAAGAATAGCCCCCTTGTTTAGCTCAGAGAGGGGAAGGGGATTCTTGGATCCAGGAAGGGATATCAATAGCATATAACAGAGAGAAGCATACTACACTAACCCTGAGAAGCCGCAGGAGATGAAGCACTTTGAGTAGGACTAGTCACCATACTCCTACTCCCACCTGTACCTGCAGTAACAGCATGACTAGCCAATGTACGGCAGAAACTTGCATAGCGCCGTAAGCGCGTGATGAAATGGGAGGCCAGATCAAGTATCGCATCTACATATGCCTGAGTTAAATCATCCCAATAATTGAGAAACTCAAACACTGAACACAGAAATAGAAGTCTTTGGCTACACATACAGAGAAGTGATGATCACCAAGACATCTATTCATTTTTGGGAGACCATTGGTTAGGTAGGTACATCGGACAAGTGTGAGAAAATACCTGGATACTTGGCACAAGTGATGGTTCAACGGCCATCGCCTCGGGATCAATACCAATCAGTGTCTCACTAGAAGCTTGCCATGGCTCTGGAACCAATGCTGATGGGTTTGTTAAAGCTGATTCGATCCCCTTGCCAAGCATATCTAGCAACAGTCTTGCTTGCATGTCAAGCACCATTGCCCGGACTTCTTGAGCATTTGTACCTTCTAGAAGCCTGCATTTTATCCTGTCTAGACTCTGCATTATATGGACGAGATCTATCAACACTCAACAAAATCCAAGAACAGGAAAACTCATCATACATCTTTGAGAATGAACTTTGATGAAATAAACAAACAGTTTTAAATTTCAAGAACTACTTGTATGTATGTGTGCACAGATTCAATGATAGTAAAATATGATCCAATAATCTGAGAGAAATACACACCACATATAACGCGCGCGTGCGCCCACACACTCACAGTCTTCCACACGATAGACTATTAGACTAGTATATAATCGAGAGAAACAAAAACATAATTACATTGCACATTTATCCTAAGGACTTCACTAGAACTGCATTAGGTTCATGCGTTTGTTGTGTCATCTCTAAAAGATACACATTAATAATGGTAGCTAGAAATTGGAAGAAGAAAAGAAAGACTAGTCTTGTTGGATCATTTTATTACATAAATTTTGTAACAATTGAATGCTTCTATGCACTTCCACAAGAGCTGTATAAACTTTGATGCAATATGCAATTCGTCCTATTCAAATATAACATTATACATTAAATGTTCATTTTTCATTTATGTGATCAAAACCGCAGAAAGAATTAAGTATTTTCTCACAATTAGACATCTTCAGGCAGTGTCCCTATTGCTAAAGGAATCATTTTCTCTTACTTGACATTCTCATTTCTATGTTGTTTTGACTTCTCAGAGTAACATCTCTTCTCAATTGAGCAATCATAATCTTGATCTTTACTTCAAATTCTGGATTTTTTAATTCAAGTTTCATTGTTCAGTTACCATCACATGGTGTATAGGTTTTCTTCCCTTTTTTTTTGGAGGGGGGGGGGAGGTGGGGACAGGAAGAGACTTCCACAGATTGATTTAGTAACTTTAAACGATGGCTTTCATTACATAAAACTGTGTCCATCTTAGTCAAGACAAGCTGACACAGGGAGAAAAGGATAAGTAATTTGATCGCGCTATTCATTTAATAAGAATCACATCTTTAGTATATCCCAACCGACAACAACATACCTACTGTGAGAGTGGGGTTTGGGGAGGGTAGAGTGTACGCAGATCTTACCTCTACCTCAGAGGTGAGCATATCCCAACCCAATAAGTATAATATATTGTAATCAAGAAAGTGTTGTAATTCATATGTTAAAATAAGCAAATACCATGCCCATCTTCTCAAGATAGAAAAGAATTAAAAACGTAATCAATACACTGCTCCATTATCTTCTCCAAAGGCTAATACATACCCCACACACCCCAACAGAGATGAATTCACCATCCTGAGCAAGTGAAGTCAGACTGATATCATGCAAGAGCAAAGCTCATACAGGGAAAGGCAAAGCATATAGAAGCATGAAGCAGAATGTGAAATGCAACATTTGATATCTTCACGTAACTGCTATGTTGCCACCAGTCTCCATCCAATATGATACACCAGAATAATATTTTCCTCGTATGCAAATGACAGGCTTGAAGTTAGAATTAAATAAAAGAAACACACCGGTCCATACTGCTGTCTATGCTGAGTTGAAGGAAGGGAATGGAAATCTGCATCCAGTACAGCAATGACACTATTCAAAGCAACTGCAATAAAAAAAACATATCATTAGTGATTGCCAGATTCTTCATGCACGGGCCTGATCCACCCAGCATCATGTAGTCAAAATTACTCAAACAGAAAAAGGCCAGGGATCAACTGATTTTTATTATCAAATACTCAATCAAGAGAAAGCTCAAACTTGAACAAAGGCCTAGAGCAGCACAAAAGAATCATCAGCACAAAATTTGTTTAGAGAAGGTAACATATCCAGTATATTCATAAGAATCATCAGCACAAAATTTGTGCTGGAAGCCAACCAATGAGCATCCGTAAAGCCCCTCAGTTTGATACACTTTGAGAAGATGGAGGACTTTCGGAAGAGCAAACAACAAAAAGGCACAGCTGAGGATGTCATGGAAGAGGAATAGCTGTCTTCAATTATTCAGAATCAAAGCAGAAGAGAGGAAAATCAAGGAAAGCAGAGCCTCCAAGGACTGGTGGTACGCTCCAAGCTACACAAGAATTTCAACAAACTAAATCTATGTAATTTCTATTTTGCAGTTCCATGAAACCCAAAGATCTTACAACAGAATGACCAATGAGTAGACAAACAATTAGTGCCATGACAGGAACATGTATGAAACTCTAAATTGAAGATATGACATTTCAATTCTTTAGAATCCATATATTGCAAAAGGTGGGGGTTACATTACTTGAACCTGGTGATTAGTACAGAGACTGATTACCGATTACCTCACAAGTAGAACAGGAATGGAATTCTTAATTTCAAAACTCTATGGCTTCTTAGTATTCCATATTAACACATCAAATAACAAAAAATCATAAGTCGTGTCATAGACACTCAAATCACATCCAGATCATGAATTTTTGGTATTCATATTACGGAAGGAGACATTGCTTTTGCTATTTCAAATTGAAGGGTGATATAAAATAGGTTTATTTCCGGCATCATATCCATAGTTAGCCCATTCATCCTCTCCACCGACTCCGGGCTAGATATCAAAGGTCTATAATTGTAATTTAGCTCTTGATCATACATTAAGTTTGAAGTACTTTCCAAATCCATTCCAGCAGTTTCCCAAGCTAGGATTCCAGAGGTCTATGATTCTGCAAAGGAATGTCTCTGTATCCCATGCTTGGAGTCAACAGGGATGGGACCTTGTTTTTAGAAGAGCACTAAATGACTAGGAAATTGGGGAAGTTTCCAACCTATTGGAAGTACTAAACTCATACCCAGCTTTATCTATGAGGCCTGACAAACATAGATGGAAATTACACAACAAGGGTGTGTTCACAGTGAAATCATGTTACTGGAATCTTAACACAATGCAGTCAATGGTAGACATTTGGCCTTGGAAGCTAATCTGGAAGACCAAATACCCCCCCAAAGGTAGCTTGTTTTGCCTGGTTGGTATGTAGAAAGGCTTGTTTACACATGAGGCCTTACAGAAAAGGGGCTCACAGTTTTGTTCAAGATGTGTAATGTGTGAGCAGGAAGCAGAAGTCAATGACCATATCTATTCCATCATTGTAAGGGGGCTATGAGCCTATGGAACATGTTTTTGGCTCTATTGGGAGTTAACTTGGTGATGCCTAGCACAACAAAGGAACTACTAAATAGTTGGAAAGGTATTGGGAACAGAGGAAGAAAAGAACAATGGTGGAGAACTATCCCTGCATGCATATGGTGGACTCTCTGGAAAGAAAGAAATTCAAGGAGCTTTGATGGACAAAAGACTAACTTACAGAAGATTAGAATGAATTGTATAAGCCTTTTGTTTTTTTGGTGTAAACAGAATCTGATAGGGGAGATAGTAGATTTAGTTGATTTTATAGGGAACTTGTAAAGTATACCCATTGGGTGGGATGTAAGTTTCCAATTCATCATGATGAATTTTTTGGTGTGAATATAAAGGTACCCTCCTCTCAAAAAAACTAATCGTAAAGCTGCCAACAAATTAAGCTCTTACCAATACCATCCTCTGCAGCACTTTGTGTGCATCCCACAGCATCCCACCAATCAACTCCAACCAAAAGACTCCACCAAAATCTTCCAATAAAAAGAAAAACATGTCAGCTCTGGGAAGACAGTTTAATATCATAAATCAATACTATTCTAACTAGATGTAATAACAGTCAGATTGAAATGCATTAATGGGCATATTAAATTGTTTTAAATATTCATATACCTCTCAGCAATTGCACGTTCCCAATTCGCAGAATTGGCTTTCACCTGATTACTTGGAACAGCAGGAGGAAGAACTCGAATTATCTTCAATATGGTACAATCTCTACTGGTATCATGCCAAACAGAAGCTGAGCAGCAACTTGTTGAAGAGAAGGCCGGAGAAGCAATGGCAGATCCAACATCAATATGGTAGTTATCAACAGGGGTGAAGCTTGGACCCGAGAATACATGGACGCCACCTCGTAGAAAAGCAACAGCTATCTCACCACCATGAGCAGAATACACAATACGAGCGAGGGTTCTAACATCACTTGGAAGATCAAAGGGATCAAAACTAACCCTATTTCCCATCTCAACACCAGAGTCAGCCATGTTTCTTCCAATAGGAACTAGTCCAGCTCCCACAGCTTGGGGTCTCTTAAAATCATTTCCTGCTGGGATACATTTAATTACTTTACTCACCCATACTGTCTGTTTTGGTGCCTGGCCACCAAAGCTGGACGTGGGATTTCCAAATATTTGGTGGAGGACAACATCCTCCACAGATGATTCCCAACGTTGAACCCTCCATCCTGTGATTGAAGGGCCTTCATCAGGATCATAAGGCGACATGTATTGTCCTACAAAAATAAATATAAAGTTGTAAAAAGTTAGTGCCAGAAAGAAAACCAGAGAACGGGGAAACCCATCTTCACTAGACAAAATTGAAGGGCAAAAAGGGACATTAGGTCCATATCCCTACCCTCAACAATCACAACAGCTATCACAGAACCACCACGGGTCGGATCAAAAGCAACTGCAGTAACACCAGAACCCCATGTAGTGGTAGCTGTGGATTGAGCTGCAGCTTCAGGACTAACATATGCAGAAAAATTGGAAACAGGCGAACAATGAAGCGTGACCATGTCACTGTAATGTTGTTCAGTTAGCTTTTTGCCTTGCTTAGCCTCTTGTAATAAATACTCCTGTGAGCTAAGCAAATATGCAGCCAAAGGTGCAAATCCATCCCAAGAAGGTGGATTAAGTGATGCTGGAACCCCATTGCTGACACTTGTCTTCGGAGTTGCTTGAAATCCATTACCAGGACCAGGTGCTACCTCCCAGACGACAACAGTTGATGGATTGACAATGGGAACTCCAGCAACATGCATTGCTCCAGAGTCTGTTATGATAGCATCAGCAGCCATGATGCCACTAGGCCCTGCTCCCAATAGCCCTTTGCTTGTGCAAAACCACTTTGATGGTGCACCATTCTGAATAGGTGGCCATTGAGACCAGTGGAGCTGAACAGACCCTGATGAGAAGACAGAGCATACACAGAGAAAATTTGGCCATCCAGCTGCAGTCAAAATTACAGTAAAATTAATCAAGTAAATTTTCAATTAAAATTGATATTTTGAAGAGGAGAAAATAACACTGCAGACACATGATGGCAAAAGTAGCAGGATTAGCAGCAGATCAGCAGTTAATACAATTGCAGTGACACATGATGGCAAAAGTATCAGGATTAGCAGCAGAACAGCAGTCAATGCAATTGTTGGTGAAACGAAAAATTTATCATTTTCGACGGGTTAAGATAGCATCAACCTGCAATTTGATACAAACTAGGGCTGAACTACAGAAGTAAACTGGGACAGCTCATGAGCTATTCAAGATTGCTTCATTTTTGGCTTGGCAAGGCTCGCCTAAGTTTGAACTCAAGCAAGCTCGTGCCCCGTGCAGCAAAGCAAACTAAGTTCAAGGTTTTTTGTACCTATAAGTTGCACATGGAAGCTAGAACAAACCTAAATAATGTTTTTTATAATTCGTATGTTACCCTCCAAATTCCAAGGTCATATATACTTTATAACCTTAAAATGCTCACTTCTCCTCTGTTCTCAACACTGCATTCCTCTAATGCTGTGACATTGGAAACTAAGGAATCCCTGACCCCTCCCGTCACCAACCTTCTGATCCCCTTGGCTGACCTTCACTACCATTCCTTTCTCCAGGCGGCCCAATTACTCACTACGTTATTCATATTTTCTGCAAACCTTGGTTGTACAGTTTTGATTGCTGCATATTTGGCCATAAATCCCAGCCTTTTTCTGCTTCTCTAATGTCAGTCCCCTTGTTGAGGTTAGCCATTATACTTGGATAGGTAAGAAATTTGTTGTGTTTGGACTTGGTAAATCTACAACCGAAAGAAGATGATGGCTCATCAATATGGTATATCTCAACAGAAGGACTAACTGCATCGGTCTACATTAAACTTTTGCAGCATTTGTTCTCATCATTACTTCTTTTCCAGATTTAAGACCAGCATTTCAGAGTTTCTCTATTTTAAAGCTTCCTAATCCATTAAGTGTCTATTTAGTTAAACCGGGTTTCTATTTTGATTTATTTTTTAAAAGAAGATGGATTACTATTTCACTGCATCTGTTCTTGTGAAATTTGGCATACCTAATTGAGCATGCTCGAGCCCTCCATTTTTAGAGTCAATTTATCCCCCAGATAATACCAAGTCAAGTTGAGTCAAGCCTTTTGAATTTACAAGTTCCTATTATTAGGATCATACCATCTTGAATGCCAAGTCCCTCACCCAGTTTGCATGCTGGAGTAACAGGTTCACATCATCTTTCTCCTAATCTATCTTCCACATCCCTTTCCTTTTCCTCTCCATCATAACAGGCCATGTGTAAGTTTATAACAGGCTCACTTTTATGTTTTGATACAATCAATGATTCACTTAAGCCTACAATCAATGTTTAGGCACCAAGATGCTACAGATGTGTCCCGCCATCTATGGACTACTAAAGAGAGCAGTACTAAAAAATAACTATTATGATTATAATATTATCAATTCTTTATCCACATAATTGTTGTTTGTGATTAAATTAATTGTTGTTGGATTACATTTTTTTTTCTTTTACTCTTCTTCAGTTGCGCATCTATTTCATTGAAGATTGTGCTTTACTCTCTCTATGCTTAAAGCCCAACAAATCTCGACGCTTTTTTTATTTTTGGCCTATGACAATATTGCTTTGATATGCACCAGAAATGTCTTTTGAATCACTTAAAATACATACCAATTAACTACTCATTTGATGGAACATATATTCTAAATAAAGAGAGAAAAAAAGGAACCTGCCTGGAGATTGTGGTTGCTGAGAAAGGAATTTCTCCTCAAATGTTGACTTAGCGGAACCGCTCGTTCTTGTTGAAAGCCACCTATACTAAAGTTAGGTATAAAAGAGTCAAGAAATGAACCAATCGAATTATGCAAGTTTCACAACAACATAACAATTGCATACCGGAGAAACTCCTGATAACCACTTTGTAACAACTGCAATATCTTGACGCCATTCGTACTCTCGCTGCCAACAACTAGCATCTCGTACCAGATTAGCTGAACCCTGTGTAACCAAGCATACATGTTAAGTAAGAATAGTTTCTTACTTTAAAAACCGTGGTGTCAGGGCCGGTACTGAGTAACTCTATCCACGGGGTTTCTGCTACCTTTCACCAACTATCCACCAAGGCTTAGATAGAGGAAGAAATCACCTAGTGTTTTCTGTTGGAATTTGAATCTGAGACCAACCCACTTCATTGACCACCAAGTCACACCCTTAGGTGCGGTAAGTAAGAATAGTTTTTGAAGCAACACAGAAATAATCTTGCATGTGTAGCATATGGGCAAAACCAATACTCAATAAAGATAATGGCTCTGATATGGAAAGGGTTAGAAAACCCCCACCACGAACTTGCATGTCACCAAAAGTACATGAAAACAAAAAGTGAAAAGGACAACAAAATGCAATATAGAATAAACTCCAAAAAAAAAAACAGCTTACTTGTGAAGGCTGAGTCCAGATTGTTATTCTACCATGAAAGTTAGCTATGAGCAGTGCACGCGGACACGAAGTAGGAGACCATTCAATGAATTGGACAGAATCACGAGGAGAGTCTGTAGAACATAAAAATGTAAAAGATGAAATATCAAAATAAACCACATGCCAGTAATCAATCATGCACAAGAGTTAAAAGTGAGCATCTCTTTGGACAAATTTCAGTTCAGCCCAACAACACCACAATGTACCAAAAATTTTAGGGCCCATTTAGTTATCTAAAAAAGAAAAAAAGCACTCTTACCCATTTGGAATTAAAACGACCAAAGTTCTTGAAAAGATGTTCGGCTGTTTCAAAATCCAACGAGCTTCAAGGGTGATTTTAAACTACTCAAACCATTTCCTAATCCAATGCGATCTTGTAAAAATCAATCAACCCCATTTTCAATGACTAGTTCTTTATAATATGCTAGAAGGTCAAAGCTTGATTCGGGCTTTGCGTGGAACTAGAAGGATCATTTTTGTCTAGATGCAATTGTACCAAATATTTACGATAATTAGACAATTCAAATTCTCACTTCAATTTGGAAACTCCAAGATATTTTAGTACAGACACTGATTAGCAATCTAGCACACTTCCAATAGATGATGGTCGAAAAATAAAATTTGATAACATACTAATAATTATACTCTTAAGGCCTTTCACATATTATCAAAGAGTTGACAACTTAATTAATTGCTCCTACATGAAGAGCTGTTTATCCAACTCTTTGCATAGCACCATCTGTTCAGTTTTCATTTGTTCACCATTTCTCAATTATCTCTGATTTTCCTTCTATTTGAAAGAAAATCAAAGGAGGAAAAGAAAATCTCATTCATAAATGACTGTTGGACCTAAAGGAGAGGGCCTCGTCTTAGGTTCTAAACTTGTTTAAAAAAGGAATACAAATCCCTGGAAATTAAAAAGAAACAATGAACGAGTAAACAAAGTTGGCCCCAAATAACCTCCAATCAAGGCACACTACGACATTAGCCCAGTAAGCAAAACACCGTCAAGTCATTCTACAATACCTGCTATAACATTGAACACAGTGCACTCAGTTGGTCGCTCTGGGATGACTATATGTATAGGGATCCAGAAAGGTGGATTTGCATTTGAACTACAAAAAGTTAAGAAGTAATAAGAATAAAACAGTACAAGTAAAGATATAAAGTGATATCTCGAGAATTTGACCACATCGAATTTGACATTGAAAATTTGCACATTCTCCGTATCTTTTAGCGGAAACACTGGACAGTTTCTGATATCCAAGTGCAGTAAATTACCGTGTGCTGAAATAATTTACAATGATGGAAGTTAAAGCTCTAACCTTGGAATCCTTGCACATGTTTCAGACGCACAAGCTATTGCATTTAGCTTTCCACACCAAGCAACAGCACTAAGAAAACAATTCAGATAAGCAATTCAGAAACCACAGACAATATATCTATCCATTTGACATGTAAGCAACTGCCAGAGGAACAAAGAGATTAAGAGAGAGAGAGGAAGAGAAGATAACCATATTACTCTTGGAGGATGAGAAATAACATCAAAAGCATGCTCTTGATTGCGAAACTAAGGGTTTGTACATGCTTGATAGAGATTTTAAGGATATATACATAATAATAAATGTGCGATAGATCAGGAAAACCTCAAGCATCAGTAGTTCAATAGCAAAATAGATCCCATTAGTTACACATTGATACAAGATAAATTTCAGGCCCACTTCCATCCTAGCAGCATTCTAAGGGAAGATACTTTCATAGCTATGAGAATAAGTGTGTTATAATGAGTACAAGCAGCATCTGTTATGTCAAAAATTGAATAACTAGCATGGAGACGAAGCTCCCAGATCCGATGATTTGAACATGGCATTTCACAAAAAGAGAAAAAAAGAACATGGCATTTCACAATATTGGTACAATATAGTACTGGGCTTATGGCCAGATCTGATTTTACCTGTTAGATAAGATACATGCCTACTTTATTGCTTTATTCCTAACATTCATAAGAGTGATGGGGCAAGTGATATTAAACATATCTGGGATATCAGATTGCTGGAACTTCTGTGAGATAACACCCAAGCTTCTTTCTCTTATATTGGGAACAGCGTTTAGGGGGGATTTTATATTGCAGATAAAAACATTTTTGTGGGACAAACAAACCTTAGATGCTACATTGTAAGTTAATCTTGAGCATGCTTACAGTTACGTTAATATGTCACTCTTGATATCATGTGGCATTTGGGAGAATATTGGATCTGATGCGCCAGATGATGTACGTTCACTAGAATTTTTTTTTGAGAAGGACAATTCTTATCCTATTAGTCTATTAATTTCTTGTGCATTCTTCATCCAAACCCCAAAATACTTCCAAAATCAGTGTTTTTAGAGATGAAAAGTTACTAAGCTGAAGAAGCAGATGAAGCATCGGGCCTTGGAGAAGAATAAGATCACGGAGCACAGTAAACCGCTAAACCATGTGCGCATGATTGCTCGCCTATGATGAGTTTGACTTGCTCTCTAAAGCTATCTTTTTGGGGAAAAGAGCAAAAAGATCTGTGGAGCTATAAGTTAAAAGTGAGAAGTGAAGTGTATGCTTCTTCAAAGTGAAACTTCACTTAATTTATAGAAAAAACATGCATTGCCGGGCTTCAACACCTGTCAGATCAATTTGAATTGCACTTACTAATTTCAGCATCTATTGTGTGATAGAAACAATATTAATGCAACTTCTAGTATTAAATATAATTAGAATATCAAATTGGTTGAACTTACTGATTTCAGCATACATCCGATGGTAGTGACGATATTTAATACGGCTTTTCAACAAGGTCATGGAAAGATAACTTCAAATGCAAAATTTAAAATTCAGATTTGGATTATCGAATGATTGAAAAATGACTATTTTGCAGCATTCAATTGGTTTAGCAGTCCCAAATTGGAAGCAACAGAAGAATTCGAAGCGCAACACTCCACACATGAGGTGATAACCACTCTCTTCAAATCTTTTTTGTTGCCTAATGGATTCGATGACAATCTTAAGCAGCTGTACGCATTTTCTTCTGCTACCAATGACTGGTTGAAGTCAATTTGCATTGCGTAACCGATAATTCTTTGATAATCCTCATAGAATAGATCGAATTGTAAATCAAATGATGACCAAAAACCCCACCTCCCACCCCCAACCCAATACCAAAAAAGGAAAAAAAAATGATGAGTGAGCAGAAGAGAGATTTTTTATGATTGATCTAGCAACCCTAGTTAGTTCAGTTATTAGATAAACTTTCATTGTGTTTCCTGTTTGCACCCTAAGACACTGACTTGATTGATTCTCTGTCTACTAAACAGTTCCCCCCCCCCCCCCCCCCGAAGAAGATACAAAAATTTTAATAAACTTAGTATCAATAAACTCTTCTCTTCTTATACGTAGAGACAGCAACAGCTTTTTCACCACTCGACTTCCCCAATCGTCTGGGAATTCTTGTCTTACACTTTCATGTTCTTTTACAAGAACCTCTGAGATTAGTCACAATCCCCCTTCATTTCTTGGTTCCTGTTGGTTTTTCCATAACAAACTAAGGCACTGATACAAGAGAAAGGAGATTTTCTTTCCCTGTTCTCTGAGTCAAGAAAAGTCTTACACCATCATAGCAAGCATAGTCACAGACTCACAGCACAGGAGTTGGAAATTTTCAAAAGAGAACTTCTATGGACAGCCAAAACACTCATTCCATAATGAACATGCAGGAGATGAGAGTTCTTTTTTGAAATTGATAAGTTGCTACACAATTTTAGACATGATGGAATCTTTATCCCCCAAAAAAAAAAGACATGTCCAGAAGGTTGTCTTGACAAAAAGTATGTTTTAAACATTTACATTGTAGATGTGCACAGGAATGTTAAACCGGGAATCTTCACCACTTTCTGCAATGTAGTAAGATAAGGAGAGAAACTTCTGTCTTATTCTCTCTAAGTTCCCTCCATTGAATAGATAAAAATTAACTCCTCTATGAGGAACGAATGACGAGAAAAAAAGCAAGAGGTACTTCAGTCTCTGACATGGAGAACTCCTCTGGTCTCTTGTTAATAGCACTTAACCTATCATCGTATGTAACTGCTTAGAAAGAAAAGATGCATACCCATTGAGACATTGAGGGCAAAGATGCAGTGGCAAAGAAAATTTGAAGTTCTCCAGACTAGCATGCAACTACATTTACCAGGATAATTCTCTCTCTGTCCAGAAAATGGAAGAACTGTATGAACAAAAAAAACTGAAACTAAGAAAAACATTGAAGTTTCCCTTTCTCATTCCGTAAGACCATAATGAGACTGCAATTTCTGTTTTTCTTCTCATATTTTCCATATTCCAGTGAAACTTTTTTACAAAATATAACATATTTTTGTCTAAATCGTTTTGCATAGGTGAATTACTGCATATATGAACAAATTATAGGGCCCAAATGACATATCTGGACGTTAAACTTTAGTGATGATTACATGGGGAGCATAATGCCCTAGTAGTATTGTTCTAGGTGGGAGGCAAACGGTCGGACTAACAAGTCAACACTTTGATTAGCTCCTAGTTACCACTTGTCAATTGAGTGACTTTCACCACTTCAACAATTAAAACTGAGAAGGTTCCAACAAGTTTTCCACTTTCAGCATAACTAACCCCTTTTAAATAAGTAATCCTCAATAACAGACTGATCTCACTTTTTTTTTCTTTCCTCAAATTCGACCATTTCCTTGCTTCATTACAAAGTGATAAGCTCAACCTCATAAAAAGAGAACCATTCTAATATTCTAATTAACTTCTTCTGTATGAGCAATAATCGCCAAAAAAAAATCACCTGAAATTGCGGCAAAGTTCAGGAACACTCATTTTATGAAGCAAATTTGACCTAGGTTGTTTCAGTCTGATACAAAAGACGTTAGCAGGATTGACAGTATCCTCGTCCATGGGATCGTCGTCAACAGAAGAGACCTCCTTCTCCGTTACCATAGCCATGATTGCAGCCGGATGATCGTCTTCTTCTTCAGTTTTTTCGTGAACCTTAGTAGAAGGTTCTAGAGAATTCGTAATAGCAGAAGAAGACTCCTCCTCCTCCTCTTCAGATACTTTAGCAACAGGTGTTGGTTGATTGTTCATTTGAATAAAAACAAAAAGGTCCAAAAAAACCCTAATATATAAATATATTTGTGTATACGTATATAGTGAGAGAAAGAAAGGAAGAGTTCGGGGGGGGGGGGGGTTAGAGAGAGAAGTGGTTGGCCGAAAAGTCTTGCCAATTGAAGGCGACAGGAATCACTATGGTGACTGTGTGGGGTTAGGGTTTGAGTGGGGAGGAGGAATTGCGGGGGGGATATGAAGAATTTCCAGAAAGTGGGAAATTTGTCGGCTTTTCTTTCTTTTATTATATTATTACGAAGGCCAAAATCAACTTTGCCCAATCGCTTCGTTTTTTCTGTTGATTTCTAACAAATGCTTTTTTGGTTCAGTTGGAGCTGTGTTGGGGGGCTTGTGCTGCTCTTATGATAAGACAGGTTACCATTAAATTAACAAACAAAAACACTTCTATCTTTTTTTCTATTCTAACTCGCACATTCAAAAGACTCGTAAATTTATCCTAATTCAAAAAATATGCGAATGATGAAATAGATGTGTGGTTATATTAGAAGCAATAAGATTAGAAATAAAGATATATAAGTTATGGTGGAGTGCTCTCTGTGGTGGACAAGGTAAAGAAAGCGAAACTAAGATGATTTAGATATGTGAAGAGCAGATGCGTAGACGTACCATGAAGAGGTGTGAAAGATTAGTTACATAGAGAATACGAGGAGAGTCGGAAGTAGACCTAAGAAGTATTGGGAGACGTGAAAAGATAGTATATGACGCAACTTCAAGTTACCGATGACGTAACATTAAATAAGAGGATGTGAAAGACACGTATTGGATGCAAGGTTAGTAGGTAGTATAGCGTTGTTTTGCTTAGGATGGTTGGTGTTTATCATGGTACTAGTTTTATTATTGTAGTTTTTGTTTTTATTGTTGTTTTCAATAATCTATCATAGTATGTTGTTTATTGTGCTTCAATTATCACATTATTTTATATAAATTTTACCTAAATATCATAGTGATTCTTTCTAATTACACTTTATCCCACTCTTTTAAAAATTACCTGAAATCACTTATTTTTGGTGGAATTCAAATACATCTAGTATATCCTGATATATCATGTAAAATAATATATCCGATCAATTTATCTCATAAATAATATATCCGACGTCCTGATATGTTGACAAGGCAAAAGCTGTTAAGAGAGAGATACTATTTACTCGATTCAATTCTTGGTCCTCTTACATATCATATCAAGCCCAACTTGATTTTGTTGGAGAAAGAAGCAAGAGGAGCAAAATCTGATAGTGTGAAGCCCAATTGTATATTTGACCCAGTTTAAAATTAATTTTGTGGACCAAATTGAGATAATGTATTGTCGAATATCCAAATAATATGGAAGTCAAAATTATCATCCCTTTTTTGGTCATTCTTTTCACGAAGAGAAAGAAGATCTTTTATTGCGATAAATTCAGAGATTAGACAGCGTGTTTGTGAGTAATGGTAAAGTTATTCTAGTATGATTTATATATTTTTTTATCAAAAAAAATATGATTTGTACAAATCATGAGTTTTAAGTCATGAAATCAATCACTGATATTTGTGTCAAAATAGATTGCTAACATCATATTCTATATAAATCGCTTGATAGAATATATTAGAAAAAATAATGTATATTTAACTTTGTGTACTACTAATAATACTTTGTTTAGTACACTCACTCTATTTGGTGTTATTTTAAAACTAATATATGAAAAATTGTGGTAATAGCAATGCAACGATTTTTAACGGTTGTATTAGTATGAATAAAGACACATTTTGTCCCTCAAAATCTTTTTTCACATACTTTTCACCATATTTGTGGAGGATATTTTCGTAAGCAAATAGAAAAAATTAAACATTATCCAATGTATTTTATTTTTAATACACCATGTAATCATTTAAAATTTATTAAATGATTCGATTGAATTAAATTCATGAATATATTTGTCCAAATAAATATTATAAATTAATATAATTGGATTGAATATTCAAGTCCGGTAAATATGGATTTAATTAAAAGTCCAAATTCATTTATTTGGGCTATAAAAGATGAGTCACTTTGCTAAGCCCAATATCATCTCATCCTAAAGGCTCATTTTGGTGTCACGTGTCATGCCAAGTCAAACAAATAAGTCATTAAGATCATGCCATGTGTCAAAATGACAAACCCACTTTGCTAAAAGCCAATATGCTATATCACTTGAATCTGATTGGGCGAAGGGAAGTTTGTTCTCACCATAACTCCTCTTCTACAACTATAAATACAGGTCCTCATAATTCAAAAAAGACACCAAAATTTTAACAAAAAGCCAGAAAGAGGAGCTCGTGGATCAAACGCCACATATTTTTCAATAAGCTACAAGTTCTAGAATTTAAGCACTCAAACATTAAAGTTCAAGAACAACTCGAGATCAAGACCACCAAATTCAAGAACAAGCTCAAACGCCCTTGAATTCAAGTATAAGTCAAGATCAAGTTCAAAATTCAAGAACAAGCTCAAAAAGCCCTTGAATTTATATTTGAAAAGACGAATCAATGGATTCATAGAGATTGTAACAATTATATTTGAAATCAAATACTACGATTGTTGCAATACTTTTTCGTTCTTGATTATTATTTTCTCAACACACCAAGCTAAACTTTGCATAAGAAATGATTTCAGCATAACTAATACTAGCATTACTAATACACCATATTCAACACTATTCTTATACATCCTACCAAACGACCCGTAAATGATGGATAACTAATACCTTCTATTTGGTGGTATTAGTAATACATAGGTTTGATACCATGAGATTAAGCTATGCAAAGACAAAAAAATCCCTCAAATCATTTTAATCATTTTATTTATTTTATTGATTATAACTTTTATATTCGTACTACTAAATTTATTTTAAATGAATTAGTTTACAAATTTTATTATTTAGAGAGAGTTGTTTGTTGCTAAATAAATTAAATACAAATCAATACAATATTTGAAATGTGAGTTGTTTAACATTTACTAATTGAAAAAATACATATATCAACACATGACGTTTGTGATTTTTATTAAATGTATTATTTGTTGATATATATGTGGTTTTCTAATTATTTACACTTTGAGCAATTTATAAAATTGCATACATATTAAAACTACAACTTACAATTTTTAGGTGTAAATGTAGATAGTTTATTCGATTTTACAACCGTTTACCCTTTTTTTGATTTTAAAAATAGATGGTCTATCTTTTCTAAATTGAAAATTGACGTTCAGTGAGTGATCAATTTACTAAGACGATAATTATTTAGCCTTAAATAATTCAAGTGAGAAAATAACAAACATGACAACAAAATTGTTCTTCTCCTAGTTAGTTAGAAGACAAAAAAAAATCCGACATTTATCTATCTTGATTCAATTATATAAAATAGAAAATCTCATAATAATTAGGGATTAATTGGAAAGAAGATTTTTATAGAATTTTAATCCAAACACAAGATTAGGTGGGAAACAATGGACCAAACAGTATTTGATAGAAGCCTTATTAATTTATGTACGAAACGACCCTTTAGTACCATATAAAGTGTATAAATAATCCATAAATTAGTTATACATAAACCCAAAATTCCTCCCAATCGTAATACTAAATAATAAAAACGTACATATTGTTAAATTGTACTACACTACAAATTAATATTGTCTTTGAAGACGAAATTATATTTAATTTTGAAAGTTGCGGTGGGAACTGATAGAGAGAGAGTTGGGTAGGTCAAATATGAGATTTGTTTAGTTCAAAATTCTAAAATGATTCATGAACATATTAATCCAAATTATTGTTGACAATGAAGATTTCAATACTAAGTGGAGAATCATTATTCATTAATTAGAAGATGTTAGATCGCTAACGACAAATAAAACTATTATGAAAACAGAAAGATAAAAGGGTCAAAACAATACACATGGGATCCATTTGAAGAAAAAAAAGGATTTGAAAAGAAAGAACGTATTTTTTTTTTCTGAAATAAGACGTGTTTAGGTAAATGTCCACGTTAGATTTTATTGGACGTCTTTAATTTTATTTTATTACATTAACGTTACTAAATTTTGTTAAAATAAAAAAGAAGCATTAAGTTTTTACGTAAGTATTACGTCGCTAAATGACTTTTTTATAACAAAAAGTTATTTAACTTTGTCTTAGTATCACAAAAATAAAGCACTAGGAGGAAATAAAAGAGACATGGTAGTGATCGATATAATATTGTTGTTGTCACGCCCCGGAAGGGTACCCTAGACGTGGCCGGCACTCGAAAGTCATTTCTGACCTTCAAGCGAACCACCTAGTCCAGTCACACTTTCATTCATTCACATTCTATCAGCGGAAGACTCAATCATAAGGATACTATTCATAACTTAGGGCCAAAGGCCAAACAAATACCCAATCAATAACTAGCTAGAATAAAACTAGTTAAAACGAACAATCCAACATTTCCACACTCTAGTCTTTGAAGCCTCTATCAACAATCCAGGAGGTGCCAATGACAAGTCCATGGCTACCAAAAATCAAATTAAGGGAAATAAATCAAAGCTATAAAGATAATCTCGATATCCTCCGGAAACTGGGAGGACTCACCAACTAGCTGGAAGTGAATAAATCTTCAATGGTGCGTCGGTTGATGATCTTTAGTACCTGTCTCTGCATCATGAAATGATGCAGGCCAAATAGCGTCAGTACATGAAATGTACGAGTATGTAAAATGGCCGAATGAAACAAACATCAAAGAAAAATCAAATCAACTTGAAATCTCAACTCAGGAGAAAGAACAACTCGATCAAGTGTCCTAAGTCCAAACAAGAATATGGTTTAGACGGGACCAATCACATACAAATCAACCCAATCCGACTCAGAGTACTATCAAGACCTATATGAGAGTTTCTCTTATCCGACAACCATCACTTATGAGCCAGTGATAATACAACAAGCTGACGTTATTGCCACGTTCGTTTATACCTTGCTAGGGTATGAACGAATCAACCAATCATGGATCCATATCCAACCAAGTTCTATCATATCAGGACAATAATTTGGGAAGCATCCGACTTTAACGGTTCAATCCCCTCCTACGTTTGGCGACGTAGTTATTGGATTTGATTTATTACTTACTCTTACCCAATTCGGTGCTCGATACCCCTCTCAAGACTCAATGCTCATAAAACTCCATCCAATCAACTCAATCTAATCATATCGACAAGTCTAATTTGGAACTTTGTCAAATCATCAATTCTATCACAATCAAACCTCTTCTAATCATACTATCCGATCAATCCCAATCGTATCTTTCAAGTGTAGTTTAAATATGCATTTATAATATCATACAATCCTATCCAATCATTCCTCTATTCATTTAGCAAATCTTTCCGGGACTCATCAAGACTCCAAGGTTCTAAATAGACAATTTAAGATAATCAACATATTTAAGAAAATAAAAAAAATATGTTTAACAACTCATATCAATCAACTCATACCAACATGAAAAATTTATCAATTTCTTGACTTAACAACATCAACATAACCAAAATTAAGTTAATAGATGAAAAAGACTCATTTGGACATAAGCCTATCAAGAAACTCCATTCTCATGAACATTTAATCTCAAAGAAGATGTAGGGCACATGGGTGGACTCAACCCATGCTTTGAGTAGCTTTACATACCTTGGTGAAGACTTTGAAGGAACCTTGATGTTAGGTCTTCAATAAAAAGCTTGAATCTTAGAAATTCTTGAAGGCAATCCTTGTTGGAGATGGATTGAAAGAGAAAAGGGTGGAGTCTAGGGCTTTTTTTTTTCTTTGGAGAGCAAAGGACTCAAAATAATTAGTCCAAAACGTTCCAAGGCTAGAGTATATATAATTAGGGAAATGCCCAATTTACCCTTCCTCAAAAATCTGAAAAATGGGCTAAAACCCTACTGGCGTTATAGTGGCGTGCCGCGTCACTGCAGCGCCAAGTCAATTATAGGCTTAAAAACCCTGCAACCTAATAGTGGCGCGTCGCGACAAGGACCAAACTACTGAGGCTTGTTTTTGGCGCTATAGTGGTGCGTCACGCCCTTGCAACGCCAAGCCTAAATTTTCTGGGTTCTGGAAAATGGGCTTAAAAACCCTGCACATCTAATAGTGGCGCGTCGCGCCAAGGATCAAACTACTGAGGCTTGTTTCTGGCGCTATAGTGGCGCGTCGCGCCACTGCGGCGCCAAGCCCAGGTTTTCCGCAGTTATAGTTCAGGCCTGAAATTCCTGCAGCACTAGTCCGTCGTAAGATAGTCATAACTTTTGACTTCGAATTCCAAAAAATGCAATCTTGGTGGAGTTGGAAAGAAGACTCAAAGACCTTTAATTTAATAGGTCATGGGCCACCTAGTTCGTTATATTCAAAAAGATAAGGTCGTTGGAAGTTGACCCTTATACAAACTCATTTGGAAACTTAGCCAAGACGAGTTCTTTGGACTTGGCTTGGTTTTAGGGATCCCTTATGACCCTAAATCACATTCAACACTCTTCAGTTTCTTAGGAATTGATCCTAACTCATGCATGCACTTTACAATCGTCTAGTACGATCCTATACGTACACGAAGAACGGTCCGAATCTTAGTGAAAATTTTTGGGGGTGTTACAGTTGTCATCATATCTTGATAATCAAGTGACTTAATACAAAAGTTAAATAATTTTTTTCCGTGTGTGTGTTTGAAATAAACAAAGAACTTCTTGACAAACTAATAAAAAAACGTTTATAATTTATTAATTTACTCCAACTTCTGCTTAACCTTTGTTTGGTAGATATTAGTTTAATCAAGTTATAACTTCATCCTTGTTTGACAAATATATGAATTTTAGAGGAAAGACTTGCGTGTAAGTTTTATATATAATTAATATATAATATTAAGATGCTTTAATATAGTATAATAAATGTTATAAACCAATTCATCCATATATATATGAAGGAGATTGAACCCGTAACTTATGCTCAGTGGTTGAGTTAGTTGAATAGGTTATTTGCCATATGAAAGATTTCAGGATCAAAATTCATGCATGCTTTTTTTTATAGAGTTCGAAGTACGAGACTTACCCGTAGTTTATCTATTTTATACGATTTGTTGATTATTATAATACAAAAAATAGAATTTACTTTTGCGCATTTGAAAAATATAGCGTCTGCAATTTTTTTTTGAAACAACAATAAAAACGAAAATGAAAGAGATTAAATCTGAAATGAGTTTTCCACGGGCGGTAGAATAAGGAATTTTTTATAATCAAAGTTGATTAGGAAAAAAACAACTTAAATTTCGTCAAACCAAAGTCACAGGACTTGAATCAACTTTGTTTGCATCAAAAGTAGATTTGAATAAATAATTCTTCCAATTTATATTACCTGACATTTGTTGACCTGATACATTTTAAGAAAAAAATTAATTAGAAATGTATTTTATTAAATTAATTTTATTAGTGATGCTTTAAAACTCTAAATTTAATTAATATTATTTTATATAATTATTTAATATTAAAGATAATGTGAATTTTTTTTAACAAAACTCATGATTTTATCAAAATAAACAAGTAAAATAAGATGAAAAAAATATATTTTTTTGATTATAGATGCTAGTAAAATAAAACAAAGTAGTCAGCGAACATATGGGAACACTCAGCTTTTCGCTTTCGCTTTTTTTTTTTTGACGGGGGGAGGGGGTTACTTTTTCAACTTCAAAAAATATTACTAAGTACTTTTTATATTATCCAAACACTTTCAAAACTAAAAAAAAAAACACTTTAAAACCAAAAGCTAATAAAATCAAGATAAAACTATATAAAATAGACCAATTGTGAAACTATTTACTCAAATTGGACCCGACTCAAAACTATTTATCCTTAATAGACTTATAGCCCAAATTATTTACCCTCTTACCCCACTTTCTTCTTTTTAATTTCGCGCATGACGTCATGCTGATGTCTCCTCTTTGATACCATCAGAGTATATTTGATACCATCAAAGTATATTATACTCTAATGGTATCAAACATACTTTAATGGTATTAAGCAGTTTTACTGAAACACTGTCTCTTTCTCATTGATACCATTAGAGTATATGTATATACTCTCATGGTATCAAACGTGTATTTATACCAATGCCCCTTCCCTTATTCCTCTTTGATACCATTAGAGTATATTATACTCTGATGGTATCAAGCAATTTATCAAGCAGTTTGATGGTATCGAGAAGGAAGAGACAACGCTTCAGCGAAACTGCTTGATACCATCAGAGTATATTATATACTCTCATGATATCAAATGAGTGAGATGGTTAATTGAAAACAAGGGTATGGAAATAATGTAATATCCAATGGTAAATAATTTTCTTTTTTGGGATATAACAATATTTATCCTTAAAATCAAATCAATTCAAACATTCACTTAGTACCTGTTTGGTTTAGCTTATCTAAAACAACTTATAAGATGAAAACAGTTTATAAGCCAAAAAAAATCTGGAAAGCTAATAAAATCAAACCAATTTAAACATAGTCGTCCTTTTAGAAGAGGCTTGATTGAGTCATAGGTTTTGGTCAGTCGTTCATTTATTCCTTTTCATTTATTTAAGCATGACAACCATAATTAGTACAATTAATTTTTTTCTAGAAAATTATACCC
This sequence comes from Solanum dulcamara, assembly GCF_947179165.1. Taxonomy (NCBI): domain Eukaryota; kingdom Viridiplantae; phylum Streptophyta; class Magnoliopsida; order Solanales; family Solanaceae; genus Solanum; species Solanum dulcamara. The sequence continues at coordinate 48,183,098 of NC_077247.1, forward strand.
GCGCAGAAAATATATTATATTATATTATATGTAGTTCTCTCATTCAATTTAAAACAATTAAAGATAATTTAGTGGAGTTGTGAAAATGTGACAAGTTAAATGCTTTGTCGCTATAAAACATGTTCACACAATGCCTTAAAAAAATATTACACGTCACTCGCTATGGAGTAATTATATTGATTGATAAGTTATATATTCAGCTGGTATAAAAATATTTACCAATTAGATTACTTTAAAAGTTTATATGTGTAACTCTTTATAATTATATTGATTTGATATTTTTTGAGTGTACATTGGATAAATTTGTTTCTTTGCAATAATTTACAAATCACACATAAGGGGTAAATAGGCAAATTCGATATGACGAATTCGACTGAAAAAGAAATTTACAGAGAAAATCGATCCCTAACCTTCATTATGGAATTTAACCTGGTGCATTAACTTAGTCATCCCTGCCTATAACAATTATAAGTTGATGTTGGTTAATTATATGATTTTATAAAAAAAAAATAGATTAATGTTTTGACTATTATCCTTTGGTTTTGGAAGTCTTACTTTGACGTTCTAGATTTTTCAACAATTCATATAGAAATTTAGCTACTATTTTTTTTCTCTCTGTTTACAATTATTACAGAATACATCACTGTCTATAATATTTAAATTTAAAATGATAGAATTCCTAACTTGAGACTTTTACTAACCATGAATTAAATAAATAAATGATGGATTCGAATATATTTTAGGAGCTCCTATGTCATTTTTCTATGAACTATTTTGAGTCAAACTTTAATCTGTTTAGTTTATTGTTACCTAGTACCCACTCTTAATAATATCAATTATTAGATACTTACCCAACTGATCAAAGTTTGGTTAGATTGATCTAAGTATAGGTTGACTAATTTTAACAACCCTAAACAGAGAGTTCAATTATAAATCAATTTTTACTTCTATTATTGAATTTTAGTAAAATTGATGTAATTTCGTGGCTTTTTTTTTGGTTGTATACGTAGGAGTATTTTGTTGTATACAAATTAGAAAAAGAAAAGAAAGAAAAGGTAAAAGGGAAAAGGAGTTTAGAAAGTCTTTTTTATTTTTTCCAACTTTGGGTGAAGGGCTGGAAAGGAATTGAGATAATCCTAAAAATTATATGAAAAACAATAGTCTCTAGATTAAAGACCAATAATTTCTTTGAATTAAGGTAGAATTAATTAAAAAATAAAGTACAATAAAAAAAGTCATAGATATTTATGTGATTATCCCATCAAAGATAAAATTATCATTTTAAAGTTAAATTATTAAGTACTATGAAAATATATCATATTTTTTTTTGAAATGGAATAAAACGACATATAAATTAGAATAGAGAATATATTTATAATTGTTATTATTATTTTTGTTGGGAACTCGAGGATAACCCGTAGTCACTATAATCTTTGGCACAAACTTTATTCTTCGGGTGAGCACTATGGGATGAATACTTTGTGTGCACCAGATAAACTCCCACTATGTAATAGACTGCAAATTACATATAAAATGTAAACCGTACTAGACAAGTCTTATGTGATCGACTCGACTCATAAAATATTAAAAATAGATCGATTCCAAATCATTCGTATATATGACCGCTCTCCAAAGTCCAAATCAACTGAGTTAGTTTAATTTTTTGTGATAATCCAAAGTATTTTTTTGTCCTTTCTGGCTATAAATTAATGTTTTTAAGACAATGGGAATAAAAAAAAAAAAAAAAAGTACATATTTGTTGTAGGTGTGGTTGACGAAATAGTGTAAGGGGAAGGTTCACATTCATGAGTGCGAAATTTTTGCTTTTAAGATGAGAACACGGTGATAAACATAAACAAATCATCTTTATACGTACAATGAAATAGCCCACTATGACGACTCTTCTACTTTTTCTTCTTCGTCGTCTCCACCAGCCCACCAATAAAACTTTTTCTTCTTCTCTTAATTTTCCATTTTCTCTCCACTCTGAAATATCAATTCTTCTTCTTTCACTCTGTTTTTCCAATTTCAAGGTACGCATTTAGTATTATTCAATCGTGTGGAATTTCTATTTCTTTTACGGAATTAATCATTTATGATTATTTGAATGGAGCTTAGCTGCAATATGCTTATTCTGTTTTATTCAATCGTGTGGAATTTCTATTTTTTTTGTTCTCTGTGTGTATGTGCTCGATGTTGAGAGCTTGAAATCATGATTTGTATTGATGGAGCTAATTCAGTAGGATGTTTAATGAGTGTTATCAAAAGCAAAAAAGCCTTAATTACAATGGGGCTTTAAGCATGAAGCCCAAAGAGTTTAATGAAAAGAGGCGCAAATGGAGAAACAATAAAGTGAGCCTTTTTTTTTTTAGTGTTTAATTCTTTAGTTTAAAGTTATTTTGTGTTTAAAATAAGTTAAAAAATATAATTAAACCTATTTGATTTAGCTTATTTAAAACTTGCGGCTTATAATAAAAAAAATAAACTGTTTTAAAATTATAAGCTGTTTTAGATAAGTTAAACAAAACAAATACTTAGAGTTTAAACGCACTTTTGATAACACTATGTGTTTTAACGCATCTAGCAATCATACTCCTTGCCTTTTAACTTTGTGTTAACATTATTTTAATAGAAAGTATGTAGGTAAACCTTCATTCAGTTGCAGCTGAAAAATAGTGCTTTCAAACTCCTGCAGTTTTACTGAGTTCCTAATTCAAAATGAATACAATCCTTGGGCTTGCCCATATTAATTTTTTATTGAATCAATTCTGAAAATTATACTTATTTTGATCATTTCTATTTTTTTGTACATAGTACAGATAATAGATAGTAGTAGATGATGCTAATTACTATGTACTTTTGATTTATTGCTGCTTCTACTGTTCTGAGTAAAAATTGTTCTGCCTTAATAATTAGTTTATCAAGCTGAAGGAGGAAGGCTTTTTGTGAAAAAGGATTATTTTTTTTTACAAGGTATTCCTGGTGAAGGTTAACATTTAATTTACTCATCAAGAGGCACAGTCAATTGATTTAGAATCTTTGTCCCACAAATTGACATGAGTTGTTGCTGCTTTGGTGCCCAGAAAAAGGGTGGTGATCTTGTTCATCATGATACAAGAGATACAAGAGGTTAGTAGGAACTGGGATGGTAGCTAATCAATTGTTTTCTGGTTTTATGAATTTATTTGGTTTTACTTTATGCCATTGGTATTGACACTATTATGAACTTGCCTAGTCAAAAAATTTCCCCAGTTAACTTGGTTTACCTATTATTCAGGATAATGGAAGAAAACGTGTGGTTTTGAAAAGTTAGTTTTATTTGCATATGAGAAAAATGGTCAATAATACCCTTCTAATATTCACAGTTGAGCAACTTTGTTGTCTGTTTACACTTGTTGATCTATTTACACCCACTATCACCCTGTTAGCGCGGAGGGTATAATTGTAACTTTTTCCTTGGCGTTGTAAGATTGGACCGAAATTCAAAGGGAGGTTAAAGTTGCACAATTTCAATAGTACAAGGGTAAAGTTGATCATTTTCCCTATAAGTCAATAAAATATTTTGAACTCCATTCTCTGTCAAATAACATCATATAAATATATGCTGCAATACCATCAATTTCTTCTATGCTGCAATAACATGAGCTCCTTTTACACCTACTCAAACCATGATGTCTGTTTCTTGCTTTTCTTAAACTGATTGACTATATTTATGGATGACAAACCTGAACAATCATTCAAAACATTTGTCAAAATACAAGAATGAAAGTTAGCTGGACTGTCTTCAGTTCCCCTTGCCGGAAAGTAAAGAGAAGAAGGTTAAAACGTGGATATTTTGAGAGAAAAAAGATGCTGGAATGATAAACTTACCGATAAAAAAAAGACTCTTCAATGAGAAACTTAAGAACTACAGAAAATATCATACCAAAATTATAAATGAGTAGATTGAGCATGATATGCAAGTTTAAAGGCTTATGAAAGTCAGAATCAATATTATGGTTTGCATATATCAGATGGATTGAGGGTGAGTAATGAGAAATGATACAAAATGCTCACAACTGTATTACAAATCATCTTTAGTATTTTGTAGATGCATTGCACATTTGATTGTAGATCATCTTCTACTTAGACATAAGTAATGCCAATGCAACAGAGGAATTTTGTTTTCTGGATTGATTTGATGTCTTCACTCAAGTAAATTCAAGATGGGCCATCTTGAAATATGGAATACACCAGAGACAATAAATTGCAGGTTCAATGTAAGGGCCGAGAATAGAATTCTGAGTGGAGTCGAGTGTTTTTCATACTTATCTATCAGACTATTATTCAGGTGTGTTGTGTTTGTGTTATTTATTGTGATAAATGAGTTGATTATTAGGAGTAGGGTGAAATTTCTTTAGTGATCACATTCTTTAGAGGATGGCTGATTCCATTTGTCTGTTTTCTGGGAATTCCCCATAAAGATTCCGAGTCTTAATTTTCACAGGAAGATTTGATGCCTTACATTGTATTCTTGGTCCTAATTAGATGCCTTTTTTAAAAACTGCTGCTTAAAATTTCTTATCACCTCAATTTATGCACAACAATTAAGATAATTGACCTCTATTGTGCATTTTCATATACCATAAGTATCTTTTTATTTCTGGCAGGTGACTCGATTGCAAGCACAAAGAATTTTTCATTTAATGAATTAAGATTAGCAACCAACAACTTCCATCAAACTAATAAAATAGGGCGAGGCGGTTTTGGCACAGTATACAAGGTACAGTTCTATACGTCTCATGCTCTTACATGCCTCAGTTTTATGCATTGACAACTTATTTGTGTCTTTTGCATAGTGCTGTTTACCGTGTTACATTCTTGGATGTTAAGGTTTTGTTTAAGTTACAGGAGCAGGCATATTTCTGCAATTCTCAGGAACTCTGCATAACTAAATTCTTATTCTGTTATTAGATTTTCATTATTATCTCCTCTCTTTAAAAGAGTTGCGTAATACGGTAATTGGCATTGCTTCTGAGGTTAAGACTTCAGTAACTAAAAAAATTGTACTTGAATTACATTGATATGGTTCTTGGTGCTGGTTTTTAACTCCAGAGCAATTTGCAGGGAACTTTGAAAAAAGGAAAAGAAATTGCTGTGAAGACACTTGCAGCAGAATCAAGGCAGGGTTTGCGGGAGTTTTTGACAGAAATTGAGACAATATCAAATGTCAAACATCCAAATCTAGTTGAGATAATTGGATGCTGTGCTGACGGAAATAACCGGATTTTGGTCTACGAATATTTGGAAAATAGAAGCCTTGATGGAGCACTGTTTGGTAATTTCCAAACTTCTGGTAAAATAAAGGATTAACTTCAGAATTATGGAATGGCTGATAATGGTATTTTCCTTTGCAGGTTCAAGGACAAGTATTAAGTTAGAATGGGACAAAAGGGCTACTATTTGCTTGGGTACCGCTCAAGGTCTTGCATATCTACATGAAGAACTAGTGCCACATATAGTGCACAGGGACATAAAAGCTAGTAATATTCTGCTTGACAAGTATTATACACCAAAAATTGGAGATTTTGGGCTTGCCAAACTTTTCCCAGATAACGTCACTCATATCAGCACAAAGATAGCAGGAACAACGTAAGTCTTCATCTGAAACTGTAGTTGAATCTCTCTACTTGCTACTTGCTGTGGTGACTGTTTTATCTTGGGTGAAGAGTCCACATATATGTGCTTCCTGAGAACTTAAGTCTATGAAACACCTCTATAGGTAGAATCAAAATCAGAAAAAAAGAACAAAGTTGTTTAGGTCCGGAAGCAATATTTGCCCCTACTATGCTTAATGATGAGTCTTCTGAGTGAATGGGCCTGAATGGGAGTAGGATGAACATGGAGGAGTCATGCCATTAGAAATTGGTTTGGATTGAGGTATAGTTAGTTTGTTTCTTCACTGCATATGATTAGTTTGTATTTCATGAAGCAAAAAAGAGAATTGGTAAATAAAACATGTGAATAAATGTTTAACTACTTGATGCTGGGTATTTATAGTTAGATTTCATTGTACACGTATCTATATGATTAAGTGAGAAGTCAATTCATCTATTTTTTGTGGTTAGTGTTGCTATCCTAAAAATAATTCAGCTGAACATATAAATTGCTGAAATGTAACTACTTTTATTTAGACAGTTGAAGATTATGTTGTCTTCTCATGAACTTATAAAGCAAAGTGTCCTTGTATCCAATTACACATTTAAAGGTCGTTATATTAAATGGGGTTATAACATTAAAAAGTAAGAAAGTCACTGTCCTACCAATGTGAACACAGAAATTTTAAACCTTCTTTCATAATCAAACAAAGCCAGTTTCCTTAGTACAGAAACAGTTTAAAATAAACTTAATAGGAGATGTGTTAACACATAAAGAACTATTGACAGATGCAAGAAAGGCTGACTCAGAAAAAAGATACTACAATAAAGTATATGGCAAACTAATTATTTCATTTCCACATCTTTGGAATAATTTGTAAACAGTTTTATGAATATATGCATTTGAAAATATCAATTTCTTGATGATCTGTATTAAGAATCATATTATAAGAAAGCAAAGAATGTAATAACTTTGGTTATATATAGAAATTGTAGAAGTATTTCTAAGTGGTTTTGAAATCCTAGTTGTTTCAGTCAAAAGATTATGTTTACGTTTAGCATCGTTGGTTAGAAAATAATAAAACAATTCATTTTGGTGGATATTAATAGTAGTAATTTTCCCCCGTTTTCATTACTGCTATGTGCTATGCGCCTGTGTACAGTTAGTGATAAACAAAAGAACTAGACTAGTAGAGTAAAACTTCTCTAATATAGCCATGATCATTGGAGCAGATATTGGTTCTATTTGCAACTATTTTCGGGAGTTGATGCCACTAAATTGGGCATAAAATGATTGGCCATGCTTGCATATAAGCACAACGAATGCATCTTATATTTATTTTCTTCTTTAAAGTGCACGGTGTTTTGTGTCTTACCTTCAACAGTGCTCAGCCATCAAAAGACTATGTTAAAACTCGCCACTTACTGAGAACGTGCTTTTCCCCCTAGTCTTGTATGCATATTTGTCAAGTAGGATCAATAGCAGATTCAAAAGGACCAGCTTTAAATTATTGAAATTCTTGAGTCTGTAATACCAAGAACCCTCCAAAAGATTTGCTGGAGGCAAGTATCTGACTTCTAAAATTTTTCTCTCTTCCAAGCAGTGGTTATCTGGCACCCGAATATGTATTAGGCGGACAATTAACGATGAAGGCTGATGTTTACAGTTATGGGGTCCTAATACTGGAAACAGTAAGTGGCAAGAGCAGCAGCAGCAGTATTTGGCTAGGCGATAAGAAGTCACTGCTTGAATGGGTGGGTCAGATTTTTTTAATTTCCTTAGTTTTTTTTTAGTATTACATTCGTTTCCTGGTGTAGCATCAAGAATGTGTGTTCCATAATTCAACTTGTATTTCATATTATATTCTGGTTCATGTTATTGAATCTCTGAACAATGCAATTTCTCCCTTAACACTTTTCCCCCATATCAAGTGATCAAAATGACAGAAGTACAATTTGTTGCATCAGACCTGGCGGCTCTATCAAGAGGAAAAGCTATTGGAGTTGGTGGATGAACAACTAGATGATTTCCCGGAAAAAGAAGTCGTCAGGTACATCAAGACAGCTCTCTTTTGCACACAAGCAAATGCAAACAGAAGACCAATGATGAGCCAGGTTATTGAAATGCTTTCAAGAGATATCCTGCTAAATGAGAAAGAACTTACACCACCTGGTTTCTTCGAAGGTTCTGATGAAAGCATGCAATCAAAATTGAAGTTGTCTGAATGCAATACTAGTCAACAAAGTTCTGTACCCATCACAATCACTCAGGTGACCCCTAGATAATCATCCTTAACGATTGGCACTTGAATCATTCTTCCTGGTTCATTGTTTGCAAGCTTAAGGTGATTTTTGCTTGAGATTTTCTAGGATTGAGTTTGCAAACTTGTTTATTTTGGATTTTTCACAAAAAAAAAGGATAACTTTTTTGTTGAAGATTTCCAAAAAGTCAAAAACTAGTTTTTGGAGTTGTTGAAATATTTGGAAAGCTGAGTGTGAAATCTGCATAGAAAAAATTAAACCATTTTACAAATGTAGTTCAGACACTTCTTTACATGAATCAAGCGTCGAGTTTGCCAACTCAAATTTTAGAAAAAATTTCAAACGAACGTCATCTAAGTTTACAGAAGATTGACATTGCAGAAGCATTAGTGATAAAGGAAGATATTGTCAAAGTTCCTTGACAAAATTCCAGCAATTCATGTGTGTTATTTTTGCAACCACATTTTTTTGGTCCTGTCTTTTACCTTATTGTTTTCTCTCTGACAGGTACTATAGGTGATTATGATTGTATTTATTGAACCGATAACTTACATTATATAGTTTCTGATGTTTAAATTTTAGAAAGAGAAATTCAAAAATAAATTAATGGATGTAATTATGGAGAGATTTGTGGAGTGAAAAAAGGAAAATATGGGTATTAAATTTTGAATTGATGTATAGGGGATGATTGGAGCAAAAGAGGGTATTTTCGATATTTTATGAAAAGGTAGAGAAAATAAAAAAATATAATAAAAAAAGATGTGTAATTAAGTAATTTTTCTAATTTTATTCCGAACGGCTCAACATATTGTACATCAATTTATGATACTATATATAAAAAATAAATAAATTATGATACTATAGTACACTTTGAAAACTCTCTCAAAATGCCGCCGGTTTCGTCTTGAGCCTTTCTTTCTGTTCATCTCACCAGCCAAGACGGGAAGGATCGATCCAAAGATGAAGAAGAAGGTATCCGATGCAAATACGAATCAAATTAGGGATAGCAAAAAGTTCAATCTTTCGAGATGCCAACAGAAGAAATCCAATGCAAAATCAGTTCAGAGCATTGTGGAGATGGATAATATTGTTGCTCATTCTCAGGGATCAATTCTTTCTCAACAAGACTTGCTGAGGGAGATCCTCAGTTGGTTGCCCATGCCATCTCTTCTCCGATTCAAATGTTTTGCAAAATCTTGGGATGTAACATCCGATCCTTACTTTAGGATGAAGCATCAAAGTCATCATAAGGTCAATTCCCTAAGATTTCTTCTTATCCATTCCAACTACACTAACACTCCGTCTATTCACAACTTATATTCTACTTCTTCTTTATCCTCCCCTGACGATGTAGAAAATATTGATTCTCTCTCTTCAAACAACAATCCATTTTTTCACATACTATGTGGTTCTTGTGATGGATTGGTTGTGATCCAAGTTGCTACTAGTTCTACTCATGAGCTTCTCTTGTTATGGAACTCCTTAACAAGAGAATCAATACGACTTCCCTTTCCCATATTTGGAATAAGGAATTCTTCTTTTGGATTGGGATATGACCCAACTGCATACGACTACAAGATACTTACAATTCACAAGGACAAATCACAAACACAATGTGCAATTCTCGCACTAAAGGGTGTTCTACATGGCGCATTTCATTGGATTCCTTGCAGTTTTTGGTGGTAATTTCAAATTAGGTATATACCGGAGAAAATAGTCAAATGTCCCTCCAATCTATTACCAAATTTTCAACTATACACTTATACTACACGGATAACACCCCTAAACTATTTTAAGGTGGAATAAATTACCCCTTAAATGCTGAGTTGGCACAAAGAGTCCATTTCATTCTTTTTGAGAGAGTGAGAAGCAAAAAGCCATGTAAAAAATAATTTTATTACATTTTTGTTATAGTTAAATAATTTATATTTTATTTTTCCTTTTGTTTATTTTTTAAAAACAAAATGACCTCCACTTTAATGGAAGTAAATGGTAATTACTTTTCCTCGCCCACTTCCATGGTAAAGAAGAAACAACAGCCAAAATACTTCTATCTTTGATGGATTGACTATGCCGGTGATGGCGATGAAATAATCGACGCAAAAGAGGAAGCCAAAAAACTAAGAAGATGAATTTGTCGTCAAATTTTTCCGGCAATTTTTTCATCTTAGTTTACCTCACTTTTCATCTTTTTCATATATACAAATCAATATTTCAAATTGCCCAAAAACAAACATTAGATCTGTAACTTTATTTACACCCAATATACTATCAAAAAAGAAATAAAAGAAACCCAATTTCTTGTTCATCCTTTGCAATAAGGTTGATTTTTTTCTTAAACCTATTTGATGAATTTGTATTTTCAGCAATACTTTTTGTTCGAATTCATCATTTGAAGAAGAATCTTGATAAGATTTTTCAAAAAATTGACTCTTCTTCTTACATTTTAGCTATCTTTAGAAGAATCTTTAATATTATTTTAATGGTGAAAAGATAGTGAAATGTGATTAAAAGAAGAAGAATGAGGAAGAAAATAAATAAAAAACAAAAATAAACAGAAAATACACATGTTAAATATGTAGTTGAGAATCCGATAATAAATTAGGGGGGCATTTGGCTATTCCGTTGTTAGGGCAAATGTACTCCCTTCCTATCCGTGGGGACTATCTTCTTTCAGTATTAGATGGAATGCTTTGCTTTTTATGAGGTTGATGGGGCTAATACTTTTATGATGTGGGCAGTGAAAGACTACGGTGTCAAGGAATCGTGAACTCAATTATTTAAAATAAAAGTTCCCCGTCTTTTTGTAGCCAAACCTATTTATAGGTTTCCAGATGGTGATGTACTATTTCAATACCGCAATGGAATAGGTGATTCATTAAGAACATCCAAAGGACGATTCAGATTATGGTCTGATTCATTGGTTCAATGTCTAGTCATGCATGAAATAATTACTTTCGATGAGAGTTTGATCTCTCCAAAATCACTTATTTAATATTTGATTATGTATGATTGAGTCATTTTTATGTTCATCATGTAACAAACTCTTGAAAAAAAAAAAATTAAAAAAGAAAAAAGTACACTTTGAAAGAACAGTAACTTAGTAAATGAATTTTATTTGGATTGTGACATAAAATTTGACCACCCATATATCCCGTGTTTGTGTTTGAGAGAGAACACTGAACATTGGTTTTCTATTAGGTCGCGTTTAGTACGAATCACAATGTTTTTTACAAAAAACCATTTCTTGATTTTTTCACATACTTTTTGATATTTGGCAAATAAACAAAAATATTATTGCAAATCAATAATCTAGACAAATATTAGAGGGTGCAGAGTTAGGGTGAAGTCGAGAGGCAGGCAGGGGTGGAGTCGAGTGCATTTTGTTTGGGGTGGGGGAGGAGACGATAAAATAGAACTTCTTGAACTTATTTTTTCGATTTAAAAGACTTTATTTTCCCAAACAAATTTCCAAAAATATTTTTACCAATAACACATAAAAAATAATATTTTCCACCGTACAAAACAGGCGCTAGATCTTTTTCCGTTTTCATTGTTTGTTGTTACTCCTCTCTTTTCAATATGAACACTATTGAGTCTGTCCCCACCCACCTACACAAAGAAACTCATCAACGAAAGAAAATATTGCACTATCCAATAAGACCAAAGTACATTATAGGTGGCAGACAACTACATGGTAGAGGCCTATAGCCCACTAGGCTCACATTCAAGACCACTAATGAAAATCTCTGCTACAACTTTCAAGAAATATAAGGTTTCTGTAAATAAGAAAATAGTGAATTCACCTCCAGTAAAGAAAGACCTAAACAGTACAATAAACAAACTCAGACATCCAATGCAACAAAATGCAGCTATTGTTTGTCACGAACCAATAGAATAGTAGTAGAATGACACAGAATATAGTTAGCGATACAAAATTCATAAGGAAAAGAGTATTATTTAAAGAGGATAACACATTACAACATCAAAGACTAATGAAATTAGGACAAAAGCCGATCATTACGCAGCAGCAGGTTCTTCTGATGTCTGAGTAACTTTAGCATCACTGGGAGGTGCATCTGAAGTTCCGTTAGGTGCTGCAGTATCTTTGGCATTCTTGGTGTCTTTTCCATCCTTTCCAGCTTTGGCATCCTTGGTGTCTTTTCCATCCTTACCAACTTTGGCGTCCTTGGCAGGAGCGGGAGGGGGTGGTATCATGTGAGGTGGCGGGGTGTGCTTAAGCTTCAGCAGTATGTGGCGCATCCTTGAAAGATCGGTAGGTTTCCCAGGTTTAGGCCCTTGGACGACTGTGATGGATGGCTTCTTCTCTTGATCCTTCTTCCTTCCTTTCTTCTCAATGCTGGGCACCTCCTTGGGAATGAGCTCTGCTATGGCTTTCCAATATTGCTTGTCAGCTTCTTTATGGAACTTTTCTTGACTAGTCAAGTACAACTGTCACGGGGGAGGGGAGGAAAGAACTTGTCAAAGTTAGAGATCCAGAAGAGCTTGTAAGCAAGAGTAAGGAGGATCAATATAGAATTCCAATTTGTAAGAAAGACTATAATTGATCAAATATAACTCCCTAAAGCTTCACCTTCTCTTTCTCGCGGTTAGTTGTCTTGTTGGTCTCAATACTGAGATTTCGTTTCTCATAGAATGCTTTCTTATATTCTTCACCTTCCTCAATAATTTGACTTCTGATTTCCTTCTCTCTCTTCTCCTTCTCCTCAAGACGGATAGCATTTTGCCTGCATCCCAAACCGAAAAACAATTGAAAACAGAATTTAACGATGCACATATACAAGCACACCTCCAATATTCCTAAAGAATATTGCACAAATGATCCTTAACTTGTTCTAGCATATGCTAACTATAAACCTCAAAAATTGTCACTCATGTGGCACCTTATGTGTATATGACAGCTCAGTGTTCGTCAATTCATACCAGAGTTCGAAAAATTATGGCCAGAAAAGAGTCATTGTGCTGCTGTAATGAATTCTTTTTGTTTTCTTCTTTTTATTTTATCAGACAAAAGCAAAACGACTCATTTTCTAGATAGATAAAATCCCCTTAAGGAAATACTCTTCTCCAGCAACAGAGTCATTCTTTGTTGTTGTTCAACACCTCACCTCCTAACACAAAGTCGTCATTCATTCCTTCCCCTAAACCCAACCCCCAGAATTATTTCATTTGCAATTGCCTTTCACTGTTATCAAAGGTGATTAGTAAGATGCCAAATCTAATGGCTACATGCAAGACGCAATAAAGCTTGTGTTTTACTGAGGAAAGGGACAAATAAAGAAAAAATAAAAAATGCATAAAATTATCTACAAACACAGAAAATTATATAGGAGAAAGAATGAGGAAACCAAGAAGCAAAAACTTGTTGAACAATGGACCAAGACTATTTCTTTTTAACCAAGAAATTCTCGAGGGCCACTCAGTGAATGATGACTAAGTGAAAGGCATGAAGTAAAATCATGTCAACCAAATTCAAAACTGTTTAATTTTTCCGATTGAGATGCAATGATGTATTTTTAAGTTTTCTAATTCAGATCTTACAACTGGTGTTACTGAACTAAATTTCTAGTTGCTTACTTATAAAAACTCAAAAGTCATTCATAAAATTTACTTTTTTTGAAACTATTCATAATATTTACTTAACAATTCCTAAGTTACTTTGCTGACTATATTGATTACTTAGTCGCCCTCTTCAAGACAAAGCTCATAGGAGATGAGGCCACGTCTAAGTAACTTGGTGACTTCAACCATCCATTGTCTTAAACAAGACAAAGAGCTCAACTGGTAGTACCTGCACAAGCATTCCTGAGTAAATATTTAACAACACTACACCAGGTTCTATGAGATCAATAACAATCTTATCCCTTCCCTGGTTCTCCTTCCTTTTACTCTCTGCTTCTTGTTTGTTTGGTTGTCAACATCTCCATCCCCAGCAAAAGCATCTTTACAACCATCTACCCACATCCCTGTCATTCATTTCAACTTTGTTTTAATTTTTTTAATGACCAAGAAATCCATATGGAGCCAACCGCAGCCTACAGAACTGGGGAATGATGGACCCGCTCCTCTACCCTTCTCAACTTAAATGACTTAGTTCACATTTCAACAATTATTATCATCATTGCATTGTTACTACCACTACTACTATTATAATCCACATTGCTCGGACTCTTCAAAAATGTCAATGGGTGCGTGTTGTAAAAATTATGGCATTGGTTTTTTGTCTTCCAAAAATACCCCTTTCTCTTGCTTAGATGAACTAATGTAATTTTTCACATTTGGTGATCAAAAGGATGGACAGCATATAGTTCCAGAGACATGAGTACATGAAGGAGTAAAAATGAACATAACAACAACAACAACAACGAACCCAGTGTGATCCCACCATGTGGGGTCTGGGGAGGGTAGAGTGTACGCAGACCTAACCCCCACCTTAAAAGGTAGGGCGGCTGTTTCCGAAAGACCCTCGGCTTAAGAGAGAAGAACAAGGGAGGAGAAACAAGGAAAAACAAGGAAAAACAAGACATAGGTCAGTAAAGCCAGGCATATAACAGACAATATAAAGATATAAATAATGAGAGCGATAAAGCGATAAAGTCAGGGTAGGAAAGATCGGGGATAAAGGGGCATTAACTACTATAGATAAAATAGGATACCCAAAGTAGACTGGGCCAACTAATATAAGCAGTAATCCCATGCAAAATCCTATGTTAAGACAAATGAGCGCGACTACGACTACTATGGAGAACCGATCGGCCACCTAGCCCACTATCTTAGTCTGAGTCCTCCATAGCCTCCTATCTAAGGTCATGTCCTCGGAGAGCTGCAACTGTGCCATATCATGTCTAATGACCTCTTCCCAATATTTCTTCGGCCTCCCTTTGCCCCTCCTGAAACCGTCCATAGCCAACCTCTCGCACCTCCGCACTGGAGCATCTGTGTCTCTCCTCTTGACATGCCCAAACCATCTCAGTCTCGCTTCCCGCATCTTGTCCTCCACCGATGTCACTCCTACCTTGTCTCGGATATCTTCATTCCTAATTCTATCCATCCTAGTGTGCCCACACATCCACCGCAGCATTCGCATTTCCGCGACTCTCATCTTCTGGACATGAAGTTTCTTGATTGGCCAACACTCCACCCCGTACAATAGGGTCGGTCTAACCACCACTTTGTAGAACTTGCCTTTGAGTTTTGGTGGCACTTTCTTGTCACACAGCACTCCGGAGGCGAGCCTCCATTTCATCCACCCTGCACTGATGCGGTGTGAAACATCGTCGTCGATATCCCCATCTTCCTGTATAATAGACCCAAGGTATTTGAAGCTTCTTTTCTTTTGAATGGCCTGGGTACCAAGCCTCACTTCCCCGTCAGCCTCACGCGGCAGGCCACTGAAACTGCACTCCAAGTATTCTGTCTTGGTCCTACTCAATTTAAATCCTTTAGACTCCAACGTCTGTCTCCAGCCCTCCAACTTGTCGTTAACTCCGTTGTGAGTCTCGTCAATCAGGACTATGTCATCTGCGAACAACATACACCAAGGCACCTCACCTTGTATTTGTCTAGTCAATTGATCCATCACCAGGGCGAATAGAAACGGGCTAAGAGTCGATCCCTGGTGCAACCCCATCGTAACAGGAAAGTGCTCCGAGTCCCCCCCTACCGTCCTTACCCTGGTCTTAGCTCCATCATAAATGTCTTTAATCGCTCTAATGTATGCCACAGGTAAACATTTCGCCTCCAAGCATCTCCATAGGACCTCCCTTGGAACTTTGTCATAGGCCTTTTCTAGGTCAATAAATATCATGTGTAAGTCCATTTTCCGCTCCCTATACTGCTCTACCAATCTCCTTAAGATATGAATGGCTTCTGTAGTCGAGCGCCCCGGCATAAATCCAAACTGGTTCTCTGAAATAGACACACTACTCCTCACTCTCATTTCTATCACCCTAAAAATGAACATAAGAATACTTAAAATAAACATATGAATATTTGAAGGTTATATTTGAATTTGTTAAAATACAAGAGGGTAAGTTGGGAGAGGGCCTACATGGTGGACAAGATGCAGGAAGCGAGGCTAAGTTGCTTGAGGCAGATTAAAAAAAATGGTTGATTACTTGGATTAGTTCTCGCACCCATGAGCCCAAAAGGATTTGTATTAGTGCATACCATTGAATTTTCTTATAAATAAAACATAAAAGATGAGGATTGTGTTAATTGTTTGTGATGTCTCATCAGTGAAAGTTAGCATTGAACACGATTTCTGCTAAATTAAATCACTTTTTTGATCACCGTGTTTGATCAACTTTCATTGCTTCGTAAACTAATTCTAATTGATTTCATTATAGTCATAAACTTAATTTGTTGACGAAAATGATGCAACTATGTTTATGCATCACATGAAATAAATTCAAATGATACTAAATCTTGTCCCATATCACACCACTACTACACAACCCAAATATGAGGATGTTCAGATCTGAAATCTCATACACGAGACTCAAACTTTTAACAGTACAACATCTAATTTATTTGTTAACCCTGCACAATTATGTCTCAGAAAACTACCAACAAAGCTCTTATGAATGAATGGGCCAAAAGGCCCAAAACACAACCTTCCGCTTCCCCTGCCCCATTTAAAGTTTTAAAATTTTAAGCTTTGACCCAGCCCGCCCATTAGACCTTTGCCCTGCCCCACTGCCATCCCCACAAGCCACTGAAACATGGCATGATATTTTCGTAAGTTATACGCTATTTTATAGTACTAGTAAAAAATAAAATCAAACAATCAATTATCAATGAGATTCAACCCCTAATCCTGAACTCTATATCATCTCATCCAAGAACCAGTCAAATTTGCTTCTAATTATCTCTTTACACATACAACTCCTTCAATCAAATAAGTTAATCCTTCACAATCCAGAATGTCTTGAAAACATTACTTGTGATGTCAAGTATTGAAATAGTTCAGCACTTTGGACAACTTTTACGAGTGGCAATAATGGGGAAGAGAAAAACATGAAAATGCTCAATTTTTATAACTTCTAAGTGAGAACGATTAGTAAAGACATGTGAATACATTTAAACATTTTCCCAGCTTATGTATATCTCTATTGAAACTTCTTAAAGTTTTTCCCTATGCAGGACAATCCATGAACCAATACTAGAAGAATTAGTCTGGCTCTAACAATACCTAATTAATTGTACTAAAAAAGAATTATGAGTGTCTCGACACAAACTTTACTTAATTTTAGAACTAAAAACTAACTTAGTTTTGGAGAGGAGGAGGGGCACCCACTATAAGCTTACAATTTTGTCCCAGGACACAAAGTGGTAGTTTTGACACCAAGTAATGCAATAGAAAATCGACACCAATAGCGCTCCCACGGAAATTGATCTTAAGATATGCATCACCTCCGGTAGAAGATGAATAGAAATGAAATACTCCAAAAGTTAAGACCTACAACATTCAAATTTTATTTTTTTCACTCTCCTCTTTGCCAAGAGATCATAGTGACACCACTGGAACTCCTAAAATTGAGCACAAACACAAACTAACAGATCTATTAGTATCAACAATAGATCTGCATATTTAACCATAAAATCAAAAGTTCCATAATTAAATTACAGTATGCCAAAAAAAAACACTATAGAGCTTAGGAACTTTGAAATAAAACTGATCTCATTGATGATCTGCCATTTACAGTAACTAACAATAAGCTATAGATCTGTCAATTTTAGTTAGAATCTTAAGGAACAGCTTAAATTCAATATATTTTCTTTTTGGTATTGTAGTAAATCAAAATAAATTCGCAAAAATAGGAATTTAGTAGAACAAACCTTCGCCATTCGCGGAGTGCAAAACCTTCCTCACGCATTTCATTCGGAGGGGGAAGAACGGGTCCATCGGAGCTGAAAATTCCCTCAGTATCTTCACCTAGATCGTAGGGCTTACCATTCCCATTCGAGATCGGAGCTTCAGAAGCTCCAAATGAATCGGTTTGGTTAGGAAACGAATCTGACCCATATCCGTAGGGATCGGGACTGTCGACGGTATGAGATACGTGTTCCACCGTCACTTCCTCATAGTCTCCACCGAATCCTCCAGAGCCGTGAAACGGCGGCGTATCGGCGTTGGAGAAGGCAGAGTAAGAGCCGTCGTAGTCTCCTTCGTCGAACGGAGTTGATGCCGCCGGTGCCGGTGCCTCACCGTCCATACTGAACGCATCAAATGAAGCCATTTCCCTTCTTCTCTCTTCTTTCTCTCTCTATAGTCTGAAAAATCTCTCGAATTTTCCTTCTCTCTTTATATACATATATGGCACACATATATGTGAGAATCTCTGTATGTATATGTGTGTGAATTTATGTTTCTACTGTTTTTCTTTTTTCTTCATTTTTGGTCAAAAATTAGATTTTTCTTACAGGCAAGGGTAAATTATTAGTACAAGATTTATTTTACTTTTTAGATATAGAGCCCGTTTGGATGAACTTAAAAAAAGTAATTTTTATGTATGAAGTATTTTTAGAACTTTGAAGTGCTGAAAGTTATTTTTATAAATAAGCAGTTGAGTGTTTGGATAAAAGTAAATGATATGAATTTTAGGGTTAAAAGAATAAAAAAGGTAGTTTGAGAATTTAGTTAAAATATAAGGGATATAAAAGTAATTTCAATGGTCAAAGAAAATGACTTTAAGCACTTAGAAAAAAAAAGTTAGAAATCTTAACTTTTCATTTTTGACTGACTTTAAGAACTTTATGGCTTAAAGTTAGCATTAGGCAAACACATCCAAAAACTAAAAAGGGCTTTAAGCCAATTTTGACCAACTTAAAGCCCATCCAAACGGGTTCATAATGAACTTTAAGTAGTTGGATGGACACTTTGTTGACTAGAGAGGATTTTATTTTGGTTATATATTTTTATATTCTTACTTAAAATATAGGATAAATTTTTGATAAATATATAAATTTTGTTCAATTTTGCAGGTATCTCAAATTGATGGAGTTTTTTTTACAAAAAAAAAAAATAGCTTACTTCGCATTCTAGCAAAATTAAAACGTAATTCGGAAAATCAAAATAGCGACATTTGAATCTCAATGAACAAGAAGTTCGAATATGACAAATTCAACACAAAATCATTAAAAAGAAAATTGAGAATTCGATTATTGAAGGTGAAAAATAGGAGAAGGAAACATTATATTAACTTTAGGTTTTTGAAATGATCATGTAAGAGAAGTAAATATTAATTATCTCTGAACACATCTTTAATTAAATCACTTCCTTACAAATTTATAAATTTCATTCTTTCCATCAAGTAATGTCTATAAACATTCATAATATAATCGAGTAGAGAAGTGTTAATAATTAAAAAGCATGATAATTAACTTATTTTCTATTAATTAAGCACGTCTATTAAGAATATATTTTTCAAACTTATTTAGTAAATTTCCATACATTATTATGACAAATTTACTAAGTAGTATCTTATTATGTCGATTCCTTTTTTAACATTTGCTAGTATAAGATATTTACCTTTCTGATACGGATTAGTTTTATTTCCTTTTTCATCCACCTTTCAATAAAATATAACTTTGACATTTTAATTAATCCATTTCCAACATCTTTTATTCACTAATTAACGATCAAGTAATTCTGAAACAAAAGATTTTGTGTAGTATCATGAAAATTTTAAGAAGATATAAAAAGAAATCACATAAACAATGTGTTTAAGATGAAATCCTAAATTACTATACATGAATATATTATTTTTTATTTACAAAAGATAATTTTTAATTATAAAACATAACAATTTAGTTGGGCATGTTTTTTTCTCCTTAAATATTGGGATTTGGGCTAATTTTTTGGAAGTGAAGATTAATTGCCTATTTTTTTTTTAATTTTCCACCTTGCATTGATATTCGTATGAATTTTTTACCATGGAGAATGAGGTTAAACCAATGAGCTAAATGTGCTTACAATTGATTGTAAAACTATTGAAATAATTATTTTTTTGAAAAAAAAAAACTCAGAGTGAATCATATAAAAAATAGTAATTGTGAAAATTAAAAACAATCATTACTTATTAGAAGTTTGTTGTTTGCTAAGATACTTTTTAATGACATGGTTCCAAAGAACATTTTTTCTTCTTTAATTTGTTTTGTGTTATCTTCACAGAAAATTCAAATTTCTCTATGAAAACAAGGAGTTAGTGAATTTAGAGAGATCAATGTAGGAGTGTGAAAGAAACAACAAAAAGACGAAAGAAAGAACATATTACAAGTGAATACGTATCTAATATGGAAGATATGTATTTTTTTTATTATTATTATTATTTTAATTCCAATTTTCTAGCCTTGCAGTTCTCTTTAGTGACGGGTAGACTTCAAGGAAATGAAAAGAAAAAAATTACAGGACTTCCAATACTTTGATTTTGTATGAAAGATACAAAGAGATCTCTCAAACTGTCTTTTTATTTCTAAATTTCATTTCTATTATATTAAGAGTGAAGAAACGAGATCGTGAAAATTGAACTAAGGTATATTAGGTGAAATACTTTTGGTATTTAATAGGGATTATAATTGAAGTTTCAAAAGTCAGAGAGATTTGGAGACCCCAAAAAGAATTGGTGAAGACACGAGAGATAGTGCAGACGACCTTGGAGATCAAAGTGGGGTAAAGATAAAGTGTATTGGAGAAAGGGAGACTCACTTATAGAACTTATTTTTCTTCAATGTCAAAGAACTTGTTTTTCAAAAAAATTGACCAATAGAACCTAAAAAATAAATTCTAAAAATACTTTCCTCCGTACTAAACACACCCATAAAAAGATAACTCAGATTTCATTTATAGAAAACAACCTTCATTTTCAAGTTCTATTCCCATTTATTTCCTCTTCATTTTTCATCATACCATCTCCTTTTACTCCTCTGCATATGGTGTTGTCCAGAAACCTGAAACTCAATATTTAAAACCAAGTTGGTTCCTTTTACTCAGTTTCAGTTCGACTTGCTATTGCTCAAGATTCACCTTTTGGAGAGATTGTGTGCTAAAAACTAAAAGTTGCATTCATCAATTGCCGAAGGTTACATTTGACAGTAAATTGTACCCCTGGGGTACAAAAAAATAATGCAAAAATAAACTACAGAAGCTAATTACAGCTTAACAAAATTTTCCACTCATCCTATTTGGTATCTAAACAAGGCGAGAGAAAACAAAGGCGAAAGGTCAAGCATATCCTCAATTTACTATAAAATCGTCAAAATTGAAGTATCCTCCAGGAAACACACTGGACTTGGCCAAAGTGAATTCAATGCATGCAAGAACTCCCCAAGTTTCCGGGGCTTATGGTGCCCATCTTGAATGAAGATGTGAACTCATTCCCAGCTCTAAGTGGCTTTTGAGTCTCTAGGTCCCAAAACCATGCAGAAAATAGCAGGGATCCACAGTTAACAGAATGGGACTGCCCGCAAAGGGTAAAGAATCCACCCTAGGTTCCCATGAGGTGATTGAATTTTGTTCTATCAATCCAGAGGCTTGCATCTATTGTGGATGTGCATATTGGATATAGTCGAGCTGAAACAGCAAGGACAGCGATTCAGAGTAAAGATCCCAATTGGCTTCACAAATCACAGGGGCAGATGTTCCCATGCATGTTACAATTTCTATGTGGTTGATGTACAAGCAGAGGTCAAGACTCTTTATACATATACAGTTCATGGCATAGCAGAAGTGTTCTTCGGGAATCTACCAGAAGATGGTACTCGCAGCTGCACACCCCGAGAATACTCAGGTTTCAATCTTTTATTAGAAAATCCCTGCTGCAATGATCTGGATGAAAGAGCAACATTAATTGCACATGTAAAAAATCAGAAGCTAATACTGGTTTGCCTCCAAACAAAGCCATGGAGAACACGACTCTAAAATAAAGAGAACGGCTTCACCAGAAATCCAATACCCGCTACCCTTAAATAACAAGATGCGATAGAGGGATAAAAACATAAATTAGGAACAGATGGCAGCAAAAAGACAAAGTCAGAATCTGTATAACCCCCCCCCCCCCCACCCACACACACACACAAAAAAAAAAAAAAAAGAATAAAAAAATCCACACACATACACAGAGAGTTTCATTAGGTTTACTGGGTGGCCAGAGGAAAAAAATCGCCTTCCAAATAGAGGAAATTACATTAGTCTAGTATCAAAAGTGAAATGGCTGAAATCACTTGCCTCGGAGAACCCTGGCGCTTAAGAGAAAATTGAGCCAACTCGGACTTCAGAGCAACAAGAGCCCTTTCAGCAGCCTAGAGAAACAAATGTGCAGCCCAAAATTTTAAATCATAAAGAAAAGGGATAAAAGAGGAATTTAAAATGTAAGCTCTAAAAGTAAGCACCTGTGTTTTAGCATCATCCCACGTTGAACCGATTCCTTTGCCAAATACTTGGCCATCAATTTCCACCTGCAAAGTGATCACCAAATAGACAAAAGTACGCAGAATGTCAGCAAGGTAAGAGATAGTTATTCAATAGACATGATAACTCTGCCATCTCAAGGGCATACTTGTTTCTTGAAACTATGAGAATCACTACTTTGCAAACAAAATTATAAACCACATAACCATCCACCAATATATGAATTTCTAATATCGAACTTGATATTTAGCAAAGAATGCTTTCCAGGAACTTCAATATCAGATTAAACATCAAATGTTTTTAAACCTACAAGAGAAAGAACCGAATACAGAGTTCTTCTTTGTTGCAGGACAAGAAAAGTGAATTTACAGTAAGATCCTGCTACAGAGCATTGACACTAGAGAATGTACCAGAACAGTTGGCAATGGAGAAAATTGGACAAGTGGTACACAGCACAAGGTAGAATGTTTTTTTAGCTGGCCGAGCATGAATGTTTGCTTGACACAGGGCAAGTTGCAAAAAAGGGGCTTTTCATCATCAACAGATGCTATCCATGACAGGGGGAAAGAGAGGAAAAACAGTCAAATTCAAGTGTGACACAGTTTCAGAAATGTTTTCAAGGTTAAATGCACAATGCCAAGACTGACCAAGGAGCTATTTGGAAGCTGGAGATAAAGGGGTCTGACTTCTAAGTAAGGGGTCAGGGCCCAACTCCCTCCCAACCACAATGATCGCCTTCAGCATACAAAAGGGAAAAAAAAGAGGAGGCTGGGGTTGGGGGCTCCAGAGTAAGAAGAGAAAGAGGATATAGAAAAACAATACATGCTTGTATTTTCTGGACGAAATGGAAAGAAAGGAAAGCAGATTTTGGAGAACAGGGCAGGAGCCATCAGCAAATTAAAGTTCAATAGTGTATGTTACTAGCACACTGGAGTATTTGAATAAAATACAGGAAACATGCTAATGGGAGACTATCTCTTGAACTTTTGTTATATATATTCAAGCTTTACCTTAGTGCTGTTCAAAACTAATAAAATCATTTCTATAGCCACTATTAGAGAAAGAGAACTAAATGCAAAGGATAAAGGATAACGTAGATCCATCCCACGGATGAAGCAAAAGGTTGCAATTATTTCAAAATAATAAATGGTATATCGCTTCTAAACCATGAGTCAGAAAAGATGTAAAGAGTTTCTGAAACTACAGCTAGGCATGTTTCGGCTAATCAGTAATAGCAAAGAAGAAAGGGAAGTAAATAGGCAACCTGGGCATATATTTCACTTTTCTGGCCCGGATTAGCTGAAAGTTGAGGCTGAGTTTGGAATGCCAAACCAAGTCCTTCAATTGCACACTGAAACAATCAAAATAATCAATGGCACAATCCAAGGCCTCAAAGGAAAACTGAGGTAAATAAGGTACATTAACATAGCAAGCTTATAAAATCTTACTAGTTCTCTTAGGGCTCCAACTGAACCCACTGACTTCTTAAAAACCTCAAGCCTTGGATCCAACACTCTGGGAGGCTCTGATGCAAAAGAATGTGAGACACGATCCTCCTTCGGATATGATTGATACCCAAAAGGACTCATGTTGTCAACAAACCCATTATCACTTGCATTTGGAAACCTAAATCCATCACCCAGTGTGGAAATGGAATCGGGTTTGAGACGTGACAAGTATTTGTCTGTCGAAGCAACATGAAAATGTCAAAATCATCAAACTTATTTGGCAACATAACATCTGCCCACGATGAACATCAAAATTCATGGATATTGCATATGGTTACCAAGCACACTATATAAGACTAGTGGAGTGCTTATTCAGTAAGAGCAGATAATTATCCCCCCATCCTCTCCAACCACAGTATCTTGTGGCTAAGTTATATCTATACCAAATTAGGCCACAATTAGATACCTATAATCTCTATAAAGAGTTCTTTGACACAAGGATTAAACAGTTAACATCAACATTAAAATGTCTTAAGAGTCCAAAATGAAGTAATGTGATCACTAATTATTCTGCCAAAAAAAAAAAGAAACGCTGTCCTCTTTCTGAACCCTCTTCCAGGAAAGGGACTGGTCAACAAAAACCACACACATTATTTCTACAACATTCTACTGAAGCTTTATGCACACAATTGGAAGGATGACTCCTTGATAGAAGGAAAAAGCAGCATCTATGCAAATACTGCAAAACCTCCTTTTTTATTATTACTATTATTTTGGTTAGGAGGGGAAGGTGATGTGAGGCCCATTTACAAGTGATTAAGGCAAATACCAGCTGATATATATATATATATATATATATATATATATATATATAAAGTGCATAAATGACAGTGCTCACATTGGAGTAGCAACCCAAGGAACAACAACTTTTTTTTTTGATACAGACAACCCAAAGTAGAACCAAGTAGCAGGAAAAGTTGAACTTCACAGAAGCATGGAAGCCTTTTAGCTCGACTCTAATTACTCCCACCAGAGCTTTTCAAACTTGCTCTCAAAGTTTAAATAAATTTCCAAATAGAGAAAATAAAATTCACCACTGCATAATGTCACAGTTAAGTGGTAGCATTTACTGAGTAGTACGTTAGACAAACTCAAATTCAGCATAAAATGATAATTCCAATCCTCTTAAAGACTGCACAGGGATACTCATAATTCCAAGTGCCAACAGTATCAGTTCAGAAGTTTACTCTATCACCAGGTTTGCCCAAAGAACACTCTATAACCGTGGAAGTACATATTCGTTAGCTAATACAAGATGATGGAATCTAATCACAGTTTGAAAAGTCAAATCATTTCCTACTGTAAATTATGACACAACACAACTTACCGGCCAGATTCATAAGAGAATCCTCAGAAGCCTGTCGTTGCGCTTCCCTTCTTGTCCGGCCAATTCCTTCTCCAATTTTTTCTCCTGCAAACAACACCTATACAAGCAATACAAACTATGATTCAATAAGATGGTTAGACCTCAGTAAAAAAGGATTGCAGAACATCAGATAGGAAGCTTGTTCAACAATACTGATGGCAAGAAATTACAAAGAGAAGAAGTGTTGACATTCATGCTATTGAAAGATGGCTTGACACAGCCCACAGGCAAGACAGAAATAAGGTCCATAAGACTTGCAGATTGTGGTACATGCTTCATTAAGTAAAGGTGAGACATAAAGCTCATTGGAATAGTAGAATTAGGATATATGTGCTCAACATACCTCCAAGGAGAACTGCAGTTCTGGACTTGAAAGAAAACCTGATTTGAATTCGACCTGCATGTATTTGCAATAAGCATTCAGAGACCTCACAAAGAGAAGGGAGGAAAACTTTACGTTAGTGCTGCCTGTTGACTGGACATAGGGGAAGCAGTACCTTTGCTCCACACTTGAATGCAATATCTTGTAAAGCTCCAGCAGGTGTTTCTAGATATGGATCATAATGTCCAGGTTCAAGGTCAAGAACCCTGTTGCTGGAAGATGACCGCCCCAAGGGGACTTCCTCACCTGTAAAACTAGAACTTGTTAACACCATTTCTGAATAGAGATTTAGCTTGTCTCATATTTTTCGTCCAGTGACATCACATCGTTTCATCAAAAATATGTTATCTGCTTCTTCTTTATTCAAGTGTCATGTGTTGTTTTATAAGAAAACAAAGTGCAGCTATTTAGCTTGTACACTTTAAAAAAACACTCTTATTAGATCAACACTGATATATTATCTTCATCACCTATTCATGGACATGTAGATTTTCAAGCCTGATAAACCTAAACATTGTCTGCGAGGATTCATACAACTGACCCCAACTTGTTTGGGATTGAGGCATAGTTACTTTTTATATAACTGTGGCATCAGGGCCAGCTTGTGTGCACCATGACTAATTCCACGGGGTACCTGCTAACTTCCACCATCACAGGTACCGGTCAACTCTGTCCATCAAGGCTTGGACAAGGCGTGGTTGTTGTGTAAACCTAAGCAGAAAAATGTATGCAAAAATGCACTCCTAAAACCAAATCACATTTCCCTTACATAATAAAAGAAGAAATCTAGGAGGAGACTGAGGCTAAACCAAAGCACTCAGCATGAGCCCATACTGCTTAGTTTTGTTTCTCTGGGTGTTAAAAGAGGTCCATACTCCACAAAAATTGTAATCTGTATAGTAGCCACCCATTAGTCCTATTTTCAGCAGTTTCCACTTTTGAGTTCTGACAAGGATTATTGAATTACAGCATCTATTACTGCAAAATTTCCAGTACTTGACAAGCTTTCAAATAGCAACTTAAAAAGAAAAGTGAAAACTAAGAAACAGTCTTGGTCCAACACATATACCAATCAGAAACTGTCAAAGTTAAAGAGTCAAAATGCTTAAGAAAGTTTTAAATGACATGGTTCATGACTATACCTGGGGGACGAAAGCTAGGTTGTGATTGGGAAAATCTCATCCTGTCATCCCGAGGGATTACCTGGGAAGAAAAACGGGACAGTTCGGCCATAAGCTCCTCATGATAAATGAATTTTCAAAGCTGTGGGCATGAACAAATAGATAACTCACCTCTTTTGGCAGCCTCTGGTTCTCAAAAAGAACTCTATCAGATGGCATAGAAGTCTCCATTTTGGGAAGAAAAGGTGGATGAGGAGGCCGATGTTTGTTAATATGCATAGACTCTGAATTTAAAGGATATTCCTTGGGAGGTAAGGCTCGATTAAGTTGCCTAGGGCTCATCTCTTCCTCAACTGGAAACCAACCATGTGGCTGTACCCGTGGTGGCACAGACACTTGTAATGGAGTCCCCATAGGAAACTTTGGTTCACTTGATACTTGATCTCTCGTGTCTTGACCATGCTGCAATATAAGTAATCTCCTCCTTGTATCAGGGTCTAATTCAGATTCTGGTACCTCACCCTCTTCCCTAGCAGGAGAACTTTGCAAGCTTGTGTCCTGAGGACTTATTTGAGTCACTGATGATTGAAGTACAGAAGTCACTTGAGGGAGATGCTGAGCAGGAAAAGGCACCACTGAGCCTTGAATGGTTGGTTGTGAGATAACAGGTGGGACAGGGTACTGGAGAGCTGGTGCAAGTCTTGGATCCAAATTTGTCATTTGAGAAGGAACACTCGTTGAAGCCAACATTGCTTCCTGAAAGGTCGAGATAACTAAATATTATGCTACAGCATTTATCACAAAGAAGACAGGAGTTCCACTACATCCTAGAAGCTAAAATAAACTGTACAGAGGAATGAATTATCAAGAGAAAGCAGAATAACCACATCCAGCACTTCTGAACCTCATGAAAAGTGTGGATACACATACCCAAACTGAGTACAAGACTCAAACATAACAATATTATACCTTTAGTCTCCTTTCGACCTCACTATCAGCCATTCCATCAAATCCAAGTGATTCTTTATTCCCATTTACAGCTGAAGGATCATCCTGACCAGCAAATAATATATTCTCTCATAAATATTCATATTTTTTTATTAATTGGTGCAAAATTTTATCATCCATATTGGAGATAATCATGAAAAGCTAAGATCTGACATTAAAGAGAAATGGAAACTTTTAGATATCATTCTCACTAACCTCCGAAATCAAATAGTTGCTAACATCGGGAGCAGAAGGAACTTGCTTAATATCATCTTCATATGCAACCTCAGATATTCGCTGTAATAGGCCATCATCAAAATCTCTGCACAAAGTCAAACCAAGTAAGCAAAACTAATTTAGCTACAATCAGATCGAAGAAACTAACCTCAAGAGACAACCAAATCTAAATAAAATCAGATAAAATAAGTTGGACAACAAAGATTATTGGCACCAGGTAATCTCCTAAAATCTTACTTGAAAAAACCACCTCTGACATTGCAGGCTACATTTCTGGCAACACAAAGGACAGGAACAGAATTGTTGCCCTACAGTAAAATAATCAAGTGCTTCAGAATGTTAACATATAATATAGATCAACATCTCATTAAATAAGAGAATGAGGTACATACTTCTGCTTGAGGGGCAAAATATGGAGCAAATGCAGGAACAACATGCACTCGTGGTTGATCTTTCTCATCCCACACTTTCAAGCGATCATCAATCACCAATGACATCTTAGGATGACAATTTCCATCTTGGAATACATTGAACAATGATTTCCTCAAGCCTACAACATAATCACGGAAAGTCAGTGATTAGAGAGAAAAAGAACGATGGCACTAGTGAAAGTTTGGTAGTTTAGAAACTTGCCAGACTTGACACAGACAATACGATCCAAGAGTTCTTGTGAGTTAATCAAGTTTGAATCTGGATCAAGAAGGCGCCACATTTCTAATGCATAGTCTCTTTCAGCCATTGTGCACACATAAACTTCAAAGCGCTTCCGACCCCTTGCAGTCAGATAGCTTCGGAGATCCTCCCATGCAGGTCTCAATCTCACAAGAACACTAGTATCACGGATCTGCCATGGAACAGAATATGTGATGCATCCCCCCAAAAAAGGGAAAATAACGCTTCAGACCATAAAAAAATTTAATGCAAAAGAAAAAGGGGAGAAAGAAATGGACAGTCCCATCGCTGGACCCCTTTCAATGGTAAAGGCAGGACTACAAATGATTTGCATTCCTCATCTGGTATTTAACTAGTCATCAGTGGACCATAGATGACACAATTATCAAAACAAGGATAACATGGTATAAACGATAGAATACAAAATACACATACCATTGGATTAATACGAGTAAGAATAATGTTTCTATCTTGCAATCTAATCAGAGGTCTGACAATAGGTTGGTGATTATCAGACAACGCCGGGAAAACCTCAGACTGAGATTTGATCACCTTTCCATTCTCAACAACCTGATCATTTTCGGCATATTGCTTTAAAATAATTTTATCCTCCTGATAACGCTTGACCTCAGCCAGCATAACCGAGGCACGTTGCGGATCTGATTCTGAATTTATTTTCCGCTGCAAGGCCTCTATTCTATCCTCAAATGAACGCATTGTGTTGGCAACTATGAGTGTCTCATCAAGATCAAATACAATGCCAAGACACCTGAGGTTTAGCATTGTTAGACAAGAAACATAAATCCCTGATGCAACCTTAAATCCCCAAAAGAAAGGACACTGTCCGCCAATATTCTTAGACTGCATCGCGACTAAATGAAGCTCCTCTCTTCCAAGTGACATCACTGCAGTCTGCATAAAAAGAAAGTATGCAGTAATAACTTTGATAAGCAAGCAATTGATATTTAAAAGGGAGACAGAGAAAGAACCCAAATAAATACCATGTATAAAAGGAAAGACGTCTCACAAAATCTAAGCTAGAAATGGCACATCCGCAGAAGACGTGGAAGATGAATTTGTGAAAAGCTTTCAGAATGTTTGTCTATTTGCAACAATTTCAATAGACCTTTTTATATATATAGGAACAATTACAGTAGACCTTCTACATTAAAAGAAAAAAACAAAATAGACTTTTTATGTTCATCATATCAGAAAGCTACCATTTGTAAACGAGCTTCAAATACTCTTAGAGTCTTTGATCGAGTATAGACCCCTTTAACAAGAATCCCAGCTTGATATTTACAAAATAAACGCAGGAATAGAAGTAATCTCCCATAGATTCAGTAGTTCTTAAAAGAAACCTCAGCGTGTACAGAAATACAAGGCCAGATTGTTCCTTAAATCTAAGTTGCTCGGACTCGAGTGCGGATCTAGAGGTCCGATCCATCATTATACAAATTTTAAGATTCGGGGATATGAATCCAGGTATGGATACGGATGCGGGGATTCGACTAAAAATAATTCAAATATCTAAAATAAAACCTAATTATGATATATTATGTAGAAAGCTTGAGGAGAAATTATTGATAAGAGGAGAATCCCGGAAGGAGATAAAAGGAAAAAGAGTGACAGAGAAATTTCTATGTACAAGGTATTCCATTTTCTTGTTTTGATTACAGAAATCATCAAAACTATCCGGAATTTCTTCATCGATTTTGGTCAAAGTAACCAAAATCGATTGACCAGATCGGGTACAGATACCACACACACACCCATGTCGTGTCAACACGTGTGCGGCACCTAAAGTGAAGAGTCCGAGAAACTTAGCTTTAAATAAAACCCTATCCATCAGCCCATCCCTTTCTCAACTTCACACTGCAGTAGACATCAAAAGGCTTAACCTTGCATTATCCCATTTACAGAAAAGCAAGGAATCCAATTAGCATTAAAGTCATCCAGTTCATAGAGTTCACATATATGTAGGTGTCAGAGTTTAAGCAGAGCTACAAAAACAGTTCTAGGAATAGTAGTCTAAAGTCCAAGTTTTTCAAGAAAAACTACAAAAAGGTACAAGCCAAACGAGCATCTGCTTCACAGCAATTTTATTAGTAGTTGTCCATTTTATCCCGAGTCCAGTTCTTACAATTAGGGTTTTCATTAATTTTTTTAGTCTGTAGAATCAAGAATTTAATTCTTGAGATTCAAGTTATGTTTCTCCTGGAAATTAAATATTTGTTTCATAAGCTAGGGTTTTTTCATCATAATTAGCCAGTCTTGGAAATGATTCAATAATGTTTTATCTTAATTCTTTTAACCATCTCAAGTTCAAGTTTGGTACTGTCAATTCAGCAATTTGGGGTATACCTTGTTATCGCTGAGACATGTGGAGTGCAAAAGAATGAGCGGCGAGTCTTGGGTCAGCGGCTTTGATTTTGTAGGTTCCAATTTGAAGCTTATTCCAGTAGTAACTGTGTGTAGCACTGCCAGTGGTGGACATCTCTCACTTGGCGGCGAATAGTGAGATATCCTTATTACCTTCTCCCCCCATACAACACCCTTCTCACCGTACATTTCCACTTCTCCCACCAATCTTTCTCCTTCATACAACACCACAGTCGATTTAAACATTTTTCCTTTTTCTTTTCGTTTTTTTTCCTCTGGAATCACAAAAAAAAAAATCAAAAAAAAAAACAATTTATATCCTTTCCCTTTCAGTTTTTCATCATCTATATAGATCGATCCTTGAAATTACGCTTAAAATCCAATCCAAACGAAAAAAAAAGTCAGATCTTATCGAATCTTATCAAATCAACCAATCAAATGTCATCGTTTATCAAATTTCATTCAGATTTACCCAAAAAAACGCCCAAAAGAATGAAAATTTTAGGGTTTGTTATAGAAGATGATGATTAAGAGAAGATTAAAAGTAGGGTTTAGATGATTTTTCTGATAGTAGTTGTAGTTGTAGTACGACGGTATAGATGACGATGCGGTGGCTCAACTGTGTGATGTGAAACCCTAGATCCACAGAAGAGTGAAAGGTCAATTTTGTACTTTCTCTCTCTATCTCTTCTTACACATGTTGGATGCTTGTGTTGATGATGATATAAATATATAGGACGAAAAATATAAATTCGTTGTTAATTCGAGAGAAAAATGTTTAAATTAGATTCTCTGTTAAATAAATAAAAATAAAAATAACCTAAAATTTAATAAGTGCTTCGGTTACGTCATGTATGTAATGTGAAAAGAGAGGTAATAAAAACAAAAAGTACACTGTACCTGAACCTAGTTTTACAAACTAATAAAATAAGTTTTTTTTTTTTTTTTTTTTTTTTACATATACTTGGGAAGGAGTCATTTTCAGTGTTTTAATAGTATTTTGATGAAATTACTTACTAAATATTAAACATTTGGCAATATGTTTAGTTGATAGTTGAAATAGTAATATTATGTAAAGTCATGAAAAAAATCATTTATTTGAGTTAATTTCATCTTTATTTGCATGTCATGGTAATCTCAGTATAAATTTATTGCGACATTAAGTTTTATAATCATTATAGGATTATATTTTTCGAATTTACCATAAAAATTTTATTCGATATGAAATTATAAATTAAAATAATCAAAAAGGTCATATTGAAAAAAATGATATTAAGGACCTGAGAATTTTCAATCAAAAATCATTTTTTCATCACTTGAAGAAAGCAAAGTATGGATATCTTTAGTCATTGGATAATTATTGTTATACCTCAAAACAGAAAATGATTTATTATTGGATATTCATTATTTTCATACCCCTTATTTTTAACTATCTCGCACATTTGATATTATAAGAGTATATAATATACTCTGATGGTATCAAACAGTTTCGATGAAGCACTGCTTTTTTCTTCTTAATACCTACCATCAAAGTATATTATACTCTAATGGTATCAAGAAGAACCTCAAAGTATAATATATACTCTGATAGTATCAAGAAGAAAGAGACAGTGCTTCACCAAAACTGTTTGATACCATTAGAGTATATTATATTCTGATAGTATCACAGAGGAGTAGTGATGCTGACGTCAACATGACATCATACGCGAAATTAAAAGAGAGAAAGTGAGGTAAGAGAGTAAATAATTTGGGTCATGAGTCTATTAAAGATAAATAGTTTGTGTTGGATCCAATTTAAGTAAATAGTTTCACGATTTATCTATTTTGTGTAATTTTCCCTTTAGTCAATTTAATCGATTAATGTTAGTATTGACACTCAATAATGTCGAAATAGTCAAGATTTTTCAAATCTCTCGCAATTCTTTTAGAATTTAATTTTAATATTTTATTATAAATTAAAAAATAATAAAATAAGATATTTTTGGATAAATTTTTTGTACATATCTTGGAAAGAAGTCATTTTTTAGAGCCTCAGAAATAATATTAATAAATTTGATAATATTTTGATGCATTTATTAATTATTAAGCCTCAGACATGATTTTACGTAATATTACTATTTCAACTGAAGGGACGTCCGATAGAGAGTATAAACATTATTTTTTAAAATAAAAACAAGGTTAATAAATTTGATAGTATTTTGTTGGATTTATTAATTATTAAGTATTAGTATCAATGCTTAGTTGACACATATATCCTTAAATTATTCTTTAACTATTCAAAATAGAGCACATATACCCTTAAACTATTATACGGCTAAAAAATACATCTTCCGTCATACTATTGGCTCACTCCTACCCCTTTGTTTGACGGAATAAAATGTGTCATCCGATGTGTATTAATTTATGCTACATAGAATCTCCACATAAGCACCCCACTCCGCCCAACCCCATCAAATAAAAGACCCAAATTTAGAAACTTTCTTCCACATCCTAATAACCCTAATTCGTCCCTTTCTTCATTTCTTCTGGCCTTGCTGATCAAGTCCATTGATCATCGCAGTACATGCCACAATGTTAGGATTTTTAGTCCTTAAAAACACTTTCAATGCATCATCCTGCAGACCACATTTGTTATACATAACAACAAGATGCAGCTTGTAAAATCATTGATTTCGGACCCAATTTTGACCAACATTGGGTGGATAACTTGACATGCTCTTAGATTAACTGAATTTGCACAACCCTTTAATATAGTAGACATGGTATAATTATTAAACTTCATCTCTGAATCTGACGTCTTCAAAAACAATTTTGAGCCTCCTCTCAAATAGGGTTATAGTGATAAGGGAAAAAGCTTCCAAGTTTGGGTGGATTTGAATCTTTTAATTGATAGGGTGGGTTGGGTGGGGTGCTTATGTGGAGATCGTATGTGGCGTAAATTAATACACATGAAATGTCACATTTCATGTCGTCAAATAGAGGGGTAGAAGTGAGCTAATAGTATGACGGAAATGATATTTTTGAGTTAGAGTATGGTTTAAGAGTATATGTGTTATATTTTGAATAATTGAAGGATAGTTTTGACCCTATTCCATTAAAAATTTAGAATTGACCTAATATTTGGGAGGGATTTCCGACTAAGCACAACATTCCATCACTTGAAGAAAGTGGATTATTAATTCTTTTATTCAATTTAACATATTCACAGTGGTATTAACACTCAATAATATTAATTGCGTCTGGAATTTTCAAATCACGTATTTTTTTAATAACATGCATTAATATGAAGAAATTAATATAAGCAAGGACAGACTTATGAAATTGTAATTATTTTTACATTTTTTTTAAATAAATTTAAAGAATGATTACAGATAAATTGAAATAAATGAGGTAAACGTAATATTGTAAACCATAGGGAAGATGGGTGGTATAGAGCAAAAGCTAGAGAGAAATAAATAAGATGCTTACTTAAAAATCGTCTACTAGAAGTGTTTTTTTCTTCAAATTCGTGTTTAGAAACTCCTCAAACAAAATAATTGGATGTGTTATGATCCAACCTCATTATTAATGGGAAAAATTATGGAACGAGTCAACAATTTCAACATATTTATGAAACACATCTATAGTTTAAAAATATTAGAATAAATCATTATATGTTGTTTTTATAGCAAATTCCTTTCTCCTCTCTCCTTTACCTCCCTCTCGGGATAGTCGTTAGGTCATGAATGGAATGCGAGGAAGAGAGATAAGCAGTTGGCGCCTTATCCTTCTCCTTCCCTTTTTTTCGGAAGAAGGGTGGGATCCGGACAAAATCAATTTTCTCTCTCTAAATAGAAATTAAAATTGAATTATAGGAAAGAATAAAGCCAATAAGAAGAAATACATTCAAATGTATTATGTATCAACTGTATTCAATTAAATATAGGTGAGAAATTTGTGTTTTATATCAATTGTATTCGAAAAACTATATTTGTATTCATATACAATATGCATCCATCCTCTCTGTTAATTATATTATACATTAATTGTATTCAATCAAATATAGGTGAGAGTTTTGTATTTTATATTAATTGTATTCAAAACATTCGAAAAACTAAATCTGTATTCAACTGTATTTTATATTTTGTATTCGTGATACAATGAATACAACATGGTACATGTTGTATTCATTCTCTCTTTTCCCCTTCTTGATCTCGCTTGCCTCTCTCCTCCCTCTCTCAATCTCGCTTGACTCTCTCCTCCCTCTCTCGATCTAGCTCGCCTCTCTCCTCATATTCATTTTGAGACAAATCAATTTATTTTTAATATTTTTTCTCTAAAATCTATGAAAAAATATAAAAATATAAATGTATAGTAAATTAAAATATAGTTACAAATTGTAATTAATAAAACTATAGCTGAGAAACCTATTTAAGAGCTAATGTTTGTTGTTTTTGAAAGTTTCCCTATAAATTTAATTACTTTATTGTGATCACGACAAAAGAAATGAAGAATGAAGACATATTGGGCTCTGTTCGGCAACTTCTGTGGGCTGTGTGGGCTTTCAAATTTTACCAACGGAAATTAACGGCAAGTTGAGTTGTGAGTAAAAATCTAACGGTCCCCACAAGGTAGGTGGTCCAAGTCTATTTTAAATTACTTTACTACCCTCTCTCATCAAATCTCCAAACAAACATTGAGAAAATCTCACCGTCCAAAATTAAAAATAAACGGATCAGATCTTTCCCATTCTTGGATCTTTACGTAAATTCGTCCTACTTGAAAATTAACGCATCTGTTTTAATTAGCAAATAAATCTTCAAAGAAAGTCCATTTTTTCTCTCTCTCTCACGCTTCCTGATCTTCGTTTTTTTCAAATCTTCAAATCAGAGCAAACTCACAAGAACACTTTCTATAAACCCTAATTGCAGGTTCCAAATTACCCCAAATTTTCGATTTTAATTACGAGAATACCTCAATATTTTTGTTCATTAGTTGATCCAGTGATAGGAATTTTGAATTTTCCGTCGGAAAATGATTGTTAGAACATACGGCAGGCGGAGTAGAAGCATGTCCCGGAGTTACTCTGAATCAGGCTTAAACGATGACGTCTCGGACCAAAAACTTTCTCAGGAGAATTCCCAAGATATTTACAGTTTTGGGTTTTCATCTCAAGACTCGGTTCACTGGTCGTCGAATTTCAATAATTCAGATCCATACGATGCCGGCTCATCTCAGGGATGTCAAGAATTGTCGATGTTGCCCTCAAGAAAGGAGGATAGGGATTTGGGTTTTGAGGGTCACGATGGGGTTTTGTGGAAACCCAAGAAAGTAAAGATGTTTGATTGGGAGCCTTACAGTTTGAATTCATCACAAGAATCAGATGAATTTTCGATTTTACCAGATGGGGGGGAGTATGGTAGTCTTGGGAAATTTGACGGGGGATTACATGAACCGAAGAAGGTGAAGAAGACTGGGAAGGGTAAGGAAAATGGGGTTTTGCAGAAGAAGAAGAAGAAGGTGAAATCGAAGGAGCTGGGATTGCCTTCGCTGGGCCCCACGGCGACTTTGATGGAGACTCAAGAATGTGGTGAGATGATGGAACATATGGATGAGGTGAATTTTGCGTTGGATGGTTTGAGGAAAGGGCAGCCTGTGAGAATCAGAAGGGCGAGTTTATTGTCATTGCTATCTATATGTGGAACAGCTCAGCAGCGCCGCCTTTTACGGGCTCACGGGTAGTTGAAATTTGGCTTATGAACATTGTTTAGAATTTAGATGAGTACAACTATTCTTGTTTCGAAAAACATAAATCTTGGTTTCTTGAAAGCTCAGTTATCACAGTTTTGCTTAAATTTCTTAGGTGATTTTTTGTATACACATTGATAGGACATAAACACATAAACATTTCCAGATACATGAATCTTGGTAAGCTGACCAAAAAAAAATGTACTAATTATCTTCAAGTCTTAGGCAAATTGTTTGAGCAAGGAAATTAATAGGGATGATCCTATGGCATGGGAACATGTTTAGTGATGATTCATATAGAGGAACCCAACTAGTTTGGGACCGAGGCGTAGTAGTAGTAGTAGTTGTTGTTTTGGCATGACACTAGGACAGTAAAGCTTGGCTGATCAGGGGTGGGGAATTCATATTCGGTGGTGGAGGGAGATTTCTATTTCTTAAATGTAGAGTGTATCTTCTAGTTTAATGTTTCTCAGCTCTTCCTTTATTTTTTGACAATTGTGAAATCCAGTACTCATAATGAGCCGACTTCTCTACCCTTCTCCACTTAAATAATAGAGTTGGTGTACTAACCAGAATATGAATTCGTGATGTGCTCTTACACACTTCCCACGATGAACTTCCAATTCGTGATGTCCTTCCTTTTAACATCCTTAATTCTTTCTGCTCATATATAATAATTGAATGTCACTAGTGTTTATCTAGTAGACTGAGACTTCAATTTTCTTTTCAAATGAGAGATTAAACACACAGAGAAGAAACAATATTAGTTGATTGCTATTTGTAAAAAATGACCTCTAGAAAACGTAATAAATTAATTGAAAATGATGAAAGAAGTAAACACGAATTAAAAGAAAAAAGATACTAACGTGCTGAAAAAAGAGAGAAATGTATTTTAATGTGGTGGAAAGGGGCAAGGTGCAGTTTGTTTGTTTTTTTCGGGGTGGGGGGCACTTTCCCTTCCCTCCCCGACGTTGACCCCATTGTCTTCCCTATAAATGAAGCTACCTGGGCTGATTTATCATGTTCAATTGGATAAATTCTTAGCTCTTAATAGGCAATCCAATGAGAACTTCAAAAGTTCCTTGGATAACAATATTCTGTTCAACCTTGTAGTTGTTTTTTGGGAGTTCATAAAATTAGGTTTATGTAAGCCATTGTATGAGGACCTCTTTGGCTATGTTTTGTCTATAGAGAGGATACCCACCCTAGGTTCATTATTAAGCTTTTACATTTATAATTGGCTGAATGGTCCTATTGTTCCTGTGGTAGTGTTATGAATAATCAGTGAGCTTGGATATGCTCAGAAATTGCCAATTAAAGTTCTAAGACTGCATGTTGATGGAGCAATCTAATGGGTGTTCCATTTAATTTGATAGTCTAGTATGTAAATCATCAAGTCTGGGAGTACGTGCGTACTAACAGTTGAGGTTAAGAATACTTTACACTTTATAGCAGTCATTGGTAACCCATATGGGGATGTCTTCTTTTTTGAAATTTAGACATTCCCGATGTCAATTTATGATAATCACTATTCCATTACTATAACTGAACATGTAATCTTTCTGCTTATCCTGAATATGTAGCATTTTCCTTGAATTCAGTAGTCATTGTCAACCCTTATTCCCCATTGGAATAACTTGCCAAGATTTTGATGTCAGGATGGCAAAAACAATTATTGATGCTGTTTTGGGACTCAGCTTTGATGACTCACCTAGCAACCTTGCCGCAGCAGGTCTATTCTACATTTTGACCAGTGATGTAAGTTTCTTTGCCTCTCAAACAGTGTAGCCCTCTCATTTGGACGTTAGTACTAGGTTATTGCATATTCTGCATGATTTATTAGATAGGGAAAGGCTTTTCCCTCGCTCTAGTTGGAACAGGGTGAGGCAACCCACTTAAGCAATGTCATTTACTATCTTATCATCTGTATAAGTAATCTGGGAACTTCTCCATTCCTTCTGTTTTTGATCTTCCAATTTTTTCCAGGGAGGAGACGACCATCTTCTTGATTCGCCCAGCTGCATTCGCTTTCTTATAAAATTGTTAAGACCAGTTGCTGCTGCTGCTTCCATAGCAAAGGCTCCAACTATTGGGAGCAAACTTTTGGCGATGCGCTTAGATGCTGATGTGTCTCAAGATTCTGTAAAAGGGCTAGATTCTACTTCCTCTTCAATAACCCACAAGGTGCAGGAGGTTCTTATTTCTTGCAAGGAAATAAAGCCAAATGATGGAAATGATGGACATGACAGACCAGAATTAAACCCAAAATGGATTAGTTTACTGACTATGGCAAAAGCTTGCTTGTCTACTATCTCTATTGAAGGTTTGTTTGGCACTTAAGTTGGTCCTTTGAGGGATAATATTTCTTTAATCGATCTCTGTCTTTTCTTCTTCCTTCACTGGAAAAGTGAGGCTATTTAATATATATTTTTCCTTTAGGATGGGTGGGTTGGTTGCAATTTTGCTATTGTTGTTGGAAGTTAATTTGAGTAGCTTGCTATTCTTTAACTTCTTGAGATTGCATTTTGGTTGCATTCTCTTCTTTGCTTTTATATTGTTTTTACGACTTATATGATGCTTTCCTGGTTATTTCCTTAATCTACATTTGTGTTATTTAGTGGCTGTTGCTTTTAGATGCTCGTGCTTTCAAAACTTCAGATATGACTCTATTTTTCAAAACTTCAGATCCGACTCTTTTCTGATTCTGGAAATTTTATCATATAGTGTCTGTTTGGAAAGTCACAATGGAATTGAGATTTGGTGTAATTACACTCTTTGACATGTTTGGTAGATCAAGTAATTACTTGGTAAGAGAGGAATTGGGGGTAATTGAAGGGGTGTAATTACACTCTTCAATTCCCAAGGGAGGGCAAGGAATTGGTGTAATTACACCATATAATCACATGAAACTTTTTAAAATTCTTTTCTTTCTTCTATTTCTATTTGTATTTTTTCATCTTAATTTATTTCTTATTTCTATTATTTTTTTTAAAAATATTTTTATTATTCTAATATTTTCTAAAAATATTTTTATTATTCTAATATTTTCTAAAAATATTTTTTTATTATTTATATTTCATTTCCTTCTCATTCTCAACCTCTACTCTTTCATGTGACATACAACTTTTTATATTATTTATTTATTTTTCTATTTTATTTTTATTTATTTGCATAATTTTGTTAGTATTCTAATTTTCAAATTAAAGTAGAATCATTATTGAATAAGGTTATAGACTTACCGTTTTCCTATTCTTTTGAATCATATAACGTTATGTTGAAATTTGACATAAGAGTATTGTGTTAAAATTTTTTGTTTTGAATTTAGAACTTATGTCATATTTTCAATTTTATTTGTTTTAGTAGTATTGACTTGATATTTCACATTGCAAACCATTTATTTTTTAGTTAAACTTGATAGATTATCTTTTTGTCAAATGTTTTAATAATTTTATGACATTATATTTATAATATTAACATTTTTATCAAGCATGCATTTCATGATGTTCATAACAATCTTATATTTTTAGTTTTTATGATTAAATCAATTAAAATATACTAATTTAAAAAATATAAATCAATTATTTTTATAATATTAGTTAAGAACGTATGTTTATTAATTAATATATTTTCAAAAGACAGTATATATCTTAAATATTTAATTTAATATTATTTTTAAAGGTCCTTATTTTTCTAATATAAATTTTAAATTTTAGATGATTAACTTTTATTTTTAAAATAAAATTTAATATAAACCTTATGATTGCCCTTGTGCAACCAAACAGTACACTTGTAATTACACTGTAATTACATTGTGGCAAACAAACAGATCATTGTAACTACTAAGTTGTGTAATTACTAGGTTGGTAATTACTACCCTAAGTACACCAATTCCAATTACTATGTGACTTTCCAAACAGACCCATAATGTTCTAGAATCTTTTAGTGTGGTACGCGGAGCTAAGTGGGGGTTCGGGGATAGATTTCCATTGTATTAGAAAATTAAATAAATATATATGTATATTAACACTTGAACCCCTTAACAAAACTAATTGACGGCTCAGTTGTAAGGAAGGGGCCATGGAAACGCTTTACCACACTAGAGTTGTGTGTTCAAACCCCACTATAATCAAACGTTTCTCTTTTTTTTTTTAAAAGGAAGCATGCTTTGCAATATTTTTCTCTTCTTTAGAACCCCAGTCTTACTTCTAGTGGCTTACGATTGAATCATTTTAAGAAATTAAAAGAATACTCAGGCTACCTTGGCAGTGATTGATCTGTATTTCACCATTTTTGCATAGTATAACATAATTTTCTTTTTCTTCTTTCCGGTTGTATTCACTCAGATACTTCTGGTACTGTGCGGAGAAGTGGAAGCAATTTCAAAGAAAAGCTGAGAGAGCTTGGAGGACTTGATGCGGTCTTTGAGGTGGCAAGGAGTTGTCATTCTGTTTTGGAGGTGTGAGCCTGTATGCTATTTTCTGTGTTATTACCAGAGACGAGTCTCATAAATTTGTGACATGTGAAGAGCCAACAATATGCTCTATATTCCTCTTATATTTAAGTTCTGAGTTGGAGTGGTAACATGACCATTTTGTGAGCTCTATATTCCTCTTATATTTAAGTTCTCGAGTTGGAGTGGTAACATGACCATTTTGGATTGAAAGAACATGATGACTTGTGCTACCTATCACCCGTTTATATCCTTTGTTTTCTTCCAGAAGGTTTCAGATTGTGATTCTGAGCATATATGCATGTCAAGAGAATTTATATGGATTTTGACATTTAGATCTTTTGGTGTACAAATGCAATATGTGTGACTTCAAGGTTGTTATTTGAGTTTTCCATCTTTTGTCTTACTCATGCTGTAATCAATAATCGGAAATTTAGAAGGGTATTTTGATGTTAGTCTGCGATCTTTAGGTGAGAGTGGACAGTGAGTATTGTGCTCAACAGGATTGTTTTCCGTTTGTGGAAAATGTCAATTATGTGGAGCGGCTGCCCTGACATCACTTTCTCTGCAGGGGTGGTCAGAGCAAAGCTCACAGTCTATCTTAGATTCTGAAGATAATGCTGCCATAGAAAGTCTGGTGGTACTCTTAAAATGTTTGAAGATCATGGAAAATGCTACCTTTCTTAGTATGGACAATCAGGTAACATCAATATACCTTCCTGTAGTAGACTGCCTTTCTGTATCCTTGAATTCTTGGATTTTGAGTTCACGACCAGTTTTCTTCAGAATCACTTGCTTCAAATGAAAGGAAAATTTGATAGTCTGAACTCCCCAAGGTCTTTCACAAAGCTAATCTTAAGTATGATCAAGATTCTCTCGGGTACTACTGCCTCTTATCTTTTCATCCAAAAAAATAAAAATAAAAATTGACTCTTACGTTTTTTGTTTTCCTTTAATCATTTTCATACTGCAATTTTTTTTGTCCCTTGGCTTATGATGCTTCCTGTCTGTTAACTTGTTTGAATTTAGGGGCTTATCTGCGTAGAGCTTCCTTGGGAAGTTCCGATGATGGAAAAGTCTGTAACCTTTCTGATGGAACTGCTCGTGCTACAGAATTACATTCACTATCAGACAAGAAAGGTAAGCTGTTAATTTTTTCTTTCTCATACAAAGATGAAGTTGGAGTGTTCCTAATCTGCACATTGATGGCATCATCTTCTTCTTGTTAAAAGATCTGGTTAAAAGTTAAACTACTTGACAACAGCAAGGCCTTGTTTCTTCTTCATATCCATAAAGAAAATGGAGTAGGTAGGATTTTTTAAATTTTTTTTTGGGGGTGGGTGGTGGGTGGATGGTTTAATTGACTTACACTTATTCCTGTATAAACTTGTTCCCATATCAATGTAGTACTGCATGTGAATCAATTGTGCTGATTGTAGCTTGCAAGGTTAAGAAGAAAGTCATGGTGTTGCTCTCATTGGCCCAAGGTTCCAGTGACACAGAAATATCCTCCCCACATTCTTCTCCTCTTCTCTGGATTCTCTCACCCATGAATGTGCTGTGTTAAATTATAATGCAATAAACAACTAAAGTAGGAATAGGGTTTAGAGTTTTTGGTTTGATGGCTCAATTTGTGGTGGTTGATTGTTGTTATTCTTAATCAGATTTTTTATAGTTTAAAGATGTACCTTTATTGGAGATGGAATTCATTTTCAGAGTAGACTCCACAGTGAAAGTCAATTGAAGTTTATCAAGAGGATTTGGAATTTGTCTTTCTAACCAGAAAAAAGATATCGA
This sequence comes from Solanum dulcamara, assembly GCF_947179165.1. Classification (NCBI taxonomy): domain Eukaryota; kingdom Viridiplantae; phylum Streptophyta; class Magnoliopsida; order Solanales; family Solanaceae; genus Solanum; species Solanum dulcamara. The sequence goes on from NC_077247.1 coordinate 48,226,056, forward strand.
CGTACGGCAATTTTAATATTTCTTGTTTGTCCCCCCAGTATTATTGAATGCTGAGCATATCAATTTTGATTGTCATATCAAAGATATCAATTTTGATTGTCTTATCAAAGACAGGGCTAAATGCTAACAGTAGGCCTATCAATCCAACTCTTTTAACTCTTTTAACTTTCTCAACTGTTCTAAAAGCAATTTAGTGCTACCATTTGGTATTTCGGCAAGGAAAAGCTTGATTAAATAGTGAGTGGCTGTGGCCTTGTACCCCATGGCCATGGAAGTTTTTCTTCAGAGTGAATGGATCCCATAAAGGTCTTTTCTTCCATTGGATAAATATTAGCAAACTATCCAATTTGAATTCTAGACTTGCCGGAAATATGGTGGAAGAGCTACCAATCAAACAGAAAATTCCTCTCTGATTTTTTTATTAGCCAATGAAACCTTAATTAGCTTTAGATGTTGAGTAATTTCTCTTTTTGAACCTGTAGATGGAAGTTGTCAGATTTTGTGCATTGATTCTTCTACGACATGCTATACAAGTGAAGGTTCCTGTTCCCAGAAGAACTTAGGTGAAACTCAAAATGATCAGATTGGTTCGTCCACATCTAATTTAGAATTCGCTAGCACTTCCACCAGTGATTATTGGCAGCTTAAATTGAGGATTGAATCTTCCAAGTCTGGGTCATGTAGTGGAACCTCTGAGGACTTCAGTTTTGGGATCAACAAGAATTCATCAAAAGTGAATTTTTTGATTGGTGATAGTCAAAGAAGTAATGGAGATAAGAGACTTGAACTTATGGAAGAGAGTCAAGATCCTTTTGCATTTGATGATGATTTTGAACCTTCACGATGGGATATAATGTCTACTAAGCAAAAGGCGCCTCAAACTCAAATTAGGCAGACATCACTTTTTGAACGTGATGATGAATACCAATCTCTTATTGTGCGAAGCCAGCAAGAGTCAAGTTGCCAGGAGAACAAACCAGAGTCAAGTAGCAAGGAGAACAATCAATCTGGTCAGACCTCTTGTTCTTCTGCTGCAGATGATGAAATGTCGGCCCTTCTGGCAGATTGCCTTCTCACAGCTGTTAAGGTGATTTGCCTCCATTAATGTCAATAATTTATGTATGCTATAAGGCCATTTATGGTTCTTCCCAATTGTTGATTATAATGAAGCATGGCAGGCCATTCCTCCATTCTCTATGGTTCTCCCGATTGTTGATTATGGGAACACATTTCTTTATGTCCGAATGATATAGTTGTACTAGTCAATGTTTGTTGGAGAACCTTGGAGTCGTTACTTCTCTTCGTTTTATTTCCAGGATTGCTTAAACTTCTGTGCAATCTCTTGACATGCAAGTCTCTTAATACATATTTCAATCAAATGACAGGTCCTGATGAACTTGACGAATGAAAATCCTGTAGGCTGTCAGCAAATTGCTGCCAGTGGTGGACTGGAAGCTTTATCTGCTTTGATCGCCAGCCATTTTCCATCCTTCAGCTTGCATTTGGATCGTAATGGGTCATCAAAATCAAGTTTTGGATCTGATAGTGATGGCCATTTCAGTGATCAAGAGCTAGATTTTCTTGTTGCTATTTTAGGTTTGCTTGTCAATTTGGTGGAGAAGGATGGCCGCAACAGGTAAATATTTTCTTTTGATTTATGCTTCAAGTTGTACACTGCAGGGTTTACATGATCAGCTTTTGCGACTATTTAGTTATCACTGTATTTTGGATTGCTTTCCTAGCAGTTATTGAACATTGAGAAAGTGACTGATAATTTGTTGGGAGTTGTTTGTAGTTTGTTCTCGATTATTGATACATCCATAATGTAATTCTTGCTGTCATGTGGATCATTTTTTGGATAGAGGCATGCTTATTGTTAATCATAACAAATGCTACCTTGTATTCCTTTTTCTTAGTACACTAAAGATCATGTTGGTCTCAATTTCCCAACTGAACATATGTGACAAATTTTTAGGTCTGAAAATAAAGTCTGTTCTGAAGGAAAAATGGTTTCCAAATTCTTAGAAAAATACTAAGGATATTCCATGTAATAGTAATCCATGCGTTCCAATTTAACTGTTCCTATTGAGTGGAGGTGTTGTGGTAGGATTTGAAGTTTGCAGAATATAAAATATTAGCGGACCCTATGCTAGAGTTGAAATCAGGTTAAGTTTTAAACTTCTCTTCATATAGAGGTGGTTCCTACTCCCGCCTTATATTTTTGGTGGCATGAAATCAAAAAGTATTTAATGGTGTGTAGGAGGGGGTCTAGAAACAATGCTTATAGGATTCACATTCTGAAACAAACAGCAGTTATTTTTGTTTTTGGGTGCAAAAAATGCTGTTTTCTTTTTGTCCCAGATATTTAATTTTCACATGAATTTGAGATGCCATCTTCCGTAAAAATATGGACAACAGTCTTTGAGCATAATGTGCCATTTAAATGAATTAAGTGGTACAGGTTATGCACACATAGTGCCCCCTATGAAGACTTGCACCTTATATACTGAAGACAACTGTCACCTTTCAAATCTCCCTTTTGTAACTTGGCCTATGTCAGTGTCTGTGTTGCTAAAAATTTATGGAACCTCGTTTATTCTATTCAGGACATTTTGAAATCTTGAAACAAGTAATATTTCCTCCGCATGACTAGTTCGAAGTGATATTTATGCTGTTGAAAAGTACAGAAAATTGATCTCATCTGTTACCTATCCCAACAGATCATGCAGCAAACATGATCTGCTAATTGAGACATGCGTCTTTGTTAAAATTTTCATATACTTAATGATTCCTCATTAATTTTTAAAAATTCATTACTTTAGCAAAGAAAAATTAAAAAGAAGCAAGTTCATCCTGTATTCGTTAATTTAATCATTTAGCATAGTAGTTTGCTCATACTGGTATGCAATCATGCAAAATTTGTTTGCTGAGAGTGAATTGTCGTCGTGATTTCCAAGTCTCACATTTTCACTTGCAGATGATAAAACACTGATAAACATTTGCACATATTCTGCTAATGGCAGGTCTAGACTTGCAGCTGCTAGTATTTCATTACCTGGATCAGAAGGTTTGTTTAAGGAGGAGACCCAGACAGATGTTATCCCTCTGCTATGTGCAATCTTTCTGGCAAATCAAGGGGCTGGAGAGGCTGCTGAGGAAGGAAAATGTTTGCAATGGGTATGCAAGATTGCTGTGTCCAATTTTTTGTCTAAATCTCTAGTTCTTGTTATTAATTGCATGACTTCTTTTATTTTGTTTGGTCGTGAGTTTTGAATTTTTGTGTGATTTCATTTTGTTCTCAGTTGTTTATTCTCCATACAATTCACAGAGAAGTCGATCACCTAGTGGTAAATCTAGAGGGCTGACTCAAAAACTGATTCCATGAGCATGCTTTATCAAATTCTACCCAATCACACCTGTTTACTGAAATAATAACTTTTTGTTTAACTTTTAAAAGTTCGTACTTACATATGCACGAGTTCATTCTGGGAACAACATAATGGAGAGCAGCTTGGGTTCTCGAGGTGACTCTAGAGCTTCTTAAGCTTTTGCATATATTTCCATTTCAGTATTGAAACAGAATGTTACTGTTTATTCTTTGGCCAATTTTAAGAGCTAATTTTCTCTATTACTCAGTAACTCAACTAGTCCTTTATATTTCAAGCTAGGTATAACTTGCTCACCACAAATGAAATGGTTATTATTTTTGTAATGTTATCTCAAGGTCTAAAATGCCCATCAGACATGGTTGTCAGTAAATACAAGTGCTGTTCTATGTCTGGATTGTCTAGTTACTTATCCACACTGTATCTTCTTTCTATAAACATGCTCTTCGGGTTGTACATATATTCTACTTCTACATTCTGCAAATTGATTAAGTATAACTTAATGTTCATTAAATGTTTTCCATTTTCCAAATCTGCTTAGTGATGCCAGTTTTTGATTGTCAACTTCAACTTGCTTATGATATCACTAGAATTTTAGCTTCTTGCGCTCTAACAGGACAATGAGTTTGGCTACTTGTAACCCGATATAAAATCCACTTGGGCTGGGGTAGGGGCAAGAGAGAGGAACTAAAAGATAGTGGAGGAGTTTATTCAGTCTGTTGAATTTGTTCATAAGTGTTTGAGAGATTTCAGTTGATTGAGCATGAAAGCAAGGTTGAACTAGTCTGGCAAGAGAGAGGAACTAAAAGATAGAGGAGGAATTTATTCAGTCAGTTGAATTTGTTCATAAATGTTTGAGAGATTTCAGTTGATTGAGCATGAAAGCAAAGTTAAACTAGTCTTATCATATACTACCAGTGTGCTAGATTATTTTCAGCTTTGACCTTGTCGCTACTAAATTGAATGTGGTTGTCTTGTACAGGATGATGAAGATGCTGTATTACAGGGGGAGAAAGAAGCTGAAAAGATGATTATCGAAGCTTATTCAGCTCTCCTTCTTGCCTTTCTTTCAACTGAGAGGTTAGTTATGTCTTATGAAATTCCTTATTTTTTTCTGATATCTCTCACTTAAATGGTCTCTTATATATGTGATCTTTCTTTGCACCAGCAAGAGCATACGGCAGGCAATTGCTGGTTATTTACCAGATCATAAATTGTCTGTTCTTGTACCCGTGCTGGAGAGATTTGTGGTATGTGATCTTGTGTTTTTTTTTTGAGTTGATAATGCATGACAGTGGAAATTGTATAATTCTCTCCTAACTTTTAAAAGTTGCATCCAATATTTTAATGTTGTCTTACCAGCCATCGTCAGGAATGTCTTGCATTGTCAGTAAATTCATGATTTAATCTTTCATTAACCTGGCTAGCGAGCTAACTGAGACAAGGTTGTGTTTTAAATTGAAATTACCTTGGCTTAGTGATAAATGAATCAAATTTTACCAGAGACAAAATAATAGGTGATTTCTTTCCATCTTCCTGGGTCTTGGTAGGAAGAGTTACCTCCTACTTGTGCTGGTGGGAGGTCGTAGGTACTTGATGGAATTGTGGCTCGGACACCACTATTATCACAAAAAAGTGAGGTGACTGAACTGTGAATAGGGAAACTCAATTAACAGTTATCTTACTGATTGCTTCAAGAAAGTTTTTAACATTGACGTTGCTTTCCTAGTGATTTTTATATGTATATGTTAAATTTGTACTCTTTATCCAGGAATTCCACATGACACTGAACATGATTTCGCCAGAGACTCATTCGACAGTGCTTGAAGTAATAGAATCTTGTAGGGTTCGGTGAGAGCCAGAGATCTCCAATGTTTCCTGCGTCTTTTCCTCGAAGATGGTAAAAATGAGACTTTGTACAGCCTACCTACCCTTCCCTGCAACAGCATTGGTGGTGGTCCATTGGTGCATTACAAATCCCATCTCAGGATTTTGTTTGACTATGATTTCTCCTCTTTAGAGAAAATATATTTTCCCCCCTATTTTCCAGCCGATTGTGTCACCATGTTTTGGTGTGGGCTGAGATACTTGTACATGAAGAAAGATTATGAATGTGTATCACGATTGTAATTTGTAGTAATTTTTTAGTGATGGTTTCTCTCTGGCAACTTGTTATGCACTTTTTTATCATTTTCTTTTTTATTAGTTAGGAATTTGACATCTCATTGGAGAGAAACTAAACTAAAAAGCTCTTATTTCTGCTGCTGTACCATGTTTGTTTCACGATGAAAATAGGTTAGTTTCAAATGTATACAATAAAGTAATTAGTTTACAAAATATAGTTATGTTTTATTTACATAGAAAATAGTCAAGAATTGTAGGAAGTATACATTGACTATACAATATAATTTGCCAAAAATCATATAGTATTACACTGACTATACGATATATCTTATCTATACATGACTTATACACAAGTTATACATTATGATACACTCAAAAAGCTGAATATAGCTTAACTATATATGAAATATACATTGACTATTGAATTTTGATCAACTCTAAACAGTTTCAAATTTTAGATATAAATTTCTCTCGATATTTAGTATTTTTTGATATATAATTTGCTCGAATCAATTCACTGAAGCAGTAGGAGGACGAAGAAGCAAAAGCAACAAGGAGGAAGTCGACGTCGCTGCGTTGGCCATTTTAGTTATCAAGGGTTTATTTTTTTTAAGTAGGCAACTCAATGGACATTTTGTTAAATTTGCCCGAAATAATACTCCTTTAATGTTTTAAACGTTCCACATGACAATTTAAATAATTTATATTGGCTCTTCTCCCCCCCCCCCCCCCCTCCCCCCCAAAATAAATAAAATAGCCCATGGGGAATGACAAAAACTCGTGGATGCAAAAAATTCTATTGAAAAAGAATCACAGTGGAAAGAACCAAAGATTAATTCATATATTTTAAAATTCATATATTCTAACTTGCAGAATTAAGTGTTGCTCTCTAGAAGGGGATTGCGTAAAAGTTGAATTAATTTTGAAACTCTTATATCATATAGGTAGATTGAAAAATTCATGACTGTTTAACAATTAAACACCGAAAAACCCATGGCGATTTTTCTTTTGTTGCTGTTGAAAAAAGAATTAGTCCTGCTCCTATTAACATAGGTACTGGAAGGAAGTAGAATGAAAGGTATGATCTACTCAACATTCATAATATAAAAGAACAAGAAAGAGAGATGGAACATGGCTTTCATAACATGGTAATTTCTTCTTTCAATTCATGCTTTTATAGGAAATGCAGGGTCACTGCAGCAAAATATTACATATAGAACACAACTTGAACTTACTGAAGCTTACTATTCTTAGTAGACGGAACTCGGAAGAAGAAGAAGAACAACAACAACGCCTTATTAAAACTTCTATTCTTAGTAGAAGGAGCAGCAGCAGCAACAACAACAACAACAACAACAACAACAACAACGAGGAGGCCTTACTGAAGCTTACTATTCTTAGTAAGGAATTCGAGCACGAGTTGATTAACCTCGTTGGGTAATTGTTCTTGAACAAAATGGGTTCCTTCTGGCAAGTTAACCATCTGCAGATTAGGTACTAAACTTTTGAAGAGTACACTACTAATGTAATCTTCAATTCCAGGAAATTTGAGGAAATAATCTTTCTCTCCCTTAATAAACAGTGCTGGAACGTGAACAGTTGGATCTGTAATGCTAACTTGCTCATGCAGTGACCTATTGTAAGATGAAATTCATAAACAACCAAGGAAAAAAAGAAAAAAATCAGGAAAGTGTTCCGTAGGTAATCAACCAGTAAAACAATTCCTATAATTTCTATCCTTTTATAATGGTGGTTCGAGTCAGCTTGCAGAAAAGTAGATGCATTTTCTCACAAATTCTCATTTGCAATTCCTGTAACTTGAATTTTCTTGTAGTTTCGTGAATGCTAGTAAAACACATCATGGAATTAATTGTTTCTCAAGTTTGTCTCCCCTGGTATAGAGGCAGATGATTATATATTCACCGTGCACTATTATCCCTCGAAATTTCTCTCAGTTATCAGGAATAATGGTCTGCATCTCCTGACCAGGGCTGTGAATAAATAAAACCTATATTGTTTGGACCCTCCAATTAAAAATGCTGCTGCATCAGTGTTGGATCCGACACACACCTGAGGGTATTTTTGAAGAAGACTTGGAGAAATATAGAATAAAACATAGAGTAGATATTTGCGCATGATACCTATAGGGAACCTGCATAGCAGTTCGGAATCCAGAGTTGTCATACAAAGCACCATATGCAGCCAGATCTTCCTCAGAGAACCAAGGGGGCAGAGGAGTTGAAGGTTGCACAATGTCCATGATTTCCTGATCTTCATTGGCTATTGGTATTTCACTTCTGGAGAAAAGAATGTATACATTCCTCACTACTGTTTTGGCGTCAAGGCGACCAAAATCAGCTTCAGCTCTCCCAGGCTCCTGCAAACAGTTAAAATAGTATATATATCTCCAAGATTGATCAAGAGAGAGAGCTATAAATGATAATCATGATGAAAGCAAATTAGAGATTAAAAAACGTATTAACGTACCCCAAATCTCGAAACATAGAAGCCTTCGGGGAGGCCTTTAAACTCGAGAGGTTTCGGAGGCAAAAATGGCACCCCCATAACAATAAATCCAGAGACTCTCTCCTCATGGAGATTGACAAAACGTGAAATAACAATAGCTCCAAAGTCTTTACCCACGAGAAAAACCTACATTTTTGGGCAGATACAGAGATGATAAGTTTTTAAATACTTACACTAAAACCGGTGTAAACCGATAAGTATATAGTTAAGCACAAAATCTGATAATTTTTTGAATAGTTAATGAATTAAATACGATATAAGAAACCATTTTACACCTAGTCCTACAGTTTCTAACAGTTAATAGATTATTTATGATATTTTCTCTATTAACCCTCTCATCTCAAAATCTCAGAAGATGAATGAATACCTTAGAGATATTAAGAGCATCAACAAGTGCAAGAAGGTCATTGGTAAGATCAAGAAATGTGGTTTTCTCGGGTTGGGGTGGTTGATCCGATAACCCGTATCCTCTGAAATCGGGTGCGATAGCTCTGTAACCCGCTTTGGCTACAGCTACCATCTGGTACCTCCAAGAATACCATATTTCAGGGAATCCATGTAAGAACACCACAACTGGGGAAAACCCACTTCCAATTTCAGCTACATGAAGCTTTAGCCCATTCACTTCAATGTATTTGTGCTCTATTTCTTCCATTTTCTGAAAAGTGTGAACAGTTTTGCTATATTTTGTAAGAAGATTGAACAAGTGCGTTTGGGATTTTATAATTACTTCAGAGCGATTTTCTTAAGTACTAATTATACATCATATTTCATATAATAATATTTTTAGTCAAAATTTGTCCCTTTCAAACCTTGAATCAGATGGAGTGAGCAAGACAAAAAAGCATCTTTGCAAAATACTATCGACAAAGTCATATAATTATCCGTGGCAATTTTTTGCTATACATAATTTTGTGGTTGTCATTATTAGAGAAAGTTTAGACTCAATTTAAATTTTATGGGTTTTAATAGTAATTGATTTTCAATTTAATTTTATATATTTTTAATAATTTTTTTAATATAAATATAAAACTTGAACAAAACCAGCTGAACCGCAATCATAGGTAACCTTTTAGCTTTCCTCTAATATTTACCTACACTTCGAGTACAAAGATAATAGTACTTTCTCAGTTCCGTGTTGTATTTATTTGTGAGTGAAATATCAAAAATATATCTAAAATATTCTTTTTGTTGAGTTTTATATTTAAATTATTGATTTTAATTGGGAATAAGTTATCCTAGAATTAATTATTTCGGGATAAGTTATCATAAAATAAGTTATTCCACTATATAAATGGGATAACTTATTTCATTACTAAGTTATAAATGGTGGAATCAATAATTTCAAGACTGCCTAAACCTCCAACCAAATATAGGATAAAATAGTTCTGTATTTTATCCCTTGAATTATTATATCTCACAATAAATGACTTCTGAAAGTGTGAATTTCATATCTAAATGATCACTCATTAATTTTAAATTATTTTTTATATATTTTAAATATTTTTTAAATATAAAATTACTCATATGTAGCTCAGCTGAACAGACAAACATCAAGTAACCTTATAGCTTCCTTCTAACATGGAGAGATAAATACTCATTTATTTTTATTCAGAGATTTTGAATTCGAGTCTTCTTAAATACGAAATTGCTTTTCGGTGGGACTTTTGATGTAAATTTAAATTTATTCGGGCTATTATGCGAATGAATCTCAGACATTTGATGAAAAAAAAGAAAGAAGATGATCAGTACTCTCTCAGTCCCGTCTTATTTACTGCATTTATCTTTTAATTTGTTCCAAAGTAAATAATTATTTGTTATATTTAGAAATAATTTCTTTTAAATTTTCTTTCTTGGTAGCATCGTGTTTTCCGTTGTCTAATTATTTTTTTCTTCATTAGAGGTCTCCGGCCTAATTTTATTAGATGCTAGGTAATTGGGGGTATCAAATGATGAGATTTGTTCAAAAGTTATATTAGATGAAATAGGTTAAAAAGTGATTCATGACTCAATTTTTTCACATTTTTATAGTCAGGGATTACACAAATCTCATAGTATTAAAAGCTAATTATAGTCTATCTTTATTCTTTTTAAAATTATAAAAATACCTTAAATTTGGTGAATTCAGATACATCTCAAAATGTCTTGATACATTGTGTCTCGATTTCGGATACATCCCTCCACGTTCCGATACACCGCGTCTCGATTCCAGATATATCACTCAACATCTCGATACACCACGTAGAGTGATGTATCGTATCGATACATCGCGTAAAGTGATGTATATGAGAATAGGAGAGAGTAAGAATTTTTGTATTTTTTTTCAAATAGAATGGAATTTTAGAGAATATGATAAAATAAGTTGTGTATTTAGGTAATTTTTTCTTTTTTGATATGCTATAAATAATTTTTTAGTACCTAACTATATATTTTTATTATTATGATTGTATATAACATATTAAATAAAAAAATTAAAATATTTTAAACAAAATTACTCATGAGTCAATTTAAGTTACATATCAATCAATTTTTTTTATGGGCGAAAGTGAATTGAACTAAAAAACTAGCGAATTAATAACCGAACCAAACCTGATTAGGTTGAGTGAGTCATGTTTTTATGGGCTAATTTCATTATCCATCATAAGTATGACCAGGATATTATGTCGTTAACACACACATCTGTCATCTTCTTTGACGAAGTTGTGTCTCAAGAAAATATCAACTCCAAGGAATCATACGTTAAGTTTGTGAATTGTGATCAATCTTATAAGTAGAATCTACATGACTAACTGGCTTGTAATAAGCACCAAATGCAAGTGAATTTTTCATTAGCCTGTCTAAGACAAGTTCAATTCATATGTATCTATTTGATACATAATAATCACTTTATCTAATTTTGTAGTAATAAAAAGTACGTTTAGCCGTCTAGGTTTCTACTTGTTCTGTTTCTAATGTAGTTATGTAGTTAATTGGAAGCTATAGATACACACACAACCAGTAATACTGAGGTTATGTAGTTAATTGGAAGCTATAGATACACACACAACCAATAATACTGGTGCTAAACTAGGCTATGACGTCCATGATGGAAGGCAAACCTCTGCAAAGAGGTGCCCGTTATACGGAATAGTCCCAGGGGGATGACGAACTTGTGGATGTAAAAGATTCTATTGAAAAATAAATCTTAATGATTCACTGGTTGAATAGCAGATCGAACAAGAGATTAATTCATGTATTCTAAGTTTTGAGAAGGCTGAGTTAAACCTATAAATGAAATAGGAATTGAAAGAGTTAACGATGTTCCCTTAAAATAGATTCACGTAAAAGTTTGAATTAATCATCCAGATTAAAAGAAATTGTTCCTAAAGATCCAACTTACTATTTATTTTTTTTGCTTATAAGTTGTTTTAAATAAGCTAAGTCAAATAGACTTTTAGTCCGACTATTATTAACGCAAGACTGGAAGTAGAATGAAAGGTGTACTCAACATTCATGATATAACGGAATTGCTGGGTCACTGCAGCAAAATATTACATATTTACATGTAGAACACAACTAGGACTTACCATTCTTACTAGTACGAACTCGGAAGAACAACAACAATAACAACACCTTATTGGAACTTCTATTCTTAAAGTAGACAGAGCAACAACAACACTGAGGCCTTACTCAAGCTTACTATTCTTAGTAAGGGATTCGAGCCCCAGTTGATTAACCTCATTGGGTAATTGTTCTTGAACAAAATGGGTTCCTTCTGGCAAGTTAACTATCTGCAGATTAGGGACTAAACTTTTGAGTCCTTCACTACTAATGTAATCTTCGATTCTGGAAATTTAAGGAGATAATGTTTCTCTCCCATAATAAACAGTGCTGGAACGTGAACGGTTGGATCGGTAATGTTGATTTGTTCATGCAGTGACGTATAGCAAGATGAATTCATGAACAACCAAGAAAAAAAGAAAAAATCAGGAAAGTGTTGAGTAGTTAATCAACCAGCAAAACAATTCCTATAATTTCTTTTCTATATTCACCGAGTTCTAAACCGTGCACCACTATGAGTGTGAGATAAGAGAGCAGTGACTGGGGAATTTGCAGTTCATATAAAACCTATATTGTTAGGACCCTCCTGTTAAAAATGATGCTGCACTTGTCGAATCCTTCAAAGATACACAGTAGTTTTTGGGGCAACACACACCTCCAAGCAACATAAAATAAAACATACAGTAGATGCGTTTGTGCATGATACCTATAGTACAGCATATATATTAAATATTAATAATAATATCAACAAATTTGATTAGTGTTTTGATGAAAATTTTGAATACTAAAAATTAATAATAATGTCTTAATATGAGGTTAAAAATTAAGATAGTTATTATGACTTTCGCTCATAGGTAAGTCAGTTTTCTTTATAGTTAAAAATATTTATCATGAAAAATGATTTTTATACACCTAGGGGTGCACACAGAACTCTTTTGAAGGTTACGTAGAACCAAGTAGATTTAGAGCCGTTTGGATGGGCTTTAAAGCCCCTTTTTAGCTTTTGAATGTGTTTGGCTAATGCTATCTTTAAGCCATAAAGTTTTTAAAATCAGTCAAAAATGAAAAGTTAGGATTCCTAACCTTTTTTTTCTAAGTGCTTAAAACCATTTTTTTTTACCATGAAAATTACTTTTATATCCCTTATATTTTAACTAAATTTTCAAACTACCCTTTTTATTCTTTTAACCCTAAAATTCACATCATTTTCTTCATTTAAGCACTTTTATCCAAACACTCAACTGCTTATTTATAAAAATAACTTTCAGCACTTTAAAATTCTAAAAGCACTTCATACATAAAAGTTACTTTTTTTAAACCCATCCAAACGGGCTCTGAGTCTAAAACTTATATTTATATTAAGATATCCTCTAAATTTATACAAAAAATAAACTCAAAACCACCTGATTCTAAAATTGAGAACCAACAAAGTTCAGACCATGGTTCCGCCTCAACAGTTACTGAGGTACAATATAACATGTAGAAAACAACAAAGACTTTGATAGAACATAAATGATGGACTGATCATTCACACTTCCTGGACAGATACAACAAACCAAACTGTTGAAAACTCTTCAACAAAGCCTTAACTGATGATTATCAAGATTGGCTATTCTTAGTGAGGAAGTCGAGCAAGAGTCGATTGACATCATCGGGTAATTGTTCTTGAACAAAATGTGTTCCTTCTGGCAAGCTAACCATCTGCAGATTAGGGACTAAACTTTGGAGTCCTCCACTTATGTAGTCTTGGACTCCTGGAAATTTTAGGAAATAGTCCTTCTCGCCCGCAATAAACAGTGCTGGAACATGAACTCTTGGATCTTTTATGTTGGCTTGTTCATGCAGTGAAATCCTATTGCATAATGAAATTCATCAACAACCAGAGGAAAAGATATCAGGAAAGCGGTCAGTAGCTAACAAACCATCAAGTTAATATATATAACTTGAAATTTCAGTCAATTCATGAATATTAAACACACAATGGGGCCACGAGGTTAGTACTTCAGCTTAACTACTACTGTTTATAAGAATTTTGTGTAACATATGAGTGTGAGATAGAGAAAAGCTACTTTCTGGCTCAAATAGAAATAGAAGTCGTGGTACCTATAGGGAACCTGCAATGCAGTTCGGAATCCAGATTTTTCATACAAAGCTCCATATGCAGCCAGTTCTTCCTCAGAGAACCAAGGGGGCAGAGGAGTTGAAGGTTGCACAATGTCCATGATTTCCTGATGTTCATTGGCTATTGGTATTTCACTTCTGGAGAAAAGAATGTATACATTCCTCACTACTGTTTTAGCGTCAAGCCGACCAAAATCAGCTTCAGCTCTCCCAGGCTCCTGCAAAGAAAATCTCTTGGAGATCAAATAGAGATAGGATTGATATCACGGAGAATGTAAATCAGAAAGAAAAAACATACCCTCCAACGTGAAATATAGAAGCCTTCAGGGAGGTTTTCACAGTAATTAGCTGGTTGTGGGGGCACGAATGGCACTCCCATATCTGGACTCTCTCCCCATGGAGAAGAACAAAAAGAGATAGGATAGCAGATCCAAAGTCTTTGCCAATAAGAAAAGCCTACATTATTGGACATACAAAGAGATGAGAAGACACATGCCAAGAGAGATAGAGAGAGCGAGAGAGGACAAAGGGAACCAGGAACCAAAAACACCAACATAGATGTTCTTATTTCACATAAAATTACCGAGAACAAGGAAAAAGATCATTTTGATTGAATTATAACTATGTTAGCTTTAAATTAAGAATAACTATACTTTTGTACAAATTTAGGATGCAAGTTAACAAAATACAACATACAAATAACTAAAGTTTTACACAAACTTAAGATAATGTTGCAATTATCTAGAGCAATAATGCAAATTCTAGTGTGTTTAATTATTAATGCTGAAGAAGGCTAGATTCTGTTTTATGTTTACTCAAGCAGTCTAAAACATTCTATTTTGACACTTACCATCTTCAAGCACTCTTATAGTCCCCTAAATTTCTTTCATGTTGTAACTCCACCAATAGCACCAGTGGTAAGCTTGCCTTGGTGCAAGTTGCATAGCTCAGTTATCGTTATTTATTATTTCCTTCGTTCTAAAAAGAATGATACCTATTTTATGAATCAATCAATTTCCCTTTTGGCTTTCAAGTTTTTCTTTTTTTTAGATTAGAAGAAAAAAAAAAGCAATTTGATTTGTACAACTACTACTATCTTAAGAAATTTCAAACGACATTTATAATTTATTCTAAAAGTAACAGAAAATGGCAGCTGAATCCAAAATTATATGTAGGACATCAATTTCGATCTAACCTTCTTTTGTTACGATAATTGTGGTATCACCTCGACTAATTCCACAAGTACCTACTACATCAACAACATCCCAGTATAATCGCACGGGTACCTGCTACCCCCACAAGCACAAGTACCTATTTTTGCCTCAGCTAAGATTTAACCCGACCCGACCTGAAAATAAAAACAACCCTCTCATCTCAAAATCTTAGAAGATGAAGGAATACCTTAGAGATGCTGAGAGCATCAAGGAGTGCAAGGAGGTCATTGGTAAGATCCAGAAATGTGGTTTTCTCGGGTTGAGGTGGATGACCCGATAACCCGTATCCTCTGAAATCGGGTGCAATAGCTCTGTAGCCCGATTTGGCTACAGCTACCATCTGGTGCCTCCAAGAATACCATATTTCAGGAAATCCATGTAAGAACACCACAACTGGGGAAACCCCACTTCCAATTTCAGCTATATGAAGCTTTAGCCCATTCACTTCAACGAATTTGTGCTCTATTTCTTCCATCTTCCTCCTTGAACTTTCACTATGTTGAGAATGGAGTGTGAGCAAAGTAACCGACCTGGAAACGGTGGCTGAGCCAGAATTTAGAAAAAATGTGAAGAAACAGACAGCATGAACCATCCGACATCTATTTACTTTCTTGTCTAGATGACTAATAATATTTATTTAATTTATAAAATTAAGAGATAATTTTATATTTAATTTTTAATTTATCTTCGTTATTAGTTATGGTATTTTTCTATTATATTTTTAAAAAAATATATTTATTATATTCAAAAAATAATATAGTAAAATTATTATTTTATTTATAATTTTTTAAGAAATGCATAAAATTAATAGTGAATAAATATCATTGAACGAAAATAATATTATATTTATATAATATTTAATTACATATAAATAATATAATTTTTCACCAAATAGCTAAAAGGTAACTCCAACCTGCTTGGAAATGTAGGACAGTTATCAAAGTTGATGCTCCTTTTTCGATGGCTTAATATATAATGATATAATATATAAGCTTGATTTTATATGATATTTATATTTTTTAATTTTATATATATATAAATAAATATTTAAATTTATACAATTAAACACTTATGTGCTACTTGACATCCCATAATTTTAGAACATATATTTTAAATTCTTAATTCCATAATATATTTTATTTTGAAAAAAGAACATATCTTTTGTCAATTCTGAATTTCTACTATGAGCCCGTTTGGATACGCTTAAAAAAAGTAACTTTTATGTATGAAGTGCTTTTAGAATTTTAAAGTGCTGAAAGTTATTTTTATAAATAAGCAGCTGGGTGTTTGGATAAAAGTGCTTAAATGAGAAAAATGATGTGAATTTTAGGGTTAAAAGAATAAAAAAGATAGTTTGGAAATTTAGTTAAAATATAAGGGATATAAAAGTAATTTCCATGGTCAAAGAAAATGACTTTAAGCACTTAGAAAAAAAAGTTAGGAATCTTAACTTTTCATTTTTGACTGACTTTAAGAACTTTATGGCTTAAAGTTAGCATTAGGCAAACAAGTCCAAAAGCTAAAAAGGGGCAATAAACCCATCCAAACGGGCTCTACATTAGAAAAGGCTTAATTTCAACATGGCATAATATTTATAAATTGCAAGTTGAGGGTATACTTGAATTTTCATGCATTAACATTGCATTTTCAAATTGTACAAAATGTAAGGTGAGTAGTACTTTTAGCTTGGTGTCTATTCTTGAAAGTTCAGTTCTTTTGAAAAACAAATCAAGTCTAACTTAGTTGTGTAATCCGATAACGTCCGTCTAATCTGATAAGTATCTATAAAAAACAAAGATACCTGCAAAAATAACTTACCAAAGTCAAGATGAGTAAGAGGAAGAGAATCGATATTTATCCAAGAAAACCGATTGTTGTAGAAGACATCTCAGTTCTAGAATTATGAAAAGTATTTGACGAGTTTGAGAGAAGTGAACCGTACAAAGAAGATATTTTGGTGATTGGAATTGAAGCTGAAGAGGAGTTGTTCAAAGATTTTTGCCATATTTTTGGTGGGTTTGTTTTTTCTTTTGGTTAAAGATGAATGGATAGTTTTAGAATACATTTTAGCTACTTACCATTTTGCCCTTATATGAAGTTAATATTACAAAACTATCCTTAGTATATATGTAAAATCTACTAAAATCTCAAGAAATAGGTAAATAACTAACAACCACCCTAACAAATAGTATCAAATACCAACACCAAATCACATGAACAACACAAGCAAATCAAAACCCATCAAATAAGATTTGAACTGACTCACCTAGAGTGGCAGGGGTATCATAGAAGATGGTGGAAGCTTGAACTACGGTAGCACAGACAGGGAGAAGAGGAATCACCATCCATTTTTTTCGTAGAAAAAGGTATAAATTTAAGATTTGGTTAAATTTAATTGATGTTTTTTCTTTTACTGTTCTAATTTTCATCTGTTTTTTAAAAAATATATTAATTGTTTATGTTTGCAAGGACTAAAAATGAGTCAATACCTACCTTCTAGTGGCAATGGAACCATCTCTATAATGTAAAAATTTATTCATATCAGTTTATATTAAATTAATAAATGCATCATTATGTATGAATTATGTGTATGAATATAAAATAACATTACTTAATCACATAATTAATTAATGTATATATATATATATTTACTTCATGAAATTACTTAACTACAATAAGTTACATCAATTTAATATAAACATCCGATACAAATAAATATTTAGCTTATGTGACCTCAAAATCTTAGCTATCTTTACCTAAACACAACACTGAAAGTACAAAGAACAAATCCGTCCAACTTTAATGTGTTTATTTGGAAAATAAAATAAAAGAGGATCTAAATTATACGTAGACCCTTACACCTTGTTTGGATGGTCCCTTGTTTGGATGGTCATGTTCATTCTCAGGTAATCTCACTATCAGCTTTCACAGATCTGGTGTACTATGAAAAACTAACAAAAAATCCAGGTAATATTGCTTCCGCTTTACTTCTATTTTCAGTTGTCCCTTTGCTTTGTTCATCACTTTGGATTTCCCATTTTATATCTCGCTTTTGATTTTGATTTTTTTTTAGAAATTTGTAATTACAGTTCGACCTTTGCTCTAGCAATACAATATTTATCACTAACAGGTAAGATCTTTTCTTTTATATTTTTCGTCGTCCTATTTCGATATCTTAGATCATATTTTTCAAGCATGAAATCTAAGAGGACTATAATAGAAGTATTGTTCTAGGGATTTTTTTTCATGTCAGGCCCAACAGAAAAAATTGAATTAATGAAGGCAATTGCAAAATTTTGCCTTTATCTCTTTTGATAAAGCTTTCTGAAAGTTTTTTTGATAACTTGTTTGGCCTGACTTTTAAAATTATCTTATTTTGAAAAATATTTTTTATTGGTAAGAAACCTTTTGTATTTGATCGATCAATTTCAAATATATTTTTGAGAAAGTATTAATTTTTGGATAACTTTTAAAAAGTCTCCCCAAATATATATTTCAAAAAAGTGAATTTAAGGAGAATTATTTTTTTAGATTTTGAAAACTGCTACTTTCAAGATGTATTTATTTTTTGACAAAAATTTAGTCAAATACTTTATTTTAAAAAAATAAACACTTTACATATCTCAAAAACTTTGGCCAAACACGCTATGCACTATTTGAGATGCTAGCGCTAACTTCCACAAAGAAAAATTTGAAAAATGGTTAGTTTACTTTTTATTTAATTTACTAGGAGTCGGCTAGACTTTAATTTGTTAGTTTAATAATTAAGTGATGAGAATAATTGTACTCCAAATAAATGACAAATGTATCATCTTTTAATAGTAATATTAGTAGACTTAGACAAGTCTATGATTTAGATTGGAATATTGGATGGTTTTGCCTAAGTGAAATCTATCAATAGCTACTGCTTCATTTCTGACTAAAAAAACATATAATAAAAGTTTAAATCTATTTGTCCTTGTTTTGGAGTTTTAATTAAAGAATTAATCTAAATAATCGTCTACTAAATTACTTAAGCAAAAGGAAATTCAATTGTCGAGTATTTAGGTAAATACTCCTTTTAATTATGTGTAATTTATATAAATCTCATAGTGTTAAGAGTTAATTATATTATTTTTTTAAAATTACAAAAATTTCTTAAATTTACGATTTTCGAATATATCACTAGATTTGCGGATACATCAGCAGACATCCGAATATAATGGGAGGGGTGTATTCAAGAGGGGATAGAAATGTGTCATAGAGGGAATGGGAATAGGACATCCGGATACATAACGGAGGAAGTATCTGAGAGGGGAGAGATGTATCAGAGAGGAGAGGGATGTATCCGATAGGGGGATAGGGATGTATCAGCGAGAGTGGAGTAATCTATTCAAAAGGGATTTTTTATTTTTTATTTTTTAAATGATAGAGAATTTTAAAAATTATGATAAAATAATATGTATATTTAGGTAATTTTTTCTTTAATTGTACAAATAAAACTTCAAGATCTTTGAGTATAAATAAAGAAACTAATTCATTTCATTGCAATTTTGAGGGTAACGAAAAAATTATACTCCCTCAGTCTAATTTTTTATGTTTTACTTGGCACACTTCTTAACAAATAATAAATAAAATAATAATTTTATCATGTCACTCCTACTAATTATAAGTGAAATGAATAGTATTTAATAATAAAGATAAAACATATATAAAGTGATAAATTGTCATTTGACACATTAGTGCAAGTGCAAGCCATAAAGCATTAGCCTTTTTGAAGATGTATCAATTTACTCATCTAAAATAGTGCAAACTCCATAATTATATATGTAGACATGATTCTTCACATGTATTATAATCAACCACAAAATATAATATCTATAACTACGAAGCTTCCTTCCCCAATTCTATCCGTTATGATATTAAATTATTTGTCACATCATTTCTTTTTTATAGCTCTATGTTATCGTCAATAACAACATTAGACCTACAATACAATTAATAACAAATATATAAAAATAAATTATTATGTCTACATTATATTATTAAGCACAAATTTTTATAGGCATTTGTTATGAGTATTTCCTTCCAGAAGAAATGAGATGCCAATCTTTTCGATGTTGATGAATGAGCAGGTCGACGTCTAAGCAAAACTATAGCCAATATAAGTATATAACAACTTAGAAGCATATATAATATCTGCAACAACAACAATAATATACGTATATGCAGAACTATCCCTAATTTACTGTTAGTATTTTGTGGAATAGGAGATTGTTTTCGATAGATAATAATTAAATAAAAGGATAACCTAAAAAAAACTTACCAAAATCCATACTTGTTTGATCTAACGATATACTGTAAATACAAAAGCAATAAATTAGATTTGGTCTATACAAAAACAAGAATCCTTGATTATTTTACCATGAAATCAAAGAGAAAATTAATAATTTTACAACTGCGGTTTAAGAGATTTACATGGAATTTTATAAGTAAGTTTGATGGGCTGAAATTAAATCTAACTCAGTTTTACTACCCTAACCCAATCAAGATTTCTAAACAAAGAAGAAGTGAAAGAATTCTAAACCTAAATGACAATTCAAGACGATATAGATAGTTATCATGAGATATAAATTAAAAATTCTTATATTTTCTAAATAAAAAGGAAAGATTTAAAGTTTAGGACTTTTAATGTAGTTTAAAAAGATTTAAGAAGTATAGTTTTAGTCAACTTGTAAGTACCAAATATTAGGAGTAGAAATTTTTGGCCATTTTTAAGAATTTTTTTTTTGGCCATATTTGTTTTGAACGTTGTTCTTCTTCTTCTTCTTTTTGTTTTTTTTTTAATCTTTTGCTGGCCTATTTTTTTGGACCCTTTGCTGGAACTTTTTAAAAAAATCTATTTTGCTTATTATTTTGAAAGACTTTTGATTATTTTTTTTGAGATCAAGTCTATTTTAATTAGAAAATGATTCTTCATGTAAGAATTTAATCGTGGTAAAAAAATCTTCTTTATTGAATTTTTTTATTATATTTATTATAATCAATATTTAATATCATTAAAATATTGATATAATAATTGAAGGAAAATGGTGAAAAGACGATTTTGTCTAAAGTGAAGTCTTTTATTGAAGGGCAAAAAGTTCAATCAACATTTTAAGGGTCTTTATGCTTTTAATATAGTATATAGATTAAAATTATGGAAAATTACCTAATTACACTCATTTATTTACCATATTTTTCATTACTCCTATCCATTTCAAAAAATTTCAAAAATCCCTTCTTTCCATCCGGATACATTAATTCAGTAATCCGAATACATTAATTCTGATTTATAAATTATCAATATGTTTAATGTATCATGCTTTAAATGTTACCTGATGATACATTAAACCTTAATTAATGTATCCGAATTACTGAATATATAGATAGTTAGAAGCTACTATATATAGATAGTGCCCGATTTCTATATCCTGCCTGCGAATCGAAGCTCTTATCTCTCTAGCTCATGAATAAATCACCCGTCGAAAAGGAATAGCCAAAATAGAATGAAAGAATGATTCAATCTTCCATCATTTCAGAGCCGACGCCTCCTTTTCTGCTTTTCTATCTATACTTCCCATCCGGAGGAGCAAGTTATGGAACAATTGAGCTTATTGCTGGGCTGGTTATTCAGAGCCAGCTATTGGCTGTCGGATTTCATCTCGCAACTAGAAGAAGATTGCTTCGGGGTCACTGTGGTGTGACTGTATCCGGATTATTGAATTAATGTATCCGAATTACTATATTCTTAAGCGATTTTTGTAAATTGAAAAAAAATAGAAAAAAAATGATAATTAATACTTTACACTATGTGATTTATTTAAGTTTTCCTTAAAATTATTGCTATATTTGCCAAGTAGAGCTATTTAAAGAAATAGCCCAAGCCCAAATTCTTTCTAATGGGTCAATTGAAAAGTGAAAAAAATGGATCTTAATCTAAACTGCTTACTGCCTTGCCAACCATTTTCTTCTCTGCCCTAGTTTGTTCCTTTCTCATATCTCTCCGGCGAACTCGTTATCCGGCGATATCAATTGTACGTATCTAATTCTTCTCTCCGGCAAACTCGTTTTCATTTCTCCCTTTGGCAATTGTGTTAATGGTAAAAAATTTTGCATGATTGAACAGAAATTTTAAAATTTTATAATGATTGATAGAGTTGAATCAATGGTTACCTGTTTCTTTGCTCATCAGCATAGTTTAATCCATTGTTCTATTGTATTCTGTATGTATCCAGTCTTAGGGTTTCTATTCGGTGCTTTTGAGTTTTGAATGAGTTTTATATTTCCTTCTTTGGTGTTTTTGTTCTTCTCCTTTGGGATTATAGTCAAATTGTTAGCTATTGTGTTTATAATTTGTCGAAATTGTTGATTTTTTTGAGTGGTTTTTGAAGTTGTTATAATTCAGGAAGTGGCTGAGTGGGATAGAAGACTATGGAAGAAGAGTTAACTGATTTGCTCTTGGAGGCTGCTGGTAGAACGAATACCGGTGGGAGGAATCGTCCACCTCCATCATCTAGAAGACATCACAAGAGTTCATATTCTGATGATGGAAGTGATTCCAGGGACGATGACTCCGATGATGGTCGTGGGTATTCAGGTCGAAAACTTTCTAGTTCACAAGTTCCTCTTAAGAAGAGATTGGACCCTCAAGAAAGAGATGATGACCATAGCAGTCATGGAGAAGGTGATGATGGAGATGGTTATGGAAATGAACACGATAGTGATGATGATTCTATTGGCAGTGATCTTTACAAGGACGAAGACGACCGGCAAAAGCTTGCTCAGATGACTGAACTGGAAAGAGAAATGATATTGACTGATCGTGCAGCCAAGAAATCTGACAGGAGTCTGCATGACAAAATGATTAAGGATCGGGCCCAACCAAGGAAACAAAGCTCACCTCCTTCACATTCTCGTGGCATGCGCTCATCAACAAGAGCTTTGGACAGGGCAGCTGACAGAGATGATGCATTGAATGAGATACGAGCAAAACGAGCAAGACAGCAGCAGGATCCTGAGGGTCAATGGAAACTTAGGGATGCAGCTAGAAGAGGTTCTGGAGGCAGGGGTTACTCACCTATCAAACGTAGAAGCTTTACTGCTGCAACCCTAGGTAGTAGTCCTACTAGGGGAGAAAGTGATTCACACAGCAATGAGGGAGATTCATCAGCCGATGATGGAATGGATGACAGTGATGATGACAAGTCATCACCGGAGTCACAGTTGCCAACCTATGAGGATATAAAAGAAATCACCATTCGTCGGTCAAAACTGGCAAAATGGTTTATGGAGCCTTTCTTTGATGAGTTAATTGTGGGTTGCTTCGTTAGAGTTGGCATTGGGAGGTCAAGATCTGGTCCTATCTATAGGCTCTGTGTGGTCCGCAATGTTGATGCTTCAGATCCTAATCGACAATACAAGCTAGAAAATAAAACCACATCCAAATTTCTAAATGTTGTTTGGGGCAATGAAAGCTCTGCTGCTAGGTGGCAGATGGCTATGGTTTCAGACTCTCCTCCTCTGAGGGATGAGTTTGATCAGTGGGTAAGGGAAGTAGAACGAAGTGGTGGTCGTATGCCCAGTAAACAAGATGTGTTGGAAAAAAAAGAGGCCATACAGAAATCTAACGCATTTGTTTACTCTGCTGACACTGTAAAGCAGATGTTGCAGCAGAAAAAATCTGCAACATGGAGGCCACTTAATGTTGCTGCTGAGAAGGATCGTTTGAGAAGGGATATGGAAGTGGCCAAAATGAAGAATGACGAAGCAGAGGTGGAGAGGATTAAGGCAAGACTGCAGGAACTGGAGGATAGCAGGAAGGTTCAAGAGAAAGATGACAAGGCCCGCAGGCTGGCTGAGATGAACCGGAAGAATAGGGTTGAGAATTTCAAAAATGCATCAGAACTCAGACCAGTGAATCAACTGTTAAAAGCTGGTGAGGCCGGGTATGATCCCTTCTCTAGAAGGTGGACTAGGTCTACGAATTATTTTGCAAAAAGTGCTAATGAAGAAGCAGAAGGTGCATCCAATGGTGAAGCTGCTGCTGCAGCATTGGCAGCTGGAGATAATAATGGGGCTGGTGGAACTGCTGACGGAGGAATGGCAGCTACAGCAGCAGCTTTGCAGGCTGCAGCAGGTGCTGGAAAGTTGGTGGACACAAATGCTCCGGTAGACCTAGGAACAGAATCAAATACACTACATGATTTCGATCTGCCTATCTCCTTGGCTGTGCTTCAGAAGTTCGGAGGGCCTCAAGGAGGCCAAGCAGGATTTATGGCTCGAAAACAGAGGATAGAAGCAACCGTTGGATGTAGCGTTCCTGAGAATGATGGGAGAAGACATGCACTAACTTTAAGTGTTAGTGACTACAAGAGAAGGAGAGGGCTCCTTTGAGATGTACTGCTGTTACCACCTCAATCTGTGTTTTCTAAGTATAAGCTGTTCTATGCTTTTGTTATTAAGCCAAATGGATTATTGCCCTTCCCTTTGGATTGTTGTTATGGGGATTCATTTACTTACTGTGAATTAAGAGTAAACTTACTGTTATATCAAAGTACTTTGAGATTGTTCTTGGATTTATGCTCTTATTGCAAAGACCTGGTTTACAAGGGGCCTTTTAAAGTTTACTCAGAATAGCCTCTTATCTTTCAAAACTTTTGTGATATCATAGTTTCGGGCGGAAACTTGGAATTTGTCCTAAAAATTTCAAGAAAAAGACACGATATAGTACCAGCACCAAGATAAATTACCCAAAAAAATGCATTGATGTGAACCCTTGTTTACCCCAAAAGCAAAAGAATTATTCTTGTATGATTTGTGATTTTGCTTTTCCAAATTTGTGCAACTCCCAAAAATGACAATCAATTTGGACAGTTGAGAGGACGAAAAGAATGTATCAAATTCATTGTAGCTAATCATAGGCAACAATGATTGAACATGGGATAGTGAATGACATTTATTCCACATTTTGCTTCGCCTCGTAAGAAAATTACTCAATGGAAAAAAGTATAGACACTATGTTTATACTAAATTATATGAATTAACATGGTAAAGTGCAAATTGAAATCAACTTAAAAATCAATTAATCATGATTACCTGATAAAAATACATATAATAATTGTAAGTATTTATCAATTTGATATAAACACCATGTGAATAATTATTTCTAATGACACGACATATTGGCATTAGAAATAATTATTCACATGGTGTTTATATCAAATTGATAAATATTCTCTAATATTTCCTATATTCTCTAATATTTCCTACTATTTGAAAAAAAATAAAAAATTCCTATTTTTCTCCTTCTCTCTCCAACCCACGGATACATCACCCTTTCCATTCTCGTTTCATTCTTAACTCCCCCTAAAATCACACCTAAATTCAAACAAGTCTATCAACAGTTAACTTTTTGAATTACAATCGTGTTTTTGTAGTCTTCTTCATCAATTTCAATTTCTAAAAAATGTAGGAGAATTTGTTCATCATATTTTTTGCTTTTACTATTTCAGATCTCGTTCAAACTAATTTGTGTTCTTCATCTACAACTTTTGATACATATGGATTCTGGTTCATCCTTTAGTATTGGTCTTACTCAATTAGTTCCCCAAACAGAAAATATTGTTACTCATGTTTTTGATTCTCCTAGTAGTGGTGGTTTTGATGAAAATAAATTCAAACACCGTAACAAGGCCTTTAATTATGAAGAAATTGCGGAAGGATGCTTGTTCAAGTTCGAAATTTCCAGTTCTAATAGTTTTACGTTCAAAATCTCTAGTTCCAAAAGCTTCCAAAAATAAGGAGAAAAAAATCAAAACAGTAGTCTATTTTCTATGTATCATGTTATTGTATTTTTTATGGATAGGTGAATGTCTTATTGTGAGTTGGGGTTAATGTATCACATTTCATGATACATAAAGTTGTTGTTATGTGTCATGTCAATTGTTTTTCTGTTTGATACAGAAGTTCACAAAATCTTTCTCTTTTTATCATATTCATAGTTACATATTTGATACATAATTATGTCAAACTGTATATTTTTGCTATATATATATATATATATATTGTGCTTCAATGTATATGATATTGTAATGTATCAAAGTTTATCATATTATCAGTTATGCCTTGTTAATGCAGGGTATGTAGTATGTAAGAAAATAAATTTCATCTCACTCTTTGAGATTTGGTACAGCTCACAATGCGACTTTTGTGAATGAAATCAAATTGTCGATAGGAGAAGAAATAATTAAGTTATTCAGAGAAATAATATTTGGTCTTTAATTAAATATACCACAGTGTAATTTTCAACGATAAATCACCAAGTGTCTCTTATTGCTTGAGTTGGAGCAAAAAGATCCCAATGATACATAAGTTGTTGAATTAATGTATCTAATATCATGATACATAAGTATTATACATATAATATTTATTGTTTGTGGTGTTCTTGATACATAAGTCTTAAATGTGGTATGTGGAGTTGAATTAATATATCTCATATCATGGTACATAAGTCTTATATGAGCTTGATTGGACTATAACACTCTTTTCATGTTGAATATATCCAAGGCATTGCTTAACAAGAAAGTGACAGCCTGTGAGAATTCAGATTTCATCTACTGGAGTCCAAACTGATTACCTTCGTGCTCGATACACATCACTTTTATAAAAATATGATATTGAAAAGGCAAAGAAAAGATATGTCGGTGAAAACGATAATCCACCTAAATCTAAGAGTGATTTCATCCCCCCAGCTCGTGAGGATTTGGTTGATGTAGAGTAGATATGCCATCACTAGTGATCTGTAGTTTTGTTTTTACTAGTTGATTCATTCATTAGTTTTGTATCTAGTAGCCAATATTTTGGAGAAGTACTATTTGAAACTTCTATGAATGCATAGTGTTTATAAATTTGATTCTGTTTATGTTAATTACTATATGCTGTTGAATTCTTGATTTTTTACTTGTATTTGATACATTTTTTCAGATGACATTTTTAGCGTATGATACATAACACCATGTATTGTATCAACTACATTAAAATGATACACATTTTCATCTATCAGTTTAAAGATATACTTAATTCTACATGTTAGATTTATTTTGTTCATTACAAATAATGTATCTTCTACATAATTCATAGATTGTAATATATCTGATACATTGCACCACCAAGTCATTTTTTTGAATGTAATGATTCAGTATGTTCTTAATACACTGTATCTGATTCGAGCATAATTAAGTTCCTGAACATGATGTATCAGACAAGATAAACTTAATTTATATAATGAAAGATAATGTATCAAATCTAAAAAAAATTGAAGTACAATGTACCTGAATCGACATATATAATGTATCAAATATAAATTATTATTTTTTGAATCTGATACAAAAAAATAAATGTATCAAATTCTAAATTACAAAAATCAGGTCATTTAGTAAACTAATACTCAATGTAAATGTATCATAAATTCACAATCAATTGGTAAAAATGTTGAAAACTACTCAATAATCCAAAACAAGATACATATTATACATAAACCAATTATATGATGTCTATTCAACTGGTAAGTGAATGTATCTTCAAAATTCAAATTATCACTTCTCTTTGGAAAAGAAATTAAAAAATATTCTATTGTGACCTTCATGTCCAAAACGTCCATAGCAGTTTGTGCTCGTAGTTAGCTTCTCACTACCGTTCTTTTTTCTTCCTTTCCTTGGTCTTTCAAGCATCCTTTTGTATATTGGTGGCAAGATCATTTTTTCTAAGATTTCTTTCAGAATAGACCAATCTTGCTTATTGGCATTGGAACCAATGACACCTCATATATACTTGCTAATGTGTCTGGCTTGTAGTAATCAGAGCAGTATGAATGCATATCTGTAACTTTCTTGCTCTTAAAAATAGCAATTACGTGTGGACAAGGTATCTCCTCTAGTTGAAATCTTCCACAATTGCATACTTTTCTTTCCAGACAGACAATGTATCTTCTTCCCAATTCATAAACTGAATAAAGATATTTAGATGAAGCAACAACCTGTCAACATTAACACATTGAATGATACATCCTACAAGATGCTTTCATACTCCAAGCACAGTCCTCCAAATAATATCTTAATACATAGCTGCACCATTATATTGAGTAGACAAGTTATCAATATGTATCATATACATTTACATTATGTATCACTAATAAAAAATAATTATAACTCTAGATAGAGCTATCATTTGAAAATTTTAGTAGTTTTCTTAAGTAAATTTAACTATAATATATGTTTAGTAATATGAAGGGAGCTTTGGATTAACTGGTAAAGTTGTTGTCATGTGATCAGGAGGTCACAGGTTCAAGCCTTGGAAACAGCCTCTGACAGAAATGTAAGGTAAGGCTGCGTACAAGGATCTCTTGTGGTCGGGCTCTTCTCCGGATCCTGCGCATAACGGGAGTTTTAGTGCACCGAGCTGCCCTTTTACATGTTTAGTAATGTATAATGTTCAACATATTTTTGTCATGATACGTAACATCAAATTTAAACTTAATGTATCTTTTAATTTAACCATAGCATAATTCAATGTATCAAAATCAAAATAGACATCATATACACCAATAATATAGTGTCTAATGTATCATGATAGATTCACTCACTATCTATTTTATTCATAATACATACTGTAGCAATGTATCATCCTTGACCCTGAAATCACAAAAACACAAATCTAAAATCAATTACACAACACAATACCTATAATTACATATCTTTTACTATCCGATCTCTTAACTCTGAAATTGAAACTATTTTCAAATTTGTATTTGACCATTTCAGTGACTAGTGTTGCTTTATCCTTATACAATTGCTTCTCCTCACTTCTACACTGCTTGTATCAGTGATATAGTTTGTTCTAATTCAGGTAAATAACATGAAACATCATTATTTGACTCAATCAAATTAAAAGTGAGAATAGATTTTTTTGATTACGTACTTCGAATCCTGCATTGATATATCATAAGTATCAATAACTATAAGATTTGTCCATGATACATTACAAACTTATGTATCATGAACATGATCACGCATATTTACTATATAGTATACACAAAATAATTATGTATCATGATATGAGATATATTGATTCAACTCCACATACCACACATAAGAACTTATATATCATGAACACCACAAACTATGAACATTATACATATAATACTTATATTATACATATAATACTTATGTATCATGATACATATAATACTTATGTATCATGATACATATAATACTTATGTATCATGAACAAAACCAACAAATAACATTATAAACAAAAAAACTTGTGTGTCATGATATGATACATTCAGTCAGAATATAAACAAGACAGTGAGTTATGTATCAACAATACAAATACGAACATGGTACATGCTAAATTTTGTATTAATGAATTAGGATTATGTATCAAGAAAGATTTGTAAACATGATACATTGCAATGTAATGATTATTCATGGAATTTAAAATAAAAAATCACAAGATACATTAGAAAATGCATACCTTGGACAGAGAAGGGCGTATTGTAACACCTTCAACTTTTTTTTTCAATTTTTTGGGGGGTTGTGGAACTGGAGATTTTAATTTTGTATCATGGTCCTTTGCTAAATACTCTTCACGCAATTTTCTCCATAACTAAAGGATCATTGCGGTGTTTGAATCTAATTTCATCATAATCATCACCACTTGAATCAAATCTAGGAGAAATAATTTTTTGTTGTTGAGAATTTAATTGGTTAAGATCAATACTAAAAGACAGACTAAAATCCATATGTATTAGAAATTAGAGATGAAGAACACAAAATTTAAGAAGAAAATCAATCGAAAACTAAAGAAGAAGAAAAAGAAGAAGTTCAACGAAAATACAGAGATGGATAAATTATATTACCTTTTTTAGAAATTGAAATTGAAGAAGAAGACTAGACTATCACTGTTGTAGTTTATTAAAGAAATTGAAGAAGAAGACCAGATTTCAAATTCATGAAAGAAATATTTTCGCCAAGAACGATTCCATCACTTTTGTATCGTTCATACCTCACTTCATATTTTCATATCTCAGCAAATTTGAGATATTCATTATGTATCTTCTCAAATTTCTCAAAAACGTTTGAACCAAAATTGAATAATTTTCGATGCTCTGTTTTTTACAATTTTTGAATTTTGAATTCACTCAAGTTGTTACGACAAATAAGGGACTGAATAGATGTGAGTAATTAACTGTTTCTAATGTGATTGCTTGAAATAAGGAATCTTAAATTGTTTTACGTTTCCTTTCCATAAAAAACCTCAACTGTAACTAATACTTCGTATCAACTATTTATGTATCATGAAGACCCCTTATGTTTCCAAAAATGAGGGGAAAAGAGGGATTTCGGGCAATATTGAAAAGTGTAGGGATAGGTTGTAATTGGACTGATTCACAATGGGATTTAGATAAAATTTACTAAAAAATTGACTTATTTAATTTTTGAAATAGAAATTAATTATTCAACCAAAATAAATTTAGATTTTATCCAAATATGGTATTTGACCGATCGTTAGTAGCATGTGATTTGAATGTAAGATGCTTTTGGATGTTCTTGAAATGCATTTGATCGCTAAGAAAATCGGATAGTACGTACTTCATCATTTTAGGTTGATCACCCATTACTTGAGGATATCTTCTCGCCAATACTTTCGTTCAATCTTCAAATGAATTATGCAACTTTCTTATTTGATTCATCTTTGCTTTCACGAGGAATTAATAATATCTTAACAAGTGGTATTATATTTTCTTAGCTCTGAATTTAATTAAAATACCACGTCGTTGAAAACATGACATGATTTGGGCCTTCATTTGAAATAGGTATTGATAAAAATCAACTTATTTAATTTTTGAAACAAACCCAATAAATTTAAGATTTTATCCGAATATAGTATGAAACAAACCCAATAAATTTTTATGATTTTACAATTATGTTATGTGTTGACACCCAATTTTGACCAATCCTTAACTGTTTTTTGGATTGCTATCTTAATAAAAAGGCATTTTTCAAAATTATTTCTTTATTAAATAAATAAATTTATATTTAGTTTCACCCAATAAAGCGTATATTTTTACGTTCGTACTTTATAATATTTTTGCTATTTATTAATATTATAACTATTGTCTTTACTATTTTTTTATTTTAAATAACGAGTCTCATACGTTCAAATATTTTTACGCGTCTATTTAGCACATGTGTGTATTTCCTTTATATAAAAGAAAATACTTCTTATCTAAGTTTATTTTATAATTTACTTATTCATATTAATATATATAGTACATGTCTATTTTAATACGTCTTGTATACATCTGCATAAAGTTATTAGTTAATTAAGTCTATTGTATATTTTAATTGACTATATTAATTATATCTCTATTTAGTGCGTATTATCTACATTACGTCATATGCATATATACATATATTTACATAGCATATACATAAGTAGTTACTTTATGTATAAAAATACTACTACTTGAATAAAATTTATGATTTTACTTATTCAATATATATTATGGTTATTAATTAGATAACAATCTATTTAATTTTTCTCCATTTTTATTTTAAACATAGTCCTTTTTATTCAATTCATTCTAATTTTAGCCTAAATTAAATATATATATATATATAACCCAAATTCAAATCTTAAATTTATCTTTTAATCATATCCATCCATCTCATCTTTATCAAATATCAAGATTCAATCTCAACCGCTCATCAAAATTAACGAACGGCTAGAATTACAACTACAATTTCTAACTAACAAACATACAAAAACCCCAACTCTCTCTTCATCTCCTTCAGCTGCAGCAACACGGCGACGGCAGCAAGCAACATCAGCGGCAGCCACCAGCAGAAGCAGCCACGAGCAGCGACGGCAAGCAACATCCAACCAGCGGCATCAACAGCTGCAACGGCGGACAACAACAACACGCCCAGCAGCAACAACGGCGACATCAACGGCAGCAGGGAGATCTGGCAAAGCTAGCTACTCTGGTCAGCAGTGACGACGATCTCTTGGGACGCTGCCGCTAGACTAACAATACGAGAGGTCGAAAACGGATCTTGATAGATCTGTCTTGGTATGATTTCATTTAACTTTTATTTACATTATATATGTATATAGATATATATATTGTGTTTCTTGTAGATCTAAAATTCATACTCTTTTTATGATTGTTGTGTATATGTTGGTTTGGTTATATTTTGTATTTAGTGTTCTGGATAAATTTCTTGCTTGGAAGATTTAGATCTTTCATCTGTTTTCATAAAAATGTAGGGCTGATTGATTGCTCTGTCCATCATTGGTATTTCTTGCTTATAAGATCCATATTGTTCACATGTTACTACATCACTTTAGTTCTATATTTTTGCTCCAAATGATTTGATAAACTGAAGATTCAAAGATTTTTATTCATAATCGATTAAGTTTACAAAGCATATTCATGTTGTTTTTTTGTTCATGTCCATGTTCATATTCTTGTATTTAATCATGTACAAATATAGTTGAGGATTTGTCAATAAGATTGTTATTATTTGTCATTGTTTAAATTCAAATCCTTTAATTTGGGTACCCGTTTGATCAGCTAATTGATAACTGATAGTTTGTTTTCTAGATCGAATTTCGGAAAGATTAAGCGTTTCACTAATTATGGCATAAGTTGTTGATCAAAATGTTTTATTGTTGAGAAATAATTATAGTAATTAGTATGTTGTAATCATTTTTTGTATTTATCATAATTAATCTTGCCTCTTTATCAAATTTGAAATAAAGTTAGTATCCCACTACTTTAGATGAAGATAGTACCCCATACTACTATATAATATAAAAACTCTCATGCTTGTCCCCTCCCCTTGTATATATATATCAATAGCATGATTGTCCGCTCCTCATTTCCCTCTCTCTCTCTATATATATATATATATATTATTAATTAACAGCATACGGATTCCATATTATTTTATTAATTTGCCCGCTCTGCATTATTTTAATCATCTACCCATTCCACATTAATTTATTAATTCGCCCACTCAATATTATTTTAATCCTCCTACATTCCTTATTTTTCGGATATATATTTGAGTACTCAATGAAGAAACAAGAGGGAAAAAGGCAGAAATAAAAAAAAAAAAGGAGGAGAGCAAAAACAAAGAAGAAAAAAGAGAAGAAAAGAAAAGAAAACAAAACATTTTTTTACTTCATATTGTTAACACCTCAAACAAAAACAAAAGAGTTTCTATCATACTTTGATACTCTGTCTTCACAATTCGGATTTCGATTTACGTATTTTTCCTAACCAAAGTATCCAAGTTAGTTCTAACCTTTCTTTATATGTTAGCTTATTATTAAAAAAAATGTTCTTGCCTTGCTTGTTTACTTTATTGAAGTAAAATCATATATAAAGAAAAGATTAAGACTAACGGATACTTCAGTTAGGAAGAATAGGCAAATAAATCTAACTTGTGATGTTGAGAACATACAAAGTAATATTAAAGCATGTAAGACAACTTCTTATTTGTTTTGTTTTTGTTAGAGAGGTAAGAAATGTAGAAATATTTTCTTCTTTCTTAACTCTCTCTATTTTTTGTTCTCCTCTTGTTCGCCCTCCCTTTTTTTCTTCCGTCAGTAATCAAATATATCCGAAAATAATAGAAAATGATGGATGATTAAAATAATGCAGAGTGGACAAATTAATAAAATAGCATCGAATCCGCATACTGTTAATTAATTAGTGTATATATATATATATATATATATATATATATATATATATATATTCTGAAAAAGCGGAGGGGACAAGCATGAGAATTTTTTGAAAAGTGTCGATTAAGGTGTATATTATATTTAGTAGTATTGGGTATGAAATATAATAATGTAGGGTACTAACTTTATTTCAAATTTAATAAAAGAAAAAGATTGATTATGATAAATACAAAAATGATTACAAAATATTAGCAATTTAAAAAAATATTAATTACTATAATTATTTCTCAACAATAAAGATTTCAATCAACAAATTATGCCAGTAAGTAAAACACTTACACTTTCTTCCTAAATTTAATCGAGAAAAGAAAATGTCATTTATCAATTAACTAATCAAATAGACACCAAGATTAAATGATATGCATTTATACAATGGCGAATAATAATCATCCTACTGTAAAAACCCTCAACTATATTTGGCCCTAATTAAATACAAGACTATGAACATGGACAGAAAACAACAACATAAACATGTCCAATAATCTTAATCGACTAAGAAACGAATAAACAATCTAAGAACGATCTACATTTTGTGCATAATTAAAATGTAAGATTATGAATATGAACATGAACATGAGCATGAACAACATAAATATGTTTTGTAATCTTAATTGATTAGGAACGAACAAACATCTTTGAATCTCAAATTTGACAAGTCATTTGAAGTAGAAATAAGAACCAAATGATGAAGTAACATGTGAACAGTATGGATCTTACCAGAATAATAGACAAAGTAATCAATCGGCCCAATATTTGTTATGAAAACAAAAATATGTAAACGGAACTTAATATGAGAAGATCTATATCTTTCGAGCAAGGAAATTGTTAAGAACATCCAATACAAAATATAATCAGCCCAACATGTACACAATAATCATGAATGGAGTATGAACAAAACATAGTAAATAAGAGTTAAACGAAAACATACCTTCGTCCTTTCGTTTTGTTCGTCTAATGGCGGCGCTGCTCGTGTTGCTGCTAGCGGAGGAAACTGCTGTGTTGTTGTCGCTGGAGTTGCTGTCGACGTTGCTTCCGGTGCGTGTTGTTGTTGGCGCTGTTGATGTTCCTGGTGGTTGCTGCTGTTGCAGGTGGTTGCTGCTTCGGTGGTGCTGGTCCGGTGGTTTGTCGGCGAAAGGGAATGGCGAGATGGAGTGGAGGTGCGGCGGTGGTTGCTTCGCCGGAGAAGAGGAAGGCAGACGAGAGGCGGAGCAGATCTTTGCTCGTCTCCACGGCGATATTCTCCGGCGAGGCTTCGCCGTAGAGCCAACGGGGTCTGTGGTGGCGTCTTTGCCGGAGAAAGAGAGATGCAGTGAGGGGAAAATAGGAGACGACA
Organism: Solanum dulcamara; assembly: GCF_947179165.1. Taxonomy (NCBI): domain Eukaryota; kingdom Viridiplantae; phylum Streptophyta; class Magnoliopsida; order Solanales; family Solanaceae; genus Solanum; species Solanum dulcamara. Next base: position 48,261,137 of record NC_077247.1, read on the forward strand.
GGGGGATGCTCGTCGCTCCGGCTAAGCTTTGCTAGAGACAGAACGGACGAGAGGATAGTTGTGGTTCCGTCGGCGAAGAGAACAGTGTGAGAGAGAGGTTTGCGGCGCGAGGGAGTGGGAGATCGATAGAGAGAGGTGGCGACTTGTCTCTTCTCTTCTTTGGAGAAGATGACCAAAAGAAAATGCTTTAGGGTTTTGGGTATTTGGTAATTAGAAATAGGAAGCGCAATCTTAGCCGTTCATCAATTTTGATGAGCGGTTGAGATTAGATCTTGACATTTGATAAAGATGGGATAGATGATTGTGATTAAAAAATAGATTTAAGATTTAAATTTAGGTTATATATACTGAATTTAGTTTAGGTTAAAATTAAAATGAATTGAATAAAAGGACTATGATTAAAATGAAATGGAGAAAAATTGAATAGATTGTTATTTAATTACTAACCATAATATATATATTGAATAAGTAAAAACATAAATTTTATCAGATAGTAATATTTTTATACATAAGGTAACTACTTATATATATACTATGTAAATATATGTATGTATAACGTACGTATGTACATACTAAAATAGATGTGTAATTAATATAATTAACTAAAATATATAATAAACTTAATTAAATAATAAATTTATACGCACGTGTATAAAACGTATTAAATTAGATATGTAACATGTACATATTAATATGAATAAGTAAATTATAAAATACACTTAGTTAAGAAATATTTTTTATATAAAGAAAATACACACATATATAATATATGCTAAATAGACACATAAAAATATTTGAACATATGAAACTCGTTATTTAGAAATAAAAATAGTAAAGATAAATAGTTATAATATTAATAAATAGTAAAAATATTATAAATTACTAACGTAAAAATATACGTTTTACTGGGTAAAACTGAATATAAATTTATTTATTTAATAAATAAGTAATTTTGAAAAATGACTATTTATTAAGATAGCAATCCGAAAAAATAGTTATAGACAGTCAAAATTAGATTTCAACAGTTGTCCTTTTCTTTGAGTAGGGTCGATGAAAGAGATTTTAGTCAAAAAAAAATTGACAAATCCAATTAATAAACCGGCGCTGATCCGAACAATATGAGTACATAAATATTTTATCATGCGTATATTTAAATATTTTGGGTAGTTTGATGTTAAAAAAACTAAAACGTTTTCTTTTAGGTATCAATAATTTCTATTGTCTTTACTTTTATTTAATTAGTTAATAATATTTATTTATCATGTATTAATTCTAACATTAATTATTTAGTTTAACTTAATTAAATCTCTTGAAGAGAAACCATTTTTTTTGTGATCAATCGTTTCATTTAAATGATTTATTTAAATTACATCTCTTTTATTTAATCATTTTTATACTAAGTTTATTACTCTTATAAATTATCTTAAATGTTTTAAAATTTATATTTCTTTCAAATTGTTTAATGCTTTGATTATTGTTAAAACACATTTTTCCAAAATTAGTCAAATAATTTTCAAATCATCGGACAACCGCATATTAGCGACTATTTTAAGTGTTAAAACCTTCTTAAAATAGTAGTATGAATCTCGTACATTTTTCTCTAAATTTTTAAGACTTAAATCTGTTAGGGTCTTTTAAATTAAATTTTCTTAATTTCTTAAAAAAAATTAAGTGGCGACTCCTCTTTTTACTGAAATTGATTTTTTCTCTAAAAAGTTGAAATTAATTTTAAACCGTCTTTTTTCGACATAACATTATGAAAAGTCGTTCCATCTCCACGGCATCTATTTCGGGGTGACTCCTAAAAAAGAGCATTTTATTTTCCTAAATATTTTGGGTTAAGAAGATGTAAGGGTGTATTTATGGGATAATTTAAAATATATACTATAAACTAATTAGTTTACAACAAATATAACCATATTTTATTTACATAAAAATAGTCAAAATCATAAGAAATATACAGTGACTATACAACATAGCTTGTCAAAAGTTATAGAAAGTATACACTGACTATACAATATAGATTACTTATGCATGAGCTATACACTGAATATACATTATGATACACTCAAAAACTGAATATAACTTGACTATACATGAAATATACACTAACTATACATGCTTATACAACGAATGATCAATTTTTTGGTAATTACTTTACCGAATGGCCATGTGGCGTAATTATCCCTGTTATTTCTATAAGAGCAGTGCTTTATGAGTAGAATTGTCAAAATGGGTTTGGTCCGTGAGGTCGGCCCAAACTAATCCTTGAATTAAGTAGAGTTGGGCTAAATTTTTTCAGTCCATTTAGAAATGAGGCTTTTTAGCCAACCTCATTTGGCCCGCTAGCCTCACGGGCTCAACCCGCGAGTCTCAGAAGCTAACCCGTGGATCGTGAATTGTATAAATGAGGAACATAGACAAGGTGATGTGATACCCTCTATGACCTCTTTTTCCTTTTTTTGAATTATTTTTCTTCATTCTTTTCATTAATCAATTTGTTTAATATAATCCAAAGAAATTATATCATCTTTACTACATCTAATTAAATTTTCTGAGTTACAAAAAATCTTCTATCTATTTATATTCCCTACTTAATTAGCATGTCTCCTCACCCCCCTTCTACCTAACTTTTGTGGCTTAAATAATCTATAAATAACAATCATCTATGGAATTGTTGGTTGTTCATTTCCATCTTTTCCTCCTTCTTTTTAATTAGAATATCTTTTTCTCCATCTTTTCGTTTTTTTTGCTTTATTTTTCATAGATCATGTTGTTAATCATCACAAGATAGAACATAAAAAAAGGTGATGTGATAATTTCATATTTTTTTTCTTCTGTTTGTCCAAATACAAGTTCATCAAAATTAAGAAAGAAGTTTGATGGCGATGAAAGATTCATCAAAGAGAACGATCACATTAATTTGGTACAAATTCATCAAGATGAAGAAAGAAGTTTAATAGTTTTGAAAGATTCATCAAGAGATATGGTTAGATAAGTTTGATGAAATAGAAGTTTGAATAATTTACAAATATGTATAAAAACATTTTTTATTGTTTATTTTATTATTACTCCAAAAACAAGATATGCATCCTTCAAGAACAAAATTCTATTATAAAATTTTACGCTATGTGTATTAAGGGCAATGAAAAATGGTATTCAACATATTGTTTTGTTGAATATGGTCTCACCTTGATTAAGTGAATCTAAATCTCAAGTTAGAATTCAAATCTCATTACAAACAAAATAAATAGCTGATGATGTAACCCAATAGCAAAAATACAGATATTTATAATTAGAAGATCTTTTTTTCCCTCTTTTAAATGAAACATTATTGGCCAAATTATTGCATATTTGAAACACAAATTGCTTTGACGACCATTCTGAGAAAACTAGAAAAAATATTTACTACGTTTATGATAGCAATTAGCAATTACTCTAATAATCTTAATTGTAAGCTTTTTTCATATTTTGCTCTTTTTAAGTTGAATGTTGAATGTCATTCTAAGTAGAGTATTTCCTCCAATTCAAAATAGATGTCTATTTAGCCTTTAGAATATGCCGTAAGAAATACAAGTAAGTATTTTAACTAAATCATCTTTAATTAAAAAAAATTATATTATTATCTTGACACATTGAAATTTTGTCACTTAGCACTTAATTACCGAAATAATACAATTTTTATGTATCTCAATGAAAGGACCTCTTTCGAAGGAGTACTTAATAGTGCTCCAACTTACCGCCGCGGCGGTATATTTCCTTTATTATAAGATTTATTATATGTTTTGTGACACTTTTTTTTTGACAAAGAAATATAATTTTTTTTAATTATTATTTTTGCCATTTATTCTTTTTTTATTATTATTTATGCAGATGTTTTAAAAATAAAATATTATTTTAAAAACTATTTTAATTATGTTAAATGTGCTATATTTAACTCTCTCTATAACATTATAAGAGAAAAATGCTTAGATCGACTATGCTAAATAACTTCAATATAATATTTATCTTCTTTGTTAGTTAGTTTTTTTTTTTTTTTTGTTAAAAGTTCATTAACAAACTTTTTGTTCGTTATTCTTTATTTACTAGATATTTTAACACACACTTAATGTCTTAAAACTTTCTCATTTCCCGTATAAATGTTTATTTATTATAATCTATACTAATCTGGTGATGTAACACCTTTCTTAGGCCACTAATGCTATTTATATTTTTTTGTAAACTTTTTGATTTTTTTCTCTAATACTTTCTCAAAATATTTGTTGAAAATTTCAATAACTTTATCAATATATTTATAATTGTCCACATTCATAGCTCAATTAAAAGAGAAAGAGAAAGGTGAGATGACACATCCTAAAGTCAAGTTTTTTTTTCAATCTTTTCACTTATAATTTTCTTAAAATATTTGTTGAAAATTAAAATAACTCTATCAAAAAATTTGCAACTGTCCCTCAATTGAAAGAGAAAGAGAAAGGTGAGGTGACACATCTCTAAATATAATATTTATAAAATAAAGATTGAATTTCAAAAATTACATAAAAGATTGAACTCAAATGAGATGGTACTTTTATAATTTTGAGTAGTATATTTACAATTAAAAGTCTTGAAAAATTATTTAATTACTTTAAAACTACATATTTGTGAAGAGAACATGAGTGTCAAAATTTTTAATAAATTTATTTTTGTATTTAAATTTATAAATTTAATAATATTTTAATAACCGCACGAAGTGCGGATCAATTGGCTAGTTTGTTATATATAATTTAAGTAGTGTTTTATTTTGCTAAATCTTCAGCAATTAGGCAATTGAAGTTATTATAACTATGAATCTTTGACCTCTTTTACTATTGTGTTTATGCCTAATTTTTCGTTTCCAATTTCTTGTCTAGTTTATGAAAAAAATGATCATATACGATGTATGTTGTTGTGATGAATCCTCTGAATGTTGATTGTTATATCTTGCTTATTTTGTTGTTTTGTAAGTGTTCCATTAAAGTGTGTCATGAACATGTGAATTTTTGATGTATTGATGTTGTGTTCATCAATGTTCGATAGTCTTTCTAAAAGGTCAATATTGCCCATCTCTTGATTGAAAAACCACCTGTAGCCCGCTTAAGACTGAACTGCTATTTTATAGCCCATTTAGTTAAAAAGATCAGTTCATCCTAACCCATTTAACTCGCTAGCTTTTTAGGATTGAGTTGGATATTTATGAGGTGTGGAGTGACAGAGAAAAGATGTCACAATTTTAGAGTTTTGAGTAAAATGTCCTTTTTGATTTATTTTTTGCATATTAAAAAAGTAGAATAAGAAGTATCAAACTTCTATCATCCTAGTTTGGAGCTATTTTTTCATAAAACCTCCCTACAATATCAGTCATTAATGTAGAGTTTAACTGCCATGTTCAGAATAAATTGGTGTGATTGTTCTCTGCTAGGAGTACATCAGAATATTGAATCATGAGTGAATATTATGTGATAATTTTTAAAATTTTATGTATAGAAAAGACATAGACTAGAAATAACATTTATTATGTTAAAAGACATCAAAGTTCAGAAAAAAGAAGTTAAAGACTTCAAAGAGAGATCAAGGGCCTGTTTGGTTATTTGAGATGAAGTTGAAGTTTATCTGGACATGTAATTTGAAATTTTTAGATTTTTTTTTACTTAGAAATTAAAAAACCTATAAGTTGTGAAAATTATATAAATTGCCCCCGTTCTTTGCACAATCTTACCAAATATGTAAAAGTAATACAATATTTACAGATCGGACTTTAGTTCAATAAAAAAATAAAAATTGAACATGAGTTGTAGTATACTACTCTTTAATATAACCCTCCCACATAGTACGAACAATCTCTTCACGTTGGACATGCATTTCTCAATCAGATGACCGAGAAGAACCAACATTGTTAATTTGAGCCGTTTGTTGTGTAATCAAATAATATTTATTCTAAGCGATGACTTTTTCCAAACTATTGAAATTAGTAGGGCTGTAATTTAAAGTTATCATGTGGCGTAAATGAAAATTGGTTAGAGTAATAATATCAATTATAAATTTTGCTGCGTATAAAATAAATGGTTGGTAGATATAAAAAAAATTATTTTTACAAAATATAAATTTGTGAATCAATTTTATATTTGAAAAAATGTGAAATTATGATATGAAATTTTCTAATCAAAGTTTTTGGAAAATTTAGGATTTCACCACATGATTTGAAATCATGAGATAATTAAAATCGCATGTCCGCATGCTGATTTCATCTCATGATTTCAAATCACGAAATCAAATCGCATGACAAAATGTCTACTAAATGAATGAAATATAGAGTTACGATAAACTCTCTCTGTATAATGGAGTCATTATGAAAAAGTTTCAAAAGTTACAGAAAAAACATCAATTTTATTATTAATTATAATTCATTGAGTTTTGAAAACGAGAATTGAACCTATGAAATCGAGAGTGCAAAATCGCGTGTAATGGGATATTTTTCCTGCTTTTCTTTTCCATCAAATTATCAAAATAGATTCCCAAAATTATTTCTTTCTTCTAATTTTATTAACGGTTCTCTAGTATCCAATGGTACCACAATTTTTATTATATGCAATAATTAGGTCAAAGGGTGAACAGATAATGGAAATAATGTAGCAATAAATTGCCTATCAGGCGATTAAATCACAATCATATTTTTTCCCCATTAGTCAAATCATAAGGTATTTTATTTCGTGTGTCTTCGAGATGAATGTAGAAAAATCGTGTAGCATGATTTTTGTTTGTTGGAGTTTTAATTAAAGAATAATGTCACTACACATCTATGATCTCATTTTGTACCTAAACCCCTTAATTTGCTCAAAATTAATATTAACTAATAGGTGTTAGATATTGAGCAGTTATTCGTAAGCAAATACGATCTCGAGTTTGAATTATGAAAAATATAGAACCTCTTAGAAGGGAGCGTCATATTCCTCTTAGTAAGTGTACCAATTCAAATTTAAATTAGTCGTGTTAGTGAATCATAAATTTACATGCCTAAATTATTGACGTTAGATATTTCTCAATTTTGACCCTTTTATTAGTACAACATTTGGCTTTGAGTCTATGTGATTGAAGTTGCATGATTTATTACTATGATTTAGACATAGATATGAAATTAGGGGTATGTTAGGAAAATATTTCTTATTTTTTCTTGTTTGATTGGTCAAAAGTTTTGAAAAGTATTTTTTAGGAAAATAAATTTTGAAAAAATAAAGAAAATGATTTTCACAATGAAAGTAGGAAAAACAAGTCTCATTGTCTCCTCTCCACTCTCACAACCCCGTCTCATCCTCATAATTTTGTGTTAAATATATAAACACGTTTTTAAGATAATATTTTTTTATATTATACCAAACACAAAAAATAAGTAAGGAATCACTTACAAATATGTTGAAATTAGTAGCTTTGGTAAAATAAATAAATACCATTTTGATATGTGGAGACGTAATTATCGTAGTCGTTTTTTTGTCACTGTTGATGACACGAGTAAGTAGTACCTAAAACATAAAAATATTATTGAAGAAAGTTTTAATTCCTTGCAGTGATAATTTTTTTTTGAGTGATTTCTTTTTATCTTCTCAAGTTTTAGTGGAAAAAATTATTTGATAAATGTGTTAAATGAAAAATAACAGGTGCATAATAATAGAGTTGGACATTGTCTAGTTATTTTTAAAAACAAAATACAAGATAACAGCTTTACTAATATACTACTATATATGTGTGTCGTCAAGATTTATCATGTTATACCGCCAACGAATATGGTACAGTGATTGAAGTTCGCGTTGCCCTTGAATAAGCCTTATTCGATACAAATTCGGAAAAAAATTATCATGTTCCTATGTAATGTGCTTCAGAAACATAACATAACACTATTTCCTCACTCTTTATTTGTGAACTCTTGTCTGCCTATATTTTATATTTTAGTCTCTTTTTTCATTTTTTTAGAGTTTGTATAAAACTATATATTTAGACAGCAAATTAGGGACTGTGTCAACAGGAATGGAATTAATTATTGATTAAAGGGTAAAGTGAATTAGCCATGATTCATTAGAATACACAGCTTGACCATCAAATGACCAATTAATTAATTAATTAGCTGTGAGCTAAAAGATTAGTAATAATAACTAGTAGTTAACAAAGGATACTGGCCATATTAAATGTTACATTACTAGATTAAATTTCATCCTATTTGTTGTGAATTTTGTAGCATTATAAATTTCTAATTGGAACTTGAAGAAAGTTAGGTAAACAGCTATAACTTCATTCTATATGTAATATATATAAGATCTTAAATAGCTTCAAAAATTAAAGGCACTAATTTCCTTTAATGAATCTAATTTGTAATTTCCGGTAACTAAACACCATTATTGTGGATGGAATTATGTATAGTTAAAGGCTAAATTAGTGCTAAACGTAGCTTTTTTGATTGATCAAATTAAGAAGCTACTTATCATATCATTCATTACACTAATAGATCAAATTAGTACATTTTGGTGATATTTTTAAATAAATGTTGGGTAGTTCAATCATATTATGCAGTTCTGCGCCACCTCTTCCTTCCAAAATGGAAACCAAATAAAATAAAATAAAAATGAGAAATGAAAATTTAGTTGTAGAATTTTTCCTAGAAAGTAATGTGAGATGGTGCTTCAAATGAGTTGGTACACTTATGTAAGGCACAAATTAAAAGAAAAATCTATTCCTATAATTTGTCTTATAAAGTTTTTATACACTACTTAAAGTAGATATTTAATAATTTTAATCATAATTTTTTTTATTAAAACACTTTTTAATTACTTCTTTACTAAATATTTTGCTTAATTAAATACTCTACTATAAATTTAATACCATAATCACTTTGGAGGGAAGAGTCAAAACTGTAAAATTGCTCTTGCTTGACCATAAAGAGTAAAGGAAATTAACCTTTGTCAGATATTAATTGAAAAGATGCTGCAGTTCCCTGTAGCTAAACAGAAATTACTCATTCTATGGCTCATGTGTATGATGCAATGAAGTAGGATATTTTCGAATTAAATTTGATATAAAATTTATACTATTATATTTGATTAACAGTATAAATTTTATCACAAATTTAGTTCTAAGATATTTTATATTGTGTCATTTTACTTGAATTTTTTTTCAAATATAATTAATTAGTTCAAAAATTATAAATTTAGAATAATTTCATCTGCACGACTTTTCCTTTTGCTATTCCTGTTTTCATCTTATTTTCTATATGCTTGCCCCTATCTGACCTATTATCTTGTCCTCTCTTAAAGCCGAGGGTCTTTCGGAAACAGCCGCCCTATCTTTCAAGGTGGGAGTTAGGTCTGCGTACACTCTACCCTCTCCAGACCCCACATTATGGGATTATACTGGATTTGTTGTTGTTGTTGTTGTTGCATACCAAATGAAGCTTAAGGGCTCATTTAGTTAGAATCAAGTTATTTTGAGATGATTAAACTTGAAATTATTTTATCTTTATCTCTCAAATAAGATAAATTAGTCCAAAAATTATAATCCCAAAATTATAAATTCATAATAATTTAATCAACATACCAAATGAAGTTTAAGGGTTCATTTGGTTAAAAACAAGTTATCCCCATATTAATTATCTCAGAATTATTATCCCACATTTAATATGGGATAAAAATAATACGAGAATTCAGAATAATTAATTCAAAAAAAATTATTTTATAATTTTATTCCAATTAAATATAAACTCATCCTAAACTTAATTATCCCTCGGCCCTTCTACTAAAAGCTCTAAAGAGTCATTGATATATTAAATAATTATTAAATTATTTATTTCATCATTTTTATCGTAATAATTAATGAAATAATTTATGGCGAAATAACTTATTCTAAACCATACCACCCTTGAGTATCTAAGGGGGAGTTAGTAACTAATGCAATATAGAGTTTGTTCTTCATAAAGCTATTGGCTTGAGATCCCAATCAACCAACTCTACTACATTTAATTCTCATTCTCCCTTCCCTCCTTAGTCCTTACTCCACAAAAATACAAAACAAGCTCAAAACCCAAGAGCTTTTTCATATAGTGCTAATCTTTTTGATTTCCAAAAATTTCCAAAAAGCACACTACACAACACAACAAACACTAAAAAAAAACTATCTTTTCAATTTTCCTGCACTTTTTTTGCCGCCTCCACCACTGAAAAAATGCTCTTCAACTTCCTCTACTCTCACCTTCATCTCTTTCTCACAGCTGAAAATTGCTTCAGACACCAACTATGAAAAAGGAGACATTTTTAGTTTCCAAGAAAAGGCTATGGATGTTGTCATTTGTAATACTGTTAAGAAGAGGTCTTTATATGCAATTGTTTCTTGTTTTCTCCTTATTCTCTTAGCTTACAACAGTTCCACTGTGTTCTACGTTCAAGTCCCCGTTCCGGCCAACTCCTCGCCGGAGATTTCAAGCTTTTTAACTGAAAATGTCGCCAGAAAATCAAGAAAGTTGGTGTCTTTATCTTCTTCGGCTAAACTTTCATCTTCTGTGATATATGCTGTAAAAGAAGAAACCCCACTTGTAAAACCAAACACCCAGTTGATAATTTCCCGTAAAAATCCAAACTTGGTGGGTTTTACATATAAATCAATGGCGTATCGACCTAGAAGAAGGAGGAAGAAGAAGTCTTTGGTGAAAGTTCTTCCTTCAGAGGCAAGAATCAATGTGTTTTCAATGAGAATGAAGGAGTTTTTTGGTTCTAAATCATCCAATTCTTCCTGTAAGTTTCGATTTTTCATGACTTGGATTTCTTCCATTGAATCTTTTGGTGAAAGGGAACTGTTTGCTGTAGAGAGTTTGTTCAAGGCACACCCAAATGGCTGTTTGGTCATTATGTCCACTTCAATGGATTCTCCAAGAGGGATGCAAGTTTTAAACTCTTTCTTGGAGAAAGGATTAAGGGTAACTGCAATTTCACCTGATTTCATGTACTTGTTTAAAAATACTATTGCTCAAGCCTGGATTGATAGTTTAATGAAGGGTAATATAGACCCAGGGGAAGTTTCTTTAGGTCAGAACCTCTCAAATTTGTTAAGACTTGGTTTACTCTATAAGTTTGGTGGGATTTATTTGGATACTGATGTTATAGTGTTGAAGAGTTTTGGGAAGCTAAGGAATGTTATTGGGGCTCAAACTATTGATGTTGAAACAAGAAATTGGAGCAGGTTAAATAATGCTGTCATGATTTTTGATAAGAGGCATCCTTTGTTGTACAAGTTCATTGAAGAATTTGCACTTACATTTGATGGGAACAAATGGGGTCATAATGGCCCTTATTTGGTTTCAAGGGTTGTGTCAAGGGTAAGTGGAAGAGATGGATACAATTTCACTGTTTTGCCCCCAATGGCTTTTTATCCAGTTGATTGGAATAGGATTGGTAGTCTCTTTCTTGGGCCGAGGAACGAGACTCAGTCGAAATGGTTACTCTTGAAACTCCAGCAGATTCAGAGCGGAAGTTTGGCAGTGCATCTCTGGAACAAGCAGAGTCGAGAGCTTGAGGTTGAAGAAGGAAGCATAATTCAACATATAATGTCAGATTGTTGTGTTTTCTGCAATTCTTACTCATCAAAGTTGTAAGTATACACCACGGAAAATTAGTCAGCATGTTTTATTCTTCATTTGTTGTTGTGTGATTATGGACCATCTAAGTTCATTACATAGGTTGTCTTGAAGAAATTAGGTGGTACAGAAATAATGCAGGATCCATGTATTCTACTTCATTGTCTATGTGATTGAACAAATTATACAAAGATAGAACAGCAGAATTATTGCTAAGTTGCCATAGACTGAAATGCTATTGGTCACTATTTAATTGGATAAACATCTTGATTTTTTGTTTGGCTTTGGCAAACACTTCAGTTTTCTTTAATATCAAAGTTACACGAGTAGTTGGGAGGGCGGCTATCAACTGGTGAATTGATTCAGGACCACTATATGTAATGTGATGCTGTTAGCTTATCCATTGAGCAAACACTTAGTTATTAGTAGATCAGCTCGTGTCCTTACTTTAATTGTGGTCCAGAGTTCGTTCATATTGTTGTTCATGAGTTTATGCCAGCTCGACGAAATGTTTCCCTCTAAATCTGTAGGAGACAGTGTGCTACCTCTATGATATTTAGGTCCGTAAGCAAGTTTCTGCTGGAATTAGTCTAAGAATTAGTCAAAAACTACCCCACTAACACTAATAATTCATAATGCTACCCGGTTAGCTTCATGTGAATGTGATTTGTGCAGAAAAGTCATGGAGATGTTGTGATCCAACCACCTTCAGTGATATGTCTCGGGGCACAGATATTTTGTTAACCTGAAACAGGATTATCATGAAGAATACTTGGAATTTTCCTTAATCTCTCCTCCTATCAGTTTATTAAAGTAAAAGGACAACCAAACATATTGAATCTGCAACTCCTTCAAACTTTCCTGAGATTACTAATGCTTCTTTTGCTCCTTGACTGGGATTAAACTCTGTCTGACACTTGCTCTTTGGTGGTTTCTTGACACTGATAATGAGCTACATTACTTCATTATAAACTGAATTTGTATCCTGTATTGACCTCCATATTGTACTTTCAAGACGAGAGTAATGTCATCAAACTTAGATTCTCTGAAGAGGTGAGGAGTTTTATTCTCTGTGATCTCATGTTTCTAGAATGGTATGCTTGACACTTCTATTATTGTCTTCTATTTTATTCTTCATTTTGGTGGGGGTTGAGGGTGGTGGTGATCCTGTACTCTCTGCTTTCAACACAAAAAAGAAGGTAGATAAGATGAACTAATATTGTATCTAGCGGTCAATCGCTAAATAAACTTTCCTAAGCTTGCTCAATTTGGGATTTAAAGCACTGTTTAAGTTTCTTAGGAAATGCATATGCTGCACATGGTGCTGTCTTTTGAGTAGATACTACTCCACACTTGGGCCAATCTACTTTCGTGTTTTTACCTGTTTTCACTCAGTTTTTCCAGTTGCATTGCTGATCAAATTGGTGTATTTGGAGTGACAAAGATGAGAAATTTACCAACTTACAGGACCAAAAAAAGTTAATTAATGTTTAGCTGGTGAAACTTAAATGACCAGTCCTTTTCTTTGTTTTCTGCACTATGTAGTGCATGTGGTCCTTTAAGAGCTTTCACTTTCAGGTCTATCTGGTTGGTGTACTCCCAACTCAATTTTACCAGAATGCTCAAAATAATTGCTAGATATCATTCTCTAAACACCTTAGAAGAGGATGAACATTATAGATGGAAAAAGGAGGCATATCATTTAATTCATTTTCCATTGAGGGCTGACCAAAAAATTTGACTTGCTATTTAGCATTGAACAACTTTTATTCATTTATAGTTATTCATCCTACACATGACAGAACCTTCTGATTTCTGCAAGTTTTGTTAAAGACTAAAAGCACAAAGCATAAACTAAAAGATGAAAAAGGTAACCATAAACAACCACCCAGGGCATTGATCTTGTGCCTGATGCATGAGTTAGGCACATGTCACAAGTTTGAACCCTACCATATGCAAAATGTGGGAAGGATAAAGGGACCGACCAATCAAGTGTTGATTATTGGATTGTGCTAACATTGATCCTCAGGGATTTCTCGATTATAAAAAATAAAAAAAAAGGTGAACATGCATATGTGATTATGTAATCCATTCTAACTCACGATAATGCCATGGAAACAGAAGGAGGAAACAATGGTCCAGTAAAAGTCTCTGAGGAATATCAAATGGAACTTTATATACAGATATTCACCATCGCTACTCTGTTGTTCTTACAAAAAAGGAAAAAGATAAGAGGATGAAGAAGAAAATCTATGTATTATTTCTAAGTTTCTAGATATCGATTTTCAATGTCATCAAGGTACAAGAGAGCTTCATCCCTAACCACAAAAAGATATAAAGTTTTTGTCTTGTTTATAACTTTATATTATTGTATAATGCAATTGATTCTCCACAGTTCACAGATATATGAAGCTGGCAAATCAAATAAGTGTCTCAAGAGCAAGCCAACTTTCTTCTGGCTGCTGCTAAAACTTTGATATGATATGCCCCTTTCATTGTGTCTGCATTAGATGTTTGACATCTTCAAGTTCCAATTCACCACCTTCTTGTGGCCTATCATTCTGGAATATTATTTCAATTTCTTCCAATGATTTCCCCTTTGTTTCTGGAACACATTTATGTACAAAAGCAACAGAGAGAGCTGATATAGCAGCAAACACAAAAAATGTTCCTCCTACTGTAATCATACGTGAAACAGAGAGGAAAGACATAGCAACCACACCACTACTAACCCTGCTTCCTACTGCACCAAGAGCTGATGCTTGGGCTCGAAGTCTCAGAGGGAAGATTTCAGATGTCAAGACCCAACAAATTGGTCCAATCCCCACAGAAAAGAAGGCCACATTTCCACATACACATAAAATTGCCAACTCGATACCAACTGAACCATTCCCCAGTAAAGAAAGTGTGAGGCCAAGGCCAAACAGACAAGTAGTCATACCAATTGTGCTGACATATAACAAAGGTTTCCTGCCAACTTTGTCAATAAGAAGTATGGCTATCAAAATGAATATTGTTTTTGTGAATCCAACAGCAACAGTTGCAGCTAGGAGCTGAGTGTTTCCCATAATTCCTGCGTCCTTAAAAATTGTTGGACTGTAATACACAGTTGCATCAATACCTGTGACCTGTTGAAAGCACTGAATACCACAACCTGTAATCAGCATTTTTCGAACTCCAGGTGAAGGATTTAGCAGTTCACGCCACACTGCTTTCTCTTCATACTTCTCAGCACTAACATGCCCTGCAGCTTGCTGAATTTCCGCTAGCCTCTCTTCCACTTCATTAGCATTTTCATTAGTTTTAAGTAGCACTAACCTTGCTTCATCAATCCGATTTTTCATCACCAACCACCTTGGAGATTCTGGAATGATAAATAGCGCGATACCAATAAAAACTGAGGGGAGAATCCCCACACCAAGCATGACTCTCCAATTTATATGAGGGGATAAACCAGAAAAAGCATAATTCGAAACATATCCTAAAAGAATTCCTAGATTGATGAATATCTCAGGGAAGGAAGTGAAAGACCCTCTAGCAACCGTGGGTGATATCTCAGCGATATAAACAGGTGCAATCATAACTCCAAAACCAATACCTATTCCAGCCAAAAACCTGCCTATCATTAACACCTTGAAGTCAGGAGCAAGAGACATTATAAGAGCCCCAGATTGAAACACAATGGCTGCAAAAGCCATTGTCCACTTCCTGCCGATGGCATCTGAAGTTTTTCCTCCTGCTAAACTCCCCAAAAGTGAAATTATGCTCAAGATTCCAACAAGGACTTCTTCTTGTACTTCAGTAATATTCAAGTCTTGCTGAATGAATATAATAGCTCCACTCATAACACCAACATCTGTAAATTGAATAGTTCCTATTACATGCTAGCTATGAATTGAACAAATAACCAGCTAAAACACTGAGGTCTATGCCTAAAGCATTTAGTATTATGCTGAACAACTAAAGGGAAGTGGGACCAAAATGCTAAACCTAAAAAGACACTTGGCAGCCTGGTGCACTAAGCTCATGTTAGTGTGGCATTTTAACATTTTATTAAATTGCAATTTTAGCAATTGCCCATTGATGGCATCTAATGTCATCTTTATTCTATGTTGCATTAGTGCATATATTACTCAATCCATTATTTTTTTAAACATAATTATCTCTGGTAAATGATGCACTAAATGATAATTTCTTTTAACATAATTATCACTAGCAAATGGTGCACTAAATGATAATTTCTTTTAACCTAATTATCACTAGTAAGTGGTGCACTAAATGATAATTGTGGCATTCTATTATTTTTTCATCTTTTGAATGCTTTCCTCTCCTATAAATAGAGAGGTCTTCTTTGTTTTGAAATGGAAGAAAACATTTAGTGCATTAAGTTTGTCAAAAAAAAGAGTTCTTATTAGTTGAAGGGAGGTGTTCTTTTTTGTGGAGTTTTAAATTCAACTCTTGTCGAGAGTTTGTTGAGTTACATTTTGTGATAAGGCTGTTGTATCCTGGAGGGGACAAGTCAAGAGGATTACTGCTGGACCGGTGAAAAAATTTGCTGCAGTGGGCTCGAATCTCCTTAAAGAGAGCGAGATATCCGCGCCTCAGCCAAAAGTGAATTTGTTTTCTTCATTTTATTTTTCAATTGTAATTTGTAATCTTGTAATTTCACCAACACTCCCGTTTTGTGCGTGTTCCAGGGAATGGCCAGACCACAAGAGTCATAAGGAGGTCTTGGCTATTTATAAGGTTCTTTAAGTGATAGATTTTAAAAGTGAACAAAATCTACTAAACTTTTGGAGCTTTATGATGACATTAGGAAAATAAAAGAAGCACAACAACAGACAGCATAATCCAGTATCATCTAGCCTTAGGAATCAATATATGATGCAAACAGAATCCTAATCCACAACATAAATGAATCTTTCCACTCTAAATATAAGATATGCCTTTTAAAAATATATCATGAAGACAGACAAACCAATGGTAAAGCAAAGAGAATTAACATAAAGATGGGAGGAACAGATAAAGGAATGGAACACAAAAGGACAAGAACAAGCACTATATATTAGGAGAAGAAGTAGATATACCAACCATATCCAAGAAGCACAGAATTAAGTGAGGCAAAGACGGCACAAACCAAAACATATTTTCTGCTGCTCATGTCATTTCTCTTCTCTTCACATAACACAGCAGCATCCTCTTCCATTGCATCAGAATCCATCCTCTTATACTTCAGAACACTCCCATTCCCATTTTCTTGGATACCCATCTCCTTTGTATCTTCTCTATATCTAAATCCCTCTCTACACACTAATTAAACAGAAAAAGATTGTTTTTTTTCCTTCTTCTGGGGTTTTGTTAAACAAGAAAGGGGAAAGAAACCAAAAATTGTATATCTAAGTGTCTAAAATCTGGGATCTGCAGTTTCTTTCTTCTTTCCTCATGTGTTGGAAAGACTATCCCTAGATCTGAGGAATCAAGAATTCAGAAAATACCAACTTCTAACCAATGTGAGTCCGACACTCCAGCTTTGGAGGGTTAAGAATGTTTCCTATTTCCTATGATGTAAAGTGCCACCCTATTGGCAAAAAGAAAACAACTGTTATGACTTCAATGAGACATTTATGAAGACTTAATATTTCCATTTGTCTTTCGTTTGACTAAATATTTTTGTGTTGTTTCAGGTTTCTCTCTCTTTTTTAAACTACAAAAGTAACTACTTTTCTCATATGATTGTGCATTATAGTTGACTAAACTGAATCTACAATGTAATGTAATATTGGTGGACACTAGATGTAATTCAGTTAATTGGAGTATTATGTATGGTCCTAATTTAACCATGTTATATTCTCCTACATTTACGGCAAAATTATTTTATTTCTTGATATTTATGCAAAACTAACTTTTAAGTTTAATGAAAGATTTTAGATTAAAATACTCGTAATCTAAGCGGTAGATATGGTAAATAGATGCAGACATGCGGAATTAAAACAGGTAAAACTTCACATACAAATCATGACGAATTCGTACGGCTTTATGCTATAATTTTATAATTTCAATAGTTGGTCATTCGATCATTTTAATAACCAAAAAAATGACCATTCAGTGTATATTTCATGTATATAGTGTATTATAATATATATTCATGGTATAACTCATGTATAAGTAACTTATATTATATAGTCAGTGTTAAAGTGTACATGAATCGGGTTGATTCAGATTTTTTACAAACCAAACCAAACCATTTGTGTCGGGTTATTAAATCTATAAATCAAACCAAACCAATAAAAGCCGGATTTTTCGATATCAATTTTTTCCGGTTTTTTTGGGTTTTTTCGGGTTTTTCAAATTTTTTCGGGTTTCTCGGATTTTTAATAGTATCTAATAAAAAATACAGAGCAGTGCTTCTTAAAAAGAGTTTTAGTACAAAATATCAACATATAAGATGGAGGCAGAACACTGTTTGAAGTTTTAACTTTACAAGATGAGCTTTTTTTGTATATTATTTAGATGGGCTTCTCAAGTCCAAATCTAAATGTAAGAAAGAAAACAAAAATTATGAAAAATATTTATAAATTATATTTTAATAAATATTTTTATGTATAACATAATTTAAAAGTAGTATATCTATAATCGGGTCGGTTTAGGTTCGGTTTGATTTTTTTTAGTTAAAATCAAACCAACCCTATAATGGTCGTTTTTTTTTCCAAACACCAAACCAAGTCAAACCAAATCAAGTTTTTTTTTCGGTTTGTCGGTTTGGTGCGGTTTATCGATTTGCCCTGTACAATCCTAGTCAGTGTATACTTTTTATGACTCATAACAAGTTATATTGTATAATCACTGTATATTTTTATGATTTTATCCTTTTTTTTTTATGTAAATAAAACATGACTATATTTGTTGTAAACTAATTAGTTTATTGTATATATTTGAAATTATTTCGTTCATGTTACCCTCATTTACTTATTTTATTTCATTCATGGTACCTCTCTTTTTATGATTTTGAATCTAAAAAAAAAGAAACACATTTCACTAATATGGCATACAAGTAATGTATATCGATATGTATTCATGTTATATCCTAAATTATTTATCTGGTTAAATCTTTAAGCTACTAACAAATACACAATAGTGACATGCAAATTATGACCGATCGATATAATTTGATTATTCAGGAATATGTTGGATGTAATGATTTAAAAGCTACCAATAAAGAAGATGAAGAAAATATATTTCAAAATTGTGGTATGCAAATTATGATGGACGTAATCATATAGGTTCATGCTTTTTTCAACCTAAGCTGACATGTTGGAATATTCATGAATCGTATCGAATAGTCACGATTTCAAAATAAAAATGTTTTTATTCTTTTGCACTTCAAAATGTGTGTTGTTTTGGTGTAAACTCTAACATAAGCCCAACACAAAGCGGTTCAGCCCAACGATCAATTGCAACGAATCTGATATTTTCTCCTTCACTTGTCTTCGTCTTCCGACTCCCTCCATATTTCTTTTTCTTCCCCTTCTCGTACAACTCCACCGGAAAAAAAAATCGCAACTGAAAATCTACATTATTCTCAAACGGCCGGAGTAGTATGCCGGTTGAAGTAGCAAACGGATTAACAGAAGCCATTGGTTATCCAAAAGGCGATTTGAGACCTCAAAACCCTAACGCCGCCTCTAAGAAGTCAAAGGAAAGCGACCGACGCCGTAGGCGGAGGAAGCAGAAGAAGAAGAAGGCGGCGTCTAAGGTTGCAAATGGAGAAGACAGTGATAATGGTGCACAAGACTTAAACGGCGGCGCTGAGGATAGTTCTAATGAAAGTTCCGATCCTCAGAAGGTACTTTATGCTTATACTTAATGTTATATATACGGTTTTCTGGATTTTTCGGTGAATATAATTCGCTTAGTGTTGTTGATGAGTTATTTTGTTGTGGAAATAGATCTTCTCTGTATGAATGATTCCATGTATCTGTGTTGTAGATCGACATTACTAGGGTTTTGTGTTGAGGAACTTCTTAGCTTGAAATGCTGAGGCTCTTTTCGTCTAAAAAGATTGAGCTGCGTTAGTTGTAGTCGAGTATCGACCTTGTGAGTTTTCTAGTGACCGTGGTAGTTTCGAAACTGTAGTATAAGAAGAACTACTTATTATGTTTTGTTTTTTCGGGTAAACAAGATAAGAGGAGGAGGAGGGAACATTGGATTTAGTATGAAATCTGCTAAGTGGAATCAGGAAATAAATTTCCTCAATTGGGAATGATGAGAATGAAAATAATGGAAGCCCATGTGACTACATATGTGATGTCCGTTGTTCATGGGTTTCATATTGAACTTGTTCATAGTTGTAGGGTAAGTAGATTATGTCATCCTTGTAGGATATACTAGAATAAGTTCATGGAAACTTCTTTCACCATTTTGGTCCCAATCTAAGATGTTCAGGACGTAGTGTGTGTATCATGATGGCATGTGTCAAATCTGATGGGGCTTTAAGTACAATGGACTATAAAGCGTGTGCTTCACTTAACAATGGTGCAAATGAACCAAAATAAACACATTGAAAAAAGATGTTGACTATGTGCTTGTGCGGAGATCCATATCTAAGTTTCTATCTTGATCAATAAGAAGTTCATTACTTGATTAAAAATCAATAAGAAGTTCATATATTATTGCTATATTATTGTTGTACCACTGTTTTCAAGATAGTTCCTATGAGCGACAAGGTGTATGCCTTTGTGATGCCTGCACAAGGAAGTGTAAGTAAGGCCAAGTTTGCACCTAATTTTGGGGTTTAAACGCAGCTCAATCGAGCATTTAACAACACTTTATAGTAATGATAAAAGTTGGCAACCTTAACCTTTTATCTTTCCTTAATAAGTAATATAGGTGGTCCCCTTTCTATTTTGTCCTCTTTTCTCAAAAAATAAGTAATATGGGTGGATACCTTTTACTTTTAAAGATATATATATATATTGCATATTTATGTATCACTATACGTTTGATAAAGTTATTGCTACAATACATAAATTGGACAACCTCTTTTCTTAAAAAATTTTGGAATGTAAAAGGATGGAAGAATTTTATGCCATTACATTAACGTCGGTGGGCATTAAGCACCAGTTTTATTCACACACAAGAAAAAGTGATGCGGAAGACCCGAAAAAGAATTTGACATTGGTGGGTGTCTATTCCCTGCTCCCTTTTGTTATTTCACGGGATGCTGGATTGAGAATATCCACCTCTGTGGATTATTGGTGTCCTTTGACATAATTACGTCCTTTCTATTCAGTTGTAAAAGGTGATGCCATGGACTGATTTCCGTTTTGCAAATGATATGAGCAAAAACCAATTGTTCATTAGAAGTTGCAACTCACAAATTAAGTGGTACATGTTATAACCTTTTCCTTGTAGCTGTAAGCTTTCATATACTATATTATACTGAGGATTATTTGACTGTATTTTATTTGCATGTTTTAATGTGTACAAAATAGTTAGCATTTGGTGAACATCTGACTTCAGCGGGTGATTATGAAATTCTGTTAATCTATTTGTTTCCGCTAAGGATATGGATGATCCGGTCTAAGCAACCACCATGATTGCTTGTTTCACTGCCTCCTTTTTGACGCAATCTTTCCTAAGATATTATTGTGATATCTGTAGAAATATTGAACCTTCTAGAATCCTTTGTTGCTAAATTGCAGAAAAAAGCATGTTTATTTTATCCAATCATATGTTTTTCGAGCTTCACCTTTGAAGCCGCACTGGATGTAAAAGTACTCTGGAAGCAGTAAAAACTTGGTGCCCAATGTCTTAAAAAAGAATGCCTTTTATTGTTGGTTTTATTGTATTATGATTATTTATTTACCTTCGATGCATATTTACCTAAAAAAAAATTAACTTGACAACACCCCAATTTTCTACAGTCTTTGGTTCAAGTTGAAGTGGAGTATGTACCAGAGATGGCCGAATTAGATGGTGAGTTCGATGAGGAATTCAGGAAGGTTTTTGAGAAATTCACTTTCACGGATGCCACTGGTTCTGAGGTACATAGAGCTTTGTTCACTTGTATGGATTTTCAGGTGTTGGTCTCTTGTCACGCATCTAAGAGCCCGTTTGGATTGGCTTATAAGTTGCTGAAAACAACTTATTTTTGAGTGTTTGACTGCCCAACTTAAAGCCATTTTGTGCTTAAAAAATGCCCCAAAAAATAAGCGGACCTATTTGACTTAGCTTATCTAAAACAGCTTATAAGCTTATAAGTTGGGCTACCCCAGCTTATTTGTTTTGGCTTTTAAGCTGCTTTCAGCTTATAAGCTGTTTTAGATAAGCTAAGCCAAAGAGGCTCTAAGTATAGAAATGTTTCCGTGGTTATCTTTTTCTACTGAAGCCAGTTTGCCTAATATCTTTCAATTGAAATTCTTCAGGAGAATGACAAAAAGGATGAAACTGCTGCTGATGGAGCCTCTAAGAAAAAGGCGGATTCTGATTCTGAAGAGGAAGAAGAGGATGCACAACAAAAGGAGAAGGGCGTCTCTAACAAAAAGAAAAAAGTTAGATTTCTTAGCATCCTTTCTGTTGATATTTTCTTTTTTACTTCTAAGTTGTTTACCTTCAGTTAGGTCTCAGTCTGTTCTTCATTTCAGCTTCAACGTAGGATGAAGATCGCAGAACTGAAACAAATCTCTATGAAGCCTGATGTTGTTGAGGTATGGAAGGCATTTGTTCCATTGTTATTTTCCTGACATACATACTCTATGCAGTTTTGTGTGCTGTTAGCGGTTACACTGTGTATTTGTCTTATCATGAGACAAAATGAGTTATCAACTATTATCCTTATAGAAATGTATTAACGTTCTGACCTTCTATCTGTCATTTGTGTTCTTTCCTTTGTGATTATGCCCATCCCTAGCTCCACAAATTTTCTTTGCTTGCCTTTCCGGATCTGTTTTCTGGTTGTGTCAATGGCTATGATATGAATCATTTATTTAGTAAGACTTTATGAGGATTCTGACATTATTTTTCTTTAAAATATGGTTTTATCACCTATCATAAGGAAGGTATTTGCATCTTCAATTTTGGCTACTGTGGGAGATATGTTTTCTGTCTTGTGTGCTGTCTTCTTTCCAGCCCACTTGTGCAGAAAATGTGAAGTGCCAGATCTAGCAGAATATTTTGTACTGTGAGGATCAGTATGACACAGATAAAACTATATATAATATAATTTTCTTTTGATAAAATTTAATAAACTGTTGTTTCTTTCTTCTCTGCTTGTCTTCTTCAGAATCATCTTCTTTTTTCATTGTACTAGAAGTAAATTTTGCACGATAGTCATACAGGTTTTATTTAACTCTTGTGATAGTATGACAATGTTGGTGTGGTAAAAATGTCTGGTTTCTCATTTATATGAGATAACTCCTAATTATATTGGTGTTTAGACTCTAGATTTTGGCTCCAAGTGTAGCCCACTTTACCTTGGTACTTATTATGTATATATGTTTAGGTATGGGATGCCACTGCAGCAGACCCTAAGCTCCTGGTATTTCTGAAATCTTACCGGAATACTGTTCCCGTTCCAAGACACTGGTGTCAGAAACGGAAATTTTTGCAGGTTAGTCATCACAAATGATACATGTATCATAAGGTTAATTAAAGTGAAGAATAATGTCTACCTCCTGCACTGCATGTAACAACTAGTAATAGTAGAATTGCTTGATAGGAGAAAAAGGTTTGGTTTATGAAGGGGATCATAGAAGAAAAATGAGGTTTCTCTTATATGTATATATATGTGGTTCTTGCAGGCTAGCGGCTGTGACACTGGTGGAGCCTCAAACATGTAGGTGTTTGACAAGGAGAATCCCTGCATGATGTCTATGTTTCTGTATATATATTTTTTTATTTTTTAGTGGGTTGGGATACATGCATTTGTCAGTTTTTGGTGTGTATGTTGCTGGGGTTTCACTTTTCTCTTATTTGTAAAAAAACATCTGGCTTCCCTTGAGCATCTTAAAGATCGAGTGACTAATATTTTTCTCCTATCCAAATTCTAATATTTAGTTATCTTTGCATTATTTGTCGGTTCAAAGTTGGATTTTCTGTTGTGACTGGATCTGCCAGTACACTAGTGCAGTCGTATAAGACACAGAGTATTTGTATAGAGTTTTCTTAGTGTCGCCTTTTTATTTGCTTTTATCTCACTGACTGATTTCGTTTTTCAGGGGAAGCGTGGCATTGAGAAACAGCCATTTCAACTTCCCGACTTTATAGCTGCGACAGGAATTGAGAAAATTAGACAAGTATGATTCTGTCCAATTTTATCCTTCTTTCCCAGACAGCTTTGTTAAGTAGGAATATGTTGTATGAATTATTGTAGATACACTATTAATAAATGAAGACTTTTCATTCTGACTACAGAAAAATGAGAATATGTTGGCACTCGATCAAGGTAGTATCAATGTAATGATCATAATTAAAATGAAGCTTAAATTTCAAGTGAAACTCCTTGATGCTTTCACATTCTACATTATCTTGAGATGAGCCTGGTGACCCTATTTTTTTAAATAGAAGAACACCCTACGACATTTTCTTTTATTTATGAAAAGATAAATTAATGTGTACGAAGAAGTTACAAGAAGAGTACAACTTAAAGTCTTGGTCAACCTGCATCTTGAAGTATTATAAATGATCCATCAGTGAGGCAATATCAATTATAATATTCCTCTTACACCAAAAAAGACTCTCTAGTCACCTAGACTCTACATAGGAAATGTGCTCTTTCTTTCCATCGACCCTTTGGTAGTTCTAATTGCAGAACAGACAGATCCTAAAACTTTTTACCTGGTGTAAAATGTTGAGTTTACAAATCTGTTGTGTGAAAACTTATTAAAATATGATACCTTTTTGTGAGCGTATGTAGTATATCTAGTTTCCTTGGCGTTGTTTGAATATTTCATTTGTTCTTTTGGTGCAGGCTTATATTGAAAAGGAGGACAGTAAGAAGCTTAAACAAAAGCAGCGGGAAAGGATGCAGCCAAAAATGGGGAAGATGGATATTGATTATCAGGTTTATATGAGCTTCTGGTTTCCCAATGATAATGACCTTTCAAATACTTCAAGACTATAGTTAACTGCTTATGTACTTTTCTGAGGCTTACTGCTCTGGGTTATTCTTCACAGGTTCTACATGACGCCTTTTTTAAGTATCAAACTAAACCGAAGTTGACATCCCTTGGTGATCTGTATTATGAAGGGAAGGAGTTTGAGGTAAAAAATAGCCATAAATATTGTTCGTCAAAGTCGTGTTCTTCAATTCTTTTAATGATGGTGGTGTCCAGGTTAGCTTTGTGCGCACCTAGAGTATTCCACCAATTCCTCCTGGTATCTGCTACTTCTCGTAATATCTGGCCCAAAGACTTAGATAGAGGGGAAGAAAACACCTAGTATTTGTTTGCTTCCGTTAGGATTTGGGCATGAGACCTTCATGTTCCAACTTCATTGACCATTACCCCACACCCTTGGGTGCCAAATACACGCTCTTTCTTCTCTAGCTTTCGTGCTAACTTTTTTGTTAATCATTCTCAGCCTTGCTGATATTTCACCGATCCTGGGAAAAACAATGGCAGTCTTTTTTCTGTTGTAGTCTTATATGACCAAACTGGGATTGTTTGGATAGGACTATCCAACTTGGAGATGTGTACCTGTTGTGTTAATTCTTGATTGTTGTTAGGCTGTACACCTGTTAATGCTTTCTATATCCTATCCTTTGCATTTTTGTCTGTTAACCATCATTTTATTTTGATATGCAGGTCAAGTTGAGGGAAATGAAACCTGGAACTTTGTCTCATGAACTGAAAGAGGCACTTGGTATGCCTGAAGGTGCTCCTCCTCCTTGGCTCATCAATATGCAGGTTAGATAACTTAAAACTACATGTTCTTTTACTGGAAGAATCGTTTCTTACCTGAGGTTCTTGTTTTATTACTATGATGGAGTTCGTTGCTAATGTGATTTTCCATACCTCCAATTTTTTATGCAGAGATATGGTCCTCCACCCTCTTATCCTCAGCTGAAGATCC
This sequence comes from Solanum dulcamara, assembly GCF_947179165.1. NCBI lineage: Eukaryota > Viridiplantae > Streptophyta > Magnoliopsida > Solanales > Solanaceae > Solanum > Solanum dulcamara. The sequence goes on from NC_077247.1 coordinate 48,286,830, forward strand.
CTGGACTCAATGCTCCTATTCCTCCAGGAGCCAAGTTTGGCTATCAGCCGGGAGGTTGGGGTAAACCACCTGTTGATGAAGTAGGTTTACAACCTTTCAGTATATTAGAGTTATTTAATATTCTTCCTTTCGGGTTGTTCTGCTTTAGATTTTCTTATTTTAATTTCAACCTTTTCCCTTCTTTCTTTGACATAGTATGGGCGCCCTGTATACGGAGATGTCTTTGGTGTATTACAACAAGATCAGCCTAATTATGAGGTACATTGTTTTCATTTTTTTTTGGCTTTGTGTATGCTCTTGGAGTGTAAATTTATGGGTTAAGATTTTATTTTAGGTAGTTGTCACTTATCATGACATCTAGTTATATGGTAAATTTATGGAAATTGCACCATATTTCAAAATGGTAAACAGAGAATACATTAATTAACTACTTGATTTTTGTAACCGTGCAAAGGTAAAGACCTACTTATGATTTTTCAATATTGTTAATATTTTTCTTTCTCTTTAAAACATACTGTTAATACATTCATAAATGTGGTCTTGTCGTTGGTGCCAAAAAGGCTTGAGAGCCTCACTTTTTTGCTTGGTGTCTTACGTAAATTAAAATCATGCTGCTCATCTCCATTTGTAGGATGAACCTGTTGATAAGACTAAACATTGGGGTGACTTGGAGGAAGAAGAAGAAGAGGAGGAAGAGGAGGAGGAAGAGGAGATGGAGGAAGAGGAGATGGAGGATGGTATTCAGTCAGTGGACAGCCTTTCGAGGTACTGCACTTCATCCATACCTTTAATTATCCAATATCTATGAGAAATCTTGTAGTAGCTTGAAATCTTCCTCATTTTCGATTCCCTTCACTAGTTTATTCGTCTTACTGGGATCCATTTTAGGCTCTTTGTTCTCAATGTATTTTTCTCTCTGGTGTAGTACTCCTACTGGAGTTGAGACTCCTGATGTTATTGACCTTCGCAAGCAGCAGAGGAAGGAGCCCGAGAAGCCCCTCTACCAGGTAATTAGGCCAACTTTGTCTCCCAGTTGTCGCATTCCGCCTGCTTACTTTTCCGTCCTTGTAAAGAAACTCATTACATCTCTTTGTCTACTAAGGTGCTTGAAGAAAAAGAAGAAAAGATAGCTCCTGGTACTCTTCTTGGAACATCCCATACGTAAGTAATCTACCTATCTATACTCATGCTAATATAGTTTTGGCCACTAGCATTTATCCTTCCCTCCACTGTGCAATTGATTTATGCTCTCATCCTGTTAGGTATGTGATTAACACTGGCGCTCAAGACAAGGCTGGTGCCAAAAGGGTAAGGGAATCTTTTTCTGTGTCCTGTGTTTAAATGCAACTTTACATTCTCGTTGGATTTTATTTATGAACAACTAAAGCAGAGATCATCATAGAGTGACATGGGCGATTAGAATTTGAGGCTAATTACTTGGAATGTCCACTGCAGGTTGATCTGCTCAAAGGTCAGAAGTCGGATAGAGTTGATGTCACATTGGCACCTGAAGAGTTGGAACTTATGGACAATGTTTTACCAGCCAAGTAAGTAGTGATTCTTTTAATATTTTATGATTAGAGGTTCCTACATTTTTAGTTTAAATGTTTTAAAACCTTCTTGTGCTTTTTATAGATACGAGGAAGCTAGAGAGGAAGAGAAGCTTCGTAGCCAGCGTGAGGATTTCAGTGACATGGTAGCAGAGGTGTGTGGTTATTTCACCTCCTCTTCCTATCTTTCCACACCACCTTACATTTCATTGAATTGTTGGTTTAGAAGAGTTATTATCAATACTGATGAGATAGAATTACTGCAGAATGAGAAGAAGAGGAAACGTAAAATGCAGGAAAAGGATGGCAAGTCGAAGAAGAAGGATTTCAAGTTTTGAAGTGGTTTTGTGTTTTATATATTGTACCATCTAGTTACTTTAGGGCTGCAGTACATCCAGCTAAGGGGCATCTTATCTTGCAGGGAATAGCATTAGTAGGTCAACATGCACTGAGAAATCTGTATGTTGTGATGAAGTGTTTTCCCATGTGTTTAAGCAGGGGGAGTTGGTGTATGATAATCTATCCTATAAAATGTGCTTAGTTTTTGCCTCTCGTTTCATTTCTACTCGCTATGTGAATTGAAGATCTCTCTTGCCCTAATTCAGATGTATGCTTGACTTGGTTGTAATTTTAGTTTTAGTTTCCATTTAGATTTCACGTGAATGTACAAACTATTACTAGTCATTACACTTTGCCATTTCCTGTGTGCCCCCTTGTCTCAACCGTACATATGGTCACACGAATATTTTAGGGCATTTTATTCATTATCGAATAGTACAAGAGGGAAAATGCAGGAATAGCTTTCATATTGAGTTCTTAATAGAAGGCACGGTTTAGACAAGACAAAGTGCTTTATCATAGTGTGAATCATATGCTTCGGAACTGGAGTTCTGTAGTTTGCAAAATTGGGGTGGAGACCTCAGAAAACTTTATCAAAACCTTTTAAAAAAACTAGTAAGTGTTGTAAAATCAAAGTAAATAAAACAAGAATATTAAAAGATGAAAGCGATAAAAATAGAAAGACAAAAAGAGAACTTTCTCATTCTTCCAGAGTTGTTGCACTTTGCTGCAAAATGGTAGGCGGTGGCAGTGACCGATCTCTAATCTCTCGACCTTTGTGCAAGAGTTTGCCTAATTGATGAACATGAAAGAAACCTTTTTTTTTTTTTTTTGGAATTTCCACACGCGTACGGAGCCCGGAGTCCGTGGAGCTTTGGTTAAATCTTGATCGCGCATTGCAGGGCTCATTTGGGAATGATGCTTTCAATATGATTTTCTTCTGATTAAGAGTGAAACAATCCCACCACCGCACCACAACCCTTGTTTACTCTTACGTCGCACCACCCCTTCTCTCTCTCTTACGTCGCACCAAATATTCCTATTACTAACTACAGGTAATTAATTATAGTACAAGTTAGTTAATGTACTAAAGCTTAATGATTTAATTATAGTCCCAGGAAATTCATTAATGTAGATGAATTATATTGAATATAATGTCTAGATATGAAGCAACCTGGATAAGGCCACTGAGGCAAGTATCAGAAAGATTCAAGATTATCTTTGTAAAGGAAATCATTAGAGAATTTTAAAAGACTTAAAATGTATGTTACTTTAATTTAAGTTTCACTCATTGGATTCAGTAATATATTAATTCACATAATATCTTGAATGATTGAGAAGAAGAAAAGGTTCTCAGGCTGATACCACGATATTACTATTCTCGCTCTTCAAGTTTAGCAACAAATTAGTTGTTTTTAAAATTTAAAGTATCAGAATAATACCACGATATTGTTAACCGCGCTCTTCAAGTTTAGTTGATAAATTGGTTGATTTTAAAATTTAAAGTTAATAACAATAATATTTCTTTTAAAGATAAACGAAATATTTGAATTTTAAATATAAGCACATAAATATATTTATATATAAATACACATAATTCCTTTTAAAAAGCTTTGATGGGTGATATTTTCAAGAACGGATCAACTTAGTTTTTTAAAAAAAATGGAATTGGACCTTTTCCCTTAATTTCCCCCTTAACTATATGGGTTGACCTACTTAATTCTTTCTATACTTTTTTTTTCATGATAATACTCTCTGTTAGGGTAGAAGGTTAGTAGTTCTTTCTTGTAGACTTTACACTGTTGTTTTATTTATTGCTATGCTTTGTTCATGGTTTTCATCTTTTATTACTTGGGTTTAATGTATTTGAGCTGATGATTTTTTGAAAACAGCCTCTCTATCTCCATTAGATAATGATAAAATCTGCGTATACTCTATCTTTCCTATACCCTATCTTATGGGATTTCACTGGTTACGCTATAGCTTATCACATAAACCTCATGACAAAATTGCTCGTGGACTTGATTCCGTAATATGAATGGTTCCACTAATGCCTATAAGGTCTTTTTCTTGATACCGTAACTGTAAATATTGAATTTTCAGCATATAAATTAATGCAGTTGTTTCTATTATTATTTATATAGAGCATTAGATTGTGACAATATTTAAGGTACGTGCACATAGATAAGCACTATGTAATATATATATATTTTCTCATAATGCATCTGCAATTTTCGAATTAAACTTGTGTGACAGATTCATAAATCATCACTGGTTCTGTCCGGCATTGATAGGAGAATAGAGCCTATACCTTGACTAATTTAGAGTCGTATATCTTGGGGAGATAAAATGATCCATAATGAAACGCTATATATTGAGTTCAAACTCAAGACTTTTTATTAAAATAGAGAGGTCACAAGCATCCACATTCGTAGTTTATCAATTATCACTACGTGATAAATAAGTTGTTGCTAGATCCGAATGGGACTGTCATAATAACACTATATTTATCCTTCTATTTTTTTTTATGTAAACAATAAGGATATCATGTATCTTACTTTCGTAGTGAATAAAATATTCGTCTAAAAAGTTATGCACCAAAAAATTACAATTTATATTATCATTTATTAGTGGAATTTCATTAGTTATGTTGTTGTTTAGCATATTTTTGTCATACTACTAGTCGTACCCTTGCAGTTTTTGCCATATGTAGTTATTGTTTCTTTCTTGTAGACTTTATACTGATTTTCTTATTAACTGCTATATTTTCTTCGGTGTTTTCTTCTTTCTTTACTAAGGTTTGATGCACTTGAGACGAAGGTATTTCAAAAACAATCTTTCTACTCCACAAGATAGTAATAAGGTATGCATACACTCTCCCCTATCCAAATCTCATTTAGTGAAATTTCACTCGATATGTTATTGTATCAGTAATTATCACATTATAATCTCATAACTTTTTCTCGTTCAGAATTGCATAGTGGCTATAATCATGCAAATAGGCGGCTCAGCTTAATGGGAATATATCATGATGAATAATTATCTGCCTTAGTACATGAATGAGATCTCCATATTCATTTAGCCAAGCTGGAACCTTATCATGCAATTCTTTTTTTCTCAAGTGGTCCATTTGTTTGGTACACCCCCATCATGTCTAATGATTTCTCCCATTAATTAATTAACATTAATACAATAAACAAAACAAAAAATATTTAATAAAAGAATCGAACATAGAACAAGCAATGATGGAGGCATCTTTGTTCAATACATGTCAATTGAAATTCATTTGCTAGAAAATTATATTATATAATTAATTATCTTTATATATATATAAATACGTATATATACACTATATGTTGAATCTTTTTAATTTGTTTGTATATTTTAAATTTTTTGCTACAGTTTCGTAACGTCTAAGAATAAGCGTAATGTTACCTAATTGATTATCTTTTTATGTAAGATACATAGCACACAAGGAATTGATATAGTGGGATTATGTCCACACGTGTTATTGTCAATTAATTAATCCACACTTAGGCTGTCAAATTAGAATGTGTTTTCATATTCATAATTTCAACTTGAATTCATTATTATAATATCTAAGCTTTATAAGTAAGCTAATTAAGAAGAAGTCCTAGTTGTTCGACCAACAAATATTCTGTTTTGTCTTTTTTATTATTCAAAGGGGAAAAACATTCTCATAGTGACATTACCTAACAAACCGACCACGTTTGATTTCTTTGATTTGTACTAATAACAAATAATATATCAAACTAATTTAATATCTGGAGAATTTTATTTATGTACTTGACTATACTTTTTTCCTCTTGACCACCATCTTTTGATTATATGCATGTGGTTTTCATATATAAAATGATTTAATTAATTTCATTTGAATATTCATCTACCCTCTCTGTTTTATTTTTAATTAGTGTTGTGGATGGTAACATTTGCGTAAACTTATTAAGAGTCCCACATTAAGAAAATGTTCACTTCTAATGATTTTTTAATTTATTATTATTATGACATTAGAATCGGACTCATCCTAATTTCTTGTTTTATTGATGTTTGACGCCGTTTATATGGTTCACTCTCCAATTGTCAGGCATGGACGTCTAAGGGTTGTTGAGGCTCCATTTGTTTAATTATCATAGCTACTCAATTCTTAATCTTTATTTCTTTTGTTTATTAAGAGAGAAAGAGTAGCTTATGTGATTTTTCTCTCACTATAATTGTATTCTTCATTCTAGTTCCTACTGATTTTTTTTAAAAATTGATTTCTGGAGTGTTAATTAGGAAATTTTCTACAAAATGACCTTTTTTCTCTTTTGGATGCCAAAACGTAACAAATAAAGACCAAACTAGTAAAATAAAAAGTAAATTTAGCTTTATAGAGGTATAAAAGAACATGAAAAAATAAGTATTAATCATGATAAAAATAAGTGAACTCTGCACGCTTGAATGTTCCTTTGAAATTACATAAAAAAGTAAATTCAACAGTCAATATAGATCAATTTTGAAAGTTTTAGAATCCTTGCATGCATCTTTCTATATTTGAGGTATATATACAACAGATATTGAATTTCTTTAATTTTTTTTATGTTTTTACTTTGTTATATTTTGAATGTTCTGAGTGAAAATTTTATTTATTTTTGTTATATTTTGAATCTGTCATTATATGAGAAGCATACCTTAGTACATATCGAGAAATGAACAAAACCAAACATATTTGACACTACCGCTGACTTGTACGACTGGATATTGTTGCAGCCAATACATTCATCATCATATCATTGAAAATAATGACCGGGATGTTGTAACACATGTTTGATGTTTACTGTGGGAGGGATTCAAAGAACAGTCGAATCATAAAGATCTATACATAGCTTTATTTATATTTCTATAAGAGGTCGTTGTTTTTATAATTCGAATTCGTAAGCTTTTGTCACCCACTACTAGAAACAAAGGTTTTTCCCGTTGCAAATCAGTGAGAAATTCAGGCTATAGGACATAGTTTTTCCATTTATTTTCTATCAAATCAGCTCAGTGAAAAAATGCATGGTGAAAAATAGATTCTCACTAAAATAGTGGAATACTTCCTAATTACTCGTATGAAAACATGCCTATTTTTTATTTTCTCATGGCCAATTCAATCAAAATATTAGTTGGAATAGCCACTAAACATTTTTCGGTGGGAAAGTACTATTTTTTTAATAGTGACATGATAACAACTTTATCAGTTACGTCAAAACTCTCAATTGTTATTTAAGAATATACAATACATTACATATATTAAGTCTAATACTATAAAATTCAAAAATCTCTTATATTTTATTATTTATGTGTTTACTGTCTAATCAAACTAAAATACTTAAAATAAAACCATGGGAATCGATGGGAGTATTTCTTTACACATAGGTATTTTCTACAAGTGTATGTCGTCTCAATCTCTTATAACATCGCAATTTCACAAGGGGGTCAGTCAATATCAAACCGACCATTCCCTTTTATTCACTAAAAATAATGATACGAACTTGACTGAAAAAAATAATTTTGTATGTGTAATTTAACGGAATATGAGAAAAAAGGACGGTGGTACCCTTTTGTAGGCATCTTCTTGGATCTGCATATATTTTTTGTTGGTTTCCCTTTACTTTTTTTTTTTTAATTAATTGAGTAATTGACTACATCACTTACTTAATAATCCATATGGCCGCTTTTTCTATACTAATTTAGTGTATGGAATGGAACATCTCCCTTACCAAACTCCCACTATCGACGATACATATTCTTCCGAGTCCGATTTAAGGCGGAGACAAAATTTAATTTTTTTAATTTTTTTGAAGTACTTTCTTAAATATAGAATTTGAATTTTAAGGCTATCAAACTCACTTCCTAGGCATTAGTTTTGCCCCTGCTTAACCTCCCTCTTAGGAGCATGTTTATATACGACGGAACTAATGGACCGAACGCTTAGTCGAAAAAATATATTGGAATAAAAAGTATGCACAAGACATGATTATATTAGATACCAAAACATATTGATGTCCATAAACGAATGGATTTGTTTTTACCGTTACAATTAGAAAAAACAACAGTGAAGAAAAAGTGTATTAGAAGAGTGTTTTTATTTGAAATTACTTTAAATTATTATTTTCTTTCACCTTCTAACTAAAAAGTTCTTTGTTACTTATCGATGAACTATGCACGCTTAGTATAGACTTGCGAGTTGCGTATAATAACCTCTTTTATAATTTAAATATATAAATATATTTTTTACATTGATTCAGTTCATAAATTCTAATGTCTTATAACTTGATCAAGAAAAAAAAAAAGCAACATTCGATTTGAAATAAATAATTTATGATACATTAATAATGGAAGGGGATGTTATAGGTTGTCTGCTAAAAAGGAAACCTAAGAGTCATAATTTAATATAATTGCCACCAAAGAGTGCACCCCACAAGTATCAATCAAAACCATACAACTATTGCTCTCAAGTGATATACATATATACCTAGAAAATTAAATATCACTTTATATCTAGATCTTATTATATAATTATTATATTGTATTTTAATTTTACAGATAGATTGATACCCCCCCCCCCAGACCACCACCCCTTTCACAAGTATATACATTTTTAAAAAAAATATCTAGGGATAGACATTCTCATTTCTCATCACCTGCCTCATAAATAATATTCTTTCTTTCAAAGAAAATTCACCATATAATAATATTCCCATTCTCTTCATCTTCATTTCTCTTCTTGCATCAACATCCAAAGGCAAAAATTACTTAGAATTATATTTCACTTGCTAAGCTAGCTAGGGATCAATTGTTTGCCAATTTATGGGGTTGAGTACTAAGTTGGTTTCAATTGATGATGATGGTCTAGATAATTGGACCTCCAGCAGCCAGCATACTCTACCGGAACCACCGTCTATAAGGCGGCAACCGCCACCGAGACCGGAGTCGTTGAAATGTCCAAGGTGTGACTCAATCAGCACTAAATTTTGTTACTACAACAATTACAACAAGTTACAGCCTCGCCATTACTGTAAAGGTTGTAAAAGGCATTGGACCGAAGGTGGCACCCTTCGCAACGTTCCGGTAGGTGGTGGGCGAAAAAATAAAAGATTAAGGCCTACTGATCTCGTTGATCATATAACTGAAAGGAAATATGTCAGATTAGAAATAAATGATCAGAGGTGTCCACTAATCACCACGACAACCATGAACACAAGTTACATGCCAAGTGTCACAATAAGGGGAAATAGTACTATGAATGAAGATATCAAAAATCTTCCTTCATCATCATATGACATATTTTCAAGTGTAAAGTTGTCATCAATTCCTCAAGATCACGGGAATACACATTTTTCAATTCCTCAAGATCATGGGAATACACATTTTTCACTAATTCCCAATTCTAGTGCTAATACTCAATTATCTTCAAATGTTTATTATAATGAATATATGGGGAATTTTGATAGTACAATATTGGAGGAGTCAACAATAACAACAGTCATGCCAATTACAAGCAGCAATGATCTCCTTTCTCATGAGCCATGGAAAGTTCCAGAAACGAGCAATTATGATCTTATTATAAATGAAAATATGTCAAGTAATTATTGGAATTGGAACGATCAATTCGACACGTTGAGTACTGCAGCTGATCTCAATATACCATGGGATGATTTAGAGATCAAACCATAAGAGGAGGATCAAGAGAAATGTTAGTTTGTATATTGATTAATTAGTTAAAGAATTTGTTTTGATGTGAATTTCATTTCATGCTGGGATAATGTTCAAGTCTTGTTAATTAATTAGTATTAATGTTACCATTAACCTTTTTTTCCCTCAAAAAAATGTATACCGTACCCCTTTTTATAATCAGCTTTCATGCTATAATGTTGTGTTTCCGTTATTTCTCTTTTAGAAAACAAGTACACGAAGGTTGTGTAGCACTACGACCAAGTAAATGATTTGTGATAAACATTATTGTCGCTATATTATATTTAGCAGCATGAATATATATCAGTATTTATAATTAATACTTTATATATATAGATGTGATTAAAGATTTTAGCAATTTTGAATATAATAACATTAACTCAATTACCGTTAAATATTTTTTCAACTATAAATATTATCGCTCAAAAGAAAAATCTATTGTCACTCTAGGTTGATTAGGTTTATTTTCTATATGCATATGGATTGTTGATAGGAAAGGGTGTGAATATTGATAGTTAGAACAAAAGAGATTGATGGGGTCTTATTCCAGCTAACTAGTGGTGGGATGATTTTAGATGTGATTGAATGGAATGGAAGATTCTTTTTTGTGGATATACATGTCTAATCTGTTTTAAATCAATAATTCTTGCCAAGACTTCTTTTCTCCCCTACATCTCTCTAATTGCTCGAGGAGTCATTCCATTTGCTCCCTACTTCTTGTACTAGTGTTTTTTTTGGTGAATACTGAGGGATCGTTTGGTAGCGAGTAAAGAAGCAATTTATTTATTATGAATTTTTGTATAAATTATTTAGTAGCTAGTTAGAAAATAAGTTATTTAGATATAAAATTAATACGAAATTTGATAAAATTTAAAAATCTGCATAATTAATATATGTGTATAATTAAGTTATGAGTGAATTTATGTATTATCTTATACGAAGCTCGCAAAATTAAAATATGCATTACTAATATCTACATAATTCTAATCAGCTATGAAACGACATGTAACAGTTTGTGCGTTCCACCATAGTTATTTGGTCATAGGAAAAAGTTATGAAGAGTTTTCCACCAAAAAAAATGTATGTCCATCCGATTTTATCACTAACTACATAACTTTACAATGATCAAGTGAGGTGGAAATATATGTTAACTAATTATAATTAAATAATAACATATTTATATGACACTTATCATATTATCATTTGATTTAATATAAATATTGAATGCTCTTTTTTCTTTCTAGCCACCATGAAATATGGGGATAAACTTACTAGTACATTTGTGTAAAAGGAATATAAGTGAAAGGAGAGGAAAAGGACAAGGCTGAAAAATCACAATCACAATCACAATCAAATAATAGGTATTAAACCCCATTTAAATAAAATAAAAAAGTAGACCCTTCAAGATGATAATGATCTCTAATATAAAAGTCAAGAATATGGACAAGGACTTGGGTATTTGATAGGTAGATATGTCCAACTTGCTAATGGTGAAAGTAACTTTGCCTTGACAAGAAGGCCCTATACGTATTTGGAAATAAACTAAGATTAGAAAGTTGCCCAATTAGTACAGGACAAAAAAGAGGAAATGGAAATCCACCAAGACAACAAAAAAGGGTAAAGGGAAGTCAAAGAAATTCCTTGCTGTTCTATTGTTACAATAGAAACAAGGGAACCTAGAGAAGTCCAAGAAATCTAGTTTATGATGAAGATATGGCAACATGGATGTATGAGTTAGGTGCACATCATGAATTTCAAACACTTCTAGAGACAAAAGACTGGTAACTAAGTGGAGAAGAATAGTAGGGAAGGCAGGTCCATTATTCACGTAGTTTCAAACAGTGAGCCAACAGCTCTCGGAGATGTCTCAGTTGTCAAGAAAACTGAATATGCTACTAGTACAGAATGTGAAATGGCAATAGGAACATAAGTCATCTCAGTATATCATAAGATGGGCAACCCATTTTTTACCTCATAAGGCCCCAGGAAAAAGTCTCTCCAAAACATTGTACGACAGAACTTACAAGTAGCAGTCATACCTATCTACGTCTATGTATTTTGGACAATGATGAAGGATGCACATACGTCACAACAGCATATGATCAGAATCTCTAATTCTGTTGAAGTCAAATCACCTACCCAACAGGGTTAAGTATACCACATTACCAATATCACATTCTAAGTAATCCTACAAATCAAGGTCAATGCAAAAGTTTAGTGAGTGTACAACCAAAATCTTTTTCTCCTCTATGGGTTCACATAAACGCATTCATCCTTATGCCACCATCCATTCTTGGAGGAATGGATCCTTCATCGGCCTTGGAATAGCTGACGTAGAAAAGTTCAGAGACAATGCCAGTCAAAACAACAAAAGCAGCGCCAGCACCAAAGACTCCCTTTCTCAAAACCTCGCAGGACAGAGGATGTTGTGCCAAGTGAGTCCTATACTTTGTATGGTAGGCATTCCTAACGGAAGCCGCCAGTAAGCACACTTCAGCAATAAAGAAGGTGATCCTGAAAAATTCAAGACATAATTGTTTCTCACATATTCAACTAGATTCTTACATACATCAGTGAAATCATTATGTCTCTACTCCGGCTAGCAAACACTAAAATGCAGTTAATGAACCATGTTTAAGGAGAAACGCACCAGCAGGTGATAAATAAGACAATAGCCCATGCTCTGGGCTTTCCTGGTCGCAGTGCCCTCCCACAGCATAAACATCGACTTGCAAACATTATGAGGAGCTGACTGGCTAAAAGAAATAAGAATGAACCAACACCCAAGCCAGTTGCAACATCTGATTCATACACACAGTAATTATACTCTGCATCTCTGTTGATAGTCGCCTGAAATAAAGGAACCCAAAAATTAAATTTTACTGAAAATGTATATTATATACTAAATATTCTAAAGTATAAAACCATCAACCTTATAGCCAAAAGAGCTAAGTCAGAAATGCTTTTACATTAAACTAAACCTCAGATCTTGAGAACTCATATTTCCTCCTCTTAGGCCACCATCTAAGTTGGGTCCTACAATGATTATAACTGTCCTTGCATGAAAGCTATGATCCATGTCCATTGTGAATATGTCGATCAAAATTCTACAGATGAAGTCTGAGCTACTGCAGAACGTGTTACTTGGTAACTTAGTCGTACTTGCAGAACTACTCTGTCATGCTTGATTCCTGTCTGTTCTAACCTCAAAAAGTAAATGAAAACTTTGATCACATCAGATCACGTAATCCTCACATGCTCGGACAACTTCCACTCTGCTGGCATTTGAACAAGAAATCAACATTGGTTAAGTCTCTTAGGGGGTAGACTTACATATTGGGGTTGATTTAGTACAGACTTAACATAAGATTGTAATCGCTTGGAGTTGAGACACTTCAACTCCCAACCACACACATAGAGATTCAAGGGAAGAAGAGAGAACACTAAGCTAGATGTAATAATACCATGAAGGTACTAATTGAACAGATTTCAATTATATAATCTGCATAAAAGTTGATACAAAGTATCTTGTACGGCAAGGTCAAAATGTACTTAATATCTCTGGTCACACTTCCTAATCCGCTCACTTGTTTATATGGCGACGTGACTGAACAAGTTACTTTTCCAATTTCATTTTCCAAACCTTAAAAGAGCATCATGTTACTTGTGGAATCTCACAGAATCATCGAAACAACTTTTTAAAATCAACTGAGTTTAGGATATAACTAGCACTCCTTCCAAGTTTATCCACACCCGAGAAGTTGGATAGGAAATTATCTCTGGTCACACTTGCAAATCTGTTCATGCGCTTAATATAACAATGAGAATGTGCTAATAATGCTTCTAACTTAAATATTTGATTGACATAGCCAAAAGCATCTAAGTCACCAAGTCCTTCATTCAGGTAACAATATTGACCAGATATCATGACGAGCCTCAGCATATGCAAACTAATCTGTAGACGTCACACTATGGTAATAGATGGTAGTAAAAGTGAACGAGGTAGATCTATGATCAGATGGAGGAATTTGTAGGTATCAATGTGAACTTAGCAAACATAAACATAATGGAACCAAGGATCCAATTTACAGACACTGGTAAGATTAAAGCTTAGTTGTTGGTGTTGTTACGCTTACATTAAGTTCGAGTAGGGCTAAGTGTAAAACTAGCAAAACCTTTATTTGCAAAGAACCTCTAATTAGACTTATTAAAAGACATTACTTGCATAAAATTCGGTCAGATTTCTCAGATGATCACTCAACTAGTAGTTATTATATCATAAAGTCACATTTCTTCTTATTTCAATATTTTTGGACAAAAAAAATACTTTATAAAATAATAACTATTAATTGATTCAATAGTTAACGTAGAAATGAAAACTCCATATAGCAGAATACATAAAGAGGACCCATATCACTAAACCCAAGAAAGAAATAAGACTATAATTTGATAGACAACAACAAGCAGACACATGTACTAGGCCAGTATAGGGCATGACCCTACTTGTTCAAAATTCAAATGAGCCCTCCACCCCCACCCCACCTTATTTTATTATGTTTTTTTCAATTTTATTAAATCAACTTCTGGGTCCTACCCTGGATATCACCTCAACAAGCTATAATCAATGTACTAGCACTTAATCCAACTATCTTCAACCTTGCTAGTGTTAGTTCATAACTACTGTTCATATTGCACGAAGAATTTTAAGGGTTGAGGATTTATAAACCCTCTAAAATAGCTAATAATATATTCAATTTTTCAACATACCCACCCAAAACAAAAGAAAACACAATACAGTAGTATACAATATGATACGGAAAGCTGAACGAAAAATATAACAAAAAGAGGGGGGAAAAAAAAAGAATTGTGGGAAACGAACTCACAGTAGCCCTCCTCTGCTCAGCAGCAACAGCAAGTCCAAAAGCAATCAGATCAAGCACAAAAACCAAAACCAGTAACAGTTTTGAAGCCATCTTCCTATACCAACTTTATATATTTGCTCTCTGCAACCAAATTCAATCCCAAACAAAATATAGTTTATGCAAAAATGAAAAACTTAGATGTGTATACGTAAGCTAGAAATTAAAGTTAGACTAAAGCATATCCCCAAAAAATTAAAAAGGATTGGTAATAAGTATTTGAATTGAAGGGGTACTTGGTGAGGAAGCAAAATGTGCGAAGCTATGAAAGGAGTCCTCTGAGAAGATGTCCAAATTACGTTACTTTCGTTTTTCTTCAACTTATTTATACAAAGCTACTAGCTTTGTTGATGCAATAGTCCTTGCAATGTAGGAAAATATAAAAATAGGTTTAAGTTAAACCAAAATTACATATTTTAAGAGGTGTTTTGGTTGTGCTATTAGTGCAACTAACTCAATATAAAAACTTGTACAATATAATTTAATATTTAATTGGTTGTACAAAAAAATAGTACAATATGTAAATATGCAACCGGTTGATTAGCGATATACATATATATACGTATTTGTAAAAAGATTAAGAGTATACATTAATAAACTATAATTATAATTTTTGAATGGCATGTACTTGAACCAAACAATCCTTACTAGTACGTAGTATCATGTAATTTAGGTTATGATATCAAATTTGTTACTACTTTATCAAATTATAAAAAATTATGATGTTTGATGCATATGACTTAAACTCCTATAAACATAAATATAATTGTTTAAAAGTTAAATTGTAAAAAGCTACTGTTTTCCTCTTTAAAATAAAGTGTGGTCACATGTCCAGTAAAGGAAATTAAAGTGGTCACGTGTGTTCCACAGGGAGCCAATCACGTTGACAAAAACATCAAAAAGCTTACGTGTATATAAAAAGTTTGAACAACTAAATTTCAATTTACTCACAAACGTGGGATGTGCTTAGCCCCCTTTCAGTACAAGACAGTTCTGGTTGAAACAAATAGGCACCCAGATGAATTCTTTCTTTTGTAACAAGCACACTCAATAACCAGTTAAATTCAAGGCAAAACAAGTTATTGATATCTCATGTAATATTGTTTAGAATCTTCAGATTTTTTACTTCCAAAACACAGATAACTAAACAATATTACTCTGGAGCACCAATAACAGTAATATACTATCCTTTATATTGTGTACCACGAAGGAGTCGGAATGAAACGTGAAAATAGGAAGATTTCAACATTAAAGTGTTATCATACAGCTTACAACACTTTCAACTACCTTGCCAGAACTAGATATCAACTGGGGCATGACATACTAGATCAAGATTTCTGAAACACACGAGCGCCTCTCAATTAAATTAGACCAAATCAAATCAGTAGATATCTCTACAAAAATATACAGCTAACCCTGCCGGAAAAACCCATTATGGTACATCTTGAAGCATTACATTATCTACGAGATCTCAAGAACACAATCTCTGTCCCATAAAATTGAGATGGCAACATTTGACCGACCTTTCCTTGTTTTCCACTTGTAATCAGACATGAGCGGATTGACGACTGCAATAATAAACGTTCAAGGTATTTCTCAGGCAAACATAAAGCATCTTATGATGCAAGTTCACAGGGAAATGCCCGAGGAATCACTCTTGCGGCAAAATATCATGAAGCTCTGTCATCTAGAATTCCATAGATCCACTCTTCAGCCTCTCCATTCGTGCCTGGAGCCCTGAAAGTGCCTTCTCATCCATGGGAAGAACCCCACTCTGAATGGTATTTTCAACACTAGAATGTTCAGTGCCAGGAGCGTGATTTGACACCACATGACTGATGTTACCATTCATGGACATTAGTGGTCTATTACTTGGGTCCGCGTTCCCCGTGGTAGTAGCTAATGAAATACTTTTCATTCTTTCGCGGATTGCTTCTAGTGTTCCACTGGTAACTGCAACAAAAAAACTACTTTGTAACTGACATTTGAGGTGAACAGTTAATATATCAAAAATGAAAAAAGAGAAAGGAAAACACAAAAGCTAGAATAGAAATAGTTTGGCACATGTTACCTCCAGAAGGAAATCTATCATTTCTCTGTTCCCCCAATTGTTGACGCAACTCCAAATGTTCAGATGATAGTCCTCTTGAGGGTAGAGCATTACCACCTCTATCATCTTCCCCATACGACGGTGGCAAAGTAAAGTGTGATGGTTCAATTTTATTGTTTACAGATTTTGCATCATTCAATGGGTTCGTATTTACAGGAGATAAAGGGCCAAATTTGGGAGAAGACAGATTTAGTGAAGACGGAGGAGGAGTTGGCATGGGTACACTGGAAGGCGTCCTTCCAGCCGCAGCATTCTTTTCCATCTGCAATTTCATAAGAACAATTATTTCATGACTAGTAACTACGAATCTATAAATGTGTAGTACGAAGAGATCCAATGCACACCTGCGCTAGACCATCTCTAATATAAGTTCGGAATGCCTCACTAGCATTTTGTAGCTGAGCAAATATATCAACCTAATACAGATTGGACAAAATGATATTACAAGAAGTTCATCTTTAAAGTCAAATAAGTTGACACTGAAAAGGATAAAGCATAATGCCTTGGGATACAATTGTGTGATCCGGTATAACTCATAAAGACCAATTGTGCAGGTTTGCTTGTCACCGATCTTCTTAAATATGGCAGCAAGTTCTTGCTGTAAAACACAAAACATAACACTATGTTATTTACTAGTACAATGCAACAAAAGTATATTGCAAAGGAAAGATAAAGTTCACTTTCGAAAGAAAAAACAAGCTAGAAAAAAATGCCACATTATACCTTCAACTGAGCATCTGCATTATGTGTTGCAGGTGCTGGATTATTTGCTGCAGAATCACCCCAGTGAGTTTGGCCAGGTACAGACGGAGTCAACATCCTCGCAGCGGCCAAGGTCTGAAAGATTATTGACATCAATTGGGAAATTCTACATGAATTACTAGCGCAGAAAAGGCAATATGGCAGCTAAAAATTGCATGACCTGAAGGTTAAGATCAATGTAGGCAAGAATGATGGGTGGTGGTTGCATGTCTATTGGCACCATGGACAGATGACCTTTTATGGCAGTACCACGTAGCTTGACAAGTTCATGCAGCACAGTTTTCACCATTCGTAAAGGTTTATCATCCGCTCCCGCTCTTTCAGTATTTTATAAAACAAGGATTAGGAAAGAAAAATAGCTGATTAATCCATATCGAAGTGCATACCCAAAAACGCAAAATCTGAAATCTAATTGAAAGCTACCTCCTCCTGATCTCTTCCATTCCTAGTTCTTGCAGGTAAATGTGAATACTCTGAAGGATACGATCAAGGTCGACATCATATATGGTGCTTTGAAGAACCTATAAAATGTGAAAGCAAGGGTTAATAGTCACAATATCAACCTTAAAGAAAGAAACAAATCCACTACACTACTACTGCAACATGGGAGAGCTTGTATAGATTTTGCATCCAGAAACTTACCACATCACATAGAACAAACAGAGAAAAGGCGGCAGATGTACATATTTGCATAAGAATGTAGATACAGCTCAAAAATTGCTAGTCGTCACAATCTTTAAAAAACCCACAACCGTAGTACCAAAAAGCAGGAAAAATCACCTTTGTAAGTTTTATAAGACATTTGACGACCAAATCAGAAAACTTCTGATTTCTTATGACAAGTGATTCAT
Source organism: Solanum dulcamara (assembly GCF_947179165.1). Taxonomy (NCBI): domain Eukaryota; kingdom Viridiplantae; phylum Streptophyta; class Magnoliopsida; order Solanales; family Solanaceae; genus Solanum; species Solanum dulcamara. Next base: position 48,305,098 of record NC_077247.1, read on the forward strand.
TTGTTGCTGGAGAGGGCCACCTTGATGGGTCCAAAGGCCGTAATAGATTAATCAACACAACAAAGGATGATGTTCGATCAGCATTGTCCTATGTTAGTGTCCAAAAATAGATAGAAAATAATCAGGACAAGTCAGCTAAAATAAAGGTAAAGTGCACTCTTTTTGTGCAATGTCAGAAGCAGAGGTACCAAAATTTTTAGCATCAGAACGTTCAACGCTTTCAAGAGCTGACTGCCATCATCCATGCGGGGTACTCTCTCATCAAGAAGCCAAAGCAAAAGTTCAGTAATGAGGATATCTAGGGTACTCTCCTTTACGGCATGAGAAAGCGTTTTATTCTGAAATGTCTGCAAACAAGGAAACAGCCGGAAATTGAGATATTTCCCAATACGTGTTAGACCAATAACTGTTCTGATACTTGATCATATATACAAGGAAAAAACAATGTCGATGCAAAATTAATAGAAATTGGATAACCACATGCCTGCATGAGTGTGTTAAGAACATATTTGCAAGATCTTGAAGATGCACCCATCAGGCTGAAGTCAAAAGTTTTTGCTACCTGTAGTAAATCTAGAACATGAGCAATTTGAAGCATACACAGACAACAACGAATTAGTTACACAAAGAATGATTTATATCGCGCCTTATTTGCTAAGCAGGAAACAAGCCTATCTGCATCTTTGACAATTTCATCCATAGCACTGCCTTCAGGATCATTGGTTGCTAGGGCCAACAAATGGCACACAACTTTCATTCCTTCAACAGACTGCAACAAGGGAGAGAATTGCTTGAATCAGTGAATAATTGACAGTTACCCTCCATCCTCTTTAATGATGAATCCATAGAAGCAGAAAAACCAGGACATAGACACACAAACAAACAGAAAGATGAACCCATAACCAGCTATAATAAAATGTGCACCATACGCTGTGCTGAATTTTAGACAACGTACGCAATTTTTGATAAACTCATAACAAGTTTAGCAATGAGAATTTATCCCCAAAATCAAAAAAGAAAGAAATCATCATCAGAAGAAGATATACTACTCCAGCAGTCTAATTAGGGACCCAAATTTCTATATTTCAATGGGGACAAAAACCATTCATATTCTTAAGCAACAATACAAACATTGAGGATCATGTTAACTTTATGGCAATCATTTGGATCACCCAATATGGTTCAGGGTATGGAAAACATCTCAGTGGAAAATGTTTTCTTGGAAACTAAATGGATTTCCTACTTATTTTCTGGTGTTCCGTAAGTGTGCAGAAAATATTATCAACATATAATCTGGAGACACTATGGGGATGGGTGGTGGTAGACTGGTAGGGGTGGAGGTGGGAGCAATGGGGTGTGTTGGAGAGGATGGGGAAGAGTGGAATACCACTTATGGAACTTGTATTCCATACTTCCCCATGAAAGTCATTTTCCTCATTTTCAAGGAACTTGTTTAACTAGAGGAAGTGTTTTCCAAACTCTTTGACGAACCAAACATGAAAAAATTGGAAAAATCTTCATGCCAAACACACCCTTAAAGTAGTCTTGTTTGGAGAATGCTCATTTTTATTCAGTTGTTGGTGGGTGTATGGAGTACTTAAGCTTATATAATCCTTCATTGCTTTAAACACGGGGTATGAAAAGGGATTAAGATAAAAGTCAATCCTAATTCATGAAAAGGAAAAGGGGAAACAACCTGCTCAGGTGAATCATATGATATAATATCAAGAGCTTCATTCCAGTCTGAGGGACCAATTGTACCAGCAACTGGCCGTAGATTCACATTTCTTTCCATGGGAAGCTCTGTATTGTTATAAATATCCCTGGAAAGAAGAGATAAAACAAACATACAAAGAAAAAAAGTTAGCAACTCATATTCAGATTGGTAGGAGAAATACGATGCAAGGATCTCTTAAACACCTATTTAATATTGGGCCAGCTATAGACCGTGAAACTTCACCGCTCGGCTCTGCCAGATCAGTCCTAAAGATCAGGAAACCAAAAATATCAAATGTCGAAGAAGAAATAACAAATAATTTGAGCTCAACCTGGGTACAAAACACAGAACGAAAGCACAAATAGATGTGGTATTCTACCTTTGAAATTTTCAAACAAATGTTTTTTTCATCGAAACAAAATGTAAGACAAATTAGAACACAAACAAAAACCGTCAATTAGTAAGTTACACGGTCAAAGTGTTCTATAATTATCATCCAGGTCCTGGACAGTTGATTAACATATAGGTTGGATTCGCAATCCTGGGGAAAGAGGCAACTCAATACCCTTAAAAGTTGTCTCTTGTCTAGATGAAATGTTGAGCATTAAACATACCCTCCAAAAGATGTTTCTTGCCTAGTTGAAACTTTCTACACCGAAAGTACAAGAAGATCCAAATATTAGCAATAAATAGATACCCGTTATCCCTCACTGAACGCCTTAAAGCAGCCCTAGCTTCCCCAGGTTTGCCCTCTCTTCTTTTGTCCATCTCTCTTGCCTGGAAGAAATTAGTATGCAATGTTGTGAGAGAAAGGTAAGGGAACAAAATACGCAAGAGAATAACAACATACCCAATGAAATCCCAAAAAGTGGGGTCTGGGCAGATCTTACCCCTACCTCGTGGAGGTAGAGAGGTTGTTTCCGAAACACCCTCAGCAAAATATGCAAGAAAATAAAGCAAAAAAAAATTAGCAGAAATGTTTAGCAACCTTCCACTTGAATCTATCATCTAACATGCTTCTTTGTGCCTCTGTCAGCTTTCCAAGATATTTCCAAATGTCATCACCTGAAAGACATTTAATTAAGAACCTTAAAACTACATCCAAACTACTCTGTCATTCATCCAGTTCACTGAAAAAAACATATTTAAGGAGGCAAAACACACATGCCAAGGGCTCACAGAATCTAAAACCGGAAGCCAGCTAAACTCAGACAGTCAAACTTATACCAGTATTCATAACTAAAGAACCTCACAGAACACACACACTCACCAAGAATCTTATAGCCAGTAGCCAGAGTATTTAAACCAGCCTTCCTAGTTTCGCCATCTCGTTCTGCTGTTAAACTTGCAACAACTTGCAAGGATTTCAATTGTCCACCAATCTATCACCAGGAAGGACAGAAGAGGATTTAGCAACCTCTAGAGATGAGAAGATCAATAACTCAGATATTTACCTCAGCTTCATGATTATCCAGTAAGTAGCCAACAAGGTCAGCACATTCTATACGAGTTCGATTGCTCCTTGATCGTAAACCTTCCACAATGTAAGGAAAAGTCTTTGCAGCAGAATACGCTTGGATGATTTGCTTAGTCAGCTCTCGCATTTTTTCTCGCACTTTTTCAATGTTATGGCCAGACTGAAAAGATTAAAAGGAGATATATGAGACAAAGTCGGTGTTCACGTGAACAAAATAGGAAGGAATATGTTGGTTAAGAGGAGATGTTACATATACAAAGCATCGGCACAGCGCTTAAATATCCATGTATGTGTGAATATAGTACCAATAACAGTTCTTGTGATTTAACCATATACTAAATAAAACTATTACGACCTATCTAATCAACCGATACCAAGAAGTGAGCATAACAACTAAACTACTATGACACTAGGAAACACGCAATTAAAGAAAACGAGGAAATAATGTCAGACTAGTATAAAAACCAAACATCTAACACAGCATGTCATCTGAAGGCAAGGCAATACCAGAAACGGCAGTTTGCCCAATTACAGGCAAATGTGCTTATATATACACACATCTAAGATTAAATACAATAGGAACAGCCCGAAACAAAAATCACAAATGAATATACAATATTATGGAGATAGCAAAGGAGAGCCCATATAGACCTATGAGCTTCAAAGAACAAGCATAAAGAACATCACAACAATTTGAAGTAAAGGAGATCATTGGACACGTACCTTCTCAACCAAACAAGGAAGGAAAATGGCAGCTTCAGCTTCAGTCATCATGTATCCCTCGTTCCTTAACATCTCAAAAAGCTCAGGCAGAAATTCCAGAACCTGAGAAAAATTATCACAGCGAAGTAGCGGAATGACTTCAGGGCAGAAAGCAACAGAGCTAAAATAACATGATAGCATTGAGGAAAAGGACAGGAATGGGAACAAACCTTTAATATGCAGGAAGTGTTTGATTCGCAGAACCTCAAGACAAACCATCTTAGTACTATATCAAGAACTTCAATTAATTCCTTCCCAATTGATGGAAGCACCTGAAATGAGCAAACGGAATATGGTTGATTATAGTCAATTCCCAAAAGAACATTGATCTAATAATAAAAGCACCTTTTGCAGCATCTCTATTCCATCAACTTGTTTCTTGAAGTCTGTACTGAGAAGCCTCCGATGCAAATCCTCTCTGAAGTACTTCATCAGGTCAGTCTGCAATTAAAGATTAATGAGATTCACCAATCAAATGAAAACTAGAATTATTATAATTTCATTAAATGAATCTTCCAGAAACCTCAAGATCTTGTATCTGTTCCAATCGTGGCTCTTCAAACTTAAATCTGCGCACAACTATTCTCTCTCGGTCACCCTGCAAGTGTATTTGATCATAGCATCGTTGAACAAAAAGGAATAGATAACACAAATATAATATTTCCTGAAATATAGATATACCTTGTTTGAGTCCTTGACATTTATCAAAGCTTGTGACTGGATACTAATGTCCTGAACAGACATTAGGGTCTCTTGCCTTGAGCTCCTTGCAGGAATAACTCTCTAGAGAAACAAATTAAAGGAAGAAAAATCAGTACTCCAGTTGTTCCCTGCCTTCAGTCATTCAACCACATAGAAACATACCGAAGCACCAGCTCTGTTTCCATGCCTAGAAGCACGATCAGCAGGACCAGAGGATTTTCCTATCTTTGACCCCACCTTCGATGTTGTCCCAGTGGAAGTTGTTCTTCCCAGATCAGAGGTTTCTGATAAGCAATAATAATTATTGCAATCACGTAAACCAAAGATGAAATGATAGATTTTGAGTAGAGATACCATCACAAGAGGATGACAACGAAAACGTAAAGTTAGAACATAGCGTAGAGTATACCTTGAAGGACCCCATATGGTCTCAATCGTTCAACAACAATAGCTAATGCAGGTCCTTGAATATCTTTCAAGTTCTTGCTCACCTACATCAGAGAGTAACGCAATAAAAAAGAAAGACGTCAAGCAAATAATTGGTTGACAAGCAGAGATAACTCAAAAATATTTAAAGCTCATATACCGTCTCCTGCCCGCACACTCTAACAAGTTCTCCAAAGCACGCTTCTGCTGCTTTCCGAACATCAGCTGATTTGTCCTAACATAAAGAATGCAATCACTTTAGTGTACGAAATAGACATTAGGTCCAGTAAAAGAAGGCAGAGATTATATGCCAGATACTAAACGATTAGTGCAAGAGCCATCAATTTACCGTCATAGCAGAGGCTACAGGCTTTAGAAGATGTACAGCATCAGGAAATTCTTTCATTCCAGTTAGTTGTTTGGACAACCAATCAAAGAGATCTTTGCGTCCTTCCGCACCAAGTTTGGCATCAGTTAGCGCAGTAGTAATGTAAGGCACCTACATAACAATTATTGTGAATGGGGTGAACAATGCTAACCAAAACTAAAACATAGCACAGAACTGGCGCAGTGGAAACCATTTTATCCAGATGAACAGCAGCAAGCCAAGAATCTAATGTATTCAAAGTGCACTCTCTCATGTGCTTTTTATTGTCACCAAGACATTTCAATATGTCCAACAGAATCCCCTGCAAGGAAAAATATTATTGGATAATCAGTAACAAGAAAAAAAACCGAGATAAAAAATTTAGGTTCTGAACAACTTGAACCTTGCTCGACTTCTCAACTGCTGGTCCCATAGCAGAAGCAACAGCACCAAAAGTTGACAAAGTTGCCATGATTAAATTCTTGTTGCTGTCATATAGACGACCCCTAAGAGCACCAAACAACTCTCCTGCACAGTTAGGGGGGGGGGGGATGAAGTGACATTCAAATGTACACAAGTACTATTGCCAGATAATCACTCACAGCACAGTAAGAACACCATACCAGTTCCAGCAGGCTGAATGCGCTTATTGGCTTCTTCCAATATCTTATTTACAGTTTCAATAGATTCTAAGCGAGCCTGAAATTCAAAACAAGAATTACAGCAGTACTATTAAGACACCAATTACTGATAACATCGATAACAATTGAGGTACCTTCCAGTCAGAACTTTCCAACCCCTTGAGCAAAGCAGGAGTTATCTTTCCACTAATGTCTTCGCGTGGTAGACTATCAAGCCCACCGCTAGACAAGGAAGGGGTATCCGATACCTTCACAGTCTTCTTTGGGACTGCAGATGTCCCCTACATACATGGAGATGAAGTTAAAGCCACTAGTCACAAGGACAAGAAATGTTGAAGGCAATCAAATATACCTCAAATGGATTTTTTTCATATTCTGCATCAAGTGCACTAATAAGAGCAGGTTTTACATCTGACAAGAACCCTTTGATATCTGTAAATACAATAAGTACATTTCAGCCCCAGCAATAATCTAAAAGGCATGTAAGAATTTCCAAGAAAGCTCACCTGGACCGACAAACTTGTGCAAAGTGCCAATAAGTTTAATGGTTGCATTCCTTGTGGCAGGGGCACTGGATTGTAAGCCAGTATCTTTGCAGAAATCAATTAAATCCTATAGGAATAATAACCATTTTCAGAGATTAAGCCGCCCTAAAATTGTGAATTAATCTCAAGTGAATTCAGATTTTTATAAGATCAGAATACCTTGAGTTTAAGAAGTGAAACACCAAAATCATCAACTGCAGTAATCATCCACAATATGCCTTCACTAAGAACCTTAGGGTTCTTGTGCTCTTTCATAATTTTATAAAGCTAAAACAAAGCAGATACAAAAAGTAATAGCTGAGTAACATGAAAGTATAGACAAGTCATACTTCAATAACAACATCCAAATACTAGTATTTCATAACATGAAGTTAAGAAAGTAAAAACAGTGCATGTACAAACTTAACTTACTCTCTCAAAAATAAACCCTGGGCCCACAGCTTCACAAAACGTAGTTAGACATTTCATGGACTGAGCACGAGTCTTAATGTCAGCAACCCTTTCACTTACACCTGACAAAAATGAATCTCAAGTTAAAATTAGCCAAAAAAATAAAATAAAAATTGCATGTTCGGATGATGCAACTAAGTAGGAGAAAAAGGGAAAAATGAAGAGACCTTGAATGCAAAGCACAACACATTTTTTTGGGTATCTTGATGCAGTTGAAGCAATGTGAGTAATTACATCAATAACCTGCTGCTGGACCTGCACTTCGACATATATTGACAAGAACCAGGGAAGCATGTCACTTTCCAGATCAATCATCTTCACTAAGTTCAATTCAGGTAAAAGAGAAAAACCTGGACATTCTTTTCACTCCAGCCAGGAACAGCACAGAGAAGACGGACCAAAATCTCGACTGATGGGTCAAGCACTTGTAGTGCTTCAACCTGTTCTTTGAATGAAGTAATAGCTGCATAAGATAGTAGAGAAATATTATCAACTTTCAAACCAAAAAGAAACTAACAGAGGTGTAAAGGAATACATTGAAAAGAATATTACATTCTTAAGATGTTTCCACATCAGGTCTAAAAGCAGGAAAACTGCAGGGACTAATAGAGAAAACTAGCAAATTAAACAAACAAAAAGAAATGCTACTAAAATTAAGTAAACTGTGGCAACATTCGAGGAACGGAAAGTCCACAGAAGAGGATCCACATCTTACGTGGACGCATGCTAACTGCTATGGGGGTATATACATGTTTTATAGTACAAATTCTTGTTGAAGGTTATAGGAAGGAGATCAAACATCACTAACTTTGTAAGGGTTAATAAAGACAGGTGACACGACATTCACCTTGTTTCAAAGAAATGACACAGTAAGAGGACACAAACAAGCAGTGACCACAACATGATAGATGATCCTAGTGCAACAACAGATAACTAGGTGAATCAAAACTACAAAATATAATAGATACTCTCAACTGAATACTCTGTAGGCCATTGTACATACAGGGTTCCATCTTCCTTTTTTTTCCCAAAAGAAAAAAGACGGGGGGGGGGGGGGGGGGGGCAATGAATAGCATAAAAGGACAAAAAGACCAAAAAAAGAAGAAAGAACCTTCAAGCCTCTCTTTCCACACAGCACTCTTCAACTGAGTAATTGTCTCCGTCTGTATAAGCGGCCCTAACTTACTTTCAATCTCTTCAAGACTCATCTCTGCAGGCTGTTCATATTCAAAATTAACTTATTGATCATGTATGTTTTTCACAGTACCAAGGATTATGAAAGGATTGTAAGACAAAAGTTAAAGTTAAAACAAAATAACAGTCATCACCTCAACATCTTCAACTTCAACAGACTTAGATGCTTTTAACTGAGAAGTTCCATCACCCTTCTTACTTGTACCGGATTTTGCAGATGTCCCTTTCTTACTAGGAGGCTGAGAATCATATGGCAAAAATGAGGAAGAACAAAGAGCAAAAGAAAGATAATTGTGGTAGAAAAACAATGCAAAACTCACAGCGGCTTGTACAGGTTTCTTTCCACTCAGCATGCTCGCCGCAGACCTCTTAATAAGTGATCCACTTAAAGCCTACAAGAAAAAAGAGCAAGATACCTTTTTGGTTCAAAAGGAAATATTTTGTAACATACTAAGCATCATTACAAAATGGAGTGCTATTGTTTGCACTCTGTTAGCTAACACCTACTACAGCCTGATTAAAGATGAGCAAATTTAATTTAATATGCTTTAAAAACTGAAGAACATAGACAAAAAGTGATCTGAAAATTAACTGGAAATAGATACCAACATAGACTGACATGGAAAGATCATTTCGAAATATTGAATTACCCAAAAAACTTTAAAGGAAAACAAAACGAACAAATAATGTTGGCCATCACTAGCCATACAGAGTGTTGGATCAGCAAGAATACAACTCTAATGACAAAAATAACAGTTTCTAAACTGCTCCATGTAGCTAGGAACACAATTTTATTGTACCAACGAATGTCTAAATGCAATTGCACCAAGCTGTAGCTAGAAGCAACAAGTCAAATTAATTTGGGAAAATATATTCATAAGTGCAGTAAAGTAAAACAAAAAAGTTTGCCCACATTCTCCCAAAATAACTCAAATAGACCTATGTAGCATACTTTAAATACAATTGATCAGTATGTTAAAAGAAAGATAGTCACCTGAGTGGACAACACAATTCCTCCAGATGATGGGACTGCAGCTGGCAATTTTATACAATTGAGTATGGTAAGACAGAAGATGTAAGCAATAAATAGATAATACAGCATATACAAAGGAGAACTTGAAAAACTAGAAGAATTTCAAACCAGAGGTGAATGTGACAGGTGGACCACCATCAGAGCCCCCAATCATTTCAGATAACTTCTTCTTTCTAACATCATCTAATTTCTCCAATGACTTTTCCAGAGGTCTCATGCCAACCGACTGATGCAGAAGGAAAAACATAGCAACAGTTGTCAATAGGGCAGTTGAGTGAGAAGCTCTACAAATAGAGAAAAGAAATCCCAGACATAAGTACCTTGGCCACAGCTGCCAAGGCTGAAAAAGCAGCATCTCTAACATCTGGAGTTCCATCATTCAGGCTCTGTAAAACATAATTGTAGTAGTAAAAATAATAACAATAACAATAACAATAATAATAATAATAATAATAATAATAATATAATTTAAAAGAAAACAGAATCATAAACTTAGCATCCATGCAAATGAAGCAAATATAGGCAAGTAGTGAATAATCTAAGAGAGAGAGAGTGTGAGATACTATCAGGAGGTGAAAAGGAGCTATGTCAGTGCAAGATGTGTAGGTTCACCTCAACATTCAAATAAGCAACTAAAAAAGTCCAAGTTAATAACACTTCCCATCAAAAGGAAGAAGATATTTGGAAGACCTGATGAAACCAACTAAGACACATCCTATCAGATAATGGAAAGGATCAATGTCCTTATAACAGCAACTATCCAAACATAAGACTTCAACTAAGTCACAAAACTATAATTGGCAGTAAAACATCATCTTTTCTTTTTAAAAAGGAGGAAAGAAAAAGAAACATACTCCTCAATCGAACTAAATCTGACCATTACCTCTTAATGACTAGGCCACCTGTTTTGAAATTTTCCAATTAAAAAAAATTGACAAATTCGTGTTATTTGGCATTGATGACGCTCTTTTATACCCATTAACTTTATTTTCATACCCTTTTTTTTTAACTTGGTAACTTTCTTTATTTTCATACATTTCAACTACAGTTTATACATATTAAAGTGGAAAGCCCGGTACATTATGTTCCAACACTCACGGGGTCCTAGGCAGAGCTAGACCACATTGGGTCCATTGTACCAAGCTAAACAAGCACTGAATTTTCATTGCATGCTGAAAACATCCTAGACCATTTCTACAAAAAGATAAGAACCAGAGAATTCCGTACCAAGGAAAAAGTGTATAGACGAATCTCATTAAAGTCACTAAACATTTGCCTTCACAAAAATTTGTGATAAACCACAATCTTTCTTACCAGGATTTAGAATAAGGCAATTTGTAAAACACCGGCAGAATACCAGCAAATACAAGAGTACTCCCAAAACAAAGTTTAATACTCCCTCCTTTCCAATCTATGTCATGTTGTTTGACTGGCACAAAATTTTAAAAAGAGGAAAAAACCTTTGAAACTTGTGGTCTAAAACAAGCCATAGATATTAGTAATGGCTATAACTCATCTTACTAAGTGTAAAAGGGAAAGTTTAAAGTTAAATTATTTCTAAACATAGAAAGGTATCCTTCTTTTGGGATAGATTAGAACGGAAAAAGTATCAACCCAATTGGGATGGAGGGAGTGATTGATTTTGGGTATGCACAATACAAACGTTAAAATATCAAAAGAAAAAGATCACTATAAGAAACAAAGTACATGGCAACGATCAAACTAACCTCCATGCAAATGGGAACATATTCCTTGTGCACTTTTAGAATAACAACTTTGTTGCTTGTCTCAATGCAAAACGTCACCCAATTTAAAGTCAGAGATCGCACAAGGGGTACTTTATTTTTCGTGGCAGTCTTGACATCTGCAAAAATATATAAACAAATTAGGTAATTTTTCGAATACAATGTTTTACTTTAGTGAAATCAATTATTTACAAGGCAAAGGACAACATATAAGACACACCTCCACCACAAAAATACAGGCAATTTAATAACTCCATATTACTACAAGTCCTTCTGGAAAGTCCCTAAGGCAATTTAAGAAACTAAGAAATAAGCAGTAACCAAGAGCTTCCTTATAGTATCTAGGTAGCGTTAGACAGTAGATGCCGCCATATTGTTGCATCATCGATGCTGTGTCTTGGACTCATGCAGCACCACCAGGCATCAAAATCTTGTTCACACTTTGACAGATTTGAATATTGTTCAGTCAAATTGTGGACAAAAGTAGAAGCTACCAATATCTTGAATGGCATATGTCAAATACTATAATTGTAAATCTTGCACAAAGTAGGTAAAGACGAACCAGATGCATCCTTAGATGTTTGTCAGCTTCACAATGTAAGACATGAAAGTCTTCTAAATTCAATAAAGTTCTTTCAAGTAAAAGTCTAGGAATCATATAGAGAAGGGGATTAAATTATCGCTGTGAACATAGAGAAGCAACATATGACAGCTTAAAAATTTTCACATGTTGAATTTATATTAGCAATTGCAGTATCTGAAAAATATTTGCAACAAATGTAGATGGCTTATTAGAATTGAAAATGGGAACCTGCCTTCAACAATATCAGCAAGATTTAAGCATCCGGATTTGTGCATCGCCTGGAGTGTTTGAGTAAGTGCATCCGTCAAAGTTGGTTTTTTCTCTTTCAGTTTTTCCTATAAAGAAAAAGAAAATGTAAAAGAGAAATACGGGAACAAGAAGTGAATGAAGGCTGACCAGTCCCCAAGAGACCTGTCTTCTAATTGCACTCTAACAAGGGACAGAACACAAACCTCAATTTCCAAACACGGGGTCTAACTTAAGGTCCACGAAATAGCAAGTTCACATAGAGATATACATGCGCCAAGTATATAACAAAGAAAGATGCTCGTCTTAAAGCCAAATGCTTACCAGTAATGTCGGCAACAAGAAGCGAGAGCTTCCTGAAAAATGTGTTCTCAGTCCCCTTGCAAGATTTCCGATTGCCTGGATGGCTTCAACTGCCACGGCAATATTTACATCTGTGATGAGCTGCAAAGTCAAAAGACAACAGTCAATTTGTACTGAAAGACGGTGCATGACCAAATGTGCAATGTAACAATAAATAAACAAGAACCAATTAGCCATCAATATAATGCCACAAACATACAATTCTTACAAAAAGAAATAATTGAAATAAAGTAAGTATAAACTTGAGATAGACTACAACAATGTGGTCAAAACACCGCAAACACAAAAAATACACAAAAAAGAGAGTAACAGTTCCACGAAGTAAAAAAGTAGGAATATAAAATAAAAGAGAAAGAAAACTCTTCATGGGTTCAAAAAAAAAAACATTGAAACAGTTGGTAACACCACAATCAACAGCAACATCACGGAACTGTAGGTGAAGCGACACTTAGCAAACAAAATACTATTTACCATGCCCAAGCATAAGCTTCAATTCACTTCATTGATGTGAAAACAGACATCCGTGAACATATCGGCAAAATGGTAAAGAGCTCATGCTCGTACAAACTCAGCTAGAACCATTTAATGTGCGAGGAGTTGAGAGATCAGAAATAAAGTAAGAGATGAGAGTTTTTAGAACATCAGAAATAAAGTGAAGGGGTTCCACCTAAGCTTCTAGACTAGCTCATGGTTAGCACTGTTAAAGAATGGACCTTGGCACTAACTCAACCCAAAAGCTAGTTCATGAGTCGATGAATGCCCAAGACAATATAAGGAGACAACAACCCATTTCTTCCACCGATGTGGGACACTTAACAAGCACCACTGGTTGATTTCACCACCAGTGATGCCATAGTGTACGAAGAGCCACATAAGTATTAGACAGGCACTTAGCAATGCTTTTCTTCTTTAAACCTATCATACTTATCTTTCTGTACTTCCCAATCAATAAGAAATTACTACTGGTCAATAATCAAATCTAAGAATCATTGACAGCTAGCCATCACAAACTCTGCATCAGATAAACGATCAATTTCTTTAACCAAGGAGGATAAAATTAGAAACCTTCTTAAGTGTCCTGCAAATTTCAGCGAAATCACCAGGTGCGATTTTCTTTGTAGATGCAAGCTTCGTTAGCTCTGCAACAGCCTCTTTACGCTCTGACCACTTGGTTGCTTTCTACACAAAATCAATTGAAAAACAAATCAATGAATGAATATGTGTGTCACTCGTAAAGAAATTTGTCACATCAGTAAAAGGATGCCTCACAGAACTTTAAACATATAAAAACCCTAACAGTTTAATGCAATAAAATAAACAGGAAGCCTAAAAGAATAAGAGACAACACTCACCACTCCTTCCCAAAATCCTGTCTTCTCCAGAGGGGTCAAAATGTCAACAGGATCCACAAGGTCATACTCATCTATCTCCTGTGGAACTGAAAGAAGAGGGTGTGTCAAGTGGGATAATTCAAACTGCAATGAAAATTTTCACATTGAGAAAAATTCCAAACACTAAATTAGTGCAATTAGCTGCAATTTTCCCTGGTTTTGATTAAATTATATGCACTTCCTTACCAAATGACAATAGTATGAGCAAAACAGCAACTAAGCCAAACAAAATAGTGATATGGATTGCTTTAAAGAAGAGCCGGATTATTGGGGAGAAGACAAATCATCAACTGTTGCATTGTGACTTATGTTTTTCTATAATATATATTTTTAGGTGATTTCTCCCTAGTTGCCTAAGATTTATGGGCAAAGTTACAACTTAAACAGTATTTGTGTTGGTGAATAGTCATTTCAGGATCACCAAGATGGTATGGTATAATATTTACAAGGGTATTGCTTGGAAATACATTAGGCGCCTCCCAAAAATCTACTCAACTGTCTACACAATTTGGAAAGAAATAACGAGAACTTTTGACTCCCAAAATTTGATTCCCTGCCCCATCAAAAGTTCTCTTATGTCCTCCCCTCCATAGAACCAAAATTATAAAAAGGACTGTCCCCCATAACTATTCATGCAACTAGTGGCATGTCACAGACATGACCATTCATTCTCAATGTTCACAATTCATGTATCTTTTTCCCAACCAAAAAAAAAATTGCCATCATTGTAGGTGACGCAAAGTCAAGTAGGAGATTGCAGAAGATCTGCAGCAAAAGTAAGGGCATCTTAGAGAAGAATACCAATCTATTTGTCTTATTTTGGCATGAAAGAAATATGAGAACATTCCAGAATACTGAGTGTGATTATTAACAAGATCTTTTTTTCAAATGTAAATCGAGAATTCCCCTTTGTGTAGAGAGCTGCACTGACTCTTGGGGTATTGTGGTTGAGCCACATACCCCAATTATAAATATTTTTTACTAGTTTGGTGTGCTAGAAGACTTTTGACTTATCTAGAAAATATTGATTCAAATGGATAAGGAATCTTGAGTTAAGTTACATACCGTCTGCAGCAGATTCGTCAGAAGGGCCAGAGGCAACTGCCTCAGAAACTGCTTCCTGTTCTGGCTCTTTGTCCTGCTCAGATCTGATAATAAATAAAAATAAAAGTTTAAAACAATGTTGCTAATCATCTCCACCAGAAAAATGTTGCTAATCATAGTGATGTTAATCAGTTATGCATAAATGGAATGGTCCTGACTGAAAATCATTAGGTAATCTCACATGGCAGCCCAGATCTATAGAATGAAAAATATTCAATCAGCATCAAACCTTTTTTATCAGGGTTTTTTATCAGGTCAATCTAACATCAAACCTAACACGGCAAAAAAATCAGCATGTTGAACGAGAATGTTTATGAACAGGTACATGTTTAACTAGATTAAAATTAAACTTAGAGGAGACTGCCAAGTCTGGTTACATTCTGACAAAAACGTTTACATTCTTCCATCAATAAAGATTGTATATTGCACTAGTCAATACTGCATGTGTCCTTTCACAATCCACAAAATACACAAGTACAAAAAATGTTGTACAAGCGAGCAGCAAGTAAGACAAGCTGGATACAGCAATGGATAGTTACTGTGAGTACAGTATTACCAATTTCTAGTAGCACTAAATAACATCGTGACAGACAGCAAAAGTGAAGCAAAGATAAGATATACACATTTTTACAATTCCAAAAGCAGGGTGCTAATAACATTTAAATGGAAAACAAAACCTTCTTAAAACCCTAGTTAAGGAATTTGGAATCTGCAGTTATCCAACTAATCCTCAAAGATAGCAAAGACTAAATTTCTTCAACCTTCTATTATATCCATCTGCAATGTCTTCCCAACCTTCATCGTGACCATCACAAATTCTCAAATAATACATACTTTGTAGTAGCCACTATTCAGGCCTCATTCAAAGAAGAATATATCAATTTCAATTTTCGCAACGTCAACTTCCAATGCAGCTTGCAATCAGACACCACAGAAAAAAGAATCCCCAGAGACATCAAGCTCCGACTAAAGACAACAAATATCAGACTGAAATAAACAACCATCAAACTATAATAGGTCACAAAGAATCACCCCCAATGTGCCTCCAACTTTACAGAAAACAGCCAGCAAAAAAAAAGTCTAATTAAAGTATTGACAAATTTAAGTTATTGAGAATCCATCAGTTATTTAGTAAATTCTTGTACAGGAGCAAACCCCTTCGTTTGCTGTAATTTTTTCCTTGCATCTTCTTGATGCCTTCTAATGAAATTTCCTTACTTCATCATAAAAAATAAAAATAAAAATGTTGAAGAGAGATCAACATGGATATCCACCTATTGAATTTTGGAATCTGGTAATTTATTTTGAAGCATTTGTTACTGACTGATTGTAACGCATGCAATTTTATAGACAATACAATGAGAGCTTATAAAACTTAAGTTCTACTTTTGTGCTCATGATTAGAGCTTTCATGGCTTCTTTTCTTTTTTGATAAAGTTGACATTTTATAGACAGCAATACACCAAAGGTGTATTCAGTAGTAATTACATCAGAAGCTTTCATGGCTTTTTGTTCTTGTTGCATTAAGCAGCGCTGCTAAAGGGGGTCACTGCTACATAGTTCAAGGTGGGACACTTTCTTCCAAACCACCTACTATTGTTCTAAGATCCTGAGCTAGTAGCTCCTTCAAGGTTGTTAAAGAAATGAATTTTGGGACTAACTCAATCCCAAAAGCTAGCTCAATAGGTGAGGATTTCCCAAGACCATATAAAGGAGTCAAATTTCCTCATCACACGGTTCCCACCTGATGTGGAACTCAATAAAGACCTTTATAGTTATGAATCATATAGTCAAGTGCAATCGATCTCTTTATCAAGTGCCTATCACCTAATTGATTATATGTGTCTTCAGGAAAAGATAATCAATCGAATGAGAGCTAATGTACCTTAAGTATTAATTGTTTGTGGCTCTTGGGGGTTCCTCGTCCTAGATAATTCAAGATAGGATTCCTAAATGGTCTCTTCCAATTCACTTGTCAAACATGCAACACGAATTAACCTGCTAATTCAACTTTTGATGCAACAAGCAATGACAACACAAATATAGCCCAGAGTCATCAAGATCCCTATAGACACAATAAATATCACGCGGCAATAAACGTCCATCAAACTAAAATAATTCACAGAGTAACACCCTTTTCTGTCTCAAACTTATGGCTAACAACCAGCAAAATAAAGCTGAATTATAATATTGACAAATTAAAGCTTTTGATCAGCTATGCAGTAATTTCTACACCAATATCAAAGAAAGATCATCATGATATCCACCCATCGACTGTTGGAATCAGGTAATCTATTTTCAAGTGTTTGCCCGTAACTATGTTTTTACATAACTGCATTGTTTTTTAACAAAAAAAGAGAGCTATCTTAAATTCTATTTTTTTGCTCTTAATTGAGCTTTCACAGCTTTCTTTCTAGTTATTGCATTATGAAGCCCCATTCTACGGAATCATTCCTAGATAATTCAAGGTGTAATTCCAAAACAGTTTCTTCCAATTCACTTGCTACGTAAAAGCGCTGAGGAGACTTGAGCAAGCTGCTTCTTCATGGTCTTGATCTTTAATGAATCATATAGTTAGATGCAATCACTCTCTCTTTATCAAGTGCCACTCACCTAATTAATTTACCATTGTCTTAGAAAATTGTAGCTCATTAGGACGAGAATGTGTATCTTAAGTTCTATTTCAGTGCTCTTAATGAGCTTACACAGTTTTTCGTGTAGCTGTGTCATGCAGGCCTACTATAGGGGATCATTCTAGATAATTCGAGGTGGAATTCCTAGCCCGTCTTTCTTCCACCTGCTATGGTAAAAGAACCTACATGGAGGACTTGAGCAAAAAGACCCTTCAAGCTAATTATATTTTTGAATCATATAGGTGAGGTGCAATCTGTCTCTTTATCAAGCACCTGTGACCTAAATGATTGACCTTTGTCCTCAACAAGATGACCAAGCCAAGAATCCATCCCCACACAATCAAAGACATGAATCAGAAGAACCATGACTTCAGCACAAATAATTCACCTTTCTGGCTAAAATTTGGATAAACTGTTATGGAATGAGAAAAAAAGAAAAAAAAAGAAAATTTGTCGGATTGGAGAAAATACCTTATTTTGCGTGTTGGCTTAGCAGTCCCCGAAACATTGACAAGCTCAGCTTCCAATTCTTTTTTCTTAAGAAGAAAAAAGAAAAAGAAAGGTAAGGTGAAGACTCATCCAAAACACACCATAAAAACATCAGAAGTTTCCTAGGTAGCAGTATACCATTGTATCACGCATTTTCTCAAACAATATAGATTTCACAGGATCTTTTCCAATCCAGCGGCAGAGCTCCAGTGTCAGCCCCTTAGATGAAGCACGAACATTCTGATCTTGATGGTCAAACAGTTCAGGGAGCATCTTCAAGATTCTTTTTGGTGGAACAACCTTTGTCCCAAATTCACTATTCATATTGGTAAAGTGTCATAATCCAATTAGGAACTAAGCAGACTAATCTAAAATTTGAACACAGATCTTCACAAACCTCAAAGCCTGAAACATGACATCAATCGCAGGAACCACAGCTTTGGCAACTTTATTTTTAATTGCTTTCTCCATAGCATCCTAAACCACAAAACTATATTGGTGAGAAAGGCAACTAATAAAATGTATAGCAGGGGGCACCCTTGAACAAAAATCAAGAAATGCACAAAAAGAATGCAAAATATAATTATTATTTAAGTGGAGAGAAGATAAACTTATTATAAAGCATCTGACTCAAAGACTGTTCAATCATCAGAAGAAAATTGTTCCAAAACAATATCTTGTCATTAGCTAAGAGAAGATTATCACTTAAAAGCTACAACTTCTGAGAACTTTCTAAACTAAAACATTTGGAACAACAGAATAAACACAACTACAACTTTAAACAGTTTGTTTGATGCTTAATGGACTAATTTAGTTCTCAAAAATATAACATACCCAGTGTAATCCCACAAGTGAAATTTGAGAGGGTAAATATACGCAAACCTTACCCCTACCTTTGCGGGGTAGAGAGGTTGTTCATGATAGACCTTGGAATGGACTAATAAGATCACCCACAAAGAGACAGTACTAATAATATCTGTTAAAGCAATTATTAGTTTCCCAAGCATCATAATGGAATCATTACAAGGTCACCATTGCAATTGGTTCTCCAAAGTAACTCTTTCACATGTTATATGAGAAGTTATCAACTTATCTTTCCATCTGAAGTAATTATTGTGACCTCCTTCAGCACTTTCATCTGACATATATTACTCTATAATCCCCAATTTGTTTGGATGAAGATTCCAAAACCCCCAAATAAAATGGCGAGTTTCGAATCGCATGGTTACTGATGAGAATTAGTAAAAGGCGGTGCTTATCAGAAGCGAAAACTGCAAAAAAGCTCTAAGGTCTTTCAGGCTTAAAGCGCAAACACAAATGAAGTGTGGGCTCTAATGAAAAACAGCGAAAATGGAGAAAACATATAAATATGTATGTGTAGTCCAAGATTATTAACCATAAACACGAATAACTAATATGGCAAAAGAAATTTTAAAAAATTATAAAGTGAAATATCAATTGTGTAGTGTCGCATGCTCATGATTGCACTCATTGACAAGAAAGAGTATGTTTTAGAGTTTTGATGACGATATTGAAGGGTGCCCATGAAGTGAGGTGAAGCACTCAACATGTTTGTGTCTAGCTTCGGGGCTTAACCGCGCCTTTGACAACACTGGAAAATAGTGTAGCTTAATATGAGAAAAGAAGAACAAGATGGCTAAAACTTGCTATTGTTTAAAAATTGAGGAGAAAAAATTACATTTTGAAGCGTACACTTAAGGATGTGCAATGTTGTACACTAAGGACGTGCAATGTTTAGTGTAACTAATGCCAACTTCTTTCAAAAAAAAGGTCATCAACTTCGTGTTTTTTTACGAAGGGAGGGGTTATCACTATTTCTTTTATGGGTGAAGCCATGCAACTTCAGAGAAGTGTGTTTCAAGCGCAAAATGATCCAAACTAGAAGCAATCAGTCCTTTGAATCTCAACGTAAGGAGTAGGATAGATATGAACTTTTTTTTGATCAAGGATAGATATGGACATTATTACAAATCAGATGAAATTTGTAATTTTAATTGTGATGTGATGTGATTATTATAGCACTAAATTAATATATGTTTGCCATCTGTTAATTATCTGTAAATTGTACACTCTCTTCGAAAAAATATGCGCTTCAATTTTCATTTTCCGCTTCAAGCACCCGGGACCTTGTTGCTTTATTGGGTTTATTCGCTTTTAATACAATGACTATACATGTTTCAGCATTTCACATCTGAGACTTCTCTTCACACAAAAGAGGAGCACTAATGGAGACTGGCTCCAGTGCTCCACAAAGGTGGGCCCAAGATTTGAACTTCATGGGTACGAGTACGAGATTCTACCATAGCCCATTTGATTTAATAGGTTTGAAATCTATTATTTGAACTTAGCAAATTTTTCGAATGTATAAACAAAGTCTGAAACAAAATTACTGGTCTCAGATGAGCAATAACATCAACACTATATCTGACCCTGATGAGAAGAGAACTAGCGTAACGTGGCACATAGTTTTTATTATAGAAGTAGCCCCAAAAATAGGCTTACATTCATTTAGAACAAAAATGAAAGACGAATACTCACTCTGGAACAATAGGATCAGTGGTAAAATCCCTATTTCTGATAACAAGAAGATCCTCTATATCAAAGCTTAGTTAAGACACCAAAAGGCAAGCTTTAAGTTGATAAACTTATGTATTAATGGTACACCTCATCGCTAAGACAGAAACAGTATAATCTTAGAACATATAAAATAGAGTAGCAATTATGCAATTCCTTGTTTCAAATTAACATGTCTTCTTATTTATTTATCATGAGTCATGACTTTTATTCTAAAGAATTGTTCAATCACGACTTTTTGCCAACAGAATCGCAGAGTTAAAATATGAGTCACTATCCTACGTGATGAATTTGAAGCACGGACACTCCATACAAGTTAAACTTTGGCCTCCAATTCCAAGTGTCCATCTTCTTACCCTCTAAGTGCAACTCTAACGTGTATGATTTAAAAAGAAAGAATATAAATGGATTTTATACAAAATGATAACAATCAACCGTCTTAAGCAAAAAGAGTTCATCTTCTTAGACAAAAAGTCCAAAAGTCTTCCAGTTATACAGTGAGGGTTTCATATATCACCTGGTGATGAAAAGACCAAAAGAACAGCTGTCATCAACCCTATCACCGGTCTTGAAGCAGAAAAGGCACTAAACAACGTATTCAGAGCTAGATTCACTCCCTCGAGAAATATCCTCTAAAAATTAGCAATTATAAATTAACAACTGCATGTGCTCCTACTTGTTGCTTCCATCACTTGGGTATTTCAATGTGATATCCTCAAGTTACTAAATAATATTGTTCGCACCATTTAGGGGAAGACATCAAATTTAAAATATTTCCGTGGAAGCCTTCTAACTGTATTCTTTAACCACCAGATATGCTAGTCATACAAGCTTGAGTCAACACTAATAGCCCTTTAGCAGCTGAATCCATTTTCTACACTTCATTATGATTACACATTTTAGATTTCTAACAACAAATAGCACAAAATACAAATAAAACGCCACTGAAATCTCAGACAAAGAGGTGAATATATTGCCAATAACTTTTCCACTAACTAACGAAAAGGTGAATTCTCTGGCACGAAATGTGACTCAAATAAGTTCCAGTAGCATACAAGACAACAGCATGAATGTTGCATGAAGGAAACAATAACAAAAATTTAAAGAAATATAAGTAGCTTTCTGTAAGAATTTTTAATGGCCAAAAAATTACTTCCATACTGTTTGCTATTTTACTTCAACTCAATAACGCCTAGAAGTGAGCAAAAGAGTGGAAGACCCGAAAAGGTGCTCTATTTAAACAAGAGTAACTACCGAGTACACGGTAAGCATTTGGGAAATAAAGCATTTTGATTTAACACATACCAAAAATGCCTCAACAGCCTCCAACTCTATCCAAAGCAAAAACACCATCTGTGCCTTCTCCACTGTCTTGGGCCTTCCCGTTAAGCATTTAGCCACTATTGCATCACATACTTCTTTCGCATATCTACTCATCATCCAATAAACACATCAAATAAAATTAACCAACGCAACAACAATTAAATAGAATTAAGCTAAAAGTAATTAAATAAAATATGACCTCCCAGCATCAGAATCAGCAGCTTTCAAGTAACAAATCAAAGCATCAAGAGCTTTATCCTGAACGGGCGCATTTGAATCTGCTACAGCCTTCCTAAAAAAAGGACCTGAAAAATTCCAAAAAGAAAAATATTCAAAAATGAAAATCTATCAACAAATACAATCACATTACATACACAAAACATATAGATCGCTATAAATGAGATCGTACGCAATGTAATCCAGATCTAACGGAATCATAACCCTAACTGAAGTAAACACTCACCGAATTCACGTAGGCGCGGGTCCTTGGGATCAGTAATGGAGTCGCAGACGGCGGCAAGGTCAATGTTAGCGTCATTTCGAACCTTCCAGTTCTTATGCGTTAACCGCTCATCCCATGGGAATTTCTTTGCCTCTTTCAACAACTTCTCATCTTCCGACATTATATAACCTATATATGCACAGAAGGTTGGAAATGTATATGAATTTCTCGATGTTTATATACACCGCTCGGAGAAGCACCCGGAGAAAGAGGAAGGGGTCGTTTTGGGATTTATTTCTGCTTCCTTGTTTGTCGTTTTGGTTTCAGCCGAGTGCCGGCGAGTTTGGGAAAATATGGGTTGCAATCGAGTGCGATAATACCTTTTATCTTTCTCGTTTCAAAAAAAACACAGAGTGGGGGTAAGAGAGAAGAGAGAGAAAGAGAGAGCGGAGGGGGCTAATTTATGTTTTACGCTTCAATGGGAAAAAGAACCACCCTCACAGGAAGGAGCGTGAAATAGTTAGTGAGCAATAACATTTCATGTTATATAATAAACTGAATACTGAATTAAAATGCTAATTTTTTTCAAAAAAATAATCTTGATTTTCATTAGGTTTTTGGTACCTATATTGAATTTTGATTATATTTGAATTTATGCTGAAAAATTCACATTGAAAATAAAGTAAAGTTGTTCAAGATCAAATTGAAATTGATAACCCGAACTAAAAATAAGTTATTGATTTAGGTTATTGGTTAAAAGATTTTTCTTTTTTTTGATTATTGGGTCATCGGTTATTAATAATTTAAAGTTTTTTTCTTAACGGGTTAATTGATAACTCAATAGTAAATTAATAAATTATATTTATATCATTCGATATATAAAGTCCTTAATTTGGAAGTTAATTTCATATTTTTATTTTTGGTTGCATCAAACGCTTGGTAATTTTACAATGTGTCAGTGTTCGTTTTTGAGCAAGATGTCAAATCATGTGCATGGTTCATTTGGTTTGTCATCTTGTTTCTAAATGATCTTTGTATTTTTTTCGTGTTTAATCTTAACAGTTAAATCAATAATGAACAATAATTGATAAATCGATAAATAATAAATCAATATCTTAATGATTCTATAACGATTTCGGAAAAATCCAATAATTGTTGCGTGGACCTTATATTTGTACTAAAAATCAAGAATATATATCTTTGTGTGCGAACTTCTATACAAAGAAAAACGGACAATTAAGTGAGATGCGTGTGACTAACAAAGCTGTGATTATTCGATATGTGGGTTTAAAATCTCCTGCATCATTTGTTGCTTCTTTCTTACTTATTATGATCATCATTGTCTTGTCTTAAAATTCAGAACTCATAAATTTTAAATTTTGACTTCATCTTTATCACCCCATTATAAGTATTGTTCGATAAAATTAGCGTTTCAAACAAATTCCCCCAAAGAAATTTTTAATTTTTTTTTTGTTGGAGTTTGTTGAGATACAGTTAAAAAAAACTACTACTATATTTATTTTAATTAAGTAAATGCAATCTAAATCAATTATATTTTTTATTTCAAACTAGTTGAAAAGGTCTGTGATAAAAGAGGTTGTGATATTATTATAATAATTTTTGAGTACTTTTGGTTAAATAAATTAGTGTTGTATCATAGAATAGATTAAATGGATGTGGATAGTCTAAATTAAACAAAATAATATGTACTATTTAATACAATTAGTCAAAGATTTAAAATGAGGTATTTTTAATTCAAATTCAAATGAGTATTATAATAAGAGGCGCGTGGGGGGGATTAAGGTTTGATTTGTTGTGGTTGAGCGGTGTATTTTGAAGGGGGATTGTGGTGGGACCCAATAAAAGAGAAATTTGTAAAAATTTGGAATTCAAATTAAGGAGCAGTTTATTAATCAGGGAAATATTCCAGTGCTAATAAACCTCACTGTACGTAATTTTAATTTTTTTCATCTAATGGATATAAATACTATTGGTGAGTAGGAAATACTTTGTGATTAAGAGGTTAATTATTAATTTGGCAGAAGGCTTAGAATGGCTATTCTTATTTACTTGTTAATTAATTATGGGAAGAGGCAAATATTCCCTGCTACACACCATACGCAAAAGCACCTTGGTCTCTTGTATTGGTTAGCTGAGGAGTCATTTTTTTTCGTCTTTTTTTTCTTTTCATATATTGTTTAATTTCAATTGTACTTTTATATTCCATTCTCTATAGGTAAGTATTTACTTTTAATTATAATTTTTAATCTTCAGATTATGACAACAAGTGTGGCCAAATAGACTTATCTATCTCATGATCTCATTTTGTGGATTCTTTTTGGGTCATTAAAAGCTCTTTTACGCTTTTTAAAAAAAAAACAAAATGAAACAGAAAATCCACAGGAGATCAAGTTTTAAACTTTTATAGAGATTAAAACATTACTATATGATTTTTTTTATCATCTTATATTTTTCTATGAGCAATATATCTCATCCCACCATTAAATTTAGCTAATGTAAATGGTATGTTCATCGTCATTATTCGAGAGCACTGAATTTTTCACAGTCTAACGTTTGATCATAATCGTGAATTAAACTTTAAAAAACACATTTGATCATTAAATTTTGAAATTTTCAGAATTTTTAAAAAATATAAAAAAGTTATTTTCACTCTGAATTACTCACAAAAACAATTAAAATTGTATTCATAATCAAACACAACTGAATCAATTTTCGAATTTCATTCATTACTTTGAAAATAAAAAATGCTTTTTTTCAAATTCACAATGAAACATGACCGACCCATATATAAAATAAAGAGATGAAGAGCATTTTTCTTTGTTTCTTAATTTAGCTTGGCCTAGGCCATAGGGAGGTTGTTGAGTTCTTATTATGCATGTTTGAATTTTAAAAACATTGAACATAACAAGTAATTTAATTTGATTGCAGATTTCAAGCTTGTACTTCAAAAAATGAAGAAAAAATAATAATATCGATTACGACCGCTTATTATATTTATAAATGAAATAAGTATAAGTTATTACACATGAATATTTTTATTTTTTATTTCTTTTATCTAATGGTCCTATCTTGTCAAGTTGGGTATTTTTTGCTCTTGTATTGTCTTTTTTATGCGGGAGTTGATAATACTTTTAATCTTTTATGTGATCCATTACTATAGCAATAAATTTCTGTTAGGTTTAGTAAGATAACCATATTTTAAATCTGTCATATGTAATTTTTGTTTTATAGTATTTATCATTTTTTGGGTAATGAATTATTTCTCCACATAGTGAGAGCTTTTATTGATTGGATGAGTTTATTAGAAATTTCAATTTGTTAGAAATTTTAAAACATGGAAATATCTCCCTAAAGTCTTGGTTGTATTATAAACTAATTAACTTGATAATTTTATAAAGGAAGAAGAGCAAGAGAATATAAAGAAAGTATTAATATAGAGAGAGTAGTAGAAATTTTCTTCTTTTGTGTGTTTTTACATTGAAGAGTAAGGCTATATTTATAGTCATATATACAAGTGGAGGAAAATATTAGTGGGCAATTTACCCACTTAAAAAGTAAATGGACCATCCACCATTGTGAAGTGGACAGCCAATTTACTTGGTTGATAACACTCCTCCTTGGATGTCCACGTGAAATGTGTCTCATTAAAACTTTACAAAAAAGAAATAATATACATTGTTATTCTGAACATCCATAGATGTTGTGCCTCATTAAAACCTTACTAGAAAAACTCAATGGAAAAAACTCTAGTGAAGGAAAAAGAGTACACGCATCTTGTAATTCGCCTTGAGTGCTACCTCATTAAAAACCTTGTCAGGAAAACCCGACGGGATAAAACCTTGGCTAAGGAAAAAAGAGTACAGCGCGTATTTTGCTCCCCCTGATGAAAACATCACTTAACATCTCGAAGACGCATTTCAATTTTGTATCTCATTTTCTCAAAGGTTGAAGTTGACAATGCCTTGGTAAACATATCTGTTAAATTGTCACTTGAACGAATTTGTTGGACATCTATTTCACCCTTCTTTTGAAGATCATGAGTGAAAAAGAATTTTGGTGAAATATGTTTTGTTCTGTCTCCTTTGATGTATCCTCCCTTCAGTTGAGCTATACATGTAACATTGTCTTCATACAATATTGTTGAAGCATTTTTTATCAAAGAAAGGCCACATGTTTTTTGAATGTGTTGAGTTATTAATCTTAACCAAACACATTCTCGACTTGCTTCATGAATGGCTATTATCTCTGCATGATTTGAGGATGTGGCAACCATAGTTTGCTTTGTTAAACGTCATGATATAGTTGTACCACCACATATAAATAAATAGCATGTCTGTGATCGATCTTTATGGGAATCAGATAAATATCCCGCATCTGCGTAATCGATCAATTATGACGTGGAATTATTTGAGTAAAACAATCTTATATCAATGGTACCTCGAAGGTATCTGAATATATGCTTAATTCCATTCCAGTGTCTTTGTGTTGGGGAAGAACTAAATCTTGCTAACAAGTTTACTGAGAAAGCTATATCTGGTCTAGAATTATTGGCAAGATAAATTAATGCGTCACTTGCACTAAGGTATGGTATTTCAGCCCCAACAAGCTTTTCATCATTTTCATGAGGTCGAAATAGATCTTTATTAATATCAAGAGATCTCACAATCATTGGGGTACTCAATGGATGTGTTTTATCCATATAAAACCTCTTTAAAATATTTTTAGTATATGCTGATTGATGGACAAATATCTCATTTGTAAAATGTTCAATTTGTAGATCAAGATAAAATTTTGTCTTTCCAAGGTCTTTCATTTCAAACTCCTTTTTCAGATATTTTACTGCCTTTGAAAGTTCTTTTGGAATTCTAATAATATTCAAATCATCAACATATACTGCTATCATGACAAATTCAGATCCAGACCTTCTCATAAAGGCACAAGGGCAAATTGAATCATTTGTATATCCTTCTTTTAACAAATATTCGCTAAGACGGTTGTACCACATTCGCCCTGATTATTTCAACCGGTACAAGGATTTCTGAAGCTTTATTGAGCAATTGTCTCGAGAATCCTTGTATGCTTCAGGCACTTTGAACCCTTCGAGAATTTTTATAAAAATGTCATGGTCCAATGAGCCATATAAATAGGCAGTGACCACGTCCATTAAGTGTATTTCAAGTTTTTTCATGAACTGTCAAATTCATTAGATAGCTGAAGGTAATTGCATCCACCACAGGAGAATATGTTTTCATATAGTCAATGCCAGGACTTTGCGAAAAATCTTGGGTTACAAGTCGTGTTTTATATCTTACGACTTAACCCTTTTCATTTCGTTTACGCACAAAAACCCATTTGTACCCTACTGGCTTGACACCTTCAGGTGTTTGGATTATTGATCCGAAAACTTTACGTTTTTCAAGTGAAGTTAACTCTGCTTGAATTGCATCCTTCCATCTTGGCCAATCATTTCTCTGTCTGCATTCATCGATAGATTTTGATTCAAGATCCTTATCTTGTTGCATTATTTCAATGGCAACATTATAAGTAAAAATATTATCGACCACAATATCATTTCGGTTCCACCATTTTTCTGTCGAGACATAACTTATTGAGATTTCTTCATTCTCATTATTTTCAAGTACTTGGGCCTCCTTGGTGGTATCACCATTTGTTGTGTCTCTGCGCTCTTCTTGAGCATCTTCCTCCAAATTATAATCATCTTGATCATTTATTCCTTTCCTTTTTCGAGGTTTTTATCTTTGGAACCAATTAGTCTTCCACGTTTCAAGCGTGGGCTAGACTCATTTGCCTGAACAAGTTGTTTTACCGGGACATCAACTCAAACTTGAGCATTAACAGCTGGAATATGCGATTTAGTAACCCGTGGAAGGTTAGTAAATGCATCTGTCAGTTGATTTGCAATATTCTGCAAATAAATCATCTTTTGAACTTCTTACTCACACTGATTTGTTCGAGGATCTAAAAGAGATAGCGACAATGAATTCCAATCTATCTCAGAATCTAAATGAGATAGTGACAATGAATTTCAATCTATCTCATTTTTCAGCTGCTTATGTTCTCCCCCTAATGTTGGGTATACTGATTCATCAAAATGACAATCAGCAAATCTTATCGTAAATAAATTTCCAGTCATAGGTTCTAAATATTTTATAATAGATGGAGATTCATACCCAACATATATTCCCAATTTTATTTTGGGACCCATCTTTGTGAGATGCGATGGAGCAATTGGGACATATACCACACATCCAAATATTCTAAGATGGGATATATTTGGATCTCTTCCAAACGTCAACTGTAATGGAAAAAATTCATAATAATTTGTTGGTCTTATGCGCACAAGTGCTGCTACATGCAAAATAGCATGCCCCCATACTGAAATAGGAAGTTTTGTCCTCATTAGCAATGGTCTAGCTATCAATTGGAGGCTTTTAATCAATGATTCTGCTAGACCATTTTGAGTAAGGATATGAGCGACCGGATGCTCAACTTTTATTCCAACCGACATATAATAATCATTAATGATTGAGATGTAAATTCACCAGCATTATTAAGACGAATTGTCTTTATTGCATAATCTGGAAATTGTGCTCTTAACCTTATAATTTGAGCTAACAATCTCGCAAAAGCCATGTTGCGAGTTGATAATAAGCACACATGTGACTATCTTGTAGATGCATCTATCAAGACCATATAATATTTAAATGGTCCACATGAAAGGTGAATTGACCCACATATATCACCCTGTATACATCTAGAAACGCAGGGGATTCAATCCCAACCTTAGTTGCTGATGGTTTGATAATCAATTTTTCTTGGGAACAAGCAACACAAGAGAATTCCTTAGATTGAAGAATTTTCTGATTCTTCAAAGTGTGTCCATGTGAATTCTCAATAATTCTGCGCATCATATTATAATCGGGATGGCCCAAACGGTCATGCCAAATGGTAAAATCATTAGAATCAGCAAACCTTTTGTTTACAATGACATGTGGTTCAACAGTACCAATATTTGTATGGTACAACCCAGAAGAAAGTGCAGGTAATTTTTCGTGCACAATTTTCTTCTCCATATTTATTATAGTAATATAAAGATATTCAACCTTTTTTTCATTTGCAGTCTGAATATGGTAGCCATTTTGGCGAATAATCTTGAAACTTAACAAGTTTCTTTGAGACTTACTACAATAAAATGCATTATCAATTACCAATATCATTCCTCCAGGTAGTAATAAGGCCACTTTTCCAGAGCCTTCAATCAATTTCGTACTATCAGATATTGTATTGACATAGGCCTTTTTCATAATCAAATGACAGAAATATTTCTTTTTTTTAATATCGTATGAGTTGTGGCACTATTCAAAAGGCGCATATCTCCATTATTCATCTTGAATCCAATTGAAGTCTGAGAAATTTATTTATCTTCATAAAATAAAAATGCATTATAAAAAATAAAATAAGTAACAATATTGCTAGAAAAACATAAGTACCCTCTTTTTCTTAAAAGTTAAATTATGATAATTTAGAATTTAAAAAATTATATGATTCAATTATGATGAATGTTACAATAATTTAGTTTATGGAATTATATTGTAATGAATTTGAAACACATAAAAATGGTTGATAATATGAACCTAACGTACCAAATTATTAGAATAAGAATTAACAAACTGAGGTGTGACACGTTAATAATAAACATAATTTTATATTAATAATTTACTAGTGGATTAGTTTAATGAACTTAGAATTCAAAATGTTTATGGCAAGATATACATATTAACCTTAAATAAATATTAAACATAAGTATTAAAAACAAATATAAAATAAATAAAATTATAAAATATTAATATAATATTATTCATCATGTAAAGCTAATTTGTTTATTGACAAAAATAATACAATCATTATATAATATTAATGTCTAAAACATTAATAAGAATAAATAATTAGTATAATGATATTAAATAAAGCGAATATTATTTTTAGTAACAGTCTGATATTAAGATTAAATAATAGCATACCAATTGTAATTAATTACAACATTGTAAAATAGCATAATGTAATAAACAATATACAATTATCATAAAAATGTGGCCCTAATTTTTTTTTTTCAAATACATAAACGTAAAAATACGATAATTCAAAGTACATAAAAATGACAACATATTGAAAAACATGAAATTAAACATCAATTAAGATCCTTAAAAAAAAATTCAAACTCCAAATGAGTAATATCATTGAGGTCATTAAAATCATCATTCCTCAAAGCCAGATTTGCTTTAATATTATAATTATGCAAAGGCCTTGCCTCAACATTATTTTTGAACGCCAAGTATGACTCTATCCGAGCATTTGAAGAAGAGGCACCACCTCTATTTGCCTTTCTTTTGAAAGAATTTTGATAATGTCTTACAAAATGCTCAAGCGTTCGACATTCATTTTTTCAGTGGCCTTTCATGCCACAACGATGACAGTTATTTTTTGAATGGTCATTTTGAGAACTGATATTGTTCTCCCTTTTATGTTGACCACCACCACGACGATTATTATATCGTCTTCTGGCATTGTCACGTCCACGCACATTATTGTGGCCATGATTTTTATTTTGTCTTCTTTCAAGTCGACCATGTGCTTTTACCATATTTGCCTCCGGTAACAAAGCAGTTATAGTGGGATGGGCTTCATGATTTTTCATTAAAAGGGCATTATGTTGCTGAGCCACCACAAGGCATGAGATCAATTCAGGGTATTTTTAAAAACCCTTTTCAAGGTATTGTTGTTGTAATATTACATTAGAGACATGAAAAATAGTTAGTGTCTTTTCTAACATGTCCTCATCATTTATAGTTTTCCCACAGAATTTTAATTGGGAAGTTATTCTAAATACAACAGAATTATATTCAATTACAGTTTTAAAATCTTGAAACCGTAAGTGCATCCACTCATAACGAGCCCTTGACAATATCTTTGCCCTGAGGTGGTCATACCCCCCTTTTAAGTCTTTTCACAATTCAAGTGGATCTTTCACTGTCAAGTATTCCATTTTCAGGCTTTCATCTAGATGATGACGAAGGAAAATCATAATCTTTGCTTTATCCTGACTTGATGTTGTATTTTCTTCAATTATAGCATCACCAAGATCCTTAGCGGTAAGGTGGATTTCAGCATCAAGTACCCATGACAAATAATTTTTGCCAAAAATATCAAGTGCCACAAATTCCAATTTTGATAAGTTTGACATGATGAAAATTAATTTGAAAGTAACAAAGACAACTTAAAAATTAAATTTCTTTAGTAGATATACCTGCTATAAAAGTTAATTTTCTAAAAAATTAGAGTTTCGTGCTGATAACGTATTATAAACTAACTAATTTGACAATTTTATAAAGGAAGAAGAGCAAGAGAATATAAAGAAGGCTATATTTATAGCCATATATACAAGTGAAGGGAAATATTAGTGGGCAATTTACCCACTTAAAAAATAAATAGACTATCCACCATTGTGAAGTGGACAACCAATTTACTTGGTTGATAACAGATTGTGAATTGTGACGTTTAATGTGTTTTTTATTTCTACAAATTAATTTTAAAATAAAAGCAAAATTGTCATATAATTCATTATCATTACACTCACGATAACACAATTTGTCATTTGTTTGTGTGACTTTGTTAGTGCAATCTTTAGCCAAGCACTAACATCACACATTAGCAACAACAACAAAAATAAAAGTGTGTTACAAAATGATTCTATATGAAATTTAACTATTCCCCCCCCCCCCCCATTTAAATCTTAAATGCAAAATATTTTTTGTTAATAACTCCTTTGCTACTCTAATATTGGGGCATAACTTGTTCCAGTTAATAAGTTCAGTTGAAATCATTATTTTTGGTTCCTTTCCTTTGAAAGTAAAGTTTAGAGGTTTGTCTATGCAAATAGGTTGTTTTTTTTTCTGAAAAACATATTCAATTTTTTTTCATGTTTAGCTGGTTTAAGTGTTTTTAAAAATATTTTTTAAGTTAGTTTATTTTCTTCAAATTTAAGAAAAATGACTTACCGCTCAAAAGTAGGATAACTCAACTTTCCACCTTAATATTAAGACTCAGGTATCTATTTTCGATATTAATCCGAGATCTGACTCCTGATGCTTAAATCGAAACCCGACTTCCGAGCTCAATTCGAGATCCAACTCCCGAATCCCGAACATATCGTTTCCTTTGTTTTATTAAAAATCATGTGCATATCTAAAACCACAAATGATAAAAGTAGTGAACATCCTAGATGTTATTAATTAACAACAATTAAAAGCAAAGAAACATAGGATAATTCTCTGTGCAAGTTCCACATAAAACTTGTAGAGACTATTTTTATGAGTTCATTTTCCTAATAAAATTGCATTTTTTACAAATATAGTATCTAAATCAATTTATACATATGTGAGTAATTCTACGAAATATCTGCTATCGTCACATCATCAAGGCTCAAACTTACTTTCTGATAAAGAAGAATTAAATGTGTCTTATATCATCAAAAACAAAAGAGAGGCTAAAGAGATAAACAAGCAAGACAACCAAGATGGGCCTTATTGGTCTATACCACGCGTCACGATTAGAAAAAGTAGTTTATAAGTCTAAGGATTGCTGGTTTAGCCCAACATAAAACATACCAGATTTGTTTTCATTACACGCACAAACTATTCCACCATGTAATGTTTGCTAATTTGATTATTCTGAATTACTACATAGTTGGAAATTAACTGTGTTAAAGGTTTTTTTTTTCCTATGTTTTTCGGGATGGGGGAGATGAGATTTTTGAAGGAAAAAAAGTTTGAGAAATTAATATAAATAGCCGTCTATAAATATAGTAGTCAATAAATATATATTTTATGTATATTAATATACAATATACAAGTCAAATATGTAACTCGCCCCTCCCCTCCACTCCACCCCACCCTTTTCTGAAAAATAGATACGTCTGAGAGTCAAACTTTAAATCTATCAGATACAAAATTATAACTCTACCGAAGAGCTATAACTCAACTCTAAGTCAGAGATGTTTAAATTTGAGATATAAAAAATTCAAGGTCTCACATGTGTTAAATATATCAAATACAAGATGATAGCTCAATGGATTCGATTGAAACAAATACGTGTTTTTTTTGGGGGGTTAAATTTTGGTACTTTATTGATGAAGTAATAAGTATAAAACACCACATCGGGCAAAACCCATTTCTTACATGACCCAATCGACTAGAATATATGCTTTCAATTCGAACCAAGTACACGTATACGGGAAAAAATATACACAACCAATGACAAAATATTTTGAACTCAAATTTATAGTGTAATGTAATATTCCGTTAGGATGATAGAAAAAAGCAATGAATGATTTTTTTGTGCCTTTGGAGTAGTACGGAGAAAGTAGTAGTATCGAGGTCCAATTCATAATTTGTTATTGTGACTGAGAGTCCAATATAATTAGGTGATTTGCACGAATAGCATCTTAGGGTGCTTCTTGTTAAAAAAAATAAGTTGCAAGTATAATCTTTTCATTAAAATTAGGAACAAAATAAGTCATCAAGATATCATATTTGTTATTGGGAAAGACTCACAACATGTAAAGATGATCTATTAAAAAAATAATCTTTTTGAAAAAAAATCTTGATGAGTTGTCAGAAATTCTTCTATGATTTTAGGGAAGATTTTTCGAAACATGTTATGGTGATTGTTGGAATCTTGGCCATAAATGTCGATGGTGAATATTTCGTTCATCATTTGTGACTGAAATTTTGGACATCAATTAAGAGTTGTGCCAAAATCTCTTGACGATCATCATAACATGTAGTCTGGAATTTATAACTAACACATTTTTATTTTAAAGTCAATCCAAATTACATTAACCCTGAATAACTTCAAATTTAATATAGCCTTTTAATATTAATCCCAACAAATAATTTTAATACAACCTTCTAATATTAATCTCAATAATTAATTTTAATACAACCTTCTAATATTAATCCCAACAATTAATTTTCAATCATTAAAACAATACTAAACATTCACAAAATAATAAACCTACATTCTCTTCTTCAACAAATTAATTTTTTAAGCACAAAAAGTTCAACAATGGTGTTCCTCAATTTTTTACAGCCAAATCAATTCGAATCATCAAAGATATACAATATAAACCTAATGGAACATTATCCTCACAATTACAATCACAAATAAACAATGAGAAGAAGGGGAGAAGCAGCCATTTCCTGGTGTAAGTACCTTATTTTTAGTCGTATCTTAGTTTTACACAATTTTAATGTTGTTTGAATATTTTTTTAGGCTTAATATTTTAAATGCTATATCATTTTAAAATAAGTTTTACTTTATTTTTTTTATGAAAATCAAATCCCATTTTAGTTATAAGCAGAGTCTTCACGGGTCGGTTATTGGTGAAAAACAAAATCAAATCAATTTAATCAGTTTTAAAATTATTAAAATCAAACCAAATCAAATTAAATATACATCCATCATTTTGGTTGTTATCGGTTTCGATTTGGTTTGATTCGGTTATTCGGTTATTAATCATACACGAAAATAAAAGAACTGATTTATTCAAAAGAGAAAAAAAAGACCATAATTCATTCCAAAAAAATGGTCTTCGTGCCATTTTGGTTCTTATAATTCTTATACTAGAATGTTAATTGTGTTTAACTTTCTGCTTATATTGTCAGTTAAGTCAATGTACTAAATAATATAAACTTACCGAATAATGCATAAGCTAATGATATGGTTGTACAAATAAAAGACACATCATACCTTACTATTTTAAATTAACGTGTTGCATTTTTTATATAAAAAAGTGTTTATAAGAAATAATATATTATGTATATATAATTATAAAAAATTTGTATATAATTTGTCAGTTTGGTTCGGTTCTTTCTTCAATTTTTTTGAACAAAACTAAAACCAAACCAAATATTATTTGTTTTTAAAAATGTAAAATCAAACCAAATCAAATAAAAAAATGATTTATTTAATCGGTTTAATTTGATTTTTCAATTTGAATCGATTTTTACCCAAACCATCCTAGTTATAAGTTTGGCAAGAATCTTAATCTCTTAAACTTTTGTTAACAAGATAATAAATTTAAATGGGTGTGTTTCCTAAGAATACCCGGCATAAATTCGTGAATATAATTGCAGACAGCTTTGCTAAGGATTGATTTATGCAAATGTCCCCTTGAATAGGCTATTATTTAAATTTAGTCCATGTTTTCTGTATTATGGGGAATAGATTATTTTGCTGAACGATCACCATAACATACATGTTATGAGTGTTGTCCAATAACAAATATGAAATTATGATAACTTGTCAGGATTTGGTCCCTAATTTTAATGAAAAATATTATTTTTTGCCACCTTTTTTTTAACAAGGTCAAAATTTAAATAATACTGCAAATCACTTAATTATATGGATTTCTCCTAAGATTTTCAATTTGATCAAAAAGAATTTTTAGATCATGATCTAAATTAAAATTAAATAAATAACGAGAGACATACGAATAGAATCATGTTACATCAATTTAAGTTTGCTTGATTTACTCAGTTGAATCCTTATAATGCAAATGTATTCCCTGGTTGATCAATTACTATGTTTGTTTATGTAGTTCTAGAGTTCATTAGAAGTAATCTCATTTTTAACATCAAGTTCGAATAAAGATTAAAAAGTTTGAGTGATTAATTCGACAAAACAATTCAATAGATAAAGTTTTTTCTCCAATAAGATGACTTTTTAAAATAAGTTAGATTTTCAAAGTTCGACAAAACAAGATTCTAGCTCTCATTATTTTTTGGACAAGAAGGAAGTACCATTAATATTCGAATTCTAAGGATTCATTTTGAATTAGTAATGATTTTATTTTTTGAGAAGGTTGGTTTGGTAATGATTTTATTCCTGCATAATCTTCAAGCTGTATAAAACATATATATTCCTAGAACTTCAAAGACGTTGGAAACGGTTGGAAACTATTGAAAAATCACCAAATCTCTTGACACGGTATTATTCTTAAGAATATTTCACTCGTTGTAGATGTATCCCTCAGAATTCAACAAGTTCTTCTAGTATAAAATTAGGAGTCAGAAATTAAACAAAGATAAATAACTCAATACTAAAGAGAATAAGAAGATTTTTTTGATTGTTTTTTTAATCACAGTTCCTTTGTAAATGAGAAACTTGCAATTTGTAGATATTGTCCGATGGACAAATTACTTAGGCCTGTTTGGAAAGCCACTCTGATAATTGAATTTGGTATAATTAGGTATAATTAACTATCTGACATGTTTGGTTGGTCATGTAATTACATTACCAACAGGTAATTGGGTGTAATTGGCAGTGGATAATTACACTCTCCAATTCTCAGGGGGAGGTTGTGAATTGGTGTAATTACAAGCTGATTACTTTTTTACTTTTATTTCTATTTTTATTTTTATTACTATTTGAAATTCTTATTATTTTTATTATTCTAATATTTTCTAAAAATATATATTTTATTTTTTATTATTTATATTTCATTTCGTTCTCATTCTCAACTTTTATTTCATGTAATTCCATGCAATTTTTCGTATTACCCTTTTTTTAATTCTATGTTTATTTTTTTCATTAGCATAATTTTGTTAGTGTTCTAATTTTTAAATTAAAGTAGAAGTCATTGTTGAATAAAGTTATAGACTTAGAGTTTTCTTTTCTTTTAAATCATACTTATGTACGTTATGTTGAAATTTGACATAAGAGTAGTATTACATTAAAAAAATTATTTTAAATTTAGAACTTATGTTATATTTTCAGTTTCATTTATTTTAGTAGTATTGACTTGATAGTCATTTATTTTTTAGTTAGATTTGATAGATTATCTTTTTGTCAAATGTTTTAATAATTTTATGACTTATATTTAATTATAATATTAATATTTTTTGTCAAACATGCATTTCATGATGCTCAAAAAAATTATGTATTTTTAGTTTTTATGATTAATTTAATAAAAATATACTAATTTAAAAAATATAAATAAATTGTTTTTTATAATATTAGTAATAACGTATGCTTATTAATTAATATATTTTCAAAAGACAATATATATCTTAAATATTTAATTTAATTTCATTTAAAAAAGCCTTTATTTGTCTAATATGAATTTAAGTTTAGATAATTAACTTTTATTTGTGTAACCAAACAGTACACTTGTAATTACGTTATAATTACATGGTAATAAACAAATAAATCATCGTAATTACTAGATTGTATAAGTACTATGCTGTTAATTACTATCATAGTGATTACACCAAGGTAACTTTCTAAACAGATCTTTAATGTCAATATTGATAAACGACTAAAGATAATCTAAGATGAATATCAATTTGCTGCATTTGGTCAAATTGAATGAGATATAATATTGGAATAATAAAAAATTGAATGAGAAATAATGGTTCATTGAAGGAGGGAATATATTTGTAATGATAATGACTAAAAATTAATGGTAGGATTTGCTATAGATCGTTAGAGCTAATCAAGGCTAGGCATTCATCACAATAAATCTATTACTCTAATTTGCAATAAAATTATGACTAATATGAATCCTTCCTTTTGAGATATTACATTTTTTTTTCAATAGGAAATTAGGAACTAGCTATGTGGTTTAACCCCCCAAAAAAAAAGACAGAAAAGCTAAAGTCTTCCCTAAATTTGTAGCTTTTTATATAGTGAACAGTTAAACTATCTCTTGTCTTATGTACCCCTGAAATTTGTTTATTCAACTATCGCGTACACCTGCAACGTATAAATTTTTTAATCGTGTATATATTCGCATGACACGCTGAAAATACAATCAATGTAAATATCCACATAGATAAATAATACCCCACCTTCTTTAATATTTATTCTCTTTCAAAAGCTTTTAATTTAATTCCTTAGTTCACACAAATCAACCAATTACCCAATCGTCTCTCTTTTACCCAAATGATCTCTCCAAATAATCACTTTTAAGATGTCTAATAGTCTAAGTTAAGCGTAGATTAATTTTGAATGTTTTTAGCTTAGCTATTTGAATGTTTTCTCCTTAGATAGTACAATCACTAAATTAGGATGAAGCTTTTACTCAATTCGGATGGATTTTTCTTCGATCCCACCTAAAAAATTTAGTAAGTAAATAATTATCCACTCTCTTATATGTATTTTTGTTTGTTTCCTCAAATAATCTTGATCAGTTGTAGTCTAATTACATCTGCAATTGTTATTTGATCATGAAATTCTCACAATTGAAGAACATCCACGTGCACAAACAACCCTATAATTACAATTCATAAATTCATCAATGGCAATTTTAGAGAGATGAAGAAGAAAGAAATTATAGGCGGAAAAAAAGAACAAATAATGGCAAAGAGAGAGATCTCAGAAATTTGAAAGTGATGGAGGAGAAGAGTTTTGGGAGAATAAATATGAAGAGAGAAATATTTTGAGAAGAGGAAAAAATAAAAATAAATGGAAATTTTAATGGTTTTTACCATTGAAGTCATCAGATGAGGCAAAAAATTTACTCTCTCACGCGTCTAGCAGAGCTTGTAGTTAATTTCTATGCCTACGACACAGGTGTATGCGATAGTTGAATATCACAATATATTTGGATCTCTTTTACTATAAGTTCAATATTATAATTAGTTTGTGATAATAATTCGTGTTACACCCTTGCATACCGGTAAAAAACACTTAATGGACTAAAATCTAAAGGCAGCTCAGAATAATTATTTCTTTAATTGGAAATTTTTGTATATAATTATTTTATATTTGAAACCTAGTGACCGACTAATCTAGATTTAGTTTGGACAATTTGATATGTTCTAAAAGTATTGTCAACACGTAAAATCCAACCAAGTGGTTACTAATTAAAGTCAATGAAGAGAAATTAGGCAAACGCAAGATTCATAAAGCCAATTTTCACATGATAAATTCCTGGAATTATAAGACAAGAATTAGGTAAGGAATCTTCATCTTCAAAATGATGTAAGTCTTCTGACCAATGAAGCTATATCATCTTTCAAATTTAGACAATATCATTATATCAATGTGCTTGATTACTAACTATATGATTAGTGCTATTTCAATATTGAGTTAAAGCATTCATTTTAAATTAGCAATTAAGAACGTACTAATTAGGTGCTCATTGTCTTGGCTGAAAATCCTCTAGGTGTAAGTTATTGATAGTAAATGAATGCAGGTACTTGGCGCAACTTGGGATATCAATGATCAAATGTAACGCAAGGGTGCAAAATAACATGCTAGCTAAGAACTATTTACTTTGTTCACTTTTTACTTGTCTAGTTTGAATTTTACATGTCTCTCAAAAAATAATAATGGATATGAGTATTTTATTACAATATTAATGTTAATTGATGTTTATTTTTAAGTTTCGAGAAATAATTTGAAGAATAAGTAATTAAGTAATTAAGGGTAAAGTATCGCCTAGTATACCAAG
The DNA here is from genome assembly GCF_947179165.1 of Solanum dulcamara. Lineage (NCBI taxonomy): Eukaryota > Viridiplantae > Streptophyta > Magnoliopsida > Solanales > Solanaceae > Solanum > Solanum dulcamara. Next base: position 48,344,883 of record NC_077247.1, read on the forward strand.
AACATAATATAGATAATGTTCTAAACCTAAACACTTTCACTATTAGAAACAAATATTTTTTTTCACCGCGAATCAAATAAAAAATTTATGTTATAAAATATGATATACACATCTATTTTCTACCAAACTAGTTCATTATAAAAACACATGATAAAAAATCGATTATTATTAAAGTATTGAAAAGCTTTCTAAGTTTTTTCCGTATGAAAACACTACATTTTTCTCACCAATTCAATCAAATATATACAGTAATATTCACTGGACATTTTCCAGTAAAAAAAATCAATAAAGGAATAGTGAATTTTTAGCAGTGTTTGTCGGTCCACGGTGACCCAATTTTTTATTACGAGACATTATTTATAATATTCCGCCTTTATAACAAAAAAAAAGGGCACGTACGTAATATTTAAATTGTAACAAGGAGAATATAATACCTTACATGAATATATTTAGAGGAATTATGAGCATATCCATCTTTGAAGATACTGTTGTCATTATGTGTAAACTCGAATATGTTGAAAACTAAAAAACTCGAATACTAGATAAAGCTAGTATCATCATGATCTGTCACTTTGATTAACTAAAAAAATGAAAAATGTATAAACAATTGTAGAATTTGAACAATTATATGTTATTCAACCTTTATTAAACTTTCATGATCTGATGTCTGTTATTTATCCAATATCATATTGGTATTTTTAATATTTCAGATAAACAAGTGGGAAGAAGATGAACTTCTTAATTTATTTATTAGTTGGTAAATCACAAAATCTTAGTTTGTTTTTGTTGACTAAAACCATGAAATAACGTGCATTTCGGCTTTCCATCAACTATATATTATATTGTAATATATTAATTATATAAAATAGAAATCATAATAATTAATAACAACTTCGCAATTCTAAGTGTTTGAAAAGATAATGGTAATGCTTTTGTAAACGCAACCTTTGGCATTGACAATTTGGTCTAAGCTCTTTTCGATTAGTTTGCTTTTTAGGTTATCTACTTATTTTTTTGGTATTTTCTTTGCGGATTCAACTTATACTGTATATTGATGGTATAAATATTTTTTTTTATTGTATATGTGGTTTAACATATGTTAGTAGAATTAAGTTGTTTGCCTTACTTTTACGATCACCAAATATTCATGTACCACGAGTAGTTACATGTAGAGGCAAATCCACGTATTAATTTGAAATTATGATATAAATACTTGCAAATTTTTTCTTTCATTTTTTTCTTGCATCATTCTCTTGTCTTTTTCTTTTCTTGTTTAATTTCCTTTCCTCTTCTATTTTTCTTTCTGCCCGTGTTAATTTTCCAGTCTTAGGAAATGTCAGGTTACGAATATTATAATTACATCTCCATATAATTAATATGGGGTCATTTTTAGAACAACGAGAAAACATCGATTGAGCTGAAGAAAGCAATACTAATTTATATCGTAGATATCATCATGAACACGCAATTAAAAAACTAGTGCAACTTGAAAACCACCATTACCTACTTGTTTTCGTGTTTAAATTCGATAAAGCTTTGCATATAGGATAAATTATTTAGAATGATCGGCTTCATTCCGGTCGTTTATTTTTACTTATTTAATATATTAAAAATAAATATCCATTTTTATTTGTTTATTTTTTAAAAAATCAAACTATTATTTACATCAATTTATACTTATTTTACCCTTTACTATTAAGTGTTAGTGTTCCTTTTCAATATTTAGATGACTTAAAATAATTAAAGATGATATAATAAAATTATTTTATTTATCGCCTCTTATCCTATAATGCTAAATCAAACACATACGGTGGAATTACCTTTTATGTGAATCTCAATTTATGCATAAAGGAATTACACAATCAAACATAGACAAATCAACATGGACAATGTGCCATGTTAAATATAGACGGTGAGAGAAACTTTTGATAAATTACGAGTTCCAAAAGTTTTAAAATCTCATAATTTTTTATTAATTTATCCTTAGTAATAATAAACAATTTAATAAAAAAAATATTTAATAAGTTAAGGCATAATTATTTTTTTGAAATCTATTAGTAGTTTTTCTGTTAGAGTTTTGATTTTTAACAGCCGCCCCTAATTATTACTCCTTCTCCCTCTGTGCATTTTAGTTGTCATTTTTTTTAGAGTTAAATTATATGAACTTTAATTAATATTTTAAAATATATTTTTTATCATATTGATAAAAAAAATTATAATTTATAGTACTTTTCGTATAGTTTTTGAATATCTATTTTTTTTACTTATAATATTGAGTTAGAGTAATATAATTTAACTTTAAAAATTAATCAAATTGACTTTCGAAAAACGCAACATAACAACTAAATTAGAACGGATGGAATAATTAATTAATTGCATCTAATTTACTAGTGTGGGACATTATTGGAGAAAGATAAGGATAGCTTTGTAAATTAGATTGTGTCATTAAAATAATTAATTAAACTATCCCAATTTTATTTTCACCGCTGTAATGATCGGTTGATGTCTCGTTAAGGCTGCACGTCTTGCCTTTTTTAATTAGCGAAACCCGGAAAATAATGTAAACCTGATATATTAGTTACTCCTTTTATTCCATAATCTATATTAACTGAATTTTTAGGATTTTTTTCATTATTCTAGTTTAATTGTAAGTTTAAGAAAAATATTTTAATTTTTTTTTCATGTTTATTCTTTCCATTAATGAAGTTTTATAATTTTCTAGGAGTTAAACTACACTACTTACAAAATTATACTTCAATAAGGGATTATTTGTATTTATGATTTCATATTTAATCATCTTTATGAGGCTAATTAAATAAAAGGATAATAGAAGAAAATATGGTTCAAATTTTGTCCTTGAATACTTCTCCTAATATATGTGTATTATCTTAAAAATTCAGTTAATATGGAATAGATGGAGTATTTGTTAATTTCCATTTATGTGATTTGAATATATACCTCTTGAGCTATAGTATATATAATATTGGCAAATCAATATCTACTACATGATGTTGAATAATATATTCAGGCTTTGAAGCTTCATCAGCTGCCTCCTCTTGAGATTGCATTCCAACTTGTAAATCAAAAATTAAAAGTATAAGCAAATTAAATTTTGACACGGCAGACAATTGTTGAAAGTTATTCGTTTTCTTTAAACTAAGCAATTTATTTTTATTTTTGAAAAGTCTAAGCAAATTAAAAATTTTGACACGGTAGATAATAGTTGAAAGTCATTAAACTAATCAGCTATATCTAAACTCTATTAATATTTTTTATTTTTAAGCAACGACGGCTTTGCTGTGAAGTCTTTTGCAAAATTGAGTATTAATGTATGTACGTACTTTTTAGATTTGATCTAATATTAACACTCAAAGGGCAGCTCGGTGCATTTAAGCTTTTGCTATATGCAGGGTTCGAGAAAGGGCCCGTGATCTAATATTAACACTAATGCTATAAAAAAACTGATGTACTTGAATGTTGAATTGTTTACTCGAAGAAATATAGATCGTTATGATTTTTTCCTAGTTAGTATTTCTTTATTCTTACCCACAAGTTAATTACGAAGAAAAGCACCCTTAGCATGCTCCATATTCTATATAAATGCTTGCCCTAGATGTTCATGAGTACACCTCAAACAAGCAAAAAAAAATGTCTTCCATTCCACTCCCCACCACCAATACTCTCTCTTCTTCAACCACCACCACTTTTTCCAACTTGCATTCTTCTTCTCCTTTCTTTGCAAAGACATCGAAAATTTCCTCAATTATAAAGTATAATGGCCATCGTAATTTCCAAGTCTCATGCAAAACCATAGATGATAATAATCATGAGCATAACTCACCTATTGACATTTCTAAAAAAAGTAGCTATTCTTCAAGCAATATGATCGATAGAAGAAACGTGCTACTTGGATTAGGAGGTCTTTATGGTGCTTCTACTCTTGTTGGTGGTCTTCCTTTGGCGTTCGCGGCTCCGGTGGACGGACCTGACGTTACCAAATGTGGCCCCGCAGACTTGCCACCAGGTGCGCTATTGTTAGATAGTTTGTAAAATATATAAGTCCGATTATCGCACAAAAATTTAAACGAACATGTTTAATTTAGACTTTCTATATGAAGTAAGTTAATTTGGCTAGGCTTTGTTTATATCTAAAGAGTTTTTTCTTTCTTTCTTTTTCTAAAATAATATAGGAACAATATCTTTTTAAGAAATGTTATTTTCACACGTAGCTTAAAGTCATTTCATCTTAATTATTTTAACAGGTGCAGCACGGGTCAATTGTTGTCCTCCGATGACGGGGAATATCATCGACTTCCAGCTTCCATCATCCCCCACACTCCGTACTCGTCCAGCTGCTCATTCCGTGGATAACGCCTATATAGAGAAATTCAACAGAGCTATTCAGCTGATGAAACAACTTCCGGACGATGATCCACGTAGCTTCAAGCAACAAGCAAATGTTCATTGTGCTTATTGCGATGGTGCTTATGACCAACTAGGTTTCCCAAATTCGGAGCTCCAAGTTCATTCCTCTTGGATTTTTCTTCCATTTCATCGTTGTTATCTCTATTTCTTCGAAAGAATCTTGGGAAGTTTAATCAACGATCCCACCTTCGCGATGCCATTTTGGAATTGGGATCATCCTGATGGCATGCGCATTCCAGGAATGTACACAAACACTACTTCTTCTCTATACGATCAACTAAGAGATCGGAGGCATCAGCCTCCTATCATGGTCGATCTGGACTTCAATGGTACCGATTCTAACATAAGTAACGCTCAACAAACTTCTCAAAATCTCACAAACATGTATAGGCAAATGGTATCTCTAGGAAGAACTTCCGAGACTTTCCTCGGGGACCCTTACCGCGCTGGTGGTTTGCCCGGTGGAGGTGGGTCCCTCGAGAACATGGCTCATGGTGCGGTTCATATTTGGACCGGTGATAGAACCCAAGCTAATTTTGAAAACATGGGAGATTTTTATTCAGCTGCTAGAGACCCTATTTTCTATGCTCATCATTCGAATATCGATAGATTATGGAGTGTCTGGAAAACCCTAGGTGGTAGACGTCAAGACTTCGCCGACCCCGATTTTCTCAACACTTCATTTTTATTTTACGACGAAAAAGCACAAATGGTACGTATTAGGGTTAGCGATGTGTTGGATTCAAGCAAACTTGGATACGTTTATCAAAATGTAACGAATCAATGGATAAATTCGCGTCCAACGCCTAGGGTATCAAGGGCGCTGAGTAGCGTAAGGAGGCTCGTTGAAGCTAGAGCAGCTGATGATAATGTTATTACTTTTCCAAGACCAAAAGAAATATTCCCAACGAAACTTGACCATGTGATAAAAGTCATGGTGAAAAGGCCAAATAAGAAAAAGAGGAACAAGAAGGAGAAAAATGAGAAAGAAGAGATTTTAGTTGTTGAAGGGCTTGAAGTGGAGACTGATGTTTTTGTTAAGTTTGATGTGTTGATTAATGATGAAGATGAGACATTGATATCACCAGAAAATGCTGAGTTTGCTGGAAGTTTTGTGAATGTACCTCATCATAGTCATGGTAAGGGTGAGAAGAATTCGAAACGTAAAACGAAGCTAAAATTAGCTATAACTGAGTTATTGGAAGATTTGGATGCTGAAAATGATGAGAATGTGTTGGTGACTTTTGTACCCAAGAATGGTTCTGGTGCTGTTAAAATTGGTGGCGTAAAGATTGTCCTTGAGGATTAGAAACTTAATTTTAATTAATCATTTCATTTCCTCAAATAATTAAGCATTTTTCTTGATGTATTTTCTTTAATTAGTATCCCACTGTTTCTGATTAATGTTGCATTGGACAGTGTAATTCGTGGACACACGGTGTTTCTGATTTATGTCTATTGTAATCAACTCTTTGCATGGAATAAAGGAAGAAAAAGTGGTTGGATATTTTTATTATGCACTCGTTTGTCTAATTTTGACGAGGAAAAAAAAAGAGAGAAACTATTTTCTTTGAGGGGGTGTGCTAGGTTAAGGATCAAGTAATATCTAAAAAATTTAAAATATGTGTGCACTACTTATTATAAAAAGTGAACTATGAGAATTGATCTCCAATCTTTAACGTAAATAGCATAATATTTAATTAAGTGCACTATTTAGTAATTTTTTTTTATAGCAAAGTGCTAACAAATATAATATTATATCAATTTTAAAAACTAAATACATAACATACCTAAATTATAATAAAAGAAACCACAAATTAACGTGTTCATTAGACATTTTAACATATAAATTCGCCCCGCAACTAATATGAAATGTCAAGTATAAATGTATAATATAATTTCTCGAAGACTTGTACAACTCACGCAATCTTAGAAAAATATCATATATTGTGTACCTTTTTTGTGGGGGCGTCGAGGCTCGACGCTTACACACATGTATCCTTGTCAAATTAGATGCTATAGTCCACTAAGGATATGTAGTTAATTACTTTTTAAGAATCAAAGCACGTCTGTTGGACTTTCCATCACCTTTTCTAATGTAGTTTTAAATTTTAATTGTTTTTTTTTTGTAGTTTGTTAGAATTATGAATTGTTTTTTAGTTATTTGAGTATCAGTTGTTTTAATTATTTTATTTTATTTTGTATAAGATAATACATAAATTATCAAATATTATATAACTGATGCAGACATAAATACTGTAAATTGTCTCTTTACCATCTACCAAAATACCCTATTTGTATTAAATTATACTTCCTGCATTTCATTTTACTTGGTTGGGGATGTAAATAGGGTAGCGTAGACGGAAAAAGCCTTAACCTATCCTGCCTAACCCCATTTAGCATTTTTCAAAGTTTGCCAACGTTTAGTCACTTTTTATATTGTTTTCTCTCTCTTTTTTTTTTCTATCTTTAATTTAATTTATTCAAAGCCTTTTATTTTTTACGGATACTTTTCCAGTTGAAAATTTGCTTTTGAAATGTTTTCCAGTCAAATATATGCATGAATTTTGTTGAAGAAACATCGAAATAAACACCGATTTGCAAAACAAAATAAATCATTTTTTCGGGAGCGAGATGTTAAATATGCGATTTTCATTGGAAAAAAAATATATATTCCAAGAACTTGTATATTACTTGGTTCTTGCTAGTGGTCCATACAAATAAAGAACCATTATCTATATTTTACAATGTTGGTAATGTACTGGACTATTCCTAGTATATGTTTGAAAAATAGTCTCTATTAAAATTCATTTTCATTTGTTTAATCAGCAAAGGCTGCTACTTTGATAAAGCAATAATTAGCGGTTTGGTTTTTTTTTTACCCGATCCATCTCTTAACCCGGACCTGTCCCTGACATACTCTAACCCATTGTTTTTTCTTTTGAAACGTAATCTTTTGCCTTATCCGTCCTGTCGCATCCCTTTATGTTGGCAAAGTTATTTAATTACGTAAATATTTTTATAATATTTACTATTTTTTTAATAATCTAAAATAATTACATAATTTCATTACAAATACAAATAGATATATTTATTTTGCTATCATATATACTTTAACTATAGATACATAGAAAGAGAGGCGACCGAGAGAGGAGAGCAAAATACAATGGAGGCAAGTGAGAGAGTAGAGGTGTCAAATGGACAAGTTAGGTTGAAATTGAGAATATTAAAATGGGTTGGAATAAAAATTGAATTGGGTCATGACCCGTCTAAATTTACTTTGGGCTCAAATGGGTTGGACTCGATTGGGCTTAAATTCGGGTTGGGTCATGACCCGCCCAATTTGACCCGCTTAATCTCAATAATTTTAACATATTATTATTTACATTTTATAACCACAATTAAATTTCAACTCATGAAAATAAAAATAAAAATTTACAAATGGACAGATTAATCTTAAAAGAAATAAAATAGATAATAATTCATACATTTAATATGAGAACATACATTATACTAACACAAATAAAGAGCCTTAAAATGAGTTGAAATTGTAGATTAAGTTGGGCTCAATTGAAGATTCTTTTAGGAATCTTTTAAAATAAATTAAGGCTTGAATAAGTTGAGATTGAATTTAATACAAATTATCTTGAGCCCAACCCATAAAAGTTTGGGCGGGTTGGGTGAGTCAACCTATATTTGGGCTCATTTTGACACCCCCGTGAGAGAGTCAATGTATTTTAGATACATGCGAATTACAATAGATAATATATTCGTGATATCAGATATATTCTAAAATATCAGTACTTTCTCAAATACATTCTAAAATACATGTACATACACTAGAAATTACACTTAATTAATTTTGACCTCATATATTCGAAATATATATATCTGAATGTGTCAAATATATGTATAATCAAAATTTAACACAAATAATAATTTTGAAAACACATGAAAAGACAGATAAATAGGCTTTGTTGTTTGGCCTTAAATCTTCCCGTGGCCAAGTGGTCAGCCCCTCTCCGCCCCAATTGTCATTCTTGTATTTGTGCTCGACTCCTTTTACTAAAAATAATAATTATTTTTTACTTTTTCATTTTTTCTCTATACTACGTAGCTAAAAGAATGTGATTTCCAACGAAGAAGCCCACCAGGTGTTTGTCTTTGTGCTTTAAAGAGTTTTTTTTTTGTTTTTTCATAAAGTTAGTTGCATTCTGATTTCTAATTTCCATACATGGTAGCAGCTTATTTAGATCTCTTGTATTTGATGCTAACAAAATATTCATCCCATCTGCTTGTGTATTATATATAGATATTGGCGGATTCAAGAATTAAAGTTAGTAGGTGTAGTTACCCTGTACCTACTATTTCTATGTCACAATGGCGCTTATTAAGTGTAGACATGTACTAGTTTGTTTTTTTTCCAAAAACTTTCAACTCTGTAATGTATTTCTGTTTGTACATGGATGTTAAAAAGTAAGCAATATTTTAGGATTTCAAAACGGACAGGGGAAAATTGAAGAGATCAATAAATTATATTTTAGGGATAATTACGTCACATGGCCATTCGGCAAAAGTAATTATCAAAAAAATGATCATTCGTTGTATAGGCATATATAGTCAGAGTATATTTCATGTATAGTAAAACTATATTCAGTTTTGGAGTGTATCATAATGTATATTCAATATATAGCTCATGTATAAGTAATGTAAATAAAACATGGCTATATTTGTTGTAAACTAATTAGTCTATTGTATATATTTGAAATTGTCCCCTAAATTTTATGCATATTCATTCACTATTATGTCTTGTGCTGGATAAACATTGTTTTTTCTGAGTTTCAGAAATTAATGTGTTGGGTGAGAAACATTGTGTGAAACAACATTGTTATTACCGTGCATTAACTAATTCTTCCTAGTAATCAGGTGCAGATCAGATGAATGAAAGTGATAATGATGTATGATAACAGTGATTAACTAAACTCTGCTTGACAACCAAAAAATTAATAAGGTTCAAAGTCTGAAAACTCCTGGAAAGTAGCGTGACATACAAAATGCAGAAACAAGGAAAAACCTGGACTATACAAAACAACATAAGCATTCACGCGTATACTTTTAAATTCTGAAAGTAATGACAAAGTTATGTACATTCTACAAAACCAGTCACAAAGGTGTAATAAATATTGTATGTATTGCAGGTGATAGAGCAAAACTAGAGTTTAGCTCACTTCTCTCTGTCCCCCAGACAAAAAAGAATATAATGTCTAGCATTTCGCTCCTAGTAATATGCATGAAATCACAGCTCAAGAAACATCTATAGAACACCTGCCAGGGAAAGCATCATTATTCTAATTGCTCAAACCTCTTAAAAGCGTCTATGTGCATTAATGCCGATATATATTGACACCTATAGTGATCTTTTTTTCTTTTTTTCTTTTTCTTTTTTTTTGTGGAAAAAATGACTATAAACTTTATGTCTCTGGATTAGGATCTGTCTCAATTTCTTGAGCCAATTCCCTTGTCAACATGTCAGCACGATCATCTTGCCCACCAGCAAAAGTATAGACTCTGAATGCAAATTGGAAAGCCTTCCATAGAAGTTTTGCTGATCCCTTTTTGTGACTATCATTTTTCGGTCCAGCTCCTTCATTTTCCGTTTGCTTTGCTTCTCTCCTCTCCTGATTCAGTTCAAGTGTTACTTCAAAAGATGTTCACTAAAATATGAAGGTTAGTGATTTCACAAGAATTACTACGTTTTCTACATGCTTTACACTGTGCTAACCTTCAAAGTCAGTTCCATACAGTTGGAGGAAACATCCACCATCAATTCTTTGATACGCACAAGAATGCCAAAATCAAAGTGGATTTTATGGCTTGTAAATTTCTTGGATTCGTCATCTTTTGTCCGTTCCAATGTGTCCATTTCTCCTTTGATCTAGATGATAGAACCATTTGTTAGAGCTACTAATGGAAGTATAAAAATTTGTGTCATGAGGAATTTTAAACTACATTGTGAGAAGTTTTCAACTGCGAACTTAGTTTTACCTTGTTGAAGTAACTCTCAGCTTTGTCAAGAAGTTGTCCAACAGGTGGTACTAGTGGCCAATTCTGTAGAGTTTTGGCAATTGAATCTAACTTGGTGTGAAGTGCTGCAGCCATCCTCAATGCTTCCAACTTCTTGATAGGAAATTCTTCAAACCTTGCTAGCACCTATATCAAGATTACTTTAAGCCAACATCCTGAAGTGGGAATCATGGAGAAATATGTATACAACAGATATATATATGAAACCTGAGATTCATCCGTTAGTTTTTCTAGGTTGGATTCTACAGTTTTGTGGAACTTAATAAGCTCAGACATATCTGATGTTTGGAAAGAGGCAATCGCTGTTTTCATCTCCTTAATTGTTTTTGCATGTACTTTAGCATCCTCCTCGATTTGTTGGTGGTATGCCGACCTGAGACATATATGACATAATTTTCAAAGATATATCGAACGCATATGAAAGTTTCACCTCTACTCAATAATCTGTTGGAGGATCTCAATAATATTACCTTTTTGTCATCTCTGCTAATGCATCAGCCATTCCTTGCTTACCTCCTGCTGGTGCACTAGCACTAGCTTTTCCCTTTCTCCCCTTTGATTTACCATCAAAACTAGATCCTTCAACTTTTCCCTTGAGAAGTCGATAAAGATTTCCCATTTGAGATGATCTCTTCAATTTAGTGGCTGCTTTCCTAGGTCCTAGGCTCCTGGCACCTGCAAACCCTGGTGGTGGAGGAGGTGCAGCTCCTTTTCCCATTGGCATGGGTGGAGGTGGTTCTGGCATTCTTCCATTTGAAGTCATTGGTGGAGGTGGGGGTGCAGGTGTCATAGCCTTTGATCCCATGGGAGGAGGGGGTGGAGGGGTAGTAACCTTTGATCCCATGGGAGGTGGGGGTGGAGGCGGAACTGATATTACATGTCCCGATGTCATGGGAGGTGTTGGGGGTGGCGGAGGTGCCACTCCTTTTCCTGATGTCATGGGAGGTGGTGGGGGTGGGGGAGGTGCCACTCCTTTTACTGATTTCATGGGAGGTGGTGGGGGCGGGGGAGGTGTCACTCCTGATGTCATGGGAGGTGGTGGAGGTGGAGGTGGAGATGTTATTTCGTTTCTTGTCATGGGAGGAGGTGGTGGTGGTGGTGGTGGGGGTGCAGATATTGACTTCATAGGATGTTGTGGTGTTGCTACATTGGCTGATGTCATGGGAGATGGTGGAGGAGGAGGAGGCAATGGAGCACCACTTGGTTTTGCTAATAATGGTGCAGGCCTTGACCCTTCTGCATTCCCTGATGAATTGGGTACTGGTGGAGGTGGTGGTTGTGGTGCTGCTGGTGCAAAAGTCGATGGTTGGTTCGATAATAAGTCTCCATCTGGTGTGAGTAAAGAAATTTGCAGAGTAGATGTTGGTTTTTGTGAGTCTATGACATTCAACGATAAAGTGAGCGGTGATTGTGTCCCTGCTCCTTGTTCTGGAAGTGAAGGAGGTAAAAGCACATCCAAGGTAACATGTCCTGACACTGGTAGATTATTTTTGGCATCAGTTTTACATGTTCCTTTATTTTCTGATTCAGCATCCATACTAGTCAGTAGAATATCTGGCAAGTCTGTCATTTCACAATCTTGCCCAAATTCCTTATCATCTTTGCCTTTCACTTGAGAATCTTTCTTCGCCTCTACATCTGACTTTTGTTCATTAACTGTTTTTGTTAATTGAACCACAAAATTTGAATCTTGAGCTGCTACATTAGGGAACATATGGAAAGAGAGGCGCTTTACATCAATAGGATTTAGCTTGCCAACTGCTTGAACCCTGAGTGGCAGAAGACGTGGTGGAGAGTATGATGCCTTTGTATTCTTCTTGCTCCTTAACTCAGGGAGAACTGAAGTTGGGGTCACTGGAGTACTCGAGAGGGAGGATTTGGCACTAGAGTAAGATTCAGAAAGAACCCTCCCAAACGTGTTGAATGACGGACGTTCATATCTTATCTGGTCATCCTCATCCTCGTCCTCGTCCTCGTCCTCATCCTCATCCATCATATCAAACATCCTTTCACTGGCTAGCTGAATCATGTCATCGAGCAATAACACTCCTAAATTGGTTGTAATTGAAAAGATCATTAATATTATCTTACATAAGATCCAAGAGATAAATAATAGATGGACAACATTTCTATTTGGTGTTGCAATAAACTGTATGACGTACCATAGTGTTCCAAATTGTCTTGTTTACTGAATGAATCCTCCTTGCATTTGACCATCCACTCATCATTGCCTGTCCACATTTCCCCTATTGATATCAGAGTATCAAAAAAGAATTGCAGTGCCTGAGAAATATAACAATTGGTTAGCACAGTAAACTGTGTATCCTCTATAGCAAGACGTTGAACTTGTAATGCTTAATACAGTCGAGTAAATAGTAACCTGCTGCATCGGTGCTTCATCAATTTTTGACAAAGAAATAGATGGATTGATTGTAGGATACAGTTGTTGCAGATCTTTCAGCGTCAAAATCAGCAGCTGTGGAAAAAATTTCACCAGAGGTTACCAAATTCTGCTTTGCTCTTTTTGTTTCAGAGTTTACCTTCTTTACATTGCCATCACGTTAAAGTAACCTGCTATAACCATTTTGAGTATGCTGATGGCGTACAATTCATTTATACTTCATTATATATACGTTAAGACCTTTCACAGAATGTTATTGTGCTTGAGTTTTGAAGACAAGTAACAGAAAAGTACCTCATTTACAGATGCAGAGCCAATACAAGGGGACAAGTCAAGCAAGTCTCTCAAGGTGAGGATCTTGTTCCGAAGCTCAGTCATTATTATGAAGTTTCCTGCTACTCTACATGAATTGCGAACCATAGAACCTTTGGATTTAAAACTTTTTGATACTGCTATGGGAGGTGTTTTCTTCTTTTCAACAATAGGACTTCTCCTTGTCTCTTTCATGTCTTCTTCCTGCAAATGTTTGTCAACTACTGTTGGGGCTCGTTTGGTAGGGGATGAATTAGAAAAAATAATGCATGCATTAGATTTGCGTATTACTAATACACAAGCATAAGTTATATACTCTATTTAATATTATGCTATGTATAACTAATACATGAGAAACCATGGTATTAGTAATGCTGATTAAAGATACAGTTGCCTCTCTAAACCTTTTTCACATTCTTTCCACCATATTTGTGGAAGATATTTTTGTTAACTAATGTTTTTTTTTAGAAATTATGCAATGCATGTTATTTTTAATTCACCAAACCAAACAATGCATAAGAAATAATCTCAGCATAACTAATACTAGCATTACTAATACACCATATTCAAACTATTCTCATGCATCCTACCAATTTTCTATGTTTGTTCATACTAAGATCATAAAATTCACATCTATGACAGAACCAGGCTCAGTATGTCCAAAATAAGTTGCAAGGTGATTTTTTTCATTGTTTATTTCTTATTGAAAGAAACATTTCTTCTCAAGTTTCTGTCAGAGATCATTATGCATTGGCTGTTTTTTTCCTTAAGCAAAAACTGGTTTTCTCTAATCAAAACATGTTCTATATCACCTTATTGTTGTATGCAATCTTCTCCTCTTAATCTTTTTTTTTCTTCTAGCTCTTCTTAATCTGTTTCATCATATGATGCAATTCATTAATCACTAGGTTTTCCTTTAAAAAAAAAAAGAAGAAAGAAAACAAGGAACATGGAGTCAAAAAGGAAATGTTGGCAGAAATCTTCTTCCAAATTCAACATGGCCACCTTTGAGGTTTTGCATGGAATATAGCAGTGAAAAATTAATGTAGGATTTAGCTTTCTGGTATATATAGGATTTTTTCATGCACAAATTGACAGAACATTTATACTTTTCAATAAGGTTATAACATGTTCAGACAACATCAGAAATTTTAAGGGAAGAAAGTTCTGATGAAATATTTTTGAGGTTTTCTTAAGGATTTATCATATGTTAATATATTTGGGCTATAAAACTTTTTAATGAAACATTTTTGAGATTTCCTTAAGGATTTATCATATATTTACGCTATAAAACTCTCTTCTCAATTCAAAACCTTTTATGAGGAGAATTCTTTTGATTGTTTATGTTGTTTTATTGCTTAATTAATTTGTTTGACCTTGTGATACAATTGATTATGCACTTGGATTTCCAAGAAAACAGAAATTAACATTGGCAGAAAGCTTCCAAATTCAACATGGCAATCTTTGAGGTTTTGCATGGAATTATTACAAATATTGAAAATCCAGGATCAAGGTAAATTTACATTCTTTTTAAGATGATCATAACATGTTCAGACAACAAATAAGAAAATATTTAAGAGAAAATGGAAGAAGAAAGAAAGAAAAGTAAAATACCTCAAATATTTTAGTATGCTTCCTGCGTGAAAAGAAAGGAGGCACACCAAAGCATGCCCCAATGGCCATTTCAAATGAGTAATGCCAAGCCTTATACCAGATTGAAGAAAAACACAATAATAAGAAATAAAAAAATGATTTTACCAGGTCAACTTTCTTTGTTTTTTCGACAATTGAAAAACCATAAATATTATTCGCTGACGCAAAAAATCGGTGAATGAAAAAAAATATAATAATAGATATGATTAAAAGAATTTTGGAGGAGGAAGAAGAACAAGAGCATTCAAGATTAATATTTGATTAAAAAATAAGGTAGTAATTAATAGTTGTAGGAAAATTGATAAATTAAAGAAGACTCATATAACGTGCAGAGCAAAAGAGGAATAATAATATGATATGATGGACAAGCTCTGGAGTCAACTGGGAAATTGGTTAATCCAACTTATCACATGGACAAACACTTCTTCTCTCTTTTGTTACCAAAATAGAGAGAGAGTGTTAAGACAAAAAAAAATGATGGAGGTCAATTATTCAAATTAATTTTCTTGGTTTTTTGAGGCCAAACCGTGTATGACCCCTAAATTTTTGGGTTTGTTAATATGTGTTGTTTTTATCTTCTTTTTTTTTTTTAAAATGATTTTGAGCTGTATCTGATGGGTACACTTCTAGATATAAGTTTATCTAAGCTCCTGAAAATTAAGGAGTCTTTTAGTGATAAAAAAACATGTTTGCTACTCAACTGGTTGTCCACCCCGATAAATAAGGGGCGAATGATATAAAAGATATTTATACAACCAGATTTATTGTGAAAATATTGTGACAGTCATCAATGAGATGCCTCACTTTCATTGTAACTGACCTCAGGGATGGGAGCTAGGGTAAGCAAGGAGTTTATCTGAATCATTTTTGTTGAAAAATAATATTATATATATATATATATATATTATGTTAAATTTATTTTTATATGTAATAGATATTGAATCCTCTTAATTTTTCATGTATTTACTTCTTTCTACTTTGAATTCCGTTAGTGAAAGTTTGATACTGCTATTGGAACGATCATTTGTCCACTGTATTATAGCTTCAAAACGTATTAAAGACTAATGGATGATGATGTACAACCTTACCAAAAAAAAAAAAAACTTGGGTACAATGAAGGGGAAAAGGGAATGGAGAAAATTGCTCATGGATGATGATGTCATATTGTCATAGGGACAGAAATTAAGAATGGTACATTAACTGGACAAGTACGAACTTTGAAAAGTTCAACTGGTGCTTTACCTAATAAACTAACATGTTCAAACAACTGGTTCTTTGATCTTGAATAGAAATCAAACTGAAAAAAATATATGAAAAGATGGAAGTTTCTATATTGTGTGTCTTAGTGGTGACTTGTGATTTAGGACATGCCTGTCCCAAATCAAAATAAAGAGACAGTTCAAGTAATTAAGTACTAATAAATAAATGTACAGATAGATGTTGAAATCTTTGACAATTCCTGTGATTTCAAAACTGTCCCCTTTCATATATCATCCTGTCAAAGAATTGGCTTCCACAACTTTGTAAAATGTGAGGATTATACAAAACTTATATGAATCAAGAATAATTATGGGAAGACAGATGTTCATAGTACATGGTAACAACTCCAGAAAGTACCAAATCCTACCTTCACTTATTCAGCAACAAGAAACAAGATTTGCTATTACAAGTTTTAACTCACAGATAGATTTACAAATAACTTTACACAACATATGAACGAATAGCAGTATACAAATAATAATAAAGCCTCAATCAACTATACTGGCAAAACCTTATGATGGGACATGAATGTCTAAATAAATGAGAAGATATAACTTGCATTAAACCAGCAAGCAAGGCTGTCCTAGTAAACAAAGAATCTCTAATTTCCATCGAAAATATTTTATTTCTCCAAGATATATTTGTGAATAGTCCAATGTGCACAAAGCAACGAGTTGTGGATGTTCCAAGTTCGTGCAAAACAATCAAACATTTTAAGGTCGGATCATAGTTTTCCTTGATGGAGTTCTCCTTAATGCTTAACCTGCACTGGAAATGTGTGAACTTTGGATGAAGGTGATATCTTTGATGAAGCTGTTTTACTTCCTGACGGCCCTTTCTTGGAAGCTGCTGGGGACGAACCCTTAGCTGCACTTCTTTCTGCAATCCTTTTTTGTCTCTCGATCACTAGTTCTTCCATTCTCTTACGCATTTCTTCCTCCTATATAAACAATGAGCATGCATGATATATAAGAAAGATAAAAATAATGGAGGCAAAAACCAGGAAAAAATGAGGTTACTGGTTATTGTTGTACCCGATCTAATTTGCTCTTCTGGGTTGTCAGCTTGTTAGGAGGAGGAGACATCTTCTTGCTCTTTGCTAAAGCATCAATCCTGCTCCTTGACAAGGATCCTGGGGAGATTTTAGACCTTGCATCTTTCCCGGTCTTTGCAAGACCGTCCTTGGTTGTGCTTTTACCTTTCACAGGAACATTTTCTTCAATAGGAGGAGTTTTTGCCTCAACTGCAGAAGATTTTTTATCAACTTGAATGAAAGAAGCTTCGATCTGAAAATCCAATTCTGGTTGCCAAGATGCTTCAATAGGATCCAAACTAGAGTCTCTTGCAAGCACCACACAGAGGTCATCAGGTTGACTGGCCCCAGATGTACTAAGCTTGGTTTTTGATGACACTGCATCACCATTTTCAGCATTTGCTGCGGCAACCAAGTCTGCATCCATGCCAATGTCTGTTTTCCACTGAGAGCCATAATGATCATCAAAAGATGGTCGAGACTGTACCATGAAAGAATCATCAATAGGAGCAGCTCTTTCACTTTCGACTTGAGAGGAACTTTTCTGAGTTAACATGCCACTGTCATTGTCAAATATCATTCGCTTAGCCTCTTGAATTTCTGAACTGCCGGAGTGGTTGACAACAAACCAATCTTCCCCGTTACTCTTTCTAATAGCAGAGGATTCAGAACCAAAATCAGATGGAGTTCCCAATGTATTGCCTCCTGATGGTTCTTTGTGCGAAAATAGAAGACGCACATCTTCAGATACTCCTTTCTTCAAACTTGGCCTCATATCCTCACCATTGGCAAAATCTACCATGCTAACCTTTGTGTCATTTTCTTCATAATTTTTGCTCATGAGAAGAGAATCATCAGTTGTCAGATGGTCTCTTCTGACATTCTCACCAGAATTCTTGATCCCATAGCCTTCATCCTGGAAGTTCAAAGGTAGATGGTCACTTTCATCATTCATACTTGAATCCTCACGACTCATCAAAATATTCTGGAACGCATCCCAAGCCTTATTTCCTTTTGCTTTCTCAGATAACTTTGGTGACATGCCCTCATTTAGGTCCGTGTTGCTGTAACCATTTGATTCATTCTCAACATCAAGATTCTGATGTCCTCTATTCTTGTTCCTATGTCCTTTTGAGTTGCGACGTTTCTCCAGTATTGCAACAGCATCATCTACCTGCTCTTTGATAGAATCTTCATCGAGTAAATGAGATTCTGCTGAAGAAGAATCATAAGAAGATCCATCATTTTCCTCATTCTTTTTATTGGAAGTGATATAATTGATGTTGCGAATAACAACTGTTTTTGAGGATTTCCTCTTGTGCTTTTTAGTATGAGAGTTCTCCCTTGAAGAATGTTTTTTCTCATGCTTCCTAACTTCATCTGAATCAGTTCCAGAATCAGAGGCACTCGACTCAGTTTGTTCATCATCTTCTGAACTGTCATGTTCTTTAGATTTCTCCTTCTTCTTTGATCGTTTGTGAGAGTCCCTAACAGAACCATTTGTTGAGCCATTTACATTTTGTGGCCACTGCATATGTGCTGGATAGTATTGTAAAGGATGCATGCCAGCAAAAGGCATCTGTTGAGCTGGGCCATGAAAGTTGTACATATATGGAGGAATCTGGTTCTGCCATGGCATCTGCATCTGAACTTTTGCTGACATGGATGGATCTGATGCAGGAAGATTCTCATCTGCACATTTAGCAGTTGATGTTACCAAAAAAAGAAGCTTAGTCTATGTTGCAGACATACATTTATATGCACATACATTGGTATATAAAATGTTTCTTGATCATTGATCATCGGTATGTATAACACTACCTAATTTAGTTCTTATGACAAATCCTTTCTTCTACCATGAAATTAATCTAAGCACACAGATGGAAACTAATCAGTCAAAATTACAATAATTAAGTAAAAGTTCCCCTTTTATATTTTGACTGGTATTAACATGAGAGAGATGTTGACTCTGCTGATAATGTAAATACCAGCTACACTAAAATCTAATTGAATAAATTAATGTTAGGGAAGAATAGATAGGATACCTTTGACACCATTTGAATTTGTTGATTCCTTCGAGTCAGAACTATCCAAAGAGCCATTATTGTCATATGCAAGAATAACACCTTGATTTCCCAAGTACGATAGATCCACTGGCGTACATGCCTTCATTGCAGCTACCTCATCCATCCATTGGCCATCTGTGTGCTTTTGCTTGTAAAGTTCCTTGAAGTCAACACATGCATCCCTACAAGAAAGATAAGATTACACAAATTGAAGTTACAAAAAAAATAGAGCTATAACAGTTGACTCAATCTTGACATCCTCCCATACAGTATTATGTAGACAGTGAAAGACGTAGAAGCTTGTTATTATATCATCGTCAAGAGCTACATAGGAGTTTTCTAGTTCCATGTGTAGGAGATACTTCCCTTGAAAATCAATATAAATGCACCATTTTACATTTTACCTTGCAGCAAATTTTAAGAGTAACACACATACAAAAAGAAGGATAAACATAACAATGTGTGATGATGCACTTTGCACTCCCCAAAAAGAGATTTCTTTGGTTGTTAGGCCACAGATATCCTCCAGACTCTGTTTTCTGTTATGCACTGGAATGGAAACAAAGGTTCACAATGATGATTGGAACCTGCCATACATATTTCTTCCAACTAAAGTAGTCAAAGACAAACACCGGTGATCAATTTACACCTGCTGTTTTTCTTTATCTACATACGCAAGCTACAAAATGTAGGTTATGAAGACACTATACTCTATCATACCTAAGACGTAAGGCACCAAAAGAATTAGCAAACTGTATGAGATCATCCAATTGGTCAATCTCAAAGCCTGCAACTGTTGCACGTGCATAAGCCATGGCCTGCTCTTTCCTAAGTAATGCCTTTCGGGTATCCAGGTGACGCTGAAGGTGAATCCTGAAACGATAAAAAACAAATAACTCTGTAAGATTCTCTGGTGGAGATGCATTGACAATTCACTGCTGCTTCCAAGGGCAGATAACTTACTTGGAGTTTTCTTTAGGTGCGGCATTATTAGCTTCTTCAACTTCAGATTTTGCCTAGAAAAACCCATCAAAGTGAAATTTTCTAATGAGCTACTAGACTCTAGGAAATCACTAGCCAAAATCTAACTGTGATCAAGTGAAATACCTTGAACGAATCATTTGATTTCCTGGTGCTCTCACTATTAGCTGGTGAGCTTCCTGCAAGTCAAGCGACAAATGTATATTAGCCCCAATCTGAATGTGGTAGGAACTCTACTGAGAAAGGTACAAATGTTATTTATCATAAAAAGAAGAAATCTAGAATTGACATCTAATGGACAATGCTTATCTAATTTCATGTTTACAGAAGGCGAAATTATCAGTATGTCTTGAACATACCTTCCTCTGAATTGCTGTTGGCGCA
This sequence comes from Solanum dulcamara, assembly GCF_947179165.1. Classification (NCBI taxonomy): domain Eukaryota; kingdom Viridiplantae; phylum Streptophyta; class Magnoliopsida; order Solanales; family Solanaceae; genus Solanum; species Solanum dulcamara. The sequence goes on from NC_077247.1 coordinate 48,365,482, forward strand.
TTCATTGGATTGAATGGAACTCTCGATCTGTGAGATCTCTCGTTCCAACCGCATAAACCTCTCAAGAATTTCAGGTGTACTTACAAAGCGTACAAATCTGCCACGAATGCAACAAAAGCCTAAGTAAATAAAATTGAGTCTTCCATTGCATCAGCTTCACATTTATGCTAGATCCAACAAGAATTCGTTCTTTAGTAATCAGTTACCTAATAGTTTGCAACTAGAGTATAACTTCCACTATGCAAAAAAACAATATTGGAATGATTATGCTAAAACAACACTACCCTGTTTCCAAAAAGTCCAATGAGCAATTATATCTGGATAAGTGAAGTTATTAGCAAAAAGTCCATAAAAATTTACTCTACTTTTTAAACCCATAATCACAATCTAGTGATGCTTTATGACCAATTTGCCAATAATGATAATGCTAAAACAACTCTACTTCTTTCTCCTATTTAGCCTGCATTAATTAGAACCTACATCATAATCAATCAACCATTTACCATCAAGATCATCTGCAAGAAACTTTCAGCAATTCCAGAAGTTCCACATGATTAACATGTTGGTACTAATGAACAATGACAAAATTACTAAAAGCTTAAAACTTTTCAAAGATCAAATAAAAATTATACCTTTGGAATGTGGCTTTGGTGAACCAGTAGGCATGAGTTGAAGGTGGCCTCATAGTGATTGAATACCCACCTTTTGGAATCTGATCTTTAGCAAATTTCAAGTGAGAAATGAAAGGTTCCACCAACCCAGATGCCAGTTTCTCATTTTTACCCCCAGAAAACACCACAAGATCACATCTTTTTCAATACCCACAAACCAAAAACAGAAAAAAATCAAATCTTTATCAGTTTCCATAACAATACAAGCTAAAAAACAGTTAACCAAGGGGAGAAAGGTTGGGGGGTGTGTGTGTAAAACCAACCTTGTTCTAGTTGGGGTGAGCTGAAACAGTGCATAATCAAGAAGGGTCTTGGAATCCATGTTCAACTAAAGCAGGCTTAGTGGAGAAAGGGGGAAAAAATGGGGGAAAAAAAAAGAAAAAAGATGAAACTCAAATAGGAAAAGAAATGGTTGTAAAGAACAAAGACATGTTCAAGAACGTGACATTGAGAAATCTTTTTGTTGAAGATGAACTGTAAATGGAAGAGATTGCCAGCAAGAAATGGCAAGAATTGCACATGGAGAGATTTTTTTTTTTTTTGAGCTTGTGAGCTATAGGTTATAAGCATTTTTATTTTTTTTGACAATATGGGAGTGGGCCCCACATTTCCCCTCTCAATTATTTGATTTTTATTCCAAGTACCCATTATCTCTTTGTCTTCACTCTTTCTTTCATGAATTTTTTTTTAAAGAAAAATCTATAGACACTCTTAAAAAAAAATGTAAATTTAAGTGAACCGACAGTTTTTCATTTTGTCTTTTCAATATTTTAATATATATGAGTATATACTTTATGTCAAACATACTATTATGCTCAACATTTTGCAATTAAAGCTGGTAATTAAAATGGTGTATTAGTAATTTCTATCGTTCAATATAATATTTGACTGGACATACAGTTTTAGTAATTATAAAAAAAAGTTATTTAAAATAAATTTAAATAGTCGTGTGAGTATAAGTAATTTTATTCAAGGTAAATAAAAAGTTTTAAATTAAATTATTTTTATAATAGATTAAAAGTGAAAGCGTGTCACGTAAATGGTATGTCATTTTTTTCAAGAGTGAATAATCTTGTTTTCTTTTTAATTATATCATTAACTTTTCTCTTGATAATTATAATCTTATAAATATATTATCATGCATGAACATAATTTGTCTGTGGTTGCTTTAAAGGATCTTTAAAAGGATTGTTTTCCTTCTAATGGGTCCATGAATTGAGATCTTTGACTATAATCATCATGTTTGCATATTTTTAAATCTTATTTTAGAAATAATAGTAGGTAGAAAATACATGTAGATGAGTTGGAAAAGATATAATTAATTAGGATTAGTTGGGAGGTCTACCTCTAATTTAACCTCACTGTCTCACTTAATTGATGAGAAGATGGACTGATGGTGTCGGAGTGCGATTATTTTAATTTAATTACATCTTAATTATTGGGTGGATCACTCATTAATTCACTTTTGTTAATTATATTCTTGTGAAAGTGCAAATCTTTAACATTATAGTTATCTTCTCAACATGCAATTGACATCATATAGTAATAGTTTTCTTTTACCACGAAAGATTAGCGTGGTGGAGTGGTAAATATTCGTTCATAAGTCTTAAGTTTGAGCACTGAGTATGTAGACTCATTTCGTAGGAAGTGCTTTACTCTAAAGTGGACTTTTTGGGGTGAATCTGAATTAACCGAATTCCAAAATGAGTATTGAACACTTTCTAAAAAGAAATCTTTCTGTGGAATTACGTGTATTCTATATTTACTTACGTTACCAATTGTCAATTCTTGGTCATTGTCATTGAGATTCATGTCACTTGAGTCAGCCGTTAGCGCCCGATAGCATCTTGACCCCATCCAATTTTTGGGCCCCTCTTTGATAAGGAAGGAAACGAAATAATCTCAATTTTACGACAAATCCGGTCCAATGGCTGTTCTAATTCAGTGTACTCTTGAGCCTTTCACAAAGGAAATTCATGCATGCAGTTCATGGATAGTATAAACATTAGGCTAAAGATAGAGAGTTGATGAGGAGGCTTTTCTAAGAAAAAAGGCATGGTTCTTTCAATTCCGCATCCGGGGAAAGCAACTTTCAGTTTGAATTCCAATTTCATTGCCCTTATTATGAAAGTCTAAAATCCTTCTTTCACCAATTTCGGGTCTGAAAGGACAACTCTTAATAAGATTAGATGCTCGATCCAAACTATTAAATATCTCCTGATTCTCTTAAGGCCACAAATCACTTCTTTCATTCAAAAAAAAGGTAGTCTTTCCTTGGTAAATAGCGTCTTGAGGTGAAGCGAAGGCATTATTGAAGGAAAGAAATGACGGGTCGGTCAATTGCGCGAAAACTGTTTTTGCCAACCAAAGCCCCAAAACTAGTAATGGCACTTGTGCCCCGTTTGTGAAAAATAAGAAAAAAATCATATGTAATCTTTTGCTAATTTTTAGTGACATAAAGTTAGAAGTATTTTCTCCCTCCCAAAATCAGTGTCAATCTTTTATGTCTTTATTAAGAGTTAATTAATTTGATTAATCTTCAAAATTGAATAGGATTAGATCAAACTCATTATTTTAAAATTATACAAAAAGAACTATAAGTTACAATTTTTCTCATGTCAATAAGATTAAAACATATATTTTAAAATATTGATCAAAATTCACATAATTTGAATCTCTTGAAGCGAAGAACAACAAATGATTTAAGAGAAATGGATTAAATATTAGGATTAATTATAAGAAAATTAATTTAAATAGTCCCCTCCCCCACCCCCAGAAATAACCAGCAAATACATAATACGTATGTTGATTAATTAAGGGCTGTAAATATTCTTTTAACTTCCCCTTAATTATATGTTGTGTGATCCCTTCAACTCTTCTAGCAAGAAAAAAATAGATGAATCAAATTAGATTGATGACAAAGTGATCGATTCTTTCTTAATAAATGAAATTAGTGACTTGAATAATAGAAAGTCAACTTGTCATATAGAATATATCCAATGAAATCCTACAAAGTGAAGTCTGAAAGGGTAAAGTGTACATTGACCTTATCACTATCTCGTAGAGATAAAAAAATTGTTTCATATACAACAACATATTCAGTTTGATCTTATCAAGTAAAGTCTGAGGAGAAAGAATTTACGTAGATTTTACTCTTATCTAACAATTGTGAATCGTGTTTTTTTTTTTAATAAAAAACTTGGGCATCTGAATTTCAAGAAAAAAGGCACAGTGGCTTGGCTTGCTTCTGATCAAAGGTAGGAACAATCAAGTTATAGTAGATGACAAATCCCGCATGATTCCTCAAATAACCTTTTTTTTTTCTCTCTGAATGTTTGAGTGACAAAGTGTGCTATCCAAGATTGCAGAGGGGGATCATTCCATATTAATGTAGAAATAAATATATAATATAGTCTAGCATTGTGATATACAAGAGTTGACAATCTTAGTACTATAAAAATAGCTACGTCTATCGTCAACTCTTTTGTCCAAATAAAAATAGGCATGCAAGAGAAAGTGAGAAACACTTAATAATAAAGAGATGTATCTATTTTCTTGCTCAACTTAATTAGGAAAATGTTTTCATGAAAAATATTATCCAAAGTAATTTTTTAGAAGCTTATTATTTTTCAGTATTTGATAAATAAATAAAAAAATAATATTTAAAAATATTTATATAATCTAGCAAAATATTATTGTGGTTGGATGGGTGGAGATCAGTGTGGCTTCGGTGGTGGTGGTGGGGGGGATGATTTGGAAAGGGGGTTGGGGCGTTGGGTGAATAGGGAGAAGACAATCAACATAAAATATTACTTATGAAACTTGGCTTTTTATACTTTCATTAGAAAAATCATTTTTCTTGTTTTTAAGAGACGCTTTTTTTTTTTACTTTTGAGGGCTAATATATGGATATTTTTCTCTATTTTTCATAATATTTAATCAGTCGATCATTGAAAAATATTTTGCTCTGTACCAAATTGGTTCTGACATTTTAAAGAGGACATTGGAATGCAAGTAGAAATTACGTGCTACAAATTAAGTGCATGCATGTCCAACTCAATACAGTATTATAGGAGGAAATTGGCAGATAGTTATTTTTTGGATTGCTAATAAAGTTTTAGCCAATTCGTTGCAAATATTGAGTGTATAAGTAGATCACTTTTTAATATGAAAATAAAATTTCAACAAAATACTGTATTTTAAAACAAGAGAGAACATGTCAGATTTTTTTCACCGAAACCGTAAAGTTTCGACAAATTTTTACATTTAAACTGTGAAAGTTAATCAATCCCAAAAATCCACTTATCAAAGGATATTAATGTTTATTATACAAAAAGACGAAATTAAAAATATAACTTCTTTTTGTGAATCATAATTAGAGAGGACCCAAAAAAGGCTAGAAAAGCAAAAGATAATGGGGGTAAAGAGCTTCATTTAATTAATTACTAAAAGTAGGATTCTCATCAAAACCCCAACTATAATGTATGCTAGTAAAGGGCAAAATCCATCATTTTCACATTATTTATTACAATATAGAAGGCTATAAAAATGAAAGACGTCCAAATCATTTAACCGTAATTTCAAGACAGCCATGATCCAGCTAATATATATGCTTTTAGCAACTTGCAAGGGTAGTGACATTTAATTTAAATCATTACCAATAAAGAAAATGAAAATTAATAAATATAAAATAATTTCATTGGGTCGCTAGCTTTAAGCACAAATAATTTTTTTCCATCCGGTATTCGGAGTCCGCATTGAAGCTTCGACTAAATTCGGATTGCACAGATTCATTTGGAGGTGACACTCCCAACAAGATTTTTTTCCATACTCAGAATTCAAACCCAAATTTTTTGATTAAGGGTATAACAATCTCATTACTACACTACAATCTATATTGATGGCACAAATAACTTTGTATAGCAGCCAACACGTACTGTATATTAGGATTATTGATTAGTATTGTGGGGTTCGATCTGCTGCCTAGCTTGTGGCAACAACCTAAGTAAATAAATTATATAGAGCTTACAGACTACAATTGTTTCTTACTCTTTCTTTTTCTATGATACATTTTTCTTTTTAACTAATATAAATTAAAATATATTTAAAATAAAATAATGTATAATTATAAAATATTTAATTTATCATTTATTTTAAATTATAAATTTACAATTTTATATCTAATTAATTACTGTTATATAAAATGAAACGAAGCGGTAGAGGGAGTGGGGGCAAAGGTTGGTGGAACTTGGAAGTCGAGTTTACAGTTTTGTGTGGTAAACTTGTATTGATATAATTGAGCTAGCTAGGGCTTTTGTCAATATTCTATGTCGTGATATGAAGGTGTAGATGAAAGTTAGTTAGGTTGTTAAAAATAGTTAAGGGTAGTACAGTCTTCTTAACAGAATCAGTTATAACAAATTTTATGAAGTTAGTTAAGAGTTTGTTAGTTACAAGTCAAGTGTGCTAGCTATAAGTAGCACCTACACTTATTGTAATCACACACTTTTCTAAATGATTCAATGAGAGTCCTCTCCTTCTAGATCTTTATCTTCATTTCTTTCTCTTTTCTTAATTGTTTATGCACTTACTTTCATGGTATTAGAGCCATCACAGTCAATACTATGAGAGACATTTTTTTTTTCAATTGAAGAATCATAGGATCAAGTATCTGATCCATAGATTCATCAAAGCTCTGTGTTGGTCAGCAGATCAGAGGATCAATATCAGAGGATCAAGGAGAATTTTCAAATTGTTTGAGCTTGCTTCCGCGATAAAAATTGATTGGAGATTCTACAATGGCAGTTGGTAATGAAACAGGAGAGTTGCCTTCTTCAAATGGTCAAAACACTGATACGTCTTCTTCAAATGGTGGTTCTATGGCAAGTCAAGGTATTGACTAAAATCACCCTTTTTTCCTAGTCCTACAGATGTCAGTGGAATAAGTATCATTTCATTTCAATTGCTTGAAATTGAGAATTACACATTGTGAAATCGATCAATTAGACTAGCCTTGTTGGGAAGAAATAAGCTAGGACTAGTTGATGGATCATGTAGAAAAGAGGTTTATGAAGAAGAACTATGGGGACAGTGGGAGAAAGTAAATACAATTATATTGTCATGGGTAATGAACTCAATGTCTAAAAATTTACTTAGTGGTATTGCTTTTGCATCAACTGCTTTAGATGTGTGGAATGATTTGAAAGAGAGGTTTGATAGAGTTTATGGATCTAGAACCTATAGTTTGCACAAAAAAATTGCTTACTTGCATCAAGGGACAACTTCTATTTCAGTATATTATACTAGACTCAAGACTTTGTAGGATGAGTTTGAAGTCTTAATGCCGCTCCTTGTTACAATTATGATAAATTCAAAGATTTTGTAGCTCATATGAATAGACAGAAATTGTATCAGTTCTTAATGAGACTAAATGAATCATATCAGCAGCCAAGTAGTCAGATTCTAATGATGAATCCACTACCTAATATCAATTAGGCATATGCACTAATTGTAGGAGATGAAAGTCAGAAGTCAATTATTACTCAGACTAGTAGTTTGGGACTGAATACTGTTGGCAATAATTTGGGACTGAATTCAGTAGTTGTTGATCCTAATGCTAAGTACTCAAAAGTGAGAAGTAGTTCTGGAGTATCTCAGAAGTTCAAGAAGATTTTTTCACTGATTTGTGATTTCTGTTAGTACAAAGGTCACATCAAGAAATTTTGCTACAAGATAGTAGGTTATCCACCTGATTTTAAGTCCAAAAGGAAGCTCCTACTGTTAACTCAAATTTTACAGCAAATGATGTTAATTTTTCTATTAATAGTCAGTCTCACCAAGTCAACTTTTGTTATGGAATGAATACCAGTGTTCCTATGCATGAATGAAAAGGCAAAAGAAAGCTGGATACTTCTAATATTACATTGTCAGTTGAAGCAAATGACACTAAAAGTAAGAAAGTAATCAGGCTGAGAATGAAGTGAAAAGGTTACTTCAGGGGTGCACATTTTCAAAGGAACAATATGATCAAATTGTTCAAATACTGAATCAGAAAATAGACTTTACATCAAACACTGCAGGTAAGGCCTTATTTGTATCTGAAAATAGTGAAGTCTGGATCATGGATATAGGATCAATAAATCATATGGTGTGTAGGTTGGATATGTTAACTAAATGATCTATTACCCAAATGAATGTTTCCAAGGATGTAGGATTACCAAATGGTGATATTACTCAACTCACTCATATTGGTTCCTCCATTTTGTCAACTGGAAGCCTTATTACAAATGTGTTTCACTTATCTGAGTTTAAATATAACCCGATGTCTGTCAGCAAGATCACAAAAAAATTAGGATGCTTAGTATCTTTTTTTTCTGACTTTTGTGAGTTTCATGAGCTTTACAATGGGAAGGTGAAGAAAATTGGTAAAGAAAAAAGAGGTTTGAAGTTGCTTTGGAGGAAGTTAACTCACAAGGCTGATACTAATACAGAAGACTCTGCATTGACTGTTGACAAGGTTTATTCATGTACTAAGGAACAAGATATAGAGTTGTGGCATCAAAGATTGGGTCATGTGTCTTTAATACTACTTGGTAGAATGTTTGATATGAATAAACAAAGTGTTTGTAAGGTGTCTAAGTGTTTAGTTTGTCCTTATGCTTAAAAAAACAAGACTTCAGTTTTCTTTTAGTAGTATTAAAAGTTGTAATTGTTTTCAATTGCTTCATATAGACTTGTGGGGCCCTTATAGTACACCTACTGTAGATGGAAACAAGTATTTTCTTATAATAGTTGATGATTTCTCAAGGATGACTTGGTTGTTTCTACTTAAACAAAAGTCTGATGCATGTGTATCTTTGAAAATGTTCATTCAATATACAAAAACTCAATTTGAGAAACCTAGCAAGATTGATAATGAAACAAAATTTGTTAATTCAGTTTGTGAAATCATATTTAAGAAATTGAGGATTATTCATCAAAGGACCTGTCCCTACACACTCCACAACAAAATGGAGTGACTGAAAGAAAACACAAACACTTACTTGAAGTGACAAAAGCTCTAAGATTTCAGGCAAAAATACCTTTGAGGTTTTAGGGATAGTATATATTAGCTGCAACATATCTGATTAATAGATTACCTAGTTGTGTCCTCAACTATCAAACTTCCTATGAGAGACTTTATGGTTTCAAACCAAACTTATCCCATTTGAGAACCATTGTATTTCTGTGTTTTGCTAAAAACATTATTGAACACAATAAAATGATGCCTAGATCTAGGTCTGCAGTTCATATGGGATATTCTGAACTCCAAAAGGGATATTTGTTATTTTATCTGAGTAATAAGTCTTTTTTTATCAGTAGGAATGTTATTTTCAGAGAGGATGTATTTTATTTTTCACAATTATAACAATCTAAGACACCACTGATGTTTATAGACACTTTCCAGAAATCAGAGGTGATGTTTCAAGATTTCCCTCAGCCTGCCTCTGAGGTTATTAGTCTTGATGAATGACCTACTGTATCAGTAGATACCAATTCTATGTTATATCAGCCTAATGGTGTTGAATAGGAGAATGATTGGCTTGCACCAAATTCATTTATAGAAGAATATGAGACTACTCATTCAGAGATTAAACTTTTCATTGAAGGATCAGTATCTGCAATTCAAGATGATGCAGCTGCACCTACTATCAGAAGGTCTATCAGAACAACACAACCTCCTTCTTAATTGAAAGATTTTATCTCTCTTAACATCAACAAGGAAGTTCAATATCCAATGACCAACTACATGAGTTATGCTCACTTATCCTCTACCTATCAATGTTATATTGCAGCCATTTCAGTCATTAAGGAACATACTACGTATGCAGAAGCAGTAAAGGACAAGAGATAAGTGGATGCTATGCAAGATGAAATTCAAACTCTTGAGAGCAACAATACTTGGGAAGTTATAGACTTGCCACATAGTAAGAAGTTTATTGATTGTAGATGGATTTATAAGGTAAAATACAAGTCCACAGGGAAAATAAAAAGATTCAAGGCAAGGTAAGTTGCTAAAGGCTACAGTCAACAAGTGGACATAAATTACAAGAAAACGTTCTCACTAGTGGTTAAGATGGTTACAGTATGATCTATAGTTGCACTTGCTGCATCTAAGAATTGATATATTCATCAGATGGATGTGTTTAATGATTTTCTTCAAGGTGATTTAGAGGATGAAATTTATATGTAGCTTCCTCAAGATTTTGTCAGTCAAAGGGAGAAGGTATGTAGACTGACAAAGTCCTTACATGAATTGAAACAGGCACCAAGACAATGGAACCACAAGCTCACTGAAGCTCATATCAGACTGAAGTTCAGGTAAAGTCAATATGATTACTCTTTGTTCATCAACAAGTCAAAGAAAGGTATCATCATTGTACTTGTATATGTAGATGACATGTTAGTGACTAGTAGCAATTTGAAGCTGATAAAAGAAATAAAGAAGGCTCTACAACAGACATTTACGATGAAAGATCTAGGTGATTTAAAGTACTTTCTAGGTATTGAATTCACTAGGTCTGCAGAAGGTATATTAATGCATCAAAAAAAAAACTCTTAAATTGATAGATGAAGTTGGAATGCCTGCAGCCAAGTTTGCAGGGACTCCCATTGATATTAATGTCAAACTAACATCTAAGCAGTATGATCAGCATGTGAATAGAACTAAAGAGGCTTCAGATGATCCTTTGATCGATCAGACAATGTACCAAAGATTGATAGGAAGACTTCTGTATCTTAATATGACAAGGCCTGATATATCCTTTAGTACTCAAACTTTGCGTCATTTCCTACAACAACCTAAGAAGTCTCACATGGATGTTGCATTAAGGATAATTAGATATACAACCTGGACAAGGGATGTTGACTGGGCTTTTTGCCCACTTAGAAGAAGATCTGTAATAGGATACATAATAAAGCTTGGAGATTCTGTGGTGTCTTGGAAAGAAAAAAAGCAGATCACTGAGTCCAGGAATTTAGCAGAGGCTGAATATAGGAGCCTAGCCTCCACAATGTCTGAATTTGTATGATTACTAAAAATGCTAAAAGAAGTTGATGTTGAAGTACAATTACCAGTTCAAGTTTATTGTGACAGCAAGGCTACCATTCAGATTGTTGCGAATCCAGTGTACTATGAGAGGACTAAACACATAGAAATTGATTGCCATTTTATAAGAGAAAGAATACAACAAGGCTTGATTAAAGTGAACTATTTTCCTACTGCTGAGCAACCAGTTGATATTTTGACAAAATGATTGTCATTGTCAAGGCCACAACATGAACACCTTCTGGCCAAACTAGTAGTGCTGATATTTTTGCACCTCCTCCTAATTTGCAGGGGAGTGTTGTGATATGAAGGTGTAGATGAAAGTTAGGTTGTTAAAAGTAGTTAAGGGCAGCATAGTCTTTTTAACAGAATCAGTTGTAACAAACTTTATAAAGTTAGTAAAGAGTTTGTTAGTTACAAGTCAAGTGTGCTAGCTATAAGTAGCACCCACACTCATGGTAATTACACACTTTTCTAAATGATTCAATGAGAGTCCTCTCCTTCTAGATCTTCATCTTCATTTCTTTCTCTCTTCTTAATTGTTTTTGCACTTACTTTCATTCTAGAGAATATATATATTTTCTTTTCATTTTTGCTACATTTTAAAAAGTAATTATTTTTATATGCCCAAACACTAAAAAATAATTTTTACACCATAATCTCCATCTAAGTAATAAATAATTACCGGCAATCATTTCGTAATAAGTGAAATTAAAACTAAAATGGTAAATCACATAACATGTACGATAATTTTTAATTTAAGATTATAAGATTCAATTATTTTTTTTTACATTTTTATACTTTGTACTAAATCACAATAGAACAAATAATTGAAATAGAGGAGTATTTTCGAATAATTTTTTGGTCTATAGGCCTATATCGCAAAGATTTTTTTAGTTTTTACTACCCCAAATCCTAGTGCAAGTCCAAGTCTGTCTATGACATAAGTAAATCAACTTTCAATTACATTTAGAATCGTCTCAATAAGATCAGGCCTAAAGTCAAACTTTATAGCGAGGTCTTATTTTTTTTTGGTTGACACGTATAAACTGAATAGTTATAACATATTTATTGTAATCTTACAAGTGAGGTCTGGAGCAAATATGATGTATGCAGACCTTATATTCAATGTAAATTTTGAATTAAAAAATATAATATAAAGTAAGAATAATATAATTCGACTCAAAATTTTGGAAAGTTTATATAATGGTATTGAAATAATATTGATTTGTTGCAGTATTTGAAATTTGAAGAAGACACAAAAAAATAAATTTGATCTTTTTTATAAATACACAACAATAGATTTTGCATAATGCACAAAAGGTTTGACCGTTAGGAGGACTTTAGAATATTCAATAATGAAAAAATAAAAATAGTGAAAGAGAAATAAAAAAGTTAAATACAAGAATAGTAAATGTTCACGATAATCGTCGGAATATAAACGAGGCAATAAAAAGGGTAACCACATAAGAAAGGATGCTAAAATTAACTAAACACTATTTGATTTCTCAATTATTACAACGATCCTCATATTAATAGAAGGTAAAAATTTATTACATTTTCTACCTTTTTTTTTCCTTCAAATTTATCAATACATAATTTTTTTTTATATATATATATATATATATATATATATATATATATATATATATATATATAGGATATTGGTGGGGAAAACACTTAGAATTTCTGAATAATTGAGTGCCTTTACTATTTATCTGCCCCAGGGTCAAGTTGGTTTTCCTGTCTTCTATTGTTGATAATTAAGAATGACGAGCATTAGGTCAATAACTAAATAACAAAAGAAATACAATACAATTTTTGTTAAATATTTGGTCCATATATATTAGTGTTACTAAAGCAGAAATGTCTAAATTTTGAATAGCGCACATAATTATAAATCTCCCTCGTGCATATTAGCCTTCTTTTGACCAAGTCGATTTGGGCTTCCCCCGACAGCCCCCCAAAAAATCAAATTACACTTTGAGAAAAAATAGGATTATTTAATGGTATGATTTGCACTTTGAGAAAAAATAGGATTATTTAATGGTGTGATTTGTTCTATAAATAAATTGATCTATAATTTTTGCCATTAGCAATCGAATTTGTAGCTAACGGGGCATAAATTTTTTAAAGATAGCACTAAACGTAATTTGTTGAAATATTATGATGTAAATATATAAACTTATGACTTAAGAAAAAGTTATTTATCTTGAGGGATAAAAATTTAAAAATAACATAAAATAGGAAAAAAAGTGCAAACGAATGTCATAGGATCCTGACAAAGTTTAAGTATTTTTTTTAATGAGACAACATAGGAATATCTCATTTGTGAGTCGTAATTCAGATTTTGAGAGTAAAATTTCTTCATTTTTATTGTGGATTTAGATATATAAGCTTTAAGATTTTTGAAATAAATTTTATATACTTGAAAACTACATAAAAAATATTATAATCATGATAATTGACAATTTAAAATATTTAAAAAAAAATAAAAAAATTATAGTAAAAGAATAACTCATCTAACTCTCGAAATTCGAATGCAGGCACATAAAATGGGACTAAAGGGAGTACAACGTGACTACCAATTAGAGAAGTATGTTGAAGCCTTGAAGGGTCATAAATTATTGTTGTTCTATAGATAGATAGAAGAAGTATAGAATACTCTATCTTTACCCAGTCAATTTGCCACGTTTTCCCAGTATTGAGTTTTGTTGGAGAAGTCCAGCATCTGCATGACAAAAGAGAAGAAGAAGAGATGAAGAAACGAGGAGAAGAAGAGATGAAGAAAGCAGCACAAGAAGAAGCAAGAAGAGAGTGCAAGAAGAAAGAAGCAAACAAACTGAAGAGTTTAACTCTTCAGTTCCCAACGTTTACAGGACTACGTGGCTAGTAGGCATCCACACACATGTGGCCTAATTTTCATCCACACAACATATTTAAATACTACAACCCATATATATATATACACATTAAATTTACAATGCATATTTAAATATGATTATGCCCATATGATTATGGGCAAATAGAATATAGTTTTTGTACAAATTCAAGTAGGACAAAATATAACCATTTCCTTTTGTCTCTGTTCCAACCACTGTAAAATTCCATATAAATGTATTATACACGGTATGAATAAATATACAGTGAAGACATTCTTTCTACACAGCTTCATCTCTTTCAAATTTTTACATGGTATCAGAGCGATCCTAAGCTCGATCCAAATCTGTGTCAAAATATCAAAATCATCTTCATAGTCCCTAGCAAACCAGAATGCCTGAAACGATTGAAGTCAAGTCAGGAATCACATATGAAAGTAACCATCCTTATCACTTAAACAATTCAGATTCACCTGGTATGGCTCTAGTCAATGCTGTGTTTGATGGAAGAGGATACCCTGGTTGGAGGAGATCTATCCTTTTATCTTTATCAGCCAAGAGGAAACTTGGCTTTATCAATGGAACCTGCAAAGCTCCAGATCTGAAATCTGCAGACTTTGAGCAATGGAGTTGTGTGAATGATATGATCATATGTTGGATATCAAATGCACTGTCTAAGGATATTGCAGATAGTGTGATGAGTTCCAAAACTGCAAAAGAACTTTGGGACAGTCTAGAACAAAGATTTGGCAAATCTAATGGTGCCAAACTCTACCACCTACAAAAGGAGTTAACAGGACTAATGCAAGGAAATAGTAACATTGCAGGTTATTTCACCAAACTTAAGAGATTGTGGGATGAGTTAGATGGCATAAATGTGATTGTCTGTTGCTCATGTGAATGCACTTGTGATGGAAAAGCAAAATTAACAAAATCACTGGAAGATCAAAGGTTGATTCAATTCCTAATGGGACTAAATGATGTATATGCTCAGGCGAGGGGAAATATACTTATGATGAATCCCTTACCTGGAATAGATGCTGCATATTCCTTACTTTTACAGGATGAAAACCAAAGAGAAGTGTATGCAAACACAAATCTCACTTCTGATTCTGGATCATTCATGGCAATAGGTCAAGCAAAACAGCCAAATAACAAACTGATTGCTGAATTTGCAGCATTCATGGCTAGTGGACAGGGAAGAAATGGACAGAGATTCAAACACCAAGCAATAAGAGGGACAAACACATATCAAAGGTACACCAATCCAAGCCAGAATCAGAGACCTGACAAGCCACAAAACAAGTTTAAGGGTAAGAAAAGATATGACCCAAATCTATCATGCACTTACTGTGGAAAGACAGGACATATGCATGATGATTGCTACAGGCTGCATGGATTCCCTGCAGATTTTGAGTTCACTAACTCCAGGAACTATCAGCCACAAATTAAGGCAAATGCAAGTTTGACTCAGCAGGTAGATGAAGACATTGGGAAGACAGATTTTGGAATCAATGATGAAATCCTTGAGGAACAATTTAGCAAGCAACAGATTGCAGAAATGATGCAGATATATAAGCAAAGCAAGCTGACACAAACAGGAAAAGCAGGAATCAATCCAAATGCAATGGCTGGTACCATTCTTAAATACTCAAATTCTGTACTAGCTAATCTTGCACAAAATACTTGGATAATTGATTCAGGAGCTTCAGAACATATGTGTTTTGATCCCAATTCCTTCTTATTTCTAAATCCTCTCCCTATACCTTTGAATATTAACTTACCTAATTCTTTCAAGGTAAGTGTCACCCATGTAGGAAGTATCTCCATTTTACCAGGACATGTCATAACTGATGTGCTACTTGTGCCAGATTTTAAGTACAATTTACTCTCAGTTCACAAGTTTTGTGTGCAGTTTCAGTATAATGTCCTATTCACTGCTACTGGATGTTTCTTGCAGGACCTTTCAATGAAGAGTCCTCAAGTTTTTGGTGAAGTTAAAGAGGGACTCTATTTGTTGGATTCCAATAGTGACAAGTCTAGAATTGTTTTTAATTCAAGTGATGTACCTTCATTTCCAAAAGAAAGAAATCCCAACTCACAATCAACTTCAGTTTTTAATTCAGTACATGTTAATGCTGCTCCTAATGTAAAACTTTGGCATGTGAGGTTGGGACACCTCCCATTTTCAGTAATGAAGCATTTAAGTTTTCTTCCTTCTAAATCTAATTCTGATTTTATTTGTGATGTTTGTCCTAGAGCTAAACAAACTAAACAACCTTTTCCTACCAGCAGCATAAAATCCACACACATTTTTGATCTCATTCATATAGATACTTGGGGTCCCTACAAGTGTAGTACTTACAATGGATTCAGGTTCTTTCTCACCATAGTAGATGATTATAGTAGAGGCACATGGACATTCTTGCTAAGTACTAAGAGTAATGCTTTTCCTGTACTGAAGAATTTTCTATCTATGGTAGAAAGGCAATTCAATGTTAGGGTCAAAATGATCAGGTCTGACAATGCCTTGGAATTGGGAAAAGGCACACAAGAATCAGCATTTCTTGCTTCTCAGGGGATTTTGCATCAATTGACTTGTGTAGCTACACCCCAACAGAATGGAACTGTTGAGAGAAAACATAGACATCTCTTAGAAATTGCCAGAGGATTGATGTTTCAATCCAAATTGCCTATGTGCTACTGGGGAGAATCTGTTTTAACTGCTACCCATATCATCAATAGACTGCCATCTAGTGTTCTAAAGGGACAGACACCTTATGAAGTACTATTTGAACAGAAGCCTGTCTATGACCATTTGAAGAGCTTTGGGTGTTTATGTTATGCTTCCACCCTGGCACAAGGAAGAAACAAGTTTGATGAGAAGGCTACTGCTTGTGTTTTACTCGGATATCCTTTACAGCAGAAAGGATACAAACTGTTGTCCCTTGATACAAATAAAGTTTTTGTATCTAGGGATGTCAAATTTCATGAATCACACTTTCCTTACAACTCATTTGATGCCTCACACACACCTATTTTTTTCAACCCCCCTTCCTCAGATCATCACTCTAATTCTTCCCCTCACATTCACTCAGACCCATCTGTTGATGATTTTTTTTCAACAACAACTTCAGAACCTCCACCCATTACTTCTGATTATAGCACACATTCTGAATCTACACTTCCCCCACCTACTATACCACATCTTGACCATACTTATCCAAGTTCTACTGCAGCAGATACTGCTACCCCTGATCCTATAACAGCTACACCAAGAAGGTCTAGCAGGATATCTCATGAACCTGGATATCTAAGAGACTACATTTGCAATAGTGTGGTGTTCACTAATCTATGGAAAGCTTGTTTTGATCACCCTCATAAGGCTAACATATATGCTTTCTCCTCCTTATCCCTCAACAATCAGCAGCTACTTCATTCTCTTTCTAATGTCACTGAGCCTAGTTGCTATAGCCAGGCTTCTCAACATCCAGCATGGAGAGAGGCTATGAACTCAGAGATTCAGGCTTTGGAAGCCAATCAAACCTGGGATGTTGTCTTGTTACCTAAAGGGAAGAGAGCTTTACCTTGCAAATGGGTATACAAAATAAAACATCTTTCAAATGGTAGCATTGAAAGACTAAAGGCCAGACTAGTAGTACGAGGGGATATACAAAGAGAAGGTATCGATTATGGAGAAACTTTTTCACCTGTTGTAAAAATGACCACTATCCGGTGCTTACTTACCATTGCAGCTAAGAAGAAGTGGTCTGTTTCCCAACTAGATGTCAACAATGCTTTTTTACATGGTGACCTCCAAGAAGAGGTCTTTATGAAATTTCCCACAGGACTGACACCTCCTAGTCCTAATCATGTTTGTCTTCTGAAGAAGTCCCTATATGGCTTAAAACAAGCTTCAAGGCAGTGGTATGCTCGACTTGCAGGAGCTTTAGCCTTCAAAGGCTATTCCTCTTCTTTAAACGATTACTCTCTCTTTTTCAAACTCAATGGGACACTTATTTCCATCCTAGCAGTATATGTTGATGATATCCTTCTTACCGGGAATGATTTGAATGAAATCAAACATATCAAATGTTTTCTTAATACAGAGTTCAAAGTTAAAAACCTGGGAGAAATTCACCACTTTCTTGGCATGGAAATTTTGCGAGAAGACCATGGATTTATTGTGAATCAACGCAAATTTACCATGGATTTGCTTCATGAATTCAATGTCTCTCATCTGCGTGCAGTCAACTCTCCACTCGATCCCTCTTTCAAGCTTCGAGCTGATGATAGTCCTCGCTTGGAAAACCCCACTCTTTATCGCCATTTGATAGGCAAACTGAATTATTTGACCAACACTCGCCCAGATCTGTCATTTGCTGTCCTTGCTCTAAGTCAATTCATGCAACAACCTTGTTTGTCACATTTCTTGGCTGCTTTGCGAGTTTTACGATATCTGAGCTCCGATCCAAGTCAAGGCATACTCCTGTCTTCCAATCCATCCTTTTCTTTACTAGCTTTTTGCGATGCGGACTGGGCATCCTGTAAGGATTCTCGTAAATCGGTTAGTGGATTCTTCTTCACCCTCGGAGGTGCTCCGATCTCTTGGAAGTCGAAGAAACAAATCTCGATCTCCTTGTCTTCCGCCGAAGCAGAATATCGGTCTATGCGTCGTGTTACTGCCGAACTTACTTGGCTAGTTCGCCTTCTCGAGGATCTTTCAGTTCCCATTTCACTACCAATTCCGCTCCACTCAGATAGTCAAGCTGCCATCCATATAGCTCGCAACCCGGTCTTCCACGAGCGCACCAAACATGTTGAATTAGACTGCCATTTTGTGCGCCAACAGTTTCAATCCGGTCTGATCACCCTTTCATTTCTTCCCTCTAAAGACCAACTTGCCGATCTCTTCACTAAGCCCCTTTCTGGGGTTTCTCACCAGACGATTCTACACAAGTTGGGGGTCATCACTCTCCCCTCCAACTTGAGGGGGGATGTTGGAGAAGTCCAGCATCTGCATGACAAAAGAGAAGAAGAAGAGATGAAGAAACGAGGAGAAGAAGAGATGAAGAAAGCAGCACAAGAAGAAGCAAGAAGAGAGTGCAAGAAGAAAGAAGCAAACAAACTGAAGAGTTTAACTCTTCAGTTCCCAACGTTTGCAGGACTACGTGGCTAGTAGGCATCCACACACATGTGGCCTAATTTTCATCCACACAACATATTTAAATACTACAACCCATATATATATATACACATTAAATTTACAATGCATATTTAAATATGATTATGCCCATATGATTATGGGCAAATAGAATATAGTTTTTGTACAAATTCAAGTAGGACAAAATATAACCATTTCCTTTTGTCTCTGTTCCAACCACTGTAAAATTCCATATAAATGTATTATACACAGTATGAATAAATATACAGTGAAGACATTCTTTCTACACAGCTTCATCTCTTTCAAATTTTTACAAGTTTAGATCAAACATCGTATTATTACTTTTAACAGTCATTTTTGTAGTTTAATTTTGCGTTACTTGAGCAAGGGGCATGGAAACAACTTCTTGTAATTCTATATCTACAGTCAAAATTATTTAATTATAAACGTTACTTAAAAATATTCAATTCAGTATATCATTTAAATATTGGATTCGACTCCTCTCCGTTATTCTTTCTCTCCATTTCAGTATACATCTAGATGAGAGACATGTATCTTATTTAATTTTTAAAGATCCAAATTATATTATATTAATCAATATCATAATCACAATCATAGTTAAGTGAATAAATTTTGGAATTTGATAAGAAAAGTTTTTTCCGACAAATTATGGTACCCATTAATTAATTTCATTTTATATTTTTATATTCAAATATTAAAATTGTACAACTGAACTTTTTATTTTTCAGTTAACTATGATTACGATATTTGTTCATACAATATAATCTGCGTACACTCTACCCTCTTCAGACCCCATATGATGGGATTATACTGGATTTGTTGTTGTTGTTGTTGTCGTCGTATGTTGTTGTATTTATAAGATATGAAGAAGGTATTATTTGGAGTGTTATAAGTCAGGTAGATGTAATTAAATATTGGCTGCTCATATATTGAATAGTCATAGACATCCGACTTCGACTTAAAATTGGAAACGAAATTTTGGAGACGATCGATCTGATGCTAGAAAATCCGGTAATTTCCCACTTTTGACCAATCTGACCTCCCAAAATGGATTCATAAATGCAAAAATAAAAAAATTTAAAGGAAGTAATATCATGGAAATTATAAAATGTTGGAATGAAAATTTTGAAGATGAAATCCACGTCATCTTTTCCATATCAATTGATTCTTGTTAACTTAAAGCAACCCTTAGGAAAAAGGTTTACTTAGATATGCATTTTATTAAATTACTTTTATTAATGATCTTGGAATTCTAAATATGATACTATTACTAAGGATAGTATATATGAGAAAGAAATAATAAAATTTTCCTGATTTACTAAAAAATGAAGGCCAAATTCTACGGACAATCTCAATTTTGTTTTGCCTAAATCAGATCCAAAATCATCAGACTTGACTATGTCGGAAAATAATGGGCCAGTTTAAAAAAACCAACAGACTGCCTCGGTTAAAATTGAGGAGCTTTCGTTGGTTTTCTTGTATTAAATATGATATAAATTTTAAAAAACCGAGCATAAATATATTTATAAAAAGGTAGCACCTTGGAATCTAACACAAGTATTTGCTATGACATTGAACAATTCTATAACTAGACCACACATGCTCTTTAAGGGGATTTTGCCCCTAAAAAAACCAATGAAGTCCTTTGATTTTTTGTGAAAAAAGATAATAAAAAATAGAGGAACTCCGTCAGTTTTCTTATGAAAATAATTTAAATTTTTTTAAAATAATTTTCGTCAAAAATAACGGATCGAAGATCTTCGCCGAGACATCCCGGACATCCGTCGATTTTATTTTTTTTTAAAAAATCATTAACCTACGTAGTCCTTCAATTTTTTTTTTCATCTTTTAGTAGTGCTCTGGGGATCATAACCCTATTTATAATTACATAAAGTTTCTGTAATTCTAGTATAATTCATCATTAAAATAGAGATTTCATCCGAATACTACCCATAAAAATTCTTACTTTATGAGTTGTCATAGGTCCGAACCTTAATTAACAGATCATTATATTAATTTGGGTTAATCTTTTTTATTTTTTGTGCGATAACAATCAACATACAATATTTATTAATATATATATATATATATGTGTCTGTGTGTCTATAACTCTAATATTTCTTACAAAGAAAACTGAAGAAAATTCAAGAATTCTTGTTATTACAAACTCCAAAAAAAAAGGTGGTATATATATATGTGTGTGTGTGTAAAAAAGGGTATTTAAAAATTGAAATACTCCTAAAAAGCGTGTTTGAAGGATTAAACTCTCCACAAAACCCTTGAGAGTCAAAAAATTCAAAGGCTTTTACTCTTTTTCTTCCTTCTTTGTCAAGTGTCAAAGCAAATACTAGTATTTTCTTGAGTTCCAATCTCAATAGTAGAAAAGTAGCCAAGACCCTAGGAAATTGACGATCAAACATACGAATTTAAAGTGCATATTTTAATTTTTTTACCAAATATCCATTACTATAAATAGCGTGTAGGAGAATAGGTCATATTATATGCTCATTCAATACTCAAAAATAAAACAAATCAAAAACGTCATTTTAATTAACTTCTTGATAGGGCCATGCAACGTTCAATATCATCTTCTTCCTCTTCAGCCAAGAATGTGTGCAATCAAATTCTCCGGCTCGGGAAACAACTCGAGCCAGTGAAACATCGTGCACCGTGCGATGTGTTCATAAACCACAGAGGAATCGACACGAAGCGAAATGTCGCGGGGTTGTTATACGAACATATTAGAAATAATATCGGGCTTCGTCCGTTTTTGGACAGCAAAAACATGAAGCCCGGTGACAAATTGTTCGATAAAATCGACCCCGCGATTCGCCATTGCAAAATTGGGGTGGCTATTTTCTCACCTCAGTATTGTGATTCGTATTTTTGTTTACATGAGTTGTCTCTAATGATGGAATCAAAGAAAAGGATTATACCTGTCTTTTGTGATGTAAAGCCTTCTGAGCTTGTTGTTAAGGACTTGAATATTAATTTTCCAAATAAGGATTTGGAGAAATTTAACTTGGCTCTTGAGGAGGCAAAATACACCGTTGGACTCACATTTGATACCTTAAAAGGGTGAGTACGTACAATTTTTTCGTTAAATTTAGCATTCTAATTCATGTATCATACTTTTCCTTTTTAAAATTTTAACGTGTTATAAGAAGAACGTCATACGTATTATTTCACTATTTTAAAATAATTTAACATTAAACATTTCATTTTATTGTTAATAAGAAAATTTAAATTTATACAAATATTTTTATGACGTTATAGATCTCAAATTTTAAAAAGTCTTTCATTCTTTTTTAAATTTTAACACTATCGTATAAAGTGATCGGAGATAACGAATACTAATATACTTCCTCAGTGTCAAAGTTTCCTTTTGCACAATTTAAATAATGGTGATATTCAGGCAAAAAAAATGCACACACCTAAACTTTCAAATTACCTGATGTCTTTCACTACCGGTGCAACTAAATCACCAATTTTTTTTTAAAAAAATAAAAATAAAATCTCCCTTTGAGATTTGAACTCTGGTCTTTCATGATATTCTTTCTGCTTTATTGACCAAATAGGCTACCTTCTTAGGTGCAATTTTCTTGTGCACTATAGAGTTAACACCATTATTTTAAGAGTATATTTGAAAATATGAACTTTTTTTAATATTAATTGAAATTCGTGTGACATATAGCGTATTATGATTTTGTTATTATTGAAAAGTAGAATGGATAACCAAATTATACGGAACATTAAAACAATGTTCATTGACATATATAGTTTGGTTTTGTAGAAACTTTATTATTACTTGTTTGAACATGATTTATACATCAATATTAGAATTATTATAATCTAACATGGGTATATATATAATTTTGTTTTGTGAAGGGATTGGTCGGAATTTTTGGTGAAAGCTTCAGATGCAATAATGAAGAACTTGTATGAGGTAGAAAGAGAGAAGTTCATCAACAGAAAAAAGTATATTCGTCGACAACAACTTCTGCACAACTATTGATGAAGTAAATTAAAGAGGATATATAATACAATAAATTCAGACAAGACGGAATTGCTCGGATGATAAGCACCTTCCAGGCTTTCACCTTCTAGTCATCTTAAGAGCAAAAAAAAGTGGAAGCTCGAAAGGGTAAAATAAAATAAAATATAATAGATTCACATTCATTAATTTGTTTCTTAATTAGTTTAATTCTTTTCTTAACAGAAGTCCTTTAGGAAGACCCAAAGGACTTGTTCCTAGCTAACACATTCAATATTCATTCATCTTATTTTTCTTCAATAATTTGTCGTGTAATTGTAATGTTTTCAGATTTTTTTGTCGTCTATGTAATCCATCAAATTAATGTTATGTAAAGCATAGATGATTCAAGAACAGTTTCTCCGTTTCATGTACTTTTTTGTTCTTTAGTTTTCGTTTTTACTATTATATATATGTATAGAGAGAGAATCTCAAATTTTTATAGTCCAATATTTTAGGTATTAATTCTATATTTTTGTACTTTGAGGTTTGACCTATTTGATATTGTTGTGGTAAAAAAAATTCCTTTCAATTGGACAAAATAGAATAAGTCATTTAAGCACTTATGATAAAGACTTTTCAAACTTTCTTTGTGCATATCAATTGATTTTTAATTATCATAAATATTTAATGAATTTTATATAAACTAAGCAATTTTATTCTATTATTAATAATAGAGAAACTCACTTTTGTATTTTCATATAGTTTTCAAATATGATACAAGAGAGTACAATTAGATGCTTTTAGTTTTTAGTTATAATTTTATGTTATATTTTTAAAAATTGATTGAATTTTGGGTAGTAATAATGTTGCATTGTTAAATACTAGTATTAAATTAAATCTATCAAAAATATTAAACTTAATTCTTTCGTCACAATTGAAAAAAGAGTTTTAAAGTACGAAAGTTGATTAATCTATTTAACGTGCACACTCTTAAGTTTTAACATGAATTTTATCTAACAAGGAGAACTATAAAGTATTAATTTCATATATATTTTGAAAATGTTTAAAAAATTTATTGTTATAAAAAAACAACTTAACTCTTCAACTGAAAATAATACTAAAAATTGCAAAAGAAAGTAAAATCTCCACATTTTTTTAATATTTTTTTTTTTTTTGCAAAATGGGATAATTAATGTTTTACCCTAACTTAGGGGAAAATGGTTAACTTTCTTTTGGAAGAAAAGGGAAGAAAAGTAATAAAAAAGAAATATTTTCATGAACTTTTCAAAAAATAATTGTGTTGTTTAATTCAAAAGAGCACTAGAAAGTATTTTAATTGCATTATCAAATTTTGTAATTATATAACTTAAAATTCTATATTTGTATATTAGTTGACTTCAATGATTTCATTGTATCTCAAAAATATTCTTGAATATCATAATATATTTTTCAAAAAATAGGTTACCTTTTTTTTTTTGGTAAAAAAATAATTGGTTAGTTAATATGACTTTAATTCAAAAAAAAATGAAACTAATTTTACATATGATAAAGCTCAATTTGGATAACTAGAGATTATAATCTCAAAATATTTCCGTAAAACAAAAAATGAAAGAGCTTTCGTGCATGTATTTGTTTGATTATTTTTTTGAAAGTCTAAAGTATTAACTAAAAAAAATATATACTCTTGTAACTCTCAGATAATTTTCTTTATGTTTTAATATTTTAAAATTTTCTAAGGAGTATCGAATTGATATTACAAACATAAAAAGGTAAGAGTAGAAGAAAATAAAAGAAATAACTAAGAAATATGATTTTAATTTTAGCTTGGATCCGATTTAGTATAAGCCAAATGACACTAGTATATAAAGATACTAGAGATAACTATAGAAAATAACTGTACAAAATTAAATGACATTTTGAAAGACAATACAAAGTTGAATGTCTATAATAGTCCATTACTATAAATTGTTTGACCATTCAAACATTCATTTCCATCTAGTTGATCTAATAAAGAAATCTTTATTTAAATAGCAAGGTAAATTTATTATTTATTTATTTTAATTGACATACATAAACTATACACGATTATAAACGTATTATACATCTATCGGCTTATTTTGATTCAATCAAAATTGACTTGTCCGCTATTTAAATTAATTTTTATTTTGTTGATAAATTTTTATTAGATTATGACTCCTAGTTTTATAATAAAAAAACTTATTAAATCCTAGTGAAATATTGTTATGGAGAATGTCTATTGACACACCTCTGACTAAAAGAATTCCCGATAAATATTCATGATGAAATGCTTGTCATAAAATTTACGACATACTAATTTTTCGATGAAACATTAGCCGACATTAATTCATTATTTTTGACCATCACCGCCCGGCTTAATAGTCTTGATTTTATTTTGTCCTTTTTCTGATGATTAAAATGATAATATTCCCTTTTTAATTTTTTTCATTTGGTCTTATGTTGTTCTTCAATTCCTGGTACTTTACTTTCCCTTTTTGGAAAAAAAAAAAGAGAGAAGAAGAAGAAGAAGAAAAGGTCAGTCTGCCTGGTGTGCTGAGGCAAAAAAATCTGTGACTCAGTCTATTTGAAGTTTCTATAAATCCCACTCTTTTGGGACAAACTATTTATAGTTTTTGAGACCAAACATATTTTTTTATTTCCAAAATATACAAATATATATTTCATTTGTTTTATTTTATGTGATCTTGTTTGATCCATTTCTCTAGGGATATATATAGTACAAATCTTGAGACCAATTTGTTTGTAATATATACATATCTATTCTCCACTTATTTTTTAGTAACTGATTAGATACGAAATTTAAGAATAAAATGAAATGTTTTTAAATTTGTGGATCTAAATTTAACACGTCTTAACTTTTGTTTGAGTTAAAGGCTTTTGAAAATTATGCTATAAATGTATCATAACATTTATACGGCTATAAAATTTTGCATTAAGAGAAAAATGGAAAATGTTAAGGTTAAATTATTTTTGAAGTTTGGCAGCAATTATTGATTTTAATGTATCAATTAAAAAGGACACATAGAAAGAAAGATATCATTCTTGATTTGTGTTTGTTATTCTAATGTAAAAGTCATGCTAATATGTTATGAATACGACTAAGATGAATCAATCCAGATGAGAATATGACAAATTCAATTTAAAACCTTGAAAAAGATGTCTATTATAATCGAGGAAAATAATCTATTATGGCTTATGTTATGAACTTGCCTTCTTTTTTTTTTGTTTAGTTTAATAAAGCTAAACAAACTTTTTGTTTCTGTTTCCATTTGGTTACTAGTTTGGAGTGAACTCTTTTTCTGCGAGTTTTATTATCCCTTTTAAATTTTAATATATGAATATGGATTCACAACATAATCTTTTATGTAGGGGTGTTTACCATTTGGGTAAAAATTAATTCAAATCGAAAAATCAAATTAAATCGATCAAATAAACCGATTTTTATTTGGTTTGGTTTGATTTGGTTTCGTTTTATATTTTTTAAAAATCGATAATATTTGGTTTGGTTTTGATTTTATTAAAAAATCAATAAAATAACTGAATCGAACCGAAAAATTATATATAATTTTTTTCATAATTATATATACATAATATTTTTTTTATGAATACCTTTTTATGCAAAAATGCAGCATGCTAATTTTTAAAAAGTAAGGAATGATGCGTCTTTTATTTGTGCAACAATATCATTAGCTTATGCATTATTTAGTAAGTTTATATATTGTTTGGTACATTGGATTAACTAACAATATAAGTAGAAAGTTAAACATAATTGAAGTATTGGTATAAGAATTATAATATCAAAAATGGCACAAAGACAATTTATTTCCTTTTGAATTAATTATTGTCTTTTTTTCTCTTTTGAATGGACCGTTTCTTTTATTTTTATGTATGGTTAATAATCGAATAATCAAACCAAATTAAACTGAAATCGATAACAACCAAACCGATGGATGTATATTTTATTTTATTTGGTTTGATTTTAATAATTTAAAAACCGATTAAATTTGTTTGATTTTGATTTGGACCAATAACCGACCAAACCCGACCCATAACACCCCTACTTCTATGCATCGTCTAATTTTATGGGATATTTTGGAAGGGATAAATATAATGAATTATCGAAATAGTAATAATAATTAGAAAAATAATAAAACGCGACCATAGCCTAGATTTTCTCAAACATTACATACAAATATCGCTCAATAATTAGGTGATTTTCGTTTTTCTAGTATCTCGAGGTGCTAAATTTTACTCCATAGTTTTAAGGTAGCAGAATGATTTATTTATTTTTTTAATTGAAGAAAGATTCTTTTAAACTGTAAAAATGACTATTGGAATGGAAGACATGAGTTCCTCGTTGCAATAATTTTAATTTTATTTCAATCCACAAAAAATTGACTATTTTTAAACTTTTAGAAATATATTACTTTAAGCACAAGTATATGTAAAAAATGGGGCTGCCTCAAACTCCCCCGGTAGAAATATTAGCTGGTGGTACACGTATTCTACTCCCTTATTATTTTTATAGTGCATTGTACTTTTAAAGAATTACAAAATATTAGTAAGTTATATATATATATATATATATATATGTGTGTGTGTTTAAGAACCCTAACCAACATTTCTCAACCCAACCTCACTTGTTTGTTATTGCCAAAGTTCATTGGCGTCTCAGTTAGTTGCTGAAAAATCGAGATTGTTTCACTAGAAATAGTCATCTTTGAATCCATGCACATACATTTGAAACACATACATTGGATCCCACAATTAATGTGTTCACATATTTACACATACACATCCATCTTTTGCTTTGAAAACACATACATACATTACACATCTATACAACAATAATCAGATATGGTATCCGTGAGATTTTAGTTAGGGTTCGATTAGTATTCACGTGAATAAAATGTATATTGATACATTTTAAAAGAATAATGATTCTACATTTCAAAAAAAAATAAAAAAATCTCGCTATATTTTACAAAAGTGAAAGCTAATAGCGTTACTTATGAAAATTTTCCTTTAATTTCTTAATCAGGTTGTTGGACCATGACAGCTAGTCCAATCCTTAATGGGCCTGAACAGCCCATTAGAAACTCTTAACTGAATCTACTTGAATTTTTAAAAAACTAAGCTTGTTTTAATTTGATCAAACTTTTAGACACAACGGGGTGAAAATGTGTTTCTGTATAAGATATTACATCTGGGCATAACTTAATCCAAAATTTACCTCATGAGGAAGGATTGCCCAAGTCTATATAAGTAAACTGTTAGTCCATTCTTCAATCAATGTAGACTTAACCCACTCTAACAATTTCACCGGAAAACAAATTCCTCGAAATATAGTCATTTTTACTTATGTGTTTTTTCCCCATCAAACTATTTATCTTGTTTAAGAGTATGAACTTTCTCTTGGAAACAAAAATTGAAGATTGGTGAGTTAAAACCCTTTTTTTTTCACTTCAAATACTCCTCAAAACGACTAATTTTAATATTTCATCAATAGTGAAGTTCAATATCTAAAGTAGGGAGCAAATAATAATATTTGATAAATAAGTGGCCCCTAATAAATCTCATCTGAGCCTAAGGTTAAGTAGAACCTTTTAAGTACCCCTTTGTTGTTATGTAGGACCATTTATCCCTATAAAACAATGTTTAATTTTTTTTTTCTTTCTGTAGCCTTTCAGCTTGTCAATAAGTCGTCCGCATGAAATATTATATTGTTTGCCCAATTACACACACCAGCAATAAATAGGGTGCAGATGTACAGCCAATCGACAGAGTCAGGTTTCAAATTTTATGGATCCTAAATTATTTAGGATATCGACATTAGATTTAAATAATTGAGTTTTGAATTTTGCTCTTGTTTAATGAATTTTTGACTGTGAATACACCCCTTTTTTAGATCCTGCGTGAAATCAAAATTGCCTCATGCATTGAGTTGTCCCGGAGTTTAAGCCACAAAATATCCTCTTATACTTGATCGTATTTATGAGATAGCCATTACATTATTCATAAACCAAATTCTCCTTATATTGCTTTGGAGAAAGGTCGATCGTCATGTGCTAATCCCTCACTCTAGAGTACTTTAATTATCCACTCCTTCTATTTGAAAGATTAAAAGGGGAAATTAATATATAGATCTAATGAAGATAGAAGTAGAATAAAGTAAAAAAAAAGTTTCTTAATATTTTTTTTTACCTCACTCTTATCTCCATCAGAAGGTTTAATAGTGTTTCTACGTATTAAAGTCCCCCTTAATTAGATACGTTGGAAAGGAAGAGATTGTCCGTTAATAAAAGAAGTGAAGAATGCAAGTGATTCACTAGGCTTGAAAGTTGGAACCGCATGTCCTGCTCCTCTAAATGTTGCAAATGTTAACCCCTTGTACTCTTCAACCCATCCTCCTACCTAATACATAATAATAACAATAATAATAAAATATGCATTAGATAATATTAAGTACAAGAGAATAACAACGATACCAAATCACGAGATCTTAATTAGGTACCTGTTTCTGGTGGTACCATGGTCTCCATTTTGTTGAAATTGGCAGACCAAGGGCACTTAAACTATATCTTGTTGACAAAACAGGAACTCTTCCATCAGTGTCTCCGCTGAGCAAACCAAATTAAACATGAGGATGAGTACAATTAGACCACAATATTATTAGTATTAATATTTAGCCACACTTTATAGCTTATGACGTGTAGTACATTTTTGTAAAAGAGCACCAATAACTTGGTTAGGTCCCAATTAATAATGTGTAAAATATGACAAGATGAATTTATTTATTTTTGTGTGTGTGTGGAGGGGGGAGGCAAAGATAGAAATTTAGCGAATATTAAATGACACTATCAATATTTTACTCATATTAGGTCTCACTTATTTGGCAAAAAGTATACAAAATTATACTCTTTTCAAGGATAATTTTGAAACATTATAAAGTATTTTTTAAACTCTGTGTCCAGTTAAACCATATCATATAAATTGGGGCGAAGGGGTAATATATTACCTGTAGACCCAAATTTTGAGTCCAGCATCGATTAGTTTGTGATAAATAGGAAGAACTGATTCCTTTGAGTCTGACCAATTACCAAAGATTGACATACTGAATATTCAAATATTAAACTTTGTTAGTTTCTTTGATTTAGAGATCTTTTTAAAATAAATAAATAATTCATTAATAATTACTTGCAGATGCTCCAATTTTTGAGGTGTTGACCATCACTTATAACATGTAGAGCCTTTTGAACATCAGGTCTATTGTAATAAGAAGAAGTATAATCATCAAGACAGGGGTCGTATCCTCCCATGATCCTTGGCATCTAATTACAACATCAATAATATATAGTATATCAGATTTAATGTAAAATAACGTACTATATTTTATTTTCAAGATTACGTATAGAAGTTAAATAATGTGTACGATGAGTTAAACTTATATACTATACATTATCAAATCACATTTATCTGTTGTAACAGATTATTTTCAAGACAAAGTTAGTGCGTAGAACGGTAGAAGTTAAATGTAGTGCAAAATAGACAAATTAAGTTACCATTTTAGACTTGGTATCAAATAAGACTTGTGTGGTTTGCTGTTGAGTACTAGCAGTGTCTCTTATGCATACTGAAGTGTAAAGGCTGTAGATATCAATCTCTTTGTACTGTTTGAGGACTTCATCAACAGCTTGACTACAAGTCTGATTGCTCCATGTATCATCACTATTAAAATCACAAGAATCAGAAATAGTTTTGTGAGTTTCATCAGAAATGACAGCATGGCTCCAAGCATAATCCACTAGACCCTTCCAGTCCTCTGCATCACATGTTTCAGGATTACCTAGCTGCACCACATCAACATCATTTTTTTTAATTTATGAAGGATCATATATGCTTCCTTTGTTTTAATTTATGTGACACGCTTTTATTTTTAGTTTGTTCTAAAAGAATACACTTCTAAATTTGAAAATAATTAACTTTGTTACTTTCTGCCTTTTTATCTTTAATGAGAATATTTTATAAGCACATAGTAGATGTTGTGTCATGTTTAAGATCACACATGCTATGAGTCCGGTCTAGAAATTTAAACAAGGAGATTACAAAATATTGTAGAATGTCACATGCAGTTGTAATTTGAACACATGACCTAAGCAATTTTGAACCCCTCTTTACCACTATACTTGAATTTTTCATCATGTCAAGGAGAGTCAATAACTCAAAGATAACAAAAAAAATCATTTTTACTTTATTTGCATAGTATAATTATTTTCCCACGAAGGGCTTGGGGCACACTACTTAGTTCCGCCACCAGTTATAACATGTTTTGGACGATAAATTTCTAAAATATTCATTTCTTTCATAAATTTTGTGCCACACAATTTAAATTATATTACGTAAAATGGAATGAGAGAGTAAATATACATACCAGAATTCCTCTGAGATCAATGAAAAGGGAAGGGTCTTTGTTTTTGTCAACAATGACTTCAGCCAACTCAGGTACATATTTTCCTGCCAAGAAAATAACAAAATGTAACCTGAAACTTTCAAAAGTCATAATATATATATATATATATATATATATAGAATACCTGCATAACTTTCTCCGGCAATATAAAATGTCCGTTTTTTATATGATGGGAACTTGAGAAGCCACTTGTGCAGAAAAGTATATGTGTCATTGGCTGGTAAAACAGTCCAAAAAGGTTAGGGAAAAAGGACAAAAGAAAAATAGAAAGATGAGTAAAATATATATCAACATCACATGTAAGGTATTTGTAGAGGAATACAATACATATTACATAATGCATTAAGACAAAATATCAACATCACATAAGATATTTCTGGAGAAACAGATAGTACACATAACTTATTAAAAGATGACAAATAGATAAGTGAAGGAAATAAGTATTTCCGCTAATTTATATGGATCACTTTTTTTTAGTCAATTATAAAAAAAATATGATAAATTTTTATATTTAATAACAATTTAACTTTAAAATGCATTTTTTCTTTAATAAAATAATTTATAGTCACACAATAATTTTAGATCACAAGTTTTAATTATTTTTTCTTAAATTATGTGTCAAGTCAAAATATATTATATAAATTGAGGAAGTAATATAAATCTCACCAGTGAAGTCATCTCCAAGGTTATGATAATCACCACTTGTATTTGAGTATGAAAACCCAACACCAATTGGAGATTCCAGGAACAATAAGTTTGCCTCTGTATCAATATTATTTCAATTTAGTTTTTAAGAACAAACACACACAGAAATGTATGCATGTAAATTAATTTATATGATAAAGCATATATTAATTAAACCTTTATTCCAGGAGTAAGGATTAAGTTTAAGGCTAAAACCATCAAAGTCTACAAGAAAAGGCCCAATCTCTTGAGTTGCTCCATATCCCACTGAAGAACATCCTGGACCTGAAACATTAATTGTCAACCTCATATCAGGAAAGTAAAAAAGATCAAATAATCAAATACTCTCATCTTTCAATTTATTTATCTAGTTTTAACTTAACACGGAATTTATGAAACGGGTTAAAAAGAAAAGTAAGAGAAAAGAAAATTGCAACGGAGGGATTAGCATGACAATGAAAGCTAAATTGTTTGACTAGCTAGTGGAATTATATTAATTTCATTGATAAGGAATTTCTTCTATTGTTTTCCAAGCTTCTTTTTTAGTCAAAGATAATTTATTAATCTTGTCTACAAAGCTTGAATATTGGTCAAAAAGATATAATAATGCCAAATTCCGTTACCATCAAACAGAGTACGGAGTATTATATCGATTTCTCAATCCAAGAATTGTGCTTAATATAAACTGCCATAATCAACATCATGCAAACTTGGCATGTCTAAGAAACCATCTCAATGAAACCAAAAAATTTGATCATAAGTAAATCAACATATAGTTTTCCTACTTACCGCGACGATTACAATATTAATATGTCATTACACGTATGATTACTGAACTTTATCCACGTTAATTTTTGTCTTACCTCCATTGAGCCAAAGCACTAAAGGTTTATCCTGGGGGTCAATTGAGCATTCATAGAACCAATAGAAGAGTGCTCTTCCATTGTTCTCATTTACTGTGACATGTCCAGCATAGTGTTTGAAATTTACACTAGGTTGTCCTGGCAAATCAGTGACAAGATCCTCAGTACTGCTGCCCCATGAAGAATAAGACTTCTTGTTATTGGACAATTCATGAGAACGTCGTCCATCAATTTTTAGTGGCTCCAAAACTAATACTAAGCAAATAATAGTAATAATAAGAAGCAGAGAATATTGGGAAAACATAATGTTTGATATATAATAAATCAACTTGGAGCTAGACAAGCAACTAGTAGTATTTGTTAAGAGTGCAAGTACACGACATTCAACCTATCTATTTATAGTGGTGGCAACAAAGCACTTTTTGAGCAAATGTACCAACAAAAAAAAAAACTTTATCAACAAACCCATTATCTATAAGGTGTGACTCAATTTTAGAAACACACCGCAAAAAAAATAAAATGGAATTAATTACGTACATCGTCGCTAATATATATTGCTGGTAGCTAAATGGGATTAACGATGGATTTTTTATGTTTAAGTAGAGATTTGTCTATTGTTAATTCTTTATTTTTTTAGTAGTGACTAGTGACCCTCTATTTACCAAACTTATGTTTTAAATTGGAAATAGATCTCAAGACTATGGACTATGGTATCTGACATAGATTTTAATTAGGCAGGTTTATTCTAGAGCTTAATTTGTTTAATTTGCATGGACATTAAAGGGTTAGTGGAGTCTCCATTTTAATGTGTGTGGGTTGTTGGGTGACTAATCACGTGAGCAAATGACCAAAAGGGTTACTTTAACATTGCTCTATTGTCATTACTAACTCATTTTATTTAACCACAATGTATAAAATACTACTAATTCACACTTGAAGATCTTACCCCTATACCTTTCTCCACTAAAAGTTTAGGAATGTCATATTACAAAAATAGCAAAGAAACGTTGGATGAAAAGATCTAGTAATATAATTTAATGAAGATCGAGTTTAAGTCTCAAACAATATAGAGTAAATAATTTTATACGCCATTGGATTAGTCAAATGATATTTCGTATTTATAAGTCAGTCTCCTTAAAATGTAAAATTTGAAATCTTGAAAACAAAACATGTTACCTGCAAAAACACATAATGATGACATGCATGATATGTTGTAAAAATTATTTACGCTAATAACGGAGTATATTATATTACTTAAACTAAAGACGAGTCCTTATTTAATCAAACACAATAATAAGGAAATCGGAGTGTATTAAGCTCCTATTTGTTCCGTTGTCACGTTTGTTAAATATAGTTATTTCAAAATAGTTTCGGTTTTGAAAAACAAGAAATAATTGCTAATTTCAAAAGAAATAACAACTAAGAGTTGTTTAGTCAATTTACCATTTGAATTATATTTTGTAAAGAAGTGTGCACAAGAAAGGGTTGCATAATATGGATACACATGAGAAACAAATTTGATCTCCAATATCAAAACTCCATTTATTTAAATACGTACGATAGTATTTCAATTGTAAATACTGATTAGGAGATTTAATTTATGAGTTTCTTCATAGCAAAAAGTGGAGGATCACAACTCGTATCATCGTCGAAAATCCTCACAAAATGGGATGAATTCCTTTTGTCCCCAACCTAAATACCCTTTAGGAATGCAGAGCATTTTCTCGTACTGTAAACCCTAATCGTCGTCTAATACGGAAAAAGGGGGCTAATTAGCACCTCTTATGATTAAATTCAACCCAATAAATATTTCCAACACGTATGTTATAAAAGAGAAAACCTTCCTCCCAAGCATATCAAAATTTTAGTTAAAGATAGAATATAATAATGTTCAATGAACCATAAAATAGGAAAACGCATTAGACTAGCCAATGATCCTGAGACGGATTCAGAATATAAGTCTTATGTATTCAATTTTAAAGATTTTTAGCATTTTAAATTCATTATATATTCAAAATTATGAATTTATACTTATTATTTATTAAAGAGCAAATTTAATGCAATTTTTAATATAAATTTATATTTTAATTATTAAAAAAATTGAATTCAGTTGGATAACATGTAGGCAGAATTCAAACAGATATGTGAATTCCACATACATGAGTGGTGAGAGGTCAATATAGAACAGCTAGCAAGAAGCAATAATACTAACTAGCTAGATTTTTTATTAAAATATAGATTAGATTAGGGTGAATATATTAACCAATTATGTGACCTGCTTGGCAGCACCCACAAATAGAGTTGTGGAATCCTAGAATTATCCGTGTCCTAACATTAGACCACAACGTTAATTAACGTCATCTCCTCTTATCCGTATCTAATACTACCAATTTTAACGTCAATGCTAGCTACTGTGGTGATGTCACTAACAAGAATCAAGTATGACAAGAAATGCTCAAACCACATTGGCTCTTCTGTTTATTCAATTTAAATTATTACAGAAATTTTATACTATTGTGTATATTAATAGATTATAACATATTACCTATCTCGTTTTTAAAATTCTGTCATGACTCAAAGTTCATGATACATGTTATTTGTTTTGATCCAATAACTATTTCTTGGGATAGGTCATTATCGAGTTTAGAAATGGGCGTACAACTCTTCAATTTTCTCTTCTATTTCGACGTAGAATTAACTTAAGGTCATGTCATGTACACCCTTCTTTAGGAGCTAATTACCAACCTAGAATTCCTTCCCTTGATCCGTTCTCATCGGCCGACCTTCGTCATGAATTTCGCAATTTCTAATCTGTTAGGTGATTCAGTAGTGTAAAAAAGCATCATTATGTAAAAGTTAACTTTTCTCTATTTTTAATTTTACTTAAAAGATTTAACATTATCAAATGACCCAAACGATAACTATATATGTCATTATGAGATTAGTAACCTATAAAATAAAACAGATTACCTATTACTAAAATACACTAATAAGTGCGCACATAATTTTAGTTTTTTGGGGGCATGTTCACTATGTTGTTGTATGTCATGTTTCTTATTAAGGAAATGACAAGTGGAAAGACACATTGGCATATATTCTAATAAAATTGGTGGTGTTTGGCAATTGGCATACAGAAAAAGGTTCAGCAGCTTTTGGGAATCTCATCATCAAAGAGAAGAAAATATAGTAATTTTTGTGGCGAACCTTGTGCGTTATGACTCTTTGATCTGAACATGAGAGAATGAAAAAAAAGAAAAAAAAATAATGAGTGCAACAACCAACTAATTAATTGGATGTGAATAATGAGTTGGACTCCAACTTTATTTGGTTGAACAATATTATTACAAGTAAAACTTCTACCTATCATCCACCACTTTATGTTAGAATAGTTTTTGCAAGTCCTTTCTCTAGTGGTATAATAATGACAAATATATATATATATATATATATGCCCACCACTAGAAATAAAGATTTTTCCACTGCGAATCAATGAAAAATTTGCATTATATAATATTACTATTTTTTTTATTAATTCAATCAAAATATTTGCGAGAAGAATTACTGAACATTATTTTTTTTAGTAGGAAAATAATATTTTTTTTAGTAGTGGCCTCAAGCCATGATCTTTTCAATCTACTAGCTCTAGGCACACGGAGCTAGAAGGTTTACTGTACGAGTTTGGGTCGAATTTAATAGCTACATATAGTCCAAATACAAAAATTCACTATTCTAGGGTTTAGAACTCAAAAGGTTCACATCCTGATTTTACGATGGTTTGGAAACTTTCATTGATGCATCTTTTGCATAATTTACTCGAAAAGGAGGACATTGCCAGTGTTCAACCTGCAATAAAATTAGAGAAAAGAAAGATATGTTTTCTTTCTTCTCAACTTTAATTTGACACACTGACCCTATGCTACTGTGGTCCCTTGATAACTTATTTAAAGATAGTAAAGAGAACAATAGGTTGGACATATTATCCAGGGAAAAGCATTAAATTTGTCACATTATTTGAAATTGAGTAATTTTGTCTACCATTTAACTTTTGATAAGTATTTTCGTCTCAAAAAAAAAATGCCTTTGCCCTTGATCTCTAATGAGCTCAAAGGTGAGTGTATAATTAAATTATATTAAACATTAAAAGACAAATATTAAAAAAATCATAAAGAATTTGACTATTTGGAGTTCACTCATTTCATGTTCGAGCTCTGTTGATGACATGGAAAAATACAAGACTTAGCTATGGGTATATTTGTACGAAATTTCAAAATCGAGTCATTTTGGAAGCTATAAGAACAATTTCCCTATTATCTATGGACTTTAATTTTTGTGCACCAATAGAATAGTGCATATCAAATTTTCATCAGGAAAATTATACTAGAAATTTACAATATATAACTCTTCATATTAAGTCTGACGCATGTGATCAGGTAAAATAGCATAGGTACCTGCGTATATAACTTAAATTCATTATCTTTTTAATTTCATGCCTTATAATCAATCCTCTCCAATGTCATAGAGTTAACTTTAAGAAATTCTCGAAAAGTGTCAAATGACATAGACAGAACATAAGGATCAATAGTAATTAGTAGTTGAATTAATCTAGGTATTATCTTTTACTATAATGCTTATGATTAGGCTCTTCAAATTCTATAATGCACTGGATACGGGTAGTAGAGAAACTCATCAGAAACAGCAAATTAATATGCTTAAATAGCCTTTACACTGTTAATCTATATCCAACTCATATCTTATTAAAATGATAATTAATAACGTGGCAGTTTGTTGATCCTTGATAGTTTGATTCAATGCACTTGCTGGGGGATACCTTGTAATCTAATCTTATCTTAGTCTAGTGGAAGGTATAAAAAGGAAGAGGTTGTCTCATCATTATAGGTGAAATTATGGCATTAAAATTAGTTCATCAAAATATGATCCAACTAAATTGAAGATAACTAAGAGAGTATTGTTATGTCGAGCTAATTTGAATGCAAATACGCAATATAAGCCAATTCATTAAAAGTATTTAAATTTGGGTTAAATATGTAACCAAATTGACGATAACAAAACTGTTAACTATAGGGAAGGTAACAAGCTATCATGGTTAAGTGAGGTTGTTAGAGGTTGTTAGAGGTTGTTAGAGGTTGTTGAGATTAGAAACCAACTATAAAGTGATCTATAAATGCACCACACTCACACACACTACTAAAAAATGATGAAAAAATGATGGAAAGAAAAGCGACGGACTGCGTCGATGGTAAAAAGCGACGGACAAAGGGACACCGTCCGTCGATTATATTTTTATATTTTTATTTTTTATTTTAAAAAGTGAGGGATGGTGACTCTAAGTCCGTCGCTTTTTTGGCGGATTTTTGCGTCAAAAATATTTT
Organism: Solanum dulcamara; assembly: GCF_947179165.1. Classification (NCBI taxonomy): domain Eukaryota; kingdom Viridiplantae; phylum Streptophyta; class Magnoliopsida; order Solanales; family Solanaceae; genus Solanum; species Solanum dulcamara. Next base: position 48,403,726 of record NC_077247.1, read on the forward strand.
TTATTAATAATTAATTATTTAATATAAACGGCGACGCCGTCCATCGCTTTCAATAAAAAAAAATATTTTTAATTTAAAATAAGCGACGAAGTCCTTCGCTTATTTTTAATTTTAATTTATAATAATTTTTTTATAAAATTTTATTTTATTATTTATAATTTTTTGTTTTTTTTAAAAATAGCGAAGAACGGCATCGCTTAGTCCGTCGCTTTTCTGGTCAGATTTTTTTAAATGGAGCGACGGACTTTGCGACGCTGTCCGTCGCCCCCTACTAAATATCAACCACAGGTTCTCCCTTTTTTTATTTTTTATACTCTTTTAACTCTCTCTCTTCGATCCCCTCCCCTAAACCCTGACCCCGACGCTCATCCCACCTCCGTTGCCGTCGTCCCTCCCTCTCTCTCAGGTACTCCGTCTGACCCTCTTTCTCTTCTCTTTTTCTCTCCTTGTTAAACTTAGTTAGGGTTTTATTTTTTTGTAAATTGAGAAAATTTTGAATTGTTAGTTAGTTTATTTCATTTATGTTGTTGAATATATGTTGTTAACATAGTTAATTTGTAACATTGATTGTGAATTAGTGAATAAAAAACTATAGCTTTGATTTTAGGGTTTTACTTTGAATTGGGGTATTTTGAATTAGTTTGTGATTTGAATTTTTTTGAGTTGGAGTTGAAGTGTTTTTGAAGTCATAAAGTTACTAACATTGTTAGTTTGTATATTTAATTGTGAATTAGTGAATGAAGATTTTTGGGCTTTAGTTGAACTGGATTTTTTTGAATTAGATTGTAAATTTGGGTATTTTTTAGTTTGAATTGAAGTATTGTTGAAGTTAAACAATAGATTTAAAAAGTAATTATAGAAGTTAATTAGAAGTTAGAAATTTAGAACTTATTTAGAGCTTCTAATTACAACTTAGAACTTAATCATAACTTGTATTGAATTTAGAACTTTGAACTTGAACTTTAGGTCGGATTTTTTAAGTTGAACTTAGATTTTTTTTGCTGTAGCATTTACTTATTTGAACTTAGGCTGTGAACTTTAGAAATTGTGAATTATTTATATTTTTCATGAAGTTATTAACTTTGGTTTCTTGAATTGTGGTTTTTAAGAATTAATTAAACTCAAACTTTAGAAATGTTGAATTATTGTAGAATATATGAACTTTAAATTGTGAACTTTCAACTTAAATTTTGAACTTGGAATTTATGATATTTTAACTTGAACTTAGATTTTAGAACTTGAATTTTAGAATTTTTGAAGTGCTTAGGAACCTTTTTGGTTTGTATAAATTCTCAAATTTAGATACTTGAACTTTAATTATACTTGAAATTTGAAAGTTTGTACTTTAACTTAGAAAAAACCCAACTTGAACTTTAGAAATGCTGAACTTGAGAATTCTTGAATTTTTCAAGTATATGCATGTAAACTTTAAGTTGTGAATTTTGAACTTGAACTTTAGAATTTTTAAGTTGAACTTTAGGATTTTTTTACTTGAACTTAGATTTTAGAACTTGAACTTTAGGATGACAAAATTGATTTTCTTGCAAGATCAATTTGTGTCCATCTAGTGTTGACACTTAGATTTGATTTGGTTTACTCGTTGGAATTAGTTTGTACTTTAATTGTCTAATAAAATCCAACTTGCATTTTAGAAATGTTGAATTATTGTAGGATAATATATGATCTTTAAGTTGTTAAATTTGAAAGACTTTAATATATTATGACTTCATTCGTTTTGAGTGTTTAATTATGTTCGTTATGATGTATATTGTGTATTTTGTTGATTGGTTAGTTGTGTTGGATTGGATTGTATTGATTATTATTGAATTACATTTTAATTGCAGGTGGGAAGCAGAAACTTTTGATTTCTGCTGTCAAAAATATTATAGTAAAAGCGACGGACATGGTCCTTTAGTCCGTTACTTTTCTGAATTTTTTTTTTTTTTTTAGAAAAGCGAGCTTTTTTGGAAATTTTCAAGAACACCAAGAACAAAAGCGACGGACAGGGACCCTTTGTCCCTCACTTTACTGGAAAAAAAATAAAAAATTTAAAAATAAAATGACACAGTCCGTCATTTTTTATTTATATATTTTTTTTAAAAAAAAATTAGTGGCGATGCAGTCCGTCGCTTTTTGCGATGCAGTCCGTCGCTTTATTATAAGAGTCGTTTTCCGTCGAATTTGATCAAAAACGCGACGCAGTCCGTCACTTTTTTGCATCGTTTTTTGACAGTTTTTTAGTAGTGACACATGTAAAGTTCATTGAAAATTAATAATATTCTGCACAACGTAGTTGCTCTCTTCTCTTCTTCTACTTCATCTTCTTCATCTGTTTTTTTGCTTCTTGTTCTTCTCTGGTGCACTGCTTCTCTCTCGTCTAAACCTTCTTATTGTTGTGAGGTTATACACAGCTTCAGTTATGATCTTATTATGGTATCAGAGCGTTGGTGAAGTCTGATTAGATCAATCCATAGAGTAGTCAAAGTAGTGCAGACAGATACTTAGATTCAAACCTAGAAAGTGTTTGAATCACAAGTAAGTATCAAATCAGCAGTACACTCAGGTTCGAAGCAATTGCAATGGTGAACGTAGGTGAAGTTGCAGCCAGAACATTAGGTACTGAAAACCTCCACCCAAACACAGGAGCAAGCAATGTAACACCTGACCTCATAATTCTGAACATTGATCACAATCATCTACTATTTTTGCACCAAAATGACACTCTAGGTAGCTCCTTAATATTCCTTCAACTGATAGGTTCTGAGAACTATGCAATCTGGAGTAGATCCATGATAATTGGACTTCTGGGGAAGAGCAAGCTTGGATTTATTGATGGCAAATTTCCTAAGTCTAAGTTTGGACTACTGGGGAGAAGTGTAATGCTGTAGTTCTTTCCTGGATCATGAATGTTATTCGACCAGGATTATTAGGGACTATTGTGTATGGTGGTGATTCACACAAAGTGTGGTGTGATCTGAAAAAAAGATTTGACAAAATTAATGGAGCTCATGTGTATCAACTCTATAAGAAAATTCACAGTCTAAGTCAAGAAACTCTGACAGTTACAGATTACTACACTACTCTCAAAGGACTATGGGATGAATATGACTCAATTATGCCTTGTCCAGGCTACTCATGTCCTGAATCTAAGAAGTTTCAAGATCATTATGAATACCAAATGCTACTAGAGTTCCTAATGGGGCTGAATGAAACTTACTCTACAGTCAGAGGACAAATTCTAATGCAGTCACCAACTCCAAACTTGAATAAAGCATTTTCTATTGTCATAGATCATGAAAGTCAAAGGAACATAGCACACACTAGCTATAAAGGATCATTCCTTCCTAAATTGATTGAAAGCACTGCTTTGTTCAGTCAAAAAAAGAGGGAGTGGTCATAGTATTGGTAGTAGTAACTTTGGTCATCCACCTAGTGGAGGTGGTGGTAATCTAAGTAGAACTCATTATGAGCCTCAGTATAATCCTCAGAAACCACAGAAGTCTGTTATCACTTGTGAAGTTTTTGGTTACAGAGGTCACACTAAAGAACAATGTTTTAAAGTCAAGGGCTATCCAGTTGGCTGGAGATCCAAGAAGAAAACTGCTAATTCTACATCTAACTCTAGTTCTTTTGCTAACCAAGTTTCAATTACTCAAAGGGCAGGCTCATCATACAATAAAGAAACTAGTGCAGCAAATAAGCCACCTGCAACTTTCTTCATAGCTGATCAATATCAACAGATCTTGCAGCTACTAGCCAAAGGAAGTGACACTGGTGGAGAGCACTCTGCTAAAGCAGCCACTGCAGGTAGAGTTCTATCTGCTCTAGTGTCTAAATATGTGAATAAGAAGTGGATAATTGACACAGGAGCCACTAACCCTATGACATCTCAATCAGCCCTGCTAGATAAGTGTACCTCAGTGTCTGAGTCTGAAAGAAGGTAGGTACTTCTACCTACAGGAAATACAGTGTTAGTGTCTCATGTTGGTAACACAAAAGTCCTTGGGGATCAAATTATTGGAAATGTTCGCTTTGTTCTTGAATTCAAATGCAACTTGTTATCTGTGTCTCAGCTAACTAAGGAACTTCAATGTATGGCAACTTTCTTTCCTGAACTTTATTTTTTCCAGGATCTCTACAATGGACAGGTCAAGGGAATTGGTAGAGAAGATGAAGGACTCTACATCCTTAAGGAAGGCTTCAACTATTCTACTCCTACTCAAAGTTTATGTAGTACTACGTGTGGTAGTTCTGATTCCAGTGCACTGTGGCATAGAAGGTTAGGACATGCTTCCAGTGATATAATAAGGAGGTCTTCTAGCCTTGCTGGTGTAGATGTCTCTGATCAGTCTATATGTACTATGTGTCCATTAGCTAAACAAACTAAAGTTCTATTTCTTGTAAGCACTCATACTTCAAAGGAAATCTTTGACTTAGTGCATTTTGATGTTTGGGGTCCATATAGGGTGCCTACTCATCATGGAATGAAATACTTTGCTACTATAGTAGATGATTACTCCAGGTTTACTTAGCTATTTCTTGTCACATCTAAATCTGATACAATAGTTTTGCTGAGACATTTCTTTGCTCAAGTTCACAATCTATTTTCTACATGTGTCAAAGTGTTTAGAACTGATAATGGGGATGAATTTATGAGCTCATCATGTCAGTCCATGTTGTCAAGTCTTGGGATATGACATCAAATCATATGTGTATATACACCTCAACAAAATAGAGTGGTAGAAAGGAAGCACAGGACTATATTAGACATGGCAAAAGCCTTAAGGTTCTTGGCATCTGTACCTTTACAGTTTTGGGGAGAATGTGTTACCACTGCTGTTTATATTCTCAATAGACTTCCATCCAAACTCTTGTCCTATAAGTCTCCCTTTGATCTACTGTATCAGCACCTCCCTCCCTCTCTCATATCAGAACCTTTGGTTGCCTGTATTATGCCACCTGTCCAACTATCAAAGATAAGTTCTCTCCTAGAGCCATACCTGTTGTTCTCATGGGCTACTCTTTGTCACAAAAAGGGTACCTTCTATATGATTTGCATTCTAAATCCTTCTTTGTAAGCAGGCATGTTGTGTTCAAAGAGGACCTATTTCCTTTCAGCAACTTTCACACATCATCCAATCCCATATTCCAAGTCTTAACCTTCATCCCACCTGCTGCTGATCCACATACTTCAAGTGTCCCAGCTTCACTATCCAGTCCACATGCACCTGTAATCCCTTTCTCTACTCCTACTTTTAACTCTTCTAATTTGTCATCTGCTGTTCCCTCACCTCCTACAGCAGTTCCTGTCCCTCCCAAAAGGTCTTCTAGACCAACCAAACCACCTCTCTAGCTTCAGGACTTTGTCACTCAGCCTAAAATCCACTCTTGTGTATATCATGTGTCTGACTATGTTACCTATAGACATCTCTCTCCTTCTTATACCTCATGTCTCAAAGCTTATTCAGTCATCTCAAAGCCTTTCTCTTATAAAGAAGTTGCTCTTGACCCTCAATGGATTCAAGCAATGCAGCTGGAAATTGATGCATTGGTGCAAATCAAGACTTAGAGTCTGGTAGATCTTCCACCAGGAAAAAAGCCTATTGGTTGCAGATGGATCTACAAGGTCAAGTATAAGTCTACAGGGGAAGTAGAGAAGTACAAGGCCAGATTAGTGGCTAATGGATACAGTCAACATGAGGGACTTGATTATGGTGAGACTTTCAGCCTTGTGGCTAAGATGGTGACTGTAAGGTTCATCATTGCTCTTGCTGCATCTAAGGATTGGGTTATTGATCAGATGGATGTTCACAATGCTTTTCTCAATGGTGATCTTTTAGAAGATGTATACATGACAATTCCTCCTGGGTTTGCTAGATGGGGGGGAGATCTAAAGTCTACAAACTCCACAAGTCTCTAAATGGTCTCAAACAAGCATCAAGTCAGTGGAACTTCAAACTAACATAGTCTTTGCTTCAGTTGGGATTCCATCAGAGTCACTATGACTACTTACTATTCACTAGACATAATGAGGATGATATACTGGTCTATGTAGATGACCTTTTGATCACAGGTAGCAGTAACTCTATCATCAGTGACACAAGGAAAGATTTACAAAAATAGTTCAAGATGAAGGATTTGGAGAGTTCAAATTCTTCCTAGGTATTGAATGTGCTAGATCAAGCAAAGGAATTCACATGTCTCAAAAAAAATATGCTCTTGAACTAATAGATGAATATGGCCTAGGGGGAGCCAAACCTCTTCGAACTTCTCTAGAACAGAATCAGAAATTGACATTAGTGCAATATGATGAGTATATCAAAAGGAATGAGGGACATGAAGATCATAAGTTGCAGGATCCTAGAAGAAATCAAAGATTAGTAGGAAGACTTTTATACTTGACCTGACCTAGCCTTCTCAGTTCAGGTCCTAAGTCAGTATATGCACATTAACTTGGATTATTGATGCCAGAAGAAGACACTAACAAACTTCTTGCCTGCTGTGACTCAGATTGGAGTATATGCTTAGATACAAAGAGATCAGTAACTGGTTATTTGGTTAAGTTTGGTGGAGCACTGATATCCTGGAAGTCGAAGAAGCAAGAGACTGTGTCCAGAAGCTCAGTTGAAGCTAAGTTCAGAAGTATGGCCAACTGTGCAGCTGAAGTTACATGGCTTGTAGGACTGTTTGAAGAACTTGGAATACACATCGAGCTGCCTATAACCATGGTATGTGACAGCAAAGCAGCAATTCAGATTGCAGTTAATCCTATTTTTCATGAAAGAACCAAACACATAGACATTGATTGTCACTTTGTAAGAGAGAAAATCAATCAAGGAATGCTGAAAATAGAGTTTATACACACTAAGGATCAACTAGTTGATCTGCTCACAAAGAGTCTTGGTAAGGCACAACACAATATGCTATTGAATGAGCTTGGAGTTATGAACTTGTTCAAACCATCAAACCATGAGCTTGAGGGGGGGTGTTAACCATAGGGAAGGTAACAAGCTACCATGGTTAAGTGAGGTTGTTAGAGTTTGTTAGAGTTAGTTAGAGGTTGTTGAGATTAGAAGCTATCTACAAAGTGATCTATAAATGCACCACACTCACACACATGTAAAGTTGATTGAAAACTAATAATATTCTACACAATGTAGTTGCTCTCTTCTCTTCTTCTTATGCTTCATCATCTTCATCTGTTTTTCTGCTTCTTGTTCTTCTCTGTTGCACTGCTTCTCTCTCGTCTAAACCTTCTCATTGTTGTGAGGTTATACACAGCTCTAGTTATGAGCTTATCAAAAACTTGTCAAAATATATTTAAAACAGACTCTATTTTGTTTAATACATTAGAAATTGCCATAATTAAAGGAAAATAATTACTTTGATATTTAATCAAGTTGCAAGAAAACGGTCAAAGAACTAAAAATGATTAAGAATTGAGCAAACTGAATTATGATTTAGAGCCCGTTTGGATTGGCTTGTAAGTTGCTGAAAACAGCTTATAAGTTTTTTTTAGTTTTTTTTAGTGTTTGCTGGCCAACTTAAAACCATTTTGTACTTAAAATAAGCCTAAAAAAAATAATTGGGTCTGTTTGACTTAGCTTATCTAAGACAGACCAAAAATAAAAATAAGTTATAACTTATAAGTTGTTTTCAGCTTATAAAGTGTTTTAGATAAGCTAAGTCAAACAGATAATTATTTTTTAGCCAGTCCTTATCCAATTATCTCAACCAAAGTAATATTTGAACCTATTCAATTTCGACTTAATCCACCCATTTAACTTCCTCATGTGCAATTTTCACAATAAGAAAAGACTGGAATAAAGTTTTGAAGAGACAGTCTTTTTGCAAAAGGAAATAGTTGAGGCATTCCAGGGCCAAGAGTCAAGAAATGGCGTGTCAAAAAGACAAAGAGAGGTAATTGTCAACAAGTCTATTCATATGACTCGCATTTAAGCATAAATGGGTATATGTATCTTTTTGAATGTTGTCTTTAATGTGAAAACAGATGATTTAACATAATAGTAATCCATAAGACACAGATTCTCAATATCCTAGGGGGACATCAGTTGACCCCCAAGTCTTTCCAATAAATCAATGACATTAAAAAAAATTAATTAATTTGTGAAATTAATTGATCAAATAGATGCTTTTTTCTTTGTAGATTTCTTACTTATATAGGATGGAATATTCAAAATTACTCTCTTCTCATGTTGAATTCAACATAGACAAATAGTAATGTACATAGATTAATTACTTGAGAAAAAGTTCCTTTAAGAAAAGAGAAAAGCATGGTAGCTTTAAGCCGTTGTTGTTTAAAAATCAAATAAATGAAGAGACATAAAGTGGAAGGAAGAAGAAATGGAAGGAAGTGGGGGTCGTTAGACCTATCGACACTGATGCTATAGGAAACGCAAGCCATTTCATTATTTTTTTTGATATTTTATTCGGTATTCGAAGTTTGTGGAACCCTAATTAAATTTAAATTGTGCACTGCAGGGTTCATTCTGAGGTAACATTCCCAACAATATTTTTTCTATATTCAAAGTTCTAACCCGAAACTTCTGATTAAATATGAAGCAATCAAACCTATGTTGGTAGCAAGCCATTTAATTTGGTCAAACAAATAAGTAGACTACTTTTTTCTACTCTTATTAAAAGGAAAAGTTCAAATAAAATTAACTAGGTGGATTGGGTCAGTTCTTTTTTACTCTATTTTATAATCGACTGTTTAATTTGATAAGATTAAGTTTGTTGAAATTTTCAAATCTAGGAGAGAGATTTCTAAATGTGAGATTTGTGTTAGGATTATTTGCATGGATAATTAATTAGGATATGAATTGTGATAAGCATCAGCCTCACAGCCTGTATATATATGACTTGTATGTTAGTTTGCTAAGTCTTTAAGAAAATTATATGCTTACATACATCACTACTTGTTATGCGTTATTATTTGTGATGCTTGTACTCTGTTCGAATTCGATTACTGGTGCGATCACATTCAGATGGGAGAGCTAGTCCATCTGACAGCCCCTGCGTGAATGTCATGATGGTCTTAATTAACTAACTTCATGTTCGTATGGGGCTATTATTTGTGATGCGATATAGGTCGATATTTTCCAAACATGATCTTGCGTATTTTTTTAATTAAAAAAAGATAAGTATTAAAAACACATCTAATCTATCCCTCTTTTTTGAGTTTCATATCTAAAGAATTGAGAGTGTGAATTTCATACATAAACTATCACTTCTTAATTTGAGAAACGCACCTCAATGGTGTGTAATACACAATCTCTAATCTCTCTATTTTTTTTGCCACATAGCTAAAATATTCTACATTGATAAAAATTAAATAAACTAGTAATATTAGTTAAAAGTTAAAACTAAAGTATTTCTATCCCCCAAAAAAGAAATTATTTTTTAAAAAACGAAATTATATTTTTTAAAATGAAATAATTTTTTTAAAAAAAGTTAAAAATATTTTCTCAATCATGTGTATGTATCTAACACAAAGCGAAAAAAAAATAATTGAAAGCGAAGGGTTAGGTGTGGTGGGATAGAATTTTTTTAAAAAACAATATATAAAAATAATATTTAAATTATTATTTGAAGGGGGAGGGGGAAGATGAAGTAAGAATTTTTTAAAAAAACTTTTATAAAAGAAATTTAAAAAATAAAAATAAAACAAAAATAGTTGGGGGGAGGGGGGAGTATGGTGAGAAAAAGTGGTGGAGTGGGTAATAAAAATATTTTATATTTTTTTGAGGGTAAATAGTAATACTTTAATATTTAATTTTAACTAATTCTAAGAATTTATTTAAGTTTTGTCTAGGTGAAATATTTTGTCTATGTGAAGTGTGATATGACAAATTTTTTAAAATGAAAAAGAGAGTGTAGCACACACACCATAGTGAGAGTAGAATAAAAGAGAGAGGTGTGTTTCTCAAATTAAGAAGCGATAGTTTAGGTATGAAACTCACACTTTCAATAGTTTAAGTATGTAACTCAAAAAAAAGAATAATTTAAATGTGTTTTTGATACTTATCTTATTAAAAAAAATCAATTTCCGCTTCAGTTTCAGTTTTTCAGACTTTAATTTACTTGTGAATGAATATAATTTAAATTAGTTGAATTTCTATAGAGATGCAAAAAACTGATTGAACATCAAACTAAATAAAAACAAACAACTAAAATGTAATTAGCCAGTTCCAATAACCACTTTATATTCTTGTTTGTAGTGCAACAGTCCAACACTAGCAAAAGAAGATATGACCTCTTAAGTTATTTTATTTATTTAATGATTTAGCACACTTCAAAGGCAATTCTATTTGCTTTAATTCCCTTATCCTCAAGTTTTTATTATATTTGGGAGCATGATTACTGATTAGTGTACACTATAAACATGTACTACATATAGGTATTATGATCTTTAGGAAAATGTAATTAGCCATCTTCCTTGACCACTTTTCATTGACAAATTTCAGTTTGAACCACATAGCACTCTCTCTCAATTGATTATAAATTCAAAGTAACATCAAAGAAGTGAGAAGGTTGATTCAAAATTTAAAATTATGAATTTTTATAATTATTTCAAATTATTATATAATAATATCTGAATTTACATTTAACTATTTATAAACATCTGAGCAAAGTCTATCTCTGGTCAATGCAACTCAAATAGAAATAACTATTTTTTTATATATATAGTGTCTGAATCAATTTTACGTATTATTTCACCAAGTATCTGAGTGTAACCATTTCAATGTAAAATAAGTAATATAGCATATGGTATGGATTTTATATAACCTACGAAATTCATAGACACGTGTCATCTAAGATAAAAAAAAAACTATTAATATAAAGTCTCTTCCTCCCACTAAGTAGGCATTCTAGGTGTCTGAATCATTATTTTGTTTTCTTTGTATTAACGTTATCCTTTTCAATTCTCTGCAATCATTTTTAACTATATACTATATTATCTTGCTCAGTAAAAGGTCAAGTGGGATATAATTGAGAACAGAATACAATATAATGCTTCGTTCATTTAATTTGTTACATTCGCTTATTAAGAGTATTTAAATTATATGAACTTTAATAAATATTTTAAGAAATATTTTTTATTATATTAATATGAGAATGATTGTAATTTATAAATTTTTTTATATTATCTTTTTATATTTGAAATTTAAATTTAAAATATGAATTTAATTTAAAACCAAAAGTGTTCCTATTTCAATATATTTATCTGATTTTGGCTTATTATGGGATTTAATTTTTTATTAAAAAGACTTTTGAAATTTTTAGTCTTAAATTATATATATATGTAGAATGTTATTTTAAAAAAGAGACATTTCTTTTTAAATGGACCAAAAATAAAATAAAATTAAAAAATTGTAACGGACGGAGTACTAATATACCATTCGATAAGCCTCAATCTAAATCAAGTGGAATAGGTATATAATCGTGCGTATCAATTGTAGTGTGTATATATATATATTCATGTTTGTTTCATCCTAATTTAAATTTTTAATCTAAATTAATGGTTTTCTAAATTGTTATATATAATTTCATCATGTTGGGAACACCATTCCCGAATGAGATATGTAGTATGCAATCCGAATTTAGTCGAAGCTCCATGGGCTCCAAGTCGAAAACCAAAAAAAAAGCTTGAATAGGAAGTTTTTGTTAAGTCTACGTCAGGTCAACAAATTAAAGTGAAAAGGATACATGTTATGTTCCTCTTCTAATTGTAGCAAGCTAACACTAAGAAAAGATTCGAAATAAATTTGTTAAACGTAAAGTCTGTCACGTTTATGAGTGGCAAGCAGAATTTGATAAGAAAAGAACCCATAAATTTAAAAAGAAATTAATGGAACGAGCTATTTATTAGACCAGTAAACAGTGCTTCCAAATGGAAAGTAGCAACACACGAGTTGTTCTTCAAAGATTAAATATATGGTCAATATTGCTTATTTTCTTGTCAATATCAAATGTTTTTTTTTCCTTGCTAAAAGCCAAAAATTAAATGAGAAACCTTTTACGATTGGGAAGTCAAAGAAATTGGGTATCCAAAAGGCTAAAGTTATCTCTACGGATGGGAATGGAGGTGCTGGTGTTGGTCTGAACCTGAGGATTGAGGTGGCAGCGGGTTGATTTTTGTCTAAACTAATGTTTATGCGATTTGTGGGGCGGGTGTGGTTATGAATAATATTGTTTATTACATAAAGCTTTGAATTAAACTGGAATTTTGCATATATTTAATTATCTTTAAATTAGTTATCTGTTTATAAAACTAAGGAGGTAGACGGGTATAAAATTTGGTTTTCTGGTAGATTGAAGTATAGGAATGGGATAGACATTTTAGTAGATAGTGATTTAAGAGATCAGGTGGTGGAGGTTAGGAGAGTCACTGATAGGATGATGTCGATTAAGGTGGTCATTGAAGGGATCACATTGAACATTATAAGTGCTTATGCGCCGCAAGCGGGCTTAGACGAGGAGGTTAAGAGGCGCGCTTTTGGGAGGATTTGGACGAATTAGTGGAAGGCATACCGTCTACTGAGAAGCTTTTCGTGGGAGGGGATTTCAATGGGCACATCGGGTCTATTTCGGGAGGTTATGATGATGTGCATGGAGGCTTTGGCTTCGGGGACAGAAATGGAGGAGGAGTTTCACTTTTGGATTTCGCAAGAGATTTTGGACTGGTGATAGCCAATTTGAGTTTTCCAAATAAGGAAGACCACTTGGTAACCTTCGATAGTTCGGTGGCTAAGACCTAGATAGATTTTCTACTCCTCAGAAAGGATGATAAAGGTCTGTGCAAAGACTGTAAGGTCATTCCGATCGACAACCATACAACCTGACATAAGTTCTTGGTGATGGATTTAGGGATCAAGATGGCGAGGAAGAAGAGGGTCGGGGATGACCGACCTAGGATCAGATATGGGAGTTTGACCACGGCTAGTGCCCTGGAGATGGGAGAGAAATTGAAAGATATGGGGGCTTGGGATAGTAGTGGGGATACGAACAATATGTGGGATAGAACGGCTAGTAGTATTAGGGTTGTAGCAAGGAAAGTGTTGGGAGTCTCGACAGATAGTCGTAATCAGCATCGAGGGGACTGGTGGTGGAATGGAGAAGTGCAAGGGAAGGTGGAAGTAAAGAAGATAGCGTATGCGAAGTTGATGGAAAGCATGGATGAGGTGAGAAGTGGACGAATAGGGAACTTTATAAAATAGCGAGGACGGAGACGAAGTCGGTGGTTTCGACGGCAAAAACGGCAGCTTTTGAACGCCTTCATGCTGAACTAGGAGACAAAGGTGGGGATAGGAAATTGTTCAGGCTAGCCAGGGCGGGGGAGAGAAGGGCACGCGATGTGGATCAAGTGAAGTGCATTAAGGACGAGCATGGAAAAGTATTGGTAGAGGAGACCCTCATTAGACAGAGATGACAGTTATACTTTCATAAACTCTTGAATGAAGAAGGGGACAGAGAGATTGTGTTGGGAGATTTGGAACATACAGGGAGGTATCACAATTTTGGGGGTTGCAGAAGTATTACGATCGAGGAGGTTAAGGGTGTTGTTCGTAGGATGCGCTGGGGAAGACCGACCAGACCTGATGAGATTTCTAGAGAATTTTGGAAGAGCGCGAGCGCAGTAGGTTTGGAGTGGCTGACTAGGTTATTTAATGTCATCCTTAAGACGACAATGATGCCCGAAGAATGGAGGTCAAGCGTAATGATTCCCCCTATACAAAAGCAAGAGGGATATCCGGAGCTGCAACAACTATAGATGTATCAAGCTTCTAAGCCAAACTATGAAAATGTGGGAAAGAGTGATGGAGATGAGGGTGAGAAGAGGAGTGTCTATTTCAGAGAACTAGTTCGGATTTATGCCGGGATGCTCGATTATAGAAGTCATCCATCTTATGCGGAGACTGGTGTAGCAGTATAGGGAGAGGAAGAGGGACCTGCATATGGTATTCATCGACCTACAAAAGGCTTATGATAAAGTTCCAAGAGAAATACTATAGACATGTTTGGAGGCTAAAGGTGTACCTGTGGCATACATTAGGGTGATCAAGGACATGTACGAGGGAGCCAAAACCAGGGTAAGGACAGTAGAAGGGGACTCGGAGCACTTCCCAGTGGTGATGGGGTTACATCAAGGATTAGCTCTCAGTTCATTTTTATTTACATTGGTGATGGATAGATTGACGCGACAAATTCAAGGTGAGGTGCCATGGTGTATGCTTTTCTCGGACGACATAGTCTTGATCGATGAGACTCATAATAGAGTTAACACTAAGCTGGAGGATTGGAGACATACCTTGGAGTCTAAAGGGTTTATGAGTAGGACCAAGACAGAGTACTTAGAGTGCAAGTTCAGTGAGACACCTTAGGAGGTTGGTGCGGAAGTTAGACTTAGTGACAAGGCCATCCAGAAGAAAAGTAGTTTCAAGTACCTTGGGTCTGTCATGCAAGGTAGCAGGGAGATTGAAGAGGATGTCACACACCGTATTGGAAAATGAAGGATAAAATGGAGGCTCGCTTCTGGTGTGCTATGTGACAAGAAGGTGCCACCACAACTTAAGGGCAAGTTCTACAAAGTGGTGGTTAGACCGGCTATGTTATATGGGGCGGAGTGTTGGCCAGTTAAGGTCTCTCACGTTCAAAAGATAAAAGTAGCCGAGATAAGAATGTTGAGATGTATGTGTGGGCATGCCAGGAGTGACAGAATTAGAAATGAGGCTATTCGGGACAAGGTAGGAGTGGCCTCGATGGAAGACAAGATGCGAAAAATACGACTGAGATGGTTTGGGCATGTGAAAAGGAGAGACACAGATGCCCCAGTGCGGAGGTGTGAGAGGTTGGCCATGGATGGTTTCAGAAGAGGTAGGGGTAGGCCGAAGAAATATTGGGGAGAGGTGATTAGACAGGACATGGCGCAGCTACAACTTAGCGAGGACATGACCTTAGATAGGAGGGTGTGGAGGACCCATATTAGGGTAGAAGGCTAGTACATAGTCACGTTATTCTACCTTATTAGTAGGCACATTAGCGTACTATAATTTTTTGTGCTCTGATTTCTGCTATTATCTTTCTATTACTTTCTGTACTTTGATTACTCTATTTATTTGTATTGCTCTCGTTATTTTCTTTACCTTATCTCTTTGAACTTCGTAACTTCTTAACCTTATCTAACCTCTTTTAATGCTTTTATTGAGCCGGTGGTCTCTCGGAAACAGTTGTCCTACCTTGGTAGGAGTAAGGTCTGCGTAAACTTTACCCTCCTCAGACCTCACGTTGTGGGATTTCACTAAGTTGTTATTGTTGTTGTAGTTATCTGTTTATAATTTTACGAGAATATATAATACTTGTTGAATTTGAGTTTTTGAAAACACTTGAATAGAAGTGTCTTGTATTTTTCATTTTTGAAACGTGTTTTCTTTCATTTTCATATTATATACAATACATTATAAGATAATTCAATCTTATGATTGCAAGAAAGAGGAAAAATTACATAAATGTACTCTTCGGACGATTAATTTATTAATATAGTCAAAATATAAATTATCTATATACTCTAATAATATATGTTGTGTATAAATATGCTTATTATATGTGTGGTGTATATATATATTTAGTATAAATGATACACTATCTATACATTTGATATATATATATATTGTAGATTACATTATTAAATGGTATATATTCAGCTAATTTTTTAATTTATTTGTTTACTTTATTGGTTAGTTTCGTTTTTTTAAAAATTATCAATATCTATCATTATCTCGTCAAAAACAACACGCCAACTTAAATATAAAGTATAATCACAGAAATTGTATATCAAAGACAAGCTAATGTTTTTTACCAAGTTAACTAATTGGCAGTCGCATGTATTTTATTCGTTTTTCTTTATCCCTTTTTTGTCATAGTGAGAATATAGAGAAAAAATAAACAAAATAAAATTAATTTCAATTTGTTTATTTGTCTGGCCAAAAGTAAAAGATCTACTAAATCGCGATTAACTTAAAATGGATTGAACTGTCTACAATGTGCAATTATGTAGTTATATAAAATATTTAAAGTTTATGACTCGTGACAAGTTTATACTTAAAAATGAAGATAATACTAATATATTACCTTTAAATTTGCACTCGTCTCTATCTTAAAAATACTAAAATATTTGAAATTTGTATAATCGAGGGCATTTCTGGTAACTTGAGTGACAGTCTCCTTTTTTTTTCTTTCTTCACAGTTGTTCCCCAATTTTAATTTAACAAAAGAAACTTGCATAATCTTCTTAGTTCTTCCCCAGATTCATTTTCTGCGAGTGTTGAACACTCATGCCATTTTTCAGGATTCTGTTTCGCCACTTTGCTGTATTTTAAGTCATGGTAAAAAAACAATAATTTAATTTCGTCAATTATTTGCCCCCAAATTAGAAATTATCTTGCATTTCTTGGTTAATCGTTTTGCTTCAAATTAGTTGTTTGGAAGTTGAATGTGTGAATCTGGTGAAGTAATAATGTTCTACTCTGTGTGGAAGTTTGTGTTTGAGTTATTTGCTGCTTTAATCGCCTATTATCCAGTTAATTGTATTTGATTATGTTGTTGAACTTTAATTCTGTTGTGAAATGTAGTAATCTATTTATTTATTTATATGTAGGCCACGTCAAAGAAAGTAATTACTAGAGATGATTGGGAGAAAAGGCTGAATGATGTAAAGATTAGAAAAGAAGAAACAAATAGATTGGTAATGAATTTTCTAGTTACAGAGGGTTATGTAGAAGCTGCAGAGAAGTTCAAAACGGAATCTGGGACGGATCGTATCCTTATGTCGAAAGATGCTCATGTTATGTTTTATACAAATGTATATGTTATTGTTTGCGTTTTTTTTAACATTTGTTTCTCCTTATGAATTAATAGCTGATATAGATCTTGCTACCATCACGGACCGGATGGCTATAAAAAAGGCTGTGCAGTCTGGTAATGTAGAGGATGCAATCGAGAAGGTTAATGATTTGAATCCTGAGGTATGCCTGCTGATTATCATGTACATGTGGCTAGCATCATAGCTCACAGTATAAACACATCTTCTATTTAGTGGCATAATTTAAGAGTTTCTCGTGGTTTGCATGTTTTTGCTTTTTGATTCTTATTATATATGCTGATCCACTCTTTATGTTAAACATGGTAAAGCCTCCATAGTCCTGTGTGTGTCTGAGAGATAGATAGGTGATCCATTAGCTGTATGTGTTAAGAGTGACATTCCAATAGAATGGAAGCAAACAGGGAAGTCATTAGAACATAAGATGATGAGAAATTATTTACAGTTCATCAGCTGCGGAGAGCACCTTTTTTCTGTCACTCGGTTAAAGAAAAAGATTACTGGAACGATTTTCAAGGCACATCAACATTATGAATCTCGATGCCACTGAAGATAAATGTTCATTTCTGTTTTCAGTTTTACTCTTAACTGTTTGCTCATCAATGAATAGAAGAGGGAAAATGAAGGGGCACGCAGTGTTGTGTCTTCTTGCATGAGCCTTAACTAATCCACCTAGACTCACACCATGCATCAACCATTTGTTTATCTTCTTGGGGACAACAGTCTTCATAGTCTTATAATTTATATTTCCATTTTCAATTGGGTTTGTCTTTGTTAACTTAAGTTTCTGTCCAGAAGTTGAATAAATGTCCTTGTTGATCACTTCCCAGTGTAACTGTTAAATCCTTAGAAAAGTTTGTAGTCTTTATTGCTAGCACATTCCATCAGTTAGTGGAAACAGTAGATGGAATCTATTAATCTTTCTTCTTAATCTGTCTTCTAATCTGTGGTAAGATACCCTTGACCCTAGTTACAGAGGATCTGTTAATCATATTCTGAACCTATTTTTGTTTGTTTCTAACTGATGGTAACAATAGCTTGGCCCTTGTTATAGACTTCCAAGATCCATGCAAAACTTTCCTATCACCTTCTTATGAGCTTGAATTTTGTCTGAAGTCTCCATTAACTCCAAGGTCAAGTATTAGTCATAGAATTTTATGCTGGCATATGGATCTTAAGAGTCTTCTCGAGCAAGCTTTTGTATGACATATAACTGAGGGAACAATAAATTGTCTCTGTTTGAAACGACTACAGAGAAGCTCTTTAATATAAGCAGATAGCATGAAATAGGCAGTTCTTCTCCTTGAGGGTTGTTATTATGTCAGAGAATTCTTCATCTGGAAGGTTTATGGTTTTAATGCAACTTTTTAAATTTGCATTTAAAACCTAAAGAATATAAACAAACACATAAGCATTGCATCTTTCCTTCCTTAGTATGCTAGGTGAAAGTTCGAGCAATTAAGGCATTTGATACTCGCTCAATTACTATTAGAATCTTGTTAGTTGACTCCAGTAAACATATGTTTGAAGTTTGCTTTGTCGTTGTGCTATCCTTTACTTTTTCCTTTTTGCTTTCTACTTCATCTCTAGCATGTGCCTCTTCTAGATAAAAGAAATATTTTTTGGATAGAGCTGAAGGAATACAGAATTGACGACAGTTGATCCTGATGCAAACTGCCCAAAAATTATTGTCTTTCCTTACTTTGAACATTTGAACCCTTCCTATTTATATTGAAAAGTGTATGCAAACTTCCAGTTTGGTTAATGACATGGAAACTAGTTTATAATTGTTGTCTTAGATGAGACCATAAAGACCATAATCTAGTTTCGTACTTGGGATGAATCTTCTAACCTGAGTTATTATGCATAGCAATGGGTTCCACGCCCCCATTTTCTTTTCTTTTTTTCTGTTTTTCCCTGAAAAATAGGAGATAATCTAATGTTGTTTCTTAGTAGCCAATATCAATTTTTTCCCATAGCTGATATCTGATCAGGGATGTGATGTTCCTTGAGAATCCAGACGTTTTTTTTTTTTTTTTTTTTTTTTTTTTTTTTGGGTTCACTCTTCTGTTATTTTGTGGACACATATGCCTTGCCTTTTGTCTCTAGTATCTTTTCTCTTGTCATCTTGTGAGCTTAACACCCTAGAAAATCTTGATACTTAGAAGGTTATCGCAAATGAGTACTGATTTTTAGGTAGTTTGAGTTGATTGTATCCTGAGTTTACCTTCTCGAATGCAGATATTAGATACAAATCCCCAACTCTTTTTCCATCTCCAACAGCAAAGGCTGATTGAATTGATAAGGAATGGAAAGGTTGAAGAAGCTCTGGAGTTTGCTCAAGAGGAACTGGCTCCAAGGGGAGAAGAAAATGTAATTATTCGTCTTTAAATACTTTTGTAATTTCCCTAAGTTTCTCTTTTACAATGCAAATACATCTTCACTCAATCTGTATTATCGAAGGAAAAAAAGAAAGTCTTTTGCTTAACTCTCAGTTCAGTTTCACATGCCATATGCATTTCTAATCTTGTCTGGCTGAACTTGATATTTTCTGGACATTAAGACCTATTGACTGGGGGAGTGTTTCCATGTTTTCTCTATTAACTTAATTATAACAACTTTACAGCAAACCTTCTTAGAAGATTTGGAGAAGACTGTTGCATTACTAGCTTTCGAAGATGTATCTAAATGCCCGGTTGGAGAGCTTCTAGATGTATCGCAGCGCCTAAAGACCGCAAGCGAGATAAATGCGGCAATTCTCACCAGTCAAAGTCATGAAAAGGGTTAGTCCCATTATCATTAAAAATCACTTAATCACTCCTGATATAGGTCTCCACACAGTTCTGTTGGGAAAGAGTGATGTCTAATTTGAACATTTATTTAAAGATGGTCATGGCATTAAATGTTCTTTTCTTGATTCGTCTTTGATTATGCAACAGATCCGAAGCTTCCAAGCCTATTGAAGATGATGATATGGGCACAGGACCAGCTTGATGAAAAAGCTTTTTACCCTCACATAACCAATCTGTCGACTGCATCACTTGAAAATCCCACTGTCTAAAAGAAGATCCAAGTTCCCTTCACGGTTCACATTGCATCCCCGAATAGAGCTAAGGCAAGAAGGTCTTGGACTCTTTTTCTTTAAACCACTTGTTGCTGGTTGATTCATTTTCATTGATTTATGGTCTCTTAGGCATACTTAGATAGGCAGAGAGATGTGCAGTTCATTACTCGATATACACAGACCTAGTTGTACCTTCCTATATTAATCATGGCTACACGATTACTGAATCCATTTGTGCTTTTCATAGTGTTGCCTTTCGAAAGTTTGGAATTTTTGTGATTTTTACCTGTACCTATTCCAGCAAGAACATGGAATTTGGTGGTAGATGGTTTATTTGATACACCACTAACCACTTGGTCTCTGTTTTTTTAGGTGGCAATTTCTGCATTTCCGAAACTGTTCTTTTACCAAACACCAAGAAATACAGTTTTCAAAATTTTGAAGCTAATGGTGTCTTAATCATAGGTCAAATATAACTCCGAAGTCGTCAGTGAAGTCTAGCTTAATGGAGGTGTTGAGCTTAATCCATAAGGTCAATACATCGATGATCCATTAAACTTGTCAATAAATTTCATATAGATACTCGAATTGTGGTTTATTCTGATTGAACATCTGAACACATAACAAAATGTTTTTATTAGAGTACACTTCCCAGTTCAATGCGGCATGATTTTTGAAAAAGCTTCTATGTGTTTTCTCAAGTGTCATTGTACAGATACATTAACCACATGAATAAATCACCTCCTAGTTTGAATATGGCATCAAATCCTTGAACTTGTTCCAGTTGAGGTTGATAAATTGTTAGTTTATCTGTTTCACTTTCATTGAGTAGTTGATTAGTCTCAGAATTTAGGAATGGAAAAAAGACACTTTATATTGATGGTCTTCAACATGTCATGTCATGTTAATTACAAGAACAACACGTCATCGATAGTTAGCCTATAGGAAGATTTTGGGAGCTAGAAAATTATGGATTAATATTCAACCAGTTATGATGCAGAAGCAGAACATGAAACTTAAGATTGATAGGAGAAGAAGTCAAAAGTCCCTTGGAAATGTGTATTGTTTAACAATGATGCTAGATCAAAGGTTGTGTTTACTCTGTGGCTGTAGATTCATGCTAAACTATTAACTAAAGAAAAGACTGTGGAGATGGGGTACTAATGTAGATCCTCAATTTTATGCGTACTATGTCAATTGTCAAAGTGAAGAAGAAACAAGAGATCATATGTTTGTAGTTTCTGTTGTTTTTTGTGATTATTGTCTTGCTTTGTAATGGTCATTGGTGATTAATGAAAACAGTTAGTTACCTAAAAAAAAATATTTAAAAAAAACATTTTTTGGAATAACATAATTCAATGAGGAAAGAGCCTTCCTTTACTCAAATGGGCTCACATTGATATTAGGACTGCTTTGTTCTCAGATCCAATAAAGAGCTCACCGTTGAAATGAAAAAGTACATGGGCCCAATTAGATTATTTCAGCCCGCTAACATTATTATCTTCAGATTATAAATTACCTAAATACGCAACATATTTTATCATATTCTCTAAAAATTTCTACCATTTGAAAAAATTACAAAAATTCCTAATCTCTCCTATTCTCGGATACATCACTTTACACGATATATCGGTCGGATGCATCACTTTACCTGATGTATCGAGACAGTTGAGTGATGTAACCGAAATCGAGATGTGATGTATCGAAACGTTGAGGGATGTATCCGAAATCGAGACGCGATGTATCGAGACGTTTTGGGATGTATCCAGATTTCACCAAATTTAAGAATTTTTTATAATTTGAAAAAGAGTAGGAATAAACTGTAATTAACTCTTAACAATATGAGATTTGTGTAATCCTTACTCTCTTTTTTCTTGATTGCCCACCTGATTTGCGGTACTTGTCTGGGACCCAACTAATTCGAACTCACGTCAGAAAGTCCCAATTTTGGGGTGAAGCATTTCCTATGATTCCATTCTCAGATCTTCAAAGATATACTTACCACCCAATCACAATGATGATATTATCCTCATAATCGCTTCGTCTTGAGTCGCAATTGTTGCTATCTGTTTCAGATATCTAGAGTCCGGCTTTGACAATTTTGACTTGGTTTTTTTATAAATTGGATTTAGGATTGGTTTCAAAAGGTAATTGTGCGTGGTAGAATTTATTTTTTTTCACAAACTTATAAAATGCTTTCATACTACTTACATGGTTTAAAATTAAAAGAAAAATGGATTACTCATCATTATTTATTAGTAGTAAAGATGATCGTGGCATACTTAAGCTCGTTTGTTAATATACTTTCCATTCTGAATTCTTTGTACGTTAATGAGTTGTTCCTCGAAAGTGTGTTTATAATAGTAGTAGGCCTGTGACGTGCAAGTCGTCAACAACAACAACACAGTATAATTTCATAAGTGGGATATTAAAAAGGTACAATTTCCACATTCTTACCCTTTAGCTATCTCGTAGAGATAAAAAGATATTATTTCCGATAGACCTTCAATTCAAATAAACATCTAAAAGCAGTTTGGAAAGGAGAATACATAGACAAAACGAGAAACTGATTTAGTATTACTAATACTACTAGAAAAAGAAAAGGTTGTTTCTTGATAATAACAAAGTGGACTAGTAGTATATAATATGTAAAGCATTGCATTCATGCTGGGTTCGACAACTACAATGTTGCTAGATTCCCACATGATATAATTTGCACCCTTTAATAGTGTTACTATATATATATATTATCCTACTATTTGCAGTCTCATAATTAATTTATTGCTACTTAAAAAGAGTATCTCATTAGGATTTGTTCCCTTTACCTTTTTTCCTCAACTTTTTCAGAGTGGGATGCACACCAAAGTTCATAGTGGGGGGGATTCCCAGACCTAAATTAAATAAATATTTTCTTGTGGGGTTAATTATGCTATAAGTAATAAAATCTTGTTAACATAAGTACTCCTATTGAATATTACTTACTATGTAAAATTAGCACGCCATTATCATCTCTTAGTCCGCTGGGCGCTCCTACTAATTTAATACAATTTTTTTCAGCTCTTGAATCCTACGTGATTGCGGAATGTGTAACGCTGGATTTTTTTAAAATAAAAAAATTAAGTTCCTTTTTTAGAATATAATGTCCATTTTACTAGCTTCACACAATTGCTAGAGTTTTGATATATGTTATAAAATCAAAGAGATGAGAGACTACTCCTTTCATTTCACGATATAATTATTACATCTTGTATTGAATATAGCTTGTAGAGGTTGCATGCTATGAATTGTTTTAGAGAAAAATCAATGAAATATTTTCAATAAAACCCACGAATATTGCAAAAGAAATAAAAAAAGAGAAACAGATTGCTAATCAAATACTGGAGTTATATACACCTCATTCCACGGATTCTCAAAAATATCACTTACAATAACGGGCAATGCTACTAGAAAATAACAAATAATAATTTTTTTATGTTTGGGTTGGTTAAAAGTAGTTCATTAAATATCTTCACGAGTAATTTTGGTTCTTTGATTTTATTAAAAGTGAACATTTTAATCTTCATTAAATATTAAATTAATTAT
This sequence comes from Solanum dulcamara, assembly GCF_947179165.1. Lineage (NCBI taxonomy): Eukaryota > Viridiplantae > Streptophyta > Magnoliopsida > Solanales > Solanaceae > Solanum > Solanum dulcamara. The sequence goes on from NC_077247.1 coordinate 48,427,272, forward strand.
TAAATAAACTTTGTCAGTTAGATTTGATGGAACTATTGAAATAAAGGTTTCGCATGAATGCAATTTTTGAAGTTTCTACTAATTTTGGCCTAGTTTTTAGAGTTTGATACCCTTTTTGAGGTGCAATTTTTGCGATTTTTGGTTAATCTGGTACAGCTTTTTGTGTTGAGTTTCTAGGATTTGATATAATTTCTATTAAAAAAAATTCATAACTTTCCTCTAAAGTCTAATCTAACTGACAAAGTTTATTAAAATATTTGACGAAAGTCAAAAGTGTTCACTATTATTGAGAATTTAAAAGGACTAAAATTGCTCAGAAATATAATTAAGCGACTGTTTTAAATATACCCCATATTAAGGCTGGCTGTACAGGGCAAACCGATAAACCGCAACAAATCGATAAACCGAATCAAACCGGAAAAAAAAATAGACTAGTGGTTTGGTTTGACTTGGTTTGGTGTTTGAAAAAAAAACCCGACCATTATAGGGTTGGTTTGGTTTTAACTAAAAAAAGTCAAACCGAACCCAAACCGACCCGATTATAGATATACTACTTTTAAATTATGTTATACATAAAAATATTTATTAAAATGTAATTGATAAATATTTTTTAAAATTTTTTTCATAATTTTTGTTTTCTACTTACATTTAGATTTGGACTTGAGAAGCTCATCTAAATAATATACAAAAAAAGCTCATCTTATAAAGTTATATTATAAAGTTAAAACTTCAAACAGTGTTCTGCCTCTATCTTATATGTTGATATTCTGTATTAGAACTCTTTTTAAGAAGCACTGCTCTGTGCTTTTTATTAGATATTATGAAAAATCCAAAAAACTCGAAAAAACCCGAAAAACCAGAGAAAATTTGATATCGAAAAAACCGATTTTTATTGATTTGGTTTGGTTTATAGATTTAATAATCCGACACAAATGGTTTGATTTGGTTTATAAAAAATTCGAACCAACCCGGTCCATGTACACCCTTACCCCATATATAAGAGATAATTTGTCATTTTCTTCAACTGTTTACGCTTGTGTCTAGTTGTTGTCTTGTTGAAACAAAAATGAGAAGATTTTCTTAACCAGTCTATAATATATGGCCCAAGAAAGTGTTTTAACTAAGGACAAAATTAGCAGGCTACATGTGAAAGCCATTGGATGATGTTTCTCAATGTTGTTAGGTGATTAATCAGACTATGAAATGTACGAGTGGTTACTTCAGCAGAGATACAAGTGATATGTAAATTATTATTTTTTTGGAAGTTTTCAATTATATATGTTTGATCATGTGAATTTTGTTTATATTTCTAGTTGTTTGAATAAAAGTCTAGCTAGTTTTTTATTGGGTCACAATTCAGGTGGAAAACTCACACTTTCAATGGTTCAAAGATGAAATTCAAAAAAAAAAATAGTTTAACTATGTTTATGACCCTTAATTTTTTGTTTTTTTGTTGAAAGAAATCTCTTGATAGACGTTTTATCCGAATTGTGTCGTATATGATATTAAAGATACGTTTAAACTCTGTAAGTAATTCGTTAATGCAGTAATACAAAGTATTTAGTTTCGAAAAAAATGTATTTCAATAAATTAACCTTCAAAATGCTAGATCCTATTAAGATCCTCTCTTACTCATATATAGCAGCCGCCTTAGTCTTAAAAAGGCAATCAGAAAAGAAACAAAATTTTCGATACATTCTAATAACATAAGATTACAAACATTGGATGCTACACTTAACGATGCTAACAAACAATTTTTCATAGTGTTCTCCGCCTTATCATTTAAAATCTTACATATATGAAAAACATCCTTTGCACACACAAATATATAGTACTTAGTTAATACAATTCTCATCACTTTTCAATTTGAAAACATCGAGTGTGGATAAGTTTTTTCAATCAAACTTATGGGTTCTCTTCCCTCTCCATCTCCATCTCGAGCAGCGCCTCATTCACCGGAAAATTCCACGTCAAGGTACTCTATTTTTGCATCATTCTGCTCAACTATTATGACAAGTGATGCCACTGTTACAAATTGGATAGCATGTTATGATCCTTCTAACAACACTTGGAGTTATGTAACTTCAATCCCCTATTTGCCCGAAAACCACGTACTAAAGGACTTTGCGATGGTCTCAGTCTTGAACTCGCTTTATATTATTGGTGGTCGACTCTGTAAAAAAGAGAAAACTCAAAATGCTCAATATGAAATCGATGAATTTTTCGATAGAGATATTGATGTGATGTCATTGGTGTTACGTTACGACGTTAATTCTAATCAATGGTCAAAATGTGCACCACTTAATGTACCACGTTACAATTTTGCATATGTTGTTGAGGAAAATAAGATTTATGTAGCTGGAGGGCAATCAATGTTAGGTAGTGCTAGAGGTACTTCATCAAGTGAGGTTTATGATCCCTTAATTGATGATGGTCAATGGACTTTATTACCAAACATGAATAGGTCAAGGTGCAAATGTGTTGGCGTGACGTGGCAAGGGAAAATCCACGTGGTTGGTGGATTTGTACAAGGTGGAGGGTTTTCACAATACGTTGACCGTTGTTCAGCTGAGCTGTATGACATGTCAAGGGGACAGTGGGACCTCGTGGAGGGGATGTGGCAATTGGATGTGCCAGCTAATCAAATTGTTGAGGTGGATGGTAGGTTATTTAGTTCAGGGGATTGTCTTAATGCATGGAAAGGTCATATTGAGGTTTATGATGGGAAACTTAATATATGGTACATGGTTGAAGGTTCGCAAAAGAATATTTTCCCATTTGAAGAAAATGGACAACCTATTCATCGACTATACTTAACAATGGCCCCAATTGGAACACATTTGTATTTTTTGGCAGGTTATCAGACAGTTGATGATCCATCAAAAACGATATCAACAATATATTCATTTGACACGTCCTCAAGGGGAGGTGCATGGAAGAGCTTCGAACCAATACAAGTGGAAGGACAAAGAGAGCTATGTAGTCATTGTTGCGTTGTCCAACTCTACTAGCTAGCTAAGGGTGCTTAAAACAAAAATATTGTACCATTTAGCTATTGTACAATATTAATTTTTATCATATCCCATATATAGCGAAAGCTTCGTGGATTAGATTATTTTATTTTTCTAGTAATCATCAGTCACTTGCTTTTCAAGAAAGCATAAAAAGAAAAAGTGAGGAGAAATCCCTTTTTCCTTCACTAGAGGAAACAACCAAAACATTATGGTTTTGCTTAAAATAAGAAAAGAGTAAGTAAACATGATTTGATTGTGTCTTTCTAGCTAGGCCCCTTACTAGTATAATAGGTTGTATGACATTTTTTATATTATCCAATAAATTAAATGATGATGTTGGAACAATGTCCCTAATTAGGTCTAGCTATGAAAACAGGTCGTTTTGTTGACAATTGATTTTTCTACAAAATGTCAATTGCCATTAAGGACCATAAAAGATTAAAATCAAAATATTAGGGTTCTCCCCTAGCAAGTTAATAGCATGGAATCTATTTTTAAAATTTTATTTTTGGGGATTTGTCTAAGTAGTAGTACTAGATTAATAGATTTGGTGACACTCATTAATTAGTGTGTTAAACTATGATTAATTGCTTTTCGGCTTGTCTGCAATCAATTCACTAGTCTTACAAGATACAATGATGTTTGTTTTACATAGCACCAAGTGCCTATTTTCATGGATCTTGCCTAAGCCAAAAGGAGAGGTATTTGAGTCTATCAAAAATTTTAAATATCATTTTTCACTTTAAAAATATAATTATTTTTTATTTTATTTTTCAAATTTCAGAATGAAACTTGACGCCCCCAAAGTATATAACTTCCTTTTTATATCTCTCGGCAACCTATAACAAAAATAGAATCTGTAAATAAGTTCCGAATTCTCACGTTTATCAAATCACATTTTGTTCATATTTATATCAAATTTCTTTGGTGCCGAAAATAATGTGAATATGTTAGTAAATAAAATTGAATATTGAACAAATGAAGTTAATATTGTATTGATACTTCCTCCTTCCCAAATAAGTGTGACTAAGTAAAAAAAATAATCCAAAATATGTATTACCTCCGTCCCAAATGAAGTTAATATTGTATTATACTTCCTCCGTCCCAAACAAGTGTCACGAAGTAAAAAAGAATATCCAAAATATGCATTATGTTTTTACAACTACACTAGCTCTTATACTCCATCTTATTAATAATGTCCAATTTTCAAAAAACATTCATTAAATAGAATCAATATAAATTATTACATAATTGTATTTACTCTCTTTGCCTAACAATAGTTGTCCACTATTAACTCGGCACACACTTTAAGAAACAATACATAATATAGATAATATTACTATATTACCTTTTGAATAAATTAATTTAATGCGTTGAAAAATATATTAGATATAGAATAGTAACTAATAGCAAAGATACAATAGACATAAATAGGTAAATAATTTATTGATTTTTCAATCTGAAAAAGTATTTATGAACATCTATTTTTAGTATACTAAACAAATAAAAATGAACAGAGAAAAAATTAATTTCTTAGTTTGAACGTAGTTTTATTAAAAGCATGCTTGGAAAGCTATAATGTAATCGCGATTTTGTGTAATTGGGTGTAATTACACTTTTTAACATGTTTGGTAGACAAAGTAATTACTTGGTAAGAGAGCAATTGAGTGTAATTGAAGCAATTGAGGGTAGGTCGAAGAAATATTGAGGAAAGGTGATTAGACAGGACATGGCGCAGTTACAGCTTAACGAGGACATGACCTTAGATAAAAGGGTGTGGAGGACCCATATTAGAGTAGAAGGCTAGTACATAGTCTCGTTATTCTTCCGTATTAGTAAGCGCATCAGCGCACTATAATTTTTTGTGCTCTGACTTATGTTATTATATTTCTATTACTTTCTGTACTTTGATTACTCTATTTTATCTGTGTCGCTTTCGTTATTTGCGTTATTCGTTATTTTGCTTTCCCATATCGCTTTAAACTTCCTAGCATTATTTGACCTCTTTTTATGCTTCTTTTGAGTTGAGGATCTCTCGTAAAACAGTCGTCCTACCTTGGTAGGAGTAAGGTCTGCGTACACTTTACCCTCCCAAACCCCACGTTGTGGGATTTTTACTGGGTTGTTGTTGTTGTTGTTGTTGTTGTAGTACTATTGACTTGATATTTCACATTGCAAAATATTTATTTTTTAGTTAAACTTGATAGATTATTTTTTTATCAAATATTTTAATAATTTTATGACATTATATTTATAATATTAACATTTTTTTCAAACAAACATTTCATGATGTTCATAAAAATCTTATACTTTTAGTTTATTTGATTAAATTATTTGAAATATACTAATTTAAAATATATAAATAAATTATTTTTTTATAATATTAGTTAAGAACATATGTTTATTAATTAATAGTTAGTTTAATATCATTTATAAAGATCCTTATTTGTCTAATATAAATTTTAAATTTAGAAAATTAATTTTTATTTTTAAAATTTAATATAACCTTATAATTACACTTGTGCAACTAAATAAAATAATTGTAATTACACTATAACAAACAAATAGATTATTATAATTACTAGATAATAAAATTAATAGACTAATAATTATTACCTTAATAATTACATCAATTCTAATTATCCGATAACCTTTCAAATAATTTTTTAAGATAACACTTGTTTTGTGATAGAGAAGTAACAAATTCCAATAATATTAGTCCCACAGGAAGAGGATGCATGATTGATCCGACATAGATATGGGCCTAGACAACAGGGATCAAAAAGAGATGCAAACAGTGACCAACTTTATTACTTTAAATCAATCTTACAGCATCCAAAGAGTTGCAATTTGACTGGAAAAAAAAAACTCATTAAAAGAAGAGAAAAGACTGAGGAGTTTTTTCTTCCCAATCCAATGACCAATTGCCAGGATACCAAGGGACAAACTGTGAGGATTTGTCCCAATTGTTTGACATGTCACTAAAACAATTTTTTAAACGATATGTCATACAATGTTTTTCATTTTGGTTTCGAGATACGGATGCACTGCCAAATTATTAATCACTTTTACTTAGAATATGTATTTATATTGTAAAAAATATTATGAAACGTTGTATATGAATTTTTTATTGCAAGTGAATTTAATTACTCAAACGAATTATTAACAAGGTTGAGACTAGAGAGTTATTATAGTTTACTTGGTGCTCCCTTCCTTGTATTCTTGAGGTGAAGGGTTTAAACCTCATTAGTGAGGTAGTATTTCCTTGGCGATCAAAATAATATATTTTTTTCTTATATAAAAATAAAGCCATAAATTGAATAAAATTCAAAATCCATAAACGTTAATCCCGACTCTCTCTTCTTCTATTTCTCCAAACTTCAATTGGCAATAATATTTTTAGATTTGATTTTCAAAAGAATACTTCTCCAAGAATCATAAATTTATTATTTTTTTTAATTTTTTTTTTAAAAAAGAGTCACTAAACGAGTAGATCAGTAAATACAAGGATTACTCACTTTGTTCACTTTTACTTGTTTATTATTTTCAAAATTAGATTTTTCTTTTTACTTGTCACTTTTTATATATTAAGAAAAATAAATTTTTTTCATGTTTTACCCTTAATATTAATTACTTATTTTTCAAATTATTTTTTCAAGATTTAATATTAAACGTCAATTAATAGGAATTTTAGGAATGAAACTTTGACAGGTAAGAATTCTTATGAGCTATTTTTTTGTTTAATGGTGATGAAATCAGTTTCGTGCAGATAGCTAAAGGCATATAATATATCAGAAGCAAAATGGATCAGCAATTCTCTTGTCTCTTCATAAAGTAATAGTGTTAACACTAATAGTTGTATAATTTTCTCTATATGTTTTTTACTGATTTATGATGCAAGTTAAAATAAAGAATAAGCAATATATATCTCTTTTTGAAATTGTTAAATCAAATAGATTAAGAATGTGGACACATGTTGACAAGTTTTTGTAAGTTATAGATGTCTCAATCGGTGCAGTGTGAAAGCCTTAATTGTAATATTTGCTCATTCGTATATCCTAAGACATTATTAAATCGAAATGAGCATACGTTATTTCATCAAATTAAAAAGTCCTTTTGTATTTTTATTTACTTAATCAACTACATAATAAATTGAATAAGATGTAAGCTAATTAGGTTAGCTCACCATAACATGAAGCACGAATTATGTACCTAGTAAAATAATAAAATAACTATGTCAATTAATTTTTTTAATGAATACAATAAATTTAAATATGAAAAATAAAAATGAACGCCGAGTAAAAGTTAAATTTGGGTGCGAGGGGGCACATGCATGCATGTTTGACCACAATCCTAATCAGTAAGACCCGCACGTAAAAGTAAGTTTTGTGTACTGCCATACGCCATCTCACGTGTGATGATCCGTGTTCTTCCCGCATGCGCCACCGCTCTTTTGACTAATTTACCCTCTTCAATTGACCGTCCTATTTTACTTTTAAATAAATAAACTGCAAGTTGAAAATATTTTTTTAATTTTATGAAAAATTAAAATTAAAATTAATTTTTTAAACAGACGAGAAAAAAATATGACCAACAAATTAGAAAGAATGAAGAAGCTAAATGAGAATAAATAAACTATAGAGTATAGGATGAAATCTTAGCCGTTGAGGGGTGGGACAACGACCTTCCCACTTTGTTGGTGGGAACATGGCAAGTCCGACAATTTTTATAGCTGACATGTCGGGTTGGGACCCCAACTATTCATACAAACAATATTTCTCACATTGACTAATTTGCCCTTCTTCTTTTTTCGGTATGTGTTCATCATCCAAACAGAATACAGTTCATGCCACGTCGGCATGATGAGCTGGAGATATTTTGCTGACCTGTGTGATAAAAAAACTTTTTCGGGACCACAAAGATGACAGCTTAACTAGTGCTGGCAATCCTAACCCATTTTTTGCTAATCCGTTCCATTCGTTCATATGTAAATGGGTTGGATGAGAAACTTTTAATAATGGATCAAATATTGACTCTATTCATATTTAATCCGCTTAAAATGATAAATCATGGGTAATATGAGTTTCTTCTATTAAGAATGAGTATCCAAATTTACTAGACATAACCATTCTTACAGTTAAATCTCCTTCACCATGTAAAGACTAGCCCACTTTTTAACTTAAGATATTATTTATTTATTTTTTACTGTTATATTAATTACCTTTATATGTAATATGTTTTATGGTAAAAAATGGAAGTATATATGTTTGAAAAGTTGTACCTATCTAATTTTCTTTTTTACTGAATTATGAGTTTTATAAATTACTCTTATGAAATTAATCAAATATAAAAAATAAATTTATTTTATCTTTTCACATAAATTATATTCTAATAATTAAACAAATGTTATATATATACTTACTTTCGAGGCATGGCTGATAAAGTGAAAAATTAAAGTATAATGCTAGTGCTAAATAAATAGTATATATATCCAGCTATTCTTACTGGACATTTAAAATTGTCATATGATTAAGGATGAAATTGTAGAAAATAACTACTACTTCATTTTGTAAAATGATAAATATTCTAATCTTTTTTGGTTGTTACAATAATAATAGATAAAAAGGATAAAAAAAAAATAATTAACATAATTAAACCACCCAAGCAACTCTAATCTTTCTTGAAATTCTTACAATTGTTGAAATTTTTTTCTTACACTATAGCAACTTTGAGTAAGAGACATAATTAAATCCTCTTCCTAAAGCTATATTCCCTTATAAGTCATCAATTTGCTTTAGGAGATCATAAAAATGATTTCGGATTGTAATTTATCTGATCCATATTTTACCCAAACCATTTTTAACCCGCCCAGATTTGACCCAACCCGCCCATTTGCCACCACTAAGCCTAACAATTTCGTTAAAGCATTTATTTTTTCTACTCCTCCCCAGTAGTGTTCACCTTTTTTGTTTTATTGATGATTCGAATTTACAATTTTAAGATTTGAAGTGAAATGTGCTTATCATCCGAACAACCTTCCCTCGTCATTAAAGCAATTTATATCGACGCTTTTCTGGGGTTTGTTTAGCCTCTATTTTATTCGGTTACTCCTTAGTTATTCACAATAACAACAACAACGATAAAATATGAAAAAAATAAAGTCTATGTAGATCTTCATTAAGAGATTGTTCATGAAAGATTCTAGGCTCAAGAGCAACATAGTGAGTGGTTCTAAAAAATAAAATACGACAATGGAAAAAATAGTACATGATAGTACTCTAACTAATAATTAGAAATGTCGTACAAAACATGAAGAGAAAAAAATAGTAATAATAGCAAAATAATGTGAAATAGAAATCATAAAACAAGAAATAGGAGAATAAGGTTAATACTACGATTAGGGGTGTACATGGAGCGGACTGGTTCAGATTTTTTATAAACCAAACCAAATCATTTGTATCGGGTTATTAAATCTATAAACCAAATCAAACCTATAAAAGTCGGGTTTTTCGATATCAATTTTTTTCGGGTTTTTTCGGTTTTTTCATAATATCTAATAAAAACACAGAGCAGTGCTTCTTAAAAAGAGTTTTAGTACAAAATATCAACATATAAGATGGAGGCAGAACATTATTTGAAGTTTTAACTTTATAATATAACTTTATAAGATGAGCTTTTTTTGTATATTATTTAGATGGGCTTCTCAAGTCCAAATCTAAATGTAAGAAAGAAAACAAAAATTATGAAAATTTTTTTAAAAATTTTTATAAATTATATTTTAATAAATATTTTTATGTATAACATAATTTAAAAGTAGTATATCTATAATCGGGTCGGTTTGGGTTCGATTTGACTTTTTTTAGTTAAAACCAAACCAACCCTATAATGGTCGGGTTTTTTTCCAAATACCAAACCAAGTCAAACCAAACCACTAGTCGGGTTTTTTTTCCGGTTTGATTTGGTTTATCGATTTGGTACGGTTTATCGATTTGCCCTGTATAACCCTAACTACGATGATGCGGTGCTCGAGATTACCACCAAACCTATCTCGTTGAAAAGCAAGGCAACATTCAACTGCCTACTAACCATCTATTTTAATCTGTGACCTCTCTACTTTTCATATCTAAGATCATATCCATGGTAAGCTGAAGACGATGTATCATGTCATGTCTAATTATCTATCCTAAAAAATTTTTGACCTACCTCCACCATTGTCAACTTCACACATCTCTCCACCAAGGACCTCACATCTTCTCTTCACATATTTAAACTATTTCACTGTCATTCCCTCATTTTATCCACCCGCACAAAAAAACACTCACCTTTCCTCGATATCATCATTGCTAATCGCGTTACTATCAGTTTCATTATTTTCTTAAAATAGAAGAGCACCATATTATTATCTTTATTATTATTGAGAAGCAACTTTTTCATTGATTTTGATTTCACTTAATTACGAGCTGCCCCACTTGATGTAACACTTCACTCTTAACTTCTTTTTCTTGAGTCAATTGATGTGATTTAACATAAAAGAAATTTAACTTTTTGTGCACATCTCTCTCTGTGCTATGCAACTTTGTATGAGACGTCAGATAATTGAAAACAAAAATAGGATTAGTGAAAATGATATGTAGCACTTAGATTAGTGCAAGGCATAAAGAGAAATAAAAGAATGAATCATAAACCAAAATATTCTGAAAATTCAATAAGGATGAAATTTAGCAATTTCTGTTGGCTATATATAATTAGAGGGGCCAGAGAGGCAGGTCATCTTCATGTAGTGGAAGAATCAAAAGAGGAGTAAAGGAGAAAGCATTTGTTTTTTTCACATCAAGGGACCACTAACATGTCTTCTTGATATATGAAATTTTGTGATGATACCACACCTCCCATTCATCCTCTCCTTAATACCCTCTTCCCCCAAAAACATTTATATATATATATATATATATATATATATATATATATATATATATATATATATATATATATATATATATATATATATATATAATGATTGTGATGTTTGGATTAATTTGTACCTATTTTCAATATTTCACTTTGATAGTTTAGTACAAGTATTTATTTTAATAAGTCACTTAAAATATATTTACAATTAATCAATCTCTATAAGGGAGATTTGTTATTATGAAATAAGGGAGACTACCTATTAAAACAGACAAGAAAATTCATGATAGTATGAAAAAAATGTATGTCGATGGTGGATATTAGCTTAACTCTTGGCATATATGTACTATAGTCTATATATAATCAAACCCTTTATTTTGATCTGTCATATTGGAATATTGGGTACTAGCATCTTCACTATATGTCAACCATGTTTCATATATAAGAGTGACTTAATTAAAGATATTTTTTTATTTTCTTAAATAATATAAAACTATTTAAAATTTATTTTAATTTACAAGCACCTAAAATAAATCAATTCGGACAAACTCTAATTTTAGAATGCACCACTTAAACTGCATGATCTAGTCACAAAAACAGAATTCTCTTGTTCTACCTTTTCATCTCCAATTACTCAGTCTAACCATACCCTAAAATGGGGGGAAATAAAATGAATTATGCTGCATAAACAACTTTTTTTTAAATGCTTAATTTATTTGGGAATTTTTTTCTTTTAAAAAGTATCAAGTTGCTAGAGAAATAGTAAGACTTTTTGAAATAAAAGGAGGACAAGACAAGTGGCTATTCCAAGTTAGACAGAAGCATAAGAGTTATTGGGCTGGGCCCAAATGTTATATGAAACTTTGATTAGGAAAATGGAGCTGCCAGGGCCCATACCACTACTAGTGCATGCTCATGTAATTTGCATCCACAAATAAAGTGGGACTTCAAACTTATTTTATTAGGGGTATTTTACTTAAATTCTATATTAAAAAGATCAATTATAATTTATTCTGATTTTTTTGGTAATTATTCAAATTCTCTCTTTTTTCTAGATTTCTGATACATACGAATGACACTGATACATACGAATGACACTGATACATTGCGATTTGATGCATAAGTCATTTTCATGATACATCGCTAGTTGATACACACCAAATATTGTAATATCAATAAAACTTATGAATTAGCTTATAACACCTAATATATTATGAACACAACAAAATAGCAGTAAAACTTATGTTTTACTGATACTTTTTGTGTTTGGTTTGTATCAACTAGCGATGTATCATGAAAAGTACTAATGTATCAAATTGCGATGTATCAGCATTATTTCTATGTATCAGAAAAGGAATTTTTGAATTTTTTACAAATGATAGGGAATAATTGAAAATATAAGAATATAAGGTGTGAAATTTGATAATTTTTCCTTTTATTATTTAATTGGACTTGATGTTTGTATGTTGTACTCTACTGTTCTATTGCTCGTACCTTCATTTTCCTTGTTGTATTAATTTGTGTCACATACAAATAAATAATGTGTTCAAATGTGATAACAAGACTGACTATACATACTGACAGATCCTTGATTTTCATTAAGGGAATTCAAAAAATAAAATATAATGTTTAGACTTGAACCCTCTTAAACCACCGATCCAATTTATAGTTTTGTGTTTAATAGATTTAAAATTTATATATATATATACATAAAAATAAAATTACCATATATATATATTATGTAATTTTTAATTGAGTGAGTTCAAGTGAAAACTGTTACAACCCCTAGATCCGCCCGAGGCTGCACAAACCAACATTTAGTAATGCTGACACAAAATAAGAAATATTTAAATGGGCAACAGTAATTGTGTCATATTAGTTGATAATATTGTAATTGGAAGTATATTACTAGTATTTAGGTAAAAAGGATTAAGCATACAGCTGTTTAGGTAAAAAAGATTAATATACACCACTAATTTTTTACAAAGTTACTTTACAAAACTGCTTCTTTCTTGTTTTTTTTTTCCTGTTTTAGACAAACAAAAGAGTCATTAAAATAATAATAACCTAAAGTTCTTTTCCAACTAATGAAACCTTCTAAAATGTCATACTACCTGCCAATGAGATATAAAAAGATAAATTGATAGAGTAAAAAATAGGTTGACAATTGACATCTTTTACATGAGTTTATCCAAACTACTTGTGAATTGGATTCTATATATGTGTTAAACAATTCACTAAATAAGTACAAATAACTATTTTCAAACCCAATAAATAAATTATTCATGATAGATAAATTTTATTCGAAAAAAATAATTAAAAGAAATTGGGATTATTTTATTTTTATTTTTATTTATAACTTAAAGATATATATTCTATCCATATAAATAAGGACAGATAATTTGAGTAAGATGGGGAAAGTAGAAAACAAAATAGCTTTAATTAACTCAACTGAAACAAAATTGAAAACTATAACCCATGAAAAGGCCCTAGCTAGTACAAGATGATTCCAATATATGCCATGGGAGGAGACTAGACAGGTCCATTTTAACTGTCAAATAAAACAACAGAGGTGATATTTCCAACTTGTGTATGTACTTAAAACACAGCTGAGGATAAAGACAAAAACTCCCTCAGTCTTCCTGCTGCACCATTTCAGCAGAGAGGCCCTCACTCACCTCATCTCTGACCAAATTCCAAAGCTCCTTCCTTTATTTCAAAATCAACCCATCTTCATGTTTTTCTCTCTCTTTTTAATGGTGTCAAAATCTTGAAAAAAACTAGTAGTACCAAAACTTTGTTTTCTTGTTTTTTTTCCTTATGTTTGTAAAAAGTTTGCATTTTTAGCAGTTCTTGGATTGTGGGGTTTTGAAAATACTCTGTATTCCCAAGTTCTTGTTTTTTTTCTTCTTATGTTGGTGAAAAGTTTGCATTTTTAGCAGTTCTTTGTTTGTGGGGTTTTGAAAAAACTCTGTATTCCCAAGTTCTTGTTTGTTCTTTTACTTATGTTGGTGAAAAGTTTGCATTTTTAGCAGTTCTTTGTTTGTGGGGTTTTGAAAAAACTCTGTATTCCGAAGTTCTTGTTTTTTTTTTCTTTTTCTTATGTTGGTGAAAAGTTTGCATTTTTAGCAGTTCTTGGTTTGTGAGGTTGTGAAAAAGATGGCAGAAGAAGAGGGTTGGGGGTGGCCACCATCACCAACTGGTTCACCAATGTACTTAACAAAAGATGATCATTGGACTCATTTTGACAACTCTGTTAATGCTGTTTCTTTTGGTTTTGTTGCCACTGCTATTCTCATCTCTATGTTCCTTATCATGGCTATATTTGAGAGGTTCCTCAGACCACCTTCTCCGCCGGAATTGACTCCCTCCGGTGGACACCGCCGTCATGCTGACATTGAGTCTCAGTTAGGGTTCAACCCCAAACTTGTCTATCCTACACCCAAAGTAAGTAAGTTAGCTATCAATTTCTTGTTTGTGAACTTTCAGAGTCTTTTCTTGAGAATACTCACTCCGTTTCAATAGTGTGAATAGTCTTCTGCTAAGTGTTGGATTATTTATTGTTACATTTGGTCATTTGGGGTTTTGAATTAGCATCTCAATTTTTCATTGAATTTTTTGCATTGTAGCTAATGTTAATTGTGAATTAGGTTAGGAAATGATGAACTGGAAGTTGATGTTTAACCTTTCTTGTTTGGATTTTACATGAGTTGTTAGTATTTTTGCCTTTTTGTTTCTTAGAAAGATTATTTATACAATATGTGCCAATGTATTTATTCTTTCAATTTGTGTTGCTGTTTATTAGAATGAAATCTGTCCCATCCAAGAAATTGTCATACAGGTTTCTTTACACTGATTAAATTCTACCATAATTGATACATCTGTGCCATTTTCAGTCACTTGAGTTTTAAATTTCTTTCCTTTATTTCCCTTTTTATTTATTAAAATATTCTATCTCTTTTTCTCACCTTTTCAAACTCTCATTTTTTTTCTTATTTTTTGGGTGGGGGATGGGCTAAGGTAAACATCCCATATTTTTTTGCAGAAACACAGTAGAGTAAATTCTCACTTCATAAATCTTGACTGATTTTCTTCAAGACTGCTGTCATTTAGAGCATTTCAGAGGTTTGATATGAGCTTACTAACATTAATGTGGAATACATATTTGATTCTTCCCATATGTCCTATCCTTGGCGGACACAGTTAACTGATATTTGTTGCTGGTGGGAGGTGGCAGGTATCCTATGGAATAGTCTAGGTGCATAAAGATGCCTTGCAAACCAAGGTCATAAAAAAAAACTTGGTACTACTTTCCAGCAGAATCCCAAGATGTGAAACTATTAAAGATGATACACAATATTTTAAGAACTCTATGAATTATAAAACTATATATTTGCATGTGCATATTCTTCATATTGTGATACGCAAGAAAACACTCACATTAATTTCGTGTTTGAACAATGGCCCTGGCCCCTCTTCATTTAAGAAGTTAGCTTTTCAGTTGGTCCCTTTAATAAGATCTGGGGACTTTATGCCTACTTTCTTTTTTTTTTCTTTTTTTTTCTTTTTTTTGTATACTAAGGCTTTGCCCCTTCTCCTTGTACATCACCTCCATTAAATATCCCATCACCAGTCACCACCAATGTCAATGATGTCCTCCATGGAATACTCCTGGACTGGAGACAGGTTGCCAGCCCTGAGAAAATCTTTGTTTTTCTTGTTTACTTTATCCAATTCATCTTATATCTTTGAGGGTTTTCGCACACCCCTTAAGAGAGACATTTAGTAATCTTAGGGTGTGTTCGGTACGGAGGAAAACATTTTTCGAAAAATGTTTTTTCGATTTTTCCATGTTCGGTTGGCCAAAATGTTTTGGGAAACATTTTCTCAAGGAAAAATTAATTTCTTAAAATGAGGAAAATGACTTCCATAGTGTAAGTAGGAAAAAAAAGAGTTCCCACAAGTGGCATTTTGCATTAGTTGTATCCTCAAGTCGTCCAACACACCTTATCTTCAATCCCATCCCTCTATCCCCCTCTCCACCTCATATCATATTTGTCTAGATTATATACAAATATTTTTTAGGATAATATTTCTTGCTCAAGTACCAAACACAAGAAAATAAGTAAGAGATTCACTTATTTTTTTTGAGAAAACATTTTCCTTTGAACAGAACACACCCTTGATGATAAAAGTATTTGTCGAAACTACCATTTACCTCTAAATATCTCAGTTAATTAAAACTTCAATTATTGGAGCAATATAGGTAGATTTGGCCTCAAATCTTTGGTCTAGTAGTAGGAGCACCATTTGTGATGTGTAGGTTAGGCTCACGTCATAGGTTTGAATCTGGTAGTAGACAACATGTTATTTTGTGGAGAAGGATAAAGGGGTGGACTCATTGTCCACTGAGTTTTGAACCGTACAACACTATTCCCTCTGATATTTCAGTGATCCTATAGAGAGATTTGGAAAAGGAAAGTAATAAATGACTAAATGTGTTTATAAAGCGTCAAATATTTGAAAAAAAATTAGTTTGCCAAAATGACTAATATTTGGGACAGGAGCAACTAGTATATCTTCTTTGCACCCTCTATTACATGTAACTATAGACAAATAGCTTCCTTTTGCTGTCATACCTAACAATTCTTGTAGTAAAATCTTTTCTTTTCTGCTTAAAGAACAATTCCAATTAGCGTAATGCTTTGCTTAGTGATGTTAATCATCTCTGCAATGAAATTTTGCCAACATTTTTTCCAAGTATGAAATTGATTTATATTAAACCATCCGCAAAGTTTTTCCTTTACTGGGAATTTTGTCCCCTTTCTCTTTATCCTGGTGCTTTTTTTTGTGTGGAACTTTACAACGTTTAAAATGATTTATCTTCTAAGTCCCTGCTTATACTTCTTACCGATGCACAAACAGGCTTAATATGCTTAACCTGCTTCAAGTTTAGAAACTACGTAGGTGTTTGGATGCAGATTTGATTGGAATTTGGTTTTTGAAGTTAAAGTAGTGTTTGAACTTGCATTTCACTTGAAAAGAAAAAAAATAGTATGAGTGGAAAAAGATTTTTCACTTGAGAAACTCTCTTGACCTTTTGTGTGTGGGGGTGATGGCATTTTTATGTGCTGGAAAGCACTCATTGCTACCCATATTTATCCCCCATAAAATAAAACATTCAGCCTGGATTCCACCAACCAAACATAATGTGAAATGTAAAGGAATCATAGATGAGCATGTACAATTAACCTTTGGAAAATAAAATATAGAAAGCTAAAGTGAGTCAGATGGTAACATATTGTATTATCACACATAGTGATGTTCAGAGTTAGGTTGGCCTACAATTATTGTGTGTTTTAGTGCCCAATAAAGCAAGAAGAACATCGAATAATTTTGCTATGGTTCATGGTTTGGTTGGCATTTGGATAATCTTTCGAAAGACTAGGATGTTCAACTCTTCTTGTTCCTTGCTTCTAGCAAAAAATACACACATACATATCCAAGATCAAACACCTAGTCCCTCTTGGATAACATAACTCAGAGAGTGAAAATCTTAAAAATCGCAGTATGGATATCTGACAATAGAAAGATGCAAAAAAGTCGATAACAACTCTTTTATCAGTTGCAATTTGTTATATACCTCTTAATCATCTAGTTTTCTTTCACTATGAACTTGAGCTTGAGAGCAATCCTCTGAACATATATTATTGCTCTGTATTAAATCTTCTATGAAGGTAACACACGTCAAAATATTTGATTGCTTCAGGTATCTACAAATGCCAGAGAAGTTTCAGTCTTGATGCCAGGAAATGACATTCCAACTTTTATTGCTAATCCTGCTCCTGTACCTTGTCAACCGGAACGCAATCCATGGCCTTCCCATCAACAGAATCCTTCCAACTCAAACGTGTCGTCCTAGCTCTTCTTAACTTGATGATGCAAACATCGGAAATGACAGTTTTATGGAATTATGAAGGGTAACCTGAGCATTTTGAGTTTCCCAGTTGGGATTTTGGGTTATGTACATAGAATTTTCTCAGCTGGTTAGCTCTTTTTTGTACCCCTTTCTTCAGTAAAGAAATGTAGCTAAAGAGGTGTTAGCTTGTCTTTGTTGTCAATATGGTCCATTCTCCAGCATTGAATTGTTCAAAATTGGGAAGGCAATTATTGTCCTTTTACATATAAGTGCATGAATTCATAAGTTGGAAAAAGTGCTCTTCCTAAGTTACATCATGGTATTATAATGGAGTATCTCAGCAAACCTACAGTCAGAGAGACAACACTCAGGTTATACACACTTTTTATATAATATATAAACACTATATATACATTTTAATATATAATCAATGTATGCTTAGTGTATAATGTATATCTACTAATCATATACATATTATACATGTTTTTGGGTATTTATTGAAAGCGACGATCGAAAAGATTAATCCTTACATCAAAGTCTAAGGTTAGAGACAAAACACTCTTAAATTATACACACTTTGTATACAATATATATACACATTATATACATTTTAATATATAATCAATGTATACTTAGTGTATTATGTATATCCACTAATTATTTACATATTATACATGTTTTTGGGTATTTATTGAAAGCAACGATCGTAAAGATTAATCCTTAGATCAAAGTGTCACACTTTTTCTATTAGACCAAAGCCTTTATCTTATGCTGCCAGGGTTTATTCTCTTAGAGCCCGTTTGGATGACCCATTTTAAACTTTTGGACGTGTTTGCCTAATGCTAACTTTAAGCTATAAAGTTCTTAAAGTCAGTCCAAAATGAAAAGTTAGGATTCCTAACTTTTTTTTCTAAGTACTTAAAGTCATTTTCTTTGACCATGGAAATTACTTTTGTATCCCTTATATTTTAACTAAATTTTCAAACTACCCTTTTTATTCTTTTAACCTTAAAATTCACATCATTTTCCTCATTTAAGCACTTTTATCCAAACACTCAACTGCTTATTTATAAAAATAACTTTCAGCACTTTAAAGTTCTAAAAGCATTTCATACATAAAAGTTACTTTTTTTAATCTCATCCAAACGGGCTCTTACGCTTCCTTCTCTGTATTGGGCATATCATAAAAAGATTAAATCCTCCAGCAGAGCTGGACTAAGCTAGATCTTCATGTGTGTTAATAAATCATTAAATATATGTTAATATTAAATTTTAATTAAGTTAGTAATATTTGAGAATGTCGTCACAAAAAAAAAAATTAAAATTACAAATTCATAAAGTTTAAATTTTGAATCCGCTTCTGATCAAAACTAAATGTCCACTCAAAGTTAGAGACAGAATGATTTGAAGTTTAAATTATGGATTTTCAATTCTAATTTTTTTAAATAACTGGATTCTTTATTAATATTTTCTTTGACTCAATTTATGTGCCAATTTTTATTTCATAAGAGTCAATTTAACTAGTCTTTGAAGCTAAACTAGATTAGATCAACTCAGTATTTTAAAATTTAAATTTAAATATTATTAAAAAAGTTATATGAAAAATACTATAAGTTGCAATTTGTCTCAACTCTCATGTCAATATAATTAAAAAAAAATATTAATCAAAATTTAACATAATTTGGATCTTGAAAAACAAAAAGCATCATATTAATCGGAGCAAAAGGAAGCAATGAATACATATTCAATGAATTTTTAAGATAATTACAAGCGTTAATTCCCTAAATGATTATTCATGTTTTGGGAATTGCCTTCAAATATCACTTTTATTTTATTTAGGACACAAATAACATTTAACTATCACTATTTTCCTCAAAAAATACTTTACACCTCAAAGTCTCCTTCTCTCCTAGTTGGCATGCTATATTATTAAGCCTCATGCTTAATTTTTTTTTACCTTACTTAAACTTTATACTATATTTTTTCTACTAAGAATAGCTTGTTAACACTTACTATAATGCCATCAATTTTGAATACTTATGGTCATATATATATTCGTAAAATACATAAAAACTTCAATTGAAGTTCAAACTGAACCATGATATACAAACCACTTCATGAACGTTAACTTATATTATTTAATTATACTATTGTATAATGGATCAATGATATTAAAGGTCAATTAATCATTAAAAAAATTAATTGTAAACTTTGAAATTCATACTTAAAATATCTTTCTTATAAAAACTAGAAAGAAAACAATTAAATTTATTTAATGGATGATAAAGTAGGAGAAAGATTATTATACACCATGATTAAAAAAATAAAATTTAAAACTTTATTAATGAGCATATTAATCTCGTATAACGCATGCGTTAATGAATTAAAATAGGCAACTCAACTAATTATTACTTGTGTTCCGTGAATTTGAGATGAGATAAGGATGTATGTTATTGTTTAATTGTATGAGAAAATAAAATAAAATGTAATAGTCACAAAAGAATAAAAGTAAGGAATTAAATTTAAAATAAGAGTTAAATAATAATTTTCTCTTTTTTACCAATTTTTATCTATGTCAATCCTACGGATTTATTTGAATATTTTTATGAAGAATTACTTGTTTAAAATTCCTAGATTATTTATTTAGTGATTTCAAAATTCCTTGTTTTTTACCAATCTTTCCTTTTTTAATTTTTTTTTCTATTGACTTCTTTGTTTTTTCGGTCTTCTTCAATGAGTTGATAGGAATTTTCCTTGTCATGTTTGATTTTTTTAAAATAGGAATGATGAAAAGGTAATAAAAATGACAAGAAAAAATAAAGAGGGAGATGATTACTATTGATCACCATTTTATCAAGTGAAAAAATATTTTTCGGCGACAAAGAGATGTTTCTTGCATTACATTTATAATAAATTTTGTCGTTGGTGTTTAATTTTTTTCGATAAAGATGATGAAAAGATACTAAAACGTCAAAGAAAAAAATGAAGAGGGAGATGATCATTACTAGTCACCATTTTATTCAGCGAAAAAATATTTTTCGGCGATAAATATTTTAAATTTTTCCTCCACTTTTATGATCTACATCACTATTTTTTTTATCTACAATATTAATTAATGTGACCTTAATTAATGTGTCATTAAGAAAAAATGAAGTTGATTGAAGAAGAAAAAAATAGAAAAAATGTTGAGGGGTCCTTCGTTTCTGGTGTTTTCTCTTTCTTTTTTTTATTTTGTTTTTTATAACTTTGGTGTGCAAGTCAATTTTCACGCACTTCGATTAATTTCATGAATATCTGTCACTTTTTGTCATCAATAGATATCAAATAACTCTGTCACCAAAGTTGGAACAAATATGAAGAAATTATCTAATGTTTCATCTTTCTATTATTTTGTGCAAAATTTAAAAAGATGTTGTCCAATCGTTAATTTTCGTCTGGATACTATATCTCGTACGTACATGATTGGAGGAACCAATTATGGGACCAGTGAGGAGACAGAAAACAAATTAAAAAGACGTCCTCAGCTGCTGGCTGTTGTTGCTCATTTAGCCAGATATTTTTTGGGGGTTAGATTTTTAGTCAAATTCTTTATAGCAGACATGAAAATGAAATAATAAAAACGGGGAGTAGAAAAATGCAGAATTACATTACCACTGGCCAGTTGGAAAAAATTGCCATTCTCTGAGGAATATACTATTTTTTTCTCAGTGTTTGTATCGTAATGTTCCAGGGTGTGATTAGTAATGTGTTGGGGGAGGAAGCACCACAACTAAAGTTTGATATGATGAAAATATTGAAAATAAATTGGACACGAGAATTTTACGTGGAAACCCCTCTAAATGATAGAAGGGAAAAACCACGGGGTAGAAGGATCTCACTATATTTTGTGGAGTACACAGCTCTCAAATACAAGGAGAAAACAACAATTAACACTTCTCTCTTGTAAAAGGAACAACTACTAAAGAGGACACTCAAGACTACAATATTTATCTTGGTGTAAAACTCTCTTTGTATTCTTACTCTCTCTTTTTGGGATGATTTAAATGAGGGCAAGAGGCCCTCTATTTATAGGAGAATGAAAACGCGTATACGCGTTTTCAAAAACGTGTAAGAGTTGTTGGCAGCAAATTGTATACATTCAACAACCAATGTCAAAAAAAGGGTGCTGGCAGGCAGCCCCTTTTTTTGACTTCTGCATTGCCTCCTTTTACTTCTGCATTCTCCCACTTGAAGATTTAATTGAGAATCAATTGACTCTTCACACCATCCTTTCTACCCAATTACTGCAATGTTACGTTTCTGCTAGGCCAATAGAAGATCGACACCATATGAACTTGTTACTGTTGATCGGCTTTGTAAACATATCTGCCAGGTTGTCATTAATGTGAATTTTCTGAATATCCACACTGCCTTCTTCCACCTTCTCACGAACAAAGTGATACTGAACTCGTATGTGCTTTGTCCTTGAATGAAATGCCGGATTCTTTGCAAGATGCAAAGCGCTCTGACTGTCACAAAATAAAGCAATCTTCTCTTGTTTGTGCCCGAGCTCCTCCAATAACATCTGCATCCATATTGCCTCTTTGCTAGCTTGTGTAGCTGCTACATATTCTGCTTCCGTCGTAGATGTAGCCACGATAGACTGCAGTTTTGAAACCCAGCTTACAGCTCCTCCAGCAAGAGTAAACACATAACCTGTGGTGGACTTGCTTTTATCAAGATCACCTGCATAATCTGAATCAACATAACCTTTAACAGTAAAGTCTGATCCTCCATAACACATTGTAACATCTGAGGTACCCTTGATGTATCTCAGGATCCTCTTAACAGTATTCCAATGCTCTCTACCAGGATTAGCCATGTATCGACTAACCACTCCCACTGCTTGTGCAATGTCAGGTCTTGTACATACCATGGCGAACATTAAACTTCCCACTGCTGATGCATACGGTACTCGAGACATCTCCATCCTCTCTGCTTCATTGCTAGGACTCATACTTGAGGATAACTTGAAATTAATAGGAAGTGGGGTAGAAATTGACTTACAGTCTTGCATCTTGAAGCGTCTCAAGATTTTCTTCAAGTAGTTCTTTTGAGAAAGCCAAATCTTCCTATTATTTCTGTCTCGGTGAATTTGCATCCCTAGAATCTTGTTTGCTGGTCCCAAGTCCTTCATTTCAAACTCCCTAGCCAACTGTGCCTTTAAATTTGTGAGACGATCTTTGTTGGGGCCTGCTACCAACATGTCGTCAACATACAACAACAAAATAACAAAGTCTTCATCACCAAATCTCTTGTAATAAACACAAGGATCTGAACTATGTCTGTTGTATCCAAGGCTTATAATGAAGGAATCAAATCTCTTATACCAACATCTCGGCGCCTGTTTGAGACCGTATAGAGATTTGTCCAACCTGCAAACCAAGTTCTTTTTTCCCTGTTCTTCAAAACCTTCTGGTTGGAGCATATAAATTTCTTCTTCAAGTTCTCCATGAAGAAATGCAGTTTTGACATCTAACTGCTCCAAGTACAAGTCAAATGTAGCACACATCGCCAGGACCACTCGAATTGTTGTGAGTCGAACCACTGGAGAAAATATCTCATTGAAATCGATACCTTCTTTCTGAGCGAATCCTTTTACCACCAATCTTGCACGATATTTCTCCACTTGATCATTACCATTGCGTTTGATCTTGTAGACCCATTTGTTTCCAATGGCCTTCCTTCCTTGTGGTAATTGAACAAGATCCCATGTTTTATTTTTATGAAGAGCTTCAATTTCTTCTTGCATTGCTGCCACCCACAGAGATGATTCTTGGCCTTTCATAGCTTCTTGAAAGGTTGAAGGCTCTCCATCTTCTGTTAATAGACAGTATGCAATATTACTCTCCATAGAATAATCTGAGTGCCAAGCTGGTTCTCTTCTCTCCCTAGTTGACCGTCGAACTTCTGAAGTTTCGATCTAAGCTTGCTCTTGTTCTTCGTGCTCTGGTGCTGCTTCAGAAGAAACTGGAACTTCTTCTATTTCTTCAACTTCAACTGTAGTAGTCTCTGATTTTTCTTTTGAAGTGCTACCTTCTTTTGCTTGTATCTTGTTTTCAACAAATACAACATCCCTGCTGATTACCACCTTGCGGGCTGTGGGATCCCACAAGCGATACCCCTTGACTCCATCAGCATACCCTAAGAAAATGCATTCCCTGGATTTTGGATCCAATTTTGATTTTTCTTGGGTGTTGTACATAACATAAGCAGGACTTCCGAATATATGTAAGCGAGAATAATCAGCTGGTTTTCCTGTCCACATCTCCATTGGCGTTTTCAGATCAATTGCGGTTGATGGTGAGCGATTGATCACATAACAGGCGGTTTTGACTGTTCTGCCCAGAATGGTTTTTCCAACCCTGCAGTTGCCAACATAGCTCTTGTCCGTTCCAACAAGGTTCTGTTCATCCGTTCTGCTACTCCATTTTGTTGTGGAGTATATGCCACCGTGAATTGCCGTTTAATACCTTCTTGTTTACAGAAGTTATTAAATTCATCACCAGTGTATTCTCCTCCATTATCTGTCCTCAAACACTTGATCTTTTTCTCAGATTCAAGTTCCACCCGCGCTTTGAACTCTTTGAAAACTAGAAAAACATCTGCCTTCCTCTTGATTGGATACACCCAACTTCTCCTAGAGTAATTATCGATAAATGACACAAAATATTTCGCTCCTCCTAGAGACTCCACCGGTGCTTGCCAGACATCAGAGTGAACCAGATCTAGTATTTCCTTGCTTTTAGCAGAGGAACTGCTAAACTTCAGTCTATTTTGCTTACTGGTAACACAATGCTCACAAAAGGGTAGTGAAACCTTTTTGAGCCCTGGAAGAAGTTTTTGCTCAGCAAGAATCTTCAAACCTCGTTCCGACATATGGCCAAGTTTACGATGCCACATCATCGTTGATTCTTCAAGTGAACTTGCTGATGCGGTTGATGCTTCTCCTTCTTGGTGTGTTTCACCTTTAAGCACATATAGATTTGCAGCAAGTTTTTCTGCTTTCATCACTACAAGCGCTCCTTTGGATATTCTCATGACTCCACCATGAGTCTTATACGAACATCCATTATCATCTAGTTGTCCTAAAGACAATAGATTCTTCTTCAAGTCTTTTACATGTCGTACCTCCTGGATGGTGCGAACCGTGCCATCATACATCTTTATTTTGATGGACCCAATACCAATAACATCCAAAGCATGATCGTTTCCCATGAACACAGATCCTCCTGAGATAGGATTATATTGATGGAACCATTCTCTCCTGGAAGTCATGTGCCATGTTGCTCCTGTGTCCATGATCCAGACATCAGCGAAACGTTTTCTGCCTTCATTATTTGATATTGCCTCACTACATAAAATATCGCCATCATCCGAGGTACATGCAACATTCCCTTGAGCATTTGATGGCTCAGGGTTTTCACTCTTCTTCTTGAACCGACAATCTTTTTTGAAGTGCCCTTTCTTGCCACAGTTGTAGCACTTGATATTCTTCTTACTTCTTGATTGAGATCTGCCATGATTGTGACTCCCACTGGGGCCACGTTCCGTTGGTCTTCCTCTCACCATCATCAAAGCTTCAGCTTGCTGCGAACTTGCTTGTCTGTCTTCCTTATTTTTGCGCCTATTTTCTTCTTCCAAGACAGCGGCTGCAATTTCATCAAAAACTAGACTGTTTGTATTGTTCGTCAGGTTGATGATGAGTTGATCATACGAGTCAGGCAGACTTTGAAGTAGAAGCTCCGCACGTTCAGTACCTTCTATTTTGCAACCCATTGTTGTAAGTTGCGAAAACAGAGTATTCAAAGTATTGATATGTTCAGTAACTGACATGGACTCTGCCATTCGAAGAGTATACAATCTTCTTTTTAAGAAGATTTTATTATGCAAAGACTTGGCCTCATACAATCCTGTAAGAGTATCCCATATTTCCTTCGCCGTCCGCTTTTCCGCTACACTAGACAACACTTGATCAGCCAGTGCCAAGTGTAAATCAGCAACTGCGTTGCTGTCTATGTCATTCCACTTGCTGTCATCAGCAAAGTCTGCGGGCCTGCCTTCAATTGCAGCTAAGCAATTGTCTTTTCTCAATATCGCTTTTATTTTCATTTTCCACAATGAGAAATTAGTCCCATTGAATTTTTCAACATCAAACTTTGTTGTACTCGACATTGTTATTTGCTTCACACCCTTCTAGATCGTTTCTGAATATTTTTGCGAACAATCGTGACAAACTGTACCGTCACCAAAATTTACTATTCACGTGAATAGTACTATTCACCGAATTTTACTATTCACGAAAAGTTACTATTCACAGATAGTATCTTCGCATAAAATAGACAGAATAACCGAGGGCTCTGATACCACTGTTGGGGGGAGGAAGCACCACAACTAAAGTTTGATATGATGAAAATATTGAAAATAAATTGGACACGAGAATTTTACGTGGAAACCCCTCTAAATGATAGAAGGGAAAAACCACGGGGTAGAAGGATCTCACTATATTTTGTGGAGTACACAGCTCTCAAATACAAGGAGAAAACAACAATTAACACTTCTCTCTTGTAAAAGGAACAACTACTAAAGAGGACACTCAAGACTACAATATTTATCTTGGTGTAAAACTCTCTTTGTATTCTTACTCTCTCTTTTTGGGATGATTTAAATGAGGGCAAGAGGCCCTCTATTTATAGGAGAATGAAAACGCGTATACGCGTTTTCAAAAACGTGTAAGAGTTGTTGGCAGCAAATTGTATACATTCAACAACCAATGTCAAAAAAAGGGTGCTGGCAGGCAGCCCCTTTTTTTGACTTCTGCATTGCCTCCTTTTACTTCTGCATAATGTACTTACTTATTTTCTAGTGTTTTGGTAAGTAAGTAGAAACATCGTAACTAATAGCATTTGCATATAATCTTAGCAAACAACCATGTAGGGAGTATATAGGATAGAATGCCATTTACGAAATTTGTTTTCTTTGCTTTTACTAGAAAAATTATTTTTCTGATTTTCAAGGAAGTTGTTATCCATATTTTCCAAAACATTTTGATAACAAGACATGAGGAAATTGGAAGACCATACCAAATAAAGTCTGTTTACTTGATAAATTAATTGACTAGGAGGAGGAAAACAATAATAGAGTTAGAATTATATTGAATTATTGGTTCCAGTTTGAGTATTCCTTACAGAATGTCTCAGCACCACATATTATTCTCAGTACTTATACCAATATTCCATAGCCATTGTTTTATTAGCTAGCCACATGAAGGCTACTAGTGTCTTGTTTTTTGCATTCTTGGTGTATTTGAGTCACTTGAAATGTGATTCTAGGGACATCATAACTTCAAGCAACATATTATCTGAGAAAAGGGAAACTCTTGTGTCAGTTGGACAGATATTCGAGCTTGGACTCTTTAACACTACATCTGAGGATGGAGAATTTAGAAATTATGTTGGCATATGGTACCGGGAGAGTCCCAAAACCATTGTGTGGGTAGCCAATAGGGACAAACCAATTCCAATATCAGATAAAATTTTGGTACTTGTAATTGATGACGATGGTAATCTCAAAGTGTTGGACTCAACGAGGAACACATATTTCTCAACACAACTCGCTAATGCATCTTCTTTTAAGCGTACAGCAAAGCTCTTTGACTCTGGAAACTTGGTTTTACTTGATGATATGTCAGGCAAGAGATTGTGGCAAAGTTTTGACAACCCCACTGACACCTTCCTTCCTGGTATGAAAATGAACGCTGCATTGAAGTTGAATGCTTGGAGGATTACCCAAAAGGATCCCAGCACTGGAAATTACACGTTTCGGCTAACTCAAGCAGCCAACTCCGAGTACACCATATTCCAAAATACGATCCTCCACTGGAAAGGCTCTGCTCCTGCTGCTTATGCCAATCCCTTTAGTTTCAGGGAAATTCCCTCTTTTGTGGTGTCAATGTTAAACAGTTCGAGTGGGGAGTCTCACAATACTTCTTATAATAACACAAGGACTGATACTATTACTTCTGTGTCAGTCTTTAATTACATAAGGCTACTAATGAATTACTCAGGGGAAATACAATTATATGGCTGGAGTAACGAGAGTAGAGGGTGGTTTCAGATGTGGTCAGAACCGCAAGATCCATGCGGTGTGTATGAAAAGTGTGGGAAATTTGGAATTTGTAACAGTGGGTTTATGTCACTGTGCAAGTGTTTGCCAGGATTTGACCCTTCTTCTCCAGATGATTGGATGGCTGGGAATTATATTGATGGTTGTTCGAGAAAGTCAGTTAGTAGTTGCAACAAGAAGTCACAATTCGACATGTTCTTAAATATGCGCTTGATGAAATTTGAGGAGCCAGACATTCCATATGTGGAGGCTAAAAGTGAAGAAGATTGCAGAAAGGGGTGTCTAGGAAACTGTAAGTGCCTAGCATATTCATATTTTGAACAACCAACAGCAGACAGAGAAACTTCTAGCACGGGAACTGTACCTAGTTGCTGGATTTGGACGAGTGATCTCAACAATCTTTGGGAGAACTATACCGGTGGCTTCAACCTCTCAGTCCGCGTAGCAATTACTGATATTGGTACTTCCTTTCACAATTTGCCTAACTTTGTAGGCCATACCTTATATTAATACTATAAGAAAGATCAGTATCAACTTTAGACAAATAGAGGTTTTTCTTCATTGGACAACCTATGTAGTCTGGTACAGATATTTTTTATCCAAACAGGCCTTCCTTTGCCAATTATTTTCTCCACCTCAACCCGCGAAAAAGAAAAAAGAAAAATGTGAGTAAATCATTAAGTAGAATAATATCTTGTTCAACTATAACGTGAAGACAAGGATGATTGAGGTTCATAACAAGAATATCCATAATTATCATTTTGCAGGAGCAGTAACAAGGAGAAATTGCAAGCCTTGCGGCTCAAACATTATACCTTATCCGTTGAGCAGTCAACCAAATTGTGGGGATCCTTTGTATTATAGTTTTTCTTGTGATGATTTAACTGGAGAAGCACGTTTCCGGACACTGAATGGCTCGTATCCTGTCATTGACATAGTTGAGGAAAACAGAACATTTGTAATACAAGTGCATGCAGAAAATGCTGGTAATTCATGTGATACCAAAACTCAAGTTTTATGGCTCAATCAGTCATTGCCCTTTCATCGTACAAACTGGTGTTACGAAGGAAAATCACAAATCCTCAGTTCTGGTGGATTTAGAAATGAAATACAGATCATGTGGAAACCACCACCAGAGCCTACATGCAGTACTTCTGCAGATTGTGTGGATTGGCCAAATTCAAGTTGCAACATCAGGGAGGGACAAGGTCAGAGAAGGTGTCTATGCAATCAATTCTACAAATGGGATGATTTAGCTTTAAATTGTACCAGAGGTATGTTAAAAGACTAACCTCGTCTCCTTGTTTTATAATTCATGCTTGACTACAAGTCTACAGAGTCTTTAGTTGTTAGTCTTCTAAGTTATTTTCAGTAGCTATGTCGATTTTAATTCATTAAGCTCAACAGATTGTTGGCTAAACAGTCCATAGATACTCTTAACATTGCATGATATTGTCCACTTTGAGCCAAACTTGCTTGGTTTTTCTCAAAAGGCCTCACCCCATTAAGAGCACCGCTACACCTTATATGTCTTATTTTCCTTTTTCAGCTATCAATGTGAGACTTTATTTCAACACCCAATCATCTCCACTTCAACTTAGTTTAACTTGACTCATCACCTTATGGGCTTATTTGGAGATTAAATGTGTGTCACCCATATCAATCTAGTATTTATGTCTACTGAAGCCCCACTGGCTTATTTTTTATATATGCATTTCCAAAGCTACGGGTAAAGGTAATAAATCGGCACATAGACGTGCAAAGACACTAAGTCGTGTCCCATGCCACCACTTTGCCATATCCATACCCATCTCACCAAATCATTGACTCTTTTTATTACTTGTTGGGTTAAAACAAACCAAAGGTACTCTTAACACTGTGTAGTATTGTCCAAAAGGCCCTATACTATTAAGAGTATCTAACAATTTGTGTAGCTTTGTTTTCTTCTCTTCTTTCACGTGAGACTTTGTTCACACACCCCAAATCTCCCTCCCAATCGGGTATTCGTGGTTAATTTTGAGATTAACTGTTATCACCCACATCAACTGAGTATTTACGGTCACCAAACTACTGGC
Organism: Solanum dulcamara; assembly: GCF_947179165.1. Lineage (NCBI taxonomy): Eukaryota > Viridiplantae > Streptophyta > Magnoliopsida > Solanales > Solanaceae > Solanum > Solanum dulcamara. The sequence continues at coordinate 48,457,352 of NC_077247.1, forward strand.
TTCTTTTGTGTGCACCTTCAAAGCTACAGGTAAAGGTATCAAATCCGCCTGTAGATGGGAAAAGACACTAAGCCGGGTCTCACACCATCACTCTGCCAACTCCATACCCATCCCTCCAAGCCATTGGCTTTGATACTAGTTGTTGGGCTAAAACAACCCAAAGACACTCTTAACATGATGTGATATTGTCCTCTTTGGGCCAAGCCTGTAGAATTTTCCGCAGAAGATCTCACACCATGATTAATTTCACTACACTGTATATGTAGCTTCTTTTCCTTTTCAACTATCAATGAGGAACTTTGTTTGCATACCTAAGAAGGTGTGGATCACCACCCACAAGTCCTTTTAGTTGTATCCTCCATTTTATTCACCTGAGCAAGTTTCAATTTCTTTTGGTTCAGAGCATACAGAACATGGAGCATGGAGTGGAGAGAAGGCAACATCCTTGAATCTGAAAGCCCTGATTATTTCTGTGAGTCTAGCTGCTGGAACTATAATCATTTGCTATGTAATGTACCATAGAAAAAAGGTTGCAAGAAGGAAAGGTAACAAATAGCACAAGCTTTTTTATATATATGTATGATATATATTGTGAATTTGCTGCTAAATTTGAACTTACTTTATGTAATGAGAAGCTAAAAAAATAATATTGGGGAATGGGATAGAGTACTTGTCCGAGAGTGGAGGTTCATCTAAATATTTGGTAACCGAAGATGATAAGAAACGGATCGATATCCCATTTTTCAACTTGGAAAGCATACTAGTCGCTACGGACAACTTCTCAGATGCAAACAGGCTTGGTCAAGGTGGATTTGGCCCTGTTTATAAGGTGGTGGTGGTTCTCACATGTACATAGTTTATTTGTACCATTTTTAAAATCATGTTTGTAACTACAGCTAATATTGTACAGGGTAAGTTCCCTCAAGGGCTAGAAATGGCAGTGAAGAGGTTGTCAAGTCATTCTAGTCAAGGTGCTGAAGAATTTAAAAACGAAGTAATGCTAATTGGAAAACTCCAACACAGAAATCTAGTCAGACTTTTGGGCTACTGCATCGAGGAGAACGAAAAGATCTTATTATATGAACTCATGCCCAACAAAAGCTTAGACACCCGTATATTTAGTGAGTCTACTTACTTTTATCCTGAGAACTTAATTGGCTTCTTACCTTCAATTGTTCTTTTTATGAAGCGCGTGTGTTTGCTCATGAATTGGTTTGGTCTTACTAGATCACAGTGTAGGGCCGTTGTTGGATTGGAATATCCGCTTCGAAATTATATTGGGTATTGCTCGTGGGCTTGTTTATCTACACCATGACTCCAGGTTACGTATCATTCATAGGGATCTAAAGACGAGCAATATTCTATTAGACGAAGAGATGAATGCCAAAATATCAGATTTTGGTTTGGCCAGGATTTTTGAAGGAAAAACTATTGATGCTAAGACGCGAATAATTGCCGGAACTTAGTAAGTTTTTTGAAAAGTCTTGTTTTGTGGTACTCATTAGTTATTCATGCAAATTAATTTCTTGTGATATATATGCAGCGGCTATCTTGCACCAGAATATGCATTGGAAGGACTTTTTTCAATCAAGTCTGATGTTTTTGCTTTTGGGGTGGTTGTACTGGAAATCATTAGTGGAAACAGAAACTTGGATTTTCTTGAACACACAAACCTCTTGGGTCATGTAAGTACCAAAATACTCTCTCTATTTACAATATCTGATCTTAAACATGATACGACATAAACAAATTCAAAATTCAAATTTATAAATTTTAAAGTTTACTATATGTACGTATTTAGTTGATTTCTCAACAAATATACCTGATTTGGATGAAAGTCGTTGAATTTTATCTTATACGTCTACTTCCCATGCTAGCTAGCTCCGCCCCTTTGTCAATGACATTCTAGTGGCTACAAGAGCATATCACCACTAAAGGTAAAATGAGAAATGTGAAGATTGACATATATATGTATAAAGTACCTTTTTTCGTCCCAACATATGTGACAATGTAGTTTGAATGTTGGGCATGAGTTTTAAAAATATGGAAAGATTTTGTAATGTTTCAAAATTATTCTTAAAATAAATAAATTTTTAAACAGAAGAGTACACCTTTGTTGACTTTTTGGCAAATAAATGGGATCCAACATGGGTAAAATATTAATAATATCATTAAATATCAGTCAAATAAGAAGAAAAATATATATATATAAATACCATCTTTTTTTAATGGACTAAACAGAATATAATTACAGGCTTGGAAACTGTGGATGGAAAATAAGGCATTGGACATAATGGACCCAAGTCTAGTAGATACATTCAATGAAATTGAAGTAGTAAAGTGCATAAACATAGCACTCTTATGTGTGCAAGAAGATCCAGGTGATAGACCAATCATGTCAAATGTGATAATTATGCTTGGGAGTGAAAGCATGCCTCTTCCAAGACCTAATCAACCAGCTTTTGTCACAAGGAAAAATTACACAACAGCAGCTACCACATCTTCCTCCTCTTCTTATAATTATAATAATAGTTATTATAATTCATACACTGGCTCCAACAATGAATTGACCATCACTGATGTGCAGGGCCGATAGATACTTGTAATTCATGAAGCATATTCTAGTAAATTTTGCACGATAACGGACATGTTAAATACATATTCTAAGGCTAGCTTGTGTGAATTTGATTCTGCAACATTGTGCGTAGAATGACAAACTTCATGTGTATCTCAAGTATAACATATTGAATGTAAATATGGTAATTTGTATATTGTAGTATTAATTATAGGCCTAATAGGTTAGGGTTAACAGTAAAGACAATTATTCTCTGGTATATAAATACTTAGTATTGGTAATGAGAAGATAGTGAAAATTCTCCCAAAACATTGCTTTCCTTGTTATTGTTTTTGGGCTTCGAATTTAACATGGTATCAGAATCTTAATAATAATGAAACCATATCATATATTTAAAACCATTTGTTTGTCTTTTCCCCCCTGTTTTATCATGAAAGTTGCAAGTAGAATAACTACTATAAAATCATGAGACCCATACTATTATCCTTCCATATCTCAATTTTGCAACCGCCACTGCAATGTGCAGACTGCAGCTTGTAACAAAACGCATGAAAATTGAATATGCAACACAGAAATGGTCCTATAGGCCAAGTCAACTTCATAAGTATGGGCACATTTGTGTGCCAAGGTATATATAGATCCAAGGTGAAATGCCTTCTACATTGACATGGGAATCTATTTTTGTTTATTATATCTATAATATGATCAAATAGCAATAAATGATAAATTACACTAACGGCTTCATCTTTTTCAGGAGTTTTTTTGTATAAATAAATAGCAAAAATATGGACCACTGTTTATATAGTCCAATTGCTAACGGCTATAAACATCTACTATTGAAGAGCGAAGAAATAATAGTGTCTCTATTGCCATTTCCATGGGGACCCTTATATTGTATTGTATTAGTATTAGTTTTGTGTGTTACAATTTTTAGGATATTCGAGATTTTGCATGTTCTGTTCTAAATTAGTGAGGTGTAAACTAATAAAAATTCATAATTGGGGATTCGTTGGATTTCTCGAATTTATTTGGAAAAGACGAAATAATTAAGTTTCACATCGAGCGAACCTAATATAAGGTGAATCAGCAGCCTGTGATTCTCGACTTAGGATTAATATTATCTAAATTCTATATCTCCAACTACTTGCATCAATAGATTTTTTGGATATTTTGTTCGAGCATTCATTCACATGACAAAATATTTCTTGGTTAATATTAGCAATGTATTCTGTAAAGTAGTGAAGGTAGTTGTGATAAATATGGTACTTATAATCCTGTCTTGTGAACCCCATACATACATATATTAACAGTTTTAGTTGAGATCCATGGATATGTACACAGATTTGGTCAAAGTTTCACATTGGTCTAACCAGCTGTCTACAGCCATAAATATACAATCTTATCAAATTAAATCCCAACAACCTATTTCCTCCATTCCCCTTTAGTACTCTCATCACATGCATCTTTCATTACCACTTTGCTCTTTTATATACAACTTGCCAAATAACAAGTGTCAATTTAGTCCAACAATTTTCAGTACGTATACAAGGTATATAGTCTTCATGCATTAGTCATATATCAACTTTCCTTTAGCTTATATAGATACGGAATATACCACACTACTATTTTGGGGTAACGTGTTTGAATTTAATGTCTAAGTGTACAATTTTTGAAAACTTACAAGATTTGAGAAATCAACATCTACTAATTAGTGGTTTTGAATAGTCCCACATGAGAATGTGTGAAGGAAATGAAGAAGCTGCTGACAACCGCAGCCCATAAAGGCATGTGTATCTTCTTCGATTCAAAGTCTGTTACTACCAATTTTAATCCCCACAACAGTTGGCACTCTCTCAATTAAACCTACCTTTTTATCCCCAAAACTGTGACCATAGATCCAAACCATTCCGCACCCTAGTGGGGATTTTTATTAAAGACGTAAAAACAGAAAAAAGTCAAACAAGGTTCAACATCTAATATAAATATATTTTTTTTGTCAAAGAAGATTTATACTTGACTTTACCCCGCTCCACCCCCTCTCATAAAAAAAAACCATGAAAAAAGATAAACTTCATTCCATGGGCTTCAATCTGATTTAAGATTTAAAATTTATGAATTATTGTTATGTTACGATCAACAGTTATATATCGCGTGAACCATTCAACCAACCTTTTAGATTTGTCTCGCATGTATGACTTCTAAAATAAAATAACTATGCTTAATTTCAAACACGTTGATGTTGGCTATTTGAATCTTCGATTGATGTAATGTAATTTCCTCATTGAGGATTTCTAATATTTGAAGTTCTCTGTAATTTTTTTTTGTTTTTACGGTACATGCTTAATTTTTTTGATGAACTTGCACATATTCCAAGAAATGGTGGCCGATATTATTATCACACGACATGTATTTACGAGTAGAGTAATAATGTGACACCCCATGAGGGCTGTTGGGGACAACTAATCTAATATTCCAATCCAAGCAACGCCAGGTTCTAATTGGGACTTCAACCTGATCAATGATTGATTGATATATTTATTTACATATATTGGAGGCATAATTACGTGCAAAATAAAATCTAGCATACTTTTTTAAGGTGTATCCTATATACTTCTATAGCATGGGAAATCAATGTTATTAATATTTTATGTTTTAAATTCTAAAATTTCAGAAACTTATCCATCAAAGTACGTGTTAAATGTCACGTTTAAACAATTCAAAATGACACTGACAGTGCCGCCAAATTAGTGAAAGAATCGTGAATGAACTAGCTACCTTTTATCATTCTCTAAAACTTACGAATATTTAGTGAATACCCAATTCTTCTTTTGAATGTTGAAAATACGCCTGACTAACTGTATTTTTTTTTTAAAAAAAATGTGAATATCAAAAATAACTGTTGAAAATTGCTCATATCTTAAATTTATTGTTGTAAAATAAGAATCGCTTCAGTACAATAATTATCATTACAAGATCATCTTATGCCGCAATGGCAATGTTGTTGATGTGGGATTTTGAAATTGATCATCTCCTTGCCATATTTAATTGAGATTTATTAAAGCATTTTCTATTCAAAACAAAATATAATTGATTTTTAATTTACTAAAAAACAAGTAAACTTTAGAATTATTTTAACATAGTGGAAAGACACTTAGAGGAATGGCCAACTGAACGATTCCTCTATATTTAATCCGCAAACTTTTGTAGAGCGAATAGCTCAGTGTTCCTCAATCATAAACAGCATCATGTTAATGTCAAAATCTAATATTATAGCAACTTTTCACCAAAGATTACATTAAAGCTACCAACATTAATTATTAATTTAAAGAAAAATGAAACATTCCAATGACACAAGTGGATTTTCAAGTGATTCATTTCCATTTGTCGGTGGCCACTTATTTTCTCCATTTCCATCTCTCTCATCCATCTTCCGGATCCGATCACCCAATTCGGATCTCACCCTTCCCGGCGACTTACCCGTTTTCCTCACCGATGGGCTCCTCCCTAAACCCGACCCGTATCCTCCATTCTCCGTCCTCATCGCCGGTGACCTCGATCTCCTACTAGAGCATTCCCCATTATCCTTCCTCGGTACCCGAGATTCCCTTCCGGATCCGGATCTCACCCGACCCGGAGATGGATCGGATCTTCTCGCCGGCGAGTTTCCAACACTTCTCTGAAAAGAACCGTTTCGGTACTTCGCCGGTGACCGTTGCCGGACTTCAGTAGCGTCATCTTCAGCTGCATATCGCTTCTCTGTTACCGTTGCCGCCTCACTGAGAGTACTGCTGCAGATCTCGGATACTTCTTCAGAGAGATCATCAGGATGGTTGAAATTAGAGGTAATGGTTTTCTTCATAATGTGATTTTTATGGTAAATTTCTTCCATAGTATTGGGAAATTTCGATATGGGTGAGGATTTTTTGGGGCTATTTTCATTAGCGTAGAGATTTGATTTTGCTATTCTGGGAGTTTCAGAGAGCACTTCTTTCACTGTTTCTTCTTCACTCTGTTGTGAAGAATTGGATAGAGTCGGAGGTAATAGTTTGCTGTTACCACTGCTAACACAACAACCCATTTTGGTAGCTAAGAAGAAAAAAAACCTCTAATGGGGTTAACAGGTTACTTCATTATGTGACGGTGGTTATGGCGGCGGCGATGGTGGTGGACGACGGCGGTGATAATTGGGAAAGAATTTGAAAATGGAGAAGACTCGAAAGAGAAATGATGAGTCAATGAAGTGAGAATTCATGTGAAGGAAGAAATAGTTTCCTTATAAGTACAAAGGGTGGCCCCAAAAAAACAAATATAAGTGAATAAAAACTTCTCGTCCAAAAAAAAATTATACTCCTAACATCATATTAGTGATTAAGAAAAGCTTAATGACTAGAATTCATATGTAATTATTAATACATGATTTTATTTTCCGATTTCTACTTTTAAGTTTTAGGTAGTATAACAAGTCAAATTTTAATATACAAAATATATTAGAATCTTAAATTTTCAAATAACGAGAATATTAATAGCTGAGTTTGCTGACTTTCTTATAATATTCCCTCTCATTATTGTAAGCTTTATTTTTGGCTCACGTAATAAAGTCAGTTTCATAAATATTAAACGGCTAAAATTAATTGGATGTTATAGAGAAATGAATTCGTATTGTAACTCTTTTTTCCTTACGTAATGGAAAGTGGTTAAAAAAAGTTATAACTTTCCACACAATTTATTATGGGTCCTCTCTCTTTGTCTTTAAAAGGAGAATAGTGTACTCTGTCATTCTATTCATTAAGAAACCAGAAAAAGGAAAAAGGGAGAGAAAAGAGTAAAGAACAATTAAGAAAGAACATTTTCACACTTAAGTCAAGAAATAACATGACGGATTCAAGTATGTTTTCTTGACTGAGTTATTGTAGTTTATGTTATGTAAAAATTGTGTAGTTTTACAATCCTGAAATCTTGATAGGATTCATTATTAGATTATTTATATTTTCATAATCATGTGAAATCCTTACATGTGGTATTAAGGGTCAGGTTGAGGAACTAATAATTTTTCATAAAAGTAATGTTTTTCTTTAATTTGAAAAGATGACGGTTTCGGAAATATGAACTTGACAAGTTGTTCTCGTGTCTTTTATTTATTACTTATGATTTTTTTGGACTAATAGTGAATATCTGACTTGTTAGAATCATATATGAACTACATATTTCTGTTTTTAATGAATGTAATATATTATTTGGAGTTTATTGTGATTATACTTGATGGACTCATAAAGCAATTTAAATACCTTTTAATTGATCTACTACATTCCTAAAGGGATTATACACATAATATGCAGTGACTTTAAAAAAAAATTATCGTTTCGTATATTTCTTGGAATTACATATAAGAGATTTGTTAATCGACAAAGCGGTCAAATCTTTATGAATATATAAGAATCCTCTAAAACTGCTGATAATTCTCTTGCTGGGACATTAATGGTACTTTGACCACCATGAAGTTTGCTGGTTCACGTACCATGCATGAGCATGTCATTGAAATGATAAACACAACAACAAGACTAAAGTCTTTGGGAATGAAAGTGGAACAAAATTTTCTTATACAATTTATCATCAACTCATTACCGTCTGAGTATGGTCCTTTCCAAATTAACTACAACACCATGAAAGACAAATGGAATGTGCATCAATTGCACGAAATACTAGTTCAAGAGGAAATAAGACTGAAGAATCAAGGAACCCAATCTATCAACTTTGTAAGTCATCAAGGAGCTGAAAAGAAAGGAAAGAAGCATGTTAAAGAAAAACAGTACAACATAATGTTAAGAGTCCTCATCTCAAGTACGTAACAAGGAATATAAGAATGATAAGTGTCGTTTTTAGGGAAAATCTGGACACTTTTAGAAAGATTGTCTGAAACGTAAGGCATGATTCGAGAAGAAAGGTAAGTCTTGTGCTTTTACATGTTTCGAATCAAATTTAACTAACGTTCCTTTTAATACTTGGTAGATTAACTCTAGTTGTACTGTTCATTTTCTAATATGATACAGAGATTCCTTACAACACAAATCATACACCAGTGTGAAAAAATTGTGTATATGAAAAATAGAGTGAAGGCTCTAGTTGAAACTATCGAGACTTATCGTTTGATCCTTGATATTGGGCGTCACTTATATTTATTTGAAACTTGTTATGTAACTTCTCTTTTGAGAAATTTAATTTCTTTGTCTAAGTTGGATAAGAGTGGATACTCTTTTAATTTCGGTAATGGATGTTTTAGTTTGTTTAAGCAAAATCGTCTTATTGGTACTTGTACTCTTTGTGATAGCTTAAATCTTGATAATTTATTTGCCGAAACACTTTTAAATTTACATCATAATATTGGAACTAAACGGAGTTTGGTGAATGAACAATTTGCATACTTGTGGCATAAATGCTTAGATCACATATCCAAAGAAAGACTGAAAAAATTAGTTAAGAATGAAATTCTTTTAAATTTGGATTTCACAGATCTTAACATTTGTGTGGATTGTATTAAAGGAAAACAAACAAAACACACAAAAAAAGAGCCACAAAAAGCACAAAGCTTTTTGAAATTATACATATTGATATTTGTGGTCCTTTTGATATCGCATCTTTCAGTAAGAAAAAATATTTTATCACTTTTACTGATGATTTTTCACGTTATGGATATGTTTTTTTGTCGCATGAAAAATTCTATGCGATAAATACTTTAGAGGTATTTATCAATGAGGTAGAAAGACGACTAGACAAAAAGGTGAAAATAATCAGGTCAGATAGAAGTGGTGAGTATTATGGAATATATGATGAAACTAGACAACACCCTGATTCATTTGCTAAATTTCTTAAAAAGCGTGGCATATGTGCTCAACACACAATGTCAGGCACACCAAAACAAAATGGTGTGGCAGAAAGGCATAATCGTACATTAATGGATATGGTTAGGAGTATGTTGAGTAATTCATCTTTACCTCTTTTCATTGTGGATGTATGCTTTAAGGACTGCCGTTTACTTACTAAATAGGGTTTCTAAAGCAGCTTCAAAGACACTTTTTAAACTGTGGACTGGTAGAAAACCTAATTTAAGGCACTTGCATGTTTGGGGTTGTCCGACATAAGTTAGAGTTTATAAGCCACAAGAAAAGAAACTGAATTCAAGAACAATCAGTGGTTTCTTCATTGGTTATCCAGAAAAATTAAAGGGGTATAGATCTTACTATCCAAATCATAGTACGAGAATAGTTGAAACATGAAATGCTAGGTTCATTGAGAGTGGTGAAGTTAGTGGGAGTGAAGAACCACGCAATGTAAAAATTAAAGAATTTAGGGTACATATTCCTCTACCATGCACTTCTTCTAAAATTATTGTTCCTAAAATTGTTGTAGAAACTAACAATCAACAAAAATAACAAATTAATGCTCATGTTAATCACAATGAAGTCATAATTAATGAATCTATTGTAGATGAACCACAAGAAATAGCATTAAAAAAATCTCAAAGACAAAAAAGACCTATTATTTCTGATGATTATTTGATATATCTACATAAACATGAAATTGATTTGAAAATTGATAATGATCCAGTTTCAATTTTACAAGCCATTAAAAGTAAGAATTTTGATAAATGGATAGAAGCTATGAAAGATGAGTTGAAATCTTTGGAACATAATAAAGTTTCGGACCTTGTTAAATTACCTGAAGGTTGCAAAAGAGTAGGATGTAAACGGCTTTTTAAGACCAAACGAGACTCAACTGACAACATCGAATGTCACAAGGCCAGACTTGTTGCCAGAGGCTTCACTCAAAAAGATAATGTCGGCTACAGCCTACAAGGAGACATTTTCACCCATCTATAAAAAAGATTCACTCAAAATTATAATGGCTTTAGTAGCTCATTATGACTTAGAGCTACATTAAATGGATGTGAACACAACCTTTCTAACTGAAAATTTAGAGAAAGAAGTTTATATGAATCAACCTGAAGAGTTCTATTAAAGAAAAGAAACACATGGTGTGTAAACTTAAGAAGTCAATATACGGACTTAAACAAGCTTTCCGACAATGTTATCTTAAATTTAATGAAACTATTGTCACCTTTGGATTTAACGAAAAATATCGATGATCAGTGTAGATATCTAAAGGTCAGTGGGAGTAAGTTTATTATGTTAGTATTGTATGTTGATGACATCTTGCTTGCTACTAATGATATTGATTTGTTGTATGATATCAAGAAATATCTCTCTAACAATTTTGAAATGAAAAATATGGGCGAAGCATCCTATGTGATTGGAATAGAAATATTCTAGGATAGATCACAAGGATTGTTGGGGTTGTCTTAAAAGGCTTATATTAATAAAGTGTTAGAGAGATTTAGAATGAAAAAATGCTCAAATGAAAAAATGCTCATCAAGTCCCGATCCAATTCAGAAAGGAGATAAATTTAGTCTTAATCAATGTGCAAAGAATAAATTGAAACGTAAGTAAATGAAAGATATTCCTTATTTATCAATCGTTGGGAGCTTAATATATGCCCAAACATGTACGAGATCAGACATAAATTTTGTTGTTGAGATGCTGGGTCATTATCAAAGTAATCTAGGAATGGACCATTGGAGGGCTGCAAAGAAAGTGTTGCGATATTTGCAAGGAACGAAAAATCATATTCTCACTTATAGAAGATCTAATCATCTTGATGTGATTGGATATCCAGATTCAGATTATGCTAGTTGTGTGGATACAAGAAAATCCACATTTTGATATTTGTTCTTGTTAGCTGAAGGAGCAATATCATGGAAGAGTGCGAAGTAGTCTGTTATAGCTGCATTCATTGTGAAAGCTAAGTTTGTGGCACGCTTTGAGGCCACAGTTCAAGCTAATTGGCTGCGAAACTTTATTTCAGAACTTGGACTAGTTGACAATATTTTCAGACCGCTGAAAGTTTATTGTGATAATACTGCAGTTGTTTTCTTCTCAAAAAACGATAAGTATTTAAAAGGTACTAAACATATGAAATTGAAATACTTTTCTGTTAAATAAGAAGTCCAGAAACATAAAGTGACAATTGAACATATTAGCACCAAGCTTATGATTGTTGATCCTTTGACGAAAGGATTGCCACCCAAAACATTTGTTGAACATGTTGAAAGAATAGGTCTTATTGATAGCAATGAATAACTTTATGTAAAGATTTCATTATGTTTATGCAATTGACACAAGGTCTCAACTATGTTTTCTCTTGTACACATTATGCTGAGAATGACGATAACATGTTCTGACTTAGATGAAGATATACTAAGCATTATGATTGGACCATTACATATTTAAAGATTGTGTTGGGCAATATACTAATATTATAGTAAATGGAAGAAATTATATTGAGAGGTGATATACAAACGCCATGACTCGCATTAGTTTATTTACTCAATCACAATGAATGATGTTTTCGATAAAATAAAAATTTGTCTTTAAACGTGCACATAATGATTGAAATAGTTATTAAAACATTACATGAATGAGCGTGTGCCAAGTGGGAGGATGTAAGTTTTATTTGTGGCTCACGTAATAAAGTCAGTTTCATAAATATTAAAAGGCTAAATTAATTGAATGTTATGGAGAAATGAATTCGTATTGTAACTCTTTTTTCTTACGTGATGGAGAGTGGTTAAAAGAAGTTGTAACTCCCCATATAATTTATTATGGGTCGTCTCTCTCTGCCTTTAGAAGGAGAATAGTATACTCCATCATTCTATTCATTAAAAAATCAGAAAAAGAAAAAAGGGTGAGAAAAAAATAAATAAAAATAAGAGTAAAGAACAATTAAAAAGGAACACTTTCGCACTTAAGTCAAGAAATAAAATGACGGATTCAGTATGTTTTCTTGACTGAATTATTGTAGTTTATGTTATGTAAAAATTATGTAATTGTACAATCTTGAATAATTGACAGAATTCATTATTAGATTATTTATGTTTTCATAATCACGTGAAATCCTTACAATTATCTCTTTTCTACCATCCAATTATTTTTTTTTTTAAAAAAAGCTCTATGAAATAATGTCATGTAAAATTTGAAGTAAGGAATCACTTGCCAATTATAACAAAATTTGTGACCCCAACAAATTGAATATAGCTTACAAAGGTAGTGTTACATCAGGCAAATAGTTAATAAATAACTAAATAGATAGATAAACCTTGGCTATAAAATATGACAATTTTTTGTCCCCTCAAGGACATCTGATAATTTTGAGGAATATGGCAAATTTTGGGGAAGAATTTTCCAGATGTCCCCACTTTACCTCCAAAAAACAATAAATGAAAAAAAAAAACATTTTTCCTGCAAGTAAAATAATAATTTTTACTCACAAAATTTAAATTAACCTTTTTTATTGAAATTCATATTGAGACACAAAATTCTGAAATGTGTTTATCTAATATGATGCATATGTTAACCATTGCAAGTGATAGAGTACATATAATACCTATGACAAATAAATATCATTATTCATGTGTTTATGTTGGTACATTTTCCTGACTCTGTTTTGAAGAAATGATTATTGTTCCATGATATGCATATTAATCATGATTAATGTTGCAATTAGTAAAAGAGCATGAGCATGTTAAATGTTTTTGGTCCTTATACCCACTTATCACATGTGTAACCAGGGAACATGTACATGTGAAATATGAAACTAGTGTAATGTGTACATCCTGACATTAATAGGCCAAAGATAATAATCTTAATAGTTATAGTAGTTTGGTACTTTGGTTGGAGCTCAAAACCAATTACCTCAAAATTAATGATTTGTTTTATTGAAAAAAAAATCATTCGAACTATGTAATGATTAGTTATGAACTGATAAATAGTTCTAGATTTCTTTTTAAAAGTTAGCTAAACTAATCGTCTTAGTTTTCTTTAATTAAAGTCAAATTTTTTTTTTTGAGTATATTCAAGTGTGTCGCCCCCTCCCCCACCCCCACCCCCCATAAATTTGACCGCTTATTTCATGATGATATTCTTTATTAACTAATGATATAAACATACGATTTTAATATATTAGTGCAAATTTAACTAGTCAAATTAAGATATTTCCTTCGTTCACTTTGGATTTTTACACTTTTAAGAAACAAAGATTGATATGGAGATTTTACCATAATGTCTATATTAATAGTTGTTTAGTATTTGATCTTGAAAAATAATTAGAGTAATAAGTAATTAATGTTAAAAGTAAAACATGAAAATAAAAAAATAGTATTTTCTTGATATATTAAAAATTACAAAAAAAAAATAAAATATTTTTATAATTGTGGATAAGTAAAGATGAACGATTAAAAAAACCTTCATATGAAGTCATTTTCAAGGTCAAATTTTATTCCATGACGTAGATGACGTTGAATTTCAATAAAACGCAAGAAACAGCAATTAAACAAAAAGGAATTCAAATGCAAAACCGTCCCCACATATTTATTTATTTTCCCGCTTCATGTTCCTTTCTTCATTTTATTGACCTAAAACAAGGGAAAAAAACTTCCTTCTCGTGATTTTCATTAACAATATGACAAACGGAATTAACTCAGTTCTTTGAGTTTTTAACTTTTGGATTTGAAATATTATAGTTCATCCAATTCTAAATTTTAGATCTGATCTCATCTAATTAAAAGATGTCAAATTCAATTTTGTTCATTTCATAGTACAATACACATGGGTAGATAAAACTTTAGGAAAATCGCAGAATAGGATACTGGGTCTTTTTAATTTTTCATTTGTTCGATATCCGTTCTAAGGTCCGACTAATCTAAGTTTAACATGAGAATTTTCACTTTATCAAGTAAAACGCTTTCAACTAAAATCAGTACTCCAGAACCAACAAGAAATCTAATATATAAACACAATCCAAGTTAAATCTACCATGTATTTATTTAGCCCATTTTATAAATCATAAATCATAATAATCTTGATATCTTAATCCACATGTAGTGAAAATGCAACATTATGAAAAGGCTTAATTAACAATTAAAACCACAATATGAGCTTCTCATATTTTTCAAGGATGCATGTGTCTGCCTAGAATCTTATCAGACTTGACCAAAGTTATCTTGACATGTGTTTCTCTATAAGTTAGAATTTTTCTAAGGATGCATGTGTCTCTCTTTGGTTTTTTTATTCTCTCTGACAATTATTAACTAATATAATTGCTAGAAAATACTTGTTCTGCAAATGTCACATACATTTATAATTAATGGCCATTAGAGGTACTATTATTTTGAGAGTCAAATTTAAAAATAATTTATCGTGATTTTTTTATTTGTCTTTAAAATATTTTAAATTATTAATCATTATAACATATAATATATTTTACGTAATTTTCAAATACGTAAATTTTACTTCAAAAAACATAATGCAATTTGTGTTTAAATTTATGATAAAAATTAAAAATTTGACTTTCAAATTTCGGTTGTACCACATGACTTTCAAACAGAGGAATACTCACATTTTCTTTTTAATTTTTCCCAGACCCAACTCCAAAAAAAAAAAAAAATGTAAAGAAGAAATGAGCTTGCACATCATGAAGCACAATTCAACTTTTTGGTACCTAATAGCTGGTATTTTGTAATCTTCAAAAGTGTATGATCCAAATGAATAATAATGATATGTAGACTTGTTTATATCAAGGGTCCCTTTTTGTTCGACAATATTTGAGGCTAGATTCCAGTTGCTATGATAGCCGAGTTTTGTGAAATTAAAACTGAAATAATTCCATTCGATGATATTTCCTACTTACTTTAAAATTTGATTAATACAAATTCGTAACTCAAAGTTTCACTTTGAGAAATAAGGTGTTCTCGAGATTTAAAATATTTGGTTAATAATGGAGGAATATACTTATCACTTTATTATAATCTTTCATATTTTTTTCTTTTACTAGTTGGGTTAAGTTTTATTAAAATAAAAGTACATTATGGAATATGATTAATCATCCTGATTCTTTTTTATAATTATTCACATCTAATTTACCCCAATAATTAGTAAGTTTAATAGTTGATTAAATTCAGATCAAAGCGAGTAACAGGGATTTATGATGTAATGTACTACTTAATTTTAGTTCCACCTAACATTACTTACGTAAAAATAGATTATTAATCTATTTCATAGACTAGCTACTTTTTCAGTCAGGTAATTGAAAAATTATCACTATAGTAAAATTTCAACTTATACTAAAATTTTAAATAAGTAGTACTATTAATTATTTTTATATAAGGGTTGATTTTTTATTTTCTTCTTGTAGTTTTCCCATAAATACATAAATGAAGGAGAGCTGTAAGACAATAGTGGCCCATTTCACAAGTAATGATGATGAGTATCATGGCTTTGCCCTTTGCAGTTTAATATATTCATAAGTATATTATAATTAAATCCAAGCATTAGCTAATACTATGAGATCTAGGAACTAATCATTTGTATTACTATGATATGATTAACAAACAAATAATATTATATCAATCCTACATCAATGTTTGACCTCAAAGACCAATAAAACTTCTTAACATGGTTACCTTCTAAATCCCCCCCCCCCCCTATATATACATATTATTTGTTTTCTTTCATCTTGATTCCCCATCTTTAATCTAAGTGGGCAATGTGCTTTAAGAGTTGACCAAAAGTGGATTTGACCTAATAATCTTACTATCTCATTTTAAGAAACTTTTATAAGTTTATAAATATTGAAGGGGTTAGAAGTGACTAATAGTACTCATTTTCCAATAGGAATAATAAGGTGAAAGAAATTAAGAAATACATACGAATAATTTAGTAACCTTGTGCTCAATATTAGATGTGTTAAAATCCAAAACGATATATTAAAATCGATTATTATGATTAATGTCAATACCTCCCATTAGTCATGGCGATATAGGATACTCAAGATAAAAAAGTCTTTTTGGAGGTCGCATCGTTTTGCAAAATAATCCTTAATAAATACATGTATAAGATTAATACAAAATTCAGCACATATATCTTATTTTGATGTTGAAACTGATTTGAAATATTTTAAAACTGATTGCTATAACTTATTAAAAACTTTTTTGTTTTAATAGCCAATGGAAGAGTGAATTCTTATTCTATAGAACCTGATGTATTAAAACGTTGATTAATTAGATTATATTTTTTTAAAGAGGGTAAACTCTACATAATATTCAAAAATTGAAGAACAACTTTGCCAAAAAAAAAAAAAAAAAACTTTTGCGCAACTTCAAATTCCAATATTGTAAGTTCCCAAATGGAAAAATTCCTAGGAAAACTTTTTAATAAATAATTACTGATTTTAATGATACTTTTTATTTATTACCATTTATAGCAATATATAACAATATTATGATATATCTACTATGTATTAAAAGTGAATTATATGGACAATATAAATGTATTATAAGTTTTTTAAAATATATTATATTTGTTTGGTAAGAAATTGACACAATGTATTATAAGTGTATTAAAGTATGTGATAAATAAATTATCCATGAATAAAACTTGTATTATATGAGTTTTATAAATTATTCTCGCTAATATGTATTAAAATTGTATTATAAATATTCAGTGGAAAAAAAATATTATTGCTATAAATAGTAAATATTTTTTTAATGTAGTACATTTATGTAAATTTCCCTTCTCCAATAGTACAATTAGGCCCAGAAATTTCTACTTCTTGGCCCATTCCATTTTTGTGGGCTCATTCGCAGGCCCGTATCTGTTAAAGCCTTGTGAATGTTAGGCAATTTGATAGTCTTATAAGCTTATAACCGCTTTACTTAAATATGTTTGTCAAATACTCTTATAGTCTCAAAATAAGCGCCATCTTAGTTAGGTTATTTCTGGTATTTATCATTATACCATAGGGAGTGCGGGGCATAGCTAGGTAGGGGCAAGGGGTTCATCCAAATCTTCTTCGGCTAAAAATTTATAATGTTTATATACGGTTAAAATTATTTTTATATACATATAGTAAATGTTGAACTCCTTTGACTTCTTTGTGTTCTTCATATTTCGAATCTTCTAAGTGAACATCCTGACTCCACCATTGATTGAGTGTACAAATGGTAAAATATCCGTGAACGTAAAATTATTTAAAATTTCATTTGGTGAGTTCACTTTAGTCATAAAAAAGAGCCATAAAACATTTTTCAATGAGATCTATAGAGTAATTCTTACTCGTATTTCTTGTTAAATAATGTAGACTTTTTCTCTTCGTGGTCCTTCCGGTACACAAGATATTGTAATTGTTGCAAAGACAAAAGACACAAAAGTGCAACCTTTCTGAATTTTTAGCCATAATTAATTTACCAACAATAATTAATGAATATAAAGTTAATAATAATAATAATTTGAGGATGACAAGTAGTTTAATTTTTCTTTAAATATTTGATATAGATGTGGATGTGCATATAATTATGTCAAATGAGTAGAGGGAGTTAGGAAAAAAACGCATGCCCCATATTTGCAGCAACATTGCTATCATTAGTCTTTTTGTACTCATAACACTCTTCAAAATTAGTAATTCTTCCGTTACTAAATAAGCGATATTTTAGTCTTTTTATTTTATTTTAAAATAAGTAGTGTTCTAGAGTTTTTTGATCTTATTCTTTTAAAATTATGCTTGTTTTAATGCATGGAGTTTTACGCCATTAAAGAAATCACCTTTTTCTTCAAGACATTTAATTAAGAGTAAGTTAATAAAACTACTTAGTTTTTAGGAATAAGCAATTTTTTAAAGAGTATGTCTACCTAAAAATACCAATTATCTAGAAACGGAGAGAGTAACAAAACAATTTCTATCTGTTCCCTTTTGGTGATTTAATGGGGTTTCCTTTTTCAAGTAAATAGACCTTTTCCTTTGCCCCTATGTTGTAATATTCATATAATTTGGTTACGTGAAGATAAGACACAATTTTTTATTTTTTTTTGGTTAGAGGAGTATTTGGTTGTTATAGTAACTTATATGAATAAATAATTGATGAAAGAAGGTTGATTTTAAATTGTGAATTTTCTTACAAGACTTTTGTCTAAAATCTTGAAATGGAAGGAACACACATCAAGAAGAATATAAGATTTTAGAGTTTTTTTATCGAAAGAGTAGTATAAAAATTATAATTTTTTGGTTGATATAACTTATCAAACTCTTCGAATTTTAAAAGAAGAAGAGTTTTTATACTACACAACAATTTATTAAGTAATAATCGAATAATATATAATATACATCTGTAATATGTAACTAATATATCTAATTAGCGATTGTTATTATTTTGATTGAGCGTTCAAATCTATTCAACTTATAAACACAAATGAGATAAAAAAGAATTATTTACGCTTTCAGTTGGAGTATGTCTCGAGTTTTTTTTTCTTTTAGGCTACACAGTTTAATTTTATGAATTATTTGTAAATTCTTTTTATATTATTACTATACTATAAGAGGGAGTTACTGATGACACAGACAAGAGGTCAACATGCCTGCCTGTCTGTTTGAGGGTTAAATGTCAGCTAAAGATAATGAGACCGTTTGAATTGACTTATAAGCTGTTTTTAGATATTTTTTTTGAGTATTTAACTGACCAATTTAAAGTCATTTTGTGCTTAAAATAAGCCCCAATAAATAGTTGGTTTATTTGGATGAACTTATTTTAAGCAGTTTATAAGTTGAAAACAGCTTATAAGTCAAAAAAATAAAAATGGCCCGCACCTATTTTTTTTAACTTATAAGCAGTTTTCAATTTATAAGCTGCTTAAAAATAAGTCAATCCAAACAAGCTAAATACAATCAACTTTACCAAAATAACTCTTTTTATATGATGGTGCGCAAATTGCATTTGATCTGGCACTTCAACGGCAATTCAGTTATTCTTTTACGTAATTACTTCATTTTAATTAGTTTGTCTTATTTTTAAAAATTTTATATGTTTAAAAAGTATTATAAATCAATAAAAAATTTGATTGATTCTCAAAACTCTGTTAATATGAAAAAGATGAGTAACATATATTATTTAAAAATTACATAACATATACTATAAATCATAGTAATTAAAAAAACATATAAAACATTCAATTGATTATCAAAATTTCGTGAGTACCGCATGAATTGGGATAGCGAAATTAACATATATTAATTAAAAATGACGTAAAAGTAATATAAATAACAAGAATTAATAACTTAAATTTTTTAAAATATATAAAATATTTGATTGGATCTCGAAATTCTATCAGTGCTACATAAACTGAAACAAAAAAGTAACATATATATATATTTCAAAGTTACGTAAAAAATACTATAAATCACAATAATTAAATACTTAAAATATTTAAAAGATATATAAAAGTTTGATTGACTCTCGAATCACTGTCGCGTGAATAGGGATAGATGAGTAACATGCATTGTTTGAAAATGATGTAAAAGTAATATAGATCACAATAATTAAAAAATTTAAAATTTTATCAATGTTACATAAATTAGGACAAGAAAAGTAACATATATTATTTAAAAATTACATAAAAAATACTATAAATCACAATAATCAACAACTTAAAATATCTAAAAATGATATTTCTTCTGTTTTAAAAAGAATGACCTTTTTTCCTTTTTAATTTATTTAAAAAAAAATAAAATTTTGTGTCAAATCAAACTAGATCATTCTTTTTAAAACAGAAAAAATATTAAAATTTAATTGAGTTTCTAAATCCTATTTATGTTATATAAATTGAAATAAAAAAATATCAGACATTGGACGCGTGCTAGCAAGGGCCTGTGTCCAGTGTTTATATTAAAAGTTAAATTTCTTAACCAACAATTATTAGAATATTGTGAACTGGTGAACATAATGACTACTAAACCATAATTACCTTTCTAGGAGAATTTCTTGATTTTTACTATCCTTACAAGTTACCTCCATTTAGAAGAGAAAGGAAAAGTGAAGTAAAAATTTTCCTTTTATTTTTTGGTGATAATGACAAGACGTGATTCACGGAATCAACAATGGTTACTACTTATATGACAATTTTTTTTAAGTCCATATATATATATATATTATAATCATATAAATATTATTATATGCTCTAAGCCCATAAACTTTAAAAATTATATAGTTACACAAATACTAGATCATAATTCATATGACCATCAATTATAAGAAAATACTTTTTAAAACTTCACTCAAAATCTAAATTATGATATATAAATAAAACCAGAGCAAATATATGATTATATTGGGTATTTGAGTTAAGACTTAAGACCTAAGAAAATATAAATCTTTCATGCCTATTGAAAATGAACTTTACGTTACTTATCACTTTTTACCACTTTTTAATTAACAATCATATTTAATCTTAAAGTTTCACTTAGTTGAAAATGACACAAGGCCCTTATTAAACAATCAATAATCAAGGGGACAATTCAATGATCAAGAAAGTATTATTATACTTAATTATAATCTAGGTGCTCTATTAGTCATTGCTGACCAATTGGACATTTTCCATTCACTTACCAATTATGTGATGAAAAATATCCTTAAAACAAAAAATAAATACCAAGACGTAATTACATTTTAGTTGTAAGAAGTCCATTTTTTCTATTAAAATTGACACAGGGCAGTTACTTTAAAATTTTTCTCTCCATATCACACGTCTACCTTCTTTTTTTTTCTTCTGTCTGGAGTAGTAATATATATTTTTATGCTATATTTTATCTTTTTATTAATATTTTTTTATATAAATTTACTCTCTACATAAGTATCTTATTTTTGGTAATATAATCACTATATTTACAGAAATAGAATCTTTCAAATTTACCAATACTAGGTTCAAATATTTTGATATTTTACTATACTATTTATGTGAAAAATATATATTTCTATCATTAGAGATTTTCCTTCTTTACGCAAAGTGTGATAAAACTTAGCATTTGACATTAAAGTTCTTTGATCAATCCTAAAAGGAATTAATTTTCAAGTAGTTTTAAAATGTGTGTCTTAGAGCTTAAATCTTTGTACATTTGTTCAAATTGTATTAACTTTCATTCATTTTTAGTTAGTGAAGTATGCATAGATTTGTGATTATGTCAATAAATCAAAATGCACAAATTGATTCGAACGTAATTTTTGGTTATATACTTCCTCCTCCTCCTTTCCAAAATCCTTCTTTTCATATGATAATCTCTGGAAGCCTTTGTTCGAAAGCATTTCATCTCATAGTATAATTTTTTTCGGTAAGAATTTTAATTCATCAGACTTTAATGCTGAAACGGAATAACTAAATTAAAACAAAAGGGTTAATGTAACAATAAAAAGATATTTTTTGTGCTTACCAACTGTTACTCCCTAAATATTATTGTAAATTTCGTTTCCAATTAAGCATAAATAGTCAAATTAGTGGACCATCTGTTGAAAACTCACCCACCAGCAGTACTGTCTTATACACAGCACCAACGGTACAAACTCTGCAGTATAAATTCAAATCAAATTATGGAGATTCTTCTTCAACTTTAACGTTCTCCTAGAAAAATTTGTTACTATATGTTGGTTCCCTAAATTAAAGGGATTAAAACAAGTGTACTCTACTGCTGTACCAAATCACTGTTTATCAATTGGAAAAAGGTAGAGGAAAGTAGATATGCTTAAGCCATAAAGCAAGTGTTTATCTTTTGTTTTTGTCCTGTTTAACACAAAAGGAAAAGGTTAGTAGCACATATCCCAACTTTCTTGTATGTGGGGTTCACTTCTTATCATTTTACTAATTTTCACTTTGCTATAGCGGTTTTTATTCATAAAGTTTGAATCTTTATGTACCTTGTGCATTGATAGATGTGTTCTTTTTATGCCTTTTGAGCTTCTCTATGATGGGTGTTCAGTATTTGACTGTCTTGCTTTTGTGAGAGTACTCTTTCTGTAGGTTCTTGTTTGATATGTGTGTTTTTTGTTTTCTGCTTCTTTTTTTGAAAATCCATGGAAGTGTAGTTTTGGGGTTTTGGTTCTTTTGGGTGTTGGAGATTCGTCTATTGTTTATGTTAAAGTGAAGATCTTTGTGGTGTTTTGCAGTTGGTGAAACTGTGAAGCAAAGATTTGAAGGAAAAAGGAAAGAAGAAGAGGAAGCAGAAAATTTGTTCTTGGAGTATCCGTTTGTGATGATTGGTCACAGGATGTGTGGACTATATGTGAAGATTTTGTTTGTATTTGCAATTTTTTCTGTTCAAAATTGCCAGGGGTTTACTGATCCTCGTGATGGTACTAATAAATTCTTAGTGGTTTAAATTTTGTGTATTCACAATGTCTGTGTTGTGTATCATACAGAATTTTTTGTGTAAAAGAAAGGTGAAGTTCATGACTTTGTTTTCTTTTCTTGCTCTCCAGTATTTGCCATAAATAGTTTATATACTAGTCTGGGCTACCCTTTGCTTCCTGGATGGGTGCCATATGGATTAGACCCTTGTGGTGATCAATGGCATGGTGTACTTTGTGTCAACGCCAATGTAACTGGAATGTAAGAATTCATTTTTTTTTTTGCTTGTGTCTCTCACATGGTTATATGACTTTATAATAGATTTTTTTTTTTGGCAGAGTACTAAATGATTCAAATTTGGGAGGTGAATTAAGTGAGGGCATCGGAAGCTTTGCTTCAATCATACAAATGTTGGTGCCATCTTTATCTTTATATGCATTGATTAAACTTATGTTGTTGTTGTTGATTGAACTTCATGAATTTCGCCTTGTCATGTTGTTCTATGCACTTTGTCCTTCCCTGCATCATTTGGCACTAATATAACATTTTTTAATTTTATGGCTTTAGTTAACTGCTATGTATAAAATGTCTACACTTTGTGTTATGATGAAACCAGAGATCTCAGCAACAACCATATTGGAGGCAGTATACCATCCAATTTGCCCATTACCCTCAAAACCTTGTAAGTTATTAATCTTTGCCCTTACTGAGCTTCTTCACCAGTTTATAGGTTATTTGCACCACCTAGATCCACATTTTTATCCTACTATGGTATTTGTGTATACACAGGTCTCTCTCCGGTAACCAGCTTACTGGGAGCATTCCAGACAACATATCCTCGTTAGGGCAATTGTCAGACTTGTAAGTTATAGTTGGCTTAACTTGACATTCTTTTGCTATGACTATGCTTTTGTTTTCATTACATTTAATTCTTTCCTTGTAGGTTGTTGAACAACAATCATCTTAATGGAGTTATTCCAGATGCCTTTCTGCAGCTTAAGACTTTGATTAATATGTATTCATACTTCTTTTAGCTCTTTACCTTTTCGCCAATGATGAAACTACTTTTCTTGGTGTTGATTGTATCTATCTATGCCTTCATGTTCTTATTTTTCAGGGACTTATCTGGGAACAGTTTAAGTGGTCAGCTGCCTTCTTCAATGGGGACTTTGTCGTCACTTACTACCTTGTATGTATTTCTCCTTGTTGGTATGATGATTAGTGCAATATAAGGAGATGAAATTTTCTTTTCTGGCTATGAGGAATGAGTGTTTTCCTCTCTCGAGACACTGAATGGAGGTTCAAATAAGTCCTTAATTCCTTCAGAAGTTTAACATAAGTTCTGCTCATGCATAATTTAAAATGATAAGTTTTATAAAGGTAAATATCGTTTTTGACTTCTTGTTGCATATGTAACTATTGTATGGTCGTGCTGAATGTTGGTTTGTCAAGATGTGTTTCCTGTGAACAAGCTAGAAGATTGATATTTAAGATAAACTTCACAAAGCTGATTGATTTTGTCTAGTATCTCAATTTGCAACTCTTAAAAATAATATACTTGGATGGTATACCAGGATGTTAACATAATTCCTCAACTGAACTTGTGAATATACTAGTATTTATGGTGAATTGTTATACTCTAGTTTTAAATATATACTTTTGGCTATATGCAGACACTTGCAGAACAATCAGCTTTCTGGGATCCTTGACGTTTTGCAAGATCTTGCTCTAACGGATTTGTAATCTTCTGGACTAACAAATTTTTCATCATTATAGATAATGATAACTATGTCATTGTCTGCTCAATGTGTGCTTAAATTTGGTCACTTTCTTGTTCTGCAGAAACATAGAGAATAATTTGTTCTCTGGGCCTATACCACCAAAATTGTTGAGCATCCCCACCTTCAGGTAAAACCTGAATTTTTTTGGCCCTTTTGTAAAACTGATGAAATCCATTTTATTCCGTCTTCAAGTTCTGAATGTGAACTGGAGTATCTTATTTCTCTTTGTTTTAATCTGGCTTCATCTCTCTGTGACTCTAAAGTCCCCATCATTTTAAAATTGGATAAGCATTGAGCACTTGTGGTATGGGACGATACAACAACAACAACCCAGTGGAATCCCACAAGTGGGGTCTTGGGAGGGTAGGATGTACGCAGACCTTACCACTACCTCATGGAGATAGAGAGGCTGGTATGGGACGATGTGATTTTAAAAAATAAAAATAAGAAAAGGCAGAAGTCTCTTGGACTTGAGATTGCGCTATTTATATCTGAGGGGATTTGATTGCCAGCTATGCTTGCAATGAATATTTATGGGAAGCCAGTATAACTATTGTATCTCATAAACTGACAATTAGACCAAGCGTAGATTAAGATATCCAAGAGCAAATGTCCTTCAAAGTATTTCCGCAACTCTTTGTACCTTTGATACAATCTGTTGTATTTGTATAAAAGGAGTGAGATTCAATCATTCTTGCACGTATTTCTGAAATAAAGTGAAAAAGTTCGTCTCCATAGAATATCTTCACCATTCCATGAGCTGACCATGGAAATGTTTGTTTTAGAAGTTTTAGTTTCTATTACTTCGTCAGGCATCGATCTGATAAATAAATTGGTACATTGGCTGAAAAACAGGTAAAGTGTCAAACTTGAAGATATAGCATGTAATTATACTACTAATAGTATGGTCTTTTTGATGAAGGCTGCATAGGCACCACCTTGTGAATCAGTTCTTTACTCCATCAATCAACCATCAATCCCAAATTAATTGTGGATGGCTATATGAATCCTCTATTCATTCTACTTTATGCATCATCCTATATGTCACTCTTAACATTAGCTAAATTCTATTTTGTGCAAGAATGATAATAGATATTTAGATGGTGTTGTGAAAACTCTTTTGGAGTTTTATTAAAGGCCTTTTGGAAACCATGCTTGCTTAAGTTCTTTTAAGAAGTTTTTCATTTCATCAATGAAGAAGGGGGTTTGAGGGGTTTTCACTAAAAACAACTCTTCTTCCACTCATAAAAAAATGCTCAGAAATCTTCAAAACATGAACTGTGTAAACACATTTATTTTGCACATCTACAAAAAGCTTTCTCCAGAACCATTTGATAGTCTTGAACCATTTGATTGGTTAAATGAAATTACAATGGATAACCAATCAACACGGTGCATTTTGTGATAGACTAGCCTTAGTCATGGCCTTAATTGTTTATTTGATACTCTTTGGAGAAGCCAACTATGTTAGCCTTTTATTCTTTATGGAAGGGTCATTTGCATACTTATAAATGTTGTTACCTCACATGGTGAAATCTATATTTCTTATCAGACGTGCAGGGAACCCTTTTAATACTACTATCATTCCTTCACCACCCATGATATCACCTTCTCCAGCACCATTTGCTGTGCTTTCTCCAGATTTAGCCCCTTCACTGCCATATACTGTACCGTCAGGACAAGGATTACAGCCCTCTGGAGGGCAAAAGAGTAGTAATTCAACCAAACATGTCAAATTGATTGCTATAGCCGGATTAGTATCCCTTGTCATACTTGGATTGGGTGTTTGCCTTTTGATGTCACGATTCTTCAAAAGAAGAAGAAAGGCCCAAAAAGAAGCCAAGAGACATGAAACATATGATTATAGTTTGCCCAAGGCCAAGGGTAACCCTAAACATGATCAATCTGCGCAAAACCCTTATTATGATACAGAAAAAGGTAAATAGTTCATATATATGCTTTCTTCTTATAGATTTCTGTTTACCATGAGTTACCTATTGTTCTTAATGGCATTATGATGACAAAATGGATATGTCCAAAAGAAGCAGGTTTGAGGCCAGTGGCTGGAAATGGGAATGCTCGGGGTAGGAACATCTCAATGAATACTTCAGAGGCAGTGGCTGGAAATGGGAATGCTAAGGGTAGGAACATCTCAATGAATACTTCAGAGGCAGTGCAGCAGAAAGACCTGAAGAGCACTATATCATATACAGACGATGATCTGGATTCGGAGATGGAGTCCATGATATCAGATGTTCTTCCACCACCGCCACCACCTTTTCTTAAAGCTCTTTCTGCTGAGAGGATGGTTGTAAATCCAATTTTGCCCCCAATTACGTCAGTCAAGCATGCTATGAAGAATGTAAACTCTGCAGAGTTCTTCACCATTGCATCTCTTCAGCAGTATACAAATAGTTTTTCTCAACATAATCTTATTGGAGGAGGCATGCTTGGAACAGTCTACAGAGCTGAGTCTCCCCAAAAAGTAAGCATCTTTATTTTCACCAGCTTCAAATCAGTAGATACTGTGTGCTTGCATGCGTTGTGACTGCATCACTAACACATGTAAATAGCAACAGTTTCCATTTGTAGACTGTAGATAAAACTGGCATGCCTCCTAATTCAATGAATTAGTTTCCTGTTTTCCCATTTAACTACTTGTACTTGTGTTCTACAAGGGTAGAACTTGACTTGGCTATTTCTTGATGCTTTTTTTAGCTATTGGCCGTCAAGAAACTAGACACTTCCGTGACCAGGCGTCAAAGTGAACAAGAATTTGTTGAAATGGTTTCCAATATCTCTAAACTTCAGCATGAAAACATTGTCAAGCTTGTGGGTTACTGTTCAGAGCATGGACAACAGCTACTTGTCTATGAGTATTGTAGAAATGGTACTCTCCACGAAGCATTGCACTTAGATGATGAGATCCACAGAAAACTTTCATGGAGTACTCGTGTACGCGTTGCACTTCAAGCGGCAAGAGCATTAGAGTAAGTATGAAAAAAAGGCTAAATGATACTCCGTATTAGTTTTTAAGTGCTTGTAACTTGTTTTAATGATGTGTCAATCCCAATTGTGATGGTTAAATAAATTATAAATGGCTGTTAAGTCAGCTCTGCTTGTTTCCAGGGTTTAATGTTTGCTGCACCACAATTTATCTCTGTAGCTTAATCCTTAGCTTGTAATAACTATTTAGAGATTGAGTTGCTTCCTGTTTCACTGAAAGGTACTTGCATGAAGTTTGTCACCCACCAATTGTCCACCTGAACTTCAAGTCCACTAATGTTCTCCTTGATGATGAGCTTGCTGTGCATATGTCAGATTGTGGTTTGGCACCTCTGATGTCATCTGATTCCATAAGACAGGTAATTCCTAAGCTAATATTTCTGATGGTTAGTTGAATTTGAAGAAAGAATCTGGAATCCAATTTCCCTTCTTCCCTCAAACAAGAATAACAGGAGATTTGTCTTGCATACTGTACTTATTCTGAATTCGTAATGGGATATTTTATCCTTTTGGACTGTGATCTTCATTGAACGTGTAAACACTTCCTTTTTAACTATTAGAAACTGCATCATTATTCATTAGTATGAAAACTTGGTGCCAAAGCATGAATTGGCTGCTAAAAGTTGGTGCAACCTGTTAAGAAATGGTTGTTCGTTGCTATTTTGAGGGGATAAATATGAAAGGACAAGGGCTGGTGTTTCTGCTAATTTGTGTTTGCAACAAAAGCTGCCCATCTCATATTGCATTTATGGATGAATAAAGTGTTGATAACTTCAGTATAACTTTCAGTTGCAAGGATCCGGCTATGGTGCTCCTGAACTTGAATTGGGAAGCTATACTTGTCAGAGTGATGTTTATAGCTTTGGAGTTGTCATGCTAGAACTTCTCACAGGAAGACAGTCTTACGACAGGTTGATTTCATTCTGCAGATATAATTTAATACCTTGTTAGTTGTTATTGTTGCAACTACATATGTTTGTAACTACTGACTTTGAGCCCATTGAAATATGTATCCCAGGTCCCGACCTAGAGGGGAACAGTTACTGGTTCGATGGGCTATTCCACGGCTGCATGATATAGATGCATTATCAAGAATGGTTGATCCATCCCTAAATGGTTCTTATCCGTCCAAGTCTCTGTCTCGGTTTGCTGACATAATTTCCTTGTGTATTCAGGTTAGTCTCTTCCTTTACAGGTTTCTCATAGCTCTTTAATGAAGTGTAATGTCCCACTTAGAGTTTTGAGTTTTTGGGTGTGAGAAACTTTACTGTATATTCTTCATAAAATGAACAAGATGCTGTGACCCAGTTAAATTTCAGGGCTTTCATAAATGAGAGGCTAATGTAGCATTAGATCACTAACTATGTTTTGGATAAAAATTACTTCACCATAGACTGCATATAACTATGTCCAACAAGAAAACAAACTCTACGTTAGAGCTATTTAGGCCAAGTAAATTTTAGAATCAACTCAATCCCTCCCTATATAATGTTTGTGACTGAAATTTTTGGAGCTGTTACCTTTCATATTTTCTCATGTACTGTTACTTTTTTGTTGGGCAGTCTGAACCTGAATTCAGGCCACCAATGTCCGAAATCGTGCAGAATCTCCTGCATATGATCTAAAGATATCATCAAGGCTGTGTCTTTTTAGCATAGAAGGGGAGGGATTCAAGTAATTCCCAAGGAGAAATCTTTCTTTTACACAACATTTTCATTAAGTCCATATTTTGTACGCTAACATGAGTAATGTAATGTATATATAACATTATTAATTATGTTGTGCAACATTTCCATGTGTGATTCTTTTTGACATAGCCATGAGAAAGAAGAAAAAGACTTGTCATTCTTTGTTGTACTTCATAGATGTAATATATTTCCTGCCAATTCTTTATGGAAATTTTGTGATTATTCGAAGCACTTTGTATAATTTAAATGTTGTTTGTGCTCTCTTTGCTGAAAGTGTTGATCTTTGCTTTTTCATAGGGCTTCTATCTTGCTTGTATGCATTAACTTTATTATTCGAAATACTTATTTAGCTCGTAAGCACATGACTAAGAATAGAATTTTATCTTCTCAACTTAACATTTGACTTATTTATACGTGAATAGAAATGTCAAATTCTAATTTTGTGGGTAGACAACGTTCTAATAGAAATTGTTTTTTCTTCCTTAGTAGATATGTCTGATGTGAATCAATAAATTTGTATTTTTATAATTTCAAATCAATTACTTAAACTACATAAAAAGATAAAAATGTTACACAAATAAGAGTGGTTACCCCTTATGTTGGGTAGGAATTTCCGTTAGTATGGGGTTTAAGTTTTTGATTTTTAAATGTTAGAAATGTATATGTAACTGTAAATGTATGAAATAAGGAGAAATAAAAAGAAGGCAAACTCACAGAAAGAATGATGATCCTTTTTTATTGAATATTAGTACAATCTTTTAAAAATAAATTTAAATGGCATACATGTGCAAATTATAACAAGTGATTTGATAGTCTTTTCTCATTTTCTAGTAATTAGATGTATAACGTCAATTCTTCTTAATAATAAACTCTTTCAAATGGTGACAAATATTCTCTTTCTTTTTTTAACTTATAAAATTTAACGCATTGACAATTATTTCAATTTTGTTTTTATATTTTTTATTTTATTTTATTTCATAACATAACATAAGAGAAACATTGTAATTTATCAAGCGACTTTATATTTAAAAAACTCGAATTCTAAACTTATAAATAAGTACTTATCATTCTACCATAATTTTTATTGGTCAATATATATATATATATATTTGAAATACATTCTTCTATAAGGATAGTCATAAATAGAAAAATTGAAATTATATTTGAAAAGATATAAGTAATTTTAATAATATTTTAGTGAAGCTACGAATTTGTTCCCTTTTACGAGTAACTTTTTTTCTTTTCTGAAAAAAATGAGAGAAGATGGAATTGTCAGCTGCAGTGCAGGACTTGCTTACAGAACTTGAACGGCGTCGTTTTATTCTTCTCCTTCTCCTTCTCGTCTTCTGCATCTTACAGGCCTTCGAATTACAGCTTCACGAATTCCCCAGGTTTCTCTCTCTACTTTCTCTCTCTACTTTCGCACATACTTCGTAGAGAAATACTCTATAACAAGGGATACTTACTGAATTGGTCTTCCTTATACTGTTAAAGATCGTTTTTTTTCCTCTTTCACCCTAATTTTTTTTGATGAATTGTTGGACCTTGAACCTGCGTAATTCGCTGCTAATGTAAGACTATTGTTATGCTTTTATCTATGTTTCTGTTTCTCATAGTTTTTTTTATTACGCCTGACAATTTTGCCCGAATTTCAATGTTTTTTTGGATTTAGAACAATCTCTCCCGAGGAATTTGAATTTTTACGAGGTGGGTTTTGTTTTCTTTTACTGTGAGATGGTTTTTTTCTGTTCTTTAATTTCAAATGAGTCTGGATAGAGCGGAATCGTTAAAAGGGATTCATAAAGCTGTGACCAACTTGTTTGGGATTTAGGTATAGTTAGTTGATTGACACTACTTTGTATTAGTTTTCCTCTATAATGGGGGAAAGGGGGAAAATATGAAGACCAGCTCTTTCTTATTGATGAAATTTCATGTCCGTTTTGATACAGGGAGAGAATCCATATATTATCTTTACCAAGAATAGACTGAGTTAAGAGAACCAGTTTTATGAATTACTGGGAAGTCACTCCTCCATCCATATAATCTCATGAAGATCAAGCTAGGTAGGAATTAAAGGGCGAGGAGAAATTGAACCCTTAAGTTTTATTCTTAATAATAGAATACAAATTGTGGACCAGTTTACAATTTTGATTGTAGTTCTTTGTGATTGTCCTGCGGTTAGTTTACATTCTTATTAGCTTCCTATGTGACAAAAATATATCATCTTAGATGATACACTAATGTATCCCTCATTAATACTATTAACTATTGGGATAAGGCACAAGTACCATTCCGAACTAATATTTGAAATTCCAGCGACGCACCTAAACTTTACGAGCTCATATTACCCCCCCAAAACTCATTTTTTTAATGTATTTTTGTGCTCCTTTTGTGGTGACATGGCACCATGCGTGAATACACTGATCTGAGGCGCGTGGGAACATTAGTGCAGTAGCTCTAGTCAATAGGAATTGGCCACGTGTCATTGACAAAGTTGGAAAAGAAAACCCTTACTTCAAAAGCTGATTCTTTTCATCTTCAATTCTTTCTTCATTCTGCATTAATGGTGGCTCCAAATCAATAGCCTTCTTGAAATTTCTTCTTGATTCAAAAAGGTAATCTTAGTTTTGTGTAAATTCTTCATCTTTGCACCCTTTCATGTCGATTTTTTATTTCTGATTTTAGAAAGCCTTCCAACTTGACCACAAATTCCGACCAAAATAAATGTAGACTCCTTGGATGATTCCGATCAAAAAACTCCTACACTCCTTGGATGGAATCGAAAACTAAGTACCAAATTTGAGCCTACATACAAAGTACAAAGTCGAAAACTATGATTTAGGTGAGAGGTTTGATCTGGAAAGTTAAATCGTATTGGTAAAGTTAAATGTTTTTGGGAATAAAGTTAAATCTTATTTGTGTAAAAAAAGAAGTTGAAAATATAAGTGGTAAAAGTTAATGGAGTGGGTCCCTTTTTGTGTTATAAAAGCGCTTGTTATACATCGCACGTCATTTACCTGTACAATGGTGACATGTCAGCACAAAAGGAGCAAAAAAATACATAAAAAATGTGTTTAGGGGGTAGTAGGACCACTGTAAAGTTTAGATGTGGTGTTGTTATTTTAGGTATAGTTCCGGGTGGTACTTGTGCCTTATCCCTTAAATATTCTAAAACATTCTCAATTGTCTCACATGAATGAGAAAAGATTAGAAAAATACTGAATAAGTTTCCATACGAATGTTGCTAAGACATAACACAATGGAAGGAAAGGACCCATATAGCACTGGCTGCTTTCTTGTAAATCTTGCTGTAGATTTATTTACAATAAGCTTTTAGTATTTTTAAAGTTTTTGTGGTTTTCAAGATCTTACTCATCATGCAATTTATTCCTCTTTCTATTTTCCTTGCTACCTGTCTGTGAATGTTCAGGTTATTTCATCATATGGTTTTGGATGATTATTTAGCTCTTAGTTTTCTTATTGCACATCTTGATGGATCACCCACGATCATCCTCTGGGCCTGGTGAAGATAATATTGGGATCCCTGATGATTTGCGGTGTAAGAGGTCCGATGGGAAACAGTGGAGATGCACTGCATTGTCTATGCCTGATAAGACTGTGTGTGAAAAGCACTACATACAGGCGAAGAAGAGGGCTGCAAATTCTGCAATGAGAGCCAACATGAAAAAGGGAAAGAGAAAATCAATGGATGAAAATGATGTATATTCGGAGAGTAAAAGTGATGATATGGATTTACCAGCTGAGAACCAGAAACTTGGGGATTATTCTGGTTCAATCTCTGGGAAGAAGCACAAAGAAAAAGGCCCAAAGAATCAGATGAATTATTTTTCTGAAACACCTCAAAGCAAGATGTTTTTAGCTCGCGGTATGAAGTCTACTGATGATCTAGACATGGAAGATGTACAGTATGATGAAAGCCGAAGAGGTTACCGGACGCCACCCCCTTCTGGTATGGAATCTTCCAGAAGCAGATCGCAGAAGATGTTTGATTCCAGTCCCACAGCGGTGAGTTTGCACTCATAGTGAGTACCATTGGGAATGGAGTTACTTTAGGAAGTGGATATATTGTATTTTGGTAAACATGAGATTACTCTAGGACAATGTGATGCAAGGGATATTCATTTAGTGAAGAAATAATTCTAATTAAGATAATGAAATTGTGGTGGTCGTAGTGTAATCTGCACGTTAAGTTTGATGAAGACATACTGTCTAAGATTCTATTAGAGTTCTTAGACCTGAAATTTCATTTTCTCTCCAAGTATTAGAAGTCAACAGTCCGTCATTGTTATTGCTGGTTGTGTTTGATATTCTCACCTGGGCTCCTTTGAATTTTTCCCTAGGAAACTTCTGAAGGGAGCTCCAATTCTTCTGATAATACAGGGGGGCAACCTTGTCATCAATGTAAGCGGAATGATCACCGAGTAATTTGGTGCCTTAGATGTGATAGAAGGGGATACTGTGAAAGCTGCATTTCAACTTGGTGAGACTCAATTATGAAAGTAACATGTCTCTAATATCTGCATTTCCTATGCAATGACTGCAGAGTTTAATTTCAGGTACTCCAACATGCCAGTGGAAGAGATACAGAGGATTTGTCCTGCGTGTCGTGGTAGTTGCAATTGTAAAGTGTGTATGCGGGGAGACAACTTGTTAAAGGTATTTATCTATATGGCTAAAAAGAGCTTTATGTGATGTACTCCATGGTTTGCTTAACATGTATAAAATATTCGTTTCTTATCTATGAGCATAGGTTAGAATAAGGGAGATACCTGCACAAAACAAATTGCAGTATCTCTATTCCCTTTTATCAGCAGTTCTTCCAGTTGTTAAGCACATTCATAATCAGCAGTGCTTTGAGGTGGAACTAGAAAAAAAACTTCGAGGTACAAGTATGATCTTTTGCATCTTTATTAACGTATATGGGAGTCCAAATTTTGATATTGGTTGGACTATGATGAACTGAATATCCCTTATATTGTCCAGGAAATGGAATGGATCTTGGCCGGACTAAATTGAACGCAGATGAGCAAATGTGCTGGTAATGTTTCAAATTTAAAAATGCTGAACTATTGCCAAAATTCTTATCTTCTTTCTATTCCTGCTATTAGGAAATATGCACTCTCAACTTCTCTGCGTGATAAGATATACATCATCGAGATGTTTCTGTTTGCAGTAATTTCTGCAGGATACCCATTGTTGATTATCATAGACACTGCTCAAATTGCTCATATGACCTCTGCCTTAGCTGCTGCAAAGATCTCAGAGATGCAACCAAGCTTGTTCAGGATGACAGGGGTAAGCAGTTCCTGGGAAGAGCTGATTGCAGAGAAACCACGTCAAAGGAAGTGAAATTGTCAAACGTTCATCTAAATATACTCAGAAAGCTTTCTGATTGGAAAGCAGATAGTAATGGCTCCATACTCTGTCCACCAAAGCAATATGGGGGCTGCAGTTCCTCAGTCTTATCATTGAAACGAATCTTCAAGATGAATTGGGTAGCGAAACTGGTGAAAAATGTCGAAGAAATGGTTAGTGGATGTAAAGTAGGTGATTCTGGCGATCTAGAGAATACCTCTGAAGGGAAGTTGTTCCAGGCTGCTCATAGAGAGAATGGTGATGATAACTTTTTGTACCATCCATCTTCTGAAGATATTAGAAGTGAAGGG
This sequence comes from Solanum dulcamara, assembly GCF_947179165.1. Lineage (NCBI taxonomy): Eukaryota > Viridiplantae > Streptophyta > Magnoliopsida > Solanales > Solanaceae > Solanum > Solanum dulcamara. The sequence continues at coordinate 48,492,357 of NC_077247.1, forward strand.
ATTGAGGACTTCAGAAAGCAATGGAGCAGAGGTAAACCTGTTATCATCAAGGATATATATGATGTATCATCGATGTCAAACTGGGATCCAATTGAGATATGGAGAGGGGTAAGGGAGACAACAGAGGAGAAAACAAAAGATGATAACAGAACTGTGAAGGCCATTGATTGTTTTGATTGGAGTGAGGTTGGTACCAATTGTCTCTTGCTTGCACTACTAGATCTAATTTCAACTTCCTTTAGATTGGCATATGTGGTTCATCGCCACTATTATATGTATGTAACTACTCTGTCCATTTTCTGTAGAAGTAGGCTGTTGATTTCTTTTTATCTTCAGCTGATCATACCACTGTCTCTTATACTTAATGTCTTGCAGATTGATATTCAGATTGGTCAATTCATCAGAGGATACTCAGAGGGAAGAATTCATGAGAATGGTTGGCCAGAAATGCTCAAATTGAAAGATTGGCCTTCTCCTAGTGCTTCAGAAGAGTTCTTGTTGTACCAGAGACCTGAGTTTATTAGTAAACTTCCTTTACTTGAATTCATCCACTCCAAGTGGGGTCTTCTAAATGTAGCTGCAAAATTGCCTCATTATTCCCTGCAGAATGATGTTGGTCCTAAGATTTTTATTTCTTATGGGATGTATGAAGAACTTGGTAGAGGTGAATCAGTAAACAATCTGCATATCAACATGCGTGACCTAGTGAGTGCCATAATTTCCTTCCCATGCCATCTGTTTCTTCCTATTGTCCTCATATATTTGATACTTCAATTAGAGTGTTTCTTGTGTTTATCTGAAGTCGAGGCCAGTTGATATGCAAAATGACTTGAATTCCATTATGAGGATGGCGTGCATTTTTACTTGGAAATATATCTGCAGATATAATCCTTCAAGATGATTTGTTTTTCTTCTGTAGTAAAAAAATTTTGAAGCTTGAGCTGTCAAGAGGAGTCTAAGATTTCTAGTTGACTGATCCACGAACAATTTGATTGTTTGTTCAGTTTGATATTGATAAACCATTAACTTTATAATGGAAAAATACCTGATCCTGGCCTTAATGTATAAGTGATCAGGAACAAATATTAGTTTACGATTTTCCTTTACATGGTTCGGGCTTGTGAAGAGAAAGTGTGCAAAAGCTCCAGTAAGGAGGTGTGAGAGGTTGGTTGTGGTGGGTTTGAGGAGAGGTAGAGGTAGGCCGAAGAAGTGTTGGGGAGAGGTGATTAGACAAGACATGACGCAGCTTCAACTTACTGAGGACATGACCTTAGATAGGAGGTTATGGAGGACGATATTAGGGTAGAAGGTTAGTAGGTAGTTGAGCATTGTCTCTCGTTTCCAGGCGGGATAGGCTTGGTGATAGTTTGGTGCACTGTACCTGTTTCTCTGTTCATACCCGTAGTAGTAGCACTTTTTGCGTAGTTGCCTGTCTTATGATTTTGTTACTCGTTATTTATTGTGCTTCGGTTATCACATTATTTGGTCATTGTTATAGCTCTTGTTTTCTGAAAGTTATGTTATGTTTTCCCTATTATTTGCTATGTCCTCTGTACTTCTGTATTTTTCTTTTAATTGCTTTGATGTGCTTTACTCGAGCCGAGGGTCTTTCGGAAGCAACCTTTCTACCTCCACGAGGTAGGAGTAAGTTCTATGTACACTCTAACCTCCCAAGACCCCTTATGGGACTACACTGGGTTTGTTGTTTGGTCTTACAGTACAAATCCTGCTTTCATCTGACAAATAATTTGGGCTGCTGTGTCTTCTCTGTAATTAGGTATTCCTTTTGGTTCATATCAGTGAGGTCAAACCGAAAGGTTGGCAGAAGACGAAGATAGGAAAGATGCAGAACATCTTTTCTGAATCTGATCACAAAGGATTTCCTGGCGATGCACTTAATGTTTCAAGCGAAGAGAATTTCTCCAAATTCTCACCTGTTGGAGATAGAGGGGATGGTCAGTATGCCGATACGAATTCAAATGCGAATGAAATGTTGGTTGACCAAGAGAGCAGAGTTACTTCTCAGATTGGTGTAGATAACTTTAGTCATGAAGATCTGAACGGTTCCAGTTTAAACAGCTCCGACAGTAGTCACTCTGGAGCTCTTTGGGATGTCTTTCGGAGGCAGGATGTGCCGATGCTTATCGACTATCTAAGATGTCATTGGAAGAAACATGGAGATTTGGACCATCTAACGGATGATTCTGTAGGTTTACCAAATGCAATAACCTGTCTAAGTATTTCTCTCTATAAATATTGAGGTCATAATATTTGCTTTCGACATTATTGGTCTCAGGTGCCCAGTCCTCTCTACGGTGGAGTAGTATATCTGAATGAGCATCATAAGAGAAAGTTGAAAGAGTTATTTGGTAAGACTAATAGTTTGTTGTTGTTACTAAAGTTGACAATGTGAGGATAAGATCTGTAATACAAATTCGTGATGTTTTCAAGTGCCTTCATCATGTGCTGACATTTTGGCCTTGCAGTATCTTTCCATTTAACTTTAAATTCTTAACCACTGTATGCTAATAACAAAATAAAATACTTAACCACCACTAAAATATCTTGTCATTTCTATTTCTTTCAGTTGGTCCGGGAAAGAAACAGAAGGAAATTAATGGTCTAAATGGACATTGTTTCTATTTGCATCATATGCTTGCCTCAGAATTGATTCTGGCTATCTTAATGAAACTTTCCTTGAGTTCTTTTTTTTTCGTAGCAGATTCTTCTGCTTTTAGTTCTCAACTTCAGGATAATAAATAAGGCCCTAAAACTGGACTCTGATATGCAAATGTTCTTTGAAATATTTAAGTGCCTGTCTGTCACTACCCCTAACATTTTTCTCCATCAGTCCTCTATTGTTTTTTTGGTGCTCTCTTCTATTTATATTGTCACAAATTTATTCCTTGTGATTGAAATTCTAATAATTCACAGGAATTGAGCCTTGGTCGTTTGAACAGCATTTAGGCGAAGCGATTTTCATTCCTGCTGGGTGTCCTTTCCAAGTGAGGAATCTTCAGGTTAGTAGACAAGATGAATTTTATGAGTGGCTTGTATACAAAATAGGTTCTCATCCTCCTCGCGTACTCATAAAAGGAAGACAATGCAACTGTTTCTCTTGAAAAGTGTTTTGGACACATAACAGTCAACTTTAGGATAGAAATTAAGCTTTGCTAAACCATCCACCTAATCTTGCAGGTTAAAAACCTTAAACTAAAGTGCCTAGCTCACCTGCTGGAAAGGAAGGTTTCCTTTCTTTTTATCCTTTTCACTAGATGGAGGATATGTCCTCCCAAATAGAGATTTGGTATTCCTTCTAATAACTAGAGGGCTGCAAAATGTTCGTGTTTTTTCACTAGATATCTGAAATGTTATGAAGAAATCCCCTAATGCTCCCCTCTTTCGGAACCATTTCTCCAAGTGATGGTCAGGTTTATAAGTGGCCCAGGTGTTTGTAAAGGAAAGTTCCAAGCGATTTGCAGTCGAAGCTTTTGTTTAGATAACAGATATGTTAAGTTCCTCTTTGAAACCGCTCATTACTAGAGCCATTGAAGAAAATGTAAAAAAGAACCACCTTTGTTAGGTGCGAATTAGAAAAGTTCTGCTGATTGCCCTATCAAATTGGGTCTGATTGCTTTTTCTGTTTTATTGCAGTCCACTGTCCAATTGGGCCTTGATTTTCTTTCTCCAGAAAGTTTATGTGAGGCTGTTAGAATGGCTGAAGAAATCCGTGGCCTTCCTAATACTCATGATGCGAAGCTACAAATGTTGGAGGTCAGTGTAATGATTCTTATTCTTTGCCCTGCCTCAGCTTCGTTGGATTGGCATTCTTCACTTTATTCAATCATTTAATACAGGTGGGAAAGATATCACTCTATGCAGCAAGCTCGGCCATCAAAGAAGTTCAGAAGTTGGTTCTGGATCCTAAGTAAGCTGTTTTACGCGTTATTCTTTCTTTATGGCTTTTCTCTCTACTTCCTTGTAAGATAGGGATGTCTATGACGTTTCTTTTCTAGAGGTTCTAGGTTGAGGTAGAAAAATTATATTGCCTTATTTAATAAATCCTACTGATGAGCTATGTGTCTGTCAAAGTTGGGGGTGATCTCGACTACTTATACCATTTAGAGGCTTCTAAAGGCCTTTTTGGTTAATTTCAACAGGAATGGACAGAAAAATTCCAATCGTTATAATCCTTTCCTGAGTTGTTTCTCCGATTGTTATAGGGATGGATCTGTTTGCTTTGCTGCTTCTATTTCTCTAGAAACAACAAAGTTATAAAACCTAATCTGAAGGTGGAAAGACGGGGGTTGTTTCACTCTCTTTCTGATGAGTTCATTTACTATAGCGTTTCCTTGTGTAATTGTGTGTGCAGAGTTGGTCCCGAGCTTGGATTTGAGGATCCCAATTTGACCGCATTGGTTTCAGAGAATTTGGAGAAGATGACGAAGAGACGTCAGGTACCTTGCACATAAACCAGTTCACTGAGGTTTGTATCTAAGTATCTCTGAATTCTTATGTACAGAAGAAACAGCAAAACCCCTAGGGAATTTGCATTTGAGTACTTGGTTTTGTTCTGCTAAATGCTAGCATGCTCTCAGGGGATGTGCATTGTTACTGCTCACTTTTGTTCTCCCATATCATAGGTTGCACGTGGTTGTGTAGCCTGTCATATCTTTTGTCTTATGAAGAAATCAACAGCTGTGTACTTCCATAGTCTTGTAGTAAAAGATATCAATAGGTCTTATTGTAATTGTAATTTCATAGGAGGAATGAACGCTTATAGTCTACAGCAACATCAATTCAAAATGTTATTTTTTGATAGCTAATCAAGGTAACAATCCCATATAGCCTTCATATGATTGATTATATAAAGCTTCTTTTCGTTGTTTATATGCTTTTGGGGTCAGTTTATGGTTTCGATTCCCAAGTTTTTTGTTCAGTCTTTTCTTTCATGGGAGAGCAAAAATATATAAAAAATGTGCTCCAATAGTATACATGGTTGACAATAGTTTAGAAAGAATGGATGGAAGTAAGCTTGATAATGAAAGAAAAATATAAAAAATAAAGATGTGTTAAGAAGCAGTGAATGTCCATTCTAGATCCACTAATTAGCATAATGGATGTCATTTTTAGATCCACTAATTAGAAAGTTGACAACATTCTTTCACTTGTATTCTCTTCCTATTACTATATATATATATGGCCATTCTTGTAAATTGTAATGAAAAGAAAAGAAAATAGAACACAAAGAAAGCATAGAATATACATACACGGCAATTCCTCTTTTCTCTCTTCCGTTCTTTCTTTCATACATTATCTTTCTGTCTAATTAATTGTTAAGTTAGTATGTTTTATAACAAGATGTAGTTAGTTTTTTTTTGGCTGAACCCATCGCTGGGCGGCCCTTAAAGTTGACATCAATTTTCACTTAGACACCTCAACTAGAGTTTGTTCATTTTAAACACCTCATGTGTGTAATACACTCGTCGATGACGTGTCAAAGTGACGAACTAACCGAAGACACATGGCATATATATATATATATATATATAAAAAATAATTCTCTTTTTAGTAGAAAAAAGGTGGCCAATCAATTAATGACACATGACATTTAAAATCCAAATAATAATTAAAAAAAGAATAAGAAGAAATTAACCACTTCAAAAAAACTATTTTAGAAAAATTCCACCCCCACCCATCTTCTCCGATACTCCCACCTACCCCACCTAGTTGTCTTCTCCACTCCCATGCACCCCCACCAAATCGTCTTTTCCACTCCCACCCATTCCAACGTCAGCCCCTATCCTGTCTTCTCAAGAAACAATTTTAAAGAAAATTAATTATTTTGAGAAATTTATTTTATAAAAGAGCGTTTTTTTTTTTCTTTACTTCTAAAAATTTCAGTCATTAATTAACAATGGAAGGATAAACAATTCAGTTTTCGTATGTGCAAAGGATTCAAAATTTGTAAATAAGAAATATGGTGGTTATTTCGGAATTTTCTTGAGAATGCTGGCAGGGGAAAGAAAAACATGGGACTTTTTCCGCGTGTGGCTCACGGCGAATTTTTGGTGGATGATGAGTTTTCAATGATGATGAGGTCGGTTTTGGAGAAAGATTTGTGGATCTATAAGTTATTGAATCTAATAAAAAAATGATTATATAAAAATGACTTTAAAATGATTTGGAGAAATTTAAAAATCTTCGTTGATGTTTTTTAAATTATTTCGAGGATGAAGAAGGCAACAAACAAAAAAAAGTGTTTAAGCTTAAGGAAATCTCATGGCATTTGAATTCACTTTATATTTGGCTCAAATCTATTTCACCATGGATGAAAAATAATAGCTAGAAAATGGAGAAGAAGAACAACAAGAAAAAAAAAATTAAAAAATATATATTTTTTAAAAACGTTCTTCGCGCTTAAAATGGATGCAGCACATGCAATGTGCCAAATCAGCACAAAGTATCAAAATGACACATCGAGGCTTTACTTGAGATGTCTAAAATGAATAAAGCCTAGTTACCACTGATGGGTTCCGGCTTTTTTTTTTGTTTCTATTTTTGGAGATTTACATGAAAAACATTGTCCAACTGAGAAACATTATTGGTAGGAAACAGAAACAAGTTTGTTAATTTGGAACATCTGAAGTAATTCAACAAGTGCACACTTGGTTTCCACATCATCTGTATGAGAAAGACAAAAGGCAATCAATTCCTTAGAGTAATTTCGATTGGAATGGATTTCTATGAGATGTATACATCTGTGTTTTCTGCCTTTCATTTCCTTGGTGCCTGTCATATTCTTGTACAAGATTTTCTAACGTCTGGTTAAGAGTGACTCTGAAAATAAATCTTTCCTCTCCAAAAAAACACACACCAATTTAATGAAATTATGACGTTTCTCTAGCAAATCAATGAAGCAAATATTGACCAGCCAATATAAGTAATCACATATTAAGATTGCTTTGCTTTTCTTTTAATCAAAGAACATATACTGAGCAAACTTCCTAGTCCTGTCCAATGAAATAGTTTGTGATAAAAAGAATATATTACGAACACAATTTAAATTGCAATAACACGAAATTGTTATAAATACATCATAATCATATTATGGGTTTTCATTAACAAACAACTTGCAAGTAAGGGAATGTTAATAGTTCAATTGGTTGGCTACCTAAATTTCCACATTCTTGACGAGGGTTTAATTCTCACTTTAACATACATCTTTTTGAAAAAGCTGACAATAGAAAATATTAATTTACCGTTGAATAACTATAACAATTTCTTTGTAGTTACCTTACTTTTTGATTGTGATAGTAGTTCCTTTTATAAAATTATTAACTTTAGAGATATAGTAAATACGGATAAGAAAATAATATAATTTTGTTGCCTATTGTATAACTATAAAAAGAGTTTTATGTTGTTGTGTGTAATAAGAAACAAAGAAAAGAAATGAGTCACGTGGTCCACTATGGTACGAGAGTGGTATGTCGGTTGTTTTTTTTTGACAGTCAACTGTAGATTTATCTCTCAGTATTTTTTAAATTTTTTTTTTTTTGGAATTTACTCAATCATTCTAATATTATTTTACTGTCTAGTTTTGTTATTTAATGTTGGACCTTTTTTTTAATCAAAACATGACAAAAGAAGGAAAAAAATTGAGTGGCGGTGGACGAAAAAGGACAAGAACAGCACATGAATTACTCCTAGTTTATGTAAAAAAAAAAACATTAATCTTCTCATGCAAATATTGAAATTAATTCATTAATGCTCAATTTAGCTATATTATAAAGGAATAAAAGAAGACTTGTTAAGATTTGCTCTAATAACATGTACTAATTGACAGAGCCATCAATTCATGAAACAATGCCTAATTTATATTCATAAAATATAGTTCTCAGAGGAAACTTTGTGGGGAAAAAAAAAGGATGCCACCTAGCATTTTGTGTGGAACTCCTGTAGTAACTGTCTTAGGTCTACCATAATTTCTTTTTTTATCTCCAACCATCACAAAAAAAAATAAAAAATTATCTATCAGTGTGGCCTAACGATCAATAAAAAATTTACTAAGACAAAATATTTAATGATTTTTCTCATATGCTCAAATTTTGATGGTTAAAAATTATTTCGTGTATATATTAGTAAAAAACAATAAATATATGATGAATTATTTATTGTATGCTTAAATTGAAGCAAACATCAATAGATAAAGAATAAAGAACATAATGGGTAAAGGGAACATACCACATTGTTCACAGTGAAAAGCAATTCATTAAAAATGTGAATGTTCATACAAACATGATGATCAACTATCATGAAACCTCCAAACAAGCAGGCAAGAGCACATTAGCTCACCTCATACTTTGTTATAATTAATAATTGCTACACCTCCAGAAAAAAGTCTTGCAATTTTATCAAAACTTAAAAATATTACTTGCTCTGTCTCAATTTATATTATTTACTTTTTTTAGTTAGTTTCAAAAAAAATAACACATATTTTTTATATTTAATAGTAACAATTTAATTTTAAAATATCATTTTATCTTTAATAAAATAATTTATAGTCACACGAAAATTTATGATTTATTTTAGACTATAAATTTTAAAATTATATTTTTTTTAAATTAATATCAAATTAAATTATATTATATAAATTGAGACGGGGAATATGATCCATCTTCGTGGTATTACAATCAAATGTTAAATCTCATATATAAGTCACGTGTTTGATGTAATTTGTGTGGTAGTGGACAACTAATTGTTAATTATTGTGTTTTAGAAATGCAGTGAGTCATAAGTTAGTTTTGTTACTTTTACTTCAAGTCTAAGAAGATCTCAATGCCTCCATACCTATTTTTACTTATTAGCAAGTTATAATAATTGCACTAATTAACAATAATATATACTTACTTCATGACACCTCTCTTATTGGCTATAACATTATACATAGTAATCCCATAATTATTGTCCTAATCATGAGAAATATAGTCATGGTAAAAGACTATTTTTATAGACAGAGAACTAGTCAAACCACATCTTATTTTATTTTGAATATTTGTAATTACGATCACGTACTATATAAAAAAATAACTTTTCCTATAAAGTTGATAAACTGTCATGATTAGGATTTTGCTTATTATTTAATGTATAACCAGATATCAATTTTAATACCCATTTCATTTTTTCTTTCCTTTTGAATCTTACTTCGAATTTCCAAATTTGATTAAAAACTGGAAGAAGAAAAAAACATAATTGATTATGAGTTTGTTGTATTGCCTGTGTCTAGATGATAGATATTTTTATTGATTGTTTATTTATAATTAAAGTTGACTTGAAAGCTCAAAACATATTTTGTTTTCCTGAAATAGACAGCTTAACTGAACATCTAATAGACATTAGGTTTGCTTTCTTTTTCTTAATAAGATGAGGTCTTAAAGTGCTTTTTTTAATCTTTTATTTAAACTCTCTAACATATATTTCTTATTTGAATTATTGTCAATTTATTTATTGTCTATTATGGTAGGTAAAGGGTGAAAGTGGAAGTCTTAGTTCTCTAACTTAAATATTATTTTTTTCACACTATATATTATCAATCTTTTAAATATATATTCCATGTGCTCTTTTTTTTTCGTTATTCAATTATTTATATTTAGTGCATTTCTATGTTTTCTCAAATATAAATATTTATTACACTAAAATGAATTTCCATGTTTTGACATTTTTCAAAACAATATTTTTAATATTAAAAAAATAGAAACGAAAAAGGGAAATGATAAAAATAAAAGACAAACGGTCCTTGACCACCGGAGCTGTTATTTTGGTTAGTGGCTAGAATGTTTGGACAAGTCAATAACAACAACAATTTTAAATTTAAAATGAAAAAACAAAGATTCCAGCAATAATTAATATACCTATGAAGCTCCTAAGGTGTCATCCACGGATTAATAACTTTGATGGAGAATTATGAGATTTTATATTCAAATTTTAGTAAAGATTAAAATACTTGATAGTTTCTTTTATTTATTTTAATTTTGATGAAAAAATTATTTGATATTTAAAATTCTTAGGAGATGATAGATATTTTGTGAAATTTATCTGCACGCAAGTTGGTGTGAACTAGAGATGTCAATGAAATGGTTCGGTTATTTTAAAAAAATTATATTATCTTATTTTTTTCCGGATATTTTCTAATGTATAACCAAAATTAGATTTTTAAAAACCATTCCAATCATATCGATTTTTCTTCGATATTGGCATGGTTCGATTTAATTTAACCTTGGTGCAGAGTTATTTAATATTTGTCTTTGATGGAAAATAATAGATATTCTGTAAAATTTGTCTGCGAGCAAATTGACACGAACACTATGATTATCATGAAAGGAAAATAAATAAATTGATATAGTATGAAGTTTTCAAGATTGTGACTTAAGTAGTTAATGAAGTAGGTTGAAAATTACGAGATATCATCTACGAATTTCAGCAGAAACCGAAAAACTTGATAATTTCTTCCATCTGTTTTAGCTTTGAAAGAGAGAAGTATTTGATTCTTGTTTCTGATATAAAGTAACATATATCCTATGAAATTTGCCCACAGTAAATTAATTTGAACACCATGATTATTAAGAAAAATAATTATAATTGATATACCAGAAAATATTCATGTTAAAAAAAGAAGAATAAACAAATCTTAGTGTGAAATTCTTTGAATCTTTCCTTTATGCTTTCAAGGAAAAAAAGAATTAAAAAGAAAAAAGTGGTACCACATAAGTTATAGAAATTATACATATTTTTTTTGGCAATTCTTTTTTCAGGTCTTCTTTGTTCTCTCTTCAAATCCCTCTGAATTTTCACAATTTCCATTTCCATCTCCCCTTCCCCTTTCCCTTTTTAGCTTTTTCACTTTTCTTCGACAAATTGATTCCTAACTTTCTCTGTGGATTTTGCACTCACTCTTCCTTCCTATCTGTCATCCACAATCGGAAGTTTTCTTTTTGCTGTTGACGACGGACGGTGTCTTTTGTCGGTGCTCTAATCTTATGCTTTGTTGTTTACCGGCGAGTTTTCCGATTTGCCGTACAGAATGTCTAAGCGTGGCTACAAATTGCGTATCCTTTTTGAATTTTGCTACTCATTCTATTTCTTTTACTCAAATGCGCGTTAAGTTTGAATTTTACTGTAATGTTATGATTTTTATTTGATCTGAGAGTGTTGTATAAAATTCTACAGTAAGCTGCTGAAAATTGAAGTAGAAATTTAGTAACTTTTCTGTTTTTAGAAAGAAAAAAATTGAATTTAATTAGGAATTAGAGAAATTTGGCTGGATTGAGCTGAATAGTTGGATTTTTGCGGGATGATTTATTTTTTGCACTTCCTTTTGGTTTCCTAAGTCTTTAGATTTAGCTAAGAGTTAGTGTTGTAGGTGAGTATTTTGAATTTCAATGTGTAATTTTCTTTCTAGTTTGAAGTCTGGGGAGAAGTGTTGAGGGTTGCTCGGATGGTAAGCACCCTCCGCCTCCAATTCTAAGGTTGTAGGTTCGAGTCACCCGGGGAGCAAAAAGGTAGGAGCTTTCTGGGAGGGGATTAAAAATGTATTTGGAGAAGTATTAATTTTTTGCATTAGGTTCTTGTGATTCTTGACTAATATGAAATATAGAGGAATTTGTGGCACATTCGGGGAATGTAAACTGTTTAAGATTTGGGAAGAAGACACGTAGACAGTTTCTCACTGGTGGAGATGATCAAAATGTGAATCTTTGGTCCATTGGTAAACCAACATCTGCCGTGGTGAGTTCAAATATCCATCTTTTCCAGATTACTTGCCCGATTAATGTTGTTTCGCTTAATTGGGATAATTGATTTTGTTTCACAATGAGATCTTTCTTTTTCTATGAAACGTTTAATTTTAAATGCAAAATGCATTAAATGAGTGATCTATTATGGTTATGCCTTCTATTCTGGAAGAGCTACTGCTGCTGCTGCTTTTGTTGTTGGGGCTTTCTCTAGATAATTAGAGTGGGTGACGATTGAGGAATGAGGTGTGACGTGCATTTTGGATAGGGCAGAGAATTTCTAAAATTGTTAATGGTGCCACTTAGATATAAGTGAGGTTATATTACCATTATTTCTTTATTGGTGCCTTATTAGAATCTTTACTAGTTGAATTTGGATCTACCACTTGAAAATACCAGAGTGCTGTGGTTCCTTTTAATGATCCGAAACAGGCAGCAAGTGGATCACATATTTCCAAATTTTATCATTTATTCATCTAACTATTGCAACCTATGGTATGACAAAGAATACAAATATATGGAAACTGAAACCTTTCGAGTGTCGGGTGATGGATCATTCATCTAACTATGAATGCATGAAATTATTTGTCGATTCACTGTATTGCGAAGAGTTGACTGCTACATGTTCTTATTTTTATCATCTTAAATCACTTTAGTCATCTGGAACTGAATAGTCTGGTTTTGTGCAATTGTGCAGAGCCTAAGTGGTCACACGAGTCCAATAGAATCTGTAGCTTTTGACTCAGCAGAGGTTCTAGTGCTTGCTGGAGCTTCATCAGGTGTAATAAAGCTATGGGATCTGGAAGAAACAAAAAGTAAGTCTATTTATCTTTTTAGCTCTGTATATAAAATCTGTACTAGCTTATATCTTATAAAATTGCAGTGAATGTGCTCATAATACATTCTAAAAAAGCCATTCTCAAAAAAGATGTGCTCGTAATTTTTATTTCATGAAGTTGATGTTTTATCCTCTTAAGCATTTGTCCTACTAATTAAATGTTGTCCTGTGAACTTCTAATAACAAGAAAACATCGCCTGAAGTTGCCTTAGCCTGTTGGCCTGATGATTTTGGTGTAAATGAGCTCAGTGTTGTCTTAACCGGGGCAAATGTCTTTTTACGTAAAACGGTTAGTTGATTTGATTGCTTGTGCAAGTAGAAAGTTAACTGTTTCACTATGATATGCTGTACAGTTAATTGCAATTAACACTTACTGCATGGTCATGTATTCATTAACCAACTCGATATGTAACTGAAAGAGCATCTTTGGATCTTCAGTTACACAAGAAACTTGTTTTATGATTTCAAGATTGACACTAGGGGCGATCTATGTTCACTAGGGGCGATCCATGTGGAGGCGAACCTCCTCGTCGGAAAATTACATTGTATATCTAAGGTCAAATTTGAATTTTATGAGTATGTATGTTATAATGAACCCCCTTGATACAGTTAATAAGCTTAGGTTGGTGGTTAAGGGGGTTCAACCTTTCTTTTGGGTCTCTGGTTCTATCCACTCCCACTGCATTTCTTTTTGGGAAAGCTACATAAATTGGACCATTAGGCAAAGTATATATTCAAATTGGACCCAACTCAAACTATTTATCCGAGTTGGATACATGGCCCAAACTATTTACCCGTTTGCCCCCTCGTTTTATTCACTGAACCACTGCTTTTTCATCACTGATACCATCGGAGTATATATATATACTTTGATGGTATCTATATATACACTTTAATAGTATCTATATACTTTAATGGTATCAAACACTAATTGAATAGTCTTTTCACTAAACACTTATATATGTACTCCAATGATATCAAGGAGCAACTGAGTAGTGTTCTCTACTTCTCTTTGATACCATCAGAGTATATATATACTCCAATGTATCAAGCAGTAAAAGTGAATTGGCAGTTAAAAACAAGAGGGTATGAAAGTAAGGGGGTAGCTGCTTGTAAATAGTTTTCTTTTTTGGAGTACAAGTGTTTATAACCCCTGTTTTTAATAGCTAATTCGTGTTTACTGCTTGATACCAAGGGTGAAAAGGCAGTGGTTGAACAAGGGGGCAATTGCGTAAATAGTTTGGGCCGTGGGTCTAATCAAGATAAATAATTTAGGTTGGGTCCAATTTGGGTAAATACTTTGCCTAATAGATTCAATTTGTATAGTTTTATCCCCTTACTTTTGCTTGACTTCTCGTAGATGGGGCTCAACTTGCAGTTATTTGGGCTTTGAATTTCTACCCAATTGAAAAGCCTCATTATTTTTGGGCTCAATTGGAAGCTTTGTTCTTTTTCTTCTTTTTTGTTATATTTCTCCTTAATTTGTCTTTGTTCAAATTTATTAGGCACATTCCTTTTTATTTTTGCCTTATACTCTTCTCATCTCTATTGCTCATTTTGTTTCTACGTAATTCTCTTTCATTTACTAACTTGAAGAAGCTTTTTGAAAAAAATGAATTATTATTGAACTTGCAATGGAGATAGAAAACTATTTTTAAAAACTTAGTCAAATTAAGAAATTTAAAAGTTGTGAAGATCCGTATACAATATCTATTTAATTGAATTTACTTTCTTTGATTTCGTGGTATTTCTTTCCTACATTTTCAATTGTATTTTCGAGAGAGTAAAACTATGCTAAACTTAACTTAAATGAACTAAAAGATCGGTGAGTCCATTTTTTAGCTTCTGAATATGTATTCTAATATTAGTAACTCAATCCTTACCTCTTTTTAAGGAATCTTGATAATTTTCAAAGTAATTCATGATTGAACGGACACTAATTGAGAATCAAAAAAGTTTAAATAAAGTAGAACACTGCAAAATAAAAGTAAAAATCACAAGAAATTTTAAAAAGGCTTGATGGAGCTGGGTAAAAGTAAGACTAAACGGGGCATGAAAAGGTAAGTTAAATTTAGTGGGTAAAGGTTGGTATTTTCCTTTTCCGCTTTGCGCTGATTTTCATCCTGTAATTTTCGCGTGTTTGCTTCTTCACACTTTGAACCCCCTTATTAAAAATTCTGCCTCCGCTACTGATTGACACTAGTCATATTTAACTGAACATCCTTCAAGTGTTCGAATTATCTGCCTATTAAACAAAATTTGTGATCCTATTTTGCTTAGTTGAGCAAGTTATATTCAGCTTGACTCCTAATCCAAAAATTGTTCTTGAAGTGTAGTGGTTCGCACTCTTACGGGACACAGATCATATTGCACTGCCTGTGAATTCCATCCTTTTGGTGAATTTTTTGCATCTGGATCTATGGACACTAATCTTAAGATATGGGATATAAGAAAGAAAGGATGCATCCACACATACAAAGGTCATACTCGAGGAATAAGTACCATAAGATTCTCTCCTGATGGACGCTGGGTGGTTTCTGGCGGATTTGACAATGTTGTGAAGGTAATTCCTAAGTTGGCTAAAAAAATGTGACATTATAGACTCTTTTTTTCTAGAGTATTAACCTTTATTGTTAGTCAGGTATGGGACCTAACAGCTGGAAAGCTCTTGCATGACTTTAAGTTCCATGAAGGGCACATTCGATCCATAGATTTCCATCCACTTGAGTTTCTTTTGGCAACAGGTACTCCTTTTATTCTGTACCCAATCATAGAAATGGTGCTCTGATCAAATTTTTGTCCGGTTTTCTTCTTTCCCTTACCTTTTTCTTTTGATGTAAATAATTCTCCTTACTTTTGTCCTTTTCTTTTGTTTTATTTCAAATTTCAGTCGTGACTCTACTTCTTCTAAAATAAGAATCTATTAAATTATCATTAATCTAGTGGTTAACATACCACTTATAGCATGTTTGGCCAA
Source organism: Solanum dulcamara (assembly GCF_947179165.1). Taxonomy (NCBI): domain Eukaryota; kingdom Viridiplantae; phylum Streptophyta; class Magnoliopsida; order Solanales; family Solanaceae; genus Solanum; species Solanum dulcamara. The sequence goes on from NC_077247.1 coordinate 48,507,961, forward strand.
GCTACTAAAGGCCAAAAATGTTTTTTTCTTATTTTAGAGAATGAAGGTCTTTGGCAAAACTTTTTGTGAAGAAACAAGTATTTTTGAGTAGCACCAGAAGTTGCTTTCCAGCTTTCAAGCAGAAGCGGGAAAAAATAGCTTCTTCCAAAAGTAATAGCTTTTGATTCTTTTAGGACAAGATTACCCATATAAATAATATTTACCAAATTAACTAGTTGTGGTTTCCTTTTTTCGTAATTTAACACTCAAATATACTTTTGAAATTTTGCCAAACTTTTAACAAAAGCACTTTTCAAATAATTTAGTCAAACACAAACCACAATTCTTCCAAAGCACTTTTTCAAAAAGGGCTTTCGATAAGAAGTACTTCTCAAAGAAGCTGATTTCGGCAGCTTGGCCAAACATGTTTTTTTTTTACAGACTTGCCAAAAGATTGTGGAGTCTTGCCTTCCCTGGTCATAAATAGTGGTACTTGCTTAACTTTTCAATTAGAAAAGAGAATCTGGTCAATTTTAAATGAATGAAGAAATCACAGGAAAAGGTGCATGCTTTTAAGCAGCAGGACCTGTTTCACTGAGTCATTGGTCAGATTATGAGAAGTTCAAACATTTCAGGAGGTGGTGGTGTACTTGAGAGTTGAAAATGTTTTTGAGAATTTATTAGCTCTCCATCTATGATGGAATTTTTAAAGCCAGATCCATCATAAGGTGACATATTAAAGCAGGGTCAAATAATTAATTCTTCTAAACTCAGTAGGTTTTTGTACCTTGTCTCTCTCCAATTAAAGATATTTTTTCCTGCTGTTACCATGTGATCTTGTTTCAACACTTGAGTTGTTCTCAGGTTCTGCTGACCGTACTGTAAAGTTTTGGGATTTGGAAACATTTGAATTGATTGGATCAACCAGACGTGAGGTATCTATGCCATCTTCTTTCAACCTCTTATTCTTTAAAAAAAGGAAAATGTACACCATATGCCATATTTTGTCAACATAGTTATGAGGTTCTTTCTTCGATAAGCAATTTAAGATCAAACTAGTTATCTTGTGTGAGCTAAAACCATTAGACTTGCCCCTCAATATTTTCTGCCGTCTTTGTGCTCCTTATGTTTCAGTTTATAGAACCATTAGGCTTGCTTTTCCCTCCAAATGCTTTACTGGTCAAATGAATGTGTTCTTTTCAGGGATAGAATCAAGATTAACTGGCAACGTAAAGAAATATCTATTGCTTGCATAATTTTCTTTTCTGTGCAATATTGATACTGGTGCATATTCTAATGTGATTTGAGAACAGGATATGATGTTGCTTCCAGTATATTTGTTTTGATTAGATTTTTATGTTAAAATTTAACCTACTCAGATACGATTATGTTTGTGGAAAGTTTTGACGTGCTCTTCTAGGCTGCAGGAGTACGATCAATGACCTTTCACCCGGATGGAAGGACTCTGTTTTGTGGGCTGGATGATAGCTTGAAGGTTAAGCTCTTGACATTCTGCATTTTTGTAATTCTATTGTTGAAACAAGCATTTCTCATGTTTGTTGACCATCTTTGACCTGAAGGTTTATTCATGGGAGCCTGTAATGTGTCACGACTCCGTTGAAATGGGATGGTCTACCTTAAGCGATCTCTGCATACATGATGGGAAGCTTGTAGGTGGTGCCTATTACCAAAACTATGTTGGAGTTTGGGTTGCAGATATTTCGGTACTTACCTTGATCACTGAAGCTTAAGTCAAACTTGTCCATGGTTTTAGTTTTTATCTTTACATTTAACCCATATGTTCCAAAATCAGTTTTTTCATTTTTTAATTCTGTCATTTTTGTGGTCTTTTCTGTCAGCTTATTGAGTCCTGTGGAGCTGGTTTAACTCCAGAGAGACAAAGTAGCTTGGAGCAGAAACAGGAACATGTGGAGAGTCGTTTAGAAAGAATAGGAAGCAACAGAAGTTCTAATTCAAATCTTCGCTGCACATCACCTGACATTGATTCCAAGGAAATAAAGAATATATATGTGGACAGTAAGTTGTTTTTACATCCTCCTATCAAAAACAGACCATGGAAACTAAAAAGAAAATTAGCAACCTGGCATTAAGAAACTCTAATATTGGCATCTTGTTCAATTATAGCTGTACACTTGGGGTGAAATATAATGGCCTGGAGTAATTCTTTACTGAGCCGAGGGTCTTTCGGAAACAGTCGTCCTACCTTGGTAGGAGTCAGGTCTGTGTACACTTTACCCTCCCCAGACCCCACGTTGTGGGATTTCACTGGGTCGTTGTTGTTGTATAGTGGTATTACATATAACTGGTCATCTGGGTGAACCAACTTGTTCTGTCTTTTTAGGTTTATTAGTTCTAACGTGCCAATGTTGGGTAATTAGAAGATTTGACCTTCCCACCGACATATTCTTTTGTGAAAGGATTTGATGAATTTCATCATAGTTCTTCATTACTAGTTGAAATGCAACTTGTTAATGAATAGACTCTTTCTACTTCATTAGTATCACAATTTTCAATTTACATGTCCATATCCAAATGCAGTTCTAATTCCCATGCTCTTAAAAATTCCTTTTTGCAGGTGAAAATCCTGTAACCATTAAGAAAGTTACTTCTCCTTCACCAAAAGTGGTTCCTTCTTCAGAGTCTAAGGAAAACAAGAAACAGTTGAGTCAGAAGCTTAATTCTGTCGTTGGTTTACCTGCAAAAACTAATGGATTGCCAGTAGGTAAATCATTTGTTGTCCCCAATGTGGTACCTCGTGATATTCCAGAGGAGAAGAACTTGGATACTTGTAGAAGGGAATCTATTTCTGCAACCAATGTAAGTGGTGGTATACCACAAAAGCCATCTCACATAAAGTACCCATCCAGCAACAACTTCGATATGGAGAAGATTTCTGTGGCTCTTCTGTCTGAATTTGCAGACAACTTGCCGCATACAGTAAATTGTAAGAAGGAATCAGATATTGATAGCAGGCTTATGGCAGATAATAATCTTAGAGAATGTTCTGAGTCAAAAGATTCAGCTGTCAAGCATGGTGGAGAAAAGCTAGAGAAAACTTCATTGCAACCACCGCTAAATAGTCAGGAGAACCGTTAGTTCTAAAATATTCTTTATTTGAATTGGCTTTTGAGCTCTCTATGGTTTTTTTCTGTGTTGTACAGTTTTCTGCATTCTTCCTCAGTTATTCTTTTCCAGGTTTTCTGCTAATTTTTGGCTGGTGATCTTTATTTAGTTACAGGTTTTCTTCATCTTGAGGGATCTGCTCATTTAAACTTGCCTTAAAACAAAAAATTAAACTACAAGAAATTCCTAGTTTGTATTTGACTAATGTTCAGAGATTTTATGGCACAGTATCATAAGAATGTTTTTGAAAAGCCATAATTAGCTTGTGAAATCATGCTGGCCGAAATAATCATTGTCTGCTTTTGCTTGATACCTTGCAAGTTACTGGTATCCACTTCCTGGTTGGTTGACATTTTAGGTCTTCAGTAATGGTTTAAAGTTTTGTACTTGGACTTTTATTTGCGCATATAGATGCATAAGCTAGAAGCATGAAAACAAAAAATAATAATTTTATTTCCATTATGTTTCAGGTAATGTGGCTTCAGAAGGCAGGAAAGAGTTGCATCCAGTTAGATTTGTGAATGGAGGTTAGTGACCGATAAAACTATGCTGTAACAAAAGCAAAAAAATACTTCAAACATTTCTTTTTTTTTGTATGAGTAGAAAGATCAAATACATTCTAATTGATGCTTTGTTTAAAATGGCAGTGGCAGTAGTGCGAGGAAGGACGCGCAGTTTGGTTGAGAGGTTTGAGAAAAGAGAAGGGTTGAACATGGATGCGGTGTCCCATTCTAAAACTGAGGAAACGGATGTATCCCCTTTGCCACCTTCTTGTTGTAAAGATGAGGAACCAGAAACCTTTTCCAAAAAATTTGATGAGCCAGAAACATCACCTTTGACAGCTTCTCGTTTTAAAACAGAGGAAGCAATGCGCCCCATGCCTTCAGGTCATTCGAAAGTTGATGAAGCAAATACATATGCTTTGCCAGCTTCTCAATATGAAGTTGAGGAATTAGAAGCATCCCATAAGCCAGCTTCTAAGTTTACATCTGAAGAAGTAAGAAAAACCCATTTACCAGCTACTCATTCTGAAGCTGACAAATTAGAGGCATCCCCTATGCCAGCTTCTCAGTTTAAATCTGAGGAAGTTAGAGGATCCCATTTACCAGCTTCTTGTTCTAAAGCTGAGGAATTTGAAGCATCCCCTATGCCAGCTTCACAGGTTAAATCCGAGGATGTAAGAAAGTCCCGTTTGCCAACTTCTCGTTCTAAAGTTCTGGAATTAGAAGCATCCTCTATGCCAGCTTCACAGCTTAAACCCGAGAATGTAAGAAGATCCCGTTTACCAGCTTCTCGTTCTAAAGCTGAGGAACTGGAAGCATCCCCTGTGCCTGTTTCTAAGTTTAGAAGTGGAGCAAGAACATCCCGTCTGTCGGCTTTTCGTTCAAAAGCTGAGGAAGCTAAAACATCACGCTTATTAGCTTCTCGTTCTAAAGCTGAGGAGGCACAAACATTCCGTCTGTTGTCTTCTGGTTCTAATGCTGAGCAACCACAAATAGCCCCTTTGCCGGTATTGATCTTGTGCCAGCTATAATTGATTGTTTCTTCTTTGGTTGTGTTTTATTCATATGTTGAGATTGCCAGGTCGTATCTGATATACCTTTACATTCTGTCTAAGCAATGCCACGAATGCTGAAATACATGTCCTCCACTGTTCTATGTAAATTATGTGAGACTAAAAAAATCTCTCATAGCTAAGCGCATTAGTTAGGAACCAGTTGTTCCGTATCTAATTTATCTACTAGAAATGTGGTTTAAACTTTTAAACAGGTGATGAGAGAATTTTGTGCTCTCTGGTTTTGTGAACATAAGAAATTCTACTAGAAATACATGTTCCAGGCTTTATTTTTATTTCCCGCCTCGTAAGTTGACATAGGGAAATTGCGGTGGAGTTAGGGTCGCAACTGTTTTCACTTGTAATATTGATTTTATTGCAGCCTTCTCTTTCAATATTTCAATCTTATTTAGTAAATACTTTCTCAACATTGGCACAACTCTCTGTATGTTATTTGCATACATGCAGAATACTGATCAGCAGACTATTGCACGGTGTGAGCCAGCGCAGAATGATAATATTATCATTGAAGATCTTATGCAAAGCCATGATGTGCTGCTAAGTACGTTTAGATCTCGTTTGACAAAGCTGCAGGTAACCTTTAGCCTATGTTTTTTTGTAGTTTGAGCTTCTGTTTTCACGTGTCACACATATACTGGTTTCTGCATTCCTAACTTTATCTTAATAGGATTTAACTCTTTAGAAATGCCAGTCTAATGTTGACAGCGTGGCATGGAATTCATGTAGGAATTTGGAAGACCTTTTTGTTTGATGCTTAAGATATAGGAAAAACTGTGTGTGATCCTGTAATGCTTGAAGCGTCTTATAAGTATAGTCTTTTAAACTCACAGGTAGTTCGTCACTACTGGGGACGGAATGACATCAAGGGTGCTTTAAATGCCTTGAGGAAGTTGCCAGATCATTCTGTGAGCATTTATTGAAACTTCTGTCATAGTGGTCTCTTCCCAAATATTATATTTGATAAATTCTCTAATGTATTTCTTGAATTTTTTTCCTCTTGCAGGTGCAAGCTGATGTTGTGAGTGTCCTCGTAGATAAAATGGAGATTATCACTTTGGATTTGTTTTCCTGCTTGTTGCCTATACTATTAGCCTTACTTGATAGTAAGGTAGAAAGGTAAGTAGTGATACAAGTCACTGATTTAGTTGTTTGTGATGTATTAACTTGTTCACCTCCTTGAATTCATAATAGGGCGAACATTACTTTCATACTTCCACTCTCTTGATCGTTTAAATTGTGACATGTCTGCCTTTGTTTCCAGTTTGACATTCCTTCAAATATGATCTAAAATACTGATTTAATTATTACTGCGGTTTACGTGGTGATTATTTGCTCTTTGATTATATATCATTACCAATCAAACTAGGGCGACTCTGGTTTTGAATTTCTGTAAAATAACTATATCGGTTTTCCTTCTCCATCCTGCCAAACTAGAAGTTTTAGCAAATATAGTAATATATAAATTCGAAAGGTTAGAACAGAAAAGAAGGAACATTACATTTCTTGGCATACCTTGACATGTTATGTGTTTCTTTTAATCAGTTTTTAACAAGGTGGTGAATTTTACTTGGTTCGATTGAAGCTAAAGAGATAAAAGGGATTACCTCAGATAGTTTAGTATCTTTAAACAATTTATGGTTTTGTCTGTGTAGATGTGGGGGTTGCATTGCACACTTATTTTATTTCATGGAATTCTGCTGTTAATTTATTTATTTATTCTGATTGCACTGTTAAATTTCATAGTTATATTTTTAAATTTCTTCTTCACATGTTGATTGCTTCTGTCTTTTTTTTATCTTCTACAGGCATGCAAATGTTTCCCTGGAGCTTTTGTTGAAACTTGTTGCAGTCTTTGGACCAGTAGTTCGCTCAGCCGTTTCAGCACGTCCATCTGTAGGGGTTGATCTTCATGCAGAAGCAAGGTAATGATGCTTATGAGGCTAAGCAGCTCACTTTTCATTTATCTGCTCGGATGATGGTAAATACAATACATTTACCTATCTCTGATTTTGTACACTGTAAAACAGAATTCAGTGCTGCAGGCAGTGCTTTGCCTACCTCCAAGATATACAGAAAACACTTCCTGAACTTATAAGGTAAATAAGAATCTACTTTTTACTTTTCATAATTATGATTGTTGTCATGATTTTATTTTTTGGGTGGTCCAACTCATCCTCTCTTTATCTCGGATAGAGTTACTAGATTCCCATTAGAGCTTCAAAGTTAGAAAAATGGCAAGTAGTGCCTCATTATGTTTGAGACATCGATTAAGGTGTTGTAAGCATGCTTCATAGTCAATGATGCACAAGAAACTTCAAACATAGTTAGAAAATGAAAATCTTTTGTTTTTTTACTTAATTGGACAATTCTTATGATCAAAGAATGGTGGATTTGCTGGCATGGTGATCTATCGGTCAGTTTTATATATCGAAATATGTTTGCTTCTATCAAGGTAGCTTAGTAACCAGTAAATCAAATTGTCCTGATGCTTCATGATTAATGGTATCTGAATATGTTTGGTTTATGGTAGGGGGTTTAAGGCTTGATATCTCTTCTATAGGTCAGTATTGAACTTTCGAAATTTTTAAAGTAGACGGATGCAATTTGTTGTCGAGTAGACTTCCCTTTGATATCTTTAGCTTCTTTTGTTGCATACCTAATGCAAGCTAAAAAGCTGAAACTCCTTATGTCTTGACTTTTCTTGTTATCTCAATTTCGCTTACGTTCTGTTGTAGGAGAGGGGGTCTGTTGGCGAAAGGTGCATTACAATTAAATCTCCTACTTCAAGAATCATAGTCCAGTTTATCATATATGCTTTTCCTAATGGCTAAAGCGAGACAACAGAATGGAAGTTAGCTAATATACGATATTCTCGAACTTATGTCTCTTTTTGGACACCCACAATTTTGCTCCTCGGTTTTCCATGCTTGCTACCATTTTCAACAACCTTGTAATAGTGGAAAGATGGAAATGCAGTGTCTGTCCTGCGCCACTGCAACTGGTTTGGGAGGAAGGTAGAAATTCTTGACATAATATTACCTTTTGGTGGAGAGTAGCATGGCTATCTTCATTCAGATACGCGGCTCGAACATATTAAGTTCCTGGCTGTATGTATCCATCCATATGTAAGTTGTGTACATGTATCTGCAATAGTAAAAAAATGGATGAGATAGGTACATCATTTTATCAATGAAACAGATATTCATACATACTCCCCTCTCTTGCTATCAAAACTCAAAATACTGAAATTTCTTCTCAAGTTGCCAAACGCATATGATACAAGATATTCGTACATTGTTATTCTATCCTTTTTATGTTTTTTAACTGTCAATAAATCACCACTGAGGGAACAATACTTAAGGAAATTTTATTAGGAAACAGAACTCAAAAAGTTTCTTACTGATATTTGAAATGGCAAGACACCAAGTTTTCCAAAATAATAAGATTGTACTATGTACTATATAATAGAAATGATATTCACAAACTTTAATCAACGACGCCAGAGATTCGGAGGTTAACGACGTTCCTTAGTTAGTCTTCTATAGTCTATACATGTGGGATAAAAATGTTTTCTTACAAGTGATTTTTTAGAGATATTTTTAAAAATATTTTGACCCTAACATAGAAATGACGTTCACATACTTTTATATGTTTCCTTCATCTCCTTTGTTCAATTCATTGGTTAAACAAATGCTTGTCTTAGGAGATCAAATCACGCAATTCCCTTCCCTTTTCCTCCTTTTTCTTGAAGTTAGAAGGTAGAAAGGAATAAAAGTTGATCAGTTTAAGTTATTAAAGTATTTATTTAAAATTAGAAAAAGCCACAAACATATGTCTCAATCTGTTAAAAAGTCCAAAATAGACGGCACTTTATCTGAAAGGTAATTTAATATTGACCTTAAAACGACCTAGTCCCAAGTAGCACTCTCACAAATTCTACTACGTTGGTTATTTATTGTTTGTGTAATCTAAAATATGCCATTACTTTAAGCTGAATATATAGATAAATTTTTAAATTTGTTAATAAATTTCATTCAGACATTCAAACTACCACATGTTTTAATTGAGCACATGATAAAATATTTTTTTTAGACATTTACCTCAAATATAATTTTAATAAAACTTTTCTGCATGTTTTCAAACGCTCATTATATAGTTTAGTTAACTTAAAATATGTCACTTCTCTTATTTATACACGCTAGCCTCAGTGAGTCAGGAAATCTCAAGTCTATTCCGACCAAGGTTGATGTGTATAATTTAAGTAGGTGGTATATTTTATAAGAATAAATTACCTAATTACACTCCTTTAATTATCATATTTTTCATTACTCCCATCCATTTAAAAAAATTATAAAAATTCCTTCTTTCCATCCGGATACATTAATTCAGTAATCCGGATACAGTAATTCTGATTCATAAATTATCTCTATGTTCAATGTATCATGCTTTACATAAGATCCTAATTAATATATCTGGATTACTGAATTAATGTATCTGAATTATCATGTTTTTAAGAGATTTTTGTAAATTGAAAAAAAATAAAAAAAAATGATAATTAGCTCTTTACTCTATGTGATTTATGTAAGTTTTTTATTTTATAATGTGATTAAATTATCAACACAATTAGCGCTTGAGAACACATACCAACGTTTTAAAAAAAGCTCTAAATAAAAATTTATGGGTCATCGACCATTAATTTATTATAGTCAATCTTATTAAGCCATTGTCATTCCAAGTGAGTCAACGTGTAAAACGACCACCGTCCATTATACAAAGAGTCGGAGTCAGCATGTCATTTTTCTAAACTTTAGGGGTCATTTTATGTTATTAAAAATAACAGTTTTGATCCCCCCAAAATAAGAAAAATGGCTTCACTGTTCGTTCGTCCGCAGAGGGTGAGAGATATTTTCAGGTAAACCAAAATTCTCGAGAAACTCTAAAATTACAGAATACAATTTTCATTGTTTTCTCCATGTTTTTCTCTTACAGTAACCATTGAATATTCATCAATCATTTCCTTTCCTTTTAATAATCAATTCCCATTTTTTTCAAACTTCACACAAATCCGTCAACCCCTTTTCTCTTCCCTAACAAAACAAAAAATTAACACCAACCCAGAAAAAATCTCAAAAAAAAAAAAAAAAGAATTTTCCAAAAATCAACCTTCCATTTACATTTTACGTTTAGAAAACCACCATTCCGGTGATGATGTTTCCCGGTACTTGCTGACGTGCGCCGTTTCAGAAGTTCCAGTGGGCTCGGGTCAAAAAACCGAAACTTTTTTAGAAATTATCTGAGCCGTCCACGTGGAGGTTCTAGATTGTTTGAGGCCGTTAGGATGGAGACAGAAACAAAGGGGGTGGGGCCCAGGAAGATGAATTGGGGTACGTGGGAAGAGCTAATACTTGGTAGCGCTGTTCGCCGGCATGGGACCAGAGACTGGAACGTCGTCGCATCGGAGCTCCGTGCTCGGACTTTATATCCTCCCTGCTTTACCCCTGAGGTTTACACTTATTTACAATTACGTGCCACTATCTTATTTATATGATAGCGACAATACTCCTTTTTGTTTATTTTGGTCTGTTCGTAATCTCCCTATTTTTCTTCCGTTATGAAAGAATTATTCTTTTTTGTCGGATAGTTTATTTTATTTATTTATTTGTTCTTCTGCTTCGATTTTCTTATCAGCCTGATTTTGTGGGGCCCAAATCATAGGATAATTAAATAGTATCCATCATTTAAAACTTGTACTAAAGTTAAAATTAAATAAATAAATTGAGAAGAGGTTAGTAAATTTCTATTTACAACCACCTTATTTTAAAGATGTCATTTTTTCGAGCCTGAAAAGTAAAGAATATCATATTAGTTGGACGGATGGAGTATAAAACAAAGACCTTTTTTTCTCTGTGTGGGTAACTGTCTGTCCCTAGTACTAAAATTCAGTAGATAGAATATACATTTTACAATGCCACTGGCCAATTAATTATGTGGCAGGAGGAGTTTGGTTGGTACACTGTCAAGGTGGACCAGAATCTGAAGCTTTTGATGTATTGGGACCAGCCAAAACTTTTGTCCTTATTAATGAATGAACATGTGGCTGCCATATAGAGTGGTGAACCAATGAAAAATGGATTTTTTTTTGCTAGTGGTTTAACGCATTTCATATATCAGTGTTTCTTGGTTCCCACTACCAATATTTATCTGGTCTTTGCTTCTTTTTTTTTTGTATGTGGTGGTCTGGTCGTGGCTGAACATTTGATAAGACAACTCTGGATGATCAAGTTTTATTGTACCATGTTTTCTGAATAAAGTTGTTAGCTTGTATAGCTATGTTGGTCGGACCCTCCACGAATATTATTAAACCTATGTCGAATCTTCCAAAAACACATAGCTTTTGAAGGATATGAGCGACATTTTTGAAGATTCCTAGCAACATTGTTTTAAAGAAGCTTGATATAGATATATAAGGTCATGACTAGTAAGGTTAATTAGGCCCCCTCCCCCCCCCCCCCCCCCAGTCTGCAAAATTATTGCCTTTCTTTTTCCCTTTCCTCTTGATCAGTTGATCTTAAGAGTAGAATTCTTCTGCAAGATATGTGATTGATTTAGACATGAAAGTCTCTTTGACCTTCTTGGCAAAATTCTCTGTGGAGTAATGGAGTTTTAAAAATCAAAATTTTAATATGGGAAAAGCTGATCACAAATCACTGAAGCATAGCTTGTAATGCTTTATCACTTTCTAATGGACAAAACTAATGATTGCAAGATTTCTCTGACGCGACTGAGTTGATTCTAGCATTTAAGTACTTAGATTATTTGATATTGAGGACCATAGACATCACAAGATCATTGGTTCTCAGTCATAATTTTCTCATATGTTGTTGATTTGTATTTGGATGCAACTAGCTGTAAAATGAGATATTGGCACATTTGAGCAGTTTCCTTCGTATCTTGAATAGCAAGAGCTTAGGATGATAAATATCTTGCTAACTATGTAAATGCACTAACCAGAGATAAGGAATCCATGAGGTATACTAATTTCTTTCATCATTGTAGTGCTCTGCTGACCTATGACTAGCCAATACATTTTCTATAACAGATTAACTTCAATGTCTTTTCTTGACTGTGAGTTTTCCATGCTCAAGTTTGCCATACCTTTAACCATACTCTACGATATGCTAATTTGAGTCATCGACGAATAACTTCAATTGCAGGCCTGCAAAGCCAGGTATGAGGAGTTACGTAAGCGCTACTCTGGATGCACGTGAGTCAAGTTCTTCAATATCATGACCTTATTTGTTTATTAATGAGTTAGTTACCATGGAAGTTATGGCTTTTGACACATATATGAGTTTTATTTCTATCTTATGTACGGAATACACAGTTCACTGGGCTATTTTATCTTGCCTTTAGCTTTGGAATGAATTCATGGTTTCCATTTAGTTACTGTAAATTGAGTTTATAGGATGTCATCCTTGCCCTAACTAGTGTCTTACTTCTTTAACCTTCTTTTGGCCAGTGCTTGGTTTGAAGAGTTGCGGAAGCGACGAGTCGAAGAATTGAAGCGGGAATTGGTGAGATCTGAGAGCTCCATTGGGTTAGTAAATGTGTTGCTTCCTGTTTAAAGTTGATAAGCAAACACTAGCTAATAAATCATGTCATCAATGAATCTGATGTTTTGTCACTTTTTCATGCATCTGAGTGACATAAAAATCCTGTTTCATGTGCCAAGCGGTTAATACATGCTATCAGTACTGCTGCCTCAAGTCTCTGGTTTCCTTAGTTATCTGTTTCCTTTAAGTAACTCTGTGATTCCCATATTTTTTTTCGATGTTTATTGTCAGGTCTCTTGAGTCCAAAATTGAAAGGCTAAAGGCTGAGAGAGAGCGATCTGGTCAGATAGACCATGGTTTGAGTCACACTGAATCTCCTGCTCCTCTGACAAAATCAGAAGATATCGAGTCTTCTGTGAAGGAAGAAGCAAAGGATGGGTTATCTGCTGGCAGCTTCACTCTTGATATTAGAACAAATGGGTCCCCGGAGTCTCAGGTTCCCACCATACCCTCAGCTACAGAGACAGTTGTAAAGCTAGAACTTTCAGAGTCTTGGGGACGGGACAAAGCTCCAAGTACAAGCAAGGTTCCAGAGGCTGCCAATGGAAATGGAGGGGCTGTGAGGAAGAGAAGAGGTAAGAGGAAAAGAAAAGACACCGTTTGGGATGCCAAAGAAGGGAACATTGAGGACAGTGACAATGTATGTTCAACGAGTCACGCCTCCACTTCTCACTGTAAAGAAGTACTAACCAGTTGTGATCAGAGTATTAGACGTTCTGCTGTAAGCGATCATAGAGTAGGTTTATCTAGGTTTAGGAATGATGACTTGATGAGGATTTTCAATTCTATTACAAAACACGAAGCTGCTATGGTCTTCAGGCATCGTCTTGATAGTCAGAAGAGAGCAAGATACAAGAAAATGATAAGGCGTCATATGGATATCGAAACAGCAAGATCAAGATTAGCCAATTGGTCCATCAAAACACCAGGTGAACTCTTCAGAGATTTCCTTTTACTAGCCAACAATGCCATGGTATTTTACTCGAAGAGAACGAGAGAATACAAAGCAGCAATAGCCCTAAGAGACATTGTCACTAGAGCATATCGGGAACATTACAAAGGCTCTTACCACAAAGCTACATCATCCCTCCTTCCATTGCCAGTAATTGGTAATCCACCTGGGAAGCCACGAAGTGTTCGCCCTCGTCCTTCTAAAGACAAACTTCAAGCCAAATATGGCAACAATGTCTTTGCTGGGACACTAGGAAGACAGAATCATAAACCAGGTGATGTTGATTGTAAGGTACCATTGCAATCTGTCTTATCAGCTAAGAAGGGCTTCAAGAGGCCTGGAAAAATCAAGAGTGGATCGACTATCGAGATTGTCAATCCACAAACTAAAGTACAAGCTAAGGAATCCTTACAGCATAATATTAAGGTTAAAAAGGACCATCGAGTTAAGCCTGTAACCAGGAAGAGGACTCGGCAAAAGTGATTTGTTGATTCCATGATCCTTTGATTACTTCAGCTTCCCCTCTTTTTTGGTATAGAAATTCTCTGTGTATCATATTTCAAATTTGTGTTGCCATTTTGCACTTGGCGAAGATCTTGATAGAGGAGAAATACAGGTGTAATACAATACTAATTAAGTTGTCGATAATCAGTTTCAAATTTGTTTCCTATAAATGTGTAACGTGCCCAAAGTGATGTGATCTTCACATTTTAGGCCAAAATGGATGTGAACAGAACATCTACCAAAGCCTTTTGCAATTAAGATAATTTTACTTTGTCTTACGACAAGTCATCTTGGGTAATTGATTTGTTTAACAATTACTACGCTTCAGTCTTAAACTAATTTGTGAATTTCATTTTGCAAATTAAGAGCTTTCTTTAACCATTCTATGACTCATTTCCTGATCCGAAATTAGGAAGGCTTAATTTCCCAAGATGGAGAATTGTTCCTGGCCTATATTTTCATCGGGCCCTATTAAATTCTTGCTAAAAAGGTCTTGTAAAATAAGAAGCCCAATAATTGTGTCGTTATGGCTGTGAAGAGGAGCTGTCAATGGGTTCTTTTTTGCAGTTTTGTCCCTATTTTGGGTTGGTTTTTAATTTGTCCTCCTGGTAAAAAATAACTTTTTCGCCAAATATTAATTTATATTTTTGTATCATAATATCCGACAAATTATGACTTCAATTTCTAGACTCGGGTGTGTTGTGAACGTAAGCCCAGCTAGTGCGGGCGTAAATTTAAAAGAGACAACCCATGTGTTGTGCAATGTGTTTTGGAGTCCTTGTAGGCTTCCTTAAATTTATGTTTGGCAGCCTTCTTCTACAACACAAAAATCACCTAAATACTACTACTTCCATTAATTTGACCAGATTTTGTGGTTAGCCTAATCAAAAAACATGCCAACATCAACTAACACATAATTGATTAAATAATTGGTGATCGATAAAATAGATAAATAAATAAAGAACTAACCCAATAGGCAATAGACAAACTCCTTATGCTAATTGATTAACTAATTGGTGACAGAGAACAAGGAATAAGTTACATATTTTAAAGAAAGGTTCCATTGGTTAACTAGTTCCACATGTCAAGAATCAAGATCAATTTATAACAGTTTAGATCTTTAAAAAAAATTGATACAAGATTGTGACTCAAGAAGGGTTAGCGCGTAATGCTTACATTAAATTAATAAACGTGTGATATGTGTTTTTATATAAAGTTTTCTATTACTTATATATGCTTATTAAATCACTTAATCATATTAAGCTCATGTAGTTTGGCATAAATAATAATAACTTATTCGCGTTTACATCAAATCATACTAATTTATTTTGATTATGATTTATTAAAGTGAAAATGTGTATTAGTTAATTGAAACTAGTTAAGATAAAGTGGGGACCAGTTGAACAATGTAGAAATCAGACACCTAACAACAATTTGTTTTTCCACATGCACAATATTTTACTAAATATAATTATTCTACATAGGGTTAGTACGCCAATCTTTCCCTAATTCTAGGAGACTGCTGACAACACACTTTGCCTATTTTTTCCTTTGTTTTGTTTGGCCGCATCACATGGTTTAACAAAAAATTGGAAAAATTACACAATATTGATTATTCAATTATTGAGATTTTACTCCCTTTTTTTCAATTAATCTAATATTCAAAATTTACTAATTCAATTAATTCGAATTCAAGTTGAAAAGGTTATTTTTGTGATTCGAATTAGAACATCTTCGTGATTTAACTATTATTTTTTTGCTTAGATGATCAAACAATTTCTTAATAGTAATTGTTATAGAGGTGCCAACAACTTCATGAACAAAACATCATCAATTCACATTAATAAATATAAATAAATAAATAATTAGAGAAATAAACCGGCCCCACGACACCGTAGTTGGAGTCTGGAAAGAGAATATGGAACAAAGATAGATAATTAATTAGTATTAAATAAAAGCATCCCTTAGTTTAATTTTAAAAGGGAAACACTATGTCAGAGATCAACTTAACTTTAGATCTTCAATTGTTTTTTAATTAATTATTGAGAAAAAAATACTTGGATTATAATTATTGGGTGTCTAGTTGCTATTGGTCCAAATGTATTAAAATTATTGGAGATGAATTGATTTTATTTTCTTGACGACAAGGAGTTAATTCTCTCACTTCTTCCCATCATAATTTTTAAGAAAAATAATACTCTATTAAAATTGAGGCACATATCACGGAAATATTTTAAACAAACTAAAAAGATATAAACGTACCCTCCAAACCTAGGATTTTGTTATTAGCTGTAAAAATTTAAAAAAAGGATGTTCTTGACTTGATTAAATAATACTTATGAGTATGTGTGATCATTTAAAACTGTAGTTTTTAAGGTTGATTGTTATATTATTGGTTTTTTTTAATAGTGTTCAATATTTATTTTTGATTCTCATTAATTCAAATTCATTTCGAAAAAAGTCTCATTTTGGGATAATGCTTCCTAAGATGATTTTATTCTCAAAACTCAAAATCCAAAATCTCTTATGTATAATAAAAATATACCGTAAAACCTCTGTAGATGCATATGCTTGAGACCGAAAAAATATATTCATTTATTGAGATTATTAATTTATCGATAAATGCATAAAATATTTATTTATCAATAAATAAATATTTATTATTTTAGAGAGTATTTTGTAGTATGTGTCATAAGAAAGAAAAAAAATATTTGAATTAAGAATTTTAAAAGTTTAAATCTAGAAAACTAAAAATTATAGTTTTTGCATATTTATTATTTAAATCTAAGAAAACTAAACAAATGTAGTAAAGATTAATGTTTCTAATTGTATTCAAGTATATAGAATATGAAGAGATTTTATATTAACTATAAAAGAAAAAAGCTACATGTTTAAAAATCATAATTCAAGTATAATATCTTCTCAGCATTTGAAAGACGTACAAAAATTATCTTTACCAATAAAATAAGAAACGCAATATATGAGCATAAGAAGGAGAATCCAACTATTAGCCAAAAGATTTGCAAGCATGGTGAAATAAAAGTTTGATTTGACTATTAGTCAATCAACAATATCGCACACTCTTAAAACGTCGTCAGAGTATTTGTCAAATGAGATGAAAAATAGTTAAGGATAAGATTATTTTTGGTTTTGGTGGGAAGAAAAAACAATCAACTATAGAATCATATTTTAAAAAGAAATAGTTATTGATCTAGTATTGTTGACTAATTAAATATATATAAATTCTTGATGTATTCTAGTAATTATTACTTTATATTTTTTCTGGGCCTTTAATACTTTATTTTTAATTATCATCTAATATATTTAACGAGAATATTACTTTAATATAACTAACTCAAGTCGGAATCGAAGAAAAATATTCATTTAGCATGATTATTGCCATCGTAGTTCTTCCATGGTGTATTGTTCATCCATATAGGGACCCTTCGGAATGTGTTACCCTTTTTTTTGCCTCTTGTGTTTTGAAGTTAAACCGATCAAAATATAAAATAGCTGGTACTTATAAATTATCAGTTGACAACATTGTATAGGTAATAAATACTTCCTCTATTCCATATTAAGTGGATTTTTGAGAGATTTTTTATTATTCAAAATAATTGAATTGTTCAAAATTCATGATAGATATTTGAAACTTTTTTCATAATTGTCCTTTCATTTATTGAAGTTTTATATTTTTTAGAAGATAAAACACAGTACTTGCAAAGTTATATTTATGATTTTACAAAGGGATATGATTTTACAAAGGGCAGCAGTGAAAAATACTATTCAAATTATGTCCTTAAATATTTTTTTTAATATGTGTACATTGACTCACAAATTCACTTAATATGAAATGGAATGAATACTTGTTTTCGAACTGTAATGTAGTGGCAATTACGACATGAATGCATTTTGGCAATTTAATGAGAAACTTAGAGGGGAAAGAGAGGTGATTAGATTTACCATCAACGCATCTAATTTTCAATTAATTAGAATATGTGTTTTTGGTCCTTTATGTATGAAATATGTTACTTCCTCCATCCATCTTTACTTGTTCACTATACTAAAAATAGATGTCTAATAATACTTGTCCAATTTTCAAAATCAAAAGATAATTTTACTTAGTTCTTAATTTATCTTTATCATTAATTAGTAGTCATTAAGTCAAGAGATTGTATTTATTATATTCAAAGAGTGATGTGGTAAAATTACCCTTCTATTTATAGTTTTTTAAAAAATGTGCAAAGTCAATAGTGGATAAATATTGCTGGACGGAGGGAGCATATTTGAAATGTTTTAGAAGTATATTAGTTATTACCCTCAACCCGATGTGGAATTCCCAAGATCATACTTGCGGTATTACGAAAACACGTAAGGGCAAAGTCTAACACGAGCTTTAACATAATATATGAATAATTAAACAGTGGAACATATAATAATTATCAAATTTTGTTAATATTCATAAGTAAGGAAATCAAAAATGCACGTTTCAAGTAATTGAAGGTTAAACACGATTATTCAGGTACTACAAGAACTAAAATTAAAGTTTAACAATAATTGAAGGATCAATGTGTTATCATCCCACCCCTATCCCCACTCCCCCACTCCACCCCAAAAAAAAAAGTAGAAGAAGAAGAAGAAGATAACCTAACCCAAAATACCAAGGGTAGCATATTAGGTAGGTGGTTCAATTTTTTTTTAAAAAAACACAATGGTGTTAGGTCTAATAATTGCAAAGGAAAAGAATAAAACCAAATAAATCTTTGTTCCGACCAAAATCTCTTTTCACAAGACTCAAAAGCCTTGTTAATACACTTTTCTCATGTGCCCACCAACCCCCAAAACAATGAAAATAAACAAGAAAACAAATAATAGGGCCTATATAATAAGGAGAAAAAGAAGATAGATTGAAATAATATTCGATCTCACCAATAGTATTTGTCTCATATTAAATCTCAACAATTAAATTAATTACAATAAGCACTTGAATAGTTTGATACGATGAAAAATGTATTTACATAAAATGTTTTCTATGAATGAAATTATATAAAACATTGATCGTGTGAATTATTGAAAAATAAAGTATTTTCACTAACAAAGAACTAATAACTTTTCAGATGTAGTTATAAGCAAAAATCATTATTCTTTTAAAAATCCAAATTATTATCACCCATTAGTTCAATCAATATCAAAACATTATTATTAATTTTTAATACTGAAATAAAACATCAAAAAATACTATCTTCTATCTCTTTATAACCTTACACCATTGTGAATTATTACTATATGTAAAATGCTTATATATGGTATGAAGAAGCATAAAGTCCAAAATTGCATAATGAAAAGTCACAAGTATTGTACATGCACCCACACGCCTTCAAATTCAATTTCAATTCACATGATTTATGTAGTGTTTCAACTATATGCCATGTCATTTCACTATATAGCTACCTAGATTTTGCTAATCTACTCTTTTTTTTTAATTCTTTTTTCCTTGATTTCATATTTCACTTCTACACAAGTCATGCCATTTTCACTTAATGCAGGATTGTAAATTGTGAATTAATAATTCATTTTTAATTCGAGCTTATACTAATTAGTTAATTTAGAAAAAAAACGTGTGTAACACATTCAAGATCCAACCGCAACATATTATCTATATGAGTTAATAAGTGACTTTATTAGCAACACGAAAATTCAATCAGGTATTTACTAGTTAAGATAAAGGAGAAAATATTACTTATGTCACTATAATCTTACAAAATACAAATACATTATCAATTTCAGTGGCATACTTTTCACTATCTATTTTTATCAATTCATTAATCTTGAGCAGCAAGATTAGAAAAGGAAAACATTTTTTTTTTGCAATCATTTAAAGTTGAATGTCAAATATAAATTAGGTGCAGAAGTGAACTAATCCAAGACAATATAGTAGTTTTTTTTCTGGACCCCCAAAAAATAAAAAATCCAAATTGTTGAAATATTTCACAAAAATAAGGACCACGTGGCAATAACAAAGAAGCCAATTTTTTTTTTTCAACAGCATTGTCTACCTAACTACTCCTACGTCTGTCTGTATAGATAACTATATATGGAGGGACATAAAGATTCAATTAATACGGTAATTAATTCTGATTTTGCTATTCTCTCTCTCTATATATATAATTATGAAACTATTTTTAGAAAAAAATCAAACACCAAATAATTGTAACTAGTATTTATTTTTTCATTATTCTGAATGTATATAATTTGTTTTGATTTAAAAACAGTACTAATAAGTATAAGTTTAAACAAAATATTGTAGAAAATCCTAATACTTACATGATTTCGTTTTACACAGGAAATGGAAGAAGGATTACAAAGTCAAAAATCGAAACTTATCGACAATGTGAAAAATAAGATAAATAATCAATTGAACTACAAAAATTTTCTAATAGAGTCTAAGTGTGTACACGGTATTTCAAAAACGTTTGAATCAAAATATGACTTTCAAATTAAGTTCCGAAATAGTGAATGATGCCAAAGGACAAATGTTGAAAGGTATGGCAACATATTTGCCCCTATATATAATGCATTTAGAACAAATAGATAGCTGTATCAGGAGAAAAATGCATTTAAATGTATGATTTGGGAAATTAGGACGATATAATTTATGATTTTAAATTATTAAGTTCTATTTACTCTCCTTATAAGTAGCACACCTTATTGATTAGGGATGCCAAACACAATTAATAACTCCAAAAAAGGTTTCCATTTTGAGAAATGTTTCCTTAAATCTCTCACACACAACAAAAAGGTTTCACTTTGTGTATCGTAACTTGGTGAAATATTTTAGGAAAAAATATTTAATTACACTACTTTATTTATCATGTTTTTAATTACTCTCATTCATTTTTAAAAAATTCAAAAAAAAATTCTTTTCACCCGGATACATTAATTCAATAATTCGGATACATTAATTCTGATTCGTAAATTATCTCTACGTTCAATGTATCATGCTTTAAATATTACATGTTGATACATATAATCCTAATTAATGTATCCGGATTACTGAATTAATGTATTCGAATTATCATGTTTTTAAGGAATTTCTGTAAATTAAAAAAGAATATGAAAAATAGTAATTAGCCTTTTACATTATATAATTTATGTAAGTTATACAATATTTTACCATCAACTTGTTGCTTTGAGGTCATTCTCTTTTCTTCTTTTTTAAATTCACTTTCAAGCATAATAGCCACAACTTTTAGAGGATAAATTAAACCATCAACAATGTAAAATTCCACTCACTGGGATCAAGAATGATTAAAAAAGCATAATTAAATTATTATTTTTATGAGTTCCGCATAGTTATTAGTTATTTTTTTTGTTATCATTTATGAACTAATATTATTTAAACTAATTATTCGAAATTATCTGATATATCATACTAAATAAATGTCCCGAAAGCGCACTAATCAGCTGCCCTCATTGAACACACCGACACACAGTAGCGATTCATACAATTCTTTAAAAATATCTTGCTTAAAATACGATTTATTAGGTAGAAGTTGGCAAACAAAAACACATGTGTTTGGATATATAATTTTCACAAATGCACTTTTCAACCAAAAATATATTTCTTTTCCGAGTAAATCTTAACGGCAAGTTTGGTAAATTAATTGAACTTAATAAACTACCAACTTAAGGATGTTCATTAATCAGAGAAAATTATGTTACGAAACTTCGCAAAAAGTTGTTAAATAGCGTTCCGTAAATAAACTCTGGATAATATTTTTGTTTAATTAAGTTAATCGAAACTTCTAAACTAATTTTCTTAGGGATTGTCAAAGAAAAATAATCAATATATGAAGACAGAATATAATTAGCACTCGTCAATAACTCTCAAATATTTTTAAGTTTACCAATTTGTAAAAATATTAGGATTACATCCAAATCAGATCGATAAATAAATTATTTATAATGCTCATTTTAGGAGGACTGTTATTGTTAAGCATTTGTGTATTTCTTGCTATAAAATTTAAAATGAATATATATATTTTTACCTCCTCCTTTATAATTTGAATAAAAAAGATAAATATTTAAAAATTAGAAAAAGATTAAAACTAAAAACCAAATTTTGTAGAAAGATACAACACGTCAACACCAATTAACCTTATACTGAACAAGTAATTTCTATTAATAATAAAAATCTTTGCTCATGTCACATTTTGTTTCTCCGTAAATTATGTCATTGTATTGACTTGATATACATGTCATATATGGATGCGTTATATTTTTATACACATAATATAATTTTTCCAACAAAAGATATTTAACCGTCTATCCTTCATTACATATGGCTATGCCCCCGTGTATAAGAAAAACAAAATGAAATAGCAAATAGCAATATTATTTGTGTTATTGATCTTCGCGTAACAAAGACTATATTATAATTTGGGATTTAATAGTATGAAGAATTTTTATATTACGTTTACTAAATAACATATCTTATCTTTTAAGTTGCTAATATTTTTTTTTTTAATAAACAAATTTATAATTGTCTTTTAAATGTGGCAACGATATAAACCACTTATAAAGCATCTTTTACATAATTATTATTGTGCAGAAGTTAAAACTTTACGATTTGTGTATAATTGATCTGTATATCAAATGACTCCTAAGTCCTAACACAGAAGTGACACCACTCCCTTAAAACAAGGAAAGCAAAACCCACTCCTAGTTATAAAAACAACATTGTTTTTCTATAAAATAATATTACAATTCTATTTATTCTTAATTATCTATTATATTAAAACTAATTTTTTATTTTCATTTACTCACTTTAACATTTTTCTTTTTCATATTTTACCTTTTAATACTATATTAATACAAGTAAAAAAAGCATGAAAGAAAATGTAGTTCTTGAGATTTGAATGTGAAAGTTCAAAGTAAATTTTGAAACTTTTAAACTACTAATTCAATCTCTAATTTTGTTGTTAAAAAATTCAAAATTTATGTATATGCATTAAAAATAAAAAAAATATTTTATTTACAATATAAAAAAATTTCTAAAAAAAATTGAATAAATACCCTTGCCCTGCCCTAGATCGACCCTAAATATACATATATAGTACGTGCATATGTTAATTATTTCCGGGGACACCATCACCATACACACAAATCACTTTAACAAACATCACACCACAACAAATAGTTTATTATGTCTTTAATTTAATACTCCTAGTAGTACATCATCAATTTTTGTGTATTTTAACTAAAAAAAGATTAAAGTATTAACTGTTGAATTAAATAATAAAAGAAAAATGGAGGTGATTACAGGTGCATTATTATTAATTACAGTAGTAGTATAGTAGATTACAGAAAGGAAAGACCGCTCCTTAAACCGAGGTACTTTCCGACAATTTCGTCACTCGCAAAGACTCTTTCTTTCCTTTCTTCCCCAACTCTCCTTCTTTAACCCCACCCCCCCACGCTATCTATACTCACACTGTTCAATATCTATACTGTATCTATATGTTTACCTATACATTCATATAGATTTGTCCCCTTTTCTGTTCTGTTTTGCTGATAAAGACTTCAGCTTGTTCTTCAAGGTTCACTTTTTTTCCACTGTTCAAGATTCTGGAGCTGTTGGATGCTTTTTTGCTCCAAACCCTTGTTGGGTTTTTAGTTCTTGAGGTATGCTTTCAATCTTTCTTGGTTCTTGGTTCTTGGTGCTGCCATGGAGGTTGTTGTGTAATGACAATTAAACCCATGGTGGAGTTGGGTGTGAGTGTTCTTGAAAAAAGATCAAGTCTTTTTAGAGTTTAATTAATGGGGGTGGCGTGAGCTGATCGGATTCATTAGTTTTTCTAAGTTTTATTAATGCCGGTGTTTGCGTAATTAATTGTTAGTTACTTATGCATTAAATGGTTGTTTGTTGTAATCTTAAAAACTGACTACTTCAAGTAACGTCTTCTATTCATTTAATTTTCTCCCCTTGTCTTTGAATTTCTCCTAGTTTTTGGATCCTGTTTGAACACACTGGGTTTCCCTCATATCTAATTTGAATTTGTTATAGGATTTGTAAAATTTGTAAATATGAGCAGATGTTAGGAATTTCATCTGCCTGCCTGTGAGTATTTTATTTGGAATTTAAAAACTCTTTGAGTCACAAGTTTTCTTTTTCAAAGGAAGACTGAATACACACTCATTCATCTAGATTTACATGGTTCTTGGTTAACATAGATAAAATTAGAACCATATGAATTTGTTAGTTTAAAACATTGAATGTGGGTTGAACATTTTTTTGGGAGTCTTGATGCCGTGTGAGTTACAATTGTTGTTCCGAGAAAAATTCTGGCATACATGAAAATCAAACAAGGTGACAACTACTAGTGGAATTTGTCAACTTTGTCAAACGCTTGTGTGTCCCTTTATTGTCTTATTCTATGTCACTACATACAAATTAGACATCTTATCAATTGACAAAACGACCTCTTCCATTTTTTTCGGTCGGTTTGTCATTTGTGGGGTGGAGGTGGAAGGTGGAGGGAGGGAGTGAATGAGTTGTCTTGTAATAGCTGGCTGGAACTTGCAACTACTTTCCTTCTGTTGATAAGGGTGGTCTACAACCAATTGCGCACACCTCAGCTATATCACTTGCTATCTTTGTTTAGCCGACGGAAAGAAGTCACGTAACGTTTTTTATCCTTGCCAGTACACCATAGTTTTAGTCCAGTTCATTCACCTAACTACTAGTCTCCCAAAGTTTTGACACACTTCATTACCCCTAGGACACATCTAGGCAACCAGTAGCGACCCTGAATGCAAAATGACCTGTCATTTCACAGCATATATTGTGGCATGGCTGTGTACTTGTTTGGGTAACTCATCATTTTGTGACCTAATCAGATTATAGAATATTGGTCCCTAGAGCCTTTTTGGTTTCTGTCCATAAAAGGTGTCCAACAAAAAAAATTGTTTACTGGTATTTATGTGTGGTGATAACCTGTTTAATGGGCTGAGTGAAGAGAGTCACTAGGCAATCTTATGCCCATTTAAGTTTCATCCCATTGTGGTCACACGAGTAGCTAGCACAATATTCTTTTCCTTGTATGCGTTGTTTGCTAGATTCGGAATTCCGTTGGAGATCCTATACTAGAAATAATGTTTATCAGTTAATGAATTGCGGAAAAGAGATAAATGTGTAACGTCTTTAAAATCTATTTTGCTTTATTCTCTGTTAAGACTAGTCGTTGATATGTGTGCATTTGTTGCAGTGTTCAATGAGAACTTTTTCTGTTTCATATTCGCCTGCAACAGGCATTTAAATTATGGCTGTGTTTCTGCTGAAGAAAAGGAGTGTGCTCCTT
Source organism: Solanum dulcamara (assembly GCF_947179165.1). Classification (NCBI taxonomy): domain Eukaryota; kingdom Viridiplantae; phylum Streptophyta; class Magnoliopsida; order Solanales; family Solanaceae; genus Solanum; species Solanum dulcamara. The sequence continues at coordinate 48,533,089 of NC_077247.1, forward strand.
GATGGGGTATGTTAGTGCATTCTGGTTAGGAATTACTAATGACCTGATTATCTAGCTGACAATGCATGGATTTATTAAACATTAACTTGTGAAATGGAATTGCAGGGAACATGTGGAGTAAAGATGAGACAGCTACCATTTATGTGGATCATCTGTATAGTTATGTTGTTTATTGTATATAGGACCACCAATTATCAGTATCAACAGACAGAGGTATGATTGCATTGTACTTCCATTTATTTGCTATCATCTGCTACTTCTAATTTTGGCATTTAGACGGTTGAATGTGAAAGGATAAGAGAGAACTTTCCTTTTATCAAACCGAGAGAGGCTGGATGATATATTTTGTGGCATATAAGTTTATATATTGACTTTCTAATTCTGCTTTACCTGAGTAACCTGATACGATGTTGCTAATAAACATTTTCCTTTCCTTGTTTACCTTTTCAGATAGAGTCAAGGTTGGATCCATTTTATTCTTCAAAGGTAGTTATGTTCCTTGTTTTCTCTCAAAATATTTCTAGCTTTTTTGTACCTCACACAGCACAAGGTAGTACCAACCGGATTAATTTATTGAAATCCAAGAAGTTCTATAATTCATCATTGATATTTCTTGTTATCTAAAGAAAGATGTGCATAACATAAATAAGCAACGGAGTACTATAAGTGGTGGAGTAGCCTATGCTTAAATTCAGCACCTAAATTTTTTTCTGTATTTTGAGTGAACTAATTTACCCCTAAAAAATCTGTATACCAATGGTGATGCTTTTTATTCTTTCAACCAGGACTCTAGTATGGATATGAGAAGTTTGAACAGTTTACCGCGTGGTATTATCCAAGCAAGATCAGATCTGGAGTTAAAGCCTCTGTGGTCAACAACTAGTTCAAAGTCAAAGGCGAAGGTCTTACTCTCTACTCCTTAACTCTGAAAAAATAGAGTGACCTCCTTTGGATACTGATATCTAATTAGTTACCACACTTTACCTAGATCATAATCAGACCATTTCTTCCCTTCGCTGGGTTGTCTATCACTCTGTCATGCATCTAATTTGTGGCAATGTTGTGTCTTCATTTTCAGGCTAGCAATTCTAGCTCTCATAACTTGTTGGCAGTTCCAGTTGGCATTAAACAGAAGAGCAATGTTGATGCTCTTGTCCAAAAGGTATAACGTCTAATTTATGTTTGTTGTGGCCAGCACTTATGTTTTAGTACTTTCTGATTTTACTACCTTATATATACCTGTGGCCTAATCTTGTGATATTCAGTTTCTTTCAGCAAATTTTACTGTCATTCTATTCCACTATGATGGTAATGTTGATGGGTGGGAAGATCTCCAATGGAGTAAAGATGCCATTCATATTGTTGCTCACAATCAGACAAAATGGTAAGAAACACGCTCTATAGGGAATTAAATTGACACGGGCAGGTTTAAGGACAATAAAGGGAAAAATTTAACCACCTTGACTTGCAATATTTCCGTGATTTAGAAGTGCTGCTCAACTGACCTGCAGTGTGATTTCAGTGAAACCAGAGTAATCCTTAGGCCTCAAGTTGCTTGAAATTAATCTGTGCTGTTCATTAATTTTAAAGGTTAATCGTCTACTGATCCAATACACAGTTGCTAGAAATTAGTCTGCTTCATAATAACCATCCAGGATATCCTGCAATCCTTTGCTGAACAAATGATGACATCTTGTTCTTCATGAATCTTTTGACTTAATGAACTCCTAATATATCTCAAGTTGGTCTCATCTTTTGGCTGAATGCGAAGTGTTACCCTGCAACCCTTTGCTGAACAAATGATGAAATCTTGTTCTTCATGAATCTTTGATTTAATGAACTCCTAATATATCCTAATTCCTAAGTTGGTCGCGTCTTTTGGCTGGATGCGAAGTGTTATTCAACTTCTTTAAAGTCGTAGTATGCTTCTTATGCAGCTTTCTTCCTTGTGGATCTCTGCAACTAGCTTGTATGGTTTATGGTAAATAATATCTCACCATTGTTGTGAATTAATCTGATGCAGGTGGTTTGCAAAGAGATTTTTACATCCTGCAGTTGTTTCAATCTATGATTACATTTTCCTTTGGGATGAAGATTTGGGTGTAAAGAATTTCCATCCTGGAAGGTAGGATGATTGCACGGGTTTGACGTTGGCTTTTTGTTTATCTTATCTATTTTTAGTCCACCAATAGATACATTTGATACTAGTCGTTCACTCCTGGTGAGTATTGTGAATAATATTTCTATGAACTCGTTCTGTAGAAATAAAACAGATCTAATAATTTGATATCAATCCTGGTGGATTATTGTGAAGAATGATTCTATCAACTCCTTTCTTAGAAATAGGCACATGTAATCATTTTAAATATAAATCAGTATGAGTTTGTTTCTATGACCCCGGATATTTTCCCCCTCCTATTTTATTTCAAGCATTTGGTGTCAAAGTGATGACATGTTTCCTTGGAATTCCGAGCTTTGAGGAGATAAACTATTATCCATTGCTTCATTTAGTATCTACAGTTTATTGTTTTTACATTATCAAGTTAATGTATGATTTCTATTGCTTACTCTGTTAACCATGCTTCCTTTTTTGTGGGACTTCATGCCTTAGAAGAATGGGTTGTTAATTATCATAAAAGCAATAATTCTTACTTGCCTCTTTGCTAATTGTAATTTTCTTTCAATTGCATCCTTCTGTTATTCAGGTACCTTGAAATTGTAAAATCTGAAGGACTAGAAATTTCTCAGCCAGCTTTAGACCCGAATTCAACTGGTATCCACCACAGAATCACAATACGAAGCAGAACAAATAGGTTCCACAGGTAAGTCTTCCCGGTGGTCCAACCGTCCAATTTCAACCTTCTAGTCCACCTCCTTTGGGTGAATACTGATGCACAATTCCTTTTTGCAGAAGGGTCTACGATATTAGAGGTAGTACAAAGTGTTCTGATGAAAGCGAAGGTCCCCCATGCAGCGGGTAAGTGTAACACAATTTATTGGATCAGACTGTTATTAGCCTTTGGGCATTGGTTGATCAGGATAAGCTTTTGCATCAGTTCTTGATGTTCAAATTGACCAGTTGTTGGCAAGTTTTGTATACTCTCTCTTCCTACAATTTTGTTCTAGAAAAAAGATTTTGACTTCTCAAGTGTCTTGAGTTAGATGAAAGTTCTTCCAGATTTTCTTTATCATGCATTAGCAGAATGGGTTGATTCACTCTCCTTTTACAGATTTGTGGAGGGAATGGCACCGGTCTTTTCAAGATCTGCGTGGCTTTGTGCTTGGCATCTTATACAGGTAGAATTTGGTTTCTCTTTTAGCTGAGATAGGACACGTTTCATGCCTTTATTAGAGCAACCTACATACACTTGATGATAACATAATCAGGAATATAATTGTAAATTTTGATGAGGGTGTTGAATTTTGATATTTCGATTTTTAGATTCGAAAGAGGCAGGCAAGAGTATTTTAGAAGTGTGAGTGCCCGAATTCGTCGCTTTGTTTAGTTGTTCATCCCAATGAGTGATACGTTTAGAAGAATTCTGGCAACTTAAAATTAAGAATTCAACTATGTGCACCTGTGCTCTATGTTACATTCTTCCTATTGGGGTAGGGATCAGTGTTCTCTAATAGATCATGACTATGTCTGGTTTGTGTGGGAACTTTAACTGTTTTGTATAAATTGTTGCATTTGCTCATCTTATGGTCATGTTTTCATTTTGGGTTGAAATGCTCGTATACTGTTAATGTGCTTTAAGTTAAATTTGCAAAGCTCAGCGAGGTGCTTGGATTACTTTTCACTTGCACTTTTGTCATGTCATGTGGACGCACTATCCGCTTTCATTTTCCACTCTCGTACTGATTCATCCTATTTAGATGATCTTCTAATGGTTGCTCTTTCCTGTCAGAACGATCTTGTTCACGGGTGGGGAATGGACATGAAACTTGGTTATTGTGCACAGGTTAGTTTACTTCTTTGTGGCTGCGAAATTTTTGTTTACTTTCTTTTCGACTTATTAATTTACAAGAAGGACTTCTCATCCGTTCCTGCGAATGCTTTTATACACGTTTCATAGTAGACTATTTTTCATGCCTGTCTTCTCCTGAGTGTACAATAGAAGTTCTGGAATTTAAATTGCTATACATTTCTCTTTTCTTTTTAAAACTGTATGTTCTGATACAGCCCTAAACCTGTTTGAATTTTATTATTGTAGGGAGATCGATCCAAAAAGGTGGGAGTAGTTGATAGTGAATACATAGTGCACCAGAGCATCCAAACTTTGGGTGGACAATCCTTGAAAAAGGTAATTTTCTGTATCAATTATCCAAGGCGTAAGGCTCATTTTTGGGGTTCTCATTAGTCATCTCAAAAGTATGTCGGACACGGTGTACTTGCAGTCTACATATAGAGGCTATGGTATAATTGTGCTGTTTCCTTTTATGTACCTCCATTGACCATGCTTTTGTCTATATGCAGGACTCAAATCCTGAAGAGTCTGTGAAGGTATATGCAATTCAACTTTGTGCTTTGACAGTTAGGTTTTTCCAATAGATAGCTTCTGCTGCTGATGTCTTTACTGACTCTTGTCCTTGATTTTCATTTTCTTTTCCTTAACCTACAGAGACACGTTGTTGACGTGCGATCTGAGGTGAGAGTCTTGCTTATACTACATCCTATTTTATTGGCTTAATACATAAACGTGTATAAAATTGAACACGTAGACACATGTGCCCTAAGTGGCAATTCACGAGATACACTCTTGTGTGTGTACATGTTCAAGTTTAAGTGTCTACTTGTGCTCACCAAAGTTGTGGAGGGTATATACGCCAACGTGTATATATTATGCCTATTTTATTTCATTCAACTTTCTTCTTTCATGTTGTGTGCATTACTATCTGCCCTTCCATTTAGCTTATTTCCAGTTGCTTTCCTATTTTGCAGATTCGGAGACAATCAACATACGAGCTGCAAATATTCAAGGATCGATGGGAACGAGCTGTGAAGCAAGACAAGAACTGGGCTGATCCGTTTAAAGCCAGCCAGAGACGTAGACAGCTGTATAAACAAATGCGAAAATCAAAGGTTAAGAAGCTCAGATAAGGTTTCTCAAATTCAATCAATGGGGGGAAAAAAAAGGTTCATAGGTCCATACTCCATACCTTGTAATTTGTTCTTCTTTTTAGTTTCCGTGAATCTCATCATTACTTCATTACTTAGATAGGTTTAGTTTCTCCTAATTTTTATGCCGAGTGTATTTATTTATTTTCTCCATCTTTCATCACTTGTCTTTCATGTACATCATTTTTATTTTTGTAACTAGCCTTGATTTTAAGTTCCTTTTTCTTCTGGTCTGTGGAATATTCTTTTGAGTACATTGGAGAAGACCAAAAAAATAAGATCTAGCACCATCTTAAATTGAATGGAATTTTGATCAATAATGTTTCAATTTGGTGTTCCCACGTTATAATTAATCATTATTACTAATTTCATTTTATTTTCAAAAAAGGTCTATAAACTAAATAATTAAAACTTAGGATCTAAATACTCAATTAAGTTCTTTATGTTGAATTTAATTAAATAAAGGAAAAATGACATAACTAAACAAACATCCTTAGTATATTTATTAAATCACAGTTGCACACTGCATAATTTTTTAGCGATTGCATAAATCTTCTTTCGCTCGCCTCTATCAGTAGAAGTATTGAAGAATCAACTCTCTTCCTTTTTCTTTTTCTTCTTCTTTCAGATACATGTATCTACATATAGATATATTAGATACATCATAAAATGCACTATCTGAATTTTGCCTCTGGATACTCTAGATACATCACAAATACTAAATACATCAGATATTTAATATCGGCTATATTGAATCGTAGAAATTGATACAAGCTTATGGATATATAATCATATACATGCTTTCAAAATTGATACTAGATACACATATACACTTATAGAAATCAATACTGAAATTATGCATCGTATACAGTATATTCAGACCAAAACTCGGACAAAATATGAAATATTCAAAACTATCTCCCCGTTGAGTAATAAGCACCTATACTAGTTTGTTTTATGAAATTTGCTCTAAATTAAACTGGCCCAAAACGGCCCAACTAAATCCAAGAAAATAACCCGGCCCACTATCTCCCTTCGTCCTCATATCACTCTAGCACCTTTAATTCTCTTCCTAGGGTTTAACATAAACCCTTTTTCTCTCTCTCTCTCTCTCTCCGCTGCGTAAAACTATGAGTTTAATTGCCGGCTCATACGAGAGATTCATTTGGGGATTCAAGTTGAGATCCTCCAAAAAGGATCAAAATTACGAACTAACCCCTCTCTTTTCCTTCCCTTCACACCTTTCACCAATTAAATGCACCGCCGTCGCCGGTTCTGCCGCAGTATCCGGCGGCGCCGATGACACTATCAAAATCTATGACCTTTCTACTTGCTCAGAAATTGGGTCACTTCACCACTCCGCCACCGTTACTTCACTCTCCTTTTTTACCCCTTCTTCATTCTCCTTCCCTCGTAACCTTATTGCCGCTGCTGAAGATGGTTCGGTTTCCATATATGATGCTGATCCGTTTGTTCATCTCAAAACCGTGAAAGTGCATCGTAAAGGAGTGAATTCTATATGTATTCATCCGTCAGGGAGGTTGGCCTTGACTGTTGGAAGAGATGAATGTATGGCCATGGTTAATTTGGTTAGGGGAAGGAGAAGTTTTTACTGTAGGTTGGGAAAAGAAGCTTCTTTGGTGAATTTTAGTGATAGTGGTGAAAAGTTTTTTATGGTTATGGATGATAAAATCTCTGTACATGAATCTGAAGATGCAAAAACTGTTCTAGAGATTGATAGTAAGAAGAGGGTGCTTTGTGCCACTCCTGGGATGGTGAGTTTTCTGGACTACTACTAGATTGAACTATGCTCAATTTTTGTACTGTTTATTTGGTGGGCTATATTTTGATCACCTATTTGCTATATTCATAATCACTTTCTAGAAGTGGGTTTTACAGAACCATTTCCAAAATTAGTCACTATGGCATCCAACATGATCTTCTCATTGTTTTTTCCTGTCACTTAAATGTTAGGTTAGCATAATGGTGAGATTCAACTAGTAGCGAGTAGAATAGCCATCTGTTCCTCTGTTACTGCATTTTGATTGCACCTTAGTTGATTTTTCTGTCTAATGGGAGCATGTTGCTGGGGATATAAACTTTTATATCTGCTTAACCTAAATAACCAGCAGAGAAGCTTACCTAGCTAATTAAAGTCCTCAACTGATGTTTTCAGAATGCAGTTTGCCTATATCTGTTTCTAGCAAGTCCCGTCTCTTAGTGTTCTCGTTTGCACAGTTATAAAGCACACTTTCAATCTGTTCATTAAGTTTCCAGGTGACATATATGGGATAACTGACACCGGATTCATTAACACCAGACCACACCTTGGGTGCTTTCGATCCCATCCTTTTACCTGCATGTTGTACATTCTTTTACTTGTCTATCATCTTGCCCTTGGTATCTCTACCACTCCACTTTCAAAGCACCAGGAAAATATTCAGGTTTATATACATAATGAAAAGTTTAGTTGGAGGCTCCATTTTTTATTTTCCAATTCTTTGATTTACTTCTTGAATCTGAAAGGAATATTTTACAGCATGGTATTTTGTTTACTGGGGGAGAGGACCGGAGTATTAAAGCTTGGGACATTACTAGTGGAAAAATTGCATTTAGCATTGAAGATGCACATTCCACCCGTGTGAAAGGCATTGTTGTGCTACACAAAAGCAATGATGGTGATGCTGAAGATCATCAACACATAGTAGCATCTGCATCATCAGATGGTGTCATACGTGTTTGGGATGTTCGCATGACTAGCAAAGATAAGCCAAATCCTCTGGCTGAGGCCAATACAAAATCCAGGCTGACTTGTCTTGCTGGATCATCCATCAAATGTGAGTTGTCCTTTTCTATTTGAATTTTCCCCTCTTAATGTTTGCCAAATTTTAAATGATTCAGATAGTCACTACCTTGACGGGTAACTTTATGATCGGTTTAACTTTTGTTCAAGTGTCTAGTTGGAACTTTGTGGAGTAGAAGAGTCCAATTGACAATTCGAGCCAAGTGTAAGGGTCTCCCAAGTCATCCCAAAAAAAGGGACTAGAGTTTGGATCCCTTTCAATTAAATCACCTCCATGTCGGCAAAGTAAAATTGCAAGGCTGCAGTCCTCGTTCCTAAAACGACATCAGTTTTCTCGTATCCCCATTTCGACAATCTGCTGTCAGTTTTTGGAACTATAATTGCAGCCTTAAGATTTTACTTTTGACGGCGTGGCATGATCTGAAGGTAGTATGGGACAATATTGGAGGTGATTGGGGATCCACATCTATACATCTATACATCATTTTTTTGGGAGGGAACGTGCTTATTGATGGATGATAAGGAACATGAGGTTTCTTTTCTTTCTTTCTAGTAGCTGTTAGGAGAGGAGATTCTGTGAACTCTTGGTAGTTTTGTGAACGCTTAATACTTATTTTATGGGAGCGAAATGTGCTTTTCATTTCATGTTTTGATGCCAAAAGTAAAGCCCATCCCCTCCAATTACGTATTTTAGGCCCCTTATCTGCATACTGTTCTGTGGTGCCAAATCATTTTATTAAGGGCAAAATGAGAATTTTAAAGCTAAATATTTATAAATCTAAAAATGTGACATTCTTTTTAGGACAAGCTGAAAAGGAGAGTCTCTCACATAAATTGAGACAGGAATATATGAACTACAAAAAAAATTGTCAATCATTTCTCTTGGTTGATTAGTTTAAAATATAATATAATCTTTTCATTGGCATTTTTTAAAACTATTAGTGCTCCATGTGAAAGAAGAGGGATGACTTTGAGTCAAATGCCAAAGATATAGGACTAATTTGGGCCTTTTCTCGATAAGTGCCCTTGAGAAATAGTTCACAGGAGCTAACCTGCATATTATCTATTTGGCTTTACAATTGTTCAGTTGTAAGCATAGGCGGGACAGCTATAATTTGCATGAAATTTACTAGCTAAAGGATGAAACACTTCACTGATTTTGTTGTCATTGTCATCTTTCAGCTATGAAAAGACCACAGGTTGGAAATACTACTACAAATGGGCATCAGCTCGATGCAGGTGAAGAATCCTAGTGCTGTAATTTGCTAATGACAATCACATAGTTTATCTGCCATATGTTTCCTTTAAATCTGCCCCAACCCCCTGGAAGTTGTTGAAGCATACCAATTTTGTTAGTTATAGGTGGGATCACTCAATGAATCGTTCTTGACTTTTTGGCTGAGATTAAGGTGGATTAGTCGATTTATTTTATGGTTCTTTCAGCGCATGTATGAATTTAACGAGCATGATCAGGAGTTCTCTTCTTGTATCTATATTTTGGTTCCACACGAATGGGACTTCAATTTTAGCATTTTTCTATGTATGTGAATGTGGAATTTGCGCTCTTGTTTAGCTCATATCTATATTTCCTACTAATTTGTAGTATTCCCCTTTCTACTACCTAGTAATAGTTATATTCCTGTTTCTTACAAGTTACAAGAATCACAACAAATCTTACACTTGGTAAAGTCTTGTTTGGATGGTTGGTAAAGACAATATTTTAAGTGTTATTTTGATTTTATTATATTGTATTATGTAAGAATCAAAAGGAACGTTTGTTTCATGTACTTCTCGTGTGAGACTTTTTCCTTTTTAGTTTGTCCTTAAAAAAGTCACATTTTCAGATTTATAAATATTTAGCTTTAAAAGGAACAGAGGGATAATTAATAGAGTTTTTTCACTTTGAATCTTCTTTTGTTGGATGATGACATCAGCCACTTATCACCAGAAACTTCAATAGATACAGATAATTTCTTTCTCATTTATGTAAACAAAAAGTGGTGGACAGATATATATGTTGGCAGGAGATAGTTACCAAGCTGATAGCTATATGAAATTAATTAAGATTTACTTAAGACGGTAGGAACATCACAAAGGAAATTAATCGAGATAGGTGTAAAATGATAGGAACATCACAATTTTTTTCTTCTCATTTATTTGAACAAACATTGTCGGACAAATATATTGGTACATGTGTTGGTAGGAGATAGTCGCCTAGCTGATGTTGTGTGGAATTAATTGAGGTATGCGTAAGATAGTAGGAATATCACGATTTCTTTCTTCTCATTTATCTAAACAAACATTGTTGGACAAATACATTGGTATCTATGTTGAAAGGTGAGAATCGCCTGGCCGATATAATGCGAAATTAATCGAGGTGCGTGGCAAAATGGTATCCACATCAAAACTCAATTGGGGATTTAGACCTCCAAATTATAAATATTCAATATATAGACCCCATTTAGGATTAGTTTTAATTAACTCAACTCTGTACCAGTTCATAATGTGATTTTTAATTTATTTTCTGTGCTGATACTCTTGATATGTTAAAAAAATAAACTTACATATACTTCAATAGGTGTGTTTCTTTCTTTCGAATTTCAATGTCTTGAAAGTTTTCTTTTTCTTTTTTTACTATCTTTCGAGTCAGAGAATACTGGTAAATGGGAAAAAGTTGGTCCATTTGATTAAAAAGAAAACATTAAACAATTTTGTTTATTCGAAAACGAGTTGAATTACTTTTTAACTATGATTTTTCAAGATTAATTTAGTTTCTTCTAAATATATTTATATTTATTTATAAGAACTTTGTATCCAGCTTCCACTAAAAACTGTTAGCAAAACCATTGCTCGATTTACCTCGAAACTTGGAAGTGTTAATTCTCATACCTCAAATATTACTATGCTTTATTTGAGTATAAGCAATTAAGTTTTATTTTATTTTATCGTGGACGAAACTGACATTTGACAATATATGTGATTGCTTTAACTGTCTTCTTTTGACTAAAGAAACAAATTAAACAAATTACTCAATCGAAAATGACAACATATGGGTAATTTTTTTTTTGGCAATATCCCTATTACTGGAAACCTACATAAATAAAGATTGAAAAAAGAAAAAAAGGAAATTCTATATCTATTTCATTAAGAAAGAGAAGAAATTTCACAAGTGAAGAAGCACTAATCCTATACCTATACGATTACTATTCTTATTAATATTGATAAATGAGGAGTAAGAACGTAGGGATTTTATTTTATTTTACTTATTATTGAATTTGAATTAATGACTCTCACGATATGAAAATGATATTTTAACTTCTTAATAAAGTAGAACAAATTATCCTATAAGAAAGATCTATTCCTATATTTTGCGATGAAACTATTAGTTTAACAAGAAACCAAAATCTAAAAAAGTTTATATTATAGTAAAAAAGAAATACTGAGAATGTAAAATTTTATGTTGAGAACATGTTGTTTAGAAGCTCAGTCCTTATACTAGTGGAAACTCGAATTGGCAAAAAATAGTTGAAAAAAGAGAGTTATTGTGACATAATAACAGTCTATACTTGAACAAGAAATACAAGAATCTTGTCTTATTTTAGTTTTATATTTCTCTCCTTTTCACCCTTCTTGTTCATAAATTTTAAGTTAACATGTGAATAATTTTAACACCAACAACATTGTTTGATATTTTCGGATGAAGGTATAATGTATGGACTTTGATTTCATTTGGTTCTTGGTATATAAATATGATAGAGATGACTTTTAACGTATTTTAAAAGCAATTAATTTGATTCTAAGTAATACAAATAAAGAGGTTGATATATTTGTTATAAAAAATGAAAGTCCTCGACATTTGTACTAAACGTGAGCTAGCAAATTATAAAATAACAAATTTTTTGGTATTGTTCAATTCTATTTTAAAATTCACGTTAAAATTCTCAATTCTAATTTAAAAGAACCATGCAAAACTTTTAAAATTAGAATAAGACTCGAAGATAATGAACCTATTAAGTATAAAGAAAGACTTCAATATCTTGATCACCTTTTAAAATACATTAAACACTAGTTAAGGACCAAATGAAACTATACGTTAAGGATCAATTTGATCATTTCTCATAAGTTACTTATCCTTTTTTTTTCTCTAGTAATCAGTACTACAATTTTTCTGTAAACAAATAGATGTAATTAATTAAATATTAAGAACTTTGGTGAATACAAAGATTAAAACCTTATTTAATTTTATGCTGGTACTAATTAATTAAATATTAAAAACTGACCAAAACCACCCAATTTTATCTTTTCTTCTCTTGCCTTTGTAGTGGAATTTTCTCTTCCCTTTCTTCTTGTTTTCCTCGTTAATATTAGAATAGTTCTTCATTTTTTTCAAGACTCTTACCTTTTTTCCTTCTTTGCTAAGCTTTTTCACCTATTTTGCTATTCAGATCTCATCTTTCATACTTTGCTTTCCCCCTGTAAATTTCTTGTTTTGAAGTAAAATTCAGAGACTTGCAAAGTTTTCTTGAAATGGCCGGCCGTTATGATCATAACCCTTTCGATGAAGAAGAAGTTAACCCTTTTGCTGTAAGTTCTTTCTTCTTCTTTTTTTCGTTTTGTTTTGTGGTTTAATTCTGAAAGTTGCTCTTTTTCCGTTATGGGGTTTTCCTATTTTGCTGCTATGCAAGTGGAATGTTCATTATTCTTCACTTGATCAAGTTTTGACTGATCGCTAAGTGATTCTACTGGTCTGTTTGTGTGTGTTATGTGGTTTAATTATCAAGATGTGTTTGATTTGCTTTCTGGGTTTTTTGTTTCTTTGCTGGTTTGCAATTCAATTTTTCAATTTGCTGTACGTTGTTCAAGTTTTGGGTGATAGGTATGTATTGGTTGTTATTGTGAAAGTGTAGCTGGAGCTTATTAATCCAAAAGAAATTGTTGCTGGTGCTGGATTGATTGAATTGGAACCATCTTAAGTTGTGTGATTGATTTTTGTGTAGGTTGACGTTTTCTTTGGGAAATATTGAATTATATGATTATGGATTGTTATATACTTAGCAAAAGTTGGAATTGTTGTTTAGATTTGGTATTCTGAGATATGAGGGAAAGCTCTTTCCTTTCATCGAGTCAAACTCTTTATCTGTAATGTGGCTTTAATGGTGTCTGAACAGTGTAAGAGTTGGTGTCTAAAGGACAGTGGTTCCTCGTTTTCATTTCAAATGTGTTCCATCATGCAATTGGTAATAATGTTTCCGGTGGCGGTGGGTAAGGAAGGATCATATGTGGATCCGTTCCTTGGCTCAACTTTGTCGGATATGTGCAATATAATATAAATGATTGGCATAAAGGTTATTGTAGTAAAAGTGATAAGTTTAATTTCTTTTGGCTTTAATACTTGTAATGCTGGAGGCATTTTGGAGGAACAGTTTCCATCATATTTGAATATTAGAACACTCTAATCCATGATGTGTTTCGAACATAGGATTTTCTGTCCATAGTTATGTAAGTATAGTGAATGATGTCACACAGCCATGTTAGATAACACATCACAAAAGTTAAGATATTTTTGTACTGTTCTCCTCCTGTGCACGAACATAAATTATGACATCTATGTGTGCAAGTGTTGGATAATGTAATAATATAACTTTTCTTTTTTTGTATAACGGTCTTAAATATCTTCTGAAATTTGCTGCAGGATGGTGGAGGCAGAGGGAAATCTTCAGGGCAATCAAAATTTAGTGGAGGTGCATTTTATACCACAGTAAGTTGGATATACTTTTCTCTATCCTATCTGGCTATCTCAGTCTGTTTACATCAGGGTTAGGAAACCAGTTTTCCTTATTTTGGTAAAGAGATCAATATTTCTACCTTTACGAATTGCAGTTGTATCTGAATTAGGCATTTGCTTATGCTTAGTCGCTTTATTTTCTGTAACCTCCCTCTTTGGGATCCCTTTTTTTATCGGTGTGGGGTGGGGTGGGGTGGGTGGGGGAAGTAGAAAGGAAGAAAGAAGGGATAAAAAGTTGGATTTGTTTCTTCTGTTGAATGTTTGAAGTTGTTATGTGGATAATATCTTTTGCCATTTCCTCTTGATGTACTATCTTAATCTTTTTTCTTTTATCAATTTTGCAGTCTGGGAGTGTGCCTCCAGCAACAAACTCCAGACTTTCACCCCTTCCGCCAGAACCAGCTGATTTCTATGATCGCAATGCGTCAATTGATATTCCTCTTGATAGTGCTTCGGTAGTTGGAACTTTCTGAATCTTTGTGATGATTTGTCATCTTTATCTTATTTGACATCAATATCTATGATGGTTTCTTAATTGAAGTTACTTTAAATTACAGGACCTGAAAAAGAAAGAAAAAGAATTACAGTCTAAGGAGAATGAATTGCGGCGGAGGGAACAGGTATGGATTAATGAAAATTTGAACTAGTATTTAATAGTCACACCCTTTTCTTGATGATGTATGTTCTTGCTTTGTATATTTCCACTATAAGATGGCTAGATTGTTAGTTTCCCTCAGCAATCCAACCATTATTTATTGTTTCCATCTTCTTTTTTCCTTCCAAATAGTGTATTTTCTGGATTTCCATTTGGGGCTTTGTTCTGGTTTGAGTTTCACTATTTTAGAATTGCGCTTACATCTTATACCACTGATGAACATGGCCGAATTGCAAACTTGTTCTGTAGTATATTCTTGAAAATAAATGGGAGCTTCCTAGAGCATCTGCCATAGAAATTGTGGGTTTACTATTTGTGGTATAGTTATGCTTGCAGACAAGGGACTTCTTTTTGCCGTCCTCTCATTGCAGTGTGATGGAGAGACTGGTTGGAAGCATTTGTTCTGATATCTGAAGTTAAGCGTGGGAGATGCTACAGCCCACTTAATGAAAATTTACATGAGGGGGGTAGGAGGTCTGTAGAGTTCTTTCTATTACTTCCCTGCTTACAAAACATTGTTCCTGTTCTCTTAGGGTCCTTACTATGATAATCGAATCAAGAACTCGTTCAGGCCTCTACTTGTTTTGAGCAAGAGGAACCTGTCCAACTGTCTACTTTCTCTAATTTGGAACGAATGACCTTCTATTATGTCTCTTGATGCCTACGGCTCTTCTTTCCTCCTCTTCTCGTTATCGTGTTATTGATCTATTCAAGCTGAAAATATCAATTCCCTCTATTTGCTCCCCAGTTCTTTGTTACTGGTGTATCAAAGTCATTTTTCACTTATCTGGTTTCTCTTTGTTTTGCAGGAACTAAAAAGGAGAGAAGATGCTGCAGCAAGAGGTGCTTTTTTTGCTTTTGCTTCAATTTTTCTTTGGTCATTTATCCTTTTGCTATCCTAAATTTTGATCTTCAATGAATATTCACTTTTGCAATATTTGTAGATATTTAAACTGCTAATATGAAGGGAGGAAACCATATATACTTTCTAATTACATATGAAGGAAGAAAGATAACGGGACCTTCTTCCGCTATGTTCCTAATTGAGCCTTCTGATTTTTATCTAGGGCTAATTGTTTTTTCTGGTCTTCTTATACTTCTCATACAGTCTCCGCCATTCTTTCCACATTTGAAGTAGAATTCTGCTGTTCAAATGCAACTTTTCAATTCTCTGATTTTCCTGAGTAACTTGCAAGTTTTGTAGAATATTGTATTTCAGTTGTAACTTCTGTGATTTATGCAGTATCTTACAAGTACACTTCATCTTTGAGTTGCAGCCGGCATTGTTCTCGAGGAGAAAAATTGGCCTCCGTTCTTCCCAATTATCCATCATGATATTGGAAATGAAATACCAATTCATCTTCAAAAGCTACAATATGTTGCATTTACAACGTTCTTGGGTATGTTAACTACTGCTTACCATGTGTTTGGTTATTCTATTATGGAACACGTATATGGTGCATACTTTGTGGGGTTTTGTTCTTATATAGTGTTCCCTCTGTCCAAAAAATTGTGGGGTTTAGAGCGAGTGTGTCAACACATCTAATTCTAACATCAACTCCTTGATTCGTTTAAATAATTTACATACCTAAAATGGAAAAGGTCAAAATTACCCTTCAACTATTCGAAAGAGACCAAATATACCCTTAACTATTTTGGGGCTCAAAACTATCCCTCCCGTCTAACCATTGGAGCATCTTTTAACGGAATAAGATATGACATCCAATGTGTAAATTATAATGCCACGTAGACGTCCACCTAAGCACACCCACCCCACCCATTAAAAGATCCAACCTTCCCTAATAACCCTAATTTCATCCTACTTTATGTACTTCTCCAATTCATAGTTTCAATTTAGAATTTTGAATAACTCAAAGTCCAAGTGTTATAAACTATAGTGTATGAAAAGTTAAAACTTGAGTTTCCATTTCAGGGCATACATTTAGCAATTCTCACAATACAAATCTCCCCTTTCAATTGCCAGAATAGAATTTCTTGATGGGAAGACCGGACCATTTAGCCATAAGATGGAAGCTAGGAGAATTGACACTAATATAGAAGAAATGTGTCGCTGTAGCCATGGCTGAGCAACGTTATTCCGGCAGAAGTGCAGTGGTTTGTGAAGGTATAAACATGGCTGCTACCACCGCCACTTTGGGGATATTAGTTTTGGATGATCCAAATACAACCATGATGACTTTAGCTTTCTTACCAAAAATGATTTTTAAAATAATTTGAATTTTCACAATTCTAAATTGAAACTATAAAAGGGCAGCCCGGTGCATTAAAACTCCCGCTAAATTGAAACTATGAATTGGAGAAATAAATGGAGTAAGAATGAAATTAGAGTTATTAGGGAAGCTTGAATCTTTTAATGGGTGGGTGGGTGGGCATGCTTAGGTGTACGTCTATGTGGTGTTATAATTTAGACATTGGATGCACCATCTTATTCCATTAAAATGAAGGGTAGAAGTGATCCAATAGTTAGACGGGGAGGGGTAGTTTTGAACCCAAAAACAGTTGGAGGGTATATTTGCTCTATTTCAAATAGATGAACGATAGTTTTGGTCCTTTTCCGTATCTAAAAACTACATAAAAGTACTAAATCACAACTTCTTGTAGTGGAAATAATTTAGAGAAGTTCGGATATAATTGATTATCTGAAAAATAGTTGGACTCAAATATTAAAGTGCCAATCAAATTGGGACAATGCAATAGTTCTTTTGGCTTAATTCATTGCATCCAACAGTAGTTCCTTAGAGTTTTGCTATTGCAATCAACAATCCAACATGTGGCATACTTTTCTTTTCTCCTGATTTGTACATTTGTGACATAGACATTTGTTTCCCTTTTTTATTCATGCTCTTCTCCAAAAGTAAAATGCCTCATGTTTCCCGTTTTTTAATCCATCATTGAAGTGTATCCCTCATTCATTCAAAAGATTATAAAAATGATGAGAAAATGAGGACTGAAAAAAGTCAGATTCTCATATCATGCTTTTTTGGAGACCTTCAAGGAGTTAGGTACAATATTGTAGAGAAACTAAAAAGAACGTAGTTTAATCTGCATAGAAAGGAAAAATGAGATTTGAATTGATTACCCTTCATTTTTTTCTTCCCCCTTTCCATGTTACTTGGACTCTCAAAATTTGTACTTACCAGTAAGAGTGTAAGTGTCCGGTAGAGGGAGGATTTTTAATTTTTTTGGACTAATTTCTAGTGTTTTTTGAATATCTTCCTGTAAGTGCCGATATCTCTATATCACACTTGATTGTACCGGGAGACGAATGAGGTCCCTCAAGCTATTGGTGTTTAAATAACTAAGTTTACATGTCCTAAAAAGGAAAGGAAATCAAAACCAATCAATACCTAATTACAATAGGAGTAAATCGAGCTACCTACTATATTTACAATATGCTAGAATATTCGCAGGATTCTTGTAGTATCCATATGGCTGGCTCCCTTTTGATCAACATTGTAACTGTATCTTATTATGAAAATTGCAACTGAAACAAGCTTTTGCTAGTATTTAGTTGTCGAATAAAAGTTTTTTGCACGTTGTAACTTGATGGATCTGTCTGTGGAATACATTTTTTTAAAGATTCTTTTGATTACGTTTAGTCATTTTGTACTGTATGTGAGTTTCTTGTTTTTCTCTTGCTAATGAGATTATGCTGATTGTGAGCAGGAATTTTTGCATGCCTATTATGGAACATTGTGGCTACCACTACAGCATGGATTAAAGAAGGAGGTACGTCTTATCGGCATGTTCTCCTGTCTCTACATGTCATTACTTATCCGATGAAGTCAGAGTACTTACTTTAGTTTTTGTCTGTAGATGTAAAGATCTGGTTCCTTTCTATCATTTACTTCATATCGGGTGTTCCTGGAGCCTACTTCTTGTGGTATCGTCCTCTGTATCGTGCTTTTAGGTAAATTTTCATGTCTTTCGGAGATTTGAACTGATTTACTTAAGAAATCATCAAACAGTTTTGGAATGTGAGAACTGATTTTTTGGTCGGTTGTTATTGCTGGAGTATTATATTCGAAAATTTTGTCAATGTGGCAGAAAACTGATTCTTTACAATTTTGCCTATGCCTTTTATACCCCTTTTGTGCTCTCTTTTTTCCCTTCCTACTAATCAAGGTATTTGGTCACAGGACTGAGGGTGCCATGAAGTTTGCGTGGTTTTTCTTGTTTTACTTGGTAAGTTCCTTATGCATTGTTTTCATCTATGTTATATAGACCCTTTGTTTCTTTGTCATATGCTCAACGTGAATGACATGGGTATGGGTACTTCCTAAGGATCCTTCAAAATATTCTAGAAACTTGCAAATAGGTGAAGGAAGTAGCCTACCGGGTACATACTTGTACCTGAATCCATGTTACAAAGTCAGAGTTCTTAGATATCTGACTCAATTGTGCAGCGGTCATAGATTTTTCTCTGTTTGCAGGTTCACATTGCATTCTGCATCTTTGCTGCTGTTGCTCCTCCAGTAGTCTTCAGAGGAAAATCCCTTACGTAAGTTCCATATTGCATTTTACATCTTAAAAGAGTTGTAAAACTACATCAACACTGTCTGTCACCTTACTCAAAAAAAGGACTCTAACAAATCCACTGTTTCTAGCATACTAGTTACATGATTCCCTTTCAACCAAAATTCTGAATTCTGCCTTCTTAAAGCTTATTGCTTTTGAATTTTGGGTGGATTGCAGCTATAAAGTAGCTAACTGCTAAAATGATCTGATGTTCTGTTATTTGTTGGAACAGAGGCATCCTGCCTGCGGTAGATCTCATCGGCAAAAATGTACTTGTTGGGGTGAGTTATGACTATTTTCGTCACAATCCATAGTATTCTATCGTACCTTTTACGCCTTTTTGTTGGATGGACTAACCTGTTCATTAATTTGAAGAATATGGAAGAACAGAACCCAGAACCTACTCAAACTTCTTTCTAATGAAAATTTTAACTCAAGCTATGAAAGTTCTGCCTATTAACATGTATCTGTTGTCCTTCCCTTATTAGATTTTCTACTTCATCGGTTTTGGGCTATTTTGTCTCGAATCATTGCTGAGCATTTGGGTTATCCAGGTCAGACTCATTTTCTGTTTCTCCGCTTTCCAAAATATCCTTCTTACTTCTAGCCCGGAATCTGACCTCCTGGTTTACGTGTACTCTCATAATGCAGCAAGTATACATGTATTTCCGAGGAAGTGGTAAAGCTGCACAGATGAAGCAAGAAGCTGCTAGAGGGGCCCTTAGAGCAGCAATATAATGAAAGAAGGATGTTGAGAAGGGTGGGGGGTGGGGTTGCAGATTTAGGGCTGATATTAATATTTTCATATGTTTTGGTTAGGCAAATATGCTGCTTGTTTCATATGTTTTTAGTGATCATTTTTGTGATGTATGTTTTATTTATGACTACTTAAGACCAAAGTGCTGCTAGTAAAAAGATAGAATCCCTTTGTATTATTGGAGACACAATCGTTGCATGTTTTAATTGCTCTTTCATCATACTCATTTCTTTTTATGTTTTCATTTTAAATCAAATATTTTTTTCAAATGCGATTTGAAAAATATAAATGAAACATACTTCTTGGGATGAGTTGATTTGAAAGTGCCTGCAGAGAATTGATTTAGTTTGCCTTTTTAGTGAATTTAATTATAATTGAAACAAAGGACTTCTCACAGCGCGATTCCTACTCGAAATTCATAAAGGACTTTTAAGGGAGATAAAATAGAGAAGCCCCCTCAAATATCACATTATAATGATTTTCACTATAGAAGTATTACTTTAGAATATGCTTAGCCTTTTGCCCTGCATTGTTCTTTTGAAAAATGTATAATAATACACCTACCAGGTTCTTAAATAAATTGATAGTTACTGAAAATAGGAAGGTACTATTTCAATATTCTTTGATTTGGTCCGCAACTGAAAAAGCAGTGGTTTGCATAAGGTGATTGCATCAAAATTATGAAAGCTAAGTTCAAATTCTAATAAAGGCAAACATCAATAATTCCCCACCCCCCAATTTATCTAAGTTTTGATTAAAACACCTGATATCTGTATTATGGGAGGTATTAGGTACTTTGTAAATTAATCAAGAGTTGCCTGATTAGAAAACAAGTTTAATGTAAAGTTGGCCCCACGTTTACGAGGAAAGAAAACTCACACAACGCTTATTTGATACCCTTGTCTAAGATGTGTCAATTAGGTTAAATCTTTTTACTTTCTGCTTACTTTTTTATATTTTCGACTCCCGATGAAAATTCTGACTTGACAACTAATTTCACAATTTTTTCTTCTAAGCTATCTATTATAGATATAAGATAAGGTTACGATCAATGAGGAGCTGGTGCCATTAATGAAGCATTAATCTGATAATCATATCCCCACCCCCTCTTCATGTATTAGTCAATGTGATTAAATGTTGCCAACTACTTCAAATCTTTAATTCAGCCAAATCTATCAATTTATCACACTTTAGAATTTTATCGATTTATAAGTTCCGACATGACATTACAAAATGCATTAAACTACATTTATAAGGTATGTCTTTCGAATAGTGGTAAGAGGCAGAATTCTTTAGCAAGAAAATTCAAAAAATGCTAAATTGTTATATATTTATCAAATGTCGAGGCGATTCAACAATGCATATATATACAAAATAAAATATTTATATCTAATTTATGCAGTATAAACTTTTAACAAAAAAGATTCAATTGAATCCCTTTCGCAA
The DNA here is from genome assembly GCF_947179165.1 of Solanum dulcamara. NCBI lineage: Eukaryota > Viridiplantae > Streptophyta > Magnoliopsida > Solanales > Solanaceae > Solanum > Solanum dulcamara. Next base: position 48,554,193 of record NC_077247.1, read on the forward strand.
TAGTTAGCTCCGCTACTATCCTCCTTCGTTGAAAAATTATATTGTGCAAATATAATAAAAAAGATTTTTTTTAATTATATGTGAGTTGTTCAATCCCGATTACATGAAGAAAAATTCAAATATGGTGGAAAAAAGTTTCAAAATTGCTCTTAATTCACATTTTTAAATAACTACTAATATTTTTCAAGAAGTTTTTCATGCCTCTTAGGTGTTTGGATAGTTCGGTGTACAAATCAACTTTTGGCTTTTAACTTATTTTTTTTACTTTTTAGCCTACAAAAATACCTAAAGCATTTTTTGTCTTTTCCAAATACCTCTAAAAATAAAATAAAAACCACTTAAAAATACGTCAATCCAAACACTCTCTTAATTCCAAAGCTGAGATTATGAAGAATAATATAAAGTAACATCTGAATCCCAAACATAAATTTCTCATCATTAATTCTATTACTTATATTAGAACTTAGGCACATAATATAGTGTTCCACATGACATGACCCATGACATAACAAATACAACCAAACAACATCCATCATCAAAATACCTCTCAAACACATATTAAGCAATATAAATTTAGTGACTTACTAGCTATTTAGGGGTCAATGCCCATTTATTTTTTCTTTTAACAATAAGCAACACATTTCTTCTTGCAATCCATGGTACATCCACCAGATCCACCACCAAAACCATAACCTTTTCCAGCACTTGAATATGATTTATAACACTTTGCTGGACATATCAATTTTTTCCCCAAACATGGGCCTTTGTCTTTGCACACTACACTGGACCTTATGACTCCACCTTTTCCAACTCCACCTTTTGGGCTTCCAAATCCACCACCAAATACTCCTCCACCAAGCCCAGGAATGTTAAACCCACTTCCAGGCCCAAAAATGCCTCCAAACGCCCCACCACCGGTGTCGTTTCCATTATTACTGGCTCCTCCACTAGCTACACCTTTCTTTGTTTTTCCAACTAAATGTTTTTGTGGGTGGATGTGTCTTGCAGCAAAGGTGGAAGTGAATGTGATGATGATCAAGATAGCTAAGAGAGTGAAGGTAGTTATGTAGTTTTTCTTCATTTGTTTTGTTTTGTTTTTTTGGTTTTAGGTGAAAGAGAGAGGAGAAGAATGAGTAATATTTATGGGAAACGGAGATGTAAAAGCATTGAAGAAATTAAGGGAAAAGAGAGAAGAAGAAGAAGAGAGTTATAAGTGGATGGTAGTTGGGACAATTTTATGAAGACTTTATATAATAAGAATAGAGTGGGTGCAATTTATTACACTATATAGTACACAAGACTATATCACGTATGTCTACTTATTTTCCTCTTTTAAATGTGCGCTATTAATGCGTCCGATCTATACAGTAATATAGATAGAATTTTCATAAAGAATATTCAACATCTAGAAACTGTTTTATTGTGTAATTTCTCGACAAAGCAATTTAGATAAATCCTTTTTTATTCTTCCCCTAAACTAGTGTACACATCTATACAGGTGTGACTTGTGAGGGACTTATCATCAACGAATAGTTGAGATTTCTTAATCTTTAATTAACGATTTTAAAAATAAATCACTTTTAATATAAAGTATTCACTACCTCATATGAGTTTACGCATCAAGAGTTCAAATTAATCGAATCGTTTCAAATATCAGATAGTTAAATAAGAAAAAACATAAAGTTCTATATGAGATTGGGGGAAATGGAGGTAGTGGGTTTAGAGACGAGAAAGTGAAGAATAGGGTAGACTATGAATTAGGCATGTAGGGATGGAGATGGCTGCTGCCTTAATGAGTCCTGGGAAAAGCAGAGAGCTAACTTTACATTAATAGATACAAATTAATATAGGCTATGATACAAGTAGGGTTGTACCAATTAAATCGAGAAATCGTACCAAACTGAAAAGTCAGATAAATTGACAAAAAAACAATCGAATATATATATAAACATATGTCAAGAAATATTTGTGATTTTCTCAGTAGATGTTTGATAGAACTATATGTAGTGCATCTATTTAATATAGTTTAAATTATGCTTGATGAAAAAAAAATTATGCTTAATTTATCATCAAGTGTTATTGAAAAGGAAAAGGGATGATTATTGTTATATTCCAAAAAAAAAGAAACTATTTACCATTTGATACTCCATTACTTTCATACCTCTTGCACATTTGATACCATGAGATGAGAGGATATAATATACTCTGATGGTATCAAAGAGGAACATGGGAAGGGGCACTGACAAGAAGAAAGGGACAGTGCTTCAGCGAAACTGTTTGATATCATCAAAGTATAATATACTCTGATGGTATCAAAGAAGAGCAGTGATGTTGACATTAGCATGACGTCATGCGTGAAATTAAAAAGGAGAAAGTGGGGTAAGATGGTAAATAGTTTGGGCTATGAGTCTATTAAAGTTAAATGATTTGGATTATGTCCAATTTGAGTAAATAGTTTTACAATTGGTCATTATGTAGTTTTTCTTTGGGATTTAAAATAGTATATTATAGCTAAATTTTAAATTAAACAAAGAGTATTTGGTTTTATATTGACTTTTGTGCTTAATTATTAAAATTTGGTTAAATTTGATCGCATAAAGCATTAAGAAATTATGATTAGATTAACAAAATAACTATTATGTGTTTAATACTACATATGTTTGTCAATTACTACTAAACATATATTAAATAATAATAAAAAAATTACTCGACAAAATAAAGTTTGAAATAGTATTATGTAACCAAAAATCTATATAATTAATTTGATATGATTTTGATTACAAAAAAAAAAAAACCAAATCAAACCATACATACCAACAATGGGTTAATTCTCTATATATGATATATGTTATCAGTAAGATAGATAAAAGAAAAATTGGACTTACATTAGACACCAGTGGTTAGATTGGAAATTTATTCTGGCCAGAAAAACTAACTCACATGAAATTGTCTTATGAATGATACTTCAATAAGTACTCTGGGCTCTCGTTTGAAGTTGAATTTGAAAATTTAAATTTTTAAAATTATGTTTGGCCATATAATTTACTTGAAAAAAAAATGAATTTGTGAGTGAGAGTTCCAAAAATTGCTCTAAGTGGAAACTTGAAAATATTTAAAACATAAATTTTTAAAATCTAATCAAACAGATATTTGAAGATAATATTTTTAAATATGATCTAAAATCTGTAGAAAGTATCCCGTACATGTCAATACAAAGGTTGTTTATTGCCATGCATGTAGGTAAAAAATTGATGGTTGAGATTCATTTGCCATTAAAGGATTAAAGAGGTAAACAATTTTAACCATAATAAAGAAAAGGAAAAGAAAAATTAACGTAAGCAACAATAAAAAAAACTTTTCGCCCTTTGATTTATGGTAAAGCTGAGTTACAATATACAAATGGATTTATTGGAAACTTAGAAAATATTTGTAGATTAAATTTTAAAAAATAATCAAAAAATTTCGCCCTCCGATTTATTTTCTTGAAAATATTTTCTAGGAAAATAAATAGATTTTTTTACTTATTTTCTTGTGAAGCAAAAATATTATCCGAAGATTTGTATATAATAATTTAGATAAATACTCCCTCCATTCCATATTAAGTGAATTTTTGAGGGATTTTTCATTGTTCAAAATGATTGAATTGTTCAAAGTTCAAGATAGATATTTGAAACTTTTTTCATATTTGCCCTTTCATTTATTGAAGTTTTATATTTTCTAGGAGATAAATCACACCACTTGCAAAGTTATATTTATGATTTTACAAAGGGCAATAATGGAAAGTATAGTTCAAATTATGTCATTGAATATTTTTCTTAATATGTGTGCATTGTCTCACAAATTTATTTAATATGGAATAGAGTAAGTACTGATAGGGCTGTACAGGGCAAACCGATAAACCGCACCAAACCGACAAATCGAACCAAACCGGAAAAAAAAACCGACTAGTGGTTTGGTTTGATTTGGTTTGGTGTTCGGAAAAACCCCCCGACCATTATAGGGTTGGTTTGGTTTTAACTAAAAAAAGTCAAACCGAACCCAAACCGACCCGAGTATAGATATATTATTTTTAAATTATATTATACATAAAAATATTTATTAAAATATAATTTATAAATATTATTTTTAAGTTTCTTTCATAATTTCTGTCTAGATATGGACTTGAGCCCAACTAATTAATATGTAAAACAGGCTCAAAACAAAAGGAAGGTGAAGCCCAAAATCTTCTCAAAAGACCAAAAGGTCCAAAACAATCAGATAAGAGAGCATATGCTCCTTTTTCACAACCCTAGCTTCCTTTCCATTTTTCTTCCCTCTCTCAACAATATTCGCTGACCCTCTTTTGCTTTTCTCTCAAATTAGCAACAATCAGATATTTTTTACTTTTTGGCTCATGGGTGTGTAGAGATCTTGTTGTCTCTTTTATGAATGTAGGTATATATCTCCGTCATCTTTTGTCTGCTCAGTTCTTTTGATTCTTCGTTTAATCGGTCGAATTCATTTCCTTTTTTGTGCATCTTCTGTATGTTTTCATATTTGAGCGAACTGAATTTGGAGGATTTTTGGTTATTTGGAGGCGCTTATTTATTGGGGCCTAAAGCCACTGCTGATTGGAAGCTAGGGTTTTAGATCGTTCAGTCTCAAATCTCAGAAGCAAAAATGTTTTCAGGAATGTTCATGCATAAGCCTCTTTTTCTCAGTTTATCTCGATGAATGGAAGAGGAGCAAATACTTCTTGCTTGTCATTTCATTACCATATATGTCCATGCTTTGAAATTTGTTGACATATATTTGGAGAATGGTCCCTTGTTGTTTGAGATAAAACTCGCAGTTATTGTGCTGTTGTTATTGCTAAGTTGTTTGAAACCTGGCATGCATTCCTTATATACTAAGTTGTTATTGTGTTGTTACTCTATTTGTTGTGCTGCCTTAATATCTGTTGTAATATCTTAAAAATAGTTCTATTCATCTATGTTAGTTGTATCTTAAACATCTATTACAAATTATAACCTTTTTTTGTTATATACAGAAATTGTCTTTCTCGATGGAAGGTAAAACTTCTGGAACTAAATCAGTAGTGATTGACAACCACCATCCGATTGTGCCAACAGAATCTCAACAACAAGAAGGTAAGAACATTCCTCATCTACGCACTCCTAAAAAGCAAAAAAGAATCACTCCTAAAAAACCTTCTAAATCTGAGAATAGTGGTAGAGAGACTTCCGAGATTTGGGATCACTTTTTCAAGTTTAAAGCTAAAAGAGGTAAAATTAGGGCAAAATGCAATTACTGTCCAAAAACGTTTGCTGTCGAAAGCAAGAATGGGACTACTACATTATGGTCACATCTAACAATTAAATGTAACAAATCTCCCTTTAGAATCGTTGATAAGAGACAAACAACGTTAAAACCTATTAAAGAAGGGTGGACAGAAGGTCTTTTGGATTCTAATAAAAGGGTAGTGTATAATGTGGATAAAATTAGAAGAGCCATTGCTGAATTTGTAATTATTGATGAGCAGCCATTTAGAGTTGTAGAGGGAGAAGGCTTTAGGAAATTAATGACTAAAGCCTTATCAAATTTTGAACTACCTTCTCGTGTTACTGTTGCAAGACATTGCTTGAGGATTTATCAAGAAGAAAAAGATAAGCTTAAATATCTTATCAAGGACCAACGTATTTGCCTTACTAGTGACACGTGGACATCACTCCAAAATTTGAGTTATATGATTGTCACTGCACATTGGATTGATGACCAATGGAATTTACAAAAGAAAATTCTGAATTTTTTTACAACACCAGATCACAAAGGCGAGACTATTGCTAAGGGAATTGAGGAATGCTTATTGGGTTGGGGCATTGATAACTTGTACTCAACAATGGCTACGATCACCTTCTAAAGAATACAATTTTCACGACAGTTTAGAAGAAGTCCAGAACATCGAGCAAGTTGATGAAGGTATTGTTAATTGGTTTATTGTTTATTCTATAACTTTGGCATTGCTTAGTACATTGTTAATTGGTTTATTGATTTATTCTAATCATAGTTTATTTACATCTCTTGTACATAAATGCATCATAAGGAAAGCAGACAAATAGTTCCATACTGGTATAACTTTGCTACTGCCTTAGTGCTACTGCAGATAGTTGAATCTTTTTTCTTGATTTGGCTGGCCTTAGTGCTACTGCAGATTTGTTTTTTTCTTCTTGTTGTTGTTATTAAAGTGTTACTTACAGGGGACTTGTATTAAAGTGCTACTGCAGACACTGTGTTCTAACTTATAAGCACTACTTTAGGCCTTAGTGTGTTATTAAAGTGCTACTGCAGATTTGTTTTTTTTTTCTTGTTTTTGTTATTAAAGTGCTTCTTACAGGGAACTTGTATTAAAGTGCTACTGCATAGTGCAAACACTGTGTTCTAATTACTGCACACTACTTTAGGCCTTAATGTGTTATTAAAGTGTTACAGATTTGTTTTTTTTCTTATTTTTGTTATTAAAGTGCTACTTACAGGGGACTTGTATTAAAGTGCAGACTGCAGACACTGTGTTCTAATTACTGCACACTACTTTAGGCCTTAATGTGTTATTAAAGTGCTGGAACACTACTTTAGGCCTTAGTGTGTTATTAAAGTGCTACTGCAGACCTGCTTTTGGTCCTTTATTTAAAATCATATTCTCTATTCAATATATTAATTTATTCATTTTTCTTGCAGAGTATCGAGACTCACCTTTGAAAATTAATTAGCCAATTTCGTTCACGATGCACCATCTGTGTGAGAATTGGTATGTTAATTGATTACACTATTCTTTTACAAAAGTTAAAGACTTCTTCTACAAAAAGTTGTTTTGTAAAGCTCATTTTTTTATAGTTATGAATTGGCTGGCATTTATTCATGATGCACCTTTGAAAACCTTTATATCTCCTCTAGAGCTACATTTGACTTAACTTTTTATTTTGCAGATAAGAAAATAGAACCAGATATGCAGATTGCAGATATATCTCCTCTGGCATTTATTCATGATGCACCTTTGAAAACCTTTATATCTCCTCTAGAGATACATTTGACTTAACTTTTTATTTTGCAGATAAGAAAATAGAACCAGATATGCAGATTGCTTTCAATATTATGTTTATTGAGTTTAATTGAGAGATGAAGCAACTTCAGTTGTAATAGTCTAGATGATTTAGAGTATACTCAAACTCTAAGGTGGATTTTTGTTTTTGTGACATCTAACATATCATTTTGTCTAAAGCTGTAGTTGCTTAATTTTATGAAAGAAACTATATTGGTTTTTATTTATGTGTGATTAAGTTAATTGGCAGAAGTGGTGAACATTTGGGTTCATTATGGCTATTTGACATTTTAGTTATATTATAAAGTTAAAACTTTGTTTTGCCTCCGTCTATGAAAAACCCGAAAAACTCGAAAAATCCGAGAAAAATTAATATTGAAAAATCCGACTTGTATTGGTTTGGTTTGGTTTATAGATTTAATAACCCGACACAAATGGTTTGATTTGGTTTGTAACAAATCCGAACCAACCCGGTCTATGTACACCCCTAAGTACTGATGTGCTATGAGGAGTGGAATGAAGATGAAGTGTGTTGGAAGATGGAAGGACACAATTAATGCGTAATATCAATTAGTGCAATTTATTTTCTCCCCTTTCATTAGAGAAGTTATTTTCATATTTTTTAAAATAATTGACTAATCAAACACGAAAAAATCGAAAGCGATGCCCATCCTACTGAATTTCACTCGCTTTTGCAGACCACGCCAACTTTCCTTATGTCTATTAAGGGTGATATTTCCAGATTTCAATTAATGCATTCTTTAAATGAATTAAATTCCCACACGCTGATGCTACACATTTTTTTTTTCAAGTTTGACTCTCAACATTGTGCAATAAATCAGTACCCACAGTTGCAGTATAGTATAATAATGCTAGCACTATCATTTATTTAAATTTGCAACATAGATGGCCCTATGCACACCACTTTGACCACATTTAGGCTGAACATATAAACATACAGTAGGTTAAAGGCTAGAGGAGTTCCAGCTAGCATCAACAGCCCCGATGATCTTTTCGTGCAGTTTGGCTCCAGCGCAGGCAATTATACCGCGATCAAGTCCTTCTATGTATTCACCTTTTGAGAAGTCCAGAGGACACCCTCCTGCATCGGTCACCACTCCACCGGCTTCTTCAATGATAAGAACACCAGCTGCATGATCCCATATTTTCTCCTTGTAACCAGCCCTAGCGAATTTCATGTATATCTCAGCATCTCCTCGAGCTATGGCTGCATACTTTACCATGCTATATACACGTAATGGCTGGTTCCTGCAGTTGATATGCTGTCAGCTCAGCTTTAAAAGAAATCTGAATGCATCAACATTTTACAAGAGGTTGCAGAGTAATTTTCAGAAGTAAAGTGTAACTGGAAATACATTCTAAATGCTAAGAAAACTAGTAAACAATCGTAAATATAGCACCTTGAAAGTTACACGTGTTGACTGTAGAAAACGGAAGATCAGCTTTGGAGTAAGAGAAGGAATTGTGAAAGATAATTTACCGAAGTCCAACACTATGAGCCAGTCCTGCTGTGAATGAATGGCTTGAATTTGCCTTCTCAACTGGTTCACAAAAGGTAGCTAGTGCTGGGTTTTCAATGGAGGATACTCTAATTTCCCTTGCAGAGTTCGGCCACACAAAGTTATTTTCTCCGCACAGTAACGGTTGCATCCAAGCCCTGCCGCCACCTTTCCTTGCATAAAGTACAGAACCTCTATCCGAAGATTCAGATGTAGAGGAGGTCAACCTAGATAAGATTCTCCTATAACCGTTTTGATAACTAAGCCATTCCTTCTTCATAGGGTAATTTGGACACCCGAGAACCCCAAGCATAGGTTTTCCATCTTCTATCAATGCCAAAGCAATGGCATATTGATCTCCACGGACAAAACCCAATGTGCCATCAACAGGATCCAGTACCCAAAACTTGCTACCTCTGGCACCTGCCAAGCTACACCGACTTATGGCCTCAAGTACAGCTTTAGCATCTAGATCAGTACCAGGACCTTTCAGTCCAAAACGTGGTGCATCAGCTAGACACTCATTCACAGTTCTTACTACTGCTTCCAACAGTCCAACTGCACTAGCCTTGGAAAGAGCTTCCACATCTTCTTCAGCAACGATAGAGACGTTCTCACTGCCATAAGCCTCACACAGTACCCAGCTGACAATTGCTTGGACACTCCAATCTGACAAGATCAAGATTAGCTGATCTTAGCATATCATCTTGGAAATGCACTCTAGAAGTATTTCAAAAAGTTATGACAAGACACAGCATGACATCAGAAAGTGAAGCCTAATCCTTTCGTGTTTGAAGATAAAGTCCAACTTAACGCATTGGACCACTATTGCACCTAACGCGACATGGATCCGTATTTGTTATCACGTCAATTTTTATTGTAATTTAATTTGAAAACTCTGCACGAGGCACCTATACCCATTTCACACCCGTTCGACTTTGTGACATTAAGTAGACGTACCCATAAATGATTCCATGTAACATAGATAGCAGCACCAAAGAGACAGATACAATTTTAGAGACACAGCAATTGCTGCTCAGACATAAAATCTTCTTCAGTCTCATGAGTCTAAGAATCTTCTAGAATCATAAGAAGATGATAATAACAGTCATATTGACTTTACTAATATTTATATTAAATTTTTCTTAGACCAGATTATTACTTCTTGGAAGACAAAAGGATATAATAATGGATTTGTTGAGTGGAAATGGATGGAATTTAATATGCAGCTATGATTATCAAACTGTTCCCATCACGAGGGATGCCACCTACAGAGAAGATTGTGGTTACCTCAATGTTGTATGGTGACTTTATGATTTATGTTTGTTTCCTTGAAACTCAGTAAAGCGACAAGAAAACAACAAAAAAAAAAGACGATCATATCCATATGCACTTATTCATGGATTTAATAAGTAAATGATCATCTACGAGTACAACACAAAATCATTTCTTTTTCCTCTTTGTCTCTTCCTGTTACTTTCTCAACACACAAATTTGGACAAGGCAGCCACTCATCACAGAGAGAAAGGCATCAATGAACTTGTGACACAGAGTTACTATCTTTTGCTTGATGACTGATTTATTATGCTTTATTAAAAGTCTACAAGTTGTGAAACATAGATTGATACATAGTACCTAGTGCACTATGTTGTCTTGATACATTGCAAGCTTTAAATAAATACACTTGAAGATTAGATTTAGTATATGCTTTGGCTGGACTCTAAGCAAACAGACTGCTTTGCCTTGCTTCAACTCCCAAACAACTTTTATAGCAGTACAAGAAACCAAAAAAGTATGTTCCATTCCACAGGAGAAAACATGGGTTGGATAGAACTCCAACTAATAATAAATACAATTCAATAGTTATCTAATATCCTGAGCTTAGTTATAAACAGACAGAAATGTGTCTTTGACCATCAATTGAAACAAAATGATATAAAGAAATCATTTCTTTTACCATAATACATATGTAGGTATAATTTTCATTGAACAAACCACCAACCTTCAACAAGTTACATATCCCAATTTTAAATGAACCAAAGTACTGTTATTTTCTTTAAGCACTTTATCCAAAAGGATGCACCCAACTTCAACAAATTGGAAGTTGGTAGTAAGTGCACCAACAGGAGTTAACGAGAAAGTGCTTCAATAAATTGGAAGATTGGGTCTGGTATGGGCCCCCGGACTGTTCAGGGAGTTGTAAATATAGTCCCACTCACTTTGTTTGGATACAATTATTTTAATAAATATAACATTTAGATATATTGTATCATTTTCTATTATTATATAATGTCACATCTCAATAATTTGAATGATAAATTTACAAGAAAATTAGGATACAGGCAGAACTACTATGGAAAAAAAATATGGTAAAGAATAAAATATGATTATTAAATAATAAATAAAAACAAAATGAAAAAGAAATATTAAGGTGCCAAATTTATTATTACACAAAATAATATTTTTCGTCATATAATAATGGATTTAGATGATAAAATATAATAAAATTTAATTAACAATAGAAACAAACAACTAACGGTACAATAAAATACAAGGGGTAACAACCATCCAAACAAAGCCCCTTCGAAATTTAACTATTATCACACTTAAAATTAGATTTTCTACCATCTAATCAACAGTATCCAAAATGATTACTCAAAAAGACAATCTTTTCCCTTTCCCAAAATTCACCTATAAAACCCAATTCCCAAATACCCAAAGGAGAAAAACATAACAACACGAAATAGAACGATAGATAAGACAATAATCAAGTTACCTGCAATTGTGACAGGAGAGTCATCTTCCTTAGAATGTACATGTTCAGAGGTTTCTGGTAGCAAATTTTCTTGAACTTTCTGGCATAGCAAGCAAGCCATATGTACAGCTCTTACAGCGATTTCCAGTTCATTACAATACCCATCTGATATATAAGTCGACCTAACTTCCAATTTACAATCATCATCCATTGCAGACACAAAATTTGTTTGACTACTAGTTTGGGCAGTGAAACCCAATTGGGAATTTTTCTTGGAAGAGAAGGATAGAGTTCCTAGTATTTGTTTTTTGGGGAAAACATGGTTCTTCCTAGAATGGAGTAAAGTATGTGGGACTTTGGTTGGAAAAGTAGTAGTCGAAAAAGACATAATAAGGATTTTTTTTTTCTTTTATAGATGAAGAAAGTAACACGCAGCTACTGGGGAGATTTTTTCTTGTGGACTCAAATTGTTTATATAGAGATTACAGAGAGAGGCCGGAGGTGTTCCCTACTTTGACAGGATTGTTAAAAAAGTAAAAGAAAGTTTTTTAACCTTTATCATTTTGGAATTAAAGAATTGTCAAATAATATTTTTTTTTTAAAGGAACTAAAATTGAATAAACAATCTAAAATGGAGGGAGTATAATTTTTTTAAAAAATATTATATTTGATAAACTTTAAAAATTCAATATACTACCTAATATAGATCACAGAATTTAAAAGACATTTTGATACCATTATACACAATTTTAATTTGAAACTATAAAATTTAAATATTTTTTCTAAATTTGTTAAAAGTTATATTTTCGGTCAAACTAAAACACATCAAATAAAATAAAGAAGTGGTTTTTTTATATTTAAAAATAATTTAATTTTAACTTTTAAATTTATTTTTAGTTACATAATCTAATAATATTTTTCTTTTTAAAAAAAAAAATCTGCTACTAGCCAAAGTTCAAAATAGTTTTGTAATCATTTTCAAAACAAAGTAAGTTATTTTTTAACTTATTTTGTAGTGTTTGATACTTAATAATATGAAAATATTTTTTTTTTTAAGATATAATTTAGGTAAATATTGTGATCGGACTCAAACTCCAATCCTGACCCTAACTTTAGACCCGATTTGACCCCAACATCCGCCCCAAACACAACCCTGACCCTACCTCGATCCCGACTCAGAATCTAATCCTCGACTAGATTTTATCCTAACCTTCATCTAAGACTCGACGTCAATTCAGAATATAATTTTTGATCAGACTCTTAATTAGTACTCTCTCCTTTTAAAAAGAATAACCTAGTTTGATTTGACACGAAGTTTAAGAAAATAAAAAAAACTTTAATTTTGTGGTCATAAATTAAAATTATGTCGTACCAAAATATTCTTTAATCTTGTAGCCTTAAACATGTTACGTGAAAAAATAAATTTAAAGTATTACCAAAATAAAAGTGATCACTCTTTTTGAAATAGACTAAAAGAAAAAATAGATCATTTTTTTTAAACGAAGGAAATAGTTTTTATGACTTATAAAAACGAAGTTGATGTCTTTTATAATATTATAATTATTTATTGTAGACTTTTGTACTCTTATCGCCTTAAATAACACCAGTTAATTTACGAACAAGTCCTTTGGAACTAAAAGTTGATCTTGAAATCCAAACATTATGTCATTTGAATTATTATTTTCTCCGGAAATCAATGCTTTGGTTTCTAAGAAGTAAAAACAAAAAAGTTGTCATATGTTATTTTAAAATTCTTTTAGAACAGTTTTTTATGAATAATATTTCCAATAGAATAAAAATACTGCTTCAGCCGTTAGTTGGAAATTGATAACACTCATTTTTTCCCACAATATTCCACTAAGAAGTATAAGATCATGACTTTTTTTTCTCATTATTAAGCACGTATCGACATGACCTAAAAATTAAATGAATATGTGTGGAAAGAGGTGATAAGAAGTGGAGGAATTGATATGAATATGGTGGAATGCTTTATACACACGGACAAGCAATATAAAGATGAATTTCAATTGTAATATGAAAGCTATTTGGTTACTAATAATTAAGAGAGTTGAAGTTTGATAAATTAATTCTCGAACTTCTTATTGAAGTAATTATATTTATAATAGAAAGACTCAAAGTTGAACGGAATGATGATCTTAGTGAGTTCATCACAAATAGCATAAGTAAAAAAGCCACACAAACATGTTGGATGAAAACTTTAGCGCGATCAAATTGCTATGTCATAAAATATATAATATAATTCAAATAACTATTACAATGACAAATAACACTAGTTATCTTTAGTTAATCAATACATCTACAACTTGCTTTTGCTTAACAGACACATCAATTTTCATGGTTGGATGTTAACCCTATTCAGGATATATAACAATGAAGAATTTGCAGATATTTATATCCTAATTCGTTTTAACATAACCCTACATGGATAATAACGTGAATATTTAATGTGTGCATATATATATATATATATATATATATGACTTATTGCTGATATCAAAATGACACAATATTATTGCTTCTCAAAGTTGAAATGATGCATGAGTTTATAATCTTATTTATCACTCATATTAAGAAGTTGTGGTGAGTATTATCGATCTAAGTTCCTCTGTAATTTGAATTCCAAAGTAAATCCGAAGAGTAATCATATCCTTTTCTGATCTTAGAGGGAATGGAATAGCAATATAACATGATTAGCAATTTAGCACTTATCCAATAATCTTTCCGTTTTCTGAACAATTACTATTTTTAATTTTGTCTTGGAGCATAAATATATATTGCTTAATTTACTAAGTATCTCATAAGTATATAATTGTCCAAAGTTAATTAAGTAATTCAGTTACACTAAAGTCTAATCATATATTTGAGATAGTAACTGATACTATGCTAATCATATGTTTGAGATAGTAACTGATATTAATGCTACATGATGCATTGCTTTGTTCAACACATCGTCATTCAACAATATATTTGTTCTTAACCACACATATATAATGATGTTCGTTTTAACTTAGCACAAAATCTCCCTATTACAAATCGTACCGTAAAATATTATATACAATAATTACAATATAAATACTTACGAAAATAAACTGATCAATCTCATTAGCTGAAAAAAAATATGCTAACAAAGCGATATCATTTACTTGTTCATATAATTACTCAACTTCACATTACAGTATGACAAATGTTAGTTTTTTCTGAATATTATTTTTATTTCTTCTTAAGACAAATAAATAAGTCCAACATCAATCATTCAAACAAGAGGAGAAGGGAATTTGGTTCAGTTGGTCAAGCTGAGACCAATCTAACATAAGAAAATGTGGCTGCTCATCTTAAATAACATTATTCATTTTGTTGAATCATATAATCATATATAGAGAAAGGAAACACGTTGATTAGCTCAGAATGATGTGCTCGATAATGTTAACAGGGATCGTTTGATTCGTGGATTAAGTTATTTTTGAATTATAGTTCTAAAATGACTAATTTCTATTATATAGAGAAAGGAATATGACACGTTGATTAGCTCAGGATGATGTGCTCCAATGTTAAGAGCTCGTTCGGTTTGTGGATTTTTTGGGATAAATAATTTTATCTTATCTTCCAGGTGGGTTAATATAACATCTAATCCCCTCCCCTCCCCTACCTCCATTTAAATTTAAAAAAAAAATAAAAAATTGATGGGATAAGGTAGAATTTTCCAAGATTAAGTTTGGTAGTATTAAATTTATACTTTGTTTAATTAAAAATATAAATTAATTATGGGATTAGTTATACTTTCAATTAAAAAAAAGTACTAAAAATTTGATCTCAAACTTAATTTAAATTACATGTTCAAACAAAATCTCAACTTCAACGAGTAAATGGAGCCTTATTTTGAAAAGTTGATCTTTGGAGGGTATAACTTACAACCTACTCCCTTCGTTCACTTTGAATTTTTGCTTGTTTCTTAAGAAATAATGATTAATATGAATATTTTACTATAATTGTTGTATAGTCTTAGTTTCGGAGAAATGATTTGATAAATAGGTAATTAATATAGGGAAAAACATGCATAAAAAAAGAAGTTATGTTTTTCTTTTGAAAATACAATTTTAGACCTAAGTTTTTCTCCCTAGTCGGTGTTCACAATTTTCAACAGTTATTTCTTCTAAATATAAATAAATAAATGTTTTCATATTGGATAATTTAAATAGTATTATAAAATAAATTAATTTAGCAAAATAAAAAAAAAAGAGTAAGATAAAGTTGCCACTTAGCAAGTTGCCCATACTTTTTTTCAGGCTATAAATATGGCCATTTTATAACCGGAGAAAGAGAAAAAGTGATGGGCAACTTGCCTCTCTATTAAGTGAATCATCCACTTTCTTAACAAATAGGATGTAATTTCAAATGTTACCTTGATAGTCTTGTTCCACATCAAACAGAACACTTTTTAAATTGGGAAATTAACAGAAAATATTTATCATTTATAGTAATGATATTTTTTTTCACTGAACACTTGTAATACAATTTTAATACATATTAGCGAGAATAATTTATAAAACTCATATAATACAAGTTTTATTCATGGATAATATATTTATCACATACTTTAATACACTTATAATACATTGTGTAAATTTCTTACTAAACAAGTATAATATATTTTAAAACACTCATAATACATTTATATTGCATGCATAATTCACTTTTGATACATGATAGATATATCATAATATTGTTATATATTGCTATAAATGATAATAAATAAAAAATATCGCTAAAATTAATAATTATTTATTAAAAAGTGTTTTTCCTAGTAATTTTCCTTTTAAATTTGTGTCTTGAGGGCAATGAAAATTGAACCAGCAGCAGGCCAAACAAATACTGGGCTAGTCCTGTCTTTTGACAACTAAAAATGGGCTTTTGCTGCCCAAATCTGAGACTTCTTCTTCTTCAGTCTAGTCAATAAAAAGGGTCATCGTAATTCGTAAAGCGTGATCTTGAATTTTTGGCCCAATTGACAAAATCTATAAGAAAATGACTTATATTGCCTATTGACTATTGAGCATTAAGTTCTAAATTTATGGGGCTTAAATGGACGGATAAGTTGAGCTTAAGTGGATCAAAATGGGCAAGTCAATAATCCGCCTAAAAATAATTGGAAAAACTAAGCATATGCCCCATAAAAGCAAAATAATTACAGACAAACACCCCTTTACAATTCATACCGCACAAAGTATGAGATTCGCGACCAAGATACTATCGCAGTATCATATACTGACATGGTATTACTGAGGCTGCTTCATTCCTTAGTGATACCACCACAGTATATCTATATATTGTCATGGTATCATTGATGTCTACTTCAATCCTTCAGCTACCTCTCTATGAAACCATCATATACTGACATGGTATCATTAAGGATAGTTTCATATAATCATTAAGGATCGTTTCATACAAATGTTGAATGATACCATCATAGTATACATATACTGTGATGGTATCATAAATGTTTTCCTAAGTCATTCGATATTACATGAATGATATTACCACAGTATATTCGTATATTATTATTATATTGAAAATCCTTAATGAGACACTTTTAAAATCCCCAATGATGCCATAACAATATATTGATACCTTATCGATATCATATAGGATTGAGTTTTTTTTTAAAAGAAATAAAAATAAAATAATTACGAAAAAATTATTAAAATCACAATCTTGTTTATTAAACTAATTAGTAAATATATTCTTTGTGATACTCTGTTGGTATATTGATACCATATCGGTATCATATAGGACTGCGCTTAGCCCTCTATGATACTCCGTCGGTATATGATACTCTATCGGTATCATGTAGGATGCTGACGTCAACGCGCGAATTTAAAAATAATTAAAAGGGATACAGGGGTAATTAGTTTGGTCCAATAGGTACTAGAAGAAATTATTTTGGGGTGGGATATGGGGTGATAAATAGTTCATTATTTAAAAGGTCTATTTTGTGTAGTTTTCCCAAAATAGTTTTGCCTAAATAATGGGTCATCACTCAACTTGCCTAATCATTTATTAAGTTTCAACTTCTTTATTTATTTATTTTATATCAAACAACAAAAAACTTTTTTAATAATATGATAATGTTTCTCATTGGTTAATTAGCTCTACATATCATCCAAAATTTAGATATACTTAATTGAACAGATTAAAATGGACTGAGTTAATATGATATTTCGACATAATTATAAGCTAATCTGAAATCAAGAATCATAAGACAAGAAACAAAGAAATTAGAGGAGTTAAAATTAACAATCCTTTAATTTGCAGGCCACTTACGATAATTTTGTCCACTAAATTTGGACAAAGGAACAATAAAGTAGTTAGATCACAATCTAATTCCACTAAGTTATGGATCCAAAAAGCAATAAATAAAAAAAGGAAAAGTCTTATTCATAGAAGCTTCATCAAATACAAAACAACATTTTCCTTTAAAAAAATAAACGATTTTTTTTTTGTTTGCAACAAAGTCTTAATTCATTGTACTTCATAAAATGATGCAGGATGGAGTCTTGTCTGCTATTCCTAGTAACTAATTATTTTAGTCAAAATTTGGTCTATTTCTTATGTTAAAATAACCAATTGTAGTATTAAAGGACATCAAAAAAAAGTAGCTAGATATCAAATCTAGTTTGTCTGCTATATTTTAATTTTGACACTGAAAGAAAAATGCTAAATTATAATAAATGTACTTTTCTTCATTTGAAACAGGACATGTCAATTGGAATGTTCTGATTGAGAAATGGATCTTTTTCTAGTCATATTTGCCTCCCAGAAAATTTATGTAGAAAAAGATACCTTTTTTAATAAGTATATGACACTGGACAAACAATTTTAAATGAAAATACAAATGTGAAACCTACCAAGTCAAGATCTAGTCAAGCTATAATGTTCCAATTTTTTGCAGTTTAATAATTAACTTATTCAGTACATAGGAATAATCGTTGTGTTAATGATTTTGCTATGTTTTCTTAATAAGTAATAGAAAAATAATGGTGGATGATTGAAATTTCTCCATCTTTAATTAGAGTTTTTAGGTCCGAGCTTCTGAATATTGAAAAAATCTTGTTGAAAGCGTTCTCTGACCCAAGAAATAAGCCCTACAATATGCGAATCCTGATTTAGTCGAACTCTAATGTCCCTTTTTGTTATTCATACTAAAATCACTTGGAATGTAACTTATAATAATACATTTAGCACTAAATCACTATATACGATTATCACTAATGATTTGAAAGAATATGGACTAATATATAGAAGAATACATTCTTGAAAAGATAAAAAAATATTTTATATAGTGGAGACCTAATAAACTTACATCATTCTTATTTTGTACAAATAACCTAGCAATTGAGGATGTGGAGAATATGTCAATATATTTTTTTCTTTTAGTTTTTGTGTTTATCTTTTACTAGAAAAAAACACAGCAAATGAGGTCAAGTTTGAAATTGAAAAGGTTGATAGTTATAATTGGAAAGTAGATTGTGCAAGTGTGGATGCATCTTTTTCAAATTCCAAACGCAACATATATACGTGTGAAAACCCTACCAACAAAACATCTAGTCAAACCCTAATGCTCCAAATTTATATATATAATGTAAATAACTTTGAAAAGAGCTAGAGACATCAATCTTTTGGGAAAATTCTAGTAATTGATTGGCTATCTAAATAGTGTATTTTATCGATGATGATTTAATTCACCACTTTATAATCCTCTCTCTTATTTTTCTTTCAGCTAATTCTCAATTTTTTTTCGCACCTCTTCAACCCCCAAAAATGAATCAAAGTGTACTAAGAACCATGCCAAATAATTAATTTATTGGCTAAGAATGAACTAATGTAACATTTTATGAAATATAAAAATTGATAATAGTCATTATCGCAAATCATCTGAATATATTAATGGGAATAACTAAAGGTAAAGCGAGTCTTAATTCAATGCACGAGTCCATAATTTGGATTGTGAAAAATAAGGAAATGACAGAAAGCCATCGGGTCCCAATTTTCCCTTTTAATGATACACTTTAATTTAATTTATATATTATTTTGTTAAATGGAATTTGGTACCAATAATATTAATTCCCACGTGTTGTTGATGCAACATGACTGCTAAAATATTGCTTTCACTTAACTTTAATTGGGATTCTTTTCTTTTACTTTTGCTTCCACCAGACGTATCTTATACGCTTAACTGGCATTGTGCCCACCACAGTATCAACTTGCCATTAAAAATATCATTTTGAATACAATAATTTATCCTAATTCTCTTTTATTTTTCCTTAACAAATTGGAGAACAAGACAAGCATGGAAAAGTACTCCATTCGTTATATTTTATGTGTCACTTTTTAATTTAACACGATATTTTTTTTAAAAATTGAAATTCATGATCTAAAATAATTGATAAATATTTGTGTGACTGAAATTCATTTTATTAAGGGTAAAAAGAAAATTCTAAAGTTAAATAGTTTATAACTATAATAGGATGATATTCTTTTTGGAATGGATTAAAAAGAAAAGAATATCATATAAAATGAGACAGAAAGAGCAATAAAGAATTACCAACGGATGAGGTGCAACATATGGGGCTGTTCGGGTTCGAGCTTGGAAAATATGGAAAATTCTCCCCTCGAATGAGGTCCTACGAGGCGAATAAGAATTGATCGGATTTCAATACAAATATCAAACATTGAATTAAAAATTAAAAAAAAATGAGTACTCCCTATATTTAAAAACATGACTTACTTTTATTTCTAATCTGTTTTAAAAAATGACCTTTTTTTTGCAACACTTTAATTTTAATTTTTTATGTGACATGTTTAAAATAATAAGATTAAAAAATATTTTAATACATTTAATATAACTTTAATATAAGAGAATAAAATTAAAAATCTTTTTTATTTTTTTTAAATTCATATCAAGTCAAATTAGATAATTATTTTTTAAAACGGAGGGAGTAATAAAGAAAGTGAATGAAACAAATAGTGTGTCACACTTACAAGGTAATTACTTATCACTTCAAGTGACGTGCCCGAAAAATTGAAGCCTATAACGTCAGTTGTCACCATTTGTTTAAGCATATTCTTGACATGTAAAAATTCCACAATACCAACCAAATTACTTTCTTATGGTTTTAAAAGAGTTTTTGGTCAAAAATATTTTTAAATTATATTTTAAATTTAAATTATATTTTTAAAATATTTTTTTTGGCATAAAACATTCTCCAAGTATTTAAAAGTTAACAATTTTCATTATTTTGTTAGATATCATAAAAAAAATAAGGAATTCTACAAAAACATGTGCAATTCACGTGAACAAAAAGTTTTCCTACATAATTCATTACCTACTATAAAAAGTTTTTGAAAAAAAGAATATTAAAATTTTTGGACATCATTATTTATTGAAATAAAAAATATTAGGAAGGTGTGAAGATATATGATTTGCTCTTCTTCTCTTTTGTTAATGAAAAGAAGTTGGAGCTTAATTATCTTCACCTTTTCAAAGTTAAATTGTAGTTAGATCAATAATTTTTTTGGTGCAATCTGATGAGGTGATCAAAATTCTGATTACACCTCGCATTCGAGTTTTTAATCAAAAATCTAATTATGTCTCTCATTTGAGTTTCATTCTTCATTATTAGAAGTGAAAGTATCCTACAAATACCGCTTCTAGCAGATTTAGTTGAGAAGAAACATATTTCAACTGATAATTTTTTTAATATTAAATCACATGAAAAATAAATAAAAAAAACTGTTAATTAAAAGGTTATGCATAATCCTAAATTCAATTTTCCAAAAAGTTCATGATATTATTTTTTGCGTATCTCAGAATAATAAATACGAATGAGTGACTTAATTTTTGTGAAATTTGTTAATTTTTTAACAAATTCTAAAAAGTTGTTAAATTTTAAATATTTGAAGAACGTTTTCTGCTAAAAATAATATTTTAAGAATATAATCTAAATTTAGAGTATAGTTTAAGAATAATTTTGATCAAAACCTCATTTTAAAAAGATAATGTGAATAGATCAAGTCACGAAGGTCCTTATCGTCAATGAAATGTCAATACATACTTTATAATAGCTCCAATAAATAATAAAGATAAAGGGCAATGGCTTGATATGTAAATTTGTTTAAAATCATGGGCCATTACCAAATAGTTAGCTATATATAGGTACGGTACCATTTTTGTCACTCCAACAAGCAAAGCAAACAGATCAGTTTAAAGTAGGAGCACCGCCTTCATCACAGAAATCGCCGGCAATAAATCCATCACCGGAATCCACCAGTACTAGTAAAATCACATCGGAGAATTTCAAAGATGGCCGGAGAAAGAAAAGAGATGATGATGATGATGAATGGAGGAAACATGTTAAGAAGGGAGGAATATGGGAGACCAATTCCAAAAAGAGGGCAAGTGAAAGTCACCATAGTTTTGGTATTAGCTCACTCTTTGTCTTCTATTTTCTCTAATCGCCGGTAGAGATGGAGTACTGAAGAGAGAGTAACCAGTTTTGGTAAATTTAGAGAGTTTTGGAGGGTATTACTGTCCTTTCATAGGATATTGTATTTTGTACATATAAGGCTGGTGATTTTGCTAATTTTGGGTTCCATTGTTTACAAGTTCTGCAATTTTAATTTTCAATGCTCTTCTTCAGCTAAAACATTATGCTATTTGTTTTGTTCATCACTAATTTATTCACTCGAAGACCCAATTTCCCATAGAACATATTCAAGATACGTTTAATTTTTAATGAAAATTAACCGTCCACTCAATTGATTGACCTAAAAATAGCGATAAATGAATAATATAGGTATAATACATATATAATGTGTGTATTGATTTTTAGGTATTTATATCTTTAAAAAAGTAAGATTCTGTGGTCCTAAAAATGAGATTAATTAAATAATAAGAGACAGTTTGATGGTGTAAAAAATCTTTAAACTAACCAAATATACTCGTTCCTATAACCATTTTATAGGTTTTTTTTTTCTTTTCAACCAACCATTTTATAAATAAAATTTAAGATCTATTCTCTCTTTACTTTTACTTGCACATACTATTTGGATTCGTTTAGTCATGCAATATGAAATTATGATGTAAATTTAAATTAATTTAAGAATATTTTAAGGTGTTGTATTAATTAATTAATATTTTATTTTATTTTATAAATAAATATTTGTGATTAATTTTTTTTAAATACACATAATTTTATAAAGATTCACTTATCTATAATAGATATTCTTTATTATATATAATTCTTTCACACGGTACAATCAATTTATTCACACCAAGCATGAGTCTTTTTGTAAAATTTAAAATAACGAGTCATTTCTTTGTTTACAGAGTATAACCTTATGGATCAAGTTTTACATTTTAAAAAAGACGAAATGGTCTAATAGACTCTTGTACTTGTATTAATTTGTATTATGGATCCTCTATTTAATTATTTGCCAACTGAACCCTTGAACTCATTGAAACTTAGTATTTTAAATTCTTAAAATTAAATTAAACCTCCAAAATATTTGATAAATCATTTTCTTTCTCTTCAATTTTTTGAGAATTTCAAATTTCAAATTATGGTCCAAATTACATGTCCAAATAATAATTTAAAATCATGACTTCATATCGCATGTCCAAAAACAAACTTAAATTTTATCCCTTACATATTTATTATGATACTCATATTAGTTATTATCCCCACGATGTGGGATTTCACTGGGTTGTTGTTGTTGTTATTGTATATTAGTTATTATATAATCTTTCATAGATTTAAGAATTAAATAGTTAATATTAAAAATAAAAAAAAATCTCATATATTAAAATAAATAAGTAAAAATAAAAATTTATATAGTATAATATAATATACAATCTCAAAAGTGAACGGATGGAATAATAGTTAGTGAAAATTTCCACCTAATGTAAAGGTGTGTCATGTGTCAAATATGATACTTTGATATCATAAGTTAATCCAAAATGAATGGACCATGAAACAAGAAATAAAGTAATTAAAAGAACTAAAATTGACAATCTTTTGCAGCCTCTTATGAAAATTCTTTTATCCACTAAATTTGGATAAAGAATAATAAAATACTTTAGATTACAATCTAATTCCACTAAGCTATGGATCCAAAAAGAAATCAATAAAAAGGAAATAGTCGTTTTCATGGAAGCTTCATCCAATCAAAACTTTTTTTTCCCTTTTAAAATAAAAAGAAAAAATGATTGCAACAAAGTCTTAATTCATTGTACCTCCTAAATATACTGTTGATACTAAAATGATATAAGATTGAATCTTGTCTGCCTTTCTTATAACTTATTTTAGTCACAATTGATTTATTTTTTAAGAATACAAAGTTGTAGTAATAAAAAAGGGCAACAAAAATAGAAATTGGTAGATGTCAAATCTGATTTGTCTGCTATATTTTAATTTTGACACGAAAAGAAAAGAAGCTTGATTGCTTTACTTTTTTTTTCTTCTTTTGAAACACATGTTTTTGGAATCTTCTGAGAAATGGACTATTCTCTGGTCATATTTGTCTCCTAAAATTTTATATAGGACACTAGGAAAAAAAAACAGTTTTGAAGTAACCAATTTTAATGAGTATATATATGAGGTAACCTTAATGGAAGCTATTCTTCCATGGAAGTGCAGAGAATGAGTTAATTGTGAAGAAGGGAGCTTTTATTATCAAATCATGTTTTAATAATAATAAAAAAAAAACTCATGAAAAAATGATAGCAGGTGGGAACACAACACTAAGAAAATATAAATGGCCTATAAGTGTGAATGCACATATAGTATACGTGTGGAACCCTACCAAGTCAAGATCTAGTCAAACCAAATTCATGCTGGTTAGTTATATACATAAGAAATTATCACTAATCTCAACAACTCTAAATTCAAAATCATTATAAAAAAATCAAAGAGAATGTATAAATTTGAGTCAATTAGTAATCGAGACCGTTGGAAAATTAGATCTATAAATTAATAGCCATGTCATCTTCGATGCAATTCTTTAATGACAAAGGATGATAGAGCGATAAAGGAACATTTTTTATTATTATAAAAAAAGTGATAGTCATTATTAGCAAAACATAATTATAGATGGAATTAATTAATGGGTTAATTAAACGAAAATCAAGTCTTAATTCAATGCCCGAGTCCATAATTTAATACTTAAGATATAAGAAAATGACAGAAAGCCATCGGGTCCCAAATTTCCTTTTTAATGATAGACTTCTAATTTACAACTTTGCCTTCCTATATTTAGCTCATATTTTAAAAAGATTTTAATTAAAACTGTATTTTTATTAAACTAACTTTATTAATATTCCTTTGTCCACTTTTTTTAAAATAATTTTTTATTTTTACTTGTCACATTTAACATATCAAGAAAATACAATTTTTTTTTATGTTTTACTCTTAGCATTAGTTACTTATTCTTCAAATTAATTTTTAATATTTAATACTAGACATCAACTAATAGAGATAAAATAATAAAATAACCATGCCAATTTTTTTTAATAAGTATGAAAAATAAAAATGAATAGAAAAAATATCTTTTTAAATTTATTAAAATGAACAAGTAAAATAAATATTTAATTTTATACAGGGCCAAATAAAATTTAACGCAGGAAGGAAATGGATTTGGTATCAATTATATATATATGAATTCCCACGTGTTTTTAGTGCAACTTGACTACTAAAATATTACTTTTGGATATCTTATCTTTTGGTTCAACCAGACATAAATTATATGCTTAACTGGCAGTCACTTATCTACTTGCAATTAAAAATATTAGATTAGTTTGAATGATTATCATTTTGAAGACATATACCCTAAATCTATTGTATATTTTTATTGTTAAATTTAATTGGAGTAAACAACAAAGAAAATAATGGACTCTAAATAAAGAAAGTGAATGGAACAAATAATATGTCACACACATACATGAAGAAAGCAATGACGTATCATGTAAATTTTACCAAAACCAAGGGCAATTACCAACTGCTCGACTATATATGTATCCGGGACCATTTTACTTCACTCTCAAAAAGCAAAGCAGAAACAGACCGCTGCAACAACCAACTTCACCAGGGTAACCGCCGGCGACTGATCCATCACCGGAGTACAGTACAAGTAATTAAAGTACATCGGAGAATTTCAAATATGGCCGGAGTAAGAAAAGAGATGAGGATGATGATGAATGGAGGAAACATATTCAGAAGGGAGGAATATGGGCGACCAATTCCAAAAAGAGGGCAAGTGAAAGTTACCATAGTTTTGGGATTAGCTCACTCTTTGTCTTCCATTTTCTTCAATCGCCGATAGAGAGAGAGAGTGTCCAGTTTTGGTTACGATTTTGAGCTTGGTGTGTTTTGTATTTTGTACATGCCTGGTGATTTTGGTAACTCCGCCGCCTATTGTACAGTGTTTTCCAAGTTATTTTTCAATCTTCTTCTTCACCTAAAACATTCTACTTTTTTTCTGCCTGCTCTCGCTGACTTGTGCACTATTTTCTATTGAACTGAAAATTCTTCTTCCAATGAAATATTATTCCCTTTATGAACAAGGTCAAAAATACCATTAAATTATACAAAATTGAACAAAAATATCCATGTTAATAGTTTGGCTTGCCGTCAATAGTTTGATTAAAAAATACTACTATTGTTACTTAGTGGGTAAAAATGCCTGAGTATTTTTAGACCAAACTCTTTCTAAGTAATTTAGAGACATGATTTTGGTGAAATAAATTTATGTATGTCGAGCTTTTGTACACGCTTCAAACTAGTCTCTGGGGTTGAAGGAAACTGTACACAATCTTAAGTGTGAATGTCATAACAAATCTGAGAAAAAAATAAACTTCTTTTTAATGAAAAATCGCAATAACAATTAAATTAATTAATACTACTTAGCAGGAAAACAAAAAAGAAATTATATCATACGAACAGTAGATAAAAACCATATTATATTAATAACACATCATAAAAGTAGTACAAAATTTGGTCACGCATCCATGGATCTGCAATCCAATGTAAGGTGGCATAGGCAACTAATGAATGCTTGCGGTTGTTATCCAAAATTATTTGCTTGATCAACTTCAGTTTCTGGGCGACCAGACATACCTTTCTTTGCTAGTTAATTGGTATAACATCTGCAACCACCACATATGAATGTATTTGTGACCAGCAGAATTTGTGCCTCCATGGAAATCATGTGTCAGAAAGCAAGTCTTCAGTCCCAGTCAATTTTGCAAACTCATTCTCATCGATAGCTCCCTTTTTTAGCTTTTTCAATAAGCGGTACTCCCTTGTGATCTCATCTTCATCTTCAACTAACTGCGTAGCACGTCTCTGTTTGGCAGTTTTCTTTCTCATGGCAGATGCTGTAGAATTTGATTCTTTTTTAAGTCTCTGTGTCTTCTGTTCTACTTCTTGTGCCATTGCAGCCTTTTTTGCTTGCAAATTCTTCTTTCTTTGCTTCTCCCTGGACTTGTCCCTGAGTGGAAAAGGTAACGGCTAAATATCAAAGGCAAAGACTCCACAACAGTTCTAACATTTAGTACTCAGTGCTTGAAGTCACACATCAGAACTGCTCTATGAAAAATATAATGCTAATGACAAGACGCACTGAAACTGCCTAATCTGTATGTTTCCAATGTGATTGTTTGCAGTCCGAGTAATGAATAAACTTACTTATACTTGATCTCGTCCAGCTTGATATCTTCAACAGCAGTAAATCCCTTTGTAGAAAGAGAATGATGCTTCACGTCAGGCACAGAAGGAAGCTGCAAAAGACCATATCCCATGCCCAACTTCCCAATCTCAAGCTCCTTCCACCTGTATATAGAGGACTAAGCTGAAGACATGGAAATATAACTATAATTTTTGTATTGCATCATAGCCTTGACTTACCTTAAAATGTAAGAGCAGTGGTGCTCTTTGTACGCACGGATGTATGATACAAAGGCTCTGAGTCCTTTCTCCATTACATCGCGATCTTTCTTTGCTGCGGACCGTATCTAGAAAAAAGGAACATCAGTAACAAACAGAACTCATTAGTCAACTGCAGCCTCTTCAACCTTTTTGAATACTGAGGACAATATTATTATTATTATTTATTTATTTATTTATTTATTTATTTTTTTTGGGGGGGGGGCTACACAATTCTGGATCTCATTATGTTAAATCTAATCACAATTTTTTAACTGATGAGGATTATGGCCTTGGAGGAACATATGAAGATCAAAGTCAACGTGGAAAGTGACTTGTTTTGTGTGGCTAGTTACAAAAAAAGCATGCTTGACACAAGACAACCTTCAGAAAAGAGATTCTCAGCTCTGTAACAGGTGCCATCTTTGTGGAACAAATTCAGAAACCATCAACTATTTCTTTTTGTACTACCCCATTGTTTCATAGCTTTGGACTTATTTTTGCATATGCTGGGATAACAATGGGCAGTGCCTGAAGATACAATTGATTTGATGAGAAGAAAGTATAGAAGGGACTTGTCAAAAGAACAACACAAATGGCGGAGAACTATCCCAGATACTATATAGTGGACTGTTTGGAAAGAGAGAAATGCAAGATGTATTGAAGATACAGATAGTTCTATACAGAAGATAAAAACAAAGAACTGAACACTTTTGTTTTCTTTTTGGTGTAAAGAGGGTTTGATTAATGATGCAGAATCTCTGTTAGACACACTTGAATCAATGCTGATATGATGTGAAGCTGGATCTTTTTGTAAATATTCAAGCACATTTCGTGTTGCATTTATAATACTTACCCTTTTCTCAATTTAAAAAAAGAAGTAACTAAACAAACTAGAGGACTGAAAGCAGTTCTCCACTACAAAGCAAGGGAAAAGAGAAATATGGCATAATTTAATTCTTACTTCATCTATAATATCAGGAGCATCAGAGGCACATTCCCCCTCTTCTAAGAAAACGTCTTTTATACGCAAGAACTCCACATATGCTTCCTCCTAAAAAGACCACGACGGATCATATCATAGTTAATAAGTATGTTGGGAGTAAGCCTGATAGACAATATATCCAAACAGCCTCCAAAAAGTTTGATACACTATAGAAGTGCAAGACCTGACCTTTGGTAATAGAAAAACAACAGCACTACCTTGTCGGCCCAGCCTAGCTGTTCGGCCTACTCTATGTATAAACATTTTATCATCCTGAGGAAGGTCATACTGCACAAGAAACAACATAAAGAATAAAACATCCATGAAAGTTCCAGCTGCTTATTATCATGCTCATAATTACATGCATGACTGACTATAGAACTATATTTTATTAGGAGAGCGGTGGTTCATATTACTACCACAAACTTCCATCTGCATACCTGTTCATGAAGAATTTAGTGCCTTTGGTGTGGCTAGCTGGATGTGTACAAAAGACTTAAGCATTTATGGGTGGCATTTGTTTCAAAACAGGTGAAAAATATTTTTAGCTTTTGCAAAAACTGAAGCTTTTCTTTGGTGTTTGACCAAATCAAGTCTTCAGCAAATTGAAGTTTGTCGAAATGATTTTTCAGCACTTCTTGAAAACAAATGCCAACTAGATCATTCCTATACAACATGCCGGCTGTATGAACTATTCTTCAAATACTGTAGTGTGACTCATCACTCATATATAAACCAGGTAACTTTTTCTTATAGTGATATCATGTTATTGAATAGGGGAAGGCAACAGTCATCAATGTGTAATACTAACTTTACTACCATTGGAAATTGTTAATTCTGCTGCACATATTCTCAGTTCTCTAAGTTCAAGGTGGTGAAGGAGTGATGAACATGTTATAGTAATAAAGTAATAAGCCCTCCCGTCTCTCCAACCAAGATAATGAGTTCATTAAGCAAAATTATTATGCCCAATAAGAAAGTACCTGTATTATATAATCAACACCTGCAATATCAAGTCCACGTGCAGCTACATCTGTGCATAAAAGAATACCACTGGAAAGAGCTGTAAATGATGCTAGTGCTTTCTCCCTTGCACTCTACAAAAGTTTTGAGAAAGTAAATTTCCTGAGCTGCTAGAGCACCTTCATTAATTAATAGGCCTTGATTAACAATTTCATAAAATAATAGGCCTTTATTATTAAAATGTCAATAAATGTACCTGCTTCATCTTTCCATGAAGAGAGATTAACGAAAAACTTTTCAGACAAGAGAGACGTGGAAGAACAGTTCCCCAATAATCAACACAAGCACAAGTCATGAAATAACTGTAGAAGTAAAAAAAAATATCAAGTACTAAACACCAACTTAATATCCTACCATCTATGCAGGTATATAAAAATATATTAGGTACAATTCAGGATTCCGGAAAGTAAGCTCACATTATAATTTTTTTTGGCTTGTTCTTCGTTATGAGATGTACAAGTTGCGATGATTTCTTGTCCGCTTCGCATTCAAGATACTGCCAAATTGAAGAGACATTAGAATATGGTAATATGCACATTGACATAAATAAACTTCGTTTGGAATAAACGAACACTGTGAAACAGTGGGAGCATACCTCAATATGAAGGCCAGAAGGTGTTTTTGACGAGGTCGAATTCCCAGATGCAGAACCGCTCAACTGTTTTGCTTCTGCCCGAACTTCAACCCTAACAGGATTTCTCAATCCTGCCTTTGATAGTTCTTCAACTGCCTCAGTTTGCGTAGCAGAGAAGAGACCCGTTCTACGAAGCTTAGGTAAATGAGAAATGATTGAATTTAGCTGCTTCTCGAATCCCATGCCTAATAGCCTATCAGCTTCATCTAATATCAGGATCTGCACAAATGATATGGTTTTCGCTGAGTGACTAATTAAGATGTAGTATGCCATATATCACTACCAAATCCCAAACACACATGGACAAAAGAAGGGTTGAGGAAAGGGGACGGACACAACACCCATTGTTCTATTTATTGACAGCCAATAGACTGCCCTAAGAACATGTAGGAAATCGGAAACTATCTTTTTAGAAAAAATGTAGGAAATCAGAGACCACGTAAGTCAGAATGTGATTATAGGCAATCATGAAAGTCAGCCTTGAGTACGAACTTATGATCTGCAACGGAGGTAAAACTTAACAATTTTTGTTAAGGCTGAACTTAGCATTACTCCAGAGCACAAATGGCAAGCTTTACATAAATTAGCACAAAAGAATGCAGCTAAATTGTTTTAACACTGGGCTTATGGCAACTTCATTTTCCTTTTTAAAGTATCAGAAGAAAAACATAAATTATCATCTTTCAAGTAAAAGATTTGGCACTCCAAATCCCAAGCAAACTTATCTTTAAGAGAAAACAAATGGTAAGCAGCTAAAAAGATACTGCAGCACCCGAGCAAAAGAATTTGAATACTCCTAAATTCCAAAGCAAACTTTCTTTAAAAGTAAGCAAATAGTTAACAGCTTAAAAATCACTATAGCACTTGAGCACAAAGCTCTTTGTTTTCCACTGAAGGAGGCATGAAAGTAGAAACCTCAAGATCCCGAAAGTCCAGTATATCCATGCGCTCCATTATGTCATATAGCCTCCCAGGTGTCCCGATCAACAAATTTGCTCCTTCATCCTCTATCTTTCTGATATCTGCCTTTACTTCTAGTCCCCCAACAAGAAGCATAGGCCTAACATTTGCTAATGTGGAAATGAACGGTTGAGCAACGTGAAATATTTGTGACGACAACTCCCTGGTGGGTGATATAATTATACCCATTACCTGCAAGGGCACCAAAGAGACAGCTAAACACAAAAAGAGGACAAAATAGAATTAAAGGAAAAAACAGAAAGGAAAGTATATCACAAGGATCTTTATTGGCTGTCAAATGGGTCTATTTGGATAGAACATCATGCCATAAGCATGGAAGATCCATTTTTACAAAGTATAACATGTGCGGCACAGATTAGTCTGTGCCTTTTCTTTGTAAAGTAAGGCCCTTCAACAAGTTTGGACGGCTTTATTTATCTATTATAACTATTTCTAGGGTTGAAGGCAACTTGACCTCCCTTCTATACTGTTCCTCATCAAGTTACATTGATTTATTTAATATAAAAAAGGGGGCAGAGATAATTGCGGCAGTACTGTCTTTCTATAGTTGAAGCACGACACTGTCAAAGGATAACCAGATAACAATAGAAGTATCAGAGAACAACCTCCAATTATTATAATCTTATAGCACCATCCAACTGGCAACTACTACTGAATAAGATCCCTTAAGCTGGAAATGTTCCAAGACAGAAACACCCTAAATGATCCAACTTGGTGGTATTAGCCAGGAAAAATGGATGTCTTTTAAATCAGCAATGACTAAGTGACTTATTTTTCACAAAGTCAATCAGCACAGAGTCCACTTCTACAAACATGTGAAGTGGATAACAGCGCCATTGTCGCAGCTCTTCATTCCCACGAGAATATTTATTTGTATAAGCAACTCATTCCGTAGACAAATTTGAATGACTTCTTGAACTAATATGAAACTTGACTAGGTACAAATGAGCACAACTACATCTGCTTCCAGCTTATATCATTCCGCACAGCAAAATTCTTCATGACTGGCCAGTATATATTTAAAATTCTAGTTCTCAAGCAACTTGATTATATTAACCTCGCATACCACTAATTGGGAATACTAAATTCCGTTCTCTTTACGTAATAAAGATGTTACAGCAAAGCCCAAAAATAGCCTAACTAACAAATCTAAATACTAGTGCCGGCACTAATGCTTGTATACTTTGCATAAAAGAGCCTAAACAGGTCTGGTAAAGAAGAAGGAACCTTATTACCTTGTGAGGTTTGGGATTGGAGGAGGACCGACGGAGGATCTCAACCACAGGTAAGACGAAGGCTAGGGTTTTACCAGAGCCAGTGGCGGCGTCGACGGTTACATCCTTGTAGCTGCAGAGTAAGGGTATGGTGGCGGCCTGAACAGGAGTGCAGAACTCGAAGCCGGAGTTGGTTAGGGCTTCCAAAACTGGCGCAGACAGCCGTGGTTCGAGGTCGGAGAAACGAGTATTCGTTAAGGCTTTGTTCTGATTCGCCGCCGCCATAGCTGCCGCAGTCATAGTTTTCTTCCGCCCAACTGCCTAAGTAGTAATGTGCTTGTAATTAGACCGTCGGGTCGATTGAGAACCGACTCAAAAAGTATATACGGTCCGGTTTTGGCTGGTAAGCGGTTCTCTTTAAATATAGGTGTGTAATGTGTAGTTAACGTTTCATTTTATTTTAAAATCGAAACTCTCTTTTCATTTTACTTCACCTTGTATTAAAAATAATATTTCCTTTTAACTTTTTCATTCTAGTAAATTAAAAAAAATCACTATTATTTATACTAAATTATTCAATATAATTTCATTAGTGAATTTTTTTAAAAAAAATATACGCAAACGTTATTTCTATCTTCATGAGTCGTGGAAATTGATTTCTAAAACTCTTACATAACTGATAAAGGAATATATTACTGCGCTTTCCAAAAAAAAACAATAGTAACAACAAAGTTCTTTCAATACTATCCTTATCTTTAAGTAATTACATATGGTACTATTAGTCAAAAAAATTTAAAAAATTATTAATAAGATTGTGATAATGTGGTAAATATTTATTTCATTCTTAATTAAATATTTTACAAGTCCTTTTGAATACTGAGTCACTTTTAGTAGAAAATATTTTACCTCCTAATATGAAACTTTCTACCACAAATTTAAATTTAATCAAATTCCAATATAAATAACGGACACTACATAAAAAATTAAAAAATAAAATCTTTTGCGTCCATTGAATGCACGAGCCCTAGAATTCTAATACGGGTGTGTTAAAAAAAAACAGATACAATATTTATAAATCTCGTAGTTGGTGAAAAAATTCTGACAATACATATATAGGTGTGTGTCGTTTCCTCTTGGTTAATATATTATAAATATAATAAATTACAATTGACTATCTGACCTTTTATCTTGTCCTCTCTTAAAGCCGAGGATCTTTCGAAAACAGCCGCCCTATCTTTCAAGGTGGGGGTTAGGTCTGCATACACTCTACCCTCTCCAGACCCCACATTGTGGAATTATACTGGGTCTGTTGTTGTTGTTGTTGTTGTTGTTGTATAATAAATTACAATTGAAAAATAAAATAACAAAAATGAGTAAAAATATATTCATGTTGAGGTGCTAATATCTCGCTTTCTTTAAGGAGATTCAAATTCACTATGACATAATCTACACCAATCCAGCAGTAATACTATTGACTTATCCCCTCCAGAATATAACAGTTCAACAACGTCGTATGATTCAAACAACTCTAAATTAGTTGAAGAGAATATAAATATTCACAAAAGAATATCTTCTTCCAACATGTCACGACCTAGCCCCGTGACTAGTGTCCAAATTGGAC
Organism: Solanum dulcamara; assembly: GCF_947179165.1. Classification (NCBI taxonomy): domain Eukaryota; kingdom Viridiplantae; phylum Streptophyta; class Magnoliopsida; order Solanales; family Solanaceae; genus Solanum; species Solanum dulcamara. Next base: position 48,587,996 of record NC_077247.1, read on the forward strand.
CCTCGTATACACACATATTATCTATAGTCAATCGGCAATTAAGCATGATAAAGGATTATATGGGTAGCACGTTGTCTCAAACTGTTACTTATATATATACTAAAATCACCTATTTCTTGGGGAGTCTTAATTGTCAAAAATAAGATAACATAATATGTAAGCCGACAAGGCTTCCATTCTGAATGTAAACGTCCAAAAACATAAGTCATACTAGTACACCGGACAACATCTATATACAACCCACTCATATGTCTACAGACCTCTAAGAGAATTAACAATAGCATATGACGGGACAAGGCCCCGTCGTACCCCTAAATACACAAATATATACATTATAAGGATTAGTACCCAAAGTTTGGGCTCCGAGACAATGGAGCACTTCAAACCCGTTGAGTAGGATCCTAAGTTGGCGGCTCTCCAAAATGAGTATTTGTACCTGCAGGCATGAAATGCAGCCCCCCGAACAAAAGGGGGTCAGTACGAACTATGTACTGAGTATATAAAGCATAAAATACCGTAAAGGAGATCACATCTGAAATAAAGATTCAGGAGTCAAGTATCATAATCAATAAATCACTGTACCTATGTCTTATAAAATGAAGACATGCATATCATCATCATATATCGTACCTGGCCCGTTATGGGACTCGGTATCACAATTATATCAATATATCGTCATATGTATATATATACCATACCCGGCCCTCTAGCAAGGAACTCGGTGAATAGAGTAGTGTACACTGATACCGTACCCGGCCCATTATGGGACTCGGTGCCATAATCATATCGTCATATCATTATAATATCATATTATCATATCACGTACCCGGCCCTCTAGTAAGGGACTCGGTGAATAATGTAGTGGAATCCATACATGATAACATACCCGGCCTATCGTAGGACTCGGTGAATAATACCATAACAGCATGCACGAATAAGATATCATTAGCAACCTTGTGAAATTTAATCATTATCGGAGACTTAATAGAATAAGCAAAACAGACCATCATTTGAAAACCAAGACAATAGTCATTATAAATCACACTAATTATGGATTATACTAAAATATGAATTATACCACAACATGAGTTATACCAACTAGGATGGCTGGAATTATACACATGAGTCAAGACATAACAATATAAATTTTGAAAATCAAGAACGGTAGCCATCCGAGTATATCTACGAATAAGAGTTTCTTTGGAATTTAAGCATACGTCATTCGTTCGTTTCATATGGATCATGCCAAAAGAAGAAAATGTTAACTTTACATACCTTTAGCGTTTATACGTATATGTTGTCCAATATTGTCTCAACCTATATTAAAACGTTAAGCACTATGATTAAGCTATGGACAAGAATAAAACGTAGTCTATCGTTAGTAGGTTATTTCTAAAAAAAATTGGACAGCACCTCCCCTATACCGCTCACTTTTCCCACTTTCAAACCAGCCATATAATCATCAACCAACATCAACAATCCAAAATATTGACACAAAATAAGATTTATTATTCATGTTACCAAAGCAGTAAATTCGGAAAGTCAAGTACCTCACGTTGTATCTAAATTTTGAAAATGAAAACGGCAAAACTGGACTTTATAACCTTCATAAAACATTTATATCTCTGTCTTAAGTTTCCAATGCAAAAGAAATCAACTCAAAATTCATTTTCTACAAAGAGATATCATCAAAATACGAACAGCTATACATGAAGGAATTTTCAATCCAGAATCTGGACAGAATTTGTCTTATGATTCATGCTCAGTTTTTGACATAATAACAGCAGATATAGACTAAGACATAAACATAAGAGTTGTAGGTACGTGTATTATCTTTCCAAAACATGTTTAATATCTAAAATCGAAGGTCTACACAATGAGATATTCCAGAATTACTACCAGCTACTCAATTCCAAAAACGGGTTTGAACATTCAAAATCTTCATACACCTTTTTCCTCCAAATTCAAGAACAACAACTCATCAACAACATCAAAACAATATCAACCATTATTATACATCATCACTAACCTAATTTCATCCATTTAATCTACCTAAAACAACCCTTTAACCCATAAATCTCAACAAATCACCAAACTAGTTTATAACACTATTTTCTCCGTTCTAATCCGTTAAAACTCTAACTAAACTTGTTAACAATGAAAAGGAGACTTTAATATTACCTTGAATTTGCAGCACCACATAAAATCTTCTCCTTATTGGTTGATTTCTAGCTCAAATTGAAGCCAACACGACGTACAACAATTTTCTCTTCATGAGCTTCGGATTTCGGGACTTAATTTTGGTCGGATTTGGGATTTTTCTCAAGAACTCCCTTTCTCTCTCTCTTTGGAAATTTCCAGAATTATGTGATCTTTGTATGAAGGAATAGTTACAAAAAATCAGATTTAATTTTATGGGTATTGGGCCTGACCCGAATTAGAATTGGGTTGGGCCGAATTCACTATTTAGTTTGGACTGTCAGATTTAAAACGTCTATATCTTATTACTCCGATATCACATTTCGTCCCACGACCTATGGTTGGAAAGATATTTCAATTATCTACAACTTTCATGTTGAGAGTTTTCCCAAATTCTCAAATTATAAAGAGGTTATGGCCTCCCGAAGTCAGCTTACCCGAAACGTAACTTTAAGAAAAACATATTTGATGGCTTCTATTTTGATTCGGCTTAAGGGTCCTTCTTGAGATGTATTTTACTACACATAATTTATTCATATAACTTGGCATCTACAACAAATCATGTCCTTTTAAAAATTCAAAATTAAAAGCCCTTGAATTTATAATCGTTAGCTTACGAATAATCCAAAATGCAAAAATACGGAATGTAACATTCTTCCCCCCTTTAGAACATTCGTCCTCGAATGTTAAACCCGCCTCATAAAGTCTTATAAGAAATTTGGGGGAATAGTCTTTTTTTTTTTTTGCAACAACAAATAGTTTCATATGTCAATCAATATAATTAATCGAGAGGTTTAGATTACCTGTAGGCGTAGAAAACAAGTGAGGATACTTATCCTTCATCTCTTCCTCGGCTTCCCAGGTCATCTCTTCTCTATTGTTATTTTGCCATAATACTTTGACGGAAGCCACATCCTTAGTACGTAACATTCTGACTTGGCGATCAAGTATAGCTATAGGGTTTTCCTCGTAAGAAAGCTCCTCCATCACCTGGATATCATCCATGGGGAATACTTTAGAAGGATCACCAATGCATTTGCGAAGCATCGACACGTGAAAAAAAAGGGTGCACTGCTTCCAAATCAGATGGTAGGTCCAACTCATATGCAACCTTGCCTATTCTACGAGTAACCTGATAAGGGCCAATGTAGCGCGGGCTAAGCTTTCCTTTCTTACCGAATCTCATTACCCCCTTCATGGGTGACACCTTCAAAAATACCCAATCACTAACCTGAAACTCTAAGGGTCGACGTCGATTATCTGCATATGATTTCTGTCAACTCTGGGCTGCTAATAACCTTTCCCGAATAAGCTTGACTTTATCAACAGCTTGTTGAATCATATCAGGTCCGATTAACTTAGCCTTACCAACATCAAACCAACCAATAGGTGACCTGCACTTCCTGCCATATAAAGCCTCATACGGTGCCATCTGAATGCTAGAATGGTAGCTGTTATTATAGGCAAACTCAATAAGTGGCAAATGGTCATCCCAAGTACCTCTAAAGTCAATAATACAGGCCCGTAACATATTTTCTAGCGTCTGAATAGTGCGTTCAGCTTGCCCATTAGTCTGAGGGTGAAATGTTGTACTAAGATTTATTTGTGTTCCCAATCCCTTCTGAAATGATCTCCAGAAGCTAGCTATAAATTAAGCCCCTCTGTCTAAGATAATAGATATGGGAATCCCATGAAGTCTTACTATCTCTTTGATAAATAACCTCGCATAGTCCTCTATTGAATATGTAGTTCTAACTGAAAGAAAGTGGGTTGATTTTGTCAGCCTATCTACAATCACCCATATGGAATCATACTTCTGTGGAGTGCTAGGTAAGCCTGTAAAAAAAAATCATATTAATTGCTTCCCAATATTTTCTCAAGTGTTCTCTTAGTTAATTATGCCGTGCATAGACCTCCTCCGTTTGTCGACTCGCTTTAGTTCATTATAACGCACTCCAAGTTCTACTAGTAAATCGAAATTTCACCAGAGTAATATTTTGGTACTCCAATATTCTTTCTTTACCCTACTATGACAATCCGTATTCTGGAATCCTCGGCATCATGTGTAACTTTCTGACTTTGACTTGAAGGTCTTTAACTATCATTTGTTTTTACCTCTTGATCTTGATCTTTTGGGTTGGTTATCAATTAGTGTTAAGGCTCCTTCATCTTATAACCTTACCGTCATCCAGTAACCAGTAACCCGCCTATTCTGATTGTCTCGGTTAAGTCATTTCATAATTTCCTTTACCCTAACTGGCAATATTTTAGGCATAATATCTTGAGTCATTTCTCTATTTTTGACTCAAACTTTTCTATTGCCCCTTTACTCTAATTTTCTCTTACTTCTCTTACCACACATACTATTGCAATCTTTATACGAATATGTGTAGGTGCTTAAATCAGCCCAGAAAATACCTAAATGTCGCCACGTTAGTCTTTATGCAGTCCCTATATTTTCTCTTACCTCTTTCAGTTGATATCAGGACTCACCTATGGCTTTTGCCCCCAATACTAATTATATCTCTATAGTTTTTCCTCAAACCATCTTATACTTTTCTTTGATGTATCCGGAATATTGCAATCGCATTGTGGTTACTAAATTCTTATTCTGCTTATCAAGTAATCACTTGATATCACCCTTAGCATACCAATATTCATAGGCTGCATAACCAATCTTGTAGAATTTGTACAACGTGTATTCAATTCTAATCATAGTCTTTCCTTCTCTTGGCTTATTCTGCTATAAATTTCTTATTGTACTAACACTCACTTGCTGTCTATTTTGTCATACTTGCATCCCTTCCTTTACTTACTATTAAGTTTTCTCATATTCTACCATATGAGAGATTTCTCTCCTTTGCTATTTGTATATCCCAATCTTATTAGCCGATAATTACGTTGCCAACATCTCAACCTCTAATCCAGTATAACCTTGCTATCATTTATAATATCTTCGAGCTACTTGTTACTATTCTCATGTTGTATTCGTCCTTTTTATAAGCATCCATCTTTTGATGTCACACTATCCAAGATCTTTACCAATAATTCTGAGCACCGTCTCAAATATCATCTTGGTTTTATTTTTCCATTTATTGCTGACTTTCAAATTTTTCTAACTTATTCCAGCATGGGATCTCATATGAAATTTAGGTGTTCACCTTAACGTGTTGCAGTGTCAGTTAATTTCATTTTACAGTTATATTTTTCTCATCCACTTCCCCCCTTTAGGGTGTACCCATAGCATTATCTATTTATATTCTACTCTATGTCCCCATTTCAAATTTTCAAATTCATGCGATTCTTTTCCAATACATTATCTCTGTCTTTCTTTATATCATCAATAACTTAGATTACCCATGTACGAAACCTTAACACAATCACAAGGTGATGAGAATTTCCGATATATAGTACAAAATCTCGTCTGATAAATGGTACTCAAATGATATAATTAATGTAGCAATTCATTCAAAGCCACATTCCATTTATTCTAATCAGTAATTAGCTAGTGTTTATAATCGTTTTAAATTCTCTATTCGGTAGCACTTATATTCTAGTGATCAGTGTTCCAAGCTTTCTTATAACGCTATCTTTATCTCAATAGATATCACATGTTCCTCTAGTAAACTCACAATACATCCGTTATTTTTGCAAATCTACATTTCCTATCATCTAAGGATTTCACTATTTTTCGAGGTGAAGTCACATATACACAATACTCCTTTATGCCTTATACGCTTTCACCCTTGTCGTGTACCCAATACTAACTTTTAATCTTACTCAAAATCATATCCATTAGCCACTTTTCCGCTAGACTTTACTTATTTTCATAACGATTCTCATCATACTCACATTATATTCTGTTCTTACTCAATCCCATAGTGTAACACTTTTTAACCTTATTCACGATTTTTACTAAGGGTCAATTATACTCGGTGGACTAAGCGTACTTAACCTTTTTGTAAATTATCCCTTAGTATCAAAATCCCTTTCGAATCATCCTAGCATTTCATGAACAACACATGAAATACATGATCCTGAATATTCCACAAGTTTATGTTTTCCATTCACCAGTTCCATCTCCAATTAATTGGTTAAGGACTAATAAAATGTTATCATAAGGCATTCTTCAACCACCACCAAAAGGAAGCTAGAATCCAACGAGCACCACCGGACCTCTTAATGCTTGATGCACCTGGTTTACCTCCAAGGTTATTCTTAAATTTTGAATGAATTATTTAATTCACAAACTAATTGTTGAGTGCCTTGTACTTCTCAATGGAAGTAAAACTTAATTATGAGACGTATTTTTTTTTCCTTCAACAAAAGCTTCTTTTAAGGAAAACATGCGATTGGAAGTTATCTTGGTTCGTTTAAATCAATTCTAAATAGGTTTTTTCCGAAATAAAATTTCCCAAATAAAAATGGTGTCCCTTAATGATGACATTGGGGTATTTCTTAACTCTTTACTACAACACAATAAATTTACCTCATGGTTATCAACCTTCAAAATATATTATGAACTTATGCCCCACTTTCTCTTCTTTTTTTTTTTTTTCTGAAAAAAAAAATGGGTAGAGTTTCCTCTGTATTTCTTACTATCCCAAAATTTGCACGCAGAAAATACCAACAATGCCTCACAGGTTCAACATATATATATTCATATCATATCGCAGCCACACAGGGCACCCAATATCAACAACAGTATGAAAATGATGGACTTACCTCTTATTTCCGACTCGAACTGCACCTGTTACACTTTCATGTCTACTTTTTCTTTCAATTTTCAACTTTACATTTCAATCATACTTCAATATGCTTACCTTATCCACCATACCTCTTTCGCATCATTACTTACCCGTTTATTGTGTAGCTTCCAATATCATCAATCGTTTTCTTCTATCGATGTCGTTCTTCAGCTGAAATCAAAAGATAGAAAAAAAGAATTTCATGTCCTATGGCTGGGCTCTATCGCACGATCTTAGATATGAAAGAAAGGCAACGTCCTAAATGTCCTGTAGCCTCCTGTTTATAGATGTGTTGCACAACACACCGATAAACAAGACTCTACTAGACACGGTCTGTAAACACTCCGAGGATGAACTGCTCTGATACCACTTTTGTCACGACCTAGCCCCGTGACTAGTGTCCAAATTGGACCCTCGTATACACACATATTATCTATAGTCAATCGGCAATTAAGCATGATAAAGGATTATATGGGTAGCACGTTGTCTCAAACTGTTACTTATATATATACTAAAATCACCTATTTCTTGGGGAGTCTTAATTGTCAAAAATAAGATAACATAATATGTAAGCCGACAAGGCTTCCATTCTGAATGTAAACGTCCAAAAACATAAGTCATACTAGTACACCGGACAACATCTATATACAACCCACTCATATGTCTACAGACCTCTAAGAGAATTAACAATAGCATATGACGGGACAAGGCCCCGTCGTACCCCTAAATACACAAATATATACATTATAAGGATTAGTACCCAAAGTTTGGGCTCCGAGACAATGGAGCACTTCAAACCCGTTGAGTAGGATCCTAAGTTGGCGGCTCTCCAAAATGAGTATTTGTACCTGCAGGCATGAAATGCAGCCCCCCGAACAAAAGGGGGTCAGTACGAACTATGTACTGAGTATATAAAGCATAAAATACCGTAAAGGAGATCACATCTGAAATAAAGATTCAGGAGTCAAGTATCATAATCAATAAATCACTGTACCTATGTCTTATAAAATGAAGACATGCATATCATCATCATATATCGTACCTGGCCCGTTATGGGACTCGGTATCACAATTATATCAATATATCGTCATATGTATATATATACCATACCCGGCCCTCTAGCAAGGAACTCGGTGAATAGAGTAGTGTACACTGATACCGTACCCGGCCCATTATGGGACTCGGTGCCATAATCATATCGTCATATCATTATAATATCATATTATCATATCACGTACCCGGCCCTCTAGTAAGGGACTCGGTGAATAATGTAGTGGAATCCATACATGATAACATACCCGGCCTATCGTAGGACTCGGTGAATAATACCATAACAGCATGCACGAATAAGATATCATTAGCAACCTTGTGAAATTTAATCATTATCGGAGACTTAATAGAATAAGCAAAACAGACCATCATTTGAAAACCAAGACAATAGTCATTATAAATCACACTAATTATGGATTATACTAAAATATGAATTATACCACAACATGAGTTATACCAACTAGGATGGCTGGAATTATACACATGAGTCAAGACATAACAATATAAATTTTGAAAATCAAGAACGGTAGCCATCCGAGTATATCTACGAATAAGAGTTTCTTTGGAATTTAAGCATACGTCATTCGTTCGTTTCATATGGATCATGCCAAAAGAAGAAAATGTTAACTTTACATACCTTTAGCGTTTATACGTATATGTTGTCCAATATTGTCTCAACCTATATTAAAACGTTAAGCACTATGATTAAGCTATGGACAAGAATAAAACGTAGTCTATCGTTAGTAGGTTATTTCTAAAAAAAATTGGACAGCACCTCCCCTATACCGCTCACTTTTCCCACTTTCAAACCAGCCATATAATCATCAACCAACATCAACAATCCAAAATATTGACACAAAATAAGATTTATTATTCATGTTACCAAAGCAGTAAATTCGGAAAGTCAAGTACCTCACGTTGTATCTAAATTTTGAAAATGAAAACGGCAAAACTGGACTTTATAACCTTCATAAAACATTTATATCTCTGTCTTAAGTTTCCAATGCAAAAGAAATCAACTCAAAATTCATTTTCTACAAAGAGATATCATCAAAATACGAACAGCTATACATGAAGGAATTTTCAATCCAGAATCTGGACAGAATTTGTCTTATGATTCATGCTCAGTTTTTGACATAATAACAGCAGATATAGACTAAGACATAAACATAAGAGTTGTAGGTACGTGTATTATCTTTCCAAAACATGTTTAATATCTAAAATCGAAGGTCTACACAATGAGATATTCCAGAATTACTACCAGCTACTCAATTCCAAAAACGGGTTTGAACATTCAAAATCTTCATACACCTTTTTCCTCCAAATTCAAGAACAACAACTCATCAACAACATCAAAACAATATCAACCATTATTATACATCATCACTAACCTAATTTCATCCATTTAATCTACCTAAAACAACCCTTTAACCCATAAATCTCAACAAATCACCAAACTAGTTTATAACACTATTTTCTCCGTTCTAATCCGTTAAAACTCTAACTAAACTTGTTAACAATGAAAAGGAGACTTTAATATTACCTTGAATTTGCAGCACCACATAAAATCTTCTCCTTATTGGTTGATTTCTAGCTCAAATTGAAGCCAACACGACGTACAACAATTTTCTCTTCATGAGCTTCGGATTTCGGGACTTAATTTTGGTCGGATTTGGGATTTTTCTCAAGAACTCCCTTTCTCTCTCTCTTTGGAAATTTCCAGAATTATGTGATCTTTGTATGAAGGAATAGTTACAAAAAATCAGATTTAATTTTATGGGTATTGGGCCTGACCCGAATTAGAATTGGGTTGGGCCGAATTCACTATTTAGTTTGGACTGTCAGATTTAAAACGTCTATATCTTATTACTCCGATATCACATTTCGTCCCACGACCTATGGTTGGAAAGATATTTCAATTATCTACAACTTTCATGTTGAGAGTTTTCCCAAATTCTCAAATTATAAAGAGGTTATGGCCTCCCGAAGTCAGCTTACCCGAAACGTAACTTTAAGAAAAACATATTTGATGGCTTCTATTTTGATTCGGCTTAAGGGTCCTTCTTGAGATGTATTTTACTACACATAATTTATTCATATAACTTGGCATCTACAACAAATCATGTCCTTTTAAAAATTCAAAATTAAAAGCCCTTGAATTTATAATCGTTAGCTTACGAATAATCCAAAATGCAAAAATACGGAATGTAACACAACATATAAATATTCACAAAAGAATATCTTCCTTCTACATGTTAAGATTCTCTTTTGTATAGTGAATATAGTTGAAGACTCCTTCTTTCACTACTACACACTACAATACTTTATCACACTTAACATATTGAGATAAGTGTCAAAAACACATCTAAACTATCATCTTTTTTGAGTTTCATATCTAAACTATTGAGAGTGTGAGTTTCATACCCAAACTATCACTTATCAGTTTGAGAAACGCACATCAGTAGTGTGTGTAATACACTCGCTCTACTCTCTCTATTTTTTGAATTTTTTTTGCCACATGACTAAAATATTATATATTGATAAAAATTAAATACACTATTAATATTAGTTAAAAGTTAAAACTAAAGTATTTCTATCCCAAAAAAAAGAAATTATTTTTAAAAAAATGATTTTTTTTTTTAAAAAAGTTTAAAATATTTTTCTCACTCATGTGTATGTATCTAACACAAAACGAGAAAAAAAAATTGGAAGAGGAGGGTTAGGTGTGGCGGGATAGAATTTTTTTTATATATATATATATATATATATATATATATAATATCTAAATTATTATTTGAAGGGGAGAGGGAAGATGAAGTAATAATTTTTTTTAAAAAAAAATTTATAAAAGAAATTTTAAAAAAAAAATTGAGGGGAGGGGGAGTATGGTGAGAAAAAGTGGTGGAGTGGGTAATAAAAATATTTTATATTTTTTTTAGGGTGAGATAGTAATACTTTAATATTTAATTTTAACTAATTCTAAGAATTTATTTAATTCTTGTCTAGGTGAAGTTTTTTGTCTATGTGGAGTGTGATGTGACAATTTTTTTTAAATGAAGGAGAGAGTGTAACATACATACCATGGTAAGAGTGGAATAAAAGAGAGATGTGTGTTTCTCAAACTAAAAAGTAATAGTTTAGATATGAAACTCACTCTCTCAATAGCTTAGGTACAAAACACAAAAAAGATGGATAGTTTAGGTGCGTTTTTGACACTTATCTCTAACATATTTCTTCTTATCTTTTTTGTCATATTCTTCACAAAGGAAGAAACACCACTATTTATATGTGATGAATTCTTTCTTGTCTTGAATAGAAATAAAATGGATAATAATGTAGGTAAATGAATAGTCAAAAGTTACATAAATTAGAAGGCATAATGAGGTAGAATAAATAGTGAATAATAAGTTAGGGGTTACAAGGAAAATTATAGCCTATTTCTACCATTAACTCATATGAGTAATTAGGCATAAAATGCCATTCACTATGTGGTACTTAGGCTCATAATACCCTACGAACATACTAAAACGCAGCACACAATTTGATCATCATTTCAGAAATATTTAATATTTAATATTAAAATGCTGCTCCAACATTTCCAAATAAGATAAAAAAGAAGCAGAGAAGAGGAAGTCAAGTTTGCCGATCCTGAACGTGGAAAAAGCAGTTGACATATAGGCATGGTGCTAAGTGCGGATGCATTTTTTATTTTTATTTTTGGTTTCCTTTCGATATGTGGAGTTCCGATTAAATTCAAATTATACACTGTAGAATTCATTTAGAGGTGACGCTTCCAATAAAATTTTCTCCGGATTGCGCACTGCAAAGTCCATTCGGATGTGGCGCTTCAAATAGAAATTTCTCCATACCATAGGCTCGAATCCGAGACATTTGGTTAAGAATGAAACAATTTCACTACTACACTACAAGCCCGTTTGGATTGTCTTATAAGTTGGCAGACATTTTGTGCTTAAAATTAGCCCAATAAATAATTGAGTTTGTTTGAATTGATTTATTTTAAGCAATTTATAAGTAAAAAACATAAGTTGGATCCATATTGGTGGGTAGATGCAATTTATTTTCAAATGAAAACACAACTCTCACACCCTACTATAAGTCAAGATGTAGTCAACCTAATGCTCCAAAATTTATGCTGGTTTTTATATTTGGACAGTGTTTGTCTGAATTGAAAAGACTGAACCCCACATACAAAAATGACTATACATTAGAAGGGTGTTCAATCGGACATTATTTACGTGAAAAAATTTACCATACAGATTACATATTATTTTTATACAAATATATTAAATTGTGAGAATATTCTTAACGAAATTCTTAATTGTGTCACTTGTTGGCACTCTATTATATATATGCCACGATTTCTGTTTCTACTTATGCAGCTAAGACACCAGTTATAATTCGCCAAAATCTTATTAATTGAGTGAAAATGTGTGCGTGTAAAATAATAATTAAAAAAAGAAGAAGATAACTTAGAATGCAATTAAAATAGAGACGCAATAGAGAAAATAGTAAATTTAGAAAAAGTGCATCTTGTAAGCCAGATTATCAAATTACTATAGTTTCATCGGTCTAAATTTGAACAAGTTTTAGGAACTTGAATTGGGGTATATAGTTGGTGGCAATATAATATTAGATGGATTCAATCCATTAACAATCTTAAATATCATCCGTAGGTCCTCTCACTTTCATTGCTAAATACATATTCCTTCCTGTTCAAAATAAATAATTTTTTGACATTTTCTCTATGTTTCAAAATAAATGAATTTTTTAAAATTTAAAGATGCACTTTTTTACCCCTTCAAAATCATCTTCTTTTAATAGATTTTTCAACTATCTCTAGTTTTAAGAAAAAAATTGAGAATAAACAAAAAGTAATGTTGAAAAACTACCTTTAATTAATGTCATTAACCAATTTTTTCAAGTGATGTGTCCCACGCCCACCCCAAAAATTCAATAGTATTTTGAAATAGAAAAAATATTTCAAAGAATGATTGAGACCCCAAAGGCATTTTACATTGAAAAAAAGAACGATATCACTAACAACAACTTTTTTAAGCAATACTCCCTCTATTTTATATTAACTGAATTATTAAAGTAATGCATACATATTAAAAAAATTATTTAAAGACAAAAATTGAACTATATTTTTCTCTATTACCCTTTTGTTTAATTAATCTTATAGAGATGATTAAATGTGAAATCATAAATATAAATAGTCTTTTATTGGAGTATAACTTTGTAAGTAGTGTAGTTTAACTCCTAGAAAATTACAAAACTTAATTAATGAAAAGGGTAAACATTAAAAAAAATTTAAATATTTCTCTTAAACTTTGAACAATTTAATTATTTTAAACAATAAAAAAAACTCTAAAAATTTAATTAATATAAAATAAAGAAAATATATCATACCCCAAAAATTCAATATTACTTTGGAAGGGAGGGAGTATTTCAAAAGAATGATTGAGACCCAGAGGCATTTTACACTAAAACAACGAAATAAATTGGTTGTCATAATTGAGAATGCATGTGACACAAAAGGAACATTTTAGTGTGCAATAAAAGAAAAACGAGTCTTTATTCTATGCACGATTCCATAATGTTTTGGATATTTACAAAATAAAGAGAAGACATGCTTTTCCTAAATGGATTTGAACCAATAATATTAATCCCCACGTGATTTTAATGTAAACATGATTATAAAAATTGCTTTAAGATAACTTTAGTATCGTCTTTTCTTTTGCTTCCACTTAAAATAATCTTTATGCTTATTGTAATTGTCAATCAATGTACTCTCCACTATACAGTTTGAAATTAAAAAAATCTGCTTTGACATATATACCCCTACCTCTTTTTTTATTGAAAAAGAAAATATCTCTATGCAATAGAAGGAAAGAAAATATACAAAAGAAGAAATAGATTTTTAAAAAGAATGTAAACTGATTACCGATCCAATAATATCTTGCAACTTACTTATACTCATTTACATTAATTTTTACTTGTTCATTATAATGAGAATAAATATTTATTTTAAAAATTAAAAAATAATTTACCACGTTATATTTATTTTACTCATATTATTAAGCTATTCATTCCTAATATACATTTTTTTTTCTTCAAAATAGTGAATTTATCATATATGAAAGTGATATAGTAAGCTTAATAATTACTTTTTCTGTCTCAATTTATATACAACACTTTTTTTTTAGTTTTTTTAAAAAAGAATGTCATATGTCTATAATTAAAAATAATTTAATTTTAATTTTTTTTTACCTTTGATAAAATGATTTATAATCACATAAAATGGTCAATGAATATTTTAAACGAAAATTTTCAAAACTCTTGTCTTCTTGTTAAAATTTATGTCAAGTTAAATAGTGTTACATAATTTGAAAAAGAAAGAATACTTTTTAAAAAAGTGCATCAAGTTTTATTTTTTTTATTTCTCACTCGGTATTCGAAGCTTGTAGAGTTGTGACTAAATTCGAATCGCGCATTGCAGAGCTCATTTTATAGTGGCGCTCTCAACATAACTTTTTGTATATTCAGAGATCAAATTCAAGACATCTAATTAAAGGTGAAATAGTCTTACATCTGTATCACAATTTATGTTGGTTGTGTCAAGTTAAATATGAACCATTAAAAATGAACAAAAGAAGTAATATATGTTGAAAAAAGTAAATGAACACTACATGATGACAAGGTCAATATCGTCAACACAATTTCGTAGATTTAATAATAGAGATAAAGATAAGGAATGGCACATAATGTAAATTTGTTTAAAGCAAGGGGCAATATTAACAACTCAGATGTATATATAGGTGGTCCATTTGCATCTTTCAAATCAGCAAAACAAATTAAAGCAAACCCAAGCAATTAAGCTACCGCCGGCAACTCAGTCACCCAACTTTACCGGAGATCCAATAGTCAGTACCAGTAAAATCACATCGGAGAATTTCAAAGATGGACGGAGCAAGAAAAGAGATGATGATGATGAATGGAGGAAACATGTCAAGAAGGGAGGAATATGGGCGACCAATTCCAAAAAGAGGGCAAGTGAAAGTCACCATAGTGTTGGGATTAGCTCACTCTTTGTCTTCTATTTTCTCCACCGGTGACCGATCTCAGTCTTGCCAGAGAACAACCCCATCTCCCCTGAGCGATGGAGTGAATTAAGAGAGAGAGTATCAGTTTTGGTAAATTTAGATATTGTTGAAGGGTATTATAGTCCTTCTAAGGAATCTTGAGCAGTTGAGCTCAGTTTTCTTTTCTTGTATATATATATATATTTTTAATTTTACTGGTTCTGTATATAGTTTTGGAAGTTAATTTTCATTCATCTTCAATATGGCTGTTCTCCATTGATCATTTGATTGTTATGTATTCCTTCCATTTTAATTTATTTATCCGCTCTATTTGGCACAATTTTTTTTTAATAAAAAAAATCAATATTAAATGTATTAAAATTAACTCTTGCCCTGTTAAATCTATTACCTGAAAAGTTAAAATTTTAGATTGCTAAAAAGAAAATTCCTTTTTAAACTTACTAAAAACTAAAGTAATACAAATGAATTGAAAGGAGAAGTGCTAGTTATTGCTCCATTAACTTTATGCTACACTTTTTGTTTTTAGTTCTTTTTAGAGTTTTTGGCCAAACACATTTTAAAATTAGATCTCAAATTTAAATTACATTTTTAAAATATCTTTTTTTGTACAAAACATCTTTTAATTATTTGAAAGTTAATAATTTTCATCGTTAGATACTGTTAAAAAACTAAGATATCTTATAAAAATATGTGCAGTTCACGTGACTATCGACAAAAGTTTTTCTGCATAATTTCATTACCTAAACAAAGAAATTTAATTACCTTAAGAAAAAAATATTAAAAATTTTGGACACTAGTGTGCTTGCTGAAACAAAAAATATCTGCTCTTCTTCTCATTTACCAACGAAAAGAAGTCGGAACTTAATTATCTTCACCATTTTCAATGCCAAATTATAATTAGATTTATAATTTTTTTGGGCAATTTAATATTAAGGTGATCAAAATCTCAATTATGTCCTGCATATAAGTTTCATTCTCCATTACTAGAAATGGAAGTTTCCAAAACATTGCTTCTAGTATATTCAATTGAGAAGAAACATATTTCAACAAGTTTTTAATATTAAATAACAGAAAAAATAAATAAAATGTCTGTTAATTAAAAGATTTTGCATAATGGTAAACTTAATTATCGAAAAAGTTCACGATAATATTTTTGATGTATTTCAAAATAATAAATATGAAGGGATGACTTAATTTTTGTGGATCTGTTAGTTTCATGACAATTTCTAGTAGAAGAATGAAAGTTGTTAATTTTTAAATACTTGGAGGATGTTTTCTACTAAGAATGATATTTTAAGAATGTAATCTAAGTTTAAAATATAGTTTAAGGATGATTTTGAACAAAAACTCTTCTTTTTATATTCTAAACACTAGTCATAAGAGACCGTGTTAGCACAAGTCCAATATATGTTATTCTTTTCTCTCGATTTATGTGATTTTAAAAATTATTTTTTTATGTTTTTAAATTTTAAATTGATAATTATTATGATTTATACATTTTATGTCATTTTAATTGATACATGTTATTTACTTTGTTCCATTTTATGTCGCATCAAAATTTTATTTGTCTTTTAAATATTTTAAATTATTAATTATTTTGGTTTATAGTACCTTTTACATAAATTTCAAATAATGTATGTTACTCTCTCTGTCCCAATTTATGTGGCATTGATAAAATTTCAAGAACCATTTAGATTTTAGCAATGTCTTTTAAAATTTTAAGTTGATAATTATTGTGATTTATTATACTTTTTACATCATTTCAAATAATATATGTTACTTCCTCCGTTCCAATTTAAGTTGCTAATTATCATGATTTATAGTATTTTTTACATAAAATTTTGAAATTGCTAATCAATGTAATTTATAATATTTCGAACTTAATTTTTTAATATATAATTTATTCCAAAAGAGTAAAAAAGAAATTAAAATAAAAAATACAAAAATAAATATAAGTAGACACGTTAATGACCAGCTGCCTGCTTCAAACAGCTGAAGCTGGCAGGACAACTGGAAGCTGCTCAAGTAAATAGCACGATCGAAAGCTGCTGAGTTATTCCCTTATATATAAGTAGTAATATAAAGTTTAAACTTATAATGTTATATGAATGAAACATCTTAGTTTTAGATGTGTGTGAAGTCCTGGTGTTATTAATAATGTATTTAAAATCATAAAGTTTAAGACTTAATTTTTTAGATGATGTCACGACCCGAATTCGGGTGTGATGGCACTCATCTCAACCCACCGAGACAAGTCAGCCTAAAACTCAACGAAAAGTAAATGCGGAAGTAATTGAGATAAAATAAGGTTTAAATTAGTCAAAAACAAATAAATAATCTCCAAAATCCCCCAAGACTGGTTGTCACGTATACAAGCCACTAATAAATTACCGAAGTACGAAAGCAAATACAGTCATAATGTCTTTGTCACTAGAGTAGGACTAAAACATAATAAAAGAGTAAGAGGTGTCCGCTAGATGGATGTAACAGCTACCTCAACACTCGAAATGATAGCCTCAGATGTGGTGGAAACACTAGGAGATCAAACAAGTCCGGCCTCACAACCTACACAAGTGTGGAAGCAAGGGGTGAGTACCAAACAACACGGTACTCAGCAAGTGGATAACTAAAACTAAGCAAAGCTTAATAGATACAAATACTCCTGTCCTCCCAATCGAACCTCCTTAACTACAACCTGCATAAAATCAGCCCAACTCTACACTTGTACAATAACAACAGTAATACAGTCCACAAATTCTCCTCAATGAATCATACCAAGTCAAGTTCAACATACACAGAGCAATATAGGGGTAAACACAAATTCACAAATATCAACAAAATGCGATGCAATGAAATGATGCATGTCTGTCCTATCGGTACACATCCGCTGAATCACAGTCCGGAACCCATGGGGGACATTTCTGTCCATGTAACCTGCCACGGAGCGTGTGGCCCGTCCCCTCAATATATATATCTTGCCACGGAGCGTGTGGCCCGACCCCTTTATTTCATAATACCTGCCACGGAGCGTGTGGCCCGACCCCTTTGTTCATATTACTTGCCACGGAGCGTGTGGCCCGACCCCTTTTGTTTCATATCATTTTCAGTATCAACACAATATGTCAGAACCAGTGCAATCAATTCATGTTCATATAATTCACGATAATAACATGACAACCACAATAATTTTTCCTATCTCACATCAACATAGTCGTTTCACATGTCCAAAATCACAATATATCAATTCCACCAATACATGTCATTAGATCACCATTTTATACTCTCATCTCTATTTTTTTTTAAGGTCAATCATATATTCAATAATCCAGTTCAATTTTCATTACTCCCTAGTATATATGACACGGAAATACAAGCATCTATAAGCTTAAACTGAGGTTTAGAAATTCACTTGCCTTAATTAATCAAGCAATTACTCCGGTACTTGAGCCTTTCCTTTTCGTTGGGCCTCCAAATAAGTATAATCTAATCAAATAAATAACCACAATAAGATCTTTGAGACTAATAATACCCATATTACTATATGTTTAGCCTAGACCCAAAAACTCACCCATATCTATACTTTATTCCCTAAATCTCAAGCCTAGGGTTAAGTTCCAATTTCTCCAAATACATAAAATCTAATGGTGTTCATATAATATAATACACCAAATATTTAATTAGCTATACAAATATGTCAAAACTTAAATTATAATGTGATAACCAAAACCAAGTAAAAAAAATAATATGAAGCCCATAGTACCATTAGTCGTGCGTTACTGCACAAAATAAAAGGGTTGCCAAATTGATCCAATCCTATCATGCAATGTACAGGGATTTAGTATGTAATTTTTTTGTATTAGCAGTATGCAATTATTACTCATCATTGCAAAATTGTTACATTCTTTATTCTTTACCCCACAAATTCAACATAAACAGAAACCATTTTTTTTTTGCACTTTAACATTAGTTTACTTCATAGACAATCCCACTAATCTATATTCAACCTATCTATACTATTAATGTAACCAAGAAAAATTGACGTAAAAGTATCACCTGACTTCTATTTGTAACGGCGCCGACGAGTAGGTCCTATTGACCTAATTTCTTTTCCTCTTCTTCTCGTTACATCTGATGGCATTAAGCCATCAGATTATATATATATATATATATATATATATATATATATTTATTTATTTATTTATTTTCAAACTAATTATGTATTAACAATGACAACCCTACTTACCTATTTTGTTAAATATAAGAAAAGTGGTATAGAATTTTAATTAAATTAATTATTTAGCCCATCAATTAAATTAATTATTTAAAAACACCCCTCAATAAATAACCGTAGTTATTGAATAGTCCAAATTTATAATTTATTATTATTATTATTTTTTTTTTTTGGAGAGAGTATTTTATGGAAGAGAAATGACTCATTCTCAAAATGACCAAACGGGTCATTACATTATCCACCACTAAAAATCATGTTCGTCCTCGAACATAAAGAAGGAGAAAAGAGAATATTCAACGTTACCAAAAGCCTGAGTTATAATCCTCAAAAGTCAGTTTTCATTCCTTCAAGTGAGCTCCTCATTAAGACTATTACATCAAGATCAACTTCTAACAACTGAACTTTCGAATAAAACTTTAGCAAATCTATAAATTAGGGATAATTTAGACGTCACAGATTAACCCATTAACCAAACCTTAATCAAAACCCTCTAAACCTCATCATAACCATCAGGACAATCTTTCATCACATAACCACGAGAAAATTCTAGACTAATACCGGCTACAACCAGAAGTGAACCTGAATCAATCACCACACTCATAATGCACAGACTATCACAGATTTTGTTAAGATTCCATTCTCACTACCAAATCTTCCCACGAGCTTAAGCTATACAAATCTGATCTTTAGGCATTAGGTACTCATTACTGGAGAATATGATTTATCTAACCCAAAGAATGAAATGATTGAATACCCTCCTAGCGATCGATACACCCAAGCATACAAAACTTCTAATAACACTATCGAAAATGGTAGATCAGTAGTTGTGATTGTAAACAACCCTTAAGAGCGGTAACACTAGACCCATTGGCCCCCTACATTCTACCATACCTAGCCAGAATGAGACCCCGATGAGAGTTGAATTTTAAGACTGTCAGACAACTGTAAGTATTCATGGTAGCTCTTCTACAAATTCTTATAAAAAGAATTGTGCATGTAAATTCACACTATTATACTTCAACAATCCCTAACAACACCAAATCTATCACAACTGAAATACCCAAGTTTGTAAAAGCATCCTACCCTACCAAAAGGGTATCGCAGGATCGATACACCGATCAACCACTAGGGATCCATCCACTGAAGTAAAAACACATGTGGGCATAGACAGCAAATCATACTTCAACTCATGTCCGAAATAAAACAGATAGTTACATAAGAATGTACGAAATCAAGATCGAATAACACAAGATACTTCTCTCATAGTGCTTATATCAAACATTTTCATTCATCTGACTCCATCACTTTGATGTTTTTGCTACCCACAATAGACTAGTCTGTTCCCCAAACCAAAACTTAGAGAAATTCTTGGTCACCTGAATAATTCTATATACTATGAGCACATAGCCTCCATTTACCCTCTAGTGTCTATGTAACGCATAACAATAGTTCGTATAACCCACCAACAGAGTAGTATCAATGCAATTCTATATCCTTAATAACCATGAAGAACTATATCCCATCTTGTAGTGCATCCATAAGTCACCTACCATAATTTGAGAGTCTAACCTTACATAAAATACATAATCTTCGACACCTCACTATTTTTCATTCAAACCAAAACCAAACCTTCAGAAAATTCATTGTTACATCCCTCATAAGTCTGTGTCGAACCAATCGACATTGTATAGTCATATCTGAAAACAAGAGCAAAAATTCGTATAATCTTCAACTTTGAACTAAAGATCTACACATGGTGTCTTATTTCTTATCATTTCTTAGATGTTTCCCATGAAGCAAATTCCAAATACCTTGAACTATTTAATATACCAGACTCTTATTCTTTTTGCTAACTCATTTACCACCTTATTCTTTTGAATCAAAACTTTAAGTGAAGCCCTTTCTTAGGCCTTTTAATGATCAAAAGCAATAAACTCTGCAATCCAAACCCTGCACAAGTTCTTTCAACTGCTCAATACCCCATGTGATCGATCAATTTTCATCTTGCCAATCTATACTTTGATGAAACCTACCGCCATAATGTAGTCTTAAAATGAACAACTTGAATTTCAAATTTCATCAATGTAACCCAATCTTATTATTTATCAATATTAGCTCATACATTGAAGGATTTTATGAATTCACGTATCTTAGCTATCATTGATCACCTCTCCATTGATCTTATTGTATCCTTCATTAAAATTTAATTATATCAGTTACCAAACTCGAAACCACAAAAGAACTTATTACCACACTCGAGTCAAATGCCTATAAAGTTATTTCTCAAATCTTATCCAATAATCATTAACCCATATGAATAACACATAACACTGCCACCATAAACAAAGCAAAATAAACAAAACCACATCTCACTAAATTTAATTCTTCACTCTCTCTGAAGATACATTCGGCCCTTACAACCAGAGTAAATATAATTGTTCTCGCCTTGTTTCAAAGGCTAAATTATATTTCACTAATTATTTTCATTTATGAATCTAGATTCTTTCAATTCTATTCGAGCGGTGTCTCAACACATTCTACGACTTTTCATACAACCACGCCACTCACCAAATAGTAAAAAAATCACAATTTAGATACCTGCAAGTCATTATTATCATATCGAATCTATTTAACCCAAAATTCTTAAAGTATGGTTATGTCATGATCATAATCCATCACAAATTCTTATTACCGTTATGATCAATAACCATTGCTATCATCTCGAAGTCAACCTTCTCAATCGATAAGACACCTTAAACCCAGTTATACCAACCAACTCCAATGGAATAACCCAATTTTATGCGCACTCTCACTAAAATTCTTAATTGCCTTCACACAAGTATACTCACTGCTACTTTCTTTATCCATAAGTTTATCATTCTGATATCGATCCACTCCCTTGGAGTTTACGGTTAAATTACAAGTCCTCACTTAGAATTCTCGGGATACACTTCACAACCTAAACGCATTAATCATACCAAAATCCACCACTAAGATCTTTCTTATAAACAATGCTTAGCCCAAGTATCCGAAGTAACCAACTAGTTGGTTTTTTTTTTTCAAATGTGAATGCAACATCAAATCTCATCATATGGGAAGATGATACAACTGATAACTCCTTAAGTAGTTAGTAATCACACTTGATAATCGATGTATTTATTTTTATATACCAATAGTACCACACCGTGAAAGTTTGATAGATCCACCACTAGAATACATCATGCCCACTGTAAAGATCATACCTAGATAGTCTACATCTTCCTAAACATTACGTAACTATCATATATTACCAACGCATTTCAGTTTCCAGTCAAAATAGATACCACTCTTCAATAGGTAAGGTCAATAGCAGAAGCAACACAATCCATAACCCTAACTAAATAATCACAAGTACCACGGTAGTAGACTTATAATAACCCTTCCTGAAAAACATCCACCCTATCAAACCGCTGTAGAGATTCTGATCTTGATTAACGCAAATCATCCTCATCACACACTATGTAACTCATTCTTTCACGACGAACTTCACAGTCTGTAGTCTCGAGGGCACAGTGCTCACAAAATAGTCATTCCCCTAACTATACCATTCTCAAATGTAGAACCACTTCAAACATCGAGTAAGCTAAATAAGCATCATTCTCGATTCTTAACCACTATCTAGAAATATAAGACTCATATAATCCTTCATACCATTGTTCCTCTTCTTATACCATATCCTCAAATTACATTATTGAACCATAACCTTACTTACTCTTTTAAAATCATCGTGCATTACAAATCTCACCATACACCCTTTCCATAAGTTTATTACTTCCACCTCCAAATTAGACCTAGACCACCCGATGACCTTTCAACTACACGCACATAAAATCAGGCTAGAGTCACCACTATATGTGAGAGAACAGAGTAAGGCAATAGAAAATAGATCGGATCAAGGATGCACGATAGAGAATCAAAAGGTGAAGATATTTCCTAAAAGTCTTCATAGCCTCTCGAAGATAAGTACAGACGTCTCCGTACCGATCCTCAAGACTCTACTTAGACGCGGCTTGTATACACGTGAGACCTATGAACCTTGGGCTCTGATACCATCTATGTCACGACCCGAATTCGGGTGTGATGGCACTCATCTCAACCCACCGAGACAAGTCAGCCTAAAACTCAACGAAAAGTAAATGCGGAAGTAATTGAGATAAAATAAGGTTTAAATTAGTCAAAAACAAATAAATAATCTCCAAAATCCCCCAAGACTGGTTGTCACGTATACAAGCCACTAATAAATTACCGAAGTACGAAAGCAAATACAGTCATAATGTCTTTGTCACTAGAGTAGGACTAAAACATAATAAAAGAGTAAGAGGTGTCCGCTAGATGGATGTAACAGCTACCTCAACACTCGAAATGATAGCCTCAGATGTGGTGGAAACACTAGGAGATCAAACAAGTCCGGCCTCACAACCTACACAAGTGTGGAAGCAAGGGGTGAGTACCAAACAACACGGTACTCAGCAAGTGGATAACTAAAACTAAGCAAAGCTTAATAGATACAAATACTCCTGTCCTCCCAATCGAACCTCCTTAACTACAACCTGCATAAAATCAGCCCAACTCTACACTTGTACAATAACAACAGTAATACAGTCCACAAATTCTCCTCAATGAATCATACCAAGTCAAGTTCAACATACACAGAGCAATATAGGGGTAAACACAAATTCACAAATATCAACAAAATGCGATGCAATGAAATGATGCATGTCTGTCCTATCGGTACACATCCGCTGAATCACAGTCCGGAACCCATGGGGGACATTTCTGTCCATGTAACCTGCCACGGAGCGTGTGGCCCGTCCCCTCAATATATATATCTTGCCACGGAGCGTGTGGCCCGACCCCTTTATTTCATAATACCTGCCACGGAGCGTGTGGCCCGACCCCTTTGTTCATATTACTTGCCACGGAGCGTGTGGCCCGACCCCTTTTGTTTCATATCATTTTCAGTATCAACACAATATGTCAGAACCAGTGCAATCAATTCATGTTCATATAATTCACGATAATAACATGACAACCACAATAATTTTTCCTATCTCACATCAACATAGTCGTTTCACATGTCCAAAATCACAATATATCAATTCCACCAATACATGTCATTAGATCACCATTTTATACTCTCATCTCTATTTTTTTTTAAGGTCAATCATATATTCAATAATCCAGTTCAATTTTCATTACTCCCTAGTATATATGACACGGAAATACAAGCATCTATAAGCTTAAACTGAGGTTTAGAAATTCACTTGCCTTAATTAATCAAGCAATTACTCCGGTACTTGAGCCTTTCCTTTTCGTTGGGCCTCCAAATAAGTATAATCTAATCAAATAAATAACCACAATAAGATCTTTGAGACTAATAATACCCATATTACTATATGTTTAGCCTAGACCCAAAAACTCACCCATATCTATACTTTATTCCCTAAATCTCAAGCCTAGGGTTAAGTTCCAATTTCTCCAAATACATAAAATCTAATGGTGTTCATATAATATAATACACCAAATATTTAATTAGCTATACAAATATGTCAAAACTTAAATTATAATGTGATAACCAAAACCAAGTAAAAAAAATAATATGAAGCCCATAGTACCATTAGTCGTGCGTTACTGCACAAAATAAAAGGGTTGCCAAATTGATCCAATCCTATCATGCAATGTACAGGGATTTAGTATGTAATTTTTTTGTATTAGCAGTATGCAATTATTACTCATCATTGCAAAATTGTTACATTCTTTATTCTTTACCCCACAAATTCAACATAAACAGAAACCATTTTTTTTTTGCACTTTAACATTAGTTTACTTCATAGACAATCCCACTAATCTATATTCAACCTATCTATACTATTAATGTAACCAAGAAAAATTGACGTAAAAGTATCACCTGACTTCTATTTGTAACGGCGCCGACGAGTAGGTCCTATTGACCTAATTTCTTTTCCTCTTCTTCTCGTTACATCTGATGGCATTAAGCCATCAGATTATATATATATATATATATATATATATATATATATATATATTTATTTATTTATTTATTTTCAAACTAATTATGTATTAACAATGACAACCCTACTTACCTATTTTGTTAAATATAAGAAAAGTGGTATAGAATTTTAATTAAATTAATTATTTAGCCCATCAATTAAATTAATTATTTAAAAACACCCCTCAATAAATAACCGTAGTTATTGAATAGTCCAAATTTATAATTTATTATTATTATTATTTTTTTTTTTTGGAGAGAGTATTTTATGGAAGAGAAATGACTCATTCTCAAAATGACCAAACGGGTCATTACAGATGATTACTCAACTAGTTATAATTCACTTAAATTTATTCACAAACTCAACTATTATACTAGTTGATTTTTCTATTTAATTTTTCATTATGTATTCTCTTATTTTCTTGTATTTCTATCTACTTGGGTCATTCATATTTTTTCCTCATGGTACAAGGAAAATAAAGACTGAATTTTTATGTATGTAATAAGTATGCAACTGTGAATAATTGCGATGCTTAATACTTTCTCCGTTCATTTTTATCTATTATGTCTATTAAGAAAATAATTATTGATATAAGTATTTTCATACTATCCCTATTAATTGATGTTTTGAAAAATGATTTGGAGAATAATATTTAATGCTAAGAGGAAAACATGAAAATAAAATAATTATTTTTTCTTCCCATGTCAAAAATGACAAATAAAAATAAAAATTTATTTTAAGAATAAATAACAAATAAAAATGAATGGAGGGAGTCTTTAATTTATCACTATATTCATATGAGAGACACATACTATTAATTGGGAAAGAAAAAACTTTAGAAGTGGCAAATTTCGAAAAAATGTGTTAGATATAAATTGTTGCAAAGAGCCGATTCATCTTACAGTTAGCTAGTGGTAAACTTTACCACAAATCAATGATATTTCCTTCGTGCCAATTATCATTGCCTTGGAGACACTGTTGGTGAAATACCATGAGAGGACGAAGAAAAAGCTTCGAAGGTAATAATATTATAGAAATATATTCATATAATTGTTACTCTATGAAAAATATTATAATAAAATATGAATGCTATATATATATATATATATATATATTGGGTCTGTAATGTTAATATTTTAAGAAAAAATGGCATAGCATGGCAATTAATAGATTAAATTCAATAAATAACTCACTTTTATTATCTTGACAAAGAAAAAGTATTTTTATATTAATTTTGTTATTTAATAACCAAGTTTTGTATTCATTAAATTGTGAAATCACTTTTTCCTTTTTTTTTCTCTGTTTTTTCAAGACACGCAACTTTTTTTTGATTTCTTCTTAATTGCTTGAAAATGATAAATTTTTTTTAGTGCTTATTTTTATTTGTCAACTGAATTAAAGGTTTTCCCCTTTTTGGTTTCCCTTTTTCTCTCAATTCTTATGTATCCTCATCTCTATTTCTCTTTCACTACTTATTTTACTTGTTTATGCAAATATGATATAACTATATGCTTATCCATTCTTCTCTTCTTAAATTTCTCTTTTATATATTATCTTGCAACATTTTCTTACCCTTAAAATTGTAAGGTTCGTGATTTATGGAATTGAAGTTTTTTCAACTTTTAATAATTAATTAATTAATATATTTATGACAATTTTGTAAAATATTGAATTTTGTTAATTGAAGTTGATAATGAATATTAATTTTGTCTCAAATAAATAATAAATGTATATGAATTTGTTAATGAATACAAAAAAACGCATATAACAATATAAAATTATCTAATTTTGTTAATGAATTTCATTGATTGCATTTCAAAATATGAATTCAAACATATGTATACCAATTTATTAGATGAATACACACCAATGTATATCAATGAATGCCAATCTCGATTTTTATCAAATGTATACAAATTTGTTATGTGAATACGGATTATGGATACCAATTTTGATTTAAACAAACACATATATATTTGTTAGATGAATACGGACCAATGTATGCATATGTAAAATTAGAAAGATATTAATACAAATAATTGTATAGCAATTTATTAATGAACACGGACGAATGTATCCAATACAAATATATATCAATATATTAGATAAATACGGATCAATGTATACCAATACAAATAAAGGTATACAGTTTTGTTAAGTGAATATAAGTTGAGTTTCTCACCATAAAATCTAGCAAACTGTTGGGGAAAATAATCCCTTTGAAGGAAGAATAGTCATAATACTAATTTTAAGGAGAGATATAATTGTAAATAATCTTTTGCTAATTTTAAGGAGAAATGATCTGATTTGGAAGAGATATGGTATTAAATATCTTTACTATTTTTAAGAAAAATATTTTTAAAAAGATGATATTAAATATCTTTTACTGTTTTTAAGAAAAATAATTTGAGGAACGATGGGTGAGATTAATCTTCTCTCCACCTCCTATTATCTTAATTTCCCCAAGTTCCTACCTACACAGGTGACATGTGTTCTTTTTTAATATTAACGGTCTAAATTAAATTAACTAAATCAAGAATTTTAATCTAGTTAAATTAATAAATATTTCCATACATTTATTACTTTAACTATGATTAAGACTCTTCGTTTAGTTAATTTAACTTATACGGTAGGAACTTGAGGAAATTGAGATAATAAAAAATAGAGAGGACTGAAATGACTGTGAATAAGAATTTCCTTTCCAATTTTTGTATTAAATATCAATTCTTTTAAGAATTTTATTTGCTAAATAATTATTTGGCAAAAACTTGCCAATTCAGTCTAAGGGTTGTATGTATGTGTCAATTCCTTTTATTTTTTGAATCTTATTTGCTAGACTTAATTGTGTTCTCACATGCTTTTCTTGCCTAAACTTAAATATACTCACCACTTGAAGCCTTTGAGTAACTGGTAAAGTTGTTGTCATGTGATCAGGAGGTCACGGGTTCAAGCCTTGGAAACAGCCTCTGACAGAAATGCAAGGCAAGGCAGGCTGCGTACAATAGACCCTTGTGGTCGGGCCCTTCTTCGAACCCTGCGCATAGCGGGAGCTTAAGTACATCAGACTGTCCTTTTTTTGTGTGATCTAATGCCTAAATTACCTTGAAATGTATGATTAATAAAGAGCCACTACAATATTACACGTTCTTTTAGATAATGTTATGAACACTTGACTAGAATATTATGCATTAGAAAATATTTTCAAATGTTTTGAAATAATGTGACATTTCTGCGTACAATAAACCCTTGTGGTCGGGCCCTTCTTCGAACCCTGCGCATAGCGGGAGCTTAAGTGCATCAGACTGTCCTTTTTTTGTGTGATCTAATGCCTAAATTACCTTGAAATGTATGATTAATAAAGAGCCACTACAATATTACACGTTCTTTTAGATAATGTTATGAACACTTGACTAGAATATTATGCAATAGAAAATATTTTCAAATGTTTTGAAATAATGTGACATTTGAGCTCAGGGTCTTTCGGAAACAGCCGTCCTACATTGGTAGGAGTCAGGTCTGCGTATACTTTACCCTCCCCAGACCCCACGATGTGGGATTTCACTGGGTTGTTGTTGTTGTAAATATAAAAAAAGGATAACTTCACAATCCTGCTGAGATTTTGGCATGTAAACACATCCCGTGAATGATTTTACATATTACGCTTACTTTTCTTCTTTCATATTTAGTGTACAAAGTTATATCATTATTAACTTTATTTTAAATTAATAAATATTATATTTAGCCATGATATTATACGCATGCAACCAAATAGGATACGTAAAATTACATTATTAACACCTCACGCCGAACAAGTAGATTTATGTAATTATTATATTGTACATGTTTACTAGGTTATGTAATTTTCCCCCTCGTAATTGAACCAAATCTAATTATAACAAAAAGAAAAAGTTGGAAGCACGGGAAGGGAACAACTAGTGCCTCTATCAACTGAAGACCACTAGTTTGAATTTTTATTTTAAAATGCAACTACAACAACGTAACAACAACATACCTACTAAACTACCAAAAAGTGAGATTCGGGAAATATAAAATGTACGTAGACTTTATCACTATTTTGCGGAAGTAAAAAGGTTGTTTTCGAAAGATTCTTGACTCAAGTGTATCAAACCTACGTAAAAGAAAGGTTGTTTTCGAAAGATTCTTGACTCAAGTGTATCAAACCTACGTAAAAGAAGAAGATAACAATGACGAAAGCATAACAATTGATAAAAAAAATAGTGTAAAGTCTACAATAAAAAAACAATAACAATAACAAAATAGTATGATAATTGAAATACGATAAAACATATTTTAAAATGCAACTAAATTAGATAAATATCTTAAAACAGATAATATGATTTTCCGACTTTTTAAGTATGTAAAAATAAAATGAGCTCATGATTTGGAGTGTGTTTGGTATGAAGGAAAATATTTTTCAATTTTCGCATGTTTGGTTGACTGAAATGTTTTGGAAAATATTTTCTAAATTAACTTATTTTTCTCAAATTTAAGAAAAATGACTTCCTTCCAAAAAAATAAGAAAAATATTTTTCAAAACTCTCTTCTAATCTCAAATTACAATGTTTTTTTTCTCACCCTACCCCTACCACTACCCCCTTCCTCCTCCCAAAAAAAAATTAAAATTTCTTTTTTAAGAAAAAACTAAAAGTTTATTTTTGAAAATTTTATTTTTTTACTCCATCCCTATCCCGACCACCCTATCCCCCCCAAAAAAAATTTAAAACTTTATTTTTTAAAAAACTATTTCAAAATTTAATAATTTCATTTTTTTTTACCTCTCCCCCTACCAACCCCTATTCCCACCGCCCCACAAAACAAAAATTATTTTTGAAAAATATTTTAAATTTTATTTTTTTACCCTATGCTCTACCCCGACCCCCTACCCCACAAAAAAAACACAAAATTTAAAAATTTATTTTTGAAAATATTTCAATTTTTGAAAATTTTATTTTTTTACCCACTCTCTAACCCGACCCTCCCCCCACCAGCCCCCCCCACCACATCAAAAAAATTAAAAAATTTGTTTTTGAAAAATATTTCAAATTTTGAAAATTTTATTTTTTTCACCCCACACCTAATCCGACCGCCCTATCAGTCCCCCACCCTCGCCCCACTCCCCCCAAAAAATTAAAAAATTATTTTTTTAAAAAAATCAAATTATTTGAAATTTAGGTCTGGAGTCGAGTGTGGTCGGATTTCGGTTCGAAAGTTGCGATCGAGTCTAAATTTGAAAGTCGAATCTTGGGTTAAAAGTCGAGTTGGGTTCCACATCAGGTGTCGGGATTGGATCACGAGTCAATTACTAGGGTTGATTTTCATGTTAGAGACTATTTTCCTAAAAAATATTTATTGCTCTCTAGCCAAAAATAAAAGATATTTTCTAAAAAATATTTTCATTTACTAACCAAACAATAGAAAATATTTGTCACTCACCAACCAAACATGAGAAAATAAGGTAGAAACCAACTTGTTTTCCAAGAAAATATTTTCCTTCGTACCAAACACACCTTTGATGTTAATCCTAATTCTTGTATGAATCTCTAATTATGTTTAGGTCCATTACTTGCTCGTAGTACGTAGTACTTTTAATCTTATCTAGAAATTTGCATATTTGTTGAAAATGTTGAGAACTTTAGTTAGAGAACATAAATAATAGAATGTTAGGATTAAAAGAATCCCAATGTAGCCAAATCGACGGTAAGGTTTCATCGCAGAACTCTACGCAACTAGCTTCGAATTGCGGTGTAATTCTTGAAGATATTATTATATACAAATCACACAATATCCAACTTTGAGTTGCAACGAATGGCAATATGCAATTTCAATTTCACCTTAATGGAGAATCTTAATTGCTCAATTGATTGACTATCTGTATTTTTACATTATTGGTGAAAGTTTAATTTCCTACTTAATCCCCTCCCTCATTTCTCCTCCCCCTGCATTACCCTTTTTTTTTTAAAAAAAAAGTAATAAAAAATCCCATGTTGACAAGCGCTTCCTCCATTCTTCTTTTTTCAATCCTCAAAAACATAACATTATTAATAAATTTTTATATTACACTATAAGGTAGGTTATTAAGTGTTCAAAAAATGGATCAAAAACATGAAAATCCTACTAGAAGTGCTAGTTTATCCTATCTTAGTATTGTCTCTGCCGAAGATTAACGTTGTTCCCCAGTTCATAGCCACATAAAACCTGTTCCTCCAGCTGATAACTCGAGTCAGATATGCAGAGCGCCAAATAAACCAGCTCGTGAAGCCTGCAAATGAGACGCCCTTCTCACCCTGACAAACAAAATAACAATCAGAACATAGTATAGAAAGGTACATAGGACAAGCTCTTTCTTGATTGATATTACACGCAGAGACGAATCCAAGATGTAGAGTCATTGAGTCCAGAACCCGCCTGACTAAATGTCTTGGTTGAAGAGTAATAGAGATGATGAAGGATATGGTGTACCTTAGCTTGACGGAGATCAACGAGAGCCTTGTAACGCCCCACAGTTGCCATACTTCCAAGATGCCTGTAAGCAAATGGATCTCCTAGAGTGATGTCTTTGGCAGACAGAGCTTTGCCTCCATTCTGTTTCCCAATGTCGGTGAACAATTTAACAAGATACTTCCCTTGCCTTTCAGCAACCTGTTAAAAAAATTGCACTTGAGAAGAATTCTATACTCCACGGTCATTTTTCAAGAAAAATGTAGTAGTTTCTCAAGATAACTTGATTCTTGCAACCCAAGGAGGAGGATAGAGTGAATTTCTACTCCTAATTATGTCTAAAGCCAGGATAACAAGACAGCTTCTTGTATTCTTGTAGAAAAAGGATACATGGTCAACTTTCAAGACAGTTAAGTTCATAAACGGTTGCAATTGAGGCCATTCACATAAAACTAAGCAGGATCAAGAAGAAAGAAACATGCAAACTACTACAGGAAAAGAGAATGGGGCAGGAGAAATGCAAATGAATAAGAATAACATGCCTGGACAAATCAAGGACGTAACAGGAAATTATACTGACCTGAGCAAGAGCCGGAAGCACCGGCTTTCCAGTCTGTTCAAGAAAACCAGCACAATCTCCAATTGCAAACACATCTTCTACAGAAGGAACTCGCAACCATTCATCGATTCCAACCCTGTGACATGTCTTAAGATTAGTTGGCTGGATACAGGAAAGGGAACCAAAGTCAAAGAAGTAGCTAAGTTGTTGGAGAAGTTCAAACTCTGCACCTTCCACAAGGAGACTTGGGAATATCTAGTGATTTAACAAATTTGGAAGGACCAACTCCAGTAGACCAAATGAGAAGGCCATATGGAACATCACTTCCATCGCTGAGAACTATTTTATCTGGATGTACTTCTTTTACAACACCTCGAACAAGGCGGACACCAACCTGATATGTATGAAGTTTTGCTCACAAATTCAACAAACACTGAAGAAACTTCTTTCTTAATGCAACAAAGCAATTGAATAATTCATTACCTTGGTCAAATGCTTTGTCGCATATTCCCGCAATCCAACATCAAATGAAGATAAAATCTCATTAGCCTGTCCATAGAAAGTGTTACTACATCATACTCAACAGTCAACATAATGCTATTTCCTCGGCAATTTTAGGTTTACCCATATACAGCAAAATATTTACCTCAATGAGGGTTACATGAATGTAGTTTTTGACATGAGCATAACGCTCGCGTACATCTCTCATGATAAAATCACTGAGCTCCCCACTGAATTCAACCCCTGTAGGGCCACCTCCAATCACAACACAGTGCAACAAGCGCTCTTTCTCTTCTTCAGAAATGCCTGCAATTTTACACACGTACAAAATTTATACTTCATTCACTTTACTATTATAACCTTAATGTCATATATTATCCTACAGAGTACATATCTACCAAAGAAGTCTGGTACGACAAGAGTATAAGTCTATGGAACATGGGGGAATAACCTGGAGTTTCTGACACCATCAAGTTCATAAGAAGCTTCTTCCTGATTTCTTGGGCATTCTGTACTTCACGGAGAAAGAAGGCGTGTTCCTCCACCCCCTTTATGCCAAAGGTCAAAGGTTCAGCTCCAGAAGCAATGACAAGCTTGTCATATGCAACCTTAAATCTGTAAGGCTCATGAGAGACTCCACGATCTCCAACCGTTTCACAGTACACCTGATTGATTTATAAAAGCAGTTTATGTTTTCCCATCAAATCAATTTCCAAGTATTGTGTCTTCTCAAATCAAAACACACAAACATAATAGATGGAACACAATAACAAGTTGAATGCAGTATAAACAAAGTTCCTTTCCCCCTAATTACTTGAATGTATTGCTCGAATAATTCTCTGATTGGTATGCCATTTACCTAGTAATCTGTCCAAATTTCCTAAGAAAAACAATACCTGAATGGATGTAGTTAATCGTATCTATATATTTGATTAGATTGAAAGGAGGAAATGAAATATATGTTAAAATTGAGACATATTTTGAAAGTGAGAAAAAGAAGAGCTTGTTATACTCACTTCATGTTTATCAGCGTCAACACCAGTGCAGGATGCTAGGAAGAAATATGAATTTGGATCCTTTGCCAGTGCTTTCTGTATCTGGGTAACTGGTTCAGCAACTGATCGGAATTCCAATGTTCCAACACAAGTAGATGCAAGCAAAGGTGTAAAGACCATATGGTTTCTTGGTGCTATACAAACAACATCATACATACTAGTGTCTAGTCCTTTGAGGAATCTGCAAGCGGCCCAACCAGAGCCAAGAACAACTACTCTAGGCTTTTCGCCCTGTTTCGTTGCTTCAAGACTTGGATAACTGGATCTTTCATTCTTTGAATCAGAACCCCCAACTGTTTGAGCTTGTGCATGTGAAAACTGATATTGAGGGGTAAACTTCATTCCTCTGATCCCGAAACTTAATTGATTTATCATCTGCGTACTTGGAACGTATGACGAATTGAAACCTGTTACATCATTTTCAAGAACTGGCGCAGGATGCCTCAATGGTGAAATGCCTTCACAGAATATATTTCTCTCACATGCATAGTTGCCAATTGCACCTCCGGAACGCCTTAAGCTACTCCTTGCAGCCCTTACCAATGCCATGTTCAGAGTACCCCTTACCGAAGCTGATACTGTTGAAATCTTTTATGAAGGCAATTATTGTTTGGAGTTTAGATGGTATAATGTTCAAGAATGACACTGAAAAAAAGGAAGTAAGTAGATGTGAGCTCTCGATAGGAAGCTGCAATACACTTATAAAGAAGATCCCAGAAGTGTGGAGAAGTAAAGACAATGAACATTTAAGTAAGCGTATCAGTCAAGGACAAGACAAAAGCAAGACAAAGATAGTTCCTAGGATTACCTAGGAGAAACAGGAAAGAGAAAATTGCATTTATTCACGGTGGTAGTTTCAATGTGAAGAGTTCTCGTAAAATTCTTAGAATGGATCTAGATATAAAACATCTGGATTTACAATATTCCGTGATTCTTGCTGGCACTCACTACAATCTCAGTCCTATAAACTACTGAGAAGATGATATAATTGCACAACAACTTGATGGTACATATAACTCAGATAACATTACAGGTTATGCATTTCATTACTTCAAACCTTAGAACAAACTATTTGTCGACACAATGTTACAAACTATCAGCAAAGGTCCATCGGATTAAATTTCTGAACACGACATACTTAAAGTTGAATTTGGAATGACAGAACATGTCTAGCAATGGAAGAAATGTGTTTGCCATCAATGCAAGCAATCTACGAAGTAAGGCAAGACAACAGCAATCTCTCAACCCATAAGCTGGTTAAGTTGTATGATTAGTTAGCAACTAAAAGGTTCAATCTTCTTTTCCAAGAAAATATCTAGTTCTACAAATAAATTAAGCTTGAACCATCAAAATATGATTTCAGCTAAGTATGCACACACACACACTCAAAAAAAAAAAAAAGCTAGAAGCAAAATCAAGACGTATACTGAAAAAATCAGACCAAGAAAAGAATGACAGCATCACGGAAATACAAAAGATTGTCAACAACAGCCTACCAAGATATGCTACACATAATTTAACATTCAAAGTTCTACAACCAAGACTGGACAGGACGAAAAACACTATCTTTAACCATTCACAAAAAAAAAGTTGTTAAGTGTCCCACATTAGTTGAGGAAATGAGTTGTTGTCTACTTAGATGATCTTGGACAAGCCTCCCCTCGTGAACTATATTTTGGGTTAAGATAGCTTATGCCATATGTCAATAACATTTGGAGATAGATCAAGATAGGAGCGGATTTACAGTATAAGCTACGGGTTGAACCTAATAGCTTTAGCTCAAATACTATATATGTGAAAATATAAAATTGGTAAATTTCGAACCTAGTAACTCAAATAGTTTGTGGGTTCAATGGAATCCTGGATCCGCCCCTAGATCAAGAAGTCCTCTGTACGCTCATATTATTTTATCAGGCTTAAACCAGGAAAAAAAGAGAAGGAAATAAACCCCATTTTGTTATGATTGCTCAATATGCAACATCATACTCATAAATTAGCAGAAAAACCTTGCACATGACTATTAAATACTATTCAGAAAACTCAGAAGGTCACAACATAAGCTTCAATATTGAAGAAACTGTACATGGTACAATCAAGATCCAGCATAGACATATATATTACATAGAAAAGACTGAAGAAATCAGAACAAAAAAAAAAGAAGGAAAGGAATTACCTTTAAGAATTTAAGGAACCCCAAGAAGAAAGAAAAGATTTTCTCCAGGATATCAGGAGTCAATAGTATGCTTTTACACTCAAAAAGAAAAAAAACAAACAAAAAAGGCACCCTTTATTCTACAGACAAAACCTTGAACAGCAAGAAAATATTGATCACAAATCACATCTCAAAGCTCCACATGCATTTTTTTGGAACTTTTTTCTAATGTAAAATAAAAAGGGTGTGGAGAAATCAGAAATATAAGTGCTGTGGTGCTATAATTAAAACATTTGGGTGCTCTCTGCAAATAAGTATATATAAAGCATGCAAAAGGAAAGAGGCAGAAGACTCTTGCCATTTCGGTAACAACAACACTGGAATAGGCCATCAAAACGGCAGCGTTCTGACTCCTTCTTTTTCTTAGGTCAAACAAGGAGTGCTAATTAGCGGATATGATAATTAATTAATTATTTATTATTATTAATCATGGCCTTTGTTAGGATTTTTGGTTTTAATACACATTCCTTATAAACTAATTAGTACTATCTCCGTTTTAAGTTATTTGTCTGATTTTAATTTAACATTTAAAAGTAAAGAAGAGATTTATATTTTATAGTTTTCTTCTAAAGATAGGTCAAATATATCAAAATATCTTTTAATCTTATAGTTTTAAACATGTCATTTTAAAAATTGAAATTAAAGAATTGTCAAAAAAAATAATCTTTTTTAATGAAAAATAAGACAAACTAATTGAAATGAAGGAAATATATGCGGGTAACTCTTTTCCATTTCAATTCATGTGACTGTAATTTAATTGAGACAAAATTAAATATTTTAAAAGATAGATATATTTATATATAAAAAAATATTTGACTAATATATATATACTATTATTTTTTATATATAAACTATAATTTTTAATAAAAATATTCAACTAACTATTTTTCGTCCATATAGCTATGCCATTATATTAGAAGAAACAAAAATGGTAAATGTTGGCTCCTAATATATGGGGTATAATAAAGTGTAAATTAAACGTGAAGAAACATGACAATGTCTTTGACGCGATGCCATGACTAATACGTAGGCCCATACTTCACCTATTTATGGTAAGTATTATTTTTGAAAAAATTACTTAATTAAGTGTTTTTTAAAAATTAATTACTGATTTTAGCGATATTTATTATTTATTATTATTTATAGCAATACATAGCAATACTATGATAAATCTACACTTATATTAAAAGTGAATTATGCATACAATATAAATGTATTATAACTGTTTTAAAATATATATTATGTTTGTGTAATAAGAAACTAACATAATATATTATAAGTCTATTAAAGTATGTGATAAATGTATTATCCATCTATAAAACTTGAATTATATATGTTTTATAAATAGTTCTCTGCAATATGTATTAAAACTGTATTATAAGTGTTCAGTGAATTTTTTTTTATTGCTATAGATGGTAAATATTTTCTTAATATTGTATATTTATGTAAGTTTTCCATTATTTTTTCTGTTTCTCTCTGTCATTTGTATTTTGATTTGACGTAAAATTTAATTAAAAAATAATTAAATTTGTGTTTATAAATATTTTTAAAAATATTTATTATTTGTATGGCTATAAAAAACTTTTAAAATTATAAATATGTCATAGTATTTATGTGAGTATAAAAACTTTTAATTAATATATCTCTTTTTAACGAATTAATAAAAATAATGTCAAACAAAATAAAATTGATAAAAATTGTTAATAAGTTGATTAAAAAAAAAGATAGTAAGTAATTTGCTACTACTAAATAGTACTATTAAATTACGTCGATAGTATAATAATTTTTATCTTGATAGTGTATGTAATTTAGTTTAGGTTAATTCCTTATTGTTATATTCTTTAATTACCCTTTACTTCTATTTTTGTCTTTTTATGGTGTGTTATAGTTATTCAATATCAGTGGAATATTCTGAAATTTCAGGGCCAAATTCTTTTAGGTGTTTGAAAACGAATTTTGTTCTCGAAGGTTTGATTTTTCTCATTTATTAATTATTATCAAATCAATTAATTAAAGCCATTGCATGTGCGCAAAATAGGAAAGCTCCTCTTCCTTTCTGTTAAATATATAAATAAATACAACAACAAAAATCTAGTGAAATCCACGGATCTGGAGAAGGTAAAGTGTACGCAGACCTTACTCCTAACAAGGTAGGACGACTGTTTTTGAGAGATCCTCGGCTCAAAAAAAGCATAAAAAGAGGTCAGATAAGGCTAAGGAGTTCAAAGCGTTATGGAAAAGTAAATAACGAATAACGCAAATAACGAAAGCGACACGGATAAAATAGAATAATCAAAATATAGAAAATAATAGAAAGATAATAACAGAAGTAAATATATAAATAAATACATAAATATATATCAAATTGTCAATAGCACGATACCTGACTTCACCAGACCATATATATCTAGTCCTTTCTTTGTTTGATTAGTATTACAAGTAATTAGAATTACAATTAATATTTCACCATTTGTATTGAAAGATAAGACAAGCTAAGTACATGTAATTACACTTTAAGTAACATCACTGTTGATAATTACAGGAAATTAAATACAACAACGAATTGTAAGACTGGTTAAATCAGACCACCAAGCTGTGTCTTCTTGGGTAATTTTATTTTTTTTAATTTTGTGTGTCAAACATTATATTAGCTAATATATGTTTTTTCATTATTTTATTAAAATTTATTTGGTATTGAATTTAATATTGCAATTAAGTTGCAGCAACTGAATCTTCTTCTTGAGAAACTCCAAAAACGTTGTTTAAAAGCATGGCTAATCGTACTCCACCTTGTGCTACTCGTTTCATCACTATTGGAAGTCTTGAATTAAAGTAATCATCTGGACAAATTAAAACAGATTAAATGTTAATTAAAACTGTCTTTCTTTTTCAAATTAATACTATTATTTTTCAAATTTATTTTTCCAAAATAATATTAATTTGTAAATACCTGATAAAGTTTCACCAGCTTCAACACCTTTGTATCCCCATTTGCATGCTATATTTATACTTTCCGTTGCAAAC
This sequence comes from Solanum dulcamara, assembly GCF_947179165.1. Classification (NCBI taxonomy): domain Eukaryota; kingdom Viridiplantae; phylum Streptophyta; class Magnoliopsida; order Solanales; family Solanaceae; genus Solanum; species Solanum dulcamara. The sequence goes on from NC_077247.1 coordinate 48,627,208, forward strand.
CTGGTAAATCACATCAACAATTAATCATTTTCTAAGGGTCAAGTGCCTGACATCGCTATTTAAGTCATAATCAAAGTATATATGTTTTTGTACATTTAGTCGTTTCAGAATCAACTTCTGACTTACATATTGAAGTTGAAAAAAATTTGAGTATGTACAGATTTAGGGTTACAACTCACTTGTTCACACAAGAAAAGACATTGCCACATTCTCTCCAAGAAGCAAGATCATCGGACCAAATTCCCTGAGAATGTATGTGCATTAATTAACCACACATATAACTACCTATGTCATATGACATAGTAATTTTAATCTAGGTTTAATGTATAGTCAATTTCATAAACTTGTCGGGATATTCCATAAAGACAAACAAACTAAGTCATGTATCAATTGAACACCTCAATTCCTAATAAAATGTTTCAATTTGACACTTTCCTGTTCAAATTTCAAAAAAACTTTTGCGTGTGTTTTCATTCATTTATTATACAGTTAAGTTAACCACATAAAATATGTCATCCCCTTAAGTATAAGCATCAACCTCCAATAGAAAATACCTAAGGTTTTATGGCTTATTGAGGCGAATACGTATAATTAATGAAGATGTCATATTTCCTATGAATACCATAAATGTTTTCGAAAATAGTTTTTTCGAATTTTGAACCGAAAAGTGTCTAATTAAAATACGTTATTAGGAGTCGAGGTGTTCAAATAAAACATGACTTAGAGCCCGTTTGGATTGGCTTATAAATTGCTGAAAATAAGTTTTTTTGAGTGTTTGACTGACCAACTTAAAGTCAATTTATGCTTAAAATAAGCCCCAAAAAATTCATTCAAACGTCTAAATAAAATATTGTGACAAGTTTAAGAGGCTGACTATGTACTAAGCCGTTAATCTATATGATGAAATTAATAAAGCTCTTACGTCAGTGAAGTTTCCTTCAATGTCTTCTTCAAGGAGATTTACATCCTTTGCATAGTAGTCTTTGGCAGCTGTTAGAATTATCTCTCTATCCCATACCTATAACATTATTTTTTTTATGAGGAAAATATACGTCGTTGATCATCTGAATGCATTAACTTTAAATCATGGATCGAGCTCAGTAGTTATATACTTACATGGTGCAAGTTTGATTTATGTCTAAACCAGCGCAAATCAATACTGTTTCCTCCAGCATCACTTGTAAAGCCAACATGCATTGGCTGAAATCACCAAAACAAGAAGGTAACAATTTTTTTAAAAAAAATAATCATACGTTGATTGCTATAGATTATTTAACGTTCAAAACATACTTGATGGATATCTCCCATGAAATGTGACAAGAACAGCAAGGCTTCTGTCATATTATCTGTAATTATTGATAAATTAAATGGCATAATAAGTGAATCACCTCATACATTATAAAAAATTTACTATTTAATTTGATTCTTACATCGACGATCGGAAGTCCCCTCTCTGTAGTGAGAGAGTTGAGTAGTAAAGTTCTGAATTGCACCAGCAACACACATATCCTTCACTCCATGTTGATCATGACAGTCCCCTTTTCATCATACAAAAGAACATTATGAGTTTTTGGACCAAGTCATATAATATTTTGGGATCAAATTGTGAAAAAAGAGAAAAGACATCTTTTTTTGATGCATTTGACTTACTTTCATAATCAAAGTTGCAAGCTTTATCTGGGGTATCAATGAAGTGTAGAGAGCTTGTCCACCTATACTTATACCAGTGCCGGACTTGGTCCGGCCACACACAGAGGGCCGATAAGTCGCCGTTAACATATTCTGGCAACAACATCTTGACTGCCTGAGCTGCCTCATTATTCAACAAGTCCTGTTTCCACATGCAATAGTTCTTATTATTTGAAGGGGAAAAAAAACATTTTTCAAATACATGTTGAATATCAAGAAATTCAAATACCTGCGCGATGCGACAAGTCATCATATGGCCCTCTTTGCTCCATGCTTCAACACCAGGCTGGTTGATAAAAGCAAGACAGAGAAAGAAAATAATGCTTAATAAAGTTGACCTCAACATCCTCAAAGAAGTTCTATAGCTTGACAGGTATCGAAAACCAGAAATATCCCACCAAAATTGGGCTTGTTCTATATATACAAATGGTTCTTAATGTGTACAAGATGAAGATTCCTCTTATCTTAAGTAAAATAGAGGTTGATTATCCAGAAAAGTAACGTACAGCATATTACAATATAATACAGCATCTATCACATGTAATGGACTAGTTGTACATCTAAAGGTATATTTTATTACACCTTTATAAATATAATAGTTGACTTATAAGGCACTTAAGTAGGTTTCAGTTCTTGGCGTGAGGGAAACTCCCAAGTTATAAAGGAAGTTGAATACATAGAGTGGACCCCTATCTGCGACTTCCTTCTGCAGCTTATCTTCATTGTATAGAGTGGACCCCTATCTGTGACTTCCTTCTGCAGTTTATCTTCATTGTGCAGCAACTGATGAGTTTTTAGTGAAAATTCGGTTGAGAACTTCGGCCAAGCGGACCCCACTTTGCGCCAACCTCTTCTCCACAACAGGAAGACGAGAGAGGAAGTAATCATCTGGGGAAAAAAACAGATACTCGAAGATTAGTAATATATTGAATACAATCTTGTGTAATATTTTGTGATGCACATGGAGGCTTTCTCTATGTCAGCTAATTATTATTACAGAAAGAACATAGCTGTACATATAGCTTGGTTTTCCATGTGTATTTTATAGGCAATTGATTTGTAGAGAAGATATGTTAAGAAAATGGATCCATCATCCATCTAAAGGCAAAGCAAGATCATGTAACAATAATGAAGAGATAAGGATGAAAACAAAATTACATATACACGTCGGTCTAATTATTATCAACCAGGCAATAGAAGATTTGCCAACATCACGTAACAGCATGTCCAATAATGGGTTGATCAGCATCTCGAGCTCAGTCATTACAGAACACAGCATAATTGAATGTTTTCTTCTGAATTTGGTGTTCTCGTAGTTAGAGTCACAAAGGAAAAGCTTCCGCTGATGACACTCAGATTAAGACGTGAAACTTGTTCATAAAGCAATTTTGTTTTTAACCTTTTCCTGATCTAATTAGATGATTAAGAGGGTTATCCAATATGAAAACATTATAAATGCCTAGCAGCTCGTTCAAATAAAAGCTAGAAAGTGAAATAAGACCACAGAGAACCAGTTTTACCTGTTAAAGTGCTTCCCGGGGTTGCATTTCTGTAGGCAAACTTGCAGGCCAAACGGACACTTTCAGAAGCATACCTGTAAAAACAAATTCCTCAAAATAGTGCATTGTTTTTATATATATGTACGTATGTATATATATAAACCACACCCGTTTAGTGCGAAATCGATAATCCTTGAAGACAATGACTCATTAATTAAATACAATTACGCATTAATATAAGGAAGCACAATATTCACATGGTTTAGTCAATTATACCTATGTCCATAACAAGATAAGAGTAGTTAACCAAATTACAGATACAAGAGAGTATAAAGCTAGAGTATCTATAATTAATCCAAAAATTAACCCAAGATACACATAATACACTCGCAAAGATACTCACTGAATATGTTTTCTAGTACTTAATACTTCAAAGATCAAAACACCTTAATCCACAAGGCAAAGAAAAAAGTGAGGGAGAAAGGTGTTGCCGGTTCCAAGGGACAAAAGGAAACGGAAAAGAATACACTTACAGGTCAGGACAAACCAGCTCCTTGCAATTTTCCCAAGATGGAGCATCATCGGACCATTCATCCTATTTAAAGATACAAGTATATAAATCATAAGCGATGATGGTAATAATGAGAACAGAAGAAATGACAGGATCAACAATTAAACTCTCTTTTCCTTGACAAATATCCCGAACACGATGTTTTCTCCAGGTCTTGATAAGCTAGTGAAAGAGTCATACTCAAACTGCTAGGTTTTGAGCTAAACAAATTCAAGAGTTAGTGCTATCTATACATCCAAAACATAAAGAAAATTGCACGAACTTGCAGTGTCATGGAAGCAACTCCCCTTAGAGATAGTGATTGAACATCCTTATAACCTTTTGAACATCCATTGTGTAACCTTCCTCTTATTTCTGGATAACAAAACATCATTTGGAAAGAAAGAGTTTTTTTAATTTAATTTTCTCCCCTAAACTATCTCACTTTACATAATACTGAAGAAAGATTTTCTATATAAGCTAGGAAAAACAATTTGTTACATCTTGCTGGGTCAGAAAGTGGAATCCATGTGAAGCAGATTTTGACTACAATTTCAGAGACTCAGTTTATGCTAAAAGCACGCAAATATTTTCTTTAAGAAAACAAAAGACAGTGAGATTCTTTACAATGAGCACTGTGGCACTGGAATGATGAAATACTCCCACAATATTCATGCACAATATTACAATTCCCAACATCACTTGAAGAAATGTAAAGTTCATATCTCTAACAAATAGATATGTAATACTGTGTACGAAGAAATCAACTAAAACTTACAGTGATGTTTCTCAGAAGAGCTTGTGTCATTAACATTATATCAGATTTGTAGTATGTCTTTAACGCAGATTCAATAATCATGGTATCCCATACCTGAAAAAGTTAAGTCAAGAGGTTACAGTGACTGTTTCTAATAGATATCTGATTTGTGCGTGGCTCACATTAAATAATTTAATGTTTCAAAATACACCCCTTCTCTTGTATGTATACAGTTTAAGATGTATATACTACTTCTCCAGTATTGTTTGACAGGTAAAGATAAGAAGAGGTAAACATGCTCAGAACTTGCCATTTGTTTTGAAAGTAGAGAAAAGTGGATACGTAATTTGAGAGTTAGAAAGAAGGCACTATCTAAATATATTTCAAATGAAAAGGACTATAAATGATAGACACTTTGTATAATTGATGGTAACATGAAGTAAATAAGTTTGCTCAAAGATGATACACTTCAACAATTTTGTTTAGTGATCCAAAAGAATGAGATCAGAATGACTTGATACTCAAAAGAAACGCACAACCTACATGGTGCAAATTAGTCTTCCTCCTGTACCAACGAACTATTATACTGTTTCCACCAAGATCTCCAGTGAAACCAACATGAAGAGGCTGCACACAGAAAAACAAAGTAAGATAAAATTAAATTTACCTTCCAGGACTTCCATTTTCTTTTCCTGATCACCACTCAAATTTAGATAGTTAAGAAACATCAAATATATATGCTGTACAAGCTTTGGATTTGATGAGGCCTGTCTCATGATCATATTTTCTTTATCAGTAATCCTGTCTTGTGATCATATTTCAGATATCCACATGACAAAATGCAAAGATACAACTGGTTTATAAAAAGATAATTGGTGAGAGACACACATACAAAAAAAGAAGATAAACTTGTTACGTGTCCTACAGGGCTTGGAATTTTTTCTCAAAAATCAAGCTTATCAGTCACATGCTTCCCAGACGACCAACTTTTACAAGAAAAGTTAATGATTGAAACAAGGTCCAAAACAACTGTTTTTGGAGGTTCTACTAAAAGTAGCTGGTCACTTGAGTACAAGGTTCAGGTGTCATTGAATGATGGAAGAACTTAGTCTATTGAAATAGACTGGACCTCCCTATTTCATGTCCAGCCAAGCACAATGCAGGTAATTAGAGAGCTGGTTTCGTAAGAGAAGCACAGAACTACAGAGGCAGAGGAGTTCCTTTGAAAAGAATATCAGCGTATAATAACATAGTCCTCGCAGTAGGAAATATCTCAATATTTAATTCGGAATTTCCATAACCAAAATAAATTTGGAGTGAGTGGGCCTCCAAAAAGGAGAGGGCATATATTTAGAGCATGGTACAACCACCCACTTAATCAGATTACATCGGTAAAAGGAAGCATATTACTCAGAAATGATGGCATTTCTAATGGTTCAATTCCATGTCCCGTGGATAACTCCCATCATTTATGCCTTTAGGCTGCCTAAATTAGACTCCCTTGGGGTGCGACCCTTTCCCAGACGAAGGATGCTTCGTGCACGCTACCCTTTTTTTTTATCTATAACAGAGGCATAGCAGTATGGACATTATTATTTAAGACTAAAAGAAGCTTATTCTTTAATCAAGTATTTAGGACTAAAAGAAACTTATAGTAGTAGTTCCAAACATTTATATGCAGACACATACATTTGTGTGTAATTATAGTTACATACACCAAGGTTCCAGGTAAGGTAGCTGACCTGATGTACGTCACCAACAAAATGAGACAAGAACATAAGTGCTTCAGTCAAATTGTCTGTCACTAGAAATAATTAGTTCCAGTACAATAAATGCATCAACAACACAGGGGGCAGTCTTCCTCACATTTTTCTGAATTCAAATCACTGTATCCCTGTGAAAGTTGAGTTGAGTAGTTGTATATTGCTCCCGTAACACACCTGTCCTTGTGCCCATGCCCATCATGGCAGTCTCCTATCAGAAAGTAGACCAAGGTTATTAATGGCTCAAAGCTAAGATACAAAAGTGCGTTAAAAGATTAATCTTAATATGCCATATCAGGGTTTATCGTTATAACAGAAAAAATGTCAACTATGAAATGCTGGATCAAGTGCAGTTGCTTTGGAGTCAGTGCACCAAGTAAACAGTAGAAAATGCAGACACGAGCTAGAAATCTTTTACCGTAATTCTCTTTTCATTTGATACCTAGGGAGTAAACTTGATACCAAAATGAATAGCTAACATGAATCAATTATATGTAGTGTCACTTACGGCAATATTTGTAATTGCACAAGAAATCAGGTGTGTCCACATAATGTAATGGAGAACTCCAGCGGTAGTGATAGTGGCGCCGAACCTCATCAGCCCAGGAGCAGATAGCTGCAAGATCACCTTCAGCTTGATCTGGGAGTAATACTTTGACTGCAGCCAAAGCATCTTCTGTTAGATATTCCTGAAAGACCCAAGAGATTCACATTAGCTTCCAAGAGAGAAGCTCGACCAATTTATTAATTTTATTTTGTCAGTCCTTTTCCATATGCTTGCTTCCACTCAAAGAAAAATATTAAAAACTTCACCTAATTTATAGTGCAGTGACAAACTTTAGATAAAATCTGTCAAAATTATAAATATGTCCACCATAACAAGTTTTTGGGAATGTCTCAATAGAATTTCAAGAATCTTCCTCTAGTACTGATACATAGACACCTTAACTTGGCCTCAACTGACAACTAAACACTCCAACTTTGAGGATGCAACCTATCTCTGTATTATGCCTTGATTAATTGAAGCACACAAAGAATATCTAATTTGAAAGCATTATGATTCGAAGTCACTATATAATTGCCAGATCAAGTTACCAAAATCAGATGATTCTATCTAACACTATGTAACGGATAGTACCATGAGCTTCCAAAGTAGTATGTCTGAGTTTCCATCAAACAACAGTGTAGTCCCAATTTCCTCTTTTATTTCTTTAGTACCCTAGTTTGTTAAGATGGTGATTTCTACAATGTCCTGCTGTTCCAGATTACTATTACACTCTTTATATTCAGTTGTAGCCACAATTTTAAAGCATTAATGAATGAAGGAAAGTCTTTTTTTTTCTCTATTTTGCTATTTTCATTTCTTTGTTTCCTTAAATCTTTGGTTTGGTTACTGAGACTTGTTCATTCCATTTCGGGTTGGCTAACGAATAGCTATATGCTACAATTCTGCAACAATGGATGCATACCCATAAAACCGCTCAAGAGACTTCAGCCAATGCCAAATAGGAAATCAGATAACTAGTCAACGCAAATTCTTGCAAGCAAGTACATAAAGATTCAATCTTTATGAATAAACCATACAAAGGGATCAAGATTAAGCACCCCATTATCCAAACATTCAATCTCTTCAAGAATTGACTCAGAAAATATACAGCTTAGCAGAACAGAAGAAAATGGTGAGCAAAAACTTCTTCTTTCTTTCAAAAAAAATACTTCATTTACCTCAGCAATTTTGCAGATAACATAGTGTCCTTCTTTTCCCCAACCAAGAATTTTTTGAACCATCATCAGAACAACAGCTAGTCTTACAAACCATTTGAGCTCAAACCCACCCATCTTTTCCAATCAAATTACACAAGCTGTAGAAAGAAAATCAAGAAAAGAAAATGAATTCTGTGTAGTTTAAAGGTACAAATACAGTAACAAAAAAAGAAAAATAAGTAAATACATAAATGAAAAATATATTGAACCAGTTACTAGGGAGTGCTTTTGGTGCTTCAAGATTCAAGAATGACAAGATATTTTTAGGTGGAATAAACCCTAGAAATGGTACTGAACTGAAGAGTAACAGATGTAGTATTATATATAATAAGAATCAAAAGTTGTTGAATTAAGAAACGCGGTAATTTCAAAATTCTATTATTTTAATACTAAGATAATATGTATTGGGTATTCAATTTCCAATTATGAATTTAAGGCCAAAACTATATTGTAAATTATGAGATTGCCATACTAAACGTGTCATTTTTAGTATGGTGTAAATCTATTCCAATCATGTACTATATTACTTGTCAAAAGAAATATATATAAAATATTATAAAGTATTATTAGTGGATGTTTGAAGGGAAGCCAGTAACTGTTAAAGTTGCTATCTTTTTTTATTATTATTATTAGTGGATGTTTCATTAATTAAATGAACCACTTAAATGGCCAAGTTGTCCACCTTTTGTCTTTGTCAATTCACACACAAAAATTTCTCAACTCTCTCTTTCTCTTACCGTCACTTTTTCTTGTTAATTTGATAAGTTAGTTTGTTTTATAACACGTTATCAGCACGAGTCTCTATCACTTTGAACTATTTTAAAAAGGTAACAAAATGGTAAGAATTTTATTTTCTTAAAATGTCGAATATCTCTAAACTTGAATTTGTTGCTCTTGATATATCTGGAAAATGCTACTCATCATGGGTATTAGATGCCGAAATACACCTAGAATATATGGGTTTGACAGACACCATCAAAGATGACAATATGACATATAGTCAAGACCGTGTCAAAGTCAGGATATTTCTCCGCCACCGTCTTGACGAGGGGTTAAAAACTTAAAATTGCAGTACCTCACATTAAAATACTCCCTTAAACTATGAAAGAATCTAAAAGAAAGATATAACCACCTAAAGTTGGTCATCCTTCCACAAGAACGTTATGATTGACTCAATTTGAGATTAATGGATTTTAAAAATATAATTAAATATAATTTTTCCTTGTTTGAAATTATAGCATAGTTAAATTTATGTGGAGAAGAAATCACTGAGCAAGACAAACTTGAAAAAACATACTCCACATTTCATCCCCAAATATGCTCCTGCAGCAGCAATATTGCGAAAAAAGTTTTAAGAAATATTCTGAATTACTTTCTCACCTTCTTATTGTTGAATGCCAAAACAAATTGTTAATTAAAAAAATCATGATAGTCGGCTCATTGGTTCTTTGTCACTCCCTGAAGTGAATCAGACAAATTATAACCAACGAGAAAGAGGTCATGGCCCAAGTCATTATTGTGGTCGAAGAAAAAATTATAATCATGATGTTCGGCTGGCACCGAGAAATGATCAGCAATATAAAAAGAAAAGTGAGAAGCAAGAAGCTATATCAAAGAAAAATTCAGAAAGTATATGTCATAGATGTGGAGGTATGGGGCATTGGTCACGGGTCTGCCAGTTGTCAAAATATCTGGTTCAACTATATCAAGCATCCTTGAAGAGAGCAGAAAATAATCCAGACACGAACTTTATCTCTGAAAATAATATTGAATGCATCTGGATGTAACTGATTTCTTCAATTTTCCAGAAGGAAATATAAATATTGATAAGCCTGATAATATTTAAATAATTTTCTTTTTATTTGTTTGTACTAAATAATATGTTTATATTTTTTTAATTCATGTAAATAAATAAAATTTGTGTAATGAGTCATGTTTTAATTATAATATTTACTTTATTTCTTTTAAAAGAAAAATATGGATGTGCCTCAAATTTTGTTTGGATCATTGATTAATCACGAGGATATTTATGTAATTGATAGTGGGACGACTCATGCCATTTTTAAAGACGAGAAATATTTTTCCTACTTTCTTTGAAGAAAAACAAATGTTACTATAATTTCTGATAATTCAAAAATTATTAAAGGCTCCCGAAGAGCTAATAGATTTCTGCCTAAGGGGACAAAATTGTTATAAAAGATGCACTGTTCTCTTCTAAATTTCCAAAAAACTTGTTAAATTTAAAGATATCCGCAGAAATAGATATCAGGTTGAGACACTAAATGAAGTGAATATTGAATACCTTGGTATAACCAAGAGTGTCTTAGGCAAAAATATATTTTGAAAAAATTACCAACTTTGTCATCTCACTTATATTATGCAGAAATTAGAGCAATTAAAGCACATTTGATCGTAAATCAGAAATTTACTGATCTAAATACATTTATGCTATAGCATGATCGAATAAGTCATCCTGGATCAATAATGATGAGACGGATTCTTAAAAATTCAACTAGACATTCGTTTAAGAACCTGAAGATTCGTACGAATGATGAATTTTCATGTGCTGCTTGTTATCAAGACAAATTAATTACCAGACCATCAACCTTGAAGATTGACATCGAATCTTCTGACTTTTTAGAGCGTATACATGGGGATATATATGGACATATTCATCCACCTAGTGGATTGTTCAGATATTTTATGGTCCTAATAGATGCATCATCAAGATGGTCTCATGCGTGCCTCTTATCATCTCGCAACCTGGCGTTTGCGAAGTTATTAGCACAAATAATAAGATTAAGGGCGCAATTTCCAGATTATCCAATTAAAGCTATTCGCCTTAAGAATGTTAGAGAATTTACATCCCAAGCTTTTAATGATTATTGCTATCAATTGGAATAAAAATTGAATATCCTGTTACTCATTTTCATACTCAAAATAGCCTTGCAGAGTCATTTATTAATAGCCTACAATTGATAGCAAGACCTTTACTTATGAAAATAAAATTGTCGATTACTGTTTAGGGTCATGCTATCTTACATGCAGCAGCACTTGTACGCCTCACACCGATAAGTTATAATAAATACTCTCCGTCATAATTAGTATTTAGTCATGAACCAAATATAGTCCATCTACAAATTTTTAGTTGTGCGGTATACGTGCCTGTAGCACTACCACAACATATAAAGATGGGCCCTCAACGAAGGTTGAGCATATATGTTGGGTTTGACTCATCCTCCATAATTCGCTACCTTGAACCGTTGACAGGAGACTTATTTACTATTCGATTTGCAGATTGCTAGATTTGATGAAACAACTTTCCCGTAATTAGGGGGAGAGAAAAACAAACCCGAAAGAGAAATTGCGTGGAAAGTTTCATCACTATCTCATTTTGATCCACGTACCCGCACATGTGAGCAGGAGGTCCAGAAGATCATCCACTTACAGAAAATAGCAAATCAAATGTCACATGCATTTATTGATTTGAAATGGATAACTAAGTCACATATCCCTACAGTGAATGCGCCTATCTGGACTGATGTTCCAAAAGGACCATCTACTATTATCATAGCTTCTGAATCTCAAACACGCTTGAAGCGTGGTAGATCATTGGGTTCAAAGGATAAAGATCCTAGAAAGAGAAGCGTGAGAAATAATAAAGATAATACTACAAAAGAACCACCTAAAGAAGGTCAAGATTTGAGTAATCCTGATATTCTTGAAGAAATCAGTGAACCCAAGACTCAAGTGAATGAAGAACTTTCAATAAGTTCTACCGGTGATGAGATAAATTTAGATCGATCAAAAATTACGATAGATAATATTTTTGCATATAATGTTGCACTTAACCTCATACAAGATAGTGAAAGTCTTGAGCCTAAATGCGTCGAAGAGTGTCGATGTAGATGTGATTGGCCAGAATGACAAAAGGCAATTCAATTAGAATTAGACTCACTTGCTAAACGTGAGATTTTTGAACCTGTAGTCCAAACCCCTGAAGGTGTAAAATCAGTTGGCTATAGATGGGTTTTTTTGCAAAAACGAAATGAGAGAAATGAAATTGTAAGATACAAGGCACGCCTTGTTGCACAAGAATTCTCTCAAAGACCCGGGGTCAACATGAAGAATGATATTCACCTGTCATGGATGTAGTTACAACTTACCTTTATGGTTCACTTGATAATGAAATTTACATGAAAATCCCAGAAGAATTAAAATTGCTTGAAACATGTATTAAGTCTCAGGAGATATACTCAATCAAATTGTAATTATCATTATATGGTCAGAAACAATCAGTGCATATGTGGTATAATCGCCTTAGTGAGTACTTGATAAATGAATGTTATATAAACGATGTCATTTGTTCATGTGTTTTTATTAAGAAAATAGAATCATAGTTTGTTATACTCGTTATTTATGTTAATGACATAAATCTTATTGGAACCCCTGAAGAGGTCCAAAAGGCGATTGAATATCTAAAGAAAGAATTTGAGATGAAAGATCTTGGAAAGACAAAATTTTATCTAGGTCTGCAAATTGAACATTTAGCAGACGGGGTCTTTGTCCACCAATCTGCATATACTGAAAAATCTTAAAATGATTTTATATGGACAAAGTACATCCATTAAGTACTCCAATGGTTGTCGATCACTTGAAGTGGAAAAAGATCAATTTCGACCTCCAGAAGAAAATGAAGAACTTATTGGTCCTGAATTACTATATCTCAGTGCTATTGGTGCACTTATATATCTTGCTAACGCAACCAGATCTGATATAACATTTTCTGTTAATTTGCTAGCAAGGTATAGTTCATTCCAATGCAAAGACATTGGAACAGTATCAAACATATTTTGCGATATTTAAAGGGTACCATTGATATGAGTTTGTTTTATACTAACAAAGGCTGTGCAAACCTTATTGGTTATGCAGATGCAAGTTATTTATCAAACCCACATAAAGCTTGATCTCAAACAGGCTATTTATTTACATACGGAGGAACTGCTATATCATGACGATCTACAAAATAGTCTATTGTTGCTACTTCTTCAAATCATGTTGAAATAATAGCAATTCATGAAGCAAGTAGAGAATGTGTGTGATTTAGATCGATGATACAGTTCATCAAAGAAAAATGCGGCTTGAAAAATGATGTCAAAGTACCATAGTTATATTCGAAGACAATGCCGCGTACATAGCTCAATTGAAATGTGGCTTCATAAAAGGAGACAGAACGAAACATATTTCACCAAAATTATTCTTCACACGTGATCTGCAGAAGAATAGTGATATTAATGTACAACAAGTTCACTCGAGTGACAATCTTGCAGATTTATTCACAAAGGCATTACCAACATCAACTTTTGAGAAACTAAGGTATAAGATTGGAATGTGTCGTCTCCAAAATATCAAATGATGTCAAAGTACCATAGTTATATTCGAAGACAATGCCGCGTACATAGCTCAATTGAAATGTGGCTTCATAAAAGGAGACAGAACGAAACATATTTCACCAAAATTATTCTTCACACGTGATCTGCAGAAGAATAGTGATATTAATGTACAACAAGTTCACTCGAGTGACAATCTTGCAGATTTATTCACAAAGGCATTACCAACATCAACTTTTGAGAAACTAAGGTATAAGATTGGAATGTGTCGTCTCCAAAATATCAAATGAAGTTTACATCAGGGGGAGTAAAATATGCGCTGTACTTTTTTTTCCTTAACCAAGATTTTGTCCCACTAGGTTTTTCTGGTAAGGTTTTTAATGTAGCAGCACTCAAGGCGTATTATCAGATGTGTGTACTCTTTTTTCTTCATTAGGCTTTTTTTCACTGATTTTTTTCTAATAAGGTTTTAACGAGGCACAACATCTATGGGTGTTCAGAATATTTGTTCTTTTACTAGAATTTTTCTTTTACATGGACATTCAAGTGGGAGTATTATAAAGTATTATCAGTGGATGTTCCATTAATTAAATGGACCACTTAAATGGCCAAGTTTCCCACCTTTTGTCTTTGTCAATTGGCTATAAATATAACCATATTTTCAACAATGAAGAACACACTAAGAAATCTCTCAACTACCTCTCTTTCTCTTACTGTAATTCTTTCTTGTTAATTTGCTAAGTTAATTTGTTTTATAACATAAAATATACAATTAGGTACACTAACCTAAGATTAAGAAAAAAGAATACCATATCATATATAATTCATCTCATGAATATAAAATTGTTTAAACAGAACATTATATAGTCTCTTGCCGTGAATAACTTTTTACTCCCCTTATAATCCATTAAGTAGTACTATTTAATTAACATACTTTGTTGTACTAATCTTTACTAAGTCTACAAAAGGTAAAAAATATTCTTCATTAGACTCAAAACTCAACTAATACGAAACATTAAAATAAAATAATCTTGTTGAAACATGTGAAAAGTGTGTTCAGAGAATTAAGGAACTAAGAAAAGCATTTGTTCACGAAAGCTAATCAAGTTGCTGATAAGTTAGTTAATTTGAGTCTAAACAAAGCAAACTAGATTTAACATAGATAAACAAGGCAAATTCATGAGAACAAACAATGCTGACATGTGATTAGTAAGACCAAAAGATCATTTCTTGCACACAATTCCATTTCCACCAGTGTAATCAAGAGAGCCAAAGTCCATTGGTGAAGTTCTCTCAGCAACAATATTTCCAGGAGTGAAAACAGTACAAGAGTTGCAGTCAGCTGATAGAAGTGAACTAGTCTTGTACTTGTCATCACCACCAACAACCGCCATATCGACCCCTGACTTAGCTGGATTCTTGAAATTTGGCTGGTAAGTCCTGCCAAGGATGCCTTCAACTTTTGGAGACAAATCAAAGAACCTGAATTGCACTTCTAAGTGAGCAAAACTATCATTTTTAGGTATTCCATAACTATGTATCGCGTTCTCTTCTTTTGTCACAGGAACAACATTGGCTGAGATTTCCACAATTTCTTGAACTGTAACTCTTACACTGTTTGTTGCTGAGGTCCTTTCCAGTTCAAGATAGTGGTCAGGGGAATTCCATACCGATGAGTGGCCTGTTGGAACATTAAAACTCATTCCATCATAAGTGAATCTCAAGTGATCAGCTTCTTGATCCCAATTTGCTGCCTTGGTGGCTTCAAGTGTGAAGTTATGTGAGCCAAACATGAGGCCTAAAGCTTGGATCCATGTAAAATCTCACGTTCTGCTAGCAGGATGGAGACCAATGAAACGAGCATTTATTTGAACATTAACATCTGAAATTAGGCTGAAATGCTCGTCTTTTTTGCCATGGAAGTAGAAAACAATCCCATCTCCTCCTATGAAACGAGGATAGTAACAAGCTGCACCAGGACCATCACAATTTGGTTTTCGTTCTGTACATACAGATGTAAATTAAATTTAGTAGCATATTGTATTAATAGATATTAGTGCTTCTTCAGCTAAAAAAGATCAAAAAGTATATGTGTTGAAAAAAAGTTACTTCTGCATACTGCTTCACATTTGGGAGAGTAACAGTCAAGAAAACACTCTTTAGCATATGGATCTTTCGGGTGAATTTCAGGGCACTCAGAAGGGCAAGTTATGTACTTGAGATAACATTTGCTATAACGTTTATAGCACGTGACGCGCTGAGGTTTAACATAAGCTCCTTGTGTTTCTAACACCATAGTAGTATTAACCAACAACAGAAGGATAGCTGCAAATTGAAAGCCAATTAATGGATTCATTTTTTGATAATTTTGGATGATGAAAGAAGTAGTGAGTGATGTAGGAAATTATCTCTCATCTATTGCTTCTTATATAATGTATAACATTTAGATACAGAGATGAAGCTACTTTTGGAGACTTGTTATCTTCTTCTCTAGGTGCAATTTGCACACAAATGGAGAATGAACAAACTTTGGTTATTAGAAGACTTTTTCTGCTGCCTAACACTAGTGTTAAATGGCCAAAACCAAAATGCATTGCATGGAAAATATCACTTGGTGTTTGGTATGCATCCTTTATATGACTTTTCTTGTTTGGGGGTGGAGGGGATTGTGAGGGGGAGGAGCATATTTTGACCAGATTATATATATATATATAGGCGTAAAGATGATTTATAAAAAAAAAAAAAGTGTCAAAAACACACTTTGAGTTTCATAGCTAAATTATTGAGAGTGTAAGTTTCATATCTAAAATAACATTAATTAGTTTGAGAAACACACACCTCTTTTTTATTCCACTCTCGTCATGGTGTGTGCACTATACCCTCTCTTTCATTTAAAAAAAATTATCACTTCACACTCTGCATGGACAAAATATTTCACATTAGCAAAAATTAAATAAATTATTAGAATTAGTTAAAATTAAAAATTGAAGTATTACTATTCCCGGCCAAAAAAAATATAACATATTTTTTTCTTACCCCACTCCACCACTTTCTTTCACCATATCCCCACCCTACCCCATCCCACCCCAATTTTTTAGTTTTATTTTTATTTATTAAATTTCTTTTATAAAATTTCTTACTTCATCTCCCCTCCCCCCACTCCCTCCCCTTCAAATAACAATTTAGATATTTTTATTTTTAATTTTTTTACCCTGCCCCACCTAATCCTCCGCTTTTAATTTTTTTTCTTGTTTTGTGTTAGATATATATATATATATATATATATATATATATATGATTTTAGGAAAATATATGTGCATATCTAACACAAAATCAAAAAATCAAAAATAAATATAAATTAAAAGCAGAGGGTTCGATGGAGTGGGTATAATTTTATTTTTTTTTAAAAATAAAATAATAACATTTTTTTAGAAAGGAGTGAGGGAGGGTGTGAAGTATGAATTTTTAAAAAAAATTTAAAAAATAAAAGGATGAGGATTGTTGTGTGTGTGTGTGTGGAGGGGGGAGGGGAGAGGTGGTGGAGTGCGTGAACGAAATATTTTAGATTTTTTTTTAAAAATAATTTCTTTTAAAAATAATTTCTTTTTCGGATAGAAATACTTTAGTCTTTCACTTTTAATTAATATTAATAATTTATTTAATTTTTGTCAAGGTGAAATATTTTATCCATGTGACAATTATTTTTATAAAAAACTAGAGAGAGTAGAGAGAGTGTATTTATTACACACACCTTTGAAGTGTATTTATCAAACTAATAAGTGATAGTTTATGTATGAAACTCACACTTCCAATAGTTTAGGTATAAAACTCAAAAAAGGGTATAGTTTAGGTGTGTTTTTGACACTTATTTTTGAAAAAAATTGTATATGATTTTTATAGCAAACTTATGACATTTTTGCATGAAGTTTGACTTGTCAACCTCAAACTTTTGATGACAGTGGATGAAGTTTCAGACGTATATATTCGAAATTGAAAGTAGTTTTGCTGAATTTTAAACTGCCAATCGTTTTTTTTGCAATTTTATCACGAGCTTCACATGGTAAATCAGAAATTTTATAGCTAATTTGAGATAAATATAAAAATTAACACACATGAAATTTCTACATTATTTTATGGTTAATAGCTATTATTTTTTTAATCTATTTTTATAGTGTAATTTTATTTTTTAAAGTTTCATTTGAATTGGAGTAGATAAAGGAGAAATAAGAGAGGGTAACAAGGCGAGAGAAATTCATATTTCACCAAGAAAATGAAAATTCACGTACTTATTGAGATTCCCCTTTATAATTTAATGGCTCATTTAATATGAATGATAAGTAATAACTAATTTTAAAATTAATTTGAAGATAAATTTATTTTATATTTAATTAAAATAAAATGAGGAGATATATAACTTTATCCTAAGAGTCATGTTGAGATTGTACTGTTACCTTTATCCAACCTTGAAGGTGGAACAACAATCGTACTATTAAAAACTATAGGGGTTGACGTTGCCACTAGACCAAAAATAGAGGTTTCAAGAACAAGAATCGACACAAAATACTCCACTTTACTATTCCGGAGTATTCCGATATGTATGCAAGAAAGTCGTGTAAACCTCTCCAACTCTTCACAAAACCTGAGTGAGTAAAATTGATTGTGATTAACGAACGATGAAGGCTGTGGCAATCACAAGCCCCGGTGGTCCAGAGGTGTTGAAGGTACAACAAGTGGAAGACCCACAAATCAAAGATGATGAAGTCTTGATTAAAATATCAGCTACTGCCCTTAATAGAGCTGACACCCTTCAACGCCAAGGTAAATACCCACCCCCTAAAGGCGACAGTGAATACCCAGGTCTTGAATGTTCTGGAACTGTTGAAGCAGTCGGCAAGGACGTTACTCGATGGAAAATTGGTGACCAGGTTTGTCTGATTGCACTTCCATTTCAAAAAGACGTCAACTTTATTCTTGAAATTGAGGCATAATTGTTGTTTGGTATTGTAGAATTGTTATTTTTCCTCTTAATATATGACATGGAGGAAGTTATATGTAAATGCCTAAATGATTTCGAATCTATGAGGACTTGGCTAAGAAAAGAACACAAAGGAATGAAAAGATCCATAATACCAACAAAATGTTTTCTTGAAAAATGTTCTCCACGAAAATAAGTGGATTGCTTACTTTATCTTCTTGTGTTCGGTGGTTAAGCAAAAAATATTATTTTAAAACTATTTATATATAATGTAGACAAATATTATGGAAGATGGTGGTGGGGAGGAAGAGGGGTGTGGGATGAGGTGTGTTGGAGGGTGGGGAGTCACTAGTGGAATTTTTTTTCCCTATTTTATTTTCGTCATTTTTAAGGAACTTGTTTTCATAGAGAAAATGTTCTCCAAAATATTTGACCAATCGGACATGGGAAAAATGGAAAACATTTTCTAGAAGATGTTTTTCTTCATACCGAGCACACCCTAAGCTTAGACATTGTTGGTGCTCTTATATTTGCTTAGAATAGGTAAGATTTAGAGAACATTATTGAGTATAGGAATAAAATGAGCCCCAATAAAGCAGAAGGGATATAATGACTCATATATCTTGATTCCACCTTGTTTGAGATTGTGGGGTAGTTATTGCTATTGTTGTTGTATGGGGTAAAATATTTCCATTTCATTTGTGGTGCTTGGTTTGACATAAATTTGGTAGAATATAATAGTGGTGGAAGTGGGGATAATTAAATACAACGAGAGGAAATAATGTCTATATCTTGATAAGTAAGATTAAGGGCTTTGCAGTAGGAGTAGAGTGCAAAACGACCTCCACCAGTCAGGGACAAAAAGCTTCTTGTTTCAAGATGAAAGAATTTCCTTGAACAGTAACCTGAATAATTTTGGACTAGTCCTTGTTAGTTAGGGTAGCAGTTAATCCATTAACTTCTTGAAGTGAAACTAGTACAATTTTGAGTTCCTGTTAAGCCTTAGCAGGAGACATTACAGTGATGTTTTTATGAGCTTATATTCTTTTTCTTTGTGGGTTTGGAGAGTACATTTCTATGTATTGTTTGAAAGGGAGTTTTGCTTAGTGCACTGATGATGTAAAAGCTTCACTTAACAGGTATGTGCTCTCATTGGTGGAGGAGGTTATGCGGAGAAAGTAGCTGTTCCTACTGGACAAGTTCTTCCTATTCCATCAGGTGTTTCTTTACAAGATGCAGCTAGCTTTCCTGAAGTGGCTTGCACTGTTTGGTCAACCATTTTCATGACGAGCAAGCTTACCTCGGGTGAAACGTTTCTGGTGATTAGATAGACCATAGCTATTCTTTAATATAATTTGTTGTTTAGCAGTAGTTCTTTTTTCTTTCACCAATGCAGATTATCAGACATTTAGTCAATTGGCACAATCGTTTGGGTAGTATCTTCACAATTGAATCTTTATATCCCTGATTTCCGTGGACTAAGATCAAGTATGTGAAATGACTAATAGCTACATGTGTTACTTTCAGATACATGGGGGCTCTAGTGGAATTGGTACCTTTGCCATTCAAATGGCTAAGTGCCTTGGGGTCAAAGTTTTCATCACAGCAGGTTCATGATGATATCTTATCTCATTATGGAACTGAAATCATTCAGCTAACCATGTCAAATCTCGTTAATCAGGAAGTGAGGAAAAACTTGCTGCATGCAAAGAACTCGGGGCTGATGTTTGCATCAATTACAAGACTGAAGACTTTGTTACACGCATCAAGGAAGAAACAGGAGGGAAAGGTAATCATTCTCCTAGGCATCATTTGTTATATTAGAAACTAGGTCTTCTTGATAAACAAACAACAACTACGCCTCAGTTCCAAACAAGTTGGGAACTAAGTCTTTGTGATATCAATTAAAATTCGAATATGCATTTTTCTGGAGAAAATTACGATGGTTATCATATATCTCATGGGGCCAGCAGGAACCACTCAATTTCTTCTCATGTCTTACATTAATGATATTCTAATTTCAATGTTCAACACAGGTGTTGATGTCATTCTAGATAATATAGGAGGTCCATACTTCCAACGAAACCTTGACAGCCTCAATGTTGATGGTAGGCTCTTCATTATTGGTTTTATGGGAGGAACAGTGACACAAGTAAATCTTGGCTGTTTGTTAGCAAGACGCCTGACTGTGCAGGGTAAGTGCAGATGTGCTCTGATATATTTGGAATTAGAACTTCTATGTGAAATATATTATTAAGCTTGATATGGCGAACTTGTCTGCGTAATACTCCAACAAGAATGCCCTTATTCAACTGGAAGAGAGAAATCTCAAGACACTCTACTGTAATTCCAGTTTCTTTTTATTCCCCCCTCCCTCCCGACTAGCTCAATGAGTGGGCGGAGAATGTATTCATATAGTTGCACATGCCAATAGCTGACTTTCTAAGGTTTAGTGTTCACTTGACATAGAGTGTAGATTCAGTTGGTTAATTCTGTGGGGAAGCAATAGTTCTCAATTCAGCTGCAATTCTAAGAATAGGTACAAGAAACAAAGCAATCTAATTTACCCTGATATCTTAATATTATCTAACTTCTCTTTCTGCCGCACTATTTTGGTTACGTAAATTGCTTCTACTTCAATGAAGTTTATATAAAGCATGTTGCCC
This sequence comes from Solanum dulcamara, assembly GCF_947179165.1. Taxonomy (NCBI): domain Eukaryota; kingdom Viridiplantae; phylum Streptophyta; class Magnoliopsida; order Solanales; family Solanaceae; genus Solanum; species Solanum dulcamara. The sequence continues at coordinate 48,648,261 of NC_077247.1, forward strand.
TCTCTCTCTCTCTCTCAATGTGTGTGTGTGTGTGTATCCAGATCCTAGTGTCTTCCAATTTGCAAATGAACTGTCTTGAAGTCTCAGTGTTCATTGCCTTGTTGATATCCCTTATTTTGACCGAGTGGGATCAGAGATGCTTACTTTTGTGATCCCATGGAAACCATGTTTTTGTATCTTTCTGCCATTTTATAAGGTTCTATCACATATCTTACCGTGCTCCTTCATTTTCTTCCTCTCACTTCACTTCTACTGCTGTTCTTCCTGTAACTTTTGTTCCTTACAGTAATCAGCCTCACTCATCTGACATCTCATTATCAGTCCTGGCTTTCAACCACCAGCCGTGGTTTATAATATTCTGGTGACCTTCTTTGGACTCAAAGAGTCAACTGACATGCACTGACCTACTTTTATTTATTTCAGTAAGGGAAATATGAGATAGTGTAGCAGAAAGCAACACAAGCTCTTCTATTATTGGCTTTTATTAGATGGTATAGTTCTCAAATTAATGTCAAGAGAACTCAAATATTGTGATTCATTTTTCATATATTTACCTTATAAAAAAAAAGAAGGCGGTTTATCTTTCATGTGAAGTTGAGCTATATCTCTTCTTTGCAATCCTCATTTAGTAATTCTTCATCAACTTGGTCGAATTTCGACCTCTTTCTACCGGCTATCTTGTTATGGTTTGTTTGCATTCTGAAATATGAAAATTATTAGTCCAGCTCTCTCATTCTCGCATAATCCTATCCAACGTGTCCATTCCCTCCATGTACTAGCTAATCCTTCTCTTAGTTGAAGACTCCTTAATTGATATCTTTGAGGGAGTTCTCTTTTCATAGTAAAGTGCATAAACAATTGGAGAGAAACAAATTCTTTTGGAGTGTTGAAATCTAGTCTCGTAGATTTTTCTCTCTGAATGAATGACATGGACCTCTTTTTGGATTGTGTTTCAGTAAATTTTATGTCGATTTTTGACTTTTCTACAGCTGCTGGCTTGCGTAGTAGAAGCGCAAAAAACAAAGCTCAAATTGTGAGAGAAGTGGAAAAGAATGTTTGGCCTGCAATTGCAGTAGGCAAGGTGAAACCGGTGGTGTACAAGTACTTCCCCTTAGCAGAAGCTGCCGAGGCTCACCAGTTGATGGAAAGCAGCAAGCACATTGGAAAGATTCTGCTTACTGTTTAAATGTTGTAAAAGAGTGATTTTCTTGTTCTTAGTGTTAAAATAGCCTGTAAGCATGTACTCCCCCCCCCCCCCCCCCCAAACCAAACCAAACATCTGCTGCATGTATTATACTTGCAAAGTTCCAATAAAACAAACCTTTTTATGATTTCCCACTTTCCATTATTTTTTTGCGTGAAATAGATTTTCTTTTATTACTGGTCCCTGAGAAGATGAGTCTCTGCTTAATCTGGAGATCTCAAAGTAGAGTCCCTGCGACAACATTTAGTTTGATACCCTACACGTTTAGTTGTAGTTACCAATTTCTTGTCTATTTCCAAGTACAGTACAGAATACAGACTGGAGAATGAATTTGCATGTCATTCCAGTAATAGAGCAAAAGTCATGAACACAGAGCTGAAAAAAGAGCAAAGGTTTCCTTATAATGCTCTTTGAATCATCAAGACTATTGCTGTACTGATGTACTATAGATTCCAAGTTGCACATTGAAGCTGGCTGTGGTTGAAATAAAGACTATTACCTTTGATTGCTAGAAGCAGAAAATTTGACAAAGAAGGTTACCATGCTAATCCAATGACTACACCTCCTACCAGAACCATAGAATTTGATGACTAAACACTGCAAAAAGCTTCAACAGCGAGACTTTTTAATACTCCAGGACATGGGTCACCAAACTTAGCCATTGTAATAGGAATGGAACATCCTGACTTACCAACACACCCCTGCATAGTCATTCAAGATTTTCAGATCCAAACATACGAGAAAAGACTTTAGGCTTAACTCAAATCCAAAAACTAGCTCATGAAGGAAATAGGAATTGATGGGTCTGGTTGTGATACCATGCGAAGAAAATTTCAAACACAAAGTTTAACTCAATCCCCAAAACTAGCTCATAGCTCATGAGACGAAACTTTCTCCAAAGGGAAAATAAGGAGATCAAAACCCATTCCCACAACCAATGTGGGATCTATAAGTGATAATTCTTTGATAAGGTGTACACAACATAGTCTTTGTTCAAGCTCTGATGACAACATTTTTAGTAGTATATGGGGATTTTCTGAAGTCATCACCAATATATGCAGAAACGAATGAAGAAATGCTAGTAATATTACCTGATGAACTATTGATAACACATCCAAGTGACAACTCCCTGGAATGAATGCTCCACAATCTCCTGTAGGAGTTCCAAAGCTAGCAAAATTAACTGCAGTGATAGTCCAGCCTTGTTCACAATTCAATCGCAATGAAGGTTCTTGAGACGTAAGATCTTTATTTGGGTTCCACGTATCAACTGGTGGAGGATCTGACTCAGATACATGAGCACAAATTTTTTGCCCAGATCGCGTTGAAAAAGATATTTTTGAAGGGTCACCACCAAGTTCTTCATGCAGCACAAGCAGGTTCTTTCCAGGCTTTAACCAACTGCGTGGTACATGATACCTAATATGAAGGTTTAATGGTTAGTACTCAGTGAAATCAATTTGCAAGAAGGATCATGTCAATGCAAGCATCATGAGTAAAATGCATTAGCCACTTCTATCAACTCACAGCACTTGAGCAGGTTGACCACATTTCTTCAGACATTTCCATGAATCATAAGCTCCTCTGTAGTCACAATTATTGGAACAGCCTGTTGAGGGTGAACGATAAGAAGACCAGTATCTCCCTACATGCTGCCCATTTACCCATGCTTGACCTTTACCCATACTGGATAGATTTATCGATACAGGACCTCTTCCTTCTGGAGGAGAAAAGCTAGTCTGGAAATAAGATATCCAGAATCAAGACAAGAATACAACAGAAGAAACAAATTTCTTTATGCTCATCAGATGCTAATTCCAAATAAAGGGACTACATGCAAGAAGCAACTAATTAGCTCTCTTGCCTTCTCTTTTCTTCAGTTATTGTTCATCCATTGGACTATGGGAATGGAGAGAGAGAACCAGCATAGGCATTAACTATCATTCTATTCCTAGAAAGGTACCCAAATGATAAACAGTTGACATAAAACAAGTGAACCAGAAATACAAGCAATTCTACATACCTTGTACCACATCAAACTCTGATTTATTGGGGCAGAATTCCCCTGAATCCACAGCGAACTATTTGCAAGACTAACTTTATCAAGTCCAAGGTACTCACCTTCAAGTCCTACCTGAAAATAAGACAAGTCTCATATTATCCTTGTGATCTTACAATAACAAAGTCATAACCTTCTAACATTACAGAGAAGAAAATACCACCCCCAAGCGAATCTGGAAAAAGAAAAGAAAGTCTGCCGCCAAAATCTTTTCTGTCCTTAGCAAGCTTGTTTTTGTAAATATCAGAGGATCATGAAATTGGAGGACACATTTCCTCAATCAATTGACAGCATATAATCCAACTATTGCCCTTTTATATCTTTTGGTTGCATCAGAGTGCTGACCTCAACTAGTATGCTAGAAGAAAGTTAGAAGCTAAATTTATAGAGCTTCTTCCTGTAAAGTACGACTGTCTGTACTGAACTTCAAAGTGTTCTAACTTCCAAGTGGTAATCACGTTGAGTGTACTTTTGACATGAATTTGGTGAAATTTTATACCAATAGTTATTCTACTTCATTATGCCTTTACACAAAGTTCTTTAATGTTCTTTTTACAAGACACATCTGAGCCAGTGTCCCACATCTTTATTAGATTTTCACTGACTTGTTACTTCCTTTGTCCCTTTCATAGAGATCCTTTTTTGGCATTTGAATTACTTAATACTCTAATTTTATAGTTAGGAAGGTGAAATCATACTTAAACGAGAAAAATAAAATCTGCATAACATGGACATAATAAAAAGGATTTGTTTGTCACATCAAGAACCTGGTAGATCCATTCTGTAGAAGAAAAATTCTTGGAATTATTCAAATCACTGAAGATAACAGAAAATACCCCTGCTCCAGAGATGTCAAACCATGGTCCATAGTTCTGGAGAATCACATGATAAATGAGAAAGAAACAATGTAATCGAAGTAGAAGCAATAACATTCATGATTGAAAATAACTTCAACAATATGTGCTTCAACATGCAAAGCATTGGAAAAACCTATTTACTGAGATGGACTTACCTGTAAACCAACCATCATGCTCAATATGTCCACTGTATTGTTTCCTTGCTTAAGATGGATTTTTTTTCTTAGCACAAAGCCTGCATCATCGTGATTACCGTAGCCAAATCCTAAAAAAAGGTACCAAATCAGCTATGTTAGCACTTCTCTGTAATGTTGAAGGTAAAAACTAGAGCATATCAGTCTTCTTCTTGGCTCCGTTGTGTTGTGTGAACCGCCTCATTTAGAGCTTAAACTATCATATAGGGGACATTGAATTTTTGCTTTTCATGGGCCGAGCACATGATAAGTTCCTTATAAAGGGTAGTAGTGAGAATGAACTAGGACCTGTACTTGCTCTAATACCATGTTGAGTTGTATGAATTGCTTCATCAAAATACTTAAATCTATCAGAAAAGTACACTTTTACGTTGCTGTTAAGATCACTGTATTCTATCTAAGTTATTTAACACGGTTATAGGAGTAGAGATTAGGTGAGATAGTTACCTACTGATTTCTTGTTTACAAAAACAAGAGCTGCATGTCCTAAACTTCCAATAATTAACTGCAATTCTCTTGCTTTTCTCTTGTTAATGTTCTCCTCCACTTTTATACTGGCAAGAGAAAGAAAAAGCAACTTAGATATATTACATCAATGAAGTAAAGAGCTTATCATATTGAACAGATGATTAAACCAGAGAACCAAGGTGGGGTTCTTTAAAAAGCAAAATAAGATAAATCACTTTACTAAGATAACCAATTTAATTTTACAGATGAAGAATATTGGTATGCCCTTTAGTTTCTCATGGAAGCCAAATATTATCATCTTCAGATCAGCTTCTTCAGTTAAGAAATGTAACATAACAATGACAAGTGAAGGAAAAATAATTTACCTTGTTGTATACCAAAGGAAATCACTGGCATCCTTTGTTGTATTTATCTGCTCTAGTAAGCGGGGTGATGCAAAGGAATGATTATTCGCGATACCAACTTTTTCTTTGTACCAGCCCCAAAGATCTGACTCCAGCAAATTTTCAACCTTAACTGTGTTGTGAGTAAATGATGTACTTCCTGTTGTTTTCTGTGAAACAACCTTTTTTCATTATGAGTAAAGGCAAAATGAATTGTTAGATAGCAGTAGCGAAAATTGAGGCAAAATAGACTTCAGTAAAGCTTCTTAAGAATGAGTTATTCGTTCACAGTTTCATGTTATAAGCAAGGTGATCAGGATATTCTATGCATTTCTAGTGGTTGAGTAAGAAAAATTGATGTACGTATGTGACTGCAGTACCTTCGCCGTGTTGAATATGACATTCTTACAGTCTGGAAGAATGCTAACAGACCAAGCAGGAAGAAAATATGACTTCCCATTAAATGTAACATTTGCATCTGAACTGTTACCATAGTTAGCAAGGAAGGCTGCACAGTCATTGGAGGTTTTGTAATATACATGTGCCTGTTATACATTTCTGATGTGTCAAAATTAAAAGAACAATTCACATTGATCCAACATTAAAGAATATAGTTATTCATAGACTGACAAAAAAGCCAATTCAGATAACTCTGAAGATGAAAAATCAGATATCTAGCGTGCAAGAGGTGTTAGAATCCTACATCGGTCAACTGTATGAGCTGAAGTTTTCTTATATGGTATTTGGACCATCTCCAATCCAGCACCAAATTTTCCACCAAAATATTATATTTGACATAAAATTTGGTGTTTTGATGATCCAACTTGGTGTGTTTGTGTAACACTATTCATCATACCAATTTTACTTTTTGAATATTTTAATATTATTTCATTATACAATATTTTTAATTAAGTATTATATAAATTGTATGTTTTAATTAAACATTTCATTATTTTTATGTAATATGTTTATAATATTAATTTTAGATTAAAAAGTTAATTTGTTTATAAATTAATTTTTCTATACATGACTTTTTTAAAATTAAATTTATGCTAATTGTACTATAAATAATTACAATTAACCTTTACAAAAATTAAATATGCAAAGATATAAATTGGTGGACAAATAATACAATGTATTTTAGAATTATCGAAAATAATAAACATTCAACAAACTGGTAATTGACATTCATCAAAATTGAAATATAAAATATATAATAATTTTAAAGAGTACAACAAAACATAATAATTTGTGTTATCCATTATTATGTATAATATGCTAGTAATTTATATTATTTAAAAAATTATGATATAAAATTATTTCATGTTAAACAACTACAAAAGAAAATAATATAAAAATTATATATAGTGAATGTTTTAAAAAAAAATTATTTTATAAAATAAGAAAATATAAATAAAATATGAAATAATAATAATATAATAATAAAGAGAGAGAAAAAGATTTCTTTTTGGTGTAAAATTTGGTGCAGGGTTTAGTTGAAACACTCAATTTAGTGTTTGGATTGGAGATGCCATTAGACAATTTTCACCTTTTAGGTAACTTTTAGAGTTGAGTTAAACGTGTGTCGTTTACCTCAAGTTTCAGACCAAGGGACAAATGAGTTGGATCTGCATTGACCAAATACTCTTCACAATGTTTTATCGCCTTGTGTAAGTCGCGTAGGTGACCCCATTTTGGCTGACTTATGAAACCTGTATCAAGTACGTTCGATTAGATTTAGATTAGATTGAGAACCTTAAAAAAGTAGCTTTAGGAGATGCTTATATAGGTCAAATGTTTCCTCTTATATTTAAGATATTATACCATACTCATCTATGGGGGCATCATAGTCGTAACTTGTTGCTACTAGAGGACCACCTGCTGTTCGACCAAAATTGGTGCCACCAAAATACTAAATAAAAAAGATGTCAGAATTAATCCCAGAAGACAAGATCAAGAACAACATATGTGAATATTAACATACATATTTACCATGTAATAATTTTGAAATGTTCCACCAGTTTCAAAAAAGCGTGCAACAGCAAAAGCTAAGTCTTCAACAGGTCGATAAGGAGCAGGATAACCAAATGCAAGGAACCTGCAAAACAAAACAACACCTTGCAAGTGATGAAGGAAAAAACCATGTCACAAGTCAGAGTTCCGGAGGATGATTTACCATCCAACGTAGTTTTCTGTCCACATCTTTGGCTTGGATGGGGAATTTGGAGTGAAGCGATCACAATAGAATCCATTACATGTGTTTATCTGCATAATCAGCGTGTTTGCGGTTATCACTTCACATTATAATTGTCCTTTTCACTGTTGGTTTAAGAAGCAAAATTATCAATGGTAACATCAGCAGGAAGTTACAGTCAGCTCTTTTCTGCAGAACTAACATCAACAGGAAGTTTAACGAAAATGTTTATGATATACTGCAAATGGTACAGATTATCGAGGAATAGACAGTAAGGTAGTTGGTGGAATATGCCATCATGAACATCATAAACACTTACAACTGAATCAGGTGCATCTGCTTGTGCACACATCACCCAAGGGACAGTCGTATTTAGACTAACAGCAGTTTCTGCAGCCCATTTTACATATAGCTCTCCGCTCACTCCATATGCCCACTCAACATTTCCGTACTCATTTTCTACCTGTTAAGTGGATAGATCACTGATTAATACAAAAGAGGGACGAATAGAATTGGAAAAGAGGAAGGTAAACTATCAAGTAATAAGAGTGGACAATCCAGGAAGAAGATCTAAAATACCACAAAGATATCCATTATCGCATAATTGGAAAAGAGTATGATACATTGAAAGTAACAAGAAGAGGTTACATGGTGAACTATGAAAAAAAGAGAGGGCGGATTAAACAACCTGAGCAAGAATAATTGGACCTCCTTGTGTAGCAAAGAGGTTCTCATCCTTCATAAGATTGACAATCTTGGCGAGAAAGAGCTTCATTTCATACTGCATTGAGAACAATACACAGGTTTCTTGGACTATTGAACATTTAATAGGACCAAATAATTGAAAAGAAACACAGAAAATTGAAAAGAGGACAGGGTAGTCCTTAGATAACTATTCTCCAAAGCAAAACAAGATTATTGGTCAACACTTTCCTTAAAAAGTTCATTTGTTGTTCGAAACTGTATTCCAGGGATAAAATGTAGCCACATAGGGAAGCCCCTGTTCAAAGAACAGATGGAGTTATTAAAACAAAATATTGAGACCCTGTTAGGATGTACATGATAAAAATAAGAAAATGAGTTTGCTGTGATGAACTAACCCATAGTTCCATTCAGCACAGGCATATGGACCAATTCGGAGATGCATGTATAGGCCAGCTTCTTGTACTGTCTTCACAAACCGTACAAGGTCAAACCTTCCTTCAAAGTAGTACTGCAAGTGTCGGAAGTTGTAATTACTTATAGAGATAATGAAATATGAATTTGTTAGCTATGATACTATTCAACTTGTCACGAGATCACAATTGACAGATATTCTGCATTAAGAGATGAGAAAGTAAATGTATGAATTACGAAGAAACACCAGAAAATGATTCTTCTGGACCAGAATCACATTTTGTAAGAAAGCTAGCTCAAGGAGCAAAGAGTATCATACTAAACGTAAGACCATACACATCACGTCAATTTCTGCAGTAATGAGGAAAAAGCAAACGTCAAACCAACAAATTATATGAACTCAATGACAGTTTATTCCCCAGAAAAGCTTTTCTAGCTATTTAAAGAGTTCCTTTTGAGGTGAAACTTTGAAATAGTCATCTATGAATCCCAATTCGTCTATATGGCTCCATTTAAGCTCATCTCTGTCCAATATAATATGAAACTTTGAAGCAAAACTGAAGTATACTAAATACCAATTAGTCATAAGCATCGTAAGGAAAAGCAATCAAACTCGCGGTTAACACTTAAAAACACAAAATAAAAAAGACTCCATACCTCTCCTTTGACAGGTTCATGATAATTCCAGAAAACATAACTCTCTATCACGTCCAATCCTCCTTCCTTAGCCTTTCTAATGATCTCTGGCCATATCTACATTCAACCAGAAAACCCCTTTTTAATCCATGTTACATATTGTCAAACTGAAAATCAAGAAGAAAAGAAAACACCCCACATTGCCATACAAGAAGAAAACACTCACTTCAGGTGTAGTTCTTGGATAATGTATTGACCCTGATTGCAAAATTCTCCTCTTTCCATCGATAACTAATGCCTTGTGATCATAAGTTACTGTAGTTGAAGCCCCTCTTTCAAAAACTAAAACCATAGACAAAATTAGTACCACCAATTTCTTTCTTTCCATAATTCAGATGGATGGTCAGAAACAAGAATAGAGCAGTGACTTTATAATATCCAATGATATTTTTGGACCAATAATTGTTGTAAGGATGATTTTGTCCTTAGTAGGTGTTGTTACTGAAAAAAGGTGAATCTTTATTAGTTTTCTCCCCATAATTTTGGACTATAACTTTGGAGTCATTGAGGTGGTGATGATTATGTATTACCAAGATTGTATTCAAGTGATGTCTTTAGTGTTGATTAGAATTTCAACAGCTAGGCCACAAAATATGAAACAAAGAGAAATGTCAAAATTCAAGAAGCTACATATAAGGTAGATTGAATCAGACAAAATGGGGGTCCAAATATGTAAACGTTAAAGGTGTATATATTCACAATTTTACATATTGTGATTGTCATTCTAACAATGCATCAATTATGTATGTAAATATGTGTATTTAAGTTTCATTTTCTCTCTTATTTTACGGTAAATAATTAAAAGATTATCTGTGCATATCTAAAATGAATTCTAAAGTTTGTTTGCTTACAGAAATCAATTTCAATTTACAATAAAAAAATACTTCATCTTTTTTTTAAAAAAAAAAAATAATTATTTATTTGGTGTATAGATTAACCCATAATATAAATTAAAAATAAGTATCATAATATTGAAGAAATAAGAAAAACAAGTTTGATAACTAAATGTTAAAATAAATATTTAAAAAAGTCAATTAAAATAAAACATGGTGAATGCCTATTTGTTTAAGAAGTTTTTTATTTAATAAATACAATCAAAGTAAAAGGTAAAAACATCAATAGAAATACCGCGTGTTTGAGCGCGTATTTATACTCCAATCTTGAAATCAATACTATATAGTATATTTGATGGCAAGTGGTCTCACTAAGTTGAAATTAGAAAACAGATAATTAGTAGATTCACAATACTCCTTGGTCTTACGGCTTAATTTGTTGTCATTAATCTTGATTGATTCACTGTAAGTAGTGCAAAAATTTGCAGAAACACTCAAATTCTTTGATTATTATAACTAGTATCATGTTTGCTTGATTCCTTCTTTGTTTTGGTGCTTATTTAGTTTATGCGGATATTTATTTTTCTATCACTTCCTTGTTAAATTTCTGGTGCCCTAGAAGTCAAAAGGATATGGGTATGTTTTGTATTTATTCAATTTGCTATGTATTGGTTTGGGTTGTTCTTTGTTTTTCAAGAAAACATTTTATTTTTAATTTTGATTTTTGATAATATGTCCCTGGATATTTAAATTAAATTGGTGGATAGATATCACGATCAATTTTTCTCAAATTTGATATTATGCTAAAGATTTGTATGTTGATAAATTTGTTTGTGGTTCTCCTCCTAGAATGGCCTTGAACTAGCAATATTGAGAGTAGCTCTAGTTGAAAAATGCTCTAACAGTGCATGTTTCTAGCACCAGACACTATAAACATCTTTGGAATTTGATTTGCAGGAGGAGCTCTGTGTTCTTGCTTAAAATATGGATTTTGCTAGTATGGACCGTGCACAACTCACAATGGTGGGATCAGGATTTTCTGCTTTGCTTTCAATGCATTTCACGATACAGCTCTTGTCACAACACCTCTTCTTCTGGAAAAATCCAAAGGAGCAAAAGGCAATAATCATGATTATAATTATGGCTCCCCTTTATGCCATTGACTCATTTGTGGGTTTGTTAGATATTCGTGGAAGCAAAACAGTTTTCATGTTTCTAGACTCAGTTAAAGAATGCTACGAGGCTGTGGTAAGTTGCTATCATGTGATCGACATACCTCTGTTAATGATGCATATACTATCTGCTAGTATGCTTTATAGTTAATAAAAAAAGAAAAGTTTCCAGCTTGTTCTCTAGCATCTGATGTTGTTTTATTTGCAGGCAATTGCCAAATTTTTGGCTTTGATGTATAGTTATTTGAATATATCCATCAGCAAAAACATTGTGCCTGATGAAATCAAAGGAAGGGAAATTCATCATTCCTTTCCAATGACTCTATTTCAGGTGTGATTATACTTTGTTTTAGCTTTCCTCTTAATATGTGCCAGATGACAATGTATTCAATGTATTTATAAATGATATCCATTGTGCTCGTACCTGGCCACTATTGCACTTTCCTCCTTTTGTGTTTACTGTGTAATAATATCATTTTGAAGAATTTTAGGGGCAAGGGAAACTCCACCCCCTAGTATCCCTTTTTTGTTCTGAAGCATGGGGTTTCTAGTCATCTAAGATAGACGACCAAGTTATTTGAGTTATTAGCCTAATATAACCAATTAATAATTATGACTGCATATCCTCTAAGTTGCTCGGACTCTTCACTTTTGGTGCTGCACCCGTGTCGACACGACGTGGGTGTGGGATCCGTAACCGATCGGTCAACCGGTTTTGGGTACTTTGACCAAATTCGAGGGAGAAATTTTGGACTGATTCAATGAATTCAGTGGGCAAAACAAAAACTAAGGTGAAATTGAAGAAAACGGAATACCTTGTATATATAAATTCTATTGTCACTCCCTTTCCTTTTATCTCTTTCCAGGATTCTCCTCTTGATCAAGATTTCTCCTCAAGTTTTCCACATAATATCTCATAATTTTGGTTTTATAACTCTATTTTTAGTTATTTAAATTATTTTTAGCCGAATCCCCGCACCTTTATCCATACATGGATCCGTATCCCCAAATCTTAAAATTTAGATCATAGATGATCCGACCTCTAGATCTGCACCCATATCGGACACCCGCACCCGAGTCCAAGCAACTTAGCATATCCTAAAGAAATTATATTTATCAGATTCAGTTTAAGTGCTGATATGACTGTCTAAGCTATGAGTTTAAGTGCTTGTTCTTTCATATTTGGATGACTTCGAGGCTTGGCTTGCTAATGCTTATGTAAATTTTCTTATAATCTGGTTGATGTGAGAAATTAGGTTGAAGTTTGTCTTCCTAATTTTTTTAGTTGTTTAATTGAGCTTATGCCTTTCTTACTCTATTTCACTAGAATGATTGATAAATTAGTATTGGTATGGTGGATTTTCACATGCATCTAATGTTCTTTCTGCCAATTGCAGCCACGTACTGCTCGCTTAGATCACCGGACGCTGATACTTCTCAAGCATTGGACATGGCAGTTCGTCATCATCCGTCCAGCATGCTCTATCTTGATGATCACGTTACAGATTCTTGGGTTATATCCGAGTTGGCTCAGCTGGATGTTTACCATCATTCTCAATATTTCATTCTCAGTGGCCATGTACTCCTTGGTTGTTTTCTACCATGTATTTTCAAAGGAACTGCAGCCACACAAACCACTTTCAAAGTTCATCTGCATCAAAGGGATTGTTTTCTTCAGCTTTTGGCAGGTAGAGGCTCCAACTCATCTCCCCCCCCCCCCCCCACACACACACCAAACCCAGAAATAAAATTAATCCTTGCTCGTCTCTTGAAATTTTGGTCAAAGTAAGTGAGTGCAACCGTTTATTTTACATAAATGTATGTTTTGCCAACTCTCTTGATTCATTCAATTTGATCAAAAAGGATGAGAAAAAGGTGAAAGCAGAGGGAAAAAATTAAGGTCACTTGGTATTTGACTACTAAGGTTTTTCTTCTCCTATGCTTCATCAATTCTATTTTACTACTAACATTTCCTTTGCTCATACTTCATCAATTCATTGTTGTCTTCTTTTCTTCTTGAATCTGTAAAGCTTCCTCTTCTACAACTTCTTTTTCTATTTTTCTTTTTAGTTTACATTTTTTTTCTAAGTATGTGATAATGTGAGTCATTTGGTTCTGCTATGAAACGAGGGATTGTTGGCTCGTGGGTCAAATGATGCACTTTGCAAACTCCCTTGATTGATTGAATTTGAGCAGTAAAAAGGAGAAAAAGAGAAAACAGAGGGAAAAATAGGATCATTTGGTATTTATACTAAAATTATCTTTCGTCTATGCTTCATCAATTCATTTTCGTTGTCTCTTCTATTTCTATTTTTCTTCTTCTTTCTATTCCAAGTGTGTAAGTAATTTTCTTCTACTATGAAACTAGGGGTTCTTGGCTCATGGTGAAGCAATGCACTTTTGCAAACATGTGCACTTTCCAAACTCTCTTGATTTGTTGTTTTATCAAAAAGGATGAAAAAAAGAGAAAACAAAGGGGAAAATAGGATCATTTGATATTCGACTACTAAGATTATTCTCATCAATTTTTCATTATCGTTGTTGTCTTCTTTTCTTGAACTTGTAACACTTTCTCTTCTTTAACTTCGATTTCTATTCTTCTTAATTTACATTTTATTCCAAGTATGTGAGTCATTTACTTTTACTATGAAGCGATGAGTTGTTGGCTCGTGAGTGCAAAGATGCACTTTGCAGAAATGTGCGGTTTACGAACTCTCTTGATTTATTGAATTTGATTAAAAAGCATGAGAAAAAAGAGAAAATGGAGGGGTAGGGTCATTTGGTATTTGACTACTACGATTATTCTTCGCCCATGCTTCATCAATTCATTGTCGTTGTTGTCTTCTCTTCTTCTTGAGTGTGTAACACTTCCTTTTCTACAACATCTCTTTCTATTTTTATTTTTTAATTTACTTTTTTTTCTTCCCCCCCCCCCGGTCCCTAAAGTATGTGATTCATTTGCTTCTACTATGAAGTGGGGTTGTTGGTTCATGGGTGAAGCTATGCACTTTGCAGAATGTTCACTTTGGACTTGTCTTTCTGCCTTGTTACTACAGTAGCTGAAGCAATCGAAAATCGATTACTATAGATTCATTCCTTTTTTACGGTTAATCAACTAACCATTGAACATTAATTTGATTATCATAGTCATCTTTTTGTGGCATTATAGAATTTTGATGATATTTATTTTGGGTTAAGTTCTAAGGCCCTGTCAGGCTGTCAGCTATCGCTTTCTTTGCTTTTCACTTTTAAAAGCATTATTTGAAAGAAAGGATGAAAATATTTGTAATCTAAATGGGCAGCATAAGGATATAATAGCCCTACTCCCAAGGGCATGATTGACTGGTTGAGGTGTAAGAGTAACAGAGTTTGAATACCCAGTAGAGAGTGTAAAACTTATCTGCTTTCTCAGTTCGACCGGTACATGTGTTTATGCACTGTAGCAGACAGACTGCCCATTGGATTAATCAAGATGCGGGCAAGCTTATTGAGCTACACGTCATTAAAAAATATACACATGATCAGCAGCCCTCTAGGCCGCGATGATCTTCCAAGGGACATGATTAGGATATGCCTGGAAAGAGTTTTATTGATTTAATTGTCTCAAAATATGGTAGCTGTAGACAAAGATGCTTTCTCAGAGATGAGAAAAGTTCAAATAAGGAGAAGGTTATTTTCTTTGTTGTTTAATTTGTTAGGCTTGAGGAAACTTCAGTGTTTACTGCAATTCTAGATGGTATAAATGATATGGATTTGCCTACAGGAAGTTTATGCTAGATGTTTATGAACAACCAATACTTTTCAAACTTCTTTAGTTCTATTATTTTCATTGCATGTTTGTCGTGTGGGGTAGATTAGGGGACACACATTTGCTTTATTGGCTGATAACAACATTTCACAAGCCTTCTATTACTTATTCTGGTTACCTGTATTGAAATCATATGCAATAGAGCCAAACACATCAGGGACTTCTATTATCAGCTATGTATCGAAAGACTTGATTATTTTAGATTTAGCTTTACCTACGTGTAAGTTTCTGCTAATTTTGACCAACAAGCAATACTTATAGAGTTCCTCTGATGCTGTTTCCTCACTGCGTCTTTGTGGGAATGGGATGGGCAGAGGGCATAGATTTTGCTTATTAGCTGGGCTGGGAACACCTTCATTTGGTTTTGCCTCATACCAAACCTTCAACTGCTATCCTCTACATATGTGTGCAAACCTGTAATGGAACCAAAACACAGCAAGGGACACCGTATTATTTATGTACTTTTTGGTTTATCTGTAGCTTGTGAAAATGATTTCTTTATAGAGGACTCATTTTCATTATTTTGACAACAAGATATCAAAATTTTTGTTGCCCGGACTCTTCTAAAATGTCGTGTGTGTCGGATTCTCCAAAAGTAGTGTATTTTTGGAGAATCCGACATGGATGAGTCATCAACATTGAAGAGTCCACAACTTAGGTCAAAATAATTGAGACGTAGAAGCACACAGATGGGTTCTGCGCTTGGGCTGTCACATTTTATCTGTTCAAACAAGTGAAAATTAAAGGTTTTTAACATATCTGTCTCCAACCCCCTCTAAAAGGTTAAGTCATTAGGAGTAGATAACTGTTTCTCTTTTACCAGTCATCTCCTCTGAAGTTTGATTGCTGGGTGGATACCCGTTGTGTGAGTTTGAGGCATGGAATCACTGTAATGAACTGATTTTAGGATAATATAAATGAATCCTGTTAGTTGCCGCAGGGCAACATGATGTAAAGGTTAAGCTCACGTCACAAGTTCAAACCTTGCCGCAAACAAACAACTAGGTATTTAAGTGGGGAAGGGTAGAGGGCAGATCCATGATCCACTGAGTTTCAGGTTATGAGCCACTGACTCTCGAGATTTCTAGGTTATCAAAAACAAAGTGTCTTGCTAGCCAGCAAGTCATCAAACAATGGATACAAAAACACCACCATTAACAAATTGAATTCTGTTAACATTCTCTTGACTTGCATGCCATTACTATTGAATTTCTTTCAACTTCTCAAAAAGGAGGTATTGGTTTCTTCGTTGTGTTGTTTCTGTAAGGAAGCCTCTCTCCGTTCGATGCTTTGCTTGACTGAAATATGATTTTACCACCATTGATGCAATAAACTATTCATCTCTGACTTTTGCAGGGGTTGCTGGTCAAAATTCTAGTCTCGTCGGGAGTTATCAAATCTCACCATTTTTGGTTGGATGTGGAACACCTTCAGGAAGCCATTCAGAATGTTTTAATTTGTGTGGAGATGGTTTTCTTTTCAGTTATGCAGCAATATGCATACCACGTGGCTCCTTACAGCGGCGATGTCGATGCAAGATTGAAACTGAAAAAGGATGACTAAGTAGTTGCACAGAACTTTGGTGTGAATAGACACTTTTCCTCTGTGATCTTGCATTTGCCACCAGTAACAGTGGGGTAATGAAAGTTTTTGTTGTTATGTAACCTGTTGATACGGATCAGAGATGTGTTAAGATAACTAATTTTCGTGTGTCAGTTAAGGGAAGAAGATAAAAATTTCTTTCATTCTCTGACAAACATTTTTTACTCTTTTGTGGTTGGACTTCTTGTAGCTGCATCAGTAATTTTTCTTCATGAGAGGCTAGTGTCACTGCCGACACCTGCAAAAAAGCTTCTTGTTACGTTCTAAGTATGCATTTTCTAAATTTTCTTGAAAATATCATGACTATGAGAATGCTGATCTAGCAGTGATTTCTATCCTAGCCACAATGAATGAATCTCAATACTTTTGACACTTGTCAAGTTTAAATATTTGATACTTCTCTATGGTGAACAAGCTAGGGTCAAGGTCATGCCTTTTCTATCATGGCACACCGCTGTGAAGTTCCAGGAAAAGGCACGACCTTGAGCCTCACATGTTAAAGAATGAATCTCAATATTTGATACTTCTTTCCTGTCAAGTTTAAGATTTGTTCATGGGTTAAAATAAATTCAGGACCATCCATTATCAAGGTCATTGAATGTCATTTCCTGCTTTAAAATTAACCATATCTTGCTCCTTCTGTAAAATGGGTTGGCCCATTGCTAATTTAAAAATCTCGAGGGTGCTTAGCACAGAGATTATTTTTTGAACCTAGATGTCTAATGAGGAGCCCGCATGCATAGACTTAGTGGCGGATGTAGAAATGAGTTGTGGGTCATCAAACGAATAACTTTGGCTCATATGAAGTTGAGCAGTTATCATTAACCAAAGAAATGAGAAAGGAGATCCCAGTTACGAGTTCAAGAAATTGCAGTTAAAAGCTCCCAGGCGTAATTTCAATTGTAGAACAAAAAAGAAAAGAAAATGCACAGCTAAAGCACGTTGCAAAATCTGAGAGTATAAGGACCAGGTCAAAGAAAAAATAAGTGAAATATAGAACACTTGAGTGTCTGTTTACCGTTTCACCGAAAAAAGGTGAAAGAAGAACTGCAACTATATATCCTCGAAAACAATCCATATTGGAAGGCCAGGGCAGAAAAAGAGGTTAAAGTAAAGAAAACAATATACAACATAAAGGAAAATGAAAGAACTGATCTTCCAACCAACTTGTCTTATGGAAAATCATAACCTGACTGAAAGTTATATGTCCTCTGTTAGTAACTACTGGTACAACCTCACAACCTCAACCAACGAAAACCATCTGACAAGAAAACCTGTTTTACAGAGGTAAAGACTAGCATTGACCAACAAATGCATTCATAGCTTGGTCCCTCTAGCCAACATGTCCCAGACGAGTTGACCACCCACTGCATATAAGAGTCTTGATTCCTCTAGCCAACCGATATTGAAAAAGTTGCCCTCACAATAATTGCAGAGACAGAATGGCTGCTCAAAAACTAGTCCCTGCAAACACCACAGATGAGGTTAGAATGTCTGTTAAACACCAGTAATAAGAAAGGTGAATCTTCCTCAAAATATAAGCAAACATGTACAAACAAGAGGCAACACAATTAAGAGAAGCGAACGGAAAATACGGTTATCCTCCAGAACAAGAGAACGATAGATCTAATTGATATTCTGGATGAGAGATCCATCCACTGATTCCGGACTCCCTCCCCCCAAATAGACTTTTTTTTTTTAATTCAGCAAATAGACATCATTCATCCCAATAACAGATACATATTAATGACAGAAAACAGGAGGGGAGTGGAAGTGCTTTAACCCTCTCTTGTTTATAGTAAGTTGCAATGTACCATCTCTCAAGGGATTGACAAGAGGATACATTTAAGGAAACTGACAGTCTCAAAAACATTTGAGCTGCATTACCTCCCAAGGAATTGGCAAAAGGAGACACACAGAAACTGACAGACGATCTCACAAACAAACTTAAGAAGGGAGCTTTCACTTCAAATTGCTGTGGAAGTTGAAAAAAATCTGTGATAAGTAGGTGGAGATGCTTCCTTGAAATTTGGTTCTTTTTGTTTTTCAGAAGTCATGAATTTACCACTGATTCTTTGAAGGTATCACGCCTTTTTTGGCTTAAGTTGCAGTTGTGATTTGAGGTCTTGAAAATCCTAATTCTAAGTCTGTTATGTTTTAATTACAATGGCAGAGCAATCAAGCGATGAGGCAGATTGTCACTTCCTGGACGTTGTGCTACTAGTTTCTTCCCCTACCATCCCCTCCATTCCCCTTCCATCACAGCGAGCTTTGGAAAAAAAAGAAGAAAAAATCCATAAACTTCATTTTTTCCAGTCAGTGAAAAAATTCACAGAATTCATCTTTTCCTTTTTCCTTTCTATCCTCAACACATTCACATCTCTGCTCTTAATTCAAGAACAAGCTCATCAAGTCACAAAACAAAGTGCAAATGCTGTCAAAAAATGCAGAAAAGCACCAAGATTGCTCAGGGCCTCAAGAGCACATCTTTGTGAAGATAGACGTAAATGAAGAGAGCAAATAAAAAATACTACATACAACGTGAAAAAACTAATTAACAAATAAAATATATATGTAATGCAAGAAACGTAAAAAAAATGTGTAATGGGAAGAAGAATCACTTTGGAGGCAGATAATTAAGGTAAACATGGAGAGCTAAATCACTGGCACACCAAGGTTCCTTGCACTTCATCGCAACAAACACACAAGCAAGTTGTGGGAAGTCTTCAGTAAACAAACTCATTTTATGGTTGAGAATAATGAATTTATAAAATTTTGGAACGATAAATGGCTGGGAAACAGCATTTTGCAGAAAGATTTTCCAGGACTCTACCAATTAACCGAACATCCCCAAGCGTCAATCATAAACTGTTGGCAAGGAAACTCTTGGAGATTAGCATTTAGAAGGAACATCCTAGACCAGGAGGTAAATGAGCTAAGTTCCTTATTGGACAGTTAACATGGATTCTCCATTTTTTTTCTGAAGACATAATGGCATGGAGTCGCCGTAAAAATGGTATTTATTCTGTCAAAACATGCTATACTAAATCTTTGCAGCAGTAATAGTATCGCTGAAGTGTGGTCTTTTGGAAACAGTCTGGAAGGTGAAAAAATCCACCAAACATAGACTGTTTCAGCTAGTTAGCTTTTATAGAAGCCTGTCTAACCCAAGAAAACTTCACCAAAAGAGGATTGTGCTCTGCAGCAGGTGTTATGTCATACCCAAGAATCTGAAAACATCAACCACCTTCTACTTCACTATCAAATTGCCAAAGACATCTGGAGTATGTTTTTGAATCTTTTTGGGGTTAGTTGAGTAATGCCCTACACTGTTGAGGAAGCCTGTTTTAGCTGGGGATCTGGAGATATAGTTCCACCCTGCATCTTTTGGTGTATTTGGAAGGAGAGAAATTTTAGATGCTTTGAGTGAGTCACTACACTCCCATATACGTGCTAAAGGCTAGATGTCTAAAGAGTCTTTTTTGTTGTTGTTTACTTGAAAATGTAAATAGTATTTGATCATTTCATGGATTTTGTTAGCTCCTTGAATTACACCTAGTGATTGCAGGAGCTATTTTTTTGCTAAGCTGCTGCAACTTTTAGCATCTATCGCATGCAATTTAATGAAGGTTCTCTCATTTTACTTGACCATAATATTATAAAAAAAAACACAACGCAACTATAAATGCAAACTACTATATGGACAACAGAACCAAAAAGAATTGACATAAAGTTTATGAAGCACAGACCTCGATAATCAATTTTAAATATTAAATTTCTAAAAATGCAAAGATGCAGTTTCAAGATTTTAAAATCAGAATTATCTTATACTAAAATTTCTAATCTATTGTTCTTAAATCACAAACCTATCCATCCATAACATTTTCTATATGTAATAGTTTACTTTAAAGTTCTATTTATTGTTCAGTGCCATGCACTCTCTTCCACATGGATTCCATTGACATTGAGGCGCCTTGCCTAAAGACTGCCAAAAGCGATGTGAAGTGCACCTAGTTTCAAAGATTAAGCACCTTTAACAACATTGCACATCGTCATTTTAATATGGTCACTTGGCAATTTGAGATGGCTTCATTTATGAGGGTGATGAGAGTACTTTATCCATGGATCAAGGTAGGAGTGACAGAGTCAGTGACAATCCTAATCAAAAAACAAGTTTCATATCGCACTAAAGCTAATCAAATCCTAGGATTAAATCCTAAATATGGTATCAGATATGTGGATATATAAGGAGAGCATTTTTCACCATCCATGTCATAAATACTTTTACAACTAAAATTCTACGACTGGACACAATAAAAGATCAACCTACATAAACATAATTATAAAAGCAAGGATCAGAAAACTTACCAGTACTTGATCAAACCATCCCAACCACAAGTAGCAACTTTACTTTGTTCCAGAGGATGCCACTCTACACCAATACAGACCCCTTCATGACACTTGAGAGTTCTGAAGACCTTACACGACTTCCAATCCCAAAACCAGCATCTGCCTTCACCATCTCCTGACAAGACAAACCGTCCATCAGGTGAGAAATTGACCTGGCAGGCATAACCAGCGACGATGTGTCCAGCAAATCTTTTCTTTTTATTCAGCTGAAATCTCTCTCGCGTGCTATAAATAAGAATCTGGTTATCCAAACTTTGTGCTGCAATCCAATTCCCATTTGGATGGGGAGAAATAGATGGCATGGAATGCATATGGGGTTCACTTATATACTTAATAACAACTGGAATACCATATTCCCAAACACGTAATGATTTATCATCACTAGAGGTCACAAACCTCCTATTATTATCCACAAAGGTAATTGTATTAACTGCCCCCAGATGTTGATCGTATTCTTGTGTGATCTGTCCACTATTTATATCCCACTGCACAATCTTCTTATCACTCATACCAGCCAAAAGTACATTCTGCTTATCCTCATCAGGATTAAGCCTCACCACATAGGGTATCTTACCCGTTGTGAATGTCTGAATTACTTGTCCTGTTTCTGTATCCCAATACTTGATGTACTTATCATACCCAGCTGTTAAAAACTTTGACCCGTCATTGCTAAACCAAATATCCCTAACTGCCTTCGAATGCCCCATGTAAGTCCTCATACATTTACCGGAATTGTAAACATCCCAAATCTTCACCTTTGTATCCATGCCAGCTGACAAAATCAAATGACCATGCTTAGGGAAAAACCTAATAGCTGAAACCCCTTTCGTGTGTCCACTCCAAGTATGAACCAATCTCTTTGGTATATAACAATGATCATTAGCAGCCTTTGCATCCTTCGGTGGAGCAATCCAAGACCTGCCCTGATAATCCTTTTCCTCTTTACCATGAAATGTGCTCTTTTCAACCATCGGCTCTGCCTTATCTCTATCACCACCTCTTTCTTCACCCTTCTTCTTAGCATACTCTTCAGCATACTTTTTCTGCTCCTCAGATAATTCCACTTGCAACCCTTCTTTCTTGCCAGCCCATGGACTCTTCCTGTTCCTCATCAACCACATGTCTGTGGACGGATTTTCAACTTCCGTCATATCCACGTCCTGCTCATCACCGTCCTCCTCCTCCATTTTTTCCTTCTTTTTCTCTAATTTCCTCTTCTTCTGTTCATGCTGTGGTATGTTATACACAGAAATTGCATCACATTCCTTCATTTTATCCAAATCACCGATGTAGCTATTTTCAGAGGGATCAAAAGCGTACCCATACTTCTGAAAAGTATTGTACTGCTCGTCGAATACAAAGGGTTCAATGGACGCGTCCTCGACGAACCCTAGCTTGTGATTTCTGAGTCCTTGAGCTAACCCGTCCTTTGCGTACGGGTGAGCTGGGCCGTAAATTGGTGCCCATAGTTGTTCGTACGTTGGGTTGAATCCAACGAGGTGCTGGGTCGGGTCAAGGGGTTTGGATTGAGCTCTGGCAGCGCCGCCGGCAACTGTTAGGGCTAGCATGGTGTCGTCGACATTGGGGGCGGCGGATTTAGATGGAAGCATGCGGATTGGGGACGAATCCGGCGAAGGATTTTGGTCGGAAGATTGGGAATTAGGGTTTTGTGGCGGCGATTCAGCGATTTCATCGTCGGCGTAGGATTGTAAGAGATCCATATTGGGAATTTGCAAATATTGTGAAAATCAGCGATATGTTTATACTTACTTGAGTAAAAACCAAAGCTTTGTAGCTACCAGTGTTTTTTGCCCCCAAAATCTAGACGATGATGATGATGGAATTCTCCCTTATAAAATGCATAGGGCTTTTTCTTATATTGATTGTAAATTTTTAAAATTTCCAAAAAATATACTCTATTAAAATCTCCTTTATAACTAATTATTTATTTTGTAAGTGAAAATAAAGACTTAAAATGTGAATTACTTTAATTTACTTGCTATATAGAAGCAGCTAGAAACTGGCAATCGTCCATATGTCTGCTTCTAACTGAGGATATTGCAAAAGATTCAACACTCTGTATTTCAATTTTAATACCACTATATGCACCATTCCATATAATAAAGTAATTTTGGTTAGTGTTATGAACAAACTTACAATAATAAAAATAATAATTTCACCTTAATTCTAAACAAGTTAGAGATGATTGTATGAATTCTCAGCGTAACTAAATCTAGACCAACATTATGAACAAAATTACTATGCTAAAAAGAAATCCCAATTTGAGGCAAGAGCTTGATATTTTGAACATAAAAGAGAGAATATTTGCGCAAGTGTCAAATTGGGAAAAAAGATAATGTTCACCTACACACTAATAATGACATAAATTGATCATCTTTATTTGCCAGATTAACATTGTTTCTTTCCTTATTAGTAGCAGATACACATTCACAATGATTTATACAGCCAAAAACTTTGATACAATAGTTGAACATAAAAGAGATAATATTTGCGCAAGTGTCAAATTATGAAAAGGGCTGCCCTGCTTATTGACATGATTTTCAGTTCCCACTTCATGCCTGTTACAGAAGATCGAGGACATATGGTTAGAAAAAATGTACTATGAACCAATGAAACATTCGGAATGAATTATAATTGAGTCATAATACATAGGAACTTATTGAAGTATAACCATCACAAATCAAAAGTGAAGCATTTCTTCTTAGAAACCAATGGTGTCATGTTATGTCACATCATTTTAAGACCGATACTATACGGACCGCCTTGCACACACTTCGACTAATTACACAGGGTACCTGCTGCCACCCACCAACAAAGGTACCCCAGTAGCACTGTCCACCAAGGCAAAATCATCTGGAGTGACATGAGACCGATACCTAGAAAGGGAATGCAGGGGATGTAGCAGTGTCAAGTGCATGTCACAGACAAGTTATTTTTACCTCTTGGTGTAGCTTTGAACCTTCATAAGAAAAGAGCCGACAAGCATTTGCAAAGCTTATCTCAGCAAGTTCTTCTTTTGTCAGCTCAAGTAATGATGCAACATAGGAGAGTACATGGTGAAGGTTTGCAGGATGGTTATGGATTTCTGCTTGGTGTTCATTGCCTTTGTCCTCCTTGTGTAATTTCTCAGACGGATTTCCATCATTAATTCCTCCACTTGATGTTCCATCAGCTGATGAAGTTTCCTTCTCGATCAAATACAGAGAATCTGGATTGCTCAATTTCGGCAAAGCATCTGGTGCATCTGTCTCCAACAAGATCCTGTCCTTAGGAATTGACTTTAACATTTTCTTCGCCTTGCTTTCCTTCATGGACATAAGGAACCCAGAAAAGGAGAAGTACGCACCAAGCTTAGCAAATTCAGGAACCATTTCGGCAGAGCCAAGGTAAGAGTGCAGGATGAAACCAGCAGGAACTGGCCCTGCAGATTTTAATAATTCAAGAAGATCTCCGAAAGCACGAACACAGTGTATGGATGCTGGTCTTTCCAACTCTTTGGCAAGTTGAAGCTGCTGCCGACAGACATCCACCTGATCAGCGAAATCGATCTTCCTTCCGAATGAACCTTTATCTAAACCAATCTCTCCAACTGCAGCAGCAGGAGTAGACTCCAAAAATACTCTCAAGGTTTTCAGCCAATTAGGAGTCCTCTCAGTTATAAACCAGGGATGGAGCCCAAAGTTTGGAACAATACAAGGGTAGCGTTCACTCATTTCCTTGACCAAATGCCAATCTTTCTCTGACACACCATTGACAGCAAAATGGACAACTCCTGTTTCAGTTGTGGTCTTAATGACTTTTGGGAACATATTAATGATCCTTGGATCTTGGAGGTGACAATGAGAATCAAAGAGTTTTATCATGGGTCTTAAAACTACCAGTCTCTTCTCTTATCTTCTCTTGATACACTGCAAGTTGGTATTATACTGCTTATTCCTTGAACGAACCCCCAATGACAGCTCATACGCTGGAGAAAGATAATGGTAACCGGAAGATACCAGTGCAGCACTATCTTGCAACTGTATGATAGATTAAGGTGTAGCTAGCTTGTGTATGTATGACAAACAAATGACTAAAGGGAATGTGCACAAATCAAAAGCTGAAAATAAAATGAAGTGCCAGTGGGCACTCAGAAGTCCAACAATTTCATAATACAACTCAAAAATCCAAATCCGTAAACCTATAAGAACACCACATTCAAGTTGATCTTCCCTATTAAACCTGACCACATGCGAACAGCAAAATGAGAGTAAGGTTTAGAGTTGAAGAAAAGTGACTTTCAAACTGGGGATAAGTATTTCTTGGGAATTTCTAACGTCCTCCAAAGACCACTCTCTTGGCTATTAGAGTCTTGATAACAACCTAAAGTTGAACTAAAACAAATATGATTATGCCAGAAATGAGAGTTTATACACAAGGCTACATTCAACGTATATCACTACAACCATCTTTTTTATTCTTGAACCTCAAATAAAGAGTGTAGTGTCACGGACTTAGACTTCCACTAAGACTTCCGTGCGGCACTTGACAACTTACTCACGAATCTTTCACGATCTTGTAAGCTCAAGTAAGCCTTTAAGACTAGATCGCTAAGGGAATGCTAGATTGTAAGAAAGACAAGAGAGCTTTTATGAAGAAGGCTTTTGTATTACTTGGAAGAATACTTGTTTGCTTGATGGTTAGGAATGCTAGATTGTAAGAAAGACAAGAGAGCTTTTATGAAGAAGGCTTTTGTATTACTTGGAAGAATACTTGTTTGCTTGATGGTTTGCTACAAATGAATGCCCCCTCTATTTATACTACTCCTAAGGGGCTTAAGTGTAAATAAAAATTGCTATACAAGTCCCTCCATATTTACAAAGAAGTCCCTCTCTAGAATTCTCTACACACTCTAGAGAATTCTAAGTCTTTCAAGACTTCTCTACAAGCTTCTATAAGGATCTAGAGTCTTCCACTAACATCTCCAAGACTCTAGATTCTTCTACCTTCCTCAAGATCAAGTGGCGGGTCATAACAGTAGACTATAAAACCAGACACCGCAGTATGGTGAACCTACTGTCCAACAACTCAGGCGCTCAGACTGTTAGACATGGGGTATCAGCTTGAAGTAAATTATCTGAATGTTACCACTAGATGGGCCGAATCAAAATGAAAAACATGATGAGAAACTATTTCATTTTCCAATTCTGGTCGTAAATTCGTTATCGATAAGTTGGGTTTGATTCTGAAACGACTCTTCCTCTTTCTTTTAACCGAAGTAGCCATTCTTCCTATTTCTAATTCCAGATAAAGCAAAAGTATTTCTTATTGATCTAAACACCATAAATAAGAAAACAAACGAATGAAAACAAGCAGAGAGAAGTAAGTAAGTTACAAACTGGATAGATAAACAGATGATAAAAGTAGGAAAACAAAATAAAGAGGACCAACAGCCAAAACCTATATACATATAAGCAATTTTCGCTAAGAGTTTACACAAACACAATAAAAATGTCACGAAAATGCAGCTCCTAACACATTTTTGGTTTATTTTTATTTTATTTATGTTAGTAACACACACAATTGTGGCAGAAGAGTTTCATGGAGATCTAAGGATTACTAAACAGACAACAAGAGTCATACATTCACTCTATGTCGAGTGTAGAAACAACATCTCTACCCTACAAAGCTAAGGTCTACATACACCCTAACGTCTCCAGACCCCACTTGTGGTCACTGAGTATGTTATTGTACTCTTGTTCTTGAAAACTACATCAAGCAAATCAGCTACAGTATTAATTTCCCTCTTATTTAGGGTAAAAAAGAACTTAGTGGAAGGTAAAGATGTGTTTACAACTTTTCAAACACCAAAGGCATAATAAATTCAGTTTTTGCAAGAAGATACACAACAAATCTGTTACATATGTTCCGAGCGAGAAAGATTGAATTTTTAAAATCCCCTATTAACTCCAATTACAAGAAACTTGAAGCTTCTTTAAGCAATATTAGCCTCAATAAATTTTCTTGAAATGAATAATTAAATACCTCGAATATGAGCTCTGAAATTTGACAAAACAGAAGCTTCTCAATCCCCTGCTGTGCTTCAAATCAAAATTCCCAGCGACTGCTCGAACCGTCCAATTCCTATTGGTTTTTTTTTTTTTGTTAACCATGGTTAGATATTAGGGATATTTTTCTTTGCAAGCTCGTTTACCTGATAAAATTGTTTTTGAAATATCACAATCACATTCACCTTCCAAAATTTGATATTTTTTGTAATGAAATATGTTTTAAATAATTTTTCGAGTAAATTTTTAAAGCGCTCAACTAACGATTTTTATTTTAAAAAGTCACTCAATTTTGTTTTGTAACATAAAAGTCAATCAAGTAATGATAATTATCTCAAAAAATGTAACGACCCCTTCCGATCATTATGGGAGAACCAATAGAAGAATATTTTATGTAAGTTAGAAATTCTAATGTATAATTCTTAATTTATTTTTATTATTTAATTTAAAATAAGTATTTTAAAACATCTTTTTGCTTTGTTCAAATATTACAAAAATTATTTTCAAATTATTTTAACTTTAAAATATTTAAAATAAGTTAATCCAAATAGATTCCAGAAACATAGCTAGAGTTAAATCCAAGTTCAAATCTTTTCATTGGCCTTCGCATTCATCAGCCAAAACTTAAGACAAATCGAGTGTTGTGGTGACACATAATAAAATTAGCATATGAATCATAATTCATCTTGTTCGTTTTAGTTTGAGTTCATTATTAGTGTTGGAAAAAATATACAATAATGATATTGGATAAGAGTTAGAAAATAGAAAATACCGTATCTTGGTAAGTCACTGCTTTGAAGTCAATTTCAACTTGACTCCGATGCAAATCGTTAAGGTCGATCACTCCCAAAAGTTTCATAACACTTTCAAACACATACACTCATGGCTGGAAATTTGAAGTTGCACAAATATAATTATCCAGAAATTTACAATAAGAATGATGACAATTTGAGATAATAAAAGAATTGGTGAAAGAGGGAGTAAATGAAAGAGAGGCTTTTGTTTCTCTCATGTATATTTAGCTCACAAATTAAATGATACTCCTTAAATAGACATAACACTTACGTTTTCATCAATCAGAAGAATATAAGAAGTTAAAGTAAAATTAATGAAATAAAACATTACTCTTGCTTTAGTGACAAAGTTAGCATAATGCAAAGTAACTTCAATTCTTCTAAATAATTCATATCTTTTCTTACGAAGTTAAGAAACTGTCACTTGAATAAATGTGAACCATTTATGAAGAAGTAGCTCTCCTATTTCACATATACTTACGACTTTGAAATGTTACGGAGAGTTATAAGTTGTTATTTATCTTTTGCATTAAATAAAAATAAATAATATCCACAATTAACTCATCTATTTATTAGATCAGTCCGTTATAAAGTTGGACTAATATCTAGCCCAAATTGCTTCTTGAAATATCAAGAAAATTTCAATTTTTTAATTTCTTTTTGATATTTTCTATATAATTATAATTAAAAAAAATAATTTTCTTAGGTACTAACAATTATAAAAGAACCAAATAAAGCATTTAAAACTTAATAATAATTGAGTGGATTGGATTTGACCTGTTTTTTAAAAAAACTTATTTCAGTCCAAGTAATTTTCGTGCAAGTCAATGATCCGTCCATTTATTGACTCAAATTCAGTCTAACCGATCCGACACATATATAATTATGGCATAACGTGAATTTATTATTATTATTATTATTATTGTTGTTGTTGTTCTTCTTCTTCTTCTTCTTCCTCTTCCTCTTCCTCTTCCTCTTCTTCTTCTTCCTCTTCTTCTTCTTCCTCTTCTTCCTCCTCTTCTTCTTCTTCCTCTTCCTCTCCTTCCTCCTCTCCTTCCTCCTCTCCTTCCTCTTCTTCCTCCTCTTCTTCCTCTTCCTCTTCCTCTTCCTCTTCCTCTTCCTCTTCCTCTTCCTCTTCCTCTTCTTCCTCTTCCTCTTCTTCTTCTTCTTCTTCTTACTCTTCTTCTTCTTCTTACTCTTCCTCTTCCTCTTCTTCTTCTTCTTCCTCCTCCAAACGTTTCATTCTTTTAATTATTCCAATTCACTATGACTCGCAAGAACATACTCCCTCGCGTCTTGAGTTCGAGTATTGCGTATGGATAAAATTTTGTTGGGAGCGTCAATCTTAAATGGGTCCTGCAATGCGCGATTCGAATTTAGTTGAGATTTCAATGCAGACTCCGAATATCGGGTGGGAAACCAAAAAAAAAATACTCACTCTGTCCTGATTTACTTGTCAAATGTTTTCTAATTTGATTTTTATTTTTACTTGTCATTTTTTACAGTTCAAGGAAGCACATTTTTTTTTCCTATTATACCCTCATCAATTTATTAACATTAAGTTAATGTCTTTGAAAAATGTAATGAGTAGATATATTTGGGACCCTATCAATTAATAGGGGTAAAATGATAAATTCATTATATCAATCATTATTTTTTTAATAGATGTGCCAAGTCATAATTTAACAAATAAATTATAAAGAGGGAGTACAATTTAAATTACAACATAAAATATTAAAATTTGAATCGCAATACAATTTTTTTGTCGAAAGATAATAGTATATTACTTTTAAGTTTCACCTCTAAATTATGAGATTTAGAATAGTCTCTCCACTTAGATCATTCACGTTGTGAGGACAATTAACATACACATAAAATAATATGACGAACAATATTAGTTGTTCACTTCTCTTTTTATGTGCTCTTTACGTAGATTTTGCAAAGCATACTTACTTAACTTTCAAAAAGAAGAAAAATAATAACTTTTGGTCTATGTAATAATTTGCTTTCCTACTACAACTTTGGAAAGTAACTAAAACCTAATGCACTATAATTAAAAGACTAAGCTAGCCCTCAAGTATTGAAATCATTCATAATTCTCCCAACTTTCTTCATCATGTCTTCACAAAAGCTCATAACTCTCAAGATTAACGATGGGGAGGAATTCAAACTCGATGAGGCCATAGCTATGAGGTCACAAGTCATCAAGCACATAGTACAATTCCCCTGTCTCATGTCGATAGCAAAACAATGACCAAAGTGATCAAAACACTCAGAGGAAGGTGTTTCAGTAGACCAGTTAAAGAAATTTGACAAAGATTTCTTAAAGATGCACCACTCGGTTATATAATCATTACCATTTATACTACGATCAATACCATAAGTTATAGCTATTCTACAAGTATTATAATTAAATATACAATGAAGATAATGAAAATGTTGGCCTTGATAATCAAAAATGACCTTTTTAATAGTGTTTCTTGAAAAATCATTAAACGAAGGATTATACGCTAATCTAATACAATGAATAAGACCAGGATTTTCACCAAAACTAAAAGGCAATTCAGCAATAACAAACTTTTTAGCCAATTCTTCTAAATCTCTTTCTCTACTATATGAACGTTGTGTACTAGGGCCAGAAAAATTAGAAGGGTTTAATGTCGATTGAACCATGTTAGAGCTCCCTACTCCCACAGATGCATCAGGAAGGGGCGTACCATTTTTTATTGCATCCGTTATCGCGTTAGCTTTCAAAAATTCTCTTTTACAACAACCCATCAAATGATTTCGTAAATGCCCTAAAATACCGGTTCGGTCCGTCTCGGTGTGTATCGGACCGAAACTGAAATTACGGTAATTACCGATCCGTATCGGTACTGATATGGTCCGGTTCCGGACGGAACCATCATTTTCATGGCTGATTCCGATCCTGTTTCGATAGATATCAGTCTGATTGTCCCAGTTTCGATACTACTGCCATCCTTATTGTTAAGTGAAACGTTATTTATGGTCTTTTTTAAATAACAACAAAGATATATTTGATCTCAAAAATAATTAAAATATATATTTGAGCTATTTTGAACCGTTGAAAGCCTTTTACATGGAAAAAAAAAGAAGAGAACAATAGCGCTTAAACCCTAGCTTTGATACCACATCCACATCCACACCATTGCTGAAGAAAAACGAAGGAAACACAGTAACCAATGGTGAAGGCCTATCTCCGGTATGAGCCGGCGGCTTCTTTTGGGGTTATAGTATCCGGGGAATCAAACATTGCCTATGACAGCTCCGGCAAACACTTGCTAGCGGCGGCGTTAGAGAAAATCGGTATATGGCATGTAAGGCAGGGTCTTTGCACTAAAACCCTAGCCCCTTTACCTTCATCAAACTCAAAAGGCCCCTCTCTTGCCGTTACATCAATTGCTTCCTCTTCTTCATCCCACGTAAATCTTCTTTTCCTTTCTCTGCCTGTGTATTCACAGTGTTAGAGACAATTGCTAAAATTCAGTTGTATTTGTCATTGTTATAGTGCTTTGTTTAGTACAGCTAGACCTCTCTATAACAACTTGTTACTGTTTCACTTAGATTAGGTAGTGTGTTTCTGAATTTATTATGTAGTGGAATGGAATGGGTCCAAATAGGCAGAATGAACATGGAAGGTTTCATATAGCCAATCCCAACTAGTTTGGGATTCAGGTGTATTTGATTGATTGATTTGGTTTTTGGATAAGTTCTGATACAGGTATGGTAAATCGGGAAAAACTATTTCAAGTATGATTTTATCCAGATAAGTATTTTTTCCTATATGCTCCTAGGGCTTTGGTTCTACAGTAAAGGTAGTGTAGAGTGCATGACGTGTGGTATGGGCACATCACGTGTTCGCGTCAACATTGGTAAATCAAATCTGGCATTTGTGGTAAGAAGCATAGAGGGGCGATTACATTATCATTGAGTTTCAAAACTGAAATCAATGGATTTTTCAATTATTAAAAAGTATTTTTCCTAAATGATTTATTTGTAGTGATACAGGTTCTGCATTTATGCTACTCTTCCATCTAAGATGTAGTTGTATCTTAAAATGTAAGGCGTTATAGAAAATAATTTGAGCGTAGGAAAGCAGGAAAGCTAAAATGTCAAGATGTGTTCTGAGGTCTATATTTTGGTGCGCTCTGTTTGTTAGGTCAGACTCATTATAGTTGTTTATTGTAGTGGTTTGTTTCATAGGAAAAGATTGTGAAACTTACGATTTGTTTTAAAGGTTTTAGTAGTGATAAATTGGACTTAATTGCAGATAGCAAGTGGTTATGCTGAAGGAAGCATTAGAATCTGGGATTCCGAGAAAGGGATATGTGAAACCACGCTGAATGGGCATAAAGGTGCTGTGACAGCCCTTCGATATAATAAGCTTGGATCATTACTAGCATCAGGAAGCAAAGATAATGATGTTATTTTATGGGATGTGGTGGGTGAGACTGGCTTGTTCCGCCTTCGAGGACATCGTGATCAGGTTCATACTATCTTTAAACTAGGCATAGCGTACTTCCATTTCTGACTTCATATATTACCAGTGAATTTCTAATTTTGTTTCATTGTCATCTGTGTTGCAGGTTACAGATCTTGTTTTTTTAGATTCTGGCAAAAAACTGGTCACGGCTTCTAAGGACAAGTTTTTGAGGGTGTGGGATCTTGATACTCAACATTGCATGCAGATAATAAGTGGTCATCATAGTGAAATATGGTCCATAGATATTGACCCTGAGGAAAGATATCTGGTCACCGGTTCTGCTGACCCTGAACTTCGTTTTTACACGATAAAGCATGAGTTAAGTGATGGACAATTGATTGCTAACAAAAGCGAAACAGATGCAAACAAGGAATTGCCTACTGAAAACAAATGGGAAGTACTGATTTCATTTGGTGAAATTCAGCGCCAAAGCAAGGATAGAGTTGCAACAGTGAGGTTTAACAAGTCTGGAAACCTGCTGGCTTGTCAAGTTGCAGGGAAGACAGTGGAAATATTCCGTGTGCTGGATGAGTCTGAATCTAAACGCAAAGCGAAAAGAAGAATCAGTAGAAAGAAGGAGAAGAAAGCTGCCAAAGAAGGCCTTGAGGCAATGGAAAAAGGAGAGGCAGATGTTGGAGCTGAAGGAGGCAGCAATCCTGTTGTTACAGTCCTGGATATCTTCAAGCTTCATCAGACCCTATGGGCTGGAAAGAAGATCTCCTCAATTTCTTTCTCCCCAGTTACTTCAAAGAATTCACTGGCTACCTTAGCTTTGTCTTTGAATAATAATTTATTGGAATTTCATGCTATAGAAAGCAATTCAACTAGTAAATTGAGTGTTATTGAGCTTCAGGGGCATCGCGCTGATGTCAGAAGTGTTACTCTCAGCTCAGATAACACTCTTTTGATGTCAACTAGTCACAGTGCAATTAAAATATGGAACCCTACTTCTGGTTCTTGCCTCCGCACAATTGATTCAGGATATGGTCTCTGTGGACTCTTTGTTCCAGGTAACAAGTATGCGGTTGTTGGTACAAAGGGTGGGACCCTGGAATTTATTGACGTTAGAAGTGGTACTTGTGTGGAAGTAGTGGAAGCCCATGGTGGTGCTGTTCAGTCTATTGCTTTAACTCCAGATGGGACAGGTTTTCTCACTGGCAGTGCCGATCACGACATTAAATTCTGGGAATTTCAAATGGTGCAAAAGGCTGGTGAAGTGCGTAATTCGACTTTGCTATCTAAATTACTCTGCACCTCCATCTTTCTTGACAGTGTAGTGCTGTTAACTGCACTTTGCTTCCAAATGTTGGGATTTCATGTTGTTGGATGGTTTAGGAGAGGGATCCTTGGATTCCTATGAAAAAGATATTTAGTGAAAAAGATTATTTACACTTAACCACATGTACTAATATAATTGCTAACAGCTATAATGGTGCTGTTATACTTATTTAAAAAGAGGCCTATAATAGTGCTTTTAAACAAAAGAAATAGTAGCATAGAATAGCTGATTCCTGTACTTCAGTAATTCTATGGAAGTGATC
This sequence comes from Solanum dulcamara, assembly GCF_947179165.1. Lineage (NCBI taxonomy): Eukaryota > Viridiplantae > Streptophyta > Magnoliopsida > Solanales > Solanaceae > Solanum > Solanum dulcamara. Next base: position 48,682,164 of record NC_077247.1, read on the forward strand.
AGCATACTGAGGATCTCACCTGAATAGGAATTTATCTAATATAAAATATGTCAAATCCTTGATATGAAATTGGATTGAATTCTCATTTTCAAAATAAAAAATAAAAAATCGGATTGAATTCTTACGACCTCGCTTTTGGCTTTTGACATGCACTAGTTTCTGCTGGGATAAAAGAACCTCTATTCCTGCTGGTGAATAATGATGGGCTCTCTTTATCTACATACAGGGGTCTAAGCATTTAACTGCATCTCCTGCAAGGAGCTTAAAAATGAATGATGATGTTCTAGTTGTTGCTGCGAGCCCTGATGGTAGATTTATTGCTGTTGCCTTGTTGGATAATACAGTAAAGGTAACAGTCTAACTTGTTTGAATTGTCTATGTTTTGATTTCTGAAGAACGACTTTAAAGTTAGACATTCTCATCTCTTGGGACTTGAAGTATTCATTATGAAAGTATTTGTGAAATTATCTGATCAAATCTCTTGGCTCCTTTTTTTGGAGTTTGTAATTACTCTTCACTCCTGGTGTTGATTTTTGCTATATATACAAGTTGTTACCTTTTCAAAAATGAAGAAGATGGTGGGTGGAAATATTATTTGGTACTTATGTTTTGAGAAACAAATGCTGCTTGTCGTATCAGTTTTTTAAGGCCTTGCAATTGTGCTGTTCACCATCTATCTTTCCATTCAATTTTGAGTTTAATTTTGATCATTTGCTTGCTCATTGCTTCCTATTTACCATATGTTTATTTGTGATGCTTTACGAGCTACCTCTAAGCTTATGAATAGAAAAAAAACATTTTTCATTGGTTACACTTAGTAATTGACTAATTTCCCATGTGACCTATAGGTCAGGGGTTTAAGCTATGGAAGTAGCCACTTATGCTTGCATTAGGGTAGATTGTCTACATCACATCCCTTGGGGTGCATCCCTTCCCTATACCATTCTAACGCAGAATGCGTTGTGCATCGGGTCCCCCCCCCCTTTTCCCCTCAACATTTAGTAATTTCCCAATGCTTTTTTGTTATGATCCCCTTATATGGATCTAGTTATGGGACACTGCAAGATGAAATCAGATGTTTTTTTATACAACCTATGGTGCTGGTTCGCTAAGAGAGAACCTACAATTTCTTGAGTTAAAGTACTCAAAGATGGAATAATTTTCTGCTAAGATTTCACGGAATAAACATAGTTTAGATACAATACTGATAAGATAGCAGCCCCCATAAACTAGGACATGGTTTCCTAACATTACTGGAATGAGAAACTGCAAATAACTACTACTGTAAACAGTTGGGAGACCAAGGAGTGCTAAAATTTAGCCTTTCATCTTGATGAAGGATATATTTGATCTTTTATCGTAGAGCTCATTGTTGGTGTGAGCTACGTTTGTTGGTGATGCTGAAAGCAGGAAACTGTTACACATTGAAGTAGGATCTGAAAGTAATAGAAGAAGATCAGAACTTCTCAAGCAAAATCAAACAATGATTTTTCTGGTTATAGTGTTACACTAGTAAGCTGAACAGAAAAAACTGAGGTTTAGCCCTTAGGGTCCTTAGAAAAATCAACCTACTTCCTAATACATCTTGTTCTCAAACTTAGACCCATTTGAACAGCCTGGAAAAGGTTTGAGACTGAGACAAGATCCTAAAATCAGCTACCGAATTTTCTGTCTTGCTTGAATTCTAGGTTGTTTTCATTACACTGTTGAAACTTTTAAATCAGATTGTTTTTCTGTTGCATCATTGTTTTTTGTAGTCTGCTGAATGCTTTTATGTTTTATTTCATGTCAAGACTCTTTTTTCTGTCTGTTCTTATTTAGACCTAATACTTATGATGTCCATATGTTTTCAGGTCTTCTATATGGATTCACTCAAGTTCTTTCTATCACTCTATGGGCATAATCTGCCTGTATTGTGTATGGATATTTCTTCAGATGGGGATCTGCTTGTCACTGGCTCTGCGGACAAAAATGTGAAGATTTGGGGTCTAGTTTTCGGGGATTGTCATAAGTCACTTTTTGCGCATGCTGATAGGTGCTTTGGTTACAACATTAAGTAATCTAGTATTCAACTATGTAACATTTAGCAATTAACAAATGCTGATACTCTCTTTTCATGGCAGTATTATGGGAGTTAAGTTTGTGCGCAACACCCATTACTTTTTTACTGTGGGGAAAGATCGCCTGGTGAAGTATTGGGATGCTGACAAGTCTGAGTTGCTTTTAACCCTTGAAGGTCACCACGCGGAAGTTTGGTGTCTTGCTATGAGCAACCATGGTGATTTTATTGTTACAGGATCTCATGATCGGTCAATACGCCGTTGGGATCGTACTGAAGAACCATTTTTTATTGAGGTATTCTGTATTAATGTCTTTAAATACTGCATCAATTATAGACAGTTCAATTAAGTAATTAGAAGTTTGCTATTTGGATTTGCAGGAAGAGAAAGAAAAGAGATTGGAAGAGATGTTTGAATCAGACATTGACAATGCATTTGAGAATAAGTATGGACCAAAGGAAGAACTTCCAGAGGAGGGAGCTGTGGCATTAGCAGGGAAAAAGACTCAAGAAACTCTTACTGCCACAGATTCCATCATTGAAGCACTGGACATGGCAAATGCGGAACTGAAGCGAATTGCTGAACATGAGGTTTCCTTTCTTCTTACCCCTGGAAGCATCTTCTTACTGTTCTTCCTTCATTGGAATAAGAATTAGAAGAATGAAATTAAATTGTAGTGGTTTTAGGTTTGATGTTTTCTTTTTGTATAGACTTAGCCTACTTAATACAACAATCATAAAATGATTTTGGATTATCCAAAATATTTTCAGTGTAACTTATGAACAAGATTTTGATAAAGAAAGTGACTAAATAAAGGTTGTCAAAGAGGTGGTTATCTTATCTAAATATATGTATCTTTTCCTTGCTTTGTCTTCTTCTTTGGAGCTGGGTAACTGGATGTGGTGGGTAATAAGTAGCTAGTTAATTATTATATTTATTAAAAAAGAAATTATTATAAAAAATTTTGACTTGGTAATTTCTTGAATGGCGAATACTATATTTACATGTAGGAGGACAAATCAAAGGGCAGAGTTTCAGAATTCAGGTCGAATATTCTCATGCTTGGGCTTTCTCCTTCTGATTATGTTCTTCGTGCATTGTCTAGTGTTCATACTAATGATCTGGAGCAAACGTTGATGGTAAGTGATTATTTTGAAGATTTCTTTTAATTAGGAAAGTTTTTTTTTTTTAGTAATTACTTCCTGACCTGAAAATGTTATTTAACTGTTTCAATTCAAATGTCATCATTACAATTCCATACACTCGAGTTTAAATCTTTGACCATGCATATTTTATTGTACTTAAGTTGGCAAATTGCTACCAGGGATTGTGGCCCCCAGTTAGGTTTATTTTTGATAATGGGAAGCTTATTGGTACGTCCCATTTAACTTCTGATGGTACACAATTAATGATAAACCGTCCTTTTGAGGGTGGTGAAATTAATCTGAAACTAGCCCAAATGGAAATCATAACTTCAATCTCAGAGGGTTTTAAGGATTGTTATCAGCACTTCAACTAAACGTCCGCCTTAACTGTCAAATGACTTAAAAACAGATCGGACCCTTCTTTCTGGTGGTGTAGATTAGACCATTAGATGATGGATATGCATGATAGTTGTTACTAGATATAACAACACACCTAGTGAAATTCCACTAAGTGGGGTCCTGGGAGGGTAGAGTGTACGCAGACCTTACCACTACCTCGTGGAGGTAGAGAGGCTGTTCCCGAAAAACCCTCGGCTCAGTTGTTACTAGATATAATCAAGTAATAATCGAACTTCCTGCTTTGAGTATGGACACTAGTATGTTTTTGTTCCTGGAGCCTATCTGTGGTTGAAATGGAGTCAATTGGATGCGTAAGGTTGTGTGGCATCTTTGGCACAAAACTTAACTGAGTTTACATGGTTGTGTGGTTTGCTCAAAATTCATATCGTGTCTTGAATCCATCTGCTTGGAAGGCATCCAAAAATTACCTTATGTGGCCATTCTTACATCATGTGTTACCCAGGGAAAAAAACTACCCCCAATATTTTCCTATCTTATATTATCTAGTGTCTTGTTGAATGACATCTTTGAAAAACACAACTTTACTTTATTCTTGCTCAAATGCTTGAGATGAGGGTCACTCCAATAATGTGTTACCTACTCAATTCCAGAAAATTCATAATTCAATTTACCAAGCTTTACACATTAACATTTGGTTATCTCTTTGGATTTGTCTGTTCAATTGAGTTTAAATGGTCTGTATCCTGTCAATTTTGATTTTGTCTTATATATATGATTATATTTTAAATAATCCTTGCAGGCCTTACCCTTTTCTGATGCTTTGGACCTCTTGTCGTACCTTGAGAGTTGGACCTCTGCAAAAGATAAGGTTAATATTTTTTTTCAAGGAGATGTAAAGTTTGTTGCATCTATTTATATTATAAAGCACAAATACTGTGTTTGAGCTTTTGAAAACAAAGAAATTGAATAGAATCTCTCACTTTAAGGTCAATCTCTAGAAGAGTGGAGAATCCGAAATTTCAGTAGCAATCAACAATTTTCTTTTTCTGTTTTTTTCCCCCGTAAAGTAAGGCAATCAGCAATCAGCAAATTTTTGCATGTCAACCTCAACTAGGTAGTATTATGTCTCTGGACTTGTAATCGTACAAAGTATGCTTTGCTTGAATGAAGTTCTTGTCTTGTGTTGTTTACAAGCTATGTTCAATCTTGAATTTTACAGTAGTTATCCTTCTACTGTTCTTGCAGTTGGAGCTTGTTTGTAGGGTAGCAGTAGTGCTAGTGCAACTTCATCATCACCAATTGGTTTCAACTGTCTCCGCCAGACCCCTCATTACCCGTCTAGGTGACATTCTTCCTGCAAAAGCCAAAGTAAGTTTGATGAACACATTTGCTATGACTTTTTGAGAGATTTTAGTAAAGTTGAAGATGTTCCTTGTTTTTTTCTTTTACGAAATTTGAAACTATTCAACCATGTCTCCATGACTTTCACTACCTGCACACCTCACCCCATTCTATTATCGCTGTATAAATTAAGCTTGTAAATGCAGAACCACTGACATAGGGGATTCCATTTTTTGACATGAATTCTATCACAGGAATGCAAAGATACTATCGGCTTCAACCTTGCTGGAATGGATCATTCCGAGGTAGGTCCTTTGCTATTTTGATTTTTGTCAGCCTCATTTCGAAGTTCAGAAAGATGTGAATAGACTATTTCTGTTTTCCTCAGCAATTGAAGTCTTTGCGGTCGGATGCTGTATTTCGAGATGAAAAGACTAAATTATTGGAGATACGCTCACACAATGCGAAACGTACTGAAGAAAGGGAGGATACAAAACAAGAAAAGAAGAGAAAGAAGAAACAAAAGAAGTCGGATGGAGGACATGTTTGGTCATGACTAATAACCTCAACTACACTTGTACCTTTCTATATGCCTTCACTTCTTAGTGTTCCATCTGGAGGGGAGGGGTGGGGGTAAAAATTTTGGTCATACAACTTCAGCAAGTATGGTTAAAACTTTGATATAAAATTTGTATATAATTTTGTTATTGAGTTGTAAAGACACTTGTACTTGGGTTTGACACACTAGAGTCGATGGTTTTTCGAAAACCTCTCTACCTTCACGATGTAGTGGTAAGGTCTGCGTAGGCTCTACCCTCCCAAGATCCTACATAGTGGGATTTCACTGGGTATTTTTGTAGCCCTAACTAGCATGTGCTTCATTATTACCAATCATATTGAATTGCAACATGATGAGTTTTAATTTCTTAAATGACAACAGCTTTGTACTGATAACTCTTTCTCCTTGCTGCCTGAAAATAGAGCATTCAAATGGTCAAATTTAGAAGATAAATTTGGATTTTAAGTATTAACCTGTGATTTTTGAAAGTACATTGCATGTATTTTTAGTAATTGTGGAAAACTTCTTCTCATATATTTTATGATTTCCAATTAGGTTACTTGTACCGTTGTCTTAGATATTTTACTATTACTCGAGCATATTGGTTCGCTACCAAGTTTTAGAATGTATAAATAGGGCTAAGTACACCTCGTAAAGTATCACCAACGAATGTAGTATTAGAAGCATCGTCTAAAGTGACATTCATTATTTTATTAGATATTTCAAAAAAAAATTGTAACTCCTATAATAGTTTGAGCAATATAAGCATCGATTTTTGAAACTTCACAACTTTTGTAACCCAAAATACGTTTTTGTAAATTTAAATTTTCATCAATTCAATGACCGATAATTGTAAAATAATCATTACCAATGTTGGCTTGATAATCAAAAACGACCTTTTTAATAGTGTTTCTTGAAAAATCATTAAACGAAGGATTATATACTAATCTAATACAATGAACAAGATCAGGATTTTCACCAAAACTAAAAGGTAATTCAGTAATAGCAATCATTTTAGCCAATTCTTCTAAATCTCTTTCTTTACTATATGAACGTTGTGTACTAGGGCCAGAAAAATTAGAAGGGTTTAATGTCGATTGAACCATGTTAGAGCTCCCTACTCCCACAGATGCATCAGGAAGGGGCGTACCATTATTTATTGCATCCGCTATCGCGTTAGCTTTCAAAAATTCTCTTTTACAACAACCCATCAAATGATTTCGTAAATGCCCTAAAATACCGGTCCGGTCCGTCCCGGTGTGTATCGGACCAAAACTGAAATTACGGTAATTATCGATCCATACCGGTACTGATATGGTCCGGTTCCGGACGGAACCATCATTTTCATGGCTGATTCCGATCCTGTTTCAATAGATATCAGTCCGATTGTCCCAGTTTCGATACTACTCCCATCCTTATCGTTAAGTGAAACGTTATTTATGGTCTTTTTTAAATAACAACAAAGATATATTTGATCTCAAAAATAATTAAAAGATATATTTGAGCTATTTTGAACCGTTGAAAGCCTTTTACATGGAAAAAAAAAGAAGAGAACAGTAGCGCTTAAACCCTAGCTTTGATACCACATCCACATCCACACCATTGCTGAAGAAAAACGAAGGAAACACAGTAACCAATGGTGAAGGCCTATCTCCGGTATGAGCCGGCGGCTTCTTTTGGGGTTATAGTATCCGGGGAATCAAACATTGCCTATGACAGCTCCGGCAAACACTTGCTAGCGGCGGCGTTAGAGAAAATCGGTATATGGCATGTGAGGCAGGGTCTTTGCACTAAAACCCTAGCCCCTTTACCTTCATCAAACTCAAAAGGCCCCTCTCTTGCCGTTACATCAATTGCTTCCTCTTCTTCATCCCACGTAAATCTTCTTTTTCTTTCTCTGCCTGTGTATTCACAGTGTTAGAGACAATTGCTAAAATTCAGTTGTATTTGTCATTGTTATAGTGCTTTGTTTAGTACAGCTAGACCTCTCTATAACAGCGGCATCCTTTGTTCTGAAATTGATATTTTTTGGCTGCTAGAATATATTAGAGACTATGAGCCCGTTTGGATGGACTTAGAAAAAGTAACTTTTGTGTATAAAGTGCTTTTAGAACTTTGAAGTGCTGAAAGTTATTTTTATAAATAAGCAGTTGAGTGTTTGGATAAAAGTGCTTATGATGTGAATTTTAGGGTTAAAAGAATAAAAAAAGGTAGTTTGAGAATTTAGTTAAAATATAAAGGATATAAAAGTAATTTCCATGGTCAAAGAAAATGACTTTAAGCACTTTGGAAAAAAAAGTTAGGAATCCTAACTTTTCATTTCTGACTGACTTTAAGAAATTTATGGCTTAAAGTCAGCATTAGGCAAACACGTCCAAAAGCTAAAAAGGGGCTTTAAGTTGGTTTTATCCAAACGGGCTCTATATAATATCAAATAACATGAAAAATTGTTTCCAAAACAATTTGGCCTTTATTGTGTAATGTTATTACAGGTTGTACTTGTTTTTTTTTCGTCTTTGGTGTTGTTGCAGTGGAAATGGGTGCTGATAATAGGTGCTAAAAAAAGGTCGTAAATTTATTGCAAAGATCATAACAAAATTAAAACAAACGCTCCACCATCAACCTACTAGAAGTGGGGAAGAAAACATAGCATGTCTTATAGAAAAAGCTTGGTTGAAGGGGTTTACGTGGAAGACGATATCAATTTAGATATCATAAACTCCGATCAATATTTTAATTCTTTAGATATATTATTCACTCTAAATATTTCACATTTACAGCAATGTTAAATATTATAATTTCAATATTTCCAAGAAAATCAATAAGCTCAAGATTACCCAAGTGGAGAAGATCTGTGTAGACATAGACATGATTAGTTAATGGTCAAATGTTCATTGGTTTGATTACTTAATGACCAAATGGAGATTCTCGATAATTAACTAATAATTGGGCTATTTTCGATTTGAACATTTGACCAAACGGTTCATTCTTTTAATTATTCCAATTCACTATGACTCGCAAGAACATACTCCCTCGCATCTTGGGTTCGAGTATTGCGTATGAATAAAATTTTGTTGGAAGCGTCATTCTTAAATGGGTCCTGCAATGCGCGATTCGAATTTAGTTGGAATTTCAATGCAGACTCCAAATATCGGATGGGAAACCAAAAAAAAAACATACTCCCTCTGTCCCGATTTACTTGTCAAATATTGTCTAATTTGATTTCTATTTTTACTTGTCATTTTTGACAGTTCAAGAAAGGACAATTTTTCCTCCTATTTTACCCTCATCAATTTATTAACATTAAGTTAAGGCCAAACCCATCGGTGGCCCCTTAAAGTTGGCACCAACTTTCACTTATACACCTAAACCAGGAGATGTTCATTTTAGACACCTAATGTAAGGGTCTGATGTGTCATTTTGACACTTTTTTGACAATCACCAAAATATATTAAGTGTGTGTACTACACTCGCCTGACGTGTCAAAAACAATAAATTAAATAAAGACACGTGGCATAAAAAATAATTATCAAATAATATCTTTTGAATAGAAAAAAATGACCAATAATTTAATGACACGTGGTATTTTTTTTATCCAAAAAATAAAAATTAACAATTATTAACCCCCCCACCCACCCCGCTGTCATCTTCCCAACCCCACCCACCCCACCCCCACCCCTCCCCCACCCAACGCGATACATACATCCAAGTTAATAAAAAAAACAAGCAGCTACATAGAGAAAAAGAAAGGGAAAAAAAAGAAAAAAGAAAAAAAAAGAATGGTTTTTTTAGGTGCACTTGCTAGTCTTCTTCTACTGCTAATAATGGAGGTGAAAGGGGAGTGTTAAAATGAAGAAGAAGAAGAACAAAAAAAAAAAAAAATTTTAAAAAGAAAAACAGCTTCTACGCGCCTCAAAGAGGTGGAAAACACACGAGTTGCCAAATGTCAAAAAAGTGTCTAGATGACACATTCGACCCTTACTTGAGGTGTCTAAAATGAACATCTCCTGGTTTAGGTGTCTAAGTGAAAGTTGGTGCCAACTTTAGGGGGCCACCGATGGGTTTGGCCTTAAGTTAATGTCTTTGAAAAATGTAATGAGTAGATATATTTGGGACCCTATCAATTAATAGGGGTAAAATGATAAATTCATTATATCAATCATTATTTTCTTATTAGATGTGTCAAGTCATAATTTAACAAATAAATCGTGACAGAGGGAGTATAATTTAAATTACAACACAAAATATTAAAATTTGAGTCGCAATACAATTTTTTTGTTGAAAGATAATAGTCTATTACTTTTAAGTTTCACCTCTAAATTATAAGATCTAGAATAGTCTCTCCACTTAGATTATTCACGTTGGGAGGACAATTAACATACACATAAAATAATATGACGAACAATATTAGTTGTTCACTTCTCTTTCTATGTGCTCTTTACGTAGATTTTGCAAAGCAGACTTACTAAACTTTCAAAAAGAAGAAAAATAATAACTTTTGGTCTATGTAATATTTTGCTTTCCTACTACAACTTTGGAAAGTAACTAAAACCTAATGCACTATAATTAAAAGACTAAGCTAGCCCTCAAGTATTGAAATCATTCATAATTCTCCCAACTTTCTTCATCATGTCTTCACAAAAGCTCATAACTCTCAAGACTAACGATGGGGAGGAATTCAAACTCGATGAAGCCATAGCTATGAGGTCACAAGTCATCAAGCACATAGTACAATTCCCCTGTCTCATGTCGATAAATGACCAAAGTGATCGAAACACTCCGAGGAAGGTGTTTCAGTAGACCAGTTAAAGAAATTTGACAAAGATTTCTTGAAGGTGCACCACTCGGTTATATATGATGTTCTCTTAGCTGCTAATTATCTTGATGATAAGGAGTTGGTAGATGTAATGATCCAAGAAGTTGCTGATAGGATCAAAGGGAGAACCCCAGAGGAAATACGTGAAGAATTTGATATCAAGAATGATTTTACTCCAGAGGAAAGAGGAGAAGATTCGTGAAGATCAGATTCTTGGCTGCACCCTTAATTGATTTTGTCACCTATGTTTACTATCTATTTAGTTTTGGAAATAAAGTTGTCTAGCTATCAATCTCCTATGTTTGTGTTCTTTAAATTGAATTGTTCTTGGTGATTTTGTCACAATGTTTCCCGTTTTTGTTTCTAATTGGAGTTTATATATAACTTTTGAGTTTTCTGATTGATGATCATTAAGTTATTCCAATTTATTATAAAGGTGGTTTGCACATTTAATTTTTATCTACAAAGAATCCAAACCTCTAGCAGGCACTCAATTTGGACTGAATGAACTTTTCTTCATTTATAAATTAAAATTTGTAAACATGTCTATTTTGACAAGTGTAGTACGTACAGATTTTACACATTTGATGTTCCCTGAGAATAACCTTTTTTGTACAGGTTAAGACTGTTTTGATCAATCTCTTTTTGTGAGTTTAAACATACTGCAAAATGTAAAAATTAGCAATTAAAATCGAATAATTGAATGAACATAAGTTGGCAAGCTTAGGTTGAAATTAGAGCTATATTTATTAATAATAGCAGTGACATTTTCTTGTTTATCAAACATAGCAAGATTCCTTTTGCAAAACCTACACAAACACGATACAAAACCTAATCTTATACGGTCATCACATACGGTTTATGTAGAGATTTCAGATTAACTTGTAAGTTTTCATTGTATGATACAATTTGTATAAAAAATAAAACACTTAACTCCTAGCTGCTAATTTTCTTAACGATAAGGAGATGTTGCAGGAAGTAATGTGTCAAGAAGTTGTTGATAGGATTAAAGGAAAAACACTAGAAAAAATATATGAAAAATTTGATATAAAGAATAATTTTATTCCAGAGGAAAAGGAGCAGGTCCGCAAAGAATGATTGAGCTTTTGTATGATTTTATAACACTACTGTTATTTCAAATTTTTGTTCTTTTTTTTTTTAATTTTAGAATTAAAACTGTCTAGTTAGCTATATCCTATTTTATTTATTTATTTTGTTTTTTTAGTTCTATCTTGTGTTGTTCCTATTTGTAGAATTGTTGGTTCGTTTTGATTGATTTATAAATTATGTTGGAAAGAAATTAAAGTTAGTTATATTTTTTTTTTAAATGATGGTGAAAAGATAAATTTGGTATCTAAAAAAAAAGTATCTAAATTTATTTTTTAAATATATATCAGTTAAATTGACCTTCGAACCTTAATTAATCTTTTAATTAATGATTGATTCTTGATTTCTACAATTATTATTATGACATTCGTGACGATGAAATCGTCTATGGCTATGAGATTAATACATGACTTGGCTAATCAAATTAGCCAACAAATTTCGATGGATCTTCACCTAGTAGTTCTTTTCTTTGGGTGACTATACAGGGTATATAGATCGATTTGATTTGTTTTTTATATTAAAGAATAACTAAATTAATTATATTGATTTATTGAATTTAAAAATCAAGTCAAACCAATCTATAGTCTTTTTTTCAATTTTAATTTTAGTTGGTTCTTTCAATTATTAAACAATTGGTTTAGTTTTTCGATTACTTTTGTTGGTTATGTAATGACTTCTTGAACTTTCCTTTGAATTGACTTGCCATAATATTCCTTTATCTTAATAATCTGAGATGGTTTATGTAGATTTTGTAAGGCAGATTTATTAGACATTCAATAAGAAGAAAAATAATAACTTTTGGTCTATGTAGTATTTTGCTTTCCATGTTCCTACTACAAATTTGGAAAGTAATTAAAACCTAATACACTATAAAAGACCAAGCTAGGCCTCATGTATTGAAATCATTCATTCATAGCTCTCTCCATTTTTCACAAAAGCTCATAACTAGCAAGACTAACGATGGAGAAGAATTCAAATTCGATGAGGCCTTAGCTATGAGGTCACAAGTCATCAAGCACATCGTACAAGATGCGGGCTTGTGCTTCTAACGCCATTCCCCTGAATAATGTTGATGGAAAAACAATGGCCAAAGTGATCGAATACCGGAAGAAACACTCGGAGGAAAGGTGTTTCGGCAGATCAGTCGAAGAATTTTGATAAGGATTTCGTGAAGGTGCACCAGTCGCCAGTCGGTTATATATGATCTTCTCTTAGCTGCTACTTATCTTGACGATAAGGACCTGACGGATGTAATGATCCAAGCATTTAATTGATATCGAAAATAATTTTACTCCAGAGGAAGAGGAGAAGATTCGTAAAGAGAATATTTATTTATTTTAGAAATAAAGCTGTCTAGCTATCGATCACCTATCTTTGTGTTCTGTGAATTGAGTTGTTCTTCATGATTTTATAAAAAATGTTTCCTGATTTTGTTTTTAATTAGAGTTTATAAGTTTGTGTTTTTCAATTGATGATCGTTAAGTTATTCCATTATATAAGCTGGTTTTCACATTTTTGATGGCTTATAAAATCTTAATCCAACATCTCTCAACTCTATCTCTAGAAAATCTGATTGATTACAAGAGAAAAAGTCTTTGGGTAAACGCAAAATCTTTATACATATATTTTTGGGTCATCGCACTTTTCCTCCTATTTTGTGTTGGTTTTTTAATTTTTATCTCCGAGATAAATAACTTTTTTGTGGAATATAAATTTATATTTCTGTATCATAATATCCACAACTTATGCCTTGCTTGGTGTAAGTCCAATTTCTAAGGGAAAAAATGAAAGACCGGTGTATTTGAAAAGAAAAATTAAAGATCAATCCATTAAAAAGACAAAAATTAAGAATCAGCCCATTTAAAGGAGAAATAGTGCAATTAAGTGTATATTTCTAGCTTAGTCATACCACAAATGGGCCGGCCCAAATGCTTTACAAGTTTTAACTCAAGCCCAAAGCTACACCAAGCCCATTATAACGGTCCAATTGCATCATAGCCCACAAGCATCATTTAATTACTTCACCTAGTAGTAGAGATCAATGACATGACTAATATTAATCAGCTTAGTCTACAGTTTGAAGATAATGACATATGAATAAAAGTGAAATTAATTAATTAATATTCACACCTGGAGAGAACTAGAAGCTTTCACGTAAGTTCTCTTTCATTTATGAAATTTCTTCAAATCCCATAAAATCACCCTAAACTTAGAGCTACCTGGACTGAATTGTTATTCTCAGCAATTAATGTGAAACTGACGGGTTTGGAGTTTTTGATGTACGTTACATGCATGGAGAAGAAACTAGAAACTGATAATATTTTAGTACGCGGGATAGGATAAACAAGAATATTTCAGGTGTTGGAATATTCTAAGATCATTTTATCCTGAGATAAAATAATTTCGACATTAATTAATAGCTCCAATCAAACATGAGATAAAATTGATCTCAAATTTTAATCGCAGAATAATTATCCTTATTTCATGTACCAATTGACTCCTAATTAAATTAGTCGTACTCGATTGGATCTGGCATAAATTTAGCTTTTTTCTACTTAATTCAATATTATTATTTTTTTGAATTGTGAAATTGAAGTGGGAACAGGGAGAAATAGTAAAATTTCATAAAGACGGTGGTCGTTATGTTAGTTGGCAGTATAACTAACTATCCATATTTTCTATCATAACATTATCTCCCTTTTTGTTTTTTTATTATGTAAACGCAAATAAAGTCCACAAGTGTGCCCCCCAACTGTAAAACAAGTCCACAAATCTTAACTCTTTCTAGACCCCTCTATTAAAAAAAATATTACATAAAATAATCTCATAAATATAAAACTAACTATTATCAATAGACATATAAAAAAAACAAATATAAAATATCTTGTATTTATATAGAGTATTCGATAAAGGATCCTTAGTCAAGAATATAATGCAGACAATCTAAATATTTGAACAAACGTCAATAATTAATTTCATAGATAGAATCAAGGACGAAGGTCTAAGTAAAAAATTATATTTTGAAAATAGAATTAACATAATTTAATATATATATTATATTTACATAACTTACAGATTAGACGTTACAAGTTGGAATAGTCAATATGAGATACGTGCACCACTATTTATTTTACCTTTTTTTTTTGGCTAGTTATGTGTGGACTATATATTGACTCTAACGGAAAAGATCCAATAGCTGTGTGAATTGAGATTTTTGGTTCACTCCACCGTCCACAAACTCACTCGAATTATCAAAAAGATTTAATTGCATCATAAAGAGTGAATTTTCATTATTATTTTTTGGTAACTGATTAACTAGATTCTTGTCTTAGTTTAGTACGTAAAATATACTACTTAATCCATGTTAAGAAAAAGAATTAAGAATATAAGAGATTCAAAGTCAAAATCATATATGGATTTGTTAGACGTTAACTTCCTGCATTATCGGGTCAATTGTAAAATAATGTATTTACAAATTACAACTTACTATTCTAATAAGTAATATAAATCTGACCCTATCTATTTAATTTGTTATTTCAGAAAAGGAACAAAAGCACTTGTACGCGTATAGCTTTTTTAGTTATTTTTTAGTTAACTATAAATCAATAAAGCATATGTCACCTTTTAATTAAACAACTCCTAACGGTCATTAATCGAGCCAAATACTTATTCTTCATAACTTTAAATTCAAGAAAGTACGTATATAAACTTTTTATTTATAAGATCTTCAAAATCCTTTTCTTAATATCTTAATAAAATGACCATTAAATCAGTGACACAAATAATTAATAGTCACAAATCATGTTCAATTGTGGGAAGTTCTCTTTTCCGTTTTAATTCTTATACAAGTATACCTATAACCTATATGTCATGGCACAGATTAATTAATTTGTGCAATTAATAAGGCATAAATCACGGCAATATAGTTTCACCATCAGCTCAGTCTGTAGTATAGAGATAAGTTATTGTTGGAACTTTATGACATGAAATTAAATAAATAGTCACAGCTGGAGAAAAGATACGTATATCTTCGAGCTTGAAGTGAACGAACGGAATACTTAAAGTGAGTCTAACTAGTATAACGAATCATGATAAAGAAGGTTCGGTGGTTGTATAATTTCCAAGTGAAAAGTCGTATACTTTAAAAGTAGATGGAGTGATCTAGCTTTCCTGTATGTGCATGGTACATTTTTCATTTATGATGGTTCTTCTTTTAGCAGGAGGACTTATGATATTTAATCAATCCAACCTTAGTAATTTTGGATTAAACTTATATATATATATATATATATATATATATATATATATATTAAGAAAATCAATTAAAGTAGTAGTGGTAAAAGAATTTGAACTAGATAAATCAAATAGTCCAATGTGAACA
Organism: Solanum dulcamara; assembly: GCF_947179165.1. Lineage (NCBI taxonomy): Eukaryota > Viridiplantae > Streptophyta > Magnoliopsida > Solanales > Solanaceae > Solanum > Solanum dulcamara. Next base: position 48,697,933 of record NC_077247.1, read on the forward strand.
AGATTATAGAATAATATTAAATGTTTATATATATATATATATATATATATATTCTTTTTTTATGTTTCTCTTGGGACAATGACTTTATTATATAATTATGCCTTCTCTATTTAGATTAATTAAGATTGGACTCTACCATCCCAATTTAATAATCTAACTAATACTAAGTTAAGCTAATATCTAAATACTAGTCCTAAATGAATTAGGCTTTACTACACGTTTTGTCTATCAACGGTGAAAAATCTTAGTCTAATCTTAGTTAATAGATACAGTTACTGATTGACAAATGGGCAAATGCAAAAGGTGGTGGTCGACTGGTCGTTATGTTAGTTGTGACTTGGGAGTAATAAGTATATGTATAGTATATTCATTATCCATTTAACACGTAAAAGTTTCCAATAAATTTGATGCTTCTCCACTGTAAAACAAAATGTACAATTAGACTCCTACTTTATCTCCTTCCTTTACTTCCATCATCAACACTTTGCTCTCTCCCTCCTTTTGTTTTGAAAATAAATAATTAAACAATTTGTAGCCGAAATAGTTATAGAGATTTTGAGTTCAAATCTAACCGTCATTCTTAATAATAATAATAAAGAAAATATTTTTTTACGTGCTTGGCCAAGGGCAGAGGTAAGGTAGTATCAAAATGTCTAGTTGAACACCCTTCATCTAGAATTACACTATATATATATATATATATATCAAATCTTATTTTATATTGATATATATAATATTTTGAACACCCTCGAAACCAATGAGTCCCATAACGCAGTGACAAGGGAATGCACGAAACTTACAGTGCCCCAGGTTTGATTCCTTGAGTCCGCATTTTATTTTATTGTGGCCTACTTTAAATCTGTCATATGTTAGAAAACACATAACTTTGACGTGAAGTGGGTAGTAGCTCAGTGGCAATTAGGTGCAGAAGTATGTTGAGCATGCAAAATTGAATTCCTAGAGAGTTATTTTTATTTTTGAATTTACTATTAAAATTTATACATCCTACATGAATTTTCTGACTACGAGCCTACGTCATTATGCTTGGTTAGTAAAAACAAGTAAGGGCTTACATGTTGAATAGAAAAAAGAAATACATGTTGAATAGAAATGAATAAAGTATATCATTTCTAAGAAATTTAAATAATCAAACCGACAAGTAGTTTAAAGCGAATTCAATTTTTAAGAAAGTTTTAAAATCACGTAAGCATACTAATTTAATTATTTGACGATGGATGTCCCATACTTCTCATATTGTTAGAGGAATTCAATAAATAAGCTCTTGCAAAATAAGTATAAGAAGATATTATACATAATGTCAACATATGTCCCACCTAAATTTAAGATGCTTTGTATTTATTAGAACTTGGCACAATCTTCGGGACCCAACATTAATTAAATTTATGTATCAAAAATATTAAAATAATTATTAAAATTAATAGAAAAGACAATCCAGAGCACTTTTCTTGCATCACTTGCAGGAAAAAATGACGGAAAAAAGGGAAAAGAAAAAGTAGGATAAAAGATTTTATTTAATTATTTATAACCACTTTTTGTAGTTTTCTGTAATTAATAAATATCACTCTTCTAATAAGTTACGAATATATATTTCCTTCCTCTCGAAGAATTGCGAAATATTCACTTAATTTCACCAAAAATAAATAAATTGTTGTCTTCGTTGGCCGGCAGGTCATAATTTTATCGTTAGTTTATCAAAATTCTTTTTATCTGCATTCTACAAAAAAATGTTGAACAAAATTGTACATTAGTTACAGGGGAAATTATTTGAATTATTATGTTAATCAACTTCAACTATAGGTTCATGCATTTATTAATTTCTCCATTACTATAATTGCATTCGAAACTTGTGGGACATTAGTGAAATTCTAATTGAGTCTATCATGAAATATACTTCTATCTCCTGAAGTCATATATAATTACTAACATAGCTCCCTTTTTTCGGTAGAATTACAAAATTATAGTATTGAACAACTATAGGAACACCAGAATTATATCTTCTTATTTCCTTTTTTCGGCACATATATTTAAGTGACGAGGTGTGAAGAATCTCAGTAATACAATTTATTGACTATCTAAATTTTTATCTTATCAGTGACTATTTCCACAAATATTTTGAACGAATCAGGAAGGAAAAAAAGTAGTAGATTTTCACACAGAAAAACTAGGAAGTTTCCTAATATTTCAGCGTAAATTTATTTCCCACAATACATTTTCCTATGGGAAAATCAGGTTTAATAACACAAACTTCTATTTCTAGCGGTGAATTCGATTCTCATCTTATATTTTCCTCCCCATTTTTTCTTCCTTTTACCTCCAATTTATTATATTTTTTGAAAAATAAATAATTTAAGTGACGAGGTGGCAGTTCCTGATTAAATGGACGGTGCTAATTAATAAGGTGTGCTTGCTTCCTCAGCCAAATATTAAAATGAAACTTCCTACTTCACTTCTTTCATATTTCCTCTATCGTGAATTCGTCAACAACCGTGTACTCGTAACTTGACCAAAACTAAAAGGGAGCGGGATGAGTGAAACATTTGACGAGGTCGGTAAAGAACGCAAACAAAGCTGAAATTTAAAATTATTAATATAATAAATGTTTTCCTAGTATATATTTACCTTTTCAAAAAATACTTACACTTAATATTTATGCCAAATAAAGCAATACATAACAATTGCAAATTAAAGTAAAACTACATAGTATTAGGAAAGTATCATAAACGATTATAGTTTGCGTCTTGTATATTACTGTAATATTGTTGAGTGCTAGAAGTTTTAAAAGACATGCATTAAGTATATATTTATTTGCTTCTTGCAAATATTGGACGCTCAGGAATTTTTTTTCTAATATTTCATGTGTTGAATTCAAAAGAACCTGACTCATTCATGATCTATAATAAAAGAAGGCAACATATTAACTTAAACTATAGTTAAATGTACATCATATAATTGTGTCGTTAATGAATGGGCAATTTTAAGTTTGAAAATAATGTTAGAGACAAATTTAATTCAATAGCTAAAATGAGGACAATTTTGAGTTATTTTTATCACGTTATAAACACTTTTGATTTAATAGGTGAAAGAACAGACAAATTTAACCCAATAAATAAAAAAAATAATTACTTTTAGTGTATTACGGACATTTTTAGGTTTAACAATTAATTAGGTGAAGTGGATCTGGCCTCTTCTCTATTTTAACCTTTATCATGGAGTCATAGACAAAGAGTTCGTAATCAGTACCAGCAAAGGGGTAATCATCAAAAGGAAAATAATTAATGCATAAGACTAATTAATGCAACATGCGTACATGGAATAAGCATATATTTGGTAAACTATATCTTGATCAGAGACTCTAGAACTACTAATAATTTATAAAATCAAACACATATAATAATTAATAAGATTCCTTGAGGTATTCATTATATTATTGACTGGTTGATAGTCTAAATCAACACCTAATTCCCATTAAGTTATAACATCTGTGCACTTGAATTTTCTATCTTGTCGCTATATATTTTTTATGTGATGTGAGATAATCATAAAATAGCATCATAGGAGAGAGTTTCTTATTTATAAAAACAAAAATTATGAGAATATAAAATGATTGTCTTACTAATATCAAGTGATTCGAATCACTTTTTTTTCACACTTTCAAAAATCCAAGAACTCAATTATATGAATATGTAACACAAACTTTTAAAAATAGCAAAGACTTGAAACATAATAAGGCTCATTAGCTACAGTTTTTGCCTAATTACGTTTCATAGTTATAGTTCCAGTTGCAATGTCAATTTTAGTATGTATATCTCCTGCATTATACAAATTGAGTTTTGTCGTTTGTATATTTCACTGCATTATATAAATAGTGCTTTCAAAAAAATTGTATATACAAATACAAATTTGCTTTAGTGAATTGTATATGAGCCCCGAGATATACAAATACAAAAGAAAATACAAATTTGCTTTAGAGATTTGTATATATAAACTCCTAAATTCGCTTTCAAATTTGTATATAAGCTCCATATTTGTATAATAGTAAATTTCATTAAACTGTAATCGCAATTTATAAAATTATGTGAAATTTTAATTATATTAAATAATATACTAATAATGCTTGCCAATTCGAATAATTTTTCCATTTCAAGATTAGCCGGGAAAGGAAGGGAAAGAGATACTCCATTCAAAGTGATCTTTATTTAAACAAAAACATGAAATCCCTAATTAAACAAAAGGAAAAAAAAATTGGGGGGGAGGGGGCGGAGGGAAAGAAAGAGAATATATAGAACTATCTTCATCCTGTAATCAGGAGTAATTGTTACTTCTTTCATGTGATTTTGTTTGTGAAATTTTGGACTTGACACGAAATTTAACAAATATATGTTTGTAATTTTTAATTTTAAATATATATAATATATATTTGTGACTATAAAATTTTGAAAACTTGTAATTATAAATATCTTTTAACATAATATTGTGTGGCTATAAAAATATATTTCTCATTAAGAAAAGATAAAAATTATTATTTTCTTTGAAATGGACTAATAATAAATAAAAAAAACAGTGTTAAATTAAGAAACAAAATACTTGTTAATCAATTCTCAACTGGACCCGAAGAAAATTCTTGCCACCTTAAAAACAGTATAAAGAACAAAGTAAGCACTATCTTTGTAGGACCAAAAAAGGTCACTTTCACTCTTTAGAGGGCTAAGTTGTATATTTTATGTTATTTCCCTTCCCTTTTGACAATCGTACACTTGGTGTAACTTGTAAGGCACATGAACTATCATTCAAAAATTAATTAAGGGATAATTTAGCAATTCAATTTTAATTTAACTATAGGTAAATTAATTAAAGGCTCACAAGCCACCTCATGAAATTTATGACCCACGAACCACAATTAATTACATTCCGCAGGTAACCTAAATTAACAATTAACCTGCTTTTATAGGGTAAAAACTCATCTTATTATACTATTTTATCATAATTAAATGATATATTAAAATAAGAACGTGTATTAATTAACTATAATTTAGTAATAATTATATCTTTAAAGATATATGTTATGTATTTATTCAATTTATATGGCCCATATTTATCATTTTATAGTCACAAAAATGTTATGACGCATTTTTATGACTACAAATTTTCAATTTTTTTTTGGTTCTCCCTTAAATTTTGTGTCGAATCAAACTCGTAAAATTAAATCAAGAGAGTATATCTATGTGTGTGTGTATATTCAAGCAGAGAGATTCTAAGCTTTTACCTATTCCCATAAAAATACATGCTTTGAGGCATCGCGCCAATTTGAACACACTCTTGCCGGAGAACATAAATTTGTGTGTATAATTTGGTATGATTATAATAAATAGAAGGCTTCAATCAATTTTAAAAATACAATAAGTTTAACGCAAAAAAATTTAGCTAATAGTTGAATTTATAATAAAGTTTAATCTAGAATCCACCTTTCTGTAAAAAAATAATATATTGAGATAATTAATGATACTGCCTATTCACTTAAAATTCAAAATATGAATCTGCTTCCGACTAAACCCTCCATTGAAGTTTAGGATAAGGCAATCGTCACTCTATTCCAAGCCCAAATTGAGAAGATTTGGTGATCAAAGAAAAGTAGCAATCAAAGAAAAAGGCAAATTGGTCGGCTAAGAGGGCGTACCCCATTTGTCGGGTCCACAATCTAGTTGTGTTTGTGGATAGAGGAGCGACCGAGCTAGAAGTTCAGATACGAATTCTGACTTAATTCAATAATTTTTGTTCAAATAATATATATTAGAATTTATTTATTAGCACTTGAAGTAATTATTTTTAAAGTTACAAAGTTAAAATTATGATTTCGTGTATTTGTCTATTGGTGCTCAATAAAGGGTTCCAAACCTCTGAAAGTTGAGACAGATTTAATGCTACGCCCTTTTCTTAGTGCCTCTGTCTAGGCGGGGCTCACAACCAAAAGATGCACGGGCGGAGCTAGCAAGGGCCTGAGGGGTTCGAAGAGGGAAAAATTACACTATTTATATATTGTTAACATTATATTTTGTATATAAATAGTAGATGTTGAATCTCTTTTTGCCTCCTTGTATGTTTATTTTTATATTTCAAACCCGCTTAGAGAAATTCTGGCTCCGCCAATGGTGTGCCATATTAGTTCAATTGAAGCTTATTGTTTTGATTCAAACTTTGTATTTATCTTAAAATATCAATTAAATATGTATAGATTATGAATATAAAACCTAATAATTTAGTTAAATTAAAACTTCGAACCAATTAATCTCAAATCCTGACTTCATCTCTGACAAAATATAATTGCCACCACGAGGATTGGAATGGTGGGTAGATAGTGGATACATTGAGAGAATGGAGCCAACAGCGCAACCATAGGGCCGGGCTTAGAAATTACACTACAAAAGTTCCGCTACTAACGGTCCTTAAATAGACCGTTATAAAGTTTGTGTGGCTGTCACTATTTTTTCCTAATTATTCAAAAGTTGTTGACATGTCAAAGAATAATACCCTCAAGTAAATTTACCTGACTTTTGCAGCAACTTTATATTTCTAGAAAGATTTTCTGTCAGATCTGAGTTACACTTGCATTCAATTCACTGCTACACCACACGACATTCAATTTATTTGTAAATTAAGGAATAGACTTTCCTTTTTATTTTCTCAACTATCAAACTAATTTAAAGTCGCATTGTTTAACAAAATTGGAAAAACTCTGATAGAAATTGTTCCAAGTTCAACAAATCAAAACTCAAATAGCTGGAGTCCATGTATAATAGCTTAGTGACGATTGGTGAATTAAACTTTTCTATTCTTTGTTATTAATTTAATTATATTTTTTGAGGAAAAAAAATCTAATACATGCGACTTGTAGCCTTATGAACTTTATTTGAACTTGACGAAAGGAAATCATCTAGGAGAAACATAATTGAAAAGAAAGATGAATAAAATTAGTCCATCATTTGGGGTGCAATTTGCTTCCTTTAAAAATCCATTTGTCTTGGAGTGTTTTGGAAATATAGCTAGCTTATTTATTGTTTTCACATGAAACAATTCTAAAGTTGGATTTTGACTTTGACAAGACTCAACTACAATTTATTCTATTTTTCTTTAATTTCTCAATAAAAATAATACTTAATTCGATAATAAAAGGGAAAGTATGGTGCATAAAATATCTCACGTTCATATACAGTTCAAGAAAAGATATACTCAAGAGATGTGATATAGACAATCTATTCTAATACAAACATCAGTAGCTGATTCATAAATCAAATTTATGACCTAAATTAGACGAAAATAAATTTACGTTTCTCCAAATCACTCATTCTTTTAATTAATTAGTACACCTAGTATTTGGGAAGGGAAAGTGATAATGCAATTTTCAAACATCATTATCACTTTGAGCTCAACCCAAAGATATCTAAAAGCTCATTATCTGACTGCTTTGTTTACTAAAAAGATTTTAAAAATAATTTTCTGGAACATAAATATCATTAAGTTAGAGAACAATTAATAAATACCTTAAATCAGTAAACACGTGGGCCAGCCCACATCCTTCACAAGTGGCAGCTCTTGTTCCAGCTCAGCTCAGAATCAACGGCCCAGATTGCATCATAGCCTATAAACCGCGTCCCTTACCCTCCAACATTATTTATACTCCTCAATCCCCAAAGCACTTTACCATAACCAATCCACTTCATCTGCTCTTCCTTTACAGAATCACTCACCCAAAAAAAATAAAAAAATAAAAACTCATCGGAAAAGCAAAGGTTATCGGAGAAAATGGCGAACAGTTTAATTCTATCGCTTAAGGTTGTGCTAATATCAATCGGTGCAATTTCCTTAGCGATGGTAGCAAAAGCGTCGATTCCATTATTTTTTCATGAGCTCCCAACAATTTGGAGTGCAGTTATAGTTTGGCTTAAGCCTCCGTATCTCTACTTCGTTATCAATGTCATAATCCTCATCATCGTCGTCACTTCTCGCTCGTCGAATCATAAGGAGTCCAGCTCCGGCGATCAATTCCAGCCGTTGATTACTGCTAGAACACCTCCGCAGTCAGATTTGACAGAGATTACACTATCGGAGCTTCATTCAGTCCCAAGTGAAGTGAAGGTGTTTGAGGCCGCGTCTGTACCGGTAGACGAACCGCAGGTGTTTGAGGTTAAACCAGTGCTGGTGAACGGCTCTGTCGTTGTTGTGAATCACGAAGATGAAGATGTGATCGATGAGCCTGATGAAAACGAAGAGATGGTGATATCAAAATCGGTTGAGTCTCCGTTGCTGGAAATTGAAACTAAAAATGAACTACTACTACTGGCGATGGAGAAACCTCTGGTTTCTTCCAGGTTCAGTAACCGAAAACCTGCTGTGAAAATGAGTCCTGAAGGTATGTGAAAAGACCACACATTGTTATTACTTTTTTCGTTTCAATTTATATGACAGTTAAAATTTAGTAAATTGGCTTTCTATCCACGTCACGCATTTCAAACCCGTAAGAAAAATAACACTTTTCAATAGATATAGATATACATCAAATCTACTTGCAACAACGTCATTAAAAAGCAAACGCCGCAAATGGCGTTATCTGCACATCGCGTTGACGTCAGTAGCACCATTAGCTCTTATTTCAATCAAATTTAAATATCCACTTTTACAAACAAAAAAAAAAATTAAGTACATAAATGGATAATTTCAGGGGTGAAGTCACTGAGGGTATCGAGGTCGGAAAAGCCGGAGACATTAGAGAACACATGGAAGATGATAACAGAGGGCGGTCATGTGCCACGCACGAGGCAGATGAAGAAATCAGAAACCTTTCACATCCACGGGCGTCACGTGACGGCCGTGACCGACGACGCTTCGGAGGAAAACGAGAATTCCACCACCTTTCCGCCGCAGCAGCAGCACCACCACCAGAGGCACGTGCTTAAGTTGGAGACGTTCAAGGACCGGACAAACTACGACTCGCCGACGCAGTCGGCGGTGAAGATCAGGAAGGATCCGTCGCTGAGCTCCGATGAGTTGAATCGGAAAGTGGAGGCGTTTATCAAAAAGTTCAATGAAGATATGAGATTACAGAGGCAACAGTCTATGCAGCAGTACATGGAAATGATTAACCGTGGAGTCTAAATTAGTTAGTTTTACTAATTTTACTTTTTAACTTTTTTTTCCTTAAAAAAAAAGAAAAGATTTTTTCCTTTTATAAGAAAAGGTTGATAAAAAAAAAAGAGTAAAGGAATTTGCAATTTGTATTTAGCTTCTAGGCTTTTGAGTGACTTGTTTTTTGTTTGATTTTATACTAAATAGGAAGTATAGGAAAGCTTTATTGTATGGGAAGTATAGGAAAAGTTTAAATACTAGTGAATTGTTCTTTTATTTGTTATAGTTTATTAAATGAAAAAAAAGAAAAGAATATAGCAGTTACGGTTGTTGTGTATGGTGTATTTATTACTATAGATATTCTTAAACTTCAATATAACTATTGAATACATTGATAACTTCTTAAATTTAGCAGTAAATTTATTTCTACACATCGAATTATGTTGTTTCGTTTATAATTTCTCCTTCGTTTCTTTTGCTAATTTAATTGAAATGTAAAAAGGACCTTTTACAATGGACCCACAAGGATACATACTCCAATCTTGTGTTGCCAATAATGGTCAACAAAATAAAAATAAAAAACACCTCAATTTTTTAATACAATGAATACATGAAAATGAAAGCAGAAGAAGTAGTGCATCCTCTTTTCTTTTTTTTTCCTTGTTTGTGTTTTTGGAGGAAATGGGGTCACATATATTTCAGTGACAAGAAAAGGGGACCCAAAACGTATAACAACTTACAACCAACATACTTGTTTGGGAGTTCACAAAATGGAATTGTCGGTGGATTAGGATTAACCTTAGATTTTCCAACTTGCTATGTGTCTCCAAATCTTTTGAGTCAAATTTTCCCGCACAGCTAAAAGGAATATGGATATAAAGCCGATCTCACGTTACATCACACATATATGGAAGAATAGAATTTCAATTTTTTACTTTTTCTGTTCTTTTTTCTATAATAGAAAGAAAAAATTTCATGTGTTTATTATCCTCACTTGTCATAATTATACTTTGAGGTAAAATCACATGATTTGACACACAAGTTGTAGCTCGATTGTTTTACCTACTAATTTTGTGCTTTGTAGTGTATTCTTAGGATCCAACATGCAACTATGCCGTCATTATTTTTTTTTCTTTTCAAAATGATGACAACTGACTGAATATTTTATTTTTAATAATATTTTGAAATTCTATATTGAAGAAAGAGAATTTTGACTCCTTATACACCTTCTTCCTTCATCAATCCTGTTTGGTCTTTTCCGATCAATGTGCTTCTAATCAAGTTCTGCAAACTTTGATAATGCTCATGTAACTTCCTACCAACAATAAATACTGGCAAGTTCAAGTTTTGAGTTTGTGATTCCAAAATGAGTATTATTATAATCATTTCTCATAATATAGTTTGGCCTTTAGAGGGAGATGGTATTGCAAGGAAAGCACCCTTGATCTTCCTCTCTTTGCCCATTAAGAGTCGATAACTCGTTTCATTATCTTTGTTTCTATTGCATTCTATCACATCGTATCTCGATTCAGAGCATAAGCTAGTGATACTTTCAGCTACTAAACTTTTGCCATCTAGGGCGCAACATTCAATCTGCTTTGCAATTCGCACACCTTTCTAATAACAAGATAAATTTCAAATTTGGCAATAAATGATTTAAGGATCTCCCAATCTTCGAATTTGGTTGCCCAAAACAAAAGAGGAGACCTAACAAGCTTACAACCATAGACACAATACTCTTCTTTTTGTGCAAGGGCAACCAAAAGAACTTGTGGCATAGTTGGCACTAGGCAACTTCTTCAAGCACAATTCCAAGAATCAAATCCCCTCTCTCCAGAACTTGTGACAGTCTCAGAGGCACCAAAACATAAAAAGAAACATAAAAAAGAAACAAGCATTTTTCACACGAAGACTGAATTCCAAAACCTTTCCAGCCATTTATAATAAATATGTAAAGCACCTCACAGCCATTGCAAAATGTGACCTGTGCATTGCGGAAAGATTACATCAGTTGCTACGTCTATCTATGTACAATGCATGACGCCAGCAAAGCCAAAATATACAAGTTCCCTTACACTGCAAAGTACCTCTGATTTTTTATATAGCACAGCTAATTTAGGTGCCTCATGTAGGAGCATCCTACTGGTCATTAGGTGCCAAAGATGCAGCAGTGCTTATGGGTAAAGGCCTATTATGATCTACATCAGTTTGATGACTACCACTAACAATAACACAATTACTCGGATTTGTCTCCGCAGCACCATCTCCATTTCTTTGGTTACCCACGGAACTTCCATTCCCACAGTGCCTGACATATTGCTCTGCAGCATCTTTGATTATGCGTATCATGCTACCAGAATCAGAGCCTGGTGAAAGCTCGTCATCCCTCTCTGGCTTTGCATTCAGGTCAATTTCACCTTTAAATGGTGAAGCAGAAGATTTCTTCTCATTAAGGTTGTTGGGATCCTCAACAGAGGATTTCTTCTCATTAAGGTAGATGGGATCATCAACAGAGGATTTCTTCTCATTAAGGCAGTTAGGATCATCACCAGAAGATTTCTTCTCATTAAGGCAGTTGGGATCATCAACAGAAGATTTCTTCTCATCAAGGCAGTTGGGATCATCAACAGAAGATTTCTTCTCATTCAGGAAGTTGGGATCATCAACAGAAGATTTCTTCTCATTCAGGTAGTTGGGATCATCAACAGAAGATTTCTTCTCATTCAGGTAGTTGGGATCATCAACAGAAGATTTCTTCTCATTAAAGTAACTGGGATCATCAACAGAAGATTTCTTCTCATTAAGGTAACTGGGATCATCAACAGAAGATTTCTTCTCATTAAGGTAATTGGGATCATCAACAGAACCTTCATTGTTCAGCTCTCCATTCTGAGGGCTAAAATGTGCTGCATCATCAATAGATTCTTGAATTTCATCAGCATCAAGCAATTGTCCAGCTAATTGCAGCTGCAGCTTTTGACAAGTAGCTTCTGCTTCTTTCTCCGATAACTTCTTTTCACGTTTCAACATCAATGTTTTGAAACGGCGTTTTACTGATTTACAGACATTACAATCACATGATTGCTTGTGCTTAGGACCCTTTCCACTAGGGGGCTGGATGCAGACAATGCATGTACACCCAGGTCTATGACGTGGATGCTTTGTTGTGGCCTGTGGTGATGCTGGAAGAGTCTCTCCCTCTTCTAGGATAGCGAGGTGAGCAAGTGCATCAAGCCCATCCAGAACCTCCAAGTCCATTTCCTGTTTAGAAGCTTTCCTTTTCTTGGAAGCTGCAAAAGAATCATGTAACTTCAGTAAACCTGAAGGACTTGCAATTCATTGTAAAGATGAGGTAAACACAAAATGCACTGATTCACTAGTGTAGAAATTTATGACCTACAGGAGCAAACACTTGTACCTTTATTAATATGAGGTAGTAGGTCCCTCAGATGATCTGCTGTTAATTCTTGAACTGCCGAGCACACAGACCTAAAAAGCAGAAAGATCATAACCCAAATATTCAACTGCAATTGAATACTTATGACTTTTAGGAATTGACAAAACTATTTTGGAAATGAACTTACATTTTTTTTTTATCAGGATGGAAATGAACTGATGTTAGTTGATATTTACGTTAAAGCAAAAAACAGCCAGATGTAACTTGCAGAAAACGAGAATCATAGAAAATGGATACCAAGGAAGCCATTTTTTTTTCTAATGATAAAAACTTATGTAAAGAAGAACATTTAAGTTGTGAAATTCTGGCACAGGTGCCAAGAGCCCATGATGAAGGTGGTTCGAAGTCAACTTTCTGAAAGAACAGAAAATTGGAGAGAGAAGAAGAATGCTACAGAGTTGATTAAAGGGACAAACTGCTGAAAGAAGAGAGGAGAAACCAACCATAGAAAAACCTCACACATTGCCAATTCCACATAGCAAGGTTCAGTCGGCCTTCGGAAAGAAAAAGGATAAATTTGTGTCCGGAGGACAATTTTTAAAATAATTTTCAATATCTAATATCCGAAGCGCTATTCAACAACCACCACCACATACCTAGTATAATCCCACAAGTGGGGTCTGGGCAGAGTAGGATATACACAGACCTTACCTCTACTTTTGAAGCACATTTCATGAGGAGTAATTCACCAGTACATAACCTTTTCTTCTTCTGACAAGCTGATTATTGGAGTTAGAGGTTTTTGGATAGGAGTACTTCAGCGTTTACACCAACAAAAGCATGTCGTGTGTTTCCTTCATGTATAATATTGACATTTTAAGTGCATATTGTAGGTAGGTTAAAGAATTTCCATCATACCTCTCGGGGTCGCATGAGTTGTCTGAACAAGTCCATCTCGATGGAAGATCAGCACTGTCAGGAACTTTTCGCCACTTGAAACAGTCCTCACATTGTACCCACTGTATTTTTTCACTGAATTCAATGAATAAAGCATCAGCAATTCATATTCAATGCAATTTGACACATATCATATAGAGCTAGCTGCTAATAGTCAAGAGTGTAACAGTTTACCCCAAATGATCCATATGAGGGATTGTGGGCCTTCCAATAATTGGTCCATCATCCTGCTAAAGTGGAATAAGCCGAGGATAAATAGGACGGAGTAATATCAGTAAAAACTATTACTCATTTGGGAGCTCCCCTGAGCAAGCATGCAGGAGCTTCAAACCTGAGACCCCTCATTTGGGAGCTCCGCTGCTCAACTAACTCAGAAACCCTTGCGGGTCAATAAGTGCCCTCTTAAATGCCCCTTCCACCATTCTGAATGTGATATACTTACGTTTCTAGTATGTACACTATTTAGTTCTTTTTGGAGGGAAGGGTAGGAGGATGGTGCAATTTCAGAACTACGGAACCTTGGAAGAAACTGTGATTTACATTTCCAGCGGAAAGTGACAGTTACACATCTTCTGAATTGACAAATCAAGAGTGCGCTAATGTACACCATAAATTATGCATAACAAAGAAAACTGATCATCTATTCTAGTTATAAGCAATAACACATAGCAACTGTAAGAATAAATCTATAAATCAGCAAGAATTGGTAGACAATAAACTGCTAAAAAGCATGGTACCTCGTATTCTTCAAATTCACAGTCTTCTATCACAATTACTGTTGAAGCACCACTCGAAGGTGGACGCATCAACCCTTGGGCTTGCACCACTGTTACCTTCAGCTCTACCAAGTTGTCATTATCTATCCGCAGGCGTTTCCTTTTTGAACCTATTGTGCTACCCTTCCTCTTACAACAAATAGAACGATTGTTTCCTAATGATTCATTAACCAAATCATCAGCCATTTTAGTTTCAGCCCTGGCACTTGTTGCAGCAACATGAGTGGTTGATGAAAAGCCCTTTTTAGTAGAATTTGCCAGAACTTCTTCAGAGAACTTAGTACGTTTAGTATTGACATTCCCATTCGTAGCAACACCGTTACCATTACTGCAAGCTTCATTTCCCTGTTAATAGAAGGCCAAGTAAGAAAAAACGGAAGTCTGAATTCAACAGCATTTCACAAAAGACGTGAGAAGCTTATACCTAATGAGCATCATGACTAATTGAGACGCAAAAAAGTGTTGAAATCAGAAAGAAACAACAGAAACAATCCCTATGGTTTTGTTATCCCAATTTTTACATGCTTTCCTTGTCAGCCAAGATATATTATTTTCAGCGTAGAGGTCTTAACTTCTATTTCCAGATTATCCCAAGCTTGTAAATTAAGCAGAACCACAAGTGGGAGCAAAGAAGCTACTACTTGGAAATTGGCAAACCTGATCTGCAGTAAGAATAGTTGAAGCCTTTCTGCAACCCATGACCAACTTTCCTTCTGGTTCTATCCTACTGAATGTTACTGAAGAAAAAAAAACAGCGCATCTAGTCAGCAAGATACCTCTTTAACACATTATAGAAAATTTAGGAAAAATAAATAAATTCAAGGAGCTCCAGACAATCTCTTACTGATATTACAAGACATAAAAAGTAGTTCAATAATTAGTTACCCAAACAATCGAAATATCAAATAAGCCACTATGCTCTAATGACAAGATATCTCTCTAACGGTAATCTTTTCCATCACCTTCCACACCAGATCCATCAAGGAAGATAAGCTGGAAAAAGACCTAGCTAGGGAACAGATGAAATTACCTATGTCACCTGCTTGCAATTGCATAGACTGTATGCAAGGAGTCACCCCTTCCAACACATACATACGACTGTTATTATTAGGCCAAAACCTGAACTGGAACATCCATTCCTTCCCTTTCAGATCTTGCATCTTGAGAGGCAACCCTTCTGGATTAGAAATTGGTGGAAAATAGGCCTTCATCACAGTAAAATTTCATCAGAATATAAAAAAAAACATGTGAAATACCTTTCAATTGAAAGGAAAGCAAATAAGCATAGATTATCCAATTATGTGATAATCCTCCAACGAATTTAATCAGTGAATTGTTTTCTTGACCAGTTTATGAATGGAGAAACAAGAACTCCAACAAAGAATTGGTATTAAGAGAGAATATCAAAAGCTAGGTACCCTCACCAACAAAAATGAACTTCATTAGATTTATAAATCACAAACACATCTTATACCACCGCTAGCCCAAAGTGGATATAAGCATTTCCTATTTCAAAGGCATGTGCCCAGGAGCCCTTCCTAGGTTTTAATTTATTTTATCAAGAAATAAGATTTTATAATCAAGGGTAAGGAAAAACACCTGCATACAAGTACATCGAAAAGTAGAAAACCTTACAAAAAGATATTGATTCTCTACAAACGATACCCTAGCTTCTATGCCTACTGGGACCTCATGGGTGCACCAATAGAAATAAAGGATATGATGTTATCCCTCAAGTGTATAAAATCCTTCTCTATAGATAAAATGCTTTGATTTCTCTCCATACTATCCATAAGTGCTAGGTGGAGTAACATCCCATGGTCTGCGTCTTCACTTCATTCTTCTGAAGGCCCGCCACATGATACTTTTTTTGACTGTGCCTTGTTAAAAATCTTTACATCCAAGCACATTGAGATCGTGAAAGTCCCAATTTATCGAGTGAGATTTTTTCTTCCCAGCCTGCTTATATTAGAGCAATTTTTTTGCTAACCTTCTCTACTTTTTCCGCTTAAAGCATTCCATAGAAAATCCCATTGAAAGTTCCTCCTTCAGCTCTTCCTCCCTTCATGCACTACCCCATTTACCTCTACCTAATCAATGTGATACCTTTTTCTATTTGTCACGACCACCCTGTTTAAAAAGCTGTACTCGGGTCCTCCTTTTCCAACCATAACACCCTCAATTTTCATCTCCAACTAGTCCCTTGAGCTAATGCCAAAGAAGGTGGCTCGCTTTTCAACTCTTCGTTCCTCTCTTTCCCCCCTTCCTCCAACTCCCTTTTCTAGGTTATAGAGACACACAAGTTAACTAGATGTAATCACTATCACACCTTTCTTATGAAAGGAAAGCAACATTAAGGCATTTGGACATATATATTATTTGAAATAATATTTGTAAATTAATGTTTGTTTTACAGTTTTGTTGATTATTTTGACTTAAGCTTGAAATAAAGAATTTGAAGTTGAAAAACTGGTCCATGTCTTTCAAATGAAATAATTGTTTGTTGCTACGAAAACTTACTTTTTTCCTAATGAAATACATGTCCAAAAACACAATTTAAACTCCCAAATACCTTTTTCAGTTTCAACTTCAAATACTCAATTCTTCAAATTCAGCAATAATTATCCAAATGGGTCCTACGTCATCTGATAAAACACTTGTAATTTTTAACCCCTATTGAATACAAAAATTCTTAAATGTCCAAACCTGCTGAAGTAAATAATGTTCTACCATTTCAACAACCAAATTTTTTCTTGAATCTGTTCTATCCTAAAGGGATTAGAGCTCTGAAAGAAAAATGTATATTAGCAAAGGAGCTCACCTCAGCACATTTCTTCGGCAATACTAGCCGTCCTATCCTGCCAGCATCACTAGCACTTAGCATCTTTTCAAACAAAGGAGTTATCACAGAATTTGAACTTGAACACTGTCAAGGTTGTAAACAATTAGCTGACTTGCACCCAGCCACTTTGCAAATAAAACATGTCCTTGTAATTTTAGCAAAGAAGCACACCAGATGCATTAGCAATCAGCAGGTCAAACAAATCTTATTTCGTATAGCCAAGCATAATATAACCACAGGAATTATTTCATTGAGACATATCCATTATTTCAATAGGTCCTTATAAAACAAAGGATACTCTTCAGATAAACGTTGTAGCTCTTGATCCGTTATGCGAGGCCAGTAACGAGGAAGCAAATGATGTTTCCCTCTCCCATCTCCACGGGTCTTCGAATTCCTCACTTGCGTCTCTCCAGCGGAATCCACAGTAGCATGACCACCAAGCTGCTTCCCCAAAGGCAAAGGAATCGAAAGTGTAGTTTGTTGTGGCACACTAACAGAGACCTTACTCTGATCAGTTGGTTCATTTTTGCAAGCAGAACCTACTGTCAAACAAAAGCTGGGAGCAGAAAGATCACTGTTTGCATAAGATGATTGCCATGGAGCACTTATACAAGATTTATGTGTCTCCTCGCGATTAAAACCTGTAAGACAATGGTTACTTCATATTAAGAACAGCCTAAACCTGTAATTATCAACCGTAGTAGGACATCTAAGATATGAGTAAATCAAGAATATTTCCAGTAGAAAAGTTCTTTATATGTGGTAAGTGAATATCAGTACAAGCATATCCATTTTCATGTGTTCCTGGTACACCAATCTTCAGCTTTCCATTCATCAACTTTTCACAGGAGTCCTTCCTGTTGTTGTCAGACAACAAGGCAAATGGCCTCTCACTAAGACTAAGCGTGTCGATGCTAACTGTGGCTTCAGGAAAGGGCGCCTTGTGCTGCAACTCATTTTGATTGCTGGAACCATTAAATAAACTTGGTGCTTGACGCCATGGAACAGGACCAGAACCAGCAATCGGATTCCAATTGTTGACGTCTTTAACTCTTTCAGGCTGCAGAGGAAGGAAAAGTGAAGGTGGCGGCCAGGCAGGATTTGGTGTCTGATCAAAATATGAATATGAAGTCAAAATTCAGAAAACAATTTTATTCATTGATAAGATGTGATGCAGTTTAAAAACTCTTAAGCAGACACAGAAATTAAACCAACAATACTATCAAATTGTGAAAAAGTTTTATCTGCTAAATATTTTTTGAGGTTTTCTCAGATAAATATAAAAAAGTAAAAACTGAAAATTTTCACGATTTCGACAGTGTCATAAGCTTACTATAGGTCTGCATAGGAGATTTTTAAATTGCATCACTTTCTTCAAAAGGTTATCAAACATGTATACACAATCTTCTTTTTCCTTCCTATTCTTTTTTCTTTTGCTATTCTTTTGTTTGTGCAGGAGGAGGGAAGCATTTGTTGCTTTGATGTAGTTCATCTGGTCTGAGTAAACAATCTCAATGGGGCAAAACATGAAAGTGGAAAAGAATCCCCTCGATCACAGGAAATGAGCTCCTAGATAGGGCCTCCACACGTAGCCCTTTTTATCTTGACCATAGTTGGCATATTAGCGGCTCAGCTGTATATAACTTTCAGGTGGCCTAGGATGGATAAATACTAATTCAGTGCTCATGCTAGGTACCCAAACAATTTCAACAAAGAGAACAAAGTGTGACCTCTCGAGGAGAAGGTTTAGCTCCAACCAATGCAATGACCAGGGTAAACTTGGGAGCAGGAAAGAAATTCTCACCTTAATTCAGAATACTTATATAATTCTTCGACCCCTTCCTCACACTTCATCGTTGCCAAAAGGCTGAGAAAGGAATTCATTGACCCCTTTATCAAACTCCCAAAACAATAAAAAAATGTTACCGGAAGCATTTGGGTATGTGTGCGCAGTAATTGACCTAGCGTTCTAGAGAGAGAAGCTCCTTCTTTTCCCTAGATTTTAAATTTTGAATATACATTAACATTACAAGTTATTGTTCAAGAAGTCGGCAACCACCTTTCCTGACAAGCCCCCTGAATCCGTTGAACCATGAGATGGGTTGTTTTTCAGATTGAATTGTTTCTCTGAGACAGCGAACCACGTACCCGGCATGCCGTTCAGACAAGATCCTTACTGTATCTCAATGGTAACTGTTGGTAGTCGAAGCTTGGAAATGAAGAAATTTTACAGTCTCAATAAGGTGGAATCAATATAGAATGAAGTCCCTCAAAACTTGTTTGGCTGGAAGATTTAATCTCTGTACTGGAAACAGATCCAACTGTTGATTGGGCTGTAAAGCTATGCAATTTAGTGGGTGTTTGGATTGGCTTATTTTTAGTGGCTTTTTGGCTTTTAAGCTCTTTTTTAGTTTAGGAAGTATTTGGGTAAAGCACTTTTTTTTAGGCTGAAAAAGTACCCAAAAAAGCCAAAAGCCAAAAGTTGGGTGTTCCCAACTTATGACTTTTAGTTTTTAACTTATAAGCCACTTTAAAAAAGCCAATCCAAACACCCCCTTTAATCTAAAAACAGAAGAATGCATATGGAAGATAGTCATCGCATGGGAGAAGCAATTTCTTAATGCTGGATCAATGGTCTTTTAGCACAGCCTCTACTGGGCTGAACAAGAAGAATGTTTTGGTGATTACAGTGGATGGGGTTCATTATACAAACTGATGATTTATGCAAATTTACCATTCACATAGCTGTCAACAGTTAAATCAGGAACAGAGGCGAATCAAGTTTTGTGCTAGTCGAAGATGGATTGTTGTGCTATAAGATAGGGATTTCAAATGGACTTCCCTAAGAAATGAAAAATCCTAGCCTTGGTTTAAGTTAAGGTTTGAGATATAAACGCTACTTCACGATAGTGGTTTAAATTCTATTGTAGGTTGGTAGAAATCCTAACTTCGGTTTTTAAGTTAAGATTTGATACATGAAAATTTCTTTTTTATCAAGAGTTTTGAGATAAGACCAGATGAAGGAGAGCAGGGTCATAGTTTTTCCTTTTTCTAACTTGTGCTTGCTAGATATATAGTAATTCCGTTTGATTGATTTGGCTAAGTTTTAAATCCATGCACACGCAGCGAAGAGGGTCCAAGATTGCTTCGCCGAATGGGACGAACTAGGGGATTGTTGTACCGTACGTCCAAAAGTTGCCACATCTTGGTAAAATAATATAATTATTATTCAAAAAAAAAAAAAACTAACATCACATCCACTAGATCAAAGTAAGAAAGGATCTTTTCTTACCAAAATAAAGCTTTTCCTTGCACAGGCTATGCACTCAATACCTCCAGCATCCAACAGAACGAATGTATGGAAAGAGACAATGCATCCACAATGGATTTGCTGCATGAAGTAAGCAAATCCTATCAAAACTCGGAGAAATTCTTGTAACGGGAAAAGCATGAACTACAAAAGTGTAGCATGACCATGTCTAATATAAAGGTTAAAAAAGTCCCAACAACAATGGAACTTCACACCAGCAACAAGGAAAAAGAAAATGTGTTCCTCACCTTTCCGCAAGACTCACAAGATCTCCATCCAGAAGAGTTGAGGTGAAAAGCCTCACAAAATTTGCCATCGTCATAAGCAGAACTGCATGAAACATTTATATACATCAGCTCCAATCAAAGCTATCAAATATCGAGATGTCCAATGAACTATCGCTTGCATAAGGTAATGTACAATAGATTTCGTTGATCAAAAGATCTAATTACACAATAAATTAATCAATTCGGATACTAAGCCTGGTCCTCAACAGTTAAGTTTTCTTCAACACCTAACAGCTAGGTCGAGTACTACTAAATATATAATAATATGATTACCTAGAGAACTTATTTAAGTATTCTCCAACTACTCATAAGTTAAATGAATCCAGAAATATTATAAAATATTCCTTTTGTGCATGAATTGTTTGGTGATTACATCTAAGTCTTCTTGATTTTTATGATCTTTTATTCCTTTGGCCGTAACTTATATTGCTCAAACCTTTCAAAATCCTTGTCCCATTCATGTTGATCCAACACAATTTGGGTGTGGGTGGGATCCACAATGGATTTGGTCAGCCAAACTTGGGTGCTTTGACTACACCCATGACCAAAAGTATAGATTGATTGGGTATTTGTGGTTTGACTATGGATTTTTAAGTACTAGAACAAATTAGTTGAATGAAATATCACGTTTCATAAATAATTTAATTATACTAGATTTAGCTTAATAACTTCAATTAATTGTCAAAAATACTTATATTTGTCATAATATACATTTATTGCCTGTATCTTAACACTTGTATCCATACCCGAACCCCGAGTAACATAGGCCAAAACTATCCAAGAAACTTGCTATTGCTCTAGTAACTGCCAAATTTTGGGTCAATTGAAATAGGCTCAAAAGAGCTAAATATTTTGTAAAAGGTAAAGAAGAAATTGAAAATATTATCTAGGTACATGTGCTCTATCCCTTAAATTTAAAATTTTCAATGTTTCTGTATCTCTAGTTCGCTACTTGCTCCAATATATCCTTATGCATCTTCAAAAATTCTTGTTCACTCTTTTGCCATAAAAAAAACATAAAATAAATAATAAAAATGTCAATGATCATCAAACATCCTTTTTGTCTATCAGTACATAAATAGGCACATAGCTTGTGCTAAATCATTGGACTTCCAAATAGCTAGATTAATGCTAGATGCCTAGATCTAATACCATGTCAAAGACACCTCCTTGGGAAAAAAAAAGTATAAGAGGAACCTCAAGAGTTACTAAAATCAATTTTGCATTCATCCCAAATTAGTTGGGATCGTCTTGAGATCCCTGTAATCATCCGGCTCCATACCTACTTGAGAGTAACAAGAACTAAAACTTTATGGTTCTGTATTTTCAAGTGTTCTAACTTGTTATACCAATAGCAACTAAAAGGAATAAGACTCAATGCCTAGTTTTTGTAAGTGACAATAGTGTGTGGGTCAGCTAACGCGCGGATACTTGCTACCTCACACTAACACACGTACATACTAGGTAACTCTCCACCAAAGTTTAGAGATATGGTACGAAAGCACCTAAAATTTATTAATTTGCTGGAATTTGAACCAAAATCATGGAATTATATTTTTCTATAAATAATTTAACATGATCCATGTAAAGAGGAACGAACTCATGGAATAATTACTACTCCTCAAAAATACATGTTCACTAAATGTATTTATTTTCTGATTTTTTTACTGACAAAAATTTGCTCAACCTCCTGGAGAACATTATAACTTTCTCCCTAGTGGATTTTAAACAAATTTATTTTGTGGACAAGCATTTATTAAGTACTAGACATATTTCAAAGCAAAAAGGAATTTTATTTTGGAGTATCTCCATGTAGTTTCACATTCCGTAACTATTTATAAAATACAGACCAATTACTAGAACTCCCATTTCGCTCTACCGAAAAGTTGATCTAAAGTTTTGTCCGAAATTAACTTATAAAATTTTGGCCAAAAATAACTTACCAAAAGATTTGGTCAAAATAGACTGTCAAAGTTCGAAATGCAGCAATCAAATTGGTATAAAGAAGGTAACAACATCAAAATAACAACTTTTCCACAGATAGTTTTCCATTTAAACTGCTTCTGTGCAATAAAAGGAAAAAAACCTTGAAATTTTTAGACATATCCTCGGTCTATTAAACCAAACAGAAGTAGAATGTTATATTCCTACATCAGCATCCTCATAATTGTATTACGTGAAACATAATTAAGACACCATAGACCTAAGGCAGTGCAGTCCAAGTAACCTAAGCTAAACTAAACGTTACGACAAAATATTTAAAGCATAACGTACAGACTCACTCTACATTCTTGATAACCATGAAAAAAATGGTAAAAGGTTCCAAATAGATTCCCCAATAAAGATTAAATCTTTGTAATTAATAAAACCGAAGTTATAATTTTTCACCCTCCACATTTACTATAAGAAATGGTCAAATACTACTCAGACTCAATTCCAAACTAGTCGGGGTATGACCATTCATCTCCATTTAAGCATGTTCATTCAATTACTCAATAATGCATCAATCAACTTTTAAAAGGGGTATCTACATAAAAATAACACCTTTTCTGTGGATAGTTTCCATCTAAACTGTTTATATGCAATAAAAAGAAAAAGTTTTGAAATTGCTACACATATCATAGGTCAATTAATCCAAACAGAAGTAGAATGTTATATTCCTTCGTCAACATCCGTAAACCTAAAGCAGTGCAGTACAAGTAACATTAGCTAAACTGAGTATTACGATAAAATACTTCACTCTACATTCTCGATAAACAGGAGAAAAAATTGATTACAGGTGCCAAAAAGAAACCCCAAGAAAAATTAAATCTTTCTAATTAATACTTAAAAACCAAAGATATAAACTTTTTATCCTTCACATTCACAAACAACTAATCAGGTCTCAATTCCAGTTAGTTATGTGAAGTATCTATAACCATTTAATCCCGTTCATTCAATTGTCCATTAATGATTTGCCTTTTTGAAAATAGTCAAAAAATAATAAATTCAAAATTCCAAACTTGAAAAGTGCAAAAAAAAAAAAAAATTACCCGCAACGATCACATAGGTCAGCGAACTCGCCGGTGCGACGACGCCAACCTTTCCTTGTCCTTTCAACAAATTCTTTGCAGTTGGAGTTGAAGCAAACATTCCCTGAAGGCGCGACGGACGATGACATATCGGAGTTCACCAAACTCAACCAAA
Source organism: Solanum dulcamara (assembly GCF_947179165.1). Taxonomy (NCBI): domain Eukaryota; kingdom Viridiplantae; phylum Streptophyta; class Magnoliopsida; order Solanales; family Solanaceae; genus Solanum; species Solanum dulcamara. The sequence goes on from NC_077247.1 coordinate 48,721,829, forward strand.
AAAAAAAAAAGTTTTTTTGGTTCAACAGAGAAAATTCCCGTTAGAGATAGCACAAGAAGGGAAAGTGAAAGTTGAAACCCTAGATAGATAAGGAGAATTCTAGAGAGATAAAATGAAGTGACGAGGTGATAGATAGCTAGTAGCCATTAGAGAGAGCGAAAGAGGGTTTAATTTGCAGAGACTGAAGATTTTAGTGAGAGAGAGAAACAATGTCGTGTGTATTGTCTTATATATACACACAAATCACTCTCTGTGTGGGTATTTGGCGATCGTGTTTTTACACTTTGTAGTTTGTACTTATTGGAGGAAAATTCCACGTTATCTGAAAGAGGTGTGAATTTACTATACTATACTATCCTATTATAAGTTTGAAAATTTGTATTTTTGGACAAAACAAAATTTTAAAGTTTGATTTAAAATATTTGATCAAATAAATGTTTAATGATAAATTTATAAAATCTCATTTAAAATCTACGACAAAACGGAACATAAGTGGAGGGGCATTTTGGGAAATTTAAGTTGGGGCTAGCCTAATATGTACTAATATATTTTTCAATATTATTAACTACTCCTAATTCTTTTACTAACTGTCAAAATCATGTTACTTAGGCAACTATGTCTTATTTCTACTTTTTTTTTTCAAAATTTAAAATTGAATGTTGAACAATTTGTAAAATTTATGTATGTAGTTGTGTCATGTGTGAATATGAAAGAATCCATTTTTATATGTGGGAGGAATTGAATGTTATCTTAATTTAACCTGATAACTTAAAATAAGTATAGAGTTATTTTATGATATAGTTATGGAGCTGTGGCTTTTTTATAGGTTAATTATTAAAATAAATTAAAGCAACTCTAAGGAAACTAAAAAGTCGTTATATACGATATAACAAATACTTAATTACCTAATAAAGCCTAATTTCTTCAATGATCTTCTAAAAATGAAATTTGTGTGTGTTTTACTATTCAATAATATGCCAAAATAGTATATGAACCATATATAACATATTGCAATTTTTATTTTCTTATTTATTTATTTATTTTGGATATATTCTTAGTATTGCATCTTTCCAAACAAGTATTTAGTAAAACATTATTTTTCTAAAATAGATCATATTCCTATAACTTATCAATTGGTATGTTTTTTCAAATTTGATTTGGAATAAAGTTTAAACTTCTTTAACATTTTATTTATATGTTTACCCCTCCAGTATAACATATAAATAAATATATATTAGGTTTTCTTTTTAATGTTAGTGCTGCTGCTACCATGGCTTGTTCCAATATAGTTGTTTCTTCTCCCTCGTTTTATTAATGATTATCAGCTTTATTTATGATTATTATATATATATATATATATATATATATATATATATATCATTGAAAATTATATTTATGTTGAATAAAATTATGAAAATGTAATAAAAGAATTATAATCCATGATAACATCTCTAATTTAATTGTTTTTTTTTTGTTATTATTCACTTATCGTAGTAAATTAATATAACAGTATGTATATTATTTGAAGAAATAGGCAGTAATGAAGTAATGTAATTACATATATCGTAGAAAAAGTATATAATGACTAACCTAGAAAATGAAAATATGTGTAAAATTTATTGCAATGTCACTCACAATCCACATACTTCAAATTTTATTATCTTTTTGCTCTTTTTTATGCATCGATACGTGTATTAATTATGCGAATATGAAATAATTTATTTTATATGCATGTGTGGGGAATTGAATGTTATCTTAATTAGTTTAAGTTATTAGGAATTTAAGATAGGTACAAACTCATTTTATGTATGATCATGTAGTCGCTGCTTTATTTAAAGGTTAATCATAAAAAAAAGTTGTATTAATTCTAAGAATATTACAAACTCATTCGGTATAAGAAAATAATTAATTTCCCCCTAAGATAACCAAGATTATTATAATATAATTAATACTTAATTACCTAATAAAGCCTAATAACTTTGATGATCTTTTAAAATAATTTTTAGTTTGTGCTTTATTACTCAATAATGTATCAAAATAATTGCTCGAGTCAGATAATAAAAAATAAATTTTAAGAGATTATCGATGCATTAAAAGGGGCAACAACAATCACAATTCTATTATTCTTACACTCATTATTTGAGAAAACAATAACAATAAATTTACAAGATTTAGTATAAAATTACGAGATTTAGGGTATAATATGCATGGAAAAAGATATTTTATGGTGAAACAACAGAAGTATTTACACGAATTAAAATAATAGATTTGGATAAAAATATATTGTAAAATGCGTAATTGATTCGAACAATATTATTTTAGAAAAATACAGATAAATAGAAACAATTATTAGAATAGGGCTTCAAATTACATGCTCGAACGATTTAGTTGTGAATTTGAAGGGGAAAAAAGGCTCAAATTCAATATTTCATGATATTTTAGTAAGTTTATATATATACATTTATATTACACGTCAAAAATTATGAATTTAGATGAATCCATAGCAAAAGTCTTTCATGCCCTAGTCATTATAAGTAATGTTTTATACGGTCACTCTTAAGGGGAGAGTGGTAGAGTGGCTGAAAGAAATGGAGTAACAAATTTAGAGGGCTTTTTTAAAGCTAAACTAATAAGTATATTTTGGTTTATCTAAGTGTTTAACAAATACTCAAAGTGATTATAAACTAAAGAATTAAGGGTCTGTTTGGAAAGTCACCTGGTAATTGAAATTGGTGTGATTAATAGGGTAGTAATTACTAGTCTAGTAATTACAATGACATGTTTGTTTGTCACAGTATAATTACAATTGTTCTGTTTGGTTGCACAAGTGTAATTACAAGGTTACATTAAAGTTTAAAAATAAAAGTTATTTTTTCTAAATTTAAAATTTATATTAGACAAATAAGGATCTTTATAAATGATATTAAATTAAATATTAATTAATAAACATATGTTCTTAACTAATATTATAAAAAATAATTTATTTATATTTTTTTAATTAGTATATTTTAAATAATTCAATCAAATAAACTAAAAATATAAGATTTTTATGAACATCACGAAATGTATGTTTGACAAAAATATTAATATTATAAATATAATATCATAAAATTATTAAAACATTTGACAAAAAAATAATCTATCAAGTTTAACTAAAAATAAATATTTTGCAATGTGAAATATCAAGTCAATAGTACTAAAACAAATGAAATTGAAAATATGGCATAAATCCTAAATTCAAAACAAAAAATTTAACATAATGCTCTTATATCAAATTTTAACACAACGTACATAAATATGATTTTAAAAATTATAATACTAACAAAATTATTTTTAAAAAGAAATAGAATAATAAACAAATAAACAATATGAAAAATTGCATGGAATGAAAAAGTAAAGGTTGAGAATGAGAATGAAATGGAATATAAATTTAAAAATTAAAAATATATATTTAGAAAATATTAGAATAATAAAAATATTTCTTTAAAAATAGTAGAAATTAAAAAAAAAAAATTAAAAAATATAAATATAAATAAAAGAAGAATTTTAAAAAGATTCATGTAGTTACATGATGTAATTACACCAATTTCTTACCCTTTCTTGGGAATTGAAGAGTGTAACTACTCCCCTTCAATTACACCAATTCCTTTATTACCAAGTAATTACTTGGTCTACCAAACATGACAAAGAGTGTAATTACATCAAATTCCAATTACATTGTGGTTTTCCTCTAAGTGTCAAAAGACATCTAAATCATTCTTTTTTTTTAGTTTCATGCCTAAACATTAATAAGCATATGAAATTTATATTTTTCTCTTCCTCCTACTGAAAGAGAAACCAAGTTATCTTTCGACATTATCCGTTCTCGTCAGTGACGAAACAAAAATTTTTATTAAAGAGGTTTAAAATATGAAGAAGTAAGCATACAAAGAAGCCAAAAAGATTCAACATTATCTATACATACATAAAAATAAGTGAAAGGGGTCAAAAATGCCCTTAAACTATTTGAAAAAAGCAAAAATGTCTTTCATTTATGGTTTGATTCAAAAATACCCTTGCCGTCAATATTTTGATCCAGAAATGTCATTATTGTTATTTCTGGATCAAAATATTGACGGCAAGGGTATTTTTGAACCAAACCATAAATGAAAGACATTTTTGCTTTTTTCAAATAGTTTAAGGGCATTTTTGACCCTAGGCTCCGCCCGGTTCTCACGTGAGCTTCAAGAATCTCGTTCTTTTCTCTATCCCATCCACCTTTTTTCTAAAACCTGTAAAGTTAAAACCTTTTGTCTTCTTTTTCCCCCTCCTTTTTGTCCCTAGTCTTTGCAATTTTTGTTTCTACATGTTTATTTAACCTCTGTTTATTTTAGGTAGATTTCCGTTTCTTGTTTTAAACTAGGGTGCCCGCTACGTACTATGGAGTATATTTTATGGCAGAAGACACAAACTTAGTGAGAATAAAAAATTTAAACGTGTTCAACCATGTGTGTATGTATATATAGATAAGTTCGTGCTACTTGGACATTCTTTTGTCCCTAAAATTGATAAGAAAATGTACCTTGATTCTAATTCAATAATCAAAAAAGTAAGCTCAAAATGTAAGAATGGCTCAAGAGCACGTGACAATTTTTATCACTAACAAGAATAGTTCCCCCATGTCTAAGACGATCTTCATGCACAAAATTATAATTAGTTGGTAAAAGGATTTGTTCGATGATATACGAACGTTGTTTTAACCAAAATCAAAATTCCTATGTTTTCCCAAACATAGAGGTTCGCTTTGCATGCTTCAAAAGAAATATATAGTTATAAGTAATTGAACTTTATTTACTATAATGTATACTTGACCAACATGGGTGATTCAAGGTAAAGCTAGTAAAGCATCTACTTTAGGCCCCCAAATTTTGAGGCCCCAAAAATTTTTAATAGTGAATTTTATGATTTTAATTTCACTTGTAACAATATGAATATTATAAAAAAATAAATTTAAAAAAGAACTATCTACTTTTTACTAGGAATGTTTTAGAACTTTGAATTAAACAAATCAAATCTTCATATTAATAAATAAAAATTTTACATTAACATCCAACGTGATGTATTGCAAACAAATGTCTAACCTCTTATTAACTAGCACTAATCCTTACTTTTATAAATAATAATATTATTATGTGAAGTTAAATGATTAATATCTTTTAAGAATATACATTAAAAAAAGTAGTATGTAAAAACAAACAAAAAAGACAATTCTAATTAATAATATTTTTGTGTATGTGTGTATATATTTAGGCCTCGTATTATAATTTTACTTTAGGCCATTAATTTTATTGACACACCCTTATTGACCAGTTACTTTAAAGTTTTAATTGAGGATTTGTTGATGTTAATTATAGTACTTATGTTACCTTGGTATTTCATGAAAGAATAATTGCTACACGAGAATGGAATTAGAAAATTGTAGGAAGAAATAATGTCAGTGGCCCCATTGTCGTGAAATAAAGAGTACTTGTTCGTTGCTACTTAATCATAATTCGTGATCATTCTTTAGTTAAAGTGCAAGAAGTGTCATATTTATAGATGGTCCATATGCAAGCATAACAAGGAACATGTTTGGAATTTTAATGTGTTTTTTCTACCATTTGTTTTCTTTCCACTAACTTATAATTTTAAGGATAGTTCTTTTCTTTTTCTTCCTATAAAGTGATTGTAGAACTACAAACATCTATTCATGACTGTAACGTTACATTATACCATAATGAATAATTTTATCCCTAATATAAATTGTAACCATAATGAATAATTTTATCCCTAATATAAATTTATAATTAGTAATCCAATTTGAATTGTGACCGTGTGATTTATCTCCTAAATTACATGAATAAAAATCTTGATGGGCAGAATATTGTTGTGTAAAAGAGGGAAGGAACCAGTAAGGTGTGAATTCAATTCTTACTGTCCCGTTTTCCTCTTCTTGTTCCCTAATTCCCCAATGTAACAGGAAAAAAAATTAGTGCAGTAACAAAAAAAATTGTCTATCAAATTCACTGCCCGGAGCATCAAAATGTCATTCCAACCAAAACAAGACATTCATGACCAGAGATGTGTTGCAACTAGATTAATCAAAGGTAAGAACCAATATGTCCCAAACCGGAAAACCTTATATTTGCACCAAACTCCACGGTTCTTGTAGAGGGAGAGGGGAGATAGAATGGAAGAACGACAACTACTACATTGCCTCAACCCCAAGCTAGTTGGAGATGAAGGGCAAAGTAAGAGGAAATGTTGTCCAGCTGAGACCACCAAAAGCCTTCAGAACAAAGTTCAGAAGCAATGCAACCATGAAAAATACTGGTATATATTCTTATCCTTCGTTTTACTGACATCATTCTATACAGAATCCACCAGTCAGAATTAGTTTCTCTTTCCTTAAATACATTGAATCACATAAAAGTTAACTGATAGGAGAAAATACAGTAGCCAACCCTTGATCTACTTTGATATGGAGCTTGTCGTAGGCCATCAATGTTTTCTGATCACACTTGTAAGTTCCTCTACCTCTGGCAAGGACCTCACCATCTACATCAATAATCCCTTCCTTGTTTGGGTCATCTGCTCGTGGACCAGGCTCTAAAGCGAAAGCTTTTACCTGTGGTTGTTTTAGATCAATGAGAAGCCTTAGTTAAATCCTAATTAATTCATGCAACTAGTCTCTAATTTCAAAAGGTGACTTATTTTCTGATTTTAGCACATCGAATGTGAATATACATGGGGTTAAGGTTAAGGAATTGGGGTATTATATTGCTGATTGTTCAGGCAAAGGGGTGCCAATGGGTAATTTAGCTACTACAGAACCAAAACCTATTTGGTCGAGCAACTACACTAGAGTCTGATTGTACAACTAGACAAGCAGGGAGACAAACAAACATTGAATTTAGAAACTTTCAAAACAATGAACAGGAAACTTAGGTCTTATTATAATAAGCAACAGAACAGGAAACTTAGGTCTTATATAATAAGCAACAGCAAAATGCATTTCAAGAGTCGTTTCAAAATAATTTTTTTTAAAAAAATGAGACAAGAACTTGCATAATGGAGCTGACCTAGAAAGCTAAGACAATAAATCTACCTTCAAGTACAAGACATGTGGTGATCTAACATGACCTCCTTTGTTTAACTCGCCCATCAGCGTTGCCAAGGATAGCTTTGGGCAATCCTTCATCACAACCAAGTCCAAGTAACCATCTGAAAACTGCATATGAGACAGAGAAGACAAAACAAGAATTCAAAATATGCCAAACCCAGGACAATTGCAGTTGAAGTATCCACAACTTAAAGCTTCCAAAGAGAGAACAAAGGAAAAGTAATAGCTTAGTACATGGATCTGCAAGTGTTGGCCTTTTACGGTAAGGGATTAGACTTCAAGTTAAAAAAAAAAAAAAATAGTAAGGGATTAGACGTGTTCCTTCAGCAATGACACTATAATGAAATTACTTATTGCAGAAGATCCTACATATAAATGCGCTTATGTTCAGGAGAGAGTAAAAGAAGAAAACTGCTTATATCAAGTTACTACCTGCAAGAGTCCTAGTCTAAGCAGAGGATCTTCACCTCTAGAACATAAAATCATTTAATCAGAAAAGTCTACCCCATATTGTGGCTCATGTCATAGGAAATAAGGAGCCTACTTTTAGCATACAGAAAGAAACTTGCCTTCGGCAATCAAGTCATAACATTTGTCCTTGTAAATATATTCATAACGTAGCAAGCTAATTGATTGATAAACTCTTTTGCTTACTTATCCTAAAAAAGAAACTAATAGAGTGAAGATGCCCCAAGAATTCAGAGGGAGCAGGAAACCTTTAGCATGCATCATATGCACTTTCCAAAGCTTCAGCATCAGTTTATACATTTTTAAGGCTCCAAAATTAGTGACTTTTATGCACAGGTAGTTCACCAAGATCCAGAAAGGATAGTTACAGTTTTTCTACTTCCCTCGTGATAAATTCATGATTCTTTATCCATATTCTAGAGTAAAATGTCTGTGCCAGATTTTGCACATGATTTCCTTACTTATTTCTCTAGAAAATGTAAATCTGCTAGGCTAGACTCCAAGTTTGTATGCTTTTATAAAAGTAAAGACAGCATATGGAAGATTTGAAAAGTATGATCAGCTTGAAAACCAGATACCTAAAAAGTAAAAACTGTAATTTTCTGAGAAGAGAAATATGTCTTTTTGGCTATAGCTTACCCAGGTAAAGAAATAAGGAAATCAAAACATAAGATCCTAAGAAGAAAATTCATACAACAAATCGTTTCCACAGCTATTAAAGATCAACTCTCTTTCTTTAGTGAGAAAAAGCATCCTAAGCATTTTCTACTCTTATTTACCTTCCATTTTCTGTTTATAAATTCAAGATCTAGACAAAGTAAAGTAGACCTTCACAATTATTGTTCAATCTATTCCTGACCAAGGATATTATTACTTCCTCCCTGAAAAAAAATAGAAATGAAAAGCTATGTTGTGTTGTTCAGTGATTATTTTTCGTAAGTATCACAAATCTAATCAAGCAGAAAATAGTAAAAGTAACTTATGGATCAGAAGTTCAGAAAGAGGAAACCATTGGAAAAGATTTGGCATGGAAGAAGCAGACATACAGGGTCAAAAATCAGCCATTTTAAAGGTAACTCCTGACTTTAAGTACTTAGAAATAAGCCCTAAACGTTGTATATGTTCACAACAAAAAGAAAGATCTGCTCCAAATTCAAACTACAGATTATAGAAGTTGTTCTATCTGGTATACTTTTAAAGTAGCACCAAGAGAAGTTAGATCAAATTTATTGAGGCAACCTTCACATTATGTCCAAAGAAACTCAAACTAACCTCGGCATTAGGTGCTGCCAGAACATCTTCACCTCCCCAAGGTACATTGTGAAGCCAGATTGAGACAAAAGGCCCCTCAATCTTGCGGTTGAAACCCTTCATGTCAAAAGTGGGACCACAATAGCCATCTTGCACAACCCAATTCGAGTTAAGCTCATCGATTTCACCTCCAAGTTCATTTGGTTCTCCAAAATTCTCAAACCCTGGTGCAGCCACAAATTTAATACAGCCATGATACCTTCTAAGACAAAATATCCGCTGTATTGCCTGGATCAACAACATGAGACTAGCAATTAAAAAGCAAACCATGATGCTTTAATAGCTATAAATTAGCTTCATTCTATATCTTAGAACCATGAATCATGCAATCAACTGAAGAGGCATTCAACTTTATCTTTTCTTTCTTTCTTTTTATCTCCTGGGAAAAGATAGGATGGAAGGGGGGTGGAACTAGTGTCCATGAAGAACGGTTCAGGCACACAAAATACTGACCAGAATATCTGGTCAGTGAATCTTGAATATTGTAATGAGACCAAACCTTCCAAAGAACAAGAAGGAGCAAGGTGCAAAAAGAGAGGAGAGAGAGAGAGAGACCAAGGAATGAAGTTCTACAGCAAGCAGAAAATTTGTAAATAAATCCAGTGAGAAAATCTGGAGGTAAAACATTTTTTTTTAATAGAACATATTCGCATATTAATAACAAACTACACAAAGGGTGTAACTTCTGATACTGAAATTCAAGAAAAATGCATATTAGATGAAATAGATTTAGAACATACATAAAAATCCATTCGAGCACTACCCATCCACCTATACTTCTCAGACTCTATATCTATATCAGCTATAAGACCTGAAAAACAACGAGTCCTGTCAGATAGTTTAGTATCATATACCAATTTGTAAACACCTAAGCGCATAGCATTGCATTATATGAAAAATCACCAGAGTCAATGCGAGATATACATACCCCAGGCAAGCATCAGCACACTGAAATATTTTTTCTGTCCCTGTGAAACTGTAGCAACATCTAGTGATCTCTTGCGCCCTGCCATAGATCAAACATGCATAGATATAACAATCTTCTTTGGTTCAACAAAAAATAGTAATGCAATTGAAACTTCAGTTCAGGAATACACATATTTGTTTAAAAGGATATTTACCTCTAATTATAGCAAGAGTTGCATTAAATGCAGTACAAGATTCACCAACAGAATCTAGAAGAGACTTTGCCATCCCATTTGAAGTTCCTGCATTAGCATACACAAAAATGCAATTATAAAACAGTAGAAGAAAGTAAATAACAGCTTCCATGTGCAAAAATGTTTGTAAGGAGCTACAAACCAAACTATGTACATTATACTGTTTAACTTTAATCAACAACCGATGAGCTGAAGCAGTAAGTTCCATAAACCAACATGTTTGAGCATCAAGTGGTTCTCATGTTTTTACCCGTTAAAAGCCAAATTTATTTCAAAAGAATTGTAAATGAATCTATCAAGATTAGATATATTTTTAGCAGAAGTGATCAACATTTGTCACTGAAGAAAGTTCTGGTGAAGGGAATTCATACGGATGTCCATATCTCTCTCTTGAAAGTAAGTGCAATTTTCAGCTCTCCAACATAGTAAGATGTGGAGCTTCAAGCTGTGCCCGTGAAGATAACTTTCGGTAGCAAGGCAGAACAACTTAAACAATGTAGTCGCAGTAGTGATGCCATTGACAATGAGATGTGAGCATTTTCAATAAACAAAGTATGGCAATAGGCTTAAGTTACTGAGTGATTCTTATGAAGATTACAAAGTAATAGGTGGAGATGGGATACACGAAGAGGATAACTGAATAAACATATCTGAATGGGACAAGGATGAAATGGAAATTGGATTGAGAAAAACTAAAGGACAGGAAGAAGATCTGAAGGCTGAATAGCTGTGAAAGAGAGATGAATGGATTCTAGAAGCAAGTTAGAGTTTCTGGCTTAAGATTCTGGGGATAATATGGTTTGATTCTTTCCTATTATTTTCACAAAATCCACAGAACCCCACTTGACATAAACATATGCTTTTTCCCAGTTTGCAAACAGACCTACCTTCCTTCATTTCCATCTTGAGAGCACAAATTATTCGCTATCAGGAAGGCATCTACAATTTATCTTCCTTCGGCAGAAACATTTCAGGATATGGACACCATAACAAATTTAACCTTCTTAAGTCTAAAAGAAGTCCAGGGCTGTGTTTTACGGACAATGTGGAGAGGAAGAAATTGTAGATGTTTTGAGAGTAAAGTTGTGTCAATTCATATGCTGAAATACAAATGCTTATGTAATTTATCCTCACTGTGTAATTTAGAAGATATATATGGTGAGGGGGAATTGCTAGAGTTTATTAGCGAATTGTGACGATATTTCTCCGGCATTGTCTTAATTCTGGATGTTTTTAGTTTTAAGAAAGTGTTTACCTTATCCCAGACCCTACATTTCACTGGGTTGTTGTTGTTTACCTTATCCCAGAAAAGTCTAAATAAAGCACATTTATGAAAATCTTATGGATGTCTCCTACTACCTATGATCTGCCTCTCTACCTGCACAAGGTAGGGTAAGGTCTACGTACACATTACCCTCCCCAAACCCCATTTTTGGGACTACACTGAGTATGTTGTTGTTGTTGTTTTCCTACTAGATTCGTATATCTAAAATTCTTGATATTCAATGCTCCATCTTCCGTTGGTAGCAGAGCAATATGGGACTATCCAATTCTGGAGCTTTATACCCCTACCTGTTACCTTTGTCAAAAAAAAAAACAAGAAGAAGTTTTTCATTGCCTCTCATACCTACTCCTCTGAAAGCTACCTATCTAACCACGCCCTCATCCACCTCCCCAAATGTTGCTAAGGCTCGCTCCCTCTAATTTAGCTTCCACTCTGGATCTTCTTTGTTTAAATGTTTCTAAATCCCTCTTCAAAGAAGAGTAGAGGGGAGAACCAATTATCCACTGAATATTGAATTGTGCGCCACTGGCCCTCGGGGATTTCTTGGTTTTTAAAAAATCCCCCTATAGCCTCTCTCACCTCCTCTTCCCCTCAAACTCTACTCATCAACATTTATAGCAATATAGCATTCAAAAAGTTCCTCCGCATCTTAGCATAAGTCGTCCCGTGGAGAGATTATGTGTTACAATGACCTCCTATAATTGTCTGGATGTTATGCAATACTATAACGTAATGCACTTTTTGGTGCCTTTCTTTTTTGATTCCCTAACTTGATTATAGAAACAACTTTTTTTGTCTCGCTTACCAGTTAGCTTTTTGTTTTTAACTTAGCACACATTTGGTGCGATTAATATATGTATGCAAATTTTGTATACAAATTGAATATAGCACACTTTTATTTTACTATGCATCCCTTTGAATGACATCATTAAAGTTCCTTCAAATTTATACTTACTGCACTATCTCTCTACATGTAACTTCCAAGGCACTGGCAGCTAGAACTATGGTCCTAGAAACCATAAATTATTATGGTCCTAGAACTAATGTAAAGGGCAGCCCGGTGCACTTAAGCTCCCGCTATGCGCAGGGTCTGGGGAAGGGCCCGACCACAAGGGTCTATTGTGTCCTAGAACTAATGTAAAACAAAAAAACAATCTTTATCCTAGAACTAACGTAAAACAGCAAAAAAAAATCTTTAGGCATGCCATAGACTTTATTATTCCTTTGAACCCAGTTTGATCCCCAGTCATGGAGGAAAGCGGTATTGTTTAGAATATTAGGGACAAGAAGCTTCTTACCTGATCCAGCTGACCTATCAAATACAGTTTTGTTGAAGCAACAAGCTAGGTATTAATCAGTTTAAGCTGAAAACTGCTCCAATGTTAGCATCTATTTGCAGATATTACTGTTCTATTGACAGTTGAAGCATTTTCCTAGCTGGAATAACTTTTTCGGTGATGTAAATACTAAATGTCCTATGCTTTCTTGAAGTGCAATCCATTTTTTTCTGTTAATTTTTTTGTTACGGCTCCGTTCACTTCCCCAAGTAGGCTTCTCTTACTCAGAGTCAATCGATTGGTCTTCCAAAAATGCATCTCATAGACATACCCTAGCAGAAGAAGATCAAAAAGGACAAGATAGAGTTTGTCTTTGCTGACGTGTGTTGGTGCACGGTCATAGAAATGTGTATCAGCACCTCGTGTCCTTGACCACCTTTCAGAAATTAGACTGAAGTGTTGATCTGGTAGTTTAGCATACTATAGGTATAACAATGTGAAAAAAGCTTAATGTTACAAAACCAAAATAATGTATATCAAGCTCCCAATAAAAGCTAAGCAAAATACACAAACCCACTAAGTGTTTACTAAAGGCAAGCACCAGCAAAGAGAAGAAAATATACCTGCGGGTATTACTCCTAGAGGCATCTTTATTGCAGAACTCCAATCCTCCCTTTCAAGCAGTCCATTCAGTACCTACTAAAAATTGTAAAACATGAAAGTAAGAGGATCACTGGGTGGTTATCATTCATTTACTCTTTTTGATCAGGAAAACGTTATTATAAATGTCCAAGAGAAATCGACCTCTTTGGTTACCATCCATTTACGGCAATAAATAATAAGCCAAAAATCTTAAAGATAGAGCCCTCAGGGCACAGTCCTTCTAGAACGCGGGATTAGTGAAGAACAGAGATGTTAGCACCCTTGTTGTGGCTAATTAGTGAAGAACAGAGATGTTAGCACCCTTGTTGTGGCTACCATCAATATCAGTAGAGCAACTTTGAAGTTGTTCCAGGACTCACCTCTCAGACATGTCAAGTTTTCAACTACATCGGTGCAATATACTTTTTCTCTCTTTTTTTCTTTTGTGGGTGGGGGGAATAAACCTCTGGTCTTCTCTTTTTGTATGCAGTTCAGACGTTGAAGCACCAGAACAAGATAGCTACATATAAGCCCTCTAAAGCTTAGGAATAAATACTGACAATTTATCTTTTGATTGCTTTTTCATTTGACCATGATATTTATGAATTTATTTCTTCACATTCAGCAACTCCTTTCAGCAGTTTCATGTTCAAAGTGAAGTTGGGTAAAAATCAGGAAGAACCGCTGGTAAAGGAGTAAGTTTTATATAGCAGTTATCCCACTGTAGGTTCATCTTTGATATCTTCAAATCAGAATAATATATAGACTGAAATATCTTGAGTTTTACATCAGGAAAGCACAACTTTTTTTTTTTTGAAATTGTACATCAGGAAAACATACCGTTCCATTCAACAAACAAGTTAGGTATTCCATAATCAAATGTAAGACAAAAGTAGTCGTACTGCATAATTGTTCGAGTTTGGACTGTAGGAAAGGTAAACAACAATTGATCAGACATAAGAGAACAAAAACAAAAATAGACATCCAACCTACCTCAACCAAAATTCCATCACCACTGACACAAAGAACTCCATCATATCCCAAAAGATCCAATGAATGAGCAACTTCCTTTGCATGTAACCGATATTTAGTTTCTGAGAGTGAAAGATCAAAAGGCAAGATCAACGACACAAAAAGAATCATTGAACAACCACCTGCTACACATGGATAAGAATATATACTATTGCAAACCTTGCAATGTGTAGTGAATATTTGCATCTTCGAGCAGGGGCATTACATTGTCAAGAAATACTTTGGTTGCAGATCGGTTTCCTCCATATGGATTCAGAAGTACAAAAAGTCTCTTAGGACGACCTAAAATTCCATGATGTGAAGTATCCCATGTGGTTAAAAGCACAACATCATTTTAAGCAAGAAGCGAAGCAAAGCATACCAGAAATCAAAAGTGCTTCTTACTTTCAAGTCAAAGCAACTTATCTAAAGAAAACTTAGGTTTGTGAATAAGAAGCAAGAAGCAAGCACTCATTTGCTTTAACTTTTCTTCTCTGTTACACAACATATGCTAGTAGGACATGTCATATCCATGTTCTATCACACATCAGATCAAGACTTAAGACAAAATGAAAATAAAATTCTTTAATTTGGAAGGGGAGCCTTGGAGCAACTGGTAAAGTTGCTACCATGTGACCAGGAAGGTCACGGGTTCAAGCCTTGGAAACAGCCTCTGGCAGAAATGCAAGGTAAGGCCGCGTATAATAAACCCTTGTGGTCGGGTCCTTCCCCGGACCCTGCGCATAGCGGGAGCTTAAGTGCACCGGGCTGCCCCTTTTTTTTAAATTTGTAAATGATTAACTTATAGAATTTCTGATCCTAAATTATTGTACTTACATATTACCAGAAAAATCGTACTTTTTTCCTCACATAAAGCCACTGGTATCTTTTTATCAGTGGTGTACTTTTCTCTCAAGATAAATGTATCACAGAACGAGAAACAATGTGGAGGTTATTGCAACAGAAATGACGACAACAAGATCCTAAGAAGAACAAACCAAAAAAAAAATCTTGCTTTTTAAAACAGCCTGATATTATTAGGAAGTCTAACAAAATATCACCTCAAACAAAATCACACCACCTAATAGACACACAGAGTGGTGTGATCTATAAAAAGAAAAAGAAAAATTATTTAAACAAAGAACAAATATAACAAGAACAAGAAGCAAGTATCTGGTCATACATTCCAACATAAATAAAGTATATGTTTTTCATTCCATTTTTGTCTGTCCCCAAAAACACAGGGAGAGCCCAAGGCTATAAATTGACCACATCAACACTTTGTAGTACCATTGTGGGACTCTGATACATACAGCACTTTGTAGAACCAATGTGGGACTTGCAATGGACCATAACATTTTAATTCACTTGGACAGAATTCCACTAAAACTTAATGTTACGCTGAATCAATTTTCACGCATTATAAAAGAATTGGAGTAAATAAAACACGAATTAATATCATCACGGTTCCTATAGTTTTTATTAAAAGGAACCATATTCAAAAGTTAAAAATCATTGTGTAGTAGTACAGCATTCCTCAAGAACACACTCAAATATTAGTCCGCCAATATGATTATTCATGTCCATAATTACCGAGTGAATCGAGGACTGATTGGAGTCGTTGATTCCAACGCCGAAGAGAATCCTCAGATAATGGCTCAAAAGTGAAAGTCTTCCTCATCGGAGCTCCTCCGTTACCGGCGCAGCAAATTCCGGGTCCACTCTCAATGACGGCATTGATTTTGATCTGAGAACCTTCAACAGTGAAGCCGAGGACATCTTTCTCAATCGACAAACACCGTTCAGGCAATCGGAGTATCCCTCCGGTAGTCAGAGTTATCGGAACTTCAATGCCATTAATCTGAACCCGGCCCGATAGAAGAGGAGCTCCGGCGTCCGTCGGTTCCATTGTTAATATCTCAGCTTCCGTCCACTTCGGCGCCAGGGATTTATTAAGGTGAAAAACCCGGTTCAGTAGCGTAGGGGATGTTTGGCTCCGGTTTGTAAATAGAGTTAGTTGAGTGTAAGGAATGCCGTAATCTTTGTACGTGAACGGCAAATATTGGAGTAATTGCTGCAACTTCACCTCACAAATTGAGACTACTCTTCCTCTGATTTTGGTGCTTCTTTTTTGGCACTATTTTAGTTGCTTCTTAATTGTAACGCATCTTATTTGTATTTCCTGTTGAATAATCAATCAACTAGCCTAACAATATTATTAGTGGTTGTGCTTAATCAAAGTTCTTGAGAATGAGTTTTAGATATATAAAAATTTATCTTGCTATTTTAAAAATACCGCACCCAAACGAGTTATACGAAATTTGAATTTAGTCGGAACTCCAATACAAACTCCAATACAAACTTCGTACACCGAAAAAATTAAAAAAAACTAACCTCAATCTTGGACTAGTTAGTGTTGGTTAAATAAATCTTTTGTATCCATTTCTCTTGAAATTTTTTTCATTTCAATACTAAATATCGCATCTTTACAAACAAATTAAATGTTTTCTGGAACTAAGAATTTTAGAGATATCAAATTATTCTTAACCTGACTTACAAGTCTGAGTTCAAAAAGTGACCTGCTGGACTGTGATGGGTCAATTAATTAATATAAAGTAGTACTTTTTTGGCTAAATTAATGGAAGAAATAAGAAGAAACATTGATGGCATTGGTTATGTTTTTTTAGCAAAATATGACGAAACCCATCGGTGACCTGCTAAAGTTGGCACTAACTTTCACTTAGACACTTAAATTAGGAGATGTTCATTTTAGACACATCAAGTAAGGGTCGAATGTGTAATCTTGACATTTTGACAATCACTAAAATATAGTAGGTGTGTAATACACTCGTCTGACGTGTCAAAACTCAAAAACAGCGAATTAAATAAAGACATGTGGCATATATATATATATATATCAAATAATGACCAATAATTTGATAACACGTGACATTTTTTTATCCAAAAAAAAAATTAACAACTATTAACCCACCCACCCCTCCATCATCTTCTCCAACCCCACCCACCCCAACCCCTCCCCCACCCCACCATCATCTTCTCCAACCCCATCCACCCCTCCTCCACCCCACCAGATCTTCTTCTCCTCCAACACCCACCCAACACTATCCATATCATCTAAAGAGGAAAATATAGAGCTATAATGACAAACAAAAATATAAATTAAATTGGATCAAAAAATCCGACGAATCTTCATTTTTTCTGGCAAGATTAATACAAATCTAAAATTATTCACTAATTAACCCCCACTCCCACACCCTATCAGTGATCTTCCAACACCACCCACTCCGCCGTCGTCTTCTCCAAAATCGATATGCTTAGTTGTTCGAGTTTTTTTTTCAGAAGATGGTTAAGTTGCCAGAAAATCTTGACAGAAATCCGGACATAAAAAATAAACTTAAGAATTTAAAAGTAATAAGAACTAGTGAGCACAGTCGTTTCCCGTTTGATGCAAAACTGATGGATACATGTAACAATATTAAAAAATGACGAAGAAGAAGAACAAGAACAAACAAAAAAAAACAGCTTCTACCCGCCTCAGATAGGTGAAAAACATGCGAGGTGCTAGTTGTGTAAAAAGTGTCAAGATGACACATTCGACCCTTATTTTAAGTGTCTAAAATAAACATCTCCTGATTTAAGTATCTAAGTGAAAGTTAGTGCAAACTTTAGGGGCCACCGATGGATTTCGCCGCAAAATATGCATCAAGGGTGTTAGACAAATTAAACGGGACGACAGGGACGGACAGATCTGGGTAAAGCCCACCCCGCCCCACCCCACAAATTATTATTTTTTATTTTCTATCCGTTCCCCACCCGGTTGCTATCCCTAACAAGAATATTTATGGCAAGCTTAATGATGAAGTAAAAGTGTCTTTCTGAAAAAACTGATAAATTAGAGGAGATCAAATGTTCAACAAGTACTCATATATAGGTAAGGGACAAAGGAAACCTAACATTAGCTTAGGTTTGAATGGTTTAGTATTTGTTGAAAGAACGTAGTTGATTTTGCTTTTTTAAGACTGAAGTGGATGAAAAGGATTATTGAGAAGTAATGTGAGTCTTGTAATATTTTGAGTATTTTATGTACTAATACATATTTTATTAGTATAATTTTTTGATATAAATCTAAATTTAATCAAATTTATAGATGGAACACATAATGAAAAATGATTGCGCGTGGGGAGAGTGAGATTGGTAACTTCTGCCAGGCTGCCTAGTTTACTGGAGTAGTATAACTGACCAATTTATGCATATATATAATATATATTCCATGTCACATTTTTTTAATTTATTTGACACCAATTGGAATAATATATAGAGTATGAGGAGAAAAGGAATCTTTAAGACAGAAAATAGAATGCAATAAATAAAAAGCAAAATCACGTGGGTGGGATCCTATAATTATGACTAATTGTCGCTTAGTCATTAAACCGACGACCACGATCAACTTTTACCGCCGTCCATTCCTTAATTAATTGTACCCGCCAACACATAATACATTACCACTGCTAACCATGTGCATACTTTCTCCTTTGTCTTACTCATTTGCCCTTTTTTCTTTTCCCATGCAAAAATTAGCAAAAAATAAATAAAATGTTACTAATCTAAAATTACTGCTTTAAACGACTTTTGTTAATGTAATTTTAATAAAAATATGTTTTTACTTTTTAACCGTCTAAAATTTGGAGTAAAAGAATAAATACATTTAAAATATCACCAAATGTCGGCACTTCCTAACCTACCTCTCAAGTACTGGCTTTTAATTTAATACTATTATTATCATTATAATACAACTATACTGCACACTAACTCTAATTAATTGACTACTAGGTCAACTACATTTTGTTTGAGGTAGAAGATTGAATATAATAATATCATTGATTGTCCATTATTATTTCTAGTCTCATCAATTTTTGATGGTGGACCAATGGACTACTCCTTATGCATAAATTGGTCTAATTATTATAAACATAGTACTTTGAAAGTGAATTGTGAAATTAAAATTTATGAATTTTTGTGATTCCTAATCTGCTACTAAAATCACATGAAACCGGCTTCAAAGTCTTAAAGTATGTAGGGAGAACAATTTCTTAAATTGTCAATAAAGTTTATTTACACAATCAAATTTTAAAATGTTCATATTTGACACTTTTGAGATTTATATTTTGAAAAAGTTTTAATTTGTGTATTTAAAATCGCTCAAAACATAGATAAGTTAAATCATATAAAATATATCTCCATTAAATATATACATCAATATCAAATGAAACATGATTGAAGACTGAGGTTGCATAATATATTGAGCTCAATATCATATAATTGAAGAACATGACATATTTTAAGTGATTAACTGAACTATATAATAATGCTTAAGAATATTCATAAAATCTTTTTTAAAATTTAGAGTCAGAATTATCTAATAAAAATACTTTATCATATGTTTATTATGTGCTCAATCAAAATATGTTATAATTCTAGTGTCTAATAAAATTTACTAATTTGTTAAGATTATTCATATATAGTCATGCAATGGTCACTTGAAGAAACACACCACGAGTTATTGGATAATGTGTCTAATGAGGAAATGCCCAAGCATTTAATGTTAAATTCTTTATTTTCTTCTAGATCAATACTCATAATGTTATTGAAATAAATTGAACAAACATTCAATAAATAGTCTAGTGGTCTTTTATTCACGTTGAATATAATTTATTTATTTTTGTTTTTTTCAGTGGGAACATAAATAAATAGCCAGATTAACAAATGTTTTTTTTTAAAATGCGTCTAGATTTACAAAAACTCTCATAATCTCATAATTGAGAACATTTTTGGCTTTAATAAATCGTCGCCCAATCTTATGATTTTTCCGCTTAAACAATTTTTTTGTTATTTTATATCTAATATATTTTTTTATAATTCGAAAACATTTATTTATAAACAATTTTTTTGATAACTCTCTCTATTCCATTTCAACTAAGTAAACATATTTTTAATTTGTAGTATATTGTAAATAGGTTTATGATCATTTCAATAATTTCAACAAAGTGCGTGTAGGCAATTTCTTTTATCAGACAATAAGACATATCATTTGCTTATTGTCAATTGTAGTACTTTCAACTTTTATACAAATACGTAAAAATTCACTTATAAAGAAGTAGTCATATAACGAAGTCAAACTTAACCACACTCACATTATGTAAAACGAAACATGACTATTGGCCTGATCTGACTCCCCACCTAAATTATTTATCTTAGCTCATGTTTTCTAATCAACTGCATTGTAAGGATAATTTAAATTGAAAAGTCCAAAAATAAAGCGCGTGAAATAAAGAAGCACACGTGGATATATATATAGTAATACTCCATAGGTAGATCCAGTGTACAAAGCCAAAAAGGAAAAAAGAGGCAGCCATCAAAATAGAAACATTCATAGGAAACTCCCTTGAACTTTCCCAGAAACCTCTCTTCATCTTCTTTCAATTTTTTCCCGCTTTCTACTTTTTCGCTCCTTTTTCTCTCTTTCTTTTGCCGTTGGAATCTTCTTATCCACTGGAAAAAAAAAGAAGAAGAAGTTCTGAGTCTAAGTATACAAACAGTTGAAAAATTAAATTAAAAAAAGGAAAAAACTTTAGATCAGATCTGATACATAGATTATACTTGAAGAAGAGGAGTGTTTGTTAGTCAAAGAAAATGCAGACAAGGTACATGGAGAAACGCGCTTTGGATCCAAGTAGTAATGAGGAAGGTCAACCTGATAGGAAACGACCTGCTCTTGCAAGGTAATTTACAAAAAAAAAAAAAATAATAAAATTCTGAAGTTGTTTGTTTCTTGTTTATGTATTGTAGCAAATTTTAGTACTGAACAGTGCAGTTGGGTCATAGGGGTAATTGGTTATCATGTAAAGTTTTGCTGGGAATTTGAATTGGTTTGAAGAAATTGTAGAGTCTTTAGTGAGGATATTGCAAGAATTGTTGTGAAGAGGGGGAGAATGATGGTTCTGTTTTGTGGGGTAGTGGTGAATTAAAATTTTTAGTTAGAAAAATGTGATCTTGATGAATTATGTGTGAGGAATGAGGTATTATTATCAAGATCCTTGGAGAGAAGAGAGTGGGAGCTTTCGTTTTCTGGTTGTTTGCTGTTGACTGAAAGTGAGTGAAGTTTTTTGATTGAATCTGGCTGGAGAACTAGCTTGTTCTTTGTTTTGGTTATGAGAGAAAATTGAGTCTCGTGCTTTGTCATAACTACAAGCAATCTTCTATTTGATCAGCTATGGCACAAAATGAGAAGAGGTTCATAGTGCTTAATTCATGATTCCTTTTTAAGAATTTGTGTCATTTGAGGATATGAATTGAAGGAATTTAATCATGTTTCAAATAGCTTGCGATGAATATCACATGACTGCCGCTGTCACAGCCCCACAGGACAGGAAGTGGTCCACTATATCAACTTTCAAATGGGGTCTTCACTGTTAGTTCATAGTTGCCAATAAGATTATCCACATTTCATATTCTCAATCATCCTTCAGAGGGAATGTTGTCTCTGTATCTTGCAGCTGCTGACATACTTGAGCTTCCCAAGGAAAGTCATCACCAGGTGTTTGTAATCCTGCAAACACTTGTAGCTTCCTCTGACTCTGACTGTCTGAGTGGTAGATGCCTCTCTAACTGTAGCCTGTTTGTTATGGTCCACTCAACCATATTCTTTTTCTCAAGTGACAAGGAAAAGCTTTTCATTTAGAGGTCTTTATTTCTGTTGATTGTTTGTTGTGGTGTCATCTGACGTGAAGTCATGTGACCTGAATGTCATATATTTACTCAGAGAAGCTGAAATTCAGTGCCTGTTATAGCTTACTCATCTTTCTGTGCACTATTCATGTTAACTGTAGCACCGTTATTGAAAAGTAAATGGTTACTGCAGTGTCATTGTTGAAGCACTAAAGGTGGACAGTCTGCAGAAACTCTGCTCATCACTGGAGCCAATTCTTCGAAGAGTTGTAAGATTATTAGGCCCCCCTTTAGAACTCTCATCCTATTTATTGGGCATTACTTATGTGAAGTTTCATTTAACCAACCAACCACTTCATGGTAACTTGTGAAAGTTCGGTTTTCAATTATATAACTACTGTGGCATGATATATATTTCCAGCAGAATCAGCATGACAGATATTTACTTCTGAAGGAATACAATAAAATAATCATAACTGCAAGCTTTGTGACTATACAGGCCAAGTAAAGCCACTGCCAGATATTTGAAATGGATGTGCTGCTTTGAATTGATGTGTCATTGTTTAGTGTAAAACCATTTATTTCATATGCTGAAATATGTTCTAAAACTATTTGTGCTTTGATCATTGTAGAAATTTCACTGAGAAACCCCTCCTCCCTCCCTCCCTGTCACCAGCTAGAGCTGTTTCCATATCCTGCTTATGTGCATAGTTTCTGGAGAAAAATATCTTCAAATTTTCGTTTCAAATGCTTATTGAGTGCAGAAACTTACTTCTGTCTTTATTTTTGATGTGAACAACATATTTTAAGCATGTCTGCGCTCCAGTTGATCTTTTAGCAGTTCTTCTCCTGGACTCAAATGTATTTGAGTTGGTAGTAAAAGACTTTTGCATGTTATCTTGGTTTTAATTCAACCTTGTGCCTTTTAGCTGTAAGAGCTAAGATATTAATGTCTTATGTACATGTGCTTGAAACATTTGGATTTGATGGGCTTGTCACCAGCCCATGGGTCTCTACATTGTTTTGATAAAGTGCAGGGCGCAGAATGGTGCTAATATTTTATGTGTTTGGGATGACCAGACTATGCAAACACGTCCATTCTTGTTCTACTTGCACAAGGTTTCTTCTATAGTGGCTTTTGTTTACTTATTTATGAATGTTCATTTTTGTTTACCAGGTTAGTGAAGAAGTGGAGCGTGCTTTGGCTAAACTTGGACCTGCTAAACTTAATGCAAGGTGTGGCTTCACATATCATCACTCAATCTTCCAGAGCACAAATCTGATTTTCCATAGTTTGTTAGGATTTTTTTATGTATGGAAAATATCCCGTCACTCATCATAGTCATTTGGTATATCCAATTGTGAACTGAATTAGAATGGGATATGAATTGTAGATGTTGGAAACACTTGAGGGGAGGTTTCGCTAGTCTTGTACAATTATATATTAAGATTTAGGTAAGGCCAATTTTTGTTATAGAAGTCAGTCCCTAGGATTAATAGGAGTATGGGAGGGTTTGACCACTTTCCCATGTAAGAAATAGAATTTCACTAGTGATAGGTGCATTCTGTATAATTCTGGTATCCAATAAATCCAAGTTGTTCATCTTCTATTTATGTTTGTGAAGCAATGATTGTTGCAGCCAGAGTCAAGGATAGATTGGTGAAAGTAGTTACAGATGCAGTAAGTCAATTTAAGAAAGAATTAAATCTTAATAATGTTCTCAGAGTTTGAAGTGGTTTAAAAAAGAGCTTTGTTAACATAAATGACAGACTAGTAAAGCCTTTTACATGGACATGGTTCTATGTGTCTATCAGATTGTAATTGACTATTTATTTCATTTAATACGCTTATTGTTATATAAGTTCCATGGTATTGAACCTTCTCACAGGGATTATCTTTCTGCTTCAGTGGTTTATATGGATCATTCTGATTTCTAATTCATTTCAGTGCTAGAGAAGATTGATTTTCCTAATACTACGTGTGAATGTGTAAAGACTTTTTGCAAGTCTCCATTCCATTGGATACCGACCAAAAAATTGACCTAATATCCCAAACACTAGCATGACTAGGAAGTGCAGTGTGAGGATGTGCCCCCTATTCCATTTTGCATCAAAGATCAATTTATGCGCTTGCTTGCTTGAGCCACTCATGTACTCCTATAATTGAATGTCCACTCTGTTCCGGGATTGAATTTTATGATAACCATTCAGGGTTTCACCAAAAAGAATTGAAGGGCCTGATGGGAGAAATTTGCAGCTTCAGTTTCGGTCCAAACTGTCACTACCTCTCTTCACAGGAGGAAAAGTAGAAGGAGAGCAGGGTTCCGCAATACATATTGTCTTGATTGATGGAAATACGAACCATGTTGTAACATTAGGTCCCGAGTCCTCAGTTAAACTAGATGTTGTTGTGCTTGAGGGAGATTTTAACAACGAGGATGATGATGGCTGGACTCAAGAAGAATTTGAGTCTCATATAGTGAAGGAGCGTGAAGGCAAGAGGCCTCTTCTTACTGGAGAATTGCAAGTGATATTGAAGGAAGGTGTTGGCACCCTTGGCGAGTTGACATTTACTGACAACTCCAGCTGGATCAGAAGCAGAAAGTTCAGGCTAGGCTTAAAGGTAGCATCAGGTTTCTGTGAGGGAATCCGCATTCGTGAGGCAAAAACAGATGCCTTCACTGTCAAGGATCATAGAGGAGAATGTAAGCCCATATAACGTGTCTTTTGTATGGAAATTACAATTATGTTTGTTGAGGTTTGTAGTAACTCAAATCCTGTTTCCTTGCAGTGTACAAGAAACATTATCCACCTGCATTAGATGATGAAGTTTGGAGATTGGAAAAGATAGGGAAAGATGGATCCTTCCACAAGAGGCTAAATAAAGCTGGTATACATAAAGTGGAAGACTTTCTGCGACTTGTTGTGAGAGACTCGCAGAGGCTCCGAAATGTATAAATTTCAAACTTGACATGTTGGAGATTAGAACTATAATTGTTTGTTGTATATTAATGATTCTGTATTTGTTTCTCATCTTGTTATCTCAGATCCTGGGAAGTGGAATGTCAAATAAGATGTGGGATGCTCTTGTGGACCATGCAAAAACATGTGTTCTAAGTGGGAAGCTTTATGTCTACTATCCTGATGATATGAGAAATGTCGGTGTTGTTTTTAATAATATCTACGAGTTATGTGGTTTAATCTCTGGTGGACAGTATCATTCAATGGATTCTCTTTCAGACAATCAGAAGGTTTGTTATCTGTAATTTTTTTTCTCTCTTCTGTATAATTTGGTTTCATGGATTCATCTAGACATGCTTAATAAAGGGAAAAAAGGAAGAAGGAAGGCATGCACTCTAATTGGGGCTTTGTGGTTTCACTTGGTTACCCAACCTTCTTTTACAAGGGAGTACCAAGAGCTTCTTTTCCTACCAATCTGTGGCCGTTTTGTGAAGTCACTTCTCTTCAAGAAGCAAAACCTATTCGTTTTCATGTTTGTCTCCTCTCAGATCACATTTAGAAGAGATTTTATTAACAAAAGTCCCTCAGAACACACACTCCTGCTTGCTACAGTTCGAAAAGGCTCTTTCTTACTATATTTGCTGTTGTAATTTAGAGATGAATCTGCCAAGTTCTTATGGGATGTTCTCCAGAAATTAGTTGCTGAAGCAACATGATACCTTGATTTAACTTCTCTGTTCTTTTTCTAGAAGGATACGAACTGCTGAGTATGCAAAAATTGATTACAATGAAATTTCCAAAGGCAATTTTGTGCCCTTCAAGTTGCTTTCTATAAAAAAGAATATTTAACAGTCCTTTTGACCAGGTCCAAATAATATTTACAAGTAATTTTATTTGATACTGCTATGAATTGCTACACTAGTTATATGCAGTTTGCACTTTCTCCTTTGTCCCTGTGACATTTTGATACTTCACATAATAGTGGTCAATGGAGTTACATGTGTTGCTATCATTTGCATAAATCAACCTCTTTTGGATGCTAGTTCTTTTTTCCAAGTATATGATAAAGTTCTTAAGCAAACATCAAACAATATTTGCAGATATATGTGGATACTTTAGTTAAGAAGGCGTATGACAACTGGATGCATGTTGTTGAGTATGATGGAAAATCTCTTCTAAGCCTGGGCCAGAATAAAGCCGCAGTTTCGTCTCAAAATGATCTTACAAATGGCTCTCAGAACCATTCAATTTCTTTTGATCAACAAACTAATCTACCAAGTCTTCCAGCTTCAATTTCATCAGAGCAGTCTGCTATGAATTCAGGACTGAACATGGGAGGTATAAATATGCCTTGGTGCCTAAGATATGTTCCTGTTAAAGTGTGAATTCTTCCCTCTCTGCTTTTACTGCTGTTTGGGATTCTCTGTGCCGTTCCTGGGTGATTGAAACAATAATTCTTCACGGCCTAAGATACATTCTTCATGAACTGTGTTGGATTTTGCCCACTCTTCTCTTTTTGCTGTTTTGGCTTCTTGGTGTAATTTCTTGTTGATTGGAACAATAATTCCTCACTAAAATAGTGTCTTAAGTCTTAACAATGAAGAAAAGTTTCCAAAGTGAAAAAAGCATAAGCATGCACAGTGGATGTCAGCATCATGCATTGGATATACTATGACTTGTTCCTTTTTCCCTTGAATTTGATACCAGCAAGATTGTTTTTTTTTCCGAATCTTTTCAATTTTTCTGTAAATAAAATAATGTATATCTCGGCAAATTGTTTCGCATAGAAGTAGGCCTGTCAACCTGCGTTGTTTACTGCTTTGCATGGCGGGGAGGATACCTAGTTTAAGGCTTTACCCTGCAATTACCTGTTTAGCGAGCTAGTTGACCAGATATACAATGACCTCATTTGACTGTGGATTGCTACAAGCTCTTCCTATTTGTAACTTCACAACATGAATATTTTTCTGTTACCAGGGTATAATGATAGCCTTAGTAGCAGATACACTATGCAGCCTCAGAACATGAATCTAAATGGCAACATGCAGTTAAATGGTGCTTCATTTCCTCCTCAGAACCATTTGTTAGGCACTTCACAACAAGCTCAGCCACATGGTAGTCATAGCATGCTGGCCCTTCGCCCACCACAGCCATCAATGTCTAGCTATTTTGCTGCTAGCACGCCTAATCCTTATAAGGGAGCTGAGGACTTCTTAACAGAGGAAGAGATACGTATGAGAAGTCATGAGATGCTCGAAAATGAAGACATGCAACATCTGCTCCGTATTTTCAGCATGGGACAGGGTCATGCTTCTTCTAGTGTTGCAGAAGAGAATTACCAGTATGGATCAGCATACATGCCCAACATGTCTTCTACCTTTGGTTTTGATGAGGAACGTACACGTTCTTCTTCTTCAGGCAAGGCTGTTGTAGGGTGGCTCAAACTCAAAGCTGCCTTGAGATGGGGTATTTTCATCAGGAAGAAAGCTGCCGAAAGAAGGGCACAAATTGTTGAACTGGATGACTCCTAGATTTGATTTTCCCCATAGCAACCACTTGGATATTATGTTTAAGGGCTTCCATTAAGAAGCATATACTGCTCTTGGAATTTGGTATGACAATCCATATGCATCTGGTGCTGGTTTGGGCTCAATCTGAACCTGGAAGCCTCTTATAGTGTACAGTTATGCCTGTCCATGGAGATTGCTCTCTCCATTAACAGAATAACATAAGCTTATGATCGTATTTCTCAGCATATTATATGCAGTTCAAAGACTCGAGCAGTTTTCATGGCTCTAGCTGAAGAGAAATTCCCATGGTTTAGACCTGATTTCTACTACTAGGGATGGATGGAAGTGACTTCATTTGCCTTGTGCTAACTCAAGATTATAGCATGTTTTTATGTTTATGTTGACTGATGCTGTAATTTCTAGTGTTTTGTTGTAATGAGTTTATCAAAGAAAACATAATATTTGTCTCATAGAAACATTTGTTGTGAACATATCATCAAAATGTGATGTGGAGGACCTTCAAAATTTGTTGTATTGAATGAATAATCGTGTTTCGTTTTAACTTTAAATATTTGAGGATATGTTAAATCGTACAATTTCCTATCCAATTAGCTTGTTACAGAGTTGCAGTACAAAATGCTTATGATTAGTTGAGAAACATGTAGTGGCATATTGACTTTCTTTGTGGTGGAAGGGTATGATAAAAAGTAGATTATATTGACAAACAAAAATATGAGACCAGTGAAACTTGTGAAGGTTTAAATTTTCTCAGACAAAAAGCAAAGGAATTATTGTTTCATCAATCCATTGAACATGCCTTTCCCTTCTTTCAACTATCAATCCGGAGATACTTAAAACTGGATTTATCATTATTCCTAAGACTAGTGAAAACTGGTGAAAGTTTTTAATGAGACCCTTGATTAAATCCTATAGAAAAAAAATCACTAGTCTGAAAATAAAGATTCTAAATTAAAATAAAATCAGAGAAGCTTCATGGTCTGAAACCTTCATTCAGACATGGTAATTTGGTAAAAGTCACCGTCAAAGTGGTTTAGGAAAATGATAAAAGGATTGTAATACAAAGGAATAATGGAGTTATCGCTGAAGCGTCAGTTGATTACTGGGTGATTAAATGGATTAAGGAGGGATTTAAATTCAAATGAAATATATTTGTCATTTTTTAAAATCAAGTAGAATTGTTAATCCTTCAGCTTTTACATCATCCAACTAATAAATATTAACTAGAAGTGTACAGAGAGTCTACAATTTAGTTTTTTTTTTTTTTTAAAAAAACAAACTGCCTTATCTGACCAAAATGAATAGATGGTACAAAAGACCCAGTAAGCAGCAAGGAACTGTCACTCTCTGTCAGAAACTTCATCTTCATCTTCGTCCAAGATGTAAACCAAAGCACGCTTTCTTGCAGCAAAAACACAAGCTACACCTCTTGATGCTGATAAGAAAATCATATTGGAAATGTCAAATCACTTGCCAGGATATCCAAACTAAACGAATAAGTGTGTAGCAATTGTCATCCTTATTACATGAGAATTGTTAACGATAATATCATGTGTATCTGGATTAAATTCCAACTGTCATTACAGAAATCTAGTTTTAAGTGCATTCACAATTCACAGGGGCTCTATACTTCTATTTATTAGTGTTATTACATAGTACTTGGAAAATAATGTCCTAAACTTAGCAGTCGAGGGGGTCATATATAAAGATTCTCTAAATACCACTAGCTTAGCTTGAAACTGAACTTCCAATTGACTAAGAAATAGGTGCTTCGGAATTTAAAATGAGTAGGACCAGTGGTGTTCAGCTGTATTCATTTTTGGTATGAAGCGATTAAAACATTTTAAGCCCAGAATTTTCTTACTTAGTTCTCATGAATGTGTTAGCCCTCTATTCCTATAGATACTAACAACAGTTGGAACCCAAAATAGTACAAGTATAACCACTCACCACTGACTGCCAAGGGAGAAACCACAGAATGAGGAATGCTTCGAACCTTTTCACTCTCCAGTTGCAGGTATATAGCAGAATCCTAGATTATCATGCAGAATAAAAGTCAATTAGTTTCTGATGTTCAGAATAACAGACCATGTAGCATGTATATATACACCTTTACCTATTTCAAATTCAGTGATGCAATGGTGTAAACTGAGCAAAAACAATTCATCCAACATCACAAACTAGAATGCATGCCATTGGATACATAATTTTTCTTATTTTCCAAGAGAGATTATGCAAATTATTTACTGGTAGAATAATGACGTCATATACCTGAAGTTCATGAAGCTTCCAAGAATTGGGTGTGGTAGATCTTGAAGGAGATACAAATGGGAGGTCACCAGCTTGTAGAATCATCATGTAAGCATTTCCAGAGCTCTCAGAAGTGGTTGCATTTTCATTTAATAGTAAAACAATTTGACCCTCCTGCTTTGAATGATGAAATGTTAATGGCAATTGAAGGGTTAGAAAACTTGTAGGTTATAGAAAATTAATACCAGGTGAGCATTTTCCACTTACTTTATAAAGTGAGAGATCAATACAGTGATATCCATCAGGAATACATAAGAAGGCTGCTTCTATGGGATCATGTATGCTGTCCACTTTGCTCAAATCATGTGTAAGGCCCCTGACAATAGCTATGCAGTTTGTGACTGGAAAAGAATCATCTGGTAATTTGAAGGATATGTAGCCAGTGAGCGTCTGTGGATGTATCTCTCTCTCTGAAGCATCATGCAAAATGTCCTGAACAAATGGAAAGGGATCATAACGTTTTATCTCAATTCTCATACACGATAGATTACCAACTCTCAACACCTCCAAGAATTATCAGGTATAACTAATGCAATTTTAAGTTTAAGCTACAGTGAAATTAAGCTTTCAGAATTTCTACCAAGAATCAGAAAACGGTCACCATAATTTTGTGAACATAGTTTTTTTAGCCTTTGTGGACCACACTACTGTTTGCAACAAATTTTAAAGTGATAGAAAATAAATTACAATCACAAATAAAATATGAAGAAACATAATTTTATTGATAAACATTGTGGGTACAAATCTGTTTATCCCTTGATTCTTCTCTCCTAAGATTTCTCTGTGATTCGAGGGCCGTCAGTGGCGTATTTTTCGAACTAGGATGATTTGGACTTGATCTCCACGAAAGGATTTGTGAATCTTCTTGAAGTATTTGATTATCAAGAAGAGTCTAGCATATTTTGATCTCTTTATGAATATCCTAAGAGCTTACAAGATATTCGAGATGCCTCTTCAAGAAAATATATTACCCTTTATATAGGCATGAACTAGGGTTAAGGGTAGAGTAGCCTCCAAGAATTCTAATTGAAATTGAACTCGTATTGTAGAGTACTCCCATAATTTTTTGATGTCTACAACTACATATGGTCATTTTGAAGCTCCGCCAAAATTTTCAAGATTCATTATTATACAACAGCACGAGAACAAATCATATGTTCATAACTATTCCCTTCAATTTGGGATTTTTTTCTTGAAAAATTGGGTTTTTAATACCAAAAAACCTAATTACATCAAATAGAGAAAAGGAAAAAAAAGAATCTTAGGAAGATCAAATTGAAGTGGCCTACTCGACAAGGTTATTCATAGATTATGATTGAGCAAGTACCTCATAGTAGGACACTGATGCAGGAATCTTGTAAGGCTTTAGTTTTGAAGAGGATGCAATAGGAAAAAGTGGCAGCAGATCCTCACAAAGCAGTTTTTCCGAAATAGTAGAAAATGGCATCTCAAAAGCATCTTTGAAACTGCAATTATCAGATTAACCAATTGAACCACAGATAAAGGAAACAACACAAGATTTGAGTGATTCATTTAGTCAATGAAAAAAGGAAATGCCTTCAAGAGGTTATGTCAAGCTTTCAAAGTTTAGTAATAAGATGTTGACTAACGTCATAATACAATTACAACCAATGATACTTTTTCACACATCGCAATGGAAACTAAGGTATTCAACAAAAATTGTATCTCCTTTCTTCAAGAGATGCAGTTTTACTTTAACATCCCCATGGCTTTGGATCTTACACTTCCTTATGCTGAGATGTGAGCTGCTTAATCTCCCGTGGTTCTAAGAATCTGAAATGATCTTGCAAAATCAGCTCAAGGTGTAACGTGTTCAGCATTTCTGCCTGAAACTATGGTTCCTGGAAAGAAGGGGGAGGGTGCACGAGACAAAACTATATGATTGCTTCCTCTAGTTGAACTACTATGATTCATTTCAGGTTGCTTGGTCCAGTAGGAAGGAAGTAAAATTAACACACTTCCTCATTACTATCTAGTTTTGGATAGATTGAGAAAGCTTACATGGACCAAAACGTGACCCCTCTACTTCATTTCATCTCCTCTATACTTCTTTACCAAACAAGTTAAATGACCATGCTATTCATTTTTTCTGAAAAAAGTTACATGGCCCATATTCTTTGCGTTACTTCCATCCCTCCACCTCTTCCTCTTTTCATCCAAGACCAAACATAGCATAAACGACAGCAGCTTTCACTGACAACTGACATTTCCTCTATCAGGAGAACTCAAATAAAAATAGGATAGCCAGTTCAAGGAGGACATTTTGTACATTCTTCAAGCCAATAATTTCAAAAGAAACAAAAAAAGTAGGTAAGATCATGATACCAACCCTGATTGTAGCAAAAATTGGAAAGAAAAAATGGATAAAACATTGTGTTCTAAATGCAAAATCCCTTACTTCCTCCCGATCAAAGATAAAGACAACAAAGTGGGACCAAGATCCAAATCAGTTAATTGGTCCAAAATCAAGATCCTTTCCAAGTTACCACCACCCATCCACAAAGACACAGAGTTAAAAAAGAAAATGTAAACATAGAAACAACCAATGTAAACAACAAAGCCAAAAGTAGTAAAGATTGCAAGCTCAATTTATTTTGATAACTCCATATGCTGAGCAGATTAACAATCATCAATAGTGAACACAATTTGCTCTAATCATAATCTGATCAAGACAAAGAAGATGAAGTAATTGCACAAATAACAGAGATACAAATCTTTACTGTTGATGGCCTAACAGAAAATACCATTTCTAGAGCCTCAATGAAATCTCCAATTTAAAAAAGATACTGAAGTAATAGGAAGTTGACTTTTTATTCTGCATTACATGGATATGAATTTTGTATCTTTCTTCTGGTATTGTTGCATTCAACCATTTACATTACTGAATCACCAATACGCAGTAATTAAGGTAGACAGAAATTGACCTCCCCAGATCAACAGTTGGCCATATGATGTCCAAACACACAGAAATAAAGCCCCATGCTGGGCAGTGGGCACTCCGCATTAATAAATAGTAATTAAGGTAGACAGAAACAACAGTTAGGCACATGATATCTAAACACAGAGATACCAGACAGCAAGCGACTACTAAGAATTCAGCAACAAATAAAACATGAATGGTCTGGGATGTATACACACAAGAGCATTCACTAATTCTTGGTCTGTTGGCACTATAGGAGTATCAAAACATTCAGCTAAACAATATGCACTGCATGCCCAGACAGTCAACATTTGATCAGGAAAAAGTAACAAATAATTTTTTATAAAAAAATATGGGCTAAGCCTCACGTGCAGTCGGGATCTTTAACAGTCATCACTACCACATGAAATATTCTAACAAAGATTAAGCACAAATCTAAGGGGAAAAAAAGAGAAGATGTACCAAGCCTCCATTTGTTGAAATTCTTGTGAAAGCGTCCTTTTCAAATATTCTAGATCTGAAAACCCTCCAAAATGTGCTAGTTGTTTAATTCTTTGCATTGTTTCCCTAATTCAGAAAGAACATAACTTTTAGAACTACGACATGTATACAAGAGAAGAATAGGCTCTGCACAATAAAAATGTGAAACACGAGTAGGTGAAACTAGTTTATTCTGATTCTGGAGTGAGTTCAAAAGAATATAATAGCCTCCTATTATTTTTAGAACCATAATAGCTTTCAAATCATCCACACACACAAAAAAAAGTTAACATTGCTAAGCAAGCAATGATCTGCAAACGAATCCCAAAAGTTTAAAACTTCAGCTACAAGAGTTTGGAGTATTGGAATAATTTGACATGAATAATAATTAACATTTCTAAGAGTGATAAAACAGGATCCTGGTTATTCCAACAAGCTCTACTGACTTCTTCATCATATTAAGTTAGCAGAAATTTTACAGTTGCATCAAACTTATCATGGAACTTTCAATTTCTCAACATAGTAGTAGAGAAACCAAATATGTATCATTTTGGATTGATTAGGTTGCAAAATAAAACAAAACAAAAAGAAAAAAGAAAACCTTTTCATACATAAAATATTTGGAAAGTTTTCTTTATATTTACTCCAGTTCAAGAATTTTCAGCAGTCAATGTTACTTCAGAAGGGTCTTGGTCCAATCTGTGGCATTTAGACCATGCTGAAACTTCTTCAGCCCCCTGACTTCTCTTTCCAGGCTCTCCTACTTCTCACAGAAAAACCATAACTGCCAGTCCTTTTGCAAGTGCCTTAATTCAACCCAATTTTTTACTCAATAATCATGCAAAGGAGACAACCACCTATATTTATAGTAATGAGTTTCAGCAACTCCCCCTTCGGAAAAATGAAAAATTTGCAGCGAGGCTTTAGTTTTTTTTCTCAGCCCCCATAGGCAAGGAAAAGAAAAATGGGAAGAGGTAATGAACATAGGAAAGTGTTTCTTCTGCTATTACTACCTTAAATAAAGGTCAAACCTTAAAATAAAACATAAACATAGTGGAGAATAAAACATAATAACTTGTCTTGTACACAAACTTATTTTGGCTGGAGTACAACTTACAGATCTACTTCAACACTGCTGTCTACCTCAGAAAGCTCCAGTAACTGCCTTACAGGATCTTGATCATACAGGAACTTCAAGAATATAATAACAAGTTCACTGTCAAAACAAAGAAGCACAGAGAAAGACCATTTAACATTAATACCAAGTGATACCATTAATAAGTTGATAATCAATTGATAAATGGTGGAAACAAGTAAGAAGGTATGAAAGTTAAACCTATTAAAAGGTAGCTGATCACTTGGTTCAGCCATTAGAATCTTCACAGATTTCAGAAGCCAGCTGAAGAAATTTGAAAACTGAAAACAAGACTAATTAGAACCACCATGATGATCAGAGGAGGGAAAAAATGACACAAATTCAGAAAAGCTAAAGCTTGAAGAAGAGAGCAAACATCAGTAGAGCATTCAGAAGTCCTCAATTTTGTTATTTATGTATAATAGTGTTCTAACTCCACCAGAAACTAATTAAGTTGATATCTGATGCTTCACAGAGAAAAAGTGGAAATTACCAAATACTATGAATAAAAACACTCACTCCCATATAAGACCAACAATGTTATGTGGGAGTAAATGTTGGGCCGTTACAATCCAACACACCCACAAGATGAGTGTCGCAGTCGAGGATGCTAAGATGGATATATGGTCATACAAGATTAAAAATGATCACATTCGCCAGAAAGTGCAAGTAGCACACATTAGGCTATTTGTTCATCGCCGCTTTGGATTGAGGGGCTTACTTCCTATCCCCAATGAGAGTAGTGACTAGTGCTATAGATCGTTGGTCAGCTGAAAGGTTGCCACGAGTAAGTAAGTTTGTAGTACCAAAGGTAGTTTCACAATCGGTGTCTTTTTAGGACCAAAGTATGGATGAGTCCTTGAGAGTGGACGTGAGGACAAAGGACTCAACAAAACATCCTTGATACTTTTGGTCTTATGTCCTCCACACATGCCTAAAATGTTTCTTCTTATAAATATATGGAGATCTTATATGTTATTATCGTGGTTTGAGTTGAAAAATTGAACACAATAGTCTCTCCATCTTCAAAGAGAAAAATAGGAAATTTACCAAATAACTTCTAAAAAAATGAAAAAAATACTCCCTCCATTTCAAGTCACATGGTATACAAGAGTTTAAGAAAGAAAAGAAGACTTCTGAAACACGTGACCTTAAATATGCCATAACATTTGTGTGGCTATAAGAGTTTTGAAACTTGTGGCCTTTTTCTTGATCAGGTAAACTTGTTTTTTATTTTATTTTGAGACTAGGTAAACTTGGTTTCAATAATCACAAGGCCAAAATCAACCGTATACAAGAAGTAAAGAACTTGCTAACATATATGGTTCTCTACCAAAGACACCCAATCCTCAACATGGAACTACATGGGTGCACCAAACATAAATAAGGGATCGAAGACTACTCCTCAACTGCCCAAAACTCATATCTACCCCTTCGAAAGTCCTCTTTTTTCTCTCTCCAAATGATCCACATCAATGGAATGGGAACAACATTCCATGCCCTGTTCTTTCTCCTACATCTTCCGGCCTTCCAGCAAAATAACAGGTCCTTCACAGATTTAGACATCTCCCAAGACATACCAAACCAGTTAAACATATCCCACCACAGTCTCATGACCAGGTTGCTATGTGGAAGAAGATGATCTGCATCTTCATCCGCCTCCTTGAATAAGTAACACCTAGTGATGCAAACAACCTTCCTGTTTCTAAGATTTTCCGCCATCAAGATCACCCCTCTAGCGGCTAACCATGTGAAAAAACACACCTTCGTTGGTATCGTAGAAACTCAAATCGCCTTTACAGGAAAAGCATCCTCCACCCTCACCAAAAGTTTCTCATAAAAGGACTTAACAGAGGATACACAATTGTTCCCCCGCTTCCATCTCAACATATCGAGTCTATCGACCAGCGCACAATGCTGATGGAGAAGTGTCAACATCCTTTGAAACTCATTCACCTCCCAATACTGGAAATCCGTTATGAACCTCAAATCCCAAAATATTTCTTCCCCGTGTGTCCCCTGAATCGGTTGGATTAGCGCCTCCCTTTGACATGATGCCCTAAACATGATCGGAAACTCGTCTTTTTAGTAAGATGTCTCTACACCATATATTTTCCCAAAAACTGACTCTTCTCCCATCCCCTACCCTGAAATAGATGTTCTCATAAAAATCTACCCATCCCTTTATGATATTCCTCCACACTCCACACCCAAATGCCAACGTGATATCATTAGTTTTCCAACCCCCTTCCATCACCCCATAACTTATAGTCTTTAACATGTCATAACATTTATATGGCTATAAAAGCTTGTCTGGAAAGTTCAGGTTAAACAACAACAACAACAACCTAGTGAAATCCCACAACGTGGGTCTGGGGAGGGTAAAGTGTATGCAGACCTTACTCCTACCAAGGTAGGACAGCTGTTTCCGAGAGACCCTCAGAAGTTCAGGTTAAAATGTTTCCAAATTAAAAAAAGTGTCATTCTTTTTGGAACAAACTAATTAGGAAATAATATCATTTTTTAGGGAATGGAGGGAGTATTATCCAGACAACAAATCTCCATGGTGATTACCCTTTCTTCTTCACGTTACCATTCACCGTCGATGTGCCACTGCCACCATTGCAACTCCCTTCCCAAAGCAATGTTGACTGTTGAGCACTCTCTTTCCAAGGCCCCTCCCAAATACGTAACCCACCATTAGCCCTCATCCACAGCCCCCTTCAACTTCTCTCCAACCCATGTCCCACAGCTTTGCCTCTACAAGCTTACAACATTGGAAAGTACACCTTGGAGTTGGTGCACAGAAGCATTTGGCAAGATGATAGCTAGTTTCAAAGCTTTCTAAAAATATATATTTTAGTTTTGTTACTTTTTGGGGTTATCACTACTATTTCCATACTATTAACCTTCGACGACATCGGAAAGTCAGTTCTAATTAAAATAAGAACATTTTGCAAGCACATACATAAGATTGACCCATTAAAAGAAAACTATGATTGAAAATAATAATGCTACTTAAGGATAACTTCTCCAAATGAAAAGAGCAGTTTACTCATGCCCATCCTTATGTTGTTTAAAACAATAGAAGTGCCTCTTATTGTGTCACTAACACAGAAAGAGCTATATAGCTACATAAAGAGGGCTGTTTTGGCAATCAAGATCTACTTTATAATATACAAAATCACTTATGAAGTAGGTCAAGAGAAACGCTAGCTCTGTCAATATATTATCGTGCAAATTTTAAGTAGAACGGGATCATTGGGATAGAAATCTAGAATAGGAAAATATAGAATGACTCTAGCATTTAAATATTTATACATTTTTTATATTTCTTTTCAAATAAATTAACAAACATTCCAAGCTAAAAAGAAAAAAATTTCTCCTAAATATCTTTAAAAGCAAACTCAGAAATATTGAGAAATATTACAATGCCCTAATTGCAGAATAAATCAGAGCTGATTTTTAGCACAAGAGATACAAGAGAAAATTGTACAACGAGTAGTACACAAATAAAAACTTACCTGCTGTACAACAGAAGCTAAAACCCTCATAAAACGTTCAACCTGTATGAGTAACATGCCAGCCCTTTCTGTAGCATGATCCATCAACTTCTCATCCAGGCCGATACCTTTATAGCGTGCACGCCATTTTGAAAGCCCTCTCAATTCTCCAATTCTGAATCCAATAATTTCTGCAGCAGGCTGGAAACAGAGGCTAAGTTCTCAAAGCATCAAAGAAATTGACAAAAGTAAATATTACTAAGAAAGGAGAATTACTTAAGAGATATTTCAATATTATCACCAACCACCATCAATGACTAAGTTGAGTAAATGGAGATAGATTTCCATTTACTTCACAGCAGTTATAGAAACTCCTCTACAAGTAGAATCAATGCTTTGAAAAAGAAAAAGAGCAAACGAGCCTCCTCATCTTACACAACTAGTTACCATTTTATACTATAGCCATGAAAATCAACTAATTATCTCAATCTTTTTTAGACATATCAAGAGACAAGCACAACATTTTTTTTTGATAAAAAGTGACAAGCACATCATATAACTACACCACGGTTAACCTTTAACTTAAAAAAACAGACAACCAGATTTCTTTTTTCAAAAAAAGTCAACTATAGTAAAAACAGTACTGCATTCAGATTTTGAGCTGTTTCTCGAGGAGAAAAAGGCAATCAAACATCTACTATGCCAATAAGAGTTAGTTAACCTCGTAAACTGGTTAAACTGTGATACTCTAAGTGACTCTGAGCCACTTTTAGAATGGGTATCAGCTGAAAATTATTCTATGAAATATTATAGAATCTGAGACAGACCACTTTTAGAATGGGTATCAACTGAAAATTATTCTATGAAATATTATAGAATCTGAGACAGACTTGTGTTACGATACATGCAAATTTGGTGCAGTTCTGGCACCATGAAAAAAATTGTCTTCGTTTTACAAATTCAAAACAGAGAAAAAGTCAAGGGCACCTGTAGATGATCAAGAACAATTAACTGAAGCTCTTTCCCTGCACCATTAACTGCCTTTGCGACCCGCTTGAGACCCTGGCAATAGTAGTTATATAAATGGAAAAAACTGGACCAGTAATTCCTCTGCTTATTTAAACGCTCTTGTGGAAGAGGTCATACCGCCTCACCAAGAGAATTTTCTAAAAACTGATGAAGAGGAGGACTGGCTCTGGCACCACCTAAAAGGCTTAGAAACTCATCTTGAGGAGTAGAGTCAAGTCCTAGGAGAAAATGGAAAACAAAAGTTTAACATCAACAGTGAAGAGAAAGAAACCATTAAGGTTGAGTTTTGGATTTTGAGCATTACCATGGTCAACAATCAATGTGGATACAGCATTGAACTTCTCGTGAAATGTGTGCATAGCATCAGACCATATTTTAGACATGACTGATAGTGATGTCCGGATAACTTCACTCAGATCATCAATGTTGGAAGCCTGTTGGGCAACCTGGTGAAGTTCAGTTTTCCTGGAGTTGGTTGGTTACAGCAATTAAGATACATGCCAAATAAAAACCAAATCAACAAAACACAATTAATGCAGTTTGTTTTAAGGATAAATCATATACCATGTCAGAATCCAAGTATGATTGTCAGAATCTTTGGTTAGCATGAATACATATATTGCAATTATGATTGTAAATGGTCAAATGCAAATCACAGCAATAAGGAGTTATGCAGGTGCTAAGTCTGAACCTGCCAGATAACTTTGCACATCTTCATGGCACACACTATAGTTCCACACCAAGTGCTTTGTCCAACCCCTCCAACATCCTCTGCTAAAGAAGGACATGATTCGGCTTCTTCATACTTATTTATGCAACTGACTCCACCAAAAGGACACTTGTCTTCTTAATGTACAAAGGAGTGGCTCAACAGAAAGTCCTCCACCAAAAGACCTGACCCACCTGAAGGCTAAGTCCTCTGATCCAACAAGGACCAGCACTTGGTGAGAAACAATAAGATATAAGGCACTCAATGCCAAATTGCAAGAAATCCAGGAAATTTTTGGAGCACTACTGTGATTTGGAGAAGTCCATTATTTAAAATGAAGGAATCAAACTAAATCCTAGGATACATTCTCCAGTCTTTGTATTACCATACTTATGTAAACTACTCTGCTGGGAGCCAGGAGTCCTAGAACAGAGGCATGTCCTTTCAGGCCCTACACCACCCTATCTGAACCTACTTAACACTTAACAGAGAGAGTGTAGGTAAGTTAGACCACTAAAAGAATTTAAATCCTATGCCATGTCAAAGTAGCCCATGAAATCCACAGCATCGCTTCCTCTTGACAGAGACCCATAAGCCTCGAGCATGTCTGAATATTGTAACTCCAGGTTGGAAAGGTTTTTTCTATGAGTTAAATGTAGCCAAGTCCCATGGAAAGTAACAATGATTTGATGACTATAAACATTATCCCAACAAGCGTTATCACACCCCAAATGGATGAGACGGGCATCCAATGCCTTCAATTTCCATCAAGCGAACCAACGACATACTATTCCCAACCAATACCCAGTAAATACAAATTACAATAACTATATATTACTCTTATACAAATTCTCTTGTTTCTTTTTCTCTCTAAGGACAGGGAATTCTAAATTAATTACTTATATTATTTCTTCGTCAATTAGAAATTCTTTAAGTATTTCTGTTATTAAATCATATCAATGATCAAAACAAAAGTACTTGGCTATCTTTGCCCTTATACATAAATACAAGTCTCATTCACAAATGCCATATGAGTACCCATCTAATATCAAAAAGACCCATCCAACTAACATCTATGGAGCCTCTATGAAAGACTGAAAGAGAAACAAATTCTAACTGCTGTAGCCAAGCCCATTCCTTCTGGAGAATGTCACTTTCCCTCCAATCAACCAACTTCTACATATATACCTCTCAGATACACCCTTAACTTCATGGGTCATAGCTATCAAGACTTCTTAGCTCAAGGCGCTCTCTCACTCTCTCTCTAAATTGTTTTTACTTTTCTGCTTAATCTCTCTTCTTTTTTTCTTTTTTTTCAGTCAGACTACTTTTTCTGCCTAATCTCACTGAACTGGCTGCCTATGATCCTTGTTCAAATTAATGACACCTAATCTCCATTCAGCAGTGACAAACTGAGCCAATGGTGGAAAATCTAAGCACCAAGGAACCTCAAAAACACAACTTGTCACAGATATGCTACATTCTACCCTGTCAAATTTCCTTTTTTGTTCTTTTTCTTTCAATTCTTAGAACAAATTTTTCCAGCATTTTTACATCCAATATTCAAGTTCCTTTTTTTCTTAATTTTCCCATAAAGCCAATGCAAGTAGAAGTCAAATTATCTCAACTATCTCTATGATGATTGTCTCAGAAACAACAATTGCTAGTTGCTGCAAATAGAGTATTTTCACATCTTAAAACAGGAGATGAAGATTCATAAAGTTTTGTTTACAATTACCTTTTGGAAAATATTGAAGTATTGAGGACTAAGCAGTGAAAGCCAAGTAACCCATGATGTCCTTCACCTTGATCAACCCCATCAGTGATCAGCCCCCCATTGCACAAAACTACTAAATGGCAAAGATCTTTAGACAAGGCCACCTTCAATGACATCATACATAGTGAGAATGATGAATAGGGTTTTGGCATGAATTTGGAACAATCTATGCAAAGAATTACCCTCACAACTAGTCACATCAAAAGTGCCAATTCCTAATTGCTAAAGGCATCATCATTTTTTGGAATGTGTTACACTGTCAGGTTTTGAGCAACCAAAGCTGGTTCTGCATAAGCATCTTTTATCACTGTCACTATTTTTCTTTTTAAATTACCATCACTACTTTTATCACTATTGTTTTGTGGTGTTTGAGACTGGTCTGTTACCTTCCCGGTATCAATTCCAGTAAAATTATTTGAATGGAAACTAAAATAAAATATTGATGTGAATAAGGAGGACATAGCAAAAAGTATCATTGAACAAGACATAACTGCTTCAACCTTTGGATTACTAAGATATCATAACAACAAAGTAAACATACCTTACAAATGGAAGCATTCAGAAGTCGGCTAGCAACATTGCTGCTTGAGAGTGAACTGGAGACAACAAGGTTGTGTATATTCTAGCGATTAAGTCCAAGTAATCCACATAGAAGAAATAAAATATCAGACATTAGTCAAAGAGACAAGTGAAATGAAAACAGATATCGCTCTGAAAAACCCACCAAAACATCTTTAATGATGACAAACAACTTACAACTGTCCCTATTGGAAATATGCCAAAGATATTGAAGCAGATACTTCCATCCTTGTCCCCGCTACATAAAATGTTATATCTTTGATGTGAAGAATTCGATAGCTCCTGGAAAGAATCCTCTCCATCATCCATGAAGCCACTATCCCCAGGTACAAGTCCAGGCATCTTAGGAACTCTAGGGGGAGGAGGAAAGAACCGTGAAGTTCGATCTTCATAACTGGAGGTATTACTGTTTTTGTCCTAAATTCCAAGAGATAGAGTTATAAGGTCAGGAAAAGTGAAACAAAGGTATCAACGTTTAAGATGGCACAGAAAGAGAATAACTAAAACATATCCGGAACCCCTCTGAACTAATAAGTACCATAGCATAAAGTTTCAGGTTCTATAAAAGGGCAGTAACTCTCTGCAAGTCATCTGAACATCAAATCTGCATAGCAGCTGCAGTATTTTTATTTTATTTTGGGCCATCGGCCATTGGCCATCATAGACGCCGTAAAATTTGCTATGACACCTTAACAGAGATAACAAAGATCAAAATATGCAGTTCCCCAACAGCAAAATACTGCACACTTCTGAGACAATTCGTTTGATCTTGGAACTAGAGATAAAACTTACAGAAATTCAATTCAGCAAGACAGCTTAACAACTCTTTAAGCTTCTTCGAGTTAATAAGAGATGAAAAGAAATCAATAATGGCTTCACCATGGAGCATAAACTGAATCTGCAGGTGGATGCTAAATGACTTTTCTATAGGTAAAAAGATGGATGTTAAATGGTTGCTGGGGTAGAAAGGGATTTTGTTAACACGAGAAAGAGAGGGCAGTTTGGCTTTAATTTTCAATATATTTTCAGAACTATTTTCCTTTACTATGTGATTGAAATACTGCAGCTTAGTTCACAAATGAAAGCCCAAATACAGTCAGACCTCAACTGGCCGACGTTTAATCCTTGCATGATAAATAACTTGCATCAAGCTTGAATAGACTTACACTACCATTAACCAAGGAAAAGTAGTCTGTCAAAAGTTTGAACAAAAAGTAAAACCTTTTTCCCATCCTCCTCCCAATGGAGACACACAACATCAGCCGAGTGGGATTTTATGTTTCGCAACAGCTTCCCATTCTGCATGGAAACAGACTAATGAGAAAACAGTATGTACAGAAAACACACAAGAGAATGAACCAACAATATTCTGATTGATAGGGACAAATCTCAACTTAAAGGTTCAAGCCAACAAAATGAAATTCTTTCACTCAACCTAATCCTAATGAAATCCACCAAGCTCTGATAAAAATGTTTCTTGGCAAATTACTCAGCGTCAACAAAGTGGATTTTTCTCTCTAATTTGCAGCTATATAAACAAAGTAGATCAAGGCTCTTCATCAAATATAATGCGCAAAATATAACTAGTATTGTATTCATTTTTTCAAATGCCAAACAAGTAATGCACATTGAAGTTACATAAATAAGATCCTCAAAGAAGTTTTATCGCATCCTTGCAAGATGGGAATATCTTATAAGATATGTTTAATGGACGCTTATAGTGGTATACCTTCAGTCCTTCACTGAAAGTTTTTATGGGAAAGAACAATCTACAAGCTCGAAAAGGAGAAAAAGTATCATCTGAGTTACAAATTACAAAGTAGGGTAGTACAACTTCTTTCAGGGAAGACAGCAGGAGTAGGTATCTAGAAAATAGTGACAAGGATGCAAACTCACTTCTACATCATGCAAGGAGATGGTACCATCTTCAAGCCCAACTGCAATTGCTTTCCCATCAGGACGCCAACATATGGAAGTTATGTTCTTTCCTAAAAGATAGGAATTCCATTAGTGAATAATTTAGATTAGGAGATTGATGTTGTAACTTAACATCTTTGACACTGAAAAAGGACCAAACATGCTGGATTGAACCTGAAATAGGATCGATTTTAAGATTATGATAGCAATTTTATTTTTATGGTCAGTTTGCAGAAACTTCAAATAATACTACATCAGCCAACCTACTACAACCCTAAGTAAAGGTGTCGGCAAATAAGTAGAGACTGAGGACCTCCATAAGTTTCAACTATTCAAAGCTGAAAATTTTAATTAACGAAAAAGAAAACAAGGATGAAAAAAGGGGGTACCGGGAGAAACAGTCCAAAGCCTTTGCCAATTGAAA
Source organism: Solanum dulcamara (assembly GCF_947179165.1). Taxonomy (NCBI): domain Eukaryota; kingdom Viridiplantae; phylum Streptophyta; class Magnoliopsida; order Solanales; family Solanaceae; genus Solanum; species Solanum dulcamara. The sequence goes on from NC_077247.1 coordinate 48,766,163, forward strand.
CGATGAAGTAGAAGCTTGGAGTCTTCAGTAACCATAGCAAGTAAATCTTTTTCTGGGTTCCATTCAGCAATTTTAATCTGCAAGAAGAAAATTGAAAATAATCACCATGTAAGCAGGTTTACAGTAAGCGTAGATGTAAAAAAAAAAAAAAAAAGGAAAAGAAATTTTATACCTGAGAAGCAATGGGTTTGTCGAACTGAAGCTGAAATGGAAGAACCCGTTCGTTTTCATCTGTGTCCATGCCTCCTGGCTAGTGCTAGAAGTGAGCGAGAAAGAGGGCGGGGTTTTGGATTTTTCTTTCTTCCTAATTTCAATTTCAATTGGGTCAAATAAATTTTAAAAAGGGTCTGTAAGAGTATTTTTTTTTTCAGCTTATTTATACCTTTTTGTCTTCCAAACGCTTCTGTAATTTAATCATTAGAGTAAAAGTAAAAATCTTTTTAAAGAAAAACCACCTGATATGGTAGGTGTTTTTCTAAGCTGGCACTAGTGATTTCTCCTTCATTTTCTTGCATACTAATAGCGAGAATGTCAATATATAAAGTCGGACAAAAATTCACACTAGTTACACCTAAAACCTCTTTTATTGAAGTGATTAAAAAAAATAAAAAATCATGATCACTCCGGGAAAGCCAAACAACTATCACAACTTCAATTCATACTGCTACTTAGTACATCTTATTTGTTATTTGTAGTTATAACGGCTTGCATCAAGTAAATGAGCTCATAAGCTCGAAGAACCTCCAAATAGAGTTAATTTTCTCAATGAAACAAGTGCTAAAATTTTGACACATTAGCTAATCAGGTAAAATTCTCAAGAAACAAGACCACAGCATAGAGGATAAGTACTGAGATGGATAAGAATTGACCGAGGTTCATGCCCTCACGCGGAGGCTGAATTTGGCAATCCAAGTTACAAAAGTAAAATTTCATATGGTAGTTCAAACAAAAGTTGTATCCACTCAAGTCTGTGAATTTGATTTCCGCGACAATATATAAACACATTGGCAAATGGTCAGCATAAAAAACAAAGCATGAAAAGAAAGGATCAAATAGTTTTAAATAAGACTGTTACAAGAAATCTATAGGTTCAAAATCTAAGATCCGAATCATACAAGAGAATGCAGATCAACCGACAAATAATTTACCAACGAATCTCCAACCAGTAACTGACCACAAAATGAAAACAAAACAAAGGATACTTTTTTATTTGACCCAAAAGAAAAAAGAAAAAGATATGACACACTCAATAAGACTCCAGAATTGGGAGGTAACAGGCCACAGGATCTTCGTCATAGTTGTCACTTGTAGATTCAAAAGATCGCCAGACTGATGTAGCTAGAAAGGTGAAAAAATTGGCATAACATGCATGTGTTTGCTAAGTTTCCCTCTTCACATGAAATCATAATCATCATAACCATCATATGCATTTACCACTGCCTCATCATCTGCCTTATCAACATGTAGCTGCTTCTTCTTTGCACCTGTAAGGAAAAAGTTATAAACCCTACCAAGAGATGACACAATTATCATAGAAAGAAAGTATGCACTGCAGTACCTGTCTTCTTTTTACTCGCAGTGGCTTCCTTTTCTGCTTTAATCTTCTCATTTGCAAATGCAGTAATAGAAGAGCCAATATCTTTAGCATCTTGCCCTTTCAACGAGGTCAATGACAATCTCATAACAGCCTTGAGCAACGCAATATAATGGTAGCTTTTCTGAAAAAACGGCAGACAAGCATTTAATGCCCAGTCAAAGTTAAGCCCCGACAATTAAGAAATTAAAAAAGACTGAAAAGATTAAATTTGCTAAACCTCGTATGGTCGCAGCTTATGAGAGATCAACTCCGCATATTCCAAGAAATCACTCTCACTTTTGGGAATAAAATTATCAAGGGTCTTGTCATCACCACCTTTCTTGGCAAACAATTCAGCTGTGGACTTATAATCAGCTTCTTCTACAAGCCTGTAAAGAGATGAGATAAGAATTCTGAACATCTCGTGATGTCAATAGCCACATTGTACTATCTTGTTCACCAGGAAAACCAACAAATTACACAGGGAAAACATCACATAATTCCCAACCACATTCATAATTCAACTTAACTATAACCGATGACTTGGCCTGACACCAGCTTCTTAGGCAGCTAAACTATTGATCCTCTATTTCTCAATTAAAACTACTCTATATGAGGCATGTAAGATCTCTAACCTTTGCTGGCGAAGTTTTTCTGCTACTGGATCTAGAGGCTCTTCACTGGTATGAACTCCGACTTCCTTGCCTTTCTTTTCACCAGCCTTTGCAGCAGATTTCTTGGGGGCCTTCTCAGCAGGAGGTTCTGGTTTAGGAACCTGATTAATCCACCACGCCTTAAGTTAATTAGACCAAGAAGTAGGATGCAGAGAAGGTACTTGACATAGGGGACATATCACCAGAAAATGAAAATCGTAGAGCAGGCGGCATGGCGCAAGAGCACATTGAAAAGAAAAATATAGGTGTGAAACGAACATAATCTTATTAAATATCTTACAAAATAATATTCCACGGAAGAGAATTACTCTACTGTTGGGCATTGATTCTATAAATAGCTGATGCTATAACTTTCCAATCATGCTGGGAAAACCTTTAATTTAACATTGCTAAAAGTAAATTTAAAATGGACAAAGAATATGAGCAGTCTTTTAATTCCATCACAGAAATGGCTTTTAAGAAATCTAAGAAGTCTTATGATTACAAAGCTGAAAGAGCCTTTTTAGAACTGTTATATGAATCTATATTGATCAAATTTATCCATTTAAGCTCAACTCATGTCATCATCATGCCAAATAAAAATAAAAGTGACGAATAAATTAAAAATATGATTATACAAATAAATAGCAGCAACAGCAGTAATAATAAACTAATTATAATAAAAGTTTCCCAAGTTTTTACAGCAATATAAATCTATCACAAGTTTAAAATACTCCTGAAAAAGCAATTGGTCAAAAACAACTTACTAACAAGACTAAGAGCCCGTTTGGATTGGCTTATAAGTTGATGAAAACAACTTACAAGCTGTTTTCAGCTTTTTTGAGTGTTTGGCTGACCAACTTAAAGTCATTTTGTGCTTAAAATAAGCCCAAAAAAATAATTGGACCTGTTTGGCTTAGCTTATCTAAAGCAGCTTATAAGTCCAATTTATTTTTTTTGGCTTATAAGCTGCTTATAGCTTATAAGCTGCTTTAGATAAGCAAAGCCAAACATGCTCTAAAACCTATTCTCAGCTAGTAGATATCTCCTGCATTAATATTTCCCTCCGTTGTGCCCTATCTTTAGCTGAACCTACATTGATTCGAGGAACTGTGGGTCTTCCAAGACAACTACCTTTCATGTGATCCCACCCACCACCCAAAACCCCCTTTTAAAACCTTTAGCTCACCATAGTTTGACCTACAATACATTTGTGTATTATAGCTCGACAAAAAACATGACCAAACCATCTAAAGCAGCATTCGCTCCTTATATCCTTATTACATGCTACTTGCACCTTCTGGTGAATATGGTCAATTCTAATCTTATATTACCTATGTACTTTCCTTGTCAACATACATAAATGTTACCTTCTCAAAAATATTACCGTACATCTCTATGAGTAATATATTCATCCATCATTCCATTCTCTTGAAAAGATGAACCTAGATATCTAAATTGTTTGCACTTGGCACCACAATCCTGACTAGTCGTACCTCAACTACACTTGCTTCCTATTGACAAACTAGCAGAGCACATATTCAGATTATATAACTTGACAAAAAAAAAACTAAAATAGCTTTTTACCAAGAGTCGCTCTTTTCTACTACATTAAATGTTGATAACTTCATAATATCTTGATCGGGCTTATATCATTGTTCTCAGTATTAGACACAAAGTGAGGATTCCTAGTCTATGAAATCATATGCAAACACCAACACAAGCCACTTCCCATTTTCTGCGCACACAGCAAATAATGACAAGAAACGGAGGCATATAAACCTGTGTTTTGTGCTAAGATGATTGGATATACGAGTGTTTTACTTGACTCCACAAAATGGTATAATGACATGACAAGATCCATGGTTATTGTGTATCATCCCACTCTACATAGCTTTATTCATCTACTAGTCGAATGATATCTAAATAATTGTGTGTAACAACCTACTCAAACAAGTGGAATTCACCTAGAATGAAAAGCAACTGATGTATAACAGAAAATGAAATGGTATCCAAAGAGATCAAAATATTATATTACACTTCCAGGTTAGCATGCAAAACATGACAAAATGTCGTCTTCATTTTTTGGTGATAAAGAACAAGCCAAAATATCTAATCAGGTTTAAACACTCACCAGCCGATTAAAATATCTGTTAAACCTACTAATGCATATGTGATTAGACATATCAATTCTATCAAGCAAAAACACAGAAATATAATCCATTGATGCAACAACAACAACATGAAAATCCCCTATATAATTCTTTGATAAGTCACTCCAAGTAAATATTCTAAATGCAAAAGAATAATTTCCACTTTTCAAGATACTGATAAACACACAACACCTAACTGCATTATCAAAACAAGATAGTTTAACTAATATGATTTTTTTTGTGGGCGGGCAGAATTGATGAATGGTAAAAGAGTGTTCACGAAACAGACAGAGGAAACCAATAAGTTGTCTACTATACCGGAGCAGGCTCCTCTTCATCTTCCCAAGATTCTTTTACATCGTTATCATCTGCATCTTCATCATCCCATTTACTCGTTGGCTGATCCTTCTTAAGAAGATCTGGAACTGGTACATCCTCTGAAATAAAACATGCATGTTATAGACTATCTTGCATATATTGATGTGGCTTAAAACTAAAAGATTTGTAAAGTTAAGTCAAACTCAGAACTCGCTATCAAATAACAAAAACTTGGGCAATTATGTCAGTATCAAAGACTTCAACTGAAGAGGTATTAGGTTGAGGGTAGTTACATCCCTTTTTCTGCATGCACAATAAACCATGTGAATGGACAGGGAGTCCGAGTCTTTTCAGAAAGACAAATGAATCAAACCCTCAAACCCAAAATAAACTGGTTTGAACAGCAAAATCTCCAGAAATAGGGACCCAACATTTATGGTTTTATTTTCAATTACTGTAAATATTTGACCACTTACAATGATATTTCCTTCTTGTAAATGCTATGCTAAGTAATGGACCGGTGAGTTCAAGTGAGTAGACTCAGCACTTAGACAATCCAGAAGCAAGTAACAGCATTAGCAGCTTGCCATTGATTAGTGAGATGAACTCTTAGATTATTGTTTATTCCTTTTCCTTTCTGCCACACACAAACCCTTGGTGTGGTTTGAGGGATGGCAATGCATAAATGAGGCTAACACAAAATTGCTGCTGACTAAAGGAATGTGTTCTACTATATTATTGAACTCAATAAGGTCATACCACAGAGAATCACAGAAGCCTATGAATGATGGAGCTTATGAAGAGTTATAAAGTCGTAGAAAATCCGGATTATGATCCCTACGAGTATTTTTTGGTGTATCTGGACAGTTAGAATCTGTATATGTTTTGATGGAATCTCAACTCCGTCCACTCTTCAAACGCTAGATGCCTGGTTAATTAGTTGGAGCACCTAATCCCTGTAAATAGCACTGATCTGTTTTGGACTTCGTTAGCTCCCTAAATCTAGTATAGTTTCTTTGGATGCAGTCTCTTTTTTGTACCTTTTGCATCTTCTTGATACCTATTAATGAAACATCATACTTAATCCAAAAATAAATAAACTATGTGTGCCAAAATACAAAATATGGAATAAGGAAAGTTTTGTGTTAATGTTGTCCTGCATTCATACACATGTCCCCAAAGAAGAAAAACATTGTTTATATTGCACACCTAATTAGACTGAGATTTAACGTAGCAATGGGGAATTGCAGGGAACAATTGCACATCTAAAAAACCCGGCATCCTACAGGATCATGATTGCTATGCTACATCGCAAAACATTTTTTGAATAGAAAAGGATCACAAAAGAACCCGGTGATGATATCTTTCATGAATTTGGCAAAAGAGAAGCTACAACACTAAATATATTTTGCATCTTCAAATTAGATTATGCCATTCATCCACTAGTTGGAGATATATAATGGCACAGAACTTTGTATATCAGACCACAGCCTTTAGGACAGTAGTTCAACAATATCAATGTTGAGGAACGTACATCACCAGAAAAAATCATACCATCTCGCACTAAGCACTCGGCAAGGGGCATTTTACTCCTAATATAAAAGTAATACAGAAAGTTTAAAAATTATACTCTATTAAGAAGCAATCATGTTTTAATGCTTTCCAATCAAGTAGGAAAAATAAATCACCTCCTTCCTACTTATCAATAAAGTAGGAAGAGCAATAAAATTGGTTCCTAAATAAAGCAACAAGATGCATTAGCATCAGAAGAAATTGAATTAGGTTTTCTTAGGAAGGTAGTTAAAAAAACTGTGAGAAATATCAACATTACCCCAATCCTCCATCTCTAGTTGATTCTCTTCCGTCCACAAAAACTTGTTAAGTTCGAGTATCTGCATAAGCAGTAGAAAAAACTCAGTTATTTTCCAGAGAACCCAAATTATCAGCAACAGAAACCTCTTTAATAAGGACAATTAGTAACTTGACAAAATTCAACTCCAAGAAAAACCAAGCACATCACCTCGCTTACAAGAATCTATTAATTTCTTGTCAAAAAAAGCATAAAATAATGGAATAAAAAGTGTCAATTGACATCAGTGTTCGGAGTCGGTCGGACATTGTATAACAGGGCGGCTGAAACCCTAAAACCGCCACTAAAGCAGTGGCTTTAGGCCCAAGAAATTTAAAGGCCTCAAAATTACAAATCCGAAAGCCCCAAATTCAGTTCAAACACACAAGGATATATCCTATGGATGCATGAGACTCAAATACGAACACACATATAAATACATCCGAAGACGCCAAATCGCACAGAAATAAAATAAATTCGAGCAAAAGGATGAAGAAACATAACTCGAGGGAAAAGCAGAGGAAGCCCAAAAGATGAAGGAGAATACATACATGGGAAGAGATAACCAGAGGTTAACAAATCTGATGAAGGCGATGTAAAATATTGAGTAAATGTAGTAGTACTACCGTATTTGTATTAAGCAATAGCAGAAGTTGTAGCAGCGCTTGCTTGGAAGGACCAAAATACCCTGGCTTAACAAGTCCGAGATGGAGAAGAAAAACAAAGCCCAAGATGCTTTTCTTTTATACAAAAGAAAATAGCAATTCCAGTCCTTGTATTATTGCATATTAGTCCCTATATTATTTGATTATATATATTTGACCTTCAATTAGTTGAACTGTGTTGTTTTGATCCTTGAAGTTAACTATTTGATAAAATAATTATTTTAAAAATATAATTTGATCCTATTTGCTCCTCTGTTTGCTCTGTTCTTGGTTCATTTCTGTAGTTACTAAGGTTAAATACAATTTCATTTGAAAAGATTTAGTAGATGGACAAATTTCTTAGGTCTATTAATATGATCCTAACAACTTTTAGCCTTTAAAAATTTTAACCTTTATATTTTTTAAAGTTCAAATATTTTAAATAATAATTTCGTTAAATATTTAACTTCCATTAGCTTACAAGGATCAAAATCACACATTTTGAATAACTAAAAATTAAATGTGCAAATAACATAAGGGCTACAATTGTTATTTCTCCTTTATACTAGGTATAAATTAAAATCATACAATAATACAGGGAAATTGTTATTTCCCATTTATATTAAGTAGAATATAAACAACTATCATATATTTATTGTTAGTATTAATTGAAAATTTTGTAATAATTTGTTTGTTGGCATCTCTTACTAGTTGTTATGCACATAATTTTAAAATTATACTATTTTCTAAAAATAAAATTGATAATTATAATTAAAAGTCGTAGACAGTTAACTTTACAGTTACTCCTTCTATTTCTTAAATTTTCTAATTTACTTTAATTTGAATCAGTCATGTTTTAATAGCAGTTTTGTAAGATTGTTTTCAATTCTTTGAGATGTCTTTTCAGATATTTCAAGCTTAAACTAATTAGATTATTAAATAATTAAATTTAAAAAGGTGGCGTTTTAATTTTGAATGTCTTCTAAAGGTAACAGTCAATAGAATATTGGTGATTTAGACCTATTTTATAATTAAAAAATAATATGAATGATACTCTAATTTGCATATTCGATCAAGCGAAGTCTTAATTTTATTTTAAACACTTATAGAATAATTGTTTATATATATATATATATATATATATATATATATATATATATATATATATATATATATATATATATATATATACCACTATCGCATCACCCGTCCTCTCCATTTATTACATCAACATAAAAGAATCGTAATCACTAAATACCATCCACAACTTTCATCCTAGCGAATAATTATTGTAGAAAATATTATACTCAAAATCACCAAGAAGCCTAGTCGACGATGAAAAATAATTAATCAACAGTAGTTCGAAAGAGAGCTAGTAGCTAGAAGACATGATTTAATAAGTCAGTACATTTTGCACATTTTCTTGCAAATGGTATGGACTATGGGCAACTTCAAATATATATATACCCCAACTTCAATTATATATGTCCGAAGTTTGGGACAAATTTATACCTTGGTCTCATGTCGAAATATTTTGAAGTTTGATTTTGTTAATGTTAAGGTCATAACTTCAGTAAAAAAATGTTTGAAGTTGGGTCATATCAAGGCCACACTTTTATTAAAAAAATATTTGAAGTTGGCTTTGGCAAATCATTATATATTTGAAGTCTTGCCAATGTCATAATTTTAGTAAAGAATGTCTGAAATTTAACCTTGTTAAGTTCACAATTTTTGTATAAAATATTTGAAGCTTGGCAAGCCATATCAAAATTCAGGCAAAAATATATGATGTTTCCCCTTCATTAAGCCAAACTTCAAATAAAAATATATGAAATCAAACACAATTTTTCAACTTAAACCATGTACGTTTGAAATTGTGTCTAAAGAGGAAAACCTGCAAAAACTAAATAAATTAACATATGACATAACTTAAATGTCGACTCCAAGAATAAATACGTGTACGCTTTTTCTGGAAGAGTGCGCATTAATGGGTTGAATCTAATTACATGTAAATTAATACCAAACATTCTATTTGAAAGTCAATATATTGCACTTTTAACTTCTTTTAATAGGAGAATTTTTAGGGTTAAATTTAACATTGTGATTCAATAGGTGGAATTATGAGAACAATTTTAAGTTATTTTCAATACGTTGAAAAGCATTTAATTCATTTTCATATTATTTACGGTAAAATCTTACTAAAATAATATAAGTGGAAACATGAAATATTATTATTTTGTAGAGGTATTATTTAATTATTAAATTAATATTTATTAATTTAAAAAGTGTTTGAGATTTAAAGAAGGTTAATTTTGATATACAAGTCATGAAGACCAAGTTGAAATCCATAAGAAAAAAACTGTTATACCACAAAAATTATCAAAATACTCCTAGAGGATAGTGCGCTAGCATGACGTACCATCTCTAACTTTTTTGGTCAATCCGAGGTCGGAATAAGAATCATGTGGGAAAGTGGTATCGATTAAATTTTAGGCCAATCGGGTCAAAAAAAAAAATCGGGGCAAAATTGCATTTTGAGAAAGGTGCGCGACCAATTGGCGTCGCGGACTTGCTCCCCCACAGTGCAATTTTTCCCGAAATCTGACCAAAAACCAAATTGGCCATAAATCGCACTTCACGAACGCAATTTACCCTTTACTTAATAAAACCCATTTGTGGAATGTGATTTATGTGTATTTTTTTGTACGTTTTTCAGTTTCAGTAAGGGGCATTCCGGTCTTTTTTTCATCTCTCCTATACTTAACATATGGTTGATATAGGCCGTTTTCGATCTTATAAAAGTTTCGAAATCCATTCCTTAGACTTTTACGCATTCAAGTAAAAGAAATTAGGGCTAAAGAGAGGAGAAAGGGCTAGGGTTCAAGAATTTGAAGTTAGAATCTTGCCAGTTTGATTGTCTGTCTTCATTCTAGGTATATAAAGCTATTCATGGTGTTGGATTGAGTTCATTCACGTGTCCTACATCTAATTCTATCGAATGTTGAGAATGAGTTGAGTCTAACCTAGTTTCTTGAATTTCGAATGAGTTAATTCTTCTCCTACTAAGTTTCGTATGATTATTTTTTTTAAAAAAAAAGGATTTTTGTATTTCATAAAAAGGGGGTCCACCCATTATGATTATGTATTGATGTTATTGTTGTTTTCTATCTCTCAATTGATTGGAATTATTGTTCATGGCTATTTTTCCGTGAACCCTAATTGATTTGATAATCATGACTTTTACATACATATTTTTGAGTAAAGATGATGGTTTTTATGCATTGATGAAAAGAGTGATTTGAACTGATATATATATATATATATATATTACAAAGTCTAAATGAGTGTGAAGGTCGAACATGATTGATTGAAATCAAGAAAAAGTTTTGATGAGATGTGAATGATTTTGAAAGCATATTTTACTGAAAGAACTTGATGATTTGAGCATGAGCATTGATTTTACATAATTTGAGTTTTCATATGAGCTGAGTCTGAGAAGTCTCTAAAATTATTACTATTTTAAACATGAGTATTTTGAGTATAAATGATTGTTTGAGATAGAGTTTTGAGGAGATCTGATTGAGTTTGAAAGCATATTTTTTTTTAAAATGAAAAAACATGATAATTTGAGATGAGATTGAGTTTTGAAAAGGGTTTAATGAGACCAAATGAAGTGATTTGAATATCTTACCAGATAGATATGAGCACCATATATTTTAAGAGTAGTATTGAGCATCGATTTGAATAAGAGTATACATAACTCAAACCCCATAAACTACGTAGCCAACGTAGGAGAGGAGAGAATTGAACCGTTAAAGTCGGATGTTTCCTCTGCATTCCTGAAAAGAGATGACTTTGATTGATTGTGGAACTAGATTGGGTTAATCGTCCTTTATCTTGGCAAAGTATTGGACAGCTGAGGCAACGACAGTGCAAAGTGTTGTATCATCACTCGCTCATATTGTGATGGTTGTCAATTAGAGATACTATCTAAAAATAATACAAAATGAATGATTTGATTTGATTGAGATTGCATACGATTGAGCCGATTTGAAAAACTATGATTGAGTCGATTGAAAGACATTGCATATTTTTAAACTTGCATCTTTATTGAGTTGAGTTATTTTCAGAGTTAAGTCCTTTGAGTTGAGTTGAGTATCTTTGAGTAAGTTTCCTTTCAGCTATATTAGATACTCGTACATTTCATGTACTAACGTCATTTGGCCTGCATCATTTTATGTGCAGATACAGGTGCTAGAGATCATCAATAAGCGCTTTCGGAGGGATCATATTCATTGTATTCACTGCTTATGAATAGTTCTTTTGAGGTAGATGTGGGCTTGTCTTGGCGCCTTCTTGATGGTTGATAGAGGCTTTATAGACATAGGCCGAGTAGATTGGAGTTGATGTCCCTTTTGAGTCCGTTTTGCTCAAATCTTTATTTATGAGATTGGGTTGATTTTTACAGTTGGTCTAATTAAAACTATTATTTTATTTGAGTTGTTGAATTGTCTAGCCCATTAAAACGTCTCTTGTTATTGCATTGAGTCTTTTGCCGATTGATTGAATGAGTGATCGGACCAAGTGGTTCGCTTAGGGACCAGCAATGGTCTTTGAGTGTCGGACACGTCTAGGGTACCCTCTCGGGGCGTGACAAAAACGTCATTTTTCTAATGAACCTATTTGTGAAAACATCATTCATGAACTTGAGGTTATGATTAATGATCTCGATTACCGCAATAAAATGGACGTCAATAACTTGTTGGATTACTCGGGTGGAAATGATACATGTCCAGAATTAAGAGCTTAGAAGAAATTGTGGATATCGTCGGAAAAAATAATGTTGATGATGAAGTTGATGATACAATACCTTTGGAACTAGTTATGTGTAGGGAAGCACTTATCACATCTGTAACTCTTTGCAATTTTATGATCTAGTTCGAACAAACAACATCGAAACTTATGGATGCAATAAGAAAAGCTAAAGATGAGCTTCAACTAGATTTAAATTTTAACAAAATACAATAGAATTATATTTCACTAAATTATCTTAAATATATTTGTAGTTTTATAGAATTATTAATTTATAATATTAATGAGATCATATATTTATAAAGGGGTCTTTTGAAAATACATTATCTTATTATCTTATCGAAATGAGTGATTTTTTCCATTAACTCAAGTCGAGATCGGAGAAAAATATTTTTTTAGAAAGCTTATTAATTACTTAGTATTAATTTAATGAGATTTTACTGTATATCAAGATCTTTTAGAAAATAAAATTTCGAAACTTAAAATGGTGGTTTAATTTCTAAACTGCTCTCTTCTTCACTTTATATTTTTATTGTTTAATCTCAAAATTCCTAATATTCAATACTTGGGGAACAGATCATCATTTCTAGACCTCTGCCAAATACACAAATCACTATAAATTTTGTGTTAGAATTTAACTATTTGATTTTGAGTAAAATAATCATTGACATGCCAACACTCATCCAATGAATTTAATTTGGATAATATTTTTTTTCAACTTTATTGGGTGGCCAAGGTCCAACTTAACTGATTGCATGTGAAATTAGATTGGTATATGAATGATTCATTTTGTTTCACTTTTTATTGTTTTGATTGGACCACAAATACAATATTAATATAGTAGAAGTTCGATGTTTTTCTTGTTATTTTGTGTTTCAGTTCTTCATTTCAATACCAATTTTTTCCTTTCATGGGGGTTTATTTCATTTTTTAGATTAGATAATATGAGAGAAGCGTGTGGAGTGACGTGACTAAGGTTAATTACTTGGTTTTATAAAATTTCAAACAATATATCAGAGTAAAAAAGATTTAGAAAAAGCATAACCTTGTGTTCTTTCTAATTGATTATTTGTTTATATATTTCAATCTCATACATTATATGATATATCTTAATTATACTTATAAGAGAACGTGAGTTTATTTGAATTATAATATACTCAAAGTTTCAGTTTCTCTTTTCTTTACAAACACTTTCATAATATCATAGTAAAATTAAGGCTAAAATCACATTCAAGCAACTAATATCACAATGTATTGTTAAATTTATTGGGTATTACATTGTCGTTGTTTAAAGGAAATGGTTTAAACATAAAATATTTACTAAGAAATCTACAAAGCAGAGCAATTAGTCCACAAATAAATTAAATAATTATATCGCGGATCAAAGGATAATGTAACTTATCTTTTCCCTTTATTTTCACACTAGTTGCAAATAGCAAGGGTCCCCAATATTAGGAAGTTATTTGGAGATAGTGTCCATATAGTTGATTGGAGGATTAATATTTAAGCTATTAAAAATATTCATGTTTTAAATTATAAACTTCAAATAAAGCAGTCAAAGTTTTGAATATTTACAATTGTGCATGTTAATTTTAGATATTTTTATCACAATATCAACTATTCTTGTTTGAAGTAGAGTCTGATAGTTTCAAACTTCAAACTTGTATATACAAAATTTGAACTACATGATTTCAACTATGATTTTTGTTTTTTTCCCTCTAGTTATGCATAAATTTATCAATTTTGTGTAAAAGTTATTGTAATTTTCTCTTTACTGAGGTACGACGTTCATTTCGCCTTCCTTTTTTTCACTACTTTCAAAATCACTTAACCGATTGTCTCATCCAATCAAATAAATACACCATTAATTACTATTAAAAAATAAAAAAGTAAAATTTTCACAAATTTTGAAAGCTCACAAATGATCCATGATTAATCACGGTCATAAATAATTTATGAATAAGAAAAATCAACATCAGAGATATAATCAAAGATTGGGGTCCCGAGTTTAAAATAAACACTGCCTTCGTTCATATTAAGTAGTTGTGTACTTTTTCATCATATGCCCCTAAAGAAGTCACAGAAGCATAGCTTATCTAATTTATTCTTGAAGAGTCTTTTTTTGGACAATTTATTCTTCAGTAGTTTCCATTTTGATTTTGTAAATTGATAAGTAATTTGAGACATTTATTTTAATAATATAGATAATTAATATAAAATGGAAGAAATAGATCAAACTGCATATTAACTTTTTGGAGGAAATAGATGTTATAACCCGAAAATTACCAAAATACCTCTAAAGGATAGCGTGTTCGCATAACGTATCACCCCTAATTTTTTTGGCCAATCCGAGGATCGACCAAGGGGAAAATCATGTAGGAAAATGGTTTCAGTTGAATTTTAGCCCAATTGGATCAAAAGATAATTTTTTAGGGGAAGAATTGCATTTTCAAAGAAGTGCGCGACCAGTCCGCCTCGCAGACTTGCTCCCCCATAGTACATTTTTTCTGAAATTGGGCCCAGAAATCTTTTTCACAAAAATAAGCCATAAAACGCATGCCTCGAATGCAATTTATGTGTAAAAGTATACTGATTCGTTTTTTTAGTAAGGGGCATTCTGATCCTTTCCTCAACCCTCTTATACTTAACCCACGACGTATTGAGGTAGTTTTCGACCCCATAACTAGTCCTAAGTGTATTTATTTTATCATTTACGCTAAACTAACAAAAGAAACTAGGACTAAGGAGAGAAAAAAGGGCTAGAGTTCAACGATTTCAAACCAGAAACCTGCCAATTTGATTGTTTGTCTTCATCCCAGGCATGTAAGGCTAAACTAAAGCATTGACCTTGTTCTTCCATGTGTCTCATGATTGTGATAGATTGATTTGTGAATGAATTGAGTCCCCACGATTGTGTTTTTGGAGAATTTCCTTAAATTTAATATATTTTACATAATATTGCGTAATTGATGTTTTCTACGAACTTATTTCTTGAAAAAATGATTTAAATTAATTATTTCATAAACTATAATAGTATTTTGACTAATATTGGATGTATATGATTAAGGATTGAGTCTAGAGCCTTGAACTTATGAATGCATGATTATGATTGAGACATGAACATGATGATAGTCTTGATGAAACTTGATAGTCCTTTATATCTTCATAATTGAATCCAATTGAATGATTTCAACTAAATGTTTTCATCAATGATTGTACCAATTACTCTTAAATAAATGATTGAAATAATTGGATGATTGATTGGTTGAAAGAATTGACTGGATATAATTGATGAATTGATAAGAGTCCATATGAGACTTATTGAATGGTTTGATTGGGGTTGATTGTCTTATGAGCATTGAGTCTTGGGAGGAGTATCGAGAATCGAAATTGGTAAGAGTAAGTAATAACTTGAACTCAATAACTACATAGCCAAAAATATGAGAGGATTGAACCGTTAAATCAGATATTTTCCAATTTTATTGTCCTAACATGATAGGACTTGATTGATTGTTGGATCCATGATTGGTTGATTCGTCACTTACCCCGGCAAAGTATTAAATGGTTGTGGCAACAACAACGAGCTTGTTGTACGACTACTGGCTCATAAGTAATTATTGTCGGATAAGAGAAACTCCCATGTAGGTCTTGACAGTACTCTGATTGGATTGGATTGTGTATGTTTAGTCTCTGTCTAAACCTTACTCTTGTTTTAGACCTATGACATCCTGATTGAGTTCATTACTCTCGATTGAGTTACTCGAGTTGATGTTATCCTACCTTAAGCATGCTTCATTTTGTCATATTATATACTCGTACATTTCACATACTAATGTCCATTTGGACCTGCATCATTTAATGATGTAGAAACAGGTTTTAGAGATCATCAACGGGCGCACCGTTGAGAATGTGTTTACAATTCAGCTGATTGGTGAGCCCTCTTTTTTTCTCGAAAGATACAACTCTTTTACCATCTAGCTTTAGAGTTTCGACTTTTACTTTTATTTTGATTAAGGTAGCCATGAACCAGTCATTGACACCACTTAGGCAGTTGATAGAGGCTTCATAGACTAGATTATTGATGTGTTGATTGGATATTGTCTTTTGGCGAGTTTCATTCATGCTAAGTCTTGTTGATTTGATTAGATAGATTGTTGGCATTTGGCCTTATTGTATAAGTTATTTATTTGAATATCATGTTGAGTTATTTTCTTGATGAGTTAAGTCTTTTGCTGATAGAGTATTGATTGAATGAATGTGTGAACATGCCAAGTGATTCACTTGGGGACTAACAATATTCTCTGAATGCCGGTCACGCCTAGGATACTCTCCCGGGGCATGACAATAGATCAAACTGCATATTAATTTTTTAGAGTGGGTACAAGTTTATTGCTCTAACAGGCATTGTAGTAGGGACATAAGTGTTTTGTTTTTCTTGTTATCTGAAATAAGGGTACAATTTTTGATTTGCTCAACTTATAAGACTTATTTAGCAGCAATAATCGAAATAAATATTGAAAATGCCCTCATACTTGATATTTTCTTTGTTTTTTTTATTTGTCATAATGTTTTTTTTGAGAATCAAATAATATAAATTTTGATCATCATTTTAAGATGTATTTTTTATCATATTGATATAAAAAAAATTGCAACTTATAGTACTTTTTATATAGTTTTTGAATATATAATTTTTTATCTTAAAATATTAAATTAATGTAATCTAATTTAATTTTGAAGTTAATCAAATTGACTCTCGAAAACCGTAATATGACAACTAAAAAGAAACGGGGGGAGTGGAATCATAATTCGCTTTAATTTATAGGTCTCTTCTGCATACAAGACTAAATTGATTTAAGCCAGCTATATTCTATTTTAATTTTTAAAAAATAAATTTAAAAAAGAGACTTAACATTATTAAATTGGTTAATTCCCCTGCTAATCTTAAGCTCAATAGCTCATGGAAATACGTAAGGCCTAAGTTCACACAGTGTACATTTTATATTACTGTCTCCATTTTAATTTGTTATTTTATTTTAATTTGACACAAAATTTAATTAAAAAAATAATTAAATTTTATGGTTTTAAAATAAAGATATGTATCACAATTTTCTTTAATTTTATAATATTAAATATATCATGCAAAAAATTGAAATTAAAAAATTATTAAAATAATAAACATTTAAACAAAAAAACATAAAAAAGAAAAATAGGACAAATAATTTAAACTAAGGAAATAGTACTTTTCAATTAAGGAGGAGGATTGTATTCCTTTCCAATCGGCTCTGTTAACATAAAAAGATCATTGAACATTTCTGCTAAAACTCTGTTAACAAATTAATAACTTTTTTTCATATTATTATACAAAGCGACAGATTTCCAATTAAAACAATTTCTTATGGGTAGGAACACCTCAGGACTTAAACTCTTGTACATACCTTCTTTTTTATTAATAATAAAACAGTGGCGATATTAAAATCAGAGAATGGAGCTAGGTATGATCGAGCAAGGTTATCTAAATTATATTTTTAGTGAAAAAATACATTATTTATATATAATTAAAGTTTTTTTTTAAGCATATATAATAAATATTGAATCACTATGTTTACTTCTTCATCATTTAAACCCCTTAATAAAAATCTCAACTTTGACGCTTATTAACACAACTTGTGTGTATATCGATTGTCTTATCAAAAATATATGATGTCCTACCATCATAAATCATGAGATAATTTCATCCATCAAAATTTTACAATAACAAAAAGTTTACTTAATTATTTTGGCTTCACTAATCTCTAGTACTCTAGTTGTGATTCATTGACATTGAACTATCCCAATTTTTTTTGGCATAGATTTTCTCTTTAGAGATATTTAATTAGTGGGGTACATCTTTCCATGAATTTCTTTAACCAATTGCCTTTTGTGTCTCATCATATGAAACCAATGCTTAAAAATCAATAATATCCAAGTACCAAAGTATTCATATTAGTCCAATTTTAATGGACAAAATTCAGGAGCTCGAGGCACATTGATCATAACCCTTAATCATTTCCCCCACTTTCTTCTTCAAACTCTTATTAGACATACAACATGCAAGAGAACTCAATTAATTTAAACTTTAGAAGTAGTAGTTACTTCATATCCCAATAATTCCATCAAATTAAGTACTTAACCATGCATTGGATCTAATCATCTAATAAATTCTAAATTCACTGGATAGGATTAGGTCATGAAATCTTATTTAATGTAATCATATAGTAATAGTTTGGTCCAAAGCTTTGAACAGTTAAAGCCAATTGAGATTTTTTAAAGATTTTCTGTAAAGAATAAAAATGAGAACTGCATTTCTTTTGAAAATCTAAGCTGACTAGCCCAATTTTTAGAGAGGAAATGATTGAACTTACATAATTAAAAGAAAACATAAAACTAACAATAAATTTATATAGGACTAAGAAACTAATTGATTTGTTAATTTTAGTTGTATACAATTTGATTAATTGCTTACTATAGTTTTCTAAATTTTGGAGATTGATGCCAAATATTACTTTGAAGTCAATTAAGGTCACTTTAAAGTGAGGAAAAAGGCAGCACTTCTAAGTTATAGCTGTTTAGATTGTGACAAAGTATGAGAGAAAATTCCCAGAAGAAAAATACTAAATAAACTCTATATTATTGTGGTTGACATATAGTTCTGATATCACACTGTTATGATCCAAAATCAGATTATGATGATGCCTATCATAAATTCTTAGTGCCTTCGGTCAGAAGTGGGGCACGAGCTACGACATCAGCTCAGGGCCAGGTCAGGGCACCGTCACCAGAGCCTGACAACGAGTTAAAGAGGTTAGTCATTTCTAGTTTTATTTATCGCATTTTGATTGGGTTTTGACTTGCCTACTGGGGGTTTATGATAAGCGTCATTATGATCCGATTTCGGGTCGTGATCAATTATATAAGAACATAATTACATATATAACTTCAATTTCCAATGGACACAAAAACGCCGGGTGATTTCTTCCCATATATTTCTAGCATTGGTGGACAGACTTACATGGTATTTGTTAATGATGGGAGGTGAAAGGTATTTCGTGAAACTAGTCGAGATGCATGCAAGATGGCCCGGACACCACGGTTATAAAAAAAACATATATAATTTATAAACTCTTATAAAATCTATTGGGATGTCCCAAGAAGTAATTATACCAACCATTCTTGTTTTCCATTTCTTCATCATCCAGCAACCCAATGAGTTCATAGTTGTGGCCTCAATCAGTTTTTAAAAGTATCCATTTTGTCTTCCAAGAATTGCTACAAAATTCCCCATATTTTAATGGTCCTCTGCTATGATAAAAGAAAATGGACCTACATGAACCTTCAAGTACTTCTTTCAAACAAAGCAAAAGCTGAGAAAAAGCAAATCTTTCTGACAATTTACACATGCAACCTCTTATTATTCCTCAGACATGCTTAAATTTTGGGCATCTCAAGTAAAGCCAAACAACAGCCTTTTCATCAAATCCTTATTAGGTTCAAACTCTCAGTTCTCTTAATATTTGT
Organism: Solanum dulcamara; assembly: GCF_947179165.1. Classification (NCBI taxonomy): domain Eukaryota; kingdom Viridiplantae; phylum Streptophyta; class Magnoliopsida; order Solanales; family Solanaceae; genus Solanum; species Solanum dulcamara. The sequence continues at coordinate 48,785,722 of NC_077247.1, forward strand.
TTGTTTGTGTCTTATGTAAGAGTTCTTTTAGATAGAACTGTATGTTATGTCTTCTGTGATGGTGACAACTTATCAGATGAAGAGTCTTAGTACACTGGAGCTTATGTTGGAGGAACTTCAGCAAGAAGAGGAAGAAACAAATGATTTGCCGCCACCTTTGCCTGTTAGGCCTGTCACAAAGGCTAGGTTGCCTAAGGGAAGAAGGAAATTGACACCATTTGGTAAAGAAAAGAGGAATCTTGAAGACATTAGGGTTCAAGAAAATGCATTTGTTGATCAATGGAGTACTTCAGCGGAGAGGGATTCTGCAGCCATGACAGATAAGGTACATATGTGTTTTGAGGGAACATTTGGAGCACCTTTGAATCTTTTTTTTCCCAAAGTATTAGCTTTGTGAAGAGCTAGCTTACACGCACCTCGATTCAAGTGTTTCATACTATCATTAGGTACCTGCTACCTTTCGTCAGCACTGGTACTGGTTAAACTAAGGTTTAAATTGAATGGAAGAAATGGACTAGCTATTTTTGATTCCTTGCTAGAATTTGAACCATTAGTTACCTGCTACCTCCCGTCAACACTCGTACTGCTTAACTCTGCCAAACTAAGGTTTAGGTAGAATGGAAGAAATCACCATACTGTTTTGACTCTTTGCTAGAATTTGAACCTTTATCGATAATTTAGTCTCCTCTTCGCTGATTGCTAGGCCACCCACACCTGTGGGTGAATTAATTTGTTAAATTGTTGCAAAGGAGTTTCCACTTTCTAGGTTCTTATTGGTTCATGAAATTTACTATATGATCATTACCTATGTGTTGATAGGATTATTAAAGAACTGTACTCTGAGGGTGCCAGTTTCCTACATTAAGTTACAGCAGCAGGCAAATGATTCTTGGAAGAAGTAGAACAATTAAAGCTTTTCCAGATGCAGAATTTATCTTCACCAATTGGCAAATGTGATTAGTAGGCCAAGTCCAACAACATACCTAGTGTAATCCCATAAGTGTAGTCTGAGAAAGGTAGAGTATGCGCAGACCTTACCGCTACCTACGGAGGTAGAGAGACAGCTTAATGAATGAGGCCATCTGTTTATTTATTAAGGTGTATAGTCTTTAGATGACAGAACAATAAAGGAGGATTCACATTGCATCTTATTTAGATTTAAGTATTAACTGGAGATTTGGTAAAATTGATTCTATATCAGCTGAATCTCAATCATATTTCTCATAATTTCAACTGTTGCTAGCTTATAAATTACTGATTTTTGATGGTGAGTGGTTTATTTCACAGATTTGTTTGATGGTTGATCAGAGAGAAGGAGCTGAACTGAGTGGAGTACTGCAAATTCAGAAATGCTTTCGTGGCTACCAAGCCCGCCGGTACTATCATGAGCTTAAAACTGGAGCAGTAGCTCTTCAATCATGTAATTCACAATATCCGATTTTTTCTCAAAACTTCATTTGCTATAGTACTAATTCCAACCTTCAGTAAGAAGAATCAATCATATTAAACAGTACTTAAAAACATAAGCCTCAAGGGCAAAGAACTTCAGCATGTATCACATTTTCCTTCACAATTTTGATAATCGTAGCTCAACCATAGTCTTCGATTCTTGCAGTTGTGCGTGGAGAAATTGCCAGAAAGTGTTATCATGGTCTCACTAGGAGGTTAACAGCAATTATCGTTATACAGAAACACATGAAGGAGCAACATCGTAAAGTAATAAAACGACAGCAAACTGCAGCCATATGTTTGCAATCTGGTAAGATTGTAGAATGCATAATCCAAAATTTTGAATACATAGTTTTTGAAGATAGTCCTCAATTCTCTCTATGCATTCTGCAGTTATTCGAGGTTGGTTAACTCGAAAGCAGTTCAATCTCTCGGGTGTTGGAAAACGATATTGTGTTCAGAATATTAGAGGAAAGAATGACCTTGACAATAAGGAGCAAGAAACTAAGGTGTGCTTTATTTCTTTGACAATAGGTTCTAAGTGGTGTAAAACGTCAACAATGACTTATCTTAACCACTTTGGTTGCTTGAATGTAACTCCCTTCAGGTACCGCGTTCAGTTCTGCTTGATCTTCAGAGGCGTATTCTGAAGACAGAAGCAGCTCTGGAGAGAAAGAAAGAGGAAAATGCAGCTTTGAGGCTACATATTCAGCATTATGAGATAAAGTGGAATCAGTATGAATCAAAGATGAAAGCTATGGAAAAGATGTGGCAAGATCAGTTAACGTCTATACAAGTGAGCATACTGTCTTCAGATTACTTTATTTGTTCAATACAATCGCACTGTGGTTACATGTTCGTCTAATTTCTTATATAACGTCAGTGAGATTGCTTAGTATTATTTTTCTTTTATTGCTTTAACCAAAAGACATTGTGAATCTTGCAGATAAGTCTGGCTGTTGAAAGAGAAAAACAGGAGGACGAAAAAACTAAGGGAGAACTCAGACTACTGATACTTCAAGATCAAGATGAAATTGTGCATAACGGATTCCCAAGAACTACATCTCTTAGAACGAGTGCACTGAATCTTACCGTAGAGGTACATGATACACAACCACAACCAAGTGGCAGATCAAATCCCAAGAACCAGTGTAACAACCACCATGTAATGGATATGGTCAATCACTATCAAAATTTTGTCGTCCACGATCAATGTAAATCAGGGGAGGAGGCTTCCACCCTCAGGCCTAACGTTGAGCTCCATAAGCTGAAGATTAGATTTGAAGCATGGAAGAAGGATTACAAGAATAAATTGCGGGAGGCAAAAGCGACAATGAAGCAATTAGGACACTCTGAAAGAGGAAAAGGTTCAAAGATATGGTGTGGAAGATGAAAAAGTTAGTGTCTTATGTCATATCCTCCTCCAATTGTAGGACATTCTCGGAGGATCTGACACGGATGCAACAACAACATATTTGGAAAGTCCGAGCAACATGGCCTTTATAAGAGAATATGTTGAGGAAAATCTAAATGACTAGGAACTAATTATTTTTAAAAATAATTCGCCGTTGCCGGGGATCGAACCCGGGTCACCCGCGTGACAGGCGGGAATACTTACCACTATACTACAACGACTTGGTTGTTAGGTGTCTTAATACAATTATATTTATACGTATATTTTCTCCTCCTTCATAGAAGCTAATTGCTTCGTTGCATATTCTTAATTTTTGTTGGTTACTTTAATTTTCTTTGCAAGCTTCTTTTAGAAATTAAAAAGGTGCAGAAATAAGCCCCAAAATAATTTAATTAGTCTTACTTCATGACGACGACAACGACAACAATACACCAGTGAAATCTCACTAGATGGAATATGGAGAGAGTAAAGTGTATGTAGACCTTACCACTAACTCAAAGAGATAGAGAGGTTGTTTCTGATAGATTCTCAGCTCAGGTGCATCAAACTCAAGTACGAGAATAGTCTTACTTCATGACATGTGAATAAATCTCAATATTCTAAAACAAAAAAGAAAATCAACAAAAGATTAGGAGTAGATCACTACTCAAATATATTGCCTAAAATTAATTTTATGGCTAGCAAATGAAAACAAGGGTGGTGAATATAATATTTCAAATTATAAGAGAGATATGTGCTATTGAGGAATGGTTGGAGGGAGGTTTGTGGAATTATTTTAAAATTTAAGAAGGCTTTAAAAACTTTTTTTTATTTTTTATTATGCATGTATAATTATGGATGATTGATTTATTGAATTGAAATTTGATTATCGTATCACACCAAACTGTGAAAGTTCGGTATTTAGTATTTACTTTTAATTAGTAATTATTGAGTTGTCAAAACCAAATATCAAACGCTCATTCATTCATGATGAATTATTTACCATATATATGAACAATATAAATGAGTGATTTGAATAGTTTGGTTGACTTATGCCCAACAAATTAATAATGTTAGGGTTTGAGAGTTCTATTGGAACAACCTCTGTGCGTAAGTTCTATCCTCAGACTCACTCTATAGAATTATATCGAATATGTTGTTATTGTTGTTGTAGGGTTTCAAAGTGAAGATTTAATCTCCATACATGATTTCTCTTAAAGCTAATATATGTGAAACATCAGATCAATTGTGAACATATTTTATCAAAATATTTTCCTTTCAATTCGTAATTACTGAATTACTGTACTCAAATTTGATTTATTGTACTTAAATTTGACTTTCTTGTAATAACCTAATTTTAGGTAATGTAATTCGCTAAAAGTATATCACCTAAATTAATTTTTTTACAAGCAAATGAAATCAAGACAGGTAAATATACTATTTTCAAATTACAAGAGGAATACGTGTTATTAAGGTAAGCTTGGAGGGAGGTCTATAAAATTATTTTCAAATTTAAGAAGGCTTTTAAAAATTTTGTTATGTTTTTTACGTATGTATAATTACGGATGAGCGTGAATCATCAATTTATCTAATCGAAGTTTGAATCACGTATCATATAAAACTCTGAAAGTTTGGTATTTGTTATTTACATTTAATTATCAATTATTGAGTTATCTAAATCGAATATCGAATGCCTATTCCTAATGAATAAGAGTAACATGAGTGGGTGGTTTGGATATCTTAATCAACAAATTAACAATGTTAGGATTTAATTGGTCTATCAGAAATAACATCTTTTAACTTTGAGGTAGAAGTAAGATTTATTATTGCAGGAATTGAAAGTAAAGATTTAACATTTATACGTGATTTTTCTTAAAGCTAACATATCAAAATTAGACAGGTTATGAATATGTCTTGCCAAAATATTTTTCCTTTAATACGTAATTACTGATTTACCATACTCAAATTTAATTTATTAACCAAACTTTAAAAATCAATCCTTAAAAATATCAAATCGAATACCTGTAATATATTAAATTAGGGTTATTAAATGAGTTTCTTAGTGCACTTGCCAAATTTGGAGGGTATATCGAGTATATATAATCCTGATATCCTGATTTTGAACGAAATGCGCCTTCAATTGTTAAAACCCTACGCCCCAGTTTTCCTTCAATTGATCATCTCAATTCTTCAATCTCACCATGTCTGAATCTTCCGAAGGACGAGAAAGCGTGGATGATTCTGCACAAAATTCTCCACAATATTCTCCTTATTATTTTTCTCACCATTCTGATCAATCCTATGAACAACCCCAGTATGGTTGGAAATTCAGTAAAACCGAAAAAACAGATCGAATTAGCGCCTTGCCGGATCCTTTGATCCTTCAGATCCTTTCTTCCTTGCGGATGAAAGAAGTTGTACGAACTGGAGTTTTGTCAAAAAGGTGGCGCCTTTTGTGGACTTCAGCACATAATCTAATTTTCAGATGCTCTGGTCAATCTAATCACGCTGTAAGTGAATTCATAACTTCTGTTGATGATACATTACTTCTAAGTAAGCCTAGTAAATTGAACAAGTTTTCGGTTGAATTCCATTACAACCAAAGATTTGTTAAGTATGTTAATAAATGGATGATTTTTGTAAAGAATAAATCTGTTGAAGAACTGGATTTTTATCTGAGTACACGGGGTTCAGATGAGTTTTACAGCTTGCCACAGATTATGTACTCCAATGCGTGTTTACGAGAACTGAGTTTGTGCAATTGTAATCTTGTACCAAAGGAGGGGATCAATTGGCCTGCTCTTAAGGTTTTAGTTATTAGGTATGCTAAGTTGAACAGAGATATCGTTGGCATGATCTGTTCTGGATGTCCTACTTTGGAATCTCTCAAGTTTAGTATGTGTTGTGGGGTTAATTATTTTGTAATTAATTCCAAAAGTGTGAATAAGTTGGTGATCAGTGGATATTGGCAACAAGAACATGAAGATAGTGATGATGATGATGGCAATGATGATGATACACAGCTGATAATATATGCTAGGAATGTTACTTCGCTGGAGATTAGAGGATGTTTTCATAAAAAAATTCTTGCTCTTCAGAATGTACAAGCTCTAGTCCATGCTAAGCTAGATTTCTATAGGAAGACAGATGATTATGAAAATGATTTCAAGACTGATGAGAATATGTTAAAAGATCTCCTTGAATCACTCGAGGGTGTTGAGAAACTCTCCATTGGGTCATGGTGTCTGCAGGTTTGACCTATACCTCCCTACTTCATCTAGTCATTAAAATTAACAATACTTGATTTATTTGCCTGAGTGTTTATACTTCTCTGAGTGATGACGGGGAAACTATTTACATAATCATATCACTTATTAGGTAATTATAGGAAAATCTGTATGATAAACATTAATTGATAACCTGATAAAAATGATGGCAAACCTATTATCGTAAGCTAAATTACAGTATTGAATATCTGTATACTGTCTGTTGCTATGCTTAAATCCCTTGCAATAGTCTACCTGTTTTATATAAAAAAATTGTTACTGCACAATGCAAAATGTCTAAAGTTGCATAATTTATCAAAAAAATAAATGTTTTTGAAGTTGCTTTCACTATAGCTATGCCTTTATGTGAGTGTTACTACTCTTTTGATTTAGAAGCATTATTCTCTATTTGTACCTTTACATTTATAGGTTTCTGCAGGTATGCAGCGTCATCTTTCAATATATATACATATGGATCTTCAAACAACTCCTTCGTCATTACTTAACCCCGCTTGAATAATTAAAATTTCTTGCAAATATAATAATAAGTGGAAAAGCTGGTTTGCTTAGTGGAATAGATGCTCACTAAGTGCTGGTTACGGTCCTCTGGATTTGGGACATAGCATGGTTAACTCTTCTAACAAAGAAGAGGGGAAAGGGGAAAGAAAGAGGCAACTTTAATTGTTTTGCAACCATGGAGACTTTGTTGGTTTTAAAATAGAAAGAACAGATCTTAATCAGGAATAGGATCATGAGACCACTAGAAGGATTCCTGATCCAACAGTGCTTTACTAGGGTAATTTTGTGAAACATCTTGTTTGATTATATTCTTAGATTATTATAGATGTAAGTTAAAACCTTGTTTAGTGACATATTTGGGCCTGTTCAATGGATCTGTATGAATTAGTGGTTTTTGATACTTCTGATCCTGTCCTCGTGGTTAGAAAGAACACACTTTTATTTACTTAATTAATTATATCTTCTACATGCCCCTTCATGTGTGATGTGTCTGATTCTTTGAGATAGCTAATGATCTCTCTTTGATATGATACCAAGTTTAATTGTGTGACATTTCATCTAAATTTTAAGTTCTTTGAGAAAACACATTATTATTTACTTAATTATATCTTCAAGGCACAAACCTCTAAATCTATCTTCTGATAATTAATTGGCCCAGGTCCTTACTATGCTAGAGACTAAAAACTCCTCATGCCCGAGGATGAGATGCAAGTACTTGACTTTGAACACTCCTTTTAATCAATCAGAGCTTCCTGGGTTAGCAGTACTTCTACAAAGTTGTCCTCAGGTCGAGATCTTGAACATAAGCAAGGACTCCCCTTTCGAAGAGGTATGCACATGCCCCTTCTCCTATTGTTGTTCATCTTACTTCTTGATTTGATGCTTTGTTACTCAACCATCGTGGCATTGCCTATGTAGAGGCAAATTCAACATCTAGATTCAATGAGTTCAGAATGGGCATGATCTTATTATATACATACTTTTATTTTTTTGTGCATATGAATACATAGTTCTGAGTCTGAAAACAATGGGTTGAGTTGATCTCCCTGTTCTAAATTGGCCTCTGCTGCATTTTGTTAATTGAAGAGGTAATCACCTTTGAAACATTATGTTGCAGTATAATTTTGGGTGGCCCTCTAATGAATTTAATGGAGAAAATTACTGGATATCAAGACCTTGTTGGGTGATGCATCTCAAGACTTTAAGGATTGACGGCACCTGGATATATGAGAGTCCGTATTTTAAGCACATCTTTCCGTTTCTGCAAGCTGTTCTAAAGAATGGGATAGTTCTTGAGAAAATCATCCTTGCTTCCTTCGATGACAGAACATGGATTTCCCCCGGGCACCATAGAAGACTTACAGAAACGTTACTAAGCTTTCCGAGATCTTCAAGGGATGCTGTTATTTTGTTCTCTGGTTGAGAAGTAAAAGTAAATTAGCAGTATGTCATGTTAGTATTTATCAAAACGTGCTTCAGAAACATATACTGTTTTTTTTCTTTCTTTAGACTCGATGCCTTGCGTACATTGTTCTTTTCTTGAGTCAATCAACTAAGGCTCAATCCGGAGCTAGCTAGTTGAGAATTGAGATGGATTCTTATATAAATTATTAGTGGTTCTTTAATGCTTGATGTTTATATATATTCTCTCTTGAGTCTTCTAGTTTCCGTAATGTATATATCCCGTTTTATTTATTGTTTATCATAGGATGTGAGATAATTGATACCACAGTCCACAATTATGATATAAACAATCTTGAAATTGGTGATTTTGTATACTTAATATATGAAATCAACCTGGAGAACACTATTGTGACAATGTATATCACGTGCTGCTTTTAGTTTATGCAAAAATACTTTTAAGTTTGATCATGTCAAAGATCATAATTTCAGGTAAAAATATTTGAAGTTAAGCCTTGTGAACCATGTCTTATGATAAAATTGTTTGAAGTTTAACCTCCACGGGTCATTATTCCCTCCGTCCATCTTTATTTGTCTATTATGTATTTTGGGATATCTAATAATACTTGTCTAATTTATAAAATTAATAAATAATTTATCATGATTTATAAAATTAATAAATAATTTATCATGTATATGTGTGTATATATATAGGGCCGACTCAACAAGATTGAAGGGCCAAAGCCAAACTTTAGAGAGGGGCCCTAATATTCATTTATTTAGTTAGTTTTTTCTTAAATAAAAGAAAGATCCTCATATTTATTTATTTTTAGGAATGCAACTATTTAATTTATTTAGGAGTTTTTGATTATCGGGAATATGTCATATTTTTCATCAACTTCTTTTAGATTTTCTTTTTGGATGTTATTATCATCTAACTCAACTCTATTAGTGACTTGTTCATTTGAAGAACATTCTCATATATTTTTCGATTCAATATTTTTAGTATTTGTTAAAAATCTATCAAGTGTTCCTTTTTTGGATTAATTTAATTCTTCAAATTTTCTGTTTTTTTCTCTTTTTGTAAAATCGGAATCATATTTTCTAGTTGACATATTTAAATTAACTAAAATGACTAAATTTTAACAATAACTAAAACAAAATATATATACTTATGAACTAAGAATATCAATAATAACAATTTTTCAAGAAAAACTATAAAATAAAGTTAGAATAATAAAACTTGCTCAAGAATTTAATAAAATTGATATAACGATATCGAAATAATGTTGTGCTCCTTCAATAGATGATTGTTTGTTGGCTTGTTTCACTTCTTAAAATTTTGAAAAGAACACCAAAATAAGATTTTGTTCTGTTGTAACTTGTAAGCAACAGTAATTCAACAAGTTTTGTAGGAGAGAGTCAATATTAAAAAAAATAATAACAAAATAGAGCATAAAAAAAATGAATATAAGGTAAATAACAATATAGGCTCAAATTATTAGAAAATATATAAGGAAGTAGAATTTCCCACATAAGGAAGCTATTTTAAAAAATTATTCTATTCCCTTAGGGAAATGGAAACTAACGACACTTTGATTATTTTTTTACTTTGATTATTTTTTTACTTCTTACCCTTTTTTTTAAAAAATAAAATAAAATAAGTACATATAATTGCTGCTTTGATTATACTATTGTTTGGACCGTTTTCGTCATCTACTTATTTACTCTAATATTCTTGTCTGACCTTTTTCTATGCTTTATTGAGCCGAGGGTCTTTCGGAAACAACCGTCCTACATTGGTAAGAGTCAGGTCTGCGTACACTCTACCCTCCCCAGACCCACGATGTGGGATTTCACTGGGTTGTTGTTGTTGTTGTAAGTACATATAATTGTTTTAAAAAAAATACGTATAAGTCCTTTTTTTTAAATGGAGCCCCAAGCAATAGCTTTTAGTGACCTAGGGGTTAAGATGGCCATATATATATATGCAGACACATTTTCGAGACAGATAAAATAAAAATTAAAGTATAATGTCAGTGCTAAATAAATAGTATATATATCCGATCATTCTTATTGGTCATTTTAAATTATCATATCATTGAGGATGGAATCGAAGCAAAATAAATACTTTCTTCATTTTGTAAAATGATAAATATTTCAATCATTTTTTGTTGTTGCTGATAGATAAACGGATAAAAATATCAATTAACACAATTAAACAACCCAGGTAACTCTAATCTTTCTTGAAATTCTTACAATTGTTGAATTCTTTTTCTTACACTATAGCAACTTTGAGTGAGAGGCATAAATCCTCTTCCTAAAGCTGCATTTTCTTATAAGTCACCAATTCGCTTTAGGAGATCATAAAAATAGGTTAGGATTGTAATTTACCCAACTCATATTTTATCCAGTTTATTTTTTACTCATATTAATATGAACCCGCCCATTTTTGTCTAACTCATTTTTAATCTGCCCAAATTTGACGCAATTCGTCCATTTGCCACCACTAGTGGGTAACTATTATCGAACAAAAATAGAATAATTTTAATGCTTTACTAAGATCATAACTCATTAAAAGATATTTAAAGTTTGACTTTGCCAAGTTCACAATTTCAATTAGAGAAAAATCGAAATTGAGTTTGTCAAATCATACCAAAATCCATGAAAAATTGTTTGATGTTTGATCATTATAAGATTCACAATTTGGACAAAAATATTTAAAGTCCACACAAATTTTTAACTTTACATTTGAATTTGTGCTTGAAACAAATAAATTTGTATTTTTTTTAAAACTTCATATATAACTTAACTGCAATCCAATATATCGAATGAAATCTTACAAATAGAATCTAAAAAGGATAAAGTATACGAAAATTTTATTATTACCTTAAAAATAAATATTTATACATTCCACCAAAAATAACCCACAATCTATTCTGGGATTGCAATCCCTAAAATAGATTTCAGACAAATCCAACCCATACGAATTTGACTTGACATGCTCAACAACTTCTAATTAAGCCGTAGGAACCTCCAAAAGCAAAATTTAAATGAAAAAAATGGGAGTAATTTTAGAGGGAAAATAATTGATAGTTAATGTGAGATGATATAGTATAGTAAAATTTTAATATCTCATTTGATTGACTATCTAAACTAGTTCAATTATGATTCAATCCACCTTTATAATCTTCGCCGATTTACCTCCTCTTGCCCCAAATTTAATAACAATAATTAAAAAATAAATAGTAGAGTATAGGTGTGGATCTCTTTTTAATTTGAAAATATAATTTATCTTCTCGACATAAAACATAACTTATTAGATAATATGATACGAATATATAAAATTTATATCGTAAAAAAGTTATTTTTTATTTCGATGTTAAAATTATAACTTGTTTTTTCTTTTATAATATAATTTATTGGATATTATGATAAGCAAAAACAAAGATGCCCAACAAAAAAAATATTTATTATTTCAATGACAGATATTTTCAATCACTTATTTATTACTACAACAACAACAACAACCCAGTGAAATCCCACATCGTGGGTCTGGGGAGGGTAAAGTGTACGCAGACCTGACTCCTACCAATGTAGGACGACAAATCACTTATTTATTACTATTAAAATAAAATAAAAATATTTAAAAACAAAAATTAAAAGTCATATATGACAAAAATTATCATCCTAAACAGGAACATTTGTGCACTTGGCCAAAAATAATCCCATAATTTATCCCCGAAACTATAATCCAAAATGAATTTCAGACAAATCCGATTCGACGTGATCCGACCCAACCCGACCCGACCCGGCGTGCTGAAGTATTTAAGAGTTAACTCCCAAAATAAAAATTGAAAACGAAAATGGGAGTAGCTTCAGACCGATTATCTTCCTTGCCGGACTCAATTCTGCTTCACATACTCTCCTTTCTTCCCTTCGACGATGTCGTTCGAACCACCCGTCTCTGTAAGCAATGGAGAACTCTCCGGTCCTTGTCTAGCACCGTCAATTTCATTCACCGTTCCAAGGACTTCTTTTATTTACAGAAGTTCGTTTCTTTTGCTGACAAATCCCTCTTAAACTTGCACGGTAACTACAGCCGTGCGTTAAAAATTCACTTTGATTTCCCCTTTAAACGTTGTTTTTCATCTGATGTTACTGTTTGGGTTCTTTTTGTCACCAACCTTAAAGTCAAATAACTCAATTTGGTTCTCTCCAATGTTGATGGTGATCGGTATAATCTACCTAAGAGATTATTCTCCAATCCTTTTCTTGAAAAAGTGAATTGGGTTTCTTGTAGATTTTACAAAGTTGAAGTTGTCAGATGGGATTCTTTAAGGGAATTAAGAATTGGATCGATGGAATTTCGTGACGATATGGTCAGGAAAATTGTTGTTGGTAGTCCGTGTTTGGAGTTATTGGAGTTGGATAATTGTTGGGGTTTTAGACGTTTGGATTTGGTAGGGGGAAAGGTGAGTAGGTTGGTGGTCAATGGGTATCGGGAAGTGAAGAAGTTCTTGGATCTTGAACTAGAAATTGTAGCACCTTGTGTTAAGGCATTGGAGTTAAAGGGGTGTTTTAGAATGAATATTCAGCTGAAGAATGTGATGAATTGTGTTTCTGTGAAACTTGATTTTCACTTTAAGACCCCTAAGGATGAGGAGCGTGACAACTTTTATGAACAGCAAAGACATATGTTGATGGCCATGTTTGGGAGTTTAAGGCATGTCAAAGATGTTATGTTAGGGACATGGTGCATCGAGGTTTGTGCTATTTGTTTTTATTGAATGATTCTCAGATATGGATATATTGCAATTTTAATGCACAGGTACCATTGAGGAGTTGGTATATTTGTGTGTTTTTGAGTTTATGATCATTTCCCCACCCCCATTTTGTAATGGTTTTGCAGTTAGGAAGTTTAACCTAATCCCTTATGTTGGAAGTATATTATTTGGTTTATTATCTGAAGCCATATTGTCCTTTTTGTACTTATCTTCTGACTTCTGATACTTGGGATATTTGGATTGTTAATTTATCATGACTTACATGCTTGTTAGTATCTTTTGTGTTGCAAAATCCTTTTGGGACAGGTGTAATATTATATTCTTTGGTAATAAGCTACAAATTAGTGGGACATTCTGGTATAGCAGAAGGTTGAAGACATATTTGTTTAATTTTTATGCTTGGAGAATGGAGTTATTGAAAGACTATTATATTTTTGTGGGATGTTGTAGTTAATTGGATTTTTTTTCTTGTTTCTTACATCTTGAAGGTTATGGCATCTTGGGAAATGACATATTTGCCGTTTTCCTTGATCAGCTGTGAGTGTTTAACACTGCATATTCCCATACAGAAGCGATATCTCCCTGGCATTATACGCTTATTACAAAGTTCAGTCAACCTTCGGACGCTAATCATACTTATGGCCCTACCCTATTTTGAGTTTAAGGTTTGTTTTCTGTCTGAAACATTATTATGAGCTATTGCTTTTCACTTATTTAGGCAATGTTTTGATTCAATCTGTAAGTAGTTACAGATATATCCAAATCCTCTCTCCTTACTTACATACTGAGCATATGTTTGTGGTTTTCCATTTTGAAAATAATCAGGCAGGGGTGTACTTATAATCTGAATATGAATTCAATCGAACCAACCACTTTTGGCTTATACCATATATATATATGTGTGTGTGTGTGAACTCCTTAAAAATATTATAAATATTGAACTCACTGTCTAAAAGAATTTTGACCCTTGAACTCATTAAGATTAAATCTTGAATCCACCAAATGAACTCCAGTAGTTGCAAGTAGGGTTGTTCGTGATCTTGAATCCTCATGTTCCTTTGGCCAAAATGTATGGATGGTTACGTAAAGTAGTTATGGTTTGAAATCAAACATTAGAAGATAATTTCTTGACCCAAGCATAAAAAACATCATTTTTCTAAACCCACATAATGTTCTATTAAAGAAGGTGTAACATAGGAAGGTTGGGGTCAATGTGTAAATAACAGAACCTAGAGGCTTAGTTAGCAAAAGTTAGTTAGATGGTTAGAATGTAGTTAGAACTAATTCTGTATATATACATGTACTGCACATTGAAGTTAATTAACAGAGTATTTTCTCTAATTCATCTCCTCTCATTCTCTCTCAATGTAGAACATTCTAGATTCATGATAGTGTTCAACAAGATATCTCCATTGATGATATCTAACGTGGTATCAGAGCTTCTCAATCACGAGTTTGATTGCAATTTCGAGCTAACACATATAGTGTCTCTGGGAAATTGATACAGATCAGCCATGGGAACTATCGATAATGATTTACCAGAAAAGCTGAGTCATAATCATCCCCTCTTTCTGAATACTATTGATAATTCAGGTGTTATGCTCGTCTCTATTCAGCTAACTGGAGCTGAGAACTTCTCTGTGTGGAGTAGAGCCATGCAAATTGCCATTCTAGGTCGCAACAAACTGGGATCATTGATGGGTTCTGCAAAAGGGAAAATTATGGTCCAAATTTGACGAATCTGTGGGATCGATGCAATGCCATTGTATTGTAATGGATCATGAATTGTGTGTCAAAGGAACTACTTGGAGGCATTGTGTACTCGACTAATGCTGCAGCGGTGTGGAAGGATCTTCGAGAACAATATGATAGAGTCGATGGATCTCGTATCTTTCAGCTTCACAAGGAAATTGCTACTATCAGTCAAGGTACGAATTCCATTTCTGTCTATTTCTCGCGATTGGGAGATCTGTGGGTAGAATTTGACAGCTTAACTCCAGTTCCTCATTGTGATTGTCAAAATTCGAGGGAATTTATAGTGTTCATGCATAATCAGAAGTTGTTGTAGTTTCTTATGGGTCTAAATGAGACTTATGAACAAGCTCGAGGGCATGTTTTGATGATGATACCTCTGCCTTCATTGAATAAGGTTTATTCAATGTTAGTTGAAAGAGAGTCAGCGTACTATTTCACAAACATCTAGTAGTCAGTCTGATTTGCATACCTTGTTCACCACTCGAAATGCACCAGCTCCATAGTCTAAACACAGATCACCTCATACTTCCAGTTATGATCCGAATGCATTTTGTGATTACTGTAAACGCAAGGGTCACACTCAAGCTATTTGTTATCCACTACATGGCTATTCTCCTGGTTATGATAGGAGGAGAAAAAGAACATCCTAACAACAATTCCTATACTGGCAAAGGGAAGTCTAACACTGAGAGGGGAACCTATCCTACTGTTAATCCTGTGGTTAGTGATCCACCACCACAAAGGTACACGGGTGATCTAGACAATAACTTGAGTATCAATCAAGGTAACTCCAATTTTAAAAATACTGGAAGAAGTACCGGGCAATTTGAGCATCTAGACTACAACAGAGGTATGAATGTGTTGTATGAGCAATATAATCAGATATTGCATATGCTTGGTCGAACTAATGTGCCGGGAGGCACTGAAACAGCATCTACCTCTCATAGCAACACCACAACAGGAGCTAATCTGGTTCAAGAAAGCTTCTCCTCAGCAGGTAAATGCATCTGCTCTTACTACAAGCCTTACACAGGATGATTGGGTTGTAGACTCTGGTGCAACCAATCATATGACACATAACTCAGATTTGCTTAATCATAAAGAGCAGCTGTCCCAAGATACACCTAGGAGAGTACATTTGCCAAATGGTGATACTACTATTGTGACACATACAGGATCATGTAATATGACTCAACATGATCTCATCAGAAATGTTCTTCTAATTCCTGAATTTAAATTCAACCTTCTGTCAGTTTCTAAGATTACTAGGGATCTAAAATGTGTAGTCTCTTTCTTTCCTGACTTTGTTATCTTTCAGGACCTCTACAGTGGGCAGGTGAAGGTGATTGGTAGAGAAAATGATGGCCTTTATCTTCTACCTACTCACAAATTCAGTAGAGATGCCACCTGCCAATCCTTAATTGCACAAGATGACTCTCAAGTTCTGTTGTGGCATCAAAGACTTGGACACCCTTCATCTAGTGTTCTAACACAGGCCTTTGATTTTCCTCCTAGTCAGTGTTCTAAACATGTTCATACTTGCACCATTTGTCCTCTAGCTAAGCAACATAGACTACCTTTTCCACGTAGTACTTCTGTGTCTTCCTCTCCATTCAACTTGTTACACATAGATGTTTGGGGACCTTTTTAAACTCCCACATATGATGGTAATAGATTTTTTGTCACAATTGTTGATGATTGTACCAGAATGCTGTGGGTCTTTCTAATAAAATTGAAAAGTGATGTTTGTGTTGTGTTGAAAAACTTCTTCACTTTAGTTCACACTCAATGTGGTTCATTGGTTAAGGCCATCAGAACTGATAATGGTTCTGAGTTTGTTAATATTGAATGTTACAAGTTATACACTAGTGTGGGTATAGTTCATCAAAGGACATGTATTCACACTCCATAGCAAAATGGTATTGCTAAGAGGAAGCATAAACATATATTTGAAGTGGCCAGGGCAATCAGATTTCAAGGTCATATTCCCCTCAGATTTTGGGGGCATTGCATTCTCAGTGCCACTTATATCATCAACAGGTTGCCTACTCCTATCTTAGGTGGCAAATCTCCATATGAAGCCTTTCACAGAGAAACCTTTCCTCCAACATATGAAGAGTCCTAGGTTGCTTGTGCTTTGCCAAAAATATGCATATTCATGACAAGTTTCAGCCTAGAAGTGTAGTGGCCACACTTATGGGGTACAGTGAACAAACTAAGGGTTATATTCTTTATGCTCTGAAAGAGAGGCATTTCTTTCTTAGTAGAGATGTCATTTTTAGGGAATCCATAGATCCCTTTGCTGTTCCCTCTTCTAGTGCAGGGTAGTTATTTCCTACCAGATATGTATATCAGAGATTTCAGGTTTGAGTTCTGCTAGAAGCAATGTTCTAAAAAATGAGTTATACAATGCATGTATGGAAATTCAATCAGGCCCCAATATAAATGAATAATTATTTTTTTTTTTAAAAAAAAACTCAAGAAAGTCACATTTACACTTGTTTGTTCCCCACAAATTGAGAACAAAAATAGCAAGTTAGGTTTCCCTTTTAGATAGAAATAGATTGATGCCATATATATTTCATAGGATAGTATATAGTATTAAAGATTAATGACTCATTATTAGTTAGAGTAAGTAAAGTTTAAAAAATTAAAATAATTGCAAGAAAAGTAGCTTTTGACCATGACTAAAAGGAAGTTATTTTCACTCTTTTGTGATAGTCAAAACACCAAAAAATGATTTATTAACGAAAAATAATTTCTAGGGATCCTTTAGAGCATGCCCCTCCTTACGCAGATCCTATTGTACCAGCAGTTCTTGAGATACCTGCAGATCATGTGGTACCAGTTGATCCTGGTGTATCAACTTCTGTAGCTTCAGCTGAGAATGATCCTGCACCTGTGCTTCCTGCTCAAAGTATCAGAGGAGCACCAAAGCACCATTGTGGCTGAAGGACTATGTAGCCTCTGCTACTGTCCACTCTCCACCTAAGCCATTGTACTAAATTGATCAGTACCTTGGTTATGATCATCTGGCTTCTCGTTACCAAGCTTTCCTTTCCAAGTTTGGCACTGATGTTGAACCCTCAACTTTTGAGGAGGCTTGTAGGGATCCAAGGTGGGTTGAAGCTATGCAAGCTGAAATCTCAGCCTTGGAATCCAACAACACCTGGCAAGTTGTTTCCTTGCCTAAGCACAGAAAGGCTATTGGTTGCAAATGGATTTTCTAAGATTAAGTATAAAGCTTCAGGTGAGGTTGACAGGTTTAAAGCCAGACTGGTAGCAAAGGGTTTCAATCAGAGAGAAGGCTTTGACTACAAAGAGACTTTCTCCCCAGTGGTGAAGATGGTCACTGTCAGAAGTGTTTTGGCCCTTGCAGCTACTGAAAATTGGCCTATCCATCAGATGGATGTCTCTAATGCCTTCCTTCAGGGAGATTTATTTGATGAAGTCTATATGACTCTTCCTCAGGGCTTCCAAATTCCCAAGGGATTTAATGTGCAGGGGGAGAAACCAGTATGTAGGCTCATTAAATCCCTTTATGGACTGAAGCAAGCTCCAAGACAGTGGAATGATAAACTGACAAAGGCTCTTATCAGACTTGGCTTTGTTCAAAGTCATCTAGACTACTCTTTGTTTGTCATAAGAACTGGTACAACTATTGTGTTAATCCTAGTCTATTTAGATGACATGATGATCACTGGTAATGACCTCATGCTCATTCAAGAAACCAAAAGGATTCTGCAGGATACCTTCAAGATGAAAGACCTAGGAAAACTTAGGTACTTTCTTGGGATTGAGTTTGCCATATCCCAAGAAGGCATTGTAATGCATCAGAGAATACTTTCTCTGGAAATCATCTTGGAAGATGGACTAGGTGCTGCAAAACCAGCTTCTACACCCCTGCATCCTAATGTTCAATTGACAACCAAGGAGTATGATGAAGCTAATGGAAAAGGGAATGATGACAGACTATTGGAAGATGCCACAATGTATAGAAGATTATTTGGTAAACTCTTGTATCTAAATGTCACCAGACCAGACATCTCTCTTTTGCTACACAGACTCTAAGCCAGTTCCTACATCAACCTAAACAGTCTCATCTCAATACTGCACTCAAGGTTGTGAAATACATAAAGGGCCAACCAAGATTAGGTGTACTGCTATCCAGCAAAAGTCACAAGCAGTTAAAAGTATACTGTGACTCAGACTGGGGAGCTTGTTTACATACTAGAAGATCAGTCACTGGATTTTATGGTTAAGCTGGGAGACTCACTGATATCTTGGAAATCTAAGAAGCAGGAAACAATATCTAGAAGTTTAGCTGAAGCAGAGTATAGGAGCATGGCAAGTGCAGTAGCTGAAGTGGTATGGATAGTCAGATTGTTCAAAGAACTGGGAGATGAGGTTTGAACACCAGTTACCATTCATAGTGACAGTAAATCAGCAATCCAAATTGCTGCAAATCCAGAACTACATGAAAGAACAAAACACATAGAATTGGACTGCCATTTCATCAGGGAAAAATACAACAAGGGCTAGTTGAAACAAAGTATACCTACATACCAAGGAGCAAGAAGCTGACATGCTAACTAAAGGACTGGGAAAGAATCAACATGATATTTGTTATCCAAGTTTGGAGTACTGAATCTGTTCATATCCTCAAACTTGAGGGGAGTATTAAAGAAGGTGTAACATAGGAAGGTTGGGGTCAATGTGTAAATAACAGAACCTAGAGGCTTAGTTAGCAAAAGTTAGTTAGATAGTTAGAAGGTAGTTAGAACTAATTTTGTATATATACATGTACTGCACATTGAAGTTAATTAATAGAGAATTTTCTCTAATTCATTTCGTTTCATTCTCTCTCGATGTAGAACATTCTAGATTCATGATAGTGCTCAGCAAGATATCTCCATTGATGATATCTAACATGCTCTTAATCTTTTCTCTCTGTTCTAATAGAGTTTCCATTTGCAGGCTTGCTTTATTCCAGTTGTAAATGATGTTCACTCTGTTGGAGGAAGGTTTCAACTGTCTATGCTTTCTAAAGATTGGGGTCTTCACCTTAAAACGATTAGAGTTTGTGGCTTTGAAGGAATGCGATCTGGCCTAGAAGTTCTATTTCTGCGTGATCTTCTTTTGATATCTGCTAACCTTGAGATGATGGTTATTGAATGGAGATCTGGACTTCAGAACTCGATTCGCGATGCATCAGATGAGTTTGTGGTAAAAAGTTTATCAAACGTTCAAAGATGCTCAAAGAATGCTGTAATTTTGTTCAAAAACTAACTCTTGATTTTCTGCTGCTTGTTTTACATTTAAGCAAGCTCGTGAGAAAGATTTTGCTATTTCTTTGGAAATACAATTCAGTATGTGGATGCAGCATGTCAGTAAGAGCTGAATTAACAAATTGTACTCGAAAGATTACACCATTTTCCTTTTCATGTTGTACTCTATTGAATGACTTAGAGTTTGTTTGGATAAGTTTTTTTTAAGCTGCTTATAAGCTGAAAACTGTTTATTATAAGCTAAAATAAAAAAATTGGGGTAATTTAACTTCTTTTTTTGGGGCTTATAAGCTGTTATAGATAAACTAAGTCAAACAAATTCAATTATTTTTCAGAGCTTATTTTAAGCACAAAATGACTTCTAGTTGGTTAGCAAATACTTAAAAAAAAATTGAAAACAGTTTATAAGTTAATTCAAATGGGCTCTTAGCTGGTTTATATCAAATTCATTTTTTTTTTGGTTAGTTTCCTTTGGTTTATGTTAACCTTATTGAAATCCAATTAATTTTGATTTGCACGAAGCAAGGCTCATTCGAGAAGGGAGCACTTTTTACCAAAGATTTTTTATTCATGCTTGAAATTGTGTGAATGCATATTTGATTTTAACTATACGTGTATGTACACATGTGAAAACATTAACTGTATGTGTGATCGATTGGATTCAATGTATGTGTTTTCAAACTGAATGTGAAGGTATGTTGGCCGTCAATGGTATGTGTGGCAAATTGGATTCAATCTATGTGTTTTCAAAGTAAATGTGAAGGGTATGTAAAGTGTTGTCTATATAAATAGGAAAAAGGGCGAAGAATACTCCTGACTTACTGAAAATGTCTCAAAAATATTCCTCTTTCACCTTTTGGTCAGAGAATACCCCTAATCTATTGCGAATGACTCAAAAATACCTCTTTCCACCTTTTGATTTAAAAATACCCTCCATCTTTGTTTTTGGCTTAAAAATGCCCCTTCTTCCATCTTTTGATTTAAATGTATCCTCAAACCAAATTCAATTGAATTAAATTCTTTTACTAATTAGTTATTTTTTTTTTCTAAAAGAAAAAAAATTATTTATTCAATTTTTTTATATTAGCTCTCTTCAATATATTAAGTCTAAAAAATAAAATAAATAATTTATTGTGTAAATATGAAGAATTAAAATTTTATTTTTATTATTAAAATAACGCAATAAAATTCTTAAATTTAACTTTTAAATTGTAATTTTTTCTTCAATACTGATTTTTCTTCAACTTTGCCACATCTTTTAGCACTTATTACCTGTTGAAAATTTATTTTTCTCTTCCAATTTGATTCCCCACTCTACAAAATCCAATTTGGTATATCCACAAATTTTAGTTTAAAGTCTAAACAAGCCTTTCTTTTTATTGCTTATTATCAATCACGAAAAGCTCATAAACTGATTAACCTCAATATTATTATTTTTTAATTTTTTACAAATGTAGATTGTGGTAAGGATAATTCGAATTTTCTCTATATTTAACTAGTGATTTTAAGTTTGAATCTTTTGGGAATGAAAAAAATTTAGTTGGAAGCATCACCATAAAAAATGAGTAATGCAATGACGAATTAAAATTTAATAGGACCCCAATACAAGTACAAAACATTGAGCGGAAATCAAAAGAAAAAAAACTCTCAATAAATGTTCTTAAACCATGTGAAATAAATAAAATATCCTTTATTTATAGTTTGGTCCAAAAAAATGTCTTTGCCATCAATACTTTAGTTCAAAAATGTCCTTGCTATTGATATTTTTTTTTCTTTTTAGACATATCTTGTTCCTAATAAAAATATTTCTTTTAAATAACCCTATTTTTTTAAAAAAAAAACAATTCAGCTAATAAAAATGTAGGAAATAAACTATTAACGGCAAAACCATCTTGGACCAAATTATAAACACAATTTTTTTATTCATTTCACATAATTTAAGGATATTTTTGATTTATTTTTAAAATGAATTTTACATCTTCATGTGATTTTATGCCTTATAAAAAGAGAAAAAGGATGTACTTTCCTTCAGAGAATATTCATGGTGGGCCTTTTTCTGGGCAGGAAATAAGCCCAAGTTAGAAGCTGAAACAATCCGAATTTTTCACCCGTTCTATACTTGCAACCCGGATAAAGACCTTTTAACTCATTGATGGCGATGGCAGCCAATCCAAGAGAGTACAAACTTCGGTTTCTCAGTCTCCAAATCTCCATAATCACAAGAAACAAAACAAAAGAATTTTCAGTACTTTATCTTCTTAGTACAATAACCAATTGTGAAGTTGGATTTATAGCATTATCAGGTGAGTATATAAATTATTTAGACTCATTTCATTGATTGGTGATACAAATTATATGTTTTAAGAGCTGCTCGTATGTAGAATTTTGTTATTTTAATGTACTACTATATTTGGGGTTTCAATTTAGATGGAATTAAAGGAATAATCAGACACTTTCATCAATAGCAGTTTTTGTTTTTTGAGTAGAAGAGCAGTTTCAAAGTGTTTGTGAATATGCCTTAGCAAAAGTTGATAAACATTATATGAGGTTTATCTGCACATTTTGATATTTTGACTCTTTTAAGGAGTGATTCTGTTAGCAAGATGAGTTCTTTATAGCCAAAGAGAAGGTTGTTACATTAAATTTTAGAAATTTAATCTTAATGCTTCTTAGACTTCTGCGTTGGTTGGGCTGGGTTATGCTCCTTTATTGAGTATAGGTTAACCAATCAATATTGACCTGATTAAACTTTGGGTGCTTTGGATCTTAACTTGCTCTACTAAACCCGTTTTAACCGGTCCAAGTTTGATTTGACCGGCCTAGTTGACATCCCTAGTTGGGAATGAGCAATATGGTGTCAGCATGAGTTTTAGTTTATGCAGGTATCTACGTTTATTACTTTGATGTGATTCTTTACCATATGTGGATTGGCAAGTTATTATATATTATCTATAAAATTTGAGAATAAGGATCCTCCACTCCATCATTAAAGAATCCCCAAGCAAGTTGGATAGAAGGATGAAAACTCTGTGAGGCTTTCAGAAAGCAAACACTCAACCACATAGACGGTAAAAGTATTTCATTTTCAGAATGATAGAAACTTCTCAAAACTGGTCATAGTTAACAGGACCTTAGCCCTCTTTGGCAGAACTAAAAGTCTGGTTTCTCCTTTTAACATGAGAGCGAAAAACTAATACAATGGATTTATACAGTTTTGATGACCAGGAATAAAATGAAATCCAATTAATAGTAGTTTTTGTTTTGTTGTAGTCCATATTAATCGGTTGCATTCCGACAGTCGAGATGGTTAGCTTGGGTGCTAATGGTATTTTATACTTATAATTCATAGACTAATGACAATCTTCCTTACTTGAATTATGATAAAATGATATTGTATATCTGATTTATGGTTTACATTTGACTTCAAGATTAAATTCATGTATTTGGATTTATTATTGTGCAAGTATATCTCATACTCACATAATGTGAACATAGGTTTCTGTTTCTGCGTGGTAGATATTGCTCTCCATGTCTGTTGAACGAACTTTGAAGAAGCTAGTTTCTGGTGTCATCCTTGATTTGGATGGTACACTTCTTAATACAGGTCAGTAGTACTCTTCTTGTTTGACTTTACACTTCTCTAATTATATTCTTGGCCATTCACCTAAATTATTCATGGCATTAGTTCTCAACAACTACAACAACAACAACCACCCAGTGGAATCCCACAAGTAGGGTCTGGGGAGGGTAGGATGTACGCAGACCTTACCACTACCTCATGGAGATAGAGAGGCTGTTTCCGAAAGACTCTCGGCTCAAAAGTCACAGTTCCAAGTACGAGTGAAAAAAACAATATATATAGCATAAAGAAAATAAATAAATAAATAAATAAAAAGTAAAAATAGAAATAAAAAAAAAATGCAATGCAAAATTTACAAGACAAGAACAATACAACAACAACAACAACCCAGTGAAATTCCACAATGTGGGTCTAGGGAGGGTAAGGCAGTGTTTTGAGAAGCGAGAAGCGGAAAAAAGCGACGGGGGCTCGCTTCACAGAAGCGAGAAGCGTGAAGCGAAGCGCATGCTTTTTTCAGAAAAAACGCTATTTAGTATAAAAATATAAAATATGCATAGATAAATAATCAAGAACTCAAAAGACTTAGATTAAAAAGTAACTAGATAGTCAATAATCCTCATAAGTAACAACATATAAAGCAAATGCATAACCAAATCACAAAGAGAGCAAAATCCTATTCTTCAACAAGATCCTCAAACTCTTGAAGTGCCATCAACAAGGGTTCTACTTCTACTTGGTCCTCATCTTCTTCCTCATCGGAGGACTCATCAACAAGAGTTCTACTTCTATTTGATTTTGAACATGAACTTGAACCTGTAGCTACTCTTTTTTCCTTGCCCCTTAAAGTACTCCCCCTAAAACCATAAATATTCTCCTCCACACCACTAGCCGTAGCAACTTCACCATAAGTGAGACCTTCTCCTTCATATACTTCTTCATCTTCATGATTTTGGGGTGCTCCAGTTAACCATTCATTTGCATCATCAATATTATCCAATAAAATTGGATCAATGGTAATGCGAGCATTGTAGCGACGCACCAATGTTCTATTATATTTGATGAACACTAGATCATTCAGGCGTTTTAACTCAAGTTTGTTTCTCTTTTTTGTATGAATCTGCATAGAATATGTAGAAAGTAATTAATGGGAGGACTTTGGACAACTAAGATACCATTTAATTTAGTAATAACGTAATATAGGTTCTCACATGTTCATACACGCTCCAATTTCTCTCGCAACCGGATGAGCTACAAGTTAAACTTTGCACTCTAATAGCAAATTGTTGCAAGTTTGGGACATTATGACCATATTGCATCCACCATTCAACTGTAGAAGAATTATTTTAAAAGTTAATATGTAATAACTTAAAAGTTAAAGCTCTAATAGTTAAATGTTGAAATGCTCACCTGGTGACCTTAAGGTTCTAGCTCTAATGGCCGACTCAATTCCAAGTAGTCCATCAGCTTTCATGTACACACCAAGCTCATCCCCTATTTTGTCTTGCAAAGTTTTATCTAGGATCATCCTCTCAACACATGCATGATATCCCAACCACACTTCTTCAGTTAAAGTCTTCATCTCATTATTTTTATAATAGAGCCCCGGGTTCAAAATATATCCAGCTGCATGTAAAGGTTGATGAAGTTGATCCGTCCACCTTGCATCAATGATTTTGAAAACATTCATATATTTCCTGTCATCATAATTGAATGCCTTTTCAATACTTTCTTTGGCCCTATCCATGGCTTCATAAATGTAGCCCATTGGTGGTTTTTTCTCCCCATCCACCATACGAAGTACATTAATTAAAGGACTACCAACTCTAAGTGCTTGAACAATGTCATTCCAAAAATATGGACTGATGATGTGTCTCGCAACTTCTTTCCCAAGAGTTTCCTTTGCATAGACACTCTCATTCCATTCAGTGGACATAAACAAGGTTCTCAGATTTTTCTTTTGCATATAAAAACTATGCAATGTCAAAAAAGCTGTTGCGAATCTTGTCTTAGCAGGTTTTACCAAGTTTTTTTGCTTTGTGTATCTCCTCATCATATTCAACAACAATGCCCTTTGACTGATATAAGAATGTATCTTAACAGCCTTATCAAAAACTATTCAAAAAAATTTAATAGTTAATAAGTAAGAAAACTAACATGAAGATTAAAAAAGAACATAAAAAACAAGATTCAAGTTCACCTGTAGAATACGGGGCCTCTTTGAAAATGTCACCAAACATCAAGTTGATACAATGAGCAGCACAAGGAGTTCAGAAAATATGCGGGAACACTCCCTTCAACATGTCACTCGCTTTTTTGTTCTCACTTGCGTTATCGGTCACAACTTGTACCACATTTTCCTTGCCTATTTTCAAGATAGTCTTCTCAAACAAGTTAAACATCTTATTTGAATCAGTAGAAGAGTCACTAGCATCATGAGATTCAAGGAACACACTCCCTTTTGGAGAATTCACCAAAACATTGATGATCATTTTCCCATTCCTTACTGTCCATTTATCTATCATAATGGAACAACCATACGTTTTCCATTGAACCTTATGATCTTCTATAATTTTGTTTGTCTTTTCCACCTCTTTTTTTAAACAAGGAACTCTTACCTCATGATAGGTAGGGGGCTTCATTCCAGGGCCATATTGGCCTACGGCCTCAATGAATTCACCAAAACTTTTGGTGTAGTTAACACAATTGAAAGGCAATCCTGCATCATACATCCATCTAGCAAAAGCAGATACAGCACGATCCCGTAAAATCTTGCTAGAAGCCTCTAGATCAATAGGTCCACCTTCTCTCTTTTCATTTGGTTTTTGCGAGAAATAGAGATTAAAAGGACCTTTGACATTGCTAGCGGTGGATGACCCACTTTCACTAGTTGAAGGTTTCTTTTTTGAGGGAGGTCCCATTGGTATATTCACTTCAACTTCATCATCCATTTCATCATTATCAACAAGATTAACCATGGATGCTTCAGGATTCATTTGAGTTTTAAATTCATTTTTTTTCGTAAAATACTCCTTTATTTCTTCCTTCACACTATTCGGGACCTTTGGACACACTTTAACATCTTTATAACCACCAATAAGATGCTTCTTGTGACGAAATATTCCGCCATTATATGTCATATCACAAAAAACACATTTGATTTTTGTGTTACTTCCCATGGCAATTCCATATGCCCAAGCTGGATCCTTTTTTTGTACCCTTAAGAAAATACAACTTACTACAAAGAAAAAATAGAATAATAATTCAGTCACACAAGTCAAATTGTCAAAACAATAATAGAGCAGTTGACAGATGGCAACAAAATTAATAAAGCAGTAATAGAGCAGCTGAGCAAAATTTTAAAAAAAATAATAAAGCTGCTGGCTTGCTGCAGTGGGTTTTAAGTCAAAAATTGGCCATGAAAGTGGTCTATGGGCTCCACTTTTTGATAAATTCCCTTTATGCAGTTAATTAAACATCCAATAACCATTCTCCACTTAATCACCAGCCCACTAGCCTAATAAAACAGCTTCAGCAGTATTAAAAAAAAATAAAGCAGCTGCAGTGGGTAATAAAGCAGCCCTTGTTTTGTGTAATAAAATCACTATAAAAAATTCAACCAAATTTTTCAGCTCAACAAATTAATTAATATTATATGATAAAATGATTTATGAGAAAAAGAAAATCATGATACAAATATAAAAAAACAGAGCATAGTTTAACAAAACAGAGGTCACTGAGAACCCAAATCAAAAAAAAAGGGCCAAAACATACCAGTAGCTGCGCAGAACTGCACTGCTGGCTGGATAGAAACAGAAAAAGAAGATGAAAAGAAGTGATGAAGAGAAAAAGAGAGGAACATCACAGCGGCAGAAGCTGAATAGAAATAAAAATAGAAAGAGAAAGAGAAGAAGAGAAGAAGAAGAGAAGAAAAACTAACCTGGTTGAAGTTTGAACTGACGAAGTCTCGAAGAAGTCACAACAGCGAATAATTAATTGTAAGTTAACAGATTTGTTCTTTTAAAATAAACTCTAGTGCCGCTTTTAACAAATAAGCGCGCTTTTTTCTCGCTTCTACATGAAGCGCGCTTCTCGCTTCTTCCATGAAGCGCACGCTTTTCTGTTTTCGCTTCGCTTCACGGTATTGAAGCGGTAGTGCCTCGCCTCGCTTCGCTTTACGCTTAAAGCGAGCGCTTTAGCGCTTTTTCACAACACTGGGGTAAGGTGTACGCATCCTTTACTCCTACAAGAATAATAATTATAGCAAAGTACTGCAATAATCAAAGGCAATAGCAACACAACTATAAAGGCACACCTAGACCTACGACCACCCTAAACCGACAGACGGTAAGACACCATTCTATCCCTACTAGCCTTCTTCCCTAATCCGCGACCTCCACTCTTTTCTATTTAAGGTCATGTCCTCGGTGATATGGAGTACCGCCATATTTTGTTTAATCACCTTTCTCCAATACTTTTTTGGTCTACCCCTACCCCTCCGCATAGCCCCCAAATCCAACCGCTCACACCTCCTAACTGGGGCGTCGACACCCCTCCTCTGCACATCCCAAACCATCACAGTCTCGCTTCTCTCATCTTGTCGACCACGGATGCCACTCTCACCTTCTCCCGAATAACCTCATTGCTGATCATCCATCTCAGCATCCTCATCTCCTCAACATGCATTTTCTGAACATGAGAGTTCTTTACTGGCCAGCACTCCACTCCATATAGTTCTCGATATATGAATTACTACTTTTAATATTCAAAAGCATTCGCTAGAGTTCCTTTCATTTCCTTCCAATTTTTGCATATCCAATAGAAATATGAAATGTCCAGAAATATTTGAAATTTTGGATGAAGATATTTAAAATTTCATTTTTTTACTGTGTTGTAATCTTTATTCTAAGTGTAGATTGTATCATTGCAGTATAATTGTTTTATCCTTTTGAGATTCTCTAATCAAATTATCTCGTCTGAGGACATACTTAATACGAGGTCCCTGTAAGCTTAGTGGGCCAGCAGCTATTTTAAACTTCGATACCGAAACTTGAGATGTACTCTGGCTCTCAAGTCTCAAGTATGAATGATTTACAACTATGAAGTCCTTTTTGTGCAAAAGAAATTTGGATCTAGTCATTCTGTTGTAGAGTTAACTGCAGCATAGTATCAATCCTTATATTACCAATGTCTTCCTTGTGTGCATTTGCGTTTCTTTTTAGTCTCAGATTTTCCAATGTTAATTTGATCTCTTTGTTCTGACAGATGGCGTTGTGAGTGAGATTTTAAAGGCTTTCTTAGTTAAGTATGGAAAGCAATGGGATGGGAGAGAAGCTCCCCACATAGTAGGAAAAACCCCAATAGAAGCTGCGGCTGCAGTTGTTGAAGATTATGGGCTCCCATTATCAACAGATGAATTTCTTTCGCAGTTTTACCCAATGCTGTCTAACCAGTAATAACCCTGCAAACATAGTTTCCGTTCCTCTCTGTTTATTGATTAATATACGAACTGAAATTGAATAGCCTGTTGGAAGATTATTCTCCTTAAAATATTAGTAGACAGACTATTTTCCACATATCCTATTAATGGATGTTAAAGGATGAATATTACAAAGTAAAATCTTCTGTTCTTTTATAGCTGGAGCATGGATGATAAATTTAGTTAGTAGAGAACATAGTTCTGCAGTGTTTTTTTTGCTCAAAACCCTTACTAAAAAGTACGTAGGTACTGGATGGTAATTAAAATTGTGGAGAATTACTAAAAGGGGAACCACGCATTTTGATCTCCAATTTAGAAAATGCAAATATGCATGTTACTTTCTTTCATTTATCTTCTTTGCTTTTGGTGATATTCATTTTATTATTAAAAGTAGATCACCAAAAAAGAACAAAGGAAAAATGAGGCAAGCAAGAATGGAACAACTACATGAACTTATCAAAAAGAGATGACTACATTTTGTTTATTAGTTGATCATCTGTGTGTCTTGTATGTCGAACTTGTTTTTCAAAAATTTAATGGAGTGAAATTTTCCCGTTTTCTTTTGTTATTCTGCTTCATTTTGGGGTAAGGGGAGAGGAGGGGGAGGGGTAGAATCCCTAGAAGGAATAAGAGTGATATGCTCATCTATGGCCTTGTTGGTTTAAGGAAACATGATTTCATTGAATCTTGATGAGAGTGGAAGCAATGTTGGATTGGTGTTACTTTTTTCTATTCTTTGAGCTAGTAAAACTCTGATTATCTTCTGATTGTTTGCGAGATCTTGTGGTGTATAATTATGGAACTTGTATATCTTTATTGCCTTCTGCAGATGCATTCCAGTTCAGTTCTTATAAAACTTTGTTAATCAATTTGATATAGGTGGCGCAATATCAAAGCACTTCCAGGGGCCAATCGATTGGTTAACCACTTGAGGGGTCATGGTGTACCCGTGGCATTGGCATCAAATTCTTCTAGATCTAACATAGAGACCAAAATTTTTCATCATGCAGGTAGGGTTTTAACATATATTAATAGAGAGGTATTTCTTTCCTCAGGAAGGTATTTTGTGCCAGTTCAGCATGTAAGATGCATTTATGCTTGGTGCTTTGATTGAGATAGTCTTTTTTGTTTTCAGGATGGAAAGAATCCTTCTCAGCTATTGTTGGAGGAGACGAAGTGAAAGCTGGAAAGCCATCTCCGGAAATGTAAAACTTGATAAACTATCTTTGTCCTCCACATTTCATAAACTGGTATTCTGGATGTTAAATTAATTTAATATCTTCTTTTGTAAGATTTCTTGAAGCAGCTAAAAGACTCAACATGGATCCATCCAGCTTTCTTGTCATTGAAGATTCAATGTGAGTTTTTATCTTCAAAAATTATGTAGCTGTATATCCTATTAGAAGCATAGGATCATGTTGGAAAATCTAACTACTGGTCAAAAGAAGGAAGAAAAAGAAGGGTACCTGTTGGCTGGGTTCTCCTCAAAAGTCCTTGAGGGGTCTGTTATAGTTTGTCATGCTAAGCTCAAATTTACACATGTTAAGATGGATAAGCAGCATGGTTGACTAAATAACATTAGGTACTAACTTTTGACATCGTAATTTACAATTTCTTGATTTGTTAGATTTATTTTCTTTTCATGGATAATGAGTTAAAATTCCTTGTCATTGCTTTTGCATTTTCTTGGCTGAATATGACCTTTTTTCTCTCCCAAGACCATATTAGTTTTGAATTGGATGTAAATTGTTTTATCTCATAACTTAGTGAGAGTAACTCGACCAGATACATATGTTAGACCAGGTGTTACTGCTGGTAAGGCTGCTGGAATGGCAGTAGTTGCTGTACCATCTCTTGCAAAACAGTCTCATCTTTATACTTCTGCTGATGAAGTGATCAATTCTCTTCTAGATTTGCAACTAGAAAAGTGGGGACTACCTGCATTTCAAGATAGTAAGTCTTTATGATTGCTTTACTTGTATGACGTGTTCTTGATTTCTCTTTCAATTTGACTGGAAGCATATGCAGGGATAGAAGGTACTTTGCCTTTAGAACCTTGGTGTATTGGTGGTCCTGTCATTAAGGGATTTGGGCGCGGCTCAAAGGTTCTCGGGATCCCCACAGGTATGCTGTCTTCTTTATTCCTTCTGCTGAATTTCTAATATAAATGCTTGACTCATTATCTGTGTTCACTTGAAATGGCTGTTGGAATTTATCAGAAGTTTGTTATTGGAATTTCAGTTTCTTGTGAGACTGTCATACAAGAGATTTTGATTTTATTTCAAATTGTTATTTGGATTTGAACACCTCCAATTGTTGGAGGGGCATGGGAGATTAGTTTCTTGCCTCGTATGACTGTTTTTCTATTCTTATGGGGTCACATTTTTCCCCAGCTAATTTATCCCCAGAAGGTTATTCAGCCATTCTTTCAGAACATCCAGCGGGTGTATATTTTGGATGGGCAGGACTATCAGGTCAAGATGTCTACAAGATGGTCATGAGCATTGGTTGGAATCCTTACTTCAATAACACAGAGAAGACAATTGTAAGTGTGTTGTGGCATATATTTCTTCCTTATTATTGACTTTTTTGGGTTTGTGTCACGACCCAATTCCTTAAGGTCATGATGGCACCTACTATAACCCTCTAGTAGGTAAGCCAACCCGTCAACCCGGAACTTCAAGTAATGGGTTTGAGGGCAGAAACTAATTAAGAGTATCGAATTGTAAAAGTAAACAAAATGAATAAGCGGAAGTAAACCAAAACATGTTTTAAACAACTAAAGATCCCTCCCAAAACTTGGAAGTCACAAGTACAGAGCTGCTACAAAATAAAATACGAGTACAAGTCCCGAAAGTGGACCGAAAATAGATATAACAACTGGCTAGTCTCAGAAGGCAAAAGACGGGCCATCCATGCTGAAGGAGACAAGAATGATCCAAAAACGCCAAGTACTTACCCTAGTCTCCGAAGTTGACTGCAACAGGCTCGATTTATCCACGGCGATAGCTGGTGCTCGGTCCTGCATCACGAAAGTAGATGTAGAGTGTAGTATGAGTTTCAAGACAACAGGTACCCAGTAGGCATCATAGGCCGACTGAGCAGAAAAGTTAAAAACAATATGAAATAGGAGAATAGCCTAAATAGGAGTCAACATAAGCATCAAAAGGGGAAAGAGTACTACCTATGAGAACTACAACTAACTATACCCAACTGGGCCCCCATAAGCCCAGTCGGGACACTCGTGCGCAAGTTAAATAAAAATCCGGACGAACCCCCATAAGCCCGCCGAGTACACAGAATAGCTACAACTACCAAGGCTAGGAACCAAAAATCTGCAATGTTAGGAGCCGAAGTACTATATCATTTCCAAACCCAGAATCTCTAAGAGTCAATCGATCTAGTGGTGACTTAGGGGTCGAGGTCGGGACTGGGACCCAGATGCTCACCCGAATGTTCAAAGTGGCCAAGGCCGGGATTGGGTACCCGAATGCTTGCCATAATACATAAGTGCGGTCGAGGTCAGGACTGGGTACCTGGATGCTCGCCGTAATACATCGGTATGATCGAGGCCGAGACTGGGTACCCAAATGCTCGTCATACTAGCAAGTCGGTAGAGGCTGGGGCTGAGTACCCGGATGCTCCTCGATAATTCAAAACGGAGGCCGGGACTTCGGATGCTCACAGATAATTTATTCCATGATGCCAAACATTCTACTCCCCAACTAGAATACAACAGTACCAAAAAAAATCTTTTCCCAAATGAGTCAACCGATATGCCGCCAAAGCTGGAACCGGAGCCAAAGTCAACGATCATGAAATCTAATATTGCCGACGCATCACGAAAGTCACGATTGTATCGATTTATGGATGAAGATATTTTTAAGAGCAAGAGTAACGCCCAACTAAGGCCAAACTATCAGGCACTAGCCCGCTACACCATTCTACAAGGATCTAAGTCCACCGGAGCGACGCCGAGACATCTAAAACAAGTTTACATCCTATACTAAGGCCAACATACCCCACAGTATCAACAACATGCTCATTCAACTCTCCTTATAATACTAACAAATAACGACAAGATACACATGTTTCTAAATATCCGAAAACCCGATAATAAGCCTAAAGCATGATTTCTAACACCTAAGATATACAATCAAACTACCCAACCCAAATTCCAACTATTTCAACACGCTTTCACACATTCCAGCTCAATCTAAAGAAAGGTAAAACCGTAGCCTACCCGTAGGCTAAATACGCGGGCTTCAAATTACTGTGCCAGAGCTTTTTCCTTCCGAACTACCTCAGAATGTTTCCAAGCTGTCAAAAATAGAACCACGACGTTAATACGGTCGTTTAGACACTAATTTCATAATTTTTGGAGACGGACCAATTTTGGAGTCTAAAACGGGGAATGTGGGATCCGCATCCGGAATTTTGGATTTGACCCCCAAAACAGGTTCTAAACGTCACCCCAAGTTCACAAATCAGATTTATAACACAATTCGGGGTGGAAAAATAACGCAAGACGATCAAACAATCAATTCCCACATTTTCAAACTAAGAAAACAAACAAGACAGCCTCTTTACGCATCAATTTCTCAAAAACAAAACTCTTCCAATCAAAACAAATTACACCATGACGTTCCTTGCGAAACCCCCCACAATCTAGCCTCAAGAATCACTCAAAACGGAGTTATATTGATCAAGATACACTCTTCCAAAATTCAACAAAATTTGATTCCGAAAAATACTAAATCTGCAGCTAAATATCGATTTCTTACCTCGAATGATGTGCCAAAAGAAGGTTCCGACACCTCCACGATGTTCTCCTCAAAATTCCACGCAAGATACCCTCTGGAATCACCCAAATCGGAGTCCAAACGAACAAGAACCAACCCCTCAAAGATCAACAAAATTCTAACTCGGAAATGTAACAACCAGTGGCTAAATTTGAAGTTTTACCTCAAACAAAGCCTCCCCTCGCGATTCCGATCTCCCCACGAAAAACTCTTGAATTTAGACCCTTGAATCGTCAAAATCGGGTTTATATAGATCAAGAAATAAATTCTCAAAATTTTTCAAAAATTAATTTCGAAAATAGAAAGGGCAGCTGATATAACGTGAATTTACCTCAAACGAAGAGTACCCAGCAGTCCCCAAGAACTCCAATGCCTAACCATGAACTTCCCGAACACACTGGGCTTCGAATCACCCTAAATGGAGCTCTAGAACTCAAGTTATGGGGTTTTAAAGTTGAGACCAAACCCAAAAATGCCTTGCTACTGCTGCTGCTATGCTGTTGATTTTGGGATTTTCCAAAATCTCCGACGGGGTACTCGGGATTCGTTCGGAATTCGATAAAAATAAATCAGATATGCTACCCCACTAAAATTGACGTTCCGGACTCAATAGTGCATTCAGAATTTCCATACGAGATTATTTTAATAAAAAGTGGGTCCCACACCCAAGAGCCATTTTAAGCCATATTCTACAACGGGCCTCGATATTAGTCCGGAAGCCTTGAAAAGAGAAAGAAGGGTCGTTCTAGACCAAAATCAACATCCCGAAACTAACCACGCTGTCAGAATTTTCATTCGAGCGCATTTTCCCAGAATGTTGATCAAAGTCAACCATAGACTAAGTTTCAAAGTCAAAAGCCCCAAATGGCCCCAAACTCGTATCGATTGCTTCGATAGTCATTCCAACAGTGCTACCAGCCTAATTTGGTCATTCCGGAGCTGATGGAACCATCAGAATTTGAATTCGAGATTTCGTTGACCCAAAACTCGAAAAGTCGCAACTAAACCAACTTAGGCCTTCAAAATATCAAAACGGACTCGGGAACACTTCTTCTAGACCAAAAACTATCTCCCGAATCCAACGGAGTCGTCGGAATTCTATTCCGAACATCGGAATTCCAAAAGTTGACCAAAGTCATACCTTGGCTTAAAGTTTCTCAAATTCTCAACTCAAGGCCTCAAATCTTCATTACAACTCCAAAACTGATTCCGTAAAGTCTCCTAAGCCTATTTCGACATTTCGGAGCTGCTGGAATCGACGAAATTCCATTCCGAGACCCGTAGCTCCAATTGACCTCAAATACCACTTTTTAATACTTAAAGCTTATGAAACTCAAAATTTTCAAGGACTTAACTTTTCATGGGATTTTCTAAAAATCAACACCCGGTAACAATTAGAAACGACTCGGGGCATCTAAAGGGAGGGGTAAAATGATTATTTTACAAAAACTTTCAGGGTCATTACAGTTTGTTGAAAGACAGCTTTACTTTTAGGAACCATGGTTGCTTCATGACTTCAATGAGGACTTTTATGGTGAGGAATTGCATCTAGTTGTTGTGGGCTACATACGACCGGAGGTATTGTGGCCTAGTTACTCTTATTCTTCCCTTTTCTTTCTTACATCACTTGCTGATATTACTGTCTATTTGCAATATTACAGGCCAACTTTCCATCAGTTGAAGCCTTGATAGCAAAAATTCACGAGGACAAGAAGATTGCAGAAAGAGCTCTCGAACTTCCTCAATACTTGAAGTACAGGGACGACCCATACCTTAAAATTTCTTTGCATCAGGAAAATTGATCATTGAAGTCTTGAGATTGCAATGCTCTATACAGAAAAAAAGTTTAAAAAATTGAATTTATAGCTATTCAGAAATATTAAAAGAAATAAGTGATGGCTATAAAGTGGGCCAAGCATTTCCAGGGGGTATTAGCCAATGTTAAAGGGTTCAAGTGCAGAATCTCTGGACTGAGAACTTCACGATCAGGTGTAAATAAAGTGTTAGCCCTTTGGCCAAATGTTTTAAATATAAAATATGGACCTATTTGTGTGAATTTTCTGCCTTTTGACAGAAATGTTTGTGGTTGGGAAGTATCATTTGTCAGTGTAAATGTTGATTAATGTACCTTGTTTTCTGGCTGTTAATAATTTGGAAGCATGCAAGCTGGTGCAGATTGTAGATTGCTTCCTTCTATGCATCAATGACATTTTTTGTGATCTTTCAATCCAGTCGAAGTCTTCGTAGCGCAATGAGATTTGGTTTTGTAGCCTTTTTACAAATTTGTTTTTAGTTTTATGTTTTTTTTTTATCGGAGTTCTTCGTATCCTTAAAAGATCTGAAAAGGTCATTTGTTCCTTTATATAAATGAATTGACCCTAAATAATTTTCTTGCTATAGAGAACAAAGAAATCATTGATTATTTATTTCTTCAATTTTACCTTAAATAATTTTTTTTAATGAGTGTGAACAGGACAAATACAAATGATTTCAAATCATTTCTTTTTATTAGGGGAATAAATCTACTATGGAATATCTGTTTATACCTGGCTGAAGTAAAGTAGTAACATAGCTATCAAAATAGACTTGCCTCTTAAATTTTCATCCTTTTTGGTCCTTGCAAATTTGCAACTGAGACATCTCACGGGAATCTCATTGATTTTCACTTCGACTCTTGCAAACACCACACGCTCAAAAGGTTAATAAAATAAATGAAAATTATATGAGATAAGAATTTAAATTTTAGTAGAAACAAAAATGCTATTTGATTTATTTTTTTATATACATAAATCTTGACGTACTTAGTTATTCAATGACTATACTAGTGAATGATAATATCTATTAGTAAAATAATTAAAAAATAAAATGAACTAACAACTGTACTAGTAAGAAATAACAAGTAGTAGTAAAATAGTCTAAACGTAAGTAGATAATAATAAGGTACTTCTTTCTCTGCTCATTTTATGTGATATTTTTTATTTTATCATGTTTCAAAAAGACTATCATCTTATTATATAAAAAAATAACTTTATTTTAAGATTTCTTTTTTACCCTTAATAAAATAATTTATAACTACATAAATATCTTAGAATTATTTTAGACTATAAATTTTAAAAATATTTTATTAAAAATATTGTGATAAATCAAATGGTTTCACATAAAATAAAATGGAACGGAAGGAGTATTTAATAGTTATACTAGTGATAAATAATAGATATAGCATGAACTTATAATTTTGAGCATTTTGGCAATTTATAGAGGCACTCTCTCAAGCAGCCAAAGCTAAAACCCCAAACCCCCAACACTTGTTCTGGCGCTAACACAGTTCACAGTGCAAGAAGCTTCAGAGCAGGAGCTTGTTAGAGATTCTATGGATGAAGATGCTGTAGAACAGTTGGAAATCCCATTTGAAGCTGTAGAAGAGAAACCATCGGAAGAACCTTACCCTTGGCCGGTTATTCAGTATGATGTTCCTCCCTATCGAACCTATCATTTCTTCAATCAGTTCAGGACGCCTTCAAACCCTAACAATTTCTTAAAGGGTGTCAAATGGTATGGTTTTCTCCTTCCCCACCCCCCATTTCTTTTATGCCCTGTTTTCTGTGTTTTTCCCCTATGTAGTCTCATGGCTATTTATTTCTGTGGAATTATAGGTCCCCAGATGGTTCTGGCTTCCTCACTTGTTCTGATGATAATACCTTTTATTTATATAACTTGTAAGTTTCGTCCCAGTTTTTGAATTGTTTATATGTTTTACTATGACTATGCACAATGATAATCTCTTTCTAGGAAAAAAATTAGAAATTTATTAATTTTAAGTCTCGAGTAACTGTTAAGCATAAATGAGTAACTTTGTTGTAACTTTTTTGGTGATTGGATCTGCGGGGCTTGGAATTTATTGACAGATAGAGTTTCGTTTAACTCTGCCTGTGTGACCTTGGCTTTCCAGTCAAAGCCTGGATATAGGGACAAAGGCATGATGAAGCATCTGAACATAGAGGGGAATGGATATAGAGAATTCATATAGACGGCCCCAAGGAGTTTGTGATTGAGACACAATTAATTGATTGACAGATGGTATTTGCTGCTATTGTAAGGAAGACTATGAGGCACATAGTAGAAAATGGTAGTTATTCTAGCATTTCATTGTCCTTGAGTTGCTCTGTTAATTTGTCTCTGCTTCGTTGATAGGCCATATGATGAAAGTGGAGGGCTTGCTGATTTTTCTTCATCAGCTGCTGATAAAGGTAATGTATGCTACTAGTTTATTTAGGTTTGAATGTGAATCAACATTGTGGAAGTATGCTATAGTAATTACTTTCTATGTGGAAATTTATCTATCATGTGTGTTCATTATTAAACTTTATTTGATTATCTATTCATGTTTTTGTTTAGTGTGTTTAAGACTGAGTGATTATTTGCAGATTCGCATGCTGCAAGCCTTGTCATGAATGACGGGGAGTCTGTGTATGACTATTGCTGGTATCCCTATATGTCTTCTTCAAGTATGTAAATTGTCTTGTTATTTGTGGTAATGCTGATGGTGATTGGATAATTTAACGAGAGTTTTCTTTCATGACCCAGGTCCAGAGACATGTGTTTTTGCAAGTACTACCCGTGATCACCCTATTCATCTCTGGGACGCTACTACTGGACAGGTGTGTCATCGTCTATAAAGCTGTTGCTACAGATGTTTTTTCCTCTCACTTCTCTTTGATAGGTTGCTAGCAGCCCATTGCTTGTTTAGCTGCTCAACAATTTCTTGGGTGGTTGCAGTTACGCTGTACATACCGTGCTTATGATGCCATGGATGAGATCACTGCTGCCTTTTCAATTGCCTTCAATCCTGCAGGGACTAAGTAAGCATTCTTCTTTATCGAAGTGCTTGTCTCCTTCCTTTCTCTTGTGGTCACTGTTCATGTAGAGGCACCTGGTTCATTTTTCTTTAATATTTCTAAGTAGTCTTTTGATTTATTGAAGAAGTAATCTATCCATATTTTCTGGTAGCGTGATTAGATTGACAGTAATGAGGCCTAGTTGTCAATTGTAGGTGGTTGCTAATTTTGACACTCTGTCCTCACAAAAGCATCTTCTTACTTCATATGCACTATAATACTAACTTCTTATGTGGTATTTGATTTGCTTCATTTTCTTTATTATGTACTTCAGCCGTTAATATGGCACATTTATAAGAAAGTTCTCATAGTTTCTTCATTCTTCTCGAATTAGGATATTTGCTGGTTACAACAAATCCATAAGAATATTTGATATTCATCGGCCTGGCAGAGATTTTACCCAGCACTCCACCCTTCAAGGAAATAAAGAAGGGCAATCAGGTATGTTCAGCTAGCTGCTTATCTTTATGATCACATTTTTAGCATTTGACTCTATTAATAAGTCAACAAGCTAACAATCATCTGTGTCAAACATAACAACCTGATAGTTATCTCAAAGTGAATCTAGAAAGTTCAATTGAGGCTAATTATTTATCCTACTTCCGATGCCAACATTATTCCTCATTATACATTTATTATTCTAACACCTTTTCTCTTATCTGTTTAGGCATTATATCCTCATTATACATTTCTTATTCCAACACCTTTTCTCTCATCTGTTTAGGCATTATATCCTCAATTGCTTTCTGTCCAAGCCATTCAGGATTGCTGTCAACAGGCTCCTATAGCCAAACTACTGCCATACATAGGGAAGATAACATGGAACTTCTCTATGTCTTACATGGTCAAGAAGGTGGGGTTACACATGTAAGTTGGTAGAGCTGTCATTCATTTTGTTTTTACTATACTCAGATCCTCAAATGATTCTTCAACCATAACATTCACTTATTAGGTCCAATTCTCAAAAGACGGAAACTACTTGTACACTGGTGGCCGGAAGGTAAGAATGATGAATACATTACTGTTCATTACTTTCAATGCCTATTTAACATTAAATTGGCCTTTTGTTTTGTCCTTTGCAAAGAGAATGCTGGATCTATATCATTATATCCATCATAAATAATGGAACAATGCACTTGCCACCTTAAACAGTTTCTGGTTTTCTAATTTCTAGCAGATAAGAAACTAAAATGGATGGACTGTCAAAACAAGGGAACACAGAACATATCCATTTGAGTCGATTTTCATTTTTTTGTGCAAGCTTTTTTTTTTTTGAGTTTTTTAAATTTGGTTGGGATAGAGTTGTGATTGTGGAATCCAGGATCTGTTTCAGTGCCAAGCAATTAACTAAAATAGTTTAGTCTTTGGCTTAACAAAGTAATCCATAAATCACTGTAGCTTCCTTAATTCTTCGAGAAAGTCATTTAGGTTGTAAAAACTCCACATAATATGAGCGATTTTTAACTTGAAAAAGGCAATCAAGAAAATCTTAAGGTCGATTACTGATCAATGATTTTACAAAATTATTGAAGTTCAATTACCTTTTTCAACTATGCCCTCGCAAAAGTTAAAGATAACCACCTCATTAACTTTTTTTTTGCAAATTATTACTAAACAGAGAAATGCTTTCCGCACGATCAACATTAATGGAAGAGAATGAGTTTGATTATTCATCAATATCTAATGGTAACCATATTTCAGACTTGGATACTTCCTGTTTATTAATGATCCTAGCACCTTCTCTTCTATCTTATCTCTTCTTTTAGCTTTGTTTTTCGTTTTATTTTTCTCCTATTCTGTTAAGAGTTTAGATGAGGTGAGATCTGGAAAGCAGTTTATGACTTTAGTGTTACAGTAGAATTAGTGCCGAAAGATGTTAGTAGGGAGAATGCAGAACAAAGTTGGCGAGTGTCTGATGTTCGTTTTTCTCTTTCCATTCCTCCAAACCCACAACATTCTCCTTATAGATGATACCTATAAAAATGAACTTTGAGCAGCCTCGACTCCAGGCGAATGTATAAGTGACCACTTGGCCCCATAGAGGTCAAAAAATTCACTTTAACATCTAACAACTCGAAAGGCTTAAGTATCAATCTTTTCAACTTCTACCTTGACTTTTTAGTGTATAGTTTGTAAACTTGAGTAATAATTTAAAAATAAGATCTGTTTTCATTTCCTTCATCCAGAGAAATATAAACTTTGTGCCTGTTCGGCTGAAAGGCATGTCTGCTACTTGTTGATTTCCTTCACTTATCTATTTATGATCTAAAATTTGACCCTTTCTCTTCGGACTCAATTCTTGTCTATCGTCACGTGTATGCTAGTATCCTGTCATGCATGCATGTTGTGTTAGACATATTTTTGACCAAGTTCATCTCAAACTTCTTTTAGGACCCTTACATTCTGTGCTGGGACATTCGGAAGACTGCTGACATTGTTTACAAGTAAGTTTCTTTCTACTGATTGGACACTCAGGGAACTGGAATGTTGGAATGATTGGCTCAATAGTTCTGTTTCTGCTCGGTAAAGAAGCTAATGAGATGCATTCCTCTTCCAAAAAAAATTGCAATTTACAAGTCGGAGACGTCTCACTCTCCTGCTAGAAACGTTATAATTCCTTAGCAGTTTCTTTGTCCTATAAAATAACACTATATATGTCCATATGATGTTTTTTTGCCTGGAGGGGAACTTTCATAACTGAAGTGATCTATTTTGTTTAATGGCGGAATCACTTGTTTCATCGAAAAAAGAAAGAAAAGAACTTATTTTTCTGTCTGTGAATTAGCTAAGGTCCAATTTTGGAGTGTGTTTGTCGTTGAGATGCTCTTTTTGTAGAGGAAAGTAATTCTAGAAGAAGTACAAGCACAGTTTGACACAAGCGCTAGGTGCAGCAGATTTGATATAAAATTAATAAAAAAGTTTAATACTTATAATTTAGTTGTAGTTAGATTGTCTTTTCAAATGGTGCCTTAATTTTTTGCGGGAAGGGAGTGTCCACGGCCCAAACTTGAGTTTCTACTAGAAGTTTTTCTTTCCACATCTCTACAAATTAAACCCACCTTTAATTGTTTACCAATTACATGGAAAAGTGCTTTTTATGCAGAAAACACTTGTTACTCCATAACTCTTCCAAAAGATTGGTCTACATGCCGAACCATTTATAAAATGAGAATGATAGATCTTATCTTTGTAGTTCATTGAAGCAAATCTCCAGCCAATATTCACAATTTTTCGAACTATCCATGTTGAGAATATCAATGTGCATGAATGCAGTACTCTGTACTTGGCTATGTACAATGATACTTTTGTAAGCTTGAATTTATTGTGACTGAGTGCTTCAGTGATCAACTAAATTCCTTTTTGGCTTCATTTAATTAGGATGTACAGATCATCAGAAACTACCAATCAGCGGATATATTTTGATATTGAACC
Source organism: Solanum dulcamara (assembly GCF_947179165.1). Taxonomy (NCBI): domain Eukaryota; kingdom Viridiplantae; phylum Streptophyta; class Magnoliopsida; order Solanales; family Solanaceae; genus Solanum; species Solanum dulcamara. Next base: position 48,827,765 of record NC_077247.1, read on the forward strand.
TCGAGGTCAGCATCTCGGCTCTGGAGGACAGGTAATCTTCTGCTTAGCTCAAAATTACATTCTGTGTCAGAATGAACTTCAAGATCTCATCTTTCACACTTGTTTTTCTATCTAGGATGGCTCAGTTCACATTTACAATCTTCAAACCGGGCAGTGGGTATCCAGCTTCCGAGCTGCATCAGGTACTTCGTTGTGTTCATTGAAAGACTAAGTTGGGAGAAGGTCCACCTAGTTCCTTCTATTTCTTACACAGCTTATCCTGTTTCAGACACGGTTAATGGCTTTTCATTTCATCCCTTCCTGCCTATGGCTGCCTCTTCATCAGGCCACCGGAGATTTGGAGTTTTAGATGACACCCACGAGGATATGCTCCTTACTGGTAAATTCATTCACCCCATATTGTTGGAACAATGCCCGAGTACTGTGAGTTAAAAATTTTGTATTCATCTGGAGTAAATTATTTTCAATGTTCATGCCATCTTCTCCTTCTATGCTTAGTTCTGTCGATTCCTCATAACCATTGGCCTTTTTAGGAAAACAAATTTGTTGCCATACTTGTTAGTCCTATTTCCTTCCCTTCCTTGACACTAAAATGCTTAAATCATTTGCTCTGTCAAGTCAATGTTTACATTTTTTTCTTCGAAATGTTCATTGTTATTGTAATGCTCTGCTTGATTACAAAACTGTTCATGTCCTGTTAACATGAAAAATTCTAAATATGATTGTGTTTTCCTTGTTTAGGTGATGAAAATTGTGTTTCTGTGTGGAGCTTCTCCTATTCAACATCCTTAGAAAATGATGGTAGCCCCATTTCTGGGGGCTCAAATGGTAAATCTGAGCTTGATGAGGACCTTCACCTTCGTCAAGAACCTTGATCCATGTACCCGACTGTGTAGAAACTTATCTTTGCATGGGCTGACATCCACCACTATTTACCATCTTAAAATACAACCACAACAAATCCATTCTAAACAAAGTGTGTATGCACATCAGCTCTGCTGCTTTAAATAGTCTACCAGTTATTTGCTCATATATGTTACTTTCCCATTTTTGATAGATGTGACTATTGAAGAATAGGCTGGATAAGTAAATTTAAGGAGCATTATGGTAGTGTTATGCGACAAGAATACACAAGTTCTATAGAATAATTGTAGGCTACATGGGAGTGAGTATTGCGCAAAGTTTAAAGAAATTGAATGTTTCAGACTCGTTTTTTTTAAGGCTAATCATTTTAAGGTCATTATGGAAAATCTCTAATGATTTTTAGAACTCCAAATGTAAGATGTGAGTTAATCTTTGTTTATTTTATGTATTAAGACATCTCTTTGTGCCATTTCATAATTATGGCTGTGATAACTTATTCTATAATTGTTTGATCTGATTGCATTTATATCTACTTTGTGATGTATTTGGGATGATTAAAAATATATTCTTTTTTATTAATTTATTGTTGAGTGTTGACGATGTGTTTTCATGTCTGCTTTATAAACATAGTGCCTTTTTTGAGTTTTTTTATGTCTAGTCTATAAATATAGTGCTTTTTTTTTTGTACTTTATGACTGTATGTTTTAGAATTATGTACCGTTGCTATTCAAAAAACGATTAATTGTTTTAAATATATATTACGTATCATTTAAAATGATTGTAATACTAATAATACAAAAAATATTTACTTTATTGCCACGCGAAGAGTTGTCTATTTTACTAGTTTAAGTTAAATAAAACAATACTAAATATTTTGAATGGAGATTACGGTTACTAGAAATAAATGTATAGTTTGACTATGAATTTGTAATACAGTTACTTTGGACTATTTAAATTTTAAGAAATCTATTTAATATATATAAAATATTGATTTATAATTTTATAACAAGATTAAAATTTCAAACCATAATCAACCTATGAAAATTGCACAAATAAAGTTATTTAAGTTATATATGAGGATAAAATTTCACAATATCAATGGAATATACTTTTCTTATTATAAAACGGAAAAGTGTCAAAAATATTTCTGAACTATAGGAAAAGGTTTTAAAATACTTTTCATCCATCTTTTGGACTAAAAATACGTTGCTACTCATCTTTCTCGTCTAAAAATACTATTTCATCCATTTTTTTGACTAACTTTAACCCTTGAAATTAACAACCCTCTTTTTATTTTTTATTTTTGAAAAGTATTTAGTATGTGTCATTTTTTCATTTGATGAAATAAAAATTCCACCTCCACTAAATTTTTTTCATAATTTATCTAAGCCAAAAAATAATATACCTCTTCAAGACCCTAATTTCTTTAAAAGCTACATTGATAAACAAGACTAGAATTTTTTTTATCCGGTTAACTAAAAAAAAAGACTAGTATTTTTTAGTTCTTAGCTTAATTTTTCTTTACTGTTTAATATTATTGATTTTTTTACAATACATATAAATAAAATAACTAAAAAAATTTAGCTATATATATGACTAAATTATTTTTTAGTTATTACAAGATAGTAAAAAAATATTTTAAACTAAATTAGTTATTACAAGATAGTTAAAAATAAATAAATTATTTTTTTCTATTACAAGATAGTTTTTAGATAGTTATTGTAAAAACTATCTTGTAATATTACGTATAACTAAAAGATTTTTTAAATAAGTTTTTCAAATTTTTTTTCATAATTTTTTCAAACCAAAACAATATACAAGCTTAATGACCATAAAAAAATTAAAATTTTTTTAAAAAACTACAGCAAATAAAGAAACTATTTTTTATAAAAAAAATATTTTCTCCATAATTTATGCAAATCAAAACAATATCCCTTTTCATGATCCCAAAACAAACATTATAAAAAAAATAAGAAGAAAAAGCTATAGCAACAAAAAACTATTAGATTTATTTAAAAAAAAAATTGGGGTCTTGAAGAGGTATATTGTTTTTGGCATAGATAAATTATGAAACAAATTAGTGGAGGTGGATTTTTATTTCATACAATAAGAAAATGACACATGATAAATACTTTTAAAAAATAAAAAGAAGATTGTTAGTTTGAAGGGTTAAAGTTAGCCAAAAAGATGGATGAAAGGGTATTTTTAGACCAAAACGATGGGTAGAATAGTATTTTAGATCAAAAGGTGGATGAAGGGTATTTTAAAATATTTTTCTATAGTTCAGGAGTATTTTTGTATTGAGTTTTTTTTTTGTTTTTTCTGCATGTATTAATTAGTTCGAAAACTATAAAAATAAATAAGTACTAGAATTTAAAAAAATATATTTTGTATTAACTAGTTTTTTGGGGGGCAAAGAACACTTACACTTCAAAAAAATAAAATACTTATCCTTAAAATGCCCCATTACTTTCATACCCTTTTTATTTTAAAATTGCGCGCTAACATGATGTTGACATCAACACCTACTTTTTTTCCCCCCCTGATACCATCAAAGTATATTGCAGTATATGAATATACTCTGATGGTATCAAAGAGTAACTGAACATTGTGTTCATTAAATGATTATTTCTTCCTCCTTGATACAATTAACGTATAATATACTTTGGTGGTATCAAAGAATAACTAACTGATCAGTGTTTTCATTGAGGTTTGCTCTAATCCTTCGATGAGATTACTTAATTATCCATGATACCATTATGATATATTTGTATGTTGTCATGACATCATTATGTATGTTTCAATTCTTCAATATTTTTATTTAAAAATAGTTTTAATAAAAAATCATAATTTAGATACAAATTTTTAAAAAGAAATTTTTTTATTAAAACATATTTTCTACTAATTTAGAGTTTAATAAATAATATTGTGACTTTCATAATTTTATCTTAATTGTTCCTTATTTATTTTTAATAAAAGATCGCAATCCTATATGATACCGATAGGATATCAATATACCGATGGAGTATTACAGACGATTATACTCGGTCCTATATGATATTAATATGATATCAATATACCGACTGAGTATCACAGATGATTAATTCATAGCTATGATGGTGATGTCATGCGCGAAATAAGAAAAAAAAAGTGGAGTAGGCGCATAAATAATTTGAATCATGAGTTCATTAAGGATAAATATTTGGGATTGGGTTCAATTTTGATAAATAATTTCATTAATGAATCCAATTTATGTAGTTTTTTTCTTTTTTTACATGTATTAATTTAAATTATATATTATGATAATAAATTTCACATTATCAATCGATTAGGCTTTTCTTATTAAGATCCCGTTTGGATTGACTTATAAGTTTCTTATAAATTATTTTCAGTTTTTTAACGTGTTTGGCTGGCCAACTTAAAGTTATTTTGTGCTTAAAATAAACCCCAATATATAAATGAATTTGTTTGGATGGATTTATTTTAAACAGCTTATAAGTTGAAAATAACTTATAAGTCAAAAAAAAAATTAGACTGCACTTACTTATTTTTTTAACTTACAACTTATAAGTTACTTAAAAATAAGTTTATCAAACAGACTCTAAATAAAAGAAGTATTACTAACTAGTGTTTTTGTTTCCGCGTGTATTAACTAGTTCGAAAACTATAAAAGAGACACCACTGCGCATTGTAGAACTCACCACCATCATATTTTGCCGCTTATCATATACACTACCGGCGCATCTTAGAGTACGCCACCGGATTGCTGATCTTAACTGTTCCGGTGACGATGCCCTATCAAAACCCTAAATCAATTTTCCCGACGATCGATCTGCTCAAGTAATGCTACTGCTCTTCCCATTATCTTGGTATTCTTCGAAGGAAAATTCGAAAACTCGATTATCAAAGAAATTGTAGTTTTCAAGAATGTATTGGCATTATTGCATATATCAAGGAAATTCAAGAAGTCTTGGTATTCTTGCATGCATTCTTTTTAAGAAAAAATGTAGAACATTAAGCGATTGGTATTCATAAACGCATATTTTAAGGAAATCAAAGAAATTGTAGTTTTCAAGAATATATTGGCATTGCATATATCAAGGAATTTCAAGAAGTTCTCGCAGCGTGTTGTAAGGATTTGTTTTCTAGTTTTTTAGGGAGAATGACTGAAGCTATTTGGAGCTCAATTCGGTCACGGGGTTATCTTGTATTGACGATGTCTGATCAAAACCCTAAAACCTAAATCAATTTTCCCGCTGTTATATCTACTGGTATTCTACTGCTCATTTTCTTGGTATTCTTCCCTACATTAAAAAAGAAATAAGGAAATTCAAGAAGTCCTTAAAAATAAATAAATTATGTTATCATTCTCGCAGCCTATGTTCAAGAATTTGTTTTTACCTTTTTAGGGAGATAGGGAGCCGAATACCTGAGGCTATTTGGAGCTCAATTCGGTCGGGGGGTTATCTTGTATGATTTCACAAGGTTGTTGAGGAGTTGGTTTTCAACAGCCTCGATGCTGGTGCCATTAAGGTACTCATTTACCTTTTCAAAGTTTCAATACTCTCTATGATTTTTATTAGGTATTGAATGGAAAGTTGTGGAGTTGTCCTTGAAGGCCCCACTCAAACAAGTTTATGTTTTTTAGTAGTTTAATTATAAGAAGTTGTGATTTGTAGTATTTTGAATGAAGAGACACTATTGGACAGACTTTTGTAAACACCCTTAGTGGCCATTTCCCTTTACATGGTCTGGACTTTTTTTTTTTAAAACATGGTCTAGACTTTTTGATTTTGATTGTTTCTTAAAAGTTGAAGAGAATGGGGAATTATATGTTCTCTGATTTTGTTAATGTCTTGAGGATCAATAGAGGTGGACTGCTGAGAATACGGCAAGTCGTGCTTATATGCAGTTAATAGCTTAGACTAGTTGCACAAAAGGCAGTGACCGGTGAGGCTCTTCAATGAATTCTTATGTTCCATTGTTTGCTACTTCTGATGACGAGGCCATGCTTTATATGAAAATTGATATACCTTTTCTCCTCTTATTATGATGTTCGTTTCGTATATCACAACTCTATTTCTTTTTTCCATGAGATTTATAGCACTGTTCTTTTTATGTTTGTTATTCTTATAAGTAGTGTTCTCCTAGTTTGAACTTAACCCAGTTTCCACCAGGTATCTGTTGCTATAAGCATTGGAACCTGCTACATTAAGGTGGATGACAATGATAAGTTTAGTTTCTTTGACATTGATCTAATGCATTTTGATGTGCAAAAAGTTTTGCTCAATTTATTAGTTTACTTCATCGCTTGAAGTTGTACTTTCTTTTAAAGGATCTGGTGTCTCACGAGATGGACTGGTGCTGATTAGAGAAAGATATGGTAATCTTTTGCAAAACGTTGGACTGACATCATCTTTTCAGTTGTATTGATGCTGCTGTACATAATTTATTTTGCCCGAAAACTATGATGTTCATAACTTGGAATAGTTGTTCTTGTCTATAGGATTGCATGAATTACATCAACTGATGGGCTGTTTGATGGTTTGTGTTCATTTAGATCTTTTTAGTGATGTTCTTTTATTTATTATTTTGTACATGTGGCTTTGTCCACTCCAAATTCCTTCGTTAGTGGAAGAGAGTTACTTATGCATCAGATGGTGCAAAGCATTTTAGTATTATGACATCATGTAGTTTTATCGCTTTCTTTTCTCTTTAGAATAACTTTGTTGAAGTATCCTCCTCATCTATTGCTATCCCATTCCCTGCTCCTCTTTATCAAGAAAAAGAGTTGCAGGGCGAAGTGTTGCAAAGCTACACTTCAGGTTCCTTCCCCTGCAGCAAACGAAGCTGACTGGAGAGTGCACTGTCAGGAGAGAGATTCGATCTTCGCAGAATATTCTGTGGGGAAGTGCTTCTGAATAGTGTGAGCCTTAGTCCGGATTCCTCTGTCAGCTTGAAAGTTCAAGTTAGTCAATTGATCGATCTCTGGCTCCTTGCACAGTTGGTTTAAACTGGAAATCCAGAAGCTCTGTGCAACCCCTTTCATCCAATGCCAGGTAATTTGTCCTTGAGTGCTTGTTTGTATTAATAATCAACGATGTCAGAAAATGTGTGCAACTAATTAATGTTCTTTTCCACTGTGCAGAAACTAGAGCTGTAAGGAGACTGCAGTATTCTGCAAAAGCTACTGCTCAGAGCTTCCACAGCAGTCGTCCCATCAGTGTGATCAACCTTCCACCCCAAGTTGTGGTGACGGTGTATTCTCTGATGAAGGGTAAATTTATCAAATTGATATTGTCAGATTTTCTTGGAATTCTTTCATGCATTCTCTTTAAGAAAAATTCAACAACTTGTTGGCTTTATGAAAATTACTTGGTTTTCTTAAATGCATATTTAAGAAATTGTAGTTTTTAAGAATTTATTGTCATGGAACATATGAAGGACATTCAAGAAGTCTTTAAAAATAAATAAATTATGTTGTCATTCTCGCAGCCTATGTTCAAGAATTTGTTTTTACCTTTTAGGGAGATTGGGAGCATTAAGCGAATACCTGAGGCTATTTGGAGCTCAATTTTGTCAGGGGTTATCTATTTTTTTCCGCGTGTATTAACTAGAGTTCGACAACTATAGAGACACCACCTGTGCATTTTAGAACTCAACACCATCATATTACGGAAGCCCGCTTATCATATATGCTACCGGCGCATCTTAGATTACTCCACTGTATTGCTGCTGTTAACTGTTCCTGTGACGATGTTCGATCTAAACCCTAAACCTTTAATCAATTGGTATTCTACTGCTTGCCATTATCTTGATATTCTTCCATCCATGTAAAGGAAGAAGGAAAATTCAAGAACTTGTTGGCTTTTTGAAGTTGCATTAGTATTCTCAAATGCAAAAGTTACCTTACTCAAAAATTAGTATTCTCAAATGCATATTTTTTTTAAAAGTAAGTTATGTTGTCATCCTCGCAGTGTATGTGTATTCTCTGATGAAAGGTAATGTTATCAAATTTATTGGGAGATTAGGTCTCTTTCTGATATTATCTCAAATATGTTAGTAACTTACACAACCTGATGTTTCTCTCTTCAGGCCAAGTGTGAAAATTAAACTAGTTAACATCTGGAATAGCAAATTACAAGCTCAATGGGAGTGCAGGGAGTGCACAAGTACACACGATGGGGAGTCAAAAGAAGGTTAACCAATCCTGCCATTTGTTCTTGACCTGAATAAGAGCTGAATTTTTCTAGTGCATGTTTCAGTTAATTAGCTTTATTTCTTTCACCCACTTTTCAAGATTTTTCTAAACTGCGTTCTTATTAATCATGAAAGCATTAGAGACTACAATGTTTCTTTCCAAGTCTCCTAGGCCACGTAGTCTCTTTCTAATTCCTTCTTGCTTATGTTCTGATCTTGTAATAGAATTGTCATGCCTTGCAATTTTTATTCAAATTTTCAGAATTTGCACCAACAAAAACTCAAAATATCTTAGATTTTGTGATAAAATGGAGGGACTTTCCGTCCAGAGATTACAGTTGAGTACCTTAGCTATATCTCAGATTTTTTGTGACTTCCTCTATTTTGTTAAGATGATGAACTTTTACCTTTTCTAATATGAGATGCAGAGCGATACTTGAACAAAGAATCTTAAGAATCAGGATACTATACTCAATGCCACTTCTGGCGTCTTTTATTTTGTTGGTGATTCATTAGGTCCTGATACCTTTAATAAAAACTGCCCGGAGGGTGCCAAAGCTCTCCAATAGGTTGATAAGAAGTTTATTCCGATTTTGGCGAGCACAACACTTGCTATAATTGATCAGGTCTATTCTGGCCTTTGCGTAGTCCATTATGGCCATTCTTTGTTTCACATGAATTTCCTTATAACACAGTGGAATTCAGGATCTGTTTCAGTGCTAAGCAATTAACTAAAATAGTTTAGAAATATCTTTGGCTTAACAAAGTAATCCATAAATCACGGTAGTTTCCTTAATTCTTCGAGAAAGTCATTTAGGTTGTAAAACTCCATATAATATGAGCGATTTTTACTTGAAAAAGACAATCAAGAAAATCTTAAGGTTGATTACTGATCAATGATTTTACAAAATTATTGAAGTTCAATTACTGGTAAAGTTGCTGCCATGTGACCAGGAGGTCACGGGTTCAAGCCTTGGAAACAGCCTCTGGCAGAAATGCAAGGTAAGGCTGCGTACAATAGACCCTTGTGGTCGGGCCCTTCCCCGAACCCTGCGCATAGCGGGAGCTTAAGTGCACCGGGCTGCCCTTTTTATTGAAGTTCAATTACCTTTTTCAACTATGCCCTCGAAAAAGTTAAAGATAACCACCCCATTAACTTTTTTTGCAAATTATGACTAAACAGAGAAATGCTTTCCGCACGATCAACATTAATGGAAGAGAATGAGTTTGATTATTCATCAATATCTAATGGTAACCATATTTCAGACTTGGATACTTCCTGTTTATTAATGATCCTAGCACCTTCTCTTCTGTCTTATCTCTTCTTTGAGCTTTGTTTTTCCTTTTATTTTTCTCCTATTCTGTTAAGAGTTTAGATGAGATGAGATCTGGAAAGCAGTTTCTGACTTTAGTGTTACAGTAGAATTAGTGCCAAAAGATGTTAGTAGGGAGAATGCAGAACAAAGTTGGCGAGTGTTTGATGTTCGTTTTTCTCTTTCCATTCCTCCAAACCCACAACATTCTCCTTATAGATGATAACTATAAAAATGAACTTTGAGCAGCCTCGACTCCAGGCGAATGTATTATTGACCACTTTGCCCCATAGAGAGGTCAAAAAATTCACTTAAACATCTAACAACTCGAAAGGCTCAAGTTTCAATCTTTTCAACTTCTACCTTGACCTTTTGGTGTATAGTGTAAACTTGAGTAATAATTTTAAAATAAGATCTGTTTTCATTTCCTTCATCCAGAGAAATATAAACTTTGTACCTGTTCGGCTGAAAGGCATGACTGCTACTTGTTGATTTCCTTCACTTATCTATTTATGATCTAAAGTTTGACCCTTTCCTCTTCATCTCAATTCTTGTCTATCGTCACGTGTATGCTAGTATCCTGTCATGCATGCATGTTGTGTTAGACATATGTTTGACCAAGTTCATCTCAAACTTCTTTTAGGACCCTTACATACTGTGCTGGGACATTCGGAAGACTGCTGACATTGTTTACAAGTAAGTTTCTTTCTACTGATTGGACACTCAGGGAACTGGAATGTTGGAATGATTGGCTCGATAGTTCTGTTTCTGTTCGGTAAAGAAGCTAATGAGATGCATTCCTCTTCCAAAAAAAATTGCAATTTACAAGTCGGAGACGTCTCACTCTCCTGCTAGAAATGTTATAATTCTTTAGCAGTTTCTTAGTCCTATAAAATAACACTATATATGTCCATATGATGTTTTTTCCTGGAGGGGAGCTTTCATAACTGAAGTGGTCTATCTTGTTTAATGGCGGAATCACTTGTTTCATCGAAAAAAGAAAGAAAAAGAACTTATTTTTCTGTCTGTGAATTAGCTAAGGTCCAATTTTGGAGTGTGTTTGTCGTTGAGATGCTCGTAATTTTAGAAGAAGTACAAGCAGTTTGACACAAGTGCTAGGTGCAGTGGATTTGATATAAAATTAATAAAAAAGTTTAATACTTTTAATTTAGTTGTAGTTAGATTGTCTTTTCAAATGGTGCCTTAAATTTTGGCGGGAAGGGAGTGTCCACGGACCAAACTTGAGTTCCTACTAGAAGTCTTTCTCTCCACATCTCTACAAATTAAGGCACCTTTAATTGTTTACCAAACACATGGAAAAGTGCTTTTCATGATGAAAATACTTGTTACTCCATAACTCTTCTAAAAGATTGGTCTACATGCCGAACTATTTATAAAATGAGAATGATAGATCTTATCTTTGTAGTTCATTGAAGCAAATCTCCAGCCAATATTCACAATTTTTCGAACTATCCATGTTGAGAATATCAATGTGCATGAGTGCAGTACTCTGCACTTAGCTATGTACAATGGTACTTTTGTAAGCTTGAATTTATTGTGACTGAGTGCTTCAGTGATCAACTAAAGTCCATTTTGACTTCATTTAATTAGGATGTACAGATCATCAGAAACTACCAATCAGTGGATATATTTTGATATTGAACCTCGAGGTCAGCATCTCGGCTCTGGAGGACAGGTAATCTTCTGCTTAGCTCAAAATTACATTCTGTGTCAGAATGAACTTCAAGATCTCATCTTTCACACTTGTTTTTCTATCTAGGATGGCTCAGTTCACATTTACAATCTTCAAACCGGACAGTGGGTATCCAGCTTCCGAGCTGCATTGGGTACTTCGTTGTGTTCATTGAAAGAATAAGTTGGGAGAAGGTCCACCTAGTATCTTCTATTTCTTACACAGCTTATCCTGTTTCAGACACGGTTAATGGCTTTTCATTTCATCCTTTCCTGCCGATGGCTGCCTCTTCATCAGGCCACCGGAGATTTGGAGTTTTAGATGACTCCCATTAGGATATGCTCCTTACTGGTAAATTCGTTAACCCCACATTGTTGGAATAATGCCCGAGTATTGTGAGTTAAAACTTTTGTATTCGTTTGGAGTAAATTATTTTCAATGTTCATGCCATATCTTCTCCTTCTATGCTTTCTTCTGTCGATTCCTCATTCCCATTTGCCTTTTTTAGGAAAACAAATTTGTTGCCATACTTGTTAGTCCTATTTCCTTCCCTTGACATTAAAATGCTTTAATCATCTGCTCTGTCAAGTCAATGTTCACATTTTAGTCCATTTTTGATAGATGTGACTATTGAAGAATAGGCTGGATAAGTAAATTTAAGGAGCATTATGGTAGTGTTATGCGACAAGAATACACAAGTTCTATAGAATAATTGTAGGTTACATGGGAGTGAGTATTGCGCTTCTAAAGTTCAAAGAAATTGGATTTTTCAGACTCAGCGATTGTTTTTGTCTTAGGGATGGTTTGGTTGGGCTCATTAGCAAATATAAATCTGAGCATAAACTTCCGCATAAATAGTAAAACATTTGTTGGCCGCATAAGAAAAAGTAATAACCGCATAACTATGTAACACTCAGTTATCCGCTTAAGAAAAAATAAGGTCGACATAACTAATGCTACATTTGGTTGGTGGTATTTAACTGTCCATTATTAATATCCTCGTGACTTATGCCAGTATTATTTTATGCGGGATACGTTATGGAATAATGACACATTTGTCACTATACATGGATATGAGTATGTACAGGCAAAAATTTCCTTAAATGTAGATAGTCCTTGCATAACATTACTTGTTCATTATTCACCGCAATATTAATCCCCACATTATTATTTACCCCATTACAGATTTAACATTATTATAACCACATAGCTAATACTTTAAAATAGTAAAGGATTATGATGTTTCTTTTAAATTCTAGCATTTATCTTCGTTGAACATTTCAGTCATTGTCATGTTCTATAACATGCTGCAGATGAGCGAATTCGTTTGGAAGAATTGCGTGAAAGGTAATGATTGTCTAAAAATTCATTGAAGTGCCATTTCAACTTGGAGTCTGTAACTTATTGAATTATCAGGTCCTTTCTGGAAAAATGAGGACAACAATCTATCTTGATTCTGAGCAAGAATTGGTACGATGATATTGATAGTAGGTAACGTCTTGTGGGGATGTCTTGAAACTCTTTATAATAGGTAACATTGATTTTTGAGTCTTTGACCATGCTTTTGCAGGTCATTCCTGAAATTGGTTACTAATTACTACACATCATTTGGAAGAACTGTGTGAGAAGGTTAATGGTTGTCAAAAAATTATTGAGGTGTCATTTCAACTTGGAGTCTGTAACTTACTGAATTATCAGGTCCTATTTGGAAAAATGAGGACAAAAACTTATCTTGATTCTGAGCAAGAATTGGTACAATTATTTTGATAATATTTAACATTGATTTTAAGTCTTGTTGGGGTGTCTTAAAACTCTTTATAATAGGTAGCATTGATTTTTGAGTCTTTGACCATGCTTTTGCAGGTCATTCCTGAAATTGGTTACCAATTACTACACAACTATGCTGACCAAATTCAAAACTGGGGTTGTATCTGCAACAATCATTCTCAAACTTCAAAATCATTTACCAGGTAAATTACAATCTTTGTTTTGAGTTTCATCTCACAACTAGCCTATGGAACTTGATAAAATTGACATTTACCAGAAATTCCATTACACTAAATTTTGCAACATGCATTAAAGTTAAACCTAACTCTGAGCATGAAGTTAATATGTTTTGGTTAAAGTCGGAACTTAAATCTGATTCACAAGCAGACAACATCTGTCACACTTCTTGCGTTAACATTCTGTAATACTTGTCTCTGTCATATTATACATTCAAAAAGTTAAGTACTTGTAAACATTTTGCAAATCAGTCTCAGAAGTGAAAGGTGTTAAAACAGGATTAGTTGCTCACCTACATTCTCAAACCTTTTACTACACTTTATAGCTTATTCTCTTCAACATTCATATTCCTTCCTATGAAGGACATATGCATGTCTAAATGTGGAAAACAAAGCCTGACAAGCACTTCTTCTCTAGCTAATTATTCCATGCTGAGGTATCAATAACAGTTTATATCAGTTCTGTGCTCCATCCTGTTGAAATCAGAAGGATTTTGTGGGTTTAAGCCTTTCAAGTGTTATTTCTGCATTTTGTCTTTTAAGGTCCATTTTATGTTTTAATTGGGTTGATTATAGCTAGTGAATTATGAATTGTAACTTCTAAGGGAAGAGCGTTTTTGTTCTAATACCATCAGTAACATAACAATGCCAGACGTTATCTCTTTTTTAATTATAAGGCCTTGAAACTTGAATAGCTTCCAACTTAATTTGAAAACTATTTATGACATCATTCATGTTTTAGGAAATACTCCACTAGCTAACAAGATTCTCTTGAATGTGTTTCATAAAAAAGTGATTGTTTTCGCGATAATATAGGTTCTGTGTATTTTATGTGTTAATCTAACTAATATGGATCTGTTAGAATTTATTCAACAGGTTAGTCCATCGACACTAACTAGCTCTCATATTTTACTCCATTTAACTCTGTTCTTTCTCTTGGTTTCTTGTTTATGTTCCTGCTTAAATGATGTGTCATGTTCTTTGAGTAATGTATTTTGCAACCCACAACATGGATCATCAATAGAATACCTCCATTAGTGAACTGGGTCCTAAATAACAGTAAGTTAATATTTAATTCATGAATTTGGAGCTACCTTGATGCTTCCTCGCCTCCACCCACCCTCACATAAGAAAAATAGAGAGACCAACTTGTTGATACTGATGGATCATCAATAGAATACCTCCATTAGTAGAATACCTCCATTAGTGAACTGGGTCCTAAATAACAGTAAGTTAATATTTAATTCATGAATTTGGAGCTATCTTGATGCTTCCTCGCCTCCACCCACCCTCACATAAGAAAAAGAGAAAGAACAAGGAATTAGAACTAAAAGTGATTTAAGATATTTTTCGTTATTTCTGATGTCTTTGTTTTCATTTGTGTTGGAACAATAACGTCGATATTGATAGAGTGGAACAGATACAGAGGAATGACGATCAATAAAGCAGGCCAACTAATTTTGGGGGTGAAGCATAATTGATGGATTGTTTCCTGATGTTGCTATTGGTTTATTTATTTTCATAGGTGCAATTATGTTTGGAGACGCATTATTTCCTTTAGAATGTTCTCTCATTTTTAAGGAGTTGAAGCAGACTTCATTGTGTTATCAAGTGAGTGCAAAAATGCATTTCAGGAAACATTTGTGTTGGAACAACATTTGATGGTATGTTTAAGAGAGGAATTCCACATTATCAATGACTGCAATGTCTTTTCATTTGTTAGTGTGCTCATGAGCGATCAAATTTTGTCCCTCTTTTGCCAACTTGGGTGCTCTGCATGAGCAGATTGCTAAGTTAGGTTCGTGGAGTAGAAGTTCCTTCGAGGCATGGCATGGATTACACCAGCCTGAAATCAACCTAGAACGTGCAGCAAAGCGACTAAGATCAGTCGTATCCTAGTGTCTAAAAGCTCTCGTGAGTATACCTAATTTGGTTCTGCTTGCTACGTACTAATTTCACTCTGAAGATATTTCGTTTGCGATCATTACATTGAAGGATAATCTGGATATGGAGCTCGGTACATCTATGCAGATTCAACAAATAAATGTATGTACTAAATGTAACACTAGCTTTTGGTTGCAGCAAGACTCTCAACACACACGCACATACATACACACACAAAAAATAAGAAAAGGGAACGGAATGTATAGATTCCATGTAAAGTCGGAGTAACTCATCGTTAAAGAAGTACTACGATAATGAATTAGGTAATTTGATTGTAACATCATTCATCGTTTGAGATGATTAAATTTGTATATTCCACTCTCTATCTCTTTCCTTTTTGACTCATTTAAGTAACAATAGAGTCATTTTTTGGATCAAACTATTAACGGCAGCGACATTTTTAAAACTGTCACATGAATTGATAGGAGAGAAATAAAAGATTGTCACATTAATTGAGAGAAAAGTGCAACAATTAACATTCATGAAACTAAAAAGGAAAAGAAATTTTCTCCCAGTTGGTTTCATTTCATGTGCCTAATACCCACATAATATATTTAAATTATACATTTTCTAGTTATTTCGGTAATAAGTTTTATAATTAACTAATGAGATTAAAGAATCATCTAGGATCAAATATAATAATTATTTTTTTGTAAAATTTATTTTACTTCATCACCTGAAGTTGTACTTTCTTTTGAAGGATCTTGTGTCTCACAAGGTGGACTGGTGCTGATGGGAAAAGGATATGGTAATCTTTTTGCAAAATGTTGGACTAACATCATCTTTTTTATTTTATTGATGCTGCTGTACATAATTTATTTTGCCTGACAACTATGATGTTCATAACTTGGAATGGGATTGCATGCATTTCTCAACTGATAGGCTGTTTGGCTGTTTGTGTTCATTAGTATCTTTTTATAGATGTTCTTTTATTTATTATTTTGCGGTTTTACTTGTAATTGGGAAAAGTGGTATGGCTGTCCACAACACAAAATATTGATGCTTACATTTTGTTTTTGCTTTTATTGTAAGATGTTCATGTACATCGCATGCCTGGTGCTTCATTTGCAATTAAATACTTTCTTTACTTGTATCGCGTCCCCTAAAATAGGGGGAGGGGGATATATATATATATATATATATATGGAGCCACAGAGAGAGAGAGAGTGAGATGAAATATATTTTTTGTTGATGACTACTGTATGTAGAAATGTTCTGATTATTTGTTCTAGCTGAAGTTGAGTTTGAACATACTTATTGGTGCATATGTACTTTTTGCCCAACTTATGGAGACAGTATATGTGCCTGTTTCTTTCATCTTCTGTTGTGCTTCCTTTTTCTCTGGCCTTTTAACTATGGTTTGGTTTGCTTGCTTTACACCAGCTACATCAAAATACAACCATTCAGATCATATGCATGCTTTCCCAGCAAGCTTTGACTTTGATAGGAGATGCACTGAGCTCTATTTCTGACGTTTCCTTTTTGGAAATTGTTACTAAAACTCACGGGAGGCCAAATGGATATCGTAAGGTTATGAAGGTAAAGTTATTTTGAGTTTAGTTGGTAGTATCCATTAGGATGGGTATAAAACTACTAGCTTGGTTTTTCTGCTTGCCATTGTTTATAGGACGACAAGTGTTTGTACCTTGGAATTGATGATTGTAGACAAAATGTTGGTACAACAGGTGATTCTGTATAAGCCTACTTGATAGATGAGTTGATGTTGTTTGCTTATAAGGTAATTTCTTGGGATTATCTCTTTGCAGTCATTTTTCGTGATGTATTTTACAACCAACCAGTTCGAAGGAAGCAAATACACTCCCAAGTACTTCTAGTTTTCTCAAAATTCAAACTAATAAATAATTTTGATTTACATACTTCTTAAGCTACTCTGTCCTGATTGATCTTTTGGTTTGCATATATAATCTGTAAACCCAAAGAGGGTCTTGCATTCTCTCATAGAGTCTCTGCTAAAAATACCCCTTGTGCATCCCAGTGTCTCCTTCAAAATTGTTGATTTTGAAAGGTCCGTCTTTGTTCCACCAGCTAACTTAAAGATATTTCCTGTCTGGTTTCTTAGATTTTGTTCATTTGTATGCAGTGAGGATGACCTGCTTTGAACACATGCTTCTCCTTCTCTGTTCCCATTATCTTTGGTGGATTTGAGATTCATCTGAGTTCCCTTAACAATTTGAATGCAAGCGATGGTTCATTCAAGCTCTTAGGATGCATCTCAGGTCCTGATGTTTACACAATGAAGGTATACATGCCCACATTGATGGATAAGAGATGTGATAAGTTGTCTATTCTACTCTTTGTTTCCCTAACAGCCACTCTTTTATTTGCAGATCCTTCAATAGTTCTGTATCCACTTATTTCAATATATTTTCATAACAAAGAAAACAGAAAACTAATCTTTGGTTAGCATTTACTATATCGGATGCTTGTTTTTACAGTGTTTTTGTTTACCTTGACCTTCGTAATGCAGATATCAATTCAAGATTTGTTTCCAAAGGACCAATACATGAATTACTTAATAACATAGCGATGAGTTTTGACAGTGCTTCTGACATTGAGAAGAGAAGTAGATCTCATATATCCACTATTTTTGTTGAACCTAAACTGTCCAAGATCGTTATATGATTCGACTTTGGAGCCTTCAAAGACCTCTGAATTTAAGGTGAGATTCATTGTTGGCATTAATTAATTGTTTTGGGGTTGCGAAATGAGTGTGAGTCTTTGGATTTATTTTTGAAGAATTGAGTTTGTGTTGGGGCTTGTTTTATGAGAATTGGTTTGGGTTGTTTCAGTTTTTGAAACCTTAATGTGGGTGAAATAAATAGGTTAAAACTGGCTAAACATCATTATATATTACTAATCGTATAGGATTTCAAAGTATTAAAAAGAAACCCCGACAGGCAAGGCTGTCTCCCATTTTTTATGGGAGAACAATACAAAACCACGTTTCTAGCTTCTTTTGGTTACAAAACCAAATAGGCCAATGTTAACAAGGACAGGTCATACATATTTGTTTTATTGATTGGAGTATTGTATTTCTTTATTACAATGTGTTTTTGCTGCTTCTAAGATTGACAATTTTTCCTGTTTGAACTTAGTCTCCTGATTTTTGCTTACCCAATCATTTTTGACCTGAATAAGAGCATGGTGTTATGGCCCGCCACTTGATCTTGAAGAAGGTAGAAGAATCTAGAGTCTTGGAGAGGTAAGTCTAAGTCCGTGACAATGGGGAGTCAAAAGAAGTACACACGATGGGGAGTTAAAAGAAGTACACACGATGGGAGTCAAAAGAAGTACACACGATGGGGAGTCAAAAGAAGGTAAACTAATCCTGCCATTTGTTCCTGACCTGAATGATAGCTGAATGTTTCTAGTGCATGTTTCAGTTAATTTGTTTCATTTCCTTCACCCACTTTTCAAGATTATCTTAGATTGCATCCTTATTAATCATGAAAGCAGTAGAGATTACAATGTCTCTAAATCTTCTAGGCCACATAGTCTCTTTCAGATTCCATCGTGCTTAGGTTCTGATCTTGTAATAGAATTGTCATGCCTGACATTTTGTATTCAAATTTTCAGCATTTGCTCCAACAAAAACTCAAATTTTCTTAGATTCAAAATGGAGGGACTTCTGTCCAGAGATTACACTTTAGTACCTAAGCTATATCTTAGATGTTTCTGCGACTTTTTTTTTTGGGTTAAGATGGTGGAATTTTTTCTTTTCCAATATGAGATGCTGAGCTGTACACAGAGAATCTTAAGAATCAGGATACTATACTCAATGTCATTTCTGGCGTGTCTTGCATTTCGTTGGTGATTCATTGATTCCTGATACCATTGATAAAAACTGCCTTGAGGGTGCCAAAGTTCTCCAACAGGTTGCTAAGAAGTTTTTTTTACTATTGTGGCAAGCACTATAACTGATTACGTCTATTCTGGTGTTTGCGTAGTCAATTAAGGCCATTCTTGGTTTCTCATGAATTTCCTTTTAATGCATTTACTTTAAACGATTGATTCTCTTAGGTATCGTTTGGTTGGACTCATTAGCAAATTTAAATCTCAGCATAAACTTCCGCATAAATAGTAAAACATTTGTTGTGTAAGAAAAAGTTATATCCGCATAACTATGTGGCACTTAGTTATCCGCAAAAGAAAAAATAAGCTCGACATAACTGATGCAACATTTGGTTTTCGGTATTTAACTGTTCATTATTAATATCCTCATTACTTATGCAAGCATTATTTTATGCGGGATAGGTTATGGAATAAAAACATATTTGTCAACGATGCATGGATATGAGTATTTACAGGCAAAAATTCCCTTTAATGAAGATAGTCCCTGCATAGCATTTGCTCATTTATTATTCACTGCGTAATAGTCCCCACATTATTTTTTTACCACGGAACAGTTTTTACATTATTATAACCTCATAACTAATACCTTAACAATTAATGTCTCACTCTCTTGTATTGCAATTTTGTGATATTACTGAAGGAAAGAAGAGTGATATGGGGCGCTTTATCTTTTGCTTCATCACTTTGTGACCGTCTGGTGGAGTATATTCTTGTGTAGAAACTTAGGTCCATGTCAATATAAATGTGAGTCCCTTTGTATATAGTCAATGATTATGATCTTTTATTTTTTATTCTAGCATTTATCTTCGTTGAACATTACGGTCATTGTCATGTTCTACAACATTCTGCATATGAGTGAATTCATTCGGAAGAACTGCGTGAGAAGGTAATAATCGTCTTAAAATTCATTGAAGTGTCATTTCAACTTGGGGTATGTAACTTATTGAGTTGTCAGGTCCTATCTGGAAAAATGAGGACAACAACCTATCTTGATTACGAAGAAGAATTGGTAGGTTTATTTTGGTAATAGGTAACATTGATTTTGAGTCTTTAACAATGCTTTTGCAGGTCATGCCTGAAATTGGTTACCACTAACTGGGGTTGGATCTGCAACAATCATTCTCAAGCTTCAAGATCATTTACTAGGTAAGTTACAATTTTTTTTTCGATTTTCATCACACCCAGTCTATGGTACCACAATTAATATTGCATTAACTTTTGCAACATTCATTAAAGTTAAACCTCCTAACTCTGAGCATGAAGTTATTTGTTTTGGTTAAAGCAGGAACTTAAATCTGATTCACAAGCAGCCAACATCTGTCACACTTCTTGCGGGCAACATTTTCTAATACTTGTCTATGTCACATTATACATTCAAAGAGTTTAAGTATATGTAAACATGCATTTGCATATCAGTCTTGGAAGGGAAAGGTATTGTACTACTGATTGTAGTTGTTAATACAAGATTAGTTGCTCACCTACATTCTCAAACCTTTTACTATACTTTATAGCTTATTCTCTTCAATATTCGTATTCTTCCCTCAGAAGGATATATGCCTATGCCTGTCTAAATGTTGAAAACAAAGCATGACAAGAACTTCTTCTCAGGCTAGTTATTCCATTCTGATGTGTATCAATAACGGTTCATATCAGTTCTGTGTTCCATTTTGTTAAAAGCAAGAATGATTTTTGAGGGTTTAAGGTTTTCAAGTGTCATTTGTGCACATCGTCTCTTAAGGTCCATTGTATGCTTTAATTGGGTTGATTATAGCAAGTGAATTATGATTTGTAACTTATAAGGGAAGACCTTTTTTGTTCTAAGACCATCAGTAACAAGATAATGCTCCTCTCTTTTTGAATTATAAGGCCTTGAAGCTTGGATAGCTTCCAACTTAATTTAGAAAACTATTTATCACATCATTCATATTTTAGGAAATACTCTACTACTAACAAGATTCTCTTGCACGTGTTTGATAAGAAAATATTTGTTTTCTTGATAATACAGATGCCGTGTATTTTGTGCGTTAATCTAACTGACGTGGATCTGTTAGAATTTATTCAATAGGTTAGTCCATCAACACTAACTAGCTCTCATATTTTACTCCATTTAATTCTAATCTTTCTCATGGAATCTTTCTTAGGTTCTTGCGTAAATGCCGTGACATGTTCTATGAATTATGTATTTGCAACCCACAACTTGCTTGATGCGGATGGATCATCAATAGTACCCCCATCAGTGAATGGGGTCCTGAATAAACAAGGCTTGTAGGAGTAAGTTAATGTTGGAATTAAAACCAAAAGTGATTTAAGATATTTTTCTTTATTCCTGTTGTCTTTGTGTTCATTTGTGTTGGAACTATAACTCCGATAAGGATAGAGTGGAACTGAGGAATGAGGATCAATATAGCAGGCCAACTAATTTTGGGGTGAAACATAATTGATGGATTGTTTCCTGATGTTGCTATTTTATTTATTTATTTTCGTAGGTGCAATTATGTTTGGAGATGCATTGTTGCCTTCAAAATGTTCTCTCTTTGTTGAGGAGTAGAAGCAGACTTCATTGTGCAGCAAAGCGACTACGATCAGTTGTATGCTAGTGTTTAAAAGTTCTCGTGACTCATGAGTATACCTAATTTGGTTATGCTTGCTACCTACCAACCAATAACTTCGCACTGAAGATATCCAGTCTGCAATCACCACATTGAAGGATTATCTGGATCTGGAGCATGATACATCTATACAGATTCAACAAATACAAATAAATGTATGTACCAAATGTTACACTAGCTTTTTGTGGCATCAACTCTTATCTCTCTCTCAACGCACATACACATGAAAAATAGGAATAGTGAATGGATTATACAATTTCCATGTAAAGCCATAGTAACTCACTGTGTGTAGATACTGAAATAGATAGCTTGATTGTATCATCATTCAATCGTTGAGATGATTAAATTTGTATGTTTCACTCTTTAACTCTTTTTTTTTTTATATCCATAAAATAATAGTAAAAGCATTTTTGGATCAAATTACTAACGACAACGACATTTCTAGATTTAACTATTAATTGAGAGTATTTTTGTTCAATTTTTGCACAATTAAGAGCATTTTTGACATTTTTTCGAATATAAAAAAGATATTTGATATGACTGATTAGAAATAAAAGATTAACAAGAATTGAGATGAGAGTGCAATAGTTAATATTCATGAAATCGAAAAGGAAATAAAAAATTGTCAATGGTGATAGATTTCATAATTAATTATCGAAAGAGGTATAGAGCCCAGAGTTACAAAGCCCAAGAAAACTAAGTGGAGAGTGCACTGTCAGGAGAGAGACTTGATCTTCACAAAATATTCTATGGGGAAGTGCTTCTGAAGAACATGATGCCGAGTCCAGATTCCTCTGTCAGATCGAAAGTTCAAGTCGGAAAATTGATGGCTCTCTTGCTCATTGCACAGTCAATTGGAAATCCAGAAACTCTGCGCAACCCCTTTCATCTAATGTTTTACCTATAGAGGATGATTTCATCGATAACAAATTCAGTGCTCCAGAAACTAATTGTTTTTTATATATATACTACGTAATGATTGAAATACTCAAAGTATACAAAAAAAAAGTGCTAACTATTTCACTAGTTTAAGTTAAATAAAATAATATTAAATATTTTAAATGTAGATTACGGTCAAAAGAGATAAATGTACAGTTCAACTACGAATTTGAAATACAGTTATTTTGGATTAGATATATATTTATTTAATATGTATAAAATATTTATTTATGGACTTATAAAATAGGATTAAAATTTCATATTCTGAATCAAACTATGAAAATTGCATAAATTAAATAATTTAAGTTATATATAATGATAAGAAATTTCACATTATCAATGGAATAAACTCTTTTTGTTCTAATAAATAAGTACTAGAATAAAAATTTATAAAAAATAATATATTTTGTATTAACTAGTTTTTCTTTTTCTCCGCAAGCCGTGTATTGTTAGAGTTCAAAAACTATAAAAGAGACACCACTTGCGCATTTTGGAACTTTCTACCATCATAATACGGAAGCCCGCTTATCATATGCGCTACCGGTGCATCTTAGAGTACGCCACCAGATTGTTGATCTTAACTGTTCCGGTGACGATGTCCGATCAAAATCCTAAATCAATTTTCCCGGCGATGAATCTGCACAAGTAATGCTACTGTTCTTCCCATTATCTTGGCACGAATAAAGGAAATTTATGAAATCTTATTAAGAAAAAAATCAAGAATATTAAGCGATTGGTATTCTTAAATGCATTAAGAATATTACTACATTGGTATTCTTAAAAGAATATGTTAAGGATGTTCAAGAATTATGTTGTCCGATCAAAACCCTAAACCCTAAATCAATTTTCCCGCCGTTCTATCTGGTCAAGTAATACTACTGCTCTTCTCATTATCTTGGTATTCTTCCATCCATTAAAAAAGAAAGAAGGAAAATTCCAGAACTTGATATTGTAAGATTTTCTTGGAATTCAAGAACTTGTTGGCTTTTAGAAGTTACATATTTATTGTCATGGAACATATCAAGGAAATTCATGAAGTCTTTTAAAAAAAATATTGTGTTCTATGTTAAGGATGTTCAAGAATTTGTTTTTACTTGTTTCAGGGAGATGGCGAGCATTAAGCGAATGCCTGAGGCTATTTGGAGTTCAATTCAGTCAGGCTTTATCTTCTAAGATTTCGCAGTCTCGATGCTGGTGCCACCAAGGTGTACTAATTTACCCTCTCAAAGTTTCAATATTCTCTATGACTTTACTAGGTATGGAATGGAAGGCCCCACTTGCACAACTCTAAAAAAATTAAGTAGTCTAATTAAAAGAAGTTGTGATTTGTAGTATATGAATGAAGACACTCAATTAGACAAACTTTCGTAAACACCCTCATTGGTTAGTTTCTTTTACATGGTCTAAACTTTTTGATTTTTATTGTTTCTTAAAAGTTGAAAATTGTGCCATGTAAGAGAATGGGGAATTAAATTAAATTTTTATTTCTGATTTTGTTAATGTTTTGAGGATCAATAGAGGTGGGCTGCTGAGAATATGGCAAGTCGTGCTTTTATGCAATTTTAATCGCTTAGACTAGTTGCACAAAAGACAGTGATTGGTGAGGCTCTTCAATGAATTTTATGTTCCTTTGTTTGCTGCTACTGATGACGAGGGCACTTTTTATGAAAATTGATATGCCTTTTCTCCTCTTAGTATGATGCTCCATTCTAGTATCATAAGTAATTTTTTTCCAAATGAATATTCTTATATCGCAACTCTATTTCTTTTTTCCATGAGATTTACTTCCTTATAGGACTGTTCTTATGTTTGTTATCTTATAATTAGTGTACTCCTAGTTTGAACTTAACCCAGTTTCCACCAGGTATATGTTTCTATAGGCAGTGGGACCTGCTATGTTAAGGTGGAGGACATGGGTAAGTATTAGTTTTTTTGACATTGATCTACTGCATTTTGATGTGCAGAAAGTTCTGCTCAATTTATTATTTTACTTCATCATATGAAGTTATACTTTCTTTTGAAGGATCTGGTGTTTCACGATATGGACTGGTGCTGATAGGAGAAATATGCGCTAATCTTTTTGCAAAGTGTTGTACTCAAGTTGAGCTGGAACATACACATTGGCGCATAGGACTTTTAGCCTAGTTTATGGAGACAATATATGCGCCTCTTTCTTTCATCTTCTGTTATGTTTCCTTTTTGTCTGGCCATTCTAACTATGGTGTCGTATGCTTCCTTTTACACCAGCGACATCAAAATACGGCCATTCAGATGATATGCATGCTTTCCCAGCAAGCTTTGGCTTCAAAGGAGAGGCTCTGAGCTATATTTCTGACGTTTCTTTATTGGAAATTGTTACTAAAACTCACTGGAGGCCAAATGAATTTTGTAAGGTTTTGAAGGAAAAGTTCTTTTGAGATTCAGTTGGTAGTACCCATTAGGATAAATATAAAACTACTGACTTGGTCTTTGTTCTTGCCAATGTTTACAGGACGGCAAGTGTTTGTGCCTTGGAGTTGGTACAACAGGTAATTCTGTAAACACATGACACATGAATTGACTGTTGTTTGCTAGTAAGGAAATTTGTTGGGATTTTTCTTTTTGTGTTCATTGTTCGTGATGTATTTTACAACCCACCAGTTCAAAGGAAGCAAATGCATTCCAAGTACTTCTAGTTTCCTCACAATTCAAACAAATGAAAAATATTGATTTACATACTTTACTTCTAAATCTGTACTATGTCCTGTTTGATCTTTTGGTTTGTATATATAATCTGGAAGCCCAAAGAGGGTCTCGTGTTCTTTGAAAGAGTCTTTGCTAAGAATCGCCCTTGTGCATCCCAGTGTCTCCTTCAAAATTGTTGATATTGAAAGGTCCGTTTCTGTTATACCCGCTAACTTGGGATATTTCCTTTCTGGCTTCTTATATTTTGTTCATTTGCATGCAGTGAGGATGACCTGATTTGCACACGTGCTCAATTTATTATTTTACTTCATCGCCTGAAGTTGTACTTTCTTTTGAAGGATTTGGTATCTCACGAGATGGACTAGTGTTGATGGGAGGAAGATATGGTAATCATTTTGCAAAATGTTGGACTGACATAATCTTTTTTGTCTTGATGCTGCTATACATAATTTATTTTACCTGAAAACCAGGATGTTCATAACTTGGAATGGTTGTTGTAGTCTATAGGATTACATGCAATACTCAACTAATAGGCTGCTTAACCATTTGTGTTTATTAATATCTTTATTAAGTTGTGGTTTTACTTGTTATTAGGTAAACTGGTATGGCTGTACACAATACAAAATATTGATGCTTACATTTGTTTTGCTTATATTGTAAACTGTTCATGTACATCGAATTCATGGTGCTTCATTTGCAATAAGATAATTTCTTTTCCTGTACCGCGTCCAAAAAATATAGTTTTTGTTGATCACTACTGTATGTTGAGTTATTTTGATTATTTATTCTAGTTGAAGTTGAGTTGGAACATACATAGGTGCTTAGTTACTTATAGCCAAGCTTATGGAGACAATATATGTTTCTGTTTCTTTCATCTTCTGTTATGCTTCCTTTTCATCTGGTCATCCACCAACTATGGTTTCGAATGCTTGCTTTACACCAGCGACATCAAAATACTGCCATTCATATGATATGCATGCTTTCCCAGCTAGCTTTGGCCTTAAAGGAGAGGCTCTGAGCTCTACTTCTGATATTTCTTTGTTGGAAATTGTTACTAAAACTCACGGGAGGCCAAATGGATATTGTAAGGTTTTTAAGGTAAGGTTTTTGAGTTTTAGTTGGTAGTATCCATTAGGATAGGTATAAATCTACTAAGTTGGTCTTTATTCTTGCCATTTTTTACAGTGCAAGTGTTTGCACCTTGGAATTGATGATTGTAGACAAGATGTTGGTAAAACAGGTAATTCTGTATAAGCCTGTATAAGCCTACCTGATACAAGGGTTGACTGCTGTTTCCTAATAAGGAAATTTGTTGGGATTTTTCTTTTTGCAGTCATTGTTCGTGATGTATTTTACAACCAACCAGTTCAAAGGAAGCACATGCACTCCAAGTACTTCTTGTTTTCTCACAATTCAAACAAATATACTTCTAAAGTTGTACTCTGTCTTGATTGATCTTTTGGTTTGCATATTCAATCCGGAGGCCCAAAGAGAGTCCTGCATTCTATGAAAGAGTATCTGCTAAGAATCACCCTTGTGCATTCCAATGTCTCATACAATTTTGTTGATATTGACAGGTCCATCTTTGTTATTCCAGATAATTAAGGATATTTCCTGTCTGGTTTCTTAAGATTTTGTTCATTTTCATGGCTTTGCAGACGTGCTACTCCTTCTTCGTTGCCGCTATTGTCCGCTGGGTTTGGGATTCATCTGAGTTCCCTTAACAAACTGAATGCAAGTGATGGCTCATTCAAACTCTCAGGATACATCTCAGGTTTTGATGTTTACACAGTGAACAGTATACATGACCAAATTGATGGATAGGAGTTGTGATAAGTTATCATTTCTTCCCTTTGTTTCTCTAATAACCACTGTTTAATTTGCAGGTCCTTCAATATTTCTGTATCCACTTATTTCAAGATATTTTCCCGAACAAAGAAAACAGAAAACTAAACTTTGGTTATCATTTACTATATCGGATGCTTGTCTTTTATGGTGTTTTTGTTTTTCTTGACCTTCGTAATGCAGATATCAACTCAAGATTTGCTTCCAAAGGACCAATACATAAATTACTTAATAACATAGCAGTGAGTAGCGAAGTCGATCTCAGATATATCCATTGTTTTGTTGAACCTAAACTGCCCAAGATCTTTATATGATTTGACTTTGGAGCCTTCAATGACCTCTGTGGAATTTAAGGTGAGATTTTTTGTTGGTATTTATTATTTAATTGTTTTGGGGTTGAGAAACGAGTGTGAGTCTTTGGATTTATTTTTGTAGAATTGAGTTTGTGTTAGGGCTTTTTTGTGTGAGAATTGGTTTAGGTTATGGAATTAAGAGCTCTCTCCGCACCTGCAAATCCTAATCCCATTCTGTGACAACTGATTTCGTGCTTGAGTTGGAGGGCTCTCCCTTTACCCAGCATGGGATAAGGGCAAGAAGAGCCGAGATGGCAAATCGAAAAAATATTTCAAAACACCTAATCATTTTTTGAAACTTTAATGTGGGTGAAATAAGTTAAAACTTTCTAAACATCATCATTTATTACTAATCGTTTTGGAATTCAAAGTATTAAAAAGGACCACCTGACCAACAAGGCCCTTGTGTCACAACTGTTTCCGGAGACTGGGGCGGAGCCACCTTATGGTCAGGGGGTCCGAACCCCCTTCGACGGAAAATTATACGATTTATACGTGGTTAAATTAATTTTTTATATATATATAGTAGATGTCGAACCATCTTCGACTAGTTAGTGTGTCTTCTTCTTTAGATTTTGAACTCCCTTAATGAAAAATCATGGCTCTGCCATTGGTTGAGCAAAATAATATTTCGGTTGTTATGGGAAAACAATGCAAAACCATGTTTCTAGCTTCTTTTGGTTGCAAAACCAAATAGGCCAATGTTAACAAGAACAATTCATACATATTGTTTTACTGCTTGTAGTGTTGTATTCTTATTACAATGTGTTTGCTGCTTCTAAGACTGACAATTCATCCAGTTTGAACTTAGTCTCCTGATTTTTGCTTACCCAATCATTCCTGACCTGACGGATTTGGAGTTACAACATCAAGTTTACCTGAATCCAGTTTATCCAACACAGAGTACAAATTTACATGTAAAAATTCATTAATTAGAACCTTAGAAGTTGACTTCATAAGATTTTAAATCTTGAATTTTTCTCATTAAACACTAACAATAAACATTTCAAGAGAGCTAAGGGTTTTAGCCACATATTCAACTTTCTCCCAAGTCAAACTCTGGCGATCTATCAAAAAGAATGGAAAAAATATAATTCATGTTAATTGTGTGTTCCCAAATAATGCAGAAACGATTTAGAGGATTACAAGAACATGACAAAAATGAGACTACAGCTGATTAACATGTAAAAAACTTGAGCATGAGTATGAAACTGCTGCTTTGTTTGATGGGTGAGAATGTATTACAATCAATCGTCGTATGGGAGCCAGTAGTTCTCATCACTATCATATTCTTGAATGGCTACGTTACCTTTGTTGTTGCTTTTGCCAGTAGGTGTATTAGAATCAGGTGTTGAACCATTCTTCACAGCACGTGCTGAACTATCCTCCGTTGCCTTGTATAATAGCACTGGTCTCTTTTGGGGTTTAGTGGCTCTTTTCTCATAACATCTAATTTGCCTTTTAGATCAGTGACCTTTATCAAATACATTCTGTACTTGAGTTTAGCTCATCATTGTTCACGGTTACCTTGTCAATACATATGATGTCAAGAATTAACAACTTTGTGCTTAGCTATATCTTCCTCCCATCCTTTTCCTCCAAGATATAATCCCTCCTCACAAACAGCAGTGACCGGTGAGGCTCTTTAATGAATTCTTACGTTCCTTTGTTTGCTACTTCTGATGATGAGGGCATTTACTTTATATGAAAATTGATGCTATGTTTTTCTCCTCTTAGTATGATACTCCATTCTAGTATCATAAATTGTTCTCTCCAAATGAATATTCTTATGACACAACTCTTATTTCTTTTTTCCATGAGATTTACTTCCTTGTATGTTTGTTATTCTTGTAAATTGTGTACTCCTAGTTTGAACTTAAATTAGTTTCCACTTTCCGCCAGGTATCTGTTGCTGTAGGCATTGGGACCTGCTATGTTAAGGTGGATGACAATGGTAAGTATTAGTTTCTTTGACACTGATCTAATGCATTTTGATGTGCAGAAAGTTCTGCTCAATTTTATTATACTTCATCACCTGAAGTTGTACTTTCTTTTGAAGGATCTGGTGTCTCATAAGATGGACTGGTGCTGATGGGGAAAAGATATGGTAATCTTTTTGCAAAATGTTGGACTGACATCATCTTTTTTATTGTATTGATGCTGCTGTACATAATTTATTTTGCCTGACAACTATGATGTTCATAACTTGGAATGGGATTGGATGCATTACTCAACTGATAGGCTGTTTGACTGTTTGCGTTCATTAGTATCTTTTTATAGATGTTTTTTTATTTATTATTTTGTGGTTTTACTTGTAATTGGGAAAAGTGGTATGGCTGTACAC
Source organism: Solanum dulcamara (assembly GCF_947179165.1). Lineage (NCBI taxonomy): Eukaryota > Viridiplantae > Streptophyta > Magnoliopsida > Solanales > Solanaceae > Solanum > Solanum dulcamara. Next base: position 48,857,430 of record NC_077247.1, read on the forward strand.
AACACAAAATATTGATGCTTACATTTTGTTTTTGCCTTTATTGTAAGATGTTCATGTACATCCCGTTCCTGATGCTTCATTTACAATAAAATACTTTCTTGTGGAAGAGAGAGTTAATACATCAGATGGTGCAAAGCATTTCGGTATTATGCCATTGTGTAGTTCTGTCACTTTCTTTTCTCTTAAGCTACTTTTGGAAAACCTAGATAAGAATATAGTTGTTGTAGTATTCTCCTCATCTATTGCTATCCCATTCCCTGCTTCTCTTTTCAGATATACCTGTGAATTATGAGATCAGGAAAAAGAGTTGCAGGGCCCTGAGTTGCAAAGAGACACTTGAACTTCCTTCCCCGTAGCCAAAGAAACTGACTGGAGGGTGCACTGTCAGGAGAGAGATTCGATCTGCACAGAATATTCTGTGGGGAAGTTCTCCTGAAAAGCATGATCCTGAGTCCAGATTCCTCTGTCAGATCGAAATTTCAAGTCGGTCAATTGATTGTTCTCTTGCTCATTTCACAGTTGGTGTGAACTGGAAATCCAGAAACTCCATGCACCCCCTTTCATCTAAGTTTTTACCTACAGAGGATGATTTCCTGGATAACAAATTCAGTGCTTCAGCTAGCTCCAGTTATAAAACAGACTGCCTGTTAGGTTCCGGATGGGAGGAGTCTTAAACAATTGTAGCTGGCAGATCAACAGAGGATGCCTCATTTAGGGAGTCTCTTGAACTTGATAGCAGTTCAAATATGATGCATGAGAGAAGGAAACCATTTATTCGGAGCCGTTCTTTGCATAGAAGCCTGATACATGATGGATCATCTTTTGATAGTGATGAAGATATTTAAGTTTGAAAAAAGTAAATACAGACGTAAACAAAATCGCCTTGAAGATGATTATAGTGTTGAATTTGAAGTAGCTGATGATGTTAATCAGGTCTTAAATCATAGGTCTCCTAGAGGGAAAGAAATATATTTTAAGAAGTTCTCCAGGTGCAAACTCAGAGCAAGGCATTGCAGAGGTCAAAATTTCTGTCAGGAGATTCAGAAAAGTCTTCATTAACCAAAGACATTCTATATGAATACGATCATCTTATGGACTTCTTTAAACAGACAGCTGAAAATTATGGTTCTGGCCTACCATCTTTTAGTCATGAACCGTCTCCTCTGCCACCGGATTCTTTGCTTGAGACCAGGTTTAAAGATGTTAATCCTTACATTGCTGAAAGTGGGATTGAAACTTCTGTTAAACATGAAGTTGGTGTCACGTATACTTTTGGAAACATGGAACATAATCTCTTGGTTCCTGCCATAAATATGGGAAAAGAGGACTGCTTGATCCCAAATCCTGCAAAGTTTGATCTTGATTTTTATGCTTGTTCTAAAGAGGATATGGGCAGTATAGGGGCACTTGATGCGTGGGACGTTTATAGTTCTGGTTCTTCTGAATTCTATTATGACGGAGATGATTTGTCACATTTATATTCTTATGGTGAAGAAAATCTTAATAATTATATGACACCACGAGCTATGCTCTCCTCTAGGGTGGATGGGAACTCGGGTAAATGTATTGATGCTGGAAATCGAGGTAAAACAGATGAGCTTATAAGGAAGAAGAAGAGTAGAACCAGTCATTCAGCTCCTCCATTTTACCAAGGCAATAAGAAGTTCTTTGCCACGGGGGAGTCTTCAAGAACGGAAGCAGGAAATAACAATATTAAGACTGTTCATGATGTGCCACTCATGCCAGGTAATTTGTCCTTGAGTGCTTGTTTGTATTAATAATCTATGATGAAAGAAAATGTGTGCAACTAATTAATGTTCTTTTCCATCGTGCAGAAACTAGAGTTGTAAGGAGACTGCAGCATTCTGCAGAAGCTATCTGCTCGGACCTTCCACCCCAAGTTGTGGTGACGTTGTATTCTCTGATGAAAGGTCATGTTATCAACTTTCTTGGAAGGGTTAGGTCTCTTTCTGATATTATCTCAATCAAATATGTTAGTAACTCACACGACCTGATGTTTCTCTCTTCAGGCCAAGTGTGAAAATGAAACTAGTTAACATCTGGAATAACAAATTACAAGCTAAAGGGGAGTGCACAAGTACACGCAATGGGGAGTCAAAAGAAGGTAAACCATTCCTGCCATTTGTTCCTAACCTGAAAGCTGAATTTTTCTAGTGCATGTTTCAGTTAATTAGCTTCATTTCTTTCACCCACTTTTCAAGATTATCTTAGACTGCATTCTTATTAATCATGAAAGCATTAGAGATTACCATGTCTCTTTCTAAGCTTCCAAGGCCACATAGTCTCTTTCAGATTCCATCTTGTAATAGAATTGTTATGCCTGACATATTTTTATTTAAAATTTCAGAATTTGCACCAACAAAAACTCAAAGTTTCTTAATTCTGGGACATAATGGAGGGACTTCCGTCCAGAGATCACAGTTGAGCATCTTAAGGATCAGGATATTATACTCAATGTCACTTCTTGCGTCTTGCATTTTGTTGGTGATTCACTGGTTCCTGATACCATTGATAAAAACTACCTGGAGGTTGCCAAAGGTTCTGCAACAGGTTGATAAGAAGTTTATTCCGATTGTGGAGGGCACAACACTTGCTATAATTGATCAGGACTATTCTGGCCTCTGCATAGTCCATTATGGCCATTCTTGGTTTCTCATGAATTCCTTATAATGCATTTATTTTAAAAAAATGTTTCTCTTAGGGATGGTTTGGTTGGACTAATTAGTAAATTTAAATCAGCATAAACTTCTGCATAAATAGTATAATATTTGTTGGCCGCGTAAGAAAAAGTAATTTCCGCATAATTATGTAGCACTCAGTTATCTGCATTATATAGTCAATGATAATGATCTTTTGTTTGATTCTAGCATTTATCTTCATTGGACATTACGCTAATTTTAATGTTCTACAACATGCTGCATATGAGCGAATTTGTTTGGAAGAATTGCGTGAGAAGGTAATGATTATCTAAAAACTCATTGACTTGTTATTTCAACTTGGCTTCGGTAACAACAACAACATACCCAGTAAAATCCCACAAGTACTTGGAGTATGTAACTTATTGAATTATGTGGTCCTATCTGGACAAATGAGGACAACAACCTATCTTGATTCCGAGCAAGAATTGGTGCGTTGGTTTTGGTAATAGGTAACATTGAATTTGAGTCTTGTTGGGCTCTTTATAATAGGTAACATTGATTTTGAGTCTTTGACTATGCTTTTGCAGGTCATGCCTGAAATTGGTTACCAATTACTACACAACTATGCTGACCAAATTCAAAACTGGGGTTGGATCTGCAACATTCATTCACAAGCTTCAAGATCATTTACCAGGTAAGTTACTATCTTTGTTTAGCCTTTCATTACACAACCAGTCTGTGGAACTTAATAAAATTGCCATTTACCAGAATCCATTGCACTAAATTTTGCAACATTCATTAAAGTTGAACCTAAAGCTGAGCATGAAGTTGTATGTTTTGGTTAAAGCAGGAACTTAAATCTGATTATCAAGCAACCAGCATCTGTCACACTTCTTGCGGTGACATTCTCTAATACTTGTCTCTGTCATATTATTCATTCAAATGGTTTAAGTACATGTAAACCATTTGCAAATCAGTCTTTAGTATTATTGTATTGATTGTAGTTGTTAATAGATTTAAGAAGTCATGTTATCTATTAGGAAATAAGAATTGGGAATAAAGCTACGCTGAGTAGTATAAATACACAAAGGCTGGGGGAGATTGCTCACCTATATTCTTAAACCTTTTACTACACTTAATAGTTTATTCTCTTCAACATTCATATTCCTTCCTCTGAAGGATATATGCCTGTCTAAATGTGGAAAAAAAAAGCATGACAGGCACTTCTTCTCAGGTTAGTTATTCCATTCTGAGGTATCAATAGCACAGTTATCAGTTCTGTGCTCCATCTTGTTGAAAGCAAGAAGGATTTTTGAGGGTTTAAGCCTTTCAAGTGCCATTTGTGCGCATTGTCTCTTAAGGTTCATTTTATGTTTTAATTGGGTTAATTATAGAAAGTGAATTACGAATTGTAACTTCTAAGGTAAGAGCTTTTTTGTTCTAATACCATTCATTAGTAACAAGACAATGCTAGAGATTCTCTCTTTTTGAATTATAAGGCCTTGAAGCTTGAATAGCTTCCAACTTAATTTGGAAAACCATTCATGACACCATTCTTGTTTTAGGAAATACTCCACTAGCTAATAAGATTCTCTTGCATGTGTTTCATAAGAAAATGATTGTTTTCTTTATAATTCATGTTCTGTATATTTTGGTAGTTAATCTAAATAATGTGGATCTGTTGCTTCGTGTATTTTGGGAGTTAATCTAACTGATGTGGATCTGTTAGAATTTATTCAACAGGTTAGTCCATTGACGCTGACTAGCTCTCATATTTTACTCCTCCATTTAACTCTAATCTTACTCACGAATCTTGCTTAAATGTTGTGTTATGTTCTCTGAATAATGTATTTGCAATACACAACTTACTGATACTGATGTATATCAATAATGACCAGTGAAGCCCTGAATAACAAGGCTTGCAAGAGTAAGTAATTATTTAATTTATGGATCTGGAGCTATCATGATGCTCTCTCGCCTCCACTCACCCCCACATAAGAAAAGTGTAAGAACAGGGAACTAGAACCAAAAGTGATTAATGATATTTTTTTCGTTATTCCTGATGTCTTTGTTTTCATTTGTGTCGGAACAATAACTCCAATATTGGTAGAGTGGAACAGATACAAAGTTGTGTTGAAACTGCATTTGATGGTATGTTTAAGATGGTATGTTTAAGAGAGGAATTCCATATTAGTAATGACTGCAATATCTTTTCATTTGTTAGTGTGCTCATGGACGACCGACTATTGTCCCTCTTGTCAACTTGGGTGCTCTGCATGACTCATGAGCATACCTATTTTGGTTCTGCTTGCTACCTACCGGGCAATAATTTCGCGCTGAAGATATTCAGTCTGTTATCATCACATTGAAGGATAATCTAGATTTGAAGCATGGTACATCTATATACAGATTTAACAAATAAATGTATGTATTAAATATACATGTTTTGCTTTGCTATATCAATAGTTACATATTGAATAACTTGGATATTGATATTATATATTTAGGTTTTCGTAATCTTTTCTTTAGGATTTTTGGATATGCATATTTAACTTGGATATTGATGATATATTTAGCTTTATAATATATAGTATTTTGGATGTTGCATACTGTGTAGATGTTTTTTTTTGGTAAAAATAAACATATTATTAATACCAATGGACGTTATGTACATAATAAGACTGTTGGACAGACCCGAACACAATACTGCATCTCAGTCTACAAGTTATCCTTCTTCCACTAGGTTGTTACGTTTTAGGATAGAAATTCACTTAGCTAAATGTGATCGAAGTCGAGGCCTCGTAGATCCCCTGTTGTGCACTTCTTGGATAATTTTTCTTACTATACTTGTCCAGTGTTGTTGCTTTTGTTGGTAGATCCTCCCATTCCTTGCCAACCATGTATGATATACATACGCCGCTAAGGACATCCTATATAGTTCGGCCTGTGGGTTGTTGCTCTTAGCATGCCTGCTTGCCCATATTAGTTCCTCTCACCAAACTAGTGGTCTTCTATCTATGCCAAGCCAGTTAAGCACACTTTTCTATATTTGGCCAGTATAGTTACATTAAAACAGTTCGGTGTTGCATAAAGGACAATCTAGTGAAGTTTGTACTCCCCATTTGTGCAATTTATCCCTTGTTAATAGTCGACTATAAATTGTCAGTCTCATGATGAAAATTCATTTGGAGCGTCCATGGTTATTACAAACTAGTTTTCTCCGCTGAACTCTAGGAAAGTCACATCTGATTATTTGGTACATGTGTTTGATTGAGTAATGGTCTATTTGTTGGAGTTCATCTAGGGCTGTACAGGGCAAACCGATAAACCGCACCAAACCGACAAATCGAACCAAACCGGAAAAAAAACCCGACTAGTGGTTTGGTTTGATTTGGTTTGGTGTTCGGAAAAAAAACCCGACCATTATAGGGTTGGTTTGGTTTTAACTAAAAAAAGTCAAACCGAACCCAAACCGACCCGAGTATAGATATATTATTTTTAAATTATATTATACATAAAAATATTTATTAAAATATAATTTATAAATATTATTTTTAAGTTTCTTTCATAATTTCTGATTTTCTATCTAGATTTAGACTTGAGCCCAACTAATTAATATGTAAAACAGGCCCAAAAAAATGAAGATGAAGCCCAAAATCTTTTCAAAAGACCCAAAGGTCCAAAAGACCAAAACAATCAGATAAAGAGGAGAGCATATGCTCCTCTTTCACAACCCTAGCTTCCTTTCCATTTTTCTTCCCTCTCTCAACAATATTCGCCGACCCTCTTTTGCTTTCCTCTCAAATTAGCAACAATCAGTTCCTCTTGTTGTCTCTTTTATGAATGTTTATGTAGGTATATATCTCCTTCATCTTTTGTCTGCTCAGTTCTTTTGGTTCTTCGTTTAATCGGTCGAATTCATTTCCTTTTTTATGCATCTTCTGTATGTTTTCATATTTGAGGGAACTGAATTTGGAGGATTTTTGGTTCTTTGGAGGCGCTTATTTATTGGGGCCTAAAGCCATCAAATGTTTGGAGGCGCTTGTGTTAGGGTGGGGAGGCGAGTTATGGTGGATATCCATGGATTTCCATATGCTATGGTATACATAATATGGGTTGATACATATTTGATCAACTTCTGAAATGATCGGATAAGTCGAGCTTCAGAGACTGTTCTTTTGGTTTCTATTAATAGTTGTCCCCAGCTTTCTCGATTTGGGTTTTGTTAGTCAATTATTGTTGCTAAAGTTTGACATCAATATAGTTAGTTGCTAATTAAAATTCAATGTTGAAGTTAGGTTTCTTCTGCTATAAACTGTTATTTGCTGCTATAACTGTTCCTTGTGTGCTAGATGTTGATGTATGCAGCTCCTTGTTGCTTCCAAAGAAAAATTGGTCAGCTTCTTAGAGTAAATATGTGCCTGCACATAACAAATAAAAAAGCAAGGAGCTGTAGGGGGCTTGTGGTGCATGTTTGTTGCTGCAGGTATTTCAAAAGGGAAGTTGTCCTGGGTGGAGGGCTGATGTATTGGTGGAGTCCTAGCATGGCAGGGTGATGTCTCCATATTATTGCCTTCTATTTTCCAAGGTGTCCTAGATGCTATTGTGCCTACACATAGACCATTAACAAAATACAAGCATCCAACCAAACAGGATAACCAGAAATGGCCATGTGAGGTCCTCTTAGTTGAGGTGTTTGATTTGGTGGTTGTATCTGTGATGTCTTCTATGCAGTTGTTGTTAAGGCATGTTGATGTATCACTCCAGCAACCTGCAACAATACAACAAACAAACCCAAGCAAGAAAGGACTTGCACAATCTAGTAAAAAAGAAAGGACCTCAGATAGTGCTTTAGAGCCAGTTAGTTTTTTCCAAGTCGCTCGACTAACGTCTCCAATTACCCGTTTGAGTTGAAACTTCATGAGGTTTGCATATATATCCTTTTCTTTAGCCTTGCAAGATTTGAAGGCTTTTTACCCAAGTTTGAGGTTCCAAATAGCAAATTTCTCTCTCTTTAGGCTTAAGACAGCTGATTGTTTCAAGGTCGCTCGCCTAACGTCTCCAATTATCCGTTTGAGCTGAAACTTCTTGGGCCTTGTCAAAATAATATATACTGTAATCCTGCAAAGTTTGGATGCCTTGGTGTAGGTCCTCAGGTTGCAAAACACCCTGCATCTCTGACCCTGCTGTAGTTTGGTCATAGTCTGCTGTAGTTTGGTCATAGTCTGTTGTAAGTTTGGATGCCTTGGTGATGCCTTGTTTGAAATCTGGCATGATGAAACCTGCAGCATTCCTTATATACTAAGTTGTTATTGTGCTGTTACTCTATTTGTTGTGCTGCCTTATTATCTGTTGTAATATCTTAGAAATAGTTCCATTCATCTATGTTAGTTCTTAGTTGTATCTTAAACATCTATTACAAATTATAACCTTTTTTTTATTATATACAGAAATTGTCTCAATAATGGCTACGATCACCTTCTAAAGAATACAATTTTCACGACAGTTTAGAAGAAGTCCAGAACATCGAGCAAGTTGATGAAGGTATTGTTAATTGGTTTATTGTTTATTCTATAACTTTGACATTGCTTAGTACATTGTTAATTGGTTTATTGATTTATTCAAATCATAGTTTATTTGCATCTCTTGTACATAGATGCATCATAAGGAAAGCAGACAAATAGTTCCATACTGGTATAACTTTGCTATTGCCTTAGTGCTACTGCAGATAGTTCCATACTTTGCTACTGCCTTAGTGCTACTGCAAATAGTTCTATACTGGCACTACTTCATGATATTAGACTCTTGTTTTTCTGCACAATGACCAAACCTTGTTATTATTCTGAAGCTAAATTCATCAAATAATCAGCAGATTACTAAATAGGCTCCTACATGCTGCAGGCATCATACAGTTTTTGGTAAGTAAATTGCTTTTTCCCCGTAAGTTGGTCCTTTTAAACTTGAGAAACTTTGACAAAATATTGCACTGTCTACAATATATTCCTGTACCTAGTCAATCAATTAACTAATAAGTATTTTCGGTTTGCCTTGTACTTTAGACCTTAATGTGTTATTAAAGTGTTACAGATTTGTTTTTTTTTTCTTATTTTTGTTATTAATTTATTCATTTTTCTTGCAGAGTATCGAGACTCACCTTTGAAAATTAATTAGCCAATTTCATTCACGATGCACCATCTGTGTGAGAATTGGTATGTTAATTGATTACACTATTCTTTTACAAAAGTTAAAGACTTCTTCTACAAAAAGTTGTTTTGTAAAGCTCATTTTTTTTTAGTTATGAATTGGCTGGCATTTATTCATGATGCACCTTTGGAAACCTTTATATCTCCTCTAGAGCTATATTTGACTTAACTTTTTATTTTGCAGATAAGAAAATAGAACCAGATATGAAGATTGCTTCCAATATTATGTTTATTGAGTTTAATTGAGAGATGAAGCAACTTCAGTTGTAATAGTTTAGATGATTTAGAGTATACTCAAACTCTAAGGTGGATTTTTGTTTTTGTGACATCTAACATATCATTTTGTCTAAAGCTGTAGTTGCTTAATTTTATGGAAGAAACTATATTAGTTTTTATTTATGTGTGATTAAGTTAATTGGAAGAAGTGGTGAACATTTGGGTTCATTATGGCTATTTGACATTTTAGTTATATTATAAAGTTAAAACTTTGTTTTGCCTCCGTCTATAAAAAAACCCGAAAAACCCGAAAAACCCGAAAAATCCGAGAAAAATTAATATTGAAAAACCCGACTTGTATTGGTTTGGTTTGGTTTATAGATTTAATAACCCGACACAAATGGTTTGGTTTGGTTTGTAACAAATCCGAACCAACCCGGTATATGTACACCCCTAACTGTTCATCTTCTCGTATGCCCACCTGCTCTACATATTTGTGCATTTTGAATATCTTTTGCATTATCCATGAGGTCTGCCTTGGCTCTACATCCCATACCTTTGGATAGCATAGTTTATCCCAAGCTATTAAAGCTTTCTTGCTCGGCTCAGCACCATTGTGCAGATGTTACTTGATTGAACAAAAATTATCTTTTTAAGTCTTGGTTTTGCTTTTGTTGACTTTGACTTGGTTAAATAGAATTAAATGAAAAATAGACTTGATTAGAGTAATTAAAAACTTTGAGGTGTAAATTAATATTTCAAAATTTTTGAAAAGTTTTTCCTCCCTTAATTTGAATTTTTTTCCTTCATTATCTTTTTAATCTTTCTTTCTCTCTCCTTCTTTCTCTTTTCGGATTTCTCTCTCCCTCATCTTTCTTTTTCTCTCTTTTTTTTTCCTGATCTTTGTTGCCATCGTCATCACCGCCGACGTTCATCAATTTTCATTGCGCTCATTTTGTTAGCAATATGTATGTTGCAACAGATGACGCGGCAAATTCATAAGTTGTAAATCAATGTGTTGGGTGGAATGGTTAGAATCCCTCCATCCTCAATCAGATATTTCGAATTCTTCAACCTTAATGCATCAAAGAAATTTCCCACTTGATACGTAGCACTGATTAAAGAAAATAAAGCATCTAAAATTAATTTGCTTTCAAATATTTACTCAACAATTATGTATATCTTATCATCGTCACTCATTTTCAAGATATCTACAAAATCAATGCAAAATAAGTCAAATGTTATCAATATAATTTTCTGACGTAAAAAAATAATCAAACAGAAAAGAACAATCTGAGACCAAAAAAAAATGGATGTTTACCAGGAACACGTAATAAATATACATAGACTAACAATTCGAGATGGAACAAAATTGATCACATACACATTATTTTTTGGTAAGCATCAATTGTTCTTACTTTTACTTTAATGTTTGTTAACTTGATCACTTGTACTTCAATCTAAAACCTTATGATTCTCAACTCACTCATTGAACACTAGACTATATTCTTGAGTGCGCGAATGACTTTATTATCAGTCCACTACTTCCTTGTAATTTGTTGTTATTGTAACACCCCAAAAAAAATTCTACACCTAGACCCGAACCATTCTTCATATGCGTATAAGATCAAACTCGATGAATTCTAGTTGTATATATGAGTTAGGATCAATTCCTAAGTAATTGAAGTGTATTATATGTGTTTTAGGGTCATAAGGGATCTCTAACACCAAGTCAAGTCCAAAGAATTTCTATCGGCTATGTTTTCGTATGAGTCCGTATAAGGGTCAACTTCAAACGACCATATCTATTAGTATATAATGAATTAGGTAGACCTGACCCATCAAATTAAAGGTCTTTGAATCTTCTTTCCAACGCCACCAAGATTTCATTATTTGGAGTCTGGAGTAAAAATTTATGTCCTCTTAACTAGAAGGGTGCGGGCTAAGTCCGCGTCGTGGACTTGGTCAATCTTGCTCAAATTTTAATTTTGGAAAAAAAATGAACTGAAGGGGGACACTTTCGTGTCGCGGACCTGCTCCCAGTTAGTTCAGAATTTAGCAAAAATTTCCATTTTCAAGTAAGGGCAACTTGGACAATTCCCTGAACATATATAGACGAATTTGGACGCGTTTTGGGGTCATTTTTGCAGTCTTTTGCCTCCCCAAAACCCTAAACTTCATCTTCTTCTCTCTCAAATCATCTTCAACAAATTTTCTCTCAAACTCAAGGATTCAAGTTTCCCATTGAAGATCTGACATCAAGACTTCTCCAAATTCTTCTTCAAGTTCCTCTCTAAGGTATGTTAGTTTTCATCCATGGGTTCTTCCACCCATGGAGCCCAAATGTTTTCCTAACTTAGTATTTCAATTTTAAATGATGAAATCTTATGGGCTTTTACATGATGGTTCCAAATGCATAGATTATGGTATATTTGAAGTTTATTTACTCATATATATATATATATATATATATTGACTCTCAATATCAAGTGATGAGTTTTATGGGTTTTCATACTATGATTTCAAATATATAGATTCTTGAATATTTGAAGTTTATTTGCCTATATTGACTTATGTTGATTCTTATTTACATGAAATGGATGGTTTATCAAGGTTCTTATATGAAGGTTTGAAAGGTAGTTTTAAAGTGCATATATGGTGGTTGTTTTTAATATGTTTGATTTGATGCATTTATATCGCTCTCATGCACACAAGCATTCTTTAAATGTATTTGAAGGTCTTCATGAAATGAACCCACCTAGTTTCTTATGATAAAGCAAAGTTGAAATGAATCTTGTCTCCAAATGAATGTTTGACAATGTCTACAAATGAGTTTAAAGGCGCGTTTTGCAAATAAGTTTTGTGAATGATGATTCTATAATGTTCAAGTAATGCCCTAAAGATGTTTTATGAATAATGCTATGTGATGATAAAAGGTCTACACTCACATCACATGAGACAAAGGTAAGGAGCTATTCTATGATTTTGTTCTTATGAAGAGTGGACGGGTAGTAGATATGGCCCCTCCCACATGATGATTGAGTTTATGTTTTATGGTTTGTCTATTCCGTTGAGAGTTTACCTAGCACCGAGTGGACCTTGGGATAGGCATTCTCTCCCCATAGCAAAGGCAAGAGACCCATAGAAAGATCTCATTGTTTCATAACTACGTGCCACCATAGGATAAAGGATCACCCGTAGTAGAGGCTTGATTCCTTAGAGGATCACCCGTAGTTGAGGCTCGATCCTTCATGTAGCTTAGTGGATCCACTTAGGCATATAGGAGTCTACCTTGTCAAGTAGTCTCCTCCTTTCCTCCGATGTATGGGTAAACACTGGACTCCATGCTATGGCTCACATAGTTTATATTGGTTAACGGTCGCTCTCACAAAGTTACAAGGTCCTTCTCTCAATGTTTAAGGTATTTCTTACTATGACTACTAATATCTTTCATATGTCCATGATCTCTTATAAGGTTAAAGGTCCTATCTCACAAGTTATATGACATGAAGTAAGTGTTACTTTGAAGTTTTATGATATGCATTGACTAAGAATTTCTTATGTTTAAAGATTTCTTTTTATGCTATACTCATGCTCATTATAATTGATCATGCATCTTATAGCATATTGATTATGTTCTCTTGTTCATGCATATCTCACATATTTAGTACATTCAAAGTACTAACACATACTCTTTTGCCTACATGATATCACCATGTAGGGACCGATGTTCCTCCTCCTCCACGTGGTTAGTTGGATCGTTTGAAGGCCACTTTTGGTGAGTTCCCATTGTTTCGGGGACAATATTCCTCCCCTTTCTAGCTTATGTTATGTTGAGGCATTAAGGCACCTATTTTGGTACTTCGTTGTTAGTTTATTTGAGGGTGAGATAGGGACATGTCTTAGCCCCCACCAAGTCTATTAGTAGAGATATGTTTGGACATAAATGTATGATGATCTAAGGTTGATGATGACTCTTATTTTATGATGTTCTCCCTTAGTCCCGCTTTCCCCTTTTTCTTCCACTTGATATTTATTGTCATTACTAATGAAAGGCTAAATGAATGCTAAGAGGCTTGGGTGAGGTACCTCCGGATTTCTCATTCGCCGTGTCACGTCTAGGCCCTAGGCTTGGATCGTGACAGTTACACTACTAACAATGTAACACTTCCAGTATAGTAGTATATGGTTTGGAAAGGCATATTGAAGGTTTTCCACACCGACAGAATTACATCTATGTACCCTAATACTGTCTTCATGTACGATTGTAGTCAGTTAATGTCAATCAATACTGCTAGATTGTGACACATAGAATTGAAGAACAAGATAACTAAAAATTTATAAGCAACATTACGGAAGGTTTATGTGAGAAGAAGATACCTATATATAATTACACGTAAGTTCTATCGAACAATTATAAGAACTACGATGATTTATGAGAGTAAGTGTTGCGCTTCTAAAGCTTAACGTATACACATAAGAAATGTCATAAAAATTCCAACTACGAAGAAGAATATATAAGGTCATACAAGATTAGACAATAGCAAAAATAGAGATAAATCATAGTATTTGATAGACAATATATACCAGTAGCATGCCTGTACAAAACACTAGGTAAATTTTTTTTGCTTGATATGGTTTGATTTATATCCTATATATATATTGTCGCATCCAAATACACCTATCCATAAATGTGACATTATGGCAACTAAAAGTGTTAATAATGAACAAGACATACCTAAACTACATTGACAAAAGTTTATGTCAAAAATACCTACAATATTTTAGAGCCTAATGGAGCAAAAAATATTGACTCATATAATCGATTCAACTATTTAGATACTTGAGATGTAGTTCATTGATAGTTTCTCTGTTCACTTTTTATTTATCTATTATACTAAAACTAGATTTTTATTTTTTATTGTTCATTTTAGTATATCAAGATAAAAATGATTTATTTTTTCTATTTTACCTTTAATATTAACTACGAATCATTGCAAATCATTTCTCAAGTTCATTGAGATCATACACTAATTAATATGGATATTATAAAAACATATGCACTCCATTTTTTTTCTAAAGGAAGTGCAAAGTGTGGATAAGTAAAACTAGACGGAGGGAGTATTATGTGGCAATAAAAGGACATTAAAGAATTAGCATTTAATCTTGAATTTTCCACATGACAGTTATAATTTGTTTTCCTTTCTACTATTTTTTAAAGTTGTTACCCCCCTCTGTCGCTCTAACTTTTTCACGCTTATTCAGAATTATTATTTTTAATGTTAAGGATATAGTTGAAAATAATTATCAACTTAAATTATGAATTTGTATAGTGAAAATTATCTTGAGACATTTTTTGTAAGTTAAAGGGACAATTAAAATGGATGGAAGAAGTACTTCACTAAGTGTAACGACCTGTTCCGGTTGTAGGTATAGGCCAATGGGGAAGGAATCTGGGCAAGAAAACTAACTTCGGAAAATTTAGGCATAGGTCAGATTTGGACGAATTCTGAGTCAGGTGAGGTCTAGGATGACCTTGCTATAGGTGGGGGATCAAATCGGCAATCTAATTAAATTAACTGATAGCTAAGACGATATGGAGCCTTTACAGTTTTACAGAATCACATTTGGGTAAATAAAACTCCCGAAATTGGATTTGGTGTGAAGGGTATGATTTAAGACGTTTTGGGGAGAGGGTATGTTGTGAAAAGGGAGTGATGAGTATAAAATATTCACCTATTATATACTACTTAATATATTATTTTAAATGAAATACTTAAATTATTTTTCAAGTCTTCTATATTTATAACTTATTATGCAGAAGGAAAGAAAATTACAAAAAAAAAAATTACTAGATGATGACTAAAGGAAGCAACAAAAGAAGAGAATGCTCAATGGACAGAATCCCGGTGTGACACATCAGAGGAATTTTCAACTAAGCACTAAAATGGAATAGCAAGATGGAAGCAGGCAATTATTCTTCGACGCATCAAAAGCTCTTTCATTTGACGTACCTAAACACCTATCCTTTGATACAACGAGACTCCAAGTCTTCGACATGTAAGCATTCAATGAGCCATGTTTTTTTTATAAAAAGGATGCAACTTTGGCATTAAGAGAGGTGGGGAAGAAGAGGCCGACATACTACAAAAAAGCAAAAACAGCTCTCTCTGTTAAAAGTTGTTGTAGTTTCCTTGTCAGTATCTCTTATTATCCTTAGAATTAAGAAATATTTCATAAATTCTCTTTAGTTTAAACATCCCTCCATGGAGTAGATCTTTTTGTTGGGATAGTTGATGAAACTTGATATGTTTATAATATTAATCTCAGTTTTTGTTACATGCTTGACTGAAACCTTTTAAATTTCTATAATGTGTTAGAATGTTAGTTAGTTAGCCATTACGATCACATCTATCTATCTTGTACCTAAATTAATTTTGTAATTCTCACGAAGCAAAATTAATGTATAATATCTAATGAGTAACATAGTGGGGTGAGAGTAACTTCTAGTTATCTATTATTCCAAATTTTTAATCTTGCTTCCTTTAGTCCTAATTCTCACGAAGGGACTAATTCAACTAGTTTACTGATTTAAAGACTAATCGCAAGAGCTCCTTACATCTTTCAGCACAATTTATACAAGAAAAATATTTTGCTATACTTATCACTAGTCTTAAATCAATTAATTTACATAACCTCACGGAGTGTTATTAATTGATTTTCTCTTAGTGGACAAATATAATTATTTAACAATAAGTAATTATTCTTAAGTAAAGTACATATAAAACTGAGATCAAGTGGATTCATCTATTTCAGACTTTTAAATATAAAACTTTCCAAAGTGTGTATTCTGTGTAAGTGTTTAGTTCTGTTTATGTGATTTACAAGTTTAGAATCAAAAATCACCTTTTTATCAATTTGATTCTCTCAGATAGTAACTAAAATAATATAAATCTGTAGCATAGATTAACCAGTCTCTGTGGAACGATATCATAAACTATTCTATAATTTGACTGAGTACGAGTAACAAAATCTTATACACATTAGGCTTGTCAGGGAGACTTTGAGACTCTTTGTGAGCTCTCTGTCTCCGCCTATTCCGCCAGAGCAGGATTAGTGCAGCCAAGGCAGGGACGCCAGAGCAGGATGGTTCTGCTGTGGCAGGACAGAACGGGGCTTAAGTCGGAAAAAATTCAAGAGCGGTTTATTTCATTCTCACTTCGTTCTTAACAGACCAGAAGCGACTTAGGGCGATTTTCTACTGGTTTCCACCCCAAGTTGTGCCAAAGGTAAGTAATTTACTCCCTAAACTTGTAATTTGATTCCTAGAACCCATAATCTACAATGGATGATCATTGGGAAGAGGCCGCAACTAATGGTGGAAAGTAGCCCTAGAATGGGGGTTAGGATCATGGGTTTAGCCTAGGAGGGGAATTATGTTATAATTTATGTATTTAGACCAAGAACAAGCTGAACGAACCCGAAAAGGGAAAGCTCCTGCACTTTAGAGTTGTTGAAGCTCGAATTTGAGATAGGTGATGGTTTGTTTCCCATATATTATTCATGTACTTGCTAAATTACTCCATTATATGCATATGTGTATATGAATAGGGAAGCATGCTATGAATATGTGAAATGATTACTTACTGGCCTGACTTATGATGAACATGTTCTTGGTGATATAGTGGTTGACTATTGATTGTAATTGTGGTTGAATTGTATATTTGGATCGGGTGTCACCATTCGATACACTTGTGGATCGGGTGTCACGTACCGACACACATTTGGATCGAGTGTCACGTTTCGATACAAACGTTGCATCAGGTGTCACATTTCGATACATAAATATGTATTTGCAGGTCCCATGAGAGGACCTTAAGTGAAATTGCATGATATTGAGACTAATGAACTGTGATCTTGTTGAGTACTAATTAAGATGAAAATGGTTAAGTTTATTTTGTATATATGTGTCTACTATGTTGGGTTTACTTGTCTATGACTCGCTTACTGGCTAGCCGCTTGATCCTACCAGTACACTGTAGATTTTGTGTATTGATACTACACTTACTCAGTTTTGTTGAGTATAGGGCTTATTCAGCCGGTTGCGGAGAGACTTCGCCTAGGAGATCATTAATCGTCAGAGTTTGAGGGTGAGCCAGTTCTTTCAGGCTACCATGAGCTCTTCCACACTTTAGTCCTTTTTTCAGGATGATGATTCTTAAACATTGTTATTTATTATTTGTTGGGGTTGAACCCTCTTTCTTAGATGGATGTTTATTTAGAGTTTGGATACTTCGACTTTCAGTTTCTAGGATAATTTTTCTGTACGCTTGAGTTGTTAATTAGATTCTTGCTGAGTTTATAGGAACTCGGTTCTATTTCTCTATTTAAGCTGCTTCCACATTTTTTAATATATTTGTAAATGTTGTTATTTGGACTGTAATAATAGTTCTCCCTCTGGAGAATTAGTGTAGGTGTCAGTCACAGCAGATCGAGATCGTGACACTACGCACATGATCAACATAATAATGAAAAATCCATCCTATTATTGACTGATTGTCCACATTATTTACTTCTACTAAGTTGTGAAAATCCCTCATAATTTGATCATTTGGATTCATATGAAATTTATTTTCTCAATAACAAATACAGTTATTACTCTGCTTTTGGGGTCAACATGTCATTTAAAATTATCAACATGGAAAAACTCAATAATAAATGCTCAGAAACTAGTTAATAATAAGGGGAAGATCGATTTTATGATCTATTATAAATGTTCCTCTAATTCTCGTTATATGACTCTTATTGCAAGCTAGAGATTAGTTAAGAATAATATATATATATATATATATATATATATATATATATATATATATATATATATATATATAGGAGATAAACTAGTTAATAATAAGGGGAAGATCGATTTTATGATCTATTATAAATGTTCCTCTAATTCTCGTTATATGACTCTTATTGCAAGCTAGAGATTAGTTAATAATATATATATATATATATATATATATATATATATATATATGAGATCAATATGTGAAATCTTGTGCCAAAGCATATCTTGTTTTTGGTTCATTTATTAGATCATGTGAATTTTATATTGTAAAAAGTCTTTATTTATTAATTTTGAATGAATGAAACGCAGATACTTCATGTTAATTTAAATATCAAATTTGAAAGAATTAATAACAACATATCTCTAATTAAGTTTTATTTGCCTCTTATATTGTTTTCAAATTTTGCATTTAATTATAATCTGATTTTTTGGCTCCAAGTCAAAATAAACGCCATAATTTTCATAATCTATAACTATAGATTGCTTTATAAATGAAATCTTGATTATATTTTTAGTTTTTAATTTTTTTTTGCTTTATACAGATAAGAAGTACATTAAGATAACTTGTTAGGTGCATTTAAAATCTCTGAAACATCTCTACAATTTTCACTCTATAAATACATAGGTTTCTCGCATTGTCTTTTCACATCTTGTCTTAATATTTTCTTCTTAATTTATATATTTACATCTTATCTTGGTATTACTCTTTCTAAAAAAAAATTAAAAAATATTAGTGATGAAAGCTTCAGGATCCAAAATAGAGCGAGTTTTAGTGTCATCGGATAGAAAAAGATTTAAAAGAAATGATGATGATAAGTCCAACACCAATTCTATTATTTATCTTCCTAATGAAATTGTTGATAGAATTTTCACTTTCTTACCTATCAAACATGCTATTTCTTCATCTCTTGTTGCTAAACCATTTTTAACTTCATGGTTATATGCTCGTCATCTTTGTTTTGATAGAGCTTTTAGGCTAAATTGCTCCAAAAGAGGTAGAGATGAAATTCCAATTATTAATAATATCGTAAGTAATCATTTAGGCGAAAAAATTCATAGCTTTCATATTTATATTCACGATCCAACAAGATACTCACTTTTATTCTTAGCATGGACTCGATATGTTGCATCAAAGGGTCTAGAAGAGCTCGTGGTACATACAATTGAACCTAATGTTGATTTTTTTCACCGTCTACATGCTGCTTTCATCGATGTTGAAACTCTCCGTGTTTTAAAATTAATTTGTTGTGCGTTGTATCTACCGTCAGAATTTAAAGGTTTACGATTCTTGAAATCTCTTAGTCTAACTAAGGTTCGCTTCGTACCTTATTTTATTAAAAGATTATTTTCATGTTGTGTGGTTCTTGAATCTCTGGATTTGAAGGCTTGTTTTTTTATTGGTGAACTTACCATCAAAGGTTCAAATAAGTTTCAGACATTGTTGATTAAGGGCTGCAGAAACATAATTTTGATCACTATTGATAATCCGAGTATTACCACATTTCATTATAGTGGTGAGATTAACAAAATCAAATTTGTGCATCCAACAAGATTAAAAGATGTGATTTTAAATTTTGGTGCCACAAAGGGATTTCAACATCTAAGTGAAATGGATGATTTGATTGAAGTCTTGAGAAATGTTCAGTCTCTCTCATTTAACCATACTCTTCTCGAGGTAAAATTAATAATTTTTTTAATTATTATTATTTAATTTATATGCATTAATTTTTTTTATTCTTTAATGTAGGGGTTCTGTCCAAGATATGTTGAATTTGAATACAAAAATTTGGAGTACCATTTTCTGAATTTGAAGGAACTTCAATTGGTGAGACGTGGATTGAGTTTCGTCAATCCTTGGGATATTCTTTGTTTTGTCAAGAACTGTCCCCAAATTCAGAGACTCTTTCTTGATGTAAGTATATTAATTAGGACCTTTTAAACTTTTTCTAGTTATTTATTGATACTTGATTTATTTATTTATTTATTTTGTCTCTGTGAATTTTATATTTATTGCTACTTTATAAATCACGAAAGAAATTTCACTTTACATAATCAAACTTCACTCATTTTTTCAACATGAAAATAAATTCTTCATGACATTTTTAGTCAGAAGAACCAACGTTATGAAAATTGAAAACAACAACAAAAGAATATATATATTTATTTATTTATTTATTTTAATAACTTGTATTTGTGAAATAATCAATAAAATTATGCAGTTTGGCAATCATGCAATGGAAGCTGGAAGCTATTGGAATCTAGTGGCAAAGGAAAACTTTGACAAGTGCCAAATAGATTTTCCACATCTCAAGCTATTGAAAGTGAAAGGATTCAAGAAACTTGATCTTGAAAAGAAATTAGTGGATTCTTTCTTGATTAACGCAAGATTTTTGGAGTCTGTGATTATAGTTGAATCAAAGAATAATTGTCATGAAATTAAACTTAGTGATTTCATTACAGTTTCAAAGATAGCTACTATTTCTATCTTTGGTCATCACAAGGATAAAAGTCGTGTCTTTCCTAAGCATGGAGTCCTGTGAATGCAACATATTATTAAAAAATCTTTTTCAGGATATTTTTTTCATATTCAGGAATGCATCCAAAAAGAATGTTGTATTTTTTTTGTTTTGGAAAATTGATGGAGCAGTACTGTAATTGTGTCGAGTATATATATGATGGAGATAGTAATGGATATTATTCTTGTTGTAATGAGAAAAGTTCCCTTAGCCCGGCCTGGTGAGATCAGATTTCTAGAACAAAGTGAAGTGATAGGAAGAGAAGACTGCTGGCAGGAAATCCCTATTCACGAAAGCCCCTTGTTAAGGTTAAGGGGAAAACGAAGAGTTGTACTGGGTGGTTTCAAGTTGAATTTCATATATGAACTTTTGTTGTTTTTCTTCATAGTTAAATTTAAAATTGAAAAATACGGACATTTTCTCTGTGCTAAAGTTTGAAACTTTGAAAAGTAAAACTCTAAAACGATGTATTGGAATGCGTACAATTTCTGGAGTTAAAAATGTGGAGGTTCCTGTAGTGACAGTATAACTCCAACATTTCTTCTTTGAACCGACACATTTAAACTCCAATTTTTATTTGTTTTTCCAAACTCTAGTAACTTTTTATAATTTTTCAATAAGAATATTTTATCTTAAAAACATTATTAAACGACACAGCAATCGATTGGCTTAAGACAAAGGAAAAAATGCCATCCGACCATATAAGAATTTCTTCTTTTGGACATGTCTGCCCTTCATCTCTAGCTAATTGTTGATTAAACCTCTCCTTTTAACTTGTTGAATCCTTCCCGCAACACCTACATATACCATAACACCAAGACAATAAGCACAAAAAAATGGGGAAGTAACACAAGAAAAAAGAGAGGAATAGACTGATCACAGCGGATCTCCTTTTGGTGCTCAAGAGATCTAGAGGGACCCGGAGACAATAATAATATATGGTCAAATACTAATTATATACACAATCCATAACCCATTTTCCTTGTTATAGTGCATAAAATATGTCGAATATCCAATAAACTATAGAAAATCTCAGCAAGCATATTCATGGATAGTTTGTAGTCTTTTGTGAATATGATCATATACAGCTTTCATTTGGAAATAGAGTTTGTTTTGTTTGTATTTAATAAAAGAACGTCTCATTTCCCTTTATACTCTAAGGAATTCAAACATCGAGAAATGGCCATTCATGTTCAACAATAAGAAAAGTTGAAGTACCTTTTGTATCTCTTCTTGGAACCACAAGGACAGAATGCATTCCTACTAATTTGCCCACTCTTAGCCAAGTTTGATTGTGCAATATCCATCGGGGATGAACCCATCAACTTTTGAATCTATATATCAGAAGAACCCAATATAAGTAAGTCAACATCATATAACCACAGAAAAGGAAGCACCAACAAGAAGAACATATTGTACGTTCTCTTTTCTCATATTCTATAGATTCTATAGAGACTCAGCAGAATCCAAGTATTGAAATTTGGAAGAAAAGTATCTTAACTACTGCTGAATTTCCATCACATCCCATAACTCCCGCATGGACCAGAGAGAACAAAACCATAAACTACACATGCACCCAAATTACTGGCATCTACAGCTGAAAATTTCATTTCTTAGTATGCACATGCAGCCACAAATCTCACCCAGAAAGTAAAAGAATCAAACAACCAGAAAATCAAAAATGGTATATAGAAAATTTAAAATATAAAAAGGTAAAAAAAATATCATATATATTACTCTTTTTCTCCCATTTTATGGGAAGAAGTTTGACTTGGATATGGAGTTGATATAAAAGAAAACTTTTGGCACATGAGCTAATTATATGTGTAGTACCATAATTGCCCTTTCTACCAACAATTGAATTAGAGATGATAAGAGTTTCATGTATCTTTTCATCTCTCTCTCTCCTAATAATAATATCATATCTTATATCAAGTGGAGTCTCGATAAATCATGTGATTAAAGGTAAAATGATTTTAAGATTAAATAGTTTTCAAGCATTAGATAATGCCCCAAACTTTTTGGAACATCCTAAAAAAAAGAAAGTTCTTGGAGGAAGTTGAGAAAAAGAGTGAAAAAAGGCCACAGAACAGCTATCTGAAATGCAATAAACAGTACCTCAGCCAGGCTCTTTGGCATTGGCTTCCCTTCTTCCTTCAGCTTCTCAATTTTCTTTTGTGCCTCTTTTGCCCAAGTAAACTTTGCCAACGTATTCTCGACATCAACTATTGTGCACTTGCAATGTTTTGCTGCCTCTTGCTTTTGAATTGTTTGAAGATTCTATTAAAAAAAAAGAAAAAAAAATTAACGACAGAAAGCGCTTCAATAGGTTATCCAAGTCTTTTCATGTTAACAGTTATCTTCCATCTCTCCTACACTAGACTACTAGCTTACTAAGATTGTCCTTCACATAATTTACTAATATATTATTTTTTTTGAAATTGGTAACATTGGTATTGAAAGCACAGGGGCAGTGCTGAAGCTATATTTACATAGAATAAATCATCACAACCGACCAAAAGCCTAGAAACATTAAGGCTACCCTATAAATTCTACTAAAGAAACCTCCTCGTCTAATAATAATTCTTTACAACAAAAGAGGAACAATATCCTGCATATGAGTGCCCCTATCTTCAAAAACTCTGGAGTTTCTCTCTTTCCAAACTGTCCACCATATACAAGCATTTACTAATATATTCTATTTGTTACAAAAAGAATTTCTTTTTATTTCTATGGGTTAAAATATGTGAAATTTCATTTAAATTGACTAAGAATGTGCACAATATTTTACATAAAAAGGACTTTGAATTCCGTTTTCGCACTGTAGGGAATCTATAAATCCTTCACAGTTGCATAAATAACTAAAGTCATGTAATTCAGACTTTGTAAAAAAATAAATCTAAAGCAAAAAGTAGATGTGATTTCTCCTCAATTTATTATTTCTTTCCCTCCCGACTGTTCATCAAAAAATACATGTTGTTTCTGTCTTTCATGTGTTTTTATCGTCTTATTCAACTTCTTGCCCTTGCTAGCTTTCAGCTGCTGCCCTAACTGATCCTGGCAAGACCTAATATGCTCCAAATATGTTTAGGAACATACACCTGACTTTCCAAGCATAACCGCAGTGCAACAGCAGTGACCAGGGGTTTCTGTAGCTGTCAAGCACAGAAACAACTCTTACAACAATTACCCCTCAATAGCCAAACAAGTTGGGATCGGCTATTATGAATCCTCACTGTCCATGTTACTCCATTTAAACTCTTCTCATGCCAATATTATGTAAATACAAATAAAATCCTCTTTTCTACACATTCTAAGTAAGACAAGCTTCATGCATACCCATTCACTCTGAACATGTTGCTTTAGCATGGAAAAGGGCTTTTGACCTCCATACTATTTTCCATGGCCAACACTGTTCCATTTCCTCTGTTCTATGTAAGCTGTTGTAACATGATTTAACAGAAAATATAGCATTTTTGTTTGGTCTGCATTTCTAAGGATCAGACTTATCGTGCAGCTCCTTCAATTTCTCAATTATGCATATAAGTTGAGTGGCAGTCTACCTTGCAGTCATTAGACACCTCCTGAAATAATTTGTGTCCCCATCTCCCATATGCAAACAATAGTTGCATTCTGATTCATCACAATTACATAGAGATATGAGAAGCTTCACCTTACGGATTTCTCTTCATACATTCATCTTGCCACATCCTAATCCTTATCTCACCCTCTAAGAAAATTCAATAACTCCTTCCTGGTGCTTTCTTATATTTTTTGAGTGTGCTTTCTAAGTGCTTGGTTATTGACATTTATAAAGTCCTTACCTGTTTAGAAAAACACTTCTCTTCTGTCTCTCCTATACAAGACTACTCATTTAATCAGATAAAATGTCTAAGGTTTCACCTCTATTTACAAAAATACTTCGTGGACTCATTATTTATGGACAAGTATTGTAAAATTTCGTTTCAGTGCACCAAGAAAGTGAAAAACATCTACATAGAAAAGGACTCTGAATTCACTTTTAGCACTATGATGAATCTATTTAACCCACAAAAGAATTACATAATTAACAAAAGACATGTTACACCAATTAGATGCTATAAAATCTATACTTCGAGCAAAAAATAGTCATGAATTTGTCTTCAAAAGATCTATGAATTCTTTTCTTTGGACATTTTGCAGAAACTACTTGTTGGTGTACTCTGTCCATGTTTGTCTGCTTCTCCTTTCAACTTTCGGCACTTGCCAGCTTTCAACTGTAGTTAGCTTATCCTAGCATAACAGGTTACACTCCAAATATGTTTAGGAACATACTGGGTGTCCCAATTACAATTGCAGTGATATGAATAGGTGATACGGACTTTCATACTTCTCAAGAGAAATAAAAACCTGTTGGACAAACTAACCTATTTTCTACAGGTTGCACTGAGTGACAAATGCCGCAGACATAGCAATCCATGGAAACCATGCTGTTCTAGGAGAAGCTTTTGACCTCCATTCCATTTTACATGGACAACATTGTTCATTTCCTCTGTTTACATAAACTGTTGTAATATCATTTAAGTTTGTCATATAAATTAATAGAAAATATTATCAATTTCGTCTGGTCTCCACTTCAAAGAATTAGGTCTATTGCCATGCACCTTCAATTCTCAATTCTGCATGTAAGTTGAGCAGCTGTATCTATTTCCTGGTCAAATAGGTTCCTCCTCCCAACTGCATTTTACAATACGTTATTATGTGCCTAGAGGAACTAAAACTTTAAAACAGAACAAGAACAAGGGCTACCCCTAAAATCCATATCACTTCATAGGCATGTTAAAACAAATCCAACTGCTTTATGAATCCATAACTGATATAAGCATTCTACTTAGCTAGAATCCAAAGGGAACACTGTTACCATCTCAATAAAGAAACCAGAGGGAACAGTTCAGGTACAAGAACTACATAAAGAATGTGTCCATACTTATTAGCTAAACAAATTGGCATTTAATTAGGATACTACAGGAGAGACCATACGACAATGGAGAGAGCTGAAGTAATACATCTCCATTAGTTTCAGAACCACTGCACTTCACAAATTCTGATTCGTGAGATGTATTCAATGTTCAGGTTGTTAAAAAACAAAAAAGTATACAGAAAAGGAAATGGGGCTAAACCTCTCCAGTGGGATCCAATGCACCAAGATATTGAAGAATACCTTGCTGCTTCTCAAAAGCATCAGCAAATGTAACTTCACTACTTCTCCCTACTATATACTGCTTCAGAGTCCCCAACTTCCTCGCTTTGCCCAATTGATCCGCAAATTCTAAATTCAAATAGAGTGAGTACACAATAGATTCGAAGTTAGAGTATAGCTTATTTAGAGCCGGTAACTTAAATAACTAGAATCTCGAACTCATAACCAATAATGTACATTTAAGAAGTAAAAGTTAAAGAGGTATACAAAACTTACGAAGGAGAGTGAATGAGTCGGAGGTGGGTATATTGGCGGCATCGGAGCTGGTTTTTTGGCCGGTGAATGCACCTTTAATCTTGTTAATCCATGAAGCTTGGAGTTGTGTTGTGGAAGAAATCCATCGGTGTGAAATGTGAGAGATTGATGATGAGTTTGAGTAGTAAAACAGTAGGGTTCGAGGACGAATCATATATGTATTACCGAGTGTGCGTCGTCTCTTTCCTTTGCTATAATGGATCTCTGTCTTTGGATCGGAAGAGCAACAGACTGATGATAACTGAGGGATTTTAGTTAGGGATTTAAAGGGCGACGTCATGAATTAGTAATTTTATTTATTTATTAATCCAGTTCACTTTAACCTTATTTAATTTAACTTACTAATTCAGCCCTAACCATCCAATTCTCACTTACTTCATCTTATATCTCACGGAAGCCACCCCATGCCTTATCCTGGACAACTTCTTTCCTAAACTTATCTCTCTTGAAATATTCACACATTTATGCTATCTTTATCTTTTGAACTGTACGTTCTAACTAACCAACACTTTACCCAATACAATAATATAGGTCTAACCACCACAGTATAAAACTTACTTTTAAGTTTTGATAACACATTTTATCTCAATATTTCATATGTGAGCCTTCATTTCATTTACTTTTTATAAATTTACGTATTTATTTTTAATTTGTCTTCATTCAAAAAGCATTTTGGAGCTCCTTGGACAACATTCATGAGAGAAAAGAAATTGTGGTAAAATGAAAGATACCCTAGTCAACATTTTGTTCCTCGGAGTATGACCCCTCATCTCATGACTAAAAAAATTGATCAATCAAACGTCTTTCATTATATTGAAATTTTCATTCACCAGGTGACATACATTCAATGGAACTTCTGAACATCATATTACTTAGGCCACCTGCATTTATACTAAACCAACAACTTTCATCTATTCTAATACCAAATTATACTAAACCAACAACTTCCATAAGCCAAATTAGTTGATGTAGCTGCAAGATATAATACCTACTCAAACCAACAACAACAAATGAATGTATTTCTATAAATGAAGTTCGAGGAAGATAAAGTATAAGAAAGCCTTACCTCGGCTTCAAAAAGGAAAAAACACAATTTCTAAAAGACTTCCAATTCGATAATGTATATCCAATAACATAAGGATAACTATATATTCTTACCATCTTTATCTAAAAATAATATCTTTCAATTATCGTGTTTATATTTTATAGGCTCCTTAAGATTTTCAAATTATCGTTAGTTCTTTACTAACCAACACTTTGCTCCTCGGGGTAAGGCCCCCAATCTCATGACTAAAGAAAAATGATTGATCAAACGACTCCCATTCTATTGCAATCTTAATTCACTAGGTGACACACATTCAATGAAACTTATGTACATCATTTTACTTAGATACCTCCATTTATAAACCAACGACTTCCATATATTCTAATACCAACAATTTATAAGCCAAATTAGTTGGTGTAGCTGCAAGATACAACACTTAACAATATATACTTACCAAAACAACAACAACTCCTGTGTATTTCTATAAATGAAGTTCTAGAAAGATAAGTGTATCCAAATTGTATTTTTACTTTAAAAAGTAGAAAAAATTGTTTTCGAGAGAATTCCGATTAGATAAGGATAACTATATATTCTTACTATCCTTCACTAAAAATTTAAAAATATTTTCAATTATGTTGTTTAAATTTTACACGTCTTCTTAGAATTCGCAAATTATACAAAAAAAATATATAAATTACAACTCAATAAACGCGTTGACCTTGTTTTGACTTGATGAAAACAGCAACAGCCACCTATTAAGACTACTTCTATCAGAAGGATCTAGTTGAGCATTTACTATATATTCCTCCTGTGTACTTCTCAATGAATTATCATCGTTTATTTCTACATTCAACCACGTATAAGCATCTTATTCATTCTTTATTCAACATAAACCACGTGTCAGAAGATTTTAGTAATATCCATTGAAGACGTCTAAGAACGTCGAATGTGTTAGATAAGTTACCGACATGCTGACATGGAACCGACCAACACTCCCACGTCATCCAAACAACCCATTTTTCTCTCCTTAAACCTCTCCAATACCGCCACGTGTCCATTTCAAACGGCTATTTTTCTTTCCCTCTCCTTCAGATTCAAAAACACAAACCCCAAGAGATATTTTAATGGGAAAATTCGAGTGCCTTCTAGGCAAAGATCAAATCTTTTTTTCACAGTTAATTATTTTATCCATTACCAAATTAAATATTTATTATTTTTAAAAAAGGAACATGTGTATATAAGGAAGTGGTGTACAAGTTGTAGAAAGTAGAAAGGCGGTTTCATTTGTTCACAACATACGTTATTTCAATCGGAATTTACAGCTGCGGCGCAAATTAGGGCTTTATTTCAAGGTATCCGTTTGCTAAATTTACTATCTTTGATTTGATTTTGGGAAGAAATTTTTGAGATTATAGATTAGATTAGTTTTGTCGGATTTGGGTAATTCTGATTGTTTTTTTTTGCAATTGGTTGTTCAGGAAAATGGCATTGGGGAAAAGATGTGGAAGTTACGGGTCGGGTCTAGTGAGAAGTACTTCATTTGGGAGGAAGAGAGTTACAGTAGATGTTGGTTTCAGTCCTACAACACATATGAAGAAAGTGTGCAGTCATAATTCGTTTTTTAATTATGAAAAGTCTCCACTTGAAGAGTTGCCTCAAGATATTTTGGTAAGTAATTAATCCAATTCTATTTGAGTGCATTATATTGTTGATAGCATTTTGTGTTGTGTCAATGGTGGATGAGTTTACTGATAAAAGGATGTTATTTTACCTAATTTGGCAGATTAGGATATTGTGTGGAGTTGAGCATGATGATTTGAAGAGTCTGTTTCGTGTATCAAGGGCAATTCGAGAGGCAGTAAGTTAATTGTCGTGTCATCAAATACAATTATATTGTTATTGAGTTTCTCTAGTTATTAATGGTTGTTTCTGTTGAATGAACAGATTATGATTGCAAAAAAGTTGCATTTTGAGTATGCAACACCAAGAAAGACGCTTGGTTTCAAGAATGCAATAGAGGATTTGGGCGAATTCAATGATGTTGAAGCGCCAAATGCTCCGAGACAATTGAAAGTTCGAAAATTGAAGTTAAGCAAAAAGAAAATGGCTGATATTTCTGTTGCCTTGTTTACATCAGAAGACGATGATAATTGGCTGCAGAGAGAATCATATATGCAAATGGATGCTGTTTTTTAGAGGTATTGGTGTTGTAGTAATCAGAAGATGTTTTTGAGCTGGATTTGATTTTATCAATCAGTAGATTTTTAGGAGTCTTTAGTTAGGAGAAATCTTTGCAAGTGCTAGTTCTTCAATCCTTTCATTGAAGATGATGGGGCTTGATTTTTGTATGGAGAATTGATTTTTGGATTCTGTTTGAAGGGCTTTTTTTTTTGGCGCTTCTAATTTCATAAGATTTACTATAGGTTGTATATAGCAACTGTTGTATCATTTAGTAAATTAAATGAAGATTGTCTTCCACTTTCAATTAAATCTTGTAAATTGCTTTGTAGTTTTGTGATGTGATTACCATTTTGTAGTATTAATCCTAATCGTGGTGTTGTGCTGCATTTACATTTTTTATTATTATTAATGTGTGAATCTTATGTATTTGGTATATTATGGGGAAGAATGTGTTCAATTTATAATGTTGCATAGTGATGGATTTTTTATTAGTATCGGAAGCAGTGAGTGTTATATCTAAAATCGCACAAACGTTAAATATTTTAACTAGTGATTGAATTAGGGATACAAAGCCTCCTTTTATAAGAGGGTGATAGCGATTCACCAAGGTATTTGCTATAAATTTGGAATACTCTTGCACTATTGTGACATAATGCATCTACAAAAATAACTTAGCACTCCATGTGTCACACCCCAAGCTAGACCCTAGGAGTGACACGGCGATCGAAAATTCGAAGGATCCCCACCAAGCCATTTTAGCATACATTACATTCAAAAGGTCAATAAAGCATAATGAAATCAAGCGGAAGAATAGTCTCAATCATAGAAGTCTAGATATGAATGAAGAAAATTTGAGTTATATGTCCAAACGGACTACATTCACTCTATGTCTAAACATGCCTCTATATACTAGACGGGGGCTTAGGTCAAGCTCCTAGCTCACCTTAATATAAGAGAGTCAAAAGTAATAACATGAAAGAGTCTCGTTCTCGGTGAATGAGGACTCACCAAACAACTTGAAAACAATAGCAAGCTCTAGCCATGAATAGGATGTGTCGTATGATCGCCCGTTCCTACATTATGATACAATGTAGGCAAATATACGTTAGTACATAAAAAGTACTAAGTATGTGGGATATGCATGAACAATGAGAATACAGACATAATCAATATGAACATAGGATGCATGGCCACTGTAATGAAAAGCATGAATAAGATTTGCAAAGCATTTGAAATCATATTAAAACCTGTGGTTAGTGCATCATAAACATCATAGTCAAGCTTACTTCATTTCATATAACTTGTGTGGGATAGGACCTTTAACCGACGTCTAAGACCATGCGAGCTATAACATGAAATCAGATGTAACTACCACATCGAGAAGAGAGAGGCTACTTGCCAAGGTAGACTCCGTGAGAACATCTTTAACATCATGAGCTATATGTGGATCCACTAGCTAGGCCATAAAGGCAACCTACAGGGGCAATGCAGTTTGGGACTTTAGGTTGTTACTAGGATTTCCTTGGCTAATAACTTTGGGTTACCGGACCGAACCCCACCTAAAAATCCTCTCGGTGTTTAGTCAATATCCCAATGAAATTCATTAAAACATCATCATGAAAATAGTCATAAGAGTAGTTTATTAACATAGTTAATTCATAAGAATCCATGAGTCGGTGAGCATTGTCCTTATCACCTCTTCAACACGATTGTGTGAGAATTGTCCTTATCACACCATAAGAAATTACTTGAACATCATTGAAACATCATCATAATCTTCATAAATCATTTATAAGTCTCAAACGTCATTTATAAAGACCTTCATTGAAAACCATTGAAATTGATCATAGGTCATAAAAATCACCATTGAAATAGCATATGCATAGGCACTTGTAAAACACATTAAAATCATGCAATTAAGATTGAAGTATTCATAATCAAGTCATAGGAATCATCTAAAATCATAATCAATGCAGCCCAATGTAATTTGACAAAAACTCTAAAATTTGTAGACTTGAAATTGACATTAAATTTGAAGAAAATCCTTGGGCTCCATGGATGAAAGAAACCCATGGATGAAACCCACATACCTTAGCTATCAAGACCCTAGCAATGAAGTTTGAGTGATGAAACTCTTGAAACCCTAGCTTGGAGAAGATGAAGTTCTTGGGAGAGTCTTTTCTTCCTTGCCTTAGAGAATTTGAGAGAATGAATAAGAGTAAGGGGAAATTTGAAGAATGGGGTAGTTATAGGCTTTGAATCTTCCCCCAATAGTGTCTAGATTCATTGAACATAAAATTGAAAAGGATGAAAATATCATTCGTTAAACTGGCCAGAGGACCCTACGGATCGCCAAACGTTATACGGGTCATAGACCCAAGTCGTAAACCCGCCTTGCTCAAACCAGTAGCCCCTGAAAATTGACACTGGCTTCTACGAGTGTCTTCTACGACTCGTAAAAGAGTACGAGTCGTAAAGTAGCCTCGTCAACCTCACCTGACACTAAGTCAAAAATCTGATCTCATGACTTATCCTACGAGTCCTTTTTACGAATCGTCATCCTTCCTATGACTCGTCCTGTCGAGTGGTTTCAAAAGTATTGAGGCTTGATTTTTTTTTTCAAAATGGACCTCAATCTACGACTCGTTTCTACTAGTCGTCATCTTCTCTACAAGTCGTCAATCGACTCGTAGGCTCACTTCTAGACTTGACCAGTTTTCAAACCTTTAGGGTAGACCCTACGAGTCACTTCTACGACTTGTAGGAGTGCCTACGACTCATAGGTCCTTTTGTACAACTGAGGCAAATTCCTTTCCTTGAAATTTTTCCTTGTTTCGATTTTTTAACTTCTGGGGTCTTACACCACGTCTAAATAACCTCATATTTAAAAGAAACATATTTAATAAAATTTAACTAGAAAAAGACATTTTCATTACACAAGAATTTTTATCACCATTGAAATAACATATGCATAACAAAAGATATTCATTTTGATCCTTTATCCTAAACCTAATAGGTTTTATCCTCAAAAAAGTGTGAAATTTAGTTGTGGACCCTATGTGGGTTACAAAATCCACCATTGTTATCTTCTTTGTTAGTTCCAAAGAAAAAAATCAGGAAATCTAACATCATTGTCTCTACTTTCTTTAACAAAATTTACTATTTTCTATGGCTTAAAACATAAATTTTTTATTAGGTTAGTGGAATAATATTTTAGGAATGAGAAAATGATAAATTTTGTTGGAGAAAATAGAGAAAATGGTGTTAGATTTTATAGAGTTCTTTCTTTGGAGCTAACAAAGAAGATAACAATGGTGGATTTTGTTAGTCGCGTGGGTTCCATAGTTAAATTTAACACTTTTTTTTTTGATAAATCTGTTAAGTTTAGGATAATAGAGCAAAATGAACACCTTTTGTAATACATTAAGGACCATTTCAATCAAGTAAAATATATTAAGGACCAAAATGAACACCTTTGCTATACATTAAGGACCATTTCAATCAAGTAAAATATATTAAGGACCAAAATAAATCATTATCCATACATTAAGGATCATTTTGGTCATTTTTCTTTAAAAATGTAGCTATTACAGATTTTTAAAGAAATGCAAAATTCCTTTTTTTTCATCTTCAATAGCCGGTAAGAGTGACACTACAAAACCAATATCCTTTTCTTTCAAAATACTATTTCATCTCCAAAATTGTTGTGGGCGCTAGGATGCTCCTTCATTCTTAAAAGTAAATTCGCCTTTAGTAAAAAGCATATCACTTCTAATATAGAATATATTTTTTTTGTGTGAATAGTCCAATCAACCGAAGTTTTTAAGTGTGGAATTACAAGTTAATAATTGGTCAATTATGGGGCACTAGTAATAGTGGAATTACAAGGACACTACTTAGTTACTTGGTGTCCAAGGTACTACCTTGACTAGAAAATTAGATGAGGTTCTCCCCAATTATGGAGAATTATAATTCGAGGACATGATCTTAGATCGAAGAGTTTGGAGGTTTCAGATTAAGATAGAAGATTAGTTGATGGTTGAACATATTCTCTTTTTCAGTGGAGGAAATACTTGGTGGTCGTCTTTGGACCTTTTCTCTTACCAGTAGTATTAACACTATCTTCTTAATTTCTTATGCTTTGCTTTCGATTATCACTTTTTTAGTGTGTGCACGTGCTTCGATTATCATATTATTTTTGTTGTCATTATTGTTATTTTCTTTGTATGTTGAATTCTACTCTTTATTTCACATTATCTCATTGCTGCTATTCTCATTTCTGCATTTTCTTTTCCTAGTAATTGTTTGGATATTCTTTATTTTAAGTCAAGGGTCTATCAGAAACAACTTTTCTATCTCTACGAGATATTGATAAAGTCCGCGCACATACTATTCTCCTATATCCACTTATGAAATTACACCTATATTTTTAATTAAAGATCTCAGATTTGATAGTCACCCTCACCTTCAAAAAAATGTATAAAATCTGATAGGCAACACTTTCTCCTTTAAGAGATCTTACAACGCACAAATTCAATTAAGGTTTTTGCATGAATTGTCATTATTTTAGGGTGGTCTTCAATTTTTGCCTATACTGCTCATTTAATAAAAATTTACAGATCAAAATGTCCTGATTTATGACCTAATTTGCTCGACATACGTTTAGAGAATTTTGCCTCGCTTAGTATAAGTTTTGTAGGAATTAAATAATAAGGCATGAATTATATAGTATTTCTATGATTAATCCGCTCAACATAAGTTAAGAATTTTTTTTAGCTCCTACGACATAATTAAATTTTGTAAGAATTAAGTTATGTCTCCTCCATCATAACTTGTAGATTGTGAAACTGATTTTTTGCCTATTAAGACACAAGTTCTATAGGACTTAAGTGATGTAGTATATATGATCCAACTTGTTATGTCTTTTTATACATAAGTCATATATGACATATTATGATATAAAAATTAAAGACCATCAAATTTAGGGATAAAATTAAAGATCACCTCAAAATAAAAACATTCATGTGAATAACTCAAACGAATTTAGGTTAGTCGGGGTGAATCTGATTCCTTGGTCCTCAAATTCTCAGATTCGAGAACATGAAGTGAAAATAAAATCTAATAGGCAACAGTTATTACATCATAAAGGTTTAGGGTTCGAGCCTCATCATTAATGACATTACCATACACAAATCCAGATAAATCGTGACAAAAATTCACAGGTAACACACAAGATGAATAAAAGAGAAAAAAGAAAAATTACACGTGTAATTTTGTTTTCTTAAAATAGTTGTAAAACAAAAGATAAACCGAGTCCATATGAATATCAGGCATTTCCAGCATCCAAAAAAGGGAATTTAGTCTTAAATTGTTCTCAGTATACTCTCTCAAGAATCGGAAGAGGAAAACCTAAAATCGCTTCAATGGCGTCGAAGAAACGTGATTCTTGTATAATTGATGAACCTCATACCAAGAAAAAAGCAAAGGTTGATGAAGATGAAGAAGCTATATCACAGCTTCCAGTAGCTACACCCAGAGTTCTCCTTAACCCTGCCGATTGTGACTTAGGCAAGAACATCACACTCCCCTTTTTCTTCCTTTACATTTTGAATCGTCACTAATTTTTTGTGGATACCCTTTTCGTATGACAAATTTTACCACTCTGTTATCTAATTTTGTTTAACCTTCGTTTATATGGGGAACATTTTTGCTTTTTGGTCAAGGGTTTCGATTGGTATGATTAAATTTTTCTTTCAAATGGATGGTAAACCTAACTGTGAAAAGCTGTTACCCGAAATCGTTTCTGTTGGGTATAAAGATAGAGCCCGTTTGGACGGGCTTAAAAAAAAAACTTTTACTTTTAGATCTTTTTTGTGCTGAAACTTATTTTTATAAATAAGTAGTTTAGTGTTTGGATAAAAATGCTTATGCTGAAAATAAGTTGTTGATGTGTTTGGCAAACAATTGCTGTTAAAGCACTTATTTTCTGTCAAAATGACTGAAATACCCTTAAAGCTGTTAACACCATAATAAGTTGATTTAAAAGATTTTTAAACTCTAAAGTTGATTTTAATCAAAAGTAATTTATAATGTAAAATCACTTCCACTATAAAATGTTTATTTAAGTTAATTTTTTTATAAATACATGTCCCATTTACGCTTTCTAATGAAGTTTGTTGGAGTAATGTTGTTGCTTTAGTATCTTTTGTTTCCAACCGAAACCACTCCACTATATTTTTTATAAATACATGTCTCATTCACGCTTTCTAATGAAGTTTGTTGGAGTAATGTGGTTACTTTAGTATCGTTTGTTTCTAACCGAAACCACTCCACTATAAATACAAGAAGTGGAAAATATTCATATAATACAAGCATCAAGCATTAGAAATGTCACTAGCAATCATATCACGAAACCCCATTCAATAGACATCATTTTGTTCTCCTACATCTTCGACATCTACATTGTTAGCTCTTGAAGTTGTGCCAATATCATTAGAATCAACCGATGGAATATAGCTCTCATTCTCGGCTGTTTAGAATGCATCATCCACATTGCATTTCTTTCTAATATAATTGTGAATGGCCATAGTAGCAAGTACGATGTCCCTTTGTGTGTGGCATGTCTCTCAAAATAGACCATCTTGCTTTCCAAACGCCAAATGTGCGCTCTACTATATTTCTACAAGAAGAGTGTAAATAATTAAATTTCTCAATGCATCCTCTTGGCTCTCGCAATTGTCGAGTTGCACTGCGGCGAAATTCAGCTAGGTGATATCTTACATTGTTTCCTTTGTATGGAGCCATGTATCCTTTCATGTGTGAATATCCTGAATCAACTAGATAATGTTTGTTTCCGCATGGATGTGGAAAGTTGAGCACTTCTCTATGAAGGGCCTCAACAAATATACGACTATCGTGAGATGCTCCTTCCCACCCAGCCCATGCAAATGTAAAACACATATTAAAATCAACAACAGCAAGAATATTTTGAGACGAATAACCTTTACGTCCAATATATGGTATCTCTTGACCTTGCGGTAATCTAGCTTTAACATGTGTGCCATCAATTGCTCCAATACAGTCCTACAAGAAGTGAATGTAAATTAAGAGAGATTTTTAGTAATATGCCATATTTTGGTCAACTTGATGCAAATATATTAAGAAGGTTTAGAAGGGTATTAATTGAATTGATTGAGTCAAAGAAAAATTGTGATGTTTATAGAAGAGATAGATTGAACACAACATTTCAACAAATTATGTGACGTTGATTTATTTAATCATTAATATTTAAACTACTAATTTAAGTAAGTAAGGCATGGTGCATTTTGTTCTGTGTTAATTAGTTAGTATGTCATGCACTTTTTAGTTAAATGAAATTTAATACAGTTGGCCAGTGGCTATAACTAGTAAAGCATCTTAGTTAAATGAATTTAATTTTATATATTGACAATTTGACGGTAGAAAAAAAAGTTTATATATATTCAATACTAGTAAGGGTGTACATACGTCAGGTTGGTTGAGGAGAGGAATTTGGTCGGGGAGTAGGGGTATGCCTATAAAAAAAATTAAAATTAGCTACAATGCAGAATAACAAATTATCATAAACGGGTTACTTACTTTAAAGAAAGGGAGATATCTTTGTTTACATGGCTTGTGAGCATCGCAACCATCATTATAATTTGGATGTGGTTGAATGATATCTCTTGCAAGCTTGCAAACGACCTTTAAAACACTATGAAAGTGTCTATGAATTGTCTCTCCAGAATGTTGAAAGATATCTTGTATCATTCGATTTCCAACTCCATGTGCACAAGTCATCAAGAATATGCCTAACATTTCATGTATAGACAGTCCACGAGTGGGTTTAAGTCCATATTTATCAGTTAGGTCATTGGATAGATCAATGAACACCGCCTTCTTCAGTCGGAAATTTTCATAACAACGAGTCTCATTTCCTCGTAATATCTCTTGGATAAACTCATTTCCAGAGCGCATTGATGTACGACAAGGTTCTTTGCATAGGTATCTTTCACAATACATCAAAATGTATTTACCTGTTATATGACATAAAGCCATCCACTCCTTTTGCTCTCTCGGAATCTCTTCTAGTTCTTGATCTTCGTCATCTAACAAATCACTTAAATGAGGAGATACCACATTGCTAATATCCCAACTCTCCATTTAACTGAAAATGGAAATGCCTCAAATTAGTAAAGAATGAAAGTTTTTCCAACAACCCAATTTCAAGATTTTTTAGAAACTCCATCGTTTCACTGCACTCATTTCTATCTTCGAAAAATCACATTGTAAATCTCAAATTACTATTCCATCAAAGAAAAACAATCACAGCAATATATAAAGTTCCCACATTCATTAAAGCCAACACAACAACAATAACGATAAGGTCTAAGGATACAACCACAAAGTCAACACAACATTAACAATACATAAAGTTTACACGCACAACCACAACATTAACACAACATTAACAATACATAAAGTTTACACGCACAACCACAACATTAACACAACATTAACAATACATAAAGTTTACACGCACAACTATAATGTTCGAACATTAAACAATAAAAACATTTAACCATAGCAATGCAATCATCCCATTTTCTCAAGGTGTAATTGATAGTTATACTCCAACCAAGATTTCCAAGCTTCATCAGTTTCCATCTTAAAAAACAGTTGACGTACATCCTTCTTAAGAAACATGTTGCAAACATAATTGTACTTTCCACTCCCAGAAGGAATATCAGAAAAATTTGCCAACATATTCATACACTTATCGATGACAGGATCATCTACCGAAGGGGATATAGCAGTTCTTTTACTAGACATAAACTCCACTAAAGAATGTATATCCTCTCTGAATGATGCCGCACCAGATTTTGCCTTATTTTTTTTGACTTGATTGCCCGTGCCAGTATCATCAATTGAGCCTCGTCTTTTAAGTGACGGCTTAGGAAATATAATAGAATCCACATTCTGTATATCATCACTTCCATCATTCCCTTCATCATTAGGATTGACCAAGTGTTCTTTGTCGTAGCCACCAATCATATTTGTTCCTTCTTCATCAAGATCTACTCTGATGCCAGACATTTATTCTTGATTCGCTGCACGTGCTCTTTCTCCAGTAGCAACAACATCAGAAAACAACGCATCATAGCGATACCATATAAGTGAAAGATCT
Organism: Solanum dulcamara; assembly: GCF_947179165.1. Lineage (NCBI taxonomy): Eukaryota > Viridiplantae > Streptophyta > Magnoliopsida > Solanales > Solanaceae > Solanum > Solanum dulcamara. The sequence continues at coordinate 48,895,801 of NC_077247.1, forward strand.
ATTTTCTTGAATATATTGTATCGATCATCCTCCTGTGACAAAAAATCAAAAACTACTTTAAACTAACCAAGCAATTTAACAATGAAAGAAAAAAGAAAGACATATAGAAAAATGTAAGAGATGTACCTTAATTTTTCGCTCCCACCAATCATCATCTGCCATAATTGTATTTTTCGTGGCATCCCATCCTAAATTTGTCTCCCCTCTCATCAACTTCTTAAAAAGAATCCAATCTTTTTTCATGTTATCCCAACGATTTTTCATTTGTTTTTTATCGTAGTTTTTTCCCGTGACTCTATTGAATCCTTCGACAACATTATTCCATCCATCTCTATTTAAATGAGTGTGTGGTCTACGTCCTTGTCTAATCTCATTTTCAAACAAATCTATAAATTTATTGTTGGCATCATCATCCCACTTAGCATTACTTCGTGCTTTACTAGTTTCCGGCATAATTGAATGTAAACAATTTGAAGAAAGGAGAAATAAACGTTCATGAACTCTGCAACATCAAAAGAAGAAGTGGAAGTAGCAGCCGCAGCCGCAGCAGTGATGTGCTTAAATATTTTGTTTGTTGGGTAGTTGATTGATTAGATGAGGAATAAAGGATTTTGAATTTATTTTTATTGGTGCAGGTAAAGATCACATTTTTAGAAGAAATTTCATTAATCATAATCACTGTTTAGGTGATCACATGTAAAAAATACATTTTTCTAATTGATATCTGCACATATTTATGGAAAAATGGTTCAGTTGTTTATTTCACAGACTCAAGTTATATATAGCATACATATTGCATTGTGTATAGCAAGCAAGAAAATTTAGAGAAACTTGACATCCATAATAAGGAACTCGTGTAGTCATAAATAGCAAACAATTGACTCAATATTTCAAGAATTATAGCTCAATTTCATTGCCAAAAAAAAGGACTCAATCAACCTTAAACTTTGCATGAAACAACCAATGTCATTGCTAATTTGCTAGATATATTTCAATAAAAACTGAGATAATATAAAAGAATGCACTCATACTTATCCTAAAGCTAACATATAAGCAATCAAATGACTAAATTTCAAATTAAAAGATGAATTATATCCTTAAAATTAGGACATTTCCTATAACCTACCTGGACTTACTGCTAAGAGCATCACATTACAAGCAACCGCTAAGAACATCCCAATATGGAACTCAGTAATAAAAAAGATTGAGAAAAAAATTAGCAGGATGCCACAAGAGGTATTTGCCAAAAGGGGGCAAGGATGTACATGTCAATGTCATGCCACAAGCATCCAAGCATATTACATCTCTACTAGATGCACCTCCTGCTACCATTACCAAAAAGTTGGAGAAACTATAACAGAATTTCCTCTGGACACAAGATGAGATAAAAAAGTTTCACCTCATGAATTAGAAAACGAACACATGAAGCAGAAATTAAACAACCAAATGAAACCAAAAATGTCTAAAATTGATTCTTTTCATACCATTCAACCAAAACAAATGGAATGACAAGCTCAAATATGAAACTATGAAGTACCACTAACAGAAGCAGTAATTAAACAACCAAATGAACAATCCTTTAAAGAAAAATTATGGTTCTAACCAAAATTGTCTAAAAATGATTCTTTTCATTCCATTCAACAAAAAAAAAGGGGAACAAGAAGCTCAAATATGAAGATATACAGAGATTTAACTTACCTCAAAGGGGAATTTCTGAGATCTACAATGGAGAGATAGTGGAGTGACAGAGGAAGAAGCAGAGGGATCTTGTTGGTGGGAGAATTCCAGACGTTGGTCTCCGTCTTCTCTTCAATCCCCTTCTCTCTCTCACCCAAACTGAAGAAATCTCAAGATCGACAAAGGAGAAAATTGTTAGAAACCAAAGCAAAATCAGATTTCACAATGTCAGCAGCTTCAACAATGGCGGTTGTGGGAGCATCAAGCTCGTGGTCCAGAGCTATGATACAGATCTCACCTTACACTTTCTCCGCTGTCGGAATTGCCATAGCTATTGGCGTCTCTGTTCTTGGTGGACTTTGGCTGAAGAAATAGGAAAATAGATGTGAACTTTAGGGTTAAAGAATAAAGAGGGTACTTTGGAAATTTAGTTAAAATATAAGGGATATAAAAGTAATTTTCATGGTCAAAGAAAATGGCTTTAAGCACTTCAAAAAAAAAAAGTTAGGAATCCTAACTTTTCATTTTTGGGTGACTTTAAGAACTTTATGACTTAAAGTTAACATTAGTCAAACACTCAATAAGCTAAAAAGGGCTTATAAGTTGGTTTGACCAACTTATAGGCCCATCCAAACGGGCTCAATATGCCAAAGATGAAAGATGGAATTTTGTTGAGGTTTGACAAGTCACCTTTAAGGGCATCAATACGATTTTTTAATGTGGATCAATGCTAGTGCTTGAAGCTTAGTGTCAACTTTTAAAGAGTGCATAAGCATAATTTGTATTTCCTCTTTCTTAATGGATGGGGTATATTGGCTAGCAAGGTGCATAATTGCTGAATAGAAAGGATTACAATAATTCCTCTATGGATTTTAAATTTTCCATGAAAAGATACTATCTTGAATTATGTTTATGATACACTGCGAACAACTTTTAGTTCCTCTAGACTTATGTTTATGGAACTCAGCTTTGTCTTAGGTAGATTCTACTATTAGTTGAGTCATATTGCGTATTGGAACCGGAAGGTCAGGATAGGTTTTATGAGCAATCTTTTGTGGGAACAAGTGCTGAAAAGAAAATTTTCACGAGTATTCGGTATTGTGCCCAAATAATCCCGGATGGTGGGGGGTTGGCGTGTGTGTTTGGGTAAATGGACTATGCTAGATTTATTGCAGCTTACGTTTCCAAAGACAATGCTGAGGACATGAAAGTTACTTTATTAGCTCCGGAAATTTTGTGGCGACCATGTAGTTTATGTTGTGCATGAATATCTGGCTCGGCTGAAGGGTCTTGTCAGTTTCTCCAAAATTTACTTTGTCTTCTTTTTAGTTAGCTGTTCCTGGAATCATAGCCTATGTATTGGTGTATGGCGCTTCCTTGTGACTTACCCTTTTATCGTTGAACAAAACTCTGATTTTGTTTGGTAGTAGGTATAACAATTGTCCATGTTTAGGTGTGTATATGTTGCCTGTGCGTGCGTAGTTTTCTTCCCCTGAGTTATAGTTGGACTACTTTTTTAAACTTGAGACTGGACTTGGGGATGGGAGAACTAGCAAATATTAGAGAGCCAATTAGCCAGTGGCACATCTATTTGATGTGTCTTTATTTGAAGGTGTAATTTTTTTGTCTATTCATCAATGTATTGTATTTTGATGTGGATTGTTTTATCTTTCAGATTTCAATGTTGAAGGAAATGGACTACTAGGTTCAGCGCTTTATGAACAAGGATTTGCATATTGTTGGTCAGGTGCTCGAGCCAATATGGGAATCACTGGAGGAAAGTACTGCTTTGGTTGCAAAATTGTTTCAGAGCAGCCCGTAGACATGGAAGACACACCACTAGATCAACAACATGTCTGTCGTGTTGGCATCTCAAGGGGAGATGATGCAGTAGGAAACCTTGGGGAAACCCTGCACAGTTTTGGGTTTGGGGGTACTGGAAAATTTTCAAGTCAAGGAAGGTTTTCTGATTATGGTGAAAGATTTGGGGTTGGTGACACAATAATTTGTTGTGTTAACCTTGAGTCCAGCCCTCTGGCTTCCATAGGTTTCTCTAAAAATGGGAAATGGCTGGGAACATCAAAGCAATTTAATGCAGGTCCAACTGGTCTTGGAGTGGTGGATTGTCCAATGAAAAATCTACAATGGCATTCAGCTCTTTTCCCTCATGTGTTGCTTAAAAATGTAATTGTGCATATGCAGTTTAGCATAGATGATGGACTAGCTCCTGTAGAAGGATATAAACCATGGTCTTGTGCCATGGAAGATGGGAAAGCCATTCCAGGCCCTAGTTTTGCGAATCTGTGTGATTGTGAAGTTATGATGCTGGTAGGACTACCTGCTTCCGGCAAGAGTACCTGGGCTGAGAAATGGGTTAAGGAACATCCAGAAAAGCGCTATGTTTTGCTTGGGACTAATTTAGCTTTGGATCTAATGAAGGTATCATATTTTACTACGCCTTTTTTTCTTTTAAAATAGAGTGTTGCTGGTGATTTTCATTTATATGAAACAGGAAAACTTGTGCTTGAGTTGCTATTTCCATAACAAGTAATTCATCTCCTTAACAGGTTCCTGGTTTGCTGCGCAAACAAAACTATGGTGAAAGATTTGAACGTTTAATGGACCGTGCTACTGGTATATTCAACACTCTTTTGTCTAGGGCTTCCCAGATTCCTCGTAATTTCATAATAGATCAGACAAATGTCTACAAAAATGCTCGGAGGCGCAAATTGAAGCCCTTTGCGAACTATAAGAAGGTACAGATGTTGTTCTCAGTTCTCACTAAGGGAGCACTTTTAGGATGACTAGAGTCTGTGCTGACTACTTTCCTAATAGGTCTTAATTGAAGTATCCTAATATCTCTGTTTGTTTTGCCTCTGAATCAGGTTGCTGTTGTGATTGTTCCAACACCTGAAGAGCTCAAGCTCCGTGGTGAGAAGCGATTCAAAGAAATGGGGAAAGAAGTTCCTGCTGAAGCAGTAAATCAAATGTTAGGTACCACAGAGATTGGATTTCGCACACACTTTCTAGCTCTCTAATCTATTATCTTATATTATTTCTTCTTTTCTGTTGTAACCTATGATATTTACCTTGCAGTGAATTTTGTTTTACCCACGAGTATAGATATGCCTAGAGCAGATGAGTACTTTGATGAGGTGAATAATTTCAGAAGTGCAATACGAATTCTGTAAATTTTTGCCTTCATGTTTCTCATTCATGCTGTCCTCTCTTTTGCTTGTCCTAGGTACGATTTGGAGAACTTGACAGAGCGGAGGCTCAGAGATGCTTAGATGAGATGAAAGAAAATTTGAATTCAAAGAGGGAAGTTACCCCTTATTCTCGTGAAAGTTCTGTGCAGTCACATAATAGCCCGTCGATGCAGTACCCTTTTGAGGCATACCGGCAGTCGTACAGTGGTTCATCACCAGAGAGTCTCAGAAATTTACCAGGTCTTTTTGCTTCTTCTTTGTGACACTTGTATCGCTGTTTTGCTTATTATTTCTTGGAAACCCCATGCTTATCTATTTTACCTTGGATAGGTGGACAACCAAATAGTTCGTATGCTCAGCCTCCACTTCAAGCACCTCATGAAACCTTCTACTCAACCCCTTCCAGTTACAACCCTATAAGTGATTTTGGTCACCATGGAAGTCACAGTGCCTACGGTGATTCAAGGGGATATGACATGGAAGCTAGAGCAGCTATCCATGGAGGGATCTATGAGCCTCATGTGGGTTCTGGAGCTTGGAATGCTGCTGAGTTACACCAGAGAAGCACGAATGATCCCTACCTGAGGACGTCTGGTGGTCCTAGATATCTGCCACCTGACTCGAGAGGACCTGCATTTGAATCGATGATGCCAACACCATATGGTAACTTAGTCTATTGCATTTTTTCTGACTCCATTTTCATGTTACTTGCATTTTTATAGCTTATTCCCTAAAGAAAGTCTAGGAATGAGAATACCATTGGAAAACGTGTAGAATACTTTTGGTAGTATGGCTGTTTAAGTTTGGCATAACTAATTGGTGACATGGCAGTTCACCTGATTGTAAGAGGGGAGTGAATGTGTGGTGTATTGCATTATTTGCCTTAACTATTTGAAGGTGACTTGGTTTGCAAATTTTTCTGCTGTGGTAAAGAGGATAAGACCTTGTGCTGTAATTACTAGTGACTGGTCGAATGTAGAAAACAATATTTGTCGTAAGAAAAAGTCAGCTGCAGCAGAAACTTAATTGGAGAGAACTCTTCAAACTATTATTTAGCTTATTGGATTGAGATTCTTCATGTATAGCATAGGCTCACCATGTATTTCTGGCATAATCATTGTTGTTAAAGAGAACAAAACAAGTTCTTATTTTACTTGTTCTGCCTTTCTGTTAGGCTTTCCTCAAGGGGTTCCAGCTCCAAGGCCACCACATGGAAATTTTCCTTCTGGACCACAGCATCATGGGATATACCCTCCTTCCGGAGCACAGCATCATGGGGTATACCCTCCACCTCGTCCCAGATACTACTGATTGTGGAAACTACATGAAATTCAAAAACACTGAATTTGATATTACTGCTTGTGTTTTGTTTTACTATAGGATCAATTGGTATTAGCATGTAGAGAGGTTGGTTAGGATTTTGGTGAATACTGGATTATATAGTTTGTGTATACTCTTGCATATATGGTGGCTAACTTTGGGATTTTTGGAGTTGTATTGAGAAAATGTTGAGTATTACCATCTCAAGTTCCATCTCTTCTGTTTTTTCTTTTTTTTTTCTCTTGAGATAATGTAGCTACATTACACCCCTTGGGTGCGGCCCTTCCCTGAACCTTGCTAACGAGGGATTGCTTTGTGCGCTAGGCTGACCCTTTTTTGTGATAATTGTAGTGTTTATGTTGTGCTTGTGAATACCTCGAGTATACTACTGAATACCTATTTATTTTATACCAACACATATACCGAGTAACATATTGTTCTCTCTATTGCACTATGAACACTGGTTTGCCATTGTTTTCAACCATTTCATTGACTCCTACGTTGTATGCCTTTTTATTTTCATTTGCTTCACCCCCACTATATTTCATAAGGGTGCCAAATAATAGTGAAATTAAGTGCTGTTGGCCTGCAGATAATAATGTAAAGAGTAAAGGATATCAAATGCACCCTGAACTTGTCTTGAAAAGTCTATATCACGCTCAATCTAATCAGGTGATCTATTACTCTTTATCTTTATTTTTTGTGTAACTAATACCACCCTGAACTTGTCCCAAACACCCTTTTTTTTGTTTTCATATCATCGTTGTTTATGCATAAAGAGATTTCGGGACTATGAAATCTCATCACAAGTTAAATAAAGCAGGAAATAAAGTTGTTGGTCCAAACTTTAGTACTGGTTGCAATCTGTTATAGTTTTTTTTTTTAAAAAATAAAAATAATAAAATCTGAGGCGACTGGAGTTGCAGGTATAGGAAAAAGGTAAAAAGGTTCTACACTTTTCCCATCCTTTATTTGATTATCTAGTTCTTGTTTTTCTTTCCCTTTATTCACTTTTTCCCCCTGGTGATTTAACAACAATAATGGCTACAATGTCTCAATTCTAAGCAAGACATTGCCAATTGTATGCTTTTTATTATTATTTTTTGTTTTTTGGCTTCCCGTGTTCGGTACAGGCATTGGAGTTCCGACAAAATTCAGATCGTACACTTTAGGGCTCATTTTGAGGGTGACACTCCAACAAAATTTTCGCCATACTTACGAACCTGAGACTTTATTGTATGAATTTTCAATGTTTATATTGTTCTTTTTAAAAAGGTTTACAATCCTTGAGAAAAAGAAAGAACTATTTGGGTATGGGGATCGATAGCAATGCGTTTAATTTGAGAGGTCGGAATATTCAACAACATCACTTACAAAAAATTCTATGTATGCTAGTGGTGTTCCTGCTTGACCATAAGAAGTAATTAAGTAAATATTAAAGTACTCTAACCTTGTCTTTTTGGATTGTGTTAGAGAATTGTTTTGCTTTTATGTCTGTAAAGGTAGAAAAAATAAATTAAAACATAGAGGGAAAAGGATAGTACTAAATATTGAAGGCATGAAAGTATGAACATTGAAGATGTATTGTGAATGTTATCATGACACTTAATTACATATAGGTAGAAGGTGACAGTTAGGTGGATAACTGGAAACAGCAACAAATTCACTGTATCTTGCAATTCCACTACTTCATTATTGTCGTGGAAGTGAAGCAATATAAATAAATAAATAAATAAATAAATAAATAAATAAATAAATAAAAAGGCAATATAAAATGTTGTGCAGTACTGGTAGACCCCAAATTAAAAGCAATTTGCTACAACACTTTAATAATACTTCATCGGCTTCATTTTACTTGTCATGGTTATTATAAATAATTGGTCCAAAAATACCTACCAATTTAGAAAATTACTCTTTTCGTTTCAATGTGTTTTTTTATTTTAATTTGATACAGAGTTTTATAAAAATAAAGAAGATTTTTGAATTTTATCATTTAAATAAAGATGTATAGAATATATCAAAATATCCTCTAATCTTGTGGTGTTAAATATGTCATGTGGAAAGTTAAGTCAAGACTTTCCAAAAGAAAGAGATATTCTTTTCGAAATGAAGGAAAAAGGAAAGTAAGACAAACAAACTAAAAATAGAAAAGTAGTATTTTTCGCTTTTACCCTTGAGAGAGAAATTCATATAATAAAAGAAAGAATATTATCAAATTGAGATCAAAATGTAAACAAGGGTAACTACGAGCCCGTTTGGATTGGCTTATAAGTTACTTATAAGCTGTTTTCAACTTTTTTGAGTGCTTGACTGGCCAACTTAAAGTCATTTTGTGCTTAAAATAAATTTCAATAAATAATTGGGTTTATTTGGATGGACTTATTTTAATCAGATTATAAGTTGAAAACAACTTATAAGTCAAAAAAAATAAGGTAGGTTGCACCTACTTATTTTCTTTTAACTTATAAGTAGTTTTCAACTCATAAGTTACTTAAAATAAGTCCATCCAAACAGGCTCTAAGTCAAAGATCTTTTTAAGTTAATATTTCTCTAAAGGAAGGATATGCAAATTAAAAGACAAAAATAATAAATCGAGATCAAAAGACAATGATAAATAAAATAGATCAGAAGAAATAAATCGAGATCAAAATGTAAACAAGAGAAACTTATAAGTTAAATGAAAGCTAATATCTCTTTAAGAGACCTATAAAAGATAAATAGGATTAGTAAAATGGACCGAAACGAATATTTTTGTAGTAATTAAAAGTTGGCTTTCGAATAAGATGTGTTCTTTCCCCTTTGCTTATTTATGGTTATGCAAATCACGTGCATGGCTACAGACATATTCTAATTCTGTCGTTTGGATATTGGTATACAGCTTGTTACACACTTTTTACGTGAGTTGCTAAGCCAAAATTATTGGGACATATTTGCGTGTACTACGTACTTCTTAATTAGGTCATATTGGCAGACTCACTAATTTTGTTTTAATCTTTATTTTTTTGATCCATTTATATTTGTTCACTACACAAAAAAAACGTTAGTGTAGTGAATAGTGGAGGGAAGACAATTAACATGAAATGCTATTTATAAATTTATAACTTAGACAAATAAAATGAGAATAGAGGCAGAACGACGGATTGGGGGTACGTAGTGCAATGGATGAGATATCGCATATAGTCTTTTCTCAGACTCGATCATTTAGATGACTCTTCTCTATTTGACTTGGTTTATCATACGCATGGTTGACATGACCGTCTTGATCATAAGACCACTAAAATAATAGTTTGAGCAGCCCTCCATTTTATATATATATATATATTGTTACAAAAATCTCATGTATTGATAAATTTGAAAATAATTTTTTAAATAGAAATATAATATTTTTTTTATCTCATTTAATCTAGAGATTGTTATAATAATTGAGAAATGAAATAGTTTTTAGTTAATTGTAGCATCCTCTCTTATGCCGCTATCTATTTTGTTGCCTCATTTATATTCGGATGATTATCATAAACCAACATTATTATTTTTATATTTACTTTTTTTATACCCCTTTCACTATTTTTATTCTCTAATTATTGTATATTCTAAAGTCTTTCAAACAGTACGTCAAACCTTTTACATTATGCAAAATCTATTGTTGTGTATTTATAAAAAGATCAAATTTATTTTTTGGTGTTTTCTTCAAATTTCAAGCACTAAGACTAATCAACACTATTTTAATATCATTATATGATCAACTTATGAAATTCAACGCAACACTATTTCGATATCATTATATAAACTTTTAAAATTTTGAGTTAGGTTTTATTATTTTAACTTTACATTATATATTTTTATTAAAAACTTATATTGTTTACATTCTTACTTCATAATATCCGCGTATATCCTATCTCTCCAAACCTCATTTGTAGAATTACACTTAATATGTTATAATTATTTAATTTATATATGTCAACTTAAAAAATATAAAATCTCTCTATGAAATTTAGTTTTAGGCTCCCAAACGTGTGACGATCCTGATATTTGAATAATTCAAAAGAATACGTTTGGTCTAACTGTCTAAGTTCATTTGATTTATATTATACTATAGTCTATATTAGCAAAAATCGTAATATTTAGTATTCGCTTTCAGAAAATCTGTCTTTTAGTCGCATTGATGATTTTTTTTTAAAAAAAAAAAGATAGACAAGTGAAATCTTTTGTCTGCCATAAGCAACTATGAAACTAACCAAATGGATCACCCCCCAATATTTTTGCCCTAAAGACATCAAAAAGTTTTGAAGAAAATATAATTCAGTTTGGCAAAGCAATTATTATTTGAGACGAAGAATAACAGAATAAATTAGTTATAATGAATCTTATAATATTACACTTAGATATAGGAGTTGATAGTTAGAGGTGGATAACTGGAAATTAGCTGTATCTTGCAAACTGGAAATGTGCATTATATTAAAAAATCGTTTAATATTCCAAAGTTAGTTTTATGGCATTAATTATTGGATACTAAATTTCAAGACAAAAAATTTCAAGTATATGACTTAGGCGTAAGAATATTTTACCTACTGTGCTTCACTCCGTAAGTACCGAACGAGGTGCTACTACACAAACATGCTTTGAATCTAATTTTTTAAATTACGTATTAAAATTTTTTTAAGTACAAAAAAATTGTTATAAATACTTCTTAGCATCAAAGAAACAAAATTGGTTGATACATATCAGGAATAAGTTCTCCACTTCTATATTGGTAACACCTTTTACATGAATTAATTACCAAACACCAAGTTGTTGGGACTAGCTTGCTTAAGTCATACTAATTGTGAGTTTAGGGTGTGTTTGGTTTCACACTAAATATTTTTTAGTATTTATCAACTAGCTTGCTTAAGTCATACTAATTGTGAGTTTAGGGTGAGTTTGGTTTCACACTAAATATTCTTTAGTATTTGATAAATAAACGCAAAATATAATTCTAAAAACATTTAGATAATACAACAAACATTATAGGAGCGGATGTGTAGGTGTATGGATGGCAATGGGGCGGGGCGGGGGGAGGGGTGTGGTGTGGGGCGGGTTGAGCTCAATCCGCAAATTTTTTAAGTCGCCCCGCCTCATATAGACCTTGTTATACCCCGTACTTTTGTACCTTGGAAGGTTCTCAAACTTCTTAAGCTTCTTAAGTTTCTTGAACTTCTTAAGCTTCTCAAGTTTTTTTTTTAAAGTTCGTAAGCTTCATAGAAGTTTCCATGTGAGCTGGGTAATCAATAACTCTACCAAACAACTCTAAGGAAGGGAGAATGTGACACTCATAGAAGGGAAGATTGGAAATGTGGTTATGAGAATCCGGAAGGAAGTGGAGGCCAAGTAATGAGTCGTAGGAATCGACTTACTTATGTAAGCTACCAATTTGAAAATCTTACATACTTAAGCTACTTGAGCACATACCAAGGTTACATAGTAAGGATTACATAGGTTCGTAAAGTAAGACGAGATTATGAACCCACGAGGAGGAAAAGAAAGCGACACGTGGCAGCCCATGAGAGAGTGCCACGTGGAAGCATGAGGGAGTGCCATGTGGCAGCAGCTGCAGCAAGAGGGTGGGCCCCATATGCCATGTGGCATCCCCTAAGTGGAGGGGGTGATGCATTGGCCCTATAAGAGCTTGACACGTGTCACCCCCTAAAGTGGCATATATATACATATGCTTTATGACTTTTAGTCATCCTTATCCCTTAAGATTACATCTTCATCCAAAAACTCTAGAAAAGAAAAGTCTAGAAGAAAAGAGAAGAAGAAAAAAAAAACTTGAGCTAGAGAGAGAGCGCTACGGTTTTGGGGAGAAAAAGGTAAGTTCTCCGATTCCGTTTCGTGAATTAATTATCTAGGGTATACCACAAGGGTATGATGGTGTTATTAATGTAAATTTATGGTTTGTAGCAGCCCCAAAACGTTAACAAACAGCCCCGAAGTTTCAGCTGCGCTAAAGAAAATTTCGAGGCGAGTTCTGGCAAGTTTTGGCGAGTTTCGGGTAAGGTAAAGTTTTCTCTTTCGAACTGGAGTTTATGATGTTTTTATGAAGTATATTACATGTATTAAATAAGGGTGTAAGTGGAAAAAGTGTATAAGTATGCTTGACGTTGGAAACAAACTAAATTGAAGTGGTTATAGTTAAATCAAAGTCGGGTAGTGGGTTGTCGTTGTAGTGCTGCGGGTGCAGCTGGTTGGGTTACGTGTTGCAGAGCTTAAAAGTGTTTTAACAAGGGTGTGGGTGCTGCTGGTTGCAGCCACACGACCCTCCGTTTGGTATGGTTAAAGATTTTGTGAAACAAAGATTAAGAACTCTATTTTTGTATCGTAGTTTGGAGCTAGTTGTTTGGAGCTTGTATTGTGTAAGGTTGAAGTAATTTACTTGTAAATATGCTACTGGTTGTTGTTATTGGTATGGTTGTTGACATTGTGGCCGAGTTTAAATCTCGAGGATGTTGAAGTTATAGAGGAGATGCTGCCCGATTTTCGGTAGATTCGGAACTAGTAACAAACTAGTCGAGGGTAATGGATAAGGAAATAACTCCTATGAGTACTTGGGTGTAGAGTGGAAATTGGAAAGTGAAAGGTAATGAACCTTAGTATTACTTTCATGTTAAATAGGTTCAAAAGACGACGAGACGAACATGGTTAAGAGTAGTCCCTAAGAGGTATGTGAAGTTACCTTTCTTCTTTTGGCATGTTTTGGCATAAGTATGTAAAGCTACCTTTCTTCTCTCTTGATATGTCTTTGACATAAGTTATGATATTATGATGAAATATTTCTGGTACTGAGTCCCTTGATGGGCCAAGTGTGACATATGTTACTACCTAAGGATCGGGCCGTACGTTTCACGGCACATATGTATAAGATGACTACATGAGGAAAAGTAGAGAGTATGTAAAGCAGTCCCTTCTCTCTTTTGGCATGTCTTAGAGTTAAGTAAAGATTAATATGAGCTTTGGGAGTAATTTCATTCATAAGTCTGGAGGGTGATTCATGATTCCGGTTCTTAGAGACTCTCCGATAGTTAATGTTCTTGACTTTGATAAGTTATTTTGTATCGTCTTGATTCATGCCTATGGTTCCTAAGGATCTTTTGATATGATCAATAGTGATATTGGAGAGATGATTGATATGACTATCGTCCTGATTTTCAAACGACAATTCGTCTTTATTATTTCATTGAGTCTTTGACAATGTTTTAAATTGCATATGGTTACTCACTACTCTACTCGTGTATACCATAACTCTTCTATCACCGAGTCTCGAGCCAGGTACGTAATCGTGCATAGTTCACTGCATTATCCACCGAGTCCCTAACTAAAGGGTCGGGTACGCTATATGAGGAAATGATAATGCAATGACATGAATGACTCACTGAGTCCCTCACTAGAGGGTCGGGTACGTATATATATATATGATGACATGATTATTCACCGAGTCCCATAAAGGGTCGGGTACGATAGATGATGGTATGATTATTTACCGAGTCCCACAACGGGCCGGGTACGAAATACGACTCTGAGATGCATGACTTCATTTTATAAGACGCATGTACAGTATTTTATGAGTTGTTATATTGTTCCCTGCGTTCCTATATCAATTGTACTCCCTTTACGGTATTTTATGTTTTACATACTCAGTACATATATCGTACTGACCCCCTTTCTTCGGGGGCTGCGTTTTATGCCCGCAGGTACAGACGCACAGTTTGGAGACCCACCAGCTTAGGACTCCTATCAGCAAGTTCGGGAGAGCTTCATTGTATCGGAGCTTAGCTATGGTATTGATCCCTTGACGTATATATTTGTTTTGTTCATTCAGGGGTACGGCGGGGGCTCTGTCCCGCCTTATGTGTACTGTTCTTACTCTTAGAGGTCGGTAAACATGAATGTGGATTGTATATGTATGTATGTGTAGTGGTGCCTATCAGACTGATGTTTTGGGACGTCCCCTTTGTCACGATAGCCTCATCGGCTTATATGTTATCATGTCTGTTGATACATTATGACTCAAACAGGGGACAAATTTATTTATCGTTAGCAGGGGTGTATGCGAGCGTCCAGTTCGGACATCCGTCGCAGCCTACGGGGTTGGGTCGTGGCAGACCCGCCCCACATAAGTTTTTATTTTTTTTCTTTTTTTAATTGAATTTAATATAAAAAATAAAATTCATAATTTTTTTTAATTTTTCGCTAATTAACATCTCAACTACTAATTAATTGTTTAGAGTTAACATTTCAACGGTTGTTTCTTAATCGCTAATTAACTCTAATTAACATTTGTCTAGTTTAAATTTTTTTTAAAAAAAAAGTTAAAATTAAAGTCAAAGTTTAATATAAAAAGTTATATCTTAGATTTTTACTAATTACAAAGATTTAATTTTCTTCGGATTCCTATTTGATACCTTAAATCCGCAACAATCCGCAATCCGCCCCGCCCCGCATTAATTTTAATAATAATTACTTCAACGTGCCCCACCCCGCATAACTCTAAACCCACCCTGCCTAGCCTAGCTCTAAACTCGTCTCATACCTATCCCACCCTATCCCATTGCCATCCCTATGTAGTTGGGTTGATTAGGGGGTTGAATTGTCGGAGGGTTTGGGGAAGTGTGGCTTATTCTGAAATTTCATCCGAAATGAAATTATTTTGAGATTATAATTTCGCATATCACAAAATTGGTAGAACAATTATAAATGTCTATATACTCTATATTACACTTTTTCTTCGTCTAACTTTGTATAATGTGATCACAAATTTAACAAGAAAAATAACTCTAATGTAAATGGTTGAATATAGAAATGCATAACAAATTAAGGAAATGAGTCTACAACATATAAAAACCTATATCTTATTTGAATATTTGACAAGGGCATTTTAAGAATTGAATTAATTACTATCATATAATCAAAATTATTCCTCCCATAGTCATTAAAATTTTAGGAAGGTAATTAACTTATCCCAAATCCAAATCTCGACAGGTTTTTATTAGAAATCTTTTTTAGGATTAAGAGTGAAGATCATGAAGAGATATTTTCTTTTACTACTGTTACCATTAAGTTAATTGTTTTAAATACAAATCAAAATGGTGAGTTTTTTTGGTAATATTGTGATAGGATTCCGACTAATTTACGTACATCTCAGTTATTTTATTACTTAGATACTATATGTTAGTCTGCTACCTCTCAATCTTCTATCAACACAAGTACATAACTAACTCTGTTCATCCAAATTTATGTCGACAAATCCTTTTGGTCCTACTCAAAGTTAAACCCCATAGGATGTATTTGTACTGTAGAGTCCAAATTTTTTCATATTTAGTTTGTCAAAATATTTTCTCTCTAAAAAAATAAATTGCTTAAAATGAGAAAAAAATGATTTTCCTAATGGATTTAATAGGAAAACAAGTTTTATAAATGACATTTCAATTCAGTGCTATCTCTTCCCCACCCACACAATCCACACCCCCTCGCTACCCCCCAACCCCATCCTACCTTGATTTATAATGATCTGCTAAATTGCATATAAAATACTCTTCGAATAATAATATTTTTCTTACTAAATGCAAGATAGTCAAATACTACAAAACGCGTAGTCAAAAAGAGAACAAAACGCGTTTTGAACGCGTAGTCAAAAAGGAAACAAAACGCGTTCTGAACACGTAGTCAAAAAGGGAGGTGCAATACGCGGATTTTACGCGTTTCTAGTTTCCTATAAATAGAGGGCCTCTTTCCCTCATTTAGATTATCCACATACAATCCAAAAGAGTAAGAACACAAAGAGAATTATACACTAAGATAAATATTGTAGTCTTGAGTGTCCTCTTTATTGAGTTGTTCCTTTTACAAGAGAGAAGTGTTAATTGTTGTTTTCTCCTTGTATTTAAGAGCAGTGTACTCCCATATTATCATAGTAAGATCCTTGTACCCTGTGGTTTTTCCCCTCTATCTGTTTGAGGGGTTTCCACGTAAAATTCTCGTGTTCAATTTATTATCATATCAAACTTTAGTTGTAGTGCTTCCTCCCCCGACACTAAATACTGAAAACCATAATATCTTATGATTTTCACGATGTCATCTTGCCTACTCATAATTAATCAAATGTAATAAGCACCATACATTGTATAATGAATATCGGCCTTTTAAAAATTAAAGTTATCATTGGCTTTTTGGTAATGTCGAAATCAAGAAAGTAACAACTCTAATTTCCCATAACTTTAAGGAGAACAAATTGAGCAAGGGGATGTACTGTATCAACCATTGATTAGTTGCATGCATGTTTGTATAGTAATTAAGTAATAGTAGCTTGAAATAGACTAATTAATATAGTATAACAAAAAACAACTTAACCTTCCAAAACCATGATTTAACATTGAATTAAGTAATCAATCTCTATATATATCCATTCAAGGATTTGTCATCTCAATCAAAATTTAATAATTAGCATGAAGATGAAAGGCACCTAACTCTTACTAGTATTCCATGCCTAACTCTCTCTTCCCCACAGACAGAGACAGAAGGACAGCCCCTCACTTTACAAAGTGTCCATACTCCACTCCTTTTCTTGAAAATCAAACCCACACTTCCCACTAACCCCATCCCCACAAAGCTACTTCTCCTTTTTTTCTCTTTTTTATGTCCCTTTTTTTTCCTCTCGGCTTCTCAAACAAAATCGGTACTCCACATTTAAATTCAAATTAAATTAAAACTCAAAAAGTATTTCTAAAAATATTATTTTCATATCAAAAACTCAAATTAGAGACTTCTAATTAAGATTGGAAAAGATTTTATTCATCCCCTACGTACAAAACCCATTTTGGTCTTTTTTATGTAACTTATACGTACCTTTGTGCTCTCAGGTTGAACAAACTTAGAACCTGTTTGACATTGATGTTAGGATGCCAAAAGGACTTATTTTGAGGGGGAAAAAATTAAAATACTTTGCTTTTAGGAGATCCAAAAGTCTTTCAAAAAAAAATTATCTTTTTCTCAAAATAAAAGTGTTTAGTAAATCAGTAAAACTTTTTTTAAATAAAGGTTAGAAGCAGAAACAGAAAATTATTTTTTTAAAGATCAAAATATTCCTTCTATATATACATATTTACTAATATATCTCTTAATAATTAATTAGCATATCTCATAAGTTTGGTTAAGTTTCATTTAAGAATTTCATTTTGATATAATAAATTTTTTATTTTATTTTATGTTTATAAATAATTATTTTATATTTGATATTTTTAATTATATTTAAATCATCGTGTTAATATTCTATCAATATTTAATTTATTTTTTTATTCATCTATGTATAATATTAATTAAAAATTTTGATATGTACATTTTAATTTAATATAAATAAAAATTTGATTAAAATTTTTATAATAGTTATTTAAAATAATTTTTCTCTATAAAATAATCTTAATAGTAAAAGTTCATTGATACTTGTCCTTTTTCGTAATTTGATTCTTAAAAACAATTTTAAAAAAATATTAGTCGAACACAATCTGCTTATCAAAAATACTTTTCAAATGAATTAGGTCAACACAAATTACTTTTTTTTTTCAAAAATACTTTTCTAAAAGCTATTTCGAAAAAATATTTTTAGAATAAGCAATTTTTAGCAACAATGACAAATAAAATCTTAATGTTTTCAACTTATTTTTTATATATATCAAGACTGTTTACATTTAGTGTTACAAAAATGTAATGGTTATCATTGCATGTACATCCACAATATTTGACTTGAGTCAGATTTTAAAACATATTTATTAACTATATTTTTATTCACTACATATTTATTCACTATATTTTTTAAAGACATTAACTCAATATTAATAAATTAAGGGTACAATAGATAAAAAAAATTGTCATTTCTAGATTTGTCAAAAATGACAAGTAAAAAAAGAAATTAAATTAAAAAATATTTGATAAGTAAATAAGATCAGAGGGAGTATAATTTATTCAAACTTACTCTACGAAGTCACTTCCAATTACAATAATAGTTTTGGTATACAAATTAATGGTATTTTTCTTTTGTTTTCTTTCTCTTTTTTCAAATTCATATTAATTATGTTCGTTGTCATAATTTTCTACTTAACATGTTTATTATAAAATAATAATACAAATTTATGAATATTTTTAAAATTTATGAATATAAACTGTATCTTTTTTTTAAAAAATCAAATATTTTACTCAAACTTCACGAAGAAATAATTTTTTATAACCCAACGGTGGCTAGTGTAGAAGTGTAGATGCTGAATTTATGAGAATGGGCGAATGGGCTTTCATAAAATCTTGCTTAAATATAGAAGCAGCACATATTTATAGTGAGTGCATTGCATTGAATCACTCCAATGGAGACCCCATTGTCATTTGTCGATCTTCTTCCCATATTCACTTTAATTTCGTCTTAAATGCTGGATAATAAAAGGTCAAAACAAGATCCTCCCTCCATATTCAACCAAAATAAATGGAACCACTTCACCGTCGTACGGAATCCCAATATCCTCTAATATCCACCATTGTTACCCTTTATACTATCATTTTCATATACTTCCCAACTATTGCTGCTTCTCCACTAATCATCTCCACCTCTGTTTTATTACTTTCTCTGCTCAGACTCGGTGCAGCTCAGAGAATTTCACGGAAGAAATCCGAATCCGAGGTCCGGCCATCGCAAGTTCCGCCTGATTTTGGTTACCATTATGATAGCACCAAGTGTGAAAATGATTCTGATCCTGATCCGATACAGTTGCATGACGAAGGTTTCATCATGGACTCCTCCAACTGTGAAAAGGATTTGGTGTTTGACCCGGATTCGGAACGGAGAATATTTCATGCCGACGAATCCAGTGTGGACTCGAATTGTGAAAAGGATTCTGTGTTAGACCCGGAACCGGAACCGAGACCGTTTTATGGGGACTGCTTTGTGGAGTGGAATGTGAGGGCGCCATTGGAGGTGATATACGAAGCGTATGAAGGAGAAGAAGAAGAAGAAGACGGGGAATATACAGAGGAGAAGAGAGACAAAGAGTTGAGGGTTATTGAGAGGTATGCTTCGTTGTCGATGTACTACCCGGAAACAGACACGGATACGGACAGTTCGTCGGATGGGGATTCACCGGTCATCGGAAACTGGGATTCGCCGGAGAATGTGTGTTTCCAGTGGGACGACGAAGATAGAGAAGAGTTGATAGAGATTGAATTGGATTGCAAGAGAAATAGAGAAGTAGAGGAAGAGAATCTGATCGAGATTGATCTAAGTCCGGCGAATTTCCCGGTGAGATGATTCGTCGACGGGAAACATAGTGTTGGGTTTTAGGATGGGGTTAACTGTAATTAACTAATTTTAACGATATAAAAGAGGCTTTCTAGGTTTTTTCCCCCCACTTTTCACTGTTTTTCTTCTTTTCCGATTTTAGGAAAAAGCCTAAAAAGAGGTTAGTGTGTGGTTTTGCGTAATTAAAGTGTGTATTAAGCCCTTAACCCAATGATTTATTGATGTGTTAAATGACCAAAAAGACCTCAAAATTTTTATTTTTCTAGTTCAATTGATTTACATATACAAATCCAATCTCTAATTAAACCACTTTATTCATTTGGAGGATGCGTATAAAGTTTTCTTATCTTTTCCCTCTCATACAGTTGGACTTTGAGAAAGTACTGGCATGTGATTTTTCTAAAGCTACAACTTTAAGAAAGCTCATGAGACTTTTGAATGAAAGGGATTTGACTAGAAAAAGGCCACATTAATTCATTTTGTTCATTTTATGGTTAGGAATTGAGTTGAGTAAAGACGTTTTCTAAAGGGTTGATCATCATTACAATTAAGACCAAAGTTGAGGGTTTTATCGAGAGACAAACTACTAACAATAATTTATGATTCGCAACGCAGTTTTTACAAATACCAAAGAAAATGAATTATTAATCTACGAGGAGATTTGCCAATAAAATATAATAGTTCAATATTTGATGCAAATGAAAAAGGTCTATTAATTATTAATTTTAAATAGTTATTTATTTGGGAAAAAAAGTTTATATCCCTTTGCCTTCTTTTTTTTCATATGTCAAATCATTGAAACTCAAACTCAAAACATCAAAAAAAAAAAAAAAAAAAAAAAAAACTCAAAACATCAGTGGATATTACTCTATCAAACACTATTATCACTATTGAATGATGTCATTTCTCTCTAGTTTCTACGACGGTTGTTATTTATTATCAAGAAAATCTTCTTCCATGTTTACTTATAATTTAAATAAATAAATAAAAATCCTATAAAGTGTAATCGCTAAAGTACTAGAGTTACAAGTCAATATAAAAAAAGAAGCTAGTCTCCGGTCCAGTTCTACAAGCTTCCTTATTCAGTTGGGCCAGGTTGACCTGTTTGGATAGTATATCCAATTTAGATCAACTTGGACAACTCTGCTCCCAATCTAAAATATATATGTGACGATACTTGATTGAAAGTAAAGCTTAAAAATGATAATAACACTTTGGAGTTTGGATGCATAGCTAAATGTATATAACATATAAAAATATTCATTGAATAGTTAATAGTAAAAAATATATTTGAACTCTTATTATTTTGAATTTTACATCGTAATTAACAGCTATTAAGTTAATGGTCAAGTGGAAAAAAGGGACAACTGATAATTGGGTGTAAACATGTGACATTTTCATATGTATTTTTGATAATCATCTCTTTTTTGAATTTTGTTATTTTAAACATGTCATGATTTTTGTTAATAAAAAAAATTAAAACGATTAATTAAGGATAAATTGAAGATGTTAAATTTGAAGAGTCACTAAATATATAAATATATACCAATACTTTTGAAGTAAACTAAAAAGAAGAAGAGTGTGTGATATAAAATAAAATAGAAAGAATTGGATAACATTTTCGTCTTTTTAGAGAGTAAAGTTGTAGAAGCAAAGAGAAATGTTGATGTAGTTCCTATTAGGGGTGTACATATGAACCGGTTGATTCGGATTTTTTAAAATCAAACTAAATTATTTGTGTCGGATTATTAAATCTATAAATCAAACCAAATCAATAAAAATCGGATTTTTCGATATCAATTTTTTTCGGGTTTTTTTGAGTTTTTTCGGATTTCTCGAGTTTTTCCTAATATCTAATAAAAAGCTCTTAAAAAGAGTTCTAGTACAAAATATCAACATATAAGATGGAGGCAGAACACTGTTTGAAGTTTTAACTTTATAATATAACTTTATAAGATGGACTTTTTTTGTATAATATTTAGATGGGTTTCTCAAGTCCAAATCTAAATGTAAGAAAGAAAACAAAAATTATGAAAAAAAATTAAAAAATATTTATAAATTACATTTTAATAAATATTTTTATGTATAACATAATTTAAAAGTAGTATATCTATAATCGGGTCAGTTTGGGTTCGGTTTGACTTTTTTTAGTTAAAATCAAACCAATCTTATAATGGTCGGGTTTTTTTTCCAAACACCAAATCAAGTCAAACCAAATCACTACTCGGATTTTTTTTCCGATTTGATTCGGTTTATCGATTTGGTGCGGTTTATCGGTTTACCCTGTACAGCCCTAGTTCCTATGTTCTTCTTTGGACATGTTAAAATGATTTGTCAATCTAATATTGAATTAAAACCCTATATATGTATATTAACGGTTTACCATACAAAATCATATTACAAGTTCAAACTAAGTCAGCGACGAGATTAGTTAGGTTTTCTTGATGAGATTATAAAACAACATTTTAACCCAGAAATTGTAAAGCAGTTAATGGAAAAAATAAACAACAAAAAAGTTAATGGTCAAGTATCCAGATTTTTCACTTGAACAGTTACCTAATTTAGGTGTAAGGGCTCGTTTGGTGTGATGGATAAGAGGGGTTAATTCCAGAATAATTTTTAAGTGTCCTTTAATTCATTGTTTGGTTGCAAAAGATGGAATAACTTATTCCAAGATTAACAATTAGTATTGGAATAAGTTATCCCTTTCTGAGGATAGAATAATAATCACAGAATAATTTATCCTGGGATAAAGTATGTTAAATACTCCCCCCATTCTATTTTAGTTGTCATGATTTCCTTTTTGAGAGTCAAACTATATAAATTTTGACTAATATTTTAAGATATACTTTTTTATCATATTGATATGAAAAAAATTATAACTTATAGTACTTTTCTTCGTATAGTTTTTGAATATCTAATTTTTTACTTTATAATATTGAGTTAAAGTAATATAATTTAACTTTAAAAATTAATCAAATTGACTTTCGAAAAGCGCAACATCACAAATAAAATTAGATGGAGGGAGTAACAAAAATACCCCCATTAAACTCTCTTTTATACACTACTTTTTACATTCATGTATATTAACATAATTTTTAACAATATTTATAACAACATTCACAACCTTAATTAATCGTTGTTTTTATGATAATATATTTTTTTATTAAAAATTACATTTTATAAATACAATTTCTATTTATGAATATATTATAAGTTGAATTTATTTATCTAATTCTTATATTTATTTATATTTTAATTTCTCTTAAAATGTTCACTTTAGTATTAAATTACATATTTTAATTAAATAATTTATTACTCACTTAAAAATTATATTTTATATATCAATTAAAATATAAATAACTTTAAAAAGTAGATAAGTTTAATAATAAATTTATTTTATTTTAATAAAGTTAAAATGAAAGTTTTATTATTAAGCTAAATAAGATGAAAATTTAAAAGTTTTAGTTTTAAATTGAATAGGATAAAAGTTTTATTTCATGATCCTACATTTTATCATTGAAATTATTAATCCTTATAATTTCCACCAAAGCACTGTTACAAGTTATGCTGTTACACACATGACAATTGACAGCATTGTGAAAACCAAAACTTTCTTCTTTCAAGAAGATGACTATAATCAATTCATCACCTACATCTTAGCAACTCCAAATCTGATTTGCCTTTTATTAAACTTTGAACCTAAAATTCTCCAAGCCGTCGTCATGATACATGACCCTCACTTTCATTTAAAAAATGAATAAATAAATAAAATTAGATTCACACAAACAAGAATTGATTAAACAATCAAAGTATGACAGCCGTCAAATAAGACGACGAGCCAACCCAACCAGTCGGTGATATTCGCATTCTTCACGGCTTTTCCTTTCCAAATCAAATCTCCAAAGCATGCTGCCAATTTAACGCAACTTTCACGGCCTACTGAGAGCCGCTCTCATCTCATATGCTTTCCATGACTCAACGCTTAGTTTGTCAAGAAAAAATTTATTTTAATATTAATTTTTTTTTTTATCTTTTAAATTATTTCTCAACACTTAAAATCATATTAATTAATACACATAAAATTAAAACGCCACATATAATTTGAGACGTTTAAAATATCATGGGAAGGACGGAAGATCCAAGTTGGTATGTGTTGACTATTGACGGAGACAACAGAGCAAAAATGCTCCGCCTTCCAAACTACATGTGCCTAATTCTTGGGCGACACGTTAAGCAAAGACCAGCACTGGAAAGTATTAGAGCCTTCCTGACTTTCTTTTACTCTTCACATTCCCATTTCTTAGGGGGGGAAAAAACTTAGGAGCACATTTCCACGTTCTCTTCTTCTCATTGATTTTTCTCCATCTTTATATTCTCTTTCTACAACTCACACCACGTTCTCTCTCTCTCTTTCTTGAGACGCAACAACAAATCTCTCAGGTAAATATTTTTGTAAGAATTCGTTGATATTCGGTCTGTAAGTAATTTCAAGGTGATATTTCTGAGGTTTTGTAACGGTAGCAATATAACTGTTTAAGTTTATGGCGAATTAATGGATGTTTTTTGTTTAATTTATATCAATATGTGAAGAGAAGGCTGCTAGGTGAGATCGCGTAAGTTGAACGCAAAATGCAGAGAGTAACGGTGATCGAGAGATTTTCTAGAACTTTCCGTGATAATCCTTCCCTTTCTAAGCTGCTCATTGTCTTCACCGTCAGGTATATCTCTTTCTAAAATCTGGCTATGGTTACATATTTCAATTTGATGAATAACTAGTATGTTTCATTTAGTTTTCTGAATTCTAGCTTTTGAGCTAGTTTTATATTTCTTAAACAATAGAAGTTATTACTGGGGAAACAGAAAACAAAAAACAAAAAACGCTGTAGCTGATCGTAGTTGTTGTTGTTGATTTGAAAGCTATGTTGATTTCTTATGTGAAGGAATAAGGTGCTGGTTATGACATGAAGTTGTATTTTGATCAAGTACAATAGACCCTTGTGGCCGTCCTTCCCGGACCCTGCGCACCGGGCTACTTCTTACTTTCTAGATATAACTATTTTCAGATCTGCTAACTAAAATTGTGTATAGTAGTTCTAGTTCGATATATATGTGTTGATCCTAATTTAATAGTGTTCTACAATTCACTCATAGTCATTTTACTGGGCATGGATCGCAGAGCAAGTACATCTACTTTGCTCTGTTTCAGTTATTGCATTGCCTTGATGACCATGGTCATGAAATCCTAATTCCTGTGTACACGTTTATTGCAACTTAATTATGTGTTTAATTCAATCGTAAAAGCATTTTGAATCAGCATTGCTACAAAGTCAGATGATTAATACTTCATGATAAGGCTATAAAATGTTGTTGTCATGTAGTTTTCTTTCGGTGTGGGGAGTGCTAAATTTTTACTCTAGATATCTTCAAGTCAAGATAGAGACTTGTAAATCAAAGGTGAATATAGGATATAGAACGAGGAAGTGGCAATGAAATACAGATAGCTGAGGACTACGGCTGCAAATTGAGGATACATTACATGAGATATAAGCTACGCTTAAGCTCCCTCCGTACTGTACTAAATCGGTTAATATGGCATGTCTCTTTAGTACGTCCATTTGGAATTCTTTTGTATAGAAGTGCTGCAAAATTGCTCTATTTGATTATTCTCTACTTATGCAATATGATGGTGCAGTTAGCCCCTGTAGAGTAGGAATACTTTCATTGTTAGTGTTTCATAGACATTTACTTTATTATCATTATTATTTCTTTTTGAAATGAAAACTTGGTCTGCCTTCTTGTTTTTTTTCCAAAAGCACTACGAGGCATTAGTTTTTCTCCATCCTACCACCTTCAGATATTCTTTTCTACTGTAGCCGTTACTATTATCTGTGCAGTGAGTTTGCTCTATTCTGACCCTTTCACATTAATGATAGTGGTGGAGGTCTTGTGGCATACTCTGAAGCAACTAAATCGTATGACAATTCAAATGCTGGAGAGTTGGTCGAGGCCAACAACAGAAAAAAGAAAGTTGTTGTCCTTGGAACTGGTTGGGCTGGAACCAGTTTCTTGAAGAATCTGAAGGATCCTTCATATGATATCCAAGTGATATCTCCAAGAAATTACTTTGCATTCACCCCTTTGCTTCCAAGTGTTACATGCGGCACAGTGGAAAGTCGCAGTGTTGTTGAACCAATCCGCAACATTATCAGAAAGGTTGGAAACAGCAATTCAAACCTATAGCATTTTTTTTCATGTTTCATTTTTGTTCTTCAATACAAAGTTTATATAAGCACCTTTGACATAATTGTTCCATTGGCTAATCCAACACTGAAAGTACAATGTGTTGATTCAACTTTGCCGACATGCTGCAACTATAATTAATCCATTCAACTTTGCTACCATGTTATGACTATTAAGGCTAGTTACTCAAATATCATGTTTCCTCTGACATTATGTTGACATCCCTCCTCCTTGCAGAAATATGCAGACGCCTATTACTGGGAAGCTGAATGTATCAAAATTGATCCAGAAAACAAGAAAGTTTATTGTCAATCAAATCTAAGCACCAACGGGAATGGGAAGGAAGAGTTTGCTGTAGATTATGATTATCTTATCATTGCCACTGGAGCCCGTGTAAATACATTCAACATTCCTGGTGTTGAAGAGAACACCTTCTTCTTGAAGGTAATCCCCTTTTACCATCTGCAAGTTTGTCATACCACAAGACGAGAAGTTCTACACATTTAGCACATGCAAATTATTGATCTTGAAATTTACATTGGAATGCTCTTTATTCAGGAAGTAGAAGATGCACAAAAGATCCGTAGAACTGTTATTGACTGTTTTGAAAAAGCAAGTCTGCCTACCCTCAGTGATGAGGAGAGAAAGAGGCTGCTTCACTTTGTTATTGTTGGTGGTGGACCAACTGGTGTGGAGTTTGCGGCGCAGCTTCATGACTTTGTCAATGAAGATATAGTTAGGTTGTATCCTAAGGTCAGAGATTTAGTGAAGATAACACTTCTTGAGGCAACAGATCATATTTTGAACATGTAAGATAGCACTTCTTTTAAGCAGTCATCTTAAGGATATTTCATTTGCATGCTCATACATTGTTCCTCGAACAACCACCTATTGGAACTTGGAAATATATTGTAGTATATACTTTTCCCATCCCGTAAAGAGAAGTTCTGGTGGAGATAATACCTCTTTGAGGCAATAAATCATGTTTGAATGTTCAAATTTAAGGATGTGTTAAGAGTGATTCTTCATGTTTGGCTTTCCAATGATGCTTAGTGATGGATATTATCTCCTTACGGTTTCAGTTTCTGGCCTTTGATTGAGCTTATTGTAAATACTAATAGTTTGAACCCAAAGGCTATTTTCTTCTCTCAACATTAAGATGTAATACCAAGACATAGGACATTATGCGGTTGAAAGACACACCAAGTAAAGGCCACTTTAGCTGCTAGCCCTTGTTTGACAATGCTGGGTTTATTGAACATAAATTTCAGAAGGAGCAAAACAGAAAATTGTCCATTTCTATTCCTTTCTTCTTCTCTTTTTTTATTTTATTTGAAGGAAGGTGAAGTAGATTAGGCTGCTTCACAGCGGTGTACTTCAAAGAATTGACAAGTACTGACATGCTAATGTGGGTTATAGAACTTTGGAAAGAGGTTGAAACAGAGCAAAGTCACCATTTTATTCCAAAATCTAGTAGTTTATGCAGATCGTTTCAGTAGATGCCTTTTTATTGGTCGGTAGTCAAAAATTGGCAAAAGCAGTTGCTGGTTTATTAGCTCAGAGATATCCTAATGTTTAAATTCTGCTATGTGCTGGGTGATGCCCGAGCAAATCCATATATGTGTAGTTCTACTGCAACTGTTTAACTTGAAACGTGCAGCTTCCATTATGAGCTCATTTTTCACTTTCATTTGTGTTCTGATATAACCTGTTTATCATTTATAGGTTTGATAAAAGAATTACAGCTTTTGCTGAAGAAAAATTCCACAGAGATGGTATTGATGTGAAAACAGGGTCAATGGTTGTGAAGGTAGGAGAAAAAGAAATCTCTACTAAGGATGTTAAGCGTGGAGAAATAACTTCTATGCCTTACGGAATGGCTGTCTGGTCTACTGGTATTGGAACTCGTCCAGTAATTATGGAGTTTATGAAGCACATTGGTCAGGTATTTTGTCTTGTTTAGTGGGCGCTAATTTAATGCCTCTGTCAAGCTTTTTTTGGTATTTATGTCAGTTATATGAAATACTATTTGCTAACAGGGAAACAGACGAGTTTTAGCAACTGATGAGTGGCTGCGTGTTGAGGGACAGGAGAACGTATATGCACTTGGTGACTGTGCAACAATCAACCAGCGCAAAGTCATGGTAATCTCACTCACTTCCTGATCACATTTCTTACCTTATATATATTGGGTAGTCATTCTATCCAGCATTCCACTGGAATGTGCTATTCAGGTTCATCTATTCTGTTAACCAGTTTTGAGTAGATAGTAACTTTCAATTTCTTCTTCTTTTTTCCTTGATCGCAATACCCCTTGAAGCTTAGCTAGGAAATCTATACAGTCCACAGTCCACACTCCACACTCCACCCGGGAATAATTTTCACTTTACTTCATTTGATTAAGAAGTGGTACAGAGCAGGCAGTGATTTTCAGGGTACTTGTTGATCTGGATATTTCCAGTACTCTTTGGTTAATTAACATAGGGAACAGTCAGCTTCTGACAAAGTAGAACTTGTTTGAACTTTGAATTAACATTAGATATTAAATTGTGCAAACATTGATCTTTGTTTCACTAAATTTCTCATTGTTCAGGAAGATATTGCTGCTATATTTAATAAAGCAGACAAGGATAACTCTGGAACACTTACAGTCAAAGAATTTCAGGAAGTCCTTAATGACATATGTGAAAGATACCCGCAGGTGGAGCTTTACTTGAAAAATAAAAAAATGAGTAATCTTGTCGATCTATTGAAAGAATCAAAAGGTGATGGTGTTAAAGAATCAGTTGAGGTGGACATTGAAGAATTTAAATCAGCTCTGTCCCAAGTGGATACTGAAATGAAGAATCTTCCAGCAACAGCTCAGGTATTATGCAGACAAGATTACCAGTTTAGCTTCTATTTGTGTTCCTACTGGGCAGAATGCTTAAATATCTTATGTCGTATGTGCAACGACTTCTCCAGGTTGCATCTCAGCAAGGTGTCTACTTAGCTAAATGCTTTAATCGAATGGAGGAATGTGAAAAAAATCCAGAAGGTCCTCTTCGATTTAGAGGAGAAGGCCGCCATCGCTTTCGCCCATTCAGGTACAAGTTGGATTTGTTTGATCATTTAGCACTATCTCTCTATGGGATCATGTTCCTCACACCAACACGAGTGAAGTGGAATAAGTAATCGCAATTTTGCTAGTGGTCTCATGCAGTATATTAATTTTTTGAAACCAGAATGAATCCTTAGAAAGCTTGTCTTGAGCATGCACACAATCATTAATGGGAGGGAAGTATAAACAGGATGAATGGGACTAAAGCTCTGGATTGTGATTTTGGCTTGAAAAATTTCTATATTTTTTAACAGCCGTATAAATGCTTGTTCAAGGTACCGACATTTGGGACAGTTCGCACCTTTGGGAGGAGAGCAAACAGCAGCACAACTTCCAGGAGATTGGGTTTCAATTGGTCATAGCAGTCAGTGGCTCTGGTATTCTGTGTATGCTAGGTAATTATTCCAAGCTTCTGTTTTGTTGCTTCTCCATCAACCTTCTTTGGCATTTTGGGGAAATCTGATCACCTTGTTTTTGAATAATCCAGCAAACAAGTCAGTTGGCGTACAAGGGCATTGGTTGTCTCTGACTGGGTAAGGCGGTTCATATTTGGAAGAGACTCAAGCCAGATTTAAGTTGCAACGCCCCCGACGTTTTATAGGAGCTCCGATGGATTTATCTTGAAGTTACATTAGGCTGTTACCAAAAGTTTTTTGATGTGAATCCTGACGGATTTGTTTGTTTAATTCTTTTAGCAACTCCTTGGTGTCATCCCAATTTTGCAGTTACACGAAGCACTATACCATAGAGAACCCAATTTCTATACTTGCATCATAATAAAGTTGAAATGAACAACCTCAATAAGAGGAATGCTAAATTGTAATTTGAATTTTTCCCATATATTGCTCAGGTATTCTATTTTGAATAACATTCAGTTGAGCCTTTTAACGGCACAATGTTTACTTCAACGGAATATAAGTTTTTGTATTTTATAGTTGAATTTACTAAATCGTTGCTGCTAAAATGCATGTTTGAATGTGCTTTCTTGTTGCTTTAGGTGTATGAATATTGCATGACCATTTTTAGTAGCATGATTTCCTTAAGCCGATGAGACTTGGTAAGTATTTTTCTGATGGATCTTTCCATGCAAGGTATATGTTGTTATTGTAGTTACCCAGCTGTATTGTTGTAGGTAGCATTTGCATTGATTATGCTGAACTCCAGAAGTCCGATGAAGCAAGGATTGACTAGCAATGGCCAGAGTCGGTTATTATAGACAAGAAAGCATTCATGAGTACTGAGCATTGCATAATATAACATGCACTGGGAATCTGAGTCTAAAGTATTGATACATAGTAAAATGTCATTTGTCCAACAGCTAAAACAAACTAGTAAAGAAACAAAGGTGCAGGAATCAAAAGTTAGTGGCTATAACACTTGGGTAACAACTGCAATGACAAGAAAACAAAGAGCATCTTCTTGGTGTCCATAGCATGCTATAGAAACCTGATATCCTATTCCTGCAAAACGAAATTAAATCAGAAAAACGAAGAAAAAAAAGCAAATGAGAGTGAAGCATTTTGTCCTGTAAACATATTTTATGATTTATGACATTGTATAATAATTAAGCAGACAAATACTATATTGTAAAGGTTTAGAGTGGGATTGCCTGTAACTGTGAGAAGGCAGGATCAACTCCAGATAGAGCCTTGTGATCCATCTTTTCCACATAATCAGTCCAAAAAGTTGAACTTCCAGCCAGCTCCTCCGACTCCAGGAAATTATCAGGTTGCTCTTGAGCCAAATTATTCAAGTTCATCTCATCCATGAGCATTTTCCCCAAATACGAATCAGTCTTAAAATCTGCAGCACCTGCAATCTTCTTTCTCCCTTCATTATCTCCCTCCAACTCTTCTTCTACTTGCATTTTCCTTTTCTCACCTCGATCGCCATTTCCCCTGTTTTCAACACCATCTTCTATCTCACCACCCTGTTCCTGTGCAACTTCACTGCTGCCCAGCCCTCGTGTACATGCAAATAAAGAGTTGAACAATATCATGCAAATTTTGGCTTTCTGAGAGGACATATTATTCCCAGCTTGATTAATGTCTTCCATCTCCTTCTCTAATACATCTAGTTGCCCTTGCAACATCATAATTTCTTCCCTCATTTCGACTTGCTCTGCTCTGATTTCTTCAATCTCCTTCTCCATTGTAAATGCAACTGTTTCATCTATAGCTTGTCGTTCCCTTGACTGCTCATTCATCTGGGACTTACTAATCTTTCTCTTTATATTCTTCAACCACTGCCCTTTTCCTCTCTGAAAACAATCATGCCGAAACTCAAATTTGTCCCAACTCACTTTTTTGAAACCCTATTTGTCCATAAATAAATAAATTAATTAAATAACGATGTCAATAATAACTTGTAATGTAACATCAATAGATTTACTATACTCACATAGCTGTTGAGCTGGCAGATGAAGCTAGAGATATTGTTGTGTCGAAAGAAACGAGGAAGAACTTCAACAGCAAATTTATGATTATCATGGATAATGAAACTGGTCCCATTATTGCTCCATGAAATCAAGGACTTGAACTGAATATCAGCAAGCATTTCATAAATCTTCAAAACAAAGGGAGACGCTCGTCTTTGATAATTGCGACGATTCGATGAAGATGAAAACAACTCCCTAGCTGTATCAGTAGCAGCAGCAGCATTGACATGAATTACTTCATTGCTTCTATTGTCACATTGATTATCATCATCATCCTCCTCTAGTATTGATATATCTATGTGAACATCTTCTAGCCCTTCATAACTTTCTCCCAATACTTCAATAATATTATCAATCTCTGTCATTTTGCCTTTGCCTTTTCCTCCTTCCGTTTCCATATTTTGAAAACAACTTTGATCAATGTATGTTTGGTTCAGTTTTATCAATTTTTTACTACTAGTACTGTTCTGACTATATAAGTACCATCCTTATAGCATGCAAATTCCCCCTAACTTTTAGTTTTGGGTTAATAGCACTTTTGGTCCTCTCTTATTGATGAATTTTAATTTTAGTCCTTATAACCTTCAATTATTTGAAACGTGTATTTTGGTTCATTTATTTGTAAATATTCACAAATCTCTAGAACTATTGATCATTCCACTATTGATAACACAATATATATATATATATGAGGATCAAAATAAAAATTTAACAATTAATTCAGGGACCAAAAGTGTTTAAACTATTGTAACAGAAGGATATACAACTGGGCATAAGGAAACTAGGGTGTAGATTAATCCATGTTAATAGTAATCAAATAAGAATAGGTTAAATATTTTAGAAAAAAAATATATATTGGGAGTATACTTTGTACTTACAAGGATGAAATGGTACAACACCAGAAGGAAAACAAATGCAACATGCAGGACTTCCTGTTTAAAGAAGAAAATTAAAATGTGTTTACTACCAAAAACAATAAATTAATCTGCTAACCAGTTTTTACTTTGGCAACTTTGTAATTAGTTTTTAACTTTTTACAATTATTCATGGTCACGTAATTATATCTGGTTTTGCGTGTGACTCGTTAAGATATGCCAAGTTAATACTAGACAAATAGAAATAAAATGTGAGTAATAATAAATAAATCTCAGTTCAAACTCATTGAGACGACCATATAAATTCTTAATATCTATTATTCCATTTAGACCTATTTCTTAATTCTCCTAATTAGGACGGCTTGATTTTATAAATATATTTTCTTCTTACCATATATTTTAGGACTTTAATTGTTCATTCTCCTAATTAGAACGCCTTGATTTTTTAAATATATTTTTCTTCTTACTATATATTTTAGGATATTAATTATTAATTCTTCTAATTAGGACGCCTTGATTTTGTAAATATATTTTCTTTTGACCATATATTTTAGGACTTTAATTGTTCATCCTCCTAATTAGAACGTCTTGATTTTATAAATATATTTTCTTCTTACCATATATTTTAGGACTTTAATTGTTAATTCTCCTAATTAGAACGCCTTGATTTTGTTAAATATATTTTCTTCATACCATATATTTTAGGTCTTTAATTGTTAATTTTCTTAATACTTTCTCCGTCTCATATTAGTTGATCACTTTTCATTTTGCGCCGTGCTTAAAAAATCATAAATAAAAAGATTTTACTAATTCACCTATTAAAAAAATTCTTGGGAATTTTACAAACAAGTATGAATACTTTCAATAAGAATAAATTGCAAGGATAATATAAAAAAAAATTAGCAAGCTGGACAACTAATATGGAACAATCTTTTTAGTATAACAATCAACTAATATGGGACAAAAAGAGTACCTCTTACCGGATATTTTAGAACTTCTTAATTGTTTATTCTTCTAATTCCTCGGAAAGCAAAAACAAAAAAACAAAAAAGTAGTCAAATTTCATTCATGAAGCAATATATAGTTATAGAAAAAATAAAAATTATGTTAGAAGCCCCTGCTTTATGACATTTCTCTTGGATTTAGAACCAGAAGAAATTAAATTATATAGTTAAATACGAAATTTTAAAATAAATATAAGAGGAAAAGTATTTTTTGTCTTACCATAATTTTACCATTTCTTAATTATTAATTTTTGTAATACATCTAATCATATATGGTATGAGAAAATTATATGATAAGAAATAGTAGAAGAATTATTAATTAATAAGTCCTAAAATATATGATAAGAGAAAACTATATGATAAGAGTATTAGGAAAATTAATAATTAATGAGTCCTAAAGTTTCAAGTAAGAGGAGAATATTTTTAAAAAATTAATTAGTCTTAAAATATATGGTAAGAGGAAAATATATTTTAAAAATTAAGTAGTCCATATATATATATGGGGTAAGAGAAAAATATATTTAAAAATTAAGGAGTTATGAAATATAGATTAATAAAAAAAATATGGTAAAAGTTCTAAGATTTTCTCTCATCAACGTGTATGTATTTTTTATATTCTTAAATTATTTGTTATTAGACAAGATTCAAAAAAGATAGTGAAATAGTAATATTTTCTCTCATATTATGTCGTTTTTATTTTTCAATTATTTTAAAAACGTTATTCTTCATTTGCACTCCCGCTGTTCACTTTTACTTGTCACATTTGGACGTATCACACTCATTAAGAAAATAATGATTAACATGACTATTTTATCACACTATCCTTATTAATTGATGTTTAATTAGTATTTAGGTCTTGAAAAATAAATTGGGGAATAAGTAATTAATGTTAAGGATAAAAAATATAAAAAAAATTTATCTATATTGATTTATTAAAAGTGACAAGTAAAAGTTCAAATCTAGTGTCGGAATAATGGATAAGTAACAGAGGGAGTATTTTATATGTGACACAATTATTTTGTATTTTCGGAAGCCAAGTTAGATGAATTAAAGAATTTAATTCAATATAAATATATCAATTTATATATATTACGTATAAAGTTAAATCTATTATTAAATGACTTTCAATTTTCTTCCATCGCAATCTTAAGTTGTTATCTTCTATTTTATCATAATCCTTTATGTTATTGTTAATTTGTTATAAGTAGTTATGTTATATTATTATGCTCAGATATAATGTAGTTGGAATTTCAATAAGTACCTAAATACGTTCCTCTAAATTGGCTACGCGTTGAAACTCTAATAAGTCCCTTCAAAATGAATACAACAATAATAACATAATTATTATAATTTCATAAATAAAATTTAGACTGAAAAAGGTATACACAAATCTTATTTATCGTACACTTCTCCCAAAAATAAAAATCCAAATACTCGCAAAGAATAGAACAGAACCAGACAACAAAAGAAGCAAAGACGATCTTTGTTCCAAATAGTCTTAACATTTTTCTTATAAAACAAGATGTTATTACCTTATAATACTAGCCCTCCAGAAAATAATTCTCATTTTCCATAATTTAAGTAGACACAAGTTTAAATAAATAAAAACCTTTCTATTTACATATATACTGAAACCCCTACTATCAACATAGAGAAAATTCGAGGAAAAAATTGAAAAGGCTCAGATTTTTTTTTTTTTTTACATCAATTGAAATACCTTTTTCTAATTGTATTTGGTTGGAAAAAAAGTTCAAACAATGAAAAAGCTTGACGACAAAAAATTTCAACGTTTACTTTTATAAAAATTTAAAACAAGCAGCAGTAAATTTCCAATATAACAATAGCAATTTTATTTTATGCCAAATTAAATAAATTGGAATCACCTATATAAATGTTGATGATCATGGTTTTTATTACTATAAAAAATATAAATGGAGAAATCAAACAAGTGCGTGAAGGTAAGTAGCTCATAAATAAATTTGGTTACGTGTCGAGACCCCAATAATAGACAATTAAATGGAGTAGAAAAGAAAATATAAAGGTAGGTAGGTAGTAACATGGGGTTCTTGAAGTTTGGGAGACAAATAGCTTTTAAAAGGTCCATTCTAATTCTATAGAAAAAGCTACATTACATTTTAAAATTAAAAAAAATCAATAAACCCCCTATCATATCGTCCGTTTGGATTGATTAGAAAAAAATAAAAAATTAAATTTAAATAGAAATAACTTTTAAGTCAAAAAATAAAAAGTATGAAGAGTTCTACTAATTTTTAATTTTTTAAAAAATTATTTAAAATTTTTAAAATTTATTTTTAACTTTGTCAAATACTTTTAAAAGCTAAAAATGACTTATAAATAAATTTGACTAAGCCAATCTAAACACGCTCTTAGTGATGTCCATTCGACAAAATTGCTCTACAATTTTGTTTCTTTCATCTTATCCATCTCTTATATTATAATATATGGCTACATTTTTGGAAAAATTCATGAGAGGTAATTACTTGAATTTTCTTGTGGATTTGTAACTTCATTAGTCACTCCCAATTATTTGTGCAACTTCAATTGTTACGTCAACTAGGAATTAAGGTGGTGATGCAAAAGTAAAACCATATCTATTAGTAGGACTATATGATTAAAATGGGATAAGTCCAAGGGACACCAATCATGGATATAGTTTTAATTTGCTGTCTAAGCTTTCTTTTAGATGGATTAAAAATAGCTGATAAATATTAAGTGTAGAATGACATTTTTAATTTTAAATGTTAAGACTAATTTTATAAAAAAAAATTGTAATCTTATTTGGTTGAAACAACATTTTCTAAATGTTAAAATGAACTAAGTGACCGTAAAATTTTTCAAAAAATAATAATTAATAATTACAACTTTAAAAGCATTTTTCATTGAAAAAAATGAATGACGGAATTATATAGAGAAGACTCCAGAGAGATAATTAAGAATCATATTTTAGGGAGAATATGTTGAATATTACAAAATATATTAGGGATAAAAATGTAAAATGTTTGATCAATCCATGCATGCTTATAAGTTTTAAAACTACAAGTTAAAGAGTGATTAACTTATAACTTTTAACCGATTTACTTTATAAGCATTTCTTTTTTATCTTTATCAAACGCATGCATAGATAAGTTAAAAAATATTTATATAAATTAGTTTGATTAGCTTATAAGTTTAGCCAAATATCTTTTTATTTTACTATGCAAAATTTAAGCTTAATTTATTTAAAATTTTAAATTCTTTTGGAAAATCTAATTTATCCATCTTCTTGTAACTTATGTCTCGTGTTTGAACAAATCACAATCCCATCAATTCTCTTAATTCTTGAGCAATTAATGGTTGACAATACTTCCCACAAATTTTATGAAGTGAAGCAGCCTAGCATCTAGCTAGCTAGTAATGGTATAATTGATTTTCAGCCGTAGATAATAATGATTAAAGTATTTTAAGCCTTCGTCTTTAATTGCAAGATATTTTTGAGTAGCATTAATTTCTTTATTTTATTTCCATCACTACTTGTCAATGTTTGGTGAGCTTTCATATACCTACACTACATATATTAGTTGACAATTACTACTATTTAAACCTAGCAATGTTGACTTCATCAAGTAGTATATCATTATCTGATAAAGATTCTTTTACCCTTAATTAAAATTTTTAATTCGAATTTTGCGTATAAAATGAGTTTTGATAGGAAGTGTTGTATCTCTAAATTTAAATTAACGATACCGAATAAGAGAAATTACAATCATACTGTTGCACTTTCTATATAATGTCATTGCGCGTCGCTCAAACATATATTACTTTTTGTCCTAAATTTAATATAATGAACAAATCTTAATGTAAACTAGCTCATTTTGGAATAGTACAAGAATAAGTTTTTCCCTTTTCTCTATGAGATATAAATAATGTATGGACAGGAAACAGATAACAAAAAATTAAATAAAAAATGAAACTCCTTGTATCGAAAGACCAAATATTATATAATATAATTTTCTCAAAGGAAATGGAGGTCATGCCGCCTTCATTTGGAGAGAGACATATAACCTAAAGTTAGTGAGAAAAAAAGTCATGGTGAAGAACTTAATAACTAGATAAAAGAGGAAATGTAAGCCTAACATTTAGCAACTACAGTAATATATTCACCGTAATTCTAGAAGTGGAATTTAATTTAGGGGCTGTATATGCAATTTTATCTCTATTTAATGAAGATAGAAAGGTTGTTTACCTTCGACTCAAGTAAAAATAAAACATATCAAAAATCAAATATAAAAAATAAGTACAATAATAATGAAAAAGTCATACTGAAAATGAACAAAAAAATAGTAAGAATGATAAATACTACGATAAGTGAAACAAAGGAAACTATAGATAATAAAAAAAAAATAATAGGGAAGTCTAACTTTTAGCATCTGGGGAAAATCTCAATGTCAATCTTAATCATTGTTTAGAAATTTAATTGAAGAAAAAAACAAGAGTTATAGAGACACAAGGTTGGATGCATGTGCTTTCAATAACCAAACCCTTTTTGGAGCAATGAGTAACTCAACTAGAGAGTTCTAATTATACAATTTTATTTAGTAATCTTTCTTTTGGTAGGGGCGTGGTGGGGTGGGGGGTTGGAGAGTGGGGGACCCAAAGGCTTTACACTCACATGTATGCTTTGTCAATATACCACTATTGCATTGATTAGAAAATATACTTTACTAATATATTAATCCTATACTATATTAATTAAGAGCTATCACAAAAGTCCAATTCAAAATGTAAGTTACAAATATAATTAGTTATAATAATAATAACAATATTCAATATAATTTTAGAAGTGAAAATTGAAAGAGGAAGATATACACAATTTTACTCTTATCCTAGGTAAATAAAGAATTTATTTTTGATAGGTTCTTGGCAAATATAACTAATTATTATAACTTTATTTTTATATAATAAATCAAACTTGTTTTAGAAATAGAGTTATTTTCTATGCCATCTTTTAAAAAACGGAAAAAGATCAAATATATCCATGTAGTATTAGAAATAGTTTAAATATATTCCTTGTTATATTTTTGGGTTAAATATACCCCTCATGTTATACTTTCGGTTTAAATATATTTATCTCATTATACTTTGATACAAATTTGTTCTTAATTTTAATAGAACACTTGAAAAAACTCAAAATTAAATAACTCATTCAGAATTTTAAATATAACTCTAGATCTTCATTTGTTTTTCTTTCTCAAAAGTTATTTATATTTTAAAAATAAAAAAGGTGAGATGTGTCACTTCAATAAAAGAAAAAATTAAGTTCAACAGGAGTTTACATTTTCGATTATCATGACTATTTGATTACTAGGATGATTATATTATAATTTATTTATGTTGTTTAATCAATATTTTGAATAACATTTGATAAATTTTGACACGCTAGCAGAGTATTCCTTGACTAAAGGAAGTCTACATCTATATTTTATATCTTATTAATATAGCTACATTAATAAGAGATGTGAGTAAATTGTAAAAATTTTGCAGCATTTTCTTTCTTATCATTTTGTAAGGAAAAAAAAACTCAAATTAGTACATAGAAATTTCATGTATTAATATTTAAAATTATGCAACGCATTTTGTATTGTCATTTCTAAGAAAAAAACTCAAATTAGTACTTGGAAAATTTATTTATTCCTAAAAAAATTAAATATTTAAAATCAGGAATGAGTTATGTAATTTTAAGCTTTTCAATTGTTCTTCCATTAAAATTAAGGGCGAATTTGTACCAAAATATAATGAGAAGGGTATATTTGAATCAAAAGTATAACGAGGGTTATATTTAAATTATTTTCAATAATACAGGAGTATATTTGACCGTTTTTCATTTAAAAAAACATAAATTAATATAAACTAAATGTGCTGTAATAAGTGGACTTTTAATGATATACTTGTGCTGTTTAAATTATTGGAAGCTCTTGGATTAGGATTGGTTTAAACGAGATTGCTTCTACATACAAACAAAGGGCCACAAACTCATTAATCAATTAATAATATTCTACATAATGGTTCCTTACTGGTTCGCAGTGAGTAATTAAAAGTTGTGTGCGGCGTATCAATAATTCTAATTTTAATGTCTTTATAATTTTTTCGTAACAATTTTTTTTTTTGTTTATTAATTTGAAAAAAAAAACATGCCTTTTTATTAGGATAAAAATATTATTTCACCAATCAAATCACATATATCTAACTAACATATTCATATCTAACAATCTTTCACAAAATTATAACGAGATATATAAATTGTAAAAAAAATTCTACTTCCATGTATCTGGCATCTCTGCACACAAAATTTAAACAAATGAAATTAAATTCTTTAACTTTTTTGAGAAGAGACACTATTAATTTCACCAATTGAGTTAAAAGTGTCACATTAACATATTCATACATAGTTATATACCTAACAATTTTTCACAAAATGGATCCTCAAATATATAACTTGTCAAATTCTTATATTTCTAAGTATCAGATAACTCAACATACAAGATTTACTCAGATGAAAAAAAAGTTATTTTAAGAGATTATTTGTATCGAATTTTAAACCTGAATCTCTCATAATCTTCGCCCATTTTATAGGCCTCTCCTTGTCTATAGTTCGAGCGAATTATTTTTTATCTTACAAATTAATTTTATTTATTTTGTACTCCTTTATTCTTGAAATTATAGTTAAGTCCTCTTTATCAACTTGCGCTCAGGTCGATTTTTTTTTCTCTTTAATTTTATCCCTATGCTTTAAAAATTGAATGCCCACGTCCTCAATCCAAGATTGGTATTTTAGACAAGGAAGGATTTTAGCATGTTCATATATAAATGGATATAAGTCAAGTTATTTGTTGCTTTCTATAAAGCTAAGAGATGGCACAAAATGATTGATAATGGCAACATCAATGTGTACCTAATCAAGACAATTTTAATTTATTTATCCCTGCCAAATTTATAATTTTTATATTTTAAAAAAAAACAAAAACTGAATCTTTAGCTTGTGCTGGGGTTATGCAATTTATCACGTCACTTAGCAATTAAAATCAAATTGTTTATCAAAAAACAAAATCGAACCAATCAAAGTTCTTAATGATCCACAATTGATAACTAGCATATAAAAGCAAATCTTTTTATATTGGACTAGCTAATAAAGAATTAATTAGATTGTCTAAGGTTAAGTCAAATATTGATTAGGAGGTGATGTAGAAAGTTAAAATGCTCCACGTCACGTAGATAAGCATCCTTTATGTATTAGGTACGTTTATATTTAATGCAATTAAGTTGTGTAATACTACAAGTTAGCTAGGTCAACAATTAAATGCTAATCATACTGTATACTACCACTAATTAATTTAATTTACAACGATCAAAAAAATAGATTTAGACCAATAAGTTAATGTATGTTATACATATATAGAAGGAAAAAAGGTTATAAATATCTTTAAACTATTCGAAACAAATAAATTTTACCATTTATTACATTTCTAGGTAAAAATATCTTTGATATTAGTTAATTAATTTTAAAATACCCTTCAACTAGACAAATAACTCTCTCTACTAATTGTTACTTTTTAAAAAAAATTCAAATGCACCTTTTTCATTAGTTAACTAGCTCAAAAATGTCTTTCAATTAATCAAATAGCTTACACATACACTTTTTACTAATGTTTACTCCAAAACAAAAGAAAACAAATCATTTTTGCCCTTCTATTATTTATTTTTTTGAGAAGAAGGGTGGGCAGGCGAAGGCATAAGCGAAAAAGTAATGGAGGATAAGACCGACCTATTCGAATAAATTAAGAATAATTTTAGCTCCTTTCTTTATATAAAATACCATTATGTCACATATTTATTTGTGATCGTAGTACTACTATTTATTTTTGATTTTTTTCTTGATAACATATAAAAAAAATTGACGATTTCAAATTTGTGCATTGATGATGTAAAAATATTTGCACAAACAAATTACTTAAAAGGCAACTACATCGAATAATAGTTTTATAAATTTTTTTTATATGTTTATAACATGCTAAATTAACTGATGAATCAAGTATTACGAACTCAAATTTGAGATAATTATTCATATTAGAAAACAAACTATTAGTTGTTTCATGGTTATATAATGGTGAAACAGAAGAACGTGATGGATTAAGGGGACAACCGTCGATAATGATTGTCCAAATATCTATTTAATTTAAAAATTACAACTACAAGTTTACTTGAATTTTGTTTGAAATTCTTGATTTTTAATTAATTAATAAATTAAAAGGAAATTATGGAGATTCGAGATGATTAGCTGTGTTCCTCAGCTGATTACATGCCTCAATAAACTCTTAATTAGTGTATGAATTATTCCTTTGTTACATCCTCGACTCGTGCGGTTTAAGAAGGGAATCACGTGATTCCCTCACGTGCAACACCAAACTATATATGTCGGCAAACCAAGTTTTTCCTTTTAATGCGGAGTTAAAAGATGAAATTATATTTGATTACCACCAAAGAATGTAGATGAGTGGATGGAGTTGTTTCTCCCTTAAGAGGTTTTGGATTCGAGCCCTGTGTATAAAAATTTTTTTAGTAAGGAGCGCTTTCCCCAAAAAGGGCCATATGCGGCACAAATCTAGATATAATCGGACTCTAATATAGATATCGGACATCGGGTGAAAAACTAAAAAAAAAAAAATATTTGATTATAATTTAAAAAGATTATGATTAAATATTGATTTGGAACAAAGTAAAAAGAAAAATTAAAAATATAAACAATTCTTATGGTCAAATGATTCCCACGAAAGATATTGGGAAAAATTGTACTTTTTTTGTCGCAAATACTTGTCATGATTTACTTTTTCGAGAGTCAAACCATTTAATTATTAAACTTTGATCAATATTTAAATTGTATTTTTGTGAAGTTTATGGGATGGAATTGATAAAATTTATCATTAAAAATAATCAAATTGATTTTCGAGAAGTAATAACTGTCAACTATTATGATTAGAGGGAGTATTTAGACGTGAGATATTTATGTTTTGTTTTATTTGATTTATCATACTGTCATATTAATTTTGACTAATTAAAATTTTCCGCGCATAATTAAGCCCATTTTTTTTTT
The DNA here is from genome assembly GCF_947179165.1 of Solanum dulcamara. Taxonomy (NCBI): domain Eukaryota; kingdom Viridiplantae; phylum Streptophyta; class Magnoliopsida; order Solanales; family Solanaceae; genus Solanum; species Solanum dulcamara. The sequence continues at coordinate 48,938,117 of NC_077247.1, forward strand.
AGAAAAAAGCATTTCTAACATATTTTTTTTATACTTTAAACTTCAAACCTCTAATTAAAAATAAATAAAATATTTCTATTATCCTACTACAACACCTTGTGAGAGGCTTTATTTATTCAAGAGCTTTTGTATGCTATTAAGGAGGAGGTTTATTTATGCTTGAGTTCAGCTTCTTGGATTCTGTGTAGAATTTTCTTTCTAACAATAAATTTATTAATTTGGCTATAAGTTATGTAAAATATTCTGGTGCATGTAATGCAATTCTCTCTTTATATTTATTGTCTTAAGAAAATTATATAAACAACTAAATTTTTCCTTTGCACCATTCCATTTCTACTTTACGTTGCGTAATTTCATTTTTTTGGAGGGTTTACGTATGAAATAATTACAACAAATTATTTTGTTACCAACTTCAGCCAATGCATTAAGTGAAAATTGCTCAATTATTCAAGTGTTTTATGGATTTTAAGTACAGATGAATTAGATACGTGTTTAATGAATTAGATTCGAATTAAAGGAACAGGAAAAGATTGTTATTGTTATAAGCAGTAATAATTTATATTTCAAAGACCAAATTTCTAATACTTATAATCTGATCTAAGTACGTTAATCCTTCCTTTTAGGTTTGGAAATATTTAGAGGATTAAATTTTGGCCAAATGAGGGAAAAAATATTATTTTTATAACCAATAATAATTCGTGTTTTAAAGATAACATTTCTAATATTTAACAAGCAAATAATAAATAAAATATTCTATTTTACAATATGAGTGATTATAAATAACTAGAAAAATAGATAAGCAATGGAAGAAATAAATTTTTAAAAATAATAATAAAAACAATTACCACGTAAAAATTGAGGGGTCAAAAGGTACAAAAATATCCATTTACCGTTACTTTGCACCAGAAGATGCTCTTGTCTAAAATGCACCGTGACAGATGTACGCACCGACGTGACAATTTACACGTGTCATGAAATCATAAACCCACAGTACTGTCCCCACACTGGAGAAGGTTAGGTTTTGGCTCGCCTGCCAAATCTGTCAGCTTCACATATGGTGGGCTTGTTATTATTATAACCTTTACGTATGTATACACTACTTTTTTTTCTTAAAAAATAAATAAATACTAATATTACTTCCTCTATCTTAATTTAATTTATATGATATTTTTTAAATTTTGAGGTTCAAATAAGTTTTTTATGTTTTATTTAAAAATAAGATAATTAAGTTAACCACATAAAATATAATAGTTAAGTTAGTTAACCACATAATATGTCATTTTTCTTAATTATATGCATCAATTTTAAATAAAAAATGCCTGAAATTTTATAATTTATTGAGGTGGATGCATATAATTTTAAAAAATATCAAATTTTATATGGTTTACTTAAATTCTCTGCCTATAGACAAATCAGAACACATACTAAAAAAAAATTCAAAATTTAATTCAAAAATATTTAATTGGTATACTTTATTAGAAATTGAGATGTAAACATGATTTAGTTCAAATATCTTAAATAAAATATGATTGATTATGTATTAAAGTCTAAATAAATCAATGAAATTTAATATACTATTCTTTTTACAATAAAGTTTTTCTTTTTCTTTTTTGGGGAATAATTTGGTTTGTTATATTATGTAAGTGGTTGGCTTAAGAGTTTCTTTGGCTCTTCTGGTGCACCAAAGTGTCCACAATTTTACACCACTCTCAAGACTGAGGTAATGCAATATTTTTTTTTAAAAAAAAAACAAACAGCTTTTTCAATTCTTGTTCAATCCCAGTTTGTTTTTTTCTCTCACAACACGCTTTTCTCCCTGTTTTTCTTGTAATTGTTCTGAAATTTTACTGATCCTTTTCCTCTTTATTTTCTTGTTTTTTTGTATGTTTTAAATTGATACAGGCATGGTTTTTCTGGGCCATTCTCTATCTGCTTTTTCAGTAGCATTTCAGAAAGTTCTGCTATTTCTCAGCCTTTTTTCTCCTTAAGAGTTTAGACCCATATCTTTTTACTCTGCTTTCTTGAAGCTCCAAAGTGGACTAGTAGAACTGATTACAGATGATGTTTTCTTTTTGAAATTCATGGTGCCTCAAGATGGTTTTTGTTTCTTTACAAATCTTGAAAAATAGTTTTTTTATGACCAGCACAGTTGTTGGCTATGCCTATTCAACTGAGGGGGTTAAAGCTAGGATCTTGCTGTTGATACTTTGTCAGCATGTCAAAAAATAGGATAAAGATTTAAACTTTCAATTGTTTTTATTTCAATTCAGTTTTCTTGAGGAGCTGGAAATGAATCCTAGCTTGAAAAAACCGAGGGAGTCCGTAGATTTATCGGAGTTAACTCAGTCAGCATTTCCAGATGAGGTATTGGAGAAGGTTCTATCTCTTGTGCAATCCCACAAAGACAGAAATTCAGCTTCATTGGTCTGCAAGGATTGGTATAATGCAGAGCGTTGGACAAGAACTAAGCTGTTTATTGGGAATTGCTATTCAGTCACTCCTGAGATTGTAGCAAGGAGATTTCCCAAGATTAAGAGTGTTACTCTTAAAGGGAAACCAAGATTTTCTGACTTTAATTTGGTACCAGAGAACTGGGGTGCTGATATTCAGGCTTGGCTTGATGTTTTTGCCAAAGTTTACCCCTTTCTTGAGGAGTTGAGATTGAAAAGAATGGCTGTTAGTGATGAGAGTTTGGAGTTTTTGGCAAAATCATTTCATGGATTTAAGGTTCTCTCATTGTTGAGTTGTGATGGTTTTAGCACTGATGGGATCAGTAGCATTGCTGCTCACTGCAAGTAAGATGATCTTTTTTTTTTTAATTGTTTAACTTTTGATGGTTCTGAATGGTTATTTTAATATCAGTGATGTTTCAGATATGGGTGTTGTTTTGATTGGATAAAAAACTAATCTTTTTTCTTGAAATAGTTTTTATTTGATTGTAACTGTTGTATCTAGCATCTGACTTTAAGATCTTAGTTTTGTTATGGTGGACTAGAATGCTTTCAAAGGCAGATAGAAGAAAAACAGTACTGTTTACCAGGTGGTCCAAACTAATTATTGTAGTAATGGAGGACAAAACAGTAGACCCATGTGTCTGGATGTAGAATGGTTGAGAAACTTGTATTTTTCATTTGAAGTGGCCATGTGAGTGAAGAAATAAAAGTGACATGTTCTGGGCTTGGGACATGTTATCTTGTTATCACCACCTTGTCTTACCACACATTAAAAAAGAAAGAAGAAAAAAAGATGGAAAAAGTATTACTAAGTGGAAATTGAAATGGTTCCACTTTATGATTTCTTTTTCTGTTCCTTTTTGTGTTACTTTCATGATGTGACATTGACCTGTTAATGAGCATTAATTGAGGGAATTCTTTGATGTCATTGTTAGGCATAAATAACTCTTCTTATTGGTCAAGAAAGAGTTTCTATTTTAACTTGGATTGTGTATTAGATATTTGATCTCTTGACCTTTTAGTGTCTATTAGACCTCTTGTTCAATGCATGGAGCTTCAACTAGTATATCACTCTGTATATGTTGTCAAATTGTTGTCTAGTTTTGTAGCACCACTAGGCTGTCAGGTTGATTGTTGTCTTAGCAAATAAGGAATCTATCGACTACTGCTCAAGTATTTCTGCGTTGATGCCATCACAAAGGTCTAGGTCACATGCCAAGATTTTGCCTTGACCCGCACTTAATGATTCGGATATCATACAGTTTTAAACATAGCAGTTGGCATCTTTATGATTTTAAGTTATGATAATCTGAAACAAAAAGAATGTGAGAATGTGGGATTTTTGGTTGTTATGGTCTGCAATCGTTCCAAGGAAATGTAGTTTGAAGGAAGGCTCTAATGTCATATCCACAATTCAACATACTACAGAAGTTGGACTTGTATGTTCACTTTCTGGTTCATGGCTCTGATGCATAAACTAATGTCTTCATGAACTATCTAAATGATGCATATAATGAGGTTCTATTTATGTGATGATAACAAGATCTCGTTTTAGTGATATTTCATAGTTATTCCTGATCCTGATCCTGATACCACTTAAGCTGGTGATACCCTAACAAATCATCAATGTATAGAAAAGCAAAACCTGCTTTTCTTCATAGGCAACAGAAATGTCAGTTTGTTTTGTGGCTCTTAATTGATGCTTATCAGCATGAAACCAAGAAATCTTAATTGCTATACCAATCTAAATGTTGGTTTGCTTCGCAGGAGCTTGACAGAGCTGGACATTCAGGAAAATGGCATGGATGATATTTCTGGCAGTTGGCTAAGTTGTTTTCCGGATGACTTTACATCACTGGAGGTGCTTAACTTTGCCAGTATGAACACTGAGATCAGTAAAGATGCTTTAGAGAGACTTGTTAGTAGGTGCAAATCACTGAGGGTACTGAAGGTGAATAAGAACATCACCTTGCCTCAGTTGCAACGCCTGCTCGTTCGGGCTCCTCAGCTGATGGAGCTGGGTACAGGGTGTTTTCTTCCAGAGCAACTCACGAGTCGGCAGTATGCAGAACTTGAAAATGCATTCAGCAACTGCAAACATCTGCACACTATTTCAGGTTTATGGGAAGCAACTCATCGATATTTACCAGCTCTTTATGCAGCCTGTGCTAGTCTGACTTTCCTCAACTTGAGCTATGAAACCATTAGGAGTGGTGAATTTTCGAAGCTTCTTGCTCATTGCCCAAATTTAAGGCGCCTTTGGGTAAGGATCTACCTCAGACTTTAACATTTACGTGATAAATCCTTTCATGATGAGGTCTTAGGTATTGATCTCCTAACATTTGACATTTTGTCGAGGAACGACACAAGGAGATCTTTAATTTTCCTATCTACACGTATGTGTGTGTTTATTCCCTAACATTTAATTACCTGTTTATGACTTTAGTTATAAGGGAGGAGGTACCATATTCACCATAATCTGTATGCTGACACTATATATTTCAGCTGATATACCACGGGTGCCATTTGTGTTCTCTTGGAACCACAGGTGTTCTTCTGATGATCAACTGTTGTACTCTTCAGAATAGAAGACAGAAGCGAAAAGGTGGAGGGAAAAAAGGAGTTTCCGACTGAAGTCGTTAACAAGATATTTCCATTCCAGTACTAAGTAAAATTAACTAGAAAATAAATGTCCAGACTTTGTTTTCTTTGTTGTCTACTGAAAGTTACCTCTTATTTGTCTTTTAAAATTAAAACTGCTCTGTGGTTGTTTTCTCTGGGGGATAAGTATTCAAGAGATGTGCTAATTACCCTTCTTTTTTTATCATGGTAATCCATTTTTCAACTTTCAAGGTCTTCATGCCTAATCTTTCTGTTATAGGTCCTAGACACTGTCAAAGATAAGGGATTAGAGGCTGTTGGAACCAGCTGCCCATTGCTTGAAGAACTGCGAGTGTTTCCTGCTGACCCTTTTGACGAGGATCTAGACCATGGAGTGACGGAGTCAGGCTTTGTGGCTGTGTCTGCCGGTTGTCCTAAGCTTCAATATGTTCTCTATTTCTGCCGGCAAATGACTAATGCTGCTGTTGCAACAATAGTGCGTAACTGCCCTGATTTCACCCATTTTCGTCTCTGCATAATGAATCCTGGTCAGCCAGATTACGTGACAAATGAACCCATGGATGAGGCATTTGGTGCAGTGGTCAAGACTTGTACAAAGCTCCGGAGGCTTTCTGTTTCTGGATTGTTGACTGACCTGACCTTTGAGTATATTGGGAAGTATGCCAAAAACCTTGAGACACTTTCAGTGGCTTTTGCTGGAAGCAGTGATTGGGGTATGCAGTGCGTGCTAGAGGGCTGTTCTAAGCTGAGGAAGCTGGAGATAAGGGATTGTCCATTTGGAAATGCAGCACTTCTTTCTGGACTGGAGAAGTATGAATCAATGCGGTGTCTTTGGATGTCAGCTTGCAGTGTCACCATGAATGGTTGTAGACTACTTGCAGCAAAGAGGCCTAGGTTGAATGTCGAGGTAATCAAAGATGAGAACAGTGATGATTATGCTGATAAATTATACGTCTATCGCTCTGTAGCAGGGCCACGAAGGGATGCCCCACCTTTTGTTGTAACTCTCTAGTACAAAGAAACAGGAATTCTGGTAAGCTTCCTTAATTCCTCTGCCAAAGAAGTCAATACATTGATATGCTGGTAATGCAAAGTTTCATTTTTATCTGTAGGTGTGCACTGGGATACCCTTCTATTTCAGCTTAGCTTTATCTGTTACATGATGTTCGTAAAGGTGGACGAGAGAAAGTAAGTAGACAACAATGGACTTAATTAATATCTCTCCTTATGCTGCATTTTCTATGTATTAATTGGAGAAGTTGGAGATTTTCAAGGAAAGATCAACAAAAGGGATGTTTGTGCGCGCTTTTGCTGAACTAATGCATTATGAGAAAGAAACCATGCGAAGATTCTCTTACAGTTAGTGAGACCTTTTGGCCATTGCAAGGACAGGAAAACTGGAACGAATGATCACATGACGTAGTTGAATATGTAAAACTATCAGCAGAAAATCTGAAGAGTCCTGAAGCTGAGTCCGAAAATCTCACAAGATGATGAACTCTAGGTTGTTGATTCGCGGAGTTTTTTATTTATCTTTTTTCAAAACAATAAGCAGCATATCGTAAAGAAAGAAAAAATGAAATGAGTCACAGGTATTATCATGTAAACTTGGATGATGGTGATTAGGTCTCACAGACATAAGTTATTTGGCCTAACTGAAAATGCAAATGAAAAGAAACCATGGTATTCTTTTTTTTACATGTGATTGTTGTGCTTCATCAGAGTGATTTGGTGTTACATTTTACTATGTTAGTTTAAATTAAGACACTTAATTCACTTTGCTTTGCTTCATTAATAGTATTAATTAATAATGCAGGTTAATCAATTGAACAATTTTAAGTAATAATTATGGATCTTGCAACTTCACTATATAATAATGCAAGTCTCAACTTGTAAGATATCCCTTCTACTTTTGTTCTACAGAAATCCAATGCAAAGATATTTGAATTGTGATTTAGGTAAAGCTTTATGAATGGTTTATGTTAAATTAGATTTTAGGCCTAATGCAGACCCTAAAAGCTAAGCTCAAAGGGAGGAGGATTGCACGCCCAAGGTTTTAGGCCTAATGCAGACCCCAAAAGGTAGGTCAAAGGGAGGAGGATTGCACGCCCAGTGCTTAGCATTTGGTGCGTGGACAATTTTAACTTTGGTGCCCAACATTGGGTGAAATTGGTCCAAGTCTCATAAAGAATTCACCCATCTCATTAACCACCAATGTGAGACTTTTGTCATTCTTCAACAATTTAAAACTCTTTTCTTTTTCGTCCTAGATTAAATGATTTTAATTTGGCTTTAAATGATAATTAGGACAAGAAATGCAAATGCTACTGTAGGAGTTTAGAAAAGAAGGCTTAAAAAAAAACATTTTGGAAATTGGATAATATGACCGAAAGATAGTGTTAAATTTGTCTCTGTAACTTACCCATAAAAGACTTTTCTTCTAAAAATTGTTTTTTTTTTCCTGAATGACATAATTATTGTACGATACAAAGTTGCTCAATTTTCAAATAAATCTACAAAATTGATTTTAATATTTTAGATATATTTTTTCCCTAAAATTTACAGATGTTACATCATTAAAAATGTAGCGGAAATTGTATTTTGAACTAATATGATCATGGAAGCCAATTAGCTAGGTAAAATTGAATGACTTTTTGGAAGATAAAACAAAGTCGGGTGACTATAATAATCAATTATTATAAGTTGAGCGATTATTTAGGCATCCAATTCCCTTATAATTATAGTCTATTGAGTGAACTTTTGAAGAGATATGAAGAGAAACAAATTCGATTCCTTGACTCTATAGAGGCCAATGATAGTAAAATTTGGCAGCATGTGAGCACAATGATAGAAAAGGAAAAAATTTCTCACCATTATATACATATAGTCCTTGGAATCTTCATACTTGCTTTAAGTCTAAGATAGCTATATGAATTGTCACAATGTCACAGCTCCACTGCTCAAATTCCCAATAATAGTGTTAATTTTCATTCTTGTCACATGCAAAATGAAAAAGCAATTTGCTCCAACCCTATTGACTAGCAGTTGCATGAATATGAAGCAACAAAATTCAGTTGGTGGAAATTTTACTCAAAACCAAATAATCACTATGATCATCTAAGTGAGTGACCGAATCAAAATTTTCACTAAGTGATTTAAAATATGAAAAAGTAAATATATGAACTAGCTAAAGGGGGTTCAACATCTACAATATATACATAAATAAAAATAATTCAAATCATGTATAAATAGTATAATTTTTCACCGATGAGGGTACGAATGAACCCCCTAGTCCCAAGCTGATTCCGCCCTGTCTAAGCCTACTTGTACTATAACAACATACTTAGTATAATCTTACAAGTGGTGTATGAAGATGATGTTATATATGTAGCCTTATTCTTATCTTGAGAAAGTAAAAAGACTATCTTTGATAGACTCTCGTAAAACATATCTAAGCTTGTTTGTACTAGTACTTGGAAATTATGTATGAGTTTGTTTAGACCATGTATGTATTTTTTACACTATCAAGTTAACTTTTCGTATAAAGACAAATAACTGTTAGTATGTAATGTCAACCTTGATCCTGAAAAATATACTACTATTACCCTGCATGCTATAATCAAATCATACTGATAGTGTAAAACTAAATCCTTACGTAATTATTTGAATTTCAATATTGAAGAAAAGTTATGGTATAATTACTTATTATAATCAATGCTTAAATCAAATATGCTGAATTATTGTAACAATAATTATATAAGTAGATGAAATTTTAGCCTACCCCATAGTCCATCTTAGTTCATATGGAAACGCACACGTGGATAATGATAAATGAGACAATTAATTAATTACATAGTAGCATATAATTAGGCCATCTTAAGAAAAGTTTGTCAACTATTAGAGTCAGTGGACTAGCATTAAACCTTGCAATTCTAAAGGGTCCAAGCAAAACGTACCAATTGGGGGATATTTGGAACGGTGTTTTTTAAAAAAAAAAATCACATTTGGTTATTAAAATATTATGAATTTTTTTTTCTTCAAAAAAACCAAATGTCATGTAAAATATAAAATTGACTTTCAGGGTGTGAGTAATGCGGAAAACGTCATTTCACGTTGATTTTCTCCTCCCGTGGTCTCTTAATAGTAACCACCATCAATGGCGGAGTCAGGATTTTAATTAATAGGGTTCAAAATCTGAAGAAGTAGACATATGAATTAGTCGAAGGTATTCGACATCTACTATATATACATAAAAAAAATATTTTAATCATATATAAATAGTATAATTTTCTGCCGAAGGGGATTAGGATAAACCCCTAAGTCCAAGGTGGCTCCGTCACTGCCCACCACTGCCATCCCATGGTCAACCGGCCAATTCTTGTAATATTTATCTAAATTATATATAAATATTTTATACAATATTTTCTGCTTATTTATCAAACACCAAAAAAATATATATTATGTTTTAGAAAAATATATATTTTCATGGAGGATGCATGATGTGATGACACAAAATAAATTTTTATAGAGCAGTCCATATCAAGGGATACGAACCAACTAATCCTCAACTACAAGTTGAATATAAATCTTGTAATTTGTTGGCCTTTCTATTTTCATTGATATATGATATATCTATGGCTTTTGTCTTCACTAGTATGAATCTCTGTTCACTTACCCATATCCCCCTCAACCCTATTTTTCCCTTAAAAAAAGTTAAATAATATATATTTATATATCAGTTTATGATCTATATTTTTACACCATTAGATTGTTTATGAGATAATTATCAGGAAATTAACTTCTATGATAACGAGTCTCCTAGTAAACATGATAACAAACCAATCATATTAATATCGAAAAAATCTTTAGACTGTCCACGTATATAACTTATGAACAATCAATTAGACAATCATACTGCAAATTCAATTTATTTTTTCCAAAGTGGTATTTTATTGTGCTGAGCATTATTATTGTACTAGCTAGAGGATTATGGTTCATTGAAGTGGATATGCACTTTAATATATTGGTGTGTGTGTGTGTAGCTTTTCTCTTCAAAGCAAAGGTATATATTTTGATTTTGTGTTGGGCTTTTGGTTCATTTAACTTCCTCCTCACTCAAAGTCAAAAGGAGGGTATATATTAATTAATTCACCACAGATCAGACACATAATTACTCATATTTCCTCATACAAATATATATCATTTATGTCTATTTTCTACCTAACATTTCATGAGCATTAAGTTAGCACCATATCACAATTACACTGTTTGTTACTATAGTAATTTAAATTACTTTTCGTTTAAAGTTACAATCAATGTTATAATATGGTGTTAGTCGGACGTTCTTTTTTAGTGATCGGACGTTCTTATATATATAGTCAGTGTAAAAAATTTAAATCATGTTCGAAAAAACTCCATAGGCTTATACGTAGCTAGTGTTATTTTCTAATTTTTTTTACAAATGGCTTGCAAATAGTTCTTGATTAGTGTATTTGTATGTGATGATAATTAAAAATAATATGGTTGAAATTAGTTGGAAGCAACACACCTTTTTCAGATTAACAGGCTAAATATTCGCACGCTGGCCTTCAAAGCAACTTCTCTAATTAACAAAAAGAAATTACATTTAATTGAAAAAAAAAATAACTAAGGACGGTGTTCCACTAAAAGACTTTTTTAGAAAATTTATGCACTTTTTAAGCATTTAAAAGATGGTATAAAATAATATATACTATTCCGTAAGGATGTGCAAAAACCGAATCGATCAATAAATCGAATCAAAAAAATATTATTGGGTTATTGCTAATAGGTTATTGGGTTAACGGATTTTTAATGAGTTTATAAAAAAAAATTATTGGGTTAACGATTCGGTTTCGATTTTTCTTATTGGGTAAATCGATAACCCAATAAGAATCCTTCATAAATATTAGATATTAATAATTAATAATTAACCTAATAAATATCACTACTTTATAGTTTACCGCCTTAGACTTTACTATTTATTCACTGCTTGCTGGTTGCCATGTATTTTGAGGAGGAATAAATGTATCTCTATTGTTCTTTAAGGTGTTGAATGAGCCACTCTTGTCTTACCTCAAATTGTTGGTCTATGTTTCCTAGGAGAGTTTGTGGCATGTAGTAGTATTGAGCAGATACGGTAATAGTTTAATAAAAATAGATGATTGATGACAGATGAGACTTATTATATTTTGTTCACTTTGTGTTGATTTAATCGTCATCTTACAATGTTTATTTGGGGTGGGTGTCATGTATTAATATCTGTCCAAATTGATATGTTCATCATTTTTACAATTCCTTATCTATCCATTGAATTTGAGAACAAATAAACAAATATTGGAAATGTAAGAAAGTGAGTTCAATCTAATTTTCAAAAGCATTCTGTCATTAAATGTAAATGCTACAATAGTAGTCAATTAAACTGGTGGTTGTCTTTTTCTTTCAAGCTTTTTGATTATCTTGATTAGGAACTTGGTCAGAATTTTGCTGAATATTTGGTGGATCTGGCAACTATTCAAGTTGTCTCGTTGGACTACTTTGATTTTTGTTTTAGTTTCTAATTGTAGCTTTTGCAAGTTTGTAAACATTTATAATTTGATTAACATCAGATATGTAGCATTGCGCCAAATTGTTAGAGAAGTGAGAAGTCATGTATTTATTTTGTACCATTTTCTTATTGGGTAAACCGAAAATCGAAACGTTAACGACCAAAAACCGATAAATCGAAAATCGATAAAAAAAATATCTTATTGAATTCTTATTAATTTAGCATATTTAAAAATTAAAACCGATAAACCGAACCGATAATATATAAAACCAAACCGAACCGACCTATGGCTATTTTTGTCATATACTAATTAAGATAATGTTTGAAATAAATAGGCATCTAATCATATTAAAGGGTACTTTAAAGTTTTTATTTGTTCGTAATTTGTCATCTTATGAAAGTTTGTACTTATTTTTATTGATATATATGAATGAAATTTAATGAACTCTATGATGAGTTTTCATGTTACTACCATTTTCCCACCAAATTATCGGATAAATTCTGCTATTTCTCCCTTCAGAGATGCACGAAGAAATTAATACTTTTCCGTCTTAATTTATTAATAATTTAACCATAGTTTTTTCATATATCTTTTAAATATTTTGAATTGTCAATTATTGTTACTTATAGAATTTTTTTACGTAGTTTTCAAATATGTAAATTTTATTTCAAAAATTTAAAAATTTCATGCCCAAATTTACTATCAAAGTTGTTATTTGACTCTCAAAATTTGAACTTTGTCATATAAATTGTCACAAAGAAAGTATGAATTACTCCTGGTTATTTTGAACTGTAAAGACTAAAAACTAAACAAGGCGGAGTATATATTTATGTCTTTGAAGTACTATATTTTTTTTTAATTTCATACCGATATTTACAATAATTCATAAATATATGACAAGCGTCATTCCATAATCTGTTATCAATTAGTTAAGTGGTAAATATTCTCATCTCAACTTTATCTAACTATGCTAAACTAATAAGCGTAGTTTAAATATGACAACATTTTATGCCATAGAAGTTTTGAATACTAAATGATCAAAATATTTATTCTTTTCCGGGGAGTATGAAGGAATCATTAATTTCCTCTTATTTAGATGTTTCGAACTTGAATTTCAGAAATGAAAAAATTTTGATCCCAAAAGAATAATGCCTTTACTCTTATAATTTTATAATAGTAGATTTATTCAGCGCAACCAAATAATCCAATTGAACCATGAATGATAATAAAAAAAAGTTTCTATTTAGTGAGTAGCAGCTTTTGAATTGGTTAAGATCATCTCACCATCCAAGCTGCCACCAAAAAGGGTAATGCAATTTTATCAAGTGAAAAGGTGACAACAAGCCTAAAGAGTTGAGAATAATTAAGTATAGAGGGTTCACATGCAGGTGGGGCTAATTGCATCTCTATTAATGCCAAAGTTCTATTTAATTGAAAGCTGTACTATGTTTTTTCCCCTTTTCTTATATATCTGTTTGTTACCTAATATTATTATACTAGAAAAGTAGAGCTCTAATTAATCCATAATTACAACTTCTGGTTTTTATTCTTTAGTATCAAAATTATTTCATTGCACTGTCAAATGTCAGACCCTATAGTATTCAATTCTACTCTTTCCTTTACTAAGTAGTGTATAACACTACTTTTTAACTTTAGCCACTGAAACTTCCTAAAGTCTACAGCCAATGGTGACATAAAATCCAAATGCAGGTAGGTTGGCCTTTACTTTTCTTAATTTCCTGTATAAATTGTAATCTAAGGTTTGTTCTTGAATATTCCCGTCACTTGTACTTATTTGAAGATTACAATGAGTTTTTAAATGTTTCTAATACTTAAAAGAAACACTTAATAACCGAAAAGAGATATTAAAAGTAAGATGTCTTTGTAATACTATATATTGTTGAAAATAACATGACGTACTAATAAAGGGGTGCTCATTCTAGAAGTTTAATCTTTTAGATAAAATAGTAAATTAATTTAATATGATATCAAGGCAAGCATATGTCCTGAGCTAAAGTCTCACGTTAGTCATTATTAAATAATACTTCCGCAATTTTGATCCATAAAAAAATAGGTCCATCGATGAAAGGGTGTGTTGAAAATATAATTGTCAAGTAAATTAATGTGTATTATTTTGGACTGTTTAAATTTTAACTTAAATGATCATAAATGTGTGATAGAGGTGAGGTCGGAGAACTCTTTGGCAAAGGTTATTAGACAAGACATGACTCACCTATAACACTAGGTAGTATTTTATTTTTTTCAATTTACCTCAAACCTAAGTACTTATAAAATTATACTAAATATATATGTTTTTTTTTTATTTCTCATTTGGTGTCCGGAGCTCGCATTGGAGCCCGACAAAATTCGAATTGCGCATTGCAGGGCCCATTCAGGGGTGGTGCTCCCAACAAAATTTTCTCCATAACCAAAGCTCAAAATCAAGACCTCTGATTAAAGGTGGAGCAGTTCTACCACTGCATCACAACCCATATTAGTATATATGGTATTGTTGATGTTGATCACAAATTTGTTATATCGTAGATCAGAACATTTCATGATGTAAAAATGACTGCATAAAATTAAAGCCAAATAAGTCTTAAAAAAATTCACTCACTTGTCCAAATCCTTGAAGCCAAATTTACGTTGTCCCCATTTTGGCAATTAGAGCTTTTTCTCCCAAAAAGGACCTTTTCCTTGCAGCCAAAAAAAAAATGAAAGTTAAAAGAAAATGCTAGCTGTCTATCGATACATTATATGAAGCACTTACTTAAGAGAGATCCAAATATATATAATTTTTAATTTTTTACTAAAAGATGAATCGAAGCTTTTCATACATTCCTTGTCCTTAAATAATTTCCCTTAATTATTTACTATACAACCTGCTTTAAAAAAAAGGACACTAAGAAAATCATCTTTCTTACGATTCTTCTTGAAATTTTGTATAGTTTTCTTTAAATAAAATGTGATTTTAAGAATATGTACATTGTATTGTAGTATATGGGTCTCATGTTCCATCTAAGGTTGTTGACATTAAAGTAGCTAGCTAGAAGCATGTAACATCAGTATACAAGAGCAAAATAGTAGATAACTACAAGCAAAAGCAACAATAGAAAAGAAAACAAACAAACAAAAAACATCAAGAGTAAGATCCCTTGTGAAGCTACTGTACTTTTGCAACAATTAATGAAAGCCACTGTTTGTGGATCAAACTATTTCATGATAAAATAAGGAATATGAACAGATACGTATTATCTCTTCATTCTTAATCAGATATTTTAAGTGGGAGAAAAAAATATGATTATATAGTATTTTTGAGATCTTATGTGACATTAATCCTAATCAGTATAGCAGAGCCTGAGGCTTTATTAAGGAGATTCATCCGGGGTGAATTCAATAATTTTTGTATTTTATTATCATGAATTCTGTTATTTTTGACGTGTAATATACATTTATGGTAAGTAAAAGTGTTGAGCAATATGAACTCATTGCTTTTGAATGTGGTTCCGCCACTGATCCACATTAAAATTAGGACCTCAAAATGGATACTGAACAATAGAAAAAAAATAGGAAAAACTACATAAAATATATTAAGGGAGTAAACTATTTACTTAAACTGGATCTATCCCAACTTATTTATCCTGATTGGACCAAAGGTCCCAATTAATTACAGTACTGCCCCGCCCTTTCTTTGCGTGACAAGATCTATGTCTGTTTTCGCGTGACCTTCATGATACTGTCAGAGTATATATATACTCTGATGGTATCAAGAAATAATTGAGCAATGTTTTTACTGTAGTGTTTTCTCTTGATGATACTATCAGAGTATATATACACTCATATATACTCTGATGGTATCAAGAAATAATTGGACAGTTTATTCGGTGATTAGTTATTTTTTGCTCATTTATAACAGCACAATATATATATATACTCTTAGTATTTTAAGCATTTTTTACTGCAGTGTTATTCAAATCTTGATACCTTCATGATACTATCAGAGTGTGTGTGTGTATATATATTTATATATATACTATGATAATATCAAAAAATAATTGAGTTGTGTTTTTCCCTTCCTGCTACCATCAGAGTATATATATAAACTCTGATGGTATCAAAAAGACACGCAAACTCTTTTTTTGGGCATAAAAGTAATGAGATATTCAATAATAAATAATTTTCCTTTTTTGGTATAACAATAATTATCCCCAAAAAATACTATATGAAATAAATTCCAATAAATTGTTAATATTTAATTCTCTTGTCGTAAAGTTTGCAGCCTAATAAATGTTCTGCCCATATTTTTGCAAATACAACGTACTTCATCCATTTCTATTTACTTGTCAAATTTTGACTTGACACATCTATTAAGAAATAGTACTTTCTTAATAGATGTGTCAAATTAAAATTTAACAAGTAAATAAAAACGGAAAAAGTATATAATAATATAAACTTCCCTCTTTAATTACTCCTAAATAAAGGACTTCTGTTATACAAGTTTAAAAGGAAAATCTAGTGCTGTCTGCTGATAAATTCAATGCACACATAATGTCCCTTTCGTACTAAAATAATTGTCACATTTTGCTTCTCTAGTGTCAATTTTGCTATTTTTTAAGTTAAATTTAATAAGATTAATTTAATATTTTAAAATTAAAATTTATATATTCAAATATTACACGAAAAGTATTATATATTGTAATTCTTTTAATGTTAATTTGATAAAAAATATATTTTAAAATATTAATCAAAATTTATATAATTTAATTCTTGAAAAATAAGAAATGACAAGTATTTTGAAGCTGGAGAATGTATTAATAAAGAAAGATTCTGCATAGTTTCGAAATGATTGGTAAATGATGAATAAAGACTTCTGATACACTGTTTCCTCACATAATCGTTATATTTACTACATGTGAATTAAATAAGATGATAGTATTTCTTGTGATTTTCATTAACTTTTTTTTTCTTCCATCAGCAACAGGTATCAGATAACTCTATCCATTAAGGATAGAACAAATGAAAATAATCAACTAGTATTTTTTGTCTCTGCTGAATTTCGACCTGAGACCTCAAAATTCTCAACCACTTCATTGACCACTACGCAATACCTTTAGGTGCGATTTTTCTTTAACTACAACTTGTACTATTTTTACTTGTCACTCAATTCTTCCTACATGTTATTTTCAGAAGATATATCAGTATAAATAGATTCAATTGTTCTATTTGATCAAGTATTTTTTTTATCCGCAGAGGTTGATATAACTCAATCATCCAAGTTTTTTTTTTTAAAAAATATTATAAAATAAAATATATTAATTTTATTTGTAGTAACACCATCATTTTTCTTTTTCTTTTTAAATGGCTGAGATCTTCTTTTTTTTTTAGTATAAAACTTGGACATACCTAACTTTCAAGAGTCCAAAACAGTTCCCGTAATAACTCTCCTAACTAAAACTTGTTTTATCTCCAACTAACAAGACCCGAAATACCATAAATACCCCTAATATCCTCACACTAATCAATCCATGTCAGAGAGTTAGCAAGGCTATTTTTGTCAATTCACCATTCACAATTTCTGTACGTCTACTGAAGATAATAATGGATATAGACACAGCTATTCTTTCTCTTCATTCATAAGATTATTGAATTAGCCGGAATCTTCACAATTTCTCCGACCCCATTTCGCCGGAGAATGGAATTCAGGCGATTCCAATGAAATCCAACATGTTTACTCTACCGGAAAATTCACAAAATCCAGTGGGGTCATCCGCCGGGAAATCAAGAATCCGGCAAGTTATTGAGTTCATTTCTTCACTTATATCTCTTTCTTATTCAATCAAAGTTTTCCCTGTGAAATGGAAATCGATACGAAACAAGCTTGAAGAGCTTCTTTCGAGTCTCTCAGCCATTGAAAATTGTGATTCCACCGAAAACTACCCTCCACTCTGCAGCTCCCTTCAGGCCATTACAGCTACACTCAAGAAATGCCATGAACTTTCTCGGCATTGTGTTGAGTTTTCTTATAGTGGGAAACTGCTGATGCAGAGTGATCTTGATATAGTTTCTACAAAATTAGACAATCATATTAGGAGTATTTCTGAGATTTACTCTCTGGGTTTGCTTACTCAAAGCTCTGCCATTATTGTTCCTAGGCCCAATCTTGGAGCTTCTCGTGATGATATCAAGTTCTATATTAGGGATTTGTTGTCAAGGCTCAAGATTGGGTCTTCAGATATGAAGAAACAAGGTTTGATTGCCTTGAATGAAATTATTCAAGAAGATGATAGGCATGTTAAAGTTGCAATTGAAATTGATAATCTTGTTTCTGTGTTAGTGAGTTTTCTTGATTTGCAAGAAGATAATCTTCAGGAAGAGGCAGCTAAGGCATTATCTGTAATAGCAGGATTTCAATCCTTTAGAAGTTGTTTAATTTCTGCTGGAATAATTGCCCCATTGATTAGAGTTTTAGAGTGTGGGATTGGTTTGAGTAAAGAATTTGCCGCCAGGTGTTTGCAAAATCTCACAGAGAATTCAGATAATGCATGGTCAATTTCAGCTCATGGTGGGGTTACTGTTTTGTTGAAGATATGTACAGAAGGTGGTTCTTTGGTTGGTTCAGTTTGTGGGGTGTTGAAAAATCTTGTTGGGGTTGAAGAAATCAAGAGATTTATGATTGAAGAAGGTGCAGTTTCAGTATTTATCAAGCTTGCTAGGTGTAAAGATGAAGTTACACAAATTATTTCAATTGATTTTCTACAAACTATGGCTTTTGGGGATGAATCAACTAGGCAGATGATCATGAAGGAAGGTGGAATAAGAGCTTTGGCTCGTGTTTTGGATCCGAAATCATCGTCCTCATCTAAAGCAAGGGAAATGTCCTTGAGGGGGATTGTGAATTTGTGTTTTACATCAGTAAATTCAGTTAACATACTGTTGAATCATGGATTTATGGATCACATTCTGTATTTTCTTCGACATGGGGACGGTTCTCTTCAAGAATTGGCCTTAAAGGCAGCATTTTGGCTGTGTGGAACATCAGATGTGGCCAAGAAATTGATGGGGGATGCTGGATTTATGCCAGAGCTGGTGAAGTTTCTTGATTGTAAGTCATTTGAAATTAGAGAAATGGCAGCTGAAACATTATCAAGTATGGTGATTGTGCCAAGAAACCAAAAGAGATTTGGACAAAATGATCAAAATGTTGGTTTGCTGCTGCAAATGCTTGATCCAGAGCAGGCAAATTTTGGCAACAAGAAGCTGTTGCTTTCTATACTCATGTCATTAACAAGTTGCAATAGTGCCAGAAAGAAAATTGCAAACTCAGGGTATCTGATAAACATTGAGAAGCTAGCAGAGGCTGAAGTTTCAGATGCAAAAAAGATTGTCAGGAAATTGTCCTCCAATAGATTCAGAAGCATTCTCAGTGGAATCTGGCATTCATAAACAATGTAATTCAATTTTGTCTTATGCTTAAATATTTCATCTTAACACTCTCAATCCCCAGAAAACCAAAACCAAAAAACAAAAAGGAGATCTTATATGTAATATAAACCAAGATAAATGTACTTTATTGTTGAGAAAGAGCTTTTAGAACACTCCCTTTTGCGTTTTTTAGCTTCTAGTCATATAAACAGTCTCAATAAATTTTTTTTACTGAATATACACATGTTATTCTGATCTTTTCAAATGTATTATCATTATTGTGTTTTGTGATATTAATGTTTATTGAGAATGCACATGGGTGAAGGCATGAATATAGAGATGGGTAATTAATGAGTAGCCATCAATGTTTTTGTCTTAGTCTTCCAAGGAGCTCAGAGCAGAGAGTGATGGATCAATATTGCCCTCAGTCTGTTTTCTTGTGCTTTTCTTATTGCATTGGTTTTATATTAACGTGTGACATTTTACGAACTTGACATAGCCAACACACTTACATGACCTCCTCTGTCTTATATGGAGGACTTTTCCTTCTTTTTTTTTCTTTTCTTTTAGACTCTATTTCCAATGATTTTAAGTGCAGTATAACATTCTATAAACTGTTTAAAAGAAACTTTGACGTCCATGTTGATGTGTGATCAAATGTGTAGATATTCTAAAGAAGTAAAGCCTCACAAATATTACATTTTCCAAGTAGCTACTTATGTTTAATAATGAGGAGTAGGTGCAAATCCAAGATTCGTTGCCACTGTGGAACATCACCTTACTACTTGGTCCGATAACACCGGTTGATTCGGATTAGTTATGATGTGATAAGTTATACTAAAAATATTTTTTATTAATTGTTTGGTTTGTCATATTCAAAATAAGATGCATTGCATAATTTCTAAGAATAAGTTGTTTGTTTATAAAAATACCATCACCTTATTTAGTTTTTATACTTTTTTTTTTGCAAGCTTTAGTTATTCATTCTTAAAAATAAAATTTTCATCTTATCTAAATTTAAATATTTTTGTGTGTGTATTCTCATGATTGTGCCATGTATTTTTAAATATAAAACTTTCATCTTATTTAACTGAAAAATAAAACTTTCATCTTAATTTTGTTAAAGGGATTTTATAGTTGATATCACTTCATTTAAACACATGTCACTCCTATATTGTAAAATATTAAAGTTATATTCATTTTTATTGATATATAAAATACAAATTTTCAAGTGATTAAAAGCCTATTTAATTAAAAATATTTAATTTAATAGTGGAGTGAACATTTTAAGAGAAATCAAAATATAAATAAATATTAGAATTAGTCAAATAAATTCAATGTATAATATATTTATAAATAAAAATAGTGCAACTTTTTAATGAAAAAATATATTATCATAAAAATAACGAGTTGTGAAGGTTGTAAATGTTATTATAAATGATATTTAAAAATTATTTAAATATACATGGATGTAAAAGTGAGGTATAAAAAGGAGTTTAAGAGGGGTACTTTTGTTATTTTATATTTTTATCACGGTATTACTATGCCACAAATAGGTATAACTTATCCCAATCATAATTACTAATCTCAGAATAAGTTACCTTACACTTTGTAACCAAATAAAAAATTATGAAATACTAAAAATTTATCACAAGATTACTTTTCTTTATCGATCACACCAAACGACCCTAAGAGTAGATGGAGATGGAGAGATCGGATGACTTGAGCTTGTCTTGGCTCTCTTTTTTGACAAATAGGACTTTGTTTAGATGGTTTGGCACGCTTAGCTTTCGATAACTGACCAACATACATTTAACGGTGTAGAGTAATGCATCAGTATGAACATGAAACGGCTAGGAAGGACACAACCATGGCCTAGAGAATGAAGACTTTTTGTTGTAAAGGGTTTAATCAATGCTTTGTACATAAAAAATAGTGCCAAAATTTACCAAACCTCATGATATGTTTTATATCCATTTATGATGTACTTTTTTTTTCTTACACCCCCGCAGGGTAGGTGAGCTTATTGCAGGGGATGGTAGTATGTTTGTACTTGAAAAAAACATGATTTCTTATGAAGAAAAATTGGACCACAAAGGGCCAGGCTTAAGGCTGATGCAGAGCAGGCTTTTAAAATTGGGCTTTATGTCATTAACATAACCAAATATCAGTAAGAGTTAACAATCCAGACAGAGACAAGTTGGACCACACTGAGCACTGTGAAATTCTGAATTCTGTCAATTCGTAAAAAATAAAATAAAAAGCTGTCAATACAACAAAAAGAGGAGAGAAAACAGCAAAACATTTCTAGCCCAAAATCAAGGCCTTTCTTTGGTTTGAACCCGTCTTAGCCCAATGGTCTTTTTATTACCTTTTCTAGCAAAGATAACAAAATGTAGCTAAGGCATTAAAAACCTTCTTTCTTACACATAAAGAAACAGATACTGGATGCTTGTTTTACACCTAAGTCTCTCCATGTTATCATTCACAAAGCACCATTTCCATAACCATACAAAGACATAGGAAAACTATTTACCGCAACAATATTCTTCAGCCCAAGTTTCTTGGTAATTGTTGAGACTTGAGGGTGTGATCATATGATCATTTCTCAATTATTAAGACAATAACCATCACCTTTAGCTAGTCAAAAGCTAACTGACAACCATTTCTCAGCATGTCATGATACTGCGCCATATTTTCAGTATCTCTCCTGCAGACATTAACAGAGGATAAGCTTAGAACAAACTGAGAGACAACAAGCTGAGTCATTTGAACAAATTGCAGAGGCTGATATTGCAAGCGCTGAAATTCTGTCACCAAGTTGTTACAGAATGCAGAAAAGACCATTCCAACAATTTTATTTAGAAATCTCTACTAATAAAAGAAAATTCCAACAGAGGATTCTAGGGTGTATGGTCAATCACTTTGGTGGTCCAATTTCTATTTATTTATTTTTTTGATAAAAAAAATTAGTATGACCTCTTCCTTCCAGTAAGCCTAATTAATTCCAGTTCCAAAAGCTAGATCCATTGAATGTACAAACATACTCCAAAATGAAAAACTTTGATGCTACGAAAACTTTTGGTTGGTCAAACTACCAGTGCAGTTCCCTTTTAGGATCATTGAATCAACTTGATCAACTTCAAACACACGATAAATTCATATTTGGCAAGAGAAAACCAGAAGCAATTTTTTTTAAAATAACTAAATAAAAAAGAATCAGCAATCTAAGTTTTTATATCTATGGTAAGAATATGTCTTTCATACATATATCTTCTTTTATTTTTTGAAACTGAGTATTTCATACATATATCATTAATACTCTACCCTCCCCCTCCCCAGACCCTGCTTTGTTGGGCTTTCATTGGGTATGTTGTTGTTGTTGTTGTTGTATATCATTAATACTTGGTCTTCAGAATATCTTTAATAACTCAAATCTGAGTTTTCAAATGGTTAACATTACTATAATAGAGAACCAGCAAAATAGTTATTTGGTTTGGGAACTCACTGTTTTCAGATCAACCTTCAAACTGTACTAATAACTTTTTCGTTTACTTTTGAATATGACAGATATTACCTTTTTTGGTTATTTTAAACAGGGAAAATAATAAATCCCCTTCCCCCAAAGTAGTCTGTTTTCGCCCATTAGAACCTCAACTATGTGGTGGTCCTATTAACCCACCTCTTGTACGCTAGGCTTCATTAACCTCCTTACAAGACAAAAACCACTATAGCTGAGTAAGTGGTAGGCATGAACCACTCATAAAATAACAGATGATAACTTTTCTGGTTATTTTAAATAGGAAAAATACATGAAATCTCGTACAAAATCTAAGGTGAAATTGAAGAAAATGGAATACCTTGTATATACAAATCCTACGTCAAGCCTTTTCCTTATATCTCCTTCTAGGATTCTCCTCAAAATACCTTGTAAGTTTTCCACATAATGTCTCATTATTTAGACGTATAACTCTATTTTTAGATATTTGAATTATTTTTAGTCGAATCCCCGCACCCATATCCATATCCTGAATCTTAAAATTTAGATAATCAAGGATCTGACCTCTGGATCCACACCCGCACTTAAGTCCGAGCAACTAAGAGTAATAGGACACACACAGATAAAAGGTTGTAATGGTCGAAAGCAGACAACTGGGGGGAGGGGAGTCTAAGGACACACACTGATAAAAGGATGTAATGGTCGAAAGCAGACAACTGGGGGGAGGGAGTCTAAGGACACACACAGATAAAAGGTTGTAATGGTCGAAAGCAGACAACTGGGGGGAGGGGAGTCTAAGTTAGCTCCCTCTTAAAAACAAACACATCATATCATGTCATTCACAGAGAAATAAATAACAAAGGAACGCATAAGAGGGGAGGGAAGCAACAGCTTACTTGGTCCGTTCCCATTGTACCACTAGATGCATACGTCCTCTGCTCTCCCCCTTGCATGTTGCCCCGCTGCTCCATCTGTGGGAAATTCTGATCTCCTCCTGGCCTTTGATTGTTCTGACCAAATGTGGGGTCAGTTCCCTGCATTTGACCTCCAAAGGCTTGTTGTCCATAAGTTCCACCTTGTGGAGAGGCATAACGTTGAACTCCTCCGAAGCCTCCTTGCTCTGGACGTGCACCTCTCTGGTCTCTTTGAGGAAAATAATTTCCTTGCTCTCTATGATTATAATTAACTTCATGTGGATGTCTTGAATCTTGTCTTTCACCCTGGGAATTATCCCATCCACCTGGGCTGCTACCAGGAGGTTCAGGACCCCTATGATCCCCAGCTCCTTGAGGCCCATAGCTCTGTTGAGGTGAAAAACTTTGCTGACGGCCATGATTCCATTGAGAAGGAACATTCTGAGGCGCACCGTAACTCAGGTTTGGCAGAGGATTCTGTGGCCGCTCATAATTCTGCTGTGGAGGAGGGCTCTGTGGTGGTCTGTAGTTCTGTTGAGGTGGCGGAGGATATTGTTGTGAGCCATAGTTCTGCTGGGGTGGAGGATACCTTTGGGGGCCATAGTTCTGCTGGGGTGGAGGGCCCTGTGGAGCGCCATAATTCTGCTGTGGTGGAGGACCCTGTGGAGCGCCATAATTCTGCTGTGGTGGAGGACCCTGTGGAGCGCCATAATTCTGCTGTGGTGGAGGACCCTGTGCTGCACCATAATTCTGCTGTGGTGGATGACCCTGTGCTGGCCCATAGTTCTGCTGAGGTGGACTCTGTGGTGGGCGATAATTGCCCTGTTGATACTGTGGGCCTCTTCGAGGCTTGCTACCATGTCTTTGAAACTGTGGAGGAGGTGGTCTCTCAATGATTTCCCCATTATTATACTTGTCACCTGATGTTAATAGCATGATAGATGCAGAAGGAAACCACAATAATATTCAAGTTAATAACTTATAGAGCATAATCATAGTTTTGAAATGCTAATCAAAAATAACATTCAGACCTCCATATTCCTTGTTTACTGGATCAATATAGGAATCAGGCAGTACAAACACAACTCCTGGGAGACCTGATTGCAAATAAACCTCTATATCAAACCAACAATACATTTATCATTGCTTAGAAAGAAAAATACAACATAATATACACCCACCTTCAAACTTCTTCGATGTTTCCTCTGAACACAAGACCTGAAAACCCCGGTAAGTTGTTGTGCTTAAGGCATAAATCTTTTTCTTAGCCTCCTCCACACTGAAATTAGTTAAACAACACAAAGCCACAAAGCATCAAAGTCTTAGGTCAATGATAGGAAGTTCACTCTTGACTCTATATCAGATGCATATTAAGTTGTAAAAGCAAATATCGATAGGTGACAAAACAGAGATAATTTATCCTATCAGTAAATGACATAAAATCACACCACTGAGCAACCCACAGAATGCCCAAAAGAATATAAAAGAAGAAAACATCAGGAAAATACAATAATACTAGACTTATCCAGGAAATAACAGGAAAGATCCAAAGATTGCATCAGAATCAAGTATACCAACTTAGAGCTACTAGATAGTACCCATATCCACCATAAGCTGATAACAAAGCTTCCAAGTTCTATATCGCATCAGAGATAAGATTTGGGGTAATACTTATTCTGCTATCTTAGTGACTGCATATTAACAACTGACATCAGAATCATCGAAGTAACATAGAAACGACCAAATATATACAATATATTTACATTTGAAGCCAATTTTATCTATCTAAAAGGCGAGCTCAGCTCACCAAAGATCCTATAACTATATCATTCAATAATTACAGCTTTCTTACCCACCTTCTTCAAAGCGAAGAAAATACTAAATTTCAATGCATAGAATGTTACAGACTCTGAATACAGAGATACAATTAGGGGAAGGGTAATTACCTCCCGAAGACCTTAGCAGCAGTCTGCACATAAGTCTCAATCATCTCTTCCCTAGTAAGTTGAGTATCTTTAGGAAAATCAATTACAATTAGCCAGTGCTCATAATCGCATCCTTCGAAGAGGATTGTATCGGGACCTATTTCATCGTCAGCTGGGTTCCGATCAAATGATCGAGACCTCGAGGACAGCGAAATTATAGAAGACCTAAATAGCCTCGATTGGGACGGAAAATCGAAGCGGTGAAGCTTAGACAAATTGCTTTGGGTAGACGGACTTTGGGAGAGTGATGCAGTTGGAGAAATGAGACTTGGTTGATGGAATGTTCGAGAGAAAATGGAAGAGGAAATAGGGAGATATCGCCGGAGACGAAGAGTATACAGCGCCATCGCCGGTGGAGATGGGTGGTTGCCGACGGAGGAGAGAATGCAATGAGGGAATAGACTGAACTAGGGTTTAGGGTTTTAGAAATGAATTTGGGAGCAGAAATAGAAACGGGGAAGAGAAGGTTAGGATTGTCATTTCGAGACTTGCCGCTTTAATTCCATTGAATTATTTCTTCATTTATTGGATCTTCGTTAGTTTCCAGCTTTGTGTTTCTGGTCCAAGAAACAAATTTCAGCACAACAGAGCAAAACATTACTAGCCCAAAATTAAGGCCCACGAACCAAACTTAGCCCAATAAGTAAAAAAATGATTTGTGTGATTGTGATATATAGTCATCATGTCAACACATAAATGATATCAACAATCTTCAGTAGTCAAAATGACCGTGAAAACATTATCATATACTTCATCTCCCACGGTTTACTATTATCATGTCATGCATGTATGTGGTTTTATACCAAAGTAAACATCAGAAAGGGCAGCCTGGTTCATTAAAGCTCCCGCTATATGCAGGATTCGGAAAGGTCCCGACCACAAGAAATGATCTAAAAATAGTTTTTCATGAACGATACTTTACGTAATACATAATGTGGTCAGTGTCATATTCTATATGAACGTGAACATATATTAGTGCTTTCTTTCGTTTTACTTTATTTGTCTAGCAGTTTTGACTAGGCACAAAATTTAAGAAAAACAATGAAAACTTTTGAATCACGTGGGTTTTGAAATTTGAAGTGTAGATACGTAAATGTACCAAAATGTCATTTAATCTTGTGGTTTTAAAATTTAAATATATCGTGTGAAAAATTGAATTTAAGAGAGTTGCCAAAACGGGATACACATTATTTTCAAATAGACAAAAAATAAAGTAAGACAAACAAATTGAAACGAAGAGTGAAAATTAATGTCACTACTCTTGACATCCCGAAGACAATTAACCGTGTTTAACTAATTAAGCTGAATCTTGCTCACTAAAGTTTGAATTGTAGATGGGAGCACAAATATAATCATGTCGTTTAATTCGTTGTTTATCAAGTTAAACAAATTACGAGCTTTTCAAATTGTGTTTAGTCCTTGATGAAGACATCACAACTGATACTATAATGTGAAATCAGGCAGTAGATCAATTAGTTTGCAAGTTGATCGTTGCGGCCATAATTACAATTTTTTTTTAGATATATACTAGGATTATTTTTTTCAAAGAAATTTTCTAAAGCAACTATATATATGTCATTCCTGTCCTCCAGCTAGACTTTTCAAAAAATAGTGTTTTATACGTACAATATAATCTCCACTTGGTTCTTCAATTCCAATGAACAAAAAATCAGTCAATTACAACTGGATTACAGTTCAGTTCCCAATTTGATTTTTATCGTTATAAATTGTAAACCTGGCTCTGATTGAATAAAATACTAGCTAAATATTTTGTATATACTAGTCAAACTAGGTTGAGTTCTATTGAATAAAAAACAGTTATCAGTTAATAATGGATAACTATTGTTAGACGGAAAGAGAGTAATATATTTAATAAGGTACATTAATTTATCACGTAGAGTCCATGCACTGACGTGCTATTCAATAACAGACGAAATATGATATAATTTTTTTGGATAGGAATAGCTAGTGTTCTATAGTTTATTAATGAACCCTTATTTTAAGCAAATACATGGGATGGTTAGCCTGAAACATTAATACAACGTAAAACCGTTCACTTTTATAGAAATTAAATCACCATACATTTTTATTATTATTATTTTTCCTTTGCTAATTTTATTAGTGTGTTATAAAGTAAGATGACAAATTAATAAAATCTTAATCCCAACGTAACTGTCGGTTGTATATATATAAAAAAATATTGTACTCATTAAACTTACGTCACGGATGCCCCAACACCAAAATTGTATGACCCATCACATGCAATGTTAGAGCTCGTTTGATTGGAGCCCCTTTTCAGTTTTTGAATATGTTTGACTAATGCTAACTTTAAGCTGGAAAGTTTTTAAAGTCAGTCAAAAATGAAA
Source organism: Solanum dulcamara (assembly GCF_947179165.1). NCBI lineage: Eukaryota > Viridiplantae > Streptophyta > Magnoliopsida > Solanales > Solanaceae > Solanum > Solanum dulcamara. Next base: position 48,965,944 of record NC_077247.1, read on the forward strand.
AGTTAGGATTCCTAACTTTTTTTTTTCTAAGTGCTTAAAGTCATTTTCTTTGACCATAGAAATTACTTTTATATCCCTTATATTTTAACTAAATTCCCAAACTACCCTTTTTATTCTTTTAACACTAAAATTCACATAATTTTCCTCATTTAAGCACTTTTATCCAAACACTCAACTGCTTATTTATAAAAATAACTTTCAGCACTTTAAAATTCTCAAAACACTTCATACATAAAAGTTACTTTTTTAAGCCCACCCAAACGGGCTCTTAATTACATATGTATTAATTCTAGCAATTAGCAAATATACTGTAAAAATTCTAAAATACCAAAGAAAAAAAGAAAAAAAATGAGTAACTGTATAATGTATTGATGAAATGTTTGCATCGATAATAGGTAAATGTACACGTGTAACTTAATTACTTGATAGTATAATAGACACATTAATAGGAAATAATATTGGTTTTTTTCCTGCGGTGAGGCTAAGTAAACATATTCGATCGATCATATATTTTTTGAATATTCTTCAATAGAATAAATCCGTATGTACAGGTTGATGATAAATCATTATCAAGCCACTTGAATTTACTTTTAGCGTCTACTAGACCCACTGTTGATGTTCCAAAAAGAATGTGAAGTGGTCTCTCTTGTCTAGGATGTTGATATGTTTTTCTCTCTCTTTCTTCTTTGGCCAAACAGAAATTTGGAGTGACGATAAAGTTAAAATCCTAAGTTTATTAAATCTTCAAATTTTAACTTGCACATATAATAGTTACAATTATCTGACTCAAGATGCCCACTATAAAATCCAAGTTGATGCAAGTATACAAATTCTACTACTGACTGAAATTCAGTTTGTAAAATTTTTAGAAATTACAAAATGTAAGGAGTAAATTATAATTTTTTTTATTTTTTTTAATTATAATAATTTTATTATTTTATAATTTTCAGTTACACAACTTATACGTCGAATATATTACTGTAGATACATAATGTAACAAGTTGTTATGCTAAAAAAAGGGGGAAATGAAAAATCTCATAAATTAAGCAAAATAAATTGAGATCAATCTAACCAAAAATGGTAACAGATTCAAACAATTCAATTTTTAAAAATTCCATAAATTAAGCAAGACAAAAAGATATCAATTTAACCAAAAAATAGTAACAAATTCAAACAATTCAATTTTTAAATTTTCTTCTCTCAATTCTCTCTCAAATCATAACAGATTCAAACAACTCAAGTTTCAAATTTTCTTTCTCTCAATTCTCTCCGAAATCATAATAGATTCATACAATTCAAAATTTATTTATTTTTCGCTCAATCCTCTCCCAAATCGTAACAGATTCAAAAAGTCGTAAACAATAGATGATACATGATGAATATATCTATCTTGTTGAGACATTCCAAAATCTGAAAAAGTGAGGTGAGATATGAACAATACAAAAGTGATGAAATAGTTGTTGGACAAATAATTGCTTTTGTGGATCTCAAATGAGCAATTTCAGCTGAATTAGAGATCGATGAGTCAAGGAAAATTTGGAGATCCGACACATCGAATAGGTAATTCATCTCCAATGATTATTAGGAATGACATACGAGTAAAATTGTATGTTGAGATGATGAAACAAGAGCCTGAATTTTCAATGTATCCGCTATGCATTGATACAACAAACAAAAATGTTGAAGAGATACATAACTTTGATGGATTGTCCATACCTTTTATAATACTGTGTAATCATTTTTTGAATTGTGTTTTCGAGATAGATAAATTTATCATGATACATTACTATTTATGTATTTTATTTAAATTGTTAAGTACTGTATTTTTACTAGATACATTAAATAAGTAATTGTTGCTCATAAGATGTTAGGTTGGAGATTGATAGATTATTGTGTGATAGTTTCTATGTATCAGATATATTTAGTATAAGTTTGAATTTATGTATCATGCCCAAAAAATTAGTGCATGATACATTATTATTTATGCATCTTATTTTGTTTGAAAAACTCTGTATTGTATAAAAGGTACATTTATACATGTAATTATTCGCAATAGCATTTTTTAGATGTGATACATAACATAGTGGTGAGTTGATATGTATATGATACATGTATTAGATTTAAAAATCATTGAATTTGATATATATATATATATTATGTATCATGTACATATTAATTAATTTGATTTATAGTGTTGTAGCTATAGAACATTAGAATTTATGTATCAAGTATATTTATTGGGTAATGTGTACATACACATAACCTTCTAATTTGAATAAGTCTGAACAAAAATTAAAAACTGCAAATACATAACAACCACTGATACATGGTAAATTATATAAATTGTAATAATTATGTTTCAGATAAATAATTAAAGGCATCATGCACACAAGTTGAGATATGAAAATAGACGAGAATCTATATATATATCAGAAGAAGATTAACAATAAAAAATCAAATAAATAAATAAATCAACCAGTTGCTCTATCAATATTGTGTCATATACATAAATATGAATATGATATAAATTGACATTGTTATAAAATATTAGTGCTTAAGTATCAACAATAATATTTGATAATGTCTATAAATACATAGTTTTCTAGTTGAATAAATTTGAGTGTATGTATGTGGTGGTAAAAAGATAATGAAATTTGTAATAGCATAGGTATGAACATGATACATACTAATTTGTATTTTAATAAATTAAACTAATGTATCAAAACTAATATTTGAACACAATACATTGCGCATGATAAAATTATAATGTATCATAATGTTGAAACGAATGCATTATACATTAATTTAAAAAACAAAAACAACTAGATATATTAAAAATCTGAACTCATATGTATCAGAAAAAGATAACAACAAAACATTGAAGAAAAAAAAATAACAATTTGATCTACTGAAAACAAAAAAAAATGATGAATAAATTCTTCGACACTTTCTCCTTTGCTTTGTATCAACTCTCGTAGCCTTTTTTCACTTTCAACAATGGCGTCACCCATGGATCTATACTCAAAGTCCTTACCGGAAGCCACCAACAACTTGACATTTTTCTCCGTTTTGGGGGCGTTTTTCCCACAATCGATTTTGAAGACGAAGATGCATCCTTCTTCGACTAATCATTGAATTCAAATCGTGATACATTGCATAATGGTTCTCTTCCTGTATGGGTAATGTATCAGAACATTGAAGCAACTAACATAGACAAAATTAGAAATCAACATAAAGTAAATACACCACAAATCAATACATTAGGTAGTGTAGGGCGAGAAATTGCAAATCCAACTTGTCTACTCTTTTTTTTGAATTTTTTTCCACATTCACTTTAGAAGCAAAGGTACATCCTTTTTCAACTTCGCCTTTTCCACACTCTAATTCTTCATTGACAATGAACCGTGCAATCGTTTGGATCTATTTTCAAGAAAATCATCATCATTAGAATCATAAACACGATCAATATTATGTGATGCTAATTGGGTAATTCAAATACTAAAAAAATGACCTTCATCCATATGTATCAAAACTTTGTAGATGAAAAATTAAAAAAAAATATAGAACAAAAAATCAATGAACTAAAATATAGTGAAGAAGAAAAATTACCTTGAGAAAATTGATATAGATTGACCGGAGAGAGAATAAATTTAAAATTGTGGGAAATACAGAGTGAAAATAGAAAGAGATTGAGATTGAGGGAGTGAAAATAGAAAGAGAAGCATGTAGAATGGAGTTGAGGAGTTATGTATTTGGATCAGTGAAATTTTAGGAAAAAAGAGGAATTTATATAATATTTTAAAATGATAGAAAATAATAAAAATTATGATAAAAATAATGTATAGATAGATAATTTTTCCATTCAGTTTGTTTCTTGAAACAACAATAAAGTCCAGAGAGAGGATTTTTTATTTATTTTTAATGACCAAAATGGGATTTATCAGATTATTCCTTCAACTTGACAAAATTACACTTTTACTAAATTTCTTGGAGCAATATTGTTGTACCCATTGTTTTAACAAATCGATCAGACGGAAGTCCATGCAATTAATTAACTTTACCACTTGGATAAAGAAATAACATTTTTTATATTCCACGTAACAAGTTACTTTCATCGTTTCAAAATTATCTAGTGCTTTTTAAAAATTAGTTATTTTAAATTATTTATCAGTTTAAAAGTTCAAGAAAAATTCATTTTTTCTCCCTATTTCACCTTTAGCTGTAATTGCTCTTGAAGCTAACTATAAAGTACAAACACCTTAATTATGGAGCACTGACATATAAATAAAGTAATATTATATTAAATAAAAAGAGATTATAGTTTAAGACATAAATAAAGATATATAGTTAAAAAATTTCCTAATTAATATTTCTTTAAGCGATGTATAAGAGAAAAGTACACAAATAATTTAAGATGAAGAAATACAAATAAGTCTCTTTCCGAAAAAGTCCATGCCTTCTTTAATTTTGTGTTGTCTCACTCTAGCGAGACTAGTCAAGAGTCAATGAGCATGGAGGGGCACACCGTTGAAGGATTATATATCATTTAATTTACCCTGAAATTTATAGCATTGAAGAAATGTTCAACCGACGAATTTTCATAGAATTATTTTTGCATCATAGAGATGGGTTGGAAAAAATTACATGATTAAATATGGTGGTGAGAGAGATATTTTGATATGTAAAATTATTTTACATTATTAATGTATGTAATTTAACTCTTTATTGTAACGAGACAATAAAGAGCGATAAATTTAGTATTTTAAAATATGAGTGCATTATTATATGAAGAAGTGGATCGAAAATATGAATTTGATCAATTCAGTCTTTAAGTTCTTATCTTGAATTCATTACACTTTTGAGATTATAGACTCAAAATTAATTAATTTTCTGAATATATATAGATTAAAAAACATAATAACATTATTATACATGACTTAACGAGCATGAGTTCACGTGAATTCAAAAGTTTTTAGATACGCCATTGATCTCACTTGTCGTGTGTCTTACAGCTCCATTTTTTCCATTTAATTTTGGATATGAATTGCTATACATACTGCATTAGAAAAGAAAATACTATAAAACTCTATGAAGAATCTACTCAAACACAGTTTGTAGGACCATTGAATTTATTTTACTAGTCTAACAGTGTAATCACATTCAAAGACGAACTATTCATTTTGGAGAAGAAGTCTTCATAGGAATCTTCAATAGAACTTTTAGAGTTGGAGAAGAAGAAGGAAGAAAGAAAAAATCAAAAGTCTTTTTCTTAAGACTATCCTTTTATAGATGTAAAGGGATACAACTTTTCAGAAACATTCTGAATAGTTGTGTCTCTTCTCTTTTAAGGGATAAAATTTTTCAGAAATATTCTGAGTAGTTATATCTCGTCCCTTATTTAAATGGATCCATATTGACTCATATGGCTGCCTCGAATCTAATTCCTTCACTCTAAATAAAATAGAATCATAAATAGTGATGAAACAGAATTATATCTGAGTTCACTAATTTCTAATATGTTCTTAAGAAATTTAATCTACTCTTAATATTTGAAATATATGTAATTATTTTTTCTCAATATAAAACGGATAAATCAGATAGGTATATCAGTACTTCAAACCTCAGTATACAACAAACATAAAGAGCAGTTGAATCACATTTAGAACTTATTTTGCAAGTGCAAGAAATATTGCAAAAGAAGTAAAATAATTCAGAATTTTCACATTTTTTTTTTTGAGGAAGCGAATAACAGAACATGTATTTATAACTACTTAGCTAGCAAAGGATAGTGTGAACAAGTGTTATTGTGTCTTATCAAAAACACCATCTATTCAATATAAAAAAATACATGTTATTCAAATTACATTCTTTCTCATGATATATATCATTTTAAAAAATACCTATTTATTTGGCATAGAAGCCACAGCAAATCTTCACTGGTTTGAAATACAAAATAATTAGAACTCAAGATAATTATCACCCTCAGTCAAGAAATGTTAATACAAGCAAGATTGCCTTACTCTTCTCCGGCTACATGAGAACTCAAAATTTCAAGAATTTGGACATATCACGAAAATGTAACTACTGTAGCAAAAAGCCTAATTAATTAGCAAAAAGCCTAATTAATTAGCAGTAATATGTGAAATATAAATAGTACTTATTATACCTCACAATGTGTTCGGACATGTGATCTTCTTTATTTGTTTATTTTCTAAAGAAAGGTATTTTTATATGTGCTGCATGTGATTTTATACCTAACCTTAAGAATTTACTTCTACATGCATTTTTCCACTGGTATTACTGTACTATTACATGTCTTGTTTGGATGAGATATACTTTGGATAACGATAATAATTATATAGCATTCATAAATTAGAATTGACACGGTTTCTTCATGCAAAAAGCTCATTTTATCATTTCAACAATAGGAAAAATCCACCGTCCACACGTTGAAGGTGGCTATTTAATTAATAATTATCTTCTACTTTTTGGAGTAAAAGTTATCCAGCTTTTATAAGTGGATAATCCTTTCCTAAAGAAAATTTTTGAAAATAACACGTCACTTTTATCCAATAGCTACTAAATTATGTAAAATTTTCAGCCGGCTAATTGAGTTTTTATTAGCTTTATCCGATATATCTTTATTAATTCGCTGAACTGAATAAATTCAAAAAAATGTAGTAGTGAAACAAGAGATAAAAGTGTTTATTTGAACACTGATTTCTCAACTTTTTCCTCAAGTAAATTTGTACATTGAATGCCAATTTAAAGATAATTATGCAGTCATATATACAAATATTAGATAAAATTAATTAGAAATCATTGCATGTAAGTTGTAACAACCATATCATAAAATAATTATTGTACTAAATCAGATAAAAGGAGTATATATTGCCAAATGATCTAATTATTGTTTTTTTTATTTTTATTAAGAGAGGGGGGAAAGAAAATTTCCTTCCGTCCCAATATGAAACAAAATTAAAGATTAAAGAAGTTTTTGGGCTAAATAGATTCAAAGTTTCAAACAAGCGGCGACAAATATACCTGTTGCTACTAATTAAATTAAAGTTTGACACAACATATTCAGATTCAAGATTTAAAGTTAGGGATTCAATATGTAAGGTTCTCATTATAATTTTAAAATTATGAGTTTATATATAATATTTATTGTAATTTTAATAATTATATAGATATAAATTTATTCTCCCATCAAAAATACTAGATTCAAATGATCTCATCCCGGAATTAGCCCGTGCATATTCAAAGTTCACACGCCGATGGTATGGGAAAACAAATAAATTTCAACAATATTACAAGTTGGAATAAGTCAACACCCATATTCGTCCTTAAAAAAAAGAGGCTTTTATTACATTTTAAAGGAAAATGCATGAAATATGGGGTTGGAGTCGTTTTCATTCTAAAGGTACTTAAAAATAATTTAACAGATAAGCAACATTTATTATTTGTGACAGCATATATATATGTGTGTATGTATGTACAAGTTAATAATTAAATCTTGACAGATATTTTTGTACATTAAACGTTGCATTCAATGACACGATATTATATAGTATACATTATGGTATGAACTAAATATTTGTATGTTGGACTGTTGGTTTACATTATGGCCTCACTTCCTGCTACTTGATGAATATATCATTGACTTCACTATTTTATTTGTTTACCATAACCAGCTACGTGGGTGGGGTGGGGGTGGGGGATGGGTTTTCATCATGTTAGGGCTTCATTAACTTAGCCCTCTCCCTACGTACCCTTATCTTATTATCCAGAGAGGACTCTATGATTACAGATCGAATAATAAATTAACTGATTGACATTGTTAAGGATGCGAAGAGATGGATAAGATTTAGGAGATTCTAAATTAAAAGTTTTGTATTTGAATCTTGTGAATAAAGCGAAGCCTCTGATAAATTACTTTTCAAGTTAATAGGTTATATATATATGTCCAGAATCCAAATTAATCGGATTAATGAATACTTTAAAAACAAATGGTTATATCTAAAAGATAGATAAATTAATGTTGAGGCTATTTGGCTTGCTAATTTTTGACCTCAACATATGTAAATATACTCGAGCATATCAGTTAGGGGCAGAGTAAACATTAAGGCAGATAATTCATTGTCAGTAATTGTTTATTAGTGTCTAATTAAGAACAAGTTGTGTGTTTCATGTGTCTATAGTGGCCATTATAATTCTAGGCAGTGGTACGCAGAATTTTTAATCAACCTTTTAAAATAAGAAATAATATAAATAATGTAACATCATATATAATATATAAATATATATATACACACACAATTCACGTATAGTACTATACCTTTTATAAAAAATAAATTAAAAAATATTATAACTTTTTCTTGATGAGTTTTTTTAAAAATATATTCAAAATAACCTCATTAAAATAATAGTAGTAATTTTTTTTTTAATACAAAGCACCAAATGATCACTAAACAACTGGTTTGAACTCAAAACCTAAGTTATGGAATTCCAACAGCAAACCAATTGAACTACACACAACTTTGTTTAAGAAGTGTCACCTTAATGGTAGATTTGTTTCTATCTGCTTTTCCCTTTTCAATAAATATATACATATTTAGTAAATTTTTTCAATGAAGCAGTATCACGTGATATCCATTCTTTTTAAATCCACCCCTGGACAATCTGGAAGAACGTATATTTTCAATTGTTTTAATTTACTCTACTTCTATCTTACTGAATGAGAAGATATAAAAAAGTTTACTAACATTCCGAATATTATTTATTCATCTTCATTTTTTAATAAAATATAAATTGACAATTTCTCATCTTTATTTTTATAAGATGTGATTAGAGAACTCTAGTTTTTTTTATCGGATTAAAGAACTCTAATTGAAACACAAGGATTTGGAGCACCAAAAAATCCTAGGAAACAGCTAGAGGAGAATCCACCAAAAAAATTACTAACATATAGAAGATGACAGCAAATTAAAGTGATCAATGGACCCATCACATGGATTTTATTACAAAAAAAGTCATATTTGTAATGATTTGTAGTGAAGCAAATGCAAGTGGTCTATTAATACTTAGACTATGTTCATCATAACTCTATCTTCAACCCCCCCCAAAAAAATGTGTGGCAACCCATAAAGCAGGAATTTTGTAAAACGACTTTGTCATTAGGACGAATCTAAAAAGTATTTTTTATAACTAATTTATTCATTTAACTCTTTTCAATATAATTAATGGAGTATTATTTTATCTTAATTTTATAATTTGATAAATATTTTAGAGTTTTAATAATATGAATAGCTAATATGGGACAAAAAAAGTATTCTTTTGACAGACAAATGAATGTTGAATTAATAACGGTTTAAAAGGATACTACTAGTATCTATCCCATACCCTCTGCTCAATGCTGAAAAAATTGAAAAACGGAGAGATAATTGTCAAAAACATATTTAAACTATCACTTCTCAGTCGGAGAAACACATCTCAGTGGTGTGTGTAATACATTCTCTCGTTCTCTCTATTTTTTGAATTTTTTTGCCACATGGCTAAAATATTCTATATTGATAAAAATTATATAAATTATTAATATTAGTTAAAAGTTAAAACAAAACTATTTCTATCCCCAAAAAATGTTTTATTTTTATTTTAAAAATGAAATTATTATTTTAAAAAAGTTTAAAATATTTTTCTCACTCATGTGTATGTATCTAACACCAAACAAAAAAAAATGAATAGTTTAAATGTGTTTTTGATTAAAATATTGATACACATCGACTTATAGTTTTAAATTTGTCTCTCTTTTTTATTTTGTTTAATAAACTTGTCTCTGAGTTCGGACTGCCCTTTTTTTTAAAACTTGTCTTTGAGTTAAATTAATGTCCTAATTTTTAAATTCTTTGCCAATAATATGGAAGAAAAATACAAAACGATTATTTTGATAATCAATGTCACAACTAGATCATCTTATTAAGTAAAGTGAGAAATTAATGAATAATAAAAGAATGTAAATTAAGATGACGTGAGACTTACCACCTGCTTCCTTTATGTAAAGTCAAGCCACCAGGTTTGAAATTTAGATCATTAAACCTTAATTTCATTAGTAAAACTCGACAGTACTATTAATCAGCTCTCTTATTTCCACTTGTTTGGGACCCAAACTTTTCTTTTTCCACTTGTTTGGCCCCCACTTGGATCTATTTCTTTGTGCAAATCAAAGGAAAATAAAAGAGACTGGTCGAAGAAAAGGAGAAAAAAAAAGTGTCCGTTTCCACTTGTTTGGGATCCAAACTATTCGAGATAGATGTTGGTAATTTTTTAAAATTTTATTTTTTATTAATTAAATTTTAAGATTCAGTTTTAAGAATGAATAAAATGAGTATTGAGAGTTAGTATTAAGTTTGAAAAGGATAAAAAAAAAATATGACTAATTTATATATATTTTTTTTAAAAAATATGTGTCATATTCTAATAATTTAATTATTTTAAAATTAAGAGAATAATTATAATGAACACACGGGGGCTCAAAGCGGTTCATTCGAGTTCTTTCAATAGTGAAATAAAAGTCTCTTCAATGGATAACAAAAATAAGACAAACTTTGAGATAATTAATGGATTCCCATACATCATATATTCTACAAAATAAACTTTGAGTAAAGGATGGGAATTTGAAGTAAACGGTAGTATTTGAAAAAGAAAGTCAACCAAACCAGCAAAGAAGGTGGAAATAATTGGCATTAATATCCCGAAAAGGAAAGATAAAGATAAAATTAGATGAGTAATGGCTGATGTGTAATTTTGCCAATTGAGTGGGAACTTCCTCGTTTGACTGCCGTTCATAATTCATTGGACACCATTTCCCACATCAACTTGAATTAATTCACAAGCCTTAATCACATGGCACTATTATTACCTCCAAAGGGTTGGGTGTAAATTGTAATGGGTAGAACACTATACTACAAAAAAACAGTAAAAAAGTTAATTGCAAATCAGTGAAAAATTTGTGTTATAAAATATAATTTTTTTATTTATTTTTTATCCCTAATTTTTTGATTTAAAACATTATATATTTTTTCTTCACCGATTCAATCAGCATATTTATAAAAATAGTCATTTAACAATTTTCAAAAAGAAAGTAGTGATATTTTAGTAGTGAAATGTCTTCACACTCAATGAAGGTTTCGATTTGAGCCTTATTAATGTGATGATTTTTGATAGGAAGTATTTTCTCTTTTAATGAGCTTTACTATGCTAATTCAAATTTGCCTAGCTCCTACAATGGATACTTAATTATAAGTTGTGCTGTTAGAATCTAATTAAAAAATTAATAAGGAATAATTAAATTGAAAATTAAGGAAATTTAATTTATCCACTTCATTTTTGTTAACTATCCGCCCCCCCCCCCCCCAAAAAAAAAAAAAAAAAAAAAACAACTAAACTTTGTAAATGTCATGATTCAGAATTAAAATTTAACACATTCTAAATTATTTAAAAATATAGGTTTAAAATCTTTTTATTATATTATTTTAAAGAAGCAACGCTCATTGTACGTTCGCTAAAATATGATGAATACAATTATAAAGTTTTAATAATGTGAGATAAGATTCTACGCATAATTTTGACAGCTAAATAAAAAATCATTAATGACAAAAAAAAAAGTTTGTGACAGCTAAGGTACGTCCCGGGTTTACGACATTGTAATAGTCTCCTTCACTTTCTATATAAACTCTTCCCATCCTACGTCCATTCCTCTATATTTCTTCTCTTCATTTCTCAAATCTCTCAATTCATTTTCAAGCTTATTTTAAAACAATTATTCTTTTTCCACAAAACTTTGTTTTGTGATCAGCTGGGAAAAATGGCTGGTGGTGGAGGTATTGGTCCCGGCAACGGGAAAGAATATCCCGGCGAATTAACTCTTTATGTTACTGTTACTTGCATTGTCGCTGCCATGGGTGGCCTCATTTTCGGTTATGATATTGGAATTTCCGGTACGCAACTTGTACACCTAGAAGAAAAATTAAATATTTACTAACTTATATGCATCGACGATATAAATAAAGGATTAGAAAGATTACATTTGTTTTGTTAATTTCTGATGATGATTTTCTTATGTATGGATCAGGGGGTGTGACATCAATGGACTCATTCTTGAGTAGATTTTTCCCATCTGTGTTTAGAAAGCAAAAGGCAGACGATTCAACGAATCAGTACTGCAAATTCGACAGCCAGACACTGACGATGTTTACATCGTCGTTGTATTTGGCTGCCCTCTTGTCTTCTCTGGTGGCATCTACTGTCACTAGAAAATTGGGTAGGAGACTTTCCATGCTCTCTGGAGGTGTCCTGTTTTGTGCTGGAGCTTTGATCAATGGATTTGCTCAGAATGTTGCTATGCTCATTATTGGTCGTATTTTACTTGGTTTTGGTATTGGATTTGCCAATCAGGTACGTGCAACCAAAATTTGTTCCTAATTTTTATTTGGTTATTTCAAATTTAAGTTTTGTTAAAGTATTTATTGCAAAAGCCATGGCATGTGATCATATTCCTAATTATTTGTTTGTTGGTCTGTGCCAAGTAGGTCTTGAAGTTCAAATTTGGTGTTTGTTTTGTTAAAAGTAGTAACATGTGAGTGTGTTTATGCAATCGAACAACATTATCTGTGTGTCTTTCTCTTCTTTTTATTTTATTTTCATTTAGTTCAAGGTTGTCCTGTTCTATGGTTCCTCTGTTCTTTGGATTATGCCATGGAATTATGTTTATTTGTTTATGCATTTATTTCTTGGTTTTTAAAACTGTAAAATATAGTAATGGCAAGTTGTCGGTCAACACTTCTCCGACAGTTCGGATCTGAATGGCAGCAAGTACTTACTTAATGCATAGATTAGACAACATACGATTTTTCTCTCACCATAAAATACTTCACTGTTCCATCTATCTTTACGAGTCAGGAGTTATGTATGCATATTCTCTATCATGTTCAAATCCTATTTATTGTTGTTGTCCATTAATAATAGTGAAAATATTTTTTCCGGAATCAAACTCTGTAAATCCATGAGATGAATAATATCTGCATATATTTTATCCTCTCCCTCCAACTCTCATTTGTGAAATTTCACTAAATATTATATCGTTGTCCATCGATGAATAGTGCATATTCACCTTCTTTTTCAGGTTATTCATATAACTTATAAATCAGTAGGTTTAATTACCTTTTAAGTGACTTAGAAAAAGTTTAACACTGTCGAGGTCTAAGAAGTTAATTACTTGTTTTTTCTAATCCGTTTTAGTTTTGTTTTTACTATTTCTTTTTGTTTTAAAAGAAAAGTGTGTTTTGAATTCAACATCATTTTGATTTGGACTTTCGAGTCCCCTTCCAAGTAAGAGGAACCTACCTTTTACAATTGCACGTTAACCCTACTTGAAAAGACTTTTTGCTAAATAAACCCCACTATGCACTGTTTCTGCACTGTAAACAGTGCATATTTCACTACCATATCTTTAAAAATCATTCATCAGTCCTTTAATTTGAAAAATAAATCTATTTTGGGATTCTTCAACAAGTTATGATTATCATGATGTCATATAACCAATATTTTAATCCAATGATAGTTGTTGAGATTAAAAAATTAAACTTACTTTTTCTCCATTAAAGCGACGTGCTTGTGATTTCTTTTCCACGCCGTTGCTCATGAATACGACTATTTAGTAATAAATAAATTGGTTTATAATTGACTAGAAAGTAACAAATCATAAAATTTACATATTTATCATCAAATGATGTTCTCTTTACTTTGTTTAATTAAGTATTATTTACCTTTTGTCTTTATCGACTAGGACAAGAACAAGTGGCCCCATGAACGAAAAATTTTGCGACTAGACTCATAATTTATGAAAGTAAGACTAAATTTGCGTATAATCAAAATACTATTTGAATTTTGAGGTTTTATATATGTCAGGCAACAACATATTGAAATAAAGAAAAAGGTATTCATTTTTAATCATACTAAAAGGGACGATAGTAAGACACTTAAATTGAAATCGGGTTTAAATATTTGTTGTTTTCTTCTTTTAATTTCATCTAGCCCTGATTTTGTTGTTATTGGACGATTAATTTTTTTTGTTTTTTTCATTGAATTGCAGTCTGTTCCTCTATACTTATCTGAAATGGCTCCATACAAGTACAGAGGAGCACTCAACATTGGTTTTCAACTGTCTATCACAATTGGTATACTTGTAGCCAATGTGTTGAACTATTTCTTTGCCAAGATTCATTGGGGATGGAGATTGAGCTTAGGAGGTGCCATGGTACCTGCATTGATCATCACAGTAGGCTCATTGTTCCTCCCTGAGACCCCAAATTCCATGATCGAACGTGGCAACCACGACGAAGCCAAAGCTAGACTGAAGAGAATCAGGGGAATTGAAGATGTAGATGAAGAGTTCAATGATTTAGTTGTGGCTAGTGAGGCTTCTAGGAAAATTGAACACCCTTGGAGGAATTTGTTGCAAAAGAAATATAGGCCACATCTCACAATGGCAATTATGATCCCATTTTTCCAACAACTTACTGGAATCAATGTGATTATGTTCTATGCACCAGTGTTGTTTAAGACTATTGGTTTTGGTGCTGATGCTTCACTTATGTCTGCTGTGATTACTGGTGGAGTCAATGTCCTTGCCACTGTGGTTTCTATTTACTATGTTGATAAATTGGGAAGGAGATTCTTGTTTCTTGAAGGTGGAGTTCAAATGCTCTTTTGCCAAGTAAGTTCATTTCATTCTTGGAATTTCGTCGGTTGTCTCTTTAGCTGTCTAAAAGTCCCTTTTGAACAAACTGAAAATCTTACGAAGAAAACGTCATACCACGGTTTAAGATATTGTAAATTGTTGCAAACATTAGACTAGTCAGTAAGCATTAGATCCGAGTCTCTAAAGTAGTCCGGAGAGTTATCTTTGGGCAACTTCTAACAATAAGGGACAAAATCTAAATGATTGCCTAAAAAGTGAATATTTGCAAATTGGTCATTTTCATCTATAGTGGTGAATCCAGAATTAGAGTCGGTGGATTGTGCTCTTTAGAGTTTGCATGTCTAACTTGAACTTGTTTTTTTTTTTTTAATTACATGAACAGATAGCAGTTGCAATTCTTATAGCAATAAAGTTTGGAGTTAATGGAACTCCAGGGGAATTGCCAAAGTGGTATGCCATAGTGGTTGTTATATTCATCTGTGTTTATGTAGCTGGATTTGCTTGGTCATGGGGGCCTCTTGGGTGGCTAGTCCCTAGTGAAATTTTCCCACTCGAAATTCGATCAGCTGCACAAAGTATCAACGTCTCAGTGAACATGATCTTCACATTTGCAGTGGCACAAATTTTCTTGACAATGTTGTGTCACTTGAAGTTTGGATTGTTCCTCTTTTTCGCCTTCTTTGTGGTGATTATGACAGTGTTCATTTACTTCTTCTTGCCTGAGACCAAAAATATTCCGATCGAAGAGATGGCGATTGTGTGGAAAGAACATTGGTTCTGGTCTAAATTCATGAGTGAAGTGGATTATCCTGGAACTAGGAATGGAACTGGTGTTGAAATGGCTAAAGGGGGTGCTGGCTACAAAATTGTATGACTTAAAAGAGAATTAGTTTGGGTTTTAATTTTTATTTGATGTTGTATAATGTTGTAGTGGGATGATGATAATTGTTAATTAGATTTGATGGAAACTGTTTCTCTTGTTCTCTTTTGCATAGAAAAATACATACTTTGTTGTATTTCAACCTCAGCAATTTAATAGAAAATTTGTCAGAGCAATTGTGTTATGAGCAGCCTTTTGTTTGTTTTGTTGAATGTTTTGTTTGTCTACAAATGCAAGTAGTTCTAGTCTTTTGTATAAGACTTCCATAATACAAAAATATGTTCATGTTTAAGCGGGCACTTGATAGTGGATACTAAAATCTTGTTTTAAATAGTAACTTCATTTGTGAAAGTGTTTGATTTTTGTGAAATTTAAAAATGAAAGGAAGACTTTTAAAAAATTGTAATTTAAAATAAGTCATATATATTTGTGCGATTATAAAATATGTTATTAAGAGTAAAGTAGGAAGTAAATTTGCCAATTTCTAAGATAAACTTTTACCCTTCTTAATTAACTTTTAAAGGCCGTTTGGATTGGCTTATAAGCTGCCTAAAAGTTGTTTTCAATTTTTTTTGAGTGTTTGACTGGCCAACTTAAAGTCATTTTGTGCTTAAAATTAGCCCCAATAAATAATTGAGTTTATTAAGATAAACTTATTTTAAGCAGCTTATAAGTTGGAAACTGCTTATAAGTCAAAAAAAAAAATTAGCCTGCATTTATTTATTTATTTAACTTATAAGCAGTTTCAACTTATAAAATACTTTAAAATAAATCAATTCAAACAGACTATTATTTGGGGAGTGCAAGGGAAGTAGAGGTACTTTGTAGGAGCCTAGTAGGGATTTTGTATGGCATGTGGTCTGGGCCAGCCAATGCCCAGTTTTGGTCTTTATTGTTACTTTCCAAATAAACAAATGATATCTGTCTTTTTTTTTAAGATTAAAAGCGTATTTGGATTGACTTTTCGCTTATGCATTATAAACTAAAAGTCATAAGTTAGCTTATTTTTGTTGTTTCGACTTAAAAAATTAGTTCTTATAAGCATTTTTTTTAACTTTATTCAAACATTTCAAAATTGTTTGAAAGTTATTTTGACTTAAAAGCACAAAAAATAAGTCGATTCAAACGGACACTAAAATAAATATTACAAATTGGGATGGGAGGAGTATTTACCTAGGAAAGAGATCCCTTACACTGTTAGAATACATACGGTTTGATTAAACTTTTAAAATCTATTTTTTAATTTTTTTTGTTAGAAGTAATTTTGAAATACTTTTAGCATACAGTCGGTTTGGCCAATTTTTTTTTATTTTTTTTAAACATTTTTGTCAATATTAGAGAATAATTTTCTGCAATACATGTTATTTTCAATACAATAAAATCAAGCAATCAATGATAAATACACGTAATACCAAATTAACTTATCTTCAAATCAAACAAATATTATTATTTTTTTCCTAAAAGTTGGGACAAACATCTCAACCCTCTAAAATAAGCATATATATATTTTTCAAAATAAATTAAAACAAACACTTTTGGCTTTAGGGAAACTTGTCTAACATGCTATAAATGATACTCAAGAAAAAAAAAGGAATATTTTTTTGTGTTTGTTTTGTGTCTGTTTTGTGTCTTTGTCCTAAACTTTGAGATGTGAAGGCTAATTTTAGGAATGGGACATTACCAAACGCGTTTAACTACAATTGTTGGGATGAAAACAAAGTGTCGCATAAAATTAAGTAAAAGCTAAGTGACACTAGTTGGAAAATTCTGGCATTTCATTTATTTCCTTAAACATGAAACTTTTGATAACTCTTTGGTAATTATTTCTTATCAGCGGTATTAACACTATTTTCAAAGTTTCTCATTCTTTGGTTTCTGTTATTACCTTTGATTCATGTGTTTGATTATCATATTATTTCGTTGTTATTTTTTTTTTTTAAGGCTAGATATTGTTGTTCACATACGTTAGCATGTCTCCTTCATTTTTCATATTTTCTTTTTCGAACTGTTTTACTTGAGTGGAGGGTCTATCAAAGAAAATATCTCTACCTCAACAAGATAGATGTAAGGTATATATGTGTATATTTTACCTTCTTCAAATTTCACTTGTAAAATTATACTGAGAATATTGTTATTGTGTTGTGCATAATGCGCTAATTAACATATCCTTTTTTATAAAATCTTTATTTGACCCCAAAAGCTAAGTTGGATCCAAATAATAATTCTTTGTTTCTGTATTAATTTCTGAATGTACAAAATATTTCTTCAACTTAAAACTTTAAGAGGTGGTCATGGAAACAAGCAAAGTCTTAGCTTTATTAGAAAGAGTGTGACCACAATGAAGAGGAACCTTTTTTATTTATTTATTTAAGGTACGTATATTCAATTATTCATTATGACTTTCAAAATAAATATCGTTCTTTTCAAACATTAAAGTTGGATGTATCATTTGATTTGATTCGTATTTTGTACAAAAAAAAAAACATGTGAATTTGGTCCCATTTCTTCTTAAAGTTGTGGACTCACGAAGCTTCTAATAAAGTCATTTTGGCCACCAATTTTTCAAACTTTTGCCTTAATTTTGTACCGCAATACTCGTTGGGATAGACTTACAATAGGAATTCTTACCCGTAATATGCGTCTACTATAATATGCGTCTAATTTTTCTATTTCTCCTCTTTCAGGTTAATTAATTAAGAATCCTAATCAGTAAACTGCTGTTTAATTAGTTGCAAGGATATGTTTACAATAAAATTGGGTGTATTTTAGTCTGAAATTATAAAAAAACATATTATTAGCAAGAAGTTTAGCTTGTGTGAGTAAAGTAATTGACTAATTGTCATTCAATTATTATTAGTAAGAATAAATTTGTGGGACTTTTAGGTGACAAATGGCGTGGATGTTCATACATATCTCCTTCATAGTAATTAATATAAGCACCTTTCAATTAAAAGAACATGGAAGTAGATAAGATTATTTTTTAATTCAATTTGGTCACGGTCTTGCCTAACTTCTTTGCTAGGATTTCATGATCCACCTCAAAAATATTAATAGTATTGAATGCATATAATATGCATTTGGATTTTGCTTTTTTGCCTCTACTAATAACATATAGTAGAATAGTAGAGCTATTTACTGATTTGATTTAGGTCACGGATTTTGCAAGAAAGATGACTATGAATCATATGATTCTATGCACTTTTTGTTAAGAACAAATAATAATTAGGTGTCATACGGAAGCTAGCAAAGCAAACCTTGAATGACCATGAGTAAGAAGACAAACGAGAAATATACCATAAGAGACACAAACATTTAACGTGGTTCGGTCAACTGACCTACGTCCACAAGAGGAGATGAGCAATCCACTATAAATATGAGAGTACAAATAATCGAGAGAAATAACCTCACACAATTCACTCGGAATAAAAAGAGGTTCACACAAGTGTTAACGTAAGACTTGTGTCTCACCGTTTCTCCCCCTACACAAAACTCTCAAAGCCCTTTAGGATTACATTGTGAATGCTACTAAGTTAGAAGGAATAAGCCTCTATTTATAGAGTCATTAACCTTTTCCTATAAGAAAAAGGACTAGCCAAATATGGAGACATTGTGTTTTCCTTTTAGGAAAAGAAAAACCTAATTATACTAGGAAAGTCAGGGCAAACACCTAACACTTTTTTTTTGTCCAATTTGGCAAAAACTTTCTTGATAGCTAGGAAGTTATAACAATTTTGAGTTTTATACTTTTTTGGATAGGAATAGTATACAAGTGGTATTTAGTGTTGTTACTTGTTCCTCTCTCTTTCACTTGGAAATACCACTTGTAAATAATTCAAGGAGCTAGCGTGACAGGTATAGGTACTACTATAAGGATACTAAAGAAACAAGAACAATAATTACTAATTCATCAGTTTTAGTCATTTTCTTGCCATTAAACACCAAAAATGTTTTTTTCTTGGAAAAAGTTGCTGATTGATGGATGGGTTGGGATTATATTAAGATGCATATTGGGTTATGTTTGCTTCATTCCTAGTTGCTATTTATGGACTCCACATTTTATTGGCCCAAAAAGATTATAATTGGCAATCTAGAATTTTCTAGAAAAAATCACATATGTCTAGTTGAAACTGGTTTACTATCTAATTTTATTAATTCGAACATAATTATACGTTGCTCTCATCTTCCACTATGTTCAATTAAAATTTAAATGTGCTAGTTTCAGCCATTGATTCGATTTTTCAGATGACTATTTAGCTTTGAACAAATTGAGATTTTGGATCGTAAATAATATACGTGTTTTGTGATTATGAGAGAGAAATAAATTGTATTTAAGATTGAGTGAATCGTAGAAGTTTGAACGAATGATTGCAAGAAATTAAGAAATGAATTATCAAAAATTCTGATATTCCTAAACTACTGGAATAATAAATAATTAAGGATAGAAATATGAATATGAAGGAAAAGCTGAGATAATTATCATAATCTTTCAATCAACCGACATAACCCAATATCCGCTCAAAGAATATCTATCATTGGGCCGTCTAATCTTCGGCCTCTTTGTGGTTTAGCCCATGACCCACCAAATAACTGACTCATAAACATTATGTGAGTTCACAACAAAATTCTAAATCTAATTTTAATATATATCAATCATTTATTCTTTCTCTTCTTGTTCTGATCATATTATTCATCTTTAACCTTTGTTTGATTCTTTTGTAACAACTCACCCTACTGCCGTTTGCCGGCATTTCTTGTTCTCATTGGTGAGAATTTTATTTACACATCTTTAATTTGTTCTTATTCTTGAGCTCCTCATATATATAATAGCAGGTAGAACTAGTTATGAAAATCATACACATAAAAATAGCTATACTTTTGAGATACAAAGATGGCCAAGCCAAATGATAGAGTTTTGTCTTTCATGTTGATCCTTACACTTCTTCCCTTCATTACTTTGGTTGAAAGCAAATTTACTATTCATGGTAACATTTGAATTTCTCACTCAGTTTCATCTCTATGGACCTATATTCACAAAAATTGGCTCACATATATATTGTTGTAGGTAAATTGAAGTAATTGTTTGTTATTATTAGGTAAGTTGAGAAAAATAAATAAATAAATTATTTTAATAGATATGACTTGTTTGAATACGTACAACTTTCTGAAATTGTGATGTTTAACTTGCGTTACTTTGACTAATTTTATGAGATGCATATTATCAGCACATATATCAAGTAATTCTAGGTTTTTTAGTTTTCAATTTCTTCATTGACCATTAAGTCATACTTTTGAGTGTCAGAGCAATTGCTATTTTGGATTATTATGTTTTTCCAATACAAAATTGTGCACGTACTTGTTTCAAATTTTGAATTCATCTTTAACCAACCTATTTTATTGAAACAGAGGGTTCGAGTCCAAGTCCAAGTCCAAGTCCAATAAGTGAAATAGAATGTTCGAAGGTGGTGAATGTGAAGAATGGAGACACATGCTTCGATGTTTCTAAGACATTTGGTTTGGGTAGTGATGTTTTCAATGCTATTAATCCAAACCTCAACTGCACTGCTCTTTTTGTGGGTCAATGGCTTTGCGTTGATGGCACCTTGTCTTAAAATTATCACACCAAAAAAATTTGGATGTTTAATTAGGCTTTTTCTCAAGTAAAATGAAGTTATTATGGTTGGTTTAATTTGTTGTATCCATCAATGTTATGAATTTTCCTATTGTTGGAATTAATTCTCAAGTGGCACTATTGATTTGGACTTTCGTGTCTTACTACAATTAATTGCCTTTCTCTCTATAGATAGCAACAATTGGTTGGATTTTACATATGATACAAACAATTTAAAGATACTTTTATGTGAACAATGAAGAAATTCTTTTCAATTAAAAGCATTGATAGAGTAATTAAATGCTTAGACCAACTGTACTCTCACCATCCCATATTAGTCGTAAATTTTCCCCTTTACACTCCCCTAAGCAATCATAAATAAGAGAAGTATTTTTACTAATTTATCATTTAATTTTTTTTTAATACACTTTATTTATGTGTCTTATTTATTAATACCAAGATTAATAATGGATGAACTTTTTCGAAACTTACAATATTAATACTTAATTTTAAAGGCAAATAATTTTTTTTTATTAATTCTATTTTGATTTTATAAATTAATAAGTAATTTGAAACAAATATTTTTAGTAATGTGAACAAATAATATAAAACGGGAGAGTATATCTTATTGTAATTTCTTGTTACTACTTTGGAAGGTGCAATTGGACTGAATTCCCATATCACCCACTTAGATCCTTTGAGGACACGGAAAACAGATAAATAAAACTGTCTTAAGCTCCTAATCTCCCATACCCGTCCATAGACATTTCATCCCTTTTCAAGAGGTATAGAGAACAGATTCGGAATTCACAATTTAGAGTTGGTGGATTCAAAATAAGTATGATTTTATTGTAAAATATACATTCATTTATTTCGCATATGTACATATAGTTCGAGCTGAAAGCACTAGGTTCAGTTGAACCAACAAAATGCGCCCTAGCTAGATTCACAAAATTATAGATGGACCATTAAAAATCAGAGCTAAATGGTTGATTTGTCTAGCCACCTACCACCCGAAGCTGAATCTGCTCCTATCATCTACCATGGAAGTGTCCACTTCCGTTAGATGTAAAAGCGCTTGATCAATGAGCTATTACACACTCTTTAACCCTCGAGATTCTAGCTATCGTGTCCAGCAATTAAGAAACATAACTTGTTGAAGAGACTCATCCACATGTAATTTCCTCTTCCCTTCTTCTCCCCCCTGCAGATTATTACTACTTCCAAATGGTAATCTTGGATTTTCTATTCTACAAAGTGGTAGAAACCTAGATGTATACTTGGAAGAATGATCAATTTGTCCTTCAACCATAGCTACACTAGCTGCCATACAAACTCTACTTAGATAAATGCTACTCATATTGTTAATTTTGCTAGTAATTTTTTTTTCCTCCCTCACCAAGAATGAAATATTATTAATTGGGTAGATAAGATTTGTGCACGGGTGCAGTTATATATATAAATTAAGGGAGCTGTATCCGTTGGCGTAGTGCAGTGGTTTTGGGTACAATAGAAAACACATAAAGTAATGGGTAACCATTGTTTCAAGAATTTTTCTATTGGCTCAATTATGTAACGTTTTTGACACCGCTCTACCTGCTGCATGCATATTTTCTTAGCCATTATGCATGGGGAATGTATCAGCAATTTTGTCTTCTACTGTGGTATATGTTTATATTAAATTATATTATTTTTTAGCAAAGATTTGAAATATGATTAGGTTCCTTAGCTATAGTTTGCTTAATTACGTTTCATAGCTATAGTTTCAATTGTATATTCGCCTCCAAATATATTCGTTTCCATATTTAATTTAAAAATTGTATATTTGCTTTCAGATTTGTATATGAATCTCCAAATTTGTATAATAACAAAAATAATTATACCCAATCCTCGGGCTTTATTTGTAAAGTCTCTATTCATTGGTGACCAAAGCCCAAAGATCTATGAATTAACCCATAAAGGTAATTCAGTGGTATACCATATGTATATGTATTTTAGAACTCCTTCTAACAACTTATGCATTTTGTTATCATTTCCAATTGGATGATCCATTAATCCTTTACTTATTGATGTAAAATGATTTTTCAGTCAATAGAAAATTCTTTCAATTTAATAAAAAAGATTCTCATATTTCCACAATTTAAGTAGATGCGAGATGTAGAAATTCTCTTTTCGGAGGCTTTCATTAAATTGTAGTCAATTTGCGTAATTGATTGAAACTATATCCTTATAACGTAATATAATGATAATATTTGTCAATCCACATAATTTTCCCTAATTTTTATCATGTTAAATCATAAATTAAGGTGAAAATATATAGTATTTAACTATAATTTAGTGATAAAATTATGTGTTATTTATTGAGTTGGCATTAACATGAGTGTGGATAAGTTTTTATCAAAAATACCCTAAAATTCCCATGCCCCAAAATATGAAGGAACCTTTCCCCCCTCCCCCACCGAATAAATACGTATTTATAGCCTATTTGAATTGATTTATTTTTAAGCAGTTTATAAGTTGAAAACAACTTATAAGTCAAAAAAAAAAGTTGGCCCACTTTTTTTTAACTTATAAATAGTTTTCAACGTATAAACTGCTTAAAATAAGTCCATCCAAATAAATCTAACTATTTATTGGAATTTAATTTAAGTACAAAATGACTTTAAGTTGACCATTCAAATGCTCAAAAAAAGCTAAAAACGGCTTATAAGCCAATCCAAACAAAAATAAAACCTTGGATTGGTCAGTAGGCCACAACAATTCAGCAACACGTCTTGTAATTGACGTACCTTGTCTTTATTTTGAAAATTTTACTCGACACATAATTTTAAAAAATAGAAAATTTTGTAATGGTTTAAAACTATTTTTAAAATAAATAATTTTTTAAATAATAAAAGACGTATATTTTTGTGGACTTTTTGCCGAATAACAGGACCAATGTGGGTAAAATGTTAATAATGTCATCAAGTAGATTTCAAATAAAAAATGTATTATTTTTTTAAATTGACTAAAATAAATGTATCTTATAAATTAGGACAAAAAATAATAAATATGAAATTGCCCCTTTGTACTAACCCCTCGTTAGGCTGGTAAAGGAGAAAAAAAGTGCAGGGATAGTTTCATAAATTAAAAACCCCTTGAGATTTAACTGTATAGAGTTTAACTGTATACATCACATCTGTCCCCTCTGATTTTCAAATATTGCACCAGTCTTTTTTCCACAGAGATGATAAGGATTATGATTTAGGCATAACATGAGCTAGAGGCCGTTTGAATTGAAGCTCCTTTTTAGTTTTTGAACGTGTTTGTCTAATGTTAATTTTAAGCCATAAAGTTTTTAAAGTCAGTCAAAAATGAAAAGTTAGGATTCCTAACTTTTTTTTTCCTAAGTGCTTAAAGTCATTTTCTTTGATCATGGAAATTGTTTTTATATTCCTTATATTTTAACTAAATTTCCAAATTACCTTTTTTATTCTTTTAACCCTAAAATTCACATCATTTTCTTCATTTAAGCACTTTTATCCAAACACTCAACTGCTTATTTATAAAAATAACTTTCAGCACTTCAAAATTCTAAAAGCACTTCATACATTAAAAGTTATTTTTTTAAGCCAATCCAAACGGGCTCCTAGTTATATTAGGAGATTAATAACCATTTCTTATTTTCTACTGCATTCCAGTTTGGGTTCTCTTTAATTGTAATACCAGTTGACTGGTAACATTTTTAAATGTTTTTTTAATTATTTTTACAATTTTTAAAACTTCATGTTAAGTTAACGCCTTTATCTTAAAACATTGAAATAATAATTTTCCATCAACTTAATTGTTCTGGATTTTAATATATATTTCTACTATCAATCATTGTTTTGGTATAATATACGATTCAGTTGATGCTTGAACCCTTTATCCAATCAAACAATCATAATATAAAAAGGGACAGATTATTGTATTTATTATTAATGACAAGAGCAGTTGGCAACTTTAAGGTCCCCATATTGGACTTAAATTTGCCCACAGTATTTTAGTGGTCTCATAATTTTTTTGTGGATAACCCTAAATTTAAGTGCTATACCCCCCCCCCCCCCCCATTTTATTAAGTCACCAGTTTCTTTATTTGCTCCTCTGTTTCCCGGTTGAATTTATATTTTGAATAATTAGATGATTCGTTTGACAGAAAATACATTTTGTCACTAGTTTTCTTCTCACTTTCATGTATGCCTATTGTCTGAATTTTATGAATATTCAAAAATGTGCAGTTAAATTAGGAGTAGATCATAAAATTAAGGTCCTTTAAACCGAAAATCTTCTCATTACTTAAAGGAATGACATCTATATACAGCTTTGTGGCTACGCCAAGTCACTGTGATTGGACATTGAAACTCTCTCCTGTGAATGTTATACTAATGTGTTTAGTATCACACACCAGTAACATAATATCTCTTACAACAACCAATTAAACACAACAATCAGACTGGTATCTTTTCCAACCAAAGCTAAAGATCTCGAAACAAGACCTGTAAATTATACAGAATCTACGACGCCTTCAACTTGCTGCCGAGCTAGGTATCTCTCTCTTCTTTCCTTCTATAAAGCACAAACAAGGAGGAAAAAACAGGATTATGAAACATGAAAGTGTGGGAAAAGGAATTACAAGATTCTAATTGTAAGTTGAAATATAGCTTACCCATTCATCTATGACGAGCCCTTCACCAATAATCTTTGGACCTGTATCTTCCGCAGGCTTCTTGCGTTCCTCAAGAGCAGCGTCTGCCTCCGCCAGCTGGCGCTTCAATTTTTCCAAAGTCTTCACAAGACAAAATGAACAAAGACTTGTGAGATGGTTTTTTTCTGTGTCTAATTTCCTAACCCACAACCCGTGTATTAGGATGCTCATTCATATTCTGAAGTAAAAAAACAACAAAAAGTTGGCATCATGACATGGTCGGCCATGATGTATACTTACTGGGCTAGGACGTTCCACATCGAGAAAGATAACTCGCAGAATTTGCTCTATAGCTACTTGGTCCTTTTGCTCATCAAACTAAGAAGAACATAGAGGCGATGATTAGAGATAATTTGAACAGGTTTCCCCTAAAGCTATGCAGATTCCAACATAATTAAAAAATGCATCTTTCAGCATGGATGAAAACATCTTTGCTGAAATGTAATGACTATGCAGTTTATCACAGAACAAATTGTGGTGGTATAATTCACCACATTATCATTGAAAAGAACGCCGACTGTGGGAGAACCCAATTTTCTTTGACAGATAAATCAGAAGTATGCTTTACCATTAAAAAGTGATAATTGAAGCCCCCATCCCACCCCCCACCCCCTCACCACACTCCACCAAAAAAAAAACAGTAGACTGAATGTAATAGGAGTTTAGGACAAACTAAAAGCGAGGCTCTTTTATCACAGAAACTAGAAGCTAAAAAGGAGAGGAACTTCCTTGCAGAGAAGTAATCTACTAACCAGCTCAGGTACATAGTCCATCGGTCCTTTCACCTTGAGGCTCATGATCTTGAACTTTGCTTTGCTTTTCTGGTCCATTGGTTTTTCATTATTTTCCGGATGCTCTACAAATTTGAATACTATGACATTGACACAACGTCAGAATGAAATACTTGTACAATGTAATTATTCAATTGCAGCATGACAATTATATCTTGTATATAAGGGTGTTCACAAGAAGAACGTGAAAGGACATAAATCAAGAGTGATGAATATTACCAGTTGCAATGATGCTCTCACCAGGGGAGAGAATTGCTCCGGGAGGACGCATGAAACAGCTTTTGGGTACAGTTGTTTGGAACTAAATGCACAATAGGCAAGCAGCACCAACCATGTAAACACAACAATGCATATAAAATAAATGTCAAGATATTCTCAAAAAAGTTTCTACCTAAAAATAATAAAGACAGGCTAGGTGAGTTCCAATGTATGGAAAAGAGACAAAAAAATCATGAGTACCTTGAAAGCTACGTGAGACTTGCTAGAGTTTTTTATCTTGATAGCACTTCGAACTTGCTTACCAGGTTCATCTGGCAAACCAAAAGAGACATGAAATAAAATGAGAAACGTGTGCAAGAAGAACAGAGAAAAGGGAAACTTTAATTATTAAGAACCGAAGACAGCCAACATCAGGTGATATTCCAGCATAACTGAAGTAGAGAATAATTGAAAAAAGGTAAAACTCGGAAGCAGACCCTTTCAAGCACAAGTGTCAAGAAGTTCATACAACCTTGTTGATCAGTAGAAGGTGCATTTACAAAAGATCCAGATGCATAAAACAACTACACTAACCACTAACTTGTAAAGCCATGGGATCAGATACAAAGAATTCAAAGACCTCCAACTAGAACCCCAATGACCTTTCTCAAGAAAATACTGTATTCAACAAGTCATATTCTTGAAAAACCAGACTACATCAAGAGAAGAGTATACTGAGCAAATAACTATGATATGACTACCAAAACAGATTCAACTATTTAGGAGACAACTAGAGTATGTTAGTTATTCCAATCAAACTTCTAGGTCTGGTATTTTATCCTCTTGTCCGAGATAGGCAACATGCTTTATCAGAAGAGGTTCTAGAAATTTGTTTATGCTATCTTAGGTGTACATAACTATATCAAACACATGTGTTAATACATACTTTACTCGAGCACAATCATTCACCGCAGATATAATGGATTTAGAGCATTAGCTTTACATTTTACAATCACTAACCTAATTTCACAAGAATCGAAAGATGTTACAGTTTTTTTTGATAGGTTGCAAGAGTCAAACAATGTAAAAGTAAAAAGACTTCCACATAAGAAAAGGAAAGAGTAAACCATGTAATGTTGCATAGCACTCACTGAGTGAGATTCATTAATTAAGGATGATATACTAAATTATTTTCTGGACAGTGGCTTTGGGAATTTGACCTCACTGATATGACATACACCGAGGAGGGGAGAGGATCCTAACATATAAAGAAAAAGCATATGGCAAGTGATCAATGAAATCTGTAGTTGTACTCCCTCGGTTTCAATTTATGTTTTACTTTTTTTTAGTCTGTTTCATAAAAAATGTCACTTTCTATATAGTAAGTAGCTCTTTAATTCCTACATACCACATGACACGGTTAAGACTACCAGATTCAAAGGATATTTTGGTGCATTATGCACATCTTTAGTTTAAGAGAGATTCAAAAATCTCCCCTGCTTTCTTAAATTTCATGTCTAATCAAATTAAGACGTATAAAATGAAAGGATGAAGTATCATTTTGCTGATATTCACTGCAACAATTTTCAAGTGTAGTTGCGTAGTATGACAAATAATTTCACATATTATGACTCCTATCAATTAAATTGAAAACATATGGAACATACTTCAGAAGAAATAAACATTTGCTTACACAGTAAATTTGTGAACTACGCTTACTTAAAGATGTGATAACTTCTCTTGAACCCAAAAAAGGAAAGATAAAACTTGCAGAGATCCTAATGGAAAGCTATAGTTAAAGAGCACTTTTGTCAGTTATAACAATTCCTACACTGGTCATTTGCATATGTCCTGATATCTTTACCTGCTTTCCACTAACGACCTACTAGCGTTAGTTTTACATTGTTTACTTTACAGTCATCAAACTAACCCAGTCCCTTAATTTATTACTATATGTACTGCAATAAGGTAGAAATTAAGTTGTGGAGGTAGATTTTTCATCTAAACCTTTCCGGCTTCACATTAGACATTAGATGGTCTGTTTGGAATGGCCGAAAAAATTCTTCGTAAATCTTTTCCTTCACATGAAAATTGCTTCACTGATCAAACTTTAGGAATTTTTATGGAGTTTTGAACTGTCAGAGTTCAAACTTCAACATTTTTTCATAGAGTTTAACGTATCAAACTTTAGAATCTTTTCATGGATTTTTAAACGGCCACAGTTCAAGCTTTAATTGAGAGGTCATCATAACACACAGCCGTCTGTTCGAAAAATAAAAGGCCCAGGTTAGCTGGCCTTTCCCATATGAAGTCGGCTCAACATTTTGTTTCCCTTTACTGTCCAGCATCACTACTAAACTGGTACTGTTTAGAAACTTGACCAAAAATTTTAAACACTTTATTGCAAGATGCCAAGATCTAAAATTAGCATTATCATATAATGCATCACTATGGCCCAACCTATAAACTTAGTGACCTAATCAATGATGAATGACATAGTTATACTCCCTTCATTTCATATTAGTTGGTCCCTATTGAGTTGACACCCACATTAAAAAAGCTCTAATTAAGTGTGTATTTTACTAAACTGTTAATGATGCTTTGAAATTTTAAATTTGACCACTAATACTTTATGTAATTATTTAATAGTAAGGTTAGTATGGAAAAAAGTAGAATAAATTTGCCAAAATAGACGAGTAAATTGAAATGGACAGCTACCAATCAAAGCTAGTTTTAACAAAGTAGTTCCACAAACACTAATTTCAACCAAATATCAACTCAATTCAATGAGATTGCAGAAAATTCAAAAAGAGGAAGCAAAAAGAAGGAGAGAGAATAGAGTCTTACAAGGAAAATAGAGCTTATTGGAAGGATCAAGTTTCAACCGACGGCGTGCAGGAAGCAAAGACCTGGCTACTGAAGAAACGGAGCTGGAACTGTTGCTACGAGGAACCGATCCATCATCCAGAGAAGTATTTCCGAGAGATTGATGCTGTTGACTGCGGTAATGAAGAGTATTATGCGAAGAAGAACGCGAAGTCGTAGTTGACTGTGCGTTTCGAAAAGGGAGCTTGAACAGTCCCCAAACTTTACCGTCCTTCTCGTCGGCGATCACCATCAGATGCCGGAAGCTAAGGAATTTACGCCGGAAAATCGGAGATTTCAGAACGACGTCGTGCTGTCTCCTTTTTGACAGCGTGTTGACAAGACTTTTTAGAACAGCAGGGAGTTGAATATTGGAAATGCAACGGCCAAGTTGAGAAAGTCTGTGGGGGGTTTTACTTTTATATATAGTTTTATTTTTGTTTTTTCTTTTTTTTAAAAAAAATATATCTGTATTTATAACTGGTAGAATTTAACTTATACACCACGCTGCATTTTAGTCTTCTTTTTTTTTGGTGATGCATGTTAGAGGTCGTTTGGATTGACTTATAAGTTATTTATAATATTTGGTTGATTAATTTTAGTGCTTAAAATAAATATCAATAAATAGTTAGATTTATTTGGATGAACTTATTTTAAACAGTTTATAAGTTGTATTCAACTTATAAGTCAAAAAAAATAAATTGGCATGTACCTATTTTTTTAAAAAAACTTATAAGCAGTTTTCAACTTATAAACTGCTTAAAAATAAGTCAATTCAAACCGGCTATATTAGTCTACTATTTCTAGTTGAAAACAGTGTGTACATATATAGTTTTGAATTTAATCATAATTAATGATAAAAGTTTATGACCCTCCACCTCAAAATATATGGCGCATAGTTTGATTGAGCATCAACCTTTTAAAAGAAATGAATATATTTTAAATATCATCTTCAGTATATTATAATATTTGTATGAATGTAAAATTTTGATATTTATAATTTTAAATGTGTCGTAACACTTGCAAAACAACAAAAGATTGTTAGTAAAGATAAAATAATAAGTTTAAATTAAATTTTCTTTAAATTTAGAATTATATTATTCTTTTTAAAAAAAAATGGAGTAATTAATATCAAAATACTGTCAATCTTTTTGGAATAGAGGAAGGAATTTCTTAATTATATTTTAAGAAAATAGTTAGATCGCCTATGAACTTCTCTTTTTTACGTTTATTAGAGTAGAATTATTTATTAATTTTTAGGAGTTTTGTAGGAAAAATAAATATTTAACGTAAACTAATTAGAATTTCGACAACCAAAGGATGTGGTGGAGATGATGTGCAGTAAATAAGATTGCTTCTATTTTAATCAGAGATTTCAGATTCAAGTTTTGGATATGAATTTTTTTTTTGATAGATAATAATAGCACTAACCCAAATAGGCCATCCCAATGAATTCATATTAATCAATCGAATTCCAATACAAATACCTAACATCGAATTAAAAGAACAAACATGAACTAATTAGGAAAAGAATTAGCACTTGATTTAGTTTCTATAGTTTATAGTTGATGATCTACTTCTCCCCCCACCCCACCCCCCACGCCTTTTTTCTTCTTTCCCCCTCTTTTCATCTTTCCTTTAAATACTTCTCTCATTTCTTCAGTTATATAATTAAATCATGGGTTATGTTGTCGCCTGTCGGGTAGAACCACTTTTGTCCTTTAGGGCATGATTGGCGGGAGCACAAAACTACGACGTCGTAGGAGAAGGGTCCACGTCAGCATCGACGTGAGCATTTCAAAATTTAAAACAATGGCGTCTTTGGGTTTACTTATAACAACCACCACCATATATTCGATATAACTCTATAAGTGGGGCCACAGAATAGTGTACAACTTCTAATTTGTGAGTTGTGAAAATAACGATATTATTTTTAATCGACTCTTGATTCAATTAATAAAATATCTCAAAATCAAGCGTGTAAAGAAAAATTATAACGTTAAATAATATGTTAGTCGAAAAAAAGAAAGCAATAAGAAATAATAAAATTGAAGACAGAGATATAGTAATGGTACTGTTTACATGGTTACCAAAAAAAAATTGAAGATAAAATAGTACTATTAACAAGACAAATAAAAAGAATTAAAACACAGGACTATGTCTACTATCATTTTACCTTAATTATCTACCTTTATTGTCTTCTATTTATATTTTAAGGTCATGTCATCTTCTTGTTAACTTATATATTAGGGGAAAATTAGCATGAAAAGTCTGACTTTGAATGGCGAGAAAAGATTTTCTTTTGTCAAGTGGACGTTACTATGTTTTAGTCAAGTAAGTGCGCTCAATTAGTTGGATTGATTAGGTTTTTAATTACTCTGTCCGATCCACATTAATTATTTTTAATACCATTAAAAAAATGATTTAATCATCTTAATAATAAGAGTATTTGTCTAGATTATCATATATATTATTCTTTTATGTCGAATACTTTACAATATTATTTTGCTAAAACACCAAATATTCTGAAATAAATTCAATTAGCCTAAATGACTACTAATTTATATATTTTTTTTCTCTCTTTCCAAACTTTTGACATTTTCTATTTATTAAGATTCAAAGTTAAGTGAAAAGTTTTTCCCGTTAAGTGGATATTACTATTCATTCTCGTTAGTGGATTAAGTAAATGGAATTTGATTAGTGTATTAGGTTTCATATATTCAAATTAAGTTGACTAATTCCATTACCATCTTCATATCAGAAATAATGCTTGGTGTAATATTAAACATTTAGATTTAACTGTTTACTTTCCGCCAAAAGTAATACTCCATTGAATTTCGTTTAATTCTGTAAATGGCTTAAATTAATTAATCGTTATCAGTAAACGAAAAGGCCAACAAATTATAATTGGTCGGAATAATATGAAAATGTAATTAATTCAGTCCAAGAAGAAGAAGACGAATGTTAACTATATATTCAAAATTCTGCAGCTTAGACTAGCACAAATGCTTGTTTAATTTTTGTATAAACTATTTCTATACATGTGTCTTCTTTCATTTCCCTTTTTAATGATCATTAATCCAATTTCAAATGACTTATTCTCTTCAATAATTTTAGGATTGCATCTGGTCATTGGAACTTTTTGTCAAGATTAATGAAGAATGTGGACAAGTTGGCTGAAGAATTATTCTCATTTTTAATATCCCCGTAATTCCCTTACAGGCCTAATCTAAATAATTAAAGTTGATATTAAGGAAAATATTTTTTGAATGTACTTTTTTTATTAGTTAAAATTGTCTTAACACAATAATTTACGACGTGAAAATTTGTGAACACAATCCCATAATTTTGAAACCAGAGCTTAAGTTAGTAAATTGGGCAATGAGAATAATATTAATCATGTTATCAGGCTGAAATGTTTCTAATGTCTATTTCTTGGCAAGTCTTGTGACTCAATATATATATATATATATATATATATATATATATATATATATATATATATATATATATATCTTATTCACATCCCATTCATTCTAGGGGCCTAGCAAGGCAATGGTTAATGATTTATATAAGGACAACATCTTAGGGGCTAAAATGCCATGCAAAGACTTTTTTTTTAATCACTGATCAGTTGGTCAATTATATTAAGTATCTAACGAGGCTTATTAAGCAAAGAAAAGTAAAAAAAAATAAAAATGTAATATACATGATTTCACAAGTGTAAGTAAATGTGATCTTTTATCTTTATCTATACATTTATATATTTTTGATATCTAATTTCATTTGAACTCTTCTTTCACAAATAATTACTTTATGTTTTACATATTTAGTACATTCTTTCGTACTGACGTCCCTAGAGCGGAATACTGCATTTCATGCTACAAGAGCAGATACTTCGGATAGTATAGATCTCCCAGTAAAAGCACGGAATACTCAATTGTTGTTGGTGAGCTCCATATTGATTTAGGATTGTGGTGAGTCCTTGATATACATTTTGCTATTGTATAGTAATTAGGGTAAGATGAGGCCCTGCTCCAACCTAAACTAAGTTTGTCAATTTGGTAAAGACTTAGTAAAATATAGTTGTATCTCGTCTCTGATCTTAATAATTGTCGCCTCAACAACCAAATCATGTATACAAGTTTTAGGCCTATCAACGTTGATCTTTTTATCAGAGCAACTTACCTGTACTTGTTAAAGCTTTATGGTCATCATAGTTATATGTATGGTAAACACATCTTATAAGTTAATAAAGACAATTAGGGCATCAGATGTTTGTTCGTCTCAATGAGATTTGTCATTTGAGATATGAAAAAAGTGATAGTATTATCTTTCAAACCAATGAAAATACTCTTTTTTAAATGAAATTCACAAAAAACAAAATTGAAATATCGTTCCTCGACCAGATGGAGACCAACGAGCTATTTTTTAAATTTTGTGTCTTTCTTTTCTTTATTATTTGTGTTTTTTAATTTTATCTTTTTTTACAATAAAGAGGTTAGAGTACAAATTATACAAGAAATAAAATTGAATTAGAAACGTTTATCACAGGAGAATACGTGAGGGTGAAAAACTCAACAAACCTGATAAATTTTGGGAAAACTATATAAAATGGACCTTTAAACAAATTATTTACCACTTCATATCTCACTTCAAAATAATTCCCTTCGGTACCCATTCGATCCAAATTAATTACCCTTGTATCCAATCTAATTATTTTTAAATTCGCACGCTGACGTCAGCACTCATCCTACATGATACCAATAGGGTATCAATATACCGACACAGTATCACAGAAGATTAAGCTCAGTCCTATATGATATCGATATGGTATCAACATACCGATGGAATACCACAAAGAATATATTTATTAATTAGTTTAATAAATAAGATTGTAATTTTAATAATTTTCTCTTAATTGTTTTATTTTTATTTCTTAAAAAAAGAGCTCAATCCTATATGATACTAATAAGGTATCAATATATTGTTATGATATCGTTGAAGATTTTAAAAGTGCCTCATTAAGGATTTTCAATATCATGATAATATACGAATATACTGTGATAGTATCATTCATGTAATATTGAATGACTTAGGAAAACCTTTACGATATCATCACAATATATATATATATATACACACATACTATGAGGGCATCATTCAACATTTGTATAAAACGATCCTTAATATGCTAGTATATGATGGTTTCATGGAGATGTAGCTGAAGGATTGAAATAGACATCAATGATACCATGATAATATATAAATATATTGTGGTGGTATTATTAAGGACTGAAACAGCCTCAATGATATTATGTCAGTATATTGATACTACGATAATATTTTGGTCTCGAATCTCATGCTTCAAGAAT
The DNA here is from genome assembly GCF_947179165.1 of Solanum dulcamara. Taxonomy (NCBI): domain Eukaryota; kingdom Viridiplantae; phylum Streptophyta; class Magnoliopsida; order Solanales; family Solanaceae; genus Solanum; species Solanum dulcamara. The sequence goes on from NC_077247.1 coordinate 49,001,142, forward strand.
ATAAATTGTAAAAACATATTTATATGTAATTATTTTACTTTTATGAGGCATGAGCTTAGTTTTCCCATTAATTTTCAGTCTCTTTGTGCGGCGAAAGTTGAGCTACATATGTGGATGTGTATCTTGATAATATTGGGCTACTGGTTGGTCCAGAACAACAACATCAACAACAACCCAGTGAAATCCCACAATGTGGAGTCTGGGAGGGTAAAGTGTACGCAGACTTTACTCCTACCAAGGTAGGATGACTGTTTTCGGGAGACCCTCGGCTCAATAAAAGCATTAAAAGCATTAAAAGAGGTTATATAATGTTACGAAGTTACGAAGTTCAAAGTGATAAGGTAAAGCAAATAAGGGCCCCCATATCCTTCAATTTCTCTCTCGTTTCCAGGGCACTAGCCGTGGTCAAACTTCTCCATCTGATCCTAGGTCGGTCATCCCCGATCCTCTTCTTCCTTGCCATCTTGATCCATAAATTCATCACCAAGAGTTTATGTCGGGTTGTAAGATTATCGATCGGAATGACGTTACAGTCTTTGCACAAACCTTTATCATTCTTCCTGAGGAGTAGAAAATCTATCTGGGTCTTAGCCACCGAACTACGGAAGGTTACCAAGTGGTCCTCCTTCTTTGGGAAACTCGAATTGGCTATCACCAGTCCAAAAGCTCTTGCTAAATTCAAAGGTGAAACTCCTCCTCCATTTTTGTCCCCGAAGCCAAAGCCTCTATGCACATCATCATACCCTCCCGAAATAGATCCGATGTACCTATTGAAATCCCTACCCACGAAAAGCTTCTCAGTAGGCGGTATGCCTCCCACTAATTCGTCCAAATCCTCCCAAAAGTGCTTCTTAACCTCCTCATCTAAGTCCATTTGCGGCGCATAAGCACTAATAATGTTCAATGTGATCCTTTCAATGACCACCTTAATTGACATCATCATATCAGTGGCTCTCTTAACCTCCACCACCTGATCCCTTAAATCACTGTCTACTAAAATGCCTACCCTATTCCTATACTTCGATCTACCAGAAAACCAAAACTTATACCCGTCTACCTCCTTAGCTTTAGGACCTACCCATTTGGTCTCTTGGACACAAGCTATATTAATCTTTCTCTTATTTAGAATCTTAACTAGCTCTATGGATTTTTCCATTAACGTCCCAATATTTCAAAAACCTACTTTAAGTCTTGACGCTCCTTTAACCTATTTACCCCTCCTTACCCTCATCTCCGTCCCCGCCCCCGAGCGAGAATATGACCCTAGTCTACCATCATTATCCAAAGCCATGAAAATACATATGAACTAATAAATTACAAATACTTACAAGTCAACAAAATGTACTTACAAGTGTACGAACAAAAAATAGATACGTGAAGATATGGAAACCGGAAATCGAAGGTACCAACTCCAGTTGAAATGAACCTGGTTGCCGTCGGAAAACACTATTCACTTTGGAGTACTGTTCACGTCGGAGTTACCGTTCACGTTAGCTTATCAACAAGCTATGTTTCCTCTTAGACAATTTATCGAACAAATGGGGTGCATTCAAAATCAAAGTTGCACAGCCAACAACCCTAAACCCAGCAAGCTAGAAACTGCAAAGGAAATAAATACTCCTATTCTTGCAAATATTCAAGATAAAATAGAACAAAAGCAATTCTTCTCCAGGAGCAGCAGTCAATTAAAGGAAAAAGGACGGTTGCCGTCGACGATTCAACGATGGCGCCGATGGCTCGTAAATGAAGAAATACAATCCATGAACTTCACAAAAGAACAAATACCTAGTACTAAAACTACAAGAAACACCATGGTAAATCTTATAAGTAAGAAAAATTATCAAATTACACATCTTATATTTCTATATTTTTAATTATTTTCTACCATTTATAAAAACTTCAAAAATCCCTCTTCTAATACATAGAAATGATGTTGATACATCGCGCTTTGATACATAAATCTTTTTCATGATACATCGCTAGTTGATACAAACCAAACACAAAATATATCAGTAAAACATAAGTTTTACTGCTATTTTTGTTGTGTTCATGATATATTAGGTGATATTATAATGTTTGGTTTGTATCAACTAGCGATGTATCATGAAAAGGACTTATGTATCAAATCGCGATATATCAGCGTCATTAGTATGTATCAGAAATCTGAAAAAAAAGGAATTCAGGTAATTACCAAAAAAGTCAGGATAAATTGTAATTGAGTTTTTTCACTATGGAATTTAAGTAAAATACCCAATAAGTAATCCATCCTATCTTATTTTATTCTTTTATACTTTATCTGTCTCAATTTACGTGATACTTTTCGAATTTCAAGATTCAAATAAATTTATGTTTGACCACAAATTTTTCATATATCTTTTAAATATTTTAAATTATCAATTATTGTAACTTATAATATTTTTTACATAATTTACAAATATATAAATTTTATTTTAAAAAAATTGAAAATTTCATGCTCAAATTTCCGATCAAACTTAAATCATTTGACTCTTAAAAAATAAGAAGTACCACATAATTTGAAATAGAAAGTATATAATAACAACTCTCTAATTCAACATTTTACCTATTTTTATTTATAAAATTGAAAATTTTCCTTATTTATTTTTAAAAAATTGATGCCCGAATTAAGATAATACTCTTAACTACATTTCATACTTAATCAAAATAAGATATTTAATTAAATTAATAAAAAAGGAGGGAGTAATTATGTTTCTTTCCAAAAACTACTTCCACTCCTTTTAAACGTTTGGCCAAACATCTTAACATCTTAACTTTTTATGTGATATAATTAAATATTATAAAATATTATTTTTACTAATAATAAGCAAAGAAAAATAAGATGATAATGTAATCACACCAAAATTAATTAATTTATAAAATAATAATTAAAATAAATATTATATTTAAACCAATAAAACAATAGAAAGGTACCAATCGTCGAAAACATACTGTAATATCCTGCAAATTTTAATTCATCTACTATCAACTGTCAAATGTACACGCACTAGCCAGTCAAAAAACTCTCTGATCTTTCCTTATATATACAAAAAACAAGACTCAGATGAGTATATATGAAATACGAAAAAGTAACAACACTAATGTGTATATACATATATGATATTTTGTACAAGAGACTTTATTTAATTAGATGAGTCACAGCTAACTGAAATTAAGGACCCCAACAGCTCAAGTACATGACAGTCCTAAGAGACTCTTCCGCCTGTTTAATCTTCTCAGACTTTGCTGCTTTGATAGCATTGGAATCAAGAGCACCAGAGAACTTCCTTGTCTGCTTTGACGATGATCCTCCTCCTCCTCCACCACCACCACCAGTACCACAAGACGAGTCCTTGAGAGTCTTGATTCCACCGTCACCCCGTCTTGTTGCTTGATCCTTCACCCCATGATGAACTACCCTCATCACGCCTTGATGCACTCTACTTATCATGTACCAATTATATTTCAATATCAGAAAAAACACTTTTGTTTTCTAAAATTTCCAAGGATAGGGGAATGATATATATATAGAGAAAAATAAAAAGCTGCTCATATGTTGACAAATGAAAAAAACCGGCTGTTACAAGTAGTTAATCGGTGGAGTTTCAACAATGCAACCGGGACGGTGGGACCGGCACATGTCGGTTACGCATTAAGATTTGGATTTGAACCAATCTGACGTAGCATTGATAATGATGCTATCTCAAAAAAAATGAAAAAAAGGATAATGATGCCAAAAGAAATAGGTACGATATTTGTCAAACATGGTGGGCCCCAACTAAATCAAATAGTACAATACTTATTTAATAACTTATGCATTCTTTTTCTATTATATTCTTAATTTATTAATATTAAATTAATATATTTAAAAAATATATTTAAATTTTTATCAATTAACAGAAATAAAATGATAAATTCATTATAATAATAATTATTTTTTTAATAAATATGTTTTAAATTTGACAAATAAAAAAGATAAAGATAGAAAATAGTGACGTGGAAGCTCATACTTATCTCAAAGCAATACTTGGAGATATTTCTTTTCTTGTAGTAGTATCTTCCACAAGTGCATGGAACCTTCTACACACAAATAAAGAAAAAGAAAAAGGTCAAAAGGTCCATCCTTAGTCATGAAAGCCAAGTTAATAAATCAAGACTGAACCAGTATTATTACAGACCCCGTGCTGGTACAAGTTCAATACTTATTTTTGATATTTTAATTTATGTGACACATATGAAATTTAAAGAATTATTTAAATTTTTATTTAAGTTATTAATTATTATGATTTATAGTTTTTTTAATTTTTTTATAATCTATATTATATCTCTGTCCTAATTTAAGTGGCATAGATAGAATCTCAAGAGTCAACAAATTTTTATGTCTTTTAAATATTTTAAGTTGTTAATTCTTGTGATTTATTATTTTTTATGTAATTTGTAAATAATATATCCAATTTTATATAGCATTGATTAAATTTTGTGAGTCAACCAAATTTTGTATGTCTTTTAACTATTTAAAGTTGTTAATTATTGTGATTTATATTACTTTTTAGAATATTTAAAAATAATATGTGTTACTTTCTCTATCCCAATTTATGTGGCATCAATAGAATTTTGAGAGTCAATAATTTTTTGTTGTATATATCTTTAAATATTTTATTTAATTAATTATTATAATTTTTAATATTTTTTTACATAATTTTTAAATATGTAACAAACTAAAAGGAAAAGTAAGATAAGCAAATGAAAATGAAGAAAGTAAAAAAAAAAATCATAAAAACCTTCGGCTAGAGGCATGTATGTTAGAGATACCTATTTCTGGCCCCGATTTTTGTGTTGTAGTTTGATTTAGTATGAAGTTTAAAAAATAAGAAATTTTTGAAATTTATGATTTAAAATAAATTATAAATATTTGTGTAGCTATAAATTATTTTATTATGAATAAAATGGATATTTAAAATTAAATTATTATAAAATATAAAAATATAACCTTTTTTTAGACTGACTAAAAAAATGTGAGTAGTATAAATTGAAATCAAAGAATGATAAGTTAAAAATTAATAATGTGGAAAGCTATTAAATGGGCCATTAAGAGATGGAAAAGAAAAAAAATAGTATACATGTTGAAATTTGAAGCTCAGAAGTAAGCACACAGAAGGAACCCAAACTCCTCTGCTGTAGGTTCCCAGAGGATAATTATGATTTCAAAATAAAAAAAAAAGTTAACCTTCAAATGGAATTAAAACTAATAAGTTACATTTAATTATTAATAAAAACAAATAAAAATAATGAAATGAAGAGGTGTTTGCTTATCCCTTTTTATAAGATAGTAAAATTAAAATTATCAATTTTAAATATATAACAAATTAAAAAATAAAGCATGACAAATAAATTAAACCAGGAAATTTTCAAAAACATTGCTTCTAGCAAAAATTTGTGATTTCTAAAAATTTGTTTGAATTTAATCAACAAATTATTTAATTTTAATATTGAGAAAAGTTTGTTAAATTTTTTAAGAAATAGTGGGAATGGTTTGGGCTCGTGTGGTGGAAGAGTGTGATAAGCAGGTGACATATGCAGAGGACATTTTAGTCCACACACTCAAAAGTATACATAGCTGATACAGTAAAATTTTCTTAGGGCCAATCAGGCATGTTGACGAGGGGGTGCTTATTCCCATTTATAATGAAAATATAAAATGACTGAAATACTCCTTATAGGCCAAGCAGGGATGTTGACGTGGTGTGTGCTTATTCCCATTTATAAGATAGTAGAAAGAATATCTCATTGTAATAGTAATAAATTTTTTCACATAACCACTATTATTATTACGAGATCCGTTTGTATACGGACTTTCTGTTGAGATCGAAAAAAATTAGGTGTCATATAGAAGCTAGCAAAACAAACCTTGAAGGAACATGAGTAAGAAAACAAACGAGAAATATACCAAAAAGAGACACAAACATTTAACGTGGTTCGGTCAACTGACCTACGTCCACAAGAGAAGATGAAAAATACACTATAAATATGAAAGTATAAAATATAGAGAGAAATAACCTCACACAATTCACTCGAAATACAAAGAGGTTCACACAAGTGTTAACGTAACACTTGTGTCTCACCGTTTTCTCCTACACAAAACTCTCAAAGCCCCTAGGACTACATTGTGAATGCTACCATGTTAGAAGGAATGATGCTCTATTTATAGAATCATAAACCTTTTCCTACAAGAAAAAAAACTAGCCAAATATAAAAATTTTGTGTTTTTCTTTTAGAAAAAAAAATCCAATTATATTAGAAAAGTTAGGGCAAACACCGAACACTTTCCTGCTAGCTATGTTAACTTAGATGCCTTCATATAAAACTATATACATTTCAAATTGCATTTTCAATTTCCTTGATGTTCGCAAACCAGTAACAAACCGAGAAAAAGTTGTTTTATTTCATGGTAGGTAACATGTGACCGTATGCGTTGGGTTTCCAAGGATTTTTTTTAGAGTTTAATTTTGGTGTACTGTCAGTGTACAAGTTCTTTTAAAGATAATTATCATAATTTTTTTACAGTAGTATTTACATTTTTTTAAAAAAGAATTATAATTGTAAGTTTAGGTATTAAATGTAATGTGAATTCTAATTATACTATAATCCAAATTACTTCCTAGTTTTTAGACCTATTTCTTTCATAGTCTACTACATCATCGTAGGTATTGTCATGACAGCCACAAAACGGCGCGGCAGTGTTGAAGTTTTTCTCTTTTCTTTTTTTATTCCTTCCGTTTCCTTAAATTGTTATGTTCATCTTCCATTTTTTATTTCAAGAAAATCTAATTCATGACATTTACATTTATAATAATAATTATAATATAATATGTAATCGAAAGTGTGGAGAAAGATGAAAGATGAAGGGAATTATCCAAGAATTTTTTTGATTTCATGAGAAATACAACAATAGAAAAATGAAACGAATCTTCAAAAAGCACTTAATTTCAAGAGACAATACCAACAAATCCTAGAAAACAATAAACAAAACAAGAACTAGTCTAAAAAAGTTAGCTTTGATTGTAGATATAAAAAAAAGAATTGAAAAAAAAATGCACAAAAATCTGCACAGAAGGAGAAAGAAATGGATATGTATGCTTGTAAAATAATTAAGGAGAAAGTTATGCAGATGGTGAGGCAAATGGTGAGGAGGACAGAAGGTGAAGCAACGAGAGAGAAAGATAGAAAAGAAAAAGAAAAAATAATAATTGTGTTTAATCTTTTTTACAAATAAATAAACAAATCAAAAATATTTGATAACCTATAATAGTAGGTCACTATTATCTGATAGTGTAAGAAAATAATATACCAACAGTGCACCAAAATTTAACTCTCTATTTTATTTTTAGAGTTTAGACTAATGAAGATGATGATGACGTGTCATATTTTGTTTGAAATGTGTTATTATTCTTGTTAGAGTAAATAACACACGTGTCAAATATATTAAGAAATGTATTTTAATTAGCTATGTTTTGACAGAGTACAATATTAATATGGATTTCATCCATCTTTAATACTGATGTTTAATTAGAAATAAATTAGAGGGCAATTAAAATTGTGCAAGTAAATGTCAATTTATGTATCGCAATTTACTCATATGTTAGAGAAAAGACGGAAACAAATTAAAAAGGAAATGACTCAAAAATACTTTTTATTCATTTCTTGATCTAAAAATATTCTTAATTTATTGAAAATGGCTCAAAAATATCCTCCTCTTCTACCTTTTTGTCTAAATATATCCTCCATCTTTATTTTTGGCTCAAATATATCCCTCCTTCCATCTTTTGATCTAAAAATACTTCCAAACTAAATTTAATTTAATTGAATTCTTTTAATAATTAGTTAAGTTTTTTATTTTTTCAAAAAATATAATTTTTTATTTATTCAAAATTTTAATATTAGCTCATCCCAAAATATTTAAATCTAATGTAAAATAAAATAAGAAATTATTGTGTAAAAATGAAGAATAAATTTCTTAAAATTCTTACTCTGGTAAATATTTATCTACTAACTTACTCAATTGCTTCGTTTTCTTGGTTATCTAATTTGAAAATAAAAGCTTGTCAGGAAGAGATTGTTCGTACAATGTAAGAAGATTTTATAAAAGAATAGTTTGTTATTACCTCCCGAAAAAGAATAGTTTGAGTGACAAGATTGAGAAACAACAACAATTTGTTTTTAATTCAATTAATATATTACTCTTTCTCATATTGTTATTTGGAGAAATTACGCGGATAAACAAACACATACTAGTTAATTAACTAACATAACTATAGTTTGAATTAATTATGACTCGCGACAAACATCTGACTGTAATTACAGTTTGAATTTTGTATAATTAGAGCGATTATACAGTTGAGTTTTATATAATTCACGCGATTTATACAAACGCTGTACGCAAATCGAATTGTATAGCGAAATATACAAACACAACAAATTGTATAGCAAATTATACAAACGTTGTGCATGAATTGTATAGTGAAATATACAAACATTATATAAAACCGCAAATTGTATAGCGAATTATACAAACGTTGCTATGATTATAGTTACGAATTGTAATTAACAAATTATAGTTATGGAACATAAATAAAGTATTTTTGAGTGACTATATGCGAAAATTTCCCTTGTTATTTTATTGTTGTTAATTATTATCAATTATGTTATAATTTTTTTAATGAAACATGTTTATTATAAAATGATAACATAAATTTATGGGTATTTTAAATAACTTTTAGAACTTACAAGTACAAAATAATATTTTTTAAAACTTTACCAAATCTGAGAAAATTTGTAACCGAACTTATGGTGAAACTTCACCAAAAAATAACTTGACATGAATATTTGGAAACTTGGGCCAAACCATAATTTTTTTCTAGGACTTAAAAATTTGAGATATTTACCGGATATATTTATAAAATAATGATAAATTACATAATCAAACATTAATTTCCAATTTTTTTCAAGTTTTCCCAAAACCTTCCACCATTCGAAGCTTACCCTTCGAGCAAACAAATTTAACTGGTACCTTACAGGAGTAACAACTAACAACTACCTGACTTGACTCCAAATTCATAGCCTTTATGGATCTTCTCCGTTACTCCGCCTCCCGCCTCCCTGCAGCTCATCCTCAGCATCTCTTCCGTACACCATTTCGCCGGCGTTTCGTCGCCGTTAGGTCTCCCACAGCTGACTCCTCTCTGCGTATTTTTTTCTCAAAATTTAATGAATTCATATAGTCGGCCTCAGTTAGTTTGGTACTGAGACACAAATTGATTGATACGCTGGAATTTGTGTCCGAATCGCTATGAATGTGCTTTTTCTCCTTCCAGGTCGAGTTTGAGCCTTCCGTTCCTGGAGCAAAAAACCAAGTATTATAGCGAGCTCGAAGCTGCTGTTGATGTTGTCGAGCGAGCTTGTCGTCTCTGCGTTGATGTAATTTCTCCAACCATTGTGATTAATTATTAGCTAATTACTCCTTCACTTCCTTTTTATATGACAGTATTTTTGAGTAGAGACAAAATTATTAACAAAGTTAACTTGAAGTAGATTAGTGATAGAGAAGGATGTTAGACACAAATTTCAGAATTAAATTTGACTTATTCATTGTAGTAGCGATAGTGGAAGAGAATATTAAAGTAATGCAAAGATGATTCTCTCAAAGTTGTATGGAAATGGATTTGTATCAAACGTTTTGGAAGGTACCAAATATAGAATCGGGACTGGAAATTCTCATTTTTCTGTTAGATGTATTTGGCAACTACGTTGGAGCTAATCAACCAGAAACTATTTTGAATTTCAAAGCTACTTTTTCGTTCCAAGGTCTTGGAGAGAAAGTTCTTTGAGTTTAATTGAAAAATATGATGAATTTTGGACTACAGTTCTAGAAATTGGTTAGAATGTGGATTCAAAAAGGCATTGCTTACTTCTTTCTGCTATTCAAAATGCAGGTTTTCCTGTCATATAATTAGTTTCATAGCCAATGCACATTGCTAAAGTTATAACTTCTGTGATACCAAGTAGTTTCATAGTTCAGGTGTGCTAACTTTACTTCTATACTTCTAATAAGTGAAATGGTGGAATTGAAATATGAGCAGTTCTCCAATAACCATCTTTTTGTTTATTTTCAGTGGTCCGTTTTTCAAGATCTACAACCATTGTATCCACTAAGACTGGTGATTTCTTTACGATTTCTAGGTGAAGAAGTCGTTGTTTTCAAGTGATGGTAGGATTCTTGAGAAAAATGACCAGACCCCAGTCACTATTGCAGATTTTGGAGTGCAGGCTTTAGTTAGTTTGGGTAAATTATATGTTCTTTTTCATTTACTAACTGCAGTTTCAGCTATCTAGTACTTCTCCATCACTCAAAAGAAAAAGAAAGGGATAGTCATGGAAGTAATAGTGATTAAGTTATGAGTATAATTTTTGGAGTATGATGAAATCATGAATGTAGTTTTTGACAATACTGAAAATTATGGATATTATTTTTGTGTTTACCTTTGGTTCCCTTATTCTTCTTCTTTGTTTTCTTGGAAAAAAGACAAATTGCCTAATCAAGTTTTTTCTTGGAGCTAAGATGATATTGTTACGTGTCTGGATTACATCCCTATTCTGATAGAGATGAACAGACTTTTTCCCTCTATCCCTTTGGTGGCTGAAGAGGACTCTGCATTCTTGCGTTCAAATAATCTGGTTGGCTCAGTGGTTGATGTTGTAAAGAATAAGGCAACTTTAGGAGATGAAGTAACAGAAGATAATATTTTGAAAGCAATTGACAGAGGGGGAAAGGATGCTTATGTATTTGCGCCTGAGCCAGCCACTTACTGGGTGAGTTTGATGCTGCTTCCGAAGATATTTGCTAAGTTCATGTGATAAGAGATTAAAGTCTTCGAAAGGCTTTAAACTAAAGGAAAGTTCCTGAAGGGAACTCGAATTCCTTAATTCATTTTGGGTTTGCTCTTTCACATTTTTATCAAAAACACATTTGTCTAGATGATGATCATTTGTGCAATTTTATGTTGAATATTAAAATTTCCTCGATCTGGAGAATTTCAAAATTTGATTCTCTTTCTAGAATTTTTGCTAATTTAGAATTGTGTCATTAATATCTCCTGAAAAACATCTCAAGAGGTTCTCGAACAGGTCGTGTTGGGCGGGGGGTTGGATGGATGGCACAATATATGGAAACCTTCTTTTTTGTTGAAAATATGTCTTCCTTTGTACATAAAATTTTACCAGATCAAGGCTAATCTTTTTAAGGCTCTCCACACTTCTATCACTATGACGCCAGGAAATACTTTCTTGTCTGTCTATCCTCTGAATGATTTTTTATGTGATTAAAATAAATCAACTTTTATCATCCATTCCCTGAACATCTGACAAAAAGGCATGTTTACAGTTTATACTTGCACAGTTATTTGGACTTCACTCATAAATTCCCAACTTCATACAGATACTGGATCCTATTGATGGTACACGAGGGTTTGTTAAAGGTAGTGAGGCTCTCTATGTGGTATGCTTCTTAATTCTTTTTCCTTTCTGTTTATTGTAATTAGTCTTTTATGTTTTTGTTTCTTTCTTTTTTAATTTTCCAAATACTTGAAGGAAAAAGCATGAAGGAGAGGAACTGGAAAAGAAAAAGCTATTTAACATTTTGAGGTTGTTTTCCAGGGAACTGGCCAAGGTAGAGGGTAATTAGTTTGAGGGGTTATGTCCAACTGACTCTCTTCATCTGTCCATTGTGCCAGTTAGTTCCCACTGGTAACTGGGAATATAGGGGCTCAATGGCAGTGCCATATCGAGCAAAAAGTGATCAATTGAATACCCTTTCAGAAAATTACATTATGCATATGTGAATTATATATATTGAAAGAAAAACCTTAGGCAGGGAATTATTCTGAAGATTGTGATGCTGTTAAATCAAAGGCCTCAGTGGTGGCAAAGTTAAACTCATCTGTCCTAAACCTCTATGGTTCTTTCTATTTTGCCTCAATACTGCAGAGTCTTTTACTTATCATTGAGTAATTTACGTTTCTGCTAATAAGAGTGCCTTGATAACTAAAATGATGACATCATATACATTATTACAGTAAGTTCAGGTATTATTACTTGGTTCTATAGGAGGCTTTTGCTGCCTGGATTAGAGTTGTGTCTTTTCACCTTTTCCATGCTTATTTGGCCAAGAATATTGTATCTTTTCAGGTTGGTTTGGCACTTGTAGTTGAAGGAAAGATTGTCTTAGGAGTCATGGGCTGCCCCAATTGGCACGAAGACTGTTCTGAAAATTCTATCACTGGGGTCCAAGAAAATAGAAGTTCCAGAGCAGGGATCATCATGGTTTCTCATGTGGGTTGTGGAACATGGACAAAGAGGTTGTCAGACATACTAACCATTGAGTCACCTCAGACTTGGACCAGATGCTCTGTTGACAGCTGCCAAATAGTGCAGGGGGCACGCTTTACTATTCCTGAAAGTCAAACATGGAAATCTTTACCCTTGTCGGGTTTATTTGATGCAAAAACAGACTCTGAGAACACAGGAGAAGGGAACATACTTCTTCTGTCTGCATGCTGTGGAAGGTGAATCATTCTTCTCAAAGACAAATTTTCATGTTCTTAACATATGTGAACCTAGATAAAGAAAGGATGCTTAGATTTGTGATGTGAAATCTTTTTTCCTGCTGTTCGCATTCGTGAAGTTTTACCCCTATAGGGCTCCAATTTGGTTGATGAATTTCAATACAGAGGGGTTGATGATGAAATTAAAAATAAACGGGACACAATGATTTCCTTTGCAAATTGGACCTCGATAAAGGTTGGGCTGGGAAATGTTAGCGGTGATTTATCAATCAACAGCATCTTTAGTTTGAATTTTATCATTCAAGAGCATTTTTAATTAGAATCATTGCCTCAAGTGAACTATAAATCCACGGCACTAGGACTTTTTAATTTTTTTTTTTAAATAGAAATTAAAAAAAATTCTTCCTTAGAAGGAACATAAATAAGTCAACTACTGCAGCCCTTTGCTTGTACATTTCAACATCTGCTGGATGCTGGATTAATGTCATCTCAATTTACCTGATAAAAAAAAGTCAATCATGGCAAATTTTCTTTAACTTTAAGCATCTCGTTGAAATGATATTTGTGCTTTATATGGAATTTAAGTTTACTTTCTGAGAAAGAGAAAATGTTGAGCAGTATTGCACTATCATGGATCTTAGACATCAAAATGCACTTAGGACTACCTTATTTAGTTGTGCATTGTACAAAGTGTTGATTAAGTGTTTCTCAGTCCACCAAGATAGAAAGAAAACATGTGGGTGAAGTATTGCATTCAAGCTCACAGCCTGATCTTTTCCTATGGTCTTTTTATTTCAATGATTCAGGATTTCATTTGTTTCAGAAAGTATTAGCTTGCTTTATCTTTTATGTTGTTCCAGTTGTTCTAGGAATGCGAGCTTGATTTTTCTTCTAAGTTATTGCAGTTGTTCTAGTAATGCCTTCAATATGATGTCCAATAACTCTTTTCTTACTGTAGGTATAGGCTGGTAAATTTTTTGGTGCCTGTTTTTCTTGAGTTGAACAGTCCTCATAGATACATATTCTGTAAACTGTAGGTCATGTAGTTACTGAGAAAGTATATTCATTGCTTCTTGATGATATGCGATTCAGCAACATAAAACTTTTCTGCAGACTTTGTGCATTATTGGAATGACAATCTGTACCTTAAAAAATTAAAACTGTTTGCCTGTTGCATAAGCTCTTCTTTTGTCTTCATTTTCCCCTTTTTATTTGACTCGAACAAATCTAGCATGTGCTGTTGTTAGACCAGAAAACATACAAGCTGCGGTTCTTCACTAGATTGAACATATACTAATCCCACACTATTCTCCCATATATGTTTAGAATTCTACTAGAATATTTGTCATTTTTCCCTATATGTTTAGAAATTGATTAGTCATTTTAACATCACAAACCTCTTCTCCAAATGAAATTAGCTCTATAATAAACTTTGGCGTCCAAGTTGGACTTTGGACTGGCACTCGGTAACAATTGTCAACTTATATGGAGAAGAGGCTCATTATTCACATCCAAAAGAGATTGAATGTTCTATTTTAATACTCTAAAAAACAGAGTGCCCTCAGAACCATTCTTCAAGTGATTATAAAATCCATTTCCCTTTTTGCCTGAACAGCTGAGCTGTCATTGCTTTTGCATTGTCTTTCTTCCTCTTTTGAGGGCTGCAGTCAAAGTACTACTTCAATTTTCATGATGGTTTTGCGCATTTGTTTTATTAATTTTTGTTTTTAAATTTGCAGTTTGTGCAAATATCTGATGGTGGCTTCTGGTAGAGCATCCGTTTACATTCAGGGGAAGAACGCGACATCTATTATCAAGGTGAAATTATATTCTTGAGAAATTGTAAAATTAGTAGAGCAGTATGATGCCCATATCCGTTGAATGTAGGTCTGGGACCACGCTGTTGGAATCATATGTGTCCATGAAGCTGGAGGGAAGGTAATCATTTCTCTATTGGTTTCTTTTTGGCATACCTTCTTTATCTCTACTTGTGCGCCAACAGTTGCCATCTTACAGCCAGTTCTAGAGAAGATGGTGCTGCTTATATCATTTAATTGAACAAATAGTCGTCAACTATATTGCATGTAATCAACACCCTTTTCGTTTTTTTCCGTTAAATAGAATTAGTCATGTAAAGAACACCTTCTGGTATTGCAGATTTGAAGATATAGCTTTTATCTTTTCCTTTTCATTTTTAGTCTGGATATAGTATTTTGAAGGCTTATCGTAACTGTTTAAAGGAAAACTTTTATAAAATTTGAACTGGTCAGATTCGGGTGGTTGACTCTCTTGCATGAGTGATTCATGCTTTGATTGGCTTGCCTTGAAAATTATATAATCTGAAGAATTGAGGTTCCTAAATAGTGATTCATGGAACTTAAAATTCCATCGTTAGAAAACACAACCTTTATTTACTTATGAAGAATGACAAAGTGACAAGAGATGCTTGTTTTATAGCTTTATTTCTAGTTACTTTAATTTTTTAACTTTCTCGTTTGGTTAAGAAACAATCTGAAATAATCAACCCATATTTGATTTGAAAGATCTGGGAGACTGCAAGAGATGACAACAAAGGGGAGAGTGTATTATTCTACATTACACCACGTACTGTTTTCCACTTATCTGCTTACTGTAAGGTTGTTCACAACTTCATATCCAGGCATTTATATTCCCTGACGGCTGACACTAAGCAAATGCATTGAAGCAAAAGATCTTTTTTCCACTACTCGCAGTATTCACTGGCATCGATTTTCTTTCTTCTTGTGTTATATCTGCATAGTTGTTATGCATAAGACATTGTCCACTTGGACCCAAAGCAGAGGCCCAACTTTTAAGAAGCTTTGATCTTTTTCTTTGATTCTACTCCTGGTTATGACTTTGTCCTTCAACTTATGTGCGATACTAATTGAATGTGGATGATTCATTCATAAAAGACAAGCAAGACTAGATTGCTCACTTTCGTGGCTATTTACTGTGCGCCTTACTTGTCAGGTGACTGATTGGGAAGGAAGTTCACTTGATTTTGCAGCAGATCAAACTGAGCGGAGACTCATCTTTCCCTCAGGCGGTGTTCTTGTGACCAATGGGAGCTTACATAGCAAGATTATCAGAATGATCTCTTCACATTCATCAGTTCCTTGACAGGCTTTTTGGCATTATTGTGACAAAATCAGTAGTGAGATTACTACTGAAGATTTCTGCCAATTCATCAATTGTTTAATGGCACTTGCATTCTTTTGACGAATCACAACACATACATATCAACTGTCTTCGTCCTGGCCGTCATTAGTCTTTCTCTGTTGTTTCTTATCAATACTTATATCTTTCTTCTTTCGGTCTCTATGGACAGATACTATCCTTCAATCTTCATTAGTGAAATGCTGTGGAAAATGATTCATGTTTAATGCAGTTAGAATGTATAGCTTATAAATCTTTGTTCTTTTTTTTTTCCTTCACAATGTCCTCGGTTGAAGTAAGATTTTTCTCTTTTCATCTGTACTGCAGTCAAAATCTATAATCATACAGATACATTCGTTCCTTCATAGAGTACTATGATGAAGTGAAGAATTTTCTCTTTTCCGTTTTCAGTGAAGAACCTGAACAAGTCTTTAAAGTTCCAGCTAATACTAAACGCGAAATTTCGCCGTTCCATGTTGAAACTTGTCGAGCTGACTCAATTCTCCATATATTCATCATTAACCTTTTAGCCATGTTATTTTTAAATTTGATTATAATCTTCCAGCGTTTTCTAATTGGACGAAAGAAAAGCACATACACGTAGATTCGTAATCAAAACCAACGTTGGAAAACAGTGAATTTGGCAACTTGATTTCCCCCTTGAGGTAGGAAATCCCACTTGTCTTAGGATTAGGATTTAAATCACAAATACATATGCCTTTTAGTAAGTACAAAAGTCTCAAAAATAACGACAATTTACATCTTTCTCTTCACGTCAAAGCTTCATATATATTCCCTTCCCTCCTCTCTATGGATAAATAAATGCAATTGTTTGGTTTCGGCGAAAGGGCGATTAATCCCACGAGTGTAACTTGTACCACGATCCCAACATCAAAAAATTACAGAAGACGAGCAAATATAAGTCAAGCTTTTTTGGGGCACGTTGGGCAAGATAAATCGAAATTTGAGGTCACAAAAGAATACCTTAAAACTTTTTTATGAGTGTATTTTTCTTTTCCATTTTGGAGATTATGTAGAATTACCACTTCAGAATAGTAAGGGATTATTTCTGTTTTATACGATTAATATTGAAATCAAGATGTTATTAATTCAATCAAAATGTAAGTTTTTTTTTTTTTGTTTCAAGATTAATCTCAACTCTACATCAATGTTTATTTTTTCTGTGATCAATCATACGAAACATGACATTCGATCATACAATTTTTATTGGGTAAAGTAGGAGGTGCCAAAAATATTATCGTAGCCATTACTCGGAGGGGAAGCATATACAATGTTGTCTTCCTTAAGATAGATACCGATCAAAAACCTAATGATAACACTTACTGACTTCATATTGTATTTTGTCCAGCAGTTGATAACAATGAGTTGTGAGATTTGAAAGTTATTTTGGATATGGAAACTTGCTAAAAGGCATAGATTTGAATTTCAAGGTCTTACAAAACTGAAAACCTCCCCTTCCTTGAAGAAATCACATTTCTATACAGCTTTGTAGCTATGCCAAGTAACGTTGAGAATGTTACACTAATTTGTATAAACAAATACCACATCTCTCGTACCGACCAACTACCCAGATCAACAAGAGTGGTAATCTTTTTCCAGCCTAAGCTTACATTTCTTGAATCTACCTCTTTGCAACCCTATCTATGTATTTCTCTCTCTTTACCTTCTACAAAGCATATGTAGGACAAAACAGAATTGTGAAACATGAGTTGGGACAAAAACAACTTACAAGGTTAGTTTTGTATCTTAAAATCGTAGCTCACCCATCCATATCTGACGCGTCCTTCACCATTAATCTTTAACCTACATCTTCCACATTTTTCTTGCAAGCCTCAACTGCAGCATCTGCCTCCGGTGACTGGAGTTTCAGTTTTTCCAAATCCTTCACAAAAAACATGGATAATGACTTCAAATAGCGTTTTGTCAACCTTATTTCTCACCCTACAGTCCTTATATCAAGGATGCACTTCCATATTGGTAAGCTACAAGCTAATGAAAAGATGGCACCATAATTTGGATGCTTGTTATATATTATGATAATATCTGCTTTACTGGGTTGGGATTTTCCCTATCGAGAAAGATAGCCGACAGTATTTTCTCTATAGCTACTTGATCCTTTTGTCCATCAAACCATGTAGAACAGTGCAAGGACTGAGTGATGTTGAGCAGATTTTCCCCCAAACTTATGTTGTTTACCATATAATTGAAAAATACATTGGTATCTCCTAGCAGAAGCAAAAAGAAAACACCAGGTGATTTCTTCTCTTGGAGGGTAGAGTTACTTGATACATGTGTTGGTGGGAGGTAGCATAATCTAGGGGCGTGTAAGCGCGCTGGCCCAGACACCACCACCATTAAAAAAAAACACTGTATAGGTACCAAACAATGGTAACATAATATACTAACCAGTTCAGATACATAATCCATTGGTCCTTTCACCTTGAGGCTCATAATTTTGAACTTCACCTCAGCTTATTCTTCTGATCCTTTGATTTTTCATTTGTATCTGGATGCTCTGCAAATTTGATTACTATGACATTGACTGAAGAAAATCTGAACAAAGTACTTGCATGACACAATTACTTAGCTACATATAGACAATTACAACTTGAAAGAGAAGGGCATGAACTAAGAGTGAAGAACATTACCAACAGCTATCATCAGAGAGGACGCATGAAACAGTTTTTGGTCCAGTTGTTTGGGCAGTTGAAAGCACCAACCTTGTAAACATGTTAATGTGTGCTAAATAAATATGTCAATATATATATTCTCAGAAGAGTTTCAAGCCAGAGTGGCACTAAAAGAAAGAGGGGCTAGAAGAGAGCGAGGTTGCCGCAAACTGAAGAGAGAGACAAAATGATGGTTATTTTGGCTACCTTGAAACCTACTTGAGACCTCTTTTATATAACTGAGAAATACCCGGGGGCCGTGGAGTACAGTTCAAACTTTGGTGTTCGGTGGACAATGGACCAGCCCCTCTACTCTTCTACACTTAAATACTAGGCTTTTGTCTGCCGTGGATTCAAACCCATTATGTGCACCTAATCCACACATTACGTACTGCTCTCTTACCACTAGACCAAGAACAAGAAGTGCATACAACCTTATTGATCACTAGGGGATATTTTTACAGATGGTCTGAGCAAACCAGTCATCTTTTGACTGACTGCAAAAGAAGGAAGTTTACATATTCCAGAGGTTTCAACTTCTAATTGTCTGGTATATGCAAACATAGATATAGCAGTACATATGCTTCACAGTTTAAAACTAAGGAATGTAGAGTATTGCTGAGTTTATCACCTTATTGATCACTAGGGGATATGTTTACAGACGGTCTGAGCAAACCAGTCATCTTTTGACTGACTACAAAAGAAGGAAGTTTACATATTCCAGAGGTTTCAACTTCTAATTGTCTGGTATATGCAAACATAGATATAGCAGTACATATGCTTCACCGTTTAGAACTAAGGAATGTAGAGTATTGCTGAGTTTATCGAGAAGATAGCACAACATTCTTTTTTATATTTTTTACAGATCAGAGTAACACCTAATTGTAATTCTTCCTCCTGTAGGGAAAAAGGGTACGGTTAATCATTGAAATTAAGATCAGTAGCTTTGCTGGATCTGAAAATATGGGCACTGAAATATATCATAGGGTACTTTTAATAATTGAAAAGAGATGAATATTTCGGACTAAAGTTGACCTGAATGACAGCAGATAAATTGACTTTTGAACCAAGGCTATAACAAAGCAAACCAAAATAATCATCAAGATAAAGTGTTAATACCTCTATTATAAAGGTATCCAGAGCATCAATCTCAAAAACTGGAAGTTTACTATTTCGTCTCAACTTCTAGTACCTAAAACCCTCTTTGCCACACTGCAAAACTTCAATAGTTCCAATTACCAGAAATCATTGCAGGAACATTCACCATCTTCAAAATGATGAAACCTGTATGCATCCCGTACAACAATGGCTCGATTTGCAACCTTCGACACACACTTTATCCAATTGTGGCAGTCATTGCAGACGCGAAGATTTTTCATCACTCGTATGGGAATCATTTCAGGCAAGCTTAGAAGTCCAAATGCAATAGCTAACTTTTCACTGTGAATATAAGCAGTTGGATCTTTTTGTCCCAATTCCAGATCATTCCAAAGACTATTATTGTCTTGAACATAACCAATCATAACTACCCGTTTATTTAGTTTCTCCACAAAGTCATAGATATGATTTGCTAGTGGATGGAGTCTATCTCCAACAAAAAATGCATGGATAGTATTTTTAACTTCAATCCAGCTACGACCTGGCTCTTTCTTAACACCTCTACCTTTCATTAGTAGCCTTGTCTGGTTCCGAGAATCCCATCTTCCAAGAACTGCATATAGGTTTGATAGTAAAACATAAGTTGCTGAGTCTTGAGGCTCCAATTCTAAGAGGTGGTTACCCGTCTCTTCCCCTATTTCAATGTTCTTGTGAACTATGCAAGCACTTAGGAGGGTCCTCCAAACCATTGCATCAGGTTCTATTGGCATAGTCTCCACAAACTTCATTGCACGCTGCAAATGGCCAGCTCGTCCTAAAATGTCCACAACAGATGCATAATGTTCTAGTTTTGGCAGTAAACCATAATCTTTACTCATTGAATTGAAATAGCAAAGTCCCTTATCAACTAAACCCACATGGCTACACGCTGATAAAACACCCAAATAGGTGACATGGTTCGGCTTCACACCAAGATGTCTCATCTCCTCAAACAGTTCTATAGCTTCATTGCCACATCCATGTTGAGAATAGCCTGTTATCATGGCATTCCACGACACATCATTTTTATTTTGCATTTCAAGGAACTCTTTCCTGGCATCCACAAGGCTTCCACACTTTGCATACAATGTGATCAGGACATTGGAAGCTTCTGTTTCGGCATTATAACCAGTCTTTATTATTCTAGCATGAATCTGTTTCCCTTGTTTAATATTAGTGGTATTAGCGGCCGCACTAACAGCAGATCCATATGTGAATATGTTAGCTTCCACTCCATCTCCATGCGATCTAGAAAACACTTTTAATGCTTCTTCACAAAATCCACTTTGGGCAAATCCTGATACCAAGCCATTCCACGAAATAATGTCTTTTGTATCAATTTTGTCAAATGCTGCATGTGCATCTTGTATTCTGCCGCATCTAGCATAAAGAAAAATCAATGCATTGCCTATTGAATGATCCAATGAGTAGCCTGACACCACTGACTGCGCATGGATTTGTCTCCCTTGATCGAGTGCTTGAATGCCGGCACATGCACTGATTGCACTTGCAAATCCTATGTTATCAGATCGAATACCATGGTCTTGCATTTTTCGAAAAAGTTTTAGAGCTTCAACAAAGAAGTCATGCTGAGCATATCCAGCAATCATAGATGTCCAAGATACAACATCTTCCTCCTTTAGACGCCAAAAGATTTTCTCTGCTGCATCTAATTTTTCATGCTTGGCATACATATCTATAAGCACACTACACACATAAACATTCTGCCAAAAGCCAGTTTTTAGTACTTGGCTATGTATTTGTTCTCCAAGATACAGAGCGCCAACAGATGTACAAGTTCTCAAGATACTGGGGTATGTGTATTGATTAGGTTGTAGCCCTTTAAAATGCATCTGTGAAAAGATTTGGAATGATTCATCTAAATGACCCATCTGCCCATAACCCACGAGCATCACATTCCAAAGAACAATGTTTTCCATCTGGCTTCCGAGAAAAAATTTATGGGCTGTTTCAATATCAGAGCACTTAACATAAAGGTCAAGTAAAGAACCTTCAATAATGCTATCTGAGCATAGACCTGCCTTTGTTGCATAAGAATGCAGTTGTCTTCCCTTTTGAAGAGCTCCTAACGATGCACAAGCACCCAATAGGCTTGCAATTGTAACACAGTCAGGTTTTAACGAACTTAACTGCATTTTCTCAAATAACTGTAGAGCCTTATCACTGAATCCTTTCAAAGAGAGACCAGAGATTAGGGAATTATAGGTAACTCCATCCTTCTTCGGCATTTCAACAAATACTTGTTCTGCCAATGTTAAGTATCCACAGCGAGAATACAATGTAACAAGGGCATTACTAACAAAAACATTAGATAAAAATCCCCACTTGTAGATACTAGCATGGAGCTGTTCCCCCAAATTAAATGCTTCTATCTTTGTGGATGCACTTATAACACTCGAGAAAACATATGGAGTCGGAATAACTCCAAATTTACGCATATCCTTATATAGGAGAATAGCATCTTCTTCTCGGTTGTTCTTACAAAAAACAGATAACATGGCAACCCAAGACGAACTATCCCTAACCACCATATCCTCAAAGACTTGCATAGCAGAATCTACAAATCCATTTTTAGAATACAAATCAATCAAACGGTTAGACACTATGAGCTGCAAGCCAAGACCATAGCGCGTAATCAAAGCATGAATCTGTTCAACACCCTTGATACGAAATGCAGCCTTGTTATCGCTACAGGCTTGCAGAACTTCAGAAAATGTGCACTCATCTGGATTAACATCTTCTCTTCTCATTCGAGAAAACAAATTGATAACTGCGTCATATCTTTTCATCCGTGAAAAAACAGACAATAATATATTCCAGCAAGACACATTTCTAATCCCACTTGGCAAATTATCAAATATTTGCAATGCACTGGATAAATCTCCACTAGCAACATAAATATCAAGAAACCTAGCACCAATCCTATAGTCATCACCAAATCCCAATGTCAACAACTTCCCATGTAGTTTCTTGGCATCTACAATTAAACCTTCACTCAAACAACTATCTAGCAGGCTTAGATAGTAAGTATGATCGAAATACCCTTTATCTTTCGCTACCCGCTGATGAACATTAGTTGGATAATATTCATTTTCTTCATATGAACAATCATCAAGAACCAGCGAATTTATACTTGCACAACTAGTATAACTAAAGTTTTTCAATCTAATTGGTTTCCCATATTGAAAACTCCGAATTTCCTGCAAATTAGAAAAGAAAAATATTTGGGAACAGAAAAAGTTGCTAACACAACAACAAAACAAAAAATGATAAAGAAATAATCTTTCTTTAAAGGTTTTACCTTGCGAAGACAATGAGAAGACTTAAAAAGGGAATGAATAATTTTCATCATCTATTCTGGGTTTCCACTAAATTCATCTTTTTTTGTAAACCTAATTGAGCTCCAATTTCGTTTTCTCCTCTTCTCTGTGGTATCTGAGTAATGTTTTAAACAACGAACAATTTATAAGATAGAACAGTCCTTACTTGAAATAACCTTCAAATCACAAACTTAATTTTTTTTTTTAAAAAAAATCAAGTTCTAAGTTGAAGCTCAAGCTCAACGGCAGATGATTGATTAATTTTTTTCTATATTATTCTTGCAATTAAATTATTTAAAGTGCTTATATGTAGTTGTAATGTAAAGTTTTTAAGAAATTTTTTAAAAATTAAATTAGTAAAATTATGTTGTTAGCATGATGGATAAAATGAAAAATAATTAATTAATATGAATATGAGACGAAGAGAGTAGGGAAAAAGAGATTTTGAGAGTAGAATGAGGAATAGGGGATTTCTATTTTTTTTTATACACATTTAATTAGGGGTTAATTATGAAGAAATGAGGTTGATTTAAAATATTTGTAAACTTAAGATAAAAAATTAAAAGATCAAAAACACAATCCCAAAAAGTCCCCTCTTTCATATTTCAAAATTCAAAATTTGTTATTTCCTCTATCTTTTTTTTTTTTTTACTAATCTCTCTTTTTCTTCTTTTCTTGTTTTTTCATATTTCAAAATTCAAAATTTCTTATTCCCCAATCTTTTTTTTTTTACTAATCTCTCTTTTTCTTCTTTTCTTGTTTTTTCGTATTTCAAAATTCTAAATTTCTTATTCCCCAATCTCTTTTTTTTTTACTAATCTCTCTTTTTCTTCTTTTCTTGTTCCTTTTCCCTTTCATCTTCTTCTTCCTTAACTTCTTTGCCTTTTTTCTTCTCCATTTTTCTTTTTCTTTTCAAACTTATTGTGTTTTCATCATCTTCTTCTTCGGATGTTGTCATCCTCATTTTTTTCTTCACTCCAATTTGATTATGAAAATTATAAAAAAAAATTGATATGTTGTTTATATAAACAGGAGTCGTTCAAGCAACCAAAAATTGTTTAAACAACCTTAAGTTGTTTAGTTCAAACAACAGAAGTTGTTCAAACAACAGAAGTTGTTTAGTTCAAACAACAGAAGTTGTTCAAACAATCCTACGTTGTTTAAGTGTTTTTTATAATTCTTTAGTTAAAACAATGAGAATATTTTAAATATCAGCTAGTTGTTTGAAGAGATATGAAAATATTTGCTAATTGTTTTGGAAATCGAGATATGAAAACATTTGTTAGTTGTTTAGACAAATGTTTAAACATTTGCCAGTTATTTGTAGGTGATGATGACGTGGAGGAGGGGAGGAGGGGGCTGAGGGGTGGATGAGAGTCAGGAAAAAAAAAAGAGGGGGTCTTTTGTAAATTAAAAAAACTTGTGGGTTCTTAAAATATGTGTCATTATTACTAATTAAAAAAAATCCCTTTTACTATATTTTTAAGACTTGTGTCCTATTTTTTTTATTTACACTCTCAAAAATCTCTTTTAATTTAATCCCCTCGGAGAGTATTAAATTTCAGTAAAATACGAAATATTTCATAATAGATATATAAATTGTGTTAAAAATAAGGAGGAAAAAGATATAAATTGGACTGACAGCACGTGCGGAGAACGCGTGAGAGCTTCTGCCAATTTCAACCGTCGGAACTCCATCCGTTGCATTACAAACCATGTACCTTTCTAGGTAATTATTGTACCTCGATGGATCTCCTCCGGTGCTCCACCGTCCAGTTTCCTAAAACTCATCTCCGACGTCCCTTCTGTGCGAAACTTCGCCCATGCTTCGCCGTCGTAAGGTCTCTCATAGCTGATTCCTCTCCCCGCCGCGGTTAAAAATTCACTTTCCTTAACCGATTCTAAATTTGTACACTTGCAGGTCGAGTTTGAGTCTTCCGTTCCTGGAGAGGAAAGCCAAGCATTACAGAGAGCTGGAATCTGCTGTTGATGTTGTCGAGCGAGCTTGCCGTCTCTGCGTTGATGTATATTTCTTTTATTTAGCTCACTATTTATATCGATTACTTAGTATTGGAATGGAACGAGTCCGAGAAGAGTGAGATTGTTACATAGGAAGCATACATTCGACTTCAACTAGCTTGTGAATAAGGCCTAGCTGTTTCATTGATTGTGTTAACTAATTATCTTGTCAGTCAATTTAGTGTGTTCTCAGAAAAGAACTAGTTTTTCTTTCAATTGACAGAATATCGTGTTAATGTTATTGTAATTCCATAGAACACATGTGGAAAGATGGTTGATGCTTGTTGCATTTGTAATTATGGACGTCCTCGATGCTATTCTACAATTTGTAAATTTTGGTTTAGTACCTGGAGTTTTTGGCATATGAAGTGTTCTAAAGTGTACTCAATGTTTAAGATCATAGATTTTGGAGAAAAAATATGTTAGCTTTTCTCTAAAGAGATGACATTAGTCATTTAGTTCTGGTGAAATATTACTGTATGCTTTTGAGAGCCAAAGAAAGCTTCAATGAAAAATGAAGTACTAGTATGTATCAAACTGGCCTTCTTCTGGGGGTCGGGGGATCACTGGATCAGCAGCTTTTCAAGTTTTTTTTTATTTTTTTATTACCATTTTATCAATTAAAAATTCAACTTCTTTTTTTTTTCCGTAACTTTTTTTTATGGTTGCTAGGTGAAGAGTTCGTTGTTCTCTGATGATGATAGGATTCTTGAGAAAAATGATCAAACCCCAGTGACTATTGCAGACTTCGGGGTGCAGGCTTTGGTCAGCTTGGGTGATTCATTTTTCTTTTCTTGAATTCTTTATCATCTTCCTTGATTAGTTGACTTAAAAGTGAGATCAGTTTTCAACAATATTTTATAAAATAGGAAGGAGAAAAGACAACAAGGATGTTGGAGGTTTAATTTGTCTCACCACATGTTTTTTCCTCTAGTAAGAATGTTCTTCAACCTATTTATATGTTCTTGAGTTACTTTCTGCCTCATAGAGTCAATAAGGTAGTATGCATTGATACTGTAGGATGAAGGTGGCAGGGGAGTATTATTTCAAAAGTCAACTTCCTTACATCGCTTCACTTGATTTCTCTTCATGACATGCATTTTTCTTGTTACATGAAAATGAACCTAATCAACTATCGAATAATTTAAGAATGGTCAATCATGACTGACATTGTTTTGTTTCCCTTTGACACTCTTGATTTATCCTCTTAGCACAGAGCTGAATCGTTTCTTTTATTCTATCTCTTCCTTATTCTGATAGAAATGAACAGACTCTTCCCATCCATTCCTTTGGTGGCTGAAGAGGACTCTTCATTCTTGCGGTCAACTAATCTAGTAGGAGCAGTGGTTGATGTGGTTGCGAATAAAGCAACTTTTAGAGACGAAGTAACAGAAGATAGTGTCTTGAAAGCAATTGACAGAGGGGGCAAGGATGCTTGTAATTTTGGGCCTAACCCAGCCTCATACTGGGTAAGTTGAGATGACTCTAGAGTAGTATACACTAATTTTCATGGAGAAACTCTATACGCTCTTTAAAACCTCCACATTAAGAAGGAATTTCTGGGGAAGGGAACAACAGATTTTCAATTCCACTTTGGGGGATACACCTTTCATAGTTTTGCCATGCACGTTTAGTTGGTGGTATCTTTGAAACACTTGATAGTTATTGAAAGGAAAATAGATGTATTGTTGGTTCTATCACTAGGAAAGACAATCATCATACTGTCCCAATGAAGGAAACAGAAGATTTACGTGGCCTCCAAAATCCATATTTCATGATATACACTCCTCCTTTATTAATTCTCATTTACCAGATAATGCCCTGTATATTCATGCGCAAATGACAACAGTTCTTTGCTAATATTCGTACACCTAAATTATAAAGGCCTATAGTTCAAATATTTGATGTTGGGTTGTGCTTTTCTAGTCTGATGGTGTCTATACTCTGGATGATTGTTTTTATGCTTAAAAAGAAAATTTGACATTTTGCTTCCATACCAATGAAACATAACAGAACCTGAATTTGTGATCTTACTATCACTAGGTTGTGCACCATCTCATAAAATTTCATGGACCTGGTACAGGTGCTAGATCCCATTGATGGGACGCGAGGGTTTGTTAAAGGTGTTGAAGCTCTCTATGTGGTATGTCTTTTAATCTATATTATTCTCTTATTATTCTTTGGTTTTTTTCCATCTTTTGTTTGCTCTTTTCTTCTTCTCAACCAACATAAAAGAAAGAAGGAGGCAAGATTGTCATTAGTCTAGGTATTCTAACTATTAGTGCCAAAGCCAACCATCTCAGAGGAATTTCAGTAAAGAGAACAGCTTAACATGTGAGGTTGTTTGCCATGGAAATGGCCAAAGGTAGCAAGTAATTCCAAGGCTTTCAAAAAATTTAGCAAGTCTGGCCATCTCCCAATCATTCAAATGTCTTCTGAAATTGAAGTTCTATCCATCTTGCCCTGTATTACTGGACAAAGTGGTGTCAGACAACAAAATTAGTCTGAATAAATTAAGGAACTGTTCTTTCAATGACCATAGCCAATCCATTTACTACTCTAAAAAGCAATCTTCCTGCCATCACCCTCTTTGAAACCAAAATTACTCAAAAAACTCGACCATAAAGCTCTAATATTTTTCTGAATTCCCACCCCATAAGGAGCAGGCATCACCTTTGAATATCAATGTCCTTCAGTGGCACATTTTTCATTACTTACCTATTTCCATAAGACATGTTGTTCTGAACTAAATCACCGCAGCCATTTATTTCATCATTAAACTGTTGTTAAGTTGCCTCAGGTTTCTAATGCCCAGACCACTCTCTTTCTTGCTAGCAGTCTGTCACGCCCCAAGACCACAGAACTTGATTGGCACCCGACCCCAACTCCCTGTCTGGTGAACCCTGTAGCGAACTGTCCGGTCATAGCACTTATTGAACTAATTGGAAATAACTACCCAACATGGTATTAACGGAGTATAACTGAATCTGAATTAGGTCTTGATTTTTTTATTTTTTTTTATAACCGTGGTGTCCATGAATTAGGTACTGATATTTCCTAGTTCGTTACCCACAAAAGGTTACTTTTCACTTAAGAGGGAAAAATCCTGGAAGATGCAGATTATTTACTAGTATTATCCTATTCACCTTAAGGTTTTGATGTATTCTGCTATAGTCAACTATTTCCAGTAGCTTACTAATTTTCAATTAAATTACTCTATAGTATGGGTGGTATTAGTTCCATTGCTTTTAAAAATTTCTCCCTACTCATCAAAAGGGCAAGAATACAGATCAATTGGTGAAGGATGGGAGGAATGATGTTATAGGGGGGAAACATTTATTTTGGTATTACAGTGGAAAGCGTGGTGCTGTTAATCTTAAGCTTCACTAGTATCAGACTTCTCTTTTTGTTTTCCCTCATCCTCTTTGGTTTGTTCTTTTTTTTCCTGACAACACATTTCAGGTTAAAGTAATTAATGTTTCTCCAAACAAGCACTCTTGGTAACCAAGGAGTCTCCGACATTATATACATTATTACATAGCTTTCCATCATAGCATGTTCTTTTAGGATTTGTGAACTGATTGAATTGAGATTACACCTCTTGCCATTTCTGCAATTTATTTGGTTAGGCTTTGTTGTAGGTGGCTTTGGCTCTTGTGGTCGAAGGACAGATTGTCTTGGGAGTTATGGGGTGTCCTAACTGGGATGAAGACTATTTTGTTAATTGTGTTACCGGGGTCCAAGAAACTGGAAACAATTTCTCCAGATCAGGGATGATCATGGTTTCTTATGTGGGTTGTGGAACGTGGAAACAAAGGTTGTCGGACATGTTAACTATCGAGTTGTCTCAAAGTTGGACAAGATGCTCCGTAGATGGATGCCAAGTACTTAAGGAGGCACGTTTTTGTACTCCAGAAAGTCAAAAGTGGGAATCTTTTCCTCTATCGTCCTCATTTAATGCAAAAACAAACTCCGAAAAAATAGGGAAAGGAGACATCCTTCTCGTTCCTGCATGTTGTGGAAGGTGATGTCTTCTTGTCAAAGATAATTCTCAGGCCTTATTTTAGCAAGATTGTTGCTTAGATGTGTGATGAGCAATTCTCTCTTGCCTACAGTTGACATTTAAGTAATGTTTTCAAACTAGATAGGCCTCTGAAAATGTGGATGCATTTTGACATAGGAGTAGACAATTAAATAAAAATTGTGATACTGAGGAAGAAAATTACTATGGCTGAATGAACCTATTAAATCATTTTTAATTTATGCTGATGACAAGCACACTTAAAGTAGGCGACATGAGATAAAAGTGGTTTACATGTGGCTGGCATATCTGTCACATGTTGGAAACATATTTGTGGCTTCTTATCTGACTGAAGCTGATGATATAATCTGAGCATAATATAACACGCTATTATCACGGATCTTATACATACAAATGCAGTGAATATCTTAATAGTTGTACCTTTGTACAAGGAATTGTATTTGTTCATGATCATCAAATTGTCTGAACCATGGAAAGGGTAACATCTTGGCGAATATTCTCCACCACCTGATTTTATTCTTTGATCTTTGTATTTCTTTGTTTCAGGATTACTAGGAAAAAAAAAACTTTTTTCCTTGGTTTCATGATTTTTGTTTGTGCCTGTAACTGTTAAACTTTCTTTCTTCACCAAAATTGCTGCAACTATAGAGATATTAGTGCTGGTAGGCATCTTTCAGATACTTGTTTCATTGTGTACTATGGGCTCTCTTCAAAGCTCGTGTTTACTTAGAAGAATATTCTGGAGGAGGTGGGGAGTCTATTGCCTTTTGACAATTTCTGACTGAACAATGCGATATTTTGGTGTCTGCTATTCTTCAATGGAAGTCCATCGACCATCATAGCTGAAACTATTTGACCAAAGTCATTCATACCTGAAACTATTTGACCAGCTTATTGGTTACATAAGTTGTCTTCAAGTTACTTACATAGCATCAGATATTTGTTGTACTTGAAAAAGCTTATAATCCGCAGTTCGTTACTTGACCTCTGTGACCACACATTATTTCTGTTATTGAAATCCATCTAAGATGATTATATTTGTTATTTATCTGTTTGATTAGTCTTGTCAAGCCCGACCAAACAGTACCACACCCTTTCTCTCTGAAGGAAATTTGTTTTTTATTAATATTTTGTTATTAGTTGTATGTGGAATTATCATCTAATTCATTTTCAATAAAGGGTCATGAATTACTTCCATTAGAGATTGGGGGACACTAATTTACATTACCTCAGGACAGAATCACAACGATCACATTCTGTATGTTCTTCTGTGATGCTCTAAATTAGACTCCATTGGATGAATAGTTCAATTGTGAGTTTACCACATTGTCTTCTGACTCTCCTTTTAGGGTCAGAAATTAGTTATGTTCTCACATTTCTTTGATGGTTTTTGCACATTCTTTTAATGCAATTTTCTTCTGCTCTGCAGTTTGTGCAAATATATGATGGTGGCTTCTGGTAGAGCATCAGTTTTTCTTCTTCGTGCAACAACCAGAAAAGTTATGAAGGTAATTTTTTAATCTCACACATTATAGATAACTGCAGTCAAGTGAGCTTGTGCCTCGTGTCATTAAAGATGTAGGCTTATGATCCTTTAGTGGAGCCCCTTGTAGTTAAGATGTTTTATGTTGCTATCACAAATTTTACCCAGGTTAATTTTCTACAAACAATAAGAGTTAAATAGAATGTTTACTGTAGGTCCAATGTTAGCTATGAGTCTTTTAATCTTGTTAGAGATTTATACGCGAGTAAAAATAAAAGACTTCTGGTAGTAGAGAAACTGATGTTATAAATATTGGATTGAGACCGGTCATATGGAACGCCATGGGAAGTAAGGATTCGTATAGCCAATCCCAACTAGCTTGAGATTGCATAGTTGTAATAAAAGAGTAACTAGTTCTGACGTTCTTGAGATTACTAGTGGAGTTACGTTGGTTATGCTACACATTTCCATGACCACAAGGAAAATAGGATACTTCAAACTTGAGATTATGAGAAAGACATACTAATTTGGGTTTTTATAGTCCATGGTCCAACGTTATTTGCAGAAACGAGCCTTTTGAGGTTTCCATTACAACTTCATAACAAGCAATTTCTATATATCTTTTTTTGTTTTAGATTGAATTACAGATCGATAAAAATGCATTTATGCTATCACATTTGAACAACAATATGCTTCAATTATTGGCGCCAGAGAGCAAAACTAAACGAAAATAATTTCATGGAAATTTGATAATTTTGTCTTAAAGTTGTTTCTTTCTTCCTCTGTTGGTTACTTCAAGTTAACTGGATTTACCAAACCATCATCCATTGATGCCACTAGATCTATGTGTTACATATTCTTTCTTTTGGGTGTTCAACATTCTGATATGAACATATGACTCCACTGAAGAAAATCTCTGGCTATGCCCCTGCTTGGGACCATGCTGTTGGAATCATATGTGTTCATGAAGCTGGGGGAAAGGTATGCGTCTCTCTGCTAGTATTCCTTTCTATTGTCTATGCATCTCTCTGATGGTATTCTTTTCTGCATACACATTAATCTTAAGTTATCTGTTAATAACTTCCATTTATAACCAGTTCTTGGGAGAAAACAGAACAGCTGGTATAATATTAAGTAGACCTACGCAAAAACTTACATCCTAACAACTACCTTTGGATTTGTATAACTCAAGATGTAGGTTTCATCTTCTTTTTCTTTTGGCTACTTCTAATGCGGGTTCATGATCAAGGCCTAACGGATATATTTGAGAACTTGAGAATTGGTTGGAGATAATTAAAAGAAAACAGAGTTTCCTGAATTATTTTGGCCCACATATCCTTACTTCGTTGGAGATAATTATTTCCATCTTTGATAGACAACACAATATGCTTATTAAGATAGAAGTGTGAGTAACAAGACAGATTACTTTAGCTTTCTCATGGTGATGTAATCATGTCTCACAAATAAAAGAATAAATCGAAAAAAAAAATGTTGAACATTTGGCTTAAAACGTCTGTGAACTGCAGGCAGATAATAACAAGAGGAAGGGTCTTCATATTTCTGCATGATACTCTTTGTCAAAAGAAAATGGAGTTAGACCTAACTCAACTCCAAAAGCTAGCTCAAGAGGTGAGTATTGCCCAAGAGCATATGACCATATAAAGAGACAATTAGTCTCATCACCAATTGATGGGGAATATTCAATATCCCTGCAAGCTCAGGGCTGGAAAGAGTGTGGACAACATAAGATGGGGGCCTAACATCAAGTAAACAAAGAATTGGTATGATTGATGGTTCTGGCCCTGGCACCATGATAAGAAAATTGACTTTGGGCCTAACTCAACTCCACAAGTTGACTGAAGAGGTGAGGATTCCCCATGATTATATAAAGAGACAATTAATCCATCGCCGACCAACGTGGGAGATTCAACACTTTGGATCTTCTTTGACATGATAATGAATATGTGCTACCCCCTAAAATTCTCTTTTGTTAATCAGATGTAAGCTCAGTTATAGCCCCGGAGAAGCAACAACTGCATAAAATATCATACCTCTATTATTTTTTCGTTCTTTAGATTTACCCTCTGTAGACTATTATAACTATCAAGCTTTTCCCTGAGCGTGTTACTATGAGATGTATCCTGTTTGCGACCTTGTTCATTTGGCACAATAGGATGTAAAGCGACTAAGTGAGGGAAATCTTTTGAACGCTTTGATTTCTTTGCCTAATTCTTGTTGTTGTGAAGGCTTTTTATTAATCATTTTCCTTTCTTCTTAAGGGAAAATGTGTATACTATTACATCAATTAACATAAATCTCCCCCCTTTTTTTTGCAGCACTCTTTCTTTCATAAACATAAACGAGTCTGTCTTGCTATTATCCTAGTTATTCAGTATGCATGCAATTTTTTTCAGGTGACTGACTGGGAAGGAAGTTCAATTGATTTTGCAGCAGATGAAGCTGAACGGAGAACTATATTTCCTTCAGGTGGATTTCTTGTGACGAATCATAGCTTACATAATGAGATACTTGGACTAATCTCTTCAAATTCACCAATTAATTGATGGCACAGGTGTTCTGGTGACAAATTATACCTCAAATTCTTTTTGTCAATCTGTATTTTCTTCCACCAAACCATTGAACAGTATATTGCCATTGCTTCTTAGCATACTTGTATTCTTTGGGCCTCAATGGGCTAACTTTTCCACCTAAACTTCCTTCAAGTAAGGGATCTTCATGGAGAATGATTCATTTAATCTAGGAATAGAGATCACTTCAGAAATGGACTGTCATTCATTCTTTGCTCAGAAGCTCTTGTAACACAAACATTGTTTCTCATTTTTTTTTTATCTATAAGAGATCTGAAAAGGTCATTTTCTTTTGTTTAATTTGTAAGTGGCAATAAGAGATCATTTTCTCAACCAACAACATTGTCAATTGTCATTTTAAAATCCGCCCAAAATAAAACAGCGCTTTATTTAGAAATCTTGAAACCAAGCATCTCTTAGTAGTTTCTGCACACATTTGACGTGGCATGGTCCTCAAGCATCTTTTGAGTTATCTTTGATGTTGTAAGGTGCAATGACTTTTATGCAGCTGATACGTCCTTGTTTCTTGTCTTTAGCTTTTTGTTAAGACAGTAATTAAAATAAATTAAGGGTCATTAATACATGAACGTGCACTTCCAGGCTTAGAGTTTTCTCCAAATTCATCCAATCGACTCCAGAGGTTAAAGTTGTGTTAATAATTAGAGTCAAATCCCTTTAATATTGGAATTCATACTATGATAAAATAATTATTTGCACTATGCCCGTGGGCAATTAGACCCTATTCTTGCGACAATATTAAATTTCCCCATTTTTTGTCCTTCATGCTCAATTAATAATCTGAGACAACACACTGTTTGTGATTCGTGTTTCTTGCATTGAAAGCACCCTAAATATTACTTCCTCCATTCCATATTAAGTGAATTTGTGAGGCAATGCACATATATTAAGAAAAACATTTAAGGACATAATTTGAACCATACTTTCCACTATTGCCCTTTGTAAAATCATAAATATAACTTTGCAAGTAGTGTGATTTATCTCCTAAAAAATATAAAACTTCAATAAATAAAAGGGTAAATATGAAAAGAGTTTTAAACATCTATCTTGAATTTTGAACAATTCAATTATTTTGATCAATGAAAAATCCCTCAAAAATTTACTTAATATGGAATGGAGGGAGAACTATTTACTCTATTATTTTTAGGGACTACTGATCATTGAGTGTCATCAAACTATTGGCTCTTTGGTTGGAAATTCTACTTATGATCATTTTATATTATTTATCTCATGTAATTCGTAGGATCATTCCAGAAATGTCAACTCTTCTTTGAAGTACTCCACGTATAGCCAATTAAAATGGTAAGAAACTGGTAAATTAAGCATTTAGAGGGCCCTATTTCTTAGAAAGATCTCGATTTTTCATGAATGCCAGTTGTAATCCCTTGACAAATATTTAATTAATTAATTCAAAGTTTTAAGCATCCCAATATAGTATTATTCGCCAATTATGTGCTCTCATCTTAGATAGATTATGTGGTTATTGAGTAAAATATTATGTGCATAGCTCTGCTTAAAATAATTATGTCACTCTATTGGTACACCACACACATATCTTTTAAACAATAAGCTAATTAATTAGATATCAAGAATAGAGACAAAAAGTGCCATCAACACAGAACCTTTTTTTTTTTTTTTGGGGGGGGGGGGGGGGGCTCGATCTAAAAATAGCTGAGAATAAGAGAAACTTGTATTTAATAGAGTATTTGTTGGAGAAATAAAATAGTTTTCCAACCAAAAATAAAAATAAAAAGCACATTTCAATTTAATGGTAAATTCTGCGTAAAATACATACGTTTGTTGGTCAATTTAAAGCGTAGATAACAAATATTTTGGAAACACTAGCTTTTGGACAAGAAGTTAGTGATCCAAGTATTAATATATGTGAGTATTCGTTAAATTAATTTTACAATCTACTCTATTATATATAACGTGGACACATTTGAGAGTGTGAGATATTATGCCTTCGTTAATTAAGTGCTACTAATTGTACTTATTTGCATAATCAGCAATCTAGACTTAATTTTATAATTCAAAAATGCTTCCATGACACCAAAACCTGCGACATTAGCCTAAGATTGTGCCTATTGTAATGTGATTAATTATAATATATTAGTAGGTTACGTTTTCGTGAGTGTAAAGAATGAACTCTACTCTTCCGTATAATTAATTAAATTATTCTACTTGGTTAATTCTATTTATTACATATTTTTCAATTTCTAATTCTATAAAGTATTCCTTTTCTCTTTACTTAGATTAGAAATTCCACTCTAATAATAAATTGCCATTTTTCTTTTCTAAAATTACCAACTCAGCATGAATAATGTAAACACTGAATACAATTGCAAGCGAGAGGAGAAAGGGCGCTTTGAAAAGGTAGGGACGGATCAACAATTCCGACTTATAACGGATTCAACAGAACTCAATAATTTTAATTTAGACTTTAAATTTATGATTAAAAATTCATTTAATATGTATAAATAATTTATTCAAAACTCAATATATTCTATTTTTTATAATTCCGAACTCATAATTGCAAAATTCTAGCTCTGACTTTATTATTGAAGGGATGGCATAGGGTTGAGTCAAAATAAACCGCTCGCATGGGAAAGGAAGAGATAGCAAATCTCAGTGGATCCATAAAATAATGTTTGGCCTAATATAATTAGTTTACCAAAAAAATATTCTAATGTTTGGTTTAAATTAATATAGAGGATGGAATTATGTGAGGCAGATTAAAGGTGGAAGAAAGGGGAGATCAGATGTGTGCCGTACATAAATAAATATATAGATTGCATGGTTATTGAGTAAAATATTATTATGTGCATGGCTACTCTCTTGGTACACCATACACATATAATGTTTTTTTTATATATAATAAGTGGGATTTCTTATAATAGTAACAAAAAAGTGCCATCCACAAGCGCTTTAATTTGGTCTTGTATCCAGAAATAGCCAACAAAGCCTATTAATAACTTTAAAAATTGATCAAATTTTATAATGAAGAAGAAGATTATGATTATTCAGGGGTTAGTTATATATGTTGAAGGGTTTGTTGGAAAAATTGAACTCACCACAAAAGGAGACTTATTTAGATTATAATATATGGTTCACGAGAACTCAATAATTTTTGTTCAAATCTTTTAATATATCATGAATTTTAGAAACATAGTGTAACAAACTCAATAATAACCAAGGAAACACTAGTATTGCCATCACTAATTGAAATTACAAGAGATTAACAACTGAACTGATATGAAAGAACAAATAATAAGAAGAAGAGATGGGACACAGAAGAAGATAAGGGATGAGGAGATAGACAACTTCACATAAAAATAGCCTGCTCTTACTATGCCTACTCCCTGCTACTTATAACAAACTTCCACTCATTACACTTTTCCTTGCACCACTTGCTATTCACGTTTTTGTTATCCAGGTTTGACAATAAAATCTGCCAACCTTTTAGAGGGAATTGTCACGCGCTTGCTCCTTCTAGGCTGAGTAGTATTCTTGTCCACCGTGACTACCAAGTTGTCTTCCACGTCATTATTTGTGTTCATAACACGTAGACTCTTACGTTATTAAATATGTTTGGCAATGATGAAGAAGCAAACTCTAAGGTTTGGACATGTAGTAACTAATTCGAGTATTTGCATGTAAGCATTTGTTAAATTAACTACCAAATCTACTCTCTATAATTATCTGACAAGTAATTTCCCGTTTAAGTATATTGTTCGATTTCAATATATTTATAATTTATCTTCTTTCAAGATCCTACGATTTTCTTGAGAATATGTATTATAATTTATATGTATCTTGATTTGTTGAAACTGGAGGTTCTGTTACAATTTGCAAGACACAAAGTCGTAAATAATGATTAACTTAATAAGAAGTAATTAGGATGTAACCATCTGTTAAATTAAATGTCAAACTTACTCTATAATTAGTTTATAATCTGGAAAAGTGGTTACCAATTCGAGGGATTATGTGTTCCTTAATTAAGTACTAATTGTTCTATTCTGCACAATCAGCATTCTAAACACAAATTTAATAATCTAGAAATACCTCGACGTACGACACCAAAATCTGAAGATATTAGCCCAAGTATTGGGTTGAACACTTTCAATGTAATTAAGATATGGTATATATTTAAATTAGAAAATATTAATGCAAAGTAAAGTGATCATATATATTATCAAGATGAAAATAGTTGGGTTCAGTAATTTATATGCTAAGGGATCGTTTGTTTGGTGTATTTATAATAACACAACATAAAATTTCCCATAAAATAACAAAACGTTTGATTGGCTGCATAAGAAAATGATAATATCTCCCACTCCGTATACCACTATAAAGTTATACAACAAATTTGACATAAAAATCTCTTTCCAGATCTTCAAATACAACCCATAGAGTTATTTTATGCACCATAAAAAGTTAAATAATAATATTTTTATTAACAATATATGAGCATGAAAGTATTTAAATATACAAATACCCTTTTAAACTAAGTAATTCAGATGTAACAATAATTTCATCATAATTAATTAGCATCATATAAATAATTTCTACATTATAATTAATCAAAGGCGGATGCAGAGTATTGATACGATGCAAGTTCATCTTAACTCAATATTTTTATTAACTCAATATTTTTAACGCGATGAATAAATTTATGTATAAAAATTCATTAAAATCATAATAAATAATACTATTCTATATGAATCGATAACGCACTTTAAAAATATAATAAAATTAAACCTATAAAATTTAAATTTTGAATCAACCTAGGTCTAGCTAAGTAAGTATACTTAGTATGTAACCCAACCAATCCCTATGGAGTAAGAAGGGGACACACTACTAAAAAAATATGAAAAAAATGACGCAAAAAAACGACGGACTACATCGCTTTTTTGGTCAAACTCGACAGAAAAGCGACGCAGTCACTTCCGTCGCTTTTTTGCTCGACGCTTTTAAAAAAGCGACGAACAGGGTCGCAAAAGGCGTCGGACTACGTCACACCTAAATTTTTTTAATTAAAAAAATATATTAAAAAACGACGGACTCTGTCTTTTTATTTTTTTTAAAAAGTAATTATTTAATATAAAGCGATGGATTATTGGTCTTCGTCCGTCACTGTTTGATCTTGGTGTTCTAAAAAATTTCAGAAAGGCAACGGATTGAGAGTCTCTTTCCGACGCTTTTCTAGAATTTTTTTTAAAAAGAATCCCAGAAAAGCGATGGACTAAAGGACCCAGTCCGTCGCTTATCTACAACATTTTTGACAACAGAAATCTGCAATTTTTGTCGCCCACCTGCAATCAAAATTCAATTCACTTCATAGCAATTTAGCTCAATCAAACACAAATAACAACAAACAAAATACGCAAAATACATAATAACAAACATAATTAAATACTTAAAATGAATAAAGTCATTATTTAGAATGATTTAAGTGTTTCAAAGTTAACAAAAAATTTCAAAATGTTCATAAACTAACATAGGAATCTAAGAACTATTTGTTATGTATTCATCACTATCGTCAGATTCATCCGGAGGGGACTCTCTTGAATAACGGGGCGGAGGCTGACGGGTGAGGTTGAACACTTGTTCTTTAATTTGCTCAACTTGTTCATTCATAATTTTTTGCTCCTCAACCCTTTTTTTCTCAGATTCTGCCAATACGCGTGTAAGTTCTGCAATTTGCTGCTACATAGCAGTTATCTGAACCCCATCAATGGCCTCGGCTTGACGCGATGATCCAATACCTTCTAAACCTGATGGGAGTCGTCGTACATTATTCCTAGAGCCCATTCCATATATTCGGCTCTTGTGGCTGCCTCCAACCACTTGTTTTGTCCAAATTTGAGTAGACTGTTCAGGCGTTAGTTGGATCGAATCTCTCATATCACATATGTGCCGCTTATAATCTTGCTGCATATTAAAAAATAAAAGTTATAATTAATATATATATATATATATATATATATATGTGTGTGTGTGTGTGTGTGTGTGTGTGTGTGTGTGTGTATGTATTAAAAATAGAAGTTAGAATCAAAATATATTATACATTATGTTAAATAACTTACATAGGCTCGTTCGATCATTTCCTCCACGCACTCATCTGGATCCGACGCATTAGTCTTTTTTTTATATGAGTCTTTTTAAATACTTCATGATGCTAGGGAGTGCGTCCCAATTCTTTTTTCTATAAATAAAAATACAATTAATGAATTAATATTTTATCAAATTTATTAATGAAAATGAATTTAAACTTAAAATTTAGAAACCTTACCATCTCCCTCTGAATCGTACCAACACTCTTTGCACCTCCGGTGTGTAACGAACCACCTTTTAAGCTAACTCTTGCTTTTTTTCCTTTTTCACCTTACCACCTCCCTCTGAATCGTACCAACACTCTTTGCACCTTCGGTGTGTAACGAACCACCTTTTAAGCTGACTCTTGCTTTTTTTCCTTTTTCGGACAAAACCTTGAATTCTTCGGTATTTCAATAGACGCATAATTTTTCAAATATATGAGGCAACATCCAATTCGAAGGTGCCCGATCATCCCTAACTTTCTTTAGCCAAATAGACAATCTGGCGCTCGCTTTTCTTTCAAAAGTAGTCGCAATAATCATATTGTACATTGTGTTGTCTTTTGTCTTGCCCTTAACATTGATCACTATGTTAAACAAATTATGAAAATAATTTTTTCTCAATGTGCATCACATCAAGATTATGTCGTAGGCGATTATCCATCCAATACGACAACTCTCAGAATATGCTCTGTTTATTCCAATTATGTTCAACACCATATCCAGAAAGTCTAGATGGTGGAATTTCTGTAACTTTAGGCAATTGAGAAACTCTTTCCCAAATTTGATGTCCTGTCAATGATGTAGGTGGAGGGTCATTTTCAACCCTGTTTTTTTTAATGCATGTTTTATCTTTCTAAACTCATGGTTCATTGACAAGAACTGACGATGACAATCAAATCATAAATTTTTTCTGCCATGCTTTAAGGTGAATGCCTTACTATTTTCCATGCAATGAAGACAAGCAAGCTTTCCAGCATTCATCCAACCAGACAACATTTCGTATGCAGGAAAATCATTAATAATCCACATTAAAGTAGCACGCATAACAAAATTCTACTTAGTTGATATCATAAATTACTACGCCTTCAAACCACAATTGTTTAAGCTCATCTATCAATGGCTATAGATAGACATCAATCAAACTTTTAGGATTACGAGGACCTAGAATAACATAACTTAGAAAGATGTACGGACTTGTCATGCACATTTAAGGAAGAAGGTTGTACGGGGTAAGAAATACAGGCCAACAAGAATAAGGTAAGGCAACATTAGAGAATGCTGTGAAGCCATCTGCATACAACCCCAATCTTACATTTCTTAGTTCACTAACAAAATCAGGATACATGTTATCAAAATATTTCCATGCTTCTCCGTCAGATGGATGAGACAAGACACCCGACGACCTTCTATATTCACGATGCCATCTCATATGTGGGGAAGACCTCATCGATGCATATAACCTCTTTAATCTAGAAATATGAGGTAAATAATGCATCACCTTAATTGGGACCATCTTTCCAGTAGGAGTCCTCTTATAACGAGCTTGTCCACAAAACTTATAATTTTCTAATTTGCTATCAGTTTTTAGAAAAACATGCAGCCATTAACACAACAATAAATTCTATCATACGACCATCCTAACTTGAAAACCAATCTCTTTGCCTGATAGAAGTTCTTAGGTATGTTAAACTCAGAATTAACTAGTTCACCCAAAAGATCAACCATTGAGTCCATAGCCGCATGAGGAAAACTCCTATCTGATTTAATATTCATTAACCTAACTGCAACTGACAAAGCAGAACGCGGACTCCCTTCACATAGTGGACGACTAGCCTATTCAAATTGTTGATAAAAGCGTCTGGCTTCTTCATTAGAAGTTTCATCAAAATATTATTCGTGTTCCATCCACCTTGAACCCCGAAAGCATCATTGACCATTTCATGAAGTCTATCATGTTGAAATCTATCATGTTGAACCCTATTATGTTCAACCCTAATTTGACCATATGGTGCAAGCATATTATATTTATCCACGGGCAACAGATTATAAAATATATTATTCAATCCATCTATTTTGTTCAATCCATACAAAATATCTAGGCTTAAATCCATTACCATACAAATGAACCATAACTATATCTGGATTAAAAAATTTCAAGCACCTACATTCACGACGAGGACACCTAATCAATTCATTTCTCTTAAAACTTCTTACACCGTCAACAAATTCAGATTTCAAACCACCACCAACTTCATAATGCATGTTATACATCCACAAATGATGATCCTTCTACAAAATTATATATATTCAAGCTTAATTAGTTCATAAAGACTACAATTCATCAAGACTACAACTGTCATTAATTTAAGTTATAATTAATTAATTCATATAATAATTAAGTTCAAGTTCTACTTAATTCAAATTATAATTAATTCAAGTTATAATCAAGTTCTAATTAATTCAAGTTATAATTAAGTTCAAGTTATAATTAAGTTCAAGTTATAATTAATTCAAGTTATAATTAAGTTCATATTCTAATTAATTCAAGTTATTAATTTCATGTTCTAATTAATTCAAGTTATAATTAATTTTAATTTCTAATTAATTCAACTTATAATTAAGTTCACATTCCAATTAATTCAAGTTATAGTTAATTCAAGTAAAAATTAAGTTTCAAACCTCATGACATTCAAGTTGAAGTTCTAAATTAAAATATCTTAAAATTCAAGTATCTAAGTTATTCAAATTAGCTATAAAGTCTACAGAGTTCAAAATTTATACAAATCTAAAAAATTTCTAAGTTTAACTTCAAAAGTCATAAAATTCAACTTCATGACCTTAAATATCTAACTCTACTTAGCGTAATTAATTCTAAAGTCTAAAGATTTCAAAAATTATACAAATCTAAAGTTCAAAATTAGTATCTAAGTTATTCTAATTATAAGTTCTAAATTAAAGTCCTATAATTCAAGTATCCAATTTTCAATATTTTTCTAAGTTTCAAACTTCAAAATTTCCTATATTCAAGTATCTAAGTTAATCTAAAATTCAACATTAGCTTAATTAGTTCAATAGGAAGCTTAACTTCAACAAGATTTCTAAAGTTAAAAAAAAATCAACTTCAAAGTTCTAATTAAGTTCAACTTCTAAATTTAAGTATCCTAAAATTCAAGTATCTAAATTATTCTAATTATAAGTTCTAAAGTCCTAAAACTCAAGCCTTTAATTAAGTTCCAATAATTTTATCTAAGTTTCAAACTTCAAAAATTTCCAAGTTACAATCCAATATACAAACAAACTACATGGAATAAACTAATTAAGTAACTACTAAATCACAAATTACTATCCAATTTACAATCTAATACAAAAATCTCAAATCTAACTTAAAGCTTAAAATCAAAACTATAACTAGATTCACTAATTTTACAATTCAAAATACAAATAAACTACAACAAACTAAATGACATAAACTAATTAACTAACTAACATCACAAATTACTAAAATATTTACAATCTAATTCAACAACCCAAATCAAACTTATGCCCTAAAATCAAAACTATAACTACATTCACTAATTTCACAATCCAATATACAAATGAACTACAACAAACTAAATTTAATCAACTAATTAACTAACTAACAAATGACAAATAAAAAAATTAATTTTTTTAATAAGGTTTAAGACCTAACCTCTAATATGAATAATACTCCTAAAGCAGCAGCGGTGGAGGCGGGGGACACCAACGGGGGTGGGGGATGGCGGGACGGTGACGGAAAGTGGTGGATTTGTAGAGAGAAGGGAGAGAGAAGAGAGAATTTAGAGAGAGAGGAAACAGAAAAAACAACATTCTGTTTCAGATATATTTTAATAAAAACGACGGACAACTCTCTAAGTCCGTCGCTTTTTAAAAAATATTTGACCGCCCTTTTGATCAAAAAGAGACGGACAAAGCGACCCAGTCCGTCGCTATTTTAAATTTTTTGACCAAATTTTTTGACCAATAGCGACGGACTTAGCGACCCTGTCCGTCGCTACGTTAAAAAAAATATTAATAAATATTTGCGACAGACGGCATCGTAATATTTAATTTATAAATAATTATTTTTTAATAAAATATATAAAATATTTATATAAAATAATATTTATTTTTAACAGAAAAAACCACCAAAATAAGCGACGAACTAAGCGTTATTGTCCATCTCCCTAGTAAAAAATAAATAATAAATAAATAAAATCAATGGATAACATTATTTTATCAGTCATATTTTATTTACTATAGTTATTTTAATAGGAGACTCTTTTTAGTAGTGACACAAGCAAGGAGGAGCTAGAAGAGTTTTTTTTTTTGTGGGGTGGGGTGGAGTCAAAATGAACAGCTTGCATGGGTAATGAACAGCACAAATCACACTAGATACTTGAAATAATATTTGACCTAAATCTTAATAGGGGTACACGTTAACTTATGTGAGACGGATAAAAGAGGAGACGCTATACTTTTGCACATGAGTCGTATATTTATTATGAACTTTCCCATTTCACATGAATAAATATTACCTTTCCA
This sequence comes from Solanum dulcamara, assembly GCF_947179165.1. Classification (NCBI taxonomy): domain Eukaryota; kingdom Viridiplantae; phylum Streptophyta; class Magnoliopsida; order Solanales; family Solanaceae; genus Solanum; species Solanum dulcamara. The sequence continues at coordinate 49,044,933 of NC_077247.1, forward strand.
CGTCTAAAAATAATACATATATATAGTAGGCGCCCGACTTCTTGTGACCCAAATAAAAAATACTACAAATTAATCTACAATCCTTTACAGCACAACACGTGTCCCTATCTCCATGTATCTCAATCTTGCAAATTTTGCCAAATCTCTCTTCTATCCCTTTTCTTCCCTTTCATAGATTTTTTTATTTTTATTTTCTTTGCTCGTCGTTTAAATATCTTATATTAATAGTGTAAAAATATCGTCCATAAGAAGTTCATTACACTAATTTCATATAACAACTGGACTTACAGAATACACCAAAACATCTTTACAAGTAATGGTAATTTCAAACCAAAGTTTATGCTATCTCTTGCAATGATTTATATATAGTTGTGTTGCGTCCAAAGGTGTGGTCTAACGAATACTCAAGTGAGTTGAGATTCATAAAGTTTTAAGTTCAAATTTCAATAAAGACAAAAATAGTAAGTAAGTTCTTTCATTTGTGAACCTTAATGGACAAAGGTGTGGTCTAACGAATACTCAAGTGAGTTGAGATTCATAAAGTTTTAAGTTTAAATTTCGATAAAGACAAAAATAGTAAGTAGACTCTTCCATTTGTAAACCTTGATGGACAAAGTTACTTTTTATAGGAAATAAAAGATATTCATACAATTAATCAAGATGTTCAAAAAAAGCTAATAACGTGAACACCACTTAAGAACAAGATATGATCAAAACCAAATTAAAATTGGATGATAACTCTAGACGCTTTTAAAATATATTCTAACAAGAAGGAGAAAGTATCGAAATTTTAAAACTAAGAACTCTCACATCAGAAAACGTATATATGAGATTGATTTGTCACAATCTTGATTTCTTGGCCTGCGGTCCTAACTATGAAGAGGCTAAGGGTATCGCAGGAGGACACGTATTAGGTGTCTAGTTTTTTTTTCCAAACAATTATTAATTAAAAAGAAAGTAATATATAACGTCACTTCATTTATAAATAATTTTTAAAACAATGACGTGGTGTTGATTAATCGGATTGGATTGTATGTATAGTATACTAGCCTAGAAAGCCATGATTTTTTAATTTATTTTTTCCACTTTTGTACTTTATCAGAATTTAGAAACGATTACTGTAGTTTATTTATTTCCACATATTAAGTTTATCTAATAAATTTTCGAGCCATTTTTTGAGCCTATATTATTAGCTTTAAGCCATCGATCGCTTGCCAATAGTAGTCTTAAATAACTTGAAATAAATTTTAGAAATGAGAAACGGTTACCAAAGTAATTTCTTTATTTCCCTATTTCAAAGTTTGTCTATCAATCAAGAAAGTAATCAAGAAAGTAAAAGAGAGAAGATTTCATTAAAATTAGCACATTTAAAATGAGTTAATTCTAGGAATAATTTAGCGGAGTTAAATATTAAGATCTTTATGGAAAAAAAAAACTTTGAAATATTGTGATTGATATTTGTTTTATGTAAGATGCAATTAAAGCAACTTGTTTCAAATATTAGTCATTTTAACTATCTGAAATTCCATCTGCTTGGGCTCGTGATGAAAAAGAAACAAGTCCGTTATAGATTGAACTTTTGGATGCGATGGTCATTCATTTCAAGAAGTCATATATATTTGTGAACGATAATATACATACTGAAAAAGAAAGAGGCATGGAAGCCAGAGAGATGACATAAAAAATTAATAAACCGCAAAATACTTGTATATATTAGGGGTGGCAAATTCAATCCAGATAAGATGAAAGGAGTCCATTGAACTCATATTTGTTTTAATAGATCACTCACTAAATTGGTAAATATGAGTAGATGTTATTTAAGAGTTCATACAAATATGGACAAAATGGATAAAATATAGAATCCATAATTCCATATAGACTCATAGATCACCACTCATAATTAGTTGTACTAAAAGAATTATTTATTTATTTTTAAAAAGACCATTAGGAGGTGGGGGTAGAGTGAAGGTGGGGATGAAAATTTTTTAACTTTTATTTGAAAGTTTTTATTTTATTTTTTTAAAAAAATTGTGGGTGGGTTAGGGTAGGGGGTCCACGTGGGGGGCGAGGTATGAAAAAAATTAACTTTTTAAAATATTATTTTAATAAAAATTGTGGGGGTAGGGGGGTTTGGGAGGGGAGGGGGGAGGGAGCAGTGTGAGAAAAATTTAACTTTTTTTTAAATTTTTCTTTAAATAATAATTGGGGATGGGGTAAAGTAGAGGGTCCGGGTGGGGGTAAGGGAGGAGTGCCGGGGAAGGGGGGCTAATTTATTTAGGAGTGCGGTGGGGTGGTACGGTCAAGTTCGATCCAATTCAACTATTTATCACCCCTAGCATATATATTTCAATCTAAAAAAAACTCTCTCATAGGATAGCAATAACTTGATTGCAAGCCTACCAACCAATAGCTACAATGCCAGATTTTAACTTTAATATAGCCATCTTTCATTTTTAGTTTTCATTTGGTCATGTAAATCCTACTAAAAGGAAGAGTGTTCCCTGCGAGAATGTGGTCTACCTAACAACGTACTAAAGACTGGATATAAGATAGCTAATTATTGGTATTTGGTATAATGCAATCACTATTCAAGCGACTTTGGATTCTTAAGTCTCTTTTCAAGTATACAAAGTCAAAAAACTTGAAATCCAATAGCATTTGCTTCATTTCAAAATCGACTTAATTAATTTCCATGTGACGGGAAAGATAAATTGACTTCTTTTAATTTTAAAATAATACTGGGGGCTCTTCATTGATCTATGAACATTAATTAACACAAATAATCTGCCATCACTTAAGCTCCATTTACTAATAATTAACTGTTGTGTAAGGGTGTTATATATGTACTTTCTCCATTCTGAAAATAACGGACTAATGTTAATCCTATTAATTTAAACATGTCGATTAGTTTTTCAAACGAAATAGATCAACTATTAATTTGGGTTAAGAGAGTATACACATTATTCTGGTAAAGGAGGACGAGGAAAAGAAACAAATTAAAAGAGTGCGATTCTATTAAAATAAGAGATTATGATAATATAATGCAAATCGTAGTAAAAAGTTTGATAAGTACACTTCTTTTAAGCTGAGGGTTTATTGAAACAACATATTTATCCCACAAAAGTAAAAATAAAATTTGTGTACATTCTACTTTCTCCAAATTTCACTTATGTAATTTTCACTAGATATGTTGTTATCGAAAAAAACTGTAAATAAGTTATCCATCTTATTATCGAATTTATGATGAGCCGTGGCGACGACAAAACAAGTTCTTAGTCTATTTTTTGGAATAATAGGTACTTAATGGAAGAAATTTTTAAATTTAGAGGAGTCGACAACTATAATATTTATGACATAAAGTAAGGTTCCAACTAAGGAGTAATTGGTAAGATTTGGTAACATGTTCTTGGTGCACACCATTTATATCTTTTCCAATATCATCAGTGCATGTCATTTTCTGTACTTAACTTTGTTTCCATGTTTGACCATAATAAGTATTACATTGTCTTCTCTTCAATGCTTGTTCAGTACCATTTGTTATGATGGCTAGTCATGAAAACAGCCATGATTAATTCCCTTCTTACTAATCAGCCCATTGTTTCAATGAAACTTAACATAAAGTCAAATGTTCCCCCATTCAATTGATCGATATGTGGTAAAATACTGTTCGGCTGACCAAGTTTATTATAAATTATCTCATTAACGTTAAAATGAAAATTCTAAAAAATTAAATTATTTTTAAATATAGAGTAAGTTATTTTTAACTGCATTCCTAGAATATATTTTCTACACATTTTGTAGTCCTGTTAACGTAAACGTAACTTAATTAGATCAGCCGTCCCTATTTATTCATTAAAATCCAGTATTTCCACGGACGTGGTGATAAGTTTTATGACAGTACAAATATTATTGTATATTTTAGAATTAAGATCATAAATTTTAAAAATCTTATTATAATTTACATCCAAATATTTTGACATATTTAAAATAATAAATTAAAAATTATTCTTTTAATTTTGAATTCCGTGTTCATGATGAGACAAACTATGCCACATAAAATAATTCATATTTCAGCCATCTTCAATCTTATTTTCCTCTTCCCTGTTGCCCCCAAGACTACCCATATATAAGTGGTAATACTGTAAATTGTGAACTAAAAAGGAAAAGATTATTAAACGATTATAGGTGTAGTTTAATGATTAATAAAGTGAATTAAAGATCATATCTCATGTTTAAATTCAAGCATTAAATTATAGATCATTTTTTCTTATCTATTCTAATCTTGATGAACGGAATAAATCCCATGAAATTAGTCAACCACAATTATCAAAAAGAAAAAAAAGAGGAAGAAATTAATGTTGGTTTAAATAATATAATGAAAGTTGAAAGAGAATACATAGAAAGGTACTATTCAAGCCAACGAGCAAATGGAGCACAAACATGAGCCGGCTTTGAATTGAAGCCATGCAAGAATGTGAAGTCAAAGTAAGTATATACTCTATTATAACTACAACTAAAACATATCGTACTTGCAGCGAAACCAAAAATTTATATAAAGGAATTTTAAAAAATATATTCTTCCTCTTCAATTTATGTGACATTAGTTGTAAGCGTGGAGGTTGACATGAAATAAACCAACTCTCATGCACATTCATTTTAATTACATAGAGTTAGTCGAAGATATGGTTAAGTAGACGTATTTTTCATTCTGATCACCTTGCTTTCTGTATCGATACGTCCCTGATACTAGTGACATGTTATTTTGCTTCAACTTGGAGATTATTCGGAGTTTTTGGAGATAATTGTTTGGTTATTCCACAATATCTATACTTCTCAATCTCTATTTTATATCTGTTTTAATCTTTTATACAGTCTTGTAGCGTTGACACAAAATTTAAGATTAAAAAAAAGACTTTTAAATTTATGGCCAAAAACACTCCACGATTATTTTTGTGGCAATGAAAAATTTTAAAGTTGAATTGTTTTAATTAGAGAAAGTTGGCGATATATGAGAAGTTTGAATACAAATAAAAAATAAAAAAGGGTACAATGTAATTTATTTTATTTATGCTGCACCCCCGCCTCCCCACCTGTTTTGGGGCTGGGGGTAGTGTGTGGTTGAATTCACACTTTTTCCTGAAAAGAGAAGGGACACGTTGCCAAAGTGATAAACAGAGGACGGCCACCGAATCCCTTTGACTTCCCCCCTTTATTAGTTTTCTTCCTTTGTAATTCTCCCTATATATATATATAACCCTTCATATCAATATGGACCTGCAATTTCATTTCTTCTCCTCAACAACAAACACTTAAAAATTACTACTCTCTAAATTACTTTCTCTCTGTGGATTCTTTTGCACACAAAAAGAACACCAAGTGACATAAACTACTCATCATCATCATCACCAATATGGGCAGAGCTCCTTGTTGTGACAAAAATGGACTTAAAAAAGGTCCATGGACCCCAGAAGAAGATCAAAATCTCATTGATTACATTCAAAAACATGGATATGGTAATTGGAGGACTCTTCCAAAGAATGCTGGTATATATTTTTCTTCTACTACTCAAATTTATCCTTTCTTATAATTAAGGGAATATACTTTTTCCATGTCCTTTAAAGCTAAGTCATGTTAATAATTCTTTTGGTTATTGTGTGTGTAGGGCTTCAAAGATGTGGAAAGAGTTGCAGGCTTCGTTGGACTAACTATCTAAGGCCAGATATTAAAAGGGGAAGGTTCTCTTTTGAAGAAGAAGAGACAATCATTCAACTCCACGGTATTTTAGGGAACAAGTAAGTTTCTTTATTTAATTAATCAAAAAAACTTTGAAAAAGTTGTATGTACTTTTTATTGGGGGTGATAATATAGCACTACTCATTTTTCTCTATAGGTTTGGACTTTTTCGAATTAATTATAGATATTACATATCTAAGTTTTTTGTCATGTACCTAGAGATTGATTCTAACTTGTACTGTGTTTTTTTTAAACTTAGGTGGTCTGCTATTGCAGCACGATTGTCGGGAAGAACTGACAACGAAATTAAGAACTATTGGAATACACATATCAGAAAAAGGCTTTTGAGAATGGGAATTGACCCAGTGACACACAGTCCACGCCTTGATCTTCTTGATCTTTCGTCCATTTTAAACCAGTCATTTTACAATAATCCATCTCATAATCAAATGAATCTTTCAAGATTATTAGGCCATGTGCAACCTTTGGTAAATCCTGAAGTCTTGAGATTAGCTAATTCTCTTTTATCATCACAACGCCAAAACTCAAATAACTTCTTGATCCCAAATAACCTTCAAGAAAATCAAATTTGCCAAAACCAATTGCAACAAATGGTCCAAGATAACCAAATTCAAGCCCCTATTCAAGATTTTCCAACTTGTACAACTTTAAGTACAACCCCGTGTGTTCCATTTTCTAGTCATGAAGCTCAACTCATGCAACCACCACCAACAAATATGGATGACTTCTCATCAAATCTTGAAAACTTTAGTAACTCACAAAATAATTGCCAAGTTAAGGATGAGTGGCAATTAAGCAGTGGGGTGACTTTAACGGATGATTATTTTCCTTTACAAAATTATGGGTACTATGATCCTCTACCATCCGATGGTTCAACATTTCAATCCAACGACGACAACAACAACTTCAGCTTCCAATCAGCTGTTTTTTCGAATTTATCGACAACTTCATCAAGTCCTACACCATTGAATTCAAATTCAACTTACTTCAACAATAGCAGCAGCACGACTACTGAAGATGAAAGAGATAGCTACTGCAGTAACATGTTGAACTTTGATAATATTCCAAATATTTGGGATTCTACTAATGAATTTATGTAATTTTTACTTTTTTTAATGGAACAGACAAACGGTTCGGAAGAGGTGTTTTATTTCTTTTTACCTCTGAGCTTTTGGACATGTTGTTGTTTCATGGAAAAAAAACATAACCAAAACAAAAAAAGAGTTACCTCTTTTTGTTAGTGCTTAATTTCTATTTTGTTGACCTTATTTTTATCACGAGAAACAATCATTCTTTGTTTTCTTCTCTAAATTAGAAGTTCCGTATACAATAATAATGTAGATTACATTATTTGGTTGTGTCTCTTTATTATTTTGTCACGTACCATATGAATTTATTTTAATTGAAACAAGATAACTAAGTATATATTTGGATTGATAAATATAGATAATATATATTCATCTCAATTCTTGTATCAAAGACAGACTTTCCATAACCATCAATTCATCCGTCAATAATTAATATATCTTGAACATAAATAAAATAAAGATTATATTATCTTATACACTACATACGTAGTACTGTCATGAGACAAGAGTCCTCTAAAAAATAATAGGGAAATAGTTTAATAATTGGCATGGATAGACAGCTCATAACCAAAGTCACAATCATGTCAAAGACTTTCCTTATTTACTGTTTAATTAATTTTTAAATAAATTAATAGCCTTTCTTTAATACTCCAATTTTCAAATAAATTATGTCATCTCAGTGGGAAAGGTGACTCTATTCATACCCCAAATGGTCTATAATTTCTAATAATGGAAATACAAAATCTAATTAGACGTACGCCAATATTTATGGTTTCATAGATCCCAACAGTCAACACACCGGCGACAACGCAGCCGATTATGGTGGCCGGAGATTTTTTTTAAAAGGGAACATGCTTCCTCGACTTGTTGTCATTTCACGTAAAAATAAAGTAATTTATAATTGCATGGATTGTGTGTATTAAAAAGGGTAGCTTAAATTGAATATTTGACCATTGAGAGTTGTACGTGGCAATGTACTAAAGGTTACATTACACGGGACCACTTCTTTTCTCACAGAAAAAGAAAAAGAAGAAGGAAAAATGATGAAATTAATTATGGGAAAAAAAAGCTCCAAATAATTAGAAACTTTATTGAAAATCTTGGCATGGCTCTTGTGCTATTTTTTTTTTTGTCTTTTTAATTAATGAGACTGTGGGGCACGTCAGCACTAGTACACGTGGTCTCAATGATTCAAAAAACGGGGCCCACGAAAAGGTTGCGTGGGTAACTGGTTGACCCGGTATTAGAAATGAACCCTCTCTTATCTAGCAGATTTATTAATACAACCAATATATATCTCTAATAATTGTCCTTTGTTAAAGTAATTATCACTATAATAAATTGGAAATTCTGTTTAAGAGCTATAATGTCAGATCATTATGCTTAAAATCGCTCCAAATAATCCATTTCTTATCAATTAGTCCCATTATACACGCCTAATTTCGTTGAAGGCATCTATATATGACCGTTAATTAATTTGAGCGCGCAGGTAAAACAAAACCTTAAAATAATGGGTAAACTGATTTATGATATTATTAGTAAACTGATTTATGATATTATTAACTCCTTTGTAATTCATAAATAATGAAGGAGAGACAAAATGTATTTTCTAACAAATACAGATTAGCAAAAAGAACCTTTTTTGAAAAAAATTATGTTGTGTTTTTCTTTATCGGATGGACAGCTAGCTACTTGTTTTTATCCTATACGTTTGTCACAATAAATTTCCGTCATGTACGACTTTTTTCTTTTGGCATCTATGTACGACTTTTTATGTGCAGTCAAAACTATGTGAAATCCTTCATGTTTTGGGAAAGTATGATCTCTTCCATTCAACATTGCACATAAAAGGCTGGCTTCGTCTTTTATGTCTTCTGATTCTATCTAGAGATCAATAAAGGCTTTCCTTGGTTGTATATAATGTGGACAACATCTTGTTTTCCCATTATTGCTTAATAGACATAAAATTCTGTAGGAGCAATGTCAGAATAATGATAAAGTTATTTGTGTTTGGATTAAAAGTCGATCATTTAAAGCTATAAAAACAAGTAAATAATATTTATATCAGGATAGATTACACAGTACTATTTAATATTTTGGGTGTAGCTAACCATTTTTTGAATCTTATATAAATAAAATTACTTTATGCCTGAACTCTCTTTTAATCATATCTTATTTAACGTTCATCAAAACATCAGATACAATAGTTACGCTGTCATTTCTCATAAGAAAATTTTGAAATTTGATATGATTGATTAGCTAATAAAATACTCTAATTTGCAAAATGGCGCGCATTACCAACTCATAGATGGAAGATTAAAACTTAAAAGAAGACAATATATATGGTCAGTAATTAATCAAGAATCAAGCCATGTTTAGCTACTGTTGCATGACGAAAAGTCACATCCGACAACACAACAATTCACAAGTCGACAAAAACAATGATGGCTAGCTATTAAACTCATAATTGGACTCCAATCAATTATTGATTTAAGTACATAGACTAACTTGACATATTATATTCAACAATGCCACTTATTTAAGCTTTCATCTTTAAATTAAAGTGCACCACTTCTCTTACTTACCTAATCCAACATTTTTGATCTAATTATTTTTCTAAAAAAATTACACCTATCAATCATTTATTTTACTTTGAATATATTCAAGTAATAACAAATAAACCATTCCATAAAAGTATAATTAAAAAGAAGCAAATTCACATGCCATCTCTTCCATTTTGACTAGCTATTCACCCATCCTCATCAAACCAAGAATTATTACATAAAGTATTTAATATATGTGGGGTTTACTTTCTTTTTATAGCTGACTAGTAAATTGTTCAAACGAAAGGTCAAAGAAATTAAACTTTTAGCAAAGTCTATAATTATAATCTACTATCAAATTGGAATGTGTACACACTATATATATACCTCAAATATAGTCAACTATGTACTTATAGGTGAAAGAATTAATTGAGCATCAATAAATCTTACACGACAATTAATGGCCATTCGCCACATAAGTTGTCTATATTTAACCTTCTATTCGTACGATCCGAATATTTGTACGTCCTTGTCTTAGGTCAAACAAAGTTTTTCTCCAATCATGTAAGCCCCACGTCAAACATACGTATGTAAACAGTGGGGTTTTTGAAAGGCTTAATACATGACCAATGTCTTAATCTTGTTAGGATATCTTTATTTAGACACTTAGATAAAGTTTTATTTTAATTGAATACCTCAACTTCTAATAAAATATTTCAATTAGATATTTTCGGTTCAAATTTTAGATTTTTTTGTGCGTTTTTATTCGTCTATTAGGAAGTTAAGTTAACCACATAAAATATGTCATTTTCTCTAATTGTATACATTCACCTCAATAAGCCGTAAAACTCTAGGCATTTTTACATATAACTAAAGAAAATAACGTATTTTATGTGGTTAATTAACTTAACTTAACTATCTAACTAGAACATTTTATTAGGAGTTGAGACGTTCAATAGAAATAACGCTTAGTGTGAGTATCTAAATAAAAGATCTTGCCAAATTTAAGAGACTGATTGTGTATTAAGCCACTTATAAGTTATTATTGTGAGTAACAATGCCTTGACATAAACAAGGCTCCGATTATGTTAAAGACAAAAATCAAACTTTTTAAGTTTTGTTCCTGTGTCCCCAATTAATAAATGATGCAATCTTTTTTTGGTCTAAAAATAATTATTTCTTTTAATATTTTCAAAATAATAAGTTTTAAACCTTTTATTTTAACCTTAATTAATGGAATTATTTATAATCATACAAAAATTCATAATTTATTTTTAATTATATCACAAAAAAATATTATATTTTTCTTTATAAACTTTGCATTCAATTAAATACTACCATACAATCATCAAATAATGAAAATGAGGGAACACATAGTAAAAATATCAAAAAAACACTTAAAAGACCAAAATAAAAGTGAGATAAAGGTGTCAACAATTGAATTAGTACAAGGATAAAGGATACGACAGCCCGTCTTTTTACTACGTAACCGACTAATGACCGACCGTCCAAAGAAAAAAAAGTTCTTATTTGTATTTTGAATTTTTACAACAATCGAAAGTGCATTTCTGTCTTAATTTGCATTTGCGTTTCCATCGATCTCTTCTTTTTCTTCTCAATACGAGTACATGTTTCAAGAATTTCTTCCCTTTTTGGTTACTTCTATTCTTTTTCTTCATGTTATAGCTTTTAGGTTGGTGTGACAGTGCACCACTTGAGAAAATAAAACAAGAAAAACATGTTTGAAGCAAGCACATTGTGTCAAAAAGGAAGAAGGGTTGACTAATTATGTTATCTTTTAGTGGAAATTCTCTTTTCATTTTTGGGCAAATTGTTGAATGATTCCTTACCTTGACTTGCATTTTTTGCAATATGATCTTCAATTTTTATGTTTCCTCTACTTCTATTTTTCTTTTTTCGTTTTTTGGCGGTGGAGGAATTAAGAAACCTGGTTCCAAGTAAGAGATGAATAATAATGGAAATGGTTTTTTGTTCTCACCATTAACTCAGACAAGGCATATACTTCTCCGTCCAAAAATAAATATTATTTTAGCAAAGAAATATAAACATTGTTTCAAAATAAGTGTCACTTTAAAGATTCAAGACAAAAATAGTATTTTATTTGTCTCAACTTATGTACACAGTTGAAATTTTGATATTCAAATATCTAAACTTTGACCGCGACTTCGGACATAGAAGCTTTAAGGCTCTAAGTTCCCCTACTTATTTTGCAAGGGATTACTATTTATTTTTTAGGGTAATTTACAGAAATCTCACTAGTTTAGGAGCTAATTACATAAATATACACTAGTTTACAAAATTACGAATCTTACCATTATTTTGTGCGTCTAGAGATACATTCAGATACGTCCAGATACACGTATCTCTGGATACATGTAGTCGAAATAAGGTGTAGTTTGTTCTAGATACACTGTCCAAGTGGATTCACATATGTTATAGTCAAATATCTCGTCTCCCTCCTATCTCACTTGCGTATCGACTTGGTATTTTAGATACATATATCTAGTGTGATTCGTATATATCTGGAATACATAAACAAATCTCGCTTGCTTCACTCCTGTTGTTGCTCGCCTCTCTCTCTATTTTAGCGTATCTGGTAGCAAAAAATATGTATGTGTATTTGACTTGAAATTGAGTGTAAAATTATTAATTAATGAAATTATGTAATTATTTCAAATTATGAAAAGAACTAATAAATATGATAGATGTTTGTGTAATTAGGTAGTTTTTCATATATTTTAGAGATAAGTGTCAAAAACACACTTGAACTATTCTCTTTTTTTGAGTTTCATACCTAAACTATTGGGAGTGTGAGTTTCATACCTAAACTATAACTTATTAGTTTGAGAAACACACTTCTCTCTTTTATTTTACTCTTATCATGGTGTGTGTACTACACTCTTTTTTATTTAAAAAAATTTGGCACATCACACTCCACATGGACAAAATATTCCACATTAATAAATATTAAATAAATTATTAGAATTAGCTAAAATTAAAAATTAATGTATTACTATCTCCCGCCAAAAAAATAATAAAATAAAATATAAAATATTTTTTCTTACCTCACTCCACCACTTTCTCTCACCATACCCCCCACCCCACCCACCCCAATTTTTTAGCTTTATTTTTATTTATTAAATTTCTTTAAAAAAAATCTTACTTCAGTTCTCCCCTGCCCTTCAAATAATAATTTAGATATTTTTATTTTTTCTTTAAAAAAATTCTACCACACCCCACCTAACCTTACAGTTTCATTTTTTTTTTCTCATTTTGTGTTAGATATATAAATATGATTTTAGAAAAATATTTTTTACTTGCCGCAAGACTTATCTTAAAATAAATTTTTATTTCTGTTATATTCAATACGCAAGTAGGAAAAAATATTTTCCTAAAATATATATACATATTTAACACAAAAGGAGAAAAATATAGAAATAAATAAATATAAATTAAGAGTGGAGGATTAGATGGGGTGAGTAAAATTTTAATTTTTTAAAAAATAAAAATAATAACATTTTCTAGAAAGGAGTAGAGAGAGGGTGAAGTATGAATTTTTTAAAAAATATTTTATAAACGAAATTTTAAAAAAAAGTTAAAAAATAAAGGATGGGGGTGGGGGAGGGGGAGGTTGTGGAGTGCATGAGCAAAATATTTATTTTTTAAAAAAAATAATTTCTTTTTAAAAAAGAAAATTCTTTTAATAATTTCTTTTTTTTGGGATAGAAATACTTTAAACTTTAACTTTTAACTAATAGTAATAGTTTATTTAATTTTTGTTAAGGTGCAATATTTTATCCATGTGACAAGGTTTTCTTAAAAAATAGATAGAGTAGAGAGAGTGTATTACACACCACTGATGTGTGTTTCTCAAACTAATAAGTTATAGTTTAAGTATGAAACACACACTTTCAATAATTTAGATATGAAATTCAAAAAAAAATTAAAAATTAAGTGTGTGTTTTACATTTATTTTTATTTTTTATCAATAGTTGAGGCGGCCTGGGATGAAGTTAGGCAAGACCCAATAGGAAGAACCTTTCGAGGGCAACCTCAAGTTCAATTAGCTACTTGCTAGGAGTAATAGATTAAAGACTAGCTTATTACATCGCATAATTCCTTTTTCACACTTGCATTGTTAGGATATTGGTCATTATAATGTTCAATTATTATTTCTTTTCTTGATTCATTTTGATATGACGAGAGTTTAAGCTCTAATAATAATGGGGTAAGATATATTTACAAAATAAGATAATTTATTAAGCCATTACACGTAAATCATGTAGTGTAATTTTTTTATATATATATTACTGATCTTCAAAGAAAAGCTGTTAAAGATGCAGGTACTTTCAACACTTCAATTCATCCAAAACATTAAAAAAAAAAAATCACATTCATAAATTTTTAAACTTCCATGGCTAAGTCACAAAAGTCAAACACCAAAATGACCAAGTAGTGCAATATTTAAATATTTTCCCTTAATAACCATACGGCTGTAAGTCAAATTAGATCTACTTTTTTCAATTAAAAGAAGTATATTTTCGAAAAGAAAAATACTGTAGTAGTTTGCTCTAAATTTTATTTGTCCCTGTACTATTATGTGCTTGACAATTTAGCACTTTTGCGTAAGGACATACTAATCATTTCATTATTGAGGTGACAAAACTTTAGCAAGAAGACTAATTGCTCAAAAGTTTTTTATTCACCACATTCCTCGTTACTTAAAGCATGTTACTGTTCCAATGGCATGTCTTTGACTATTTAGCTACTAAAGAAGAACTTGACTAAATTATTCTTAATTATTTTTTAACATCAATTTCTTAATATTCTCCTTTTCCCCACATTAATGATTAATCTAAATGAACCGGACGACGGTGTATCCTTTTAAGGACATGAAAGTAAATCTGTGAAGAGGAATTTAATGTGACGTATTGGCACAAAAGATTTCTTAAATTTGTGAGAATGTAATTCCAGTACTTCCTTGAGCTTTTAGTCTAATTTTCTATAAAATATGAATATTATTCTCAGTGCACAACAAAAATCAAAAGAAAAGAAATTGCTCTTGGAAAACACTCATGGAAAATAGTATTCCTACATAATTGTGAAATAATATATGTTCATTAGTTGCAATATAATTAAAACCGCTTTATCCTCTCGATTGAAAAGACATCCAATTTTCCTGTTTTAATTTCCAGCCGAATAAATATTGTGGACCATTATTTTGGCTATATGTTATTACATTTGGCTTTGTAATATCAACAAATTATTATATGGACTTATGTTCTTCTTTTTTCGCTTTGTAATTAGTCGGCAGACTTCTAAATCATGTGAAATATTTACCATTTCTGAATAAGATCGATTTGACAGGTTTGACCAAAACAAACTTTAAATAAGCTAGTACTCCACTTTATTTAGATAAAAATCACATTCTCTCCGTTTCATATTAAGTGAATTTTTAAAAGTTTTTTTATTATTTAAAATAATTAAATTATTCAAAGTTTAAGATAGATGTTTGAAACTTTTTTCATATTTGCCTTTTCATTTATTGAAGTTTTGTATTTTCTAAGAGATAAATCATACTACTTATAAAGTTATATTTATGATTTTACAAAGAACAATAGTGAAAAGTATGATTCAAATTATGTTCTTAAATATTTTTCTTGTTATGTGCATTACCTCACAAATTCGTTTAATATGGAATAAAGAAAATACTAATTAAATTTAGATTCTTCTTCAAAATTAAAGAGAATAAAATTCCTTTGATTACCACATGAGGGTATCCTTGGAAATTGGTGAGTGGGGGGAGGGGCGAGGAGGTGGGTGCTGGACTGTTGAACCGAGGGAGACAATCAACTTAGAAAGTCAATAGTAACGTTAAGCGACATCCCTTCTTCGAAAATTTCATAAAGATATATTTAAGCAAAATGTTCATTATTTGACAGAAGTCATTCGGTGGTGTGTTGGTTTGCTGGTTGATTTCTCTGTTTGAACTTGGGGTTCAAACCCCAAACCCAAGCATATTTTTGTAAAATATATCATATTTATATTATAATAAAATTCTAGTTAAGTAGAATTGAACTCAAGACCTCTTCTAAATTAAAACTAATTTAAATCAATAAGACAATCAAATAAAATATATGTATGATGGTTAAACTTTTATCTTTCCTTTGTAAATATCTACGCTGCTTCCTAAAAATTTTGGGGCCATTGAGTTGAGAAATTTTCCCTACTTGAAAATTAGTCTTTTAATCTTTGAGAAACTTGTTTTCTTAAAACAAAAATATATTCTTATAGAGTCATTTGACTAGTAAAACATGAAAATAATTAAGAATGACAAATTAAATTAATTTAAGAAAAGGAAGTGAGAGACCAAAAAATTAATTTTAAGGATATGTTTGGTTAGTAAGGAGAAAATGTTATCCCAATAATATTTAAATATAATTCAAAAAAATATTATTTTTTCGGAGTCGGACCAAAATCTACGGCTTTTACCACAGACCTGGACTCTATTCCAACCAATGCAGGACCATGTAGGTATATATAATAAGTCCATTCAAGAAATATTTTTCATACATATGATTATGATTAAAGCCAACAATCATAAAAAAGAATTGGAAAATATTTCCGTCCGTATCAAACTCATCCTTATGACTAACCATAAACATGTAGGAGTTAGGACCGTGACATATATATGTGCTCTGCATTATTCCACCAGTTGATCAGGTCAGGTCCACAAGTTTCAATTTGCTAATAATTTTGTGTCCCACACGTCTCTCACAAGACGTTTTTTGTCACTTTTGGGTGAATCAAACAATTATTTGGAAAGGATGTTTTGTTTCACTAGTTTTTTCCTGTCATTCATTCCACATATCTAGGCCTTGCCTTACACGTCCTAGAATAGATAAGAGTGTTCTTGGTTGTTTGTGAGTACAAGAGGAAGAGATGTCTAGAGATTAATTAATTGATTCCAATTAATTTGAATTTGTGTTGAAAAAACTTACTTTAAAGATAAGATACAAGAGTTCGAAATCGAAATTATGGCTTCCGGTACAAAAGTTATCAAACATTCTACTGCCACATTTTGATAATGACAACAGAATAATGGAGAAGTCGACAACAAACCGTAATGGCTCTTGACAAAGACAAATCTCATGAATCATTATTGGGCTCCAAACAGTTGTTGTTTTAAGCGAGATACATTGATCCCTATATTGTTGGTGAAGAAAAATTTCAAGGTGTCCGGTACTTGCCCGATTAAATTTGAATTCGCATTTAAATTTTTTATACTGAAGTTAAAATGCTTTCTAACAAAGGCGACTCCATGTATTGTTAGCAATTCTATGCTACTATCTCCCAGTTTTTCTTCTCTTTTTGGTAAGTTAAACAGGATCCCCCACAGGATTACATGTTCACTATAAGTTGCACTTCCTTAATTCGTTTCAATATACGTGTCTTATTTTTTTTATTTATTTAAAAGAACATATCACTTTTTATAGTTAGTATATTATATTTCAACATATTACATGATATGCTTAAGATCACAAATTAAAATAATATTTTGGTACATTATACATACTTTTGATTTTAAAATCATAAAATATAAATTTTTTTATATTTTTTTATAATTTTATACTCGATCAAACTAAGACACATTTAAATAGGAAGAAAATTAAGAAAAACGAGGGAGATCTTATACAAGAAAAGGCTATAAGCTATCAAAGTCTGGACCTCAAATTCATGCGAGGACCACACTGTACATAGTCAACTATTTATGTAAAGAAAGTAAGAGCGTCTAGAAACCATATAATTAAATACGACAATGAATCGTCACATGAAATAATTAAAGTGTCTCAGTTTTCCTTATACATTATTTTCTTGGGGTCATCTGCATCCCTTAATTAATTACATGATAAGATGTCACCATTTTTGCCATGTAAGCCCTCCGTCAACCATACGTATGCCAATAATTGCTCCCTCCCTTTTGTATTACTTATGTTAATTTAATTTGATACATTCTTTATGAAAATTTTAATTAGAGGTGTATTTTACTAAATAAATTATATTAATAATGCTTACGAAACTCTAAATTTGACTATTATGTATTATTTTATATAGTTATTTAATATCAATGATATTATGAGAAAAAGATAATAAAATTATCTTAATTTGCTAAAATAGACAAGTAACTATTTTGGGTATATAGTAAAATAACACGGAATAATTAAAATCCTCAAAACAGTACTTACTAAAGGTACATGGTTTATTTATTATACTCTTAGTTTCATTTTATGGGTCTTTTTCTTATTACACACGAAAATTTAATTTTTTGTTTTTGTAATCTTAAATTAAAAATGTGTATAATGTACTAAAATATCC
The DNA here is from genome assembly GCF_947179165.1 of Solanum dulcamara. Taxonomy (NCBI): domain Eukaryota; kingdom Viridiplantae; phylum Streptophyta; class Magnoliopsida; order Solanales; family Solanaceae; genus Solanum; species Solanum dulcamara. Next base: position 49,062,715 of record NC_077247.1, read on the forward strand.
TTGATTAAATATACAGTATGGAATATTAAGATTAAAATGTTACTAGATATAAAAAAACAAACAAATATGTTACAATAATTTAAAGAGAGGGTATTTCATATTATCTGAACATGCAGGTGTATCCATCTCGATTGAGTTAGGACTAAGCAAATAATTGTTTAAAACACATAATTTATGTTGCACAAAGAAAATATCACCACTATACCATTCCTTTTGTTTTTAGTCGCTATATATGGATTCTCTAAAACACATGAATTAAAGAAGGCTAATGTCAAAATGAGTTGAAAACGCAATATATATGTGTCATTACGTAAAGAAAATGTGTATTGACCCTCTAGCGTACGTAGTTCTTACAAAGAGTAAACGTGTCAAAATGTTTACTAATATAAACATTTTAAAAAACTAATTAATAGCAATGATTTATAAGACTAATAATTAAAGAGCAAACGTGTCAGAATGTTAATTAGTGTAGGAGAAAAGGATAAACCGACCATACGAAAGAGTCATATACTTACTGTTTTCTCTTTTAATTTATTTCTGTCGACCGTCCATAGAAATCAAAAAGGCCATTTTCTGTTTTGAATTGAATTACGTAATCAGATCACATTTACTTATTATGATAGATCATTTGCTTTATGTATTAGGTTATTTATGATTCTTTTAGGTAACTAAAAAGTATACAATTTTCTTTGCTTTAATAGTGTAAATAAATGAAACTCTTTTACAAATTACTAAGATTTGTACCGCTGATTCTTATTATACATGGTTTTTAATTTGATCACTTGAGGAAAGGCATGATTAAGGCAAAGGAAATTGCGGCCTAAAAGAAAAATGATAGGACACCATTTTTTTTTCAGCGGTATTCGAACTCCGTGGAATCTCGATAAAATTTGAATCGAGCATTGAGGGTTCATTTGGAGGTGTCGCTCCCAATATAATTTTTTTTCTTACCCAGAGCTCAAATCTAAAATCTCTGATTAGGAATGAAGCAGCCCACCACTGCACCACATCCCATGTAGGTGATAGGACACCTATTCAATGTTTCCAACTAGGAGATAAAATCATGAAAATGATTGCCTTTTTTTTAGATCTCCTTTTTTGCAGCACAAAGACAACACATTTTATTTATTTATTCTCATGATATAGTCAAAGATGAAAAGCAAAACCTTTCGCGGATCATTTTTCAAGTTTGATTAAAATCAAGATTAGTTGATTACATCTCACACTTCTCTTTTCACACTAACCTATTCATAAAAGATATTTTTTGTTTTGTTTTTAAAATTGTCCTAGGAAATTTATCTATATAGTCAGTGTAAATTTATAAGTGAACAACGGTATAATAACAATAATAACATATTTAATATAAATTTTTAAGTGAAGTATGATGAGAATGGTGTATATAAACAGGGTCGTCTCAACAAATTTTGGGGCCTGAAGCCAAATTTTATATATAGGCCTTATATTTTTTTAGTTGACATATATAAATTGAAAAATTATAACATAATCAATGTAATCCTACAAATAAGGTCTGGAGAGGTAGGATATACACGGACATTCTATAGTAAGAATGCAAATAATGTAAAGTTTCAATGAAAAATATATAATATAAAGTTAAAATAATAAAAACTAACTAAAAAATTTAAAAAGTTTATATAAATATTGAAATAGAGTTGCATGGAATTTGATAAGTTGGTATAATGATATTAAAATAGTGTTGAATTGTTGATTACTTTTAGTGCTTGAAATTTGTAGAAGACACCAACAAATAAATTTGATCTTTTTATAAACACACAATAATAGATTTTGCATAATGTAGAAGGTTTGACCATTTGAGAGACTTTAGAATATTCAATAATTAGAGAATAAAAATAGTAAAAGGGGAACAAAAAAGTAAATGTAAGAATGCTACAATTAACTAAACATTATTTCATTTATCAATTATTACAACGATTCCTATATTAAATGAGGTAAAAGATTATTATATTTTATACCCAAAAAATTCTTTTCAAATTTATCAATACATGAGAATTTTTTTATCAATATATATATTGTATACATATACATATATCTTTGCGAGAAAATGGGGGCTCCAAAAAAATTAAGGCCCCAAGCGAGTGCTTTAGTGGCCTTATGATCGAGATGACCCTGTATATACAACCTTAACTCCTAGTGTGATAGAAAAATTATTCTCGATAGACTCCCGACTCAATTAGTAAAACATATTAAAATCAATAAAAAAATATAATAATAATAAAAGAGTCATAAAGAAAATAATAAAAAAAAATAACAATCGCAAGTAATACGAAAATGAAAACACATGTCATAAAAAAAACGAATAACAAAGGTGAGGCATGATCAGTGGCGGATCCACCTTATGCCGAGGGGGGTCATCCGAACCCTCTTCGGTGGAAAATTATACTATTTATACATGGTTAAAATAATTTTTTATGTATATAAAGTAGATGTCGAACCCCCTTCGACTAGCTCGTGTGTCTAGTTATTTAGATTTTGAACCCCCTTATTTAAAATCCTGGGTCCACCACTGGGTATGATATCAAGATTTATGGCCTATTACTGGCATATAGTCAATGCCTTTATATATATGGAAAATACGGATCACCTTTTCGATAGTGCATGGCTGCATGCAATACAAATTCAAAAGAAAAAACAAAGGGTGTGTTCGGTATGATTGGTTAGAAATTATTTTCTAGGAAAATAAGTATATATTTTTATTTTACTTTTTTGTGTTTGATATGCAAATAAAAATTATTATTTTAAAAATATTTATATATGATTTAGATAAATACTATGAGAGACGAAAATGTAAATAGGGGGAATTTATCATTATCATCTATAAATCATGCTGAGACTGTGCTTCAAAACCAGACAACAATAAATAAATCAAAATGACTAAATTTAATATTTAAACATTTATCCTCTGTGTGGTCTCCTAAAGAAGAACAGATTTGGGAGGCTAACAAGATATATTATTTAAAACGAGTAAAGGAGATAATATATATGTACTTGATTTTGTGGATGCACTTTGATTTTGTTTACGTCATGGCCTTAGAGAATATGACATATAGATTAGAGATAAACATGACCGTAAAACTTATTAGTTGTTTTTTTTTTTTACATTAAATGAAGTTATTAATCCATACATAGCCATCAATCGGCCATATATCATCACCAAAATCTTCACTTCGTTGAAAAAAGGTTTAGTTTATATAACCAAAAAAAGTAACGTTGTTATTTAGAAAATGACATACCTCTATTAATTAGTGGAACTTTAGTCAGAATAGCTAGCTTGATAGTTTTGTTAATTAAAGACAAAACGTGGAACACGAAAGAATCAAGCCAAAAAATTTCACAAAAATGTCTTGATTTATTTTGGGATTATTATAGAAATTTCCTTCAATATTTCACTTCATAACACTAATCTCCTCTATATTTTATGAAATTATGCTTATTTTTCTTCTTTGATTTTCTTTTTAACAACTCTTTTAACCTAATTATTAGTGAATGTTGAACTGTAATGAATTTTTATGACCATTTACAAATTAAATAGAAGAAAATAACCTTTTCAGATTTCATATGTATAAAATTGAAGATCTCTTGTAAAAATAACATAAAACTAAAAACAAGCTTGTAAAGGACTATAAAATTAAATCTCGCACTGTTTACAAAGACCAAAATAACATGATCAGTTAAAGGAGGAATCTTAGTAGCTCAGTTGACTGGTGTGAGGATTCAATTCCCCGCCTTGTAATTGCCTCTCTCATTTTTCCCTATCCCTACCCCCGAGGTAATTTATTTTTTTTTAAAAAAAAAACATGACTAGTTAAGGTGTTGATGCCAATATTAAGAAAATTTCTACGTCAGGCCCAACAAAAGGCATTAAATAATGTTTTTCCTAGTATTGGGTTGAGCCCATGCTATATCTTTGGGCAACTTCCAATTTGTATGGGCTCTTTTCATTCGGGCGCATTAAGGTTCGAAAAAATTACTTGATTGAGTGCTTTTTAAAAATTAATTATTGATTTTAATGATATTTTTTATTTATTATTATTTATAGCAATACATAATAATACTATGATAAATCTATATTTATATTAAAAGTGAATTATGCATACAATATAAATGTATTATAAGTGTTTTAAAATATATATTATGTTTGTGTAATAAGAAACTGACATAATATATTATAAGTCTATTAAAGTATGTGATAAATGTATTATCCATTTATAAAACTTGTATTATATATGTTTTATAAATAGTTCTCTGCAATATGTATTAAAATTGTATTATAAATATATTATAAGTGTTTAATAATTTTTTTTTTATTGCTATAAATAATAAATATTTTCTTAATATTATATATTTATATAAGTTTCCCTTGAGGTTCTACGGTACTGAAGCGGTTCTTTAGCTTGGGCTGCTTACTATGTGGGCTTTCTTGATAGTAATTACATTATTTTCTTCGTTTTAATTTATTTAATCTATTTTCTTATTTATTTTTACTAACACATTCACAGTTTTGTTAAAGAGATAACTATACAGAATGTCAATCCATAAATTATAGGGACCATCTATTTAGCCCGATTTATATAAAATTAGAAAAATGGACTGTTCAGCCATATTATTTACCAAAAAAATATCCAGATCCAGCCTTTCTCTTCTTCCTTCTCCTTAGTTGCTTCCCCGCATTTTTGAAAATTCAACGTACTATAAACGTGAATCATTTGGAGTGAGTTATATAATAAAAGACTTAAAATATCGAGAGAATTTCATATCTAAAATTTGAGATTGTTTAGAGGATATTTTGAATTGATCGAAATTAAATAATCAATATATACTTTATATATAATTAATTAGTATTAAGTTTTTTGGTGTATCATAATATATAGTCAGTTTATAATTAATAATGTATACTTTTTAAGACTTTTGATTATTTTTTATGAAAATAAAAACATGAATATATTTATTGTAAATTAATACTTTATTTTATATATTTAAAATTATATCGTTACAAACCGAGGACTTATAATCATAACACGTGTCCCCTCAGCCACATCATCGTTAACATGACATGGCCATTTCTATATACGTGTCCTCTCTTATCCATTTCACCAAATTTATTTCAATCACTTGGAGAATATATAAATTGACTTGATTTACAAATCAGTCAATTTTTTTTTATTAATTGAGAATAAATGGCAAGTATGGAAACTCCGTGGGGGTCAGTGGATCCTCTAGTCGCCGGAAAGGTGATCGGAGATGTTGTCGACATATTTGTTCCGGTGATTGAGTTTACGGTGTAATATGCTTCAAAACAAATATCAAATAATGGAGTTGAAATTAAAGCACAAAAGCCTAGAGTTCATAAAAAGGGTTCTCCTCATTCTAACAATCTTTACACCCTTGTAAGATTAATTATTATTCTTTTTCAAAAAAGTTAGTTAATTAATCCATTTACAATTTCAATTACGTACTTCAGTCATTTTAGGAGAGAACATAAAATTAGAGTATTTATTTTAATGAAAAAGGCATAAATTTCTTAAAATTATACCGAAAAATCAGTTACACACTTAAACTATCATGGCGATTTATTACACACTTAAACTACTTAAAAGTGAAACTATTACACACCTGAATGCATAACACCACTCTCATATAGTATATAGTTTGTGGTGTATTACATTCATTGTCACGGTTGATGCTACGTTAGAAATTATAATTTTTTATATTTTTTTCTTTATTAATTAATTTTTTTATTAACTATATTTTATACTAATTAACTCCTAATTAATTATTAACTATCCATCTGTTTTTTTTTCTTTTATTAACTATATTTTATACTAATTGGCTCATAATTAATTATTAACCACCCATTCAATTTTTAATATTTTTTTATTAATTAACTTTTATTTTATTAACTATATTTTATACTAATTAAATTTTAATTAATTATTAACTACCCATCAATTATTAACCATCCATCTGATTTTTTATATTTCATTTCTTTTTTTATTAATTAATTTTTTTTTATTAACTATATTTTATACTAATTAAATCCTAATTAATTATTAACTATCCATCCGATTTTTTATAATTTTTTTTTATTATTATTAATTAATTTTTCTTTTATTAATTATATTTTATACTAATTAACTCTTAATTAATTATTAACCACTCATCCAATCCCCAAACCCCCAATCGTCTTCTCCACCAAAATGGGGAGAAGAATTCTTCTTCTTCTTAATAGGTTTTGAAAGAAAAAAAATGAAGATTAAAAATGGAGAGTAAATAGAGGTGGGTGTACAGAAAAAAAAGAATAGGTAGGTGTGAAGAAGAAAGGACGTGGGGTGGGGTGTTTTTTTTTTTTTTTTTTTTTTACTTTAATGGGTTTGAAAGAAAAAAATCAAGATTCAAAATGAGAGTAAATGGAGGCGAGTGTGAAGAAGAAGAGGGGTAGGTTGGTGTAAAGAAGTAAGGATGGGATGGGGTGATTTTTTTTTTAAAATTTTTTTTTAACTGATTTGTATCTGACTGACGCGCTTTTTTTTTTGGCCACATCAGTTGTAAGGGCTAATAGTTTTACTTTTAGATAGTTTAGATGTATAATAGATTATCATGATAATTTAAGTGTGTAACAGACTTTTTAGTACAATTTTAAGGGAAAATTTATGCTTTTTCTCTTTATTTTAACTAAAATAAATATGCAATTGAGTGTTTTTTCAAAAATCTTATTGATATTGGGTTTGTTTCGTCTATGGATATTTTACAGGTTATGGCTGATCCAGATGCTCCAAGTCCAAGGGAACCGACTTTTAGAGAATGGCTCCATTGGTGCGTACAAATTTGTTAAGACGTGTAATTAAAATTTTATTAATACAAATCTGTTAAGATCTGTAATTAAAACTTTATTAATAGTAATTATAAAAGAGTAAATTTAAAGGCTATAATATCAACTCTTGATTAAATATGTGGTGTGATTTTTCCTATATTATCCTATATTAATTTTGTTTTATTTTCATCTTGATCAACTAGACTGCACATGCATGCATATGTCTTTATTTAATTGCAACTTTATATTTAAGTACCAGAAAAGTAGTTTCTATATGATGTGGTACTGTTTCTTTGCAGGATTGTCACGGATATTGCAGAGGGAGGCGATGCCTCTCAATGTAACATCAATTAATTGAGATTATTATTAGCATTAATTAGAACATTTTTTATTTTCTCCAAATTGGAAACTTGTATTTGTTTGATAGTATAAAGGTGTTGGTGTGGCATTTTAATATGAATAAAATATGCATTGCCACAATGTGCAACAATTTCTGTCCGTTGGTGGGCATTGTATGCCCTCTTTACTCTCATTTAGAGAGCCTCATTATGTAGGCATAAATTGTCTCATGATGCTGCACTTTTACTACTTACGTTGTCGTAAGCACAAGGTTACGTTGTTGGTCAAAATGCTATATTTAGCAGCCAAAGAAAGTGGCAGGGAGTTGGCCTTAAAACCTTGTAACCTCTAATATATTATTTCATCCATTATGTCCTGTAACTCATGTACCCATATTACTATGCCATATTCTTCTTATTCATTACAAGGAAGAATTTCTCACCTATAAATAGTCATGGTCTTACATTATATTGTACTTATATTGAGGTTAGTGTAGTGAAAGAGAGTTGAGACAGAGAATGACATTTTAAATATACAACTAATTTACTATCCAAAATAGAGTAATTTTATATATGTTCTAATGGTGGAGCTTTGAACTTTTCAACTAATCCGAAGTTATTTGAGTTGTATGACGTTGGACTATTGTATCTTGAAGGGAATAAGTTAAGAGATATATTAATTATACCGCAATGGGCTTGAATCTCTCCTTAAAGAGAGCTAGATTTTTGCTCCTCAGTCTAAATCAATTGTTTATTCATTTTTGTCATTTTATTTTCAATTTGTAATTTATTGTGATTTGTGGTATATACACCGACAAAACAAAAGGTATACTATTATCTAGTTGCAGGTTAGCTACCAAGTTGTTATATTAATGCACATATGATATTACTATTATTATTCGTTGTCTATCAATGCACATATGATATTACTATTATTATTCGTTGTCTATCAATGCACATATAATTTTGAACTCTACATGTTATTTGTTCACATGCTGCAGGGACGGAGGTGGTGGAATATATGGGACCGCAGCCACCAGCAGGTATACATCGATACGTGTTCACTCTGTTTAGGCAGAGAGAGGTGGAGCAAGAGCCCCATAAACCACCACAAGGGCGTTCTAATTTCAACACTCGCCAGTTTGCAAGTGACAATGGACTTGGTCTTCCTGTCACTGCACTTTACTTCAATTCACAAAAGGAACATGATGCAAACAAGAAACCTTAGCTAGCATCACTAGCTCTTTACAATGTGTGTTTATCATGTTGCTATATATAAGGTTGTATCAATGATAAGTCAGTCTATATATGTGTGAGTATATAACAATGTAATTTCTAGCTTTACGCTTGTTAGCTATTATTGCAAGTACTTAGTATATACCAGTATCTACGCAGAGTCGTGTATAGTTGTATTTATGTAGGTGTAATTATACATGTACGGTTTGATCTCATGACTTGTTTCTGAGTTGACGCAATTTTTTTGTACATTTGAATTCAAGAATACTGACGTGCAGAGCTTCACATTGGAGGCAACAATTCAGAGGATGTAGAAATAAGCTAACAATAATCCGTTATTTCTTAGTTGTGTCTTCTAAAGTTGTCAAGAGGGTAAAAAACAACAGTTAGGACAGTTCAAATTATGGACACAGAGAAGCATAGAAAGGACTCCTAACAAAGCATGTACAAGGAAATATTGAATAGTACATGTTTTCATAGCCTTTTTATGAGTTAAAATCCGTCTCTGGTTAGATCTATCAATTTCACCTTCACATTCTGATACACACATAAGAAAATCTTTGACGAGTGACAAAGATCTTCAGCAATCAGTATCCAGTCATCCCTTTGTCCAAAAAATGAACTGAACCTATTCCCTAGCAGTATGTAGCACGAACTATGTGATATTTGGATCAATCAGTTTTGACAAAGATGCATGGCTATCATCTTTCAAGAGGATTGATTGGTATGCGTGAGGTTGCGAATTTCTGCAATTGCATTGTCCATCCCATAGAGAGCCATTTTCTTCACCTGCGGGTCAAATTATAACAGTTATATTAATGGATGGTAAGAAGATTGCAAACACGAAAATGAATATGACATGCATTTGGGACTACTAGACATTGGCATAAGTAAAACAAAGGAGTGTTGTGAAACTTGCCTCCAGCATTTTTCCCCTGGCTTTGTGGTGCTCAGGAAGTAGACGAATTTCATCAGTTACGCGGATACATTCAGCAACATTTTCAGGCGAGATGAAGTCCAAAACAACGTTGATGCATGACTGCAGACAGTGAATAGAATCTTGTCAGTTATTTGCACTAAAAGAAACAAAGTCCCCAGATAACTGAAATATATATGAGAATACAATCAGTTGAGTATGTAATATGCACATATGCCATCAATGATAGGCTGGTTTAAGGCTCCTTTAGACATAGAAGAGGTAATGAAACTATGGATAACGGAATTGAAAATTATGATAAAGTAAAATCGACATAGTAAATATAATGTAAATCTTTTTTTTTGAAACTAGTAAATATAATGTAAATCAAAGTGTAAAATCATAATATAAGATTCAGATGCAAAGTTGCAATTTTATTTATTAAATTCAGGTATACTGACTTATTTTCTTATACTGGATTTCTAGTTTCCTATTCCTAATTCACCCTGTAAAGAATTTCCTATTGCTAAATCATGGCAAATCATTCATAGAGCTTAATAATATTTAACATATCAATTAGTCAACTATATTTATTGTTTAGTGTCGTCTTATTCAAGAAGGAGCCTGTGGGTGAAGAGGCGCACACCGTATTGCCTTGGTGTCTGCACTGAAGTGCCACCTAAGCAACGCGAAGCGCCAGCCGCTTTGCACCTAGTTTCAGGGGCATAAGCGTTCCTCATCCGAACCTTTAACAACACTGCCATCAATAAGCTTCAGTTAATAATACTGCAAATTAATGAAACGGAAATCTACTTCCTTTGAAAAAGTTACAGCGCGGAAGATGTCACCTTAAATAAACCAGCAGTTGAATATGGTGGAATCAATTCAATTGATCCGGATATTCTTTGCTAATATTATATCCAAGTCTGACGTTTACTATATATATTAATCCATGAATGACCAGAAAAACAGTTCTTAATTCTTTGTTCAAAATATCCAATATAGTAAACATCTATATGAGCAGCCAAGAAATCGGGCTACACTTCTTGGTTGTCTGATCACACAGGTCAAATTGCTTTTTCTTTCAAACACTGTTACTACAAGAACAGGAGAAAGAGGGAGATATGCAGGTTTTTTCACCAAATTGTGTGAAGAAGTATGAATGTCATCATTATAAAGGATACCTTAAGTTGTTTGACTTGATATGGACATCCAGCGGGGATGATAATAGCTTCTCCAAGATGTTGTTCAAAAGTCCAAGGTTGAACATCTAAAAAGTAATAACATTAAGAATTAGAACTAATTTAATCCAAATGATAAAGATAAAAGAAGACAAGGCAAATATACCAAATTCCTCCTTAAGCCTCAATTTGTGGAATGCATCAAAGAAGAAACTTCGATCAAGAATTGGGTGAACAACCTGCAGATGGAAATTAAGTTAATTTCTATTGTCATACTCTAACTTTTACCACAAAAATCTTGGTACAAAGAGCTGTACTTGTTTGGAATAACCACGCACGGAGGTGAACTCGCTAGAATGCCTTTTGAGGTACTCTAGAAGCTTTGGGACATCTTGTCTACGGAAAATGTCCCATTGAGCACCTGAGGCTTTTGCTTCTTTCTTTGCACCATCAACATCTTTAAAAAGATAATCACTGTCTGAATCTTCAGATCTTTCAACAGACCCAGAGCAGAACAGTGAGACATCGGACTCAGATTCAGAGTCATTTTCATTGTCACTGGAGATATTGCCATCTTGGTCTTCATACCTTTGAGCTTTTTGTGAGTCACCAGAATAAAAAGGTACTTCAGCAATACCATCAGGCAACTGCTCTCCAGTTGCATCCTGCAGACCGGATTCTTCTGTGTCTCCACTATGCAGAGATGATTTTCCTTTCTGATCACTGGAATAGCTGGTAGATTCCTTGTGATCTTGAGGCTTCTTATTTTTCATTAAACATTTTATTTTTCTTACTTGTTCCTTGGAAACAAGAACATCAGTAGCACTTGCAAGAATATTAACCTGAACAAAATCCAAATGATATGAATCAAAATTTCAATCATCATCTCACATGCTAGATCACTCTTTACTTCAGACTGTAAGAGAAAATCATATTTAGAAGCCTGTGGGATGCCATAAGACATGGATAGTTCCAGTCTATTTAAATTTCCCTTCTCATGCTGCATGTATGAAAGGGGGCTGGATGATTGAATCACTAAATGTTTTTATGAACTTGAAATGCTATATCACTGAATCTTGTAGGATTACTTTCACAGAAGTAGAGATGTGTTTCATCTTCCGAATTAGCAGTCAGAGAGAAGATATACAACAGAGGATGGTCTCGATGTTCAGTTGCTTGCAGTCGAGATAACAAAATGAACCAAAAATAGAGATATTAGCAGAAAACTAGGCCTACCACATCATATGATTCACAACATAGGTTAGTGGTAAATTCTGCTTGAGATAGTTCTTCTGGCCCACCATAGGAAATATAGATTGAAGGTCCTAAATCAGTTTCTGGCATTTCCGGTGGCAAATTAACTGCTAGATTTAGAAGACCAGATTTTGGATTCATATACTCTTGAAGTGGTAAAGCCCGCAAGATCTCAGCATGGTGAGAAGGAAACTGCTCTTGGAATAGATGGGAAGAAAGCCATGCTCTGAATTTTACCATTTCACGCTGCATTGTTGCATGTGTTTGCCATTCAAGTGACCCCATAAATATCTGTTTTCTAGCTATTTCAACCTACAAACTGCAGATAATCAGGCCACGATATTTGTTTTTACATAAACATGTACACAGTCAGAGGCTAACTCATATACAAAAGAAAAGGGCAAAAGGGCAGCCCGGTGCACTTAAGCCCTAGTACAACAGAAAACAAATCTGATTAAGAAGATGGTGAAAGGGATGATGTAGCATAGTTGCAAATATACATTTTTCTTTTTTCTCATTTGTTAATTACATAGCGTGAGAATTAAGATTAATATCCAAGAACATTTGTTCGTCCTCTTTCAAAAGTTTTAATTATTAAGTGCTCCCTTACTTTCCTTTTTAGTCCGTTTAAAAAAAATGTCTCTTTCTTTTTTTGGCAACTATTTAATTGTAACTTTCCACATGACATATATAAGGCCACATGATTACAGGGCATTTTGTTACATTCCACATATCTTAGCTTAAGACTACAAGATTCAAAAGTCTGATTTACTTTCTTAAACTCCGTGTCAAGTGAGGGAGTATTAATTTTCTCTTCCTTTTCTATTTCTACAGGTGGTGAGGTGAGAATGCAGGGTGCAACACGAATACAAATAAGATATATAGATGATAGATCCATCATATTAATTTTCTCTTCCTTTTCTATTTCTACAGGTGGTGAGAATGCAAGGTGCAAGGTGAATACAAATAAGATATATAGATGATAGACTCATCATATTACAAATTCACCCCACCCTACCCCTACCCCCCACATTTAGCATGAAACTATTTCCTTTTTGGTCCATTCTGAAAAGATCGACACCTTTTATCTTTGGAAACTCTTTAACCTTGACACACCCATTTTGCCTTCAATGATACGCTCCTAGAGGAATTGGCATAGTATGCTAAAAACTATAACATTCTTTGTGTGTTACATATAATTTACCATATAAAATGAAACAATGAGTAGTTCTTACTGCCCTAAACCAAAGAGAGAAGTCCATAGACATCAACCTTTGTTCCATCAACCAAGAAAAACATGATTTAGATATAAGAATATCTAGGAAATGACAACAAATAAGATTGTTCGGCTTCTGCTTAAGTCTCCAGCTTTTTCATAATCACAATTATTGACAGGAAAAGTGCAGTTCTCCTTTACATGAACTTAGTCCATCCATCCTTCTGATTTTTAACGAAGAGGTAAAAAGTGGGTGAAAATATGGAGACTAGGGGTCGAAATCAACAATATATGATTTTTTACCATCTGTCTCAGCCTTGGAAGGCAGAGTTACCCAGTACCAATACTGGTAGGAGATATCAGGTAATCAGTGGAACAGTAAAGGTGCACACAAGCTATATCGTACACATCCATTATTTTGAATTAAAAAAAGATTGAATGACTTAAGCCTATCCCAAAAGTTCTTCCCATTGTGGAGAGAGCGCAAAATTTTGTTATTATGGTAGAGAATTGCCTTTCTATCTAACTAACTTCAAGTTTGAACCATATAAACATTCATTTTCGACCACATCCATTTGTAATTAGAGGTTATATTCTTGTCAAGGGTGATGATAGAAGAAACTTCTTGTCAAGGGCCCAGAGGACATAAGTATTTACCAGATCTAAAGAAGAGAGCATCAAAATACTTACCTCACACCAGTCCGAGTGATTTTGTGCCTTAGCTGTTTCTTTATCCGAGGAACATTTTGACCTTTTCTCAAGGTAACTGCAGAACATAACAACCGGATCCCAAGACAAATCAGAAGAATTCCGAAGCACATTTCGAACTATAATAGGATGACCTTCACCCCAGTGTTTCTGAAAGTGTTCAAGGTTTTCCTCACGGAGATTCTTTATAGATGGACAATACAGAAACTTATCCCTTGAATTTTGTCTCTCGGCCACTTTGATGAATGAATTAACAACAGCATCTTTATGATCACTTCCCCTGCATAGTGAGCAAGATGAAAAATCGTGTTCTGTGTCCTGAATGTTGTAGCTGCATAATATTGCTTCAGAGCTGATTTCCAGCTCCTTGATCCATGCGTAAGGAAATACACATCTTAAATCCAGGAAGCTATCACTACAACCGCCATATTCTGCAGGGGGGCAATATATACTGCCATCAGCACAAGCTTGATAGCTGGAGCATGACTTGGAAGATGGGTAATGTATCCCTGAGAAACTTTGCCTTGAGGTGCTAGTATGATTCATCCTTGATTGTCGCTCAAAGTTAGTAGAACAAGCTTGTTCGTCATTGGAACCTTCGGACTTCCAATCTTCAGTTAAGCTTCCATGGCGGGACTCCCGACAGCAATATAAGCAAAGGCTATATGAACACTTAGAGCAGATTCTGTGGTAATCCAGGATGGAGGTGTTGCAGTTACTACTGCTCAGAATTAAAATAGCATGGATAAGACAGGAAGCAGGTCTAACATCCTTACCAACCAAACTTTTCAGGACTCAGGATCAGTCAACTTACCAGTGATATAATTTTCCATCTCCTGCTGAAGCCTGCTGAATCTGAATGTCAGATTCCCCCTTTCCTATAATATGTTAAAAATGAGTAGCTGCTCAAAATCGAACAAATCCCAGAGTGTTAAGTCAATAACAGTACCTGATATATTTGCTTCTATCTCTACTTCAACTCTCTGCTCTTCATTGATTTTTTCCAGTACAGGAAGAAGCAGGTGGACCAGATAATAAAATAGCTGGACTTTTGGAACCTCTCTTTTATGCCTTGAGGATTCCTGGTACAATGTTGTTCGTAAACAAACAAATCAGAGTTGGATAAGTACACATGATCGCTCAAATGCAGTTTCCATATTGTCATACCTTATGACTGCTGGACTTCAATTCACTCCTTTTGCAGATCCTACAGCTACAATCTTTACGGCAAATGGGACATTTCACCCTAATTTCTTGCTGTTCCAAATACCTAAAACAGATCAAACATCAGAACTTTCACTAAACAAGTCATTCCAGTTTCCATGAAAGCAACTCCACCACAAAGAAAATTTTATTTGTTTGATCATTTTTAGACCAGTCAACAAAAAATTATTGCAAAAACCAAGATACTGACAGTAAGGGGTAAATGTGAAATACATGCAAGCGGGCTACCCAAGCATCTTTCTACACATAAAGATAGTATTTGTTTTTCACATATAAATGAGAGGCGTCTTCTGTGGGCTTAGCTGCCTGCCATGCATACAAATGAATCAGAGGGATTTTATTGTTTCCTTGTATTGGTCAAATGGATTCCATGTGCCAACTCACAGTGAGGAGTCACTTGGGGAATACACCTCAGCCTCTTTCCTTCAACACCGGAAGGCTAATAATTTCATGTGTCTTTTTGAGGGAGTGAAGTGTTTCAAGAATGTGGAGCACGAACACATAAAACTTCGTGCTTATTAAAAATGCTGGACATATTACAATGCAATTCACAAGTAATTGTTCTGCCGTGATCTACTTCCATAATATATGTTATGCTAGGATTGATTAGACTAATGACGTCCGAGGATTCCGTTTATATCCATAGACTTCATGTAACATTAGATCATATAATATTTCCTCTCTGCAAAAGAACATCTTCATGAAACCACATCACTCATGACACAACAATTCAATCCTTAATAATAATAGGTGACTGTTAACTTATTCTTACATTTCCACCCTTCTGCACAACCCCCACCCCCCCCCAGTCAATGACCAAACTTTTACCAACTCACTTGGTTATAAGGAGAGAATCATCAGGACAACCTAAATAGTCCATTGCATTTCTTGACCAACTCATAATTCTAAGATCCATGCCAACAGGTTAAATTCATTCACATCTGAACTGAATGTCGTCCCTAATTTGGAAGTACCAGAATCAGAGACAGACAAGTGCAATTATATTACCCACTTAAAGTTAGTTATAAGCTCCCTGACAACAGTTTAAAGTCATCGGATAATCCAGCTAAATATTGTCCAATATGTATTTAACATTCAAAATGGTTTCATTATAAATACTTTTGCATACAGGAGAGTAGTGATAAAACAGGTAAACATACATAAATAAAAGTACATTTGTCAAAATCTAAAGAAAGCAAACCTAACCTTTCTTTAATACAATCCAGACAGAAGTACTGTTTTTTACAACTCGAACACTTGATCAGAACCCGGTAGCAACTTCTCCTACACCAATGACACAACCTTCTCTTTACTTTACTTAAATTCTTCACATTCCTAGCAAATGGCACGGCCTAAACACCAAAAAGGCATCCACAATAATTACAACAGTTGCCATGTAAACACAACAATAACAATTTGAAAGACATCAGTTTTGAACTAAAACAAAAGCTCACACGAAAAAGAAATAACCTGCATTGTACTAATTGGAGGGGGTTCAATATTTTTTGATCTGAAACGCCTTAACGAAAAGGGGTTAGAGCTCGAATCCAAGCCTAATTTTACGTCTAAAAAAGAACCTGCATTGTTGAAATTCTCTGCAGGTATAATAGGAATAGCCATTAAAGCATTAGGGAATTCTGTCATCACCTCAGCACTACCATTCTTTAATTCCTTCTCATTTTTCTTCTCTATTTGCCGTTTCAAGAAAACACGAATCAATTCTAACGGCAAATCGCCTCTTTTCAGCTCCATTCTCCTCAAAGCTTCATCTAACGCCTCTGAAACACAGGGTTTATGCTTGAGGGGTTTCCTTTTCTTCAAAATTCTCAACGCCCTTTCACTCTTTGAAAACCCAATTTCAAGAGACCCTTTTGGATTCTGAATCTTCGGTTGATTCTTGTTTTTCGTATTTCTCACGATTTTCAGCGATTCAGGTACTTTCTTCTTCATCTGCCTGTGACGACCTTGAACATAATGAATTTCACAAAGCTTTTTCCCTTCCACTACCCGCCGCTTGCACCGCCATTGTCGGCCGTCAGTTCTGTTACACCGGAGATCGTCCGGTAGAGCCTCGTTATCCTCCATTGGGTGTCTTTATTTTCCAAGAAAATTCAAAACTTTCTAGGAAAAACCGAATCTTGGAAGTACAGAGTAAAGAAAATTTTGTGGGTGTTTGAGGGACTTTTTGTGACTAGGGTTTAGTGCGTGACTTTTTCCTTTTTAGTGTGTGTGTAATGAGAAATTGATAGATAAATGTACTTTGTGTGTGTTGTGATGCAAAGATATAGAGTCCTATATCGTCTTGGATGCTTCGATTGAATCACAAGTGGAATCTATTTGACACTGCAACCAATAATGACCCCCTCAGTTTCTGTAGTTTTTATACTGTATAGATAGATGTGTCACAGCATCTGATGAGTCCCACACAATCAGGAACTCCTAAATTCACCCTATGTAGCTAAGCAATGGATGAATCAGACAAAATTGAATAGCATTTTGATGAGAGATGGCAAAATTCAGTATACTCTGTTTGTCTGTGAATGATTTTTTTGTTTGTATTGGTCAATGAGATAATGTGGTCGTTTGCATTTTCCTGGTGCATCTACATTTTCCAATTTCCAATTGTCTGAGATTGAGGCGTAGTTATTGTTATGTCGGGCTGAACAAAAGAAATGAATTTTATGTTTGAATATAAGTTGCTGCAAAGATGAAATTGTTCTCCTGAATGATTTTTTTTTCTCTTTTTCACTTTTGGCAGAGGTTACATTAATAGGGTTGGTTGGGAACTTGGGGAAAGTTTATAATAAACAGCTAAATATATGATGTAGTAATTTGGATATCAGATAGCGGTTGGTATGTTCAAAGAATGATTTATCAAATAATGGCAATGCATAATATTTGATTATGTGTTGGATATTTTGGTATGACCAACCTGTTCAAGTAATAGTGCTAAAATTCAAGATTTTGTGTATATATAGTAATGATAGACCAGGAAATAATAAATTTGGAGGTGTATTTTGTGCATTTTCAGCACATTTATACAATAGACTGTTATTGTCAGCAGCAAAAAAGGTTTGGCATCAAGTGTGAGTTTTGTCACGAATTCTTTTGTATTGGTTTTTTTTTCTATTCCTGATATTTATTGAGCTCCTAAAGTTTCTGAATCTGTTATTTCTCTCTACGGATACTTTTGTTTTCTTTACTTTTTTTTTTATTCTTATTGACATTTACCGACCCCCAAAGTTTCTGAATCTATTATTTCTCTCTAGTTAAGGCTGCAGCAATAACAATTTATAGTTGTTTGTAGAAATTATCAACATTTTAAATATAAACTAATTTATTAGGAAGAGATGGTCTTGGAAAAAGGAGAGTTATATTCGTGATCTATGAGTTTTTCTGTTGGTCAATTCAGGAATATCAGAAGATAGCTAACCTTAGCTTTTTTCAAGAAAATAAATACTCATTGAGACAGAGACATCAACCAACCAGTGCTAGTTGTATGCTAGTATGTTTGTCAAATGAGTATCAATCAATTGTCCTTTAGAAAAAGCTCTAGCTTCTCATTTCCAAAATTGAAATCTTACATGGAAGTTGAGATGATGAATGAAACTACATATTCAAAATTGGTTGCATTTTGCTTCAATGGACCTCAAAATTGGTTGCACTATTCATAGCATATATCTATGAAATTTCATGGAAACAGGCAACAGCTGCTTTCTAAAGTGGATTTATTTAGACAATAAGTGATAATTGTACTTCAATTATTTTGTACCATCCCATTACATTAAACAGTCACTAGCCTGACAACCAAACAGCAAAATTGCCTCAATTATCATGCATATAGCCCCTGGTTGCTTGAGCTCAGCCAAATATATAGAGCTTGGTCCTCAGTCGTATCGTTTTTCAACTGTCCGCTGATAAAGTTATAGCACCGCTATGTTTTCATGGTGTGGCACTATGAAAGAGAAAAATACTAATATTAAGTTTTAAATTTAATTTGTGTACATATTTAATAAATTTATACAGTGTTTGGATCAAATCTACCAAGTTCTGTCAAACGTATATCTCAAAACCTCTGTCCGCTTCCAACAGTCCCGTTTTGGAATACTAATATTAAGTTTTAAATTTAATTTACGTTTGCATGAAAGATATATTTTCAAACTAATCAAACTATATATATAGAGTAAGAAATTTGATGCAAGAAAGGTGTTAGAAAATATTTTCTTGGAAATTGAGTGTATTTGTTATTTGTTTTTCTAGTGTTTGATAAATAAGTAGAAAAATATTATCCCAAATAAATTTATATGTAATCTAGCAAAACACCGTGGGGTGAGATGTGTGTGTGTGTGTGGGGGGGGGGTTTCAAGGGTGGCCGGGTGGGATGGTCAAGGGTGGCCGGGTGT
The DNA here is from genome assembly GCF_947179165.1 of Solanum dulcamara. Classification (NCBI taxonomy): domain Eukaryota; kingdom Viridiplantae; phylum Streptophyta; class Magnoliopsida; order Solanales; family Solanaceae; genus Solanum; species Solanum dulcamara. The sequence continues at coordinate 49,082,038 of NC_077247.1, forward strand.
CAAATGGGCCGGTCGGGTTGAAATTGAGAATATTAAAATGAGTTGAAATAAAAATCGGATTGAGTCATGATCAGGACAAATTTACTTTGGGCTCAAATGGGTTGGGCTCAATAGAGCTAAAATTCGGGTTGGGTCATGACTCGCCCAATTTGACACGCTTAATTTTAATAATGGAAAAATTACTTGATTGAGTGCTTTTTAAAAATTAATTACTGATTTTAGCGATATTTTTTTATTTATTACCATTTATAGCAATATATAGCAATATTATGATAAATCTACACTTGTATTAAAAGTGAATTATGCATACAATATAAATGTATTATAAGTATTTTAAAATATATATTATGTTTGTGTAGTAAGAAACTAACATAATATATTATAAGTCTATTAAAATATGTGATAAATGTATTATCCATTTATAAAACTTGTATTATATATGCTTTATAAATAGTTCTCTGCAATATGTATTAAAACTGTATTATAAATGTATTATAAGTGTTCAGTGAAATTATTTTTTTATTGCTATAAATGGTAAATATTTTCTTAATATTGTATATTTATGTAAGTTTCCCTTTAATAATTTTAACATATTATTATTTACCTTTTATAACCACAATTTGAATTTCAACTCAAGAAAATAAATAAAAAAAATTACAAATGGATAGATTAATCCTAAAAGATATAAAATAGATAGTAATTCATATCTTTAATATGAGAACATACATTACACAAATGCAAATAAAGAACTTTAAAACGGGTTGAAATTGGAGATTAAGTTGGGCTCAATTGAAAATTCTTTAAAATGTGTTAAGACTTGAATGGATTGAGACTGAACTCAATACAAATTATCTTGAGCCCAACTTATAAAAGTTTGAACGGGTTGGACGGGTTACCTATATTTAGGCTCATTTTGACGTCCCCAGTCAAAGGGTATGGAGGGTGGGGTTGCTACTGGATCATGAATAGAGAAGAGACAATAAACTTGAAATGTAACATATGAAACTTGTTTTCCTTTCTTTTACTAAAGAAGTTATTTCTTCCTTTAAAAATATTTTTTGAAAAGTATTTTTCTCCGTACCAAAAGCACACCCGAAGTGTTCGAGAAGCTTTCTTGAAGCCATTCACGAACCAAAAACAGAAAATCAACCTCATGAGACTTCATCAGCCTGACTCGACCTTATATCGTACCATAGGCGCATTCTTAATTTAAATTTGATGAATTTGAACTTCAAAAATCATTATTAGTATTAAATTTATTGTACTTTTGAAGTTATAGGTTCAGATTTAAAGATTTAATATCCGTTGAAACTTTGGTTTTTCACATATATATTTAAATTACTCGGATTAGGTTGAACCCGCGGCACAAAGGCCAAATCGCGTTTTCCACGTAGGAGAATATTGAGCACCTCCTTTTTCAATTTCTCGTTAATTTCTGATTCGTAATATCAGAAGCGATAGTAAAAATTGAATTGTTATAGGCAAGAAATTAACTATGAAAATTAACATGATACAATTCCTGAATTTATAAGCATATTGTATGACAAAAATGCGTACATCTACGCTAGCTGCAACATCTTAAAAGTTTTTTTTGCGTGATAACATAGCTAAGATTTTTTTTTTTATGAGAGCCTTTCATTACCAATGGAATCAACGAGCAAAGACTAGGAGAAATTTGGCCTCATAGTTACTGAAAATCCCTTCAGTAGTACTGGCTCTTCCTATTTTGTATTTGCATTAATATTGTATTTGCATTAATATAGTATTATATATCCATCAAATTAAAGTTTAACTTACTCCACCAGCCCCAGGCCTTGGTTCAGTTGTAAGAGCGCAATGTATGATGTGTGGATTAGGCGTATGTCACGAGAATCTTATTCAAGACAAAAGTTGGATATTTAAGTGAAGAAGGATAGAAGGACAAACTCATTATCTAATTTTTAATTTGTTTCACAAAACTTACTCCCTATATGGGAATTATATATATTGTGTTTTTGCCAATTCAACATTTGTACAACTACTCGAAGTTAGGGTAAGATACATACGTAATAGAAACTTTGCCAGTAATTAAATTAATACTACTACAGCTAGCTAGTACTATATATTAATGTTTACTAGTACTCCTATATATCGTTGGTCGTGTTATTGTACGTATACTAGATATCACTACGATTCTTATGTTAAATGAGAGAGGTAGGAATATATCTTCAAATTTAACAACACCACTCCTGTGGAAATAGTTGTATTTATGGAACTACAACAATAATATATAAAATTACTACTTTGAACGAGAAAAATGAAAAGACATATATAAAAACTACTGCTACAAGAGAAGAAGCGGAGTAAACTTTAACCTTTGTACATCTTATTACTGCGTTGAAGCAGAATAAAGGGGAAATAGAACAATTATTCGTGGAAGAATTTGAGCATTCAACTTAGACTTGCAAGTAGGGGTGTACATGGACCGGGTTGGTTCGGATTTTTTACAAACCAAACCAAACCATTTGTGTCGGGTTATTAAATCTATAAACCAAACCAAACCAATAAAAGTCGGGTTTTTCGATATCAATTTTTCTCGGGTTTTTTGGATTTTTTCGGGTTTTTCGGGTTTCTCGGATTTTTTGGGTTTTTTCGGATTTTTTTGGGTTTCTCATAGTATCTAATAAAAAGTACAGAGCAGTGCTTCTTAAAAAGAGTTCTAGTACAAAATATCAACATATAAGATGGAGGCACAACACTGTTTGAAGTTTTAACTTTATAATATAACTTTATAAGATAAGTTTTTTTTGTATATTATTTAGATGGGCTACTCAAGTCCAAATCTAATTGTAAGAAAGAAAACAAAAATTATGAAAAAATTTTAAAAAATATTTATAAATTACATTTTAATAAATATTTTTATGTATAACATAATTTAAAAGTAGTATATCTATAATCGGGTCGGTTTGGGTTCGGTTTGATTTTTTTTAGTTAAAACCAAACCAACCCTATAATGGTCGGGTTTTTTTTTCAAACACCAAATCAAGTCAAACCAAACCACTAGTCGGGTTTTTTTTCCGGTTTGGTTCGGTTTGTCGGTTTGGTGCGGTTTATCGGTTTGTCCTGTACAGCCCTACTTGCAAGGCAATAAGGAAATTGTTATGAAGGAAATTAAGTGGGCTTTTTCTTATTTTTTGTGTTTGGTATATAAGTAATGCATATTATCTTAAAAGTATTTGTGTACATATATATAATCTAAACAAATATTATGGGAGGTTGTGGAGTGGTGGGGATGATGGCTATGGCGGTGAGGGTGAAAATGCAGTGCGTTGGAGGGTGGGGAGGATGCACAATCAATGCGGAATATCACTTGTGAAACTTGTTTTCCTTACTTCCACCAGAAAAATCATTGTCCTCATTTTTTTAAAGAAATTTATTCTCTAAAGAAAAAATATTTTCCAAAAATTTTAACCAACGAACACATTCTCGATTTCATTAATGTGTAGTTACTTTTTAAAAAAGAGAAAAAATTTCGTAGATAGTGTTATTTGCGCTTAGATTTACAAAAAATTAAAATGTGGCGAAATACATTATATTCACGAGCACATAATAATAGAGATATTAATTGTATCCATACACATAATAAGTGCATCTATGTGTATACAATATCTCTATAGTGAAATATATTGTATCTGCATGTGTAACCAAAATATATTGTATCTACGAGTTTAATAAGTATATTTGTATGTGTCTCCTGTAAAACTACAAACTATCTCTACATTATGTAATTTCTTTAAACTACCAGTATTTTGGATAAATATAGGGTCTTAATTTTTTTTCTAAAAGAAACTACTCCATGTAGTTACTTGAAAATGACATTATTTGGTGGCAAGTTGAGCCCATCCTTTTTATCCGTTAACTAAGCCCAATTTTGGCCCGAAACATGACGACCCTTTCAAGAAGAAGCAAGAAGACCAGTCAGTCTTAGAACACAAAATGGGCTGAAAGTGGTTAGGTACTAGTATCTATTTGTGCTAAGAAGGAAATAAACAACAACATACTCAGTAAAATTCCATAAAGTTTTTATGGAGTCTGAAGAGGATATAAATCTCGTTTGGATGAACTTAAAAAAAATAACTTTTATGTATGAAGTGCTGAAAGTTATTTTTATAAATAAGCAGTTGAGTGTTTGGATAAAAGTGCTTATGCCGAAGAAATGAGGAAAATAATGTGAATTTTAGAGTTAAAAGAATAAAAAAGGTAGTTTGAAAATTTAGTTAAAATATAAGGGATATAAAAGTAATTTCCATGGTCAAAGAAAATGACTTTAAGCACTTAGAAAAAAAAAGGTTAGGAATCCTAACTTTTCATTTTTGGCTGACTTTAAGAACTTTATAACTTAAAGTTAACATTAGACAAACACCACAATAAGCTAAAAAGGGCTCCAAACGGGCTCATAGTGTAAGTAGGAAATATTTATTGTTTATTCTAAGTGTACAACCTTTAGCTTCGACTTGAAAAGTCTTGGTTCGTTGAATCTATATATAGCAAGGTATTTCAAATATCTCAAAGTGAGGTCTAAAACTTTTACGTCGACTTTTAATTGCTAAAGGCTTTTACTTATTTGGCCATGCCAGAGTCTACAATTTGAATGACAACTTTAATCATATTCACATATTTGATGAACCAAAAAAAAAAAGGCAAAGGAAAGACTAATTGTACATCAGAACATGAACAAGACAATCGTTTCTTTTTTCTCTTCTGAATGAATTTAACTTGACAATTTTCTGATTACAACTTGTAAAGCCAGAACTACATATGTTCGTCCCCACTTAAAGTAAAATGCAATGTTAGGTATTGTCCTGTCACATAGCATCTCAGAATTTTCCATTACCAATAATCCACAACCAATCTAAAGCAACACCAGAACATATTCCACATAATAGGAATAACACTAGCAAGTTACCCAAGGCATTTTGCTCAGGCCCCTACAAAATTCAAATTTAAGTGTTAAAATATGATGTGATACTTCATGTCATATGTATTGATTCTGAAATTGAAACTTCATCAACCTTGTATCCTTTAGGTGCAGCTGTCATGACACAAACAGTGAGATGACCATTTGTAAGTCCCAAGAAGGATACGAGGAATATCATCCAGCCTTGATCACCATATTTTGCAGTGAAGTAGAAGCAAGGGACTAGTAAGAAACGAGAGAGGGTCGCGATCATCAGGCCCTTTCGTGATTTCAACTTGATTTTTTCAATCAGAGGAACGTATCTTCCTATCAAATCCCAAACATTGTACATTGCTATCAGAACTAGAGCGTACCTGACATTTTAAAAAATAAAATAAAATTACTGTAACATATTATCAGTAATTCATAAGAGAACTGTTTTAATACTTTATCCATTTTCCTTTTTAAAAAATGATTTAGACCATCCAACTGGACAGTTCGAAAAGAAATTCAAGAGGTACTGCAAATAAAGTTATAGGAAGAAGGATTTATTTAGAGAAAGGTATGCACACTTACCATGATCCCAATTTGTGGGTACCAGTGTTTTCATACAAGAACCCGGGGAAAATTGATAAAGTAGCAACATAAATCAAGCACAAGTCCAATTCATAGTCAATGTTCTGGAAAAATAGTTGTTTGTTACTCAGACGTTCCGATTGTTTAGCATCATTATCAGCCTGTTCAGTAAACAGAAACATATCAAATTTATGATTATGAAAATCACTTCTAACAGTTTAGTTAACGATAAAAAGTAGTCTACTTTTTGTATTGATTGAGTTTCAATGCCTGCAGCAGCTAAGTCTGCTGCAACAGTTGTTGATCCTTCTGCAGCTGCCTTTGAGCGGTAGTGTTTCACAATTGGTAGCTTAGGGAATATGAATGCATACAGAAGGATGCATAGAAATTCAAATAATACGGAGATGGCAAGGAACAACACTGCAAAATCCATAATTCTAAGTTTCTCATGGGGGAAACTCAACATAATATATCAAGACACATCAAACTATGAGTACATCAAGCATAATGTTTTCGATTTAACTTTCACAAAGAGATAAAAATTACGTACTAACTCCTTTGTGTAGACCGTTGCTACTGTTTTCAAAAGCTGCCTTGGCCATTAGCCTTAAACCAGACGTAGCTGCACCAGATGCAGCAAGACCAGAGAAAAACGACTGCATAATTCATGAATCAGGATACAAACATAATTCAGGATTTCATGTAGCAACTTATGCAGAACAAAGTTAAACGTGCTACTGCCACGCACTTGAATGAACTCAGGACACATGAAGGATAAATCTCCAGTCATTCCACCTTGAACAATAGCATCCCCAACTCCAAAACAACCTACTATAGCACATACACCAATGTAATTTCCTATTCCACCCGTACCAGAAGTTGCCAAATCCAACTGGAAAGCAGTGGGGAAAAAAAACAAGAGATTCTGAAAGGGTGAACAAAATATTGACCAGAAAATGACAAAAGCAGAACATACCAGTATAAGCGTGAGTGTGCTTAAGGTATAAAGAGTAAATCCTGCTAAGATGCGCTTTCTTGTATCAATTTTTGCCTCATTATATGCAAGAATTAATATTGTTCCAAGTGCAAATGGCTGATACACTAAGGTGAGTACCCTTGAAGGATGATAGTTCTTCAATTTTCATATCAAAGCAAACCAGTCAGATATATAATTCATACACAACTACTCCTCAATCCCAAACATACCGAATAAAATGAAAAAACATAAACATTACAAGTTGTCAATATTTTCTATTGCAAGGGAGACTTACAGGAAACAGTGCATAGTAGTAATCTCCTATGCTCATTAAACTATTCCAAGCAATGAGTGACCCAAATCCCAGAATCCAACAAACAAGAATACCTATAAATTTCCCCTGAAAATTTTCACATACATCATAATTTCAGCCATAACAAATGACTCCTTCAATTTGCCATAATAGAATAAGGTAACAAAGTCTGAAACAAACCTTAAGCCTGGTAGGACTTGGACTTTCACTTGAAACAGCATTACTCATGGTTGCTTCTTTGTGGAATAAACTCAAACACTAAAGACAATTGCACAAACCATCATATATAAATCTTTGATTTGCCTCTTTTGAAAATAGAATGTAAAATTTATTTTAAAAAGACCAATCAGATTCTCTTAACTTTTTTTTTTGGATTCTTTATATATGTGAATTTATTGTGAATAAGACATAGAAACACAATTAAATTAGGGTGAAATTGTCAATTGACACAACTAAACTGTGACGGTTCTATGAGCCATTAAACTTTTTTTTCCTATCATTTATCCTCTTTACTAATTACTTGGTAAAAAAATAAGTATGGCTAATAAATATTAATTACATGATAAAAAAAAGAAAAACTAAGTTAATTATTGAACTATCTAAACAAATGTAAAACTAAAGAAAGATATCCAACATTATTTAATTCATAATCTTGAATTGAATTTATTTTGTTAGCATTAAGGTGAATTAGATTTTGGGTTGAATTTTATTTGAGTTCCTGACATCTATGAACTATAAATTTATTGGATCATTCAAAATTCTAAGTCCAAATTTAAAATAATATATTAAAAGATAAAAATTATGAAAAAGTTTAGGAATTATTCATAAACTTTATTAGCATAAATATTTGTGTGTATACAATATTTTTATAGAATGTATACATGTAATGTTGGGTTGGTTTGATTTGATTTCTCTTAGTTCAAGCCAAACCAAATATTATGTCACGGTCCAAAAATCGAGGTCATGATAGTACATATGGATGTTCACGGTTTGGATAAAAATCGATTCAAACCGAAAAATCAAACCAAACACGATCAAATAAACCGATTTCAGTTTGGTTTGGTATTACATTTTTAAAAACCGATAATATTTGGTTTGATTTTGATTTTGTTCAAAACAATCAAAGAAATACCCAAATCAAAAAATTAAATACATATTTTTTTATAATTATATATACATAATGTATTATTTTTAATGAACAATTTCTTATGCAAAAAATACAGCACACTAATTTAAAATAGTAACGTATGATACGTCTTTTATTTGTATAACCATATCATTAGCTTATGCATTATTCAGTAAGTTTATGTTACTTAGTACATTGAATTAGCTAACAATATAAGCAGGGAGTTAAACATAATTAAAGTTTTGGTATAAGAATTATAAGATCCAAAATGGCACGAAGACTATTTTTTTGAATGAATTATTGTATTTTCTTCTCTTTTGAATTAATTGTTTCTTTTATTTTTGTGTATTATTAATAATCGAATAACCGAACCAAACCAAATCGAAATCGATTACAACCAAATCGATGGATATTTATTGTAATTAGCTTGATTTGGTTTTAATAATTTTAAAATAATTAAATTTTATTTGTTTTGGTTTTGACCAATAATCGACCCAAACCAACTCATAAACACCCCAAAATGGTACACATCCCCAAAACCCAACCAGATATATACTAATATTAACTCACACAGGACTCCCAAAGAAGAAGTTGGGCTACAAAAAAAAAAAAAGAATGACGAAGAAAAATATCTCAAAACCTGGTGTCATAAGCATAAAGAGTATCTAGTACAATATTCGAATTTGATATACATCATAAGTCTTTGAGTGATAGAAAAGACTGAAAATAAAAGGTAGAACAAGTGACAATCTGGATCCCAGGATCTCACCACTAATCTGATAATGCAATATCGGCTAAAGAGATCTGCTGCCGCGCGAGATACCCTGACTAGGATCTGCATAAAAAAAAGACACAGAAGTAGGGGTGAGTACAATCCACATGTACTCAGTAGGATCAACCGACTGAATATAAGGAATTAGTCAAACTTATGCAATAAGCTAAGGAATGCTTCCACTTGCATACAGAAATATCTCACTCCGACATTGGTGTCGCCAATTTATATAGAAAGGGGCGAGTAAAGTAAACACATAAGGTCAACTCAATATCACATTTTATCAAATAAGTCAAATAATCTAAGAGCAATGCAATGCAATGAGATAATGCAATAATGTGGTGGTATGGTGGAATTAAGGTTGCCGCACGACTTGTCGTATACACCTGTCGAGCTAAGACTTCCAAACAAGGACCTATAGGGGACTCGCAATCCATATAAAAAGGTGTCTCATTTTCTTTTTCAAAAAGAATTTCCACATTTCTCAACTTCCCAAGATCAATGATATGATGAATGAGGATGAATGCATCACAACACATATGGCATAGAGGCAATATTCAACTCAACATGTAATATAAGGTTCAAAGTTTTCAAAACTCAACCTAAACATGATCTACACCCTCAAATAGATAAAAGTGGGAAGGAATACATTGAAATAAGTATTCACCCTTTTTGAAAATGTTTCATTATTCAAGTGTGATCAAAACCCCTAACTCAATCCCTCAAACGGGCATGACAAGTAAAATAGCATTACAAGCCTCTCTCACGGGCAAATCATGAATCACATACTCTCACAATAAATAGGATAGTAAATAAGGCACCCACACAGGCTAAACTGTACAAATAAGCCCCTACACGGGCAACACAATATAATCAAGCCCCCCCCACGGGCATCATAATATAATCAACAGTCCCAATCACAATTGCAATCTCATCCCAAAGCCTATGACATAAAAATGATTAATTACCCCATTTAGTCTCAAAAAGGGATAGTTAAACCTACCCCGAAGGCCGAAACTTCGCTCGACACTTTAACTGGAGATCTACTAACGAACACCGACTCTGAAATGATCACCAATTATCAAGAATGGAAAGTGTTCATCAAAAGGAGTTTAACGATACCCATATTACAAGGTTTAAGAATCGGGGTCAAAATCGTCCAAAAATCACCTTGAAAACGAAAAGAGCAAAACTGGAATTTTATTTTAAAATTAGGTTCTACACATCAAAAGGAATTCGTAGTTGAAACCCTATTAAAATGGAGCAAGAAACAAATTCGAAATCATGAAATTACTTTTTTTGAAATTTGAGGGGGAAATCGCAAAATCTTTCTTCAAATCTTGATTTTAAAATGATTTTGGAAGAGAAAAACTGAAGGAAGTGATTTAAATTAATAAAGAAACTTACTATAACGAATTTCCTCAAAAGATTGCTTCAAAAATCATCTCTCCAATTGAGTAACAATGAAATAAATGAGAAAAATCATTGTTTCAGAACTCAAAAAGGTTTATCGCGATCACGGTCACTTACCTCTGCGATCGCGTAGCACACAGAAGTAATGCATTGCGAACGCGGAACACTGCAAACAAGCTCATCGTGAACGTGAGCCTCATGGCTGTGATCACGGAGCACAAAGAGGAAACCCTTCGCGAACGCAGATTTGACCATCACAAACGTGACGCAGGGAACATACTAGCACTAGAACAACCCCCCAAGCTAAGAAAAAAATCTTCGAACGGATCCTCAGAATTTGTTTGGAGTCCAATAAAAATAAACCGGATATGCTACCTCACTAAAATCGATACTTCAGACTCAACGAAATCGTTGAATTTTCGAAAAAATATCATTATGATGAAAATATCCTATCCGGATCCCTTTTAGGTCTAAAACTCAGCTTTTAGCGTATATTCCTAAAATAAATTCTAAGGTCCCGGACTCTAAGTCAACACTCAAGTAGACCAAACTCGACGCTCCGGACGCAATGAAACTGATGGAATTTTTATTCGATGCTCGGTTCTCAATATGTTGACCGAAGCCAACTATCTCAATAAAACTTCCCACTCAAGACATCAAATCGCTAAAATTACACCTAATCTCATCGGAAACTGTGCCAAACATCCCAATATCACAAACAAAATATGAAAACGCTACGAAAAAGAAAAAAATGATTATTTCTCAAAAAAAAGTAGTTTCCTCAAGAATAGGGGTATTACAATACTAAATCGAGGAAGAAGAAAGCTTTATTTCATATTAAAGAATTTTATGTCCACTTTGGAATTAACGGAGATATGTATTGGAAATACATGCTTACACATGTGGACAAAATATAATGGAAAGTAATATTTTATTTATGCCTTCAAATATTTCATCCCGACATGAATTACAAAAAATATTAATTTCCATTTTCATTTATGTTATTCTGTAATTAGGAGTTTGTTACATGGGTCTAGTGGCAAAATATTCTCTGAGTTTTCAATTGAGTAAAGAGACCATAAATCTTAAAAATTGATGAAATATCTTTCTATCATGACTACATCCCAAATAAGTCTTTAATCTTACGCCGAGTCTTGAAAAATATAAAAATATGTTATTTTTAAGATTCATTTCTAAAGTCTTAAAAAACTTGTATCATAACCCTAAATTCTTGAAAAAAATACAAAATAGTGATGAGAGGCACTATTTCCAGTAGTTCGAAATTTGAGTAGTTCGCAGCCAAAAAATTTATACAAGGAAAAAGAAAAACTGTAAGAGCTCCTCTTCCTGTTTTTGATCAAGTAAGAGCTCCTCTTCTCTTAACATTACATCAGTATTTAGTATTTATAATTATATTCATAGAAATTGATTTCAAGGAACATGTACAGTCAAACTTGAGACTTCTTTAGCTAATTTCCCATCGTATCACCAAATTAATTACATAAAATAAAGAATAGTAACAAAGCTTTTGCTATATATAGGATCGCTGATTGATGCAACCAAATCACTTAACTTTAACCAGAGGAGTTACACAGGATACACCGAAGTAAATGAAGCAAGAAAGATATTGCAAATTAGCACAAGTTAACATATCAGTGATTTTAACGTGTATGGTTTTCTGGAGTTGGAGACGTTTATTTACAACAGCAGCAGGCAAAAGCATAAACAATCTGTAATTACAGTCGAGAATCAGGCTGATAAGTCAGTCCCCAATACCTAACCCCCAATATCCATCAGCAATTCATATGATAATGGTTTGCATTTTTCAGCCAAAAGTAAAAATCACTGCCACCACAAAAGTATTTATATCTCGTCTAATGAAAATGATGATCTTCTGCCACTACGACTACAACTGATGCAGAACTTGAACATCTCATGCAGCAAAAGACTGATTGTCAGGAGACAAGGAATCCTCTCCTGTAATTGATAAATCAACAAATGGTTAGCATAAAAAGACCTATATTTTTAAAAGATCACGCTTTAGCATGCACCAAAATAGACTTCAATTTTATTTTTTTAATCACGTAATAGACTTTAAATTCATTTAGTAAAAGTGTGCAACTTTTTCTGTACATTAGGTAAAAAAATCATGGGAAAAAAAGGTACTCACCGTAGTAATAGTTACAAAATGACATGACCAGCACAACAGGAATGAAGATACCTCCAATCCCCCAAGACATATAGATCATCTTATGGTAAACTTTCTCAAAGTCGGAAAAATCTGTAGCATCATCATAAATAGTCATAGTTCTGGCAATAAAAGAATCCATGTCCATGACAGGACCTTCAATGTTATCCACAACATTAACTGCTAGCCTTCCTTTCCTGTTTCGTTCCAATTCCATTAGAGTTCTTGCCTCTTCTCTTACATTTTTATATCTTTCAGTCAATAACATGATGAAACTGTTCATTTTTGTAATCCTTGATTTTGCTATGCCGATGTGAATGAACGAAATAGCCAAAAATAAACACATCAATAGAATAGAGATGGCAAAGGCCACGTCAGACGGTATTTTGGTGGTTAGGTAGATACTAATTCCTCCCGTCCATGCAAAAAGAATGAGGATATACTGCTCTAGTTTAGACACGACCTTGAGCACTTGTAGTTCCAAGTCAGATGTCTTCTCATATATTGCATTCCTTCTCTGCTCCACCTCTAACAACTTCACGACATTTGAACGCAATGGGCGTGAAGGGACTAAAAAAAAAAGGAGAAAGAACAAACAAAAGAGGCAAGCAACTTGAGGGAACTAAATTTCATATATCATAGACTAGAACTGAAATATTTATTATCTGTATGTGTCTAATTTAATATGTTGCTGACCTTCAATATAATCACTAGTCATATTTTCTGCTCCAGCCACAAGGAAACCAATACCTTGAAGACTTCCAATATCATCAATTTCTTCAAAAAAAAATTGCAAATTTGGTTAGTCAAAACACTGAAATCAACTTCCCAAACCCAAGAGCAACCCAAAACAAACTATACAAGCCAAATAAAGGAAGTTTCACCATAAGGAAAGAAATGTATGTTTCTATTAACTTTTCCAGCTTTACAGATGAATGACAAATATAATTCTTTTTCATGTATAATATGAAAACAAAATGATGTTCATTCTCTTACTGAATTAAACACAAAAGTGCATAACGTTTAGGCAGTGGGGGTAAGGGATTCATTCTAGAAGATATATAAATGAAGTTGACTACAAAGTCTGATGGGCACCCATGGCATCGGTGCTATGCAACTCACAATAAACACAGCTCTCTAAAACAACTGTCAGAGTACATTTCCCCACCAGCTGTAATATCTCCATCTTTCTCAACTATCACTAGAACGACATTTGGATTAAAGGGAAAAAAAACTATACTAAATGGTGAAAATACTAGAAAGAAAAAAGTTCTATACAGCTTATCCAACTGATTTTAAAGTACAAAAGGTATATTAACAAGATTCTGTCACTTTCCCCAGTAAGTGAACTATGTACAGCAGGATAAGTGTCCAAATTGCTATGTCATCAATGCTTTCAGCTTTTAGCATTGGGTGAATGTCTCAAGGCAAGTAGCATTGATGCATGATGCAAATAAATTATAGATTACAACCGACTAAATAGGATGTAAATGTTTCTCAAGAAAATAAAAGGAATCTGGGAACTGAGATTTCCTGCTATGTCCAACCACAATGGAAAGACAAGGAGTTCTTTGTAAAAAAGCAAATCTCAGCTATAAGAATTACTCTCAGTTTGGCTTAATCCATTCAGTGTGTCAAAGGATTATTTAAGGCGCACTTAAGCCTTAAAGCTCAGGAAGGGCACTTCGCCTCACTTAAGTTGCGCTTCAGTGTAGGTCATGCACTAAGACTTACAAGGCACTAAGACTTGCACCTCATTACCCAAGAGTTATATCTTGAATCAAACGGTAACAAGCAACAAATATAATCAGCAAAGAAATGTATGAGTTGTTAAGGAACGACATTATGATTAAATTTACCTTTCTTGATTTACATATATATATTTTTATTTTTTCCTTTATTAAGCCTTTTTTAATTAAATCCTACACTTAAATTATGCTTAGTGCTTAAAGCCCCAACTGACCTGGAGTGTTTTTTTAGTTCTTTTTGCCTTTGACAACACCTGAATTCAATACCCATTCTTTACATTATGAATTTTCCTCATTCTTGGCCATGTTTCCTACTTCGCAATAGAGTTAGTGTTCAGGCATAGATTTTGGATCACATTTTAAAAATTTATCTTCAAATATCTGTTTGCCCGTGAAATTTGATTATCTTCCTAAAAGAAATTTCACTTCCACTCACGAAACTTCAAACTTGTTCCTAGTAAAATGCTTGTCCGAACACAACTTCAAAAACTCAATTTTTCAAGTTTCAACTTCAAAATCTAGGGTGAAACGGTAGCAAAATGAGTTTGAAAACCAGCCTACCTCCAATATTTTCTTTCGTCAAGTATAAAATTGGACAATTTTCTCATGAGGTCCTTCCATTATCAGTTGCACCAAAAATGCCTTACAAGTTATAAAGCAAACTCACAGATATTACTGTTAGTTTTCATCTCAATTCTCAGATTCAACATACAGAAATAGAATAACCAAAAAAGGCATGTATGTATATATTAACAGAGTGACTGGTAAGATGCAATATTATGCTTAGAACAAAGAAGAATAAAGCTTGTACAAATTAGGTAAAATGCAACCTATTAAAAGAACTAATTGATGTTTTGATTGAGCTCGTGATGACGTACCAAGTCTGCAAGAAACTCGAGCACAGAGGTGAGTGATAGCCTGTTTGGATGGGCTTTAAATTGGTCAAACCAACTTATAAGCTTCTTTTTAGCTTTTGGACGTATTTGACTAATGCTAACTTTAAGCCATAAAGTTCTTAAACTCAGTCAAAAATGAAAAGTTAGGATTTCTAACTTTTTTTTTCTAAGTGCTTAAAGCCATTTTGTTTGACCGTGTAAATTACTTTTATATCCCTTATATTTTAACTAAATTCTCAAACTATCCTTTTTATTCTTGTAACCCTAAAATTCAAACATTTATTTTCAACATAAGCACTTTTATCCAAACATCCAACTGATTATTTATATAAATAACTTTCAGCACTTCAAAGTTCTAAAAGCACTTCATACATAAAAGTTATTTTTTTAAGCCCATTCAAACGGGCTCTGAGAGACGAACTTGGACTAGGGTTTGCAAGCTGCGCGCCAAGTTATTTTTGTTGCTTAATTTTGGAGAAAATGATAAAAAGGGCCCTTATGTTTGGGGTAGATTTAATATAGTTCCTTGACCATTTATGTTCATATTTGCTCCTTTATTCTAAAAAATTACATATTTATCCTCTATTATTTTTTTTGGTCATAGACTCATATCTATCTTCATTGTTATGCTTTTTGGTGATATTTACTCTCTTAGTTATATTTTTTAAAAAAGAATAAATTAACGTGACTCATATTTGAAAGTCCACTTTTTGTAATTTCTGCTATCCTTTGTTTTTTTGACATGCCACATCATCTTTTTAGGAATTGAAAAATCTATTTTCCGACTTCAATTTTGAAAAAGTCAGGTTAAGTTGGATGACTTCATTGTTACGAAAACTTTTAGAAGTGACTTTCTCATTAAAATACCGCCCAAAATCAGTACTATGTTGCTAAAAACTTACTTATTAGCCATATCAAGACTACTATATGAATGACAACCAGAACTTGAACAAAGGAAAGACTGAATGAATGTACATCAGAACTTGAACAAGATAACCATTTCGTTTTCCTCTTTCTGTTTGAATTGAACTTTACAATTTCTGTAACATTCTTTGCAGTCTAGAAAGAAGTTTAATAATCACATATGGAAATCTCATCATTCTCTATACTATACTAATATCCTAGAAGCTGAAAGTTGATAAGAAAGAAAACATTCACACAAAATGCAGATTTGAAGCCAGAACCATATATGTTCATCCCAAACTAAAATGCAATGTAAGCTATTGTCCTGTCACATACCAATCTTGAGTATTCCTCAGAATTTTCCATTACCAATAATCCACAACCAATCTAAAGTAACACCAGAAAATATTCCAGCTAGTAGGAATAACACTAGCAAGTTACCCAATGCATTTTGCTCAGGCCCCTACAAAATTCAAATTAATATGATGTTGATACTTCATAGTTCATATGATTATAAAATGACAATTTATATGGATTCTGAAATTAAAATTTCACCAACCTTGTATCCTTTAGGTGCAGCTGTCATGACATTAACAGTGAGGTAACCATTAGTGAGTCCCAAGAAGGATACGAGAAATATCATCCAGCCTTGATCACCATATTTTGCAGTGAAGTAGAAGCAAGGGATCAACAGGAAACGAGAGAGGGTCGCTATCATGAGGCCCTTTCGTGATTTAAGCTCGATTATCTTAACCAGTGGAACGTATCTTCCTATCAGATCCCAAACATTGTACATTGCTATCAGAACTAGAGGGTACCTGAAATAAATATATATATTATCAGTAATTCAACTAGCAGGTCTAATCTACATTGGTTAGGAACTCCATGAAATCAAGTTGGCTCTGCACACAAGCAAGATAATACAAAATAGTATGTCTTTTGAATTTTAATTTGATAATATGAATGATCGATCACATGGAGTTGGAATATGCTACTTTAGATTGAAACATCCAATCAAGATAGTTCGAGAAAAGAAATTCAAGAGGTAGTGCAAATAAAGTTACAACAAGAGGGATCAATTCAGAGAAAAGGTATGCACAATTACCATGATCCCAATTGGTGGGTACCAGTGTTTTCGTACAAGAATCCAGGGAAAATTGATAAAGTGAGGACATAAATCAAGTACAAGTCCAATTCATAATCAATGTTCTGAAGAATTAGTTGTTTGGTGCTCAGACGTTCCGATTGTTTGGTATCATTATCAGCCTGTTCAGCAAACAAAAACATATCAAATTTATGATCATAAATATCACTTAAAACAGTTTTTAGTTGAGGAGAAAAAGCTGCCTACTTTGTCCATCGGTTGAATTCCGATGCCTGCAGCAGCTAAGTCTGCTGCAACAGTTGTTGATCCTTCTGCAGCTGCCTTTGAGCGGTAGTGCTTCACAATTGGTAGCTTAGGAAATATGAATGCATATAGAAGGATGCATAGGAATTCAAAGAATGCGGAGATGGAAAGGAACAACACTGCGAAATCAACAATTATAAGTTTCTGACAAGGGGAAACTCTCGAACATAGTATATGAAGAAACGTTAAAATTGCATCACAATGGAAGTACATCAAGGCTCAAGCATACTTTTCTTTATATAACTTTTTAACAATGAGATCAGAATTACGTACTACTTTTTAACAATGAGATCAGAATTACGTACTACTTTTTAACAATGAGATCAGAATTACGTACTACTTTTTAACAATGAGATCAGAATTACGTACTAACTCCTTTGCGTAGGCCATTGTTACTGTTTTCAAAAGCTGCCTTGGTTATTAGCCTTAAACCAGAGGTAAGTGCACCAGATGCAGCAAGACCACCAAAAAACGACTGCATAATTCATGAGTCGGGATACAAACATAATTCAGTGTTTCATGTAGCAGTTGAAGCAAAACAAAATAAAAAATGTTACTGCCACGCACTTGCATGAACTCAGGGCACATGAAAGCTATATCTCCAACCATTCCACCTTGAACATGAGCATCTGCAACTCCAAAACAGCCTACTATGAAACATATACCAATGTAATTTCCTATTCCACCCGCACCGGAAGTCACCAAATCCAACTGAAAAGAAGTAAAACAACAGATTTTAAACGGGGAACAAAATAATGACAACGTAAAAACATCAGAAATTGAACATACCATTATGAGTGCAACTGTACTTAAGGTAAAAAGAATATATCCAGCTAAGTTACGCTTTCTTGTATCAACTTTTGCCTCATTATATGCAAGAATTGCCATTGTTCCAAGTGCAAATGGTTGATACACTAGGGTGAGTACCCTTGAAGGATGATAATCCTTCAATTTTAATACCAAATTAAACAAGTCAGAATACAACTACGCCTAGATCCCAAGCATAGTCTAATATTATATGAAATAAAATTGAAACTAAAAATACATAAGAAGCTATCAAGGAAAACTTACCGGAAACAATGCATAGTAGTAATCTCCTATGCTCAGTAAACTGTTCCAAGAAACAAGGGACCCAAGTCCCAAAATCCAACAAACAAAAACACCCATAAATTTCCCCTGTAAATTTCACATACATCGTAAGTTCAGCCACAACAAATTTCAATAACTCCAATTTGTCATAACAGAACAAAATCTAAAACAAACCTCAAGCCTTGTAGGATTTGGACTTCTACTAGAAAGAGCATTAGTCATGGTTGCTTCTTCGTGCAAAATAAAATCGCACAACAAAAACTGCTCTACAGTAACATCTATCAATCTTTAATTTGCCTCTTGAACAAATTGTAAAACAGAATTTGAAATTTGTATAGAAGCAATAACAGGGGTACTGTAATAAAACCCTATATCAATTTTATAATAGGGGATCTTATATAGATGAACATTACATACATTGAAATAATAAACCAATTAAAGAGACCTTATCAAGTGACAAAGAAAGGTATGGATGGAGTCTCTGTTGACTGCAAAAGTGTAAAAAGATGTGAATGGAAGATTCTCTAGGCCTATTTAGGATTATTTATATTCATGAATTTATTGGAATCCCAAGGGGTCAAAATGGCAACGGAGAGGAATTACAAGGTGGCAGAATAAATCTCAGATAAAAATTCAGTAGTCAATTAACTAATAAATAGCAATAGTATGTGTAGGAACCTTATAAAGCGGCTTGTTTGTTGGGAAGTTTAATTGGTATTGAGATTCGTTAGAATTTATAGAATTCTACATATTTGAAGGCATACCTTATGCAATAATTGTAGGAATATATTAATTTGTACTAGACTTTGTCTATTCATATTACTCATAAAAATAAATTAATGAATAGGTTATATAAGAGAATTTTAGATCCGCCAAATTCTTTTTTAATTAAAATTTTTTGTTTCTATCCTTTATCCTACTCATGGCATACGGCACTCCAAACTCAAATGGAAAAAATCACCGCTTCGGCAATCAATAATTTTAGAAAATTTTTATTCTCTATCTTTCTCTCCCTGCATCGTTTCAAGTTACCTCCTTTGTCACTTCCCTCTCTCGCCGTAATCACAACTCCATGTCGGCGCACTTCTTCCACAGCGAAAGCACCACTGCCCACGACCTTGGTGTTCTCTCTGCCGCCTCTACCGTCATACCACCAGCAGCCTCCGGGTTCTCAACGCCATGTGCGCCATTAGAATTTGACAAGTTTAATATAGGAGCCCTTGATGTATCTATCCTTGCTTCCAATATTCCTCACCTGAAGATATCTTCATAGACTATCAAATGATTTAGTTTGGCTCTACTGGAAGTACAAAATATGAATCAATTATTTTTTATTATTTGGAAAACAACAATTTTGATGGTCATTGCAATTCGTAAGTTTCTTGACTATATAACATCCTTTATTAATGGATTGATATAAACTTTTTCCTTAATTGATAACTGTAAATCGTTGGGGTTAATTTTCCTCACTTATTCTATCCATATATTGATTTTACGTAGTTATATAAAATTATATACACATTTCAATTGAATCTTGAACTCAAAATAAGTTTATGAGAGAGTTTTCATGTCTCTTGCTGTAGATAATTCATTTTGATTTTTGCTTCGGATCTTGATTGAGGGCATTGTTTTCATAGATATGTAGATTTTAGTCTACTGCAAAGTGTTGGGATTGGTGGAGTTAGAGAGATGATGCAGTATTTCTTTCAACAATCAAATATTTCGATTATTGCATCGGATACATCAATTTAGTCTTTCCTGTCTCTTACTGTTGATAAGTACATTTCACATTTACTTCGAAGATAAGTACATTTCACTTTTACTTCGAATTCTTATAGGGCTCATTGTTTCCATCGAATGAAAGTTTAGTCTTCTGCAAAGTGATGGGACTGGTGTAGTGAAAGAGACTGATTTGCTGTTTCTATTCGGTAACTTTTTTGGTTATTGCAGCAGACTCGTGATTAGGCATATGTTTGCAGATCTTATTTTCCTGCTATCTATATAAATGTATTATTAAGATAAGTTAATATGTACAATTGTGTCATAGATAGCAGAGCACTTCATCTCAACTATAGAAGAGTCAAACAATCAAAATACTTTTCTATGTTTTTTATGCAGATCTTATGTTGCTAACATAGGGATCACATATTGAGTTTTAGTGTTGAAGAAGACATAGCAGTCGAGATATTCATATATTTGAGTAATTAATATGCATTTTTCTTCTCATTCTTTCCTTTCAATAAAGCAACTAGACAATATGAGTAGATAAGTGGTTTGCAACATGCAAGTGTTGTAGAAGTTGTCTTCACCTACGTTTCTTGAACGACATGTCTTTCGAAGTAGTGTTTAATCGTTCACACTCACGAATATATCATGTTGTATCTTTAGATCATCATGTAATTTTCATATGTTTCCTTATTACTTGAAGTTATGTAATCATGCATCTCAGAGTTATATAAAAGAAGGGGTATAGTTTGCGTACGTCCCACCCTCCTTATACCCCACATGTGGAAGTACATTGAGTATATTGTCGTTGCATCTCACGTTTATATGCTGAAAGATGTGAATATTTGCTATCATTTTTCGCAAGAAAGTATCTCCAAAAAGGCTTGACGTAAGTATAGTAAGCAATTACTGTAATTATAATGCAACTTATTTTTCAATTTTTCATGTTTTTTTTCCCTCTTAAGGATTCTTATTCAACTGAAGACAAGGCTATGGAAAGATAATCTCAAAAATAGTGTATACTTGACTATAATGTATGATGATATAACACATTCTTGCCTTTTTAAGATGATTCGAGTAGCTATATATTTTTATTGTTTAGGAAGTTATTTTAACTATTTTCTTGTGAATTCCTCATGTGACTGTTTTTTCTCTTCTTATTTAGAATTATTGTTTTTGTGGCCACCGGTTAGCATTTTCCTGAGTAATATTTTTGGAAGACTATCACAAGGATTTAATTTTTTTTACAGTAATGTTATTTGCTATTTGTACAGTCCTGTTCTGGTGATCTATTAAAGATGAAGGGGAAAAAACTACAGCTTTATAATGTTGCTTATTGTTCTAAAGTTTGAAACTTATTGTTAATATGTTTTGTTTTTACGTCGTTGTTTGTTAATTTGGGTTGCAAGTCCATTGAAGATTGAGAAACAATCATCGAGTAATATTGTGCTTTGCTTCGGAACATTTTTGCTACGTTTTTTTACGTTACTTTGGAACTCAGTAGATATTTTTTTAAAACAAATGTTGCAAACAAAAATTGTTCTCCATGGTCTGTGGCTGTAAGTGCAACAAAGATAGCATTGTATGTAAACTATGGATCATTTATGTTTCTATGTAAGTTGACCTTCGTACAAGTCATGGACCATGATTATATATCAATTATTATATTTAAAGTTTTAGTGTTTTGATTTGTTTGAGTTTTAAACGGAAAAAATCAAGGATGGTTCGTGAAATGTGTCTTCATACTTTGTTATGATTACGTATATACTATAAGAAAAAACGATAATTTGAATTTTTTTTAGAATATCTAAGTTGAAAAAGATTCACTTTTGATATTTTTGAAAATTGACAAAACCAATATTAATGAAAAAGTAATATATTTATACCAATCATGTAAAAAGGTGCGATTTTAATACAAATTTTATTTTAAAATTTCCTAGTTAGTTATATAATTAACCCTCCACTTATGGAAAACCACTTAATCACGTTCAAAGATAACAAAGTGGTTAGTCAACATGTAATAATTCGGTGGGGATTTGCTTAGGGGGTCATAACTAGAAAAATATTAAAGGGGTTACTAAAAGATAAAGAAAGAAAAAAATTCAACAAATTTCCATTGTATTGGGATAGAGAAAAGGAAAAGGCATAGTGGAAATCTAACTCATTAGACAATGAGCTTTGATAATAAAATAAATAAATAAAGATATGTAGTTTGAATATAACACATATTGCTATAATAGATAGACTTTCAAAACGAATAAAACTCTAATGAAAATCGAAAATTGTTTTTATTGTGTAAGGTGGATCAATGATAATAAAAATGTATGTATTTAATTTCAGTTTTTTAGCATTTAATAATAATTCATCATATACATTTTTACCTTATGAAATTAACTAATTATTAATTTTTTTTATAATTTGCATAAATGCTCTATATGAATGAGTATTTTTACAGAGAGCGGTGAGGATATTTTTCAATGAAAGGACAAAAAAGTCGAATTCGTGTGTAGTTTTCCATATATTTCTGGCTTTATATGTACAATAATAAAATAGTAGTAACAAATGTGCATTGGAAAGAGAATCCAAGCAGAATCCCACTTTATCCCTATTTTTTAATTATTATTATTATTGTTATTATTATTATTACAAGTCTCTCGTTGTTATCCATTAGGTTTACGCAAAATAAATTTCATTCCAACGTAATAAATTTACAATCATACGAGAGATAAATTGTATTAGGTGAGCTTCATATAAGGATGTGTAAAAATTAAATTGATTAATAAATTGAATCGAAAAAAACGTTATTGATTTATTGCTATTAGGTTAACGGGTTAATGAATTTTTAATGATTTTATTAAAAAAAAATTATTGAATTATTAGCTCGATTTTGATTTTTTAATATTGATTTATTGAGTAAATTAATAGTCCGTTAAGCCTATACTAATTTACTACTATACCGCTACATAAATATTAATATTTAATATTTATGTATCTTACTGATTAGTGTTTTTTTTTCTTTAGCCTTCAATTTACACTTCACAATGGCTTTGAGTTCACATCTTCACATTATATAAAACGTCAAAATCTAAAGTAAGAACCATATTCCTCTTAATATCCTATGGTGTAAATTGTGGGAGAAGTCATATATTTATTATTTTATAAATATTTTCTTATTAATTAAACCAAAAATTGAACCATTAAAAATCAAAATCGATAAAAAAAAATATCTTATTGATTTAGTTATTAATTTAGCATATTCAAAATTCAAAAATCAATAAATCAAATCAATAATACATAAAATCAAATCAAACCGACCAATACACACCCCTAACCCCATACAATAAGCTCGACTTAAAAAAAAAAACATATCAGAGCTTTCAAACCTAAAATCTCAATTGAATCAAATTGGTCATCCTTACGGAATCTGTATGCCTGATTTTATTGGATGTTTGTATATAATATTTTAAATATCATTAGCCAGTAAAAGCATGGGCCATGGAACGCTTTACTTTTTTGACTTGATTGGCTCCAGACATGATGAATTGTCAATTTTGCACTCAACTTGGCTTATTTTGTTGTGTTTGTGATAAGAGTTCGGAATTTTGGGTCGATTTTTAGGTTCAATTGGGCATCTAACAAAGTAAATGACAAAACCAAGACAGAAGGAACAACAAAAGAATGTTCAATCAAAGCAGAATCTAGCAAAGCAAATAGGTATTGACTTATCTCTCCCATCCCCCCAAGTCCCCATTAATGGCTTAGATGCTGATGCAAATGACACAATGGATGACGACTGCAACAAAA
Organism: Solanum dulcamara; assembly: GCF_947179165.1. Classification (NCBI taxonomy): domain Eukaryota; kingdom Viridiplantae; phylum Streptophyta; class Magnoliopsida; order Solanales; family Solanaceae; genus Solanum; species Solanum dulcamara. Next base: position 49,105,911 of record NC_077247.1, read on the forward strand.
AAAAAAAGGAAGGATTCAGGTATTGACTTATCTCTCCCACACCCCCAAGTCCCCATTAATGATTTAGATGCTAACACAAATGACACACGGGATGATGACTGCAATACGACAAAAAGGAAGGATTCAGGTATTGACTTATCTCTCCCACACCCCCAAGTCCCGATGATTGGTTTAAATGCTGACACAAATGATACACTTGAGGATGACTGCAATATTACAAAAATGAAGGAGCCAGGTATTGACTTATCTCTCCCACAGCCTCATGGCTCCCCCAATAATTTTAATGTTGTGAATGATGTAGCTGTTGTAGTTTATGGAGGTGAGGATGGGGGAATACAGGAGGAACCCACTAACTTGCAGGAAGGGGTTACCAGAGGGATGGAAAGTACTTTGGTTGACCATAGGAATGACATTAGAGCTCCTGCTACCACAGAGGTAACTACTACAACTGTAACCAGAAAGGAGAGGTACAATGAATACTCACAACAAGAAGAGGACTGCTACACAATGGATAAGGAACCTCCGGATCCGAAAAGGCAAAATGAGAGTCCTCAGGCGTTTAACAACAAGTCTACATTAGCACTTAGTAAGAAGAAAAGGGATGCGTTGAAGAAGAAAATTATTAAAGAAATGCAATCAGGACAACAGAGCTTACATGATGTACTGGTGGTGGAACATGCAGGCATCCATGTGACAGCTTTGCAAATTCAGAAACCGAATACTGGAAAATGTGCCCTTAACAAGGAAATTACTCCACAAGAACTAACAGATGAATACAGAGTCACACATTCTGAGGATGAGGAAGATCCTGACCAATATGATGAGGTTCAAAAAGAAGAGGAGGAAAGGAGGGCTCTTTCTACCAGGGGTCAGCAAGAAAATAGGAAAAAGAAGCAACAAGATAACACAACAAGTTCTGATAATGCTATTTGCAAAAGTGGCATCAAAACAAGGTCCAAATCAAATAAGTCTCAATGATTAATACCCTATGTTGGAATGCAAGGAATATTGATACTCAGGGTTCACTAGATAGACTTCAAAAACTCAAAGACTATCACAAAATATCTATGATGGCAATTCTTGAACCATTCTCAAACCAATCACACCTCAATTCGCATAAAATTCAGCTTAATATGGACAGTGCTATTCATAATTCCAACAACAAAATTTGGCTCTTCTGGAATAAAGATGTAGCATGCTCCATTATAGATCAGGATGAGCAGCAGATTACCTGTGAGATCAAACACGTTACATGGCATATTACCTATCTCACAACCTTTGTTTATGCTAAATGTAAAGATCATTTGAGAAGAGATCTTTGGGATAAACTACTGCTATATTCCAATGTAGGCAAACCATGGTGTACAATAGGGGATTTTAATGTAATCACTGGCATTGAAGAGAAGCTGGGGGGCATACCCTACAACATGAACAAAAGTTTTGAATTCATAAGTACTATTGAAGCTTGTGGACTCATAGACTTGGGTTTTCATGGTGCAAAGTATACATGGTGTAACAACAGATATAATGATGCCAGGATTTGGAAGAGACTAGATAGAGCTATGGTAAATGATAGGTGGTTAGACATGATGCCCATGACTACTATTACTCATTTAGCTTTCACTGGATCAGACCATTGCCCTTTATTCATGGAGTGTGCAGAGAGACAGAACAATGCCCCTAAGTATTTTAAGTTTCTACATTGCTGGGTTGATAATGATAGCTTCCTTGATGTAGTGAAAACGTGCTGGGGAAAACCTGCCGCAGGAAATCCTATGAGAAGATTTCAGGAAAAAATGAAAAGAGTGCGAAGCACTCTGAGTAAGTGGTCAAGACAAGCATATGGTGATATTTTTTCTTCCATCACTGATTTTGAGACAAAAGTTAGAGAGGCTGAGGATGCAATAATCAGTGATAACTCCGAAGAAAATAGAACCAAGTTGAACTTGATCAATGCCAAATACATCAGGTATCTAAAGATAGAGCAATCCATCCTCAAACAAAAAACTCAACTCCAATGGTTTAAGGAAGGGGATGCCAACTCCAATTACTTCCATGCTATCATTAGAGGGAGAAGGAGAAGACTGTATATTCACAAAATTGAGGATGATCAGGGTAATAGTATTCAGGGAAATGAGGAAATTGCCAAGGCTGCATGTCATTACTTTGAAAAGATATTTACTACAGACAACAAGAAAATCAATGAAGATTTCCTTAAGTACATACCTAGAAAGGTCAGTGACAATCAAAACCACATGTTGCAAAGGGTACCTACTAAAGAGGAGTTACAGAAAGTGATTTTCTCTATGGATGGTACTTCTGCTGCAGGTCCTGATGGGATGAGTGGCAAGTTTTTCCAGGTATGCTGGGACATTATCAGTGAGGACCTTTTGGAGCTGATTCTGTTTTTCTTTAATGGCCATGACATCCCAAAATACGTCTCCCATGCATGTCTGGTTCTACTCCCAAAAGTTGAACATCCTAATAGACTATCTGAATTCAGACCTATATCTCTCAGCAATTTTAGTAGCAAAATAATCTCCAAACTCCTTAGTAGCAGACTGGCTCCCATCCTTCCACATCTTATTTCTGATAATCAGTCTGGATTTGTCCAAGGAAGGAGCATATCTGAGAACATTATGCTGGCTCAAGAAATTATGCATAACATAAACAAACCCAAAATTGGAGATAATGTGGTTATTAAACTTGACATGGCCAAGGCTTATGATAGAGTCTCATGGTCCTTTATCTGTCTTGTCATGAGAAAGATGGGATTTGGGGAAACCTTCATAGACATGGTATGGAGAATAATGTCTAACAATTGGTACTCTGTCATCATAAATGGCAGCAGGCATGGTTTTTTCCACTCAACAAGAGGTCTCAAACAGGGAGACCCACTCTCTCCTGCTCTCTTTGTTCTTGGTGCAGAAGTACTGACCAGAATGTTAAACAACCTTCATCAGCACTATCTATACACTGGTTTTCAAATGGAGAAAAGGGGTCCTCAAATTAACCACTTGAGTTTTGCAGATGACATTATTATTTTCACCTCAACTTCCAAGTATTCCCTTCAACTCATCATGAAGACTCTTCAGATGTATGAAGGCATTTCTGGGCAGCTTATTAATAAGGACAAAAGCCAAATCTTAATCCCTACCAATACCCCTGATGATATAATGGATAGAGTAGTGACCATCACTGGTTATAAATGCACTCATGGGCCTATGACATACTTGGGATGTCCATTGTATATAGGAAGACAAAGGGTCATATATTTCACTGGTATAGTTTCAAAAGTGATTGCTAAAATTCAAGGGTGGCAGACAAAGATGCTAAGCTATGGGGGGAGAGCCACTTTGATCAAATCAGTGCTTCAATCACTTCCCATACATCTGTTATCTGCCATAACCCCTACCAGAACCACTTTGAAACAAATAAAATGCCTTATTGCTGACTTCTTCTGGGGTTGGGATAAGGAGAAAAGGAAGTACCATTGGGCCTCTTGGGAAACCCTTAGCTTACCATATGAGGAGGGAGGTATTGGTGTAAAAAACTTGGAAGATATATGTCTGGCAATGCAATACAAACATTGGTGGTTGTTCAGAACTAAGAGATCTTTATGGGGGGATTTCTTGAGAGCTAAATACTGCCAAAGAGCTCACCCTGTCACAAAAAAGTGGCACACAGGTCAATCTCTCATGTGGAAGAACATGATGAAGAACAAAGGTGACATAGAACCTCACATTAAGTGGACCTTATGTTCAGGGAACTGCAGTTTCTGGTGGGATGATTGGCTGGGTATTGGCCCTCTAGCCAATCACTATGAATATATTCCAAGATTCAACAACTTCACTGTCTCCATGTTCTTGACAAATGGAAAATAGAATGAAGAGAAAATCAGGCAACAGGCCCCTCAACACATGATACACACAATTCTCAATACTAAAATCATGTACCAACAAAACACACTAGATCAAGCTCAATGGAAGCTGCAATCACATGGAAATTTCACTTGTAAATCAGCTTGGGAAAATGTGAGAAAGAAAAAAAAACAAGACATTGACAGATAGGATGACATGGCATACTAACATCCCTTTCAAGGCTTCATTCTTGCTTTGGAGAGCATTGAGACACAAACTGCCAACCAATGATAAACTGATTTCTTTTGGGAGAGAAACTGCAGAGTGCTCATGCTGCTACAGGCCTGGTTTGGACAACATAGAACACATATTTGTCTCTGGAAGCTTTGCTAAACACATCTGGACATATTTCTCCAACTGGGGGGGAATCAGGCAGGACCACAACTCCATTAGAGACATCTTGATGAGATGGTGGACCTACAAACCAAACAATGCTGTACATAAACTCATGTTGCAAGCCCTCCCTATATTTATTTGCTGGAATATCTGAAAGAACAGGTGTGCAAGTAAATATGGAGGAAAGAAATCTAGTACTACTAGGGTGAAGTTCAATATAATCAAAGAAATATACATGCTTATTACCACAGTTTTTCCATATATCCAATGGCCACCAGCTTGGAAAGATCTAATTATTTGGATAGAAAACTGTAAGCATGACATAAAAGTAACCCAGGTTAAATGGCTCAAACCCCCCCTAACATAGTTAAACTTAACACTGATGGGAGTGCCATAGGCAACCCAGGAAAGATAGGAGCAGGAGGCATAGTAAGGGATCATAAGGGTAATTTGATATATGCTTTTGCCTCTCCTTTGGGAGTTGGAACAAATAATCAAGCGGAAGTGCAGGCAACCAGTTTTGGCATTAATTGGTGCATTCAACAAGGTTATAATAGAGTAATATTGGAAGTAGATTCGGAACTTGTGATCAAGTGGCTGAATCTGGACATCAAACCACCCTGGAACATTCAAAACTACGTTAATGAACTCCAACAACTGGTCCAACTGCTAGAATACTTCCAATGCAAACATGTTTTTCGGGAAGCAAATTTTCCAGCTGATACATTATCTAAGTACAGCCATACACTTGATAATACACAATACTTCTACAACCTTCAACAACTTCCACAAGAAACCAAGGGCTACATAAAGCTAGACAAGATAGGAATGGCAAGCTTCAGTAGAAGAAGATTAAAAAGGATAAAACAACCTTCTTGAACATGTTTATCTCTAATTTTCCCAACTTGGCTACGATTGGTGTTGCTGCAACTTTTCTTGGACCTACTTGGTACGACATGTCTAAAAAGAGCAAAGATGAAAAGAATTTCCCCAACCCATGCGAGATAGAAGGTTCGTATACTTGTTCTTGAATAGGACTAGTGTAGGCTACTTTCTTGTATTCTCATGGAAGGGGAGAGTCTCCCTCATTTATGCTTTCTTAGTTGATTTGTACCGAGAGGAGTCCTCTCACAGGTTTAATGCTTTCTAGTTATAGTTAGTCTCTTTTTGTATCGGGGATGAGTTAGCCGACCTTAAGAGGTTAGCCGACTTATGAACCACCATAGGATCGGAGGTAAGGTTTATGTCCCCCTCCTTGTATTTTATTTTGATTATTTATGGTAAGGCTTGGGGGTGCTGCTCAACCCCTGACTGTGCACGAGAGGTGGGAGCCTCGTGTAGGGTCTGTTCCCAAAAAAAAAAAAAAAAAAAAAACAAAGTAAATGACAATTATAAACTGTTTTCCCTCAAATTGGTTCCTCGTTTAACTTACTCTCATTAAAAGAGTAAATATCTTACAATATTTACATTGAATCATATAATTTATAGTAATTAAATAATTTAATAAGATAATAATAAATATTAATTAAACATTGTTAAATACTAAAATCTTCACTTGAAGTGATGTGCTTTGGGTACTAATTTTTCTAATTCACATTGTCTTGCCTAGAAGACGTTTCTTCTTTTCAATTCGGCACCACATTTTAAAGAGTTTCACAGCAAAGAAATTATTAAAAGATCAACAATTTAATATGAAGAAATAGTGAACTCCGTCATTTATTGTCTTTACTCTTTATAGCTTTTATTGAGGTCAATTTTGTGAAAGTAATCAAATTGAATTACTGACCAATTTCAACAAGTATCACAATCATCTAAAAAAAATTACTTGATCTAAGTGTCTGATACAAAAGTAATATGCATAGTTGACAAGTAAATTATTAAAGCCATGAATATTTTTGAATCAAATTATTGACGGCAAGAATATTTTTTAGACCAAACTATTAACTAAGAATATTTTTGTTCAATTTCACATAATGCGAAGACATTTTTTTTACCCTTTTCGATTCTTTTATAATGCAACTACTCCTAATTTTAAAAAGTAAACCGTTAGAATTTTCCTTTATTTAGGTGGATTGAGTAGATCTAAATTCTTGAATTACACTAGTAATTAAACATCAACTAATTAAGAATGTTCTTTATGTAATTCCTTCTTCTTATATTAAACTACAAATCATATTCTTTATTAACATAAATGGTATTAGCAAGTGGACTTCGTAATCATACGAGTAACTTATATAGGGTCGGCTCAACTATAAAGCAACTAAAGCAATGAACTATTTTTTTTAAAAAATGTATCATTATTTTTAGAAAAAATGAATTTTCTTCACAAGTTCTATTATAAAAATATTCATGATTTACGGTATATAGTCGCGAAAAATGAAAATATTGTATTGCAATAACTTCAAGAAGTTGAAATTGGGCTGGCTGTCAAACTAATATTTAGAGATCCATTTTAGTACACGTCATATGGTAATCAGCATTTGGTTTGCAAAAGTATACTATCATCAACTTGTCGAAAAGTATATGTTATAATAAGTCCTAAATTTCTGCATTGAAATAATGGTGTGTGGACACCTAACAGCTAGTTCACACAAGTACAACGACTATTACAATGATGTTGTCTTGAAGGGGCGATGTAATTTTAACTTTATAACTGCTGAATTTTACCATGAGGATTTCAAATATTAATAATTAGATTTTAACTTAAAATATATACATATATTCGATAAAAGAAAAATAATATAAATAAACTGTTTGAGCAGAAGCTATTCCAATCTTTTAATACCGCCCTTAATGTTGACCAAGTTTCTAAATGTGCTTATGAACAAACAACTTAGCATCGATAAAAAATAAAAAATAAATTAGATCAATATCATACTTCATTAATTTGTGTATCTCACTAATGTGATCAACTCTTGTTTTGTTGCCATTTTCCCCCTTCTCTATAATGCATTTTTTTCTTTTTGTGCACTATCTCATTTCAACGATAACCTCCTTATAGCTAATTTGACGTTTGCATAACTAATATAAAAGGGATCTTCACATAATTATTAATCGAATAATTTTACTATCTATTTTTTCTAGACGGTATATATTACTTATACACGATCATACACTTGTTATACATAAATTATATATTCATCGTCTATTTCTAATTTAATCAATTGGGCGAATGACCGTTAAGTTAATTCTTCTAACAACTATATAAAACAACAATGGCTTACAATATTGAACCTCACTTACTAATTTTGATATTTCCTATACAGGAATTTGTTATAAAAGATAGAATCTGAGCATGTGAGAAAAGAATATGTATATTAGTATTAACAATACGTGGAAAGAGTATCTAAGACAAACGATACCCTTAAATTAAATAATCTCTCTACTTAACAATCCATGTGTTGTTACTCATTTTATAACAATATAATTCTTACATTATTATACACCCAAGTACGATTCATAAACATTTATTCTTCAAATATATAAAAATCCCTTATTGTTTTTTAATGCATAAATAATTCTGTATTATAATTTCAGCATGCATAATAAGTTAATAAAGCAAACAACCCCTAAACGTACAAAAGCAAAATCCTTTTTGGTATATTAGTTACATTTGGCCTGTCGACAAAAACATCATATTAATTAGCCAAAACACATATTTCATATATTAACTATACATTATTTATTATTATTATTTTTGACTATTTTCTAGATAGACGGCTATTTAAGCTAACTATCCTTTCAATTTAGTTTGGGCAACTGGTGAAGTAATCTTTATTGGAAAATATGAAACTTGAGACTTAACAATGACAAAAAGTGGGCTCTACCCTATACCAGCCCAGCTTGGGGGCCCAAGTCTACCTAAACAAGAAGTCCACTTTATGTGAAGATGGGCCTCCTTGACCCACATAAGAAGGTAGATTAGGAAAAGTTCTTATATATATCAACTTATTATCCCAAATAAAAAGGGATAATTTCAAATATCTACCAAAACGTTATTAGTTTACGAAAAAATATAGCCAAGAAAATAATTAGATGGAATATAGCCAAATTTGCTATGAAGCCACGGTTTACTTTTATTTTTCTCTAGCTACGATTTGATAGTGCCTAAATAACTAATTTTTTTAATAACTAGCAGTTAAGTAGTGTATATGCAATGCATTAATATTGTATAGATAGTGTCTAAACAAGTAAGGATATTGTATAAATGGTGTGTGAACAGGTATATATGATGTATAAATAATTATGTAGTGCATATGTAATGTATCGATAGTTGTATAAATAGTTATGTAGTGTATATGTAATGTATCAATATTGTATAAATAGTTATGTAGTGCATATGTAATGTATCGATATTGTATTAATCGTGTATAAATATATATATATATATATATATATATATATATATATATATATATATATATATATATATATATATATGGTGTATATGTAATATATCAATATTGTATAAATGTGTATAATCGTGTCTCGAATTATATAAACAATTATGTAATGTATCGATATTAATTTGACTATCATTCATTTTAATCTTAATAAATAAAAAAAATAAACGAAAAATAATAAAATGATATAAATATTTATTTTCCACAAAAAAGTGTGACAATTAGAAAAGAAATTTTATTTTATTTTATTTCAAAAAAAGAGCAACAAAAAGAATATGAACAACAAAAAAGTTTTTTTTTAATAGTGTTATTTTGCCACGGTTTAACCATGGATAAAAAGCAATGAAGCGTGGCTAATGTATTAATTACATCAAATATGATCTTTTTATCCAAATTAAACCATTTTGGGTGATTTTGTAAAGTTTTGTCAGAAAAGTGATAAACAAATGTTATGGACTGTCACGTGGTGTAATTTTCCCAATAAAAAAAAATTATTTATGAGTAAATTAAACTAACAAGATATGCATTGATATACATCCTTATAGTCCTATTCTAGAAGTGAAAAATATGCTTTATTAATATTAATCAAGAAATAATACACATGATAGTTTTTCATTTAGTTCAACTTAATTTGCGACTATAGCTCTCTTAGAATTAGATTGATTTAATTTGATGTTAACATCGTTAAAGATAAGTTTTCCCTTTATAAATTATGTTTTTATTAGTCCACATTGTATTTGATATAAAAATTAAAATGGTAGCATAATGATGGCCAATTTGAGTGGAGGAGGAAACCAATTTTTGTAAAATAAAAATAGCGCTTCAAAACTGTGATATATAGAAAGAAAAACTTTTAAAATTGAAAAGGAAATCGAAAGAAGAGAGGCAACTTATGGAGATAACAAATAAGGTTCCAAAATTGTGGGGCTTACTGATGGAGAGAAAAAAATCAAGTTCCTCAAATTATACACTAAAATCGTGTAATTTTCAAATTTCACATAAAATGTAATATATTTATTGTGTTTGGTAAATAAGAAAAACTATCATATTTAATTCATCGAATTGAATGGTAGTATTTGTTTTTTTAAAACCATTTTGTCGGCCCTAAAGGGAAGGGGAGCCTTGGGTCACGGGTTCAAGTCTTTGAAACAACCTCTAAAAAAAATATAAGGTAAGCAGAAATGCAAAGTAAGATTGCCTACAATAGGTTCTTGTGGTCGAACCCTTCTCCGAACTCTGTGCATAACGAGAGTTTTAGTGTACCGAATTGGGCTGACCCTTTATTGCAGACCCTAAAGAACATATTACTATAATATTCTATTTCTGGAAAAAGTTAACCAAATGGCGCTAAATTATTTTGAGATCACTTCTCTTAAAAAATAAATATGCTGGCTATCCAACTTGAGGGAAATATTTTGAAACATATGATATTAATTACTTGAAACCAATCCAAATAAATGGCATTTCTTTTCATATTCCCTTGGTCAGCCACCACCCCACCAACCCCCAACCCAAATATATATATATATATATAAATAACTCATTTTATTTTCTAAATTTAGGAAATGAAATAATAGATTTGTCCACTTCTAATTTGAAAAAAGCAAGTGGGATAGGGTTGCTTTTGTAAAGGGATGCTCTTCATCATCCACTTTTAAACAATAAGACATATTAATGTACAATAATGTCTTTATCTTTAAAAGGTTTTACTTACCGACCATCATACACTGAAAGTGAAGGATACATAATTGCTATTACCAACTTGCTTCAAAGAATATAAATTCAATTATGAATTTCACATCACAAAAAAACATTCAAAATTAAGACTCTTTCTTTTCCTCTTTAAGAAATTATCAATTTTGAGTTTCAGTATATAATATTTTCTATCTAACAACTTGATTTGGGGTCTTGACATTTTTTAAAATCAATTATCAGGCCTTCCATTTACTTGGTAATAATTTTATATGTTAAGTATTTAAATAAATAAGTTGGAAATGTGTTATTTATTGGCTAACATCTCAATTGTATGGAATCGAACTCAATTGTAGGATTAACCAAAATATTGCACAAATCATTATTTAAAGAAACTAATAAGTAATGTAACTTAATTAAATAATTCATATAATTGTGTAATTATTTTCTTAGACCTAAGATTTTAGAAATAAGAAACTAGACTAGTTGCACCGACTAAAACCGCCAAATTGACCACGTCCATAAACTCTTTGTAGTATAATAAAAGAAATTTTAGAAAATTATCCTTGGAGAGTTGGAGTGTTGACCTTAAAATACAGTGTTTATTGGAGTATTGACCTTAAAATAAAGTGTTTACTTATTAGTGTTTTTATTATTTTTGCAAAATTTTATGAACCCACATTGAGCAACAAAATGAGAAATCTATTTTTTTTTAAAAATCTCTTAGGGATATGAAAATCATATCAAGTCAGAACTTGCAAAATTAATTAGAGCATACCTTTAAAACTTATTTCAAATTTATTTGTATGTATTGATCATGAACTAAGTGAGTATTTTGTCCCAATTTGGCTTGTTGCTTAAGAAATCATCAATCGAATTACAACATAAACTTTCCAATTCAGTAGCTTGTTGATAACTGTATTACTCCAATTATTTGGTTTGGCGGAATATGAACTCGTGACACTATAATTTTAGTTTCTTTCTCCAAAATACTTTTCAATTATGTTCCATCAAACTTCATAATATATTCTTTCACAATGTTTTACAATTTATAGTACTTTAGATATAATTTTGAAATATCCGAATCATAAATTTTAAAATATTGAATAAATTTAATTTAATTTTATTCCAAAAATTAGTTAACTTGATTTTCAAAAAGTGAAACATAACAACTGATATGATACGGAGCGAGTATATTTTATTTTCTTGTGTTTCTCGTGGAAACTTTCTTTATTTTTATTAATAATTGAATTTCATAAGAAGGCTAATAAATTTAAGGCGAAACAAATATGAGATGATGACATAGTTTTAGGTAAGACATAAAAGTGGATTGGTTTGCATGAGTTAGCAAAAACAAGTGGACATAAACCATTTTCCTACTTACAATTTGGGAATATAATCCCCATTCCCCACCAAAAAATAAATAAATATGGAAGCCACGTCTTTGAAAGAAAGAGGTAGACTAAAGACATGAATAAATGACCCCACCCCACCCCCTAAAGGTCTCATTCTCCCTTTTTATTAGCTCCCCTGCACCTTAGATCTCTTCATCCTAACTTCACCATTATATTTCTTTCTTTCTTTCCAACAAACATTTCCTCCCTCTCTTCTTTTGCAGGCCAAAATTGCAGCATAATTAATAGTCTTCTTTTGCAAGTCTCCATCAGGTAAGTTATTGCCATTTTATTAAAAAAAAAAAACTTATATTTGATTAAATTCTTTCGTTTTCTTCTCGATCGATCTTTTCTATTTGATTAAAGCAAATTAAAATCAGTTATATGACTTTTTAGTACACATAAAGATCCATTATAGTTACATTAGCTATAAAAGTTCATCTATCGCAACTTTATTCGAATTTTGAACGAATATACTTGAGAAACTCATTGATTAAATGAGTTCTATAATTGATATAGTCCTTTGATCCTCATTCTTTTTGAGATCGAATTTGGAAGTCAAGAACAAATAGAAGTAATGTCACAATTGAATTCTTGTTTTTGTCATTTTTTTTGTCCTACGCTAATTATTCAAAAAGAATAAGAGAGAAATAAAACTTATAAGCATATATTCCAAATGTTTGTCTATCTTTGGCAACATAATATAACATTATTCGTAACGTTAAACGTCGTCCCCTAAAACCTGGCAACTAAAAGAAATGATGGATGACCAGCTCATTTTTCTTCTAGTTCCATCGACCGATTCTCCTTCCTTTAAACCTTATCCATTCGAAAGATTGTAATGTAAAGCACTAGATTTATTAGGTTATAATCAGAGGTTTTGAGTCTAGAGAATGAAAAACTTTTTGATAGAGTAATTTTACACTTTTAGCAGACTTACCCCACGTGAATATATGCAAGTGTCTAAAAGGAAAAACACAATTTAAGTCATATACTCAACGTTGATGTAAATAATTTTTACATTATCAACTGATCCTAAATGAGATAATTTGTTTTATGTATCTACTATAAATGGTAAGAATTGTAATGTGTGTTTGACGGTTAAAAAGATGATGAGATTCTAAATAGAAGAGTTAAAAGGAAATCAAACATAGATTCTTATATATATATAAATGAGTTAATAGTTAAAATTACCTTTAAACTTGGCAAACTTTATCACATGTACAATTAAAACTATGAGAATTCATAATTACCCCCTCAAACAAAGATTGTTGGAACTATTTACCCCATAAACTATGAGAAGTCTTAATTACCCCCTCAAACATAATTTTTTGGAATTATTTGCCCCCTAATATGCCATATGATTTTATAAAATTACTCTGTTTCAATTTATATGACTCGTTTTCTTTTTAAGTAAATTTCAAAAAGAATAACAAATTTCTATATTTAGTAAAAAAATTATTTTCGTTCCTATGTATATAATGTAGTTCGACTCGAAATGAAGTTTAAGAAAGATGTGGTCTAAAATAAGTCATAAATATTTGTGTGACAATAATTATTTCATTAGGGCTAAAATGAAAATTTTTAAGTTAATTTTTTTATTAAATATAAAAATGTGTTATTCTTTTTGAAATTTACTTTAAAAAAAAGCTTTTGATGAAAATTTTATTAGGGAATTAATTAGCCTATCCTCGTGTTAAATGGCCTAATTACATCCCGTGACGTGCTGGGTTTAATAGGCATCTTTCTAATTTTGTGTGCTCTTAATTTTTTATACAAGCAATTAAGCATAGTTTATTAGCCGTCCATGTTAATAATGGCAGGCTGATCTCATCAATACGAAGCTTTCAGCTAACACCTAATTTTGATTTGCATAATGGCTTATTAAAATGGCTACTAACATTACGCTAATGAGATTGGTCTTCTTTCCACTTTTTTAAAAGTCTAATCTAATGCGACATTTGTTGAGGACGGTGACTCATTATTCAACTTTACGAAAATACTTGAATTTTAATTTTACTCTAATTATAATTCATTGACTTTTCGTATTATCAATTAACAACTATATATCAATTAATTTTACAAGTGGAATCGGAAGAAGATTGAATATTTTACTTATATCTTGAGAGCTAGAGAAATGTTTTCAACTCTAAAAAAAAAAAATATCAAAGCAAATCGAATAAGAAATAACAAAAAGAAAAAGTCATGATAAAATACAATAAAACGCATAATAAAGAAAATAAAAATAGTAGATACAAGAAAATGAAATAGTAGATACATAGTGCAATAATTAAATTGTATCAACATTGTTAAAAAAAAGTTGCATTCAATACTTGTAGAACATGAGAGAATTTCTTTTAAGTCATGTTTAATTATGATAAAGTTCAGTACAAATTCTTCACAATTTCGAATTTCTTATTCTTTTTCAGCACAATTTCTGTTAAGGCTACAATTACACCTTCAATGTAACAGGACCAGGAACAGTACGTAACAGACTCTAACAATCTCCTTTCATATCCACTTGCAGAGCGATGAGTGGGTCTCTTCACGCGCCGCCAGAGTTCGACTCCGGCAACGGCGATTCAGTAGCCTCCACGCCTCGCTCGGAGCAGCACCATCAACACATGTACGATGAAACCACCGCTTCGCAGCCACGTGCCCGTTTCATGTGCAGCTTCGGTGGCAAAATTATGCTTAGGCCACACGACAATCAACTCCGCTACGTTGGCGGCGATACTCGAATTGTTGCAGTGAACCGCCACACTACCTTCGCAGCTCTCCTCGGAAAACTCTCCAAACTCGTCGGATATCCAAACATTAACATCAAGTACCAGCTACCTAATGAGGAACTGGACGCTTTGATAACCGTCACAACCGATGAAGATTTGGAGAATATGATGGAAGAGTACGATCGGCTCACGCAGAATCAGAAATCGGCTCGTCTTCGGCTCTTCCTTTTCTCTAACGATTCTGGTTCCAGAGCCAGCACTATCAGCTCCATCCTTGACGGCTCATCTAAGAGAGAGCAATGGTTTGTTGATGCACTCAATGGTGGAGCCGGTACGGGTCTGGAGCGTGGGCGATCCGAAGTATCGTCTATTGTTTCTGAAGTTCCGGATTACTTGTTCGGACTGGATACTTCGGATGATCCGCCCCGTGAATCAAAATTCGTGAAGAACAAGATCCTTTCGGAGCCGGGTTCACCCGCTCCACCCATTGTTTCTTCTCCGTATTGCTCTATATCATCATCATCAATGACACCTACAGCAGCTATGACAGTAATGCCGGATCTTCCACCCGTTAAAACAAAGCCCGATAAGCCAAACCCGACAGCTGAATCCAGAGAAACGCCGGTTGCAAGTGCGACTGAGTCAGGCGAAAAGACGGTTCAACAGCAACAACAACCGAGTTATCCAAGTAGTCCGCTATGGCACTACCCCGCCCCACCGGTGCAAACCATACCCGTTTACTATGTCCCGGGTCCGGTTCCGCCCGGAAATATCCCGGTCCAATCCACATTACGGGCTCCATATATTCATCCGTTTCCGGTTGCTCCGAATCAATTTCCCGTCGGATATCCACCAGTTTCAAATATAGGGCAAGTATACAGTGGATTGAGGCCGGTAATGAGTGCTGACCCGAATGACTTTTCTGCTACTGCAAGGGAAGGAATGAATTACTATGGAGTTAGGAATTCAGGTGTTGTTCCGGGTTATGGAGGTCCAGTTAGGGAAGAAATGCAGGGACCCGGAGTTGATGGGAAAACGGGTCGGGTCTCCCAATAATTAAAGGTTTGATTGAGAAGCATATTTGGTTGTGTTGAAGCATTTTGTTATATTTGAAGCAAAGTTTTGTGAATCGTAAGTAAGCTGTCATTGATAATCGATCCTCCAATTCCAATATGTGAGTATTTGACTAGTAAAGAGCAAGTTGTAAAAGCATTTAAGTAAAGAACTTGTCAATGTTTACAAGTTTATGGTATGATTTTTGTGAAGTGCTTTCTTTAAACAGTCATTTACAATGATATTTTGATATTAAGGGGTTGTTTTGTAGGAAGTATTAACAAAAATAGTTCATGTATTATGTATCGTATTATTTAGTTTTATGTTTGATAGAAATTTTGGGTGTATGTATAACTAATTCATGGATTAGTTATGCAACCTACATGCTATTAATTAATACCTCACATTTGGTGGTATTAGTAATATATAGGTTTAATACTATGAGATTAAGTTATGTAAAGACAAAAATATCCTTCAAATCCTTTTAATCATTTTTTTTTGATTTTATGTTTTATATTTGTACTAATAAATTTATTTAAAAAAAAATAGCTTACAATTTTTATTATTTAGAGAGAATTATTTGTTGATAAATAAATCAAATACAAATCAATGCAATATTTGAAATGTGAGTTGTTTAAAATTTACTAATTGAAAAAGCAAATACATCACCACATGACTTTTGTAATTTAAATTGAATGTATTATTTGTTGATATGTATGTGGTTTCTAAGTATATGTATTTTGAACAATTTATAAAATTGCATACATATTAAAACTATAACTTGCAATTTTTAGGTGTAAATGTAGATGATTTATTAATTTTTACAACCGTTTGCCATTTTTTTGATTTTAAAAGTAGATGGTCTATCTTTTTTAAATTGAAAATTGATGTTTTATGAGTGATTTATTTATTAAGATGACAATTATTTATCCTCAAATTATTCAAGTGAGAAAATAGCAAACATGACAACAAAATTGTTCCTCTCTTAGCTATTTAGAAGACCACAAAAAAAACTAATCCGATATTTATCTATCTTGATTCAATTATATAAAATAGAAAATTTCATAATAATTTATGGATATAATTGGAGAAACATTTTGTAAAGTTTTAATCCAAATATAAGATTAGGTGGGAAATAATAAACCAAACACTTTTGATAAAAAAATAATTCCTGCATTACTAATTCATATATTACTAATCTCTATATTGCTAATCCTGTGTGTTGTGTATCTTTATACCAAACGACCCTAAAAGACATAAAGCTAGCTGGGTAATGATGGGTGGGAGAAAAAGAATACGCAGGAAATCATTTACACATTTTAACTTTCTTATAAGCATGAAATGACTCTTTCCGGACAAAGTTAATCATGTTCAAAAGAGTAAAAATAATACACATGTTCTGTTGATTAGGGCAAGCTTATAGTAGAATGGAAATTGACTTGCACCAGTAAACATATAACTTGTGTTGCTTCATTAAAGATGTTTTCCTTGGATAATCTGTTTTAACACCATTTTTGAATAAGACATCACCAACATAATTTATGGTGCAATGATGAAACTGCTTCACTTTTAATCAAAATTTTTGAGTTCGTGTGTTAGATATGAAAAAAATCCTTACTTGTAAGTAAAAATGTTACAAGTCAAAGTGTAAAAGCTTGTAACTTGTAAGGGTCAATTATTTGATCATCTCTTTCCACATAAAACCATTAACCTGAGTAGGTTGAATAAATTACTCCTTACATAACCATTAAGTTTTTATCGTGGGTAGCAATCATTTACGAAGAAGGTTATTTAAAATCTTAAGTTCTATAGTTAAAATGTTATGTCACCAATAATTTTTAACATTAAATATGTAAGAATCTGGAGCATGGGCGGAACAGATCTACTAATTCTTTAATCAAAAATTTCGACTTCAAACTTTGAAATAGGAACTATTTTAGTATGGAGCAATATCGTGAGTTTGTGGAATTTTACTCTCTTAATCATAGGTCTCTAAATCGAGTTTTGTAATAGAAAATATTATGGCGAAAAATGCTTTTTGTCTGTTAGTTTTTCTATTCATGTGAATTTGAATTAGTTGAGTTAATAGGTTTCAGTTTATCAAGATAATTTAAGTGTTAAATTGTAAAAGAATGCATTCCTTAAAAGAATAAAATAGGCAAGGTATCTACTCTTCCGGTCAACTTTTATTTATTACTTTATTAAAAATTGATGTTCACTTGTCTAGTTTGTAAAATTAAGATATAATTTATCACATCATTCTTCATTTACCTTTATTATTAGCTATAGTAATTTCTCAATGAATTGAATTTATTATATTCAAATGGCGATATGATAAAATTATTATTATATTTATTATTTCTTAAAAAGTGTATCATATTAATACTAAAAAAGTAACAATAGATGAAAAAAATATCTAATTACACTCCTTTATTTATCATATTTTCCATTACTCCCACCCATTTCAAAAAATTACAAAAATTTCTTCTTTCCATCCGGATACATTAATTCAGTAATCCGGATACATTAATTTTGATTTATAAATTATCTTTATTTTCAATGTATCATGCTTTAAATATTAATTGCTGATACATAAAACCCTAATTAATGTATCCGGATTACTAAATTAATAAATTAATTTATCTGAATTACCATATTTTAAAGAATTTTCTGTAAATTAAAAAAGTGTAGAAAAAAATGATAATTATCTCTTTACACTATGTGATTCCTAAAAAATCTATAAACAGTATTTGAAACGATCCACATAAGATCTGTTTTCAAATTGGGCTAAACCGCTGGAATTTTATGAAAGCCCATAAGAATAACCCAAACTTAATTGGAAGACCATGGATTATTAAGCAGGTCATTCGCACAAATGCCTATATTTTGGGATGATAATGTTTAATTTTGCTTGTGATCTTTAATTTTTGTTTTTTAGCACCTTAAGTATCAAAAAAGTGCTTGAAATACTTCATATCCATGATGGAATACGAATTATCCATCATCGATATGAAGATCGTTACCTAGATTTAATTAAGTGCTTTGAAAAAGTTAGAAAATCAATGAAAGAAGCATAGAAGTTCTACCACATATATACTAAAGTAGAGATTTAAGCAAGATGTGACTATATTTTAAATAACTAATCAGCTACGCAGTATAATTTTCTAATTTTTAGCTTAAGAGTACTATTATTGTAACTATTTTAGATTAGTTTATCACTATTATAAATTGTAGATACTAAGAATGAGTTTATTAGTTAGTTTTTGGAGATGAAGTTACTCCTTTGTGAACTTCGGTATATTCCCTTTTATCTATTACCTTAGTAATTAAATATGTATTTAATTGTTGAGTTGGCGTTTCTTCAAATTCCCATTCTTTCAAATTTATGTATTTTTCTTTACTTTCTAATCCTTTAATTTTTATTTTTTTGATATATCTTATTTATTATGTCCAACTTTTGATATTTTGAGAAGTACGATGGAGGTCAGCAAAAAATAAAAATGAGAAAAGAAGAAAGCAAAAGTTGTATTGGCAGAAAAAATGAGAATATAATGAAGAGGGACTTTATGCTTTCTCTTCAATCAACAAAAGAAAAGGAGGGAATCATATTCGGAAGAAGACATGATATGATGAACAAAAACACCAAAAGATAGTAAGTAAGTGTTTCGACACGCGATATAAAATCATAATTTTAGATTAATGTGTAAATGTGTGATTTTGGATCATAATTACAAATTTCAATTTCTTCTAAAAGCATACTTTGAGATTCTAAATTGATTTCAATTTTTTTAAAATGTAAACTTAATCCAAAAGTTTATATTTTGTAATAAAAAGACTCGTTATTTTAAATTTTACCCAAAAAATACATGCTCAGCGTGAAGAAATTGTCCGTATCATATATATATATATGAAAGGATATATTAAAAAATAACTAACTATTTACAAAATTATGTGTATTAAAAAAATGTAATCACAAACGTATGGAACTTCTGTATTTTTCAATTAGTTCAATCTGCTAGCTTTATGTGTGGGTAAAAATCAAAGAGGAAAGGGAAATGCATTAACAGAAAAAAAAAGAAAAAGAAAATTGCTTTAATTTGTACTTGGGCTATTACATGTGCCCCTTCGTTTCAAGTTTTTTAGTAGTTGTAATTACATTTAACACCAAGATTATGTGACGATTACGTTGTAACGAAATTTATATCAGTAATTAGTCATGCATCAATTTTATCAATTACTAATATTGATGCCTGTAGATTACTCTAATTAGTAAAATTGGTGTGTTAAATTGAGAATCTTACCCCAATAAGCATGGTTACTTATGCCTAAGAATGTTTCTTCGATGGTTCTGGAGTTAAAAGCAAAGCAAATTTAAGAACGCTAATATCGAAAGTTGTGGTGGAATGAATAAGATATCTTTACCATAATTAAAAATGTTTCGCATTCAAGTCTTACGTATGAGATCATTTTTTCTTTTGAATAAAAAAAACTTCTCTCTTTTATGAACCTTATGCAACACCAATTTAAATTAATCAAATCATAAAACAAGTATCTTATGTGTTTAGAACTCAAATAACGAGTACCAAACAGTTAAGGGAATCAAAAAAATAGAGATAAGGGTCAAAAACACATCTAAACTATTCCTTTTTTTGAATTTCATACCTAAACTATTGGAAGCGTGAGTTTCATACCTAAATTATCACTTATTAGTTTGAGAAATACACCTTAGTGGTGTGTGTAATACACTCTCTTAATTTTTTGATAAAAACTTGTCACATGACATTCCACATTGATAAAATATTCCACTTTGACAAAATTAAATAAACTATTAATATTAATTAAAAGTTAAAAACTAAAGTATTTCTATCCCCCAAAAAATATTATTTTTTTATAAAAGAAATTACTTTTAAAAAATTAAAATTTAAAATATTTTGCTCACGCACTCCCCCCTCCCCCAACAATCCCCGTCATTTTATTTTTTAAAACTTTTTAAAGTTCTTTTATAAAATATTTTTAAAAAATTCATACTTCATCCCTCCCCACTCTTTCCTAAAAAATGTTATTATTTTTATTTTTTAAAAAATAAAATTATATCCACCTCATCTAACCCTCCGCTCTTAATTTATATATTTTAAAATATATTTTTCTCATTTTTTGTTAGATACGTGAATATATTTTTAGAGAAATATATATTCCTACTTACCGAATATAGCAAAAATAATATTTTATTTTAAGAGAAGTCTTGCGATAATTAAAAAATATTTTTCTAAAATCATATGTATATATCTAACAAAAAATGAGAAAAAAAATTGAAAGCGGAGGGTTAGGTGGGGCAGGATAATTTTTTTTAAAAAGTTTTATAAAATAATTTAATAAATAAAAATAAAACTAAAAAATTAGGGTGGGGGTAGGGGTTATGGTGAGACAAAGTGGTGGAGTGAGGTAAGAAAAATATTTTTAGGTGGGAGATAATAATACTTTAATCTTTATTTGTCACGACCCGAATCCAGGTGTGATGGCACTCATCTCAACCCACCGAGATAAGTTAGCCTAAAACTCAACGGAAAGTAAATGCGAAAGTAATTGAGATAAAGAAAGGTTTAACTTAGTCAAAAATAAATAAATAATCTCAAAATCTTCCAAGACTGGTTGTCACGTGTATAAGCAACTAATACCTTACCGAAGTACGAAAGAGAATACAGTCGCAATGTCTTTGTCTCTAGAATAGGACTAAAACATAATAAAAGAGTAAGAGGTGTCCGCTAGGTGGATGTAACAGCTACCTCAACATTCGAGATGATAGCCTCAGACGTGGTAGAGAACACTAAGAGATCAAGAAGGTCCGGGCTCATAACCTACACAAGTGTAGAAGCAAGGGGTGAGTACCAAATAACACGGTACTCAGCAAGTACAACAACAACAACAACAACGAACCCAGTGTGATCCCACCATGTGGGGTCTGGAGAGGGTAGAGTGTACGCAGACCTAACCCCCACCTTAAAAGGTAGGGCGGCTGTTTTCGAAAGACCCTCGGACGGTACTCAGCAAGTGAATAACTAAAACTAAGCCAAACTTGATAGACACAAGTACTCCTGTCCTCCCAACCGAACCTCCTTAACTACAACCTGCATAAAACCAGTCCAACTCTATACTTGTACAATAACAACAGCAACATAGTCCACGAATACTCATCAATAACCTCATCAATGAATCATCTCCAGTCAAGTTCAGCATATACAGAGCAATAAAGGGGTAAACACGAATTCACAAATATCAACAAAATGCGATGCAATGCAATGAGATGATGCATGTCTGTCCTATCGGTACACATCCGCTGAATTACAGTCCGGAACCCATGGGGGACATTTCTGTCCATGTAACCTGCCACGGAGCGTGTGGCCCGTCCCCTCAATATATATATCCTGCCACGGAGCGTGTGGCCCGACCCCTTTGTTTCATAATACCTGCCACGGAGCGTGTGGCCTGACCCCTTTGTTTCATAATACCTGCCACGGAGCGTGTGGCCCGACCCCTTTTGTTTCATATCATTTTCAATCTCAACACAATATGTCAGAACCAATGCAATCAATTCATATTCATATAATTCACGATAATAATATGACAACAACCATAATTTTTCCTATCTCACATCAACATAGTCACTTCACATGCCCAAAATAAATCCATAATCACAACATATCAATTCCACCAATACATGTCATTAGATCACAATTTTATATCCCTCATCTCTATTTTTAAGGTCAATCATATAGTCAATAACCCAATCTAATTCTCATTACTCCCTAGTACACATAACACGGAAATACAAGCATCTACAAGCTTAAACTGAGGTTTAGAAATTCACTTGCCTTAATTAATCAAGCAGTCACTCCGGGACTTGAGCCTTCCCTTTTCGTTGGGCCTCCAATTCAACATAATCTAGTCAAATGAATAATCACAATAAGATTTTCGAAACTAACAACACCCTTATTACCATATGTCTAGCCTAGACCCAAAAGCTCACACAAATCTATAATCACGTTCTTAATCTTGATGCCACTTAAGATGTCGACTCCCATATTTTCTGAATTTCAAGCCTAAGGTTAGGTTCTAATTTGCCCAATATAATAAATTTAATGGAATTCATAAAATATAATGTACCTAATATTTAATTATCTATCTCAATATATCAAAATTCGAAAACTAACTCATTCTATGTCATTGAAGTTAAATCTGAATTTTTCTTTTTGATTATGTTCACTCATGATAAAATAAACTCACATGTCAAATTTCAGCTAAAACGGATCGTTATTCGACCTCCAAATCAAGATTTTATGTGAAGAACCCTAGGGTCATATTTTCTTATTTCAGCATTATTTTCTCCATCAATATACTCTAAAAATATGTTCATAATCACATGAAAATTTTATGGAAAGGATGAGAATAATTACTTTGACGCTTTGAAATGAAAATACCTATTTTTCTCTTCCCTTTATTTTTCTTTTCCCCTTTCTTTTCTTTCTTCCTCCGTATGTTTTTTTTTCAATTTCTGCGTTGTTGTTTTTTTCTGTTTACGCCGCCGTCACCTGATGGCTTAATGCCATATATATTTATATTATTATTATTATTCTTTTATTATTATTTATTTCCTTTTTTTTGTTTTTTAAATTAATCATGTACTAAAAGTGATAAACCCTACTAACCTATTTTATTAAATATAAGAAAAGTGGTATAGGGTATTAAATAAATTCACACTTTAGCCTATCAATTAAATTAATTCTCTAAAATTATCCCCCAACTAATTAGCCAAAGTTACCGAATAGTCCAAATAATCCATTAAAATTTTTACGAGAAGGGTCTCGTATGAAAGGAGGAAGACTCGTTCTCAAAATGATCTAACGGGTCATTACATTATTTTTAACTAATTCTAATAATTTATTTACTTTTTGTTAAGGTGGAATATTTTGTCCATGTAGAGTGTGATATTCCAAAAAAACAAATTAAATGAAAGAGATAGTGTAATACACACTATGATGAGAGTAGAATAAAAGAGAGAGTTGTGCTTCTCAAACTAATAAGTAATAGTTTACGTATAAAACTCACAGTCTCAATAGTTTAGGTATGAAACGTATAATAGTACAATAAAGAACAACCATATTCTTTGGATTATATTATTACTCCTATCGCGCAATGAAGAAGCCAATATATACTTCGATTTTCTTCCAGGTTAACAGCTAGCCCTGCTTAGCTTATTGTATATATCTTTTTTTTGGTTTTCCACGTGTCCAGAGCCTACATTGAAGCCTCCGATTAAATTTGTATTGCACACTGCAGGGTCTGAATGAGATTTTCTCTATACTCAGGGCTCGAACCCAAAATCTGTGGTCAAGGCTTATTGTATATATCAAATATATTAGTAGCAGATTCAGGAATTTTGTTGTACTGAATTCTATTAAATCTTACCAAATATTATGAACTAGCTATATTAATTTTGCAAATTATAATATTGAAAATCCTAGTCCATTATAAATAGCTGCCGAGTATATAATCTCCTTTTGATGCTTATAAAAAGGTGATGGGATCAGCCTGTCTGCCTTCTCTAATATATTTTCCAATGTCTGCCTTCTCTGAATATGGTTTCCAAGTTTATGATTAAATGTTCTGAAGATTGAAATGAGTACAGGCATATTGATTGTTCTCACGTGTGTCACACACATATATATATAAAAGAAATTAAACTATACTCTCAAATAGGAGTAAAATTGTTTGTGTTGTTATATTATATGTTTGGTTATGGTTATTCAATTTGGGATAGATGTTCCAAGAAAATGGGGCCTGTACTCCATTCAAGAATCATGTGAATGTCCTTACTGTTTCTGACTTTCTTCTGCAACGAGTGGAAAATATACCTCAAAACTAGTTATATCATGGGTTATCGTCAAGTTAAATCGAACCGATGAATCAAGTTAAATCAATAAAAAAAAATTGATTTATGGTTTGATTTGGTTGGTTTAGTGTTAAAATAATAAATCGAGCATTGTTGGTTTGGTTTGGTATTAGCAGAAAAAAAGTCAGTTCGAATTCAAATCAAACCGACATAATACTTATATAATTTTAATTATTTTTTTTTATACACAAAATGATATTTATTCAAATATGCTTTGTAAGTGTTTTTTAAATTAGTCTATAACTTTCATGTTTACATATACTCTTTTTTGGGCTTGTAATATGACTAAAAAAATTGACATGTGTTGTGTCTTTTTCGTAAGTTTTTGATATGTGTTTCTAAGACAATGTCTTGAAGATGTTATTATACATCTTTTTTTTATTCAAGTGTTTTTGAAATGTCATTAAACAATATAATTACATGATCAAGGGGACAATCTTCAATTGAGAACTTCAAGTGCTGCATTAAGTCACACGATCAGAGAAACAACCTCTTCAATTTTTTCTCTTATTAAATCACGATGTAATTGTAAAGAAAATTGAAAAATTGAGAAAATCGAAAGAACCGACTAAAAGCGAAATCGAAAAAACCTTCGTTACGTTGGTTTGATTTGGTTTATAGATTTAATCAACCGACATAACTGTTTTAGTTATTTTTTAATGAAAATCAAATTAAACCGATTTATGTAGCCGGACAATCAATACCTAACTTGAACCAGCCTATCTGGTAAAACAATTCTCCTATGTCTTGGCGTCGTTCAATGGAATTTGTTTTGATGATTGAGAAATTTATCTAGAGTCAACCCTTTAGCTCATTCGCGACGATAGAAGATCGGGGATAATTGCTAGAACCTTTCACTCTTCTTCACTTAATTACTAATTATAGTTCATTTGGCGCACGTCGTATCGGAAGTCACATTCAGTCAACCTTGACGGATTGGGTACATTCTATCCTCCCCAAACCTTATTATATTGGATATGTCATTGTTGTAAATGTGAACGGCAGGCAGAGCAGAGCACGTGAAAGCTCTGAAAGAAGAGATGGAGGAGGCTTAGTGTAGAAAGGCAGTAAGTGAGGACGGAACAGAGGCACAGAGCATTAAATTGATTGAGTCCAAATATAAAAACATTAGTATGTATTTTTATGTGAAAGTAAAAGGAAGAAGGTGAAGGATGATGTCGTTGCTCCTTAAAGACAAGGAGAAATAGGGAGGCAACGACAAGTACGTACACCAGACAAACTGTACTCCATTACTCCCATTACCTCGACTTTAATTTCTCTTCTCTCATGCACTTTCCTCAGTTCTAAATTTCAGATAAGATGCATTCCAAATGTGAGACTCTCATTTTCTTTCTTTCATATCCTTATTAATCTTTTCTATCTAGGACCACACCTTCCAATTCTCCATTCATTCACTTGTTTTTCTTTTTGATTTTTAAGATACGTATCGCCAGGGGCTTGATAAGTGGGTTCGACAAATAAAAATATAATGTATGAACCTTGAAATCAAGATAAATTTTGAATTAATTAAAATCCAGTCTTACGTTTAAGGGATTGAGAAAATATTAGAATTAACTTATATATATAATATACAATGTAATTTTTAGACATGAAGGTTCTGAGTGAATCCTCTAGATCCGCCCCTAGCATGATAAATTTACAATTATGTAACGAGTTACTTACCCTCTTTCTCATTTTACCAGTCCACTTAATTTACGATAGACATTTATCTCTGTAGTTAGGCAGAAACTATAATATATACGAGAATTGTTACGGCGTGGACATTAATATTGAAAATGTTATACGGTGAATAATAGTATAAGATACTCCTAGTTGAACGGGTTTGCCTTTATATAAAGTTATATCTAAATATTATTATACTTTCTATTTTTCCTTTTTTATTGATTGACATGTTTCACTTTCCTCTTCGTATATATATTGTTGTTGTTGTATTTTTGTTATTTTAATTCTATTACGGCTCTCATAAAATGATACAATTTCAATTTCATAAAAAGTATTTTTTTTTTCTTTTTCACAACTTTTTCATTCTAATTTTTCACTCTTTAAGACCATAAATTTAAAGGGATTTTGATACATTCTACATATTTGAAGTTTAAGACCACAAGATTTTAAAACCTTCTTATTTTTTAAAATTTCATGTAAAATCAAAACCATAAAAACAAATTGAAATAAATTTTCATATAAGGTTTGTTGATTTACATAACTCAATATTGAAAATCAAATGTCACCTAAGTCTAAGTTATGGAAAAGTTATATATTAAAAACTATGGTAATTCAAAAAGAAGTACCAAAAAGTCTAATGGACAGTAATAATTATGCAACAAATTTGATCACATGATAATACCCATGGATTCCTGATCAATTCGTTGGGGGTAGTCTAGGATTACTGAAGCATTTGCAATAATGAAAGTTGTGGAAAAAGTGATATAACATGGATGGAGGAAACTTTGTAATCGCTAAGTTTTCAACTTCTTTGTTGTTTGAATTTTCTTGATTAAGATTATTCCCAAATTGAATTGTAAATGATGTTGAACGATCCTTTAAACATATATATTCATAATGAATTAATATATGTCAATTTTAGATGAAAAAAATAATATTTTTAGAATTATGACCATATAACCATTGTTAATTTCTTCAAGATGAAACTTTAAAAAGATGTACCGTGTAAGTACCTAACTTAAATCAATATCGTGCTAACAATGGATAAAATTTGTATATTACCGACATCTTTACAGATGTAAAGGACTCCAGCTCTTTAGACAAAGTAGATCTTCCTCTAACAACCAAGGCACCAACTTTATCATAAAAAAAAGTTCTAAATCAAGATTTAAACAAAGACTTCCTCATTTAAACAATTAATTCCTCTATAATGGACATTAAATTCCTCAATACATTTAATTTAATTTGCTGTTTCATTAAATAGGTGCTCTAAATCAATCTTTTCTTCACCCCCACATGAAAAATATAAAAAGAAAAAGAATTGTGCATGTCCATCCACAAACCTTTTTAAGTCAAAACAAGACTCTTGTACTATGTGCAGTAACAGTTGTACCTAACTTTTTGTAAATGGGTTAAATGTGATCCTTATAGCCCCGCGGGAGCCTATATATGAAGATCGGGTATGGCTCTTACTAACTGTTTTCTTCTTTTATTTTATTTTCTCTGTATTGCAGAGCTCAGAAAGCAAAGTGCTCTGTTTTCATACATTCTGACTGAACAAAATTCAACAAGTTCAGTCGCTCTCACTTTACCTTTCACTTTATTGCCGTTTAATTCATACCAGTAGTACTATACTTCAATTGATTAACAAAAGGCAAAATGGAATTCGATCTAGAGAATCCATTAACGGGCTTCGAACAATACCATTTCGAAGCCGTTTCAGCTCTCTTCGCCACCGAATCTGATCACATGCCGTCGTTTCTCGCCTTCAAATCCACCGATGTTCGCTTTTCCCTTCGCCGCCATTCTGTCTTCCTTATTTCTCAAGTAAACACTCTTCATCATTTTTACTGCTTTCTTCCTACTCAGTTTTGCATTTTCAGAACTAAGTTTACTTTTCTAAAAATGAAAATTATATCAATAGTATAGTAACTTGCAGTTAATTGTACGTCTCATTGATTGTGATTTTTTCAGGTACAATGCTCTTACAAATTTGATGGCTATATTGCATACCTCGCCGTCAATTACGTCGATCGTTTTCTTTCCAAACAAACAGTTCTGGTAAACGGACTTCATTTCATTCTCATAGAAGAGTAATGAAATTGTTGAGAATCTGATGAGAATTGTATGAAACTTACTTCAGGAGAATAAGCCATGGATTGTACGGATTCTCGTCATTGTTAGCCTTTCGCTTGCCGCAAAGATGAGCAACTTTGAATTATCTCTGTCCGATATTCAGGTAAACTGTGAGTTAATATTGTACAGTAAACTTTCATCTCAATTTCTCATCATTGCGAAAATCTCGATTCAATACGACTTAGTTAGAAAATTGTAACAGAGAGATGTAGGTTTAATTTTTGACGCTCAATCGATTCACCGCATGGAATCGCTGATTCTCCATACTCTCAAGTGGCGACTAAGATCCATCACGCCTTTCTCGTTTCTGCATTTCTTCATCTCGTTTTTTCAACTCGGCGACACGTCTCTGACTCAGTCTCTTAAACAACGAGCTTCAGATATCATCTTCAGTACTCAATACGGTATTGTTAATTCTCTAGTAATTCCAAAATTATGTTATTAGTTAGGTGATAAATGCTATCTTAACCATTGACTAATGCCCGACATATTTACAAATTTTACTGCAGAAATTAAACTTTTTGAGTACAAACCATCAATAATTGCAGCATCGGCGCTTCTGTGTGCAGCTGATGAGTTGATTCCCATGCAATTTTCTTCTTGCTTAGCTGCAATTTCAGAATGTCGATACATAAATAAAGTCAGTCTTCTTTAAATAATATGCTTCCTTCTTCCTTATTCTGTTTCATATGATACAATTTATATTATTGGATTGGAGAGTCAACTAATTCTTTTTTTGACTGGCTTTTTCTAATATGCCAAATACTTTATAGTAGTACATTTTACATTAGGTGTAATTTCTAAATAAGTAAGCACTGAATTGTCATTCTAAACCATTAAGACCAAAAAGTACTTCTACTCCGAGTGAGTCACTCCCAATGTTGTTCTTATTTTTCTAGAATTATAAGTATGATTTTTTCTCCATTTGTGTTGGTAGTACGACTTTTTTTATTTGCAATTCTAACTGCAGAATTATACTCAATGTTAGGAGGAACTTATGAATGCTTTGGCTATATTGCGGGAAATGCTGATAGAAGGGCGGGAGTCCACAGTCGATGCAGAGTCATGTAGTATGTTGACGCCAAAAAGTGTGCTGGAGTGTGAAAATACATGCTGTCAATGCGAGACTCCCATAAATCAGGACAGTGACAACAACAAAAAGCGGAGATTGAGCGATTTAATGGATGATCAAACGTTACAGATTTCTCAGGTTCAGTGGTGCTAAGATAGTAAGACGGTGTACCAGCGTCCCTATTTTGTTTTCATTGGTTTTGTTGTCTCGTGCATAGCAATTTTGCTCGAGTGGGAACAGATACGTGGAGAACCTTTAAATGAATTGAACTCTAATCTAAAGTAGTACAATATAGAATTGTACTGAATTAGATGCACAATCTCTATCGGTTCAACTTTGTGCTTCGAAATATCGATAGTACTATTCAATCTGTTAAAATAAGCATGGACAACAAGGCGAAATTACTCTACTGATGCATCTCTAAAAAGTCCAATATGACATAGCACTAAATATCAATTGGATTTGTCAATCTTCCACATTGAACCTTTCTTGTGATAAGGGTTCCCTTCTATGCTTCGTACCAACACTGATTTGGGAAATTCTAGATTGGAAAGCGGCACTTCCACAGAGAGGAGGTACCAGTTGAATTCTTCAAGATGTCCAGCAAAACCAAGAGATTCTACTTGAAGTTTACTGGAATCTTTACTCTTTAAACCTCCAAATATTGGAAAGTGATATTCCACTTGTTGCCAAACGTGCAAAGTTTTATTGTGTTAATCAGGTGTTTCTTGAACCAAGTAAATTACTTTTCGTTGTCAGTTTTTCCAGGTAGGCCGCAAGTGTTGACAATCTGAAAATAAGAAAATCTGACACTTAATTTACTTGCAGATAACTGTGCCTAGGAGGAAAGAAACATATAACAGTGAAACTTTCTCATGTTAATGTAGAAGTGTAATATCATGTAGCATATATTCTTTTTAAGGGAATTAGAAAGATTAAGAATTATGTGGACATTATTCATTCTTTGATACATAATAGGCAAAGAGAAACAATATGCATCTAATATGTACATTTACTCATCAAATATTTACCGGTTGTAAAAGGCACTTTAAAAATCTTAGCTGGACTATTATGAGATACCGACAAAGCCAGATCTTTGAACTTTCGTAATTCATTTTTGAGAGTGCACATTTTCAGTAAAACTGACCTTAGATCTCAGATTCAAGAGGAGGCCAATAATTTGTTTTCAGTCAAGGTAATGATATGGATGTTAATGTCTACCCATAGGCAGAATAACTCAAGTTATGATATTACTGCAGGTTAAGTATAAATCCACGGCATTCAAACATATCAAAATTAAAGAATGATGAAAACTGATGAAAGGATTTGATTATCAGCTTCTTTTCCAGATACTTGAATGCCATAGCATTATTCACTGTTTTTTCATTTTAGCTTCTGAAAAATTTACATCTGCCGGAATGCAGCTATACAAATAAGAATACAATTATAAGAGCTGAAAGCACCATACATAATGAGCTCCACAGTTTTCATATTAAATATCCGCTCCTTATTGCTCAGTTAACCTGCTGTGCTTAATATTGAATTTCAAACAGTGTTTCCGGCACGTGAACAGTGTTTCGAGGTGAACAGTATTTTTAGCGCGTGAACAATATTTCCGGCGTGAACTAGGTTCTTTTCAACTGGAGTTGGTACCTCCGGTTTCCAAATATTCTTTGTTCATACACTTGTCGTTATATTTTGCTGACTTTAGACCATTGAATACTTTAGTAGTTCATACGCGTTTTCGTGGCTTTGAATAGTGATGGTAGATTAGGGTCATGTTCTCATTTAGGGTCGGGGACGAGGGTAAGGAGGGGTAAATGGGTTAAAGGAGAGTCTAGACTAAGAGTAGGTTCTTGGAACATTGGGACGTTAACGGGAAAGTCAATAGAGCTAGTTAAGATTCTTAAGAAAAGAAAGATTAATATAGCTTGTGTCCAAGAGACCAAATGGGTAGGTACTAAAGCTAAGGAGGTAGACGGGTATAAGCTTTGGTTCTCTGGTAGATCAAAGTATAGGAATGGGGTAGGCATTTTAGTAGACAGTGATCTAAGGGATCAGGTGGTGGAGGTTAGGAGAATCACTGATAGGATGATGTCGATTAAGGTGGTCGTTGAAGGGACCACTTTGAACATTATTAGTGCTTATGCGCCGCAAGCGGGCTTAGCAGAGGAGGAGAAGAGGCGTTTTTGGGAGGATTTGGACGAGTTAGTGGGAAGCATACCGCCTACTGAGAAGCTTTTCGTGGGAGGGGACTTCAATGGGCACATCGGGTCTATTTCGGGAGGGTATGACGATGTGCATGGAGGCTTTGGCTTCGGGGACAGAAATGGAGGAGGAGTTTCACTTTTGGAGTTCGCAAGAGCTTTTGGGTTGGTGATAGTTAATTCGAATTTCCCAAAAAAGGAAGACCACTTGGTAACCTTCAGTAGTTCGGTGGCTAAGACTCAGATAGACTTTTTACTCCTTAGGAAGGATGATAAAGGTCTGTGCAAAGACTGCAAGGTCATTCCGATAAACAACCTTACAACCCGACATAAGCTCTTGGTAATGGATTTAGGGATCAAGATGACGAGGAAGAAGAGGGTCGGGAATGATCGACCTAGGATCAGATGGGGGAGTTTGACCACGGCTAGTGCCCTGGAGATGGGAGAGAAATTGAAGGACATGGGGACCTGG
Source organism: Solanum dulcamara (assembly GCF_947179165.1). Taxonomy (NCBI): domain Eukaryota; kingdom Viridiplantae; phylum Streptophyta; class Magnoliopsida; order Solanales; family Solanaceae; genus Solanum; species Solanum dulcamara. Next base: position 49,137,955 of record NC_077247.1, read on the forward strand.
AATAGTAGTGGGGATGCGAACAGTATGTGGGATAGGACGACTAGTTGTATTAGGGTTGTAGCAAGGGAAGTGTTGGGAGTCTCGACAGGTAGTCGTAGTCGACATCAAGGGGACTGGTGGTGGAATGTAGAAGTGCAAGGGAAGGTGGAAGCAAAGAAAATGGCGTACGCGAAGTTGATAGAAAGCACGGATGAGGTGGAGAAGTGGACGAATAAGGAACTTTATAAGATAGCGAAGAAGGAGGCGAAGTTGGCTGTTTCGACGGCAAAAACGATAGCTTTTGAACGTCTTTATGCTGAACTAGAAGAAAAAGGTGGGGATAGGAAATTGTTCAAGCTAGCCAGGGCGCGGGAGAGAAGGGAACGCGATGTGGATCAAGTGAAGTGCATTAAGGACGAGCATGGAAAAGTATTGGTAGAAGAGACTCTCATTAAACAGAGGTGGCAGTCATACTTCCATAAACTCTTGAATGACGTAGGGGACAGAGACTTTGTGTTGGGAGATTTGGAACATCCAGAGAGGCGTCGCAATTTTGGATATTGCAGGAGTATTAAGGTCGAAGAGGTTAAGGGTGCTGTTCGTAGGATGCGCTGGGGAAGAGCAACCGGACCTGACGAGATTCCTGGGGAATTTTGGAAGAGCGCCAGCTTGGTAGGTTTGGAGTGGCTGACTAGGTTATTTAATGTCATCTTTAAAACGGCAACGATGCCCGAAGAATGGAGGTCGAGCGTAATGATCCCTCTATACAAAAACAAAGGGGATATCCAGAGTTGCAACAACTATAGAGGTATCAAGTTACTAAGCCACACTATGAAAGTGTGGGAAAGAGTGGTGGAGATGAGGGTGAGGAGAGGCGTGTCTATTTCAGAGAACCAGTTCAGATTTATGCCGGGACGCTCAACTACAGAAGCCATCCATCTTATGAGGAGACTGGTGGAGCAATATAGGGAGAGGAAGAGGGACTTGCATATGGTATTCATCGACTTAGAAAAGGCCTACGATAAAGTTCCAAGAGAGATACTATGGAAATGTTTGGAGGCTAAAGATGTACCTGTGACATACATTAGGGTGATCAAGGACATGTATGAGGGAGCCAAAACCAGGGTAAGGACAGTAGGAGGGGACTCAGAGCATTTTCCAATTGGGATGGGGTTGCATCAAGGATCAGCTCTAAGTCCATTTTTATTTGCCTTGGTAATGGATGCATTGACGCGACAAATTCAAGGTGAGGTGCCATGGTGTATGCTTTTCGCGGATGACATAGTCCTGATTGATGAGACTCGTAGTGGAGTTAATGCTAAGCTGGAGGATTGGAGACATACCTTGGAATCTAAAGGGTTTAAGCTGAGTATGACCAAGACAGAGTACTTAGAGTGCAAGTTTAGTGAGACACCCCAGGAGGTTGGCGTGGAAGTTAAGCTTGGTGCCCAAGCCATTCAAAAGAGAAGTAGTTTTAAGTATCTTGGGTCTATCATGCAAGGCAGCGGGGAGATTGACGATGATGTCACACATCGTATTGGGGCAACGTGGATGAAATGGAGGCTCGCTTCCGGAGTGTTATGCGACAAGAAGGTGCCACCACAACTTAAGGGCAAGTTCTACAAAGTGGTGGTTAGACCGGCTATGTTGTATGGGGCAGAGTGTTGGCCAGTTAAGATCTCTCACATTCAAAAGATGAAAGTTGCCGAGATGAGAATGTTGAGATGGATGTGTGGTCACACCAGGAGCGACAGGATTAGAAATGAGGCTATTCGGGACAAGGTAGGAGTGGCCTCGGTGGAAGACAAGATGCGGGAAATGCGACTGAGATGGTTTGGGCATGTGAAGAGGAGAGACACAGATGACCCAGTGAGGAGGTGTGAGAGGTTGGCCATGGATGGTTACAGAAGAGGTAGGGGTAGGCCGAAGAAGTATTGGGGAGAGGTGATTAGACAGGACATGGCTCAGTTACAGCTTACCGAGGACATGACCTTAGATAGGAGGCTGTGGAGGACCCACATTAGGGTAGAAGGCTAGTACATAGTCTCGTTATTCTTCCCTATTCATAGGCGCACTAGCACATTACAATTCCTTGTACTCTCATTTCTGCTATTTCTGTTACTATTTATTGCTTTCAGTACTTTTGATTACTCTATTTTATCTGTGATGCCTTCGTTATTTATTTTCCTATAGCGCTTTGAATTTCTTAACCTTATCTGACCCCCTTTTATGCCTTTTTTGAGCCGAGGGTCTCTCGGAAACAGCCGTCCTACCTTGGTAGGAGTAAGGTCTGCGTACACTCTACCCTCCCCAGACCCCACGTTGTGGGATTTCACTGGGTTGTTGTTGTTGTTGTTGTTGTAAAGAGTGAAGAACAAAGCACACATATTTCCCAGACCTGGAAATCCTAGAATAATAAAGCAGAAAATATCAATTAAATTTACAAAATCGTACTGCATGCTACGTAGAATGCTCATTTTTCAAGAAGAGGATTTTCATTTTCTCAACCAGCAAGTGCTAAATAAACTTGATTGCTTTTTGCAGTTCCTCTAATTAAGTGACTCATAAATTTCATAGACTTGGGAATTTAAACCACAGCTAAAGAAGATAGAAGAAAAACCTTTTTGAATCAATATAAAGATCATTAAATCTTCCTTCAGTTAATAAAATTCGAATCTAAATTCTTAACTAACATCCAAATAACCGCAGGAGAACATAAAAAGTTCAGCAGAACAAAATTGAAGTATCTGCAAATTTTTATGGGTAGGAAGGAAATACCTGAACAAATTGTTGTCAAATATGATGATGATTGCTCAATTCAATATTTCTAAAGGTGCCTTTGAACTAGTTAGAGAAAACAGTTCCACCTCAGTCGTGACTTTCCACCTTTGTTCCAGATATGGTGCATCCGTGTGGCTCGTTCATTTCAGATTTACAAAATGTTTTACATGATTAACATGAGGTAATAACTTAATAGAGTTATCAATAATTCAGATCACCAGTAATCTCCACATGAACAGGTTCCATCCTTAAAATGGTGGAAACGGTGCATATCACGGACAATAATTTCTCGTTTCATGACAAGTGAGATGTACTTTGTTGCACTATGGCAGTCACCACAAACCCGGAGATTTTTCCTGATGTGAATAGTTGTACCGGCACTTGTATTTAAAAGTCCAAATGCAATAGCAAGCTTCTCACTGTGGCTCTTTAGCAATTGCTCCTGAACTACATCTTCCACATCGTGAATTGAATCAGTATCAGCTATGTATCCAGCAGCTTTAATCCTATCAAACAATTTCTCAAGGTAAGCATAGATCTTCTCTGACTGAGGATGGCTAGTGCTTCCTGAGTAGAATGTGTGGACCTCGTTTCTTAAATCAACCAGACTGCATCCAGGTGTCTTTTGAATACCTTTTCTCTCCATCATAGTTCTGACTTTGGAAACTTTATGCCACATTGAAGCCGTGGCGTACATATTAGCAAGAAGCACATGATATCCACCATCATCGGGATTTAGCTCAAATAGCTTGTCTGCTGCCTTCTCTCCCAGATCAACATTTTTGTGAATCTTGCAAGCTCCCAACATCGCACCATAGACATTGAGTCCTGGTCTGATGGGCATATCCGAAATGAAGTTCCAAGCCTCACTCAGCCGACCAGCTCGACCAATTAGGTCAACCATTGCCCCGTAATGGTCCATTGAAGGCTCCAAGCTGTATTCTTCTCTCATGATTGTGAAATAATTGCGCCCCTTCTCTACAAAGCCAGAGTGACTGCAAGCTGAGATAACACAGAGAAATGTTATATCGTTGGGCTCTACATGCCCCTTCCGCATTTCCTCAAACAATTCAACAGCTTCCTTTCCAAATCCATATGTGCCATATCCATCAATCATGGCATTCCATGTTGTAACATGCCTATCATCCATCATGTCAAATAGCTTTCTTGCTGTGTGAACTGCTCCACATTTTGCATACATGTCAACAAGTGCAGTGGCTACAAAAACATTCCTGTTCAAACAAGTTCTTACAGCAAATCCATGTATCCACTTAGCTTGGCGCAATACTGATAACTCAGCAAGAGCAGTAACAACACTTACCATTGTAAATGAATCAGGTTTGATGTTCTGCATATGCATTTTACAAAAGTGAGTTAATGCATCCATTACACATCCATTTTGTCCATAGCCCAATATCATAGCATTCCATGAGACTAGTGTTCTTTCTTTCAAGTTTTCGAACAATTCAGCTGCAATATCCACCCTTTGGCACTTGCAATACATTGAAATCAACGAGTTAACAACTGCAACATTAGAACCAAGACCTAGTTGGTTAACTAATTTGTAAACATATTGTCCAAGCTCAATATTCCTTGATTCAGCACACGCATGTAAAGTGCTCATAATAGTCACATTCGTTGGTTTGAATCCTTCATCCAACATTCTCTGAAAGATGATAAGAGCTTCATCATAATATCCATTCCGTGCATATCCGTCTATCATAACATTCAACGATACAACCGTCTTAGAATCCATCTTATCAAAAACCAACCTGGCAATACCCACTGACCCACATTTAGCATACATATCGACCAAAGCAGTCGAGACATTCACAAGAGACTCAAAACCATTTCTAAAAACATATCCATGAATTGACTTTCCTATTTTCAAGGACCCAATAGCAGCACAAGCAGGCAAAATGGACACAACTGTAACCGAATCAGGCCTATTACACCCTTCCTCCTGCATCCTCAAAACCAACTCCAACGCTCTCTTTGACATCCCATTTTGTGCATATCCTGAAATAACCGTATTCCAACAAACCAAGTCCCTCTCAGGCATTCTATCAAACATCTTATATGCATCACCAACCATCTCACATTTCGCGTAGAGATTCACAACACTAGTCATTGCAAACAAACTATCTGAAAACCCATGAAGAATCAACTGTGCATGTACCTGTTTACCCTTAACAACATCAGAATTATCCGCACAAGCTTTTAACAAATAGCTAAAATTGTATATTACCGGAGTTACATTATCATATCTCAAACGAGAGTAAAAAGCCAAAGAAGAATCCAAAGTAGAGTGATGGGTATGGCCTTTGAGCATCGTATGATACATGGGGTCAACTTTGAGTTTAGCAAAATCAAACACTTTGGTGGCATCATTAAGGCTACCATATTTGGTGAATAAGCTAACTAATTTTGTTTCAAAGAGGTGTTCATTACAGAGACCGTTTTTGATAATGTGAGGGAGAATTTGGTGAAGCTCTTTCATGGAATTGCAGAGTTCAAGGAGGATTGCTGTTGGGTGTTTGTATATATGTGATGGGATGTGGACCCTTTGAGATAGAGACGGCGGCTGGGGAGTCGCCGCCGGTAACGGTGTTGCAGATAGCGGTGGAGTGGCGGAGCCGGCCAACAGCGGGAAACTCATGAAGCTTACTGATTCTTCACTGAAATCTACTGATACAGTAAAGTACCACTTCCAAAGCGCAGCTTACAATCGAGCTGTAATCTCCATTCTCCATTAATATTCATTATCTTTTATATAGCTTTTATTTCTAGTAAAATTCTCCATTCTTATTTTCTCAGTTTCAATCTAGATTTTTTCAAATAAACAGGATAATAGGATATATACCAAACACAAGCCAATCATTTGAAAAGGAAAACAAAGAGAATTAATTAAGAATAAATAGTCAACCAAAAGTATTTATTAACATGTATTTCGTTTTTTAATAGATTTTTATTTTTCATAATCAAACTAAGAACCCGTTTGAATATGCTTTTGGAAAAGAAAGCAAAGGTACAAGATTAACATAAATGTTCAACAACATTTTCTCGCAATATAATTCAAACACAATACTTCCAAAAAATTTCAACTCTTCCAAATTACAATTTGGTTTTTATTGATCTATGAAAATAAAAGGTAACAAAATTATTTTGAGAGTTAAATGTTAGATTGCTTATATGGTCGGTCAATAACTGGAAATGATGTAACAAAATTATTTTACTTTATTTTGTAATTAAAAAAAAGGCATCTTATACATTAGACATGATAAATCTTTTAACACGAAAATCAGCGTGTAGATTAGACATTATTAGAGAAAGGTAAAGAAAACAAACACCAAAAGAGCATATTATACATGGTAAATTGAACCACAACATTAACAAATGAGAAATCTAGTAAGTAGGATGAAGAAAATAATTCTTCTCTCCATGAATTTAGTTCACGAGACGAGTAAAATCTTTTCATTCTATGACTAAATTGAATATATACATAAAAGCTTGTGCTAGTTCTTCCTTAAAAAATGAACTTTAACTATGTGATTAATACTCAACTGCCTCCCTCATTTCTTTTTGGAAGCATTTGCTTATTGTTACATATAATATACAACAATGCTTGCAAGTTTCCTATTTGCAATACATTTTTAAAATTGGAAGCACATCTTTCTGAAGCATTTTGCCACTTTGACGCTGGAAAATGCCTTGCTTCCTAAGAAACAGCTGGCATTCTGTGCCTTAGCATTGCATGTGATAACCCATATGAGATGTACATGGGCAAGTTCAGTGATTCTTCCGTCCTGGAAAAAGAATGTTGCTAATTCATGACCGCGTTTGTGGGCTTGGCTTTTCAAGGGAGAGAACAATGTGAAGGATGCTCTACTCTAGAATTAACTGCTACGCATATTGTCACTCTCTTTTGTGTCCTAAGCCCTGCAGTATTTATGATTCAGGACTTTGTTGACACAATAGCAGGCGGACTTAGTTCAAATGGGGTCTTGTCAAGTTCAGAATAACTTCCTACGCATATGGTATCACCTCTACCATGCCAAATGCCATCTTGGACATTGTTCATCTCTAATGTTCTAGCTTCCTGTTCAATAAAACATTAAAGCAAAATATGTCATCAAACTACATATCCCGATTGACTTAGATTATGTTTTCTGAGTCAATCTATTAGCTTGATTTATTAAGCTTCCCTGGGAACTGAGGGGTGTGAAGAAAAAGCAACTTGCAAATAAACTCTACTTTGTTGTTCTTTAATGCAGGTTGAATAATAGAACGAACCTGAGATAAGGTGCAGCATGGACAGGTCAAATGGAAGATGCAATCATCCAAAGAACTATCACCCTGAAGAAATATAAAAGGAGCAAGAGTTATCACAACAGTTAAAAGAAAAACAATAATAGATGCAAGTAAAATACTATTGTCCATCAAAATATGGTATCACTCATCAGCATTTCAGTGGCTCAAAATACAAGAGAAGATATGAGAATATGAAACCAATTAAGAGGGTAGGTTTAAGAAAAAAAACTGAAGATAGATTATTCTTTGTAAAAACTGGACTGCAGAGAAACCATTACTAAAAGTCTAAAACTAGAGAAAGATTAAAAGCTATACCTATCACACTTGAACACCTTTTCTAGGTAAGGTAGATTTGCTAGATTGTTCTTCGGAGGACCAAATATCATGTATTGGCATACTCTTCAAGAACATTTGGTGACCCCAAAAAAACAAGAGACTTTAACTGTAAAAAGAACCCTTCAACTGTTCGTCTGTTCCTGATTCTAATATTCTCATACGGACCTACTTCCACTTCCTCTAAACCCAATATTTTATGGTAATCTACTGCATATAACCTTAACGATAATTCAACCAATTCCCACACATAGCTTGTGTGTGCAACTGTTAGAGGAATATGATCAAACAGGAAGAACTGAAAAGTAGCAGCAAAAGCGAAATTAAGGATTAAAGTACTCACTCTGATATTGAACTTGTTTCTCATTTTTGTGCGGTGATAACCCATATATAATCCAACTGAGATTATAAAAGGACCACCAATATATAGAAAGCAGTGCTTCTTTGTGACAATGAATGCCAGAATGCTTAGGAGAGCAACAAGAGTGAGAACCAAATAAATAGAGCCCTGCAGACCAGTATAACTCTGTTTCAATGCACGATTATTTTATGGAAAGCTGACAAATCAATGTTAAAGTACTAAGCAGTAAACTTTTCTTAATTCAGGTCCAATCTAATCTCGCTAACATTTCTAAAACAGGTAAAATTAAACATTTATACCAGACATTGTGTAATGAAAGTAAGAGTGCAATATATTTCTTTCCCATATGTATATCATTAAAACTCTTCTAGTCCTAGCCAATCTATGTTAACTAGGTAAATTAACAAATTTAAGATAGATTAACAACAAGTAATACATAATTGAAATCACATCGCTAATCACTATAATAGAAACAAATTTAAAGAGGACTTTGACCACGAGGGATTGCCAAGAACGTGAGGGGGGTGGGTAGATCAACAACTAATACGGATTTAAATGTGAAAAATATTGACCTGAACAAAGCAGGAACCAAAACCAGCACGTTTCATATTCTTTCCGAATCTGTACCATGGGAAGCTGCAATACATGAAGAAAAATCAAAATCACAGGCATAATCGAAACCATTTATTTGAAGACGAATTAAGAACAAGAGGAAGTGTTCAATTGCAAGTAAAGCATTCAACTTCCAAGTAGGAAAGGAAAAGTTCAACTATAAGTCAAATTTGGCTGACTATTAAACTTTCTTCATTTTAAAGAGAATATATATAAATATATATATGCACCTTCCCAAAAAGGTTTCCCTCACAAAATTGAGGCTAAAAATTACACAAAAGGAAATGAACACAAGAGAAAGCCAATCCTGGATTTTCAAAAGAGAAACCAAAATTAGAAACTAAAAATGAAAAATCAATCAATCAACCACCCTCTATCTCAACTTAAACCTATGTTGTTCCGACTCTTCAAAATCGTGCAACTTTATCTTGAACCTGAAAAGCTACAGCCCCTTTATCACCCGCCGTCGGTGGAAGGGCAATCAGCCCCCAGTTTGGGGAGAGAGAAACCCACCAAGTTTTTAATGTTTTTGAAAGATTTTGAAGCTCCATTAACAAAACCAAAGAAATGAAAAAAAAAAAGTACAGATGGAGGACCGGGAAACTCTAAACACACAAGAAAAGTAAGAAAATTTTAACCAATACCATAACCAAATTGTCTAAAATCCAAAACCCACATACGAAAATGATGGCGAAAAAAAAAAGAAATAACAGGAAATCTGGGGGGGAAAAAAAGGAAAAATTTACCAAGCAGACTGTAGAGCAATTCGACGGTCGTCAAGACAATCACAGAAAAGCTCTCCTTCCCACATCCTCAATACACCTCCTCCACCATAATCATAACCAACAACATTTTCTTCATCCCCATTTAAATTCAACTTCACCCACTGACCCTTTTGTGCCTGCATCGCCACCGTCGAACACAACAAATCAAAATCCACCACCGTCACCCCTTCCAACAACAACCTCTGCCCCTCTCCATCTTCCTCCTCCTCCTCCTCTCTTGCTTTCTCCGCCGCCATTTCTCTCTTTTCAAAAACATCCATTATCTGGGTGCTCTCTTCCAAAATTGTTAAGTTTATATATAATCAAATCAATCAACAGAGTTTTATTGTGGATTAAGGCAGAATATTTGGGCCGAATAAAACGTAAGATATAGATAGATGATTAAAATTGCTGGGATTTAGAGGGAGTTATTATTATCATATATAAATATAAATTTAGTAATAAGGGATATTGTGGAGTATATTTATTTTTAGAGGATGATATGGGGGCGATTCCTTCTATTATTGGGAAAAAATAAAAGAAGGCATTTTGGTTGGCGCCAGAAATAATGATGGTGGGCCCTTATGGATGACGGTACAGCTGGTGACACGTACACACATGAATATACCTTTGGAGGGATTTTTACTTGTCCTGTTAACGGTCAAAATTATTGTACTAACACTATTTGTTTTAAAACCAATAAAAAAGACATTACGTAATTATTAACGCATCATAGGGAGGGGAAAAAAGGTTGAATATAACTGCAATTCCAATTGAATATTTAAATACATAATAATATATTCTTATAAACACTTCTAAGACAAGGTAAGGTGTATCATATGTTGAAGTTCAAGTTCAAACAGTGGAAGCAGATTCTTGTATAAATATAAGATAAGATTTCATATAATAGATATTTATGAATTGGTTTTTTTTTTGAATCGTGCATATAGCAAAAGTTTAGTGTATAAAATTAATTTTTTTTCAATTGCTTATATAAAATATGTCATAATTTAAATGTCTAAATAAAAATTATTAAAAAATAGTTTGAAGTGTCGTTGATGTATATATTGAGCCAAAGACAATACATATTTAACGCTACACCTTTCCCTTAGTATCTCCCTTTATGCGGGGCTCACAACCAAAGAATGCAAGGAGTGAAGTTGCAGAAATTAATGCATCATGTGATTTGTTGAATTGACAAGGGTATTAATTTAGTTGTTAGGTATTTGTTCTGACTTTCTAAGTATAATTGAGTTTTTCTTTTTTTTAAAGGAAAATACAAAATCTCCATATTTAGCTAGTCCTTCTTTTGGTAGAAAAAGATTTATGATTCTATAAATAAAGATTCATTCATTCTAACATGGTAGCATTCACAACGTAGTCGTATGAGCTTTGAAAAAATTGTGTAGGGATTGAATTAGTGAGACACAAGTGTTACGTCAACACTTGTGTGAACCTCTTTGTATTCCGAGTGAATTGAGTGAGGTTGTTTCTCTCGATATTTTATACTCTCATATTTATATAGTAAATTGTTCATCTTCTTTTGTCGATGTAGGTCGGTTGACCGAAACCATGTTAAATATTTTTGTCTCTTTTGATATATTTCTTATGTATCTTCTTACTCATAGTCATTTGAGATTTGTTTTGCTAACTTGTGCACTTCACCTAATTACTTTGGTACTAACATTAGTCTTATGATCATGATTTTTTTTTGTTTATTCAGTGAAGTCCACTATAATAAGTGAACTTAATTAGGAAATGACCGAGAACAAGCTTGTTAATATTGAAATTAGAGATAAGTGTCAAAAACACATCTAAATTATTTTACTTTTTTGAGTTTTATATCTAAACTATCATTTCTCAGTTTGAAAAACACACCTCAGTAATGTGTATAGTACACTCTCTCTACTCTCTTTATTTTTTGAATTTTTTTTTGCCACGTGGCTAAAACATTCTATATTCATAAAAAAAAAACTATTAATATTAGTTAAAAGTTAAAACTAAAGTATTTCTATCCCCAAAAAAAGAAATTATTTTTTTAAAAAAAGTTTTTTTTCTCTCACTCATGTGTATGCATCTAACACAAAACGAGAAAAAAAATCGAAAGCGGAGGATTAGATGTGGCGGGGTAGAATTTTTTTTAAAAAAATATATAAAAATAATATCTAAATTATTATTTAAGGGGGAGGGGGAAGATGAAGTAAGAATTTTTTTGAAAAAAATTTATAAAAGAAATTTAGAAAATAAAAATAAAACAAAAAAAATTGGGGGGGGGGGGGGAGGGGAGGGAAGGGGGGAGTATGGTGAGAAAAAGTGATGGAGTGGGGTAATAAAAATATTTTATATTTTATTTTATATATTTTTGAGGGTGAGATAGTAATACTTTAATATTTAATTTTAACCAATTCTAAAAATTTATTTAATTTTTGTCTAGGTGAAATATTTTCTCTATGTGGAGTGTGATGTGATAATTTTTTTAAAATGAAAGAGAGAGTGTAGCGCACACACACCACGGTGAGAGTGGAATAAAAGAGATATGTGTTTTTCTCAAACTAAGAAGTGATAGATTTGGTATGAAACTCGCACTCCCAATAGTTTAGTAGCCTGTTTGGATTGACTTATTTTTAACCAGCTTATAAGTTGAAAACTGCTTATAAGTTTTTTAAAAAAATAGGTGCAGGCCAACTTCTTCTTTTTTTAACTTATAAGCTGTTTTCAACTTATAAACTGCTTAAAATAAGTTCATTCAAATAAATCTAACTATTTATTGAGACTTATTTTAAGCACAAAATGATTTTAAGTTGGCTAGCCAAACACTCAAAAAAAAACTGAAAATAATTTATAAGCAGCTTATAAGCCAATTCAAACGGCCTTTAGGTATGAAACTTAAAAAAAAAAGATAATTTAAATGTGTTTTTGACATTTATCTTTTAAAATTATAATACGATATTGTATTACGTTTGCTTGTACTATTTTCTTATGAACTTTCCATGTAATGTAAAATTTAATAAATTTATACTCAGTTAACTTTAAATCATGGACCATTTCAAGTGATATTATTATTTGGACAACTTGAATCAGTCGGTTAATTATAAGTTGAAAGGGGTTGACTAAGTGTGAAGTGTGAGCCAGCCTACGTTGCACCTGCTATTAGCTGTATTATTTAATTATATATACATGGTTTGGTAGGCGTTGTGCGAATTAATTAGATTATTATTAGGCCGCAATCATTATTTCTCATCAATTAAATGCTCTTGATTCCTTAGGTTATAAATATTGATTAATTTATTTGATCAATAATTTATCACTGAATCCTTTTTGAGATAAAGATAAGTTATAATTTTGTCTATAAATGAAAGTGGGATCGGGAATATTATCAATAATGAATTAATAAGTAATTAACTTGTAATATTCAAATAATTGTGTTAGTTGTAGCTAATGATATAATTCTTAATTTGTATTTTATTTGTTTGGACGAGGATAGGAAGATAATGAAAATTTATGATTTTAATCATGAAATTTTACATTATTCATAGAACCATTACCGTTTGAAAAAAAACTTATTTATGTCGCTATTTTTTAACTTCGATTTTGTAAAAACACTCAAACAACTTTTAACATTTTTCTATTAGAGATCTGAATCAAATATACAATTTTTCAACTTCTTTAATTTTTAATTTTTAATTTTCAACTTATTTAATTTTTCACAAAATCACCTTAAATTTCAATAGTAGCATCCTCCAAGCTAAATATCAAAATTCAATATTTTTTAAGCTCAAATTCAACCTAACCCAATAAGACACAATTAAAATTTATTCAAAATTTCAAAACCTTAACCTCCTTTAATGGTAGAATTTCTCCATAATTTCAAATCTCTTGAAATTTTGAACATAGACATAGTGAACTTTAACATAGTATTTTTTTGAGTCTATGTTCAAAATTTCAAGTAAATTGGCGTTGTGGCAGAAATTTCACCATTAAAGAAGATAAAAGTTTTGAAACTTTTGAAGAAATTTTAAGTGTGTCTCGTTGGATCAGGTTGAATTCAAGCTCAAAAGATATTGGATTTTGATGTCTAGCTCGAAAGAATGCTAATATTGAAATTTGAGGTGATTTCATGAAAAATTGAAGAAGTTGGAATTTGGAGTTCTTGGTGTTCTTCATGTGTTCTTGAAGAAGAAAGAAGCAAAAAGAATATATTTAATTCAAAACTCCAATAAAAAGTATTAAAAGTTGTTTGGTGGTTTTGCAAAACTGGAGTTAAAAAATAATAGCATAGATGAGTCTTTTCTCAAACGTAGAGCCAGACTTTTAACGGAGGCATAAATAAACCTTTTCTCAAAGTTTGATGACATATTTAAGTCTTTTCTCTAAAATTTATAATAAATAGAACGTATTAATTTTAAATCTTAAATCTATCATTAGCTTTCTTTTTCAACCAAGAAACAAGATGACCCCTACTATAGGGAAACATACCAGAAAGCAAAGAAAACGTTTTGACAAGTAAATGATCCTTTCACGTAATACAACTAACTTGCCAGACTCATTTTCTATTTTCGATTATGATACAAATGAAATTTCGTCTCAAGGTTAGATTCTTCGTGTGATGAATTTTTACTTTTTCTAAAATTGAATATACCATAATTTCCTCTATTAATTACACAAATTGTAAGGACTAAGGAGTTTTTGGGGAACAAATTTATTTATATAATGATTAAAATAAGTGAGCATTTGGCTATGAAATTTTTTTTATATAAAAAAATTGGAGTTAAATTTCAATCATGTTTGGCCATAAATTTTTGGAAAACCCCAAAAAATTATTTTCACTTTTTTCACTCCAAATTATTCACAAAAGTTCAAAAATAATTCCAATTTATATTCATGATCTATTGACCATACACAATTTCCAAATACCATTTTTCACTTTGAAAAACAATACTCCTTCGTTTAAAAAAATGACTTAATTTGATTTGACACGGAGTTTAAAAAAATAAAGAAGAATTTTCAATCTTGTGGTCCTTAATTAAAGTTATATCAAATGTACCAAAATGTCCTTTAATCTTATAGCCTTAAACATGTCACGTGTAAAGTTGAAATTAAAGTATTGCCAAAAAAAGAAAATGAGCCATTATTTTTTAAATAGACTAAAAAGGAAAATAGATCATTCTTATTTAAACGGGAATCTATTTTTTAAAATACTCCTAATTTTCATAACCAAAGGGAGAGTCTACTGTAATCATATTCAAGTAAAATTAAATTAGGTGGTCTTAGTTGATTCAATTCATGAATCACTATGCGTGGAGAACTATATTTTATTGTTACAATATGATAATACAAGTAGATAATAATAACAATATAAAGATATGAGACTGGTATAAAGCATATAACAAAAAGAATTATATTTCTCGCGGTCATAAACCCCCCTAAAGAGAAAGGTACACAGATGGGGACAATTTGATGATTTGGGCTTCTCTTCTAGCACCTTAATTCAAGTTGTGGAGATGGTTTACTCAAAATATAATAAAGTAGGAAACCAAAAACAACTTTTAGAATGTAATATTAATGCTTTTTCTCCTTTTACCCTTTCAAAGATTGGAAATGATTCTTGATCAAGTCCAAGTTGATGAGCAAAAGTAGTGGTAGGAACCAAAGTGGCCTAGTGGACAATGACTAATGAGTTGTCTGTTTTGGATAAGATTCAGATGAGCACATGAATTGTAAGCCTTTTTATATAATAAAGTTTCAACAATTTTGACCATTATTCATCCCAGAGTGCTTAAATGTTGGCCTATTTATGAACCAAATTGACCATACTATTCTATTTTGTTGTGGCAGACTAGGAGAATGTGTTTTTCCTCAATCTTTTGCTTTCTGATTTTTCTATAATGTCATTTTGTATCTTAAAGATTTTTTGAGTGGCTCACGCACATTTGACTTTCACTTGATTAAATTGCTCATGGTCCGTGGAGTATGAACATTTGGAAGTGCTGTGTAGTTTTTTAAGAAGTAAATTTAGATAAACTTAAAAGATGATAATCGATATTCATCGAATCCAAAGATTTCTAATATTTTTTCCCCACATATTTTGGTCGATTAGATTTCATTTTTAATTGCTTTTAACAAGTTTTATTTTTCGAATTAAATGTTCAGAAAAAAATTGATTGACTTTCAACAACAACAACAACAACAAACCCAGTGTGATCCCACCATGTGGGGTCTGGGGAGGGTAGAGTGTACGCAGACCTAACCCCTACCTTAAAAGGTAGGGCGGCTGTTTCCGAAAGACCCTCGGCTTAAGAGAGAAGAAACAAGGGAGGAGAAACAAGGAAAAACAGACAATATAAAGATATGAATAACAAGACATAGGTCAGTAAAGCCAGGCATATAACAGACAATATAAAGATATGAATAATGAATAATGAATAATGAATAATGAATAATGAGAGCGATAAAGCGATAAAGTCAGGGTAGGAAAGATCGGGGATAAAGGGGCATTAACTACTATAGATAAAATAGGATACCCAAAGTAGACTGGGCCAACTAATATAAGCAGTAAACCCATGCACAATCCTATGTTAAGACAAATGAGCGCGACTACGACTACTATGGGGAACCGATCGGCCACCTAGCCCACTATCTTAGTCTGAGTCCTCCATAGCCTCCTATCTAAGGTCATGTCCTCGGAGAGCTGCAACTGTGCCATATCATGTCTAATGACCTCTTCCCAATATTTCTTTGGCCTCCCTTTGCCCCTCCTGAAACCGTCCATAGCCAACCTCTCGCACCTCCGCACTGGAGCATCTGTGTCTCTCCTCTTCACATGCCCAAACCATCTCAGTCTCGCTTCCCGCATCTTGTCCTCCACCGATGCCACTCCCACCTTGTCTCGGATTTAAAATAAAAGAATTTTGTACTCAATTTGATGCAATCAATTAAAGGTCTAAAGAGGCGCAACCAACAAGAGTGAACCAAATCATTCCATCAGTCAATCAATTATACAAAATTCTGGAACTTATAGCTTAGTATACCTGTTAAAAACAAAACAATGTTTTAAATTTAAGTTGACAACAGTTTATCACAGAACAAGTCAAATTCCCACCCCGCACCCCTCATCGCCCCCATAACATACACAGTTTATTTGAAACTGCAAAAGCAGCAGCAACCACTTGACGAACGAGTTTCACTTGTCAAATGAAATAACTCTTGTGAATTGGAAAGGATATAAGTAACAGAAGTTGCTTTCGTAAAACTGTAGTTGAATAAACACAACATAAGAAAATACTCAGTTTTCCGGGTAGAAGATGTAATACCATATTACAAAGCCCCACTATCTCTAATGAGCAAACTGGTATACTGCAAGTTACGTCTTCATGGCAGGCCTAACCAGGCCCAACCCACTTCCACTACCCAAGTGTTTGAAGTCTTTTGCTTCAAGATTATCTCCATGGCCAGCAAACCCTGTTCCCCCCTTTTCCACGTTCACCAGATTTCTATCTTTACATGGTTTGTCACAGACGACGCAAACTTTGTCAACAGCCACAAATTTCTCTGCACATTTCTTGCAGAAGACATGTCCACAAGTATTAAGTGCTACAAGTGACAAAGTATTGGTTAGTGTGACCTTGCAACTGGGGCATATGAAACTCTTGTCAAGAGACTTATGTTTCTTCTGTGCACTGGTATCTTCAGTAAAGTGTATAGGGAAAAGGTTTTTCATCTTAATTTTTTCACTCCCTTCTGGACAAGTTGTGCTTGTGGATGGGGCTTCAACCTTAGCAGGTGCATCTGGTGTTGCAGAGGGCAGCCAAAATGCTTTCATGGTTCTAAGTGCTTCCTCCTCATAAGAAGTGGCCTTCACGCTGTTGGCCCCGTGGAATCCATTCTTGTCTCTGTTGTAGTTCTTATCATTGTACTGCGGAACTGGACCATGATTTTGTTGATCAAATGCATCAAGCTCCCTAGCTTTCTGCAGCATCAACCTCTCTTCATCCTCTTCTTTTTCTTGCTTCTGCTGACCAGTATGAGCAGCTAATTTTCTGCAAGACAAAGTAACAGCTTCTCAAATAAAATTCCTCGAAGGATGATTCTAAGATTACAAACAAGAATGTTACCAAATCCCCACCCCTTTCTCCCACTCCTCACTTCCCTTTTCTCTTTTTCCAGAAAAATGCAGGCTTGAAGCAAGATTGGAAGATGTATTAGTCAATGTTATTCCTTCCAGGTGGAAGGCAGACAACTGTTTTGTTCATAGAAGTAACTAACGACATGCATTGCAACTTAAGAATAAGTAACCATATACACAGAAAGGCTGCAGTTTTCACTTGGAAGAGATTCCAAACAAATATTCAACAAGTCAGTATGAAGACCACTTTAATAGCTAGTCTAACTAATACACCTTTCATCCACTACTTTATGGGACACAATGGACTTGGGAGATTGGAAATAATTTTGGCTTGCATATTATCATTATAATAATAGAAGGCAAACATTAAAGTTGCTCGTGAAAATTCAGTGTTATACTCTTTCTCTTTCTTTCTTGACTTGCATATTAGTATTGGACTGAGATGAGCTTAAGAGGCTGACATGGACCGTGAGGATTCATATAGCCAACTCCCCTGGTTGGGATTGAGTCATAGTTGTTGTACTTGCATATTAGTACAATCGTAATAGTAAGAAAGCATTAAAGAAGAAGCTGAAAAATGACAGCACCCTTCTTAAAACTAACCACATCACTAGATTATTGCAGTTTGTAAGTACGGGAGACTATTCTTGTAAGAACGACCGAACACCAATATTTTTTATGTTAACCATGGGGCTACAAGTATAGTTTGCAAGTCAAGTATCCTGTCCATAAGTTCTGGGGTAGATTTGCCTCTAAACCAAAATTTATTAGATGATATGGCGTGTTCGAAGGTCAAATTCACAACTATAAAATAGACTCAAACATATCCAATAGGTTCTCCTCAAGATGCACTGAATCATAAGACAAGCCTACAACTACAGACATCATAAAATTCAATCTAATCCAACTGGACCTATATTAAGGACATAAAAATAGGAGTCTCTTAATTAATGAGATATTCTCTGTTTTGGTGTCAAACAGAAGAAAGCACTAGCTAAGTAGCTATGGCCATTGTACTCTCATAGTTGCTAATTTTGGAAACTTACTGCAGTATTCGTCCGAACTACTAGCCTCACTGCATAAGGAGGACATCCCCGGAGTTCCTCTTAACAATCTAGCAGAAAATTTAACATACAGCCAATCTACACATATAACTCCCACATTAAGAACCACAGATATTGCCAGCTTCTCTTCTGAAATAATATTCTTTTTTTTTATTATTATTTCACAGCTGAAATAGAATTCACAAGCACAATTTCACAAACAAAGTAAATGAGATACACCCAAGTAAAAACAAAGGATCTCAGCACCAAGACATATAATTTCATACCAAACGGTTAAAAAAACTCGGCAATTCATATCTAATATCTTATTCTTTCAAATCTACAAAAGACCAATTGAGAGAAAGTTTGCAAAAGGACAGAAAATAGGCACCTTTGGATATCCTTTTTCTGGGACAAAAGGCATTCTAGAATGCATTCTTTGCAAAATACATGTCCTTTCTGGCAACACAAGGGATCGATGAAGGGTTTTAAGCAAAGGGAGCAAGCATCAAACGGCTTAATCGAGTCTTTGCCCAGCCTCTCCTTCTGTGTTCCGTACCCTAACTTTCGCTTCTCATCATACGTAAAGAAGGCGAGATCGTTGTTGTTCTTCGAGTGTCTCTGCGGCATCTCTCAAAACCCTAATGTAATTCACCTGAATTTGGAAGACGATTTTTGAAAATTTGGGCAGATCGAGAACGATGAAGAAAAACCCTATGAAGTGGATTATCCAATCGGGTCAGTAGCAGTCGTCGGGTTCCTTAAGGGAATTATAGCGTGACTTGGCGGTGATAAAATGTTGGTACACGTGGCTTGCTATTTTTTCATTCTTTTGGAGAATCCGTTTCCTCATTCATTTATGACTAGAAAACTTATAAAATTTAGTTAATTCAAAAAGATAAAATCAAACTTAAATATAGATACATAAAAATGTGGACATTTACCGAAGAAAATCAAATGTATAAGAAAAAAATATATATGGGAAAAGATTATTTTTTTTAAAAAACAAATTCAATATAAAAGCATCACACTACAAAAAAGAAGGAAACATAAAGTTGGCAAAATACCTTAAAGCTAAGGAAGTCAATGTTTTAACCTATATATGTTCTTCCTAATATTCTTCATTAATCTAGTTGATTTTTTTAATCTCACAAAGTATGTTATTTCTCCTATTCAATTTCATTGCATACAACATGTTATTAACAATATTTTATGACTTTATGTGTTTTCTCTTTTTTATGTGTGATATATGACATTTCATATTAGAGTTGCCAATTCTTTCTTGAATTGTTTCCGATGCTTACTTTTGATCCATCTTAAAAATTGTGTTGCCCCCTTTTTTTTTGTATTTTGATGCCTGTCTAGATTTTCAATTCTTCTTGTAGTTTAGTTATCCAATTAAATTATGTAACTATATGTCGTTGGGATTCAATCTTGTTGTCCTCGTATAAACAACAAATGTCATTATCTGATTATTAATACTTTATTTTTACTGAAATTTAAATTTTGATTTCTTATTATTTTTCGTTTTAACTTTCTTATGTGATAGTGTATGAAATAATTCATTTTCAAATTTATATCTTTCGATCACCCGTTTGTGTCTTTTCTAATTGTTCATCATTTGATTTTGTTTTGAATATGAAGAAAAATACTAGAGAGATGCGATAAAGACAAAATAAATTTAGGTAAATAAATTAAAAAGTTGAAGGTGCTAAAAATAAGAGAAAAGTTATTATATAGTAATAGCTAGACTCCAAAAGAAATATTTTTCACCAATTAAGATAATAAAATAACTAAAGTAGTAGTATTTGAATTAAAAATACTGTATTATCCAAAGTATATTGTATTGTATCGGAGAAGATAGGAATAGCCAAAAAGTCAATATATTATGACCATTTCGTATTACCAAAAATAAAAAAAGGTTCAAAGAAGATCCAGTACGCTCTATTCCAGTTAATTCTTGTAACCTTTCTTCTTCCCAAAGGCCCCAAGAACTCAAACAATATAGAACAACACACACTGTGGAATCGGATTCGAAGATCGCAAAAGACACAATAATTCTTTAATACCAATTTCGTGTTAATCTCTTTATACCAATC
Organism: Solanum dulcamara; assembly: GCF_947179165.1. Lineage (NCBI taxonomy): Eukaryota > Viridiplantae > Streptophyta > Magnoliopsida > Solanales > Solanaceae > Solanum > Solanum dulcamara. The sequence goes on from NC_077247.1 coordinate 49,158,360, forward strand.
ATGACATCACCAAAAAAGCCACCGGCAGAATCCGACCGTCCATTGACGGCGATCATGCACCAACCGGCATCTCCTCGTTTCCATTTAGGAACACCCACTTCCGGAGCCAATCGGAAGGTCGCTATCGCCGTCGATCTTAGCGACGAAAGTGCTTATGCCGTCAAATGGGCCGTGCAAAATTACCTCCGACCAGGTGACGCCGTTATTCTTCTCCATGTCCGTCCAACTTCCGTACTCTACGGAGCTGATTGGGGTGCTAGTGATGTTTCTGTTGACACTGCAAATGAAGAATCACAGCAGAAATTGGAAGATGATTTTGATAACTTCACAACTACAAAATCTAATGATTTAGCACAGCCACTTGTGGAGGCAAATATTCCATTTAAGATTCATATTGTGAAGGATCATGATATGAAGGAAAGGTTGTGTTTGGAAGTTGAGAGGTTGGGTTTGAGTGCTGTTATAATGGGGAGTAGAGGGTTTGGTGCATCAAGGCGTAGCCCAAAAGGAGGGATGCTTGGTAGTGTGAGTGATTACTGTGTGCATCATTGTGTTTGCCCTGTTGTTGTTGTTAGATATCCTGATGATAAAGATGCTACTAGTGGCAATGAATCGGTCACAGATGTGCTTCACTCTGTGCCTGAGGAGGAACCTATATATAATGATGCCTCCGATAAAGCTGCAGGTATATATCACAATTTCTATTTCTTTGCAATTAGACATTGATTATGTGTGGTCTTTGTTTAGTGATGTAAGTTCTATTTGATCAAAGGAGTACCGTGATGATCAGTTTGAATGATTGGATGTTGAGTACTGCCTCAAAGATTGTGACTTTGTTTAAGGGTTCATGCTTTTAGACCATTATCTTTGATTTTTTTTCGTGTGCTTTTAGATATATGAAAGCGGTCTGTTGTAATTACTCCGTCCAGATGTTTGATTATCAGCTAGGAAGTATGCTGAATCTAGTTTAAGGTTTCAATCAGCTTAGCTAGTCGTAAGTAATGCCATGTCAAGTATTATTTGTGTTTCGTTATTATAGGATGATTGTTGATTAGATGAATAATGTATTTATATTAGGAGAATTTTGTGGGGTTGTAGCCTGTGAGCAAGGTTTGGCTATTTCTCGCTTTTTGGCCTAGAGAACTAGCTGTTTGGCATAATTGATAGATATTAGTTGTAACTTATCAGGGGTGACGCCTTTGTGGTATACAATTTTCGGCTATTCGTTTCAGTTTGCTGATCTGCTGCTTTTTTCTTTTTGGTTTTCTGTCTTGTGCCTTTCTCCTTTTTAACCATGCTCTCATGACATTTTTCTGAGCTGGTATACTCTGTCAAGTGAACTTATTATCAGACCACGAGATGATGCACCATTAGCTGTGTTCCGGTTGCTGCGAATTTTTTTTAGGAGAATGCATTTCATCATGGTTAATTTAGTAAATATTATTTAACTTTTGTACGAGAGTACATGTTTCATTATTACATGAAAGATACACAAACATTTAACAGACTGAGGTTTCTAAAGTGCTAATTATTTGATGTTAATGCTCTTTTTTTTTACCTGAGAGAAGCATCTCTCATTGACATTGGTATCGCATCACACATGAGCTTGACCAACCCAAGACCCATAGCCAAGTCCAAGCCCGGTCTTCCTGCTTATACATAAGTCTGAAAATTTATCAGAAGATATGGGTAGATAGAGAAGTCAATATGTGGTTACCCTTTGGCTATAAAAAATATATGGTTTTCCTAATTAGCATAAATTCTAAAGCTGAGTTTTGTTTTAAGCTTTTCCTCCTAGTACTAATGGGACTCTCCTCCTGCTATTTTATGGAGGTTGTATAATGAACTAAGCAAGTAATTCTGTGTCTAAGAGCATTTCCAGTTGGTCTAATTATCAATTTATGGATTTGAATTTTGTACATGTTATTCTTGAGTGCCTTATTCTTAAACTGTGGTTACCACCAAAACCTAGTGAAAGAAGCCTTTTAACCTAGGGTCCAATTATTTGTAGATGGGAGAAAGGGAGAGGAAGAAAGGTAAACAAGTGGATGGTTTCTGGTGGAAATAGTGTCAACAAGGAGAGAGGAGGGATGAGGTTTAGTGGGAGTTCGGTGGCGATTGATACAGGTGGAAAGAGAAAATGCTGGCCCTAAATTCATGGAATGGTACTTGGTAGAGCAGGGTGAAGTAAAAAAGCTGAAATGTCTTGGCAGCTCATGATGTATGGACTAGGCGCACGTTATGGGTTTGAACCCTGCTACAGACAAAAGCCTGGTATCTACGTGAAGGATAAATGGGTAAGCCCATTATCCGATGAGTTTCTAACTCTACACTGCTGATCCTTAAAGATTTCTTGGTTATAAAGAAGTTGAGTTCTCTTTGTTGTTTTCTCTACTTTGTCCTTGTGAAATCTTGATTTTGAACCATTTCTACGTGGAAATTAGAACTGGCTAGAAGGATTTGGTATATGCTCTAACAGAAGGATTAACAATGTAATTTGATATTTTTTTTCTGGTAGATATATGAAAACCTAGAAACTAGATTCTCTTTGTTCTTTTGGTTTTGTTAAAGGAATAGCTCCTATAAACCATGGCCATTTCAATGAAATGTATTCTTTGCTTTGAGGTTCTTGTGGAAAGTAGCCATGTTTTAGCATCTGAGGGATAGACTTACCTTTGCATCTTCTGTATGTGTACACTATTGAAAAATCAGTCCTAATATGCTAAATCTGTGAGAAGATAACTTGATGTAAATAACTGCAGTAAGGTGCCTTTGATTCCACCATTCAACTTGAAAACATTGCTTCTTCAGCACTGACAATCTAGCATAGGATTCATATGTACTATAGCTGAAAACAAGGTTTTTAATCCCTTTTCTGGCACAAACCTTGACATCGTGTGATCTCCATGAATTGTGTTAGTATCCAGCTCCTCAATTTGTTACTTCTTGCATGTTTCAGTTTTCTTACAAGTGAGACGTGTAGTGGGTTTAACACTCATTCCTATTTCTGTGATAAAGGATTTGTAGCTGATGCTCTATGTGGTTTTTTAGCGCACCACTAAGTGTTCTGCAAGGTCCCCATGCAGACGAAGTTCTTATGGTCATTATCTTTTTCTTTAGATAAAGATGGAACGAATGTATGTAGTATTAATATTTAAATTGTGAGGTAAATGACTTACTAGATAAAAATACTAAATGACTCCAGAATTTGGGTAATGTCTGATCTTTGTTGGACTGTGCTGTACAAGTTTTCCCTCAGAGGAATATGGTGCTCCAAAGGAGGCAACTGTGAAAGATCATATAATAGGTTATAAAAATAAATTATTGGGTGATTTTGCTATTTCTGAATGACTGCTTCTAACCAGCCTTTCTTTATTGTACCAACAGTCACTGGACAACATGAAGCCCCGTGCATCTAAACTGTATTAAAAGCTTTAAAATAAGTTAAAAGTAGAAATGATATCAAATGGCTTCTAAGGCATAAAAAGGAGTTGTGTGAATGTTTGTCCTTATTTCTCTCTTTGATTTTATTTCTGAGTTTTCGTACCCCTTTTCTTCCTTGGAATCTCTACTTATACAACAACATATCCAGTAATGTAACTTCACAAGTGAGGTCTAGTGAGGGTAGTGTGTACGCAGACCTTACCCTATCTTGAGAGGTAGAGAGGCTATTGCCAATAGACCCTCGGCTTCCTCTACCCATATCTCAATGAAAAAGACCCTACAAGAAACAGGCCTTTCTTTCTGCACGAAATAAATATCAATCATGTTTTCACCTACTATTCTGGATGACATTGCTGATTCCTAAGCTGTCCTCATTATGCAGATTCGGAGAAGGCTTATTGAATAAGTTGAAGGTGAGGAGATGTTTGAGTACTGGTGAGACGGCCTTGATCCTGGTACAGGCGCGGGCCATTTGGAACATGAATTTCATGGTTTTTCAGTGCTTTCTTTTTCTTCTTATGGCTGTCTGCTGTGTGTCGTGTTTATGAAGTTTGGAATGGTTGTAATTGTTCATGATCTTCTTTTCTTTGTTTTAGGTTTTAAAATAGGTTGTCTGTTTTTCATGTGGAATAACTATCTTTTGAAGCTGCTTTGCAAGTTCAACGCTCCATGTTAATTGCATTACGATTATGCTTGGACATTTTCTCTTATTCTAGCGTATCAGTTCACAATCCTACGTGTATCAGTTGATGATGTCTAATCCCTCTATATGTTGGACTAAAGATTAGTCTTTATAGCATTCCAGTCCTAGTAGTTGGCAGTGTAAGATTCTTGGGGAAATCATAACATAAGCTTATTCCAAATATATCAACTATGATAGAAAAGGATTGAAATAGATGAAGGAATATAAACTACCTTTTCCCTTTGTAATTTTCATTGCTCACTCCCAATTAAATTAAAAGTATAAATACAAAATTTTTGGATTCATGATGAATCCTAGTTTTCAATTTTCTAAAGCAAGCCATACACGACCCTCCAACCCTCCTCATCTCAAAGTCATCAAACAAAAATATTACAACTAGCTGGCAGCTGCTGATAAGGTAAGCTTCGACAACATCACAAGAGAATATCTTTAGTTTTGTTGTTCGCTCATGTTGCCTCTGACAAAATATCCTTGGCCTATCACCAGAGACCTCATTTTTTCTTCATCGTGGCTTTTCGGGTTGCTTCCCTAAGAGCTTTCCTCTTCTCTTCCCTGTAAAAATGTTGAAGACAAGAATAGGTTATATGATCTGAAGTTAACTCTTCCATTAGCACGTCGGTGTTACCGACTCGTGATTGTGACACTACAAAATAGTACCTAGCTTTTGCAATTTCCTCTCTAGGAGGGGGTTTCTTCTTTTCCCTCCTTTTTGTTGGCACCAATTGGTTTTCTGCCTTCCCATTTTCAGTTACACCACTGTTTTGTCCAACACCTTTCGTAACTGAATGATTTTGGACATCCCTCTTCCTCTTTTTATCACCAGCTACTTCCTCTTTCAATTTCCCATTCTCATTTGCAATGCCTTTTTTATCTGAATGCTTGTCGTCATCCTCTTCAGAATCCTGCTGGTCGTTGCTCTCAATGCTTTCAGCACCTTGTATTTCTTCAGACTGAACCGACGATCTTGCAGCAGACTTGGAATTGCTCATCTTTTTCAACTGAATAAGAAACACGACATATGGGGCAAAATGTTCAACTGAAACAAACTTGCAGCAACTCCAAAGAAGAAATATGTTTATAATCTTTCATTTGTTTTTATAACCACATGTGCCAGTCCCAATTTATTTTTGAGTCCCAAAAACCATAATAATTTCTTCTATATCTCTTACAACAACATATCCAGTGTAGTCCCCACTTGAGTGGGGTCTGTATTCTTCTATATCTCTTACAAGTAAGAAAATCATTAATCATTTCAAGTTCCACAAGCTTAATGAAAAGATGAAATGTTTGTTTGACATGAGGAAGTGAGATTTCTTCACGAGTACAGAAGCCTGAGAACTGGAGAGAAGCACACAAAACCTCGTGTGTATAGTGTTAAATGATATTTATTGGGTATGGCCAAAACTATATAAACCAAGTAGAACAAAAAGGAAAAATTATTTCGAGAAAAGAAGAAGACTTCCAGAGGACAATTCGATGATATGCTAAGTCAGAATAACTAATGTGGCTTGTTCTCCTGCATTTTTTCTAGTGGTATAGAAGAACAGAATTGAATCCTTTTGTACTTCACTTAGCGTTTCACTCAATCAATTTTAAGAATAATGACCATCATAAGTAGGACTCTGAAGCCTCCATTCAAGCTCTCTCTCAACTTGACACTCATCCTTCTTTTGGTTTATAGTCATCTCTAGTTCGACAAACTGAAGTTCTTAAATAATGCATTTGCTATGCAGCTATTGACAGCACAAATTATCACCAAATAAAAAGGCATACCTTGGCTACGAAGAATCCATCCATGTTGTGCACATGAGGATAGAATCGCCTTGTCTTGTCCAAAGATGTGTGGAAACGGTGCTGCCTAAAGCGAATAAATCTGGGAGAGGCAGCTTTAATTAGTTGTACAATTAGACAACCTTTCAAGTAAATACAAATGCACAATAAAAGTCATACCCAGGCCTCCCAAAATCAAGTCCACATGGCACAAGCTTAACATCTCTCTTCTTGAGTGCATAATCTATAACTGCTTCATTCTGCAATACCAAGTTAGACAATTGAGTTGAACACTTTGAAAAACACCAGCTTTTTTGAGAATTCACTTGGACATATATGTTTAGAAAGATACCTCATCAACCATAATGGAGCAGGTCGAATACACTATGTATCCACCTGATTTTGAGTTGGCATCAACCATGTCAATTGCTGCAAGTATTAGTTCCTGCAAAAGAAAATTGACGATGAAACAGGTTTCTCAAAGACCACAACAATATGTGAATGGGGGAATATGTGGTGAAAATAATCATGGAGCAAAATTAACACTGCTGAAGGAGGGACATGAAGCGTCCAATACCATCACCAAAACCCTCCAGCTCTGGGAGGGCACATATAATACAACAACAACAACATAACCAGTAAAATCCCACAAAGTGGGGTCTGGGGAGGGTTGAATGTATGTAGACCATATCACTACCTCGAGGAGGTAGAGAGGTTGTTTCCAAAAGACCCTTGGCTCAAGTGTATCAAAACCCAAGTTAAAGAAGAAGAAAACAATGGAGAAAGCATACCGGTTAAAAAGAAAAGCAGTGAAAAGTCTACAAGAAAGAAAACAGTAACAACAGGAAAATAATGTGATAATCGAGATGCAATAAATAACATATGACAAGAACTGTAAGGGCGCATATAATAACACATCCAAAAAGGAAGGCGATAAGACAACTAGAAATGCAAAATTTGTCCTCCTAAATAACAATTAAGATAAATGGAACCAATCATTAGAAACAAAGAAGATAATGTTCAATTCTTCTTGCAACTTAAGCTCTCCCAAAATGCAGATTTTCTGAAACCAGTATTCTCAAACAGCCTGAGAAGTCAGATGCTTGCAATGTACTTTGTGGTGTTCTGTTATGAATCATGACAAGCTCTCAAAAGCACACAACTAAATTCATGGAAATTTTCATGATATAGGCACAGAGCACGTCGTTGCAAGTGTACAAATATGGATGACAGAAAATAACCAAATTATTACGTCAAACTCATATATACCTTCTGCAATTGTGAGCAATTTTGTATATCAGGTGCAGTTTTGGAAGTTTTAACAGACTCGTCTTTGGAGATTACCTGCAGAAAGAACAACACTCATTGGTATAAACCTGATCCAAGCCAAGCATATACATAAATAGATTACCACATACCCCAGTGCCACTGCAGGGAGCGTCCAGCAAAATCCTATCAGCAGTGTTCTGACCCAAAACTTTAGGCAACTGAAATGATTCCCCAAACAAGGTATTAGATCAGAGGACGTTGTCCATATCTTATCATTAAGAATGTAAACCAGGAAACAGAAACACAAGAACAACAAAATCTTGTCAGATCAATGCCTGTAGCTCGATGAAATTAGTAAAGACCTACTTCAGCCAACAAGCATGAGTGCTCATAAGGGGGAATAAAATAGAACATTGCCCCATATGAAATACAAATAAAATAAAAATGTCCCAGTTCTAAAAGGAAGATTGCAAAATAGTCCAATTCAAACCTCTCTTCCATCATAGTTGCAGACGATGGTGTTTGTCACCCCCATGCGATGTAAATTAGCAGTGAGAGATTTAAGTCTTGACTCCTTCACCTCATTTGCATAAATAATACCTAGTTTTTCAAGGTAAAATATGTCAGTGTCATTCAGACAATGATTGAAATAGCAAATGCTATTAACCACTAATCTGGAAGACGGCATTATTTACGAGTAACTTCAAAAGCAGAACCAGAGCGAAGGGAAAAGTTAGAAAAATACCATGGCAAACATTAATAGGTCACAAAATCTTAGGACAAACAATAGTAAGTATATACGACCATCAGGAATGACAACTGGAGCAAGCAAACAGATTGATAACACAGGTTATTATATACTACTATTTTTTACCTAGAATGATGTACATGAGCGAATAGTAAAATAGAACGAAAACATCCAGTATATTTTGGTAAACTGCATTAGAAATTAGCAGGACAAGAAATGGAAAACAGTGATTCCTTTTATAAGGAAATGGAGATAATCAATACTGACACCAGGGCAGCCAGATGTATTCAAATTCATTCTCCTATCAGTATCCAGAAAGTATGGATGCATTGTGGAGAAAATAGATCCCTTCACAAGAAAAAAATAAAACACAATTAACTGAACAATGAATACATACCACTATTTTTCATCAGTGCAGCAACATAAGTTGTTTTGCCTCCAGGAGCAGCACTACATGAAAAAAATGCCCACTTTAGGAGAACAAAAGTTAACAAAAATTTCACTTTTCTGATTATTGAACTAACTAGTAAAAAGATGGCAGAAATCGTTTTAGCTTTCCTCTCAGAAAGAAAAGATATTAGGTGCATAACTTGAACCTAAGATGGACAAAGTTATATCCAAGACAAAGCTGCTTATTTAAAGAAGCAAAGAAAGGAGAATTAAAAGTGAACGAGGAACAAGTAAACAACAGATGCTTTGTTTTTTTTATTAGCTTCTCCTAGACTATCTTAGTATGGACTAGACAACTCTTTCAGCAACCAAACTTGTTAATTCTTACCGATGCATATAAGAAAATGAAATGATAATAAATCTGAAAAAAAATATCGATTAAGAACTAACTGAATAGTAAATTGAAGCAAACATTATTTAGAAAATAAGTTCTTTACTTACGCCATATCAACTACACGTTCATTCTCCTGGGGGGCAAGGGCCATTACAGGCAGAAAAGAGCTCGCACTTTGGAGCTGTAAGCAAGTTAGTTATTAGAAATAAGTATCACAGTTGCATACTAAGAGCAAAGATATCATGTAAGCAAGTTAGTTATTAGAAACTGTACGCAAGTCAGGTTACCATGTAATGACCAGCCATGTACTCAGGAGTGGCACCAACTGGAACTTGAGAATCATATACAACTAGTCCAACCTACAAAGTCATAAATGTGTATGCTGAAATAAGTAAGGATACTTAAGAAACTAAGAAATACGAAATGCAAATTGATACCTAACTAATGGGTTAATCCAAAGAAAACGCACAGAATGACAGTTGATCGTTGTAATTGTACCTTTGACCATTTGCTTAATGGGTCCAAATTGACACCTCTGTTAAGAAGAACACCAGCTAAATCCCGTCTGCGAGTCTGAAATCCCATCAAAGCAATACACCATGAGTCATCTATCAGAGCGAGAAATTGTAAGGATGGAAAAGAGCCAGAAAATAAATGACCTTTAAAGTGTTTGTCCGTAGAGAAATTGGTCTAGGCTTTTCAAATGCTTCAATAAGTTCAATCAGCTCAACAGGGGGAAATAACTGCAGTAAGGTCACATATCATCCACATTGAAATGAAAAAATGCAGCTTTTGAATAAGGGAAAGGGTTCAGAGCCTAGACTACTTTGAGATAGAAATTACCTCCACCAACGCTTCAATCAGAAAATCATTGTATCCATAATATGAACCCAAGTCCCTTTTAAGTTGATCAACGTAATCCTTACGTGTCACACCTTCTTGCCTCAATGACTTCAAGTTTGAAAGCACTCGAACAACTGCATTTATTTCATTATATTTGAATGATAACTTTACTTCTCAGAAGAAAAAATCATTCAATGAAGGAGAAGAAACTCACTCTCTTTTATCCTCCTTTGGAGGTTAGAGAGATCCGGAGGTCTATGTGTTTCTTCTTCAAGCTCCTAAAAACACAATGGCAAATTAGGCATTCATGATTGACAAATCAAACCACTAAAATCAAGAACTTGAACATTAAAGCAAACCTCAGTTGTTGGCAGTCTGAAATCATCAGCTTCTTCTTTAATATTGAGCTGCAGTTCTAAATCATTGTCCTTTTTTTCTCTTTTCCTTTCATCATCAATAGCTTTTGACTTCCTTACAAGATCAGTATCATCTGCATCAGAATCAGAATCTACATTTGAATCTGAATTAACATCTGCACCATCGTCTGCAAAAATATGACAAAACAAAGAAGAATAGCGAGTGAGTCATAAATGATTGGCTAAAATTAGAACACCAAGGCAATGCAGTAAGACAGTACCAGCATCACCACTTGCTAATATATCAGCAGCAAAGGGGTCATCGACGTCAGAAGACATATCAGAATTTGAGTTCATTTCCTGTTCCTCTTTATCATCAAAACCTCCATCATTTTCTTGAAAATCGCCATCTGTTCCTTCACTGTCACTAAAAAGTTCCTCCTTTTCCAGTGGCTTAGGTACCAAAGGTTCTTTCTTTTGCTTCTTCTTGGTAGGCAGTTTCCCTAATTTAGAACCCGATTTCTTACCGAGTTTGGGACCAGCCATTTAAGCTACAATGTAATACAAGAAAAAATGTTCAAAAATAAAACCCAAATTGACTTCCAAACCTTGTACCACACAAAGGAAAATCAACAAAACCCTATTTTTCCAGTATTACTATACGTTAGTTGCAGTGAGCCAAAGCCAATAAAATTAGTTGAAAATAACTATGGAGGCATGCAGAGAGGAAGATGAACATAGCGGCTGAATGTAGGAATTAATTTGCGAGGGCTCAACTGGAATTCTGAATTGGATGCAACTTTGGGTTTGGGTCTAAGTATTGCATATTCTTCTTTGTATTATTGTTTCTTCTTCTTTAGGCCCAGTTAAAAGGAATGTGGGCTTTGACACGAGATCATTGGCCGAACTGCACAAATCCCGCTTTTGGGCCGCCATCTAATTAACGTCCGAGGTTGAATTATTTTTTGGTATTATCAAATACATCACTTTACGCAATGTATCAGTCAGATACATCACTTTACGTGATGTATCGGGACGTCGAATACATTACTTTAAGCAATGTATCAGTCGAATACATCACTTTACACAATATATCAGTCGGATACATCACTTCAGGACGTTTTGGGATGTATCCAAATTTTACCAAATTCAATAAATTTTTGTAATTTGAGAAATAGTAGAGATATGATGTAATAAGATCTTAACACTATGAGATTTGTGTAATCCTTCCTTTTTTTTTTTTTGGAAAAGAACACTTGTACCCTTTTTGGAAAACTATTTACAAGCGGTTATCCCTTTACTTTTCTATTTACAAGCGGTTATCTCTTTACTTTCATACCCCCTATTTTTAACTGTTAATTTGTGTTTAAGAATTTTAATTTTGCTTACAAGCGGTTATCTCTTTACTTTCATACCCCCTATTTTTAACTGTTAATTTGTGTTTACTGCTTGATACCATTGGAGTATATATATACTCTGATGATATCAAAGAGAAATAAGCAATGCTTCATTGAAAATACTATTCAGTTACTCCTTGATACCATTAGAGAGTATATATATAACATATAGTAATTTAGTAAAAAAATTGTTCAAATACTGTTTGATATCATCAAAGTATATAAATACCATCAGAATGTATATATATACTCCGATGGTATCAAAGATGAAAAGGCAGTGATTCGGTGAATAGAATAAGGGGGTAGTCGGGTAAATAGTTTGGGTTGTGGATCCAATCAGGGTAAATAGTTTGGGTTGGGTCAATTTGGTAAATACTTTGCTCAATGGGTCAAATTTGTGTAGTTTTCCCTTATTTTTTTTTGGATAAGCTTATCCGTTTTGGGATAACTTCAACCGTATGTAACTAGGGCTATTCAAAATTGAACCAAATACAATGATTTAAATTTCAAAAATGTTAATGATTTATTGGTAATTGTGTTATTGGTTCAACGGTTCAATAAAGGCTTAGATTTTATTTTTTTACCATAAACTGCGAAAACTATAAAAAATTCTCATTTTTTATACAATCTTAATTACCAACTGAGCAAATCATATCTTCATGTTCCGCTTATAAACAAATGTTTGTAATTATAAATTTTCAAATACACATAACTTTATAAAGATTTATTAGTTAGCAATAGTTGTAACTAACTATTCTTTATTATAATTCTTCCACATGGTACGATCAATTTCTTCTCGTCGAGCATGAGCCTTCTTTTTTTTTTTGCAAAATTTAAAAATATTAATACTTTTTTTTTTACAAAATATAAACTTATGAATCAAGTTTTACATTTAAAAAAAAATGATTGAAATCAGGATTTTTGAATTGCAAAATTTGTGATCCCAAATTACATATGGAAACACTAATTTAAAATCTTTATTTCACATCATATATTCAAACGCCTATTAGTTACATCCCGCAGCAGAATTGGGAGCGTGAGCGTGACGATGACATTGTGTTCATAATTTGGGATCACGTATATGAGTGAAGTTTGTAATTACTATGTGGTTATTAAGTGGTGTTTGAGAAATAAAGTATTCCTTTCGTCACATTAGCATTAATAGTACGTACATGGTTTATGTAAAGAATTTCAGTTAAAATTGGGAAGTGCACAAGCTGAGGAAGGTAAGCGCATCTTTAATTGATGCGAAATAGAGAATTTTGAGGTCCACCATGTAAGATAAGTTAAATGTATGCTATTCTAATTAAAATAATATATTCAGTTAAACTCACAAATTCATCCAACTCGTTATATTTTAGACCAGAATATTGCCAAGTGCTAATGCTTTGCAAAAGTGTCATTTTCAAAGGAAGAAAGAAGTGATTGAGGAACTAATTCCCACCAAAATGATGGAGACATCAAATTATGAACAAGAAATTTGTCAAAATTGCAAGACTTTCTCATGTTCAGGATCGTTTCAACTTGGAGTTTGAAGTCAAATTTTATCAGAAGACCTTAATTTAATTTACTTTTTTTCATAAACTGAATGACAGTATCAACAATAATACACCTAATGTAATTCTACAAGTGAAAGTGTAAACAATGCAAATTTTAAATGAAAAATATAATATAAAATTAGAATAATAAAAATTGGCTCAAGATATTGATAAATTGACATAGCGATATCAAAAAAAAGTTTTGCACTCAATCTGATAAGTTGATATGATGATATCGAAATAGTGTTATGTTGCTTTCATATAATGATAACTTGTTGCAACGCTTGAAATTTGAAGAATACATCAAAAAACATATTTGATCTTTTTGAAAGTAGACAACAATAGATTTTGCGTAATGCAAAAAGTTTAAACATTTGGGAGACTTCAGAATATTCAATAATAAGAGAATTGCTAGTATAGTAAGCACTTCTCAATTTCAACCATAAAGTTCTGAGTTCAAGTCACCAAGGGAGCAAAAAAGATGAGAGATCATAAGAAGGGGTGAAAAGAAAAAAGAACAAAAAACAAAGGGAAATATAAGAATAATAAGTAATCAGAATATAAATCAAAACAACAAAATAGGTAGCCACTTAAAAAATGATAGTACAATTACTTAAAAATTATTTTATTTCTCAATTATAACAACGATCCCCATATTAAATAAGATAAAAAATAATTTGATAAGTTTTTATAGCGATAAATTGATAAGATAAAAATTATTATATATTTTACCAAAATTTTTTTCACAAATTTAATAGTACATGATACTTTTTTAACAATATATATATATAAAATTGAATGTCTCAAAAAAATTGAGACCATAAACCATTAGTTTAGTGGCCTTATTATCTAAATGGCCCTGCTCGTGATTATGAACAAGATTAGCAAAGAAAATATCAATTTGGATATTGTATATGTTTTAGAAGTATCAACACATCAAATTACAGCTCAGAAGTTCGAGTGCTGCGGAGAAAGGAAGTTGGCAACTTTTTTTTTTCATACTTAATTAGGAAAAGGCCATTTTTCAAGGTTGGTCGGAAAAAAATGGCTACGAAGATATTTTACACGCAACACGTCTTTAGAATATTAGAGAGACTTCATATACATGAAGACAATTACACTCCAGTTGGACAAAACCTAGTATAATATTAAGCTGAGCCTTAATAGAAGTTACGTAGATATACACTTAGGCATAATTCAGTATACTTTTTAGCTTAAACCATGTATATATGGGCGTGTTTGGTATCACACAAGTCATTTTCCGAGGATTGTGTTTTCCATAAGTAAATCTCTTTCTATTTTGCTTTTCATTTTTTTTAATGAAACTTGTCGTCCACATTAGACTTAAATAGGCACAAATCAAATCGCAGAACATCACGATAGTGTACTAATCAATGACTCGTAATTGGTCCCAAAATTACGCCGAGTTCCGTAAAATTAATATGATGAATCCTACAAGTGATTTGGTTTTGCTTTTATAGGAGTATGATTTGACTTGAAAGTTAAGTGTGTATAAAATCTTAATCAAGTTGTTTAAAAAATAAGACTACTAATTAAATTAAACTTTAGTGCGTATAAAAGTAGGTTTATCTCTGTTACGACGGAAGGACGCAAACCCGAAAACAGAGAAAATAAATAATACCAAATTTAACGTGGAAAAACCCTTCAAATCAAAAGTAACAACCACGGGATCTTCGAAATCCGAATTGCTCCACTATAACAATAAAAGGTTTACAGATATTCTCCTAAATGGCTACACAACAATTGTCAAACAAGGAGAAGTTATACCAACAAACACTAAGATGTTGCTGACCTTCAAATTCGATCTTCACCGTTCAAATCAAATACTAAGATGTTAGAAATACTCAGTAAAAACTTCAGCCCGATCCAACGGTTAATGACTTGGTAAACGCACCTTGAAGGTTTCTAGTCGGAGAGGCAAAACTGCTACGGAAAACACTCTATTCTTCTCTCTTTTCTCTTGTTGAAAGCTCTCTCAAAAACCTCTCTTATGTGCCTAATGTCTCAAAGACACTATCAATGAGCAATTGCATAATTCTTTCAAATCATCCTATTTATGGAATGATACTTTTTTCTAAGCCCAAAACCAACTCCAAATAGGATTATAATTCCAATTCTTTTCCAAATTAGGAGAATTATTCCAATTATTTTACAAATAGGATTAGGCCATGAACCTTTGGATAGAACATGTGCCATAGCCCAACAAACTCCCCCTCCAGCCAAGGGGCTAAATGGACTTCAAGTGGAGGAACTCTTAACATGATTCATGCCTGTCGCTGTTCTACAAAACTCTTGTTTTTCTGCGATCACCACTTTTGTAAACATATTTGAAGGATTGTCATCAGTGTGTATCTTCTTAACCTCAAATAATTTCTCTTCCACGGTCATTCTAATTCAATGATACTTTCTACTAAATGTTTGGACTTAGAATAAAAGGTGGAGTGCTTGGTGAGATAAATAGTACTCTGATTATCACAGAATAAGACAAACCTTGACTGCTTAAAGTCAAGATTTTTCATAAATTCCTTCATCCAAAGTAATTCTTTGGTACCTTCAGTGATAGCAATATATTCGGCTTCTGTGGTAGATAAAGCCATACACTTCTGTAGTTTAGATTGCCAGGAAATAGCTCCCCCCGCAAAAATGATCAAATAACCAAAAGTAAATTTTGAATTGTTAAGATTGCCTTCCAAATCAGAGTTTGTGTAGCATACAAGTTCAGGCTTGCCACTACCAAAGCACAACTCCATATCTGGAGTGCCCTTCAAATATCTTACTATCCATTTCACTGCATTCTAGTGTTCCTTTTCAGGATTAGAAAGAAATCTGCTAACAGTACCAACAACATGAGCAATATTTGGTCTAGTGCAAATCATAGCATACATCAAACTACCAATTGTAGAAGAGTATGGAATACATGACATCTCCTTCTTCTCTTCATTAGTAGATGGACTCTGGATCGTACTCAACTTAAAGTGTTTAGCAAGAGGAGTACTAACCATTTTTGCTTCTGTCATATTGAATCTTTCGAGTACCTTCTCAATGTATTACTTTTGGGATAATGATAACTCCTTCTTCTTTCTATCTTTATGAATTTGTGTGCTTAAAATTTTCTTTTTCTGGCCCCAAGTCCTTCATTGCAAATGATTTGCTCAACTCTTTCTTAAGAAATACAATTCTAGATTTATTTCTGCCAACAATTAGCATATCATCCACACAAAGTAGTAAGATAATAAAATCATTATCAGAGAACTTCTTAAAAAATACACAATGATCTAAAGAAGTTTTCTTGTATCCTTGGTTTTCGATGACAGATTCAAAATTTAAGTACCACTATCTTGGAGCTTGTTTCAAGCCGTACAAGCTCTTTCTCAATTTGCAGACATAGTTTTCTTTCCCTTTAATCACGAAACCTTCAGGCTGCTCCATGTAAATTTTTTCTTCTAAATCACCATGAAGAAAACTAGTCTTGACATCCATCTGCTTAACTTCTAAATCTAGACTTGCAGCTAAGCCTAAAACCATACGAATAGAAGGCATTTTCACAACAGGAGAGAAAATTTCATCAAAGTCAACTCTCTTTCTCTGGCCAAAACCTTTGACAACTAACCTCGATTTATATCTAGGTGCATATGTATGTTGCTCTTACTTTACTCTGAAGATCCATTTATTTGTCAAAGCTTGCTTACCTTTCGGTAACTCCACTAACTCATATGTGTCATTCTCATGAAGTGACTTCTTCTCATCTTTCATGGCTTTTATCCACTTATCTCTATGAGTATCTAGCATGACTTCATCATAAAATTCAGGTTCTCCCATATCAGTCAAAAGTATATACTCATTAGGAGAATAACGTGTTGACTTTAACTTCTCCCTAGTAGATCTTCTACAAGAGGTTTCTGGAGCATCTGGAGTACTCATTTGAATATGAGTTGGTGGATGATCAACCATAACATCATTACTAGGAGCATCTTCAAGTTCTACACTCTGATGATCATTCTGATCTTGATCCCCATCGACATTAGTATCTTGGATTCCTTCATGTGCAAAAGATGTGTTAGTACTAGAAACTGGAGCAACTTCAACCAAACTCTCATTAATCTGAGAATCTATTTTCTCAGCCTTGTTAATATCTTCAATTGTTTGGTCTTCAAAGAATACAACATCACGACTTCTGATAAGCTTCTTATCAATTGGATCATAAAAGTGATATCCAAACCCATCTTGACCATAACCAATGAAGATTCACTGCTTAGTTTTATCGTCCAGTTTTGATCTCTCATATTTTGGAACATGCACACAAGCTTTACAGCCGAAGACTTTCAAGTGATATAAGAGATATCCTTTGCAAACCAAACTCTATTTGAAACATCACTATCCAAAGCAATATTGGGAGATAAATTAATAACATAAGCAACAGTGTTAAGTGCTTCTGCCCAATTTTTTTGGGAAGTTTAGCCTCTGAAAGCACACATCTAACTATCTCAACAAGAGTTCTATTCATCCTTTCTGCCAAGCCATTCAATTGAGGCGTCTTGAGAGGAGTCTTCTGATGACGAATTTCTTGCACTTTACAGTAGTTATCACAGGGACCAATATACTCATCACCATTGTCAGTGCAAATACATTTTAGTTTTTTTTCCATTTGTCTCTCAGATAAGGCTTGAAACTCCTTAAACACATCAAGTACTTCATCTTTGGATTTTAAAGGATATACCCACAACTTGCGAGAATGATCATCAATGAAAATTGCAAAGTAAAGTGTACCACCTTTTGATTTTACTTTAAAAGGACCACACAAGTCAGAGTGTACTAGCTCTAGTAGTTCAGACGTTCTTGAAGGAGGATGACTGTGAAAATAAACTCTTTTTTGTTTCCCAGCTAAGCAATGAACATATCTTTTCACCTTTTCTTGTTTCACACCAGCAAGCAAATTCTTCTTATCCAAACATGTGATCCCCCTCTCGCTCATATGACTGAATCTTTTATGCCATAATTCTGACAAAGTCTCACTTTCTATCAAATTTATAGAGTCCCCGAGAATTGATCCTTGTGTCATGTATAAATTTGAATTCTTTCTTTCTCGAGATACAATCAATGAGCCTTTGGTGAGCTTTCATTGGCCATTGAACAAGTTATTATGGTAGCCATCATCATCTAGTTATCCTATTGAGACCAAATTCAAAGGAATATCTAGCGTGCTTGACATTCTGAAAGATTAACGTTGTACCTAGATTGGTCTTCAAACAAACTGTGCCAACACCAAGCACCTTAACCTCACCAGCATTACCCATCTTTAACACGCTGGAATTAACAGGAGTATAAGATGAAAATAAGTCTTTCCTCGATTTGACATGCGATGTAGCTCCACAATTTACTATCCAATTTGTATCTTGAGATATAAAATTGATGATGTTTTTATCACAAGCAAAGAGAAGGTCATCTCAGACAACAACAATAACATTGTCTCCATTATTTTCTTATTTATTTCCTTCTCTAAGGTCTTGTTTTAACTTATTGCAAAAATTTTTAATAAATCCTTTCTTTCCACAATGATGACATAAAATATTTTGATACTTGGATCTTGACTTACTTCTACTTTTACCTCTATTTCTCGAACCTCTTGTTTTACCTCTTTCTCGATCTTCTGTAAAGAGAATGTCTGAATATGAGGATGTGCCTTGAGATCTTCTTCTGACTTCTTCATTTAACACACCACTTTTTGCATATTCCGTAGTAACCTTACCACCGGAAACAGAATTTGTTAAAGAAACTCAAAAAGAGTTTTCCAAGAATCTGGTAGAGTATTAAGAAGCCAAAGTCCTTATATTTCATCATCAAAATTGACACTCATTCTTGACAACTGATCAAGAACACCTTGAAAATCATTTATGTGATTAAGAATATGACTGCCCTTCTTGTATTTAAAGGTCATCAATTGCTTTAGAAAAAATAACTTGTTATTGCCAGTTTTTGAAGCGTAAATCGTCTTCAACTTTTCCACAATGTTCTAGCATGTGTCTCATTCACAATATGGTTGCGAATATTATCTTCAACCCATTTCCTTATAATCCACATATCTGTTGGTGCTCAAAATTCTAATTTTTATCTGTCACATTCTTGGGTTTATGAGCAGCAAAAATGGGAAGATGCATCTTTTACACGAACAGTAAATCTTTCATCTTGCTCTTCCATATATTGTAGTTACTACCATTTAAACACACCATCTTGCTCATATTACCCTTCATCAAAAAATTCTTGATAGGCAACCAAAGCTTTGATACCACTTGTTATGAAGGAAGGACGCAAATTCAAAAACAGAGAAAATAAATAACATCAAATTTAACGTGGAAAACCCCCTCAAATCGAAGGTAACACCACGGGATTTTCGAAATCCGAGTTGCTCCACTATAACAATAAGAGGGTTACAAATATTCTTCTAAATGTCTACACAACAATTGCCAAGTAAGGAAAAACAATAGTTATACCAACAAAAGTAATAGGAAGAAAACCACCCAAAACAGAGCTATTGTTCGAAACCTAAACTTGGATGTTGCTGACCTTCAAATCCAATCTTTACCGTTCAAATCAAACATTAAGATGTTAGGAATACTAAGTAAAAATTTCAGCCCGATCCAACGGTTAATGAATCATCAAACACAATTTGAAAGTTTCTGATCGAATAGGCAAAACTGCTACGGAAAACACCCTATTCTTCTCGCTTCTCTCTTGTTGAAAGCTCTTTCAAAAACCTCTCTTATGTGCCTAATGTCTCTCAAGGATACTACCAATGAGCAATTGCATAATTTTCTCAAATCATCCTATTTATAGAGTAGTACTTTTTCCTAAAGCCAAAACCAATTTCAAATAGAATTATAATTCCAATCATTTTTCAAATAAAATTGGAAACCAAATTAGAAAAATTATTTCAATCCTTTTACAAATAAAATTAGACCGTTGGCCTTTGGATAGAACATGGGTCATAGCCCAACAATCTCCTGTGCATATCATCATTGTTAGGTTGAAAAAAAATGAAAGGCCTGTAATTTTAGATGAAGAATCTAGTAATTGTAGATAAATAGACATGATTTTGACTAAGTATACTTTTGTTTAGGCATACTTGAACTTGAACAAGAATCTGCTTTCTTTATTACATACATATGTAATGTGGGAAAATACTATTGGGTGGAGTCCATTCAATTAGTTTATCTTCATTTAAACCCAACCTTACTATTTGCCTGTAAATACAAAATAATGGATATAGAGAAAAAAATATATATTATTGTATGTTTCCAGTTTGAATAAGTTAGATATTCAAAGGTCTATTTTTAAACATCAAGTATATTAGAGCTGCCAAACTCATTCATTTATCCAATTTTAATAAGCGCACTGCAATATTATACATCCATACGCTTTAGATGACCACAACTGGCTCTGAACGTGTGAAGGAAGGTAATTAATTAGGTTATGAATTTTTATCATCGCCTTATATAATTTTAAACCATCTTCACCTTGTCAAGAATTATTTTTTTTGGAGTTAGAGCTTATTTTGTGGAAAAAAAATCACAACGAGGTGTATGTGGGCTTAATTGTGTGGCTATGATTCAAGGAACCAAAGCAATTTTATTTTTTTTGAGGAATCATTGGCTTTATGGTTGTGAAACACACAAATCAGATCTCTCAGGTGAAACAGAATCCATAGATATTTTCAATCTAAAGACCCTACCAAAAGCAATAGATGAAGGACAAAGATAAAAAACCATTTTATCACAAGGTTATGGTGGATACCATTTTGAAAATAACGACACCATATCCACACATATCTCAAAAAAACAGTACTGCAATTTTCTTGTCCACGCAATGTGTGGCGACCACACAAATTAAAGTTACCTCTTTATTTCTAGATTCCTTAATTATCTTGAACGTTAACTACTTCCCAAATATATTGCATAAGCATTTGTTAAACTTATAAATTGTTTTTTTTTTGGTACTATCAAGTTACCCCACAGAAAATGACAAGTGATATCTAATAGTGTTGATGATACGTGTGAATTAATTACTAAAAAAATAGGGTAAGTGATGCATCATTTAATATACATGCCCTATATAAGTTCTTTACACTATAAGTACGATAAGTACATGTGTGAAATCTAAATACTATATTAATATAAACATTAGACAATTTGACAAATTGCAATTAAATTACCACTAGTATTTACAGGGCACGTGGCGATGTCGTCGTTAATTTGATCGCAAATTGCAGTTAATTGTGTTAATAGGGTCTGTGTATTACTCTGCTTTTATACTCTGCTTCAACTGCTCACATTATTTTTAATGGCATAGATTAATAAAAAGCGTCATGATTAAGGTCCTTCGCATGCTAATAAAAAGATTACAATCCCATGATCCTTGATTATATGCTCTTTAACCTTAATAAAATATAGTTATCTGTCAGCTTATCACTAAATCTTCCACCCGGACATAATCTAATCAAACCTTAATAATCAGCACATGTAATGTCACTTGTATTTAATCCAGCTTTTAACTTTGATTGTATACCTTACGAAGATCATGGGATTAAATTTCAAGTTCAAGTAAAATAAGATAAACTAAATTATTCCGTGAGTATTTTTTTAAAAAAATCTGGATCTTCCATCTTTTTGCTCTCTTGGTGACTCGAACCCACATTCTTAAAGTCGAAGGGGAGGATGCTTATGATCGGAGCAACCCCACTTATCTAATTTATTCACATTGCCTATATTGATGAGAGAATAATCCGGCTACATTATAGAATGGTGAAGGTGCATGCAAGATTCAAGACTTTATAACTAGCATGAAAAATAATAAATCTTATACTTTCAGATGAGATCTTGGCACCAAGTGATCCCACCACAATTCATTCACAAAAATATCTATTTATGTACATGCTTGAACACCTTAACCTGTAGTTAACTAAATGAAGTGTCTTTTCTCAAGAGCTTAGTTTTTAGAAGATAAGATTAATGTGCACTTCAACAAAATCAATACTTAATATATATATATCCCGAAGGGAAAAACCAAACCATTTAATAGTTCGAGCAAATAGTGAATAATCCATTTCTATATTATTCCTCTTTAAGGCGTGTCATGTTGAAAACTTGAGTATGCAAAGCATCACTTAAAGAGCAAAGCTTTCAATGATAAGGACAAGTGTTTCAGGTTCATGCACAATTCTACTCAAGTTGTGACATTTGAGTCCAAAAGGTCAATTGATAACCATGGAGGCAATCAAAAGTAGAAGAGGCCAAATTCCAGTGGCATCCACAATTTTATCCATATGGTCCCACTTCTATTACTACAGAAACTTGGTAGGAGTAGTATATTTTTGGAATTTTAGGACCCTGCACACGTTGTTGGTTTCCCCTTGGGTGGGTGGAGGAGAGGTTGTTAAATATATATTTTTTGGTCCAATTCAATGTGTCTAATTGAGTCAATATGTGGACCGGTTGGTTTGAAATTGGACCATATTAATTGTCAAGATAGAAATAGTGACAAAGAAAACTTGTGAGTCACAAATCAAGGCAAGAAGATCATACAATAATTCAAAATAAAGTCGGTAGTGTTTGCTGATAGTTAGTATTGGTCATTAAATTTAGGTCCTCTTTGACATTATTTGGTTAGCTATAAAAGTCTATGCAACTGGTACTTACAGAATAGACTTTTATCTCCTTTACTTAATATCGTGCCACTAAAAACACAAGTTGTCAAGAACTTTCTTTAATTGGTAAACAGCTTGTTTTCGTGGCCATGGATAACTAGGTGAAAAATAATAATAAGTATCTTGATATAGTTATGGACCACTGGAATACTTGAACAAAAAATAATTAGAAAATATGCATGTTCAAACAAGCTCTTAGTTTATGAGTTTGGTAGCACAATTATTTTTGCTTAATGTGTATTGAATAACTTATTTATACATATTAAATAAATTTTTAGTATGCATATCAAATTTGAATCAAAGTTATTGAATTTTGTCCATTAGTGCTTCACAGATCTAAAATCTAGAAAGAAGATCCAACCTTCTCTCACTGTTGTTCGATTCCGGCAATCTCCAGCGATTTGATTCGTCGACGGCGGCGGCTACATCTTCGGAATCGTTTCTTAGTAGCTGATTGAAATGCAACATCGATTTCTTGGAGTTCTTCTTTTGTAAAAGGTTGATCCCAATCGAGCTTCATAATAGCAGCTTGCCGGAGCCGACGAACGGAGACTCAAGCTTGCTGATAGGAGATCAAGGTCAACCACCTTCGTCAGATCTGGTGGCATATAGGTTCCCAATGTGACACAGAGAAAGTTGCGTCGGCAGAGCTCGTCATACCACTACAAGATTAAGGTTGCATATTTTGGTATATTTTCTTTGCTGCTACTTTCATGATATCTGTTATCCTGTAAAATTTCTTTGTCCTATGTGTTTACTGGGTTTTGGCTTGAGGAGTTGTAAGCTATTTAACCTTGCTGATTAGGTCGTCATGGCCGCAGCCATCGCTGGTGGGACTACCCCGCCGGAGGAGTTTCCACCCTTACCTCTGAAAAGCAATCCAGATCCACAAAATACTAAACCTAAAGAATCAAATAATGCCCAGTTTGTCAATATTCTTAAATTAAAATTGACTACCACACAACGAATTAGTGTTCCCCCAAGCCTGTAGTAATGACCGAATATCACTTGGAAAGCACCGGAAGTTAGATCTCTTATCATTCAGGAAAACCTACAATTTGCCATTATTGGCAAATCTCATATGGTAAACCTGATATAATGGAGTTGAGACAAATAATATCGAGTCAATGTGGAATTAAAAGTGAGAGAACAGTTGATGTTTTGGACACAAGACATATCTTAATCAGACTCACAAGTTTGGAAGACTATGTGCATCTGCTTTCAACATCAGACTTCTATGTGAAAGCGAGAAAGAATTATTGGCAGATGAGAACCTAAAATGGGACCCTTGGTTTGAACCAAATATTAAAACAACCATAGGAGTAGCATGGATATCCTTTCCAGATCTTCCACCTAACTTTTTTGCGATGAAGGAAATTTTCTCTATAGCTGCAACAATAGGTAAGCCACTAATGGTAGACATGACAACAAAGAATCAGACGAGACCTAGTTGTGCTAAAGTCAAAATAGAGGTAGATCTGATTGCGAAGTTGCGACAAAGAGTTAGAATAACGGAAGAAGATGATGTGACAGGGGTTATAAAGTTTTAATGAATCAAAGTGCAATATGACTACATGCCCAAATATTGTAAGGAATGTTGCTTACAAGGACATGACGAAGATAGTTGCTGGACAATCCATCCAGAATTGTATGATTCAAGGATTGAAGAAGGGCAGAATCAGGAGGACAAAGAACTAAAAAATAAGCAAGGAGCGAAAAAGGAAGAAAGAAGAACGTTGACGAGTGGAAAGATTATAGGGCCAAAACACAACAAACAAGAGTGGATGGTTCGAAGGAGGAACAGATATAAGAAGGATAATTATGAGCATATAAAAAGGAGAAAGAACGTACAAGATGATAATTTTTTTACTGCATTGGGAGAATAGGAAGAACAACATGACGAAACTGATAATACAAATAAGTTTGACGAAAGCACGAAAGAATGAGTGACAAGAAATTTTAGGAGACAAGAAGAGGGGAAACAATTGATAATTGTAAAGGAACAACAGGAAGGTAAATCAGATACAAGGCAAACTGAGACACAACCAGAAAACTAAAATAACAAGGAGACAATTGCAGAGGAACAAGAGGAAGGGAAAGTTGATGCAAAGCAAAACAAAGAAGAACAAGATGTAAAAGAGGGATAAAATAATAAAGAAGAGAAAAAGACTGTAACCATGGTGATTTATAAATGCCCCTAGCAACCCTGAAGGATAATTAGGAGGGACGTATTGAATCAATAGGGTTGAATAATGAAAAGAAAGATATGACACAAAATATAGAGAAGGTAGCTATAGAAGGGGATTTATCCCCTAAACAGATAAGCAGGCTAAAATGATCACATACCAAGCCAAAGAAGCAAGGGAGAGGAGATTTCAATGCGGCACAAGTTTCTTCAAGGTCTAAGAGGACGATTATCAAAAATACTAAATATCAATGAGAGCTTTAATTTAGAATATTAGATCAGTAAACACTCAAAAGACATTTACTAGGCTTATTAATCTTCATAAAAGAAACCAATTTTACTTTGTGGGTCTTTCAGAACCATTTGAGGAGAAGCAAGAAATAGAGGTTTTCAAAAAGAAGTTAGGGATGAAATATGCAATGGCAAATGTAAATGGCAAAATTTGGGCATTGATGAAGCACTGGAATACTCTATAGAAGGAGATGAAGAGCAGATTCTAACACTCAAACTTCAGAATCAAGGGTTGGGCACAGAAGTGGTGGTATCAATTGTATATGTTAAATGTACGCAAGGTGAAATATAAAGGCTATGAAAATCCATAAAGGAGTTGTCAGATAGTATCAATGCCCTTTGGTTGATAGGGGGAGATTTCAATGTAATAAGCAATGAAGAGGAGAAGCTAGGGGGTCTACCAATTTTCGAAAAGGAAGTCAGGGACTTCAATCATTGTATTAATATGTATAATCTGGAGGATAAAGAATTTAAAGAAGGTAGATACACTTGGTGGAATGGTAGAATAGATGCAGAGTACATTTTTAAAAGGCTAGATAGGGTGTTGGGCAATGACAAATTACAAGATCTCTTCCCAGTACTGGAGGTAGAGCACTTAGTGAGAAACAGATTAGATCATACACCTCTTCTAATTACCTTCAAAACCACTAAGGAGATAAGAGTGAGACCGTTTAAATTTCTTAATTTTTGGTTAAGAGAAAGTTCTTTTAAGGAGGTGGTAAAACAATACTGGAAAATAAATTTTGAAGGAGATCCTTTTATCTTATTCCATCATAAGAAATAAGATAAAAACATTAAAGAAAGCTTTGACCAAATAGAGTAAAGATACTTTTGGGAATATATTTCAGGAGATAATCACTTTGGAGGAAGTCATTAAAGTTCAAAAAACTCAATTTGAGATAGACCCATCAGAAGCTAACAGGGAAAAGCTTCACAAAACTCAAGCGGAGCTTAAAAAATAACTTTTTAGGGAGGATGAATTCTGAAAACAGAAAGAAGGGATAGAATGGTTCAAGGACGGGGAGAGAAACACAAAGTTCTATACAATAGTCAAAGGAAGAAGAAACAGACTTAGAGTGAACAAAATCCAAAATGCTGATGGAGAATGGTTAGAGGATCAAGAAGACATTGCAAAGACAGCTAAAGAGTTCTACATAAAACAGTTTATAAAAGAAGTAGATAGGTATAAGCTCCTATGCCTTTTGTTTGAGGAATGAAAAAGGAGATTTACTGTATGCAGAGGGAGCTACTATTGAAAACACCACTAACACTGTAGCAGAGGCGGAGATGATTTTAAAAGCATGTAAACATAGAAGGCAGGAACATCACAATAATATAATCATTCAAACAGACTCTATGCTATTGTACAAGATTCTAGAAGAAAAATGGTCATGTCCCTGGATAATCACAGAGATGGTGACAGAAATCAAAACAGCCTTACAAGAAAAACAACATACTTTCCAGCACATTCTAAGGGAAGGAAATCAACTAGCAGACTACTTGAAAAATATTGCAATCGATAAAGGAGGGTGCAACTATCAAAATTTCAGCAGTTTGGGAGTAGCAGGAAGAAAAATCATTAACAGTGATAACTAAAATGTCCCTATTTGAGAGTAACTCCGGCAAAGGGATAGAGGGGACATGGAGGTTCAAAGTGTTAGATGTTTTATTTTTTGGTTGTTTGTTTATTTCTTTTCTAGTCGATTGGGCCTGTAGGCAATGAGCTTTGCCCGAGGTGATGTTTATACTCATTATTTCATCAATAAAATACTAAAATTTAACCAAAAAAAAAAAAAGACCACTGGAATCTAGAGTTGTGCTTTCTTGAACGAAAACAAAAAGAAGTGTCTGTTCGAATAATAATATTGTCTAACTAGACACTAATCTGTTGGATTACGCTGAACTAGATTCAATGTAATCTATCTTAGATAGGCTCGTAGCAATGAGCAACATGTTGTGCATTCTTTATTGTGTTTGGTGCAAAATATCATTCTTGCTTGCCATGAGTAAAACCATGACCTATCAATCATTATCACCTATAATTGAGAGCTGTGTTGTCCTAATCATCTTTTCCACTAATCTTGATTTGCTGCATCTGGCTTTTATATTTTCAACTATTCAAAAATTAAAACAAAGACTCTCACATGGAAAATAAAAAAGATCACATCTAGAAAATTAGGTTATATATATATTAAAAAAAAAACTAGTAAAATCATTATAAAGATTCCAAATAAGAACTCCAGGAATATTGATTTCAAAAGCGAATGGGAACAAGAAAGATTAAGCTAACTCACATGTCATTTACAAGGTAACTCTTGAAGATTTATTCATACATTGATCAGATAACAGAGTTAGCTTTTGATCTGAAAATAACCCTTGCTTTAATTATCTCCATGTCCATGACCTCCTTTCTACCTTCTCTTGAGGTCTTGTAATGCCCTGAAAAAGCAAAAGAAAACAGAACATACATTTAGTATTACATGACAATATTGGAATGTGTTAATTAAAACAGAGGAATTAAAGACTTACACAATAATGAGATTGAATATTTTGCTCTGTTCTGTTAGGTGAAAATCCAATTACACTTCTCCTGTGAAATCTGCTAGTGGAATCTTCACTACTTGAAGAACTTGACGTTACTGACGGAGGATGAGGCTGATCAGTAGTTGAAGAAGACAAAGGAACAACTTGATTATCACCGTCACTGCTTCCACCATCATCTTCGTCTTCGTCTTCGTCCTCGTCATCATCTTCTTCTTCTGAATCATCATTATGATCATCAAGATCTTGATCTTGATTTTCCCCATCATTGTTATTATTATTATTTCTGTGAAAACATTTCTGGCAAACTGAAACAGTGGGACCAAGCTTAGGGCCAGAGCCAGTCCATGGGGTAAGTGATTGGCAAGAATTACAGAGAAGGATTCTTGAATGCTTAGCCACAAGGAAATTGGCTGTGTGTACTCTGGCATCACAATCCCAACAAAGACTGGCTTGATCTGATTCACAGTAAACTCTTGCTATTGAACTGCACAACTCACATTTCTTCATTGCTATCACACTTATCTGCAATATTAATCACACATATATAGTCACAAAAAGAAAAGATTTTTAGTTTCTGTATCTGAAATTTTGGTCAATCTTTAGGTCTTTGGAGACTAAGATGTTACAAAAATATAGTAAATGCCTACAAGACTACAACTCACACTTGCCCTTATATAGAAAAGGTAAAAAAACCTCAGCAGTCACATCACTACCCCCAGCCCACCCACTCCCCCTCACCGGGAACCCCAGGTTATGAACCACACCCCCTTTCCTTTTTTATTTTCTGTTAGTGTCTAACAACTGTCAAATTACTAAAAATAGATCTTATCATGTGTTAAGCTAATTCTTGAACCAAGAAAAGATCTAGACTAGTTTTTGTTCTACTTCTCTGGTATAGGTAAGCATAGAAAAGGACTTGTCTTCCCTACCTTTCAAGGGGAATTAACATAATATATGTATATAATTAAAAAATTTAACCTATTCATACGGTATATATAATTTTTTTTTCGATGGAATTGATCCTTCTCGAACAAAAATAGTTCCACCCCTATTCACTTATTGCTTAAAATATTTCCACACTTTCATTGTAGTTTAAATAAATATACTTCATGAAATAGTAAAGGTCATTATGTTCCATTCGAGTTCATTTGTTAAAGCTCTGTTGAAACCAATCCTTATCTGTTTTGTAATACTAATTAGCAACTTTTGGTTTATATCTATCCAAAATGTTATCAAACTATATATAGAATATATAACACTAATATTTAATTTTCAAACACATAATCTCTTTTTCCCAGAATTATTTTCTGCAACCTAATCTTTCCTAATTACTATATATTAGAAACAGACCATCACCAAATGCCCGAATCCAGATGGCGTCATAAACAGGTTTGTTTGCTTCCTTCTTTTTTATTGACGAACCAGGATGAGTTATGGCCCAGCTTAGTGACAGTGATGTAACTTTGAGGGTCCAAATTGAATAATAATGTCGTAGAGTATCGTAAAACGTCCATAAACATTAATTATTTTTTTCCACTCATGAAACGTAATGTACATGAACTTTTGATGAATTTACGAGTAGATGCTTTGTAATACAGCCACATTAACGTTGGGGAAATTACCACATGGCGTCACGCCATTTGTAATTTGCTATCTTAGAATATCGATGATTTATAATATACCCAATATAATTTCACAAGCGAAGTCTGAGAAAAATAGATTGTACGCAAACATTAGATGATCCATCTTGTGCAAGGATTTTATTATTCTTGTCCAATATATATAAGGAGATTAGACATCAAATTCGTGTAAATCTAGAAAAACAAGGATAACATATAGAAACTAGGGAAACTATGACCCACGCATCTATGGTTGGGGCTAGGGAATGCTGAGGCCCATGCTTTTCTAGAACAACTTTTTATCACCCAAAACAAATAATAATGGCTATCCTCCATACTCAAATGTAAGGTTATTAGGTCCATGGATAATCATGTTCCTAAACTATGTGCACCTTTGTCTACATATATGTTTTTTTTAAATGTCTCAACCTAATTTCAAATGTTCCTTTCATTCTCTACATAATACATGAATATATATTAAATGATTTCTCAATATAATGTAAATAATTTATTTTGATATGGATGGATGTCTCTTGGTGGGGCGTCATCTCAGGAAGGTTCATCCACACACTCAGGGGGTATTTAGTATGAAGAAAAATTAGTGATTTACTTGCCTTTTTTTGGTGTTTGATAAGTTCAAATAAAAATAAAATTATTTTAAGAATAGATGTATATAATTTAATCAAATACTATGAAGACAAAGGTGGTGTGGGAGAGGGTTGGAGGGGGGTGAGGGGTGGGGGGTCGAGGGTCAGGAGTGCTTGGTGCGGGGGTGCTAACAGTGGGGGTAGGGGTCGTGGTGGGTGGGTGAGTCAAGACACCATCATAAAATATCATTTATGAAACTTATTTTAACAATTTTCACGAAGAAAGTCATATTTCCTAAAAAAATAATTTAAGGAGCTTATTTTTCTAAACATTTTGACTAATCAAATTTCACATACTAATTTGATATAGATATCGGGTGTAAATAATTATTTCCTATGCCTAACTCCATCAACCACATTTTTTATTGTTATTGTTATTATAAAAAAAAATCACTGCCTTAATGGGGGAAAGGAAAAAAGTTACAAGAAGAATGGAACTCACACTAGCATATTCCACTCTTATAAATAGGATTAATTACCTGGCAATGAAGATTTGCTACTAATGATAAATATTGAAACTATATAGTAGTTTTTGAAATTTCCACGACCAAATTGTAAACCTTGGTTTTGAAGCTTGCATTTATTTTGGTGTGTTGGTTTGAGATGTATTCGTTATGGCAGCTACTATTTGTCACAACAGAATAAATTAATGACCCATGAATCAAGTAACCATAAGTCATAGCCTCAACTTTTGGCCTGGTGCTTTGCACTTGTCTGAAATAGTGTAGTGTAGGACACTATAATCAAACCAAAAGACCAAACAAATTACACAAGTACTATCATATAGTCTATTCAAACTTTCCTCTCCAAAGTATGTAGGCTGTAGCGCACACTTATATTTTCTAGCTTCTTTACTTTACTTCAAAATGATGTTTATAAGTGGATTTTAGCTAGTGTTTGATCATATATTTAATTAAAACTTGAAAAAACTAATTGAGATTTTGAAGTTTGTGAAAAATAAGTTCTGAAATTTGAAGTTATATTTGGACATGCATTTTGCTTGTTTTTTTTTTTTTTTAAAAAAGAAATGTTTTGTGAGGAAGTGAAATTTCACCCAAAATCCAAAAGCCAATTCGAACTAATTTTTGAAACTTGAAATCTTCATGAATAAATAATGTTTCAATTTATTTATTTTGAAAATCTACTCTGATATCTATGGCTAAACGGGAGCTTAGTCTTTTTTATAAAAAAGTGCATAAATAAACAACGGAGTGAGTAGGAGTATCAGTATACAATCGACTTTAGTATAGGTTCCTATTATTTTTCTATTTTTTGTCGTTAATTAATTTTCCAATAAGTATTTTAGTGTTTATCCTCGTGGGCCTCAACCCCATAAGTCAACAGGTGATTTACCAGTATGACCTTAAAAATGAGTTATTGATCTCATTTGTCTTATGACGAACATTATTTTTGACTTTAAATGTTTGTCCACAGGACAAGCGAAGGGCTTCCTAAGTTTTAAATGGGCTTTAAAATTCTAGCCCAATTTGATCCAACTACATGGTTGGTTTGATCTGTTCTCAGGGCCCAGTCAATTCTTACAGTTTCTGTTGGTGATGATGAACACAGATTGGAGAGAAAAGAAAGAAGAGAACAGAAGATGCCTTTAAAGAGGAAAACAGGAGGCCTTCATTTGTTCTTGCACTAATTTGGGCTCAATATATAATGGGCTGGTCAATAGCAAATGTACATATGAGCCCAGCACGTGGTCAGCTTCTAAGAAGCTTACTGATAGAAACTTGTAAATATTCATGCAATGTAGATATTAGGTGCACTTATTTACATTTTAGTTTGTTACAACATAGATCAATTAGGAGATGTCATGTGTAACTAGTCATGGTGAAGTTCTTGAGTCAGGCTCAACCTAATTCATATCTCATTCGAGGTTGATCCCATGTTAATATTTTCAGATGTTCAGTCTTGGACAGTGTGTGCGTGGATTGCTGAGTCCCACATCGAAGGACATTAGGGTTCTTGGTCTTTTTATATGCTCTTAGACATTCTTCATGATTGAGTTAGTTTTTGAGACAGAGTTAGACGATCTGAGATCTATTTACTTCTTTAGATCCAAGATCTATTTTTCTTCCATTTGCTGCTTCACTTGTTTGACTATATGCTGAAAAATAGTTTTAAAATCACTTATAAAGATCTAAATCATTGTAAAGGATTACAAAACATCGACTAAACACATCTGTGCACATGTATGTTTGGTTTTAAAATCCAATGTGCACGCAAGTTGGTGAAGGGAATAACATTTTCTTGGGCCAAATTAATAAGGTGTGCCAACCAGTCCCCAAGAATTAAGCTTTCAAAATATTAAAACTATATCGTTGGCAAAAAACTCGACGATT
Organism: Solanum dulcamara; assembly: GCF_947179165.1. NCBI lineage: Eukaryota > Viridiplantae > Streptophyta > Magnoliopsida > Solanales > Solanaceae > Solanum > Solanum dulcamara. The sequence goes on from NC_077247.1 coordinate 49,190,567, forward strand.
TGTTGACTTCATAAAGGCACCATATTGCACGGACATTTATATCTGCCAGTTTTCTGCTGTAATGGAATGTGAAAAACTTAAAAAAGGCCTGACACATATTATAATTTTTATTTACTGTCAAATATTTTTTAATTTAATTTTTTTTTTTTACTTATCAATTTTGATAAAATCAAGAAAAGATAATTTTTTTCTTCCTATAATATTCTCAATTTATTAACATTGAAAAATGTAGTGAGTAAATATGTTTAAAACTCTATCAATTAAAAAGGGTAAAATAGTAAGCTCACTATATCAGTAATTATTTTCTTAATAGGTGTGCCAAGTTAAAATTTGACAAATAAAAAGGAACGGAGGAAGTATTAGATTAGAATTAATTGAGATCTAATTAGTTTTTGCTAATTAATTACTAACAAAAGGAGGCTCAAATAATTGACTAGAGGAAGAGAGAACTGTTGATCTTGTTTTTTTGAAAAAGAAGAAAGAGTTAAAAGAGCATTTTTCCCCGCATTGAAGAAAAGGAAAATTGGCTAATCTTTTTGTACTGAGATTTGCTCTTTTGGTTTAAAACACCATCAAAAATTAAAATTTTTGTATATTAGAGAAGAAGTTTAGAGATAATTCTCTTAAAGATTTTTCTGGGGATTGTATTTGAGGAATTAGGGTGTGTGAGAAAAAATATTGTGATTTTCATATAGTGAATATTTTTCTGGATGGTTCGTGATTTTCTCAACATTGGATTTTCTCTTTAATTTCTTTGTTATTATTTTCTGCTTGAATTCGGTCCGCAAAGAAAAGAAATTAATCGGTATCTTTTTTCCAACAAGAAAAAAACCCGGATGTAGATAAGTATGAACGCATTACATTAGACTTTTTGTAAATTTGATAAAGACTTTGCTCAATACTTTGAAATCTTTGGGTGATGGGTTAGCACCTGAATAAAGATCAACTCAATATTTAATATTAAAATTTATTCAAACTATACGAAAAAGGTACCAGTTGCGATTTTTATCATGCCAATTTGATCAAAGTTTACATAAATTGACGTTTCAGAAGCAAATATGACAACTAATTTGAACGAAGGGATTAATGTTTAAACAGAATTCTACATTAATTAATAGTGTTTGCTCTTGCTATTAGTACTATTTTCTGGAAGACGTAATTCAGACATGAAGTAATTGTATATAAAACAGTTCAATCTTGATAATATATTATGGCAGTTCCTTCGGTAAAATATTACTTAGAACAAAGAAATAAAAAACATTCAAGATTTATTTTGCAAATTAAGATGTGATAAAGTGGACATACTAATACATTTATTGCATTCGAAAAAAAATAAATAGAAGGGATTAATCTTCATGAGACTTCAAACAACTTTGATTTTTATTTTCTGCCCTTCCATGCAATCCTGTTTTCTTCAGCTATCATTATGATAAGGTGGAATGCTTTGTTCATTTCTGAAGAAATTTTTAGGATCCACCTCACTCTTCACTTTAGCCAATCTCTCAAAGTTGCCACTAAAATATTTTTCACCCCATATTTTGGCCTTGGAATAGCTGTAGTCCTCTTGATTTGTTCCAAAATCAAGATCCCTATAATTCAAATAAGCAGTTCTTGGAGAGTTTGCAACATATGGCTCCATTTTCTTGTACAGTTTCCTCATCCATGCTATCTTCTGGCTTGATATACTCTCACTGTTATCGCCCCAGTTGACCAAGTACTGAATATTGTACAAATTCCCCTTTCTATGAGGAAAAGGAATTTCAGATTCAGAGATTTCATCTAATTTCCCACCTAGTGGCTCCATTATCATCTGAGGTCTTTCTTCTTCCAAAAACAGTCTTTTTACCATTTCCCAACCACGTTTCGGAATTGGAGTCTTCACAAAATCAGATGTGGCTTTAAAATAGTTCTTGTTTGTTGGAATACTCTTTTCTAGCAGAACTTCAAGCGACTCATTTGTTCTCCTGCCATAGAAATACAAGACTGATCCAATCCAGGAAGATTCACGACATTCTTTTTTAATGCAAGGCCTGTTACTACAATCCACAACAGGCTCTTGAAAGCAATCTTTTTTCTCCAAATCAAATTCAGGGAATTTCTCTTTGAGCAATGGAATTAACTCATCAACAGGTCCAAGATATAGTGATTGAAAGAATATTTCAACATATTTGTCATTCCCTGTTCCATCATTTTGTATAACTACTCTGATAAGTAATTTATCAGGTAGTTGATGTGCTATGTTTTCCCATTTTTTGAGGAGATTTTGGTTACCCTCTAACCTCTTGTAAACTGTGAAAACAGTTACCTTCTCCGGAACACGAACAAGTTTGAGTTTCCATGCTAAAATAACACCAAAACTTGCTCCTCCACCTCCTCTTATTGCCCAAAACAAATCTTTTTTCATGTTCTTCTTGTTAAGAATTTTTCCATTAACATCCATTACGCGAGCGTTTACAACATTATCAGCTGCAAGCCCAAATTTTCTCATCAAAGTACCTATCCCTCCACCACTAATAATCCCTCCAGTGCCAATACTGAAACAGACACCACCAGGAAAACCATGCACATTACTTTTTTTAGCAATTGCATAGTAAAGCTGGCCGAGGGTCGCCCCGGCTTGAACCCAAACTGTTCCTTCATTTAAATCAATCTCGATTTTGTTGAGATTGCTTAAATCAAGCATAACAAACGGGATTTCAGAGCGAAAAGATATGCCTTCATAGTCGTGGCCACCGCTTTTTATTTTAATTTGCAAGCCTAGTTTTTTTGCGCAAAGAATAACCGGCTTGATTTCTGATTCTTTTCTAGGGGAGACTATGAAATTGGGATGTGAAGAATTCATCCATCTAGGATTTTTTTGAGCGTATTCTAGGATAGATGAATAAGTTGGAGAATTTGGGGTGTAAATGTTTCGTGTAACGTTGATTTCAGAGTATTTAGAAAGACAGTAGAGAAAATCTTGTTGAGAGTAACATTTTGTCAAAAAGAGTGAAAAGAGTAAAATAGAGAGAACTTGAAGGTTATTCATAATATTTAGAGCTAAAAGAATAGAATTGATTTTCTATAATGAAAATGACAAAGAATAAGCTATCATGTTATGAGGGGGAAAGAAGATGAAATTGCTTATGTCTATAATCCTTACACAAATGATCCGTATTTATAGAATTTTTTTCTTATAGGGTAAGTCGAGTTATCTAAATTTATTCACAGTTTACGAAAGTAAATATTTATTGAATAGGTTGACTTTGACTTTAGGCACGTCACACATGGAAGTACAGAATTAAAATCCGAGTTTTAAGCTGGCAAGTTTTCTATTTATTTTATTTTTATATATAGATTCTTTCAATTTCTGACTTATTAAAATTAATTATTGAAATTATTATTGCATATACAAATAGTGCATGCAAGAAACTAATTCTTCCGTTTAATTTTTCTTGATTCTTATATTAAAAATATATTTTTTCATTTTCCTTGTCAATTTAGAAAATCAAGAAAAAATTAACTACATAAGATATTAGTAGTCAAATTTAATTTACTATCGAGTTAATATGAATCAAGTAAAAATAAAACAAATGGAGTATTGTCAATTTTTCATATTTGACTTTTTCCAACATTATTTAATTAGTCGTGCTATGCATTTGAGGTTTATAATTTGCAGATTATCTGCAAGACAACTAACCTTTGTAAAGAACATCGTACCATTCCAACGTATAATCTAATAAGGATAATAATGGTTTCATTTTAATAATAACATTTAATGATAATTAATTTAGAACTGTTTGGTATTTATCTTAGTTATTCCATTTCCTAACAATATTTAGGTAGAAGCTGTATCGTTCCTTTGGTATATGAGATCATAAATAGGAAAAAAAAAATTGTTTTGAGGAGAGTTTAGTGTGTCTCGTATGCATACCTCGGGAACTTTTATTAACAAAATGTATATTATTATTATTATTGTTATTATTTATTTGTTTATTTTAAAAACAACAACTGTTCTTCTAATCCAAGCAGATTTAATTTGAGTCAATGGTATATTGGTATGAATGCTTACTGTTTATGTAACCCCTTTAAGTTCGTCTTAGACCAAATTCATATCATCAATATTCAATATTCAATACGACTGAAACGTTTTTCCAAGCTAACATTTATTGGTTAGGCATAAATTTTAGGGTGGAGTTATAAAGAAAAGAAAGACCAAGTAGTACTTGTGTAATATTTTCGGGAGGTTGGCTTGTAATATTTCATTTTTTTGCGCTAAAAATATCGATATCCGTAGGTCGGTTTTGTTTTAAAAAAATTGATTTTCTTCATAAACAGACATAGGGGTTCATTTTTTCCTTCCTTTTTTGGAGATCGGTTTTTGCACTTTTTTTTATAAGTCTTATAAGATCCACAATTTAAAAATTAATAGGTTTGACTTTTAAAGTTCTTAGTACTCATGAATTGAAGTCACTATATCTTTGAAATTATGGATTAGAATTTAATATTTGTTGAACTTTTATGATTTTTCAATTTCATATTTATGTATTGTGTCGAAAATAGTGAATTCAATCAAAATTCATAACTCAAAAACTACCTTCGCTAATGTGGCTCCTTCTGTTCAGAAAAGAAAAATGAAGAGTTGCAAAAAGTGAGGATGAAACCATATACTATTTTCAATTTGAAATCAAACATCAATTCCTTGATTTTATTACATATTTTAAAACTAGGTAAAAAAGTAACAACTAAAATAAACTACTTGAAAGTGTTTGAAAAAAGAAATATAAAAAAATAATTCGACTCTTTGCATAGCTATTATGCCATGCAAGTAGAATGTAGTACAAAAAGAATCATATAATAAATTGAATAAGCCCTACAATGAGTACGTATTAGCTAAGGGATGGAGGTGGGGGGGAGAGCATACTGTTTCTCCAATTCCTATATTAGAGGACGAAAAAATAAATAAAGAAGGATTATACAAATCTCATAATGTTAATTATATTTTATTCTTTTTTTTTTAAATTATAAAAATTTCTTAAATTTGGTGGAATTCGGATACATTCCAAAATACATCATATAGGAAATTTTAAAAAATATGATAAAATAAATTATGTATTTAGATAATTTTTTGAAATAATAAATCATCAAAAATAAACACTTCATATTATTACATCAACACACTACAATATTCAAATATATTCTCGATCAACATCATGTGGGACCCAATTTGGGAAAAACGTCTCCCGACTAATTGGGAGGAGGAGGAGTTTACCCACACGTAGAAAAAGGTGCAAAATATTTGATATATCATGAGTATTCCATTATTTATATTTTGCATGATAAACTTTAAAATTAGTAACTTAGGCATATCTAAGATATCATAATCTAATTAATCAATGCAAGTTTCAGATAACTTGTGGAGTAGAAATTGAGAAAAATATTTGAAATCAAACTATTTTTGAGAGGCCTTCAAGTGCATCCACCACCCTAGTAGACTTTTTTTCCCTGTAGCAATAAGATATTGCGTGTAAGGAATATGCATGATATATATCAAATCATGATTTCAGAAAGGGAACTAATTCGGTGATATGAAATCATGATTGATATGAAGTTGAAGTTTTGTTTGTACATGCAATTTGAATTTCTTCAGTTGTATATTTTTTCAAAAAAATGAAAACCTCCCCAATTCTTATAAAATCATACCAAATGAGCAAATCGTAATTCATAAACAAGGGAAAATCATACCTCCATGTTTCTTTTATAAATAAATATTTGTTATTACAATTTTTCAAATACACATAATTTTCTAAATTTCACTAGCCAATAATAGTAGTAACTAGTTATTTTTTCATATAATCCTTTCAAATAGTGTGAACAATCTGTTCAAAATTTAAAATGATGGATATGTTTTTTTTACAAAATATAAATTTATGGATCAAATTTTATATTTAAAAGAAATTGAAATCATGATTTAAAATCTCAATAATCATATTTTTTTTTGGAGAATTTGAGATATGAAATTGTGATTTTAAATTACATGTTCTGATTTGAAATTGTAATAAGGAATTCCATATTCAAACAGAGGCTAATAGTCAAAATGAGACTTTCCGTTTAAGTATAATCATTGATGTGTCTTCTTTTGCACAAGTCACGTATGTAGACAATTAACCAAAGGAATAAATATGTGATATTAAAATCTAATGTTCATATAATGGACAACAGATTATGGTTGAGAATGATGGTGACCTCCTAGTCTCCTACAATGTTAAAATTACGTGCGATTTCTTTTTATTTCATAAATTAATGAATTCAAAATTATAAGATTTTCATTCAATAATTCATTTTGAATTCAATTCATTAATTTGTGAAACGAAAATAAATCTTATACAACTAATTGCATCAATTATGTAAGACACAAATTAAGATTTCTTTGTTCCCATTGAGCTTCCAGCTAATATTATTGAAATGTGTTTTAGAATAACAGTACCTCACGTGCTTTGATGAATATTGAAATGTGTTTTCGAATAAAAAAGACCTTGTTTAATTAGAAATCAATATTATTTATTCTTGTTGTTATTGATATTTTTATTATTAAGTAAACTCATAGAAGCGTATATACACATCTGTAAAGATTTATTTTAACAAGTAATTTATCAAATTAATTAATTTTATATCTTTTATTTAATATAAACACATTATACATATCGATATAGATGAAAATTCTTCGACTTTAATAATCACATTAGCATTTCAACACATGATAAGTAAGGAGAACAACAAAGTCAATTACATAAACATGGTTTGTATTATGGTGGTGAGAGAGTTTCATCCTTAATCAGATGTCTCGGGTTTGAGTTCTAGGTATGGAGAAAATCCTGTTAGGAGTGTCACCCCCTAATGAGTGCTGTAGTGCGCGATCCAAATTTAATTGGCTCTCCAATATGGAGTGCGAATACCGAATGAGAAACCAACGAAAAAGTCAATTACTCAATATATATATATGTGTTGTAAAGTCCAAGTGGAAGAAATGTCCTATATATTCACTATTACTAATGAAGCACCTGATTAAAGTATATTTTTATGGATAATGCAAATCTTGCCAACTGAAAACCAGGATGATTCAGATCACATTTGTATTGATTTGTATTTTAATATGCTTTGGGTCAAAGTCCAACTTTTGAATTGAATTAATCTAGAAACTAATATATTAGTGTATTTGTTCGTGTTTGTACGGTCATAATTTTTTTTATATATAATTAAAATTATAAATTATATTTATAATTATTTGATGAAAATAAATTTGTTAAATATATTTTTTAAATAGCATAGAAGAAAATTAGAAAATTAGTAATTTGAAACAACATAATGATTTGATGATTCCCGAAGACTATTGAATTTGTTGAATTTTATCACATCTCAATTATAAAATGCTGCAAAATCCATCCACTATATGAGGTTTTAGGATGAGCAAGATAGTGTAACGATCCATTAGGTCGTTTTGAGTACTAGGACCTTTTATTTTATAAGATATCCTTTCCGTAAATTTAAGTCAAAAATTTAAGACTATTCGATAACCATAGTTATTTAGTTGAGGGGTAAATTTAAATCATTAATTTAATTAAGAGGCTAAATTGATAATTTATTTAATACCCTATACCATTTATTAAAATAAGTGGAGAGGGTTATTGGTGCAGTTGTGCACGAACTGCAAAAGAGTAGGCGACGATCCCAGGTAAGAATATGTTAAAGCTTTAAGTTCGAATGTAGATAGGGAATTGTATGATGTTGCTACATCTATATTAGTGTAATTATATATATATTCTAAAGGAAGTGATATAAGCCAGCGAATTGTTGTTGTGTTGAAAAGTTTTTTTTTTTGTTTTGAAAATAGTAGGCAGACAAATAGTAATTCAATTCTTAAGTAATGATGATAATATTGAATAAGAAATTATGATGGCCAATGAAGGGTTAATTATTGGGGATAGTTTGTGATGCAGTTTTGGATGATATAGGCAGCGTGCAGATTGATTTCATTATTGTAGGGTATTGACGGCTTAATTTAGTTCAAATTGGAAATTTTCTTATGGTTATGGTATTGTGATTCAAGTTTTGATATATTGAGAGAGATAATTAAACATTAGGTTACTAGATTATATAAATACCATTAGATTTAAGTTATTTGAGGAATTGAGACTTAACCCTAGACTTAAGATTTAGGAATATGAGACTTGAGATATTAGTGGGTATCAAAACTTAGGAATTTGATTATAAATTTGGATGATTTGTTAGGTATAGGTTAAACATATATATATATATATCCATTTGCTTACGAATATTGTATAATTGATAGATTGGAAACGTGAGGCTTTGAAGAAAGGAAAGACATTCGTGAATTAGCTTGCTTGGATTCGATTTTTCGGTTGAGGTAGGTGATGGTTTTTATTCTATATCATAGATAGACTCTGAATAGTGATTGATATTCATTGAGTAATATGTGTGAAGTTTACTACGCATTTAATTGTTGTGGTTTGGATGGTTGATATGTTGTTGTGATTGGTCTAAAATCCTGAGGCCATGAAATCCATAATCTTGAACTTGCCCTATCAAAAATGGTGCCTTGAATAAAGAAGGCTTGATGAAATATTGTTAATGAAGTGGAATGTAATCATAAGGAATGATAAATTAATTATATTTGGATCGGGTGTCACATTCCGACACGGTATATTTGGATCGAGTGTCACATTCCGACACGGTATATTTGGATCGGGTGTCACGTTTCGACACGGTATATTTGAATCGGGTGTCACGTTTCGGCACGGTAATATTAAAGGGAAATAAATTAAAATTACTTAATACTACCCAATCTCCAAAAACTCATATTTCAAAAGAGTGTGATGTGGAGGCTTGAGTCCTTATGTATGATCTTGATATTATTGACTGGTTATGTAATTGTTCATTGGTTGCCACCTGTTAAGTGTTGTTGTTGATTTTTCACTATTATTTTATGTATATTAATTTCTATTTTGAGTTGGCGGATGATACCTACTCAGTACATGTTGTCCTGTATTGACCCATACTTGTATCTTTTCTTGTTTAATTTTGTGGAGTGCAGCGAGTGTTCCACAGACTTCGACTCAACCTCAGCTGTAGTCAGTCTCAAGATCATCGGATTTCAGGGTGAGCTATCCTTCTAGCTCGTGATGGATTCTCTCGGTTATGACATAGTGTCTTTAGTTTTCGGACACATTTTGTTATTTGTTCATTTTGGTGCTTGATGTTTCTAGACTTAGTTTTAGATTTTAGATGTGCTTGATGTGATGACTTTCAGATTTTGGGGAACGTTATGTAGTAAACTCTTGTGGATTGTTAATTCTTACTTTATAAGTTTGAGCTACCGCGTTGTTGTTATACATTATAAGTTGGGGTTTACATCGTTGGTTCTCCCACCTAGGAGGTTAAAGGTGGGTGCCACTCATGGCCCATTTTGGATCGTGACAGATAGCATACTATATTTTTTTTTGTTTATTATAAATAGTTATTACCGGATTAATGTCTCTCATTACCTTATCTATAACAACACTATCATATTTAATGGATTAAATTCAGGAAAAATGAGCCTTCAATTAATTGTTCAACAATTGATGAATCAATAAGAAATCATCTTATGAAAAAGAAGCAAAATATTAATAGTAATATTTAGAAACTTATATATAAGAACAAAAATCATGTAATTAGATATCTTTTTGCCAATAAAAATCATATTCAGATTGATCAACACATTTTTCTTGAAATTAATCATATTCCACATTTTACAAAACTCTTATAATCAAATCATTTCAATCGAATCAACTTGGAAAGAAAAGAACACGTCATTCTAAAAATTCAATTGAAAGCAAAACAAATTATATACAACACAAAAAATAAAGGATGAAAAGGTATAAATTAATTTATTCAAAAATTCATACACTATAAAATCTATTAATTACACATGATGAGGATAAAGTAACGATCTATCACAAAAACTGTGTAGAAAATATGCGAAAAGCCATTGTGATTAGCACAATATGCTATTTGAGTTGACAACTGAATGAAGTTATTTAGGATTTTATTGATTTGTCTTAAAAATCTTGATTACTCATACGTAGATTATGTATTAAAAATTAAAAAAATCCCCCAAAAAAATGCAAACTGAAACCGCATCATCTGATTTATGTTTCTCCGACATAGAGATGCATGAAAGTATATATGCATTTGATATTTTTCTTTTCACTAAATAGTAAACACTTTAATAAACATGAAACAAAAAATAAAGAAATTTAAAATACCAAAGAAAATCCATTGGTTAAACTCCAATTATGTACATGTTTTCATAATTGCTTTTCCTTTTGTTGGTCTTCTTTTTCTTTCTTTTCCATTCCCTAATAATCTCTCTTCAATTTATCTTTACTTTTTTTTTTCTCTATTCCAACCTTTTACTTCCTCTATAATTTTTTTCCCTCTTTTCTATGGTTGTTTTTTCTACTTGCCTCATTAGATTTATTTTTTTGGCAATTACTATATGCAAAAACCATAAAGATGGAATATAAATTTTAATTTTTGAAGTTATTTGTATACACCTTAAATAAAAAGAGAGAAAATATTAAAATTGTTATATACCTTAGTAAAATCCAGCTAACTATAAGAACTCCTTCATCATAATTATTTACTCTGCAAAAAAAATTTAAACATGGTTATATCAAGTGTTTTTCATTGCAACACCTATGATCCATATACAACATATACAAAAACAAAACAATAAAAATGACCTGAAAGTAAACATTGTAGATGAACTATAATTAATATTGAATCAATTTTAAGGTTGCAAAACTTCTCCGCCAACTTGTGTAACATTTTATATTTACTCTAATTTTAACACATAGTATAGAATAATTTTAAGACCATCACAATTTAGTTGGAATTCAACCAGAGATCACATATATATAGTTAGATTGAAAATTGGCTGGGCAAGTAGAGTATTAGAAAGAACAAAAAATAAGCAATAAATCACATATAATTTAACACTCATAATGGTATAATTATTTCTAATAACGGTTTGAAAAAATAATACAAAGAGCTTTTATTGAATTTGTGAAGAAAAATAAAAGTGGGAATATTCACCAAAGTAGCCGTTTCTGATTTAAGATGGTAATGATCCCTTACAGCTTTATTTTATACCGGCGGAACCCATCGATGGCCCCTCAAAGTTGGCACCAACTTTTACTTAAACACTTCAACTAAGATTTGTTCATTTTAGACACCTCAAGTAAGGTTTCGATGTGTCATTTTGACACTTTTTTTTACAATCACCCAAATATCTAAAGTGTGTGTAATACACTTGCCGCTGATGTGGTCTAAAATAATGACTTTTGATTAGAAAAAAAGTGGTCATTAACTTCATTTAATTGGTCACTTTGACACATCAGCGTCAAGTGTATTACACACACTTTAGATGTTTGGGTGATTGTAAAAAAAAGTGTCAAAATGACACATCAGAACCTTACTTGAGGTGTCTAAAATGAACAAAGTTTAGTTGAAGTGTTTAAGTGAAAATTGGTGCCAACTTTAAGGGGCCACCGATGGGTTAGGCCTTTTATAACTTTGTTTCTTTGAGTCATTAAAACTATTTTATTTTTCAATTAAATTGAATCTCTTTTCCTCTCCATTATTAATTAAATAAGGTTGAAAGATTATACCAATAAAAAATATAGGAAGCTCAAGAGATTTGAGATACTAAATTCATGGTGAATTTATATTAAGATATTTTTCGAAAGAAAAATGTCAAAAAATATAATTATTTTTCTTGATCATAAAAAGGTATCACATCACTTGGCTATGTTTAAATTTTTATTATATGTAGACATAGATTAAATAATAAATAAAAAAATACTAAGAATATTAAAATATATTATAATTTATAATTGAAGAAGGTAAAAAAAGAGAAAAAATAAATTTATTAAGAGTTAAAATTAAAGAGGTGTGAGATATGGATAGTTACTCTTTGTAAATTGGCATGTGAAGAGTTTTGTTGTAAATATTCTTCGATTAATAATATATTTATTCGTAATAAATTAAGTAAATCACTTTTACAATAAAATAATTAAGTTAAATAAGAAAAAAAATCCCCAAGGAGAAAAAAGATAAATATGAATGGAGGTCATAGAAAGATGTCACATCACCTTTTTTATAATAAGTGTCAAAAACACACTTAAATTCTCCTTTTTTTGAGTTTTATATCTAAACTATTGAAAGTGTGAATTTAATACCTAAACTATCACTTATTAGTTTGAGAAACACACCACAGTGGTGTGTAATACACTCTCTCCATTTTGAAAAAAACTTGCCACATGTATAAAATATTTCACTTTGACAAATTAAATTTAATATTAGTTAAAATTTAAAGACTAAAGTATTTCTTTCCCCCCCAAAAAAAATTATTTTTCATAAAAGAAACTACTTTTTTAAAAATAATAATTATTTTATGTAAAAATAAAATTTAAAATATTTTGATCACGCACTCCACCCCCCCCCCCCCCCCCAATCCCCGTCTTTTTATTTTATTTATTTTTTTAAATTTTTTTTATAAAATATTTTTAAAAATTTCATACTTCACTCCACCCTCACTCTTTCCTAAAAACATGTTATTATTTTATATTTTTTTTAAAAAATTATATCCACCCCATCTAACCCTTCTCTCTTAATTAATATTTTTCTCATTTTGTGTTAGATATGTATATATTTTTTAGGAAAATATTTTTTTCTACTTGTGTACCGAATACAACAAAAATAAAAATTTTATTTTAAGAGAAGTCTTGCAGCAAGTAAAAAATAATTTCCTAAAATCATATATATATATATATATATATATAATACAAAACGAGAAAAAAAATTAAAAGCGAAGAAATAGGTGGAGCGGGGTAGAATTTTATTTTTAAAAAAATTATAATATCTAAATTATTATTTGAAGGGGAGGGGGAGACTTACGAACCACTTAGGAAGTATAAGAGCTGAAGTAAGAAATTGTTTCATAAGTTTTTAAAAGAAATTTAATAAATAAAAATAAACAAAAAAAGGGGGGTGGTCATAGTATGGTGAGAGAAAGTGGTGGAGTGAAATACTAAAAAATATTTTATATTTTATTTTATAATTTTTTTGGTGGGAGATAGTAATACTTTAATCTTTAATTTTAACTAATTCTAATAATTTATTTAATTTTTATTAAGGTGAAATATTTTGTCCATGTAGAGTGTGATGTGATAAATTTTTAAATGAAAAAGAGAGTGTATTACACACACCCTCATGAGAGTGGAATAAAAGAGAAATGTGTGTTAGTTAGATATAAAACTCATACTCCCAATAGTTTAGATAGAAAACTTAAAAAATAAAAATAATTCGATATGTTTTTTACACTTATCTCTTATATTATATATCGATTAAAGTCTACATAAATGAGGATAATTTGAAAGTCCACTCATGGCCAAATTTTTCATCTTTTCCCTCAATCTCAAAGCGTGGTAGCTCAAATTTGTCATTTTTATTTTTTTAAGATAAAAACAAGTGTAAAGATAAATAGTAGTTGGTTTTTTTAAAAAATAATAAAAAACAGAAAAAAAAATTAAATAATTAGATTTTAAAAAAAGAACTAAGAAGAATATTAGAATCACTAGTTTATTATTTGAAATCAAAATTAATAGAAAATATATTTTTATAAGAAAAAATCTTTGCAAATGAAAATAAAAGTCATAAAACATAGATAGACATCTAAACTTGGTTTTAACTGACAAGTAATCACTCAACTTTGAAAATACACATTTAGACACCTCAACTTTTTTACTATATCTCGTGAACACCCACAAGTTGCCAAGTCAACGAACAATGTGAAAATAACACAGTCCGACTTTCCTTTAATTATTTTAATGGTATAATTTTAGTTAAGATTATGTCTAAGTAAGAAATCGTGTCAATTTTATATGTTTGTCGATAGGTTGTCGGAAGAGATTCCTAGAAGGTAAAATACATAAATTACTTGCCTGTAGGAAGGGAGAACTACTTTTTTTTGGCACCTCACCTCTTATAGGAATTAATTTCACTATGAATAAGAATAGAGGGTAAAAAATACCCATAAAACTGTAAGTGTGAAATCGAATTGGCGGGACAACTTTTGGGGGGTAATTTGTGTATTTTCCCTTCCTAGAACCCAAACATTAATTGAAATCTATCATCGAAGTATATGTTTATGTATAGTTCATAGTACAAGTCTACCCAGATGAGTATTGAAATACATTACATCAACAATTAATATACATCTACTGCTTCAAGAATCAACTGAGCTCAGGAAGTCAGGTTAAGACGTCGACTTTGACAGGGGAGATGAAGTCCTTTGGGTCAAATATAGTACATTCAAATACACTAAATTCATCTCTATATACCGGAGTTAATTTCTCAAATCAACTAATAACTTTTATTTCATAAAGTCACTTTTTTCCCCATAAAGTCACTTAACTTTGTAACACAAAAATCATTCAACTAATAGTAATTATTTCATAAAGTGATCACTCAATTTGTTTTGTAACAGAAAAATTACTCAACTATTGTCATTTCACCTACAATAGTTAAAATGACAATAATTGAGTGACTTATCCTTCACAAATCAAAGTTGAGGGATTTTCTGATATAATTATCATATGTTGAATGACTTTTCTGTTATAAAACAAAGTTAAGTGACTTTATGAGATAAAAATAGTTAGTTGAGTGATCATCAAAGAAATTATAACTCATATAAATAAGATTATGGTGATAGACATGAGTAAATTCATCTCTATAAATGGATAAATGGGATAGACATGAGCAAATTCATATATGTCCCCTCAAAGCATGATCACTCATTCTTTATATATCATCCTGAATCCCCTTAATGCTTTTAGATAAGAAATGGGTAGCCTTCAAATTTTCTATGTTTTGCTATTTTCACTCTTTTTGGTAAAATGTTATTACTCCAAAGAAGAAGGTTTTCTTCAGTGTCTTTCTAAATATTCTGAATCCAACATTACACAAAACATTTACACCCCAGATTCTCCAACTTATTTATCTATCCTGGAATATGCCCAGAAAAAACCCCAGATGGTTGAATACTTCACACCCCCTCTTCATTGCCTCCCCTAGGAAAGAATCAGAAATCAGGTCTGTCATTCTTTGTAGTAAAAAAATAGGCCTACAAATCAAGATCAAAAGTGGTGGGCACAACTATGAAGGCATATCTTTTTGCTCTAAATTCCCATTTCTTATGCTTGATTTAAGCAATCTTAACCAAATCAAGATTGATTTAAAGGAAGAAACAATTTGGGTTCAAACAGGAGTGACCCTCGGCCAACTTTACTATGCAATTGCCAACAAAAGTAAAATTCATGCATTTCCAGGCGGTGTCTGCTACAGTGTTGGCACTGGTGGAATCATCAGTGGTGGTGGGCTTGGTGCATTGATGAGGAAATTTGGCCTGGCAGCTGATAACGTCGTAGACACACACGTGATGGATGTTAAAGGAAATATTCTTGATAGAAAGATGAACGAAGATTTATTTTGGGCAATAAGAGGAGGTGGAGGAGCAAGTTTCGGTGTTATTCTTGCATGGAAACTCAAATTGGTTCGTGTTCCTGAAAAGGTTACTGTTTTCGCGATTCATAGGAAGTTAGACGGAAACCTAACTCTCCTCCGAAAATGGGAAAACATAACACCAACTCCCTGAAGATTTGTTCATCAGGGCGTTTGTTCAAAAAGGCGTATTCTCAGAAGGAAATGATACCAAAAGGCATGTGGGATTCTATTTTCAGGGGCTATATATTGGGTCTGTCGACAAATTAATTCCTCTCCTCAAACAATACTTTCCTGAGTTTAATTTAGAGCAAAAAGACTGTTTCCGAGATAATACTAGTGCTGATGCAGAGAAAGAATGCTACGAAGTTCCCTGGATCAGATCAGTCTTATATTTCTCTTGGAGAAAACCAAATGATTCACTTGAAGTTCTGCTAGAAAAGAGTATTCCAACGCACAAGAATTATAACAAAGGAACATCTGATTTTGTGAAGACTCCAATTCCGAAAAGTGGTTGGGAAATGATAGAAAGATTGTTTCTGGAAGAAGAAAGACCCCAGATGGTTTTTGAGCCATTTGGTGGGAAAATGGATTTAATTTCTGAATCTGAAATTCCTTTTCCTCATCGAAAGGGGAACTTGTATAACATTCAGTATTTTGTGAGTTGGGATGATAATAGTGAGAGCATATCAAGCCAGAAGATAGGATGGATAAGGAAATTGTACAAGGAAATGGAGCCATATGTTGCAAAATCTCCAAGAAGTGTTACCTGAATTACAGGGACTTTGGTTTGGAAACAAATCAAGAGGACTACAGCTATTCCAAGGCCAAAATATGGGGTGAAAAGTATTTTAAGGGCAATTTTGAGAGGCTGGCTAAAGTGAGAGCAAGGTGGATCCAAAAAATTTCTTCAGAAGTGAACAAAGTGTAACACCTTATCATTTATCATACTGATAGAATGTGAAAAGTATTTTAAGTGCAAGATTTTATGTACAATGTGTTGAGTTTTAAAGATGTGAATGAGAAAAATGAAAGGTTGTGACCTTTAATTAAAAGGGTTGTAATCGTTCCAAAAAGTTGTGACCTTTAATTAAAAGGGTTGTAACCGTTTCAAAAAGTTGTGACTTCTTTAAAAGAGTCACAACTTTTCTGAAAGGCTGTGACTTTTTCGATAAGCCATAATAAACACCTGTTCACACTACTCTTTGTTGTCTATAAATAGAGGATTTTCCTCTCATTTTTAATTCATTGAATTTTCCTTTTCTTCTGCATATATTTTCTTACAAACAAAATTGTGTCTTTGTGTGATTACATTGCTGCTTTCTGAGTATGCTGAAATTGAAGAAGTTTGAGGTACCGCTACTTCTTTAATGATCTATCTGTTTTATCCTAGAAGGAAATAATCTATAACCTCAGGTACAGTGAGAGATTAAATTCCTTAAGGACATACAGTGAATTCTGTGGACTCAGATACTATTTTTTTCTCTTTTTATATTTACTGTTTTTGATTTACTAACCTTAATACATGATAAAATAATGAAGAATTTGTGAAATTTTTCTTGTATTTTCTGTTGTCCCTTTTACAATCTACTCTAGAATTTATATACATTTGTATGGAATCTAATCTTGTAACAGAATGGACAAGTGTCCCAATTTCTGTTGTAACCTCCTAACAAACTAAAAATTAAATAAATGCTGAAATTACAAATACACAAATAAAATAAACATTATGTACAGGTCATATAACTATTGGGCCTTCATCTACTATCCATATAATATTTCCTGTCAGCCCAACTCAAACTGAAATCCAAAAGTCTGAAAGCCCAAATATAAAGCCCAACTCTTGCCCCAACATAGAAAAATATCTGAAGAGGAGGATCTAGACACTTCGATATGTACGAAGAAGTGATCTTGAGCCTCTTCATCTTCTTATCTTCATCTTCTTATCTTCCTGTTCATCATATCTCTGAGAGAGATAAATCACAACAATACATGAGGGATAACACAATTTGCTATAAAATAAAGTGTCCTATTTTTAGAAAAAGAGAATCACGGTTACAATTTTGGTACATGTGCTATAAATACTGAACAAATCTTGAATGCTCATCTTTTAAGTATGTGTTGCTCAAAGAATAAATATTAACTCTCATGTATTTGCAGCAAAACAATAAATACAGAACATGTGTCTTTTTGTGTATCTTAAACTTAAATTACATCCTTGTACAATGTAATGGACAAACAATATCTCTGAATGATCCTCAAAAGTTGCAACTTACCTTCCTTGTTAGATTCCATCAAGAAACTAACAACTTCAACCAAAAAGTACTACATATGTTCTTCAGCTCAGCCAGGAATCTGGATCAATGCACTACATCAAGTTCCATGGGTCTTACAAATTACATTGCTTGAGCTGGCAATTTTGTGATCGGCAAAAAGATGGAGGATGGATCAAATCATGTTTTATAGGAGGGGGTTGATCTAATAGTTATGTCATTGAAATAGATTTTTTGGTTGTTGTTGACAAGAGAACTCAGTTACTATCCTTCGATCAGGTTCATATGTGTACAGGATAACCCCCGCTTCAATGTAGTAGTCCCCAAATCCCACTAAAGAGGTAAATTATATTGAACAAGTCTCGTCAGACAAACTCGATCCAGAAAGCATATAGGGTATTTTGAACCTATGACCCCCATTTGGGATAAGAATGTACCTTGCAACATATTTTTTTGTTTATTTTGATATCACAAGGATGTAACTTAAGTTTAAGTTTGAAGTATAAATGAAGTATGATTTAGGCCATTTACTATTTATTTGATTTATTTATTCTTTTAGTTCAAAATTAACTTTAAGGATTTCATTTATATAAGCGTTTAAATGTTTTCTTAAAAGATATGAATAACATATGTAAGAGTTCACAAAGATAAATTTGATTCAAAGACGTAAAAATTTTAGTGATCGCATTAAGTAATTTTTGTATAATTTCTATTTTAGAGTTTCAAAAGATACGTATTTTAATGCTTACGTACCACCTGAGTTACAAGGGACATGTTGTGGAAACAATCCAACAAGTCTTTTTCTATGAGACAAAGGACACAAGGTTTTTTCATTAGGTAGAAGCTAAGGACCCTATTAGGATTAACACTAATTAAATTTTTAGAAGTTATTAGACCTTCAAAACTTTCCCTTAAGTTTTAAAAATACATTTTGGTCCAACATTTTGATAGTAAAAAATAAAATAATTCCAAACTTTGCTCAAATTTTAAAATTGCTCAAATTTAACCCCGTCTTGTTCATTCTGCTCGAATTTATTTCCATTATCAGCTTCCTCCATTCGTCGGC
This sequence comes from Solanum dulcamara, assembly GCF_947179165.1. NCBI lineage: Eukaryota > Viridiplantae > Streptophyta > Magnoliopsida > Solanales > Solanaceae > Solanum > Solanum dulcamara. The sequence goes on from NC_077247.1 coordinate 49,209,509, forward strand.
CTTAATCATGCTCGGATACCTTCATTTTTGTTTCGGTAACCTTTCTTTAATTCATCAAAATTGGTTACAAATTTATAAATTTAATTTAATCGCAATAACTATAGTGGTCGATACTTGCACTTGGTAAATTGCAAAATCTTTTGTTGCTTTGAATTTTGGGAGGATTTAATTTTGTGATTCTAAGGTTCTCTATAAATTTTTTTAATAAATTATTTCATTTACTTTCAGTTATTCATGTTTTATTAGCCCTATCTACAAGATTTATTAGATTGAAGTTATTATAACCACCATCATTTGTTGAAGAATCCATGAATAATCATTTTCAATAAACTGACGACTATGTTGTCGTTGGTTTTAACAAATTTGGTTCATCACAATATGCTGCAACACAACTTAGTCACGGTCTTCTCGATGACATGACTAAGCATCAATCAGTAGCTACAAATACAAACTGACGAAATTTAGAAGATCATCATTGAACGACTTTGAGAAAAGCTTGAAGAACTCATGAAGTAGGTCTTATGAAATAAAGTTTTTAATAAATTTTCAATGTGTCAAATGCGTGAGTTTCACCACGCTCAGTACAAATGTGACTTTGACTTTTTTAAGGGTGTAAAAGTTTTTGCTTTAATCAGTTTAGTGGAATAATAGGACTTCATATAAAAAAAGTGTGTAGTTGATAATATGATAATTTTTTATCCGGATGTATGTGATGTAGTTTGATTGGACACAAAATTTATTATATATAAGAACACTTGCAATGTTCCAAATCTGACCTTAAAAAAAGTATACATTTGTGAACTTTTGTCAAATAAGCAGAACACAACATGATAAAATGTTATAATGCCATTGAGTATTTATCAAACAAAAAAAATATATCATATGTATCATTCTTTTTTAGACTAACTAGCTTTTAGCCATTTTCTCATTTTATTAAGCCCTCGGAGAGATTCCTAAGAACCCAAACATTAATTTGAGAACCGTCAATGAAATATATGTTTATGGATAATATCATACTCCTTCAATTCCTAAATAAGTGGTGTTTTGCTTGAACATATTCCTTTAAAAAGTTACTCAATATTAGAAAATAAGAAGTATGTAAATGTATGTTACTATCTTATCTTTAGTTACATATCTTGAAGAAAAAATTGATTTTTTAATGATATAAATTTTTTTATTAAAAATAAAGATAATTTTAAAAGAAAAAAATAATTAATCCTCTTTATTCCGTTATGTAAAATAACACTGATTTCGAAATTAAAATAAATAAATAAATAAAAACGGTGTTTATTTTGAATTCCCGGGAGTTGTACAAATCCTCCCAGCTGAATAATGGGATCTATGAAAAAAAAACAATTTTGTAATGTCCACGTGGGAGAAATTAATTACCTTCCACCCTAAGATTAATTGTAATGATTCCAAAAACCACATGGTACAATATTTATGATTAGATCAAATCTTGCCAGCTGAAATACCCGGATATAGAACAAATACGATGAATTTATTTTAAATTCATTTGAGTCCTTTGATTTGAATTTTTAAATGGTTATTGAATTACTTTCTCTAGTCCATATTAAGTGAATCATTAAGATATTTTTCATAATTTAAAATAAATGAACTTTTCAAAGTTCAGAACAATTTTTATATTACCCTTCTCATTAATGATGTTATTAACTGTTTTATATTTTCTAATAAAATGGTTTAGAAATAATTAAAAGGATAATAGTGAAAAAATAGTCTTTAAATTACATTTTTAAATATTTTTTTTTTAAAATGCGTCATACTCCAACAATTCACTTTATATGGAACAAAGGAAAATAGCATTGACTTGCAACTAATATGAATTCAAATAAATTGAAGTATTTTGGGTCAAAGCCATAATGTTGAATAAATCCAGAACGAATGTAGTCCATTCAAATACATAGACAAAAGATTAATAAGATGCATAGTTAATTAATGTATTATTAATACTTTCATAATTAATATTTGCATAATTTTGACCAGTAACCAAATGATCCCTAAATTCATCTGTATAAATAGGAGTATTTGAAAGGGTACTTATGAGCAAATTCATCCTCTTTCCTCTCAAAGCATGATTGCTCTTTCTTTGTAATTTTGAATCCCTTGAGTCTTTTAGATAGCAATTTTCTGGAAGGAAAAAAAACGCTCTTATGCTTCTTCTATTCCAAAGAAAAGAAATGGGTAGCATTAAAATTCTCGTTATTTTAGTCTTTTCACTTTTTTTGGCAAAATGTTACTCCAAAGGTGAAGACTTTCTCCAGTGTCTTTTCAAATACTCCAAAAACAACATTACACAAAATATTTACACCCCAGGCTCCCCAACTTATTCTTCTATCCTGGAATATGCCCAAAAAAATCCTAGATGGTTGAATTCTTCACACCCGCTCTTCATTGCCTCCCCTAGGGAAGAATCAGAAATCAGGCCTGTCATTCTATGTAGTAAAAAAATAGGCCTACAAATGAAGATCAAAAGCGGTGGCCACGACTATGAAGGCATATCTTATCGCTCTAAATCACCGTTTGTTATGCTTGATTTAAGCAATCTTAACAAAATCAAGATTGATTTAAATGAAGAAACAGTTTGGGTTCAAACAGGGGCGACCCTCGGCGAATTTTACTATGCAATTGCCAAGAAAAGTAAAGTTCATGCATTTCCAAGCGGTGTCTGTTTCAGTATTGGCACTGGTGGAATCATCAGTGGTGGTGGGATCGGCGCATTGATGAGGAAATTTGGCCTGGCAGCTGATAACGTTGTAGATGCACGTGTGATGGATGTCAATGGAAATATTCTTGACAGAAAGATGAATGGAGATTTGTTTTGGGCGATAAGAGGAGGTGGAGGAGCAAGTTTTGGTGTTATTCTAGCGTGGAAACTAAAATTGGTTCGTATCCCCGAAAAGCTTACTGTTTTCACTATTCGTAGGAAGTTAGAGGGTAACAGAAATCTCCTCCAAAAATGGGAAAAGATAGCACATCAACTCCCTGAAGATTTGTTAATCAGAGTTATTATTCAAAATGGCGTATCCTCAGCAAATGATGCCAAAAAGTATGTGGAATTCTTATTTCAGGCACAGTATGTTGGACCTGTTGATGAGTTAATTCCTCTGCTTAAACAGTACTTCCCTGAGTTCAATTTGGAGCGAAAAGATTGCTTTCAAAAGAGTAATACTGCTGGTGCAGAGAAAGATTGCCATGAAGTTTCCTGGATTCAGTCGATCTTATATTTCTTTTTCAGAAAACTAACTGATCCACCAGAAACTTTGCTAGAAAAGAGTATTCCAACGCACAAGAATTATAACAAAGGAACATCTGATTTTGTGAAGACTCCCATTCCGGAAAGTGGTTGGGAAATGATAGAAAAAATGTTCTTGGAAGAAGAAAATCCACAGATAATTTTTGAGCCATTTGGTGGAAAACTAGATGAAATCTCTGAATCTGAGATTCCTTTTCCTCATAGAAAAGGGAATTTATACAATATTCAGTACTTGATCTATTGGGGCAATAATAGTGAGAGTATATCAAGCCAAAAGATAGCATGGATGAGGAAACTTTACAAGGAAATGGAGCCATATGTTGCAAACTCTCCAAGAACTGCTTATCTGAACTACAGGGACCTTGATTTTGGGACAAATCATGACGACTACAGCTATTCTAAGGCCAAAATATGGGGTGAAAAGTATTATAATGGCAACTTTGAGAGGTTGGCTAAAGTGAAGAGTAAGGTAGATCCCAACAATTTCTTCAGAAATGAACAAAGTATTCCACCTTATTCTGCTAATATTTAGCTCAAGTTTCCTTTTACTCAAATGTCACATGTTTTTAGACAAGCCAGTTAGTGCTTGTGTCAAATTGTAATAGGAAGGGGTTTATATGATCTTTCAGAGAAGTTTCAATTTTATAAAAAGATGTGTGTCTTTAAAAGAATAAATACTTATTTGCGCTCTATAGTTATACCAAAACAAAACAAACACAAAATATTTGTCTATCATGCACATATTTTTTTACTTAAGTGATACCTGCGCACTTGGCCATAAATATAAATATTTTTTAATGAAATTTCAAAAAAGAGATAAACATATTTGTTGAAAATATTTATTCACACCTTTAATTGAAACAACGAATCAACGTTTTTGGGTTATCTTTTGAAACTCTAAAATAGGAAATGTATAAACTTTACTTAATACGATGACATTTAAACCCTTATATAATGGAAACTATTAGATAATTTTGAACTGGAAGAATAAACAAACTAACTAAAATAAAAATGAGCAATTTCAATATAATAAAATATAATAATTAAATAAATACAAATAACTTACACGTTTAAATTGTAAGAAAACTATTATTAGTGTATGATTTTCATAGTACAAGGAATGTAAATGCTTGATTTTAAAATACAAGAGATATATTTAGAACTGAGTATGGGCCGAAATTTAAATTTGTACTTTTTTTCCCTCAAAGCTCTTTTCAATATTTTCAGCAAAATATTATTCAACAAGACTTCCCCGAGTGCTAAAAAATTACAGCAGCTGTTATTTATGTCGAATTAGTTAATTTAATTTTAGTAATTAAAAATTAAACTAAGAATACATAGAAGGCACATATTCTGTATTTATTGCTTTGGCGTAAATATATGTGAGTTGCTCCATATTTATCCTTTGAGCAACACATTTAAAAGATGAACATTCAAGATTTGTTCAACATTTATGGCATATGTACCAAAATTGTCACCATGGTTTTCTGGTCTTGGGAGTATTATTTAGTTTGACTAGCATGTATATAAAACCATTGCATGGAATCTAGTCTTCTTCAGCTATATCATTGTGATAAATGATAAGGTGGTACACTTTGTTCACTTCTGAAGAAATTTTTGGGATCCACCTTTCTTTTCACTTTAGCCAGCCTCTCAAAATTGCCCTTAAAATACTTTTCACCCCATATTTTGGCCTTGGAATAGTTGTAGTCCTTTTGATTTGTTCCTAATCCAAAATCCCTGTAATTCAGATAAGCAGTTCTTGGGGATTTTGCAACATATGGCTTCATTTCCTTGTACAATTTCCTCAACCATGCTATCTTTTGGCTTGATATGCTCTTACTGTTATCGCCCCAGTTGACCAAGTACTGAATAGTATATAAATTCCCCCTTCTATGAGGGAATGGGATTTCAGATTCTGATATTTCATCTAATTTCCCACCTAATGGCTCCATTATCATCTGGACTCTTTCTTCTTCCAAAAGTAGTCTTTCAATCATTTCCCAACCACTTTCCGGAATTGGAGTCTTCACAAAATCAGATGTCCCTTTGTTGTAATTTTTCCGCGTTGGAATTCTCTTTTCTAGCAAAACTTTAGGTGAATCATTTGGTTTTCTGAAAAATAAATGTAAGACTGATCCGATCCAAGGGACTTCGTGACATTCTTTCTCTGCTGGAGCAGCAGTCTCTTGGAAGCAATCTTTTCGCTCCAAATTAAACTCAGGGAAGTATTGTTTGAGGAGAGGTATTAATTCATCAACAGGGCCAACATATTGTGCTTGAAAATAGAATTCCACATGCTTTTTAGTAACATTTCCTTCTGATAATCTGCGATTTTGAACAACAGCTCTAATGAACAAATCTTCGGGGAGTCTATGTGATACGTTTTCCCATTTTTGGAGGAGATTTCGGTTACCCTCTAACTTCCTACGAATAGTGAAAACAGTAAGTTTTTCGGGAACACGAACCAATTTGAGTTTCCATGCTAGAATAACACCAAAACTTGCTCCTCCACCTCCTCTTATCGCCCAAAACAAATCTTCGTTTTTCTTTCTGTCAAGAATTTTTCCTTTAATATCCATTACGCGGGCGTCTACAACGTTATCAGCTGCCAGGCCAAATTTCCTCATCAATGCACCGAGCCCACCACCACTGATCATTCCACCAGTGCCAACACTGAAGCATATACCGCCTGGAAATCCATGTATTTTACTTTTCTTGGCAATTGCATAGTAAAGCTGGCCGATGGTCGCTCCTGTTTGAACCCAAACTGTTTCTTCCTTTAAATCAATCTTGATTTTGTTAAGATTGCTTACATCCAGCAACACAAAGGGGGATTTAGAGCGATAAGATATGCCTTCATAGTCGTGGCCACCACTTTTGATCTTCATTTGTAGGCCTATTTTTTTACTACAAAGAATGACAGGCTTGATTTCTGATTCTTTCCTTGGGGAGGCAATGAAGAGGGGGTGAGAAGAATTCAACCATCTGGGGTTTTTCTGAGCATATTCCAGGATAGATAAATAAGTTGGAGAATTTGGGGAGTAAATGTTTTTGGTAACGTTTTTTTTGGAGTATTTGGAAAGACAATGAAGAAAATCTTCTTTGGAGTAACATTTTGCCAAAAAGAGTGAAAAGAATAAAACAGAGAGAATTTGAAGGCTTCCCATTTTTTTTTTGAAGGAAATTTCTATAAGGGATTCAGAATGAGCTATCAAGCTTTGAGGGGAAAGAAAGTGAATTTTCTCACGTCTATAATCCAATTTATAGAGATGAATTTGAATGTACTCACCATATTAGTTTCTGAATTAATTCAACAGTTAGACTTTGATCAAGAGGACTTAATGTAATTGAATGTACTATATTAGTTTATAGATTCAATGTACTTCAAATCAATGTTATCATGTGTTTGCACCAAACATATGCTTTAACAAGTGATCTCAATTGATATTTGGGTTCTAGGATCTCATGTGCTGAATACTAAGGTGATTAAGATTATTATTTATTGTATATATAATAGAAATTTCAGTGTTGGCAACAGTTCATAAGGAATAACTTTACGTTATTCGTTAATTCAGTACAAGTATTTAAGATGAGATTAACTATAACAAAAATCACGATATTGTTTAAGAAGGTCATTAATTAGCTTCCAACGCGTAACTAATGAAGGAACCAAACATGCGATTTGTATCTTAATAAACATTAAAGTTCAAGTTGTTACAAATTTTAAGTAACTGATATTTCATTTTAGTTACAATACACTGACATCAAACAGAGCACAAGTTTCAATATTTCCACTATTGTCTAAAAAAATATTTCTGCATGTGATATAATTAAGAGTTTGTCAGCTAGCATTGGGGGAGATCAATCAAACCGCTGATAACTTGCAGTAGTAATACACTGAAACTAGTTACTATAACCACTGATTAGGGCACAATTAGTCGATAATCTGATCTCGATATACTTGATTAACGTATGTTGTTGAAACTTATAGTACAAACACCCTGCTTTTGGATCATTCGAGGCAACATAAAGTTCACACAATGTATTATAAGTTGTAGTAATGAGGATGTGACATATGTTTTGCTTTTTCATCACCATTCATGTAAAGTACGCTCAGAGGGGGATGGAGCCAGATTTTTATAGATTCTGACTTAACACAATATTTTTGACACTAGAACATATATATACTTGTGAAGAATTACTAATATTTAAACAAATATTAAATTTTGAATGGATTCAATGGTAAGAACTTAAGGTTGAAGTCATCAAATTCAAATTTTCCATCCAGGGTACATTTGTACTCACTTTTGCCATCGTGGATATATTTGCAAAAGTTCATATCAGAATACCTGTAATTCGGGTGGTACACAAGCACTTGGCCATGCTTCTTCCATTAAAGGTGGAATGCTTTGTTGGAATCTGAAAAAATTTTCTGGATCAACCACACTCTTCACCTTAGCTAACCTCTCAAAGTTACCTTTGAAATACTTTTCACCCCAGATCTTGGCTTTGGAATAGCTATAGTCTTCTTGGTTGGTCCCAAAATCAATATCCCTGTAATTGGTATAGGCAGTCCTGGGAGAATTGGCAACAAATGGTTCCATTTCCTTGTAAAATTTTCTCATCCATCCTATCTTTTTGCTCGATACACTTTCACTGTTATCGTTCCAATTCACCAAGTGCTGAATGTTGTACAAATTTCCCTTTCTGTGAGGGAAAGGAAGTTCAGATTCTGAAAATTCATCTATCATTCCACCCAATGGTTCTATTATTATCATGGGCCTGTCCTCTTCAAGAAACAATCTTTCAATCATTTTCCACCCCCTTTCGGGAATTGGAGTCTTCACAAAATCAGATGTTCCCTTGAAGTAATTTTTATATACAGGAACACTGTTATCCAAAAGGACCTCAAGTGATTCACCAACTTCTTTATTGTACAAAAACAATACAGATCCAATCCAGGGAACTTGGTGACATTCTTTCTTCAAGCAAGGTCTCTCAGTGCAATTTATCACTGGTTCTTGGAAGAAATCTTTGTGCTCCAAATTAAACTCAGGAAATTTATCACTGACAATTGGAATTAACTCATCAACTGTCCCAAGAAATAGTCCTTCAAATGTGACTTTGACTTTCTTATCTTTTCCTACTCTATCATTTTGCATAATCATTCTAAGGAAGAACTCTTTAGGCAATAAATATGCTGTATGTTGCCATTGTTGGAGCAGATTTATTGTATTTCCCCCGAGCATTCGATGAACCCTGAAAACAGAAACCTTCTCAGGGACATGAGCCAACTTGAGTTTCCAAGCAAGAATGATACCAAAACTAGAACCTCCACCTCCTCTAATGGCCCAAAAAAAGTCTTCTCCCATTGATTTTTTGTCAAGAATTCTTCCCTTAGCATCCATTACACGAGTGTCGACGACATTATCTGCTGCAAGTCCAAATTTCCTCATCAAAGAACCTAGTCCTCCACCACTAATTAGCCCACCACTGCCAGTAGTATAACATATGCCTCCTGGAAATGCATGTACTCTGCTTTTCTTGGCAATTTCATAGTATAATTGTCCCAATGTTGCCCCCGCTTGAATCCAGGCCACTTCTTCCTCTAAATCAACGTCGATTTCATCAAGATTGCTCATATCAATCATGATAAACCGCGATTCGGCACGAAAAGAGAGACCTTCATAATCATGACCACCACCTAACACTCTAATTTGCAGGTCAAACTTCTTGCTGCAAAGAATGACAGGTCTAAGTTCAGTTTCTTTACTAGGGGAAATAATGAAAAGGGGATGTGCAGATGAAGAATTCAACCATCTTGGATTTTTCTGGGCATGTTCAATAATCGATGAATATGTTGGTGATTTTGGAGCATAGACAAGTGCTCCTGTGATGTTACTTTTGGAAAATTGACTAGAAATACAATGGAAAAAGGTTTCTTGGGCATAACATTTTTTTGACAGAAAGAATGATAATACAAGTAAAAAGAGAAGTTGAATGTTCTCCATTCCCCTTCTTTGAAATGACAGTTGTAGCTGAACAGATAAGAGGAACTTTTGTGGCAAAGTGACAAAGACGGGGGGGAATATTGTCCTGAACATAATAACATACGTCTTACTCCATGGTAATTGAATTATTGAGACTTTCTTTACGGGATTATTTAAACTTCAATCAAATTGTTGAGCCTTTTTTTTACATGTATCTTTTCGTTAATAAATTTTTTAACTATTTTATATTTTTTGATAAAATAGTTTGAGCATAATCAAAAGTGTAATAGTGAATTATGTCCTTAAATATTTTTTTAATCTGTCAAAAATTAACTATTCACTTAATATGTACTGGGAGAGCAGAGAAGAAAATTGAAATACATGACATAATTTCAGAAAAAGTCAAGTTCGACCGACCCGGTTTGTATAACTAATTGAAGCATGTGAAGTTGATATTAGTAAAAGCCAAAATTCGCATAAAAGAAAAAGAGAATGTAAATCCATTTCTTTTTTTATAATTTAAGTAGAAGAAAGTGGTTTTTGTGTGTTATTTTTAAGTTCTTATAATGTTTAAATAAATCTTTTTATTAAAAAAAATTATATAACTAAAACCAAATTTTAACAAGTCAAGTTGAGCTAACATTAATTGGATTCACGATGTCTAACTAATTAATGAAATTAAATATATAGTGCGGACAATAGTTGATACGCTCCAATTATTGATTCAGATATGTTTTTATTAAATAATGAAGTCTGCAATTTCTTATATGAGTTGTGTATCCTGCTCCTGTGCTCCATCCAATCTATTTTCGTTTTCGCGTTTATTAGAAGTAGCTAGTGCAAAATAATTGTTATGAAAATTAAGATATAATTAATAATTTTTTTAATTTTATATTAGTTGTTACATTTTATCTTTGCACGCTTTTGAGAAATTATAAATACTTTTTTACTACTTTATTTATATCTCTCCCCAATAAATTATACTTTATTTAAAAACAAGACTAATCTTATTCTAAAAACATTAAAATACTAAGGATAAAATAGAAAAAATAAATAAATTTTTATCTTAATTTTATAAAATGAGCAAGTAAATTGAGACAAATATTTTTAATAACCTTGACAACTAATATGAGACGGAAGGAACATTAGTTTTCGCCTTTGCCCTTATCCAATAAATGTGAGGAGAAATTATTAATTATTGTGGTGAAAAAGAGATTTATATAAAATTGAGATTGCAGATTAAATAAAGATAATTTAGTCAAATTATCCTAAAAAAACATGACAAGTAAAATAGACCGATGGGATCAAAGGTTTTTTTTTTAATTCGTAATTTATGAACAAAAAAATATTGTATTTTTTTTAGTACACACCCCTTAGATCTCTCCTGATACGATGCGATGAAACTCCAACTTGGTTTGATTAAATTTTTTGTTTCTTGATTAATATACGTCTCAAAAAATGATGAGATTTGGAGCACGACGATTATATATAGGTTTGACATAAATTTGGACATTTATAATCTATTGGTTTCTACTAATGTGTGTTGCACGTGTGCTTTGTATCGATCAATATAATTATTTTTAAAGTATGTCCTACATAAAAATAAATGTATATATATATAAAGTGAAATTTTCATAAATAGCTTTGTTTTAAAATTTAATAAATCGAAATAGCTACAATTTAGGTATTTACATTCTGTAACTGTAGCTATTGCAACTGTTTGTATAATTCGCTGCTAATATACAAATTTATTTGTATAATTCGCTGACAATATACAAATATGGTAAGTATATACAAATTTTATATTTATACGTTTTAAGAATTTTTTAAAACTTATACAAATAAGATGTATCAATATTATAATTATGAACATGCTAGAGTAAGCATATACAAATTTCGAATTTATTCAATTAGGAAATTCAGAAAGAATTTATACAAATAAATTCTGAATTTATATAATTGGGCGCTTTATTATACAAATTCTAGATAACTATAGTTATGTATATTAATTACTGAAAAATGTTAGTGGCAAGTAGGAATTAACTTAAACTATAGCTATGTATATTAATTAACTAGTATATGTGTTGACACCCAATTTTGATCCTCCACAATATAAATTAGTCATCGAACTCCTCCAATTTCAAAACATTTGGAAATAATAATAATAATAATTATTATTATTATTATTTTATATAAAATATATATAATTATTACTAAATTATAATTATTCAACCACTCGATACAAATAATTTTCTACCTATCCTGAGATCTGTGGAAAACATAAAATTTTACAATAGACAAGACTTTACAAATCTCAATTCCAAAGAGGAAAATAAAATAAATTTAGATAAAGGAGAGTAGGTGGAGGATTGCTTTCATAAAGCTGTTATTATTGTCAAATCTGTGGACAAAAGCTTTTTCTTATTTTGCTTTGTACAGATATGTGGACCCTATTGCCACTCATAATAATAAAAAATAATAATATAAAATAACTACTACTACTATTTATAATAAAGAAAATGACCCCACAAACTCCTCGTCTCATCTAATTTTGGTTCTCTGAGTTGTTTTTTTTAACGGTTACTAGACCCCACATACTTTATTTTATGCAAATACAATGAGGTTTAAAAATAAAATTGTTTATTAATAAGGATATACACTACACATAACGGATTGCCAAAAGCCCCTCCCATTTTTCCAATGGCACTAACAGCATGCACCCACGCCCAAAGAATTTCAAACGCGTGCGTATGCCCATGACATCGTACGCTCTGTCAGTACACTCGAGGTATGGCTCCTGGGCATGTTTTTCTTGTCCTTGGTTCGATTTTAGGTTTGGGGGGATATTTATTGAGATGAGAAAGAGAAGCCAAAGAGAGGGCCAAAAAAAATAATCTTTAATACTGAAATTGGGAGAAAATTAAAGGCTACATCAGGGGAGAAAAAAGGAAATTGTGGTGACCGAAGCTCGGATATGGCTAACTCGTTCTCGGATACGGTTCGCTGCTCTCGAAAAGGTAAATTCTTTTTATTCTTGATTTGTTTTAGTGATGTATGGTATTTTCTTTGTTTGTAAACGTGTCGTATGATGTGAATATAGATTTAAGTTAGTTTTAGTCATTCTCTTTAAAAGATTTCCGTTCCAACAGCTCATCACGCTATCTAGTCAAAATATGAGTTCTTTATGTCGATATGGATATTATCACGGGTAAACATTAAGTGTTTTGGCTCGTGTTTAAATCTTTCCTCTTCTTTGTTGTTGCTTCAAGCTCCGTTTATTTTTGTCTTTGTCCGGTATAACATGATTTTGTTTCTCTTTTAAGTGTTTTAAATTATGGTGTGTTTTAAGCTTATAATGGCTCAAATGTTATCTTCATTTTTACTCTTCTCGATCTATTGTATTTATTCAGGTTTGATCTTGTTTCTTCTTCTTTATTCATTAGGCTTAAATTAAATGTTTGAGTCGATTCACTAGTCGCTTGGGTTTTAGAATCTGTTTGAAGCATATTATTTGAAAAGGAGTTAAAATGGATCAAAACGCTGATTTGTTTCAGCTCGAGTATTCATTTTTGTCTCCTGTTGGGTCTATTTCGTCCTAGCAAGGTGATTAGTCGTACGTTTGGATAGTTGTCTTAGTCTTGCTGATCCGAACCTTTCGTTGAGTCCGTTTTGGTTGCACCTTGACTTATCTTTAGCGTCAGGTCCTTTAGACTCACGTGTGTGTTGTTTGGGCTATTTGTCCCATTTTAACAAATCTGATAAAAAAAGGGGTCCACCGGTAGCATGTTATACATTGAAAAATTGATGTTGATTACTGATCACTTTCTTATTATGGGAAATATATGCTTTTGTTCTTAATTACTATGCTAAATTTGGAGGTTTTGGATGGCTGACTCGGGTTCAAACTACCATGTTTTGTTTTAAAAATGCATGTTCTCTTTAAGGGTTGGATGTTTATTTAGTATTTAAATTCTAATATCATGCTACCCTGATTTTAAAACTTAGGTTCAATCATGTTTAGCTCACTATGATGCATATGCATCTTAATTTTGCTTTTGTCTGCTTTTTAAAAGGGAAAGATTAGGATTGTGATTTTTTTTAACATATTGTGTATCTTGAATGCATTAAGTAATCCAATTTCTAGATCACTGTTTGCATTTGAAAAGTGGTAGCATTATCTCATTTTGTATTTAAGCGACTTGTCTTACTTGAAGTATTTCCTTAGCCATTTTATTGTTTTGTTTGTTATCATTTAAAGGAATACTATTTACTTTATTTTGTTTAAATGCATGTGAATCGTGATGTGTTCACTGTACTCCATCCTTCCCTTTTTACATTTTGAGTGGGCCTCGGAGACCCAAGAACGCATTTTATCTCAAATTTATCTCAAACGGGAACAGATGTGTGGTCTGAGATAGAAGCTGATGAACAGTTGTATGGGAAGCTGGTATACAAATGTCGAAGATCGTATACGTCTAATATATGATCCGATATATAGAAATTTATGTTGTATACACTGATATACAGTATATATACAACTGTGATATAGAGAAATGGGCCCAAAATTCAAAATACAGGTGGTCCAACAGTTTAGTCCAGACATACAGAAACTAAGTGTTGGACCAAATTTTCATTACTTCATTAATTTATATTTAATCTGGATTGTAATAATTTACTTATGTATTTGCGTTATTTATGTTGCTTAGATGTTAATTGTAGTTAGGTTTAACTTCTTAAATTCCCCTAAAAGAGAAACTGTTCTCTCTTATGACTAATTTATCCTTTAAAAAAATGATTTAACCTAAATAATACACACACATATATATTTGCAAAGTATTTTCAAATAACTAAATGTTGTCAAAACAAACTCAAGTGTCTTTTTTTAAAATATTTTTTAAATAGTCAAAAGATTTATGTCGTTGGACAACCGCATGTTAGCGGCTATTTTAAATGCTAATTTTTTTTTTAAATAATAATATGAACCTCGCACTCTTTTTTTCTAAATTTTTAAGACTTATTTCTGTTAAAGTTTTTTAAATTAAAGTTTTCTTATTTCCTTTAAAAAAATTAATTGGTTACTCCTTTTTAATTGGCTTATTTCTAAATCAATTTCAAACCCCGTCTATTTCTCGATATAACAATATGTTTGCTAGTCCGTCTCATTTTCCCTAAAAAAAGTGCAAGTTCGAAATGATGAAATGTGGTCTTATTTTTAGTTAAATGAGAGGAAATTCCTCTATTTATAGTCAACAAAATGTAGTATGAACAAGTATTTATTGTACCTTATTAGAAAAGTAACAATCCTTTCGAAAAGTCACGTCCCTTCAATGCAAAAAGGTGCATGTTTTTAATATAAAATAATATAATTAATATAAATATAAAATATAGAAGATATATAAAATTGAGTGTTTTTAGTTAGGGGTATTATTGTAATTTAACTTTTAAGTGTACGTGCTTTACACTTATGTATCTCGTTAAAAAGATACACTTATAGATATATTAATGTTCAAGATAACAATTTATTTTGTTTGCATTTTTATACAATAATTTTTACAGATGAAGTTCTTGGTGTATGATGTATTTCACACAGGGGCGGAGCTATGGTATCTCTAGGGTGTTCAATTGGACACTCTTCTTTATAAAATTACACTATATATAGATAAAGTCTTACTTACTTTATATATATGTATATAGAGAGAGTATTTTGGACACTCTTAAAAACAAAAAAAATTCGTAACGCAATGGCTTAAGCGATAACAAAACTACACGATGCCCAGTTTCAAGTCCCGACGGTGGCATATGATTGCAGATTCGTGCCCAGTTTCTGACTACGTCATTGATTTCATGCACATATTTTATTTTAATGAGTACACAATTTTAAAAATCTCATAAATAGTACTCATTTTATTTTATTTTCCTGATTTTGATTTGACACCAAATTTAAAAAAATAAAAAAAAGAATTTTGAATCTTATTAGTATGTTGTTTGAATTATTGAATCTTGAAGTGATTTTGATCGTTGAATCCTAACATATTCTGTTTATTTTTGTAATCCAACAATAATGTAGATTAGTTGCTGAAAAATAAACCTAAAGTCACAATTTGGAGTTAAAAAGTGATCGAAATTTTTACTTTAAATGCTTATAAATAACTAATTGGACAAAACTTAATTAATAGTATGAAAAGAACTCCTAAATCTGAAAGAGTTCAAAGTGCTACAAAATTTCCTAACGTGAGTTTACTGTGCAATTACATTTTTAATTTACAAATATGATTTATTGCATACTTTTACTAAGGAAAAATTTAGCAACTCAAATTTAGTTGATGTCAAAAGCTTATATATGGGGAAAATAATTAAATGATTATTATATCATATTATTTGTAGTTCAATTAAAAAAATTAGTCTATTTTAAAGTGTTAAATATTAATATATAAAAATTTGATAGATGTAACATTATTAATTTTAAAGTCCTAAATATTAGGATAAAAATTAAAATAATAATTATTTGAGGAGCAAATAAAAATTTTGTCTATTGAACAATTTTTTAATGAAGGATAAATGTAGATGCTTTAAATATGTATATAGTGTTAATTAATAACAAAGTGTTATGTGTACGTATATTATTAAATATAAATTTTGAAAAAATAAAGTCAACTTTTCAAAATAAAAATGTACTTAAAGAGGAAATCTGATAAAGATTGAACTGATCATTAAGTAAATAGTTCTTCAAAGCCTTCTTAATCAGTTTAATGAAGTACTCCATAATTCTCTAGTATAATATAGATATAGTTATTTTTAATAATAAATCTGTGTATATTGAAGCTAACACGAAAAATTGTATAAGTTATTAACACGATAATCCATTAAAATATAAAAACATTTAGCAAATGCTTGAATCTCTTTTTAGTAAAGTGTAAATTTGTTGGATTTGGAGTTATACGAATCATGATCTACCGTTTGTTCGATGTCCCTGACATGATGTAAATATGCTTAAGTTACGTATTTGAAGGTCGATCAAAATAATTGTATTCTTTAAATATATAAAGAATATATATTTTGTATCAAATATATATATATATATATATATATATATATTATGAATAATATAAAAAAAATATTTACCAACTACTATTTTAATAAACGGCTATATAATATACGTAGTTTTTTTTTTTTTTAAATATTTGAAACAATACTCAAATTTTATAAAGAAAAATCAAGTGCTTTTTAAAAATTAATTACTGATTTTAGCGATATTTTTTATTTATTACCATTTATAGCAATACATAACAATATTATGATAAATCTACACTTGTATAAAAAGTGAATTATGCATACAATATAAATGTATTATAAGTGTTTTAAAATATATATTATGTTTGTATAGTAAGAAACTGACATAATGTATTATAAGTTTATTAAAATATGTGATAAATGTATTATCCATCTATAAAACTTGTATTATATATGTTTTATAAATAGTTCTCTGCAATATATATTAAAATTGTATTATAAATGTATTATAAGTGTTCAATGAAAAAAAAAATTATTGATATAAATGGTAAATATTTTCTTAATATTGTATATTTATGTAAGTTCCTTTTATAAATTTCTTTTTGTTGGCCCAACCATTGAAAGGTTAATTATTGCCTTGGGAAATAATATGAGGTTATTGGGCTTTGGAAGCCCAATTACATTGCTTGGCTTAAGGGATTGCAATCTCTCTTGTTGGGCCTGTCTGCAGTTTGTTTTTTGAAGACAGAGAATCCATTCATATATGAAGTCTGTTTCCAATATATATGGGATGTCGACTCGTAAACCCCAGATGGTTACGTCAAATTAACGGATACATATCACCTAACCATGACTAATTAATGTTGTATTCACTTTATTAAATCTCTTAATCACGATAAATTAAATTAATTTTGTGAAAACAATCAATGCGAGTAAGTATTTACTGAAAGCTCCTTGCTCAAATTATATGGTTTCCTTTACATTTTCCTAATAATAATCCAAGGCAAGGTCATGCATCGTCAGAGATGGCAATTTTTGTGACAGATACAGGCTGCTGCCCAATCATAATGATATATTGTCTTGATTATATATAATTTTCTTGAGATAATAACATAAGGAAAACAGGACAAAGAATCACAGAGGTCCGCCAAATTACTGTCATGTCCTCCATGTTCACCTTTGTCCCAAGGGTTTACCATTCGTGTATCATCACGAAAACGTGTTTGTCATGTACGTACTTAAAACAAAATTGACTAGTATAAGATTCCACAAAATAAATTGACACTTTCAGTAAAAGAACAATTGAATTTATGGAAATTATTTTTAAGCAAATAGAAGCAATATAAGTACTCTATTAATCTCATTTTATAGGACAATGTTTGGTCAAATTAACCTAGAACTTAAGATTTTATTTTCGCACAAGTTCGGTATTTGAAATTTATTGTTTTGACTAATTTAAATCGATAAGATACCAAATAGGTTCACTTTAGAATAAAGTGATCTCTATTATTTTGTATTATTATTTTTAAAACTTAAACTCGAGACTAATAATTAAGGGTAGAATTCGGACCATCCCACCATTGCTTTGGTAGAAATGCAGTAGGATTTTAAGTCCCAAGACAAAACTTATGTTGGTAGATGCTAAACTCTATAAACTTCTACAATAATTTATAAGGCAAAATTCGCAAGGCAGTATAAGTTATACCTTATAAGGCGTAACTTACTCTTCTAGAACTTATGCTGATAAAGGCTAAGTTCTCTAAATTTTTGTTGGATGTACAAGTCAAAAGTTTTCTAAATTTTACTCCAACGAATTATATATTACACAACTTATATATTTTTATCTTGCTAAATTATGTCATAATTAATGATATTTTATCCTACAAGTTTTTGTAAAATGAGAAATATAGACAAAATTAAAGAGCACAATTTGAAGGGCATAAATGAGAGATCGAACAGCGCAAAAACTTAACACGGCTAGAACTATAGGAAAGACGAAGAAAAAGACCCTTGTACTGTAATGATCCGTTAGGTCATTTTGAGAACGAGTCCTCCTCCTTTCATACGAGACCCTTCCCGTAAAATTTTAATGGGTTATTTGGACTTTTCGGTAACTACAATTAATTAGTTGAGGGGTGATTTTAGAAAATTAATTTAATTGGTGGATCAAATTAATAATTTATTTAAAAACCATATACCACTTATCCCATATTTATTAAAATAAAGTAGATTAGGGTTTGATATTTCTTTTGATAACTTCTACGCACGAAAGGAGAAGAGAATGTCTCATTCAGGTATAATCCCTCGCCTAAATCTTTTCTTTACAAAGAAAGGTGGTCACCTTATCGTTATTACTATGTTGGATAAATGGAAATTTCGGTGTCATGTGTGTTACGGAATATTGCAATGGTGATGGCTAGAAATTGCTAAGGAAATAGTTGGCAGTGATTGATGGAATTGGAATTTGGCTTAGATAATATATTAATTTAATAGGCTTCATTGGAAAGTTAGGTAGGCAGTGATGTAGTGTTGACTAATTAGTTATATTAATGCCCAGTTATTACTCGTGTTAGAATTATATGTAGAATGGTTAGTGGTCAATCATTGGCACTAGGATTCAATAACGACTGTGTCACATTAGTTTATTGGAATATAGAGCATACGAGTTGAGTTCTGCGAATTGTGATTTTCCAAGAACCCAGACATTATTTCCATAATTTGGCGTTAATATTTTGCTAGAATTTTCTTATTATGATTCAAGTTTTGATATATTAAGATAGGTGATTAAACATCAGGCGTGTTATATTACATGAACACTATTAGAGTTGTGTTGTTGAAGAAGATGAGGCTTAATTGTAGGCTTGATATTTGGAAAATATAAGATTTGACTTATTAATTGTCATCAAGATTGGGGAACTTGATTATAGATTTGTGTGAGTTTTTGGTACTAGGCTAGACATATAGTAATATAGGTGTTGTTAGTTTTGGAACCTTATTGTGATTATCTATTTGACTAGATTACATTGATTTGGAGGCTCAACAAAAAAGGAAGGCTCAAGTCTCGCAATGATTGCTTGATTAATTAAGGCAAGTGAATTTCTAAACCTCAGTTTAAGCTTGTAGATGCTTGTATTTCCGTGTTATGTGTACTAGAGAGTAATGAGAATTAGACTGGGTTATTGACTATATGATTGACCTTAAAATGGAGATGAGGGGTAGAAAATTGTGATCTAATGACATGTATTGGTGGAATTGATATGTTGTGATTATGAATTTATTTTGGACATGTGAAATGACTATGTTGATGTGAGATAGAAAACATTATGGTTGTTGTCATATTATTATCGTGAATTATATGAACATGAATTGATTGCATTGGTTCTGACATATTGTGTTGAGATTGAAAATGATATGAAACAAAAGGGATCGGGCCACACGCTCCGTGGCAGGTATTATGAAACAAAGGGGTCGGGCCACACGCTCCGTGGCAGGTATTATGAAATAAAGGGGTCAGGCCACACGCTCCGTGGCAGGATATATGTATTGAGGGGACGGGCCACACGCTCCGTGGCAGGTTACATGGACAGAAATGTCCCCCATGGGTTCCGGACTGTGATTCAGCGGATGTGTACCGATAGGACAGACATGCATCATTTCATTGCATTGCATTGCACCTTTCTGACATTTGTGAATTTGTGTTTACCCCTATATTGCTCTGTGTATATTGAACTTGACTTGATATGATTCATTGATGAGAATTTGTGGACTGTATTACTGTTGTTATCGCACAAGTGTAGAGTCAGGCTGATTTTATGCAGGTTGTAGTTAAGGAGGTTCGGTTGGGAGGACATGAGTACTTGTATCTATTAA
Source organism: Solanum dulcamara (assembly GCF_947179165.1). Taxonomy (NCBI): domain Eukaryota; kingdom Viridiplantae; phylum Streptophyta; class Magnoliopsida; order Solanales; family Solanaceae; genus Solanum; species Solanum dulcamara. Next base: position 49,229,657 of record NC_077247.1, read on the forward strand.
GCTTTGCTTAGTTTTAGCTATCCACTTGCTGAATACCGTGTTGTTTGGTACTCACCCCTTGCTTCCACACTTGTGTAGGTTGTGAGCCCGGACCTGCTTGATCTCCTAGTGTTTCCACCACATCTGAGGCTATTATTTCGAGTGTTGAGGTAGCTGTTGCATCCATCTAGCAGACACCTCTTACTCTTTTATTATGTTTTAGTCCTACTCTAGTGACAAAGACATTGTGACTGTATTTTCTTTCGTACTTCGGTAATTTATTAGTGGCTTGTATACGTGACAACCAGTCTTGGGGGATTTTGGAGATTATTTATTTGTTTTTGACTAATTTAAACCTTATTTTATCTCAATTACTTCCGCATTTATTTTTCGTTGAGTTTTAGGCTGACTTGTCTCGGTGGGTTGAGATGAGTGCCATCACACCCGAATTTGGGTCGTGACAAAGATGGTATCAGAGCCCAAGGTTCATAGGTCTCACGTGTATACAAGCCGCGTCTAAGTAGAGTCTTGAGGATCGGTACGGAGACGTCTGTACTTATCTTCGAGAGGCTATGAAGACTTTTAGGAAATATCTTCACCTTTTGATTCTCTATCGTGCATCCTTGATCCGATCTATTTTCTATTGCCTTACTCTGTTCTCTCACATATAGTGGTGACTCTAGCCTGATTTTATGTGCGTGTAGTTGAAAGGTCATCGGGTGGTCTAGGTCTAATTTGGAGGTGGAAGTAATAAACTTATGGAAAGGGTGTATGGTGAGATTTGTAATGCACGATGATTTTAAAAGAGTAAGTAAGGTTATGGTTCAATAATGTAATTTGAGGATATGGTATAAGAAGAGGAACAATGGTATGAAGGATTATATGAGTCTTATATTTCTAGATAGTGGTTAAGAATCGAGAATGATGCTTATTTAGCTTACTCGATGTTTGAAGTGGTTCTACATTTGAGAATGGTATAGTTAGGGGAATGACTATTTTGTGAGCACTGTGCCCTCGAGACTACAGACTGTGAAGTTCGTCGTGAAAGAATGAGTTACATAGTGTGTGATGAGGATGATTTGCGTTAATCAAGATCAGAATCTCTACAGCGGTTTGATAGGGTGGATGTTTTTCAGGAAGGGTTATTATAAGTCTACTACCGTGGTACTTGTGATTATTTAGTTAGGGTTATGGATTGTGTTGCTTCTGCTATTGACCTTACCTATTGAAGAGTGGTATCTATTTTGACTGGAAACTGAAATGCGTTGGTAATATATGATAGTTACGTAATGTTTAGGAAGATGTAGACTATCTGGGTATGATCTTTATGGTGGGTATGATTTATTCTAGTGGTGGATCTATCCAACTTTCACGGTGTGTTACTATTGATATACAAAAATAAATACATCGATTATTAAGTGTGATTACTAACTATTTAAGGAGTTATCAGTTGTATCATCTTCTCATATGATGAGATTTGATATTGCATTCACATTTAAAAAAATTAACTAGTTTGTTACTACGGATGCTTGGGGTAAGCATTGGTTATAAGAAAGATCTTAGTGGTGGATTTTGGTATGATTAATGCATTAGGTTATGAAATGTATCCCGAGAATTCTAAATGAGGACTTGTAATTTAACCATTAACTCCAAGGGAGTGGATCGATATCAGAATGATAAGCTTATGGTTAAAGAAAGTAGCAGTGAGTATACTTTTGTGAAGACAATTAAGAATTTTAGTGAGGGTGCGCATAAAATTGGGTTATTCCATTGAATTTCGTTGGTATAATTGGGTTTAAGGTGTCTTATCGATTGAAAAGGTTTACTTCGAGATGATGGCGATGGTTATTGAGCATAACGGTAATAAAAAAATTATGATGGATTATGATCAGGACACAACCATACTTTAAGAATTTTTGGTTAAATAGATTCGATATGATAATAATGACCTGCAGGTATCAAATTGCAGTTTTCTACTATATGGTGAGTGGCGTGGTTATATGGAAAGCCATAGAATGTGTTGAGACACTGCTCGGATAGAATTGAAAGAATCCAGATTCATAAATAAAAATAATTAGTGGAATGTAGTTTAGCCTTCGAAATAAGGTGAGAACAATTATATTTACCCTGGTTGTAAGGGCCGAATGTATCTTTAAAGAGAGTGGAGAATTAAATTTAGTGACACGTGGTTCTGTTTATTTTTCTCTGTTTATGGTGGCAGTGTTATGTGTTATTCATATGGGTTAACAATTATTGGATAAGATTTGAGTAATAACTCTATAGGCGTTTGACTCGAGTGTGATAATAAGTTCTTTTGTGGTTTCGAGTTTGGTAACTGGTATAATTAAATTTTAACGAAGAATATAATAAGATTAATGGAGAGGTGATCAATGATAGCCAAGATGCGTGAATTTATAAAGATCTTCAATGTATGAGCTAATATTGATAGATAATGGGATTGGGTTACATGGATGAAATTCGAAATTCAAGTTGTTCATTTTAAGTCTACATTATGGCGGTAGGTTTCGTTAAAGTATAGATCGACAAGATAAAAATTGATCGATCACACGGGATACTGATCAGTTGAAAGAACTTGTGCAGGGTTTGAATTGTAGAGTTTATTGCTTTTGATCATTAAAAGGCCTAAGAAAGGGTTTCACTTAAAGTTTTGATTCAAAAGAATAAGATTGGTAAATGAGTTAGCAAAAGGAATAAGAGTCTGGTATATTAAATAGTTCAAGGTATTTAAAATTTGCTTCATAGAAAACATCTAAGAAATGATAAAAAAATAAGACACCATGTGTAGATCTTTAGTTCAAAGTTGAAGATTGTACGAATTTCCGCCCTTGTGTTCAGATATGACTATACAATGTCGATTGGTTCGACACAGACTTATGAGGGAGGTTACAACGACTTTTCTGAAGGTTTGGTTTTAGTTTGAATGACAAATAGTGAGGTATCGAAGATTATGTGGTTTATGTAAGGTTAGACTCTCAAATTATGGTAGGTGACTTATGGATGCACTACGAGATGAGATATAGTTCTTCGTGGTTATTAAGGAGATCGAATTGGATTGATACTACTCTGTTGATAGGTTATACGAACTATTGTGATGCGTTACATAGGCACTAGAGGATAAATAGAGGCTATGTGCTCATAGTATGTAGAATTATTCAGGTGACCACAAATTTCTCTAAGTTTTGGTATGGGGAACAGACTGGTTGATTGTGGGTAGCAAAAAAAATCAAAATGATGGAGTCAGATGAATGAAAATGTTTGATATAAGCACTATAGAAGAAGTATCTTGTGTTATTCGATCTTGATTTCGTACATTCTTATATAACTACCTATTTTGTTTCGGACATGATTTGAAGTATGATTCGCTCCTTATGCCCACAAGTGTTTCTACTTCGGTGGATGGATCTCTAGTGGTTGATCGGTGTACCGATTCTGTGAATTCTTTTGATAGGGTAGGATGCTTTTGCAAACTTGGCTATTTCAGTTATGATAGATTTGGTGTTGTAAGGGATTGTTGAATTATAATAGTGATTTTTCATGCATAATTCTTTTTATAAGAATTTGTAGAAGAGCTACCATGAATACTTATAGTTGTCCGACAGTCTTAAGGTTCAACTCTCGTCGGGGTCTCGTTCTGGCTATGTATGGTAGAATGTGGGCGGCCAATGAGTCTAGTGTTACCGCTCTTAAGGATTGTTTACAATCACAACTACTGATCTACCATATTCGATAGTGTTATTAGAAATTTTGTATGCTTGGGTGTATCGCTCGCTAAGAGGGTATTCAATCATTTCATTCTTTGGGTTAGATAAATCATATTCTCCAGTAATGAGTACCTAATATCTAAAGATCAGATTTGTATAGCTTAAGATCGTGGGAAGCTTTGATAGTGAGAATGGAATCTTGACAAAACCTGTGATGGGTTGCACATTATGAGTATATGGTGGTTGTTCAAGTTCACTTCTGGTTGTAGCCGATATTTATTTAGAACTTCATCGTAAGTATGTGAGAAAAGACTCGCTTTGATGGTTGTGCTATGATTCAATAGGTTTCGATTCAAATGGAATTCATGAGTTAGTTTGTGGCTTGGTAATCACTCCTGATTAGTAAATCTATCAAGGTTTGATTCAAAAATTCAGTTCTTAGTAGTTGATCTTGATGGAATGGTCTTAAGGAGGATCTCACTTGGAGGGATGAACACCGACTCTAGAATATAATAACTCAAGCTTTAGGTAACGTCGGATATTCTTCCTTTTCCTTCTTTATGTTCGAGGACGAACATGATTTTTAGTGGTGGATAATGTAATGATCCGTTAGGTCATTTTGAGAACGAGTCCTCCTCCTTTCATACGAGACCCTTCCCGTAAAATTTTAATGGGTTATTTGGACTTTTCGGTAACTACAATTAATTAGTTGAGGGGTGATTTTAGAAAATTAATTTAATTGGTGGATCAAATTAATAATTTATTTAAAAACCATATACCACTTATCCCATATTTATTAAAATAAAGTAGATTAGGGTTTGATATTTCTTTTGATAACTTCTACGCACGAAAGGAGAAGAGAATGTCTCATTCAGGTATAATCCCTCGCCTAAATCTTTTCTTTACAAAGAAAGGTGGTCACCTTATCGTTATTACTATGTTGGATAAATGGAAATTTCGGTGTCATGTGTGTTACGGAATATTGCAATGGTGATGGCTAGAAATTGCTAAGGAAATAGTTGGCAGTGATTGATGGAATTGGAATTTGGCTTAGATAATATATTAATTTAATAGGCTTCATTGGAAAGTTAGGTAGGCAGTGATGTAGTGTTGACTAATTAGTTATATTAATGCCCAGTTATTACTCGTGTTAGAATTATATGTAGAATGGTTAGTGGTCAATCATTGGCACTAGGATTCAATAACGACTGTGTCACATTAGTTTATTGGAATATAGAGCATACGAGTTGAGTTCTGCGAATTGTGATTTTCCAAGAACCCAGACATTATTTCCATAATTTGGCGTTAATATTTTGCTAGAATTTTCTTATTATGATTCAAGTTTTGATATATTAAGATAGGTGATTAAACATCAGGCGTGTTATATTACATGAACACTATTAGAGTTGTGTTGTTGAAGAAGATGAGGCTTAATTGTAGGCTTGATATTTGGAAAATATAAGATTTGACTTATTAATTGTCATCAAGATTGGGGAACTTGATTATAGATTTGTGTGAGTTTTTGGTACTAGGCTAGACATATAGTAATATAGGTGTTGTTAGTTTTGGAACCTTATTGTGATTATCTATTTGACTAGATTACATTGATTTGGAGGCTCAACGAAAAAGGAAGGCTCAAGTCTCGCAATGATTGCTTGATTAATTAAGGCAAGTGAATTTCTAAACCTCAGTTTAAGCTTGTAGATGCTTGTATTTCCGTGTTATGTGTACTAGAGAGTAATGAGAATTAGACTGGGTTATTGACTATATGATTGACCTTAAAATGGAGATGAGGGGTAGAAAATTGTGATCTAATGACATGTATTGGTGGAATTGATATGTTGTGATTATGAATTTATTTTGGACATGTGAAATGACTATGTTGATGTGAGATAGAAAAAATTATGGTTGTTGTCATATTATTATCGTGAATTATATGAACATGAATTGATTGCATTGGTTCTGACATATTGTGTTGAGATTGAAAATGATATGAAACAAAAGGGGTCGGGCCACACGCTCCGTGGCAGGTATTATGAAACAAAGGGGTCGGGCCACACGCTCTGTGGCAGGTATTATGAAATAAAGGGGTCAGGCCACACGCTCCGTGGCAGGATATATGTATTGAGGGGACGGGCCACACGCTCCGTGGCAGGTTACATGGACAGAAATGTCCCCCATGGGTTCCGGACTGTGATTCAGCGGATGTGTACCGATAGGACAGACATGCATCATTTCATTGCATTGCATTGCACCTTTCTGACATTTGTGAATTTGTGTTTACCCCTATATTGCTCTGTGTATATTGAACTTGACTTGATATGATTCATTGATGAGAATTTGTGGACTGTATTACTGTTGTTATCGCACAAGTGTAGAGTCAGGCTGATTTTATGCAGGTTGTAGTTAAGGAGGTTCGGTTGGGAGGACATGAGTACTTGTATCTATTAAGCTTTGCTTAGTTTTAGCTATCCACTTGCTGAGTACCGTGTTGTTTGGTACTCACCCCTTGCTTCCACACTTGTGTAGGTTGTGAGCCCGGACCTGCTTGATCTCCTAGTGTTTCCACCACATCTGAGGCTATTATTTCGAGTGTTGAGGTAGCTGTTGCATCCATCTAGCAGACACCTCTTACTCTTTTATTATGTTTTAGTCCTACTCTAGTGACAAAGACATTGTGACTGTATTTTCTTTCGTACTTCGGTAATTTATTAGTGGCTTGTATACGTGACAACCAGTCTTGGGGGATTTTGGAGATTATTTATTTGTTTTTGACTAATTTAAACCTTATTTTATCTCAATTACTTCCGCATTTATTTTTCGTTGAGTTTTAGGCTGACTTGTCTCGGTGGGTTGAGATGAGTGCCATCACACCCGAATTTGGGTCGTGACATGTACACGTAGTACTAAATTCTTAATAAAAGCAATTCTCAGTTTGTAATTACACAATTATTTAAAGTAGAATTAATAATAGTGATGACTAATAGTAAGTCTTCACTTGCCTATAAATATTAGAAGCAAAAATAAAAGCAAAACCATCCCGAAAGCCTTTATTGTTTCCTCCATAAACATTTAATTTCTTACAATTAATTAAGTCATGGTTTTTCGTTCGAGTCATTTGAGCCTTGCATTGAGCGTTGTGGCACTTGCATTTGCAGGTGTTGCTATTTATACAAATACTTACAAAGCCATGATCATAAATAAGGGAAATGTTTTTCCAGATTTTGGTTTGTTGAAATCAGGTATTTTGACCTTAAATAACAGAGAGAAATTCAGACAAGTATTTGAGTCAGCAATTAACTCAGGAGGCATGCGTTTTTTCAGCTGTACAAGGAATTGTAAACAATTCCATTGATGCAGAACCAGGAATGGGAGCTTCTCTCATTCGTCTCCACTTCCATGACTGCTTCGTTGATGTAATATATATATTTCCTTCACCTTTTTCTACTTCATGTATATAGTTGACTAATTATATATATCTTCTTTTTAAAAACAGGGTTGTGATGGAGGTATTCTTATATTCCTGGATCATTCACAGGGGAACAAACCTCACCACCCAATAATAATTCAGCCAGAGGTTATGAAGTGATAGCACAAGCTAAACAAAGTGTTAAAATACATGTCCCAACATATCTGTAGCTTGTGCTGACATCTTAGCTATTGCTGTTCGTGATTCTGTTGTTAAAAGTAAATCCATTATTCACTTTACAACTTGATAACAGCCAAAATTAAATATGACCAAGCACATAATTTTTTGATTCAAGTTACTGTTTAACGTATTTTTACACTAAAAGTTTTGTTAACTTATTAACAACATCTAACTCTCCGCGTGAATAATAAGAAACAATACATTTGATCTAACTCAAAAGACATCTTAGAAGGTGAGAATTGTACAATAAGACTAAATTCTGGTCCTCGATCATCCACACCAATGTGGAAAGTTTGACACCTTGCACACTCAAGCCTGCCAATTGGAGCTTGGATAATATAATATGGGATTCAGCATTTGGTAAATTAAGAAATGAGTTGAGTTTGATTCTGATAATATGATAAAAAAAATTAATTGAGTTAACTCAACCCTGAAAATTTCTAAAAATCTCACTTTTATCATATCACCTCTAAATTTTTATCACAAATGTTTACTTAACTTCAATTCATGCAATTTATATTCGTAACTTAAACTCTGCTTTGGTATATGACAGCTAGGAGGATAAACTTATAACGTTGCACTTGGGAGAAGGGATGCTAGAACGGCCAACTTTAATGGCTCTTCAACTCAACTTCCAGCTCCATTCGACAACCTAACTGTCCAAATACAGATATTTAGCGACAAAAATTTCACCGTCCGTGAAATGGTGGCTCTAGCTGGTGCGCACACGGTGGGTTTCGCCAGGTGTACCATCGTGTGCACCAGCGCCAACGTTAATCCTGTCGCACAACTTCAATGAAACTTCTCCGCCACGCTAACTGATGCCAATTTGCAACAATTGGATACAACTCCTGCTGTGTTCGACAACGTTTACTACAATGACTTAAACAACAACCAGGGGATATTGTTCTCGGATCAAGTTTTGACCCAGAATACCACAACTGCTGCTATTGTAACGACTTATAGCAATGATACTAACATTTTCTTGGGAGATTTTGCTGCTGCCATGATCAAGATGGGGAACTTGCCTCCTTTAGCTGGCGCTCAATTGGAAATTCGTGATGTTTGCAGCAGAGTTAATCCCACTTCTGTGGCTTCTATGTGAAAAAAAGGAAAACTTGAAATTGGGAAATTTTAAGCAACTTATCTCATTATTAGTTGCTTCATGCTTTCTTCAAAATAAAAGAATCACTGCCTCTAGAATGTGGTTCTGGTATTTGTTTCGTAATTTATATATAATATTTGTTTTCATCCTTTTCAGTATTATGATCGATCAGTGGATGCCATGTATATGTTCCAAAATATATGAATATTGTTTTCCTTGTGTGCTAGTGTTGGTGAATTTTTTATAATCGAACTAGTTAAGGACTGAGAGTAGTTCAATCAGGCAATATATTTGAAAATAAAAATAAGATTCGAATAGCCTGAAAACGAAAATATGAAAGGTTTGAGAAAAAGATAAATCATTTTTTGGATACCACCTCAGGTCATGTTAGTACATGCAGATTTCTACTACAAAACATATAAATGCAGTTTTGTTCAAGCTCAAGTTTAAAATTAAAATGACATGAAATTTATATTTGAGACAAAACCGACAATTCCCACATTATAACAAACTATATTTACATTTGTAAGGTTCACTTGATTAAATTAATCAAGGGACTGTTTATATATCGACCGTAAGTTCTTTGAATCACTTTATCAAAGGTCTAGTCGGGTCAACTTTATTTTTTCTTATTCTAAAGCATTGACTTTGGCACCAAAAAAACGTGAATTATAAGGAAAGCAGCTGAACATGAATGTCTGTCTAGTACAACAATGGTGACTAAAAATGAAGTTGTCATAGTGGAAGTAAATTTACATATTTGAGCAAGACAAGTGAGATGTAGTACTGATAGACGTATGTGGTTGGAACCAATGATGCCTTCAAATAATTTTGGCCCCCTAGTTTTGTTTGGGTCCTCTAGTTAATGCTAGGTTCACCTACTTTCCTTAAAGATATGTAAAGACTATAATGCACGCTTCTTTAATTTCAAGCCTATCCTTAAAAAACCGTGGACCCTTTCATTGACTAGACCCTTGGGAAGATAATAGCACAGCACACTGGGAAGATAATATTCATATATTTAGGAACATATACATTGCATCAACTGATCATAATACTGAAAGGATGAAAAGAAATATTATAAATTACAAAACAAATACCAGAACCACATTCTGTAGCCTTCAGGAAGAGACCCAATGTAGTTAGTTGTCTGAAATAAGCATATAATATGTGAAATTTATTGGTTTGATTCATTCAAATTCACACCGCACAAACCCTTTTTAAGAGAAAACACTCCTTAAGACTTCTCTATTTGAGAACCTTGTCTGTATGCCATTGAAGTGAGCCGGGAAAGAAAAGTTGTGACTTTCTCGAGGAAAATATTAGAACCCGTTAGGATTGGTTTATACGCTGCTTTCAGTTTTTTTGAGTGTTTGGCTGACCAACTTAAAGTTATTTTATGCTTAAAATAAGCTCAAATATTAATTGGGTCTGTTTGAATTAATTTATCTAAAACAGCTTATAAGCCAAAAAAAAAAATTTTAAAAATAAGTTGGGGTAACCGAACTTATTTTTTTTAGTTTAGTGACAATTTTCAGCTTATAACATACTTAAAATAAGTTAAGTCAAATAGACATTTAGTCTCGAAACTATGTATGTACCAAGTATATATATGTTGGTCTGGAAACTATGTATGTACCAATCATAAATATTGTACCCAATTTACTTTGGTAAATCTTCACCTAAAGTATAAGTGGGAAAACTCAAGTTGTCATAGTAGAAGTTAATTTACTTATTTGACCAATTAGACAAGTGAGATGACACGTATCCACTTCTCGACAAATTAGTACTGATAGACGACAGACATCGAGGTAATATATTCTAATAACAAATATATTTACTAATTGAACTATCTGATAGCTCCTTAACTAGTACGATTAAAAAAAAATATTCACCAACACTAGCACAAAAGGAAAACAATATTCATATATTTTGGAAAATATGCATGGCATCAACTGATCATAATACTGAAAAGGATGAAAACAAATATTATATATAAATTACAAAACAAATACCAGAACCACATTCTGGAGCCAGTGATTCTTTTATTTTGAAGAAAGCATGATGCAAGTAATCGTGAAATAAGTTTTTAAAAATTTCGGAATTTCAAGTTTTCCTTCTTTTTTTTTCACATAGAAGCCACAGAAGTGGGATTAACCCTGCTGCAAACATCGCGAATTTCCAATTGAGCGCCAGCTGAGGGAGGCAAGTTCCCCATCTTGATCATGGCAGCAGCAAAATCTCCCAAGAAAACGTTAACATCGTTGCTATAAGTCGTTACAACAGCAGCAGTTGTGGTATTCCCAGTCAAAACTTGATCCGAGAACATTATCCCCTGATTGTTGTTTAAGTTATCGTAGTAAACTTTGTCGAACACACCAGGAGTTGTATCCAATTGTTGCAAATTGGAATCAGTTAGCATGGCGGAACAGTTGCATTGGAGTTGTGCGGCAGGATTAACGTTGGCGCTGGTGCACACGGTAACACACCTGGCGAAACCCACCGTGTGCGCGCCAGCTAGCGCCACCATTTCACGGACGGTGAAATTTTTATCGCTGAATTTCTGTATTTGGACAGTTAGGTTGTCGAATGGAGCTGGAAGTTGAGTTAAAGCACCAGTGAAATTGGCAGTTCTAGCATCGCTTCTCCCTAGTGCAACATTATAAGTTTGTCCTCCTAGCTGTCATATACAAAAATAGTTTTTAAGTTCACATTATATGAATTGAAACTTAAGTATACATTGAGAGGCCACCTCATAAAAATGATAGATAAGTTATATACATTGATCAGTGTAATTTTATTGGTTAATTGTAACATGTTACTTATTATATTTTATTTTTCAGAGGTTTTTGAGTTTGAGTTAGCTCAACTGCCCAAGTCAATTTCTTTGTCATATTATAAGAGTCAAACTAAATTCAATCCTTGATTTACCAAATATTGAACCCCATATTATATTATCATATTATCTCCGCTGCAATTGGGAGGCCTTAGCATGCGGAGTATGTCAGAATTTCCACATTGGTTGTGGATGTGGAATTTGGTCTCTTTGGACAATTCTCAACTTCTATGTTGGCTTTTGAATTAGATCAAATATCCATTTCTTCTTATTCATATTTAATTTTGACAGTAATAAAGTTGTAAAGTGAATAATGAATCTTACTTTAGCAATAGAATCACGAGCAGCAATAGCTAATATGTCGGCACAAGATACAGATATATTGGGGCATGTATCTTTAACACTTTGTTTAGCTTGTGCTATCACTTCATAACCTCTAGCTGAATTATTATTGGGTGGTGAGGTTTGTTCCCCTGTGAATGATCCAGGAATATCGTCTAGAAGAATACCTCCATCACAACCCTATTTTTATTTTCATAAAAAAAAGAAGATAGCTATAATTAGTCAACCAGAAAAGATATAGCTAAACATAAGAAAAGCTAAGTGACAGCCATAAAAAGAGAGAGAGTTTGAAGGCAGTGCACCGGGCTGCCCTTATGGATAAATATAAGGAAAACAAAAGAAGTATACACTCAGATTCAATTTATTTACTACACCTACATTGTACTCTTTCTATATAATCTATCCTCAAAAATAATATCTTCCTTGCTCTTTCCATTTCAATTTGTATTAAAGTGTTTGGCTGGAAGAATTTAAGAGAAAATGAAAGAATTTTAAAATTTATGGTTATAAGCAAGCATAAAATATTTATGTGACTATAAATTATTTTACTAAGGATAAAATAAGAAGTTCAATTTAATTTATTGAGAATAGAATGAAAAAATTAAAATTAAGTTGTTACTAAATATATAAGGATAACATTTTTTTTACTTGACTTAAAAGGAGAAAATGTCACAGAAATTAGACGAAAAAAGGAATATATTGTTCTAGACAACTCAAAATTCTCATTTTAATCCTATTTAGATGATTTATCGTCATGAAGTCTCAATATATAACTTGTTTTAACTCACAATTTTTTTCAAAATAATTCTTTGTTTTCTTAAATTTGTGCATAATCAAATACCATAGAAAAGAGTAAAGAAAATATGTATTTACATCAACGAAACAGTCATGGAAGTGGAGACGAATGAGAGAAGCTCCCATGCGTGTTTCTGCATCAATGGCACTGTCCACAACTCCTCGTACAGCTGAGAAAACGCATGCCTCCGGAGTTTGTTGTTGTCTCAAGTACTTGTCTGAATTTCTCCCCCTATTATTTAAGGTTAAAATACTGGCTACGCCTGATTCCAACGAACCAAAAATTGGAGCAACATTTTGGAGGAGTGACCCCTTATCCATCATGGCTTCATAAGTATTTCTATAAATAGCAACACCTGCAAGGGCAAGTGCCACAAGGCTCAATGCAAAACTCAAATGACTCAAACGAAAAGCCATGACTTAATTGAAATGTCTATGGAGGAAACAAAGGCTTTCGATAGGGATGATTTTGCTTTTTATTTATGCCTCTATTTATAGGCAAGTGAAGACTTACTATTAGTCATTAAGAATTCTGCTTTAAATTATTGTTTAACTACAAACTGAAAATTGATGTTTGGTGTGCAATTGACTTTTATTAACAATAGTATTCGTACAAGGTTTTTTCTTCTTTCCTATAGTTCTAGCCGTGTTCCGTGTGATGTTTCCCTTTAGCTATGTTTCTCCAATAATTATGTCAAAGGTTAGACATAAGGTTTGCATATACTCCATCTTTTTTAGATCTCATTTAGTAGGATTTCACTGAATATGTTGTTATTGTTGTGATCACAATATCCATTTATGTTTCTTTTCTCATTTGGGGCAAAGATATTAGTTTCCTTTTAATCGACAACAAAGAAGATATCTCCAATTTGTTTTAATTTAATTATTTAGTATGTTGTTTGACCGAATAAAAACAATTTATTAACTTGGATAAAGGATTGGGGCCAGATCCTTGCATAACTACTTGAACCGAGTTTGTATATATGTGAGAGAGAAAAGTTGAATTGAAAAGAGCGCACCAAAATTAAGGAATTAAGTATGGACAAATAAACTAAAGCTAAGATATTAATTCTAAATCTATAGTGTAATATTATTGACAAATATCTACGGCTAATTTTTCAGTTGATATATGTTAGTCATTGATTTGGTTTGACATTGGTATAAATGAATACGTCGTACAGTGAGAAGAAAAGTCTTTGAATACAAATTTCAAACTTAGAAAATAAGAAAGCCTCGTTCCAGCATATAGTTGAACAAATAATAATAAGTACATTTCTTTTCTTTCTTTTTTTAGTTTCCATAGAAAGCCGCAACGCTTTTCTTCATGTGTACAATGGATAAACTCTATTCTATGCAACAGCTACCTCACAAAATATATTTTTGTACGTCCTTGCTTCTTATTTAATAAAACATTATGGCCAATAAATCATAAACTATGATCTAATTTTACAAGGTAAAAAATTATAAGTTGTGTATCATTTAATTTACAAAACATTTAGAGAACTTGGCCACAATTAGTATAAGTTCTTTAAGAGTAAGTAACGCCTTATAAGGCATAACTTCATGTACCTTGCGAATTTTACCTTGCTGCATTGTAAATTTTTGTAGAATAAATAGAGAATTTAGTCTCAATCAACATAAGATCATATGAATAAGTTATGTTTTGTAAAACATAACTTATGCATCACAGATTTTGCCTTGTTATTGTTAAGGAAGTTTAGAGAACTTAGCCTTATACTTATGAATAAGTTATGCAATGGCATAACTTGTGCCTTGAGAATCTTTTTTCCTTGTAACACATAACATTTGTCTAGGGATTTTATTTTTATTTTTCCAAATCAGGGATATTTTTAGCCACATTTTTGTTACTTAAATGTTAGGCAAAAATTTGAGGAGGGGGATTAAAGACCACTCCAAAATAAGGACATTCGTGTGAATGACCCAATATTTATAAAAAGTTTTATTAGGTACTAAAAGTAATTCAAAGAAAGAAAGAAATTATAACTTGGGAAGAATTGAACAAGTTATGACCAATTTTTAGCCCAAATCATTTCAATTCAAATTTTGATGGATCAATAATCACCTATTTATTAACTCAAGTGTATTAAAATATTCTTCTATCATTGATACATATGCAAAAATATTATGCTCTAATTTTAGTCAAATAATGTCTTACAAAATAAAATAAATACAGAGTACTAATATTTTTTTTAGTTGCTTAAAAATAATTTTTATAAATTCAAGAAGCCTACGACTATAAAAGTAAAAGCTTAGTTAATCAACAAATGAATATTTGGATTTTAAAAGAAAAAACTAAAGTTCCACACTTGTTGTTTTTTAATATTATGGAAGCACCCAACATTTCACTAATATGGTTACAAATTTGACCATATAAGCGCCGGAGGACGTTAAAAGATCATGGACTAAAAATAATATTGGATTTCTACCAAGGGAATTAGGGCCCCTTATTGGATGGATCGTGTGGATAATTATGTTTAGTAGTTTGACTTATCGAATATTGATTTTTAAATATATCAATTCGCTAGTCAATTAATAAGTTATTGGTTGGTTCAATAGCAAATTAGTAATTAGCGACCAGTTATCGGACGGTATATTGTTTTAATTATTTCATGGTCCTTTCTCTTACTTTCACTCACCAATATATTTATCTCCAATCAAACAAATCATTTTTTTAGCTTTACTTAAACTGATAATTCTATAATTTTGAGAATGCATGCACATAAGTATTTGTGTAACAAATATACTTACTGTAAAAATATAACTACGATAATTCTTAACGGGTTAATGGTTTACTCAATAAGAAAATTGAGTAATACTTTCCCGCACCAATAAATTATTAATTATAAAATTTTAATCCGTTCACCAATCGTTAATCCGATAACCCAATATTAATAAGTCAATAAGTCAATTTTGTGATTAGCTTATCAGTTATGGTTCAATTTTAAATATTCCCTAAAGAGAATGGTGGGATGGTCGTAATTCCACCAATTAATATGAGTTTTGAGTTTAAATCTTAAAAATAATAAAAAATTTAATAAAGAGCAGTGTATTCTTTAGTGAACTCATTTGGCATCGATTTAAACTAGTAAAATCTATAAATCGAATACTAAACATGTGCCAAAATAAAATCATAAGTTCTAGGTTAATTAGTTTGACCAATCTTTGTCCTAAAAATGAAATTAATAGACTACTAATATTGCTTCTATTTGCTTAAAAATAATTTCCATAAATTGAAGAAGGGTATGAAATTATATAATAAAAAAAAGCTTGGTTAATCAACAAATGAATGTTTGGAACTTACGAATATATATATAACCGTAACTAATTAAAGAAAATGACATAATCATTTTTAATTGGCAAAGTTAAATATAAGAAATTTTAAAAGCAAAACTGAAGTTCCACACCTGAAAATTTAATATTATTTTAAATACAGCAATTTATAATAAATTATATATAAATTTATTTGAGAGACTATCTTTATCATATGAGTGTGGCTTAAGCATGCTTATATTAGTCAATTGTTTTTTAATGGAAGTGTCAATTTTGTTTTAGGTACGTATTTGACAAATTCATTTTATGTGAGGAAACACGAATTGTAAACCCTTGGGAGAAAGGAGAACGTGGGTGGAGCTTTGTGATTTTTTTAATTTTTTTTTCTTCTATTATCATCTCAAGAAAATTATATATAATCAAGATAAGCACTACCAGATTGATGTTGGATATCGGGTGGCCGGATGGGTGTAGCGAAAGAATTGAAAGGATACAATCAACATATAATCTTATCACAAGAGTCATTTTCTAACTTAAAAAATCTTATTTTCTAAAATATTCAAACAAGTGAAAAAAATTAAATTTTTTTACTCCATACCAACCATCCGCGTGTTAGGTTAATTTTGCAAAATAGTCAAATACTACAAAACGCGTTTTGAACGCATAGTCAAAAAGGGAACAAAACGCGTTTTGAACGCTTAGTCAAAAAGGAAACAAAACGCATAGTCAAAAAGGGAGGATTTTACACGAATTTTACGCGTTTCTAGTTTCCTATAGATAGAGGGCCTCTTGCCCTCATTTAGATTATCCCACAAAATACAATTCAAAAGAGTAAGAACACAAAAAGAGTTATACACCAAAATAAATATTGTAGTCTTGAGTGTCCTCTTTAGTGAGTTGTTCCTTTTACAAGAGAGAAGTGTTAACTGTTGTTTTCGCCTTGTATCATAGTAAGATCCTTCTACCCTGTGGTTTTTCCCTAGGGGTTTCCACGTAAAATTTCCGTGTCCAATTTATTTTCATTATTTATTATCATATCAAACTTGAGTTGTATTGCTTCCTCCCCCAACAAATTTTCCATGTTTGTTAATATATTTTTTTAGGAAAATAAATTTCTTATATTGATTTTATTTTTCCCAACCTCCAATACACCTCATCTTTATCTCCACTCTATATTCTCACCTTCTCCTTCCATAGCATTTGTATAGATATTTTACAAAAATATTTTTATGATAATATTTTTTATCACCACACACACAAAAAAAAAAGAAATTTACTTATTTTTCTAGCAATTTTTAAATAATTTTTCAAAAAAAAATATTTTACATGAAAAATATTTTATTCGTATCAAACAAACCTAAATTGTGTTTGTCCTTTATTTTTGGGTTATATGAATATGTTGTAGCAAAATGTCAAAGGCTCAATGGTCCAAAGTCCAAACCTCATTTTTCGTCGAACAAATAGTAGTCTATCTTCTAGAATTTGGAATAAGCACATGGTTGCGTATCAAACGAAATCTCGGTGCCGACAATTTCTTTATTGAGTAAGAATAATAAATAGAATTAAAATTTAGTTTTTCGAATTAATTACAATTTACATCCAATTATAGTTGTTATTATTTGTCACATCTTAAACCTACAGCTGTTCGTTTTTCTAAGAGGAACCCCCACTGTAGTGATCAGAAAGGGTGGGATCGCCAATAGGGCTGTATCAGTCGGTTTGATTTGATTCGATACAAAAAATTAAATGAATCATGCACATGAGTTGACTTGCACAAAATCAAATATTGAAACTTTGTAGAATAATCGAGAGTTTGAGACAATCAGAAATAAAAGTATGAAACTAAATCTTAAGTCGAGAACTTTAAATATCAATTGATATTAATATAATTTATTAATTATCTTTTAGAAAAAACTTCAAACCGTTAAGATTCGATAACAGATATAAAAAGAAATCAAAATTGTTACCATAACTGCCGACTCAATAGCCCATATCCAATAAATCGATAATATTTTTTAATTCGAATTATTGATTTCGATTCGATAGTCATTATGAGATATTAGAACCATGTATTCACCTAAGTAATACAAGATTGAGTTGCAACCCAGTCCATTGTGTCTTGTGGACTATATATATTCTCGCTTCTTTAATTCCAAGCCTATCCTTTATTAATGTAATGGTGTGTGATATGCATTCAATGATTGTTCGTTATTTAAATTTAGAATGTAGAATTTGAGTTGCGATAAAATTGAATATGCATGTCCGCTCAATAAGAAAAAACTCTCTTTCAAAAGATCTAGTCTCTACTCTAGTCTAGTCTCTATAAAGAACAAATTTCCCTACATTACAAAGTAGCATTACTACAGTAAAAGAGACCTGGCAATAAATTTTACTTTTAGCATAAGTATTTATTGCTACAAAAGCATTTAGCATCAATTAAGTTAATAGCATTGTTACTAAATAAAATATAACGATAATATATATATTATTGCCTCTAAATCCTTTGTTTGTTGGAGTAGAGATTAAATCTACATGCATAAACTTGGCTTGTGGTATCTTGAAAATAATCACTGTATACTACATGTGCCTGAAGCCTTTCTTGTTTCTGTTGTCAGATTTTTAATTTCTAACAACGAATATATTACCGGATATATATTGAACTAGCTACTCTCAGCTCCTTAACTAGTTCGATTAAAAAAAATTCACCAACACTAGTGATGAAAGCAAATATTATAAGTAACATATGCATTGCATCAACTGATAATACTGAAAGGATCGATGAAAACAAGAGTTACAAAACAGCTAACAGAAGTACATTCTGGAGCCAGTGATTCTTTTATTTTGAAGAAAACATGAAGCAACTAAGAGTGCGATAAGTTACATAAAATTTCCGAATTTAAAGTTTTCCTTGTTTTCACATAGAAGCCACAGAAGTGGGATTAACCCTGCTGCAAACATCGCGAATTTCCAATTGAGCGCCAGCTGAGGGAGGCAAGTTCCCCATCTTGATCATGGCAGCAGCAAAATCTCCCAAGAAAACGTTAACATCGTTGCTATAAGTCGTTACAACAGCAGCAGTTGTGGTATTCCCAGTCAAAACTTGATCCGAGAACATTATCCCCTGATTGTTGTTTAAGTTATCATAGTAAACTTTGTCGAACACACCAGGAGTTGTATCCAATTGTTGCAAATTGGAATCAGTTAGCGTGGCGGAACAGTTGCATTGGAGTTGTGCGGCAGGATTAACGTTGGTGCTGACGCACACGGTGGCACACCTGGCGAAACCCACCGTGTGTGCGCCAGCTAGCGCCACCAATTCACGGACAGTGAAATTTTTGTCGCTGAATTTCTGTATTTGGACAGTCAGGTTGTCGGATGGAGCTGGAAGTTGAGTTAAAGCACCAGTGAAGTTGGCCGTTGTAGCATCGCTTCTCCCTAATGCAACGGTATAATTTTGTCCTCCTAACTGGCATATACGAAAATAGAGTTTAAGTTGCGAGAGCTTGATTAAATTTTGGTGATAAACATTAATTAAGAGGTAATCTGATAAAAATGATGAATAAGTCATATATGGCTAATTCTAACAAGTTATTTATTATATTCTATTTTCTAGAGTTTTAGGAGTTGAGTTAGCTCAAATCAATTATTTTATCATATTATCAAAGCCAAACTCAACTTATTTCTTATTAGTTTACTAACTATTGACCCATATTATATTATCCAAGCTTGAGCGTACGAGGTGTCAAAATTTTCGCATTGGCCGTGGATGAGGACCAGAATTTGGTCTCATTGTAGAATTCTCACCTTCTAGAAGTTGTCATTTGAGTTCGATCAAATGTCCCGTTTCTTATTGTTATTCACGATAGATATGGATATATAATTAGATGTTATAAGTTTTTTTATTTTATTTTCCACTCGGTGTTCGGATCGAATCTAAATTGGATCCCCGATTAAATTTGAATCGCGGCATTGTAAGAGATATATAATAAGTTAATGAAATTTAGGAGCTGTTTGGTTTGAATACAAATTATGATGAGATTAGTTTTGATGAAATATTTAATTTTGATAGTTGAAAATTGTAAAATAAATAATGAACTTACTTTTGCAATAGAATCACGAGCAGCAATAGCTAAGATATCAGCACAAGATACAGATATGTTGGGACATGTATCTTTAACACTTTGTTTAGCTTGTGCTATCACTTCAAAGCCTCTGACTGAGTTGTTGTTGGGTGGTGAGGTTTGCTCCCCGGTGAATGATCCAGGAATATCATCTAGAAGAATACCTCCATCACAACCCTGTTTTTTTTATTAAAAAAAAAGATAGCTATAGTTAGTCAAATATATAATTAAGTAGAATATGCTTTTACTATGAAAACATGAGAGGCTTTATTTGAAGAGATAAACATAATAAATAAAAAGCAAAGTGATTGTGACAAAACAGAGTTGAAAGGCAGAATAGACTTTTCAAAGTAATTAATAGGCTGGGCCTGATTTTTAAAAAAATGTGAATTTATTGCAAAGTAAAAGTACAAGGATATGGTTCCATGCATGATGCAACTTCACAACTACTACACTAATGAACCCAACCTCCACCGATAAAATCCCAAAAACTTTCATTGTCACTGTACTAGAAAACAGTTCTCATAAGTCTAATTATAAGTCTCATAAAATTTGTTAGTGATTCAATATATACTATACTTAATATAATATGTACTTTTTTTTTATCTGTCTAAAATAATATCGTTCTACTTTTTCTATTTTAATTTATATTAAAGTGTTTGACTGGACAAAAAATTTAAAAGAAAATGAAAGACTTTAAAACTTGTGCTCTAAAACAAACATAAGATATTTACGCAACTATATTACCTAAATTTAGAAAGAAAATGTCATAAAAATAGATAAAAAGGAGTATATATACTATTATAGATCATTCAACTTGTAATATTCTTGTTTTTATCCCATTTAGATGATTTAAGTCATACAAATCTCAATAACTTGTTTTAGGTCACAAATTTGAAAATATCTTCTTTTTTTGTTTGTTAAATTTGTGCATCAAATAGCATCACAAAATAGAAAAGGGTGAATTAAGAAAATATATATTTACATCAACAAAGCAGTCATGGAAGTGAAGACGAATGAGAGAAGCTCCCATGCGCGTTTCTGCATCAATTGCACTGTCCACAACTCCTCGTACAGCTGAGAAAACGCATGATTCCTGAGTTAATTGCTGATTCAAGTACTTGTCTAAATTTCTCTCCCTATCATTTAAAGTTAAAATACTGGCTGCGCTTGATTCCAACAAACCAAAATCTGGAGAAACATTTTTGAGGAGTGATCCCTTATTCATCATCAAGGCTTCATAAGTATTTCTATAAATAGCAACACCTGCAAGTGCAAGTGCCACAACGCTCAATGCAAAGCTCAAATGACTCAAACGAAAACCCATGACTTAATTGAGTTAATTCAATAGATATCTATTGGAGGAAACAAAGGTTTTCGATAGCTAGGGATGATTTTGCTTTTATTTATGCTTTTATTTATAGGCAAGTGAAGACTTACTATTAGTCATTAATTTGCCTTATTTAATTCTGCTTTAAATTATTGTGTAATACGGTTTGGTGTGGAATTGACTTTTATTAGTAAAATATAAGTAGTACTACGTACAAAGTTTTTTTTTTCCTTCTTTCCTATTGTTCTAGCCCGTGTTACGTGTGATGCTTTTTTTAGCTATGTGTTTCCGATGATTATGTCAAATGTTGTAAAAAAAATCACGTAGTCAAAATATCTCTAATATTATTCGTTTTTTTTCCTTCTTTTCTCATTTGGTGCAAAGATATTAATTTCCTTTTAATGGACAACAAAGAAGATAACTCCAAGTTTCAACTTAGAAAAGAAAAAAAATATCATTCAAAATATAGTTGAACAAGTCATTCAGTATTTTTTTTTTTGGGGGGGGGGGGGGTGAGGGTTCATGGAAATCCACGGCTGCCATTTTTTCAGGTAGATATTGGAGAATGTTTTTTTTAATAGTTCGTAAATTATATTGGAGTACACTAACCAAGTTCGGCATGACGAGCACGACTGAAAAGGCATTGACCGGAGGAATCAATCTTTACGTCCTCCCTTTTTGGATACTATATGTTGCACCAACTTAGCCACCCTAACAAATTCTAACACTTCATTTGGGATTTATGATATGGTTTTACATGCACGGACTTTGAGTTGTGTAGTATTTAATTTTTAAGACAAAAGTTTATAAGTTTTGTAGTATCTTTTGTTATATATATATAATTTTTTTCAGATCATCTGGAGTGTTAATCAGGAAGAAAGTCTACAAGAGGACTTGACCTTAGCCTCCGATTACAACACTAGGATAAACACGACTTTATCCTTCAAAAAAGAGGAGAGTTGAAGCTAGAAATTATTTTTTGCCTTCCCGGCAAAAGTTTAGATCTAAAACTTATAATTAGCCTCTATCAATATAAGTTTTGTAAGAATAAGTTACGCCTTCCATAAATTGTTCCTTGTAAATTTTTGCAAAAATTTAGAGACTTTTCATTTTTCGGCAGACAAAGCAAAAGTTTAGAGAATTTAGCATCTAACATAAGTTCATATGAATAGGTTGTGTCTTGTAATGCATAATTTGTGCTTAAAATTTTTACATCTTTATTGTTATAGACTTATAGTAAAAGTTAAAGAGAACTTAACCTCTATCAGCATAAGTTCTTAGGAATAAGTTATACTTTGACATAACTTGTGTCTTGCAAATCTTTTTTGGAGGCATAACTTTTGCGTGGCTATTTTATTTACTTTTTCAATATCAGGAGATTTTTTACCACGTTTTTGCTACTTAAGGTGTTGAAGATAAAAAATTTGAGGGGGAAAAATTTAAAATCACCCCAAAATAAGAGTGTGAATGACCCAATATTTATAAAAAAAATATAGGGAAAACTACACAAAAGAATCATTTAAACAAACTATTTATCACTCTGTACTCCACCCCAAAATAATTTCTTTCAGTACCCATTGGCCAAACTAATTATCCCTGTACCCCGTTAATTATTTTTAAATCTCCGATACCAATAGGGTATCAATATACCGATGGGGTATTATAGAAGATTAAGCTCAGTACTATATGATACCAATATGGTATCAACATACCGACGGAGTATCACAAAGAATATATTTACTAATTAGTTTAATAAATAAGAATGTGATTTTAATAATTTTCTCTTAATTATTTTATTTTTATTTCTTAAAAAAGAGTTCAATCCTATATGATACCGATAAGGTATCAATATATTGTTATGGTATCATTGAGGATTTTAAAAGTGTCTCATTAAGAATTTTCAATATCATGATAATTTATGAATATACTGTGGTAGTATCATTCATGCAATATCGAATGACTTAGGAAAACCTTTATGATACCATCACAGTATATATATATATATTATGATGGTATCATTCAACATTTGTATGAAACGATCCTTAATGATTATATGAAACGACCCTTAATGATATCATGTCAATATATGATGGTTTCATGGATATGTAGCTGAAGGATTGAAGTAGACATCAATGATACCATGATAGTATATAGATATACTATGGTGGTATTATTAAGGATTGAAGCAGCTTTAATGATACCATGTTAGTATATCAATACTGTGATGATATCTTGATCACGAATCTTATGCTTTGGGGATATGAATTATAAAGAGGTATTTGTCTGTAATTATTTTATTTTTATGGAGCATGGACTTAATTTTCCTAAAAAAATATTGGGCACTAAAAATAATACAAAACAAACAAAAACTTAAAACTTGAAAAAAATTGAACTAAGTTAAGTTATGACCCGCTGTTTAGCCGAAATCATTTCATTCTAAGTAATTTTTGCCAATCAATAACCACCCATTTGTTAACTCAAATATAATAAAATATTTTTCTATCATTCATACATATGCCAAAATAAAAATCTTACGCTCTAGTTTTAATCAAATATTATCATATAAAATAAAATTAATATAGAGTACTAATATTTCTTCTAGTTGCTTAAAAATAATTTCCATAAATTCTAGGAAGGTATGGAATCATAGAAAGGTAAAAGCTTGGTTGATCGATAAATGAATGTTTGGAACTTACTGAATATAAAACTGTAACTAATTAAAGAAAATGACATAATCATTTTTAATTGACTAAATTGAATATTTTTGAAGAAAAAATGAAGTTCTACAATTGAACTTTTTATAATATTATAAAAGCAGAACATTTTTCTAAGGAATTATATAGATTTATTTGAACGACGATCTTTATTATATGAGTGTGGCGTAAGCATGCTTATACTACTCAATTGTTTTTAATGGAAGTGCCATTTTTTTGTGTGGAAACTTATACAGTATACTTGGTCAATTTTGTGTTAGGTACGTACATGACATGGTGAACCCTTGGGAGAAAGGAGAACGTGGAGGACACATTAATTTGGTGGACCTTTGTGATTCTTTTTGTCCTGTTTTAATTTCCTTATATTATTATCTCATGAAAATTATATATAATTAAAACTAGTACTATAAATTGATGTTGGGATTCAAAAGGGGTGGTCATGAAGTTTGAAAGGATATAATCAACCTAGAATGTTATTAAGAATTTTTTTTTACTCCCATCAGAAAAGTCATTTTTTAATATCCTTTGAAAATCTTGTTTTCAAAAATATTCAAACAAGTGAAAATTAAAAAAATATTTTACTCCATACCAAACATCTCCCTTGGCTATGTTTGGTCTAATTTTTTCTGTTTGGTTGATTCAAACACTTTTTGAAATATTTTGTTTAGGAAAATAAATTCTTTAGAAATGAGGAAAATGACTTTTTAGTGAAAGTAGCCAGGAAAAATAAGTTCCACAAGTGACATTCCATATTAATTTATTTTCCCGAACTGCCATAACACCTCATCGTCATCCCCACCCCCAGCTCCTATAATATTTATATAGATTATACACAAATGCTTATAGAATAATTTTTTTTTGTTTATATGCTAATAATACAAAATAAATAAATAAATAAATAATAAATCTATTAATTTTCGTGAAAAATAATATTTTCCATCATTCTTACCAAACACACCCCAAATGTGTGTTTATCCTTTTCTTAGGTTATTATATGTAGCAATAAAATATTATTTGTTGCAATAAAATATGTCATAGGCCCAATGGTCCAAATTGTCCAAACCTTATTTTTTGTCGATTAGTCTATTTTCTAGAATCTGGAATAAGCACATGGTTGACGAACTCTGGGTACCAACAATTTCTTCATTGATTAAGAAGAATAAATAGGATTAAAAACTACTTTATTTGAATACATCCGATTATAGTTCTTATTTATCACATCTTAAACTTGTAGACCTGTTCCTAAGAGGACAGTACCCACCCCCACCCACTGTTGTGATTAGAACCTTGCACTTAAAGTAATATATACAAGCTAAGATGAAATTATAATTGGTAGTTCTATTTGACCATGCTTTAATTTTAGTTTTCCACGTGGCATATTTAAGGTCATAAGATTAAAAAACATTTTAATACATTTGACATAATTTTAATTTAGGACCACAAAATTAAAATATCTTCTTTATTTTTTAAGTCAAATTAGGTCATTTTCTTATAAACGGAGTGAGTATATATAGAGAGAGAGCGCTCTTGTAGGCCTCTTCTTTTTTTTTTTCCCTCAAAAAGGGAGGAATAGTCATTATGAGGTATTAGAACCCTGCACCTAAGTAACACAAGATTGAGTTGCAACCCAGTCTCTAATTGAGTCTTGTGGACTATCGATTGATGATATTCAACAAATTTTGAAAGTATTAAAGGACTAATATATAATCTGACATGATCCAACTGCTTTCTAACTAAGTTTTATTGAATACAAAGCAATACATGGTTAGTCAATATATATAAAAAAATAGACATTTGAATTTGAACATGAATGTATGCAATCTTTGAAATCTTAGGTGAGAGATATCAATAGCGTGTGATCAATGCTTACAATATAATGATCATGTATGAGACATTGAATGATAAAGAAAGAGATGAAAGAGAAAGAAGAAGAAGAAGAGGCAATAAGGCGAAAGTCAATTGAAACGAGACACTATGATTAGAATATTGTTGAAAATCACATTATTTTAGAACATTAATGTACGTACATCTTCTCAATTTGAAATTTCAAGTCAAGTTTCATCATTTATATGTTATAGGGCGAGCATGAATTGAGTTGGTTCTAATTTTTCAAATCAAATCAAACTATAATTTGTATGGGGTTTTTAAATTTATAAATCAAACAGTGGTTTTTCGATTTTTTTTGGGCTGTCTGGGGAAAGTCTTTGTAGAAACATAAAATTAATTTGTGCTTCAAATATTTCTTTAGTCCTATCAAGATATATACAATTATTTAAGATGTTTTTTGAGAAAATAATATAAAAAATGAAATGAGTGATGACACTAAAATATTTAACAAAAAATAAAACAAATATTGCAAATTAGTAAGTCATAATGAAAATGATTATAATTTAAGAGTACTAAGTCATGCTAAAATAAGTCTATATGTATTAATTACATGACTAAACATGTATTTTAATTGTCTAAACCAATTTAAAACTCAAAAATAAATTTCCAACATTATTGTCATTCTAAATGTTGAATTGAATTTTTTTGTTAGCATTAGTATTGATTTGATTTTGATTTGAGCTTTACTTGAGTTATATATATGAGCTATATACCATTACTGGATCATTACTGGACCATTCAAAAAATTTACACTCAAACTTGAAATAATATGTTAATAGATAAAAATTATTAAAAAAAAATAAGAAATATTTATTTATTACATCACAATAAATATTTTTAAAAATTATATAGATGTAATATGGATTGGTTTGGTTTGTTTTTTTTCCCAATACCAAACTACTAACCAATTTTTTTTCCGATCGACTTAGCCTTGATTTATCAATTTGATATGATTTTATCGATTTTCCACGTACACCCCTAATGTGTTGTTTAGTCAATACATAAATATTTGTAGAAGTCCACTCTTTAGGTTGTAAGATAAGATAGCCCTCTCTGAAAACTATTTCTGATGACAAATTTCGTGTGGTTGCCACTATTTGACAATTTGCCGCACCCAAAGATTTCTTCAAGGATTTTGATATCTAATAGTATATGCTTAAGCTATATATGATTTATGATTTTTATTTCCCAATTAATTAACCCACATATATATAGAAACTTCTCCACTAAGTCCACTCTGGATCTTCACCTAGCTAGTCATAATCAGCAATCAACTGTTATGTAGTTTAAAGATTTTCTGTACTTAACTTGGAGAAAATTCACCATCTTTTATTTCGTGTTGATGATTTTATAAATGTTCACTTAATTTTTATTTTATCTCACGAAAATTATTAAATTATGTTTTGTATATAAAATCACTTAATGTTTTGTTCAAGTATCACAGTAAATTATGTTTCGTAACATGAACAAGCATTTAACTTTAATTTTGTCTAAGAGTCGAAAAACAATTTGTTTCTAAACCAAAAAGTTATTCAATTTTGCCAAAGTATCAATTAAGCTGTAACAATGTTTTCTTCTAATGACTTTCTGAGACACTTAGGTAAAATAAAGTTGGTTAAAAAATTAAAATTTGGTGACTTTGGTGATATTAAATAAAGTTAAGTTATTTTTTCATTTCAAAAATAATTTAATATCTTTGATTTGCTATAAAGTAAAAACTAAGTCACCGTTCCCGAAATCAACGCTTTGCTTTGTTCGTATTTGTGGTCTTTTTGTGTGAAGTTCAAACAACATTTGAGAAAGCAAAACATCGTGATTGTGGTTTTTTTTAGAATAAACTAAAGCGAAATATCACAAGTAAAATGCACAGTTTCTTTCTTATAATGACACTTTTGGAATTTCATCGAAAATGCTTTGTTGGAAAATAAATGGATTTATTACATATTTTTTAGTGTTTGATGAGTAAGCAATTTTTGTTTTTATCTCAATATTATTTATATGTAATTTAGTGAAACACTATTTGGGCGGGATGTGATAGGGAGTGGGTGTTCGGGGATGATGGGAGTGGGATGTTCAAGGGGTGAGGATTAGGAATGTTGAGTGGGTAGAGACAGACTATGAATTTGAAATGTCACTTAAGAAATTTCTTTTTTCTACTTCACTAAAAAAGTCATTTTCCTCATTTGTATAAAGCTTATTTTCCTAGAGAAAATATTTTGATCAACCAAATATAAGAAAATTGAAATACATAAAATATTTTCCTCCCTACCAAACACACTCTTAGTTATAGGCATTGAGTCAAAATAATACCATGTTTTTTTTGTTTTGTTTCGTTTTTGCCTTTAAATATAAGGAAGATGAGAACATCATATTTTCATCATGTTTTAACGTGGAAAAAAAGGGGAAGAATTAAGGAAACGCAAAAGAGAAAAATTACTTATGTCCATTTTGGTCGGCGGTTATAAACCTTGCAACATTATGTCAGGAATTTATCGGAGGATAATTATTTTAAGGAGAAGTATTTAATTTTTCATCATGTTAAAATATTTGTGCAAAAATAGAGTTTCGCCAAAATATTCTCACTTTTCTCTATTTCCCCACCTCGTCCTTATTTGTGGCTGAAATTGAATGGGTAATGTTTCATTAAGTTTATATTATCTATCCTTAATTACGATTTGTATTGGTTTGGTTGAGGAAAAATTAAGGCTGTTAAGTCTGACCCGGCACACTTTTTTTTTTTGGTTCACCGGGTACCGAGCCAGGTCAGATCGAACCCTTACTCAATCGGATCGATTCGGTCTCAACAGTGGAAAAATTATTAAAATCCGGTCTATGATCCATTAAGAGTATAGGGTCCAGGGCTTAATGGGCCGGACCGAATTGGGCCCGTTGGGCTTGATTATTTTTTTTGTGTTTTTATGTATTCGAAAATTTGAGTCAATCATTAATACATTGTATCGTTGTTTAGTTAATTTAGAAGTAATTATAACAATTTATATACTCACAATATACTATCTATTATAGTGATATACTTAATTATATATTATATATATACTTACAATCTATATCTAATATACTAACATTATACTGTATATTATAGTGATATAATTAATTATATTATATATATATATATATATATATATATATATATATATATATATATATATATATATATATATATACTTACATTATACTATATATACGTACTATGTATATCAAGTATACTAACATTATACTATCTATTATAGTGATATACTTACATTATATATACTTACAATGTATATCCGACATAACATTAATGACACTGCTCCTCAAAGACTGTCGATTATCTCTGATCTGCTACCTTCCTTGATTAAATACGCTCTCTGATGCAACAGTTAACATTGAAACATTTAGCACATCCCTAGCCATGGTTGATAATACTGGATATTGTTTTTGATTGTTCTTCCACCATTCCAGTATAGTGATACTATTTTCATCATATGTCTCTGGTGTCTGTCTCAAATAATAATTAAGCTCGTCCCGATTTATGATCCGTTGTGATGTAGACTGTATTCTATTTCAAATAGATAAATTAGAAAATTATGGGCAGGCATACCACGTGCCTGCCTTTTAGAAGGTGATTACTCGTCAGAAGGACGAGATATCGGAACAGTATGACTAGGGGTAGCATTATCAAGTAAATCGATACAATGATTATATAATGTTTGAATATAGTCATTTGTATCACTTCGCCTTAAACATACTAGGATCTTTATCTTTTTCAATTTTTATAAAAGTATATATAAGGCGAACACATTCAGACATAGTATTAAATTTCATATACGGATTTAACATAGCACCAATTAAATAAATAGGAGGAATAGAAAAAAAAATATTTTTTAAATTTTTCTATCATTTCAGCAACAACATCTTTGTAATCAACCTTCTTTTTATATTCCATAAGCAATACAGAAATTTCGACTAAATAAGCTTAAATATTAGAAATAGCAGGATAATAAGCACCGAAAAATTCAAGAGTAGCCAAATAAATTTTTTCTAAAAACACAACAACATCATTAATTTTATTCCAATCAGATTTTTCCAAAATGACTTCAAAAAAATTATATGCACATTGATTAAAAGCTGTAGTTATAGGGGTTTTATAAATATTACAAGTCTTTAAAAAATCATAAGTCGAATTTCACCAAGTCTCAATTTCTTCGGGCATTTATCTAGATTTAAGATTATTTTCATCGCAATTTCTTTTAAATTCTTTAAGTCTAACTTTTCTATTATTTCTTTGAATAAAACCAATTGCATGCCTAATTTTTTCAATTGTTGGCTCAAAAAAATAAAGTTTATTTTTTATAATTAAATTATATATATGACAAGCACATCTAATATGAAAAATTTCTTCTAAAGAGGGGGGAAGCTCAGTATTTAAAGAATTAATAGCAGCTGTGTAGTTAAATGCATTATCAAAAGAAATATATAAAACTTTGTGTTTAAGACCTTAATATTTTGCAACCATTGATATAGAATCATAAATAAATTGTGCATTACGTCTTCGGTCTTCATCATATTGAAATCCTAAAATACGTTTTTACATAATAAAATCACTACCTATTCAATTACAAGTAACAATTAAATAATTATTTTTATTTATAGCACGACGAAGATCAAAAGTAAGTGAAACTCTACATGGAAGATTTGTTAATAACCAACATAAATAATATGCATATTGTCCATGAAGTCTAATAATATCTGATCTACAAGTACTTTTAGGAATACCGTTAAACATGTGATTATAAATTGATCGTATTTAATGAATAAAAGTATCAGGAGAAACAAATGAAAAAGGTAGACAACCCACAACTATTATTTTTACTATCTCTTCACGGCCTCTCATTTTATTATACGTCCCCATTAATTTTTTGGTCTGTGTATTTATTCTACCTTGAACTGACACAGTAGCACTCCCTATTCGTTCTTTCCAACCAAGATGCTCATTGTCTAGATGTCTAGTCAATTGACCCGTTCCACCTCTATTACCCCCGCTCTTATGCTCGAATTTTTTTTGACACTCTTCACATTGAACTTTAGTTGTTCTGCCTATGCGTTCAAAATAATGTCATATTAAACTAGTTTTTTTTCTTTCTTTTATAGGTCGTGGAGGAAGATTAACAGTTCTAGATTGAGAATTACCTAAATCTACATCAGGACTAGTTGGTGTAACATCCACATCATCATTATCATCTTGTTCTATTTCTACTTCAAATTCATTTGGTTCTTCTATATCGTAAGTTTCTTGATATTCAATTTCATTCATATCATTGCACCTACACCTATTTCTCCAAATTCACTAGGTGGTGCTTCATTCACACTAGAATAATTTCTACTTGTACTATTTCTACTGAAAGCACTTTTTTTTTACTATCACTATCTCCGCTGGGACACAAATTTTTAATATTTTTACCTATATTTTTTAATCTTTCAATTATGCAAATTAAACTAATAAAAATTATAAACACAAAAATTAAATATTTTTATATGCTAGAATTAATTTACTAAATAAAAGCAAGAGAAGGAACGATTATACTAAATTGCCGAAATCAAACAAAGAATCATAAAATTGCAGAAATGTTGATCACTTGAAAGTTGAAAACTTCTACTTGATGTTGTTAATTGCAAAAAATAATAAAACATTGATATCACTTTAAGAGAAAATTGAGAAATTGAGTGAGGATTGAGAGAATTAGATGATTGTTGGTGGAAAGAAATAATTAAATGTTGTAGGTATTTATAGAAAAAAAATTAATTAATATTTTTTTTTAAAAAAAATAGGCCAATTTTCAGATTTGGCCGTTGGGCCAATGACTCTTTTTGAAAAAGAGGCCCAAACGGTAATATCTGAAAAAATAATAAAAAAAAAATTCGTTACTGGGCCGGTCTTACCGGTCCAACACCAAAAAATGACTGAACCGGCCCAAATTTTTTTGTGTTGGGCCGGTATCCGATCCGATCTCCCCCGTGTCGGGGCCTTAATGGGCCACTCTTAGGGGGCCAACCGGCCCAGTTGACAGGTTTAGAAAAAATGAACAATACCATTCACCATTGTTAAATATGGTAAATATCTGTATCCGAAGTCCAAAATATGGTAAATTTTGTAATATTGTAAATTAGCGAGTATCTAAGTAATTAACTCCTAAGTTAGTGGGATTTTTTAAGTCACCCAAATTTAAATAGTGGCACATCCTATTTATGCAAAACACAGTCAAAACATATTGGTTGGCCCATAGCGAAAGCCTTATTCTACTGGATACTAGCCCAATTTGCATTGTTGGAACAACAGGCTTATACTGGATAGTGCAATTTTTATTAGGAAAAATCACCTAAATATTGTACTTAAGTACCAATTTTCAATGTAAATTTTTCTTTCTAGCATGTCCCATTATCAATGTAATGTAGAATTATTTTTTTTTTGTCTTTGGAGTGAAAAAAAAAAATAGCGTCTTGGAATAATTCTTTGTTTCTTTAACACAGAGATTCTTACACTAGGATTCCTTATGTTTGGCAGAAGATTCAAACATGACATTAACTTCAATTCCTCATGTGTTATAAGTATTATAATTTTCAAGGATTCAGATTCAATCAGAACAACCAAGTTGTAATGCATTGCAATGACTAGTGATCACTCTCAACATATACCTTGGATTCTTTTTACGCTATGATCTGAAACAACATTATCATATATATTAAATTCTTCACAATTAGAGGAAACTCTTCAACAATGTACATCAACAAAATTAACTAGTAGTATCTTTAGAATAATTGAAATTTCCACTACAAAATATGGTAATGATATCATACGTGGAGTCTATTTATCAATTTCCTCAATAAATATCTGTGTTCAGTACATCAATAATGTTGGTGAAATTATAAGATTACAAATTACATTTGAAAAATAAAATGAAGAAATTAACTTCACTTCTTGGCTGAGGCGCGGATATCTCGCTCTCTTTAAGGAGATTCAAGCCCACTGCAGTAAATCGTTTCACTGGTCCAGCAGTAGTCCTCTTGACTTGTCCCCTCCAGGATACAACAACCTTATCACAAAAATGTAACTCAACAAACTCTGGACAAGAGTTGAGTTTAAAGCTCTACACAAAGAACACCTTCCTTCAACTAATAAGAACTCTCTTTTTTATATAAACTTAACTCTCTCAATTTTTTCTTCTCTTATTCTTGTTTCAAAACAAAGAAGACATCTCTATTTATAGGAGAGAAAATCATACAAAGATGAAAAAATAATAGAATGCCATCATTATCATCATTTAGTGTACCATTATGATTTAGTGCACCATTATGATTTAGTGCACCACTTATTAGTGATAATTAGATTAAAAATACATAATAATATGATTTAGTGCACCACTTATTAGTGATAATTAGATTAAAAATACATAATGGAATGATTTAGTCTTGCACTAAATAAAGATGATAATGAAAGATATTTTTATGCACTAAAGAAAGAATAATAAAGATGACATTAAATGTCATCAATGGACAATTGCTAAAATTGCAATTTAATAAAATGTTAAAATGTTCACACACTAACAATCCCCCACTCATTTTAATATTGTATAAGAGAGTTTATCAGCTGAAGGAAGATTACTATACATAATGAAGGTGTGCTCTGCATTGAACCTCCACTTAGTGAAACAATAACTTTTACTCCAGAGTCGTAGTGGTCTCAGACTTGAACTATGACTGCTTAAGGGACATAAAATATTACTGCTCACACATAGTAATCAAGGTATTGTCACGAGCTTTATAAGCCAACACATTACGGCCTTGTGCTATCCCGGTTTTATGAGTGCTTTTGAGAATAAGCCTAATTCTCATAGGAAGCGGCCTACTTCCATACTCACATAGGTGAAATCTGTCGAGAGTGCTCTTGTAAATTTAACACTTCACCCATACGGGCTACAGATTTTCATTAAGAGTTTTTTAAACTCAACCTCCACAATTCACTACAGGAAACAATGCACTCACATCATAGGGAGGGAATAAAAATAGTGCATTTTTTTCACAACAAGTCATCATATGATTCGTTTTTCTCATTGAACCTGGTTATAGGATCTCTAGTCTCCAAGTTGGGTTTCCTCATATATGACTCATGAATTTATAGGCTTCAATCCCATCCCCCTCAATGTGCTCCAGACCTTTTCTCTTGTTAAGGCCTTAGTAAGAGGATCTGCAAGATTTTCACAAGATTTGACATAATCAACATTAATGGTACCACTTGTCAAATATGATCTTACATTACTGTATTTCCTCCTTATAGGTCTGGATTTACCGTTGTAATAACGATTTTGAACTCTACCAATTGCTGCAGTGCTATCACAATGAATTAAAATTGGAGGAATTGGTTTTTCAAAATAAGGTATTTGAAATAATAAATCTCTTAACCAATTCGCTTCCTCACTAGCTGAAGCTAAAGCAATTAGTTCAGCCTCCATGGTAGAGTTAGCAATTATAGTTTGTTTTTTTGATTTCCAACAAACAGCACCACCACCCAATGTAAAAATGTAACCAGTGGTAGAACAAGAATCACCTGCTAGAGTGTTCCAATCTGCATCAGAAAAGCCTTCAAGTACAGCAAGATATTTTTTATAGAACAAACCACAAGTTTTTGTTCCAATTAAATATCTCATAACTCTTGTTATAGCATGCCAATGTTCATTACCTGGCTTGTTAGTAAACCTGCTAAGTACTCCTACTGCATATGCAATATCAGGCCTAGTGCAATCAGTCACATATCTCAAACTTCCAATTACGCTAGCATATTCCTTTTGATTTATCACATCAATTTCACTTTGAACAGGAAACAAGTGTACACTTGAATCAAAAGGAGTTAAAACATGCTTGTAATCAAGAAAGTTATATTTTTTTAAAATTTTCTCAACATAATGTGACTGGTCAAGGAAAATTCCATCACATGTTCTAGTAATTTTTATTCCTAGAATAAAATTTGCCTCACCAAGATCTTTCATATCAAAATGGCTTCTAAGAATGTTCTTAGTATCATTAATAACATTCATATTCGAGCCAAAGATCAATAAATCATCAACATATAGGCAAATAATAACATGTGTATTATTCCAAGACTTATGATATATGCACTTATCACACTCATTTGTTTTAAAATCATTTTCAATCATGCAGGAATCAAACTTTTCATGCCATTACTTTGGTGCCTGTTTTAAGCCATATAGGGATTTAGTAAGTTTACATACTTTGCTTTCTTGGCCTGCTTCAACAAAACCTTCAGGTTGTTCCATATAAATTTCTTTATTAAGTTCTCCATTTTAAAAAACAGTTTTTACATCCATTTGATGAATATGCAAATCAAAAATTGCAGCCATAGCAATTAAAAGTCTAATGGATATAATTCTTGTAACCGGAGAAAAAGTATCAAAAAACTCTAGGCCTTCTAGTTGCTTAAACCCTTTAGCAACTAGTCTAGCCTTATATTTATCGATTGATCCATCTGGTTTTAACTTTTTTCGTAAGACCCATTTGCAACTAATTGTTTTACAACCTGGTGGTAAATCAACTAACTTCCAAGTTTTATTAGAAATTAGTGATTCCATTTCATCATTTACAGCCTCTTTCCAAAAAATAGAATCATGCGAAGATAAAGCTTCTTGTAAAGTGAAAGGGTCATCTCCAACATTAAAAACATAAAAATCAGGTCCAAAATCTTTTTCTACTCTAGCTCTTTTACTTCTTCTTAACTCAAAATCATCAATTTCTTTATTTTTTAAAATGGAAGAAGAAGAACTAGGTAGTGATAAAATATTTTGTTCAATTCTTTGACCCCCACTATTTTTAGAATCAAAAGAAAATTTATTTTCATGAAAAATAGCATCACCTGATTCTATTACAATATTATCTTCAAGATTAAAAAATCTATAGGCTGTACTATTTGAAGCATAACCAAGAAAAGCACAAGTAGTAACTTTCTTACCCAATTTTATAACTTTGGGATCCATTAGCCTCACAAAGGCTAGACAACCCCAAACTCTTAGATATCCCAAATTTGGCTTATGACCTTTCCACAACTCAAAAGGTGTTAGTTTAGTCTTTTTATGAGGCACTCGATTTAACACATAACACACAGTCAAAATAGCTTCACCCCAAAAATTCAAAGGTGCATTTGACTCAATAAGCATGGCATTAGCCAATTCAACCAAAGTTCTATTTTTCCTTTCCGCTACACCATTAGATGAAGGTGAATAAGGAGGAAGAGTTTCATGAATTATTCCCAAAGATCTAACAAAAGAATTAAACTCATTTGACTCATATTCACGGCCTCTATCACTTCTAATTCTTTTTATTTTCTTCCCAAACTGATTTTCAACCTCATGGAGAAAAAAAATTAAAATTTTCAAAAGCATCACTTTTATTTTTCATTAAGTAAACATATGTAAACTTAGAAAAATCATCAATGAAAATGATAAAATATCTATTTCCTCCACGAGTTAAAATTCCTCCAAGTTCACAAATATCAGTGTGAACTAATTCTAATAAATCAGTTTTTCTTTCAACTTTAAAATGAGGCCTTTTAGTGATTTTTGCTTTACTACAAGCTTCACACTTTTCAAAATTCTTTTTAATCACTGGGATTAATCCTAAATTACTCATGATTCCAACATAACGATCATTAATATGACACAAACGAGCATGCCAAAAATTAGTAGAAGAAAGCATGTAAACAGAAGTAGAAATTTTATTCATTTCAACATTCAGTTTAAACATCCCATCACAAGCATACCCCTTTCCCACAAAAATATCTTTTTTCACAATTACATATTGATCAGATTCAATAATTTGTTTAAAGCCTGCTTTATTAAGAAGAAAACTAGACATCAAGTTTTTTCTCATGGAAGGAGTATAAAGTACATCTTTCAAAGTTAATATCCTTCCAGAGGTAAAACACAATTCGACATCTCCCGTTCTAAGCACTTGAGTGGTATGAGAATCACCGAGCATGATGGTTTTGGGCTCTCCAAAAGGAGTATATTTTTTAAACCAATCTTTGTCATAACAGACATGACGGTTTGCACCAGAATCAGCCTACCATCCATTAACATTCTCAACCATGTTTATGTCTGTAATCATTGCCACAAAAGGCTCTTCGGTAACGTTTGCCTGAGGTATAGGACCACATTTCCGGTATCTGCAAAATCGAGCAATATGCCCACTCTTGCCACAGACAAAGCACGGTCCTTTATCATAAACTTGTTGATTTTGTACTTGGCTATTTTCACCATTATTTTTCTTGGGAAGTCTACCATTATTTTTCTTGAACTTTTTCTTCTTAGGCTTCAAAGATGTATTTTTGTTAGATTCAGGAGTAACATATTTTGAAGTAACTAAATTTACCTTCGTTGTGATGTTGCTCTCTTCATTTTGTAAAAGTGCATCTTGGCCCCTTACCTCCTCTTCCATGCGGATTTTTATGATCAAAGTCTTAAGAGAGGTTTCCTTTTGTTTGTGGCGCATAGTTTTTTGAAACTCCTTCCATGAAGGTGAAAGTTTGTCTATTATGCCACAAACAATAAGGTTGTCTCCAATTTTGACTTTCTCGGACCTGAGCTCTCCAACGATCATTATAAAATCTTGAGCTTGGTCTATCACTGATTTATCATCCACCATTTGGAAACGAAAAAATCGACTAGCAGCATATGTTTTTGCTCCAGCTTCTTCGGTATCATATTTACTCTGCAATGCTTTCCATATTTTCTTTGCACTAGAGTAAGTTCTATCATAATAATCATAAAAATTATCAGATAGATAATTCAGAATATAATACCGACACTTGTAGGAATCATTATTGTACTTTTCCACTTTCTCTTGATGAGAAATAAGTTCATCATTATCCATGGAGAGGATGTCAACTTTATTAGGATTTTTTTGAGTTAACACATATGAAATATTGAGAAGACTTAAGTAGAAAAATACTTTACCCTTCCATCTCTTGAAATGATTACCATTAAACCGAAATGGTTTGTTTAGATCTCCCATCTTGATATCCGCAGATTTTTCAATTGTAGCCATATTGAATCTCCTTAAAATTGTTGGTGAAATTATAAGATTACAAATTACAATTGAAAAAATAAAATGAAGAAATTAACTTCACTTCTTGACTGAGGCGCGGATATCTCGCTCTCTTTAAGGAGATTCAAGCCCACTGCAGTAAATCGTTTCACTGGTCCAGCAGTAGTCCTCTTGACTTGTCCCCTCCAGGATACAACAGCCTTATCACAAAAATGTAACTCAACAAACTCTGGACAAGAGTTGAGTTTAAAGCTCTTCACAAAGAATACCTCCCTTCAACTAATAAGAACTCTCTTTTTTATATAAACTTAACTCTCTCAATTTTTTCTTCTCTTATCTTACCTTTCAAAACAAAGAAGACCTCTCTATTTATAGGAGAGAAAATCATACAAAGATGAAAAAATAATAGAATGCCATCATTATCATCATTTAGTGTACCATTATGATTTAGTGCACCACTTATTAGTGATAATTAGATTAAAAATACATAATAATATGATTTAGTGCACCACTTATTAGTGATAATTAGATTAAAAATACATAATGGAATGATTTAGTCTTGCACTAAATAAAGATGATAATGAAAGATATTTTTATGCACTAAAGAAAGAATAATAAAGATGACATTAAATGTCATCAATGGACAATTGCTAAAATTACAATTTAATAAAATGTTAAAATGTTCCCACACTAACAAATAATAATCAATTGTTGAGTTTTCAATTTAGTTTATCACGAAGAGTCCTATTAACAAGTGCCATCTTTTTGTAATTATTGAATTTTTTTATTTTAGATGTCATCAGCCTTGGGCCCAGTCATTACTGAGCCTTTGTACATGGAGAGCCAAAATTTCAGCAAATTGTCGGCCTAAAGCTAATCCTAGCTAACATCTACTCCGCCCATCCCATGTTATTGGTACACGTTCTTTTTTCAATATAGTTTGAAGAAAAATGACACATATCGATATCAAGAAAATATTTTATGGGTCTATAATGACAAACGACTATAATGATTCATTTAATATAAAAGTTCACATTTTATGTGGAGAGAGAGTAGGAAAGAACATGTAAATAGTTGATGGTAGAGCTAACAATCAAAATTACATTGAATTCTGAAGAAACCACATCGATGATGGCAAAAAACCAAGGTACCATAGCAATGAACTTCACTAATAAACTAGAAGACACATACATAGGGGGGGAAAATAACATGGTAGAAATGATATTAATAGAGCCTAGCTAGCATAGCTTAATAATCCTACTCCAAAATGACTGCCCGTAATAAAGCAGAGGCTAATATGAGCCTAAAACATATTGTCTTCAACACTTTGAGCCAACCACCTTCTCGATTTGTCCATCAAATCAGGGCTCAACCTTACCATTAGCACACAAAATTCTTTCTCATTCAAGCAACCATCTCCGTCCAAATCCCCTTCCCTCAACATGCACATTAGTTCATCATTGCTCATTCCTTCCAACCCTAACAACGCCGAATTCCTCTTCAAGCTCTCGAACGTGATGACTTCCCTCTCCTCATCCATCAGCGCCCGGAACCCATTCTTTAGCTCCTTCAGGAATCCTTCCGACCCGAGTTTCTCCACCATAGACGGGAAGAAATCCTCAAACACCACGTCACGTCCCAATGCAGCCATTAATTAATTAACGTACACGATGGATTTTCGAAAATGGAGATCGATGTTTTGTTGGTATAGAAGATGTGTTGATGAAGAATAGATGACTCAACATTGGATATATATATATAAGAAGAGAAAAGATTAGAGGAAATTTTGGAGGAAAGAGTGGGAAGGATAAACAGACGAAGGAAGGAACAGAATGAGGATAAAAATAGTTATATCATGAGACAAGTTTCGTGGAAGTTGCATGGGAAGGTACTCAATTGATAGTCTATTTCTGTTTAGATTTGGAAGGGCAATTTCCTATGACTGTCCCAACAGACAAAATAATACTCATGTAACGTTAATTTACTACTCCCATCCTTTTGCTATGTGCTTCACCTTCACCATTCTTTTTTATATATGTTACTAACGAATTTCTTTTCAAATTAATTTGCTTCTTTAGATGGATATTAGCCATTATTCTAATGTTTACATCAAGGGTGTGTTTGTTTTTCTAGAAAATGTTTTCTTGGAAAACAAGATTTCTAATTTATTTTCTCGTGTTTGGTTGGTGAGTGAAAAATATTTTCTATTGTTTGATTGGTGAACGAAATATATTTTCTAGAAAATATTTTTTATTATTGGCTAAAGAGTAGAAAATATTTTTTAGAAAAATAGTTTTTGACATGAAATCAACCCCATTAATCGATTCGGGACATGACCCCGACTCTCGAATCGAAATCCCTCCCCGACGATCAATTCGATATCACACCCTGATGATCGATCAGGAATCCGACTCCAATCTTCGACCTGAGAGCTAACCCCGACTCGAATCCAACCCTCGATCCTAACTTTCAAATCAAATTTTCTTTTTAAGATTTTTCTGTGGAAGGGGGGGGGGGATGATAGGGTGGTTGGGTTAAGAGTGGAGTAAGAAAAATAAATTTTTCAAAATTTGAAATATTTTTCAAAAATAAACATTAATTTTTTTATTGGATGGGGTGTGGAGTGTGGGGGCTGGCGTTGGGGTGAGGTGGGGGAGGGGGACTGGTAGGGGGGTCGATATAGAGATGGAAAAAAAATGAAAATTTTAAGAGTCAAAATATTTTTCAAAAATAATTTTTTGTGGGGGCGGGGGCTGATATCGTGGTTGGGTAAAAAAAATAAAAATTTTCAAATATAAAATTTAATTTTTTTTTATTTTGGAGTGGGGT
Organism: Solanum dulcamara; assembly: GCF_947179165.1. NCBI lineage: Eukaryota > Viridiplantae > Streptophyta > Magnoliopsida > Solanales > Solanaceae > Solanum > Solanum dulcamara. The sequence goes on from NC_077247.1 coordinate 49,270,365, forward strand.
GGGGAGGTAGGGGGTGAGTTGGGGAGGGGGGGAGATGGTAGGGGGTCGAGATAGGAGTGGGGTAAAAAAATTGAAATATTTTTTTTATTTTTTTTTAAAATTATGTGTGTGTGCGGAGGGGAGAGGGGGTCGGGGTGGTTAGGGATAGGGCGTGGGGGAATGAATTTTTTTAAAAATTTAAATTATTTTTCAAAAATAAAATTTTAAAATTTTAATTTTTTTGGATGGTGGGGGGCAAGGGGTTAGTTTGGGGTAGGGGTGCCCGGGGTACGGGATAAAAAAAATTCAAAATTTTCAAAAAAGAAATTTTATTTTAATTTTTTTTGGAAGGGTAGGATCGTGGTGCGGATGGAGTAAGAAAAAAATTATAATTTGAGGTAGGAGCAACATTTTAAAAGATATTTTCTTTAATTTTTGGAGGAAAGTCTTTTTTCTTAAATTTGAGAAAAATAAATTGATTTGAAAAATATTTTCCAAAATATTTAAACCAATCAAATATGAAAAAATAGAAAAACATTCTACTTGATACCAAACACACCCCAAATCTTTATTGGACAAAATGTTATTATTAGAATTTTTCATTTTTTCCAAGAAAACTATTTCATGCGAACCCACAAGCAAAGATACGACAAATGAATGGTATTCCTGCACTGAGCGAGGGACCTGTTTCCAGAGTCCGTCCTTTCCTTCTGCTTCTTCTTTTTTTTTTTCTAAAAAAAAAATTATTTGCCTTTATATTGTAGCAATTTATTCAAAAATTCATTTTTATTCTTTGATTAATTTAGGATTGTTTCACATACTGATAACTGATTAAATTAATTAAATTATTGTTTGATTCCCGAAATTTCAACTCTTCGAGGCAAATTAGAAGCCCGAAATTTCAATTCTTCAAATTTGAAATCCCTTAGAGGCTAATCTGGATGGATCCGATTGATCTTTATTGACAGTATAATTTTATTGCATGAATAAAATTTGGATAAAAATATATCTTTCTAAAATACAAAATAAACTCCAATTTTTCAGGGCAATTTAAAACATCCTGAAAGTTCAGGAAAAGCTACTGGATTTTGAACATTTCAAACTCCAATAAATTTTCTAGTAACTTTTTGTATTTTAGCCGCGAGTACTTTTGTCCAAATTCATTCACACTTTTAAGAAATATTTTTTTTCAATTATTATTTTTAAATGGCGGGTAAACTTTGAATTCAAATCCAAAAAGTGGCATTGATTTTGAAAATATATGCAATGATCTATCATTTGTAGCCATTGATTTAAGATTAAGAGGATTTTTTGTTCATTCAAAATGTGAAGGGATATTGTTTTCCAAACCCAAATTTATAAGGGTGTATGGTTCAGTGATTTATAAGAGAAAATAAAAAATAATAATAAAAAGAATTATAAGAGAAAAATTCTAAATTAAGTGACCTTATTAATACAAAACAAAATTAATTGACTTTGCTATATAATTCTTCAACGGAGTATAAGGAAGAGATTCAAATTTACGAAATGGTTTAAATTTGTTTTACAATAATAATTTTGTCAAATATGTATATCCATAACATTACGAGATTAATCTAAATATTTTATTTACTTATTGATGGGAAGCTTCACATGAACCCCCTTTATAAGTAAGTAAGGTCATATTTATCGTTGAACTATGTGAAATAATTTAAATTTATCCCATAACTTTGAAGAAGGGGCTAATTGTTCCGATGATGATATGACTTTTTCAATATTTAGAATGTCCTATGGTAATATGTATATCCACCAAGCTCAAATTAACTACTCACAAGCGTCGAATCATCCTTCTCAAATCATCAATGGCGATTTGAGAATTGAAGAAGAAAAGAGGAGGTTATCTCAACCAAAGAGTACTGGGCCTAATCATAAAGAGATAGTCGGGTCCTTTATGGAAAAATTAAGCGAATAAGTAAATATATACTAGTTAATTAGTTAACATAGCTATAATTTAGTTAATCTACAATTTGCCACTAACATTTAGCGTTAATTATAGTTCGAGTCTGTATAATTCGCACGTTTGTATAATTCAAAATTTGTATAATATAATTAGTATAACTTTTGTATAATGTAATTTTGTATAATATAATTTGTATAATTGTGTAAAGTTCAGATGTTTGTGTTTGTATAAATTCATTATTTCGAGTTTATCTAAAAATAGCTCAGTTATACAAATGTACCCGCAAATTATACAAATGATGCAACTTAAACTATAGCTATAACCTATAAATATGCAAATTATAATTAAAAAACCTAATTAAATTTATTATAGTAGTTATTTGTGAAATTTCCGATCATAATTTGGTACCAAAATGGTTAATGGACTCAGTCGACACTCGACAATGGGCTAAATAAAAGTGAGCAATGAGCTGAAGAGTAATGACCAAATTTTGTACATATCTAGGAACGTTCTATGTTTATTTTTTATTTTTGAAAAAAATTACTATCCTTTGTAGATTGTTGTTCTCTATCAATTAGAGACGTGATACTTGTCATAGTAAGTTACACATAGGATTTCTTTTTGGTTGTATATGTACAGTGCAAATACATTATTAATACAAGGAAAAGATATATTTGATCACAATTACTAACGGACGACAAATTTAAATTATTTCACAAAGTCCTAAGTGCAAATAAACAGTAGATTGATGTTTCCATTTTCTTCTTCTTCCGAAGATATTCTTATTCTATTGTCAAATTCAGGCTATCATCATGATTCTGATCATTTTGTGGGTAGTAACATCCAAATATGCTTTATTCTCGTGTGAAAGATATTTTCAATTATAAAGAAAGTTTTTAACTTTCACATATTAGTTTTATCCTCATAGAAAGCTGACTAAATTGTATTTAATTATAGATAAAAGAATATCAGACGAAACAAATGAATATGCAAATTATTTTTACAATCTTAGTGTTTGGGTCAATTTGCAAACACCTCAAATAATTTCACCAGACACCTGATCTTTCCCACCACAAAAAATATCGAGTCCACTAAAATTTGGGCAAATAATTCAAAATAAATTAATTCCAATTTGTTTCATAATCTTTAGACATGATTTTGAGTTTATTATAATCAAGTTTGGTTACTTAGCTAATTAGTCCACTATTTGTATATTTTAACATCTGAAAATAACCAGAGGTTACATGTTTTAGTTCAGATTACTAATTAACCCCCCCCCCCCCCCTCCTTTTATAGGTGTAATTATTTTGTAGGTGATTGAACACTCTTCTTCATAGTCTGCACTAAAAGGTTATAAACTTTAAAAGCTTTCTTGTAATGTCTCCAACTAATATAGGTGTCAAAAAGATAAGAGGCAAAATAAAACAAAAATAGAAAATGAGAGAAATATCAAGAGAATGTTATAGATTATTGCACAAGTGTATATGGACTGGGTTGATTCAGATTTTTCAAATAACAAATCAAATTATCTGTGTCGGATTTTTAAATCTATAAATCAAATCAAATTAATAAAACTCGAGTTTTCTAACCTCGATTTTTTTTTGGATTTTTTCGGGTTTCTCGCTGTTTCGTTTTTTTCTGGTAAAGTAATCATACAGACATATAATTAACTTGTGATTCAAATATTTCTTTAGTCCTATCAAAATATAACTATCTAAGGTATTTTTTTAAAAAATAACACAAAATATGATATGAGTGATAACACTAAAAAATTCAACAAAAAATAAATAATGAAATCGCATAAAGCTAATATTACAAATAAATAAGTCATAATGAAAATGATCATAATTTTAAACTACTAAATCATGATAAAACAAGTCTAATAAGTATTAATTACATGAATAAATATTATAAAAAATTAAAATTAGGTTATGTATTTTAATTGTCCAGTCCAATGTAAAACTAAAGAACAAAATATTCAACATTATTGTCATTCTTAGTGTTGAATTATTTTTGTTTTGGTTGGCATTAGTATTGATTTGATTTTGATTTGAGCTTTATTAGAATTACTAATATCTATGGACTATAACCTTTATTGGGTCATTCAAAATTCTAATTCAAACTTGAAATAATATGTTAAGATATAAAAATTATGAAAAAGTATAAGAAATAATGCAAGCATAACTAATGTAAATATTATTAATACACCCTATTTAATATTATTTTTATACACTTTATCAAACAACCCTAAGCATATAAAAGATAACGATACAGATTTTGAGGATCGGAAGTCTGAATTGTCAGAATTATAATGCATATATAAAGATTATAGACAAGTTCCTTACGAAAACTTCAATGTAATCAATCGAGAATTTCAAATTGAGTTTGACCACCGAAAATATCATTATTAATCGAATTAGGATAAAGTTCAACTCAGTGACTATGAAAAATATCATCAGAAAAAGATTGAAAACAGAAGAGTAGGGTAACTAAGACGAGAGACTTAAGATAATTAAAGATGAGAAAGTGGTCGGATTTACATGCATTTTTAGGGTGTGTTCGGTGTGGTGGAAAATATTTTTCATGGTTGGTTAAAAAAAATTAAAAATATTTTTTTAAAAATGACTTTGTAAATAAAAATGGCATTTCACATTATATTTATTGTGTTTTCCTTATCCTCCAACACACCTCATTCTTCACTAGCCTTCTTTGGCCCTTATTCCCATCCCCACCACCAGCACGCCCCTATCTCCACACCTTCATCTTTCATAGTATTTATTTAAATTTTATATATATATATATATTTAAATAATATTATTTTACTTACCTATCAAACAAGAGAAAATAAGTACTGTGAGAAACTTACTTGTCCGTCCTACCAAACACACCCTCATGGTTCAGATCTCTAATCATCTGCTGATTACCCCTTTTGTCAATTCTTCGGACCCTTAATATTTTTTGACTTTTACATACCTTTTTCCTAGGAAGTTTCCTACCACATTATTATGTTCTGATACAGAGAATTACGTTGACAATCTAATTCTAGAGAAGGATGTCCAGTCAATATCACCATTCTTAATCATCTGACATTTGTACCACCATGTTCAAATAAAGCACTGAAGTCCATTTTCAATCAATTTACTAGTTTAAAAAATATAAAATAAACTAATCAATTTACTTTTTGTATTTTGTATAATTGATGTTGACTTAGAGATGAATTTCAATAAGAAACTGAGAATTCATATAGTCGATACCAACTTGTTTGAAATAAAATCGTACATAGTTGGTTACTTTTACATTTTTGAGATTTGTATTCACATGGGGAAGAGTATACTTGTTGACATTGTATGTTCATACCTATTTAGTATAGAAGTTCCAAACTGTTGATTTAGTTTGGTTAGTCTTCGTGACCTAATGGGCAATTACCTTATTATATTCAAAGTGCAGAAATTCCAACACGACGGCTCAGTCAGTGCATTTGATCCATAGTTCCATACCAACAGCTGACAAAGACAAGCATACCGAGATGAGAAAATATGTAAGGAAATAGTACTGCACGCTGGAGCTATAGGTACTTACCATTTTGGCTTATACACAAGTAATTCATATGCAAATTGGCAGAAAAAACTTCATAAGCAATGAAATTAAGCACAAGAGAGAAATTTATATTTCCAGCTGTTCTTCTTCTGTTTTCTTCTATAGCAACTGCTTCAGACATCATTAGCACTAATAAATCCCTGCGAGATTCAGAAACTTTAGTCTCCAATGACAAAAGATTCATATTCGGGTTCTTTAGTCCTGAGAATTCGACGAATCGTTATGTTGGTGTTATGTTTGATGTCCAACCACCAACGGTTGTATGGGTAGCCAACAGAGAGAAACCTTTACAGGATTCTAGTGGAAGAGTGACAATATCAGATGATGGAAATCTTGTAATCTTGAATTCACAGAATAAGAGTATATGGTCATCAAATATTTCACCAGCTGTGAGAAATTCTACTGTCCAGCTCTTGGATGCTGGAAACTTGGTTTTGAACGACAGCTCCAATGGGAGAGTTCTTTGGGAAAGTTTTCGGGATCCTTCAGATTCATTCTTGCAGACCATGAAAATTGGCGTTGATAAAAGTACTAACACGACAAATCTGCTGAAATCGTGGATAAGTCCTTCAGATCCTTCTGTTGGGAGTTTTTCAGCTGGTATTCAACCTGAAACAGTTCCCCAGATTTTCATACGGAAGAACGGAAAACCTCATTGGCGTAGCGGTCCATGGAATAAACAGGTTTTCATTGGGATACCAGACATGACTTCATTCTATCTCAATGGATTTGATCTAGTAAATGACAACAAGGGCACCACGTACCTTACCTATTTATATGCAAATCAGGTTGAGATAACCTTTTTCACCTTGAACTCAACAGGTTTTTTGCAGCAGAAATATATGGATCCTAGTAAGAATGATTGGGAAGTAACATGGGAATTTCCTGCAACTGAGTGTGATTTTTATGGAAAATGTGGACCTTTTGGAAGCTGTGATCCTAGAAGCTCACCAATCTGTTCTTGTTTAGAGGGATTTAAGCCGACAAGTGAAGAGGAATGGGGGAAAGGAAACTGGACTCGTGGATGCAACAGAAAGTCCATGTTAGAGAGCGAAAGAAACAGCTCTAACCTTGAGCAAGGGAAGCAAGATTGGTTTCTGAAGCTGCAGTCAATGAAAGTGCCGGATTCTGCTATTTGGGTACCTTTTGCAGACGAAGATTGTGTTAACGGTTGCTTGAGGAATACTTCCTGCATAGCTTATTCATACTACACAGGCATAGGATGCATGCATTGGGAAGGAAGCTTACTTGATGTTCAGAAATTCTCCATGAGCGGAGCAGATTTATTCCTTCGTCTTTCGTACTCTGAGCGTGGTAAGACCTCTATTTCATAACTATAATGTAAAGCCATAAAACTCTGCTTACCATTGACATATGTATAATGGACACTTATTTCATAATGCAGATCAAAAGAGAGAATATAAAGTAGTCATTGCCATCATAGTCCCAGTAGGCTCAATAATTCTTGCCATTTTCGGATACGTTTCGTGCAAATATTTAGCCAAGCGCAGAGGTAACAAGCTTATCTGAAACATTAGAAAATCTGCAGTAGCTTTAATCATACGAATCCACTTTATCTCTAATGTCCTCTTTTTGAATCAGGATGGAAGAGAATGAGTAAGATCATATTAAGTGAATCATCGCCAAACTATTACGAGGAAGACAAGATTACAGAGGACATCAATCAAGCTAAATTGGAAGAGCTGCTTGTATACAACTTTGACATCTTAGCAAATGCAACCGATAATTTTGATCTGTCCAGCAAGCTTGGACAGGGAGGTTTCGGTCCAGTTTACAAAGTAATGATTTGTGTGATTGACTCTATTATTATTTCTTTTAAGAAATGATATTTAAGTATATGATATAATTGCAGGGGAAATTGCCAGATGGACAAAAAATTGCTGTAAAAAGGCTTTCACAGTCTTCTGGTCAGGGGCTACATGAGTTCATGAATGAAGTTTTGGTGATTTCAAAACTTCAACATCGTAATCTTGTTAGACTTTTTGGTTGCTGCATAGAAAGAGGGGAAAAGATGCTGGTTTATGAATATATGTCAAAAAGAAGCTTGGATGCCTATCTCTTTGGTTCGTTATGATTAGTTTGCTTTTATTTTCCATAGTGTCTAACTAAAACAAACTTCTCTTTGATTTAAACTTGTCAAATTCGCAATGTACTTTTAGGGTCACAGCAACAAGAGGAAGAGTTCCTTGATTGGAGTAAACGCGAGGTCATCATTGAGGGAATTGGTCGAGGCCTTCTTTACCTTCACAGGGATTCAAGACTAAGGATTATTCACAGGGATTTAAAGGCCAGCAACATTTTGTTGGATGAATACCTGAACCCCAAAATTTCAGATTTTGGCATGGCAAAGATTTTTGCAGGGAACCAAGATCAGGGCAACACAAGCAGAGTTGTTGGAACCTAGTAAGTTCTTGTATCTTCTTCTTTATCTTTTCATGATTTAAAAGAATACACCAAGTAAACATTCAAAATTATAACATGATGCAGTGGTTACATGGCACCTGAATATGCAATGGAAGGAAGATTCTCCGAAAAATCAGATGTTTACAGCTTTGGAGTATTGTTATTGGAAATTATAAGTGGAAGGAGGAACACTAGCTTTCACGAAAATGACTCTGCGTTAAGCCTTCTAGCATATGTAAGTTTATATATAAAAATTAAGCTCCACTTCATATGAAATGTCAACTTTTCATAGTTCAAGTTTCCAATGTTTTGTCAATGTGCTTGCTCTTCAGGCGTGGAAGTGTTGGATTGGAAACAAGATTGTGGAATTGGTTGATCCCAAGATAACTGACCTGCACCTCGAAAAGGAAATTGTGAGATGTGTACATGTTGGACTATTATGTGTACAAGAATATGCAGAAGACAGACCAAATGTCTCCACAATTTTGTCTATGCTCACCAGGGAAATTGATGATTTACCAAGTCCTAAACAACCTGCATTTACAACAAGACCAAGCTTTTCCAAGAAACGCACTTCTAAATCTCAAGGCTCCGTGAATGATGTTACCGTTACTATTATGGAAGGACGCTAAGACATTTAAGATTTTTATTAGGCATGATATTATTCTTTTCTCTGTAACTATTACTGTTTCTGATTCTTTTGACAATGGTTCCACTCAATATTACCTCAGTACATTAAGAATCCTAGAGAAAAGTGTTAACCGTGCAAGTCACTTATGCTTAATAGCAGAAACCATATCCAAGCAAGAAGAAGCAAAGCTAGATTTCAAACTCGAGTTGTCAACAAGTAGCCTAAACAGGTGTTTGCAGAAATGTAAAGAAGCTCATTCACTTGTGGATTGAGATCATTAAGAGTTAGCTTTGTATCACAGCTGACACTGAAGCTGAACAACTTGTCTAGGCAAAGGCATTCTTACAGGTAGTTGGTGGTACTGGATCAACACGGAAGCCTGTAGGAAAGGGGAACACGCGTTAAGTTCACATCAGAAATTTCTGATATGATGCGAAATCTTGCACCACTTTTGTTCTCGGAACTCAAGTCACGTCAGCCCAAGAATGTTTGCAGTATCACAGGTAACAACGACAAGAAATCTTCTGAGATAGCATGTAAAATTTTCAAAATTCAAGCAAAGATTACTCCTTTCCTTAGAATTGTTACTACACCTATTCTTCTGCTGATGTCTTTGCTAAATATTATAATGAAGAAGCCTAGTAATATTCTTACACGTGTAATCTGATTTTTGGATTGTAAACTTACGAGTGTGAGGCAGACATTCTACAAACTGGTGATAATATGTGAAATAATCTACTCTTCCAATCTATTAATATTAAATCAATGAGTATTAGGTGATGCATTTAGGTCCTTTTACATACTTTCATATACCATTGTGAATATTTTATTTACTTAATGAGAAACATTAAAAATTTCTTATGAGTAAGATCAAAACTAGGAGTTCGAGGCCCCTCTGTGCTTCCGGTCAATTCCCAGCAACATAAACAACAGAAAGGGAAAAAAACAAATAAAAGGAGCAGCAACATTATATTGTTATTGATGGATTGCAGAGCGATTCTTTCCCGTGGACAAAAGTCATACTTTAAGCAACAACTTTTATCACAACACTCTCCCATTTGCTAATAGTACTATTAAATCTTCAAAATTGGGCAGATTAAAAGTAAGAAAAAAATACTGACCTTTTGTTATCTCCGGAAAGGGCATTTGTTCTTGTTATTCACTTTTCATGTCTGATGCCAAATTCAGAGGCAGATCTAATCCCTTCATTCAAGCTTTTGTACCCTTTTTGTTTGACATCTCCAGAGTTCAGTAAAAAATAGCTTTCATGAATTTAATGAACTTAGTCACTGTTCATATTAGATAATTTTGCAATCGGTTGGACAGTTATGAGGCGCTTTAAAACCAAAGCTCCGAGTCTGATAGAATCAAGCATTTCCTGGGGAATGAAATTCACAGAATACGTGTTAGATGTTTTATTTTTGGTAGTTTGTTTATTTTTTTTTCTAGTCGATTGGCCCACGTAGAAAATGGGCTTTGCTCGAGGTGGTGTTTATACTCAATACTTCATCCATAAAATACCAAAATTTAACAAAAAAAAAAGAAAAGAAATTCACAGAATACTCAAATATGATTTTATCATCTGTTCTTCTAATCATACAAAAACAATTTTGTACCAAACAAATTATTGGAAAAAAAAAGTTCAAAGTTTTATCCTTATCACTTTAATTGGTTGATGTGTTGTAGTAGTAATTTTTTACTGTCAAATTTTCTCAATTCAAATATTTCAAGTATATCAAACTACATTTTCTTGCAAATTTGAACTTCTATATAAATTTCCCTAACTAGTCTACGGAAATCAAGTAGATCATGAAACCAATCATCAAGTGACTTCAGAACATGTTCAAAAACTTCAATTGTAACAACCTTTTTTGTCTAGCATCAGTTGATCCTCCAGAATTTGTACCAATTAGATTGAAGCTTGATTCGAAATGACGACAATTGGCTTAACTATAGTGTCCTATTTTTTGCAATCCAATTCGTGATGAACATCACTTTTTTTTTTCTTTTGTAAGATTTTGGTCAAATACCAAAATAAATAAATAAAGGAAACGAAATGAAGCATTATTGACCATTACCTCTCTATTCAAACAGAACCTAATAAAATGACTGACTTTGAAATGGCCTTTTCGAGGAAGATTCCTAACCTATGTCATATACTGGTGCAGAGATTATGTAGACAATCTTATTCTAGAGAGAAAAGGATCTTTCTGCCCATTGCCTATGTCCAATAATATATCTTTCTTAATAACTTGACATTTTGACTATGTGTTAAAAAAAGAGGCTGAATCCAGATACAGACAAATCCTAATGTTATGACAGCTTAAAATTGTCATGGAAATATCATATAGTTGACATTTCTAATTAGCATGGAAGTCTCCATTACACTAAATGTGGTTTGTTTACCTTCCTAAGTTAATGAATAATGATCAAATATTTTAATTATCATCCAATTGTAACATGACGGGTCAATCAAGGCATTTGATCCAGACAGTTGTTGACAAATTAAGACTAAGATGAGACTATTGAGCAAACGGAATAGGAAAAAAACAGTGAGAAAACATCAACAAATAATTCAATTATAGACAAATTAATTTCAGATGATAACTACAATTCTAGAGCTTATTGGCAGCAGAAAACTTGATGAGCAATGAAGCTGGGCTTAAGCTATAAGAAGATACTTCTTTGGTGCGTTTTTCTTGTTATGTTTTTCCATATAACTAATGCATCATCAGACTCCATTAGTATCAATCAGTTCCTGCAAGATTCAGAAACTTTAGTGTCCAATAACAGAACATTCAAATTGGGTTTTTTCAGTCCTGAGAATTCGTTGAATCATTATGTTGGTATTATGTTTAATATCCAATCACAATCTGTTATATGGGTAGCCAACAGAGACGAGCCTTTACAAAATTCTAATGGAAGAGTAAGAATATCAGAAGATGGCAATCTTGTAATCTTGAATGGAAAGGGGAAGAGTGTATGGTCATCCAATATTTCACCAGCTGTGAGAAATTGTACAGCCCAGCTCTTGGATACTGGAAACTTAGTTTTGAAGGACAACTCCAGTGGAACAGTTCTATGGGAAAGTTTTAGTGATCTTTCAGATTCCTACTTGCGGAACATGAAACTTGGCACTGATAAGAGTACTAACACCACAAATCTGTTGAAATCATGGAAAAGTCCTGCAGATCCATCTGATGGGAGTTTCTCAGTTGGTGCTCAACCTGAAACAATTGCTCAGATTTTCATATGGAAGAATGGCTTACCTCATTGGCGTAGCGGTCCATGGAATAAACAGGTTTTTATTGGAGTACCAGATATGACTTCTTTCTATTTCAATGGATTTGAGCTAGTAAATGACAACAAGGGCACCGCCTACTTCTCCTATTCATATGCATATCAAGGTCATGTCATGTTGTACTTAGTCTTGAACTCAACAGGATTTCTGCAGCAAAAAGAATTATATGCTAGGAAGAATGAGTGGGAAGTCACATGGGCAGTACCTTCAAATGAGTGTGATTTTTATGGAAAGTGTGGACCTTTTGGAAGCTGTGATTCTAAAAGTTCACCAATTTGCAGTTGTTTGCAAGGGTTTAAACCAAAAAATCAAGAGGAGTGGGGCAAAGGAAACTGGACAAATGGATGCATCAGAAAGACTGCGTTAGAGAAAGAAAGAAACGACTCTAACATCGAGCAAGGTAAGCAAGATTGGTTTTTGAAGTTGCAGTCAATGAAAGTGCCGGATTCCGCTATTTGGGTACCTTCAGCCAAAGAAGGATGTGAAAGTGATTGCTTGAGAAATATCTCCTGCATAGCTTATTCATACTACATAGGCATAGGGTGTATGCATTGGGAAGGGATCTTAATTGATTCTCAGAAATTCTCCAATGGTGGGGCTGATTTGTTCATTCGCCTTGCATATACTGAACAAGGTAGTACCTCTTTAGACTTAGGTTTGCATTCTCTAGCTTACTGTCTAGAAAACAACATGTATATTTACTTGTTGTCTGCATGTCGAAATGCATGTGTAATAATGAGCATTTATTTTGAAATTCAGAACAACAGAAGAACAATAAAGTAGCCATCAGGATCATAGTTCCAATAATTTGCTCAATAGCCATTGCCATTTTGATATACATTTCCAGCAAGCTGTTGGCTAAACATAGAGGTAACAAGCTTACCTATAGTAGCTTTAACCAGCCAAATGAGTTGATCTCTCAACATACATTTTGAAACAGGAAGGAAGAGAAAGCTTGAGCTCTTATCAAGCAAATTATTTCCAAGCTATTACAAGCTAAGCCTGGCTAGAGAAGACATTAACAGAGTTAAATTTGAAGATCTGCCCATATACAACTTTGACATGCTAGCAAATGCAACTGACAATTTTCATCTGTCTAGCAAGCTTGGGCAGGGTGGTTTTGGTCCAGTTTATAAAGTAATGTTTGTTTTGTTTGATTGCGTGTTTTATTACTATCTTTTTTTCAGAAAAGAAATTGAATTCATACAATGCGACTGCAGGGAAAACTTCCAGAGGGACAAGAAATTGCTGTGAAAAGGCTTTCACAGTCTTCTGGTCAGGGGCTAGAGGAGTTTATGAATGAGGTTGTGGTGATTTCCAAACTTCAGCATCGTAATCTTGTTAGACTCCTTGGCTGCTGCATAGAAAGAGAGGAGAAAATGCTGGTTTATGAATTCATGCCAAAAAGAAGCTTGGATACCTATCTCTTTGGTTGGTTTCCTTTTCTTTTATTTACTTTTCTTTATATTCCATACTGTCTAACTAAAAAAGAAATATTTTTTTCAAACTTTTACATTTTCAATGTACTTACAGGTGCTTACTCTGAAGAGGAATACTTCCTTGATTGGAGCAAACGTATGATCATCATTGAGGGAATCGGTCGAGGCCTCCTATACCTTCACAGGGATTCAAGACTAAGGATTATCCACAGGGATTTAAAGGCAAGCAACATTTTGTTGGATGAATACCTGAACCCCAAAATTTCAGATTTTGGCATGGCAAGGATTTTTGCAGGCAACCAAGATCAGGCCAATACAATTAGGGTTGTTGGAACTTAGTACGTTAATAAATCCTACACTCTATCTTTTTTCATGGTTAAGATGAAAAGAACAATTAACCATTCAAATTTATAATGTGATGCAGTGGTTATATGGCACCTGAATATGCAATGGAAGGAAGATTCTCAGAAAAATCAGATGTTTACAGCTTTGGTGTATTGTTACTGGAAATTATTAGTGGAAGGAGGAACACTAGCTTTTACCAAGATGACTGTGCATTAAGCCTTCTAGCATATGTAAGTTCATATGAATATTAAGCTCCTAATTTTTATGAAATACCGACTTTTCATAATTCAAGTTTCTACTCTGTTGTCAATACGCTGGTTCTTCAGGCATGGAAGTTGTGGAACGAAAACAAGATTATCGAATTGGTTGACACCAAGATAATTGAACTGGAGTTTAGAAAGGAGATTCATAGATGTGTACATGTTGGACTACTATGCGTACAAGAATATGCAGAAGACAGGCCAAATGTTTCCGCAGTTTTGTCTATGCTCACCCGGGAAATTGATGATTTACCAAGTCCTAAACAACCTGCATTTACAACAAGACCGACCTGTTCCAAGAATGGCTCCTCTAGAATTCAAGTCTCAGTGAACGATCTTAACATTACTATTATGGAAGCACGATAGAGATCTTATAATTTTGATGTATGCGTATATCTTATTCATTTCCTGTAATTATTGTTGTATGTGATTTTACATTTAGAATCCAAGAGAAAAGTTTAAACCTAGTTGAGTTAACTCCATATCTGAATTGGGAGTTCAAAATACAAATTGTTTTCATGCTCAGCACCCACCAGTAAAAATGACCCAAAAAAGTAAATAAATAGAAAAATTGAAACACCATTTTTTGGTTACAAAATTCGTATCTAAGCAAGAAGAAGGGAAGAGTTCATACTCAATATTGTTAACAAGTAGCATGAACAAGAAAATCTTGGTGTTTCTACAATTTTAGTGTGATGATGATATTATTTGGACTTAAATGAAGAAATGAGGATACATATAAACCACCCTAACTTGTTTGGAACTGAGGCCTTGTTGTGGATCAGGATTTGAAGTTAGCTTTGCATTCCAGTTGACATTGAAGAAAGGAAGAAACTGCTGGTCTATGAAGACATGCCAAAAGAAGATTAATTGGATGCTTCTCTAACTGATAATTTGATTTGAAATTATTAATTTCAGATTTTTTTAATTTATTAATGTACTTTCAATTTATTAAGTCACATGATTGGAGTCAACACGTGATCGAATGAATTGACCGAGGAACTTTACCTTCACAAAAGTTGATCAGACTAAAGATCATTCATAGAGATTTGAATGTAACCAACATTTAATTGGATGAACAACTGACACCTAAAATTTCAGATTTAGGGCATAGGAAGGATTGTGCTGACAACAAACATCAGGTGGATCTCTCTCTATTTCATGGTTTAAAAGGACACAACGAGTGGGGTTGTTGGACAAAGTAAGTTATTGTATCGTTCTCTCTATTTCGTTGTCTAAAATAAGACAATAAGTAACCATTCAAAATTATTATATGATGCTGTGGTTACATGGTGCCTGAACAGGCAAATGGAAGGACGTTTCTCAGAAAAATCAGATGTTTACAGTTATGGAGAATGAAACGTCAACTTTCCATTGCTCAATTTGCTATTATTTTGTCAGTGCCTTTGCTTTTCAGTCATGGAAGTTCTGGAATGAAAACAAGATATTGTCAAACTAGTAGACCCCAAGATAATAAACCTGCAGTTTGAAAGAAAAACTTTGAAATGGTCAAATGTTGGACTATTATGTGGTCAAGAAAATGAAGAAGAATAGATAGACCAAATAGGTGCCATTACTCATCAAGTTGAAAAGAGATAGGAAAAACAAAAACCTCTGAGCTTCAAAGAAGAAAAAAATCTGATATCACTATCTTAAGCTTGTACATGGATGGTAGACCACTTTCCTGAATGATATTTTCTTTAATAAACCTTTTCCCCCATAAAATATCTTCAAGAATTTTTCAGATGCGGTTGGTGCTTCATTGAGTCAATAATGAAACCCGTAGGAAAGGAGACGACCCATCAGATTCGACGTGACACAAAATCGTGCCCAGCTTCTATTTCAGAGGTAAAGTCACATCAGCCCAAGATATTTTACAGAATCAAAGGTACTAAATGCACAAAACTACTCTGAAAAACACGGGTCTAACAGTTAATTGATACCTGGTTGACAAGTAAACTGAAGAGAAATATTAGTATCCAAAAATCTTACTTTCATGGCTAAAAAAGGTAATTGTTGAAGTTCTTTTTGGCAGAAAAGAAATCGGTATGAGCTTATATCGATCATTTCTTCTTTTGCTCTGTTGCTTTTATGTAGTTTTTTCTGGTGCCAATGCTTCAGACAGCATTACCAGTAGTGAGCCCATGAGGGACTCGGAAACTGTATTTTCCAGTGGCAAAAGATTCAAACTGGGATTTTTCAGCTCTGGTAATTCTGCAAATCGTTATGTAGGGATTATGTTTAACCTACCATCACCCACACCAACTGCAGTATGGGTAGCTAACAGAGACAAGCTTATAAATGATTCTAGCGGAATACTCACAATATCAGAAGATGGCAATCTTGTAATCTTGAATGGACAGAAGGAGATAATATGGTCATCCAGTATTTCAAACTCTATGAAGAATTCTACTGCTCAGCTCTTGGACACTGGCAACTTAGTATTGAAAGACAGCTCAAACGAGAAAGTTCTATGGGAAAGCTTTCAATATCCTACAGATTCTCTCTTACCGTTCATGAAAATGGGCATTGATAAGAGTACTAACACAACGGCTCTCCTGAAATCATGGAGAAGTCCTGATGATCCATCTGTTGGGAGCTTCTCAGCTGGAATTCAACTTCAATACATCCCCCAGGCTTTTATTTGGAATAACACCACTCCTTACTGGCGTAGTAGTCCATGGGATAAACAGATCTATATTGGATTACCAGAAATGAAATCTTACTATCGCTCTGGTGTTGACCTTGTAGCTGATAATGTTGGCACTGCATACCAAACTTATTCCAACGGAAATCAGTCTTGGATACTCTATTATTCCTTGAATTCAACAGGGTCTTATCAGGAGAAGGTTTGGGATCAAAGTAAGAAGGATTGGGTGGTAACATGGGCAAATCCCCGAAGTGAGTGTGATATTTATACTAAGTGCGGGCCATTTGGAAGCTGTAATCCAAAGAGTTCTCCAATATGCAGTTGCATACAAGGTTTTAAGCCTAAAAATGAAGGAGAATGGGAGAAAGGAGATTGGTCTGGTGGATGCATCAGAAGGACTGCACTAGAGTGTGAAAGGAACAGAATAGATGTTGAGAAGGGAAAACAGGACGGGTTTTTGAAGCTGCAGACAATGGGAGTGCCAGATTTTGTAATTTGGGTATCCTCTGCGAAAGAAGACTGTGAGAGTGACTGTTTGAGTAACTGTTCCTGCACGGCGTATTCATACTACACAGGCATAGGTTGTATGCATTGGAATGGAAGCTTAATTGATATTCAAGAATACTCCATGGATGGGGCGGCTGATTTGTTCATTCGCCTTGCCTACTCTGAACTTGGTAACATACTTCTTTTCAACCTAAGGTTTCAATTGTTTAGCTTATTTTTTTGGAACAACTAGGAGAGTTGAAATTTAAAGTCTCCTAGTCTTTGAAGAATATAACCAAGAAACTCCTAATAAAATCTACAATCCCATTGAAGTAGTCTCAAATTCTCATATAGTGCTTTCACTTCCATACATGTATTGCAGATGCAAATGACAAGAAAGAGATTCCTATAGTAGCTATTGCAACCACAGTCTCGATAGGTTCAATAACGGTTATCTTATGTGGATATCTTTTCTGGAAATTGTTGGCTAAGCACAAAGGTAATTAATCAAATGAGATTTTCAAGAACACAAATTAGAACTTCTTTGTCTGCAGATTGTTTGATTTCTAAATGTCCATTCTGAACCAGAAAGGAAGAGGAAAAATGAAGCGTCTCCAAAATTTTACCTGAAAGGCATTATTAAAGATGACGCCAAGCAAGTCAAAATTGAAGACATCACCTTGTACAGCTTTGACATGTTAGCAAACGCAACTGACAGATTTCACTCAGCTAGTAAGCTGGGGCAAGGAGGCTTTGGTCCAGTCTACAAAGTAATATTTATTGATGCATCTCTGCAGTGTTCTGAAAAATGAAAACAATGTATAAAATAAATTAGATCAATTATCTGCAGGGAAAATTGCCAGATGGACAAGAAATTGCTGTGAAAAGGCTTTCACAGTCTTCTGGTCAAGGGCTAGAGGAGTTTATGAATGAGGTTGTGGTGATTTCCAAACTTCAGCATCGTAATCTTGTTAGACTCCTTGGCTGCTGCATAGAAAGAGAGGAGAAAATGCTGATTTATGAATTCATGCCAAAAAGAAGCTTGGATACCTATCTCTTTGGTTGGTTTCCTTTTCTTTTATTTACTTTTCTATATATTCCATACTGTCTAACTAAAACAGAAATATTTTTTTCAAACTTTTACATTTTCAATGTACTTACAGGTGCTTACTCTGAAGAGGAATACTTCCTTGATTGGAGCAAACGTATGATCATCATTGAGGGAATCAGTCGAGGCCTCCTATACCTTCACAGGGATTCAAGACTAAGGATTATCCACAGGGATTTAAAGGCAAGCAACATTTTGTTGGATGAATACCTGAACCCCAAAATTTCAGATTTTGGCATGGCAAGGATTTTTGCAGGCAACCAAGATCAGGCCAATACAATTAGGGTTGTTGGAACTTAGTACGTTAATAAATCCTACACTCTATCTTTTTTCATGGTTAAGATGAAAAGAACAAGTAACCATTCAAATTTATAATGTGATGCAGTGGTTATATGGCACCTGAATATGCAATGGAAGGAAGATTCTCAGAAAAATCAGATGTTTACAGCTTTGGTGTATTGTTACTGGAAATTATTAGTGGAAGGAGGAACACTAGCTTTTACCAAGATGACTGTGCATTAAGCCTTCTAGCATATGTAAGTTCTTATGAATATTAAGCTCCTAATTTTTATGAAATACCGACTTTTCATAATTCATGTTTCTACTCTGTTGTCAATACGCTGGTTCTTCAGGCGTGGAAGTTGTGGAACGGAAACAAGATTATCGAATTGGTTGACCCCAAGATAATTGAACTGGAGCTTAGAAAGGAGATTCATAGATGTGTACATGTTGGACTACTATGCGTACAAGAATATGCAGAAGACAGGCCAAATGTTTCCACAGTTTTGTCTATGCTCACCCGGGAAATTGATGATTTACCAAGTCCTAAACAACCTGCATTTACAACAAGACCGACCTTTTCCAAGAATACACCACAACAAGGATCTTCTAAAAGACAAGGTTCTGTGAATGCTGATACCATAACTGTATTGGAACCACGATAGGATGCAAAGTTTTTAACAGGGCAACCAAAGATCATTACTTTCATTAAAATCGTAACTGTAGCAGTATTTCTTTTTCTGATGCCTTCCCAAAAAACTGTAATGAAAAATCCTAGTTAAAACTCTAATATATATACTACACTTAAAACTATGATTAATACTAGTGAAGTAGCCCGCCTTCGCGCGGTCATAAACCGTAACATTAATTAATTAGTATATAAGTGATATTGTTGTAATATATATATATATATATATATATATATATATATATATATATATATATATATATATATATGGGCGTATGTGTGTATATGGGTGTATGTATGTTATTTTTGTATATTTATTTGAGATAGAATATATCAACGACATCTTTCGTCCCAATTTATGTGACACCTTTCAAATTTTGAGATCCAATAACTCTTTCTTTTACCACAATTTTTTTGGTGTATCTTTTAATAATTGAATTATCAATTATTGTAACTTATAGTACTAAACATTCATTATTTTTCCTAATACTCTATGAAACGACCCCTAACCCAACTCAAATTCCATTTTTAACCCTTCACATGCATGTAGGTTAAAATGAAAGACGTTAAGCTGAAAGACCAAACAAACAAAGTCGTTCGGTCCCGAAGGAGCGTCGTTTCAATTGGCACCTAATTTCTCGTTCTATTAGTCTATCTTCTCATCAAACTTGCCATTCATGAATTGCATTATATACTATATATATACAAAAGCACACATCCCATAGCTAAAAACTCAAAGAAAATTCCTCATTAATATACCGTATACACGTCTAGTTGTCTTCTTCACACTCTCCATATATACTATTACCACTCCATTTTTATATCAAATCATACGATACGTAGTGTACTGATACACGCAATGGCGTCCGCGACAAATGGCCGCTCGTTTTACCACTGTTTTTTTTTTCCTTAGAAAATTACAGAGAAGTGAATTGGTGAATTAATGAATATTTTGGGGAAAATGATGGAGAAATTAAAGAGGAAAAATCTGCACTATTTTAGGTCATTCTTATTTGGGTGTTGGTTAGAGTTTAAAGACTTTAATTATTTCATTTTTTTAATTTGCATAAAATAATATATAAAGTTTCTCATAATTTATATATGTATTGATTATGTGAAATTGTAAATTGATAATTAAATATCGTATTTAATATGTTGAGTTTTATATATACATAAAAACAAAAATACTATCAACACAATGTTAATTTAGAACAAGAATAACTTACGAGAGGGATTGGGTTGGGTGGGTGTGTGGTAGAAAATAGTTTTTTTAAAAAAATTATTTGTTAATCAAAATTTATGGGAAAGAAACAGCATATCACGCCCTTTGGAGCAGTGTTATGTTCGCACTGTGCAACTTCAACAATTGTGCTCCAATAACACAATTTGGTTTGTGTTCGAATGTTCAAATGAAACCTATTTATTTAGGATGTTCAAGTGGAATGTCTGAACAAGTTTAAGAGTTTATATAAAAATTACATCAAGCATACGATCTTTCTATATTCAACATTAATTTAATCTATTCTGGAGAAAACAAAAATCAATTACCAAATAGAAAAATAACATATGACATATTTATTCTTCTTACTCGTGGGGCTTAGAAACTCTCAAAATAGACAATTGAGACATCATCAAATTTAACTTTATATAATCTCACAATATGACTTATTCAAAACGAAAAATCATCACTCATCTATAATATGGTCGGATGAATCAATAATGCAAGATAAAATGCTTAATTCAAATAATAATTTCGTACAAATGCTTCGAGTATAATTGTTTCTAGATGATCTCGTAGACTTAATTAAATGGTAAAAGAGAAAAAATCACTCAAAAGAAATAAGTTCTTTGGAACCATCTGAATGCACAAGAACAGCCACAAGACGGGTTGTGGAAATTTGAGATTCAGTGACACTGATATCTAGCTGATAAACGGTACCATCAAGAATTGCATTAGTTCCTCCTGCGTTCACTTTTACAAGTTCAAAGTTGGTTTTAGCCTCCTTGTTGCGCTCATCCACGGCAAATTTTGCGATTCCCACAACGTTAGGATCATTTGGGTCTATGGGTTGCTGCTCATCCAGGACTCTCATTGCTGAGGAACAAGTAGAAACAATAACTAAGATTGAGAGACTTGTAAGGAGGAGAAAGTTGGGATCTTTTATTAAAGCTGACAAAAAAAATTCAAAACTAAAAAAGAGTGACACAAGTTTTAATTATTAAGTAAAAGTGAATTTTAAGATTAAGTTAATCACACTAATTTTAAAATTCTTAAATTTTATTATTTACACAAAGACCCTCCCACTCTCCTCTCCATCCCACTACCCACCATCACTCCCCACCCCCACCCCTCCCCCTCCTCTACCGCCAACGTCATTCATACCCCTTCTACCCACCGTCGTTGCCATTACCATCATCATCTCCTCCGTTACTATCGTCACCTCCTCCTCCATCACCACCACGTTTTTCTCCCTCCTCCTCTATCACCACCTTTTTCTACTTCTCCTCCTCCTTCACCATAGCCAACACGACCGTTACCTCTTCTTCCACTGCCACCAGCCTTCTCTTCTTGCACAACCACTATCTCCTTCACCAGCTCCTCCTACACTTAATTTATTATTAAAAAAATTAACAATTGTCGAAGTTGCTGAAACAACTATGAAGAAGTTGCTACAACAATTCAATAAATTGTTGAAAGAAGTTGCTGCAGAAAATCAAGCAGCTGTTGTAGTTGCTGCAGCAATTATCATAGTTACTTCATTTTCTACATATTTTTTTCAACAACTTAAATAGTTTTTTTGAAATTCTCAAAATCAAAGTAAAATATTCCGTAAAAATAAAAACAAACAAAAAAAATGTGATAAGAAAATGAACAACGGCGATGACAACAATGACAACGACATAAAAGAAGAAAATTAAGAAGAAAAAGAAGAAGATGATGATGATGATGATGAAGAAGGAAGGGAGAAAGCAAGAATAATAAGATGGAGGAAGAGAGAGAAAATCTGAAAAGAGAGGCAGAAAGAAAGAAAAAGAAAGAGATTGATAGATAATAAAAAAGAGGAAAAATTTCAAATTTTGAAATTTGAAATAAGAGGGAAGACTTTTTAAAAGTTTGAAATTCTAATATGTACCCCAAAGTTTTTAATACTCTAATCAAGTCTTCTTTTTTTTAAAGAGAATTTTTGGTATTTTATTAATATCAAAATAAATACAAACTCATTTGGGCCTATTACCCAAATTCATAGTACAATGCAGAAAGAAAGAGCAAAAAAGAGAGGGAGCTTCTTTCACCTAAAGCCCATTTCCGATATAGCCCATATCTCCTCTCTCTATAAACATATACACAAAGCCTAGAGTTTCCTAATTCTGTATAATTTCCTCTTCTGTCTTCTTTTTTTTTTTTTGAGAAAATAACAGTAGCATATGCTCCCCATGCTCTGCGTAGCCATATTTTTCCTGTGCCATTAATAGCACAATTCAAAAATGAAAATCCAGAATTCTGAAGTAGTTGTGCTACTTCTTTTCCCAATTCAACTATTGTTTCCCCTAAGTACGCACAATCAGTTGGGACTTGAATAAAATTAAGTCTCCTATGGGATCTGTCTTTGAGCAACTTGCTGCAATTGTGGTGTTGCTGCTCCTCCAATTCCTCATCATCATCAACCTCCACAGTAACCATGTGGACAACAGTAACATTTTCATTTTGATCATGTGGATTCTCTTTCAAAGACTCAAATAACTCAACCATTCTATCTACAGTAAATGGCCCTGAAGTAGTGCTGCCCCCTTATCTCCTCAATGGAGCAACTCTTAAATATGGGATGTTTAACTTATCGCTGTTTATTATTCCCCTTCCTTTTATCTCTAGGCTGCTGAAATCTCCATATTTGCAATTTCCCTTTTCTAAAGCAATGTTAGCTAGGTAGTCTGCCAGCTGATTTCCCTCCCTCATGATATGCTGAAACTGACAATGTCTTCCTTGTAAGCATGCTTTGATTTTTTCTACAATGTCATTTATTATCCAAGAACTTTTCCATTCCCCTTGTAGTATCCTGTGCATTAGCATTGAGTCTGTTTGGATAATTACTTGCTGAAATTGTGATTGTTTGCAATGAATACTTGCTGCTAGTATTGCTTTGGCTTCTGATACAGTGCTAGTAGTATCTTCAATATTATTACCCTCTGCTTAGATAATGTCCCCCTTATTATCTCTTACACAAAAAGCATACGAGCTTCCCCCTGGATTTCCCTTAGAAGCACCATCTGTATTGTATTTTATCCATCCCTCTGGTGGAGGTTCCCATTTCACCTTAATCACCTTTATTTGCATGGTCTCTTTCTGTAGTTCTTGTAATATCCCTGCCCAACTGATTGGTATCTACATTGTTGGTCTTCTGATATTAATAAACATGTACATACTGTTGATAATATTGTGAATAACCTTTGCTAGAGAGGTATTTTTCCCTTCATGTTTTCTTTTATTTCTCCTTTTCCATAATTCCCAAATTACAAAGCCTGGAGTTGCTCTATAATAAGGTTTCATACTTGATCTGATTTTTGCTCCCCACCATATCATTATAACTTCCCTTAGAGGTAGTCCTTCAATATTAAAGCCTGCAAAAGAACAAACATAGGACCATGTCCTGTTAGCAAAGTCAGATTTTCGGAATACATGTGCCATTATTTCCTGATCTGATTGTTCACAACACCAACATTTAGATGGCCCTTCTAAACCCCATCTCCTCAACCTATCATCCACAGAAATTTTAAATTTCCACATCCTCCAACTCAAGAATGCCATTTTGAAAGGTATTCCCTTAGTCCACATCCATTTATAAATTCTGTTCTGATTCTCCTTGTGTCTTATGTAGTTCCATGCTGATTTAACTATAAAATTTCCTTTTGTTTCCAGCATCCATAGTGATTGATCTTTCTCTACATTCCCTCTTGGTGGTTTTATATGATTTACTATGTGTTCAACCAACTCTGGAGGGAAAATATTTCTCATTACTGCAGTATCCCATTCTCCTTGTATAGTAATGTCTTCAACATTCTCATATCTGTAATCCCATTCAACTTCACCCCCTGTTATGGTGTAGATATCTCCCAGCCCAGTCCAATTATTATGCCATAGGGAAACTGATCCCTTTTTTGGAATCCATAGAATCTGGTGTTCAATTAAGTCTCTAGCTTGTAGCATCTTTTTCCATACTTGTGATCCCTCACTCCCAATTTTCCACATGATCAAATTAGGACTATTATTTCTACAATATTTGTTATGCATGTATTCACTTCATAAAGTCTTTTTAGTTCTAAAGTTCCACCATAGTTTACAAAATAGGGTCATAGATACATCATGCATTAATCTGAAGCCTAATCCTCCTTCCTTCTCTGGCAGACATAAGTTAATCCATTTACTCCAGTTTTTTCCTCTTCCCCCTATACAGCTATTCCAGAAAAATTGGGCCATCATACTTTGTACTTGATTTAACACATTCCTTGGAGGGTTCATTACAGATAAACAATGTATAGGGGTGCTTTGTAGCACATGTTTGATCAAAATTGTCCTACCTCCATACGAAAGTAACTTTCCTTTCCATCCTTGTAGTTTTGTTGCAATCCTCTGAATTACTTGATGATAATAAGCTTTCTGCTTTCTTTTATAGAAAATAGGACAACCCAAATAAGTAAAGGGGAATTCCTTTCTAAGAATACTTGTAGCCACTTCTGCAACTATTGCTTCTCCCCCCAACACACTATGGTGCATATAGATAGCACTTTTGTCCTTGTTTATCTTTTGCCCCGATATATCTTCATACTTTCCAAGAGTTTCTGTAATCATTTGCATTGTACCAACTTCAGCCTTACATAATATAATCATGTCATTTGCAAAAGCCAAGTGATTTAGTTTCAAGCTTCCCCTTGGCATGCCAAATCTTTTAAATTCCTTCCTTCTCATGAGAGCATTTAATGATCTGGACATAACTTCAGCAGCTATAATGAATAAAGTAGGAGATAGTGGATCTCCCTGCTTTACACCTCTTGTAGATTTAAAGAAACCTTTAGGTTGTCCATTCAACAGGATTGAGTACCAATTGTAGCTAATCAGTCTATACACTATGTCAATGATAACTTCTCCAAACCCTAGTTTCCTTAGTACCTTGGTTAGGAATAGCCATTCCAATCTATCATATGCTTTCATCATATCTAGCTTTATTACATTATTAGAAGGCTTTCCTCTTTTCCTTATTTCAGAGATTATTTCCTGCACGAAAAGAATATTTTCAGCTATACTTCTCCCTTGTACAAAGCCAGCCTGCTCCGGTGAGATGATTTGTGGAAGGACCTTCTTAATTCTTTCATGTATGACTCTAGAGAAAATCTTATTGACAAAGTTACTCAAAGATATTGGTCGAAAATCTGAAAATGTATTAATAGTCACTTTCTTAGGAATTAGGACTAAATTCGTATGAGTGACATATCTGGGTAGCTCTGCTCCACCCACAAAGGCCTTGACCATATTATATATATCCTCTCCAACTATTTCCCATGTGCTTTGGAAAAAAGCCCCTGTCATTCCATCTGGACCCCCAGCACTATTTCCATTTAATCCCATTACTGCCTTTTTCACTTCTTCAATAGTTAGTATTGCTTCTAGTTCCTCATTCATGTCTTCAGTGATTACCTCCGGAAGTTCGTTAAGCAGCTCAAAATCACCACTTATTGCTTGCATGGTAAACTGTTTCTCATAGTATTTCACTGCTGCGTTAGCAATGTCTTCTTGCTGCTCCAACCAGTCCCCATCCTCATCCTGAATTCTATTAATTCTGAGTCTACTTCTTCTCCCTCTCACAATTGTATGAAAAAACTTCGTATTTCTCTCTCCTTCTTTAAACCATTCCATGCCCGTTTTTTGTTTCCAAAATTCTTCTTCCCTTTGGAGATATTTTTTTAATTTTGCTTGAGTTTGGTGAAGAGTTTCCCTATTGCTTCCACTGGGGTTAGCTTCAAACTGAGCCTCTTGCACTTTAATGATCTCCTCCATAGTAGCTATTTCCTGAAAAATATTTCCAAATGTATCCTTGCTCCATTGAGATAAAGCTTTCTTAGTCTTCTTGAGTTTGTGGTGAAATAAGGCAAACAGATCCCCTTCAAACTCTGCTTTCCAGTGCTCCTTAATTGTCTCCATGAATGATTCTTCTTTTAGCCAAAAGTTGAGAAATCTAAAAGTCTTAATCACCTCCTCTCTACTGAATTTGAGATTTATTTCCACCGGAGTGTGATCTGAGCCACTTCTGATCAGATGCTCCACTTCAATTACAGGAAATACCTCCTGTAGTTTATCATTTGTAAGAACTTTGTCTAGCCTTTTGAATATACACTCCTCCTCAGTTCTCCCATTCCACCATGTGTACTTATTTCCCTTAAAGTTGCAATCTTCCAGATTACACACATTTATGCAATTATTGAAGTCTCTAACTTCTGCCTCTATAACTGGCCTTCCCCCCAATTTCTCTTCCTCATTACAAATCACATTAAAGTCCCCACCTATCATCCATGGAATACTTATGATATTTGCCAAGTCAGATATAGAGTCCCATAGTAAAAGTCTTTCACCCTGCGTGCATTTAGAATAAACTAGTGACACCATGACCTCAATATTTCTGTTTTGATTTGTTAACTTAATAGTTAACATTTGCTCCTCGTCTCTACTTATTTCAAGTTCCATCTCTTCATCAATAAATGCCCAAATCTTCCCATTGACATTAGTAAGAGCATGCTTCATTCCAAGTCTTGTTCTATAAACTTCTAATCTTTGTGTTTCCTCAAAAGGTTCCATTAATCCCACCAAATAATATTGATTTCTTTTATGGAGGTTAATCAGTCTAGTAAACGCCTTTTGAGTGTTTACTGATCTTATATTCCATATCAAAGCTTTCATTGATACCTGGAATTTTTTACAATCGTTCTCTTCGACTGTCTGGATAATGCTTGAGCTTGTTTTATATCCGCCTCACTTTGTTTCTTTTGTTTTGTGTACATCTCCTTCAATCTTCCCTTATGTTTTGGTGATAAATCTCCCTCAGCATTAATCCTTTCAATGTTCTGGGATATATCATCTTTATCTATATAGGTCCCTTTCTTGCTTTCTTCTGAGGTTGCATTCTCAATAGCTAGCGGACATGGTTCATTGTTCAATTCATACACCACAATAGTGCCCTTATTTATCTCCTCCTCTTCTTTATTTTTCTCTACTGCTTTTGATTCCTCTATATTAACAATTTGCATTGATTCTTGTCGACTATTCCCTTCTTCACAGTTGTCCTTCTTTTGATGTGTTACAGTCCCTTCTTTATTGTTTCCTTCTTGTTCCTTATCATTTACTGCCTCTTTGACCTCCCTTATCATTTACTGCCTCTTTGACCTCCTTCTTATTGAAAGTTTTATTCACCCATTCTTTAGTGGAACCATTTTTATTTTCTTCTATTTTGTCTTCCTCTTTGCCCTGATCTTCATGTTCTTCTTTGTCCCTTAGAGCATCATAGGAATTCTTATCTTGATAGTCGATTTCCCCTTCAATATGCCCATATTTATCTTTCTTGTATTTATTCCTCCTTCTCACCATCCATTCTTGCTTATTATGTTTATTCCCCACTACTTTGCCACTTGTTAAAATCTTCCTGGAATCTGCTTCTGTGCCTATGACATTTTGAGTTTCACCTTTCCTTTCTAAATTCCTATTCTCTTCAATCATTGTATCATATAGTTGTGGATGTAGAGTCCAGCAAGTTTTGTCATCATGTCCCTGTAAACAGCATTCCTTACAGTATTTTGGCATGTTGTCATACTGTATTTTAATCCACTTATACTTTACTTCACCCGTATTATCATCCTCTTCATTGATTTTTACTCTTTGGGGCAATTTAGCAGTTAAATCCACTTCTATTTTCACCTTTGCACAACTAGGCCTTGTTTGGTTCTTCGTTGCCATGTCCACTGTAAGAGGTTTTCCAATTGCTCTTGCTATTGAAAAAATTGCTTCTCTTGCAAAAAAAATTGGCGGTAGATCTAGGAATGATATCCAAGCAACACCAATTGTAGTTTCTACCTCAGATTCAAACCACGGATCCCACTTCAGAGTTCTCATCTGCCAATAATTCTCCTTGGCTTTCACATAAAAGGCTGGTGTTGATAATAAATTAACATAATCTTCCATCGTCGTTAGTCTAATAAGAATATGTCTTGCATCTAATACTCCTATTGTGCATTCACTTTTGATTCCGCACTGCCCTGGAATTGTTTTTCTCAATTCCTGCATATCTGGTTTTCCATAAGAAAATTTACCAATGATAGCATATTGAAGATTTTCCTTTACTATGAGCGATTTGATCTCTGATGACTTCCACGTAATACTTGGTTCTCCATGTAGAATAACTACAGGTTTAGGAGAAACATTGGGGACTGCAGGATTAATGACTTTTGGTTTAAGGATAGTAGCATATTGGGTGAGATTTGGGTCAGTAGATGGTGGAGGTGTAGCAGGGTTGATATGTGTAGGTAGAGGTGGGAAATTCTCCGGTGGTTCTCGCCCACCGGAGGCGGCTCTGTCCATGGCGGCCGCTGTTATGCTAGGTTTTCTTTTAGTGAAATGTAAAAAGTGAGTGCTAAGAGTTTAGTGAGAAGGAAGAGCATACACTAATCAAGTCCATATTTCATTTAATCTCATTTGACTAAGTCAATATCACCTTTTTTTAATTAAGAACTTTTTTGTCACCTAGAACTCAATTCTCTCGAGAAAGTTGCCCATTTTTCTTTTACCAATTGTTAGAGTGATTAACACCAAGTGTTGTAGGCTCTTATTTATAGGAGAAAAGGAGAAATGAGAATCTATGGAATGGAGGCAAAAAAGGAAATGCTTTAATTAATATAATATATGTCAATTGAAAATAATTACTATATTTTACTAACTAAGAAACTCTATTTATGGGATTTTCATAAATTTGTTACTATTTCAGGTATGTTTGACCGAATTATCTTCCAAGTAGAATTACACTAACTTTAAATTCATTTCATTATATATTAAGAAGAGACTGTTATGTAATGGCTGTCACTTTTGTTAGTGGAGCCCACTTAAAGTGGACAACTTACCCACTTATTTTTTTTCTTCCATTGATGGCTATAAAATGTCATCATTTGGCACTGATAAAACACACATATAAACGACAATTTCAATCTTTCTCTCTTTTGTTTCTCCTTTCTATTCTTAATATATCTCATTTTAAGTTAATTTATAACAGAAACATAATTTTCATACTATACGGTACATTTCCCTATTACATATATGCTTACATAAGCCAGACCTTTGTGTCACGCCCCGGGAGGGTACCCTAGACGTAACCGGCACCCGAAGGCCATCTCTGACCTCCGAGCGAACCACTTGGGACAATCACTCATTCATTCAAGCACATTCTATTAGCAGAAAACTCAATTTAAGAAATACTTCTCATATCATAAGGGCCGAAGGCCAAACATTTACAATCAAGACGATAATCAAAATAGGAATCCTCAAGATGGCCGCTCGACCTCCTCACATCTTAGTCTATGAAGCCTCTATTCCAGTCTAAAAGGTGCCAATGACAAGCCCATGGCTACCGACAATCTAAATAAAGAAGAGACAATCCAAAAACTGTACAGGAAGGCCCAATATCCTCCAGGAACTAGGAGGACTCACCGACTGGCTGAAAGTGTAAGTTGATCTTCAACGGAGTGCCGGTTGATGATCTCTAGTACCTGTCTCTGCATCATGAAACGATGCAGGCCAAATGGCGTCAGTACATGGAATGTACGAGTATGTAAAATGGCCGAATACAACGAACATCAAGGAAGAATAAATCAACTCGGGAGCTCAACTTAAAAGGGATGACAACTCAATCAAATGTCCTAAGTCTAAACAAGGATATGATTTAGACTGGACCAATCATATACAATTCAACTCAATCTGACTCAGAGTACTATCAACACTTATTTGGGAGTTTCTCTTAACCGACAACCAACACTTATGAGCCAGTGAAGGTACAACGAAACGACGTCGTTGCCACGCCCGTTCATACCTTGCCAGGGCATGAACGACGAACACTCATGGATCCAATCCAACCAGGTCCTATAATGTCAGGACAAAAGCTCTCGGGGAAGCATCCGACTTTAACGGTTCAATCCCCCCTACGTTTGGCAACACAGGTATTGGGTTTGAGTATGGACTATACTCTTGCCCAATTCGGTGCTCGATACTCCTCCCAAGACTCAATGCTCATAAAACTCCATCAACTCAACTCAATCAACTCATATCAACAAGTCTCATTACAACCTTGTCGACTCATCAACTCTGTCACAATCAAATATCAATCTCAATGCTCAATCTCAATCATATCTTCAAAGAAGCTTTAAATGCACATGTTTAACATCATCTAGATATAATCAATCATTACCTCATCCATTTGAGAAAATCCTCATGACTCACCATATCTTCAAGACTTCAAATCGACATTTTTATAATAGGCAACATTTTTAAGAAAGTGATATACTTTATCAAATCTACATAATTAAGAAGATCAATAAAACATATTTAGCAACTCATTCCTTCATCATCTCATACTCACATAAGGGCTCATTTTAGGAACCTCTTAGCTCAACAACATTGGCACATAAATAATTAAATAAAATGGAGACCAAGTTCATTCAAACATGTACCATACCAAGAAACTCAATTTTCATGGATATCTAACCTCAAGACAAGAATAGGGCACATGGGTGGACTCAACCCATGTTTTGGTTAGCCTTACATACCTTAGTGAAGACTTGAAGAAAACCTTGTAGTTGGGTCTTCAATGGAGGACTCAAATCTTGAAGTTCTTGGACTCTTTTTTGTTGGAAATGGAGAAGAAGAGAAGAGAGAGGAGCTAGGGCTTTTAGAGAGAGAGTGAGGGCTGAAGAAAATGGTCCCAAAATATACAAGGCTTGGGTATATATAATTTGGGAAAATTCCCAAATTGCCCTTCCTCCAAAATTCTGAAAAATTAGGCCAAAATGCCCTTGGCGCGATAGTGGTGCGTCGCGCCCTTGCAGCGCCAAGGCCAATTACGCCTAAAAACCTGCACACCTCGTAGTGGCGCGCCGCGCCAGAGACCAAACTACTGAGGCATGTTTCTGGCGCGATAGTGGCGCGTCGCGCCCTTACAGCGCCAAGCCCATTGTTCTGAATTCTGGGAATTTGGCCTGAAAAACCCTGCACACTTTTAGTAGCGCGTCGCGCCAGGGACCAAACTACTGAGGCATGTTCCTGGCGCGATAGTGGCGCGTCGCGCCCTTACGGCGCCAGGGCCATTTCCCCAGCAGTGGTAACCCAGGCCAAAATGAAGTCCCTATCGTGCTAGTTCGTCTTCGAATCGTCATATCTTTTGGCCCCGAACTCCAAAATCTACGTTCTTGGTGGCGTTGGAAAGAAGACTCGACGACCTTTAATTTGATAGGTCGTGGGCCACCCGGATTAAATTCTTTCAAACGATAGGGTCATTGAAAGTCGCCCCTTACGTGAACTCGTCCTAAACTTAGCCACGACGGATCTTTTGGACCTAGCTCGGTCCTAGGGGTCCTCAATGACCCCACATCACCTCCAACGCTCTTAAACTCCTCAAGGACTCATCTTAACTCAAGCACGTACTTCGAAATAAATACAATGGGCCCCACACGTGTACAAAGAAGACCCAAATCTTGGGAAAAAGTTTGAGGGGTGTTACACTTTGGATGGTGTCCAGAGGTTCATCCGAACCCACTTCGTCAAAAAATTATACTATATATGTAAAGTTAAATTTTGATTTTATGAGTATGTATGGATGTATATATATATATATTGAAATGAACCCTCTAAAAAGGTGAGAAGCTTAGCTTAGTAGATAATGACGTTCAAAAATTGCCTTTATGTCATGGGTTCAAATCCCAAGTGCAACAAGTCTTTTCCCTCTTTTTTTTGATACTTTGGAAAATGGGAAAACCCCATAGTAGACTTACTGGGGCTCAACTTTTGGGCTTAGATCTTTTTATCCTTTTTAATGAGAGGAAATTTTGGGCTTAGATCTTTTTCTCCTTTTTAATGAGAGAAAATTTCTCGAATATCTAATATAAGTATTTTAATTACACTCTTTAGCTACAATTTACCTAATTACGCTCGATAGCTATAGTTTTATTTGCTATGGATATTTTGCGTTTGTATAATTCGCTGTCAAGGTACAAACAAGGTAAGTATATACAAATTCTGTATTTATGTATTTAGAATTTTTTTAAAACTTATACAAATCAAATATATCAACATGATAATTATATACAAGCTTGGATAAGCATATACAAATTCTGGATTTATACAATTGGGAGCTGAATTATACAAATTCTGGACTTGGGCCACGTAATTATAATGTAAGCTAGTGACTAATAATAATTTAATTAAACTGTAACTATGTTAACTAATTAACTAGTATATATTTATTTATCCGCATAATTTTCTCTTTTAAGAACACAAGTTAATCAATAACTTTCTAGGTGTTCAAATGGCTCATGATTTTAAGAGTAGCGATTAATAGGGTGAAGGTAGAAGTCCGGTTAAGGATTTGGGTCGAGAAGGGCCAAACAATGAGTTTTAGGGTCAAAATCGATAGATGAGTTATGTTATAATTCATTGTTTCGCCCATCTTGACTCAACCCAACCTAAGTGAGCTTTGAGGGGTATTGAAAATCACTCATTTATTGATTCAGTCCATTTTGAGCCGCCCATTTGCCACTCTTATCCAAATCCATTGATACTAATATTTACTTGCAGATACTAAACTCAGTCAAGCTAAATGGGGAAGTTATATGAGAAAGTTTTTGAGATCCTACAGATGCTATCTTACAATCCACCGTGTACGGTTGCCGACGATTTGGTTTTGTCCGGAGATAGGACTTTTGCTCTTGTAATTCCGGTTTTCACTTCCAATCAATTTTAGGACTAAATAGTGAGTTGGGACTTTAAATCAAATCAAATCCCTAACGGAAACTAACTGAATTGGGGAATGGAATTAACCAGCTTTCGAACCAACTCCCCTGTTCAATGACTACTTTACCCTTATCAACTCTACTCCAAAATAGCTTATTAACCATTTCTTTATTTTTAAATCACGGAAGAAACAAAAGAAAAATCTTGTTATTTCTTCAACAATTTCTGATCTCAAATGGATCTTCTCAGTAGGATCAAAACTTAGATGAAATTCTGACCTTCTATCATAGAAAAAAGAATGAACAAATCTCGTAGGATTTCCAAAAAATTCTTCGATTTCTTTCAAAAATAGATGATTAATCATTTGAGTTCTCCATTCAACTTTGTCATATTTTTCTGCAACATTTAGGTTCACCATTTCTCATTAAATTTATTTTTGAGAATGTTTCACAAAATATATTTTTTAATTGTTCAATCTTTTCGACTATGGCTTCATGAGATGATGTTGGGACGCACTCAATTGATCAACATGGCACTAGATATTAACAACACCAATAACATATTTAGTATGATTCTATAAATGAGGTTTAATAAGGTCAAAAGTGAAAGGGTGATTATCACTTGCAATCTCCTCTTGTGAATCTCCTCGTTAGGACTCACGTATATTTGATACCAATTCTCATGTGTGGGAAGTAACTCTTTTTACTTAGTTCTTTACAAGCCTAATAAAGAATGATTAAATATATAGAGAAAAAAATTAAAGAGCTTTTCTTATTCAATGAGGGACTTTTTGTCTCTTCTATGTGACAAGAAAGAAATGAACCCATAAAAATATAATTCTTTATTCCGTGCATTATTAAAGTAAAGAGTTTAGTTTTGATGCATTGTTAGTGTACAAGATTTTGAGCCCGTTTGGATGGGCTTATAAGTTGGTCGTTTGGTCAAACCAACTTATAAGTTCTTTTTAGCTTATTGTGGTGTTTGCCTAATACTAACTTTAAGCCATAACGTTTTTAAAGTCAGCCAAAAATGAAAAGTTAGGATTTCTAACTTCTTTTTTTAAGTGCTTAAAGCCATTTTCTTTGACCATGGAAATTACTTTTATATTCCTTATATTTTAACTAAATTCTCAAACTACCCCTTTTTATTCTTTTAACCCTAAAATTCACATTATTTTCCTCATTTCTTCGGCATAAACACTTTTATCCAAACACTCAACTGCTTATTTATAAAAACAACTTTCAGCACTTCAAAGTTTTAAAAACACTTCATACATAAAAGTTATTTTTTTAAGCCCATCCAAACGGGCTCTTTATGCACCATCAGGTAACTCAAAAAATAATTATTATAATTTTTTCAAGTAATATTTTCACCTTTTAAAAAAAATTATAATTATAAGTAGAAAAATATTAAAGGTAATTTAAATCCAAATATACTGTAATCCAAATCTCTTTTTAGTTTCTAAATTATTTTCTTTCCTAGTCCACCATTTTCTCTCTTTATTGTCATGGTAGCGACGAAGCACAGTGTTGCAATTTTTCTCTTTTTTGTTTTTTATTCCTTCTATTTTTCT
This sequence comes from Solanum dulcamara, assembly GCF_947179165.1. NCBI lineage: Eukaryota > Viridiplantae > Streptophyta > Magnoliopsida > Solanales > Solanaceae > Solanum > Solanum dulcamara. The sequence goes on from NC_077247.1 coordinate 49,305,090, forward strand.
TAAATTGTTCCGTTCTTTTTTCATTTTTTAGTTTCAAAAGACCTTAATTCATGAGATTCACATTTATACTAATTATAATATAATGTGTAACCAGGAAGAAGATTTGAAAGAGATGGAAGATGAAGGGAATTATCCAAAAATAAAATCATGTTTTATGGAAAATACAATAATGAAAAAATAAAATTGGCACTTTAAAAGACACTTGAGTTTCATGGAAAAATACTAATAAATCCTTGATATTTAATGAGCAGAGAGATGGAGAAGAAAGAGAAAATAAATACCAGTCTTTATTTATTTTTTTTAAAAAATTAATACTAACATATCAACATTATCTGATGGTGTAAGAAAATAATACACTGACAATGCACCAAATTAAACTTAAAGTAAAAAGAAGAACGTAAAAGAAAAGAATAACTCCAACAAATCATAGAGAAGCTCTTTCGCAAATTAAGTAGAGGAAAAAGAATACGAAAAAGCAATCCTATAATGTTGGCTGATTGAGAGGAAAAATCTAATTTGGTCAGTTTCAGCTAGTCAATAAAGAAATTGATCAGATTAATTACTGTATTAGGCAACTAAAATATTATTCTTAATTAACAGTATTGTTGTTGTTTAGTGATCAGATTAATGCATATATATGCTGGGTTATGTGGGCCAGTTAATTACGGTATTAGGCAACAAAATAAGCCCTTTAACTTACTAGAAGGAAATGTTATGGCATCTATGGTGCTTTGTCACCAAAAACGATATGATAATCCCATATTATATTATGTACACGTTTTTCTCGACCCTACAAAAGTTAAATTTATTCATAATTATCCAATTTTGACCTTAGACCAAGTTTGACAAAGCTAACACAACAATACATAGATCTCACCAGCTTCTTCAGTTATACTATTAGCAACAACTACAATGTTTCTTTTCGAAAAAAGTAAGTCAATAAAAATAATTGAAATATGTGAGGTCAATAATAAACCAGACATAAACAATGCATGGTTAAAGTGGAATAGTTGAGCTGATCAATAGGCCAATTATCTTTTATACTAATTAATTCTTCTAAGATTAATTTTATGCAAATTGAAAATGTATACTCTATTTTATATAAGTTGATCATCACCCTAAATTAAAGAAAGTTTTTGATTTACTTAAAGAAGTATATATGCATGTGTTAAACTTGAATCTAACTAACATCTCAAAAGCTAGCTTAAAATGAGGAAGATTTTTCAAGCCTTATAAAGAGTTCACCGCTCAGCATCTGGTGCGTGAACAATTTTAATCTCGAGGGTCCAACATTGAGTGATATGGATCCTGCTTTGATATTATGTTAAATTAGATCTTGAACTTAACTCACACCAAAAAAGTTAGCTCAAAGGGAGGAAGATTGCCCAAACCTTATAAGAAATTCACCATCTCATTAACCATCAATATGAGACTTTTGTCATTTTTTAACAGTACGTGCGTTCACTCTCTTTGTTTTTTTAACTTAAAAGTCATTTAGTCAACAAATTCACATAAGAAAATTAAAGACAAAGAAGATCTATATTTTTGACACTCCATCCTTTTTTTCCCCTCTTATTTCGAATATCTTTTATACGTAACTTAATTACAAAGACTCCCCAAAATTGTATGAAGCTAACTATAAACACAAAATTAAGGGAGTCGAACGTAATTAGTGTATCACATTAATAACATGTTCATGACCCTATCAACTTCAAGAAAGTGAAATGAGAGAAAAAAGATATGCTATTTTTTCATAGTGTGGTCCAATAATGTGTTTTTAGTCCTAGTTTATGACTTTATACTATATATGTGGTCTGAACGTAAGGGTTAGTTGTGAAACACGTGGAAGGCTGAAGAGACTAAGAGAAGAAAAATGAAATTCAACTATTAATACCAAAACTAAAATAAATTATAAATGGAAAATTCTTTACGTGTATTGAAAAAATGGTTATTAGGAGAGAGAACAACTGAGACTGTTATTTCTAAATCTAAACTTTTAGTGAGACCATTTTTTATAAGTAACATGCATCAATGATAAAAGTAAGTATATTAATTAAGTAGGATTATCGGAGTTTTACAATATAATCATGATTCATGATCAAGAGCAAAAGAAATCATTGTCTTTTTTTTGGAACAAATTAAATTATACAATATGCTAGAAGTCGCATAAACGACATGTAGCTTCAGAAGTACATCACACCCCAAAAAAGTTGTTTAAGTGTTCTAGTACCAAACCTTTTTATTTTTAACTTTTTTATAAAAGAAAAATATTGTTAAAAAGTCAGCTTTGTGGTGGATCTGTTCATCTTTCATCTAAAAATTTAAATTGAATACATCCTCTCCTTGGTTAATTATATTTTACCAGAAATAAGAAAAGGTAGGAAAGAGTAATTGGAGTGCACCCAATCCACTAATAGAAAATGGAGGGGCGGGGGGGTATTGTGTTTTAGGACCACATTAAAAGAAAAACTATTTATCAAATAATTCAGAAAATAAAGAAAAGTATCAGGTTTACCAAAAGGGATAAGGAAAGAGTAAAGGGACTTCATCCACTCCATTAATACCCCTTCCGTTTCATTTTAGTTGTCATTATTATTTAAAATATTTATTATTTTAAAAACTCAATATAAATTTAATTATTTTTCAATTTTATTCCTATTCTAATAAATATAAAAAGAGATTAATGTAGTGAAAGAAAGTATAATATTAATTGAGATTAAAAAAGAAGAAGATTGATTTAAACAAATTATATTTTTAATTTATATTTTTTAGGATGTGTGCAAAAAAATAAACATGATAAGTAAAATAAATCAGAGGGAGTAATTATTAGTGTCTTAGGACCAAAACGTCAAAAGAAAAATTATTTATTAACTCTCCAAAAAATAAAGAATTTTTTTGAGGAAGTTTTCATGTCATCACAAAAGTATATGTAGAAAGCAGAGGTAATGGCGAAATCATAAATTTCATCAAGAATTTGGATACATACATATGGATTTACCGATTGAATTAGATTTATCCGTCATTTTCACCATTTTTCTTAATTATGAAATTAAAGTTATATAACAAAAAATGAATTAATAAAGCGTCTGTTCATGTGGATTGTTTTAGTTTTCACAGTTGCAAGAAATTTTCACGATTAAATTAATTAATGTACTGCTTGTCTAACCTATACATGAACATTTTAATGTCCAAAATAAAAAAATAAAAAAAAAGGAAATATCGAAAATGTGAATGTTCTCGAATGAAAGACTCTTAAAGGATTTGAGTCATCCAAATGATATTAACCAAAATTCTATTTTACAAAGAATGGCAAGATAAGAGATTTAAGTCTCCTCAGTGATTTCATAATGTAATTCATCCTAATAACTATTGATTAAGTTAAAAAGAAAATAAGAGATGGATGACTCCACTGACACTCGATAACCATTGTGACGCCTTTCTTCTGCTTTCATAATTTTTTTGTAAATGCTTCACTTTGCTTTTTATCGTGCTATTTTTCTGTTGAAAGATGTTCAAACGACATCCTTAGCTCGTGTTTTGCATGGAGTTGAATTCATCAATTTATTCTTACATGAAACTAAAGCGATTTGATTAGCATGTATCTCATAATTGATTTTGTTGGGTTTTAAAAGTTGTGAATGAAAAATGAAAGATTGTTATTTTTTAAAGAGTTGTGATTTTTTCGAAGAATTGTGATTTTTTCAACGGATTGTGACTTTTCTGATAAGGTACAATAAACACATGTTCATACTACTTTCAACTTTTGCTCATTCAAATAACGTTGACATGCTTTTATCACTAGTTATATGCTCTTGTAGAAATGATATATTGATATAAGACTTGGAAGATTTTAAGAATACATTCTATATGTTATATAAATTTAATTTATACATAATTTTTAAAATTTATTTCTTAATTGCATATAAGTTAAAGGGTCTGATATATACCTCTCAACTTTTTCATTTAGAGTTGATATATCCCTCGTTATAAAAGTGGCTCATATATACCCCTATTATTACATAAATGACTCACATATACCCTTTTCTTCTAACGGAAGTGAAAAAATTACAAATAAATAAATATAGGGGTATATTTGATCCTTCTCACACATAATTTATTTATTTTTGACTTTTTTAATGCAACGACTAATTTGAATTTATTATTTTGATGGTCAAATTTATTTTTCTCACTACTTTTATTATAAAATTTATTATACATGCCCCATTTTTTTTTATAGATACAAAATCTAAATTAAAATATAGCAGCAAAAAAAATAGTTTTAAATTACAATATAGCTGCCAGAAAAATAGTTTTAAATTAATCAATATGAATACAAGGGTCTGTTGATGTAGTGTAGATATTGTGGACATTTGAGCTCAAAGGAAGGGGAAAAGAGAAGAAGAAAGAGTATAATTACATACTTCTTTCTATCATTTTTATTTATTTATTATATTAAAAATAGATCTTTCATTTTAAAAATTAAAAAATAATTTATTATTTTATATACATTTTTGTTCTTATTATTAAATATTATTATTTTTAATATTTAAATGATGAATTATAATAAATAAAAATAATATAATAAAATTATTATTTATTTTAAAAAAAATAAAAATCAAATATAAATAAGTAAACCTGGACGGTGGGAGTATTTGAAGAATAATTGTAGTTATTAATGATTAATAATCCGTAAGTAACAAACAAGAAGAAAACAGTAATTCTTAATCTAACCAGCAGATTCGCGCAAGCTGATTATCTACACTTGGACATGTTTGTTAGATAACAACATTAAATAACACTTCTTTTTTGTCTCAGCAAAATTGACTCTTCACCTCAAAATAATACTTTCTTCCGTTCATATTATATGGTATTTTATTAAAATAAAATAAAATAAAAGTATATGATATATTTAGTTTAATATAAATAATTTTTACATAATTAAAAATATTATTTATACCTTTTTAAATTTATATGTATTTAAATGGATTATATATTTATATAATTTAAAAAATAATATTAAATAGATACTATTTAATTAAAAAATAATTTAGTGAAAATATATCTTATATTTTTAGGGGTGACTGAATTTCTTTAGGAATGTGCCCAAGCTAAGCATCAAATTATTTGTCTTTTTTTTTTTACACATATCTTAAGAAAACATTAATTAGGAAGGGTTTTGTGACTATTTGTATCCTTATTTATGTTATAAGATATGATATTTCTTCATTAAATATTTACTCTACGTATGTAGCTTCTTTCCATAATTGAGGTGTTTGTAATCTTCAAGAATAATTACTACTAAGGGTAATCGAATTTTTTTTTGATTTTGTCTGGAACTTCTAAAAGGACAAATACTGTCTCCGTTCTATATTAGTTATCCACTTTCCACTTTACACACCCCTTAAAAAATTATAAATAAGAAAGGTAGTTCTACTAATTTATCCTTTAAGGTTTTTTCTAAAAAAAATTTACAAATTTGTTTACACTTTCAAAAAGAATTATTGTAAGGATAAAGTGAGAAAAAACTAATTAATTTTATATTAATTTTAAAAAATTAATAAATAATTTGAGATAACTATTTTTAGTAATGTGACTATTAATATGAGACGAAGAAAATATAAAATAACTATTTTAAACCAAATGTACAATATTATGTGGGTTGACCAAATGTACAGCCCACCAAAACAAATTAAAACAAAATCGAACCAAAATATATATTTCAGTTAATTAAAGGTGTGAGACCATTGTACTTTGATTATTTTATTTATTTATAGTAGTTAATGCCTTTTTTTTTCGTACCATTATACCATGACTTTCTCATTTTTGCTATTCCTTGTTTTCATCTTGTTTTCGATATGCTTGTCCCTATCTGACTTTTTATCTTGTTTTCCTCTCTTGAAGTTGAGAGTCTTTCGGAAACAGCCGCCTTACCTTTCAAGGTAGGGGTTAGGTCTGTGTACACTCTACCCTCCCCAGACCCAACATGATGAAATTATACTGGGTTTGTTGTTATTGTTAATTAAAGGTAATATGTTATGCTTCTTTTGAGCAGAGGGTCTCTCGGAAACAGTCGTCCTATCTTGGTAGGGATAAAGTCTACGTACGCTTTACTATCCCCAGACTCCACGTTGTGGGATTTCACTGAATTGTTGTTGTTGTAAAGGTAATATGTTGCTTAGTCAAATATTATGAGGATCAAGAATTCGTCGAAAATCGAAAGACCAAAGTGCAATTACTATCCTTAAAAGAAAAGAAAAATTTCACTCGACCTAAAATAAAAGGAACGCAACATAAATTAAAACAAAGAAATAGTAGATTAATGTAATCAAATTATGAGTTTCAAAATGGAAAAATTATCATAATAGTACCAAAGTTGTAGACAATAGACATGATAAAAGAGGTCCATTTGACCAAAGAGCTATTCTGTTGCAAGTTGCAACCAAAACATTTATAGTAAAATGTGATTCATTCCCTGCAGCAAGTTATTTTCTCTCAATAAGTCAAACTTAAAAGTGGGAAGCTACGAATTCAGTAAGTTGTACACATTAATTTTATCCATTACTAGCAATTCGCAGTATAAAAATCGTTTTACATTGTTTGACTTATACTCTCGCTTTATAAATATAAGTGTTTTACTTTTTTTTTTTATTTAAAATATGTTCATTCCATATACTATTTGATACCATAGCAAAATTTTACCTAACATGCTTTTTAGAGCACAACATTCAAAGTAGATTTTGACATATTACATATATCTTTAATACAAATAAATGGGATTTACCATGAATAAGTTTACGAATGTACACTTTTTCAAACAAGTAAAATATCTCAAAAAGGTCAGTTAATTATAAAAAAATTATATAACTTTATATTCAATATAGATTTTTTCTCTTAAAAAAATCTAATACGACAAAATAAATTATAAATACAACAACAAAGTTGAATGAATGTTACATATTTTCTGTAATAAAATGACCTTTTTGATCTATTTAACGTTTTCAAATCTCTCCACTAGTAGTCCTAGTGGAGTTCTATATTATTGAAATCAAGGTATTTCTTCTCCCCTTCACCTAAAAAGGCACAAATTGAATTGTCGGGCATAGTAAGGTTGGCTGGTCAGCCCAAAGAATCTTCAAACTTGTGCAGGTCAATCTTTCTCAACTCCTAAGATTATTCTTACTTAGCCAACTAATCCGCGGCTCATCAGAACCTTCTTCTTTCTTTTTGTTTTCTATGCCCTTTACTATTCTCTTTTGTTTAACCCCAATTTCTTCTTCAGAATCCTCCATTCTTGAATTGTGGCATCAACATTTCCAAATTCTTGAATGGCCACTGGTTTTAGATTTTCCCTTTGGTTTCTTTTGATTCTTTCTTGTTTCTCCTCATTCTGTTTAGCTGGTGACAGAGTTACGCTAGGAGAGACTCTAAAAGATGGTGATAACATCACTTCTAAAGGAGGGGATTTTGTGATGGGGTTCTTTAGTCCTGCAGGTACTAGTAAAAGGTATCTTGGTATATGGTACGCTGATGTATCAGTAAAGACGTTTATTTGGGTTGCCAACAGGAACAAGCCTGTCCATGATAAAAATGGTACCTTTTCAATTGATAAAATTGGGAATTTGGTTGTTAAAGATGGAAATGGGGATTCACTCTACTCGTCTAATGTTTCTTTTGAAACCACAAATTCTACGGTTTGTTTGAAAGATGATGGCAATCTTGTCATCATTAACAATGACAGGGATGCTACGAGGTTGAATTCTGTCTTGTGGGAGAGCTTCTTGAATCCCACAGATACCTTTTTGCCTGGAATGGAAGTAATCATGGAAAGACAAGGCAAAGAGCAAAAAGTTTTCAGTTCTTGGACAAATGATAGTGACCCTTCACCTGGAAGGTACTCAATGGGATTTGATTCTCGTGGAGCACCTCAGATTGTTATCTGGGATGGACAGAATAGACGATGGAGGAGTGGACATTTTGATGGTGTGGAATTCACTGGTGTTCCAAATGTGACTAGAACTACTTTTTCCTCTGGTTTCAGAATTCAAAATGATGATGACGGTAAATTGTTACTCACTTACACTGCCTCAGACCCATCTTCTTTTGTGAGGTTCCAGCTTACTGTGACTGGAAATGAGCTGCAACAGAGATGGAACGAAGACAAGGGGGAATGGGACACGTTACAATCTAGGCCAGCAGGTGGTTGTGACTTGTATAACTTTTGTGGGAATTTCGCAAAATGTGATAAAGAAGTATGCCTTTGTTTAGAAGGATTTGTACCACGTGTTCCGGAGCAGTGGCAAGCTGGGAATCGTACCGGAGGATGTGTTAGGAAGACAGAATTGGAATGCAGGAGCAATAGCAGTGTTTCAAGAAATGATAGCGCAAAAGATGATGGATTCTCGGCTCTTCGGAGAGTCAAATTGCCTGATTATGCAGATACTGTAGAAGCAGACATAGACGAGTGCAAAATCAGGTGCCTGAATGATTGTTCCTGCAATGCTTATGCTTTTGTCAAACGAATCAATTGTATGATATGGCGTGATGATTTAGTTGATATAGAACATTTTGAGGAAGGTGGGAACACTCTTTATGTTCGCCTCCATCCTTCTGATATCGGTAAGCACATCACTTTCTGCTGAATTCATAAATCTCTTACCAGTTTTCTTTTCATTCGTGCAATTATACAAATCTAAAACCAAAGTAATTGTGCTTTAGTACAAAGATCAATTTCTTGTTTGTCTTCACTCTTTATTAGTAGCAAGCTCAACAATAAGCAGATATATCTTTTTCGTCCTAGTGTTTGAAGAATGGCTAGCCTTTTTAATTCTTGATTTCTCCTTTGAATATCTTTAGAAACAGGTAAGAAAAAGAAGACGATCATTATTGCTGTAATATCAATTCTAGTAGCTCTAGCGTTGGTTGTTATGGTGGCCATATGGCTAGTATGCAAGTACAGGGCCAGAAAACAAGGTAAATTTTGATGCAGCAACCTTTCTGACTTGCTAGTTGCATTTATTAGGTGTTCCATGTTGTACTTATAACTTCGACTTGCAATTTTCAGAATCCATGAGGACCAATGAAATTCCCAAAAACCATTTAGTTAGGAGTGGAGAGTTCTCCACGGAACATTCTGGACCAGGCGACGTCAATGCTGAAGGGCATCAAGGAAATGGTTCAGAATTAGCATTTTTTAGCTTCAGCATGGTGGCTGCAGCTACTGACGACTTCTCTCTTGCAAACAAGCTTGGGCAAGGGGGATTTGGCCCCGTTTATAAGGTAAATTTTAAAAATTGATGGATTATTCAGCTTCCTTTTGGAAGTACATGGCCATGTTTTGTACTAACGTTAATGATTTTTAAATCTTTAGGGAAGGCTACCTTGTGGTCAAGAAGTTGCTATAAAAAGGCTTTCACAAAAGTCTGGACAAGGTGATGAGGAGTTCAAGAACGAGATCACTCTGATTGCAAAATTGCAACACAGAAATCTTGTTAGACTTTTGGGTTGCTGCGTTGAAGGAGAAGAAAAAATGCTGATTTACGAGTATATGCCCAACAAAAGCTTAGATACATTTCTATTTGGTAAGTTCAGGAAATTCTATCCAAATAATTTCTGCTGCTCCCATAGATGTCCTATAGCAACACATCTCATTGAGATAGACACTAACAATTGTATTGGCTGTTAAACTTTGTCAGACACTGCTAGGAAATCCCAGTTAGACTGGAGAAAACGCTTCAACATTATCGAAGGAATTGCACGAGGATTACTGTATCTCCATAGAGATTCAAGGCTTAGAATAATCCATAGGGATCTGAAGGCTAGTAACATTCTGTTGGATGAAGAGATGAACCCAAAAATTTCAGACTTTGGCATGGCCAGAATATTTGGAGGAAACCAAAATGAAGCAAATACAAATAGGGTCGTAGGAACATAGTAAGTATCATTTGATTTTAAATCTTTTAAGAGACTCTAATTTCAAATTTTCTTGTTCCTGGAGCTAAATCCATTTCATTTTGTACCTTGTTGCTAAACAACAGTGGATATATGGCTCCTGAGTATGCCATGGAGGGCCTGTTCTCTGGCAAGTCTGATGTCTACAGCTTTGGCATACTATTGCTTGAAATTATATGTGGGAGAAGAAATACAAGCTTTCGGACAGATGAGCATTCAGGCATCATTGGATACGTAAGTCTGAATAATTTTCCCCACTATTTCAATCTCTTTAGTCCAGAACAAGCCGTCTGAATAATGGGGCTAATTTCTTGTGTGATGAGCAATGACGGAGTGGTCATCTTTCTCATATTTTTCTGGTTGGAAATATTTCAGGTATGGGAGAAGTGGGATGAAGGCAGACCAATGGACCTAGTGGATCGTTCAATTTGGGATGGTTGTCAACACAATGAAGCATTGAGATGTATACACTTGGGATTGCTTTGTGTTCAAGATTTGGCCTCTCACAGACCAAACATGTCTTCTGTGGTTTTGATGTTGGAAACTGACAATGTAAGGTTGCCGTTGCCTAGGCAACCTACTTATACTTCAATGAGAAGATCTCTGGATGAAGATATATGGCATGGGAATCAGGATTTGCCATCTTCCAACAATGTCACAGTTAGTGTACTAATAGGTAGATGATTGGTTAATGCTTGTTCCTTCTTGCATACCTGCTTCATTTGAAGAGAATACGATCAAGTAGTGTAACTATGTACAAGTTATACTTGGAACTATGTTCATAATTTTTTGTTAGCTAGGTAAACTTTAGCAACATCATATGTATAGTAATTAGTAGGTGTTTCAGCTCTTGCAAGCTGAAAGAGAGAGATGTAAAAAACTTGTTCAATCAGTATGGCTGAAGTGTTTTTTTTCTTTACTGTTTGTAGATGGAGATGCTCTGCCAATCGAGCTAATCCCATTTGTCATGTTTTTTTTAGAATGAAGCAATTTCAATCGATCAGTATATATCACTGTATAATCAAGGGACAGAATTATCTCCTATCACTTCAAGAAACCATTTTGCAGTTGTTCTAAAGCTTGAGAAGTAGTACTTCGTCCATTGAAACACAAGCAATAGGAGATCAGCTTGTGCTCCATTTGAGACAGAAGCGGAAATGGAATTATTTTACTATTTAATTAAGCAGTGTCAATTTTGTGGTGGTTGTGGACTTGTTGCATGAAACTCGAATATGGAAGAAATCTTCAAACTTTTGAGTGTTCATAAATTATTTTCTATATATAAAAAGGGAATGACCTATTCTACCTTATACCCTCTTGTAGATCCATACACAGATGAACTTTATCAAATTCAAACTTCACCATCAAACAGGGGACCGGAGTTTAGCTATCTAGTAATCCACTCTCCCTTTTCTCAAAACAGAACATTAAATATGGAGATGTGGATTTCTAATGGGAAGGATTTGCTTCAAAGGAAGAGTTGACAATTACTGGTATCAGAACAGAATAGTCAATTTAACATTTTTATAGCGGCTCAAGTGAAAGCGATTATTATTATAATTAGCATACATATAGCTTGTCCCTTTAAATGAATGGCCAAAGCAGAAAGAAATCCCAACTTCAAACCTAAAACCCAGAGAATCCTTTTCGTCTTACTGCTCGATTCCCCAGCAGAATACGGCTCATATCCTCAAAATTGGTCAACGGGTGTGTGTCGGAATCTCCAAAAGTAGTGTATTTTTTAAGAATTCGACACAGATGCGATATCGAAATTGAAGATTCCGCACAACATAAATTTTCACTCTAAAAACTTGTACTATGTACTTATTTATATACCATCTTTTCATTTTAATTATATAAATCTTCAAAATAAAATAAAATATTGATAATCGATTTTCCAAATCCCATAAAAGTTAAACGAATTAATTTTCATACCGAATTCGTCTATTCTTTTTAAGAAGAAAACAGAGTGTCTTTTTCTTCTTCTTCTTAGTTGTTGTTAATAGATAACATCTTTATTCCCAGATGTGGAGTTTAGTGATCTTTAGTCCAAATAACCTCAGATCAAGTAAAGACAAGTTATAGTGTCTTTACACCCAAGTCCCAACCGTGCCTAGGCTCAGATAAATTTGACTTCAAACACTCATTCTTATCTAACATATAGTATTAGAGAAAGGAAAAAACAAAAAACCAGATCATTGTCCAAAAATGTTCTGAATAGTTTTTTGGACTTTCTAATAAACTTGATACCTTACTAAGAGATAACTTGTTAAATTACTTGGAAAATTCCAACTATGTTCATTCTTGTTTTTAGTCCCTTTATTTGGTTATTAATTGTAAATTGAGCTGTGACTCTTTTAAGTGCTTCTTGATGTTTGTTATTATGATTTAAGAAAATGGGATTCAGACAAGCTTGGAAAATTATTTTGTTCACTCTTATTTCTTGCTGTATCATTCAATCATCTTACTGTAATGCCTCAGACACAATTCAGCAATCCCGAAAACTCTTACTAGGGGAAACATTAACATCTGCTAGTCAGGTTTTTGAATTTGGATTCTTTACTCCTTCCAATTCCGATAAAAGGTACCTGGGGATATGGTTTAAAAATATCCCTCCTATTAAAGTTGTGTGGGTTGCAAACAGAGAAAGTCCACTTAAAGTTTCTGATTCTGCCGCGAGTCTATCAATTAGCGAAAATGGAAACTTGGTGCTTCTTGATGGTACACAGAATGTTATCTGGTCAAGCAATGTGTCTGTCCCCACTAATAACACAGTTGCAGTTGTTCTCCTGGACAGTGGGAATTTGGTGCTTAAAGATTATGTCTCGGGACAATGCTTCTGGGAGAGTTTTGATTATCCTTGTAATACTTTCTTGCCAGGAATGAAAATAGGTTTTAACAGGATAACCGGGGAGAAATGGCTCTTGTCTTCTTGGCAGAAGGAAAATGATCCCTCATTGGGAAATTTTTCTGTTGGAATCTCGGAGCAACTTCCTCCTCAGTTTTTTATATGGAACAAATTTACTCCTTACTACAGAACTGGGGAGTGGAATGGACTGAAGTTCATTGGTTTGCCCTATATAGATTCAGCAGCCTATATAATTCAGTTTGTTTGTCCGCCAGACTTTCAAGAGGGAACCACGTATTTCACCTTTCTTCCAAATACTTCATTCCTAACTTTCGTGGAACTTCAGTCTACGGGGTCTGTTCAAGTTGTTCAGTGGACCGATGGAGATCCAGCTTGGGAAGTTTATGCTACAATGGTACATGCACCATGTGATATATATAACACATGTGGACCTTCAGCGGTCTGCAACAAGAATAAATTCCCAATTTGCAGCTGCTTAAGAGGGTTCGTGCCACAGTCTAGTGACGAATGGAACAAAGGAAACTGGACAGGTGGTTGTGTGAGGCGAACTGAATTACAATGTCAGCAAAAGGGAAATAGCTCGTCTCCAGGGGTTGGACTGCAGGACGGATTTTGGAAGTTTAGTGGACTGAAACTCCCTGATCTTGCTGTTATTTTTCGCCTTGACAGTGCAAGTGAATGTGAAAGATTGTGTTTAAACAATTGTTCTTGCACTGCTTATGCTTATGTGGCAGGAATAAGGTGTATGGTGTGGTCTGGTGATCTTTTAGATATGCAGGATTATTCGTATTCTGGGGAAGATCTTTTCCTTCGGCTTGCCAACTCAGAGTTAGGTACCTACTACATTAATTTGGTTTACACTAACTTTACGATGTAATCCATCTACTGCAGTAGCTTATTAAAATGTTTTTCAGTTTTTCCAGGTAAGCGGAAGCTTAAAAGAGCAGTAATCATATGTTCTGCAGTATTTTCCTGTTTATTTTTTGGGTTTGCTCTATTTTGTTTGCTCAAGAACAAGATTTATCAAACAGGTAATGATTTATGTCCCTCCGTAAAGCTAACAAGAGAAAAAAATACTTGTGACAAATCAAACTACCTTAATGGTTTAGTTGACAAGCTACACAACGGACGTCTAGCCTGATCTTTAGATTATTTAATTTGTGTTAACAGGACAGAAGAGAAAAGGAGCCAGAAGCTTTAGTCTGGGTGATTCATGCAACATTTCAAAAGACTTCACAATGGAAAGTTTTTGGGTTGGAAATTTAAAGAAAGAAGATCCAATTGAACTTCCACTGATTGAATTTGAGGTAATTGCCACAGCAACAAACAACTTCAAAGTAGAAAACAAACTAGGGGAAGGAGGATTTGGTCCAGTTTTTAAGGTAACTACACATAGCTTAAGGGCCCTTCCCCGGACCCTGCGCATAGCGGGAGCTTAAGTGCACCGGGCTGTCTTTTTTTTTTTTTTACACTCTTGTTCTAGCATTTAACCTAATATGTGATCACATGCACACAAATTCATCATGGAACTTGTACTATATATGATTTGATTATTAAAATTATGAATTGTAAAAATATATGTTCTGATCATTGGACTTTTAATTGGTGAACTCTGAATAGGGAAAGCTGAAAGGTGGACTAGAAATAGCAGTGAAAAGACTTTCTAATCGAACGGGGCAAGGCATAGAGGAGTTCAAGAATGAAATAGTATTGATATCAAAACTCCAGCACAGGAATCTTGTACGACTCCTGGGATGCTGCATTGAAGGGGAAGAACTACTTATAATCTATGAGTACATGCTAAATAGAAGCTTGGATAAATTTCTTTTTGGTATGGCTGCTCCTGTTTTCCTCTCTTCTAATTCTTTTCTCCATCTCTTAGAGTTAGAATAAAGTTTTCGCTTTGCTAGATTTTCCTAAAACACAAATGCACCTGGATAGCTGAAAATATAGTTGCCATCATGTACAACTTATCTAAGGGAGGTGATACTTTATTAACTGTTTGTACATTAATGATCAGATGCATCACAAAAAGAACAGCTAGATTGGCCTAAACGGTTAGACATCATTCAAGGTGTTGCTAGAGGGCTATTATATCTACACCGAGATTCCTGTTTGAACATTATCCACCGGGATTTGAAAGTAAGCAATATTCTTTTGGATGAGGAGATGAATCCAAAAATTTCCGACTTTGGTTTAGCAAGGACGTTTCAAAAGCAGCAGCAACTAGTGCATACTCACCGTGTAGCTGGAACATAGTAAGTAGAACTCTATTGGCATCCTCATCCTGCTACCCTGTGCGATCCAACTTTAAATTATAAAAAACATCTTTTGTATCGATTTTACTTTCTGAAAGCATATTTTTTGGGCAACAAATGCAGTGGATACATGTCTCCTGAATATGCTTTGAGAGGGGTATTCTCAGAGAAATCTGATGTCTTCAGCTTCGGAGTGTTGTTACTAGAAATCATAAGTGGCAAGAAGAATTCAAGTTTCCATTACGTTGAAGAAAATCTTAACCTCCTTAACTATGTTAGCGCACACTCTTTGTCTGATGCTGTCTTGATCAATTTCACTCATATATATTTATGTCTTGAGTCTCGTGACAGTGTGTATCACTATTGCAGGCATGGAAATTGTGGAGTGAACTAAGGGGATTAGACTTTATGGATGGGACATTGATCAACTCGTTTTCTTCAGAAGAGATAACGCGATGCCTACACATTGGCCTTCTATGCGTTCAGGAGCATCCTAGGGACCGTCCAACGATGGCTGACATAATTCTCATGCTAAACAGTGAAATGAAATGCTCAAGTCCTAAGCAACCCACATTTAAGTTTGAAACATACTTGGATCTTGGCGGATCAGCAAAAGATAACGAGAGATGTTCCCTTAATGACTTCACTGCATCCTTGTCTCAAGGACGATAAAACATGTTAATGTACATTCTTAAAGTTGTTAATCAAGTCATTAGCCTCCTCGGAGATATGTTATTCCTTTCACCCCCCCAATTTTTTAAAACCAATCTTCTACTAAATTTCTTCAGCACCATATGCTGTGTAATTATGCTGAATATAATACCAAAAAGTAGAATCCAACTTAATTTCAAAGTACTCTAATGTCCTTGTTAAGATCAAGGGTAAAGATACCCTATGTTTTACCTTTCTTTTTTTTAATAATTATTCCAGATGCTTATTTTGTCTTTTCTTTATCATAAAAAACTAGAGCTGTCAATATGTGTTGATCCGTTTAGACCACGTTGGTTTTGGAATTTGACGGATTAGATTAGGCTGATTCATTATTTTGGTGGGCCAGAAAATATCAAGCCCAACTCATTACTATGTGGACAACGGGTTGTGCTAGGCAAAAAAATATTTTTTAGTTATGTAAATATCTTGGGTACAACATGCAGCCTTACCTTGTATTTCTGTCAGAGATTGTTTTCAAGGCTTGAACCCATGATTTTCTGGTCACATGACAACAATTTTACCAGTTATTCCAAGGCTCCCTTTCAACTAATAATAATATAAATAGAAATATTCACTTATAATATTTATATAAGATCGTTTAAGTAGATTTTGAGTTTGAATGTTTGTTGTTATTTACTTATTTTTATTTTTTAATAATTTTTTTATTTGGAACATACAGGGAGGCTTCAAGATTTTGAGTGTTGTAGGAGTATTGCGGTCGAAGAGGTTAAGGCTGTTGTGCGTAGGATGCGCTGGGGGAGAGCGACTAGACCTGACGAGATTCCAGGGGAATTTTGGAAGAGCGTGAACTCGGTAGGTTTGGAGTGACTGACGGTTATTTAATGCCATCTTTAAGACGACAACGATGCCCGAATATTGGAGGACGAGCGTAATGATCCCTCTATACAAAAACAAGGGGGATATCCAGAGCTGCAATAACTATAGAGGTATCAAGCTTCTAAGCCATACTATGAAAGTGTGGGAAAGAGTGGTGGAGGTGAGGGTTGGGAGAGGCGTGTTTATTTTAGAGAATCAGTTTGGATTTATGCCGGGACGCTCAACTACAGAAGTCATCCATCTTATGAGGAGACTGGTGGAGCGGTATAGGGAGAAGAAGAGGGACTTGCATATGGAGATGTTTGAAGGCTAAAGGTGTATCTGTGGCGTACATTAAGGTGATCAAGGACATGTATGAGGGTGCCAAAATCAGGGTAAGGACAGTAGGAGGGGACTCAGAGCACTTCCCAGTTGTGATGGGGTTGCATCAAGGATCAGCCCTTAGTCCGTTTTTATTTGCCTTGGTGATGGATGGATTAATGCGAAAAATTCAAGATGAGGTGCCATAGTGTATGCTTTTCGCGGAAGACATACTCCTGATCGATGAGATTCGTAGCAGAGTTAACGCTAAGCTAGTGGATTGGCGACATACCTTGGAGTCTAAAGGGTTTAAGCTGAGTAGGACCAAGACAGAGTACTTAGAGTGCAAGTTCAGTGAGACACCTTGGGAGGTTGGTGCAGAAGTTAGGCTTGGTGACCAGGCCATCCAAAAGAAAAGTAGTTTCAAGTACCTTGGGTCTATCACACAAGCCAGCGGGAGATTGACGAGGATGTCACACATCGTATTGGGGCAGGGTGGATGAAATGGAGGCTCGCTTTCGGTGTGCTATATGACAAGAAGGTGTCATCACAACTTAAGGGCAAGTTCTACAAAGTGGTGGTTAGACCGGCTATGTTATATGGGGTGGAGTGTTGGCCAGTTAAGGTCTCTCACATTCAAAAGATGAAAGTAACCGACATGAGAATGTTGAGATGGATGTGTGTGCATATCAGGAGTGACAGGATTAGAAATGAGGCTATTCGGGACAAGGTAGGAGTGGCTCGGTGGAAGACAAGATGCGGAAAATGCGATTGAGATGATTTGGACATGTAAAGAGGAGAGACACAGATGCCAGTGCGGAGGTGTGAGAGGTTGGCCATGGATGGTTTTAGAAGAGGTAGAGGTAGGCCGAAGAAATATTAGGGAAAGGTGATTAGACAGAACATGACGCAGTTAAAGCTTAACGAGGACATGACCTTAGATAGGAGGGTGTGGAGGACCCATATTAGGGTAGAAGGCTAATACATAGTCTCGTTATTCTTCCGTATTAGTAGGCGCATTAGCGCACTATAATTTCTTGTGCTCTGACTTCTATTATTATCTCTCTAATACTTTTTGTACTTTGATTACTTTACTTTATCTGTGTCGCTTTCGTTATTCATTATTTGCTTTTCCATATCGCTTTGAACTTCTTAGCCTTATCTGACCTCTTTTTATGCTTCTTTTGAGCCGAGGGTCTCTCGGAAACAGCCGTCCTACCTTAATAGGAATAAGGTCTGTGTACACTTTACCCTTCCCAAACCTACGTTGTGGGATTTCACTGAGTTGTTGTTGTTTTTGTTTTACAGGACTACCTAACCCACATTGCTCCAACCTCACTGGCCAACATGTTTACTCGGAACGAGCTAAAAACATTATTCTCAAATGATATCCAAAAATCTTAATCCTTGAATCACGGATTGGGCCAATTAGGGATTTTTACAAAACTCTGTCCACTTCTTTAAGAGTATTATCATAAATAACAACACCTTTTGTTTTTCTTTAAAAAAACAACAGATTATTTTACAATTTTAGTATTTGAATGATCATATTGTTGTCTAAAAGATAAACAAACCCACAAATTAAGGGATTATGTTTCTGATTAAAAAAATAAATATGAGTACATAATCGTTTGAGAATGTTATTATTATGATGATTCCCGTCCAGCTGTATAGTATAGGTGTCTGCTGAGGAATGTATATCTTTATCTACCGTGTTTTCTTAATTAATTAATTAATTCTCTTTGGATTCTATAAAAAAAAATCACACAATTATATGTTTCCCTTTTACATTATACAATATCCATGTACTTTAACCCCTTGCGCTAATAAGATGATTCCTAATAATATTCCTTATATACAGTTCCAACTTACTACTAAATAACATGTTAACCATATAGGTTGTTAGCAAGCTAATTGTGTAGTTATTGAGTTAGTTAGCATCTATAAAGTAGTTAGTTGCAATATGCTTAGTTATCAGTTAGTTACATAATTCAGTTAGTAGTGAGCTATATATATAGCTGGTAATGTGTACAGGATCACACACAATTGTAATGTAAAAGTTGAGTACTAATCTCAAAATATCTCTCTCCTTTCTTCCTCTTCTTCTTCATTTCATTCTTCTTAATCTTCTGTATGAGATTTATGATAACTAGCTCCCATTAATGGAGTTATCATGATATTAGAGCCTGCGATCGTATGAGGATTAAAGTGTAGCAACGATCACTAGATGCTCAGATCTCGCCATTGAAGGTGATATTGCAAGGAAGTGTCGAAAGATCGATCTATTCAGAAACTTCAGCTAAGCTACAATGGTGATTAGTTCATCAAGTGAAGGATCTGATAGTGTACCTGCTAGAACTGCAACAATTCCTGTAATCGATCACAATCATCCACTTTTTCTACAAACTACTGATACTCCAGGTAGTTCTTTAATCTCTCTTCAACTTACAGGATCTGAAAACTATGCATTATGGAGTATTAGAATTGGACTTGTAGGTCGCAGCAAATTAGGATTTGTGGATGGTCGATTTCCTAAGTTTAAGTTTGAACCAGAGTTACATGATCAGTGGGAAAACTGTAATGATGTAGTATTGTCATGGATTATGAATGCTGTGAGGCCTGGTTTCCTGAGTTCTATAGTGTATGCTTCTGATGCACGAAAAGTATGACTTGATCTTCGAGAGAGATTTGATACTGTCAATGAATTTAGAATATTTCATCTACACAAAAAAAATCATACTTTCACTCAGGGAACAATGACTATTGTTGATTACTTTACTAAACTGAGAGACCTCTGGGATGAATATGTACTCATGCCATGTCCTTCATGTCCTTGTCCTGAGTCAAAAAAAAATGGTGAGCACTGTGAGTACTAGAGATTTTTGCTCTAGAAAGCAACAATACATGGAGTATAGTGGACTTACCTCCTGGCAAGACACCCATTGGGTGCAGATGAATCTATAAAATAAAATACTTGGCCTCAGGAGAAGTAGAGAGATTCAAGGCCAGAATTGTGGCCAAAGATACAGTCAAAGAGAAGGACTTGACTATGGGGAGACATTTAGTCCAGTTGCCAAGATGGTCACAGTCAGGTCAATTGTAGCTCTGGCTACTTCTAAAGGATGGTATGTGTACTAAATGGATGTCTATAATGCTTTCCTCAATGATGATCTATTAGAGGAGGTCTACATGGATATTCCTAGTGGATTTGCTAGACAGGGGGAGACTCATAAGGTGTGCAAACTCCAAAAGTCATTGTATGGTCTTAAATAAGCACCACGACAGTGAAACTTGAAATTAACAGAAGCATTAATTCATATGATATTTAAGCAAAATCACTATGATTATTCACTATTTACAAAGCTTGTTGGCAATGACACTGTGATTGTGTTAGTGTATGTGGATGATCTATTAATTAGTGGAAGTAATCATCAGTTGGTATGCACCACAAGGCAGGATATTTAGAAAAGATTCAAAATGAAGGATCTAGGAGAGCTGATTTTTTTTTTTGGAAATTGAGTTCTATAGGTCTAACAAAGGTATTCTAATGACACAAAGAAAATATGCACTAGAATTGATCTCAAAATCTGACCTAGGGGGAGCTAAACCTGCCTGCACACCTTTGGACATGAATCAAAAGCTCATATCTGTTCAATATGATGAGAACATTTACAAGAGAGTAGCTGAAGATGACAAATTACTTACAGATCCTACAAAGTATCAAAGATTGGTAGGAAGATTATTATATCTTACCATGACAAGGCCTGACCTTGCTTTTTAAGTACAAGTATTAAGCCAATTTATGCATTGTCCTAAGCAGTCACACATGGATGCAACTTTGAGAGTAGTTAGATATGTCAAAGAGGCACCTGACTTAGGCTTGTTTATGCCAGCAGAAGATACAAACAAACTCATAGCCTATTGTGACTCTGACTTGAGAGCTTGCTTGGAAACTAGAAGATCAGTCAAAGGGTACTTGGTAAAGTATGAAGGCGCACTCATCTCATGGAAGTCAAAAAAACAAGAGACAATGTCAAGAAGTTCAGCTGAGGCAGAGTTCAGGAGCATGACTGTTTATGCAGCTGAGATTACTTGGCTAATAGGATTGTACAAAGAATTGGGGATCAGTATAAGCCTTTCATCAAACCTAATTTTCAGCTAATCCCATATTCCATGAGAGAACTAAACACATTGACATTGATTGTCATTTTGTAAGGGAAATGATTGGTCAAGAAATGCTGAAGATTGAACACATAAACACTAAAGATCAACTAGCTGACCTTCTGACTAAAAGTTTAGGAAAAGTACAACACAAAATACTGCTAAGCAAACTTAGAATGAAGAACGTGTTTCAACCATAAGCTTGAGGGGGAGTGTTAACCATATAGGTTGTTAGCAAGCTAATGGTGTAGTTAGTGAGTTAGCTAGCAGCTGTAAAGTAGTTAGTTGCAATATGCTTAGCTGTCAGTTAGTTACATAATTCAGTTAGTAGTGAGCTATATATATAGCTGATAATGTGTACAGGATCACACACAATTATATTGTAATGTAAAAGTTGAGTACTAATCTCAAAATATCTTTCTCTCCTTTCTTCCTCTTCTTCTTCATTTCATTCTTCTTAATCTTCTTAATCTTCTGTATGAGATCTATGATAACTAGCTCCCATTAATGGAATTATCATAAGAGGAAATGATCCATATATTTTTTTTTCAGAAACACATTCAACTAGGTGAATTATTTGATCAAAACTACTATTCTAGTATTTATCATGTTTGATAACATTTTAGTTTTTGATGTATAAAATTCAGCATATCAAGCATGCACGATGTTTCATTACCAGTTTACCATTTCACATAACTAAAATATATGTAAATTATGAATTAATTTATAGTATTGTGGAATGACAAATGCATGATAGTACGTAATACCTGAATAATTATATTTTACATAATTAAATCATGCATGCAAAATGCATTATTATAAATACATGCATAATTCTAATCAGCAATCAAACAATCTATATACTAATTACAATGAATGCAACTCATTTTCATCTACTCTACGATGAATCAATTAAGCTTGCTGCACCTTATAAGTTCTAGTCCAACCCTTTTATTTTTGCTCTGTCAGTATTAATAAAGTCTTGCATCGTACCAAAACGAAAAGGTCCTAATTATGAATAAAGAAGAAGGCGTGTAAGGTGTATATACTAGTAGTAGTATATTAATGCTAAAAAGATGTGGATGACTTTTGGGAGTAGGATTTTCTTAGTTGGTCAAGTATGATTTAAATGCAGTGTGAACCAAACTTAAATGAATACTAACACATCTGGCCTAACACAGCCTCTATAATAATAACATACTCATCATAAACTAAACCCTTGAAGATCACATACCGTTGGTCCAGAAATTATTGATCGAATCCCAACTTGAACTTATGATGTGCATAATTAATCGTCATACATTTTTTTAATTTATTATTGGAAAAAGGCATAAATTTCTTTTAAACTTGTTCTGAAAAGTCAGTTACATGCTCAAATTATAATTGCGACCTATTATATATCTAATCTTATTCAACGTGATATTAATACCCCCTTAGAAGGTGACATGACAGAGAAAGTGTCTTCACCTTCCTTAAGGTGCGTGATAAGAAGGAAAAAATTGTTAAAATGACAAATTTGAACATGTGACACTATTTTATTGGTCATTATATAAGTAAGTATTATAATTTCTAATATATTAATTATATTAATTTTCTTTCTTTTTTATTTTTATTGGTGGCCCCCATTCTTTAAAGTTTTAAACATTTTTCTTTCTTTTGAATTGTTCTTCTACTTCTTCAACAATTCATTGTTATTTGTCACCATGAATTATTTTTTCACTTTATTTTCATAGAAGCATATTCAACACTTTACCCTTAAAGAGAAACTCTAAAAAAAAATAGAAAGGAGTGGAGAAGATGACTTTCATCAAAAAGTTAATAATTTTTCAATTCAAAGTTTATGATCTTTTTTCTCAAACTCACCGGAGGATCCACCGGAGAAGATCACCGAAAAAAATCATGAGAAAAATAATGACTTTTCTTGAAAATTTTATGACATTTATGCATAAAATTCATGATTATATTGCCTAAATTTATCAAAAAATCATCAAAAAAAAATCGCCGGAGCACCAACTACAACCATTACTATGTCAGTTTTGTTTCAAGCCACCATTAATAACAGATTTATTTATTCATTACACACAAAGAATACAAATGAACTGCTTGATTTTCATTCATAATTATCAAGATTTTAAAAGAATTTTATAGATCTAAATTTTTTTATTTGTTTCACCGGCAACAATGGTGTTGCCCACCGCTTATCGCCACCGTCAACATCTCTATACTTCATAATCGTCTTAATGTTCTCTGTTTTCTCTTCTAATTTCTCTTTTTTCCTTCAATTTATGAATAATGAAGAAGGATGAAGAAATAAGTTTCAAAAAAAGAGAGATATGTATGGTGAGTGGAGGAAATACACCCAAGGAGTAAGTGTTGCAAAAGTGTAAGAAAATATTAAGAAAAAAAAGTTTAAAATTATTAAAATAATATTATTTATATGTCAAAATGCGTGCATCACATTCTTTCACAGATTATCTTCGGAAAGGGGCATTAATATCACTTTGAATAGGATTAGTTGTGTAATAGGTCACCACGATAATTTAAGCGCGCGTGTAACTAACTTTTTGGAAAAAGTTCAGGAGAAAATTTATGCCTTTCCGTTGCGTAATTAATCGTATTACATTTTTTAATTTATTATTCTCTTCATCTACTTTTACTTATTTACTATATCATAAAAATAGATGTCCACTTTTACTTATCAAAATTTGAAAAAAGAAAGACATAATTTACCATCTTATATTTATCTTTTTCATCAAGGACTATTCATTTCCAAATACTTAAATGATTTGTAATATTTGTAACACGTTATATAGTAATATTATCATTTTATTTCTCATTCTTTAAGATAGGTAACAAGTCAAATATGGACCGATGGAGTAATGTAACATTCTTTTTTCTTTCCTTAGTGATTATTGCTATAATAATTTTAAATGGTTTTCTAAATACTTCAAGTTTTCTAGATTAGTATGGTAGTAACATCGTAAATGTCGTAGTCTTAACTGAATCATAAAGTTTATCTAAATGACAAATGACATATGCATCGATGTATTCCAATTTGGAGAAAACACCACATGTGTTTGTAAATGTTTTCTTATATGGTTAAAGTTTCTCTAAAGGAAGAGATATGTGTAATTTCCATAACCTCAATCCTTTTGGAGTTTCTACTCGAATATTATTTTACCCTAAGAAATAAATGCGACGAATATGTATATGGTTATAAGCTAAGACAAACATTCCTTTTCCTTTATTTTAGGGATGTTAGCAAATTATAATTCTTAGTATTATAAAAAGAAGGTTTTATATTGGAACTCACACTTCTTCTCTAACAATAACAAAGAGTAAGGGTATTTACATTGTTTTCATTTCATTAAAATAGAATTATAGTCCCAACAGAAACCTGACCTTGATAGACATAGTACATTTATGATTTATCCAAGATATATACATTAATTGCCCTTCCATCTATAACCATAGAACATGGAACTATATTTAGTGCACATCACCAACTAAGCTCGTCAGCTCATCATAATCTCTGCTGTCCATTTTGTTTGACCTTTGAGTATGAACAAATACTCCCACCGTCCATTTTTATTTATTTATCGTATTAAAAATAGATGTTTATTTTTATTTGTTTAATTTAGAAAATTAAAAAATAATTTATCACTTAGTATAATCATTTTTTAAAATATTGAATTTATTATATTCAAATAATATAATAAAATTACCGCATCAATATATTTATTACTCCATGTGACCAAATCAATATTCTACTGAATAAGTAAAAACGAACTAAAGGAGTAATAAATATTAAATGACCCAACTTTCATTATGATCAATTACGCCAGCGGTGCCTTTTTGTTTTTTAAGTTTGAAACAGACTACTCATAAAGTAATTGCTCAAGTCCTAATAACTAGTGCCAACCCAAAATGTTGGAATAAAGAGAAGAGAAGACAAAGAGAAACAACTTGCTGAAAATTATGCAAACTAGTATGGGTTTATTGTTAATATAACTAGTATGGGTCTTTATTGTTGTTTATCTTTTATGAGTTTTATTGTTATTTTAACTAGTATGGGCTTTTATTGTTTTTTTTATTTTTTATATTTGTATATATAGACATGAAGATTGTAGAGGGTAGATCATCAAAGAAAAAATTCAAAAATCTGTCTTCATTTTATACTTTCTTTCATGGTATCAGAGCAGCTGTAAGATCCAAATCTTTTCTTTATTTTTGTCCTTTCAATCCAAATGGAAACCACATCACAATCATCTGAGGGAAACTCTTCTTCATCTGCAGTAATGGATTGTAGCAGTCCATATTACCTTCATCCCTCAGATTCTCCAGGAATAAATCTTGTGAATTTCGTTTTCGATGGAACTGGTTTTGCTGCGTGGAGAAGGTCCATCATTATTTCTCTATCAGCTAAGAACAAGATGAGTTTTATTGATGGTTCTGCCGAAATACCATCTGCTGATACACCTAAGTTCAAGTTTTGGACTAGGTGTAGTAACATGGTGATTTCTTGGTTGCTTAACTCTCTTTCAAAAGCAATTGCAGGGAGTGTGATATACTCTAAATCTGCTAAAGATCTCTGGACTGATCTTCATGACAGGTTTGGTCAGTCCAACGGAGATCAACTCTATCACCTTCAAAAAGGCCTCACAGATCTGATGCAAGGAACAACTGATATAGCAGGATATTTCACAAGAATCAAGAGGATTTGGGATGAGCTGGATGCTCTCTCCAGCGGAGAAATATGTTCTTACAACTGCACCTGTGGAGGAAAGAAGAAAGTAGTCAAATCCAAGCAGGACGAAAGATTGATCCAATTTCTAATGGGACTTAATGATGTTTATACAGCAGTAAGAAGCAACATACTCATGATGTCACCTCTCCCAAATGTGAATCATGCGTACTCTCTCCTCATTCAAGATGAGAAATAGAGAGAGGCATATGTTAATCCTAACTTTCCAGGTGACACATCTTCATTTCTTGCAACATATCAGAATTTCTCAGGTCAGAGGTACAACAATACTGATTTTAGAGCAAGAAACTACAACAACAATCTGTATTGCACAAATTGTAAGAAATCAGGGCACTCAATTACAAAATGCTACAGAATAATAGGTTATCCACCTGATTTTAAGTTCACCAAGGGGTCAAAATCACAACCAAACAACAAAGGGAACTCTATGGCTAATGCAGTGACAACAGTTGGATACTCAGGTTACGCAACAAATGGGAAACAAGCAAATGGACCTGCTGTACAGGAGAACTATGGTGGTTTGGAAGAAAAGTTTCAGAATGTACAGATTGGAGATGTGCCATTTGCAGAAAGTGAGGTTTCAGCCAACATGGTGCACTGTTTTTCTGGTAACACTTTCAGTGATCCAAGACTATATCAAACTCATGCTAACTCTAGCAACTGGATATTAGATTCATGAGCTTCTACTCATATGTCTTTTGACCCTGCTTTCTTTACTACTCTTACACTTCTGTCTTCTCCTATTTATGTCAAGCTCCCAAATTCTTTCAGGGTAAAGGTGACACATGGAGGAACTGTCACTCTCCCTCATAATTTGCTACTAAAGAATGTTTTGCTTGTCCCTTCTTTTAAAATCAATTTGATATCAGTTCATCAATTCTACAAACAATTCTATTGCACTCTAAATTTTTCTTCCATTTGTTGTGTTATGCAGGGCCATTCAATGAGGACCCCTCTGGTTATTGGTGAAGCAAAGGATGGGATCTATATCATGAACACTACTTCAGGTCTACAAAGTCTTGCCAAGTCTAGTTCTAAATCTGATGTTTTACTCTCCAGTTGTAGTTCTTTTCCTAGCTCTTTTTCTATTCCAGTAAATAATAGGGATGATGTAAAATTATGGCACATTAGATTGGGCCACATGCCTTTTGATTCAATGAAAAACATCAGTTCCTCTTCTTCCATTTCTCATTTTGATCACAAATGTGATATATGCCCTGTTGCTAGACAAACTAAACTGCCATTCCCTTCTAGTTGCATCAAAACTGAGGCAATTTTTGAGTTAATTCATGTGGACACTTGGGGACCCTATAAATCATCTACCTACAATGGATATAAGTATTTTCTTACTATTGTAGATGATTTTAGTAGAGCAACTTGGACTTACCTCTTGAGTACTAAAAGCAATGCTTTCCCTACACTAAAGAACTACCTAGCTTACACTGAAAGACAATTTGGGGCTAAGATAAAAATGATAAGGTCAGATAATGCTCTTGAGTTAGACAATGGAGTGATTCTTTGAGAATATTTTCTCTCAAGAGGAATCATCCACCAAACTTCTCGCACTGCCTCTCCACAACAGAATGGAGTTGTGGAAAGGAAACACAGACACCTTTTGGAGACTTCTAGAGCTTTATTACACCAATCTAAAGTGCCTATTTGCTATTGGGGTGATTTTTTATTGACCGCAACTTTTCTAATAAATAGGTTTCCCTCATCTGTGCTCAAAGGAAAAACACCTTTTGAATTGATTTTCGGAACTTCTCCTTCATACAAGTTTTTGAGAAGTTTTTGATGTTTGTGTTTTGTTTCAACCCCTTCACATAACAGACCCAAATTTTCTCCTAGGGCAGTCCCTTGTATATTTCTTGGATATCCTGCAGGGAAGAAAGGGTATAAAGTCATGGAAATGAATTCTAAGAAAATCATCATTTCAAGGGATGTAGTTTTTCATGAAACTACATTTCCTTTTCACACTCAAACTCCTTCTCCTCCTATTTTCACTACAACCACAGCTGATTTAGGACCATCTATTTCTTCTTCTCATACCCTATCTTCATTGGTTTCTACCCCTGATGAATCTGATTCCTTAGGGTCCATTCCTAGTGATTCTAGCTCACTTCCTTCATCTAGCTCATCTATTGATGTTCCTCCACCTTCCCCAAGTCTATCTTCCTCATCTAATAGTCTTCCAACTCATGATGTGGATCCCGTCTTTGTTACACCAGAAAGAAGATCAGAGAGGGTTCCTAAAAGGCCTGTGTATCTAGATGAGTATGTTTGCAACTCAGTTTATCTCACTGATCTTTCCACTTCATGTTTTACTGATCCCATTGATCCTCCTATTTTCTCCTTTTACTGCTTTCAACAGGTCTTGAATGCAATTTCAAGTATAAGTGAGCCAAAGAATTATTCCCAGGCAGCTATGGATCCTGGTTGGTTAAAAGCTATGGACACTGAATTTGAGGCATTAAATTCCAACAACACTTGGGAAATTGTGAGTCTACCTCCAAATAAGAAAGCTTTACCTTGTAAATGGGTTTACAAAGTAAAGCACAAAGCAGATGGGTCTATAGAGAGATTAAAGGCAAGATTGGTGGTAAGGGGAGACATCCAAAGAGAAGGCATCGACTTCAATGAAACGTATTCTCCTGTTGTCAAAATGACAACAATAAGATGCTTACTTGCAGTAGCAGTCAAGAGAGGTTGGAATATATCTCAACTAGATGTCAATAATGCCTTTTTGCATGGTGAATTGCAAGAAGAGGTGTATATGAAATTTCCTCCGGGTATGGAATCTTCTAATCCTAACTTAGTTTGCAAACTAACAAATCTTTGTATGGATTGAGACAAGCCTCAAGACAATGGTATGCAAAATTAGGGGCTGCTCTTAATTTCAAAGGCTATGTTTCATCTCTAAATGATTACTCTTTATTCTACAAGCATTTAGGTCACTCAGTTTCTTTAGTTGCAGTCTATGTTGACGATATAATTATTACTGGGAATGATTCTATAGAGTTGTCTAACCTCAAGCAATTTTTGGACACTGAATTTAAGATAAAAGACACAGGAAGCTTACATTATTTCCTTGGATTGGAGGTGGTACGAGAAGACCATGGTCTGATAGTGAATCAGAGGAAATTCACTCTTGAACTTTTGTCTGAGTACAACTGTGATGACTTAGCTGAAGTACCTTCTCCACTTGATCCTTCGCAAAAACTCTCTGCTGATGAAGGGACACCACTCACAGATTCTTTTTCCTATCGAAAATTGATCGGAAAACTCAACTATTTAACTCACACTCGTCCAGATTTAGCCTTTGCGGTTCAGCATTTGTCACAGTATATGTAGTCCCCAAGGTTACCTCATTACGATGCTGCAATTCGTGTTCTTCGATATCTTCGAAAATCTCCAGGTCAAGGATTGTTCTTCAGTAGCAATCTTTCTTTTTCCATTCTTGCTTTCTGCGATGCCGATTGGGCCTCATGTATGGATACAAGAAGATCTGTCAGTGGGTATTTTATAAGCATCGGTGGCTCTCCGATTTCTTGGAAATCCAAGAAACAAATTTCAGTATCACTTTCATCTGCGGAAGCAGAATATAGATCAATGCGACGAGTTGTTGCTGAAGTCACATGGTTGAATCGTCTTCTTCGAGATCTATCAGCTCCGCCTAAGCTACCAATCCCGGTCTATTATGATAGTCAATCGGCACTCCACATTGCTAGAAACCCTGTGTTTCATGAACGCACAAAGCACGTCGAACTTGACTGCCACTTTGTGCGCCAACAGTTCACTGCAAGTCTCATTTCTCTAAATTTTGTTCCATCTGCATCTCAAGTTGCAGATATCTTCACAAAGCCTTTATCAGGACCAGCTCACAATACCATTCTTCGCAAGTTGGGGGTTAATTCTCTCCCCTCCAACTTGAGGGGGGATGTTGGAATAAAGAGAAGAGAAGACAAAGAGAAACAACTTGCTGAAAATTATGCAAACTAGTATGGGTTTATTGTTAATATAACTAGTATGGGTCTTTATTGTTGTTTATCTTTTATGAGTTTTATTGTTATTTTAACTAGTATGGGCTTTTATTGTTTTTTTTATTTTTTATATTTGTATATATAGACATGAAGATTGTAGAGGGTAGATCATCAAAGAAAAAATTCAAAAATCTGTCTTCATTTTATACTTTCTTTCACAAAATTAAAGATGATGATTAATACGTGTAGCTTATTACTACTGACTAATACTTCAAATGCATGGCGTACGACATATATAGTGGAGTACTCTACTTCTTTATTCTCTCTTTTTGTAATTCAAAATATTTGTCAACGGATAAACCTAACACCCTTGCTTAATTACTTGCCTTATGCTTTAGCCGGCACTGATATTTTTGTGTCTATTTGTTTTTCTTAAAAAAAATATTCATATCACTTCAGATTTTTCTAAACCTTTCTGCATTACTTTTGTGTAGAGATTGTTGGATTTCCCTAATTAGTCAATCATATCTTTTGGAACATGCAAACCTCTTCCTCCTTGTTTACGTGGAGGCGGTTTGTTTAATGGAGTAATCACTTTAGAGATATGGGTTATTTTACGCTTTGTTTAACTTTATTTGTTCAGCAATATGAGTTGTGTTGCAGTGGTGAGACTGTTTCATTCTTAACTAGAGGTCTTGGGTTCGAATCCCGGGAATAGAAAAAATCTTGTTGGAAGCGCCACCCCCAAATGGACCCTTCATTGTGATCTGGATTTAGTCGGAACTCCATGAACTCCGTACATCGCGTGAGAAACCAAAAAAATAAATAACGGCCACGGATTATGCAAAAAATCTTTAATTATTCAGAATTTTTCTTATAAAAGAATTAGATATGGGTAAGGATAAACTATGACTACCTACCAAAATATTGCAAACACTGTAGACTTCAAGGTCATGAGGAAAAAGAATGTAGAAGTCTTAATCCTGAGTTGGCTAGACAGTTTAAAGAAGATCTACGGAAAGAAAAGACACAAGGAATTAACACGGACACACAAAATAAAGAAGACAATCATGGAAGAAAGGAAGGGTACACTACTGGTAAACAAGAATGGATGCAAAGAAGGAGCAAATACAAGAAGGATAAATCAGGGATTATAATCGGGGAAGCGAGTCCAATACAAAAGAAAAAGGATATAACCATGGCAAACACCAACCCTTTTGCAACACTAGAAGAGGTCCCAGAAAACCAAGATAATATGAATAATACACAACTACCACAAGAAGATACTAGAACATGGATTGAGAAGAGTTTCTATGCCCACAAAAATCAAACAAAGGAAACAGTCAATATTACCAATGGTACAGAACAAACACAAGGAGATAGCAACAAAAAGGGACAGAAAAACTGCAACAATCAGCTGGAATCATTTACTGAACACATAGTAAATGACATTGAGGAATATATCTTACCTGAGAATCCACAAATACAAACACCAAAACGAATCCTCCAAACAGAAACTGCAGCATCAAGCTTCCAAGAGGAAGAGAATGAACGAATCAACAACAACAACACACAGTCCAGTGGGAACAACAGCAAGACTACAGCCACAAGTAGAAAGGAACAAACATCTGAGGAACAAGAAAATATGGTAAAATTTCAGACCCCTGATCTAAATCAAATAGAACAAGAAAAGGAAAACAATAGTCAAAACAAAGATTTGCCTCCCAAAATTCACAGCTGGAGGGAAGGAGAGAGACAAAAACAAAATCAACAAGAAAGAAAAAATAATACAAACAACATGGAAATTGAGGAAATCAACCCAAGAAATATAGAAGGAGCATACCAGGGGAAAGAAATTCAAGAGATGAACAAGGAGCAGCAGAAACAAGGAATATCAACAAAACCAAAACTAAATATGGAAATGAGTAGCAGAGATTTAGATGAACATACCTTAGAGCAAAACTTGGAAGCAGCTTTAAGAGCAGGAGATATATCACCTAAACACCTTCAAAAAGGGGGAAAAGAAAGAAAAAAATTATTCTCAAGAGAGACAAGTGTACCACCTGGGAATGGAGTACACACAAGAAGGCAGATTAATAAACTCAATCAACCATGATAAATGCTCTTATATGGAATATTAGGTCAGTCAATACCATGGAAGCCTTTACAAGGTTGATAAAGCTTAATCAAAAACACCATTTTGGATTCATAGGTTTAATGGAACCTTTTCAAGACACAGACAAGATAGAAGATTATAAAAGAAGACTAGGCATGGAGCATGCAATGGCCAATATATCTGGTAAGATCTGGGCTTTTGTAGAAGATCTTTTTGAATATCACATAATAATGAATCATTAGCAACATTTAACCATAAAATTAAAAATTAGAGGAAGTCAAGAGGAGATACTAGTAACACTGGTATATGCAAAATGTACCCAGATTGAAAGAAGGGAGTTATGGGACTCTATGGAGAATCTAGCTACCTCAGTCAATATCCCATGGATGATAGGGGGTGATTTTAATACAATAACATCAGAAGAGGAGAAACTTGGAGGCCTACCAGTAACCATTAATGAAATTATGGATTTCAGGGGATGTATCCAAAATTGTGGAGTGTCAGATTTGGGATTTAGTGGCAACAAATTCACTTGGTGGAATGGTCAACATGGGGATGACTGTATCTTCAAGAGACTGGATAGATGTTTGGGTAACCAACTACTACAAACAAAATACTCTAGTATTGATATCAAACATTTGATTAGAAATGGTTCAAATCATGCCCCTATGTTAATCACCTACACAGGAGACAATAGAAACATAAAAAAACCTTTCAAGTTTTTAAACTTTTGGATAAAACATGAAGGATTTATGGAGATAATCAAACAAAATTGGACAGCTGAGTTTATGGCAAACCCTTTCATACCTTTTCAACATAAATTGAAAAAGGTGAAAGCAGCTTTGTCACAATGGAGTAAATCAGCCTTTGGAAATATATTTCATGAAATTGAAACCCTTGAAGAGATCATCAAGGTAAAGGAAACCCAATTTCAGAACTGTCCAACACCTACCAATAGACAGGAATTACACAAAGTGCAGGCTGATTTAAACAAATTCTTACATCTAGAAGAAGAATTCTGGAAACAGAAAGCTGGGATGCAGTGGTTTCAAGATGGGGATAGAAACACAAAATTCTTTCATGCACATGTACAAGGGAGAAGGAAAAGAATGCAGATAAGAAGAATGCAAGGAGAAGATGGGAACTGGATAGAGGAGGAAGGAGAAATAATCACAGAAGCCATCAACTATTACAAAAATCAGTTCACAAAGGGAGAAGAACCAAAGGATTATGAAATTCTAAACCACCTCCCCAAAATGATCTCAGAGGAAGACAACATGAGTTTTGAAGCAGAACCTACCAAAGAAGAAGTTAAGGCAGTGGTCTTTCAATTAAATAGGAATAGTGCAGGAGGACCTGATGGCTTTACAGGTGTTTTCTACCAAGACTGCTGGGAAATCATTGGAGAGGATATCACCAATATGATGAAAGCCTTTTTTTGTGGTGCAGAATTGCCCAGGTTTGTTACTCACACTAATTTAATACTAATCCCAAAGAAAGATTTGGTTAACACTTATTCGGATATGAGACCAATTAGTTTGAGCAATTTTGTGAACAAAATCTTTTCTAGATTGATCCATGAGAGACTAATTTCCAAAATAACTGATAATATATCAATCAACCAAGCTGGTTTTATTAAAAACAGAAGCATAGTGGAGAATATTCTACTGACTCAAGAAATTGTATTTGACATAAGACTAAGAACAAAAGATGCTAATGTTATAATGAAACTGGATATGGCAAAAGCCTATGACAGGGTATCCTGGCTGTTTTTAACTAAAGTTCTTAGACAAATAGGATTTTCAGAAAAGAGTATAGACATGATCTATAGAATTGTCAGCAATAATTGGTACTCAGTGTTGATAAATGGACAACAACAAGGCTTTTTTAAATCAACCAGAGGAGTAAAACAAGGGGACCCTCTATCCCCTACCCTATTTATTCTAGGAGCAGAAGTCCTATCAAGGAGCCTAAATGCATTACACCAAAACTATCAGTTTAAGAACTTTGGCATGCCTAAATGGAGTCCAAAAATCAATCATCTTGCATATGCAGATGACATGATTATCTTTACCTCAGCAGATGTAGTATCTTTGCAAAAAATAATGGGAATTTTAAAAAATTATGAAAAGACTTCTGGACAAAAGATTAACATGGACAAGAGTGCTGTCTATATGCATAATAGAGTTCCAGCTGACATCAGTATCACAGTTGAGATTGTAACTGGCATCAATAGAAAAGAATTCCCTTTTATGTATTTGGGTTGCCCTATTTATCACTGTAGGAGAAAGAAGGAGTTCTTTAATACATTGACCCTGAAAATCATGAATAGATTGCAAGGATGGAAAGGAAAAATGGTATCTTTTGGAGGAAGGGCAATACTTATTAAACATGTGCTACAAAGTATGCCAATACACATGTTATCAGCTATTAACCCCCCTATTGGAATTATCAAACAAATACACAAGATGTTTGCTCAATTTTTTTGGAGCAATACAATTGGGGGCAAGAGTAGACATTGGGTGGCTTGGAATAAGATGTGTATCCCAACCACAGAAGGAGGCCTAGGATTTAGATCACTACATGATGTGTCATTGGCACTGTTTTGCAAATTGTGGTGGAACTTCAGAACAAAATCTACCTTATGGAGTCAGTATATGACCAACAAATATTGTAGGAAGGAATATGCTACAGTGGTACAATGGAAACAGGGATCACAGACCTGGAAAAAAATGCTAGAAGCTAGGGACCTAGTAGAACACCAAATTTGGTGGCAAATTAGGAAAGGGGATTCACACTTCTGGTTTGATAACTGGACTGGACTAGGAGCTCTATACTATGTAGATCCAGGGAATACTTATGATACAAAAATTCAAACTGTCAAGGAAATGACAGAACAGGGGAGATGGAATAGAAGAAGACTAATGGAAGTACTCACAGAAGACATTGTTGATCACATAATTAATAATATAACCACCCCCAAGGAAGACAAAGATTCTGATAGACCCTGGTGGATACTAGACACAAGTGGAGCTTTTAGTACTAAATCAACTTGGGAGTTTATTAGGCTAAGGGGACCTCAAATGAGCAAATACAATTTCATTTGGATTAAGAGTTTGCCTTTTAAAATTTCATTCTTTTTGTGGAGATGCTGGAAATACAAAATCCCTACTGATGATGTCTTAAAAAAGATGAACTTTAATATAGCATCCAAGTGTTGGTGTTGTATAAATCCTAAGGAGGAGACTATACATCATGTGTTCCTAACATCAGAAACTGCTAAAAGGACTTGGTCCTATTTCTGCAAGGCTGCAGGAATAAACATGGAGGGAGTACAGCTGCAGCAACTAATTGGGAAATGGTGGAATGCCTCAGTAACTGCTAGATTGAAACAGATATACGCTGCAGTGCCATCAATTATAATTTGGGAATTGTGGAAGAGAAGAAATGGTATCAAACATGGACATAGGGAGATCAGTAGCTCAGTTATATATATATATATTACTAAACTCTATCCAAAGACTAGTACTACACAGAAATCCCTCAATTAGAACTATCCCTACTGGTTGGAAAAATCTGGTACATATGATGGAGGAAGGCAAGGCAAGATTGAAAGTAACACAAGTTAAATGGAAATTTCCTCCACTCGGTTGGTGTGCTTGCAACACAGATGGAGCTTCTAGAGGTAACCCAGGGAGGAGTGCTTATGGTTTTTGTGTGAGAAATGCACAAGGAAACCTAATATATGCTCAAGCAGATGAAATTGGAGATGCCACTAATATAGAAGTAGAGGTGGTGGCTCTACTGGAAGCCCTGAAGTATTGTAAAAATGAAGGACTTAATAATATCATCTTCCAGACAGACTCTCAAACCATTCAAAAAAATTTAACTGGAGACTGGAAACCTCCATGGAACATAGCAGGCTGGATTGAGGAAGTGGAGGAATACAAAAGAGATATGGATGTCATCTTCAAGCATACCCTAAGAGAAGCAAATAAACTAGCTGATGCTCTAGCAAATTATGCGCTAGATGAAGGACCAATGCACTGCTACTTGTTTAAGGATTTGACCACAAAAATGAGAAGTATCCTAAATAGTGATAAAAGTCAAATTCCTTATTTAAGAATCAAGAAATTCTGAGAAGATGGAGAAAAAAGAAAAGAGACGCAGGAAGAAAGACAAAACCAGAAGGAGAAAAATGATTCCTCATATAACAGTTTGTTTATTTTGCAGGTATACACAAAAGGACTAAACAACACAAAGAATAGGACAGCAATACACTTAAACAACAACGAATCGACTCCAGAAGACATGTCAGACACACCAGTAACTACAATGACGGAAAACAAACTGAGAGGAATAGGCACACATACTAGACAACCTTTACCACTAAGACACAACAGATTCATCAAAGAGGAAGGGTGCACATCAGAAAGACCACACTTTTTAGCACTTTCATCATCAGCACACCTCAAACAGAGGACCAGCTTAAACAACAAAAGTGGAAAAACGACAAGGGGAAGGACCCTCTCCTAATCAAAGCAGCAAACACATATACAGGGCTAAAATACACAAGATTCAGTTAAATCAGACAAAAATCAGAAGAGAGTTAGCCCCTTCATCACTTTCATGAAAAACGATTCGGCAAAGAGGAAGGGTGCACATCAGAAAGACCAAAACACAACACCTTTTGGCACCTTCATCATCAACACACCTTTTGAAAAGACGACAAGGAGAAGGACCCTCTCCTAATCAAAGCAGCAAACACACATGCAGGGCTACAATACACAAGATTCAGGTAAATCAGACACAAATCAGAAGAGTTTTAACCCTTTCATCACTTTCATGAAAATCGAGTCAACACACCGACATGCAAGGCTAGAAAACACAACAAGCAGCTAGATCAAGAGCATATCAGAAAGGAACCATCATCAATTTGGCCCCTTCATCATCACAAACAGAGGAAACGAAGATGAAAATAGAAGAAGACGAGGAGACACTAGGAAGACAATTGGGAAAGTGGATACAGTGTATTCAAAACATTGACAAGTTTTGATAATAATAAGAAGCCCAAAGGGCATATTTCATTTAAAAAAAAAAATCCTTATAGTTTTAAAAATTTTCCGAAAATATTTGACCTGAAACAGTGGGAAGTATATCTGGATTTTATATCTGTAGGTTTGGAGTATTATTGCCTTAAAATTAGAGAGTTGGAGGCAGTAGGTTCCAGAAACTAATTAATCAGTAATTAATTTGATTACTCCACTTGTTACCAAAATAAATATAGAGTATTCAACTGATTATGATTTTTTTCTTTAGAAAAGTAACGAGGTGTCATTTTCAAGTCTACGAAGACTAGGATTAAATTGGACTAAGAATGGGAGAGTAGTCGATAGAATGGGGCATAACTGACCAATCAAAAAGCCTTTTAGGAGTTGGGAAGGACCATCACTAAACTAAAAAATAAAGAAGGCTGAATCGACATGGTTGTTTAACTAAGAATCAACATCAATACTATTATATTCTTTCTTCTATAATGGAAAAGAAAAAAAGAGTGAGAAAGAAAGACCATGCACCTCCTCCTTGAATCTTATATCCATTCAATAAAGAAAGAATTGTATACACGTTGGTTTGTTTGGATGCTGAATAAAAGATAAATTATTTATATATTAATTTTTTATAACTTATACGACAAAAATGGATAGATAGAAAATAAATTATTCATGTATAAAACTAATACGACGTTTAGTTGACAATTTAGAAACCTGCACAACAAATTAAATGGTACAATACACTTATGAAAAAATCTATGTATAATTTTTTACAGGATAAAATGTGGAATAACTACTACATGTATAACTATACATCTATATATAATTAATGTATGCATAAATAATAATTGCATAAATTAAATATATAGATTCACTCATAACAAATCCTTACATTACTAATACCTGCATATTTCTAACCAACTATCAAACAATCCCTTACATTTTATTTTATTTGACCCCTATATCGAAAATAGATGTTTTATTTTACCTGTTTGCTTTAGCAAATCAAGAAAGTTTTATTAAAACAAAATCTTCATACTATAATCAAATTAAGTTTTTAAAAACATCATTAACCTTTGATTAATTTTTTTAAAAATGATTTGTCACGCCAATCGTGCTAAACGGAGGGAGTAGCAAATGGTAATGCCAACCACGATTGGAATTAAATCCCCTTTCCAGTGATTCAGAAAGCAATGACAAAGCAAATAAGTGTTTTTAAAATTTCTCTTTGTCTGTGTATGGCTAATTCCCATATTAGAAAAATAATATAATAGGTGGTGAGTGGTGACTTTCTTCATCACAAGTCACTAGTCACAAACACAAAGAGACAAATTAAGTAAAATATAATCTTCCGTGAAGGACGTGCTATGTGGGGCTTCTCTTATAGAGTTATTACTCCGTTACTTTCAAATCAAATGGCCGCTTCAACTTATTAATTTTCAACAATTGGTTAAGCACGCATGACTTAAGTATACCGTGACCAAACCCTTCTGTAATTGTTGTCCAAATGGGACAATTGCAAGCCTAGTCGCGCAGCTATATGAATCGAAGGATGGTCTATTTAACACTTTTTATTGAAATATTATACTTAGTTAGAGAAATTTATATTACATAAATAGTGATAGAATAATATATGGATATTGCAGGGGAAAAGAAGCGTGCTTTGCGTTCCCTCAATTTTACATGAATATACATATTTCAAACCATTATTGTATATAGATAGAGATATCTATAAAATATTTGATATAATTGTATTAAAAGAGATAAAGTTACATTAGACTATACACAACCTCTCTAGCTACCTCGGATAGGTAGTGATAAAGATGGCATATTCTCTATTCTCTTCGAACTTCATTTTGTGGGCTAGTATGTTGTTGATGTTATAAATAGGACAGAAGTAATAGTAATATTTTTTTAAAAAAAAAATCATTTATGGTAAGATCCAAAATAAGGTTCTCCTTAGTAGGTCATATATCTTTGATATAGGATAATAAGTTCATGAGAATAGCGTGATAAAACAATAATTTTCATGAATAATACTTGCTTGGGACTCTTGTTGTTCCAAAAATCATCCACTTAGCTTGACTACTTGTTAGTTAGGGAAACAAAAATTTGAGAAAAAGAATCTCGCCTTATTTTTACAAGAGTAAAGTCATTAGAAGATTTAAAAATTCAGATATGATCTTCTGCCAATTATAGACGAAAATGTCCTACTATGCATAGAGTTTGCAATTATTGGCTATAATTAAATTAGTATAAAGTCTTTATCATGTACTATCAAACACTTCGCAACCGGAACGATAGCTTAATTATACTCATAAATAGCGTCTAATTCAAAATTAACCTACCACTCTAGCCTGTTCTGCAGGAAACTTTGCCATTTTGCAAAATAAACTATCAATGGGAAATAACATTTATAGTCACTCAACTACCAATTAGTACTAAATTTCTTCTCTTTGCTCTCTTGTCAATTATTAAGCTCTTTATGGCCTCTAACTACTACGAACACTTGTTGATTTATGAAAACTTTTTTTTTCTTCAAAAGAAATAATGTAATTCTTATGAGAAATTAGACCGGACTTGGAAGTAGCACATTCTTTTACTTTCATAAGGTTACCAAATTCGATGTTGTAAATCAAGGTGGAAAAAAGGATAAATTTATTGTGTCACATCACTGTATAATACTACTACTATGCAGTATCCATACAAGGAGAAGTTGGACTAGAAATTCTACTCGAAAAACATGACACGATCCATCGAACTGATATAGTGTTAGGCTGAGTCATATTGCTTGTCGGTTGCTTGATAGCGTTCGACTGACGTTAAACGCTCTTCACTCCAAGAAAACCGATTATACTAATTGAATCTTTGTGTTATATTGTACGACATTTCAATAGATTGTTTTATTTTCACTAGTTACATAATATTACACATCAATAATTTCAAAAAGGCAAGAGTGCGTAATAGAATTACTATAAAAAGGCATGATAAAGATAATTAAATAAAATTAATAGATAATAAGAAAAAAACAAAATGAGAGAAAAAAAAAGAAAAAAACAACGTGATCACACCACATTAAACTGTAATTGCATAAAATAAGATTTTTCGTTATTACATAATGATGAATATAATGATATGATTTAATAAAATTTAAATAACATTCAAAACATTTAATTTTACGTCAATCAAACATTATCACATAAATTAAGATAAATAGAAGTAATATTTTTACCCGGTCGATAATCATCCTAGCTATAGTTTACCCAATTTCAGTTTCAAATTTGAAATAGCTTTTGTGACATTTCATTTTCAAGGGAGGACTTTAGAAGACTAGGAAAGAATCATATATGAGAGGGGGGGATGTGTACCAAAATACCATCTTCCTTCTTCCTAGCAAACAAGAGAACAAGTACACCAACAAATGTCTCAAACGCCAACACTGCCCAACTTGTCTTCAATAAACCATCAAAACAAAATACTCCTTTCTTAAATTCCACAATGAGAAACACCACCACCAAAGATTACCACTTTCACCAAATTTTGTTCTTGCTTTTGATTTCTCAATTTCTTCATCCAATTTTTGCTATACCCACTGATACAATCATCTCAACACAGCCTTTAACTAAGGATCAAACCTTAATATCTTCCGGACAACTCTTTGAATTAGGGCTTTTCACTCCAGGCGGTGCAAATTCAGACAAATGGTATGTTGGTATTTGGTACAAAGAGATTCAAGACAGGACTATTGTTTGGGTTGCAAACAGAGCTAAACCCCTTTCAAGTTCTTCAACATCAGTCCTAAAAATCACAGAAATTGGTACCCTTCTTCTCGTCGATGGCCAAACTGGGAATTCCGTCTGGTCTTCCGACCAAACTCCGGCGACCAACGTAGTAGCCCAACTCCTTGACTCCGGGAACTTTGTCATTCGGCCGGGAAACGATGATAGAGAACAGAGCTACCTGTGGCAGAGCTTTGATTATCCAACAGACACTTTATTACCTGGGATGAAACTTGGGTGGGATTCAAAATCCGGGTTGAATAGGAACATAACATCATGGAAATCAGCAATTGATCCAGCTCCCGGAGATTTCACCTTCAAGATCAACACAAGTGGGTTCCCGGAAGTTTACTTAACGAATAAACAAGAAATTATCTACCGGAGCGGCCCTTGGAATGGAATTAGATTCAGTGGGGTACCTGAAATGAAGGCAACTGAGATTATCACATTCGAATTTCAGTTCAAATCAGATGAAATTACTTACATGTTTGAGTTACACAACAAAACATTGTACTCTAGGTTGTCCGTGAGTCATAATGGTCTTCTTGAAAGATACACATGGATCCCAACAAATAGCTTATGGAATCGATTCTGGTATGCTCCAAAAGATCAATGTGATGAATACGCAGAGTGTGGGGTATCTGGAATTTGTGACACAAACCTTTCACCGATATGTAAATGTATGGTGGGATTCAAGCCTAAAAATCAGGTGGCGTGGGATTTGCGAGATGGGTCTGATGGGTGTGTTCGTTTTCATAAATTGGATTGTAAAACTGATAAGTTTAACATATTGAGGAACATGAAGTTACCAGATACGACGAACTCGTTTGTGGATACAAATATGAACTTGGATGAATGTGAAGCTATGTGTAGGAAGAATTGTTCTTGCACGGCGTATACCAATTCGAATATCAGCGGAAGTGGGTCGGGTTGTGTGATTTGGAGCACCGAGCTTATTGATATGAGGCAGTACGCGACGGCGGAAGGTGGCCAAGTTCTCTACGTTAGGGTGGCTTCTTCTGACGCAGGTATCATCCTATTTTTCTACAACTTCACTTGCAATCTCTTTTCTTTTTTTTCGCTTAGTACAATTGATACTACTAAATTCAGATAACGATTAATGATCAATTAAAAATAATTGTATTAGAACAAATTTTATCTTCGTTTTTGTTAAAAAAGAATTTGTACAATCAATTTCAAGTAATTTGGGGTTTGAAAATTGATTTTTAGATTGATAAACCACTCTATTAATCTGTTTGGATTGACTTATTTTTAGTTAAAACAACGAAAGTAGGTGCAGACTATTTTTTTTTTACTTATAAGCTGTTTTCAACTTATAAACTGTTTAAAATAAGTTCATTCAAATAAACTCAACTATTTATTAGAGCTTATTTTAAGCATAAAATGACTTTAAGTTGGCCAGCCAAATATTCAAAAAAGCTGAAAACAATTTATAAGCAGCTTATAAACCCATCCACACGGACGAGTGAGTTAGTTTGGAATTTCACGGACGAGTGAGTTAGTTTGGAATTTTTAATTTACTTGTTGGGTTCGATGACATTTCAACAGAGAGAAGTAGAGTAATATAGAAAGGGTAGTGGAATTTCTGGTAAAAAACTTTTGTTGAAGTTTGGAGAGTATTTCCATGATTTGAAATATGCAATTTAATCTTTTGCACATTTTTGTGGGAGACGCGAAAGTTAATTTATTTTATTCATTTGGCAAACTTGCTGTTCTCTGCATTATTCCATTATATATACTGTATTGTTTTTTATTTGAATCTATTTCCATAATTTCAAAAGTCGAAGATATGGCAAACTAGAGAGTCGAATCGTATATGAATAAGTAAAAAATGAAATGGGTGAAAACGAAACTGTGTGCAAAGAAATGGAATGCAGTTAGTTTTTCCTCTAATCTAATAGATGAAATTTTAAAAATATATATACTCTGATGGATTGGTTGGTATTTTCTTGTTAATATTTACCCCCAACGTCATACAGAAATTAAATTAGAGGTTTTATTTTGAAAATACTCTACCCCCTATAAACAACAGGTATAGTTGTCTTCTAATATCCTTGCCCCCTTTTTAAATTCCCTATCACGTTACCTACTTTAGATGTAATATTTTATATAATCAACTAGATTTCAAAAAAAAAACAAAAACAGAAAAAAGGCTGTTTAAAATTTATAATTGCTCGTTGAAAAACCAAGAAGTTAGTAAAATGATTATTGAGTGCATTAAATCCTGAAAATGACACTCATAAACAACCTACTTTTCAAAGTTATTCTGCCAATGAGTTTGCCAATATATTCTTTGTGGTATGCACGTTTTCCATATAATTTTTCTTTTTTATGCTTTGCGTATTTTACTTTGAAATCGAAAAGAATAAAAAAGCTAACCATATCTAACAACTCCATCTACAAATTGCTTTGAATAGGGACTTAATTTTATTTATTTACTATTTAGACTTTGTATTGCTCATTTGATTATATAGGTGATGGTTAGTATTTGGAAAATGTGTTACACAGTCAAGTATCTCAAGGCTCTAAAAGTAATCAGCCACCTAATTCCACCACCTTTCCAATCACCTACTCATAAATTTGAACAAACATAATCTATTTATTGTCACAATTACGTGACATTGAAATAATAATAAAAAAGTTAACAAAGTAATCAAAATGTATATTTGCCTTTTCTTTTGTACTTTCCTCTTCTAAGTCTGCATGACATACTTGAGAGGAAACTTTGTTTTGCTTTCCTATTTGCCTTTTGGATTCAAAAAACTTTTAATTATGGTGGGAAATAAAGTTTCCAAATAAAGCTTATGTAGCTCTAAATCATTTTCCATTAATTGGTCCCACAAAAAAGTGGGTCCCATAACGAGATACTCTTCGCAAATCAAAACGGTGACGAAGCAATTTCCTGGTCGGTGTAATGGGCCCTTACATGGCCGTCGATCTTGACTTTTTTTGGGCCAGCCCGGCGCAGTTGCTTTTCCTTTTTCCCCTCCTTTTTAGAGAAAAAAATAGAAAAATTACTTACTTTTTTTAAATTAATTACTGATTTTAGCGATATTTTTTATTTATTATAATTTATAGCAATACATAGCAATATTATGATAAATCTACACTTATATTAAAAGTGAATTATGCATACAATATAAATGTATTATAAGTGTTTTAAATTATATATTATGTTTGTGTAGTAAGAAATTGACATAATATATTATAAATCTATTAAATATCTATAAAACTTGTATTATATATGTTTTATAAATAGTTCTCTGCAATATGTATTAAAACTGTATTATAAGTGTTCAGTGATTTTTTTATTGCTATAAATAGTAAATATTTTTTTAATATTGTATATTTATGTAAGTTTCTCCAAAAAATCATATGTTTCCTATAATGTAATACAGGAAAATGATTGGACACCAATTCCTTTGACAGGTTTGGGAAAATGTCATACACGTTTGAAAGAAAGGTTTGGTGGGGTTAATTAATTAAAATATTACAAAGGGATTAAGAAGTATATATTAAGCAAATTATTTTCGACCAAGAAAATGTCATGGATGATTTTAATAGTTTTTTTTTGACACAACTTCATGAAGTAGGTGAATTAGATCATGTTTTTAACATTATACAAACCTCTTTTATTGTTATCTACACTAAAAATATTTGGTGACATCATTGGACTCTCCTC
Organism: Solanum dulcamara; assembly: GCF_947179165.1. Classification (NCBI taxonomy): domain Eukaryota; kingdom Viridiplantae; phylum Streptophyta; class Magnoliopsida; order Solanales; family Solanaceae; genus Solanum; species Solanum dulcamara. The sequence goes on from NC_077247.1 coordinate 49,349,568, forward strand.
TATGTCATTTGAACACTCCAACTTACAAAAATGATCACCTAGGCATTTCCAAAATCTGTGTCACATTATCATGGGGTGTTCATGAAACACAGTGGGACGAGATAGAGTATTTAGTTGTCAGTTGAGATCAGGTTGAGGAGTCTAGATATGCATTCTTAAATTTGGAGTGTTTACTTGTCAACTGAAGTTAAGTTTTTGTTTATGTATTATGCCAATGAAAAATGATGATCTTCTTCTAGCTCTAAACTCTTGAATAAAATTAAGCTTTGATTAATTAACTTGAATTTTTTTAATTTCAGTGCAAAGTGGAGGTGTGGGATCTGGACATAGTTCTAGCAAGACAAAAATAGTTGCAATAGCTGCTGGGATTACAGTTGGTATAGCTCTTGGGCTATTTGGAGTAACCCTTTGCTTCTTATCAAAGAGAAGAAAACATCAAGGTTCAATCCGAACCAGGTCCATAAACAAAGGTATTGTTTGAATCTATCATGATTAATAGGATTTTCTAATGTAAAATGCTTCATTTTGTAATGAATGTTTCTTATGATTCCAAACCAGGCACTAGCGAACGAAGTCAAGAATTTCTGATGAATGCAGCTATTATTCCAAGTAAAAGAGAATTTTCCGGTGAAACTTCCACGGAAGAGTTTGAATTGCCATTATTTGATTTCAGCACCCTAGCTATGGCAACAGAAAATTTTTCTGATGTGACTAAGTTAGGCCAAGGTGGTTTTGGTTGTGTTTACAAGGTAAAAACTCAGTTATATGTAAACCATAGTTGTATAATAAAGAAGAAAAAATGATCGACGAACTCAATAAGATAATCTTCTGATCAGGCAATGCTGGTTGGTCAAGAAGTAGCAGTCAAAAGGCTGTCAAAGAATTCCGGACAAGGAGTAGAGGAATTTAAGAATGAGTTAAGATTGATTGCCAGGCTTCAACACAGAAATCTAGTCCGGCTTCTTGGTTGCTGTGTTGATATGGAAGAGAAGATGCTGATCTATGAATACCTGGAGAATAAAAGTTTAGATTCAATTTTGTTCAGTAAGTCTTTTTCGTTATATCGTCTTGTGAGAGTAGTGATTCACATCATTCACTTGCTTATGTAATTCGTGACTCAAATTCAAATATGCTCCTCAGATAAGCAGAAAAGTTCGCTGCTGGACTGGCAAAAGCGGTTCAATATTATCTGTGGGATTGCTCGGGGGCTTCTATACCTTCACCAAGATTCAAGATTTAGGATTATCCATAGAGACCTTAAAGCAAGCAATATTCTCCTTGATAAGGATTTGACCCCCAAAATATCTGATTTTGGCATGGCAAGAATTTTTGGCGGAGATGAGACTGAAGGAAATACAAAAAGAGTAGTTGGAACCTAGTAAACACACAACATAATTACTTCACATCGTTCATAGAACCTTTAAAGCTGTTTCTAAATCTGTTTTTGTTTTGATGTAGTGGTTACATGTCTCCGGAATATGCAATGGATGGCCTCTTCTCTGTTAAGTCTGATGTTTTCAGCTTTGGGGTTTTGGTGTTAGAAATAGTTACCGGGAAGAAGAACAGGGGGTTCTATTATCAAAATAATCAACTCAACCTTCTTGGACATGTAAGTTCATCGATCACATGTTAGCTTCATTAATTGTAATACATTCATCATTTGATTCATTTCCGATAAGGAAAATAATCGATTATATGCAGGCATGGAGACTATGGAAAGAAGGGAGCGGCTCAGAGCTACTGGATCCATCTTTTGGAGAATCATTTTCTCCGTCTGAAGTAATGAGATGCATACAGGTTGGACTGTTGTGTGTCCAGGAACAAGCAGAAGACAGACCAAACATGGCCACTGTGGTTTTGATGTTAGGCAGCGAAAGCGCATCACTACCTCAGCCTAAAAACCCAGGATTTTGCCTTGGAAGAAGACCTGTTGATTCTGATTCATATTCAACTAATTATGAAGAAACTTGCACTGTCAATCAAGTTACAGTTACCATGATAGATGGCCGGTAGTTGATGGTATTGCCCTCAAAAAGTGTATATTACTACAAGAGGTTCACAATTTTCTCTTGTATACTTTCTGAATTTTTGTTTTTGGGTAAGTTTTGTGAAAGCTAAAGAGTATAGTTAGGTCTTTTTTCTCATTACATACAATTGTGAGTTCAAAAATGGGTCCTTTTTCATCATTGATGTAACAGTCCAATCATTCCTTTACCATATACTTGAAATCCATTGTAAATTACTGTGCCATCATTGATGTGATTCAGAAGGTATATTTTGTGCATTCATCTTCTTTGTATGTTTTATCTCCCTGCTATTACATCCTACATAATGTGTGCATGTCTTGTTATTTGAGAAGACGACAATGGCTCTTTGCTGATACTTCTTGACCAAAAATTTCAGAGCCAATACCCCATAATAACAGGATGATGATTTCTTAATAGAGTAGGTTAGGGTCCCACATTGGTTGGAGAATAAATTGGTGGTTTGCTTATATGGATTTGGACAATCCTTCCCTCATGAACTAGTTTTTGGGGTTGTGTTAGACCCATGTGCCATATCTTTGCAGGGTACTAGAGCTAGATCCATCGCGTATCTAGTGAGACAAAACCCATAAATAGTGAACAAACAGAAAGAGCAGAAGTCAATGCGAAATATGAAATAAAACAGATTTCCTAAAGAACTAGCTCGGTAAGGAAATATTTCATTTTAGTTAAAACTTAAAAGGTTACCCTTCAATTGATCCTTTATCATGCTAAGCAACAATCATTACCATTCTCTGATTGCATGCTTTGGTAGTCTAGAATTCGACTAACGTAGCTTTTGTGAAGAAGTGCTGTCCATTATAAAGGACTAACGGGAATTAAGGATGTTATTGTCCCAGTGGGACTTGCAAAAATCCATGCTGATCATGTTTAAATTAGTTTAATTAAAAATTTCGTCGAGTTTAATATAACAAGCCTAGATTGAGAATTGGTTCAGTCGCAATTATTACAACTGATCTCCTTCATTTATTACTTGTTTGACAATTTTTTAAGATTTTGTTTGATCTGCCTAAGCAGATTAAGTATTAGATTTACATCAGACTGAACCAGTAGTGTCAATTACGTTTCTTATGTGACATATGCAGTTAACTTCTTCTAGAAGGGCAGGAATGACTTTAGCCTCTGAAGTATGCATTAAAGACAGGATTATCTCTCAAATAAATCTTCAAACCAAGATTTCACTAAAGATTACAGAAGCCTTGGATGATGAAACTATGTTAAAGAGGATCCTATTTGAAGATGTGTCTGGAGTAAACTTAACAAGATGATATTGAACTCATTTTTTGAGAGGAAAATTTTATTTATGATAGATCTAACAAGAAATTAAATAATGAAGATATTCCTGCCTTCTCTTCTGAATGATTTTATTTCATATGGAGAGTGGATTTGCACAAATTAATTGTAATCTGATTTTCAGTTAATGCTGACACTATAATAGTTGCTTTTTTGCCCTTCCTCTTAAGTTATAAGGCTTGGGAAACAACAAAGCTCATAGTTTTCATCTTTTCCACCTTTTCTACTGCTCAAAAGTTTCTCTAGCTCGGTATTATATCTTCATATTTTTCATCTTTTCCACCTTTTCTACTAAAAATTTCTCTAGCGCTTTGCTATATCTTCATATTTTTCATCTTTTCCACCAATGTCTGCTATTCTTTCTGGGCTATTCACTCTCTGTCATCTCCTTATCTCCATAGCCTTAAATGCAAGTTACGGTAGTTCTAATGATTCTTTATTCGCAAATCAAGCCCTCTGGGGCAGCGAGACTTTAGTTTCGTCCAACCAAAACTTTGAATTAGGATTTGTTGGTTCTTTTTCAATGCCTGTATGCAAGATGTACCTGGGATTGTGGTACAAGAGGATAGGTTCCCGTACTGTTGTATGGGTAGGAAATAGACTGAAGCCAGTTGGATGTGGTGCAATGCTTGTGATCAACACAAAAGGAAACATTTTTCTCCTAGATGTTATAGGAACAGTCGTTTGGATTTATAATCAAAACCAGACTGTTCCCAGGCCAGTTCTGAAGCTACTGGATTCAGGTAATCTTGTGTTTGGAGATTCTACCAATCTGACAGCTGGAGAGTACCTGTGGCAAAGCTTTGACCACCCTGTTGACACATTGTTACCAGGAATGAAGCTCGGCTGGGACAAGAAAACTGGTATCGACCGATCCATGAGGTCCTGGAGGACAAGTAATGATCCAGCTCCAGGCGATTATTTGTTCAGGTTAGACTCAGGTGACTCAGGTCAGTCACCCCAACTAATTCTTGAGAAAAACCAGCGAATAAATTCAAGGTGGGGTCCTTGGGATGGACAAAGATTCAGTGGCGGTTCTGCTCTCATGGACAACCAGGCATTCAGACCAATATTTAACTCCAATACTGATGCATCTTATTTCACATTCGAAGCCAAGAATGACTGGAGTTTGAAACTTTCATTGAATCCAGAGGGAAAAATACAGTTCCTGAATTGGACTAATGCTACCAATAGCTGGGGTGAAGTGGAGACACTGAATATGGACATATGTGACCAGTATAACACTTGTGGGCCCTATGGAGTTTGTATTGGTGAAGAGCTCCCCTGCGGGTGTCTTGATGGTTTCATAGCTGCATCACCAGATGACAAGATAAATTTTACCCAAGGATGTAGGAGAAACACCGCACTTAACTATACTGACAAAGACGTGTTTGTGAAGAATACTGGACTGAAGTTGCCTGATAATGCAACTTACTGGGGAATGTTGTACCCCCAGGAGTGTGAAGAGAAGTGCTTCAACGAAAGATCGTGTATGGCTTACACTAATATCAATATCAACGGAAATGGAAGCAAATGTCTTGTTTGGTTGGGAGATTTACTTGATATGAGACGTTCACAGAAAGCTGGGAACGACATTTTTATACGGATGGCACATGGAAAACTAGGTAAGCATGATTGCTTGCTTGTGACACAACTACTGATACAATGCCTAAATTATTTTTAATATGGTGCAAAACAATGTGTGCCTGGATGGCATTTGAAGGATGAAGTAGTTAATTGTTGTGTAAGTTGATTATTTGCACATAAACATCAATTAATAGAATTCCCATATTAGTGCTTGATTAAGTGTTCATGCAGATTGATATTGAAACATTAGATGTTTGAAGCATTTTACTGAATGTTGTCACATAACTGCTACACAATCTAGCAAAAGATGAAATCAACCTGCATGCATCTAGTTATTCTCATTGCAAAATCTTTAATAGAATAAGCAAATACCTCTAGAAATTCCTATAAATTTTATCGGCCAAAGCTGAAGCCTAATTTATGAGTAAGAAACAGCTAACACTTTTGACTTTCTTATGGACAGATGCACCTGTTTCCCATGGCAGATGGGAAAAGGAATGGATAGTGATTGTTTCTTTAATCTCAGTGCTGGCACTACTTATTATCTTTCCTACATCTATTGTGTTTCTATATCGAGCAACGAGGACAGAGGTGCTAGGTAAAAAGAATAACCCTGCGCTGCTATTATATTATTTTCATCGTTCTTTATTACAGTCTAAGCGTAGTTTCACTCCATCACTATTCTTTAGCGAACACATGACCTAAGTAAGCTAGCTAGCGTGATACTCATATTAAGGTATGGTTCACATCCATTATTGTCTGATTAATTTGTTTTCTCAAAAGAATATCTTCATCTGAGCAGATGAACCACAAATCAATCAGCCGGGAAATTCTCAAGGAGCTTTGATGCAGGGCACTAATGTCATTGCATATGATTCCAGCGATCTAGCTGCAGCCACTAACAATTTCTCGCTGGCTAATAAGATAGGGCATGGTGGCTTTGGCAATGTTTATAAGGTTATTATTTCTTTTCGAAAAGCATGAACATGCATATTTGCAGTAACTCCGACAACGGAATTAATATCCAAATGATACCTAAATCTGTAGGGTGTACTAGAGACTGGAGAAGAAATAGCAGTGAAGAAGCAGGACGTGACTTCACGTCAAGGATTTAAAGAGTTCGAGAATGAAGTCAAGTTAATAGCAAAACTACAGCATCGTAACCTAACCAAGTTGTTGGGATACTGCATTCATGGAACAGAAAAATTCCTAGTCTATGAGTTCATGGAAAATAATAGCCTAGACAAGGTCATATTTGGTATGACATCTTAAATAACATTTTTCTTTTTACTATGGTCTGTGCTGTTTTGATATTGTCAATGCTACAAAAGACAGAAATTTGGGAGTATCCAAGCAAAATAGGGTAACTGTTTTCTGTACATGTCCAGATCCTGCAAGAAGAGGTACAGTAACATGGCCAATGCGCTTTAACATTATCAAAGGAATTGCAAAAGGATTAGTTTACATGCATCATGACTCAAGGTTGACAATAATCCATCGGGATTTAAAAGCTAGCAATGTCTTGATAGACAGAGAGATGACACCCAAGATATCTGACTTAGGGTTGTCAAGGGTATTTGAAGATGATGTTGAAGAAAGGACTCGGCATGTAATTGGAACACGGTTAGTACTTTATCTTTAAGACTACAAGGTTGTTTGGTTGGGAACAAGTTATCTTGAGATTAATTATTTCGGAATAAGTTATTCCACCATGTATATGGAATAACTTATCCCATCACTAAGGTATAAATGATGGGATAAATATTCCAAGGATTACCTGATATCTCCAACCAAATGCACTATAAAATAATCTTGCATTTTATCCCGAAATTATTATACTTTATACCTCACACCAAGTTATCCCCGAATTATTTGTCGATAGTTTTATATTGTGGCTGTAGTGGTTATATGCCTCCTGAGTACATGAAAGATGGACATTATTCAACAAAATCAGACGTGTTTAGTTTTGGAATCCTGGCATTGGAGATTGTGAGTGGCCAAAAGAATTGGGATTATCGGCACCCAATCTATGATATTGGTCTAGTAGACTATGTAAGTATATCATCCACTGGTTATCGTCATTACTTCCCTTAAATTGGTTTCATGAAGTTTCACCTTGTGCTAAAACAATGTACATGATTGATCTTTTGATGTCCAGGCTTGGAAAATTTGGCGTGAGGGGAAAGCTATAGAACTACTGGATCCGATGATAGAAAAACCAGGTGATGGGAATGAAGTTTTAGGATGCATCCTTGTTGGGCTCTTGTGTTGTCAACGGCGATCCCAAGACAGACCTTCAATGGTTCAGGTGGTTTCCTTACTGGAGGAGAATGAAATGTCAAAGTTCAATTTTATGCCCCAGGAACCTTACTTCTCTAAGGAGTTGAGGCGTGGTGGCAGGAGTGGTGACAGCATGAATGGGGTAACTATTACTTAGTAAACTGGAGGATCATGACCTAATCTGAAAAGACAAATATACTGAGAACAAACTCTGAATATGTGACGTCCTTTTCTTTTTCCTATTTCTATAGCTTGAAACTATGAACATGACATTCCTGCTTGAAAACAGCCCAAGAAGCTTAACCTGAGTTTCCCATTTTGGGAGCTTACAAGTGGGAATTCCAGGGCAATTAGCGTTGCTAAGGAAAGGATCATTTATTATCCTTTATTAAAGTACTAATGACCTTTTCTAACGTTAACTTAGCATTTAGTATCTTGTTGAATTTGGGTGTTCAACTACTATTCACAGGGATAGTCATTCGATTAATTCACATTCAAGGTCATGAATGTTTGGAATATATATATAATCTGTCCATGTTTACCATCATAATCCATAGTTAATTAGCTCATTCATCCTAGTTTGCAATTATAGTTCCGTATCAAGCTCACAAGTGAGAGGCTTCATACGATACAAGATATTGAAGTTTTTCTATATATTCCGTCTTCTGAAACAACACTAGAATGATATATTCACGACCCAAAAATTGAGGTCATGATGGCACACATCTCAAAACCCAATCTGATGTGTAACCCTAAAAATAAAACTCATACAAGACTCCCAAAGGGGAAAGTGACGCCACGATTTAAATAAAAAGAAAAAAAACAATGAAGAAATTATTCCAAAACCTGGTGTCATAAGTATAAAGAGCATCTAATACAAGGTTTGAATCTGAAGATACAACATAAGTCTCTGAATGATACAAAAGACTGAAAAATAAAGATAGACTAGTGATGATCCGAATTCTGGGTCCTCACCACTAATCTGAGAATACACAATCCGCTAGAATATTAACTGCCACGTGGGGTACCTCGACTAGTATCTGCATCAAAAAGGGACACAGAAGTAGGGGGGAGTACAATTCACATGTACTCAGTAGGTTTTAGCTGACTGAGTATAAGGAATTAATCAAACCTATGAAATAAACTAAGAAACGCATCCACCTGCATACAGAAAAGTCTCACTTCGGCATCGGTGCCGCCAGTTTATATATATATTGACACGAGTAAAGTAAATCCATAATAACAGCTCATAATCACAATTAACCAGATAATTCAAGCAGCACAAATATCAATGCAATGCAATGCAATATGATGATGCAATGATGTGGTGGTACGGTGGAATCAAGACTGTCGCAGATCATATACCTCAATCACAATATCTCATTATCCTTGCCACCTCCTCGTGGTCAAGGGATCACAATGCATCCACTACCCTGCCGGAAAACCGCCTCGGTCAAGGACTCAAGATACAAAGGTTGAGATCACAATGCATCCACTACCCTGCCGGAAAACTGCCTCAGTCAGGGACTCAAGATACAAAGGTTTAAAGGTGTTTCATTTTCTTTCTCAAAAAGAATTTCCATATTTCTCAACTTCCCATGTTTCATGATATGATGAATGAGGATGAATGCATCAAAACACATATGGCATGGAAGTAATATTCAACTCACATGTGGTAAAAGGTTCAAAGTTCTCAAAACTTAACCTACACATCATATTCACCCTCAATAAATAATAACGGGAAGGAAACACTTTCTTTTAAATATTCACCCCTTTCTCAACAATATTTCAATACACAAGTATGCAAAAAAAAAACCAACTCAATCTCTCAGGCGGCATCACAAGTCAAATAATATACTCAAGCCTCTCTCTTAGGAAAATCACAAATCACATGTTCTCAAAGCAAATAAGATAACAAATAAGGCCCCCACACGGGCTATGTAATACGAATAAACCCCCACACGACAACATATTAATAAATAAGCCCCCACACGGGCATCACAATATATATAACATTCTCAACTCATACTACAACCTCATCCCAAAGTCTATAACATATGAATGACTAATTACCCCATCTCAATCTCAAAGAAAGATAGCCAAACCTACCTCAATTGCCGAAACCGCACTCGAATACCTCCACCGGACAAGCAACTCTCGAATTCAGCGCTCGAAATGACAACCCACTATCAACAATGAAACATACACGTCACAAGGAGTCCAATGACACCCATATTGATAGGTTTCGGAATAGGGGGTAAAATGGTCCATAAATTAACTATTTTCGAAAAGGGTCAAATCTGAAAATTTATTGAACAATCCCATTCTATTGGTAATAAGGAACTCATGGTTGAAAAACCCATAAAATAGAGCTCAAAACGAGTTGAAAAATCACAATTTTCCTTAAATTCGGATTAGGGAAGAAACAAAGATTTTTGTGGTTTGAAACTAAAATTTAAGAGTTAAAATCGTCAAAAACTTAATGAAAAAGGAAGGTTTTAGGTCAAAAATCACTTACCCAACACTTTGCCTCGAAAATCTCTTCTCAAATCACCTCAAGGAGTTCAAGAACTCAAACAAATGATGAAAAATATTGAAATGGGAAGAAAGGGGCATTTTCTGCCCAAAAAGTTACTGTTCACTCGTGTTACTGTTCACGCGTGTTTTGTACAAATTTTCGAAAATCACCCTCAGGTAATTACAATATATAATGAAGTTAACAGACACCAAAAATATGGCAGTGTCACTATCAACCAGGATCTTGAATTATTGGTTATTAATATTAACACAAACTGTGGAAAGTAACTTTGAAAGAGCATTACTTACTTTGTATCACTCTTAAGGAGCGACAGAGTAAATTTTCATGTCTGATATCTTTATTTGAGTAACTGTTAAACATACTATATCAAATAATTATTTGACATTTACATAATATTTTTAATGTAAAAATGGATGTCAATAGTGTTGATTGAAAATACAAAAAATACTGAAAGGAAAAGAAAATCCTGTGTGAAGCACGCTAACTAGTTTGTTTTTTATCAAATTTTTCTATATTCACTGTTAGGTTGGGTTTAAATTAGGAAAAATTATATAACTAAGCAACATATAGTAATTAATTATTCTCTATAAATACTGTTTAATCTAAATTATAAACAGTGGTTATAGTTAAAAGAAAAATGGCTATCAATCGGGTCCCACATTTTGAGATTTGTATACAAACGTGCAAATCTTCTCTTTTTTCCTTTTATACAAATTAAAACACACTCGCTCTCATTACATCCATTAATCTATCCCCTAAAATCTCTCAACAAAATCAAAATTTGAAAGCCGACAATTTCAGATTCTCCCTCCTAATCGTGTATCCCCAAATCATGGTAACCTCCGTCAGTTATTTTTTTTTAACTTCCATCAGTTTCTTTTTGTATTTGTATATATTTTTTTCAGTTTTTTCCCATTATTTCATATTTTCAGTCATAATCAGACAAGTTGTTTGATGGAACAATTAGTTGCACAAGTCCAATTTTTGTATTCCTTTCATATTTGAATCATCTGTATACAAAAATGGTCCAGCCTCATGAAAATGCACTTATTTTACTGTGCAAATTGCAATTCCGGGCACAAAAAAAGTCAGGCTAATGTTCAAAAAAGTCAAAAACCGTGACACAATTCAGGTCCTTGCAACAAGAAAATGTATAATTTGGACAACGTTTCAAAACACGCGCCTCTCCTAACTAGACAAGATCTATTATATCTTGAGTTATTAATTGAGATCAGTGACGAGAGTTGTCACTGATGCTCCTGCACAAATTGACTTGCAAAGGGGAAGAAATGATTCATTGACGCCTATTTACCAAAGGCCTACTACGGTTACTCGGTCTCCGGCAAATCAGACCTCCGACAAATAATTAGTATGTTAATCCTATTTAATTAATCAAATACATTAATTAAGGCCGCCACATCACATTTCAGGTGTAAAATCCGGTTAGAGTTATTTTTGTGATACCTGAAGTAAAGTAAAATGATTTTTGTTTGTAACAAAAAAAAATAGACTTTTATGAAATGAATAACTTGGATAACCATCTACAAAAAATTTTCAAGCAATGCACATCAGTCCAAGCGTGTGATAAGTTAATTAAAGTGCCCAAAATTGCTGTCTTGGAATTGCAAGAAGTATAAAACGGTCTCTAATGGTGGATTCCACCTCCGGATACTTCAGAAATGGATTCAACGGGAAGAAAATATAGAAAGAGAGGAAGAAGAAGGGGGAAATGTGAAAAAATAAATAAAAGATCTACTTGAATAATTATAAAGTCCAAATGGGAGAATTTAATTTCAAGCGTGAGTTATACACCACCTAATATAATTTTAGGTGTCTCCACAAGGCTCCATGTAGTATTAACTTTAAAATAGAGGCATCTGTATATTAAAAAAATTAAAATACTTATCTTGCCAGCTGAAAACCGGATTTAAATCTGTACTTTCATGTGACTAGGCTCAAAGTCAAGCGGTTGATTAAATTATTATATTTTTTCTAAGTTTTTGAATAAATAGATTTATACTAAAAATTCTACAAATATGATCATTTGAAAGGATGCGTCATAATCAAATTCATCTTCTTTCCTCTCATACGGCTTATTCTCTGTCATTCTCATTATAGAAATTCCGTTCTATTTATGCCTCTTCTATTCCAAAGAAAAGAAATGGGTAGCCTTCCAATTGTCTCTCTTTTACTAGTTTTCCTCTTTTTGGCAAAATGTTACTCCCATGAAGATTTTGTCCAGTGTCTTTCTAAATACTCTGAAACCAATGTTACACAAAATATTTACACCCCAAATTCTCCAACTTATTCATCTATCCTTGAATATGCTCAAAAAAAATTCCAGATGATTGAATTCTTCACATCCCATTTTCATTATCTCCCCTATGAAAGAATCAGAAATCAAGCCTGTTATTCTTTGTGCTAAAAAACTAGGCTTGCAAATCAAGATCAAAAGTGATGGCCACGACTATGAAGGCATATCCTTTCGCTCTGAATTATCATTTGCCATGCTTGATTTAAGCAATCTTAATAAAATCAAGATTGATTTAAATGAAGAAACTGTTTGGGTTCAAACAGGGCGACCCTTGGCCAGCTTTACTATGCAATTGCCAAGAAAAGTAAAGTTCATGCATTTTCAGGCGGTGTCTGTTTCAGTGTTGGCACTGGTGGAATCATCAGTGGTGGTGGGATCGGCGCATTGATGAGGAAATTTGGTTTAGTAGCTGATAACGTTGTAGATGCACGTGTAATGGATATTAATGGAAAAATTCTTGATAGGAAGAAAATGAAAGAAGATTTGTTTTGGGCAATAAGAGGAGGTGGAGGAGCAAGTTTTGGTGTTATTTTGACATGGAAACTCAAACCAAGTTTCGTGTTCCGGATAAGGTTACTGTTTTCACTGTTTACAAGAAGTTAGAGAGTAACCAAAATCTCCTCCAAAAATGGGAAAACACATCACATCAACTACCTGATGGTTTGTTCATCAGAGCAGTTATCCAAACTGATGGAACAGGGAATGACAAGTATGTTTTAATGTTTTTTCAAGCACTATATCTTGGACCAGTTGATGAGTTAATCCCATTGCTGAAAGAAAAGTTCCCTGAATTTGATCTGGAGAAAAAAGATTGCTTCCAACAGCCTGTTTAGGACTGTAGTAACAGGCCATGCCTTAATAAAGAATGTCACGAATCTTCCTGGATTGGATCAGTTTTGTATTTCTACGGCAAGAGGACAAATGAGTCCCTTGAAGTTCTGCTAGAAAAGAATATTCCAATACATAAAAATTATCTTAAAGCCACATCTGATTTTGTGAAGACTCCAGCTCCAGAAAAGGGTTGGAAAATGGTAGAGCAACTGTTTTTGAAAAAAAGAAAGACCCCAAATAATAATGGAGCCATAGGGTGGAAAACTAGATGACATTTCAGAATCTGAAATACCATTCCCTCATAGAAAGGGGAATTTGTATAATAAGAGCGAGAGTATATCAAGCCAGAAGATAGCATGGATGAGGAAACTGTACAAGGAAATGGAGCCATATGTTGCAAACTCTCCAAGAACTGCTTATTTGAATTATAGGGACCTTTATTTTGGAACAAATCATGAGGACTACAGCTACTCCAAGGCCAAAACATGGGGTGAAAAGTATTTCAAGGTAAATTTTGAGAGGTTGGCTAAAGTGAAGAGTAACAATTTTTTTCAGAAATGAACAAAGTATTCCACTATATCATACTGATAGCTTAAGAAGACTGGATCCTATGTCAACTGGACTGCATCAAGATGTTTGAAGTTTTATAAAGATCATTCCTCTTTTTCCCCTCTCGAATTCAATAAATGTATCACTATGTCAACTTCATCACTTCTCAATTTGCAAAATAAATCATGAGTGTCTGTTGCATAAAAAATGTTAATGGAATATGTAGAACATTCTTATGAAAAGAATTCCAAATAGTTCATAATTGTTCTCAGCTTTTTTATAATAAAAAACAACAACTATTTGTTAGCTTTCCGAGGATTCTAACAGCACAAATCACGATTTCATTCCAAGACCAGTGAATCAGAAGAGCTCTTCCCAACTAACCTTGTGAACTATACTATACGTAGTGGTACTAGAGGTGGATCTAGAAGCTTACTGGTTCTTAATAAATTTATCTATCAAGCGAATTTCTTAATACAAATACAGAATTTCGGTCAATCGAAATTTGTAAATAGAACTCTAAATCCATCCTGAGTGGGACATATGGTCCAGATGTAATGTCCATGAAGTGGTGCCTTTGATGCAGTGAAGTCAACAAGTTCCTTGCATTGTCAACTACAGTAAAACCTTCCTAAATTAATATTATCGGGATCATGAAATATTATTATTTTATAGAGGTATCATTTAATCGATAAATTAATATTAATTATTTAAAGAGGATTTTCGAGATTTAATGAAGGTTAATTTTGATTACATAAAAATCATTGTCATATTTATTAATTAACGACATTCATGAACTTGAGGTGATGATTAATGATCTCGATTATCGCAATGAAATGGATGTCAACAGCCTGTTGGATTACACGGGTTGGAAATCATACATGTTCAGAGTTCCAAAGCTTACAAGAAATTGTGAATAACATCGGAGAAAATAATGTTGATGATGAAGTTGAAGACGATACAATACCTTTGAAAACAGTTACGTGTAAGAAAACACTTATCGAAGACAATACCAAAAAATTTAGATGCAATAAAATAAGTTAGAAATGAGTTTCAACTTGATTCAAATTTTAACAAAAAACACTTGGATAATATTTCACTAAATTGTCTTAGATGTTTTTGTAATTTTAAAGAATTATTAATTTATAATATTAATGAGAACATATATTTATATAGCTGGGGTCATCCAGAAATATATTATCTTATTGAAGTCGGTGATTTTTTTCACTGACCCAAATTAGAATTGGATAAAAATATTATGTTAGAGAGTTTATTAATTTAGAGTGATTCTAGTGTATAATCTTCATATTTTAAAGCTTCTTGGGGTTGGCACTGTATACTACACGTACCCCCTTATTTGGCATAAGAAAATGCATTCCTTCACCCACCTGCGTGCACCATGGATGTCTAAAAGAAACCAAACATGTTCACAAACACTTAACAATTTTAAAATTAAACTAAAACCAATTCTCTCAAAATCAATCCACCAAAGTAAAAGAATTACACAAGTATATAACTCTCTCTTTCATTAACTTAATTAGTTCACCTGCTATTTATTTCTCTGTAATGACCAATAGTTATGGTGGTTGCTGGTGGCTTAGCGGAGCAGTTGTGAAAACTGAGGGAAGATGAGTTTTTTTCTGATGTAAAAGGTGTTGTCTTGTTTTATATATACACTCTGTACGTCACAGTTATGTCATTTGAATATCTGGAATATACTTAATGTACGTCATATGTATTACTGTTATATACATGTGACATACATATGATATATAAGTGATATACAGTATATACATGGCATACCATGTCGATGTGACAATTTTCAACTGAATTTTGAGTCCAAACAAGTCCATATCAACTCCAATATTCCTCAAATTTTATAGAGAAATTTAGACCACATAGGAGCACTATTTACACACTTTCATACAATTATCCAACTGAACTCATGTTTAGCTGGCAAACTATATGCATGACATAATGAAGAATATTTACATCATCAGTATGCAGTGTGCCTTGGCAAATTGTTTGATCTTATGAATCGCGTCAAGAATAATGTACATGTCAATACTTGGCTGTCCTATTCCTTAGCGGATATTGTTTCCAAACTGCTAATAGTGCCTATTGACTGATGAAGCACAGGTTCTATTATATGATCTCTTTAATGATCTGAAAATGTTTAGTAGTCTCTTAATAAGTACTTGCTATTTATGAAATGTAATTTCCTCTGGAGGTTATGAACAGCATAATATCAACTGCTGCTACTTTTAAAGTTTCATATATATTAGGTTAAACTTAATAATTAGCAACAATATTAATCAACTTTCCATTTTATTCTCGACATCTCATTTCTATATTTGCTTGGCCTGCTGGTATAGCTAGATTCAAGTGAAAAGGCCAGAAGGAGAAATTAAGCTAATTATAATATTACGCTAACCATTGGGCATGTCTATACTGTTTTTGAAAGTTCTCGTGACTTTTCTTTAGTAAGTAGAAGAATAAAAGTCAGAAGCTAAATCATGTATGAATGCAATTAGTGTGTTCTTGGGATGTTGCATTAAAGCAGAAGAGAGAGTTCTGTTCTATGAGTATATCTTGGATAATTTCAATTTGTGTTAGGTCCTGAGACTCTTGGCATATAGATTCTGAGAGAGAAGCAATTTTCAGCATACCACATTTCACTTAATTCAATTTTCTTAATTTGCAGATGAAGCTAAAAGAGCAGAAGACAGTGACAGTCATTGTGGGTTTTGTGACATAGTTACTCTTTTCCTTTTCTTCTGATTTTTATTTCAATAAAAATACATGGTCATGTTATGTTGGCATGCAGAGGTTATATATGTCCCCTTGAAATTTCAAATTTGATAATTTTTCAGTCTGAGTTTAGCTGTTGTGTCATAGTATTGGAGATAATAACTGCACGGAAGAATGCATCGTTCATCAATGAGTATTGTCTATGTGAGACGTGCAATAATCCATGCTTCATGTTTAAATTAGTTGTGGATTAGATTTTGTAGAACATTTCGTGATTTTGAAGATGATTGAGGAATACATTTTAAAAAGGAAACGACCTGCCTCATCTTCACTAAAACATGGAAAATTGTCGAGTTTGAAATAACAAACATAGATCGAGAACTGGCGTAGTCACAATTGTTGCAACGTATCCCCTTAAGTTGTATACATTTTTTGACGTTTTCTTAAGATTATGCGTGGTCTGCCTAAACACATACTACCTAATAGACTACGTTCTCTTGCAAGGCAAAATACTCAATAATTACATAGACCAAAACCACTAGTGTCAGTTACGTTTCTTTTGTGTTAAATTTTTCGGGGGGGGGGGGGGGGCAGAACTTTGGCCTCTAAAGTATTGCATTAAAGACGGTTATTTCTCTAACTAATTCTCAAACAAAAGTTAAACTAAAGAGTTCATGAGCCTTGGATGATGAAACTACATTAAAGAGGGTCCTATTTGAAGATGTGTGTGGAGTAAACTGAACGAGATGATATTGAACACTTTTCTTTTAGTGGAAAATTTTACTTATGTTTAGAGGTAACAAAATTTTGAATCATAAATGATATTCGGCTGTTCTCTAACCAAAGACGTCAGAAGCATATTCTGTGAAATATAGCCGAGTAATTGACAGTCGTCTTAGTATTTTATTTAAGATTGAGAGTGGAATTGCACATATTAACTTTTACTAGAGGCCTTTGAAGTATTCATTAATGACAGAGTTATCTCTCTAACTAATTTTCAAACCAAAGTTTAACTAAAGAGAGTTCAGTAGCCTTGGATAGTGAACTCTTTTTTTAGAGGAAAATTTTATTTATGATAGAGCTAACAAGAAGTTAGACCATGAAGATATTTCTGCGTTCTCTTTTTAATGTTTTATGTCATATGGAGAGTGGATTATCACAAATTAAATTTTAATCTGATTTTCAGTTAATGCTGATACAATCCTTATTTACTCTTTTGTCCATCATGAGCTTGAATAAAAATATTTTATTTATGATAGAACTAACAAGAAATTAAACCATGAAGATATTCTTGCGTTCTCTTCTGAATGATTTTATTTCATATGGAGTGTGGATTTGCACAATTTAAATTGCGACCTCATCTTTCAGTTAATGCGGACACAATGCTAATTACTTTTTTGTCCTTCCTCTTAAGTTAAAAGGGCTGGGAAACAACAGAGCTCATATTTTCATCTTTTCCATCTTTTCTACTAAAAGTTTCTCTAGCGCTTTGCTAGCCTATATCTTCATATTTTTCATCTTTTCCAACAATGTCTGCTATTCTTTCTCTTCTATTCACTATCTGTCATCTCCTTATCTTCATAGCTTTTTATACAAGTTATGGTGCTGCTAATGATTCTTTATTCCCAAATCAAATCCTCTGGGAATATGAGAATTTAGTTTCGTCCCACCAAAAATTTAAATTAGGATTTTTTGGTTTTTTTTCACTACCTGTATGCAAGATATACCTGGGATTGTGGTACAAGAGTATAGGTCCCGGTACTGTTGTATGGGTAGGAAATAGAATGAACCCAGTTGGATGTGGTGCAATGCTTGTAGTTGACACAGAAGGACGCATTTTTCTCCAAGATGTTATAGGAACAGTCGTTTGGATTTATAATCCAAACCAGACTGTTCCCAGACCAGTTCTGAAGCTACTGGATTCAGGTAATCTTGTGTTTGGAGATTCTACCAATCTGACAGCTGGAGAGTACCTGTGGCAAAGCTTTGACCACCCTGTTGACACATTGTTACCAGGAATGAAGCTCGGCTGGGACAAGAAAACTGGTATCGACCGATCCATGAGGTCCTGGAGGGCAAGTGATGATCCAGCTCCAGGTGATTATTTGTTCAGGTTAGACTCAGGTGACTCAGGTCAGTCACCCCAACTAGTTCTTGAGAAAAACCAGCGAATAAATTCAAGGTGGGGTCCTTGGGATGGTCAAAGATTCAGTGGCGGTTATGCCCTCATGGATAACCAGGCATTCACACCAATATTTAACTCCAATACGGATGCGATTTATTTCACATTCGAAGCCAAGAACGACTGGAGTTTGAAACTTTCATTAAATCCAGAGGGGAAAATACAGTTCCTGAATTGGAATAATGCTACCAATAGCTGGGGTGGAGTGAAGACACTGAATATGTACATATGTGACCAGTATAGCACTTGTGGGCCTTATGGAGTTTGTATTGATGAAGATCTCCACTGCAGGTGTCTTGATGGTTTCAAAGCTTCATCACCAGATGACAAGATGAATTTTACCCAAGGATGTAGGAGAATAAACCCACTTAGCTATACTGATAAAGACGTGTTTGTGAAGAATACCAGACTGAAGTTGCCTGATAATGCAGCTTACTGGGGAATGTTGTACCCCCAGGAATGCAAGGAGAAGTGTTTGGACAAAAGATCATGTATGGCCTATACTAACATCAATATCAGCGGAAATGGAAGCAAATGTCTCGTTTGGTTGGGAGATTTACTTGATATGAAATATTCACAGAAAGCTGGGAATGACATTTTTATACGGATGGCACACGAAAAACTAGGTAAAAATGATTGCTTATTTGTGATATGATTGCTTGCTTGTGACACAACAACTGATTCAATGCCTAAATTATTTTTACTATGTTGCAAAATAATGTGTGCATGAATGACATTTGAAGGGTAAAGTAGTAAATTAAATAGTTGTGTAAGTTGATTATTGGTGCATAAACATCAATAAATAGAATTTTCATATTAGTGCTTGATTAAGTGATTCCTGGAGATTTGTCATAAAAAAAATTGTGTCCATAACTTGCTTCTTACATGAATCACTCATCCCTCATCTCTATGAGAGGGAAACGGTTCTATATTAGCTATTTTCAGTGTAACTTTTCAAGATGCATATGTATCTCTATGATATCGAAACATTAAATGTGTTTCAAGCATTTTACTGAATGTTATCACATAACTGCTACACAATCTAGCAAAAGATGAAAACAACCTGCATGCATCTAGTTGTTCTCATTACAAAATCTTTAACTTTGTATTAACTGAATATTATGAGTAAGAAACAACTAACACCTTTGACTTTCTTATTAATAGATGCACCTGTTTCCCATGGGAAAAGCAAATTGAAAAAGGAATGGATAGCATTTGTTTCTATAATCTCAGTGCTGGCACTACTCTTGCTTTCATATATTATGTTTCAACGTCGAGCAAGGAGTACAGAGGTGCTAGGTAAAATGAATCACTTTGCGCTGCTTATATATTATTTTCATAGTAGTTCTTCACAGCCAAAGCTTAGTTTCACTTAAACACCATTCATGAGCAAACACTCCTTTATTTCTTGAGACGACAAGAATAAACAGAGACATTGTTCAAAAGCATCTTGTTCTGCCAATACCCTATAGTCTGCAATGAAGAAAAAAAAGGTTCCTTATACCCCCAATCTGCTAACTAGAGTAGTTCCTTTTGCATTAGAGAACACATGACCCTGTAAGCTAGCTTGTGTGATACTTATAGTAAGGTATGGTTCACTTCCATTATTGTCTGATTAATTTATTTTCTCAAAAGAATATCTTCATCTGAGCAGATAAACCAGAAACCAATCAGCCAGAAAATTCTGTAGGAGCTTTGATGCAGGGAACGGATGTCATTGCATATGATTCCAGTGATCTAGCTGCAGCCACTAACAATTTCTCGCTGGCTAATAAGATAGGGCATGGTGGCTTTGGCAATGTTTATAAGGTTATTATTTCTTTTCAACAAGCATGAACATGCATGCATATTTAAGGTAACTCAGACAACAGAATTGATACCCAAATGATGCATAAATCTGTAGGGTGTACTAGAGACTGGAGTAGAAATAGCAGTGAAGAAGCAGGACGTGGCTTTGTGTCAAGGAGTTGAGGAGTTCAAGAATGAAGTCAAATTAATAGCAACGTTACAGCATCGTAACCTAACCAAATTGTTGGGATACTGCATAGATGGAATAGAAAAATTCCTAGTCTATGAGTTCATGCCGAATAATAGCCTAGACAAGGTCATATTTGGTAGGTCATCTTAAATTACAAATTTGTTTTACAATTATATGTGTTATTTTGATATTGGAAAAGCCATAAAGACAGAAATTTGGGCCTATCCGAGTGAAATAGGGTAACTCTTTCTGTACATGTCCAGATCCTGCAAGAAGGGGTACAGTAACATGGCCAATGCGCTTAAACATTATCAAAGGAATCGCAAAAGGACTAGTTTACATGCATCATGACTCAAGGTTGACAATAATCCACCGGGACTTAAAAGCTAGCAATGTCTTGCTAGACAGAGAGATGACACCCAAGATATCTGACTTTGGATTGGCAAGGTCATTCGAACACGATGTTGAATTAAAGACTCAGCATGTAGCTGGAACGTAGTAAGTAGATTAGCACTCATTATCATTATCACTACCTGTTTCTGTATATTTTAGAGTGTTTACTGATATTCTTATATTGTGGATGTAGTGGTTATATGCCTCCTGAATACATAAAAGATGGACAATATTCAACAAAAACAGATGTGTTCAGTTTTGGAATTTTGGCATTGGAGATTGTGAGTGGCCAAAGGAATTCGACTTATCGGCACCCAATCCATGATATTGGTCTAGTAGGCTATGTAAGTATATCATCCCCTGTTTCACTTAAATTGGTTACATAGAAGTTTCACCTAGTGCTAAAACAACGTACACGATTGACCTTTTGCTGTTCAGACTTGGAGAATTTGGAATGAAAGGAATGTCATAGAACTACTGGATCCAATGATAGAAAAACCAGGTGATTTGAATGAAGTTTTAGGATGCGTCCTTGTTGGGATCTTGTGTTGTCAACGGCGATCCCAAGACAGGCCTTCAATGGTTCAGGTGATTTCCTTACTGGAGGAGAATGAAATGTCAAGGTTCAATTGTGTGCCCCGGGAACCTTACTTCTATAAGGAGTCGAGTCACAGTAGCAGGAGTCGCAAAAGTGTGAATGGGCTAACTATTACTGAATTAACCGGAAGGTCATGATGACCTAATATCAAGAGACAAATCTGCAGAGAAAGAAGTTAGTAAATCGTAAGCATGCAGTGGCTGAAGTCTTTTCCTTTTTTCTTCTTTTACTATTATAACTTGAAATTATAAACATGGAAATTCCTGTTGACAAACAACCCAAGAGGCTTAAACTGAGCTTCCTATTTTGGGAAATTCCAGGGATCATCCATTATAAAGGCATTGAATGACCTTTTCTAATTTAGAGCTTATGTGAATTTTGTGTAGCTTCATGCAATACAATACCTTAAAGGTTTTCTATTTATATTCCGTCTTTTGAAACAACAGTACTAGAATGAAGTCAATAGACACCAAATATGGAAGCATCTCTACAATTTATGTTTTTTTCTTAGTTTGCTTGAAATGATACGATATACTTAATGAATCACTTTCATACAGGATCTTGAATTTTCTTTTAATTATAAATATGGTTGATATTAACACAAACTATAACATCATTAAATTTGAATGATAATATCACACCTGGAGAGATTGGGGCTAAAATACACTCAAAGTATAAAACACAGTAAAATTAAAGAGCATTAGTCTTTATATTTGTTAACATGTGTTAGCACATTAAAGTATGCTAAACAATCAATCAGTTAGTAATCGATGTATAAATTTAACCTAAGCTAGGAATCTATATAGATGCATATGCCTATTGTTATATTACCTTATTTCTTCAATTCATCGATTGTATATATAGACGACAGTTCCTTATTTAGCCCCACTGAGCCTGAAAGGGTTTGTTGATTTATTCTTGAACTTGAAGAATTAATTTAACATGATAACATTTACACTTCAATAAATCTTAGGTAAATACAGAGAATCATGTCTTTATTTTGACTATTCTAAGGCTGGAGGACTTGACCACCACCTCAGAGGTGCTATTCTAGTTTAGTGGGCGCTTGAATTGGCTTTTTTTAAAAGAACTTAAAAGTCAAAAATCACTTAAAATTAGTCAATCCAATCATCCACTTAAACCTTTTTGGATTGATTTAAAAGTTGATCAAATCTACTTTTAAATCAGTTTTTGACTTCTGAAAGTGTTTAGCAAATATAAAAATAACTTAAAATAAGTTAAAAACTAAAAGTAGGCATTCCTCTACTTTTTATTTTTGACTTAAAATTCATTTAAGTTTAACTTTTTATTTTTGACCTAAAAGCTATTTTTTTTAAAATCAATCCAAAGGTTTTTAGCTTAAAAAAAAATAAAAAAGTAGAAAGAGACAAAAATAGTCCCTTTTGTTGAATTGGACTAGGTTTAAAATAGTAGCCCCAAAAGTATGTACCCAACTGTTTTGGCCTTTTAAATTTGTCAAAAATTAATATTTTTTATATTTGTCCAATATTAAGCGAATTATGGCTAACGAAAGTTATGGAAAAAAAAAGATTTAAACTCATATTTGGAGGTTCAAATTTTATAGTTTATGATATTTTGATTTTTTTCGGAATCTAATGTGCTCATCCATTTACTTCGTGTTTCTCTTTCTCTTTTGCATGTCCTTAAGAAACATTAACATAAAAGGATAACTTGAACCCAATTCCTACTTTTGCTTTCATCACATTAATCTTTCTACGCCTTTATTAGAGTAAAGGTAAAAGTGCAAAAAATAAAATTAATGTTAGTATTATGTATTGGAGGTTGATTTTCAAGTGGACATGTTAGGTATTGAATATGGATGTCCCTATCCTAGTAACACTCACCCACTTGGACAATTGTAGAAATTGCCTGCAAAATTTGAGTTTTGTGTGCCTATATAAGTTGCACTCATTTGTGCAACTTCAGTAAGAGAAGAACACATATATACGATACTTTCTTTCTTTCTCTCTATATTTTCTTACTCTGTTTTTGTTATAAAATCTTGAAGTTAGTTAATTTATAACACATTATCAGCACGAAGCTCTGCTATTTATTCAAGGTAACAAAAGTGCTAAGATTTTTATTTAATTTTATTTTTATAAAATGGCAAATATTTCAAAACTTGAATTTACTGCTCTTGATATCTCTGAAAAAGGTTACTCATCATGGGCACTTGATGCCGAAATTCATCTAGAATCGATGGATCTGGCAGACACCATCAAAGATGATAACACGGCATTTAGTCAAGACCGTGCAAAAGCTATGATTTTTCTCCGCCACCATCTTGACGAGAGGCTAAAATTACAATATCTTACATTAAAGGATCCCCTGAAATTGTGGAAAAATTTAAAAGAAAGATATGACCACCTGAAGTTGGTCATGCTTCCACAAGCACGTCATGACTAGTTAAATCTGAGACTAATGGACTTTAAAAATATAAGTGAATATAATTTTGTCTTATTTAGAATTATAGCTCAGTTAAATTTATGCGGAGACGAAATCACTGAGCAAGATAAACTGGAAAAAACATACTCCACATTTTCACCCGCGAATATGCTCCTGCAACAGCAATATCGCGAAAAAGATTTTACAAAATATTCTGAATTATTATCCCAACTTCTTATTGCTGAAAGACATAATAAATTATTAATGAAAAATCATGATAGTCGGCCCATTGGTTCTTTGCCACTCCCTGAAGTGAATCAGACAAATTATAACCAACGAGAAAGAGTCCATGACCCCAGTCGTGGTCGTGGTCAAAAAAGGAATTTTAATCATGATACTCGGCTGGCACCGAGAAATGACCAGCAATATAAAAGGCAGGGTAAAAAGCCAGAAGCTTTACCGAAGAATAATTCAGAAAGTGTATGTCATAGATGTGGAGGTGTGGGGCACTGATCATGGACTTGCCGGTCATCAAAACGTCTGATTCAGCTATATCAGGCATCATTAAAGAGGGCAGAAAATAATCCAGAGACAATTTTTATCTCTGAAGATAATATTGAGCCCATGCATTTAGATGTAGCTGATTTCTTTAATTTTCCAGACGAAAATATGAATATCGATAGGACTAATAATATGTAAATATTTTTCTTTTTATCTATATTAAATATTATGTTTGTATTTTTCTAGTCTATGTAAATAAATAAAAATTGTGTAATGTACCATGTGTTAATACTTATTTTATTTTTATTGAAGAAAATATGGAAATGCCTCAAATCTTATTTGAATCAATGATAAATCAAGAGGATATTTGTGTAATTGATAGTGGAACAACTCATGCTATATTTAAAGACGAGAAATATTTTTCTAACTTGCTAAGAAGAAAAGCAAATGTTACTACAATTTCTGATAATTCAAAAATGATAGAAGGCTCCGAAAGAGCTACTATAATTCTGCCTAAGGGGAGAAAAATTGTTATAGAAAATGCACTATTTTCTTCTAAATCCCCAAGAAATTTGTTAAGTTTTAAAGATATCCGCAGAAATGGATATCATGTTGAGACACTAAATGAAATGAATATTGAATATCTTGGTATAACCAAGAATGTTTCAGGCCAGAAATATATTTTGGAAAAATTACTAACTCTGTCATCTGACCTATATTATGCAAAAATTAGTGCAATTGAAGCACATATGATCGTAAACTAGAAGTTTACTGATCCAAATACATTTGTGCCATGGCATGATCGAATAGGTTATCCTGGATCAATAATGATGAGACAAATTCTTGAAAATTCAACTGGACATCCGTTAAAGAACCAGAAGATTCTTACAAATGATGAATTTTCATGTGCTGCTTGTTATCAAGGCAAATTAATTGCCATACCATCGACCCTGAAGGTTGACATCGAATCTTTTGACTTTTTAAAGTGTATACATGGAGATATATGTTGACCTATTCATCCACCTAGTGGATTGTTTAGATATTTTATGGTCCTAATAGATGCATCATCTAGATGGTCTCATGTGTGCCTGTTATCATCTCGCAACCTGATGTTTGCGAAGTTGTTAGCACAAATAATAAGATTGAGAGCGCAATTCTCAGATTATCCAATTAAGGTCATTCGCCTTGATAATGCTGGAGAATTTACATCCCAAGCATTTAATGATTATTGCTTATCAATTGAGATAAAAATTCAACATCCTGTTACTCATGTTCATACTCAAAATAGCCTTACAGAGTCATTTATAAAGCGCCTACAATTGATAGCAAGACCTCTACTAATAAAAACAAAATTGTCAATTACTGTTTGGGGTCGTGCTATCTTACATGCAGCAGCACTTGTACGTCTCAGACCGACACATTATAATAAATACTCTCCGTCGCAATTAGTATTTGGTCATGAACCAAATATAGCCCATTTAAAAATTTTTGGTTGTGCGATATACGTGCCTATAGCACCACCACAACGTACAAAAATGGTCCCTCAACGAAGGTTGGGCATATATGTTGGGTTTGACTCACCCTCCATAATTCGATACCTTGAACCGTTGATTGGAGACTTATTCACTGCTCGATTTGCAGATTATCGGTTTGATGAAACAATTTTCCCGCCATTAGGGGGAGAGAAAAAGGAACCCAAAAAAGAAAAAGAAATTGCGTGGAAAATTTCATCATTATCATATTTTGATCCACGTACTCGCACATGTGAGCAGGAGATCCAGAAGATCATCCACTTGCAGAAAATAACAAATCAAATGCCAGATGCATTTACTGATTTGAAACGGATAACTAAGTCACATATCCCTGCAGTGAATGTGTCTATCCGAATTGATGTCCCAAAAGGACCATCTACTAGTATCATAGCTTCTGAATCCCAATCACGCCTGAAGCTTTGTAGATCATTGGGATCAAAAGATAAAAATCCTAGAAAGAGAAGCGTGAGAAACCATAAAAATGATACTACACAAGAACATCCTGAAGAAGGTCAAAATTTGAGTAATCCTGATATTCCTGAAGAAATCAGAGAACCCGAGACTCAAGTGAATGAAGAACTTTCAATAAGTTCTATCGGTGATGAGATAAATCTAGATCGATCGAAAATTACGGTGGATAATGTTTTTTCATATAATGTTGCAATTAACCTCATGCAAGATAGTGAAAATCTTGAGCCTAAATTCATCGAAGAATGTCGATGTAGATGTGATTGGCCAGAATGACAAAAGACAATTCAATCAGAATTAGACTCGCTTGCTAAATGTGAGGTTTTTGGACCTGTAGTCCTAACCCCTGAAGGTGTAAAACCAGTTGGCTATAAATGAGGTTTTGTGCGAAAATGAAATGAGAGAAATGAAATTGTAAGATACAAATTACGCCTTGTTGCACAAGAATTCTCTCAAAGACCCGGGGTCAACTATGAAGAAACATATTCACCTGTTATGGATGGAATAACATTTCGATATCTCATCAGTCTAGCTGTACATAAAAATCTTGAAATACATCTAATGGATGTAGTTACAGCTTACCTTTATGGTTCACTTGATAATGAAATTTACATAAAAATTCCAAAAGGACTAAAATTGCCTGAAGCATGTAATAAATCTCGGGAGATGTACTCAATAAAACTGCAAAGATCATTATATGGTCTGAAATAATCAGGGCGCATGTGGTATAATCGCCTAAGTGAGTACTTAATAAATGAAGGCTATATTAATGATGTTATTTGTCTATGTGTTTTTATTAAGAAAATGGAATCAGAGTTTGTTATATTCACCGTTTATGTTGATGACATAAATCTCATTGGAACCCCTGAAAAGGTCCAAAAGGCAATTGAATATCTAAAGAAAGAATTTGAAATGAAAGACCTTGGAAAGACAAAACTTTGTCTAGGTCTGCAAATTGAACATTTAGCAGACGGAGTTTTTGTCTATCAATCTGCCTACACTGAAAAAATCTTTAAAAGATTTTACATGGACAAAGCACATTCATTAAGTACTCCAATGGTTGTTCGATCACTTGAAGTGGAAAAAGATCAATTTCGATCTCCAGAAGAGGATGAAGAAATTCTTGGTCCTGAAGTACCATATCTCAGTGCTATTGGTGCACTTATGTATCTTGCTAACGCAATTAGACCTGATATAATATTTTTTGTTAATGTGCTAGGAAGGTATAGTTCATCCCCAATGCGAAGGCAATGAAACGGTATCAAACATATTTTGCGATACCTGAAGGGTACTATTGATATGGGTTTGTTATATACTAACAAAGGTTGCGTAAACTTTATTGGTTATGCAGATGCAGGTTATTTATCAGACCCACATAAAGCTCGATCTCAGACAGGCTATCTATTTACACACAGAGGAACTGCTATATCATGGCGATCTACAAAACAGTCCATTGTTGCTACTTGTTCAAATCACGCTGAAATAATAGCAATTCACGAAGCAAGTAGAGAATGTGTGTGTTTGAGATCGATAATACAGTTCATCAAAGAAAGATGTGGCCTGAAAAGTGATGTCAAAGTACCCACTGTTATATTCGAACACAATGTCGCGTGCATAGCTCAATTGAAAGGTGGCTTCATAAAAGGAGACAGAACGAAACATATTTCACCAAAATTATTCTTCACATATGATCTACAGAAGAATGGTGATATAGATGTACAACAAGTTCGTTCAAGTGATAATCTTACAGATTTATTCACAAAGGCATTACCAACATCAACTTTTGAGAAATTAAGATATAAGGTTGGAATGCGCCGTCTCCAAAATATCAAATGAAGTTTTCATGAGGGGGAGTAAAATACGCGCTGCACTCTTTTTCCCTTAACCAAGGTTTTTGTCCCACTGGATTTTCCTGGCAAGGTTTTTTAATGAGGCAGCACTCAAAGCGTATTACCAGAAGTTGTGTACTGTTTTTCCTTCACTAAGTTTTTTCCCACTGAATTTTTTCTAGTAAGATTTTAACGAGACACAATATTTATGAATGTTTACAATAAATATGTATATTATTATTTCTTATAAAGTTTTTATAGAGACACATTATACATAGACATCCAAGGGGGAATATTATGTATTGGATGTTGATTTTCAAGTGGACATGTTAGGTATTGAATGTGGATGTCCCTATCCTAGTAACACCCACCCACTTGGACAATTGTAGAAATTGCCTGCAAAATTTGAGTTTTGTGTGCCTATATAAGTTGCGCTCATTTGTGCAACTTCAATAAGAGAAGAACACATATGTACAATACTTTTTTTCTCTCTCTATATATTTTCTTATTCTGTTTTTGTTAAAAAATCTTGAAGTTAGTTAATTTATAACAGTTAGCTTGATTATATAAATAATAGGAGTAATTATTTTGGACTAATTATTTTTGATAATCATGACAAATAAAATGAATCGGAGGGAGTAGTTTGTTAAATGTAAATTCTGCTAAAACAATTTTTACGTTTTGTATGGTTTTTATGTTGCAGTTTCTAAAATTTCATGGGACGTTTCTAATAATTTTGATTAATTTTTCCACCCACGGTTCCTATCAAATCAAGCAGACAAAATTCGTTAAATATTCAATGAAAATCAAAAGTGTCAACTTTAAGGATTAAATTTGTTCAAAGCATACTTTAGGCACTATTTAAAACCTATTTCAAAACGTGAGAGACCATTTTCATCATTTTCTCCTTCAAACAACATAAAATACTGATAATAAAACTTAATTTTTCAAAATATAATTAATATAATAAATTTGATAAATCTCTAATAAATATAACCAGTCATTTTATATCATAGGTAAATATGAGTCAAATTTGTTTTCAAAAAGGAAAAAACCTCAATTATGTCATCGAACTTTGAGAAAAGATTCATTTATGCCATCCGTTAAAACTTTGGCTCATCTATGCCCATTGTCGTTTGAGAAAAGACTCATCTATGTCATTATTTTTAACCCCGATTTTGCAAAACCACCTCAACAACTTTTACCACTTTTCTATTGAAATTTTGAATCAAATATACTTTTTTGCTTCTTTTTCTTCAAGAATACCCAAAACACATGAAGAACACCCAAAATCTAAATTTCCAAATTCTTCAATATTTTATGAAATCACCTCAAATTTCAATAGTAGCATCCATCCGAGCTAGATATCAAAACTCAATATCTTTTAAGCTCGAATTCAACTTAACCCAACAAGACATACTTAAAATTTCTTCAAAATTTTAAAACTTTAACCTCTTTTGATGGTAGAATTTTCTTCACAACTCCAAATCACTTGAAATTTTAAACATAGACATAGTGAACTTTAAAATAGTGTTTTTTGGGTCTACGTTCAAAATTTCAAGTAATTTGGAATTGTGGCGAAAATTCCACCATTAAATGAGGTTAAAATTTTTAAACTTTGAAGAAATTTCAAGTGTGTCTTTTGGATTAGGTTGAAATCAAGCTTAAAAGATATTGAGTTTTGATATCTAGCTCAGAGGGATGCTACTATTGAAATTTGAGGTGATTTCGTAAAAAATTGAAGAAGTTGAAAATTTGGATTTTTGATGTTCTTCATGTGTTCTTGAAGAAAAAAAAGTACATTTGATTCAAAACTCCAATAGAAAAATGTTAAAAATTGTTTAGGTGGCTTTGCAAAATTGGAGTTAAAAAATAATGGCATAGATGAGCCTTTTTTTAAACGACAATGGCATAGATGAGCCAAACTTTTAACGGATGTCATAAATAAATCTTTTATCAAGGTTCAATGACATATTTGAGCATTTTTCCTTTGAAAAATAATCTGATGTTGGGTTAAGGGTCTCTGGGTCATTTACACTTTTGCCCCTCGTGAAGTGAAACTGCGAAGAATGAGATTCACTTAATCAGTTCATTAAATAGGACACGAAAAATATTGTACTAATCTGATTATATTACGTAAAAGAAAGTTGACCAAATACCCCGATATATTCACTTTAATTAATCAGTTCCATTTCATGTGGGTTTCAAATACTTTCTAGAAGAAAAGGAAAAAACTTTCTCAAAGAAATATAACAAAACAAGATCCAGTCTTTTATTTTATTTATTCATTAGTTAAATTACTTGCGCTTCGCGCGATATAAAAACACCAATAAATTTAAAACACAGTATATTTTATAAAACTTTTAGACGAGTTAAAATTTTCAATAAAGATATATTAATTAAATGACAAATATGAATATTTTTTGGAAAAAAAATTGAAGCGGAGACTTTGCTTCTGCTTTTATCTTAGATAGTTAATATGAGTAAAAAAATAATTCACATTAAATAAATATAAAGTAGAAGAATTCAGATTCCAAATGAATAAATTCAAACTTGAAAAGGATCTTCCTTATTCAAGAAATAAATAAAAATTTCAGTAGTAATAAACTAATTGATTTTGAAACTATTAATTTTTACCCAATGACCTAAGAAAATATCAGTCTTATTTTAGAATTTATTCTTTGATATCTATCTTTTACCTTAACCACATTAAAGAAGAATTGAATTTCTTCTAATTTTTGATAACTCTAACTCATTTGATGTCTATATGCATGTGTCAGATGAAGTTTAATATGTAATTATATAAATAATTATTGCATTTTCCCCCGTAAGATAGAAGAATAAATATTTTGTTTTTAAAACCTTTTCTATTCAAATAACAAAAACATGGAACCAAATTAAATATTTCAAAAATTAAAAAAGAAAATGAAATAAGAGGCAATGCCAACATTTGTATCTATTGTGTTTTGTTATGTATTTATTTTCCCTTTTCCCCTTTTATTTCTCTTTTTCCAGTCTTTTTTTCTAGTCAATCTCGTTCTCATGTCTCAAGCCTTTTCCTTTATATAGTAGGAGAGTGATAATACCAATCTTGATATGAGAGCAAGATAATATTCAACTATATACCAACTAACTTTTTACTATAATTTTCTAATTTCATAAATCCTTTTTTATAATTATGTTCTCAATAAGCTATAGCTATGTCATGTCATGTTTGCTCATAATTTGAATGAATTCTTGTATTATGTTTTAGTATATATATTCTAATATATATATAAAAATTAGAAAACCTGTTAGGATTATTTTTGTTCCTCAAGTAATATTTTTGTTTGTACAGGTATATAAAACTTTGTAGAGAGTGGCTCGGCTGCACTAAAAATATATGCTCCAATAGCTATTAATACATGTTAGAGTTACTAATATGCGTCTTTATAAATTTTAGTGCCTGAAGTGTGATTTAGTTTATTTCTTATTATTATGATTCATTCTCCATTAATAATAGGATTGAAAAATATATATTCAAGTACATGTAGAAAAAAATCAGTCAACATCACAATGTTTGTCCGATGAAAGCAAAAAAGCATTCCATTAATCTCTTTATTCTCTTTTAATTATTTTATCATTTCTTTTTCTTGTTAATATTTTAATGTCTTTTATTTTTTAAAAATAAATTCTTTTAAAAGAAATTTCACATAAGTTAATAACTGAAAAAGAAGATCAATACTCGTACAGTTGTACTTTGTAGTATAAATATATAATAAAAAAATTATAGTAATTACTTCTAAATACCTATCATATTCATCCGATTATTATAATTATTAATAATAAGGGAAATCAATTTAATAGATAAAATATAGCTAATGATTGTCATGTGTCTGCACATGAGTCTTAGCCTTTTATTTTTCATGGTTAATGGAAAATTAATCATAATATAATAGAGAATAAATTAAATTAAACTAAATTAAATTTCATCCCTTTAAATTTTATGTGTTTACATATTACTAATCTAAAAATGTATTGAAAATTTAGTGGCACAAGTCGTAAGTCGTTCTTCTCTTATAAAGGGTTGGATGTGTTTATACACAAGTACCCACATCTAATGATATATATTTACTTCTATGTACATATTAAAGTTGAGTGAAAATAAATATTTATTTTGGTATAGAAGATTCAATGCCAAATGATGAAAAGTTAAAAGACATAAAAGTCTACAAATGTTCAGTTATGGCCGATAGTGACTTTCAACTTCATTGTGAATTGTGATTTGACGGAGTGTAAGAATATTCTAATTTTGGAAAATAGTAAAAATAATTAATTTTACAAATGTTATCTGGGTTTTTGTTGGTGCGTTTGGAAGTTTTAAATTGGAAGTTTTACAAATGTACGTATGTTCAATGGTTGAGCAGAGTTGATTTTAATGGTTGAAGTTCAAGTTTTTTTTAAAAAAAAAAAAAAGAAGAAGCCACCTGTTTGTTAGAAACAAACACAAAAACGTTTCCAAGGCATCCCTTAGTGAGTGGACACAACTTTTCGGGAGCCCCTTTTTTTGCATTTTTTTGTAAATTTTAAATTTTAAATGGAGGAGAAGGGTGAAAATATAAATATGTATTCCAACCTTAGAGAGTGCCACGTAGGCGGCGGGCTAAGGATTTTCTTATATATATATAAAGATTTTTTATGTTTTCATTTGTCTTGAAAGACCCATAATATTTTTTGGTGAAAATTTCAAAATACCTTATTTTTCAAGTACACTATATAATACTAGATTAACCCAGTTAAAATCTTTGTCCAATCCATTTTTGACCCGCATAAAATATGAATAGGTTGGATTTTGACTTATTTTGTTTGACCCTCCAAATTCGTTCCAATCTAGCCATTTGACATCACTAATTGAAGCTTGGGATATAATTTTTATAGCTAGTACTATTTAATAGAACTCCAATTCTATTTACTAATAAAATACGATAGCCTGACTAAATTGTACATATAGTATACTTGCTAAGTGAAGAGACTGAAAATATCACACGTTAATATTATTAAACGTAAGAAAATTGAAATTTTGATGGTTTTATATCTATGAATATAAAATTTAGAGAAGATAGGCTTAAAGCAAACTTATTATATACCATGACGGATTTAAAATTTTACCAAAGGAGTTCGAAAAGGTTCAAAAAATAGAGTTTGAAATTTAAACTCAAAATTTCTAGGTGACTTTTAAACTTCCTAAATCACTAAATCAATCTTTACTCTTGTGCTTTGGAGACTCAAATATATATATATATATATAATATAGTAATTTTTTGAGTAGATTCAGATAAACATCCTTGCAGCCTCCTAGATCTGCCCCTGTTAAAACAAATCCTTTTAACTTTTTCATTTATAAATATAGTTCAAGTAGGAGCAGATCAACATGTTGAGTGTGAGTACACACAAATTTAGCAGTTTTTGCTTAAATCTTAAATATATAATTAAAGTATTTACTAATTAAATATATTTAAATATTTGATCGTGAACTCAATTATTATCGTATGTTCATTTAAAGTCGTGGTAAAAATCATAAATTTCAAATCATTAATCCGCCTCTGAGTTCAAGTATATTTAGATAGTAATTGCACAGGAAAAGATCGT
Organism: Solanum dulcamara; assembly: GCF_947179165.1. Classification (NCBI taxonomy): domain Eukaryota; kingdom Viridiplantae; phylum Streptophyta; class Magnoliopsida; order Solanales; family Solanaceae; genus Solanum; species Solanum dulcamara. The sequence continues at coordinate 49,383,272 of NC_077247.1, forward strand.
TACTCTCTCTGTCCCAATTATATGTGGCATAATTTGTATCTCGAGAGTCAAACTTTTGATTTTGACCGTGAATTTGAATATAGAATCTCTAAGTTTTTAAAAATAAAATTTATATATTCTAAAAAGTACTATAAGTCATAATAATTAATAATTTGAAATATTAAATGTTACACCCGGTAAAATTATTAAAATACCCCTAGACGAAAGAACACTCACACAACACATCATCATTAACTTTTTTCCGGCCAATCCAGGGCCGGAATATCGATCAGGGGAAAAATCATGTGAGAAAGTGATCTCGATTGAATTTTAGGCCAATCGGATCAAAAAATAATTTTTCGGGCAAAAATTTACAATTTCAGAAAATTACGCGACAGGTCCACGTCGCGGACCTGCCCCGCCATAGTTCATTTTATCCTTTATTCATAAAACGCATTCGTTAAATGCGATTTACGTTTTTCTTCATAAAATACATTCGTGAATTGCGATTAATGTGTATTTTTCGTACGTTTTTCAGTTTTAGTGAGGGACATTCTGGTCTCTTCCTCCACCCCTCCTATACTTAATCCATGATTGATATAGGCCATTTTCGACCTTAAAAGGGTTTCTAAATCCATTCCTTAGATTTTTAATGCATTCAAGCAAAAGAAACTGGCTAAGGAGAAGAGAAAGGGTTAGGGTTCAATGATTTCAAGCCAGAATCTTGCCAGTTTGATTGTCCAATCTTCATCCCATGTACTAAACTAAAGCATGGACCTTATTTTTCCACGTGTTTCATGATTGTGATAAGTTGATTTGTGAATAAATTGAGTCCCCATGATTGTGTTTCTTGAGAATTTTTCTTAAACTTAACATATTTTTACATAATATTGCATAATTGATGTTTTCTATCAACTTGTTTCTTGAACAAATGATTTTTGACTATTTCGTTCGTAAACCCTCATGATATTTTGACTAATATTGGATGTCCATGACTAAGGATTGAGTCTAAAGCCTTGAACTTGTGAATGTATAATTGTGATTGGGATGTGAGCATGATGATAGTCTGGATGAAACTAGATAGTTCTTTATATCTTCATAATTGAACCCAACCGAATGGTCTCAACTAAATGTTGTCACAAATGATTGTCTCAACTACTCTTAAATGATTGGTTGAAAGGATTGATTGGAGAGAACTGACGAACTGGTAAGAGTTCATATGAGACTTGTTGATTGGTTGATTGGAATTGATTGTCTTATGAGCATTGAGTCTTGGGAGGAGTATCGAGCACTGAATTGGGTAAGAGTAAATAATAACTCAAACTCAATAACTACGTAGCCAATGTAAGGGAGGATTGAACCGTTAAAGTCGGATATTTTTTTTTATTTTTATTGTCCTGAAAAGATAGGATTTGATTGATTGATTGGATCCTTGACTGGATGATTTGTCCTTTACCCTGGCAAAGTACTGGACGGTTGTGGCAACGTCAACGGACATGTTGTACGGTCACTGGCTTATAAGTGATTATTGTCGGATAAGAAAAACTCTCATATAGGTCTTGATGGTACTCTGATTTGATTGGATTAGATCGAATTGGATTAGATTGGATTGTATATGATTGGTCTCTGTCTAAATCTTACTCTTGCTTTAGACTTATGATATCCTAATTGAGTTCCTTACTCGTGATTGAGTTCCTTGAATTGATGTTATTCTACCTTATGCATGTTTCATTCTGCCATATTACATACTGGTACATTCTACTTACTGACGTCCATTTGGACCTGCATCGTTTAATGATGCAGAGACAGGTTTAAGAGACTATCAACAGGCGCACCGTTGAGGATCTGTTCACACTCAGCTTATTGATGAGTCCTCCCCTAGATTCAGAGGATACCACTTATGTTATTCTTGCATTGAGTTTAGTTTTTTCATTCTGATTTGAGGTAGCCATGGATTTGTCATCGGTACCAATTAGATAGTATGATAGAGGCTTCATAGACTAGATAGTGATGTGTTGACTGAGTACTTTTCTTTCCTTGAATTGTTCTTGTCAGACTATTTTCATGACAGATTGGAGTTTGATTTAATGGCCCATGGCCTTACTTCCATGGGCTAGATTGTTTGATTGGGATTGTCCACCTAATTGTCTTTTTGTTTTAAGACTTCTACTGATTGAATAAATGAACGGATGTGTGATCAGGCCAAGTGGTTCGCTTGAGAGCCACTAATGATTTTTGAGTACCGACCACGTCTAGAATATCTTTTCGGAGTGTGACATTAAATATATATGAAAAAATCACAGTCAAAAAATATATATCTAACTTTCAAAATTCAAAACACGCCACATAAATTAAGACATACACGAGGATATTAAACAACATATTTGTAGTAGTAGACTAGTAAGTAGACTGATAGAGATGTGGCTCAAACAACCGTTACTAGGGCTGTACAGGACAAATCGATAAACCGCACCAAACCGACAAACCGAACCAAACCGGAAAAAAAAACCGACTAGTGGTTTGGTTTGACTTGGTTTGGTGTTTGAAAAAAAAACCCGACCATTATAGGGTTGGTTTGGTTTTAACTAAAAAAAGTCAAACCGAACCCAAACCGACCCGATTATAGATATACTACTTTTAAATTATGTTATACATAAAAATATTTATTAAAATGTAATTTATAAATATTTTTAAATTTTTTTTCATAACTTTTGTTTTCTTTCTTACATTTAGATTTGGACTTGAGTAGCCCATCTAAATAATATACAAAAAAAACTTATCTTATAAAGTTATATTATAAAGTTAAAACTTTAAACAGTGTTTTGCCTCCATCTTATATGTTGATATTTTGTACTAAAACTCTTTTTAAGAAGCACTGCTCTGTGCTTTTTATTAGATACTATGAGAAACCCGAAAAAATCCGGAAAAACCCAAAAAACCCGAGAAACCCGAAAAACCCGAAAAAACCCGAAAAACCCGAGAAAAATTGATATCGAAAAACCCGACTTTTATTGGTTTGGTTTGGTTTATAGATTTAATAACCCGACACAAATAGTTTGATTTGGTTTGTAAAAAATCCGACCAACCCGGTCCATGTACACCCCTAACCGTTACTTCCTAATTTATGCAAGGATTAAATTAGTCGAAAGAGTTGAACTTTCAGTTTTATAAGCTCCACGACGCATAATCACTCATTCAATTCGTGTCTTCATCTCATACTTTAATTAATGACAATTTTGTTAGTTCAGAAAATAATGCTTGTAAAAACGAAGACCACATAAATATTGATACGATTAATATCACAGAAACTGATATAAATACTATCTAATTATGTTTGGTAGGTCAATATAATTATCCTTCATATACGTACTCCTAAGACCTAAGCAACTTGGTCTTTAAGTTTGTCAAAAATGAGTATTTTTTATCTCCCGTCAAATAATTGATAAATTTTAATTATTAATTAAATTTAGAGATAATGGTCAAAATATATTACTATCACTTTTTTTCGAGTTTCATACTGTTACTTGCTAAAAGGGCAGTCCGGTGCACTAAAGCTTCCGCTATGCGCGGGCCTGGTGAAGGGCCCGACCACAAGGGTCTATTGTACGCAGTCTTATCTTACATTTCTGCCAGAGGCTGTTTCCAAGGCTTGCATACTGTTACTTGCTAATTCGTTGTAAATTGAATTCCTAGAAAATGTTTTCTTAAAAAACAAGTGAATTTCTTATTTATTTTCTAGTGTTTAGTATATAAACAAAAAAATATTTTCCTAAAAAATGTTTTCTTAAAAAACAAGTGAATTTCTTACTTATTTTCTAGTGTTTGGTATATAAACAAAAAAATATTATCTCGAGAACATTTATATGTAATCTAGGAAAACAATATTAACCTGGAATGTTACTTATGCAACTTGTTTTTCCTATTTCTATTAGGAAAGTCATTTTCCTAAAGAAAATATTTTAACCAACTAAATATGAAAATTAAAAAATATTTTTCAGAAATTATTTCCATCCGCACCAAACACACTCTAAATGGACACTATTGTGTGGCTACATATGTGGTGGGAAATATATTTCTTCCATTTCTTACTGTGTATTAATCTAAGTAGCACCTGTGATATCACAATTTCTGGAGTCAAATTTCTTAATTTTGATCATGTATTTGAATATAATTTTTAATATATATATATATTCAGAACTACATAAAAAGCATTAAGTAATAAAAATTTAAAATATTAAAAGGCATATGGAAAAATCACAATCAAAAAAAAAATTATTTGACTTTTGAAAGATGTCACATAAATTGAGACGGTGAAAAATGGCTCTAACAACACTCACTTTCACACTAACCTCCTAGTTAATGCAATAATTGAATTAGTCAAAAGATTTGAACTTTCTATTTCACAAGCTTCACGACACATAACCACCGAGTCAATTCACGTCTTGAATCAAATTATAACTACTCTCTTAAGTTCACTTTCTTACTAACTTGTTGGACTTTGTTTGTGTATAATTAATTGCTAACGTGGGAGATTTGTGTCCAAGTGGACATATTGCACGGTTTCAGAATGTTTGAAGTATAATCAAGGGAAAATAATGAGTTTTGATCCCCGTCTTATCACATTATTTTAGTTTTGTTTGTGTATAATTTATTTAATCCGCTCAAATTCACTTCAATGCGCCCATTTGATAATTGATACTCTCTGTACGCAAAGAAAGTCCAACAAGTTAGTACGAAAGTGAACTCTAGAGAGTAGTTATAATTTTGATTTTAAGTATATGGGGTCCCTGTTCACCTAACTATTTGTGGGCAAAATTAATGTCTTTCATTTTAGTTCAGAGTTTAAAGTTTGAAGAACTTAACAGAGAAGATTACCTGTTAGAAAGCATCAGTTATGTGTCAGAAGAAAGAGTTGTTGATAGTATTTGTTTCACTTCTCGTCCCATTTTGCACTTCCATAGATACTATTTCCTTTAACCAATCTCTCAAAGATGGTGATTTATTAATCTCTTCTGGGAAATCCTTTGTTTTGGGTTTCTTTGGGAATTCCCCTGGAAAACGTTACGTTGGAATTTGGTACAACAATGTTCCTGAACTAACTGTTGTTTGGGTTGCCAACAGAGACAACCCCATCAATGGAACATCTGGGATACTCACCATCGACTCAACTGGAAATCTTGTTATACTTGACGCGAAAACACAAACTTCAGCGTGGAGAACAAATGTTTCTTCAGCTAGGAAACGAGCAGACTCGTATACGGCTAAGCTGGAGGATTCAGGGAATTTTGTATTGTTTCAAGACTCAAAAATAGATGTTATTGAATGGCAGAGCTTTGATTTTCCTACCAATACTCTGCTTCCTTCAATGAAATATGGGATAGACAAGAAAACGGGTTTAAACCGGTTCCTAACATCCTGGAAATCACTGAACGATCCAGGCACCGGAGAGTATCGTTATACAATGGAGCTCAATGGGACACCTCAAGTTTTCTTGTACAAAAACTCTAGCAGGATATGGCGGACAGGATCCTGGACCGGTCATGGTTGGAGTGGTGTAGCAGAAATGAGCCCGCGGTTCATCTTCAGCCTCAGTTATGTGGACAATGATACTGAGGTTTCCTTGACATATGGCATACATGACACTTCAATAATCTCAAGAATGGTCCTGAATGAATCCGGGATCGTGAGCCGGTTAACTTGGCAAGAGAGTGAGCAGAAGTGGGTGCAATTCTGGTCTGCCCCTAAGGATCCTTGTGACAGTTATGAACATTGTGGAGCGTTTAGCAACTGCAATCTGTTCAATTTGGCTGAATTTGAATGCAGTTGTCTTCCAGGGTACAAGCCAAAGCTAAGCCGACAATGGTTCTTGAGAGATGGTTCTCATGGATGTTTGAGGAAGAAAAATGAAAAAGTGTGCAACAGTGGTGAAGGGTTTGTCACATTAAGTCATGTGAAGGTCCCCGACACGGGTGCAGCATGGATGAACAAGAACATGGAATTGAAGGAATGTGAAGAGTTGTGTCTGAAGAATTGCTCCTGCACAGCCTATGCAAGTGCTAATATTAGTGCAGGAGGAAGTGGATGCATCACTTGGTATGGTCAGTTGATAGACATAAAGCAATTTACAGATGGGGCCCAAGATTTATATGTCAGAGTCTCTGCATCCGATTTAGGTAAGGAGTTAATATATTGTGAAGAAAATTGCAAGCTGATCATTTTTGGTTAGTAGTAGTACACAGTATCTAACCCTGGAAGTTCTCATTTTTTGTTTGTTCAGCACAATTCTCGAAGAATTCAAAAGGCCATAATAGGAAAAGAATGATAGGGATTCTAGTAGGGTCTGCTGCAGCAATAATTCTTGCACTCTCATCGGCATGTTGTTTGGTGATCAATATAAGGAGAAATTGTAAGGATATTTTTCTTTATCATGCTTTAGATTAATATTTTCAGTATCTGGACAGCAGCAATAGTGGTGAAGTACCTATAGCAACATAGATCTCTCTACTATCTTTCTATATCGCACAGAAAAAACTATGACATAACTGCAAATTCCATTTTATCCTAATCGGTGTTTGCTGATGTACAGATAAGGAGAGAAGTGAAAGTTTAGCATCCTATGAGGGCATGGATGAAAGTAAACATGCAGAAATCTCAATCTTTGATCTAAGTACAATAAGTAATGCCACTGATAAGTTCTCCGATGCTAACAAACTTGGTGAAGGAGGATTTGGAAGCGTATACAAGGTAACAATTCCCAAAAAGGATTGAATTCCTTGCGATAAACATTATCTTTATAGGAGGCTGCAAATAGGCTTAATAATAATTGTTATACCAAGCTGTTCACCCAAAACAAAAAAGAAGAAACTAAGTTTACCAAATAATAATCTGGATTCAATATCAGGGACACTTGACAGATGGACAAGTAATAGCTGTCAAAAGACTTTCAGTAACTTCAGGGCAAGGGACAGAGGAGTTCAAGAATGAAGTCACACTAATTGCAAGACTTCAGCACAGAAATTTGGTGAGGCTTTTAGGATGTTGCGTCCAACGAGGAGAGAAGATGTTAGTTTATGAATATATGCCAAACAAATCCTTGGACAGTTTTATTTTTGGTAAGGAACATCTCCAAGACAGGAATTTCTTTCATGACCTTGGAGTCTTTACATGCTTTTACATGCTTACTGATTATTAATGGTTACTGCTTTAACGCGTGTGTGTGTCCCTAAAAGATTTCTTATGCACAATTTTCAAACTGTGATCCAGATAAAACAAAAGGGTCTATGTTGGATTGGGGAAAACGGTTTGAAATCATCCATGGGATTGCACGAGGAATATTATACCTTCACCAAGACTCTAGATTAAGAATTATTCATAGGGATCTAAAAGCAAGCAATGTTTTACTCGATGCCTCCATGCAACCAAAAATATCAGACTTTGGAATGGCCAGAATATTTGGAGGTGACCAAATTGAAGCAAACACAAATCGAGTTGTTGGAACATAGTAAGTATGTCAGGTTGTGTTTAAACATATATGAGTTATGTTAGATATGTGCATGTGATCTTTAAAATGATAAATCTTGATATTGCTTATCTATTGCAGTGGTTATATGTCACCCGAATATGCAATGGTAGGACACTTCTCAGCAAAGTCTGATGTTTTCAGTTTCGGGGTTTTGTGTTTGGAGATTATCAGTGGCAGAAAGAACAACAGTCATAATGATCAGGAGAAATCCCAACATTTAGTTGGATATGTAAGTACAAACATATATATGCTGTTATAATCGAGAAATCACCTTTATTACCTTACAGTTGTCTTAGACATAAGCCTGTCTGACGGATGGAAGTACTGCAAATAATAATTTTAAAGCAATTCCCTTTTTGGTTCTTCAAGTGCTGAATAGACCGAAGATTTTGTAATTCAGAATTTTGGTTTTTGTTGTTATAATTTCTCTTATAGAGCAGGAATTGCTGGAAAAGTTGATTTTGGTGCATTGTGGTGTTTCTGTTTCAGGTTTGGGATTCTTGGAAGGATGAAAAGGCTTTAGATGTTGTTGATCCATTATTAGGTGGCTCATATGAAGCTTGTGATGTTTTGAGATGCATCCACATTGGGCTTTTGTGTGTACAATCATTTGCAAACGACAGACCGAGTATGTCAGAAGTGGTCTTCATGCTGTGCAACGAAACAAATCTTCCTTTCCCTAAAGAACCTGGCCTTGTATTCAGATCAGAGAATCATAGTTCAGTTAAAGATTCTTCATCAGCAAGTATAGGAGCATCCGTTAACGACATGTCTATCTCAACAGTTCATGGTCGCTAGAGCTTATGCTAACTATCTAACTATTCAATAACTATTTTGAAAGAAATACAGTATTCCTTTTTCTCTGTACTTCTCTTTTCTTTTTGAGTTTCATATTTACAGTTACCAGAGATTCATTGGTGGGTTACACACAACAAATAACATGCTAGTCCATTCTTGATTGAGACTAGTGGGGTTGGGCCCTAATAGCACTGGACCCAAAACTTTGACTTCTGATTCCCCATGGCCCATGTTACTGACTTACAGACTTAAAGATAGGTGGGTGACAAAGGATTGGTAGGAAAGAAGCATAAACACAGAGGGTTTCTACTTCATCTGTGAATTAAATGGTGTCCTTTGTCAGTTGTGTTAGGGAAGTTAATGGAAGCTCATTCACATTCAGAAGTGTTTGATATTTGCCACAGTTCATATTTTCTTTAACAGTCTACTCTTTGTTCATGGAAGCTCTAAAAAGCAACAAAGGCTAATCCTGCTACCACAACAAACAATTTTTTTTAATTGATTTAGAGGATAGTAATTTGGTTGTGGAATTTTGTCAATTAATGAGGTGTTTAACTATTATAAGTGGGTTATGTTTTTCCTCAAAAAAATACAAACATGTAAGTAGTCTTTTGAGAGATTTCAAATTTTGTTTCATAATTAGATCACGAGATAGACATGTATCAAATACAACAATAATATTATGATCATGAGTAAGAGCACTGTTGATTAAATCTTTCTGTGATGAGTATCTGTCAAAGTAAGATCAACCAGTCTATTCAAATCTATTAGAATTTAATGCATTGAATCATAGAAGACCACCTCATACTTTGGGAAGTAATGACAACTAGATACATTTAATCAACAGATAACAGAAATGCATAAAACCATCAGACAACTAACGAACATAAGGTGCTGTAATTGTCACCTCATTGATCGAAGATGATGCTGTTTCTGTAGTAATCAAGTCTGAGTTAGGGGTAATGAAAGGCTGCTTTGGGGAGGGAACCGTTGCTTCAATACTTAGCATGGACAGAATTGTTGACATGGTTGGTCTGTCTGCTGCGTTGAATTGCAAACACAATAGTCCAACTAGAATGCAGCGTAGTGCTTCCTCACTGGGACAAGAATCAACTATTGTTGGATCTACCAGCTCAAACGCCTTACCATCACTCCACAAATCCCAGGCCTGAAGCAGCAGTTCATTTAACAAATAAATTTGATTACTAAATCAAAGATAGATTCATTGTTTGTATCTTAAAACTTACCTGCCGTATCAAATTTGAAGGGGAATCACTATAAGAGACCGTGTTCTTTTTGCCACTAATGACCTCCAATAATATAACACCAAAGCTAAAGACATCAGATTTTACTGAGAAGAGACCAGTTCGAGCATATTCAGGTGACATATAGGCACTGCAAAGGGAAGGGGCAATAATGAGTACGCAAAGTTTTGGTAAATAGTAAGGATGCGAGGGAAAAATCCCTTTTAGTATTTGCTTGCTTACTATGTTCCGACAACTCGAAGAGTCTTAGCTTCATTTTGGTTTCCACTAAATATTCTAGCAGCACCAAAATCTGATATCTTGGGGTTCATATCTTCATCTAAAAGAATGTTGCTGGCTTTCAGATCACGGTGTATTATTCTTAATCTTGAGTCCTGATGAAGATAGAGTATCCCTCTAGCTATTCCAATAATGATTTCATACCGCTTTTTCCAATCAAGCAAAGACTTTCTGCTCTCGTCTAAGTTGTTCATATAAAATTTATCCAGTAAGCAGTATTTAGGAGGAAGAGGTTAACACAACATCAGATAATAAGTTATCTTACCGAATATGAAATAGTCTAGACTTTTGTTTGGCATATATTCGTAGATCAGCATTTTCTCCTCGTCTTCTACACAGCAGCCAAGGAACCTCACAAGATTTCTGTGTTGAAGTTTAGCAATGAGAAGGGCCTCAGTTTTGAATTCATTAATACCTTGCTGTGATTGAGTTGATAGCCTTTTAACAGCTATTTTCTCCCCATCTGGCAATTGACCCTAGAAATTGCAATGCAATTAATCACACCATTAAAACACGAGTATGGAAAAGATTTTAATTAAAACCAGTACGCTACCTGCTCACCTCAAGAAAAACTTCTTCCCATTTTCTTTGGGCGTGAGCAGATTTTAGAATTGCAGTTATTCAGGTTGTCAATATATTTTCTTATGTAGTAACAATACCTTGAAAACAGGCCCAAAACCTCCTTCTCCAAGCTTATTGTCAGGGGAAAAATTGCCTGTCACAGCTTTCAACTCACGCAATTCAAAGACCTTCAGTTCGATGGCACATCTCTTTTCTTGTCCCTTATTACATGAAGTTCCAGGTTTTGACAAGTTAATTGCTGACTCAGAAAGTAACATTGCCCTGAACTTTTTCTTTCCCAAAATCCCTGAAGTAAAGCATTGTATACTGGAAGTTTATAGGTGAGTTTAGAAGAAGCTGAACATGGGCAACTTTAACTTTTATCTAGGCATGATTCGGAGAATATAGTTTTCTTTCCACGACTAATTAAATTCAAAAGGTTACATTTTGATTCACCTCTTTCAGTCATGCCAGGTAGAAGTGAAACTTAAGTTATTCAACCTGCTATAGCATGAATTAGAATCTGACACAGGTTCCAGCAGAAAATTAATGAATCAAGAATGTACCTTTTTCCTTGAGCTTTATTCTCCATAGAAAGTAACAGCATGTACCACAGACAAAAATTGCAGAAGTGATGGATACTGCTAGTGCTACCAGTAGTAGTTTCTTCTTTCCTAAACAATAAGAAAGATCAAGAAAGGAGGAAATAACATATTTTCGGTTGAAAAGGAGCATAAGATGCAGCTTGGAAGCACCTAACCTTTGTTCGAGGTCTCAAAAAGCTTAATGTTGAACTCTACATGACTTGAATTATTAGGTAATCTTGATAGATCGATCAGATCCCCATCCCATAATAAGCACTCTCCACTATTGCTGTAAGCATAAGCATTGCATGAGCAATTGGATGAACATATATATTCACAGCTCTGAGAATTTCCTACTTGCATTGTTTCAGATGACAGGAAGTTTTACATTTTGCATACGGACAAAACCTTTGTTATTGCTGCCACACTGCAGCGGAATTTTTCTCACACACCCACCCGAATAGTTTCTAATATCCCAATCTAATTTAAACTGAGGTTCATAACCTTGTAAACATTCACAAGGTGGATTGGCATTCATGTCAAAAATTCCAAAAGCACCACAGAAATTTATTCGGTCACAATTATCAGTAGGTCCAGACCACACTAACTGCCAACTCTGATGGTCTTTAGACCAGAACCATTGCTTCATCAACCCATTAAATTCTAGGACAATTCTAGATATGCTAGATTCACCAAAGACATTGTAAGTAATATTTTTACTATATTCAGTTGGAATATAACTGAAGTTGAATAAATCCTTAGAATAAATTTGTTGTGCTAGAATAGCAAACGCTCCTTCATTCCAAGGCCCAGATCTCCATTGTTCCTGGAAATTACGTTGAACAACCAACTCACCATTTTGATTCGTACCTAATTGCAAAGAGTAACTTCCTGAAGCTGGATCATTCAGATTCCTCCAAGAAGTAAGTTTCTGGAGTGTGTTCTTGGTCTTATCAAATCCAATCATCGCACCAGGCAGCCACGTATCTGTAGGATAATCAAAGCTCTGCCATTGTCTGTCAATGCCATTTGTCAAAACGAGATTTCCAGAGTCAAAAAGTACTGCCTTATTGGCATATGCTGAAGCTGTGGGTAAATTAGAGTCCCAAACTCTTTGTTTACGTGCATCTAAGAGTTGTAGATTTCCATCAGACAGTTCTAGATGAGAATTATTGAACGGGGGGCGAATGGGGCTGTCCCTATTTGCTATCCAAACGACGGTTTTGGGCTTTATGTTTGTATACCATATACCAATAAAAAGCTTTTCACAATTACCTGGACAGAAAAATCCAAGTTCAAACGTCCCTTGTTTGGATACTAAAGTATCTCCTGCAGAAAAGGAAAAGGACTGGCCAGGCAACAAGGTATCTGAACGAATGTTATTGCAGCTAACTAAATGAAAGTAAGAAAGCAAGAGAACCAACATTATCTTCATTCTCACTACTATGTAAAAACGAAAGAGGAGAATTAAGAAAGTTCCTAGGTGATGGGCAATGATACTTTGGTGTAAGTCTGATAGAAGACTAACAATAATAACCAGTAAATACGACCAAATTAAACTTCACCCTTAATCATATATCCTATTTCAAATCTTTGAAATTTCTAAGAAAGGAAAATATCCAATTGATGAAAAGACATCAAATTGCAATTTTTCCACTAAAAGATAAAACACGTAACTTTGACCAACTAATAATTCCAGGCACTCCCACTGGATGTAATTGCTTCAACAAAAGTTCAAAAGGTGGCCGGTAACGAATTTCTTCTAACCTTGCGAATTGCCAATGAACACTTTTCCCAGTGAATGAAATGGAATATAGTCCTGAATTTTACTGATTCTTAAATTGAAAGATGTCTAGCTACTTCAGTGTTTAAAATTTTTCAAGATTAAACATCAGTGGGATATTGTTAGGATATATACTATTAACCGTGCATTTAGATATTGTATATTATACAATTATGATGGTTAAAAGTCTTAAGTGAGAGATTTTTGGGATATATACTATTAACCATGAAATATATACTGTTAATCATGAGTTTAGATATAGTATTTATTATAGAACAATTGTTTATTCAAATTTAATAAAAGTTTTAATAGATCATATATTCGTTTATGTGTCCATTTACTTATATAGTAGATGATTTAGTGTATAGAGTTTTAGCTTATACGCAGAGGATTAAATCATCGGTTCTTCTAGGTATAAAGTATTTTTTTCACAATCTAAGATGAAAATTATACAAGCCATCGTTATGAATGTAGCACAAGATTATATATAATTTATCTTGATTATGGGAGCGGTGTAGTTTCAACTTCTTGTACTAGTGCATTTTGTATGTATTGAACGGGACTGAGTAGAGATAGTTGTTTTAGACTGACTGACAAAAAAAAACATATTTTCTAAATTCTTAAATATACTTATATTCTCAATCTTGATATAACTATTATGATTTGTATATATTAATTATCGTTTTGTTATTAAAAGGTGAGATTCTGAGATGGGTCAATATGTCTGGTAGATTGGATGGTAATAATATATACTGGTGAAATAATAAGTTAGTTGATGGAATTCATGTCTCGATATAGAGATTGATGATATGCCTTTTTGAGAAGCTTATAAGTTTTCATTGTGTCAAACCTTGCACATGGATTTATGAATCCGACACATGAAATAAGTTAAGCATCGCTCTAAAGAAAATTAATCATTAAATTAAATTCATCAATAATTACATTATTGATTAGTATCTGTAATCTTAACATGGGGAATGACATAAGTGTTTAATGGGGAACTTTGAAATATAAATAGAGGAGTGCAATTACGAATTTCTAGTGAAATGATTTGTAATTTATTATAGTAAGAATAATTCAAATTAATTATTTGAAATTATTTCCATAATAGAAAGCCTCAACAATTAATTTTGTGGTCCCTACCGTACTCATATTTAACTAGAACTCAGAATCCTATTTTCTAAGAGAAAGGAGAAAGCAGCGTGTGTTTTCTTGTTTAAGAAAAGACGGCATGTTTTTCTTCTCCTTTTTGTATTAGGAAGAAATCTCTATAAGTAGAGTTCTTCTAACTTAGAACGAATAAGTTTTCTATACGTGTCACGCCCTGGGAGGATATTCTAGACGTGATCGGCACTCAAAAATCATTATTGGCTCCCAAGCGAACCACTTGACTTGATCACACATCCGTTCATTTATTTAATCAACGGAAGACTTAAGATAAAGAGATAATTAGGTGGACAATTCCAATCAACAATCTAGCTCAAGGAAGAAAGGTCATGAGCCGACAAATCAAACTCCAATCTATGTCGTTAAATAGTCTGACAAGAACAATTCAAGAAAATAAAATATTCAATCGACCCATCACTATCTAGTCTATGAAGCCTCTATCACTACTATCTAATTAGTGCCAATGACAGGTTCATGGCTACCTCAAATCAGAATGAAAAGACTAAACTCAACGCATGAATAACATAAGTGGTATCCTCCGAATGTAGGGGAGGACTCATCAATAACTAAGTGTGAACAGATCCTCAATGGTGCACCTATTGATGATCTCTTAAACCTGTCTTTGCATAATGAAACGATGCAGGTCCAAATAGACGTCAGTACGTGGAATGTACGAGTATGTAATATGGCAGAATGAAATATACATCAAGGTAGAATAATATCAGTTCAGATATCTCAAATCAGAAGATAAGAGAGACTCAATCAAAGTGTCATAAGTCTAAAGTAAGAATACGGTTAGAATACTTCCAATGCAAACATGTTTTTCGGGAAGCAAATTTTCCAGCTGATACATTATCTAAGTACAACCATACACTTGATAATACACAACACTTCTACAACCTTCAACAACTTCCACAAGAAACCAAGGGCTACATAAAGCTAGACAAGATAGGAATGGCAAGCTTCAGGAGAAGAAGATTAAAAAGGATAAAACAACCTTCTTGAATATTTTTTTTTATCTCTAATTTTCCTAACTTGGCTACGATTGGTGTTGCTGCAACTTTCCTTGGACTTACTTGGTACGACATGTCTAAAAAGAGCAAAGATGAAAAGAATTTCCCCAACCCATGCGAGATAGAAGGTTCGTATACTTGTTCTTGAATAGGACTAGTGTAGGCTACTTTCTTGTATTCTCATGGAAGGGGAGAGTCTCCCTCATTTATGCTTTCTTAGTTGATTTATACCGAGAGGAGTCCTCTCACAGGTTTAATGCTTTCTAGTTATAGTTAGTCTCTTTTTTGTATCGGGGATGAGTTAGCCGACCTTAATAGGTTAGCCGACTTATGAACCACCATAGGATCGGAGGTAAGGTTTATGTCCCCCTCCTTGTATTTTATTTTGATTATTTATGTTAAGGCTTGGGGGTGCTGCTCAACCCCTGACTGTGCACGAGAGGTGGGAGCCTCGTGTAGGGTCTGTTCCCATAAAAAAAAAAAAAAGAATACGGTTTAGACAGAGACCAATCATATACAATCCAATCCAATCAAATCATTTACAATTCGATCCAATCCAATCATATATAATTCGATCTAGTCCAATCATATACAATTCGATCCAATCCAATCATATATAATTCGATCCAATCCAATCATATACAATCCGATCTAATCCAATCATATACAATCCGATCCAATCCAATCATATACAAACCAATTCAATCCAATCATATACAATCCGATTCAATCCATTCATATACAATCCAATTCAATCCAATCACATACCATCCAATTCAATCATATATAATTCGATCCAATCCAATCATATACAATCCGATTCAATCCAATCATATACCATCCAATCCAATTCAAGCATATGCAATCTGATTCAATCCAATCACATACCATCTAATCCAATCTAATCACATATAATCCAATCATGTACAATTCAATTCAATCCAATCATTCATAATTCGATCCAATCTAATCGTATTTAATCCGATCCAATCCAATTCATATACAATTTGATCCAATCCAATTCATATACAATTTGATCCAATCCAATTCATATACAATTTGATCCAATCCAATCATATACAATCCGATCCAATCCAATCATATACAATCAACTCAACAATAAAGTCAAAGGACTTAACTCAATAGATATGCAAATTAGAATTTAGCAATATTTTACAATTTGACTCAAGCATCTACAATCACAATCAAACCAATCATATCATGCATAATCCACTCAATTTGGGAGTTTCTCTAACTGAAAAACATCACTTATGAGCTAATGATGTACAACAAGACGATGTTGTTGCCACGTCCATCCATACTTTTCCAGGGTATAAACGAATCAACCAATCATGGATCCAATAATCAATCAAGTCCTATCATTTTAGGATAATAAAATAGGGAAACATCGAACTTTAACGGTCCAATCCCTTCCTACATTGGCTACGTAGTTCATGGGATTCAAGTATGGACTATACTCATACCCAATTCGGTGCTCAATACTCCTCTCAAGACTCAATATGCATATATTTATCAAGTGAGTAAAATACTCAAAATACTCATTTAGTCTCTTTTGGACGTAGTTCAAATCAACTCATTTAGTCTCATTGGACTTTTTTCAAAACTCAATCAATCTGGTCTCATTAGACCTTCTTTCAAAACTCAATTAATCTGGTCTCATTGGACCTTCTTTCAAAACTCAATCAATTTCAATCATCATTTCATTCAATTAGGCAATCCTTTCAAGACTCATTCATGACTCATCAGGACTTTAAGTCAACTATCATTATCATTAAACTCTTTTTTTAAAATTTGATACAATCTCAACTCAATGAATCCAATAAATATTAGATGCATTTAAAACATAATTTTCACTCCTCAACTCAATTCAAAATAGATGTTTTAATATAAAAATGCTCAACTCGTTTATATTCACAATACTCATGCTCAAAATAATAATTAAGAGATTTCTCAAACTCAAATCATGTTTAAACTCTTTCTAAATCAAAGATGAAAATAATCATTCTTTAAACTCAAAATGGTGCATAAATAATTTATGCAAAAACGTTCGCAAATCATTTTTTTTAAAACTCCTTCTCAAACAATCATTCATACTCAAAATCCTCATATGACTCCAATCAAATCAAATTATGCAAATCATATCATGTAGTCACATTAGACTCCAATCCACTCCATCTCAAAACATCATCATCAACATTACATCTTCATTAATCATTTTACTAAAGAAAATAAATATCATTTTTATCATCATCAAACATCTTGCTCCAAAATCTTCATTTAACTCTATGTTCAATTTCATCAAACTCATTAAAATATGCATCATCTCACTTTGAAAGCAATATTTACATGAAAACCATCAATCTCAACCTCAAGACAAATTATGACAAAAATGAAATCTCATCTTGGATTCATGTGAATAAATACATGAATCCATACTCTCAACAAAATTCAACTCAAGAACATCATTAATACATATGAATTTATATACAAAAAATCAATAGAAATTATAGATAAACCAAGATCTCAACTCATGAAACCTCAAAACTCAACTCAACTCGAATCAATGAAGATGTAGGGAACGTGGATGAAATCAATCCAACGTTGTGAGTAGCCTTACATACCTGGAATGAAGATTATCTCACCAAAAACCAAAGCCGTGGCTTGAAGATCTTGAACCCTAACTCTTCTTCTCCTTTCTAGTCTCTTCTCTCAAATCTCCTAAGGTGAAGGAGAGGAAAACCTCCTTGGATATTATGAGGGAACTGATTTTCAGTCCCAAAACGGCTAGGGTTATACTTGGGATAGGTGGGGGAAAAGTCCAAAATGCCCATTCCAAAAAGATATGCAAACTTGCAGAAGTTGAAGCAAAATTGGGCAAGTCCGCGCCAGGTCCGCGCCAGGTCCGCGTCGCGAACTTTTCACATACCTCTCTGGTTGAAAAAAACAAAATCCGGAAAAAGTGGCCAAGTCCGCGACAAGTCCGCATCGCGGACGTGTCGCACACCTCTTTGGTCAACTGCCCCCTAACTTTTTACTTCTAACTCCAAAAAATACAATCTTGGTGGAGTTGAAAATAAGACTCAAAGACCTTTAATTTGATAGGTCATAGGCCACTTAATTCATTATATTCTAGGAGATATGGTCGTTTGAAGTTGACCCTTATACTAACTCATACGAAAACTTAGCCGATAGAAATTCTTTGGAATCGGCTTGGTATTAGAGATCCCTTATGACCCTAAAACACATCTAATACACTTCAAATACTTAGGAATTGATCCTAACTCATGTATACAATTAGAAGTCATTCAGTTCGATTCTATGCGCATATGAAGAATGGTTCGAGTCTTCACGAAAAAAAAAATTGGGGTGTTACAATACGATACTTGCCCACCCAAGAATTGAGAGATTTCAATTGTGAACTTGGGATCACTGTAGAAGACCGCAGAACTGCAGTCTAACTTGTGGATTCGCTTGAAGGTATCTGCTCATGCTTCAAGAGGTATTTATCGAATTTTAGCAAGTTTATGTGTTCTAGCATAATTGTATTTGTTCTAGCATAAACTTATGTGTAATCTATTATTCATGTAAGCAGAATGATTCTAGCATGCTTCCGCTGTGCTTATAGTTTTCCAACATCTACCTCGTGGAAGTGGAGAGGCAGTTTCTGAAGGACCCTCGGCACAAATATATTGGATCTCAAAATTTCATTTTCCTGCTTATTTCAATGTGATCAATCAATTTAATTGGAAATAGAGTTATACCGATTCTTTGTAATGTTCATAAGGTACATCATAATGAGAGCTAAATATGTTTAGTTGACTATCAATCTATTGCAGTCATCTTCCTTTCCACATACATGCATCAAACCAATTATGTTTCACGAAATTACTATGTCAGTGCTGACAAAGTGGAAAAGGGAAAAAAAAGAAACACAGCAACTGTAGATGAAATTTTACAATGAGAAAAACATTGAGGGACCAGTTCCTTCAATGTGACAATCTGGATAACTGATTATTGGAGTTTGACTTTCCGAATACATCCATTGACGCTCTCACAAAGGAGACGTGTTTTTCCTTTTAATTAAAAGAAAACAAAGTTGTTTCAAAGTTCAACCGCTTATTTTGAAAGGGAGCCGTACTATCCCCCTGTGTGAACGGTGTACAGGAATGAGGACAATAATGGGGATAAAATTTCAGTTACACTCAATAAGAAAACAAGAAGAAAGTTCCTAATTATGTTGATGGGAAAGCAAGAACCCCAGCAATTCTCAAATTATTTCTTGACTTGTGGCCTGTGGGTACTATGTATTGTATCTTGACTTGTGGCCTGTGGGTACTATGTATTGTATTGTGATATGGCACGTCTTTTTAAGATACACGTGCCTCACACGTTAGCAATTAAATATACCACAAACAAAATTTAGTGAATTGGTATGGACAGTGAAAGATCGTGACAATTTATCCTAGTCTAAACATAAATTGTTTTTAGATTAGATGATCACATATTAGAGTGATAAAATGGATAAAATTTAAGCTATCCGTTTGATTAATCAAATTTTAAATGGATTGGTTATTCAATCATTTAAAAATGGGTCAAAGATGAATCAATCCATATTATTTATCATCAAATATGAATAACCTATGGGTATCGCCAATTTCATTCTCATTAAAGTATGTAAGGATATACGAACCTCTAAAAAGTACACTTATTAAATGTGTGTTTATATGAAAAAAATTAAAATATTTTTCAATTTATTCATGTTTGATTGGCTTAAATATTTTGAAAAATATTTTCTTTCAGACCAAACACACTTTAAAAGAAGAAAAGAATAAGAAAAAAATCTTATAATCTGAAATACTTATTTCTTTACATTATAAGAAGCAATAAATAATATGAATACCCCTATTATCCATAGGGTTTACCCATTTTTATCCATATCAAATATGGGTTAGGTCAAATAGTTTATTCATTTTTCACCTGACTCATTTTCGACCAATCCATATTCTTGGACCCGCTCATTTGCCATCCCTAATCACATACTTCAACACGATTCTTCTAGATAGAGGCGGGGCTACGGTGGTGCCAGGGTGTCCAATTAGACACCATGCGTCGACACTTTATATTGGTATATATAGTATTTTGGACACCCTTAAAAAATAAAAGAAAGCCTGCAATGCAGTGGCTTGGGCGGTCATGAAACAACAAAGCGCCCAGGTTCAATTCTTGGTTGAAGTTGCTATCTAAGTTCGAGTCCCACTAAGTGGGTTTCTGTGATTTTCCTATTTTTATTTCAAATTAAGCTTTAATTTCGTTAAATATTGCTTAGTTTGATCATTTCTTTTGGTACATTAAATCATCCATTTTCTTTTTAAAAAAAAAGTTATTATCCAAAGTTTGGACACCCTTCATGAAATTTCTGGCTAGGCCACTGCTTCTGGGAAATTCTTGTTATACTCGTTCTGGAAAACAAATATTTCTTAATTCAGCTATGCAAGGAGCAGATTCGTACACCGCTAAGCTGTGGGATTCAGAGTATTTTGTGGTGTTTCAACGACACTTAATACAGTCCTGTACTAATCTCAAGGCTTGTTCTTTTATAATTTATTGCATTCAATCATAGAAGATGGAATTAGTGACAACTTGATACATTTGGTCAACAGACAATAGAAATACATAAACACATCATCAGTCATCAGCTGACTAACGACCAACCGGTGCTGTAATAGTCACCTCATTGATAGAAGATGGTGTTGTTTCTGTAGTACTCGAGTCAGAGTTGGGAGGTAATCAATGGCTGCTTCGGGGAGGGAACCATTGCTTCATTGCTTAGCATGAACAGAACGGATGACATGGTTGGTCTGTCCCCTGCATTCACTTGCAAACACAATAGTCCTACTTGAATACAGAGTAGTGCTACCTCACTGGGACAAGAATCAACTATTGTTGGATCTATCAGCTCGAAGGCCTTGCCATCGTTCCCCACAGCTCCCAGGCCTGAAGCAGCAGTTCATTGAAATGAATAAATTTGATTCTTAATCAAAGAAAGATTCAAATGTTCGCATTTTACAACTTACCTGTCGTATCAAATTTGGAGGGGAATCATTATTATAATTATAAGAGACTCTGTTCTTTCTTCCACTAATGACCTCCGATAATATGATATCAAAGCTAAAGACATCAGATTTTACTATGAAGAGACCAGCTAGAGCATATTCAGGTGACATATGGCCACTGCATAAAAAAGGAGCTATAATGAGTAGGCAAAGTATTTGTAAGTAGTGAGAACATGATGGGAAAAGACCTATCGGTATTTTCTTGCTTCTATGTGCCAACTATTCGAAGAGTATTTGCTTCATCTTGGTTTCCGCTAAATATTCTTGTTGCACCAAAATCTGAATGTTGCTGGCTTTCAGATCACGGTGGATTACTCTTAATCTCGAGTCCTGATGCAGATGGAGTATCCCTCAAGCTATACCAATAATGATTTCATGCCGCTTTTTCCAATCAAGCAATGATCTCCTGCTCTCGTCTAAGTTGTACATATCAAATTTATCCAGTAAGCACACATTAGACAGGAGGAAAGGGTTTACACAAAAACAGATAGTAATAAGTTATCATACAGAATATGAAATAGTCTAGACTTTTGTTTGGCATATATTCATATATTAACATTTTCTCCTCATCTTTTACACAGCAGCCAAGGAACCTAACAAGATTTCTGTGTTGGAGTTTTGCAATGAGAAGGCTTCAGTTTTGAATTCACTTATGCCTTTCCTTGATTGAGTTGATAGCCTTTTCACAGCTATTTGCTGCCCATCTGGCAATTGACCCTAGAAATTTCAAACTACTAATCATCACACCTTCAAAACACAAGTACAGCTAGCAAAGATATTAACTAAAATCAGGATACATACTATCTGGCTAGTTCCAGAGTAATTTCTTTCCATTTTCTTTTGGTGTGAGCTCATATTTGTGTTGCAGACTTGCAGGTATTCAGGTTGTCAATATAATTTCTCATGTAATTACAATACCTTAAAAACAGGTCCAAAACCTCCGTCTCCAAGCTTATTATCAGGGGAAAAATTATCACAATGATTAACAATCTTCTCAATAAAATCAATTCATAAATAAGAAAATATAGTGCTAAAACTTTGGAATGTAAAGAAAGAGTAAACAAAAGTTGCAGGCTGATCATTCTACATTATGATTACTTAGGAAAAACATATATAGTAGAAAACTTGGTTGACTGAAATGTCAACTATATTGTCCACATATAATAAAAACCAAGTAGACAACAGAGAATGCTAATTTTTTTTAATTTTTTCAAGAATTCCGCTACTGACCATTCTGGAAGGAGACATCCAATTAAAAAGTGTTGGTGAAATTACAAGATTACAAATTACAATTGAAAAATAAAATGAAGAAAATAAATTCTCTTTTTGGCTGAGGAGTGGATATCTCGCTCTCTTTAACGAGATTCAAGCCCACTGCAGCAAATCTTTTCACCGGTCCACCAGTAGTCCTCTTGACTTGTCCCCTCCAGGATACAACAGCCTTATCACAAAATATAACTCAACAAACTCTGGACAAGAGTTGAGTTTAAAGCTCCACAAAAAAGAACACCTCAACTCTCTTTTTTGACAAACTTAATACACTCAATGTTTTATTTCATTTCAAAACAAAGAAGACCTCTCTGTTTATAGGAGAGGAAATCATTCAAAGATGAAAAAATAATTGAATGTCATCATTATCATTTAGTGCACCATTATAATTTAGTGCACCACTTATTAGTGATCATTATCATCATTATGATTTAGTGCACCATTATTATTTAGTGCACCACTTATTAAAGATAATTAGGTTAAAAAATACATAATGGAATGAATAATTTTGCACTAACTAAAGATGATAATGAAAGACATTTTTATGCACTAAAGAAAAATAGAATAAAGATGACATTAAATGTCACCAATGAACAATTGCTAAAATTGCAATTTAATAAAATATTAAAATGTCACACTAACAAAAAGCTTCCTGCATGAAAAAACTACTACACAACTTCCATCATGTGTTATAGCTCGAACTGTAGAAGTCTCATACTCCTGTGTGTAATGAAGTTGTTCTTCGTTTGTTTTCCACCTGCGCTCAACTTTTCTTTTGCTTTCTTCCTGCTCCTTTTCTCTCAACTTGGAATTTGATGAAAGGTAATTTCCTAATTTATAGCAGTGAGTAATAACTTTTCTAATGTAATTTGAAATTATCAAGATGAATTTGGCCTGATTCTAATTAAGAAAATCATTGAATGTGATTTTTCAAATTCCTTGCCTTTTGAGAGTAATAACAACTGACTGCATCATCCCTAACCTCCTCCCTTTAATTCGTTCCCCATTAGTATTGGTTTGGTAGATGAATGGTTTTGTAAACTGATGGAATCAAAAGTAATCATTATTCATGGAATCTAAAACAAAAAACAATTAAAGCTGCTTAATTAAGATAATTAAACCCACAATTGATGGAACAGAAGTAATTACTTAATTATTTAATGGGGGTAATTTTATTGTTAGGAGAGGATAAATTGGTCATTTAATATTTAAAAAGGGTATTTTCGTAATTCAACTTTTAACTTTGGATGTTCCCACTTGTAGTATAGTATGATATGATGATGATGATCTAGAAGAACTAGGTTCGTTTACTGGCATCCCACATATGTTCATTGTTAAGAAAATGTCAAGCTCAAAAGCTAGTCCATGAAATGAGGATTGTCAAGACCATATAAGAAGACAAGAGCCTAACCCTCAGGGCCCCAACCAATGTAGGCCACATTAACATTCATAAAGCGCTGGCATAGCAATTGGAATCTTTTCTTTTAAAGAAGTACCTTTTTTTCTTGAGCTTTCTTCTCCAGAGAAAGTAACAACATGCAGCACAGACAAATATTGCTGAAGTGATGGATGCTAGCGCTACATACAATGACTTTTTATTCTCTGAGCAATAAGATAGATGGGGAGAGGAGAAAAAGAACATAATGTCAGTTTAAAATAAGCACAATTAGAACTTGAAGCAGTTTAGAAGCACCTAACCTTTGTTTGAACGCTCAAAAACTTTTATGTTTAACTCTGCTTGACGTGAATTATTAGGTAATCTTCTCGGATTGATCAGATCATCATTCCATAATAAGCACACTCCACTATTGCAGTAAGATTAAGCATTGTATGAGAAATTGGATGAACATATATAGTCACAGATCTCATCATTCCCCACTTGCATTGATTCAAGGAGTTTTACATTTTACATACGGACAAAACCTTTGTTATTGCTGCCACACTGCAGCGGGGTTTTTCTCACACACCCACCAGAATAGTCATTAATATCCAAACTAATTTAAACTTCGGTTCAAAACCTTGTAAACATTCACAGGGTGGATTGGCATTTATGTCACAAATTTCAAAAGCACCACTTAAATCCGTTCTGTCACAAATATCAGCAGGTACAGACCATACTAACTGCCAATTCTGGTGGTCTTTAGACCAGAACCATTGGTTCATAAACCCGCTGTCATCAACGACAATTCGAGAAATGACAGATTCACCAAAGACATTGTAAGTAATAAATTCAATTTGTTCAGTTGGATTATAACTGAAGCCATGTATCTGTAGGATAATCAAAGCTCTTCCACTGTATTTCAATGCCATTTGTCAAAATGGGATTTCCAGAATCAAGAAGTGCTTCCCTATTAACATCTGCTGCAGCTGTGGATAAATTAGAGTCCCAAACTCTTAGTTTACGGCATCCAAGAGTCCTAGATTTCCATCAGACAGCAGCTCTTATTGAACGGAGGGCGAATGGGGTTGTACCAATATGCTATCCAAACCACGGATATGTTTGAATACCATATACCGATAAAAAGCTTTTCACAATGACCTGGACAGAAGAAACTGTTGAGAATGAACATATTAATTAGTGTTAGTTAGGATTAGTTAGTTAGATTAAGTTATTAGATTTGACAGTTGTCAAACAGTTGTACATCATCAGAAATTAGTTAGTTAGTTGGTTTTCTATATAAACTAGTCTAAGCTTGTATTTTGTTGCTTAATTTTTTTTCCTTTCAAAGAAATAGAAGTTTTCTCTCTTCTCTCAAGTTCTGTTCTTCAGTTTCTGTTTTCTTCTTCTTCAAGCTTCAACGGAAGCTTAGTTCAGGTCATCAATGGAGTTTCGATTCCAAGTTTTTTTCATGGTATCAGAGCAAGGTTGCTCCATTTGTTAGTTTTCTGCTCATTTACTTGTTTTCCCCAATTTCGAATTTCATTCTTCAATTCAAATTTTCTTTGCTGTCCTATTCATTGATTGTTGGTGAGTTCTCCCTCATTCTCATTCACAATATGGCACGAGAGAAAGAGACCATAGATCTGACTGATCCATTGTACATGCACCACTCTGAGAGTGCTGGTTCTGAAATTACTCCAGGCATTTTTGATGGATCTGGCTACAGGTCATGGCGACGTGGTATGCTGCGAGCTTTATCTTTGAAGAACAAGATGGGATTCGTCAATGGCAAGTGCAAAAGGCCAGATTCAAATGATCCCCTTCTCAACCAATGGGAACGATGCGACAACATGGTTACCTCCTGGATATTGCATTCACTCACAAAAGACATTGTTGATAGCTTGCAATATGTTAACGATGCTGTTGAACTTTGGCAAGAGCTAAAAGACATGTATGATCAAACTAACGGTGCTAAATTGTATCAAGTTCAAAAGGAGATGTTACAACCCGTATTTTTCGCATTTGGACATGTTGGGAATAATGGTAACAAGTCAAGGGCAAGGTTATGTTTGATCTTGTTGGATACAAGATTCTTATGACTAAATTTTGGATGTGGAAATACTAGAAAAGGTTAAAGAAAAAATTGAAAATTTTGGAAATTAGTTTTGTGAACTACTAAATAAGACTTATAGTTTTTGGGCTAAAAAAAAAGATAATAATAAGAGGAGTTGAGGCCCAAAACAAAGGATGGCCCAAACCCATGGAAACTTAATTCTAGGTAATAAATTAATTAAGAGGGTCCATCATCTATATATCTTCTATCTACTAGAAACTTCAAGAGAAGACTTAAAGTCATCAAAAGAGAGAAAGAGAGCTAAGTCATCTTCCAAGAGAAGAAGAGACCGAAGCTAGGGGAAAAAAAGAGAAAAAAATTCCTAGTTCTTCAACTTTGATCCAAAAATCTTGTCTTCTTGAATTCTTGTCAAGTTTGAGGCCCTCTTCAATGTGGCATAATTAATTAAGCGAGAAAACTACATTTGTGGCAAGTCGAAAATTGAAAAAAGGTAAGCATTCTATCTTTTTATGTTATGGAAGAAGTCTATGTGTTGTAGCTAGTGGAATTAAGTGGAAATCATGTAATTATGATGTATGTGGGTGTGTGACCATGTGGGTGTGCAAGTGGGTGGGTGTGGCCATGTGGTGTGATGGTTGGGAGAAGAGGAATTGAACTTTATTTAGCTTGTTAGTTGTGTCGTTATGACGGTTATGGTGTAATTAAAAGTTGAACGATTCGAGACGGCCTTGAAATTGGTTATAAGTTGTTATAGGAAATTATGTGATTTTAGTATAGTTTTATGAAATCATGAAAGTGGAATTTTAATATGGGAATTATTGTTATTCTTAATGAATTTGGAAGAAGACAATCCGATTTGGTAGTTTCGTCGCGTTTGTAGAAGTTTTGGGTGGATTATGATTTGGTGGAAATTTTTGGTATATTATATGGAATAATGTTAATTTCTTTTGAATTATATTTAAGTGGTCTTGAATTAGTGAATGGACATGAAAATGTTGATATTAGTGGCAAGGTGTGAAGTTGGAGTAGAAATTATCGCTTCATGTAACAAAAAAAAAGAAGAGAAAGAAGAAAGAAGAAGAAGAAAGAATATTAATGTATTTTTGTAGTGGTTATTGATGTTGTCGGTATTGTTGTGGTTGTTGTTGTTGATATTTCGGGCGAGTTAGATTCTCGGGGATGTTGAATTTATAAAGGAGGTGCTGCCCAAATTTTTGTAGACTAGTAAGGACTAGAAATTGAACTCTTAAAGGCTTATAACTTACAATTGGCAATTGTGACCATTTGTAGAGTTGGAGAAACCGGGAGTTGAGTTGGAGTGAGCGTAAGAA
The DNA here is from genome assembly GCF_947179165.1 of Solanum dulcamara. Taxonomy (NCBI): domain Eukaryota; kingdom Viridiplantae; phylum Streptophyta; class Magnoliopsida; order Solanales; family Solanaceae; genus Solanum; species Solanum dulcamara. Next base: position 49,410,412 of record NC_077247.1, read on the forward strand.
GCGGATAAGGTATGTAAAGCTCTTCCTTTTCTTCTTTTGGCATATTCTAAGTGTAATAGATTGTAATTTGAGTCTCGAGAAAAATTCTGCTCATAGGAATCCGAGCTTGAATTTCCTATAAATCCATTCAGTGAAATTGAATTTAAAAACTCTTATATGTTGGACAAAAAAACATGCAAACATCCATAGCCTGTACTTATGAGACCGGATCATCCTGCAACCTCCGAAACTCGTCTAGTTTGTCTTACTTAGTTTATTCTGGTATAATATAAGGGGATAATTTTTGCCTGTGATTTTTCCTATTAAAGAATAATGTCATAATCATCTCCTTATGTTCTAATACCCATTTTGGGACTGTAAATATAATTTCAGAAATGCTTGATATATATATATATATATTGCATTAGTTTCTCACTACTCCGCTCGTACATATCACTGTGACTTCGTTCGCCGAAACCCGGGCCGGCTTTGCAATCATGCATCCTATAACATATTCGGTAGTATGATGTGTTACAGGTCCCAAGACCTCGCCATAGGGCCGGGTACCATTTATGGTGTTATGATGCGATATGACATATGATATGTTCTGATGATATGACATGTTGTGATGATATAATGTGTACGGAGTTTGTACGGAGATTTGAAACCTTCCGGAGTATGATGTGTTGTGGTACCAGCGTCAGGGTGGTTACCACGTTCCCGAGCCTTATGCATGATTTTTATTTGCATTATGTACATATATTTTCAGTACAGATTTTGATATCCTGGTTTGGTAGGTGCTCTTGGTACCTTTCCTTTCAGTTACGATCTATACTCTTTATGTTTGTGCTTTACATACTCAGTACAAAGTTCGTACTGACCCCCTTTCTTCGGGGGGCTGCGTTTATGCCCGCAGGTACAGACGTTCAGGATCCCTCAACATAGGCTACACACCTTCTGCTACTACAGAGTGCTCCTTTGACTTAGAACCTGCATTTCGGTATATGGCTTTCCTGTGTACATGCTTTTGTATATTTGACCGTTTGGGTACGGCGAGGCCCTGTCCCGTCATATACTTCCATTATGTTCTGTAGAGACCTATATACATAGGTGTAGGTCATGGGTCGTGTATGTTCGTTCGTGTATGATTTGTGTCTTAATACGGCCCCTTTTGTTATAACGATCAAAACGGCCCATATGTTTGTATATATGTACGTATTCGGTGACGCGCCCTTCTTCGCCCCTTTTTGGTTTGATATGTTATTTTCTGCATGCGCGGCTACTGAAATTAAGGATAGCCTACTATTCTAATTGAGACAAAAATTAAATTAAAATTATTTTGTAATATGACGATTTGGTATGTAAGCTCGTTTGGGTGTCCTAATAGGGCACCAATCGCGGCCCATGGGGCTGGATCGTGACAGGAGATTAGTGACTTAACTTAGTGATCCATAGATATCACTACTTACTACACTAAGATGAAGCGGCTATGGGAAGAACTTGGCACATTAGATAATAATAATCAATGTAATTGTGTATGCATTTTTTGTGCCAAAATTGCTATGCACAAAGCTGAACAAAATAGGAGGATCGTTTAATTTTTGATGGGACTGAATGAAGTGTACACAGTGGTGCATGGAAGTATACTGATGATGAATCCTCTTCCTACAATTGCACAAGGTTTGCCCATTTTGATTCAGGAAGAATAGCAACGGGAGGTGAGGCCACGCAACCATATAACCACAGATAGTTCAACTTTGAATGCACATGAAAGTTCTCAGTTTAAACAAACTACAACCAGTATAACAATAATGCCACACTAGGATCAGGAAACAAGTCCAATCAAAAGTTCCATAGAGGTAGTTCTTCAGACATTCGAGTGTTTTGTGACTACTGTAAAAAGCCATGACACAGTAAGAACAAATGTTACAGGCTCCATGGCTTTCCACAAAATTTCAAGTTCACAAAAGGTAAAAATGCATCTGCTACAGCTGTACATGGAGGACTTGGTGAAGTGTTGGATGATCATCCTGATGACCTTGGTATCCAAAGAACTGATAGTAGTTTCACCCTGACCAAAGAACAACAAACTCAACTACTGCAACTGCTTGGAAGTTTCCAAAGTGGATCACCATCTGAAGCTGCAGCTAACATCACTAGTGGAGCTGCAAATTTTGCATGTATTCTTGCTTGTTGCACTCATAGTAAAATTATGGCAGATCTTTCATACAAATGTTGTCATTTACCTACTGCTTTTTGGATCCTAGACTAGGAAGCATCTAACTACATGTCATATAACAAGAATTTTTTTACCAATACTTCTCTGGCAAGCATAAATTGCTCCACTTTATCCAATGTCTTCCTCTCCCTCCAACACAATTGATCCAAAAATATTGTTCCATCATTTTTTAAGCTCGATTCAGTATATTCGTGGGAGGATTCATGACTGACAAATAATGAATGGGAATGCTTTGGAGTACATGTTTTATTTGAATAGCTCTTCCTCCATAGGATAGTAATTTTTCTTTCTATGCCTGAATTTTTGAACCAATCTTTTGTAAAATCTATTGATAATATGCTTTCTGCCTCCTTTTATAGAATATTGGGCATCCCAAGTAAGTGAAAAGGAATTCCTTTCTTAGGATTCCTGTTGCTACCTCAGCTATCATTGCTTCACCTCCTGCTACAGAATGATGCATATAAATAGCACTCTTCTCCTTGTTTATTTTCTATCCAGAAATATCTTCATATCCCTTCAAAGTATCTGTAATCATCTACATTATACTCACTTCTGCCTTGCACATTATAATTATATCATCTGCAAATGCTAAATCATTCACTTTGAGACTACCTCTTGGCATTCTAAACCTCTTAAAGTCTTTCTTCTTCGTAAGAGCATTTAGAGATCTAGACATAACTTCAGCTGCCAATATAAACAGGATACGTGAGAGAGGATCACTCTGTTTAAGTTCTTTAGAAGATTTAAAGAATCTCTTTGGTTATCCATTTAGTATAATCGAGTATCAGTTGTTACTGATTAGTCTGAACACCATATCAATAATCCTTTCCCCAAAACCTATTCTTCTTAATACCTTAGTCATGAATATCCATTCTACCCTGTCATAAGTTTTCATCATATCCAATTTTATAACTAGATTTGGTGGCTTTCCTCTCTTTCTAATTTCAGCAATGATTTCTTGCACTAATAGTACATTCTCTGCTATACTTCTTTCTTGCACAAATCTTGCTTGTTCTGGAGAAATAATGTCACGCCCCGGGAGGGTATGCTAGATGTAACCGGCACCCGAAGGCCATTTCTGACCTCCGAGCGAACCACCTGGTCCATTCACATATTCATTCAATCGCGTTTCTTAGCAGAAATTCAATTAATGAAATACTATTCGAAACATAAGGGCCGAAGGCCAAACATTTACAATTCAACAAGACAATAAAATAAGACTCCTCAAGATAACAGCTCGACCTCCCCACACTCTAGTCTATGAAGCCTCTATTCAAGTCTAAAAGGTGCCAATGACAAGTCCATGGCTACCAACCATCTAAATAAAAGAAGGGACAACAAAACTGTACAAGAAGGCTCAATATCCTCTGGGAACTAGGAGGACTCACCAACTAGCTGGGAGTGTAAGTGGATCTTTAACGGAGCGCCGGTTGATGATCTCTGGCACCTATTGCTGCATCATAAAACGATGCAGGCCAAATGGCGTCAGTACATGGAATGTACGAGTATGTAAAATAGCCGAAGGAAAACAACATCAAGAAAGCATCAATATCAACTCAGGATCTTAACTCATATTTATATACATAACAACTCACTCAAATGTCCTAAGTCCAACGAGAATAGTTTAGACAGGACTAACTCATAAGCCACTTAACTCAACTGACTCGGAGCACTATTAAGACCTAAATGAGAATTTCTCTTATTCGACAACCATCACATATGAGCCGGTGATAGTACAACAATCAGACGTTGTTGCCACGTTCGTCCATACCTTGTCAGGGCATGAACGCCTCCCTAATCATGGATACCATCGATTAGTCAAGTCCTATCATTTTAGGATAATAAAAATAGGAAACATCCGACTTTAACGGTTCGATCCCACGGAAAGCATCCAACTTCGGTGTAGTTTCTGGGTTTCGAGTATGGACTATACTCTCACCCACTTCAGTGCTTGATACTCCTCCCATGACTCCATGCTCATAAAACTCCTCTAATCATCTCAAACAAGCCCTCACGGCTAGTTTCATGTGGTACATTGCCACCTCATCAACTCGGTTCTCATTTCAACTCAATTAAGTCATAATGGTAAGTCTCATTTAGGACCTTGTCCACTCGTCAATTTCATCCCCAATTCAACTCAATCAAGCCTCATTTAGATAAGCATTCATGACATCTCCTCAAGACTCATCACAACTCTATGACCTTAACTCCACAATTCAAGTAGAATAACACATTTAAGAAAATTGACTTAAACAACATAATCACATGGCTAAAGAGATCAACAAGATGAAACAACAAGTCATCTCCCTCAACTCATACTAACATGAAGGATTTTAGGGACTTATTAGCTCAACAACATCAACACATATAGCATCAAATAAATAGGAGAGAAAGTTCATACAAACAAAAACAATACCAAGAAACTCTATTCTCATGAACATCTAACCTCAAAGCAAGAGTAAGGCACATGGGTGAACTCAACCCGTGTTTTAGATAGCCTTACATACCTTAGTGAAGACTTGAAGAAAACCTTGATGTTGGGTCTTCAATGGAGAACTCAAATCTTGAAGCTCTTAGAACTTTTCTTGTTGGAAATGGGGAAGAAGAAGAAGAGAGAGAGAGAAAAGCTAGGGCTTTTTTAGAGAGAGGGTGAGGCTGTAAAATGTGTTCCCAAAGGACCAAGGGTAACATATATATAATTTGGGGTAAGCTCCCAAATTGCCCCTTCTCAAAAGTTCTGAAAATAGGCTAAAAACGCACCTGGCGCGATAGTGGCGCGTCGCGCCCTTGCAGTGCCAGGCCAATTACGCCTAAAACCTACACACCTCGCAGTGGCATGCCGCGTTAGAGACCAAACTATTGAGGCATTTTTCTGGCGCGATAGTGGCGCGTCGCGCCCTTACAGTGCCAAGGCCATTGCTTTGAGTTCTGGGAATTTAGCCTGAAAAACCCTGCACAACTTTTAATGGCGCATCGCGTCAGGGGCCAAACTACTGAGGCATGTTTCTGGCGCGATAGTGGCGCATCGCGCCACTACGGAGCCAAGCCCAGATTTCCAGTAGTTGAACCCCAGGCCTGAAAATCTCTGTTGTGCTCGCTCATTTTAGGATTGCCATACCTTTCGACTCCGGACTCCAAAAGTTACATTCTTGGTGGCGTTGGAAAGAAGACTCAACGACCTTTAATTTGATGGGTCATGGGCCACCGAGATTATCGTCTTTCAAAAGATAGGGTCGTTAGAAGTCGACCCTTTATGCGAACTCCTACCCAAACCTAGCCACGACGAATCTTTTGGATTTAATTTGATCCTAGGGGTCCTTCATGACCCCACCTCACCTCTAACGCTGCTCAAATTCTCAAAGACTCATCTCAACTCATGCATACGCTCCTCAATACTCGAGTTCGACCCTACTCGTATACAAGAAAGATTTGAATTATAGGGAAAAGTTTTGAGGGGTGTTATAAATAATCTTAGGTAACACAGTCTTAAGTCGTTCATGAATAATTCTTGAAAAGATTTTATTTACAAAATTAGTTAAAGAGATAGGTTTAAGATTTGAGAAAGTATTCACATTATCTTTCTTAGGAATGAGCACTAAATTAGTATGGTTTATAAACCTCAGCAGCTCTGCCCCTCCAAAGAAAGCCCTGACCGTACTGTAAATGTCCTCTCTAGTGATGTCCCATGTTTGCTGATAAAAGGCTCCTGTCATTCCAACTGGCCCTCCTACACTATCATTATTTAGTCTCATGACTGTCTCTTTGACTTCATCTACTAAAGGCATTTCCTGACGTTGCTCTTTTTCTTCCTCACTAATCATGACTTGTAGTTCATTCAGCATTTCAAATTCATCCCTATCTGCTTGTTTTGCAAATTGCTTTATGTAGAACTCTTTAGCCGCCTTTGCAATGTCTTCTTGATCCTCTAACCATTCCCCATCATCATTCTGGATTTTGTTCACTCTAAGTCTGTTTCTTCTCCCCTTGACTATTGTATGGAAGAATTATGTGTTTCTCTCTCCGTCCTTGAACCATTCCATCCCTGCTTTCTGTTTTCAGAATTCCTCCTTCCTAGAAAGTTGTTTGTTTAGCTCCGCTTGATTTTTGTGAAGCTTTTCCCCGTGCTTCTGATGGGTCTATCTCAAATTGAGTTTCGTGAACTTTAATGACTTCCTCCAAAGTGGTTATCTCTTGAAATATATTCTAAAAAGTATCTTTACTCCATTTGGCCAAGTTTCTTTATTTTTTTTTTGCTTATGATGGAATAAGATAAAAGGACCCCCTTCAAAATCTACTTTCCAGTGTTGCTTTACCACATCCTTAAAAGAACTTTCTCTTAACCAAAAATTAAGAAATTTAAACGGTCTCAGTATTATCTCCTCAGTGGTTTTGAAGGTAATTAGAAGAGGTTTATGATCAGATCCGCTTCTCACTAAGTGCTCCACCTCTAGTACTGGGAAGAGATCTTGTAATTTGTCATTGTCCATCACCCTATCTAGCCTTTTAAAAATGCACTCTGCATATGTTCTACCATTCCACCAAGTGTATTTACCTCCTTTAAATCTCTTATCTTCCAGATTACACACATTAATACAATGATTGAAGTTCCTGACCTCCCTTTCGAATACTGGTAAATCCCCTAGCTTCTCCTCTTCATTGCTTATTACATTGAAATCTCCCCCTGTCAGCCAAGAGGAACCTAGTTAAAGCCTAGTTTGGTTGTTGATAATTTACAATGAGAAAAACTTTGACTGACCAATTCCTCCAATTCCCCACTCTGATTTTGTGAGAATTGAACTGAGTTTCCAAATAAACAAAGTAACGGTCCACCTTGGGTATCATCAAACTTACTAAACAAAACAATAAAACATTTAATATAACGGCCTGTTTGGACATGATTTTTTTTTCTCTTCAAAACATATCATGCCTACTTTTATTGTTGTGTGTGTTTAGTACATGAAAATTATTTTTGAGGGTTCATTATCAGGTGTTCGATTATTAAAATAGAAATCTCACGAAAAATCAACTTTCCTTACTTATGGACAAAGCTAACAATGTTAATTTTTCACTTCATATTATTTCTTCAAATAACATAAATATATTATTTTTAATTTGAATATGTAAAATTTAACCAAAACACTCTCCAATTTGCTAATATTATATATCATTTATATATTTTTGTTGAAAAAACACTTACTCCAGAATTAATTATTTTAGTAAAAATAAAATAAAATTGAAAGATGACTTCCTTAGCACCAACCGCACATCATTGGTTTCCATGAAAAATCCATTGTAAGGCATTTTGACGAATGAAAAGACTGACTAGGTCCAAAATAGAATTTCCAACAAGCAAGTCAAGTTCTAAGAAAATAGTAGACAAATTCCCTCGTCTGACTAGTCTAGAAATGGGACATAAAAAACTTCCTTAATAAGAAATTACCTTAATACTATAAATATCCACACGACTTTATTTGTGTCATTAACAAGCAGCAGCTTCTAGCAATATTTGCGATTGAACTAAAATGGAAGCAGGAAAAACAAAGATGGTACATTTAGAGTTTCAAGATTTACTGCCAATTATGGCAAGAAAGCTAGGCGGAGAGGGACTGATCAACGAGCTATGCAAAGGTTATCGGATGTTAATGGATGGTGACAAGGGAGTGATCACAATTGATAGCCTAAAGAAGAACTCTGAGCTGATGGGGTTGCAAGATTTTAGTGAAGAAGAGTTGAAGAACATGATTAGAGAAGGAGACATGGATGGTGATGGAGCTCTTGATCAGATTGAATTTTGCATTTTGATGTTTAGATTGAGTCCTGACTTGTTACATGTGGCTCAACAATTGTTAAATAAAGCTGATAAACATCAAAAAAATGTCCACCTTTAGTGATACTGCACTACTTCCTGTATCTTTATTTTACTCATCTTGAAATGCTAATATAATTCAAATATAATGTAAGCTTTTCTTCTTATAACTGTGGCGTTCGAGTTAGTTTGTGTACATTAATTCAATTAAATTTCATAGGATGTTATTTTCTATCAGCACATATATTGAGTAACTCTATCCAACAAATTTAGACAAATAAAAAAAAATTGCATACAATAATTTTAGTACCTCGGAATTCTCAACACTCTTTATTAACCTAGTGGACAAATTTGTTCTGCAACATGAAGTCGAACTTAAGTCCCTTATCTGATGGTGACAGTCCATGAGGGATTAATCAATTCGACTCCAAAGTTCATGTACATGTGAATCAATTACTAATTCAAAGAGAAAAAAAAAACCGTGATGAAGTATGCACTATGAACCAAGCTCACCAACATTAAACAATTAAACAGATTATATTATGTATATTGAAATATGGAAAAATGTGATAAACTCGGATTACACATATTAAAGTCACTCGAACGACTTATAGAGTAATTATCAAAAAAATCATCAAATTAAGTTAGCTAACAATAAAATTAAATTGCTTAACTTTCACTAAATATCCAAAAATATCTTTTAGGCCAAATAAAAGCTTGGCTGACAATCATCCTATTCTATTAAACAATTTTTTGAAAATGTTTTTAACCTAAGTTTGTGTTATGGTATTCATTTGGATAAAATTTAGATATTTATTATTACGGAGTTTCTGATAACTCCATTAAAGGAGCTTGAAGAACACGAAATTAGTAGAGAAGAAAATGAGAGAAAGATGAGAGATGTATAAGAGAGAAAGTAGTTACATGATTAGAATATCATAGCTCATCATTTACATGTGTGCAGAGAAGTATTTATAAGCTGTGATGAATGACTCCTCTTTAACTAACTCTAACTACCTTCTAACAAACTTAGTTAGCTTCTCTAATCATGATAGCTTGATTAACCATATTCCTTGATTAACACTCTCCCTCAAGCTCATGGTTTAAACAAATCCATGACACCAAAGTTACTGAGCAGTAGTTGATGTTGTGCCTTACCAAGGCTCTTTGTGAGTAGGTCAGCTTGTTGATTTTTGGTATAAGTAAACTCTGTCCTCAACATTCCTTGACAAATTCGTTCTCTTACAAAATGACAATCTATGTCTATATGCTTAGTCCTTTCATGGAAGATAGGATTGGCAGCAATTTGAATTGCAGCTTGTTGTCACACACCATTCTAACTGAAACCTCAATATGAACTCCAAGCTCTTTGAATAAGCCTATCAACCAGGTGATCTCTGCTGCGCAATTAGCCATACTTCTAAATTCTGCCTCTACTAAGCTTCTTGAAACTGTCTCTTGTTTCTTTGACCTCAAAGAGATCAATGCACCACCAAACTTAATCAAATATCCAGTGACAGACCTTTTGGTTTCTATACAAGCTCTCCAATCTGAGTCACAATAGGCTAGCAGTTGATTTGTGTCTTTAGTTGGCATCAGCAGTCCAAGGCCTAGAGCTTTTTTGATGTATCTCCTCACTCTAAGTGTTGCTTCCATGTGTGATTGCTTAGGACAGTGCATATATTGACTTAACACTTGTACTGAGAAGGCAAGATCAGGTTTAGTCATAGTAAGATAGAGGAGTCTTCCTACTAATCTTTGATATCTATTAGGATCCTCAATATGGGATCCTTAGGTTCTCCTTTATTAGAAATACATTCATTATATTTCACAGAAGTTAACTTCTGATTTTGTTCTAGTGGTGTACCTGCAGGCTTATCTACCCCTAGGCAGACTCAGCTATCAACTCCAGTGCATATTTCCTTTGGGACATATGTATGCCTTGACTGGATCTAGCAACTTCAATTCCTAAGAAGAATTTGAGCTCACCTAGGTCCTTCATCTTAAATTATTTCTGTAGATCTTTCCTTGTGGTGTCTCTAAGATTTTGATTGCTGTCAGTGATTAAAAGATCATCTACATAGACTAGTACAATGAGAATAGCATCATCAACATGTCTAGTGAATAAAGAATAATCATAATGACTCTGAAGGAATCCCAGTTGTACTAAGGATTTAGTTAGTTTCAAGTTTCATTGTTTAGGAGCCTGCTTGAGACCATACAATGACTTGTGGAGTTTACAAAGAATAATCATAATGACTCTGAAGGAATCCTAGTTGTACTAAGGATTCAGTTAGTTTCAATTTCCATTATCTAAGAGCCTGCTTGAGACCATACAATGACTTGTGGAGTTTTCAAACTTTACCAAGCTCCTCTTCTCTAGCAAAACCAGAAAGAATGGTCATGTACACTTCTTCCAAAAGATCACCATTGAGAAAGGCATTGTGAACACCCATTTGATGGATGCACCAACCTTTAGATGCAGAAAGAGCAATAATAGATCTAATAGTAACCATCTTTGAAACAGGACTAAAAGTCTCACCATAGTCCAAGCCTTCTTGCTGACTGAAACCTTTTGCCACAAGCCTAGAATTAAATCTTTCCACCTCTCCTAAAGCCTTATATTTCACCTTGTACACCCACTTACAACTAATAGATTTCTTACCGGGAGGTAAATCTACCACACTCCATGTATTGTTGTCCTATAAGGCAGCAATTTCCAATTCCATAGCCTGAACCCACGTAGGATTAAGAGTTGCATCCTTATATGAGATAGGTTCAGTAATAGCTGAATAAACAGCTAGAGCAAGACCATAAGATGGAGACAAATGGGCATAGAAAAGATGATCTGAGATAGGAAAAGAACAAGAGTTGCTCTAGGATTTAGTGACAAAGTCCTAAAGACAAATAGGAGGTTTACTTAGCCTAGTAGACTTCCTGGAAGGAACAGTAGGATCATTTTTCCAAGGAACAACAAGAATTGCAGGAGAAAGAGACTGAGCAGCTGATGGAGAAGGATCATCTAATGGACTTGAGGAGGTAGGTGCAAAAGAGAAAGATGGAGGAAATGGACTATGAGGTAGAGTAGTGAATGAAGGGGGACTAGAAGGTGAGTTAGAAGTAGCTTCATAATGTGGAAGCACCATGGTAAGAACACGAAATATAGGATTAGAAGAGATTTGTAGATCTTTGAAAGGAAACACTTCATCTTTAAACACAATATTTCTATTGACAAACATGAATTTGGAATACAAATCATATAGAATATAGCCTTTTGAGTAAGAGAATAACACATCATGACTGTAGGAATAGCTCTAAGAGATAACTTGTCAAGAATCTTTGATTGTGCAGCATAACATAAGCACCCAAAAATCCTGATGTGAGAGAGGGAAGGAGGGTGTGAGTATAACATTTCAAAAGGAGTTTTATAATGAAGAAGTTTAGAGGGAAGTCTATTTAGAAGATACATAGCAGTAGAGACACACTTACCCCAAAACTTTAATGGAATAGAAGCTTGAAACCTGAGTGCATGTCTAAGATGGTTCTATGCTTTCTTTCAGCTATACCATTTTGCTGAGGTGTATATATACAAGAACTTTGATAAAAAATTCCAAGAGAGGACATAAGAGATTGAAATGCAGTACTAAAAAATTCACTACCATTATCAGTTCTGAAGATCTTAACATTGGTAAAAAACAAATTGTGAACTTGCATGAAAACTTGTCTCAATACCACTATAGCATCACATTTAGAAAAAATAAGAAATATCCAAGTAAACCTTGAGAAATCATCTACAATAGTCACAAATTACTTCATTCCAGAATGAGTAGGAATCCTGTAGGTCCCCAGATATAAAAATGAACCAATTCAAACACAGTTTTAGAAGTATAAGAGCTGACAAGGAAAGGTAGCTTAGTTTGTTTAGCTAAGGGACAAACAGTACAAGGAGCATGCATTGTAGTATCTACAACATTAAGGCCAGATGACCTCTTTATTATATCTAAAGGTGCATGTCCTAATCTCTTATACCATATGCAGATAGATGCAGTCTAAGTTGGTAATTCAACAAGACTAGTAGCTGAGTAAGCTGAGCGAGCAGGAGCTAAGTTGGTTGGACTTTTCTTGAGGATGTAGAGACCTTGATCTTCTCTACCAATCCCCCTGATCTGTATTGAAGAAATCCTGAAAAATACAAAAGTCAGAAAAGAAAGTTGTCATGCAATAAAGCTCTTTGGTAAGCTTTGCTACAAATAATCACTTAAAGTCTGGAATAAATAGCACATTTATAATAGTTTGATCACCAAGGACTTGAATGTTGCCAATATGTGATACTGGTACTACATTACCAGTAGGCAAATGAATTTGTTCTCTTAGAGTTTGCCAATATGTGACCCTATCTAACATATCAAGTCTAGTTGTTATATGATCAGTGGCACCAGTATCAATAATCTAATCTTTATCAACATATTTAGAGGATAAGGTAGATAAAGTACTACCTACAGTAGCTGCTTTGGCTGAATGCTCTTCTGCATTTTTACTTCCTTTAGACAGCATCTGCATGATCTAATGATACTGATCTTGTGTAAAGAAAACTGCTGGAGCTGGTGGATTCAGACTTATAGTAGCATTACCACTATGTGCAGGCTGAGTAACGTCAACTTGATTTGCATAGGAACTAGTGTTGGTGTTTCCACCTTTCTTTTTTGACTTCCAGCCAACAGGATAACCCTTAACTTTGAAGCACTATTCCTTAGTGTGTCCTCTATAACCACACACTTTACACACAAGCAGAGGTTTTTGTGGTTTCTATGGCTTATACTGAGTATCATAATGTCCCCTTGCTGGATTACCATCACCTCCTAATTGATGTCCAAAAATACCTCCACTATGAGCAGTAGCACCTCCTCCTTTCTAACTAAAAAAAGTTATGCTTTCAACAACTATAGAAAGAGAATTGTCTTGACTATTATGTACCAAATTCCTTTGACTCTCATGGCCTATGATAAAGGAGAAGGCTTTGTTTAGGTTAGGAGTAGGAGTTTGTAACAGGATTTGACCTCTAGCAGCTGAATATGACTCATTCAATTCCATTAGAAGCTGAAGCAGTATTTGATACTCATAGTGTTCCTTGAATTTTCTAGATTCATCACCTGAGCACACTAGAAAAGGCATAATAGAATCAAATTCATTCCACAAACTTTTAAGAGTAGTGTAGTAGTCTGTAACAGACATAGTTCCTTTACTAACACTGTGAATATCTTTGTGAAGTTGAAATACATGTGCGGCATTAATTTTGTCAAATCTCTCCTTCAGATCACATCAAACTTGGTAAGCATCACCACCATATACTATACTACTAAGTAAACCTGGTCGTACAAGATTCATAATCCAGGATAAAAGTATAGCATTACAGTTCTCCCAAATATCAAAGAACTCAGGTGCGAATTGAGATTTTGGAGATCTACCATCAACAAAACCTAGTTTACTTTTACCTAAGAGGCCAATACACATGGATCTACTCCAAATTGCATAATTGTCTGAACCAGTAAGTTGTAGAGAAATTAAGGAGCTACCTGGAGTGTCATTAGATTGTAGATATAGCGGATGGTTACGGTCTATAACTGAAACTGTATAGGTGGTTGTTCCAGTAGTTGTATATGTTGTATTTGAGTTTGGATTGCTAGTTTCCAACGATCCAGATTCAACTCCAGTTGTGTTTGCCATTGCTTCCATCTTTGAACCTTGATCTTCTAATTGGATGTTTATTCATGATTCAGCTACTGCTCTGCTCTGAATCTAAGCACTCTTAGCACAACAGAACTCGAATTTCACAGTGTTTATCTAGCCTAAGATACAACAAGGCTCTGATACCATAATAACTCCATTAAAGGAGCTTGAAGAACACGAAATTAGTAGAGAAGAAAATGAGAGAAGTTGAGAGATGTATTAGAGAGAAAGTAGTTACATGATTAGAATATCATAGCTCATCATTTACATGTGTACAGAAGAGTATTTATAAGCTGTGGTGAACGATTCCTCTTTAACTAACTCTAATTACCTTCTAACAAACTTAGTTAGTTTCTCTAACCATAATCGCTTGCTTAACCATATTCCTTAGTTAACAGTTTCAAATTTTACATAGTAGGATTTTGTCAGTTCTCAAAGACATGACATGGCCAGTGGGGTATGTATTTCATCGTTATATTTGGGTCAGGAAGATTTGTTATTGTTTGGTTTAAAATTCTAAACTTCCTTTCTTTTTCTTTCGAAAGTCTAAAAAGTGGCTAAAAAAATATTGGCTCTTCTTTCAAGTAAATTATTTGCTCTCCTCTCCCATCCCTCAAAATAAAGCTATTTGTTATAGGATTAGAACAAGTAGCGACTGGACAAACGATTATTCAAATTAAGCTTCTTCATTCTAAGGTAGTCCTTTGTTTATCTAAGCTTGTATATTTTAGAACGTAACAAAGTACTTTGCGAAATATTAATTATTTATACAAACTTTGATTCTATGATTCATTGAGATTTAGCTGTTTCTTTGTTGTAGACATGAAGTTATAAACATAATTAATGTACTGTTTGATTGTAGTGTTAGTGTATGGATGGTCTCATTACCTATGCACACCACATGTTTGATTATTTGCTTATTAGACTTTCAAGTTTCAACATCTATGCTTCAAAATATGTAGCCTTTAAACATAGCCAGAAACAGGATTTTAAGCCCGTCCATGTGGAGTATCACCGTCTACACTAGTTCTTCGTGTCCGTGGATGTTGACGTAGTTTGATACATTTTTGTTAAATGGAACTTAAACGGAGCTAGTACTGTGCTCAACAATTCAACATCAATGTTATGGATTCTACATTTGACTACACTTTGAATGTAATGCTAGTCATTCTTCTTTTTCTGTTATCTTTTAGTAATTAGCATGTACATAAGACTGTGGTGTGGATGTTAAGATGTTTGATAAAATTTGCTCTTATTTTTGATTGGTCCTCCCAGCAAAGTATTTAAGCAAGGGAAGATGGTCGTCCATTCTGCATTAAATCTTAACTTTTGTGCACTTTCATCACTCTCTGCACTCAAAGCAAGGCAACAGTGTAGTTCTTGCTCTTTTCCTAACTTCCTATTGCCGCCTCCTTTGAAACGTCTGACTTGCTTTGCCACTTCAAGAAAGTCTGAAGAGGAACATGTGTCTGATCCTAAGCATAACTCTGCTTCAAGGCCTAGGAAAGCTACAAGGTCCCGGGAAAGTAAAGTTACTCATAATGAAGACAAAGATTCTGCCAAGATCTTCCCAACAACAATCCCTAAAAAGCCAAGGCGTGGTCGCAGGAGCGAAGCAGCTGCAGTTGAGGATTTTGTTCGTGATTCACTAGAAAAGACTTTTGTCTCTATCCGGGAGCAGAACTCTGAAATGATGAAAGATGCCGACAATATCCTCAAAGATAGGGTTGATGATGACACTGATTCTGATGAAAGTAGTGATGATGAAGGTGACAGCAGTGGGGATATGAAAGAAAAGAAAATGATTGTTGAGGAGGAGGATCCAAATTGGCCTGTAGATGCAGATGTTGGATGGGGAATTAGAGCATCAGAGTATTTTGACAAGCATCCAATAAAAAATGTTATAGGAGAAGATGGAGTTGAGATCGATTGGGAGGGGGAGACTGATGATTGTTGGGTGAAGGAAATCAATTGTCTTGAGTGGGAGAGCTTCGCTTTTCATCCCAGTCCCCTCATTGTTCTTGTTTTTGAGAGATATAATCGGCAAGTGAATCTTGTTTCATTTACAAATTGAAGTCCTCGAGGATATTCTATAAGCAATATGCAAGTCTTTTATGTTCTCTGAGACAATTTGTAATTGCACAGGGCTAGTGACAACTGGAAAGCTCTTAAGGAGCTAGAGAAAGCAGCCAAGGTGTATTGGAGTGCCAAAGAGCGCTTGCCTCCTCGGGTTTGTGAAACATAATCACTAATCCTTACATTGTCCATTAGTAAACCCTCTTATCTTATCTTTCCCCTAATTACTTGGTGTAGACTGTGAAGATTGACATTAATATTGAAAGGGATCTAGCCTACGCGCTTAAAGTTAAAGAAAGTCCACAGATATTGTTCTTACAAGGAAACAGGATACTGTACAGGGAAAAAGGTACTTCTTGTATATTGCCTCACTAGTTTGATAAATTAATTGTAATCTTTTCAGCTAAATTCATTGTTATGTATAAATCTGTGCAGACATTCGTACGGCTGATGAATTGGTTCAAATGATAGCATATTTTTACTACAATGCAAAAAAACCTTCATGCATTAATGATGCAGCTTTATCTCAACAGTCTTAGTCAACGGAGGTACTGATGCTGACTGGTTAAGGCTTTCATTAGAAGCTCATAGATTAATGTCATTAAAAATATTTTAACTTCAACGCATATCTCAGATTAAGTTGGCAGAAGGATAGTCAAAGAGGCAATGGAGCATGGATCGATCCCCATGTAACTGGAATCAACAGTGGTTGTTTTGTTCACTGGAAAACTTGAGTATATAATTGCAGACAGAACCTTAGAAGAATGACTGGTTGAAACGAGATGATGGTACTTTCCGCTTGATGCCTCCAGCTGCTGATGTAATTAACAAGTGGAAGGTTGATATTCTATAAAGAGCTTAAACTAATGTATGCAAGCATACTATATAGAAGACAATAGTTGGAAGAGAACTCTCAGTTGCCATAATCTTACTTTAGTTTTATTTGCTTGTTTACATGTCATACTAGCCTAAAATGTCTATAAAGTACTTTATAATTAATTAGAAAAGTTCATGCATCTTCTGCTACTTACATGTACTTTTCTTGACCTTGCTAGCTACAACTAAATTGGAGTTTATCTTTTTCAGAGAAGACGTTTGTCACGTTAGGTATGGAACTTTTTTCCATTAATGCTAACCTAGATAGATATGAATGGATAATGTATTGGTACCTTGCTTTCTTCCATCTTAAGATAGGAAAGTTCAGATCAGATAAACAAGACACAGTATGTTCCTTGGATGGGTTAACTATGTCTGCTTTTATTTGTTTTAGGTTATATTGAGATACTAAAGTGCTTTCTTTTCAAAAGTTTTGAATATCACATTATCAGGAATATGCCCTGATTAAAGAAATGTTAAATCACTCAACATCAAACCTAACTAGGACCATTTGTAGATAATACAGTTTAACAAAGCCTGAATTCTGAATAGACTCAACTAACAAACTTTTTCCTAATTAATCTCTTAAATATTCGGTGATTTTTTTAGAGGAATTTTCACATATAGTCACTCAAATATACCTTAATTATGTTTCATACTATAGTTTACTAATTAAAATTTGTAACTATAGTTATAACAGAGTTTGTATAATTCATGCAGCGTTAGTATACGTTTGTATAATTCGCTATACAATTTACAGTTTTTGTATAGTGTTTGTATATTTCACTAGACAATTCATACACAGCGTTTGTATAATTCCCTATACAATTTGTAGTGTGTGTATATTTTGCTATACAATTCGATTCGCGCACGGCATTTGTATAAATCGCGCGAATTATACAAAACTCAAACTATATTCGCGCACAACGTTTGTATAATAATGCACAACATTTGTATAATCGTGCAAATTATACAAAAATCAAACTGTAATTACAGCTAGATGTTTGTCGTGAGCCGTAATTAATTCAAACTATAGCTATGTTAGCTAATTAACTAGTATATATTTGTTTATCCACATAATTTTCTGTCATGCCCCGGGAGGGTACCCTAGGCGTAGCCAG
This sequence comes from Solanum dulcamara, assembly GCF_947179165.1. Lineage (NCBI taxonomy): Eukaryota > Viridiplantae > Streptophyta > Magnoliopsida > Solanales > Solanaceae > Solanum > Solanum dulcamara. The sequence goes on from NC_077247.1 coordinate 49,428,236, forward strand.
CACTCGAAGGCCATTTCTGACCTCCGAGCGAACCACCTGGTCTAGTCACACCTTCATTCAATCGTATTCTCTTAGCGAAAAACTCAAATAATGAAATACTGATCATACATACATATATATATATATATATGGGGGCCGAAGGCCAAACATTTACAACCCAATAAGACAATAAAATAAGACTCCTCAAAATAATAGTTCGACCTCCCCACACTCCAGTCTATGAAGCCTCTATCAAAGCCTAAGAGGTGCCCATGACAAGTCCATGGCTACCAACAATCAAAATAAGAGAAACGACAACAGACTATACAAGAAAGCTCAACATCCCCCGGAAACTAGGAGGACTCACCAACTAGCTGGGAGCGTATGTGGATCTTCAACGGAGCGCCGGTTGATGACCGCTAGTACCTGTATCTGCATCATGAAACGATGCAGGCCAAATGGCGTCAGTACATGGAATGTACGAGTATGTAAAATGGCCGACTGCAACGAACATTAAGGAAAAATTTATCAACTCGGAAGCTCAACTCTAGAGGAATACCAACTCAATCAAATGTCCTAAGTCTAAACAATAATATGATTTAGACGGGACCAATCACGTACAATTCAACTCAATCTAATTCAGAGTACTATCAAGACCTATTTAGGAGTTTCTCTTATTCGACAACCATCACTTATGAGCAAGTGAAAGTACAACAAACCGACGTTGTTGCTGCATCCGTTCATACTTTGCCAAGGTATGAACGAATCAACAAATCATGGATCCAATCCAACCAGGTCCTATAATGTCAGCACAAATCTCTCAGGGAAGCATCCGGCTTTAACGGTTCCATCCCCCCTACGTTTGGCGATGCAGTTATTGGGTTTGACTATGGACTATACTCTTGCCCAATTCGGTGCTCGATACTCCTCCCAAGACTCAATGCTCATAAAACTCCATCCAATCAACTCAATCAAATCACATCAACAAGTCTTATTACAACCTTGTCAACTCATCAACTCTATCACACTCGTATCTCTTCTAATTATACTATCCGATCAATCTCAATCATATCTTCAAAAGAAATTTAAATGCACATATATAGCAACATCTAGATATAATCAATCATTTCCTCCATCCATATGAGAAATCTTTGAGACTCATCACAATTTCAAGACTTTAAATTTACATTTTTATAATAAGCAATATTTTTAAGAAAATAGCATCCTTTATCAAAATCTACGTAGTCAAGAAGATCAATAGAACTTATTTAACAACCCATTTTCATCAACTCATACTCACATAGAGGCTCATTTTGGGAACTTCTTAACTCAACAACATCAATACATATAGAATCAAATAAATAGGGGATAAAACTCATTTAAACTTAGACCATGCCAAGAAACTCCATTTTCATGAACATCTAACCTCAAAGCAAGAATAGGGCACATGGGTGGACTCAACCCATGTTTTGGATAGCCTTACATACCTTAGTGAAGACTTGAAGAAACCCTTGTGGTTGGGTCTTCAATGGAAACTCAAACCTTGAACCTCTTGGAACTCTTCTTGTTGGGGAAGGATTTGGAGAGGAAGAAGAAGAGAAGGAGAGAGAGAGAGAGAGAAGAGGTTTCTAGGGCTTTTAGAGAGAGAGTGGGGGCTGAAGAAATGATCCCAAAATAGTCTAGGGTGATACATATATAATTTGGGGCAATTCCCAAATTGCCCCTTCTCAAAAGTTCTGAAAAATAGGCAAAAATGCACCTGGCGCGATAGTGGCGCATCGCGCCATTGCAGCGCCAGGCTGAAACACGCCTAAAACCTGCACACCTCGTAGTGGCGCGCCACGCCAGAGACCAAACTATCGAGGCATGTTTCTGGCGCGATAGTGGCGCGTCGCGCCCTTACAGCGCCAAGGCCAAATTTTCTGGGTTCTGGAAATTTGGCCTGAAAAATCCTGCACAACTTTTAGTGGCGCGTAAGGACCAAACTACTGAGGCATGTTTCTGGCGCGATAGTGGCACGTCGCGCCCTTACAGCGTCAAGGCCATTTCCCCAGCAGTTGCAGCCTAGGCCAAAAATGAAATTCCTGCCGTGCTAGTTCATCTTAGGATTGTCATATCTTTTGACTCGGAACTCCAAAATTTACGTTCTTGGCGGCGTTGGAAAGAAGACTCGACGACCCTTAATTTGATAGGTCGTGGGCCACTTAGATTGACGCCCTTTAAAAGATAGGGCCTTCAAAAGTCGACCCTTATACGAACTCATCCTAAACTTAGCCACGACGGATCTTTTGGGCTTAGCTCGGTCCTAGGGGTCCTTGGTGACCCCACATTAGAGAAGTGATGTAGAGTTTTTGGATAAATCAAAGAAAAACATATGTATAAAAATTATGTATACTATATTAGAGATTTTTGTTTTCATTCTTTTTCATTATTTTTATTACATTGTAATATTTTTTTTATTCTCTATCGATTCATAAATTATTTTCTCTTTATTTACGATGTATCATTTCTCCTCCGTAGAATGTGGCTTACGAGCAATTTCGATATTCGGCAAGTTAAAATATATATATTACTTAATTATGGTGTAGTAATAAAAATGTAAGTTAAGATATGTATTCTTTAGGTTAATGTAAATATTAAATGCGGATAAATTTTTATTGTATATTAACTATTAAAAAAATATGGTATTACCGAATACCGTACCGAACCAAAGTTTGATTTACCGATTATCGAATTACTGAACCGGAGTTTGAAAGTTCGGTATTTGGTATATACTTTGAATTACCGATTACCGAATTACCGAATCCGAACTTTGAAAATACCGAACCGAATATCAAACGCGCACCCCTATGTCCAGACACTGAGCTATTCCCAAAGTTTTCTGATATTATTGTATCCTATTATGTTCAGATTTTCTTATGCGTGATCGTTAATTTCTTGTTGAAGCTGAAATAATTTTTCTCTGTTTGCTTGATCATACCTGTCTTCCAATTCATCCTAGAGTTCCTTAGCGTTATTGACATATTGTAGACTATCGCTCAAGTCCTTTGATAAAGAGTTCAATAACCAACAAGTTATCATGTCGTCACATCGTTCCTATTGTGTGAGTTCAGGAGAATTCTCAGCTGGTTTGGGGATTTTTCCATTTATGAAGCCAATTTTATTTTTCATTGAAAGAGCTCGAAGTACACCTCGCTTTCAAGATCTGTATCCGGATTCGTCAAAAACGATCGAAATTATCGAAGTCCCTGCATTTTCTGATGGATGGATGTAAAATGCATTGTTCGAGGCATGATTTTCTGGTGTCTGATTTGTAGCAGTTGAATCTATAACCATTGTTGAAGGAATGAAATAGTGATGGAGGAATCGGATAGATCTAAGTTGAACTTAGATGAACTTCAATACTGAAAATCTATGATAGAATCTGAAAATTTCGAAGATTCCAGATGAGTGATTGTGAGAATGAACCTTCACGGCTCTGAAACTATGTTAGAATGCTGAGATTAATTGAGATTCAACCTAAAACTCCATTGAAGGAGCTCAGAGAAGATGAACTTGAAAATATCTAAGAAGAAGTTTGAGAGAAGAATAAATTGAAAAATGAAAATTGTGATTGATTTCACTGCACTACTGCATATATATATATATATACATATAAGTAACAAATTCACATCATCTAGAAGATTGCTAACTAACCAGCTAATTCTTAAGTAACTCCAATCTTTAATTTACAAAACTGCCATTCAGCATTATCTAAACTTAAGTTTAGATAAGCTAACTTAATCTCAACAAACTTCATACCAAATTAAAATATCACAATTAAATTAAAACGAATAGAGTACGATAAACGAGTTGACTCGAACACCAATCTGATTAAGAAAAAGTTTCATGCGCTTCCAAATAACATATTGTATGATGGGACAAACAAACCATTTAATTGATGAATAATTTTATAACACTTATCAACTTGGGATGATAGGAATATACTATAAAACGATCCAGACATTTGGCAAGTATGAGAGGTTGTCACGAAGGCTTTAATTTTGTCATAACAGAAAAATTACAATTTAAAAACGGTCCCATTTACCCACCAATGTCATTCTCAATTTTCTTAATTCCAATATCCATTCATTTGTTTATTCTTGTCGTTTTCTTTTATGCGTACCATAGCCATCTTAAAAGGCGTATGTACCCTTCTACATATTTGGAAAATATATGCTTGCAAAGTATTAATAATTTATCCTATTATATATATTCCGTAGAGGTCTGAAAAAGATGGAAGGCATGAAATCTTACTATTATTTCATAGTGATAGAAAAATTACTTCGTATATTTTTATGAACACCTTTTAGTTATACTAAAATTTGGTCCAAAGATTTTAGGTGTTAAATCAGATTAATCAAGTTAATTAATTTGGGACATATCTCTTTCTCATCGGAGGATCACGAAATTCACGTGGTCAAGAAACATCAACTCTTTATATTGACGTGTTTTTGTGTTATTGGACTTTTAAATGCTTTATATTTTAATTGTATACTTTTATGTAAGTTGACTTGTAACAGTTCCACCTCTAGGGGTAAATCAGTAAAAATTGATATAGTTTTCGTAACGGTTACACTTTCTCGTGACTACAGGAGCGATATATTAATCAGGGGACCGTTAAGGTACTACCCTACTAAATTTCACTTCCAAAAATACCCCTTCTCATCGAACGGGGATTTTTTCGTAATTTGATAATTAATGAAACAATTTAGGAAACTGAATTAAGGATAAGATTCAATTTCCCTATTTTAGAGAAAAAGTGACCGACAAATCTTTTTGAATCAATTTAGCTGAGAGTCCCAAACGGCAAATATCAAACTTGTCATTATCCAGCAAATTACAATATGTTTTCCTAATTATTATTTTCAGCTACCCATTTTGAGTTAAGTGTTTTACGATTATTTAAGATATTACGTGGATTAATATATTACAAATGTCATTTTCAAGGAGAATAATGTCATTTCACACAGTGATGCATGTCACAAGGTGAGCTCCTCCACCTCACAAGTGTACACCCTTTCCTTGACCTAAACCTCATAAACCCTCTCTTAGCTCCACACACACACACACACACTTCCATATTTATATATAGATAGATAGATACATATAGAAAGAGAAAGAGAGAATCTAGAGAGAGAAAACAGAAACCCCATTTCTCAGAAAGAACAAAAATAGAAATGGCAACTTCAACCCAGTTCCCCGACGATTTTCGGTGCCCGATTTCCCTTGAGATTATGTCCGACCCGGTTATTCTCTCTTCGGGTCACACCTTTGACCGCTCTTCAATCCAACGATGGGTCGACTCCGGCCACCGGACTTGCCCGATTACCAAGCTACCCATTTCCGACCCGGTTGCTCTCATCCCTAATCATGCCCTTCGTAGTCTCATTTCCAATTATACCCTCGTCTCTTTCCCGAAACCACTATCTTACCCTGATCCACAATCCCTTATTCAAACCCTTGTTGCTTCTTCTTCTTCCAATTTGGATTCTAAGCTCAACTCGCTTGACCAACTCAGTAGGCTTTCCAAGCGTGACTCAGCGATCCGAAGGAAACTCACCGAGTCAGGCGCTGTTTCTGCTGTTCTCAATTGCGTTAACTCGGATGATGAATCGGGTGGTTTGCAGGAGAAAGCGCTTCATTTGTTGTTGAATTTGAGCTTGGATGATGATAACAAAGTGGGGTTGGTGGCAGAAGGGGTTGTGGGGAAAGTAGTCTCGGCGTTACGGAGAGGTGCTGGAGACTCGAGGGCAGTCGCCGCCACTGTTTTGACGAGTTTAGCGGTGGTGGAAGTGAATAAGGCAACAATTGGGGCTTACCCAGATGCAATTCTGGGGTTAATTTCGTTGCTTTGGGGTGGAAATGGTAGAGAGAGAAAGGAAGCTGCCACCGCTCTCTACACGCTGTGTTCTTTTCCTGATAATCGGGTTCGAGCAGTGGAAAATCGAGCTGTTCCAATCCTGATTCAGAATGCTAATTCGGGACTAGAAAGAGCTGTTGAGGTATTGGGATTGTTAGCAAAATGTAAAGAGGGTCGTCAAGAAATGATTAAATTTGGTGGGTTATTGGATGTTTTGATAAAATTCTTGAAAAATGGATCTTCAAGAGCTGTGCAATATGCTCTTTTGACTATCAGTTTGTTGTGTAACTACAGTGAAAGGATGCGTGTGTTGGCTGTAAGAGAAGGGGTGTTTGAGATTTCTATTGGCTTATTGGAAGATGATAATGAGAAAGTTAGAAGGAATGCTAATAGCTTGATTCAGGTTTTACAAGGGAAAAGATTAAGTCTTTGATTGGTTAATAAGGAAAGGATGTGAATTTGGAAAGTGTTGATTTTGAATGAATTATGGAAGCTTTGGAGGGTGAAGAAGGTGAGTTGGGCTTCCTCAAAATTATTTTTGTTGAATAGTTTTTCTTTGTACAAAAAGATTAGAATTTTAGGGCAAAAAATGTGCATCTCTCTCTTTCTCTGTCGATTTCTCTTTTGTTTTTTTGGTTTTATATTTTTTTAAAAAAAATCCATGGTTCTCTCACTGCCCATCTCTCTGTCTCTTCTATTCTCTCCTCATGAGTTCTGTTGATATAAAAAAATTAAAAATCCAATCTTGCGGATAAATGCTTATATAAAGACTTTTTACAGTTTTACCTTACAGTAGTAAGAATGAACAATGAGAACCTTTATAGATGCTTATAAACAGTATACAAATGCAATAGTGTCCAAGATATTATGTAGTGCTGGTAAAGACTACAAAGTAATTAGGCATGATATTGAGAAAGGGTGATGAATAAAGAATGCAGTATGTCCACATTGATACACTTACTAAAATATTTCATTTGCTCTGCTTTTTATGCATGGAAGGGGGGGAAGCACATGATTGATTTGATCTTGATTTTTGGATTTCCAAATTACATATTAAGACTGAGACTGTCCCACCTCTACTGCTACTTCATCAATTTTGATCTAATTGGATTGTAATCTGCTAATGGCTTAACAAGCCAAAACATTTAATTCTCCAACTAGTAGCTTAAAGGAACCATTTGACTTCGTTATGGTTGGTTTGTATTGAAATCATTTTGTTTTTGTTTAAATTTGTTCTAGGTGGTGAATTCAGAATTATGAATTTATGAATTCTAGATTGAGATAAGACAGCTTATACATATCATTATGTGAAAAATTCAATACAAATATAGGATTTGGTGTCAAAACCAATACTCTTAGCTGTGCCCTTGTTAAGCATTAAGGACGAACTTGTTGTGTGCAAAAGTTGTGTGAATTGTAAATGTAGTTAGTTGTGTTGCAGCAACGTAACTAATTCTCACATGTTTTGTGTGCTGTTGGTATACAATTTGGGGAACTGGATATTTGACAACTCTAGACGTAATAAAATTTGGGTAATGAGCTTATGAGAATGCATAATATTATAAACATAAAAGGGGGGTCCCAGGTGTTGAATGGGACCAATAGTTTTGTTATCCATTTTGCTTACATTCATTATGGATTGGATGAACCTCCCATACATACCTATCTTTATTTAATGAAATTTATTAGGTAAAGAAGAATCTTCTTTCGGGATTTGAATATAACAAAGTTAAAAAATCTTAGGTGACCATATCCCCGCACGCTTACCAATTAGAGATTCCTCTTACCTCTTGAATTAAATACACGACAATTTCAACGCGCTCTTTTGGTTGACAATCTTTCACTACCTTCCCCAAACAATTCACATTAAACTGAATTAATAAATGTGATTTACACATTTTATATATAAATTTTTTAAATTGTTATTATTTATTGATAAAGACGGTTCTTCTTCTTTTCATTTTAACTTTGCATTCAATTGTGAAGCTTTTGTTCAATTTTTCTATGTGGACCATTTCAATTCAGCGAGAGTTGCATATAGATTCCTTTCTGATCTTTCCTAAGAAGGTGCCAAGTCTATATGTTTCTTTCTTCTTTTCTCTCGCCACTCGTCATCATATTCTTCTTAAAATAAATAAATTAAGAAACTAGTAGGTAACATCCGTGTAAAAGCATTTAGTTACACCATTTGCCTTTCAAATGGGCTGATCTTTAATTTTTTTTGTCTTTAAAATTCAAACTTACGTCTACCACGATATAATTTGTGATATATTATGATGCGGAGATATGAACTTATGCCCGGCAAAAAAATCAATGGTGCAAATGATCCGTTTAAGGGGGGGGGGGGGGGGACCACTATCATGGGCCTGGACTTCATACTGTGGGCTTGACAAGTTTGCAGGCCTGTGAACCAGTCCATCAGCAGAACTTGAGATAAACATTTGTTCCACGTGGAGAGTCATTTGACACTAGTATGTATTATTTATACACATATTACTATCTCTAAATTATAATTAATTAATACATTTACTCATATTATTTTCTCACTTAATAATGATAAAATAAGATAATTTGGGATAAATTTCGAGTACAAGTACAATATTACCTATTTATTGTCCCTAGTTATGGGAAACAGAAATCATTCCAACGTTACGAGTGTGATGATCATCATTAAATTAGATGCTAGGGAAATTAATGACCACTAAAATAATGAGAACATCTGTGGGAAATACTTTCTCTTATTTTAATTTATATGACTGTTTTTAACTTGATATAAAATTTAAAAGAATAAAGTAGACTTTAAATCTTATGATCTTATATTTGAGATATGTAGAATGAATCAAAATATTATTTAATTTTATAACTTTATCATGTTATGTAGAAAATTGAAATTAATTTTTCTTATAAAAATAGATTAAAATAGGATAAGACAAACGAATTGAAACGGTGTAATACTAATAAGCTAGCAAAAGTGATCGAGTCATGTTTGGTGGACCCTACTTTCTGCCAAAAAATTTGACTTAGATGATGAGCATAATCAAATGAACAAAGAGTGTGGCTATATTATAGAAAAAGTTGTGCTTATATAATAAGGTAGTAAAGTAGTAGTAACAAGGTGTAGTGGTTGATTCAAAAGGAGGAGGAAGGTGACATGATGTTACTCTCGTAAAAGCCAACATTCAACCAAAAGGTAGGACGAATGCCATCATTGTCTTCAACTACTTCATATGTGCTTCTCCAATATCATATACTCTAATTAATTACATAGACATTCTTGTGCTATACTACTATATATTTTAGTCTTCCGTGGCGGAGTCACGATTTTTGGTAAGGAGTGTCAATTAAAAGGTTGCAGTCAAAAAATACAATTATGGGGCTAGCAGGGCTAGAATACATGACCTCAAAAAACTTTTGCAACACCTTAATAACAAGTTAGGATTTTCAGCACTTGTATATATATTTATTAACTTAGAATTTGACCTATATATACAATGTAATTTTTCGATATTTTCACTGTAATAAATTTACTTCAGAAACAAGCAATGGTATTACAGACCAAATGATTTTAACCTCATGCCTCCACGACATCCTTCAACCACAATACTACTACCCATGCTATGGTTTATCAAAACACGGATTTGAAGATCTGATAGAATTCAATATTTTGGAATTGAACATTGCAAGCTTAAAAGACAAGTATGGGTAGAGTTAGATATAGTAACTCCTTACTCAAATTTATAACGTCTAAATTCAAAATCTTCTAACATAGTTGTATTTCTAGCTATGAATTGACATATAAGATCATTAATATTTTGGACTAAAAGTTATAGTTGTAATTCTAAATATGATGAATTGATAATCGTAATTGTGACTAAAGCCTTGAAATTCAACAATATTGTTAATTGAAATGACAACATATATAATGAAGATTAAGGCGTAAGGGCCGACCAAAAAGAAAGAGACGTGTCCATATATAATATAGTAGAAGACTTAATAATCCCGATCGAATATAATGATTGATTAGCCATGATGAATGTTTATTAATTGCATATTATATTGTCATATATCATGAAAAAGCAGAACAAAAAGATCATGAAAACTTAGAGAAATAGGATGAAGTAAACTAAGCAAAGATGATCACTCTTCAAATAGAGTTGTTTTACTCGACGACCCGATCTCCTTCAATTGAGAATAGAGATTTCAAAATGAGCCCAAATATAAATAATTCATTTAGAATTTTATGGGTTGGACTAAATATAATTTAAATTGGATCAATTAACCATTTAAGCTTTAACCCATTTTAAAAAGATCTTTAATTAAACCCAATTTAATCTCCAATTCAACTCATTTGAATGCTCTTTATTTGCATTGAGTGGATCATCTTAAATATATGTTTATTTGGTTGCTATTATGTTTGGTGACTTTCCACTCCAAAATCAAAAGCTTATTTTTTTTATTTTCTTGAGTTAGAATTCAAATAATAGTTACAAAAAATAAATAGCAATAAGTTAAAATTCTTGAGATTGAGCGGGTGATGAATCAATCCAATTTTTAACCCATTTTTTATTTAAAACCCAATGTATTTTATCCTAAAGTAAATTTAAACGGATCATATGATGAAATTCGAAATCTAATTTAACCATTTCAATACCTTTAATTTCAGCACAACCCACCATTTGACACCCTAATTGAGTGTGCTCTGTCCATGACCAAATTCATTCAGATTTGTTCATAGCTTTGAGTGTCGTACTGTAGCTGGATCAGCTATGAAGTACTACATGTGGATTTTGAACGACACACAAATCTCTTATTCACTTGACTACCTAGCTAACATGCACTATTAAAATAATTTTTGTTATAAAATATAATTTGGTCTGCATCAGAAGTGGCGGGATGATGATGAGTATATCAATTAATAAATACGGGAAAAAAAAGGTTAGAGTAGTTAAATATTTATGAAAAGCTATAATTTATAAGTGCGTTTTTTAATTTGATTTCAGTTAATACTTATGTCCTCTAATTTTGAATGTGCACAAGTAAGTATGTACGTTCAAATGAAAAATCAGGTGAGATGCACGCATCCTACATGGCAAATCGCGTGAGAATTATCATGTAGGACATGTGTGTATACTTGTTCAACTTTATAATTCTTTAAATGCTTACTTATACACGCTCAAAATTAAAGAACATAAATATCAATTAAGACCAAGTTAAAGAGCAAGTGTATATATTATGTCTTCATATAAAGTATGACAATGTAGAATAGTACACGACAGAATTTCAGTTTATCATTCAGTTAAATAAAAATTTACACCCCCACCCCCCTAATTGGATACTCCAATGTGCCTTTATCTTTTTTTTTTCTTTTAAAAAAGATATTTTATTACTTTATCTTCGAAAATAGTTTATATTCTCTGTTATACCTTTCGAACAAATTTGGCTTCGCAGTTAGACATTTGTTCAAATATACAACAGAGTCGAGGGTTATAGGAAAAAAAATATGAAAAAATTATCTAAATATACTCTTATTTTATCATAATCTCTAAAATTTCCTATTATTTAAAAAAAATTCAAAAATTTCCTCTCGCTGATACATTCCTATCCCCCTCTTGGATATGTCCCTCCCTCTCGAATACAACTCTCCCCTGTATCCGGATGTCTTATCCCCTCTCTGATACATCTCTATCCCCTCGAATACATCTCTCCCCTCTCGGATACATCCCTCCCCTATGTATACGGATGTCTACTAATGTATCCGGAAGTCCAGTGATGTATTTGAAATTCATAAATTTTAAGGATTTTTTGTATTTTAGAAAAGAATAGAAAACTAATATAATTAACTCTTAACACCATGCGATTTAGGTAAATTACAAGCAAAAAAATATATAGGGGTAAATTCAGCCCACTTCTGAAAGTATAAGGATAACTTTATTAAGTTTTAACTGTGTTTAGTCAATTAGTCTAACTAAATTCATGTTTTTAAATTCTTAACCATGTACCATAAATTGGATCTTTCTGGTTGTAGTAATTGAAAATGACCCATGCATTGATACGTGGTACAACTAAATTCAACAAAACAGATTTTGCGAAAAAAATATACGTGGAAATCAACTTATGATTTATAAGTCATCGTCAAAATTTGGTAAGTTAAAGTCTTTTCCCATTTGAGATTTAATTAGGAGTTCATAATTTTAAATTATCCTACAAAAGAACAACAGAATTGTCAATGTCATGCATGTTATGTTTTTCAAAATTGTTCTCCAATTCATTGCTAGATTTGTGATGATGATTTGTAGACTTTCTCCTCTAACTTCTTTCTTAATTTACACACTTCACAAGAAATATCTGGATATATATTTATGACATACGTTAAATTCGATAGCCGTGTTGTTATACGGAAAATGATAATGGAAAATTTAGCAAATACAGAGAAGGATGCATATAACAAAAGCCATAAACGAGTTTTTATACACCAGTTAATTACATGACGCATAAACAAGACAATCTTATGTTAATTCGTAAAACCAAACGTTCAGCAGTAAGGTAGATAAAGGTGGATCTAAGATTTTTATTTAAGGGGTTCGATTTTTTTAGATTTTTATTTAATTGGTTCAACTTTTTAAGATTTTTATTTGATAGATTAAATACTTTTAGATTTTTATTACTAAACTTATTATACTTTTGAAATCATGTCATATATATATATATATATGTTTACGTTTAACAATTAATTTTTAAAATTTATAAAAAGTGATTATTGTATCTTACCGGTGTTAATTTTTGGGTGGAAATAAGTTACGTGCCAATTTATAGGCTTTTTAACTCTCAATCCTTAAAAGAAAAAATTGCATTGCTTTAAAATCAATGCAATATAAAACTATTTTCACTACTCCTTGTTATTCATTTTTGAGATAAAGGGAGTAATTATCTTTTAATGCACCATACTTTGAGAATAAAGAATTTAGATTACTATAATACTCGATATATTAACTTCTGCTTAATGCTTAATGAATTGAATAGGTTATTTATAAAGTTGCTTAGTACGCAGAGGAGGAAGGACAGACCCCGTACTCCTTCCGTTTCAATTTGCTAATATTTTTTTTAGTTCATTTTAATAAGAAAAGTTGTAATTTTTTAATTTTAATTTTTTACACGACATATTTAAACTTACAAAATTAAATAGTATTTTTATTATATTATACATATTTTTAGTTTAAGATAGTTAAATTCGAAAATGATCTTTTGTATTTTTAAAATTGATTCGAATCAAAATCAAACAATTAAATTAAAATAGATGAAGTATTTCTTAGATAGTGAGACGTCAGTAATATGTCATTTGAACAAAATGGACATCAGGGTGATGCATGATATAATACTAGTAGAAGTGGTCTGAAGTGGTCGTCAATCCTAGCAGACCCTTGTTGATAAACTTGCATGCATGTTTACGTCTCTCCTCTTTTTAGAAATTCATTTAGGACTTCTCTACAATTAATTCACTTATAAAATTAGGAATAAGAAAAAGTCATCAGATATGAGTAATCATATCGTCACTCATACGCAGATGATTATTTTAACTTTGAGAATTATTTTTTTTACTTTGGAGAATTTATTGTTTGTCTTTATTTAAAGAATTGTTTCTTTACAAAATTTAAACACCGCTAGAAGTAGTTCCGTACAAGTTACAGCTTCTGAAATCTGATTGGTTCAACCGCGTGACAAAATCAATTTATGAAACGCAACAAGTCCAACTCCTTTAAGTTTGGACGGATTATTAATGCGTCTATTTATCAGTTCAGTCTAACTAATTTTAATCCACTAAAATTTAAATTGATATCTAGTCTAAATTAATTCTGAAAAATTTTATTATATATAGTACTAATAAGGAAAAATAATATTAAATTTATTAAGTACTAAAAATTTATTTTAAAATATAAATAAAGCAATTAATTGGATACCCCTAGACCTTAACTATAACTAATGAAAATGTAGACTATCGACTTAATCAGGGAATTCAATTTAAAAATTAAATTTGCTTGTACAAAACTAGGTTCATTTAGATAGAACACTTGATCGGGTTAATTAAACAATTATCTTCGAATTAACACATGAACAGTTGAAGACAAATAATTAATAATAATAATAATAATAATTAAACTTCCCAAAGGTCGCCTCCAATGTGTCCAGTCTGAATTAGGACGCCTTTGAACATGTTAAACTGATCAAAAATATTTGTTTATATACGTCAATTCTGATATTCTCCTTATATTCTAGAATATGTCAAATTGTAAATTAACTTGAGGTTTGACCACTTCTTAAGTTTTAATACGTGTGTATTACATATATATATTCCTTTTGATAAACCCTCACCCCAGATCAGAACCCTTAGGCCTAATCCAATTCTAATGAGCTCTAAAATATATTTTTTTGAGTATAATTTCAGTTATTTGTTAAATATTTGATAGAGACCGAACATGTTTATATTTTGACAAACTTAAAAGAATAAAAGTAAATTTAAGAGATTTTTTTTATAAAAAAAAACAAGTAATTTCTTCTCTAGCTGATTGAGATTGATCACCTTTTGATTTACCATTTGTAGAAGACAAAAAAATTAGAAATTTGCATATAATTAATTTAAATCATGTATATAATTAATGGTTTGATCTTTTCAAAATTACACGCTGTCAATATGTATTATTCCTTCAACCTCAATTAAAAGCATCAAAAGGGTATTAAATAAAGTATTTTTTTCTTTTCTTTTTTTTGGGGGGGTGGGGGAGGGGGGCGGGTCCATAGAATAATTTTAAAAAGGCTATGACCACTTAGAAAATATTGATCCAGATTTATTTACCAGCATATGTGCTGGCATGCTACATTTTAAAAATGAAAAAATTAATACCATGGCATTAATTCTCTGAAATCTCTTCAATCTAATGCAACTCTGTTTTTTTCTTTCTTTTTTTCAAGAATGTAACTGTTAATCTTCAGTCATAAAAGGTGAATTATGTCTCATTAATATAATGCACTAATTAGTTCTGAAACATTGAACAAAATATTATGTCTCCGTTCAGAAATTAATAATGTTACTATATATTCGATGAATCAAATATTTACCAGTTAAAAAAAATCACGCATAACTTGTGAATGGTATGAAATGGGAGGAGTGTATTTAAGCTTAGTTCATCAAGTTGATGGGTGTTTTTAATCCTGTCAATAGTTCAGGAACGAAATCAATAATCCGCGCCAAATTCGGAAGGTATTGATACGTTTCTCCTTATTTTTTAAGTCTTTTCAATATTTTAGCAACAAAATCTATGCATTTTATTTCAGAAATACTACGAAAATTTTGAGTTGACATTGACAACTAAATGTGCCTCTCATTGTACTCCAAACTATAAACAATGTTATTCGGATCAAAAAAGCATTTTCTTTAATTCAAAAACTCAGCTAAGGTCTTGCAAGCTAAAAACTTAAATGAGCACTAAACATAAACGAGAAAATATATTCTAGCATCTAAATAATTATTGGATCTAACATTTTGTATGAACAATACAAACAATATTTTTTTTGTCTAATCACACTATTAAAAGTCATTCCATATGAAATAACTATCCACAAATTCGTATAGTTAGTAACCTGAAATAGATAATAAGTAAATTCTTACAAATTATCTATTTATAGTATGAAATTTATTTATCTACTTTATTAGCTAGTAATCCGAACATTTTAGTAATAGTATTTATTTTACACATATCCTTTTTTGTAAAGAATGAAATGTAAATAAAATAGCAAAATGCAACAATACCAGCTGTGCACAAAGCTGTATTTAATTTCCGTTACTTTTTCGTTTGCACTTCTCTTTCTTTTCCCCCTTAATAATAATGAAGAATAAGAAATTGAACTATAATATCAAAATAAAGAAATAATAATAATTAAAAAAAAGTATAATTATTACGATAATGATGATGAGCGTGACATCAACAACTTATTAACAAATCAAAACAAAATGACGTAATTACCCCCCTTATTAATCCACATAAACCTGAGAAGGGCTCTAATAAACCAAAATTGAAAATGGTCAACTCGACCCACTATATAAGCAGCAATGGCCTCCCCACTCTCTTCCACCACCATTCTCTTTCTCTTTATTTTCTATTCCAACAACTCATTCATTCATTCATTCACTCACCTACTACTTCCCCCCTTCAATGGCTACCAAAGTCTACATTGTGTAAGCAATCTATCTTTTATTACATTTGTATCTTCTTGTTTTTCTGCATGTTCTGTATTATTTTTGAGTTTGGGATTCTCTGTTTTTGATATTTAGAGTGGAATGAATTGTGGGTATGATTTATTTTTTGTTAATTTCATCTGGGCTGACAGATTCTTGATTCTTGTTTTGGTCCTTCATTTTCCCCATGTCTGTGTGCTGGTAAAGTCTCTGTCTTTATGTTCTATTCTTATTATATTTATGGGAATTTGATCTAAGGCTTTGCCAGATTTGTTTTCCAATGATCAATTGATGAATAACCTTGTTGAATAGATTGTGTGGGAAGAGTAAGACTACCATTTGTTTCCAGTGTGTTTTGTCTTGATCTAAGGTAGGAAATTTGTAGTTTATTGGAAGATTGTTATTGAAATGATATAGCCAATTAATTGTTGCAGGAGTTGTTGGTTAGGTATTCTTTTTTTAGTCTTTTTATAAAATGACACTCTTGAAATTAAAAAAATATATATGATGTGACCCTATCACTTTTACAAGTGTTTGTTGTCTTGATCTAAGGTAGGAAAATCTTTGCTTACTAGTAGGTTTTTATGAAAACGATTTACCAACTAATTCACTGGGGTTTGGTTAGTTACTCTATTGCTAGTCTTTATTAGATGACATTCTTGAAATTGAAAAATATCAAATTGAAGCTCCAAGATGGAGTTGTTGATATTATCTTTGGTACTAAATGATTTTGCTGATTAGAATCAACTATCATATAAATTTATGGCCTGAACTCCATACACTTTTCAAGATTTCTATTGGTAAAGAAGTTCTCCTACAAATTTCCAGAACGTCTCATTGGATGATTTATGATTATTGAGTGCTAATTTCTGGCTTGTGCAATCTTTTGTTCCTGTTTTATCTCTAGAAGACTTCTGTGAAGTTGGATTCCAGTGTTATTTAACTGAATTTCTTGCAACTATACCAATCTGATCTGTGATTCTTATTTTATTTGAAGTCAACTATCGTACATCTCATATGCATATCTAAAGCTGTGAAGTTTGTCTCCAAAAGTAGGGATGGTTCGTTTGATCTATTTGATTTTCATGTTTGGGGCTTCTAAAGCTAATGGTGGAATAAATTTATGCAGTTACTACTCCATGTATGGACATGTTGAGAAGCTAGCCCAAGAGATTAAGAAAGGAGCCGCATCAGTTGAAGGCGTAGAAGCCAAACTATGGCAGGTCTGTTAACATTTCATTTTAAGATGTTATTTATGTGAGTGAGTTAGAGAATTGAAGAAATTATGTGATTTAGACTTTGCAAACTGAATGTCTCCTAAAGTGTTTACAGTTATCATTGACAGTGTGGAATCTGTAGAGTCGTAGTCCTTTCCTTAAAATCCTGCTGAGAAATTATTGTCTTGACATTTGATGTAGTTATTCCGGGTTTGACTACTAATTGTTTAGTGTGGAGTCAATGTAGTTAGACAAAGAAAACCATATAGTTGAATTGTCTTTTCGCAATTCACTTGTGACTTAACTTTTCCTTGATTTCTTGATTTCCTACGATTAATTCCATATTCTGAACAGTGCCCCTTTAGAGGGTTTGGAGTTTAAAGGAGAAAAACTAATGAATGTACATCACTTCTGTGTTTTTTATTGATTTTTGAATGGCACAGGTACCAGAAACTCTTTCAGAAGAGATTCTTGGAAAGATGGGTGGGCCAGCAAAAGGCGATGCACCAATTATCACACCCAATGACCTTGCTGATGCTGACGGCTTTGTGTTTGGATTCCCAACAAGATTTGGGATGATGGCTGCTCAGTTCAAGGCATTTCTTGATGCCACTGGTGGTCTTTGGAGAACTCAGCAGCTTGCAGGCAAGCCAGCAGGGCTTTTCTACAGCACTGGCTCTCAAGGAGGTGGCCAAGAGACTACCGCGTTAGTCCCTTCTCCTCAAAAGACTTTCACATTTTGAGCTTGAATTCTGATTTGAAGATTTTATCTGAAACTTTTACCTAAGCTGAATAAATCTGCAGGTTGACAGCAATTACTCAGCTTGTTCACCATGGAATGATCTTTGTTCCAATCGGTTACACATTTGGTGCTGGCATGTTTGAGATGGAGAAGATTAAAGGTGGGAGTCCTTATGGTGCAGGAACTTATGCTGGAGATGGCTCTAGACAGCCAACAGAGCTAGAACTGGAGCAAGCTTTCCACCAGGGAAAATACATTGCCACCATCACAAAGAAGCTCAAAGGCTCTGCTTGATTGTTTCACTACAACTCATGTGCTATTGGATTCTGCAGTCCATTTTTTTTCCTGTGTCTAGTATACTTTTGTTTTAAGTTGCATTCCTACTGAACTAAACAATAAGTGATTATTTCCTATTATATCAGCATATCTATTGGGTCATTGGTCAGTGTCAGTCACAGTTTACAGAGGTTGGTTTACATGTTCTATGAATCATACTTAATATTTTTCTCATTTCATAACATATGGCTACAGCAACAACCCCTTCAACCCCCCCCCCCCCAACCAAAGTACAGAAACTAAGTAAAGATTCAGAACAAAAAGGAAAAAGGTGTAGGGGAGTAAAAGAATTCTTGGAGGCAATGCTACTCTATGTATTCGATGTCCAAAGGTCATTTAATAAGAAGATTTTAGTGGTCCAATCCCTATAAGTTGGCCAAACTACAGATTTGTGTTATGAAACATATGTTGCTACCTTGTTTGCTTAAAAAGCAACAGTTAGCATTAATATTGAATACTCATTCATCCCAAAATAAGCGTCATTTAAGCTCTTTTCACGTCCATTAAAAAATAGAAGCTATCATTTACCAAGTTGCCCCTATTTATTAGATGTTTCTTGAGATTTTGAGCACTATTGAAAAGAAGTTTTTTTTTAATACAAGAATATTAATATATTTTTTGCTAAAATGACACTTATTTTAGGACGGAGGGAGCAGTAAACAACACAACCATTTTAACAAGCATAAAGAGAGCAATAAGTCAGCTTAAAATTGAGTGCCAATCCAGAGAATATATCCATGATAGAAGTGGTCCTTATGATCTCAGCTAAAAATAAGAAATCCCAAGTGAGATGCTAGCAATTTCTATCTCGTCATTCACTTTTTTTATCTCTTATCTTGTTCATTTCCCTTTGTCTCTGTTGGACACATTATTTTCAGCATGACTTGTAGAAGGACTTCAATAAAACAACCATTTCAATAATTGAAGGGGGCAACTTGCAGGCTTTTAAATGTTAAGGCATTTTGCTTAGTATAAGTTATTCTATCTATTTTGGTGTCCCCTCTTCTAGAAGATTAAGAGAGGCTGATTTACACACTTTAATGGAAAGTTTATATCAGATCAGATAGGAGTTAGAAATTAGAGTCTCACTGTCATCAATCAACAATGAGATAGTTCACACACTTCAGAGTGACATATACAAAATGAAAACTTCATTCTCAATTCTATGATATAATTGTTATGAAAATCTTTTATTTGCTTTCTACAATGAAAGTTTGATCCAGTTCTAATATACTTTATATTAAACTAGCTTATATGTTTAGCAGTACTCTTATGCAACGCTATTTATTTTGTATCTCTCAAGTTAGGAAGATTGGGAGGGATTGGGTTTCATCAATTTGGAAGTCTAAAATTAAAGAATCTTTGTTTTCTTAAATTGATGTATTTTAAATAGTTGTTAGTTTGAGCGATTAATTAAAAAATATATAAAAATAATAATTAGAAATCCTATTTCGTTAGGAGGAAATTTCAAAAATAGCGAAGACTAGAAATATAATTAGGCAAAATAGCTTTAGTTTGTTTAATTTCGATTCATAGCTACATATTAGAAGGGGAGAGAGGCGAGCGAGATTAGGAGAGGGAGGAGAGAAGCAAGTGAGAGGACGGGGGAGGCGGGGAGAGAGAGAGAGAGAGGAGAAAGGTGAATTGTGTTTTTATATCTGTTGGATACGTATATACGTAACTAGTATATATGTATCAATGATTGTATTAGTATGTCTGGTGAATAATTGTATATATGTATTTGTATCACTAGTATATATATGTATCAATGATTGTATTAGTATGTCTGGTGAATAATTGTATATATGTATTTGTATCGATGATTATAATTGTATTAACGAATACAATTTGTATCAATGAATAAATTTTATTAGCGAATACAATTGTATCAATATTGTATCAAGTTCAACATTTCAATTTATATAATTAATTGTTATCATTTGTATCAATATTGCATTAATGAATACAATGTATATCCGACTGTAATTTGTTAGAATACAATTTATATCAATGAATAAATTGTATTAACTAATACAATTTTATCAATGTTGTATCAAGTTCCACATTTATATTCATATAATTGATTGTTATCATTTGTATCAATGTTGTATTAGCAAATGCATGTGTATTTGTATTTTGTATCACTAAAAATAATCTGTATAATTGACACTTATCATTTGTATTTGTATAAATGATTGTTATCATTTGTATTTGTATAAATGATTGTTATCATTTGTATTTATATAATTGATTGTTAGCATTTGTATTTATATAATTAATTGATATCATTTGTATTTATATTGAAAGAGAGGAGGCAGAGAGGACGAGAGAAAAAAAAGGGATAGGGAGAGAAGAGTTGCGAAGAAGAGATGGGAGAGGTGAGTGCAGAGAGAGAGAAAGGAGAGAGACGAAGGATAAAGGGAGAGAGGTACAGAGGAGGGAGAAAATACCTATAAAATTTTAACTATAGATATAAATTGTAATTCTTTCAATATACAGTAATATATTATAAATACATATCACATATTTATCCAATTACGTAATTTTTCCGTGTAAAATTCTCTAAACAATAACCATGCTGGAATTTGATTTGGGTTTAATTAGTGGCCTGCAAATGAACTACAAATAGTTTGCTTTCACAAAAGTAAAAGAAACAGAGTCCAAGCCCCAAGGAGGAGCAAAGTTATTGGGTATTAATTGCACTCAATAGTGAAATCATAGCACATATGACTGGACTAGACCCAATTGAGAAAAAGAAAAAATAATACTATTCCTGCGTTTCCACTTACTTGTAATGTCACTTTTCATATTTAGTAATTTTTTATGTCCTCGTATCGTAGGTGACATATTTAAGATTATAAAATTTAAAAAATATTTGCTTTATTACATACGCTTTAGTTTAAGATGATCAAAATTTAAAAATCTTCTTTGTATTTTTAAAATTTAATGATGAATTAAATCAAGACAAATAAATTAAAACAAAAAAGTAATAATTAATCAAAAAAGAGTAGTGAACTTGCCAATTAAGTTAAACTCAACTAATTAAATCTCGCCCTCCTCAACTACATGATTCCCAAATTACTACCTAATCAAAAAGAGAAGTGAACTTGCCAGTTAATAAGAGCTCTTTTAGCAACAGATTAGTTTGAAATTTTCAATAAATTTTGTGGTTGATTTCATATTTTCTAAAAGTGAATTTAATATAAATGAAATGTTAGCATTTTTCTTATGATTCAAAATAAAATGAAATTTTCAAAGTTCAAAAATGTATTAATTATTTTTTAAAAAATTATTTTTCTTTTTAATGGAGGTTTTCAACTACTTTCAAATCTAAAAAATGACTATTGAAAAGAGTTTGGAAGAATCAAAAGGATAATATTTACAAATTATTCTTTGATTAATTTCTTTAAACATCTTTCTTATAGAGTGTGCCACACCTCAACATTTCATTTATATTGAATTAGAGAGAGTAATATTTCTTTTCCACCAGTGATGAAGGGAGGAATCTCAACAAGAGGATTCAAAACAATTGAATGTACAACCTAAAATAATTTTAAAGCTATCTTTATAATTATAATAAAAACTTCTCTTATATCGAGGGGATTGAAAAGTATATATTTATGCAAAAAGATTAGTTTTGCCTAATTTGCACAGTATGATTTTGCCAAACCACAGTGGTCAACTAGTGTTTAACATGTTGGAACAGTAAAAATGTAGGTAGGGCAGAATTATATAAATGTTGATGGCTATATATATTCCAATTCTGAGTGGGGAAGTACTAGAAGATGAGATTCAAAGTTGAAAAAAGCAAATGAACTTTTTAGTATGAAAATTAAACTTATGCTTGAAGACAATCTAAGAGAACTTGCAATGATTAGCCAAAACAAGAAAAAAAGCTACTATCTTTGCCTACTAAAGTCAGAATACTCAAACATCTATATATATACTTTATTAACATCAAATGATGCTTTTCTTTCTTTTATTCCCCGTATACTATTCCTTCTTTTCTGTTTTTCCAAATTATTCTTCTAAGTTATAGGAGTAATAATATCTTGAGATATATAGTAGGGGGATCTTATATTGTGATATATAATCCACAAGCTCAGTCATGTTCTTCTGTTCTCTTCATGACAAGCCCACCCACCTTTTACAAAAGGTATTTATTTGGACAGCTAAATCAATTCAAAAATATTTTTAACACAAATTGTTTTGCGCGATTTTTTCTAAAAGTTCTCATATCATTAAGGATAATTTTGTTTGAATACAAGTTATGATGAGATTAGTTATAATGGTATAAGTTATGTTGAAATTAGTTATGATGAGATTATTTCTTATTGAGTATTTGATTTACTGTACTCAAAATAATATGATTTGCATAAATTTTAAGAATAAGTTGTGTATTTACAAAAATACCCTCACTTTATTTAGTTTTTTTATATTTTCTTTGCAAGCTTTAGTTATTCAATATTCATTCTTAAAATAAAACTTTCATCTTCTTTATCTTAAATATTTTTATGTGTGCATTTCCATGATGTCCGTATGTATTTAAAAATAAAACTTTCTTCTTATTTAATTTTAAAATAGAATTTTTATTTTAATTTTGTTAAAATAATAAAAAAAGATTTATGAGAAATCAAAATATAAATAAACATAAGAATTAGTCAAATAAATTTATAAATAAAAATTATATTATATAGTGTAATTTTTTTATAGAAAATATATGAAGAGTTATTATAAAAATAAGGAGTGAATGTTGTTATATATGGTTTTAAAAATAATGTAAATATATATGAAAGTGAAATGTGAGGTATAAAAAACATTTAAAGGGATATATTTGTCATTTACCTATTTTATCCCGGGATAAGTTATCTCAAAATTAGTATACCAACCAACAGAAGGGATAACTTATCCCGGTACTATTTATTAATCCCGATATAAGTTATCTAAAACTTGTCAATCAAACACCAACTTAAATACCACTATAATTTAATCTCAGGATTATTTGGTGTTATCCTTCACACCAAACGATCCCTAAGAATATATTCTTATATTGTATATATATACATTTTTAATTATCAATGTAAAATTTTGCTCACATGTAGAACAATCTCTCTCTCGAATTAGATTTTACATGCCTTTTACCAAGATTCATGAGCATTTCGAGTATTTAAGACCATCAATATATTAATTAAAGCCCACAAACTTCTTTTATGTATGTATCTCCAAGCTATGAGTCTGTATCATTCATGTCATCCGCATATTTAATATGGTCAACAAAGCTCATAGACTTTTTTTGTGTGTGTGTATCTGGCTCCAAGCTACGTGTATGTAGAGGTAGTAAACCGACCCATAAATCGGCAAAGACAATAAATCGGGTTCCACACCATTACTTCATGATCTACATTAGCTATATATATATTGATATCTTAACATGGTGGATTTCGAATTTTATTCTATAAATAGAATGAGGAGAACTTTTCTCAAAAGGCTTCACCCTATTATTTTAAAAGTACAATGTATATTTACCCTCATATGTAGTTTCTTTTTCTTTTTGCCTATCAATATAAGATAATTAGAACTCTCATTTTTAATAAAATAAAACTGAAATAGGTGAAAATTAGATTAAAGATACAATTATTGACACCTTTTATTATAAAACAATATAAAAAAAAGTTGTGGTCAATAAGGGTGGAATCATGATCATAATAAATAAATCCCCATATCTCCAAAAGAAAGTATAGGATTTTAATTTTAGTTCGTCGATAGATAAGTGAAGAACAAAGGTACAGATCCTGCTGCTCTAAGGTTTGGTATAAAAGCCATCAACCGATCAATTCAATTGTCATAAATAATAAAGTTGATTGCTACAGACACTGGCGGATCCAGCGTGTAATGAGGGGGTTCATCCGAACCCCCTTCGGCGAAAAATTATACTATTTATACATGGTTAAAATATTTTTTTATGTATAAATAGTAGATGTCGAACCCCCTTCGGCTAGTTCGTGTGTCTACCTTTTCAGATTTTGAACACCCTTATTAAAAATCCTGGGTCCGTCACTGGGCCTACAGATACTACTAATCAACGAAAGTTTTTTATATTTTTTTTTCATCTTTTGATGAGTCGCTTGTCATAGGGATTCTTCAAGTTTAAGCTTTTCAATTAAAGATACGCAAGCATAAAGAGGGATAAAATTTATGTTGCTCCAATTCTTGGAAATATATTGTTATTGTATTCATATTGAATTTTTCAAAAAAAGATATTATTTTTGGATTAATTGATATGCATCTATTATTAGTAATATTTTTAAAGAGTTTGAATAATATATATGATGTTAAATACTACTCTACTTTTTTTGTCTCACATTTTTCGTTTTCTGAGATTCAATTTTTAAAATTTTGACGGTATATTCGAATTACAACTAGAAATCAAGATTTTTTTCAAACGTGAATCAATGAGAAATTTATGTCATTAAACATGATTTTCTCACTAAATCAGTTCACTAGGAAAACACATAGTGAGAATTAGATTAACATTGAAATACTGGGAAGTTTTTCAGTTTTTTAATGTGAAAACACTACTATTACTATTTTTCTTTTCTTGCTGATTTAATCAAAATTTCTTTGAAAAGAAATTTTCAGTGAAAATTTTTTAACAAATTACAATAATATAATTGAAAATATTTATAAAATGTGTAAAAAAATTATGATCAAAAATATTTTGTTTGACTCTCAAAAACGTTGTCACATAATTGAAACGGTAAAAGCATAATTACTTTAGCCCTTTAACTTCTAGAAAACGTTTAATCCTCACTTTCCTGAAGTCTTCATTTTAACTCAGTCAACATATTTAAATTCATTACAATTATTCTCTTGTCATCTACTTCCACTTATTAGGTTTTTTTAAAATAATAAAAAAAAATCTTCCTCTTATTAGTTAATTCGATTGATAAAACCATTATTTAATTCGTCTCCAACAATTATTAACTATCCTATCGGTACTATATGAGATGTAAAGGCTTGGATAGATCAACTAATTAAATTTCAACACGTTAATTACTTTGCCTAATATGCATTCTATCTAAATCCTAATTATAATATATCTATATACATTCAAATATTAGAAAAATCTTTCAGTAGGACCAACATAATCGTTACGGATCAATACCTTAAGAATGGTGATACACAGAATTTAACATTTAATTGTCTTATGTGATGTAACTTTACTCTTTTCCCTACCAATTAATTGAACACCACACACAAAAGAAAAAACTAAGAACCAAACATGTTTGCTTATTTATCGTCTAATTTTCCTCACACCTCCACCCCAATTTATTTATTTTTCAGAGGAAGATAAGTTCTTTAAATATATGATTGACTAATTTATAAGAAAATGAATTAATACTGCGAGTGAGAATTGCTCTATTTTTTATTAAAAATCTCTAATACCAATTACCTCCTCTATCCATTTTTTACTTGTTCAGTATTGACGTGACACACAACAACAAATAAAATTTTATAATATCACTCTTTGAATATAATAAATTCAATATTTTAAAAAATGCATTGGAAAATGAATATTGTTAATAAGAGGGGTCAATTAGGAAGTAAGTGATAAATTAACTCTTCATTTTCTAAATTGAATAAGTAAAAATAAACATCAATTTTACACATAATAAAGGACTTAAAGTAGATAGATTGGAGATTTGAGTCATGCAGAATATATAAAGTAAGAGAAGACGTTAAATCGTTCCGTCTAGATGGGAAAAATGGACTTGTAATACTCTCTTCGTCCCATATTAGTTGTCATGTATAATTGAATACTAACAATACTTGTCCAAAAATAGTATAAACAATTACAAGAGAATTAATTATTTTTTTCCAACTTTGATCTCAGCATTAATTATTCTAGAATTAAGAAGTATGTAAATATATAAAGATTAAAGAATTAATAAAGGTATATTAGTCAAATAACACTTTTAATTAATATTTTCTTAAGGGTTGTATAAAACCTCATCATAACGATTAAAGCGGGACGGAGGGAGTATTTCTTCTAAAAAATTTAAAGATGAATTATGTGTTTAGAATATGACAAGAAAACTTAAAGGCTAAACCTAATCTAGCTAAAAGAAAGGAAATAATTAATGCACCAAACAATTATAGTAATAAATAGATTAAATTAATAAGACTTTCCATATTCCATGGCAGTTCAAGTAGGGTTTTAAGTTTGGTGTAGGCCACGGTTTTTTATTTTTAATTTTTACTTTTTTTGGGGTGGAGGGTGTAGGTTTGGCCGCCAAGACAATTTGAATCACATAAAAATAGTTATAAATAGTGGGTTATGGCCGACCCGACCCACTACCTGGAAAACAAGAATTCTCAGACATTAGCCTAAAAGTATAATCAGTGGGACTCCCCTCTGACTTCCACTACACACATAACAAATTCTAAACAAATCAAAAGCTATGCATTTTTCTTTAAAATCCCAAAACATTCCTCTATTTCTCATCATTTCTATTTGTCTTAATTTATTTCTTTATAATTCTGATGTTTGTGTTAATACGCGCACATCTCAACTAACATCATCTGCTATCTCTCACTCTTGATCTCTTCAATAATCATTATCAGATAATTCTATCACTAAAATAATTACTTAATATTTCTTTTTTGTCTACACTCAAATTTGAAGGTAAAGGGAAGGAAAAAACAACAAAAAGAAAAAAGAGAGAGACAAGTCATGATAACTCATACGAACATTTTAAATATAAATATAGAAACAGGAACAAAATGTTCCTTATGATGTGCTAAATTCAGCCCAACCAACAAAATAAACACAAATGTTAAATAAAGTAGTCTCAGCTAAATTTAGCACCTGTTCCTGTTCCTAATCCCTGCAGATTATTAATTAATTAGTGTCATTACAGCACTACATTTAATTATCCGTTCCTCTATAATCATGTACTTAGCCTACCAACACATCATTCTGCCTGTAGATTTGGCCCAGCATTGGCTGTCTTCCTTTGAATACTCACTTTCCCTTTTCTTCAATTATCTTTAACAAATTACCTAAAATTAAATCACTTCTTCCCTCTCCAGCTTCTCCTTACTCATTTCAAGTCTCTACCTGAACGTACCACCAAAATTTGGAGTCCAAAAATCTGTACTACTTTCAGTTGCTACGGGGAAAGTACTCGATATCGGTACGAGGCACAATCCTCGGCTCCTCAAATCTTCTTCCTTAACCGTATCAACATTCTGCAAATAATAATTTATTAAAACTTGTCATTTTTACAATATCAAGTCAGTTAAAAGATAAATACATGTCATGAAATTAATAACAGGACATACTACTTGCCACAAAAATATAGTGCGCGTCATTTAATAAGTAGGAGCTAGCACGTTTTAATTTATAGTAGATGTTTTACCTGTTGGTGTTGAGAGGTTGATCCATTTTTCAAATAAGGAGTACTAAGAACCTGAAATAAAAATAAAAATGTAAGTTTACTTTGAAATTTCTTGATTCATTATTTAGTGTGTTAATTAATTTGAGTAATTAACGTACATTGACTTGATCATGGAGAAATTTGATGTACTCAATAGCTTCATGAAGAACTGAAGCTGTATCAGTCTGAAAAAACAAATTAATTAAAATTTAGAATAATTAATTAAAAAGATGATATTTTTTCTCTTTGAAAAAATCCAAAAAATTACCTTTCCGAAAGGTGAAACCAATTGCTGGAGAGCAGTAATCCGGTCCCCCAACTTCTCTTTTCTGACCTGATGATAACAAAAAGCTGAAAAATTCTCATCCATTTCTTTGGACAAAGCAATCATTTTACTTACTAAAAGAAAAAGCTTCCATCTTTAGTCTAAAGTTAGATTACATAGATATGTCCTTTACCTTAAAAGTTGGCAATGGTGATGGTGTCTCTATTCTTGCCCTCTTCAATGCTGCCTCATTATTCCCACTTTTCTTAGCAACTCTCGATTCTCTTAATTCTTCAACTTTACACTGAAAATTTCGTAACAAACAAATGCTTAATCATTTAATCCCTAGAAGAAGAAAAAAAGACCTAGCAACATGTCCAACTATAAAAAAGTACCAATTTTATCGAGTAACCAAGTATAATTTGTCTATGATGACGTACCTTCTAAGTAATCTGATTGTATAAATAGTTTTTAGACCGTCAGTGAATAAAACTTAAATACTATAATCACAAGTTAATTGTACTACTGATAGTGCAAAAAATATTTATATTTGTGTGTATGTAACTTAAATTGTCATGTATTAATTACCTTAGAAGTACCGTTAGGAACTCTAGTTTTCTGGTTAAATGTTGATGACTGGAGCAATTGTGGATGCATCGAAGGCAAAAGATTACCGCGCATATTGTTTAAGGATGTGGCTGATGAAGTATTGTAGAGAGAGGAGGCTGTAGCATTAATAGAGTAATTTGGAAAATGATCAGAAGGTGTACTTTGTCTTGGTATCAACAAGGAATTAGGGAATTTAGGCAAAGAAGGTGAAAAGTCATTCAAATCTGGCCTATAGTTTAAGGATGATGTTGGGAAATTCATTGGTTGGTTGTTATTAGTAGCAAACAAAGATTGTTGTAATTGTTGTTGAGGAGGAGGATCATTATCAAATAAAGTTTGAAGTAAAGCTGAAGGATAATTAGAGAAAGGAGAATTATTCATTGGAAAGGTTGAAGAAATCATAGTATTAGTGGATTGATCATCAGTACTATTAGTTGAGCTAGTGATTGGCTGATTCATGCCTAAAGTGAAATCTTGTTTAAATGAATTGCTTGAACAATCAACCCCACTTTCTTGTTGGTAATTCATGCTTGAATTTAGGTCTTCTTGTAGTATTGAAGGATAATTGCTTTCACCTCTATCATTTCCATGCCTGCACATATAATTTCACGAAAAGAAAAGAAAAAAGTTACAAACTTTTATCAACGAAAAAACAACAAAATTGACTTCTTTGAGCCTTTATAGAGAAACCCTTTTTTTCCCCATAGAAATGAAAGAACATCTCCTTTATTCCCTTTTTTTCTCCATCTCACAACAATAACTAGTACGACTTTAGGGTCGGCCGTATAAATTCTCACTCACTTCATATAAGCTAATCTCAGACAAATATTATACAACTTAGACTAAAAATAATAATAAAATAGCTTACATCAAGGTGTGATTCCAATTATCTGATGTTGATGAAGAATTAAGGCCAATACCCAAGATTTGTAGAGTGGAATCATGTTTGGGTAATTCTTGAAGAACAACAGATTCATCAGAATTACCAGATTCATCATTAGACCTGCAGGTGGATTTCATATCCAACAAGTGATCATTTGTCCATGCAAAATTGGAGTTCCCTAAAGGAACTGAAGATGCACATAGTGATGAACCAAATATACTTCTACTTGAATTCCACCAGTTTCCTCCACAAACACCTGCTTCATATTCATCAGCCATAACCTATTTTTTCCCGTCCACTAGTAAATAATTAAAACTATATTTCTTTGCTCTCTTCTTCTCCTTGAAAAGCTCGAGTAGTCGTAGTACTTGTGTTTTTGTATTACATGAAACTGAATTTATGAACTGAGAGTTGTACTTATACACACACACACACATATATATATATATATATATTCAGTATATAGGGGTGGGGAGGGGGGTGGGGGTGGAGAAACTACCGGAATCTGGTTGACATTGTAAAAAAGAGAGAAGATGACTAGACAAAAGCAAAGGAGAGAGATCAGGGGCATATAATATAATTAAAATATGACAACAAAAGATAAAAGGAATTTTGGATCGAATTGTCTCACTATTATTTTATTTTGCTACTTTACGTATAATTATACTAGCTTCCTACTTTAAATTAGTATATACCCTGTTCGTTTTCATTTATTTATCCTACTTTTTTGCTCATTTCTAAAATAAAATTTCTTTTTTTTTTAGAAAACTCTTTAATTCTAATTATTTTTTTGATATGTTTAAAATAGAAGATTAAAGAATATTTAGCTCATTTAATATATTTTTAATTTAAAATTATAAAATTTTACAAAATAATAATCTTGAACTCTGTCTCAAATTAAAATAGAACAAACGACTAAAAAATTTTAATTAAAGAAAAGTTTACTAGGGTCGTTTTATAATATACTTATGAATGGATGAATTGTTATATTTCCATGGATTGTGGTTGCTTAATAATAAAGGGTGAGATTAATAGGAAATGATGTGAAGTTTGATTGGCTGACACGTCACATTTAAGGACGAATAATGTACCTTTTAGTCTTGTTAAAATTCTACGGCTAAAATTTTTTATACGCTCAGAACCGGAATTTAAGCTGACTATGATTGTGATCTTTACCTGTTACTTCCTCAGTTTCATATTGATTATCATTTATTTTATAAATAATTATTAATTTAAATAATTAAAAAAGGATTAATTATATATTTTTTAATTTTATTATTATTAATAATTATTCTAGACTTAAGAAGCACATAAAAATTAAAAAATTAATAAAGAATATATTAGTCAAATAACACTTCTAATTAATATTTTTTTAAAGAATTGGGCAAAACCTTATCATGACAGCTAAAATTAAATGGAGGCAATAGTATTTTTTTCTTTTCTTTTTTGTTTTTCTCTATATTTCATTTTATAACACTCACCTCCTGTGGTTTACGATATTACTATTATCTTTCTTATTTTTTTTAATCATTTTATAAATCTATTTAAAATAAATATATTCTAATTATGATTCGACTAATTTGTCGCTCTTTGTATTATTTTGTTCAAATTGATCGTATTTTTAAAAAATGACTTATTGAATAAATAATTTAAAAACAAATCAATACAAATGAGTTAGTACTATTATATATCATATCTACACGTGTTCCTTTTTACCAAACAAAGGTACACGTTTCTTCGTATTGATTTATTTTAAAAGTATTTATTAAATAAGTTATTTTTAATAATATGCATTAATATGAAGAAATTAATATAAAGAGGGACAAATTTGTTAAATTTGAATTTATTTATATTTGTTTAAAAATATATTTAAAGAATCGTGATAAAAAAATATCAAAATAAGGAAGATAAGCGTAATATACTAACCAGCAAAGAAGGTGAGTGTTATAGAACAAAATATGGAGAAAGATCTATGAAATTATATTTATTTTATATATTATCGATGTACAAAAGTTAAACTTAATTTGCATTGACATGATTAGTGATGAATAATTTAAGAAGAGAAGATAAACTATCAGAAAATTTATAATCTTAGAAGGTAACCTATGTTATGTTTAGAATTACAAATTTTATATTTTAAAAATAATTCTTAATAAATATATTAGAATAACCGATTACGGTAAAGACTATCTAACTACTCCCTCTATTTTATATTAATTGAATTTGTGAGATAATGCACACATATTAAGAAAAAACATTTAAGGACATAATTTGAATCATATTTTTCACTATTGCCCTTTGTAAAATTATAAATATAATTTTTCAAGTAGTGTGATTTATCTCCAAAAAATATAAAACTTCAATAAATGAAAGGACAAATATAAAAAAAGTTTCAAACATCCATCTTGATCTTTGAACAATTCAATTATTTTAAATAATAAAAAAATCCTTAAAAATTTAATTAATTTGTAATAGAGGAAGTAAAAATTAATATATACTCCTATATTTAAAGTCTATTTTTTATTGGGAGGAGAGGGAGTGGATATATACTTGGCGGTGTGAAAGGTTATTATTACTTCACCTAACATTAGTCCAATTTATTTTACAGATTAAAAGTTTGCATCATTACTTTTTACTTCTAGCATTGGATAGTAACCATACTACGTGTCATTTTTTCCCCTCTTCCAATTACTCGTAGACACGTGGCAAGAAGATGTGATTTAATTTTTAACTAATATAATTTTAGAAAAAGAATCAAAATATTAATACTAACAAAATGCTTTTTACGTATTTTTTTTTATTTTCAGTTGTTTATAACTTTATATATTTATTGACTGTTTCACGGTCGATTTTTTCCTACATGTTGCAATGGCAGATTATGATGGATCATCAAATCCTATTCATGTGATGCTAATGATAAGAACTATCATTTTTAAGGACCGTATAATTTATATATATTTGGCAAATTAAAGTAAGGACATCTAAATATGGATAAAAGGGGGATGTCTTTATTTCTCTATTTTAAAAAATGAAAAGGTCATCACAAGAGAGAAGTGAAATTTTTTTCTGGAAAAAAAAAAGTATCAATGAAAATGTAACATTAATTAGATAATCAATAGTAATATGTTCATTCAATTCGAATCTTGAGACAATTATGTTTCGTAATACTGAATTCTTCTGGCTTTCAATTTTCATGTATCAACTTTTTTCTACAGTAATAATTTCTCCAAGTAGAGAATTATGATATTTCAATCATTTTTTTTAATGTAGTTAGTAATGTTGCCATCATATTCCCCGGCAACCACTAATTCAATCCATCGTTCTAATCTTGTGAAAGTAGATATTTCTACTTTTTTTATTCTTAAATCCATGAATTTTTTCTTCTTTGTTTTTTCTCTCTCTCAAGTCTATTTACGTTTTTGTCTAAATAGGCAATCTTGATATGATATTGAGAAAGTCAAATAATTTTTTCCTATTTTTTTGTAAGTAAACATATTTGGTATGCTTGATGGAGCAGAAAAGAATATTGTGGCAGTTGACCTAATGATCTATGCACTCAAAGTCAGCTGAAGTTTTAGATACATGTCCAATTATCTAGGAATTTGTGATCACAAATGTTGTCAACTCATACAATTAATCAAAAAATATCTCTAATTGTATAACCTAGTTAGGATCAAAATTGATATGCACCAATATAAATTAAGTGGATTTAGAAAAACTCTTTTTCAGCATAAATCCCAACTAATCATCATTGTCCAATATGATGTATACTTAATCGTAAAATAACAATATTTCATCGACCGTTGTCTTTATTATTTTTGGTCTTCGAAAGATAGAGTTAGATCAGTTTCATGAATTAAATTGAATCTGTTGACTTATAAACACAAGTTCCATGAATTATACTGTTTTTACCTAAAAGTATTGGGAGAAAGAAGCAAGAAAATTAGGTGAGATCTTATTTATTCAAGACTATTATTAAAGGTGAAATGTTCATTTTCAAAAATTAAAGAGTTTAATATTAGAAATGTATGGATAAAGTATATATTAATAGCTAAAAAAAAAGTTACTTATAAGTATGAAATATTCATAATGGGGTGAGGTCTTTCGAAAAATAGAAAAGATTTGATCTAAAATGGAGGTGGGAAACATTTTAACCAATATATTTTTCACATTAATTAATACTTTTACACGATTCTCCTATAAATTTTAATATTTGATGGCACATTAAATGTAAAACCATTTTACACCATCAATGTAATTTGAAAAACTCCAGCAGATAATTTGCTACCGTTTTCAAGTTACCAATAGTCCAATACTGTTTGCTTTTGAACAACTTAATTTATGCTACTACAAAATTGTCTTAAAATAATACTTCAAGTTGTATTATATCGATGGTTATAACTCCGCCTTGTAACACTCAAGTGGGGAGCTCCTAAGTATATCCACAAAAATTACCCACTTATTTTCCTACTGTTTTAACTTCTAACTCACCTTATCCCAATTTTATTTTATATTTCTGAAAAAACCTCGTGGGACATGACTATATTATTTATCTATAACTTTCTCAATTTTTAAAAGTTTAAATTCGCTGAATAATTCAGTTGAATTCTTTTTCACAGTATTACTATATTATATAAGTCAAATTAATATTTTAAACTCTATGACAAATCAAAGCATTGATATATAAGATGAAATTAAGGAAGGAATTATGTTTTAATCCTTTTTAATTTATGTAGCGGTGTTAACTGAATATGAAATTATAAAAATAAATAAAACTTGTGATTTAAAACATAACATTAAACTTCTCTAACATTTAAAAGACGTCATTAATAGTAAAATAAAGGTTTAATAATTAATATTTGTAAATAAGAAATATTTTCTTCCAGAACAGAAAAATAATAAAGAAATAATGCCACTTAAAATAAAAATGCCAAAACAAATTTGGAAATTTTGGAAAAAGGAGTGGGTCCAACACGGCACGCGCGCATGAGTCGACCAAATGGGGTCCGCCCTTGGACTCGTCTACAGAGGTTAGCGGGCAAAGAGTCAAAAAGAGTTTTTTTTTTGTGATTTCGTATTTGATATTTATATTAGAATTTGATTAAATTAAATTTAAATTCTAAAAAATTCATTTTTCGTACCATGCGGTCCAAACAATTTTTATTATTATTTTCAAAATTTAAATTTAAAATTTTTAATTAGAAATAAAAAATTTCAATTATCCCACCCGTAATCCATATGAAGTTGATCCACTGTGACCTTCATGACAAAATTCTCCACTTGGGTCAATGAACCATCTTTTCACTTCGATTTTTTCCAACAAACTGCTATTCTTTTTCTCAAACTTTATTAATCAGTCAATCTTCATCTTACCCTTAAAACTGTATCTTTAACTGTTTTTGTTATTATTTCTATTATTTTTTGGTTGACTCCACATCTTTCCTCTGTTTTCACACGACAATTCAATCTTTTAATTCTTCCTAAAATATATGACAATATATATTATTTTTTTCAAAAATAAAAAAAAACTTGTGGACGAGTTCCAAGAATTAGAGTTTCTGGTGAACTTTGCTTTACTACTTCTATCGTTTGTCTTGAAATTGCGTCTTCTCCTATACTTCTTTTTATTAATACTATTTCAATATCAAAGAAGCGTTTTGACTTGTACTTTTACTTTTAAAAATGTTCGTCAAAATTGACTTTATTTCACTTCCTACTTTCGTTGTTGATAAAATAAAGTTTTTGGCAATGATAAATGTTAGTACTACTTTAATTTTTACCTTTTAACTTTATTACTTTGTATCAAAATTAGATCAAATCTGTTCTAGAAATTGCCAATTCATTATCTTAGTGAATTATACATAGGTGGGTCTAAAATAAGGTTAAAGACGAAACAAGATATTGAGCATAGTCGCTTTCCGTTTGATGCAAAACGGAATTAGTTGACGTCCATCCACTCTTTGGACTTTCTTATTGTCTTCTTGTGTACTCTTGATTATTCTCTTCCCCAACAAGAAAATGACCCATTTCTTATAGTTATATAAAAGAATATTGTATTAAAGATATATAGTATATAGAGAGAATCTATAAAAAATAATTATTTTAAACAAAAGGCATATATTCAATTATAGGCGAATTTAATGATTGTAAGTTATGCATATATATACTATTTATTGTGCCATGTCCTCTCAACTTATATAAAATGTTGTGAATATATCGTAAATTAAAATAAAAATAAAATGAACAAAAATGAATAAAGAAATATTTAAGCTAAGCATAAATATCTTACTTTCTTTAAGGAAAATTCAAGTCACCGCAATATAATTTTCATCGATCCAACAACACAACTCTTGACTTGTCATCTTCATGATATAACAACCCAACAACATTGTATAACTCAAATAATTTCAGATTAGTCAAAGAATCTAAAAGTACCACCACAAGAACACCTTCCTTCAACATGTTTTACGTTCCAAAATAATTAGTTGCGCTAGTATCCTTTTAGTGCAGTGGGAAAAAAAACTTATCCAAACTCGTTATTTATATCAAATTACATGAATTTAGTGACGAATTGAAATAGTAATATGAGTAGTAATTAATCATAATTTAGTGTAATTACATTAAGTTTTTTTCACGATATATAGCTGCCCATGATACAGATCGAAGAAAGATCACCCGCAGCCAGTTAAAACCTTAATGCTAATGTCATGGTTAATGACTCTTTCAACCACCAAAGTTTCTTGTTTAAAAACGTCATTATAATAATATATACTTGACCCTTCATTGACATCCTTTGAACTTTAATTAACTTAAAAACACAATTATAGGGACGGCCAGACATTCACCAAAACATCAATTGACCCTAAACCCCCACGCTTGTCTCAACTCTCCAACTTGGAGTATTTGGATTGCGTTTGTTCCTAACTAAGATTACATTATTTGATTAATCCCTTAATCATTCTCATCCATCCTAGTCGTTGGCTTGGCCCCATCTAGTAATAAACAAATCATTTCAGGTCTTGTTTTATTAGAATAAATGAATTTTTTGAACAGTTTTTCTGCTATGCTAAAGAAGACAAGTGATGGAACAACTTGTATTGAATTGGAATATTTCACAATCAACTTGAAATTAAATATGACCAATCAAATTATTTTTTACACAAAAAATTTAAAAGGTAATTGTTTAAAACAATAAGAAAAGTATTGATTACTAGTACAAGCTCTCTAAAAAAAATGAGAGTCATGTTCGACATGAACCGTATCAGGTGGAAGGATTATGCTAAAAAAACAGTTAATTACTATAGTTATTATTGTTGATTTATGGATCTTCATACAATTATGTGTATTTGAAAATTTGTAATAACACATAATTGCAAACATTTGTTAATAAAATTAAGAAACAAAGAAATATGTGATTTATTAATGCGATATCTTGTTTATGAATTATGATTTGCTCATTTGGTTAAATTGCATTAGAATCGGCAAAAAGTCGATAGTTTTCATGAATTATGTGACTTTCATGTTTATAAAAGAATTCAACTTAAGTAATAAACGTATATCTTCAAGCAAAATTTCAATTTAAATTAACGTGATATCTAATCATATCCAAACTGATTCTAAGTAAAACATATCTTTAATTTTGGACAGAGATAATAAATATTTCTATATAAAAAACATTCTATTTCTAAATTTCGTAGCACTTAGAAATCAACTTTACTAAAGTACTTAATCTTTTTTACACGGGCAATAGAGGATTTTAAATCATTGAATTTTGAACTCGTGTCAACCTAAGCTTACAACTTAATTGTACCGGTAGAGTATTTTCCATGTAATAGATGTGAATTTAACTTATTTTTATTTGATATTTATATCATGTTAATAAATATACATTATGTATTTAAAATTAAATTAAATTAATATAATTTTATCTTATTAAATCACTTAGTTATAATAAAAAACGGTAAACCACGAGTACGTATAAGTTTTATCCCTTCCCCTTTCTCTTAATGTAATTTAAGTAAACAACAACAATAATAATATATTCCAACGTAATAATATGAAAATTGTAATTTAAGGGATTAAACTCTGACAAAAAGTGATTAATTTTTTTTAACTTGTGTTAATTCAGTTGCAATTGCAATTTGTGATATATTTAGCCACGTGGTATAATTTCTGTTTAAGAAACAGAAATTATGACATCACAATGACATAATTATTGCGTAGCATACAAGTAAACAAAAAGGATTTTGTAGAGACCAAAAGGTTGGGCTTGGGCTGGGCTTCTTGGACCGACACTGAAAGACGGGTAGAAAAATAACGCGTGGGAGCACGTGACAAAAGACACGTGGGATAGGCCCCATTAAATAATAAAGAGCAAAAAAGGAAAATATAAAATAGAAATGAATGGTTGTAAATCACTAATTACGAAATTTAGTGGAAAAAGTGGCTTTTTCTTCTTTTTTTATATTATAAACAAATTAAGGACAATACAGAATATACAAGAGGCGCCGCCCATTTACCCCATTTTCTTTCACGTGTATATCTATTTCACACTACTTTTTTAAAACAATTTATTTTTCCTTTAAATGATTTTTTTTTTTTTTTTTTGTAAAAGAAGTGTTATTTCAAGTTAAAGTTTCAAGGGATCGAATAATACATCGTAAGGAAAGAAAAAAGTGAAAGAGAACATAAGAATTCATCGAGCCAATTATTAGCCAAATAATTCATAAGGAGAAATAAAATCCTCGAGCATTATGCAAACTCATTAATCAATGTCCTTTATCAAGTAAATTAATTACATGGTAAAAAGAGAAGCAAAATCGGGAATTATTTATCTTGTATACACGAAAGTATAAAAAGACTTTGTATTATAAGTGAATCTTATTTATTGTATATAGCAAGTTATCTTCTTTTTTTTTTAAATAAGGAAAATTTAAATAAATCACATAGTGTAAAGGGCTAAAAAAATTTTATTCTTTTTCAATTTATAGAAATCTTTTAAAAACATGATAATTCAGATATATTAATTTAGTAATTTGGATATATTAATTAGGATTTTATGTATCAGCCGGTACCATTTAAAGCATAATACATTGAATATAGAGATAATTTATGAATAAGAATTAATATATTTAGATTACTGAATTAATATATCTGGATGGAAAGAAGGAATTTTTGTAATTTTTTTAAATGAATAAGAGTAATGAAAAATATGATAACTAAAGGAGTGTAATTAGGTACTAATGCTATTTTTTAATTATATATGAGTGATTATTTGTAGTTACATTGTAAGTAATTAGATAATGTAATATCTTTTGACATTTGTGTTTATATAAGTTACTAATAAAAATCAATCACCCCCAAAAAGAGTGATGATTATATTTTGACTCTAT
Source organism: Solanum dulcamara (assembly GCF_947179165.1). Classification (NCBI taxonomy): domain Eukaryota; kingdom Viridiplantae; phylum Streptophyta; class Magnoliopsida; order Solanales; family Solanaceae; genus Solanum; species Solanum dulcamara. The sequence goes on from NC_077247.1 coordinate 49,467,229, forward strand.
CTAGTAGGGCGGTACAGGACAAACCGATAAACCGCACGAAACCAACAAATCGAACTAAATCGGAAAAAAAACCTAACTAGTGGTTTGGTTTGACTTGGTTTGATGTTTGGAAAAAAAATCCGACCATTATAGGGTTGGTTTGGTTTTAACTAAAAAAAGTCAAACCGAACCCAAACCGACCCGATTATAAATACACTATTTTTAAATTATGTTATACATAAAAATATTTATTAAAATGTAATTTATAAATATTTTTTTAAAATTTTTCATAATTTTTGTTTTCTTTCTTACATTTAGATTTGGACTTGAGAAGCTCATCTAAATAATATACAAAAAAAGCCCATCTTATAAAGTTATATTATAAAGTTAAAACTTCAAATGGTGTTCTGCCTCCATCTTATATGTTGATATTTTGTACTAGAACTCTTTTTAAGAAGCACTGCTTTGTGCTTTTTATTAGATACTATGAATAACCCGAGAAATTAGAAAAAACCCGAAAAACCCGAAAAACCCGAGAAAAATTGATATCGAAAAACCCGACTTTTATTGATTTGGTTTGATTTATAGATTTAATAACCCGACACAAATGATTTGGTTTGATTTGTAAAAAATTCGAACTAACCCGATCCATGTACACCCCTACTTTCTCGGATGAAGATAATCAAACAATTTTCAGTTATAGTCCTTACTAAGCGATCATCCATATTACAAACATACAAAAAAGAAAACTTCGTATATTTTCAAAATTATGTTCACAAGTACTTTTTTATTGAGTTATACGTGAAGGGGATTTGGACTATTTAGCCAATAAATTTGAAATATCATATTATTATTATTTTTGCCGCCCTACATTCTCTTTCTGGTTTAGGAGGTTTGGTTATTGTTTATAGTAGTAATTATCAATGCAAAAAAGTGTTTTTATCCTTGTATTTCTCACCCACTATCTCTAATTAAGCATACATTGATAACTTAAATTATCTCATCAAATTCCATATGTAGCCCCTAATTGGAGTTAGGCTCTAGGTGTCCAAATTGCGTTTATTTTTTTTAAAAAAAATGAGTTGAATTTCGTAAGCGCACTCACTAGGGAATTAAATGTTAGTTTGAAAAAGAAAGAAAGGAGTATGTAAAATTAAAAATCCATTAATTAGTTGACTGGTGGACTTATGACCAAATTAGTGTTACCTCCCTATAATGGGGTTGACTCTATCTTGAAAGAACTTTCTCTTTGTGGTCATCCAAATCCCCACCTCAAATAGCCAATGATTTAATTTCAAAGAATTTAAGTGTAACTCTCTTTTGTCTTATAGTGGTGTTCACATTACCTCATTGTTTTCAAGTCCAAAAGCCATCAAAGGCTTAAATGACAAATTCATATTCGTAGTTATTCATTCTTCCTTTGAAAAAATATAGTACTCCAACTCGTTCTAATAAAAATGATGTATAATTTTATATTTGGACTCACTATTTTACTCTTAGTAACAAATTATTTATATCGTCACGCTGTTGTTATAGTATTCTACTATTCTTAAACTCCCAAGGTTTAAATTTTTTATATAGTCAGAGAAATATTATTTTATATTTCACAATTAATACCACAAGTTTAAGAATAAAGTTATTTTTTTCTTAAACAACATATTCAATCAAACTATATGCCATACTCTTGCCACTCCATTTCATGTGAGACGAATTTGGAATATGAACGTCAAATTTATCTAATTTTTGATATAAATTCAGATATAGAGTCTTCAAAAACAAAATTGAATTAAAACGCTTGGACGTACTCAGTGTGTCTTTCTATATTTTTACTATAATTACACCTTTATTTTTTTCACGGACATGACATATGTATTACATCACAATGTAAGAAGATTGAGAAATCTAAGGTCAAATTTAATTTAATGGATGAAACGAAAGTGAGGTGTACTCAGAGACAAAAATAGAGAGACATTACTGTTTTAGGTTCCATAAGAATATGATGGATATGAGAAGAAGGTTGGACCTACTCTTTAATTTCCATCTCTACCTTTTTTTCTATTTTCCATAGTTCATTATTGCCAACGGAACAAGTCTCAAATCTCAATTTTTAACATTTGTCGACAAATACACATGACACATGCTTTCTTTATCTACATTTTGTCCCTTCTCTCATGTGACTTTGTCCTTTTTTTTTACTTTAATTAAAGTTTGATAAGGATTGGATCAGTTTTAATCACAATATTCCAACCATAGAAATTTTAAACGTAAAAAATGGGCTTAAAACGTCAACGTTGGTCTAGATCGAAATTATATGCAAAGTTAGCGGCATGGGTTGTAGTGCAGTGGTAAGACTGTTTCACTCTTAATTAGAGGTTACGAATTCGAGCGCTGACTATGGAGAAAATCTTGTGAGCGCCACCGTTGAAGCGTGGAAAAAATAATTATATGCAGAGTCCTTGGAAATGAAAAAAAGAAATTACATGCAGAGTCCTTGGAGCTGATCACACTAACAATCGCAGGTAGAAATTGCCTTCAATTGCTGCGGGATCATTATTGATCCATGGACGGTGATATGTTGGCTTATTAAATGGATAATTTGAAAAATCAAAATGAATTGAGCTAATAAATGTGGATAGTCGTAGATCGTTAACCTATCCGTCAAATATTAGGTGATTTACAAGAATGACTTTGAAAATGAATGATTTTGAACTTTTCACCTTGCTTGTTTCATGGCAAAAATTCAAGTTTTTATAAATTTTGATCTCTAAGGTTTACCAAGAAGGCAAGCGGGGGGTAAAATTTGAAAACCACTCATTTTCAAGATCATTGAGTGAATTTCCTACTGGATATCACTTAGATTGGATGGATTGAATCAAGATCGGCTAAACAACAAGTCATAGTGCAAGTGCCCCATTATTTCCAAATTATTATTATTTCCTTATAATTTGTTAATTTACTATGGTTATATATACCATATATAAAAGAATATTTTAATTTTTTTTTACATAAGTTAATTTGAACTACATAATATTTGAAGAATTGACATACATAACTGCCTCCTATCCAACCGCATAAATTGAAAATAGCATGGGAAGGTAGAATTCAATCATGTATATAATCATGTATTTTTATTGTATATCTATGGTATACCATTTACAAAAAGTAAATATTAAATCTAATTGGTTATTTCTGTAAAAATCCCTACATATATGACATAAATCAACTCAATTTTTAAATGAATTGAATTGAATGAATCAAAATAAATTAAATTAATTAATAAACAAATAATTGACCGTTCCTAACTTGTGGGTTACATAGATCATGGCTTGTTGACTAATTGTCGTATGTATGTGAAATTATGAGAAACATCTTCCCAAGATTAAAATGTCATCTTAAAATATTTTACATTGTTCAACGATTGTTGGTATAAGCTAGTCTTGTCTAGATTATGTCAATGTATTTCCCTTATATTATTACTTTTAGTTTTAAAAAAATAAACTGATATCTATTCAAATTGATCATGAAAAATTTATTAAAATATTATTTTTTTTAAAAAATAATATATATATATATATATATATATTTAATTTAATATGTCATTTATTAGGTATGGGCTATTAACTCAACCCGTTTTTAATCGCCCGAATTCATATCAATCCACCCACTTGTCACTTATATTCATGACTATATCTTTGATATTTATATATGTTCAAAAGAAAGTGCTGAGATAATTTATTTATTTTAATTTTAAGAAATAAAGACATACCAACTAAGTACATATCACAATTGGTATGTTCGTTAAAAAATAAAAATTCGACAGTCTTATTATATTCAAGAGTTTAATGTCAGTCTAGTTGTTAAAAATAACTGTCATTTAAGCATAGTATTAAGATACATAAATTACCTTTAGTCAAACCATATGGTGATCAAATCACTTATCCAAATAAAATCTCATAGTTATCATCTCCAAGAACTACATGCCAAGCTACTACTAGAGCAAGTTAAACTGCTCTTAGAAATTTAATTGGTTCAATATTTGTAATGACGGCATAAAATGCAACAAATTAAATAGTATTCATAAATATTTCATTAATCAATTCAACCCTAGCTACTAGGGCTGTACAGGACAAACCGATAAACCGAACCAAACCGACAAATCGAACCAAACCGGAAAAAAAACCCGACTAGTGGTTTGGTTTGACTTGGTTTGGTGTTTGAAAAAAAAACCCGACCATTATAGGGTTGGTTTGGTTTTAACTAAAAAAAGTCAAACCGAACCCAAACCGACCCGATTATAGATATACTACTTTTAAATTATGTTATACATAAAAATATTTATTAAAATGTAATTTATAAATATTTTTTAAAATTTTTTCATAATTTTTGTTTTCTTTCTTACATTTAGATTTGGACTTGAGTAGCCCATCTAAATAATATACAAAAAAAATTATCTTATAAAGTTATATTATAAAGTTAAAACTTCAAACAGTGTTGTGCCTCCATCTTATATGTTGATATTTTGTACTAGAACTCTTTTTAAGAAGCACTGCTCTGTGCTTTTTATTAGATACTATGAGAAACCCGAAAAAATCCGAAAAAACCCAAAAAACCCGAGAAACCCGAAACATCCAAAAAAAACCCGAAAAACTCGAGAAAAATTGATATCGAAAAACCCGACTTTTATTGGTTTGGTTTGGTTTATAGATTTAATAACCCGACACAAATGATTTGGTTTGGTTTGTAAAAAATCCGAACCAAGCCGGTCCATGTACACCCCTACTAGCTACATATTATGTCATGTAACGACCCGTTAGGTAATTTCAAAAACGAGTCCTTCCTTTTCCATAAAAGATCCTTTTCGTATATTTGAATAGAGAATTTTGGACTATTCGGTAACTTCGGTTAATTAGTTGAGGATAATTTTAGAGAATTAATTTAATTGATGGGCTAAAGTGTTAACTTATTTAATACCCTATACCACTTTTCTTATATTTATTAAAATAGGTTAGTAGGGTTTGTAAATTTTAATACATAATTAGTTTGGAAAAGGAAAAAAATAATAATAAAAAAAAGAAATAAAAAAGAATTATATATATATATAAAATTTGATGGCCTAATTCCATCAGATGTAACGAGAAGAAAAACAAGAACGCCGACGAAAAGAAAAAAAAAACTGGAAAAAAAAATACGGAGGAAGAAAGAAAAGAAAGGGGAAAAGAAAAATAAAGGAGAAGAGAAAAATAGGAATTTTTATTCCAAAGCATCAAGGTAATTATTCTCATCCTTTTCATTAAATTTTTATGCGATTATGAACATATTTTTAGGGTATATTGATGGAGGAATAATGCTAAGATAAGAAAATATGACCCTAGGGTTCTTCACATAAAATCTTGATTTGGGGGTCGAATAACGATCCGTTTTAGCTGAAATTTGACATGTGAGTTTATTTTATCATGAGCAAACATAATCGGATAGAAAATTTCAAATTTGACTTCAATGACATAGAATGAGTTAGTTTCCGAATTTTGATATATTGAGATAGATAATTAAATATTAGGTATATTATATTTTATGAATTCTATTAAATTTATGATATTGGGGACATTAGAACCTAACTCTAGGCTTAAAATTTGGAAATATGAGAGTTGACATGTTATTTGACATCAATATTAGGAACTTGATTATAGATTTTGGTAGGTTTTGGGTCTAGGCTAGACATATAATAATATGAGTGTTGTTAGTTTCGAAATCTTATTGTGGTTATTTATTTGATTAGATTATACTTATTTGGAGGCCCAACGAAAAGGAAAGGCTCAAGTACCGGAGTAATTGCTTGATTAATTAAGGCAAGTGAATTTCTAAATCTCAGTTTATGCTTATAGATGCTTGTATTTCCGTGTCATATATATTAGAGAGTAATGAGAATTGGACTGGGTTATTGACTGTATGATTGACCTTAAAAATGGAGATGAGGGGTATAAAATGGTGATCTAATGACATGTATTGGTGGAATTGATATGTTGTGATTTTGGACATGTGAAATGACTATGTTGATGTGAGATAGGAAAAATTATTGTTGTTGTCATGTTATTATCGTGAATTATATGAACATGAATTGATTGCATTGGTTCTGACATATTGTGTTGAGACTGAAAATGATATGAAACAAAAGAGGGTCGGGCCACACACTCCGTGGCAGGTATTATGAAACAAAGGGGTCGGGCCACACGCTCCGTGGCAGGTATTATGAAACAAAGGGGTCGGACCACACGCTCCGTGGCAGGATATATATATTGAGGGGACGGGCCACACGCTCCGTGGTAGGTTACATGGACAGAAATGTCCTCCATGGGTTCCGGACTGTGATTCAGCGGATGTGTACCGATAGGACAGACATGCATCATTTCATTGCACTGCATTGCACCTTTCTGATATTTGTGAATTTGTGTTTACCCCCATATTGCTCTGTGTATGCTGAACTTGACTTGGTATGATTCATTGACGAGACTATTGATGAGTATTTGTGGACTGTATTACTGTTATTATTGTACAAGTGTAGAATTGAACTGATTTTATGCAGGTTGTAGTTAAGGAGGTTCGGTTGGGAGGACAGGAGTACTTGTATCTATTAAGCTTTGCTTAGTTTTAGCTATCCACTTGCTGAGTACCGTGTTGTTTGGTACTCACCCCTTGCTTCCACACTTGTGTAGGTTGTGAGCCCGGACCTGCTTGATCTTCTATTGTTTTCCACTACATCCAAGGTTATCAATTCCGAGTGTTGAGGTAGCTGTTACATCCATCTAGCGGACACCTCTTACTCTTTTATTATGTTTTAGTCCTATTCTAGAGACGAAGACATTGTGACTGTATTTTTTTTCGTACTTCGGTAATACATTAGTGGCTTGTATACGTGACAACCAACCTTGGGGATTTAAATTTATCTTACATGTTTTGATTAAGTTAAATTTGATTTATCTCATTTTCTTCCGTATCTACTTTCCGTTGGATTTTAGGCTGACTTATCTCGATGGGTTGAGATGAGTGTCATCACACCCGGATTCGGATCGTGACAGCTTTATGACCCCCAAGTTAATTATAAATGGGTAAAAAATAAATTACTATAGCTAACTTAGTTTTTTTAAAAAAACTAATAAGATCCTATTTCACTATTAAACCAAGGGCTAAAATCCAATGAGAAGTTGCTTTAATTAATATTTCAGTTACGTAGTCAAAGAAAAAGTAATGTTTTATAAAAATAATTTCCATGCAAGATATTAAGGCAAGCAGCAGGTTGTCTTGAATATACAAAGAGGAAACTTGACACCACTAGAAACCTCAACAATTAAAGTCTACCTTTACGAATTAGGTATTAATTAATTAATTAGTTATTTAAATAAGGTTTTTCAACATATATAAAAATTAAGAAGTAGCTAATGTGACTTTTCTGTTTGTTATATGTTAATTGGTATGTCCATATCAAGAGAATCATATATATCAAGAAAGAAAGTTATGTTAAATAAATGAAATAAATTGAAAAAAGATTAAGTCATCCCTTCTACAATGAGTAATTGCAAAGATTTGTTTGTTTTCTCCATCCGTCCACGTTTGATACTCGCATTACCGAATTCACGTCGTGTAAAATTCCCTAACTAAAAAAAAAGATCATACTCGTGACTCAAATTCAAAATCACAAATTAAGATCAGAGGAATCCTATTCATTATATTACATGCCTTTTAGTTCTATTTATAAATTTCAACTAATATAACCATTATATAATCAATATATACTCATTGTATATACATTATACACATATCCTACAGTTAATATAAAATTGTTATAGAGTCAATTTACATTGAGTATACACCGATAATAGTTATAAACGATTACGATTAAAGGGTAGAAAACCATTTAGTTAGGGTGAAAAAATATTTTCTCAAAAAAAAAGTGAATTTCTTACGTATTTTCTAATATTGATAGGTAAGTAAGTAAAAATATAATATTTAAGAGCATTTATATGTGAGCTAACAAAACAGATAATTTCTTGTGGGATGGAAGTATTATATGCTTTCACAAAAAGATTAAGTAAGGTAAATGTGATTAAAAGTGTTGCCTAAATATATTCTCAGTTATTCAACTCTCAAACATCACTTTTTACTTTTAAAGAATTTATAATTTATAGCTTTTGGTCATTATAAAAGGAAAACACGTTTAAATCCTTTTAATCCACACCTATCCGTTCTCTTAAACACACATTACAATTTAAATTATGGGACAAAATCATTTTCCTCCCGGTTTAAAAATCAAATTCTCCCCAACTTGCAATAATAATCATTTTTTCATCTTATCTTAATTAATTTTTCAAAATGCCTATTTTACCCTTTGTATTATTAACCTTTGTCTTTTTTTTTACTTCTTTAAAATCATGAGTTTTTTTTAAATTCTAGGTAACAAATTTTCTATTAAAAACAAAAATTATTTTTTCTATTCGAAAAACTAAAGTAAAAAAAATCCTAATTGAATATATAAATTATTGACGTTCTATAGTGAAATAAATGAGTAGAGTAAAAAGTGAATATTTTAATAATAATCAAAACTCTAATGTATACTATTTATCTTTCTTAATCTAAGTATTTATAGATTTTAATTTAAGCACATTAAAATTATATGCAGAATAATTCTTTTATCAGTTTGTAATTAAAATTTATGTTATTATTTATGATTATTATTTTAATATTACATGCATTTAATATGTATATGTATATAAATGCATGTTTCAATTCTCTCTTATTCTTAAATGTCTGAATAGATAAACGATTTTTGTTTGTCAATAATAAAGAATTTTTTAAATAAAAAAATAGTTACAATACAAATAGATAATCTTTTAATTTTTCTTATAGGATATACCTTTATTTTTATTAATATTTTTATATTATTTTTGAAATATATTTAAAAGCTATTATATTACCTTTTATTTTTATTTATATAAATAGTTGATGGAAGATAGAAAATCAAGAGCAAAATAGACATTTCATGGAATAAGGGAGAGAAAATAATTATTATTAAAAGTTGAAGAGTATTATAAAATACACTAACTTAATTAACAAAATAAGAGGAGAGAGTAAAAGAAAAAAAAGGAGAACAGAGGAGAGAAAACGTCAGTATGTTGCTGTCTGTCACTCTTCAGAGCTTGGCTATATTTATAGCCACAAAAAGATGACAATTTGATAGGCAAGTTGCCTAATGGGACATCCACTAGTGCCAACTTTCAAAACACTTATCCTTGAATATCCACGTGTAATAAAAAAAACTTTACAAAAAACAATATACATAGTTATCCTGAATACTCATAGATGTTGTGCCTCGTTAAAACCTTATTAAGAAAAACCCGATGGAAAAAAACCTAATGAAGGAAAAAGAGTACACACACCTAGTAAAACACCTTGATTGCTGACTCATTAAAAATCTTATTAGGAAAATCCAGTGTAACAAAACCTAGACTAAGGGGAAAAAATGCAGTGCGTATTATACTCTCCCTGATGAAGACATCATTTAATATCTTGAAGATGACGCATCCCAATCTTGTATCTCAATTTCTCAAAGGTTGAAGTTGGCAAGCCCTTGGTGAACATATCTGTTAAATTATCACTTGAACGAACTTTTTCAACATGTATTTCACCTTTCTTTTGAAGATCATAGGTAAACAAGATTTTTGGTGAAATATATTTTATTCTCTCTCCTTTGAAGTATCCTCCCTTTAATTGAGCTATACATGCATCATTGTCTTCATACAATATTGTTGGAGCGTCTCTTGTCAAAGAAATGTCACATGTTTCTTGAATGTGTTGAGTTATTGATTTTAACCAAACACATTCTCGACTTGCTTCATGAATGACTATTATCTCTGCATGATTTGAAGAAGTGGCAACCATAGTTTGCTTTGTTGAACGTCATGGTATAGTTGTACCACCACATGTATATAAGTAGTCCGTCTGCGATCGACATTTATAGGGATCAGACAAATATCTTGCATCTGTATAACCATTCAATTCTGACATGGATTCATTTGAGTAAAACAATCTCATATTTGTGGTCTCTCGGAGGTATCTGAATATATGCTTAATTTCATTTCAGTGTTTTCGCGTTGGGGAAGAACTAAATCTTGCTAACAAGTTTACTGAGAAAGCTATATCTGGTCTAGAATTATTGGAAAGATACATTAATGCACCAAGGTATGGTATTTCAGCACCAACAAGCTCTTCATCATTTTCATGAGGTCGAAATGCATCTTTATTAATATCAAAAGATCTCACAACCATTGGGGTACTCAATAGATGTGTTTTATCCATGTAAAATCTCCTTAAAATATTTTCTGTATATGTTGATTGATGGACAAATATCTCATTTGCAAAATGTTCAATTTGTAGATCAAGACAAAATTTTATCTTTCCGAGGTCTTTTATTTCAAATTTTCTTTTCAGACATTTTACTGTCTTTGAAAGTTCTTCAAGAGTTCTGATAATATTTAAATCATCAACATATACTGCTATTAATTTTTTTTTATTTTTTATAGGATATACCTTTATTTTTATTAATATTTTTGTATTATTTTTAAAATATATTTAAAAGCTATTATATTACCTTTTATTTTTATTTATATAAATAGTTGATGGAAGATAGAAAATCAAAAGCAAAATAGACATTTCATGAAATAAGGGAGAGAAAATAATTATTATTAAAAGTTGAAAAGCAATTTGATTTTTAAACCAAACATCACGGAAAAGATTTTGACCCTTTAAATTATGAAAAAATTACCAAATTACACACCTTATATTTCTATATTTTTAATTATTCCTTACCATTTGTAAAAATTTCAAAAATTCAACTTCTGATACATAGGAATGATGCTGATACATCGCAATTTGATACATAAGTTTTTTTCATGATACATCGCTAGTTGATACAAACCAAACACAAAATGTATCAGTAAAACATAAGTTTTATTGTTATTTTTGTTGTGTTCATGATATATTAAGCGTTATAAGCTGATTCATAAGTTTTATTGATATTACAATGTTTGATTTGTATCAACTAGCGATGTATCATGAAAATGACTTATGTATCAAATAGCGATGTATCAGCGTCATTTGTATGTATCAGAAATCTGAAAAAAGAGGAAATTCAGATAATTACCAAATAAATTCTAATTAAAATTTTTCACTATAAAATACCCTTAAATTATTCTTCCAACATATTCTATGTTTAGCTAGCTCCTTAGCCATATGTAATTATGGAATTAGCCCCCTTTATCTTCTTTCAAAAAGATTGACTTTTTATAGGAGTTGAATATTTTAAACGCGATTTCCACCAACTAGGAATTTTTAATTTTTCAAAAGAGCTATATATATATATATATAGAATGATAAGTCCACTAATTATTAGACTTGTGGACTTGTAAATTGTGGCCAAATTAGGGTACCCTTTTTAGTGGAGTTTACTCGTATAGCAGATACAAGTATAGAACCTTCTCTTTAAATTCTGCACCTCAATGGCCAAATCATTAATTTGTTTTAAAGAAATTTTTATCTTATGATTAAGTCCCACTCCCTTTCTTCCTATGGTGTTCACATTAGCACTTAGTTTACTTCCAATAATAATCCCATCATTTTAATTTTTCACAGTCAACAATTGTTTCATTTTTTGGTAGAAGGATTTGGTTATGAAAGGTTTTATTGATATTATGAATGAAAAGCTTCCTGATTAACGTAATAATATATGTTTTGTTATATAAAAGTTAACCATCGATTCTTGATAGATTGGTTCATTCAATAATAATTTGAGCTTTTGAAAGAAAGATTATATTCATTTAGATGCAATAATTCATTCTTTTCTCGAGAAAAATATTATATATCATACAGTAGTAATTAAAACCCTTCAACACGTTTTTTTTTTTACTTCCCTTGCCATGACATATATATGTACTACATCACAAGAGGACATTATCGCTTTAGGTTCCATGAGAATATGATGGATTTGAGAAGAAGGCTGGACCTACTCCTTTTCCCCTTTGCATTTCTACTTTAATTTGGAAACAATTCCTGATATACCCTTTAACATTATCATTTAGAGCTGATATATCCCCTTTATGAAAGTGATTCATATATACCCCTACTGTTACACAAATGGCTCAAATATATACTCACAATCACAAAAGTTGCTCACATATACCCCCACCGTTACAAACGTTGCTCACATGTACTCTTTTCATCTTAAGGAAGTAAAAAATATATATTTTTTTTTAATTTTTCATTTTAAAAAAAAATCATGTATGGTTTTTTTTTTGAGAATGTAAAAAAAATTAAAAAATATATATACCCATACATGTGAATTTTTTTAGCAAAGTTGCGGGGTATATATATATAATCTTTTTCACGCATGAATTATTTTTTGACTTCTTTGATTATCATTATTTGAGTTTCTGATTCTTATTTTATTTTTACTTTTTCATTCTTTGATGTAAAGATAAGAGAAATAAAAAAAAAGTGTGAATGGAAAAAAGAGAAAAAAATTAAAACTATTTTTTTGCAGCTATACTGTAATTTAAAACTAATTTTTTTGCTGCTATATTTTAATTTAGTTTTTGTATTTATAAAAAAAATAATTGGGGCATGTATATAAAAGTAGTGAGAAAAAAATAAATTTCACCACCAAAATAATAAATTCAAATTAGCCGTTGAATCTAAAAAGTCAAAAACGTAAATTATGTGTGAGAAGGATAAAATATACCCATATAAGTGTTGTTTTTTTAATAAAAAACTTTGTAAAACTAATTTAAAATTAATTTTTTCACTTTCGTCAGAAGAAAGGTATAAGTGAGTCATTTGTGCAACAGTGAAGTTGGTATATATGAGTCACTTTTTTAACAAGAGGTATATAAGCTATAAATAAAAAAATTAATGGGTATATCAAACCATTTTCCCTTTTATTTTATCCAATGCTCATTATTATTGTTAACGCAACAATTCATGTCTCCTAGCTTAAAAGTTTTATAGTTGTCGTTGAATACACACATGATACATGTTTACTTTACCTTTTGTCTCTTCTCGAAGGATGATTTTGTAAAAAAGGAATTTAAGTATGATAAATTAATACATATTCCCAAGAATTTGATGTCTGACTAAATTATTTTACCTACATAATTAAAGATTGTCATTTAAGCTAGCTAGTCTTAATATATTAATTATATATGCAAATATTTATATCCTTTCAATAACTACCTTTAGTCAAACAATAAGGTGATCAAATCCCTTATATATCCCCACCAAAAAGAAAAAAAAGAAGAAGGAATGTCAATGTTATCACCTCCAAGAACTACATGACATTTAACTCCCAAAGGAATTGTTAAACTGCTCTTGTGAATTTTTATTTTTGTTCAAAGTTTCTAATGACCATAGAACAAAACTTAGATTGGAAAAAAGATCATAAAATGACTCAATAATTCAATAAATTATGTCACCTTTTGTGACCTTTTGTAGTTAGTATCCACAAGGACAATAATCCAAATTAATTAGTACACCTTATGAATTATTTCTACTGAGAAAGTACTTTAGAACTTTAAAGTTCCCAACTCTCTAACAAACCAAGGGCCAAATCATATATATATATATATATATAAAGAAAAAGTAAGGAGCTTTATAAGTACCAAATTCCATAGATTAAGGCAGCAGGTTTCTTGAATAAATAAGCAGGAAACTAATTATACTACTCGAATTGAACAACTCTTATCTTTAGGAATTTAAGTTTCAATTAATTAAGATAGAAAAAGCTAGGCCCAAGAACAGATAAAACGATTTGTTTATGTGACTTACATATTTGTTAATGTTAATTAATATGTCCACATATTGATTGAATCGCATCAAGAAATAAATAAAATACCAAGTAAAAAAAAATGATTGATCTGATTAAGTGATTAAACAAATTATAAGCAACAATAATTTGTTATTCCCTCCTGGAAAGTGTGGTTAGTAAAGCCTGGTACAAATCAATTGAGGTATAAAGGGTTGAAGAATATTGTATATTTAATTCCTGATACGATTATGCTGGATTTTTACCAAATCTTAATTTAATTAGGATTTTTTGATTAGCTAAATTCATTTATTGTTTTTGATTTTTCACTTAGTGTCTGGAGCCCCGACTAAATTCGGATCGCGCATTTCAGGGTCTATTCAAGGGGGAGGGGGGTAGCGCTTCCAACAAAAAAAAAATCATACCCTAGATTCGAATTCGGGATCTCTGGTCAAGGGTGAAACAGTTTTATCACTGTACCATAATCTATGTTGATAACTAAATTCATTGTCAATACATGATGTTATTGACTTATTGTAGTCCACGAGCCTTAGAAAGATTGAGCCAAATTTGAAAATTCTGTTGTACCAGCTATGCATTTGTTTGAATTTATTTACATCATAGGTTACATAATCTAGCATCTACATTTATCCAACTGATGGTAAATAATACGAGATCCTATTACCCTCTGGGCGCTAATGTTCGATGCATTAAAATCTCGCTATATATAGGTCTAAAAAAGGATTGGATTACATTTGGGCCTATTGTGTGATCCTCCTTACCAAATGTTGAGATTGTTTGCTCTCTTTGTGACACTCTCTAGATCATACTTTGTGCTACGTTAATCAATTTTCTCCCATAAATCAAATGAATACTATGAAATGATATAGAAAGATAGAAAAAATAAAAACTATTAATAAAATGTTTCCATCTTTCTTACCATCTTAAATTCTTTCTTTTCATTTTTAATTGTCTGTGTTTATTCTATTAATGAAGTAATGCAAATGAGTTTGTAGTTGCATAAAAGCCAAATGTGAATAAAACTTGGCCAGATTTGCAAGTTTTATTGGGCTATATGTGATGTCAAGTAGTGGGCCTAAAGTGAATATTCTAGGAGGCCCTATTTTTGAAACCCAACGGAGAACGTCCAAAGCTTAGTAGGCCAAAAAGTTGGGCTGCTGATGGAACTTATTAGTCAGAAATTTTCTCCCTAAAATTTCACTAGGTGTACCTTTTAAGGACTTGTGCTTAATTTTTGTTCTCTTTTTTTAAAAGTTTGGGATAATACAAAAGTACCCTCTCAATTATAATTAAAATCGCTAAGACACATTTTAATTATACATTGATCTTATTATCCCTCCTAAATTATTTTAAAGTGTAATAAACACACACTAAAACCTATATAATCACTCACGTGAAGGGAGGTGCTTTACACTCGTCTCCACATCATCCTTGCGTTAGCGCCACATCACTAAATCGTCAGATCTAAAAAAAATAAAATCCATGTCATTTAAATCCTCCTCCTTCATTACTATCACTACACTCACCATAACCACTAAATCCACTATTTCCACCATTAAAACTTATAGCAACCACCATGAAAATTGTAACCCACCTCCAAATTCATTCCTTCACCACCAACTAAATCATATATTTTATTACCTACCTTCAAATCTACCACAAAATATCACTCCAATGATAAAAAAACTCAAGCTATTCAATTTGAATTTAAAATGTTGGATCTCTTGTATCCAACTAGAGTTTGTGACATAACAAAAAAAGTAAAAAATAAATCTCGTAAAACTTGATCTAAAATCTCTATCGAAGAAGTTACCCCAAAATTAAAATTCCAATTTGAGAAAAATTGAACATTGGGGTCATTTTGTTGATCGAATTTGGGTTATGAAACACAATTGTTCTCATTCAAAAATTATTTGGGCAAGATGAATTAACTGACCAATTGAAGTGGAAAAAAAAGAGAGGAGGCGGGGACTATATTGGAGAATCGAACCAAAACTGGAGTGGGTTGGAGGTGGGGGTGGGGGTGCTATATCAATGAAGAATAGAAGGGGGAGGGGTAAGGGCTTGGATGAGGGTAGGGCTAAGGGTGGTGGCGGGGGTAGGTTGAGTTATGACATAGATAATTGATGAATGGGAGCATAATTAAAAATTAATATTTTTTTAAAAAAGAAATTTAATTTAAATTGTGATCACCATATATTGCCTAAACTAAATCTCTAATATGTAAAATTTTTTGGCGAATTTCATGTTAAGTGTTTGAGTAAAAAATAAAAAGAAAAAAAAATTCTTCTGATATTATACAAATTGATGAAATATCTGAAAAAGATCACCGGCAATTTAAGTATGTTGTGAAAAAAATATTTATATTTCTTAAAATGATAAAATTGATCTCCATTTTATAACGAAAAGAAAAAAAATTAATTAAAAAGATATCAACTTAAGTTTTAAAGTTAACTATTTATGTGTATTAATTAATAATAAAAATGCCCAATTGAAAATGGACATGTGTCCAAATTAATCAAATTTTAATACTTATTTTTCGTCTCTCACATGCCTCCAAGAGAGTGAACATACTCTCTGTGCCACCTCAGCATCGAATGGTGTGTTTATTATACTTTAAAATAATTCAGAAGGATAATGGGACGTGTCATAACTATTTCAGTTATAGTTGAGGAGAGTATTTGTGTATTATCCCTAAAAGTTGTGCATATACAAATCCAACATGAGTGATCTAGCAGAATTTTTCCACCAACATAAGTTGTGGTGTACTGGTAAAACTATTTTACTGTTAATTAGAGATCTCAAGTTTAAGTTTTGAATATGAAAAAAATCTCGATTTCAGGTTCGAGCCTCCGGTTGCAGAGAAAATCTTCCTTCCTTCCTCCTTGACACTAGATTTTGGAAGAAATATTCATTGTTGATCAATGAAACTATAAATATGAACTTTTAGCAATGTATTGTACTCCAAGTCTCCAACAAAGTGCCTTTTACCTTCTTGTGTACTCCAAGTTCTTCCTTTCATT
The DNA here is from genome assembly GCF_947179165.1 of Solanum dulcamara. Taxonomy (NCBI): domain Eukaryota; kingdom Viridiplantae; phylum Streptophyta; class Magnoliopsida; order Solanales; family Solanaceae; genus Solanum; species Solanum dulcamara. The sequence goes on from NC_077247.1 coordinate 49,484,095, forward strand.
CATTTTGCTTGCTTAATAGCTTTTTTTCCAATCAGAGAGAAAAAAATAACTTAACAAAAAAATGATTATATTCATTTTGTGATATCTTAATCTGTTTTTAAGTTCGATTCAGAATAAAGATATTTTCAAATAAAAAAACAGACGAAGAAAGTAAACAATGAAAAAATATAAGGGCCTCCAGTGAAAAGATATTTCTAAAGAGCAAAGAGGGATTCTAATGTAATAAGAAAATCCAAGCCAAATCCCCTTATCGCTTCATTTTCCCCTCTTACAGTGCGCCATGGCAGCTCTCAATCTTCCATCTCTTTCCAAAACCTTAAACCCTAACTCTCAATTCCAAAACCTCCCTAAAACCCCAACTTTTCTTCTCTCTCTTTCCTACCCTTTTTTCACCACCTCTCTTTCTTCAATTCCACCCGCAAAAAGTTCAAGATTCCCAGTTGTAAGAGCCATTTCTGATGGGGAATACTCTTCTAAGAGGAGCAGTAACAGTGACGAAAGGGAAACTATTATGTTGCCTGGATGTGATTATAACCACTGGCTTATTGTCATGGAGTTCCCCAAAGACCCTGCTCCTACTCGAGAACAAATGATTGATACCTATCTTGACACTCTTGCCACCGTTCTTGGCAGGTTAGTTTTGTAATATATTGTTATCTCTTGTTTTCATGGGCTTTAATTTTGGGGTTGAATAATTTGATGGGTTAATGACTGTTTGGTTAAATTTGTTGAATACTCGCATGAGTTATTGGAGTATTGCAGTGGAAGTTTTTAGCTTGGCAATTAGTTACTGAAGATATATGATTCTGAATATGTCTGATAATTTTCCTTGGTGACAGTATTCCAAGTTGTGTCCTTGGTGGTGATTTTAGTTACAGAATTATTACTTGTAAACTGTGAACAAACAGTGGCAGAGTAGTATTTTCATTAAATATGAAGAATACACACACAAAGGTGATTCAACATTTAATATATATATACATAAAATAATTGTAACCATGTATAAACAATGGGGGTTCTGATGAACCCTGGGCACTTACTAGCTCCACCCCTATGAACAAAGATGATATCTTTAGGTATAGATTTCCAAATTATGGACTTCAAAGATAGTTCATCCCTAGCACCTAAGGATGTGGTCTAGTGGTCAATTAAGTGGTTGAGAGCCTGAGGTCTTAAGTTCAAAATTCAGCAGGGACAAAAATAACACTAGGTGATTCTTACCATCTGTCCTAGTCTTGATGGATAGAGTTACCTGGTACAAGCTGCTGCTGGGTGGTGGCAGGTATCCCGTGAAATTAGTCGAGGTGCGCAAAAGCTGGCCGGACACCACGGTCATAAAAAAAAGAAAAGGATAGTCCATCCCAAGCACTTGAAGCTTCATTTTTTTATTTTTTTTTCATGAGGCATAATATTAATCTTGTGCTAATTAGTAAATCCAGTTTACTAGGTATACACAAGTTTCGGTTACTCCTGTAAAAGTACCATTGATTAAGAGGGTGGCAGAGTTGTTGATATTGACAAAGTAGTTACTGATAAAATTGGTAGGGATTTGTAACTATTTTAGTCAAGCACAATAGATTGTTTTCTTATTGAGCAGCAGAGTTCTTTTGTTTTGGCTTACTAATCAATTTTTTTATTAGTATGGAAGAGGCAAAGAAGAACATGTATGCCTTTAGTACTACCACTTACACTGGATTTCAGTGCACTGTATCTGAAGAAACATCAGAGAAATTTAAGGGTGAGTTCAAGCTTTTCTTATTTCAACATATGAGATGCTGGTCTTTCAGTGTTCTGGCAATGACTCGTTCATTTTGCTATTTGGATATTCATTTTGTAGGTCTACCTGGAGTTCTGTGGGTCCTTCCTGATTCTTATATAGATGTGAAGAACAAGGACTATGGAGGTGAAGTTTCTTAAGAAGTTTCTTCCTTTGAGCTCAATTTCACTTATGATTCTACAGCAAGATAACCTCTATGTGGTTTCTTCTTTCAGGAGATAAGTACATCAATGGAGAGATAATTCCTTGTCAGTATCCTACTTACCAACCCAAGCAGTCTAACAGAACAAGAAGCAAGAGTAAAGCATATGTAAGAAGAAGAGATGGTCCTCCGCCTGAACGAACAAGACAAGCAGCAGCTCCCGAGTCTTCCTCCTAAAACTTCAACGGTCCATTTTGTAAGTGCCTTAGTCTTTTTCTCGACATTCATTAAAGAAACAGAGAATTCACAGTTTTATCCCATTTGCTGTGGTTGGCATACAGTCAACCTTAATCACTTCTCATGCGGCTGAATGTTTTGAAATTTATTCTGTAGATAAACCATTCCCGTATTTCACTGTTTATTTAGTTGAGCCTAATAAGCTCATTCTGTTGCTAATCTTCTATCTTTTTTGCAGGATTTTATCTGATCTTAGAGTCGAATTCCCATTTGGAAATGCCAATATATCATTCATAGTCTCATATTGGTGGGCAATTTAACAAAGATATGCTGGTGCTTAAAGGTTAGATGAAAATACACTGCTGGTCTAGGAGTTTGGTGGACTGCACTTATTATTTTATCTTTCCTCTAGACTAGCTTCCTGGTTGCATTATTGAGAACGAGAAAGAAAGCTGTGTCAGTATGTAATTTTGATCAAGACCAGGTTATTCTATGTTCAAAGCTTGAATATGTAGGTGATGACTAATTATGCGTTTCTTCTGGTTCATATATCTTGACGCTTGCTATGCCTACAAATCAGATGATGCAGAATGATAGAAAGCTGCACCTTCTTGGAAGGATATTTACTTCTTAAAGTTAAAAGTAATATTCATTTAATGTAAATGCTGAATGAAGAAGCTTAAATGGGAGGAAATGCAGTTGAAACCTAAGAAATTATGGTTATTTGCATTATCACCTGCTAGTAAACTGCACAATGTCTCACAGGAATGACAAAAGGAGCAGCATAATGTTGTTCCTTTGAGTCGACTAGCTTTGTGTTCTTTTGCTGTCAATGCAAGTTAAATATGCTAAACGCCATAACACAGAGTACTCTTCCCACCAAGGTAGGCCGACAAGGCCACTGTATGAAGTTCCATCTTTTATACTGCACACTGCAAATTGGATGGTTAACTGACTAATGGTACAATTCCTGTAATTGAACGATATGTGCCTTGATCTCCAATAAGTGATTTAAAATATATGTTGTATAGGAAGTTGTGATATTGTCTTCTTCTGTTGCTTCCAACATTAATAATTTGATTGACCTATTTAATTTTAACCTCTCCTGAATACCCCTTTTGAATTTCTTGTATGTTGGCTACTTCTAAATGCATTCCTGTTGATTGGTATTTAGCTAGGTGAGCTCTGAACCTGGAGCTTGCCTGTGATTAGGGGTGTTCATGGTTCGGTTTGGGTCGGTTATTGATTAAAATCATAACCAAACCAATTTAATCGGTTATTAAATGTCTAAAACCATAACCAAACCAAGTAAAATAATAACCACGGGTTTGGTTATTGTCGGTTTGGTTCGGTTTGATTCGGTTATTCGGTTTATGACTAGCCGAGATAATTCAAATATTCTCTCTCTACATTCTTCAAATTCATATGAAGCTCTTTTTTCCTCACGACCCACAGAGGTTCAAAACAGAAAATGAAACAACTTAAACATTCGGGAAAAAAAAAGAAAACAACTTAAAATCAATTTAAAATTTGAAAAACTCCTTACAAACCTTCTCAAAATTTGACAATCTTATACTTGGGGTTGAGGAGTTGTGGTTGCTCTTGAGCCTTCACTGTCAGTCTATGACTGTGAGTCTGTGACTTTGTGAGAAACCAACGTGAGAGGAACAAAAATGTAAAAGGAAAACAGATACTAGGATTTTAAAGTTTTAACTTTTACTTTATGTTGCTGCCTGCTGCTCAAGTGCTTAGTGCTTATTAGAAATTTAGGATTTAGAATTTAGGATTTAAAATTGGGCTTGAGAGTTGGGCTAATGGGCTTGGATTGTTGGATTTGGACTTAGTGTTTATTAAAATTTATAATTGGGCTTGAGAGTTGGGTTTGGATTGTTGGGCCTCAAAAATAAGTATATTAATATTAAATTAATAATTAAAACGTATAAAATATCTTTAATTATTTATGAAAAACTAATATTATACATATAAATAATTATAAATTTTAAGTATATAATTATCGGTTTGGTTCGGTTATTTATTCGGTTATTTTTTTCTATAACCATAACCAAACCAAATATTATCGGTTATTCAAATTTAAAACCAAACCAAACCAAACCAAACTGAATGTCGGTTTTTTTATTCGGTTTGATTAAATTTTCGGTTTGGTTTTGGTTTTAACCAAAACTGTGAACAGCCCTATCTGTGATTCAGATGGTAATAAAACCTCTACCGTACAGCTTGAAATGGTGATTCACGTTGAAATTCAGTTGATTGTGTGCCCATCCCACTATCCTTCTCAACTAATATAGTACGCAAGGCTTTTGTATGTGACGAGATTCAAACCCGTAAAGTGCGTTTAACCAATACATCATGCGTTCTTACCATTGGATCAAAGTCTTGGGAAGGTTTGTCTTGAAGTACTCATATTCAACATGTGCGACTCAAGTGTTGATACTTCGAAAATTTTCTTCAAAATATCTTTTCACGAGGGTCCCCACTCCACCACGCTTCCACAGCAGGGAAATCTAGATATTTTTCATTTAAATTCATTTAGCTTTTCCATGTTTACTTTCAATTTTGAATCCCCCGGTGGTGAAAATTCTAATTTGGCAGCTATCTATATGTTACGTGATCAATACTTTGTATTTCTGTCCGGAGTGATAAAGTAGTTGTTATTCTGTACAAAGATCCCTCAAAATACTCGTAAAAGTAGTAGGTAGCAACAACAATTGATAGACACGTATTAGCTACTTGCCTACACATACAGACATTCAATACGTACCCGTAAAAAAATCGGTGCAACACAACGTGGCACTAAATATTACTTTCACTCTACCAACATGAGTTGTGGTGTAGTGGTGATACTGTTTCTTTCTTAATTAGATATTTCGGGTTCGAGCCTTGGGTATGAAAAAAATCTTGTTAGGAGTGTCACCCCTGAATAGGCCCTGCAGTGCACAATTCGAATTTAGTCGGGACTCCGGACATCGGGTGGAAAACCAAAAAAAAATATTACTTCACTCGGCCAGTAGCATTTCCATCTCTCTCCAGCAAGGTGAGGTGATCCATCAATTTCATTAATCATGTGAATTTGACATGTTTGTCTTTGTTCGTAGACTAAGTGCACAACAATCACACACTTTTCCTTTCTATCTTCTTATTTGCTTCCACTATAAAAGTATCACCCAAACCAACCACTGTACACTACCATGTTCTTTTCTTCTATATCAGTATCCATTTAGCATATACCTGAATTTGTCACCATATTCATGTGGATAAAACTATTTAGAGTTTTCAGAGAATTTCACATATAGTTGTTCTCAGAATTTGAAGGTACAATAGATGGCTTTCTATGGCTACAATGATGATGCTGGTGAGTACCATTGGACTCCTAATTTCAGTGTGTCTTATGATTATGATGCTTTTCCAATATCATATTCTTCCTATGGGCAAAGTACTAATTATAATTACTACTATACTACTCAAATACATCCAGAATTAAGTTACTCTGTACACAATTCTGTTGAGTCAAAACTTATCCAATATGAAAATGGTCCTAATTCATTGGAGACAAGAACCATAATTTCTTGTTATACAAAAGAACAGGATGACACTCAGTTTGATGAATATGATCCAACCCCTTATGATGGTGGCTTTGACATGGCTCAAACCTATGGCAAACCCCTTCTTCCCTCAAATGAAATATGTTATCCTCGTTCGATTCCTGAGTCTAATGGACTTCCCTTAGATGGTTTTGACTATGGATCAAATCATTCGCCCTATGTAAGCCACACCAATCAGCTAGAAAAACCCCAGGATCAAAACAAAGACATGGGTGTTAAAGATGAGCAAAAATCTTTATCTGGTGTGAAAGAAAAAGCCATTCTTGAAAAACCAATAGAACCTCCTCAACAAGATCAAGATTTTGTAGTTGGTAATGGAAAAACAGGGGAAAAACCCATTCTTGAAAAACCAGTAGAACCCCTTCAACAAGATCAAGATTTTGTAGTTGGAAATGGGAGTATAGGGGAATATGGATATGATTGTGGGAGACAATTGCAACAAATTCCATATGGTTCAGGTTTGGAATGTATGGATTTGTGTGAGAGCTTATTTGGTTACTGGCCCTGCATAGCTAAGGAAAACCAGAGAAGAAGAAATTGTAATTATGTAAATGTTGCTGAAGATAGCAGCAGCATTAATGAACAATGGAAATGTGCTGCAGATTATCTTTTTGGGAATCCCTATGGATATGGTGGTGATGGAAGAGATTGGGATTCTGTTTGTAGCAATCAAAGTTATTACTATCAGCAAAAGCCTTAATTTTATGAAGGATTGGTAAAGAAATACCTTACACTTCAAATAATAAGATGATTTTTAAAATACTTTCATGTATGTATCTAAGTATCTTGTTATAGTTAGGCTGTGCAGCTTCACCCTCCCCCCCCCCCCCCCCTTTTTTTTTTTTCTTTTTTGGTCATTATCATTATTGCCAATGTTTTTTTATTTCGCTGTGTAATTACTCTTTTGATCCCTCAATTATTAGTAACTTGCAATTTTAATACTGGCTAAACTGCATTAACCTTTAATTATTAGTATTATTTTGTGTGTTTTTGGCCCCTTAATTCCCTTTTATATGTTATATTTAGATTATTTTTTGAATGTTATCCTCAAAACATGAAGTAACAATACAAGTTTAACATATTAAATGGTTAATTAAATGAATTAACAATCAATAAATTATTAAGTTTGAGAAGATTCACAAATAGGAAGATTATAAGTGCTCATTTCAAATTTAAAGTTAAACGTGCTTAATCAGAATCACAAGAATCAAAATTTAATTGTGTTGATATTAGAGGCACTAAGAGCGCAAATCTTCCTTCATTTTATTTATCAAGATACGTTAAACTCTTAATTAAAAGGAAAGATCCTTTAAGAAAATCTATGACCAGACATGAGAATAACTAATATGAAACGTTAATAGGATAAAAAAAAAGACAGAAAATTCTAAACATAAAATATTTCGTGTTCACGCAGGAAAGGACAAGGAATCATAAAATATTCGATTAATCTTTATGTAGTGGTCTGAGAGCTGGAGCTCATAAGCTCACATCTTTACATAATTCAACTTTCGTGGAGCTACGTGTAGTTAGCAATTTTTAAACTCTAATCAAATAAAGGTGACTTAGAAAAGAAATCTTAATTCATTGTCCTACTATATATATAAATATATATATATATATATATATATGATATAATTTGGTGAAGATGATGAGATAATTTTTCTATATTTTATTCATGTACCTTTGATGTATATATACAAACCATGTGAATGAAAAAAAAAATAGTAAGTGAAATTTATATGGGCCCTTGTACACGTGTCCTAAATCTATTGGATAGTATATAACAAATTTCTAACTGGCTACTCATTTCTTTATCTGCAAATCACGTGACCTTGTTCTAGATATTTTTATTTTGCACAGCTATTCAATAATGATCCAACGTTCTAAATTCAATCCATCAAATAATAATTGGAGGGTGGATATGCACTACACGTGTCCCTTTCTATTCTAGAAAGGGTAAAAAGACAACTTTAGTTCAGCTTTGAAAAGACCAACATCACTTTGTGTTGTCTGAAAAAATAACTCTTCTCTTTCTTGACTCTTCTTTCTTTCTCGATTTAATTGATGCTGCCATTGGAATCGAAAAATCCATAGATGTAGATGTAGAGTTCTGATTCTGGTTGTCAACATCCCCCCTCAAGTTGGAGGGGAGAGATAAAACCCTGAACTTGCGCATTATATTCTGATGAGAAGCTCCGTTTAAAGGCTTGGTGAACAGATCGGCGATCTGTTTCTCCGATGGAACGAAAAGCAAAGAAATCATGCTAGATAGGTACTGCTGACGAACAAAATGGCAGTCAAGCTCTACATGTTTGGTTCTCTCGTGGAAGACGGGATTTCGTGCGATGTGAATCGCAGCTTGGCTGTCTAAATAGATCGGCACTGGCAGCGATGGAGAAATAGAGAAATCGGCAAAAAGGCGAATAAGCCATGTGAGCTCGGCGATGACTTGCGCATGGATCGATACTCGGCCTCCGCCGAAGAAAGTGAGATGGAAGCTTGTTTCTTGAATTTCCAAGAAATAGGTGAGCCTTCGAGTGTGATATAAAAACCACTCACTGATTGGCGTGAGTCCGAACAAGATGCCCAATCGGCATCACAAAATGCAAGGAGAGAAAAAGAAGGATGAGCAGACAAAAGAATTCCTTGTCTAGGGTCGAGCTGAAGATAACGGAGTACTCTGACTGCAACAAAAAAGTGAGAAAGGGATGTCCTTTGCATGACCTGGCTGAGCTTCAAAACTGCAAAAGCCAAATCCGATCGCGTATGAGTGAGGTAGTTTAACTTACCCACTAAATGCCTAAAAATAGTAGAATTCGTCATTACTGAATCAGCTTGGTCTCTTAATTTGATTGTAGGATCAAGTGGGAAAGACATACTAGGAAGATGGCTGCAATCAAACTCGTGTAACAATTTCATGGTAAATTTTTTTTGGCTGATAATAAAATCACGCGTGTCACTGATAATCTCTAATTCCTAGAAAATAATGAATGTCACCAAGATTTTTGATTCTGAATTCTGAGTGAAGAAAATTTGTGATATGAGCAATTTCCTGTTCATCACTTCATGTAATAAGGAATTCATTAACATAGACTGCTAAAATTGAGATGAGATCACCATTTTTCTTAAAAAATAAAGAATAATCATTTTGAGATGCTGAATATCCTTTGTAGTTTAATGCTCTAGCAAGCCGAGCATACCATTGTCGTGACGCTTGCTTTAACCCATACAAAGATCTTTTGAGAAGACAAACATGGTTAGGAGTACGTGGTGTAACCCCAGGCGGAAACTTCATAAAAACTTCTTCCTCTAGATTATCATGTAGAAAAGAATTGTTGACGTCCAATTGAGAAACTGATCAATTTTTCTTAATAGCTACTGCCAACAAACATCTGATGGTAGTCATCTTCACGACAGGGGAAAAAAATTTATTATAATCTATCCCTTGTCTTTGTATGTCCCCCCTGACCACCAATCTAGCTTTGAGCCTTTCAATGGACCCATCTAAGTTCTGTTTGACCTTGTATACCCATTTACAAGGGAGAGCCTTCTTTCCCAAAGGTAGTTCAACTACATCCTATTTATTGTTTAATTTAAGTGCCTCAATTTCTATATTCATAGCCTCCTTCTATCCAGGATGTGATAGAGCTTCTAAATAGGTAACATATTCAGATGGATAATGTGATGTGGGTTCTTTAGAAATTGCAAGAAGGGTGGAAGTGTGCTTGGGCAGACTAGGTGGTGTGGCAAAATAAAATTGAGTGAGATCAGTGAATAAAACATTAGTAGTAATGAAATCATCTAAATAGGATGGTCTATAACTGTTCCGTTCAGATCTTCTAGGTAGAGGAGGGTTGATGGTAGAAGAAGAAATGTTCTCGGGTGTATTAGAGTCCAAAACAAAAAAATGAAATAAAAAAAATCAACTGCTCCAATTTTATGAAGTCGCACCGGGAGCTAGTGCTTGCTATCTAAGAATTGCTCCATGGATCTCATCGGAAATGTTTGATGCTACCTGAAGGGGATTCACTGGATGAATCATTTGTTGTAGAGGGATTAGGGTCACTTGCTTGTTCATCAGAGTGTGAAAAAGAAAATGATTCTGGTAGATGATGTGAGGACTGGTCAGTAGGAAAATGATGTGTTGGTGTAGGCCGATTTGAGGCAAAAGAAAATATGTTTTCATGAAAATGCATATTCCGAGAGACAAAACCTTTCTTACTTTGTAAATTCAAAAGCTTGTAATCCTTTTGCTTTTGTGGATAACCCAGAAACACACACTCTACAGCTCCAGGATCAAATTTTTCTCTGCCTTGATACAAAGTAGAAGAGTGACATAAACAACCAAAACTTCTTAGGGATTGGTAACATGGCTTTTTGTGAAAAAGTATTTCATGAGGTGTTTTTCCTTTCAAAACACTAGATGGCAGCATGTTAATGAGATGTGTTGCGGTCAAAACACACTCTCCCCAATAAGACATAGGAACTTTAGATTGAAAAAAAAGACCCTTGGCTATTTTCAAAAGATGTTTGTGTTTTCTCTCTACAACCCCATTTTGTTGTGGAGTGGCAACACAGCTTCTCTGATGCAATATACCTAGTTCAGCTAAGTAAGATGCTTCTTGTGACCCTGATCCTAACTCCAAAGCATTATCAGACCTGATACACTTTACTTTTCTGTTGAATTGTCTTTCCACCATGGCAAGAAAACATTTTAAGATTGGAAAAGCATTACACTTAGTGCTAAGTAAAAATGTCCAAGTTCCTCTACTAAAATCATCAACTATGGTAAGAAAATACTTATATCCATTATAAGTGCACTGTCTATATGGTCCCCAGGTATCAATATAAATAAGATCAAAAAATTTTTTTGTCTTGATTGTACTGATAGAAAAAGATGATCTAGTTTGCCTAGCTTTAGGACAAATATCACACACAAAATCAGAAAGAGATGTTGAATTTATAAAATTAAAATGTTTGATTGCTGATCTGGGTAGGTGTCCCAGCCTAATGTGCCAAAGACTTACATCTGGAATATGAATAGCATTGATAAAAATAGGATTAGAAACTGAACTTGAAACAAAATGAGAATCATTCCTTTGTGATACAGGAATTTCATCTTTCTTAGGAGAAAAACTAAACTTAGAAACTGAAGGCTGTAATAAGTACAATCCTTCTTTGACATCACCAAAGCTTCTATCTTTCTCAGTAAAAGGTCATGCAAAATGCATGCAGTAGAAGTGAATAAAAGATTGCATTGAAACTGAAAATGCAATCTATTAACTGAGAGTAGATTATATTTGAAAGATGGCACATGAAGAACATTCTTTAGAGTCAGATCAGAGGAGATAGAAACAGTCCCTGTATGAGTAACAATTAACTTATATGAATTTGACAAACTCACACTTAGAAGAACAAGATGGGTTGTTAAGGAAGTAAACCAGGTAGAGTCAAAACACATATGCTCAAATGCACCTGAATCTATGATCCAGGTGCTAGAGTTAAAATCTGACAAATAAACCCTTGTGTATTTAAGAATAGTACCAGCTATTGCATTTGTATTTGGTGTTGTGGAGACACTGTTTTATCCCATTTGTTCGATTTACATCTGTGCAACTTCTGCCTTTTGTTCTCTACTTAGATGTTGCAAATTGCTGGTAGAATTCTGATATTGTGGTGCCTCCCTCTGATCATGTATCTCCTCATATACCAGTGCTGCATTTTCTCTGATTGAGTTTTGAGAGTTCTTTCCTTTGTTAAATTCAAAATCCTCTGGGAAATTATGTAATCTAAAACAATCATATATGACATGTCCAATCCTGTAGCAGTGTGTGCAGCTCACATTATGATTGAATTTTGCTCTCTTTTCCTTTTTCTTAAACTGGTTATTTCTGAATTTCTGTTGGTATGGTTGAGGAAGAAAACCAACAGGCCTTTGAATCTGCATCTGTCCGTAATCTTGATGTTGTGTTTGAGGATAAGGATTTGCCAATTTTTGTTCTTGGTATCCCTGATTTTTCTGAAAATTATTTTCACCTTTGAAAACTGAAAACCACCCCTTTATAGTTATTTTTTCCTTGGTTACTGACCATAAAAGAGGAAGATTCTGAAAATATATGACTATTCACATAGATTTTTCTTTGATTCTCATCTTGCAACAACAATGAATAAGCATGATTCATACTAGGCAAAGGGTTTATCATCAAAATATTACCCCTAGCATATGTATAAACATCATTCAAACCCATTAAGAACTGGATCAGTCTTTGATCTTGTATAGATTTAGTGATTTTTCTTTTTCCTTCACATGTACACACAGGTGCAAACTACATCACAATTTAAGGAATTTATTTTATCCCATAATCTTTTTAAATTTGTAAAATAACCTGATATATCTGAGTTTTCTTGTACCAAGGAACTCAGTTCTTTCTGAAGATGATATAGTTTTGCTCCATTTGATTTTCCAAATCTGCTTTCTAAACAGTCCCATAATTCCTTTGCAGTTTTAGAGTAGATTACACTGTCTTTGATTTCCTTAGATAATGAGTTAAGGAGCCAAGCAGTGACCATGTCATTGCAACAATACCACTGTGGATAATCATTTGAGGCAAGATCTGGTTCCTTGCATGTACCATTAATAAAATTCAATTTTCTTTTTGCAGAAAGGGCTATCAACACTGATTTCCTCCATCCTGAAGATCCTTTGTCATCAAATACAGTGTTGACAAGAGACATTCAAGGGCTAACAGCCTATGAATGTGCGCTTGTCGGAAATCATCTTCAATCTTCGACCACAGAAGGAAAAGGATATCGAATGATCACAAAGGATGAAGGTGGTATGGGTGATTCTGGTTGATCACATTATTATTATCATCCGTGATGCCTGAAGAAGAATTTTCCTCTGGCATGTTTGATTTAGGTTAAATGACACAGAAATATGTTTGTAGAAAATGGATCGAGCTTTCACTGCTCTGATACCATGATATAATTTGGTGAAGATGATGAGATAATTTTTCTATATTTTATTCATGTACCTTTGATGTATATATACAAACCATGTGAATGAAAATAAAAAAAAATAGTAAATGAAATTTATATTGGTCCTTGTACACATGTCCTAAATCTATTGGATAGTACATAACAAATTTATAACTGACTACTCATTTCTTTATCTGCAAATCACGTGACCTTGTTCTAGATATTTCCATTTTGCACAGCTATTCAATAATGATCCAACGTTCTAAATTCAATCCATCAAATAATAATTGGAGGGTGGATATGCACTACACGTGTCCCCTTCTAGAAAGGGTAAAGAGACAACTTTAGTTCAGCTTTGGAAAGATCAATATCACTTTGTGTTGTCTGAAAAAATAACTCTTCTCTTTCTTGACTCTTCTTTCTTTCTTGATTTAATCGATGCTGCCATCGGAATCGGAAAATCCATAGATGTAGATATAGAGTTCTGGTTCTGACTGTCAACAATATATACTAAAGAAAATGTAGTACGGGTTTGGATAATATGTAGTTGAAATAGAAGAAAGAAAAATTGAAGGGATACTTGCATTCTTCATCTCTCAATTATTAATAAATTCTAATTTTAATCCATATAATATTTGAATCACTGCATTAACCTTCAATTAACTGTAATGTGTGAGTTTGTTCCTTTATATAGAAAATATGTATTTTTAGATTATAATAACCGTACAACTTTAACATAACATATTGATATTGAACAGTACTTTTGCACTTAATCATTCGTTAAATTTGTAAAGATTTTGAATTAGAGATATAAAAAATGCACATATTAACTAATTGATGATTAAATGTGTTTAAAAAAAGTCACAAGGACCAAATCAAAATTTACTGATATTTGAAGGGCTAGCAATGCTAATGACCTAAAAAAGTATTTGAAGCTAACATAAATTTCACTTTATAAAGTTAAAAATGGGAGAAAAAACAATTATTTCAGTGGAAATACTTTTCAAACAAAATTTTCAATCCTTCACCGGTATTTTTAAGCACCGACGTTCAATATTTGTAAAATATTGTAATGACAAAAAATCAACATTTTAAATATCGAATTCCATAACAATATTGATATTTTATTATGCCCAAAACAGGGCCATTTGATTTTACCTGAAAATGCAAACCTTAAATTCGTTTCTTTCAAACTCAGGAGCTGTTAAACTTTATTTTATTTGACAAGTTCATGTTGTACTTTCTTTGACATAATCTCTTTGTCTTCCTTTGATAATTGCAGTGCAAGGCTTGCTGACCTGCCAATTAGACTACCACTTAAAGTTCATAGGAAAAATATTTTCGGAAAAACATGGAATAACAAATATTCTAATATATGAAACAATGGTTATTTTTGAAAAACAAGAACAATAATTTAAAATTCACCAAGTTTAATTTTCTTAACACATTCAAATTCAAGGATCAAATAAAGAAGGGCATATTTTTCATGATTCAATATTATTTGAATAACTCCACCTAGGTAAACTCGCTTACATGTCAATTTAAATTCAGACACAAAAAAGGAGAATTGTCGAGAATTAATCGAAAACAACTTCTCAAAAAATTCTGAGCGAAAACTCCTTTTCAAATAACTAGATATACACATTTTAAGAATAAGTAACTATTTTGTAATTAATAAATGATGGAATAGAGTGGAAAGCAAAGTGAGGTTTAAGACAAGCCCAAAGACATTCCAATCACTACATGCACGAAAAATAATTCGGCGAGGCATAAAAAGTCATAAAGTGGTTGCCTAGAATATCATTACAAATCATACTCTATCTTTTTTGTTAATTAAGATTATTAACCCACTTAAAAAGATATTTTTTATGCCCATGGTATTTCTTCTCTGTCCCATGCTTTGTCTTAATGCCCCGCGATTTAGGCTACTTTCTGCCTAAAATTCTCACTCTTCCCACCAAAAGAAGGATAAAAACGTTATAAATCGCTGTTACTATCTTGACTATTTTTATGAATTTACCTTATCTATATAACTACAAAAAAAAAGAAGAAGTTAAATCTACTCCTTAACTACTGAAAATACAATTTAAAATATAGTACTATATTTGATCCAATAATACTAGACCTCGAATTATTAGAAATAAGACAAAGTGTCCAGACAGATCACCTTATTAGTAAGTACACTTCATCTTAGCTAGTTCTGATAGAGAGCGTTTTATCCATCGAGGTTATACTTCTTACACGAATTTAAATCAGTCTAATTCCAAAATAAATAGTGCATCGGGTGGTAAAGAAAAAATTGACACTTTAAAAATATTTTTAACTATTGACTTGTTATACAGAAATAATGTGTTTGATCCAACTTTTTTACTAATGAAATGAATGAACCGCTGCTTTTCTTTTATTATTTCTATACGCATTGTAATTTCACTTACATTGAGGATTGACGTGAACAAGGATATGTAGTAGTTTATTTTATTTTATAGAAAATATGAAATGAAAGTTTAGAGAGAATAAGAATAAAAGAGAGAGATTCAAAGTAGGTGAAACCTCGTAGGTTCCGTCAAAAGAGATTTTGTATGAAAAGAACATATAGCAGTTTCTAACTTACTACTTGTGGCTGCTTCTCTTTCTGCCATGATTAGATATTACATTACCAACCTTTAACCTTAAGCCAATTGTCTGTCTCTCTGGTGTCTCCTATACTTCTGTCTTCTTATAATAAATAATAATAATACATGTTGCCTATTCTTCCCTTCCCCCTTTTGTACTGGTTGGCCCCATCTCACTTTCATTTTCCCTTTTCACAAAATGCATTATTACTCACCAAAATGACCATCAGAAGATTATGATATAATACTTCATATTTGTATTTTCCCCCCTCAAATACATGACTCTTTTGGAAGAACATACAGATACCAATTTGAAATGGTTAAACACAAACTCAATATATTTGTCGAACTTTATTTTTCTTTTTGGATAATAGAGAACTTGTTGTATTGGAATTCTAACATGCTTACTCCAATGAGCGAGGATCGGAATTCCTTTTTTGTATTCCACTATTGCAATATAAAAATAACTTCAATTATCTATTTATCAATACATCACCTTGTAAAAATGACATCTATAATGAATCTAAACTTTCAATTTAGCAATGCATTTAAAATAGAATGCAATCCATTGAACTGGAGGATGCTTAATTCACTAAACACCATAAAATTCAATGTATACTTGATTTGAAGTGCATGCACTATTATTTTCCCGCTGAAAAATGTTTAATGGCTATTTTCATTAATATGTTTATTGAATCAGTGAGAAAAGAAAAAATATTAATATTTTTATACGAAAAAATTAAGAAATATTTTAATAAAAATTTATTTTTCACCATATATTTTTTTAATGAACTAATTCGATGAAAAATGAATGAAAAAATAATATTCTATAACATAACTTTTTTTACTAGAAAAACCTTTGTTTCAATAGTGATGGAACTAATGAATGACCAAAGCATTGTGACCAAGAAGATATTTTGGTAAATGATTTTAGTGTTAAATCCGGGACAATATGGGGAATTAATGACACATAATTGAGTTTATGGCCCACCTTCTCACACCATAAACCTCGTTAAAATCGTCCCTTTTTTCATGCTCTCTTTGAACCAATTTTCACAAAATATCCATGGCCAACCTTGGCATCCTCCTGAGGATATACACACTTTTCGTATTTATCTTCCTCTTCTCTTTCACCATTTCTTCAACTTCAATCCATGACCTTCTCAGAAGCAGGGGACTCCCAGCTGGTCTATTCCCAAAAAATGCTGTAAAATCATACGATCTTGATGAAAATGGCCACCTACAAGTCTACTTGGATAGTCCATGTGTTGCAAAATTTGAGACAAGGGTGTTTTTTGATAGTGTTGTAAGAGCTAATCTTAGCTATGGTGGGTTAATTGGAGTTGAGGGTCTTTCTCAAGAAGAGCTTTTTCTTTGGTTACCAGTGAAAGACATCATAGTTTATGATCCTTCTTCTGGTCTCATCTTGTTTGACATTGGTCTTGCTCATAAACAAATGTCCCTTTCTCTATTTGAAGACCCACCTATTTGTAATCCTCAAGGTACCCTCTTTCATTTATTTTCTTGTTCTCTTAAAAAAAATCATTCTTGATTAATTTGTCATCTCAATTTCTCTGTTTTTCAAGAACCTATTTTTCACTTTCCCCTTTTAATCCTAGTTTTTCCCAAGAATTTCACTTTTCTATATTTACGTATATTAAACCACATAATTTTGAGGCCACAAGCAATGACGACAGAGTCAGGATTTTCAACAAAATACTTTGACCTTATTTATGCTCTTTATTTTTTAAATTCGATGACTAGACAAGCACCGTCCCATAAATTAGGATAGAGGGAGTATTACTAATTGTATTGGATCTGAAATTGTGCAACTAACAGAAGATGAATTTATAAAGCTTAAATTTCATAATATGTAGGAAATGCAGGTGAGTTAATGTTGAAGAAAGGAAGGAAGGAGTCTGGATTTCAGATATAAAAAAGCCTTTCTGTTTTGCTGGCTGTGTTCTTTGATTTTGGCTTTGGTTGATGAAGGCTTGAAGCTTCAACAAAAGAGATTTGCAATGAGATTCTCAATTAGGTGCTTGTAGGGTTGTATAAAGTGGAAACTAACAGTATAAAGTTTTGGAAAGAGAAACTGAGCAAAATTTTGGATTCTTCTTTTATAATAATTTTTGCCTCTTGAAAATTGATACTACTACATGAGTTATGAATTGCCAAAAGCAGAGAAATATCGTGTGAGCATATTTCAGTTTTTCCGCCCACTCCTAAATTAAATTATACTTCCTAGTCAAATCATTACCTGCTCTGTCTGCCATAAACTTTATTAAATCCTGGACTCAAAAATAACACATACTATAACAAGAATAATCAAACAATGACATGAATCGCCATACTCAAATTAATTTGGTCATATATAGCTAAGAAAATAGCATAACGTGCCATGTGAACCTAGGCGGATGTAGCTTTCGGCAGCCAGATAGGATACTATAATTATAATTAGTCGTGGAATCAAAAAAATTGAATAATTTTATATATATAAAAAATCAATGAAAGAGATTCAATGGAATCCTCTTCCTTAGTTGTTGCTCTGCCACCCATTGCATTATAGTGGAATTAAATAGAGATATGATAGAAAATTCAAAAGAATATATATTAAATTCACACTTAAAATCGAGAGACTATCTATTTGAGAATGAGGCATAATTATTATATTCTTGTGGTTGACACCAAAAAGTATTGGTAATAGTATATTCAATACACTAATTTAAAATCTTGAATCCATCTTTAATCATGTCAACAATATATTCCAACTTCCAATTTATATGTCAGGAATTGGAGTAGGATGGTCAAACTAAATTGATTCATGGTCCAAGCAAGGTATGGTCAAAGATAAAATTACATGTTAATTACGTGGTAACTCTAACTCATGGTTATTGTGCGTTGCTAGAGAGATGTGAATTACCCGTACGTTAGACATAATATTACTTGTAACTGGGGGTAGGGTCACGCTAATGTTTTGTACACAGGAAAAGAGAAATTAATTAAAATCTGTACCATCAGTTTAATTTTATCCATTTCTGCAGCAATGTGCATGAAGAGGTTTTTTTTTTTTGCGTTGCTGTAATTGCATGACCTTATTATATCAATTATTATTATTATTATTATGTGGGACACAAAGATTTGTGATCTTTAAGCTTGAAAAGACCAGGGTGGGTCTGTAGATCCATGTGTTAATATCAATTTGAGACTTTCCAGCAACTTGATTTGGGGTCCACAAGTTTGGTCAGATAATTAATTTTGATTGAATATGAAATTTGTTATGGAAGATTGTACTGATAAGTAATTATCATAATGGATTATTATTAAGCTTCTTGAAGAAAAAAGACAAAAGATCCTCCCTTAAATCGGGTTTATATATATGCTATTGATTCATAATAATGTAGGTGGTTAGAATGGTATCAAGTTTGTTCTGCACTCTCTTTTCAGCTTCCTATTTTTTGTCCTCTATCTACAAATACACAATTTCCATTATTCAAGTTTTGGATCCTTTGCTGGTGGTTAAGTACTCTTTTGTCCCTTGGCCTTAGTAGGGGCGGATCTAATGAAGGTCCTACGTGTTCATCTGAATTCAATTATTTTGACTTAAACTTGTATATATGTTACGAAAAAATCATTAAATAAGTACAAAATAATAGATTTCGAACTCAGTAAATCAGAGTGGACATGAGAGAATTTCGAATGTGATTTAAATGCTACTAGCTAGCTAATGCATATAATTTCATTATTCAGCCATATAATGAGCAAAATCTTGTTATATATGTGAGTAGATGCATGCATCTTTCAGATTTGAACCCTGTGTGTGCATATATTTGAAATGGAAACCAAAAGGATTACAAAATTTAAAATGCTGTTCCTCAGCCCTGACTATGTTGGTTTCTTCTTCGTGTGACTCGAATGTAACAAAAAATGGAAGCAATAAGAGCAGTAGCAAAGCCGCCAAGGATCAAGTCTCCACCAGCCATTGACTTGTTGAAAGAGTGATGAGTCCTTATATGTGTAACTGCTGGAGCTTGATCACCCCTTCCTCTGTCCATTCCTTTTTCAGACGGCGCTGGACTTGGGACTAATGTCAAAGTGTCTAATTTTCTAAGCGCGCTAGCATTTTGCATAAGCAAGTTTACCTGAGCTAAAGCTAGGCAAATGAGGAGAAACCTAAGCCTAGCCATAGAAAAATATGAATATTGCTCCAATTGTGCACGCGTTTAGTCCTATTAATATAGACTTGAGAGAGTCTTTTTCGTGTTAATACTATAAGAAGTGTAGGTACACTTTCCATGGTTTTAATTTTGAAGATTTGACGTCTGATTTGTTTTTTCAAGTAGTCTTTTTTTTTTTTTTTTGGATTCTTGGACCTGTTGGAAAAAAGTTTTAACAAGGGCGGGCGATGCTTGAGGCAGGTTTATTTAAGGTAGTTCTTTGAGGACGACAATGGTCAAAGAACAGAGAAAAAAACAAGAAAGACAGTAAAACAAATGTCTTGCTGTATTATAGGTAGGACGTTTGCCATAAATTTCACTCTTCACACGTCTAATATTGGTGTTTGTTCAATATCTTATTCAAACAGAAAGGACACTCAATGTGCTGGCTTTATTATTTAACTGTTTCTTCATGAGCTGGAAGTGACCAAAAATGTGGAGTACTTGTTCAATGCTCCTATAGAGAAGCCAAAAAGTTTGGAATCTGGATCCCACCATGAAAGATTCAAGTTAAAAATCATATTCTATTTCAAAGTTTGCCTCAGTTGAATTAAGTCAAACTTGACTGCATGAAGTGCTATAGAATTAAGAATAAGGAAAAAGTAATTAGCAACATATGATATGTTGCTTCATCAATATTTGAAAGAAAAAACAAGAGTTAACACAAGCTCTTTTCAGACAATTTGGATACAATATTTGGAAAACATGATTGAATCCTTTTTGACACCATAACTAAAAATTAGAGGTACTCTGGCATTTCTTCAAGAATTTTAAATTCCTCTTAGGATATAATGTAGGTAATAGAGTACTACAATGAGACTAAAGCTATTAGACTAATTAGGGACTCAATGCTGGTGCTAGTAGATTCCGTGGATGATCTCCAGCAAGATCTCTCTGATTTGATTAGCTTCAGTTAGTCCACCACGAACCACCTGAAATACATCGAAAGATTTAACAAATTGTCTATGTTCTTATATTGCAGCACACACAGTACAAGGTGCTAAGCAAGATCTCCTTTTAGTACTATTACAAATATTGATAAAAAAGCTTACTTTTTTAACATATGTCTCTCCTACCTCCACAGATGAAGTAACAAGAAGAGCTCCTTTAGAGGCAGTGGCACTGGTGTCATTAAGATCAAATCCAAGAACATTCATTGCCTCCATCAGTTTAGTAAATCCACCTCTTTTCTTTTGGCAGACTATTTTTATCCAAAGCTTAGTTGGACCAATCTGAGCCACTTGAACTTCAGGCTGTTTTAGAAGGGAAAAAAAATGTTGTTTTACTGTCAGATTGTATATTAGAAAATTACCTTTTAACTTAAGAATATCAAAGATTGTAACTTTGGTTGTATACATAAAGTTACCTACCTCTATGCCCCATTTTCCCATCTCCTCTGCATTATCGATAATCTCTTCATTTTTTGTCTCCAATTCCTCCCCGTTAGTTGCCTCCATTTCAAGAAGCTGCTCACTTAGGTTGTCCACATTCATTTGTAGCTCCCTAATGTAGGTGATGGCATCAGTGATTATGGTTTCTTTTGTCATCTGAAATAAGACAAGAATTTAAAGTTTTTTTTAGATAAAAAATGGTTAAAAATTCATTCTTTAGGAAATTATGTAAAGAATGAAGGGTTTTGATTCATTGCATTTGTTATGTTTGGGACTAATGAGCGCAATTGAAGAAGCCTTTCACTAAGTTTTTGACGCCTATTTCTCTCAGCCTTTAGGTTCTTGGATTTGTATTCTTTAACTTCACCATCAATTTGCTTCCTTTTATCTGTTCTCCTTCTTACTTCCCTTTCTTCAGATTGGTGTGAATTGTCAAATGGGGTTTTGGGGAATTCCATTTTAGCACACCTAATTACTATCATTTAAAAGAGAATATTTATAGTATGTTAAAATGGATTCCTAAATTAGAAAAGAAATCTAAAGAGGGAGAGTATAGGTTCTATTGATTAATATGTTGAGTGCAGCTAAAAGAAGAGGCAGTACTGCACTGGTTTTTGTTGTAGGCAGGGGATAGGTTTATATAGGTGCTCCTCACAACAGAAACATTTCTTGGTGGTGGGAATCTTCTTGTTGCAGTTTGTTGGGCATTTCCTAATTGATCACAATGTACTTGGGGTGTTTTGGAAGGACTCATTTTTGGCATGAGAAAGAGAGTGTGTGTGTAGAGTTTATAGGTTCAGGCACTAAAGCCCTTTTCAGTTTTGGTCTAATTACACTTCTCACTATTCATGTTGTTATGCAGAAAGAGATGAATTTAAAAGAGAATAATGGTCAGTGAAGATTCATATACCCTGACTTCAACTTGTTTTTAGACTAAGGCAAGTAGCAGTTGTTATGTTGACAGTCTAACTAGTATGCATATAACATAACAATGAGTGAATGGGAAAGGTAATGTATATATTGTCAACCAACTATGCCTCAATCCCAAATAGTTGGAATTGGTTATATACCCTCATAGTTTGATTGCTTACGCCTAGTTCTCAACTTACTACAACCCTCCTCAGTTATGAGGACTCATAATAGGCAATAAGGTTAAGGAGTGACAGCCACCAGGAAAAAAAAAAGAAAAACAAAGAAGAATAGAAGTGGGGTAATATTCTTGTTAGTTATGTTTGTGACTACTTTGTGGTTGTTACTAGTACTACTGGCATTAGAAAGTACAAATGAGTGACTAGAGCTGTTTTAAGCAGGAATTTTGTTCTCCTTTCACTTTTTTCTTACACCTGACAGGAATAATTTCATTTTGAGTACAACTTCATTTCGTAGAGCATTATAGAAAGAGTTTATGGTATTCCAAGCATGTGTTTTATACTTTAACCAGTCAAAAAATAAAAAAAATGTAGAATAATAATATACCTAATGTAGTCTTAGAAGTGGGGTCTAAGAAAAATGATGAGTACAGACTCTTATCTAAATAAATAACCGGAGATAAGATTGATAAGTTATTTTAATTGTAAAAATATTTTTTCCACAAAATAGCCGTATGTGTAAGTGCACACTGTCCGTCTTGTCTAAAAGAGCGAAATTAAATACAAGAGCATAACGCTATTGCAAAAGTATGATGGAACAACTTATAACTGCTGGTATGGAAAAAGACCATAGGAGCCTATTACTTCTCAGGAAGTATCACATAAGTCCTTCATAACATAACTTATATTTTTGACTCGTCTAATCAATTTTGAACCCTTATAACTTGTGTGATGTGAGGTATAAATTATAATAATCACGGGATAAAATGCAGGATTATCTTATCCAGCGTTTGATTGAAGGTATTAAGTAGTCATTAGATTATTTATTCCACTATTTATATCATAATAATGTAATAAGTTCTTTCATATACATAGTGAAATAACTTATTTCGAGATAAGATATTCCAAGATAACTTGTTTCCAACCAAACAAGAATACAACCACCAACCAATCAACTGCACCTCAATTTTAAATGGAAATATTCAATATATCCCCATTGTTTGCAAGTTGTCTTAGTAGTGCCTTTGATTGGTGGTACCACGTATAGCAAAAGATCGTGAGACATATTTAAATCGATAGATAAATGACAGGTGAAGGACCAGGTTCCTTGTTTGTGGCAACCTATTGAATGAAATAATCAAGCCTTTTCCTTTTTAGCAATTATGCAAAAATATGTTGTTGTTTTTTCAAGCAAAAGAATTTTATTCATCTTCCAAAACACACAATTACAGCTGGTTGAGACAGATACACAACCCAAGTTTTCCCTTCAGGTGGAAGATGGGATGATCTATCGATAGATTAATGAAGGCCATATATAAAGCAAATCACAAGCATTTGGGGTATATTTGAACCCTTGTCCATTTTAAATAAGATAGGGTATGTTATATGGACTCCTCTATTTCTCTCATTTCCAAAGTGTACGCGCCAAAATAAGCAATCAAATGTCTACTTGTTCATCTGTCTGCCGTCTGAAAGGCATCTTCGCCGGGAACGACAGAGCAATAAATCATCCCATTACTTCTTCAAGACCCACCGATCGAGCCCAAGCAATTGTGGACTCTTTCAAAAAATCATCGGAATGCCCCAAATTCCGACAGAAACGCTTCCAATATGTAAATGCCATTCGCCAACTTACCGAAGGCAAACACTTCTCCGGCATTATAGATATCATCGAACATAAAAAAAAAACTATGCTGATATTCGTAATGAAGGCTTTGTTGTCCGTCTTACTACTCTCTATGGGCAAGCGAAAATGGATCATCATGCACGTAAGCTGTTCGACGAAATGCCTCAACTAAATTGTCCGCGCACTTTCTTTTTCAATGCCCTTCTGGAAGCATATTTTAAGTCAGAGAAATATGATAAAATTCACAGCTTGTTTCACGAATTGCCCCCGAAATTGTCAATTAAGCCTGATCTGGTGTCGTATAACACTGGGATTAAGGCATTGTGCAGGGCTGGTTTGCTGGATTCTTCTGTGTATTTGAGGATGAGATTGAAAATCATGGGATTAAACCGAATGTTGTCACTTGTAACACATTATTAAACGCATTTCATGAAAGTAAAAGGTTTTCTGAAGCTGAAAGTTTGTGGCTTATGATGGAAAAGAGAAATATTATCCCTGATCTTTGCAGTTACATTATTAAATTAATTAGTTTGGTTAAAGCTAACGAGGTTTCAAAGGCGATTCAGTTCTTCAATGAGATTGTTAACAAGGGTTTCAAACCGGACACCTTCAGTTACAGTGCTGTGATAAAAATGTATATTACTGAGGGGAATCTGGAGGAGGTCAACATGTGGTATGAGAAGATGACGCAAAATGGATGTCTTCCAGATAATTCAACTTTTACGATGCTTATTATTTTTTCTTGTAGCGCCAAAAAAAATGATTTTTCTCTGCATTTGTGCAAGAAAGCAATGAAGTCACGCAAAGCTATTTGTAATAGAACAATGCAGATGGTTGTCGATGGTTTGGTTGAGCATTCTAAGATTGAAAATGCGAGAAAGCTGGTTAAGTTGGCCGAGTCTTATAATTGGTTCCGGTACGAGCTTTCCTTGCCTTTGCATAACTAGATCTTTCAGCTATGTTTTAGTCTTTTGATTTGATCATTTACTCGAGCTTGACAAGCTTGATCTTGCCTTGAGCTGAAGTGATGAAAGGGTTGAGGTATGCTCGGATGCTCTATACAAAATTTAGCTTGTTGCATTTAGGTTAAGTATGTTACATTTTGACTGTTAACGTTCAATCAAATAGGAGGATCTAAACATCAATTGTGGTTCCTATAATTCTTCTGAAATAGTAATAAATAGCTTGGATGTCAAGATTCTCTTGGTTACTATTTGTCAAAGGAACATACTACCAACATGGAGAGAAACATTTTTAAAGCATGATGGTGCTGGACTTGTATAATTAGATGTTGGAATCCTTGCATTCATGCATCTAGAGTTTATTTATGTTTGCACAAAATTTTGCATATTCTACAAAGTCTCACATGAGAATGCCAAGCATGTGAGAAGAAGTTGCAAGAATTTTGTTGTTATATCCCAAGGTAGTTTTAGCTCATTTAGAAGGGAAAAGACATTTTGATTGTTGGTGTACCCAGAATTTCAAATGATCACCCCTGGGTAGAATTAATCAAGGTGCGGATAAATTAGTCTAAATATCACGATTATAAAAAAAGAAAAAGAAGAAATCATCCCATCACCTAAAATAGCGAGTTTCAGATGTACCAAGTGTTTTAATTTCAAATGACCACTACCAAGTTTTTAGTGTTCATTTTTAAAATTAATGCCTGAACGATCAACTATAGAAGACATTCATTTTGTAAGGAAATTGGTGGAGCAGTACGCGGAGAAGAAGGTATCACAATATGTGAAGGGGAGTCTTGACGCATCGATAAAACATTTGGCTAGTTACTATTGTTGACTAGTAAATTTTTATAAAATTATGTATTTATGAAAGTTTGTAATAACATGTAATTACAATCATTTATTTATAAAATGAAAATGGAGATATATGATTTTTCAGTATGATGCTCTAGGATATTCTGATACCTTATTTATGAATTATGATTTTTCTCAGTATTATAAAAGTTAGAAAGTTTTGATAATTTTTACAAATTATGAACATTTTATATTTGGCCAAACCCATCGGTGGCCCCCTAAAGTTGGCACCAACTTTCACTTAGACACCTAAATCAGAAGATGTTCATTTTAGACACCTTATGTAAGGGTCGAATGTGTCATTTTGACACTTTTTTGACAATCACCAAAATATATTAAGTGTGTAATGCACTCGCTTGACGTGTCAAAAATAGCGAATTAAATAAAGAACGTGGCATATATATATATCAAAAATAATTATCAAATAATGACTTTTATGACCAATAATTTGATGACACGTGGCATTTTTAAAATCCAAATAATAATTTTTTTAAAAATAAAAATTAACAACTATTAACCCACCCACCCCGCCGTCATCTTCTCCAACCCCACCCACCCCAACCCCAACCCCTCCCCCACCCCGCCGTCTTCTTCTCCTGCTCTGTTTCTCTCCCAATTTTCTCTCTTCCAAACCATAATGAAACACATCAAGCATAACAAACACTGCGTTTTGCTTCATAATCCCTCTAAAGATGAAATTGAAGTAGCAAAAATTCTACTCGATCTCGAAAATCTAGTGAGAGGAAATCAATTTTGTTCGTTAATTTGGGGTTCTAAGAAAAGAAGATCTAATCGAGGAATAGATTTTTCTTCTTCTCGTGTCGTCAACTCTTCAACTTCTCTTCAAGAAAGTTCGAAAATCGATGAACATGAAATTCAACCCAAAATTAAAACTGAAGTTACTAGCCCTCTTTCTTTTTCTCCAAGTGAATCTGATGAAAAAGTTTTCCCATGAATTCACAATCCTTAAGGAATTGGTGAATGATTTTAGTTTTAAAATTGTTGATTGGTTTTGCAGACGAACCCCAACATTAACAAAAATTGAGCTAAATAATCAAAACAAAATGAAGAAGAAGAACAACAAATGAAAAACTAACAAATGAAGGAGAAGAAGAACAACAAAAAAAATAATTATTATTTTTTTTTAAAAAAATACTCTTCACGCGCTTAAAATGGGTGCAGCACACGCAATGTGTCAAGTCAGCACAAAGTGTCAAAATGACACATTCGACCCTTACATAAGGTGTTTAAAATGAACATCTCATGATTTAGGTGTCTAAGTAAAAGTTGGTGCCAACTTTAGGGGGCCAACGATGAGTTTCGCCTTTATATTTATAAGAAAAATACAACTTAAAAAATAGAGATTAGTATCAAAAACACACTTGAACTATCATTCCTTTTTTAGTTTCATACCTAAATTATTGGGAGCGTGAGTTTCATACCTAAACTATCACTAATTAGTTTGAGATACATACATCTCTCTTTTATTTCACTCTCAATATGATGTGTGCACTACATTCTCTCTTATTTAAAAAAATTTGTCACTTCACACTTCACATGGACAAAATATTTCACATTAACAAAAATTAAATAAATTATTAGAATTAGTTAAAATTAAAGATTGAAGTATTATTATTTTTCGGCCAAAAAAAATTATAAAATAAAATATAAAATATTTTTCTTACCCCACTCCACCACTTTTGCTCACTATATCCCCCCACCCCACCCCCACCCCATCTCACCTCAAATTTTTATTTTTATTTTTATTTTATTAAATTTCTTTTATAAATTTTTTTTATAAAATTTCTTTCCTTCATCTCCCCTTCCCCCCCTCCGCTTCAAATAACAATTTAGTTAAAAAATTTTTTTACCCCGCCTCATCTAACCCTCCACTTTTAATTTTTTTTTCTCTTTTTGTGTTAGATATATACATATGATTTTGGGAAAATATATGTACATATCTAACACAAAATTAATAAAATAAAAAAATAAATATAAATTAAAAGTGTATTACACACATCTTTGAGATGTGTTTCTCAAACTAATAAGTAATAGTTTATGTATGAAACTCACACTTCCAATAGCTTAGGTATGAAACTAAAAAAAATGTATAATTTAGTTATGTCTATGACACTTAGCTATAAAAAATAAATGTAAAAAATTCAAATTACATGTGTTCACAAAATTTAAAATCAATATCAGGTCTAAACGGGCCTTCAAACGGAGCAGGCCCAGATTCCTAAATGGTTCCATGGTTTTAACCTCAATTACGAAGCTCCAATTCAACGCCGCTTCACATGTCGTCTTCTTCTACCCTTTATCGCCGGCTTCACGGGATCTTCGCCGGCAATCACAAAGTCACCGTCAAGCTGAAAAATGAAAACCCAAAAACAACCTCCTTAAAATCCACCAAGCCCAAACCCGAACTCCCCGAAAAACAAGAGCTTCAAATCATTGTTGACAACTTCAAAAAATCATCTGAATCCCCTATATTCCGAAACCGTTACACCAACTATCGAACCGCCATTCGCCGCCTTGAATACAATTCTTCCTTTATCGAAGACATTTTTGAGCACCAAAAACAATACCCAGAAATTAGCAATGAGTTCTTTGTCTGCCGTCTCATACTCTTATATGGTACAGCAAAAATGCATGAACATGCCCGTAAACTGTTCGACGAAATGCCAAACCTAAAATGTCAACGAACAGTTTTTTCTTTCAATGCCCTTTTGGAGGCCTACTCAAGGGCAGAGAAATACGATATAATCAGAGAATTGTTTCAGGAATTACCTGAGGAGCTATCAATAGAGCCTGATGTAGTGTCTTATAATACTTTGATTAAGGCATTATGGAAAGCTGGTTCTTTGGATTCTGCTGTCAGTGTAATGGATGAGATGGAAAAGCAGGGAATTATACCTGATAAAGTGACTTTCAATACGCTTTTGAACGCCTATTATGAAAGTAAAAGGTTTTCCGAAGCAGAAGATTTGTGGGTATTGATGCGAAAGAAGAATGTTGTTGCTGACTTGGGGAGTTACACCGTAAGATTACGAGGATTGGTTGGGAGTAATCAGGTTAACGAGGCGATTGAGCTGTTTGAGGAGATGGGGAAGAAAGACATCATCCCGAAAGCTTTCAATTATAACATTATGATCAAAATGTATGTGGATGATAGAAACTGGGAGGAGGCAAAAAGATGGTATGTGAAAATGATGGAAAATGGACGTTATCCGGATAATGCAACATTTGAGATGCTCATTTCTTTTGCTTGTGACAAGGATAATCTTGATTTTGCACTTGAGTTGTGTAAGAAATCTATTGATTCAAAAGTTTCTATCTATAATGCAACAATGCAGAGGGTAGTCAATGTCTTGGCTGAGCATTCTAAGCTTGAAGATGCAAAGGAGCTGGTGAACTTGGCCAAAGCATTTAAGCTATCCCAATCCCGACCACGACCCCGGTATAAACTTTGGTTGCCTTCACTTCAATAGTTACGCGTTTTATGTGGTAGTTTACTTTGCACTACTGTTTCTGCTGAACTATGTATTTTGGATTTGTTTGTGAGTTTTATGAATTGCCTTTAAAGATTGAAGAATATATGGCCTGAGGAATGCTTCAGTTGAACGTAGAAATATTTTGCTTATAGCAATTGAGTTCCATTTTTACATGTTAACTGAATCTCATTCTAGGCTTTAGATTCATTCTTCAAAATATCAAGCAATTCCTAGAGGTAGACCTCTTTGCTTCCTCTAGTTAATGTGCATTGCATAAAATTGCTTGCTGCGATAGTCACCAGTTATTAATACTTCGTCAAAACTCATATTAAGCAAAAATAAGCAAGGCTTTTGTTGCATCACGACACATTGTTCCAAAATGGGTCATTAAAGTACAATAGGTCAAACCTGAAGGTAGGTTGGCGGATTGGTCATACTATTTTCAGCAAATATAAAATGCGAAACCCATCGGTGGCTCCCTAAAGTTGGCACCAATTTTCACTTGGACACCTAAACTAGGAGATGTTCATTTTAGACACCTCAAGTAAGGGTCGAATGTGTCATCTTGACACTTTTTACACAGTTGGCACCTCGCGTGCTTTCCACCTATCTGAGGCGCGTAGAAGCTGTTTTTTCTTAATTTTTTTTTGTTCTTCTTCTTCTTCTTTCATTTTTTAATATTGTTACATGTATCCATCAATATTTACAATTACTTGTTTTAGTTCTTGTTACTTTTAAATTCTTAAGTTTATTTTTTATGTTCGGATTTCTGTCAAGATTTTCCGACGACTTAACCATCTTCCGAAAAAAAAAACTCGAACAACGAAGCATATCAATTTTGGAGAAGACGGCAGTGTGGTGGGTGGTGTTGGAAGACCACTGATAGGGTGTGGGGGTGAGAGTTAATTAGTGAGTAATTTTAGATTTGTATTAATCTTGCCGAAAAAAATGGAGGTTCGTCGGATTTTTTGACCCAATTTGATTTATATTTTCGTTTGCCATTATAACTCCATATTTTTCTCTTTAGATGATATGGATAGCGTTGGGTGAGTGTTGGAGGAGAAGATCTGGTGGGGTGGGGGAGGGGTGGGGGTGGGGGTGGGTTGGAGAAGATGATGGTAGGGTGGGGGAGGGGTTGGGATTGGAGAAGATGACGGCGGGGTGGGTGGGGGTTAATAGTTGTTAATTTTTATTTCTTTTGGATAAAAAAAATGCCACATGTCATCAAATTATTGGTCATTTTTTCTATTCAAAAGTCATTATTTGATAATTATTTTTGATATATATATATGTGTCACGTGTCTTTATTTCATTCTCTGCTTTTGACACGTCAGACGAGTGTATTACACACATTTAATATATTTTGGTGATTGTCAAAAAAATGTCAAGATGACACATTCGACCCTTACTCAAGTGTCTAAAATGAACATCTCCTGGTTTAGGTGTTTAAGTGAAAGTTGGTGCCAACTTTAGGGGGTCACCGATGAGTTTTGCCAATATAAAATCTCATGGTAGATCTAACATTGTCATCATTAACGATTGCTATATCTAGGGCCATGTTCCCAATAAGCTGAAGTTGTGTCATATTCTGTCTAATGACCTCCTTCCAATTTTTCTTTGGCCTACTACCTCTACCCCCCCCCCCCCCCAAACTTTTGCTACAACAACCTCTCACACTTCTTTACCGACGCATCTGTGCACCTCATCTTCTCATACTTGAACCATCTCAGCCTCATTTCTCCCATCTTGTCCGCCAGGGAGGCTGCTCCCACCTTGCGCTGTATAACTTCATTCCTTATTATATCGCTCTTAATATGCTCGCACATCCATCTGAGTATCCTTATATTCGCTATACTCATCTTTTGAACATGGGCGTTTTTGGTTGGTCAACACTCAGCTCCATACAACAATGTTGGTTTAACCACCAGTTTATTATAGATATAAGTATACCGGAAATAGCCTCTCTATCTTGCAAAGGTAGAAGCAAGGTCTGTGTATATCCTACCCCCTCCTCAAACCCCACTTGTGGAATTAGA
This sequence comes from Solanum dulcamara, assembly GCF_947179165.1. NCBI lineage: Eukaryota > Viridiplantae > Streptophyta > Magnoliopsida > Solanales > Solanaceae > Solanum > Solanum dulcamara. The sequence continues at coordinate 49,515,131 of NC_077247.1, forward strand.
GTGGGTATGTTGTTAAGTGACTTGTAAGTCGATTGTGAACATATAGGGTATGGGTGACATAAAATCCAGCATAAGCCATTACACTTGATAATCAGTAATATGAAATTCAAATTACATGGAGGTTAGTGAAGAGCCACTGTTGATCTCTTTGGAGTGAGGTGCATGAAAAGAAGAAAAACAATCTTTTCAAATTGGAAACCAGTATTATGCATTTCCAAGGTCACCCAAAAGGCGAATAATTTGAGCAATGGAAGAAATAATGCCTTCAATGTTAGCTAAGTCATGTGATGATGAAGAATCTTTAGTTGCTCCATGACCCAAGAGGAAGTAAAGGTTGATAAGCACCATAGGCACCCCTGAACTTACCTATCCCATTCTTCAAGTACTCCTCTGCCACTGGCATATCTCCACAAATAAACCATATTGTGAAAATCAATTGAATTTGCTGGTGGAAAAGGTGGTCGAGGCCAACCTGCTATCTATGACCACCAAACCTTGTCTATATATTCCCGTCAGAAATCAAGAAAAGGTTTGAGGCGTGAAATCGATTTTCTTTTTAGGAGATCCATATCATCCGTAAATATACAGATGTAAATATTTTTGTTCAGTATACAATTAATAAAGCTTGCATTTATATTTGAAGATTTTTCTTAACCACTTCGTAGGAAACTCTCGTTAATATATATAGGGAGAACAATACACTTTTTTTATTTTCAAATAGACACTTTATTTCACAAGCAGATGCATCTGTACGTCTATATATATATTCGGAAATTAAATTCAAATAAAGTTGATTTTCTTTTATACACACTTTGAGGACCCACTTTCCCTACATATAAACTTTTTTACAAGAATAGAGTAATGATCGATTTCTAACTAAATTGTGCAAATAGTACAATACAGTAATTCTTTTCTTATATTATTATTGGATATAACTTAAACTCTTCACGAAAAATATACAATAACTTTCATAACATTGCCAGGAATATATACCTAATTTTGATTTAATATAGAGTACCATATTGTTGAGAACATTTGGATTGTTGAAAGCAGCCGACATTGCAAAATGTTGTAATATGTTTTATGAGAAATTAGTGGTACTCCCTAGTTTATTGGTTGAAATATATAGTAATCTTGATCTGGCTGCAGTCTCTCATTTATAGAAGTTTGAAGTACTTTTAAAAATATTTACCTAATAAATATACGCCCGACATCTTTGAACGTACATATTTTCTGGAAAGTACTACATCCCAAAATAAACCACTTGTATTTGAACAAATTTAATGATCACGTACTGACGTTTAAGTTCAGCAATTGATATGATCTTCAAGAAATGGATGATGTTATATAGAATTTTAAAAAAAGAAAAAATAATTAGATACGTATTTTTGTTTTCTTAATAACATATTTGATCATGTATGTATTTATGGGAGTAGGAATGAATTTATGAGAATATGAAAATTACTGAAATTATTTATTTCCCAATGTATTGAGAATGAAATTGATGAAAATATTTTTTAATTTTAGGAAAAAGAAACTTATTTATAGTGTGAATAGACATTATTAGAGTATTTGAACCATTGTGGCTAAAATATTTATAACCAAAATAATTTATTTCTTTTTAACGTGAATTCATAAAACTTAAAATCTGTTATTACATTTCATTATATTATTTCAGTATTGGTATCATAGCCTGTTACTCAAATATTCTTTTCCTTTTATTTTCACATGCCTTTAGCTTTTTTATATTTCTATCTTCCCCTTTTTGGTTTTTGTAATTACTTTTCCACACTTCCGTTTTCCAAAGTTTGTTCGTGTCCCTTTACTTTTTTATTTTCCATTTTTGTCATTTAAATTTTAGATCTTGTAACTTTTACTTCTTTAGTTTTCATATTTCTATTAGCCCTCTTCAAATTTTAATATTTTTATTTTGAACCCTCAACATACTCATAAATACAATTTTGTTCCTTAAGTATTTCTTCTTTCCTAATCAACATAGGCAAAATATTTTATTATATTTCATAATTTAAGACAAAGAACTATGTCCATAGAAGAATATATCACGGAAATTCGTTCAAATACGAATAAAATGCACCATAGTTCTTACTAGATTGTAGAAAACATCAATATTTGAACTTCTAAAGTACATTCCAAATAAACACCCAAATGAAACACAACTCCTAGTTTGATTCTTTTTGTTTTAGACAATGTCAAACCATCAAACTATATAGTATTACTTAATGGAAAAATTCTCCTTTCGATTTCCCCTTAAACACTCTTTTATAAAGACAAAAATAATTAAACATTTGATATCAGTGCATTAGAGAAAATTTTAATAATTAGACGATTCTATAAGAACCTACAACAAACTTTTGAAGGTTGTAATAATTGTTGCGTACGAAATATACATTAGTTAATCATAGTAAAAGATACGTATAAATCCATTACATATTTTTCTTTTCAACAATTAATCCTGTTAAATGAATGTAACCGTGATGGAATGGAACATTTGGGATCCTTTGCGTATTCCATAAGAAAGAGATTTGGAAATTAATTAAGATGTAACATTTCATGAATCTTTCTTGGAGATGAGTTAATTAAAAATGTAGCATTTCATAAATCTTTCGTGGAGATGAGTTAATTAATTACTTTGGGAAATTGTAAAGCAACCTGGCTTTGCTTTGAGTCCTGGGCACCTTGACTAGTACGGCGACTTTATCAATTAAACTTTGGATTATGAGAGAAAGAAAGCTTCAAAGAACTGTCTTAATTAATTGTATGTTAATTAACCTCGTATTATACCTTATTACAACACCATTTTCTTGGAAGTCTACACTAATCAGTGGGATCTTCTAAATATTACGCCTTCCCAGCTAAAATAAATTAATTTCTGATATAATTTTTTTATGGTCCAAATGAATTAATTACTTCCTCCGTTTATTTTTATTTTTCACTGTTTGACTTGGAGAAAACAATTATTGATATAGACATAGCACTATCCTTATTAATCTTAATTTTCTTTTTTTGATACGTCAAAAGTAACAAATAAAAATGAAAATCTATTTTAGAAATAATGACAAATAAAAGTGAACGGACTCTCCAAAATTACCCTTTGATCTTCCAACTATTTCTAGCTTTAAATTTTATTTTATTTTATTAAAAAAAAAGAATAATATGGACAAATTACCTTTTAATCAATGTTATTTACCCAGGCATGTGTGACATCCCAAAAAAATCATTAATTTTGCATGGAAAGGAGAACTATTAAGGTTAATATTGAGCTCAAGTACCAATTAATTCTCTCTGTCTGATGATTTAATATAGCATTAATTTACAAAATCCTACTAGTACTGGCCAGACATCATATCAACTTTCGACCATCTTCTAAAGATTCTCAATTCATTTTTTTCACCCTTTCACTCTATTAAACCTCTTTCTAAATAGCAATAGTTAATACTCCCTCCGTCTTATATTAGATGAATATCTTACTAAAAATATTTTATATTAGATGGGCACCTTATTAAAAATGTTTGTCCCATATTTCTTGATCACTTATTAAATCAAAATAACATTAATTAATTTTTTTTATTTTACTCCTACAATTAATATGGCCTTTTGAATGTAAACAATTTCCAATACTAGCTATTTTTATACTCTATGTATATTGCATTGATATAAACAAAGAGCAAAATGATAAAATTTTTCAATATATTAATAATTTCTTAATCACCGTGTAAAATTGAAATTGCCTATCTAATATGAGACGGAGTTAGTAATAATACTCCCTTAGGTACAATAAAATAAGAGTTCATTACATAATTATTATTTTTTATTCAAATTATCGCATCGAATTATTTCATCAATTGAAATAAAGGTTTTTTATACCTTACACGTATTTTTCCTTTCTTTTTTTTTTGAAAGTGGGGTTTGAAATATTATTTCATCAATCGAAATAAAGGTTTTTTTTTACCTTACACGTGTTTTTCCTTTTTTTTTTTTTGAAAGTGGGGTTTGAAATGTGAGAACTCTTTACTTATTTTAATTATTTTAAAGTCAAAATAGTTTTTAAGTATTTTTAAAATATTTGGATAAATTTAAAAAATGCTTATAAGCACTTAATTTTAAGTTAAAATAATAAAAATAGATAAAAAATAAATTCAAATAGACTTTAAGTGATGTTTTTAGTTTGAACATACCTTTTAAAAATATTACTTACTCCGAAAAAATATGAAGAGTTTTATTATCTTTTTACCTTTAATTAAATGTCTTGACGAAAGACGTAGCTCTTTAATGACGTACAACTTCATATATTAAAAAGGGTAATTTTGGCAGGAAAAAAATGATTCTTCTTAATTATATAGCACACCATTTATTTTGGAACAAATAACAAGTTAAACTTATTTTGAAATGGAGGAAGTAACAAGTTGACAAGTGGGAAATTACTTTTATATAACTTGATTTTGTGATCCATTTAATTTATTTATTTTGTTTTATACTAAATTTGTAAATAAAATAAGAGTTCATCACATAGTTATTTTCTTTTATTCAAATTAATGCATTGAGTTATTTCATCAATTAGACACTAGTTGAGAATTTAAGAAATGAAATTAGGTTACACATGTTTTTACCTTTTTTTCAAAAGTAGGATTTAAAACGTGGGAACTTTTTACTTCACTTGATTTTGTGATCCATTTAATTTATTTATCCTAAAGGTACAATAAAAAAAGAGTTCATTACATAATTATTTTATTTTATTCAAATTATTGCATCGAATTATTTCATCAATTATACAACTTGTTGAGAATATAAGAAATGAAATAAAGATTTTTTCTTACATTTACACATGTTTTTTCTTTTTGAAATTGTGATTTGAAATGTGAGAACTCTTTAATTACTTCACTTGATTTTGCGATCCATTTAATTTATTTATTTTGTTTTATCCTAAAGGTACAATAAAATAAGAGTTCATTACATAATTATTATTTTTATTCAAATTATTGCATCGAATTATTTCATCAATTGAAATAAAGGTTTTTTTTACCTTACACGTGTTTTTCGTTTTTTTTTTTTTTTTTTAAGTGGGGTTTGAAATGTGAGAATTCTTTACTTCACTTGTTTTATAAAAGCTGAAAATGTGGGTCACTTTTCTTAATTATTGTAGAAACTGCTTACATGCTTGAAGGTTGCCTATCAACTATGGATTTTAGGAGGTCAGGAAACTACAAACCTAGCATTTGGGAGGATGGCTATGTCCAATCACGACCCAACTTGTACGCTGTAAGTCCAAAAAAAATTGTCCTATACTTTTTATTTTCAACATTTCAAACTTAATTTACATCACGATAGATGTATGTGCTAATTTTTCTCTCTTTTACTTTATTTCTTGTATATCTTTTTTTGGGAAGAAAAGAATTAGTGACAAACTTGTTTATCATGCAGGAAGAGAAATATTGTGAACGAGCTGAAAAACTAAAAGAAGAAGTGAGAAAGATGTTGGAGAAAACAATGACAAACTCGTTGGAACAACTTGAGCTTATTGACATTTTGCAAAGACTTGGAATATACTATCACTTTGAGGAAGAAATTGATAGAGTATTGAAGCAAATATACGTTAATTATAATAAAGGAGATCACCATAATGAGGACTACTTGTATGCTACAGCTTTAAAATTCCGACTGCTTAGACAACAAGGGTATCATGTTCCTCAAGGTACTTCAAATTTTCCATTTTTTTTTTTAGTTGTTGCAAGTCTAAAGGTTTTTAATATAACACATAGCAGTAAGTACTGGACTGAAGTCTCAGGTGGTAAGTATCTCTCCATCCTTAACTAGATGTTTTAGGTTCAAGGCTTGGGAATGGTAGTCGTATTTGGTAAGGAGCGTTTTACTACCAAAATAGTACTTCCGGACACAAATCCGGATTAGCTAGACAATAAAAATGATATATTCTCTGATCATATAAAGATGATATATTTTAACACTTATATGTTGTAGCATGTTTCTAATTACACGTAGTTATCTTATAGGTGATCTGATAGCTAAATCCATGCTTTAGTGTTTATCCTCATGTAGTTCCATTTTTTTTTTGGCAGAGATATTTTGCAGTTTCATGAATGAGGAAGGAAAGTTCAAAACAGCCCTTGTGGAGGATACTGAAGGGCTATTGAGTCTGTATGAAGCTTCCTATCTTTCTATGGAAGGTGAAAATATTATGGAAAAGGCTCAAGATTTCGCCACTCGTTATCTCATTGAAAGCCTTGCGAAGAAGATGGATCAGAATCTTGGTGAGCAAGTAAGACATGCTTTAGAAATGCCAGTGCATTGGAGGATGGAGAGACTAGAAGCAAGATCGTTTATAGAAGTTTATCACAAAAAAGAGAACATGAATCCTCTTCTACTTGAACTTGCAAAGTTGGACTATAACATGGTGCAAGCTACATACTTGGAGGAACTAAAACAAATGTCAAGGTGAGGGGTGATTTCTATATGACATTTGAAAGTGAAAACACTATAGAATACACTAAAACACTATTTGATACGGCAGAAGTCATTTTTTAAGAAAAATGTATTTAGATATCTGGTTGGTGAGTGAAAAGTACTTTCTAAAAAGAATATATATATATATATATATCAATATTAGTAAAGTGGAAAGTGTTGTGATGAAAATCTTGATTACTAAAAAATTAATAATGTTCAAGTGTTAACCGGAACAAGTAGTATGAAGTTAAGATAGTTATAAGTAAAATGACTATACTCACATAGTATATATGGAAAGTCAATTTTCCCCTTTTCATGGAAGACATCTTCAGGTAACTGAATGCCAGAAGATGACTTTCTCATAAAATACAATACCAAACACATTACTAATATTTATTATAGTATCCTCTTAATAATGAGAATTTTGCTTGAGGGTATGTGCTATTGATCTGGTTATAACGCAGGTGGGATAAGAACATTAAACTTGTTAAGAAGGTGAGCTTTGTGAGGGACAGATTGGTGGAGGGCTTCTTCTGGGCTGTTGGTTTCACTCCTAATCCTCAGTTTGGATACTGCAGAAAGTTTTCAACAAAGCTTTCTGTTCTCCTCACGACAATTGATGACATCTTTGATGTTTATGGTACCTTGGATGAACTTGAGCTCTTTACTGATATTGTTGACAGGTTTGTCCACATGCTTTACGTCTTTTCCTCTCTCCAATTTTTATACTATCGTGTCAGCGACAAGCTAAGGTAAAATTTTGAACCCCATTTGCCACTGAGCTAGTCCTTTGGCTTATGCTTAGGGGGTTTAATGTTAAATATATACACATAAATTAAAATTTTTATCTTATATATACAGTATAATTTTTTAACGAAGGGGGTTCGGATGAACCCCCTGAACTTGCCTTGGGTCTGCCCCTGATAACTATAGGTAACTGTCCATAATAAATAAGATAGTTTACTTGCTACAACAGGTTAAAATACACGAATAGTAATTGTGGTTATGGGAGTGGGGTGGAATAGAATCTCAAATTCATTATTTATGAAACGGGGCATATACTTATTGTGGTTACATGTTCTGAAGATGGGACATCAATGCAATAGAGCAACTACCTGAATACATGAAAATCACCTTCCTAGCTCTCTTCAACTCCATGAATGAACTGGCTTATGATATTCTCAAAGAACAAGGGTTCAGCATAATTTCACATATAAGGAAGCAGGTAGTAAAATTTTTTCTTAACATCTAGTTTTATCTTGAATTTCCAACCTAATTTTATATTGACATGTTGTGGACCAAATATTTCAGTGGGCTAACCTGTGTAAAGCTTACTTATTGGAAGTGAAGTGGTATCAGAGAAGACATACACCAAGCTTGAATGAGTTCCTGGGAAATGCCTACATAACAAGCACCGGTCCTGTATTAATAATGCATGCTTATTTGTGCATCACAAAACCCATAAAGGAGGAGGAATTGGATTGCTTACTGCATTGTCCTACCATCATTTACTCACCTTCGCTAATTCTTCGATTTTTAAATGACTTGGAAACTTCCCCTGTAAGTTATGCTTATAAAAAGAAAATAATTGTGCCTGATCAGTAAGTTCCTTAATGATCTCTGATTCTACAAGTCAAAAGTTGTTTCATTTTTTTTTTTACCTTTGTTCAGGATGAAACCAAGAAAGGAGATCATCTTAAATCGATCCAATGTTACATGCATGATTCTAAGAGTTCTGAAGAAAATGCTCGAAACTACATAAAGAAATTAATTGATGAGACCTGGAAGAAGATGAACAAAGACATACTAAAGGACCGATCCTTCTCAAAGGATTTTAGAAGAACTTCAATGAATCTTGCTAGGATTTCTCAATGCATCTACCAGTATGGAGATGGATTTGGTATTCCAGATCGTGAGACAAAGGATCGGATACTCTCCTTGTTCTTTGAACCCATTCCTCTTTCCTGAAATGCCATGCTTCATTATCCCTGTTTTTACATGAAGCTCAATGTAAAAGAAACAAAATATAGTATATCTGTTTTCAATATCCTGAAACTTGTATAATGTCCTGCAGTAAATAAGGCTTTGGAAGAGCCATCGTATTTGAAGAAATAGCTACCGACATTGTCACTATGAAAGATGATGCAAACTGAAAGTGGCTGAAGTAACTTGTGCTGTGAGGTGTGACAGTAGTATACTTTGTTTAATTACACAATAGCCATCTTTGTATGAGCTGGCATAGTTCCTTAGGTGAGGGAACTGTTTTAGCAATTATGCTGTGGTGAGTCAGTTAATGTTGGGGTCCTATATATCGTCCTTACGTAAATGAAACTACTACTTTTTCTTCCTTCCTTTTCTACTCCTTGAAGTTCTCTGTTTTTATTTTTTAGAACACTGTTCATCTATATCACTGTTTAATTAGATCTGCATTAAAAGATGAAAAATCCTATAAGAGCAATCAAGTAGAATACAAGGATCCCCAGCCAATTCTAAATTGGGGATGAAGTATTATAATCTCATTCTCAAGAAAATAGAACAATTATACATGTCAAAATACAAAACACATCATCAGGGCAAGCAAATGGTTTTTTCTAATGTTTCTGATCATTCACTCGCTGAACTCATCAATTGGAATGACTTAAAACCAGCATAAATGAGGCAAGTACCTAGTCCGTTATCCCAACTCCAGTCATGCTTATTGTTGGTTTATACCATGTGAGAAACCTGTCCAAACACAACCACTATACCAGCTTCATTGTTACGAAGCTAAAGCGTTCAACTTCTTCTCAAACATCTTAGCCCTTCGAAGGGCATCCAAGGCCTCTGTCTGCTTTCCAGAACGTTTCAAGTTTAACGCCTTCAATTTCTCTGCCTTTACCCGCTCTTCCAAATGCTTTCTCTCATTGGAAGATTCCTCAGATACAGGTGCTTCAGATAGTTTTGGCTCTGGTCTTTCAGGGATTTGAGAGGCCATAGTGCCAGTTTTATCAGTATCGCCAGTTATAGGTTTTTTTGTTTCCTGCCTTTCAGGGCCACGGGGTACAACAGAGGTATCTGCAATTCCAATTGCTTTTAAAGCAGAGAAAAGCTGAGGATCAAGAAAATCCTCAATACTGACATCTTCTGCTGATTCAGCTGTGGGGTCAGTAGACTTCATTGTACCTTGTGAAGACACTTCTTCCAACTGGCTCTCAATAGCTTTTGCCAATTCAAATTCAGCATCGGCTTCTTCTGTCCTACCTTCCCTTCGCAACTTAAGTGCTTGTCGTTTGTGGCTGAGAGACTCTTGCTGCAATTTAAACCGATCACGTCCAGACAATGGCTTTGGACCTGAGCTGGGACTTACTTCTTTCTGTCCCACTTGAGATATATTAGGAAATTTGTTTGGACTAATTTCCTTTTGTCCAACATGCGAGGTATTAGGACCTGCTGAGACTGTGGAACTACTAGTACTCAAAGTCTTTTCCTCCTCAAGGTGCTTCTCTAAGAGTTTTGCCTGTCGAAGTTCCTCCTTGGCTTCTGCCACTTTCCCTTCTCGCTTCAAGGCAACTGCTTTCCTCTTGCGAGCCAGAATATCTTGACGAAGGGAATTTTGATCAAGCTGAGAATTAACTTCCTGGGCAGTTTTTACCTCAGAGATGCATGGTTTCTCATCTGATTGAGAGATCTCTTCTGGTTTCTCCGGAGTACGAGTAACTTTGCTTTCCATATCCTCAATTGGACTCTTCAGTGAATCAGATGGAGGAAACTGTGGGTTGTCAAGCGGAGAATCAATAGCTATACGTTCTTTCTGCTCATTTAACTTAGTTGGGTTAGACATAGATTCTTCAATTTCAGCCAATTGTTCTTCTAACATTTTAGCTGCTTTCATCAATTCCTCTGCCTCCTCGGTCTCTCCTTGGCGTCTCAATGTGAGAGCCTTCCGTTTCAAGCCCAGAAGTTCCCTCTGGATTTCACCTTTACTTTTTTTAGATGCTCGAGCTTGGATGTTACTCGTAGCTTCCTTAGTTAGGGACTCGCTAAGATGAGAAACACTATTTTCCCCTTGAAATGACACAGATGGAACATTAGCTTTTTCATCATCCTGCCAGCCCAAATTATTAAGCAATGAAAGATAAGCTGGGTCATGCAGGTCTTGATCTGTAACCTCTGCCTCTTCATCTCCATCATCAACATCTGCAATACTTTCATCCAGCTTATTCCCAGCAATAGGCTGCACAAATTTTGGTGGATTATCAATATCTTCAAGTTGCTTCTCAAGAATCTTGCCTTTTTCCAGTTCTTCTTCAGCCTGTTCTAACCTTCCCTCCCTTCTTAAAGCAAGAGCCTTCTTTTTAATACTAAGAAGCTCTCTCTGGATCACAGACTTACTCTTTGGTGCTACTTTGTGCTCTTTGTCCTTCCTTTCAACGAACTTTCTAACATCCTCTTCACCATTATTTAGTTGTTCTTCAAACTCGCTCTCCAGTGTTTTTGCCCTCTTCAGCAGTTCCATTGCCTCCTTAGTATTACCAGCCCTTTTCTGGCTAACGGCTTCTCTTTTCAGCGACTGAATTTCACTTAGTAGCACTTCCCTATCGATAGGTTTGAATTGCTTTTCTGAAACCTCAGATTCGGCGGCATCTTCAGTCCAGCCCATTGACTTCAATGCAGCTGCTATTTCTGGGTCATACATGTCATCATCAGTTACTTCAAAATTCCCATCTGTACCAATATCATCAGCAGTTCCTAGAAGGTTGTCAAAATCATAACTAGAATCTGGTTTATATCCAGTAGATAAATCATCAAATTTATCAGAATCCAGACCACGTATTAAAGAAGAAAGCTCATCATCAGAATCTTCATCATCACCCAATAGTTCCTGCTCTTCTATTTGCTTTTCAAGAATTTTAGCCTTCTTCAATTCTTCTTTGGCTTCAGCAAGTTTCCCTTCCCGCTTCAGCTGGAGTGCTTTTCTCTTATGAGCAATAACCAGTGACTTGCCCATTCCATGAATTTTCTTTTCAGGATTAATCTTTCCAGAAACTTCTCCAAGTAGCGCAGAAAGTTCACCCTCAAGGCTCATGGTTGCTGGCCTTTTGTCAGCACTACGAAGATCCATATCTGACCATCCCAGATCTCTGAGTTCAGAAGCAAGATCATCCTTCTCTTCGGTAATTTGAGAAGAGAGCTTATTTTTCCTACCAGACGCTTTGCCATCATCATTATCTTGCTGGATCTCAGTGACATTACTGGACGACAATGCTCTTTTACGATTTTTTCTCAGAGAAACCTCCAAAGCAGCAGCCTGCCTTTCAAGTTCTTTGCCCCTCTTAAAAGCCCTTAGAGCTTCTTCAGGTTTACCTGCAGCTTTTAGAGTTCGATGATTCTGTTTTTCTTCAATGGCTTGCTGACGTAATTCTTCAGGAGTAGTGGAACCCATCTCAGCCTGCTGCTCCGTCTGATTACTGCTTCCATCTCCAGCCTCATCTTTACCAGAGAAATCTAGAACATTTGAACCTGATGCAGTGCTTGCTGACTGTTGATCACGGGAAAGAACATCTGAGGTCCTTTCTTTACCCAGAAGGTGATTTAAAACTTCATCCTCACTCTTCGATGCAAGTCTTGAGCTCCCTATGAGAGACAACACTTGTATTTTAAAACAAGCAGTAGCTCATTTCTATCTATTAGCACAGTAACTATGACTGAGTATAACCAGTTATTTGTTCGGTACCTTTTGACGCTCTATTTTTGTGACCATATCGCAATTCAAATCGTGCAGCCTCTTCTAATCTTTTGCATGGTTCACATATACGCACTGGTGAGTCCCCTTGTCCGCGTAGCACCATTCTTTGCTGGGTACAGCTATTGCAAAAAATGCCCCCGCACCTCCGGCAGTGATGCTGAAATTTCATAGGTGTGAATCACAACACAAGTGAAAATAAAAACCAAACACCTACCATATTCATATTTCCATTCAAACAAGCACAAAGAGACAGGAGAAGGGAGAATAAAATCATATATATAGCTTTGGTAGTAAGGAGATAAAGATGATATTGATATTTCAACAATACAAATGCAAAAAATGCCATTATTAAAAGAAGGACAGTAAGGCAGAAAAGAAAAGTTGCAGCCACACCTAACTAATCAACTTCAACATGTTGCGTCTTAGAAAAAAGAAACCATTCTAGGCAAGCTGGAAAAGCATGTCCGTTAACTACTCCTTTCAACTACTACCTAATGCATTGCAACCTATTCTCACAGCCCAAAGAATGCCATATAGTCCACTACTGAAGAGGATTGTTTTTTAGGCAGCGATATGCAAAAAATTCAGAGGCTTCACAACATAAAGCTAGATTCCTAGGAAGGGAATTTGCAAACACTTGTTTGGAAGCAGCAAGAAAATTTCCAGGTCAAACAAAAATTCCAGACAACAAGTATGAATTTTGTTTGGAGAGAGATTATAATTGAGTTGAACCACTACTGAATAGTTTGAGAAAATCAGAACTCAGATATTACCAAGAAGGAGGGAACGGGGAAAAAGCATTCAATATTTGAGCTGTAATGATCATAATTTGCTCTCCAATTATATCAAAAAGGAGAAGGTTCATTGTTCTCACAAGAAACATAACCTGCTAACATTGATCTATCAGCAAATACAAAAGGAAACAATTCAGCAAACGGTATTTTAACTCCAGCTTTTCAAACAGGGTTGATAGATGCCTCAATTCAATTGCAGCTCCACTGGACAAATGGTTTGGACTATGAATAGCACACAAAAATGTTTCTACTCTTGGATTATTAGCTATGAGAAAATTACAAACAATTAAACCCATTTACTAAAAGTTATGAACGCTTTAAAACCAACTACATACTGTGGAGATAACCAATTATATAGTAGCATCTTTGAGGTCAAGAAATATGCTAGAGAAACAACCTATTATATAGTAGCATCTTTGTGGTCAAGAAATTCACTAGAGAAACAAATGAAGAACCTCTTGTTCTCCAATAACTACAATTGCAGATAAGAGCACAAGTGAATGAAAGTTGTATATTGCAGATAACAAGGGAAGTTATTGGGAGGCAAGAGAGGGGGGGGGGGGGGGGGGGGGACTGGGAAGACCATAGATTTCCATCTTAACACCCATAATGACCACTTTTTCGCAACATTAAAGAAGATTGGTTGCAACTATTCTTGTCCAAACACCTGTTCCAGTTTACGTAACAATGAAACAGAAATGTATAAACTGTTTGCAACCAGGATGAAATAGATTGATTTTCCGATAAATTTACTGCCTATACGGCACACCATTTCAACTCTAGAAAATTGGCTTTTCTACTGGAGGAGGACCAGCGTGAAATAGAACCCACTAATGTGGCAAGTCAGGTGATTCCTCTATATTTAGAATACAATAGAGTTCTCTACAAGATGCGTCACTAAGCAATTGAGTCAAAAGGACATGCATTACCTAGATGAGGAGGTGGAGAAAGTTTAATATCATCAGCTAATTGAGCTGGTCTAGAGGAAATCAAGAAATCTACTAAAGATAAAGTACAATAAAGTATGAAAGAGACTGTAATTTCTTGCTCCCAATTCATTGCAGAAAGAGGTTCATATTCCCTTGAAATAGGAGAACGATGAGCTATTGGGTTTGCCTTGTTCTTTCTCTTGGGGACTTTACTACCTTGGAAGGTCTCAGATATTTTTTCAAGCTTATTTTCTTGTATAATGCATCCTAAACAGATGGTGGAGTACAACGGAAGCAGTATCATACTGCATGCATCACTATCTTCTTCCTGAGAATTGGTGGAGCTGGAACAAAGATGGAGATGTACTGAACACGCTTGTTCACATCCAAAGTTCTACACAAATCCAAGTAAAAGGATTCAGAAATCTAGAGTAGGCGAGCACTTCAGTCTTGCCACTAAGCCTAAAATATAAGTTTCGCCGTGTCTTTCCCATTCTCTCTCTTTTCTCTCAATAAACCTTCTTATGGGCAAAAGTATTTTGATTGCCACGCTATTCAGGACTAAATTTGGGAGGATCAGCTGTATACTTCGAATTCTACATAAGATCATTCCGTTGAGAATAATGTTTACAAGAGTCCTTCAGCAATATGAAACACCTCAAACATACAGGACTAAGGTACAAAATTATAGACATTCTGCTGTAACACTGAACCTCGGAGAGATAAGCATTTCCATTAGTGTATATTAATGGACCCAAAAGGGTATATGAATCGACCACCAATGTTATAACATAAAGGTAAGATTTTTGCTACAACTCCGCTATAGAGTACCACAAATAATACTTGACAATACATTCCAATTAAGTCAATGGGAACATAAAAGGGTATAACAACATATAAATTCAATCAAAAACTTATATTTAAGATCTAACATATGATTATTAAAGAATGAAGCCCCATAGTGATCAAAACTGAAAACCTTGGGGATTTGCCTAATGGGTATCGAGAAACATCATATTTTTGATAAAGGGTGTCAAGAAAAAGTACAAATAATGGAAATCAAACCTTGCGATTGATGAAAGTGAACTGAGAAGAACATCCTTGACAATGAGAAGCATCAACTACCCAATTATTCCCTCTGAGTGATGGTTTTGAAGGTAATCCGATCTTCTCCAACATTTTCTTCAATCTGTTCCTTTCAAAATAAAGAAAAAGTAAACCCGAAGAGGAAGAAGAATCTTCAGAGGATCAATCAATTTTTCTAAACTTTCATCTTGTTACAAGGGGAGGACACCGAACCGAACGACGACGTCTACGTGATGTTTCGGCGAAAGTAAGAAAAAGAAAAGAAAAATCAAACTTATCGTGAATTGATCACTCTATTTTGGACACTGTTACATCTGACCCAATTTCATTGTAAGGGCCTTGGCCCAGTCATTTGCAAGGCCCAAATCTGTAGTTTTTTTTTTCTTTTCCACTTCTCATTGTGGAAAAATACATAATAGTGCAGGAATTTAGTTAGACAAATTCTACAAGGATTGCATATGAATATGATGCAAAGATTATGATACGGTCTCTATTAATATGTCTGAATTATTGCATTAAAATTTATGTATGTTGTGTATCATTTAAACATAGTTTGGAATATACTTTATTCCTACACATAATAACAACAGTGAAATACATTATATCCGCATAATAAATATATACATGCATTTACAATATCTCTGTAGTGGAACACACAGTATTGGAACGCATAATATGATAGTGAAATATCTTGTGTTTGCAATCTTAATAAGTGTATTTGCACGTAAACAACATCTCTACCTAGCTATATTCACACAAATAATAACTATATGTACATGTATGTGCTATAAAACCTCAAACTATCAATATATTATGTAATTTTTTTCTAAATTACACACTGCTATTTGGAATAAATATAACGCCTTAATTTGTTGTGTTACATAATTTTTCCTATACTTGATGATACGTCCAAAAGGCTTAGGGAAATTACACGAGATGACAAACATTACTAGTTTATTACTCCATATGGGTATAGTTTTATTTTATTATCATTATTTTGCTAAGATTTGCTATAATTCATTTGTATATTTTGCTATATTGGTGTACTGAGTTTGTATAATTCGTTATACAATAGCATTTGTATAATTCGTTATACAATTCACAGTTTTTGTATAGCGTTTGTATAATTCACTATATAATTCACAGTTTTTGTATAACATTTGTATATTTCGCTATACAATTCGTGTACAATATTTGTATAATATGCTATACAATTCACAGTGTTTGTATATTTTACTGTACAAATAATTCATGGATATAACGTTTATATAATTCGCTACAGTTTTTATATAATGACAAAGTAATTATGCTTCAAAAATTTGTTGAAATTTTCCCAAAGGCTTATCACTTTGTTGACTCATAAATGCACACCGAGTCCGATAGCCTGGGAAGCGCGCCTAAAAAGAGAAATCACAATTATCAAAGATGTTTGTCGTTGGAAACTTCCAAAGACAAAACCAAGATGCATTCTTTGATTAATTTCAAGGATGTTTGGTTCTACTAGAGTTTGATTTTTGAAGTTCCCTTCTCATTTAATACCCTCCCTTCTCCAACAAGGCATGTCCTGTTGAAAATGTAACCACTTTTTTCTTTTTAAAAAAAGAGAATTAAAAAAAATTCTCAAAGATCGAAACCCTTTTGGGGTACCAATCATTATCATCTTCTATTACGTGTTTGTATTTGCTTCTTTAACATAGTAACTTGTTTAGTTTACCTTGATGAGAAACTTTTATTAGTATTAACTGTTCCACGTTTCAAACCTTTTCTATACTATGCAAATGCTATAACATGTTTAAGAATAAACATTTCAAAAGTCTTTATTTTCTTCTTAAATTATAGGTTGATTCACATAATGCAACACACGGAGCAATTCTTTTCTTATTAGAAAATTAAGTCGAGTTTACTCCTAATAAAATAAATCTGTGGCCGTAGCTTACAACTAGCTTTTCTCGAATGTTCATCTTCATAATGTTACAACTACAATGGATAGATGAAGAAGAGTATTTCTTCTGACATTTTTTTCATGAGTTATTAATATGAAGAAGTTAAACTTCATGCAATTTCTTTTCTACTACTTCCTGCAGCCCAGGAAGCAAAACATGTCTAGGTGTTTGCTGTTGCTCCAATCTCCCTCTCACGCGGTCACGGCTAGGACGTTCTAGGCCAAGAGTCATAATTAATTACTGTTTCTGATTGTTTCTTCATTGTCGTTGATACACACATCGTTCAAAGGAAATTTAAGCCCCAGATTATAAAAATGGAACTTTCCATACACCTTGAAACTGTAACACCTAGGTAATTAACAATATTGAAAGCATAGTGTTAGCGAGCCCCGCAATTGTTGTGCTTGTAATAAGCCGCATTAGTCGCTGGGAGATTCTGTATTAGAAAAAGTCTTGGCTCAGTACTCTGTGTAATTATTCTTTAGAAACATCCACCAAATTTATTAATCAACTTCTCTGGCTCCAAGATTAGACAAAGACAAAAATCTTATACTTGGATAATTGTTTTTCTTTCTATCACTCCTAGTAAGCTTTTCCACTGCGAACATCAATGGGAAATTTATGTTCATCATTATTCCACTCAGTCCCGTCGAACTAGCTCACTAAAAAAACACCCACTAAAATATCTGGAAACTTCCTAATTTTTTCGTGTGAAAACACTGTTATATTTCTTATTTTCATTGATTGAATCAAAATATCCATGAAAATAGTTTATTTTTTCCTTCAGGTAGTTACTCCTCCATACTAGTAAGGGTCTTAACTGTCAAAGAGAAGCTTCATGAAAGCTTGATAAAAACATCTCACCTTCCTTCTGGTTTTTCTCTCTCGAAATGTTTGGATATTAGTATGGACTTTGGTGATTAATACTCCCTCCATCCCAATTTAGATGTTTTTCATTTTAAGTTGGTTAAAAAAGAATGTTATACTATTCTACTTATTAGAAACAATGTACTTTTAAACTTTCTATTTTAGTATTAATAAGATGATTAATAGCCTCTCTGGCTTATTCTAAATTACAAGTTTCAAATGTCTTTTTTTCATTTTATGTTAAGTCAAACACCTTACATAAATTGAGACAAAAGGAGCCGTTAAGAAACACCTTACATATATTGCTCTTTAAAGACTAATATATACATTGCACTGCTTGCTTTTCAAAGACTACATTGATTCATATGATCACCAAGTATTTAAGAAAAATTTGAAGTCCTTGTGACTGAATATCTGAGCCTGTTCTGCAGAGTGACTAATGCACAAGTTGGAAAGCTTTCATTTTGAGCTACTTCCTTCAGAGTTTCTTCAGAGAGCTTCTCATAGTTCAGCACACAACATATCTTTATCTTTTCTTCTTCACATAAACCATTAATATGTACCTGTTATAAAATCAAGAGTTTAACTAATTCTATGCACTATAAGAGTAAAAAAATGTTTACACAAACAAATTCACTTAAAAAGTAATTGCAGGTAGTTTAAAAGCACTTTTTATCTTACCTTGAGGTACATATCCATTGCAGTATAAATTTTGTCATAGGATTCTCTTGCAATATCCGGCATAGCCATGACCAATGCCAAGAAGTTTGAAGGTTTAAGACAAGGATCAGGTGCCACTTCCATGATATAGAGATCAATTAACTCAACAACTTTCTTCACTTGGTACATCAATAATTTTTCGCGGCTACTGGAGAGGAATATGTCCAGCAACCTCAGAATTAGATTGATATTGTAAGCAATTTTTTTACCAGCTGGAGAAGGAACAAGCAAATCATCCAGTTTAGCTCTATCTAACTGGGAGCCAATTAAATGTTCTAATTTTCCTACTGAACATTTGCTCATTTTTAAGGTCACTGATGCCTGAAGAATGTCAAATAGACCTCTGATAGACATGAAGCTGCTATCAAGAGAATAAAGGAATTTAATTACTGTCTCAATGATTCTGCATTTCTGAACTGATGAAGCATTTGGACATTTCATTCTTTTGTAATAAAATAGGAATGAAGAGATAACATGATGATCCAATTTCTTAGAAATCATTGTGCCTATAATCTTCTTGAACATATTAAGGTTCAAGAATCCAAGATCTGTAAACCACCAGGTTGCTTGAGAAGTGTAAATTCCCCTGCTTTCTGTACTAATGTCACCTGAAAACTGCATGGACGAATTGTCGGTAGAAGATGCACATGGGCTAGAAATGTAATGTAGTTCAAGCCTTCCTACCACACAATCCAAGAACTCTTGAAGTAAAGATGAAGATGGCATGAAAAAGATCAATTCTTGGCAATTTTTCAAGCCAATAATCAGCTCAGACCATGTCATGTAATGAATCTTTTCAAAAAAAGAAATCGTTTGTTCGACCAAATTTGGTTTCCCCTGCATTTCTTGATTCATTTCAAGGTAATTGGCAGCACAATGCAGTTGAAACATGTTAAAAGGAGTTATCTTTATCCTACCACCATTATAGCAAAACTTAACAATCAGTTCAAAACACTCAGCACCTCCTGGAAATTTGTTGAAAATTAGTTTCAGCCTTCTTGTTTTCCCTGTCAACTTACTGAATAGTTTTCTTAATCTTTCTGAGAAAGATGCAAGAATAGTCTGCAGAAGATAAAAAAACATAGATATAAGATGATCAGTCAAGATTTTTAAGAGGCAGCATTTTTAGTCCCTAAAAATATACACTCAATACAAGAACTTGGATTTGATAAAACTCAATGACAATGACCAAGAATTGACAGTAGGAAAGAGGACATGATAGTAAAAAGTATGTACCTTGTCCACCAAGAATATTTCTTGGCCATTGACATCAACCTCAAGAAGACAGAAATTTTGCATAGTCAAAGTTGGATGGTTCCAAGAGCTAAAAGACGGGGAAATGAATGTTAAAAGAAACCATTAACTGGGATGTCAAAGTTCATTCAGAAGGAACAAACAAAATGCTGAGAGATAGAAGATAAAAGAAGTTCCAACACTCATTTCTAATTAGACTTTTAAAACCATGTAGTATAGTACTAGTAGTTTATTGAGCAGGTTTCTCGATATTTGTGAACTTTGCTACTATGTCAATGACAGGGGCAGCATAAAAAATTCTACGAATTAGAAGCATCCAAAAATGATATTATTACTATTTGGAAAGTTAGAAAAGAATTTTTCTTTAATTACGATTTTTTAAAAAATAACACTGAAAATAATTGATTTATAATCCTCTTTATTGAAATTTCTAAAATGTCAAAGTTAAAATCAGATGTCCAAATTCACAAGAGAAGAACTTTGTTTTTAGATGTATTAACTTTATGCATAGTGAGTAGGTCATTGACCAACGCAGTCTGTGGTGTAGTGGTGAGACTATTTTATTTTTAATTAGAGGTTTCGAGCCTGAATATGAATAAAATTTTGTTGGGAGCGTCACCCCCAATAGGCTACAATGCGCGGTCCGAATTTAGTCAGAGCTCTAAACACAGGGGGTGAAAACGAAAAAAATTAGATCCTGTGGAACATTCAAAAGTGCGGCAGTTAGATGGGTACACGAAAATAATGAAGTTGGTTTCACTATAAAATTATATTTGTCTATTGAAGCGAATTGAATGATCAGACCAAGATTTGCCTCATTTTTCCACACTTTTTTTTTCTAGTATGAATCTTGAGTTATCGAAGTCTTTCGAATACTCCCAATATTGTCATTGTTTTTTAAACTAGGAAGTAAGTCAATATACTAAAAAGTTGTTGTCATTCAGATCCTCCACAATCTACAGTAGTAGTTGTTTCTACTTTTTGCCGTCAATTTTGGATAGTGGGATAAACTGACTTTGAGATAATTAATTTCCTTTATTGCAAACTAGATCCTACTATAACGAATAGAGCTTGTTTGACTACAAAACTTTTTTCACTTTCAGGGAAAGTACAGCAAATTCCAAATATTAGTGTTTGCATGGTGTTACGTTGTTCATACATACAGGTAGCTAGTGTGAAACTTTCTAATTTGGAAAAAGGAGTTTGATTAGCTAGGTTCTTTTTACAGAAACATAACGTGGCTTTTTAAAATTTTAATTAGTGAAACTCATGCTTCACTTAAAAGTCTAGATCTGTTTGTTTCTTCCATTTCATTTATCTTGTTATATTGTTGGTGTTGCTACTTGTTATTTATTGCTTCCTTTTCATCTCTTCTTGAATCGAGGGTTTATTGGACACAGTATGTGTATATTCTATCCTTATTTACAAGGTATGAACACGATATGTGTATATTCTATTTTTTCTATACAGTTGTACTCAACAGTGCAATTATATCGAATATATTATTGTTGTTTGATATGAGTTGTAATTGTTGCAGCCTTGACCGTACCCAAGACTCGAGAGGGAAAAGCGCATCATTTTATGCAAACCAAATATTTATGATGATTGCCTATTGTGAACTATCTATAATAGGTCCATAATATTATGGAATTATAATATTTCCCAAAATAACAGTAAAAAAGGAAAAGTTTTTTCTTCAAATAGTTCCATAATAGAAGATGTATGCAATTAATATATAACTGCAATCAACGAGATGTGGTGAGATGAATGAAATTTCTTTACTCTTAATTAGAGATCGATTGAAGAAATTTTTTGCAAAATAGTAAATGTTATGAAGTGTGAATTCAAATTAATTGAATCAGTGTGTATTGAATGTCCTAGCATTATACCCAAAAATTTAACAACTGCGTTAATTCTGACATCTTGTGTGACTATACAAAAGGGATTCCAAGGAAAATGGAAAAAGAAAAAAGAGTCAAGAAAGAACACGGATGATAAAGGCAAATATTAAAGGGATGAAAAGCATGCCCACCTTTTTTAAAGCAGAAAAATTACAACAAAAGGTAGAAACTTTTTATCAATAAATAGATTTTACAAGATCTGAATCTCGTTGCAATTTGCAATAATATATCCCATTTCCAAGTATTAAATGCTAAAGCTGGCATGTCCACTATGCCAATCAAATAATAATTTAATAAGAACTCTATAAAACATTGATCAAACCAAAATTTATTCAGCAACTCTTTTTGAATCTTGACGTCAGAGAAAATAAAAGATGCCATCATTTTCCTCAACCTTTGAGCTCAATTTGACAAATAAAAAGGAGTAGATAAGGCAGATGAGCTAAATTAGTATATACATTATTTATAATCCGAAGTGTAGTCAATCTAATAGTCAGTCACTGAAGTGGGAAATAGGTAATTATCTGAGTCATGTTTTTTTTCCCATTAAGATGATAAAAGAGACTCAAGTTTGAGACATTTGATTAAGAATGAAGGACACTTAATACTCCACCACAATTATTATAGTTAAGAATGAAGAATACTTAACACTTCATTAATTTTAAGTCATGGTTGACAAAGTTATTTGATTGGTATTATGATGGTAGTAGATACCTGCATAATTGCGATTTACACAAGTTGATTGGAGTGTCATTATCTATGTATAAGAGAAAAAATTGATAATTGGGAAAAAAGAAAGTAATAGCTTCACGCATTTGACAAGCACTTAGATTTTGATTATCTTTATTATTAAATGCAATCTACCCTATCTTTATTTCATCACTAATTATTCACAATACATATTACTAAAAAAACTATAAAGGTGGCCTTTCACCATCATCACAGCTAGAGCATGCAGCCTCTCTAAAGTGACCAAATTAACCTTGATAGTTTTCTACTAAATTGTTATAAGCGTTCAACATAGACTAGAAATTTCAGTTTTAAGAACTATGAAGTTCTTAGCTGATTTTCTGTCCTGTTATAGTGGTTCTGTTAATGATAATAATAGTCCCAAAATTGAAGCATGTTCTCTTGTTCAAGTAACATGCCAAGAGGAAAAAAACACTAAGAGGGCTCGAAAATTGACTCGTAGAAATTCATCATCAAAGGGATTGTGGCAGCCATCTCTCTACACCATCTCTGAAAATGATACCATCAAACCACAAGAAGGGATCAAAGCCAGCACCAAGAAAAGGAAAAGTTATAGACCAAAAAACAATTCTCAAGCTTGTTATTACAATGATCTGAGGTACACATTTATTTTACGCTAATACGAAATAATCAAGGCTCGAAATCAGTGGTAACTAAAGATTTTATTTTTAAAAAAATAATCAAGAGGCCAAGGGATTTAACATCTGTTATATATACCTAAAATATATTTTGAGAATTTTAATATCAGTTGATTGATGACTACCTGAACTTTTACCTTGTTGGTGAGAGTTTGATTGCTCACTTTGTAATTGTCTTCCCATTTCCACTTACCCCTAACCCCTAATTTTTATTTTTATTTTAAAAAGTAATTTTCTGACATCGGAGGTTCAGATGAACCCCTTGTCCCCTCTAACTCCATTCCTGCTTGAAATAGGAGACCGTCTACGATAGGTTTCATGAGTTCAACTGAAAATGTTTTCGACTCAAACTGCTGAATTTTTTTTGAAATGTTTACGTATTGGAAGGTTACATACTTACAGTTTTTCAAAACTCACTGACTCTAGATCTTAAAGTCAGAACATGTGTTTGAGTAACATGGATAACCAGAATGAAATTATGGTTATTATTATATTTTGGGTATCGATCATGGCCATTGTATCAGTTAGATGTGAAAAATGCCTTCTTGCATGGGGAAGGTTGGAAGAATCGGAAACAGACTCGAAAATGGAACCCGCGCTCAAGGACTTTTCTTCTTTTTGGCATCTATTATTTTGGCACAAATCTTTTTGGTTCTTAAAAAGAAAGAGTTCGGGTTGTGACTTTTCAACAACAGAGGCGAAAACTTACTCTTTCATGTCAAACATCGCGATCATTGATTGATATTTGACATGTAATTTTGCCTTGATGTAGGGTACAAGCTCAGTTTCAGACAAGTATTATGGCACTATCGGCAGTAACCTGGGTGTTTTGATCTCCTTTTCTAGTTACTCTATTTATGTCTTTCATTTGAGATGTTGGTGTGCTTGTGTAGAACCACATTAGTATCATGATAATACATCAATGGATGAAATATGCTTACTTGTCCTTCAGTTTATGATAGAAGCTATCAGCAGCAGCAATTAATATTAGTATACTCTAATTACCTGACTAAAACAAGAGAAGCCATTACATAATCAAAGTTCCCAAGAAATGCAAGATCAGCCATTGATGAGGAGATTTAGTCGAAAGCCAACAGAAGTATGAGTGGATGCCACTCAAATGTTCCCTAATGCATGCCTATTTGATAGTAAGTAACCAAGTTTATGGCATGCGGTCCAAGGCTTCGACCATATACTGGACCCACAATATTGACATCACGCGCTACACTCTTTTTACTAAAAAGAACAAGTACCTACTTATGTACAGTGTGCATTTGTAACCACAAGAACCTAAAGGCAAAGTAATACAGTAAGCTAATTTCAGAGTCTTTAAACCAAATTCAGCTAAGAGGCATCATGAGATTGTGATACTGCAAGACACAGAGAGCGATTCTCTTTCTAAACTAAACTATACCATCAATCGGATAACAGACAGCATTCACCATGAAATGTAAAACACCTCCAAAAGTATACATAATTTGTTTAAGACATCAGGCTTCAAATCAGAAATTCTTTCTGAGCAATAAATCATCTATAAAGGGAACATCCATCATCCCCGATGATTATTATCAAACTAAAAAGATGTAAAAGAAAAGGAAAAAAAAGGACCGCATTTCTCAAGGTTGAAGGTGTTAGGTCTAAAAGGTGAAGAATCAAGTTCTAGAGTTTCAGCAGCAAGATCATTAGATTTTGTTGCTAGCCTATAGCAAGGATAACAATTACTACCCCATCTTGGTGTTCCTGCTGCAAACAAAACTCTGTTGCAGCCTACTAAGCAATTAGCAATGATAAGACATTTTTCATTAGCTCATCTCCTGGAGCTTAGTACCCGTTAATCTGAGGCCTCTGCTGAGGGCCTGTCAATCGAGAAAAAGGGACTTGACCTCGATTAGGAAGACTTTTCTGACCAGAAAAACGATCCGCGGTTGCTGCTGGATCAGAGACCGGTTTTGAGAAGGCTGCAGCCAGCTCGACTGCAGAGGTTGCTTTTCCATATCTCACACCAGGAGCATCAGCAGAAGCAGGTCTTGGTGGTTCAACAGGCTTGCGCCACGTTTCTGGTGAGGGTGGCCTCTCCTGTGCATGTTGCTGCGGCTGATGGTGGTGGTGGTGCCTTTCAGTCTCCTTGTTGTTCCTCCAGTTCTCGCTTCTCCAATTCCTCCTCTGTCCATCTCCTTTCTCGACATCTATCCTGTGATCTCGCCTATCTGCATTCTTCGCCATCCTATGGTCAATGGGAATACTCTCTGTTTTCTCGTTATGCCTGGTCGCATGCATCACCGTCTCTGCTTTGCCAGCATGTTGTTTGCCCCTTCAGACAATTACCACTTAGCTTGTCAAACGAGGAATTTTCTGAGTCATATAAAGAGATTGCATAATCAACTCATTTACTACCTTGGATGAGGTTGCTGAAGGTCATGATTATGAATAACATCATCAATCCCGCGATTCTGCAGAACCTGGTGGAGACCACCCATAATTGAACAGTAGGGTTAACAGAAAAGAGACCTCAAATAACGAGCAATTGAAAAAGGCTAGTACAATCTTAATTTTTTTAAAGGTGATTTATCAAGCAAGTCCAAAAAAAATTGAGGTGCAAAATGAACAAATTATGTTTCTTTACAACAACAGAAGAAGAAGTATAGTGCAGGTCATAGGTCGTGCCCTTATAGATATTGCCATATGTTATTTATTGCATTTTGTTTATCATTTTATTTGTTGTTGTTGTTGTTGTTGTTCTCTCTCTTATGCTTTCTTCATTGTTTTCTTCCTTTTTTCTGGGTTTGATTCACTTGAGCTAAGGGTCTTTCGGAAACAGCCTCTCTACCTCTACGAGGTAGTGGTAACGTCTGTGTACAGTCTACCCTCTCCAGACCCCACTTGGTGGGATTACACTGGGTATGTTGTTGTTGTTGTTGTTGAACAACAACAGAAGAAGAAGAAACAATACTTTCTTCTGCATACACAAGATTAATAACTTACCATTTCACGTGGACGAGCACCACCAAATAATGGTTTCCTGCGCCAACAAATCATAAGCACAAAACAATGTGAGCTTTAGCTAGAACAGATGTCCTCGGTCACATCATAAAGCAAGGGCAGTAGATACTGCCAAGGGAGGGAAAGAATAGCGGAAGAAAAAGTAGAGGCGAAGTGACACAGACAGGTACTTTATTAAGATAGATAATCATCAAGAAAGACTAACCGCTGATTCACAGCAAAAAGCAGATGATAACATTTATAAACCACAACCTGGAGACACAGGCTGCCAATTTTCCTTCAAATTTGAGAAGCTTAAAGAACACAAATGTCTGAGTACATTACTTCAAGTCATGGTAAAGCAGATCATCATCCAATGAATATATATCTACTTCAATATATCATGAGAAAAGAAAGACAAGTGCATGCTACTGATCGATGCACAAGTGGTCTTGGACAGATCATTCATATACCAAGGGAATCAATTTCTTAAATGGCAACTTGATCACGAATTGATCCAACAATCAAGAATTATTCAGGATGATTAATGCTTGCAATTATGCTTCACTAAGGATGTACCCTAGCCAAAGAAATAAAGGAAATCTCTAGCATTTTACTTGATCAATCGTGAGTAGTCCATTGTACATCATAAAGCTGACTTAGTTTGCATATCAGATTACAAAGAATATAGAGCAGATGACCAAATATTAGGTGTGAGATCTCACAGAGAGCTTTAAATTTGCTAAGGAATGATACCCCAAATATCATCATCATTTTGATATTAGAGCTGTGTTATTGCTTAGATCCGTGAATCAACTACCAGTCCCTACGCTTCCCCAACAGGAAAAAAAAAGGAAAAAAAAAACAGCAGCCAGTTTGCTATCTAAAAGTGAAAGTCATACTAAGTTATGAAAAAACGAGCTTCCCATCGTACCATAATAAGAACTTTAATAATCAAAAGGAATTAATTTCTTGTGACTCAGTTCTCATCATTTCCTCAAACCTAGTCCACAAACTCCTATTATTCTTCCTCTAGATCACCACAATCAACAACTTCCAAAGGCATTAGAACAGTCGAGTATAGTTCATTTATACCGTTGCTAAGACAAACCTTCTAGTGCACTTATTGAGGAAGAGATGCACCAGGAACAAGAAACTGAAGTCACAGAGGGTTTGCACAGGCAAATCACTAGGTAATACAACTACTACTATGCCTCAATACTCAAGCTAGTTCGGTGGCTGTTGGATGAGGGAGAGGGGGGAGCAAGACCCATAAAAGATGGTGGTCTATAGTACCTGCTCGTGTCTGATGGGCTATTTGGAGAGAGGAACCTCAGGTGTTATGAGAATATTATTAACACTATTCAGAAGGTTAAAGGAAATTGCATTAACATGTTGTATTTTTGGTGTAAAAAAGAAGGTGTAGAAGAAGTAACACAGTTGGTAGATTTCCTAGGATCTATGGCACTATGGAAATAGCTTGTAACTTTTTGGAGGTAGCCATACCCGTGATGCTGAGATACCTTTATCAACCAAAAAAAAATAATACTCAAACTAATTTAGATCACTGTCGGAATTCTCACTGACCATACTGCTCCATTCAGAATCATATAAATCCAATAATTTGAAGATTTGGGTTCTCATCCACTAGAAGTTCTTTATATTTTCTACTAGCATACAAATTTCTAACAAGACTAAAATAATCCAAGAGAAATAATCCGTAATCACAACTAATTGGTAATTTGGTATCACCTAGATGGATCTTTTAGCTCTTCCCGTGAGAACTTGCTCACATTGCCAGCACTAAGCCCAAATAAAGCAGGGTTGCAATAGGCGTAAAACTAATCAATTTCTGATAAACCCTCAGAATACAGAATCTCTTGGTAAGTTGGTATTGCAGCAGAGAGAAAATGTTCGACATATCTTTTACGACTTCATTCCTGAAATAGAACTATATTCTAACACTATTAACCATAGCCACTAAAAAGTCCTCATAAGCACATTTATCTTTTCATATACTTCCAAGTTAAAAGATGCAAGGGGGAAGCAGAAATATTAGGTATACCTTTTATTTTCAGTGTTTCCTTCCGATTGTTCAAGAAGCTGTGACCGAGGCTTCAAGTTCAATTTTGGGCGTTCAATTACTTGATTGCTTCTTTCAGGTTCAACAAACCCAGTCTTGATGGGATCAACGCTGGGATATGCATCAGCCGATTTCTCAACACGAACAGGATTACTAGGATGCTGGTTGACCTACAGTAAGAGAACCAAATGAGATTCTAGCACATGGATAAACCCTCCACAGAGAGCAATGTCACAAACCTGCTTATAATCTATGGACTGGTCCAGATTCTCCAATGGTTTGGATCTTGGTAGCAACTTTAATTTGGGCCACTCGGATGGTTCAGAAGATGCTGGTGACTGCATCTCATATCCACTAGAGCCAACAACATTATGGGGCCGTTGAAACCCATTTACATTAGCAGAAGTTTTTCTCTCATTTGCCTCCATAAATAAAGGGGACCTGGCCCTCTCCCGTGCTGGCAGTTCCTTGTTAAGCCCGTGAACCCCGTCTGTAAGAGCAAGACTTCTTTCAGCATGAACCGCTAGCACCTGATCACTATATTTGGGTCCTCCCACGACATCTGGCATGTTGTAGACATTATCGTTGACTCTAGTACTTCCATGGTAATAGAATTCTTTCTCCGTGTCTTGATGTTTAACGACCTCAACATCCATTTGAGAATGAATCTGCTGCTTTGAATGCCACCTGCCAGATGTGACCTTCTCAAGGGCACTGGCATGGGCCAACTTCGACTCAGCATCAGGAGCAGACCATGGAGCTGAAACTGATTCCTTTGCACTTGCCACCTCCTTCCTTAGGCCCCATGCATTTGGGTATGACCCAGCAACAACTTGAGCACTACTTGCAGACACATTCAGTGAACTCGCGCTCCTGCCACTACCACCAACAGAACTTTTAGTACTAGCCGATTCATTGAACCAAGCCCCATGTGAACCACTTGCTGCGCCTCTATGATTTTGAGATAGAGGAGCTGATACTTGCCCGTTACCTACCATCCCAGTGACAGAGTATTCTGCCTTAGGCTCCACACGACTTGGCAATGCACGAATACTCTCATCACTAACAGTTCGACGAGGTCCAGATGATCCATCCAATGGCTTCCTTTCATCCTCATCAAAATTACGGCCTATTGGTGCATTATGACTTAAGAAAGGAGTCTTCTCATCAAAGTTTCTGGTTGCACCAGCTGATCCCGGACGTAAACGATGCTCTGGTCTTCCCATGGGGTTTCCCCATGATGTTTGGCGATCAAAACCACCACGATCTAATGGCCTAACCATTCTACCAACCATAAGGAAAACATTCAAATATCAGCATTAGGAATTTTCTACCCAAAAGAGTGAATAATACAAATAAATACACAACTTCCAGTAACTGCATTCAGTTAAGTTTTTGCATCCCAACTAGTTGGAAATTGAGATATCATTGATTGACGGATTGATTGAACTACCTACAATAGCTTCCACCTTCGATGATTTAATTATGTTTACAATATTCCAAAAAACTTCCCAAAAGGTGAGCCAGTCATTAAGTTTACATGTATCGAGGAACAATATTTTGGACATTTCCTAGAAGAAGAATGGTATGCAAGTCATTTGTTATTGCAACTTGTACAAACACTTAAAATATAATCCAGTAATAGGTATTTCAAGATTTCGTGCCCCAATTTAACTTTCCAAAACTTCAACATTCCCAAAACCAATAGGGATCTCCCATACCCAGATCTACAAAACCAATTTGAATTAATCGCAAATTATGAACAGTAAAATAATCATATGTACTGAAACGCCGGATCACAGATACTGGCAGACACACTTTTCGTGAGAAAGTTCAGAAGTTTACAAACCCCAGCAAAATTCTGACCTCGATTAATGTAAACCAATAAGCTAAAAGCCACAATTCAGTTTAACAGGAAAAATAGATCATTCTAGCAGAAAGCATCAATTTATCTCCATTCAATCATAAGAAAGATCACAACTTCCATTAACCAAACATCAAGAAAACGGTCAGTTAAGTTTCAATCGACGAAAAAAGAAATCCCCAACTACTCAATTCGCACAAAAATCGAAACCCAATACATAAATCTCAATAAAAATTCATATGCGATGACACAAGATGAGGGTAAAAAGAGAAACTCACACGCCAGGGGCAGAAGGTAATGGAAGATCTGAAGGAATAGAACCACCATGGAAGTCTTTGAGAGTCATGGTTGCTTTCTTCTTTGCCATTCCTTCTCACCTTTTAGCGCTATACGTATATCTACCTATATATGAATCACAAATCTCTTCTTTCTCTGTCAAGAAAGATCAGTTTTTTTTCTCTCTGAGTGAGCAGAAGGGATATCTCAGACAGAGAAAGAGAGAGGAGGAATGTGGATTCGAGTTTTGCTTGTAAAGAGGGTCACGGGACCAAATCTAGCCTAGCCGCTGCTCCAAGTGTTGTTTAATCTTTACCCCTCTAGATTAGTTTACTTTCTTTTCCCCTTTTGTGTTTGTGTTCATTGCATCCAGCACTTGTCCTCTTATGCTATTGTTTTATCTTTATAATATGCCATATAAAACGAAAAAATCCAAATTTTATTCCAAGTTTGCATAACTATTTTTTGTTGGTCAGTCATGAGTCATCATTGTAAATTTATTAAACTATTCAAATTTTAAATTAATGGAGTGTCTTATTTTGTGTTTAATTAACCATTCCCATTTAATGATACTCAAAGAATGTTATCAATTAAAAAGTATTCAAGAAATGAATCCAAATTGTAATCAAAGTAGTATTCTAAAAGGTGTTTTTTGCGCGAGCCTCTGGGATGTAGTAATAACACATTAGGATGAAGGGACAAAAGTATCGTGATCTGTAAATTCTATCATTCTGAGCGTACGTTGAAATATTGAACGAGTTTTAATTTTGTGTTTAAGCCCAGAAAATCATAGAAATTATCAAACATAACAAGAGTTTCTTTTAAAAACATATCAAAAACTCGCTCAAGGCTTACAAATTTAGTTCAAAAATTCTTGTATGAATATTGTATATAATCGTTATAAAATCTGTACATCTCGCTCAAGTCTTAGAACCTTCCTCATAATTTTTGTGTTTGAAAAGTGTATAAAATTGGTATAAAATATGTATATCTTGCTCAATGCTTAGAATAATATATATATATATATATATATCAAAATGAATTTATACATTTTCTTACACAAAAATTTTGTGCGAAATTCTAAGCATTGAATTTATATATATATATATATATATATATATATATATATATATATATATATATATATATATATATATATATTATTAAAATTCATGTTGGTTTCTGAAAATTTAAATACAACTACAACAACATTGTATACAATTTTCATATAAATTTAATACATTTACAATAACATACAAAACTTTAAATACAATTTTCATACAACTTAGCATACAATTATCTACAATTTTTTAAATATAAATTTGCATGTAAATGAGCTAAGACCGAAATTCAATTCAAAACTAGCTCAATCCTACTCAAATAGCCCCAATTTTTAGATTCAACCTCCCCGAATTGCCACAAATTCAATTTTTTATATTTTTTTTGTCATCTCATATTGCTGTTTGTTTGTTTTTTCCCCTTGTTTTTTCTCAATGGAGAAGAACATAGATAAATGAGCTTCTAAGCCACAATAAGAGAAAAAGTGTCGAGTGGCTGTTGTGTTTTTTACACAAAATTTTCAATCTACTATATTTTGTAAATAGGAAAAAATAATTTTTTAATTTGGTAATATAGATACTTATTTGGTTATGGAGAATGAATTTTCCATTTTTCCTATAAAAAAAAGAAGTTTAAATGACAACCTTAAAAGTAACATTTGATTTGTGTTTTGCAAATTAATGGGCCAAGGCCCATACAATAAAATTGGGTCTGTAACGGTGCCTAAAATGGAGTCTGTCGAAGCTTGGGCCTTGGTGGGATTTCTGTGCCAATTCCTTTCCGGATTTAAGTTATCTAGTTGATGGTTTAAAGGAAAAAATAAATATATATATATATATATATATATATATATATATATATATATATATGTGTGTGTGTGTAAATTAATTGATTATAAAAAGCTAGTAATCAAAATTTTCAAATTATCTTATTAAATTTACTATGAAGAGCTGTTTATTAGCTATCCTATTTCAGCTTTTGTCATTCATATAGATCCTAAGATTTATGTATTTTTTTTCCACCTAATGGTTTGGAGTCAGATTTATATATGTTTTTTTTTGGGGGGTGGGGGGTTTCCACCAGGTGTTCGGGTCTGCATTAGAGCTTCAACTAAATACGAATCGCTCACTGCAGGGTTCATTCGAGGTGGCGCTCCCAACATCGTTTTCTCCAATATATATATATATATATATATATGTGTGTATCAAATAAAAATTATTAAATATTTTTGAATGGATTTCCATACGTCAATTTTAGGCTTTAGGCTACTTAGACTGAATCAACTCAATTTTAAATGCGAATTTGAGGGGTAAACAAAATCGTATTTTATGGGCTAGTTTTACTATCCTGGAGAATAGCTAGACATCCTCCCTCCACCCCCACTCCCTTTTTTTAAATAAAAATTTCTAAGCAACTCGGTCAAGGAAATGTTTTCTCAAAATGGAGTTTGTAGTAAGTATGTGAGACATGTGAGATTCTTATCCTTTGATAAGTCAAGAAGTCAAGATAATAAACGAATCGCATTGATCATAATAATTATATTAAGATTAAGAATGTAATATAAATATATTTAATGATTTAGAGTAGTTGTTTTATAAATATCCAGAACATAAATAATTATCTTTACTTGATTCATTCAATGCACACAAAATATATTAGCACAAGAAATCAGAATCATACTATTCTTATAATCAATATAAATTATATTTAATCTTGTACTATAATCATATCGGCGACTTTGTTCACTTTTTATCTTAGCTTGTTAGCATAAACTTTATACTTATAAGAACCAGTGATTTAATCTTTCATGTATAAAATAAACTCGATATAGTATAAAATGATTGTGTCTATATTATTTTCTTGTTCATACGTATAGCAGTAGAAGCCTAGACAATGATTGTGTCTATATTATAAAATAGGCTCAACCAAGTTGATAAGGACCTGGTCTCGAGTGTCACCATCTTGAACTCCAAATCCATCTTCAGAATGGTACATGACATGTGCCATTCGCGCTTCATTTATTATATGCTTGATAATTGTTCGATGTGATGTAGAAAGAGTATTAAAATGGTGATTAATCTTTTTCCATGAA
This sequence comes from Solanum dulcamara, assembly GCF_947179165.1. Classification (NCBI taxonomy): domain Eukaryota; kingdom Viridiplantae; phylum Streptophyta; class Magnoliopsida; order Solanales; family Solanaceae; genus Solanum; species Solanum dulcamara. The sequence goes on from NC_077247.1 coordinate 49,548,568, forward strand.
TTCAAAATTATGCTTTCGATATGCTCTCGGGCTACATCCTCTGAGACATTTTTTTCTTGCATGTAACATATAATTGATGAAGCAACATCACCCCTCTCTAGTTCCACCTACAATATGATACAAATAATATTACAAATGAAAATCAGCATATACCGAGAATGAAAAAAAATGAGGTAATTTTTTTTTAATATCTTACCGTTGAGGTACCTTGGTCGTTGCAAAGTCGAATTATAATCGATGTTTGGTAAATAATTTCTTGACAATTTTTGCATAAATCAAGGGTTTCATTTGTTGTTTTATTTGTGAGACCAAAAATCACATGTAATGAAAGTAATGGACCAGAGGATGAAGTCCACCCATTGTCAAGATATTCTTCAAGTGTGGGTATATGACCTTTGTGGTACCATGTTGCTTCCACTAGCAATGCTTTACAGAAGTTGACCCACTGAATTATTGAAACATTTAATATTAGGTCAAATATTCATGAAAAAAGGAGATTTGAATTAGCAGATAATTGGCAAGGAATACAAATAAACAGATAAAAAAAAAGAAGAGAAATAAAGGACTTCAGGCTTAAGCATTTATGAAACTATATGTACCTTTCATGTTTAGTGTAATTCTAGTGTCATTTACTCTCAATGTGTGAACCTTTATTGTTATGTATTTCCTTATTTTGTATGATAGTGGAACCAAGAATTTAACTAAGGAAATTAAAAAAAACATTATTTTTTTTCAAAGAAATTTAATAATTTATATATATGCAAGAAAAATGAAATTATTTTTCCCTATAATGGGATTCAATTGAGCCCATGGCACCCTTCTGGCTCCACCCCTCGTGTATACTAGCAAAGTAAAAGCATAATATTTTCTTTTTACCTTATTTAGTTTTCTTTTTTCTTTATTCATTTAGTAAATAAAGATATAATTAAATATTTTATTTGGTTCATTCATTATGAACTCAAAAGTGGTTGGCTGATTAGTGAGGTCTTAAAAACGTCATAGAGTTCATGATCGGCCATTCCATTTTTGCTTTCAGCAAGTGAATTTTCTATTCTAAGTTCAGTGACTAGAAAAGAGGCGTAGAGGAACCACACCAATTCATCCCGAACCTGGTGGTTAAACTCTACCACGGTGAGGATACTGTAGGGGAGGTCCTGCGAAAAAATAGCTCGACGTACTAGAACCTAAAAACAACCAACCACCTATAAGACTGCGATAACGTCTCAATATAATAAGACTATGTGTAGTCAAATTTAAAGTTTTAAAGCAGTATCAATTAGTAAGGTCAATTTAGCAAAATAAATATTTTCCATCACTTTTATTTGTCTACTTTGAATTTTGCACGTTTCTTAAGAAATAAGGATCAATATAAATATGTTATTACAATATTCATATTACTTGATGTATAATTTTAGGTTTTGGGAAAATCATGATTTTGAGAATAAGTGATTACAGGTTGATTGTTGGATTACACATATCACTTGTTGGACTTTCCAACCACCATGATGATATGTGACTTTTAGTGTAGCAATAGTATCCTTATAAATGTTTTACTACACTGTAGCAATGTACTCAGTACAAAACCATCAAGGCATATGGCCATTGAAAGTAAACAGAATGCCCTGCAGTACCATTCCTTGTTGTATGTGGATGACATGTTGATTTTTAAAATGAATTAAAAAAATAAGTGATTAATCAATGTTGAGGGTAAAACAGATTTACTCATTTTTTGATATGTGAAAAGTGATGAGTAAATATAAATATTTATTCTTAATAAAATAGACAAGTAAAAGTGAACGGGTGAAAAGTACTTAACTGATATATTCTTAAGAGGGTGACAAAATGCAAATTGGACAAGCAAATGAAAACAAAGAGAGTTGATAAAAGACTAGTTTAATACTAACCACTTGTTTCAGATGAGGTAATGCTGAAAGGCCACCTTTTTGTTGTTGAATTTCAACAGATATCTCTTCCATTGTATCATGCAATGCTCTGAAACAGATCTGTATACACTCTGGTAGCCTTTGCACTTCTTTTGTATCCCACCTAATTAAGATTTCATCATCATGATTATTAATTGTGTTTAGAGAACAACTTAGATAAATTTAATAAGTAAGTTGTATCAAATAATGATTGAGAGGACCTACTTCTCTATGGCACGGGTGAATTGTTGCACGTCGGCTAAAGAACCATAAATATCATAAACATCATCTATTATTAGTATCAATTGAATCACTTTGGTTAGCCATTTTCTCATGCTTCCATGTTGAGGTTCTGACGCAATTCCTACAGCGAAAAAAAAGCTTTCTACTATTCGGTCCCTTGTAAAGTCCAAACTTTCAGCTATGTAAAGATTCCTCCACCATCTGTTTAATTCACACACACAAAAACAGTATTCGATGAATTAATTGGGGTGAACGAACACAAAGAGACGACCGTTAGAAAAGAAAATGATTTAATATATATACCTTATTACATCTTTGAGATCTTTTTGGTGTGTGGCTTGAATTATATTGAAGTTAAGTTTTGCTAATTTGAGCAACATTGGATTTGTGTTGTTGCAATTTTGAGCAGTAATGTGTCTTCTAACATCGTACCATCTCACTCTCCATGCCAGGGGAATAGTAGTAAATTTGTCAACATCTGATAATAAGTTCTTGAGGTTTTTGGTAGACAACAATCTTATGTCATTTAGTAAGTTTTCACCATCCATGCTAAGATGTGACCCTTCCACAAGCTCCAATAATGTTTTTTTTTATCTGAAGGTAGTTTTCCTTCCCCATCGAAAAAGTCCTTTAACATATCTGCGGTACAACAAAAAGAGTAATAAGGGAATAGAAAATATTAATTTTCATTCAAATGGCTAGTCGATCTTTTGCATGATACCTTGTGAAGCATGATAGCCATGTTCCCTAAGAAGCCTAAAGAACAATGCAGTAGCATAGAGATCCTTTGAGCTGGAATTAGTACTTTTCAAGTACATAATTGTATTTTCCAAAGCTTCCTTTGTTTCAACCTCGTAGTAATCACTTAAGCCAAGTTTGTCGATCCTGTCTATAAGCACAAGCTGAGCCACTGGACTCGCAGTGACTGTAAACGTGCAACCAACTTCCTCTTTTAGCTTCTCTACTTCAACTTTGTACTTCTCTTCCTGCAAGACCAAATTCAATATTTAACCAAATTTATTTTTCTGAAAAATGTATTCTTCCCTGCCAAACACACCTCAAGAGATAAAACTAGTTAATAAATGACTTAAGATTATGAATACTCACTGAATATTGACTTGTAAGAGAAAGTAGATGATCATATTTCCAAATATTTGGTTTATAAGTAAAATTAATCCTTTCAGTATGACTTTGTTTTTGTATAGCATGATGTTTCTGTGTCTGCATGCTTGAAACAATAGACACAACATTTCTGCAAGCCATGATTTTAGATAATAATAGCACATATATTGGAAGATATATATAGTAATATATTACGTATAACAACATATCGTTCAATAGGTCTGCTCGTTCAATGAAATTATGGGCCCCACTTCAAGTTTCTATGTTATATCTATATATCTATATCTTCATAAAATACAGTATTATTTAATTCATTTGCAGATATTATTAACAATGAAATTAACATTATACTTTCTTGAAGAAAAACAAGAAGAAGAAAGCTAAGTCTGCTATCTTTCCAATCAATTTTTCAATACATTCTAAACGAAATTAATGTTATATTTTATGTTGAGTTATATATTGATTGTTAGTTATAAGTTAAATAATAATGAAATCGATATTATATTTTAAAATATATCGGTCATTTAATGAAAGATATCTTTAATATGATTTGTACCATTTTTATTTTTTGAGCTAGTTTTATGGGCTGAGTTAATACAAGATTTATTTTTTTGCATGATTTTATTTAAAACAAGACCCATTTCAATTATTGTATTTCGATGTTGATTTCCTAATTAAATTATCTAATGCTCCAAATATCCAATCGTCGTTGTAACAGGGTGTGAAAAGTCACACATTGTTGATTTAAGGGATGGGTGATTGCTTTAATATGATTTGAGCAATTTTCAACTTTTAAATTAGCTAAATTTTGGAGTTAGAGTTATGCCCAAAGTCTATACTTTACGGATGATTGGATGACTGTTATTAAGAATGCAGATCATTAATTATATTAGAAAAATGTAATTTTAAATATTCCTATACTCATTGAATATTTTCAATATAATCATTGCGTAGATCAGAAGTAATTTGATGTTCTTAAATGTGTCAGATAGACAGATAATATTTCAATATGATTTCTGAGAACAAATACATTAACTACCAAAAGTTGATTAACTGCTGTTGTATACTAAGTAAAACAGAACAAATTAAAAAATATCTAATTAGATCAAAATTTCTAATTCAAAATAATCTAATTATTATTTATTACTAAAAATAGCCACTTAGCCACTATTTTTGTCGACGATGTGCATTCGGTCCACTTTTATTTTAATTGTTTTAGTGTTAACGTTTTGTTTATATATGTATTTTAGGAGTTGATGAAGTGAATCAACGTGTGATGATATCATATGATGATGTTGAGGGAAATGTTGTAAGAATCTTTGATTTTTCGTTTTAAGTTAATATATGGTGGCCGTCACCGTGATACAGGGGTATTTTTTTTAATTCTATTCTATACATTGCACCTATTTTTTAAGAAGAAAAAATTGAATTTATTTTATATTTTAAAGCTAAGCTCCTTAATAACATCTACAGTACTGCAATTTTATTTGTGTATCAGTCGAGCTAATAGGCCTTTGTCTTTTCAATGCTTAGCTCAAATTTCAAATTTGAGCTTTCAAAAACGTGAATTGTTCCGAGTGAATAATATATTAAAAACTTAAAACATTGAGAGGAACTCATATAAAAAAATTGGGACTGTTTAAAGGAGATTTAAGTTGCTCGAAGTTGAAAGAAGAATTCAGCTCGTTGATGAGGTCATGAACTGATGCAATATCTAAATAGTGTATACGAATGCATATATACAACTATGATACATAATTATAGATTATAGATACACAATTATACATTATTTATACAATATCGATACATCACATAACTATTTATACAATGTCTATATATTACGTATACATGCAACCATTTTTATTGAATTTTTTTGTCACTTATATAAATACGTAAGAAGCCAAATAAATAAATAAATGGAATTGGACCTCCTTAAATTCGAAGAGCAACTTAAAAATACGAAAAAACGTTGTAAGCTATGGAAGATGAGGAAATTATTGCGTGGACACAGAAATATTAATTTCAGGGCACTACATCAAAAATAATTTTTAGCGGCAATTAATTAACGGGAATAGTTTAATTATCACTAAAACTGTCTTTTTAGTGGCAATTAACACTCTTTGTAAATGTCGCTAAAGTTTATAGCGACATTGGATCTAATAACAATTAACTAATGCCGGTAAAAGTTTTATCACTCTTTGTTAATATGGATATTTATTGCCGCTAATTTTTTTTTTTATCGTAGTGTATACATACTCAATTGGTTTTCTTCTTCTAGCATATAAATTAATGCTGGTTGACCATTTACTTTTCTTCTTTGAAACTTGATGCAGTCGCCCTTATGAATAACGTGATTATTAATTTACTTATGCAGTCGCCCTTGTGCATAACGCCATTATTAATTTACTTCATGTGGAAAAGATTCGAGTTAGATATACATCATTTTCTACCAAAATTAGCACTAAAGAGTACATAATTTTTTGACTTCCACTGGACATATATAATAATTTCAACAACAAAAAAATAACAGTCAAAATTTTAAAGAGTTACCTTGTAATATTTGATATTTATTGTACCAATTTGCATCTGGAAGAATGATCCCAAGAGTATGCATGGCGGCTTTAATGTTCGTAGGAGTAGGGGCTGTCGTGTAGGCCTGCTGAGGTCGGGGGCCAAGAACACCCGCTCGTAGTAGTTGTTGCTATCCATAATTGAGTCCGGACCAAGAAGTTGAAGGATATGGACACAGTGGTATAGCCCAAGGACCTCATGATGCCATCCACGACCACTGCTGCCCGCCAACCCATGGAGAATAAGGCGGAGGGTTCAGCCCCGCTGACTGCTGCTCAGTGCCGCGGCTATTGCCACCTCCCAACTGACCACCACGGCCTACATTACCGCCATTGCTGGCAGCTTCTTTGCCGCCTCCACGACCACCATTGTTGCCGTGATACTTTCCGCCATTATTGCTTCAATTGTGGTTCCTCTTCACACCATTAGTATTGCGGTTGGTAGAGGAATTATTAGGAACATCAGGAGGACACTCGGACGAGCGAGCAACTAAGGTAGATGAGGAGCTTTGGGCCGCTTTCTTAGCATGGCCAGCCTCCTCAAGAGTGAGCAACGAACGGGCTTGATAAAATAGAGGCAAAGGATCACGTTGGCGAATAAGAGTGGCCACACCTTAGTAGGACTCGGTAAGGCCAGAGACCGGTTGAAGAACTAGTCGATTGTTAGCGACCGGGGAGCCGACATTCTTAAGTTGATCCGCCAGAGAGATTTGAAATGTTGACAATAGGCAGAGACATTCGAAAAATCTTCCATGTCTACATGAGTGAAGTCTTACTCAAGGGTGACAGCACGAGAGTGTTTGTTATCCTGGAATATGTCACGTAAGCGACTCCAAGACTCCATCGTCGTGGTGTCGGGTTCAAGAATTGTATGCTAAAGATTATGAGAGACAGTAGCGTAGAGCCATTGGAGAACGGTGGCGTCAAGTGTGGACCACAGCTCTTTGTCCTCCTCGTGTTGAGGCCGTTTCACCGTGCCCACTGCCGGAGGAATAATATGATCAATTACCCGATGGGATCTTGCATGAATCTTAAAGAGTTCCGCCCATGTGGAATGTTGTACGTTCTCTATCTCAAGAGTGATGGAAACATCATTCTTGATGTCGGATACAATAAGAGCAGGATGAAAGGAAGATTTGGAGTTAGACATGGTGATTGAGAAGAGAGGAAGAGGGAGAGGAGAGGGGCGGCGGCATCGGGAATCCGAGAAGAATGAAGAAGGTTGAATCGTGCCCTAGATAGCTGATACCATGAAAGAGATTAATCCCTTGATTTATTTCATTAGCCTCATCAATTTATATACACAAAATACAAGAGTATAATTAAGCTATAATTAACAAAACTAAATATCTATATATTAGGAACTAAATATATACAATCTATCAGAATATATTTTCATATATTCTAACAAATGTATAATAATAATAAATTTAATTTGATATAATTCAATTGCGAGTAACGGAAGGTTGTACAAACTTCACCGAAGCTTCTGGTACATTGAATTTGAGGTTAGTATTACTGTTTTGAATACATGGATTTCCTTTTCATTATTAGTCTTTGACTACAAGGGAGAAGAGAAAAATTCAAAGAAATTCCCTTGTCCACACTTGCATTTTTAATTGTGATCTAGTTAATCATATAATTCTGGAAAATTCCCAAAGTGAGATGAAAGATTATTTTTTATTTTTTCGCGATGTTAGATTAGCTGTTTAAAAAGAACTCTTTACTTTTAAAATCAAGCAAATAAATCACAATATTTTCCCATCTCCAAAATCTGAAAGAAAAAAAGAAGAGAAAAAGGTAAAGAGTTTTTATAGGAGTATTTATAAAATGTAAAGCCCTAGTTTCTTTCTATTACTATTTCTTTATTTGTAATTTAAATATTTAAAAGTAAAATTCCTTAAGAATTTATCTGTAGGCTTACCTGACTGTGTAATTAAAAAAAGTTTGCACCATCGGTGAATATTATTTAAACCCAAAATTTAATTTCGTAAATAGTGTAAGCAAGAGAAAAAAAAAAGAAGGAAAACAAATTTGGAAGATCCTCTATTCGAAAAGCAATTTAAAATACAAACCACGTTGTAACCGATCTTTTTGTTTGTAAATGTTGTGGTGCTTAAATTACAAAAGGAAAAAAACAACAATTCAAATGTAAAAAGTTGTTGTCAAATTCTTGTGACTTGTCCCGTGCATTAATTTTAGGTGCGCAAAAAGGTTGTCCTGACCATTTTATTCGATCAATAAGCCTTGTAAAATTTGCTTTCTTTTTATAACATGTGACTATCGAATGCCCCACAAATTGGCCGCTTCCTAAGTCCATTGAACAATTCTCGTACTTAGGATCGGTGCTATAATCCTATTTTTTTTTCAAATGCCCTCGATCTATCATTTTAACAATCAGATGGAGGGAGACATAAAGCCTAATTTCTTTTTACATTTTAGGACAATAAAGATTCTATTCTATTAAAATTCTGATCCAATGATCGTCACAAAACAAAAACAATAATACTAATGCATTTAAAATTCTATTTATATTTATTTATAAGTTTTGTAAAATTCAACAATATTTGTTTAAATTTTATATTCGTGTTAATAATTCACTTAATATATATAAATAATTTATCAGAATGTAAGTCATCTTAACTTTTGTAATTAGGCTTAAACATGAAATCTACTTTTTTTTTTAAAAAAAACTCCTCCCTCAGAAGCTCCTATCATTTTGTTTCCTTGATGACTCGAACTCACAACTTTAAAATTGAAAGTGAAAGGTGCTTACCATCCAAAGCAACTCCCTCTTGTCCGCATGAAATCTACTTGACTTGGAGAGAGAACCTATCCTATTGCAGCATTTCTCTTACATATAGGCCGTATGTGAAATTATTGTTGGTATGACTATTGGTAAAATTATTAAACTTTTGGAGTAAAAAATGATACTCAACGGCCAACGCATCAAAGTTAATTGAAGTAGCTCTTGATATAGACTTTTTTTTATAAGCAATCCAGGAAACATTTTCTCGAAATGGACTTGGTAAAAAGTACCCGACAAAAAATTATGCAGTTCGGCTAAAGGATTTTTTTTTTCTTTTAACTATATGTGTACTCTTTAAATTCATAATATAAATAATTTTTTTATATAATTACGTACGATGCATATAACGAGAGATCTTAGTATACGAAACTTCTTTATCTTCTTGTTGATACACATAACATATTGTAGAAGTCCAGACAAGGAGATTATGTAATAGGTTCAACCAAGTTGAGAAGTATCTGATCTCGAGTTTCGCCATCTTGAACCCCAAATCCATCTCCAGAAGGGTACATGACATGCGCCATTCGTGCTCCATTTATTACATGCTTAACAATTTTTTGATGTGATGTAGAAAGGATATTAAAATGGTAATTAATCTTCTTCCATGAATCCAAAATTATGTTTTCGATATACTCACGAGCTACATCTTCTGAGATATTTTCTTGTTGCATGTAACATAAAATTGATGAAGCAACGTCACCTCTCTCTAGTTCCGCCTACATGATTCAAATGTTATGAAGAAAATATATATAAAAGAGGAAATTTCTTAGAATAGAATAAAAAAATATTTGGTAATTAAGAGTTTGATTTTTTACGTACCGTTGAGGTACCTTGATCATTGCAAAGTCGAATTATGATCGAAGTGTGGTAAATAATTTCATGGCAATTTTTGCATAAATCAAGATTTTCAATTGTTATATTATTTGTCATCCCATGAATCACATGAAACGAAAATAATGAACCGGATGATGAGATCCACCCATTATCAAGATAATCTTCAAGTGTTGGTATATGACCTTCGTAATGCCACGTTGATTCCACCAGCAAGGCTTTACAAAAGTTGACCCACTGAATTATTGAAACAGTATCAGAGACTTTGCTCAAACACGCATGAAAAATTTCATGTAAAAGATGTATAAAATTAATGAGCATGTGTTAGACAAAAGGGGAAAAAATCTCAATTACTTTAATTTAGATTAGGTATTTATATTAAAAATTCTATGTATAAATAACCTACCCCCAATAGCCTATTGTTGTCGAATTTTAAAATTCAAAATCTATAAATTTAATGGAAAAGGGTTAAAATTAACTTTGAACTATTCGAAATAGCTTACATATACTGTTCAACTATTTTTGGGATCAAATATACCCTCGCCATTATCAAAAGAGACCACAAATACCCCTCCACTTAACGGTTGACCGTTTAAGCTGACGTGGCAGTGCCACATGGGAAAAAAATCCACATGGACGGCCACGTCAGCGTCTCTCCCTTTTCCCCTTTTAAAAAGGGGTCAAAAATAACCCTGAACTAAAGAGGAAGAGGGAGAGAGGCTGACGTGGTTGTCAATGTGGATATTTTTTTTCATGTGGCATTGCCACGTCAGCTTAAACAACCAACCGTTAAGTGGAGGGGTATCTGTGGTCTACTTTGGTAATGGCGAGGGTATATTTGATCCCAAAAATAGTTGAAGGGTATATGTAAGCTATTTTGAATAGTTCGGGAGTAATTTTGATCCTTTTTTTGTAAATTTAATTATAATCTCGATCTGCATGCCGTTGGTATTTTAGGTGGTGTGAATCTAAATTATATTCCAAAATTTTTTTTTAACAAAAAAAATGTTTTGGCTTTTGGCACTTTCAAGCATTAGCCAGAACATATGTTACATGTGAAAGACTACTTTAATTTAGTACTTACCCCTTGTTTCAGATAAGGTAATGTTGAAAGGTCACCCTTTTGTTCTTGAATTTCAACACATATCTCTTCCATGGTAGCATCCAACGCCCTGAAACAGATCTGCATGCACTCTGGTAGCCACTCTACTTCATTTGGGTCCCATCTAATTTAATGTGAAAATTTAACTCGTTTTTAATGATTATAATGCATTTAAATAATTAACAACTTAATTGATTTTTCAAATAATGATTGAGAGGACCAACTTCTCTATGGCACAGGGTGAATTGTTGCACGTCGTCTAAAGAACCATAAATATCATAAACATCATCTATTATTAGTATCAATTGAATCACTTTGGTTAGCCATTTTCTCATGCTTCCATGTTGAGGTTCTGACGCAATTCCTACAGCGAAAAAAAAGCTTTCTACTATTCGGTCCCTTGTAAAGTCCAAACTTTCAGCTATGTAAAGATTCCTCCACCATCTGTTTAATTCACACACACAAAAACAGTATTCGATGAATTAATTGGGGTGAACGAACACAAAGAGACGACCGTTAGAAAAGAAAATGATTTAATATATATACCTTATTACATCTTTGAGATCTTTTTGGTGTGTGGCTTGAATTATATTGAAGTTAAGTTTTGCTAATTTGAGCAACATTGGATTTGTGTTGTTGCAATTTTGAGCAGTAATGTGTCTTCTAACATCGTACCATCTCACTCTCCATGCCAGGGGAATAGTAGTAAATTTGTCAACATCTGATAATAAGTTCTTGAGGTTTTTGGTAGACAACAATCTTATGTCATTTAGTAAGTTTTCACCATCCATGCTAAGATGTGACCCTTCCACAAGCTCCAATAATGTTTTTTTATCTGAAGGTAGTTTTCCTTCCCCATCGAAAAAGTCCTTTAACATATCTGCGGTACAACAAAAAGAGTAATAAGGGAATAGAAAATATTAATTTTCATTCAAATGGCTAGTCGATCTTTTGCATGATACCTTGTGAAGCATGATAGCCATGTTCCCTAAGAAGCCTAAAGAACAATGCAGTAGCATAGAGATCCTTTGAGCTGGAATTAGTACTTTTCAAGTACATAATTGTATTTTCCAAAGCTTCCTTTGTTTCAACCTCGTAGTAATCACTTAAGCCAAGTTTGTCGATCCTGTCTATAAGCACAAGCTGAGCCACTGGACTCGCAGTGACTGTAAACGTGCAACCAACTTCCTCTTTTAGCTTCTCTACTTCAACTTTGTACTTCTCTTCCTGCAAGACCAAATTCAATATTTAACCAAATTTATTTTTCTGAAAAATGTATTCTTCCCTGCCAAACACACCTCAAGAGATAAAACTAGTTAATAAATGACTTAAGATTATGAATACTCACTGAATATTGACTTGTAAGAGAAAGTAGATGATCATATTTCCAAATATTTGGTTTATAAGTAAAATTAATCCTTTCAGTATGACTTTGTTTTTGTATAGCATGATGTTTCTGTGTCTGCATGCTTGAAACAATAGACACAACATTTCTGCAAGCCATGATTTTAGATAATAATAGCACATATATTGGAAGATATATATAGTAATATATTACGTATAACAACATATCGTTCAATAGGTCTGCTCGTTCAATGAAATTATGGGCCCCACTTCAAGTTTCTATGTTATATCTATATATCTATATCTTCATAAAATACAGTATTATTTAATTCATTTGCAGATATTATTAACAATGAAATTAACATTATACTTTCTTGAAGAAAAACAAGAAGAAGAAAGCTAAGTCTACTATCTTTCCAATCAATTTTTCAATAAATTCTAAACGAAATTAATGTTATATTTTATGTTGAGTTATATATTGATTGTTAGTTAGAAGTTAAATAATAATGAAATCGATATTATATTTTAAAATATATTAAGTTACTATCTCACCGATCAACTTCTACAAAAATGTTACTACTAAATAAAATTAACATTATATTATCTTCCAACTTTATCAAGCTATTATCTATTAGTTAATTTGAAGTTAAACCCTAAAGATTTATAAATTAAATTCTATAACCCATTTGTAGTATGATATTTGACTGCGTATAATATTCTTTTCTTTTCTTTTTTGAAAAAAATGTTGTCTAAGACTGCATGACTGAGATATTTGTATGATTATTGAATCATGTCATTAAACATAAAAAGTTCAAAGTTTAAAATTAATTATTTTTAGATAAAAAAAAACCTTTTTGAGACATACTAAAAATGAAAGTGAAGATTAATTATTCCAAATTTCTTATAATACTTCATATAGTTTGCGATACATTTTAAATCATAACTATAACTAATTAAGTGTAAGTACGTGTTCTTCTTTTTAAATTTTTAATTTATAAATTAGTTATACATGTACAATAAATTAGAGCATCTAAATCAATTTCAGAAATTACATTTGAAACTTAGTATATAAAATATAAGAACAAATGTGGAGATCACAAGGGTTTTTTTGGATCTCGATCGTCTTCAATTATATCTTACTCACCTTGTTAAGTTTAGCTGGTCGCGTTTTTCTTTTTAAGAGTCACACTTTATATATTTTGATCAATATTTAAACATGTACTTTTAAAACATATTGATATGCGAAGGGATTATAATTTATAGTATTTTTTATGGTTTTCGAACACCCAAATTTAAAATTTAAAATATTAAATTAATCTAATTAAATTTTGTTCTGAAAGTTAGTCAAATCATCTCTCATAAAACGACTTATGACAAATAAAATTGAATGGAGAAAGTATGTTATATATATTTTTGCTTTGTTGGATTTTCTCTTAAGGTTCTAAATCTATATGTAATAATTTAGTTTTGGGTGATGATGAAGAAAATCCACATTTCAATTATTGTATTTCGATGTTGATCTCCTAATTAAATTATCTAATGCTCCAAATATCCAATCGTCGTTGTAATAGGGTGTGAAAAGTCACACATTGTTGATTTAAGGGATGGGTGATTGCTTTAATATGATTTGAGCAATTTTCAACTTTTAAATTAGCTAAATTTTGGAGTTAGAGTTATGCCCAAAGTCTATACTTTACGGATGATTGGATGACTGTTATTGAGAATGCAGATCGTTAATTATATTAGAAAACTGTAATTTTACATATCCTACACTCATTGAATATTTTCAATATAATCATTGCTTAGATCAGAAGTAATTTGATGTTCTTAAAGGTGTCAGATAGAGAAATAATATTTCAATATGATTTCTGAGAACAAATACATTAACTACAAAAAATTGATTAATTGCTGTTGTATACTAAGTAAAACAGAACAAATTAAAAAATATCTAATTAGATCAAAATTTCTAATTCAAAATAATCTAATTATTATTTATTACTAAAAATAGCCACTTAGCCACTATTTTTGTCGACGATGTGCATTCGGTCCACTTTTATTTTAATTGTTTTAGTGTTAACGTTTTGTTTATATATGTATTTTAGGAGTTGATGAAGTGAATCAACGTGTGATGATATCATATGATGATGTTGAGGGAAATGTTGTAAGAATCTTTGATTTTTCGTTTTAAGTTAATATATGGTGGCCGTCACCGTGATACAGGGGTATTTTTTTTAATTCTATTCTATACATTGCACCTATTTTTTAAGAAGAAAAAATTGAATTTCTTTTATATTTTAAAGCTAAGCTCCTTAATAACATCTACGGTACTGCAATTTTATTTGAGTGTATCAGTCGAGCAAATAGGCCTTTGTCTATTCAATGCTTAGCTCAAATTTCAAATTTGAGCTTTCAAAAACACGAATTGTTCCGAGTGAATAATTTATTAAAAACTTAAAATATTGAGAGAAACTCATATAAAAAAATTGGATTGTTTAAAGGAGATTTAAGTTGCTCGAAATTAAAAGAAGAATTCGGCTCGTTGATGAGGTCATGAACTGATGCAATATCTAAATAGTGTATATGAATGCATATATACAACTATGATACATAGTTATAGATTATATATACACAATGGAATTGGACCTCCTTAAATTCGAAAAGCAACTTAAAAATACGAAAAAACGTTGTAAGCTATGGAAGTTGAGGAAATTATTGCGTGGACACGGAAATATTAATTTCAGGACAACAACAACAACAACCCAGTGAAATCCCACAACATGGGGTCTGGGGAGGGTAGAATGTACGCAGACCTTACTCCTACCAAGGTAGGACGGCTGTTTCCTGGAGACCCTCGGCTCAGTAAAAGCATAAATGCATAAAAAAAATGTTAGATAAGAATAGAAAATTAAAAGCTTTATGAGAAAAACAACAAACAAATAACGAATAGATAACAAATAAATACAAATAAATAAATACAAATAACAAATAACGATTAAATAAATAATGAAAGCGTCACAGGTAAAATTGAGTAATCAAAGCATAGAAAGTAATAAATAATAACAGAAATAACAGAAATCAGAAGTCAAAGCGCAAGAGATCGTAATGCACTACTACGCCTATGAATAGAGAAGAATAATGAGACTATGAACTAGCCTTCTACCCTAATGTGGGTCCTCCACACCCTCCTATCTAAGGTCATGTTCTCCGTAAGCTGTAACTGCGTCATGTCCTGTCTAATCACCTCTCCCCAATACTTCTTCGGCCTACCCCTACCTCTTCTGTAACCATCCATGGCCAGCCTCTCACACCTCCGCACTGGGGCATCTGTGTCTCTCCTCTTCACATGTCCATACCATCTCAGTCGCATTTCCCGCATCTTGTCTTCCACCGAGGCCACTCCTACCTTGTCCCGAATAGCCTCATTTCTAATCCTGTCGCTCCTGGTGTGCCCACACATCCATCTCAGCATTCTCATCTCAGCAACTTTCATCTTTTGAATGTGAGAAGTCTTAACTCGCCAACACTCCGCCCCATACAGCATAGCCGGTCTAACCACCACTTTGTAGAACTTGCCCTTAAGTTTTGGTGGCACATTCTTGTCACATAGCACTCCGAAAGCGAGCCTCTATTTCATCCACCCTACCCCAATACGATGTGTGACATCATCGTCAATCTCCCCGCTGCCTTGCATGATAGACCCAAGATACTTGCAACTACTTCTCTTTTGGATGGCCTGAGCACCAAGCCTAACTTCAACGCCAACCTCCTGAGGTGTCTCACTGAACTTGCACTCTAAGTACTCTGTCTTTGTCCTACTCAACTTAAACCCTTTAGACTCCAAGGTATGTCTCCAATCCTCCAGCTTAGCGTTAACTCCGCGGCGGGTCTCATCGATCAGGACTATGTCATCCGCGAAAAGCATACACCATGGCACCGCACCTTGAATTTGTCGCGTCAATCCATCTATCACCAAGGCAAATAAAAAAGGACTAAGAGCTGATCCTTGATGCAACCCCATCACCACTGGGAAGTGCTCTGAGTCTCCTCCTACTGTCCTTACCCTGGTTTTGGCTCCCTCGTACATGTCCTTGATCACCCTAATGTATGTCATAGGTACACCTTTAGCCTCCAAACATGTCCATAGTATTTCTCTTGGGACTTTATCATAAGCCTTTTCTAGGTCGATGAATACCATATGCAAGTCCCTCTTCCTACATCAAAAATAATTTTTAGCGGCAATTAATTAACGGCAATAGCTTAATTGTCACTAAAAATGTCTTTTTAGAGGCAATTAATACTCTTTGTAAATGTCGCTAAAGTTTATAGCGATATTGAATCTAATAACAATTAACTAATGCCGGTAAAAGTTTTAACACTCTTTGTTAATGTGAATATTTATTACCGCTAAAAGTTTTTTTTTTATCGTAGTGTATACAAACTCAATTGGTTTTCTTCTTCTAGCATATAAATTAATGCTGGTTGACCATTTACTTTTCTTCTTTGAAACTTGATGCAATCGCCCTTATGAATAACGCGATTATTAATTTACTTATGCAATCGCCCTTGTGCATAACGCCATTATTAATTTACTTCATGTGGAAAAGATTCGAGTTAGATATACGTCATTTTCTACCAAAATTAGCACTTAAGAGTACATAATTTTTTGACTTCCACTGGACATATATAATAATTTCAACAACAAAAAAATAACAGTCAAAATTTTAAAGGGTCACCTTGTAATATTTGATATTTATTGTTAGTGGTGAAATTAAAATGGCCATGCGGTGTTGATGGTAGCAATGGTGGTGAAGGGGGAGGCAGTGTTAGTAAGGGAAGAAGAAGTGGAGGGACGGTTAAAAAGTGTTATTAGAGGCGGTGAAGTGACATGCCACATGATGTCCACCTCATAAAAATGTCAGTATTACATGAGATTAATGAGCTTCCACCTTAGTGTACGTTACATTGGATTGAGCACCCACGTTGGACAACTCTAATGGAAGAGAGGTATATTTGAACCAGTTTGATAATTGCTGGAATATTTTTGTGCAAATACTATAATAATAGAGTAAAATTGATTCTTTCAACATAGCAGAAGTCAAATTTAACCCTTTTTCCTTGATAATATACTGAAAATCTGGAAAAGAAAAACCATACATATAACGATTTTTATTAATACTCCTTATGAAAATTTATAGATTTATTATTAATACTCCTTATGAATAACGCGATTATTTTACCAAGTAAATTACACTATTACTAAAAATAAAGATTTTTCTATCGCAAATAAATAGGAAATTTATATTATAGAACATATCTCATCGAATTAGCTCACCGGAAAAAATGCACAGTAAAAAATAATTTTTTACTAAAATAGTGAGAACCTTCTGAATTTTTATGTATAAAACATTACTATTTTTTCATTTTTCACTAATTCAATCAAAATATCTATAGAAATGACATACTTTTATATGGTACCAGCAATAGAGAAGTACTCTTCCAAACAACCTTTTATTTAATCCCTCAAAAGTACTAGTAATACATTACATTTTTAGTGGCTGTTGACAGAAATGGTTGTTAAATGCTAAATTTCAAGATTTACCACCAAACAAAAAAAAGAAAAGGACTTATTACATATCCGCTACTCCCATTAAATAATTTTTCTCTAATAATCCAAATATGCCTATTGCATACGTACATTTTCTTGTCAATTGAGAGGAAGAGGTTGAATCAAAGAGGATAAGATTTGTTTTCTGGTTTGTTTATCTTGAACACCAAATCCATCTCCATTTTGATATATGAAATGCGCAACACGGGCCATATTCATTATATACTTTATTAATGGTGATGAATTCTCTAAACAATGTTTGTTCATTTTCTTCCATGTTTCCATCACCATCTCTTTGATATGATCCCTTGCTACATCTTCCTTTACATTTGATTTTCTCATGTAACACAAGATAGATGAAGACACATCACCTCTTTCCAGTTCAGCCTGTACACGAAAATGTGAGATCGAATTCAATATCTATAAATACAGTACTAATCGATCATGTAATTAATCTTTTCACAATATCAGGTCATCTAAAATATAATGACTTACGGTTGAAGTCCCAAGGTCGTTGCAAAGTCGGATTATAAGGGAGGAATAGTATATAAGGTCTTGTTCATTTTCCAGAAAATCATCAACTTGGGAGAAATCCTGAGCCAAACCAAGAAGAATATGAAGAGATAGCACAGTGCCACCTGATGATTTCCATCCATTATCTAAATATTCACCAAATGTTGGTGTATGACCCTTTGAATCCCATTTGGCTTCCACAAGCAGTGCTTTGCAAAATTCTGCCCACTGAAAACGTTTTATTTTAATTTCGTGTTATATTTGTGTCATGTAGTGATTAAGTTAATTAAATCATAGAAAATTTAATTAATTAATTAATTATATATATACCACTTTTTGTAGATATGTTGACACTGGAAATTTGCAGCCTTTTTGTTGCTGAATTTCAAGAGCTACATCATTTGTGGTATCATATAGTTTCCAAAAACAGATTTGCATACATGATGGTAATTGCTCAACCTCCTTAGGGTCCCATCTGAAAAGAGGAAAAGAATAGTTGATGCTAAAAGTTTTAGGCTTGCATTTCTATTTGCCAAAAAACAATGTAGCTGCACAAAATATTTCGCATTAACTAGCAGAGTTTGGAAAAGGACCGCATTCCAATCGAAAAAAAATATGCTAGGGATAAAATATAATAGTAATATTTGTTATACCTGACAACAGCATCGGTGAAGACTTGTAGGTGTTTCAAAGAGCCATAAATGTCGTAGACATCGTCAATTACTATAATGAAAGTGATAGCTTTGGTGAGCCAATTCCTGAAATTAGAATGTTGAGGCTCAAAAGCAACACCCACTGACCACAAAAAGCTTTCGACAATTCGATCTCTGCTGAAGCTTACATGTTCTATCAGTCTCAAATTCCTCCACCACCTAGGAGCAAATTAACAACGTAACACAACAGCCATGTCAATTGTCAACTGTCTCTATTTCTTTTTTTTACATTAATTAATCCAAACAACACGACAAGATATATAGACGTCAATTTTGTTGTCTCCCTTTAAGAATATCTTCCTTTTAAATAAACAAATCAAAAAATTCTTTCTTTTTTTCTTTTCAGAATGTCTGTTTTTATTATTTTTCTCGAAAATTTAACTTATACACGCTTTGGATGTAATTAATATTTGAAGGGGAGCCGGAGTAACTAATAAAGTTGCTTCCATGTCATTACGAGTTCAAGAACATGTGATAGCAGGTTAATTTTTATTTTAGTCAAGACATATTATCAATTAATGAGTATCAATAAATCTACATGTAACAAAGTGATCTGATTAAGTAAATAATTTTTTTTTTCATTATCTGTACATAGAAACTTAAACTCTTATTTTTGTAGGTGACATGATAGTGTAATTTTTCTCCTGTTATCAGTGTACGTATGAAAGCTAAAATTTATGACAAAGTTAAACTCTACATGACAGTTATATGCACCGACAATATTTTGAAAAAAAATCACTATTAGTGAATTGTTTACCTTTGATAGCAGGTTATTACTATATATTTACCGAGTAATTATCCATTAAATCTCATCAAGAGACCAATTAACATGTAATTATCTTGTACATGATCAGATAATAATGTAAAATATCTTTGCACTAACGTACAACGCATAAAACTTCTCTACCTCAAAATATCCACAAGATCTTTTTGATGCTCAGCTTGGACCATATTGAAGTTGAGTTTAGCTAGTTGAAGAAACTTCAAATTTGACCCCTTTTCCTCATTTTCCTCTTTGGAGATTTGCCTTGTGGTGTTGTACCATTCCACCATCCAATGCAGTGGAATGGTGTCATTGGAACTTTTCAGATTGCTAGTGCAAAATATTCTAGCCTCATTCAATATATTCTCATCCTTTAAGGCCAAGTGAGAGGCTTCAAGTAGTTGCATCATTGTTTTTGGATCCATATTTGGGTCTACCTCGAATTGTTCACCCATTTCATCCATATAGCTAAGGAATACATCTGTGTTACAAATAGTATAAGTTTATGGAAATCAGTTTCCTTATAAACCGCCTCAAATTAAATCCGCTATGTACTCTCAAATTATGTGATGATCGATGTTTGACTGGAGATGGATATAATTTAACACTGCGAGAGGTTTAATTTGAGCCAAAGAATTAAGTTTATGGTGAAATACCTTATTATATAGATCTACAGTAGTATTTAAGATACATATTTGTGTACGTACCTTGTGGCACATAATATCCATACTGCCTAAAAATCCTAAAATATAAGGCAGTAGAATAGAGATCCATTTGAGTGCGTGAATCCTTCTTCTTTGCATATTCCATGTCTTGTAGAGACACCATGATTTCCTTGTCAAAGAGATGGGAGAGGGACATTTTGTTTATGCTGTCTATAAGCTCTAATTTGGTCAATGGATTCACTGTTTCTGCCAGAAGGCACAAAACTTCCTCTTTCAACTTTTGAACTTCTCTTTTGTACTTCTCTTCCTGCATATAAAAGAACAACTCTCGTTATTCCTCACGTAAACGTTAAGAGTAATTAGCGAATATGATGTTTATTTAGTGAGTTTAATTAAGAAACAAAGTTATACCCTTATTATCAGCTATAACTTTCCACATGATGGTAAACGCTTGATTTTAACCTCCTTCCCTTTTTTCCGCATTATAATTAACAACGTCTTGTACGACAAGTAGCAAAACGACGAAAGTTTAAAAATATAAACTTTTTGATTGGCTTCTAATAACCCATCGTGACACAATATTAAATTAAAGTATCAGCTGCTACAAATTTGCATAAAGATTTTTTGTCTTCTTAAGGTAAAGGTAGTATTTGTCTTATATTCTGGATCAAATCATTTAACTTTTATAGAAATTGATAATTTAAAGAATTTTTACATTATCAATCCCTTCGCAGGGGTACCTTCCCTTTTAATTGAGAGAAGGACTCGGAATTGACTCTCCTCGATTCGAGATCCGAAATATGTATTATAAACATCTAATAAAGCAGGTAACTTATTTATTTTGAAGTGCAACAATATTCTAGGGATCGTAGCTAGCTAGAATGTAAGAAGAAGAGGAGAAATGTGATTGGAAGAGGCGATGCATATTGATTAGTGTAACGATTTATATATAAATAGACGATGAAGTCTTTAACATTCAATGAAATTTGAGGGACAAATAGAGTGATGTTTATATATTAATAACCCAACACACCCATGTTAGGTGTTATTTCATGATACACCGTGGGTCCTAAGAAATACTAAGTAATAGACCTCAATCCTAATATATTAAGTTGTTGAGTACTATAATTATATTAGTGGCGAAGTTAAAAATTTCGTTAAGGGTGTTAAAAAATTAATACATATGCATGAAAAATAATATATCATGACCTCTATACTTCATATAATTTTCTATATATACAGTGTAATTTAATAATTTTGAATGACTTAATTTTGACACACACGTTTATTTGCTTGTGAAAACATACCAGACAATATTCTAGGGATGCATGTGTCTCTATATAATTTTCTATATATACGTGTTTGTCTTATAACTTTTATATAGATTGATATAGATTAAAGAATTTTTGCACTATTACGATATATTATAAACTTCTGATATAGCAATTAACATATTTTATTTTGAGTATAACAAATATAAAAAACAATCACAAATTAAACTTACTGAATATTGACTTTTAAGTGACTGGAGGATGTCGTACTTCCAAATATTTGGCTTGTAATTAGCATTTCGTCGTTGAATAAGGCTTTGATCCATCTTACTCTCACCAAATTAATGATTCAGAATTTATTTGGTTACAAAAGAAAGATTGCTGCTCACTAGTCTTTTTTTTTAAAAGAAAAAAATATATATTGAAGTATTGAACAACAATATTCTAGGGATCCTAACTAGAATGTAAGAAGAAGATAGTTGTGATTGGAGCACATTGATTAATGTACTGTACAGTTTATATACACGATGAAGTCTAAAGTAACATCAATTGAAATTTGAGCCCACAAATAGAGTGACATTCAAATTTTTAACAACCCAGCTTGCTCGACTTTTCTTTTGAGTAATTAATGGTCCCCAGTTTATATGAAATTCTGAGTAATTAATGGTCCCCAATCCTAAGTTATTTCGAGTACTTTGTATGTATCTAATGAACGTAAAAGACACGATTATTTGCTTGTGAAAACATACTATACTCTTAGAGGTTGTTTGTTGGTTGGATAAGGGATAAAAATTCTAGAATAAAATGCAGAATTATTTTATTCTGCAGTATATAATGAATATTAAGTAATCTCCCGTTATATTTTGTACTAAAATGATGGAATGAGTTATTCTATAGTCTCTCGATAGATTTTGTATAGTTATCCTATATAGAGGGTGCATAGGATAGCTAATTCCTTGGGATATCTCAACTTATCCCAATCTATAGGATATCCTTGGCTATCTCCGATAATCAAACGACCCCTAAAAATATCTATATATGCATAACTAATTTGCAATAAACGTTTATTTAATGGGTAGGCCACATACATACATGCATGTATGATATTGTGGTTGTACTAACCCTAGATTTAATAGCACCAGTGTATCCTATACCTTTGATATAGAAGAAGAGACGGTACAAGTAACCTGCTAAGGGTGTCCATAATAATTTCCTCTTTGCGCCCAATCAACATCTATCTGCTTTGTATTCTTTGACCACTTCATAACTTTCTTCCTTTCACCAACATGGATTGTGGTGCAGTGGTATTAGATGTCTCAAGTTCGAGCCCTTGGTATAGATAAAATCTTGTTGGGAGCGCAACCCCCGAATGGGCTATGTAGAGCGAGGTCCGAATTTAGTCGGGCTCCGATTCTGGCTCTGGATATCGAAAGGAAAAAAAAAGTAAACTTTACCTAAATCTCATAGTGAAAAGGCCCAATTATATATATACATACACACACGTATCAAATAAAAATTATTAAATATTTTTGAATGGATTTCCATACGTCAATTTAAGGCTTTAGGCTACATACTTAGACTGAATCAACTCAATTTTAAATGTGAATTTGAGGGGTAAACAAAATCGTATTTTATGGGCTAGTTTTACTATCCTGGAGAAGAGCTAGACATCCTCTACCCACCCCCACTCCCATTTTTTTAAATAAAAATTTGGAAAAATTACTTAATTGAGTGCTTTTTAAAAATTAATTACTGATTTTAGCGATATTTTTTATTTATTACAATTTATAGCAATACATAGCAATATTATGATAAATATACACTTGTATTAAAAGTGAATTATGCATACAATATAAATGTATTATAAGTGTTTTAAAATATATATTATGTTTGTGTAGTAAGAAACTGACATAATGTATTATAAGTCTATTAAAGTATGTGATAAATGTATTATCCATTTATAAAACTTGTATTATATATGTTTTATAAATAGTTCTCTGCAATATGTATTAAACTGTATTATAAATGTATTATAAGTGTTCAGTGAATTTTTTTTATTGCTATAGATGATAAATATTTTCTTAATATTGTATATTTATGTAAGTTTCCCTAAAAAATTCTAAGCAACTCGGTCAAGGAAATATTTTTTCAAAATGGAGTTTGTAGAAAGTATGTGAGACATCTAAGATTCTTATCCTTTGATAAGTCAACATAATAAACGAATCGCATTGATCATAATAATTATTGAATATTAACATGTGCTATGCACATATAAGCACATGGTGTAAATGATAGTTAGTTGGTGTAAATAATGTGTTAGTTAGTGGTGTTAGTATTATATGTGTGTGTTTGTTAGATGTGGGTCCCACACTAATTAAGGGAGCTAGTTGAGATTAGACTATACTTAGCTTTGCTAAGTATAAATAGTCAGAATGTGTGTAGATATTTTCATAATAAGACTTTCCTCTCTCTCTCTCACCTTTACTCTCTTCTTCTCAAGCTTCTCTCTAGAAATTGCAACTCTCAGGCTGCTGCAATGGTGATTTCTACAATAATTATATTAAGATTAAGAATATAATACAAATACATTTAATGATTTAGAGAAATTATTTTATAAATATCCAGAACATAAATAATTATCTTTACTTGATTCATTCAACGCACACAAAATATATTAGCACAAGAAATCAGAATCATACTATTCTTATAATTAATATAAATTATATTTAATCTTGTACTATAATCATATGGGCGACTTTGTCTACTTTCTATATTAGCTTGTTAGCATAAACTTTATATTTATAAGAACCAGTGATTTAATCTTTCATGTATAAAATAAACTCGATATACTAAATCATTTACTATATAATTAAATGGACAAATAGACGAATATCTAATCTATTCAAATCTTTTATTAAAATTGAATAAATAATTATTCTATAATAAATAATATATCTAAACACATGGCTAATAATATTGATAAATACTATATCTAAACACATAAAAATAGTATAGATTCCAACACTTAATATACATAACAGTATTGATAAATACTATATCTAAACACAAAACATTCCTATCTTTCTTGTTCATACGTATAGCAGTATAGAAGCCTAGACAGTGATTGTGTCTATATTATTTTCTTGTTCATACGTATAGCAGTAGAAGCCTAGACAATGATTGTGTCTATATTATAAAATAGGCTCAACCAAGTTGATAAGGACCTGATCTCGAGTGTCACCATCTTGAACCCCAAATCCATCTTCAGAATGGTACATGCCATGTGCCATTCACGCTTCATTTATTACATGCTTGATAATTTTTCGATGTGATGTAGAAAGAGTATTAAAATGGTGATTAATCTTTTTCCATGATTCAAAATTATGCTTTCGATATGCTCTCGGGCTACATTCTCTGAGACATTTTTTTCTTGCATGTAACATATAATTGATGAAGCAACATCACCCCTCTCTAGTTCCACCTACAATATGATACAAATAATATTACAAATGAAAATCAGCATATACCGAGAATGAAAAAAAATGAGGTAATTTTTTTTTAATATCTTACCGTTGAGGTACCTTGGTCGTTGCAAAGTCGAATTATAATCGATGTTTGGTAAATAATTTCTTGACAATTTTTGCATAAATCAAGGGTTTCATTTGTTGTTTTATTTGTGAGACCAAAAATCACATGTAATGAAAGTAATGGACCAGAGGATGAAGTCCACCCATTGTCAAGATATTCTTCAAGTGTGGGTATATGACCTTTGTGGTACCATGTTGCTTCCACTAGCAATGCTTTACAGAAGTTGACCCACTGAATTATTGAAACATTTAATATTAGGTCAAATATTCATGAAAAAAGGAGATTTGAATTAGCAGATAATTGGCAAGGAATACAAATAAACAGATAAAAAAAAAGAAGAGAAATAAAGGACTTCAGGCTTAAGCATTTATGAAACTATATGTACCTTTCATGTTTAGTGTAATTCTAGTGTCATTTACTCTCAATGTGTGAACCTTTATTGTTATGTATTTCCTTATTTTGTATGATAGTGGAACCAAGAATTTAACTAAGGGAATTAAAAAAACATTATTTTTTTTCAAAGAAATTTAATATATATATGCAAGAAAAATAAAATTATTTTTCCCTATAATGGGATTCAATTGAGCCCATGGCACCCTTCTGGCTCCACCCCTCGTGTATACTAGCAAAGTAAAAGCATAATATTTTCTTTTTACCTTATTTAGTTTTCTTTTTTCTTTATTCATTTAGTAAATAAAGATATAATTAAATATTTTGTTTGGTTCATTCATTATGAACTCAAAAGTGGTTGGCTGATTAGTGAGGTCTTAAAAACGTCATAGAATTCATGATCGGCCATTCCATTATTGCTTTCAGCAAGTGAATTTTCTATTCTAAGTTCAGTGACTAGAAAAGAGGCGTAGAGGAACCACACCAATTCATCCCGAACTTGGTGGTTAAACTCTACCGCGGTGACGATACTATAGGGGAGGTCCTGCGGAAAAATAACTCGACGTACTAGAACCTAAAAACAACCAACCACCTATAGCCTATAGGACTGCGATAACTTCTCAATATAATAAGACTATGTGTAGTCAAATTTAAAGTTTTAAAGCACTATCAATTAGTAAGGTCAATTTAGCAAAATAAATATTCCCCATCACTTTTATTTGTCCACTTTGAATTTTGCACGTTTCTTAAGAAATAAGCATTAATATAAATATGTTATTACAATATTCATATTATTTGATGTATAATTTTAGGTTTTGGGAAAATCATGATTTTGAGAATAAATGATTACAGGTTGATTGTTGGATTACACATATCACTTGTTAGACTTTCCAACCACCATGATGATATGTGACTTTTAGTGTAGCAATAGTATCCTTATAAATGTTTTACTACACTGTATCAATGTACTCAGTACAAAACCATCAAGGCATATGGCCATTGAAAGTAAACAGAATGCCCTGTAGTACCATTCCTTGTTGTATGTGGATGACATGTTGATTTTTAAAATGAATTAAAAAAATAAGTGATTAATCAATGTTGAGGGTAAAACATGATTTACTGATTTTTTGATATGTAAAAAGTGATGAGTAAATATAAATATTTATTCTTAATAAAATAGACAAGTAAAAGTGAACGGGTGAAAAGTACTTAACTGATATATTCTTAAGAGGGTGACAAAATGCAAATTGGACAAGCAAATGAAAACAAAGAGAGTTGATAAAAGACTAGTTTAATACTAACCACTTGTTTCAGATGAGGTAATGCTGAAAGGCCACCTTTCTGTCGTTGAATTTCAACAGATATCTCTTCCATTGTATCATGCAATGCTCTGAAACAGATCTGTATACACTCTGGTAGCCTTTGCACTTCTTTTGGATCCCACCTAATTAAGATTTCATCATCATGATTATTAATTGTGTTTAAAGAACAACTTAGATAAATTTAATAAGTAAGTTGTATCAAATAATGATTGAGAGGACCAACTTCTCTATGGCACGGGTGAATTGTTGCATGTACCAATTTGCATCTGGAAGAATGATCCCAAGAGTATGCATGGCGGGTTTAATGTTCGTAGGAGTAGGGGCTGTCGTGTAGGCCTGCTGAGGTCGGGGGCCAAGAACACCCGCTCGTGGTGGTTGTCGCTATCCATAATTGAGTCCGGACTAAGAAGTTGAAGGATATGGACACAATGGTATAGCCCAAGGACCTCATGATGCCATCCACGACCACTGCTGCCCGCCAACCCATGGAGAATAAGGCGGAGGGTTCAGCCCCGCTGACTGCTGCTCAGTGCCGCGGCTATTGCCACCTCCCAGCTGACCACCACGGCCTGCATTACCGCCGCTGTTGGCAGCTCCTTTGCTGCCTCCACGACCACCATTGTTGCCGTGATACTTTTCACCATTATTGCTTCAATTGTGGTTCCTCTTTCCACCATTAGTATTGCGGTTGGAAGAGGAATTATCAGGAACATCAGGAGGACACTCGGACGAGCGAGCAACTAAGGCAGATGAGGAGCTTTGGGCCGCTTTCTTAGCACGACCAGCCTCCTCAAGAGTGAGCAACGAACGGGCTTAATAAAATAGAGGCAAAAGGTCACGTTGGCGAATAAGAGTGGCCACACCTTAGTAGGACTCGGTAAGGCCAGAGACCAGTTGAAGAACTAGTCAATTGTTAGCGACCGGGGAGCCGACATTCTTAAGGTGATCCGCCAGAGATTTGAAATGTTGACAATAGGCAGAGACATTCGAAAAATCTTCCATGTCTACATGAGTGAAGTCTTACTCAAGGGTGACAGCACGAGAGTGTTTGTTATCCTGGAATATGTCACGTAAGCGACTCCAAGACTCCATCGTCGTGGTGTCGGGTTCAAGAATTGTATGCTAAAGATTATGAGAGACAGTAGCGTAGAGCCATTGGAGAACGGTGGCGTCAAGTGTGGACCACAGCTCTTTGTCCTCCTCTTGTTGAGGCCGTTTCACCGTGCCCACTGCCGGAGGAATAATATGATCAATTACCCGATGGGATCTTGCATGAATCTTAAAGAGTTCCGCCCATGTGGAATGTTGTACGTTCTCCATCTCAAGAGTGATGGAAACATCATTCTTGATGTCGGATACAACAAGAGCAGGATGAAAGGAAGATTTGGAGTTAGACATGGTAATTGAGAAGAGAGGAAGAGGGAGAGGAGAGGGGCGGCGGCAGCGGGAATCCGAGAAGAATGAAGAAGGTCGAATCATGCCCTAGATAGTTGATACCATGAAAGAGATTAATCCCTTGATTTATTTCATTAGTCTCATCAGTTTATATACACAAAATACAAGAGTATAATTAGGCTATAATTAAGAAAACTAAATATCTATATATTAGGAACTATATGAATATATTTTCATATATTCTAGCAAATGTATAATAATAATAAATTTAATTTGATATAATTCAATTGCGAGTAACGGAAGGTTGTACAAACTTCACCGAAGCTTCTGGTACATTGAATTTGAGGTTAGTATTACTGTTTTGAATACATGGATTTCCTTTTCATTATTAGTCTTTGACTACAAGGGAGAAGAAAAAAATTCAAAGAAATTCCCTTGTCCACACTTGCATTTTTAATTGTGATCTAGTTAATCATATAATTCTGGAAAATTCCCAAAGTGAGATGAAAGATTATTTTTTATTTTTTCGCGATGTTAGATTAGCTGTTTAAAAAGAACTCTTTACTTTTAAAATCAAGCAAATAAATCACAATATTTTCCCATCTCCAAAATCTGAAAGAAAAAAAGAAGAGAAAAAGGTAAAGAGTTTTTATAGGAGTATTTATAAAATGTAAAGCCCTAGTTTCTTTCTATTACTATTTCTTTATTTGTAATTTAAATATTTAAAAGTAAAATTCCTTAAGAATTTATCTGTAGGCTTACCTGACTGTGTAATTAAAAAAAGTTTGCACCATCGGTGAATATTATTTAAACCCAAAATTTAATTTCGTAAATAGTGTAAGCAAGAGAAAAAAAAAAGAAGGAAAACAAATTTGGAAGATCCTCTATTCGAAAAGCAATTTAAAATACAAACCACGTTGTAACCGATCTTTTTGTTTGTAAATGTTGTGGTGCTTAAATTACAAAAGGAAAAAAACAACAATTCAAATGTAAAAAGTTGTTGTCAAATTCTTGTGACTTGTCCCGTGCATTAATTTTAGGTGCGCAAAAAGGTTGTCCTGACCATTTTATTCGATCAATAAGCCTTGTAAAATTTGCTTTCTTTTTATAACATGTGACTATCGAATGCCCCACAAATTGGCCGCTTCCTAAGTCCATTGAACAATTCTCGTACTTAGGATCGGTGCTATAATCCTATTTTTTTTTCAAATGCCCTCGATCTATCATTTTAACAATCAGATGGAGGGAGACATAAAGCCTAATTTCTTTTTACATTTTAGGACAATAAAGATTCTATTCTATTAAAATTCTGATCCAATGATCGTCACAAAACAAAAACAATAATACTAATGCATTTAAAATTCTATTTATATTTATTTATAAGTTTTGTAAAATTCAACAATATTTGTTTAAATTTTATATTCGTGTTAATAATTCACTTAATATATATAAATAATTTATCAGAATGTAAGTCATCTTAACTTTTGTAATTAGGCTTAAACATGAAATCTACTTTTTTTTTTAAAAAAAACTCCTCCCTCAGAAGCTCCTATCATTTTGTTTCCTTGATGACTCGAACTCACAACTTTAAAATTGAAAGTGAAAGGTGCTTACCATCCAAAGCAACTCCCTCTTGTCCGCATGAAATCTACTTGACTTGGAGAGAGAACCTATCCTATTTCAGCATTTCTCTTACATATAGGCCGTATGTGAAATTATTGTTGGTATGACTATTGGTAAAATTATTAAACTTTTGGAGTAAAAAATGATACTCAACGGCCAACGCATCAAAGTTAATTGAAGTAGCTCTTGATATAGACTTTTTTTTATAAGCAATCCAGGAAACATTTTCTCGAAATGGACTTGGTAAAAAGTACCCGACAAAAAATTATGCAGTTCGGCTAAAGGATTTTTTTTTTCTTTTAACTATATGTGTACTCTTTAAATTCATAATATAAATAATTTTTTTATATAATTACGTACGATGCATATAACGAGAGATCTTAGTATACGAAACTTCTTTATCTTCTTGTTGATACACATAACATATTGTAGAAGTCCAGACAAGGAGATTATGTAATAGGTTCAACCAAGTTGAGAAGTATCTGATCTCGAGTTTCGCCATCTTGAACCCCAAATCCATCTCCAGAAGGGTACATGACATGCGCCATTCGTGCTCCATTTATTACATGCTTAACAATTTTTTGATGTGATGTAGAAAGGATATTAAAATGGTAATTAATCTTCTTCCATGAATCCAAAATTATGTTTTCGATATACTCACGAGCTACATCTTCTGAGATATTTTCTTGTTGCATGTAACATAAAATTGATGAAGCAACGTCACCTCTCTCTAGTTCCGCCTACATGATTCAAATGTTATGAAGAAAATATATATAAAAGAGGAAATTTCTTAGAATAGAATAAAAAAATATTTGGTAATTAAGAGTTTGATTTTTTACGTACCGTTGAGGTACCTTGATCATTGCAAAGTCGAATTATGATCGAAGTGTGGTAAATAATTTCATGGCAATTTTTGCATAAATCAAGATTTTCAATTGTTATATTATTTGTCATCCCATGAATCACATGAAACGAAAATAATGAACCGGATGATGAGATCCACCCATTATCAAGATAATCTTCAAGTGTTGGTATATGACCTTCGTAATGCCACGTTGATTCCACCAGCAAGGCTTTACAAAAGTTGACCCACTGAATTATTGAAACAGTATCAGAGACTTTGCTCAAACACGCATGAAAAATTTCATGTAAAAGATGTATAAAATTAATGAGCATGTGTTAGACAAAAGGGGAAAAAATCTCAATTACTTTAATTTAGATTAGGTATTTATATTAAAAATTCTATGTATAAATAACCTACCCCCAATAGCCTATTGTTGTCGAATTTTAAAATTCAAAATCTATAAATTTAATGGAAAAGGGTTAAAATTAACTTTGAACTATTCGAAATAGCTTACATATACTGTTCAACTATTTTTGGGATCAAATATACCCTCGCCATTATCAAAAGAGACCACAAATACCCCTCCACTTAACGGTTGACCGTTTAAGCTGACGTGGCAGTGCCACATGGGAAAAAAATCCACATGGACGGCCACGTCAGCGTCTCTCCCTTTTCCCCTTTTAAAAAGGGGTCAAAAATAACCCTGAACTGAAGAGGAAGAGGGAGAGAGGCTGACGTGGTTGTCAATGTGGATATTTTTTTTCATGTGGCATTGCCACGTCAGCTTAAACAACCAACCGTTAAGTGGAGGGGTATCTGTGGTCTACTTTGGTAATGGCGAGGGTATATTTGATCCCAAAAATAGTTGAAGGGTATATGTAAGCTATTTTGAATAGTTCGGGAGTAATTTTGATCCTTTTTTTGTAAATTTAATTATAATCTCGATCTGCATGCCGTTGGTATTTTAGGTGGTGTGAATCTAAATTATATTCCAAAATTTTTTTTTAACAAAAAAAATGTTTTGGCTTTTGGCACTTTCAAGCATTAGCCAGAACATATGTTACATGTGAAAGACTACTTTAATTTAGTACTTACCCCTTGTTTCAGATAAGGTAATGTTGAAAGGTCACCCTTTTGTTCTTGAATTTCAACACATATCTCTTCCATGGTAGCATCCAACGCCCTGAAACAGATCTGCATGCACTCTGGTAGCCACTCTACTTCATTTGGGTCCCATCTAATTTAATGTGAAAATTTAACTCGTTTTTAATGATTATAATGCATTTAAATAATTAACAACTTAATTGATTTTTCAAATAATGATTGAGAGGACCAACTTCTCTATGGCACAGGGTGAATTGTTGCACGTCGTCTAAAGAACCATAAATATCATAAACATCATCTATTATTAGTATCAATTGAATCACTTTGGTTAGCCATTTTCTCATGCTTCCATGTTGAGGTTCTGACGCAATTCCTACAGCGAAAAAAAAGCTTTCTACTATTCGGTCCCTTGTAAAGTCCAAACTTTCAGCTATGTAAAGATTCCTCCACCATCTGTTTAATTCACACACACAAAAACAGTATTCGATGAATTAATTGGGGTGAACGAACACAAAGAGACGACCGTTAGAAAAGAAAATGATTTAATATATATACCTTATTACATCTTTGAGATCTTTTTGGTGTGTGGCTTGAATTATATTGAAGTTAAGTTTTGCTAATTTGAGCAACATTGGATTTGTGTTGTTGCAATTTTGAGCAGTAATGTGTCTTCTAACATCGTACCATCTCACTCTCCATGCCAGGGGAATAGTAGTAAATTTGTCAACATCTGATAATAAGTTCTTGAGGTTTTTGGTAGACAACAATCTTATGTCATTTAGTAAGTTTTCACCATCCATGCTAAGATGTGACCCTTCCACAAGCTCCAATAATGTTTTTTTATCTGAAGGTAGTTTTCCTTCCCCATCGAAAAAGTCCTTTAACATATCTGCGGTACAACAAAAAGAGTAATAAGGGAATAGAAAATATTAATTTTCATTCAAATGGCTAGTCGATCTTTTGCATGATACCTTGTGAAGCATGATAGCCATGTTCCCTAAGAAGCCTAAAGAACAATGCAGTAGCATAGAGATCCTTTGAGCTGGAATTAGTACTTTTCAAGTACATAATTGTATTTTCCAAAGCTTCCTTTGTTTCAACCTCGTAGTAATCACTTAAGCCAAGTTTGTCGATCCTGTCTATAAGCACAAGCTGAGCCACTGGACTCGCAGTGACTGTAAACGTGCAACCAACTTCCTCTTTTAGCTTCTCTACTTCAACTTTGTACTTCTCTTCCTGCAAGACCAAATTCAATATTTAACCAAATTTATTTTTCTGAAAAATGTATTCTTCCCTGCCAAACACACCTCAAGAGATAAAACTAGTTAATAAATGACTTAAGATTATGAATACTCACTGAATATTGACTTGTAAGAGAAAGTAGATGATCATATTTCCAAATATTTGGTTTATAAGTAAAATTAATCCTTTCAGTATGACTTTGTTTTTGTATAGCATGATGTTTCTGTGTCTGCATGCTTGAAACAATAGACACAACATTTCTGCAAGCCATGATTTTAGATAATAATAGCACATATATTGGAAGATATATATAGTAATATATTACGTATAACAACATATCGTTCAATAGGTCTGCTCGTTCAATGAAATTATGGGCCCCACTTCAAGTTTCTATGTTATATCTATATATCTATATCTTCATAAAATACAGTATTATTTAATTCATTTGCAGATATTATTAACAATGAAATTAACATTATACTTTCTTGAAGAAAAACAAGAAGAAGAAAGCTAAGTCTACTATCTTTCCAATCAATTTTTCAATAAATTCTAAACGAAATTAATGTTATATTTTATGTTGAGTTATATATTGATTGTTAGTTAGAAGTTAAATAATAATGAAATCGATATTATATTTTAAAATATATTAAGTTACTATCTCACCGATCAACTTCTACAAAAATGTTACTACTAAATAAAATTAACATTATATTATCTTCCAACTTTATCAAGCTATTATCTATTAGTTAATTTGAAGTTAAACCCTAAAGATTTATAAATTAAATTCTATAACCCATTTGTAGTATGATATTTGACTGCGTATAATATTCTTTTCTTTTCTTTTTTGAAAAAAATGTTGTCTAAGACTGCATGACTGAGATATTTGTATGATTATTGAATCATGTCATTAAACATAAAAAGTTCAAAGTTTAAAATTAATTATTTTTAGATAAAAAAAAACCTTTTTGAGACATACTAAAAATGAAAGTGAAGATTAATTATTCCAAATTTCTTATAATACTTCATATAGTTTGCGATACATTTTAAATCATAACTATAACTAATTAAGTGTAAGTACGTGTTCTTCTTTTTAAATTTTTAATTTATAAATTAGTTATACATGTACAATAAATTAGAGCATCTAAATCAATTTCAGAAATTACATTTGAAACTTAGTATATAAAATATAAGAACAAATGTGGAGATCACAAGGGTTTTTTTGGATCTCGATCGTCTTCAATTATATCTTACTCACCTTGTTAAGTTTAGCTGGTCGCGTTTTTCTTTTTAAGAGTCACACTTTATATATTTTGATCAATATTTAAACATGTACTTTTAAAACATATTGATATGCGAAGGGATTATAATTTATAGTATTTTTTATGGTTTTCGAACACCCAAATTTAAAATTTAAAATATTAAATTAATCTAATTAAATTTTGTTCTGAAAGTTAGTCAAATCATCTCTCATAAAACGACTTATGACAAATAAAATTGAATGGAGAAAGTATGTTATATATATTTTTGCTTTGTTGGATTTTCTCTTAAGGTTCTAAATCTATATGTAATAATTTAGTTTTGGGTGATGATGAAGAAAATCCACATTTCAATTATTGTATTTCGATGTTGATCTCCTAATTAAATTATCTAATGCTCCAAATATCCAATCGTCGTTGTAATAGGGTGTGAAAAGTCACACATTGTTGATTTAAGGGATGGGTGATTGCTTTAATATGATTTGAGCAATTTTCAACTTTTAAATTAGCTAAATTTTGGAGTTAGAGTTATGCCCAAAGTCTATACTTTACGGATGATTGGATGACTGTTATTGAGAATGCAGATCGTTAATTATATTAGAAAACTGTAATTTTACATATCCTACACTCATTGAATATTTTCAATATAATCATTGCTTAGATCAGAAGTAATTTGATGTTCTTAAAGGTGTCAGATAGAGAAATAATATTTCAATATGATTTCTGAGAACAAATACATTAACTACAAAAAATTGATTAATTGCTGTTGTATACTAAGTAAAACAGAACAAATTAAAAAATATCTAATTAGATCAAAATTTCTAATTCAAAATAATCTAATTATTATTTATTACTAAAAATAGCCACTTAGCCACTATTTTTGTCGACGATGTGCATTCGGTCCACTTTTATTTTAATTGTTTTAGTGTTAACGTTTTGTTTATATATGTATTTTAGGAGTTGATGAAGTGAATCAACGTGTGATGATATCATATGATGATGTTGAGGGAAATGTTGTAAGAATCTTTGATTTTTCGTTTTAAGTTAATATATGGTGGCCGTCACCGTGATACAGGGGTATTTTTTTTAATTCTATTCTATACATTGCACCTATTTTTTAAGAAGAAAAAATTGAATTTCTTTTATATTTTAAAGCTAAGCTCCTTAATAACATCTACGGTACTGCAATTTTATTTGAGTGTATCAGTCGAGCAAATAGGCCTTTGTCTATTCAATGCTTAGCTCAAATTTCAAATTTGAGCTTTCAAAAACACGAATTGTTCCGAGTGAATAATTTATTAAAAACTTAAAATATTGAGAGAAACTCATATAAAAAAATTGGATTGTTTAAAGGAGATTTAAGTTGCTCGAAATTAAAAGAAGAATTCGGCTCGTTGATGAGGTCATGAACTGATGCAATATCTAAATAGTGTATATGAATGCATATATACAACTATGATACATAGTTATAGATTATATATACACAATGGAATTGGACCTCCTTAAATTCGAAAAGCAACTTAAAAATACGAAAAAACGTTGTAAGCTATGGAAGTTGAGGAAATTATTGCGTGGACACGGAAATATTAATTTCAGGACAACAACAACAACAACCCAGTGAAATCCCACAACATGGGGTCTGGGGAGGGTAGAATGTACGCAGACCTTACTCCTACCAAGGTAGGACGGCTGTTTCCTGGAGACCCTCGGCTCAGTAAAAGCATAAATGCATAAAAAAAATGTTAGATAAGAATAGAAAATTAAAAGCTTTATGAGAAAAACAACAAACAAATAACGAATAGATAACAAATAAATACAAATAAATAAATACAAATAACAAATAACGATTAAATAAATAATGAAAGCGTCACAGGTAAAATTGAGTAATCAAAGCATAGAAAGTAATAAATAATAACAGAAATAACAGAAATCAGAAGTCAAAGCGCAAGAGATCGTAATGCACTACTACGCCTATGAATAGAGAAGAATAATGAGACTATGAACTAGCCTTCTACCCTAATGTGGGTCCTCCACACCCTCCTATCTAAGGTCATGTTCTCCGTAAGCTGTAACTGCGTCATGTCCTGTCTAATCACCTCTCCCCAATACTTCTTCGGCCTACCCCTACCTCTTCTGTAACCATCCATGGCCAGCCTCTCACACCTCCGCACTGGGGCATCTGTGTCTCTCCTCTTCACATGTCCATACCATCTCAGTCGCATTTCCCGCATCTTGTCTTCCACCGAGGCCACTCCTACCTTGTCCCGAATAGCCTCATTTCTAATCCTGTCGCTCCTGGTGTGCCCACACATCCATCTCAGCATTCTCATCTCAGCAACTTTCATCTTTTGAATGTGAGAAGTCTTAACTCGCCAACACTCCGCCCCATACAGCATAGCCGGTCTAACCACCACTTTGTAGAACTTGCCCTTAAGTTTTGGTGGCACATTCTTGTCACATAGCACTCCGAAAGCGAGCCTCTATTTCATCCACCCTACCCCAATACGATGTGTGACATCATCGTCAATCTCCCCGCTGCCTTGCATGATAGACCCAAGATACTTGCAACTACTTCTCTTTTGGATGGCCTGAGCACCAAGCCTAACTTCAATGCCAACCTCCTGAGGTGTCTCACTGAACTTGCACTCTAAGTACTCTGTCTTTGTCCTACTCAACTTAAACCCTTTAGACTCCAAGGTATGTCTCCAATCCTCCAGCTTAGCGTTAACTCCGCGGCGGGTCTCATCGATCAGGACTATGTCATCCGCGAAAAGCATACACCATGGCACCGCACCTTGAATTTGTCGCGTCAATCCATCTATCACCAAGGCAAATAAAAAAGGACTAAGAGCTGATCCTTGATGCAACCCCATCACCACTGGGAAGTGCTCTGAGTCCCCTCCTACTGTCCTTACCCTGGTTTTGGCTCCCTCGTACATGTCCTTGATCACCCTAATGTATGCCATAGGTATACCTTTAGCCTCCAAACATGTTCATAGTATTTCTCTTGGGACTTTATCATAAGCCTTTTCTAGGTCGATGAATACCATATGCAAGTCCCTCTTCCTACATCAAAAATAATTTTTAGCGGCAATTAATTAACGGCAATAGCTTAATTGTCACTAAAAATGTCTTTTTAGAGGCAATTAATACTCTTTGTAAATGTCGCTAAAGTTTATAGCGATATTGAATCTAATAACAATTAACTAATGCCGGTAAAAGTTTTAACACTCTTTGTTAATGTGAATATTTATTACCGCTAAAAGTTTTTTTTTTATCGTAGTGTATACAAACTCAATTGGTTTTCTTCTTCTAGCATATAAATTAATGCTGGTTGACCATTTACTTTTCTTCTTTGAAACTTGATGCAATCGCCCTTATGAATAACGCGATTATTAATTTACTTATGCAATCGCCCTTGTGCATAACGCCATTATTAATTTACTTCATGTGGAAAAGATTCGAGTTAGATATACGTCATTTTCTACCAAAATTAGCACTTAAGAGTACATAATTTTTTGACTTCCACTGGACATATATAATAATTTCAACAACAAAAAAATAACAGTCAAAATTTTAAAGGGTCACCTTGTAATATTTGATATTTATTGTTAGTGGTGAAATTAAAATGGCCATGCGGTGTTGATGGTAGCAATGGTGGTGAAGGGGGAGGCAGTGTTAGTAAGGGAAGAAGAAGTGGAGGGACGGTTAAAAAGTGTTATTAGAGGCGGTGAAGTGACATGCCACATGATGTCCACCTCATAAAAATGTCAGTATTACATGAGATTAATGAGCTTCCACCTTAGTGTACGTTACATTGGATTGAGCACCCACGTTGGACAACTCTAATGGAAGAGAGGTATATTTGAACCAGTTTGATAATTGCTGGAATATTTTTGTGCAAATACTATAATAATAGAGTAAAATTGATTCTTTCAACATAGCAGAAGTCAAATTTAACCCTTTTTCCTTGATAATATACTGAAAATCTGGAAAAGAAAAACCATACATATAACGATTTTTATTAATACTCCTTATGAAAATTTATAGATTTATTATTAATACTCCTTATGAATAACGCGATTATTTTACCAAGTAAATTACACTATTACTAAAAATAAAGATTTTTCTATCGCAAATAAATAGGAAATTTATATTATAGAACATATCTCATCGAATTAGCTCACCGGAAAAAATGCACAGTAAAAAATAATTTTTTACTAAAATAGTGAGAACCTTCTGAATTTTTATGTATAAAACATTACTATTTTTTCATTTTTCACTAATTCAATCAAAATATCTATAGAAATGACATACTTTTATATGGTACCAGCAATAGAGAAGTACTCTTCCAAACAACCTTTTATTTAATCCCTCAAAAGTACTAGTAATACATTACATTTTTAGTGGCTGTTGACAGAAATGGTTGTTAAATGCTAAATTTCAAGATTTACCACCAAACAAAAAAAAGAAAAGGACTTATTACATATCCGCTACTCCCATTAAATAATTTTTCTCTAATAATCCAAATATGCCTATTGCATACGTACATTTTCTTGTCAATTGAGAGGAAGAGGTTGAATCAAAGAGGATAAGATTTGTTTTCTGGTTTGTTTATCTTGAACACCAAATCCATCTCCATTTTGATATATGAAATGCGCAACACGGGCCATATTCATTATATACTTTATTAATGGTGATGAATTCTCTAAACAATGTTTGTTCATTTTCTTCCATGTTTCCATCACCATCTCTTTGATATGATCCCTTGCTACATCTTCCTTTACATTTGATTTTCTCATGTAACACAAGATAGATGAAGACACATCACCTCTTTCCAGTTCAGCCTGTACACGAAAATGTGAGATCGAATTCAATATCTATAAATACAGTACTAATCGATCATGTAATTAATCTTTTCACAATATCAGGTCATCTAAAATATAATGACTTACGGTTGAAGTCCCAAGGTCGTTGCAAAGTCGGATTATAAGGGAGGAATAGTATATAAGGTCTTGTTCATTTTCCAGAAAATCATCAACTTGGGAGAAATCCTGAGCCAAACCAAGAAGAATATGAAGAGATAGCACAGTGCCACCTGATGATTTCCATCCATTATCTAAATATTCACCAAATGTTGGTGTATGACCCTTTGAATCCCATTTGGCTTCCACAAGCAGTGCTTTGCAAAATTCTGCCCACTGAAAACGTTTTATTTTAATTTCGTGTTATATTTGTGTCATGTAGTGATTAAGTTAATTAAATCATAGAAAATTTAATTAATTAATTAATTATATATATACCACTTTTTGTAGATATGTTGACACTGGAAATTTGCAGCCTTTTTGTTGCTGAATTTCAAGAGCTACATCATTTGTGGTATCATATAGTTTCCAAAAACAGATTTGCATACATGATGGTAATTGCTCAACCTCCTTAGGGTCCCATCTGAAAAGAGGAAAAGAATAGTTGATGCTAAAAGTTTTAGGCTTGCATTTCTATTTGCCAAAAAACAATGTAGCTGCACAAAATATTTCGCATTAACTAGCAGAGTTTGGAAAAGGACCGCATTCCAATCGAAAAAAAATATGCTAGGGATAAAATATAATAGTAATATTTGTTATACCTGACAACAGCATCGGTGAAGACTTGTAGGTGTTTCAAAGAGCCATAAATGTCGTAGACATCGTCAATTACTATAATGAAAGTGATAGCTTTGGTGAGCCAATTCCTGAAATTAGAATGTTGAGGCTCAAAAGCAACACCCACTGACCACAAAAAGCTTTCGACAATTCGATCTCTGCTGAAGCTTACATGTTCTATCAGTCTCAAATTCCTCCACCACCTAGGAGCAAATTAACAACGTAACACAACAGCCATGTCAATTGTCAACTGTCTCTATTTCTTTTTTTTACATTAATTAATCCAAACAACACGACAAGATATATAGACGTCAATTTTGTTGTCTCCCTTTAAGAATATCTTCCTTTTAAATAAACAAATCAAAAAATTCTTTCTTTTTTTCTTTTCAGAATGTCTGTTTTTATTATTTTTCTCGAAAATTTAACTTATACACGCTTTGGATGTAATTAATATTTGAAGGGGAGCCGGAGTAACTAATAAAGTTGCTTCCATGTCATTACGAGTTCAAGAACATGTGATAGCAGGTTAATTTTTATTTTAGTCAAGACATATTATCAATTAATGAGTATCAATAAATCTACATGTAACAAAGTGATCTGATTAAGTAAATAATTTTTTTTTTCATTATCTGTACATAGAAACTTAAACTCTTATTTTTGTAGGTGACATGATAGTGTAATTTTTCTCCTGTTATCAGTGTACGTATGAAAGCTAAAATTTATGACAAAGTTAAACTCTACATGACAGTTATATGCACCGACAATATTTTGAAAAAAAATCACTATTAGTGAATTGTTTACCTTTGATAGCAGGTTATTACTATATATTTACCGAGTAATTATCCATTAAATCTCATCAAGAGACCAATTAACATGTAATTATCTTGTACATGATCAGATAATAATGTAAAATATCTTTGCACTAACGTACAACGCATAAAACTTCTCTACCTCAAAATATCCACAAGATCTTTTTGATGCTCAGCTTGGACCATATTGAAGTTGAGTTTAGCTAGTTGAAGAAACTTCAAATTTGACCCCTTTTCCTCATTTTCCTCTTTGGAGATTTGCCTTGTGGTGTTGTACCATTCCACCATCCAATGCAGT
This sequence comes from Solanum dulcamara, assembly GCF_947179165.1. Classification (NCBI taxonomy): domain Eukaryota; kingdom Viridiplantae; phylum Streptophyta; class Magnoliopsida; order Solanales; family Solanaceae; genus Solanum; species Solanum dulcamara. Next base: position 49,589,554 of record NC_077247.1, read on the forward strand.
GGAATGGTGTCATTGGAACTTTTCAGATTGCTAGTGCAAAATATTCTAGCCTCATTCAATATATTCTCATCCTTTAAGGCCAAGTGAGAGGCTTCAAGTAGTTGCATCATTGTTTTTGGATCCATATTTGGGTCTACCTCGAATTGTTCACCCATTTCATCCATATAGCTAAGGAATACATCTGTGTTACAAATAGTATAAGTTTATGGAAATCAGTTTCCTTATAAACCGCCTCAAATTAAATCCGCTATGTACTCTCAAATTATGTGATGATCGATGTTTGACTGGAGATGGATATAATTTAACACTGCGAGAGGTTTAATTTGAGCCAAAGAATTAAGTTTATGGTGAAATACCTTATTATATAGATCTACAGTAGTATTTAAGATACATATTTGTGTACGTACCTTGTGGCACATAATATCCATACTGCCTAAAAATCCTAAAATATAAGGCAGTAGAATAGAGATCCATTTGAGTGCGTGAATCCTTCTTCTTTGCATATTCCATGTCTTGTAGAGACACCATGATTTCCTTGTCAAAGAGATGGGAGAGGGACATTTTGTTTATGCTGTCTATAAGCTCTAATTTGGTCAATGGATTCACTGTTTCTGCCAGAAGGCACAAAACTTCCTCTTTCAACTTTTGAACTTCTCTTTTGTACTTCTCTTCCTGCATATAAAAGAACAACTCTCGTTATTCCTCACGTAAACGTTAAGAGTAATTAGCGAATATGATGTTTATTTAGTGAGTTTAATTAAGAAACAAAGTTATACCCTTATTATCAGCTATAACTTTCCACATGATGGTAAACGCTTGATTTTAACCTCCTTCCCTTTTTTCCGCATTATAATTAACAACGTCTTGTACGACAAGTAGCAAAACGACGAAAGTTTAAAAATATAAACTTTTTGATTGGCTTCTAATAACCCATCGTGACACAATATTAAATTAAAGTATCAGCTGCTACAAATTTGCATAAAGATTTTTTGTCTTCTTAAGGTAAAGGTAGTATTTGTCTTATATTCTGGATCAAATCATTTAACTTTTATAGAAATTGATAATTTAAAGAATTTTTACATTATCAATCCCTTCGCAGGGGTACCTTCCCTTTTAATTGAGAGAAGGACTCGGAATTGACTCTCCTCGATTCGAGATCCGAAATATGTATTATAAACATCTAATAAAGCAGGTAACTTATTTATTTTGAAGTGCAACAATATTCTAGGGATCGTAGCTAGCTAGAATGTAAGAAGAAGAGGAGAAATGTGATTGGAAGAGGCGATGCATATTGATTAGTGTAACGATTTATATATAAATAGACGATGAAGTCTTTAACATTCAATGAAATTTGAGGGACAAATAGAGTGATGTTTATATATTAATAACCCAACACACCCATGTTAGGTGTTATTTCATGATACACCGTGGGTCCTAAGAAATACTAAGTAATAGACCTCAATCCTAATATATTAAGTTGTTGAGTACTATAATTATATTAGTGGCGAAGTTAAAAATTTCGTTAAGGGTGTTAAAAAATTAATACATATGCATGAAAAATAATATATCATGACCTCTATACTTCATATAATTTTCTATATATACAGTGTAATTTAATAATTTTGAATGACTTAATTTTGACACACACGTTTATTTGCTTGTGAAAACATACCAGACAATATTCTAGGGATGCATGTGTCTCTATATAATTTTCTATATATACGTGTTTGTCTTATAACTTTTATATAGATTGATATAGATTAAAGAATTTTTGCACTATTACGATATATTATAAACTTCTGATATAGCAATTAACATATTTTATTTTGAGTATAACAAATATAAAAAACAATCACAAATTAAACTTACTGAATATTGACTTTTAAGTGACTGGAGGATGTCGTACTTCCAAATATTTGGCTTGTAATTAGCATTTCGTCGTTGAATAAGGCTTTGATCCATCTTACTCTCACCAAATTAATGATTCAGAATTTATTTGGTTACAAAAGAAAGATTGCTGCTCACTAGTCTTTTTTTTTTAAAAGAAAAAAATATATATTGAAGTATTGAACAACAATATTCTAGGGATCCTAACTAGAATGTAAGAAGATAGATGTGATTGGAGCACATTGATTAATGTACTGTACAGTTTATATACACGATGAAGTCTAAAGTAACATCAATTGAAATTTGAGCCCACAAATAGAGTGACATTCAAATTTTTAACAACCCAGCTTGCTCGACTTTTCTTTTGAGGTAGTCTTGTCGTATGAAATTCTGAGTAATTAATGGTCCCCAATCCTAAGTTATGTGAGTACTTTGTATGTATCTAATGAATGTAAAAGACACGTTTATTCGCTTGTGAAAATATACTAGACTCTAAGGGATTGTTTGTTGGTCGGATAAGGGATAAAAAATCTAGAATAAAATGCAAAATTATTTTATTCCGCAGTATATTATGAATATTAAGTAGTCTCCCGTTATATTTTGTACTAAAATAATGGAATGAGTTATCCCATAGTCTCTTGATATATTTTGTATTAAAATGATGGAATTAGTTATCTTATATAGAGAGTGCATAGGATAGCTAATTCCTTGGGATATCTCAACTTATCCCAATCTATAGGATATCCTTGGCTATCCCCAATAATCAAACGACCCCTAAAAATATCAATATATGCATGACTAATTTGCAATAAACGTTTATTTAATGGGTAGGCCACATACATACATGCATGTATGATATTGTGGTTGTACTAACCCTAGATTTAATAGCACCAGTGTATCCTATACCTTTGATATAGAAGAAGAGACGGTACAAGTAACCTGCTGAAGATGTCCATAATAATTTCCTCTTCGCGCCCAATCAACATCTATCTGCTTTGTATTCTTCGATCACTTCATAATTGTCTTTCTTTTATCAACATGGGCTGTGGTGCAGTGGTGAGATTGATTCACCCTTAATTAGAGATCTCAAGTTCGAGCCTTTGGTATAGATAAAATCTTATTGGAAGCGCAACCCCCGAATGGGCTATGCAGTGCGAGATTCAAATTTAGTCGGGCTCCGATTCTGGCTCTGAATATCGAAAGGAAAAAAAACTCTCTTCCTTTCTCTTTTGCTTTGGATTTGAATGCTATTGGATGCAAGGTTTGTGTCCATCAGAGGAACTCTTCAAGGTGGACTTGGGCTAAATTGTGGCACTGCGAGAAGTAGGGTTGTACATGAACCGGGTTGGTTCGGATTTTTTACAAACCAAACCAAACCATTTGTATCGGGTTATTAAATCTATAAACCAAACCAAACCAATAAAAATCGGGTTTTTCGATATCAATTTTTCTCGGTTTTTTCGGGTTTCTCGGGTTTCTCGGGTTTTTTGGGTTTTTTCGGGTTTTTCATAGTATCTAATAAAAAGCACAGAGCAGTGCTTCTTAAAAAGAGTTCTAGTACAAAATATCAACATATAAGATGGATGCAGAACACTGTTTGAAGTTTTAACTTTATAATATAACTTTATAAGATGAGTTTTTTTTGTATATTATTTAAATGGGCTTCTCAAGTTCAAATCTAAATGTAAGAAAGAAAATAAAAATTATGAAAAAATTTTAAAAAATATTTATAAATTACATTTTAATAAATATTTTTATGTATAACATAATTTAAAAGTAGTATATCTATAATCGGGTCGGTTTGGGTTCGGTTTGACTTTTTTTAGTTAAAACCAAACCAACCCTATAATGGTCGGGTTTTTTTTTCAAACACCAAACCAAGTCAAACCAAACCACTAGTCGGGTTTTTTTCCGGTTTGGTTAGGTTTGTCGGTTTGGTGCGGTTTATCGGTTTGCCCTGTACAGCCCTAGCGAGAAGTTTGGGCAATTCTCAATATTTGCCCATCGACAACTTTTGTTCAACTCCATTATCCACAAAGGATGACGACATATTTTGAGTATAAATAAATTAGGGAAAATTACTTATTTACACATGTTATATTATTATATTTACTAATATTTTCTACCATTTGTAAAAATATCAAAAATTCCTCTTTTATTAACTCTCTCACTCTCTCACAGATACATCACATTTAACTTATATCAAATATCCTAAATTCACTTCTAATCTATAGCTTCGTCCTCGGCAATTTTTTTTTCCAATTTCAGTCCATCTATTACTCAATGTCAAGCTTCTAAGTAAGGTATATTCAAGTTTTTTCTTATTTGAAATCTCACTTCATTCTCACCTCCTTCGATTTTCTCTGTTTCTTCTGTAACTTTTTTTTTTACTCATATTGTTCACTGATATATATGGAATCCACTCCATCTTTTAGTGTTAGTCTCACACATTTAAATAAAAATCAAAAAAAAACTTGTTTCACCAAAGATGATGCAGGGGTAAGAGAAAACAGACATCGGGTACAATAATCCGATCATATTTGATATCATCAATTAGTGGCTGATTGAAAGGGTCTTATTTCCAGTGCTTGTCATGAACTGCGGTTGTGGGTACGAGCTCGCCGCCATCTTCTCAGCCTCGGAAAAAATCCTCTGTTACAAAATACTTTATTCAACAATGGATCGGGTTCTGATTCATCTTGGGAAGGTTACGACGAGCTCTGTTTTTTTACAATTGTCGTTTTTTTTAAGATTAACTGCTTCTGATACATCTAGTTTATATATCAGATTCTTATGTATCAAGCTTTAATGCTTCTGATACATCGTATTTTTGTATCAGATTCTCATTTATTAAGCTTTAATATTTCTGATACATCGTGTTTTTGTATCGAATTCTCATGTATCAAGCTTTACTGCTTTTGACACATCGTGTTTTTATATCGGATTCTCATGTATCAAGCTTTACTGCTTCTGATACATCTTGTTTATGTATCAGATTCTTATGTATCAAGCTTTAATGCTTCTGATACATCGTGTTTTTGTATCAAATTCTTATTTATAAAGCTTTACTGCTTCTGATACATTGTGTTTATATAATTATTTTTTTAAAATATCGTTTTTTCTGAAGATTTACTACTTCTGATACATCTAGTTTATGTATCAGATTCTTATGTATCAAGCTTTAATACTTCTGATACATCGTGTTTTTGTATCGGATTCTCATGTATCAAGCTTTACTGCTTCTGATTCATCTTGTTTATGTAACACCCCAAAAATTTTTGCTAAGATTCGGATCATTTTTCATGTACGTATAGGATCGTACTCGATGATTTTAAAGTGAATGCATGAGTTAGGATCAATTCCTAAGTAATTTAAGGATATTATATGTGATTTAGGATTTTAAGGGATCCCTAAACCCAAGCCAAGTCCAAAGAATTCATCTCGGCTAAGTTTCCGAATGAGTTCGTATAAGGGTCAACTTTCAACAACCATATCTCTTTGAATATAATAAACTGGGTGGACCACAACCTATTAAATTAAAGGTCTTTGAGTCTTCTTTGCAACGCCACCAAGATTGTATTTTTCTGAGTTCGGAGTCATAAGTTATGCTTGGTCGAACAGAGAGGACCTGCAGCGAACTTTGGCAGATTTTCCAGATTTTATAGGGATATTTTGGTAAAATTATCTAATATCTATATACACAACTGGACGCGTTTTGGATCATAATTTCAGTCTTTTGCCTCTCCAAATAACCCTAATCTTCATCCCCTTCTCTCTCAAATTATCTCCAATAAAATCCTCTCAAACTCAAGGATTCAAGTTCCCATTGAAAACCTAACATCAAGGTTTCTTCAATATCTACACTAAGGTATGTAAGGCTACTAAAAACATGAATTGAATTCACCATGTGCCCTACATCTTCTTTGAGATTTAATTTTCATAGAAATTGGGTTTTCTTGATAGATTTATGTCCTAATGAGTTCATACATCTATTAACTTGATTTTGTTATGTTGATATTGATAAGTTGAGAAATTGATAAATGCTTTATGTTTGATATGGGTTGATTGATATGAGTTGTTAAATATATCTTTGTTATAAACTTAAATATTTGAGTATCCTAAATTGTTGAGCTGCATTAACTGGGAATCCGTTGGTACGTTACAGTTTAATTCAATTAACAAATGATGGAGCATAGAAAGAATACTGAAATGTTGGTTAGTATGTTTTCATTAATTTAACACATTCAAGATCCAAATTGTTAGAAACAAGATGGGGATAATATTTAATTTAACCTTTTAGTTATACAACATGAACTCAATCTCTGTAAGTTGTTGCCTCAATGGAATGCTATTAGCATTATGTAATTAATTTATATTTAAGAAAAAGTTATATTTCTATTAGTATATTCATATAATACTTCCACTTTGATATATTCTAATAATATAGAAAAAGCTAAACTCTATCATTATTAAATTTCTAATTTCACGTGAAGTGTTTGGTTTGGTATGGGACAAACTTGGATAGTTATTAAATAATAATGTTTGGCAAAAGAACATTATGGAAAGACACTTTCTAGTCAAAGATGATAACAGAAAGTAAAGTAAGCAAGCACTCAACATATGAATTGACAAGGGTCCAAATGAGACTAGTCGATATGATTAGATTGAATTGATTGAATAGAGTTTTATAAGCATTGAGTCTTGGGAGGAGTATCGAGCACCGAATTGGGTAAGAGTAAGTAATAACTCGAATCCAATAACTACGTCGCTAAACGTAGGAAGGGATTGGACCGTTAAAGTCGGATGTTTCCCAAATTACTGTCCTGATATAATAGGACTTGATTTGTTATGGATCCATGATTTGTTGATTCGTTCTTACCCTGGTAAGGTATGAACGGACGTGGCAACAACATCGACTTGTTGTACTATCACTGGCTCATTAGTGATGGTTGTCGAATAAGAAAAACTCTCATATAGGTCTTGATAGTACTCTGAGTCGGATTGGGATGGATTGGGTTGGATTGTATGTGATTGGTCTTGTCTAAATCATATTTTGTTTAGACTCAGGACATCTTGATTGAGTTGTACCTTCTTCTGAGTTGAGATTCTAAGTTGATTCGATCCCACCTTGATGCATGTTTCATTCGTCCATTTTACATACTCGTACATTCCACGTACTGACGCCATTTGTCCTACATCATTTCATGGTGCAGAAACAGGTACTAGAGGTCATCAACAGGCGCACCGTTGAAGATCTATTCATTTCCAGCTAGTTGGTGAGTCCTCCTTGTTTCCGGAGGATACCAAAATTATCTTTTACTTTGATTAGTTTTTCTTTATTTTGAATTGTGGTAGTCATGGACCTGTCATTGGCACCTCCTAGATTGCTGATAGAAGCTTCATAGACTGTAGTGTGGATATGGTTGAATTGTTTCATTTTGACTAGATTTATCCTTACTAGTTATCGATTGGATATGTGATTGAGTCTTCTGCTAATAGAATGTAATTGAATGGAAGTGTGATTGGACCAAGTGGTTCGCTTGAAGGCCAACGATGGTTTTCGAGTGCCGACCACGTCTAGGGTACCCTCCCGGGGCGTGACAATTTATGTATCATATTCTTATGTATCAAGCTTTAATGCTTCTTATACATTGTGTTTTTATATCGGATTCTCATGTATCAAGCTTTACTGCTTCTGATACATTTGTTTATGTAGCAGATTCTCATGTATCAAGCTTTAATGCTTCTGATACATTGTGTTTATATATTTATTTTTTAAAATATCATTTTTTCTGAAGATTTACTGCTTCTGATACAACTAGTTTATGTATCAGATTCTTATGTATCAAGTTTTAATGCTTCTGATACATCGTGTTTTTGTATCGAATTCTTATGTATCAGGCTTTACTGTTTTTGATACATTTGTTTATGTAGCAGATTCTCATGTATCAAGCTTTAATGCTTCTGATACATCTACAACTTATATCAATATAATATGTTATGTATCAACCACAAATCAGTTGAAAACTAATACAACAATCTTCAATGTATCAACACTAAATTTGTCGAATGGTCATGTATCAGTTACTCTCATGTATTAAACTCAAATTTAAGTATCATGTAGGCTAATATTATGTTGCTGCTGTCCTAAAATGATATTTATATATGTGCTTGCAGGATTCTTGGAGATGTATTCATGGGGCCGTATCACACAGTGTTTGACTATGGTAAATCCCAAGTGGTTTTTGCTGAAGCTGCATAATAGCCTTTCTTTGTAGTTACACGCCACAGTTATTTAGTATAATGATGGAAGTATTGTAAAGAGATGAATGATACTAGTACTGTTACTGTTATGTTATTGTGTTGTATCTGACCATAATATGGCACACTGGTTGTCTTTTTCTTGACTACTTCAGTTGCTACTGACTAAACCTTGTGCATTTCTAAATACTATATGCTCAGCTGCAGTAGTAATCACTTGCTCCTACTACTTGTAGTGTCATAAGATGCAAGATACTTATTTCTTCTCTTATTTCAATTTCTTCCATGTGATGCAAGGGATTAGTTGATGTTTTGGAACAATTAGGCCTAAATAGGATATGTCGCTGATGGTATCTAGTGGTAAAGGGGTACTCCAAGCGGTCTACTTGTTTAGAGTTAAATGAGAAATTCTTTATTAATATTATCTTTATCATCCATTCCAGTAACCTCTCTCAAATAATTATCTTTCACTTAAATTTATATTTTCTGAAAAGGCAAATTAAAAAACCGTATAGAGCAAGCAAAAGAAAGAACCTGCATGAATAGAAGAGAAAAATGCCAATAAGAAAGAAGACTCGACTAATCTTATCCTCCCACAAGCTTCCCCAGACAGACAAAATCGACATTTTCCCTACTAAACAAAGTGAGGCTAATCTCAAAATTACAAAATTACAGACTACATAATGGTCATGTATCAGTTACTCTCATGTATCAAACTCAAATTTAAGATGAAAGTTTATGTATCAGATTCTCATGTATCAAACTTTAATGCTTCTGATACATCTACAACTTATATCAATACAAGATGTTATGTATCAACCATAAATCAGTTGAAAACTAATTCAACAATCTTCAATATATCAACCCTAAATCTGTCGAATGGTCATCTATCAGTTATCAATGTATCAAACTCAAATTTAAGATGAAATTTATTTTTGAGGTCTTCAGTTGGTCTCTGAAGTGGAGTAATGCCTACTGTGGTGGTTCATTGCTTTATTGGGTGAATATTGAGTTGTTTTGAAAATGGTTGCCCGTATAAGGAAAATGATATTGTAAGCTCTGTATAATGCCTAACCAGGGTTGTGAAAGGCGAGAGCGTTATCACCTTTGGTGAGAGTCGAGGCGAGGCGATATTGAAAAGGTGAGAATAGGCAAGTTGGTGTTTTGGACAAACACGATTCTCTTTTCCCTTTTTTTCTCCACTTCAGCTTCGCGACCTTCAGTTTGCAGTTCGCAGGAGCGATCTTCAGCTTCTCTCTTCTTCTCCTTCTTCTTCTTCTTTCTTCTTCAGTCCTCTGTTTCGCGACCTTAGCAAGTACATTTTCAGCACCACTCCTCCTCCTCCTCCTCCTCCTGCTTCTTCTTCTTCTGCTGCCCCTTCTTCTTCTTCTTCTCCTTTCATGCTCTGTATTTTTTTTATTTCTGTCAGCACTGAGCAGTGTTTTTTTTTTTTCATGCTCTATTTTTTAATTTCTAGAGACTACAGACTAGTGCAATCTGCCTATCTCTTTTAAAAAACAATAATTCTAGTCCTATATCAATACAAGATGTTATGTATCAACCACAAATCAGTTGAAAACTAATCCAACAATCTTCAATGTATCAACACTAAATCTGTCGAATGGTCATTTATCAGTTATCAATGTATCAAACTTTACTGTTGATTTTAGATTCACGTAACATATATTGTCGCCCACTATGATTCCATCACTTTTGTATCGTTCATAACTCATCTCGGATAGCCAAATTCCAGAATGTCTCAGAAGAATCGAGATATTCATCTCGAATTGCTTGATGAATTTTGAATTTTGGATTGAAGTTTTGGTACGATCCTATGCTTTGTTTATGCTCTGTTTTTTGACTTTTTCAAGTCTCTTATAACTGTTACGCTTTGTATGGTTAATTCCCTTATTTAGCTAAGTAATTGATTACAACAAGGAACTCTAACTTAAATTACGTTACTATCCATAAATAAATCAACAACATTAATTATTATACACCCAAAACGTGATGTATTAGAAGAACCACTAATGTATCATAAATCTGGGAAAAATTAAGAAAATCGGATAATTTAAGAAAAATGAGGGATAAGTTGTAATTGGGCTTTTTCACTATGTGATTTAGGTAAAGTTACCAATAAATTAACTATCTGTACTATTACCAGTCAAGAAACACATGGCAAAACAACTTTAATCTAAAAGGGAAATAAATTAAATTAAATTAAAAATATTTAGAAAAATCTAATGAATAACATTTGGGTAATTTTAAAATTTATACAACCAACACAACAGTGTGCATGGACGTACACACAATTTCAGTTTACACCCTTATAGCTCTTTTTTTTTTCCTTCTTTTTTTGGCAACAATTTATAAGTGATGTTTATAGTTATACCCCTTTATTATACATTACTAAACATTATTTATATGTGTGTAACACATTGCTAACTACAAGGCGTACTTCTCTTGCAATTTTCAGTTATAATTTTTATGAAAAACAACAAAAATATGTTTTCACTTCAAATTACTCGCAAAAAATCAGAAATAACTTCAATTTGTATTCATGGCCAAAGACAATTTCCAATTTTCAAAAATTATTTTTCACTTTAAAATCAAAAAGTATTTTTTTTCTAAATTTCACAGTGAAACATGGTCAAATGCCCTCTTAAAACAATCCCTAGGGTTCTTGACTGGCAAAATTTAGCAAGAATTGATGTGCTGAGGTTGTATTTTTCTGCCTTGTTGTTTAAAATTGATTGGATTTACACCATAGAAAAATGACCCATAGATCAACCAACCCGCGCGGACAATTTATCTAGGAAGTGATAAATGCAGATGCAAGTCAGTGTCAGAATTTATTTCCAATTTTTGTGCAGTCCAATCCAAAAAATTAATGCATACTATACTTTCTTCTTGGATTTTTCAAGGACTACTACATATACTTGTATTATGAATTTGACCCAAGGAATAGTGCTAGTTGTAAAAGAAAAAGAGTAATACTACTCCTCATAAATCTTTTAGTAAGATTTTGATTTCTTGCAGGTTTAACCCATTGTCATTATTGAATACACAAAGGCAAAAGTTCATGAATGAGTTTGCTTCCCCTGAATTAAATATTGTTGGTGTTTCAATTCAAATTTTATTTGTCCCCATTTCTAAGTATTTATGAAATTATGAAAGCGTGCAGTTGGTAATTTGAATAAGGGAACATGAATAATAGGTGTATACAACAACTAGAATCAACAGTATTAAACTTGTTGAATATCTTATTTCAAAATATGAACTATACTCCTTACGATCCAAATTAAATGATTTTTTAGGGTGCAACACACTATTTAGTGATATTAATTAAAAAATATTTTGTCAATATTATTCTTTGGCTTCTTCTCCAAACTTTTTAAAAACTAGATATAATTGAAAAACTTATTAAAAAGAAGAGTAATTTTGAGAAAAATTAATTGCTCCACATCTTTGAACTTTGAAAATTTTATTTTTCTTGGAACATAAAAATGCTAAAAATTCATTTATCTTGAACTAAAGGGAGTATTCGAGATGGACTTTCTATTTATTTATTTTAGATATTTCAACGTTTCTTTTTTTTAAACCAAGCACATATGACTATGATATTTGAACTCAGAACTTTTCTTGATAACTTGCTGAATTTTCAAAGTTATGTTCATCTAAAAATTTTAAAACAGTCAAAAATAGATAATGTTATTACTTAGTTACTGCCGCATGAGTTACATTGTGTGGAGTTGGAGGAAATTGATTTTGTTGTTAGATATAGAAATAATATTTTTAGTTATTGCTAAATTCTAGTTGTAGTCTTTGTAATATTTGACTAAGTATGTTTAATTTGAAAGAACAAAAATGTGTGTTTTGGTCACTTTACAAAGGAAATATGTTATATTTAGACTATTTTAATACCCATTATCCTCAAATGTTGAATGATAGTACAAACTTAACATTATTACCCGAATAATTAAGTGCGGTAGCTGTTGATTATTTAGAAAATTATAATGAATCATAAGCAGAAGGATCAGAAGTGCACACCTCAATTAATTATTAAGGGATCAAAATAACATATTTTATGGATTCTTTCCAAAGTGGCAGCAGTATGATTTCCCCTCATCCCACGGTAGGGTAGGAAGTTTAGGACTTAGTTTTAAATTCTATAATTAACCATGAGATATTTAATATTCACTGGTCAACTAATTTATTGTTGGGTCTATGAATAAAGAATTCTCAAGTTATTCACACCACACCTAATGTGAATAAATATTTACCGAGCTCCCCACCAAAGGTTTGCCAATCCGGCGAACTCGATAATTATGATTAAAAATAAATAAATATTTACCCATTTTATCATATTTCATGATTATTTTTTATTGATTCAAACATTGTACTTATGGGATAGGGATGAAGGAGAAAATCGAAAATTTCATATGGTACTTTTATCAATCTGATTAATTTCATATTTTTCATTCAATGAGAATTCTCTTAATCATGAGAATTTGACTCCACGAGAAATTGAACAAAATGCTGCTGAATTAGCCTATTTTTTGTGTGTACCAATTTCGTTCTATGTTCTGATGGCTGAGACGAGTTATGCGAATATTTGTGGTCACATGTTAGAGTAGATCTAAGAACATTTAACTATTAGGTAACAAGTTAAAATCACCAAGAAATTACTATGATTGAAATCCCCATATATCCTCAATGCAAAAGAATAAATTTTCACTTGTTAGAAGCAAGACGCTTCTCTATTGATTAAAAAAAAAAGAACTATGGAATGATGAAATCCACTAAACTTAAAAGAACCTCAATTGATCTACATGAGAGAATGGATCATGCACAATCTGTTTTTATGATTTGCAAATCACCACAAAGCAAGGAAGCAAAGCTTTAGGATTGAGCAAATAGAGTTCTTCAATGTTTGAGTAGAGTCCTACTTTGCCAGCCAATGAATCAAATCCTGATTGACCAATCAATTCCTGAACATTTTCCAATGGTCTATGCACTCTACCAGCAATCACTCTACATACTATTAAAGCCTTTCTCCAAGATAATATATTTTCATCATTTTCCTCAATAGCTTCTAGTGCCCTTCCACTTGTGGATGCTGTAAAAACACCAACCCCACCATTGATTTCCTTCTTGATTGAAAATCCATGCCTTAGAATCTTGCAAACTTTGCATTTTTCTGATGTGCATAGGCTAGAAGAGCCATTGATGCCAAGAGAACATTCAACAGTTGTGCCATGGAATCTTAATAGTTCATTCCCATCTGCTAAGCAACGAGGGTGTTTCTTAACGAGTTTGCTGGCTTTGATCTTTACCAATTCGCGATATTCCTCAAATTGAGCTAGTACTTTCTGCATATTGTGAACTTTCAAGATCCTCTCAATCCCATTTGAACTTGTTTCAGGCTTTGACCAGCTTGTTCTGCATATTATCTCTACAATTTTCCTTGAAGACTCCCCTTCAACAAGTTCTGTCACTGCAAAACACAAGACACAAGAATATGCTCATTCACACACACACAAAAAGATATGTAATGAAATCATTTATAAGAAATATCAAAAAGACAGTTCTTAAATTGCTGCACAGTTTCACATTTACTCAGAAAGGGATTAGATCCATCACTGATTTATTCATCCAAATCAATAGATAAACATTAACAATATCACCAAAAGGCTGTGGTGTTGAGATCCCGCTACCATACGGTTCAAGAACTTCTTTGTAAGAAGCTTTACCCTCTGGTCGGCATATCCGACACGAATTTAGATTAGTCAGGCCAGTGGCTATCAATACCGGGTGGTTAAACCGAAAAAAAGTTAGCATAACATTAACAAGAAGCAAAATAGATTGATGTATATACCAGCATGTTTGGAGAGATGATGTGCTTCAACAGCTTCCCACTTGACAAATTGTTCACCACATTTGTTACAAGTCAAAGCAGAAAAGCCATGGGAATCTGCACCATAAGAAGCCTTAGGCCTAGAAACAACACCCCCAAATCCAGGCCCTGTTTTTCTTGATAAATTCCCAGGTGACCCTTTTCTTATAGGGCTACCAAAGCCTCTATATTTCCTTGATGACCCAATATGGTGTCCTCCAGGACCAGGGGTCCCTGGTTTTAAAGTACCCATAAATGCAGAAATACTCTCAACATTATTCCCACTACTCCCATTACCATCTTGGAAATTACAACTAGTAATCTTGAGTTCACAAGTTGAATTGCTTAAAACAACTTCATGAGTAATTGGATTCAAAAGCTCATTGCTCCCAATAGATCTTGGACTCTGTAATGGTGGCTTCTCCATATGCCTTTTACTTCCATGTATAACATCTTTCAGATTTGCAATTGATCTTGAACAACCTGACCTAACTGTCGTCTCCTTTTTCGTCGTTATCTTGCATAAATTTCTCCCATCACTTCTTGGATCATACACATCTTTTATCTCTGATCTGCACTTCAATGATTTCTTTAAAGCAAACCAAACTGCTGGCATTTTTTTTTTCTCCTCCTTTTGAAACCTTCAAATTAGATAAATCTTCAAAATATACATTGAATCAAAAGTTTAAAAGTGTTTGTTGTATTTGGAAGGAAAAAAATTTGTTTAAGGAAATAAATCTTCCCTCCATATAAGTTTTCCTGTTTGAATAGGGAAGTCACCTTTTGTGTAAATTTGTGTCCTATATTCTACCATAATAAATGCTATAGTTTTACTATGGTCCAAAACTTATAGAAACTTCTTCAGATACATAACATTATTCAGATTTCCGTGCTATCAAAAACCAACATAACACGTTTAATATTCTTACATTCATTAAACAAATCAGCATCAAACTTATGGTCTTTAATTGTGGGATTAATTAATCACAACTATATTATTCAATGGGAAAGAGGAACTCTGCCGTATAGAATCATCCCACTACGTGACATTAATGTACAAACTAACTGGTCATAGACTCATAGTACATATGGGAAGAAAATAAAATAGATTTAAGTTATATAAACGGACCATATACAGAGTTTTTTACCTGTGATACATATTAATTATTTACCAAATTATCAATAGTTACCTACTAAGTGAGTTAATCGTGTAAATATCATTTACACAATCAATGTTTGATTTGTATATAATAGTGTCAAATTTGAACTTGTTAATTTGAAAAAATTCAAATTCTAGTTATTAGTTTTATGCCTCGTACGACATGATATTGTTAGTATATTAATTACGTAAATATTCGCGGGTATTCCTAAATAGAAAGGGTATCATATAAATTGAGATCAACATAGTAAAATTAGAGTTGAAAATTAAATACTAATTGAGAGTGTGGAATAAATAGATGGTCAAGAAATTACATTAAATAGAGTGAGTTGTTATTTATTGACCATGAAGAGTTATTAGGAGGCATGTGAGGTCTGTTCGTCGACATAGAATATTTTAATAATGGAAAAATTAAATTAATTGGTGGAAAACAAATAACAAGTGTACAAAGACATGACAATAGAAGGTAATAAAGTAACTTTTGAAAATATCTAAAAACATCCATCAATTACAACTTACTTCTAATCAATTAATGTAGTTTAATTTCTTCCCGTAAACACAAATTTAGGGATGACAACTAAGCGGAACGTATGTAAAATGGGATGGGGCGGGTTTAAGCTTCTGTGCGGGGCGGGTTTAGATGAATGCGGGGTAGGGTAGGGTGGAGTTCAAACATTTTTAAAGAGAATCAAACAGGTGCAGAGCGAATGCAGATTTGAAGTAAATAATTTTCTATAGACCTATTTCAATAAGTAGGTTTGTTATTTACAAACATGAAAATCAAAACTGCAACTACAATACTTCCGTAACAGCAAGATAAAAAAAAAGAAATTGAAGCAAATTTGTTTTATTTATTTTATGAATTATTGTTACCAAAGGAAAAAAAATGGAACTTACTGATTATGTGACAATAATTGTAAAAGCTGTTTTAATAAAGAATAATAAGTTTAAACTTAGAAAAATAATACAGTTACATGTTAACAGAGAAAAATAAACTTAGAAAAATAATACAGTTACATGTTAACAGAGAAAAATTATTCACTAAAATGATTTGTTTTGATATATGAAGCGGGGCGAGGCATGTATAGGCAGGGCAAGGTGGGGTGATTTGAAAATAAAAAACCCAATTATGCAAGATGAGTTAAAGTTTTTGCGGATTTAATCGAACCCACTCCTCATCCCCCCCCCCCTTTTGATGGCATAGAATCAATAGTTGACACGCACAAAACAGAATAGAAAGAAGGGCTCTTTGAACGACTCCGGTACTATCTCATCCCCCCCCCCGCCCTTGCCATCTCTACACAAATTGAAAGGAGAAACTCGATACCAACATATGTTTATACTGTCTACAACAACTATGCTTCAATATATCCCAAATAAGTTGTGGACGTACACCTATTCTTAAGTATCACAAAAATTCCACAACGGAAGTTACGGGCTCATCAAAACGCTTAAAACCAAATTTTGCATTTGCATTAAGAAATTCATATAATATGTATAAATAATTTATTCAGAATCCAATAAACAATAAAAATATACAATTAGAACTCATAAACTTTAAACACGCCCTGACAAAAACATTGATGCATGTGATCTAGCATTAAACTTAGTTTTGTACCTCTTGGGTGCATCTACCGTCGTAACTTAATTAGAAGAAGAAGATTAGGACATAGTGCTAAAATTGCAGATTGGAGGGACCGACTTCTATCTTTGTGGATGTAGATCAATAAATTACTGAACGCATCTCCCTACCCCAAAATGCCAATTCATCTACAATTGTGACCTGTGATAAATTAAAGGGTCCCATTTATATTCAATTTCTATCTACCATTTAAGATGAAATCCCCCATATTTAATTCCTCCTACCTTTCTTTAATCGTCTTTATGATAACAATGAAATCCCCCACATTTAATTCCTCCCAACATCCTTTCTTTAATCGTCTTTATGATAACAATGCTTTCACTAAATTTGTACATACTTTGGTTTTTGTCAAATCCATTAAAAAAAAATGTGCCCGGACAGTTTACCCTACTATTACAAGCGGAAGAAAAAGAACAAAACAAAAGTTATCCTACTTGTCGATATATCACCTACAAGACAAGTAGGATAACTTTTGTTTTGTTCCTATTTGAGAGTAACTCCAGCCAAGGGATAGAAAGGACAGGGAGGTTCAAAATTTTAAGTGTTTTGTTTTTTTATTGTTTATTTATTTCTTTTCTAGTCAATTGGGCTGTGCAGGGAATGAGCTTTGCCCGAAGTGGTGTAAGGTGGTATTTTATACTCATTACTTCAATAAAATATCAAAATTTAACCGGAAAAAAATGATATGAACTGAATCATTTAAAAGTATATGTTTAGATATACCATATATTTTTAATTTTTGGAACATGTTGGTTAACGGGACTAAGTTTTCTTTGGTAAAAAACTTGACTCACATGATATTTACACTAAGCCAATGGATATGAATATAAATTTTTAAGACTTTAACCATGGGGTAAAGTAAGATGCGTTTTCACTTTAATTTGGAAAATTCTCAGACTAAAGGTTTTTAATTAGGTATAAATATGTTATGACTTGTGAGTATATTTACTGTTTTATTCTTTCTTGCTGATGTGTGACATGAAGCGCATAAGACGAGTATATAACTTCGTCAAGAATCACTAATCTTTCTTTTTTATATCATTCCAAAAGCAGAAGTTGCTTCTAATAATGGGAAGGGAGGAATATTTGAAACTTGCACTAACAAATCATGAGCACGTCGTCTCCATAAAACCTGGCTGAGCAACCAAATTTTTAAAGCAAGTCAAAACAATCATAGATAGCACACAGACTATTGATGGAGAAATGTCACATGGCAATTTGACCACCATTCTCCATGTTGGTTAGAATTCATTAATTCCTTCCTAGTCTTTCCTCCTTTCCTGCATGTACACTACTTGTTTCAAAGATCCAGAAGAGGGATCCTCGAACTGGTCTCGAGACCGGTAAACTGATTTGTTTAGATTCTAGAATTTCATCTCAGTAATCGTTAGCACTTTTTCTTAATATATGATAGGTTAATTCCCCAAGGTTACAAAGTGTTACAGTTAGCACCATTTCTTGGGTTAAATGGATCTTGAACCATCCCTACTCTACAAGGTAAATATAAATTGATTTTGATTTATAATAGGAAGGAACAAGAATGGGTTTGTTTTGCAATCAACAGTTAACCTCTGAACTTCTGATAGATTATATGATCCACGGGCAAGACTCTGCCTACATCCCTTCAGTTAGATTTATCCCCATAGAGACAAAATGTATAAAATACAAAAGTACTAGGCTCAACCAATGGTTAAATAATTGACTATGAACATGCTAAGTGGCCTAGCTAGATTCCAACACATGAAATCAGATATTAATACAAAGCAAGTACAGACGGGACATAAATGTTCCATTCTATCTTCGATATCTCCCGTCCATGAATAAAGGGTGCCAAGATGTCAAGGAAATGAGATAGCTCTAGTTACTCCTAGAGTGTGTTCGGTAGGAAGGAAAATATTTTCTTAAAGAATATTTCCTAGGAAAATAAGTGAATTCTTACTTATTTTCTTGCATTCAATGTGTAAAGAAAAAATAATATTTATATTTATATATAGTCTAAACAAATACTAAGAATGGGGTAGAGTAGTGAGGATAGGGGCTACGACATGGGGGGGTGAAGATAAGGATCAAAACACAATCAATATTAATATCACTTGTAGAATTTGTTTCCCTACTTTCTCTAAGAAAGTCATTTTTCTCATTTTTAAGTAACTTGTTTTCCTAGAGAAAATATTTTTCAAAAATTTTGACCAACCTAACATGAAAAAACTAATAAACATGTTCCCATAGCCAACACACCCTTAATTTTACCACAATGCTTTAATACACCAACCATTAACATGCAAATAATTTGGTGGAATGGTAGACAGTATAATCTACAAAAGCGCAGATCCTCAATCTTTCAAAGATTTGGTGAACTTTCAGCCATTCAGGCACTAGAACATAAAAGAGCATCTTTACAAGCAGCTGAACTTCAAGCGAAAAGAGGTCTCTGAAAAAGACTGAAATCATTACAGTACATGAGTACATAGATGAAAAACTCTTTCTTTTTTTTTTCTTTTAAAAGTTTAAACATGAACAGGAAAGCATTTTACAGAGATAAGTTGTTTGCTACAATGAGCGCATTTTCTCTATGGACACCACAAGTTCATAGCAGAAAATATGACCTGCCAAGTACAGATGAGTGATTTTGACCCAGGTTACGTCCTCTGAGGCATTCCAGATCCATTACTTGTGAGTGATCCACGATAAGATTAACCTGAAAAGACCAGCAAAATGTCATAATTGAACCATAATCATTGTGCAATGTAGTTTTTTAGAGATATTTGCTTGGAGAAGCTCAGTACCTTTGGACCATAACATTTGACAAACCACTCAGAGATTTTAGGATTTGATGCTTCAAACATAGTTTTCTCAAGTCCAAGACGACCCACGATCTTCGCAACAATATCTGATCTTAGTAAATCAGCCTGCCTACATAAATCATCAGCATTGATCATTATCATGTCTGCCCCAGCTTCTAAGCATCTCTCTGCCCTTCTGACCAAAAGATCCACATCTTCAACCATCTCTGCAGAGACACAAAACAGCATGAAACATGCAACAGAAACTGTTATGCATTTCAATCTTCAACTTCTATGGCACGCAAAACATTGCAAAAGTTGCCTCATGTGCAAGAGAGCATGTTACATACTCAATCAGATTGAAATGGACAAATCTTTTATTGCTAATTTTCACAAGTTTTATCTTTGAAGTTTCTCTTGAATAATCCGTGACAACATTTAGTGATCATATGACAGAAAGTGAGATATCCTTAGCAAAATAGGTCCTAGCTTAGGCAGCAGATCACAAACTCATTGCGGTTAAACTACAGAAGCATCCAAATATAAAGACACAAAGCATCATCTCATATCCCAAGCTTCAGAATAAAATATTCTGAAAGGCATGAATCTTATAAGAAACTAGTTTCCATTTTGCAAAGTATAAATATTTAGCAAAATAGAATGATGTAAGAGAAGCACTTCAACAGCCGGAGAAAGATTATCAAGCTGGCAAGAGCAACTACAAGATTACTAGGCTGCAAGGACATGTTTTCCTCCATTAGGAAAACAAAGGCATCTTAAGTACAATGAGATTTGAAATTAAGTTGTGAACTTCCCTCAAGTCCTTTGAATCATAATGTTTTATCCAATGACAAGCACATAAGGTAAATCTCAGCAATGATTTCTTTTTTTTTTTTTTGGTAATTAGCAATGAAAATATTATTATTTACAAGTAAAAAGCCTCAAACTCCCCCTCCCTTCCCCTCCCCCTCCCTTCCCCTCCCCCCCCCCCCCCACCACCACCAAAAACAAACTCCTACACCTCTTTCAGTTTGCCTATGCTGTGGCACAAGTGGGGTTAAACTTCCTAAACAGCAAAACAAAATACTCCCAGGCCTATCAGTGATGAACTTCACACATCCTAGTGATAGTTAAGTCTTGTTCATAAAGCAGATGAGATGGTACATGACGGACGCTCTTGCATGTAAGACGATGGTTAAAACCTGCTATCCAGATTGTCTATCTCCGTGTCCTACCATGTTGTCTGTGATCTACAATGGATTGGTGAATAAGATAATTTTCTGCAGCAAAAGGAAGCTATAGATCTCTGTAAAACGAGAAAACAGGGACACTAGCAGCCACTAAAGTTGAAATGGCAATCAGGAGAGCGGCCCAATTAGTACTACCCAAAGTTCCATGAGATTCAAAACAATTACTGATGAAGAAATCTTAGTTACAGAAATGCAGCTATACAACTAAATAATGCCAACTTTAGCCGGGATCATTAGTGTTAAGGTACTCTTATGCAACTTCTTCTAAATGTATGTGGACTCAATTCCGTTTGTACACAAAGAGGCATGAATGAACTGAAAGATTTTTTACATTTCAGAAAATTTCTGTCTGGAAATTTATACCAAATCATCTTAAGAAATTAATGTTCCGTTGATGAACACATCTTCTGATGCATCTGCTGTTTTATTGTTTCATCTATTATCTATCACTCACATTAGTCTCTTTTTCTTTTCTTTTTTTTATGTTTTACTAAGAGGACACTTTTTAGTCTTAAAAAAGGAATTTACAGATATAGCTTACAGTGGTGACAGTGCCTCTCTCTAAGAGAATGTAAAAAGAGAACATAGTAAAAATAAATTTAAACAGGAAGTACAAACATACCAGAGGTTTGAGGTGCCGGAATCACGTGAGCCCCAAAAGCTCTGTCGCCGGTGAAGGCTATATCAGACTTGTTAAACTTAACAGAGAACTGAGGCTTAGCTCTGAGGCCACCGCTCTTAATCAGCCTCACATATCTCAAGAGGGTCTCCTCAGGTAGACCAAGTGATGCAACATCAAGCTCAATTGTATCAAACCCCAATTGCTTACATTCCTAAGAGATTACAACAAGTAACACGTTAGTACCAAGATTTAAAAAATCAATTACAAAGGAAACACTGGAGCCATATTCACTACTTTATACCTCAATATATTCTTTAAGAGCAGAAGGACCTCGGCGAAGCATTTGGTCTGCCCAATCCCCAGAGCTAACATAAACATTGTGTTTATGTGCCATGTCAGTCACTTCTTTGATGTAAGACTTTGGCATCAAAGTATGAGACCCATCACATAATTTCAGCCCATCAACAAACTGGCCCATAGACTCGAAAACATCCTATAAACCAGAAAATGAGAAGTTCAACAAATTTGAACCATAAGAACATAACCTAGCACAGAATTCTGTACACCAAGTCATCTTAGCAATCTGCTACCAATTGACTCTCGGAAACTGGTATCTCACTTAAATATTTTACACTCCCCTTTAAGCTTTGTTTTTTAGATATAGAATATTGTACTTTTTCTACCTCAAGGAAGCTCTGAAATATTAAAATGGGGTAACCTCTCTATTTCTATCTATTTACTTTGTGTTCTTCATTTTACTTATATCAATTTCGATTGTGTTTGCTGCCAGTAGCCCCTTCCCCAATCGATTACACAATTGACACCTCTACAGCTAGCGGCAAACAGAAATTTGAATTCCAAGGCATAGGGATTAGGATATCTATTTTAAAGTACAGGTAGTCCAACTGTGCAAGATTCCAGAGGTGGTTCATGAACCCATCCCTGAAATGACGATCAAAAGAGACTAGGAATACATATAACAACGTTCGATAGATTAAGCTTAAGTGCCAAAATTAAAGCCATTACCAGATTACCTCAAGAAGGCCACGAGAGAAAAGGGAATAGTGAGGACCCTTCATTTCTGTAACGCCATAGCAACGAGGTTTCTCTGGACGATCTCCATCATCGTTGAAACTCTTCCACCTGAATGCTGCCATCTATTGCCTCCTCCTCCTTCACACACACTCACGCAGGCAGGCAAAGAAGGGAGAGAAATGCAAATGCTTTGAAGAACGACTTATCAATTTGTTTGGGGAGACATGAAAATTTCTGTATTCATTGAATTTCGATTATTATGATTTGAAGAAGCTTTCAGCGCTTTCTAGAACCAACACTAATCTTTTCGGTTTTGGACAGATATAGGAAAAATAGCTTTCTAGTTTGTTCCTTTTTGACACGTAGGATTTCTAGATTTTTGTGAAAGAGACTCTTGATATTTTTTGATTAACACTAATGTAAATGATGAGATTTATCTTCCCCATTTAATTGAGTACGAGATTTTAAATTTTGAATTCTCAAAAATTATTATCTAACTGTAAATTGTTTTATTAAGATATTATTTTTAAAATATTTACATAAATTGAAAGGGGGAATGATAAATTCTGAGATGGGCTCACCCTTCATTGAAGGTGGACTGGACTGGATACTCTCTTTATGTAGAGAGTCCTCAGACTTTATTTTCCAAATATGGGCTGCGCTTTAATGATTTTCACAAAAAACTGCAAAGTGTTTCTTCACCTTCAAATTTTGAAAGGTTTACCTTTTAGATTAGTTTCCAAGAAACCAAGTTCATTTTGAAAGGTCTACCAAAGGTTGTGTGTTAGTAGTTTTGTAGTTCTTTATAATTATGTTGTTAGCTTTATATCTTTTTTGGAAAAATTAAAAACAATAGAGTGTCACGTAAATTGGTTGGACCAATGCAATAGTTAATATCAGAAAGAATACATCTATGCATACTTCTTAGTCAAAGAAACTAACCATCTAAATATGTTATAATTAATATATATTGGATGAAAGCTGCAGTAACATGCAAGTGAATATATATGGCTTTAAAAAATTAAGAGAATAACAAAATTTAGAGCTGGGGATACCCTGCTTTCCTTGTTCCTCATGAAAGGAATCCAAATCTAAAGAGAGAAAAAAAGAAAGTAAAGTAGAATAAAGAGGTCTTTCAAGACAAAGGAACACTTTTTCTCCATAAGCTCCAGCTAATCTTACTCATATATCATATACAACATTTAGGTTTCTTGCATCCATATCCTTTATTCAGATTCTCACGTTGAACTCCATTTTTTTTTTGCTCTTTTCATGCATTCTTCATGTTTGTATAAAAGGGTGTCCCCTGTTTTTTCCATGAATATTATCAGCTGTCTCTAATCTCAAAGTAGTAAATTAACTAAATTGTCGAAGATGGCTAAAAACATTGGCATTCTTGTTTGTCTTCTTCTTGTGATTTTGGATGTTGCAGCTGGTATACTAGGAATTCAAGCTGAGGTAGAACAAAATAAGGTAAACGTTAATTCTTTCGTAAATTTGATTAGTATAAATAGGTGAAATGTGTGTATGTCTTATCTAAAAAGTTTAGGATACAACATATCTTTATTTAGTTAATTACATTACATTCTTAACACGCTCTTTCATGTGTCTGCCTCATTTTCTATTCCTGGGAAAATATGTGGAATCTTTTTTTGATAGCGGATAGCAATCAGACTCGAATCCAGAACCTTTGTCTGCTCTTAACCATGTTAAATGTGTGGTCAAGTTTACTTCATTATAGTTTGAACGTCAATTTTTTCATGTTGATGAGGAGACTTAGGTATTAAATTCTTGTTATTTTTTTGGTTTAATTAACACAATTAGGCTTGATTTGTTGGTACAGGTTCAAGACTTGAAGGTGTGGATCTTTGAATGTAGAGATCCAAGCTATGAAGCTTTTAAGCTAGGATTGGCTGCAACAGTACTTTTGGTTCTGGCACAAGTTATTTCTAATCTGCTTGCTGGTTGTATTTGCATCCAGTCTAAGGAAGAGCTGGATAAGGCTTCTTCTAACAAACAACTTGCTTTTGCTTCCTTTGTATTCCAATGGTAAATTCCAGATCCCCCTCTGATCCCCACTCCCAACTTATTTAGATTTGCGCTAGGTAGAACCACTAAGGGATGAACGCTCTTTGCCAAAATGTTCTCTATTCGCAGAAAGAGCTCAAACCCCAGACCTTTGATTAATGCATAGTTCAAGGATTAGAACCATCACATCACATCCCTGGTGATAGCATAGACGGATTTATTTATGAGGGCAATGGATGTTGTGGTGCTCCAAATCCATTGACCTAAAATTCTAAATCCGCCTCTACTCCTTGAATAGTGCACTTTATGTATGTATTACTTATCTTATTCATGGTTGTATATTTAAAAAGAAATTGTTTTGATACTAGGATCATTATGGGCATTGCATTTTCATTGCTGGTAGCTGGAACATTGTCAAACGGGAAGGCAAGAAGATCTTGTGGCATATCACACCATCGTTTCTTGTCGATAGGAGGAATATTGTGCTTTATCCATGGACTTTTCTCAGTTTCCTACTACATCTCTGCTACTGCCACCATCCAGGAAGATAAGAAGCTGAATCAACAAGGAGGCCATGCATGAACACAAAAAAATTTACTCTCTTCCAATAGATGCAGCCTTCCTAACAGAATTAGATTAACTCAGTGCTCTATACGAGAGAAATGAAAGCAGAATATGTATGGAGAACTCATCATAACTGAGTCCCATAGTGTCCTTTTAAAAATTCCTAATATTTTCATGTAACATTTCTTGAATTTTATGTTATTTGTAACTTTTTCTTGACTCTAATGTAATTTTATGTTCATAATATGTCCTAGGGAAACTGCAGTGTGAGCTGTGTTGTTTTCCCAGAAGAAGAAAGAATGTATTAAAGCATTGTTGGTCTGACTCATATTTTTACTAGTTCTATATTCAATGTATTTTTTGCAACTACTTTGGGGCCTAATTGCAATATGATTTCAGTGCTTCTTTTTCTGTTAGCATCCTTGTTGTTACTAATGTATCCCTCTGCATGCTAACACGATATTTAATATTCAAGTACTTAAATTTGAGTCAAGCAGGAAGGCTATGTATATTTGGAGAGTTAGGTTTGGTCATGTAGCTCTGGTTTTGCTAGTTGGAAGGAATTAAGGCACAAGATGTAGCGACTCTTCATAGCTTAGGTAGATTTTTATGGAGAAAAAAAATTAAAGATTAAGCGTAACATTGAGTAATCTGGAGCCATGTTTATTGTTTGCAGACCTCAATCAAGTGAAATTCCCAGTCAAAATCACATGCAAAACTCAAGCTGAGGCTCTGAGATGCAGGGCTAGTTGTTTCAGATTTTAAACAATTCTTCCAAAATCATTCTTCACAATTGATTCAAGAAGTATTCGTTAACTTACAGGAAGCAATAACATAGTACAGAAAAGCTTTCTAGCCAAGGTTGGCCAAGACATCATTTAAGGTAGATACAGTATCAGCATAGTACTTCTGTGCTTCAGCGCTGTTCTTGGTCTTTGCTGCATGGTCCAGCTGAGGAAAGAAAATAAAAATGGTTTGTCAGAAGAAAGAAAAATCATAAGCAACCCATCCAATTACTATGTCATTCATGTGATTAACCAATAATTTAGACATTTGACTTACATCACTAATGGTCTTAAAGAGCTTTCCAGACAGGTCCTGGAGTTTTCCCTTCTCTGTTTTTGGCTTAGCAGAGATGACAGTCTTAAGGTCATAGCGGAGGTATTCTGCTCTGAGACGAAGGTCATTCTGGACGTAAGGCCAGGCCTTCTTGTCGATGAAATCCTTGACGCTAACAATCTCCTTGGCTGAATCCTTAACTCTTTGGACTGCCGCAGCTGGAGTCAATGGTTGAAGGTAAAACCTATCCTTCAATGGCAAACTGAAGTCCCTTGCCTCATCTGAGTTCAAAGTTCCAGCTGCCAAAACCAAATACTCAGCATCAGTAGGGAAATTCCATACATTATCTTTTCTAGTACTTGCAACCGATATTCTTTATAGTTCAATTGTTGGAATTTTCTGAACATCTAATTTTACCAAAATGAGAAACCATCATAGTTCTAACTGTATATATAACTACTTCTAAAGATCCATCTTGTTTACACATTCATTCTTGGTCTGGCTGCTGGTCTAGCGAGCCTTCCTAGCCGCCTAGAGTGCAGCCTTGTATTTGACATAATTGCTTCAAATTCAGACTCTGAAATTTTCTACAATCCCTAAAAGGGCAGCCTGGTTCATTAAGCTCCCGATATGCGCGGGGTATAGGGAAGGACCGGACCACTAGGGTCCTGCAATTCTGCAAGAGGCTATTTCCACTAGAACACGTGACTTCCTAATCACGTGGTAATAACTTTACCGGTTACGCCAAAGCTCCCCTCAAACAATATTACTATTAAAATTAGGATGGACAAGTTACAGATCCTTATAAGGATTGAAATCCTCTTGTCAAAGTGCAATCTTTAACTACTTTCTATGAGCCCCTCTTTTTTTTTGTCTTTTCTCAAGCTTAATTCTCTCTTTTAATTCACTTAAGTACCTCTCTGTTTGACATGATCTAATAACAAATCTTAATTAATCTATTCCTTGATCCATCTTTCAATTGGAACTGCCGATATAGATATCAAGTTGCTTGATCTAAAGGTTCAAATTACTAAAAACTTAATTGAAATGCAGCATTGGAGGGTCACTCCTAGGTTGTGTCTGCGGATATATGAACCTTACTATTATCAATTGTCTGTAAGTATATCTGTTATGAAATTACTATGTGTCGCTCGAGTAATCAGTGATGGATCCAGACTAGACGTGTGTAATTCAGACCATATAAATCTCTCTGTGTTTGAAAAAATAATTGAAACATGTATAAAAGAAGAAATTGATTCACCACTGGGAAAGAAAAAAAGAAAGGTAAATAAAGACCTTAACCAAAAGCAAGACGACTTACGCAATCCACCAGAGGGAGGAGGTGCGGGGCCAACCTTAATTGACCTGGCTTCAGCAAAAGCTGCTTGAGCAAAGGAACCAGCAAGGCCAGCAGCGACAAGACCGATAACGGCTCTACGGCTAGTTTCGATGTCAACAGACCCCTGTTGGGCTCTGACAGTGAGGCCTGGTCTAGACAAGGCAATTCTGCTAGTGCTGACAGTGCTTAAGCGGGCTGAGCCACTGAGCTGGAGGCTACCATCCAAGACAGTTTGAGAAGAACCAATTAGGCCACCCATAGAAGCCATAGCATGAGCCATCTCTCTGGACCTATAAATTTTTCTATTGGTGAAAAAATGTTTCAAGTAAGAGTGATTACAAGTGTTTGGGAATTATAAGTTAATGTTTGTGGTACGTATGATGTGGATATTGCAATTTCTGGTGTCTGTGATGCAGAGTGATTACACTTAGGATCACCTTATCTGGTTTTGGATATTCCATTAGCCAATCAATGCCTTAATTGTTGACATGTTGGATTACGTTCTTTTCCAAGCTGTAGCATCTTGACAACTGGAGCAAGAAGATTTTGGATGTACACGTCATCATGCATGACAGATATTGGTTGAAATTGATGAAACTTCTAGAGCTTGTCGAATGAATAAAAAAGGATAGTCCAATTATATGAGACTTGGATCACATTAAGGCTATTATATGCAGTTTTAATCACTATGATAACTTAATAAAAAGTGATTCCTTCCCTTCGTTATAAACTGAGTTCCCAAATTGGAAAACACGTCTCATATCGTTCCTTCATCAGAAGGTTTTCACCTTTCGGCTACAACATACCACCAATTCAAGGCCTGAAGAGGAGGAAATTCCAAATATATGCTTATTACAAATCACTTTATCTCAATTTGATAGGATGCCAAGAAACTTTTGTGAATTAGCTAAATGTATACAAGTATCAAAATTATCATTTAAAATAAGAGGAAAAGGGTTAAAATACCCTTTAAATATGTGAAATTCAAAATTGTTGTCGTTTCTTAATAGTTTGGTTCAGTCATGCTCTTATCGTTACTTAGTTGAGTTAAATATGTTTTTATTTCACACAAAACCTATCGAAGCACAATTTTGAAGCAAAAATGTATCGCTAAAATTTCCATACAACAAATTATGTTGATCGTCAGGCTAAATCCCGACGAATTAACAGAATCTCAAGCTAAATCCTAACAAATCAACATAATTTCTAGCTAAATCCTGACAAATCAATAGGAATTCTAGCTAAATCCTAACGAATTAAAAGGATTTTCAAACACAAATATTGGGAAAAAAAATTGGTGCTTCGTCAAAATTTATGACCAAAATCCTAACGATTATCAAAATTTGTTGATAAGGCAAGTCTTGTGATTGAAATTATGGCGATTCGTCAGGATTTATGACAAAAATCACGACGATCACCATAACTTATATTAAGGAAATCTTGTTCAATATCAAATAGTTTATTGTTTTTGCGACATATCAGAACTAGGAGTGTTCACGATTTGGGTAAAAATGATCTAAATCGAAAAATCAAATCAAACCGATTAAATAAATCAATTT
Organism: Solanum dulcamara; assembly: GCF_947179165.1. Lineage (NCBI taxonomy): Eukaryota > Viridiplantae > Streptophyta > Magnoliopsida > Solanales > Solanaceae > Solanum > Solanum dulcamara. The sequence goes on from NC_077247.1 coordinate 49,618,638, forward strand.
TTATTTGGTTTTTTTGGTTTTACATTTTTAAAAACCGATATATTTTGTTTGATTTTGATTTTGTTCAAAAAATCAAAAGAAAATAACTGAAACGAACCGATAAATTATATGCAATTTTTCTTTAATAATTATATTTACATAATATACTATTTTTATGAACATTTTTAATGCAAAAAATGCAGCACACTAATTTAAAAAGTAAGGTACGATGCTTCTTTTATTTGTGCAATAATATCATTAGCTTATGTTGTTTAGTACATTGAATTAGCTAACAATATAAGAAGGAAGTTAAACATAATTGGAGTTCTGGTATAAGAATTATACGATCCAAAATGGAACGTAGAAAATTTATTTCCTTTTGAATGAATAGTCGTCTTTTTTTCTCTTTTGAATGAATCATTTCATTTATTTTTGTGTATAGTTAATAACCAAACCAAACCAAACCAAACTGAAATCGAGAATAACTAAATCAATGGCTATATTTTTTATTTGATTTGATTATAATAATTTAAAAATTGATCAAATTAATTTAATTTTGATTTTGAGCAATAATCGGCCCTAACCGATCCTCGAACCCCAAGTTTCCTCCTACTTTTGGTGAATGGTTATTTTACACATTTTTTAATAGGTTATATTTTAAATAGTGCCACTTAGGGGTGTACATGGACCGGGTTGGTTCGGATTTTTTACAAACCAAATCAAACCATTTGTGTCGGGTTATTAAATCTATAAACCAAATCAAACCAATAAAAGTCGGGTTTTTCGATATCAATTTTTCTCGGGTTTTTCGAGTTTTTTCGGGTTTTTCGGGTTTCTCGGGTTTTTTGGATTTTTTCGGATTTTTTTGGGTTTCTCATAGTATCTAATAAAAAGCACAGAACAGTGCTTCTTAAAAAGAGTTCTAGTACAAAATATCAACATATAAGATGGAGGCACAACACTGTTTGAAGTTTTAACTTTTTAATATAACTTTATAAGATAAGTTTTTTTTGTATATTATTTAGATGGGCTACTCAAGTCCAAATCTAAATGTAAGAAAGAAAACAAAAATTATGAAAAAATTTTAAAAAATATTTATAAATTACATTTTAATAAATATTTTTAGTATAACATAATTTAAAAGTAGTATATCTATAATCGGGTCGGTTTGAGTTCGGTTTGACTTTTTTTTAGTTAAAACCAAACCAACCCTATAATGGTCGGGTTTTTTTTTCAAACACCAAACCAAGTCAAACCAAACCACTAGTCGGGTTTTTTTTCCGATTTGGTTCGGTTTGTCGGTTTGGTGCGGTTTATCGGTTTGTCCTGTACAGCCCTAGTGCCACTGTAAGATCCTATATGTGCAAATCAGCTCGGGCGTTCTGTTATTAGATTGGGCCTAGTATTCTCCTTAACGGGTCAGACCCAGGTCAGCCCATGTGACATCCTTATAATTTGGCCAAGGTTCCTTATAGGAAATAGCCAATACTTATCAATGGAACCATAAAGTTGTAGTAAAACTGCAAATCAACTACTGAATATGACTTTTAAAAAAAGGGGAGGGGGGAGGGGATTATACCTTATGAATAAAATAAAAATTTACATAATCAATTAATTGAGCTACTAATTTTATTTTATTTTTTTAAAGTATATGTCAATTTTACTCTTAATTATTCGTGCTCTAGAATGTTGCTGCAATTCCTTAAAAGAATCACTACTATAATTGTGCAGTTGTGCCTATTAAAAAAATCTCATGCTTAATTTCTAGCTTAATCCAATTGTCATTATTAAAACCAGATAAGGAAGAAACTTCGAAAAAGATCCAAAGCTTCTATGCTTAGCCAAAATGCATAACTTATAAGGTGGGGTCCAATTCTTAATTCAAATGAAATGAAAATAGACCTTCTTTTTTCATCTCTTTAGTGACTATTCAGGATAAACACAAATTTGGCCTTGTCAATAGTAAACTGGAATAATGGAAGCTCAAGAACAGGGGACCAAATCAAGAGCTGTGAAGGTAGACTCTAAGGAATCATGGGATTTTCATGTAAATCAAGCCACACTCCAAGGATGCCCTGTAAGTAAAACATGCATGCCTGTAAAAATCTTGATTTTAGTTTCTCAAAAGTTGGAATCTTTATTGAAGTTTCCTATTTCTAATATATGTACAAATTCATTTTTCCCTTGTGGGTATTTGTAGATTGTGGCACACTTTACGGCTGTTTGGTGTATCCCCTCCCTGGCTATGAACCCCTTTATGGAGGAGTTGGCTTGTATGTACCAAAATATGTCTTTTCTCACAATTGATGTGGATGAGGTCAAGGTAAGGTCTTTAGCCCTTTGGTGTAAAAGACACAACTTTATAGCCTAAAAGATGAGAAAAAAAGGATATAGAAATTTCCTTTGCTAAAAGTACTTGTAAGGGCTGGTCTATTCATGGGTAATTAGTTGCCTGTGGCTTCCCTTTGAGGAATTTTGTATCATTGTGCGTCTCTCTGGCCGGGTTTTTAAAGTTTAAAGCCCACTTCCCGACTTGTTTTATCTAGGACTCGAGTCAATGACTGAGTGTATGCTAGATGTTAGAGTCAATTTGCTGGACTTTAATGCCTGTGACATATTAATAACTTTAGTACAGATTTGATTAATTTTCATTTGTCTTGATCATGTATGATTTGTATCAAGAAAATCAAGGCAGAATTGCTAGTGCAATATATTTAAATTTTCATGGAAATGCTAGAAACTTCTCTTTCTTCGTGATTAAGAGATCACAATCAACTAAACGAGAAGCGGCAAGAGCTGGAAAATATTTACAGCAAGAAAAGTAGTTCTATGAGCCACTTGACTCGATAAAAGAACAGCCGAGTTGATGTCTCATACTAGAGCTGTAAAGGTCCTCCTTTAGCTTTACGGCAGTATATTTCTCTAATTAAATACAGAAAATTAAGATCTCATAAACAAAGTATAAAAGATAGTGAGGATCCAATTATCGGGCCGTATGCCAATTCATCTTTGTCTACAAATTTTTCGATAATTCGCTCCGTCTAAAAGCTCACATCTTCATGAGGAAGCACGTTTGAGATGGGTATTTTGAGACGGATGTGATATAGTGAACTAGATATATCCTCTGATCGAATACTGAATGGTACTGAACTGTTTTGGTTTTTATCAGCCTTGGGTTTAATTTATGTTGGTTTTACAGCAGAGTCTGATATCATGGATAGTGATTTCATTTGGCATCAAGAGGGTATTTTACAAGTCCTTTACACCAAGAAAAAACTTGGTCTTCAAACTGATGACTCCTGAAATGTCTTTAATTGAGACCATCTCCTTTATCTTCTCCTTCACTCAAACATGTAATTTATGACAACTCATTTCTCGCTATTCTGAGAATAATATTCGATCTCTTTTAGTTTCATGAGCTACTGGTATGGACATATTATGCCTGTTCTCCGAGAGTTGCTTAGTTGCATGGTCTAACATATGTTCATCTATCCTACTGTCTAGTGTCTGGACGTTAGGCCTTGATTATGATGAATCATTCATACAATGAGGTCAGAGTGACCTAGGCATATAATATGCCAATATCACATCGTGCAACAAGAATATATTCGTAGACAAAGTGAATAACATATTTAGATTCATAAAGAGTTGATTAGTTTGGTTCTTCCCTTTGATTCTTTTGGCTTGTCTACTATGCTGGGCCTTTCAATCGGATGAGGAGGCAACTCCTGTTGTACAAAAGCTGGGCCCTTTTCTACTTAGTTAGTATCATCCACTTGAAAAGGAGATTTGCATGAAAAAAGCAACTGTTTGGACTATAAGATGCTTCTGATGGGATTTTTTTTACGAAAAGTCCCGCAACACCCAACAGAAAAGGCCTAAGATCGATATCTCCATCGTTTTGCTGAAATATTTTTCTACCCTTTCTGTTTTCTGGTGTAATATTCCAAGTTCCACTTAATTCTGATCTAGTCTATGAAAGGCATTTATTTTCTAGTTGTCCCAACTCGACACTTGGGGCTAATTGGCTTCTAGCCTTCTACAAAGTCATTTGATATTGTTCACATGCTTATCAAATGTCAATTGAGTCAACCATAATGGTATTTTTGGTCAAGTTTTCACCCAGTGTCAAAAATTTGTTTTGCTGCTCTTCATTTCCTGAAATATTAAACAATCAGCAAGACTCACATCTCTCACTATAATACTAGAAGTCCTCGTAACCTTTTCTCAGAATGAAAACATAGTTGAAATATGAAGGAATTGAAACCATGAAATGATTTCCAAAGAAGTGGTGTACAAACACACGTCGTTTGAATTTCCCATATTAAATGAAAGAATAATGGCATTTGAGATATAAGCTCTTCCAATTGAACTATTCCTCATTTCTTTTGTTGTTTATGATATAAGGTCGTTGATCTTTAAAGACATTTGAGAGTAGAATAGTCATTTCAATTGTTTGCAAGTTGCCAAGTTGAGAGATTCTTGCTCTCCTGGTTGCGACACCTAACTGCAATTAGACATGGAATCTACATATATTTAATCTAGGGAAAGGCTTCACCTTTTATCATTCACTTAAGTACTTTCTAGCATTACTTAAGATATGCTAGATTAAGACTACAGGATTCCCATTTTTGGAGTGAGTTTGATGATTATCTAACCGAATTCTTCTTCAGAGATTCCTGATCTTTTCTCTATTACTTGTGGATGGAGAATCTGATTAATCTAAGTATGCCGTTGCATAATTTTGGTATTGCAAAAAGAATAATTCTAGTTGCGTAATTCTCAAACAATGCTCCTCTGCTTTCTATTTGATCTGTTGCAAATCCTATTGCACAAGTTTCCATAGACAGATGAATTTCTCCATGCTCTGTAAAAACCATTGTCCAATTATAGTGATGATGATATGTAACTGGATTACTGCTGTATGAAGATTTGTAATTTCTCTTTCAACAAGGGGTATTCCTTAAATCCATTCAAGTGAGAGTATTCTGACTTAAAATGCTAACATAATCCTAGAGGATCGACGCTTTTGTTCAGTTGATAAACATAATTGGCTAATATAATTATGGTCTACCACTTAGTTTCACAATTTGAATGTTTGGTCATATAATATTCAGTCCCTTATCGATAATCAAGCAACAATACCAGTTCTGATATATAAAAGGAACAGGACAATAAAAGGTCCATTAGGAATTCCAGATACATCATATTGTTAAGGCTGTTTTCCACCTAATATACACATTCTTCTTTTGTTTTGTTTGCGGTTGCTAGGAGGTGGCTAGCAAGTATGAGGTGAAAGCCATGCCAACATTTCTGCTGCTGAAAGGTGGAGTGCCAGTTGACAAGATAGTTGGTGCAAATCCAGATGAGATGAAGAAAAGGATCCACGCTCTTGTTCAATCCAACCCCACAGATATACCCTAGTCCAAATATGTATATATACATACATAAATATATTCTGATATATAGTGTCTACAAAAGATTCTTTTGTTTGTGTGGATTCTGCTGTTTCATTTTTAAATGTAGATAATTCCATATCCACTATATCTTATAGGAGACTGTTGAAAATAGTAATGCTTTTTTGTTTTCAATGTAAGTAACAAGTTAATGAACTTAATTACCAATGAATGGCTTTTCTGGACACTCAGAAGGTATTAGACCTTATATAAGTAGTGGTCCTGGAATCTATGTTCATGCCAAACACTAAAAGGAGCCTGAAAACGAAAGGACTTGAATTTCTCTTTGCATCAGTAAACGTGCGATAAATGAGTTAAACACATTTTTCCTTTTGTTTATGGATATCGTTACCTAATTGTAAATTGCAACAAGAGAAAGAGTTAGATCATTCAGAGGCGAATCTAACAGCCAATTGGGTATCCATTCATTTTAATTTTTTTTGTTTTTACATATGTATACATAGTTCGAGACAAAAATGATTCAGTTAATTAAATAAGTCGGATTCATTTTAGATCCGCCTCTGATCATGTATGGAAGTACTAGCTTCCTTGATCAAGATGTTTTGCCAAAAAGATTCCTTTCGTACAAACATAGAGATTCTCTAGCAAATATCTATTGCTGTATTGAGCATTGACGTAAACGAGTGGACAAATAGAGTGCGGCTCTCTCAAGCTTTAATTGTTTTCGTGAAGAATCAATATATTACGATGGCTACATATTAACTCGATTTTATTAATTGTTTGAAGACCATCCCGTCTATTTTTTAGCCCGAATGGGATACTCATCCTTCTACATCTTTCTATTCATAAGGACATAAATTAAGAAAAAAGTGAGTTTGTGGAATCTCTTTTCGGGGACACCTAAATAATGAAAGGTTATTCTTTTATATAATTGCAAGCTAAGCAAAGTCATGAAATTGACTAACCACATTGAGTTAATTGAGCTTGGACCTAGATCAGAGTGTGGTGGCCGAACTCTCCTCAAGTGTCACATACCAAAAGGAAATTAAAGGTAGTTTGGTGCACTAAGTTTTTAATTTGCTATTGTAAGGACTAAGAAAAGTCCTGAAATTAAATTAAATATATTATTCACAATTTTTTTCTGTACATTCCTGTGAGAGATCATTTCCAAAAATCTTTAATCTATGACCTCAATCACATAACCATATAAATTTTACGGTTGCATTAAGACTCTCCAATCTCCTCGCTTGCCAAAGGAGAATACTCTGGCAAAAATATTCAGGATATATCTTTTTGTGTCAGATTTTTTTTCAAAAAGATAAAAATAAAAATTGAGGATAGGGGGAAGGGAAAATTGGAGAGGAAATTAGAAGGTGTGGAATCAAACCCTTATCAACAAGGTGTAAAAGTTAAGTAGCCAACAACTGAATTAATAAGGTGCTAGCGTTCCACATCGCAGACTGACATCTTGTATTAATTGGGGATACGTAAGTAAATGGATAGTTGCTTTCACGTAAATTATTGCTACTAACAAATGCTAATAAATTTTTGGTTACATGAATGAATGAATGAATTGAAGTCAAAAAAGGGAATAGTTGAAAAGGCAACGTCCACTAATGGATGGAACTAGGAAGATAGGCATATAAGATTTCTTTGGAATAAAATATCTAGGCATAAATGTTGTAGAGGAGGGACCATTATAGAAAAGAGACATTATTAATGGTGGGTAATAATTTTGAAACACAACCACACTTTGAAGGGCTCTGAATGCCTTATTCCCATGACAAACAGCATGCTTTCTTTTATTTTTTTATATGGTTATTGAATCCATACTCTTTATTAAAGTAATATTTGTCATAAGAAATAGGACAAGAATAGTGGAGTAATAAACAGAACACCCCAAAACTACATATGCATTAAGCAGCAGTCGTGGCACATTGAGACACCAGAACATTTTAACTCCTAGTAAAAGTATACAAACATAGATCACTCATTTTAAATATTGAATCTGAAATAGGAAGGGACAGTCTTTTGCAAATACTCTAATTTGTGTAATATTATTTCGAATGGATTTGGAGTTAACTGAGGGGATGTGGATGTTAAAGATGTTAGTCATAATTCGTCCGTAAATGGGTGAACTGTCTATTTTGGTACGCATGTGTTATTAGAAAGGATCTTTTTTGGTGTTTAGGGTTCAAAAAATATCCAACTTGATATCGAACTCAAATCATATTACCCCTCAACCATGCAAAATTCTATTACACTCTTTAACTTAGTTAAGTTTGTACTAGTTTTTGTGTTTAACTTGTGTCTATTAAGATGATGTTATTCCACACTTAAGTGCACTTATGCATTGGTTTTTGTATCTATAAAGATGCTCACTCATTTTGATAACAATAAAATTATTCTTGATATTTTTGCACAAGTTTACTTCATTGATGAAATTGTCATACTTGTAAAGTTGATATATTGCAACATATTTTTTTTTATTTGGTGTATAAAACTTGCAAGTTTTTATTCTTGTTAGTGCCATTGAATCAAAAGTACTGGACAGATATTGCAAAAAAATTGCACCAAAACAATAAGAAAAAATAGACAAAAAAATTCATAAAAACAACAACAAAAATTAGACTTAAATAATTTAGGAGTTCAAAAAATACGAAAAAATCAAGTTCAGAAGATAATACAACTCTCACATAATTTAGGATGAAAAAGTTTAATTTTAAAAAGTAAATAAATTTTTACGTAATTTAAATATATAACTGACAATTACATTTTAGTTGAAATTCTTTTTATGTCTCAACTTTTCCAGTTCTAGTGATAAATAGGAATGATGCAAATTTTCATAGAACACAGAAAAGTCTTCACTAGTTAATTGTTCAAACACGTTTTACACACTCTTTACTAACAAAGTTTTCCAAAAGTCGTCCACATGGCCTATTTCGATTAAAATAATTAAAGATTAATGACTAAACTACATATACAACCTTATGGCCCAACAACTAATGCACTATCCCTCATAATTCAGATTGATGAGAGCTCCTTCGTGTTTATGCATAATGCACTTATTGTTTGCTCACTAGAGTTATAGATATGGATTAGTAATATAATAATTATTTTTTTATCATACATAAAATTATATATAAAAATTGAATGATAATTCATATATATTTTAATTATGTAAAATTATAAAATGATAATCAAATACGACAATTGATGTGCTGAATTTGATACAAAATAATAAAAAACTATCAAATACTAATTTTAATTCATAAATAATTTTCTTTCTAACCAGGAACCAAATCACCTTCTAAATTTTATTGAAATAAAATAAAGAGCCTATTTGGATTGACTTATAAGTTGCTGAAAACAGTTTATACTTTTGAATGTTTGACTTACCAATTTAAAATTATTTTATATTTAAAATAAATCATTAGCTTATCTAAAATAATTTATAAGCTAAAAGCAGCCTATAAACTGTTTTAGGTATGCTAAGCCAAACAGGTACTAAGACTAACCATGCTGTTCAAATTGTATTCTCTCGGCAATTGAATTATCCCAACATTTTTTTTAGAGAACTACTATTGATTATTCTTTTGGAACAATTTATCACCTCTTTGACATGGTATAATATATCACGTCTATTGAATTAAACAAGTGATAAAAATATTTGATAGAAAAAAAAAAGTTATACGACTCTTTGGTTAGACTATCTAGATTTTAGTTTTTTTCTCTTTTTAAGTCTTATCAATAAAAGAGATTTAATTAATAATATAGAAAACAATTATTCAAAATGACCTTTAAAATATATAAGGACATGTGGCATTGATTCAAGACTACTTGAGCTAAAACTAATGGAGCAAAGTTGCTCCCAAGTAGGGGATATGTTCACCTTTAAAAACTGAAATTTTAATAGGAAGAATTTTATCTTTACCTTAATGGACGTTCCTAGCGAAAATTCGAATTTAAGCGTGCCAGTAACTTTTTATAAGTATTACCCCTAGATGCTTAGAAGTTAGAATATATAATTTTTAGGTTCTTCATTTGGATATATTTTTCTTTTTAGTCCGTTCAAAAATAAATAAATTACTTTACTATAATTAGAAATAATTCAATTTTAAAATTTTTCTTCCACTCTTAATGAAATGATCAACAATCAAACAAATATCTAAGAATTATTTTAGACCATAAATCTTATAAGTTTTCTTTTTTCTTAAATATCATATCAAGTCAAACAATGTCATATAAAATAAGATGAAAGAAATACTTATTGTGGAGCTCTATTAATTAATATGTACACTGCAAATCTAACTTAAAGAGTGAATCAAAAACGGAAAAGGATCAAAAATACCCTTGAACTATTTGAAAAGATTTAAAAATATCTTTTATTCACCTTTTGGTTTAAAAATACTCTTCCATTCACCTTTTTGGCTCACTTATACCCTTAAAACTAACAACCCCTTTTTTATTTTATTTTTTAAAAATATTTATTATGTGTCATCTTTGTATTGGGTGAAATAAAAATCACACCTCTACTAGACTTTTTCTCATAATTTATCCAAATTAAAACAATATACATTTTCAAGACTTGAATTTTTTTTATTTTTTTTTAAAATCTAGTAGCATTTTGTATTTGTTGTAGCTTTTTTTAATTCTTATTTTTTGATCCGACTCCTCTCCGTGTTTTTTCTCTCTATTTTTTTTTCAAGTTCTTACTTGAATTGAAGAAACAAGATATAAGAAAAAATTAACTTTTAAGATTTAATTAATTAAATTAAAATTTTAATCATGATTTAGATAATTAATATTTCATAAATAAATTAATAATGTCATAATCATAGCAATATATTATCTTATTCATAAATGCATTATAAATTTTTCTCTCTTTTCCTACTTTTCCTTTCCTTACGAGCATGTATCTTCTTCTTCTTTTTTTTTTTAAAAAAACTGATTTAATCTTTAATTACGAATTTTTGTGGAATTTTCTCTTTGAAATTAGTTATCACAGAGAATAATTAGCAAAAAGATTTATGTTATCAAATTTTTCTTTAAAAAATGGAAGACAAATATTGCTTATAATTTTTGAATAACATAATATGTGTTTAGAATTGTGGTATTACTATTTATTTTTGAAAAAAAAAAGAAGAAGAAGCAGCAGCAGCCGCCGCCGCCGCCATTGATAATACAAAAAATCACTTGATTTTTTTATTTTTTTTTTAAATTAAAATCTTGAAGAGGTATATATTTTGATTTGGATAAATTATGAAAAAAATCTAATAGAGGTGTATTTTTTATTTCATTCAATAAAAGAATGACACATAATAAATATTTTTTAAAAAAATAAAATAAAGAGAAAATTATTAATTTTAAGAGTATAAATAAACTAAAAAAGTGAATGAAAAAATATTTTTAAATTAAAAGATAAATGAAAAATATTTTTAGACCTTTTCAAATATTTTAAGTATATTTTTGGTTCTTTTCCGAATAAAAAAAAACTCCATGGCCAAAAGTGTCAAAATAATAATAAAAATATAATGGTGTCAAAACTCAAAAGTCCATGCCAGTGAACGCTGACGTTAAAAGGAGGAGCAGGCTCAACTTTATAACAGTAAAAAAACAAAAGCTCCGTCCACCACACATATAATTTCCTTCCACTTCTCCTTCTCCTCCTCATTTTCCTCCTTTTTTCCCCTTCCACCACCTAACACGCAAGTGGGAGTCGGATACCCTAAAATTTTAACAGAAATTTTCCGGCGCCGGTAGCTCTCAGCTCGGAGAAAATGGCGGAAACAGAGGAAGACGGATCAAATTGGCTTATAGAATTAGGGTTAATGGAAGATCTTCCTTCCCTTGAACCCAATGCTCAATGGCCCTCCAACGCTTTTTCCCTTCCAAATAATCTCAGGTTCTTAATTTGTGGGTTTTCTTTTTTTTTTTTTTGTTCACCAGAAATTTAGTAAGTTAATTGAATTTTGCTATTTTTTATTTGAACCTTTTGTCTAAGGATTCAAGTTTCATTCTTTAATTGTTCTTTTTTAAAAAATAATTAAGTTGGTAAAATGGGAATGTGGGGTTGAATTTTCTTGAATAAAGAATTTGAAGTGGACTATTTAAAATGCCAAAAAAAAAAAGAAGAAGAGAAAGAACTCTTCTTTAAGTGTACTACTTAAAAAAGATCATAGAAACATTTTTCCTGATGTGTATGTTGCTAATTATCAGTAGACTGCTAACCACCAAGCAGTTTTAGCTTGTTCACTTCCTTATTAAAAAGAAAAAAGAAGATTTTTTTAATTTTTTTTGCCTTGGTCACTTGTAAAATAGTTTTAGTTTCAGTTTTAATGTGCAGAGGGAAGTTCAATCTGGGACCTGGGTGATTTTGTATTGTTAAGCTAAGCTGGTCTATTTCAGAATAAGGGAGGTTGTGGGTAAGATGAGGATGGTGACCATCTCACTAGGTTATATAAATGTTTTGTTTGTGACAAATCCCACAAGAGACAAAAACACTTGGTGATTTTCCCATCTGTCCTAGCCTGGTGGATAGAGTTGCCTTATATTTGTTGCTAGCAGGAGGTGATTGGTATCACATTGAATTAGTCGAGATGCGCCGAAAGCTGGCCCGGACTCTACAGTTATAAAAAAAAAAGTTAGAGAAATACTGACTACGGTTGTCTGTTCAAGTTTATTCTTCAACAGCCAATGTCTTTTGCATCATCTATAGCATACAAGTAAGAAGATTTTGTTAGTCTAGTTGGATTTGGCTTGTAGATGCCTCACTGGTTCTGAAGCTGTCAAATGATTGGTTTTATTGTTGTTTAGATCTTTGTTGCATAGGGTTATCGATAAACATATATGTCTTCAAGGATGCCACATTAGATGCTTTAGCTAATCACATAAAATACTAATGAATAAATTAGGAGTTATGCTGAGTTGCAGAGATCACAAATAAAAGAACCTCCAAAAAAACATGAAAAAATTGATTTCTTTCACCTTCTTTCCTCTGCGCTCATTTTCCTTTTCTCAAACAACAACTAACCTTAGTGCCAAACAAGTTAGAGTCAACTATATGAAGTTTTGAACCATGTTAATTTCTTCATTTCCTTTTCCCCAACAAGTAAAAAAAATCAATTTAATGATTGAGCATGGATATGTTTTGAATATATGAAGTTGAAGGTTTAGACACACTTGATTTTGAAAAGATTTTCCTGGTGGATCTTTGCCTGAAGAATGTTTTAGTTCATCTGCAGCCTTAGTCATAGAGGAGCTACTCATTTTTTTAGAACTTAAATATGGTATGAGGAGGAACTTGTATGTGCTAACTCCTTTCGGCCTTAGCAGACAGTTCAATATCTTGCATTAGCTACCTTGCATTTCATGAAAATGTTTCCATTTTTGTGTTGTACAACTAAGCCAGTTCATCATTCGAATCAGTATGGTGAATGTGATGTGTTTCTTACCTAATTACAGTTCTGGATTAGAAGATTCCTATGGCAACTCAGATAGTTTGAAGGAATGTGGCTCCAAAAAGAGGTATTTTTTTTTTGGTAACCATGTAAACAGTATTTTTCTTTTAATCAGTTATTTGATTGGAGTTTTTGAAGCAAGAAATAAAAGAGTCGAAAACAGTAGCCTTTAGCACATAACGTCAGAATATGTCTTGTGCTTTGTATATCAGAAAATTGAAAAGCATGAGTGATGTCTTGTAGCGTCATCTAACATATCCTGTCCTTCCTGTGTTTGTGAAGTATTTCTTTTTCCTCTTTCCCCTCTTCCCTTATATGATAGAGACTTTATTTATTTCAGGGTGAGATCTGGAGCATGTGCATCTGATTCAAAAGCATACAGGGAGAAAATGCGTAGGGACAAGCTGAATGACAGGCAGACACACTCTCTCTCTCTCTTTTTCTGTGTGCTTGATTGGGTGATGGTTGTGCTGCATTTAGACTTGTGTTTGCTTCTTGTTCGATATTTTTAGAATACAACAGCAACACACCCGGTGGAATCCCACAAGTGGGATATTTTTAAAATATAAAATTGTTTTAATATTCTTCTCTTTGTTTTTATAAAGGTTCCAAGAATTAAGTTCTATCCTGGAACCAGGAAAGCAGCCAAAAATGGATAAATCTGTTATCCTGGGTGATGCAGTTCGTATGGTGGTGCAGTTGAGAGATGAAGCTGAGAAGCTCAAAGAGTCATACAACAACTTGCAGGAGAAGGTTATTGAATTGAAGGTGTGATGATTGAACTTATTATCTCGTTATTATACTGATCAAGTTTTCCTATTCTTATTATTTTCTATTTAATGAGCTATGCATAAATTGATTCTTGTTTTGGTCTTTTGTAGGCTGAGAAAAATGAACTCCGAGATGAGAAACAAAAGCTAAAAGCAGAGAAAGACAAACTCGAGCAGCATCTGAAGGCGTTGAACACTCAACCTGGATTTTTACCACACCCTCCTGCAATGTCTTCCCCTTTTTCAACCCCACATCAAGTCTTTGCAAGCAAAATGATGCCATATCTTGGCTACCCTGGGATCCCTATGTGGCAGTTTGTGCCTCCTGCTGCAGTTGATACCTCAGAAGATCATTCTCTCCGTCCTCCAGTTGCTTAAATTGTGGTGACTTCTTGTTACCAGAATTATGCAAACATTTGTTTCCTATGTCAACAATTTTGTTGACGTTTTCTGACATTTTGTTATCCTAATATGAGCAGATTGGTACATATACTATAATGAGGTAGGTGATCAACTGATTATGCACACTAAAATGTAAATCTCGTTGAAGTTTACATGAATACCTACCTTATGTTATATCATCTGACCAAACATAGCATCCTCAAGACATGCTATTCTTGGTTGTTCAGTTTTGACTCTGATGTTTGAATCTAGTTTTGCACTCAGCTAAATAGCTTCTAGTTGTAAGAGCAGGGAATGATTTCTCTACGATTCTATTCCTATCCTCTGTGTGAAACAACGCATAGATCGACCGAGTATGAATGCTACCCTATGCTCTCTTTTTCCATTTACTCTGTAGATAATATATTGTCAGCTACTACCTCTAGTTTTTATGGACTTGAAAGAAAGAGCGTGAACACTCGTTTGATTAGTAAGCTGTACATGCTATTTACTGTATTTGTTAAACCTGTTTTTTCCGTAGGTCTGGGTTTGAAGTACCTGCAATTTGTTTGTTGAGAGTCATGTTTGCCCACTAACAACTTTTTACTCTACATTCCTGTATAACTAATTTCCGATCAATTTTTGATACTGAAGTAGGTTTTCATTGAAGAAACATTTTCTGTAAGTCATATCATTCCATGTTTGCAAAGTAAAGATTCACTGGAAGTTTGTTTCTATGAGAGACAGTAGCAATACAAGCTATTGTTATATAATAATCATGAAACATATCAATTGGAAATACACAAGTATTTGCAATAATCATGGGTTAACTCATAATCCAGATTACAAACATTTCATAGCCCCACTTCACTCGTGTTCTCCAATAGTATGATTCTCTTGACAAAAGCTTCCCAAGAAGCATCTAATTCTTTATAGAGCATAAAAATGTAAAACTTGGACAATGCCTTGAACTGGACCATCTCTTAATTCTTCCACTTTTTCTTTCCTCAGCAAGGCTGCTTGAACCCCATGTAATTCCCACTAGTGTAATCCCTCCAGATATCAACAGCTCCAAAACTAGTCATGAGAACAGTGCTTAAAGCCATAACTATGCCAACAGAAAATACAATGAGGGATGCTCTCCCATGATGCTCTATGGCTCTCTGAACCACTACTAATCCAATGATTGAGGCAACACAACATACAACTGCAAAGATGAGGGCATCGTCCACGTGCTTCATCCCTAGAAATAGATATTGCACCGCTGACATGGTAGACGAGAAAAACACCATGAATGAGCAGGTTGCTGCTGTCACCTGTGGTAAAACAAAGTCATCAGTCTTACGAGAAAAAGACACAAATTTAAGGATAAGTAAGATGGAAGAATAACAGGTAGCAAATCTTACTTCAGGAGTTATTCCGACTTGGATCAAAAGGGGACTAATTAGCATTCCACCACCAATTCCAAAAACGCCTCCTAGAACCCCTGCTAGTAGTGCCATTATTGGGAAGATGAGCTTCCTTGAAGGTCCATGTTTAGTTTCACTGGTTCCTTCCTGCATTTAACGAACCAAGTTAGTTCATAGCCAAGAAGTCAAGCAAACAACATACTCTTATAACTTATAAATACCTGTTTCTTTGAAGGCATGTTCTGCTGACTTTCTCTATTATACAAGATCCATGATGTAAAGATGATAGCCAAAGGAAACTGAACTGATGAAATGATCCAGTATCCCACTCCACACGCCTCCATAGGAATGATGCCCTGTACATAGATTTGAACAGTTTCTGTTACAATGTTACAAACAAGTAACCTAGCATTTAAAAAAATTCTTACCACCCCATCATCACTTTTCTTTTTCTTTCCTTATCTTGCAATTCGCGTCCTTAAAATTAGCAACAACACATCTCAAGTCTATAATTTACAGTACCAGACCCTTCTTTCTTTCCCTTTTCAAGATTGAAGAAGGTGAAAGATAATGTGTATCTCTCAATTAAATTTGTTTCAGTCTATTATTATGCCAGAAGGGGACTAGAGTCCGTATGGTGTATGCTAAGCTGAATTTAAGTACTTCTTCCGTTTCATTTTGTTTGTTTTACTTTCATGGTCTCAACATGAACTATGTTGTTTTTTTGGGGACGCTAGGGATAACAGAGTACTTTTAACTGGGTAGGACAGAAATTCTCACAATTCTGAAAGAAAGACAGGAATTGGAGTTATGTTACTGATGCTACCAACTACCAAGAGTAGTATAAAAAAAAGAAGAGAAAACAGCAGTGTACCCAAAAAGAAGATGAGAAAATAAAAATGAACTTAGATTAAATACTTGAAAACCTGAAGTAAATTAGATTACTTCCATGGTCTCATGTCTGTCTGTTTGGATGGGCTTAAAAAAAAAGTAACTTTTATGTATGAAGTGTTTTTAGAACTTTGAAGTGCTGAAAGTTATTTTTATAAATAAGCAGTTGAGTGTTTGGATAAAAGTGCTTAAATGAGGAAAATAATGTGAATTTTAGGGTTAAAAGAATAAAAATGGTAGTTTGAGAATTTAGTTAAAATATAAAAGATATACAAGTAATTTCCATGGTCAAAGAAAATGTAAGTCCTTAGAAAAAAAAAGTTAGGAATCCTAACTTTTCATTTTTGACTGATTTTAAGAACTTTATGGCTTAAAGTTAGCATTAGACAAACACGTTCAAAAATTAAAAAAAGACTTTAAATTGATTTTGGCCGACTTAAAGTCCATCCAAACGGCTCTAAGTTATGGCATGAAGTGTCCAAAAAAGGAAAATCCAAGACAAATGAAAAAGATACGTGTACACCAAAAGAAGTGAAGTGAAGACAAGATAAAAAGTAAGCATACTTGTCCATATCGATTTCCACGAAGAAGATAGAGGAAAAAGAAAGAAAACCAGAACATCACCAACATCCCCATTTTCATCCATGGAATGCTGCTGATTATTCCTCCCTTTCCTTCCTTCTTCTCCAACAAAGACTCAGTTTCATTTTTCAGCAACCCATTTTCCAATTCTGATTCCAATTTCCAATAAAAGAAGCCTGATTTACATGTCTTGAAAGTGCAATAACCAAGAAACACAGCAAACAGTATAGTGATAAGCCACTCTGGAAGGACCCGATTGCATATAACTCCAATACTGACACCCAACAACATGCATGGCTCCGACAGCAATGCTATATCAAAATCAATCAAAATCTTGCCCCCATTTTTGGGACTTTTAACAAACATGTTACTAACAACATTAGCAATAGAGCCACCTGTGACCATAAATGCAGAAAAACTTGAGGCTGTTTTGAGGTCTACACCAGCAACTATAGTAAGAATAGGTACATACAAACCTCCACCTCCAATCCCACCAGCACTTGATATAGAGGCTGCTAAAAAACAGAGCACCCCTGCTACTACAGCTGGAACTCCAAATTTTAGACCCTCATCTTCTTGTTTCTGCTGCTGATTAGCCCTCCATTCATAAATTGCATTCAAGAATTCATCCAATTTGGGGATATCTGAGGTGGGGTTTGTCTGTTTTGCTATAGAAAATCTGCAGGATGCCAAAAAAACAAGAAAAAATATCAACTTTAAGTAGTTGTGACAATTCATTTTCTTGAAATTTTTTGTCACAATGAGAGATGCTTTGGAGTAGGAGGGTTTTTTATGATAGTGTTGTGGCCTAAAAAATGATGGTTTAAAATATGGGACTTAGTGAAGGTATAGTACAAAATGCATGGGGGAAACTAGAATTATTTTGGATTTTTTTGCCACTTGTCAACCAATTGTCTACATCATCAACATCCAAGCATATATTTGGCTTGTTAACAGTGGAGTTGCTTCTTAGGATGGGATAATATATATCAGATGTATAATGGTGACTGATCAAATTGCTACTCTTTTAAGTGAAGAAAATAAAAGGGGTTGAAGAATAAATTGAAATAGAGACAGATCAATGCTTAAAGGCTCAAGCTCTACATAAACATTAATTGTCTTTATGGCAATAGCACGTATTTGAGAACAATAATTAAGCAGAATCTGAAAATGACTTGTTGAGAAAGTAAAGTAGAAGTTATAGGCATGTAGCCTGGGAGGTTGAAAACCTTGACCATATAGTGGTGAGATGGAGCATTAATAAAAAAAAGAAATTCGTTATAATTTGTTGTTAATTTCAACTACATAATTTGAATAATACTTTTTATTATTGCCTTTTGTAAAATCATAAATATAACTTTGCAAGTAGTGTAATTTATTTCCTAAAAAATATAAAACTAAAGGGAAAATATGGAAAAAAATTCAAACATCTATCTTGAACTTTGAACAATTCAATTATTTTGAACAATGAAAAATCTCTCAAATATTCACTTAATATAAAATGAAGGGAGTAATTTTTAATAATTAGTCACTAATCTTTCGATAACTTATTAAACTTACAAATCTTTATTGTTTATCTATCGTTAATCCGTACTTTGTGGGGTTGAGGGATTTGGGGGCACATGCTTTATATTATGCCGCGGAAGTGTTGGTTTTTTAAAAGATAGTGCAATAAAAAATGGTGGAAAATATTGATCGAAATTGTCTCTCAATATTTTTTTGTAAGCATATAAAGATTTTAAATAGCTAAATTAAAACAAAAGATCTGCATAATTTAAAATTTTAAAAAGATTAAATATCCAACAAACTAAACAAAATCTAATAATTTTTTTTAAATAACTAATATATCACAATAAACTAAACAAAATCGGATGGTTCTTTCATTCCATTGATAGAAGTCTAACTAGAAAAAGACTCTCTCTATTACTTTGTGAAGAGAATCGTTGGGATAGACATTTAATATTTAAATTCATTTTAAAACTAACAACTTAATTATCATGCAATAAAATAGTGCACTAACTGTTGGAATAATAATTTAAAGTTGGAGTAAGAATTTTAAGTTATTTAGAATTTGTTATTTGCTATTTATTTAATTCATGTCTAGTTAAAATTTGTTTGTCCTAGTTTATATATGAATAAGTTTTCTAGTCTTAGTTTAATTTAATTTTTTACTATTATAAATAGAGACGTTGTTA
The DNA here is from genome assembly GCF_947179165.1 of Solanum dulcamara. Lineage (NCBI taxonomy): Eukaryota > Viridiplantae > Streptophyta > Magnoliopsida > Solanales > Solanaceae > Solanum > Solanum dulcamara. The sequence goes on from NC_077247.1 coordinate 49,637,722, forward strand.
TGTTATTTTCAATACATAGAAAAATATAGAAAACACAGAAACACACAAGAATATACAGAAATACAGAATAGAAAAATCAAGAGAGATCTTATAGTAAGATTCAAGAATTCTTGAGTTTATAAATAAAATATTTTCTTTCAAATTGCTATCGAAGCATTTACGATCCTGATATTTCTCTATAGAATTATAGAATAGAGAATCAAAGAGTTTCTGTTGTCGGCGGGCGGCTATGACCCATATATGCCGTCCGTCGGCCAATGATCACGATGACAAGCGCCGGACGTATGATATATGCATGAAAACATCATGCTAGGAGGAAGGATTTATAAAAACATTGCAGAATTAAAAAAAAAATACAAGCAAACATGGTACAAGAGGAAAAAACTTTTCTCTAATTAAAAGTTGGAGAAAGTAAAAAAAAAAGGAGTTGGTGGGAAGGCATCAACGAGAGTTGAAGACAAAGTGATCTAACACCACCTGAGCCTTCGGACTGGGTAGATCATACCTGCGGGACCGGCAGAAAAAAATTGAAGATTGAAGAAAAGTGCTCCAAAACAACAACAAGAATGAAATTGAAGATTGAAGAAAAATGCTTTCCAATACAACAATAATGACAAGAAGAAAAAGGCAAGAATATACAACTTTGAATTACGGGATAATGTTGGAATAATAATTCAAGATTGGAGTAGGAATCCTAAGTTGTTTAGGATTTATTATTTGTTATTTATTTAATTCATCTCTAGTTAGAATTTGTTTGTCCTAATTTCTTATATAGGAATAGATTTTTTAGTCCTAATTTAATTTGATTTCTTACTATTATAAATAGTTATGTTGTTAGATTATTTTTTCAATACACAAAAAAATATAGAAAATACGAAAACACACAAAAATACACAGAAATACAGAATAGAAAAATCAAGAGAGATCTTGTGATAAGATTAAGAATTCTTAAGTTTATAAATAAAATATTTTACTTCACTAACTAGTAACTGAAACAAATTTCAATACTCCTTCTGTCCTTTTGGTTTTAATGTCCTCAATAACCTTGTTTTGTCTGTAAGCTTATCTGAAATGCTTTAATCTGGGCAATGATTGAATTTGCATGCAAGAAGAGTTTGTAAGGATCGTTCTTCCATTACAACATTAATCTATAAATTATAGGTTTCAAAATATGCATTTTAGTTTTTGTCGTTGGAAAATTTTTGAGTCACTAATCAAAGAGAGACCGTTGCTTTTTAAAAAGATAATGCAACAAAAAGGGGAAAGTATATTTTATTCTTCTTTTAATTTTGTAACAAGCATCCTCAATAGCCTTGTTTTGTTTAAAAGCTTTTTTAGAAGTGCTTTAATTTGAATAATTATAAAATTTTCAAAACATTATTGTTGCAAGGGTTTTTCTTCATTCACAAAAGTAAGTTTGTTGCAAAGTTTATGCATGATTGTCAAATAATGGAGTTCTTTCAGTCTTGCACTAATTACTAAATACTATTAAGATCTGTTGAACTTAACAATTGCACTTTTCTCTTCTGAAATATGAAAAACTCCTACTTCTTCTTTTACGTGATTCTCATTATTAATTCAACCTAAAATATTTAGTACACAAAGTGTTGAGTCCCAAATTGAGCTAATTCTAATTGTATGACTTGCAAATGTCATGATGATAGAGCTTGGTACTCTCAAGTACTGGTGGAGTCAGGAATTTAGCAAAGTTAAGGTTATACAAAATTAAAATATATTTATAATCTCAAAAAGAATGATATATTTTTATATTTAGTACACTTTAATTTTAAAATGACCATTTTATCCTTAATAAAATGATTTCTAGCCACACAAATATCTATAACTCATTTTAGACCACACGTTTCAATTTTTTTTTAAAAAAAACTCATAATCAAGTCAAATTAACTTATATAAATTAAGACAAAAGGAATAATATTTAATCTCTGTACGCCACATAATTTTTCATATCAAATAATGTATACCAGATCATTTTTTGTCTTAGGTGGCTCCGCCCATGCTCTCACCCAGAATATAATAGACAAAAATGACGTGTGTGTAAATCAATGGATACATCACGCGAAGAAACTTATCAACCATATTTTGGACAGAAACGGATGAAATGAAGCATCATCGAAGCTTCTTGGATTTGATAAGTTGGTTGATTTTTGACTTACTTGCTGGGGTAAATTTGGAAAAAAATAAATGCATGTGCTCACTATTTACATATCATGTAATAATATGTATATTTCTTACATAAACGGTTATTAATTAATTATAGTTCATTAATATACATTTTTAGTTCAGGGTGTAAGTAATTTTATTATATTTTTTTGGAAAACTTTTCATTAAGACAAATCACTAAAGCAGTTTCGTAAACACTGTATTTCCTAATACTACTAGATTAATCGAGTGCATATGCATGCAAGGGCATATAGATGTGTTCAAGGGAAGGATCTAGAGGCTTTATATACGAATTTATGGAAATTCATTAATTCTGTCCAAACCTTGTATATATTTTAAGAGATCTACACTAGATATTTATAAATATTTGACTGTGAAGTTAGTTATAATTGTAATATTAATTTGAAGCCTACACAAATATATATATTACTATTCTTTAGCACGCGTACAAAACATATTTCCAAATTAAAATTTACACTCTCTTGTCATTTCGTTTTGTTGCATATGTAATAAAGTCGACGCCATACACCTATTTCCAGAGCTTTTACATACATGTGTCGAGCTTGAGATTAAATTGATTGATTAATAATGTCTAGATTAAAAATTAGACTAATCTCCAACGTAATAAACACAAGAGGAATCATTTCTTTTTTTTTTTGGGCACACACCAATGAGATTAATACCAGTATCAGTTACCATAATAACAAGTGGTTGAACAAAGTACATCACTATCTTAATTTTCCTTCTGAAGTCATGATGCTATTTTGAATCATTAGGACTATATTCTAGCGTGCCTCCTTATGGTTGGTTTTGAGCTACAAGTGGTAATTAACAGAATATTTTCTTCCTTTTTAATTTGTGACAACAACATAACACCTAGACACGAGCGTGCAATAGGTAGGCAAATCAGGATTTGGCCAGTATAAGCTCGTGGTCCCATTTTAAAATTCAGAATCCATACACTTCAACTATGGTATAATTCTTTCGAAAAGTTTTGTTACGTTATTATTCTTCTCTTTTTTATGTACCTGTTTTCCGATCTCAACTCCTCTTCTTTAGGCGAACATAAATTTTTTTCCTAATTGAAAAAATGTCTGATAGACCTGCAAAGAGAATGAAGGAACAACACTTTGAAACTTTTCAAAAAAGAAAAAGAAAACCATTGACAATTGAATTACTAGTAAGACATGTAAAATGAACACGAAAGCAATTAACAAAACATTTATCTTGAGATTTTAAAGTTACCAACACGATTAAGATAAAACAGTAGTGCCTATTAACACAATCAAGAGCAAAGTGGCAGTTGCACCTGTAACCAGGGAAAGGGTAAAAACGTGTTAGTAACAATTTTTGATAGTTTGAATTAAAGGGAAAATCCATATCACTTATCTATGATTAAATGATAAATCTGCATATGTAAGATATGTCTTGCATTTATTCATTTGATGTAATCAGTTGATGCAGATAAGTACCGTACTGTCGTATTTAACTAGGAAATTAAAGTGAGTGCACATATTATTGACTATGTCCTCCCATGTCTCTCTTGGTTGGACCAAATCTCCCGAATTGGGATATACATAGTAAAATAAAGTTTTCAAAAACATATATCTAATTGGATGATTGAGCCCCTAGAATCCATCTTTTTGATGTTCTTATCCACAAGTGAATCAAATATATCCAAAGAAACCATCTTTTTCACCACTCCGCGCTTTCACAGAATTTTGAGCACTTTTTGCTTAAAAGAAGCATTGTAATGACTTTTACTAGTTAAGTAGTAATTTTTCCTAGTATTTTTTAAAATAAATTTGAATGAAGATAATATGTTACGTACATTTTCAGATGCTACATGAAAGTGGAAAAGGGGAAAAGAAAAATGGCAGGGATATGAAAATGACTCAAACTTTGGTCATGTAGTGTTAGTAGTATAACTTTATAGTGTAGTGATAACTATGCATAAAAGATATGGTACAACTCACTTGTGCTCTTGTAGAATTCTTCTTGGAGGTATTTCTTACAGATAATTAATTAATGATCAATTGGTGAAAAAGTCCATAATCCAGTCAAAGCCCTTGTTGTCAAATGCATTCCAGCAGTAGTAGCATTGGAGATATGGAAATCTAGGTGTGAGACAAAATATAGAACTGACAGAAAACTATATATGACGAGATATTTCTGAAGCAGATTGCTTTCTATATTGCTCAGATAGTTAACCAATATTTATGCAACATTAAGCTTTCCCCTAATTGGGAGAATATAACTAGTTATCGAACAATGATGTCTATTTCAACAAGACTATCTTTATTAGTTGGAATAAGTGTCCGACGTCCTTTATAAAGCGGAACTCAAATGGGAGCTGCAAGAATGGCAATATGTAGAGGGGGTGGTCTAGTCAGGCAAAAAAGGCAAGCTTATTGTTGATTACTCAATAGTGCTTTCTTACAGAAACTAGTAATTGGGCTGAAGCAGCCTCAGTACTTCTTTTATTTTGTATAAAATGGTGTTTTAAAAATGAAGTTGAATATACATAATTGCTGAGAGTGACTCCAAACTGTTAGCGGATTGTATTAATGGTCTGAATATAATTCTATGGAGATTTTAAAGGAAGTAAAGAAGCTTAAATAAGCATGGGGAACTCTAGATTTATTCTAAATTACTGGTCCAGTAAAATTAACCATGTGGCTAACAAATTAGTAAGCATTGAGCAATATTTTACACAGTACCAAGTTTTCATCTCTAATGCTGAATTTCCAACTTATAATCTCAAGGGCCTCATGACTGTGGACAGATGCAATCTGCCAGCTATACGCATCTTTAACTGGAGGAAGGCACATATGACATTTAATCCCCCATGACTTATAATAGCTTGCTCATAGGTAGACTTAGTTCTATGCTTGCAATTTTTGATATAGGATGGATACCTCATTTCATATGACTACAAGGCCTATGCATCTGCATCAAACCCAAAATTTACGTACCAACCAGGGTTGTGGAAGAATGGTAATTACTCTCTCATCGTTAACCAAAGATTTAGGATTCGAGACCAAATATGAAGACGTCTTTGTTAGAGAAGAAATTTACCCCAATGTGGGTGTATATAGGACACTGGGTGAGCCCGAAAATTGGTTATCATTTTGTTTGGAAAATGGACTTCTGACTTCTCATTTTTTTTAGAGTCTTCACAACTTCTGGTTGGCTTGTGAATCTTTCTGTTTGGAAGATTGACTCTAAACGATACTGAAAAGTGAAAGGTAGAAAAACATTGAAAGAATGGGAGAGATACTTGAGGAAATGATCTGTTATTGACAGGTGCTTAATAGGTTTTGAATCTTTTGAAGTAATTGAAACTATATTGATGTTTGATTCGGGTTGGGTCTATTTTTTCTAAAATTAATCTTTGAAAAGGCTTAAAACAGTTCCAGAATATGTGTATTGAACTCTTCCAATTGGTAGATCCAAAATTTAAGTTTGAATGGTTCAATGTTCAACTTCATACTATTGGATCCACTGCAGTTTTGAAATTATGAATTCAACAACTATTTGCTGAAATTTTAATGACTTTTCACATTTATATATTTATGTCTCATGTCGAAAAAATTGATCTAAGCCCAGTGAACCCGATCTCATCTCCCTCTGGCTCTTTCCTAGTTAGACGAAATCCAGGGATCTTTTACTTTCATAAATTTTACCACATCAACCCTTCTGTCATCTATGATTTGTCCATGGGAATATCTTTTGGAAAAGGTTTGCCCAAACTTTTGGTTCCTGACAGCAAACTCAAAAAACTTATTTTAGAAAAGCTTATTTGTAGGAAACTCTTTGAAGAAGTTATCCAAAAATCCAAACGTCATACGGTAGAATAAACCAAACAGAAAGTAAATGCTTTCTGAGACTATAATACTGTCTATCCTTATAACCAAATGCATGTTATTGTGCACATTTAAGCATCATTAATTAAATAAGGGCGAATAAATTTCAATCACTAATTGAATGAAATTATATCTAAGGCTGTTATCTATGACATAACTCAGTCATCGATGCCTCATTCTGTGATGAGCATAGATTTACCTTTGGCTAGTTTACTTGGTTCTGTCAGTCTTGAATAAGAGAAATCTCTGGGCTAGTAATATCGTCGTACTTATAGTATGCAGGGGGCCTTGAAGGCAAGGGAAGACTCCGAGAGAGGCTACTGAGCATGAGAACTACTGCAGCCATAGTTGGTCTATCAGCAACATTATCTTGAATGCACAATAAAGCAATGTGGATGCATCTCATTATGTCAGGAACCCGTCCTGTGCATCCCCTCAACAAGGGGTCAATCAAATTTGTAGGTGTTCCTTGGTCCCAGTTCGACCAAGCCTGTGACAGTTTAATTCAATCAGAAAAGTTCATGTAATAACATATTCAGTTATGTCAACTAGTTTAGATATTCAGTTATGTAACTGAATTCAACTAGTTTAGAATTTGAGATTGAAGCATAGTTGATTAATTGACTTGGTTGCTTACATAGCTCAGAAGGTCCTCCTCAGATTCTTCGTTTGTGGAATACATATTCTTTTTGCCACTTATGATTTCCAGGAGTAATACTCCAAAGCTAAAGACGTCTGACTTGACTGAGAATTTCCCGCGCGTTGCATATTCTGGTGCCATGTATCCACTGCAAAGCCAATACAAGAATTACAAGACCTTTTAATAAGCTATACTTTGTGGGACCTTGCATGTTATTCATCTGTTCACATTCGAATGTATACATATTCCGCACTTCACCAACACACAGAGGGAAAAAAAGGCTGCAAATTCAGTTCTGGGGTTCAGTGATCCAAAAAGTTAAGTGACATGATGTCCTTAAAAATACAGAGCTATATATAAACGTTGACAATGAACTTGGACATTTTGGCAATATACATAAATCAGGGAAGTATGGTTTGGCATTGCCTTCTTTTAATGTTTGTTTCTGTCATTTTTTTGTTTTTGTTTAAGGCAAAACATGTTATAAAGCCAGGGGAGGACGGCTCTGTTAGACCTTTGATCTAGGTTGAGACCATACTGCAAACTTTCATGTTTATAACCTTTCTGAGATCATGTCACACTAGATACTTTAGATATCATATGCCTATAAGAAAAAACAGGCTACATTAAAGAAGAAACTGAGAAGTAAAACTTGTTCGACAGTTGTATTAAGCCATATAAAATATCTAAACTCTTTTAGCAACAGACCATACTTCTAGAAACAATCGTCATATTTATCTGCAGAGATTGCATATTGGTTAACATAATTCAGATTTAAACTCTAAGTAGATGAACTTTCATATCCAACAATTACCTTACTTGGGATATGTTTTCTTCTGAAATTTTCCTGTAAGGTTGATTTTTTGGGACAAAAAGATTCTAGTTAATCATGAAGACTAAAGAGGCTAGCCATTCTTTACCAAATTATCATAACAAAGTTTATCTTGAAAATTCTATCAACATTCAAGGCACCACTGACTTTGTCTCGAGCTTTAGACCTAGCTAGATGGTTAAAATCCATCCCAAGTCATATGAAACGACACAGGCTATCTAATGAGAGATGTAAAACTTACTAGGTCCCAACAACTCTACTAGTGTTGCCTTGAGTTTCATCCAATGTAAATAGCCTTGCAGTGCCAAAATCAGAGATTTTAGGATTCATTTCTGCATCAAGTAGAACATTACTAGCTTGAGATAACGATGAATGATCCGAAGCCTAGAATCCTCATGAAGATACAGGATCCCCCTAGCAACGCCTCCTATGATTTTGGATCGCGTTTCCCAATCCAATTGCCTGCATTTAACTGGATCTGCATTCCCATTGGATAAATGAGATGAACAATATAACTTATAGATGCTGAAACTCCATATTTGATAAAAAATTAAGCAATACCTACCAAATAAAAAGTGGTCAAGGCTTGCATTGGGAACAAATTCATAGACAAGAAGTCTCTCGGTTCCATCAAGGCAAAATCCCAGCAACCTAACCAAATTCCTGTGTTGAAGCCTGGCAACCAACAAGATCTCGTTTTTGAATTCTAAATCACCTTGGCCTGAATTTGCTGACAATCTTTTCACGGCTACTTCTTTTCCATTTGGAAGCATACCCTGAACCATATCATAACAAGTGGAAATTATGAATTTGAAGTGAAACAAAATCTTGTACATTCTTTTGTTTGGATACTATCACGTAATTATTCAATAATTAAGACTAATCACCTTGTACACAGGGCCAAATCCACCTTCTCCCAACTTATTAGCACTTGAGAAGTTATCTGTTGCTTCTCTAATTGTAGAGAGATCATACTGTAAGGATTCTGCAGTACTAATATCGTCCATACCTTTATCAACATAGTAATTTAAAACAAATCAGCAAAGCATAGATTTAGAAATCAACTTTCCTTAATCATTGTCTATTAACAAGCCACTCTTACTCTGAGTTTTGAGCTTCCTCTTTCGCATCTTCATCAAGATGACAAAAGTACAAAGCATAAGAATTATCGTCGTAACAGTTGACACAATAATAATAATGACCGTTCTAGCAGATTTATCATCCTTTCCTGCAAAGACGCTTCAACTTAGCATCAATCTCAGTTTTTGAGCACAACTCCTCAAGTAAAAAGTATCTAATTGGTAATACATTGTAGGAACGAAAAGTTGTATAAGGGCAATATTTTCCTCTAATTACACAATAGTCAAAATCTGCAAACAATAGAATTCACCTGTTGGTGGATATTCTACCGCCACCTGGTTGAAGAAGCGATAACTCTGATAACGGAAGTTGCACCTAGGCCCTATTTGTCCACTGCCCCTATTGCCATTGCAGGGACAAGTAGCCATAGCTCCGTAAGCATTCGTTAAGCAATCGGAGCAATCATCAGGAGACAAATCAGGAGTACATTGCACAAGTGCATATATAGTCTGACCATTTGGATCCGTCGCACTACCACTGGCATATTTGCGAAAGGGATCACCATTTGCAGCTTCGCCTCGCAAACTATACACTAATTTCTTGAGCTCCTGGTTAAATTCTTCGGGTTTTGAGGCATTTCCAGAATCCCACATGTAGAGCAGAGGAGCATTCGACGTAGTACCAATGATTGATCGAGCAGTGTACTGCAACATACATTCATCATAGCCACCAAATGCTTCTTTTTGTTTTGGACATGACCGTACAAGCTTTTGAGCAGTGTTATTGACACAAGTGCGACATTCTTCCAGCTCCACATCTCCTCGACATAGCACAATAGCACTGACTATGTCGGTGTTTTGGCCAATGGAAGCATTGTAGAAACCATATTCATCCATATTTGAGGAAAGAGAGGAGAGGAGTGAGTTTAGATTCCTGTGGTATGTACTATTTTGAGTGTAGTTACCATTGAGACCACAGTCGGAGAATAGTAAATCAGGCTGAGCTAGGATGAGACTGTGGACATAAATAGTCAAAATATGAAAGACTTGCAATTTCTGATGAATAGACATGTAGGGTGAACTCGATATGTAGAACTAAGAATTTTAAAGGGATTAAATAAGGTAGATAGAATTTTTGGCTACAATTGATCCGTGCTTATAGTGGGTGTCAAAGAATTTGTACGGATGAGTTAATAAGGAGTTTGGTCTGAAATATAAGGCATGACTCTAATTTTGAAGTCTTCACAACCTTTTTTATGTTAAAAAGATTGACTCAGTCTATGAAGTCAAGTGGAAATATTCAAAATATGAAAGACAGAAAATGAAAAGCATTGAAAAAGATGGGAGTAATAAGGAAACTTTCAAGAAGTTATTTTGGTATTGCTGCTTTGAATTTCTTTAGGTTTGAAGACTTTTCTTTTAGTATGAATTTCTATGTACTCCATCCATCTCATATTAAATAAACATTATTTATTTTATATTTTAATTAAAAAATTATTAATGAATTGATCAACATTACTAGCTACAATTGATCCGTGCTTATAGGGGTGGTCAAAGAATTTGTACGGATGAGTTAATAAGGAATTGGTCTGAAATATGTATATTAACAAATGGATCATAATCCAATTCACACAAATTTTTATTAAGTTTTAATTTTTTATTTATTTTAGGTAACTAAATTAATTTTATTCCTTTACCTTGATTATTATATAACATATCAAATAAAAAAATATCTTATTTGGATTGAGCTATATATCACGTAATAAATAGACAGATCATGTGGTCCAACCTAATTTTTATAGTCAATAAATGCTATAAAGTTGCAACCCATATTTGAATTCAACAAATGCAGCAAATGTTGAAAATGATTGATCGGTATGCAACAAATGTTGACAAGGTTGATTGTCAAATTTGGAAGAAATATTTGGATGTTTTCCTTTGTCCTTGAAGTCAAATGTTGGTAAGCTATCAAGAAAAAATATTTTTCTTCTATTTGGATGCTACTACATTTTTCTCATTCCTCATTCTAGCACACACCAAAAACAAAGGAGAGAAAAATAGAATAAAGCCTCACAGGAGGAAATAAATTGTGAGGAAAAATAGAGAGTGTGAGCGATATTGTAGTTAGCTGAACAAATCAAAAAAGAGATATTTTTTTTGAGTTCGTAGTAGTCTTTAGAGTATTTACTCAGACCTACAAGTGTATAATTCTTTGTTATAGTGTTATTATTTGCTCCTCTCGTCTCGTGGTTTTTTTTCTTATTTAGAAGGGCTTTCACGTAAAAATCTTGATGTCATTATTGTTCTTTTTATTATTGTTGATTAACTGATTATTGTGTTCCATTTTGTTGCTTGTATTACCGCAAATATTATTTCTGTGGCGGATTTATTCCCAACAGGTCATAATTTTGTGGTCTAATTTTACTAGTCTAATTGATTACTAAAATTCCTACATAAAAGAAATTATACTTGTACTAGTAAATTTATCCTCGCTTCGCACGATTATAAATGACATTAGTGAATTTGTGAAGAAAATATACATTCAAATTATTTCACAAGTTATTTTGGGCCTTCTTCTTCTTTGAATATGATATCAGAAAAGAAATTCAACTGATCCTTACCTGTATCTTATATTCTTTTTTCTCCTTATGTTTTTGTAGAAGATAGCGGAAGCAGTCCGAACCCTGTAATTAATTTAGTTCAAGTATAACTAGTAAGATTAGTTAGTCACATAACTGCAATTATATTAGTCTATAAATATATAGCAATTGATTACTGTTACTGTTACACAAGTGTAATAAGCAACACATGAAACAAGTTGGACAACAAAAACCATAAATAAATCAATCTCATCAATTGTAGACTAACTGGAGTCATTGGAGCAAATTACATAGTCATTCAGAAAACACAGAAAAGAAGGCTATTAGCAATTATGTCTAAGGATGCTAACGAGGGTATAACTCAGTTATGGATGCCTCGTTATGTGATGAAGAAATAGATTTATTTTTGGTTAATTCCTTAGGTTCTGACGATCTTGAATTGTATTCTTGCATAAGTGAAATCTCTGCGTTAATGTCGTCGTGCGTATGGTATGCAGGCCCTGAAGGCACGGGAAGACTCAGAGAGAGGCTACTGAGCATGAGAACCACTGCAGCCATGTTTGGTCTATCAGCAATATTTTCTTGAACGCACAATAAAGCAATGTGGATATATCTCATTATGTCACGAACCAGTCCTGAACTTCCCCTAAACATGGGGTCAATCAAATTTGTAGCTGTTCCTTCGAGCCAATTCGTCCAAGCCTGCGATATTTTAATTGAGAGTTTAAACTCTCTACATAGACAATGTCACAGAATTTGATGCATAAGCCTAGTTCGGCAGTTGAATAATTAACTAGGTTACTTACATAGCTCAGAAGGTCTTCCACCGATTCTCCATTTCTGAAACAAGTGTTTTTTTGGCCACTTACAATTTCAAGGAGTAGTACTCCAAAGCTAAAAACATCTGATTTGACTGAGAATTGCCCGTGCATTGCATACTCCGGTGCCATATATCCACTGCAAAGAACACATATATTACAAGACTTTTCTAGTATTCAGTACCTTAATTGTAGGGACAACCAAAATTCTAGTTCAACGAAATTGAGGTGCGGAAGCAAAAATGAGATAAACACTCCTGAAGCAACTACAGATCAAATTAAAATTCATCTTACATATTCTAGTAATTTCAAGGAATGGTTTGTTTTAAGAGTAGTATTAAGATTTTTGTTCTTGCTTGCTAAATAGTTAAAGAATCCTTTGTACAGTGATACGAAAAATAACAGTCTTATCTAATTAGAGATGTTAAACTTACTAGGTCCCAACAATTCTGGTTGTGCTGCCTTGAGTTTCATCCAGAGTAAATAACCTTGCCATGCCAAAGTCTGAGATTTTAGGATTCATTTCTGCATCAAGTAGAACATTACTAGCTTTAAGGTCACGATGAATGATCCGAAGCCTAGAATCCTCATGAAGATAAAGGATCCCCCTAGCAACGCCTCCTATGATTTTGGATCTCCTTTCCCAATCCAATTGCCTACGTTTAACTGGATCTGTGTTCCCATTGGACAAATGTTAAACGAAGATCATAAATTATTGATGCTCAAGCTCCATATCTTACAAAAGATTTAGCTTCTATATATGAACAGTGTAGAAGAATTACACTATACATACCAAATAAAAATTGGTCAAGGCTTGCATTGGGAACAAATTCATAGACAAGAAGTCTCTCTGTTCTATCGAAGCAAAATCCTCGCAATCTAACCAAATTCCTATGTTGTAGCCTGGCAACCAACATGACCTCGTTTTTGAATTCTAGATCTCCTTGGCCTGAATCTATTGACAATCTTTTCACTGCTACTTCTTGTCCATTTGGAAGCTTGCCCTGAAACATAATATGAGAACAAGTAGAAAAATTATAACTAAGTAGTAGCCTTCCTCCAACTAGGTTGTTATGCAACAAGGTCCTCATTTATATACATTGACAGAGTAAAGAATCATTACAAGCTAAGTAATGATTAACCACCTTGTACACAGGACCAAATCCGCCTTGTCCCAACTTATTAGCATCTGAGAAGTGATCTGTCGCTGCACTAATTGCTGCAAAATCATATTGCAATGATTCTGCAATACTTGTATCATCCACAGATATACCTTCAACTACGTAGTAGTAATAGCACAGAACAAATTAGTGAAACATGGTCTTCAATTAGAATTCAATTTTCCTTAAATCATTGTAGGTCAATAAACCACACTTACCGTCTCTTTTGTTCACCAACTTCCTCTTTTGCCTCCTCATCAAGATGACAGAAATACAACCAATAAGAATAACAATTGTGGTAATGGGTACAACAATAATGATGACAGTTCGTGCAGTTTTGTCTTCCTTTCCTACAAAAATGCTTCAAATTAGTATCACAAGCACTGCAGAGTATAGAGCTACAAATTATAGTGCCCACGATTCAGTTACTACTCTATAATCTGGATCTAGCTTTGCAATTGAGAGTGCCAAGCGAGCCCAACAAAAGAGGCTCGACTTGAACAACAGGTCCCCTGAAGCTGAATACGAATATGAAGTGACTAACAAGATAATTCAACAAAGATTTCAAATACCTGGTGGTGGTGGTGGCAATGAGGCTGGCTGCGGCGGTGACACCAAGGGTGGAGGAGCTTCAGTCAATAATGATTCATTGAAGAATGAGTAAGGTTCATACCGAACAATGCAGCTGGGCATCAAATGGTAGTTTCCCCACTTTGCATAACATTCACAGGTAGGCAAACTTTCATAGATAGCGGTCAAACAATCGTAGCAACCTTGAGCTGATAAATCGGCTGTGCACTGTACAAGTGCATGTGTTTTCTGAAAATCAGGGGCTTCAATAACATTAGCAGCAAACTTGCGCTTCCCACCCCTTGAAGCTTGAGTTCTTAAATTTGTCAACAAGGGTGTCAGATATTGGTTAAAAAACAATTGGGGGTTCGAGAAATTCCTGGTGACATAATAAGAAAATCGCGGGTCGGTTGACATAGTGCCTATGAAGGACTCATTTGAATATCTTATCAGACACATATCATAAATGCCAAAGGCTGATTTCTTGGATGGACATTTCTCTAAAATCAAGCGAGTAGCATTATTTATACAGTCACGGCATGTTTGTAATTCGACATCTCCTCTACATTGCGCGATGGCACTAACCCTGTCCCGATCTTGGCCTATGGTAGCATTATAGAACCCATCACTGTCTATGTTACGCGAAAGAGAGGAGAGGACTCTGTTAAGGTTTGTGTGGTATGCACCATTCGGGGGGTACTCTGTCTCATTACCTTTACAGGGCGATTGAAAAGTGAAATTAGGCTGTGCTATGGTGAGGTAGAAAAGGTAGTAAAATTGGAATATTAGAATGATCAGCCATTTCAAGAAACCCATAGCTGTCTGCCCAATCCACACAAAGCTCAATTAACGTGTTTGTGACTCTATAAATACAAGGCATGACTCTAATTTGGAAGTGTTCACAGCCTTTTTCTTGTTAAAAGATTGACTCAGTCAAGTGGAGAATTCAAAATATGAAAGACAGAAAATTAAAGCATTGAAAAGGATGGGAGTAATGAGGAGATTGTGCTTTCTAGGCTTCAGAAACTTTCAAGAAGTTTTTTTGGTATTTGCCTTGAATTTCTTTTTTTTTAATACGAATTTTCTACTCGTTTCCATATTAGATGGACATTATTTATTTTATATGATAATTAAAAAATTATTAATAAATTTTATTAATATTATAATTTTATCCATTGTTTATATTAATACACGTAAAAATAAGTTAGAAAAATATATATTGAATATAAAAATAAATAATATTGAGAATTAGTCATATTCAAAAGATCATATTTAAATAATCATATTAATTGAAAGAATAAAATAAAAAATATATAATTAATTATATTCTAATTTAATTAATAATAAAATAATATAAGACACTTATTTTTAATAAGTTATCCACTCTGGTTTGTCGTATCTAGTAGTCCAAATTAAATTTCGTGTCACATAAGATAACATGGTGGCACATCAACTTTTGATTTGGAATTTGACTAGTCTAATTTATGGACAGGAGTGAATGGGAACAAGCCAACGAGGTTGGGAAATTTTGACCGACATTTGTTCTTCGTTGAACGTTTCAACTTTATGGGTCTATTTTAAAAATTACCTCATAATTTGAATTGATGTAATTAATGGATAGTAATTATATAGTTTAATAATTACACAATTCAATAATTATAATGATCTATTTATTTGTTAAAGTCCATTATCTTATTTGATTGTATAAATATAATTACACAATTAAATTTTAAATAATTAATATTATTATTTAAATTAATTAATGAATACAATTTTTTCTCTTGACCTGACAAACAAAATAAATAAAATTTATGGTGCCAAGAATATTATTGAACTTATCATAGTAGCTTTGTAACTCTAAATCTTACGTGCCTTAGGTTTGTCATTTTTGATTTAATTTAAATACTTTTAAGCCAAAATAATTTTAAAGTATTTTTAGAGTGTTTGATGAAATAACTCTTATAAGGTTTGATGAAGTGGACTTACAAGCTATTAGCCGACCCGTGGAATAACCAACACCAATAAGCAGTCCCATACACCACCCGAAAACAAAAAAAAAAGGAAAGAAAAAAGTATAAACATCCAAGAAAGAGATTAAAGCCAAATAATTGAAAATACTTTTTTTTCAAAATAAACCAAGTACGATAGAGGGAAATTCCAGAGTTCTTTTTTTTTTTGCTTTCTTTTAGAAGTGAAAATGTCCAAACAAAAAAAAAAGGCCTTTTGGTATTCCAAATAAAAATATATTTAAAAAGGAACTATTAAAAAATGTCATGTAATTACACAAATTTCTTACCATTTCAAGAAATTGAAGAGTGTAATTATTCTCCCTCAATTACACCCAATTCATCTCATGCCAAGTAATTACTTGGCTTACCAAATACATCAAAAGAGTGTAATTACACCAATTACACCAAATTCCAATTCCATTGTGGTTTTCCAAACATGCTCTATATGATTCCCGAAAACGAATCCAACTTATTTGTATGTAATTCTTTTTCCTTTTGTTTTAAATTTGAGAAAATAGTCAAATGCTCTCAATCTATCATCGAATTTTTAAATACATATTTAAATTTTACGGGATTTTATTACTCCAGATTATTTTAAAATAAAGTTAACTTTATCCTAAAACGTTATTACCAGTCATGTGTCTTGTGGTGAAACATATGCGATGAAAACACCACTAACATTGTAGCGGAGGCGAAGACGATTCTAGAAGCATGTAAACATAGCTGACAGGAACAACACAATAATATAATCATTCAAACAGATTCTATGCTATTGTACAAGATTCTAAAAGGAAAATGGTTATATCCCTAAATAATTACAGAGATGGTGACAGAAATCAAAACAGCCTTACAGGACAAACAACATACATTTTAGCCTATTCTAAGGGAAGGAAATCAACTAGCAGACTACTTGGCAAATATTGCAATCGATAAAGGATGGTGCTACTATCAAGATTTCAGTAGTTTGGTAGTAGCAGGAAGAA
Organism: Solanum dulcamara; assembly: GCF_947179165.1. Lineage (NCBI taxonomy): Eukaryota > Viridiplantae > Streptophyta > Magnoliopsida > Solanales > Solanaceae > Solanum > Solanum dulcamara. The sequence continues at coordinate 49,654,460 of NC_077247.1, forward strand.
AGATCATTAACAGTGATAAACTAAAATATCTCTATTTGAGAGTAACTCCAGCGACGGGATAAAAGGGTCGGGGAGGTTCAAAGTGTTAGATTTTTTGTTTTTCGTTGTTTGTTTATTTCTTTCCTAGTCGATTGGGCCATATATAGAATGAATTTTGCCCGAGATGATGTAAGGTGATATTTATACTCATTACTTCATCAATAAAAAACCAAAATTTAACCAACAAAAAAAACGCGCTTGACACGTGTATTTCACCGGTTAATTATTTTTTAAAATTTTTTTACTCCTTCTTCTTTCTTGCTTCCTCAATTATTTTTACAACCTTTAAACACCATTTTTTACCATAAAAAATATCTATTAGTAAAACCTTGATAAAGTAATAATCTCGCTAAATGAATATTTTTCTCCGGTCTCGACTTGGGCCAGTTATATTAAAGTAATATTCTAGCTAAATGCATTAGATAGTAATTAAAAATAAAGTATTAAAGGCCCAGAAAAAATATAAAGTAATAATTACTAGAATACATCAAGAATTTATATATATATATAATCAGTCAATAATACTAGACCAATAACTATTTCTTTTTATAATATGATTCTATAGTTGATTGTTTTTTCAAAAGTTTAAATCTAGGAAACTAAAAAATGTAGTTTTAGCATATTTACTATTTAAATTTAGGAAATCTAAACGAATTTAATGACGTTTAATGTTTTTAATTGTATTCATGTATATAGAATATGAAGAGATTTTATGTTAACTATAAAAGGAAAAAGCTAGATGTTAACATAAAATCTCTTCATATTCTATATACATGAATACAATTAGAAACATTAAACTTCATTAAACTTGTTTAGCTTTTCTAGATTTAAACAATAAATATGCAAAGATTATACTTTTGTAATGATCTTGAGGGTGATTTTCGAAAATTTGTACAAAACACGTGTGAACAGTAACATGCGTGAATAGTAACACTCGTGAACATTATCTTTTTGGGGAGAAAATGCCCCTTTCTTCCTATTTCAATATTTTTCATCATTTGTTTGAGTTCTTGAACTCCTTGAGGTGATTTGAGAAGAAATTTTCGAGGCAAAGTGTTGGGTAAGTGATTTTTGACCTAAAACCTTCCTTTTTCATTAAGTTTTTGATGATTTTAACTCTTAAATTTTAGTTTCAAACTCCAAAAATCTTTGTTTCTTCCCTAATCCGAATTTAAGGAAAATTGTGATTTCCAACTCGTTTTGAGCTCTATTTTTATGGGTTTTTCAACCATGAGTTCTTTATTACCAATAGAATGGGATTGTTCAATAAATTTCCAGATTTGACCCTTTTCGAAAATAGTTAATTTTTTGACTATTTTACCCCCAGTTCCGAAACCTATCAATATGAGTGTCATTGGACTCCTTGTGATGTGTATGTTTTATTGTTGATAGTGGGTTGTCATTTCGGGCGCTGAATTCGAGATTTGCTTGTCCGGTAGAGGTATTTGAGTGCGGTTTCAGCAATTGAGGTAGGTTTGGCTATCTTTCTTTGAGATTGAGATGGGGTAATTAGTCATTCATATGTTATAGACTTTGGGATGGGGTTGTAGTATGAGTTGAGAATGTTATATATATTGTGATGTCCGTGTGGAGGCTTATTTATTAATGTGTTGCCATGACGGGGTTTATTTGTATTACATAGCCCGTGTGGGGGCTTTATTTGTTATCTTATTTTCTTTGAGAGCATGTGAATTATGATTTGCCTAAGAGAGAGGCTTGAGTATATTATTTGACTTGTGATGCCGCTTGAGAGATTGAGTTGGGGGTTTTGAGCATACTTGAGTATTGAAATATTGTTGAGAAATGGGTGAATATTTAAATGAAAGTGTGTTCTTCTCGTTACTATTTATTGAGGCTGAATATCATGTGTAGGTTAAGTTTTGAGAACTTTGAACCTTATACCACATGTGAGTTGATTATTACTTCCATGCATATGTGTTTTGATGCATTCATCCTCATTCATCATATCATGAAACATGGAAAGTTGAGAAATATGGAAATTCTTTTTGAGAAAGAAAATGAAACACCTTTAAACCTTTGTATCTTGAGTCCTTGACCGAGGCAGTTTTCTGATAGCGTAGTGGATGCATTGTGATCCCAACCTTTGTATCTTGAGTCCCTGACCGAGGCAGTTTTCCGACAGGGTAGTGGATGTATTGTGATCCTAACCTTTGTATCTTGAGTCTCTGACCGAGACAATTTTCCGGCAGGGTAGTGGATGCATTGTGATCCCTTGACCACGAGGAGGTGACAAAGATAATGAGATATTGTGATTGAGGTATATGGTCTGCGAGACCCCCATGGGTCCAGCTTGGTAGCACAGCTCGGCAGGTGTATACGACAGGCTGTGCGACAGTCTTGATTCCACCGTACCACCACATCATTGCATCATCATATTGCATTGCATTGACATTTGTGCTGCTTGAATTATTTGATTAATTGTGATTATGAGTTGTTATTATGGGTTTACTTTACTCGTGCCACTATATATATAAACTGGCGGCACCGATGCCGAAGTGGGACTTTTCTGTATGCAGGTGGAAGTGTTCCTTAGTTTATTTCATAGGTTTGATTAATTCCTTATACTCAGTCAGCTAAAACCTACTGAGTACATGTAAATTGTACTCACCCCTACTTCTGTGTCCCTTTTTGATGCAGATACTAGTCGGGGTACCCCACGTGGCAGTTAATATTCTAGCGGATTATGTATTCTTAGATTAGTGGTGAGGTCCCAGAATTCGGATCGTCACTAGTCTATCTTTATTTTTCAGTCTTTTGTATCATTCAGAGACTTATGTTGTATCTTCAGATTCGAACCTTGTATTAAATGCTCTTTATACTTATGACACCAAGTTTTGGGATAATTTCTTCATTGTTTTTTTTCTTTTTATTTAAATCGTGGCATCACTTTCCCCTTTGGGAGTCTTGTATGAGTTTTATTTTTAGGGTTACACATCAGATTGGGTTTTGAGATGTGTGCCATCATGACCTCAGTTTTTGGGTCGTGACAACTTTTTAGTTTCCTTGATTTAAACTTTTGAAATCCTTAATTCAAATATATGTTTTTCTTTCTTATGGCACATACTGCAAAATATTCTCTAAAATAATAAATATTTATTTATCGATAAATAAATATTTTATGCATTTATCGATCAACTAATAATCTTGATAAATAAATATTTTTTTCGGTCCCAAGCATATGCATTTATAGAGGTTTTACTATACGTGTCTAACAAATCAAAATCAAACCTAATGGAAATGACCTTAAACCTCAAAATCAAAATCAAAGCAAATAGTTTTTTGGAAAAAACTTGAAAGCTAGTGTTTGGCCATATAATTTGTCATTACTTAGCAAATATTCCAAGTTCTAGAAAAAAACTAGAACTTGAAAACTTGAGAAATTTTAAAAATTCAAAAATAACCCAAACTTTTATATTTTATAAAAACATATATCATTAGTTGTCAGAAAGAGATTGTTCGTTGAATATGAGAAAATTTTAAAGTTTGTTACCTCCTCCATAAAAGAAGAGTTAGATTGAGAAAAAAAATTATTTTTAATTCGATTAATGTATTATTTTTGCCCGTATTGCTATTTTGTTGTTGTTGATTGTTATAATTATGTTATAAGGTTTTTTTTAACTGAACATATTCATTATAAAATGATAACACAAACTTGTGTATTTTTAATAATATTTAGAATTTAGGGTACAAAATAATATTTTTTGAAACAGTTAAATATTTTTAGAAAAATTTGTGGTCAGACGCATGGTAAAACTTTACCAATACTTCACCCAAAAATTACTTGTCAAGAATATTTGGAAACTTGGGGCCAAACGCTAGCTAATTTTACACTATTCTTATGATTGTTCAAAGATTTGAACTAACCTAAAAATGTCAACGACGTTACACCCCTACCCCCACACCCTCTCATTCTCACACACACCTTTTAGTAGGTAAAAAAGAAATTTGTAACGTTAATTTGGAAAATTTCTCGCTCTTTCCCATTATTTCTGTAACACCCCAAATTGTTTTCCCGCTAAGACTCGAACCATTCTTTATGTGTGTGTAGGATCGAACTCGGTGACTTTGAGTTATGTATATGAGTTAGGATCAATTCCTAAGTATTTGAAGTGTATTATATGTGGTTTAGAGTCATAAGAGATCTCTAACACCAAGTCGATTTTCAAAGAATTTCTATCGGCTAAGTTTTTCGATGAGTCCGTATAAGGGTCAACTTCAAACGACCATATATACTAAAGTATACCTAATTGGGTGGACCATACCTATCAAATTAAAGTTATTTGAGTCTTCTTTCCAACGCCACCAAGATTGTATTTTTCTGAGTTTGGAGTCAAAAGTTATGATCATTTAACTGGAGATGCTCTATCCTAACAGAAGTTCGCGATGGATCCGCGACGCGGAGAGGACACAGACTCCACTGCCTAAGACGAATGATGCCCTCTTTATTTTTTAGGGTATTTTTATCCTATAACCCTTTGGTGAGTTATTCTAATGTTCCTAAACTTGTAGAAAATAGTTTTCCTCATTAAAAACTCTCTCATTCACTTTTAAACATCAACGCTCAAGAATTTTCCAGAAAGCATCAAGTTAGCGTTCTTTTTTCAAGATTCTTCAACAAGGTAATTCTTTCATAGATTTCAAGCTTTCCAAACCAAACTTCTTCATCTATTCATGAATCGCTAAGAGAAATCTTAAATTCTAACCATAGGGTTTTCAAGAAAACAAATCCAAGAATTTCAAGAAAGGGTCTCTTGATTGTTCTTCTTCAAGTTAAGATTTTTCATCAAGACTATGTAGCTTTTAAGGTATGTATGACTAACCTAAAATATGGATTGAGTTCTTCCATATGCCCCATAGATGTGTTGGATAGAAATTGTGAAAGACTTGAACCCTCCATGAACGTTTTCTTGAATTTTCCTAAAACCCTAGAATATCTTCACATACTATTAATTGATTGATGATTTTCATGACTTGAATTCTTGAATAATTTTCTTTTATATTTATTTCACAAACCGTAATTACATATTGACTACAATGATTTTTTGTATATAAATTCATATGTATTGATGGTGTTCTAGAGTTGAGTTTTGTTGAGAGTATGGATTCATGTATTCATTCACATGAACCCAAGATGAGACTTCTTTTTGTTATAATTTGTTTTGAGGTTGAGATTCATAGTTTTTATGTAAATATTGCTTTCAAAGGGAGATGATGTATTTTTGTTAGTGAGTGTGAATGAAATTGAATATAGAGATAAATGAGAATTTTGGAGCAATATGTTTGATGATGATGTGAATGATGGTTATCTTTAACATAGGTAGAATGATTGTTGAAGAGGTATGTTGATGATGATGTTTGAGATGAAATGGATTGGAGTCTAATGTGACTACATGATATGTGATTTGCATAATTTGATTTTATTGGAGTCATATGAGTATAAATGATTGTTTGAGAAGGAATTTTAAATAAATGATTTGTGAACATTTTTACATAAACTATTTATACATTATTTTGAGTTTAAAGAATGATTATTTTCATCTTTGATTTAAAAAGAGTTTAAGCATGAGTTGAGTTTGAGAAGTCTCTAAATTATCATTTTTTTAAACATGAGTATTTTGAGTATAAACGAGTTGAACATTTTTACATTAAAAAATGTCTATTTTGAGTTTGAGTTGAGGAGCTGAAATTATGTTTTAAATGCATCTAATATTTTCTACATTCATTGAGTTGAGATGGTATCAAATTCAAAAAGGAAGAGTTTGATGATTGAGATGAATTTGATTGTGAATGAATGTCCAATGAGACCAGATTGATTGAGTTTTGAAAAGGGTCCAATGAGACTAAATGAGTTGATTTGAAAATAAGTCCTAAGAGACTAAATGAGTATTTTGAGTATTTTACTCACTTAATAGATATGAGCATATTGAGTCTTGGGAGGAGTATTGAGCACCGAATTAGGTAATAGTATAGTCCATACTCAAACCAATAACTACGTCGCCAAACGTAGGAGAGGATTGGACCGTTAAAGTCGGATGTTTCCAAATTACTGTCCTGACATGATAGGACTTGATTGGTTATGAATCCATGATTGTTGATTCGTTCTTACCCTGGCAAGGTATGAACGGACATGGCAACAACGTCGGCTTGTTGTACTATCACTGGCTCATAGGTGATAGTTGTCGGTTAGAGAAACTCCCAATTTGAGTGGATTGTGTATGATATGATTGGTTGATTGAGATTGTTGATGATTGAGTTCGATTGTAAAATTTTGCTAAATTCTAATTTGCATATCTATTGAGTTGAGTCCTTTGACTTTATTATTGGATCGGATTGTATACTATTGAATTGGATCGGATTGTATACGATTGAATTGAATCGGATTGTATACGATTGGATTAGATCAGATTGTATATGATTGGATTGGATCGGATTGTATATGATTGGATTGGATTGTATATGATTGTTTTCTCTCTAATTTGTGTCCTTACTTTAGACTTATGACACCTTGATTGAGTCTCTCTTATCTTTATGACTAGAGATATTTGAACCGATATTGTTCTATCTTGGCACATGTTTCATTTTGCCATATTACATACTTGTACATTCCACGTACTGACGTCCATTTAGACCTGCATCATTTCATGATGCAGAGTCAGGTTTAAGAGATCATCAATAGGCGCACCGTTGAGGATCTATTCACACTCAGCTTATTGGTTAGTCCTCCCCTACATTCGGAGGACACCACTTATGTTATTCTTGCGTCGAGTTTAGTCTTTCCATTCCGATTTGAGGTACCATGAACCTATCATTGGCACCAATTAGATAGTAGTGATAGAGACTTCATAGACTAGATAGTGATGGGTCGATTGAGTATTTTATTTCCTTGAATTGTTCTTGTCAGACTATTTTAATGACATAGAGGCAGGTTTGATTTGTTGGCCCTTGGCCTTTATTTATTGAGTTTGATTTGTCAGACTATTCCAACAACACACCTTACCTTAACGAAATTACAAAATAAATGAGTTTTTTTTTTTGGGGGGGGGGGGTATAATAGGACCTTGGTGAAGTTAAGGTGTGTAATTGGAATTTTGGGCATAGTTGGAGGGGGTACTTGTGCATTATCCCAATTTTTTATGAATAGTTTATAATTTGAGTTTTTGTTTTTGATTTTGATTCTCATTGGGTTGTAGGAGAAAATTGAGGATCCATCTTCACAAATGTATAAGAAGTTATTTTTGTTTCAATTCCTTAATAAGTTCAATAATAACAACCTAATTACTTCTATTTCTTGTTGTTACCCTTGAGTCAATGATTTGAAAATTATAATAATCAATTAATGGGTATGTTTTTTTTAAAAAATGGGTTTAATTTGTTAGATGTGTTCTAAACAAGTTTATTGAAGAATTATATATTCATAAATGCATTAATTGCTGATAATTTTTACACCAGATCTTCATTGATCAAGCTTCAACCATGATAATGGTGGAGGAGATATATTTGGATAGATAAATAATAAGAAAGAAAGAAAAAGAAGAAGGAAACAAAAATAAAATAAAAAAATAGGCAATTCAACATTAAGGGGTTATTTATTTCATTTTATAATAGTTCAATTAGATAATAGGACACTCATGAAGTATGGGGGTGTAGCTGAATATCCAACAATAGGCTGGGGTCATTTGACTTTTTCTTTTTAAATTTCACTGCCATAGTGATCTTTCTTCTATTTTGATTTTCACATATCCCAGAACAAACATTTTAACATCTTAATTGATTAAAATTAAATTGACAAAGCAATTAACAATGGAAGCAGCGCAAACAATGCTCACTTTTCTTAATGTTAATATAAGCTGTGTCCAATGAGGAATCAATGTTTCGGGGATTCGTCGGTGTTTCTTTTCCCCATATAATGTACTAATTCGGTTGTTGAGGTTAGCTGATCGGTGACTAAAACAACCCCTGGACGAGATTGAAACTTTTGTGTATTATGTTTAACAAACTGTCCATTCATCATATACAAGTGAACAAACGGGAAAGTCTGTTTTTCTGTGTCTTTTTGCAAATTTGGGAAATGAATTGGAGCATCACTCTGTGTTAGATTTGCAGCAGTAGAATTGAGAGGGAAAAAAAACACCTTTTGTTGCAATGTTTTAAAAGTGCAATAGTACCGTGTTCTTTTGTTATTAGGAGTGTAATTACATACATCTCCGTGAATATCCTCAAATTAAATCCTTCATCATCAATAATCGATCATTCTCAATCTCAAACTAATGAAAGTTGAAGAAATAACATAATGAGTACTCAACTACATTCAGAAAAGGGCAATTATATCTAACTCTATTATCTAGGATATAACTCACTTATTGACATCTCATTTTGTGATAAGCAAATAGATTTAATTTTGGCTGGTCGACTAGATTCTGATATTAATCTTGATTTGTATCCTTGAATAGGTGAAATCTTTGGGCTAACATCAATTTGCATATAATATGCAGGCTTTGAAGGCACTGAAAGACTCAAAGAGAGACTACTGAGCATGAGAACTACTGCAGCCATAGTTGGTCTATCAGCAACTTTTTCTTGAACGCACAATAAGGCTATGTGGATGCATCTCGTTATGTCAGCAACCAGTCCCGAGCTTCCCCTCAACATGGGGTCTATTAAATTTGAAGTTGTTCCCTCACGCCAATTCCTCCAAGCCTGTGATAGTTTAATTTAAGAATTTAAACTTCTATAAACTAATAGTGTAAAATAATTTATATGCAACTGACCCCGACTAATTTGAAAATTGAAAGTTAAAGCTGATTAGTCGGCTAGGTTACTACTTACATAGCTCAGAAGGTTTCCCACATATTCTCCATTTCTGAAACAAGTGTTTCTTTGGCCACCTAAAATTTCCAAGACTAATACTCCAAAGCTAAAAACATCTGATTTGACTGAGATTTTTCCTTGCATTGCATACTCTGGCGCCATATATCCACTGTGAAGCCAAAACAAGAATTACATAACATTTCGCAACTTAGATATGATTCAATTGTTCCATTTTTTGTTCAACGCATATATTTTGTTGTTTCTTCAACTGTCTAAAGTAATAAGGCTAAAAAACAACAATTCAATTCTGGGGTTTGGTAATGCAAATAGTGGGATCATCATATATGAATAACCTGTCAAAACAGGGAACTACTTGATCTTAAATGTCAGAACTACATATTCCATTTCCGAATAAACTTTGGAAGTACAGTGGTAAATTGTTGTGCTGCAAGTTGGGTAGTTATGAAAAATAACAGTCTATCTAATGAGAGATATAAAACTTACTAGGTCCCAGCAATTTTGCTTGTGATTCCTTGAGATTCATCCCTTGCAAATAACCTTGCCATGCCAAAGTCAGAGATTTTAGGATTCATTTCTGCATCAAGTAGAACATTACTAGCTTTGAGATCACGATGAATGATGCGAAGTCTAGAATCCTCATGAAGATAAAGAATTCCCCTAGCAAGGCCTCCTATGATTTTGGATCGTCTTTCCCAATCCAGACATTTACGTTTAACCGGATCTGCATTCCCATTGGACAATCAAATGAATAATAAGCTACATATTTTTTATAAAAGTTTTCCTTCTATATCTTGGCAGTGTAGAAGATCAGGTAAAAAGTTGAGCAATACATACCAAATATAAAGTGGTCAAGGCTTGCATTGGGAATTAATTCATAGATAAGAAGTCTCTCTGTTCCTTCAAGGCAAAATCCCAGTAACCTAACCAAATTCCTGTGTTCAAGCCTGGCCAACAATAAGACCTCGTTTTTGAATTCGAGATCACCTTGGCCTGAATTTGCAGCCAATCTTTTCACTGCTACTCCTTGTCCATTTGAAAGCTTACCCTGAAGCAGAGCAACACAAATTGAAGGAATGAATTAATAATGTACAGCCACATTGTAAAGAATTTTTATGCTATAAAAGTTAAACTCACGCAACAATAAGTAACCTAATATAATCACCTTGTACACCGGACCAAATCCGCCCTCCCCCAATTTATTATCATTTGAGAAGTTATCTGTTGCTGCTCTAATTGTAGAAAAATCATATTGCAGGGATTCTGCACTGCTAGTATCATCGTCTCGTATACCTTCACCAACGTAGTAGTAATAGAACAGAACAGATTAGTGAAACGTGGTTTTAATTAAAATTCAACTTTCCTTAATCATTGCAAGTTAATAAGCTATCCTTACTCTCTATTTTGTTCACCAACTTCCTCTTTCGCCTCTTCATCAAGATGACAGGAAAGCAAACCATAAAAATAACAACTGTGACAGCGGGCACAACAATAACAATGATAGTTCCTGCGGTTTTATCAGCCTTCCCTACAAAAATGCTTCTAGTTAGTACTATTAGGTTAACAAATATTCATATTTCCACACTTCTTTCAATTCTGTGGAAAGTTAAAACTAGAATAGCAATTTGAATTGAAATATATATATGTTAATTAAGCACAATATTGTATAATAACCTAGGGGTCATTTGGTAGCTATTTAAGTTACGCAGAGATTAGTTATGTAGGGATTAGTTAGGAGTGAATTTATGAATTATTTTATGCATGTATTAGTTATACAGGGGTTAATTATATGTGTATTAGTTATTTCACCTTCTATTTTGCATAAATATAATACATAGATTGTCTTATAACTTATACATGTATTAGTTATGCGAGTTTCTAAATTACAAACCAAACATCATATTAATTTGAGATAATGCATAAGTACCCCTATACTATGACCAATATTTCAACAACACACCTTAACTTAACTAGTGTGTTATTACCCCCTAAACTATTTTAAAATGAAATAAATACACCTTAAATACTGATGTGGCATAGAGAGTGTGCAAACTTTCTTAAAGACAAGCGATGAGCGAAAAGATTGGACACATGTCCTTTTTTATATTTTCTTTCTTTGTAAAATATTTATTTTAATTTCTTCCTCACTTTAATCTTTTTATTTTCTTCTTTTTCATTAACTTCTTATCTTTTTCACTTTTAATTATTTTTTAAAAATTATGTGTATTTTTTAAAAATAAATTAAAAAGTGTCTTCTTTATTTTTAACGTTTTAATTTTTTTTATATTTTATTTGATTTTCTTCACTTATTTTGATATCCTTACGGAATTAACTTATTTTAAAAATAAAGTATTTGGAATTAGATTTGAAATCAAATCAAAAGGAAAGATAGAAAAAATAAAAAAGAATAAATAAAATCAATAGAAAAAAATAAATGAATGAAGGTAAAAAAATATTCGAAAAAAAGTTTAAATACAAGGCAAAAGATTTTCAATTTTTTTTATGTGTATTAACTTAATTTAAATACAAGATAAAGAAAATAGGAAGATTTTAAAAAAAATTCAAATTGAAAAATATTTACACACGTGCGCAAAAGCGTATTGTATAAAAAACAGTCAACTTACTTAATTGAAAGTGTCACAACAGTACAAAAGAAGGTTCAAGCAACAACAAGGTGTATTGTCGTGTTTACGTCACAGAATAAAATCTTAGAAAAAGATATACTGATAGTGTAAACATTCTTTACACATAAATTGAGGCCGGTGAGCGGGCCAACAAAAGAGGCTCAGGTCCCCTGAATATGATTCCACAAAGATTTCAAATACCTGGTGGCGGCAATGGCAATGAGTGTGGTGGTGGTGGTGACCATAAGGGTTGCGGAGCTTCATACAATGACGACTCGTTTAAGAAAGGGTAAGGTTCATACCGAACAATGCAGCTGGGCATCAAATGGTAGTTGCCCTGCTTTCCGTAACAGGGACAGCCAGGCAAACTTTTATAGACAGCGGTCAAACAATCGTAGCAACCTTGAGTTGATAAATCGGCTGTGCACTGTACAAGTGCATATACCATCACAAAATCAGGACCACTAGTAATATTAGCAGCAAACTTGCGCTTCCCACCCATTGAAGCTCGAGTTTGTAAACTTGTCAACACTGGTGTCAGATATTGGTTAGAAAACAATTTGGGTGTTGGGTGTTTGCCCTGACTTTCCTAGTATAATTAGATTTTCCTTTTTCTAAAAGGAAAACATCCCTTTCCTAAAAGGAAAACACAATGTCTCCATATTTGGCTAGTCCTTTTTCTTATAGGAAAATGTTTATGACTCTATAAATAGAGGCTTATTCCTTCTAACTTGGTAGCATTCACCTCTTTTTATTCCGAGTGAATTGTGTGAGGTTATTTCTCTCAATTATTTGTACTCTCATATTTTACAGTGGATTGCTCATCTCCTCTTGTGGACGTAGGTCAATTGACCGAACCACGTTAAATATTTGTGTCTCTTACGGTATATTTCTCGTTTGTCTTCTTACTCATGCTTATTCAAGATTTGTTTTCCTAGCTTTCGCATGACACCTAATTATATTTGTTCCTAACATTGGGGTCCGAGTAATCCTTGTAAAAAAAAATAAGTTCCTGGTTGTGCCTATGAAGGACTCATTTGAATATGTTAGCAGACACCTATCGTAAATGCCAAAGGCCGATTTCCTATAAGGACATTTTTCTAAAATCAAGCTAGTAGCATTATTTATATAATCACGGCATGTTTGTAATTCGACATCTCCTCTGCATTGAGCGACGAGACTAACCTTGTCCGGGTCTTGGCCAATGGTAGTATTATAAAAACCATAACTATCCATATTCAGTGAAACAGAGGAGAGAAGTGTGTGAAGATTTGTGTCATATGCATCATTTGGAGAGTACTCTGTCTCATTACCTTCACATGGCGATTGAAAAGTGAAATTAGGCTGTGCTATGCTCGGGTCGAAAAGGTAGTAAAATTGGAATAGGAGAATGATCAGCCATTTCAAGAAACCCATTGCTTGGAATATTGTAAAATTGGAACATTAGAATTCACGCAAAGCTTAATAGAATGGCTGTGCTCATTTTGTTAGGAAGATCGAATCAGATTTGTCATTTTTTGAAGACTTTACAACCTTTTTTTTCTTAGGTTGGAGATTAACTCTTTGACTTTTCAGTTTATGAAGTCAAAGGAAAGTATGAAACGCGGAAGTTAAAAGCGTTGGAAAGGACGGGAGTTGGAGGTGTCAGTGGTCAAAGAACTCATGTATCTCTTAACTTTGTGAGTCTTTTAAAAAAATCACATATATCCCTATAATTATACAAATAATCATATATACCATATTGACAGAATGCAGTGAAAAAATTAATTTTAAACATTTATTTGATCTTTTAAATTAAAATAAAATTCATACAAGGGTATATTTGACCATTTCTGCAAAGTTTAAAGGTATATTTGATCCTTTCCACACATGATTTATTTTTACTTTTTTTAATAAAATATAAAATAATGAATCTTAAATCAATTCTTTCACTTCTATTTGACGAAAAGGGAATATCTGATTTATTTATGTAATGGTAGAAGTATATGTGATCAACTTTTTTAATATAGGGTATATCCTGAATTGCAAAGTTGAAGGGATCCTTTCCCTTTTAAGAAATTTGTATTGTACTAATTGTTTTGTTACTCTATTGTGAATATTGAATAAATAAAATTATGCTTTTCATCCATTTTCGATATGATTTATTGGCTGCATACAATAGACCTTTGTGTTCAGAACTTTTCCCGAGCCCCGCGCATAGCGGGAGCTTTAGTGCACCGAGCTGCCATTTTTATTGATATGATTTGGTTAATTTTGGATCAGTGTTTTAAAAGAATTTGTTGGGACTCGCCTTGGGGCTCGCCCTGGGGCGGGGCTCTATCAAAACGCGTCAAGACTCAAGTGTGAGACTTAGTTCTGTAAGACTTACGCCCTGAGCGCATAACTGTACGCCTTAAGCACACCCAACGCTCGGGGCTTGCCTAACAGATCTTACACAAATTATGTATTAAAATCTTTAGTTAACATTGTTGACTCTCATAATTCTTGAATAAATGAATGATACTTAATATTTTTTAATCTATACAGATAAGAAGATTGAGAGTATCTTAAATAACAAGTTGTAGTATCACATCTTTATTATTTGTTAACACTATGAAGGTGATTATATATTACGTAACATTTCTTTTAAAAATACGTAGAGAAATTTTACTTTTTCTCTTATCATTGGTCTTCATGATTTTGTGATATGTCTCAAAACTATCAAATTTTATTTAGATGTTTGATAGTAATTTTATTTTTATTCATGATGGAGTGATATTTTTATTATAATATTTGTAAGTTTTATTGATTATTTTCTTTTAGGAGGGTAAATTATATAGTATGATAAAAAATATTTTTAGAAATAATAATTCTTTCATTACTAGAAAGTTAAGATATTAGATTATTTATACTTGTATAGTCATGTTAGAAGTTTTATTTTCTATGAGTTTTCTTAATTATATTTGTAATTATTTCAAACTATTGATGTATTTTTACTATTTTGTGTTATTATATTATTATACCATATTGTAAATTAAAATTTTAAAGATCCATAGGGCTTATGCCCCACGTCTTGAGGCTTATGCCTCGCCATATAATTAGTAAAATGCCTCGCCTCATGCCCCCGCCTTTTAAAACACTGTTTTGGATACTTTATTTTTAAAATGCCACAGAGGAATCGACCGTTACTAAAGTGCCGTTTTGGCCTAAATAGTTTTTGGTAAAAATTTGATTTTTTTCTTGGAATTAGTGTTTGGCCATATAATTTGCCATTAATTGACAAATATATTTGGCAAACATCCAAGTTCCCAAATTCTAGTTTTCTAGAACTTGGGCCAAGTTCTAATATTTGGAAAGTTTTAAAAATTACCAAACTTTTATATTTTATAAAAACACTCATCATTTATTAATTTCAACTAATATTTATCTACCAACTTACTTCATTAATGTGACCAACCAATACCATTAAATAACATCTCTATCTATTAATAAATAACCAGACTATTTCGAAAAAAAATAACTTGAGTGACAAGATTGGAAAAAATAGAACAATTTGTTTTTAATTAGATTAATGTATTGTTAATGCCCATATTGTTATTTTGTTGTTGTTGATTGTTATCAATTATGTTATAATTGTTTTTTAACGAAACATGTTTATTATAAAATGATAACACAAATTTATAGATATTTTAAATAATTTTTAGAACTTATGGTACACAATAATATTTTTGGAAAAGCTAACTATTCTTGAAAAAATTTATAGCCAAATACATGGTGAAACTTCATCCAAAAATAACTTGTTAAGAATATTTGGGAATTTGGGGCTAGTTAAACTGTTTCATTTGTTATGTAGAATAATAACAAGTTTAATATAATAGCATAAATTATAAATTGGTATTTGAATCACTATGTACTCATGGAAAAGAAAGGTAATCCCTCCGTTCCTATTTAATTGTTAAATATTTTTTAATTTGATTTTCTTTTTTACTTGTCAATTTTGACAAATCAAGTCTATTATATCCTTAATTTATTAATATTGAGTTAATGTTTTTAAAAAATATAATGAATAAATGTGTTTAAAACCCTTCAGAGATAAAATGATAAACTCACTATATTAATTATTATTTTTTTAATAGATATATCAAGTGAGAATTTGATAAGTAAAAAGAAACTAAGGGAATAGAAACTAAAAAGACATTGGAAAAAGAAAAGATTGAAAAGGATGGGAGTTGGATAATTTAGGAGGAGATATTTTTTAATGTGCTTTGAAACTTTCAAGAAGTAATTTTAAACAGTATTAATGCGTTTTTATGGAAGTTCTTCCCTCAGTCACATAAAATCACGTGGGGCCTTCAGTGACTAATCTTCGGATTGGAAGTTAGATAGAAAGTACAATTAAAGAAGAAGATGACTTTGAGGTGTGAAATTTCTCTTTCATTAAAGAGATATTGTCCTGTACATATTGAGGAAAATATAAACAAATCCCTTCACGATACAATAAAGGCCTTTGTTATATCTGCAGATTTTTTTAGGCTACTTCTAGAGAATCTTTATATTTATAGAACTTAAAAAATAATTTTTCATAAAAGTCATATTTTTTCATTAACAAATAACTTTTTCATAACAGTCATGTTCTTTCATGAATAAATATGTCTTGTTCAATTCAACAGCTCTATATATTATAAAATATTCAACAGTTTACCACCGGAGCAACTTTCTCTATTTTGAATCTAGATCTAGCTTTGCAATTGAGAGTGCCAAGCGAGCCCAAAAAAAGAGGCTCGACTAGAACAACAGGTCCCCTGAAGCTGAATACGAATACGGAAAAAGGGCCAAAATTACCTCTGAACTTTGAAAAATAGTTTATTTATGTCCTTCGTTCTACTTTAGGGCCAATTATACCCCTACTGTTATACTTTGGGCCAAATATGCCTTGAGATTAAATATGTTTTTTTTATCTATTTTTTAAAATCTATTTTTTATTTTATTTTAAATTTGTTTTTAAAATCTGTTTTTATATGTTTTTTAAATCCATTTTTTAATCTATTTTTAAATCTGCTTTTTAATTTTTTTTTTAAAATCTGTGAATGCAAATTTATTTTAAAAACAAATTTAAAATAAAATAAACATATTGTAAAAAATACATAAAAAACAAAAAAATTTTATTTTAAATTTGTTTTTAAAATCTGTTTTTATATGTTTTTTAAATCCATTTTTAATCTATTTTTAAATCTGCTTTTTAAATATATATTTTTAAAATTTGTGAATGCAAATTTATTTTAAAAACAAATTTAAAATAAAATAAAATAAATATATTGTAAAAAATACATAAAAAACAGATTTAAAAAAAATAAATTAAAAAGCAGATTTAAAAATAGATAAAAAAACAAAATAGATTTTTTTTTAAAAAATATTTTTAAAAATGGTTTTAAAAACAAATTTAAAAAAAAATTAAAAAACATATTTAAAAGGGGAAATAAGTTAACCACTGAGAAACTGACACGTGGCATTCTGTTATACTCAAGACATATTTGGCCCAAAGTATAATGGTAGGGGTATAATTGACCCTAAAGTAGAACGAAGGGCATAAATAAACTATTTTGCAAAGTTCAGGGATAATTTTGACCCTTTTCCGATACAAATATGAAGTGACTAACAAGATAATTCAACAGAGATTTCAAATACCTGGTAGTGGTGGTGGTGGCAATGAGGCTGGCTGCGGCGGTGACACCAAGGGTGGAGGAGCTTCAGTCAATAATGATTCATTGAAGAATGAGTAAGGTTCATACCGAACAATGCAGCTGGGCATCAAATGGTAGTTTCCCCACTTTGCATAACATTCACAGGTAGGCAAACTTTTATAGACAGCGGTCAAACAATCGTAGCAACCTTGAGCTGATAAATCGGCTGTGCACTGTACAAGTGCATGTATTTTCTGAAAATCAGGGGCTTCAATAACATTAGCAGCAAACTTGCGCTTCCCACCCCTTGAAGCTTGAGTTCTTAAATTTGTCAACAAGGGTGTCAGATATTGGTTAAAAAACAATTGGGGGTTCGAGAAATCCCCATCGTAATAATAAGAAAATCGCGGGTCGGTTGACATGGTGCCTATGAAGGACTCATTTGAATATCTTATCAGACACATATCATAAATGCCAAAGGCTGATTTCTTGGAAGGACATTTCTCTAAAATCAAGCGAGTAGCATTATTTATACAGTCACGGCATGTTTGTAATTCGACATCTCCTCTACATTGCGCGATGGCACTAACCCTGTCTCGATCTTGGCCTATGGTAGCATTATAGAACCCATCACTGTCTATGTTACGTGAAAGAGAGGAGAGAACTGTGGTAAGGTTTGTGTGGTATGCACCATTCGGGGGGTACTCTGTCTCATTACCTTTACAGGGAGATTGAAAAGTGAAATCAGGCTGTGCCATGGTGAGGTAGAAAAGGTAGTAAAATTGGAATATTAGGATGATCAGCCATTTCAAGAAACCCATAACTGCCTACCCAATCCACACAAAGCTCAATTAACGTGTTTGCGACTCTATAAATACAAGGCATGACTCTAATTTTGAAGTGTTCACAGCCATTTTCTTGTTAAAAGATTGACTCAGTCAAGTGGAGAATTCAAAATATGAAAGACAGAAAATTAAAGCATTGAAAAGGATGAGAGTAATGAGGAGATTGTGCTTTCTACGCTTAGACTTTTCTTTTAGTATATGAATTTCCATTTACTCTCTCTCCGTCCCATATTAGATGAGCCACTATTTATTTTACACGGTATTAAAAAATCATTAATGGATAGATCAATATTATTATTTTGCCCTTTGTTCATATTAATGCTGTAACACCCCAAATTTTTTTCGCCAAGAATCGAACCATTCTTTATATGTGTATAGACTTGAACTGAATGACTTCTAATTGTATATATGAGTTAGGATCAATTCCTAAGTATTTTAAGTGTATTAGATGTATTTTACGGTCATAAGTGATCTCTAACACCAAGCCAAGTTCAAAGAATTTCTATCGGCTAAGTTTTTGAATGAGTCTGTATAAGGGTCAATTTAAAACAATCATATCTCGTAGATTATAACAAATTGGGTAGACCATGACTAATTAAATTAAAGGTATTTTATTCTTCTTTCCAATGCCACCAAGATTGAATTTTTTGGAGTTCGAAGTAAAAATTTATGTCTAGTTAACCAGAAGGGTGCGCGACTAGTCCTCGTCGTGGACTTGGTCAATTTTGGTTCAATTTTGAATTTCGGAAAAAAATGAACTATGGGAGAAAAACTCTGCGACGCGGACTTGTTCCACCTTAGTTCAAATTTCTACCCATTTTTAATTTTTGGGAGGGGCTTTTCGGTCCTTTTTCCACTTTTCTCCTCTACATTTTAGGGCTAAATTCCGCCCCAATATCAGTTTCTAAGGAGTTTCCTCTCCAAAAACACCCAAGAACATTGAGAGAAAGAAGTGGAGAAAAGAAGGAGGGCTATAGTTCAAGTTCTTCAAGTAAGGCATCAAATCCTTGATTTGTTCTTCAAGTCAGGTGTCACACCCCAAGAGGGTACCCTAGGCGTGACCGACACTCAGAAATCAGCTCTGGCCTCCGAGAGAACCACTTGGTCTCATCACTCATTCGTTCATCAGCGGAAGACTTAAGTGAAAATAAGAATACTTATGTGAGCTCGCCATCATCAACATCAAATGAAAGAAATAATCCTTAGAAGAAGTAGTTTTAAAGGAGAACTACTCCAATTACATCATCAAACCCTGTCTATGAAGCCTTTAACACTAGCAGACGGTGCCAATGACATGTCCATGGCTACCTCAAAAGAAACATAAAACTCAACAAAAATAAAAGGATAAAAAGTTACTATGAATACAAGAAGGACTCACCAAATAGTTGAAAAGTAATAATCTTCAACAATGCGCCTATTGAGGATCTCTAACACCTGTATCTGCATCATTTTATGATGCAGATCGAATGACGTCAGTAAGTGGAATGTACGATATGTAAAATGGCAGGAAAGTAAGGACAGATATCAAGAAACACCTCTCAGGAAGACTCGGCTCAGAACTCTACATCATCTCAACATTACTATGTAATGTAAGTTTAAAAATAATAATAAGCAATGCTTACTCAGTTGGGAGTTTCTTTAACTGACAATCATCAGTTGAGAGTTTCTTTAACCGATAACCATCACTTATGAGCTAGTGATGATACAACGAAGCGATGCTGTTTCCACATCCATTCAATACCTTTCCAGGGTAAAGGACATCACCATCTTGGATCCAATCATCAAAGTCCTTTTTGGGGACTTAAGAGGCACAACCTCCATCTTACGCTGGCTACGTAGTTTTGGGGTTTGAGTCAATTAAACTCTTACCCAACTCGGTGCTCAATACTACTCCCAAAATATGTGCTCATATTAACCTCATCATCTAGCCTTCTTGGACTTTTATTTAAAATGCCAAACTAATCTCATTACCTCTTCATCAATCATTATACTTCAAAACATCATTTAAACTCAATTCTTTTGCTCTTTCAAAATTTAATAAAATACATATATAGTATTAATTCAAATCACTCTTTTTGTCAATGAATATTAAAAGCCAACATCTTATTCAAAACACGCGTAAAAATATTCATGAACATCAAATCAATTAGGATTCATGGAAAAGTAGCCACGAACAATAATTCCAATAATATGAGGAGATAAAAATAATAATAATCTCAATGTATAAATATAGCTAACTCAATAGAAGGAGAATTAACTCATTTAGAATTCAAGAATTAGAGTAAAGCTCAACTATAACTCAATTACAATGAATTTAAATATTGGACACGTGAACGAACTCAATCCAATGCTATGAATAACCTTACATACTTGAAATTGGAAGCTTTATTACGAATTGATGAACTCAATGACCACTCTTGAACCCCTATCATTTTCTCCTCGCCGGAGTATTTTGTGTACTATCCGAAGTATAAAAATTACCGGAATAGTATTTCTACACTACTAAAAACTAAAACTATATTTGAGAATGAGTAAAAAAATGTATATAGAGAAGAGTTGCTTGAGAAAGTTTAATGAATAAAATAAGGAAATAAGGTGGGTATTTGTAGGTGTGGAGGAGGGACCTAACAATAAATAAAAATAATTACAAAGGATAATCTTAAAAATTCAATGGAGGATTGTGATCTCATGGATGATGTCAAATGGAGAACTATTGATGTCATGGGTGGTATCTAATGGATCTAGATCTTTTCATGGTTGGTGAGATGAACCTTCTTTTAACAAAATACCTTTTTTCGAAGCCGCGTTTGAACAAGATAACTTCCTAATTAGGATTTGGTGTCTCATATGAATTGTAGATATAGAAGTATACTTTTATGTCATTCAAGAATCAACCGATTTGGAACATCCTATCGTGATGTATGATTTTTCTTCTACAAATACTCTATTTCGTTACAGCATCATGTATTGCAAATAATTAATTTATTTGACCTACTTATCCTCCAAATATTAAGATATGGTCTATAAAAGTTGTAGGTAATACCGTTGAAGTTATTCAAAAATTTGAATCACCTAATTTGGACTATTCTATGAAAAGTTATATCCAAAATACAGAAGCAGTATCATTTTCGTCGAGAATTAAAACACCACATACAATGTTTTAGGGGGTGTTACATCAGGTATGTAAGTCTAATCATAACGTTGGACTGAATTCATCCTCGTGCCATACATCTTCATTAATTCGGGTTGAGTTGAGTTTTGAGGTTCCATGAGTTGAGTTCTTGAGTTATTAATTCATGGATATAGTATTAACGTGTTTTTGTGGAAGTTCTTCCCTCAGTGACATAAAATTATGTGGGCCTTCGGTGATTCAAACATGTAATCTTTGAATCGGAAGTGAGGTAGAAAGTACAATTAAAGAAGAAGATGACTTTGAGGTGTGAAGATTCACTTTCTTTAAAGAGAGATTGCTCATATACATATTGGGGAAAATATAAACAAATCAATTGAGGATACAACAAAGGTCCTTGTTTATATTTGCAGATTTTTCTTATGCTATTTCTAGAGAGTCTTTATATTTATAGAACTTAAAAGATGACTTTTCATAAAAGTCATTTTCTTTCATGAACAAATGACTTTTCATAATAGTCATGTTCTTTCATGAACAAATGTGTCGGTTCAATTCAACATCTCTATGTATTACAAAATATCCAATAATTTACCACCCGAACAACTTTATCTTGTTGCAAAAATTTTATAGTTGGAATTGAAGATAGCATTTTATTTGGTTATATTTTTTGCAAAGGAAAAAATAGAGCACTTTATTTGAAGTTTGTAAATATAAAGTTGAAAAACAGGTTTGAAGCGCTTTTCTAAATTTGGAATCCATCTCTAAATTTTATAACCAAACAACTGACTTTGAAATAAAGCAAAAAATTATTTTAGAAAGAAAAGTGAATAATTCCAGTGGCCCAACCGCTCATTAATAAGTTACCAATGCAATATAAATGGGTTCTCATCAATTTCACTACAAGAAAAGGGGAATATATGTGACACTCCGGAAATTTTTTCGCAAAGACTCGAACATTTCTTCACGTGTGGGTAGACTCGGACCGGAGGACTTGTAATTCTACACATGAGTTAGGATTAATTCCTAAGTATTTTAAGTGTGTTAGATGTGTTTAGGGGTCATAAGGGATCTCTAACACCAAGTCGAGTCCAAAGAACTCCAATCGACTAAGTTTTCGGATGAGTTAGTATAAGGGTCAACTTCAAACAATCATATCTCCTAGGATATAAAGAAATGGGTGGCCCATGACCTACCAAATTAAAGGTCTTCGAGTCTTCTTTCTAACGCCACCAAGATTGCAATTTATGGTGTTCGGAGTCAAAGGTTATAGCCATTTCACTACAGACTAGTACAACAGAGATTTTCAGGCCTGGGTTGCAATTGTTGGAAAACTGGGCTTGGCGCCGCAGTGGCGCGACGCGCCACTATCGCGCCAGAAACATGCCTCAGTAGTTTGGGCTCTGGCATGACGCGTCACTATAAGGTGTGCAGGGTTTTCCAAGCCAATTTCCAAAACCCAGAAAATATTGGCCTTGGCGCCGTAAGGGCGCGACGCGCCACCATCGCGCCAAGAATGTGCCTCAGTAGTTTGGTCCTTGGCGCGGCGCGCTACTACGAGGTGTGCAGGTTTTAGGCATAATTAGCCTGGCGCTGCATGGGCACGACGCGCCACTATCGCGCCAGGTGTATTTTTTCCTATTTTTCAGAACTTTTAAGAAGGGGCAATTTGGGAATTGTCCCAAATTATATATGTATCACCATAGACCATTTTAGGATCATTTTTTAGCCCCCACTCTCTCTCTAGAAAATCCCTAGGAGTTCCTCTCTCTCTCTCTTCTTCTTCTTCTCCATTTCCAACAAAAGAGTCTAAGAGCTTCAAGATTTGAGTCCTCCATTGAAGACCCAACATCAAGGTTTTCTTCAAGTGTTCACTAAGGTATGTAAGTCTAACCTAAAATATGGATTTAGTTCTTCTATATGCCCATATATGTGTTGGATAAAAGTTGTGAAAGAGTTGAACCTTCTAAGAAGGTTTTCTTGAAAAGTTTTCCTAAACTATAGAATGTTTTTAAGTACTATTAGTTGATTGATGTTTTTAATGACTTGAGTTACTAAATAGTTATTTTTCATATTATTAACTACAAATGTATCTTTGTATATAGATTTATAGGTATTGACGATATTCTTGAGTTGAGTTTTGTTGAGAGTATGAATTCATATTTCATTCACATGAACCCAAGATGAGATTTCTTGTCATAAATGTCTTGAGGTTGAGATGGATAGTTGTGTGTATGTATGTATTGATTGGAATGAAAAGAATGAGTTGGATAGTTAAGAATGTCCTTTGTCTTTTATAAAATGAACATAGGATTAAAATAAGGATTTCAGAGTGGATGTTTGACGATTGATGTGATGATGATATTTGATGATGATGTGATGATAATGTTTGATGATGATATGAATGATGATATATGATGATGATGTTTGATGATGATGTGAATGATGATATTTGACGATGATGTAAATGAAGAGGTTATGTTGATGAGGGTGTTGTGTGATGGAGTGGATTGTAGTCTAATGTGATTTTGTGGTATATGATGTGCATAATTTGAGTTGATTGGAGTCTTAGGAATATTTTGAAAATAAATAATCTTTTGAGGAGGAGCTTTAAATAAATTATTTATGAACCTTTTTGCATAAACTATTTATACACTACTTTGAGTCTAAAGAATTATTAGTTTCATCTTTGATTTAGAAAGGAGTCTAAGTATGAGTTGAGTATGAGGAGCCTTTAAATGAGTTGAGTATTTTTACATTAAAGTATCCATTTTGAGTTTGAGTTGAGGAGTTGAAATTATATTTTAATGTACATAATATTTTCTGCATTCATTGAGTTGAGATTGTATAAATTTTTAAAGAGAAGAGTTTGATGATTTGAGATGAGTCAATTTGAAAGAAGGTCCAATGAGATTTGTCATTATGAATTAATTGAGTTGAAATGAGAACATAGTTGATGAGGTGGCAATGTTCCACATGAAACTATCCATGAGGGCTTGTTTGAGATGATTGGAGGAGTTTTATGAGCATGGAGTCATGGGAGGAGTATCGAGCATTGAGGCGGGTGAGAGTACAGTCCATACTCGAATCCCAGAAACTACGCCGCCAACGTAGGTAGGGATGGAA
This sequence comes from Solanum dulcamara, assembly GCF_947179165.1. Taxonomy (NCBI): domain Eukaryota; kingdom Viridiplantae; phylum Streptophyta; class Magnoliopsida; order Solanales; family Solanaceae; genus Solanum; species Solanum dulcamara. The sequence goes on from NC_077247.1 coordinate 49,678,728, forward strand.
CCGTTAAAGTCGGATGCTTCCCGTGGGATTGAACCGTTAAAGTCGGATGTTTCCCATTTTATTGTCCTGAAATGATAGGACTTGACTAATCGATGGTATCCATGATTAGGGAGGCGTTCATGCCGTGGCAAGGTATGGATGGACGTGGCAACGACGTCTGATTGTTGTACTATCACTGGCTCATAAGTGATGGTTGTCGGATAAGAGAAACTCCCATTTAGGTCTTGATAGTACTCTGAGGCAGTTGAGTTGAGTGAGTTGCTATATGCTTATGAGTTAGTCCTGTCTAAACTATTTCTTGTTAGACTTAGGACACTTGAGTGAGTTGTTACATATTTATTGAGTTGAGTCCTTTGAGCTGATTGTTGAGTTGAATATTGTATATGGTCGGATCGGAATAGATGAATTGTGATTGGATTGAATAGAATAGTATGTGACTAGATTGGATTTGATCATTGAGTTGATTGTTGAGTTGAGTGTATATAATTGGATTGTATGGTAGATGATTGGTCTCTGTCTAAACTGTATCCTTACTTTAGATTTACGACGCTTTATTTGAATCCCTCTTATCTTCCTGAGTTGAGATATTTGAACCAACGTTACTCTTTCTTGAGGTATGTTTCATTCTGCCATTTTACATACCAGTACATTCCACGTACTGACGCTATTTGGCCCGCATCGTTTCGTGATGCAGAGACAGGTTTATGAGATCGTCAATAGGAGCATCATTGGGGATCTATTTGCACTCAGCATATTGGTGAGTCCTCCCCTACATTCGGAGGACACCATTTGTGTAATTCTTACATCGAGTTAGCCCTTTTTATTTTTATTTGAGGTAGCCATGAACATGTCATCGGCACCAATTAGATAGTAGTGATAGAGGCTTCATAGACTAGATAATGATGAGTCGATGAGTATTTTTATCCTTGAGTTATTCTTGTCAAACTATTTTTAAATGACAAATATTTTAGTTGATCTGTCGGCCCATGACCTTTATTCTTTGAGTTGGATGGGTGATTTGAGTTGCCCGCTAATTTATTCTTTATTTTTTTAAACTTTCCGCTGAATGAATGAATGAACGGATGTGTGATCAGGCTATGTGGTTCGCTTGGGAGGCAGAAATGGTTTCTGAGTGCCGGTTACGTCTAGGGTACCCTCCCGGGGCGTGACAATATATTACATGGGGATTTTATATAAGGATTTCTTTTGCAGAAATACCTCCAAGTGTTATGTGAAAAGTTTTGATTCTTACCTGCAGAAACCTGACTTTAGGTTTATAATATTGAATTTATAATATTAAATTTATCTCTCTTATTTAATTTTTAAGCAATCTTAACATAGTTATTATCAAGTTAGAAATTGTGTCTTCTTTATAATATGGTTCGGCAAAAAATTTCCCCAGAGTCCTGCCGATAATTTCATGGGGAATTCTGTAAAGACCTACGAAGAAGGGATTTGTTAGAGAGTGTTGGTGTTATTTCATCTGTACTTTGTGGTATATTCATCAAAAGAGAGTAAATTGTTGCTATCTGTTTTAATTAAAATAACATTATTACATAGGGGGATAACGAAAATCAAAGCTACACATACTAAACTTTCACCTATACCGTTAGACTATTGGTCTTGGTGAGTTTAGACAACCAGATGCTTCAAGTTTTCAGATAACCAGAACAAATAAAGGTATTTCCAACACTAGTTGAGTAATTTTACTATTACCTACGTTCCATATTAGATGAGCATCTTACTAAAAATATTTGTTCCATATTAATTGATCACTTACTAAATTAAGATAGAATTAATTAAATTTTTTCTTATTTTACCCCTACAATTGATATGGTCTTTTGAATGTAAACAATTCCAATACTATCTATTTCTATACTCTATGTATATTGCATTGATATAAACAAAGGTAAAATGGTAAAGTTTTCCAATGTATTAATGATTTTTTAATCACCGTATAAAGTTAAAAGTGTCATCTAATATGAGACGGAGGTAGTATCGTAATAACCGATACCAATGAAACAAAGTTGACTTTTGTGCGGAGCACAAAAACCATTAATAAATCAATCTCAATTCCAAACTAATTAGAGTTTGAGCAAATAACAAAGTAACTCAGAAAACAAGGCTATTATGTCTAAGGATGTTTAACGAGGGTATAACTCAGTTATGAATGCCTCATTACGTGATGAAGAAATAGATTCTTTTTGCTAATTCTCTAGATTCTGACGATCTTGAATTATACTCTTTAACAAGTGAAATCTCTGGGCTAATATCGTTGTGTGTGTAGCATGCAGGCCCTGAAGGTACGGGTAGACTCAGAGACAGGCTACTGAGCATGAGAACTACTGCAGCCATGGTTGGTCTATCAGCAATATTTTCTTGAACGCACAATAAAGCAATGTGGATGCACCTCATTATGTCACGAACCAGTCCTGAGCTTCCCCTCAACATGGGGTCTATCAAATTTGTAGCTGTTCCTTTGAGACAGTTCGTCCAACCCTGCAATATTTTAATTCAGAGTTTAAACTCTATATGCATAAGGATGGTCTCAACTATTGAAGTGTAGTTGATCAATTAACTTAGTTACTTACATAGCTTAGAAGGTCTTCTACGGATTCTCCATTTCTGAAACAAGTGATCTTTGGGCCACTTAAAATTTCAAGGACTAGTACTCCAAAGCTAAAAACATCTAATTTGACAGAAAATTGCCCATGCATTGCATATTCAGGTGCCATATATCCACTGCAAAACAAAAATTATATAACATTCCACAACATAGATATGATTCAATTGTTAAAGTTTTTTGTTACACATAGTTTGCACTTCCTATCAACCGGATTTAAGGTAACAGTTCTGTAGTTTAGTTGGTCCAAATAGTGGGATCAGCTAGACTTAATAAGCTGCCAAAATGGGAAACGTACTACTTGATGTTAAAAGTCAGAGATACATGTTTCAGTAGGACATCTTTGAATGAAAGAAATCGTAAAATGTTGTGCTGTAATTAATTTATACTGCAAAATTGGGTAATAATGGTTCCTTTTGATGTCTGTTTTTTTTTCCCGCCTTTCCTAAGTGAGAATATCTCGTTGCAATGTGAATAGAACTCTCAGGCCATTGATCTTGGCTGAGAAAAGTACAAGTTGTGATGAGTCAAGACCTACATCTTGTATAATGCTTCAATGAGATCATATCTAACCTCTCTGAACAAAGAGAACTCATATGCTGAAAAGACAAGAAAAATTCTGTTCTAGAAAACAAAAATTAGCCTATTTATTCGTAGAGAGCACTTTTGGCAGATGAGCATACTTCTTGAAATGAACTTCGATTTAATAATCAGATATTGCAACTTTGGGGGTGACCAAATTGAGCAAAAACTCTAGGTATCTGACTATTCATCTCAAATAAGTCAAATTTTAGACACCACCAAAGTCCTAGTCCAACAATATTGAAGCAATATTTCAAAGGAAACGTTTGCTTGTCTTTACGCAGCTTTTAAATCTGGCTAAATGTCCTTCCCAGTGATATGAAAAAGGAGCAACAGTCTATCTAATAATGATAGATGTAAAACTTACTAGGTCCCGACAATTCTGCTTGTGTTGCCTTGAGTTTCATCCAAATTCAAATAGCCTTGCCATGCCAAAGTCTGCTATTTTAGGATTCATTTCTTCATCAAGTAGAATATTACTTGCTTTGAGATCACGATGAATGATCCAAAGTCTAGAATCCTCATGTAGCTGGGGAATTCCCTTAGCAACACCTGCTATGATTTTGGATCGTCTTTCCCAATCTAATTGCCTACGTTTAACTGGATCTGGGGGGAACAAGATGAAAAACATAATTATAAGATGAGCTTCTATACACCGACAATATAGAAGAATTTTGCAAAGTCAAGTTACTATTACTATAGGTAACTGTGTGTAACAAGTGGAATTAGTTTTCTAGAAAATAAAGCAGATAGCTAGACAACAGTCAACATGTCATATTATATTGACGAAACATTAAGCAATACGTACCAAGTAAAAATTGGTCAAGACTTGCATTGGGAACAAATTCATAGACAAGAAGTCTCTCTGTTCCATCTAGGCAAAATCCCAGTAACCTAACCAAATTCCTGTGTTGAAGCCTAGAAACCAAGACCTCATTTCTGAATTGCAGATCACCTTGGCCAGAATCTGCTGACAATTTTTTCACTGCTACTTCTTGACTATTTGGAAGCTTACCCTGAAGCAGACGAGCACAAATAGAAAATTTATGAGTTGAACAAATTTAGAGTCGGCTATATGAAGTCACAGTGTCCTTTTATGCATCAAATAGGCTAATCAGCAATCACCTTGTACACAGGACCAAATCCGCCCTGTCCCAACTTATTAGCGCTTGAGAAGTCATCTGTTGCTGCTCTAATTGTTGAAAAATCATATTGAAAGGATTCTGCAGTGCTAATATCATCCCCGCGTATACCTTCATCAAAGTAATAGTAAAAACATACAACAAAATTTCAGTGAAACATGGTCTTAAAGGTTCAACTTTTATTAATGATTGCCTGTTAATGATCTAAGCCTTACTCTGAATATCATTCACTCGCTTCCTCCTTCGCCTCCTCATCAGGATGACAGAAATACAAACTACAAGAATAACAACTGTAACAGTTGACACAACGATAATGATGACCGTTCTTGTTGTTTTATCATCCTTTCCTGCAGGAACTCTTTAAGTTAGTATTCATTAGGCAATGCTTTGTTTTAATTTATGTGACCCTATGTCTTTTTCGTTGTATCCGTTCCTAAAATAATGATCACTTTTAAAATTTGGAAACAATTTACTTAAGCTTCTTAGTAACAAGATTATATAACCACGCAAATGTTACCGACATATTTAATATCACTAATTTCAAAAGTCTTCTAATCACATAAATGTTATGATATGTTTTAAATCACAATTTCAAACATCTATTTCTTCCTTAAAAATATTCATTTCTTCATTCTTTTCCTGAAAAAGCATGACCAAATGCATTTTGTTAGCAAGTTACACATCTTTTTCTAGATAGCAAAGTATATAAAGATAGTTAAGAGTGTCAAAAGGAGAATTATACTTAAGGTGTGTTCCATGTGGAGGAAAACAATTTAATTTCCAATTTTCTAAATCTTGGTTGGTTAAAATTTCTGAGAAAGGAAAAACAAGTTTCATTAATAACTATTATGTTTGTGTTTTGATGATTTAACAAACTATGGGACCTGGTGAGGGACCTAGTCCCATGAGTAACATTTTTCCAGAACAAGAAAGTGGACTACAACTGTAAAACTGCAAAAAAGCTGCACTGGTTGTGGGCACAGCAGTAGAGGCACAGAAAGACCAGCGGCCTTGACCAATGGCATTGCTCCTGTGTTTTTTGTCTCTCTTATGAAGAGAACATTGTGACAAAAAAACACAAGTTTTTGCACATCAAGAATATACAAGCAAAAACCATTATTTTCTCTCTCAAGGAAGAACAACTTCACTAAGGCAGCAAAGGATATGATAGAGTTGTTCAAGAAATGTTTTTCTTTGTTGCTTTATTGTAATGTTGTGTCTTATGTTCTAACATTGTAAGATCAGTTCCTATGCTATAAAGGAAACTTGATCATTTCATATTACACTCTTTGTCACCGAGTTCATAGCTAGAGTTAGCATTGAAGGATATGTTTGAAGTTTATGTCAACTAGAGGTAGTTGGTATAGTAGGCAATAGAGTTATTGCATAGTTTCCGAGTCATGTCTAGAGTTAGTTTTATCGGAGTGTTCAAAGTCTACGTCAACTAGAGTTAGTTGGGGTGGTGGGCAATAGAGATATTGCTTAGGCTCAAAGTCTTGTAATAGAGGTATTGCGGGCCAAGGAGTGAAGAGGGTTAGTGTCTAGTTACAATAGGTTGTCATAGACTACTTTGCTCTTGGATCCTAGTGAAGTTGGTTGTGAAATCTTGTGGAACAGGTCGTGGTTTTTTTCTCCCTTGAGCAAGGAGGTTTTCCACGTAAACATTGTGTGCCATTTTATCTTCTGCACCTAACTTGAGCATTCTGTTAACTGATTGTGTCAAGGGACCTGGTCCCCTTACTCGTGTGGTGGATGCGTAGAAGCCAACAATAACATTCTACACTAATTATCTAATACCAACCCTCCAATACTTCCCACCACACCCCTAGCCTCCTCCCATGCCAACCCAGTAGCATTTGCCTAATTTATTATACAAATGCTTTTGGGAAAAATACTAATTAGTTTTCCGTGAAAAACACATTTTTCTTCGTACCAAACACACCTTTAGTTAAGAGTTGAAGTGGCTAACAATTCCATAAAGATTCCAGTTACCTAATGGTGGAAGTGGCAGTGTTGATGGAGGTGGCGGTGGTGATAAGGGTGGTGGAGCTTGGGTCTGTAGCTCGGCGAAAAAGGCGTAAGTTTCATACCGAAAATTGCAGCTGGGCATCATAAAGTTGAGACCCTTCTTCCTATAACAGGAACAGTTTGGGTAAACTTCTAAAGCCAGTGTCTAAACAACTGAAGCAATCTTGAGCTGTTAAATCCGCAGTGCACTGTAGAAGTGCATATATAGTCTGAAAATCAGGGCCCTTAGTACTATTACTAGCATACTTCTGCTTACCGCCCCGTGAAGCTTGATTTCGTAAACTTTCTAACAAGGTTCTTAGATCTTGCATAAACTCATCGGGACTCGAGGCATTTACCGTGTTAGATAAAATTCTTCCTGGTTCAGTTGTAGCGATGCCTATAATAGACTCATTTGAATATCGTAGCATACAACGATCATAATAACCAAAGGCCGATTTCATGTAAGGACATGCCTCTAAAATCTTAGGTGTCGCAGCATTTATACAATCACGACATGCCTGTAATTGTACATCTCCTCTACATTGCGCGATGACACTAACCGTGTCGGAGTTTAGGCCTGTGGAAGAATTATAGAATCCAAATTCATCCATATTCCGTGAAACAGAGGAGAGGATTGTATTGAGGTTAGTGTCATATGAACTATTTGGGGAGAACTCAGTATTATTAGAATCTGTACTATATGCAAAAGAAGTAAAATTTGGCTGGGCTATGCTGAGGTCGAAAAGGTAATAAAATTGGAACATTAAAATGACCAGCCATTTCAAGAAACTCATAGCTGTAATCCCCATCGTCTACACAAAACTAAACTTGTTAAGGACAAGTATAAATACACAGTCAAAAAAACTCAAAATTCCGTGCTCAATTTTATTGCAAGGATTAACTTGACTTTTCCGTTTAGGAAGTCACTGAAAAATGAAAAGTTAATTACTGAAAAGGATGTTTTTTTTAGTAAATTTTGGTATTTTATTGATGAAGTAATGAGTATAAACACCACCTTACACCTCCTTGGGCAATGCCCATTCCCTACATGGCCCAATCGACTAGGAAAGAAATAAACAACCAACCAAAAACAAAACACATAATACTTTAAACCTCCCTATCCCCTCTATTCCTTAGCTGGAGTTACTCTTAAATAGGGACATTTTAGTTTATCACTGTTAATGATCTTTCTTCCTGCTACTTCCAAACTGTTGAAATCTTGGTAGTTGCACCCTCCTTTATCGATTTCAATATTTGCCAAGTAGTCTGCTAGTTGATTTCCTTCCTTGAGAATGTGCTGGAATGTATGTTGTTTGTCCTGTAAAGATGGTTTTGATTTCTGTCATCATCTCTGTGATTATCCAGGGACATGACCATTTTTCTTTTAGAATCTTGTACAATAGCATAGAGTATGTTTGAATGATTATATTATTGTGCTATTCCTGCCTGCTATGTTTACATGCTTCTAGAATAGCCTTCGCCTCGACTACAGTGTTAGTGGTGTTTTCAATAGTATCTCCCTCTACATACAGTAAATCCCCTCTTTCATTTCTCAAACAAAAGACATAGGTGCTTATACCTGGATTTTCCCTCGAAGCTCCATCTGTATTGTATTTTAGCCAGCCTACTGGTGGAAAATCCCACAATAATCTTGTTACCTTCATCTTCAGACTGTAACTTACTAATTCTTTAATCATATCTGGCCAATTACTAGGATATTTCATAGTAGGATTCCTCATTTGTATCATCATGAAAATATTCCTGATAAGATTATGAATAACTCTCTGAATTGATGTCTTCTTTCCCTCATGCTTAATTCTATTCCTCCTTATCCAAAGTTCCCATATTATAAAGTTAGGTATAACTCTATAGTATGGTCTCATTCCCTTTTTAATATTTGTCTCCCACCATAGCATTATCACTCCCTTCAAGTGCAGTCCTTCAATGTTAAAACCTGCAAAAGAACAAAAATAGGACCAAGTCCTGTTGGCTAAAAAAGATCTTAGGAACACATGAGCAAGTGTCTCCTGAGTAGGTTTTTCACAACACCAGCACCTAGATGGACCTTCCAGTCCCTATCTTCTCACTCTGTCATCTACAGGTAGTTTGAATTTCCATAATCTCCACATTTTAAGTGCCACTTTAAAAGAGATGCCTTTTGTCCAGACTTGTAAATTTTGTTTTCTCTTTCTTTATACCTTATATACTGCCAAACTGATTTCACAAAAAAGGTTCCTTTATTATCCATCATCCACACTGGCTTATCTAACTCAATCATTTGTCCAGGAGGTTGAATATTATGAATGATATACTCTACTATCTCCTGTGGAAGTATATCATTTAGAACTTCTATGTCCCATTTTTTCATCTTTACTAATTCTTCAACTCTTTTGCAGTTGTCTTCCCATTCATAGTTTTCTCCTATAATGGTGCACAAGTTCCTCATTCCCGTCCAGTTATCATGCCACACTGATGTTGATCCCTTTCTTAGTAGCCAAAAGATTTGATGCTCAATAAGATCTCTAGCTTGTAGCATTTTCTTCCACAATTGTGATCTCCACACCACTTCATTTGCATGCTCCTTTCGACAATACTTATTCCTCATATACTCACTCCATATTGATGGCTTTATTCGAAAATTCCACCAAAGTTTGTAAAATAGGGCCATTGATACATCTCCCATTTAGTCTGAATCCTAGTCCCTCTTCCTTCTCTGAAAAGCATAAATTGCTCCAATTTATTCAATGTCTTCCTCTTCCTCCAAAACAACTACTCCAACAAAATTGTGCCATTATTTTTTGAGCTTGATTCAGTACATTCATGGGAGGATTCATGACTGAGAGGCAATGAATGGGAGTGCTTTGGAGCACATGTTTTATTAGAACAACTCTTCCTTCATAGGATAGTAATTTTCCTTTTCATGCCTGAATTTTTGAACCAATCCTTTTGTAAAATCTGCTGATAATATGCTTTCGGTGTAACACTCTAATTTTTTTTTGGCCAAGACTCGAACCATTCTTCATATGCGTATAGACTCGAACTGAATGACTTCTAGTTGTATATATGAGTTAGGATCAATTCCTACGTATTTGAAGAGTATTATATGTGGTTTAGTTTAATGAGAGATCTCTAACACCAAGCCAAGTCCAAAGAATTTCTATCGGCTAAGTTTTCTGATGAATCCGTATAAGGATCAACTTCAAACGACCATAACTTTCAAAATATTAAGAGGTGTCCCATGATCTACCAAATTAAAGGTCTTTGAATTCTATTTCCAACGCCACCAAGTTTACCTCATTTTGACTTCGGCGTAAAATGTTATAACCATTTTACTATAGACTATCACTGCAGCAATTTCAGGCTTGGCGCTGGAGTGGTGCCTGGCACCATTATAGTGCACGAAACTAGCTTAAGTAGTTTGGCCTTTGGCACAGCACGCCACTATAGCACCTGCAGGGCCCTAGACTCATTTTTCAAATTTTTCTTGAGAAAGGGCGTTTTAGACTTTCCCCCACCTATCCCAAATATAACCCTAGCCATTTTGAGACTAAAAATCAGTTCTTCATAATAACCAAAGATGGTTTTCTCCTCATCTTAGGCATAGAAGGTTTGGAGAGAAGAAATTAGAGAGAAGAAGAAGAAAAGTTAGGTTTCAAGCCATTGCTTCAAGTCTTGATTTCCGGTGAGATGATCTTCATTCCAGGTATGTAAGGATACTCAAAACATTGATTGATTTCATCCACGTCCCCTATATCTCCATTGATTCTAGTTGAATTGAGTTTTGAGGTTCCATGAGTTGAGTTCTTGAGTTATCTAAAACTTCTATCTAGTTTTGTATATAAATTCATATGTATTAATGATGTTCTTGAGTTGAGTTTTGTTGAGAGTATGAATTCATGTATTCATTCACATGAAACCAAGATGAGATTTCATTTTTTGTCATAATTTGTCTTGAGGTTGAGATTGATAGTTTTTATGTATAATAAAAAAAATATTGCTTTTAAAGTGAAATGATGTATTTTTTTAAAATGAGTTTGATGAAATTGAATATAGAGTTAAATGAGAATTTTGGAGCAAGATGTTTGATAATGATGTGAATGATGTTTATCTTTAACAAAGGTAAAATGATTGATGAAGAGGTTATGTTGTTGATGATGATGTTTTGAGATGAAATGGATTGAAGTCTAATGTGAGTGCATGCTATGATTTACATAATTCGATTTGATTAGAGTCTTATGAGCATTTTAAGTATAAATGATTGTTTGAGAAGGAGTTTTAAAAATGATTTGTGAACGTTTTTGCATAAATTATTTATGCACTATTCTGAGTTTAAGAAATAATTATTTTCATCTTTGATTTAGAAAGAATTTAAGCTGAGTTGAGTTTGAGAAGTCTCTTAATTATTACTTTGAGCATGAGTATTTTGAGTATAAACGAGTTGAACACTTTTACATTAAAACGTCTATTTTGAGATTGAGTTGAGGAGTTAAAATTATATTTTAAATGCATTTAATATTTACTGCATTCATTGAGTTGAGATTTTATTAAATTTAAAGAGAAGAGTTTGATGATTGAGATAAGTTGATTTTGAAAGAAGGTCCAATGAGACCAGATTGATTGAGTTTTGAAAAGAGTCCAATGAGACTAAATGAGTTGATTTGAACTAAGTCCAAAAAAGACTAAATGAGTATTTTACTCACTTGATAAATATGAGCATATTAAGTCTTGAGAGGAGTATCGAGCACCAAATTGGGTAAGAGTATAGTCCCTACTCGAATCCCATGAACTACGTAGGAGAGAATTAGACCATTAAAGTTGGATGTTTCCCTATTTCATTGTCCTAACATGATAGGACTTAATTGATTGTTGGATCCATGATTGGTTGATTCCTTCATACCCTGGCAAAGTATGGACGGACGTGGAAACAACATCGGCTTGTTGCTCATCACTGGCTCATAAGTGATGGTTGTCGATTAGAAAAACTCTCAAATTGAGTAGATTGTGCATGATATGATTGGTTTGATTGAGATTGTAGATGATTGAGTCGAATTGTAAAACATTGCTAAATTCTAATTTGCATATCTATTGAGTTGAGTCCTTTGACTTTATTGTTGAGTTGATTGTATATGATTGGATTGGATTGGATGGTATGTGATTGGATTGTATACAATTGGATTGCATTGGATCGGATTGTATATGATTGGATTAGATCGAATTGTAAATGATTGGATTGGATTGAATTGGATTGTACATGATTGGATTAGATTGCATATGATTGGATGGTATGTGATTGGATTGTATACGATTGGATTGGATTGGATCGGATTATATATGATGGGATTGGATCGAATTGTAAATGATTGGATTGGATTGTATATGATTGGTCTCTGTCTAAACTGTGTTCTTACTTTAGACTTATGACACCTTGATTGAGTGTCTCTTATCTTTATGACTAGAGATATTTGAATCGATATTATTCTATCTTGACGCATGTTTCATTCTCCCATATTACATACTCGTACATTCCACATACTGACGTCCATTTGGACCTACATCATTTCATGATACAGAGACAGGTTTAAAAGATCATCAATAGGCGCACCATTGAGGATCTTTTCACACTCAGCTTATTGGTGAGTCCTCCCCTACATTCGGAGGATACCACTTATGTTATTCTTGCGTCGAGTTTAGTCTTTTTATTTTGATTTGAGGTAGCCATGAACCTGTCATTGACACCAATTAGATAGTAGTGATAGAGGCTTCATAGACTAGATAGTGATGGGTCGATTGAGTATTTTATTTCCTTGAATTGTTCTTGTCAGACTATTTAATGACATAGATTGGAGTTCGATTTGTTGGCCCATGACCTTTCTTCCTTGAGCTAGATTGTTGATTGGAATTGCCCACTTAATTACCTCTTTATTTTAAGTCTTCCGCTGATTGAATGAATGAACGAATGTGTGATCGGGCCAAGTGGTTTGCTTGGGAGCCAAGTATGGGAGTGGAAAATTAAGGAGAAAATATAGCGAGGTGCTTTCTATGCGTTGAAACTTCCGAAGTAATTGAGAAGTTTCAAAAGTAATTCAAAAAAACCCGTTTTTGTGAAAGGTTCTTAATTATATCTTGCTTAATCACCATATCATATATCATTATCATCATATCATCTTACATCTCATCTCATATCTATCTATACTATAGTCACCGTGCCTATGTGGGTCATAGAAAAGAAAATACATAAAGCCTAACAAGCGAGCCATGCTTCCTTGAAATTTGCAAGAACTGTCATCACCTATGGTTGATTAAGAAGAAAAACTGGAAAGGAAAGAAGAGACCTGGTTTTTTTTCCAGTTTCTGATTCCAGAATGTCTGCATCTATTGTTCTTGTTATAGATGAATGTTTAGATGAACTACACCTCCTGAATTACATCCCTCCTTGCATGCATTTGTTGATTCACTTCCCTCGACAACAAGAATTTAGAGTATATTGTATGGCCGCACAGTATTTTATGATTTTTCGGAGGAATTTATAGCATCCATCTGCTAATGTGTAATGTGCTGCCTGGTGACGATGTGCATAGACCAGGTGAGTAGGGATGCAGCTCCGTGGACCGCTCGTCGGGCCTGATAGGTGGTGGTATCACACCCTTCTCAAAGGAACCGTACGTGACACTCTCGCGTCATACGGCTCCGTCCCGGAAGCAGGACCTTCCCTTTCCTTTGACCAACGGGCCCTCAAACCTTTATGATTTCGTGCCGAACCAGGTCTCTATACTATATTAAAAGAGTACAAATCCTTAATAATGTTGATTTAACTTTTTGTCCTTCAGTAAAAGACTCCGCTTTAGACAAAATCATTTTTTCACCATTTTTCTTCAATTTTTTATTTTAATTTTACTGCTATTAAATATTAACTATAATAGTTAATAAACACTATATGAGGAGATGTCATTATGAGGAGATGTCAGTGAATCTTAGGCAAAAAAGGTTTAAGAAAACGTCCAAAAAATATAGGCAAAAAAGATCCAAAATTAAAGAGTCAAAAAACGTCAAAAAAAAACTCCAAATAATGGAAAAGTTCCGTAGGTAATTTTGGGTAGTTTTAGTTTTGTCCTTGTTCTTTTGGTGCTCTTAAATTACGTTTTATATTTTTTGACAAGAAGTCTAATTTTCTTAAATTATGAACGGATGAAGTTTAATTTTCTTAAATTATGAACGGATGAAGTTTACTTTTCTTAAATTATGAACTGATAAAATATTTATCGATATCAAGATGTATATTAGGGTTTAACTTAACAATTATGATTTAAAAATTAACTAACTTTTTCTATTGAATTTTTGGCATGTTCACCGTCACACCACCACAAACAGCCGAATTCTCACATATAGCCACTCAAAAATAACTTAATTATGCTCTATAACTATAGTTTGTTAATTGCGATTCGTAGCTACATGTTAGAGGAATGAGAGAGACGAATTGTATAATATATCTGTCAAATTGTATATGTATATATGTCAAATAATTGTATATGTATAACTGGTATACACATATATTTGTATATCTGGCAAGCGAGATTGGGAGAGGGAGGAGAGCGAGAGAGGGAAGATAGTGGAAAGAGGCTAATTGTATTTGTATATATGTCATATAATTGTATATGTATATGTATAATTTGTAACTAAAATACATATGTATTTGTATATCTGGTAAGCGAGATTGGGAGAGGGAGGAGAGAGGCGAGCGAGAGAGGGCAGAGAGTGCAAAGAGGTTAATTGTATTTGTATATCTATTATATAATTGTATATGTATAATTTGTATTTGATAATTTGTATTTCTATAAGTATAAAAGATAAGAGAGGAGAGAGGTGGCGTAGTTACAGTTAAAATTAAGCCGCGAACAAACTATGGATATGTTAGTTAATTAATTAGTATATATTTGTTTATCCACGTAATTTCCCTTTCTTTATTTTAGTATAGGATAAGATTCAAATTATTATCTTTTAAGTTTGTATTGGTTTGGATTTACAATTTCAATTAAAAGATATTATTGAGTCCAACTCAAACTCTAAATCTATAACAAGTGAGATACGACTATTTATAAATCTTGATCTTAATTTATAAAAGAGATTCTCGTGTAATTGTAGGTCTCTATACTACATGTGTTGAAGATCAATTGAATATATATCAAATATATGTGATTTAATTTGATGTTACTAATTATTTGTAAACAATGTGTTTGTGTCATAAGAAGAAATGCATAGACCTTACATACAATAAATTCACCTTTGGGTTATGAATCTACTCTTTTATAAAAAGAGTTACAGTTCCAAGCTCTTCTTATTTTCGTCTTCTATGAATTTTGGAGGAGTTATGACATTGCACTCGGATTCAACCTCCTCCCCTCTAGCTAGGTTGGCTTTTGTCATTGTTCCCAATAATCAATTCCAATTTTATTTATTTATTATTGAACTCCTTTAATCTTATTGATCGTTAAGGTGATCTCTAATATTTCAATTATGTTGGGATTTTTATATTAGACACAACTATTTATAAACATTGATTTTATATAGGGATTTAGTTTGCAGAGAATATCTCCAAAGTGTCACGTGAAAAGTTTTGATTCTTACCAGCGGAAACCTCTCCTAAGGTTTATAATATTAAACTTATCTCCCTGATTTATTTTTTTAATCAACTCTATTACATAGGGGGATAACGAAAATTAAAGCTACACATATTAAACTTTCACCTATACCATTAGACTATTTGTCTTGGTGAGTTTAGACAGCCAGATGCTTCAAGTTTTCAGATTACCAAAACAAATAAAGGTATTTCCAACACTAGTTGAGTTTTTTTTACTAGTGAAATAACCGATAACAAGTTGACCTTTGTGTGGAGCACAAACACCATTGATAGATCAATCTTAATTCCAAACTAATTGGAGTTTGAGCAAATAACAAAGTAACTCAGAAATAGATGCCTAAGGATGTTAACGAGGGTATAACTCAGTTATCGATGCCTCCTTACGTGATGAAGAAATAGATTTACTTTTGGCTAATTCTCTAGTTTCTGACAACCTTGAATTGTACTCTTTAATAAGTGAAATCTCTGGGCTAATATCATTGTGCGTGTAGTATGCAGGCCCTGAAGGCATGGGTAGACTCAGAGAGAGACTACTGAGCATGAGAACTACTGCAGACATGGTTGGTCTATCAGCAATATTTTCTTGAACGCACAATAAAGCAATGTGGATGCATCTCATTATGTCACGAACCAGTCCTGAGCTTCCCCTCAACATGGGGTCTATCAAATTTGTAGCTGTTCCTTCGAGCCAGTTAGTCCAAGCCTGCAATATTTTAATTCAGAGTTTAAACTCTATTCATTGACAATGTAAAAGAATTTGATGCATAAGGATGGTCTCAACTATTGAAGTGTAGTCGATCAATTAACTTAGTTACATACATAGCTTAGAAGGTCTTCCACAGATTCTCCATTTCTGAAACAATTGTTCTTTTGGCCACTTAAAATTTCAAGGACTAGTACTCCAAAGCTAAAAACATCGGACTTGACTGAAAATTGCCCGTGCATTGCATACTCTGGTGCCATATATCCACTGCAAAACAAGAATTACATAACATTCCAACTTAGATATGATTCAATTGTTAAAGTTTTTTGATACACATAGTTTGCACTTCCTATTAACCGGACTCAAGGTAACAGTTCTGTAGTTTAGTTGGTCTAAACAGTGGGATTAGCGAGACTTAACAAGCTGCCAAAATGGGAAACGTACTACTTGATGTTAAAAGTCAGAGATACATGTTTCATTAGGACATCTTTGAATGAACTTAGAAATTGTAAAACATTGTGCTGAAATTAATTTATACTGCAAAATTGGGTAATAATGGTCTCTTTTTGATGTCTGTTTTTTTTTC
This sequence comes from Solanum dulcamara, assembly GCF_947179165.1. NCBI lineage: Eukaryota > Viridiplantae > Streptophyta > Magnoliopsida > Solanales > Solanaceae > Solanum > Solanum dulcamara. The sequence continues at coordinate 49,695,009 of NC_077247.1, forward strand.
CTCCTTTCCTTGGTGAGAATATCTCGCTTCAATGTGAATAGAACTCTTAGGCCATTGATCTTGGATGAGAAATGTACGAGTTATGATGAGTTAAGACCTACATCTTATATAATGCTTCAATGAGATCATATCTAACCTCTCTGAACAAAGAGAGGTCATATGCAAAAATTCTTTTCTAGAAAAAAAAAACATATTTGGCCTATTTATTCGTAGAGTGCACTTTTGGCAGATGATCATACTTCTGGAAATGAACTTCAGTTTAATCATCAGAGATTGCAACATTGGGAGTGACCAAATTGAGCACAAAACTCTAGGTATCTGACTATTCATCTCAAATAAGTCAAATTTTAGACACCACCAAAGTCCTAGTCCAACAATATTGAAGCAATATCTCAAAGGAAACGTTTGCTTTTGTCTTTACGCAGCTTTTAAATCTGGCTAAATGTCCTTCCCAGTGATATGAAAAAGGAGCAACAGTCTATCTAAAAATGAGAGATGTAAAACTTACTAGGTCCCGACAATTCTGCTTGTGTTGCCTTGAGTTTCATCCAATGTAAATAGTCTTGCCATGCCAAAGTCTGCTATTTTAGGATTCATTTCTTCGTCAAGTAGAACATTACTTGCTTTGAGATCACGATGAATGATCCGAAGTCTAGAATCCTCATGTAGATAAAGAATTCCCTTAGCAACACCTGCTATGATTTTGGATCGCCTTTCCCAATCTAATTGCCTACGTTTAACTGGATCTGGGAACAAGATGAAAAATATAATTATAAGATGAGCTTCTATACACCGACAATATAGAAGAATTTTCCAAATCAAGTTACTATTATTATAGGTAATTGATAGCTCCATAGATAAGGATGATGTTATAGAAGCCCTAAAAAGATGCTCATCAAAGTCTCAAGATATGGAATTGTTGGGCTTCAATGGAAATTCAAGAAGATGCTTATTATGGACGAAAAGCCCAAGAACGAATCCAAGAATTGTGGTGAAGAATGGACTAAGTACTACACGTATTTTATGGAAGAAGATTGGGGCCCATATGTGGCTGAATTTCTGCCAAAAAAGGAGCTTAAAATCCTCACCCAAAAAGGAGAAAACTTTTCCTTATTGAAAACTTTTCCTCATTTCCTTAGGGAAGAATTTTTGGTATTATTTTTATATGTTTTCCTAGTTTAAAGTTTTCTAATTTAAAGTTTCCTATTAGGTTGTATTTATTATTTTCATAAAAGCAGGTTCTATACCCATTCTATTTGGGATAGTTTTCCTGGTATGGATTATTATTTTGAGCAGACATTATTATTATTAATTGTGAGTTTCTCTTCTTTACACCTTATGTTTGGCTACTTGGATTTATCTTACAACCTTATAAGAACAACTCTTATGAGGTAGGATTAACTCTTTAACTTGATATTTTTGGTTTTATTCGTAAATTAAAGAAGGTGATTAGTCTTATACTAATTGTTGTCTCTAGTTTCTTCGAAATAGGGGTCTAGATCACTTTTGATCTAAGTTCTTGAATTAACTCTATTAATATCACAATTAGTTTAATTCGCTAATTTTGAATATTAAGATCAACTAGGTTCTTAGCAATTCATCTTGAAATTTGGAATATTATTCTCGAATTTCACATATCTTTCAATTTCTGTATTTAATCTTTATAATTTCGATTCCACATTATTTTCTTATTTATTCAGGCAACCTGATTCTTATGAGTAACTATGTGTAACAAGTGGAATTAGTTTCCCAGAAAATAAAGCAGATAGCTAGACAACAGTAAAACATTAAGCAATACGTACCAAATAAAAATTGGTCAAGGCTTGCATTGGGAACAAATTCATAGATAAGAAGTCTCTCTGTTTTATCAAGGCAAAATCCAAGTAGCCTAACCAAATTCCTGTGTTGAAGTCTAGCAACCAACATGACCTCATTTTTGAATTCCAGATCACCTTGGCCAGAATCTGCTGACAATCTTTTCACTGCTACTTCTTGACTATTTGGAAGCTTACCCTGAAGCAGACGAGCACAAATTGAAAAATTATGACTTGTAAAAACTTAGAGTCGGCTATATGAAGTCACAGTGTCCTTTTATGCATCAAATAGGCTAATCAGCAATCACCTTGTACACAGGACCAAATCCGCCCTGTCCCAACTTATTAGCGCTTGAGAAGTCATCTGTTGCTGCTCTAATTGTTGAAAAATCATATTGAAAGGATTCTGCAGTGCTAATATCATCCCCGCGTATACCTTCATCAAAGTAATAGTAAAAACATACAACAAAATTTCAGTGAAACATGGTCTTAAAGGTTCAACTTTTATTAATCATTGCCTGTTAATGATCTAAGCCTTACTCTGAATATCATTCACTCGCTTCCTCCTTCGCCTCCTCATCAGGATGACAGAAATACAAACTACAAGAATAACAACTGTAACAGTTGACACAACGATAATGATGACCGTTCGTGTTGTTTTATCATCCTTTCCTGCAGGAACTCTTCAAGTTAGTATTCGATTAGGCAATACTTTGTTTTAGTTTTTGTGACCCTATTCCATTTTTGTTGTGTCCTTCCAAAAATAATGATAACTTTTTAAATTTATTCGTAATAACAAATTTATAAAACTAGTTAAGGAAGAGTGGAAAAAGGAGAATTATACTTGGGGTGTGTTCCATGTGGAGGAAAACAAAATAATTTCCAATTTTCTCAATCTTGGTTGGTTAAAATTTTTGAAAAAGGAAAAAAAAGTTTCATTAGTAGCATTCTATGCTAATTGTCTAAGACCAACCCTCCAACACTTCCCACCACACCCCACACCCCTAGCCTTCCCCATGCAAACCCTAGTAACATTTGCCTAATTTATAATACGAATGCTTTTGGAAAAAACACTATTCCTTCTATCTCATCTCATTTTATGTGGCACCGTTTGACTTGATATAGTGTTCAAGGAAAAAAAACTTTTGAAATTTGTAGTCTAAAACAATTTTTAGATATTTGTGTTATTGTAAATCATTTTGGTAAGAGTAAAAGGGAATTTAAAAGTTAAATTATTTCTAATTGTAGGAAAGTGTTTTTCGGACACATTAAAACCGAAAGAATGTTACATAAAATAGGACAAAGAGAGTAATTATTTTCTGTGAAAAAGCATTATTCTTCGTACCAAACACACCTTTAGTTCAGAGTTGAAGTGGCTAACAATTCCATAAAGATTTCAGTTACCTGATGGTGGCGGTGGCAGTGGTGATGGAGGTGGCGGTGGTGATAAGGGTGGCGGAGCTTCAGTTGGTAGCTCGTCGAGAAAGGGGTAAATTTCATACCGAAAATTGCAGCTGGGCATCATATATCTAAGACCTTGCTTCCTATAACAGGAACAGCTAGGTAAACTTCTAAAGCCCGTGTCTAAACAACTGATGCAATCTTGAGCTGTTAAATCCGCAGTGCACTGTACAAGTGCATATATATTCTGAAAATCAGGGCCCTGAGTATTATTACTAGCATACTTCTTCTTACCGCCCCGTGAAGCTTGATTTTGTAAACTTTCTAACAAGGTTCTTAGATCTTGCATAAACTCATCGGGACTCGAGGCATTTACCGTGTTAGATAAAATTCTTCCTGGTTCAGTTGCAGCGATGCCTATAATAGACTCATTTGAATATCGTAGCATACAACGATCATAATAACCAAAGGCCGATTTCATGTAAGGACATACCTCTAAAATCTTAGGTGTCGCAGCATTTATACAATCACGACATGCCTGTAATTGTACATCTCCTCTACATTGCGCGATCACACTGACCGTGTCGGAGTTTAGGCCTGTGGAAGAATTATAGAATCCAAATTCATCCATATTCCGTGAAACAGAGGAGAGGATTGTGTTAAGGTTAGTGTCATATGAACTATTTGGGGAGAACTCAGTATTATTAGAATCTGTACTACATGCAAAAGAAGTAAAATTAGGCTGGGCTATGCTGAGGTCGAAAAGGTAATAAAATTGGAACATTAAAATGACCAGCCATTTCAAGAAACTCATAGCTCCTCTTCACCATCTAATGTGGCAGAGACAAGTATATAAATTGCATGGCTACACATTCAAAATTTCCATGCTCAATTTTATTTAGTTCAAAGACTGTCTATGGACTTTTCGTTTAGGAAAAAGTAAACACAGAAAAGGATGGGAGTGGAAATTAAGGAGAAAATACAATTATAATATTTTATTCGGAAGTGGCTTTCTATGCGTTGAAAATTTTCCAAACAAACGCGTTTTTGTGAAGCTTCTTAATTCCTCAGTTCCACCAAAAAATTCAAACTTTTTTTAATCTATGATTAGGTATTCAAACTTATGACTTTGTCAAAAGCTGAAAATTTGCTTTCTTTTATTTTAGAAATAATTTTAGAGACTTCCCTCCTTATTTAGTTTCCTAACACTAATTTCAAAATTACTTTTTACCACCTTTATTTGGATTATTTTTTTAACAATTGCTTTAAAATATTTATCTTTAATAATAAATATTGATGAAATTACAAATTACAATTGAAAAATAAATAAAAAATAACAAATTTAAAATCATTTTTTTCACTTTCATTAATTGAAACCGAAATATCTGAATCATTTGTGTAACAATAAGGGGTATATATGGGCTATTTTTTAAACGAGCTAGGGCTATATGAGTTCTGAATTGCAAATTAAAGTTGAGGGGATCCTTTTCCCTTTTAAGAAATCTGTATTGTTCTATTTTATTTTGTTTGGTTACTTTGTTATGAATATTGAATAATTAAAATTATGCTTTTCAACCATTTTTGATTTCTCTTTGGTATTGATATGATTTGGTTGATTTTGGATACTTTATTTTTAAAATGCCACAGAGGAATTGACCGTCACTAAACTGTTTCATTTGTTATGTAGCTTTAATATAATACCATAAATTATAAATTAGAATATGAATCACTACGTATGACTACCGACTTTTCTGTCTACTAGTTTCCAGACGTGTCCCATATAATTTTTTATACATCCATTATTAGAACGATTATAGTTCTATGAAAATATGTGTGTAATGAGTAATAAAATACAACAATTACAAAATAAATCTTTAAAAATATGTGAACAAACACTAAATGAGGGACGTATTTTAATGTTCAAAATGAATTCTTTGAAGCAATCAAATGTAAATTTTGAAATTTGGTTAGTAGTTAGCAAACACCCAAGCACTTACCTAAGTTTCAAATTTTGCAAAATAAAATAGGCTTAGCTTACGACAATCAAAAATTCATAGAAAATTAAATATATGAAATCTGATAGTGAAAACACACACAAAAAAAATAAGAAGAAAAAATAGTTCATATACATTATGCATAAGACTTTAATCATAACAATACAGATGAAAAAGACTAAAGCATGAATCAAATAATACAATAATGAGGTAAACACTTCACTACTTCAACAATAGAATGAAAAGGATAATCTTGGGTAGGAATTTCATGAAACAAAAAAAGATGAATTTATATACATAAAAATGGAGGAACACCAAAAGATATCTTGGAAAGTTTTAAATTAAACATTTGAAGGTTATGAATATGAAAAATATAAGATTTATGAATATTAAAAGTATCAATTGAATAGATAATTAGATATGAGTTATGAATATGGATATTTAAAGCAAATAAAAGAGAAAACAATAAATAAATGAAGGAGAAGAAAAAATTAGTGCAGATAATATATTAGTGATCATATCACTTAAAACTCACAGTTAAATTAAAAAAACGATAAGTAATAAATAAATAAATGTAACACCCCGATTTTGTTTAGTTAAGATCGAACTATCCTTCATATGTGTATGGGGTTGTACCGGGATGATTCATAATTGTTTGTATGTGTGGAGGTTAATTCTTTAGTGTGAGAATATATTTGGATATGAATTAATATCATAAGGATCCTTTAGCTCAAAGTCGAGTTGAAAGCTTCCTTATTGATTGAGTTTCGAAAAAAGATATTATTTGGGTCAATTTCAAATGATCATATCTCCTAGAATATAAATAATTTGATATCCCATGACCCATCAAATTAAAGATCTTTGAGTCTTGTTTCCAACTCCACCAAGTTTGCCTCATTCTGAGTTAGTAGTAAAAAGTTATGACCATTTAACTAAGAGGCTGTCAGAGCATAAAAAGCTACGACTCAACTCTACGACCAGTAGAGATTTCTACAAATCATAGACGTCCTTTTCTCAGAAAAATCCTGCACGTCCTCCTGGGTAATTTTGGTCCTTTCTCAAGCTTTTTAGCCCTATTCTAAGACATTTTTGAGTGTTTTAACTGAGCATATCATCGAACTAACTTGTTTTCCTCTCATAATCATCAATCCAAACAATCTAGTCTCAACAAACTCTTTCAAAACAAACCTAGGTTTTCTCTTCTTCATCAAGAACCCTAAGCCTTTCAAGTCAAAAATACAAAAGAGAAACTTTTCATAAAAAGTTTTCCCAAGCTCTTCCACTCTAAGAACTTCATAAAAGAGTTTCCTTTCTCGAGATCAAGCATCGAGGTACCAAAATCAAAGGTTTCCTCCAAGAAAGCTATTATTTTTTGAGTTTTGATTGTAATGTCAGTCTTCCAAGTATGTAAGGCTAATTATAGCATTGGATTGAGTTCATCCACGCACCCTACATTGAGATTCTATCATTAAACAGTTGAGTTGAGTTTTAGCCCTAGTTTCTTAAGTTCTGAATGAGTAATTTCATCGTTCATTGAGTTCTATATAATTGTGCATCGAGATTATTATTGATTCTACACCTTGAATTCTTGAGATTTCTGTTCATGGTTTCATTCACATGAACCCTAAGTGAGATTTCATTATTGATGAAGTTTTAAAGAGTGATTTGTGAACATTTTGCATTAATTAAATTATGCATTATTTTGAGTTTAAAGAATGACTATTTTCATCTTTGATTGAGAAAGGGTTTGAGCATGAGTTTGAGAAGACTCTTAATTATTATTTTGAGCATGAGTTTGAGAAAACTCTTAATTATTATTTTGAGCATGAGTTTGAGAAATTCCTTAATTATTATTTTGAGCATGAGTATTTTAAGTATATATAAGTTGAGCATTATTATATTAAAACATCTATTTTGAGATTGAGTTGACTTGTTTCATAAACACTAATAGTATATTGATGGATATTGAATGTATATGCTTAAAGACAGAGTTTAGAGCCTTGAATTTGTGAATGCATGATCGTGATTGGGATGTGGCATGATGATAGTGTTGATAAACTTGATAGTCCTTTAATTTTCCTATTTAACCCAAGTGAATGATTTTCACCAGAGTGTTGTCAGAAATGATTCTCCAAACTTCTCTTAAATAAATGATTGAGAAATCGATTGGTTAAAAGGATTGATTTGATAGAATTGATGAACTGATAAGAGTCCATTTGAGACTTCTTGATTTGGTTTGATTTGGATTAATTGCCTTATGAGCTTTGAGTCTTGGGAGGAGTATCAAGCCCCGAATTAGGTAAGAGTAAGTAATAACTCAAATTCAATAACTACATCGCCAAACATAGGAGAGGATAAAACCGTTAAGTCGGGTGTTTCCTAATTTTATTGTCCTGACATGATAGGACTTGATTGGTTTTGGATCCATGATTGGTTGATTCGTTCTTACCCTGGCAAGGTATTGAACGGATGTGGCAACAACGTCGGCTTGTTGTACTATCATTGGTTCATAAGTGATGGTTGTCGGATAAGAGAAACTCTCATATAGTTCATGATATTACTTTGATTGTATTGGATTGTATATGATTGGTCTCTGTCTAAATCTTATTTTGTTTAGACTTAGGACATCTTGATTGAGTTATTCACCTTCCCGATTTGAGATCTCTGAACTGATTTGAGTCTACCTTGATGTATGTTTTATTTTACTATATTATATACTCATACATTCCATGTACTGGTGTCCATTTAGACCTACATCATTTCATGATATAGAGACAGGTTCTAGATATTATCAACAAGCGTACCGTTGAAGATCTATTTGCATTACATCTGATAGGTGAGTCCTCCCTTTGCATCCGGAGGCACTCTTGAATTATTATCTTCCATTTTGAGTATCTTCATTGGGGTAGCCATGAACTTTTCATTGGCACCTTTTTATAGTGATAGAGGCTTCATAGATAGATAGATGATAGTGTCGAGTAGATATTTTGATTTTCAAAACTATCCTTATGACATGGAGCTGATTTGAGATTTTTTAAAAATATAATTCTTCTCGAAATCTTAGTCTCCTCAAATTCCACATTGAAATGATAAAAAAGATTATGGAGATGGTATTTTAAAATAAAATAATTGAGAAAGTGAGAGAAAAAAGCTTTCAAAACATAAACTAAATAAATAAATAGAATTCTTGGCCTATATGAAATAACTAAAAAAAAAAGAAAAAGAAAATAAAATGTAACAAATTTAGTTTTTGAAAGGGTAAAATATTTAACAACTTTTTATAGATATTTTTGTTTTTCAACTTTTGACTAAACATCTTTTCACTTTTAGTATTTAGTATAATATAAAATATGATATGATTACTATATAATATTTACATAATTAAATACTTTATACAATTTTGATTTAGTGTAGGAAAAACTGGTAATCCATCTTTGTAGTTTGACTCTTTCTACTTTTAATAATTCTAATTTCTCGGAGCATGCATTGCATGTGTATATTATTATTCTATTGTTAAGTATTGAGTGAATACTTGTACATAAATGAATAAATTGTATAAGTTTATGTGAAGGGTAAATGTAAAATTAGCGTATGATGACTTGTTTATCTAGGTCAAAATAATTGGAGATCGTATGAACCTGCCAAGATAAGCAATCAAAATTTAAGTAGATACAAATAAATTTTTATAATTTATTTAATTTTATGATGTAGAAACATATAACAAAAAAGGGTCAAATATACCCCTGTAATATTGTGTAACGACCTATTCTCGTCATTAGGAATATACCAATGAGGAAGGATTTTGGGCCAGAAAACTTCGGGTAATAATAACTTTAGAAAATTTGAGCTTAGGTCAGACTTGGATGAATTCTGAGTTAGGTGAAATCTAGGGTGATCACATGAATGATGGAAGGTCAAATCTATAATTTTATTAGACAGGCTGATAGACAAGATGATACGGAGCATTTACGGCTTCGCGAAATTGCATTCAGGTGAGTAAAACTCTCAAAATCAAATTTAGCATGAACGGTATAATTTTAATGCATCTTTGAAAGAGTTGTGTTGAGAAATGGCCGCATATCCAGCCAGAACGGGACAGTCATGACTTAAGTAGTGAAAACGGTCAGATATGGTGTTTTCTGCAACAATTAGTTTCTAAAACCCCAAGGGGTGACCTAGGGCGATTTTCATTAATTTTTCATGGATTTCCACGCTTAAGGTAAGATTTTTACTCCCTAGATTCATACTTTGATTCCTAGAAACTAGAAGTATGAGTGATAATCATTGGGGGAGGGTTTGAACTGAAAATCTATAATGGGAAATAGCCCTAGGGTAAGGCTAGGATTATGGATTTGGCCTAGGGAGTGAAATTGTGTTATATTTCCTGATAATTAGGCCATTGTATTGATCCTTGATATATATTTAATATTTTCTAGACCAAGAACAAGAAGAACGAATCCGGAAAGGTAAAACTCTTGCTTTGTAAGGTTGTGAAAGCTTGAATTTGAGGTAGGTGATGGTCTAGTTTCCTTTATGTATTTCATATACTTGTTAAATTGCTTCATGATATGCATGTGTGTATATGAAAAGACAAACATGCTAGATTATGGGTCAAATGATCACTTGCTGGCCTGTTATTGTGATGAACCTGTTCTTGATGGTGTAAATATTGTAAACATTGAATGTTTTTGTGATTGTAATATCTTTGGATCAAGTGTCACTTTCCGACACATAATTTGGATCAGATGCCATATTTTGACATGTATTTGGATCAGGTTCCATATTTCGACACATACTTGGACTGGGGTCACGTTCTGACACAAAGTTGATTATTTATAGGTCTCTTGAGAGGACCCTTGTGTGAAATTATAGTATGTGGAAGACATTGAGTTGTAATATTGAGATGTTGTTGACTTATTCTATATATGTATATGCCTATTGTGTTGAATTTACTTGTCTATGATTCGCTTACTGGCTAACCGCGTGATCCTACCAGTACATTATTGTTTTTGTATACTGATACTACTCTTGCTCTGCCTTTTTGTTGAGTACAGGGCATATTTAGCCGACTGCGGAGACACCTCAATTAGAAGATTAAGCTTGTTCGAGTTCAAGGGTAAGTTGTTTGTTTCAAGCTTCCATGGAACTTTTCCATGTTCTAGTTCATTTTCCAAGACAAAAACTTTAGATACAGTTTTATTATTATGGTTGTTTGTGGGAGTATTCCCTTTTCTTTTCAGATATTGTTAGAATTTTGGTGCGGACTACTTTCAGTTTCCTAGGGTGTTTCCGCACTTCTTGATAGTTGATCATTTTTTTGCTGAGTTTATGTGGACTCAGTCATTATTCTAGTTTATATTCTGCTTCCACATATCTAAGCTTGTGTACATATTTTGATTTTCATTATTGGGCTGTTAGAATGGTTCGCCCACTGGAGAGTTGGAGTGGGTGCCAATCACGATGGGTTGGGGTCGTGACATGTTGAAAATAGTTTAAATATACCCCTTGTTATACTTTTGGGCTAAATATACCCCTCCTGTTATACTTTCAGTTCAAATATACCCTTCTTATTATACTTTGATACAAATTCGCCCTTAATTTTTAATGGAAGAACCCTTAAAAAGCTCAAAACTAAATAACTCATTCCAATTTTAAATATCTGATTTTTTAAGGAATAAATAAAATTTTAAAGTTTTCGTTTTGTGTTATTTTCTTTATTGTAATCCATCTGATCAAATTGGGAATGCAGAAATACATCTGTAGTTTTCCCTTTTGTGATATCATATTATTTTTTTCTAGAAATGACAATACAGAATGTGTTACATAATTTTAAGTACTAATACATGAAATTTCTAAGTACTAATTTGGATTTTTTTTCTTACAAAATGATAAAATGGAAAATGATGTAAAATTTTAAAAAATTTACTCACATCTCTTATGAATGTAGTTATATTAATAAGATATAAAATATAGGTGTAGAATTCCTTTAGCCAAGGAATACACTGCTAGCGTGTCAAAATTTATGAAATGTAATTCAAAATATTGATTAAACAGCATACATAAATTATAATATAATCATCCTAGTAATCAAACAACCATGATAATCGAAAATATAAACTCCCATCGAACTTAATTTTTTTTACTGAAGTGACACATCTCATCTTTTTTATTTTTAAAATATAAATAACTTTTAAGAAAAAAAATAAATGAAGATTTAGGGTTATATTTAAAATTGGAAATGAGTTATTTAATTTTGAATTTTTCAAGTGTTCTTCAGTTAAAATTAAGGGCGAATTTGTACCAAAGTATAATGAGAGGGGTATATTTGAACCGAAAGTATAACATGAGGAGTATATTTAGCCCGAAAGTATAATGAGAGGTATATTTAAATTATTTTTAATAGTACAGGAGTATGTTTTACCCTTTTCCGAACATATAATGACAATAAAAGTAATTTGTTTGATATGCTTTTCAATCATTGGAAACATAAGCTTACAAGAAAATACATTAGAATGAATTTAGAAGTATATCCTTCTTTTAGTGGGAGAAAAATGAATTATTAGGATAATTAAATTATACATAGTAGCGAATTGACTAAATGTAATTTTTACAGTTAGGTTAAAAATAATGGACTGTTCTTTATAATTTTCCTCAGTGATTTCAAAAGGATATTTAAAATAAAATCATGTTTTCGTGTTTAAGTTGCCAAAGGAAAGAAGTAGTTTACAGATGATGAAACTTTAAGCTGCAAATAAATCCATATCAAGAGTCAAAAAAGATGGAATAAAATTAAACTCCAACAAAAAAAATCGTAATTGGATAAAACGTTGCCATGGAAACACAACTGTGATTATTCATGAGCTTGTTGCCTCCTTTCTCTTTGGAAAAGAATTAAAAAAGAGAAACAATTCAAACCGCTAAAGCTATATATTAATTTTCTAAACTTTATCTGTTTCCAGCCTTCTTCTTTAATTTTTTAAACTTCACACGGTTCTTTAGATTGAGCTAATTCTTGAATAATTTCTTTCTAGGTAAGAAATCCAACTAACATGACAAGAAAAGATTATTGTTTTGACAAAATTATTGAATAATTGTTATTATATTCCCAAAAACAAGTGATGGAAATTTTTATGAGTGGGTAATTATAGAGTAGATTCGGGTAAGGATTTTTTAAAAAAAAGAAATTAGTTTAAGTTAATTTTAGGATGGTGAAGAGGATAGTGACACATCATAAATGAAACTGTTAATTGGGGTTAATATTTGTGTCGTTAGAAATAAGGGCAAAGTAGGAACAAAAGGTTGACGTCGAAGGTATTTGGGGTCCTATAAATAGACAAAGGGTAATTTTGCATCAATTCACGAAGAATATTTTAGGGCATTTTCCATAAATCCTATCTTAACTTCCTAGTGTATCTCCCTCTCATCTGTTTCAATTGCTCTCTAGAGTAGAAGATGTAGGAAAGTTTGGGAGAAAAAGTCACCTAAATCTCATCTTCCCTATCTCATATAGATTGGACAATTACATAAACCCTACTACAATAGCCATCATCGTATAAAAATCCTTTCTTATTCCATCTTTTTATAAAGTTATTCCTATAGAGCAAATTGTTATCTATCTTAAATATGTATTCAATAAAATAAATATGAACAAAAACACTATTCAAAAATAATAGTAAAACAAAATGGAAGAATGAAAAATCGAGCCTATTGAATTCATAGTTTGTCATCAAGGAAATTATTCTATCAAATATCCGAGGTTAGAAAACTTTAAAAATTCATATTTGAAAAGTATTATTTATGAATAGGTATTTATTGTGTCTTATCAGAAAAATCACAATATTTCCTAGTACTTCGTTGGTGAATGCATGAGCTGTATATTGTGATTCATATGTGCAATAGATGATATCCAAATGTCTTAAAGTGTCAGAAACTGTAATATTACAGAAAGATATATATATGACTAACAGAGTAACCGTAGTAATTAGTAAAGATCCTCCCCCATCCTTTCGAGGACAGCTTTATGTAAGTGTTTAATCATTTTAATATTAATATTGAGTGATATTAATTTGTATAAGTGGCATATGTTATTATTCTCTCTTTAGTGCATAAAAATGTCTTTCATTATCATCTTTAATTAGTGCAAGATTAAATCATTCTATTATGTATTTTTAATCTAATTATCACTAATAAGTGGTGCACTAAATCATTTCATTATGTATTTTTAATCTAATTATCACTAATAAGTGATGCACTAAATCATAATGGTGCACTAAATCATAATGGTGCACTAAATGATGATAATGATGGCATTCTATTATTTTTTCATCTTTGTATGATTTTCTCTCCTATAAATAGAGAGGTCTTCTTTGTTTTGAAATAAAAGATAAGGGAAGAAAAAATTGAGAGAATTAAGTTTGTCTAAAAAGAGAGTTCTTATTAGTTGAAATGAGGTGTTCTTTGTGTAGAGCTTTAAACTCAAATCTTGTCCAGAGTTTGTTGAGTTACATTTTTGTGATAAGGCTGTTGTATACTGGAGGGGACAAGTCAAGAGGACTATTGCTGGACCAGTGAAACGATTTACTGCAGTGGGCATGAATCTCCTTAAAGAGAGCGAGATATCCGCGCCTCAGCCAAGAAGTGAAATTAATTTCTTCATTTTATTTTTCAATTGTAATTTGTAATCTTGTAATTTCACCAACACTTTATAACAAAGATGTTTACATGAATTCATGGTTATCAAACTTGAAGAAAAGAAGGCCACATAATAATTTCATGCTAGTTAAACCTTAATTGGCTTCCACACAAATTTAGTTAACTTGCATTATGTCAAAATTTCACCACAAAAAGGAGTAGCCAATACATGAGAACGTACCTAAAGAGGGTTGGATCATTGGAAATAGTATAGGATATTTGAGAGATAGACAAAGGGTTGATATGAAGAAGCAAATATTCAACTTCTCCATAATCTCCATTGAAGCCTATGTTCTTGCAGCCATAGCAATAGGGATTTGCCGGTCCAGCACGTTGTGTTTGGGAAGCCGGTTTAGAGAAAAAGCCATAGATTTCATCTTCCATGCTTTGATCATGACATGTTGAGGGACACCATGGTTGATGACTTTGAAGAAACCCAATTTTTCGGAAGCGGTATTTCTATGAATAAGCACATCGAATAGGAGCGTCGGTTGGATTTGTGTACGCTCGACAGTTTGTTAATTTTTTTAAAGTAACAAATAGATTATTAGGTTTTAAAGTTAAAAAAGGCATTTTAGTAATTTAACTTTTTAATTTAGGGGTTCATGCTTCTAGTATAGATATGATGAAGTCAGTGGAAAAGAAAGGTAGAAACTAGAAAGACATTGGAAGAAAAAAAGATTGAAAAGGATGGGAGTTGATAATTTAGGAGAAGATATTTTTGAAGGTGCTTTGAAACTTTCTTTCCTCCATTCTATCTCCCATTGAGGATATTTTTGGACATGATGATCAGCCTTTCCATACTTGTAACAACCAGACTGAGATTTGTCATTGGACCGTTTCTTGGCACTTGCTTCTTTCTTGTCATTCCCCTTTTCTCTCCTATAGAACTTCTTGAAATGTTTTGCCAAGAATGATATTTGTTCTTCATCTAACTTAGGTTCTTCATCATCAGAGACTTTCAGAGTTAGTGATCTTTCATTAAACATTTCCTCTATCCTCAAATCATCCATATATAGGTTCTGAGATTTCCTACCAGTTCATCAAGTGTCATAATAGAGATGTATTTACATTCCATTTGGCCTGGCCTTTGGAAGAATCCTCAGAACTTTTTCAACATGTTCCTTAGTAGTGAGAACTTTTCTCAGAGATGACAACTTATTAATTAGAGTAGTAAGTCTGGTAATCATTTCTAGTAAAGGTTCATTTTCCTTCATCGTAAAGGTCTCATATTCCGTGAACACCATAACAACTTTGAATTTCCTGGCTTGGTTGGTTTCCTCATGAGCATTGACCAGTGAGTCCCAAATCTGTTTAGTAGTCGTACAGTTTGAGATCCTATTGTACTCATTAAGTCCTAAACCACATACCAGAATGTTTTTGGCCGTAGCATTTTTTCTGAGAGCTGCCAGATCATCAGCGGTGAAATCAACTCTTACTTTTGGAACTTGAGCTCCTTCCATAGTCTTCATAGGAATAGTTTGTCCCATTGTTATCCTATCCCAAAGTTGTTTTCAACCTGAATAAAATCCTCCATGCATGCCCTCCACCATCCAAAGTGTGACCCATTGAACATTGGGGGTCAGATAGTCGATTGTCCTTCGCTATGCCCAATAGGTTGTGTAGAATTCATTTTGATCTTATCTTAGGTGTTAGCCTTCTATAAGATAACCTACTCGGATACCAATTGATATTCTACACGATCTTAGAATAGCTTAACTTTACGTTTACCTTAGTGAATCAAGTTTCCTAACGTATTTTAACTGAATAGGTAAAAGCAGTAAAGTAAGAACATAATAGTTAACGTGGAAACACCAGGCTCAAAAGGTGTAAAAACTACGACCTATTCCCCAACAGAAATTTTCTCCCAACTTCACTAAATAAAAATGAGTCTTACCAGAAAATGATTACAAACTATGTAACATAAGGAATAATAAACTGAACCTTATGAGCTAGCACACACCTTCCAATGTATGTGTTCCTAAATCTTCAAGTTGTCCACAACTTGAAGACTATATTTCTACTTCAGTTTATAATTCAGTGAACTATCAATACATCAAATCACAAATTCAATGAAAAACTTCCTAGAACATAAACTCTGTAAAAGAACCAGGTTCTTCAATGAGTCACTTCAAGGTTCAGCACCATCTTCGCGAAGCCAATATACCAATTGCCTTTTTGCTATGTGAGTGATTGGGTCTTCTGAGACTCTTCCCCTCTATTTAAGCACTATGGCCATGGAGTTTCATTCCACACAAACTCCCTGTTGAAAACAAACTCTTTGTTACTCTTGAGTTCTACTTTGAGTTGAACTCCTCATTCTAATAGACTTCTCTCTTTATCAGTGTTGTTGTAGGACTCGAACTCCTTCAGGTTTGACTTATTCACCTTGAATCACAGTTATCCTTTCTTAGATTTCTGCACTTCTATCTATATTGATTTCATATGCCAGACTTGAAAATATACTGAATCTTAGCTGCTCTTGACGGTGCATCTTGAAACCACACTGACCGACATGTTTCATCTGTCAATGTTTATCATCAAAACTTCATAACTCAACATGATTTCTTTTGCAGAGAATACCTCAAAAGTGTCATGTGAAAAGTTTAGATTCTTACCTGCGGAAACCTCTCTTTAGGTTTATAATATTAAACTTATCTCCCTTAATTATTTTTTCAAACAACTCTTTTAACATATTCATTATCAAGTTAGAAACTATGTCTTGTTTATATTATGGTTCGGCAAAAAATTTCCCCTGAGTCCTGCTGATAATTTCATGAGGACTTCCTTAAAAACCTACGGAGAAGGGATTTGTTAGAGAGTGTTGATGTTATTTCAACTGTAATTTGTGGTATATTCATCAAAAGAGAGTAAATTGTTGCAATCTGTTTTTAAAATGTCAGTATAGCATAGGGGGGTAACGAAAATCAAAGCTACACATATTAAACTTTCACCTATATCGTTAGACTATTGGTCTGGCGATTTTAGACAGCCAGAGGGTTCAAGTTTCCAACACTAGTTGAATTTTTTTTTTACTAGTGTAATAACTAATACATATGAAACAAGTCCACACAAAAACCATTAATAAATCAATCTCAACTCCAAACTAATTAGAGTTTGAGCAAATAAGCAAGTAACTCAGAAAACAAGGCTATTATGTCTAAGGATGTTAACGAGGGTATAACTCAGTTATCGATCCTCATTACGTGTTGAAGAAATAGATTTAGTTTTGGCTAATTCTCTAGACTCTGACGATCTTGAATTATACTCTTTAATAAGTGAAATTTCTGGGCTAATATCGTTGTGTGTGTAGTATGCAGGCCCTGAAGGCACGGGTAGACTCAGAGTGAGGCTACTGAGCATGAGAACTACTGCCGCCATGGTTGGCCTATCAGCAATATTTTCTTGAACGCAGAATAAAACAATGTGGAGGCATCTCATTATGTCACGAACCAGTCCTGAGCTTCCCCTCAGCCCTCAACATGGGGTCTATATCAAATTTGTAGCTGTTCCTTCGAGCCAGTTCGTCCAAGCCTGCAATATTTTAATATAAACATTTTTCTATAAGAAAAATGACTAGCCAAATATGAAGATATTGTATTTTTCTTTTAGAAAAAGGAAAACCTAATTATATTAGGAAAGTCAGGGCAAACACCCAACAATTTATTGGATTTTAAAGATGTGAATGGAAAATGAAAGATTGTGACCTTTTCGAAAGGTTGTGACTTTCCGAAAGATTGTGACTTTTTCAAAAAATTATGACTTTTTTAAAGAGTTGCGACTTTTGCGAAGGTTCTTAATTCCTCAGTTCCACCAAAAATTCATCCCATCAAAACTTTTTTAATCTATGATTAGTCATTCAAACTTTGTTTAATCTGTGATTAGGTACTCGGACTTCTATTCCTCAGACCATAATTTGTTCAAAAGCTGAAAATTTGCTTACGTTTATTTTAGGAAGGGCAAAGGATATATATACCCTTTAAATTTACGATTTAGAGTTGATATAATCATTGTTACAAAAGTGATTCACATATATTTTTATAGACCCACATATTTTTTACTGTTATACAAATGGCCCAAATATATTTTTTTCATCTAACGAGTGAAAAAAATTATTTTAAATTTATTTTTTAAAAAAAAAATTCATTAGGGAACATATTAGATCCTTCTAGTAATGTACAAGGGATCTTTCTCACACTTGATTTTTTTTCCACTTTTTTGATTCAACGGCTAATTTGAGTTTTAAATATCTTCCTTAAAGAACTATTTGTTTATCATTCTTTGAGTTTCTTATTGTTATTTCATTTTTTTAAATCATTTTTAATGTGAAAATATGAAAAATCATATATTATTAAAAGTGGGAAGCTCCGACCTTCAAAATTTGATTACCATGTTGCCCCTCTACTAAATTAAAATATGATTATATATCTAATTAAATACATATATTTTAATCATATAATAAAAGAATTTGTAGTCCTAGTTGTATTTTAATTCCTTAATTATTATGGCCTTATAAATTCCCGTTATTACTACATATTACTATACTATATGTTAATAAATTCAAAACAGGTTTTAAATTACATTCTCTTAATTACATCAACAAAATTTAGAATCAAATAAAAGAGGAAGAATTAAATTATTTTCCAGCTAAAACAAAAATTTCAGCAGCGACGTTTTTAAACCCTTCACTTCCTCTTCTTTTTCCTACAGTAATATTCTAATCATGAGTTATCTTTCAAACTTTTCTTTTCCTTATAAATTCTCTATTAATTACATACATTTGTAACTCCCAAAAATTATTTAATGAGCATTATGATACCTTTTATATTACCAGTATATGCCTATATAAGTTCATATAGATGGATCATTTTGAGGTGTGTAAGATTTAAATTTCATGTTTTGATATTCTAATTTTCTTGTTCACATTATGT
Organism: Solanum dulcamara; assembly: GCF_947179165.1. Classification (NCBI taxonomy): domain Eukaryota; kingdom Viridiplantae; phylum Streptophyta; class Magnoliopsida; order Solanales; family Solanaceae; genus Solanum; species Solanum dulcamara. The sequence continues at coordinate 49,713,840 of NC_077247.1, forward strand.
GTGATTGCTTTATCAAATATCTTTTTTATCTCATGCTTATATTTTATTGTTCTATCCATTGTTTTTGTTGCTTCGATTAGCGTATTCTATTTCTTTTTTATTGTTGTTAAATACTATATAAGACTTTTCTTATTAATTATTTGCTCTATCTTCTTTATTTTTGTATTTTCTTTTCATACTACTTTAATATGTATTATTTGAGACAAAGATCTTTCGAAAACATCTTTTCTTCCTCCACGAGGTATAATGTAAGTCGCCAAGTAAATGATTACTATACTAAGATCAAAGTTACGTTCTTGGGTTTGAATGAACACCATAAAATGAAAAAAAAACAAAGATAAACTATTTAGATATGTTTTCTTTGCGTATGAGCATTAATTTTGACTTATGATTTGTGATCTCTTCCTAAATTCTTCAAAAATTATATATTACTGTTTTGAATACTAATTGATATAGGTACACGCGCAAGGCGTGTGCCGAGAGACTAGTAAAAGAAGTGTGAATGGAAAAAGATAAAAAGTAAGAACAAATTTAAGACTAATTTATTTGCTATTATATTGTAATTTATTATTTGTATCAAAAAAAATGATAAATTTTAGATGTGTTTCCTATTTTCTAGATGAGGCGATGAGCTGCCTATTGCTTGTCAGTAGTAGTTACTCCCTCCGTCAAACAATAGTTGTCCACTATTGACTTAGCACACACCTTAAAAAACAATAAATGATAGAGATAATATTACTATATTACCCTTTGAATATATTAAATTTAATGATTTGAAAAATGTATTAGATATTGAATAGTATCTAATAGCAACAATCTAATGGACACAAACAAGTAAATAATTCATTGATTTTCCAGACAAGTATTGTTGGACATATATTATTAGTGTAGTGAATAAGTAAAGATACACTGAGAGAGTACTAGTTAGGGCCAAGAGGTAATAGATAGATTACCCCCTAAATTAGCTAGTCTCAATATTCCACATGACCTAAACTTAGACTCTATCATTTAAGGTTATAAACCTTACAATAATTGGTAGCTAGACTACACGTCCGAGGCACATACACTATAGCTGGTACTAAACTTTAAATAAGTAAACTCAGAGAAAAAGGTTATTCTGCTAAGGATGTCAACGAGGATATAACTCAGATATGGACGCCTCATTTCGTGATGAACCAATGGATTTACTTCTGGCTAGTTCACTAGAGTCTGACATTCTTGTGTTGTATTCTTGAATAAGCGACGTCTCTGCGGTAATATTACTGTGCATATAGAATGCTGGCCCTGAAGGCATTGGAAGACTCAAAGAGAAGCTACTGAACATGAGAACAACAGCTGCCATGGTTGGTCTATCAGCCACATTTTCTTGAACACACAATAAAGCTATGTGAATGCTTCTCATTATATCACGAACCAGTCCTGTGCTTTCCCTCAGCATTGGATCTACAAAGTTTATACTTGTTCCTTTACGCCAGTTTGACCAAGCCTGTATGTGATAGTTCAATTATCAGAGTAAGACGATAAGAGCATTTGTCAAAATCAATACTTGATTGATTGGCCGGGTTACTTACAAAACTCAGAAGGTCTTCCACGGATTCTCCATTGGTGAAACAAGTGTTTTTTTGGCCACTCAAAATTTCTAAGACTAATACTCCGAAGCTAAAAACATCTGATTTGACTGAAAATTGCCCGTGCATTGCATATTCTGGTGCCATATATCCACTGCATAACAAAAACAAGAATTACATATATAACATTCCACAACTTATATAACATTGCATACTTAGTAGTCCAAACAGTGGGATCAGCAAAACGAATATCTGTCAAAACAGGGAACCAGTTGATGTTAAAAGTCAGAACTACATGTTTCATTAATGATCTTGGACATTTTTCATTAATGTCTGTTTTATTTTTAAAAACTAAGCATCTTACTGTAATGTGAAGACAACGTCTTAGAGCATTGATCTATTCTTGGCTAAGCAAACAACAAGGTTTGATGAGTTAAGACCTATATCTTGTATTTTGCTGCCGAGAGATCATATCTACTTAACCTCCCTGAACAATGAGAGTTCATATGCAGAAGAAAAAGAATTTTTTTGTTCTAAACAAAATCAAATTTAGCTTATTCATTTCCAGAACTCTGTTTTGGCCGAAGAACTTACTTCTGGAAATGAACTTCATTTTAATCATTAGACATTGCAACTTTGGTAGTGACCAAATTGAGAACAAAACTCTAGGTATATGACCATTCATCTTGAATAATACAAAGTTAGTACACCACCAAAGTCCTAGTTCAACAAAATTGAGGTAAGCATTCCTAAAGATAGTAAAATGACAAGCAAAATTCATATCGATAATTCTAATAACAATTCAAAAATAGATTTGCTTTTGTCTCGAGGCAGCTTTTATTCTTCCTAAATTGTTAAACAATTCTTCCTAGCAAAATGAAAATAACAGTCTATCCAACGAGAGATGTAAAACTTACTAGGTCCCAACAATTCTATTTGTGCTGCCTTGAGTTTCATCCAATTCAAATAGCCTTGCCATGCCAAAATCTGAGATTTTAGGATTCATTTCAGCATCTAGTAGAACATTACTAGCTTTGAGATCACGATGAATGATGCGAAGTCTAGAATCCTCATGAAGATAAAGAATTCCCTTAGCAATGCCTCCTATGATTTTGGATCGCCTTTCCCAATTCAATTGCCTACGTTTAACTGAATCTGTGAACAAGATGAAGAATATACTTACGAGTGAGACTTCTATACATTGACAAATTAAAATACTTTTAATATTAAGTCACTTTAAATATTACTACATGCTACTGCTAATAATAATTGCAATTAGTTTTATGGTAAATAAGGCAGACAACCAGACAAGATATCATATTACATTGACCAAGTAAGTGTTGTATTAATTAGACTGTTAGTGTATATAAGTTAAGTTCATAATTTATTAATGCTCAAGCTCCATACCAAATAAAAATTGGTCAAGGCTTGCATTGGGAACAAATTCATAGACAAGTAGTCTCTCTGTTCCATCTAGGCAAAATCCCAGTAACCTAACCAAATTCCTGTGTTGAAGCCTAGCAACCAACAAGACCTCATTTTTGAATTCCAGATCACCTTGGCCAGAATCTGCTGACAATCTTTTCACTGCTACTTCTTGACTATTTGGAAGCTTACCCTGAAGCAGACGAGCACAAATTGAAAAATTATGAGTTGAACAAATTTAGAGTCGGCTATATGAAGTCAAAGTGTCCTTTTATGCATCAAATAGGCTAATCAGCAATCACCTTGTACACAGGACCAAATCCCCCCTGTCCCAACTTATTAGCGCTTGAGAAGTTATCTGTTGCTGCTCTAATTGTTGAAAAATCATATTGAAGGGATTCTGCAGTGCTAATATCATCCCCGCGTATACCTTCATCAAAGTAATAGTAAAAACATACAGCAAAATTTCAGTGAATCAATGGTCTTAAAGGTTCAACTTTTATTAATAAACTAAGCCTTACTCTGAATATCATTCACTCGCTTCCTCCTTCGCCTCCACATCAAGATTAGAGAAATACAAACAACAAGAATAACAACTGTAACAGTTGACACAACGATAATGATGACGGTTCGAGTTGTTTTATCATCCTTTCCTGCAGGAACTCTTCAAGTTAGTATTCGTTAGGCAATACTTTGTTTTAATTAATGTGACCCTATTTCTTTTTCATTGTATCCGTTCCTAAATTAACGATCACTTTTAAAATTTGGAAACAATTTACTTAAGCTTCTTAGTAACAAGATTATATAACCACGCAAATGTTACTACATATTTAATAACATTAATTTTAAAAGTTTTCTAATCACATAAACGCTATGATTTGTTTTAAATCACAATTTCAATAACATCTATTGCTTCCTTAAAAGTATTCATTTCTTCATTCTTTTCCTGAAAAATCATGACCAAATGCATTTGGTTAGCAAGTTACACATCTTATTCTAGATAGCAAAGTATATAAAGATAGTTAAGAGTGTAAAAAGGAGAATTATACTTAAGGTGTGTTCCATGTGGAGGAAAACAAAATAATTTCCAATTTTCTCAATCTTGATTGGTTAAAATTTTTGAGAAAGGAAAAACAAGTTTCATTTATAGCATTCTACACTAATTGTCTAATACCAACCCTCCAATACTTCCCACCACACCCCTAGCCTCCTCCCGTGCCAACCCAGTAGCATTTGCCTAATTTATACTACAAATGCTTTTGAGAAAAATACTAATTAGTTTTCTGTGAAAAACATATTTTCCTTCGTACCAAACACACCTTTAGTTAAGAGTTGAAGTGGCTAACAATTCCATAAAGATTTAAGTTACCTGATGGTGGTGGTGGAAGTGGTGATGGAGGCGGCGGTGGTGATAAAGGTGGTGGAGCTTGGGTCTGTAGCTCGTCGAAAAAGGAGTAAGTTTCATACCGAAAATTGCAGCTGAGCATCATAAAGTTGAGACCCTTCTTCCTATAACAGGAACAGCTAGGTAAACTTCTAAAGCCAGTGTCTAAACAACTGAAGCAATCTTTAGCTGTTAAATCCGCAGTGCACTGTAGAAGTGCATATATAGTCTGAAAATCGGGGCCCTTAGTACTATTACTAGCATACTTCTGCTTACCGCCCCGTGAAGCTTGATTTCGTAAACTTTCTAACAAGGTTCTTAGATCTTGCATAAACTCATCGGGACTCGAGGCATTTACCGTGTTAGATAAAATTCTTCCTGGTTCAGTTGCAGCGACGCCTATAATAGACTCATTTGAATATCGTAGCATACAACGATCATACTAAACAAAGGCCGATTTCTTGTAAGGACATACCTCTAGAATCTTACGAGTCGGCATTATTTATACAATCACGACATGCCTGTAATTGTACATCCCCTCTACATTGTGCGATCACACTGACCGTGTCGGAGTTTAGGCCTATGGAAGAATTATAGAATCCAAATTCATCCATATTCCGTGAAACAGAGGAGAGGATTGTGTTGAGGTTAGTGTCATATGAACTATTTGGGGAGAACTCAGTATTAGTAGAATCTGTACTACATGCAAAAGAAGTAAAATTAGGCTGGGCTATGCTGAGGTCGAAAAGGTAATAAAATTGGAACATTAAAATGACCAGCCATTTCAAGAAACTCATAGCTGCCTTCCCCATTGTCTACATAAAACTAAACTTGTTAAGGACAAGTATAAATACAGAGTCAAAAAGACTCAAAATTCCGTGCTCAATTTTATTGCAAGGATTAACTTGGACTTTTCCGTTTACGAAGTCACTGAAAAATAAAAAGTTAAAACACTGAAAAGGATGGGAGTGGAAAATTAAAGGAGAAAATATGGTGCAAGTTCTTTCTTGCCTTTGGTTGTTTGTTGTATTGTTGCAGGTTGCTGGATTGACTCATCAACATGCACTGACAACAACTACATAGAATACATCACAGATACAACCATCAAAGCAAATAGAATCTCCAAGACCCCTGCACAAGGCCAGCCTGGTTTTTCTGTCTGGTTGGCTATTTGTTTTTCTGTGATGGTTTTTGTGCAGGTACAACAACTGATGGGGAACCTTGGCAAATGAAAGGCATCAACATAGAGACTACAGCCTTCCAAGATAGGACCTCACCAACACACCAGCCCTACACCCATACATATTCCATCCCTGCAGCACCTGCAGCAGATCCACTGCTTCCCAAATCTCTTGAAACTCCTTGCTCCTTTAATTATTATGTGCAGGCACATAAGATACCTTCAAAGGAGCTACTCAATTCTCCTTTGGAGGCAACAAGAAGCTGCCTACAGGTTTGCAACAACCCCCACAACTATCACACTTGTTTGGTTCTTTGTTTGCTTGTTTGTGCAGGTAAACAAAGTCACAGACAAAGGGACATAACAGCCACAATTGCAAGGGCCTCACCTACTCCCATCAACTCTCCATGCATACCTGCTGTAGTCCTTCAACACCTGCAGCAGCCCCCTTTCATCCAAGTCTTTTGGAACTCCTTGACTGTTTTCATTGAGGAGAAGACAAGAAGATGGAGCTCCAACAAACACAATGCTAATTATACAACAACCACCTGGAACTCTTTGCTTGTTGACTTGCTGATGTGCAGGCATATCAAACAGCAACAATGGACCCTTCCAAAGTGCAAGGCACCTTCAGTCAAACATTTAAGCCAGGGATGCACCCTAGGAGCTCCTTCTTGGTTTATTTGTGGATGTGCAGGTACATCCCTGATCAGTCGACAACAATGGAACCATGCAAAGTTCAAGGCACACACTGATAGACTTCCGACCAGCTGTTCAAGTCAGGGCTGCACCACATACAAAATGCATGTTACACCTACTCTGTCCCTCAGCTTCCTTAACAACAACCCCAAGGTTGCTGGCTACTATGGCTCCATTTACATCATTTCCTTTCACCCCCCTTAGCTGCTATTGTTGTGTTGCATACTTCCTTGGGATCTACTTGGTACGACATGACTAAAAAGGGCAAAGATGAAAAGAATTTTCCCACCCCATGCGAGATAGAAGGTTCATATACTTGTTCTTCTTCAATTTAGCTATGTATGGTACGTAGCATAGTTGAATAGGACTAGTGTAGGTTACTTTCTTGTTTTCTCATGGAAGGGGAGAGTCTCCCTCATTTATGCTTTCTTAGTCGATTTGTACCGGGAGGAGTCCTCTCATAGGTTTACTGCTTTCTAGTTATAGTTAGTCTCCTTTTTGTATCGGGGATGAGTTAGCCGACCTTAATAGGTTAGCCGACTTATGAACCACCATAGGATCGGAGGTAAGGTTTACGTCCCCCTCTTTGTATTTTTTACTTTATTTATTTATGTTAAGGCTTGGGGATGATGCTCAACCCCTGACTGTGCACGAGAGGTGGGAGCCTCGTTGTCACGCCCCGGGAGGGTACCCTAGACGTAACCGGCACTCAGAAACCATTTCTGGCTCCCAAGCGAACCACATAGCCTGATCACACATCCGTTCATTCATTCGATCAGCGGAAGACAAAAGAATAAAGAGAATATTCAATGGGCAACTCAAACCTCAGCCTAACTCAAAGAATAAAGGCCATGGGCCAACAAATTCAACTCTAATATTTGTCCTTATAAATAGTTTGACAAGAATAACTCGATCGACTCATCACTATCTAGTCTATGAAGCCTCTATCACTACTATCTAATTGGTGCCAATGACATGTTCATGGCTACCTCAAATCAAAATGAAAAGGGCTAACTCGATGCAAGAATACACAGACGGTGTCCTCCGAATGTAGGGGAGGACTCACCAACACGCTGAGTGCGAATAGATCCCCAATGATGCTCCTATTGACGATCTCTCAAACCTGTCTCTGCATCATGAAATGATGCAGGCCAAATGGCGTCAGTACGTGGAATGTACTGGTATGTAAAATGGCAGAATGAAACATACCTCAAGGAAGAATAGCAGCGGTGCAAATATCTCAAATTGAAAAGATAAGAGAGACTCAACAAGGCGTCATAAGTCTAAAGTAATAATACATTTTTAGACAAAGATCAATCATATACCATACAGTCCAATCCAATCATACACAATACCGTTCAATCAACTCATTTACAATTCGATCCCTTTCAATCATGTACAATCCGATTATATACACTCAACTCAACAATTAACTCAATAATCAAATCCAATCTAGTCACATACCATTCCATTCATTCCAATCACAATTCATCTACTCCAATCTGACCGTATACAATCTACTCAACATTCAACTCAACAATCAGCTCAAAGGACTCAACTCAGTAAATATGCAAATTAAATTATGCAACGTTTTACAATTCAACTCAAAGGACTCAACTCAATAAATCTGTAACAACTCACTCAAGTGTCCTAAGTCTAACAAGAAATAGTGTAGACAGGACTAACTCATAAGCATATAGCAACTCACTCAACTCAACTGACTCAGAGTACTATCAAGACCAAAATGGGAGTTTCTCTTAACCGACAACCAACACTTATGAGCCAGTGAAGGTACAACGAAACGACGTCGTTGCCATGCCCGTTCATACCTTGCCAGGGCATGAACGACGAACCTCATGGATCCAATCCAACCAAGTCCTATAATGTCAGGACAAATCTCTCGGGGAAGCATCCGACTTAACGGTTCAATCCCCCCTACGTTTGGCAACACAGGTATTGGGTTCGAGTATGGACTGTACTCTTGCTCAATTCGGTGCTCGATACTCCTCCCATGACTCCATGCTCATAAAACTCCTTCAATCATCTCAAACAAGCCCTCACGGCTAGTTTCATGTGGAACATTGCCACCTCATCAACTCTGTTCTCATTTCAACTCAATTAACTCGTAATGACAAGTCTCATTGGACCTTCTTTCAAATCGACTCATCTCAAATCATCAAACTCTTCTCTTTAAAAATTTATACAATCTCGACTCAATGAATGTAGAAAATGTTATGTACATCAAAATATAATTTCAACTCCTCAACTCAAACTCAAAATAAATACTTTAATGTAAAAATACTCAACTCATTGAAAGGCTCCTCTTACTCAACTCATACTTAAACTCTTTTCTAAATCAAAGATAAAACTATTAATTCTTTAGACTCAAAATAGTGTATAAGTAGTTTATGCAAAAAGGTTCACAATTAATTTATTTAAAGCTCCTCCTCAAAAGATCATTTATTTTCAAAACATACCTAAGACTCCAATCAACTCAAATTATGCACATCACATACCACAAACTCACATTAGACTCCAATCCACTTCAGCATATAACATCCTCATCAATATACCTCTTCGTCAACCATTCTACATATATTAAATAAGCACCATTCACATCATCACTCACATCGTCACCAAAACATCATCATCACATCATCATCATATATTATCATTTACATCGTCATCAAACATTATCATCACATCATTATCAAGTATCATCATCACATCAATCATCAAACATCTACTCCAAAATCCTCATTTTTGTCCTATGTTCATTTTATAGAAGCAAAGGGACATTCTTAACTAATCAATTCATTCTTTTCATTCCAATCAATACATATATATACACACAACTATCCATCTCAACCTCAAGACATTTATGACAAGAAATCTCATCTTGAGTTCATGTGAATGAAACATGAACCCATACTCTCAACAAAACTCAACTCAAGAATATCGTCAATACCTATAAATCTATATACAAAGATACATTTGTAGCCAAAAATATGAAAGATAACTATTTAGTAACTCAAGTTATTAAAAACATCAATCAACTAATAGTACTTAAAAACATTCCATAGTTTAGGAAAACTTTCAAGAAAACCTTCTTAGAAGGTTCAACCCTTTCACAACTTCTATCCAACACATATATGGGCATATGGAAGAACTAAATCCATATTTTAGGTTAGCCTTACATACCTTGTTTGAATACTTTGAAGGAACTTGATGTTAGGTCTTCAATGGAAGACTTGAATCCTTGAAACTCTTGAAGGCACCCTTTGTTGGAGATGGATTTGGGGAAGAAGAAGAAGAGAGAGAGAGAGAAGCTCCTAGGGCTTTTAGAGAGAGAGTGGGGGCTGAAAAATGGTCCCAAAACGTTCAAGGATAGGGTATATGTAATTAGGGAAAAAGTCCAATTTGTCCCTCTTCAAAAATCTGAAAAATGGGCAAAAATCTTGTTGGCGCTATAGTGGCGCGTCGCTCCACTGCAGCGCCAAGCCAAAATAGGCTTAAAAACCTGCACATCTAATAGTGGCGCGTCGCGCCAAGCCCCAAACTACTGAGGCTATTTTCTGGCGCTATAGTGGCGTGGGGCGCCACTGGAGCGCCAAGCCCAAATTTCGCCCAGGCTTGAAATTCCTGCAGTACTAGTCTGTAGTAAAATGGCCATAACTTTTGATTCCGAACTCTAAAAATTGCAATCTTGGTGGCGTTGGAAAGAAGACTCAAAGACCTTTCATTTGGTAGGTCGTGGTCCACCCAGTTCTTTATATCCTAGGAGATATGATCGTTTGAAGTTGAACCTTATACCAACTCGTCCGAAAACTTAATCGATTGGAGTTCTTTGGACTCGACTTGGTGTTAGAGATCCCTTATGACCCCTAAATACATCTAACACACTTCAAATACTTAGGAATTAATCCTAACTCACATGTAGAATTACAAGTCCTCTGGCCCGAGTCTACCCACACGTGAAGAAATGTTCGAGTCTTTGCGGAAAAATTTCTGGGGTGTCACACTCGTGTAGGGTCTGTTCCCATAAAATAAAAAAAAAGTTCCGAAGTAATTGACAGTTTCAAAAGTAATTCAAGAAACTCATAGTTGTCTTCCCCATTGTCTACGCAAAACTAAATTCGCTAAGGACAAGTATAAATACAATGGCTACACATTCAAAAAATCCATGATCAATTTTATTAATTTCAAAGATTGACTATTCTGAGGCAACTAATATTAAAAATTTGAATAAATAATTTTTTTTTTTAAAAAACAAATAAAAAAATTAACTAATTAGTAAAATAATTCAATTCAATTAAATTTGATTTGAGAGTATTTTTAGACTAAAAGATGAAATGAGAGGTATTTTTGAGCAAAAAATAAAGATGAAGGATATTTTCAGACCAAAAGGTGGAAGAAGGGTATTTTCAGACCAAAAGGTGCAAGTTATTCTTGAAAGAAATTTAGGTGAAATTGCACCATGCATTTGGCCTCAAGTTTTTCCTAAGTTTTGGTGAAAATTCAAAAAATATTATTTTGTACCTGTAAGTTCTAAAAATTATTAAAAATACCCATAAGTTTGTGTTATTATTTTATAATGAACATGTTCCTTTAAAAAAACTTTATAACATAATTGATAACAATCAATAACAACAAAATAACATTATATACAATACATTAATCGAATTAAAAATAAATTATTCTTAAATTTTATAGATAAGTTTTATTTAAGAGTGATTAATTGTATTGGTTGATGATATTAATGGAGTAAATTGGTAGATAAATATTTAATTGGAATTAATAAATGATTGTTGTTTTATAAAATATAAAAGTTTGGGGTTATTTTTAAATTTTTAAAACTTTCCAAGTTACCAAGTTCTACTCTTTTTTTTTAGAACTTGGAGATTTTGCCAAAAATATTTGCCAAGTAATGGCAAATTATATGAACAAACACAAGTTCTCAAATTTTTTTCAATTTTTTTTCAAAAACTACTTAGGATCAAACGCTACCTAAGAATATTATTGGACCAAACGGTGAAAAAGAGATATTTTTTAAGTATTTCCAATAAGTTAGGGGCATTTTGATCTTCTCCCAAAAACAACACATTGAAATGGATGGGAGTGGGAAATTAAGGAGATAATATAGACTAGAGTATGTTATTTAGAGGTGGCATTCTATGCGTTGAAAATTTCAAAAAAACGCACTTTTACGAAGGTTCCACCAAAAATTCATCCCATCAAACTATTTTTAATCTATGATTAGGCATTCAAAACTTTTTTTAATCTACGATTAGGCACTCAATTTGTTTAATCTATTATTAGGTATTCGGACTTCTATTCCTCAGACCATAACTTTTTCAAAAGCTGAAAATCTGCTTCGTTTATTTGAGGAAGGGCAAAGGATCTATATACCCTTTAAATCTAAATCTCATATATTCATTGTTATAAAAGTGACTCACATATAGTTTTATAGATCCACATGCATCTGTACTGTTATACAAATTGCTCAAATATTTTTTTTCCATCTAACGAGTGAAAAAATTAATTTTAAATTTATTTTTTTGATTTTTATTTTTTTAAAAAAACTCATTAGGGATTATATTAGATCCTTCTAGCAATGAACAAGGGTATATTTGGTCTTTTTCACACCTGATTTTTTTTTATTTTTTTGATTCAACGGCTAATTTGAGTTTTAAATATCTTCCTTAAAGATCTATTTGTTTATCATTCTTTGAATTTCTTATGCTTATTTCATTTTTTTAGATCATTTTTAATGTGAAAATATGAAAAAATAAAAGAAGAAGTGTGAATGAAAAAAGAAAAAAAGTAAGAAATAATTTTAAACTAATTTATTTGCAGCTATATTGTAATTTATTTTTTGTATCAAAAAAAGATTATGATAAATTTTAGATGTATAGCCTATTTTCTAGATGAGGCGATGAGCTGTCTATTGCTTGTCAATAGTAGTTACTCCCTGAGTTCAACAATAGTTGTCCACTATTGACTTGCACACATCTTAAAAAACAATAAATGATAGAGATAATATTACTGTATTACCCTTTGAATACATTAAATTTAATGATTTGAAAAATGTATTAGATATTGAATAGTATCTAATAGCAAAGATCCAAAATAATTCATTGATTTTTCAAACTTGACAAATATTGTTAATCATCTATTTTTAATATAGTAGATAAGTAAATATGCACGGAGGGAATACTAGTTAGAGCCTAGGGGTAGTACATAGATGACCCCCTAGAGTAGCAAGTCTCAATATTCCACATGACCTAAGACTCTTATCATTTAAGCACCTTAACTATACTAAACATGTGTTTCATAGACACATTCTGCTGGTGTGGCGTCGCTGCACCTGTTTCATACTTCATTTGAGAATGTGAGATGCCCAGATAATACTATCTTACAAAGCATGCCAGTTTAAACGGATATAGATGTATTTAGCTCAAGTTAAATAACTATTTTTAAATCATGCATTGTATTAAAAGAGTGTTACTTTTACATATAAACCTTACAATAATTGGTAGCTAGACAACACGTCCGAGGCACATACACTAAAACTGATACTAAATGCTAAGGATGTTAACGAGGATATAACTCAGATATGGACGCCTCATTTCGTGATGAACCAATGGATTTACTTTTGGCTAGTTCACTAGAGCCTGACATTCTTGTGTTGAATTCTTGAATAAGCGACGTCTCTGCGGTAATATTACTGTGCATATAGAATGCTGGCCCTGAAGGCATTGGAAGACTCAAAGAGAAGCTACTGAGCATGAGAACAACAGCTGCCATGGTTGGTCTATCACCCACATTTTCTTGAACACACAATAAAGCTATGTGAATGCTTCTCATTATATCACGAACCAGTCCTGTGCTTTCCCTCAGCATTGGATCTACAAAGTTTATACTTGTTCCTTTACGCCAGTTTGACCAAGCCTATATGTGATAGTTCAATTATCAGAGTAAGATGATAAGAGCATTTGTCAAAATTAATACTTGATTGATTGGCTGGGTTACTTACAAAACTCAGAAGGTCTTCCACGGATTCTCCATTGGTGAAACAAGTGTTTTTTTGGCCACTCAAGATTTCTAAGACTAATACTCCGAAGCTAAAAACATCTGATTTGACTGAAAATTGCCCGTGCATTGCATATTCTGGTGCCATATATCCACTGCATAACAAAAACAAGAATTACATATATAACATTCCACAACTTATATAACATTGCATACTTAGTAGTCCAAACAGTGGGATCAGCAAAACGAATATCTGTCAAAACAGGGAGCCAGTTGATGTTAAAAGTCAGAACTACATGTTTCATTAATGATCTTGGACATTTTTCATTAATGTCTGTTTTATTTTTAAAAACTACTTTTTCTTCTTTCCTTAGTAAAAATGAGCATCTTACTGCAATGTGAAGACAACGTCTTAGACCATTGATGAGTTAAGACCTGTATCTTGTAGTTTGCTGCCGAGAGATCATATCTACTTAACCTCCCTGAACAATGAGAGTTCATATGCAGAAGAAAGAATTTTTTTTGTTCTAAACAAAATCAAATTTAGCTTATTCATTTCCAGAACTCTGTTTTGGCCGAAGATCGATCTTCTGGAAATGAACTTCATTTCAATCATTATAGATTGCAACTTTGGTAGTAACCAAATTGAGAACAAAACTCTTAAGTATATGACCATTCATCTTGAATAATACAAAGTTAGTACACCACCAAAATCCTAGTTCAACAAAATTGAGGTAAGCATTCCTAAAGATAGTGCAATGACAAGCAAAATTCATATTGATAATTCTAATAACAATTCAAAGAAAGATTTGCTTTTGTCTCGAGGCAGCTTTTATTCTTCCTAAATTGTTAAGCAATCCTTCCTAGAAAAATGAAAATAACAGTCTATCCAACGAGAGATGTAAAACTTACTAGGTCCCAACAATTCTATTTGTGCTGCCTTGAGTTTCATCCAATTCAAATAGCCTTGCCATGCCAAAATCTGAGATTTTAGGATTCATTTCTGCGTCTAGTAGAACATTACTAGCTTTGAGATCACGATGAATGATGCGAAGTCTAGAATCCTCATGAAGATAAAGAATTCCCTTAGCAATGCCACTTATGATTTTGGATCTCCTTTCCCAATCCAATTGCCTACGTTTAACTGAATCTGTGAACAAGAAGAAGAATATTACTTACAAGTGAGACTTCTATACATTGAAACCTTAAAATACTTTTAATATTAAGTCACTTTAAATATTACTACATGCAACTGCTCATAATAATTGCAATTAGTTCTATGGTAATAAGGCAGACAACCAGACAAGATATCATATTACATTGACAAAGTAAGTGTTGTATTAATTAGAATGTTAGTGTATATAAGTTAAGTTCATAATTTATTGATGCTCAAGCTCCATACCAAATAAAAATTGGTCAAGGCTTGCATTGGGAACAAATTCATAGACAAGAAGTCTCTCTGTTCCATCTAGGCAAAATCCCAGTAACCTAACCAAATTTCTGTGTTGAAGCCTGGCAACCAACAAGACCTCGTTTTTAAATTCCAGATCACCTTGGCCTGAATCTGCTGACAATCTTTTCACTGCTACTTCTTGTCCATTTTGAAGCTTACCCTGAAACAAAATTTGAAAACAAATTGAAAAATTATGAATTAAAACAATGAAATAATAATCAGTACTCTTGTTCCAACTAGGGTGTTATGCATTAAGGAGTAAACTTATAATATATGTCAGTGGAAAGAGCATTCATACTATAGAAGTTAAACTCATGCAATAATACGTAAGCTTAATCACCTTGTACACAGGACCAAATCCGCCTTCTCCCAGCTTATTAGCATCTGAGAAGTTATCTGTTGCTGCTCTAATTGCCGAAAAATCATATTGCAAAGATTCTGCAATACTAGTATCATCCATAGATGTACCTTCACAAACATAATAGTAATAGCATACAACAAATTAGTGAAACATGGTCTTAAGAATTTAACTTTCCTTGGTTATTGTTAATTATAGTTTATGCTTACTCTGAATTTCATTCACCAGCTTCCTCTTTCGCCTCCTCATCAAGATGACAAAAATACAAATAATAAGAATAACAATTGTAACAGTTATCACAACTACAATGATGATTATTCGTGTTGTTTTATCATCCTTCCCTGTTGGAGCTGTTTTATCATCCCTCCCTAATGGAACTGTTTTATTATCATTTCCTACAAAAACACTTCCAAGTTAGTATAATATCTTCCCATTCCCAACTGCATATTACTTATTAAATATCACAAACACAATTGCTCCTATAATTTAGTATGTTCTTCCAGCCTTGACTCCTGTCAAAGATTTGTGGTTTGCGTTGAATTGTGTGATCTATCTCATCTAAAGGCTTAAGTTGTTATACATGTACACTTGTCTATTTGAGAAGGTAGACTATTATTTACTTAATTATGTCTTCAACAGTCACAATCAAAAATGGATATTGATAAAATTGGGAGGAGCAAAAGGAACAATAAAAAAAAATTCACCTGCAGGTGGCGGAGCTTCCAACGGCACATCCTCGAAGAAACGAGAACTTTCATAACGGAAGTTGCACCTAACCCCTATGATTCTGCCACCCCTCTTGCCCAGGCAGGGGCAGCGAGGCATGTTTCCATAAGCGTCAGTTAAGCAATTGAAGCAATCAAGACGAGATAAATCAGGAGTACACTGCACAAGTGCATATATAGGCTGAAAATCTGGACCTGTCGTATTATCACTAGCATATTTTTGAAGAGAACCGCCTTTTGAAGCACGGTCTCGTAAATTTTCCAATAACTTACTCAGGTCCCGGTTAAATTCCCCGGGTTTTGAGGCATTCGCATGATTCCAAAGGTAATATTGAACAGAAAACGATGCAGTGTCTATAATGGATTCATTTGAATACTGTAACATACATCCATCATAGCCACCAAAAACTTCTTTTTGGTTAGGACATAACTCTGCAAGCTTTTGAACAACATTATTGACACAATTGCGACATTCGTCTAGTTCCACATCTCCTCTACATAGCACAATAACACTGGCTCTATCGGAGTTTTGGCCAATAGAAGCATTGTAGAAACCGTATTTATCTATTTTTGAGGGAAGGGAAGTGAGGAGGGTGTTTAGATTGTTCTTGTAGGCACTATTCTCAGTATAGTTACCATTTTTACCACATAGACCGTATCGTAAATCAGGCAGCTGCGCTACTATATTGACAACATGTATATGCAAAAACAGATAGCCATGGCTATGTCTGATTAAGTTACAAGCAATTTTTTTGTACTAGTAGACTGAATGTGTAATTAGGACCTGGAACTGCAAGAGCTTGAAAAAGTGAAGAGTATTGAAGGGGTGCAACGTATTGAAGGGATGCAGTGAACTTCATTTGCCTTGGCAGGAAAAAGAGTACAATTTCTGACACATACTAGTTAATGAATAAAAGGACATTGATATTTAATATTAATTATAAATTAAAATTTATTTAATAAAATTTTAATTAAATAATTTTTTTAAACACCGATCTATTAGTTATAATTTAATTATTTAATATAATTTTAATTACGAAAAAAGGCCTAAAATATCCTAAAACTATTGAAAATAATATAAAAATACCCTTCATCCATATGTTGGATCTAAAATGCCCTTTTGCATTAAAGAAAAAGTCATTTTTAGACAATGTCAAGGACATTTTAAGTCCAATAGAAAAATGAGAGACATTTTTATATTATTTTTAATAATTTAAAGACATTTTAGGTCTTTTTTTATATTTAAAAGGCTAGCTGAGTAGCTCTTAGCCTAAAATTAACACTCAATTGAATTGGATACAAAATTTAAAAGAATAAAAAAGCTTTTAGAATTATTCATCTTAAATATGCTATAGCATTTATATCATAAAAAAAGTATGTAATTAAAGATAAAATAAGATTATTTTTTTATATAAGGAAATAATGGCACGTACAATGGAGTAAGGATTACTAACCTTTGACTTGGTCTATATATCTTTGGAGTTGACTAATTGACTTTTAGGGAGCAGCCACCAGGACAATATTTTCTCTAGAGAATTAAGTTGGAGGAAAATGACTTTTCTACAAATGATACTTTCTTCATATTGATTGTATTATTTTCACTTTTAAAAATACTTTATTTTTTTACCTCACCTTCAATAGCACCTATGTGCCCACCAAACCATTTTTATTACATATTATTTATTTAAATTATATATAAATATTTTTAAAATAATATTTTTATAATAAATTAATTAAAAAAAATTCATTTACTTTTCTAAATAATATTTCCGCACAAAATAGTTTCACATACCAATTAATGGAATTTCTACGACTCCTACTCACGATCGTGATGTGACATGAGTTGGATAACGTCAAGCCACCAAGGTGGGAAAATTATGGCCGCTTCTTGGTCATGTACTATTTAGCTATGATCGGAGAAGAGTATTTATATTTTTCAATTCACGAGGTGAAGACGATAGTTATTGGTTAATTTATATATTTTTTTGATTTTTTAAATTTATTTTCTTTTTTCTTTTTCTTTTAACTTTAATATATAGTATTTTTTTAAATATTATTTATTTTTGTTTCTTTACATCTCATTTTCCAATCTTATATTATAATCTTCTATATTTATTTTTTTCGTTTTGTGCATTTATGTTATTATTCAAAAAAAAAGTATAATTAAATCTCCTAATTATAGAAAGAATAAGTCATCTATAAATTTGGCTTATAATTAATGAGTGATGTCAAATTCCTCAACTTATTAGTCAATTATTACCAAATATACACTTATATTTTACGAAAATTTTTAAAAATATATTTATTTTATTTTAAAATAGTTCTAATAAGATCTTATAAAGGATAAATATATAGTTGGTAATTGGCTTATAGGTTGAGGGAGGGGTGACATTTGACTACTTTCTCCTAGGTTATAAATAAATTTGATTTGTATTGTGTGACGTTAGAATTGATAAATTACTTGAATAATGTTATAAAATTATGGTTGTCAATATTAATTTTTTTGCTAAACATGCAATCAATGATATTTTACTAAACGTTTGCTCAGTTAGAATTTTTTTAATTAATTCAACTAAGCCAGTATTATTTATTTTAAAACTATAACTCAATTATTAATTTTACATTATTGTTTACGAATCTGTAATTATTCAGAAGATTCTTCAGAATTTCAGCTTATCCGTCTCAATAAATAGAGGCAAAAATACATTTCCATAACCAATTGATAAATTACACCACTTTTACAAGTTCAATAATACTTATGGAGCAAATTATTCCAAAATCAAATATAAAATCATTGATAAATCAATCACAATAGTTCCTAACTAATTGGGTGGGTTCGAACAAATAGCAAAATAAATAATAAAATTCATAAAATGACTAGGTAAAAACTTATTTGCATTCATGTTTACACCCGACCAATAAATCCATTTTATATAGACTTTTTAGCTCTATCTGTAAGGATGTTATCGAGGATGTAGCTCAGTTATCAAGTCCTGATTTCCTGATGAACATATTGATTTACCTTCCGTTAGTTTGCTTGAGTCGGAAATTCTTGAATTGCCATCTCCAAAGTGTAAAATCTGTGGGTTTACATCGTTGTGTGGAACTGGAAGACTCAGAGTGTGACTACTGAGCATGAGAAGTACTGCACCCATGGTTGGTCTATTAGCAACATTTTCTTGAACGCATAATAAAGCAATATGGATGCATCTCAATATGTCACCAATAGGTCCTGAGCTTCCCCTCAGCATAGGGTCTATCAAATTTGAAATTGTTTCTTCGCGCCAGTTAGACCAAGCCTGTGATAGTCCAGGCCAGACAAAATCATAAATTACACTACCTCTGATTCACATTATGCGTCTTTTGAAGGATTTCATTCCTCTTGAGAAAGACATTTGATAGCATTATCTATAGGAAGTGTTTGTCTAAATTGCAATTAATTTTTCTTTTGAATGTTTCAATTAATTAACACTTCACTAATTGTAATAGTAAACTAGTTTGAAATTTAGGAATACTTAATTGATTGATTTACTAGCTGGTTACTTACAACGCTCAGAAGGTCTTCCATAGAATCTCCTTTTCTGGAACAAATGTTTCGTTGGCCGCTTATAATTTCCAGGACTAGTACTCCAAAGCTATAAACATCTGATTTCACTGAAAATTGCCCCTGCATTGCATACTCTGGTGCCATATACCCACTGCAAATTCAAAACAGAAACTATCTGACTTCTCTAACAAGGTAGTGCACATTTAGTTATGCACAATTGGAGAAAGATTTGATGTGTAGAATTTTCTTACGATGAAGGGGTGTGTCAAAGGAATTAATTGGTGAGGGGACAAAATATGTATTAAGCCAAAGTTATATGACCAACCATCTCGACTTATACTAATTTTAGGGACAATCAAAGTGAGCTCAACAAAATTGAGGTATTCATTTCGTAAGAAATTACCATAACAGAATTCATCCTGAAAATCCTCCAAACATTTCAAGGAAAGATTTGTTTTCATATGGAGGTTTTTATTTGCTAAAGATGATTAAAGAATCCTTCCTATAGAGATACGAAAAATAACAGTATCTAATGAGAGTTGTTAAACTTACTAGGTCCCAACAATTCTGTTTGTGTTGCCTTGAGTTTCATCCAACGTAAATAGTCTTGCCATGCCAAAGTCTGCAATTTTAGGATTCATCTCTGTATCAAGTAGAACATTACTAGCTTTGAGATCTCGATGAATGATGCGAAGTCTAGAATCCTCATGAAGGTAAACAATTCTCCTAGCTATGCCTCCTATGGTTTTGGATCGCCTTTCCCAATCCAGTTGGCTACGTTTAACTTGATCTGGGGATAAGAGGAAGAATATAACTTATTATGATCTCCTTTCCCAATTCATAGTAGTGGAATTAGTTTTCCAGATATAAAATAAGGCAGATAACCAGACAACAGTAAACATGTCAAATTACACTGACAACATTAAGCAATACATACCAAATAAAAATTGGTCAAGGCTTGCATTGGGAACAAATTCATAGACAAGAAGTCTCTCTGTTCCATCTAGGCAAAATCCCAGCAACCTGACCAAACTCCTGTGTTGAAGCCTGGCCACCAACAAGACCTCGTTTTTGAACTCTAGATCACCTTGGCCTGAGTCTGCTGACAACCTTTTCACTGCTACCTCTTGTTCATTTTGAAGCTTACCCTGAAACATAATATGAGCACAACTTAAAAAATCAATTATAATCTCAGCAACAATGAAGCCTCAACCCCAAACTAAGTTGTGGTCTTTTGTATGAATCCTCAATGTCCATTTTATGCATCAAGCATGCTTAGTCACCTTATACACAGGACCAAATCCGCCCTGTCCCAATTTATTGGCATTTGAGAAGTTGTCTGTTGCTGCTCTAATTGTAGAAAAATCGTACTGCAAGGATTCTACATCACTAATATCATCCCCGAGTGTACCTTCACCAAAGTAGTAGTGATAACATACAAAAAATATTTAGTGAAACGTGTTCTTAAGAAAGTTCAACTTTCCTTAATCATATAAATACAATACGCTATCTTACCTTGAATTTTGTCCACCAGCTTCCTCTTTCGCTTCTTCATTAGGATGACAGAAATACATACAGTAAGAATAGCAACTATAACAGTTGGCACAATGATAATAATGACGAGTCGAGCTTTTTTATCATCCTTCACTCCTGGAGCTGTTTATCATCATTCACTCCTGGAGCTATTTTATCATCATTCCCCATTGGAGCCGTTTTATCATCATTTCCTTAAAAAATGCTTCAAGTTAGTATAATAGTCTCAGTTTTTAACTACTCGTGTGAAAATAAGTTACTATCTCCCTTTCCAATGATCCTACTTCCCTTTTTAGGTTATTTCAGAAACTACATATCTTTATTAAATATCACAAATACAAGATTGTTATACCTCTAATTTAATATGCTAGTCTTTAACACAAGTAAAATTTGTGTTACGATGGCGATAACTGTGTGATCCTGTCATCTAAAATTTTAAGTTGTTAGACAACAAGAACAATTACACTCGATTCCACACAAGTCGGGGGTAGGGGGTGGGGTGGGAAACTTAAGTTATACTCAGAGATGACATATTTTATGTACTTAATTATGTTTCAATACATCCGTTCAAGTGTATGTCTAATTCTTTTTATGTGTCTGCTCTTCTATCATATTTAATATTTGTAACCATCTTGTCTAGGTTATATTAAATATTATGTAAGGTAAACTTATATATCTACTTAGTTACATATGTCTTCAAATGAAATTGGAAAGATGAATTTACTTGCAGGTGGCAGAGATTCTGATACCACATGAAAGAATGAGTAAGTTTCATAACGGAAATTGCACCTAGGCCCAATGATTCTGCCACCCCTCTTGCCCAGGCAGGGACAGATAGTCATGTTTCCATAAGCGTCAGTTAAGCAATTGAAGCAATTCTGAGGAGATAAATCAGGAGTACACTGCACAAGTGCATATATAGGCTGAAAATCTGGACCTGTCGCATTACCACTAGCATATTTTCGAAAGGGACCACCATCTGCAGCACGGGCTCGTAAATTTTCCAGTAATATACTCAGATCCTGGTTAAATTCCTTTGGTTTTGAGGCATTCCCTGGTGTCCAGAAGTAAAATAGTCTGCTAGAAATTGTACTTTCTATAATGGATTGATTATTCGAGTACTGCAACCAACATGCATCATAGCCACCAACAGCTTCTTTTTCGACAGGACATTCCTTTACAAATGCTTGAGCAACGTTATTGACACAATAGCGACATTCTTCTAGCTCTACATCTCCTCTACACAGCAAAATACCACTGACCTTGTCGTTGTTTTGGCCTTTGGAAGCATAGTAGAAACCATAGTTATCAATTTTTGCGGAAAGTGAAGAGAGGAGTGAGACGAGATTTTTCTTGTATGCACTATTTTCAGTATAGTTAGCAGTGCCATGACATGAACTGTATCGCAAATGAGGAAGCTGTGATAGGATATAGACAACATGAAGATGTATATGCAAAAAAAGAAAGAGTAGCACTTTCTGAATAGCCATGGTCACGGCTGTCTAATAAGTTGCATTTCTATATACAGAAGCTTAGATATTTTTATATCAAAACGTAAAAAGAGCTAAGTGTCAAAAAATACGGTATCATATTTAAATTATTGGTAATTTGAGTTTCATATTTAAACTATCACTTATTAGCTTGAGAAACACATCTTTCTCTTTTATTACACTCTCATCATGGTGTCCTACACTATCTCTTTTATTTTAAAAAAATTGTTACATCACACTCCACATGAAAAAAAATTCTATCTTGTCAAAAATTGAATAAATTATTAGTATTAGTTAAAATTAAATATTAAAGTATTAATATCCCAAAAAAAAATTATAAAATAAAATATAAAATATTTTTCTTACCCTACTGCACCACTTCCATTAACCGTACCCCCTCCAAAAAAAAATTAGTTTATTTTTTAATTTTCTTTATAAAAAATTTAAAAGAAATTCTTAATTCATCTCCCTCACCCCCTCCCCCCTCCCCCTTCATATAATAAATTAGATATTGTTTTAATTTTTTAAAGGAAATAATTTTATCCCACCCTTTGAATCCTTCGTTTATAATTTTTTTCTCGTTTTGCACACGCTCTCTCTATATATATAAAAGATGCAAGAATTTTTTCAAAATAAAATTTTTATTTTCGTTATATTCGGTATGCAAGTAGAAAAAAAATTCTAAAAATATATATACATATCTAACATAAAACTAAAAAAATGTAAAAAAAAAAATTAAAAATAAATTAGGAGAGGAGGGTTAGATGGGGTGGGTAAATTTATTTTTTTAAAAAAGTAAAAATAATATCAATTTTTTAGGAAAGGGTGGGGGAGGAGGTGAAATCAGAATTTTTCAAAATTATTTTATAAAATAAATCTTAACAAATATAAGGGCGGGGGATTGTCGGGGGTGAGGGTGGGGGCCATGGTGGATGGGGTAGGGCAGGTGGTAGAGTTGGGTGAGAAACATATTTAAATTTTTTTTTTTAAATAATTATTTTTAAAAAAATAATTTCTTTCTTTTTTAATTAGTAATACTTTGATCTTTAACTTTTAACTTAATATTAAAAGTTTATTTTATTTTGTCAAGATAGAATATTTTATTCATTTGTAATATCATGTGGCAAGGTTTTTTTAAATAAAAAAGAGATTGTATTACACACACTAGTGAGGTGTGTTTCTCAAATTAATAAGTAATAATTTAAGTATGAAACTTATACTCCTAATAGTTTAGGTATGAAACTAAAACAAAGTGATAGTTTAGGTGTATTTTTTACACTATATTAAAAATTAAATAAATTATTAGAATTAGTTAAAATTAAAAATTAAAGTATTGCTATCTCCCGCCTAAAAAAAATATAAAAGGCAGCCCGGTACACTAAAAATTTTGCTATGCGCGGGTTTCGGGGAAGGGCCTAACCACAAGGATCTATTGTACGTAGTCTTACTTTGCATTTCTGCCAGAGGCTATTTTCAAGGCTTGAACCCGTGACCTCCTAGTCACATGACAGCAATTTTACCAGCAACTAAAAAAAATATAAAATAAAATATAAAATATTTTTCTTATTTTTATTTATTAAATTTCTTTTATAAAAGTTTTTTTTAAAAAAAATCTTACTTCATCTCAACCCCCCCTCCTCAAATAATACTTTAGATATTTTTATTTTTTTAAAATTAAAATTCTACCCCGCTCCACTTAAACCTCCGCTTTCAATTTTTTTCTCATTTTATGATAGATATATACATATGATTTTTGGAAAGTATTTTTTACTTGTTGCAAGATTTTTTTAAAAAATAAAATTTTTATTTCTGTTATATTCGATCCACAAGTAGAAAAAAATATTTTCTTAAAAATATATGTACATATTCACCACATATATATATATATATATATATATATATAAGAGCGCATGGTTAGATGAGGTGGTATAATTTTATTTTATTTTAAAAAAATAATAACATTTTTTAGCAAAAAGTGGGGAAGGGGATGAAGTATGAATTTTTTTTTGAAATATTTTATAAAAGAAATTTAAAAAAAATTAAAAAATAAAAGGACGGTGATTGCGAAAGGGGAGGAGGTGGTGGAGTGCGTAAGCAAAATATTTTAATTTTTTTTAAAATATAATTTCTTTTTTAAAAAAGTAATTTCTTTTATAAAAAATAATTTCCTATTTTGGGAATAGAAATACTTAACTTTTAACTAATATTAATAGTTATTTAATTTTTGTCAAGGTAAAATATTGGCATGTCATGTGATAAGTTTTTTTCAAAAAATAGAGAGAGTAGAAAGAGTGTACATACATCACTGAGGTGTGTTTCTCAAATTAATAAGTGATAGTTTAAGTATGAAACTCACACTTTCAATAGTTTAGATATGAAAAAAATTTTAAAAAATGAGGTATATTTTTAACATTTATCTCTAAATGAATTGGCTTTCATTTTTATTTTATTTTTTGGCTTAAAAGATCATGAGCCAGGTCATTAAAAGGGATTAATATATTACTTCCCCACTTAAATGACCTTTTGAGTGAAGCTGCATAAAAGATAAAGTGAAATAAACCAAGTAATAATGCCACATATAAATTATAAATTAGAATTTGAATCACAGTGCCTACTGACTTTTCCGTCTATGAAGTCGGTGGGAAAGAAGTCTGGAAACTAAAAAGACATTGAAAAAAAAAAGATTGAAATGGATGGGAGTTGATAATTTAGGAGAAGATATTTTTTGAAGGTGCTTTGAAACTTTCAACTTGTAATTTTACGTAGTATTAACGCGTTTTTGTGGAAAAGAAAGGTAGAAACCAAAAGGACATTGGAAAAAAAAAAGATTGAAAAGGATACAGGGAGTTGATAATTTAGGAGGAGAATTTTTTTTTTTGAAGGTGCTTTGAAAATTTCCACAAGTAATTTTTAATAGTATTAATGCGTTTTTTTGGAAGCTCTCCTCTCAGTCACATAAAATTATATGGGTCCTCAGTTATTCGAATTAACAATCTTCAGATTGAAAGTAAGGGTGCTTATCATTCGAGCAACTCTCTCATATCGCAAAAATTTTAATGTTAGAGTTGAAGATAGAGTTTTACTTGATTATATTTTTTTGCAATGGAGAAAATAGAGCACTTTATTTGAAATTTGTGAATATAGAATTGGAAAACGGATTTGAACTACTTTCCTAAATTTGAAATCAAACTCCAAGTCAGATTTTATAAATTTTATAATCAAACAACGACTTTGAAATAAAGCAAAAAATTGTTTTAGAAAGAAAAATGAATAATTCTCGTGGCCCAACGGCTCCTTAAAAAGTTACCAATGCAATATAAATGGGTTCTCATCAATTTCACTACAAGAAAAGAGTGAATATTAATACACAGGGATTTTATATAAGGATTTCTTTGCAGAGAAAACCTCCAGTTTTGATTCTTACCTGCGGAAACCTCACTTTTAGGCTTATAATATTAAACTTATCTCCCATATTTATTTTTTTCATCAACTCTTAACATATTTATTATCAAGTTAGAAATTGTGTCTTCTTTATATTATGGTTCGGCGGAAATTTTTTCAAGAGTCCTGCCGATAATTTCATGATGAATTTGTTAGAATCTATCCATGAAACTTCATAGAACAAGCTAAGCTACATTGATTCTAGAGAGAATTTGATTAGAGAAGAAGAAAATGGTTCATTCCATTAATATTTGAAGCTGCTAGTAAGAGCTATTTATACAATTCATTCTATAAGTTGTTGTAACAACTTGCTCTAACTAACTCCTAATAACAGACTCACTCCTAAGTGAGTTGAGTGTCGAGTTAGTTATAACTAACTATTTTCCAGCTAATGTCCACTTGGACTATACACACTTCTGTTGGCATTAATACTCCCCCTCAAGCTAGGATAAAAGACATCGAGAACTCCTAGCTTGGCAATCAAAAACTGATGGTGTGCTAGTCCCAGTCCCTTTTAAGCAAGTCTGCTAACTGAAACTTGGTCGCAACATATTCGGTCTTGATCAAGCCATCTTTGAGCTTTTTCCACACAAAATGGCAATCAATTTCAATGTGCTTAGTTCTTTCATGAAAGATTGGATTAGAGACAATTTGCAGAGTTGTTTTACTGTCACAACAAAGTCTAACTGTGTAGTGACCTCCAGTTGTGCTGCTATTGCTCCTACCATGCTTCTATACTCATCTTCTGCTGAACTTCTACTTACTGTATGTTGCTTCTTCGATTTCCATGAGATTAACGATTTACCAAGTTATATCACATAACCTGTCGTTGATCTTTTGGTGTTAGGATAACCTGCCCAGTCTGAATCACAAAAGGCTATTAGTGTAGTGATTGAACCTCTCTTCAGTAACACTTCTTGTTCTGGTAATTTCTTCAAGTATCTAAAAACTCTTAAAGCTGCATCCCAGTGTGATTTTTTTGGCTTTTGCATGAGTTGACTAAGAACTTGGACTGCAAAACATATGTCAGGCCTGGTTATTGTCAAATAGATCAACTTCCCAATTAGTTGCTAATAACTGTGAATATCATCCAAAATAGGATCATCAGTTCTACCAACTACTGAATCATACTCTACTGTAGTGAGTTTCATATTTATCTCCATAGGACTAGAAACTGGTTTGGCACCACTCAATCCCACCGTGGAAAGAAACTCTAATGTATACTTTCTTTGATTAAGTAGGATTCCTTTTTCTGATCTCAACACTTCAATTCCTAGGAAATATCTGAGTTGTCCTAGATCTTTCACTTTGAACTTCTATATAAAGTCCTTTGAGCTTCATCTATCATTTGTTGACTATTTCATGTGATCAACAAATCATCAATATATACCAAGATCATTACAATATCCTTGTATGCATATTTGGTGAACAAAGAGTGATCATGTGAGCTCTGTGTATACCCTGCTTCTATCAAGGTTGTGGACAACTTTATGTTCCATTGTTTGAAAGCTTGCTTCAAACCATACAAAAATTTCATAAGCTTACACACCCTTGCCCCCACTGCTTGTGAAATCCCTGAGGTAAAGACATATAACCATCTTCATTAAGATCCCTTGGAGGAAAGCATTATTGACATCCATTTGCCTCAAAGGCCAATCATTGGAAGTTGCATTGCTGATAATAGTTCTCACTATCACCATTTTTGGAACAGGAGAGAATGTCCCATGATAATCCAAACCTCTTTCTCATTATAGCCCTTAACGACTAGTCTAGCTTTGTACTTATCTACAGTCCCATCTGGCTTGTACTTTATTTTAAAAATCCATTTTAAACCAATAGCTTGCTTTCTAGGAGGTAAGTCAACTACTTCCTTAGTGTGATTACTTTTCTTAGGCATTTATCTCATCGGTCATTGTTGTAATCCATTTGTCATCTTGTGAAGCCTCCTTAAAAGACTTAGGTTCAACTGAAGAAGAAAAAACACTCAAGAAAGCTTGGTAAGGTGAGGACAAATGAGAGTAGCCTATGTAATCTAAAATGGGAAAGGAACAACTATCAGATGGTTTAGAAGCTTTTGAAGTAGTGATATAGTCATTGAGCCAAGTGGGCTGCTTAGTGCTCCTAGTTGGCCTGGTATGCTGCCTAGTATAATCTGCTATCTGGACCTCCAATGGAATAGAATCATGAACTACTGGTGTTGCCTCCTCTAAGAATCTGTCAGTGGAATCTTCTGCATGATCTAATTCTTCAACAGCAGTATCAAGTTGTGGATCATCATCATTATCCACCTCTATTGACTGATCCAACACAATAGGCTTATCATAGCTAGAGTAAGGATCTGAGTCCTCTGAAGTAACTAACTGAAACATGTCAAGATGAACTTTTGAGTTTCCTTCATGATAAGGAAAAACATTTTCTCTAAATGAGACATCTCTACTTACAAAGAAAACTTTGTCAATCCAATCATAAAGTCTATACCCCTTTTGAGTTTCTCAATATCCTAAAAATACTACCTTTCTAGCTCTAGGTGCAAATTCATCCCCTTTTGAAAGTCTAGTTACAAAGCATAAATAACCAAACACTCTCAAATGATCAAGACTAGGTGATTTCTTGTGTAGCATCTCATAAGGTGTCTTTCCTCCAAGCACATCAGTGGATAGTTTATTGATCAGATATATTGCACTTTTAACACATCCCTCCCCCCCCCCAGAATTGTATAAGCAATAAACTCTGAAATCTTAGTGCTCTAGCTACCTCTAGAATGTGTCTATATTTTCTCTCCACTATCCCATTCTGCTGAGGAGTATAAACACAACTACTTTGGTGTATAATTCCATGACATGCAAGTAAATCAATAACTAAGGAGTTGAAAAATTCTGGCCTATTATCAGATCTCAGTGTTTTCACAGATAAGGCAAATTGAGTATTTATTAAAGCAATGAAATCTTTCAGCACCACAATGACTTCACTTTTAGAACTGATCAAGCATATCTACATGCTATAATCATCTACTATAGTCACAAAGTAGTTCTTCCTATCATTAGTAGGCTTGCTATATGGACCCCACACATTAACATGAATCAATTCAAAAAGTCTAGATGTATTACTGCTACTGACAGGGAATTTTGATATACATTGCTTTGCTAAAGGACATATCTCACAATTATGTTGAACACTCTTGTTTGAGAAGTTCTTTAATGAATGAATATGTTGTAATACTTCATGTGATACATGTCCTAGCCTCAAGTGCCATAACTTTGCGTATGCATTTTCATTCTCAGCAACTATTGTATTTATTGTGTATTTTATTGATTTCTTTAGTATGTACAAACCTTCCTTCTCCCTACTAATCCCCAATACCTTGCCATTGAAGAGTCCCTGAAATACACAGAAATCAGAGAAGAATGAAACTGAACAAGAAAGTTCCTTGGTTAGTTTGGAGACTGACAGTAGATTGAACTTGAAGTCTAGAACATATAGGACATTCTTAAGTTCATTGCCTTCTAAGATGCTTGTGATTCCTGTGCCACTGATATCACATTTGTCACCTATTGGGACTTGTACACCACTAGAATCACCATCTTTAAATCTTCTAATGGTAGTTAGTAAAACTTTATTAGGTGTTATATGATGAGTAGCTCCACTAACAACTATCCACTTGCAAACTTTACTAGCTTTGAAGAGCAAGGAAATGATACCTCATATATTAGAAGCATTTGTAGGTTTGAAATTATGCTTAAAATTACCTGTACCCTTCCTTTTACTTTTGAAATCTAGTGGATAACTAACCAACCTATAACAATCAGCCTTAAAATGACCTTTAAACCTATAATGATCACAAATTGTACCAGGTGCTACAAATTTCTTAGCCTTTGACTTGTATTCCTGAGATCTATTTGCTAGAAGTGTCAATGCATCCCTTGTTTTGTCTATAACTCCTAGTGCTCTTTGGCTTTCTTCTTGTGCTGCCACATCATATGCCTCATTCACAGTTACTACAGGCTTTCTAGCTAAAAGACTGCTTCTAATGTTCCTAAAACTTTCATTCAATCTCATCAGAAATTGAAGTAATCTCTGAGACTTCAGATGCTCCACATAGGGAGCTGGACTTTCACAATTATATCCAAGTGGTGGAATCATCACATCTAATTCTAACCACATATCCTTCAATTTCGAGTAATATGAAGTAACATAGTCAGTACCTTGTTTCAAAGATGCAATTTTGGACCATAGATGATAAGTCCTTGTGAGATCTGACTTGTCAAACCTCTCTTTAAAATCTGTCCACACTTTCTTCGCATTTGAAGCATACATGATTCCTGGCAACAACTCACTTGTAACAGTTCTTGCAATCCAAGATAACACTATTGCATTGTATTTTTCCCATTGTTCCTCTAACACTCCTTTGTAATCTCCTTTTGCATATGATCCAGTAACGAATCCAAGCTTCCCTTTCCCTCTAAGAGCTAACTTCATCGATCGACTCTATAATGCATAATTTTCTAGTCCTGTCACTTTAGTTGAAATAAGAACAACTCCAGGCGTATCAGATGTCTGGAGATAAAGAGGATGATTATGATTTAATTTCGTTACTTCATTTTCTTCCATTGATGCTCGACTGTAGAAGCTGTTCTTTTTTCCAGAACTTCATAGCATCAACTTCTGCCTTCCTTTTCTCTTCTTCTTCTTCTTCACAGATCAATCAGTCCTTCATGATCGCTGTTCTGATACCATGTTAGAATCTATCCATGAAACTTCATAGAACAAGCTAGGCTACATTGATTCTAGAGAGAATTTGATTAGAGAAGAAGAAAATAGTTCATTCCATTAATAGTTGAAGCTGCTAGTAAGAGTTATTTATACAATTCATTCTATAAGTTGTTGTAACAACTTGCTCTAACTAACTCCTAATAACAAACTCATTCCTAACAATTTGAGTTGAGTGACGAGTTAGTTATAACTAACTATTTTCCAGCCAACGTCCAGCTGGACTATACACACTTCTGTTGGTATTAATAGAATTTTGTAAAGACCTAAGGAGAAGGGATTTGTTAGAGAGTGTTGGTGTTATTTCAACGGTAACTTAATAAAAGAGTAATTTTTTGCAATCTGTTTTAAAATAACATTATTACATAGGGGAATAACGAAAATCAAAGGTACACAAATTAAACTTCCACCTATACCGTTAGACTATTGGTCGTCTGATGTCTCTTTTGATGGAAACGAGGCATTGTTGTCTTTCCAACAGTGTCTTGATTATGATAACACATGACGAAAGTATCATCGTAGTAAGTATCCCAATCTTTATAATTTGGATTTCGAATCTTGACGACAAAAAACATAGTGCCAATTTCACTTTCACCAGGTGTGTTGTTGTTGATGGGAACAGAAAAATCAAGAATAATGCATACATAGCCATAGAGTTAAGACAAGTAGTCCCAATAGGGCAACAAATTGTAAAAGACAGAGTTTGAAGCTTTTGCATAAACACATGGCTTAATAAAGAATTTGAAATATCTGGCTTAATTGGTGAATATACTAATGCAAATATATATGATGAAAAAGGTGTGTTCTTTACAAGGCATGAGAACTCTCTGTATAGGTTTTGAGTCGTCTTTTTTTTTTATGACTACAGTCCTTATTCTAATAAACAAACGGAATAGCTAAAACTTAGGAAAGTAAAATTCATATCCTACGAGGAAAAGAAATTAGAATCTACTTGAAGGAAAAATCTATATAAAAAAAAAACATACAAAAGAAAAAGAAATAAGAATTCCCATTTTTACAAGGAAACAAAACAGTAAATCATATTCTTAGAAGGAATATTAAAACTGAGTACTTCTTGAGCTTCTTGAACTTCTCAGAATAATTGGATTATCTAACAATAAGACATGATCCTTCAAATATATCTTGGTCGAATAACACAAATTAAAAATTTAATCTTTTGACCTTTTATAAATTTGGGAATGAAGATGTTAGTCCTATATCTCCTCCAAAAAGTGCATTAAGTAAGCTAAATTTACCACCTGACTTAATAAGAAGTTTATACATATCGTAATAAAATTCACAATAGAATTAAGTTCCAGTTTTATGTCAAAAGTGCAAACTTTTGGGGTACAATTTAACAAGCTTTTCACTAGATATTGTTCCATTGCTACTCATAGTCACATTACTCATATATGTTACATATTTTAACCCTCGTTGCTTTGTTCTCCATGCAAATATCTTAAACTTAACTGAAGTTTCCAAGCCAACAACGAAATTGATACTTCTACTGCCAATCTCTTGCCAAAATAGCTCATCAACAATATACATTTGGACTTCGTTTCTTGTAATATTTTTGTGGCCTTGGTAGATTCCTTTTGTAGAATATTTACCCACAACAAGACCATTGTAATTCAAGGCCAAGTTGATATCATTATAGTAAATGCTCATCCCTTTGTTGGGATTGAAAATTTCAAGGTTTAAGAGCACAGAACTGTTCCCACTATGGAGAGAAGAATTCTTGATGTTGAGGGCAAGAAAAGAGAAATCAACTATTGTGAAAATTGGATTTTTTGGAACCAAACAAAGCCATATGACGACAGAGATCAAACATAAGATAGCTACAACTTGGAAGAACCAACAGTAGAGATCGAAAGAATGTTTGGATGTTCTTCGATGATTCATTTTTGGTCAAATACGTAGTACAGAGGTTACAAATTAGAAAATAGAAATGGAAGAGGTTCAAGAAATTGAAGAAGCAAAAAGTGTATCTTTAAAGTTCATGAAGACTATATTTATAATTGATCATGCTGTTATATATAGTCTGCTTAGAAACCTTAGTGGGAACGATAGCAAAAAAAGTACTTTATTTGTGTTGCATGGTTGTGATCTACTCAGCTCATGGACACTTTTTTAAAGAAGCAAATTAATTGGATGGATATTCATATGCCTACACCAAAATGACGCTGGAAAGTAAATGTAAAAAGGACAATGTCTACTTTCAAGCCAATTATTATTATCCATTGAAACTTAAAGATGAAGCAGAATTCATGTTAAAACTATTCAAGAAATAGTGCTGGCAGCCTTATGATCCTCAAATATATGCCATAATTTTTAACACTTACATTACTTTTTTCCCATTTCAGCTAAAAATGTTTTTTTTTTTTTGTGAATCTTATACATCCATGGTTTTTCAACATGTTAATTATGATATCATGTTACAAACAGTGAAAATGTCATAGTACACAATCTAATTAAGGCCCCTCCCCTTATTAAGTGATTCAATACAATCTAGTTATGATTATTGGATGTGCCCACTACTAAGGGTTCTGGTGAAATGAATAAGATCTCTCCGCTCTTAAACAGAAGTCTCCATTTCAAGCTTCTGGGAATGAAAAAAAACATGCTAAAGAAGGCATTCCCTTTAATTGGCAACACGAGAGACGTGCATTAAAGGAGGAAGAAAAAAACAGAGGTGCCCTTGCCTTTTAGAGCAATTGTGGAATGGAAAGAATTGACTGTTTTTATACAGCCCAATACAAACCAAAAACGAAAATTCAATGAGATGAAAACATGAATTGAAATGTCCTAATTGAAATATTCTGGACATCTCTTATCTATGTAACCAGCCAAGATCATACCATCTTGTCCTACTCCAACAGGACAATTAGCATGCATCCTATGATGTTTACTTTTCCACGACCATATCTTAAATCGAATCCTCGCTGTTAATTCTACCCTGAAAACCACCGTTCCTCGAGACCGGTCATCAAGCATTTGCTGCCACTGTGTTCCGGTCACCGTGACCATGGGTCCAGAAAATGTACCCGCAAGAACAGTAGTGTTTTTAGGTAGCTGATAAAATGGAGTCAACAATTGGGAATTCCCAATACTCTGTTCTTGATAAGTTGCTGTCATCTGCATTGCATCATAAAAGATCCCAATAACTTGATTTGAATTTCGTGCTGTCACATTAAAGTTGATTTGGGCACTTTCAGGTCCAATTCCCTGACTTATAGCTGGAATTGAGAAGTCATGTAGGAAAATTCTTGGACGATGAGGGCGCAAACCTAGCCATAAAATAAACGCGATGATTCCAAGAATAGAAAGAAGGGTTAGGAAAATTGTACAAACTAATTTGGATACTCTAGTAGTTAGACTCTCTTTAATATGGTGAGCGTAGTATCGAGCCGAGTGGTGCCTCCTTACAGGGTGGTCTTGATCTACATAAACAGGCCTCCTTACAGGGTGGTCTTGATCTACATAAACAGGCAACTCGTGCGTGTTATCCATTTTCGCAGGATACATGGTTGAGATTAATGTTGTTCTTGAGGTTGAAGAGCATGACCAAATTCAGGTGACATGGTTATATGTTAAGGTTAGTTGGCTGGAGGACAAAGTAATGTCAAAGAATATTCAATTATTTCAAGAAAGTAAAGAATAATTAAGATGAACTTGATTCATTCTTGATAGACAAATATTTCTTGTATAGTGACATTTAATTCTTGAAGTCATGTGCAAGTATACTTTGTTCAATAGTACTCACAAAAAATTTTTCTTTCTTGCTAAGTATACTCGTGGAATATACAAGGATATTTCTTTCGGATTGCTCCAAAGTTTTCAAACTAAAGCGGTGAATTTATATTGCTTTGCATATCTTGGCTTATTTAAGACATTGAAGAAAAGTAAAGTTTTAGATTGTGGCCTTCAGACAAACTGATTTGCTTGTTCGAAGAGAATTGAACTTTCTTCGTGTTATATTCCAAAAGTCAGGAATGTGTAAAACATATTCAAGTCCAATATAAAGAAATAACCTACGACTCTCCCCTTACAACAAAGTAAGAAAAGAAAAAATTACTCTAATCCTATTCAAAGGAGCTAAAACTAAACAGAAATAACTAGGTTGAATAAGTTAAGGATCACCAAAAGAAGTATGGAGACATCTATATAATGGAACATATGTAAAAGACCTCATGGTGCCTTTTTGATTTCTTTCAACTTTCTTATCCTGAAATTTGTCATTCCCAACTTTTCCAACAAATAGCTTCCTTTAGCCCCCATAGGTAACTGCTGATATATATAATGATGTTGTGGTATGCCAAATTTATGACTCCACTTAGCCAAAAAATCTGATGACAGTTAGCCTCTCTATATGTGTGGTTGCACTGGAAATCATTAAGCTGCCTGATCCTGTCCTGAAGCTCCTGAAGGTGGTGCTGAATCTTCCAAAGTGTTTGAGCAGTAGAAGTGAGCAATTTAGTGAGTAATTCAGAGTCTACTTCTAAGATATCTTTCCTATACCCATATTGGATGCACCAGTTAACTCCATAAGTAGCTGCATGTGTTTCAACTTCATTATTGGTTCCAATTCCTAAAGAAATGGGGAATACAAAGATCATGTTCCCTTGCCAGTCCCTTAGGATACCTCCACCACCAATTTTCCCCAGATTGCTGAGAGCACTCCCGTCTGTATTTAATTTGAACACACTGGTAAGGGGTTTAATCCATTTAACAGTGATGATCCTTACCTCATGACAGCACCTCTCCCCCATAATAACAAGATCCCTCCAGTTATTAGGCCATTTAAGGTATGGGTACATGGAGCTAAGAAGCTGCATAAGATCTTTAAAGATAAGGAACTTGACCCTTGCAATATTGGACTGCTTAGCTCCATACTTGACTGCACATCTATTTTTTCCATAAATTCCTACAAATAAAGATTGGAATGTGGAGTGAATCATAAGCTTTTGAACTTCATTCTTGGTTTTTCTTTTCCACCACTTTATCAGGAGGTTCCTTAAAGGTGTAGGACTATGACTGAAACCAAAGAAATTTGAGAAGAAGTTCCAGATGTGGTTTGCAAAATGCCAGTGATAAAAATGTGATCAATAGTGTCCCAGTCAGGTCTGATACAACAAGCTGATATCACGCCCTGAGAGGATACCCTATCCGTGGCCAGCACTTGAAGACCATTACTGGTCCCCAAGCGAACCACTTGGTACGACCACACATTTAATCACTCAGCAGAAGACTCAACATGAATTTAAAAGACATTCAAGTGGGCTAACCAACTAACATTTCGAGAAGAATAATGTATTTAAAACAAATCTCAAATCAACTCCATATCATAAGGATAGTTTTGAAAACCAAAACATCTACTGGACACTATCATCTATCTGTCTATGAAGCCTCTATTACTATCAAGAAGGTGCCAATGATAAGCTCATGGCTACCCAAAAGAAAATACTCAAAATAACAGATAACAACTCAAGAGTGTCTCTGGAACCAAGGAGGGCTCCCAAAATGCTGAGCGTAGAAATGATCTTCAACGATGCGCCTATTGAGGATCTCTAATACATGTATCTGCGTCATGAAACAATGCAGGCCAAATGGCGTCAATACATGGAATGTACGAGTATGTAACAAGTTGAAAGGAAACATACTCAAAGATACTCAACTCAAGGGACTCAACTTTGAAAATAACTCAAACTCAATAAAGATGCAAGTTCAAAAATATGCAATGTCTTTCAATCAACTCCATCATAGTTTTTCAAATCAACTCAATTGTATGCAATCTCAATCAAATTAAATCATTCATTTTGTATTATTACTAGGGAGTTTCTCTAACCGAAAAACATCACCATATGAGCGAGTGATGTACAACGAAGCGGCGTCGTTGCCACACCCATCCAATACTTTGCTAGGATAAGGGACGAATCACTATCATTAGATCCACAATCAATAAAAGTCCATCGTTTCGGAACTTAAGAGATTTAACCCTCCATTCTACACTGGCCACGTAGTTTAGTTATGTATATTTTTATCCAAATCGGTGCTCAATACTACTCTCAAAATATATGATGCTCATATCTATCGGGTAAAATATTCAAATCATCTCATCTGGTCTCATTGGACCTTTTCAAAACTCAATTTCATATGGAATCATCATGCCTTTTCATTTAAAAACATGCTTTCAAACTCAATCAGATCTCCTCCAAACTCTATCTCAAACAATAATTTATACTCAAAATACTCATGTTTAAATAATAATAATTTTAGAGACTTCTCAGACTCAACTCATATGAAAACTCAAACTCATTTAAAATCAATACTCATGCTCAAACCATCAAGTTCTTTCAGTAAAATATGCTTTCAAGATCATTCACATCTCGTCAAAACTCTTTCTCAATTTCAATCAATCATGCTCGATTCTCATACTCATTTAGACTCAATAATATATATATATATATATATATATATATATATATATTATTTCAAAGAGTGAAAATCATTTTTCACCCCTCAACTTTGAACAATAATCAAACTCTCCCCTTTATCCCATGCATTATCCAGTTTACCATTGTTATATCACATCTATTTAATATCTCTTTATACTATATATAATTTACTTTTTAACATAGATATTTATAACTTTATCTTTAAGTTCTTTAACATTATAAGTAGAATAATATATTTAAAAATTTATCAAAAAATTTAATATTATTCTTATAACCGTTATTTAAATATAATATGCATTGTGTGTATATGTATGTATATGTATATTTTTTCTTTTCTCCATTATTTTATTCCATGGGTTTCATATTACTTGACTCTTCTTGACATGTATGGCACCCCTTAAAAAATTAATTAGAGGTGTATTTTACTAAACTAACATTATTAATAATATTTTGAAACCATAAATTTAACTATTACTATTTTATTAAGTTATTTAATACTAAGGGTAGAAATAAAAAGACATTAAAAATTTCTTAAATTTCATCAATTGGACAAGTAAATTAAAACAACTATTTTTAGAATGAGAGTCAAGTAATATAAATGGCAGTGAATATTATCTTCTATATAAATAAATCAATTTTGATTGGCTTTGATGAAGTATTACATAAATTATAATCTAAAATAATTTAAAATCTAAATAATACAATCTTTAAAAAATTGTCCTTAATTAAATTAATTATCTATATTTCCTACATTGAAATATATTTGTATAGTTATTATTCTCTGCTATTTTCACTTGTATAAATAAATATTAGAGTTTTGATTATTACATAATAAAATTAATTTTCTCATTATGCTCATTTA
Organism: Solanum dulcamara; assembly: GCF_947179165.1. Classification (NCBI taxonomy): domain Eukaryota; kingdom Viridiplantae; phylum Streptophyta; class Magnoliopsida; order Solanales; family Solanaceae; genus Solanum; species Solanum dulcamara. The sequence continues at coordinate 49,751,759 of NC_077247.1, forward strand.
CTTCATTATAAAGCATCATTAACTTATATACTTAATTAGAATTAATAACATTTATGCTTTTGTGAAAAAATTATTACATTAAATAAAAAAATGAAAATATCATGATTCCTAAAGAAGTAAAAAAAATGATAATGAAAGGATATAATAGACATTTTAAAAATTTAATTAGGATAAAGGGGGAATTTGATTATTGTTCAAAGTTGAGGGGGGAGTTTGATTTTAAAAGCTAAGTTGAAGGTGAAAATATTTTCACCCCTTAAGAAATAATAAATAAGAAGGATAGTTCAGTAGTTTACTTCCTTATGATTTTTTTTTTGGAAATTTAAAAATGAATAAATTATTTGGTAAAATGAGAAAAAAATTGTTACATTAAATAAAAAAAATGAAAATATCATGATTTCTAAAAAAGTAAAAAAAACTGATAATGAAAGAGTATAATAGGCATTTTAAAATTTTAATTTAAAGTGAGGAGCTTGATTGTTCAAAGTTAAGGGAGGGGGTTTGATTTTAAAAGCAAAGTTGGGAGGGGGTGGGGTGAAAATGATTTTCACCCTTAGTTCAAATCACTCTCTTCATCAATGCATAAAAGTCATCACCTTTACTCAAAATATATATATAAAAATTATGATTATCAAATCAATTAGGATTCACGGGAAAATAACAATGAACAACAATTCCAATCAAGTAAGAGATAGAAAACAACAATAATCTCAATACATAATTATACAAAACTCAATAGAAGAAAAATTAACTCATTCGGAATTCAAGAAACTAGGTTAGACTCAACTCATTCACAACAATCGATAGAATTAGTTGTAGGACGCATGGACGAACGCAATCCAACACTATGAATAGTCTTACATATCTAGAAGATTGATATTACAATTAAAATTCGAAAAACAATAGCTTTCTTGGAGAAAACCTTTGATCTTGGAACCTCAATGCTTGATCAGGAGAAAAGAAACTCTTTTATGAAGTTTTTAGAGTGGAAGAACTTGGTATAACTTTGTATGAAAAGTTTCTCTTCGCATCAAGAATTTTTTGACTTGAAAGCTTTAGGGTTCTTGATGAAGAAGAGGATCCTAAGTTAGTTTTGAGAAAGTTTCTGTAGACTAGATTGTTTGGATTGATGATTATGAGAGGAAAAAGAGTTAGTTGGATGATATACTCAGTTAAAACACTCAAAAACGGCTTAGAATAAGGCTAAAAAGCTTGAGAAAGAACCAAAATAGCCCCGGAAGACGTGCAGAATTTTTCTGAGAATTTGAATTCTATAACTCGTAGAAAACTCTACTGGTCATAGAGTTGAGTCGTAACTATTTATGCTTTGACATCCTCTTAGTAAAAATAATCATAACTTTTTACTACAAACTCGGAATAAGGCAAACTTGGTAATGTTGGAAAGAGGACTCAAAAACATTTAATTTGATACGTCATGGGCCACCTAATTTTTTATATTTTAGGAGATATGATCATTGAAGTTTACCAAAGTAAACTCTTTTACCAAAACTCAATTGTTAAGGAAGCTTTCCACTCGAATTTGTGCTAGAGGATCCTTATGACCTTAATTCATCTCCAAATCTATTCTCATACTAAAGAATTAACCTCCACACATGCGCACAATTGTGAATCATCTAGTACAACTCCATACACATATGAAGGATGGCTCGGCCTTACCTTAAATTTTTTTTAGTGTGTTACAATATCTCCCCCTTGGGATCATTCGTCCTCAAATGATGACCAAGCTAGGAAATTGCACAAGGTACAGACGCAAATCAATTGCTTAAATACTCAAAAGACTCAAACAATCAATCCATCATTACTCGGACTCAAGAATACTCATCATATACTTAAACTCGGAATGAACATCAACTCTAAGATAGGAAAAAGAAATATTACCATCAATATCATCTTTGGAAGGCACGAATGCAATGCAAGAACTCAAGACTCAAGCTCGTTAATAACTCACTCAATTACTCAAACTCAAGAAGATACTATCTTAGAGATAGGAATAGGAACATTACCTTCAACATCGACACTAAAGCAAAAATGAGAGGAGGGCTATAATCTCCAACATTTTCATCGAAATTTCTCATAACTTCGGAAAAGAGGCTTATAAGCCTGATATAAGAATATGGTGCATACATCTACCATATGCCCCTAGTGTTTATAATAAAGACAATAATCTAGGACATTCTTATATTGAATTGCCTGCCACCTTCCAATGGTAATATATTCGTCATCAAGGTCCATCCATACATGAGGTGGCCTCTCTTTAGTTAGATCCATTTGAACTCTAACCTTAGCAAGACTACCTTTGGGTTTTTTAATAGAAGCATAATTTAAATATAGTATTTTACCAATGGGGGATAGGAGGGTAGTGACAAACTCTTTATTGTAACAGTGCCATGGAAACTCTAGTAATGAAACCCAAATTGGAACAATGGGGTTTCCTCCTCAGACCTAAAAGTAGGTGTCCAGGTTTGAATTCTCATGAATTGTCCCTCAATAGTCATTTTCTGCCTTGTCCATACTCTGATAAAATCAAGTTCATTATCCAAGTCAATGTACACATACCTAGCATGAAAATAAGCTATTTTCACCCCTTGAGTCTGAAGAATGAAGTTCCTTTTGATAAGTTCCACTTTAAACATTGTATTTCTAAACTTTCCCACTAAGGTTAACTTGCATCTGGCAGCCAACTTTTATATAAAATCATCTTATTTGAATATGACTGCATGGAGTCCTTGTTTAGTGGTAACTTTGGGAGTAGCCAATTCTATGGGACTTTCAGTTCTGATCTGATTAAGTCTAAAATTGACAGCCATGGTTTGGATCACAGTATAAGGAGCTGGTTCAGGAATAAAATCCTTTTTGGGATTAGGAAATGGATTATTTTGTAATGTTGATTAGAAGTATTAGTAGAAGAGGGTTGTTTGGGGATCTGCTTATTTGTTTGAAAATCAGGAACAAAATTTTCAAAATTGTTGGACACCTTAGGATAATTGTGTCCCCCTGCAGTATTGTTCTTGTTGTTTTTAGTGTTAGCAGGTTGGTCAATCCTCTTGCCGCCTTTGTTTTTCCTTTCCTTATTATGATCATTCATAGATAACACAACATCTTTCCCCTGCACCACATTACTTATGCCAACATAATTTTGCTCATTTGCATTAGATTGCAAATGAGCTTCAATAACATCAATCTTAGCATTAACAGCAGGTATATCAGAGAAAGAAGATTTATCTGGTGCCTTAGAAGTTCCTGCCTCCTGGCTTATGTTGTCCTGATCTCTTTGCATTGCATCAGTCTGCTCTTGAGTTAAATATGCATTTTTTTCCTGTGCTTACTAATCATTAACTTCCTTCTTTTGACTTTGTTCTTTTTCAGCTCTATTGAAAGTGTGATCAAGATCTTTCTCATTGCCAATTGGGACATATAGAGGACTTACACCCTCAATGTCATCCACTTATGTAGGAATTACACTCATTTTTGTTTTGGTGACTTGCTGATCATAGCCATTGGTTGAGATTTGATCCTGCACCTTCAGTTCATTCTCTCCATGGCTGTCAAGAACATTTTTTCCCAAATTCGAATTGCAATGATGTTTTTCAAAAACTTTTTAATTGATGGATTTATTCATAGTGTTTATTGGCTCAATTTGTCATTGGTCTTTGTCCAAAATTATCACCGGAGCTCCAATAGCCTCGCCGGAGTTCCCACCGTCCAAATTGATTGAAATTGCAGTGAGATGTACCTTATGATGCAGAGAGAAATCCCCAGTGGTCGATTCCCATCAAATTTCTTCCAAAGGAGCATGCAATTGAAGGCGCAATTAAGGCGATTCGTCACCCGTTCTCTCAAGAATCACCCGTGGTGATTTCTCAATTGGAAAGATGAAATCCTTTGATTTTTGGGCTTGAGGTGGATTTTTTAGTGGGGAATCATCCATCATACATGTATTTACACGAATAAATCCAGCTTGTTCCATGAAAATGATCTTGCGAGCCCAGTTCAACTTCCCCGCTGATATCGCAACAGCGATCGCCTTTTACTTGTGCAAATTCAAGGCGTTGTAGGACAAATTAGAGATTGACTCAAGCTATATTTTGCTCCTATCATCCTTATGCATCGATTGAACCTAGTCCGGTGGCCTAAAAAGGTATACAGCAGCGAATTTGCCATTCCGATAGAACCAGCCTTGAAATCGCCTCTAGAGAGCGTTTTTTAGAGAAAGAAAAAATTGGAGAAATGACGAAGCGATTTTGTGGAGGTTTAGAGGTTAAAATTTATGGTTTAATGGTGAAATTTAGGGCTTGAGGTTCAAGGTATAAAGTTAAAGGTTCAAGGTTCAAGATTTATTGTTAAGGATTTGAGGTTCAAACTACAAAGTTCAGAGTTCTGGATGCAAGTTCAAGATTAGAGTTTAGGGTTCGAGATTTAAGGTTGGATTTTAGGGTTCTATATTTAGGGTTGGAGTCTCGAGTTCTTTATGTTTTAGGATTCAAGATTCGGAATTTAGAGTTTGAAAAGGTTAAAGTTTGGACTTCAGGATTTGGGATTAGTGTTTAGTGTTGGATAGATTTAGGATTAGTGTTTAGGGTTAGGGTTTAGGGTTGCCGTTTACGATTTGGGGTTCAAAATTCAAGGTGGTTGTTCGTGGTTCAAAATTCAGGGTTGAGGATTGTAGTTTAGGATTTAGGATTTAGAATTTAAAATTTAAGGTTCAGGATTAGAGTTTAGAATTTGTGGTTTAAGGTTAGAGTCTCAAGTTCAAAATTTAAGGTTTAAGATTCAAACAGGTTTAGGGTTGGAATTTAGTGTTTGGGGTTTTAGGTTGAAATTTAAGATTCAGGGTTCAAGGTTTAAGTTTCAAGTTAGAGTTTGAGGTTTGAAATTTAGGGTTCAAGGTTGCAATTTAGGGTTTAGGGTTAGAATTTAAGATTTTGGGTCCAGTATTTAAGGTTTCAGGGTTTACCAACTAAAAAATGAAAAAAGTTAAAAAACTGGATTTGTACCCACGTTATATTTACTAGAAAATGCTGGTACATGACAATCCCATGTAAACAAAGAATAGGAGCAAAAATAGTTATGAATAAAGAGAGAAAATCAACAGAATGGATTAAAAGAGATAGTAAAATAACGCAAAAATTAGAAAACAAGCCTAAAAATGAACCACAATTAGAATTGATAATACTTAATATTGATAGAGAAGAATTAGTCAAGAAAAAGTTAGAAGCATTGTGTAGTGAAAACTCCTTAAATATTGGGATAAACATAAGACGACAGTAGACATAAAATTAGTAAACCCAAATAGCATCATAATGCAAAAACCTTTAAAATAAGAATTCAAAAAACATATCGATGATTTATTAGAAGCAAATTATATACAAAGGAATAATAGCAAACATAGTAGCCCAGCATTTATAGTAAAGAAACATGAACAAAAGAGAAGAAAAAGTAGAATGTTTATTGATTATAGAAATTTAAATCAAAAACAGAAACATATAACTACCCCATGCCAAATAAGATATTAAAGATAAGACAAGTACAAGGATACAATTATTTTATTAAATTTGATTGTAAGTCAAGATTTTATAACTTAAAATTGTCAGATAAATCTAAAGAAGTAACAGTTTTCACAGTACCACAAGAATTTTATAAATGGAATGTACTGCCTTTTGGATATAAAAATGCGCCGGGAAGATATCAATGTTTTATGGATAAATATTTTAATAAGTTAGAAAATTATATTGTTTATATTGATGATATATTGTTACATAGTAAAACGAGAGACGAACATACAAAATTACTTGAGAAACTTATAACAATTGTAGAAGAATCAGGTATAAGCTTAAATAAGGAAAAAGCAAAAATAATGAAAAATAGAATTTTTAGGGATAGAAGCAGATAGAGCAGGAGTAAAAATGCAACAGCATATAGTAACGAAAATAATAAATTTAGAAGAAATATTAGACACCAAAAAGAAGTTACAATCATTTCTAGGATTAGTAAACCAAGTAAGAGAATATATACCAAAGTTAGCAGAAAAACTAAAACCATTGCAGAAAAAGCTAAAAAAGGATGTAGAATATAGGTTTGAAGAAGAAAATAAAAAATATATACAAGAAATAATAGAATTATCCCGCAAAATCCCAAAGTTACATTTTCCAAATGAAAATAAAGAATTTGAATATATAGTAGAATCAGACACTAGTGGAATAAGTTACGGAGAAGTATTAAAATACAGATATTTAGGTGATAAAAAAGAGTATCATTGTAGATATTACTCAGGTACTTATAAAGAAAATGAGAAGAATTGGGAGATACATAGAAAAGAATTATTAGCATTATATATAGGTGTTTACATAATTTTGAACCATACATAGTTTATCATAAATTCATTGTAAGAACAGGTAACACACAAGTCAAATGGTGGCTAACGCCAAAGTTAGAAGATTCAGTAACAACAAAAGAAATAAGATGATTGGTATGAAAAATTTTAAATTACACTTTTACAGTTGGAAGTTATTTCTACTAACAAAAATGTTAATGCAGATTACCTATCAAGAAACAGGTACCCAAACTAATGAAAGAACAACCAGAGATTCTTAATATTTTCCTTTTAGAGTTACAAAAGATATCAGTACAGATCAGTGAGATGAATGCTAATAACAGCATAATCCATGAACGGATGACTGTACTTGAAAACAAAAATATCAATGAAAATACATTGATATTTTAGAAATCACAACAACTTTAAAATGATATCCTTTATTGAGCTCTGAATATTCACTGATTTACAAAGCTTGCTCTTTATGTTTTGTTACAGAGCTAATATCCTTCTCCTTTTAGAGGGAGTAAGGTATTAAATCACTTTCTATAACTATTCCTATGTTACACTTGTGCGGCTATTATTACATTCTTATTTAAATGAAATCTTATCTTTTGACTAATATCTTGCAAGTGGCCGACAGGTCACATCTATTTTTCTTCAGACTTTGCTTGCGTGTTATCTTCTTCTTTCTTCATTTCCCCAATTATTGAGGCCTCTGGTATTACGTTGTCATCTCCTCCACACTTGCTGCAATGGTGATCAGGATATCTTTGTCCAATTATTTTACAAAAACTGGATAGCTTTTCTGTTGAAATAAAATCACTTTTAATTGATCTAGTTAAGGGAATTTCTTCTGGGTTTAGTAGAGTAATTGCCCATTTACGTATTTCCTCCATATCTTGTTTTCTGATATCTCTGCAGTTTCCATAGATTAGCGTTTAGTATTTCCATACTGAATTATCTTTAGTAATTACTTCTGCTAATTCTTGTATAATAGTTCCAATGCCAATAATTCTTTTATGTGCAAAGAACTCTGGGATCTGGATCCTTGATATTTCCGGCTGAGTGTCTATCTGCTCTGGAATTACCAGGTCTCTTGTCATTCCTAACTTAATGACTGTAATAACTGGATTTATCTTATCATATAACACTTGTGCCGTTGCTGAATAAAATTTGATGTAAAATAATTCTCCTTTAATCTTCTTGTAACTGAAGAATTTCTGGTGTAACTCTGACAATAAGCTTAATTCTTCTCCTGTCTATGTAGACTACGATTAATAGCCCATAATCATAGCAGGTTTTAACCAACTGTGGGTTTGTCTGGGGCAGTGCAATTAATTTGTTATAATCTTTATTTTTTTGTTTAATATATCCTTTCTGCTCGTTGTATAGTTCTTTACTTTGTATAGAATTTGTGTTCAGATAGCTGGATATTTGGTATTGATTTTCTATATAATTTGATATATAGTTATATGTCTTGGTTTAACTGTTTAGGCTTTCTAAATAAGAAACTACCTAAGAAGGTATGGATAGTGATTGTTTATTTTGTCTAGATTTAAATTGTATAATTAATTTATATTCTAATCTTAAAATAATTATAATTAAATGATCAAATCTTTTATGATCTTCGTTGGTACAATTTAATTTTTTTATATTCCCTGTAAATCATTTTTTGTTTCTAAATTTGTCTCTAGTATTTTTTTAATGGTCTTTCTGGAGTTTCCAAATGGGCCAAGACAAGGGTACATTTGAGTCCAAGTGAACTGCCTAGGAAAACAGATTAGCAATGGACATTTCAACGATTTGAGAATAGAAAGACATTCATTTAGTTTTAAAAAAATCTATTCACATAACTGGTGGACTTGGGTTATATAACAAGATTTAATCAAACAATCAATGAGTTTATTATATGAGAAAGAGGCAGAGGCTATAGCCTAGAATAATTGACATAAAACTCAGACATTTTTACCACGACGTACAAATAAAAAGATAAGCAAAATATATGAAAAACATGTCCAAGTTGGTTACTGCACATGCTTGAACTTGGTTCCTAACCATTCTTGAAGCATAGAGACTCTAAATGATAGATTAACTAATCGGACTCGCAAAATAATTTAACTTGACTTCAAAGCTTCGGTTTAGATGAAACAGAGGGATTAGATGTTCTAAACAAAAAAGGCCAAATCAACGTGTCATGGATAAAATAGAGCAAGTATGCAAGGAGCTATATAAGCAATGGATGTAGCCAGGGCAATTCTTGTGACAGCTTCTAAGAAGAAGAGAAGATGAACATAAGCATAATCAAACATGACGAATTTAAACAGCAAGAACATTGGAGTAAAACAGTTTTTAAAAAAGATATGCACCAGGTGTGTGTCACCAAAGAATTGAGACTAAACAGACTAAATATTGCTTCTCAAACAAATCAAGATTCGAACAAGATTGATTTAAAACTATTTTTGAACTTTTAAAAAATAATTATTTCAAATTGTTTAAAATTGAAAAAACTCAACAATTAATTCAAATGGTTGACGATCAAAATTGATTGTCAAGGCTTATCATGGGCGATTATTTCAGTTTTCCTTTGGTATCGAGTTAATTTAAATTTTCATTGATTCTATCTTCTTATCATAGCGGAAAGGTTATGTTGTAGCTTCATCAATTTCCTTTTTATTTTTCTTTTGTATCAAGGTAATTTTAATCATTGGTGATTTTATTATTCCAGTGACTTAATAAGAGTTTTTTATTTATATTTAAAATTGTGAATGAGTTTTTTTACTTACAAATGAAGATCTAGCCTATACTTAAAATTGGGAATAAATTATTTAATTTTGAGTTTTTCACGTGTTTTTCCGTTAAAATTAAGGGTAAATCTGTGATAAATTATAATGATAAGGGTATATGTGGACCGAAAATATAACGGAAAAAATATATTTGAATTAAAAGCTTAATGAAGAATATATTTAAACTATTTCTAATAGTACAGAGATATATTTGACCATTTTCCATTAAATGTAATAGTTATTTAGTTGATAATGATAATATCTTGTAGCTTAACAGGTGACTTACTTTTCTTAAGTAATAAGAAGAAGAACGAAATATGTTACTATAAAAACTCTAATGTAACAAAATATATAGTCAACGGCGTGAAGAAAATAGGATAGATAGTTGATCAATTCTAGTATAGATAATACATGAACATGAACGATACTTGAAATTAACAACTTTCTTAAAATTTCCTCATAATATATTTCACTGAAGAGGATCAAGTTGACCTCGCAATAATTCGATTTACTATTTACCTTCAATACTTTGAGTATACTGTGGCAAAAGAAAATTTTGGAAAATTCGTTGATCGTGTAACACATAATTCCTCATGTATTTAATTCTCAAGCTACTATATTCTTATTTCTTCTTGATCATCTTAATCACTTAATGTCCCCTACTTGGGCAGAGAAGTGATGATGCCAAAGTATATTGGCTCCAATATAATATTATGTATATTGGCTCCAATATAATATTATTAGTCCAACTAATTAATCAGATCACCATTCCCCAAAAATTGTGAAATAGTGCGGGGGAAATGTGCAAAAATGAGATACACTATATAGTACGTGGAAAGGTGGCAAGAAATCCCTTAAAAGTAAAGGATAGAGTTAGGCCATCGCAATTACATTATTATACTACATTGTAGTTATCAATGTTTATATCCACATATTTATATATCAAATACAACTACCATAACAACCCACAATCAAATTAATGTGCTACTCTTGTGGACCGACTGGAATATTCATGTTATAACCATTATCACATCTTAATTGGTCGGTCTTCCACTTAAACTAAATCAACTCTTAATTTGGGAATAAATAAATAATTGTCACGATCTAAATTATTGTGATCGACATCCACATCAACCACCTAGGCGAACCTTAACATCTAACACATGTAACTATCTAGGCAATGATAAACAAAAGCATATTAAATTGGTTCTAAAGTCTCAAAAATAAATAACAAAACAACGGAAGTCTAACTAATACATTTTTAAAATTTGAAAGTCATCGTAGAAAAATATCTAGCTAAAATTGTTTAAGAATAGTAATGAATAAGTAAATAAATAGTCTCAATGTCTAAAAAAGATACATCGAAATAAAGAAGATATGACTATCCAGGTGAAAATAGCTCATTCTCAGATCTGAAAGTAACTCAGCTAAATGCAGAGTCTCGTAGACACCTCTGGATCACATATTACATTTAAAAGAAAGTGCAGAAATAGCAATAATGCAAACACTATATATTAATAGACATTATAGACCGATTCAAATTAATAACAAGTATACAATTATAGTTATAAAGCAAATAAACATGTTCATTCCACATAGTCAAACAACAAAGTCACAAGTCATTAAATTCATCCTCAAATCACTAACAACCTTGTATGCATGCCTAAAATCCATCAAGTATATTCCAACCACCGACTAATGATCAGACAAGTACACCTTGACCAACTCAATCCACTGAAAGTATAAGTGTATATAAATATGGGTATAAGTATATACCCTTCTTAGAATATTTACCCTCGTGAAGTACTACACTTCAACCAACATGTTAATTCATGAAGCAATAAGCAAGCAATCACACATCAATACAAATCCACAACAGAACTGCTAAATACAAACAAGAAAATAGAAACAGGAAAATTATATTTACTGTGACTTTGCAGTCGTATAATCACTGCATCTTACCAGTAATATTGATAATCTCTCAAATATCATTAATTTCACTTTTTTTTTTACACATATGCTAAAGTGTCTTAATTATGTCCATCTAATTAATCATGACCTGAAAGGAATTATAGGTGTTCATTATCGTACTGGCGTGGTTCCCGATCTAATCAAACTCATAATTCTTATTCATAAGCTCACATCGGACACGAGCCATTCATCATTAGAATAGTAAATATATTCTCATTATATTCGCATATCTCAATATGCTAACCTCTCTAGTTACCTCTTAAAATAACACAATAAGTATAGAATAACTTCAAGCTCATATTTTATAACATCAGCAAAATAGACAGTTTAATAATTCACATTGTATTCATGCAAACAATCATTAGTTCAATCATAAACAAACACCAATTATGTTTGAAGACCAATCAACATACAGTACAACTCATATTACATACCAGAAACTAAGCAAAGTCTAACTCTAACTAAATTGTAACCTAGCTCAATCGAAAAATTGAAAGCAACAAGCTAAACTGTCGGAGCCTTCCTTTTCCTTACAACCTTAGAGTGCTCAAACTCTAAGACAAGCAAAATATAATGCTACTTTAATTATCTACTTCCTCAAACGAAGGTCTTAGATATTAAAACCCACATAATTTTATCTTTTTAGAAGTTATTTCATCAAACCAGAGGTTTTCATGATTATATTAATCTCAGTCATGTAATTTCAGCTTCATTAACCTTTCTTGAGCAGTTCATGTGCTCAAAAAATCTATTTTTATGGAGTTTCTCCCAATATCGTAGTTAAAAGCTAAGTCCATAATTCTATGCTAGAAAATAGAATTTAACAGTGTAGAATCAAAAATCATGCGTAACTATATTCCTCCACATGTTGTTCCACCAAAATAATAATTTTGGGGTTCCATCCATATAGTCCCACGAAGAACATACCTCCGATCCTAGAAAGAAACTAAATTACGGAGTAAAAAGAAGCCCGTACATCAAGGGAGAAAAGCCCTAAATCTTGAAAAAATCACCCTGAGATTCTTTGATCAAATATTCTAAGTTATGACTAAGTCTGGGTGAAAACTAACTTAAAAATACGTTTTATGTTTTCCGAACTTCACTATGATGAATAAATGTTTTGCTATGGTGAACCTCCATCAGATTCGCTACCTTTGCTATGGCGAAGCCTTCTTCTCTATAGCGAAGCACTGACAAATTTTTAAAACTCAATTTTTATTTTTAGATTTTCATTAACTCTTAATCCATGGAGACCTATGATCCTAACCATCTATAACGACGAGACAGATTATTATAATAATTAATTAATATTCTACTACCATTTTAAAAACCTAAATAGATTGATCATGAAATGTTCCCTCCTATTAAAAGAGGACGACGAAGTAGATTGCAGATGGCTAAAAGTAGTTTATAAGTTAGCTTAATACATAATCCTTCATCAAAAATTGTTAGGATATTTTATTTAGACACTCAATTAAATTTGATTATATTTCATGTGAACTCTTAACTCTTAATAAAGTGTTTCAATTAGACACTTATGATTCAAATTATGATTTTTTTTGTGTGTGTTCTCATTCTTCTATTACGTAGTTAAGTTAATCAAATAAAATATGTCATCTCTTTTAGTTATAGATGTTCGCCTCAATAAGCCATAAAATCCCAAGCACTTTTTACTTAAGATTGACACGTATAATTAAAAGAGATCTCTGATTCGAGCTTGTGAGAATAGAAAATTATACATTGAGGGTGTCACATCTAAAAATAGTCTTGCAATGCATGAATTCAAATTTAATCGCACCTCAATATAAATCTGACATTGGGCATTAACCAACAAAAAAAACTTGTCCCAATGGTGTTTGAATGAGTTTTTTTAAAGTAACTTATAAGCAAAAAGCTAAAAGTCAGAAATTTGAGATATCCAACTTTTGACTTTTGTTTTTTTTCCTCACTTTTTCAACCTAAAAAGGGTGCTTAAATACTTTTTATGTTATCTAAACACTCTCAAAATTAAAAAAGAATTTAAATGCCAAAAATTACTTAAAATAAGTCAATGATTCAACCTTTTGTGTATTTAACGTACGAGTGTTCCTATTATTTATATTTCTTTATTTACATGAAAAGGTTTAATTTGCATTCATTGAACTATCCATAGCATGCGCCGCGCCTTCCTGGCCTAGCCATGTGCTTTTGTGGTTTCTTCCCTGTCAACTATTACTATCATTCTCTAATGTATCATTTATTCTTTCTTTTTTCCTTTTACATTTAAAACTATATACTAACATATATTTTCGGTTTTTTTGTTTTCATAGCTTAATTTATTGTGAGCTTTGCCAGACTTCATTCCTTATTGATTAGCTGATAGATTATCATTTAAAATAATACTTCCTTCATTTTTTTTATTTGTCAAATTTTAATTTGACACATCTATTAAAAAATAATGATTGATATAGCGAGTTTACTATTTTACCCCTATTAATTGATAGAGTTTTAAACATATTTACTCACTACATTTTTCAAATGACATTAACTCAATATTAATAAATTGAGGGTATAATAGAAAGAAAAAAATTGTCCTTTCTTTGTCTAAATTAACAAGTAAAAAGAGAAATCAAATTAGAAAATATTTGACAAGTAAATAGGAATAGCGGAAGTAATATAAACCGTATAGACATATACTGCTATACAACTATATATTTTTTTGCCGTTGATTTTATTTATTCTCCATTGGCAACCCTAGGCACGTGTCATTCTCGTACACACAGATAGAACTAGTATTTTGAGTTTATAAATTTTAAATTCTATTAACGTCACTTATTAGATTCTGGATAAATTATATATACCTATTAAATGAATTTTTAATATAAATATAGAGTTTAAGCCAAATTATTGGATTTTGTTGAGTTTGTAAGCAGAACTGAAGGAATTAGATTCGGGCCACTCATATGGATCAATCCGAATTCATATTAATAAATAAATAATATATAATTATTACATATTTAATTTATTAATAAGACGGAAGACACACAACTATTTGAAAAAAGTATGTCCTTTGAGATTATAAAAGAAAAGGTTTCTCTTAAACAGAAACAACGCATCTTTTTCTCAAAAAAATAAAGGTTTTTCTCTTTTTTAGCAAAAACTCCCTTCTTGTGTGAAGGACTTGGGTGAGAAGATTCATTGAAGAGTTATCTCCACCAAAGCATTTGAATTATTTTCTGTAACAGGTATGATTTTAGATTGTGATTTTATACGGTATAGTTTTTTTCTATATGTAATTATACTTTTTGATTAGTGAAACGAATTTAATAATTCTGTAAATTAATTAGCGTTTGAATAGATTCTTCAAGAACTATAGCTTTGCCCCTGCCCGTACGCAGATGACTTATTTTTACAAAGAAGTGCGTTCAACTAAGTAGTAACGGATAACTTTTTAATTGTGATAGTAATTGTGAGTAAATAGTAGAAATTGTGAAAACTAAATTTTTAAGTGGTGATAAGATTGACCACAATTTCATAATTTGTTGGTTCTCTTTTGTTTTTGTTTATAGAAAGTGATCAAGAAAAGAATGTCACAATAGAATGGTGAGGACTATTCTCATTTCTTCCCCATATCTAGTTCCTAGTTAATTTCTGAGCTATTAAATGATTCAAACTTGTAATAATAACATTGATTGTGACTTGTGACTTTATACCGATTGTAGACCTCGCAGAACCACACATCTTATTAGGATATTCATAATTACTTTGATAATTTTTTTCATTTTAGTATCTAATTAGGTGAATGTATTATTGGAACCCGAACTTGAAAAGTAATATATGTATTTCATGACTTTTAGAATCCAATCGAGTTATTTTTGTAATTGGCGATATCGAATATAAAGGTAAAACTCAAATTGTTTGGTGATAAAGAAAAATAAGTCTGGAGTCTGATTCAATTCTAAATATTAATTCAAAATGTGAGTATCGCACAAGATCATAAAAAAAAAATTGTCATCCCATCCACCAATGAAAAACTATTAGCATTTTCCATATGTTCAAGTCAGACAATTGGAGCATGAACAAGCAACGTATTTATGGCTCAATATCGAATATAGTAAAAATTGGGTGGATTGACTAATAGTATGATAAAATAAATGATTTTTAGGTATATTTAAATCACAAAACTTAGTTCAAAAGATGATTATCCAAAATCATACAAGGATCAGACACAAATTATCATCCCACGACTTCTAACACTCGGACAACGTAAACTTAAGTTATCTTCTCAAGGGACCAATTCCAATCAATATAACAATAAAAAAAGGGAGAAATTATCTTTGAAGTTCACTTGGTGGAGAATAATAAGGAGAGAAATATAAAGGAGATGGAGAACTCCTAATATATAACCAGCGTGGTCTAATCACAAACGACATTGGACGGTCACTTTACAGCTTCTTTACACATTCAAGATTTTCCAATTCATAGATTTGGTCCAACTATTAAATGCTTGTAGTAACTAATTAATTCAATTAAAATTTATAGTATATAGGAGTAGTATATATGACCAATAACTATTTAGGTGGCTTAGTGTCCCAGTTCTATGACACGTAGTATTACCACTATTTTGCACTTGACAAAGATATCAAAATTAATTTGGACACCTAACGTATTGAATTATTTCTAACGGTTGATCATCGATCAAGTGATGACAATTGACAGGGGTGGGGTTAGGAATAAAAAAGTCTTATCAGGACCTGATCAATGTACTAAGTAGGGGTGTACATGAACCAGGTTGGTTCGGATTTTTTATAAATCAAACCAAACCATTTGTGTTGGGTTATTAAATCTATAAACCAAACCAAATCAATAAAAGTTGGGTTTTTCGATATCAATTTTTCTCGGGTTTTTCGGTTTTTTTTTTGGGTTTTTTTGGTTTTTTCGGATTTTTGGGGGTTTCTCGGGTTTTTCATAGTATCTAATAAAAAGCACAGAGCAGTACTTCTTAAAAAGAGTTCTAGTACAAAATATCAACATATAAGATGGGGGCAGAACAATGTTTGAAGTTTTAACTTTATAATATAACTTTATAAGATGAGCTTTTTTTGTATATTATTTAGATGAGCTTCTCAAATCCAAATCTAAATGTAAGAAAGAAAACAAAAATTATGAAAAATTTTAAAAAAATATTTATAAATTACATTTTAATAAATATTTTTATGTATAACATAATTTAAAAGTAGTATATCTATAATCGGGTTGGTTTGGGTTCGGTTTGACTTTTTTTAGTTAAAACCAAACCAACTCTATAATGGTCGGGTTTTTTTTCAAACACCAAACCAAGTCAAACCAAACCACTAGTTGGGTTTTTTTTCCGGTTTGGTTCGGTTTGTCGGTTTGGTGCGGTTTATCGATTTGCCCTGTACAGCCCTAGTACTAAGTATGCTAATTTGATAATTAGTTACGTCATAAATTAAAATTTTCATACTACTTAATCATGATTAAGTGTGATAAACGAATATGAATGATACATGTCAATTGTCATGAACCTATTACATTATATATGTGAAGGAGTTGAGCACATGTGTTGATGTACCTTGAAGTGTGATTGATAATGCAAGTCTAATTATTCAGTTAGTTTGTTAGCTGAAGTTTGTTAGCAGTTTGTTAGAGTTTGTTAGAAAGGTAGTTGGAGTTTAAGTAGTATAAATACATGTATTGTACAATGAGTTAATAATCAATGAAACATATTTTCTTCTCTTTCAAGTTATCTTCTTCCTTGGCTTCATAATCTGATTTTTACATGGTCATTTACTTTACATGGTATCAGAGCATTGGGGAGTGCAGATTGAGGGAATTCCTTTCACAAGTAGTAGAGGGTTCGAGGGATTATGTGCTTACCTCTATCTTTGATCTACCTGTAAGTATTTTTACAACTTTATTTCATGACGAACTCAGGAGCTTTGGGTGAAAATGCTTTCGCAAATACTACTACTACAATCGATTATCATCATCTTTTGTTTCTACATCCATCAGATGCACCTGGTTCACTATCAATTGGAATTATGTTGACTGGATCAGACAACTACACACTTTGGAGTAGAGCTATGAAGCTTGCATTGCTAGGCAAGAATAAGCAGGGCTTCATTGATGGATTAGTGAAGCGTGATCAATATACAAGAGATTTGGAAAGACTTTGGAATCGATGTAATGCAATTGTAGTATCCTGAATCATTTGCAATGTGAGCAAGGACCTAATTGGTAGAGTGTCACTTGATCTGGGAGGATTTGAGAGAAAGGTTTGACAGAATCAATAGTTCTAGAACTTTCCAATTGCATAAAGAAATTTATACTTTTGTTCAAGGCATATCTTCAGTATCTATTTACTATTCTAAGTTCAAAGCTTTATGGGATGAATATGATTCAATTATGCCTCCTCCTGCATGTAACTGTCCCAAACCAAGGGAGTTCAGTGAACATTTGCAGTATCAAAGAGTATTGCAATTTTTGATGGGATTTAGTGACAGTTATAGTCAAGATAGAAGTCAAATTTTGATGATGTCATAAGTTCCTACTGTTAATTAGGTCTATGCAATGGTGAATCAAGATGAGAGTCAAAGGATTGTGACAGGAACAAGTAGAATAACGAATGAACAAGCTATTCATGTAGCCATGTATACTTCGAGGTCAGATAATAATAATAAGCAGAAGAAAGGCTCCAGTTTCTTCTGTAATTACTGTCATATGAAAGGACACAGTAGGGGAGATTGTAACAAGTTGAAGAAATGTGATTTTTGTCATCTAACTGGACATGTGAAGGGCAATTGCTACAGACTCATAAGTTATCCTGCTGATTTTAGAAGAAAGAGGTGAGCTAATGTGGTCACAGGATTAGGTGGCAATTATTTGTTCAATACTAATAATGCAAGATCACAGGGTTCACAAGAGATGATGCAGTCATAATTCAATGAATCACAGTTCAATGAACAGTTCAATCAGCAAATGCAATTTTCAAATCAATAAATGCAATCACAGCAAGGAGCAGGACACCAGTGTTATAATCAACAGATAATACAGCCTTTTCCATCTTAGTGTCAACAACATCAAGGAATGATGACTTAGTCCATATGTTTCTCCAAGTTATTCTGGTTCCTCTGGAAATAACTATGCTACTGTTGGTAACATTAGTGAAAGTGCTAACATGGCAGGTACATTCTTTTTAGATAAGGAAACTTTCATTAAATGGATAGTAGACATAGGTGCTACTAACCATATGATAAGTAATCATGAACACTTGTTGGATGAAGGGTTGATAGATAATGTAGGACATGTACAACTACCCAAAGGAGACTCAACAAGAGTTTCACATGTAGGAAATTATCATCTAGGTGGAGGTGATGTTTTGAAGAATGTCTTGTGTGTGCCAGATTTTCAGTTTAACCTTATGTCAGTTTCTCAATTGACAAAAGACTTAAACTTTAGTGCCACTTTTTTTCCAAAATGTTGTGTATTTCAGGATCTCTCATCTGGAAAGGTGAGGGAGATTGGTGAAAAAAGAAGGGCTATACACTAGATACTCAAGGATTGGCAAGGCAAGAATGACTAAGTGTTTTGCAGTAGCACAGAAAACAACAGTTTCTACTTGGCACCAGAGATTTCTTCATGTTCCTATGAGTGTTTTTAGGAAGTTACCTATGCTTCAGCACAATAGTAAGAAGAACTCTTTTACTTTGAATAACTGTGGAATCTGTCCTCTTGCTAGACAAACTAGGCTACCATTTCCACATAGTACAACTAGATCTACCTTTAGTTTTCAATTACTATATATAGATGTTTGGGGATCATATAAATGGGAAACTTTTGATGGAATGAGATATTTTCTCACTATTGTTGATGACTATTCAAGATGGACTTGAATTTTTATAATAAGGCTTAAATCAGATGTGTTGATGTTATTAAAGCATTTTTTTTATTGAAGTTGAAACACAATTTGATAAAAAAGTTCAAAAATTGAGGTCTTATAATGGTTGGGAGTTCTTCAGTCATGCATGTAGTGAATTATTTCAAATTCATAGTATAATACATGAGAGTTCTTGTTCATACACACCACATCAAAATAGTGTCGTATAAAGAAGGCATAGACATATTCTTGAGACAGCAAGAGCAGTTAAGATCCAAGGTAGCTTGCCAGACAGATTTTGGGGACTATGCATTGAAGCAAATGTGTCTATTTTGAATAGAATGCCCTCAATTGTATTGAATGGATAATCTTCATTTGAGATGTTGTATAAAAAGCATCCTTCCCTATTACATCTAAGAGTTCGAGGTTGCCTATGCTTTGCTACACATCTCGCACAAAAGGACAAGTTTAGTCTTAGAGCAGTGAGAGATGTGTTGGTTGGATATAGCACACATCAGAAGGGCTATAAGTTGTATAATCTTGAGAATGATAACTTTTTTGTTAGTAGAGATGTGGTGTTCATGGAATCTATGTTCTCATTCAAGGAAAGTGTGAAGGACCAGGAAGATATAGCTATAGCCACTATTTTTTTTCCTTTGATGCCTTAACAGACTCCATTGTTGCCTCACCTGATATACCTCTAACTACTGCAGAACCAGTAGTTACACTTCAAGATAATGTGCTTCCTTCTACAGTAGAGGGGCCATCAAATGCTTTAATAGACCTTGAAGAAAATACAGGTGTAACTACACCACCAACAGCTGTGAATAATCCTGCAGAGACTATACAGATCAGGAGATCAGTAAGAGGTTCTAGACCTCCCATATGGCACAAGGACTATGTCCTTAAGACAGCTTTTATAAGCTGCTTATACTTTATTGCAAATAACATAAACTATAGTGCTTTGTCCCCAAAGTATCAGAGTTTTGTGTCAAAATTCTCAGGAGAAACTGAACCTACCAGTTATTTAGAGGCTGCTACAAATAAGAGATTGGTGCAGGCTATAAAGACTGAAATACAAGCTCTGGATGATAACAAGACATGGTACATTGTGATACTTCCAGCAGGAAAGAAGCCAATAGGATATAAGTGGGTGTATAAGATAAAATATAAAGCAGATGGGGAAGTAGAGAGATTGAAAGCCAGATTGGTAGCAAAAGGATGTAACCAAAAGGAGGGATTGGACTATCAAGAAACTTTTTCTCCTGTAGTGAAAATGATTACTGTCAGAGTAGTGATTTCATTAGCAGCAACCAAGATATGGAAGCTATACAAAATGGTTGTCTATAATGCATTTTTACAAAGAGATTTGTATGAAGAAGTGTACATGACAATTCCAGAAGGGTTCTCTGATAAAGCTAGAAAGAGTGGACAGGTATGCAAGCTGTTGAAGTCCCTATATGGGATCAAGCAAGCATCAAGGCAGTGGAATATCAAGCTTACTACAAAGAAGGAAGGGGACAAGATAGTCACTGTATTGGTGTATGTAGATGACTTGTTACTTACAGGGAATGATCAGTCTATGATTCAACAAACAAAAGAGGCATTGCATACAACTTTTAAAATAAAGAATTTGGGAGAACTTAGATATTTTCTTGGTATTGAATTTGCAAGAAATAAAGATGGGATCTTGATGCATCAGAGAAAGTATGCACTTGAGTTAGTGGCAGATATGGGACTTTCAGGTGCTAAACCTATTCCCACTCCTATAGATCAAGCTCCGAGGCTTACTAAAACTGAGTTTGACAAGTATATACCACCAGCTTATGAAGATTTGCTGCTGAAAGATCCTGCTAGTTATCAGAAGCCCATTGAAAGGTTATTGTATTTGACTACAATAAGGCCTGACATTGCATTTGCTGTGAAAAGCCTGAGTTAGTTTATGCATTCTCCAAAGAAATCCCACATGGAGGCAGCCTTGAGATTAGTCAGATATGTAAGCATGCACCAAGCCTGGGAATATTGATGTCTGCCACTGGGGATGATTTCTTAAGAGTATACTATGATGCTGATTGGGGAGCTTGTGTTAATAGTAGAAGGTCAATTATTGGTTATCTTGTGCACTAAGAAAATTCCCCAATTTCTTGGAGGTCTAAGAAGCAAGTTACTGCCTCTAGGAGTTCAGCAGAAGCTGAGTACAGGGCAATGGCTTCTTCAGTTGCAAAGGTGGTATAGATTACTGGATTGTTTAAAGAACTTGGTGTAGACATAAAGATACCTGTAACTCTATTTTTCGATAGCAAATAAACCCTGCAGATAGCTGCTAACCTCGTGTTTCATGAAAGGACTAAACACATAGACATGGATTGTCATTTTACTAGAGAGAAAATTCAAGAAGGGTTGATTGCCACTGCATACTTGCCTTCAACAGAACAACCTGCTGATTTATTCACTAAAGTTCTTGGTAGATCATTGCACTTACATTTGTTGTCCAAGCTCAGCATGAAGAATGTGTTCATAGCTCCTAGTTTGAAGGGGAGTGTGAAGGAGTTAAGCACATGTGTTGATGTACCTTGAAGTGTGATTGACAATGCAAGTCTAATTATTCAGTTAGTTTGTCAGATTTTGTTAGAAAGATAGTTGGAGTTTAAGCAATATAAATACATGTACTGTGCAGTGAGTTAATAATCAATAAAGCATATTTTCTTCTCTTCCAAGTTATCGTCTTCCTTAACTTCATAATCTGAGTTTTACATGGTCAGTTACTTCACAATGTAAATGGAAAACAGTTTTGGAACGTCTCTTGAAAACAAATGCTAAGAGAAGCATTATAGTTTGTTCTCTTTATTCAATCGATTCGTACAATAATTTGAAAATGAACGTAATCACTAGAACACGTGTGTATCATTTTAATTAATATAAAATATTACTAATAGAATTGAGGTAAAATAATTTCAAAGTGCAGGAAGGGGGTGGGGGGATGAAAGTCGACTGTTGAGTGGCTATCCAATAGGCATGCTAAATAGTAGTAATAGGGGAAAAAGATGGTCCAGTGGAGTTGCCAAAATCGTCAAAGGGGATAGCTGAGTATGCACTCCATTAGTCGTTTTTGCCTATATTTGTCCACTTCCCATCATACGTTTTTACTCTTCTTTTTAATGAAGGTCTAACTCCGTGATACTAGGGCCTCTTTGAAATAGATTTTTTTTAAAAAATCATCTTACATAGTTATAAAATGATTGCCTATTTGGTATTTACTAATTTTTCTGTTGTAATCATGCTGTAATATTGATATATAAAATACATAATAAGGCTGTAGAAAAAGTTATATAAGGAGATAAAAGTCACTTCTCTTTCAGTACATTGAAAACAAAGAATTTAAGTAGTTTCAAAGTTACATTTTACTGTGTCCAATTCAAAAGTAGGCGAAGTTTAATACTACCAGTGTCATACTCCATACTCTGTAAAGGTTATTTGGATCATGAGCCATGAATGATCTTTTTATAACATTTTGCATAAGAAATATCTTGTAGAGTACTACTCCTTAGTTACATTTCACTACTACTACATTATATAATTATTTAATACTAAGAGTAGTGTGAAAAAAATACTAATAAAATTCTTTTGATTTGTTAAAATGGACAAATAAGTGAAATATTTAATTTTGGTATTGGCACCAAGCAAAATGAAATGAAGAAAGTAAAAAAGAATTATTTCTTTTAAGATAAAGAATATAGTTGAAAGCAATTGTCAATTTTTGTCTCAAATTCATAAATTGACAATTATTTAGAAATAATATTTTTGAACTAAAGGAGGGAGTAATTACAAATAATAATAATTGTGAATTGAAAGGTCAAGGCCAAAACTCATCAATTTTGACCCAAGGAATAACTCCCATTTTTATGTCTTCTTTTCATTTTGTTTTAACAATTCCCACCACACAAAGGCATTGAATCTAAATAATTAAGTAACAATGTAACAAACTCATACAATTCATTTTATGAATGGATTTGGCAATTTACAATTATGCAAAATTAAAGACCGTTTCACATTTGACCTTTGATGATTAACATAATTTATTCGATTTAGAGACAGAACGATAGATGATAATTTCTGGACTTCTGTTATGTCCAAATTGATTTTATTTTCGTTTTTGATCAGCTTCTGGACATATTTTGTTTAAGAAGATTCATACCACACGCAATAAAAACCTCATGTATTTTGTAGGCAAAAGATAAGATCAAAGCATAATGAAGAAAATAAATTCTTAATAATAATAAAGCCTCACGTATTTTGTAGGCAAAAGATAAGATCAAAGCATAATGAAGAAAATAAATTCTTAATAATAATCATTGTTCCTCGAGAAATCAATTTTAATTGATACAAAAAGACAATGGTGCACCCCCAAGGGGTTCAGTGTGATTATTAAAATTCATTTATTCTAAATTAAAATTTTAAATTGAACTTTAGTAATAAATAAATAGATGTATAGAAAAAAAAAATCAAATTCCTTTTAATAGACGATTTCAACATATGAATGATTAAACTCATTTTAAAAATAAAAATAAAAAAACAAAGGAGGCGCGCAGTTGCTTATTCTATACACAAGCCAAAACATTCTTAGCCCCAAAAAAATCAATCAGCAGTAACAAAGATGGGTCATATCTTTGATTAATTAACAATCCAATTCAATTAATAGAGACACCTTAACACCTCATCAACTTATATTATTAAAATAAAAAAAAATTAAAAAAAAAAAGAAAAGAAAGAGGTCTCTTCCTAATTCCTATCCACACAACACAATCACAACGCATGATCTAACTTCCCCGAAAACCCCTCAAATACTACTTGCATTCAATTTCCCCATCATTCTTTTTAACGAAAAAAACAAAAAAAAAAAAAACCTTTTCAAGAAATTAAATATTTAAAAAAGAAACTCATAGTAGATATTTATGTCCTGTGTATAATACTTCCACGTTATGTCACATGTGTCTATGTAAACAGCTCAACTAGAAGAAAGAAGAAGAGGAGGAGTTTTTTTTTGTTTTTTTTTTTCTTGAATTGTGAAGTTGGTAAGGTAGTTATTTTCGAACCGATAATATGAGTAACAGTTGAAGGAAAAACTAAAAAAAAGAGACTTTCAAATTAAGTTACTGTCATTTCTCACCTATATAGACTTGGAAAGAGTTGTTTATTCGTACAAAAAAAAAGTTGACTTTTATTCAAGACCTCTTCTCTGTTTGTTTTTGTTGTTAAACGTATCTGGTAGTAAACTTTGATTTCTTAATTGGGTACGTTAGCAGGTGAAATCCTCCAAACACCTTCTTCTTCCTCCATCTTCTGCAATAATTCTGGATTATCCTAAAATGGTGAGTCTTTTTTTTTCCTCTGAATACTGTTCTATTAAATTCTTGGAGCTCTGTTCTTTCAATTTTGTCAGCAAAAACCAATCTTTTTCCCTACCATTTCTGTGTGTATATGTTTTGTAAATTAAATTAAATTTTGGATTTGAATTTTCAGGAGAATATGGGTGTTGAGAAACAGAGGGTATTTGAAGAAAAGGAAATTTGTGTATCTGATCATATAAATGGATTGCAGTACACAAGCACAACATCAGATAGCTTTGTTGTGAACATGGAACGTTTTTCTCATATCATAGACAAAGACAAAAATGTCAATTCAAGAATTACTGTATGTTTCCCTTTTTTTAATTTTTGGTCTCTATTGGTTTTTCTTCATCCTCTGTTTCTCCTGAAAAATCACAATTTGATTCAAGTTTATCCTAATCCTAACCCTCTTTGTTAAAGTAATGAGAAAAGAACTCATTATTGGTCAATTATTGTTTACTAGGACTAACATCCCATTTGCATTGCCTTTTTTGAGTGTTTGACTATCCAATTTAAAGTTATTTTGTATTTAAAATAAGCTTCAAAAAATAATTAAATCCGTTTGATTTAGCTTATCTAAAATTACTTGAAAACAACTTTAAGTTAAAAAATATATAAATTGGATTCCCCCATCTTATATTTTTTTTTAGCTGATAAACTATTTTTATTTTATAAGCGGTTTAAAATAAGTTAGATTCAAATGACCACGAATCTCAGCTTCTACTTATATTTAATTTATTTATTTTTATAAAAAGATGGACCTGAGAAGAAACTTTTTGAGACTTTGGAGAATACTTCAAAAGTTTTTGTATTTGGATCTTTATAAAATAACTTGTCATATTCACTGTTAACTTTTTCTGGTGTATAACATAAATTATACATTGATTATATATAAATGCCGGTTATTTTTAATTTAATGATTAAAAAAATTATGTTTTGATATGAATTTGATTTTCCAAAGTTGCAGAGAAACCTTTCAAGAAAAGGATCATTTCGAAGCGGCGAGAGGAAAACAAAATCAAATGCTGTCAATGAAAAAGACACTAACTTCACGGCAAGTTCCCCTAGAGGTAATACTTTTCTTTTTCTCTTAATTTAATTTAATATATATGAATTATCGATTAAGTTATTTGAATAATACATAATAACAGAGGTACTACAAACAAATACAACCTTCAAATTTGCATTTGTCTACATGCGCTTCTGTTCTGTCACAGAGATATTTAGTATGACCCCTTCGATATTTTCTCAAAATTAGAACACTTCCAAATTAAAAGGCATCGGATTCTTCTCTACATTTATTATTCCTTGTACCAGTTTTAATCTTTTTATACTACGTCTATTCTTTCAAATTTTCCTATTGTGATAGTATTTTTAAAAAAATAATTAAAATTTATGATTTAAAGTAAATTATAAATAGGTAAAACAATATATGAATTTGATCGCCCATATTTGGCTTCACATGAAACATACCACGTTCAACTCAATGAATTCTCCTTGTCATTTCTCACGGATTTCATTTTGTTTTCTTATTTGATTCCTCTAATGTTTGGGTAAGCAAAAGATACAGTCTACCATCATAGAGCAATTAAGTTTCGACCATGTCTAAACATTTGCCACGTCGCTATAACACACAGTACCAAACAATATATGATTCTCAATCAAACAGAAGATCCATGTGGGGAAATCTTCTCTCTTTTTTGTCTTTTCATATGGCATTATTACAAGATACAGAGTTTGTTCTTACATGTATTTTTACTGCATTAGCTAGCTGCCTTTTGTAATCATATATAATGTATAATATAATGAGACAAATCAATCTATCCCTAATTTAAGATGTGCTAATACGCCATTACTTCTTAATCAATATATAAGTTCGTATGCCCTCGAGTTTCATAGCCTTCGTTTCCTTCTATTTTAGGTGTAAAATAACTAGAAATTTAAGATTTAAAGACAGGTGAATTCGAAATGAACACAATTCATTATCTACTTATATAATATACGTAGAGTTCAAGCAAGTCAGAAACAGCAAGTGTCACCTAATGCAAATATGCAATGGGTCCAATTAATGTTCATATGGTCTAAAATCCAAAAGATTGCATATAAGAATTAATGAATGTGACGGGCAATAATTAAGTCTATGGTGTCAACATCTCTTATGAAAATTTAGGCTAGAGCTTTTGTGAATCTTGTAAGATACATAATAAATAATATAAAGATTGAGAGTGTCATTCCTTTTTGTTTGCATTCATATTATTAAAAAAAAAGAAAAAAGGTTGCACATGCATCAGAATTATTGAGTGATAAAGTCCAATTAAGCCAACACATAATTATGGATATTATTCTAAATGTTTATTTTTAAAATGGAAAAAACAAATACAGATAGTTCATTGCTAGGAGGAGGTAGCACGCCAGAAAAGCACATGTCATCGACTACTAGTAGTGATCAACATACCCCACAAACCCATAATCATCAGATCACTATACTGACCGGCCATGGCGGCGCCACCACAACCGAAAGCAAAATTGGTGGCAGGAGATTCAGTTTCCGACGTTCTACTAATTGGACAATTGATCCAAGGAGGATCCTTCTCTTCTTTGCAACCTTGTGAGTTTTCCCTTAACCATCACATGCTAGTTTAATTAACTTCTTTACACAGGTGGTATAATTTCATATATGAGTATAAGTTACATGCACCATCATGTCATTTATTATTAGATGATTACGTACTGATAAACTTTCACTAAGAATTAAGCGTTTAACATCTAGTAAAAATGGTAACTAAATAATTTTATATTAAACTTCTGATTTTATCTTTATTGTGATTTCATAATGCATAAATACGTAAGAGTTGTTCTAGATCATATGTTTCATAAGTTTTTCTTTCTTTCTTAAACTTCATATCATGATGTGAAACACAATTGCATAAATTGGAATATAATTTGCTATAACATGTTAAAATGCACTAGTAACATCAATTCATGTGACTTAAATTGTAGACTGGTAATCTTTTGTTGCTTAATTAATCTAATATGATAGTTCCCCGTCTTTGACAGGTCAAGTATTGGAACAATGTTATTGATCTATTTTACATTATCCATTGCCAAGCACAATGGAGAAGACATTGCTGACATTAATGGATGATATGTATAAAGTATGAAGAAGGCGTGCACTAGTTAGTTCTAACTCAGAAGCCTGTATATTATAATGTAGAAGAGACACGAGCATAACTTGAGTGTTTAGTGCAAACATCACAAGATGGAGGAACAAAGAAAAAGGTAGTACATAAAGGGCTAAAACTAGAGATAGAACTTCCATTAGCAGAGTTCCAAAAGACAGAATTAATATATCACTTTCATCATGCTTTATGCCATTTGTTGTTAGAAAAGAACAGAAAGCCATCATGACAAATATTGGCAATATTCTGTTGTAATGAGTGGCAGAGATCACAAACAAACTCTTTGCTAGGTTCACTTTTTGTAATATTTGACAAGCTTAGTGAAGAACCAGACGTCACCTTTTCCCGTCTTCCTCTTTTTTTTTTTTAAAGAAAAATTGTTTTATGTACTTGGTACTTACAATGTAAAACAATAAATACTCAATCGAGTTACTTAAGATAATTACAAGTTTTGTTTTATGATAACTTGCATGATACCATAGATTGAACTTTATATTGTCCATGTATATAACTTAAAATCATTCTGTGTAACCCCATGCCTCTCACTCAGTTGGGTTCTTTTTGTGGTTCAAAGCCTATTGCTTCTGTAGTCTGTACTGTTTTCTGCAGCTTTCATACAGGGCACAGAAAGTATGACTTTGATCTGAATATTTCTAATAAAGCATTGTCATCAGTGGAGCTGATAGCATGCACACCAATACATAATGCCGGTTTGGATTCGCTTATTTGAAATATTTTTAAGCTAAAATAGTTTTCAAGTATTTTTAAGTGTGAAGATACATTTAAAGTTTTTCTTTTTGAGTTTCATATTTAAATTATTGGATAAGAGTATGAATTTTATATATAAATTATCACTCACAACTTAGTGGTTGTTTAATAAACTCTTTTATTTTAAAAAAAATTGGCAGAAATTCACGTAAATAAAACATTCCGTCCTAACAAAAATTAAGTAAAAAAAAATATTTTTTTAAATAAAATTTAAGACATCTTTCTTAGACCTCTACCACCTCCTCGCCCCCCCCCCCCCCCCCTCCAAAAAAAAAAAACATCCACTCATTCTCAAAAGAAAATCTATTATTTTCTTTTTTATTAAAAAAATAATCTACCACACTGCATCTAACCTTCCATTCTCAATTTTTTATTTTTTATTTTTTATTTTTCTCATTCTATATTAGATATATACATATATATATATTTTTAGAAAAGTATTTTTTCTACTTACATATCAAATATAACAGAAATTAAAATTTTATTTTTAAAAAAAATCTTGCAACAAATAGAAAACACTTTCCTAAAAACATATGTATATATCTAGCAAAAAATGATAAATAAATAAATTCAAGCATAGAGTTTGGTGGGGTGGAGTTGGATTTTTTTTTAAATACAAATAATATCTAAAAAAAAATTGGAGGGGGGCGGGGTAAATACAAATGATATCTAATTTTATTTTATTTTATTTTTGGTTAGGGGCGTGGGGGGTTGGGGGATGAAGTAAGAATTTTTTTAAAAAAAAATTATAAAAGAAATTTTAAAACTAAAAGACTTAAGTCATCTTTGGGCCCTTAAAGTTATCTGAAAAATTCACTTAGACACCTCAATCTAATCTTATACCTATTGAACACTTTTATTATTCAAGAATAGTTTCAGTTAAACATTTTAGTTAAATATTTTTGCTGACATGACATATTGTGTATAATACACTTCTAATCAGGTGCGTGAAGAGGCATCTTTTTAGCTCTTTTTTTAAAAAAAAAAAAGGTCTTCTTCTCCATCCCCCAAGTGCCGCCACTTCCTCCACCAACATACACCACTGCCATCGCCATCATCAATACCTCCATCACTTCAATAACCATTTACTTCATCTATTTTAGATCTGAAAACTATCACCATTATTTTCTCTTTTGTTTTCATTTTAAAATTTAATATCGTCATTATTACTATCTTGCTCGCCTAAAATAATGATGAATACCACCACTCTTCTTCCTCCCTCCCTTTCTCATCTCAGAAACACATAAAGTTATGCCACAAAATATTTTGTTCTATAAAATAAATAATTTTTTATCTAAAACATGATCAAATCAAAAAAGAAAAGAAAAAGGAGATGCTAAGGTTTGAAGAATGGCGGACATTGCTAGCCAAGGAAGAAGAGGTGGGGGTTAGGGTGGTGGGGTTGATTTTAAAAAATAGATTATCTATTTTTTGGTGCTTAAAATATTTTTTTTATTTTTTTTAACATTCTAATTTATTTTTTAATTATAATTTTAGATCAAATATTAGGTGTCCTCTTTTAATTCGTCGGCATGCCACATCAGAGAGTGGATTGCACACACTTCATGTTTTTAGATGGTTGTCAAAAAATATCAAATAAGTATAAATTTTAACTAGTAAAGGTGTTCAATCGGAATAAAGTTGGGTTAAAGTGTCTAAATGAATTTTCCGAATAACTTTAAGGGACCGCAGATGACTTAAGCCAAACTAAAAATAAAAACTTGGGAGGATGGGGGGATTGGGGGGGGGGGGTCATGGTGGGAGGAGGTGGTGTTGTAGAGTAAGAAAAATGTTTTAAATTTTATTTTTAAAGAATAATTTCTTTTTTTTGAGATAGTTGATATTTTAATTTTTAATTTTTAGCTAATATTAATAATTTGTTTATTTTTTGTCAAAATGAAATATTTTGTCCATGTGAAGTGCAATGTGACAATTTTTTAAAATAAATGAGAGAGTGCAGTACATACAATCAAGAGATTGTTATAAAAAAAAGAAGTGTATTTTCAAACTAATGAATAATATTTTTGATATGAAACTCACATTACCAATAATTTAGATATAAAACTCAAAAAAAATAGTTTAAATGTATTTTTGATATTTATGACTATTTTAAAAATATTTAAAAAATTAAAAA
This sequence comes from Solanum dulcamara, assembly GCF_947179165.1. NCBI lineage: Eukaryota > Viridiplantae > Streptophyta > Magnoliopsida > Solanales > Solanaceae > Solanum > Solanum dulcamara. The sequence continues at coordinate 49,782,191 of NC_077247.1, forward strand.
ATATTTAAATACAATTAATTTTAAGCTAAAATAATAAAAATAAATCAAGTTCTTCTCTAAATATTCCTACGTAAAAGCAGTCATCGGAGAAGTGCACATTTATCAAACTAAGCATACTGATTGGGAAAAAAACGAACTTTCTCCAAGTCCCAAGACATGTTTCTAGAATACTAGCTTTATATGCTATTTTATAGATTAATCCATCATAATTTGACTTAAGGATTACAGCTAATATTATATGAGGTTGTAAGAGGTTCATATACTTTTAATTAAGATAATTAGGAGTCGAATTAATAAAAACAGACATAAATAAAACACGAGACGCCACATCAAAACTTATAATTAAGCTAAATATGATTGGGTAATGTTTTAGCCTTCTAATCTGGACTCTGGATCCAGTTGGAGTCCAAGGTATGTCCAAATCTTTAAGATCAAACTAGATCAAAGAAACCTATTTCAAATTGGAATGATTTTAGTCCAAATGTTTAGGCTTCTAGAACAGTGCAGGTCCCTAATTTCGTGCCCCTTTTACTCTTTATCATTCTAAACTTTTATACATTGATACATATATAACATCTAGGGCTAACTTCATATATCCACCAAAAAAGTTATTAATTTTCAAAAAATATAGCCATTTTTTCATTTACACAAAAATTAGTTAAAAAGAGATCATAGTTAATTACTACAACGCTCAATTCGACCCAAGGCCATTAAATCTTTTTTGCTTTCTTTCATTTTCTTTTTCATTTTTCCTTTGCAATGTTGATTTTTAAAAAATAAATTGCTGCATTTTTTTTAAAATAAAAAATATCCTCTTTTTTTTCATGAATATTTTTCATCTATCAATATTATATAAATGGTGTAAAAATATATATATATACAAATAATTATATTGTGTAGTGTATATATAATATATCGATATTGTATAAATGTTGTATAAACGTGTATCAATATTATATAAATGATGTATAAACATGCATATATGATGTATTAATAATTATGTAGTGTATATGTAATATATTGATATTGTATAAATGTGTATAATCATGTATCGATATTATATAAATAATTATGTAATGTATCGATATTTATTTGACTATCATGCATTCACACCTTAATAAATAAGATAATAAACAAACAAAAAAGACATAAATACTCATTTTTTCCACAAAAGAAGCGAAACAATTATTAAAAAAAAAAAAAGCAAAATAAATAAATTAATTAAAGCAACAATTTTCTTTTAAAAGAGCACAACAATTTTTTTTAAATAAGAAAGCAAATGACCCACTTGTTTTGCACAGCCTAGTGGCAAAATTAAGAGCAAACAACACGAGTTCCATAAGTTTAAGATTTAATTACGTGTCTTAATTATTTTTTTTGAAATTATCTTTCGTACTATATTTACCTCGCCAGATATATATATATATGGCGCACTCAGATATATGTGGATCAAATTAGGCGTAATTTATTTCAGATACACTGTATTGAAGCGTGATTCGCATTACAGTAACTCTCAGCTCCCTCCGCCTTTTTCATCTCTCGCTCACCTCTCTCACTCGTTCACCTCTCTCCCTATGTATTTGTATTTTAGAATGTATTTGATATGAAAGATACCATATATCTGGTATCAATGACTCTCTCACTCGTCTCTCTCCTATCTCACTTGGATTTCTCCTTATGTATTTATATTTCAGAATGCATTAGGTACCAAAGATACATGCATCTAATATCTTTGATATTGTTTTTAACTTGAAATTTGAATGAGTGGTCTATGTGACTTGAAATTTGAGATAAAATTATTAATTAGTGAGATAATATATAATTAGAGTGGATTACTATTGATGGTAGAAACATTTGTGTAATTAAATGGATTTTCCTAAAATTAACAGCACATAGCTAAATCTTCAGGAAACATAATAAAATACCAAGTTCTGAATATTCTCATCCTGATTTCACTTGATAACCCATAAAAATCTCAAGGCCATCCTTCTGTAGCCAGAGGTCCCTTTTTCGGCTCCAAAATATATTTCACTTCTTTTTTAATCTAAAAATATATTTTTACATTTTTTTTTTTTAGTGGGAATGGTTGGAAATATCTGGACGAGACAATATACTAAAGTTGACTAAGATTAAAAGATTGATTTGAAATCAGAGATCGAGCTGGAAAACATCACTGCAAAAATATATATCAAATATACAAGGACATATAATACATAGCCTCAACAACTCATTTTCCCATATTCTTGGCCACACCTTCAAAATTGATATTTAAGCTCATTAAGATGAGTTCAACAAAATCTAATATCACGCAAAATTACAATAAGATAACATTTTCCTTTGTACCAATTACCAAACACACCCTAAATGTTCTAATTAAGTTAAAACTCTTTATAAGGAGTGAAGCTACAGAGCTGTGCACGAATTTGATGGCAGTATGAGAATTCATTGGTTAAACAAATTAATCACTTGATCCTTCAAACAAGGCGTACTCCCAAATTGGTTATGCTTTACTGAAAGAAATTGAGTACTTCAATCAAAAAATAATAGAGGTATGGGAAACAAGTTTACCGCTAAAGATGCTACTTTGTAGTTTGAAATTTTTATTAATAGCAGATGAATGACGAGAAGAACATAAGAATTTGAATTAATAAAATATCAATAATTGTTTCAAGATTTGAAGACAAGAAAGATCTCTTTACCAAAATAAAGTTTGCTGTTGAGTGCTGAAAAGCTGCCTGAATCATGAAATCATTTAAAAAAAATATAAGCAAATAAATTTTAATATTGAAGATATGAACAAAAAAGAGTCATTTGAAGCTGAGGAGATAGCTCTTGAGGACCAAGAGCAAAGCCAAAATAATTTATTTTTGTTTCAGTTTATTTGTTTTTTTTTTTCTTTTTAGTCTATTTATAAAAAGAAATATCTCTTTTTAAATTTTTCAGATTACATATTTAAGATCATAAGATTAAATAATTTTTTGATTTGTTCTACATATCTTTAATTTAAAATAACAAAATTAAAAAATCTTATTAACTTTCTTAAACTGTATTTCAAGTCAAAATCAGATAAATATAAATATAATAATAAGTTTCAAAGCTACAAGCGAACCCCAATTTTAACAAAGAGAAAGACAGTTTGTTATCTAAATTTTGCTGTTTACCTTCCCTCCGATGAAGAAAGGATTGTTTAATCTTGCAAAAAATTCACTTTGCTAAAATAATTTCACTTTGTTTAATCTAAATTTTTCTACCAAGTTGTATTATAATATTATAGACAATTACAAGAGAGCACTCAATAGAATTCAAACTTTGTAGATGAAGTTGAAATTTGTTTATTTGTGGTAGTGGTAAAGTTGATGTAATTAACGGTTGAAACGCACAAGACAAACGACAATGGAGTACTGTTTTTTGTGGACATGAAGAAGTATATATAGATATATAAATCTTGTCAAACATCAACATCAATTATTCCTAATATGATAAAACAATTCATTATACCCACTAACTCTTCCTATTTTTTCTTCCCAATTCTTTTAGTCTGTCACTATTAACTAATGGCATCATTTATATATTCTTTTTCTGCAACGTGAACAAAACAGAAAGGTGGAGAAATAATTCACATAGAGACAAGACATTTATATAAACAACTTGAATTGACTAATTTGAGGATCTATTTTGATGCCATTTCTGGAGAGTTCTCTATTCATTTAATTTGTTTGATTCTTTTCCCTTAACCCTTACGCATGCATGTCAATTATTTTCTACTTCAAAACCAAAACTAATTCATTCACTAGAAAATGTTATGCTCTTGTATAAAAGTGTGTTGTTTATATCCGTATAGTGTAATCTTTTTGACACATAGAGAAATTATAGTTTGTTTGATTAAATTTTCGATAGACACGAAGAATGTCTATTATACAAAGTTTAGGTTTAAGGAAACAACAAGTAGTAGCATAAGTTATTTCGAGGAGTTAAAAAAGTAGAAAGTACTTTTGAAATCTTAGTCAAGTATAAATTTCTGCTCTAATATAGATAAAATTATTTTTCAAATTGCTTAGTCAAATAGAAACTCCATTATCTTCTAAAAGTGATTTGTTTAAAAAATATTTCTAACAAAAAATATGTTTCAAAATAAGCAGATTTTTCTATTTGGCCAGACATGCCATTAGTCTTTTGCCAAATATAACTCACCGTAGGCATTAAAAATTTAATGGTTAAATACATAAAATAATTTGGATTATATTTTAAAGGGATAATTTCAGAAACCACACTCCAGGTTTTTCTCTATAACACTCACCTTTTCCGTAGTTTACAATATTACTCTTACCTCCTTTATTTTAATTTTTTGGGTAATCATTCTTTAAATCTATTTAACTAAATATAAATTAATTACGATTTGACAATTTCGTCCTTATTTATATTAATTTCTTCATATTAATGCATATAATATTAAAAAATAATTTATTTAATAAATAATTTAAAAATAAATCAACACAAATAAATTATTACTTAATCTACACAAATCAGTTAGTACTATAATATTTTATATATAGACACAAGTGTTCTTTTAATTACCAAACAAAAATTAAGGATAAAAATAAAATTTATGTATGTTGATTTATTTTTAAAATATTTATTAAATAAGTTATATTTTATAATATGCATTAATATGAAGAGATTACTACAAACTTGTCAAATCATAATTAATTTATTTTATATTTAATAGGTTTAAAGAATAATTTAAAAAAGTAAGGAAAGTAGGCGTAATATCTTAAATCACAGAAAAGATGAGTGTTACAAAGTGAAACTTGACGGAAGATTTCTGAATTTATCCTTATTTTAAATTACATATGTATTAATCCATATGAATATTGTGGGATAATATAATTATATTGGACTAATGCGCTATTTAAGAAAAAACTATATTGTAGAGTTGCCATCAAAATAATAGCCAATAAATGTGTATGTTTTGTATATTACTATATGATATACATTAATTATACATCTTAAACTAATATATTAATTAGGAAAGGGACATTTTTGATCACTCAAGAAATAGTAGGGGTATTTTTGAATCAAATAATTAGCATTATGGATATTTTCAGATCAAACTATTAATAACGAGATTTTTTTTTGATTTCCCATATTTTAAAGATATTTTTTACCTTTTTCATTTATATATACGAAAATAATTATGAGCAAATTAAGCAAAATGTCATCCCATAATTTTTACGTACCATCTGTTTAACCCAATTTACAAAATTTTCAAAAAAACAAAAAGGCCATTCGGCCGTGTTTATTGCAGCCAAAGATGCTGCCAACTGTGTCGTCTTCTTCTTTCTGCATTCTGCGATCTTCTTCTTCTTCTTTTGCATCTTTTTTCTTCTTCTTCGTTGCTTCCATTTTTTTCTTTAAAATTCAACGTACCGCAAACGTGAATCACTTCAAGCGAATTATATATAAAAGGCTCAGAACATCGAGAGTATTTCATATCTAAAATTTTGGAACTGTTTAGGGTTGATTTTGAGTTGATCCAGATTGAATAGTCAGTATATACTTCATGTATAATTAAGCTATATTCAGCTTTTTTTAGTGTATTATAATGTATAGGTAAGCTATAATTGTTTGGTTGTATTCTTATGAAATATATTTTTGTGGTTGTGTACTCATGTATATACTTTTGAATTATTATTATTGTTCGTATCCTCGTTTGGCTTTATTCTTGGGTGTATTTTTGTATGACTGTATTTTTATGGTTGTGTAACCATGTAAATATTCTTTTATTTTTTTAATATACTGATATATTTTCTATATTTCACCTTAGTAGTATTGTTGTGCAAGTGAATACAATTGATACATGATGTATACGTTCACCCGTAGACAATATTCATGGCGCGAATGAATATATTGAATACAGACGCCTGACAAGAGAAGTTTTGCTACAAACAATAAATACCAAAAGTATAGCTACATCTTGTTAATTACAGTTAAACAGCAGTTATTTCTGAAAATTTCTCCTAATTAAATCAAATATATATGAGTTTAATATAAAAAAAAAATTATTGGGCTAGTCCATTTATGTGGGCTTTAATTTAAGAGAAAAAACACTCCCGAACAAAAGTTTTTTCATACTTATATGAACGGATTTATATACTTCAATTAGTAAGCTAGCTTTGCCCTCTTGTACGTGTTAACAGTTTTGAGGTTCCTTTTCCTACTAAAGTATAAGTGAAAGAAGCACAAGCTAGCAGGCACGTATGCCAAATAAAAGACAACATATACTTTTCACCCAAATTGAGTTATTTGTTTGTTCGGTTGATCTTCATTGTTACATGGTTAAAAAAAATTATTGTTACATGGTTGAAAGTCCAGCGAAGTTTTGGGCATTGTAGGAGTTGATACTCTGAATGGTCACTAGGGATGGCAATTAGGGTAGGGTGGGGCAGGGTGGAGCAGGATAAAGCATTAACAGGGCAGGATTGGGCGACACATTAGCAGGACGGGGCAGGGTGGGGCAAGTCAAAAACGACTTGTTTGGAATCTACAGCAGGGCGGGGCAGGTGTTGTAATGCCCCACAATTTCTAAGAAAAGATTCAAACCATACTTCGAATGCGTATAGGTCCAAACCTGAAGAATTCTAAGTTTTATATGTATGTTAAGGTTCATTCCTAAGTAATTGAAGTGTATTAGATGTGAGTTAGGGTCATAAGGAACCTCTAGCACTAAGCCAAGTTCAAAGCTTTCCTACCGACTAAGTTTTCGCATGAGTTCATACAAGGGTCAAATTTAAACGACCATATCTCCCAAACCATAATAAGTTAGGTGGCCCATAAACTTTTAAATTAAAGGCCTTTGAGTTATCTTTCCAACGCCAACAAGTTTGCATCAATCTGAGTTCGGAATAAACAATTATGATGATTTTACTAAAAGCTATCGTTGCCGAAGGAAAAAGTGACGACCGTCAGATCTGTAATGGCCCGTCAGACTTGGCCTTCACGCTTAGACAGAATGGTCAATTTTTGGGCCAATTATGACGGTCTGTGTGACGGTCCTTCACCCAAGCGACGGTCCATCACTCAGATGACGGCAGAACAGTGATTTTGACCAATTTTGAGTTTTTAAGAGGGTGTTTTAGTCCTAAAACCTTTGGGGAGTTATCTAAAAGATCTTAAACACATAGAAAATTAGTTTTTCATCATTTAACCTTCTTATTCACTCCCAAAATTTCTTCTCTTAAGAACTTCAAGAAAACACCAAGGCTAGGGTTCATCTCCCAAGATTATCCATCAAGCTTCTTCACTAAGGTATGTAAGACTTCAATGAAAGTATTCCTTCCACTCTCATGCCTAAAGTATTCTGATTATATGATGAATTATGTTTAAATCTAGGGTTTACCCAATCTTCTTCGAGCTATGATTTTTATGCAAAGTTAGAATTTTTATGAAAGATTTCTTATGCATCTCACTGAATTACCATGAACTATATGTCTTATTATATGATTGTGATTCTCCAAGCATTTGTCAAGATTATTTATGAAGTTATGAAAGTTACTTTTGAGTATTTACAGGTTATGCATGATTTCAAGTAAGTTGTCTCATGTTTAAAGTCATATGCATAGAAGTAAATATATGTTTATGAAAGAGATATTTGAGCACTTCCTCACGACACTTATGATTCAAGATATGATTTTTGAGCTTAGTCTCACTTATGATTTATGATATAACTTTTGAGCGTAGTCTCACATATGATTCGGATATATGGATAGTTTTTATACTTATGAGCATTAATACGTATTTGTGTTATTTTGGGAGGACTATTTAGCACCGAGTGGACCTTAGTGATGGAAGTTTCAGTTAGGGTCCGTGGACCTTTAGTAGCAATTCCTAAGTCCCATAACTATGTGCCACCGTTGGACTGGAGTATACCACTTTGTCGGATAGCTCAATATGGCCCTGAGAGGCACACACTAGTGGATCTATCTAGATATGATATGGTCCTATATCTTGGCATGGTATAGGGCAGCCCGACCAACTGGGTTAGCTGTTGGAGATCATGAGCTCATATGGTGTATGTCGGTTATAAGAAACTCTCCAGTTTATGCATCTTTTTAATATATGTTCTTAACCTTATATAGTTCATTTTAAGTATGCTATATTATGAATATGATTATGCAAGGCTACTAATTTAGACTCACCTTGATGTATATGCTTTTGAAAGAATGTCCTTTTAAACTGATTTTTTTTATGTATGTACTCCAATTATTTCTTCTAGATCTTTTAATATGATTATGATTTTAGAAATTCTATTTCATTGTTTCTCCATATGTTATTTATATGATTATGATAGTGTTCCCTTACATACTCAGTACATTCCACGTACTGACAGATACTTTCTCTGCGCTGCATTCTTTTATGATGTAGATTCTAGCACTCATACTGAGACTCATGACTAGTAAGGTTGCATCAGTTCCCAGTCAGCAGTTGGTGAGTCCTCCTTATTCGAGGACTTTATGGAGTAGTTTTAGTTAGTTCTTTTACTAAGTTATGGTAGCCGGGGGCAATGTCCCGACAAACTTATTTATTTTGATTTAGATATTAGGGGCTTGTTTCATATATTAGTTTTCAGTCTTCATGGATATGTTATCTTCTAATAAGACCTTTTATGCATATATTCTAGCTTTCGCTTAGTTTTCTTATGGTATGCTTTGATATATTACGTCAAGGGTTAGTTTGGGACCACTCGTGGTTCCAAGTAACATGTCATGGCTAAAATATAGACTCGGATCGTGACAAGGTGTGGGTCAAATGGTAAAACACAGTTTTTTAAGAAGAAAGAGAAAAGCAGATTGTTGCTCTAAACAACATTTAATTGATGGATTTCACCAATCCACTTTATTTCACAATTGTATTGCATATATATATATATATATATATATATATATATATATATATATATATATATATATATTTTAATCTGTGGTTAACTACTTTATATTTATTTTTTGATACTCAAAAAGTTGGAAGAATATATGCATAAATGCACGTTAGAGGGGACAAAAATTGATCAGCAGTTTGAATCTCATATTCTAAATCATAATATTGCACTGGAACAAAACGTAACATATCAAATCAAAAAATATTTTCAAAAAATGAAAAGGAGGGCAGGGCGGGGCGGGGCTTAGTAGGGTGGGGCAGGATAAAGCAAATTTATAAAAAATATACTAAACGGAATAGAATAGGGCTGGTCAAAACCTTTGCAGGTCAAGGCGTGCCCTATCCCTAACGCTAACGGTCACTCAACTTATTATTATCGTCCATCATAATCATCCATGGATAATTTTATTTTTTTTATATCTCTCAACTTATTATCATAGGCCATCATAGTCATCCATGGATATATATATATATATATATATATATATATATATTTACTTTTAAGAAAAATTGTTAAAACACCAATTTAGAACCCAAACCAATTTAAAGCTCAACCCACCCTAAAATTGACCCACTATGTACCTGATCCGATCCATCCCTTTTTATTAAAGAAAATAAATAAATTCCTAAACGCTCATATTTTGGCTCTCACTCTCAAATATGATTGCTTGGGCATTTCTTTTGGAATAAAAGGGGGAGCAAAAATACGAGCACTTGGAAAAGGGATGGCTGGCGTCAAGTAATTAATGGGTCGCTTCATTCTGATGGGTTGAGTTTAAATTTGTTCTACTTTTTAAAGTTAATGTTTAAACTATTTTTTCATAAAATAAAATTTGTTACGTCATTAATTTTTTCAAAAAATACTAAACTCGGCTAAAAATAAAAATGGTCATTAAAGTGAATTAGATAAAGTAAAATAAATACATATTTAAAGGATGTTTCTTCCTTAAATTTTTTTGTCTCTTATTGTTATACTTGTGAATATTGGGGTAGTCCCAATGATCACCTTGAAACTTGTGACTGTAAATATTAGAAATATATCATTCTTTATTATATTAATTTATTAAAGGAAAAAGTGAGTCATAAAAAATAAATTGGCACAGGAATACTATACTACTTTTTATGTATTGATTAGAAAATCATTATACAGAGATCCCACCTTTATCATATGATTGGAATTACATACACTACTTTTTAATGTATTGATTAGCAAATCATTATACAGAGAGCCCACCTTTGTCATATGATTTTTTATTTTATTTTTTTTATGGGAAGGGACCCTACACGAGGCTCCCACCTCTCGTGCACAGTCAGGGGTTGAGCAGCACCCCCAAGTCTTATCATACATAAAATATAAAGATACAAGGAGGGGGACATAACCTTACCTCCGAATTAAGGTGGTTTATAAGTCTGCAAACCTACTAAGGTCGGCTAACTCATCCCCGATACTAGAAAGTGCTTCCTAAATACTAGAAAAGCAGTAAACCTATGAGAGGACTCCTCTCGATACAATGCGACTAGGAAAAACCATAAATGAGGGAGACTCTCCCCTTCCATGTGAATACAAGAAAGATACCTACACTAGTCCTATTCAAATAAGTTACATTTTATACATAGCTAAATGAAGAAGATCAAGTATACGATACATCTTTCTCTTCCCAATTTTGCCATATCGATTTCGTCCAAGTTAGGAACATTAGAGATAAAAAATGTTCAAGGAGGTTGTTTTATCCTTTTTAATCTTCTTCTCCTGAAGCTTGCCATTCCTATCTTGTCTACCTTTATGTAGCCCTTGGTTTCTTGTGGAAGTTGTTGAAGGTTGTAGAAGTGTTGTGTATTATCAAGTGTATGGTTGTACTTAGATAATGTATCAGCTGGAAAATTTGCTTCCCGAAAAACATGTTTGCATTGGAAGAATTCTAGCAGTTGGACCAGTTGTTGGAGTTCATTAACGTAGTTTTGAATGTTCCAGGGTGGTTTGATGTCCAGATTCAGCCACTTGATCACAAGTTCAGAATCTACTTCCAATATTACTCTATTATAACCATGTTGAATGCACCAATTAATGCCAAAACTGGTTGCCTGCACTTCCGCTTGATTATTGGTTCCAACTCCCAAAGGAGAAGCAAAAGCATATATCAGATTACCCTTATGATCTCTTACTATGCCTCCTGCTCCTATCTTTCCTGGGTTGCCTATGGCACTCCCATCAGTGTTAAGTTTAACTATGTTAGAGGGGGTTTGAGCCATTTAACCTGGATTACTTTTATGTCATGCTTACAGTTTTCTATCCAAATAATTAGATCCTTCCAAGCTGGTGGCTATGGGATATATGGAAAAGCTGTAGTAATAAGCATGTATATTTCTTTGATTATATTGAACTTCACTCTAGTAGTACTAGATTTCTTTCCTCCATATTTACTTGCACACCTGTTCTTCCAGACATTCCAGCAAATAAATATAGAGAGGGCTTGCAACATGAGTTTATGTACAGCATTGTTTGGTTTGTAGGTCCACCATCTCATCAAGATGCCTCTAATGGAGTTGTGGTCCTGCATGATTCCCCCCCAGTTGGCGAAATATGTCCAGATGTGTTTAGCAAAGCTTCCAGAGACAAATATGTGATCTATGTTGTCCAAATCAGGCCTGTAGCAGCATGAGCACTCTGCAGTTTCTCTCCCAAAAGAATTCAGTTTATCATTGGTTGGCAGTTTGTGTCTCAATGCTCTCCAAAGCAAGAATGAAGCCTTGAAAGGGATGTTAGTATGCCATGTCATCCTATCTGTCAATGTCTTGTTTTTTTTCTTTCTCACATTTTCCCAAGCTGATTTACAAGTGAAATTTTCATGTGATTGCAGCTTCCATTGAGCTTGATCTAATGTGTTTTGTTGGTACATGATTTTAGTATTGAGAATTGTGTGTATCATGTGTTGAGGGGCCTGTTGCCTGATTTTCTCTTCATTCTATTTTCCATTTGTAAAGAACATGGAGACAGTGGAGTTGTTGAATCTTGGAATATATTCATAGTGATTGGCTAGAGGGCCAATACCCAGCCAATCATCCCACCAGAAACTGCAGTTCCCTGAATATAAGGTCCACTTAATGTGAGGTTCTATGTCACCTTTGTTCTTCATCATGTTCTTCCACATAAGAGATTGGCCTGTGTGCCACTTTTTTGTGACAGGGTGAGCTCTTTGGCAGTATTTAGCTCTCAAGAAATCCCCCCATAAAGATCTCTTAGTTCTGAACAACCACCAATGTTTGTATTGCATTGCCAGGCATATATCTTCCAAGTTTTTTACACCAATACCTCCCTCCTCATATGGTAAGCTAAGGGTTTCCCAAGAGGCCCAGTGGTACTTTCTTTTCTCCTTATCCCAACCCCAGAAGAAGTCAGCAATAAGGCATTTTATTTGTTTCAAAGTGGTTCTGGTAGGGGTTATGGCAGATAACAGATGTATAGGAAGTGATTGAAGCACTGATTTGATCAAAGTGGCTCTCCCCCCATAGCTTAGCATCTTTGTCTGCCACCCTTGAATTTTAGCAATCACTTTTGAAACTATACCAGTGAAATATATGACCCTTTGTCTTCCTATATACAATGGACATCCCAGTATGTCATAGGCCCATGAGTGCATTTATAACCAGTGATGGTCACTACTCTATCCATTATATCATCAGGTGTATTGGTAGGGATTAAGATTTGGCTTTTGTCCTTATTAATAAGCTGCCCAGAAATGCCTTCATACATCTGAAGAGTCTTCATGATGAGTTGAAGGGAATACTTGGAAGTTGAGGTGAAAATAATAATGTCATCTGCAAAACTCAAGTGGTTAATTTGAGGACCCCTTTTCTCCATTTGAAAACCAGTGTATAGATAGTGCTGATGAAGGTTGTTTAACATTCTGGTCAGCACCTCTGCACCAAGAACAAAGAGAGTAGGAGAGAGTGGGTCTCCCTGTTTGACACCTCTTGTTGAGTGGCTTTGTCATATGATTGGAATTACATACACTACTTTTTAATGTATTGATTAGGAAATCATTATACAGAGAGCCCACCTTATCATATGATTGGAATTACATACTAACATTCAATTATTGTGCACATGCAAATGTATTTTCTCAACAAAAAGAAAAAAAAAAGTCATGAGCAGTATTAGCACTGTCGACCAGCATTGTTAGCCCTGTCAACGAGCCACTTCACTTTCATTTTCAATTAGAAGGTCCGAATTTTTAACATAAGATAGTAATTAATAGTATAATCCAATTAATATTCTTCTTAGGTGACAGTATCAATAGAAAGAAGTCCTACAGACATTCCGAATGATTAAAGACAGTGTAATAAAATTTTCTTAAATTGGGACTCCTAATAATTGATCGCCAAATCAATGAGGTTAATAACATTGCAGACAATATTAGATATTTCTTAACATTAGCTAAGGACTCGCTTGTCTTTGTTAAAATTAAAAAATGTACGATTTTGATTATTTAATTAAAAAAGTAAAATTATTTGCTTTTTCAGCATTTAAATATGGATATTTTATTTTTATTAAAAGCTAGTAATAATATATATATCACTAATAAATATTGCATCTACAAATATTGGAGAGAAATATTAATTTGCATGATATTGTATAAATTATTTATTTGATAAACTATACTTAAATAGGTACGAAGGTGGATGATAATAATGATCGACGATAAAAGTTGTAAAATGATGGCTAGCGGTGATTCTGCAGTGTAATGATGAATAGTTGATGGTAGAGAAAGTTAGCTTGTTTTGTTGTCTGACTATGTATATAAGCTTATGATAAATGCGATACATACATAAATTGTATGTGGTTTGGGAAAGGATAAAAAAAAATACAATACATTTAATAGGTGAACATTTGACTAATTCGGATTTATCCATTAAGGGTAAAGAAATAGGGCCTAATAAGTGCTTAATATATACATACGGCGGAAGATATTTTTCGAAGTATGAAATTTTGTTTTCTGATATTTAGTTATCATAAGAGACTAAATTGGAAAAATATATTTTCCACTGATGATCAGAAATTATTCTTTATAACTATTTCAATTCTTAACTTATCATCACTGTTTCAAAATTCACAACTAAACGCATTATAAAGTTTTAATACTAAAAAATTTAATAGAAACACTCTTCGCTTCCCAACCGTAACATCAAGTTTTAGTACTAAAATGTTCTTCTTCTTTTCTTTTTTTCCCAAAATAGATTTATCGTGGGAATGTGATCCAAGTTTTTCAATGGATTGTTTCCATTTTGGGATGCTTTTTTTTTTATTTTTGTTTCTCAAATAGTCAAATTAGTGGATTTTGCTTTTTATCCACTTTGTTTATTTAATAAAAAATTATGGGTCAAAACATTTTTAACTATGATCTAATTTTAGAAGGCAAACTTTTTTAGAGGATATTTATTATGAGATATAACTTCAGTTCTATCTAAATTAGAAGGCAAATCTTTTAGAAATTTTTTCTTGTAGTATAAATTGGCATAGCTTGTGTCTTAGGACATAAATTTAGTTGCATGAACTTCTTAAGGTGTAAAGTTCTAAAATTGAACTTATGCCTAAAAATAATTTGTGCAGTGAACTTAAATTCAATAGTATGAACTTCTTAAGATATAAAGTTTTAAAACTTAAATTATATCTTATAAGGCATAACTTATGCTTAGGAAGTTGGGACATAAATTCAGTGTAGGAGCTTCTCATGGAATAATATTCTAAACCTAACGTATGCCTTATATGTGCCTAGGGAGTTTTTGTTACCTTGCAATTTTTTAAAATCTTGCGAATTTTGTTTGTCTTGCAATTTCTTTTTAATATTAAGAATATTTTTGTCCATAAATTTATTACTTAAATTATTAAAGGACAAAAATTAAAGACTATAAAATAAAAAGTAAAAATTAAAAACCATCCAAAATATTTTAAAAAAAATACCTACTAATGACCCAATATGATCTGACGTACCAAACTCACTAGGCCCTCTTCTAATTTTTGTTATATAGGAAAAATTACCTATCTACACATCTTTATTTATCATATTTTTTATTATTTTCTACTATTTTAAAATATTTCAAAAATACCTTCTTTTAATCCAAAACTCAATTTCATCAGATACATTATTTCTCTCTTCTTCAAACCCACGTTTCTCTCTTTCTTTTTCCACTCCTCCAATTTCTTCATATTTTCACTCCCACAATCTTAACAGTTAATTATAAGTTTGAAATTCAAATTAGTTCTCTCTCTAATTAATATATATCAACTTACTCAATAGGTAGTTTTTCCTTTTCTTCAACTTATAAAAAAGTTCAATTTGATAATAACAATGTGCGAAGAGAAACAAGTATGATTTTTCGCAAGAATTAAAAGCATCGGCACGACAGCCACATAATTTTCATCTTTGAATGTATGGTTACTTACTTTGTATGATTATTCATCACAAAGTTTTACCAGATGTGCCAATTTTGGAATAAAAAAATAGTTTGGTGTCATCATGTCAACATAATTGTTGTACAAAAATTTCACTATTTTAATGCAAGAAAAAATGAAATTTTATTTACCAAAGATTTTGATTTCTAATGTATTTCTACTTTTTAAATCATGTATAATCTATAGTTTTCAGCGTTATGATATATTACAACTTATAATGTAATGTATCGTGTTTAAATATTTTTTATACATAATCCTAAGTTTTTGAATCATAAATTTCAAGTATCACGTGTATGATTCTGTAATAGATACACGCTTACTCAAATTTAAGTAAATTTTGGTACTAGATACATTCAACTAGTATCATTCACAAATTTAAGGTTATTTTTGATATATAATCCTATGTATGTCACTCATGAAATTCTATGTATCATGTGTATGGTTCTGTACTAGATATATAAATGCTGCAAAATTAAGAATAACTTAGTACCAGATACATTCAACTAGTATCATTCACAAATATAGGATTAATATGCAACCCTAAGTTTGTCAATCATAAATTATATGTATCATTTGTATGGTTCTGTACTTGATACATAATTGTTTCAAGTATAAGTAAAAGTTTGTAACAGATACATTCATCTAATATCACTCACAAACCTAAGGTTATTTTTGATACATAACCCTAAGCCCATGAATTATAAAATTTTATTTATCATGTGTATGATTCTATAATTGATACATAACTGCTGTAAATTTAAGTACAATTCAGTACTATATACATTCATATAGTATCATTCACAAACCTAAGTTATTCTGATACATAACCCTAGCTCTGTGAATCATAAAATTCTATGTATCATTTGTGTGATCCTGTATTTGATACATAATTACTGTAAATTTAAGTACAAGTTTCGTTAATACGGAGTATGAAGTATGTGATTAAAAAAATTTCATCTTTTGAGATAAATTGGGAGAAGAGAATTTAGGAAAATTGAAAAGGAAAAAATGGATGAAGAAGGGCAAAATCAAGAGCATCTATTATAAATAAACCATCTGCTCTTAATGCTCTTACTCCTTATATTGTTCGTCATTTTCCTCTTTAGTAAATGTGCTTGTTTATGGTTTTGTAAGATTGTAATTGACCCTATTTTTAATATTAGGCTGGTCAATTAAGTAGATTGTATAAGTCTTGGGAGGAATACTCAAATTTTGGATTTGTGATGATGAAGGTAATTATACATGGTACTAAAAATAACTTCTTTTCATCTTTCTGTTTTGTTGATTTCCTTTGTTGGTCTTATTTTTATTTTTATGGAGTCTGTTTCAAATTAAAGAAAATTTGTTACGATTTGGGATAGATTGGAGAATAGAAAATTAAAATTTGAATTGTTTAAAGTTTCTAAAATTTTGGGAGAGATTGATATCAATTTGTTTTGCATGATTTATGGAACTGATATTTAGTTTTACCTTTAATTTTTTTTTAAAATGCAACAAACAAGCTGTCTAATGTATCACAATTAATGTATCCAAATGACTCCTATGTATCCGGATATGACAAATTTGAAGAAAATTTTATAAATTGAAAAAGGATTAAAATAAAATATAATTTACTCCTTAAACTATGGAATTTATGTAAGTTATACAATTTTTAAAGTAAACTTTATCTAAATCTCATAATGGAAAAGTCTAATTACTATACATCCCTCATTGTATCAAAATTACCCGATTTCCCTATTTTTTTCAATTTTTCTGATACATTAGTTATATATCTGATACATCAATTTAGCTGTAGAATAATTAATAAAGATCATCTATTTATGGATAGTATCTTAATATAAGGTATGATTAGTTATTTAAATCAATTACTAATCTAATTAATGGATTAATTTGGATAAAAAAATAACGGTTGTGTACCTGAAGATTCAAGCTCAAAAACAGTGCATAAATTCAAACCAAATTCGATTTTAATTTTTTTTTCAGTTTTACTGATACATAAGTTATGTATCTGATACATCAACTTTAGTTGTAGAATATTTAATGCATATCAGCTATTTATGGTTAGTATCTTAATGTAAGGTATGAGTGGTTCTTTAATTGAATTACTGATCTAATTAATGGGATTAATTTGTTAAAAAAAGAAACGGTTATGTTCATGAAGATTCAAGCCAAAAAACAGAGCATCGTCTCGAATGGAAAAAACAGAGCATCAATTCAAATCGAAGTCGTTTTCAATTATTTTTTTAGTTTTGCTGATACATAAGTTATGTATCTGATACATCAACTTTAGCTGTAGAATAGTTAATGCACATCAGCTATTTATGGATAGTAGATTGAGATAAGGTATGATTGGCTCTTTAAATCAATTACTGATCTAATTAATGGGATTAATTGGTTAAAGAAGGCGACCGTTATGTACATGAAGTTTTAAGCCAAAAAACAGAGCATCGACTCCAAGAAAAACAACAGAGCATCAATTCAAAACAAAATTTGCGTTTCATCAATTAATCGATGATTCAAAATCATCAAGAAAATTAGCCCTATATGTCATGCGGAATCTCAATGGGTGGGACGGGATCTTCTTGATAACGTATTTCATTTTCTGCATTGACATGAAAAATGGTTAAATACAACTTGAACTTTATACATAAATACGATGTATCATATGCATTAAAATATTTGATACATGAGATTCTGATACATACAGAAGATGTATCAGAAGCTGTAAGGCTTTATAAATTATAATCTGATACATAAATATAGATGTATCAGAATCATTAAAACTTGATACAATAGAAACTGACACTTAAACACGATGTATCAAAAGTAGTAAATCTCCAAAAAAAAATGGCATTTAAAAAACACACTATGTATCAGAAGAGTTAACGCTTGATACATGATAAGCTGATACATAAACGATATGTATCAGAATCAAAAAACCTTCATAAAAACTTCATTAAAAAAACCTTAATTGAACTCATACCTTTGGGAGATTAGGGCGTGTTGTAACCCCTTCAATCTTGTTGTCTAGTTCTTTGGGTGCATGTTTAACTGGAGCTTTCGACTTCAATTTCTCACATAGCTTATCCATTACTGCTGGATCGTTACGATGTTTGGATCTAACCTCGTCGTAACCTTCCCAAGATGAATCAGAACCAGGTGAAACAAGAATTCCTTGATTTTTATTCGACTGTTTGAGACCATGAACGGATTTCATATGTATCATTGAAGATATGAGTTACAAAAACAGAAAGATTTACAGAAGAAAGCAAATAATATCAATTTTAGAAGATTTTCCAAAGATTTACAGAAGAAATCAAACGATACAAATTTTAGGAGAAATCAGATTGAATGAGGATGAAGTGAGATTCCATATAAGGAAAAATTAAAATATACCTTAGTTAGAACCTTGAAATTGAGTAACAGATGTACTCATAAATTCAAAATCTCAAAAACTGATGAAGAGGAGCGAATTAGGGCGAGGATTTAGGGAGGAAGAGTGATGTATCAGTGAGGGAGAGAGAGTTAAAGGAAAAAGAGGGATTTTGGAATTTTTTTGGTATAATAGAAAATATAAATAAATATGGTATTAGAATATGTGTAAAAGGGTAATTTTTCCATTTTTTAATCTAGCCATTTCATATTTGTTCACGCCGGACTCCAACAGTCCAACGGCCAGATCCTTGTGTGAACTGGATTCAAAGCCCACTTACTATTATCGTCATATAGATCTCCACTCTTTGATCAGTGGAATAAGAATATAACAATTAATTTTGAAATAAAATATAAAAAGATTATTTTATATTTAATTATGAATATTATATTCTTCATTCTATTTTAGTTGTCATAATAAAATTTTGCACGAAAACATTAATTGGAGCATTATTTAACTAATATATCCCTTATTAATTCTTTAATCTTTATCTATTTACATGTCTCGTAATTCTAGAATAATTAATGCTAAAAACAAAGTTGAAAAAATATAATTAATTCTTTCTTAATTATTTAAATTAACAACTATTTTGAAATAAATACTTTTAATATATATGACAACTAATATAGAACGGAGATAGTACTTAGTCTCGAAATATATTTTGTACTTGGTAGAATTGAAAACAACTATTTCATCAACTATCAACCTGGCATTAATTATTTGTTTCTCTAATAAAAATGTCATTTGTTGTGAGACCACTAATTTATCCACCACTTTTTAAATCTCTAATTTCATGGGCTATTTTCACCTATCCCAACCCATGACGTAACCTTATTTATTCCATTTCGATGTTTCCTTCATTACATATTAATTGATCACTTTTTATATTGTACAATACTTAAAAAATTATAAATAATAAAATAATTTTATTAATTCACCCTTTAATTTTTGGGGGGAAAATTACAAATAAATGTGAACACTTTTATAACTTTTTTGATTTAGTAAGATGGACAATTAATATGTGATAATTATTTTTAATATAATGATTAACTTATATGGGACGAAAGGAATATTAAACAATTTTGTTTGTCTGCGTAACACAAACAATTTTTCAAAAGTTAAAAAAAATGAATTTCTTATAAAAACACTTTTTGAAATATTATATAAGTACAAGGTACTAATCTAATATTGATAAAAATAATATTTTAAGAATTTGATCAAACAGATAATTAATTAGTTTCATTTAAAAAGAAAATAGTAATAGGAGGAGTTGAATAAGTTGTAGGTAAATGATAAGCTTTTCGTCACTGTCATTTGTCATTCATCAAATATGAGTTGTGGATTAGAGCCATTTTATCAACTTACTCAGGTAATTGAGTCAAAGAAATCGCGCTTAATTGGAATTGAACCTATAAATTGGAAATAATATTGCGGCTTAAGTTGCAGAGTCTAGTGCCATTGAGCTATTTCTCTTCTTTGATTTAGGTAATTTAAAATTAGTATATATATATATAAATATAAAAAATCTACCCTGTATATATATTATAATTTTTTATCGAGGGATTCGGACGAACCCCTGACCATGTAGGTCCTCCGCTGATGATATAATCTCTATACATAACAATCTTTTTATTATTAATAACTGCATAAAATTTCATTTATCATTATTTAGGCATGAATAATTTCTTCAATATAATTTCTGTTAATTACTACTTTCCTTTGTGCGAATTCATATGTTATCTTTTGAATTTGGAGATTCAAATATGTCTTTTTAATTATTATTTTTATCTAAATACATAATTAATTTTATTATATGCTTCAAAAAAAATTATCATTTGAAAAAATTACAAAAATTCTTATTATCAGATACACTACTTTACGCAATATATAGGTCGAATACATCATTTTATGTGATGTATCAGGACGTCGGATATATCACTTTACGTGATGCATCGGTCGGATACATAACTTTATGTGTACATCACTTTACGGATACATCACTTTACGCGATAGGATATATCCTGATTTCACCAAATTTAAGCATTTTTTGTAATTTGAAAAATAGCAGGGATAGGATGAAATTTGTGTAATCCTTACCTTTTTTTAACATAATTTGTTTGTATATATCTTTTAATTTTTTTTGAATAGTCAATTAATTTAACTTATACTACTTTTATATAGTTTTTAAATATATAAATTTAAAAATCACACGCCTGATTTTACTGTCCTAACTGGAATATATCACATAAATTAAAACTTTCAAAAAATAATAATAATAATAATACTATTCTATCATTTTAAAGCAAACAACCACTAAAGTAGCGTAGAATTTTACTAGAGAATTTATGGAACTCGAGACAGCTCGTCGGCAAGTGGGGCCTCCTGGAGATAAACTTGGACGCTTTCCTTATTTAATCATTGGACCCAATTCTCTTTTTTTAGATAAGCTATCTTTAAATTCTGTAGTCCCCCAACAAGAGGACTGATTTTTCGTGTGACAATCAATTGAAAGATCTTTTAATTTATTTTTCCCTATCATTAATTCATGTGTTCCAATTTGATTATGACGCTAACTTTTATTTTAAATTAAAAAAAATTGTATAACAATTAAAATGCTTTTTGAATCTTATAATTGTAAATATTATATATAAATATCGAATATAAGGAGTTACATTAAATATAAAAAGTAGATACATAAATTAATATTGAGGGAGGTATGAGCTTATGGCCCACCAACTTTATGCTTTAATGTCTCGAGAAAAATGGTGTTCAATGATGATTTAGCCCCCACATTACAATAACCTCTCGTGACTCAATGAGTCCTAATCAGGTTCTATAAAATTGACATCACTAGATTGATGAAACATTGTTGATTAGACTTGATGGTGAAATAGAATAATGCATCAAGTACTAATATCTCTTGCTAATCCCAGTTTCGTTTGGGTAATTAGACGTGTCGCGGCAACACATATATTAGCTAAAATATGTTTGTATTTGACTTGTTGTTTAACAAAAAATTGTCTTAGTTCATGCATCTGTACTGTTGATTCTTCGGGTGATACATCTCCAATTGAATCAAATCAGAAAGTTATTATTTCATCTACCAATAAAAAGTCAAAACTTTTGAGGACCAATTTTGTCTTTGTTTACCAGAAAGTCATTTATTTCAAACACGATTGACATTTGACGGTGAAACGGAATCTATTGCCAAGTAAGTAATTAATTTATGTGAGGAGCTCATTAGAAAAGGGGGATAAATTAATTCATGGTTTTCCTAATTCTTCTTTCACTTCAATTAATAAGATCGAGTTACTTGGCATAAACTCCTGTTGGTAATTTTCTTGGGATTGCAAAAAAAAATATAATTTGCGCACACATAAACTAATTTTACGGAATATATATCACAACTCATCAATAATATATATTAGATAATTCTTGTTCATTAAAGATAGAACAGATGAAAATAACCTAATATTTTTATCTATATTTAAATTTAAATATAATATCTTATGATTCTCAACCCAGCTACGTACATTACACCCTTGCGTGCTAATCCAAACTTGACTTATCAGTACTCTTTGTTAGTTTAGATATTTTCCTCATAAATTTTCTAGGTTTGGCAGTTGGCACATTTATAAGTGATTTTATCCAGATTTTTATAAGTAGCATTTTTAGTTTGTCAGTGAAACTTTAATTTTAAAATGTAGCTGAAACTGCACAATCAAAAATTAATAGATGGGTTATATTTGATTGATTACCAAATACTAATTATAATGGGGAGTATTTATTATAATGTGTCGTTCTGAGACGTACAAATGCGCTGTAAGTAAAATAACATGACCCCAAACAGTGATTGATAATTTTGTTTTCATTAGTAGAGATTTGACTATCAATTGTAGGCGTTTAATAAATGACTCTGCAAGGCCATTTTGAGTATGAACATGAGCAACACGATGTTCAAATTTTATCCCTATTGATAAGCAATAATCATCAAAAGCTTGAGATGTAAATTCTCCAGTACTATCAAGGCGATTAGCCTTAATTGGATAATCTGGAAATTGCGCCCTTAATCTTATTATTTGTGCCAACAACTTCACAAATGCCAGGTTGCGAGATGATAACAGACACACGTGAGACTATCTAGATGATGCATCTATTAGGATCATAAAATATCTAAATAATCCAGTAGGTGGATAAATATGTTCACATATATCTCCATGTATACGCTCTAAAAAGCCAGGAGATTCAATGTCAACCTTCAGGGTCGATGGTCTGCAATTAATTTACCTTGATAACAAGCAACACATGAAAATTCATCATTCGTAAGAATCTTCTGGTTCTTTAACGGATGTCCAATTGAAATTTCAAGAATTCATCTCATCATTATTGATCCAGGATGACCTATCCGATCATGCCATAGCACAAATGTATTTAGATCCATAAACTTTTGATTACGATCAAATGTACTTCAATTCCACTATTTTTTGCATAATATAGGTCAGACGACAAAGTTGGTAATTTCAACAAAATATATTTCTAGCCCGAGACACTCTTGGTTATACAAAGATATTCAGTATTCATTTCATTTAGTGTCTCAATATGATATCCATTTCTGCGAATATCATTAAAAGTTAACAAGTTTCTCGAGGATTTAGAAGAAAATAGTGCATCTTTTATACAATTTTTGTCCCTTAGGTAGAAATACAGTAGCTCTTTCAGAGCCTTCAATCATTTTTGAATTACCAAAAATTGTAGTAGCATTTGCTTTTCTTCTAAGCAAGTTGAAAAAATATTTCTCGTCTTTAAAAATGGCATGAGTTGTTCCACTGTCAATTACACAAATATCCTCCTAATTGATCATTGATCCAAACAAAATTTGAGACATATCCATATTTTTCTTCAAAAAAATAAATAAAGTAAATATTATAATTAAAATATGGCTCATTACACAAATTTTATTTATTTACATGGACTAGAAAAAATACAAAAATAATATTAAGTACAGACAAATAAAAAGGGAGATAATTTAAATATTGTCGAGGTTATCAATATTCATATTTTCTTCTAAGAAATTAAAGAAATTAGTTACATCCATGTGCATAGGCTCAATATTATCTGCAGAGATAAAATTTATCTTTGAATTATTTTCTACCCTCTTCAAGAATGCATAATATAGTTGAACCAGACGTTTTGATGACCGGCAAGTCCGTGACCAGTGCCTCATACCTCCACATCTATGACATATACTTTCAATTTTTCTTTGGTAAAACTTCTGGCTTTTCACTCTTTTTTGTACTGCCGATTATTTCTCGGTGCCAGCCGAGCATCATGATTATAGTTTCTTCTTCGATCATGACCACGACCACGACTAGGGCCATGACCTCTTTCTTGTTGGTTATAGTTTGTCTGATTCACTTCTGGGAGTGGCAAAGAACCAACGGGCCAGAATATTTTTTATAATATTTTTCGCGATATTGCTGCTGCAGGAGCATATTCGCGGGTGGAAATGTGGAGTATGTCTTTTCAAGTTTATCTTGCTCAGTGATTTTTTCTCCGCATAAATTTAACTAAGCCATAATTCTAAACAAGACAGAATTATATTTAGTCATATTTTTGAAATTCATTAATCTCAGATTTAGCTAATTATGATGTGCTTGTGGAAGAATGACCAACTTTAGGTGGTTATATCTTTCTTTTAAAATTTTTTCACAGTTTAAGGAGATCTTTTAATATGAGATATTGTAATTTTAACCTCTTGTCAAGATGGTGGTGAAAAAATATCATGGCTTTGGCACGATCTTGACGAGATGCCGTATTGTCATCTTTGATAGTGTCTGCCAGACCTATCGATTCTAGATGTATTTCAACATTTAGTGTCCATGATGAGTAGCATTTTCCAGAAATATCAAGAGCAACAAATTCAAGTTTTGAGATATTAGACATTTTAGGAAAATAATTTTTTTACCCCTTTTGTTATCTTCTTAAAAATATAGCTCAAAGCAATAGAGGCTCGTGTTGATAACGTGTTATAAAATAAACTAACTTAGCAAAATAAGAAAATAAGAAAGAGAGATTAATAAAAGAGAGAAGCAGAAGAGAAATATTTGTATTTGTATTCTTCCGTGTGTGTGTTTTACATTGTAGAATATGACATATTTATAGTCATAGTTAGGAAGACAAAAGAATGTGGGTAGGAAAAAAGTAGAATAAGATTGAAAGGGACATCCACAATTATTTTTCAACATAAAGTTAGATAATTTTAGCCTGTTTGAATTGACTTACTTTTAAGCAGCTTATAAGTTGAAAACTGCTTATAAGTTTTAAAAAAAAAGAAGTGCAAGCCAACTTTTTTTTTGACTTATAAGCTTTTTTCAACTTATAAACTGCTTAAAATAAGTTCATCCAAATAAATTCAACTATTTATTGGGGCTTATTTTAAGCACAAAATGATTTTAAGTTGGCCAGTCAAACACTAAAAAAAACTGAAAACAGCTTATAAGCAGATTCAAATAGCCTCTTTGTCATATTTGATATTTAAAGATGACATCTGCCACTTGTCGACCAAGAAGGAGCCTTTTGTCCCCCTGTAGTAGCATCAAAAAAGAAGAGAAGACTGAGTCATTGTCCTTACTAAGGGATTTCTCCGTGTATCATCCGTAGCAAAATTATGAATAGCAATTCCAATCATGTTTAATTGAAAGGTAGCGCGATATATTGCAATTGTGAAAAGAAAGTAAAATTGCATGAAAAAGAGCACTCCAAAGTGGAGTGGTATGTTTGTTTCAATCTTAATTACAGATCTTGGATTTGAGTTTTGAATATAAAAAAAATCTTATTGGAAGCGTTACTCTCAAATGAACCTTGTAATGTGCGATACAAATTAATTAGATCTCCACTAACTCCGAATACCTGGTGGAAAAATTAAAAAAAATATTAAAAATGTAGATGTAGGTATATATATATATACACTCATGCCACCTAACAAGTATAAATATGTGTACCTTATTATTGTCGTCCTTTACCATCAAAGCAGTGCACATGGATGCCCTTAAATTCTCAGCCTGCTACCTATTCCTAATTTAGCACAAATTGCCGACGTGGATTTCGAACTCATCATGTGATTTGGATTTCCCATATGCTGCCACGTGGCGTTTTTCCTTTTTCTTTTTTCTAGTAATGCCGACATATATTCAGAAATGCTGTTTCTGCTGTTACCTCAAAATACAGTACTCTTGATCTTTTCTCTCTCTCTCTCTCTTTTTTTTTAAATATAAATTAAGTTTTGTCCCCCCAAGTTGTTGCATATTTGGGTCCAATTCCAGAAATTTATCATGTGCCCTGTTCCTGACTCAAATATCAGAATCAAAAAATGAGAAATTAAAGACATGAAATTATTTATTGAATAATATAAAATCACGGCAAGACTTGGAAGAATGAGAGCCAAATAAAATGAACCATGGTTTGTGATAAGAAATAGTAAAATAGTTTCTGGAAGTTCTCCAAAATATGAAAAGTTGGAGGACTTTGTACCATCCATTCCGGTGTGGTTGAATTCTGTTCAACAGCCATTGCTATTCTTTTTACTATGTCTAAAATGGGATCGCGAAGACAGCCCACCACTAAAACTTGCTTTGCTCTCGCTCGGCTCGCTCCCACTAACTTATTTATATTGCTAGTGTAATAGCACAATACAGAAAAGATATAGATTATCATTCATACAAATATTGGATTAATAAACTGAAAAATAAGATAAATTATATCCTATAACATGTTAAAGATACTCATGGTTAAAATCGAACACACATATTTATGAAATACAAATTACATCAAAATAGTCAAAATCTATGCACGTTCCTGTTATAGAAGTTTTTTTTTTTTTGACCCTTATCTTATATATTGATTAACAAATAAACAATGAGGGGACATAAATCAAAACCTCAAGGAACAACTTCGAACATTATTCACAAAAAATGTGCAAGTACATGAAAGTATGAGAAAGAATCTTTTCACAAGAACTTGAGAAATTAAGAGAAGAAGACATGATAGATTTCTATAAAGTTTTCGTAGAGAAGTTACGAGAGTTTCTTCTGAACTTTTTATCACTCTTAAGTGATATAATGATCGGGAGACTCTGATCCTAACATTGTGTCTCTTTTTTTATTTATAATTTAAATATATAATTTATTTATTTAATATGAGTCCAAATTAACCCACATGAATGACCCATTCAATTTTCTTGAGATACATAAGTGTAAAAATTATTTATCTTATTTGTAAAGCCAATTTAGATATTATTTGGTTGATCAATTATGCCAAATGGAAATGATTGGTATCTTGATTATTATTAATAATAATTGTAACGTCTTGTTACATATGAGTGATGTGAAAGCAAAAGTTTTTTTGTTTTATTGTTTTTTTTTTAAAAAAAAAAGGGGATTTGCCCCTTTCCTACCCATGCTAAAAACCCTTTCAAGCAACAGTAAAATGGCAAGAAATGGAAAGAATGGACACTTATTTAGGGCCCATTTGGCCATTCGGTATAAAATTATGATATAAAATTATGATATAAAATTATGAGGTAAAGTTGAAGTTTTATTTAGAAATACGAATTTTTTATGTTGCATATTTTTTCATAAACATAAAAACTTCATAAGTTGTAAAACTATCAAAATTGTCCCAATTGTTTATACAATCTTATCACATATACAAAAGTTTAAAAAATTGCATTATACATTATCACAAAGTTATTCCAAAAAATACAATATTTATTGATCAAATCTTAATTAATTCAATAAAAAATTAAATTGAACATAAGTTGTAGTGTTCAAGTTGTTAGTAGTTAATGAAATTATTTTTGCAATTAATGCCACACACCATAGTGATTAATCTTCTTCGCTCAATATAATGATGGAATTTTTTTATTATTAAACATTGATTTGAATGAAGTAGTAATGAATTTGATCAAAAATAATGAATTTGGTGAATATAAATGGTAAACTAAGAATTGATTTGAAGTAAAAATAAATTTTATATTGAAGAGAATAATCGTTATATGAAATATAAATATGAAATATAAACGGTTTTAAAAGTAATGATATGAATTATAAATTTTATTTATATATGAACAAATGGCTAGTAGATATATATAAATTAAATATGAGTTATTTTTACAAAATATAAACTTGTGAGTTAATTTTTATATTTGAAAAATCTCATATCATGATTTGAAATTCCCAAATCATGATTTTTAGTGAATTTGAGATTTCATCTCATGACATGAAATCATGAGATGAAATCAACATAAAATCGCATATCCAAAGGATGATTTCATCTCATTATTTCATATCATAATATAAAATCAGACGGTCAAAACACCCTACTTAAAAAGGTAAAACGTATTCTCTGATTGAATTGTGAGCCGCGTGTTCTTCTCTTATACATAAACATTCAATCCTTTACTACCAATTACCATGCCATTGATTTTTTTTTCCTTATAAGTTTTTATATTTCCAATTATGTCCTTCTTTTCACTATAAAAATATCCAATCTTTCTCGACTGCACATGCACTTAGCCACCTCCACTTCTCAATTTCTTCTTTGTTTTCCATACTCTGGTACGTCACCACCTTCTTCTTATTTTTGTTTCCTAAACTATACTATATATTTACAAATTTAGATAATAAAATTCTTTATAGTTACAAGATTCTTATACTCTCTTTTCTGCATTGCCATGCAAGTAGCTAGCTAGTTACTTCCCTCCTCCTCCTCCTTCGTCTTCTTCCCCTCTAATTAATCGCTGATCTTTATATGCTTGTTTTGTATTTTTTTTTTAAAATTTTGTTACATGTACAGGACATTAAATATACTACTATTAATTAGCTCAAGGCATATATATTGCTCCTTTAGCTTGGAAGGAAAAATAATGGTGAAGTCTACAAACTTCTCAAAGCAGCCAAACCAAGTAAGAAACAATGATTGATTACACCAAACTTCATACTTCTCCTAAATCCTTTTTGCTTCCGTTTAAATTCTGAGTTTGATTATGAATGAAAACTTTCTCTAAAAAGAAGAATAAAGCCAAGGGATTTTTTTCTGATCAAGCTAGCTATCAAGTTGTAGCTTCTTGGACATATTTTAGTGCAAGATTCTGTTACTGTATAAAAACTATTGTAGTATGTTTCTTTTAGTATACACTGCTAAAAACAATGGTTTTTCTCATCGTGAATCAATAGGCAATTTATGATATATATATATATAGAGAGAGAGAACATGATGTTGTCACTTATTTTCTACGGAACTAGCTTACTGGGAAATGCATGGTGAGAAAATATATTTTTATTGAAATAGTGAGAAATTTCCTAATTTTTTCGTATAAAAACATTACTACTATTTTTGATATTATTAATAATTCAATCAAAATATATGTGAAAATAATCACTGAATATTTTTTAGTGAAAAATTTCAACGAGAGTACAATGATAGTTTTCTTCGTAGTCTAATTTATAATCATTCAAAATTTGCAATTGTTAGCTTTCGAATGACACCCGGCTAATTCGATCCCAAGAGGAGAGCTTTTACTTGAGATATGATCATATGACTTGTGTCCTATAGTAGTATTTAAACATAATTTTATTTAACAAGAAGTAATTCGTTCATTGAAAATCTATATATATATGCTTTGACCAAGCTAGTATTTCTATAATTATTTTCTTCTGATCGAACTTGCATAGTCGACACATAAATAATATAATGTGTTAGTACTGATAGTACAAGTCAATTAAACTGGGAAATGAAAATACAATGACTAGTAAATGTACTTTCCTGCACCTCCTCAGCTTATGTACGATAAAGGATCTGTTTGAATCTCTACCACATTTTAAAGGGGAGCTTTACAAATGTACCTATGCACTAACAAGCAAAATTTAATTAGCTACCATTTGGTTATAAATTTTTAACTAGTTTTACCAAGTTATATTTTGATGAAATTTTATCATGTGTTTGGTCATAGATTTTGAGAGAAATATTTGATTTTTTTAAAAAAATTATTTATATCCATAAGCTCTAAAAATATATATGATTTACTCATAAATTTGTATTATTATTTTATAATGAACATGATTTTTAAAATAATAATATTATAACATAATTGATGACAATCAACAACAACAACAAAAATAATAACATGAGCAAGAGCAGTACAATAACTATATACTCAAACTTGTCATTGATCCATGATAAATTATAACCCATTAAAAATAAGTTGTTCTTTTTTAATGAAGTTGGTTGTAGATAAATATTAATTAGGTCTAATAGATATTTGGTGTTTTATTACCAAAAAAAAAAAAATATTTGATGTTTTTATAAAATATAAAAATTTAGAATGATTTTTTTAATTTTTCAAAATTCCCAAATATTAGAATTGGGTCCAAATTTTAATTTTTTCTAAAACTTAGGAACTCAAGATGTTTGACAAATAATGATAAGTTAAATAGCTAAACAACAATTCACAATTTTTTTCCAAAAATATTTGTGAGACACCTTAGATTCATTGATCAGTACTATATTGTATATATTATTTGTGAATCATGTTGGGCCAGATCACCCTAGCTGGTTACTCAAGAGTTGTCCTAATTAATAATGAACACGTCTTTTTTTAAAAAATCTAAAGTAAATATTAGCCCCTACCTACCTAACTTCCTACTATTCCGATTCCTTTCAATTCTCTTTCAGATCATAACAGGCTTTTAAAGCATTGGGAATTAAGTGAGCATTCTATGGGAAAGAAAACTTTTAAAACATAAAACATGTTTGTACACATGAATTGTTTGTGGAAAATCATGTAAATCAATTTTATATCACATGCTTGAAGAATCTTAAATAATTTAAAATTAAACAAGCCTAGGTTAATTTTAATATAATACAAATGGGTCCCTGTTACGCTGTGTTGGTCGGTAGCTGCTATATTTGTCTCCACAGTCATTGATAAAACATCAATCACCTAAGAAATATTAAATCAGAAACTTCACTAGTAATATATATATAGCATGGCCTTTAATTTTTATTTTCCTCTTCTATTTTACTGATTACCAAAAGTTGTAAAGATTAGTGGCGAAAGCGGGAAAAGAAAGAGAAAAGAGAAGTATCAGAATCTTTTGAACTTTTTTCCGGTATCTCATCCAAATGTTTAAAGAAACCATACTTTTACTATTATTATTATTTTTCATTTTTCAGAAAAGAAGCAGTGAAGAATCGGCTGATCCTCCTTTTGAAGAAACATATAAGAAACTTTTTGATGAGATAAGAATTGGAAAGGGGGCTTCAAAAATAAACTATCAAAACCTGTTTGTTGTGGAAGAATGGGAGTTGCCTTTGATAGATCTTGAGTTACTAAAGGGAAGAGAATTTGAGAGAGAAGAATGCAAGAGAAAGATAGGAGAAGCTTCAGAAGAATTGGGATTTTTTCAAGTTGTGAACCATGGAATCTCAAAGGAAGTATTGTCGAAAATGAGGAAGGAACAAATGAAGATTTTCAAGAAGCCATTTGATGAGAAAATGAATATTGACAAGGAACTAAATTTCTCGCCAGGGAGTTACCGGTGGGGAACTCCTTCAGCTACTTGCCTTCAACAACTTTCTTGGTCCGAAGCATTCCATGTACCTCTCACTGATATCTCCAATTCAACTCATCATCCTACTACCCTCAGGTTCTAATTATATATACAAACTCAACTATAATTGATTTTTTACATCACTAACAATTATTAATTTTCGGGTCAACAGATTTGGATTGGTTAAACCGTACTCCCTCCGTCCAAACCGTACTACTATTTAATGAAAATATATCTTTTTTCAAAGAGTTGAGTGATTTTTTTTAAAAGACTATATTTAAACTAAAAACAGAGGAAGTTATGAGCCCGTTTGGATTGACTTTAAGTTGGTCAAAACTAACTTAAAGGTATTTTTTAGTTTTTACTTAATGCTAACTTTAAGTCATAAAGTTCTTAAACTCAATCAAAACTGAAAAGTTAGAATTTTTAACTTTTTTTTTCCTAGTGCTTAAAGCCATTTTGTTTGACCATGGAAATTACTTTTATATCCGTTATATTTTAACTAAATTCTCAAACTACCCTTTTTATTCTTTTAATCCTAAAATTCAAACATTTATTTTCAACATAAGTACTTTTATCCAAACACTCTACTGCTTATTTATAAAAATAATTTTCAGCACTTTAAATTCTAAAATCACTTGTATATCTAAAAGTTATTTTTTTTAAGCCTATCAGGCTCTATAACGTGTCTGAGTAGTTGGCTGTCGATAATGTTCAAAAGTAGATATAGAATTGACAGGATTTTAAATTTGGGATCTGCCGACTTAGAGAATCTTGTTTTGGACAGATGATGACGTTAATCATCCAGGTCGAATAGTATATAAGCTGTTTTAAGTTAAACATGGCTAATTATTTTTTGAGACTTATTTTAAACATAAAATAATTTTAAGTTGATCAGCTAAATACTTTAAAAAATTGAAAATTCGGCTCCAAATCATTACTCTCTCTGTCCCATCTTAGCTATCATGTTGCGCTTTTCGAAAGTTAAACTATATGAATTTTGACTAACATTTTAAAATATTTTTTTTATCATATTGATATGAAAAAAATTATAACTTATAGTACTTTTCGTATAATTTTTAAATATCTAATTTTTTATTTTATAATATTGAGTTAAAGTAATATAATTTAACATTAAAAATTAGTCAAATTAATTTTCGAAATGTGCAACATGAGAACTAAAATGGAACATAGAGTATTATTATTACTTTCTTGTGTTTAGGAGAGGAGGACACGTGGCCCATTCAAATTAAAGTCTGTTCAAAGTCTTGTTCGACCAGAGAATAAGTAGTTCTATGATTAATTTGAACATAGAAAATGAGGTTAGATGATAACCATACAGCAACTTGTCTGTGGTCAACCACGAATTATGATGCAGCCAACAAGGATTATCTTATAGTTCAATTTTCGTGAAATAATTATGTGTTGCGGTTGAAGGGGAGTTGTCATGTAATTGCTAAATTGTCTTACTAATTATAGATAATTTTTTTTAAAAATAAATTTTCTGAATTTTATGATCTTAAATTTAAAATATTTATAATTAATGTACCAAAATACATTTTAAATTTAGCAAAGTGAACATGCCAAATAGGACATTGGAATTAAAGTCTATTACCAAATATACAAAAGTAATATTTTTTTTAAACAAACCAAAAAAAATAAAACTGAAATACATAAGTTGAATCAGAAATAACGAGTCTTCCTTGATTTAAGCAGTTTCTCTAAACATGTTTTTATTCACTGATTGAAATTTTATTTATTTATATTTTAAAAAGCCATCTCCAGTAGGAAAAGAAATTATTTGTTTTATTCAAAAGGTATCTTCATTCTTCTTTTGTGCTTACATATTAACCCACCCAATTCATCAAATCAAAGAGTAAAAAGGACAAGGCGTTGTCTCATCAAAAGATCCTAACTATAGTGAAACATTCACAGTGCATATATTTCCCGGTCGCAAAATCTGAGACACACATTTGGAGGCTGGGGTTTGGACTTACCGTTATACGTATGTAATAATTTTTACATGGTCAATGTATGTATAAACAGTTGATTCTAATCCTTGAATCTCTTTCTTAAATTACATTTTTTGATGAACTCAGTTCTACAATGGAACAGTTTGCAACATCAGTATCTGAATTAGCACATAATTTAGCAAGAATTTTATCGGAGAGAATGGGATATAAGTCGAAATATTTCAGAGAAACATGTTTGCCACACACTTGTTACGTTCGAATGAATCGATATCCAGCATGCCCTATTTCTCCACAAGTGTTTGGATTAATGCCACACACTGATAGTGATTTCCTCACAATATTGCATCAAGATGAGATTGGAGGGTTGCAGTTAGTAAGAGATGGGAAATGGATCTCTGTTAAGCCTAACCCTGAAGCACTTATTATCAACATTGGAGATTTGTTTCAGGTAATTATATATTCATTAACAATCTCTTTAATTACATGCTCTGACTCATTTTGATCACTTATCAAGCTATAACAATTAACATATCACTCGGAATGAAATGATCAATTAATACATTATGTAACGAGTTCAGATGTTGAAGATATTGCTTAAAAAGTTTTGTTTAAAGCCTTAAAAGTAAGTGTTGAAAAGCATTTTCAGGGGTTAGAGGTTGATTTTATAAATAAGCAGTTACTTGTTTGGATAGAATTATTGAAACTGGTAATAAACAAAGTTACTGCATTTGGCAAAAATAAAAATGTTGACAAGTAATACACCTTTTATATATGTTAAAAGGACTAAAATGTCGTTAAAGCTATTTATAAAAAGTATAAATCTACGAATGTCTTTTTATGTTAAAAAATGTGAATGGTGAAGATAGAATAGAGAAATAATTAGAAGTTATGTTTTAGAAAGAGCCTTTTGAAGATTACAAAAAAAATTAGGGATAAATTCATAAAATTTTGATTAAATCAAAAGCGCTTACAAGTTGTAAAAACATAAGT
Organism: Solanum dulcamara; assembly: GCF_947179165.1. NCBI lineage: Eukaryota > Viridiplantae > Streptophyta > Magnoliopsida > Solanales > Solanaceae > Solanum > Solanum dulcamara. Next base: position 49,816,580 of record NC_077247.1, read on the forward strand.
TAGAAATGACCAATTTATGGCCCGATATTACCAAATGTGTAGATAACCATCAACTTATAAGCTTAATCAAACATCCTCTTAGTAAGTATTTGATGATCGACTTAGAATAAATGGTAAATAACATGTCATAATATAATCATATTGTAGTATCAGTGTATATAACTTAAATCCTACGAGAAAATATTCACTCTAAATGAAGTATTAATGTCTGATGATGCAGGCTTTGAGCAATGGTGTTTATAAAAGTGTTGAGCACAGGGTTGTTACAAATAAAGCAAAAGAGAGATTCTCCACTGCATTTTTCTTATGCCCATCCTATGATACAGAAATACGAAGTTGTTTTGAGCCTTCTGTTTATAGAACATTTACCTTTAGAGAATTCAGACAACAAGTCCAAGAAGATGTTAAGAAATTTGGTTATAAAGTAGGTCTCCCTAGGTTTCTTGTCTCAACTGACTAAACTCAAATTATTTTTGGTAGTAATTAAAAATGCATATATATATATATGGTCACATTGACGACCTTTTAAATAGTGTACGTACGTATAGAAAAAATGTATAAGTTAGTCTTTCTCTTTTTGAGTTTTAATTTAGTAAGGTCCATATCTTATATATATAATCCCTAGCTATATAAGTATTAATTACTACATTGTACTATGTAAGCAGATGAGTGCGAGCTAATTAATAATACTTTACTAAAGTATCTCTAATTTTGATACTTTATTAGTGGAAACAATGTTTTTCTTGTTTTGTGATTGTGATTTATTTCTAGCAAAGTATTTTATATACTTTTGTCTCAATTTTTAAAAGTTATGCAAATATAAATTAAATTTACGCTTTTTATTTCTCCTTCTTTTTGTTTCCTCCTCATCCTCCTCCATATTGATTCACAAGATCTAACCATCCAGGCTAAGAACCTGGCCTTAACACGAATAATTTTAACTTGTATAATTAATATTTAAAATAATTTATCAAAATGATGGCTTTAAGAAGGAAGGTGTGGAATTGAATCAAGAGAACATTAATGGGTGGAAAAAGTGGAATAATTAAACAACACATACAAGTCTTATATCAACCCATCAAGATTTGTAAACAGTTTAAGAACATAAGTAGAAAATGGGTGAACAATGAACGACATAGACAAATTTTACTACTCTTCAAGACTTAATGAACAATTTAACAAGATATGTAGAATAAACAAAAATAGTTAGAATAAAAGATGGTATCAAGTATTGTTAGTAACGTATATGTAACTTGTGAACAATTTGTATTAAAATTATAATCTGTCCTTAGACATAACTTGTGAAAACTTAACTTGTTATTGTTTCGTCTGACATAACTTGTGAAAATGTTATGATTCACTTGTGAAGGTTGTGATATCGGAGGTTATTTATGCACGAATTTCTTAAACGAGGGAGAAAATTTAAACAATCCTTAAATAACCCTGTTAATTTGTGCAAATCATCCCCTAAAAGTTTGAAGTTGGCATATCCACTAAAACTTGGTATTATACATGAACATTGTACACAAAAAATTTCAACAATTCCAGAAAAGATAAAGATCAATTTTATTACTTTTAAAACACCAGGAAGTACATGCATATGGTATTTACAAAGGAAAAAATACAATCCATGATAAACAACATATTCACCATTGAAGTAAGTACTAAAATGCATCCCTTATATATTATTAATGTCTGATTTTGCTATTCACAGTTCACATAGAAGAAGGCGGAGGAGGAGCAACATTTGGCTACTCTTTATGTAGGGATCCTAAAATGGCTATTTGTGCACTTCCCTAACTTTGCCTGGAGCCCAATTTGGAAGTCAAAAATTTATGTCAACAATTTTGATAAATGTATTTAATTCAATGATTAATCAAGATGAAGTTTTGTTTGTTTCTTCAAGCAAACTGATTAGTTGACTGAGAAATCACCGCTCAAAGTTGATCATTAATTCAGTCAGTTCTCGATAAATAATTACTTGATCAAGTTTAAGTAAAAGTACATTGTAATTCTTTAATAATACTGGTTAATGTTATTCGAAAGTAATGACATATTTCTTAGGAAATATGTAATTGGTTCATTAATTAAATTTATGCTATTTCTGAAAATCTTTCACACTATTGAAATTATGAATGGCTTACCTATGTAACACCACACATTTGTATCACTTTTTTTTTCCCAATCAATAGAAATTTTCATATGGTAACTCAGATGGTAAAGCACAATATTCTTCGAAGAATAAAAACCTAAACAATTTCCTACAAAACCTTAACCAATTGTAGTATTTTATTTGATTCACAGATAAATTGAATATTGTTATGTTAGTATGTACTAAAAATAATTCAAATTTAATCCGGGATTTCTTATATTATACTACCTTATTAAAATAATTGCACTAATGTAATTAATAGTTTTACTAAAATTAAAAAGCTTGGTGTTGTTTGACTGAAAGGAAAAGTCAACGATCAAAGGACAGAAAAGTCATTTCGAAAAACCCAATATAGCAGCCTTCATATACAACGCAATCTGGGTTAGTCGGAGACGGAGAGAAAAACGCCGACGATCGGAGATGGCGCGAAGAACAACGATCCAATGGTTCGCGCTCACAGTTACTATCGTGCTCTCCCTTCTCGTTCAGCCTTCCTTCTCCATATACTGTGACGAAGATGACTGTTACGATCTCCTTGGGTAATCTCCCTTTCAAACTACTACTATATTTTTAATTTCTTCATTCCTTTTTTCACTTTTTTTTTTTGCAGGGTGACTCAAAATGCCAATTCTTCTGAAATCAAGAAAGCTTATTACAAGCTCTCTCTAAAACAGTAAACTTTTTTGCTCCTTCTATCTCAACTGATTTTTTTTTTTTTTTTGATTTGGTTAAAATTGGGAAGTTTTTGATAATTGTGTTGTTTAGTCATCCAGATAAAAACCCTGATCCAGAATCAAAGAAGTTATTTGTGAAAATTGCAAATGCTTATGAGGTAATTAATATTCTGTTTCTTAGGTTTTTTTTTTTTTTTTTAAGCTTTGCTTCAGTAATTTTCTGAAATTAATTAGCACATCAAATTGGGATTTCAATTATGTGCATTGAAAAATTAAAATCCAATGATTAACAAGCCGCAGAGCTTATTATTGAAGCAAGAAAAGGGAACCCAGAAGAAGAATTAGATGGAAGTATCATAACTTAAGTGAATTTGAGTAAATCCTAATGGAGTATTAATTTCATATATGGGTAAAAAAAAAAGAGCTTTCTTGTTGCCTTGGTCAGCACCTTGTGTTTTCAACAAGCGAGATGCATCTGATCTAATACAAATGCTACCTTCATGCCATGTTATATGTGTTGTTTGACTGGACATGGGGTTAAAGATGTTGTAGTACTAACTAAAAAAGTTCAGTTTTATAGAAAAGAACAAAAAAGTTGTGAAAGATATTAATGGAACATTGTCTAACAGTTTGGGATGTCATATATTTGGGATGGGGGGAGTAGTATGTTTTTGTGATAAATATTAAAGGGTTGATTTTCCCCATAGATTTTGAAAAATGAAGCCACAAGGGAGCAGTATGATTATGCACTTGCCCATCCAGAGGAGGTTAGTTTCCATTGCTCTTTTGGTTACATATTCTTTTGCATAAAAGTTTTTCATAGAATTTCGGTGAGTAGTCCTAGTGCTTTCATTTTTATTCCGTAGTACCCCAGTGACATTCTTTTTAGTATCTTGGAGTCCAGCTTATGCGTATTGGACTTTCTTGGGCAATGCTATTAGACTTCTCAATTGACAGATGATAATCAGGTTGCATACTAATGTATTTTTTTTATGCTTTTGAATTTTCAGTTTTTCTACAATACGGCACGGTATTACCATGCTTACTATGGTCACAAAACTGTGAGTCTTTTCCTTTCCTTTCCAGATATTTGTATTCTTTTATCAACACTTCATATGGGTGAAACTTTCAGCATGATATTTCATTATACATGTAAAGTTAATTTTATACTCACTTAGATGTTTGTGTTTGAAATTATAGGATACCCGTGCTGTCCTCGTTGGTCTTCTTTTGATAGTCTCAATATTTCAGTATCTGAATCAGTGGACAAGATATAATCAGGTAAAGTAATACTTAACACTCATCACTAAGATTTCTCTGTTTGCTAGCTGCATCAGCAATCAATGGTTAAAGATTAGATCCTTGTATTATAGTCTGGTAATTGAAGAATGCTGTCATGACTTTTATTTTGCTTGATTTCCTATTTTTATTTTAGTTTTATGGTTTGAAAAATGTAAAATCCCCATGATGACGTTTTATAGTTTGACGATCTAAGAGCAGTGTGATAGTGTGATCCTTAGACAATAAAAGAAAAGAACAGTCCTATGATGATCAATGAGATTAAATGAGATGATCCTTATGTATAAGTAAACTATGTGCCTTGAGTATTTGTCTGGGTAAACCTAGCTGATATGAAGATGCATCATTTTATGATTATCTATCTTACGAGGTGTACTTATTTGTTTGTAGATAATAATTATTTTTTGTCGATAAATTTGAGGATAATATTTAATAACTAAACTAGAAAATTGTTCCTCTAGCCATATTACTCCTGTCATCCTATTCTGATGCACCTTATTGTCAATAGGATAAGAATATGATTCACCAGAAGTGAAAGCAGAGCAAATATGGATTTGGTGAGAAAGTAGAGTATTCGGATGAGTTTATTAGGACAGCAATAGCATATTGATCGATAAAGAGTCTGGAGAACTAGGAGAAATCTGTGGTAATACATTAACTAAAAACAATGGCGTTACTAAGAATGATCCAATTAACCATGCATATATCCATATTTAAAGAAATCAATCATAATATTACCACTTTTACTCTAGATATCAACCTATTGCTACTATCCTCCTTTATCAGGGCTTGGAACCAGCTATGTTTCATTGTTTTGCGAATCTTAAATCGGTAGAGTTAATGACAATTACTGACTGTTCCGAAAATTTAAGAGGAAGAAGGATAAGATTTTGTGAATTCATGCTGTATACCCTTGATCTAAGTCTGCAGAGAACACCTTCGAAGCAACAAAATCTTCAAGAAGTTGTGGCATGATTCTAATAAAACTCTCCCCTCTTCTAAATGAGCATCGGAAGATACAGTAGCTTCCAAAAAATTGCATACATGCCAATAAGAATAAGACCGACATGAGGCAGATTCTAAGGCAAGGAAAATACCATCTCTTTCCAATTTAATATTTAAATAATCAATCATCTAGATACACTCCAAGATTCACAATAAATATAAAGAGGTTTCTTACATATTCTTTTCTTCACTTTTCTGCATTACCTAGTTTGATTTGTAATGGAAATTCAGAATGATCTTGGGTGAGCAATTTTATTGTTTAACATTGCAAAATAGCAGTTGGACTCCAAAGTAGTGCAATATGTTGAAAGGTTACATCATGGTAAAATAAAACAAGATAAAATTCTCCTCCTTCTGAATTCTGTGAGACAGTAATAGCTGGCTTAAGCAAAAAGTAGAAAAGAGTGACCTATAGTTGGAGATGGAGATAGTTCTTTTTTGACTTCTTACTATTACTTTGCCATGTGTTATAAATTGTGATTTCCTCTTTTATTAGGCTATTGACATGGTCAAGAAAACACCTGCTTATAAAAACAAGCTACGTGCTTTGGAGCTTCAACGCACTGGAGGAATGGCTAATAGGAAGAAGGGCAACAAGCAGATGGACAAGTATGAGCATATCTCTCGTTCATTGACTATGCCACCTGAATCTTCTGGTTTAGCTTGATGAAACATACTTGCTTTTTCATATGGGCTGTCATTCAAATTTGTTTATTTGCTAAATCTGGGTTTATCAGCCGAATTTGCTATTTGTGACAGGAAGGTGGAAGAAGAACTTGGCAAGGAACTCAACTTGGACATAAAAGGCACTGAAAAGCCTTCTGTTTGGGAACTAATTGGAATCCGTTTTATACTTCTTCCTTACACTCTGGGAAAGGTAGCAGCATTTTTGGTGTTTTATGCATAACAATGAAATGAAAAGACATTTTGGTTTTGGCAGTTGATCCAAATTTCGTCGTGCTTATAGTTTGTTTTGCTAGAGGGTTTAAAATAAGATACTTTATGCTTATGAATGCTTATGAATACAAGATATTGAGGGTTCCTGACATTCTTCTTCTGTCTTCTGAAGCTGTTGCTGTGGTATGGATGTTGGTTCTGGAAGTACAATGTCAAGCATGCTCCATACTCATGGGAAGATGCCTCCTATTTGACACAAAGGTCCCTTCGGGCTTCTCTTGATTCATGGATATCTATTGGTAAGACAAACTGATTTTCCTGTGTTTATGAACACTGGTAGTGTTGAGTAATGCAAACAACTTTCAGATACACACGTGTATAACTTGAGAAATGTAGATAAAAGTGATTGAGGATATATATGCGATTGTGATGCTTTTTACAAATGTTTCCTCGAATCATTGCTGCTTGGCATACTACCAATATAGTGTTTTGATAAAGTTTTTCTTTTCAATTCTTGCTGTTTATGATTTCTTTCAATCATGCTTCTTTTATCAGACGAATCAACCAAGGAAGATCTTATTGAAAGACGGCTTTGGGAGAAGTCCAACTTTGAAAGCTATGTGGCAGAGATGCGCAAGGAATCAAAGCGCCGAAGATAAAAGTTTTTTTTTTTTTTACTCAAAGCTGTGTGTAGGATGAGACCAGTTTTGATGGGGAGTATTCTGACACATGAAGCCGAAAGTCTAATGTTAAATTATTGAAGAGAAATTCTTTTGACAAGGAGAGCTATTGGATTGATTAGTATGTTATAGAACTTGGATTTTCACGGTCAGTGTCATAGCTATAGTACTCAAAATAATAACTATACAAAAAAAACGTATTGAGACGGGATACAAGCATACTGCATTTGGAGCAATTTTGGGGGACAAACTTCTTCTGATGAGTGCTGCTACCCACGGTGATTTTGCTGTTGTAATGCTAGGTTAGTATATGTGTCGAACCATCTATATGTTCTGAAAAGGACAGGAATTCCGTTCCATATAATGAACTTCATACTTGGTTATGTTGTATTTCTATGTACCGTAGTCTTAACTGGTGAACTGTGAACATGAAAATGGCAGGTCTGTCATTACCAATTGGAAGTGTTAGCTCGATTTAAGCATATGCTTTCTATCTGCATTAACTTCTTCATGTATAAGATTAAAATTTTGAGTGCTCCTCTTCGTAGGATGAGTTGAATTCTTTGGTCTTAACCGTTTCCATCAGCCAGAAATGAAGAATAAAAGTAATTTCAAGTTGGTTAAGATGAGAAACTTTTTTTTTTATTTTTTATAAAGAAGATGGAGGAATACTTTTTCATGCTTTATTTTTTCTAAGACTACATGTTGATCCCTAAGCTTCTGTTTTTATGAAGGACAAATATTATTGTGAGACACGTACAGAACTTCTCCACAACTGCGTCATATGGTGGACTTATTTATCTATATCCTGACTGGGAAAGAGAGAGTTGAATGTACGTCGAGGGAAGTGCACATAATAGCAGATATGGTGTGAATGCTGGCACGAGGAAGATGCTTTTACATAGAATAATTTCTTTTAGATCCTTTTTGACTTCTTAAATCTAAACCAGTCATTTATCAGAGAGGGTGGGAGTGTTTCATATATATATGGAAGAATCTCTGGGTGAAGCAGAGAAAACTGAGAAGCACCAGAATTCTAAACCCTCCATTAATAGTTAATAAAGTACTCAGCTTGTAGAATTGATATGTCCTGAATTGGCTAGTAACTGTTCTCCTTGATTCATTGCCAATAACAACGCTAATCTAAGTAATTCGCCACGTAGCTACATACTGCAAACAAGTTTCACACACACTCCAGGTAGATCAGAAGCCTCAATTTTTCACACAAAAATCAAATTTGTAAAGACAAGACTGAAATTAATGTTTCAAAAGATCACCATTTTACAGCTCCTCATTCGGCGCAGCTCTTTTAGTATTTTACAGAATCATGGATACAGAATCAAATGCTTCTCATTGCATTCACAGAGTAAGAACAATTCTCTAAGAAAAGTGTGCTGAGGTAACGTTGAAGTTAGTTCTGTCAACAATGTCCACATCATACATTGCTCTGTTTGTATAACTTGGTGTCAAGAACTTGCTTTCCACACATTGCACATACTCCTGCACAGGAAGAACACTTTAGACAAGACATAAAGAAACATTACCCTAAATATATAAATCATTTGGAACGGCCTTCCATTAATATAAACCATATGTAATTCCAAAGTACTCTTTATTACCTTTACTATAAGCACAGGTATGACAATACTTGCCATCTTGATGCACTTGTTGCTTGCAAATAGTGCACTTTGTATTTCCATAAGGCGTCCACCTGCAATACAACAAGTTCCCTAGTAAGGAAGTATCAAAACGATAACAAATATAATCAAACTGCATTTGATATCCCAACAAAACATATAAATCATTTCTTTCAGCACAACACTTACCAGAGGATGCTGATAGCTAAAAAGTGAAATTGGTTGCAACCATCCAACACCACCCAAAAAAAAAAGCGCCTTAGAACACTAGGTTAAGCTATCCACATCACTTTTAGCATTGCAATACAATGATTTCTAGGTTGTTTTTTTATGACGAGGGAAACCCACAGCCGCTACCCTTTGGGTGCGCACAGGGTAAACCCCCGCTCCTTTACAATGATTTCTAGCTTTTTATTTGAGATTTCTAAAACTTATATTGATTCTATGGTCTAAAAGAAGCTTATTGTAGCCAATATTCTTGTCTAAATCGTGAATTGCATTCTTTCTCTACAAAGTGAGGTACAATCTAACTTCTCTTCCCGAGGTGTACCAATCCAACTGTAATTCCATGTCTCATACAAAGAAAATCCCAGGAAAACAACTTCTCCTAAACTTTTTTATAAACAAATGTGCAGCTGTTCGGTTTCGATCCCGTGACCCTTGGCTTGAATATGAATAGTGTCCTATACTTGTGTCCGGAAAATAGAACACCCAAGGGTGTGGCCTAATGACCAATGAAGTAGGCTGAGAATCATGGGGTCTTAGGTTCAAATCTCAGCAGAGACAAAAACACTAGATGATTTCTTTCATCTATTCTAGCCTTGGTGGATAAAGTTACGTAGTACATGTAAAGCGACAGATTTCCTATGGAACTAGTCGAGGTACGCGTTAGTTGGCCTGAACACCACAGTTATCCAAAAAATAAAAAGTAGTCCGGAAAATAGTAAAATTCTAAATGCAACGTGTGAATGAGTTACAGTCTTATTCACCTAATGTTTATTAAGGAAGAACTGAAAAAATACACGAGCTGAAATTTGAAATATTAACCAACAAAACCTATAGAAAGAACACTACAAAGTTTATTCAAGATGGTTTTCTTCAACAACCTAAACCATTGGTCTACAAAAAGAAATGAAATATAAATAACTATTTTTTTCTCATGGTCTTGATACATTCTTTTATTCTAATTAAGTACCAATAACAGAGCCCTCTTCAGACCACACAGAGCTTCAGTATCTCAAGATTTCAGAAGAGAAGCGAAGCTAGTACTAATCACGTCAGACATGCAATACACCGGGAGAAAAAACAAATTTACTGAAAAAATACAAGTAAATAGGAAAGAGCATCTCTCCCCTTAATTCTGCATAACTTTTGCACCATCAATGACAAGAAAGTTGAAGAAGCTTATTATTCTATACTGGTTTGGAGAGCATTTTTTCTTTTTTGGTAGCTACTAGGTGATATAATCACCCATCAGTACCAGAAGGCCTAATAATTTTACAACCCTCTGGTGTAAACAATATACACAAAAATTCAGCTTACAAAAAATTAGCTCTGTCAAACTTTTTCCTAATGCTAGGCATTTGGCACTTGTCAAGTTGTAGGTGATATTTTCATACCGGTTTGCCGAGCATTCAGTTTATATGAGTTACTTTTTCAATAGTTGCATGGATTAGATCAAAGTTGTTTAAAGGTCAAAACATGTTCAATTTAAGTATTTAACTTCTTGTGTAAGGCCATATGCTTTCGAACCTTCCTTTTCAAGAAACGAATTGAGATGGCTAAATAAGAAATTTGTGCACTCATTTTTAATGCAAATGAAGTATTAAACATATCTTTCATCATAGGATCAAAAGAGCCTATCACAAAAAGATTGGCAAGATACCAAGTACCAAAATTAACTCATCTAAATTCAATGAATTCACACAGGATTTGTTGGTTCATTTAAAATAACAATAACATATGTGGAAACTACTTAGAAAGCATTGTGAATCACAATTATTCATAGTTAAAACTATTCTGATAAATCACAGTCAAATGTTAATCTATTGTTTAGTCTTTCCTCTTTTTGTGGGATGAGTTACATTTTGATGACATGATCCATAAATTCCTTTTTTACTTTTTTTCAATATGCAGCTATTGCCCAGCTCGTCTCACACAGAATCAATGCCGGTCTCAACTTGGGGGGGGGGGGGGTTTGGGGGGGGGGGGTTGGGGGTGGGACATCTTCGCCAATCTTTCGTGGGAAGGGGTATTGAAACCGAACTGACCACTATCATGACTGTTCAGCATCTGAACTTATCAGATACAAAGACATAAAAAGCTTAAAAGAATTTACAAGATAAACTTTCAACACAATGTTTGTTTCCGCGTTAATAACCCAATTCAATTAGAGTATCTCTCCCCTTTCCCCTATTTTCACATGGTACCCAAGCTTCTATGATATTTGGATGAGATCTGATACCTTCCAATAGGCACTGGCCAAAGTTTTTCTTCATTCACTACTCTTTCCTGCTTTCAGAGATTCATTCTGCCAGTACAACATCTCTTTGACTTAACATGTCTATACGGTATTAATACTGATTTTCTTATATTATCTAGAATTCTACTGCAGTAATTCAGCCAGACCTTGTTTTTAGCTCAAATCACCATTTCCAACATTGAAGGTGTCAATAACATGCGTAAACAGAAGTAAGATTTGTCAGAGACATCTATGTGGAACTTGTTCAATTTTACTTATGTAAATTTTCCTTTTTTTATTGAAGGTACCTCTTAAATAAGACAACGGGTTCCTCGTACTATATCATACTGGAGTGTAGTTAAGTCTGAACTACCTAAACACGTGATTTCAACCTTCAAGGTTAGCATTAGCGAATTCAAGTCAGAAATTCAAAGATCAAAAAGAATCATCACAAGACTCTAATGTGTCATGTGTCTCTCTGTGGGTTGTGTGTGGGGGGTGGGTTAATTTTAACTTAAAATCAAAAAAAAAGAGAAAAGGACTTGAATTTCCCTCTTAGCATACACACATAATTATATTTCATGTACAAACAATAACATATCTAACAATAACACAGTAATTTTTACTTCTACTTTTAATGATTTTGGCATCCTTACTATTCCACCAGCCCAGGTACTGGGTAATTATGCCCACCAATGCTCAGGTATATTAGGAGACATTGCTTAGTGTTTGTTGGTTTCTGCTTTGATTTTAAAACCTTGGTCTCCAAGGTTTGCACCCACTTGATTGACCCCAGGTCACACCCTTGGGTGCTACTCAACAACAACATACCCATAGCCTTGGGTTAAAAAACCTGTCTCTCTTAGTAATTCAACATCAGAATTCCTACTAGAGAAGATGGTATTCTGATTGATGAAAGTTTTGGCATGTATCAAGCAGTATAATGAGTCTCAAATTGACTGGCATCACTATACGTAGAAGAAAGAAAGCATACTATCACAGCTATTATCTGTTCCTCTTACAATCTGGTAGAACGGGCATAAAAGATTCCACTAAAGTATAATATGTTATTAGACAAAAAAATAAAATTCTCTTACAAAAGCAAGCATACTATCAGAGTTTTTAGGGAAATATACAAGGAGGCTGGAATTCACTATCAGGACGGACTGGCAAAAGCAATTAATTAAAAAGAAAGGAAAAAAGGTAACCTTTTCTTCTTGGAGAGCAGTTTGTTCTCGTTAATCTTACGGCCGCCACCTTCAGTAGTGTTGCTGGCACCTTCTTTCCATTTATCAGGCACAATCACCTTGGATAACTTCTTCTCACCTGCAAATACAATTTATGAAACCCTAGGCCTAAATCAATTGCTCACAATTTGTTTGCAATGAATATTTTTTGAAGAAAAGAGGAGAATTTGGACTTACACTTATCGCAAACCATAGTTGCAGTGGGCGAGCTTGATTCGAATTATGCGACGCAGAAAGAGAATTTTCAACTCCTGCCGAATTCGTAATTGGGGGAAGAAAAGCAATAATTGATGAGAACTTGAATATTTAAATGTGAAGACGGTGCGGTGGAGCTCACACGCAAAATATATGGAGTTGCGCGTAAGAACCGCTTGATTAAATTCAAGGGTCATTTGATTGGAAACGAGATATTTCAAAATTAATTATTACGAAATTAGCTATTTTTGAATAACTTATTTCATTATATATATGGAATAACTTATTCAATCACTTAAATATTGGGATAAATTATCTCAAATTTGACAATTAAGTAAGACAATAAATTTTATCTCAGAACTATTTTTTATCTCAAAATTATTTATTTTATCCCTTGCACCAAACGATCGCTTAGAGAGGTGTATACTCCCTCTGTATTTTAAAGTCAAATATTTACTCTTCTTGAACTATTAAACCCCGGATTAAGAGTCTATCAAAAATCGTTTTTCTACCCTCACAATATATGAATAAACTCTATGTACATTCTACCATTTCAAACTCCACCTTATAAATTATAAGTACCAGATTTTATGTGGTATTATATAATCCCGCCATAACTAAATATATTTTTAAAAAATTAAAAATAAATAAAAAATATAAATGGAAAAATTGATCACACATCTCTTATTTGGAAAAAATGAATGTTTTTGCTGTATTTTTTGAAACATGGAACTTTCAAAATTTATAAATAGAAAAAAAAACACAAATTACTTAATAAAATAAAATATACCAACTATTGTTATAACTTTTTAAATTTTTTAAATATGTAAGTTATTTGTATTATTATCATAATATTTTATATTTTATTTTAGTTTGCTTATTTATTCTTCCACCTCATTTTTTTCCTTAAATCTACTTAGTTAGATAAAGTTTCATTAAATAAGAGGTTTAAATGTTTTTTAAGAAAAAATAGGGATAACATCATATATTTTTAAGAATGGGAGTAATTTACTCTCCTCATTGCCAAACAAGTTTAGATATTCCCAAAAATATTTGGGAAAACAATTGGCAAATATTGTTGGGTCATATTCACTCCGTTCATTTTTACTTGTCACAACTTGATTCAGTATACCATTAAAAAAGCAATTATTTATATATATATATTACCACACTATTCCTATTAATTGATGTTTAGTATTAGCTTTTAAAAAATGATTTGAAGAATAATATTTAATGCTAAGGATAAATCATTATTTGATAAATATTTTTGGCAAACAATCCAAATTCTCAAATAATAGAAAAACTAGTATTTGGGCAAATTCTATTATTGGGAACTTTTAAAAAACATCCCAAACTTTTATATTTTATAAAACACCATCAGTTATAATTTTGAATTGAATTTCAGTCCTAGTTCATTCTACAAAATTTATACAGTTGATCTCTGAAGTCACTTCCAATTATAAGTAGTAATACTAAATTTTAGTATACATTTAGTTTCCTTTTGTTTTCTTTCTTTTTTTCCAGATTCATATTAATTGTGTTCATTGTCTTGACTTTTCAGAAATATGTTTATTATAAAATGGTAATACAAACTTTTGGATATTTTTAATACTTGTATTTTTTAGAAATTATGGGTATAAATTATATTTCTTTAAAAAGCCAAATATTTCTTCCAAAATCTATTGCCAAACATATAATGAAACTTCACCCAAAAATAACTTGTAAACAATATTTGAAAAACTATGTCCAGATGTGAGAAATGCTCAAAAACTAGCCTTTGGCACTCTGTAGTGGATTTGCTTAAAAGAGGAAAAATGATATTGTGCATGATTGTTACAGTGAAGCACTTGTTTTTATTTTATTTCACTTGTTCCTCAAACGATAGGGTCCATTTGAGTCTTTGACAAGTGATCCTACCTCTTAACTGTAGGATAGCCCCATGGTCAAGAGATAGATAATTACAGAACCATATCTCATTACACTCATCTTGTCTAACGTGAAAGATCATCTACTATAAGTAAACAAAATGAAATTCACAGTTGTCTCAATCAATCTTAACTGAATTCTGTTTTTGTTTCTAAGGTTTTGCAAATATAAACTCAGCATGCAACTAATGATCGTTCTTTCAAAAGAAAAAATAAGTTTGAATTCATACCTTTTGGTGCTAGTAAAAGGTCATGTTTAATTTGTTTGCAATATCAAATTGCGATTCTTTAATTTAACATACATAGATGTATGGAGGACCATATACTAAACATGTACCATTGTACGTACCAGTGATCCGTGACAAAGAAATTGTTTGTTTATGAGATGGCGACAATTAAGTAAATTGTGTGGTCCTCTCCTCCCCATAACAAACAACTTAATTAGGAAATAATATCAATTGGGTTAGCATCCTCAAACTAGTGGAGTAGTAGTACAAAATTAATGTTGAAAACAAACATCCACAAGGTATATGATCTAAAGTTAAAAGAGTACAAAAATATGGCTGCATGAATTGATTATTCCAAGTGAGAATCATCATTTCCACAACTTAAAAATCTTCATCTAGGTAGGTGAGATGTCCATCTCATTAAATTTGTACTGCAACTTCTGGTTATTTTAATGCCATGTGACATGTCTCATTACTTAATTGATGTCACAAGCAAGTGACAACTTTCAGGTGTGTAATTACCGTGCTCATCAATTTCACGATGTTTTAACTTGCAACTCTTGCACAAGGAGAAGCAAAAGTTATTGAATGCATTATCAATCTCAATTTAAAATTTTAAAATTGAAATCTAAAGTTACATATTCTGTTTAGTTTATGGGGCTCCTTTGTTTCTCTAGCATGTTGCCCCCTGTGATCCTGTCAAAGTTCATCTTGGATATTCTGACAAAGTAAACCACATACAATCTATGACAAAATACTAATACTTTATAATTACTCTGTAAACAATACGGCATGATCCAGAGTAGGAATCTTTACACATCTATTTTTTTTTAATTATATAACATGATAATGCTCTTGTGGAAAGTTACTAGATGATATTTATCAAAGTCCATCAGAGGAGCCCTTACCTCTCAAACGACTATGAGAAATTAAATCTTAACTTCCTTGAATGTAACATACATATTTAAAGATTACATTAAGAGTATCTTCAAAACATTTGTATACATAGCAAAACAAACTTTCATTTTCCAATAGTAGTAATGTCGTTTCCTTTTTTAATAGACGGGAGTAAAATATACCAATCGATGGATCTACTATGGCTCAATCCCAAATAAGTAGGAGAAGGTCCAATATATATACACTCAAAATCAAGATCAAAATACTACTGGAATTTTCTTCTCTCAAAAGAATTTTATCTATCTTTAATATTAGTCCAATGGATTTAACCAACACTCTTGAGGCTTGTACTTGTTCCTCACAGTATCCTGGCAATAATTATAAACCACAAAGTTCCTCTGCACCCAAGCATAATCAATCTTCTGTTTACTTGATAAGTGCCAAGCATTGTACTGATCCCACCAGTGCTGTGTGGTGGATGAGGCACAAGCAGGGTAAGGATTTTTCCATGGACAAGCATCTATCGTAAAATCCTTATAAGATGCTACAAATGGTGCATTTTTCCAGTTTATCTTGTCCAAGCCTCCTCTAGTAGCCCAATTATCTGCATTCCATATGCTAGAAAACACGTACATTGGCCTCTGGGCTGGAAAGAAATTGTTTGTGTGATTCGCGTTCTTGTATACCCTTATCGGTACCTTGTCCACAAAAAAACTGCATTTACAAAAATGTAGTTGATCAAATCATCATCAACTACCCGTTAATCTCAAATTATTTGTGTTCGACATATATATGAATCTTCTATATCCATTTCGTTATATTCAAATCCAATTTACGAGAATCTTTATCTTAGTCATAAATTTAAATGATCATTCTCTCATCGATCAAGTTGTTCTCCGGTAAGTTTTTTTTGTTTGACTCATTGTTACTATGTAATTGGAGAAACAAAAAGTACCATCGATAGATGTAGTAAGATGGTTAGAATCCCTTTATTCTCAACCAAAGTTTGATTCAGACCATAGGAATAGTGGTAATACCAGAATTTTAACTTAAAGATTCAAAATAAGTAAACAAAGGAGTGTGTTTATATATATATATATATATATATATATATATATATATATATTGTAATTTTCTAGCAAAAAAAAGAGTTCAAATGAAGTATATTTTACAATGAAGTATATTTCACCTCCTTAATGGATCTACTCAACGTGAATTCTGATTAATTTACTTTATCTCTATGCCCCTGCATAGGGATGAAGTACATTTCTGTAGGAAACATTTTACCTCCTTAATGGATATCGAACGGTTCAACAAGAAAAACGAAAACAAAAATTAGCTAGAAGAGTGAAAAAAAGAAAAGATAAGGGACTTACACAATTTGATGAGAGTTCCAAAGAATGGAATAAGTATGGAAGTCGAGAGTAGGATCAAACCAGAGTTGATGCCTCATCTCACGTCCACCACTGCCATTATTATACACATTTGTCTGAATAAGATAAGGCTCCCCTGTTCTGTTTCCCAAGAACTCAAAATCTATCTCATCTCTCAATGGCCCCGCCTCTACTTCTGAGCACATCTGCACCCAAAAAAAACTAAACCCATTGCCAAAATTCCCACAAGAATAACAAATGTTTAACTGAACTTACATAAAATGCTGTTACAACACCAGCAGAATCACCTCCTACTAATTTCAACTTTGTGCTGTACCAACCAAATCTATAGCTCTGTTTTGTTATGAACCCACAATCTAACATACCAAAAACATGAAATATATATATATATATTCAAATTTCAAGAAAACAAAAAAAAAATGCAATTTGAATATCTTGGATTTTAATCACCTGATACTTGATCTAAGGTAAGATACCAGATCTGTCCATCTTTAGAAGTCTTGAAATGTGTACCAGGACAACTTTTGCTAAAGTTCTCCTCAAATGCACCTTTGACTACAGCATTTGATGATGAAAAAAGGGTAAACAATAGTGATAAAATTAAAAAAAGATGAGCCATTGAAGAAGCATTTCTCTCCATGGCGTTTTTTTTTTTCTTGCTTTCCCTTTTGAATGAAGATGCAAGGATTCTAAGCTGGATCCTTTAGGAATGACAACGTTTTATTAATTATACGCGGTTTGTTACCTAAGGGCAAATATGGAAATGAGAATTTGTTGCTCATTTTTATTTATTACTCTATCTTTTTACCTCGAGAGACGAAATAAGGCTAAGAACAAAAAAGAACGAACAAAAAAATGCTTTTATCAGCAATTCATTTGAGAATATTTTCCTCTTTGGACTAGAAAATTATCAAAAATTGAGGACCACCATGTTTGGTAATCTAAAATAGGAATGCTTTTCAAAAAAATCAATCCAAAATGGCTTTTTTAGAAACCAAAACAATTCAATTGTACTAAAACGCAATACAAGAAAATAATCTCCCCAAAACTAAATTATACCAAAATCCAAAACCTCACTTAATTTATTTCTCTCTTGTTGGAAAAAACATGTCGAATCAACAAGAAGTAAAGCTAATTTACTTCTCACTTAAAGGGTTTACAATGCTCTTTTAATGATATTAAAAATAATTTAAATTTGTTTTGAGACTAATCGTACCCTTATAGATCTTCTCATATATTGTTTATTGCATTTCGTTTATTATATGATTTTTGTTGTTGTTGTTGTTGTTGTTTTCTCTCTTATGCTTCCGTCATTCAACTCACTACTTTATTCGTCATTGTTGTCTTCTTTTTTTCTTGGGTTTGATACACTTGAGCTGATAGTCTTTCGGTAATGGTCAGTGGCGGATCTAGAATTTCGATTCAGGGGGTTCAAAATATATATGAAGTAAAGACGCAAAAATTACAGAATAACTAAAGAGAGTGTGGTTGTGAAAGGCAACACCAATTTTAATCTACTAAATTTTAACTCGCCCAGTCATCCCGTGTTTAACATTTTTACTACTTTTTCCCGCTACATCGAACCCTTTCTAAAATTTATCATGCTTTCTTTTTTCTTTCACTTTGCAATGTTTTATTTTTCTAAATTAATATCTTTTTTATCATATATTATCTTTGAAATCATAACTTTCTTCAAAAACAATTTTGGAATCTTTGTCAAGCTTAAATAAAAAACTAATATTAATAAATAAATTAAATTAAATTGTTTATCAGTTTCACTGGTATGTTGTTGTTTTTCCTTTCTACATGTTAAATCCTTATCTTTAACATTAATTTTTGAATTAAAAGTATTTTCCATTTATCTATTCGAAAACAAGAAAGGAGAAATGAGAGAGAAAATTATAAGGCGGATAATTAAATTCTCACCAATAAAATAAAAAATTTAAATAATCAATCAATTGTTGATTAATTGTGCATCTATGGGACTCCGATGACTCTAACTCCAAAAATTAATATTAAAATCAATTGTGATCTTACAATGGAGAACAAATATAAATTATTTTAATACGTTAAGAATATTTTGATGTCTTTTTTAATACTATAATCTTTAGAGATGACGAATGCTCAATATTTCGAATTTTAAAAGTGAGTAATTTAGGGATTGAGTCCCAATAGGCGATAGCACACATATCCAGAAAGACCATGCAAAATTACTAAATACCCACTACGAGTGTGTGAGCGTATCCATGCAATAAAAGTGGGGTCTAAAGTGCTTTTAATATTGCAATATGGCTCCTTTTGAATAGATTTATTACTCCCACAGTTTTTATTTATTTGTTAAATTTTAATTTAACACATTTATTTTAAAAAATAAATTTATTATTTTATTTATTTATATACATTATATATTTTAAAGACATTAAAAATAAATATAAAAAACATTATCCTTTTTGATTTTATTAAAAATGATACATAAAAATAAAAATTAAATTAAAAAATATTCGATAGGTAAATAGGTACGATGAAGTATATGAAAAACTTCTTGGATTTGACAAGCTGGATTCACTCGACTCCTTCTCCTTGTTACTCCCTTCGTGTCATTTTACGTGTCACATTTTCTCTTTTAATTAATTTTATTATAATTAAAATAATTTAATTTTAAAATTTTATTTTTATATTTAATGGAAATAATTTATAGATATATAAATATTTAAAAATTATTTTAGATCATAAATTTGAAAAATCTTTATTTTTTTAAAATATCGTGTCAAGTTAAAAGATACTGCAACGTAAAATAATCATTTTCTATAAATTTTAGTTGTCATGTTTATTAAAAATAATCATTTGAGAATAATTATTAATTTTAAAAATTAAAATATAATTAATTATTAGTCTTCATTTTTATTCTTATTTAATTAAAATATCGTGAAAAAATAGTAGTGTTAAATTGAAATCAACCAATAAATAAAACAGAAAAGGGCCTAAAATGCCCTCAAATTATTTAAAATAGTACAAAATGCCCCCATCCATTTATTAGGCCTAAAATATTTTTGACATCCACCTTTAAGTTCAAAAAAGACATTTTCTTTAACGGAAAGGGCATTTTAGGTCCAATAGATGGATGAGAGCATTTTTGTACTATTTTCAATAGTTCGAGATCATTTTAGGTCCTTTTAACATAATTTTAATTAAATAATTTGAATAACTTTTTTTAACATGTGACGCTCATCTATTGGTTACAATTTGATTATTTAAAATTAATTTTAAATCAAAATTTATTTAACAGAATTTTAATTAAATATTTTTTTTAAAACACGTGGCGGCCATCTATTTGTTACAATTTAATTATTTAAAATTAATTATAAATCAAAATTTATTTAACAGAAATTTAATTATAGAAAAGAGCCTAAAATGCCCTCGAACTATTGAAAATGATACAAAAATGACCCTCGTCCATCTATTAAGTCTAAGACACCTTTTTCGATAAAGAAAAGATTGTTTTTTTATCTAAAGGTGGATGTTAAGGTCATTTTAGGCCAATAGATTGATGAGAGGCATTTTTGTACGATTTTCAATGGCTTGAGGGCATTTTAGGTCTTTTTTCGTAAAAAAATAATTTAATCACATTATTATTTTAATTAATATTTTTAAAAATAAACGTGTAAAATAAAATAGATCAAGAGGATATAAATGGAGTAGATTTACTTTCAGAAAAGAAAAAAAAAACATGATGTAGATTAATTGAGCAAAGTAACCTTAAATTACGGGGCTAATAGGCTTTACGTTGCAAATTATTAAAACTAAAGCAGTGAATTCAAAGTTGGGAAGAAGACCTTAGCCATTGCTGCTAGTTAATTGGAAAAATATTTTTCATTTTTTTTTAGGATGTCATTTCTTGTTTTGATTATTCATTGTCAAAAAAAGGAGTATTCATTTCTTATTTCTAATATCGTACATCAACTTGTTTATATGAGGAAGAATTCCTCCTACTTCAAAGTCCAAGATATGAGTGACACGGCCCTTACAAAACAGTAGACGTTTCAGCTATTATTAATCAATAAAAGCATTAATGTTGTATCGAAATCAATACTAGTAATACATTTAATTATTTTGTTGTCGAAGAACACAAAAAACAAATATGGAATTTCCTCATCACAATTTTAACCTCATGCCACGTAATTAATTAGTTCCTTATTACTCTCTCTATTCCATATTAACTGTATTTGTGAGACAATACACATTTATTAAGAAAATATTAAATGACATAATTTAAATCATACTTTCAATTATTATAAATGTAACTTCATAAATAGTGCAATTTATCTTGAATTTTAAATAATTTAATTATTTTGAACAATACTCCCTCCGTCCCATTATAATTGTTAAGTATATTAAAAATAGTTGTCACAAATTAGTTATCAATTTAAACAATCAAAAAATAATTAGCCACTTTTTTCCAACTCTATCCTTAGCAATTAAGTCGTTTTGAAATGTGAAAAAAGTTATTATTACAAACTCTACTCTATTATTACCATTTTCAAAAAGGCCATTTTAAAGTTATAAAACTTCTTCTTGTTAAACTTTTGGTATTCTTTGCCTATCATTCAATACAAAACACATCAATCTATGATATTTAATGATTAATTTCCATAATGATTGAAGAATATTTATAGTAGGGTTATATTAGTCAAATTACATCCCTTATTAATTTTTCTTAAAGGTTGTGCAAGACCTTATCCTAATAACTAAAATGGGACGGAGGGAGTAAAAAAATCGAAAAATTCAGTTAATACTCCCTTCTTTTCTATTTATTTGTCGAATATTTCCTAATTTGATTTCTCTCTTGTCATTTCTGAAAAATCAAGCAAGGACAATTTTTTTCTTCCCTATTATACCTTGAATTTATTTATATGAAGTTAATGTCTCTAAAAAAATATAGTAACTATATTGCAAATAAATTCACTTTTAATTTGCAAGTTCAAATCAAATACTATATTTTTATTTTTTAAACCCTTTATAAAAATATTGAATCCGCCACTTACAGGTTGTATTTGTTAGTAAGACAATACATGTCCCCTTCTCCGTATTTTCACTTCTCTTGATGCTGATTATACACATGTAAGGGGTCAAGGTCTAAACCCCACCACAATAGTGGTCTAATTTAATAAAAAGCACTTAAAATGATTTTTTGGTTGCATTCCTTGACCCCTACCACAATGGTGATCTAATTTTTTTTTTTAAAAGTATTGAATTTGGTTGAATTTGTCTAGCTTGGCCAGTGACTGAATCCTATCGAGCATTTAGAAGCAGATAATTCTTGCTGGAATTTAGTAAATCATTTAAGGGAGAAAAAGAAGCAGTTATTTAACTGCTCCCTCCGCTCATTTTAATTTGTGATTATTATATTTTAAAGAAATATTTTTATTTTTACTTGTCATTTTTAATATATTAAGACAATTTTTTTCTCAGGTTTTACTTCTCAATATTAATTACTTCTTCCCCAAATCATTTCTCAAGACTCAAAAATTATACATTAATTAACATGAGTATTTAAGTATTAATCATTATTTCTTAAGGAGTGTGCAAAGTCTACAGTGGACAAGTAAGAATGAATGGAGGGAGTATTCTCTCTGTTGAAAAAAGATGATTTTTTAAATTTTGTTATCTTAAATTAAAGATGTGTCTAATTTATCCAAAATATCTTTTCAATTTTGAAGTCTTAAATATGTCATGTAGGATGTTTGGGAATTTTTTAGCATGTGTGGAAAATCACATAACATAATGCTAT
This sequence comes from Solanum dulcamara, assembly GCF_947179165.1. Lineage (NCBI taxonomy): Eukaryota > Viridiplantae > Streptophyta > Magnoliopsida > Solanales > Solanaceae > Solanum > Solanum dulcamara. Next base: position 49,839,058 of record NC_077247.1, read on the forward strand.
CAATTTCTTGTGCCATAGTTTCCCTTTTTCTTTTGCTTTGTGAACATGAATTCTTGGAATGAAAGTGAGCTTCTAAGCTTAACTCATTGAAACTGACAAGCAATTTATCGTAAAATAAGAGTCCATTTTAAACAAGATTTCTATACTCACATGGATTTTTTGGTGACTCACGTGCTAAAACTGTCCGAAACCCCTTTTTTTTTTTTTTTTTTTTGAATATTCTGATTACAAATCTGATATCTTGATTTTTATTGATAATATAATTCAAGGAGAATCATATCCTAAAAGCTAGCTATTGAAGTGAGAGAATTCAATATTATATAAGCTCCACGTCAACTTTCTTAAATTAATGTGTGATTGAAGTCTCATACCTTTATAATACGATTTACACCCTAATAAGCTAACAAAATGTACATTCTGTGAAGCATACTAATACAGTGAACATTAATATTGGACTCAAAATAGGCCGTCCGTGCAAAAACTTGAAATGAAATTGTGTTTGTACTTATGTTCAGTTCTTTTGGGGTTTGGTTTGGGTTTAAAATGCTCATAAATTTGGGCTCTTTGGTAAGCTTTCACAAACTAGCCACCTATTACAAATTTGACCCAGTGTACGAAACTCTCTTCCCAATTGAAACCAATTCGCTTTGCACTGTAACTCAAATGACCATTGCCTCTAGAGCTCTCTTTCTCTTCCAGAAATCAATAGCCAAAGCAAGCACTGTAACAGCAACACAAAAGCCCCAAGATTGGAGAACCCAATTCAAACAAACCCAATTAATTTCACAAATTTCATCTATTCTCTTGCAAAGACAAACAAATCAATGGCCTTCACTTCTCAAGAACATCAAACTTTCTTCCTCACAATTTACTCCATCTCTATTCCTTCAAATCCTCCACAACACCCAAACCAACTCACAAGTCTGTGTACGCTTCTTCAACTATGCCAAGAACAATCTCGGGTTCCAGCCTGATGTCAAAGTTCTTTGTACCCTTGTATATGTGCTTCTCGGGTCCGGACTATCCAAACCCGCAAAACCTATCTTGGATACTCTCATTCAAACATACCCACCAGCCCAAATTGTGGGTTTCTTGATTCAATCACCGAAATCTGGTGCAATTCACATTCAGTCTTCAGTCTTGAGTTCAGTTCTTGAATGTTATTGCAATAAAGGTTTGTTCTTGGAAGCTCTTCAGGTTTATCAGATAGTTAGAGAATATGGCTATTTGGTGTCTATTAATTGTTGTAATACGTTACTTAATTTACTGCTCAGTAAGAATGAGTTAAGACTGGCTTGGTGTTATTATGGTTCTATTATTCGTAATGGGGTTCAGGAGAATGTGGTTACATGGTCTTTAATTGCTCAGATGCTTTGTAAAGATGGGAAATTTGAGCAAATTGTTCCTATTCTAGACAAGGGTGTATGCAGTCCTGTTATGTATAACATACTCATAGATTGTTACTCTGAGAGAGGGAATTTTGAAGCTGCATTTGGTTATTTAAATGATATGTATAGTAAACGTATTGATCCCACCTTTAGTACTTTTAGCTCAATTCTTGATGGTGCTTGCAAATATCAAAATGCTGAAGTGATTGAATCAGTGATGAGTTCCATGGTGGAAAAAGGACTTCTCCCGAAAGTTGTGACACCTGACTATGATTCTGTGATTCAAAAGTTCTCTGGTATGGGAAAAGCATATGCAGCTGAATTGTTTTTCAGGGAAGCTTATGAAAAAAGGATTAAGCTACAAGACAGTACTTATGGCTCTATGCTAAGGGCATTCTCCAAGGAAGGTAAAGCTGAAGATGCTATTTGGATGTACGACATTATACTTGAGAGAAAAATATTTATCAATGACAAATGCTGTAGTGCCTTCATGAGTGTCCTATGCAATGAAAATCCATCTGAGGAAGTTAGCAGTATGTTGAAAGACTTGATTGGAAGAGGATTTGTTCCTCCCATATCTCAGGTGTCTAATTTTATTGTTTCTCAGTGTGAAAAGCATAAGTGGCAAGAAGCTGAGGAGCTTCTGAATGTAATTCTTCAGAGAGGACTTCAGTTTGAATCTTTTTGTTGTTACTATTTGGTGCGGCACTATTGCTTTAGCAGAAGGATTGATTCTGCCATTTCTTTACATACTGAACTTCAGAGGCTTGGTATTGCTTTAGATGTAGAGACCTACTGTACACTACTTGACAGACTGTTTAAATTAAGACGGCATGAAGAAGCTCTAAGGATCTTCAATTACATGCGAACTCATGACATGTTAAGCAGTGTTAGTTTTTCAATCATGATTAGAGGGCTATGTCAGGAGAAGGAATTTAGAAAAGCAATGAGATTGCATGACGAGATGTTGAAATTGGGGCTTAAACCTGACAGAAAAGCATATAAGCGTTTGATTTCTGGGTTTGGCTAAATAATACTTTTTGACCTCATTTATATTTTATCTCTTCGCTTACTATACATACTGTACAGCATGGCTGCTCACTTGAGAGTAGATTTTGGTGATGCTCGTTTTTGGTAGCCATCCAATTTTCATTTCTCGCTATGCACAACTGAAACAGCATACAATGAGAAATATGAGTGTGCCCTTTACTTACAAAAGGTAACTTTTGTTCCTTTTCTACTTCCCTTTTTCATTTGACACAAAATTCTGTTCAGAGGGGATTTTCAATCATATAGTTGCACAATTGTTTGACAGTAGAAAACTTTATACTTTTGGCTACACTTGAAAGTTTATTTACTGATGTCATGGTTGACTCGTTTCTTAATTAGCAGTGATGATTTAATTTTTTTATGTCAGTCCTTTGTATCATTGCCTAAATAATTCTCGAGACAATTGCATGTTAGACTGTACTTTCTTTGTCTGGAAATAGTTTCCAGTGGCTTCCTTCTAAATGCTTTCATCTCCCCCAGCAGAGGTGTCAATGTTTGGTTGCATTTCAGCTCTCACTCTTTCTGAAGTGATTCATACTGTCTCTTGTGATGTGTGATGCTGAGGTCGATTAACTTAAACGTCTGAGGGTGATTCTAGTGGTATTTTAAGCTGTCTCTGGGCTTCCTATTAATTGGAGAAGAAGTTACTTATATCGATTCAATAAAGTGAACAATTTCTGTATCCTGACTGCTACCTTACGCTGCCTAGTTGGTACCTTACCAATTACTCGTCTTGGATTATGATTGGGGGCTAAGCGCAAAGGCTGATAGCATCTGGGAAGGAGTGATGAAATGTGAGAAAAGGTTAGCCAGGTGGAAGAAACAATATCTTTCTGCGGAAAGATATTGTTTCTAATTAATAGCGTGTTGGATTCACTTCCCTCATACGTGATGTCTCTGTTTTCAGATGGTGTATCAGTATGGGAGGACATTAGATTCTGTGGCCTCTCTTTAAGGCTAATACGGGGATCAAGGTGGGCAACAGGAGAAAAGTTTCTTTGTGAATGGACAATTGGATTGGACACAAACCTTTGAAAGTTCTATTTCAAGATTTATTCAGGTTGGCTTCAAAAGCTGCAGCTACATTGGCTGAGAAGAGTAAATGGATTTGGAGTATCAACCTCTGAATAAATTTCAACAATTGGTAGGTGAACAGGTCTGTTAATTTTTTCAATCATTTAAAACACATATCGGCGGCTAACTAATACTACAGACAACATAACATGGATACGTAGCAAGAGGGGTTTATTCACAGTGAAAACATGCTACAGAATATTAACAGAAGAGATCTTACCAAGTCCTTCCTTGGCCATCGAAACAGATCTCGAGATCCAACGTTCCATTCCAGGTAGTTTCCTTTACATGGATTGTGTTTTAAGAAACTTGTGTCACTCATGAGAATATCCAAAAAAAGAGGTTTTGACCTATGCAGCAAGTGCTTTTTATGTGAGAGACATACAGAGAGCATCTGCCGCTTGCTTTAGTTTTGACGTCTGGATCGCAATTGGTCATACAAAGATCAACAAATGATTTACTGAGGTGCTGGCACAGAAAAGACCCAAGGAAGAGGAAGCTACTATACTTGCATGTATTTGGTGGACTGTCTGGACTGAAGAAATAAAAGATGTTTTGAAGATTCTGCAAGCTCTGCCAACAAGATAGACTGTAATTGTATATATATATATTTTTTGAACCCCATGATAAACCTGCCGCCGCTACAACCTCTGCCTTTTGGGTGAGCACTCTCTGGGTATTGGGTTGATATAAACCGCACTAGGCAAGTCCTATGCGATAGGCTCGACTTAGAAGGCATTGAGGGGGATCGATCTCGGGTCATCCATGTGGATAACCATCCTTCAAACCAATTGAGCCATTCCGGACTGTATATTTTTTGTTTTTGTATATGTTGTAGGGTGAAACACGTAAATGCAAATGAACCAGTTCTACAAACATTAGAATGCCTATAAGATTAGACGGGGCTATGTTTTGCTACACTTTACAGTCCTTTATAAAATTGCTTCACCTTCTCCCCCCCAAAAAAAAGACACCTTTCCTAGCTGCCCTGCTTCATAAATCAAAGTTAATGTGGATACATCTTATAGTACCACAGGAAACAAGAGTGGCATGCCTCATAACTTTGTTGCTATTTTGGATAAATCTGCCATTTATACTTTCGTCTCTAATTATTCTTGAATTTTCCCAAGGCTTCTATCATCATGAGCAATCAGAGTCCTTCATGCAATTTTATAATATTGATTCAGAGTCCTACTTAGCCCTATAACAAGGTTTACATAGATTAAAGAACTAAAATATTTTACTACTACTTTTGACTGAGAAAAATCAAACTTTTTAAATAACTTCTATTAGAACATCATACTGTATTATCTTGCTCTAACACTGTATACTGTATCAAGACTTCCATTTATATGCAGTGACAAATGTAAATAATTTTTCAGAGTATAACCAGTTTTTAGACGTTAATCACGCTGTAAGTAATGTTTCAAAATTACAAAAAAAGCTTAGTCCGCTTTTTAATATAAATAAATTCTTTGAATAAAAATAGTCCTAATTAAGACTCAAAAAATCTTTAAAATAATTTAATTAGAGGTTGTTTCACTTTGTATTTATCCACTTTAGAAAATCAAGAGATAAATCATAACTTAGTTCTTAATTTATTAACTATAGTCATTTTTAAAGCATTAAATTTTATATTCAAATATATAGTTAAATTATGATTGTATTTATTATTCGGGTGTGTCAAATCCAATCAATATTGGACAAATAAAAATGGACGAAAAGGATCCAAAACTGGTCATCCCCCAATTTTCTCAAAAGACCCGACCCAATCCACATTACCCATCAGCCCATCCATTTGTTGCCCTTCCAAATCCAACACAAAAAATCTTTTAACATTGCTGCTTCGTGCATGCATGAAACCTTCCATCAAATCAACAATGGCGATCTCTACAATTCAATCTTCTGTTCTACTCATCACTATCCTGTTTCTCCTCGCACCCATTACCACCCATTCCAATTCTTCCGATGATTTACTCTCCGAGCTGAGACATCTCCGATCAAAATCTTCCCTTGGCCTGATCCACCTCAAAGACTCCCTTCTCCAACGCATCCTCTCAATCCCTTCCCCTAAACCATTCTCCTCCCTCATATTCTTCGACGCCAGACAGCTCCACTCTAAACCCGATAACTCAATCCCTAGTATTAAATATGAATTCTCCCTTCTCTCATCTTCTTTCCTCACCAACCACCCCCAAAACAACACTCAGATATTCTTCTTCATCATAGAATTTCAAGAATCGAAGTCTTCGTTTGAGCTTTTTGATGTTCAATCTTTACCCCATATTCGGTTAATACCCATTTATGTGACGGATGTTAAAAGTGATTGTATTAAAATGGATGCTTCTGGTTTTTCTATGGGAGCTGAGTCGATGAAGGAGTTTGTGGAGATGAATTCTAATGTTAATTTGGGTCCAATTCATACGCCCCCAGTTATTCCGAAGAAAATGATGATGATTATTGGTGCTGGATTTTTGATTTGGAGTCCATTTTTGGTGAAAAAGTTTGTTATTGGAAACACCCTTTTGCAGAATAAGTATGTCTGGATGGTTACGACGATTCTAGTGTACTTCTTCAGTGTTGCAGGGACCATGTATACTATAATTAGGAAAGCACCTCTGTTTTTGATTGATAGAGATGATCCAGGGAAGTATCATATCTTTTACCAAGGATCTGGGATGCAGTTAGGAGCTGAAGGTTTTGCTGTTGGATTCTTGTACACGATAGTTGGATTGTTGTTGGCACTTATGACTCATGTTTTGGTTCATCTGAAGAACAGGGGAACACAGAGTTTGCTGATGGCTTTGGGGCTCTTCATTTCGTTTTGGGCTGTAAAGAGGGTGATTTACTTAAATAATTGGAAGACTGGCTACGGTGTTCATGCTTATTGGCCTTCAGGTTGGATGTGATAGCAATGTAGTTTGTCTGTCTCTTAGGTAAGAGTTTTTTAGTTTACACTACATGTGAGCTGATTCCGATTCAACCAAGAGTAGTTGACGGAAAAGTTTCAGCTTTTACATTTAGATTTATCCAGCTTTTATCTTGTAGTGAAGCATTTGTTTGCCAGTTGAAGTTTTCTTATTAATAATTCCTCACCTTATATCTCTCAAACTTACTGTCTTTTTAGTTACTTACTAGTAGGTTGGAGTGTATTGACTTGCTGCTCCTTCTAGTAGTCTTAGTATACTCTTGTTTCTTGTTCTTCAATTTTTTCTATTATATGTTGTTCGGATACTTTGATTGTGTTAGGATCAAAAATAATTACGTGTCGTGTGGAAACTAGCAACACAAACCTCGAAAGACCATGAGTAAGAAGACAAACGAGAACTATACCAAAAGAGACACAAATATTTAATGTGGTTCGATTAACTACCTATGTTCACAAGAGGAGATGAGTAATTCACTATAAATATGAGAGTACAAAATATCGAGAGAAATAATCTCACAGAATTCACTCGGAATACATAGAGGTTCATACAAGTGATAATCTCACACAATTTAATTGAGAGTACATGATCATTAATCTTGTTCCATTTATGTAATCACCACTTGGTAGCTTCCATCTCATTGTCTAATACGTAAATTGTTTATCATACTTCAGGCAAGATGAGGGAAATTATTGTGTAAATAGTCAAAGATTAGAACCTGGTGTTTTCTCCCCTAAGAGATGAGAGAAGGATCTAGAATTTTAACTTTATGAGTTTAATCTTTAAGGTACTTGGCATTGAGCCCATTCTATTTCTAAAATTATGGATTTAGACCTATTATTTATTTCAATTTCAATAAATTTTTACACATAAAATTTATAAGTACTGGGTTGGGTAAGCTTACATTTGGACCAGTGCTGACTAGGAGTTTTTGGTTTGTTTAAGATTTCTAAGTCAACAAAAGAGGAATGGATATTGAGGATCCATACCTGACTCCAACTAGCTTGGAAAGCATGGTAGTTGTTATCCACCAGCATAACTCCTTAAAGACGTTAAGAAATTACAGAAACAAACTGTATCCTGCATTGGAGGGGAATAACAATTTCATAGCCCAAGATGAAGTTTTATTGCTCTCTTTGTAAAGAGTTGTTGCAAAAATTGGAGAACCTACTGGCTTGGAGAGCTGAAGAATGCAGCATCAATTGTCACACAAGGCAAATAATCTGAAATCTGGGGGGAAAAGTGTAAAAATTATTAAAGGATTTGATTAATTAAAAAAGTTTCAAAAACTTTATACCTGTATGGTTCATTTCTGATGCAAATATGTTCTCATTTTTGCTTTTCGGAGAAGTGGGCTTTTCTTTTTGATGTGCCTAAAAGAAATTATTTGGAAATTCAAGTTATAGAATCTGTGGAAATTATTTGAAATTTTTTCTCTGTTAATGAATTATACACAGTTTTCTTTTATTTATCAATAAAGATAGGGAGGTTTCCTTTAGTAATTGGAGGGAAGGAGGAGGAGAAGGGGACGACTGACAGGTTTCTTGGTGCAGTTGAAAATAAAACAATTGGAAGAGAATTATCTTAGTATTGCATGGATTACTCTTGCTTTCTTCTTCGTTAATAAGCATAAGATTTGACAGAAACATTTGATACCAGACATTAAATTTAGGATTTTTTGTGGAAATTCTCTTTTGTGTGCCTCTCTATTTCTGGCATTTCGTTGTTCCATCGCTTGGTTGATTATCTTGATGGTGAAAATGCATTTAACTGTTACCATGTTCTATTACATGTTTTGATGGAGGAAACACATGATGAGGTCCCAATCATAGCTCATGCTAAAATCATGTCTTTGAAAATCCCCTGAAGGAAGATTTAAGTATTTCATTGTCTTTTAACCGTGAAATTTCCTTTTTATGGGGTGAAAATAACAATCCGAATGAAAGAATCCATTAGATTGTGACCATGCAATTAAATTGTCCTCTCAAAAAAACTGTCCACTGGTAATAATCGATAGTTCATCATCTTAAGATGCGAGGGAATGAATAATTTCAAAAACCACCATCTTGCCCTCATTTAAACTGTCTTTTATTATCAGTTATGAAACCTCTGATCATATAAGATTATCAGTATTCTTTACCACTTCCTATACTTAGCTGCAATATTTATGCTTATACTTATCTTTGGAGAAACGTTGCTTAAGAACTACTCTACCATCAAGAGAGAGATGCAATGTTATATCGTTAAGTTTGATCTTGGCTATGCTAATTAATTTAGCTCTTGAGATCCACCGTCCACCTTATGTTTTTCTTTTTGTTGCATAAAAGTGGAAGTGGGTTTCACTTTTTAGATATAAAGTTGGTCATGTGTTCAGCAAAGAATATATTCCTTTGAGCAACTTCAGCCCCTTTCCTTCAGTTACATATTATTTTCTTGCATACGTTGAATCTTGAAAACACTATGTGCAGTTAAAACAACTTTATAGATCAAGAAAAAAGAAATGTTGGCGGATGGTCGGTTTGCTTCAGCAGATCTTGCTGGTTTTTTAAAGTCATTTTAACAAACCTTTCTTTCCTTTCCTTCGTAGAGTCATAAAGGTGATATGAATTTGAATTCTTTAAGCCTTTTCCTCCGTTTTTTTTTTGGGGATGAACTTGCGTATCCATGCAGCAGCCTAGATGCCCTTTTTTACTTTTTGCTTTTTCCTATATATATTCTTTCCTTGATAGCCAAACCATTTACTTTCTTATATTCTATCCTCTCAAGCCTTGCCCTCTATGTGCTTGAAATTCAATTAAGACACCGATCAAAAGTGAGTTGAGAATTTTGACAGGGGACATGGAAGAACAAACAGAAATTGTTGGAAGGGCATTTGTGGATCACTACTACAATCTTTTCGACAATGATCGATCATCGATTGGTACTCTGTATCAACCAAGCTCCATGTTCTCATTTGAGGGCCAAAAGTTGTTGGGAAGTGAAGATATCACTGCTAAGCTTAATGCGTTGCCTTTTGGACAATGCCGCCATGCGATTAGCACCATTGATTCTCAACCTTCGTCCTTTGCTGGAGGGATCATAGTCTTTGTCAGTGGTAGCATTCAACTTCTTGGAGAGGACCATCCACTGAGGTTTAGTCAGGTATCTGGTTCTCTCTTTCCTCCATACATGTGGTTAAAAAGTGTGATTTTATATTTGTTGTGTGTTTGAACAAAGTCACACATTGGAAGTTGAGAAGAAAAAGAAGTTACAAAATTACTGCTGTGAGGTCTTTTACAGAAAACCGTCCAGGCTTGGCTCAAAATGGTCGGTATGACACAATGCTAAGAGTGTCTTTGGGTTGGCTTAGTCCAACTGTATTGTTTTCATTCTTCTTTTCTAATAATGGTGGCGTCTGGAACCACTTAAATGAATTACTTGTCTAAGAAAGTCTAAACGTCTTTTTTGTAATTGAATTGTTGCAGATGTTTCACTTGATCCCAACTGTGGAAGGAAGTTTCTTTGTGCAGAATGACATATTTCGTCTCAACTATGGCTAGTTTAGTGTTCAGGTAGGGAAAATGTTGATCAAGGGAAGAAAAAGCAGTGTTTATTTTAGTGGAAATGTCGAAGAGAGAAAATTACTGGTGATGTAAGTTTGCGTTGAATGTGATCCTGCCTTTAACGAAGGAATTGGAGCATCACATTATTTGATTTGCCAATTGCTTTAATTTGTAATACTGGGTGAAATTTATTCAATTTGCAATCACTAGTATCACAAGTCTACAACAACAACAACCCAGTGAAATCCCACAACGTGGGGTCTGGGGAGGGTAAAGTGTACGCAGATCTGACTCCTACCAAGGTAGGACGGCTGTTTCTGAAAGACCCTCGGCTCAATAAAAGCATAAAAGCATAAAAGAGGTTAGATAAGGCATATATGAGAGAGCAAATAACGAGAACGACAGGGATAAAATAGAGTAATCAAAGTACAAAAATTAATAGATAATAACAGAAAGCAAAGCACAAAAAATTATAGTGTGCTAATGCGCTTACTAATAAGGAGTATAAACGAAACTATGTTCTAGCCTTCTATCCTAGTGTGGGTCCTCCACACTCTCCTATTTAGGGTCATGTCCTCGGTAAGCTGTAATTACGCCATGTCCCGTCTAATAAGCTCTCCCCAATATTTCTTCGACCTACCCCTACCTCTCTTGAAACCATCCATGGCCAACCTCTCACACCTCCGCACTATGGCATCTGTGTCTCTCCTCTTCACATGCCCAAACCATCTCAGTCGCATTTTTCGTATCTTGTCTTCCACCGAGGCCACTCCTACCTTATCCCGAATAGCCTCGTTTCTAATCCTGTCGCTCCTGTTATGCCCACACTTCCATCTCAACATTCTCATCTCGACAACTTTCATCTTTTGAATGTGAAAGAACTTAACCGGCCAACACTCCGCCCCATATAACATAGCCTGTCTAACCACAGTAGAACTTGCCCTTAAATTGTGGTGGCATAGTATCATCAAGTCTAAACATTTTAATTTACATCTTAATATTGTAGCATGGTTCAGTCATCAGTGCCACAACTAAGCGGCATATTATTATTATCACAAAAGAAACACAAAGCGGGCAACCAAAACATACAAAAACTTCACTAGCAATACATGGCAGTCATATTTTTCATTAAACAAGTTTCTCACAACCCTTCAGTATAAGCGACACCAGTAGATTTCAACCATGCACCTCCTTGAATCATCTGACCCACTGTGAATTTCGTGGCCTCTGATTTAGTTAAGGCTTTATGATAACCAGGCCAGTTCACTCTCTTACTAATTCCAGCACCAGGTCCTTTGTTCATGTACTCACCATAATACAATGTTTTCAATGCAAAATCACCGTTCCATTCTGACCAACCCGCTGGATCAATATGGTCTCCAATATTGGACTGCATGTACACTGTCCGCGAATACGTTTTCCATGGTCTGCCCAAATATGTCTTCACGGACCCTTTCACTGGTGCAAGGTCCGAGCTAGGAATAATATCGCAATTCTGGATTGAAGTTCCTGTATTTTGGTTTGGATCTTCACGACCTTGGGCCGTAACCATGTTTTTCTGTCCGCTCATGGGCTTTCGGGCTGCAAGTTTAGAGTTTTGGAACACAACTGCTGCATTACCGAAGATGAAATCGACAGTGCCAGTGATGTAACAATCTCTGTAGAACTGACGGAGACTGTGGGTATAGAGTGTGTCCTGGAATGCATCCATTTTGCAACGGCTGATCACTGACTGATCTGCTCCAACACGAAGGGCCACTGCTTGGTGCTTTTGTGGCCCTGCTGTGTTTTGGAACTGTAGGTCTTGGGCTATGAATCCATCTCCAACAGCAGCTGCATTAAATTTGCAACCAAAGTAAAGAAGTTTATCAATTTTTTAAGCACATTTTTTCTGCAGTGACCTTTCTGTCAACACACTTTTTTCAAAATTCAAGCTTCTTTGTTAGACCAAAAGGCTTAAGTCAAATTAAAACGGTATAGTGAGAATTTTTTTTTACCAACAGTCGCAGATTTGAAGGTTGTTGAGCCATCCACAACATTCAAGTTGCCAGTGATGATGGTAGCATCCATGCCATCACCTACAAGCATAATATTCTTCTTCTTTTTCCCAATCTCAACATTTTCTTTATAAGTTCCTTTTTTCACATAAATAACATATCGAGTCTTGCTATTATCTGGAGCAGAAGCAACTGCTTCATTTACAGTCTTGTATTTTCCACTACCATCTTTAGCCACTACAACATTGGCTGCTATAGCATTTGCTGAAAGTTGCAAAAGTCTTCTATCATTAGCACTAACCCATGACGGCAATCCATCGGTAACTTCTGGTACATTATTATCAGTCTTTGGTGGTACAATTGCAACCATCAAGGCCAAGGAAGTCCTTGCTCTTGCAATCATGTCATTCAACATGGGCTCCATAATGGACCGGGTCTGGCCGTTTAGCCCATCTATGCAAGTAACATGGTTGGTGAGAATGCTACTTAGCCATGAATGGACATCAAAGTGTGCTTGGGCCGATAGGTTCCGAAGTCCCATCATGGAGTCCATTAATCTATCCCTTGACAAATCCATCAACTCTAGACAATCTGCTAGAGCTGCTTGCTCCTTGCCATCATTGAGCCTACCGTTCACATTGCTCACCAAATCAATTGTTTCATGAATTTTTAACGACGATTTATGTAAAACCATCTTTAATAAATCCACTGTTTTTGTATCTATCACACCAGCAGGTGCAACCTCAGACACCATAGCCAAGCAAGATGGCTGATCATGGGCTGTATCACAAACATTGGCTGTTGAGGAAATTGATGGGCTAGTACCATTGATGGGCCAGATTGAAATTAATCCAACTGAGCCAATAATAGCAGCTAAGGAGAGAAGCACATAGAAAGCTTTAGAAGAAGAGGAGGATTTTGTTTTGGGAGAATCCAACAATGGTTGAGAGGAAGTAGCCATGTGGAGTGAGCTTCAGTTTGCTATGGATCTCTTCTCATTTCTTGCGTTATTATATAGACTCGAAAAACACCAAGGAAGGGCCAATGTTCGATATTATTTTAACATACAAACAGTACTTAATTAAATTAAAGCACAATTAATTAATAAAACTACTTTAATTTACTTTATTAGGTGGCCTGGAAAGGTTCAGGTTCAGGTTTTTATTACTAATATATTATATATGTGTTTGACCCATGCAAGTGTTTCTTTTCATGGCAATGTAGTCAGTGACGGACTCAGAAATTTTATAAAGGGTGTTCAAAAAAAATTAAATACACTAATCAGAAAAAAAATGTGCTTATTCGGATTCGAACTCACGAGCTAAGACAAAATATTGAACCCCATTTGCCACTGAACTAGTCCTTTGGCTTATGCTCAAGGGGTTCAATATTAAATATATACACATAAATTAAAATTTTTATTTTATATATACAGTATAATTTTTTAACGAAGGGGGTTCGAATGAACTCACATGATCCGCCCCCGCCACTGACCATACCTGCATATGGTTAGTCTACATATGCTGGTGTAGGTATATTTTTATTTAAGTTAATTATGCTAATCAAAAATCAATACAGTTAAATTTATTATAAGGTCAAGGGAACAAGTCTTGATTTAACCCATTGATATATATATATATATATATATAAAGTATATTAACAGTTAAATATGTTTGTAAATGAATTAAGTAAAGACAATAATGTAAGATAATCGAGTAGATGGAACAATAAAGTTTTGTTGCTTAATGTTTGAGCTAGCTTGGATACATTAGATTGAACCGATCTCAGATCCATGAGTAGATTAATATGAAAGTGCTTGAGAGCTAATAAAGGCTTAATAAAATATAGAAATTTTGAAGCAAGAATATAATTATATTATTTTTGTATTATTCAGAACCTAACATTGTAGCAATTCTATGTTTTATGTGAAAAGAGAAAAAAAAACTGCTAGTACCTGTGTATGAGTCGAACTTTGGTTATATAATGTATGAAGTTGTACAAGTTTTAATATATAATAATTTTTTTTATATTAATTTATTTTTGAAATATGAATTTGATTATTAGTACTCCAACTATTAGTTTGCGATATGATTACATATTGATAAGTTTAAGTTAAAAAAATAGCTAACTCTCTTGATTTGTTAAGGTAAACAAATAAAAAGATGATCACTTATAGCTATATCAAACAAATAAAAGGGAATGAAGAGAGTACATTAAAATATCCAAGTTAAATACATAGTTGATGGTTTGGTCAAATTGATTCTGTTTTTTCTATATGCTTCAAGTGACTCTTAAATGTTTTAACGGCCAAATACATCCAATTTAAATATCATTATCTTTGAGCTGTTATATTATTATAATCAATACTTTATTATAATCACGACTGCTTAAGATTTGAACAGTTTTATAACTGTTAAGTACTTGTGTATGAGTCAAAAATTTAAATTTTATGTATTAACAGTATAAAAAAATCATTTCTAAAACTAAATCACTTGTTATAAGGCAATTATATATACATCTCTAAATTCGTAACATCAAGACTACTACTATTTAATTATAGGCAATTATAAGGGTAATATATTAATCAATATAATAGAAAAACTCCATTCGTGTTTTAAACTACTATGTCCAATAAAAAAGTTGAGAGTATTATTACAAATGCGAACTAATATTCCGCTGTATATTAATATTGTAGGATCTCATATGAAAATATTTAGTATATCTATGATATAGAAATATCTTTCATTATCATAGTTCGTAATATAATAGCAGGTTATTATATTTTCATCTGTGTGTTCCTGTGTGATAGGAGTTTGATTTACACGACTTATTGCACCAAATGCTTGCCAACAAGTGTTTATATATAATTATTACTTTATTTTTTTATATTATCATATTTAGTATGAAAAATTACTCATTGTTGTAATGTCAATTCAATATGACAGTAAAAATTAATTTACATTGTTAGCCCACAAGCATCAACTTGTTCCTTATAGATAGTGTCAAAATAATTTAAAATAGATTACTCGATTGACGAGATGTCGAGATATATAATAATATATACCTAAGGCCATAGATGTATATATAGATACTCCTTGTAATGGTGGCTTTCATGATCATTAATTGGGTTGTTGGGCACTAAAAACAACCTAAAAAATGAAATACATGAAAATCAAAGTAATTCATGATGCATTATTTTATTAGTGATGTCGACAAGAAAACATGCTTTTCCAAAAGAATAATTTTCTGCTTAAATAGAGAGTAAATTTGTACAGAATAGAGGATTTATTTTAGGCAATAATTTCAAATTTTGAAAGTGGTACGAGGATATATGATTTATTGTTCCCTAAGAAAGAAGAGTGAACTTTAATTGGTGTTAGGGTGTCATCAAGATAAAGATCAGCAGTAACCAGATTATTGATTCGCCCAAAAGGTTAGATCGATATGAATTGAATTAAGTCTGCAAGAAACAAAAATTTAAATTATTTTGGCAATTTTCTCAACGTTAATTTAGGCTACATATTTGTCAAATCAACATAATCTTCGTATGGTTGAATTGAGTGAATCAAGATGAATTAAATTAATAGGTTGATTTTTCTACCCTACAATCGCACTAACCCTTTCGAGATTTTGAAAAGATTCACAAAACTTATGCCCCAATGCCTTGAGGTCTATGCTTCGCCTTGCACCCGCACCTTTTAAAACACTGGTAAAATGTACTCTCTTCCTCTCTCTCACTCATTTGGATTAATAAAAACTTATCCGTACCAAATATTTATATCAAGCTAATAGATACATGATAACATATTTACAAAATATTTTTCTCCTATAAAAAATCATGATTAGTTATTATAATTTTCACCTCATTAAATCAGATACCAATCATGATAAATTAATATAATTTGATATAGAATATTATGTGAGGATAAGTTTTTGCTTCTAATTTTTTTAATATAATCTGAATTAATACGAAATTTAAGAAAAATATGAAAATCTTTAAAAGCTGTGATTTAAACATGACATTTGTATCGCTGTAAAACTTTTGAAAACTTGTGTACTTAATTATAACCCACTAATATGTTTGTGACTATAAAAAACTTCTTATTAAAGTTAAAATAAGAAGTTTAAATTTAATTTTTGTCTAATTGTTTAAACTTAATTTTTATCAATATAAAAAGATATATTATTAGTTTTTGAACAATTATGACTTTTTTGAAGGGTTGTGACTTTTTTGAAAAATTGTGATTTTTCTAAAGGATTGTGTTTTTCGAAAGGTTGTGAATTTTTTAAAGGGTTGTGACATTTTCGATAAGGAACAATAAACACTTATTCATATTATCCTTTGTTGTCTATAAATAGAGGGTTTTGTCTCATTTCTAACAATGAATTTTCTGAACTTCTTCTCGTGCACAAATAAGTTTTAGTGTATTTTACTACTGTTGAGTGGCTCACTGACACCTTAGTTTTAGGTATAGATACACCGGTAAATAAACTCATTCTATTCTGGGAGAATTTATTTCATTAACCTTGAATACTTAAGGGAATAATTTCCATAAGGACACACTGTACATCGAGTGGGCTTGATTTCTTCTTTGAGAAAAATATTTTCTATACTATTTCTGATCTGTTTCGGATTCTATTTTCTTAATTGATTTTAAGTTTCTTTTTTTAAAAATATTCTTTAAATTTTGTTGTTTTTTACCAAGTTCTCAAAAATTGTTATTCTAAATATCTTAGTAATACAAATAACATATAATAATAAAGATGTACATCTAATACTATACGAAAGACTTGATATGACAGAATAAGAATCTATATTTTATTTAGTCGACTAGTATATATATACACAACTACAATCTGATACAATTCCTAAAATCAAATGATCTGATATATCATAATCAATTACTATCACTAATCTGATTTGATTGCTTTTTTCATGAGATTTTGCTTGAGTGCAGATTTACTACTTGATTTGTTTTGAACTTGTGAATATTCAGTATCATTAAAAAATAATAAGTAAAAGTCTATAAATATTTGAGTCTGTGCTAGCACAGATGGATGACATCTGGTCTAATTATATATGTGAATGCAGACATTTATTGTTCCCTTAATTAATATTTTTTATCATATAATTGAGACCGAGGAAGTAAAAATCGTTTTCATACCCGATACTGACATGAATAAATTATCTTATCTTATATTATATCTTGTCAGAAGACATACTGAACGTGAACTATAAAGTCTACTTTCAAAAGAATAGCCATAAGCGACAAGATGAGTCCTTATCGAATCGATAGCACAACAATTAATTTTCCTCATATATATAAACAACCACTTGGTGACTTTGAAATTTGCTGGTTAATAACTTAATATTAATTTATTTACCTATATATTGCTTACCTGCCAACCTTGCCAATGCATCAGGACGAAGAAACATGATTATGGAATAGTTCCTATCATAAAACAACTCCATTTTATGTGATTATATCGAATAGTTCCTGTCAATTTATTTTATATCCTATAAAATATATATACATTGAAAAGGAATGATAGAAAATGTAATTTTGAAAAGAAAATGCATTTTTAATAATTTATTTTTAAAAAAAACGAAAACACACAGAAAGCTAAATTTAAGTCTTAAACTTTGCATTGGGACAACCTGTGAAATTGGTATAAAATATTACTTCCTCCGTCTAAAGAATAATAATAATATTATTTCTTAAAAAGACGAGAGTTTATAAAAAGCAATAAAATTACTTATATAACAAACATAAAAATAAGGTACGTGTATATATATATTCTTTTTTTTATTCTATTTGTAAAATTTTATTGAATATATTATTATTGTTGTTATCTAGAAGAATATTACTACTACTATTTAAGGAGTAAAAGTGTTTTTCTCTTGGCTTCAGTTTCTTAAAATTCAAATTTAAATAAGAAACTATAGCTCGTAGAAGTATGGTGTTATTTTAAATATGTATAAATACCTTTTTAGGATAGACCTCAATATATAAAAATGGAAAGTAATGACAGTAAGTGATTGAGTTTGTAGTTCCTTATATAAATCTAGCGACTCTAAAGACATAAAATTGTTTCGACATAGACAGAATTCGAGGTGCCCCTTTTTTCAAGGAGAGGAATACGAGTTATTTACATTATTTGATGGTCATAAGTGAACTGAAAACTAAGCAGTGAGAATTAATTTAAAATTTTTCTGTAAGAAAAATAGAGATGCCGCTCCTACGTTGTTTATAATATATGAAAATATCAGCGTATTTTTATAGAGTTATTCGTTATGAATGTTATATGAAAACGTAAAGCAAATGAAAGAATAGAAAAATCAAAATGTAAAATATCATAATAATATGAGTGATTCGACAAATTTGTATTTATACATATATATATATATATATATATATATATATATATATATTAGAATTAAGTACCATATGGGTGGATATATATAAGATCTATATGTATAGATATCATTATTTACATTCAGAAAGCCATCGTATGCACCCTTGAAAAATAAAATGACAAAAAGTCAATATCTTAACTAAAAAACTGGCGTAGTGTTAATAAATTAAGGAAAACTTATATAAATATGCTATAGTAAGAAAATATTTATCATCTATAGCAATAATATTTTTTTTATTGGACACTTATAATATAATTTTAATACATATTATAGAGAATAATTTATAGAACACATATAATACAACTTTTGTTCTTGGATAATACATTTATCACACACTTTAATATACTTATAATACATACTATCAATTTCTTACCAAACAAACATAATATATTTTAAAACACTTATAATACATTTATATTGTATATGTAATTCACTTTTAATAGATAATAAATTTATTATAATATTAATATATATTACTATAAATAATAATAAATAAAAAATATCATTAAAATCAATAATTATTTATCAAAAAACAATCCATTAATGAATTCGTTTATGGATATTTGATCGATTGAAGGAATCCGGGGTGGCCCATAGACGATACGTATTTTACTGTGATGGCTGCTCCTAACTCTGCCGACTTTAAAGTTTACATACTGTTGAAGTAATAATTATGATGTTTTTCTTGGATAGTTTTGATTTGTCGTATTAAAGTACTCCTACACCATAAAAAGAAGTCATGAAAGTAAATGCGTGTTGCATACTATATTAATAATGTTGACAACACATAGATACGCCTTTTTTCAAAACAGAGAATAATTGCTTAAACAATGCCCATAGTTTTCGATTCGATTTGATCTGTTTGCATCATGTTGGAGTCAAAATTTTTATTAAAAAATTTCAAAATATATATAAAAAAATATATATATTGTTATAGGGATAGAATACACAACTTTAAGTAATTTTTGTAATTCCTTAATTACTACACTAAAGTTTCAATTTGTGTCAAAAGATGTCAACACTTGTATATAAATTCATTAAACTAAATTTTGACATATATATAATGTAATTTTTCGACGAAAGAGTGTCAAACCTAAGGATGGCTCCGCAAAAATCTGTCAACCTAGGTTTAATATTTATTTAGAAGAACATATACATAACATGATTATCCAAGTGAAGGTTATAAAATTGGTAAATGTTAAGTAGTACATCGTGTGAGCCAGCTATTTATTACAAAAGATAAAAAAGAAAAGATAAGTATAAGAAAAGTGTCACGACCCGAATCCGGATGTGATGGCACTCATCTCAATCCACCGAGATAAGTCAGCCTAATATCCCACGAAAAGTAGATGCGGAAGAAAAGAAAAGAATCAAAATTTAACTTAAGCGAAAACACGTAAAAGAAACTCAACATCCCCCAAGATTGGTTGTCACGTGTACAAGCCACTAATTTATTATCGAAGTACGAAAAGAAATACAGTCACAATGTCTTTGTCTCTAGAATAGGACTAAAGGAGAATAACCAACGGTACCAAAAGCCTGAGTTATAATCTTCAAAAGTCAGTTTTCATTCCTTCAAGTGAGCTCCTCATCAATACTATTCCATCAAGATCAACTTCTACGAACTGAACTTTCGAATCAAACTTTGGCAAATCTATAAATTAGGGATAATTTAGACGTCACATATTAACCCATGAATCAAACCTTAACCGAAATCCTCTAAACCCCATCATAACCATCATGACAATCTTTCATCACATAACCACGAAACAAAATTCTAGACTAATACCAGCTATAACCAGAAGTGAACCTGAATCAATCACCACACTCATAATGCACAGACTATCACAGATCTTGTTAAGATTCCATTCTCACTACCAAAGCTTCCCACAAGCTTAAGCTATACAAATCTGATCTTTAGGCATTAGGTACTTATTACTAGAGAATATGATTTATCTAACCCAAAGAATAAAATGATTGAATACCCTCCTAGCGAGCGATACATCCAAGCATACAAAACTTCCAATAACACTATAGAAAATGGTATATCAGTAGTTGTGATTGTAAACAACCCTTAAGAGCGGTAACACTAGACCCATTGCCCCCCCACATTCTACCATACATAGCCAGAACGAGACCCCGACGAGAGTTGAACCTTAAGACTGTCGGACAACTATAAGTATTCATGGTAGCTCTTCTACAAATTCTTATAAAAAGAATTATGCATGTAAAATCACTATTATACTTCAACAATCCCTAACAACACCAAATCTATCACAACTGAAATAGCCAAGTTTGCAAAAGCATCCTACCCTATCAAAAGAATTCGTAGAATCGGTACATCGATCAACCACTAGAGATCCATCCACCGAAGTAGAAACACTTGTGGGCATAGGGAGCGAATCATACTTCAAATCATGTCCGAAACAAAATAGGTATTTATATAAGAATGTACAAAATCAAGATCGAATAACACAAGACACTTCTCCCATAGTACTTATATCAAACATTTTCATTCATCTGACTCCATCACTTTGATTTTTTTGCTACCCACAATCAACCAGTTTGTTCCCCATATCAAAACTTAAAGAAATTCTTGGTCACCTGAATAATTCTACATACTATGAGCACATAGCCTCTATTTACCCTCTAGTGCCTATGTAACGCATCACAATAGTTCATGTAACCCATCAACAGAGTAGTATCAATCCAATTCGATATCCTTAAGTCACCTACCATAATTTGAGAGTCTAACCTTACATAAAACACATAATCTTCGACACCTCACTATTTGTCATTCAAATCAAAACCAAACCTTAAGAAAAGTCGTTGTTACATCCCTCATAAGTCTGTGTCGAACCAATCGACATTGTATAGTCATATCTGAACACAAGGGCAAAAATTTGTACAATCTTCAACTTTGAACTAAAGATCTACACATGATGTCTTATTTCTTCTCATTTCTTAGATGCTTCCCATGACGCAAATTTCAAATACCTTGAACTATTCAATACACCAGACTCTTGTTCCTTTTGCTGACTCGTTTACCAACCTTATTCTTTGACCAATAACTCATGACATTTTACCTCATGTTCTAACTTAAAAATTTAAGTGGAGCACTTCCTTAGGCCCCTTAACAATCAAAAGTAACAACTTGTAAGACCCAAACCCTACACAAGTATTTTCAATTGCTCAATATCTGATGTGATCGATCATTTCTCAGCTTATTAATCTATACCTTGATGAAATTTACTGCCATAATGTAGACTTACAATGAACAAATTGAATTTTGAATTCCAACCAAGTAACCCAATTCCATTATCTATCAACATTAGCTCATACATTGAAGACCTTTATGAATTCACGTATCTTAGCTATCATTGATCACCTCTCTATTGATCTTGTCGTATCCTTCGTTAAAATTTAATTATACCAGTTACCAAATTCAAAACCACAAAAAAAAAACTTATTACCACACTTGAGTCAAATGCCTATAGAGTTATTTCTCAAATCTTATCCAATAATCGTTAACCCATATGAATAACACATAACATTGCCACCATAAACAGAGCAAAATAAATAGAACCACGTGTCACTAAATTTAATTCTCCACTCTCTCTGAAGATACATTCGGCCCTTACAACCAGAGTAAATATATTTGTTCTCGCCTTATTTCGAAGGCTAAACTATATTTCACTAATTATTTTTATTTATGAATCTAGATTCTTTCAATTCTATTCGAGCGGTGTCTCAACACATTCTATGACTTTTCATACAACCACATCACTCACCAAATAGTAAAAAATCGTAATTTAGATACTTGCAAGTCATTATTATCATATCGAATCTAATTAACCAAAAATTCTTAACGTATGGTTGTGTCATGATCATAATCCATCACAAATTCTTATTACCGTTATGCTCAATAACTATTACCATCATCTCGAAGTCAACCTTCTCAATCAAAAAAAAAATACCTTAAACCTAGTTATACCAATCAAATCCAATGGAATAACCCAATTTTATGCGCACTCTCACTAAAATTCTTAATTGCATTCACACAAGTATACTCACTGCTACTTTCTTTATCCATAAGCTTATCATTCTGATATCGATCCACTCCCTTGGAGTTTACGGTTAAGTTACAAGTCCTTAGTTAGAATTCTAGGGATATACTTCACAACCTAAACGTATTAATCATACCCAAAATCCACCACTAAGATCTTTCTTATAAACAATGCTTACCCCAAGCGTCCCTAGTAACAAACTAGTTGGGTTGTTTTTCAAATATGAATGCAATATCAAATCTCATCATATGAGAAGATGATACAACTGATAACTCCTTAAGTAGTTAGTAATCACACTTGATAATCGATGTATTTATTTTTGTATTCCAATAGTACCATACCGTGAAAGTTTGATAGATCTACCACTAGAATATATCATACCCACCGTAAAGATCATACCTAGATAGTCTACACCTTTCTATCCATTACGTAACTGTCATACATTACCAACGCATTTCAGTCTCTAGTCAAAATTGATATCACTCTTTAGTAGGTAAGGTCAATAGCGGAAGCAACACAACCGGTAACCCTAACCAAATAATCATAAGTACCGCGGTAGTAGACTTATAACAACCCTTCTTAATATATATCCATCCTATCAAATCGCTGTAGAAATTCTGATCTCGATTAACGCAAAATCATCCTCATCACTCACTATGTAACTCATTCTTTCACGACGAACTTTACGGTATGTAGTCTCTGAGGGCACAATGCTCACAACATAGTCATTCCCCTAATTATACCATTCTCAATTGTAGAACCACTTCAAACATCGGATAGGCCAAACAAGCATCATTCTCGATGCTTAACCATTATCCAAAAATATAAGACGATCATATAATCCTCCAAACCATTTTTTCTCTTTCTATACCATATCCTCAAAGTACATTATTGAACCATAACCTTACTTACTCCTTTAAAATCGCAATGCATTACAAGTCTCACCATACATCCTTTCCATAAGTTTATTACTTTCGCCTCCAAATTAAATCTAGATCACGTGATGACATTTCAACTACACGCACATAGAATTAGGCAAGAGTCACCACTATATATGAGAGAACGGAGTGAGTCAATAGAAAATAGATCGGATCAAGGACGCATGATAGAAAATCAAAAGGTGAAGATATTTCCTAAAAGTCTTCATAGCCTCTCAAAGATAAGTACAGACGTCTCCGTACAGATCCTCAAGACTCTACTTAGACTCGGCTTGTATACACGTAAGACCTATGAACTTGGCTCTGATACCATCTTGTCACGACCCGAATCCGGATGTGATGGCACTCATCTCAATCCACCGAGATAAGTCAGCCTAATATCCCACGAAAAGTAGATGCGGAAGAAAAGAAAAGAATCAAAATTTAACTTAAGCGAAAACACGTAAAAGAAACTCAACATCCCCCAAGATTGGTTGTCACGTGTACAAGCCACTAATTTATTATCGAAGTACAAAAAGAAATACAGTCACAATGTCTTTGTCTCTAGAATAGGACTAAAACATAAGAAAAGAGCAAGAGGTGTCCGCTAGATAGATGTAACAACTACCTCGACACTCGGAATGATAGCCTCGGATGTAGTAGAAAATGCTAGAAAATCAAGCAGGTCCGGGCTCACAACCTACACAAGTGTGGAAACAAGGGGTGAGTACCAAACAATACGGTACTCAGCAAGTGGATAACTAAAACTAAGCAAAACTTAATAGATACAAGTACTCCTGTCTTTCCAACCGAACCTCCTTAACTACAACCTGCATAAAATCAGCCCAACTCTACACTTGTACAATAACAACAATAATACAGTCCACAAATACTCATCAATAGTCTCGTCAATGAATCATACCAAGTCAAGTTCAGCACACACAGAGCAATATGAGGGTAAACACAAATTCACAAATATCAGAAAGGTGCAATGCAGTGCATTAAAATGATGCATGCCTGTCCTATCGGTACACATCCGCTGAATCACAGTCCGGAACCCATGGGGGATATTTCTGTCCATGTAACCTGCCACGGAACGTGTGGCCCGTCCCCTCAATATATATATCTTGCCACGGAGAGTGTGGCCCGACCCCTTTATTTCATAATACCTGCCACGGAGCGTGTGGCCCGACCCCTTTATTTCATAATACCTGCCACGGAGCGTGTGGCCCGACCCCTTTATTTTATATCATTTCCAGTTTCAACACAATATATCAGAACCAATGCAATCAATTCATGTTCATATAATTCACGATAATAAAATGACAACAACAATAATTCTTCCTATCTCACATCAACATAGTCATTTCACATGTCCAAAATCACAACATATCAATTCCACCAATATATGTCATTAGATCACCATTTTATACCCCTCATCTCCATTTTTAAGGTCAATCATACAGTCAATAACCCAGTCCAATTCTCATTACTCTCTAGAATATATGACACGGAAATACAAGCATCTATAAGCTTAAACTGAGGCTTAGAAATTCACTTGCCTTAATTAATCGAGCAATTACTCCGGTACTTGAGCCTTCCCTTTTCGTTGGGCCTCCAAATAAGTATAATCTAATCAAATAAATAACTACAATAAGATTTCGAAACTAACAACACCCATATTATTATATGTCTAGCCTAGACCCAAAACTCACACAAATCTATAATCAAATTTCCAAATCTTGATGCCAATTAATATGTCATCCCTCGTATTTTCTAAGTTACAAGCCGACTTCTCCAAATATCATAAATCTATTGATGTTCATATAATACAACACACCTAATAATTAATTATCTATCTCAATATATATATGGAAAAAAAAAACTTAATTTATAATGTGATAACAAAATAAAATTATTATTATTATTATTTTCAGCCAAGTTTATCCATTTTAAATTCAACACAATGCCTTCACTTTCACCACCGAAGGCACTAATATCTAAAATTCATACACTTACCAAAGCAACAAATTAAATTTACATAATAGGAAATCCTTAAAGAACATGCAAGGAGCATAACTGCCTGCACATTCTTAGCTTTTACTTTATGAATATAGTGTCTTTATTTTACTACTAAAGAAAAACAATGTGGAAAGAACCACCAACCCAGAGCCTACTTATTATTTTATTATTATCTTTCTAATTTGCTATTTTGTTTTGCCGAAAATGTTAAACAACAGCCATGTAATTGTAAATATGCCTTACTTGGTGTTTATCTGTTCAAAGCGGCACAAAGCAGTGCATAATTGTATGTATGCAGGCAACGCAGCAACAGATTAGTTCTCCTTCTTTCTTTTCGTAGGGTTTAGAAAATATTAATAACACTAATTCCTTTTTAACTTAATTTAATTTATGGACCAAGTGGTATATGAAATTAAATAAGTTAACACTTTGGCCCATTAATTAACTTAATTATTTAAAATTATTCATCAATTAATTAATTGTAATTATCAAAAAGTCCATTTTTTTTACGGAGAAAGTATTTTATGGAAGAGAGATGACTCATTCTCAAAATGACCAAACGGGTCATTACAAAAAGCCAGCTATTTCATCATATGATCATGGTCACACTATTACAGATTAATAAGTTTCATAATTAGAGCTTTAAAATATAAATTCATTAATTACCTAATTCGGATTCTTTAGTGCCTTAGCAATAATGCTCTCCGATTATTTTATAAGATTAAATAACCTAAAGATCAATCCATTATTGCTTCAAATGCTTTTTCAATGCTTTAAAGGCCTATGAGAGATCCATTTAATTAGGATCTCTCATGTCTATATAAAATATATAAACTTTATGAGGATAGCATCTACTAAACTTAATTTATATGATATAGTTATCATTTTAATCTATTTAAAAACATATATTTTTATATATATAATAATAATTAATTTATATCCACACTTATGTCTAATAATGTTTATTTTCGATCACACGTTTAATTTTTTTATTTATTCTTAAATTTCGTGTCCAAACAATTAATTGTGATACATAAATTCAAACGAAAGTAGTAATAAATAAAGATGGATTAAATATTATTATTTACTTTTTTAAAAAAAGACGTAGTTTAGCTATATTAATTGTGACCCTGCACCCTGTTTGTACAAGTATTATTATTTAGGGGAATTTTCGTATATATTCACTCAAAAATATCTTTATTATGCTCCATAACTATAGTTTGCTAATTACAATTCGTAATTATAGTTATAACAGCTTTTGTATAATTCGCATAGCATTTGTATATGTTTGTATAATTCTCTATACCTTCACATTTTTTGTATAACATTTGTATATTTCACTATACAATTCATGCACAACGTTTGTATAATTCGCTATACAATTTGTAGTGTTTGTATATTTCTCTATGTAATTCGATTTGGGCACGGCTTTTGTATAAATCGCGCAAATTATACAATCTCGTGAATTATACAAAACTCAAACTGTAATTATAGCTAGATGTTTGCAGCGAGTCATAATTAATTCAAACTATATCTATATTAACTAATTAGTTAGTATATATTTGTTTATCCGCATAATTTTTCCTATTATTTAATAGCCTAATCTGACAGGCGGGACATTGTTTTTCATATCTCTTTTTTATCATAACAAATTTATTGTGGATTGGTTCTTTATATTAAAATGGATTAGTTTAGTTAAAACTAGTTCATATTAAACCCGTCAAGTCAAATTTGAATGGCAAAGTAGGTAGAATATTTTAATTTGAATTATTTGAAGGAGACAATTAATTGCTTTTTATAAGCAGTCCACCTTGCTTCCCACTTGAAGGTCACATAAGTTCAGATAAACACAAAAGGAAGGGATGACTGGAAGGTGCTTGTTTAAATTCATTGATCATGTATAAATTAGATCAATTATTCAGGTTATGACAAAGTTTACCGATTTATATCACTTACAAATCTTAAGGAAAACTTAAACTTCAGTTGCTCCAGTTTCACTGAGCACATACTAGTGTAGGTAACAAATATTTACCAATAAATCAGACTTATATGTACATTATATTAATTAAAAAAAGGTATTATTGTTATTATCGTGAATCCCTTCCCCAACTTGTAAATAATTAAAAGTAGCAGCTTTATTAAATTCTAGCTACCTACTTTATGTATACTCTTTTCCTTGCAAGTTGAACGTAAAAACAATTATGAATATTGACATTAATTTGTTGGTACATATCTTTTAGTCTATATAAGAACACTAGCAATAACAATATTCACAGCTCATTCCACATTGGTACTAATTAAGACTCATGGCTACTAATTCCTCTCAACCATTGTTAGATTCTGAAAAAACAAAAGCCTCCTCTTCTACTAAAGCTCTCTATGTGCTTCTCTCCTTAGCTGCTATTGTTGGCTCAGTTGGATTCATTTCAATCTGGGCCATCAATGGTACTAGCCCATCAATTTCCTCAACAGCCCATGTTTGTGATACAGCCCATGATCAGCCATCTTGCTTGGCTATGGTGTCTGAGGTTGCACCTAATGGTGTGATGGATACAAAAACAGTGGATTTATTAAAGATGCTTTTACATAAATCGTCGTTAAAAATTCATGAAATGACCGATTTGTTGAGCAATGTGAACGGCCGGATCAATGATGGCATGGAGAAAGCAGCGGTAGCAGATTGTCTAGAATTGATGGATTTGTCAAGGGATAGATTGATGGACTCCATAATGGGACTTGGGAACCTATCGGCCCAAGCCCATTTTGATGTCCATTCATGGCTAAGTAGTATTCTCACCAATTATGTTACTTGTATTGATGGGCTAAACGGCCAGGCCAGGTCCATTATGGAGCCCATGTTGAATGATTTGATAGCAAGAGCAAGAACTTCCTTGGCCTTGATGGTTGCAATTGCACCACCAAAGACTGATCATAATGTACCAGAAGTTACTGATGGATTGCCCTCATGGGTTAGTGTAAATGATAGAAGGCTTTTGCAACTTTCAGCAAATGCTATAACAGCCAATGTTGTAGTGGCTAAAGATGGTAGTGGAAAATACAAGACTCTAAATGAAGCAGTTGCCTCTGCTCCAGATAATAGCAAGACTCGATATGTTATTTATGTGAAAAAAGGAATTTACAAAGAAAATGTTGAGATTGGGAAAACGAAGAAGAATTTAATGCTTGTGGGTGATGGCATGGATGCTACTATTATTACTGGCAACTTGAATGTTGTGGATGGCTCAACAACCTTCAAATCTGCAACTGTTGGTAAAAAATTCTTCTTTCTCATCACTACTGTTTTGACTTGATGTTATAATTTTCTATTATATTTGAAGAAAAAAAAAGGATTTGTTTTCTAACAAAAATATTTGAAATTATTTTGATTCTTTTGGGAAAGGGTTGTGCAATAAAATAATAATTAAAGTATTTGTGGGTGGAAGAAAACAACTTATCTTTTGAAAAAAATCCCCCATAGAGAAACAGTTTTCTCACAAATACAATAAAATTTGCAAAATTAAGGAGAAACCAATGCCGTTTACAAATTGGGTCTTGAATAATTAATTTTTGGTGGCGATCATTTATGCACTCTTTAAATGTCATTGGGAGTTTTTGGCCGAAGCTATTATATACCTAAATTACACATTCAACTAGAACATAGTATTATAACATGTTAGTTACTGCTTTTATCAATTTAATACACAAAACTTAAATTTTGTTTTAATAATGCAGCTGCGGTTGGGGATGGATTCATAGCCCAAGATCTACAATTTCAAAACACAGCAGGGCCACAAAAACACCAAGCAGTGGCCCTTCGTGTTGGAGCAGATCAGTCAGTGATCAACCGTTGCAAAATGGATGCATTCCAGGACACACTCTATACCCACAGTCTCCGTCAGTTCTACAGAGATTGTTACATCACTGGCACTGTCGATTTCATCTTCGGTAATGCAGCAGTTGTGTTCCAAAACTCTAAACTTGCAGCCCGAAAGCCCATGAGCGGACAGAAAAACATGGTTACGGCCCAAGGCCGTGAAGATCCAAACCAGAATACAGGAACTTCAATTCAGAATTGTGACATTATTCCTAGCTCGGACCTTGCACCAGTGAAAGGGTCCGTGAAGACATATTTGGGCAGACCATGGAAAGCGTATTCTCGGACAGTGTACATGCAGTCCAATATTGGAGAACATATTGATCCAGCGGGTTGGTCAGAATGGGACGGTGATTTTGCATTGAAAACATTGTATTATGGTGAGTACATGAACAAAGGACCTGGTGCTGGAATTAGTAAGAGAGTGAACTGGCCTGGTTATCATAAAACCTTGACTACATCAGAGGCCACAAAATTCACTGTGGGTCAGCTCATTCAAGGAGCAGCATGGTTAAAATCTACTGGTGTCTCTTACACTGAAGGGTTGTGAGAAACTTGTTTTTATTATATTAATCTCACTCTATCATGTATTAATGCTAATTAATTATGAAGTTTTAGACTTGTAGTATATATGCTTGGTAGTTTTAATTAAAGCTTGTTCCAAATAATATGCGGATGAGTTGTGGCTCTCTACTCATGTGAACGTACGATCGATCATCACAAATTGATCAAATTAGTAAACTTGGCATGTGTTATTTTAAAGCAATAAGACTCTTTTTTATAAGTGTTGGTATGTAGTCTCATAATGTAATGTGTAAATCATAATTGATTTTCAGTCTTGATGAGTGTCCGTGGACAGTGCATCATATTAATTTAAAAAGGTATTATTGTTATTTTCCGACGAAATCCTATATTTCATTTCAAAATTATTATTCTCCCACTTATCAAAAGACTTATCTTTAATATATCAAAAAGAAAATTAACTGAGAATCCGACCCACCCTTACCCCTTTTTGATGTACAAAAGACACTTAGCTTCCTCATTGTTTTTCTAAATCTTTTCTGCGTTTTTTGTACCATTTCATATTACCTCAGTCCTCACTTATGTTAACCTGACATCTCTAACGAAGAAAGCTTTAAAGAAAGCGTATTTTACTAAATCTACTTTATTAATGATATTTTAAAATTTAAAATTTAATCAATATTATTTTCTATAGCTACTTAATATTAAGAATGGAAAAAAGTATAGTAAAATTATCTTAATTTTATAAATTCAATCAGTAAACTTAAACAATTATTTTATGGGGCAAGAGATATGAAATGAACGGGGTAGTAAAAAAATTTTGGGTCTTCTTTTGAAATATGAATCCAATGCGCACTTCTTTTTTTCTTTTTTCTGGCCAATGTGCACTTTTTGACAATTTAAAAAGAAAGTAAAATGAGAATGTGCCGTACAAATATAATCCATCTGAGTCGTACAAGTATCTACAAGTTAAGATGTTCTGACAAAGAAAGGTAAGCTTTCGTTATGCGCAGGATTTAGGAAAGGGCCCGACCACAAGGGTCTATTGTACGCAGCCTTATCTTACATTTCTTCCATGTTTTCCAGACTTGAACCTATAACCTCTGATCACATGACAACAAATTTACCAACAACTTTACAAGAAACAAAATATGACCTTCTTGCATTAATTGAAGTCTTGATATTGTCCCAATAAATACTCATACATGAGGATGAAACATTTTAGTTGTTAAGTTGATTGATTAATGAATTTTTATCTTATTAATAGAATTATTTTCCCTAATTGAGGGTGTTGATGTTGCATTGGAAACCAAGTATCCATGAGACTACGACATTACTATCGCTGTTTCAAATTAATTTTCATGTTTTTTTTAAAAGCCAATTTAACTTTTCTATTTTTTTTTAAATAAATTAAATTAAATTAGATTACATCAACTTTTCTTACTTGTAATTCCTTCTCGTTTCCCAAAAGCCTATTCTCAGATAATAATTTAATTAAATTATATATGTATATTAAAATATTAGTCAAAATTTTATATAATTTGACTTTTGAAAACGAAATATGACAATTAATATATAACCATGGCAGTAACATATAAACATGGTAATCTTATGATAATTATCTTAAATGTTAAAATTGAGGTAGTGCCATTTTTACCTTGCTGCTATATATCCTTTATTTTCACTCAGCCTGCTATTTCGAATTAAATCCTTAAAATGAGAAATCTATTTTAACTGAATAATTGGATATTTACTCAGTTAATAATGCTTTAATGCATACGTACTCGGCACAACTTGATAACTTGCAGCTCCCCCACCCCCACCTTATTGAAGAGGTTATAATCATATAACATATGAAGATCTATTCAATAATACCGGCTTATAATGGATAGAAAAACATTGTTTATTGTCCGCTAAATATATACATATATTGAAAATATAAGAAAAAGTATACTATAAATACAAACTTAGGAGGTTTCTTAGCTTGTTTCATAGGTTATAAAAACACACTTATATTATGGATAAATTACGCTTATCATAGATTGAATTTTCTTTTTAATTAAGAAAGTTTGACGCATAATAATTGCTGAATTAATCCTACTACTAGCCCTAGCTGCTTTTTTTTTTTTGCTCCTTTGCAATAATTTCTATTGCATTGTTCCATGGCAGCAATAACTCTTATCTTTCCATCAAATCTCACACTGCTGATCAATAGTGTCCGAGCTCATAACAACTATTCTGCTTCTGTAGCCAAAATCAATAACTAGAAATATTACAAGTGATTTTGCACAAAACATCATCCCAAATCCAAGCAATCACCACGTTGATTAAAAATTTCCGTCTTCGGATTAGTAATAAAAGAGAACAATTAATCAGCTCTATCAATTTTCTCAGAGTTGATGTACATGTCTCGTGACAAAATCACGGACTCCGTGGTGGCACTTGGAAAGTTGATGAGTATTTCTTCGAATTCGATTTATTTTGATGCTCATGCATGGCTTAATGTTGTGCTCACAAACCATAACACTTGCATAGACGAACTTCATGATAAAGCCCATTCTCAAAGACTTGATTTCCAAAGCAAGTGCTTCTTGGGCCTTATTGGTTACAATAGCACCCAAGAAAATGTACCATGATGACCTTAGAGTGCCAATACAAGGAGAATTTCCCTCATGGGTTAGTCCAAAGGTTAGGGAAATGTTTGAAGCTAATTATTCGCGATTAGTGAAAATTAATGCTAATGTGGTGGTGGCCAATACAAGACAGTTAATGAAGCTATTGCATCGGCCCGGTTAATAGCAATAGTCATTATGTTATATACATCAAGAAAGGAACGTACAAAGAGAATGTTGTGATAGCTTCAAATAAGAAAAATATAATGCTTGTTGGTGATGGCTTGGATGATACTGTTATAACTGGCAACTTGAATTATGCTGCTGGAACGGGAACCTTTGATACGCCAACCCTTGGTAAAATTTACTTATTTCCTTTTCGTAAAACAATTTTTACATTATAAGATAATTTAAAAGATAAATATAGCTAACCGTTCATGATAAGTAAGATTGACAAGGAATATAAATCAAGACTTGTTAAAGAAAAAAGTGACATATATATACCGTGGACGTAGCAATACATAGCCGTTAATAGGTTATTAGTTCCACTTTTTATGAATGATTGCTAATAGTTATTGGCTCTATTTCGTTTATATAAAAATGTTTGATTAGGCATATTTCTTTTCTTAATTTTTTTTTTGTAAGTTACATAGTTCTATAGTATTTGCTAGCATTAAAGTTGTAGCTAGTCTTAAATAAGTCTTTACTACCTAAAACAAAAAAAAGAATGCCATATAAAGAAAGCACATTTTAGGTAATCTGATAATTTAAAAATTGTATATTGAAATTAAAGTCAATGTTATTAATTTATAGGTTTATATTACATTTACAAGGTCTTGGTTGGATTTGTGTGATGCAGCATTTAACGCTGACGGATTTATAGCACAAAATCTGCATTTCCAAAACACGGCAGGACCAGAGGGGTACCAAGCCGTGGCACTTCGTGTTAGTGTAAGAAAGTTAAAAAGGGAAGTGTATATGCACCGTTTAAAAAAAAATCGTGTATTTTACACGTTTTAAAAATTGTTGCCTCCTTTAGCAATTTTTGATAAGAAAACGTTTATTTTACACGTTTTCAATTTTCTATAAATAGAGGGCCTCTTGCCCTCATTTAGATCATCCCACACAAAAAAAATACAATCCAAAAGAGTAAGAATACAAAGAGAGTTAGTTATACACCAAGATAAATATTGTAGTCTTGAGTGTCCTCTTTAGTGAATTATTTCTTTAACAAGAGAGAAATGTTTATTATTATTTTCTCCTTGTATTTGAGAGCAGTGTACTCCCATATTATCATAGTAAAATCCTTCTACCCCGTGGTTTTTCCCCTCTATCTGTTTGAGGGGTTTCCACGTAAAATTCTCGTGTCCAATTTATTTAATTATTTATTATCATATCAAATTTTAGTTGTGATGCTTTTTCCCCCTAACAGTGGTATCAGAACCCTTGGTTATTCTGTCTGTTTTATGCGAAGGTACTATTTGTGAATAGTAAGTTTTTGTGAAAGTAAAATTTAGTAAAAAGTACTATTCATATGAATAGTAAATTTTGGGGACGGTACAGTTTGTCACGATTGTTCGCAAAAATATTCAGAAATAATCTAGAAGGGTGTAAAACAAATACCAATGCCGAGTACAATAAAATTTGATGTTGAGAAATTCAATGAGACTAATTTCTCATTGTGGAAATTGAAAATAAGAGTGATATTGAGAAAAGACAATTGCTTAGTTGCAATTAAAGGCAGACCTACAGACTTTACTGATGACAGCAAGTGGAACGACATAGATAGCAACGCAGTTGCTGATCTACACTTGACACTAGCTGATCAAGTGTTGTCTAGTATGGCTGAAAAACGGACGATGAAGGAAATATGTTATACTTTTACGGGATTGTACGAGGCCAAGTCTTTGCATAATAAAAACTTCTTAAGAAGAAGATTGTATACTCTTCAAATGGTAGAGTCTATGTCAGTTACTGAACACATCAATATTTTGAATACTCTATTTTCGCAACTTACAATAATGGTCTGCAAAATAGAGGGGACTGAACGCGTGGAGCTTCTACTTCAAAGTCTTCCTGACTCGTATGATCAACTGATCATCAACCTGACGAACAATATAGACAGTCTAGTTTTTAATGAAGTTGCAACCGCTGTCTTAGAAGAAGAAAATCGACGCAAAAATAAGGAAGATAGACAAGCAAGTTCGCAGCAAGCTGAAGCTTTGACGATGGTGAGAAGAAGACCATCGGAACGTGGATCCAGTGGGAGTCAAAATCATGGTAGATCTAAATCAAGAAGTAAGAAGAATATCAAGTGTCACTACTGTGGCAAGAATGAAGACAAAAATGTTTCACTGATATCTGGATCTTGGACACAGGAGAAACATGACACATGACTTTCCGGAGAGAATGGTTCCATCAATATAAACCTATCTTAGGAGGATCTGTGTTCATGGAAGACGATCATGCTTTGGATGTTATTGGTATTGGGACCATCAAAATAAAGATGTATGATAACACGATACGCACCATCCAGAAAGTACGACATGTAAAAGACTTGAGGAAGAATCTATTTTCTTTGGGACAATTAGATAATAATGGATGTTCATATAAGACTCATAGTGGAATCATGAAAATATCAAAATGAGCGCTTGTAGTAATGAAAGCAGAAAAACATGTTGCAAATCTATATATGCTTAAAGGTGAAATACACCAAGAAGGAGAAGCATCAATCACGTCAGTAAGTTCATTTGAAGAAACAATGATGATGTGGCATCGCAAACTTGGCCAAATATCAAAATGAGGTTTGAAGATTCTTGATGAGCAAAAGCTTCTTCCATGGCTCAAAAAGGTTTCACTACTCTTTTGTGAGCATTGTGTTACCAGTAAGCAACATAAACTGAAGTTTAGCAATTCCTCTGCTAAAAGCAAGAAAATATTAGATCTAGTCCACTCTAATGTCTACCAAGCACCGATAGAGTTTTTAGGAGGAGCAAAATATTTTGTATCATTTATCGACAATTACTCTAGGAGAAGTTGGGTATATCCAATCAAGAGAAAGACAGATGTTTTTCCGATTTTCAATAGTTCAAATCTCGGGTGGAACTTGAATCAGAGAAAAAGATCAAGTGTTTGAGGATAGATAATGGAAGAGAATACAGTGGTGATGAATTTGATAACTTCTATAAACAAGAAAATATTAAAAGGCAGTTCACAGTGGCATATACTCTACAACAAAATGGAGTAGCAAAGCGGATGAACAGAACCTTGTTGTAACGGACAAGAGCTATATTGGTAACTACAGGATTGGAAAAATCATTTCGGACAGAAGCAGTCAAAATCACCTATGATCAATCGATCACCATTAACCACAATTGATCTAAAAATGCCAATGGAGATGTGAACAGGAAAAACAACTTATTATTCTTGCTTACATATATTCGGAAGTCCTATTTATGGTATGTATAACACCCAAAAAAAATTGAAGTTGGATCCGAAATCCAGGAAATGCATTTTCTTAAGATATACTGATGAAGTCAAGGGGTATTGCTTGTGGGATCCCACTGCCCGTAAGGTAGTAATCAGCAGGGATGTTGTACTTGTTGAAAATAAGATACAAGCAATAGAAGGTAGCACTTCAAAAGAAAAATCAGAGATTACTACAGTTGAAATTGAAGAAATAGAAGAAATTTCAGTTTCTTCTAAAGCAACACCAGGGCACGAAGAACAAGAGCAAGCTGAGATCAAAACTCCACAAGTTCGACGATCAACTAGAAAGAGAAGAGAACCAGCTTGACACTCATATTATTCTATAGAGGGCAATATTGTATATTGTCTATTAATAGAGGATAGAGAACCTTCAACTTTTCACGAGGCTATGAAAGGCCAAGAATCATCTCTGTGGATTGCAATAATGCGAGAAAAAATTGAAGCTCTTCATAAAAACAAAATATGAAATCTTGTTCAATTACCACAAGGAAGGAAAGACATTGGAAATAAATGGATCTACAAGATCAAACGCAATGGTAATGATCAAGTGGAGAAGTATTGTGCAAGATTGGAGTTACATTCCGTTTTTTGCATCTTGGATTATTCGTAAGCTAACGGTTATAAATTCAAGGACTTTTAATTTTGAATTTTAAAATGATATGATTTGTTGTAGATGTCAAGTTATATGAATAATTTATGTGAAGTAAAATACATCTCAAGAAGGACCTTTGGGCCAAATTAAAATAGAAGCCATCATATATGTTTTTCTTAAAGTCACATTTCGGGTAAGCTAACTTCGGGAGGCTATAACCTTTTTAGAATTTGGGAAAACTCTCAAAATAAAAGTTGTAGATAATGAAAATATTTTTCCAACCATAGGTCGTAGGATGAAATACGATATCGGAGTAATAAGATATAGACATTTTAAGTCTGACAGGACAAACTAAATAGTGGATTCGGCCCAACCCAATTCTAATTCGGGTCAGGCCCAATGCCCACGAAATTAAATTTAATTTTTTGTATCTATTCCTTCATACTTTAGACCAAGACAATTCTGGAAATTTCCAGAGAGAGAGAGAAATGGAGTTCTTGAGAGAAATACCAAATCCGACCAAAATTCGAGTCCCGAAATCTGAAGCTCATGAAGAGAAAATTGTTGTACATCGCGTTAGCTTCAATTTGAGGTAGATATCAATCAATAAGGAGAATATTCAATGTGGTCTCTGCAAATTTAAGGTTATATTAAAGTCTTCTTTTTAATGTTAACAAGTTTAGTTAGAGTTTTAACGGATTAGAATGGAGAAAATAGTGTTATAAATTCGTTTGGTGATTTGTTGAGATTTATGGGTTAAAGGGTTATTTTAGGTAGCTTAAATGGATGGAATTAGCTTAGTGATGATGTATAATAATGGTTGATATTGTTTTGATGTTGTTGATGAGTTGTTGTTCTTGAATTTAGAGGAATAAGGTGTATGAAGATTATGAATGTTCAAATCTATTTTTGGAATTATGTAACTGGTAGTAATTCTAGAATATCTTATTGTGTAGACCTCCGATTTTAGATATTAAATATGTTTTGGAAAGATAATACACGTACCTACAACTCTTATGTTTATGTTGTAGTCTATATCTGCTGTTATTATGTCAAAAAATGAGGATGAATCATAAGAAAAATTCTGTCCAGATTCTGGATTGAAAAATCCCTCATGTATAGCTGTTAGTGTTTTGATAATATCTCTTTGTAGAAAATGATTTTTGAGTTGATTTTTTTGCATTGAAAACTTAAGACAGAGATCTAAACATTTCACGAAGGTCATAAGTCCAGTTTTGTTGTTTTCATTTTCAAAATTTAGATACAACTTGAGGTACTCGGCTTTCCGAATTTACTACTTTGGTAACATGAGTCGGGTGGAAACATTCTAGGCTTATTGTCAATAATAAATCTTATTTTGTGTCAATATTTTGGATTGTTGATGTTGCTTGATGATTATATGGCTGGTTTGAAAGTGAGAAAAGTGAGAGTTTTAGGGGAGGTGTTGTCCAATTTTTTTAGAAATAACCTACTAACGATAGAGTACGTTTTATTCTTGTTCATAGCTTAACCATAATGCTTAACGTTTTAATATAGGTTGAGACAATATTGGACAGCATATACGTATAAACACTAAAGGTATGTAAAGTTAATATTTTCTTCTTTTGGCATGATTCATGTGAAACGAACGAATGGCGTATGCTTAAATCCCAAAGAAACTCTTATTCATAGATACACTCGAATGGCTAACGTTCTTGATTTTCAGAATTTATATTGTTATGTCTTGACTCATGTGTATGATTCCATCCATCTTAGTTGGTATAACTCATATTGTGGTATAATTCATATTTTAGTATAATCCATAATTGGTGTGATTCATAATGACTATTGTCTTGGTTGTCAAATGATGGACTGTTTTGGTTATTCCATTAAGTCTCCGATAATGATCAAATTACACAAGGTTGCTAATGATACCCTATTCGTGCATATTGTTATGGTATTATTCACCGAGTCCTATAATAGGTCGGATATGTTATCATGTATGGATTCCACTACATTATTCACCGAGTACCTTACTAGAGAGCCGGGTACGTGATATGATAATATGATGTTAGGATGATATGACAATATAATTATGGCACCGAGTCCCATAATGGGTCGGGTACGGTATCAGTGTACACTACTCTATTCACCAAGCTCCTTGCTAAAGGGCCGAATATGGTATATATATATATATATATATATATATATATATATATATAAATAATGATATATTGATATAATTGTGACATCGAGTCCCCTAACGGGTCGAGTATGATATATGATGATGATATGGATGTATTTATTTCATAAGACACAGGTACAGTGATTAGCTCCTGAATCTTTATTGCAGATGTGATCTCCTTTATGGTATTTTATGCTTTATATACTCGGTACATAGTTCGTACTGACCCTCTTTCTTCGGGGGGCTGCATTTCATACCCGCAGGTACAGATACTCATTTTGGAGAGCCGCCAGCTTAGAATTCTACTCAAAGGATTTGAAGTGCTCCATTGTCTCAGAGCCCGAACTTTGGGTACTAATCCTTATAATGTATATATTTGAGTATTTAAGGGTACGACAGGGCCTTGTCCCATCATATGCTATTGTTAATCCTCTTAGAGGTCTGTAGACACATGAGTGAGTTGTATATAGATGTTGTCCGGTGTACTAGTATGAATTATATTTTTGGACGTTTACATTCAGAGTGGAAGCCTTGTCGGCTTACATATTATGTTATCTTATTTTTGACAATTAAGACTCCCCAAGAAATAAGTGATTTTGGTATATATATAAGTAACAGTTTGAAACGATGTGCTACCCATATAAATCCTATATCATTTTTAATTGCCGATTGACTATAGATAATAGGTGTGTATACGAGGGTCCAATTCAGACACTAGTCACGGGGCTAGGTCGTGACAATTGGTGGTCAAAGGATTCGCTCAGAAAGAAGGTATAGACTTTAATAAGATATTTTCTCTAGTGGTTCGACTCATAATAATTCGAGTGGTCTTGGCAATGTGTGCTACATTTGACTTGTACTTGGAGAAGTTAGATATCAAAACTGCATTTCTTCATAAAAATCTTGAAGAAGAAATTTACATGTTCCAACCAGAAGATTTTGAAGAACAGGAAAAAGAAAACTTGGTTTGCAGGTTGAACAAATCTCTATACGGTCTCAAACAAGCGCCGAGGTGTTAGTATAAGAGATTTGATTCCTTTATTATAAGCATTGGATACAACAAACATAGTTTAGATTCTTGTGTTTATTACAAGAGATTTGGTGATGACGATTTTATTATTTTGCTGTTGTTGTTGATGACATGTTGGTAGCAAGCCCAACTAAGATCGTCTCACAAATTTAAAGACAAAGTTGGCTAGGAAGTTTGAAATGAAGGACTTGGGACTAGCAAACAAGATTCTAGGAATGCAAATTCACCGAGACAGAAATAATAGAAAGATTTGGATTTCTTAAGAGAACTACTTGAAGAAAATCTTGCGACGCTTCATGCAAGACTGTACTTACTATTAATTTCAAGTTATCCTCAAGTATGAGTCCTAGCAATGAAGCAGAGAGGATGGAGATGTCTCGAATACCATATACATCAGCAGTGGAAAGTTTAATGTTCGCCATGGTATGTACAAGACCTGACATTGCACAAGCAGTGGGAATGGTTAGTCGATACATGGCTAATCTTAGTAGAGAGCATTGGAATACTGTTAAGAGGATCCTGAGATATATCAAGGGTACCTCAGATATTGCAATGTGTTATAGAGGATCAGATTTTACTATTAAAGGTTATGTTGATTCAGACTATGCAAGTGATCTTGGTAAAAGCAAGTCCACCACCGGTTATGTGTTTACTCTTGCTGGAGGAGTTGTAATCTAGGTTTCAAAACTACAGTCTATCGTGGCTACATCTACGATGGAAGCAGAACAAGCTAGCAAAGAGGCAATATGGATGCAGATGTTACTGGAGAAGCTCAGGCACAAACAAAAGAAGGTTGCTCTGTTTTATGACAGTTAGAGCGCTTTGCATCTTGCAAAGAATCCGATATTTCATTCAAGGACAAAACACATACGAGTTCAGTATCACTTTGTTCATGAGAAGTCGGAAGAAGACAATGTGGATATTCAGAAAATTCACACTAATGATAACCTAGCAGATATGTTTATGAAATCGATCAACAGTAACAAGTTTATATGGTGTCGATCTTCTATTGGCCTAGCAGAAACGTAACATTGCAATAATTGGGTAAAAAAATGGTGTGAAAGTCAAAAAGGGAGGTGCACATGCACCGTCAAAGAAGAAAATGTGTATTTTATGCGTTTCAAAGGTTGTTGCCTCCTTTAACAACTTTTGATAAGAAAACGCGCATTTTACACGAAAACGCGTATTCAGTTTCCTATAAATAGATGACCTCTTGCTCTCATTTAGATCATCCCTCAAAAAAGAGATATAGTTGAGGTATGTTTTTTTTACACTTATCTCTTTGTATAACTGCTTAAAGTTCAGATGTTTGTGCTTGTATAAATTCGTTATTTCAGGTTTATATAAAAATAACTCAATTATCCGCGAATTATACAAATACACGAATTATATAAACGAGACAACTTAAACTATATTTACAACCCGTCAATATGCAAACTATAACTAAGGAATCTAATTAAATTTAATATAGTGGTTATTTGGGAAATTTTCCCGTGTAAATGTGCCTGCATAATAACAAACAAGGGGGCAACATAAACTCGAGACCTTTTACCAACTAAGATTAAAAGCTTCAATAATAGGGAATTAACCCTAATATTTACATGCATCAACTTGAGACCTTTTACCAACTAATCAATCTATATGTGAAATCAGTTTAATTAGTAGGCAGAACTACCCAATAAATGTAGTTTTTTTTACCTTTTATGGCAAGAGAAATTATTCGCACTTTAATTTCTCATTATATTATTCACTCGACAATTGCACCTCAATCTCCATTGATAGATGTACTTTGAGCCGCCTTTGATCGAAATTTTGTTTAAATCAAGGAAATTCTTGGAAGAACGATAAGAGTTGTTGTCGTATATATGATTAGAAATGTAATATTTACGTTATATAAAAATACAAGATAAAATTGTGTACAATATATCTGATTTAATATAATTCGATTCTTTCTCAAGTCAAATTAAAGAAATAATTAATTTCTCATAGTACATCAAGTTGGTTTCAATTAATTAGTTACAACATTCCTTTCATATCTATCATCTACAGTTGTACAAAATTTCCGATGTAACGTCATGCAAAACTCAATTTTATAATTCCAAAACTACTGCACAGATTATAATTTTTTTGGAAAATCTTTCAAGATTTGGACTCAGAATTAAAAGCAGCAGCTGTCTGAAGGTGATGATACATTTCTAATTGAAGCAATATGAAACTTCCACGATGCTGCATTAAAATTATCACATACAAACGTGGTTCCAACTTCCAATTTTTTTTCCCTTTTATTTTGTCTAATTTCATTTTCCAAATTACACATAGCAATTTGGTGGGATTTTTACTAATGAAAATAAATAAATTAGAGAACGCCACATGACTTTGCGTCATGTTACAAATATAGTAATTATTCAGAAGGAGAATGATTCGAAGAAGCATATGTATTTTTGGATTAAACAATTTAAACTAAAGATTTAGATTCGACTATTTATTCTGATTTCTGACCTTGTTAAAAACAAATCCTGACAGTTGGTCATAATATCATTATCTGATACTCTTTTCGTCTATTTTTACTTTTCCACTATACTAAAAACGAAAAAAAGTCTAAAATGTCTCAAACTATTGGAATGGTACAAAAATATCCATCATCCATCTATTGGGCTTAAAATGCCCCTGACATCTACTTTTAGGTCCAAAAATGACCTTTTTTTTAACGAAAAAGAGCATTTTAGGCCCGATATATGGATGAGGGGCATTTTTGTACCATTTCCAATAGTTTGAAGGCATTTTAGGGCCTTTTCCGTAATTAAAATTCTGTTAAATAAATTTTAATTTATAATTAATTTTAAATAATTAAATTGTAACCAATAGATGACCACCATGTGTTTAAAAAATATTCAAATTATTTAATTAAAATTCTGTTAAATAAATTTTAAATAATTAAATTGTAACCAATAGATGGCCGCCATGTGTTTTAATTTTTTTTTTCAATTTTTTAATTAAAATTTTATTAAAGAAAAGGTCATTTTTGGACCTAAAGGTGGATATCAAAGTTATTAATTTTCAAAATTTTATATGATAATCATCCATCTTTAGGTCCAAAAATGATCTTTTCTTTAACAAAATTTTAATTAAATAAATTGAATAATTTTTTTAAACATGTGACGGCCATCTATTGATTACAATTTAATTATTTAAAATTAATTATAAATCAAAATTTATTTAATAGAATTTTAATTAAATAATTTGAATATTTTTTTTAAACACGTGGCGGTCATCTGTTGGTTACAATTTAATTATTTAAAATTAATTATAAAACAAAATTTATTTAACAGAATTTTAATCACGAAAAAGGGCCTAAAATGCCCTCGAACTATTAAAAATAATACAAAAATGTCCCTCATCCATATATTGGGCCTAAAATGCCATGTTCCGTTAAAGAAAATGTCATTTTTGGATCTAAAGGTGGATGTAAAGGGCATTTTAAGCCCAATAGATGGATGAGAGAACATTTTTGTACCATTTTCAATAGTTCGGGGGGGGGGGGAGGGGGGGGGGGTTAGGCCCTTTTCCGTACTAAAAATAGATGTTCAACAATACTTGTCCAATTTATGAAATTAAAAGATAATTTACATATAGTTTCTAATTTACCCTTATCATTAATTAGTAGTCATTTTCCTATTATATTTTTCAAGACATTGTATTTATTATATTCAAATGGTGATATGATAAAATTATCTTTCTATTTATAATTTCTTAAGAATCGTGTAAAGTTAATAGTGGACAAGTAAAAATAGACGGATAGAGTATAAGGTATCTCAATTCTAACTAATTATTTTGTTTTAAACTAAAGGAACTCATTAAAATGAAAAAGAAAAAAAAGGCACCAATGAGAAAGTAGAGAACTTGAGCTATATCTTGATCAATAATTATGGTCAAAGGAATAAATTAAGGATAAGACTTTTATGATTGGCTGCAAGTGGATGAACTTGATTGCTAGCTACAAGCACGTATGTATAAAAACCTCAAAATATTAAGAAAGCATTTTTGTAATTGAATTAGACTGTAATCCAATATTGTAGGCTTGTAGTTGATCATATTTAAATTGGCACATTAAATTTTATAACTAAGTCAACAGAATTACAGATGGAAAATACCATATATGCACATTTTTCTATATAATTCTTGTTATGGTGTGCAAATAAGAGTCTTGCACTATTAGAACGAATTATAGCACATAATATTAAAAATATCTTTAGGTTAATTAATCTCAATAATTTTTGATATTTTTAATGAGTAAACAGTAACTTGATTAATATATACCGTCCATGAATACAAAAGGCACGCAAACAAGATCAACAGTCTATTTATATATTGCTTCATAAAAGATTGACATAGCATCGAAATTACAAAAATCTA
This sequence comes from Solanum dulcamara, assembly GCF_947179165.1. NCBI lineage: Eukaryota > Viridiplantae > Streptophyta > Magnoliopsida > Solanales > Solanaceae > Solanum > Solanum dulcamara. The sequence goes on from NC_077247.1 coordinate 49,883,156, forward strand.
AAGAAAGAGTAAATGATGACCGGTTATGTTATTCAAAATAAAAGAATACATCCAATTTATAGGTAACTAATTAAACATAAAGAATTCTAAAAATGCTTTTTTTAAATATAGATTCTAAACTAATAAATAAATATTATATAATTAGTATAGATCCTAAACTAGAAAGAATTGCTATAAATAAATAAATTACCATTTAACGTATCAGGGGCAACCTAAGTATATTAGTGGTCTAAATTCAAAATTAATACTCCAGATATATCAAACTTTTTCTTATAATCCTTTCATATGAAAAGTTTACTTTTTTCTACAATTAATACTTTTTTTTTTGAGAAAAAAAACTATAATCTATATTGCTAAAAAAAATGAAAAAAAATGCCCCCCCCCCTAAAATTTGGGGCCTAGGGCACTTTTTTTTTTAAGAGCCGGCCTTGGTAACAGTTTAAGGAAAATAAACACTTTATTATTAGCGTTGATCCTAAAGTAGAAGAAAAGTAAGTATTATAAAATATTTTTGAATATATTGTTGATATTCCCTACCTTGAACACTTAATTATTTTTATTGATCTCAATTTTCTTGACTTTTCTCATTACATACTTCATGTATTTTTAGTAACTATTATTATATCATTAATTAAAAATAAATAATTATGTAGTTTTCTTTTCAAACAGAAGAGAAGTAGGCATGCCACCCGCGCCTTATACAATCGAAAAAATTTGATTTTGTAGACTTACAAATACTATTTTACTTATATCATGACCTTTTGATAAGAGATTTGTAAAAAAAAAAAATGTAAAGAGTTTTGTAGAGTCATTTTTCTTATTCAAACGGTAAGTGTGCACAGAAAATTGTTTCCTCATAAATCACTCTCTAATGTTTCCTTGCAAGAGCGCCAACATAATTTAAAACACCTTGAAATTCATTAATAATGTCTTCTTCTTCATTTAATCTAACATCAAAAGATTATCTAACATATAAATCATAATTTAAGGGTATAAATAAAAATTATTAATAAATTTAAAATACTGTCGCGAAAGACAACTATTGTAAACATTAATTATTTAAAGAATGTGATGCTTTCCACTTGGTGTATCATGAATTGAAAAGGTGTAAAACAACAATTAACAAAGGATTGATGTGCGCATGGGTGACTAATTAGGGACAAGCAATAGTAGTGGATGTGGCTAGAAAAGACTAGGTGGGAGGGTGGGTAGGTGGCATATGGGATTGAGTTCCATGAAGAAGGATAGTAATTAACATGTTATGTTTTGATTCCCATCCCTACAAGCAAGCAAACTATAGATCTTCTGATGCTGAAATTTTATCTACCTAACCACTCTCAATATTAGAACGACAATAATAAATATTGAGTGAAATTTTATAAATAAAATTTGAAGAGGGTAAATTATGCAAATTTTATCTCATGAAGATAGAGAGGCTGTTTTCGAAATAGTACCTCAATATTATGGAAAAAAAAATCTCTCAATATCTCCTTTTTTTTTCTTGAAAAATTATGTTAGTTTATTTATTTATTTATAATTCCAACAATTTTCAATATATTTATAGTTATGTCCTAGAAAAGAAAATGACAGAACTCCGCGATTTACTCTTTCAACAACAAAGCCACCTATACGCCAACAAAACATTTACAACACTACTTATAACATTAACCCATTAAATGTCATTTGTCTATGTTTTAGTAGTGGAGTATAGTTCTCATCATTTTCTATTTTTAATTATAAAAACTAATTCACTGGGATATTCTATTTCTTAAATTCTTTGCTCTTTTTATATTGTTACTATTATTTTGTTTGGTCCCTCGTTATCGATAAATTCTTATCTAGTCCTCATAATTTTTGACTAAGCATATTTCAACCTTTAATTACCTGAAATGTGCCTTTTTGATGTTTTTGATTTTAGATTATTTTTTATTGAACTATATTACTCTTAAATATGGAGTAATACTATAAATTTAATATAAAACATCGATAATTGAGTGGTTTAACACGTACTAATTTTTTAAAAATTGTGGAGATTCACTATCGAAAGAATAAAAAATGCACATATTAATTAATTAAAGATTAAATGTGCGACAAATATCAAAATTTGTTCATATTTAAGGGAATAAAAGTGCCATTTTCCCTATTATTTCTGAATATGAATTCCATCCCCCCCCCCTCACACCCCCTCACACCCCCTCACACCCCTCCCCCTCCACCCTTACTCCCCCTCAATTTGTAGTCTCTATGTGTCCATGTTCTTTGTAAACTAACCTCAACCCCTTTCTTTTTGTGAGGTTTTCGTGGTTGTCCACCTCTAACTTCTCGCTTTTCTCTCTTTCCCTTCTTGGCCTAATTCTTCTTCTTCAAATCTATTTTTGTATCATTTCCCTCTTTTCTCTTTCTTTCCCTTTTCATTTCTCACATTATCCCTCTTTGGCCTTTCTTCTTCTTCATTTCAAACTATTGTTATTGCATGGTTGGTTTCTTGGTTATTACATTTTTATTATGTCTAGGTTACTTAAAGGAAGATGATGGGCAATGCAGCTGGAAGTTGAGGAGAATTAATACCCCTTTCTTTTCTATCAGCAGATTTTATCAAGAAAGGTATTCTACATAACCCCAAGACAGAAACAAGAAAAAAGATTCAATCTTTACATTATGCAATTTCTGTCTGTATGTATGTTAAAAGGGGTAATTAAAGATCATTTTTTATTATTTTGGTTGCATTTTGTTTTGTTAGGCAAAGGAATTGGTTCTTCACATTTAAGTGCTGCTGCTTCTATCTGTATTCTATTTCATATCTGAACAGAGGGTTGTTGTTGCATTCGGGCTTTATATACTCTTCTATGGGAACCAAAATGAAGGGGATCTACAAATACATTTCTAATATTTTTGGTAATTGCCTTTTTTCCCCTTTAGCCCCATATCCCTAATTTTTTAATTTTTGAGTTAATTTTTTGACTGGAAGGAAATTGGATTGTGATTACAGTTGTGAAGGAGAGGGAGATAGAAATTGGATTTCCAACTGATGTTAAGCATGTGGCACATATTGGTTGGGATGGACAATTAGGCAATGCACCTAGTTGGGTATGTTTTTAGTTTTTTCATCATTCTTTGGTCCACATTTTTTTTATATCTGCCCTTTTCCAAATTCATCATTTTGTATAAAAATTCCTCTTTTTTTTTTCTACTCATAGACCTAATATTTTGTTTGTTTTGGTTCTTTTTGGAACTTAATAGATGAATGAATTCAAGACTGGGCCTGATTTTGCAGCAACTTCTATTGGTAATTCTGGTTCTGCACATTCTCCATGGGCATCTCAAGGTTAATATTTTGCTTCTAAAGAGAACTCTTCTTTTCCCTCTTGTGTGCTCCTTTCACTACCAATTGTCCTGTGACAAGCCAAGAATAATGACCAAAAGATGTGTTACATATTACTGAGTAGTTTGAATATTTGGAAAGAATCAAGAAAACAAAGCAAGTGTCTGATATGTTGCTTTAAAACATGTGCAGTGTCAATAATCAGACAATGTCCCAATGGCAGTAGGGTTTTATCACGGGTTGAGATGTTGATTGAAATATGATAAACTTGTCCTATGTTCTGTACTAATGTATTGAAAAATCTGTTAAAATGGACAGGACAATTCTTTTTCTTCTTTTTTTAAATATATTTTTTCGTCTTGTTTTGTTTTTCCTTGAAGGGTCTGCATCTCCTAGAAGAATTCAAATTTACATTTTTAAATGTGTGAGGTTTTCAAATGACATATTCTCAAGTGTTATTTGAAATGAACCTAAAATATGGGTTGAAATGAAATGTTATTGCAGTTTGCATTTGAAATCCAAATTATATTAGGTAAATCTAAGCAGGTGCAAAAGTTTAAGCCTGTGAAAATGAATTTACATAGGGCCAAAGTCCTCAATCCAAAGGGACCCTAAGATTCTTTGCCTCAAACCAGGGAAAGCTTTGGACTTATATGTCACAGAAAGGTCTTTAACTTGGCACCAGAAAGGGACAGTTTTTGATGTGCTTTTCTAAAAATAATCTTGGCTGTTGGGCAAATATTGTCTAATACCAGTGACCCTAATATAGTAGTTTCATAACATCTAGATTACCAAGCAATCCTTTGTTAAAAGGTTAAAAAGGAATATATATGTTGTAAATTATTCTTTGAGTCGGAATCATTCAATTGACAGTAATACGAGCATTTCACTCAATTAAGCTTTCATCTTAGTTCTCTTTGAAGTTAAGTTAATCCAGGTTTCATAAAGTATTCTGTGTTTTCCACTCTTGGATAAAAAAGCAAGCAACTAGTGTTTACTAAGATTTATGGCACGCTCCGTTAGATTACCATAATGCATAATCACTTATTTTGACATGTGACATTCAGCGTAAAAATTTGATCAGGGGAGTGCAAGTTTCTTGTTTTTTCTTGAAAGAACTTTTATGCGGAAAAGTTTCTTCAATGCTGACGTGCAGTCTGTTTGTAGGTCATTCAACTTGGTTGCATTGCTTAGTTTATATATTAGAGTGAGAACTATTTTCAAAACCTTTCCATATTCTACTTAAAGTAGTTCATAAATGAATATTTAAAATTTCGTATGATGGACTGATTTCTTATGCCAACTTTTGGAGTTTCTTGATATGAGTTGATTCACAAAATAAGCCGAAAGTTTGTTATAGTAGAAGTACTGATCCTCATTTTCTGTGAATACTTATTTTTATAGTTTTTATCGCATCTTTTTGACAGATTACACAGAGTCAATTAGACAGCAACCAGCATCTGATCTTTACAGGGACGTAACACCTACAGCGGGTCCTAAGAAACAAAAGCGGAGGAAACCCAAGTCGACATCCTCTCCCAGGTCTGGTTCATCATCCTCATCAAGGTCATCACGAGCAGAAAAATCCAAGACTAAATTTGTCGAAGGCAATGCTAAACCACTAAACATAGAAGTGGCTTAATGTTACAAACATGTAGTTTAAACTGCGGAGAATTCTGTCATTGCCTAGCTATCGGATTTGTTCATAGTCCTCACGGAAGGATCGACGAGAAAGGCGAGGAGGGTATAGAAACTTGAGTAGATGTAGAGAGTGTTACACTGCAAATGTTATAAAGTAATATGGAAGAAAACCAAAAAGTAGTAGGAGGGCTTAGAGATACACACGGTGAAAAACTTAAAGCTTCCAAAACCAGGACAATGTTTTGGGAGAATTATAAATTCTTTTTCCTTTTTTCTATTTATTTTTCTCTTAGTTTTATCGTTCCTCTTCTTGGAACTACAACGAGGAAGGATCGTGTAAAGAGTTGAATTGTTTAGTCTATTGGTTGAAGATTGTACTAATGCTAATTATTTGATTTGAAAAATCGCCAGGGATTCTCCCATACTCCTATTTTCCTCAGTTTCATTATTCTTTTTGTGGATAGGTTATTGTTTTGACATCAATATTTCCAATAGAATGTTGCAGTTCATGTTCCTTTGCATAAAATCATCTAACAATATGGCCTAACCCCATTGGGGAAGAGACTGTTTTTCTTAAATCTATGATTCATGTTTCTCTCACTCTGTTTACCGAAAAAATGGAGCTGGAAAAAGGGTAAGAAAAACATGATTTGGACATTGATTCAAAATTATTATTTCATGATGAATTCAATTCTTAAACTTCTTGGACGTTAAGGATCTAAGGGCAAAATGGTCATGTAATTTATAATCAAAATAGAAGATAATTAATGAAAAATAAAAGTAAAAAGATTGAATAACCGTTGGTAGTTTGGTCCCGCCATTTCAGTCGTAGCTTACATGGAGGAAAAAACTTTCATCTGAGTTCTGACCAAGTCTTCACTTAATTCAAGATTATCATCCCAAATGTCTCTTTTTTCTCCTTTTTCCCAAATCTTGAAATCCAATTGACACTATTCAAAATTTGGAGAAAATAATGAAGATGGTCTCAAAATCCATAATCTTTTACATAATCTTGTTTTCTATCAATATTAAGGCACAAGATTATGATGGTACATTACCACCTGCAGAAAATAACTGCAATGGTATTTTTTTATCCTATGTATTCATCTCTAGGACGAAAGAGCTTCCCCACGTAAAGAATGCAACTGCACAAGCCTGGGCCTTTAAGGCTACGGCAACAGTACTTAATGCAGGTATATATGAGCTTAAGAACTGGAAAATCTTCATTGGGTTTCAAAATCGCGAGCTTTTAGTCTCAGCTAGTAATGCTGTTTTATTAAGTGGTGATGATTTCCCGGCTCCTGTTGGAAATGGAACTTACCTAGCTGGCTATCCTCAGACTGATTTGAAAACGTCGATTGATACTGCTGGTGATGTTACAAAAATTCAAGCAGAGATTGAGTTAACAGGTACACAATTTGGAATCAAGCCACCAGGTTATCCCATGCCTAAAACTATTAAACTTTTCAATGATGGATACAAATGTCCAGCAGCAAAACGCAAAGGTAAGTGTGTAACTCAGCTATGTCAATAAGCATTTTTGTCGCGAATCTTGATTGAAATTCTGAATCTTTGTTTTTGTTTATTGTGTGACAGCAACAAAAATGCATGTCTGTTGCGTGAAAGATCCAAAATTTAAGGTTAAAAATTTCACAACCAAGTATTTCCCACGCCAAAATGGTGATCTTTTTATCTCTTATGATGTTATGCAAGCCTATCCGAATAACTATCAAGCACAAGTGACCATACAAAATAGCAATCCTTTGGGACGCCTTGATCAGTGGAACTTAACTTGGGAATGGATGAGAGGAGAGTTCATATACTCGATGAGGGGTGCATACACTCGCAAGAAAGACTATTCGAATTGTGTCTATGGTGCTGCAGGACAGTACTATAAAGACTTTGATTTTTCTAAAGTTATGAACTGTGAAAAGAAGCCTACCATAGCTGATTTGCCGAGAGAGAGAGCTCAAGATAAAGATGTAGGGATGTTGCCATTCTGCTGCAGGAATGGTAGCATCATGCCCACTGTAATGAATGCAACCAATTCAAAGTCTGTGTTTCAGTTACAAGTCTATAAGCTTCCACCAGATTTGAATCTAACAGCTCTTTACCCTCCCGAGAGATGGAAAATCGTTGGTCTTCTTAATCCGGATTATAAATGTGGACAAGCCTTAAGAGTAGACGAAACACAATTCAAGGATCCAAGTGGACTTCAAGCTACTGTCACAGCTATTGCAAGTTGGCAAATAGTCTGCAATATCACAAAGCCAAAAGATAGAGCGAACCGGTGCTGTGTTTCATACAGTGCCTATTACAATGATTCTGCAATCCCCTGCAACACTTGTGCATGTGGTTGTGACAATTCTGTCAAATGCAGTCAAAATGCACCAGGACTGCTTCTTCCTCCAGAAGCACTTCTGGTGCCATTCGCAAACAGAAGAGAGAAATCCGTGTATTGGGCTAAACTAAAGCACTATCATGTCCCTAAGCAGTTACCTTGTGGCGACAACTGTGGGGTTAGCATAAATTGGCATATCGATTCAAACTACAAATCAGGATGGACTGCTAGAATTACTCTGTTCAATTGGGGAGAAATTAATTTCGTGGACTGGTTTGTTGGAATTCAGTTCAAGAAAACCGGTTCTGGCTTTGCACAAGCTTATTCTTTCAATGGAACTTTGCTTCGAAACATGAATGACACAGTTTTCTTGAAAGGACTACCTGGTTTAAATTACTTGATGGCAGAAGCAGATGGACCAAAACCTGGAGACCCTAGAGTACCCGGAAAGCAACAATCTGTTCTTAAATTTAATAAGAACCACTTAAAAGGCATTGATATATTAAAGGGGGATGGATTTCCAACAAAGTTGCTATTCAATGGGGAAGAATGTGCACTTCCCACTCATCTTTTAGCAGCAGATGGAAGAAAATGGCGTGCAAAATCTTGGGTAATCACCATCATAACATTGTTAACCTTCATGCTGATGCTAAAAGACCTGCAATGATCGAAAGGCGATCATGTTTTTGGCTTGTACTTTTCAAGTAAATGGAAGGAGATTCTCAAGTGAAGCTTATAGTTGACACTCTACCTGGGGAAGTTTCCGTTTCTAACCTCACATTAGTATAGAACCATATCCAAATATGATAAACGGATTGATAATCTCAGTGTTAACAACACAAGAATCACGTTTTGAGGAGTGATTCTTGTGGCTGCGCGCTGCAAATTAATGTACATTGAAGCTTATTAAAGCACCAAAAGACTGCAAAAGGAAAAAAAGAAGAAGAAAGAGTTGTTTCATCCAAGAACATAGCTTATTCGTACCAAATTTGGAGGATCATAAGCAGGCATGGCTTTATTTGTATCTTTAAAAGAGAAAGTATGCAGTTTGTAAGCTAAGCTCCATTTATCATATGCTTTTTCCAAATTGTGTGAACAATACTTTCTATTTCATGGCAAAGGGAAAACTCCTTATGATTACAATTGCTGTGTTATCGATCTCGTGTCCGTGTTCTGTGCTTTTAGATAGACACAATGGCCAGGAAAAACCTTACCCGCAGCTGCGCCTAGTGTCTGCACTAGACACATGTATCTTGCATATAAACTTCTATGATACGTGATACGTATTTGCACTTAAAATTTGTGATTTTCTATGATTAATTGTTTGATTTGGTGCAAACACCGAAGGTGGATAAGTATATTTATTTTGAACAAGTTGTATTGTTGTAGTAAATTAGTAATCCATGGAAGCAAGAGCACAAACACATGTAGATTAAAAGTTGCAACATCAACCAAACAACTGATCATCTTCTTATTAATGTTATCATCTCTCATTAATATTACAATTACAAAGCAGAAACAGAGAGCCAAACATCAGAACACAGCTGAAAGCTTATGTTTAATAATCAATCAAATTAGAATTATAAAGGGCAAAAAATTCAAAAGAATAGTATTACTTCATCATTAATCAAAATAAGTACGTAGACTGAAAAAAAGTAGAAGATAAAGAACAAATGTTTGAATACAGAAATAGAATTTGAAGAATTAGTCATATCTTATTTGAATGCAGAAATAGAGATCACTGAGGCAAGTTGAATAAGAGGAAACTGCAATCCGTTAATTAAATTTTAATGTATTGTATTGTATTGTCAAATTAATTCGCGTTTACTCAATGATGAAAAGTGCCATTTGTAATGAATGCGATCGCGTTGTCACCTTATTTATTTTTCTCATCTTGCCCTTGATTATTACTTCCTCAGGTATTACTATTTGGGAAGTCAAATAAGTTTTTTTTTACTACTGAAGAAAATAATTTAAAATTGGGAATAAATTATTTAATTTTGAGTTTTCCACGTGTGTTTCAGTTAAAATTAAGGGTAAATTTGTGCTAAAGTATAATGAGGGAATGTTTGGACCGAAAATATAATGGAAAGGGTATATTTGAACCAAAAGTATAACGAAGAGTATATTTAAACTATTTCTGATCCTACAAAGATATATTTGACCATTTTCAGTTAAATCAAACACAGTTTACAAGGTAATCATATTCATTTCACTAGTCTATAATGTATTCACACTCGCATATATATATATATATATCACGAATTACATTGTAGAAATCATCGTCTAGGTCATACCTTGTTACATAATATTGTTCCAACACTTCCGGGGAGAAGAAAAACAAGTTTTTTTTTTATCTACGTAAAATGACTCAATCTAATTCCTTCAACTCAATTTTCTCAAACTTTTTTTTTAAGAAAAAATTATTAATCATGTTGACTTGTAGTATTTTTCATGTAGTTTTCAGATATGTAATTTTATTTTAAAATATCCGAAGAAGCTATATCTGAATTCATAGTCAAAAGTAAGTGTTTTGACCCTCATACTCCGAATACCTTCACATAAACTGAGACAAATGTAGTATTAATTTATTGATTCAATTTAATACCCTTCATTCTACATTTTTAATATAATAACTCTACACTGTATTCTATTTTTTCTTTGTAATATTGTAAGCTTATTCCTCATATTGTTGGTGAATAGCATTCTAAAATAATAAAAAATATGATACATTATGATATGATTCGTAACAAACCTCCAAACGAGTTGTAAGTCAATATCTAACAACCCTAACATGGTAGACATTGGCTTTATAGTTGAAGTGCATGATGTATGCATAGGAAAAAAAAATTACAACACAAACTGATATTTCTGTCTAATAAATCATGAACTAGAAGCACAAGATGTATGTGCCCTAGTAGAGTTGAACATACCTCCATGTCAGAATTGTTTTCGAAAATATATATTATCAGCAAGTTGGTTCAAAAACTATGGTTATTAAAAAACTATTGGAGGAAAACATTATTCAAAAAATACATTATAATTTTTCTACATTTACTGGTTGGTCCAGAAAATATTTTTTCTACAAAAATAAGTTTCTTATCAATAAGAAAAATTACTTACTTGATAAAAGTAAGAAAAACAAGTTTTATAAATAGACTTCTAAGCCCATTGCTTCCTTCCCACTCGATTGACCCGTAAGGCAGTAACCTCACCCCTATTTTTTTTTTATTGAAGGTGATTTTAAAACAAAGCTGATTTTAATGCCACACATTCAAACTCATAAGGGGGGGACTTTAACTTGAAGGTGACTTGCATACATTTCTCCGTTGAACATGTCTTGATGGACATCTACTACAACTAATTAGTATTTTAATGTACTCTGTAATTAAACGAACATTACCATTTATTAGCCACCATATATATATATATATATATATATATATATATAGCTATCTTATCTTACAAGTTCTTTCACATAATTAATACTAGTAATAAAGTGTCAATTCGACAACAATGATCCTGAGGCTAATTATTCGACACCAATAATTTTTTCAGTTGCATGATTAATTTTCTCTATTTTTTTTAAAGGCAGAACCCATCGACAACCTCCTAAAGCTGACACGATTTTTCACTTAGGCACCTCAAATAAATTCTGTGCATTTTGAACACCTAAGATAAAGTCGAACTGTGTCATTTTGACACTTTTTGCTGACTTGACAACTTGTGTGATTTTCACTCCAAATAAGCGCGTGAAAAGCCTAAAAAGTCATATTTTTTTGTTTTCTTTTTATTTTTTATTATTTCCTCCTTCTTCTTTATCTTCTTTCTTCTTCTTCATTTTTTTTCTATCTTCTTTATTTAATATTCTACCATTAACGAATCTTTCACACTTATATCTTGTTCATCGAAAAAAATGAAGACCACCGCTAGGGCTGTTCACAGTTTTGGTTAAAACCAAAACCAAACCGAAAATTTAACCAAACCGAATAAAAAAACCGACATTCAGTTTGGTTTGGTTTGGTTTTAAATTTGAATAACCGATAATATTTGGTTTGGTTATGGTTATAGAAAAAAATAACCGAATAAATAACCGAACCAAACCGATAATTATATACTTAAAATTTATAATTATTTATATGTATAATATTAGTTTTTCATAAATAATTAAAGATATTTTATACGTTTTAATTATTAATTTAATATTAATATACTTATTTTTAAGGCCCAACAATCCAAACCCAACTCTCAAGCCCAATTATAAATTCTAATAAACACTAAACAGCGGTCCAAGTCCAACAATCCAATCCCATTAGCCCAACTCTCAAGCCCAATTCTAAATCCTAAATTTCTAATAAGCACTAAGCACTTGAGCAGCACGCAGCAACATAAAGTAAAAGTTAAAATTTTAAAACCCTAGTATCTGTTTTCCTTTTATATTTTTGTTCCTCTCACGTTGGTTTCTCACAAAGTCACAGACTCACAGTCATAGACTAACAGTGAAGGCTCAAGAGCAACCTCAACTCCTCAACCCCAAGTATAAGATTGTCAAATTTTGAGAAGGTTTGTAAGGAGTTTTTCAAATTTTAAATTGATTTTAAGTTGTTTTCTTTTTTTTCCGAATGTTTAAGTTGTTTCATTTTCTGTTTTGAACCTCTGTGGGTCGTGAGAAAAAAAGAGCTTCATAAGAATTTGAAGAATGTAGAGAGAGAATATTTGAATTATCTCGGCTAGTCATAAACCGAATAACCAAATCAAACCGAACCAAACCGACAATAACCAAACCCGTGGTTATTATTTTACTTGGTTTGGTTATGGTTTTAGACATTTAATAACCGATTAAATTGGGTTGGTTATGGTTTTAATCAATAATCGACCCAAACCGAACCATGAACACCCCTAACCACCGCCATTCTCTAAGAATATGTGACATTTATTTTTTGTATAAAATCAAAAACAAATTTTAAATTCTTAAAAAATCAGCCCAAAAAATATATTCATGAAAAATCATTTTCTTTTCAAGATTTTATCCCAACATGTTACTATATCAATGTAATTATAGATCTGAGATATTAATCAAAGTTGACAAAAACAAAAGAAAGAAGAAAAAGTTCATCTAGAGAAGAAATAAAATCTGGGTTTCAAGAATTTTTTTACTAATACTTCATTTTTTTGGTCAACGATTATACAAATTTGTTAATCTAATGCTCGGTGCATTTCATTTGCAAAAGTAAAAAGTTACCGTTTTAGTCCATTAATTTAAGATTTTACCCATCCATATTGTATTTTTTTCATTGCAATTCTTTTGGTTAACAACTATTAGCATTTTGGTGTATAATTAATGTGTAGCTTCTTGTTCTTGATTTCTATCCATGAACCTTAAATGAATTAATTTTTTTTTTAAAAAAAGGTAAAAAGGTGGAGTGGATGATGGTCACTGGTGATGGAACTCTAATGGCTAAAGGGCATTCCGGTGCACTAAAGCTCCCGCTATGCGCAGAGTTTGGGGAAGGGCCCGACCACAAAAGTCTATTGTACGCAGCCTTAGAAAATAGTTTTTTTCTTTTTTTAATGAAAAATAGTTTTTTCTTTACTTTTTTGAATAATTTATTTTTAATTATTATTTTATACCCAAATGCCACATGTCATCTTTTAATTAGTCATCATGCCACTGTAATACACACTTTATAATTTTAGTTATTTGTCAAAAAGTTATCAAAATGACACAGCGGGGCCTAAGATAAGATGTCTAAAATGAACAAAGTCTAGTTAAAGCGTTTAAGTGAAAATTAATATCAACTTTAAGAGGCCACCGATAAATTCAACCCTTTTCTAAATATAAAATTCCGTTGTGATAATGATACCAAACAATAATGATAGTACTACGGTTTAGGTTAATATGCTTTTATAACACGTACCATTCTAGTTTTGGAAATTTAATATTTGGAGAGCATTAATATCCAAGCCATATTGCAGCAGAAAGAAAAAAGGCATGGTAGCATAGTAGAATGGTCCAATTTCAGTTATGATGATATATTCGTTGCATTAATGTATTGAGACACTCCTTTGAAAATTGTTTGCTCAGTAGTCGTAAACTTGATCATTAATACGACCTAAATTCTTAATTACGGTACTCCTCAAAGTATTTCATATCGACCTATTCAAAACAAGTCCTTATTTGGTAAAAAATAAAATCCTCATAGCTCTTCTATCAATTAGTCAACCAATGATGAGATATACTTTCTTCGTCTCAATTTACGTGGCTTAGTTGAATTTTTGAGATTCAAACTTTTAAACTTTGACGGTAAATTTGGAGATAGAAGCTTTAAATTTTTTAAAATAAAACTTATATATTTGAAAAACTATGTAAAATGTACTATAAATCACAATACTTAAAGCTATATTTTAAAAAAAATTGATCAAGAAAAACTTGAGTGATGCCACATAAATTGAGACAGAGGAAGACAAGGAGTATCACTTTAGCAGGAAAAAATTGTCCCAAAATAAGTATAATCTTAAAAATCTAAGACAATTATTACTAGTAGTAAATTTTTTCAACTATATTCTAGTTTTAGCAAACTTTTTCTTTGAAACATCTAATAAATATTAGTAACTTAGCAAACCATACCTTATATTTATTATTTTTCTTAATTAATGATCATGAAATAAGCTAAAACTACACTTATTTTGGGACAGACGAACCAAAAATTATTTGTGCATGTTGCTGACTCTAACAATAACTGATTGCATGTTATGGGAAGATTTCTGATTTATACCAGTTAAGTTCCTTCTTAAAATATCCATATATATGCTTCTCAAATTGCAGATGATTATAACTTGGAGCTCAAGTACTAATTACTTGAGAAGTGACCAATATAATCACAATTTCCTCTGTGCTATATCTGCAAAAGAAAATAACGTGACCCTGCTACGTTTCTGGTGAACAAATCATGAAATATATACAAGTTTGATATTGGGACATGACAGAGCTAATAAAAGAAAGATTGCAACTCTTAAATGGTAGTAGTATATTGTTCGATCCGTTGTCTGCACAAGAAACAAAACTGGTTGGAGTACTGAAATCAATCTCCGGTGTGCGTGTCGATCGAAAAATTAAATTACACTTACTGTAAAAAAAAATGTACTGATAAATCGATTTCGGAATTGAATTGATGGAGAGGAGATACAGAGACCACAAATATTGCAATACTGTTATGATTTGTGTCGTGTTATTGCATTTCATTCCCCACATATATAATCGTGATTTGCAGGAAAGAATATTTGAATTTGTCCGAAGATCAAAAACTTAAATGTGTTGGGGGTTGATCATCCAAATCGCGATAATAATAATTAAGAAATTTGAGCACTAATATATTATAGGCTAGACAAGTAAGAGAATTTGAGACCACCCACCTCTAAGCAATTCTTGTAAATCACCCAATAGGAAATTACACTAATGACCTTGCAAAGTGGGTGGTCTAAAACTTTTGTCCTGCTTGCCTTATGGATAATATTTTTAAGATCAAAAGTCAAATTGTAAATTAACATAGAACAAGCAAGGTCCAATATTCAAGACCCATCAACCTCTAAGACATTCTTGTTACTCAACTTGAGAAAATTACACTCAATAACCTTTAAAATAGACGATTTAAAACTTTTAACCTCCTTTTGTCTCTATAAATGTACCTTCAGTAGTCAAAGTCAAAACTTGTTGATCTTGTAATTATGCCCATGAAGTGAGCAAAATAAAAAAATCATACTCACAAATCCACTTTCAAAGTTATTCTTAGAAATCATACTATGTATTATATATTATTTATTTATTTTTAAAAAGGAGAAGTACCTTAGTTAAGATTTAGAGACGATGTGGGGGTGTTGCTCATTTGAAGAGTTCTCCTGTCACGACCCAAACTGAGCCGTGAGTGGCACCCACACTTAACCTTCTGGGTGGGAGAACCAACGATACAAACCCCAACTAGTAACAATAACGCGGAAACTTAAATAAATATATTTTTCCCCAAAATCTGAAAGTCATCACATTAAGGACATCTAATTTCTAAAACTAAGTCTGGAAGTATCAAACACTAAAATAAACAAATAACAAAATGTGTCCGAAAACTAAAGACACCATGTCATAACCGGGAGAATTCATCACGAGCTAGAAGGATAGCTCACCCTGAAATCCGATGATCTTGAGACTGACTAGAGCTGAGGTCGAGTCGAAGTCTGTGGAACACTCGCTGCACTCCACAAAATAAAACAAGAAAGATACAAGTAGGGGTCAGTACAGGACAACATGTACTGAGTAGGTATCATCGGTCGACTCAAAATAGAAATCAATATACATAAAATAATAGTGGGAAATCAACAACAACACTTAACAGGTGGCAACCAACAAACAGTTACATAACCGGTCAACAATATCAAGATCACACATGAGGACTCAAGCCTCCACACCACACTCTTCGAAATATGAGTTTTTGGAGATTGGGTAGCATTAAGTAATTTTAATTTATTTCCCTTTAATATTACCGTGCCGGAACATGACACCCGATCCAAATATACTGTGTCGGAACGTGACACCCGATCCAAATATACCGTGTCGGAACGTGACACCCGATCCAAATATGCCGTGTCGGAACGTGACACCCGATCCAAATGTAATTAATTTATCATTCCTTATGATTATATTCCACTTCATTAACAATATTTCATCAAGCCTTCTTTATTCAAGGCACCATTTTTGATAAGGCAAGTTCAAGATTATAGATTTTATGGCCTCGGGATTTTAGACCAATCACAATAACATATCAACCATCCAGACCACAACAATTAAATGCGTAGTAAACTTCACACATATTACTCGATGAATATCAATCACTATTAAGAGTCTATCTATGATGTAGAATAAAACCATAACCTACCTCCACCGAAGAACCAAAGTCAAGCAAGCTAATTCACCGGTGATTTCCCTTTCTTCGATGCCTCAAAACGTTTCCAATCTATCAAGTATACCATACTTATAAGTAAACAAGTTTGTAGACCTCCATACTATATATATGTTTAACCTAGACCCAACAACTCACCAAATTCTATTATCAATTTCCTAAAACTCAAGCCTAGGGTTAGGTCTTAATTCCTCCAAATAATATAACTTTGATGGATTTCATATAAACACTACATCTAATATTTAATTACATATCTCAATATGTCAAAACTTGAATTACAATATTATGACCATAAGAACAATTTTGAATCAACAACAACATTACGTAAATTAACATCTAAACCGAATGAAAATAATATAATAATAACATTCTAATAATGCCTAGGTACCCTGGAACACAAATAATGCGCTGACTATATATATGTTTACATAACTTAGAAATTAGCATGCAGAATGCTATATGTAACAATCCCATACACTTCTTACTCTTATGGTAGTCATTACCTATCAACATATGCATACAGAGAAATTTAATTTGGTGGAAAAAAAAAATTTCTTACCTGAAGTCGTTTTCACTATCCGCCGCCGCACAATTGCAGTTGCCTCTTTTTTTTTTTTTTTTTCTTTCCTTTATGTATTAATATTCATAAACCCTATCCTTTTATTTTAATAATTGGTATAGAGTATTAATTAAATTATCAACTTAACCCACTAACTAAATTAGTTATTTAAACTTACCCCTCAACTAATTAACCGTAGTTACCGAATAGTTCAAAATATCCAATTAAAAATTTACGGAGTGAGTCTTTTATGAAATAAAAATTCTTAATACTCAAAATGACCTGATGGGTCGTTACAATAGATACCAATTTACCCACCGTTCGTCCCCGAACGGTCAAAAGAAGAGTAAGGGTTGAAAAGGGTACCTGACTCGACAAATAAATGTGGATATCTTTCACGCATATCAGTCTCAATCTCCCAAGTGGACTCCTCAACAGGACGATTCCTCCACTGGACCTTCACAGACGCAATCTCCCTCGATCTCAACTTGCGAACCTCCCTATCAAGAATAGCCACAGGCTCCTCCTCATAAGACAAATTCTCATCAAGCAAGACCGAATCCCAGCGAATAATATAGTTACCATTACCATGATATTTCTTTAACATAGACACATGAAACACTGGGTGCACCCCAAACAAACCTGGAGGTAAAGCCAACTCATAGGCCACCTCTCCAACACGCTTAAGGACTTCAAACGGCCCAATATACCTCGGACTAAGCTTACCTCGCTTACCGAATCTCACCACACCCTTCATGGGTGAAACCTTCAACAACACTTGCTCTCCCTCCATAAAATCCATGTCCCTGACCTTTCGGTCTGCATACTCCTTCTGCCTGCTCTGAGCTGCTAAAAGCTTTTCCTGAATAAATTTCACCTTCTCTAGTGATTCCCTCAAAAGATCAGTTCCCCAAGGTCTCACCTCAAACGCGTCAAACCAACTAATAGGAGACCTACATCTCCTTCCATACAATGCCTCAAACGGAGCCATATCAATACTCGAGTGATAGCTATTATTATACGAAAACTCTGCCAAGGGTAGAAATTGATCCCAATGACCACCAAAATCTATCACGCATGCACGAAGCATATCCTCTAGCACTTGAATTGTCCTCTCAGACTGCCCATCGGTCTGAGGGTGAAATGTAGTACTAAGATCCAATCTAGTACCTAACTCGGCATGCAAGGTTCTCCAAAAGTTAGAAGTGAATTGCGTACCTCTATCTGATATGATAGAAACTGGAACTCCATGTAATCGAACAATCTCGCGGATATAGAGTTTGGCTAACTTTTCGGCATCATACGTCACCTTGACTGGAACGAAGTGAGCAGACTTAGTTAACCTATCAACAATCACCCATATTGAATCAAACTTACCTAATGTCTTTGGAAGGCCGACCACAAAATCCATTGCAATCCTTTCCCACTTCCATTCAGGAATGGGCATTCTCTGAAGTGTCCCTCCAGGCCTTTGGTGTTCATATTTTACCTGCTGACAATTTGGACAATAGGCAACAAAATCAGCAATGTCACGTTTCATTCTGCTCCACCAATAATGTTGTCTCAGATCGCGATACATCTTGGTTGCACCAGGATGTATAGAGTACCTCGAACTATGAGCCTCTGCAAGAATAGTCTGAATTAAATTATCAATACGGGGCACACATACCCGCCCCTTAATCCTCAAGATGCCTTCCTCATCGATCACGGCCTCCTTGGCCTCTCCCCGCAAGACCATATCACGAATTCGACTCAGCTTCTCATCTTCAAATTGCTTTTCTTTAATCTTGTCAAGGAAAGAAGATCTTGCCTCCACACAGGCCAAAAATCCTCCCTTCTCAGTTACTTCCAGCCTCATAAAGTCATTAGCCAGAGTTTGAATCTCTCTAGCCAATGGACGTCTGGAAACCTGCAAATGAGCTAAACTCCCCATGCTCCCTGATTTTCTGCTCAAGGCATCAGCCACTACATTAGCTTTTCCTGGATGATAAAGAATAGTGATATCATAGTCCTTTAGCAATTCCATCCACCTCCTCTGCCTCAAGTTCAAGTTTTTCTGAGTGAATACATGTTGTAAACTGCGATGATCTGTATACACTTCACATTTTACCCCATATAGATAATGTCTCCACTGCTTCAATGCAAATACAACCGCAGCCAACTCTAAATCATGGGTGGGGTAATTACGCTCATGCACCTTCAATTGCCTTGAAGCATAGGCAATCACCTTCTTCTCCTGCATTAGCACTGCACCTAAACCAGAATATGATGCATCACAATAAACAATGAAATTCTTACCTTCTACTGGCAGGGCAAGAATTGGTGCAGTAGTCAATAAGGTCTTGAGTTTCAGAAAGCTCTTTTCACACTCATCCGACCATACAAATGGAACTTTCTGCTTGGTCAGATTAGTCAGCTGGGAAGCAATAAAAGCAAATCCCTTGACGAACCGGCGGTAGTAGCTAGCCAAACCAATAAAACTCCTTACCTCTGAGACATTAGTGGGATTTGCCCAACTTTTCACTGCTTCAATCTTCTGGGGATCCACCATCACTCCATCTTTAGAAACCACGTGCCCTAAGAAAGACACTGAATCAAGCCAGAACTCACACTTGGAGAATTTGGCATATAACTTCTTCTCCCTTAACAATCCCAGAACAGTTCTCAGATGCTCTTCATGTTCTTTTCGGCTCTTTGAGTAGATCAATATATCATCAATAAAAACAATAACAAAGAGGTCCAAATATGGCTTAAAGATTTCATTCATCAGACTCATGAAAGCAGCAGGCGCATTTGTAAGCCCAAAAGACATTACTAAGAATTCATAGTGACCATACCTGGTTCGGAAAGCCGTCTTTGGTACATCTGTCGCCCGTATTTTCAGCTGGTGGTAACCAGACCTCAAATCAATTTTTGAGAAAACACAAGCACCCTCCAACTGATCGAATAAGTCATCAATGCGGGGAAGAGGATACCTATTTTTAATAGTCACCTTGTTTAGCTGCCTATAGTCTATGCACATACGAAGGCTACCATCCTTCTTCTTTACAAATAAGACTGGAGCACCCCAAGGAGAGGCACTCGGTCTAATAAACCCTTTACTTAACAACTCCTGAAGTTGGGCCTTCAACTCCCTCAACTCAGCTGGGGCCATTCTATAAGGTGGAATGGAAATAGCGCGAGTGTCGGGCTCTAAGTCGATACAAAAATCTATATCTCTATCAGGTGGCATGCCAGGTAAGTCTGCGGGGAAAACATCCATAAACTCACGAACTATAGAGATAGATTCAATCGTCGGCACATCAGAATTATCGTCCCTAAGATGTGCTAGGAAGGCTAAACAACCCTTACTCACCAACCTCTTAGCACGAAGAAAAGAGATAATCTGAACTGGGGTGGAGATATAGTCACCCTCCCACACCAACTGATCCATCCCAGGCTTGGCTAATGTCACGGTCTTAGCATTGCAGTCTAAGATAGCAAAATTTGGAGAGAGCCAGGTCATACCCAAGATTACATCAAAGTCAACCATCTCCAGAATAATTAAATCTACATAAGTTCTGCTCCCCACAAAAGTCACAAGACAAGACCTATACACTTTCTCAACTAGCACAGACTCACCAACAGGTGTAGAAACACGAATAGGCATGTCAAGTAAGTCACAATATAAATCAAGTCCATCAGCAAATGTAGGAGATACATAAGAAAATGTGGATCCAGGATCAAACAATACGAAAGCCAAGCTATCGCAGACCAGAAGAGTACCTGTGATAACAGCATCGGATGCCTCTGCCTCTGATCTCCCAGGGAAGGCATAACAATGGGCTCTGTCACCTGTCTGACTATGTCCCTTACCGGGCTGTACTCCAGTAGTTCCAACCTGCCCGCCACCCCGGCCGGACTGGCGACCACCACGACCTTGGCCACCACGTCCTCCAGAATGACGGCCCCTACCATAGCCGTCGCCTCCACCTCTAACTGCTGGGACTCTATAACCCTGATCATGCCCAGCCTGACTCTGCCTTGGACAATATTTTCTGATATGTCCAGGCTCACCACATCCGTAACAAGTCTTAGGGTCAAGAGTGGGTCTTTGTGAAGACGAAGAAGACTGAAGATAACCCCCAAAGTTAGAAAAAGGCTGACTAGTCTTTAACGGACCTCCATCTGAAACCTGCAATGAAGACTGAATAGGACGGATTGAATAATCTCCAGAACTTTGCCCTCTGGAGTAAGAACCACTAAACTCACCTCCTTTACGAAACTTCTTGAATGTTGTCTCTTTAGTGAAGTTATCTGGCTTCACCCCCTCTACCTCTATCACAAAATCAACCACTTCCTGAAAGGATTTTGCTGAAGCAGCAACCTGTAAAGCTGGAATTCGCAAATCTGACCTCAATCCCTTCACAAAGCGGCGAATTCGCTCCTCTGGACTGAAGCAAAGCTGAGTAGCATATCTGGCTAAGGCACGAAACTTGGCCTCATAAGCGGCAACAGACATCCTCCCCTGCTCTATATTCAGGAACTCGTCTCTCCTCCTGTCCCTTAAGGTCCGGGGAATATACTTCTCCATAAAACAATCAGAAAAGGTTGCCCAGGTCATAGGTGGTGCCTCTGCTGGTCGGCACTCCACGTGAGACCGCCACTACATTTTGGCGTCTCCTTGAAACTGGTATGTCACAAACTCAACACCAAATCGCTCTACTATATCCATTTTATGAAGCAGCTCATGACAATCAACAAGGAAATCATAGGCATCCTCAGATTCAGTACCCCTGAAGACTGGGGGTTTCAACTTCAAGAACTTAACAAAGAGATCATGCTGGTCACTTGTCATTACCGGCCCTGTAGTCAATTGAGGAAACATGTTTGTCCCCAAAGACGCAGTTATGCGGGGAGCCATAACAGCTGCATGTTGAACTCCTGGAATATGAGGTGCTGGGGGAGCTTGTCCCTGATCGGATAACCCACTAAGATAGGTGAGAACCTGGTGGATCATCTCTGGAGTAGGCTGGGGTGGTGCTTCCCTCTCATGAACCTGCTCCTCCTCCACCTCAACATCATCTCTAACTACCTCATTAGCCAGTGGAGGGGTCGCTGCTCTTTCCCTGGCTGGCCCAGCTGTTTGGACCCTGCCCCTGGTGGGCTTTCTTCCGCGACCTCTACCACGGCCTCTCGTTGCTACTCTTCCTCTGCCTACAGCCCCAACGGCTGGCTCAGGTGCTCTTGTTGCTCTAGTTCTAACCATCTGCGAAAGTAAAGTGGAGAAGGTCAGATACCAATTTGTATCACCTAGATACCAATTGGATTCAAGTAATAGCACGAAAGAAAGAAGGAATGGAGTTTTCCTAAAGTCCTGTAGCCTCTCGAAGAAAAGTAAAGGCGTCCCCGTACCGTTCCGCAAGACTCTACTAGACCTGTCCTTGTGTGATGAGATCAATGAACCTAAAGCTCTGATACCAAGTTTGTCACGACCCAAACTGAGCCGTGAGTGGCACCCACACTTAACCTTCTGGGTGGGAGAACCAACGATACAAACCCCAACTAGTAACAATAACGCGGAAACTTAAATAAATATATTTTTCCCCAAAATCTGAAAGTCATCACATTAAGGACATCTAATTTCTAAAACTAAGTCTGGAAGTATCAAACACTAAAATAAACAAATAACAAAATGTGTCCGAAAACTAAAGACACCATGTCATAACCGGGAGAATTCATCACGAGCTAGAAGGATAGCTCACCCTGAAATCCGATGATCTTGAGACTGACTAGAGCTGAGGTCGAGTCGAAGTCTGTGGAACACTCGCTGCACTCCACAAAATAAAACAAGAAAGATACAAGTAGGGGTCAGTACAGGACAACATGTACTGAGTAGGTATCATCGGTCGACTCAAAATAGAAATCAATATACATAAAATAATAGTGGGAAATCAACAACAACACTTAACAGGTGGCAACCAACAAACAGTTACATAACCGGTCAACAATATCAAGATCACACATGAGGACTCAAGCCTCCACACCACACTCTTCGAAATATGAGTTTTTGGAGATTGGGTAGCATTAAGTAATTTTAATTTATTTCCCTTTAATATTACCGTGCCGGAACGTGACACCCGATCCAAATATACTGTGTCGGAACGTGACACCCGATCCAAATATACCGTGTCGGAACGTGACACCCGATCCAAATATGCCGTGTCGGAACGTGACACCCGATCCAAATGTAATTAATTTATCATTCCTTATGATTATATTCCACTTCATTAACAATATTTCATCAAGCCTTCTTTATTCAAGGCACCATTTTTGATAAGGCAAGTTCAAGATTATAGATTTTATGGCCTCGGGATTTTAGACCAATCACAATAACATATCAACCATCCAGACCACAACAATTAAATGCGTAGTAAACTTCACACATATTACTCGATGAATATCAATCACTATTAAGAGTCTATCTATGATGTAGAATAAAACCATAACCTACCTCCACCGAAGAACCAAAGTCAAGCAAGCTAATTCACCGGTGATTTCCCTTTCTTCGATGCCTCAAAACGTTTCCAATCTATCAAGTATACCATACTTATAAGTAAACAAGTTTGTAGACCTCCATACTATATATATGTTTAACCTAGACCCAACAACTCACCAAATTCTATTATCAATTTCCTAAAACTCAAGCCTAGGGTTAGGTCTTAATTCCTCCAAATAATATAACTTTGATGGATTTCATATAAACACTACATCTAATATTTAATTACATATCTCAATATGTCAAAACTTGAATTACAATATTATGACCATAAGAACAATTTTGAATCAACAACAACATTACGTAAATTAACATCTAAACCGAATGAAAATAATATAATAATAACATTCTAATAATGCCTAGGTACCCTGGAACACAAATAATGCGCTGACTATATATATGTTTACATAACTTAGAAATTAGCATGTAGAATGCTATATGTAACAATCCCATACACTTCTTACTCTTATGGTAGTCATTACCTATCAACATATGCATACAGAGAAATTTAATTTGGTGGAAAAAAAAAATTTCTTACCTGAAGTCGTTTTCACTATCCGCCGCCGCACAATTGCAGTTGCCTCTCTTTTTTTTTTTTTTTTCTTTCCTTTATGTATTAATATTCATAAACCCTATCCTTTTATTTTAATAATTGGTATAGAGTATTAATTAAATTATCAACTTAACCCACTAACTAAATTAGTTATTTAAACTTACCCCTCAACTAATTAACCGTAGTTACCGAATAGTTCAAAATATCCAATTAAAAATTTACGGAGTGAGTCTTTTATGAAATAAAAATTCTTAATACTCAAAATGACCTGATGGGTCGTTACATCTCCCTACATTCATTCCAGTGGTGGGGGTTCAAATCTCTCTATATCTTCCTCCCTAAACTTCGTCCACTCCCCCCCCCCCTCAAAAAAAAATAAAACTTGAGACCTACTTAGTGTCTCAATATCAAAATACTATTCCCTCTATTTATTTTTATTTCTTTAGTATTGACTTGATATATCTTTTACGAAGCAATAAATAGAATAATAATTTTACTATATCACATTTTGAATATAAAATGTTTAATACTTTGAAAAATGACTATAGTTAATAAAGTATAAATAAGAAACCAAGTAATAATTATCTCTTAATTTTTTAAATTGGATAAAAAAAATAGACATCTATTAATGTTTAAACGGAAAAAAATCTAAAATATCCTCGGACTATTGAAAATGGTACAAAAATGTCTCTACATTCATCTATTGGGCCTAAAATGTCATTGACATCCACCTTTAGGTCCAAAAATGACATTTTCTTTAACGGAAAAGGACATGAGGGGGATTTTTGTACCATTGCCAATAGTTCGAGGGCATTTTAGATTAAAATTCTATTAAATAAATTTTGATTTATAATTAATTTTAAATAATTAATTATAACCAATAGATGACCGCCGCGTGTTTAAAAAAATTATTCAAATTATTTAATTAAAATTATATTAAAGAAATTTTGATTTATAATTAATTTTAAATAATTAAATTATAACCAATAGATGGCTGCAACGTGTTTAAAAAAATTATTCAAATTATTTAATTAAAATTATGTTAAAGAAAATGTCATTTTTGGATCTAAAGGTGGATGTCAAATGCATATTAGGCCCAATAAATGAATGAGGGACATTTTTGTACTATTTCCAATAGTTTAAGGGCATTTTAAGCCATTTTCTAATATTTAAACAGTGGACGGAAGTATTATTTTCTCGGTGGAAAGATAGCGAGATGACATCGAAAGCTTCGTAGCTCTTGGAAAGAAGAAGCAAATATATACCTAGAATTGGGGACCATTAAGATACACACTGATGCTGTTCAAATTTGATACACTACAAACATTTTGGAATAATAATTTCACATCTGAGTATTGCATTTCTAGAAATATATACAATTCTTTTTTAAAAAAATTTAACATTGATATTGTTCGAGAAAAATGGAGAATTAATACTATCGTTTATTTTTCAAAATTTAATGTCGATATTGTGTGAAGAAAACTAAATGGGGTATGTTGTGTCTAACTAAACCGTAGCCAAAAGTACTTAGCCAATAATTTAATGAAGATTATCCAAGGGAGACAACAACTTATTCCTTCAATTAGTGTGGAGTATTCTAACACCTTGCTATGTTGAGAGCTAGACTTCTACTTCCTCAGTTTCTTTTTACTTGGCACACATATTAAGAAAAGTAGAAAATAATGAAAAGTAGAAAACAATAATTGATATAATGAGTTTATCATTTTACCTTTATTAATTGATAAAGTTTTAAACATATATACTCACTATATTTTTCAAAGACATTAATTCAATATTAATAAATTAAAAATATAATAGAAAGAAAAAAATTGTTCTTTCTTGATATGTCAAAAATGACAAGTAAAAAAGAAAATCAAATTAGAAAATATTTGATAAGTAAATAGAAACGAATGAAGTAAAACGTTAGCAAATATAAATATGAGAGTCCAACATTAGGCAGACCAAAAGTAAAGATTGCTTAGTCTCTAATATTATAGGAATAATAAATATAGACTTTAGGTTTATAACTCAATCTCAAAAGTAATTTATAATCAGGTCAAAATAATTCAAAATTATATAGAAAATAATACTGATTAGTAGTGTGATTTTATGTAACAGACTCTTAGACAGATACCGCATTGACTTTTTAAGACTTTTTTAAA
Source organism: Solanum dulcamara (assembly GCF_947179165.1). Lineage (NCBI taxonomy): Eukaryota > Viridiplantae > Streptophyta > Magnoliopsida > Solanales > Solanaceae > Solanum > Solanum dulcamara. Next base: position 49,909,220 of record NC_077247.1, read on the forward strand.
TTAAAAAATAAAGATAAAGGAAGAAAAAATTGGAGAGAATTTTCAAAATAGAAAATTGAATGTGAAAATTTATATAATCAATCGAATTTTTAGTATAACAAAAGAATTGTAATTATATTGTATGTACTATTCCCTCTGTCACATATTACTGTTGGTTATTGATTTGAAAAAGAAAAAAAAAATAAGGTCAAAGATGTTGGCTATCCCACATCAGTGGGCTAGCAAATGAAAACAGTTTTTTGTTAGCTATTTAAGTATCTTAGCTCAATTATTTGTAGACACATCAAAAATTTATCAAATACCAAAATATATAAAATATATGGCATAGTATTTTTTTTACTATTGAGAGATTTAGGGAAGGTTCTTTTGGAGATCTCTTGGTATAGTATTTTAGGTATTTGGGTGTGTGAGAAAAATATTGTGTATTATATGGTTATAACAATTTTTCATATAGTGAATATTTTCTGGGTGGTCCGTGGTTTTTTGTCACGCCCCGAGAGGGTACCCTAGACGTGGCCGGCACTTAAAAACCATTACTGGCTCCCAAGCAAACCACTTGGCCTGATCACACATCCGTTCATTTATTCAATCAGCGAAAGACTTAAAATAAAGAGATAATTAGGTGGACAATCTCAATCAACAATCTAACTCAAGAAAGAAAGGTCATGGAACAATAAATCGAACTTCAATCTATGTCATTAAAATAGTCTGACAAGAACAATTCAAGGAAATAAAATACTCCATCGACCCATCACTATCTAGTCTATGAAGCCTCTATCACTACTATCTAATTGGTGCCAATGACAGGTTCATGTCTACCTCAAATCAAAATGAAAAGACTAAACTCAACGCAAGAATAACATAAGTGGTATCCTCCGAATGTAGGGGAGGACTCACCAATAAGCTGAGTATGAACAGATCCTCAACGGTGCGTCTATTGATGATATCTTCAACTTGTCTCTACATCATGAAACGACGCAGGTCCAAATGGACATTAGTACATGGAATGTACGAGTATGTAATATGGCAGGATGAAACATGCATCAAGGTAGAATAATACTAGTTCAGATATTTCAAATCAAAAAGATAAGAGAGATTCAATCAAGTATCATAAGTCTAAAGGAAGAATATGGTTTAGACAGAGACCAATCATATACAATCCAGTCCAATCATGTACAATCTAATTCAATCCAATCATATACAATTCGATCCAATCTAATCACATACCATCCAATTCAATCCAATCATATTTAATCCGACTCAATCCAATCACATACCATCAAATCCAATCTAATCACATACAATCCAATCCAATCCATTCAACCAAGTATTCAATCAACTCAATAATAAACTCAAAGGACTCGACTCAATAGGTATGCAAATTAGAATTTAGTAATGTTTTACAATTCGACTCAATCTTCTACAATCTCAATCAAACCAATCATATCATGCACAATTCACTCAATTTGGGAGTTTCTCTAACTGACAACCATTACCTATGAACAGTGATGTGCTACAAGCCGACGTTGTTGTCACATCCGTTCAATACTTTGCCAGGGTATGAATGAATCAATCAATCATGGATTCAACAATCAATCAAGTCCTATCATGTTAGGATAATAAAATAGGAAACACCCAACTTTAACGGTCCAATCCTTTCTTACGTTGGCTACGTAGTTCATGAGAATCGAGTAGGGACTCTCTTATTCAATTCGGTGCTCGATACTACTCCCAAGACTCAATATGCTTATATCTATCAGGTGAGTAAAATACTCAAAATACTCATTTAGTCTCATTGGACTCTTTTCCAAACTCAATCAATCTGGTCTCATTGGACCTTCTTTCAAAATCAACTAATCTCAATCATCAAACTCTTCTCTTTAGATTTAATACAATCTCAACTCAATGAATGCAGTAAATATTAAATGGATTTAAAACATAATTTTAACTCCTTAACTCAATTTCAAAATAGACGTTTTAATGTAAAAATGCTCAACTCGTTTATACTCAAAATACTCATGATCAAAATAATAATTAATAGACTTCTCAAACTCAACTCATGCTTAAACTCTTTCTAAATCAAAGATGAAAATAATCATTCTTTAAACTCAAAATAGTGCATAAATAATTTATTCAAAACGTTCACAAATTATTTTTTTAAAACTCTTTCTCAAACAATCATTTATACTTAAAATTTTCATAAGACTTCAATCAAATCGAATTATGCAAATTATATTATGTAGTTACATTAGACTCCAATCTACTCCATCGCAAAACATCATCATCAATATTACCTCTTCATCAATCATTTACCTTATTAAAAATAGACATCACTTACATCATCATCAAACATCTTGCTCCAAAATACTCATTTAACTTTATGTTCAATTTCATCAAACTCATTAAAATATGCATCATCTCACTTTGAAAGCAATATTTTTATTTATACATGAAAATCATCAATCTCAACCTCAAGACAAATTATAACAAAGGAAATCTCTTCTTGGGTTCATGTGAATGAATATATGAATCCATACTGTCAACAAAACTCAACTCAAGAAAATTATTAATACATATGAATTTATATACAAAACTCAATAGAAATTTTAGATAACTCAAGAACTCAACTCAACTCGAATCAATGAAGATGTAGGGCACGTGGATGAAATCAATCCAACGTTGTGAGTAGTATTACATACCTGGAATGAAGATTATCTCACCAAAAATCAAAGGCATGGCTTGAAGATCTTGAATCCTAACTCTTCTTTTCTTCTCCAATTCTTGCTCTAAATGTTCTTGGAGAGAAAAATCCTTAGAAATTGATATGGGGGAGGAATTTAGCCCTAAAATGTAGAGGAGAAAGAGGGGAAAAGACCGAAAAGCCCCTCCAAAAAATGAAAACTTGGCAGAAATTTGAACTAGGGTGGAACAAGTCTGCGTCACGGAGTTGTTCCCCCATAGTTCATGTTTTTCCGAAATTCAAAGTAGAAGCAAAAACTGGCCAAGTCCGCGATGTGGACTTGGCATGCACCTCTCTGGTTAACTGGACATAACTTTTTACTTCGAATTTCAAACATTTCAATCTTAATGGCATTGGAAAGATGACTCAAAAGACTTTAATTTGATAGGTGATGGGCCACCCAATTCGTTATATTGTAGGAGATATGATCATTTAAAGTTCATCCTTATACGAACTCATTCGAAAACTTAGTCGATAGAAATTCTTTGTGCTTGGCTTGGTGTTAGAGATCCCTTATGACCCTAAACCATATCTAATACACTTAAAATACTTAAGAATTGATCATAACTCATATATACAATTAGAAGTCATTTAGTTCGACTCTATATGCATATGAAGAATGGTTCGAGTCTTGGCAAAAAAAAATTTGGGGTGTTACATTTTTTTGTGTTGTTTTTATTCTCTTTAATTTCTTTGTTGTTATTTTCTGATTAAGTCCAGAAGGGACGTGAATTAGTCGGTGTATTTTTTTCCCAACAACAAGAAAAATATAACTCGTTGCCTTTTGCTGTTGTCCAGCAACATAACATAATCAGTTCTCCACCTAATTCTAAACTCGGCCAACTATGCGCAGCTGCAACCTTCACATTGTCTGCTACCAACAATCATAATTCTTATAGCAAGAATTATCATACCCCCACCATAAAGAGTACATCCACTCAGATTGAAAAACAAATCCAAGAATTTTCACTTGAAATCAATTTACAATTTCAAAAATTTCAATTTCGGCTCATATCGAAAAAATTGCTAATAACTTATGGTGTAACCCTCTTGTTGATTTCCTGAGATTTCATTAGCCATCGACATCTTTTTCACCACACACACCTTACATCACTTATCAACCAATGCTCATGTGTAAATTGTGGATACGCTAGAAGTATTCCATCATTTATCATAACAATCTTGGAGAACATGTCATAAGGATACCTATCTCATGTACAATCAGAGCCTTTGTCGAACAACTCCTTACAATCCTACTTTGTCTGAGTTTACTAGCTGTTGATCAAAATTTCTAGTCCACAAAGATTCCAAAATTTCACTAATCAAATCCTCAATTTTAATTTTACCATTTTACTAGACTTGAATCATTGACCACATCTTTTGATCCATCATTGCATTAACAGAGGACCATAAAAGTCCCAAAGCTAAATCCCCATTGTAATCATATGTGTCATAAATCACAACCGTCATAGTTCGAGAACCACCGTTGAAGCTTCTTCATCTCTTAACTAATGCATAACAGATTTTGACAACACTTGCGAATAAGTTTTCATCAGTTTTGATTTTATTTTTCTCACGCTACCAACTCCAAAACTCATTCTCAAACCAAACTTCTCAAATATTGTCCCCACATGCTTAACAATACTTATATTTGAACAATAACAATGAAAAAATACTCACTAAATTAGTTCCCAGGAAAGAGAGGTGGCTCACAACGGATACACTTAAATACCAAGTTTTTTCATAGCCAGAACCTCTTTAGATTGTATTTATTTCCACTATTACCAAATATATAAGTACCCCAAAGCAACTTCACTAGAATAACAAACTCTACCGGAATCAAACTCCACTTGCTACTCCATCAGGACGAAATTCTGCTTGAAAAACGATAATTCTAATTCAGAATTTTTTTCCGATGTGGAAGATCAGACAAAGTTGCAACCACAGAGCATACTAAAAATTCAAAAAAAAAATTATTTCACACCAAAAGCTCTGATACTACTTGTTGGAAAAAAAACACTGACTAATTTCCGTCCCTTTCGGACAACCTTCAAACAGAAAATAACAAGAAAAATTAAAGAGAATAACAGCACAAAGATTTAACGTGGAAAACTCCCCAATTGGAGAAAACCACGGATCACCCAGAAAAATATTCATTATATGAAAATTGTTACAACCATATAATACACAATATTTTTTTTTCTCAAACACCCAAATATCTAAAATACTACACCCAAGAGATCTCCAAGAGAAAATTCTCTAAATCTCACATATATTTCTCTAGATATTTGTTGTTATTGTGTTCATGGTGGAGATTCCTATTTATAAGCAATTTAGAGTCATGGTTGGTGCTTATGAACACATTTATGCCATCATATTTGACAAAATGTATGAATACCATTAGCCTTCTTTCTTAACTTCCACCAATCAAATGTCCACAATTTTGATATATTTTTCTTCTTTATTCAAACAAATACAACAATTACTTCATCACTTACTAAATCGGGATAGAATTAATTTTTTTTTAATTTTATCCGTATAATTAATATGACCTTGGGAAGTTTAAACAAATTTTGAAGACTCAAAATTTCTTTTTTCAAGAGGCTAATTAATATGAACAAAGAACAAAATAGTAAAGTTAATCAATATATTAACGATTTCTTAATCATCATGTAAAATAAAAAATGCTTATTTAATATGGACAGAGGTACAATATTAAAAAGGCACTACTTACTATTATTAGCCATCAATGGTGCTCAACAGAAAATGAGATTTAAATTTTAAAGGATAAAAAGATTCGCGAAAATTTGAAGAGCTGGCTAGGCTGCAAGTCTGTACTCCTAAATGTTTTATTTTTTTGACTCTTTATATTGCTTAGGGGTGTTCACGAAAATTTAAAAATTGAATCAAATCAAAGAAAAAAAAACTTTTTTTTATTTGTACTTTTATTTTAATAATTATAAGAATCTATGTCATATTTAAATAATTTGTCTTTGAGTCTTTTGATTATTCATCAATAATGTTTAGTCCAATTATATCAATATATCACAAATTACTTGCAAAAGAAAAATCATTATAGGAAATTTTATCATGATCATTGGAAAAAGAATTTTTTTGGATAATCTATACATTTTTCTTGGGAGAAAGCTATATATATTTATATAGGATATGACAAAAAATCAAATTAATCAAACAAATCGATAAAACCAATAGAAACTGAAAGTGATGAAAATTCAGCTAATTGATTTGATTCCAACATTCGAAAACTCAACTTAGAGCCTGTTTGAATAGGCTTAAAAAAAGTAACTTTTATGTATGAAGTGTTTTTAAAACTTTGAAGTGCTGAAAGTTGTTTTTATTAATAAGCAGTTGAGTGTTTGGATAAAAGTGCTTAAATGAGGAAAATGATGTGAATTTTAGGGTTAAAAGAATAAAAAGGGTAGTTTGAGAATTTTGTTAAAATATAAGGGATATAAAAGTAATTTCCATGGTCAAAGAAAATGACTTTAAGCACTTAGAAAAAAAAAGTTAGAAATCCTAACTTTTCATTTTTGACTGACTTTAAGAACTTTATGGATTAAAGTTAACATTAGGCAAACACGTCCAAAAGCTAAAAAGACCAACTTAAAGCTCATCCAAACGGGCTCTTAATTATTTTGGTTTTCTTTTAGGTTTAACACATCGATAACTTTTTAAATTTGTCAGTACATTTTATTTAGACATTCAAATTAGAACTTATTTCAATTGAGCATCTAGACACATAATAAAGTGGTCTTATTATGCACTTTCGGTTCAAGTTATTCTCTAGTACCAATTATGTAGATAAGTTAATCACTTAAAATAGGTTACATCTTTTAAATATACGCATTAGCCTAAAAAATCCGAAAAGCCTCATGTCTATAATTAGTGGACATGATTTAATTTATGTAGTTAACTTAGTTGCCTAATAAATATTTCGAAACATACATGAATGCTTTTTTAAAATTTGAACAGAAAGTGTCTAATAAAAATATTTTATCATGTGTTCAGGGTCTCAATAAAAATAAGTAATAATTTGAATATATATATAAAATTTACTAACAAATTTAAAAAACTGTCAATATATTAAGTCTTTCTTTTAAAGAAAATTCCACCTAAATTGGACCATGAACACCTAACGATGATATTCTGAATTAACTTGGTATTGTAAAAATAAAAGAAAGGTCGATTTTTCTCTTTTTATTTTGTCTGTGTTTGCTTTGGAATAATACAAAGAAATAATGAAATAGAAGAAAATTCTTCATTTTTTCTGTTTTTACATTGGTGATGAGCTCGAATAACAACTTAAAAGGATGATTTGTAAAGCTGAATTTCTCAGGGTTATAATATTAAGAAAAAATCATTAAAATGTCCTAGTCATGATTTCATCGTTCATACTTCATAGCGCTAATATAATTAAGATATCAAGACGTTCATATTTTGTAAGCAGGTAAAAGTAGAAAATGCATTTGGACTAACTTTTTCTTATACACCCATAAAGGTTCTTATTTAATTTGGTGCATGTGACAAAATTAATACTCCATTCATACATTTTTACTTATTTAGTATTATCATATAAAAAATAAAAAATTATGTAAATTGACAAATATTACTAATGTATTATTTAATATAGTTATAATTTCACATAATTATGAATCGCGACTACAGTTTAATGAAATTTGTTGTTATATAAATATCGGGGTTCATATACAAATCTCTAAAGGTTTGTATTTGTATACAAAGCGTACTTAGGGCTCATATACAACTTTTTCTAAAGCAAATTTGTATTTGTAGAAACAACCACTTTGAAAGCTTAATTTGTATAATGCAACGAGATATATAAATGGGAAAATCCAATTTGTATAAATCAGCGAGATATACAAATGAAAATTGGCATTGCAACTGAAACTATAGCTATGGAACGTAATTAGTCAAACCATAGCTAAAGAGCCTAATTATGTTTCAAGTCTTTGCTATTTATGAGAGTTCCTCTTTTTTGCAGTCTCAAATTTTACTAGTAATAATAGGTTTATAACTTAATTAAAAAGATAAATATTTTGAACTAATTAAAAAGAACAATTAATTTTTTTTTAATAAACTAAGAAAAGAAAACTTCAATACAAATATGAACAATTCAAGTAACAACAATGATAAAATATTTGTTGTGATCTAAATGGAGTCATGGAGTTTAGGAAGGATAGAGTGTACATGACCTTACCCTTATCTTGTGTGAGCTAGATAAATTGTTATCTAATAAACGCTGACTTAACAAAAGTATTTCAAAGCAGATTTAAAAAATACATGATTGGAGAAGCTATAATGAAAATAGTAAGAAAAGAAAAGTATTAACAATAAAAATAGTACTATAACAAAGCAAAAGAAACAACAGTGGTAATAAAATTGAAGAATAAGATACTCCATATAGTAATAATTTTGATAAGGAGAAAGAGCAGATAAGGTGCTCCAAACTATAATCATACTCTCCCACAACTTGACTATCTACTAACGTTCTACCTTAATCATCAACTTTCATGTTCTTTTGTTTAGAATCATGTCCTTAATAAAACTGATTATGTGTCATATCATGCCATTTTAAGCGTATAAAAATATTTTTGATTTTCTATTTGAAAGTAACAATTAATATCATTTGTTGACTAAGAATATGCCTTTACCAGAAAAGTTTCTTAAAACTTAATAGTCACTTTGATATTGATGTCTTAACAATGTTAACTAAATAATTGGACACATAAATTGTGTAAGAACGATTAAGCGAGTTCCAAATATTGGACATTAGGCATGTTTAAAACGTACCATCAAATGGAGAAGGCATAAGGCTCACAAAATTGTCACACTTAAGTTTCAAGGTATATTACGGGTTATTCTGCTCCAGGGCGAGTTCCAAAACTGCTTCTTAAAACATTATTATAAAAAAATGAAACTTGAGTCTAATTCAACCTAAAAAATAACATACAGTAACATCTCTCAAAAATACTCACAAGTGCCTTAAGAATGCCTTGGGATTAGGCCGCTCATGTAACGCATTCTTCTACAATTCACCTACTCAAATATTTCTCTCTCTACAAAAGACTCTCAAGGACTCCATTGAAGACTTCAAATAAATTCACTCAAGTTCTCCATCAAAACTCTCAAGTTCTTCCAAATTATTTGGTGTTCTCACTTAAGGTATGTGGGTATTGATTCATGGATCCTTTCATCCATGAAGCCCAATCAATTTCTTAAGTTTTCTATCAAATTAAAGTATGATATTTTATGGGTTTTATGATCTCTATTCCAATTGCATGAATTATGATTCAAAGTATGATCATGAGTCTATTTTGATATAAATTGATGGTTATTGCATTAAATTGAAGAGTTTTTTCATGAATTCTCCTATTTTGATTTCTAGGGTTCATGATGTAAAATATGAGTATTTTCAATTAAACTTCCTAATGATATTATCTATATGAATTATGTATGGGCTGAAAGAAAGTTTATGATCATGCATGTTTTCAAGTCAATTTCATGATTTTCAAGTCAATTGATCATACATTCATATCTTACCCTAATTTCAAGTATAAGCTATGATCATGAATTTCCAAGTATGAATTATATCTATGTATAGATGATTTGCAAATGTGGAAGGACAATGTCCGCATTGCACTTATGTTATAAAAATGAGCTACTCTATGATTTTTGAAACCTATGATCATGACTATGATATATGTCATTATGATTTCTATGCTATGTATGTATTCCGTGGGATTTGACTTAGCACCGAATGTGGACTTGAGGTGGGGACTCAAAATATGGGGTTCTTATATAAAGTCTCTTATTGCATAACTACGTGCCACCGTAGGTACAAAGGGATTAGAGGCGAATACCCAAATCTCTACGAGGTGAGTACCCAAAATATCAAAGATTGGAGGTGAGTACTCGAGTCTAAGAACTAGGGGTGAATACACGGTTCACATAACTGCTTAGTGGATCCACTTAGACATGTAGGAGTTTACCTTGGCAAGTAGTCTCCCCCTTTCCTCCGATGTAGGGGTAACATTGGGATTCCATGATATAGCTCGCATGGTCTTATTGTCGGTTATGATTCTTATACGTATGGTCCTTTTCATATTCTAAATGACTAATCCTATCTTTTACTTTATATGATACTCTTATGGTTTATTATGCATTGATCCTTCTTAAAGACTACTTGTGATTTTTATACTTCTCCTATCATGCTATTTAAAATGGCCATTTGTATAAACATGGTTTTCTATGCGTTGCATTGCCTACATACTTAGTACATTCCAACGTACTAATGCATACTTCTGCCTACATTGTCTCATAATGTAGGGGTTGAGGTTGAAGATCATATTCGTCCACGTGGCTAGTTAAGCTTTTCTATCCGGCGGTGTTTGTAGTGAGTCCTCATTTATCGGGGACTAGTTATCGAGTTGGTTATTGTTTCAAAGACCTTTTGTTATGTTTCATATTGAGGGTGAGCTAGGGACATGTCTTAGCCCCCGCCCATATTCATTAGTAGAGACATCTAGTTGGACAAATGTTTCGAGTTTATGTTGTCATGTGTCGTTCTTAAATTTTTATTCATGATTTAGACTCTCTTATGATGTTTTCGCTTTTGCTTTACCTTATGAATGCTTATGATATGTACAAGAGGCTTGGTTGGAGCCATTCAAAATTTCAATCGCCGTGTTACGACTAGGCCCTAGATCGGATCGTGACACATACGAAGGAATGATTGCCCAAAATTATATAAGAACTAGGGAGAGCATACATCCTATTAACCACCCATCACCAATTAACCACCCATCACCAATGTGGGACTCTATCTATTTTCCTTGTTTTAACTTGTTACCATCAATTATGATGATCCTTCTCAAACTAGATCTCATAATCAATAATATTGTCATAAGTTAATCTCTTACTCTTCTTATAGCAACTTTCCTTCTTTTAATTTGTTGCCACCAAATAAATATAATTATGAATTGATGATGATCCTACTGATTAAACTAGATCTCTTAATCAATAATATTGTCATAATTCATAACTCATAAGTTAATCACTTACTTTCCTGATATCTACTTTCTTTCTTTTAATTTGTTGCCATTAAATAGTTATGAGTAGGAATTTCCAATGATCCTACTCAAACTAAATACAATATTGTTAAGTTAATCACTTACTCTCCTTCTTTAAATTTGTTACCATCAAATAATTCTGATTAAGAATTTATAATGATCCTACTCAAACAAAATTTCATAATAATACAATATTGTTAAGTTAATCAATTACTCTCCTTATATTTAGTTTCCTTTTTAAAATTTGTTACTATCAAATAATATAATTCTGATTAAGAATTTACAATGATCCTACTCAAACAAAATTTCATAACCACTACAGTATTATTAAGTTAATCAATTACCCTCCTTATATCTAGTTTCCTTCTTTAAATTTGTTGCCATCAAATAACTCTGATTAAGAAAATTATAATGATCCTACTCATCATAATCCTACTCAAACTACTTTCCTTGTTTTAATTTATAATGATCCTACTCGTGATCCTATTCAAATTAAATTAAAAACACACTATATATATGAGTATTTGAAGTAATAATTAAGTAGTTTCACCATACTCCCTATATTAGAAAATTTAAACATCAAAGATGAGTTGCTGCCAACTTCTCATTTTCTCTCTCAACAATAGCATTAACACCTCCCATTAATGCTATTTCATCCTCTCAATAACCTCTGCTATAATAATAACTCCCTTTCATCTTCTCCACCTGTTCCCTATAATCCCCTCTTTTCTCCCTTCTCCAAATCCCCTTAAATTCCCTTTTCTTGTTCATCCATGTAAACAACCTCAAAACAAAAGAAAAAAACACACACACATAGTTTTCAGCCTCCAAAAAGTGTGACCCTTTTGCCTCAAAACCAGATCTGGATTAATTTTTTTTCACTTCTTGTTTTTAATCCAAAGGCTTCACAGATAGTAAGTTTACTGTTCCATCATTCACTTGCTTGTTTTTTCTTTCACTTGAATGTTTTACTTGTTGTTATGACTTGATCAGTTGTACATCCTTCGTCAAAAAATTATACGGCATATATATATGTAAGATAAAAAAAAATTATATTTTCATACAAAAGCTGATGTGTTGGATTTGATATTGCTATATGCCATTGTTGAGAGACTGGGGTATATGAGTGAAGTTTGGACTTTACCAGATATTAGTTGACACTATATATGTTTTACCTAAGTTTGAAAAAGGAAAAGAAAAAAAGAAGACATTGTATCCGTGTTCACACTTTGAGTCAACTTCGTGTTTTGTTATTATGCCAAAATTTTCCCATTTCACTTTTGGCACTGTCAAAAAACAATTAATTTTATTTTCCTTGTCACATCAACACATAAAAAAGAATAGAATAAAAACAAATCCGTCTTTGTTTGACGTCCCAAAACTAAGTCCCAAAAAAAAATGAGGAAATTTTTTTTTAAGTTATCAACACATAGAGACAAGAAAGTCAGTAGAGAGAGGCGGGGGTTGGGAGTTGGGGGTGGGTTTAGGGTTTGAAGAAATTTTTATATATATTTATATCATATAGGGAGTGGTGAAATTACACTATCACATCAAGAATGTCTTCTTGAGAACGAAGCTCAGTTCTTAGAGAAGTAAGTCGATTATCTAAGTAATACCGTCTTTTTAATTTTTCTTCTATAAGTTTACGTTTTTTTGTGTTCCTCTTGAGATCTTTATACGATCTTGAGGTAATTCTCAACAACAAATACCCTTATTTTATTTTAAACCATGGTAGCACCACGAATTAAGGAAACGTAGAACAAAAAATGTAAATTTATAAGTCATCACATCCTAAAAATGATCAATGGAGAATCATTTTTAACAATAGTAAATGTGTTTATGATTATTTTTTTAATTTTTTTAATCTTGAACATATATGTTGAGCTTTTGCTTTTGTCCACGCCTTCCGTATATATAATCTTTAGCATGTGTGTGGTTTTGTTCACAAAGATGGGCCTTTTTGTTTATTTTTTTGGCAGATGAAATTATAATACATAGTTTTAAGAGAAAAAAAAATTGAAGAAGATAAGGTGAAGATGTTTAATAGCCACCATCACTTGCTCGATATGTCGTCCTCCGCCCAAAGAACTCCTGAAAATGAGTTGGACTTCATACGAGACGAAGAATTTGATAGCAAATCCGGGACTGATAATATGGAAGCCCCCAATTCTGGAGACGATCAAGCTGATCCAAACCAACCTCCAAACAAGAAGAAGCGCTATCATCGCCATACACAGCATCAAATCCAAGAGATGGAGTCGTAAGCAATTCAAATAATTTAACTTATATTCACCGACTGACACTATGTTTTTATAAAGTAATAAATTAACTCCATATATAACAATTGTCCCATTTTTTTGTCATTGTACAGCTTTTACAAGGAATGCAATCATCCCGATGATAAACAACGAAAGGAATTGGGAAGAAGACTGGGGTTGGAACCGTTGCAAGTAAAATTTTGGTTCCAAAACAAGCGTACTCAGATGAAGGTGAGCCTCTTTTTTCTTTTCTTGGTTGTAGAGTTAATATATATCAATAACTAAGCTTCAAATGCTAGCTTGTATATATCATATGTAAATAAATATCCAAACATTTTGGGAAAATTGAGATTAATATATTCGTTTAAATATAAACAGTGAATACTAATTAAATAAGTTTGTTCAATTCATATAGACAAGATGATTGAGGTACGTATACGTGCTCCACAAGTTTTTTTTTATTAGATTGTGATTTTTATTGTTGTTGCAGGCTCAACATGAACGATGTGAGAACACACAATTGAGGAATGAAAATGAGAAGCTTCGTGCTGAGAACATGAGGTATAAAGAAGCCCTGAACAATGCGGCATGCCCACACTGTGGAGGGCCTGCAGCCATAGGAGAGATGTCATTTGATGAGCATCACTTGAGGATCGAAAATGCTCGTCTTAGAGATGAGGTAGGAGTACTACTTATTGAAAACTAGATATCATTTTTTTTATGTGTACATGATTTAAATGTAGCTTAATTTAATTTGTGAAAGAAAAGAACTTGTAGTTTTAAATGTGTCATGAGATTTCTGTAGCTATATCAAGTTTGTTATACTAACTTATCTCCAAATGAAGAAGGTGGCAAAAGGGTCAAAATTGAAAAAAAATTAATTTTAACCTCGTTATACCATCACTACAAAAATATCTTTATTGTAACCTAAATAGTTTAAATATACCCCTTCTCCATTAGGTTAGTCTAAGAAGGACAATCACACACATCCTAATATTTTGATGAGGTGAATGTCACGTGTCATTCTACCTCAACACACCCACCCATTTTACACCTCCCCTCCACTTATTCTTCCAACACCAGCATTTTCTCTCATTTTTAGCCGAATACTATATTGCTATATTAAGAATAATTTAATTTTAAAATTATATTTATATCTTTAATTATATTTTCTTATTTTTAAGCCATAAATTTCCAAAATATTTTTTTCACTTTTAATTTCGCGCACAATTAACATTATCACTTTTATTTGAAAGGAAAAAGAACTCTTTAAAACAGAATAATGAGAGAATAGCATCACAAATTCATTTTAGGTGAGCTGACAGAATAAGAAATACTTTTTACACTATCAATTTTTAGAAAAGTAAAGTTATTTTCCTTTTTTATCCTTACAGATTGACAGGATAACTGGTATAGCTGGTAAATATGTTGGCAAAGCAGCAGTTAACTTTTCTCATCCTCAACTTGCTCCACCTGAAGCACCTCGTTCTCTGGATCTTGCATTTGGGCATCAATCGGGCCTGCTTGGAGAAATGTACGCTGCTGGTGATCTTCTAAGAACCGCAGTTACAGGCCTTACAGATGCTGAGAAGCCCATGATAATTGAGCTTGCTGTTACAGCAATGGAGGAACTTACAAGAATGGCCCAAACTGATGAACCATTATGGATATCAAGTTCAGGCATCATTTCTACTGATACTTTATGTGAGGAAGAATATGTTCGTACTTTCCCTCGGGGCATTGGACCTAAGTCAGCCACACTAAATTCTGAAGCCTCACGACACTCCGCTGTAGTTATTATGAATCACATCAGTTTAATTGAAATTTTGATGGATGTGGTACGTTTTTTCAATATATGTACTATATATTTCCTAGGAGTTTGTGTGAACACGAATGCTTTGTGTACCGAAATATCATATATGTTTTGTTAATTATTCTTGTGATGATTTCAGAACCAGTGGACAAATGTTTTTGCTGGGCTAGTATCAAAAGCAATGACCATTGAAGTCTTATCGACTGGCGTGGCAGGAAATTACAATGGAGCATTGCAAGTGGTATTATTCAAATTCTACTTGTGTTTTTTCTGTATATAAAAGAATGTCTTAGATATGTTACTGCGTACTACTACATATATATGTCATTATTACTACGTAAAATATTTTGACCCTCGTACTCTGATACTCTAATGGATTTTTCTGTTACGTTCTAATTTTAGATGACAGCTGAGTTTCAAGTTCCTTCTCCACTGGTTCCAACTCGCGAGAACTATTTCGTAAGATATTGTAAGCAACATGCTGATGGATCTTGGGCAGTGGTTGATGTTTCCCTGGACAATTTGCGCCCTACTTCAGTTTTGCGTTGCAGAAGAAGGCCATCTGGTTGTGTAATTAAAGAATTGGCAAATGGTTACTCAAAGGTATCGACATTCCTCAATTTTTTAAACTATAGAAAAATTTTGTGTTGTCAGTGCATAGAAGATATAATTAAACTCTTATAAATAAGTTGTAACACAATTGTTATTTGTCTAGGTTACGTGGGTTGAACACGTTGAGGTGGATGAAAAAGCTGTCCACGACATCTACAAACCTCTTGTCAATTCAGGGATTGCATTTGGAGCAAAACGCTGGGTAGCAACATTAGATAGACAATGTGAACGCCTTGCAAGTGCATTGGCTAATAACATCCCAACAGGAGATGTTGGAAGTAATAGCTATAAATCTCTTCACTAATTAGTTAGTAAAAAATCCAATATAATGTTGTACAATCGCCAACCACTAATGTTTTATTTTCTTTCTAATTTGTAGTCATCACAAGTCCAGCTGGTCGAAAGAGCATGCAAAAACTTGCTGAGAGAATGGTGATGAGCTTTTGTACTGGTGTTGGTGCATCGACAACTCACGTATGGACAATGTTGTCCGGAAGTGGTGCTGATGATGTTAGAGTCATGACTAGGAAGAGTATCGATGATCCAGGGAGACCTCCTGGTATCGTGTTGAGTGCTGCAACATCTTTTTGGCTGCCAGTTTCTCCTAAGAGAGTATTTGATTTTCTCCGGGATGAAAACTCTAGAAATGAGGTAAATCATTAAGTAAAAATTCTCATAGAATCAACTTTGCTCTGTTTTAGTTTCCTAATTACTTGTAGTTTCACATTTTCAAGAAAAGCTTTCAACATCCAAATATTTCAGATCAATTTCATGTCATCTGACCATATTCTGCTAAATATATATGCAGTGGGATATTCTTTCAAATGGCGGGAATGTTCAAGAAATGGCACACATTGCAAATGGCCGTGATCCAGGAAATTGTGTATCTCTACTCCGGGTCAATGTATGATCACATGATTTTAATTGGCTCGTTTATTAATTTGGGGGGAAAAATTACTCAAATAAATGTTTCTATTTCTGCAGAGTGGAACAAACTCGAACCAGAGTAACATGCTGATACTCCAAGAGAGCATAACTGATCCAACAGGATCTTATGTTATTTACGCTCCAGTTGATATTGTTGCAATGAATACGGTGTTAAGTGGGGGTGACCCTGACTATGTTGCTCTGTTGCCATCTGGTTTTGCTATCCTTCCAGACGGACCATTGAATCATCATGGTGGAGGTAATTCAGAAGTTGGTTCTGCTGGTGGATCGCTACTAACTGTAGCATTTCAGATATTGGTTGATTCAGTCCCAACTGCTAAACTTTCCCTTGGCTCAGTTGCAACTGTTAATAGTCTCATCAAGTGCACCGTTGAAAAGATCAAAGGGGCTGTAACCTCTCAAAATGCATGATCCAAATCTAAGGTCAAACATCTCTACACATATTTAAGTTCTGATTTATAGTTTAACTTTTTGAAACTTATGTTAGTGCATTTTTTT
Organism: Solanum dulcamara; assembly: GCF_947179165.1. Lineage (NCBI taxonomy): Eukaryota > Viridiplantae > Streptophyta > Magnoliopsida > Solanales > Solanaceae > Solanum > Solanum dulcamara. Next base: position 49,926,197 of record NC_077247.1, read on the forward strand.
TATTTGTGATAGGTGGCAGGTGGCCTTGGAGGGGGAAGAGTTGAAAGAAAGTTACAGAGATATATACATGCATTGTGAGACAAAGGTGAAGGAGCTAGTGAAGAACGCACCTCTTAGGAAATCCTTGATACTGCAAGGGTGTAGTTTTTTTAAAAAAAAAAAAATAGGGTTTAGGGTATTGACTTCACCAAGGCTATCTTGGTACATGTCAAAGATATATAAAACTAAGCTAGCAACAAAGCTTTATTTTGGTTTGAACCTTTTTGCTTTAAGGGTTAATTGTTGGGACAAATTCTCTTGTCTTTGAAAGAAGTTTAGTTTGACTTATGAAAAGCTTATGTTTGCTACAACTAGCAAATTTATGGATTTGTCTTTCTAAGTTTTTTCATTTATTTGAAATGTTTTAGTTCCCTATATGTTGAATGGAAGTTGTAAAGCCATGGGTTTGATTCATGGTGTTTGCAACTTTATCATACTTGGTCAACAAATGATCAAAATCATTTTTGAGAACTCGCGTAGGAGTTCAATATTGGGCGTGTTTGGTATGGTGGAAAATATTTTTGCAAAAAATATTTATCAATCTATTAAAGAAAGTAAGTCAAACATTTTGGAAAACCTTTTTTTTAAAGGAAATCTAGTTTCTTGGAAAACATAATTAATCTAGTTTCATATTAATTATGTTATCCCCACCCTCCAACACACCTCACCTTCACAACCTACTTCCACACCCCTACCCCTAACCCCACCACCCACCCTTCACCCCCTTCCTGATCATGTAGTATTTTTACTAGAATATATACAAATATTTTTTTTTGCTTAGGTACCTAACATAAATTAATAACATTTTCCATGAAAACTATTTTTCTTCATACGGAACACACCCTAATTCTAGTTAATAATGATAATAAGAAAAGGATAAAAACAAGAACATGATGAACAAGTAAAGGAGAGCAGGAGAAGAACAAATTATTATTATTATTTTCTTCTTAAATTAGGTTTGACAATGAAGTAAGAAAATGAAAAAGTCAATACTTTGTCATAATTGTATTACATCTGAAAAGTGGACTCTACTACATATTTCGGGTAACTGCTCCTAATATATTCCATCCATACAAATCATCAATCAGTTGTACAAAATTATATATCATTCCGACTTTATTATAATTTACCTTATTTAGTAACATTTCTAACTGAAATAGAAAAATATTTCTATATATGTTGAGTAATAATGGGAAATACCGAAATAGTAGTACATCATTAGCAGGATGTATTAATGAGTGCACTAAATTTAATGGCAATGACTATTGAAGTTGTTGCATCACATAAATCAGCTGTGCAAGACTTTGGTAAGAGTTCAGTAAAGCCAGTTTCCCTGGACGTTCCCATTTCTCTATCTCGTGATCAATGTGCACTAAATGCAATTATGTTTGCTGTACACAGCATCATAGTTAAAAATGATACTCTCACTAAACACATTTATTATAATACTTGGATAAAATACTTATAAACTTCCCCATACTGGTATATCTCAGTATCGAGGATGAAAATCAAAATTATGTATAATTATTTAATTATATGCTCTCATGTGGCTGTATGATACTATGTAATTTGTTCGACTAAATCACTCTACACAATATGCATGGGATATAAATTAGGATTAGGAGCTTCAATATAATGGAATCTTTGGCCCGGTCGAAAAAGAAATTATCAAACGTTGTCTAACAATTAATATCTCCTTAAGTAAATATAGAATGCATAATTCACAAAAGATTTTTTTTATGAATTGTTCATTTTAATCACGTATTTAGTTTAAATCAATTGTATCTTGCTCAAATCAATAAATAGAACTAAAGTTATAGTTAGGTGTCGTTTACTAAGATTAAGACGTTTTTAAATAGGGATAATACATCAACCCCCTCCCCTCCGGAACTTGGCAGCATAACTTACTTTTGTATTTTAACTACATGGATGTTTAAATGCCCCCCTTAACAACTTTGAAATGAATTAAATATCACCCTGAGATCGTAAAACCACTCTCACCTGGCACATCATCGCCATGTAAGCACCACATAACTGTCATGTCAGCACCACGTCATTAATTTTATTTATTTCTTTTTATTTATTCTTTAACACTTCTTAAATTATTTATCCTAATTAATTAATTAAAAATATATATTTTTTAAAATCAAAATATAAAAATGATCAATTTTTATTTTTCCCCCAAACCCCACCCCCGCCCCCGCCCCCAATCTGAAGAGGGGAAAAAATGGAACAATGGAGGAATAAAAATGGTGAAAAAGGAAGAAGAAAGAAGTGAGGGGTAGGTGGGGGTGCGGGTGCGGGTGGGGGCGGGGCAGGGTTTGGGGGGGGGGGGGGGGAATGGGCCATATTTTATATTTTTATTTTAAAATATATATATATATTTAATTAATCAATTAGGATAAATTAATTTAAGAAGTATTAAAGAATAAATAAAAAGAAATAAATAAAATTAATGAAAGAATAAAGAAAGAAAAAGATTTTTAAAAAATTGTGGCCAATAAGAAAATTTATATATTTTAATAAAAATAAATATATGAAGAAAATAATATTTAAAATATTAATTATATATTGACCTACAAAAAATGTCATGTGTATGATTTTATAATTTTTTTTTAAAAAAAAATGTCTTCACTTGCTTTAAGGAGAGTGCAGTCACTCTCTCTGCCACATCACCATTTACAGTGGTATTTAATTCACTTGAAGTTGTAAGTGGGGTATTTAAAGGCCAGTGAATGTAAAGTACTAAAGTAAGTTTTGTTGTCAAAGTTCAAGTGAGTTTTGATGTATTACCTCTTTTAAATTTGAGTATACATCTAAATATTAATAAATGCAATAATAAGATCTAGATGTCTCCGACTAGTATAGGCAGGATGATGGCTGGATAAAAAAAATGTTGTATTAAGATTTGAATTTTGAATAATTAAGAATATGGAAAAGGGCCAAAAATACCCCTGAATTATAGGAAAAGATTTAAAAATACCATTTATCCACCTTTTAGTCTAAAAATACCATTCAACTCATTGTTTTGGTCTAAAATTATCCTTTCATCCACCTTTTTGGCTAACTATGACACTTGAAACTAACAACCCTCTTTTTATTTTTTATTTTTTAAAAGTATTTATCATGTGTCATTTTTTTATTGGACGAAATAAAAATTCTACCTCTACTAAAAAAAATTCATAATTTATTTAACCCAAAAATAATATACCTCTTCAAGACACTCCCCCCTCCAATTTGTTTTTAAAGCTACATTGATAAACAAGACTAGAATTTTTTTAATCCGGTTAACCAATAAAAAAAAAGACTAGATTATTTTAGTTCATGGCTTGATTTTTCTTTACTGTTTAATAATACTGATTTTTTTACAATACTGTAAATAAAATAACTAAAAAAATTTAGTTATACGTATAACTAAATTATTTTTTAGTTATTACAAGATAGTAAGAAAATTATTTTAAACTAAATTAGTTATTACAAGATAGTTAAAAATAAATAAATATTATTTTCTATAACAAGATAGTTTTTAGATAGTTATTGTAAAACTATCTTGTAATAATACGTAACTAAAAGATTTTTTAAAAAGTTTTTCAATTTTTTTTCGTAATTTATCCAAACAAAAACAATATACATTGTTGATGATCATAAAAAACTAAATTAAAAAAAAACTACAGCAAATAAAAAATATTTTTTAATATATTTTTTCCATAATTTATCCAAATCAAAACAATATTCCTCTTCATGATCCCAAAACAAACTTTATAAAAAAAAATAAGAAGAAAAGGCTATAGCAATAAAAAACTATTAGATTTTTTTAAAAAAAAAAGGGGTCTTGAAGAGGTATATTGTTTTTGGCTTTGATAAATTATGAAAAAAACTAGTGGAGGTGGATTTTTATTTTATCCAATAAGAAAATGACACATGATAAATAGTTTTAAAAAATAAAAAATAAAAAGAGGATTGTTAGTTTCAAGGGTTAAAGTTAGCCAAAAAGGTGGATAAAAGGATATTTTTAGACCAAAAAGATGAGTATAAGGGTATTTTTAGACCAAAAGGTGGATGAAGAGTATTTTTAAATCTTTTTCTATAATTCAGGGATATTTTTGGCCTTTTTCCGTTAAGAATATAATATTTCAACAGTGAATTATATAATAATTATTCCTTTTAAAATTAATAAATATAAAATTTAATAATTGTAAAATTGATCTAATAATATCAATAAAATATGTTTTAAAATTATATGATGGTTGATGGTGATTGCGGATGTCGATTAATAATCGTGTTGGGTAATGATAGTATTGTTACTATATTATTTTATTTTTACTTAATGACCCAAAAGGGTCAGATTTTATTAAATATAAAGGCCGTTTGGATTGGCTTATAAGCTGTTTTCAACTTTTTTGAGTGTTTGGCTGGCCAACTTAAAGTTATTTTGTACTTAAAATAAGCCCGAACTTATTTTAAGCAGTTTATAAGTTGAAAACAGCTTATAAGTCAACAAAAAAAGTTGGTTTGCACCTATTTTTTTAAAAAAAACTTATAAGCAGTTTTCAACTTATAAGGTGCTTAAAAATAAGTCAATCCAAACAGGCTAATAGTGTTGTTACTAGTTAGTCTCTTAGTGGTGATGATTGATGGTGGCAGCACAAACAAAATGAGGCGTAGCTAACTTCTTTTTTTAAGGAAAAAGACTTAAATATGCTTTTGAAATTTAAGAAAAGGCTCATTTATGCTATTCGTTAAAAGTTTAGCTCATTTATGTCATTTTCGTTTGAGAAAGGGCTTATCCATATCATTATTTGTTAACTGAAATAGCATAGATGAACCAAATTTTTAACGGATAGCATAAATGAGCATTTTTCAAAGTTCGATGGCATATTTGAACTTTTTTCATTTTAAATAATAATTTAGTTAATGACGTGGCCAAATCATAATTGACCACTTGTACAAAATAGTTTTGCAAAACGAAAAATATTTTTAGTTTACAAATAATGGCATGAATGAGTTTTTTCTCAAATGAAAATGACATAAATGAGTCAAACTTTTAACGAGCGGCATAAATAAGTTTTTTTTCAAAGTTTGATGATATACTTGAGCATTTTCCCTTATAAGTCGTCCGCCTGAGCTTCCACCTCTCGTGGTGATATTTCAGAATAACAGATAATTAAGATCTACCTTATACTGTAAAACATATTTATTTACAATACCGATATTACCTCCTTCTACGAGGTGTACCTTTCGGTTCAGTGGCAATAAAATAGAGACAAAAAAAAATCATTCTTCACCATGAATGGACAACTATAATGCTATAGCTCAGCTTTTTCACGTGATATAAACAGCTAGCAGGACCTTTGATGCTAAAACATGGACCATAAACCAACTTGGTACGTATTATAATTAATATATATATCCCAGTACAAATGTAGTTCATGTTTTAATTAAGACTGCGATGATTCTATATTCATAACTCTTTAACATTAAAGTTTAACAACACGATCTTATAGTCATAGTCATAGAAATACCATAACACATTATAGTCCACATCTTATATATAATCTTTTTAACTTCAAATTAACTTTTCCGTTTCACTTTCTAATGATATCCTTTTATAGCGATAGAAAATAGATAACGTTCAAAAAGGTCAAATAATCTTTTATGATTCTATCATCTATGCTTAAGTTACGAAAATTTCCAGATAAATATTAAATATTGTGATAAAATAGTGATTATATTAATCATTACATGTAAAGTTCAAAATGGACAAGTAAAATCGTATGCATGTCTTGTGTTCTTTAGCTAATCAATAGCATGACAAAGGAAACACAGAGCAGATTAATGCCATAAAATACAAATGCATTAATCAATGCCAGCAGAGTACTTATAATCACCAGAAGAAGAAGTAAAAGCTAGCAGCACAGCTGGTTACTCCCCACTTTTAATTTTATAGTACCATTAGTTTCACTTCATTTGTTTTGGTTCTTCATCTCCTCCTTCTCTCGGTATTTTTTGTGGTCACTAAGAGGCACAGAAAAGAAATATTTAACATGCTGGATGGAAAGTGGTTCAGACTGTGCCTTTAGTTATTGAGTTTAAATGAAAGTAAGTAGCTCGGGACAGAGGCAGCACGTACACTAATTAACTCTCGTTCATTACACTTCTTTCTAGCTGCTATTGGCCTATAGTAGGTAGGTTCGGATTGATCAGGGACAACTTCTCTTGATCACTTCACCCATGCTAGAGAACTTTGAGAAAGACTCTAGTTCTGTTAAGATATTAGTATTATATATGTGGCTTACAACATAAATGGTTTTAATTTCGACCGATCTGCAGATAGTTAAAAGGTCATGACATTTAATACTTGAGAAGATATTATTAACCGTGCTAACCTAAAACTATTTAGCGTATTTTAACACGCGGTAGCATGTCTCTCTAGTATCTTCATTATGCAAGATTAGGTTCCATTATACATGTTAATTTTGATAATATTGTGTTAAATTACTAATGAACTAACAAGAGTCGATAACCAAAAGTTACAAAGGTAAGTAGGAAACATTATAGAGGGTAAAAGTTTTGTCCCCAGAATAAGAATGGATGTGACTTTGTGATGCCTTAATGAAAATAATATAAAAATATAGGCTCGTCTGTCACGAGAATGACATAACAGTTGATGATGTAAATGTTTAAAATATGGAAGTGCCTACAAATACAATAATATTGCAAATATGTTATAACTATATAGTAAGAGGTAGACTTAAATCACATGAAGAAAAATTATCTCAAATGAAGCAAAGCATGCAATATTAGGTTGTTGTTACGTTTAAATTAGGTCCCCTTTTTCCTAAAAGTCTTTTAGCCAAGTTAGAGAGTATTCCTAATGCTGTGTAGGAGAAATTTAGAAAAGAACTGAAACCACCAACTGATGTAAAATCAATCAAAGAAGAAGCTTAGCAAGTGCTCTTCAATTGTTTTACTGGTTTGGATCACTCAAAAAACTTGGGGGTGGGTTATTTGTAGGTAGCAGTTCACAAGGAACCTGATCCCTGGTGAAATAACACGGTGGTGGGGTGATTTGCATAAATAGGATCATATGAGTACCTTGTTTAAGGAATAACCTCAACGCTACAAATGACAAAATGAATGAGAAAAATTAGTTTGCAATCGTTCACAAGTTTTACCAAAGTGGCAAGACTTAGTACTATCTCTTCATTCTACCTATCTTGTTAAACTCTTCTATTTCTTGTCGGATTGGTACTTGTCTTTGTTATTCAATTGTTCACAAATTCTGCCGCACTGATAAGACTTGATACAATTTTCTTTGTACCTACCTCGTAAATTTGTTCAAAATTTTTGTTAGATTGGCAAAACTTACTTGTCATTCAATTATTCAAATCTCTAGTTTAATTCTTTTATATTCAAGTTAGAATTCATGAAACATAGAATATTAAACTAATACACAAAGCAAAAAGTCTCGATTTCAAATGCTTCTACAATAAGATTGCTGGTCTTTAGATATAAAAGGCACAAATATGCAGCAGTAAATGAGAGACAGAGAATCAGGAGAAAATGCAGTGGGAAGTGAGAAACAACAATAAAGGAGATGTAGAGCAAATTATTTTCCCTTCTTTTTGTAAGTTGACGCAATAAATTCTCACTTGAAATAGATTGAAGTTGGAGGTAAATCACATCAGGAGGAAGGAGGAGAAGTTCTGTCGAAGGGTCTTTATATTAGTAAAGCTTTTAAAATCGGGACAAAAGTTAAACACCAACCCATACAACATGATACTAAGAGTGCAAATACTCCAAACCATGCACTAGAAATAATAGATGAAGTAAACAACAGGAAGAGCAGGAATGTATTATCCACGTACTAACACTGATCACAGACATTTCATATTCTGATATCAAAAAACTTCAAAGCTTAAAGTTTTAGGAAGATGAACCACATAACAGATAACAAGTTTTTGTTCACAAGCTGACCTGAATAAGCTACCACAAAACTTGCTTAATCAACCTGAAGCATCAGATCTTTCAATTGAAGCCAAAGATACCAAATAACAAATGCAATATTATTTGAGTTAATACCATGGAACTTACTTTTACATCAAAATTTCCACTTAAATTCACAAAATCATATCTAACAGCTCAATATTTCCTTGTAATATGATTACTGTAACAAAAGAAATGGCACGCAAACCAAATAAACATGTTGTCTGGGCTGAGTTCATGTTCAATAAAATGGAACCACTAGACAAAAGTTCCACAAATTACAAGACACTTTTCTGAATCCTCATAAACCAGCACTTCGACCAAATAAAGCATCATATGTAGTATAAACTTGGTAGAGAAAACAAGAATTCAGCCACATATGTACAGACATATCACCTGAAATAAGCTATTAAGTTCCAGCAGAGGGCAGTGCCGCCATGAAGGAATTGTATGATGATTCAAGATCGAAGTGGAGTTGACGGGCCTGCTGTTCTGTCAACTCATCTGCAGCTCCCATTTTTGATAGCCTTGAGAGCCACTCTCTCATCTTTGTCTTCCCCTCAAAATCAGCTGGCAGAATTGAAAGTTTATTAAGGGAAGATGACAGGTCTGACAAAAGGGGATGGACCTGGTCAACAGCAACCATGTTCAGCTTCAAAGAGTCCATGGCAGTGATGAAGTTCTGCACACACTCAGCCACAACAGAAGCTGAGGATGCAGATGATGTTGCAGCGGCGGCACGGTGCTCCACAGTGGCAGGCACTCCAGAGGTCACAAGCCGGTTTAAGGCAGAAGGGCAATCCATTTTGTAGGTGTCATGAAATCGCTCAATGCTGGGTACAGTATCTTTCAACGTAGAAGATAAGGTCTTGAAATGAGCAATCAACTTCTGGCATTCAGCTTCATATTCAGCAGGTGAAATGATGTCGCGAACATAAGCCTTCTCAAGCTTTTCAGTTGCCTTTATTATAGCAAAGAGCTCTGCAAAGTTTTCATACATTTCTCTTTCCCGCTTATCATTCCATAGCTTAACCTCCATGAGAGTTGGCAACAATATTTTGACCTTAGTCAAAAAGGTTGGAGAAGAGGATGGGACACGCGCAAAGATGCTAGTCTTTGTCACTGCAAGAACATTATGCCCTAATGTTACAATATGCCAATCTACAACTAACATATCTTTTAATTACAGTAATCAGACTTAAAGGTGCTAACTCCATACAGATATTTGGGAATAGAAATTACCAATTGGATCTAGTGTATAATCTATATCATTCTAATGAAAATTGCACAAAAGTTCAAACTTCAAAGAACAGCACATATAGAATTTCCCTTAGATACGATAGCTAAAAACAAATTTGTCAGTTTATAAAAGCTAAATGAACAGAAGATCACCATTGTGAGGTGAAAAGGACCAGTTCAACAGACATCCTAGACAAATTTATTTGGGATCCCATTATTCTGAATGATGACAAATACAGTAACCATATCAGAAATGGGTGGCAGACAATAACCTCCCCAGCAATAGATATTACATGTTTCTCCGCTAGTTTCTAGTCCCAATGTTCCCTCAAGTAGGCAAGTTTGATTAGAATGCAGAAAGCAAAACAAGTGAAAATACAGGAGTTAAAACCACATGAAATTATCTCTGTTTATGAGAAGAGGAAGACAGAGAGGAGGTTGAGAGGAGAAAAAAATTAGAAATATGGAGAGAACGAAGAACAGGAGAGGAAGGCAGAAAAATTAAGTCTTCACCAAAATAATAGATGGAGAAGGAAGGTGAAAGAAGGGAATGAGTAGAGAAAAATTGTTATATCAAATTCATTTCAGCCAAACAAAATAAAAGGGCCTTGTACATCGTAGGGAGTCCTGAAAAGGTTGAATCTCTTGAGACAAACGGAACTCTATCTCTGATTGAAGATAAGACCTTTCTCCAACTAAAATTCATCATTTATTTTATCATCATTTAGTTGTGAGATTATGCTAGGCTATTTTTAGATTAGTGTGAACCCTTCATCATTGTGTTCTCTTGATTGGTTTGATTTAAGTCTAGACTTCTGACGAAATTGACATGATAATTATCTTCTTATTAGACTTCAGAGATAAGTTAACTGTATTGGGAATTCTAACTTATCGAAAGTTCATCACACAACAAACAACAACATACCCAATGTAATCCCACAAGTGGCGTCTAGTGAGTTCTATCACACAATAAATCGAACATTTTCTTACCGTATTTCAATCTTATTTTTCTCTTCTTTCTTTCTCTCTTTGATCTACCTCTTTACTTTCTCTCCTCTCCCTTTTTGGTACCCTCACTTCTTACCCTAATGTTGACACTGTCAACAGAAAGAACAATCCCATATTCCAGAGAGAAGGAAAAATGATAGAAAATTTTGAATTAAACCAAGCAATGTATTCAAATGGTGGAAACGAATGGGAAACCTAACCACAAAGGCAATACATCTGATGTCACAAACCAAATGCAAGTAAGAAATTGCACATGTAAAGAGATACGGATAAATGTTATTATACAAACAAGATCAACATAATGCACACCTTACTCACTACTTGGGGACAGCTACATGAATATATTTCTCTATTCAGCTTTATTTTCTCCTCTTTTTCCTCCCTTCTTTCCATTAGTATGGTAAAACATCAGAAAACCTTGATCAATTTTTGCACAAATGGATCTTCTACATATCTTCAATATCAATATTTTAGCATTACATTGTTTCTTGATTCATTTTGTCCTTACAATTCCACATATCCATCTTTAACATTAGCATTTCAAGAAATACATATTTCATAAGCTTGTTTCATCTGGTTCTGCTTAAAGTTCTTCAAGGAGAAAATACATTAGACGAACTAATCAGCCTCAAAATAGGATATGCAACAATAAAATCCAAGCTTTCAATTTTTTTTTTAAAAAGAGCAGTAAGCCGTAAGGATAACTAAGACACTCCCCTAGAAGCAATTCCATTCAGAAGCTATGTTGCTGGGACTCTTCAAAAAAACGATGGCGCACCCATATCAGATCCTTCAAAAATGCACTACATTTGAAGGATCCGACACGCACCCATAGTTCAAAAGCAATTTGAGCAACAAAAGCCTTGAGCAAAGGGGAAGGTCACTTTACTAAAACCACTTCTTAAACAGATTACATTATTAATAATTAAATCCTCCATAAACATGATACACAGACAGAGCTGGAAATCCCAAACATGCCTAAAGATGCGGATCTAGCCCTTTGCTGCGGATTCAATCTCATCCATTGTTCTTTGTATGTATTGGATTACTAAAAATATCAAAAACGGGAATGAAAAAGTACCCTAAAATTAACAAACCCATAACAAAATTTCTAACAGAAATACCTCAAGAAATTGAGGAAACAAATTATAAGCTTTGATAAGTAAATATATATATATATATATATATATATATATATATATATATACCGAGCAAAAAAAAAAAAAAAGAGGAAGGAAAAAGGACTTACGGTAAAGAAGAAATGAAAAACGGGGCTTTGAACAATGGGAAGAGTGTTGCAGATAATCAAAGAGTGAAAGAGAGAGAGAAGGGTATTGTCTGTGTGTGTACTCTTTGCTTGCGACATACACAGGTTGCGTGTAGACTTTTATCTATTACTAATTTACTACTATACTGCTTTTTTTTAATTTTAGGCCATCTCCACCACATATCAAATTTTACACTAAATATAAAATTTGATGTAAAGTTACTTTAATTCATGTCAAATTTTGTATCAAATTTGCTGTGTGAATATTATAGCTATTCATCACACTAATTTTTTATTATTATTATTTTATTATACAATACTTTTAATTAAATATTATATATAAATTGGTATGTTTTAGGTAAAATATTTTATTAGTTTTACGTAATATTTTTATAATATTAATTTTAGATTAAAAAATTTATTTTTTATATATTATTTTCCTTTACTTGTCTTTTTTTGAAATTAAATTTATGTTAATTCTACTATAAATTTAAATTGGATGTAAGTACAATTAACCTTGACAAAAATTAAATATGTAAAAATATAAATCTCGACATAAAAAAATTAAGGACAAAAGAAGCTTATTTTGAACTACATAATGCATTAATAGAGCATTTATGGAAGTACCGTAGTGATCTTAAAAGTTGAATATTCATGTAGAATTTAAAATAAAATTTTCAATTGTGTAATATTTATTTAATTATATTTCGTTAATGATTTCACTTTTATTTGTGTTATTCATTATTATGTATAATATGTAATATTTGCTAGCAATTTATATTATTTAAAAAATTATGATATAAAATAATTTTATATTAAATGACTATAATTTGAAACAATATGAAATTTATATATAGTGAATGTTTTTTAGAAAGAATTTTGTTTTATGAAATAAGAAAATATAAATGAAATAAGAAATAATAATGAAGAAAAAAATTCTTTTTTTGTGTAAAATTTGATGCAGTGGGCTGGAGTAGCACCAAATCTAGTGTAAAATTTGGTGTTAAGGTTGGAGATGCCCTTAACCAAGAGCTTTCATCTTTCTTTTTTTCACCTTCCAATTCGAACTCATAATTTTATAGTTGAAAGTAGGGAAGGGTTATTATTCGAATACTTTTATTTATTTTTTCCTATTTTATTTTATGTAGCATTATTTAATTTAGTGTGATATCTAAGAAATAAACAAAATTTATGTTCTAAAATAAATTGTATGGTTATAAATTAATTTATTAAAAATAAAATAAAAAAATTTAAATTAAATTATTTTTAATTATAACAAAATAACATGTTTTTTGAAAACTGACTTAAAAAAAAGTCTCACTTAACATGCGTATTATTTCTTCTTCTTTTTCTGAGTGTGCGTGGGGAAGGGGGGGGAGGGAGAGATAGGTGGCCCATAAGATTAAAATATGTAAATTAAGTTTTTGGATAACTATAGATGTAATTTATGACTTTTTCAAAATTATAAGTTGAACATTGTTATCTAACTTGTTAAAAAATGCTCTCACTTCTCAAATGGTGCAATACTTTCTCCATTCTAATTTAAGTGGAATCAATTTAACTTAAATTTCATAATTAACTTTTAGTATGGAATTTTTATAGCCAAATAAATATACTATAAATGTTAGATTTCAAGTATCAAAAATGTTAAAGTTGTTAATATTATGACATGTTTATGGTTACAAATTTTAAAATTCTTCATTTTTTTGTTGTTAAACTTTGTATTTATTCAAAATTTAAATGTTATGTTTTTTAGAACCGGCAACTACAAATTAAGGAGAACTAGTTAGGGCTGGAATTTAAGAAACAAAATAAAATTAGAAATTTGCATATCAATACATTTCATATGTTTTATTTTATGTGTCCTAATTTGACTTAACATAACATTAAAAAAATAAGAAAGGCTCTTGTCTTTAATTAAATATGTGTATATCCTGTGGAAGAAGGGGGTATTGGTATGAAGAAAATACAAGATGTGTGCTTAGCTTTGCAATACAAACAATGGTGGACCTTCAGGTCTAAGAAGACTTTATGGGGAGAATTTCTGAAGGCTAAGTACTGCCAGAGGGCTCATCCTGTGATAAAAAAATGGCACACAGGTCAGTCTATTATGTGGAAGCACATGATGGCTAATAAAATTGATATTGAGCCACATATACACTGGCACATCAACTCAGGTACAAGTAGTTTCTGGTGGGATGATTGGTTGGGTATTGGCCCCCTAGCTTATCATAACAACCATCTACCTAGACTCAACAATACTAGAGTATCTGAATATATTGAGAATGGGGAGTGGAATGTGCAGAAAATCAGAAAATATGCCCCACCTCAGCTGGTGCAGCAGATACTAGACACTGAGATAGACTATCACCCTAACACAGCTGATCAAGCATGCTGGAAGTTGACTTCACATGGCAACTTTACTTCTAATTCAGCATGGGAATTAGTTAGAAAGAAAAGAGCCAAGACCCTGACTGATGGGTGCACTTGGCACACTAACATTCCCTTCAAAGTGTCTTTTCTACTATGGAGAGCTCTGAGACAGAAACTCCCTACTAATGATAAACTTGTCCAATTTGGAATAGTACCAGCAGCATGTTCTTGTTGTTACAGGCCAGGATTGGACAATGTAGATCACATATTTGCTTCAGGAAATTTTGCCAAGCATATTTGGCAACACTTCTCTAGATCATGGGGGATAATGCAAGGGTCCTGCTCACTGAGAAGCATACTAATGAAGTGGTGGACTGCCAAGTCCAGTAATGAGGCTCAGAAGCTCATGTTGCAGGCCACTCCTATCTTTGTATGTTGGCATATATGGAAGAATAGATGTGCAAGTAAGTATGGAGGAAAGAAATCTAGTACTACTAGAGTTAAATTCTCCATAGTCAAGGACCTTTACATGCTGATACACAATGCTTTCCCCTACATTAAGTGGCCACAGAGCTGGAAGGAACTGGTTCCTATGATAGAACAGTGTCAACAAGACATGAGAGTGTCCAAAGTTATGTGGATCAGACCTCCATCTTCCATTGTAAAATTGAATACTGATGGGAGTGCATTAGACAACCCTGGGAAAATTGGAGCAGGGGGAATACTAAGAGACCACAATGGTAACTTAATATATGCCTTTGCAACTCCATTGGGAATGGGTACTAATAACCAAGCAGAGGTGCAGGCAGCAACTATTGGCCTCACTTGGTGTATTCAACATGGACATAATAGAGTGATATTGGAAGTTGATTCTCAACTATTGACTAAGTGGCTGAAACAAGACCTTAAGCCACCTTGGAGCATTCACAGATATGTTACAAAGTTACAATCCCTGGTCCAACAATTGGAATTCTTTCAGTGTAAACATATATTCAGAGAAGCAAACCATCCTGCAGATACCTTATCAAAATGCACCCACAGGTTCAATGATACACAACACTTCTACAACATCCAGCAGCTACCACAGGAAACAAAAGGTTACATCAAGATGGACAAGCTAGGAATGGCAAGTTTCAGAAGGAAAACTCTGAAAAGAATCAAACTACCCTCTTGACTGATCTCATTCCCAATGTATAATAGACTACTTACCTGTAATTTGTTTTACTTCTTCTTATTCCACCTAGTTATTTCCTATTGTAAGGGGAGAGTCTCCCTTGTTTATTGCTTCAGTAGAAATAAAAATACAATGCTAGAAGTAAAGCAGGGAATTCAGCAGATACAAACATCATCCACAAGAGGAGTTGCAATCACTCACAGCATCTTGGAGTTCAGAAGATACAGCAATAATACTACAACTACAACATCTATATCTAAGCTTCAGCAGGGCAACATGTGCAGGGTGAGTTGCACCATGTGGACCTGTCCAAAGCCTGGAAGCGTTAGGCGAGCGACATTGAAAAATTCAGCTGCCTTAAGCCTAAAGAGAATGCATTTTGCCTTTTGGAACTTCCAACTTGGGCAAAAAGCCTTCAAAATTTGCAGGGATAAAGAAAAGGCCATATATGCAAACATCATGAAGTTTCAGGTCAAAAGGATAATTGGAGACGTTAGTCGAGCGACTTGGAAAAAGATAATAGTCTCCAAAGCTCTTACTGAGGTCCCTTCCTTTTTGCTAGTTTGTGCAAGCCTTGTTTTGTTTGTTTTTGGTTGTTGTATTATTTCAGGTCCCTGGAGTGATGTATCAACATTCTTTAACAACAAATACATAGAGAAAAGCACAAATACAACTTCCAACCACCCTGCAACATCTAAGCTTCAGCAGGGCAGCATGTGCAGGGTGAGATGCAGCATGTGGACTTGTCCAAATGGCTCCAATCTTTGCAGGGTTTTACAAAATAATATATTGACAAGGCCCAAGAAGTTTCAGCCTAAATGGACAATTGGAGGCGTTAGGCGAGCGACATCGAAAATTTCAGCTGCCTTAAGCCTAAAGGGAGGGCCTTTTTTCCAACTTGAAAAAAAAATCTCCAAACCTTGCAGAACTAAAGAAAGGGCTGTTTGGATATATCTCAAGAAGTTTCAACTCAATCGGATAATTGGAGACGTTAGTCGAGCGTCGTTGAAAATTCTGACAGACTCCAAAGCACTCCTGGAAGAACTTTCTTTTTTGCTAGCTGGTGCAAATTCTTTTTTGCTTTTGGTTGTTTGTTGTATTGTTGCAGGTTGCTGGATTGATTCATCAACATATAATCCCACCAACTTATTCCCCATTTCATATTCTGAACTGAGGAGACAACAACCTGGCAGCTTAGGAATTCACCAACACACAAACACTACTCTCATGCCAAATTCCTTGATGCAGCACCTGCAACAGCTCTCTTACACCTCAAGATTCCTGGAGCTCCTTGCTATGTCCACTTGTTATGTGCAGGAACAGAAATATGCAACAACAAGCAGTCGAACACATCAGCTAAGAAGGAAAGAAGAAGCTGTATACAGGCACATCAAACAGCAACACTGGATCCTTCCAAAGTGCAAGCCACCTTCAGTCAAACTTTTAAGCCAGGGATGCATCACCAGCATTGTGATTCAGTCCTTTTTCTTCCACAACAACAGCCTCAGCAGCAGCATTAAACAACTTCAACAACTTCACCCTGCAACTCAGAAGGACCATCTACAATTCTTGTTAGCATGTTGTCTTGTTTTTGTGGACATGTGCAGGTACTTTAATGAGCTGAACACTTCAAAGGAGCTGATCACTCTCTCTTTGGAGGCAACAAGAAGCTGTGTACAGTTCCACAAAGAGTCAAACAGAGGGAGACAACCTTGTACTCAAAGCCCATCCTGGTTGGCACATAAGGTACCTTCAAAGGAGCTGATCAACTCCCCTTTGGAGGCAACTAGAAGCTGCCTACAGGACTGCAACAGCCCTCACAGCTCCCATACTTGTGTGGCTCTTTGGTTAATTGTTTGTGCAGGTACACAAAGTCTCAGAAAAAGGGAGACAACAGCCACACATGCAAAGGCCTCACCTACTCCAATCACCTCTCCATGCATACCAGATACATTCCATCAATATTTGCAACAGCTCCACCAACTTCCAGCAGACAAGGAACAAATACAAGCTAATAGTACTGGTTACAGCAGCTTGCACACTTCTTTGGTTGTATGTTTTGTTGGTTTTGTTTGGCTGTGCAGGTACTCCAAGAAGCTGAACCTGATCACAACAAAGAACCTCCCTTCTTGTGTAACTGACACCAACAAGCAACCTAATCACAAAGGAAGCAACAAGGAGATGCACATTTGCTTGTTTGTGGATTTTTCTGTTGTTGGTTGTCTATGCAGGTATCCCAAATCCAAAAGAGGGATCTACTATAAGCATATTACCAATTCAGCTACAGAGGCAACAACAAACTGGTTACAGGACTGCAGCAAGCTTCACGGCTTGCTTCCTTGGCTATCTGTATGTGCAGATCCACATACCAGGAGCTCTCCAGCACCCTCCAACATCCTCCACTACCTGCAGCAACCATAACAAATTATTTGGATCCCCTTGCAGGTGCTTGATTGTGAATATAGGAACAAAAGAAGATCATCTACTAGCTGGGCTGAACAACCACAGCATCAATGGCCTAGGTACAAGGCAGCAGCAGTTCTACTCCATAACAATAGCCACAAGCAAAGCTACTACAGCTTCAATTTGCAGCAAGCAATAAGCTTTTTCAAGGCCTTCCTCAACAACTCCAAGGATGCTGGCAATGGCCTAGGTACAAGGCAGCAGCAGTTCTACTCCATAACAATAGCCACAAGCAAAGCTACTACAGCTTCAATTTGCAGCAAGCAATAAGCTTTTTCAAGGCCTTCCTCAACAACTCCAAGGATGCTGGTTGCTACAACTCAATATACTTACGCTACCTTCATCCTCCTTAGCTGATATATGCTCAATCCTGAAGTGGATGCAACCTTCCATTGGGACTTACCTGTTATGACAAGACTAAAAAGAGCAAAGATGAAAAGAATTTTCCCACCCCATGCGAGATAGAAGATTCATATACTTGTTCTTCTTTCAATTTAGCTATATATGGTACGTAGCATAGTTGAATAGGACTAGTGTAGATTACTTTCTTATTTTCTCATGGAAGGGGAGAGTCTCCCTCATTTATGCTTTATTAGTCGAATTGTACCGGGAGAAGTCCTCTTATAGGTTTACTGCTTTTTAGTTATAGTTAGCCCTTTTTTTGTTTTGGGGATGAGTTAGCCGACCTTAATAGGTTAGCTGACTTATGAACCACCATAGGATCGGAGGTAAGGTTTATGTCCCCCTCCTTGTATTTTACTTTTGTTATTTATGTTAAGGCTTGGGGGTGTTGCTCAACCCCTGACTGTGCACGAGAGGTGGGAGCCTCGTGTAGGGTCTGTTCCCAAAAAAAAATAAAAAAAAATATGTGTATAATATACTAAAATGCTCATTATCTTTTTGCGAGTTTGAATGTATTATGTGAGATATTTAAATTAAAAAATTACTACTAAATAATGAAAGAAGCATTCTTTTTAAACAAAACAGAAAAGGAATTAAACCATAAATTGAAATAGAGGGAAATAATAAAGCAAGCTTGGGAAATATTAATCAAAGTTTGGTACTCCACAATCTCATTTTTGAAAACATACAAAATGACAAACAATTTGGCACAAAGGAAGTAAAAGAAGTATGGTGCAAAGTCATGACTTTTGACAATTTACTCATGAATCTTTCACGATCTTGCAAGCTTAAGTAAGCCTTTAAGACTAGATCGCTAAGGGAATGCTAGATTGTAAGAAAGACGAGAGTTTTATGAAGAAGGCTTTGTATTACTTGGAAGAATGTTTGATTTCTTGATGGTTTGTTACAATGAATGTCCCCTCTATTTATACTACTCCTAAGGGGCTTGAGTGTAAATAAAAATTGCTATACAAATTCTTTTATATTTACAAAGAAGTCCCTACTCTAGAATTCTCTACACACTCTAGAGAATTCCAAGTTTTTCAAGACTTCTCTACAAGTTTCTATAAGAATCTAGAGTCACTCTAGGTTCTTCTCCCTTCTTCATGATCAAGTGGTGGGTCATAACAATACACTAGTTAGTTAATGACAAATTGGCACAAAGTATTTTCGTCATTTTAATTTATGTGGTATCATTTATTTAGATATATAATTTTCTTTTAAAAAAATCTTTTTAAAAATTTATAATGTACGAAAACTATTTCACCTAACATAAAGAGAAAATTTTAAAATTAATTTATTTTTAATTACTATTAAAAAAATAACATTTTTTTATTGGACAAGCCAAATAAAAAAATATGTGTGATATAAAGGGGACTAGAAGTATTACTTTTTACCTAACAAAACCTAAAAGCAAGTCAATAGTTGTTTGTTCCACCTAACTGGGGGAACTCACAACTTCATTAATCAATTATGAGCACTTGTTATTTAAGAGCCTGTTTGGATTGGCTTTAAGTTGGTCAAAACTAATTTAAAGCTCCTTTTCAGCTTTTGAACGTATTTACCTAATGCTAACTTTAAGCCAGAAAGTTTTTAAAGTCAGTCAAAAATGAAAAGTTAGGATTCCTAACTTTTTTTTTCTAAGTGCTTAAAGTCATTTTCTTTGACCATGGAAATTACTTTTATATCCCTTATATTTTAACTAAATTCCCAAACTACCCATTTTATTCTTTTAATCCTAAAATTCACATAATTTTTCTCATTTAAGCATTTTTATCCAAACACTCAACTGCTTATTTATAAAAATAACTTTCAGCACTTTAAAGTTCTAAAAATACTTTATACATAAAAGTTACTTTTTTAAGCCCATCTAAACGGGCTCTAACTCTTGATTTACATGTCTGGGCGTATGTCGTTTGATTGGTAAAATGTGATAGATAATAGTACTATATTTTATGAGTTGAGATAAAAGAAATTTTAGAATTAAATAATATTTATTATCATATGCAAAATAAAAAAATTATAAAATATTAAAATTATTATCTTTATCATATCAACTAAATGATCCATTAGCGTTTAACTTGTTGAGATCCCTACGATTATAAACTATTTTACGTGTCGTGATCATTGTACTTACAAATTTCAACAGTTTTTAAGCAAATCAAAGAAATCAAATTTATCATGAAAAAATTGTGATAAAATGATAAGTATGTTTTTTTTCTTTATCAGAAGTTTCAGCATTTCAGGTTCAAACTTTTAAACATAAAATTGAAAGTATTTTATTTCAGAAATAAAAACTTTTGATGTGAATTTAAATTAATCGAGATTAAATTGGATATTGAAGACAATAACAATACAATATATTCAGTATAATTTTATAAGTAAGATTAGAAAAAAATAAGATATACGATACATTTTATTCCAATTTTTATGGATACTGGATACCAACCGAAAAAAAAGAAAAAGAAAAAGAAAAAGAAAGAAAACGACCTTTCTTGCATGCTTTCACCAGTTTTAAGTCTCTCATTTCAGTCGGTGGGTATAATTATAATATATATCTTTTATTTTTTACATTTTTTTTAGTTAAACCACTTTTTTTAATATTTTGTTTATATTGCATCCTCACATTTAAGTTTTAGCCATTTCATTCTATTGGTCCTCAGACTTGCAGATATATCTTTTGTGACTTTTTCAATATAACACAATTCTTTTTCTTCCTTAATCCATAATTTTTTCTTAAAATGTTTTTCTATATATTTTATTACTGTAGTAACATTTTTTAAAAAATATTTACTGTATTTCATAAAGTAAATCCCAGTCACCAACCAAAAATATATGGAAAACATTTTCAAAACTTTTTTTTTCTAAAAAAAAAAGAGTAGTATTCTTGAAATTCATTTTCACAGAAATATCTTCTGTCCTATCAATTTTATCGCCCTACTAGATGATATTTTTCCTTATATTGCCCATGTTCATTAATATGCTTTTGAGTAATAATCTACCATGTTTGTGGTTTAGTTTGGTGATGCAATTCACCGTGTGTTATTAATTTCTTTTCTTGTATTTAGTGATGTTTCAGCCTTCTATTAGCTTATTACTTACATTTGTCAACTTTATAATCAAATTTTATTGATTTGTAACATCATTTTATTAAGTTTATGGAAAGTATTAGTATGTTGCTATAGAATATTCAAAAGTCTTCGTATTCTTTAATCCAATTTAGACATTTATGTTTGACAGTCAATAACTTTAAATTCATATTTCTAAACTTTAAATTAAACTTCACACATATAAGCCTTTTCAATTTCAATCTCACAGGTCTGAAATCAATTCTAATGTTGTTAAATTTTCGCATATAGCCACTCAAAAATATCTTAATTATGCTCCATGGCTATAGTTATAGCAACGTTTGT
Source organism: Solanum dulcamara (assembly GCF_947179165.1). NCBI lineage: Eukaryota > Viridiplantae > Streptophyta > Magnoliopsida > Solanales > Solanaceae > Solanum > Solanum dulcamara. The sequence goes on from NC_077247.1 coordinate 49,947,561, forward strand.
ATAATTCGCACAGTATTTGTATACACTTGTATAATTCGCGCAGTATTTGTATACACTTGTATAATTCGCTATACAATTCACAGTATTTGTGTAACATTTGTATATTTCACTATACAATTCATGCACAACATTTGTATAATTCTCTATACAATTTGTAGTGTTTGTATATTTCACTATACAATTCGATTCGCTATAAAATTCAAACTGTAATTACAGCTATATATTTTCTGTGAGCCATAATTAATTCAAACTATAACTATGTTAAATAATTAATTAGTATATGTTTGTTTATCCGTGTAATTTTTCCTTCCTTAAATATGGGTCCTAAATCGTCTATTTGTGCACTTGGGCCCAATGGCCCAATTTAATCACCCTCTTGAGTCTTGGCCCTAGACTTACCAATAGCAAAGTTTATAAGAAAAATCATAACATGGTGTAATTAACGTATATTATGTATTTACCATTTATAGTTATATTTTAAAATAATTATCATTCATAGCTAATTTTTATATTTTCTAGACAAAGAGCCTCCAAATTGAGCCAGAAGCATATTTTGGAGAGCCTTCAATTAAAAGGGGATTTGAAAAAAGAGATTCTACTTAGTATAAGTGATTAGAAAGGGAAAAAATGTTTCATGTTAGAAGATCCCTCTAGATACACAGACACGAATCACGATAGATAGGAGAATTCATTTATAGGGGATCGACGAACATAGAAAAATCGGGGATGGAGTTCAAAAATCAGCAAATTCCTATATTTCTAGAAATATAACATTTGTAAATAGACTTACAAATAATTTTTTAAAATCTAAAGTAGATGAATAACATCTAGTATCAATATACATGTAAATATCCGTGTTGGTGATATTCATCTCATAATAACAAAATCATTAAGCAGTGAATAGAGACAACCACAATTTATGTGACTTAATTTTATTTTATCGTTGAGGATGAAAAAGATCGTCTCATTTTATGTAAATATATTATTATTTGGATGGTCATACATTTTTTCTTTAACTTGTAATGTTTTCAATTTTTAAAATATTATAAATTACTAACTATGTCCTCATTAAAATAAATTTACATATTTCAAAATGACACAAAAAGTATATGAATATTATTTTATTTCTTGAATAGTGCACTCTTACCTGAATCATTATATTTTTTTAAGATTATTTTCTTATTGACAAAAGCTTGCAAATAAAATAAATACTTGCAACACATATTTATCATGACAAATTAGTGACTAAATATCAATTCATGCAATACAAAAAAAAAAGGATGGGGTGGAAGTGGTGAATTTGAATTTGGGTCTTGCAAAACATCTCAAAAGTTTTCCTTATTTATCAAATTATATAATGGAAATCGAAGTAATTTTCAATTAAACTAGGGACTAAAAGAGGAACAAAACAAAATCTCAAAGTTGGACAATAACATATGTTACTTTTCAAAGAGTATCAACTCTACAAATTTGATAAAAATGACCTTATGAAGATCAGTACCAAAACTCCTCATTCTTGCTCGTATATAAAGTAGTAATATTATTTGAAGAAATTAAATAGCTTTATTTGATTATGCCATTTTACTATTTTTAAAAAGTATTTATATAATCAGAGAAAGTTATGATTTGATGTATTTCCTATATAATTCTTACATATATAAATTTATTCAAAAAAATGAAAATAAAGAACCCATGTATCAATTCGGGCTACGTTATTAGTAGATATTTCAATTTATGTACTTTATTCTTGTTATACTTTTTCAAAACACGAGAACATTTTTTCTCAGCCGTTGAGACTTAGATATCATTATATTTAATAATTTATTTTTGCTCTTGGCTCTCAAGAATCATTCCTCCTTTGTCAAAAGTACCTTCAATAATACAATACAGTCACATAAAAGAAAAAAATGAGGATAAACGGTGAAGTTAGAGAATTAACTGTTAGGTTGATGGAGTTGAAAGGGATAATTTTCTTTAAAAAAATATTCCGAGAAAAGATTGACAATACTTTATACTTTTTCTGTCTCGCAATCTACCAGATTTGTCGACATTATTTAGCAATTTTACCAACAACATGTGTTGTAGTGCAGTGATGGGACTGCTCTATCCTTAACTAAATATCTTGTGTTCGGGCCTTGGATATGGAGAAAATCTTGTCGTGACCCACCCTCGAATGGGTCCTGCAATGTGTGATTCGAATTTAATCGAGACTTTAATGCGGGCTCTGGACACGGAATGGAAAAAAAAAGATTTGTTGACATTATTACAACCAACTACATATCTGATGCGTGGAAAATTTTAATTTTGGGGGCCCAACATTGGGCGAGACGAGTCCGGCTTTGATACCATGTTAAATTAGGTCTTAGACATAACTCACACCTTAAAACCTAACACAAAAGAAGGAAGATTGTTCAACCCTAATAAGGAGTTCACTTATCTCATTAATCTGGGACTTTTGTCATTTTTAAATAAATAGTAACTATAAGACAAAATAACAATGACAAAAAAACGAAATCATCCATGATTCTTGCTTGAGGAACCCACAAACAGTTATCGAATATAAATATTTCAATAACACCATATTAAAAGTTAAAGGAACAAGAAAGTTTTGAAAAGTATAAGTGATAAGTGATTCGATTATTTCCACTTCTTTTCATCTTTCACAATTGTAACACATTGGTCTCGTTTCAAGTTTTGAGTATGATTCTTTTAAAATAGGGAACATTTTTTTTTTTTGAAATGAATTTTATATGGCATGAATTTAAATTAATCGAGTTCAATGTGAATATTAAATCCGGATGAAACACTCCAAAAAAGGGCAACTGCAGACATTAAAGAATGGCCCTTTTCTCAAATTTTATTATCCTAATTGATTGATGACTCAGAGGTGACGAAGCAGAAAATTATAAATTGATATACATGGACGATTGGCCCAGTAATATTTTTTTTGTGTGTCCATTTGATGTTTAGTCACGTGTGTTGGTAAAATTCAAAGCAAAAGACACAAAGCTTGATAAACCATACACACCAACAAAATTTACATATTGGATTGAATTTCTATAATGACAATTTTTTTAATCACAATGGCATTTCAGATCAATTATTTTTAGTAATTATGATAAATAGAATAGCTCCTCAATTAATTGAAACAAAAAAGATATTCGGTTACACCTTTAGACAAGTGACACATATATAGTAGAGTACATTTTTCTATTAATAAAAAAAAACAAAAACGTAAAGAGGTTGCTATTGTTTATGCCTTTTTTCCTGGGCTTGAAAGATAAATACTAGCTACCGTTCCAATTCTCTCTATATTTAACAAATCAAAGCTCTATGCTTTTTTTCTTCCTAATAAACATGACACCTGCAATGTTTTGGCACATAGCAATTTGCATGTTATTTTGTGGTTTCATAGTATCATCATCTCATCAAACAGACGATCTTAATATTCTGAAAGAAAATCCTAACCAAGTTTCATCTTCAATCAATTTCTTGTTTGGAACATCCTCTTCTTGTTACCAGGTACTTCCCACGCTTGTTAATTTTTTGTGAATCATATCGTTGTTTTGATTACAACTTTTTTTCTTGCTTTCTCCGCAGTTTGAAGGAGCTTTTCTCAGTGATGGAAAAGGTCTCAACAATTGGGACGTTTTTACTCGCGAAGCTGGTCAGCTTTTTTAATTAATACGTAAATATCAATTTCGTCTTTCAATATTTTCAAGGATTTCACTCTAATTTTTATAACCAAAGGACTCACACGTGAAATTAGTAATCTTGAAAATCAAAGAAATTGTACAAAAGTTAAATTCATCAGGTCCCCACACCCCAGAAAGACTTTAATTTATTATTTTTGGTCACTCTTGTTGCAGGTCATATTAAGGATGGAAGCAATGGAGATATTGCTGTTGATCAATACAATCGTTATTTGGTAAGTCTAATTGATCATTCTTTTTTTATGTAATTTCTTTAAACATAGAACCCATTCATTTTTTTTTTATTTTTTTAACAAGTGGGGTGGCTAATAATTGTTTGGTCAATAATATGTAGGAGGAGTAGGAAGATACTTGTCTGATAAGTGGGTATTCCGATCCTTTAGATAAACATTAATTATAATATACTTTATTATTTTACCGTTAATAGTAATTACTTATTCCTCAAATTGTTTTTCAAGATCTAATACTAAACATCAATTAATTAGGAGCGATGTGGTAAAATAGTTATACAATCATTGTGTCAAGTCGAAATATATAAGTAAAAGTGAACGGAGTGAGTATATATTTTTACAAGTCCCATTAGCAGTCTCTTAATACTTTGGATAAGGACTTGATAATGTTGTCATTTATATTGTTACTTGCTAATTACTATTTTGGGTTGTGAAAAGAATTAGTTAGATATTATGTATGTTAAAACTCATGAGAGATCATTTGACATTTGCTCTCTTTCACATGCTGATATTTTGTACATTTATGAGATATCCAATGGAGTCATTGTCCTTTTGTATTGTACTTCTATGAGTACTTTTTTCCTTTGTGACTTGTGAGATAATAGGGGTCCTTTGCTGTCCCACAACCAGAATATATGTGGTCTACTGATAATGTGATTGCCTGATTGGTGGATTTGAACTTTTTCTTTTCTTTCCCTGTCATAGTGGCTTCTTAGCATTTTAAGGCCATTTCAGAAGGCTAACACATTCTTACATGTTTTTATCCTGTTGATACAGTGAGGCACATTGAGATTAATTAGATGGTTTCTGATAAATAACACAATACTGATAAACTAGATAGGAAGTACTTATGCTTGAACAATTTGTGCGACTTTTGGAGATCAGAATTAATTTTTTCATTCGAGAAGAAAAGGGAACACCCTAATTTGTGCTTGCTAGACAGCATACATGTTTGACATAAAAGGGAAACAGTTAGTCTTGCTCTGTAACTAAGATCTAAAACTCACATTGACGTTAGCTTGCATCAAAGCTGATCAACATCATAAGGAACGTAACTTGCAAGACGGGGCAAGACTAGGGAGCACAAAATTTTCATTCTGCAAGAAGTGAAAGTGTCTCAGAAATGAATGAATGTTAGATCAATGCAGTGTATTAGCAAGAAAATAGATGTGTAAAGCATGAAATTGAAGGATTCTGATGTTTGGTAATAAAATAAAACAGGAGGACGTTAAGCTCATGGAAGATATGGGTGTGAATAGCTATCGTTTCTCCATCTCGTGGGCAAGAATTCTGCCCAGTAAGTAATAAATGTCACTAGTCTCTTCCCTTCATTTTCAGCAAATACTCCTCCTTGTCATTTCCATTGAACAATCTTTTTCTTTGTCGGTTGTAAATTTGACTCAGAGGGGCCATTTGGAGATGTTAACATGGCTGGAATTGAGCACTATAACAAGCTCATTGATGCACTCCTAGAGAAAGGTCGGTTCTGCTTCACTTGCTAACAGTTTTAAGCTATAGATAAATCCAAAATGAAGCAAAAAAAGTACATTTTTAGGCTCAGACGACTTCTTTATGCTCTCTGACTTCAGGGATCCAACCACTTATCACATTAACACATTATGACATACCACAGGAACTTGAGGAAAGATATGGTGGTTGGCTAAGTTCACGAATACAGTAAGTAGCTGGTCCCATCTTACACTTTAAGGTAGTTGTAGATTCCATCAAAAAGCTGTAACGATGAACAAGTTAACTTGTGTCGTGTTTCAGGGATGACTTCAGCTATTATGCAGACATATGCTTCAAATATTTTGGGGACAGAGTCAAATACTGGACCACCATGAATGAGCCTAACCTCATAGCTGTTCGTGGCTATAGACTAGGAACTTACCCTCCATCTCGATGCTCCGGTGTATTTGGGAATTGTAGCGCTGGTGATTCAGAAAGGGAGCCCTTCATTGCAGCTCACAATATGATCCTATCTCATGCAGCTGCTGTCAGCATTTACCGTACCAGATATCAGGTTCGTTGGCTCTATTCCCTTTCCCCATCACCATTTCAACTCTCAACACGTCCAAATGGATTACCCCTTCAGTGCAACACTATTTTCTGGCTTGTAAATGACATGAAGGTGAATTTTAGGGGAAATAAAACAGGAAAATGGTATACTTCGAAGACTAAAGCTCAAAAAATTATGCTTGGAAACTGCTTCCTCCCTCTATCTATCAAATGGTATACAATAAAAGTTCATTAGAAGACCATAAAAGTATCAGTAACATAGTCTATTTTATGCTGCTTTTCAGAAAAGACAAGGAGGAATGATTGGAATTTCTTTGGATACCCAATGGTATGAACCATTTAGCAATTCCTCAGAAGACATAGCTGCAACTGAGAGAGCTCGGTCATTCTACATCAACTGGTAATCCTTCCTTATCAGTGATTCAGTACTACAACCTGTTTTTTTTCTTCTGTTTTTTTTTTCCACTTAAGTACCCCTATGCAGGTTTTTAGACCCTATTATATTAGGAAAATATCCCAAAGAAATGGTACAAATTCTGGGATCTAATCTGCCAGACTTTTCAAAGAACGATTTGAGCAAGTTGCGTTATGGCCTAGATTTCATTGGCATCAACTACTATACGGCTAAATATATCAAAGATTGCTTATATTCCGCCTGTGAACATGGAAAAACTTGGTCAGAGGGTTCCTATTTTGTTACTACAGAAAAAGACGGTGTCTACATTGGGCAACCAGTATGTTTTCTCAACCTTAGTACTTTAGTATTCCTCATCTTTTAACCCACTCTGCCAAACTATTACTGGCACTTTCTGCATTGCTGAATTTATTTTTTCTAACCCAATTTTAAATGAATCAGACTGAAGTGGAATGGCTCTTTTTGTATCCACAAGGGATGAAAAAAATTGTGATGTACATGAAAGACAGATTCAATAATACTCCAGTGGTTATCACTGAAAATGGTAAGAAGAAAAGAAATTTCACATTCTTGTCATTTAGAAGCTAAGCGAGATGCAGTTTATCAACTAATAACTTAAACGAGATGCATTTTGATCTGTTGGGATGCAACTACTGATATAATTGGCAATGTTGCAGGCATTGCTGAGAATGATAATCTGAATCCTTCAATAACAGATACCTTGAATGATATTCATAGAGTGGACTATATGCATAGCTACTTAAATTCACTGGCAAATGCAATCAGGGAAGGTGCAGATGTGAGGGGGTACTTTGTTTGGGCCCTTCTCGACAACTTTGAGTGGCTAGATGGATATAAGCTAAGATTTGGACTTCACTATGTCAACTATACTAATCTTCAGAGAACACCAAAATTATCAGCTACCAGGTATAAACAGCTTATGTATAACTTCCACACACAGTTTGAAACACATACTGCCCACAACTAGTGGGAGAAGACGATGCAAAAGCAGAAGCTTGTAAAGACTATTTTCATTTTGGTTTCTGTTGTTGTAAGGCGGTTTAATGTGCAATCAAACAAATAATTGTGCAGCCTGATCCCTGCCTTCATATGCAAGAGTTAAGCTCAAGACTAACTTTGTATTCACACCAATGGAACTGTAATCATGTAAACAAGATTTATATTACTTATGCAGAAATAATTATGTTGAAAGCTGAGTTCTCTCCATCACACCCCCCACACACCCCCTCTTTTCATCTGTTAGGCTTCAACTTAATGTTCCATTATTCTACAAAATGGATGTCCACTCCGGTTTTTCAAAATCAACTCAAAGAGAACTCCTGATTAAAAAATTCAGTAGATAGGATGGAAAAGTTATATGCAAGAAGTATCGACTATTATACCAAACTCATTGACACTATATCCTCCATGATTTGGCTGTTATCTCCAGAAAGTTGGTGTTACAACATCAGCCAAAAATGCTTCTCTATTTAAAAAGAATATAAGAGCATAATTTTAATTACTGCCTGACACATGAAAACTGGCAAAAAAAAAAGAGCATGAGCCTAAAAATATTTACGTCATGCTCTACTACTACAGTAAAAGCCACCGTTCAAAAGGGGTTTAACTCTACGCCAAGGGAAGACTGCCATATCTGCAGACCGTTGCTTCAGAAACTCCGAGAGTAGGATAAGGTATGGAGTACCTTCAAATGACACAAATGTATCGTGAATTCCTCTTCAACATCCCGGTATTTTACCCACCTATTCATAGTTCAAGACTATTCCACAGCTACACAAGGTATCAGTAAGTGAGCCTTTTCCTTGAAGCTCACAATATGATCCCAGCACAGGCAGTTGCTATTGATATATAAAGGAGTATCAGCTATAAACACAAATAAGAAGTCAGTATAAGCTACATACAGAAATAAGATGTCTTGTCTGGATGCAAGATTGCACACTGTACATATTAAGGGGTGTCAAATGAAAGATGAAGATTTCTTTTCCAGAAAAAGTGGTTGTGCTTGGTCGGGTGAGGAGAGGGGTTAGTAGGAACACAATTCCTTTTTTTCACAGATGAAACAAAGTCCAAATAACTTTCGCTCAACACCTCAAGATTAAAGCCTAGCCATGCATACATCTAGTGCAAGACACATGAATTTTTACATCTGACAGGTCAACAAGTTAAAGAGGAGAATCCTACTAGTATGTTACTATAAATACTATTGCATCAGTCCATAATCTAAGATCTTTCCTTCCCCACCACCACCTCTCCTTTCTTGTCTAGCTTTCTCCCCACAAGAGAGTGAAAGAACAGGAAGTTTATCATTTGCCTTTGGTGCATAATAGATGGCAAGGGTTGAATATTAATTAACACAAATTTATGGTCCGGAAAAGTTCCTCTAACCTATATGTAACTCTTACATATCCCAACAAAACTTCACAGCACAGTATGAACCTATTATCACCTCTACAACTTAAGTAAATGCTGTCTTGCTGACACCATGACCAGCTTCCTCTTTCTATCAACAACTGAGGCACCATACAATGCAAAGCTTCACCAATGAGCGGAAGAACTATTCAGCTTAAAGATAATTATGTTTTATAGTGATTGCTGAATAAAGAAGTTCTTACCTTGCACTGAAGAATGTCAGGCCTGCCATATTATTCTGATGAAGCCAGGCTTAAACATTAGCACAATCTTTATCTACCTCCACCAGGGCAATCTGGCACCATAACAGTGCTTGCCGTCGTCCCACGAAATCTGGCATGCCTGAAGACCTACAGCAACACTAGGTTCCTTCCCATGTTGTGCTATCCATTCGTCTATTGCAAGTGATTTATCATTTTCGTTTGTATATAGTTTTTTGTTCTTCCCAAATGGATTACTCCCAGGACTGACCATTTCAGCAATTGCAGCTGGCATATACATTGAGTCACCTACCACTGGCGCACTACATGCAGCTAACTGTGCTCGAATCTGCCAATTATGGCCATTTATCATCAGAATATCAGTGATTCTCAAGACATAGATTTTCAAACTGAACTGCCATTTTTAGAAAATACTGTTTTGGTTTCTTTTCACGTCTTCATTTGTTTTGAGATTGCAAAAACCAGAGATAAACTTGTAACAATAGCTACCTCTCTCTCTCTCTCTCTCTCTCAAGAACTGTGAAACAGCGACTATGTTTTCCGAGCAAGAAACCTGATTTGAGATATTAGGCCTTTCCTGTCTAATACTTGCAGGAATAAAACCCAACTGGCAAGCAGGTCAAACAACTTGCACTCACAATTACTCAACTTTGAAACATCAAACATGAAAAATCCTGAGGACAGACGGCACAAATACACAAAGGAATCAGAAAACCGGAATTTAAATACCTGATGAGTCCGACCAGTTAGAAGGTTGATTTGGCACTCATATGCAAAGTCTTTCAAAGCCCATCCACAGCCCTCAAGGTTATATGTCCTCTGGATTTCACTCCTAGGCCAGGGTACCTTCTTGCATTCTAAGACCTCAAGTTGGCATAACAACCATCCTTTCACAAAATCTGCAAAGCATAGATGCCAGAGGAAAATCTGAGCACTTTTGGAAGAACATCCAACTCCTTATGGAAAACATCAACATCATGGGATGTTTGACATGGAGATGTACATATAACATATGATCCTTTCAACGATAGCTCTTTTGGGTGTTAGAAAATTGACAATAGCATCTATCTATCACAATTCATCCAATGATTCTTAAAATCTATCTGTTATAACCTTTTATCCAGCTTAGAAATCTCAAATTTTAGTATTATCAAGCTCTCTCTCTCTCTCCCACAAATTTTAGAATTATCTATCTATCTATATGATCCTTTCAACGATAGCTCTTTAGGGTGTTAGAAAATTGAGAATAGCCACTAGCATAACGACAATTGATTACTTATTTGGACTTGATACTTATTTTTCCTCACAATTCATCCAATAATTCTTAAAATCTATCTTATTTTCCCTCTCTCCCTCCCTCCCTTTCTAAGCAAAATATTAGTATTGCTACTTGCTTACCTTCAGAAACAAGTCTTGGGGCCATATTAATAGGACGCATGTAGTGTGTAAGTATTCCAACAGGAACCGGAGCAGCAGCAAGAGCAAGATAAAGCTTTTTGACCTTCTTCTCCTGAAAGCTAATAGATGAAGTTATCAAGAATACCTAATGGCACACTCCACGAAGGACCTCCATGGTAAGGGAACATGAAGTCGTTATTCCCTATAACTCTCTATCAAATCTTTTGTAAGACTAAATGCAAAATAGAGGTGATTCTCACCCTGATTTTTCCATGAAATACTGAACAGTACTCCTTGCTCCGAGCCAGCACAACACTGCACAAATTAGAAATCATGACAGAACCTTTTTTTCCAATAAGTAAGAAATCATGACATGCTAGTTCACCTCTATGCTTGAATTTTGAAAAGGAAAATTTAAGTAGGATAAATACAGCCAATCATACCATCCTTCAGTGCAATTGTCAATCTGATGGGTAGTCAGCAGTGGAGCTGAAAATCCTAATGCTCGAGTAGCAAATGTAGCACAGCTTTCTTCAATGTTATCTGTAGTTCCTCCTACCTGAGTTTGAGTTGTCAATATGCAAAAGAGTTAGCTTATTGATAACGGAAAAAGAAGAAGAAGAGCCTAGAACAACATTAATTAATAGCAAAAGTTAAAAGGTAAGACATAATAAGAGGAAGACCAATGTCAGTTAGAAGTAATTTACTTGACAGAAACGAGTATCAGCAAATATCAGCTAGAGGATTTCACTCAACAGAAAACCATATTTAATTAAGACTTTTGTACTCACAGATGTACCAGCAGGTTTGTCTAGAACCACATAGTCGTCGGTTACAGCAATAATACGAGATTTCCAGTCAATGTCATAGCACCTAATCATATCAAATCTTACAACATTACCCTCTCACTAAAAGTGATGAGCCAAAGTAAGAATAGGGTGCAGTAATTACCTTGGAAAGCGCTTAGGGTGTACATGCACCCGCAAATAGGTTCCAGCTTCAACAATTTCATCAGCACGAGTTATTCGGAAAGTTTTCTGAGCTTCACGTACAGTTTTCCCTTTGATTGAAGTTCTCTTTCTCAAAATTGATGGATCTGTAACTTCTTCATACACTTTAATTTGCTCAGGACTGGCAGTCGTAGGAGGCTTAGGACATACAAGTGCGTAATACACAGCCCCAAACTGTATAAGGTCTTCCACATATCTTAATGATGAAAAACATTGATCAAAATATCACTTAACTGATCCAAGATGACTATCACTCAACTCATCGGTGATCACTCTCAAGGTGTAAATTATAATATGCAGGAAAATAATAAAGAAGAATAGGACACAAAAGAAAGATAGAAATTTACAATGGAGGAAGATCCAAAGCTTTACAAATATATGCTAGAACAGGCCCTTCTTTTGTGACGACAAGATGCTCAACCCTTGGTGGGCCGTTCTGCAAAGGGCATGGCATCAAGCGTCCATATCTAAGGTGGCTGAAAAAGTGAAATAAAAACAAATAGATCAGTGTAACAAATCATAAAAATCAAATTGGATACTAGCCTGGTGGAGGTTGATGACATTGGAGACATGTCTCTGCCCCATCAAAGAAAATTGTAAGTTACAAATCTAAATTTAAGTTGCAATACACCATCAATATAAGCTTCCTGCTCTTGTTTAGACTTTTTAATCTATCTAGCCAACAAGTACAGAAAACATTTTGCACCCCATGACCAGATATGCCGAATTCAGGGCACATATACATGAGCAGCACTATTGCTGTCTACTCCATTAATTGCCTCTATCAAATGAAATCAACACACACGGAAAAAAAAGAAGTTCCCACATACAAATACATTATTTGTTTTCTACAAATAAATTCAGATGTAGAAATGTTTTGTGGACATATAACATCAGTGCAGCTCAGATGCAATTACATCTTTTTCTTTAACTTTTTTTAATAACTTTGGCGTTCGGGCCAACTTGTGGCCTTTTTGAACTGTTTATACCAATGAAACTGGCAAATAGCCATTTTTCACGGTTAATTAAGTTTTAACAAGCGTTTTGTTTAGCCTGCTTTTAATGCGGAAATAAATTTTGACAAAAATACCCCCAAATTAAAACATGGAAAAACTCCAGGAAACTTATACTAGAGTTTGAAAATTTATCAGTTTGTTCATGAATCGTTCCTCGAATTTGAACTGATAAAGCTTTGACTCCATGAATTTATCAGTTTGAACTCCATGAATCATTCCTCGAGTTTGAACTGATAAAGGTTTGACTCCATGAATCATTAATTGAGTTTGAAAATGCAGCAAATTTCCATACTTAGTTGTGAAAGTTTGAACTCCATCATCACTGCTGGAGTTTGAAATGACCAAAATTGAACTCTATAAATTGTTCATGGAGTTTGAAACTCCAACAAAATTTTCACACTTAAATTGTGAAATTTTCAAGTTCATAAATAATAGATAACTGTTTGACCTCCATGTATCGTTCATGGAATTTGAAACTCCAACAAACTTTCAAACTCGCACAAGATGTTAGAGTTTCACTTGTCAAAGCTTTGAATTCCAGCACAATGTGCTAGCATTGAGCACCGTTTGCCAGAGTTGTTAAGTGTTTTAGCTACGTTTTCTTTTTCAAATTTTATCTCAGTGAGTAAATTTTAATTGCCCGCTCAAAAACTAGTCATCCCACTTAACTTTTACTACTTTTATACCTACTATTTACTAAGATGGTTACACAATGATTTGAAAAGAAAAAAAAACAGTTTCCAACTGCTTTAAAATCCACTATTGAGATCTAAAAGCTTATGCTATTAGGATTTACCATTTTTCATTTACTTAATTATGTTTTTTAATGCAGTCAAATACCGAACAAGACATTCAACTTTTCCAGCAGTTTAACAAATGTAAAAACAAGAATTACCCATTTGAGGAAACAGCGTAAGAAGTTGAATTGATATCAGACAAAGCAGTGGACTGACAGCTGAAGATTCTACTGCAGGAAGAAAGGACCAATCTTTTGTAGTGATTCTTGTTCTTGAGCAGGCGGCTACGACTTGAGGCAAATGTGTGGACCATATTGAAAGGGAGGACAAACCCATTTCTCCAATTTGGGCTCCATAATCGAGAACCAATCAAACTGTTGCTGAGCATTGGAGTGAAACTCATCGTCTTTGGGGGGTTCTTGGAGGGTTTTGACGAAACTGATACTGTTGCAGGATTTTGAGACAAAAGATTTTTCTGGAAATTACGATTAGACCTTCATACTTTTGAGAAATTATATCCAAGTCCATTAACTTTTTTGTAATGCACTAAAATATAAAATGGCACAACTTGTACAAGATTGGTGTAACTTGCAAGACTGAAGTATAGTTTTTTTCGGTTAATTGCTAAAAACCAACTATGCAAAAAGAAGGGTTTATCTCTCATATGATTGTCAATTTCATGTATTACACATTGGTATGCGGGTTTATAAGACATTAGTATGTGAGATTATGACAATATAATTACTTGAATATAAAAAATTGAAGACCGGAACATAATATGAATTAAGTAAAAAAAGTCGTGTAGGAAAAGTTTATCCCATACTTGAATGCTAGTGTTTATCTACTATAATTTGTAGGCATATATCCAAGCTAACTAATAGGATAACAACTCAAAAAGGCCAAAACTCGAACATAAAAAAAATGAGGTTCAAGAGAGAGCAACTACTTCAACTTTACGGATTCAGATATATGAATTATAGTAAAACTTACTCTAAAACATGAAGGTAACATCACATCTTACTGATATTACCCTAAAAATGTTTTAGTTGATGATATATAGTACCTTGAGAATTAATTTTATGTTTGTTAATTATTGGTGTGTATAAATCGATTCATAAACATCTTACCTTCTTAAGTTTTACTAATTGAAAACTGTACTTTGAACAGGAAGAATATCACATATCATATGATAGTAAATATGGTTAGACTGAGTTTTTTTTAAAAAAATTAATTAGATAGTAAAATTTCTTATTTTAATGTGTTATTTCTCAAACTTTTTGTTAGAGAGAGCACAAGCGAGGTCTGGTAGAATGTTGAATTGTATGACCATGTCATGATTAGAAGGGTATTCTAGACGTAGCCGGCACTCAGAGACTATTGCTAGTTCTCAAGCGAACCACTTGGCATGTTCACACATTCATTCAATCAACACTCTATCAGCGGAAGACTTAACTCATCAAGAAAATAACTCAACATGATAATTAAATAAATAGCTTATAAAATAAGTCCAAAGGCCAACAATCTACCTAATCCAATCAACTAAACTAGTATGAATGAAACTAGCCAAAAGACAATATCCAACCAACACATCAACAATATATCTAGTCTATGAAGCCTCTATCATTACTATCTAAATGGTGTCAATGACAGGTTCATGGCTACCTCAAATCAGAATGAAAAGACTAATCTCAAAGCAAGAATAACATAAGTGGTATCCTTCGAATGTAGAGGGGGACTCACCAATAAGCTGAGTGTGAACAGATCCTCAACGATGCGCTTGTTGATGATCTCTAAAACCTATCTCTGCATCATTGGTCCAAATGGACGTCAGTACGTGGATTGTACGAGTATGTAAAATGGCAGAATAAAACATGCATAAGGTAGAATAACAACAACTCAAGTAACTCAATTAAGAGTAAGGAACTTAATCGATATGTCATAAGTCTAAAGCAAGAATAAGGTTTAGACAGAGATCAATCATGTACAATCCAATCCAATCAGAATACTATCAAGACATATATGAGAGTTTCTCTTATCCGACAACAATCACTTATGAACCAGTGATCGTACAACAAGCTCATTATTGTTGCTACAACTATCCAATTCTTTACCAGGGTAAGGACGAATCAACAAATCGTGGATCCAACAATCAATCAAGTCTTATCTTGTCAGAATAATAAAATAGGAAGATATATGACTTAATGGTTCAATCATTTTCTACGTTTGGTGATTTAGTTATTGTGTTTGAGTTATTACTTACTCTCACCCAATTCGGTGTTCGATACTCCTCCCAAGACTCAATGCTCATAAGACAACCAATCTCAATCAAACCAATCAACAAGTCTCTTATTAGTTCACTAGTTCTATCCAATAAATCATTTCAACCAATCAATTATCCAATCATTTAAGAGTAGTTGGGACAATCATTTATGACAACATTCAGTTGAGATCATTCAATCGGGTTCAATTATATATGAAGATATAAAGGACTATCAAGTTTCATCAAGACTATCATTATGCTTACATCCTAATCACAATCATGCATTCAGAAGTTCAAATCTCTAAACTCAATCCTTAGACATATACATCCAATATTAGTCAAATACTATTAGGGTTAATGAAATAACTAGTTTAAATCATTTGTTCAAGAAACAAGTTCGTAGAAAAACATCAATTATGCAATATTATGTTAAATTTAAGAAAATTCTCAAGAAACACAATTATGGGGACTCAAATCATTCATAAATCAACCTATCACAATCATGAGGCACGTGGAAGAACAAGGTCCATGTTTTAGTTTAGCCTTGTATACCTGGATGAAGACAGATAATCAAACTGGCAAGATTCTGGCTGGAAATCCTTGAACCCCAGCCCTCTCCCCTCTTTAGCCCTAGTTTCTTTTACTTGAATGCGTAAAAAGTCTACGGAATGGGTTTAGAAACCCATATAAGGTCGGAAAATGGCATATATCAGTCATGGGTTAAGTATAGAAAGGGTAGGGAAAAGATCGGAATGCCCCCTCTCTAAAACTGAAAAACGTATGAAAAATTACACATAAATCGCATTCCATGAATGCGCTTTATGAAGAAAAAGGTAAATTGCATTCAACGAATGCGTTTTATGAAGAAAAGATAAACAAAACTATGTTGGGGCAGGTACGCATTGTGCACTCTTCTGAAAATGTAATTTTGCCCCAAAAAATTATGTTTTGATCCGATTGGCCTAAAATTCAATCGAGATCACTTTTTCATATGATTTTTTCCCCCGATCGATATTTCGGCCTCGGATTGGCCAAAAAAGTTAGGGATGATACATTATGCGTGTGCGCTATCCTCTAAGGGTGTTTTGATAATTTCCGGGATATAACAGACCATCTCATCTAAAAACTTAAATTGTTGCATTTTTATTTAGTTAATTACACATTCAACACTTTTTATGGTCATTTGAAATTTAATTCTTAACTGATGAGCCCAATGAGAAATAATCTTCAAAGAAATTTTTTTCGGTTAAAAATCTTCAAAGAATTATCTTCACTAAACACTTGTTTTGGGTGATTAGTTATTGTAGCAATAGTCTTTTCTTTATTTATTTAAGTAACTTGTGTGGAAGCTCTAAATGATGGAGTTGTTCTTCGATATTAATTCTACTAATTTAGTAAGAATTGTTTTTAGGTTGTGAGTCATTGTATATATGTATAAAATAAAATAAATAAGTGAAGATATAAAATTAACATAAATTTTACCTTAGCCACATGTGATCACTTTTAGAAGTATTTATTGTCAAATTTCTGTGGTAAAGAAAACTAACAATTTATTTTTAAAAATTGAAATTACAGAGCTAAAATAAAAGATATGAACCCAACAACTAATTTTTTTTTCTTACCCAACAACCAACTGTTTATGTTAAGTTGAGCAAATTGTCCACGCCCGTGAAAGCAATTGCCGCCTAGTAATTAACAAATTGCATACGTTACATTTCTTCTAATATAATCCATAGAGTACCAAGAATAACCACTATATATCTTCTCCAATTATTGAATTCTTTGAATCTGTTGCTTCATCAATTTAGGTATTCATGTGCAGTGTCCAAAACTCTATCCTTGCGATAAGGAATATGTAGCAGCTAGCCAATAGATGAATTAAACATGTAAATAACTAGAATTTTAACCTGATAAATTCAATGTTTAACACAAAACTTCATTGTACTATCAAAATTATGCTTTCAGCTATAATACTTGATGAATTTTTTCATGAGTTCTATATATGCTCCACACAAAAAATAGTGGATTCAGACGAATTATATGTTACGTAATAACTCAATGGCGAATCTCAAAATTCTTAAATCATGTATCTTAATGAATTAGAGATGATCCAAACGATGAAAAAAAGATCATTTAGTGAAAGTAAATTTCAAATATTGACCGGTATAGTGATATTTGATAACAGACAGTTGTTTTAAGTTTAATTATGAAAAGTGTTGGATAATTAAGTATATTGTTAGAAATGCAAATACCAGGTCTTCTTGTAATTTTTGATTTCTTACTTATCTTCTCTTTTTTTTTAAATGAGTTTAAATTTTGTGTACTGTTAGTGTACTAGATTTCTAATACCATCGGATAATTTTAAAGGTTCTATATTTAACTTTTTATATAATTATAATTTATGACCAAAACATATTAAAGGAAAATTGAATCCTAATTATAAAACCAAAAATCTTTCCTTTTCAACATCGTTTACTACATTTTATGTTTTCATGATTTTCATATCAGCAAAGTAATTTTTCAACACTAATTTTTTTTCACAACTGAATGTTATTTACTAAACTATGATTATTTGCTCTCAATATCATGGTAAATCAACCACTAAAGTAATTCTTCAACCCTCAAATATTATGAATCTTAAAAGGGATAATTTTTTATTGTCTCAAATAGCTAATTTTTGAATTTTTTCTTGATGTTCATTATGAATTGTTGTAATTCCATATGAATCGAACTATTAGTGGTCATAATATTTCCAATTAACACTCTGACCCGAAGTTCTTCTTTGGTGGGTATCCTTAAAAGTGGGAGATAAATTCTTTTGATGTCGTCATCATTATCGATTATTGCAATATAATCTTTGATCAATTTGATTTTGATTACATGAATATTTTTAAAAGACTTTGTTTTGTTCTATCTTCCTAGTGGGTTAATTTCATTTTCTTATTTAGTTCTCACAGTTTTCCACTTTATTTTGTTGGAATCGTAATGGAGACTAGAAATTGCTATGAGAATATTTTTGAGTAAATAAACATTAGTTACAATAATCGAAATATAAAAAATACAAATCATTCTTTCAGAAGAAGTTCCTGATAAATACAACACAATGAATAATCTATAGATAGAGAAAGGATCGTGGACATATGGGTTCGGAAAAGTTTTTAAAAAAATAAAATTTGAGGAGCTATGAATACCGAGGTTTTCAAGCGAGAGAGATCAATAAGAAAAATAAAAAGAATGAGTATTTGAATTTTAGAAAAAGAAAATAATTAGAAAAAAATTGATTACAAAATATTTTTTAAAAAAAAATTGGTTACCTATTGTAGTAGATCAGTCTTACCTGATAGTGTAAAAAAGTTATATACGACACAAAATTTAAACTCTTTTAAAATATAATAAATATTGTACGTCTGACCAACTTTTGCTGCTATATATTTAAAGTTAAGTAGCTTCATCGAGAGAACCATGATTTATAAATTTTGCTAGAAAAAAATCGGCTGCTTATGTAATCAAATGCTAGTCTTGGAAACCTTCAGTCCACCTCCGATTTGATGTAATGACTGTTTTTTGGGATTTTTTTTCCAGATATGATAAACCTTTTAAGCATAATTACTTCATGTGGTATAGTTTGTCTAATTACTTATAATGATAAACATAAATTTGCCATTATACAAACATTGTGGCGAATTATACAAAAGCTGTAGCGAATTATACAAACGTTATACCCACGAATTATTTATATACCTAAATATACAAACACTGGTATACATATGTATTTGTATATCTGGCAAGGGAGATTGAGACAGAAGAGGAGAGAGGCAAGGGAGATTGAGACAGAAGAGGAGAGAGGCAAGTGAGATCGAGAGAGGGAGGAGAGAGGCGAGCGCAAGATGAATTGTATATTTATATTTGTTGAATTGTATATGTATATTTGTCAAAAAATTATATATATTTAACTGGTATACATATGTATTTGTATATCTGGCAAGCGAGATTGAGAGAGAGGAGGAGAGAGGCGAGCGAGATCGAGAGAGGGAGGAAAGCGAGATCGAGAGAGGGAGCAGCGAGGCGAGTGAGAGTCGAATTGTATATGTATATTTGTCAGAAAAATTGTATAATGGTAACTGATATACATATATATTTGTATATCTGGCAAGCGAGATTTGTCATATCACGTAAATAGATAGCTATGTTTGATTCGAGCTGTAATTATTTTAAACTATACCCTAAATGTGTAATATAATAGTAAGGTTTGCCATACCGCGTAATTTTTTCCTTTTTTTTGAGTTTATAATATAGTCCAGTACTATTTTATTTATTTATTTATTAAAAACACATGTTATGACATGCATATATATAGGTGTAAATTTCTTAAACAGCTTTGTAATATATCATGGTTTTCCACTTCCGCTTACAAAATAAAGGTTTATAACTATTTTATTTTATTTTCCTTGCATGATATCCTCTTATTTATAGTTTCAGAATTTAAATATTTTTTTCTTTTCTAATAGTTTGGTTAATCCATTCTATTTCTTATAACTAGGTTCCTTGTGGAGTCATAAAAGAGAAGAAAAAAAAAAGATAATTCAGTTGATTTTTGAAGTGGAGAATGACAAAAAAAAAAAAAAAAAGTAGGATGAGCAGGGACAAAAGTACTAGTATCAATTTGTGTATGCGTTGTTGGTTACAAAGTTAGACATGAAATAGGTTGTACAGTACCAAAGATAATGTTTTTTATTATTTTCATTGTTTTAGTTTTTAAAATTGTTTTCTCATAGTATTTATTTAGTTTGGTCATAGATTATATTGTTTCCCCATATTTGGAGGTTGAGTAGTAGAGATTGCCATTTATTGCTTCTTCGTGTAAAACTTAGAATTTTTTCTAGCTAGTAGGGGCACCACTTGATTTAGTCACAGTAAAAGAAGACTTTTAATGCATTCTATTTAATTCATTTGATATACACACCTGTCCACTTAAAATTAAATTCGAAAAACCTTACTATTATTATTATTATTATTATTATTAAATAAGCTGTATTATTCTACTAATCTTTTCCTAGTTAGGATTTCATAATTTTGTTTCATTTTGACGGACTATACGTTTAATGGCAAATTATAGTAGTAATCTTCCAAACTGCAACCTAACTCATTATATTCAGGTCAAACTCTCTTTCTTTTCCCTAAATGCCCAAAATTACGAGTATAATGTTATAAATCTAATTAATTAAGTATCAAATTTATACGGAATATCAATATAATTTTTTAAAAGTCAAGTAGATGTCAGATATAGTTTTCCTCCTACCAAGTAACTACTACAATATTTATGGCCAGGTACGGAGATTAAATGTCTAGTAAATATTTTGTTGAGTATACAATAAATATACGATCAGTAGGTAGATAAACTCATTCACTCCGACCCCCTACCAATTTTGTCTTTATAAACAAATAAACCTTTCACAACACAACACACTCTAAAGAAAGAAAAAAGAAAGCAAAATGGAGGTAATGGATATTCTATTACTTGGCTTAGCAATTCTTCTTTTGTGTGTATGGTGGAAATATTGGTCAATCACTGGTGGTGGCAAAAAAAATCTGCCACCAGGTCCACCTGGTTGGCCATTGGTTGGAAATCTTTTCCAAGTTATTCTCCAACGTCGTCCTTTTATTTATGTAGTACGTGATTTACGTAAAAAATATGGACCTATTTTCACCATGCAAATGGGGCAACGTACCCTTGTTATAATCACTAGCTCCGAATTAATCCACGAGGCATTAGTTCAAAACGGTCCGCTTTTCGCCAGCCGTCCTCCCGATTCACCGATCCGTCTAATATTCTCCGTGGGAAAGTGCGCCATCAACTCGGCCGAGTATGGCCCGTTGTGGCGAGTTCTCCGACGGAATTTCGTTACGGAGTTGATAAATCCAACGAGGATCAAGCAGTGTAGTTGGATAAGGAAATGGGCTATGGAATATCACATGAAAAGGCTTGAGAATGAAGTTTCGGAAAATGGGTTTGTAGAAGTGATGGCTAATTGTAGGCTTACGATATGTAGCATTCTTATTTGCCTTTGTTTTGGAGCTAAAATTTCTGAAGAGAGAATCAAGAAGATTGAGAGTATACTTAAAGATGTTATGCTTATTACAGCTCCTCAACTTCCTGACTTCTTGCCGCTGCTCACACCGTTGTTTCGTAGCCAAGTAAAACAAGCAAAGAACCTGAGGCAGATTCAACTTGAGTACCTAGTTCCTTTGGTAAGTTTAATAAAGTAGTCTGTTTGAGAAAGCTTCTAAAAATCAAAAAGTGGTACTTGATATTTTTGCAAAATACAACAGTTGTGTATGGTTAATTAGTTTGAAAATGACTTTTGCCAAATTTAGAAAAGCAATTTGTGTTTCGCTAACTTTTCAAAAACTAGTGGTTTTTAGGGGAGATCAAATTAAAGCTACTTTTTTCCCCTTGTACTACTACTCAAAAATATTTACTATTTTTATGTAGAAGCTTTGTCAATCGCCTAACTCTCTAAAACAAAGCACTCTTAATATAAAAATAGAAGTACTCCTGCTCCTCCTTCTCCTTTAGAATTGGATCAAACAGGTTACAAGTCATTAGAGATATTAGACTTTTAATTACTTAATTGTACACGACTCTAATGTATGGATCTAATTAATTATGTTTCACGTGTCAAACATGTGAAACTGTTTTTTGTTTTGTGGATGACAATGAGATTTGAACCAAGACCTTTCACTTGTGTTGAAACCACATATTAAATTGTGTGACCATATTATTTAAATAGAAAGCACATTTTTAATTATATTATATCTTTAACAGGTAAGGGACAGAAAGGCATTTGTGGACAGCAATGGAGATCCTAAAAGTAGCGAATCAGAAATGGTAAGTCCAATTGGTGCAGCCTATGTTGATTCATTATTTAGTCTTGAGCCACCTGGCAGGAAACTAGGAGAAGCAGAGATTATCACCCTTGTTTCAGAAACAATTGGTGCAGGAACTGATACTAGTGCCACTGCACTAGAATGGGCTTTACTTCACTTAGTAATGAACCAAGAAATCCAAGAAAAACTCTACAAAGAAATAGTTGATTGTGTTGGTAAAAATGGTTCAATTTCAGAAAGTGATGTTGAAAAAATGCCTTTTCTTGGAGCCATTGTGAAGGAGACATTTAGGAGGCACCCACCTAGCCATTTTGTGTTGTCACATTCTGTAACAAATGACACACAATTAGGAGGGTACAATATCCCTTCTGATGCCTATGTTGAATTTTACACCGCATGGTTAACGGAGGACCCAAGCCTATGGAAAGATCCCGGCGAGTTTCGACCGGAAAGGTTTTTGACTGGGGATGGAGTTGACGTGGACATTACCGGAATGAGGGGTGTGAAGATGCTACCATTCGGGGCGGGTCGTCGGATCTGCCCCGCATGGTCATTGGGTACGTTGCACATTAATTTGATGCTTGCTAAGATGGTTCATAAATTCAAATGGATACCCATACCCGACAACCCACCCGACCCGACAGAGACCTTTGCTTTTACCGTTGTGATGAAAAATCCCCTCAAAGCAATTATTTTGCCAAGGATCTAAAATTTGAGGGAATTAATTAATTGGATCGTGTTTGGTTAATTAATTTCCAGATGTTTGTTCATGTGATGTACGTACGATGTATTATAAGGTCTTAGGTTGCTTCTTTTTAATGTTAAAGAAATTATTATGGATAATGTGTCTTCACTAATTTGCTTTTGCTGGATGTCACATGGCCTAGCTAGACTCTAGATCCTAGAATTAATTGTTGCGGCCAGAACATAAGAGTATGTATTAATGATGAAATTTTTTCTATATATACATGTTCACTTGGTGTGATGAAATTAATAATGTTGCAGATTTCTTGTTATGTATCAACTATCAACAACACTTGTTTTAAAAAATAAATTATTTATATAAGTAAATGTTATCTGATATTGTAAAACTCCTTTATAAATAATGTATATTTTACACGATTATATAATAAGCTACTTCCAACATGTAACTACTAACGTAAACATGATATAGTATCGTAAAAGATGGAATAAATAATTAACCTACAACTATAACAAGTTAAAATACTTTAATACTAGAATGATTTAATTAATAAATATTAGTAGTAATAGTTTTAAAAAGAAATTTTCAATATCAGTTTATATATTTTATTATTTTACTAATTATAGTACTTACTTTCTGCAATTAATGGATCACTCTATGACAAAAGAAAGTGTGGAAGTGGACCTGAATTGGGAGATAACCCATCAAAGCTAAAGTAATGACTTATAATAGTAGTACATAATATATAGTGTCCCACAACCATTTAGGGAATGAACCTGTTTTTGTGAAATTAAATAAACAAGCATTCAATTTTATTTTTAAAATTTTTTTTATTCATTTCTATCATGAGTATTCTACTGATACAGAAAACTTTCATAAAGCCTTCAACAACCTTCATTGAAGAAACTTTATGGTTTTGTACTTGGTTTGGTCTAATTATTAAAGACAATGGAAAAAAAATAAAGGTCACGAGTTACGATCGACACGTTGGCAGATTTTGTAAATGTTCATTTGAATATTAATAATATTAAGATTGTGACTAACATGATAGTGGTCATAATTAGTCCCTTTGGTTGAAATTTGCATGGTTCTATTCAGTGACAAAGAAACAATATCTTCCTTAAAGACTCCGACTTTGTCGGGGGGAATTAAGAAATTGATAATAGGACTACTTTAATCTTAAAAGACAGCTTAAAAGGTGAGAATTGACTAAGTCGAATTAAAAAGACTATACATCTCATAAAGGGATGATGTAGAATTCTTCATACAACCCCTTAATTATGCCCAGGGCTCTATGGGCAATTTAATATGAAGGTTCTATATATATCAAAAATAAAAATAGATTGATCATACTTTAATATCATGTAAAAAAATATATATTGAACATAACTTAATCTTCAAAATTAATTTAAAAAATGAGTTTGTTTAAGCCATATTTTTTTTTATTCGGTGTTTAGAGCCCGTGAAGTCCTGATTAAATTCGAATCACGTATTGCAGGGCCTATTCGGAGATGACGCTCCCAACAGAATTTTTTTCATTCTCAGAATTCAAACTCAAGACCTCTGATTAATGATGAAGCAGTCCCACCACTGCACCACGATCCATGTTGGTTGTTTAAGCCATGTTAAGAGACCACTCTTCTCTTCAAAAGTTTGATATTGTTAGACTCTTCACGTAAAAATTAATTGATAAACATGTGAAAGATATAAAGTTTTATATCTTTTATTTGTTGTATCTCTAATTTCTAGTAGTGACATGAAAAGTTTTATATATTTTATTTGTTTATGTGTCTATAGTTGATTTGGTATATTTTAAAAAAATATAATAAATAAAATAATAATTTTATTATATTATTCTTAATTACTGTAAGTTATTAAGATATTAAAAAATTAATATTTGAATAGTTTTTAATAATAAAAGTAAAATAAAAATAAAATAATAAATAATTATTTAAATTAAATAAATAAAAATAAATATCTATTTTACGTATAATAGATAAATAAAATAAACTGATAGAGGACCAAATAAACTTAAATCATTATTTCATTTACCAACTACTACCAACGTGTCGGGTATAGTGACCAGTGAGATAAGTTGGGATATTTTGCCCCATCATTTACTTAAGGTTGTCTAATCATTGAACTGGTCTTCTAATATACTCCCACCATTTTATTTATCTGATATCTACGTCACAATAGATATTTTATTTTATTTATCTATTTTAGTAAATTGAAAAAAATATATATACTCTTTTTAGTATTAAATAAATATATAAATTAGTAATAATCAACTTTAAAATTTCAAAATATTATTAATAAAATTAATTTAATAAAATACACCTCTAATTAAAATGAGGTGTGTAATTTCAACGAAAACTAAGTAATACCAAAACGGAGGAAGTAGTTAACAAATTATCAAGCTCAATAGCTCATTTGAATATTAATAATACTAAGATTGGAAGAGGGCTTTTGTTGAAGTCTGTTATAATTAATTCTACTCAATGGTGAAGAGACATATTTTCCATAAAAAATATCATTCGACACCTACTTCGTCAATAAATTCAATTTGTAAAGATGAACATTTAACCTAATATAATGTTTGTTTTGTCTTTAATTCCTTGTAGTGACATATATAAAATGATCACCTAATCCTACATCATAAACAAAGAACGAATCAAATATTACCAATAACAAAATAATAATAAATTCAGTGAAATTTCATTAATCGGGGAATTAAATATTATCAAATGAACTTAAATACTATAATTTCACTTAATTACCACTTACCAGTAATCACTATGAATTTGAGCCGTGTAATAAATCATCACTAATATTTGTATTGAAATACGCTGCTCACATCACATTCTTTGACGTACGTCTCTTTTTCAAAATTTGCTGACGTAACCATATTTTTAAGTAAAAAGTCATCTAAAAATAAAAGGTCACAATTTACGGCAAGTTTCAATTATTGGGTTGGTCTCTATGCATGCTTAGCAAATCACGTATGTGTCAAGCTCATTTGAATAGCACTACGTACTAAGATTGTGACTAATAGGAGAGTGATCATCAATTAATGTCTTTCCTTAAAGATTGATAAATATGGTTCTATTTAGTGATCATCAATTAATGTCATTAAATTATGATTCAATTACTGGATGTGACTATCTACTATATTCTTCTCAAGCTAGTTGATGAGAAAAAATAAGGGATTGTTTCATCATAGATTTTATAAGAAATTTTTGAAAAAAAATATTGGCAAATATTTATTTGATCATAGAATTTATCTAGTTTTGTGGAGATTTTAATAATCAAATAAAATTCCAAAATCTGCTCCAAAGCAGATATAACTATCGATTTCTCTTAAAATTCTAAAACTTGCCCTAAATTTTTATAATTTATAAAAGCTCCATCTATTATGACCCCAACTAATTTCTATCTCTCTGTGAAGAGTTTCCTCTGGAAAGATTTTATTAAAAAATAGTTTAGTTATTCTCATTGTTATTATTATTTTTCATTGATGGATCTTCTATAACTAACTGCAATTTGATGAACTGTAGTATCCAACAATTGTGCTATTAGTAGTTTTTATTAAAATATTTTGTTATGATTTTAGGATAATATATTATCTAGTTCATTAAAAAATAATAATTTTGTATCAAATTTTATATAGGATTATGATTTGTGATAATGATAATGAATATTATCAATGAAGATTTTGCATAATTTTGGGATTTGCAAGTATGTTTGTTTGATAGGATTGAGTATTTTTGATAGATTTCAGAACTTATAAATATATGTCATATTTCATATTTTTCACAAAAAAAAAGTGAAATATATTTTTAAAAAAACTATAATCAAATACATTTTGAAACTTCAATTCAAATTTGACCAAAATTTAATTTTTCAAAATATTTAAAAATTTATGATTAAACACAAATTAACTAGCACTGCAAAAATGCAGAGTGGTAGTAAATGATTTGTTGGGTAGTTGGTGCGCGATGCTCAGTGGTTGGTTCTGAATTCTGACTTGTTTTATTATGAGTGGAGCCGGCCATCCCCTTAATTAGCAAGGGGATATTGATATGTGGGCAGTGGCCTGGTAATATATATAGTAGTAAAGCAATTTATCTATTCATACTAAATTACTTTTTTCATTTCACTACTTTGAGATATTCCCTCTATTTTATATTATTTCACTCTTTAGCAGAATTTTAAATTATTATTTTATGTAGTTTTTTAATATTAAGAATAATATAAAAAATATATAATAAATTTTATTAATTTATTAAAATATATATATATATTTATATTTAGATAGCGTTTTGTCCCAAATATAGTTTTTGAGAAAAACTTGAAAAATATTTGGAAATTTATATTTGTCCGTATAATTTGTTATTACTTGACAAATATTTTTGACAAAATCCCCAGGTTTCCAAGTTCCAAAAAAAAATAGAACTTGGAAACTTGGGAACTTTTAAAAACAACCCCAAATTTTTATATTTTATAAAAGCACCAATCATTTATTAATTTCAACTAAAAATTTATCTACCGATTTACTTCATTAATATGATTAACCAAGATTTATAAAAGAATAGTTTTGTATTACCTCCTCCGGAAAAGAATAGTTTGAGTGACAATATTTGGAAAAGAAAATTATTTTTAAATTCAATTAATGTATTGTTCTTCCTATAATGTTATTTTGTTGTTGTTGATTGTTATGAATTGTGTTATAAGGTTTTTTTAACGGAACATGTTCATTATAAAATGATAACACGAATTTATGGGTATTTTAAATAATTTTTAGAACTTACGGGTATAAAATAATTATTTTTTGAAATTTCACCAAAACTTGGGGCCAAATACATGACACAATTTTATCAAAATTTCTTCCAAAAATAACTTGCCAAAAATATTTAAAAACTTGAGATCAAACGAGACCTTAATAGAAAGATCAAATAATAAAATCAACGGATGGGAGTAATTTTATATCTTGGGACTTGGTTATAAATGTTGCCTCATAAGGAAAGGAAACATAAGGGAGTGGTGTTTACAAGAAATCACTCATTTTCCCATTTTTGGTGGTCTTTCATAGCTGTGTTCATTATTACCTCACCATTGATCTCTATAACCAAGAAAACTAGTTGACCACCAGTTATTTTAAACAACTTCAATTCTAAATTCCAGTGAGAGTCATTTCGTACAAAGATTAATAAAATAAGAATTAGTAATGAAAGAATTATTTTTTATCAAGAATTTGGTTAATTATTTCTCATTTAATTTTGTATTTAGTTTAAAATTCTACACAAAGTTTCTTTTTAATTATATCTTTAAATTATTATAGAATTTTCTTTTTCATATAATCGAGTCAAGATAAATAATTATCGGATAATATTATTTTTTTGTGGCTTTCTAACTAGCTGGGAGAAGAATATGTTTGTTATTTTCTCTCTTGAATTATTGAGGATAAATAATTGTCATTTTTCATAAGTTGATCACTCACAAAATGACAATTTTCATTTTTAAAAAATAGATCATCTACTTTAAAAATCAAAAAGACTTTAAATAATAGTAAAATCGAATAAATCATCTACATTTACACATAAAAATTATAATTTTTTAAGTCGTTCAAAATACAAATAATCAGAAGATCACATATATATCAACAAATAATACATTCAGTTAAGATCACAAACGTCATAGATTGTCTTTTTGAATTAGTAAATGTTAAACAACTCACATTTCAAATATTTTGATTTGTATTGGATTTATTTAGCAACAAACAACTCTCTCTAAATAATAAAATTTGTAAGCTAATGTATTTAAACAAATTTACAAGTACAAATATAAAACATGAAATCAAGAGAATAAACAAAATGATTAAAAAAAGGATTCGAGGGATATTTTTGTATTTACATTTATTAATCTCATGGTATTAAATTCTATGTAGTTGATGGTATTAGTAATACACCCTATAATACCCAATCGGGTATATAACTAATACATGTATTAATTATATATAGGACCAAAATTCCCACCAAACATAGTACTAAATAATACCATACATAATATATAGATTATTTCTCCTAATATACTCTATCAAATGACCCATTTAGGAGGTTGGACTTTGGAGTATTAATATTAAAAATAAGCTAATTTAATTACCAACTAAATTTTTCGAGGGAGATCTGTTGGAATTTATCTCACGAAGTTTTCGCTCTCCTACACATATATCTCTTGTAAAATTTTCCTTTAAAAATTCGTTTGTTTGAATTTGCCTTGTTAAGGATCTATGTCTTGATGGCGTGATATTATATTGGTACGAGACAAATATATAATACATTTTAATTTTTAACTAGATTTGAAATCTGCGACCATCCAACCACTTGGGGGATTGGTTGGAAAAAGGTAGAAAATTATCTTACGATTTCGACTTTTGACCTAAGCGATTTCTCTGGCATTACGAATTTTTGGTCTTTATCATAATGATAATATCAGTATCAATTTAATTTGAAATCGCATTTCACATGACTACTAATGTCAATGGTTTTGTTGTAAAGTGCTTAGAGTTAAAGTTTTGTACACCGGTATTTTCATGCTATATATTGACTATTTCTAGTTGAGTTTTTTTTTTCTTTCAAAAAAGCAGCATGTATGATATAACACTGGTTGCCTCTTAATTAGAAATTAAAGGGTATGGTCTCTACAGTAAAATGGCTGATTCTCCATTAGTGTTGGTCTTAATTGATTGGAAGGACAAAGATCAGCTCTTAGTTATTCCTCCTTTCGTTTTTACTCTGATATTGTTTTTGACACATTTTTAAGAAATAATAAATAAAATGAAAATTTTAATATATATTACTTTTTGAATATAGTAATTTAATATATTTTAAAATGCATCAGAAAATAACTATAGTTAATAATAATAATAATAATAATAATAATAATAAATTCAAAATTAAACAATATATTATTTATTTATTTTTAAAATTAGATAAATAAAAAAATAGATATTTATTTTTATTAAAGTACATAAATTAAAATAGACGGAGGGACTGACAGTTATCTCAAGAAAAAAAGTTGAATTTTAAATTCAATCACGTACGCGGAAACATTTTATTGGGATCTACGTCTCTCATAAATGTGGTCGTCGCAGTAGTAGCAGCCATAAAATGTTGAGCAATTTAACGACGAATACTACATTTTTGGTTTTAATTTATTTCTCAAGTTTTGACTTTAACATGAAATTTAAGAAAATAAATAATTTTTTTTAAAAAAATTATAATATTATAATTAAAGATATATAAATATACGAAAATATTCATTAATTTTATGATCTTAAATGCATAATGTGAAAGTTAAAATTAAAAGTTACTAAAAAACGAACTAAAAAAATTCTTATGTAATTGTACAAGTGATAAAAAATCAATAAAATAGTCGCACGTATATGTAATGTATCGATATGTATAAATAGTGTATAACATTGTATATATGATGATAATTATGTATGAGAGATGTATATACATACACATATAATGTTTATAAAATATTGAGAAAAAGCATAAAGTCATCACTGAAGTTATTTCTTTTTTCAAAAAGATATTTTAACTTTGCGGGCGTTCTATAACCCCCTAAACAATTTTATATTGATTTTAGTATATCATTTATAGCCACCTAGCAGAGAGAATGTAGTTCACTTTCTCAAGGAGAGTGACAGAGATGACCCAAAGTATTTTCTATTTTTTCTATTTTGTTTATACTTTTTTATTTTTATTTTTCTTTCTTTAGTAATATTTATTTTCTATTAAATTCTTTGTTTTTTTGGTCTTCTTCAACGGGTTGATAGCGATTTTCGTCGTTGTGTTTGATTTTTTTTAATAAGAATGATGAAAAGGTATTAAAAATGATAAGAAAATATAAAGAGGAAGATGATTACTATTGATCACCATTTTATCTAGTGAAAAAACATTTTGTAGAGACAAAGGATGCTTTTTGCACTACATTGATGATAAATTTCGTCGTTGGTGTTTAATTTCTTCGAAAAAGATGATGAAAAGATAATAGAAAGGAAAAAATGAAAAGGGAGATGATCATTATTAATTACCATTTTATCCGGCGAAAAAGCATTTTTCAAAAATAAAAAATAACATTTTCCCTCCACTTTTATGATCTACTTCACTATTGTTTTTATCTATAATATCAGTTATTGTGACCTTGAAATAATGGCAATTAGATTTTTTAATAGCGGCACGGTCTTGTGCTAACCAGTTGCCATGACTCTTCCTTAATCCTCTGTCACTTTTTCTCTTCTTTTCCTATTTGTGGTGAAGAGAAGAAGCAGGTAGGGGGAGGATTTTGAATTTTTCTTTTATTTTTTTTATAAAAGTTAGTCTTTTTTTTTAGTTTTTAAATTTATAATATTTAACAAGTGGCAATCAAGAATTGGTGGTGATGTCACTTCTTTTTTTAAAAGTGGGGCTAATAGAAAAATGAGGCAATAATATTATTTTAAAATTATTTAGGGGATCATAAGACTCATGCAAAATTTAAGTATCTTTTTGAAAAAAGGGAACAACTTCAATGATGACTTTATGTCTTTTCTCTAAAATAGTATATCGCAGTAGTTCATCTTCCTCAACAAGTTTTTTTTTCAATTCCTACCAACTCAAATCTCCTTCAAGCCAACTGAAGCACAGACCGTGAATCAAAACGGAGATGGACCTGGCCCTAATATCTTGTAAAGATATGGCACCTGAGCCTAACTCAATTCCAAAAAAGTTAGCTCATGAGGAGATGATTGTCGAATTCCATATAAGCAGACCATCAATTTATTTCTCATTTATTACGGAGCATTATTTTTAAAAAAATATTATGATATAAGTGGATGTCCTTTTACGTGGAGCCCACTTAAAGTGGGCAAATTGCCCACTAGTTTTTCTCTTCTGGCTATAAACTGACAGTTTTTTTGGCAATGAAAAACAGACACAAATACGAATTCTTTCTCATCTGCTCTTTTCTATTTTTTCTTACTCTATCCTTCTTATTTTACTAAGTGGATTTATTTTATAACAAAAAATATTTATTCTACTATATATTCAATGGGGAAGTCTTGAACAAAGGTCAAACTATATCAGATACATGAGATATGAGATATAGAGGGTACACTTCGCCGATATAAATGCATTTCACATGCAATAATTGTGGCCGAATGATTTATTTTTTTTTTGCAATAATAGATAATTAAATTATTTTTTATAAAAAAAACTTTGACCTAATATATATTTTGTCTAATTCCTCCGCCCCCACCCCCAAAAAAACGACAAATAAATTAATACGAAAGCATTACCACTTATTTGGTGGTTGCTCAAAAAAAGAAAAAAGTTCCCCAAATAGTACATTGGAATAAATGTGCGTCTCAAACTAGATCTAACTTAGGGGAGCTCGGCTACATTTGGACGAAGTTGCTTCACTAATACGTAGAATGGAAATTAATTTGTATATTTATGAGTTGGCTATATATAATCCGGTTAATATTTGTTTGAACTAAATAATAATGGATCATAACTCAACTTATTTAATTCAAAGGGAAAACATTAGACTACATGAGGCCTGCCCTTTGGCGGATTTATCACACGAAGCATTGTGATAACAAGGAGAATGCATAAATAGACACTTTGAGCTTGAGGACCCCTATTGAAGGTATTGCAGTTCATAAAATTTTGTAAGTTGAATCGCCTTAAAATTAATTCTATACTAAGGAGTCTTGAGTTTTTATAGAACTTCAAAAAAAAAACTTGATTTATTGCCTAAAATTTCTTAAATTAATACCAAAATATCTTAAATTAGTTGCAACTCTTTCATGACTTGAATTAACACTAATGAATTCTAAAGTAATTTATATAGGTCCCAACAATAATTCAGGGGAGGCACCTGTTTTAAAGGAATTAAACAAACGATGACATCCATTTTATTTATTTGTTTTCATTTATTTTCTCTCTTTGGTTATGTTTTGGTCACAGCGGGGCAATGAAAGATGAGTAAGGAAAACCTCCATAAAACCTCTCAACAACCCTCAGTACTGAAGAAGCTTTATGGTTCTATTTCTATCTGTACTTGGTATATAAGTTGGTCTATTCATTTGAGATAAAGAAATAAAAGGTCACGAGTTACGACACATATGCAAACACAATCAAATTTACCTTCCTGCTATATGATCGAATTAAAATAACTTAGAAGTAAATCAAATATATCCGTTTTTGTTAGAATTGTCCAAGGTGGATGTCCAATCCCACATGACACTGATATTTTAGTGAAGTAAACACCACATGACATAACATCTCATCCCCTCCCCTCCTTCCACCACTTGGACTATAAATTGGTTACATATAACTTTTTTTAAAATTTATTTCATCCTGCCTCCACCTATCTAGTAACCGGAAGAAATTGGTGTTTGTAGAATATCAAATAAATAGCACGAGGCTATGTATGCATAAGATTGAGTGGGTTGGATGACTATATATTTGTCCATAGTTTTTAAAAGTGGTATAAATATACTCCTTAGAAAATTACTCTTCCGAACAATATTAGATTCAATTCTAATGTTTAATCATATATTTCTCAATTTTTCAAACAATTTTAGTTTGTAATTGTCTATTTTTTTCTCATAAGATTTTTAGCTTATTCATAAAAGACATTTAGATTGTGGTTTAAAAGATTCATAAATTTTAAGAGAAATAAAAGTCATTTACTAAATGGCTATATCCCAAAAATGTACAATTGATAAATTAAAAAAAAAACTGAATTTGCATTGGACTAACTGGAAAGTATGGCTACTAATTCATCAACGTCGAATTAATATGCAATAAGCCAATAATCATCGTAAAGAGTTGGTGTTTGAAAAGAACAAATAGACACGATTCAAAGATTGACCTCTAGGATAAGGTTATTTGTGCTAATAAGCCATTAAAGGGCCTAAGGTACTCGCCCAAATAAGCCTACTCGTGCGTAAGGCCCAAATTTGCCTAAAACCATGGGCTAGAAGTTTTGAGGTCTAGATATCACAACTTGAATCGAAATGTCTCAAGTTTTGAACGTGATTAGGCCTTTTATTTAGAAAAAAATTACCTAAATACACAATTTATGTTATCATATTCTCTAAAATTTTATATCATTTGAAAAAATTATAAAAATTTCTATTCTTTTTTATTCTCGGATATATCATTTTATGCCATGTATCGATCGGATACATCACTTTACGTGATTTATCAGAACATTGACGCGATGTATCGGGACGTTGAAAGATGTATCCAAAATCGAGACGCGATGTATCAGGACACTTTGGAATGTATCCTAATCCCATCAAATTTTTTAAAAAATTGTAATTTGAAAAAAATTAGAAATAAGACGTGATTTATCATTTTTTTTTTTAAGATGTAATTAGATCTTAATACTATAATATTTGTGTAGTCTCTACTTTATTTAGCTACTTGATTTGGAGCACCTGTTAGCACAGGACCAGTACATAATATTTTTTAGATTGAATTTATGTGATACAAGTAATTGGAGAGTCAATCAAATTTTTAATATGATTTAGATAATTTAAGTTGTTAATTGTGATTTATAGTATATTTTACGTATTTTTTAGATAATATATTTTACTCTCTCTGTCCCAATTTATGTGACGCTGATTTAATTTCAGAGTCCACCAATCTTTTATATGTCTTCTAAATTTTTTCATTTGTTAATTATTGTGATTTATAAGACTTTTATGTCATTTTCAAATAATATATGTTACTTCCTACGCTTTAATTTATGTGATTTCTAAGGTCAATCAAATTTTTATATGTCTTTTAAATATTTTTAATTGTTAATTGTTGTTATTTATAATACCTTTTACCTAAGTTTCAAATAGTATATGTTGCTTTCTTTGTCCCAATTTATGCGGTATTGATAAAATTTCGAAAATCGTTTAATCTTTTTATATGTCTTTTAATTTTTAAGTTATTTATTATTGTGCCTTATAGTTCTCTTTACGTCATTTCAAATAATAAGTGTTATTTTTTCTGTCCCAATATGTTTGGTACTGATAGAATTTTGAGATCAATCGAACTTTAATGTTTTCTAAATATTATAAATTGTTAATTATTATAATTTATAATATTTTTTACTTAATTTTTAAATTTATAATAAATTTTTGAAAAAATAAGATAAATAAATTAAAGCGAAGAAAATAACTCAAAATGACTAAAATAGCCCCAGGAAGTAAGCTGGAAGGACAACTGTCAGTTGCTTTCCTGACCAATTTATAATATGTTTTATGTAACTTTTAAATATATATTAAATTAAAAAAAAACAAATAAATAAATTAAAACGAAGAAAGTAATTCAAAATTTGTAAAGGGATATTAATTGCAATTAGTTCGAGGGATATTAATTATAAAGGAATATTTGTTTAAAATTATTTTACCGCTATGAGACATATACTTAGTTATCCCTTATTTAACAATAAATTTTAAAGTTAAGTGTAGTAATTGCTGTGAAATATGCAATCAACACTAGAACTCTAGAAGCAACAAAGAAAAAGGGGGGCAATTGCAAATATGCAAATCTATATAATAACGACGTCGTAACATCTTATGAATACTCTTCAATACTTGACGACTTCGCGTTCTTTCTGCAATTACAAATCTATATAATAACGACGTCGTAAAACCTCATTCAATTCTTGACTTCTTCGCCTTCTTTCCTTTTTTCTCCAACTTAACGCAACACTGCCGTTCCGAAACAGAAACCAAAAACAGAAACAACGAGACTGAAAATGGAGTGAAAGGCCGCCTCTTCAATAGCAAGAAATCAAGAATAATCAAAATCTTTACTTTTATTGACCAATCTTCATTTTCTCCTAATCCCATTCTTTTCCAGAGAATTTTTTTTGTTCTTTTAGACCCTCCGGAAATTCCAGATAGGGACAATTAGGATTTTTCAGTTTCACACATTATTTGATCTGATGATCTGATCGCCATTGTAATGTAAAGAACAAATAAAATTACGTAAAGGGTCTCTTAGGAACAAATAATCTTGGAAAAATTCGACGTGGTGACCAATGTCTTGGGGATTGGGTTGGAAACGCCCATCAGATGTATTTCACCTCACATTAAGCTATGGTGAAGACGAGGCATTAGATGAGTCCACACCCACATCTTCAAGATCGTCCTCATCTACGTCGGCGCATACTTCACCATTCTCCCCATTACCCCCCTCGCCGGCGGCGGAGGGTCAAGAAGTGAATAACCAAGAAGAGCTATTAGGGTTTAGGGTGGAACTTGATTGGAACGTCGGTGATGATGAGGATCAGGTGGCTTTAAAGTTGCAGTCACAGGTTATGGTGGCATTGCCTTCACCACAAGATACTGTAGAAATAGAATTCAAGGAGAAGAAGGAGAATGAAAATGATGTGGAGGAGGATACAGGTGAGGTAGCTGTGGAAATGAGAGTTGTGAAGAGGAGAGAGCCACTGAATGGCCTGATGATGTGGCGGGTGGGTAGTTCAAGCCAGCAGAGTGATGGGATGGGGGTATTGTCAAAGTTGATGAGGTCGAATTTCGCCAATGGAGGTGGGTTAGGAATCGGGGAAGGTGCACCAGTGGGGTGTGCTGACCACTGGAAGAGTGTTACTGTTGTTAGTCTATGTGGTCTTGGACTAATGGTGAGTGATTCTTGTTTTAACATTAGTTCGTATTTGCAAGTGTGTACGAATTTACATTTAATGTTTGAGTAATTTTGAGTTTTAAATTATATGATGTTCTTGCCCAACCATAATAATTGGTCTCAAATAGAACTATTGAGTATTGGAATGAAATGGGTCCAAGTTGAGTAGAATGAATATCAAGGATCATGTAGTCAATTCCAACTAGTTTGTAATTAGTTAGAGTTGTGGTTCTTGTTTTGTGCATATGCACAATGTGGTGTTTGTTATTCAATATATAGGGAACTTTAAACTTCAGAAAGCATTTCAAGGTATGGTATTTGTTATATGTACTACGTTTTTCTTTTGTTTTCCTGATTCTGAAGGAATGATAAGATATTATCAGAAACTGATCTGTTGATAGTGGTCATGATTATAACCAATGCAACTACTGTTTGTAACTTGTAGAATGGCTATATTAAGAAGTAGTTTCTGATCAATTGGGTCTCCCATATTTTTTATATGTTGCAGGTGCTGCCAGTAGAGATAACCCAGCTACCTCTTATTGAAAGACTATATCTTGATAACAATAAGCTATCAAATTTGCCACCTGAGCTTGGTGAACTAAAATGCTTGAAAGTTCTTGCCGTGGACTACAACATGTTAGTCTCTGTCCCTGGTAAGATTGAAATTTTCACGTAGAAACTGACAGAGTACGACCTAGATGGTTGTGAACAGTATATTTGTTGGATTTACCTTAAGTCAGTTCATAAGGAGTAGTAATAAAAATAACAAATGATTCATTCCTACTCATTTCATTCTTTGCCATGGTTGGATATGATGAACAGTTGAACTAAGAGAGTGTATTGGGCTAGTCGAATTATCACTGGAGCACAACAAGCTGGTGCGACCTCTTCTTGATTTCAGGTCTCTCTATTTAGACTTATGATTGGCCAATCTTCCATTTCTTTTTATTTCTTAGTCAAATCCTCTGTCATTCTCTGCTTGAGGTCTGATGTTTTTATAACATAATTATAGGGCAATGACAATGTTACGTGTCCTGAGGCTTTTTGGTAATCCCTTAGAATTTCTTCCTGATATTTTGCCACTCCAGAAGCTTCGCCACTTATCTCTTGCAAACATAAGGGTTGTGGCAGACGATCAGTTGAGATTAGTGAATGTGCAAATAGAGGTATTCATAACACTCTTTTTAAAGTTATTCTGCTTATCTGATAGGCCTTATGTGGTTGAAGAACTCTATTTTTTTTAATTGAACTGCAGATGGAGAATAGTTCTTACTTTATTGCGTCTCGGCATAAACTGAGTGCCTTCTTCTCTCTTATATTCCGTTTCTCTTCTTGTCACCATCCCCTGCTAGCTTCAGCCCTGGCAAAGATAATGCATGATGAGGGGAATCGTGTAGTTGTTGGGAAAGATGAGAATGCTGTGAGGCAACTCATAAGTATGATTAGTAGTGACAATCAGCATGTGGTATGCTAGCTTATACTCTGTAGGACACTTTGATCTAATTTCCTATTCAATCAATGCATAAAATTGTGTTTTTGTTCAGGTAGAACAAGCTTGTTCCGCTCTTTCTTCTCTTGCCACAGACGTGTCTGTGGCAATGCAGTTAATGAAATCAGATATTATGCAACCCATAGAAAGAGTACTAAAATCTGCTGGTCCTGAGGAAGTCATATCTGTGTTGCAAGTTTTGGGAAATTTGGCTTTTGCATCAGATATTGTATCTCAAAAGCTGTTTACAAAGGATGTATTGAGATCATTGAAACTTTTGTGTGCTCACAGAAATCCAGAGGCAAGCCTCTCTTATTCTCTTTTTTTGTGTGGGCAATTCAGTTAGTAAAATTGTTTTCCTGTTTCCGTTGAGTGGTCTTTCAAATGAATTATTTTGTCTACTTAGGTGCAAAGACTAGCTTTATTTGCAGTTGGTAATTTAGCGTTCTGCTTGGAAAATCGTCGTATTTTAGTTACTTCAGAAAGTTTACGAGAATTGCTACTGCGGTTGACAGTTGCATCAGAGCCACAAGTCAGTAAGGCTGCAGCTCGTGCTTTGGCAATACTAGGTTGGTTTCTGTTTGTTTCTTATGATTAAGCTATCCCGGGCCTTTTGAATATATACTCTTTATCTGATTGCAGGGGAGAATGAGGTTCTACGGCGTGCTATAAGAGGGAGACAGATCCCAAAGCAAGGATTGCGCATACTTTCAATGGATGGTGGTGGCATGAAAGGTCTGGCAACTGTGAGAATCCTTAAGGAGATTGAGAAAGGTACTGGGAAGCAGATACACGAACTGTTTGACCTCATTTGTGGGACTTCAACTGGTGGTATGCTTGCTGTTGCTCTTGGGATCAAACTGATGTCCTTGGAAAAATGTGAAGAAATATATAAAAAACTTGGTGAGTTTCTACTCTAAAAAGGCTCAACTTTGCTGCGTCCTTTCAAGTGTTTTTACACTTGCTGTAGTTTGCTTGACACAGTGGCAGTGCTGATGCATGTTCTATCTTATGCCCTGCCTCTCTAAATTCGCTTTTTCAGGAAAACTCGTGTTTGCCGAACCTGTTCCCAAGGACAATGAAGCAGCAACATGGAGAGAAAAGTTGGATCAACTCTACAAGAGCTCATCTCAGAGTTTTAGGGTTGTTGTGCATGGATCTAAAGTATGTGATGCCATCAGTTTTCTTCCTTTAAGTTAATTCACACTTACCCTTGCCATGCAACTCATGTCTTGCCTATATTGATAATAGGGTGACCAAAATATTAGAGTACTTGTACATAAAATAGGGAAAAGGGGTAAATATACCCCGCAACTTTGCAATTTAGAGCGGATATACTCTTCGTTAAGAAAATGGTGCATATATATACACTCACCGTCTAACAAATGGTATATTTATACCCTCACCGTCTAACAAATGGTGCTTATTTACCATTTTCATCAACAAATTGAATTAAAAAATTAATCCTAAAATTGGTTTTTTAATTCCAAAAGTGACATGTGACTTTAAACGATTACCTCACCCATTTTTTTACCCCTCCAGACCCGACCCAACTATAAATAATCCAATCCCTCTTTTATTCAGACCCTACCCAAACCCATTTTATGACACCGAAATAGTTGTGGAATAGTGCCTAAACATCAGTGGGAATAGTAGCCAGAACAGTGGCCACAGTAGCCTGAATAGTGATGGAAAAGTGTCAGAACAATAACCTAAAAGAGGCATGATGTTGCTAAAACGGTCACTGGAAAAGTGGAAAGAATTGTTCTAGTAAAGAAGATGGTGTTGCTGGCATTGTCACAAAAAGTGTGGTTTCACTGAAACAGCCTTCAACAAAAGATTAGAATAGTGAATATAGGGATGAGAACGGAAATATTTATCGAGCATTAGCAAAAATAATAGGATTTGATACCATGTGAGAAATAATAGGAGAACGCTCGAGACAAGTGTCTTATGCCGAGGAACTTATCAACAGAAAAAAAAAGTGTATAAATAATAACACATATATTTTCATCCCATGTGGTACAATATATCTAATCTATCAGTTCAACTGCTGCTACTTTGTAGCTTTTAGACATCTACTCGGATTTTTCTTCTACTTAAAATGCTACTGAATAAGAGGGACCTTGCAACTTTGAAATCATAATTGACCCTCTGTCCTCTTCCAGCACAGTGCAGAACAGTTTGAGAGATTGTTGAAGGAGATGTGTGCTGATGAGGATGGGGATCTTCTGATAGAGTCAGCAATTAAAAGGATTCCTAAAGTTTTTGTTGTATCAACTCTGGTCAGTGCGACACCAGCTCAACCCTTTATTTTCCGCAACTATCAGGTTATTTCTGAATCCTCATATGACTCAATACTTAGACTTCATCTGAGTAGTGCTTACACTAGCTCTGCCTCTATTATTTCCTTTTTATTAGTTTGTCATTGAATCATTGTGTTGGGAAAGTGCAGTACCCTCCTGGGACACCAGAGATTTCCCATGCGGCTACTGAGAATTTGACTACTGTTGGCCAAGGAACAGTAAGTGATCCAGCTCAAGTTGAACATAAGAGAAATGCTTTCATGGGAAGCTGTAAGCATCGGATATGGCAAGCCATAAGAGCATCATCCGCTGCACCTTATTATCTTGATGATTACTCTGATGGTATATTCTTGGATGTGCTTAAAAATTTAACTCATGGCAAATCCTCACGAGCTCTGTCTCTATAGACGCGTGTCGTTGTCATCTTCCCTGACTCTTCTCTCTGTTTAATTTCAGATGTATACCGCTGGCAAGATGGTGCAATTGTTGCCAACAATCCTACCATTTTTGCCATACGAGAAGCACAACTATTATGGCCAGATGCAAGGATTGACTGCATGGTCTCAATTGGTTGTGGTTCTGTTCCCATGAAGGTATACTAAATTATGATCTCCTGCCCTCATTTTTCAGGCTTTAAAAGGTCTTGGACATGCTTTTGGAACTTGATGTATTCATGGATTGCATTTGCTTGCCTGTTCTTTTCCATATGTTTAGATTGGAGAATCTGGAAATGCACCTTTGTGACAGTTCTTAACTAAAATGTTGATTATTTGATACTCATAGAATTTGGTATTATTTGACAACTTTAGTCAGCGGCAGATTTGTTCGTTATTCTTAATGTGTCATAATGTCAGGGGGTTCCCTTGGATCATAGCATATTTTTTCAATATTCTTATCTTCTCCTGCTAATTCTGGAGTTGAATTCACAGTTAGTTACTTGTAAGAAAAATAGAAAAATACCAATTTTTTTTTTTAAAAAAATTTCAACATGGAAAACAGTGCATGATATTTTATTGCCAAGGTCTGGGGTTTAATCTCCATTGCTACTGGAAGTTTTCATAAAGTCAATATAACATTTACTCCAAGCCATTTTACTTGAGTGTTCAATTTATAGCTGTTTCTGCTGTTTTACCTGCTGTGCTAGGTCCGCAAAGGTGGATGGCGTTACCTTGATACCGGCCAAGTGTTGATAGAAAGTGCATGCTCAGTTGACCGGGTGGAGGAAGCTTTAATTACATTGCTTCCACTGCTTCCTGATGTGCACTATTTTCGCTTTAATCCAGGTGAAGTTACTTTACAATGTTGCTCGAGGTGAAATATTACAAGCTAAAGATTGGTTCTTTTCCTTTTAGGAAATCTTATTTCCCTAATTCTTTTTCTGAATTTTTGGCATTTCATTAACAATTCAATTTTTAGGAATCAGCCAGAACTAAAGAAAATGCATTAGGAGTATGATCTAGTCTTGCGCTGTGGTGATATTGAGTTATTTTCTTCACATTCTTAACATGCTTTCTATATATCTGGGATGCAGTTGATGAACGATGTGATATGGAGCTAGATGAGACAGACCCTGCTGTCTGGTTAAAGTTAGAGGCTGCAACAGATGATTACATTCAGAACACCTCTGCTGCTTTCAAGAATATTTGTGAAAGATTGTTGGAGAGGCCACATGATGAAAAATTTTCAGATAAAAAGTCCCATCAGTTTCTCAAAGGGAAGAATTCTAAAGCTGGTGTGTGTGGAATCATTTTTAATTGCTTGCCATGATATTCTTTTGTCTCAGATGGATTGAACTTTAATGGATTCAATGTATTTTCAGATGAAAGCAATCCTTCTTTAGGTTGGAGGCGGAGCGTTCTTCTTGTCGAGGCCCCAAATAGTGCAGATGCTGGAAGAGTCTTTCACCATGTTCGCTCACTTGAGTCATTTTGTGCTCATAATGGAATAAAGCTCAGTCTTTTTAATGGCATATCAAACACTCAGAAAGCAACTCCAGGATCAACTTTTCCGACACCTTTTGCTTCTCCATTGTTCACTGGGAGTTTCCCTTCAAGCCCTCTCTTATACAGCCCTGATATCGGGGCTCATAGGGTTGGTAGAATTGATTTAGTTCCACCACTAAGCTTGGATGGATTACAATCTGCGAAAACAACCGTCTCACCGCCTGAGTCTCCTCGAAAGCGTCGACAGCTTTCGTTGCCTGTTCAATCTTTGTATGAGAAACTAAAGAATTCCCCTCAGGTTGGAGTTGTGCACTTGGCTCTGCAAAATGATACATCTGGCTCTGTACTGAGGTTAGATATTCCTCATTATTTGGTTACTCATTGGAAATGCTTCTTATCATGCTAATGTCATCAACTTCTACGAAATAGTTGGCAGAATGATGTATTTGTGGTTGCCGAACCTGGAGAACTAGCAGATAAGTTTCTGCAGAGTGTCAAATTCAGCCTGCTGTCTATGATGCGAGGCCGCCGGAGAAAGTATGCATCAGTCATCACTGACATCTCAACCGTTGCTGATCTTGTTAGGTGTAGGCCATCCTTCCAAATAGGGGGTGTAGTCCACCGTTATATTGGGCGTCAGACACAGGTATGTGTGGACGTGATGTCTGCCATTATGAATTTGCTCTTGATCAAAGGAGTTCATGAATTTCCTATTTTTTGCCTTCTGAAGGTCATGGAAGATGACCAAGAAATTGGTGCCTATATGTTCCGTAGGACGGTTCCTTCAATGCATTTAACTTCAGAAGATATTCGGTGGATGGTATACCCTCTGAGCATTATGTGATTCAGTATTGCATCTTTTTTTTCATTGCAAGATTTTTATGTGTGAGAAGGAACTTATCTCTTTCAAATGATGTTATATGGTTGGCATCATTTGATTGAATAAGAGCCCGTTTGGATGGGCTTAAAAAAAGTAACTTTTATGTATGAAGTGCTTTTAGAACTTTAAAGTGCTGAAAGTTATTTTTATAAATAAGCAGTTGAGTGTTTGGATAAAAGTGCTTAAATGAGAAAAATGATGTGAATTTTAGGGTTAAAAGAATAAAAATGGTAGTTTGGGAATTTAGTTAAAATATAAGGGATATAAAAGTAATTTCCATGGTCAAAGAAAATGACTTTAAGCACTTAGAATTTACTATTAAGATTGGTTAATCACTTGCTCTGTCATTCATCTTTCAAGTAAATTGGGTTGCATTTCTTTCATTTGTCATGATAGAGGGCTTAATACACTGTCAGTGAGTATGTTGATTCATTTCGTGTTATCTCTCCAAGACCTGTGCTTGTGACCTATTACTCTATGCGTACACATTTACCCTA
The DNA here is from genome assembly GCF_947179165.1 of Solanum dulcamara. Taxonomy (NCBI): domain Eukaryota; kingdom Viridiplantae; phylum Streptophyta; class Magnoliopsida; order Solanales; family Solanaceae; genus Solanum; species Solanum dulcamara. The sequence continues at coordinate 49,991,422 of NC_077247.1, forward strand.
GAAAATGTGTGAAACCTTTTAGTAATTGTTAAACCTTCCAGGTTGGAGCATGGAGGGAGAGAATTATAATCTTCACCGGTTTCTATGGCCCTACCCAACCTGTAATCAAGGCTTTTCTAGATTCAGGAGCAAAAGCTGTTATATGTCCTTCCACGGAGCCTGATGAAGTGCAGTTGTCTACATTTCACGGGTCAGGTGATTTTAATTCTTTCGATAATGGAAAGTTTGAAATTGGCGAAGAAGAAGCAGAGGATGACGATACTGAACCTTCTAGTCCAGCAAGTGATTGGGAAGATAGTGAACCAGAGCAAAATGAAGGACGCTCTCCATTCTTTTGGGATGATGATGAGGGGGAGTTGTCCCAATTCATATGTCAATTATATGAGTCTCTTTTTCAGGGTGGTTCAAGAATAGGTGCTGCATTGCAGCATGCTCGTGCCTCGCACCGTAGCCTAAGATATTCATGCCATCTTCCCAGCATACCATAGTTTGTCGGTTGTCTCTGACCATGATAGTCCCAAGGGAGGCGTGAGTTAGCCAATGCTTATGTTGACTACATGTTGCTTGATTAAAGCAATTTTCTCCTCATTATTCCATACTTTGTAAAGAACTATACTTGTATACAAGCAAAGGAAAAGGATTGCAGAAGAAGCATGGGAAGAGAAAAGAACAGTAGAAATGAGTAATAATTCCAAGAACCTAGAGAAGCAACCAATTTTGAGGCTCTGAAGACATTTTTGTTGTTTTCTTAGTCAATGATGGATGCTCCTTTTTCTTTAGGGACCAGTTTTGCAGAATTTTCCTTGCAAGTCATTTCAGATTGAGAAAGGTTTTGAGTCCCAATAAGTAACTTGTATAGTGAAATGAATTTATTGGATAAAGCCTGGACAATTTTGTTTAACCACCCTTCTCCCCACAACGAAAATTTACCTTTGTCTTCTTGGGAAAAGCAGATTCATTTCTTTGTTGTTCTTCTTGGACAGTGGTGGATGGTGACGACACAATATGAAACTGACATGCTAATAGAAGAATCTGGTGTTCTCAAGTGGTCTCTGCAATTTGTAAATGAGGAACCTATGTGATGTTAGTGCTTGTTACACAAAAGCTAGTTGGGATAAACTCATGCGCTCTGGTGATATCTTATATTTTACGAAAATAGACGTAAAGGTGAGGCCTAGCGGTGTGTGAACACTATGCAAGATTAGGGTTCAAATTACACAAATCATTTGGTGATCTCCTTCCATCACATTTGTTCAAGTCGAAAGACACAGTTATTTGACATGCAATGAAATTTGATCAGATTTTATGCAGTTCCCAAAAATTGGTCCGCCAACGGTTACATCAATCAAATATAATGACAATCTTTTGGGACTATAGCAATATCCTGTAAGAAATCAACGCCAAATATATTATTGATGACTCCATTTCATAGTCTTTTGCTCCGATTTGGTAGAAACAGAGTGAACTCATTTCATCTCAATCATAGTTTAGCCACTGCTACTAATATTCTCGACAGCAATGACAAGATAATAGCCACCCGAATATCAAACTGCAACAATCTACAGCACCTTGACCAAATTTACGCCCAGATAATCCGAAATCACTTCCTGGAGTTGTACCCTGTACAATTTCACTGGAACAACATTATTAGATCATATATTAGGCTTGACTCTCCTAGAAAGGCTCTACATGTGTACATCACTATGTCGAGAACTGGTGTTCGCCCAGATACTTTCACGTTACCCATCGTTTTAAAAGCTATTTGTCAGGTTCTGAATTATGTTGTGGCACGGCAGCTCCATGGGGTTGCAAGAAAGCTCGGTTTAGAAACTAATATGTATTGTGAGAGTGGGTTTATTAGTTTGTATGCTAAAGCTGGGGAATTTGAGAATGCACGTAAGGTGTTTGAACAAAATAGTGAAAGAAAGTTGGGGTCTTGGAATGCTATTATAGCAGGGTTGTCACAAGGTGGGCGTGCTAAAGAAGCGATAGAAATGTTCTTGGAGTTGAGAGAGAGTGGGTTGCAGCCAGATGATGTGACTATGGTTAGTGTGACGTCCGCCTGTGGTAGTCTTGGAGACTTGGATTTGGCTTCTCAATTGCATAAATGCGTCTTTCAAGCCAAAGAAATGGAAAGGTCTGATCTTTTGATGATGAATTCTCTTATTGATATGTACGGTAAATGTGGGAAGATGGATCTTTCTTATAGGGTGTTTTCAAGGATGAAAGAAAGAAATGTATCCTCGTGGACTTCTATGATTGTTGGCTACGCGATGCATGGGTATGTTAGAGATGCGGTTGAATGCTTCTGTTGCATGAGAGAGGCAGGTGTTAGGCCTAACCATGTGACGTTTATTGGGGTGTTGAGCGCTTGTGTACATGGTGGGATGGTGCAAGAAGGAAAATATTATTTCAACATGATGAAGAATGAATATGGTATTGCACCCATGTTGCAGCATTACGGGTGCATGGTGGATTTGCTTGGCAGGGTTGGGTTGCTCGAGGAGGCAAGGGAGACGATTGAAGGGATGTCAATGAAACCAAATGTTGTGATCTGGGGGTGCCTAATGGGGGCTTGTGAGAAGCTTGGGCATGTGAAAATGGGAGAATGGGTGGCTAAGCATCTGCAACAGTTGGAACCATGGAACGATGGAGTGTATGTGGTATTGTCCAACATTTATGCCAGTAACGGCATGTGGGAAGAGGTAAGGAGGATGAGAGCAATTATGAAGGAGAGAAAACTTGCCAAGATTCCTGCTTATAGTTTGTCAACAAGTTCATATTGAGTGCTGAAGGTGGACCTGGAAAGGATAAAGGATCAGAAACATTGCTCTCTATTATAGAAGTGAGTGCACAAGATGGTTGCCATACGCTGCACCTCACAAAAGTGGTTCATATAGGAGCAATGTATCACATATTATAACGTACTCGTTGACCCTTAATTTTGATCCACTTAATTTATTTTTTTAGGTGAGAATGTGAATTCGTTTCCGGTCATCTCTCCAAGAGATGTGCTTGTGACCTATTGCTCTATGCATACACATTTATCCAAGAAAATAAAAGACGCATGAGAAAGCAGGCAGCACTAACTCCTTCAGTATTTGGTAAACCTTCCAGAGTGGAGCATGGAGGGGGACAATTATAATCTTTACTGTTTTCTGTGGCCCTACCCATTTTGTAATCAAGGCTTTTCTAGATTCAGGAGCTAAAGCTGTTTATGTCCTTCCACTGAGCCCGATGAAGCTCAGTTGTCTACATATTACGGGTCAGGTGATTTTAGTTCTTTCAATAACGGGAAGTTTGAAATTGGCAAAGAAGAAGCAGAGGATGACGACACTGAACCTTCTAGGCTAGCAAGTGCTTGGGAATATAGTGAAGCAGAGAAAAGTGAAGGACGTTCTCAGTTCTTTTGGGATGATGATCAGGGGGAGTTATCCCAGTTAGTGTGTCAATTCTGTGAGTCTCTTTTTCAGGGTGGTGTTTAAGAATAGATGATGCTATACAACATGCTCGTGCCTCACACCAGAAATGCCATCTTCCCAGCATTCCGTAGTTAGTCGGTTGTCTCTGACTTTGATAGTTGCAAGGGAAGCGCGAGTTAGTTAATGCTTATGCTGACTGCATGTTGTTGCTTATCAAAGAATTTGCATGGTTTCAGGCTTCCATACTTTGTAAAGAAGAACTGTACTTGTATAAGCAATGGAAAAGGATTGTAGAAGGAAGAAAACATGGAGAGAGAGAGAGTAGTAGAAATGAGTAATAATTTTGAGGCTTTTAACTAATTGTTTATGTTCTGTCTTCGATTGATGTTTGGTAATTTTTCCTTAAAGGTTACTTCTCTTGTGAAAAAACAGGTACATTTCTTTGTTGTTCTACTTGGACAGTGCTAGATGTTAATTCAGTTTGAAACATGTTATCAGAGTTTGATGTTCTCAAGTGCTCCGTGCAACTTGTAATGTGTGAAGAGGAATCCATGAGATGTTGGTGCTTGTTACACAAAAACTAGTTGGGTTGAACTCATCTCGTGACTTTATATTATATGAAAATAGAAGTCACAAGTGTGAGGCTGAGTGATCGATGAGGTGGGTGAAGGAATAGAGTTCAAATCTCAATGGATATAAAAATTTTGGTGATCTTTTCTCATTTGTCCAACGAGAGATAGTAAGTATACATCACCTTAGTTAAAAAAAAAATAGAGACATAAGAAGCAATATAGCCATGTGTATTTAATTTAATTGATAATGGTTTCTTTAACTTAGTAAGCATTGCAATCTTAGGTAAACGTCGCTTTAGAGAAACTAGGGTTATTGCTTACGCCATTTTTATTTTAAGTGGATGATTAGGTTGTATAAGTACATCAATCAAATAACCATGGATAAATATAAGGTCATTTTAAATTTAATGGGGCGGCGTAGACACGATAGTCTTTTCCAAATTATCCTATGATTATTTGCAAAGCAAGGGTTTAAAAAAAAAAAGAAGAAGAAAGCCTGGACATTGATTGCTAAGGACCACAGAGGCATACTCTGCTGTCATAGATATGATTAAGTTCATTTTTTGCATTAACTTAATAATAAAAAAAAATTAAATAAAGAGATAGGGTCAAGGGTGTAGCTATTATATACCCCAATATTTCTCTCTTGGGATTGATCATGATGACTAACTTGTATATGAACCAATAAGTCAGAGAGACAGAAAAAGGTAAAATAATAGTACTAGTAATTTATATTTAGGTGTATTGCGTTGATTGCAAGTTTTGTTGATGATTACATCTCCCATCCATCCACTGCTACAATTATGCAGAGCCTCACGCTGTCCACTTTCAACAAAAAAAGAAAAAGCATATGTTTATTAAACACTATCATTAGCACTCTAGACTAGTTGCTCCTTAATGCAAAGTTAAAAATACCAACCAATTCATTCTTCACAAACAAGCCTTCCAACATTCTTCTTGTTATTTTTTTCGCAAAAAAAAGAATGTTATACAGGGCTAGGAGTATTACTAGTAGGTTCTCTGATAAAATGAGTACAAGTGTGCCAGTTGAGGTAGGCACAAGGGGAACTATAGGATCACTTTTGAAGAAAGAGATTGAGTATTTCAAAAAAGTTGAGTTGGATTGTAGTAAAGGGAGTTGTAATAATAAATCTCAGAAGAATTCAGTGGAAATAGATTCAGGTGGTGGCAATTCTTGGCCTAGTTTCGGGTTCTTGACGATGAAATGGAAAAAGAAGAAGAGAAGAGGGACTGGTGGTGGATTACCTGCAATGTGTTCTATGGTTGAAGTTTCTGAGAGTTGTAAGATGAATGATATTCCAGGGTTCAGTTATAGAAATCTCAAGGTTGATTCTAAGAGATTTGAGGAAGAAATAACACTCTCATAGGAGCTTTTTTGCAATTTTGTGTGTCAAGTCTGAATTCTGTTCCTATTCTTTAGCCAAATATCTTGTGCTTTATGTCAAGTCTGAATTTGAGAGAAGTGTCAATCATCTGGAATTCTTGTTTTGGCAAGAGCAGGTAATAAGGCCTGGGATGTTACATGTATAGATCATAGACGAGCACGTATAGAATATGATTTATGTTGTATCATTGGACTGTGTTGTTCATAAGAAGGAAGACTTGTCTGCATTACTAGGCCTAAGTATTTTGATTTCCTGTCAAAAGTGGGCTAGATATGAAACATAAAACATGTTTTGTGCAGATTAAAAGACCGAAAAACTTTAGGTTATCGTCATTGAAAGAAATTTGCAGCTTTCCACTTTATCAAATAGAGGAACTTGAACATATATAGTTGAGAGTCATATTTGATGATTGTACATGAGCTGAACATATTCATGTTTAATGTTTTCGCCTGCAGCAAAGAGAATTTTTTGTAGTTCTTACAGATTTTTCTTCCTTGTCATGGTAATTATTCATGTTATTTATTCATCCTTTCTAATGTTTATGCATATATACTAGCATATGCAATTGTGGAAAAACATTAACTTTGAGGCCACAGGTTTGTTCATATCATTAACTCAAAAATTACAGAAGCCCAGAGTATGCAACAACCTTAGGTTTGTTTCTAATTTCTATGCTGCCTTAGGAGTTGGGACTATATAAAATGAACTTTATCTAATTGGTTGAGATTAGAAGAGGATGTATAGCAGGTTCAACTGAATCCACTCGAACCATGTATATATCGTACACAAAAAAATTGTAAAAAACGCACATGTATATAATCGTACCCATTCTGAAGTCACTAATTTTAATTCATAGTAAAACATCTTAGGTCTCTCTCTCTATATAAGAACTGGAAGAAGAGAAATATTTGGTCCCACGTTAAACTACATTGACAGTTTTACATTTTGTTGGATATAATTTGAACTTTAGTTATATTTGTTCAAGCTATGTTTGTTATGGACTTGTGGCAAATGACGCTGCCTAATTTTAAATTCTCCTCCCCATATCTAAGTACATATTCAGCAATTGCCTTCTGCTTGCTGATCCTACTCCTTTATGAAAAATATTAGCAGCACATTTATTGGGACCAATTCAAGAAAAAAAAAGGTTCAAGAACAAGTTATAGTTCCATTAAGTCCATTCAATGCTTTTGTACCAATTTTAACTATCATAAACAAGCAAACACCATATATTTTTTTTAAGCATTGAAGCCCCGACTAATTCGGATAAGACTCATTAATGGGAAAGTACTCCCAAGCAGGATTTTTTTCATATACGGAGCTTGAACCCCAAATATTTAGTTAAGGGTAATGGATCTTATCCATCTAACTACAACCCTAGATGATAATAAACATCATATGGAGAAACACTTTGAGGAATGTATTTAAAATTCCATAATTTTGAACTACTTGCTCGGAAAAAAAGAACACAATAAGTATGTTTTTCTTTCAAATAATTACATGTAAAAAAGTACATTGATTTTCTTGGTCCTTTGCTGCAAATTGCTCGTGTAATTCATGGCTCTCGCAAATGTGGTGTGTTTGTCCAGTAGTCCCACATCGCCTCCAGACTGAGGAACAAGATATCTATATGATATAAAATGCCAAACGGGCCTCAACTTCCAACACAACTTTGTCGGCCTTTTGGCTCAGACGAAGTGTAGTATTTGTTCTTTTTAGTTTAATATTTGATACGTGGATTATTGGTTCGCATGATATAAACTTTAATTTTTTGAGGTGGAGAGTTCATCGAGGTGCCTTGCCATCTGGGCTCTCAAGCGTAGCCCATGCGTTGAACTTTTGCAAGGGCCTGGAGTGTACCCCCACCAAAACAGTCCTAAGTTTTTTGATTAAATGTATCAGGATAAATTTTGATTAATGTGTGGTAATTTTATTATTTTATAAGTGATAAAATGTGTAATTAACATCATAATTAAAATTTATGTCTAATTCCTTAATATTTTTGGTTAGTCTATAGACCATCAATCAAAAGTGGGGTATAAGAACCCTCTACCATGTAAAGTAAAAGCTTCATTTTATTCTATTTTTTCGTTACACACTAAATTTTCTTTAGCCAAAGGAGATGAATCGCGCTAATCCTACAGTTCAGTGCTACTGGATTTCATAAGCGAAACTATGTCATCATTAGCGGTAGGGTTATACAGGGCAAACCGATAAACCGTACCAAACAGACAAATCGAATCAAATCGGAAAAAAAACCAGAATAGCGGTTTGGTTTGACTTGGTTTGGTGTTTGAAAAAAAAACCCGACCATTATAGGGTTGATTTGGTTTTAACTAAAAAAAGTCAAACCGAACCCAAACCGACCCGATTATAAATATACTGTTGGGAGTAGAAAGCACAACAACTAAAGTTTGATATGATAAAAATAATGAAAATAAATTGAACACGAGAATTTTACGTGGAAACCCCTCTAATTGATAGAAGGGAAAAACCACGGGGTAGAAGGATTTCACCATTATTGTATGAAGTACACAGTTCTCAAATACAAGGAGAAAACAACAATTAATACTTCTCTCTTGTAAAAGGAACAACTACTAAAGAGGACACTCAAGACTACAATATTTATCTTGGTGTATTACTCTCTTTGTATTCTTACTCTCTCTTTTTGGGATGATTTCAAATGAGGGCAAGAGACCCTATTTATAGGAGAATGAAAACGCGTAAAATTATTTTACGCGTTTTCAAAACGCGTATGATCAATTCAACAAAGGAAGGCTGCAACAAAGTCATTAGGGAGGCAGCCTTTTTGACTTTGTTGGCCTCCCTTTTTGACTCTGTTGGCCTCCTTTGTTGACTCTTTTTCATTCTCCCACTTGAAGATTTAATTGAGAATCAATTAAGTCTTCACACCATCCTTTCTACCCAATTACTGTAATATTACGTTTCTGCTAGGCCAATAGAAGATCGACACCATATGAACTTGTTACTGTTGATCGGCTTTGTAAACATATCTGCCAGGTTGTCACTAGTGTGAATTTTCTGAATATCCACACTGCCTTCTTCCACCTTCTCACGAACAAAGTAATACTGAACTCGTATGTGCTTTGTCCTTGAATGAAATACCGGATTCTTTGCAAGATGCAAAACGCTCTGACTGTCACAAAACAAAGTAATCTTCTCTTGTTTGTGCCCGAGCTCCTCCAATAACATCTGCATCCATATTGCCTCTTTGCTAGCTTGTGTAGCTGCTACATATTCTGCTTCCGTCGTAGATGTAGCCACTATAGACTGCAGTTTTGAAACCCAGCTTACAGCTCCTCCAGCAAGAGTAAACACATAACCTGTGGTGGACTTGCTTTTATCAAGATCACCTGCATAATCTGAATCAACATAACCTTTAACAGTAAAGTCTGATCCTCCATAACACATTGTAACATCTGAGGTATCCTTGATGTATCTCAAGATCTTCTTAACAGTATTCCAATGCTCTCTACCAGGATTAGCCATGTACCGACTAACCACTCCCACTGCTTGTGCAATGTCAGGTCTTGTACATACCATGGCGAACATTAAACTTCCCACTGCTGATGCATACGGTACTCGAGACATCTTCATCCTCTCTACTTCATTGCTAGGACTCGTACTTGAGGATAACTTGAAATTAATAGGAAGTGGGGTAGAAATTGACTTACAGTCTTGCATCTTGAAGCGTCTCAAGATTTTCTTCAAGTAGTTCTTTTGAGAAAGCCAAATCTTCCTATTATTTCTGTCTCGGTGAATTTGCATCCCTAGAATCTTGTTTGCTGGTTCCAAGTCCTTCATTTCAAACTCCCTAGCCAACTGTGCCTTTAAATTTGTGAGACAATCTTTGTTGGGGCCTGCTACCAACATGTCGTCAACATATAACAACAAAATAACAAAATCTTCATCACCAAATCTCTTGTAATAAACACAAGGATCTGAACTATGTCTGTTGTATCCAAGGCTTATAATGAAGGAATCAAATCTCTTATACCAACATCTCGGCGCTTGTTTGAGATCGTATAGAGATTTGTTCAACCTGCAAACCAAGTTCTTTTTTCTCTGTTCTTCAAAACCTTCTGGTTGGAGCATATAAATTTCTTCTTCAAGCTCTCCATGAAGAACTGCAGTTTTGACATCTAGCTGCTCCACTTTTGTCACGACCTAGCCCCGTGACTAGTGTCCAAATTGGACCCTCGTATACACACATATTATCTATAGTCAATCGGCAATTAAGCATGATAAAGGATTTATATGGGTAGCACGTTGTCTCAAACTGTTACTTATATATATACTAAAATCACCTATTTCTTGGGGAGTCTTAATTGTCAAAAATAAGATAACATAATATGTAAGCCGACAAGGCTTCCATTCTGAATGTAAACGTCCAAAAACATAAGTCATACTAGTACACCGGACAACATCTATATACAACCCACTCATATGTCTACAGACCTCTAAGAGAATTAACAATAGCATATGACGGGACAGGGCCCCGTCGTACCCCTAAATACACAAATATATACATTATAAGGATTAGTACCCAAAGTTTGGGCTCCGAGACAATGGAGCACTTCAAACTCGTTGAGTAGAATCCTAAGTTGGCGGCTCTCCAAAATGAGTATTTGTACCTGCAGGCATGAAATGCAGCCCCCCGAACAAAAGGGGGTCAGTACGAACTATGTACTGAGTATATAAAGCATAAAATACCGTAAAGGAGATCACATCTGAAATAAAGATTCAGGAGTTAAGTATCATAATCAATAAATCACTGTACCTGTGTCTTATAAAATGAAGACATGCATATCATCATATATCGTACCTAGCCCGTTATGGGACTCGGTGTCACAATTATATCAATATATCGTCATATGTATATATATACCATACCCGGCCCTCTAGCAAGGGACTCGGTGAATAGAGTAGTGTACACTGATACCGTACCCGGCCCATTATGGGACTCGGTGCCATAATCATATCGTCATATCATCATAATATCATATTATCATATCACGTACCCGGCCCTCTAGTAAGGGACTCGGTGAATAATGTAGTGGAATCCATACATGATAACATACCCGGCCTATCGTAGGACTCGGTGAATAATACCATAACAATATGCACGAATAAGGTATCATTAGCAACCTTGCGAAATTTGATCATTATCGGAGACTTAATAGAATAAGCAAAATAGTCCATCATTTGAAAACCAAGACAATAGTCATTATGAATCACATCAATTATGGATTATACTAAAATATGAATTATACCACAACATGAGTTATACCAACTAGGATGGCTGGAATCATACACATGAGTCAAGACATAACAATATAAATTTTGAAAATCAAGAACGGTAGCCATCCGAGTATATCTACGAATACGAGTTTCTTTGGAATTTAAGCATACGTCATTCGTTCGTTTCATATGGATCATGCCAAAAGAAGAAGATGTTAACTTTACATACCTTTAGCGTTTATACGTATATGTTGTCCAATATTGTCTCAACCTATATTAAAACGTTAAGCACTATGATTAAGCTATGGACAAGAATAAAACGTAGTCTATCGTTAGTAGGTTATTTCTAAAAAAAATTGGACAGCACCTCCCCTATACCACTCACTTTTCCCACTTTCAAACCAGCCATATAATCATCAACCAACATCAACAATCCAAAATATTGACACAAAATAAGATTTATTATTCATGTTACCAAAGCAGTAAATTCGGAAAGTCAAGTACCTCACGTTGTATCTAAAATTTGAAAATGAAAACGGCAAAACTGGACTTTATAACCTTCATGAAACATTTAGATCTATGTCTTAAGTTTCCAATGCAAAAGAAATCAACTCAAAATTCATTTTCTACAAAGAGATATCATCAAAATACGAACAGCTATACATGAAGGAATTTTCAATCCAGAATCTGGACAGAATTTGTCTTAAGCTTCATGCTCAGTTTTCGACATCATAACAGCAGATATAGACTAATACATAAACATAAGAGTTGTAGGTACGTGTATTAGCTTTCCAAAACATGTTTAATATCTAAAATCGAAGGTCTACACAATGAGATATTCCAAAATTACTACCAGCTACTCAATTCCAAAAACGGGTTTGAACATTCACAATCTTCATACACCTTTTTCCTCCAAATTCAAGAACAACAACTCATCAACAACATCAAAACAATATCAAACATTATTATACATCATCACTAAGATAATTCCATCTATTTAATCTACCTAAATCAACCCTTTAATCCATAACTCTCAACAAATCACCAAACTAGTTTATAACACTATTTTCTCCGTTCTAATCCGTTAAAACTCTAACTAAACTTATTAACAATGAAAAGGAGACTTTAATATTACCTTAAATTTGCAGCACCACATAAAATCTTCTCCTTATTGGCTGATTTCTAGCTCAAATTGAAGCCAACGCGACGTACAACAATTTTCTCTTCAAGAGCTTTGAGATTCGGGGCTTTAATTGTGGTGGATGTTGGTGTTTCTCTCTAGCTTTCCCTTATCTTACTCTCTCTGGAAATTTCCAGATATTTCTTGGTCTAAACTATGAAGGAAGACATAGAATTTTGATTAATTTCGTGGGTATTGGGCCTGACCCGAATTAAAATTGGGTTGGGCCGAATTCACTATTTAGTTTGGCCTGTCAGACTTAAAACGTCTATATCTTATTACTTCGATATCACATTTCGTCCCACGACCTATGGTTGGAAAGATATTTCAATTATCTACAACTTTCATGTTGAGAGTTTTCCCAAATTCTCAAATTATAAAGAGGTTATGGCCTCCCGAAGTCAGCTTACCCGAAACGTGACTTTAAGAAAAACATATTTGATGGCTTCTATTTTGATTTGGCTTAAGGGTCCTTCTTGAGATGTATTTTACTAAACATAAATTATTCATATAACTTGGCATCTACAACGAATCATGTCATTTTAAAATTCAAAATTAAAAGTCCTTGAATTTATAATCGTTAGCGTACGAATAATCCAAAATGCAAAAATACGGAATGTAACATTCTTCCCCCCTTTAGAACATTCGTCCTCGAATGTTAAACCCGCCTCATAAAGTCTTATAAGAAATTTGGGGGAATAGTCTTTTTTTTGCAACAACAAATAGTTTTATATGTCAATCAATATAATTAATCGAGAGGTTTAGATTACCTGTAGGCGTAGAAAACAAGTGAGGATACTTATCCTTCATCTCTTCCTCGGCTTCCCAGGTCATCTCTTCTCTATTGTTATTTCGCCACAATACTTTGACGGAAGCCACATCCTTAGTACGTAACCTTCTGACTTGGCGATCAAGTATAGCTATAGGGTTTTCCTCGTAAGAAAGCTCCTCCGTCACCTGGATATCATCCATGGAGAATACTTTAGAAGGATCACCAATGCATTTGCGAAGCATCGACACATGAAAAAAAAGGGTGCACTGCTTCCAAATCAGATGGTAGGTCCAACTCATATGCAACCTTGCCTATTCTACGAGTAACCTGATAAGGGCCAATGTAGCACGGGCTAAGCTTTCCTTTCTTACCGAATCTCATTACCCCCTCCATGGGTGACACCTTCAAAAACACCCAATCACTAACCTGAAACTCTAAGGGTCGACGTCGATTGTCTGCATATGATTTCTGTCGACTCTGGGCTGCTAATAGCCTTTCCCGAATAAGCTTGACCTTATCAACAGCTTGTTGAATCATATCAGGTCCGATTAACTTAACCTTACCAACATCAAACCAACCAATAGGTGACCTGCACTTCCTGCCATATAAAGCCTCATACGGTGCCATCTGAATGCTAGAATGGTAGCTGTTATTATAGGCAAACTCAATAAGTGGCAAATGGTCATCCCAAGTACCTCTAAAGTCAATAATACAGGCCCGTAACATATTTTCTAGCGTCTGAATAGTGCGTTCAGCTTGCCCATTAGTCTGAGGGTGAAATGTTGTACTAAGATTTATTTGTGTTCCCAATCCCTTCTGAAATGATCTCCAGAAGCTAGCTATAAATTAAGCCCCTCTGTCTAAGATAATAGATATGGGAATCCCATGAAGTCTTACTATCTCTTTGATAAATAACCTCGCATAGTCCTCTATTGAATATGTAGTTCTAACTGAAAGAAAGTGGGTTGATTTTGTCAGCCTATCTACAATCACCCATATGGAATCATACTTCTGTGGAGTGCTAGGTAAGCCTGTAAAAAAAATTCATATTAATTGCTTCCCAATATTTTCTCAAGTGTTCTCTTAGTTAATTATGCCGTTCATAGACCTCCTCCATTTGTCGACTCGCTTTAGTTCATTATAACGCACTCCAAGTTCTACTAGTAAATCGAAATTTCACCAGGGTAATATTTTGGTACTCCAATATTCTTTCTTTACCCTACTATGACAATCCGTATTCTGGAATCCTCGGCATCATGTGTAACTTTCTGACTTTGACTTGAAGGTCTTTAACTATCATTTGTTTTTACCTCTTGATCTTGATCTTTTGGGTTGGTTATCAATTAGTGTTAAGGTTCCTTCATCTTATAACCTTACCGTCATCCAGTAACCAGTAACCCGCCTATTCTGATTGTCTCGGTTAAGTCATTTCATAATTTCCTTTACCCTAACTGGCAATATTTTAGGCATAATATCTTGAGTCATTTCTCTATTTTTGACTCAAACTTTTCTATTGCCCCTTTACTCTAATTTTCTCTTACTTCTCTTACCACACATACTATTGCAATCTTTATACGAATATGTGTAGGTGCTTAAATCAGCCCAGAAAATACCTAAATGTCTCCACGTTAGTCTTTATGCAGTCCCTATATTTTCTCTTACCTCTTTCAGTTGATATCAGGACTCACCTATGGCTTTTGCCCCCAATACTAATTATATCTCTATAGTTTTTTCCTCAAACCATCTTATACTTTTCTTTGATGTATCCGGAATATTGCAATCGCATTGTGGTTACTAAATTCTTATTCTACTTATCAAGTAATCACTTGATATCACCCTTAGCATACCAATATTCATAGGCTGCATAACCAATCTTGTAGAATTTGTACAACGTGTATTCAATTCTAATCATAGTCTTTCCTTCTCTTGGCTTATTCTGCTATAAATTTCTTATTGTACTAACACTCACTTGCTGTCTATTTTGTCATACTTGCATTCCTTCCTTTACTTACTATTAAGTTTTCTCATATTCTACCATATGAGAGATTTCTCTCCTTTGCTACTTGTATATCCCAATCTTATTAGCCGATAATTACGTTGCCAACATCTCAACCTCTAATCCAGTATAACCTTGCTATCATTTATAATATCTTCGAGCTACTTGTTACTATTCTCATGTTGTATTCGTCCTTTTTATAAGCATCCATCTTTTGATGTCACACTATCCAAGATCTTTACCAATAATTCTGAGCACCATCTCAAATATCATCTTGGTTTTATTTTTCCATTTATTGCTGACTTTCAAATTTTTCTAACTTGTTCCAGCATGGGATCTCATATGAAGTTTAGGTGTTCACCTTAACGTGTTGCAGTGTCAGTTAATTTCATCTTACAGTTATATTTTTCTCATCCACTTCCCCCCTTTAGGGTGTACCCATATCATTATCTATTTATATTCTACTCTATGTCCCCATTTCAAATTTTCAAATTCATGCGATTCTTTTCCAATACATTATCTCTGTCTTTCTTTATATCATCAATAACTTAGATTACCCATGTACGAAACCTCAACACAATCAGAAGGTGATGAGAATTCCCGATATATAGTACAAAATCTCGTCTGATAAATGGTACTCAAATGATATAATTAATGTAGCAATTCATTCAAAGCCACATTCCATTTATTCTAATCAGTAATTAGCTAGTGTTTATAATCGTTTCAAATTCTCTATTCGGTAGCACTTATATTCTAGTGATCAGTGTTCCAAGCTTTCTTATAACGCTATCTTTATCTCAATAGATATCACATGTTCCTCTAGTAATCTCACAATACATTCGTTATTTTTGCAAATCTACATTTCCTATCATTTAAGGATTTCACTATTTTTCGAGGTGAAGTCACATATACACAATACTCCTTTATGCCTTATACGCTTTCACCCTTGTCGTGTACCCAATACTAACTTTTAATCTTACTCAAAATCATATCCATTAGCCACTTTTCCGCTAGACTTTACTTATTTTCATAACGATTCTCATCATACTCACATTATATTCTGTTCTTACTCAATCCCATAGTGTAACACTTTTTAACCTTATTCACGATTCTTACTAAGGGTCAATTATACTCGGTGGAGTAAGCGTACTTAACCTTTTTGTAAATTATCCCTTAGTATCAAAACCCCTTTCGAATCATCCTAGCATTTCATGAACAACACATGAAATACATGATCCTGAATATTCCACAAGTTTATGTTTTCCATTCACCAGTTCCATCTCCAATTAATTGGTTAAGGACTAATAAAATGTTATCATAAGGCATTCTTCAACCACCACCAAAAGGAAGCTAGAATCCAACGAGCACCACCGGACCTCTTAGTGCTTGATGCACCTGGTTTACCTCTACACTTATTCTTAAATTTTGAATGAATTATTTAATTCACAAACTAATTGTTGAGTGCCTTGTACTTCTCAATGGAAGTAAAACTTAATTATGAGATGTTTTTTTTTCCTTCAACATAAGCTTCTTTTAAGGCAAACATGCGATTGGAAGTTATATTGGTTCATTCAAATCAATTCTAAATAGGCTTTTTCCGAAATAAAATTTCCCCAAATAAGAATGGTGTCCCTTAATGATGACATTGGGGTATTTCTTAACTCTTTACTACAACAAAATAAATTTACCTCATGGTTATCAACCTTCAAAATATATTATGAACTTATGTCCCACTTTCTCTTCTTTTTTTTTTCTGAAAAAAAAAATGGGCAGAGTTTCCTCTGTATTTCTTACTATCTCAAAATCTGCACGCAGAAAATACCAACAATGCCTCACAGGTTCAACATATATATATATTCATATCATATCGCAGCCACACAGGGCACCCAATATCAACAACAGTATGAAAATGATGGACTTACCTCTTATGTCCGACTCGAACTGCACCTGTTACACTTTCATGTCTACTTTTTCTTTCAATTTTCAACTTTACATTTCAATCATACTTCAATATGCTTACCTTATCCACCATACCTCTTTCGCATCATTACTTACCCGTATATTGTGTAGCTTCCAATATCATCAATCGTTTTCTTCTATCAATGTCGTTCTTCAGCTGAAATCAAAAGATAGAAAAAAAGAATTTCATGTCCTACGGCTGGGCTCTATCGCACGATCTTAGATATGAAAAAAAGGCAACGTCCTAAATGTCCTGTAGCCTCCTGTTTATAGATGTGGTGCACAACACACCGATAAACAAGACTCTACTAGACACGGTCTGTAGACACTCCGAGGATGAACTGCTCTGATACCACTTTTGTCACGACCTAGCCCCGTGACTAGTGTCCAAATTGGACCCTCGTATACACACATATTATCTATAGTCAATCGGCAATTAAGCATGATAAAGGATTTATATGGGTAGCACGTTGTCTCAAACTGTTACTTATATATATACTAAAATCACCTATTTCTTGGGGAGTCTTAATTGTCAAAAATAAGATAACATAATATGTAAGCCGACAAGGCTTCCATTCTGAATGTAAACGTCCAAAAACATAAGTCATACTAGTACACCGGACAACATCTATATACAACCCACTCATATGTCTACAGACCTCTAAGAGAATTAACAATAGCATATGACGGGACAGGGCCCCGTCGTACCCCTAAATACACAAATATATATATTATAAGGATTAGTACCCAAAGTTTGGGCTCCGAGACAATGGAGCACTTCAAACTCGTTGAGTAGAATCCTAAGTTGGCGGCTCTCCAAAATGAGTATTTGTACCTGCAGGCATGAAATGCAGCCCCCCGAACAAAAGGGGGTCAGTACGAACTATGTACTGAGTATATAAAGCATAAAATACCGTAAAGGAGATCACATCTGAAATAAAGATTCAGGAGTTAAGTATCATAATCAATAAATCACTGTACCTGTGTCTTATAAAATGAAGACATGCATATCATCATATATCGTACCTAGCCCGTTATGGGACTCGGTGTCACAATTATATCAATATATCGTCATATGTATATATATACCATACCCGGCCCTCTAGCAAGGGACTCGGTGAATAGAGTAGTGTACACTGATACCGTACCCGGCCCATTATGGGACTCGGTGCCATAATCATATCGTCATATCATCATAATATCATATTATCATATCACGTACCCGGCCCTCTAGTAAGGGACTCGGTGAATAATGTAGTGGAATCCATACATGATAACATACCCGGCCTATCGTAGGACTCGGTGAATAATACCATAACAATATGCACGAATAAGGTATCATTAGCAACCTTGCGAAATTTGATCATTATCGGAGACTTAATAGAATAAGCAAAATAGTCCATCATTTGAAAACCAAGACAATAGTCATTATGAATCACATCAATTATGGATTATACTAAAATATGAATTATACCACAACATGAGTTATACCAACTAGGATGGCTGGAATCATACACATGAGTCAAGACATAACAATATAAATTTTGAAAATCAAGAACGGTAGCCATCCGAGTATATCTACGAATACGAGTTTCTTTGGAATTTAAGCATACGTCATTCGTTCGTTTCATATGGATCATGCCAAAAGAAGAAGATGTTAACTTTACATACCTTTAGCGTTTATACGTATATGTTGTCCAATATTGTCTCAACCTATATTAAAACGTTAAGCACTATGATTAAGCTATGGACAAGAATAAAACGTAGTCTATCGTTAGTAGGTTATTTCTAAAAAAAATTGGACAGCACCTCCCCTATACCACTCACTTTTCCCACTTTCAAACCAGCCATATAATCATCAACCAACATCAACAATCCAAAATATTGACACAAAATAAGATTTATTATTCATGTTACCAAAGCAGTAAATTCGGAAAGTCAAGTACCTCACGTTGTATCTAAAATTTGAAAATGAAAACGGCAAAACTGGACTTTATAACCTTCATGAAACATTTAGATCTATGTCTTAAGTTTCCAATGCAAAAGAAATCAACTCAAAATTCATTTTCTACAAAGAGATATCATCAAAATACGAACAGCTATACATGAAGGAATTTTCAATCCAGAATCTGGACAGAATTTGTCTTAAGCTTCATGCTCAGTTTTCGACATCATAACAGCAGATATAGACTAAGACATAAACATAAGAGTTGTAGGTACGTGTATTAGCTTTCCAAAACATGTTTAATATCTAAAATCGAAGGTCTACACAATGAGATATTCCAAAATTACTACCAGCTACTCAATTCCAAAAACGGGTTTGAACATTCACAATCTTCATACACCTTTTTCCTCCAAATTCAAGAACAACAACTCATCAACAACATCAAAACAATATCAAACATTATTATACATCATCACTAAGATAATTCCATCTATTTAATCTACCTAAATCAACCCTTTAACCCATAACTCTCAACAAATCACCAAACTAGTTTATAACACTATTTTCTCCGTTCTAATCCGTTAAAACTCTAACTAAACTTATTAACAATGAAAAGGAGACTTTAATATTACCTTAAATTTGCAGCACCACATAAAATCTTCTCCTTATTGGCTGATTTCTAGCTCAAATTGAAGCCAACGCGACGTACAACAATTTTCTCTTCAAGAGCTTTGAGATTCGGGGCTTTAATTGTGGTGGATGTTGGTGTTTCTCTCTAGCTTTCCCTTATCTTACTCTCTCTGGAAATTTCCAGATATTTCTTGGTCTAAACTATGAAGGAAGACATAGAATTTTGATTAATTTCGTGGGTATTGGGCCTGACCCGAATTAAAATTGGGTTGGGCCGAATTCACTATTTAGTTTGGCCTGTCAGACTTAAAACGTCTATATCTTATTACTCCGATATCACATTTCGTCCCACGACCTATGGTTGGAAAGATATTTCAATTATCTACAACTTTCATGTTGAGAGTTTTCCCAAATTCTCAAATTATAAAGAGGTTATGGCCTCCCGAAGTCAGCTTACCCGAAACGTGACTTTAAGAAAAACATATTTGATGGCTTCTATTTTGATTTGGCTTAAGGGTCCTTCTTGAGATTTATTTTACTACACATAAATTATTCATATAACTTGGCATCTACAACGAATCATGTCATTTTAAAATTCAAAATTAAAAGTCCTTGAATTTATAATCGTTAGCGTACGAATAATCCAAAATGCAAAAATACGGAATGTAACAAAGTACAAGTCAAATGTAGCACACATCGCCAGGACCACTCGAATTGTTGTGAGTCGAACCACCGGAGAAAATATCTCATTGAAGTCTATACATTCTTTCTAAGCGAATCCTTTCACCACCAATCTTGCATGATACTTTTTCACTTGATCATTACCATTGCGTTTGATCTTGTAGACCCATTTGTTTCCAATAGCCTTCCTTCCTTGTGGTAATTGAACAAGATCCCATGTTTTATTTTTATGAAGAGCTTCAATTTCTTCTTGCATTGCTGCCACCCACAGAGATGATTCTTGGCCTTTCATAGCTTCTTGAAAGGTTGAAGGCTCTCCATCTTCTGTTAATAGACAGTATGCAATATTACTCTCCATAGAATAATCTGAGTGCCAAGCTGGTTCTCTTCTCTCCCTAGTTGACCGTCGAACTTCTGGAGTTTCGATCTCAGCTTGCTCTTGTTCTTCGTGCTCTGGTGCTGCTTCAGAAGAAACTGGAACTTCTTCTATTTCTTCAACTTCAACTGTAGTAGTCTCTGATTTTTCTTTTGAAGTGCTACCTTCTTTTGCTTGTATCTTGTTTTCAACAAATACAACATTCCTGCTGATTACCACCTTGCGGGCTGTGGGATCCCACAAGTGATACCCCTTGACTCCATCAGCATACCCTAAGAAAATACATTCCCTGGATTTTGGATCCAACTTTGATTTTTCTTGGGTGTTGTACATAACATAAACAGGACTTTCGAATATATGTAAGCGAGAATAATCAGCTGGTTTTCCTGTCCACATCTCCATTGGCGTTTTCAGATCAATTGCGGGTGATGGTGACCGATTGATCACATAACAGGCGGTTTTGACTGCTTCTGCCTAGAATGGTTTTTCCAACCCTGCAGTTGCCAACATAGCTCTTGTCCGTTCCAACAAAGTTCTGTTCATCCGCTCTGCTACTCTATTTTATTATGGAGTATATGCCACCGTGAACTACCGTTTAATACCTTCTTGTTTACAAAAGTTATTAAATTCATCACCAGTGTATTCTCCTCCATTATCTGTCCTCAAACACTTGATCTTTTTCTCAGATTCAACTTCTCCTGGAGTAATTGTCGATAAATGACACGAAATATTTCGCTTCTCCTAGAGACTCCACCGGTGCTTGCCAGACATCAGAGTGAACCAGATCTAGTATTTCTTTGCTTTTAGTAGGGAACTGCTAAACTTCAGTCTATTTTGCTTACTAGTAACACAATGCTCACAAAAGGGTAGTGAAACCTTTTTGAGCCCTGGAAGAAGTTTTTGCTCAGCAAGAATCTTCAAACCTCGTTCCGACATATGGTCAAGTTTACGATGCCACATCATCGTTGATTCTTCAAATGAACTTGCTGACGCGGTTGATGCTTCTCCTTCTTAGTGTGTTTCACCTTTAAGCACATATAGATTTGCAGTAAGTTTTTCTGCTTTCATCACTACAAGCGCTCATTTGGATATTCTCATGACTCCACCATGAGTCTTATACGAACATCCATTATCATCTAGTTGTCTTAAAGACAATAGATTCTTCTTCAAGTCTTTTACATGTCGTACCTCCTGGATGGTGCGAACCGTGCCATCATACATCTTTATTTTGATGGACCCAATACCAATAACATCCAAAGCATGATCGTTTCCCATAAACACAGATCCTCCTGAGATAGGATTATATTGATGGAACCATTCTCTCCTGGAAGTCATGTGCCATGTTGCTCCTGTGTCCATGATCCAGACATCAGCAAAACATTTTCTGCCTTCATTATTTGATATTGCCTCGCTACATAAAATATCGTCATCATCCGAGGTACATGCAACATTCCCTTGAGCATTTGATGGCTCAGGGTGTTCACTCTTCTTCTTGAACCGACAATCTTTCTTGAAGTGCCCTTTCTTGCCACAATTGTAACACTTGATATTCTTCTTACTTCTTGATTGAGATCTGCCATGATTGTGACTCCCACTAGGATCACGTTCAGTTGGTCTTCCTCTCACCATCATCAAAGCTTCAGCTTGTTGCGAACTTGCTTGTCTGTCTTCCTTATTTTTGCGCCGATTTTCTTCTTCCAAGACAGCGGCTGCAATTTCATCGAAAACTAGACTGTCAGTATTGTTCGTCAGGTTGATGATGAGTTGATCATACGAGTCAGGCAGACTTTGAAGTAGAAGCTCCGCACGTTCAGTCCACTCTATTTTGCAACCCATTGTTGTAAGTTGCGAAAACAGAGTATTCAAAGTATTGATATGTTCAGTAACTGACATGGACTCTGTCATTCGAAGAGTATACAATCTTCTTTTTAAGAAGATTTTATTATGCAAAGACTTGGCCTTATATAACCCTGTAAGAGTATCACATATTTCCTTCGCCGTCCGCTTTTCTGCCACACTAGACAATACTTGATCAGCTAGTGCCAAGTGTAGATCAGCAACTGCGTTGCTGTCTATGTCATTCCACTTGCTGTCATCAACAAAGTCTGTGGGCCTGCCTTCAATTGCAGCTAAGCAATTGTCTTTTCTCAGTATTGCTTTTATTTTCATTTTCCACAATGAGAAATTAGTCTCATTGAATTTCTCAACGTCAAACTTTGTTGTACTCGACATTGTTATTTGCTTCACACCCTTCTAGATCGTTTCTGAATATTTTTGCGAACAATCGTGACAAACTGTACCGTCACCGAAATTTACTATTCACGTGAATAGTACTATTCACCGAATTTTACTATTCACAAAAAGTTACTATTCACAGATAGTGCCTTCGCATAAAATAGACAGAATAACCGAGGGCTCTGATACCACTGTTGGGAGGAGGAAGCACCACAACTAAAGTTTGATATGATAAAAATAATGAAAATAAATTGAACACGAGAATTTTACGTGGAAACCCCTCTAATTGATAGAAGGGAAAAACCACGGGGTAGAAGGATTTCACTATTATTGTATGAAGTACACAGTTCTCAAATACAAGGAGAAAACAACAATTAATACTTCTCTCTTGTAAAAGGAACAACTACTAAAGAGGACACTCAAGACTACAATATTTATCTTGGTGTATTACTCTCTTTGTATTCTTACTCTCTCTTTTTGGAATGATTTCAAATGAGGGCAAAAGACCCTATTTATACGAGAATGAAAACGCGTAAAATTATTTTACGCATTTTTAAAACGCGTATGATCAATTCAACAAAGGAAGGCTGCAACAAAGTCATTAGGGAGGCAGCCTTTTTGACTTTGTTGGGCTCCCTTTTTGACTCTGTTGGCCTCCTTTGTTGACTCTCTTTCATATACTACTTATGTTATACATAAAAATATTTATTAAAATGTAATTTATAAATATTTTTTTAAATATTTTCATAATTTTTGTTTTATTTCTTACATTTAGATTTGGACTTGAGAAGCCCATCTAAATAATATACAAAAAAATTCATCTTATAAAGTTATATTATAAAGTTAAAACTTCAAACAGTGTTCTGCCTCCATCTTATATGTTGATATTTTGTACTAGAACTCTTTTTAAGAAGCACTGCTCTGTGCTTTTTATTAGATACTATGAAAAATTCGAGAAACCCAAAAAAATCCGAAAAATCTGAGAAAATTGATATCGAAAAACCCGACTTTTATTGATTTGGTTTGGTTTATAGATTTAATAACCCGACACAAATGGTTTGGTTTGGTTTGTAAAAAATCCGAACCAATCCGGTCCATATACACCCCTAATTAGCAGAACTAGAAATTTTGTGAATGGTGTTCAAAAATTTTGTATATATTTCTAAAAATTTATTTTTGACCTATATAAATAATATTATATTTTATATATACACAAATATAATTTTTTTACGAAAAATATTTAAGTGATCATCCTTGGATCAATGTTTGCTAAATTGGAGTGACAGGAAAGTAAAAGCATACCCTGGTCAAATTCATAGTCCACCATTTTTTCCAATAAAATAACAGTTCTCAAGTTTGGCGATGAAAATTTGGTACGGCTTATATTTGTCGACTTGGAATTTGTGTTTGGCTTTTGGGCCATGCCGCCTTACAACCATAGAATATCCGAGTTGATTTCGTACAAGATACTTTAATTTTTATTTTATTTATATTCAAATTATTAAACTACTGTACTATTTTATTTATAACAAATAAATCACAACTTCTATTTGAGAATTATGAAAGTCGCAAAACTAAAATTTTGTAATATTATGCCAAAAGTAAAAGATTTTTTTGTTACAAAAATTGTTCAGAGTCTTGTTTTAATTCTTTGGTAAAATAGAATGAGTTTTTTTTTGTTACAAAAAATAGTTCAGTAACATTTTACATTATCAGCCTTTATTAAAATTAATTTTTCTATGGTAAAATCATGTCGTCCATTACTAATAGAATGAAATCCAACAATATATGCATATTTCATTGCCGTTAATGAGATAACTTTTGAGTTTTGATAAATTTAAGGTAAGGTTTTAAAAGCGAAAATCAACTATTTTTATAGACGTAAGAGAGCTACAATATTTTTTTTTAACAATCAATTTGTAGAAAATTCAGACTGAAGCTATTGATTATTCTACGTTATAGGCTATAATATTTTCCCTCAACAATTAACTTGTAAAAAATTCAGACTGAAGCTATAAATTATTCTACGCTATTGACTTCTAATTTTGATGTACTTTTTATAGAATAATCATTAAGAATAAAATAAAAATGACGATATTAAAAAATTTTAAATATGAAAATGATTTGAGAAGATAGTGTCCTGTAATATAGATAAAATATAAAATGAATTGCCTAATAATTATATGAATCTCCAAATGAACTTGAATATAGTAGAACCTATAATGGGGTCTTAACTAATGTAACTTAATTATCTTAATTTTTTGAATTAGGAAGGTAAGAGTAAATAAAACAATAGAAAGATTTCCATTTATGATTTGATGGCACTGTTCTCATGTGTATGGCACCTCAGCACGTTCCTTGCTTGTTTTTTTTCTTCTTCTTTGTTTATATAGCATCAGTTTTTTGACTTCTTTCACGACAAGAAGATAAGCGGGAGGAGAGGTGAAATGACTAGGTTGCCACTTGAGTCGTCGCCGATTAACATCGCCGGTCCGGAGACAAACTGGTGGGACCACGTCAACGAGTCCGTTCAGTGGCAAGATGGGATTTTCTACTCCCTTTGTGCTTCCTATGCTCTTGTTTCAGCCGTTGCCCTAGTAATTTTCTCTTTCTCTTCCATTCTCTTTTTCTGCTCTGTAGATATGTCAAGATAAGTGTTTTTTTTTTTGTGAATTTGACGATTAAAGAAGAGATTGGGAACTGAAATTTTAGGATGAATGGGGAATTGATGTAGATGATTTATATTTTCGACTCCTACTAGTTTGATGTTGAGATGCAGTTGATAGAATTGCAGATTCTAGTTCATGTTATAAAGTCAAGTACTTGCTGTTAGTTGGGTAGTTTCTTAACTTCTGTTAGAAATGGAAAATCTTGGTCAACTGTAAGACTGAAATATTGGAGTTTGGATATCACACAAAAATATGTTTCATGAATGTTTTATTACGAAGTGTAACTTAGGGGTTTCCATTGAGACAAATTTGTAGTGGACTGACTGGTTAATCATTCTTCTTGCAGGTTCGGTTAGACTGTTAGTTTAAAACTACAGAATAGTTTTACTTAGTGTCAAATTGGATACTTCCTTATTGTACTCTCCTTACTTTTCAGAGGATTTTGCACAGACTTTCGGATGTTTTATGGACAATTTTTATCTTTGTTCGCTATGTTAGATTTCCAAATTATTTCATAATCAATTATCATGTAGATGCTTGCTGTTCATTGATCTATAACTTCAAAGCTTTGATATTTTATCTAAGGTTTTGATGTCATTATATGGGAGTACTCCTTTCGTGTGTGCTTGTGGGACTTATGATCTTTCCAATAAGCAGATGAGTTTCATGGAAAGGTGTTTATTCATACTTTTGATTAATATATGTATATCAGATACAGTATTTACCTAATGCTGCATGTTTACAGAACTGTTTTCCTTGTGGTGCTTACTTAGTTTTTGATACTTTTGGTTGAGTCTATGAGTTAATTATGTGCAGATTCAATTAATAAGGATCGATTTGAGGGTACCCGAGTATGGTTGGACAACACAAAAGGTGTTCCATCTGATGAACTTTGTTGTGAATGGAGGTAAAACGGAACAAACGGTCCAGCTCTTTTATTTTTAATCTGGAATTTTGTTTTAAATGCAAATCTTTTGTTTTTCAGTTCGTGCAATTGTCTTTGGATTTCACAAACAGGATTTTCTGTTCCATCCTAAGGTAATGTTCTTCTTTCCTGAAAAGTAACTTTTCAATTGTCAATCTTTTTTCTTAATTATGTTCAGTTTGTTTTCAATAGAACGCGACAATGTATGCAAACCTGAACGTGTTGCCTTGTTCTTACCAACCATTTACCTTTTTCTCTAATTAATTATTCTTTTCTTTATAGTGCGTCAACTTATGTAGGAACTATCAGAAATCAAAATTAGGTTAGAACAGTACCTAGAAAAGCTATCACCTGTGGGACCATTTTCAAGTGGAAGCGCATGATGTTAATTTTTGCTAATTGGAGCTGTAGGCTTTCTTTTATCTTTGACTCTCTTAACTTTGAGCTTAATTTGACATTTCAGATTCCTTACCTTTCAATTTATTTGTTCGGAAGGTCATCCTGCCCTCTTACTGCTAATATAGTCCAATAGCAGTACAGCAATCCTTGTTTGTTTAATGTGAGAGCTAATTGGATTGAAAGCTCACTAGTAGATACTTTCTGTCTTTCAGATTTCAGTTTGAAGCTTATTACCCAGTGTTGTCAAAGGCGCGCTTTAACCGCGCTTAAGTCCTGAAGCGAGGCTCAAAACGTGTTTAGCGCTTCGCCTCGCTTTATGTGCAATTCAGTGTGGTCATCAAGGTTCTAAGGCAAATATGTGCACTTCAGTGTGGTCATCAAGGTTCTCAGGCAAAATTTTCCTTGCCATTGAGCCTCTTTTGAAGAAGTGACACTAAACAATTGATATTTCACTTTATCATGCCTTTTTTTCAATTTCTTTCGTCATATATTTGTTATTTATGTTTATAATTATTAGTCTTGGACTAAACATATATATTTGTATCCTTTTCTCCCTTTGCGCCTTTTTTCATTAAAGTCCACACTTTATTTGTGCTCTGCGCTTAAAGCCCCAATGGACCTTAGAGTTTTTTTGCGCTTTTTGCCTTTGATAACAATGATATTACCAAGTTACCTATCTTTTACTTGCTCTAAACTTTTGGTTTGACTGCGATTGGCCGATGGCATTGTTCAAGTGCTTAGATTTATAGTTCCTCTGCAGCCAGAAAAACTGTATTGTTGCCTTGTCAAACCTTTAGCTTTGACTATCATTTTATTGGGATGAATTTTCTGTCAGCAATAAATGAATCTACTGAAAGCACTTCCCCATTACGGCTTCTGTGATCTCTTTCCTTAATTTGGGTGGGCCACTGCTGGACTGTCACTTTTAGGCTGATGGCATGAGAAATAAAAATAAATAACATGCCACAACTGCCTCTTAAGCTGCCGCCTAATTGTTTACTGATGTTAGATTTGCTCCACGATAACCAGGTGCTGACTCTGGCAATATTGGACCTACCAGGTCTCCTTTTCTTTTCAACATTCACACTCCTTGTTCTATTTTGGGCTGAGATATATCACCAGGCAAGTGAAGTTGTAGCATCCTGCAGGCAAATTGTAAATCTATTGATTCTAACTCTTGAATTTATGTAATGGCAGGCTAGGAGTTTACCAACAGATAAGCTCAGGATTTCTTATATTGCAATAAATGGTGCAATATACTTCATTCAGGTTTGCTACAAACGCATCCTCTGCTCATACACTATTGGACGTCATGGTTGTTCATAGGGAAATATAATTGATCAAGTGTTATTACTTATATTATTTTGTCTATAGTAATATGTGAATTTTTTTAAGATTCTTTCACGCGAGTCTAACCCATCTAATGTTGGGTTCTAGTTGATAACCCCTTGTATTTAGGTGGTGACAGGGACGGATTAGTGTAGAAGTTATGGGTTCAACTGAAGAAGGGTTCCCCAAACCCAACTTTAGCTAAAATCCTGTATATATGTTAAAAATTCCGTAAACAAGTAGAAATAACAGATTTTGAACCCACTAAATCAATTGGGTTGTGGTAGAATTTCAGAGACACAAAGTTCGAATCCTGGAGCTGCCTCTGCTCATCGATATGCGGTCATATGTGTGCTGCTTAATATGTTGAATTCTGAGATATTCTTCTTTCTCAAAATGTTATGCCTGGTTTACCTGGGGGTAACATGTTTGGAGAATAGTTTAATTCTGGAGCCTCTCCTTTCGTCTCAGCTCTTCTCCTCCTTTCATTAACAAATATTTATAGCTTGGTTCCGGTTATACCTTTAATTATATTTCAAAAGCAGATGGAATATCTTTCCAAGATCTTGCAATTAATGTTTACAGAACCATATGCAAATTTAGCCTTGAAATAGGGCTAGATTCTCCTTATCCCCAGCCCCTGAGAACCCTAGCTTTTCCCCTTTCCTAAAGGATAGATCACTTCTAAATAAATAAAGATATCCATTATTCTTGATTTCTTGGTGAACATTCCTGATCGACCCGCTTGTCTCAAAAGCTAAGAAGCTTCTTGAGTCTTCCAGGTCTTATCTCAGATAATAAACTAAATACAACTGAAAAATGGTTTTTGTCAGGCCTGTATCTGGGTTTGCCTCTGGGTCAATGACAATAGCACAGTGGAATTCATTGGGAAGATATTTATAGCAGGTGAATATCTTTATATTCATTGTCTCCTTTTGCCCTATTTTACTGAATGTTAGATCTGCTTTCAAAGATTTTTGCTTTCTTTAACCTTGCATGTGTATTTGGTTCAGTTGTATCAGTTATTGCAGCCTTGGGCTTTCTGCTCTATGGTGGAAGGTGAATTTAAGTGCTATTTTCTCTGTGCATTTATCTTCTAAAGCATTACTGATCATTCTTAGTTGACTTTAGACATGACTAAATTTCATTGCTTTTCCTTGTGGAATTTGTTTTTACAATCATCAGGTTATTTCTCATGCTGCGGCGCTTTCCTATTGAATCTAAAGGGAGGAGAAAGAAGCTTCATGAGGTTTGTGTACCACACATCTGTCTTCTTTTTTTCTTTTTGAACTGGTAAAGGTATTTACGCTTTTATCATCTTACTCTATATATACACAGAGGTTAGTGCTGTAGTTTGGCATAGAATATGCTTGCATGTAAGGCATAAGATTTATTCCTCACAAACTTAAGCTCTCCCTACAGCACCGAGAGGGAGAAATTTTTTAAACATGAAGTTTGATCAATTTCCTTGTCCTAGGATGTCCTGCTAATTGTTCTGCTATATTATAGCCTTAACTTGCGGGAATGACTGCTATATTTAGTCCAGATAACATTTATGTGAAGAGATAGAGTAAGACTATCCCTGAGATTGTATAATTAATTTCTGAAATGATAAAAAACTAGAATAGATGGAACCTTGTTGTGACATTCCTATTCAGACATTTCTTTCAGTGCGTGAAGCGGTAACCTTTTGGTCATGGAACCACTAAACTGTCAAAGGCTGGTGCATACCATCTTTTTCTATTTAGTTTTTGTCACATCATGTGTTTGACTTTGACCATAAGCTCAACTCCAGCAAATTATTAATTTCTGTATCTGTAATCTGATGGGACTGTTCAAAGTTGATTGGATGTACATAGACAGAAGATGTCAAGTAATAAAGATTGCCTAACTAGATGAGCAGGAATGGAAGTATGGAACAAATTCTAATATACAACATTAGGGTACCAATTTTTGGTGTCTCCCTTTTCTAGATTCCTCTTTTTTGATGATTAAGATTTTATTAAACCATCTGCAGCACCAACAAGGTGTAAGAGTGCACGATAGTAGCTAGGAATTTACTCCTTTAACAATGTTAGGAGTCAATGAACTCCATTATATGGTCAAAATCTGTAGCAGCATTCCTGCTACAAAAATTCATGTTCTGTAAGCATTTCAATATTACAAAAGATAAGGATGATGCTTTATCCTGAAAGCATCTGCAGTTCCCTTCTATTCAAACCATCCAAATAACATAGAGGAATTCTGTAAGTTCCTCTGATATTTTCTAATAAGGTCCTCTGTTTCTTCTTTATTTCCTGCACTGCCAACTTTGTACTGCCTCTACCAGGCATCATCCAAACAATCCCAAACCGGTTTAGAAAGATACACCAAGTTAGCCAAATGAATTTACAGCGTAGGAGTGAGTGTCTAAATGATTCAGAGCCCTGTTTGCAGTAGTAGCATCTGCTGGAGAAGTGAAATCTTCCTCTGTGCTGGCTATCATAGGTGTTACACATGCTTTATGTAAGGCTACTATCCAAAACCAGCCACTTTGGGAGTAGCTCTGGTCCTCCAAGTCATCTTCCATGACCATTAAACCAATACAACCACATTCTTCCTTAACAACTAACTGTAGCATGCTTTAGCTGAGAAGTTTCCATCATCCAATGATCCATTACCATCACTCCCCCTCATATTCAGCTCCTAGTCACAGCGCCAAATAAACTCATTGGGAAGTACTCCATTTTTACACCTCAGAATACTTGCTAGACTCATCTTCATTAGCATTATCTGAAAGCAAACTACTCTTGGCTGATTTCCTTTTCTTCTTTATTGGTGAAGCTTAGGAGTATTTTTTTTTTTTGTAAATTGATCATTAGTGGCCAACTCAAGAAAACATTTTCTTGGTCAATCTGATTGTTCTAACAACCTCTACTACATCACCATTAAATAATACTGATGGGAATATGTTTGTGTTATCTGAAGTTTTAATGAATGTTTCTAAGCACATGCATGCATGATAGATCATGGCTTATAATTCTTAACATCTCTTGCTTTAAATTGGTTCATCTGATCTGATATATGCATGTGATAACAGGTTGGATCTGTGACTGCCATATGTTTCACCTGTTTCCTCATTAGATGCTTTGTGGTAAGGCTTTATGTATCTGTTTCCTCTTCTCCCTCTGCTGGTCAACCTTTTATTATCCAAAGTTTAATAGTGTCCTAGCTCCATTATTAAGTTTTGCAAACTGGCAAATCAAATGAAACACTCTTAGCTTGCCTATGGGAAGGTCCAAGCAGGGAAATGAGGTTTTACACAATTGGTGC
This sequence comes from Solanum dulcamara, assembly GCF_947179165.1. Taxonomy (NCBI): domain Eukaryota; kingdom Viridiplantae; phylum Streptophyta; class Magnoliopsida; order Solanales; family Solanaceae; genus Solanum; species Solanum dulcamara. The sequence goes on from NC_077247.1 coordinate 50,022,492, forward strand.
TTTAGCTTATAAGAGGTGATAACATTGAGGTTATTTTTATGGAATAAAAGGCTGCAACTTATGCGTTCCTTCAGGCTTCGGTCAAAAATAACCCAAACTACTCCTGGGACAATTAAAACAAAAAGGAAGACTTTAGAATATGAACATGATCAAAACTGAGAAAGTATATCAGGTTTAAAGTAAATATTGTTTTGAATAGGGAGCTAGACCGGCCTCAAAGCTCTAACTCTCATGCACATGAGCTTCTTTGCCATGTCTAATCTGGCTCGCTGCAGGTTGTGTTATCTGCTTTTGATCCTGACTCATCTATTGATGTCTTGGACCATCCTGTTTTGAATCTGATATACTACCTGGTATGTATCAATTCGTTATTCCATGTTCCTTACTATTACTGCTCTTATCTGAGTGATCACATTCCTCTGTGTGGCAGCTGGTAGAAATTCTTCCTTCAGCTCTTGTGCTCTACATCCTGCGAAAATTGCCTCCAAAAAGAGTGTCTGCACAATACCACCCAATCAGTGCTCTACATCCTGCGAAAATTGCCTCCAAAAAGAGTGTCTGCACAATACCACCCAATCAGTTAGCTGCAGCAGAATTTTATCAAAAAGAGTGTCTGCACAATACCACCCAATCAGTTAGCTGCAGCAGTTTATCGTCAGTCGTACACTTTCCCATGGTTGCTGCAGAAGCTAGGTGAAGTTCTTCAGGAAAAGTGAAACTGCAAAAAGGATATTCAGTTGCAATAATTTTTTGGAAAGGTCAAAGATTCAAATCTTTTTCGCAGTTGTTAAACAGAGGTTAAGCTGTTTTACTTACATTATATTGTTTCTGTGGTTTAGATTGAAGCATGAGACGAATAATTGTTCCCCAAGTTTGTGAAAAATATCCTATTCATGATGTAATGATGCAGACTGCACGGATACAACTTTCAAAATTATATTAATGGCAATGTCGACTTTTTGCGGTTCAAAATTTGGGTGGATATTAGATTTACTCCTCTATCTCTGTCCGCTTAGATATCAAGCTTTTGTCTAGGGGGTCCAATCCCGTTAGCTCATGTCACACGATGCTGCTTGTACTACTAACTCGAAGCCATGGGGCACAGAGTTGTTTCCAATTTACGGCAACAATAACACTTTGGTTTTCTATTATGGCAAACTGATTATAGAAAACATTTTTCATTTTCTAGTTCTCAAAAATCTTTTTGCTTTGCCCCCCTATTTTGCTCCTGCATTGTTCTTTATCACCTTAAAGTTGATATAATTGAGGTTACACAACAATCCTCATTAAACGCTAATGCACACACATATACTGGCCTGCATGTATACAACCTACATAGATGAGATAGGTTTTCGTTGTCAATTAAAATCTGGTTTTCCCCTAGTTGATGCATAACATAATCCAAAACTGCAAGTTAAAGATTTTCAGTTCAACCAGTTTTTAAGTCTCAATAATGCACACCTCTAATACCAAAAATCAGCAATTGGCTTCTAAGGAAAGGAGAAACAACACCAAACAATCGATTTCTAAAACTTTTGAGAGAGAAAGAACACTTTATATAGGTGAATTTTCTCTACCAGCCAACAATTCTCCAGTTCCAGGTCTAAATTACAAAAAGCATCTTCAAACCCAAGTTGCCCAGTGTAAGCAAACACCAACAATTTGACAAGGAATGAAGACAGATAGTAACCAGCACAATCATCATCAAGAAGATCAACCCTGATTCCCTCCAACCAAATATCTAAGGTCAATTTACAGAAACTGAAGACCGTGCCCACTGGTTTTTACTTATAAAATTATCTCATTGATTTGGTGGAACTTCATCAACAGGAGGAGCAGCGAAGCGAACATTAGCAGGCCGAGCCACCACTACTGGCTCGTCAGCAAACAATGCTTTGATAACTGCTGGTGTTTTCAGGGGTCTCCGACCAGTCATTCGTGGATAGACGTCTTCTAGGAAATAATAAGCATGGCCTGCAATCATTCCCTGAAACAAGAAAGTTCACTTTCAGTATACAGAACCAAAATTGCATGTTATAGGGTGTGTTCAGTAGGGAGGAAAATTTTTACTGAAAATATTTTTCAATCTTTTCATATTTGGTTGGTCAAAGTATTTGAAAAATTATTTTCTCTAGAAAAATAAGTTCCAAAAATGAAGAAAATGACTTCCCTAATATAAGTCCGACAAACAAGTTCCATAAATGGCATTCCACATGATCGTTTCATCCCCACCCTCCAACACACCCCGCCTCCACCCTCATCCCCATGGGCCCCTTTTTCCGCACTCCTACCTTCCACCCACTCCTAGAGTGTTTGTCTAGATTATATTAAAAAAAAATCTGCATACTCACCAAACACCAGAAAATAAGTAAAAATCCACATATCTTATTTTTTTAGTAAAACATTTTACAAGAAAAAATTCTGCATGAAAAACATTTTCCTTCGTATCAACCGCACACAAACTTCAATGAAAGGAAATTGGAATTATTCAAACCCCTCTAAAGGAATTTTAAAAAGCAAGGTAACTGAGTGCTGGCAAAAAAACAACAGGCACCAATGCAGGTAGAAAGGTCTACACTGAAAAGCATAATACTACATTGTGACAACAAAAGGAAACTAGTGAAAGATAGATGTACAAGAATCCATATCTTGTTTTACAAACAAGAACTTTTTTACCACTATACTACAGATCGGCTTCCAGTTTTCGGGGTTTAGAACCTTGGGCGAAATCCTCAGTAGAAAACATAAATATGGCTGGTTGGTGAAGGCATCGACACATCTTTGTAGTTGGAAAAGAAAAAAAGAAGTGAAATCTTTCTCACTAAATGAAAAAAAGTAAAAAATCCCGGCCACCGGGACTTTTATCTAAGATTCAGGCAAGATATCCAACAGGAAAGCAGGAGCAAAAACCATTCAACTTTAAAGCTCTTAGTGTAGCATGAAACAAGTTAAATCTAATAGAAGCACATGAGTCACCAGAACTGTACCAATAGATCCACCCAAGCACTGGCCCCAACAAGCACAGAGAAGCCCAAAAGAACCTGCAACAAGGAGAAAGAAGTGTGATGAGGTTATCCGCCACAAACACAACCAACAAACTTCATTGAAGCAAAACTACAAGTAGTTACCACTTCAAGAAACAAGATATGAAACAGATTGTGACCCGTGATAATATTAGTTTCCTGGCTTCCTAATTCTATTCTAATTCAAGAATTAAGTGTTTCTATTTATATTCAATGTTCTTTTAGTAGTTCTCCCAATAAAGAACATCATTATTTACCAAATATCCGGGTGCTTTGATACACTATTGGCTGAGCTATACGTAAGGGGCAAATACGTTTTTGGATTTCTCACTGCGTCCTTGTTGCGCGAGGCTATGTTGGTGAAGAACTCCATAACTATGTTCCAGAAAGGGTTTCTAGCCAAATAGATCCTAGAAACTGGAAACATAAAAGACTACATAAAAACATAGCTCTGCAAATAACCCCTTCGCATAATAAAGACGGCAATGAGTTTCAAAATCAACATACTGCAGGGTTCACCATCTTGAATGCAAAACACCACCTAAGATTGCATGAATCCAAAACAAAATGAATAGAGACCTGCCACACAGGAAAAGCTTTCCTGGACCCAGTGGATGCTCTACCCACCCCAAATCCCCAGCCCATTAAATAGGAATGAAAGGGAAAAATATTTGAGTAATGGATCTTCTGTAGCCCTTCAGGTTTGATAGCTCACATATAGCAACTACAAGATATCTTACCCAAGCATAACCTATGGTCTTCTCTTTTTTTTGGAAGAAAAACCTATGAAGTCTTCTTTAAAAAGAGTCTATGATTTGTTAACTTGATACTAATACCTTTAAAGGCTTATTCCAAGTATTTAAACTCATTCCCCCCACGTAATCAAAAGTTAGAGATTAGGTACTTAGATGAGTAAAAAGCCACAACCTGTAAGAATTGTTCATAAATGATGGGTAGACATGAATGCAACTACCTTCCAGTTGGTGGTCTCAGTGGCGGTTCAAACTTACATAGTAAAAGACCCTCAATGAATGCACCAATTAAGTCAAACTACATAATATTAGTCTTGCTATTTTTCTTCGTGGTTTGTCCTCTGAGCATATCCAAATGCTACATTTGAAATGTGTTTTGTCACTGAAAATTTTAGTTAAGCAAAGAAAATCACTTTAAAAAGTCCAGTTAAGAAAATCACCACGCATCAGTGAAACAAAAGGTTGGACGATAACAAAAGAGAATAAACCAAGAATCATTAGCGGTGTCCCACAAGTGGAGACGACAAATTTTTAAACAAAAGTCAAGCGTACTTTATTTTTAAATAAAACTAGTAAAATTATTTGCACTTCACGTGATGTGAAAAACATCAATAAATTTAAAAATAATATTTTAATAAATTAGACAAGCACTTTAAGATATATACATATAAAAAATAATAATATATTATAGAAATCACAAATATAAACATCTTTATTATATTTAAAATTTAGATTGAACTGCATTTTTCATCATCAAATGTTCCTATAAAAAACAATTAAAGAAAACTTTTATAAATACAGTGTGGGAGATTTAATACATAATTATATTTCCTAATTATATAAATTATTAATTTACTTATGTATTTAATTTTCTTACTTTTTCCTTTTCTGACTTCGATTTGTGTAAATCTTAATTACTAAATTTTGAATTTTAAAAAAGAATGGCATATCCTATATCTCATTCAAATTTCTCATTGAGCATTTGATATATGTGTGTAGGAAAAAAGGATATTCATAAGATTAGATGTTAAGATTGTACTGGTGTAATTTGGAATTTTCAAAAATATGAGTAAAATCCTTCTAATTTACTTCCTAAATAATATATTAAGACAAATATTTAGAAAGAATATAAAGTAATATAGGGGTTTGTTTAATAATTTACTTTTTCAATAATATATTATTATTTTATTAGAAAGAATAGAAAGTAATAAAGACAAATGCAATGCTTATCAAACAATCTTTGTTTTTAACTGAAAAAAAGAGAGTCTATCAACTTGCTTCAGCGAAGATTCGAACCCGCAGCTCCTGACACACACTGGGCATCCTTCACCACCGAGTCGTGGAACGCAATTGTTCCAAGGGTATTCATTGTGTAATGTATAACCTAGATTACAAAATTTCACCTATATATCTGATATAATTTTCCGACAAAGGGTATTCGGCTAACCACCCTCGATATAGTGTAGCTCTGCCCCTAGGTGGTCTTTTAAACTCTCAATTTACAACACACATGTTACGTATTCCTTTGCCCTGCATATTTTCTTTGGAGAGTGAAACCATTACTCTTTACGATTTTAGCATTTTCCCTAATTAGTTGTCACACGCTATCAAACATTACTTGTTTAACAAAGTCATATGCCATGTTTTAAGCCCACTGTCATATTGTGAGAGACATCCACAAGTCCAAACCAACTGCGGTCATGGAACCCACAATAAGGCAGAAAAGATATCTGGCAGATCTTGACCAGAGTTCTATCTCCTTGCAATTCACATCAAAAGCATCATTGACCATGCCAGCATAAGTATAGCATTTCAACACATGTTCTCTGTACCACAAAGAGCATAAGTGGTTTTCCTTGTTTATATGTGCATTTTCATCTGTATAATGTACTGAACCAAATCCTCCTTAACACATACAAATAAGGAAAATCAAATACACTAGACATGAGCTTTGAAGTGCAGCTCTTTCTGTAAAAGTCAAATGAAAGAAAAGAACCAAGTGATAATGTGTCTGGTCGCAGCATGCACTTTTAGAGTGGCCTTAGCAGCTCAGCTCTAGTGAGGAAACACCAGGAGCAAGTGTCATAAACACTTTCTACTTCAGGATTGCATTAAAAAAATGGCGAATTGCTAATGTCATATCTAGCAGAAGAAACACAAAGATGCAAGGGAACAAACCACAAGTGAAGCAGCTCTTACAGTTAAAAGCTAAAGATTTGTAAAGTAAAGTATGATGGATTGAGTAATAAACACTAACCCAAGGGAGGTAAGCTGCGGTGAAAGTAAACAGACCCAAAAAGCTCATGTGGATAAACGGATTTTGCTTGCTCCATACATAAACCTACAAATAGAAGGAAGCAGAATGATGAAAAGGAAAGGCTAAGACAGACAACAAAAGCCGAGTAAAAATTGGAGTTGACTGCAGAGGAGCTAACCATCATAAATGTCAATGAATTGCTCAGGAATATGATCCTTGCAAATGACTCTGAGACATACGGTATCATCCCCCCGACAAGAACAATTCCTGTTAAAACAGTGGCACCAAACAAGAGCATGTAGAAGAAATCTGCAGTCCTTCCCCTGAAGGAGTTCTCTTCTAGAAGCTTGCAGTACCGAGCTAGGAAAAACATGTGAAACAGAAAGTCCAAGTCTGAAAAAATTTAGAAAAGGGATATCAGAATAAAGTAGAAAAAGAAAGAGAAAGTATCTTCTCATGTTGATGTATTCCTCCAAACAAGTGACTCTGCCTTCATCTCATAATCTCAGATGCACTCACAAATAAAAATACATAATTAAAAGGCAAACTTGTATGGCTGATTAGCAGGAAATCGAAATTCACAAAATGCAGTAGATAGGAGGCAAGGATGAGCCTAGTTTCCATTTTGGATATAATCTACCATACTGTTAAGAACTACAAAATTCATTTCTGTGACTTGTGTCTTCCACTTCTCTCATATTTTTTGTACCCAACTTCTTACCCTTCACTGTGAGTGAAATGTCTTTTTTCCGAGATCAAAAAGAAGTGAATATCAGGAAATTGACTTCAACCAACATATTGCAATTCCAATGACCATTGGGGCAAGAGTTGCTAGAGCATTAACCACAATGAGAAGAATAGTGTATTGAACAGAAGTGCTACAAAACAATCAATCAGACTACAAAGTACTAGCTGAACTCTGTATTTAGCAACGATAGTTGTTGAACAGAAGAGCCTAGCCATTAAAGGCTTAAAAGATGCACGGCTGTTCAACTGAAGTTATGCCTCATTAAGACGGTCATTCTCTCTAAGCTAAAAGGAGGAAAATATCTTTTCAGAAAAAGAAGCTAACTGCTGCGAGAGAGAAATTACCCATCTTCCGAAAGTAGAGAAAATTTGTAACCAGGCGCCACACCTGGTATTGCTTCACCACTAACTTGGGGTTCAGGTACAAGTTATAAGGAGATATAATCTGCAACATACACCCAAAATACAATAATCAATCAACCAACATTCTATATGGAATGTTGTTATGTATTGTTTCATAATGCATTGTATTATACTGTATTATATTGTGTTGTATTGTATCATAACATTTGGATAGATTGCATTTTTCTTTGTTGTTACATAATATCACACATTAACAATTTATTTTTTTGAACACTGTGATAAACCTACAAGAAAAGTAGGATATGGGGTAGAATTACTATAAAAAGGTAAGAAAAAGAATAAAATAAGATTTTTTAAATATTAAGTAAAGATAAAATGAGAAAAAAAATTAAGGTAACAACGCGATTACACCAAATTGGTCGTGACACAATTTAAGATTTTTTGCCGTACCTAACGATGGATTTAACAGATACAAAGTAACAATCAAAACAAGCATGGTATTTAAACTACCAATATAATACAACCAGATATGGATCCAAGATTTAGAAGCTTCGGGTGCCACACTACTTTGTACCGTAATGTATGAAATATTTTGCGAAAGTGGTGGCAATACTCATAGAGGAAATGTATAATTATTATTTATCAGCATAATTTTGTACAAGATATACTCTAGTCTACTTGGTGTAGTTAAGATTTTAGTTACAAGAGGTCAAACGTTCTAATCTAGATAGCCACAACTTTATAACTTTTTTAACAATGATTCTGGCCTAAAATAGTTTTATAAACGAACTCAGCCTGATTCGAACTTACGTCCCAAGGGAGAAAAAACTAAGCTTTAACCGCTGGCACCATGAGCTCCATTGTTGCTGTGGGTGCCACAGTTTATATTTATACTAATCCTCATACACGTATATGGATATACACGTATATATGCAGTTTCAATAGAAACCACAAGGTGCCATGGCACCCCCAGTCTTCAACGTAGATACGGGTAACAACAATCCAAACAGGGTGTAATTCTCAATCCTAAACTAGTTAGGGACAGCTATACGACATGTAAATCCCATCTTCTTAAATCAGGTCCATTTCAACATCCCAAAGTACAACAATCAATCAACTATGTCCCAATGCCAAATCAATTAGGGTTAGCTATAGGAATCCCCTGTATCCATCAATTCAGGTTCATCTCAACATCCCAAACTACAACCCCCACTCTAAAATAAAGAATCAACGTATAAACAACCCACAATTTTTATCATTGATATCTCAAAAAAAGAAAACAAAAAGCCTACCCTGATAAAGAAATCTTCAAATTCGTAAGAAAACATTTAAAAAAATCAATCTTGAAAGTCTAATTCTTTTTCTCGAGATGGATTATACTCATACCTCCAGAGAACAACCGATTGTGGTGACGATTGCAGCAGTGAGATAGGAGCGGGTGATTATTGGCATCTGCTTGTACCATTCTTCCACAGCCTGTGCCATTCAGCCAAATCAAATTTTCCCCCAACTTCCCAGAAATCCCTAACACCACAACTGATAAAGCCTCTAGGTTATCTGGAAATTGATCAATTCAAGGATTTCTAATATATATATATACACACACACTCACATGCATATGATGTGTATATATGTCTGCAATCCGATTTTATTTAGCTGAAGAATATCAAAGATGAAACGGCAAAGACAACAATAAATTCTTTTATATGATTCTAATCTTGTTTCTTTGAGGTATGCTGTCATCTATGAGGATAAGAGCGCGTATTAGTCACGGACCAATTAAATGATCTGGTGACGAGAAGAAGCCAATGAGATTGTTTGCGAGAACAGTATCGATGTCAGAGGCGCGTTTGTAATGGCACTTGCTGTTGGATTTTGTAGTTTTGAGTTTCCTTTAAAAGAGGAATTTCAATGATTTTTGAGTCTCAAACTACTAGTACTAGTTTTGTTAGTATTGTTACTAGGAATGTTGTGGAATATCTCGTCTATTCCTAAAATTCTTTCACTTCTAGTTGAAGTAGAGTATTGGAGTAACCAGTAAAGTTGTTGAAAATAAAATATTAAAGTGACAGATAAAATTATTGAAAAGAAAGCGTTGGAGCAACCTGTAAAATTGTTGAAAGGGAAGCATTGAAGTAGCTGGTAAAGTTGTTGGAAAGAAGAGTTTGAATAACTGATAAGGTTATTGGAAGGGAAGTGTTGGAGTAATTGGTAAGGTTGTTGGAAGGGGAGCGTTGGAATAGCCGGTAAAATTATTGGAAGGAAAGTGTTGGAGTAATTGGTAAACTTGTTGGAAGGAAAGTGTTGGAGTAATTGGTAAACTTGTTGGAAGGGAAGAATTGGAGTAACTAGTGAAGTTGTTGGAAGGGAACGTTGAAGTAAATGGTAAGCTGTTGGAAGGGGAGCATTGGACTAACTGATAAAGTTATTGGAAGGAAAGTGTTAGAGTAATTGATAAAGTTGTTGGAAGGAGAGCGTTGGAGTAACTGGTAAAATTGTTGGAAGGAAATTAGGAGGCCATGTGTCATTTTGTGAAAACAGACACTTGCAGAAACGTAAAATAAACTTTTACGGTTTAGACCATTCCCTAATTTTGCACATAGCAAGAACTTTATTTCTAGTTGACATGCTTTTCTTATTATTTTTTTTTTCATTTTAGGGAAGAAAATTTATAGTAGTCGAATTTATGTGATATGATTCACAGCTTCAGATTTTTGCTTTTCAATCATATATATCTAAAGTTAAGACATAAATGCTCTAACCTTGTGCCAAAGCTTCTGAAGTTTGACCTTGCAAGGATATAACTTTAATAAAAAAACATCTGAAGTTCGATTTTCTCAATGTCATAAACTTCACTGAAATTGAAATTGACAAACTATTATGTATCTCAAAATCTTATAAAGGTCACAATTTCGGGGGGGGGGGGGTTACAAAGTTTGGCTTTATCAAGACTGTAATTTCAATTAAAAAATGCATGACGTTAGCCTTGGTAGGCCATATCAAACTTCATGCAAAAATGTTCGATATTTGTCCTTCACAAAGACATGTTCAAACAAATATATTTATAGTCAAATGCAATTTTTCAATTTCAATCAAATACGTTTGAAATTATTCTCAATTAGGCAAACTTGAAAAAAAAATTGATCATCAAATATAAATGATCTTTCCTAATGCAAGTATTTGTACACTGCACCCATTTAATCATCATATTTCGCTATTATACGTCCTTAAAAGGTATTAACTTTAAAGATACTAATTAACTAAAGTATCCTTAATTATTTTTGAGCAGTTTCAATAAAGTACATTCATATAGGTTCTAATTACACATCGATGTGTCAATAATTATATATGTTGTTGAGTTGTTGTTAGATACACTGTATCTAGCAAATATCTCACCTCTTTAGCTAGCCTTTCTCGCTTCTTGCTCCATCGTCCCTCTATTTCTCTATATCGGTGTTTCATAATTTCATGTATATATGTATCAAGTATCAAATATGCATTGATGTATCTAGTGTATCTATGTATGTCAATTTCATTCAAAGCATGTAATATCAGTTTCACGTATTCAACATAAAATGCATCGATGTATCTAAATGTACTTGTGCATAGTATCCAATGTATATGTGCATAGTTACAAATTGATTATGAGAGAGACTAATGTATTCAATGTATCTGTACATAAATAGATCTATATGGTACTAATTTTGTAATGTATCTAATGTATATATGCATCGATAGATACTTAGAAAAAGAAAAAGACAAAAATATAGTTATCTCAATACATGTATATGTACATAGATACATGTGTGTGGTGTAATTATCTCTTAGTTAATGACCCTTCAATAACTATATCTAGTATCACTTACATATCAGATTGAGGGGAACAGAGAAAAAAATCATTGAGCGAGGGGGAAAGGGAGAGAGCGAGTGAGACAAAAGAGAGGAGAAAGAGCGAAAGAGCGAAAGATTATGTAATTATCTCCAAGTATAATGGAATTAAGTTGTTATGGTAGATATGTTTTCTAATTAGGTGGTTTTTAAAATTTCAACTTAATACGAGCTTTTTTTCCACCACAATGATCTTTCTCCACACTTATTAAAATAAATAAAAGTAAATATAAAAATAATAATTAATTCTATCTTAATTTTCTAAAATAATAAAACGACTAAATATTTTTAACCATTATGACAAGTAAAGTGGATCAGACTGAGGGTGTGTTCAATATGATAAAAATTGTTTTCCATGAAAAATATTTTATAAGAAAAATAAATGACTTTCTTACTTATTTGTTGTATTTGATATGCAAGCAAAAAACGTTATCCTTAAAGCATTTATATATAATCTAGGCAAATACTATAAAAGGTGAATATAAAAGATAGGAGTGTGGTGCGGTGCAAATGGGACCACAAGGGTGAGGTTGAAGATAAGGCGTGTTAGAAGATGCAGAGAGGTATAATATGAAATGCTACATATATAACTTATTTTTCATATTTTTATATTAGGAAAATCATCTTACTCTTTTTCAGAGAGGAAACATTTCTCACAATTTTTGATTAATCGAACGTGAGAAATCTGGGAATACATGTGCCAAACACACCCTAAATAAGCTTCTTGCCTTTTCAGGGTTCCTTTCCTTTTGGAGTGGGCCCCCGCCTCCGAGGACAATTCAAAAATTTACTACTAATAAGTCCCCCGCCCGTCTCCACATTCAAATTGAAATGGTAACATAAAAAAATTCACCATTTTTCTGCTTCAGACAAATCTTCACACAGATCGGAATTTGAGCGGAAAATGGAACCGACGAAACCGTCACAAACTTCATGCTCCTCAGCCTTCCAGAACCCTCCATTTTCTTCATCATCTTCTGCTTCTCTTCTCAAAGACATCTCCAATTTCAAAACTCCAAAGCATTCACGGAAAGCAAATTTCACTTCTTCTTCTCCTTCTCCCTACAGACAGCCGGAATTCTTCACCGCCTCGAAAACCACACCGGTGTCATCCGTCCGCCGCCGTGGAAGCATAAAGCCATCGGCGGTGAAGTCGAGTGCTGCTCGAAGATTAAAGGCGTTCGAGCTCGAGCAATCGAAATCAGCACGAAAGGCATTGAATGACAAAGAGAGATCGTTGAAATCACTCGCGAAGTCGCTAACTGTGTGGCTCAATTTCTTGTTTGAAAATCCAAGCTCTTGTGGCTGTGACGTGTCTAAGTTTACCGGAGGATTTGAGAGGTCCAATAAGGCGTGTATTGCGGGAAATGGGAAGAGGGATAGTGGGCCAGGGTACACTGTTGGAGTTGATGTGCTGTGGCGAGGGCCGAAGAGGCAGAGACATTTGTTGTCGAATTTTGAAGATGAAGAAACAACAGCTTTTTCGGATTCCATGTTTTCCGGACTTAAAGATTCCCTGATGGAGATTTGCAGCTTTGATGATTTAAAGGAGAGGATGAGTGCTTACCTGAGCTTAGGAAGCTGTAAAGAGGTCTTTGTTACAATGACTCAACTAACAAAGGTCTGTCCTTTTCTCTTACTAGACATATGGAGATGCTAATTTTGCAATTTAGTCACTTTACAAATCCATTTTCTGCGGAGTGATTAAATAATTCGCTTAATCTACTTTACAACAATATGAGATGCTTTCTGAAAAACTTCGGCTTCACAAAGTATGGTTGGTGTCAAGTTTTTGAACAAATGACGTGTTTGTGGGAGACTGAAGCTAAAAAATAGTCTAACTACGAGAACCTCCAGTCTCAAAGAGCCCTAATTTCCCTTGAAGGTAAATTATTTAGTATTGGATAATATAGGCGGAAAAGAGAACTAATAGAAATATTGAAGGTTCCATTTCAACAAGAAACAATGGGGACAAGACAATTCATAAAGCCACCCTAACTAGTATGGGAAGGAGGCACAATTGATTGATTGATTTGATGATGCTTTTTAAGTACTCTTCTGCTATGTTTACTCAAGGAGATGATTGTGTGTTGGATATTGGAATCAATATTTTAGACACCAACTAAAGTTATTTGAAGCTTAGTGTGTATGTGAATTCCTTTGAGACACTAGTGCAAAACTGAAAACTGTAAAAATGCAAGCTTTAGGCAATAATTGGATGATTCAACCAAGATACTATTATCACAGGGTACAATTTATGGCTACTTTAGTATGGATAGAATTATGGTTGTTAGTTAAAGTTTCTCCTGTTTTGGTTATCTTTTTCAGACCATTGATGAAGGACGGCTGAAAATGAGAGCTCACTGTCCCATGGTAACTGATGTTGGAATGAAGGAGAAAGCCTTGAGAATCCTTATGTGTTATAACCCCACTTGGCTTCGGATTGGATTGTACATACTTTTGGGGGGCGACACCTTATTACCGAATGGAGATGTCAATTCTGAACAAGAAATTGTTTTCTTGAAGATGGTGCTTGATAGACAGTTTTTCTCACATGTCGGTCTAGCAAAGACCTATGCTTATAACAAGTTAGTGGAGGGTTTATATAGACCTGGTTACTATGAAAAGTTAGGCAACATAGTTCTGAAGAGATTTTTGCTGCTTGTTCTCATACTAGATAGAGTCAAAACTCAGAGTAGTCTGCCACTTAAATATGGTATTGATGGACTAGATGGAGGATCTCCTTTACTTTTCTCCTTGCAATCAGATGTTAAATCTAGCCGTCAACTGATCAACAGTAATTACTTGTTTATTCTTCATAGTTTTTCTGGTGGACCTTGTTTATTCTTCTTTATTTTAACTCATGGATTAACATTTCTATATCTTAATTACATGTTAGAATTCTTGCCACCGGATGTGATGCATGGTGAAGGTAATCTACTTGCGCATCTTGTCATCGTAGGCTATAAAGTGACTTATCAACAGGTAAGCATGTTGAATAATGAACTGAGTTTGCTAGTGTATACCCTTTTACTACATGGTTGAGTTTTTCGGGTTACTGGGCTGTCTCTTGTTTAATTTGGACAAAATAGATTCCTTGTCTAGCAGGTTGTCTCTTGGATACCAGATTGTCTCGTCTTTTGTTTCCTTTTACTGCATGGTTGATCCTCATCAAACAAAAAAAAAACAACTTTCCGTTTGACATCAATCATGTGTTGTTTTATAGGTTCTGATTATTGTGACAATTGATATTTCCTGGTGCAGAATCCTTTGCTTGAGTATCAATTTGGTGTGGCTGATTTATTTGAAGACCTTGAAGATGGCATTCGACTTTGCAGAGTCATTCAGCTCTTGCAACATGATCCTTCTATCCTCTCGGTTTGTCTTTCTCTCCTCTCATTTCTTATATTCTAGTTTGATTCTTTTTAGTAAAAAATTGTCATGAAGTGAATAGCTATATAAATTACACAAAAGAATAAATTAAAAATACAGCTGTCACGTAGTGAATAGCTACTTCTCTAGATTGGTATCATAAGTCTTGTTGTTCTGTTCAATGTCAGAAAATGGTAGTTCCTTCAGATACTCGCAAGAAGAGTTTGGAGAACTGTGGCACTGTTCTACAATTTCTCCAGGAGGCAGGTGTACCATTGTGTGATCAAGATGGAACAATAATTATTGCAGAAGACATAGTTGATGGAGACAAGGAGCTCACCATTTCATTGCTCTGGAACATGTTTGTGCACTTGCAGGTAAAGTGTTGTATTCCAAGTCATTATTCCATCCATGTCATTACAAGCTAAAAAATCTAACCGTATTTTGTAACGAGTTATGATCTATCACCTGGTGCTTTTGTATAATTTTTTTTTGTTATGCAATAAATCCTTTTTCAGTTTACTCTGTTGTTCCAGCTTCCTAACTATTATAAAATTTGTTATAACTGCAGGAATTATGAAACTAAATCACTGGAAGTTGAATTTTATAGTCCTTTACTTCTTTTATATTCTCACGATATATTCTGTCTATTCTGCAGTTGCCACTTCTAATCAACAAATTACTTTTGTCTGAGGAGATTTCTAAAATCCGAGGAGTTGTTAAGGTATGCTCAGTTTGGACTATAGTTACTAGTTTCATTCCACTTTCCAGAAAGAAACATTTCACATAGCATGGTTTTGGTTGAAATCGAAGGGGAGCCTTGGAGTAACTGGTAAAGTTGTTGCCATGTGACCAGGAGGTCACGGGTTCAAGCCTTGGAAACAGCCTCTGGCAGAAATGTAAAATAAGGCTGCGTACAATAGATTCTTGTGGTCGGGCCCTTCCCTGGACCCTGCGCATAGTGGAAGCTTAGTGCATCGAGCTGCCCCTTTTTTTAAGGTTCTAGCTGAAATCGAAATGTCTTTTAATAACCTAATAAGTCTATAATATGAGCAGTAGTGGTGTAAATTGGGTAAAATAGGAAATCTCTGGACAGGTTTCAACCTCTAGTTCTCAATACTGTTTTATGTAGGTCTATGTGTTAACACTCATTGTGTCTAAAGGGGTGCGTACTTTATATTCATACACTAAAAAGTTCCCCATTATAAGCAAGTCAGTCAAGTTAGGTAATGCTTTTTGTATTTCCCCTTACAGCAAAACTCAAATGGCTGCACTCACTTGGACATGCTCCTGAATTGGATCCAGGTATTGTTGTAATTTAATGAACTCTGTGACAATGGCAGTAGTATTTTCTTTAAATCAACCCTGTGGTGATCCTAGTATCATTCTCACTTGATTTTTTTGATGATGCTTTCCCATTCTTTCAGTATATTGTTACTTGATCTAGACACTGATTATTTCACATATGGTTAAGTGATGCTTAGAAGTTGATTAGTTGATAACGAAAGAATTCAACTCATACATGGTGTGATTCTATAGAGGCATTTTGATTGCACTACTCTCTTGGATTGTCCTTTTGTCTCCTTTCTGGAAAACATAGCTCTTCAACTGTGACGCAAAGGAAACATACAGGATGCAACACGGTGAATAAGCCAGGATAATCAAAATATAGTAACTCCAGTTATTTGGATCTTTGACATGTTAACCCACAGTCTAGTTACCATATTTCCAGTATCTCTAGAGGCGGTAGTAACACTCACGCTTAGTTTTCAAGTAACCCCGGCTGCAGAGTGTGTAGTTTCCACTGTGAAACACCCTAGTCCTCTTAAAGTAGTAGACTCATTAGAAGATTATTGCTGCCTGTATTATTAGGGTTTGGATTTTGCATATGAACGTCATTACTGACTGTTTCAGGCAATTTGTGGAAGCTATGATCTCAAGATCGAAAATTTTTCATCACTGGTTGATGGAAAAGCTATGTGGTGCTTGCTTGATTATTATTTCCGGAAGGACCACCGCTGTTCCTGCTCTTATCAGGTGCTTGGATGTTATCCATGAATGTATCATTGTTTAACATTCTACTTATACAATTTTGCAGCTCAATATCATTTTGTGATGATTGTACAGGCACTTTGTGAAACAAAAGAAGAAGTTTCCATAGTATCTGCAGTTGATTACACAGATGCAGTGCACAATTTTATTCTATCTCAAAAGCTTCCATTGCTATTGGGGAAGTTTCCAGAGGTGAAAATATACATATTTACTTATTTAGTGTCTGTAAGAATTGAACGATCTATAATTCTGTTATCACCTTGTTAAAATAATTGTGTTTGGAGCAAAATAATTCTGAGTGTTCCAACACGATGCTTCTCCAAGTGTTGTTTTCTGAGGATGAAGTTTCCCCCTGCAAATAATACTACTACTACAAGTACTTAAATTTTTTACATAGTAAGAATACGCCAGGTTTCTTGTTTGTCCTATTAGTGTTCCAAACTATTTACGTGCTTCTGCACTCACATATTAATCTGAATGAAGTACCTTCTAATCAAATCAGCATAATTCTTTTATACCAGGCAAATTATATGTTAAAAGGGCCTCTACAGTGACTAACTATTAACTGCGGCTCAAACTATTGTTATATTTTCCCGGCATATCTCAAGTAGCTGTGTGTTGCAAGCATTTGCTTGTAGAGTTTCATGTATAGCAAGCATTTTCTCCTAAGAATTTGAGGCAAACAAGGATTTTCTACTACTACACACTCCACAAAATATGCTTGTTAGGGTACCAAAGCCTATGTAAAACAACCAATAGCTGTAATGGAAGTTTGTCGGGTAGTTGCCCTCTTAGTCTTTTCATGCCAGAAGTGCATGTCTCCTTATTAATCAATACTCCTAGTGACTGGATATGACACTGTACATACTTCATATGAGCCTTTATCCCTTTCTATTGTTCTCTAATCTTTTGTTGAAACTATCTGTAGGACTGAGAAAGAGTCAATTTGTAGAAATGACCCTGTCCTGACCTTAACCAAAATTTTGGGGATTCATTTCAAAAGTGGAAGAAACCATTTGTCTGCTACCTTCATACTTTTAACCCAAATACATTACCTTCTGGAGGTCACAATACCATTTATGCAATTCTATGAATTTGGTATTGTTGTTCACTTAATGATCTACCTTTATTGTCAAATCCTTTAGTCCCAGTTTCATGTCCATCATTCCCTTTTGGTCGTTCCTACTAGGAAAGTTAATTTTACTGCTTACTATGCAATCAGAATAATTCATTTGACAAAAATGATTTTTCATAGTATTTTTATTTTAGTGGGTCAATTAAGTAAATCATGCCAAGTTAAACATCCTAATTCATTTCGGGGTGGAAGGAATAATCTAATTTTATACAGAAAATTGTATGATTGCAAGTTAAATATGTATTTCTGCAGGTAATACAAGTCAGTGATATACTGGAAACAAACGGTGCATGCAATAGTCAGAGTGTCATTATTCTCTTGGTGTTTCTCTCGTTTCAACTACTAGTAAAAAGAAACAAGGTATTATTCATTGTAGATTATACACAACTAACTAGTGTCACTCTTCATTTAGGAAAGTCATTGGTGTCTTTTAACAGGATCAATTAAACTTCCACAAGTTATTGGGATTTAGTTGTCAAAGTCCCGAAAGGAGACGGCTAAGCACAGATCAGTGGTTTATGCATCCTGAAGCAGCTGCAGATAAAGAACAAACACATTGGAAGGATGGTGAAGGTTGGTCTCTGATGGTTTTAGGGATTTTAGTTTTGGAAAGTTTATTGTTTATTTATTTCATATGTTTGGCCAACAAATGACTTGAAACATTCATCAATATAGCTGTTTATATGAACTAGAGGAAGTAAAGTTTTGGATAACACCATGCAGCAAAAATCTTTCCATAACACAAATGGTAGTGAGCACTGCAGACACTGTTTATATAAAATATAGAGAGCATAGTTTTGACTGATACCATACAGCAGAACCCTTTTCTTGGAACCATAAAGTTGTCAATACTGAAGAATTTTTCGTTGTCCATCTTATTATTTACTTCTAGTTTCATCAAAGTTGGTTAGAATAAAGTCTTTCAAGTTTTAATTTTCTATGCCCAATGAATTCGAATTCTATTAAAAAGGCACCCACTTCATTATGGAAATAATTTCAGTAGAGGTGATCATTCTTCACATGAAGGCTTCTCTCCTTTGTAACAGTTCTATATTCATGTCATCGACATCCCTTTGAATTAATTTAATTTCATGGTCTTTATGACCTTTTTGATAATGCAGATGCTGCCAGAAATTTTAAGGCTGTTATGGCTTGGTGGCAAGAGATGGCTCAACAAAATAACAAATGCACTCATAAGAAAACTTCTAGCAGTCCAAAGCAGTCTTTCATTTTTAGAGGGAGCAATGATACTCAAAAAGGTGATCATCCATTACATTTTAGACTTTCACTGCAATGGTTAGTCCTTCAATTCATTCTAACTTGAGTTAAATGCTGTTGGCACTTGGGCTGTGATACAGGTTTGAAATGACATTAGCAACTTCTACATCTGACAATTATGTACTAGTTTGTAAATCTTTTGCTGTAACTATTTTTGGGAACATGTCAATATTCCCTTAGATATCTATTCTTGTATATAACGACTTCAATGTAGATGTCACTTTATCTATTTTCATTTTCTCCTTTGTCATCTGAGAATGAAAATTTGAAATTATGCTTGACTTATAGTTTTTCCAGCTGAAAGATGTTTGTTTCATTGTTCCAGAAAATGCTGCAAAAGTAATACAATCACATTTCAGACAGTCAGTGCAGCAACGCAAATATTTGAGGATTAAGAATGGGGTTTACATCTTGCAAGCTGCAATACAAGCATGGCTGTGGGTAAAGAAGGAACCATCAATTCAGTTCTTTGGTTCTCCGACATATCTGGCATCACTATGTGGTATATGCTTATTTTTTCCCTTTTTGCTCCAGTACTAGATGTTAGCATTTTAATCATGTACTGTGTTGATACAAAATGAACAGGTACAAGGGGCTGTTCAGCAAATTTCGAAAAACACGCAGCCTTTGTGATTGATAGACATGCTTTTCTTAAGTTGAAAAGATCGGTAATAATCATCCAGCGTGCCGCAAGAGACTGGATTTCTCGAAAACATGTGAGTGGAAATGTGTTGCTGCAAGATTTGTCCACTCCAACATTCATTGATGCTGCCATTGTCATGCAAAAGTGTATTCGTGGGTGGATAGCGAGGTCTTCTCTTGTAAATACAGAACAATTTCATGAAGTTCTTATGGAATGTGAAGATAATATTCATCATATAAATGCTGCGGTAGCGATCCGATGTGCTTCAAAGGAATATAAATTAAGCAGTTCTCTACATAGTCATCACTTTGCAGCAACTAAAATTCAAAGTTACTATCGTGGATGGTTGATGAGAAAGAATTTTGTGGATCAGAAGCAAGCAGCAATAAAAATACAGAGCATTTTCCGATCTGCAAGATGTTTGAGGGATTTTCATTTCTACAAACAGGAAACTCTGTCAGTGATTACAATCCAGGCTTATGTTCGCAAATGGATTGCTAAAAGAGATGTTTATAAGCATAAATCTCAAATTATTTCGATTCAGGTAATATTTTTTGAAATGTTAAAGACTTAAGCATAGATTGTTTCACTTTTCTTTACTTCTGTGATAGGATCGATATTGACCTGCCATACATTGTACTTGAGTACACCTTTTATTTGGTGCCTCGGGCTTCTTAAGTCTGTCAATTTCAAAGTATATTCTGTTGAGGTCAACATAGAGTCAAAGGACTTAGGTGGTGTAGCTTCTTTTTTTCATTCATTTGCCTTGTATTTTCTGATAGTTGTATCCTGCATCCTTCCAGAAATTATCAATCGCATAAGGTGCAGGGCTCCAATTTCCAAATGTTTGTGACACAAGTCAAACTGCTGAAATTTAGGTCATTTACTTTCATGAGCAGATTGTACTTCTAAATATTGTTGAATCATCAGCCTAGCGGATAGGCTTAGTGTTTCTTCATGCTTATATAGCATGTTTGCACCAGTTAGCATAAGGAGACATGTAGATAGACAAACCAGAAACATTATAAGGTTATCTAGGAAGATGTGGATTTTATAAGGCCTTTGTATTTCTAAACATTATTGCCTTAATTTGGCAAAAATGTTGTAAGTGCAATACTTTGTTTTCACACTTCTTGCTGTTGTTACGTCCATATTTTGCAGACAGTCAATTGTTGTATCATTTCTGGCCTCTGTGTTGGTAACCTTTATGGTTACCCTTACATTAAGTACTCTTGCTGTCTTGCATTTAGCATATCATGCAACTTAATCATGATATGTCATTTTGCCAGAGCCATTGTCGTGGCTGGTTAACAAGGAGAAAACTGCTCATTGAAAAAGAGGCTGCTATAAGGATTCAAACTGCAGTTCGAAGCCTGAAATACCGGAAAGCATTCATTTGCCAAAAGCACGCCACTTTGGAAATACAACGATTTGCAAGAGGAGCCATTACTAGAAAGAGGCTCCTAGGTGCCTTTATTTTTCAATCACAAGTTTCATTGTTGACTTTTTCTATTACTGCCTATAATCAACAGAACACATGGTATTCCAGGGACCTCTTGCTACCGTAACGTCTCAAAATTGGGTCACCAAGCTCTTGAACTTAAAATACTACTGCAAGCAGTAGTAAAGTTGCAAAGGCGGTGGAGATGTAAATTGCTTCATGAACAGAGAACAAAAGCAGCAGTTGTCATCCAATCGCATGTCCTAGGATGGATTGCCCGGCAAAGTGTTTCAAGAAACAAGGAACGATTACTTCAAGCAGTATTAAAGTTGCAAAGGTGGTGGAGAGGTAAATTGCTTAATGAACAGAGAACAAAAGCGGCAGTTGTCATCCAATCACATGTCCTACGATGGATAGCCTGGCAAAGTGTTTCAAGAAACAAGGACCAATTACTAAAAGCAATATTTAAGTTGCAAAGGTGGTGGAGAGGTAAATTGCTTCATAAACAGAGAACAAAAGCAGCAGTTGTCATCCAATCGCATGTCCAAGGATGGATAGCCCGACAAAGAGCTTCAAGAAAGAAGCACCTGACACTGCTAGCAGTATTAAAGTTGCAAAGATGGTGGAGAGGTAAATTACTTCAAAAACAGAGAACACCATCGGCAATTGTCATCCAATCGCATGTCCGAGGATGGATAGCCCGGCAAAGTGTTTCAAGAAACAAGAATCGAATTGTTGTGATCCAAGTAAGTTATTGATCTCTCTAAAAGCACTGTGCTTTTTTAACATTCTTGAGGTAACTTCTGAAGTTCACATGTTATTAGCTTTTATTTTGTTATTTCTTTTTTGCATGAATGCTTCTTCTGCTTTGTTTATTTCCTTTGACAATGGCTGGCGAATTAGATTTTACTTCCAGCTTTTCTTGTCCATGTTTTGAAGATTAGCAAGGACTATTTCTCCTTATTCTCTTTCATATTTGTCTCTTCCTTGCACAGCAGAACGTAAAAAGTTTCACTCATCATCTGAAAAGCACCCTATAGTGTGTATGACCTTTGCATCCAATCATTTGTTTCTAATCGTCCCATTATAGTTGATCACTTCTTTCAAAGATATTCTTTACCTGATTGTTTACTTCTAGGTCATCTGGAAACTCGTTTTTGTTCATGGAGCAAAGCTGAACAATAATGCCTTAAATTGTGTTTGCGAGTAGTTCTATTTAATATAACAGGAATGGCTCAGAGCGAGTCAAGTAAAAATCTTTAAAATCTCTGGATGCAGCAGGGTGAATTTAATAGGCTTTGCTGCACTATACATTTCAAAGCATTTGTATCATCAGATAGAACTGGTGTAGTGGATTGAAGCAGGGTAAATTCAATAAAATTCCCACAATTCTCCATCCACCCTGCATTCAAAAGCAAGTGTGAAATTATTGCTATGATCTTATAGCTATTTCCTCTGTGAATGTAAGAGCTATGAGGAAAGGAATTGGGGAATGTATGAAGAAAGATGAGAAAGAAAAAGACTCTTTCTGAAGAATAGAGTGGGCGTAGTATTTAACCGTATAGAGGGATCGTCATGTAATACCATTAAATAAAATATATTGCTCATATATGCTTAGGTAGTGCTTTGATTGCATAACTAAGTTACATATGGAAATATATGTACAAGGGTATACTATCTCAAGTCTCAACTATATATGTCTGTTTTCACTGTCTCAGCTATATATATCCGTGTCATTTTCTTTTTTAGCCATATAGAATGAAGCTCAGTGTTACATAATTAAGCATGTACTGATTGTGCCTATACCGTAGGGAGTCTAGAGATCTTCTTGGATAATTTTCTTGTTTATGTTCTGAATATTTCCAAATTTACGTGGAGTTAAAGCAGCAGTATCTGCATTTCTGTTTGAACATTCTGCTTTCATGCTTTATTTTTTGCTATGCAGGCGTACATGAAAGGATACCTTGCAAGAAAAGATTTAAGAGGTCAGCTTCTTGATTTGCGTCTGAGAGTACAAAAATCTGCTGCAAATGTTGATGATGGTATGCGCATAATAAACAGACTTGTTGCAGCATTGTCAGAACTTCTGAATATGAGAAGTGTCAGTGACATTCTTCATATCTGTGCAACTCTGAGTAAGTTTCTTGTGCATCTGGCACAAGTGTCTTTAATCATCTCTTGTTTTCAATCAATTTACTTACCAATGTTGGCTTTATATCTCATATTTCGTTGCTCTTAATTGAGTTGTGCAGTCTTGCTTGTTCATGTTGTCCATCTATTTGTTGTGCAGCTCTCTTCTCTAGAGTCTGGACTTTAATTTGACAATAAATGTGTAGAACAATGCATGTTTAGAAAATCACGAGTTTGCATTCAGTCAAGATTGTTCACCTAGGTATCAGAAAGCAATAATGTCGTCTCTTTTTTTTCCCCACAATAGATATGGCAACACAACATTCACAAAAATGTTGTGAAGAACTTGTCGCTGCGGGTGCTGTTGGTACATTGTTTAAGCTGATCCGCTCTCTCAGCCGGAGCATACCTGATCAAGAAGTTCTTAAACCTGCTCTCTCCACTCTCAGAAACCTTTCCCGATATCCACACTTGATTGATGTACTAATTGAAAGCTGTGGATCACTGGAAACAATAGTGTTGGAGTTTTTAAGGTTTGGTATTGAAATATTTAGCGTCAAAATAAAGTTTCCAATGTACTTCAGATAACATAAGTTTTGTATATTTCTGCTTTGCAAATGTTTGTTCAGAAACAAAGAAGAGGGATATTTCATTGCTTCCGACCTTTTGAAGAAGATATTCACAGAGAAAAAAGGTGTTGAGGCTGTGCGCAAGTCGCCTGCTCTTTTGAAGAGACTACACAATCATGTGGAAGAGCTTTCAAGGAGAGCAAAAGCTGACAAGAGGTCTGTTTTTTAGTATACCAACCCCAGTTGCTTAATCATCTTTCTCCATACATTAGATTATAGTGAGCTAATTGGACATTTTATGCAGGACTAAACCTCACGCAATGAAAGAGCCCATGGACAAAAGATTGAGAGAAGCTATTGAGATATTGGAATTAATTAAAGTGTTCATGGGAAATACAACTAGACGGCTTTCTATGAAGGTTTAAGAATTTTCTTACTAGTTGGATAAGAGTCCAAGGTCTTTCTTGATATTGTTATATACATGCAATTTGTACATCATGTTTAGCAAGAAGGATTTGAAACTTTCCTTGCAGTTTAATATCTGTAATGTGAAGAGAGCTTCACTTTATCTTTAACTTCCCATTCTCTAACACCATATCATTGATCTTTTAGTTAGTCCATTAGGGACTCCAGGTGATTGTCTTGAGAGCATCTGTTAGTTTTAGGATTGCTGTGTCTAGGCAGATTAGCAGTACTTGCTATATTTTCAGGTAACTAGTTCCACTTTCGACAATTGCAGATTATTTTTTAGATATAGCGCCAAAATTTACACTGTTAATCTATAGAAACTCTCCTCAATTAGTAAATGATAACATGAGATAATTAATTATTGAGTCTGAATCCACTAAATTGGTCAATTGCCTTGTGAGTGACATTAAATCTGGATAAGATATTTTTTTATCATACTCGGGGTGTGGCTTTTGCAAGTTGTAATTTTTAAATCATTTGGCAAGGGCAAGTTGCAATTCATTAAACTAAAAGTTGGTTAAAGTAGACGTGAAGTAAAGGGGGTCAAAGGGCCCACCCTGTGGCTGCCGTCCCAACCTTTATTCAGATTCCATGGCCAAAAAATATCACCAACCACCTGCTATTGAATTCTTGTTTAGGCCAAACTTTGATTATTGAAGTTTAGGTTAAATAATTCTACCCTCTTTTCACTCTTCCCTTCATTTTATTTAAGCGAAAGGTTATTTGTGAATAGCGGGGATGCCTGGAGTAATAATTTGGCCCCATTTTTTTTAATTATGGAACATGACATGACATTGGTAGAAATGTTACAATTTAAAGAGTCAAAAGTTTAAAATCCATATTTATCCTTTCCCTATTCCCTCGGAAAAGAAGAAGATATTTTGAAGCTTTCAATGTCTCTTCTTAATTGACCAAAATTCAACTTCCAATGGCGCATTGAGTTCTGAAACTATCGTTCTCAGATTTTCCCTGGAGATCATGCATAAAATTCTGGGTGTGTTTGATGAAGAAAATATTTTTTAATTTTTTCATGTTCCATTGGTCAATAAATTTCTTTAAAATGAAAAATCCAAATAATTGTCTCTTCCCAATCTACCCAACGTCCCAAATTACATATATATATATATATATATATATATATATATATACAAAATATTTTTTGGAAGACAAAGTTTCATGAAAAATATCTTCCTTCTGCCAAACAATGGGAAGGGTGGAGCACGAAAAGGAGAAGGGATGTAAAAGCAGGGTAAATAGACTGCACCCCATCCTTTATGGATTACCATTGATCTTAGTCATCTTACTTATGTACATATTCTCAAAGAGAGCACAATCTTGAAATCATTGTCTATTCCTGAACACCCAAAAAAAACAAAAAATTCTTGCTTACAAGATAAGGTACTAATTAATATCAACCAAATCTTGTTTGGAAGCAAAATAATCAAGCAGCACTAGCACCAAGATTCACCACCCTTTGTGGCAAGTCATCTGGTTCAATGAAAAATCCCCTTCTCACAAGCGTTCTTGGAACTGTGACTGTCAAAACACCATCTCTATAACTAGCAGAAATTCCATCCATATCTACCATTCCAGGTAGCCTAAATTTCCTCATAAAGCTCCTTATTGGCTCTGTGGTTTCATTGGCAGCTTCAGTTCTTATTATCAGGTAGCTTGAATCCTCAACTTCCACCTTTATTTCCTCTTTCTTCACACCTATCCCAAAAAAAAATAATCCAAAATTCAAGAAAATTAATACCCAATGCAGAAAAAAGCAAAGGGTATCCAAAAAAGAGTCACTTTAAATGGTTCAACTATTTTTTATTTTTTTGCTTACCTGGAAGATCAGCAGAGTATATGTGAGATTCAGGAGTCTCTCTCCAGTGAACATAATTCTCAGGAATGAACTGATAGGGAAAGAGAAGAGGAGAGGTGAAAAAAGAATTCCATGTTGAGGGGTGGAAAGTTGAGAATTCCATTTTCTTGGAAGAAAGAAGAGGATTTGAGAAGAAAAAAATGGTGGCTGGAAGAGAGGCAGTTGGTTGTTTTAGGGGATGAAAAGAGATTGATTACGACCTTATATAAGCCTAGCCAAGTTGGTGGCATGGTGATCTTATTAGGCTTTTATTGTAGAAAAAAAATGATTGGCTCCTCAGTTCTTTAAAGGCAAAATACAATTATATTCATCTTGGATAAAGAGATACATGTGAGTTGCAATTTGCTAGTTTGGGTATCAAATAGTGAAGTGACAAATCCACCCCAATTTAACTAAGATAGGCTAATCGTCTTATGTGACAAATCTTTTTTTATTTTAGTAGTAAAAAAGAAATAACATATTTTTATATTTATTAGTAAGAATTTAATTTTTAAGTTTTTTATTTTCTTTCTAATGAGAGTTTTATAATTACATAAATATTTATAATTTATTTTAAATCACAAGTTTCACAAAAATTGTTTTTTACTTTGCACCTATCGAAATATCTTCGCATAAATTAAGAAGGAAGTAATAATTTAAATCTTTTTTAAGCATTTCACTTAATTAAACTCAACTAATTAAAATAGGTGGTTCACAGGTCTCAAGTTCAAAGCCCATTGTCAGCAAAAGCAAAGGGTTTGCTTTCTCGATCGAGCTCGTGGCATCAGACTTACCTAGTACTGATTATCTCTCATGTGTGGTTTACAAGCTATTGCATAAAAATGAGGATTTTATCTTGTGTTCACCCAAAAAATAGCGGCTACAAATTCCCTTTGTCATTAAAAAAATAAATAAATTATGAAACTAATAGTATCAGCAAAATTTAAAAGGAAAATAATATCACGCTTTACTAAGTCAGGATGCGTATGTGCATGATAAAAGTTATGGCCACCTGATATTAATCAAAGTTGGGTTCAATTTCTTAATTTTCAACTTCCAAAGTTTAGAATGGTCATCATCAGGACACAATTAATACGCCTTCCGTCTATATTCACCTGTTTCAATAGTGATCGGACAAATTTTTAAAAAATAATAAATAGAATAATAATTTTATTATGTTATCTTTATAAAGTGATTCATATTCAACACTCAAACTCGAAATCTTTAGTTAAAAATATAAATATGACTTCCACATTTTTTTTTTCAAAAAAGACAAAACATTAAGTATTTTTCTGTTTGTACTAAAGGAGCAACCAAGGAGCATCTCTAATGCCTCAAATTCACATATATTTGCTTTTTTTTCTTCTCTTTTTGTTGTTAGTGGCACTATTTGTATGTTTTATTGTACACGATCTACGTATCAAGATTCAAATCATAATTTATGTGTTGAAGTGGCCTGAAGAGATCAGTTCATTCCAAAAAGTTGTACCAATCACATTTTCTATTTTAGAACTTCAAATTGTGAGGTCCTAACGCAGATGCTCAATCTCTCAATGGAGGAAAAATACGAAAAGGAAATTATGAAAAAATATTTTTGAAAATAGATAATTTATATGTATATGAAAGACTTACAAAATGACATGTATATTCGAATGAGATGGGTCCAGATTGAGTGAAATAGATCGTAATAATTCAGATAGCTAACTTGAACACCTATTAGTTTGGAATTTTTATAGCTAATTTGAACATATAGTAAGTTTAAGATCATAATTATTCTAGCTAGTAGATATATGCACTTTAATCTGGTTCAACTTATTTGTGTTAACGCCAAATCTAGCCAAATATTCTGTTATCACCTATATCATATATTAGACCTATGATCAGAAAAAAGGTTAAAGTGATAAATAGCAATCATTTGATGAAAGAAAAGGCAGTCAAATTTCATATAGACTGAAAGGAATTTTAACATGCTATGCTGTTACTTGGGTTTGAAATACTTGAACCAAAGGTCTTTCGAAAACAATCTCTCTACCCTCCCCAAACCCATTTAGTGGGATTCCAATGGGTATGTTGTTGTTGTTGAAAACAATTTTACAGTTAGGCATTTCTCCAACAAAATACCCTTAGATGATCAACATATAATTGAATTTTGACAATAGTATGCAAGACATGTGAATTGCAATATCAACGTAGCTTTACTGGCTATCCTAATTCGTGTATTTACTCATAACAAAAACCAATTACTATATAATGGTAAATTGGTGGAAATGCCAAAATTCTCACCAAAGAACGGAAAGGATTTTGGTGTTGTAGGATAGCTAATACGTAAACCTACAGCGGAAATAACTTGTTTACTATTTAAATATGAAAGCTCGGATTCATTGGTGAAATAAGTTGGAATGTTCATGGATTTTATCAAGTCAAGAACTCTACCCCAACTTGAATAACTTATTGGGCCACAATTCAATGTCACGATAACATGAAGACTCGACATACAATTGGCTTCATTCTAGGAAAGACCTCTTACAAGGTTTACGACCGACACTAATAAGTGGGGACAAAACAAGCTCGATGAGCTCAAGTTTGATCATTAGCTTGATAAGCGCGATCTTACTCAAGTTGAGCTGAACTTTATTTGAAATTGAGTCAGTGACGGATTAAGAATTTTCAATTAGAAATTAAAAAATAAAAATATAATAATAATGCAAGAATCGAACATTAAATTTTAGGGTACATTTTTAATGCCCTGAACCATCAAACTAACCTTTTGCATGTTATTTAGAGAAGTCAAAATTTATATACATACATATACATAAAAATATGGTACAACTTTTTATCGAATGGATTCGATGAATACCCTCCCTGATCGCCCCTAAATATAAGCTTTGACCATAATTAAGTTAGGTTTAAATTCATATCCAAATCTACATTTCAAAGTGGAGATGGATTCACACATTTTTAAAATTAATTTTATGTATATACTTTTTCATTTATTTTTACTTCTCATATTTTGACTCAACATATCCATTAAGACTATTTTACTACATTATGTCTATTAATTAATGTTTAATATTAACTTTTAAAAAATAATTCAAAAAATAAGTAATTGATGCTAAAGTAAAACATGAGATAAAAAAATACTTTTTCTTAAAATATTAAAAATAATAAATAAAAATAAAATTTATTTTAAAATAATGAACAAATAAAAATAACCATACTAATATAACTTTCCCCCCATATGTACATTCTCCTCGTCTTAACAAAGGAAAAGCCCAAAAAAGGGCAGAAAATATCTCATCCTCTGGTTTAGGAAGAAATAAAAGCCACGCGTGCATCCATACACTTTTCGTGTTCCTTTAACATCCTTCTAGGGTTCCGCCGTCCCCACGACTCCTCTCTCAACCCCCATCTTCACCACGATGCAGCCAGCAAATTCCATCGTTCCACCACCACAGTACCAGCAGCCGCAGCAGTGGATGGCTCAGCAGCCGCCGCAATATCAGGTTGCGCCTCCGCAGCAATCGGCATATTATTACCAGCAACCTCCGCAACAGGGCGGAGTTCCTCCACCCCTACAACAACCTCAGTACAACGCCTCCGGTTTGGCTGCTACTACCGGTTCTGTTCCGCCGACTAGTGCTGATGAGATCCGAAGCCTATGGATCGGAGATCTACAGTTTTGGATGGATGAACAATACCTTCTCAGTTGCTTCGCACAAACGGGAGAGGTATGCTACTGTTAACGTCCGTTCTTATTATTTTCTTGAACAACTTGATATAGATTCTTGCTAACTTTTCGAGTGGTTCTTGTTCTTGAATTAGTTTGAAAACTTGATCGGGGTACTAAGATATGTTTTCTTGTATTGAAAGTGAATTTGATGTTCTCCATATTTAGTTCATATGGTGTAGTGTCATACTAAGTAAATTTTGGGTTTCATTGTTGGTAAACGGTATGTAAGCAATATTTGTATTCAATAACTTGTCTTACATAGTTGGTAAAAGGTATGATAGTATGCTGTAATTTATATTTAGTGTCTTGTATTACCTTTGTTGGTAAAAGGTATGTGGATATGATGTTTGTATTTAAAATTCTGTTATGTTGTTGGTATACAGTGTGTCAATATGCTGTTGTTTGCATTCAGTAACTGGTGTAATGTTGTTGGTAAAAAACCTGTGAATATGCTGTAGTATGTATTCAACAACTTCTGGTATATTGTGGGACTGTCTGGTAAAAAGATATGGGAATATGCTGTAGTTTGTATCAGTAAATTGTATTACCTAGGTGGTAAAAGTATGCAAGTATGTGGAAGTTTGTATTCATGAACTTGTATTACATCCTTGGTTGAAGCGATGTGAGTATGCTGTAATTTGTGTTACTGTTTTTCCTGAAACATTTTAAGATTAACAATAGACAAGTAAGGTAAGCACAGTGAAAAGGAATCACCCCCCCCCCCCCCTCCAGCCAATAGCCAAGATGTTGGATTCAAATCACAGAGGGAGCTAAGTGGGAAAACGACCACTGTTGACTCTTGGATAAGGTGGTTAGAGGGTAACTATATAGAAATATTCCTGTGATTGCGAAGATGTGTCCATAAATAAAATTACATAGTTTCCCTGTACATAGAGACAAGATTAACTGGGATTCCAAGTAGCATCATTTGGAATTCTATGCTGTTTATACTGGGTATGTTGTTGTCGTTGGGATTCTAATGGGTTGCCATTTGTCTTCTAAATAAGTTTTTTTTTATAAATAAGTTATTCTGCGGTTTGGGATTTTTTTAATATGTTACAAATTGAATTGTTATTGGTTAGTAACTTTTTATCCTTATTGGTGGTAATACTTGCTGGTTCGTTCTTTTATTGACTTTGGTATTGACACTAGAAAGGATTTGGCGAATGCCTTAGTCACTGTATTTGAGATAGTGAAAGAAGGGAGCTAATAATCCTTATACAACCTTATTAAATAAATAACTCCATACCTAAATCCTTGTGTAAACTTGTTCGTGCTTAATGATTGTGTAGTGGTTGCCTTCAGTTCCATGCTTGCCAAAATATACCAAAAAAAGCTTTCACTAGCCCCCCCCTCCCCCCCTTCTGATTTTACTTTCTTGTTTTTTGTACTGTATGAGCAGTGTTGTTACTACTATTTAACAGTCTCCCCCCCCATTTTACTTTCTTGTTTTTTGTACTGTATGAGCAGTGTTGTTACTACTATTTAACAGTTAACAGCCCCCCCCCCCCCCCCCCCCCCCCCCGGTTTTTTTTTGAGAATATAAGTTGTGTGTCTATTATGTAGGTGACCTCTGCTAAAGTTATCCGTAACAAGCAAAGTGGACAATCAGAGGGTTATGGCTTTATTGAGTTTATTAGTCATGCTGCTGCAGAAAAGAATCTGCAAGCATATAATGGGACCTTGATGCCTAATATTGAGCAGAATTTCAGACTCAACTGGGCTTCACTTGGTTCTGGTGAAAAACGTTCTGATAATGCCCCTGAATATACAATATTTGTTGGCGACTTGGCGGCAGATGTTTCTGATTATATGCTTCAGGAGACATTTAGGGCTAACTATCCTTCTGTGAAGGGTGCTAAGGTTGTAACAGATAAGGCCACGGGGCGCACCAAGGGTTATGGTTTTGTTAAGTTCGGGGATGAAAGTGAGCAGTTACGTGCTATGGCTGAGATGAATGGACAGTTTTGCTCCACTAGGCCCATGCGGATTGGTCCTGCAGCTAACAAAAAGATTATGGGTGGTCAAAGTCAAGGTATGCCTCAACCTAGTTGGTACATGTACTGCGTTGTGTGGTAGTCTTTGTAGCAGTTAAGTGAAACAAAACCAGCTTGCAGCTTGTTTGCTAACTTCAATTGGCATTTAGATTCTGGATCTTTCATCTTGTGTTTAGTTGTCATAATTTCTTATAATGGTTGAGTTGTGATAGCTCGAGGATGCTGTTCCTGTAATTTGGTGGGTAAAGTGATAGTCTTTATTTGTTCTGCTCACCTATGCAGGTGTCGTTATGTTTCCTTTCATTCCGTTATGCTCTTGAATTCTTGATGAGTACCCAGCTATCGACGTCATTTCGTTCCAGTAATTAAAAACTTCCCATTGAAATATTAAATCTCATAAAACTCCGCTTGTCTCCAAGCAGGATGATTTGTGGAGGCTCTATGATTTAAGGGCCTGGATGCTTGTTTCAGCTGAAATGAATACCTTTTAGGACGTGGTGTGGCGTAAGTCAGTTCATTTAAATGTGGTTAAATTTTGCTATGTAGGATCCTCTTGACATTTATCCTTTCTAAGTTTTGCAATTTTTTCCCATTACTCCGTACTCCAGTCAGATTGCTTTATCTTTATTTTCAGCCATTTTGCTGTCTTACTTTCCAGCCATTTTACTTTATCAGTACTTTTCAGCCATTTTGCTTTGTCTTTACTTTTCAGTCATTTTACTTCATCATTACTTTTCAGTCATTTTGCTTTATCATTAGGTTTCAGCCATTTCATTTTAGCATTATGTTTCAGCCATTTCGCTTAAGTGTTATGTTTCAGCCTTCTAATTCTTTAACTTCAATATCTTGTTAGCCTGCCTCAAGTTGCACTCTGATCTTCAGTATACCTCTACGATTGTGGCAGTATCATTTATTAATTTAGTAATCCTAGCCCTGGAATCATCTCTTAGTTTTGCTTCATTTACCTCATGAACCTGTTCAGTAAATCCCCCCTTCATAAGGATGAGAAGTTTCCTGCCATCATTTGTTTCTTGTTGGTACAACATCTCGGTACTCATTTTTTTCTTCTTGTGTTGCTATTACTATTTGGGGGTGTTTAAATCATTTGTTTCTTTGACTATGATTTTTCTTATTTTTAAATTATGAATTATAATGATTTGAAATACTTTTTATACAGTTCAGATAATCTGTAGGTTTTATTCAAGAAGCTTGAAGAATCTATGCCCAATAGCAAATTAATAGTAATATCATCTTGTTAAAAAAACGATTGGACTTTTTATCTGATGAGAGTGCTGGTATCTGAATGTATAGTTACTTGTTACATTATTTAGGGAAACTAGCACCCCTTTCCTGCCTCTTCTCGCCTTTCTTATTTGATAGGTATGTGCTAAAGCATTAAAAATTAAAATTATCTTAATGCATGATATAGTATGTAATAAGACAATGACGTGCGGCTGGCAAGTTCATGTTATTATTCAGAAACCGCTGGTGCATCTGATGGTGTAAATACATCTTGTAAATATTTTTTCTATTTGTTTACTTATATACTGGTCTTCGTCTTGCCCCTTTGCCAAACTATGGCCCATCCTTCACAAATTTGAACATAAATTTTTACTTGCTTCTGAACTCCCAAAAGCACATCTGAGTATATACATTGTGGTATGTGAAGAATCTCTCTTTGGTGATCCATTAGTTGAAAAGTGTGTCCATTTCTCAAATGCTTGATTGCCTCTCTGAACTGTTAGAGATGCCTCCTGATTTTCTTGAACCTTTTAGTCAAATGTCTGTCAGCTTGTGTTCTCAACCTATGCATATTCTGCTTCTTTTGAGACCCTGTTAGAGCTAAAAGTTATTAGCCTTCTTTTGCACTGTTGGAGCAATGCAATCATAAGTCTGATGCTTGATCTATTTAATTGTGAAATGATAGTGCAGTCTTATCTCTTGAATCATACGTAATTGTGTTCTCTTACTAGGAACCTGTACACTGATTTGTTTTACTGATGGTGATAGTGGTAGTCTTTTGACCGACCTTTGCCTTGTAGTTATGGTTTATGGTACATATGCTTTGTAGTTTTGTATTTCTACTGTCCTGTCTCTGCAAAAATGTGCAATGTACTTCATCTTACTCATGGAGCATAAAGTTTTCCAACCTCTCTTCACATTTGCCTCTTCCATTTGCAGCTTCATATCAAAGTTCACCTGGAACTCAAAATGAGGATGACCCTTCTAATACCACTGTCAGTACATTTCTTTCTGGCATCATTTGACGTTCTGTTAGCTTACTTACACTCATATCCAAATGAAATTTGGTTGCAGATTTTTGTTGGGAACTTGGATTCCAATATAACAGATGAACATCTAAGGCAGATTTTTGGACATTATGGGCAGTTGCTTCATGTAAAAATACCAGTAGGCAAGCGTTGTGGCTTTATTCAGTTTGCTGACAGGTATAGTGATAAGCCTTCCCAAGTTGATCAATCTCAATGCTTGGAGAATTAACACACAGTCCATCCTTGTTATTTCAGAAGTTGTGCTGAGGAAGCTCTACGGGTGTTAAATGGAACTCAGCTGGGTGGACAAAGCATCCGTCTTTCCTGGGGTCGAAGTCCTGCAAACAAGCAGCAGGTAAGTAATGGCAAAATTATACTTTTTGGTTTTGGCACTTCTCAGTCAATACCAATCTGAATTTTATGTTCCGTCTCTGGCTTGTGCAGCCTCAGGTTGATCCAAACCAATACGCTGGTTATTATGGGTATACAGCTGGATATGATGGCTATGGTTATGCTCCCCCTGCTCAGGACCCAAATCAGTATTATGCGGGCTATGCTGGATATGGAAATTACGCACAACCTCAACAACAGCAGCAAGTTTTGCAGCATCCCCAGGTTTGATGAACCCTTTGAGCTTATTTATTAACTAAAGCTACTTTTATACCCACATCTCCATTAGATTTAATCTTTTTAGTTTTTGACTGCTTTTATTCTTTTCCCGATGTTTTTGCTAGTGGTACATGAAGTTGTGTTTGGTTATACCTTTTTGCAAAGAATATTTGAAACAGTGTTGGCTTGAATGTACTTGCATACAAACATGTTATAAGTACCTCCAAATCGGAATTTTGGAATTTTTATAGTCAACCACTTATTTTCAAATAAACTGAATTATTCTGGGGAAAAAGTGAATAATTTTGATGGCCAAATGGGTCCTTAAATTTATAACAGTTTTTTCATATAAAATAATGATGTGTTCGAATACTCATCTCACTTCCATTTTGCAGTGAGCAGGTCACAGGATTTGCTGAGTGCTTTCCAGCATGATATATGTATTGATGTTATAAGCGGCACATGAGATTATCAGTTGGAATCCAGATGTGTATTTCTTTATCTTAGGGTGTTGGGAACTTTGTAGGCAATTTCTTGGGGATACAATTTATGATAATGATCAACTGATTGTATGCTGTTTGTTTTTTTCGTGTTGCCATTTTGGTACTACTTAGATATATGAGATCTGGATATACTAGAAGATCTCGGAGAAGTGTAGGCATGTATTTTTATACTTGTGCTTTTTGGCTATGCCAGCAGTGCTTAACACTCTATTGTGCTCGTTGCTCGATGTTGGTTCACCTTTCACTAGCAGTTTATAATGATGTTCTCCAAAAATAATTTCTATCATCTGGATGGTTTCAGTCCGTTGTATTTTGATTAAATATCATAAGGCATTGTTTTAATATCTTAACTGAATTGGAGTTTTCAACCTACAGTTCTATCTAAGTTTAAGCACTCAACAAACCTCTTGGACTAAAACTGAATTGGATTTTGATCTAATTCAATACTAAAACTGAATTGAACACGTCTGCTTTCATAGTGGTGGTAGGATTACAATGAGACTGCAAATGACTATTCTTCTTTCCATTGCTGCTTGTACCTTCATCTCCGGTGGTCTAGGTTTTCTATATATTGGGTATGGTAGTTACTTATTTGCTGCCTTGCCTCGGTTAAGTGTACTGGCAAACATTGCAATCTAGTGGGTTAACCCAACAAAATATATGTATAGGAATTTTATAGGTAGAGGGTGCTTATATAAGACTTGCACAAAAGTGCTGGAACAGAGTAATTAACCAACTTCCAAATAGTACTCACGCAGTGGAAGAAGCTAATATTAAAGGTATCCGTGGAGACAAATAACTGCTGACTTTGCTTTTAAAGCATATCATTCCTACCTCTTTTCATTCTAAATAAACAAAGATCTAAACCAGATACATTGGTATACTGAATTCTTTTCTCAGCAGCGCCAAGAACTTTAAATGGAAATGCCAGAACACACCTAGTTTAGATATAACCAGTTGGTAAATGTACCCATAAGAAAGACTTAACACAGCCGATTTGTTGTTCCTCCCAAGGCATATCCAGCAAGAACGGCCTCAAACTAATGCTGTCAGCTTCGATCTATCAAATTGAAATATCTACTATGTTAGTTCATTCTGGCTTCTTTAAGTTCAGGCAGTTATCTGTTGCTTGGTTGAACAACTCCTGGACCTGCTTTAGCTCCTTCTCTGAATCACCAAAATCAGCAAACTGAGTGACACAATAAACAAAAAATGAATAATATATATAGGTAAATGGAAATTTGGACCTTAGCCTAACTAGAACAACTTCCACCATCTCTCAGAAAGAAAACAAGGGAAAAACAAATACATGAATGCTCACTTCCCTCCACCACAAACTGTGCAGTCAAGTGAAGGATATAAGTTGTGCGGAATGCTGATAAACTGGAAGTTGTGTCTTGTGTGTATAGCCATGTATTCTGTAATAAATGCCTATTCCAAAGCCAAAGCTATGCCAGATACACTAAGAACAAACTCTTACCTGCAGCTTCCAGTTGTTTTTGAAGTTCTTGGCCAACTGCATCGTTCTCAGCCTACATCATATACATACATAACAGAGTTAGAACTGGGTATAATACAAGACAAAATACTAAGCCCAAAGCCAGACACATTAATTTATTATCCTTTTTTATTTTTTTAGTTTAGCTACTGTAATGCTTTTGTTTCTTTGTGAGAATATGACCGTGGAATTGGAGGAAGACAGCATCATCTTGTTCATATATAATACGTCAAAAAGTTGTTGCTACCAAGTATTCACAGAGAAGCCTATACCTGGAGTTCTGCAATTCTTTTCAATTGTGCTTCTTCACCCCCATCTGATAAAGGAAGAGCAGCAACCAACGCATCAAACTGCCCAAAAAACAAAAAAAAAAAAGAACAGGAGAAAATAAGCTTTTATTACGATGACATTGTAGCAAAGCACAAACTTTGAGAATCAGATCGCAAATTTGCAATTGGTTTGAATTAGAACCACACAATCCTCATGGCTACTCTCAAGTGTTGGGCTGTGCAACTTAAGTGTTATAAGATGCTAGATTAGACAACCTCTAATTGTAAGGCCAAGAAGAAAACAAGGGAAATATACTGGTGAACTTGAGCACCTTAGAACTAATGATAGGGGTTGTCCATATACATTTCATAGAAGACAGCTAAAGGGCGATAAACTAGCAGGTTTTGACGAACAAGGTTTACCCGGTGAGACTTGGCCTAGATGTCAAGGTTCCCAGGCACGAGAGGCTGAGATCAAGTTGTTAAGTTAAAATCCCTAGAGGTCTTATCCACCATTATTCGATTCAGTTAGGTTTTAATTCGAGTAGTTGGTGATGCTAATAGCATTACTGTATTTTCTGTTAAACGAAAGGACAAAAGATTAGGTCTTTGAACTCAACCATGCTGGTCTTAGGACTAAGGACTTTGAACTCAACCATGCTGGTCTCAGGACTACAGACTTTGAACTCAACCACATTGGTCTCAAGTCTTAGGTCTTTGAACTCCACCACAGTGGTCTCAAGTCTCATCAAACAAAAAACGTTATCTGGTATAGAACTGCATATATACATTACATATGATGAGCCAAGAAACAACCTAATATTATCTGGTATAGAACACTGCATGTGCACATTATATCTGATGAGCCAAGAAATATAAAGTATACCATGATATAATCTAAAGATTTGATGTTTCAAAAAGTACACAGTCTAGTCAAAGGAAGACAAAAAAACATTACTTTGCCCAAAAAACGACTTTCTTTTAGGAATGGTAAGTGCATTATTACTATAGCACCAAGAAGGTGCAATCAAAAGTATTTACAAGGAACAAAAAAATATACCTCCCTATTTTATTTTTTTATGAGAAGGAAACAGCCGTCCTACTACACTCTACCCTCCCCAGACCCCACGTTGTGTGATTTCACTGGGTTGTTATTGTTGTTGTTGACAGGGAAACTTGCGGACGCTATCCTTTGGGTGCGGAAAGGGTAAAACCCCCACAAACCACACATGAGAGATAGTGCGATGAGTTCAACCAAGAAGGCAATCCCCATGCTTTTGCTCGCAAGGGGTTTCGAACTAGAGACGTCCAACATGGAAGTCCCAAGCCCTTCCTATTCTTAAAGGGATTCTATCATTGCTTCAGCATCATTTACACAACTGTTTAGACAAAGCATGAAACAGAAGTAAATAGTTCATCTTGATCTTCCGAAAAAGGGAAAATTCCCTATTGTCGAAGTACCCTGGTCTGTGTGTTGCTCATAAGCAGAAAATGTGAAGATAGGTAGTTTTACCTGCTTGGCAGCCTTAACAAAAGCAGCACTCATTTGCTTTGGTTGCTCTGCAACATTAGCTGAGTCTTCAGTGGGATTCGCAGGAGGAGGTTCCGGATAATTAGGTGACAAACGCACAGGAGGGGCGTCTCTTTGAAGAGTACCAAAGGTGTTGAAAGCAAGAGCTGCAATTGAATTTACTTGTTCCTGTAGCTGTGATATGATATCCATATTCCAAATCCTTCCCTAATTGCAAAAAAAATATATGGTGAATTTAGAGGAAAACAATCGAATAAATGGAATAGAAAACAGAGGAGAAAAGAAGAAGAGAAAATCGAAGATAGGAGAAGAATTTAC
This sequence comes from Solanum dulcamara, assembly GCF_947179165.1. Lineage (NCBI taxonomy): Eukaryota > Viridiplantae > Streptophyta > Magnoliopsida > Solanales > Solanaceae > Solanum > Solanum dulcamara. Next base: position 50,061,187 of record NC_077247.1, read on the forward strand.
GTTAAAACCCTAGAATTGGACGTCGGGTAGAAGCAGCAGGAAGAAGATGCCCAACTCTGTTACAGTTGTTTTAAAATTTGACTTAAAATTAACCATTATTTCAATTGAATTTCTAAAAAAATTAAAAGTTAAGAGTGCTCAAACAATAAGCTTATTTTTACTTTTAACAACTTTAAAGGCGTTTTGCTAACTGGTTAGGAAAAATATTATATATGTATTACATCTTATGTAAGAATATCATGAATAACTAAACATTGTTTAATTAATTCTGATATAAAATAATATTTTTTTTCAATAATAGTTGTCCACTATTGACTAGACACAAGGATTAAGAAGCAGTAAATGATGCGTATAATTTTACCTAATCACTTTTATTCAATATTCGTTAACCAAATAATGAATAGTATTTAATAGCAAGAGTAAAATAGACATATAATAATAAATTATTCATTAATTTTATAAACTGACAAATATTGTTGCACATTCTAAAATAACATAATGGACAAATAAAGATAAACAAAGAAAGTACATTAACTCTGGCATAACTAATTCATATATAGTTCTAACTAGATACCAAACAATCTTAAGGTATTTCAGTTTGATTCAAAGAAAAAAAAAAGCTTTGATTACTTTTTTTTTTATCTCTCTCTCTCTTTTTTTTTTAGCTTCAACACGTTTATTCAAATGTGTAATTGCTTAATCAATTCAATCCATCACAAGATAACTACTTAAATCAAAATAATTTTAAAGTAATTTTATAGCATTTATATAAAATAAAAAATAGTATATAATTTTAAAATCATCAAAATATAATAAAAAAAAGTCAAATTCCAAACAGGATCTAACATTATCTCATTATTTTACTTTCTTTGTAATTTAGGTTTTGAAAAGAGGCACGTGGTCAGCATACGTACGACATCTCTAAGATGAGACGCCACAAAGAGAGAAGAATATGTTTGGCTTCTTTCTATCTCCCGATAACTCCTAAGCATCAACTATGGCTTCTCTTCTCACCAACGGAATCTCACGCTTCTGTCCTCAATCCATCACTGAGCAACCTATACTCTCAAAAGGGTCCAACTTTTTGCCTAATTCAGCTGCCCCCAGAATCTCAAATTCAGGTAATTTCAAGATTAGAGCTGCTAATATTGAGGCTCCAGGTAAAGAATCATCTTTTTCTATGTCAAATGACGAGGACCCACTTCAGAAATTCTTGAAAAGAGATTATAAATGGGGTTTCAATGAAAATATTGAATCTTTTGCACTGCCAAAAGGGCTTTCTGAGGAAATTATAAGGTTGATTTCATCAAGAAAGAATGAGCCTGAGTGGATGCTTGAGTATAGATTGAAATCCTATGAGAAATTTGTTAAAATGAAAGAGCCTAAATGGTCCGATAATCAGTACCCAGAAATTGATTTTCAAAATAGTTGTTATTATTCAGAACCTAAAAAGAAACCAACTTTGAATAGTCTTGATGAGGCTGACCCTGAGCTTGTAAGGTATTTTGATAAATTGGGTATTCCTTTGAATGAAAAAAATCGTTTAGCAAATGTTGCAGTTGATGCTGTTCTTGATAGTGTTTCTATTGCTACAACTCATAGGAAGACTTTAGAGAAGTCTGGTGTGATTTTTTGTTCAATTTCCGAGGCTATTAGGGAGTATCCAGATTTAGTCAGGAAGTATTTGTTTAGAGTTGTGCCCCCGGAAGACAATTTTTACGCAGCTCTTAATTCAGCTGTGTTTAGTGATGGATCATTTGTGTATATACCCAAGAACACCAAGTGTCCTATGCAAATATCTACTTATTTTAGAATAAATGCAATGGAAACTGGACAATTCGAGAGGACTTTGATTGTTGCGGATGAAGGGAGTTTTGTGGAGTATTTAGAAGGGTGTACAGCACCTTCATATGATACAAACCAGTTACATGCTGCTGTGGTGGAATTGTATTGCCATGAAGGTGCAGAGATTAAGTACTCCACCGTGCAGAATTGGTATGCTGGAGATGAGGAAGGGAGAGGAGGGATTTATAATTTTGTTACAAAGAGAGGACTTTGTGCTGGGGCTCGATCGAAGATATCCTGGACACAAGTTGAGACCGGCTCAGCTATTACCTGGAAGTATCCAAGTGTTGTGTTAGAGGGTGATGAATCGGTTGGTGAATTCTATTCTGTGGCATTGACCAACAACTATCAGCAGGCAGATACAGGAACGAAGATGATACACAAAGGAAAGAATACAAGGAGTAGGATTATTTCGAAGGGTATTTCAGCAGGAAATTCTAGAAACTGTTACAGAGGACTAGTTCAAGTCTTATCAAATGCAGAGAATGCGCGGAATTCCTCCCAGTGTGATTCAATGCTCATCGGTGATCAAGCTGCAGCCAACACTTATCCATATATTCAGGTAATTAGCTCTCTGAACTTTAATTTTGTTTTCTGTCTCCACATGATAAAATAATTCTCGATGTAACTTTAGCTCTCTTCCTTTATAAGTACAATGTTTAGTTGTGACATATGGCCTTGTTACTCTTTAGGTGGAAAACATGATCTTTCTGTTGTCACAGTGTACCTCACTGTAATCTGTGGTCTCCTGATTAATGCAGGATGTATCATTAAGTTCCAATCTTTAATGAAAATTTTATTTACCTGATTAAAAAAGAATCATTAAGTTCCAATCTTCAATGAAAATTTTATTTGCCTGATCAGTTAAGTTCCATTTACCTTTCTCATAGTACAGGAGCAGTGTTTTTAATCTACCACCCCCTCCAAGATCTCCCCTATTCCAATTGCAGAAAATAAAAAGGGAAAAAGAAGAAGGAATAAATTCCACCTTGAAATTAGAATTATTCGACAAGAGCTCAGAAGAAAAGGTTCAACAAATATACACATTGTTGTCAGTTACTTTTAAAACAAGTCAATTAGGTCCATGCTGGCACTGTCGGCTTGGAAATCTTTGAGCTGTCTGGCAGGTCAATAAATAGTCTCTTTCAGAGAATGTTCTCATGTAGACCATAAAGCTAGTGGGTTTTTATCTTACTCGTGCTGAATCAAAAATGAAAAAAAAGGGGAGGGGGGAAGGGTACTGCTTACTTTCATTTGAAGTTCATTGTCATGAGAAGATGCGTTATTTTAACTTTTAATATGTCCATAGATCCTGTGTTGAATGAAAAGCATCAATTATTGTATCCCCGTGCATGACAGTGTGGATGTGTGTTCATTTTTCTGGAGCTGGAGTAAGCCTTCGTTGCTGATGATTAGTGTGTACTTATGCACGGAGAAGATGTAAATAATAGTAATTGTTATGGATGTCTTGTATGTTTTAAACAAGCAGCAAACTGCATGTTCATCTGTTTGATTGACGTATCATTATGCTTGGTCCAGAACTTCGGATGAAGTACATTTGCTAATGAACATAGTCTAACTCAGTGGCCTTTGATAATCATCTTAAATTTTGTCAATTCGAGGAAACTTAACCTTCTTTATATTTGGGATGTGATAGTTTTGTAGTAATATAATGCAGGAAATACATTCGCATCCTTGCGATTTGTTGAAGAATTTAGTACAAACTAATTTAACAGTGTATAGTCTCTAATATTCTTGATCAGATTTACCTTATACATCCTGTTATATTTTAGGATCTCTGAGAAAGCTTCTGTATAGTTTCTATACAGAAATAGATTAGTGCTTAGGGATCAAAAGAAGAGAAAATTTTGTTTCTTTTGGTGTGGCTTTTAAGTTCTAAGTCAGATGCTATATGAATTTTGTTGTTATCCTAGTAACTGGAATTAGTTAAGATTAAATTCAACACATTTATATGAGGTATCATTTGGTCAATCCTTGTTGATGCTCCTGCTGCATATGTTCAACTCCTGTGCTAATTTGAACTCGGAATTTTATGTAATTGCATTTTTGCACTTGCGTTTCTATATTTACCTATGGCACCATTTTAATAGGCCAAAAACCCCACTGCACGGATAGAACATGAAGCCACAACTTCAAAGATTGGTGAAGATCAGTTGTTCTACTTCCGGCAGAGAGGAATTGACTATGAGAAAGCAATGGCTGCAATGATCTCTGGGTTTTGCAGAGACGTGTTCAATGAACTTCCTGATGAATTTGGTGCTGAGGTGAACCAATTAATGAGCTTGAAGCTTGAAGGGTCTGTAGGTTAAACAAAGTTGACTGCTGGTGTGGAAATTCTGAACTTTGTAGCCATTTGGTTTTGTCATCTGTAAAGTTGTAATAGTATCCTACCCAAACTTTTGTCATCTGTAAAGTTGTAATAGTATCCTAATGTGTCAAGGCATTATCTTCTGATCCCTTTTTTTTAGCCCATCTTAACTGTTCCATGACTTCTAATTGATTGTGTTGTGCCTGAAAAAGTTCCACAATTTCAATAAAAAATAGATAAAGGGAGAATACCGATTTGGAAAAGGTACATTAGTTTCAAAAAACGAAATATGACAACTCAAAAAGAAAGGAGGGAGTATTATTTTTTTGGCATAACTTAAACAAAACACCTTAGATCTTTAAAATAAACATTTTTATCTTCCCAAAAACTTAATCAAACAGATTATATCATCTACTACATATCTGTGCCTTCACCAGTATTTGACTATAAAAGTATTTTAGAGGACCCTCGATGGCAATGATATTCATTTTGTTTGTCAAACCACTCATTAAGGGGTTCTGTACCTAAATTATTTGCATTAGTTTTTCAAGTTCATCCCCAACTTTAAACTATGATATCCTTATAATTTTCTGACATTGATAATTAATAATGGCATAATAATATGGTGAAGTAAATATTTTTATATGTAATTATTCCTAGTCACTTGCTCACCAACTCTCCATTATTGTATTTTAAAATTATTGCTGACACAATCCCAAATGCACCTGCAGGCGACGGTACACAGTTATATATTCTACAGCCAGTTTGGGCGTACAATATTTCTGTTTTTCGTTTTCAAATTTGTTATTTATCAAAAAGTTGTTTGGTAATACATTGTAGTCAACTTTACATTCTAACTTGGGTTGAGTTTTTCGAGTTTTAAAAATTGGTTCTTGTTAAGTAGTGGATTGTCCATTTATTTGTATGGACAAACCACTTTGCAAGTTGCTCAACTTGCCTTCTTTTGTATAACTATAAATATGACCATTCTTGGCCATTGTGAATTGCTAAAAACACACAGAATACATATACACGCTCTACTTTCCTTTCTTTTCTGTTTTCTCTCCATATTCTCTTACTTTCTTTTCTGTTATAATATTGTCAACTTAGTTATTTTATAACACGTTATCAGCACGAAGTCCTAATTTTCTCCAGAAAATTAATCTCTATATCAGAATATGGAAATTTCCCAGTCATCAGTTGGATCCAAAATCAATTATGATGATATGTGTCTTATTGATAGTGCCACAACACACACTATTTTAAGAGATAAGAAATATTTCTCTTATTTGATTATGAAAGAAGCTAATATTAATACAATATCTGGTAGTACAAAATTAATTGAAGGATCCGGAAAAGCTAGAGTTGTACTTGTTGGGGGAACAAATTTAACAATTAATGAAGCATTATATTGTAGTAAGTCTCAAAGAAATTTATTAAGTTTCAAAGATATTCGTCAAAATGGTTATCATATTGAGACTACAAATGATGAAAAGAATGAATATCTTTATATTACTACAATGATGTCGGGCAAAAGGTTTATTCTTGAAAAGTTACCCGCTCTTTCATCCGGCTTATACTTCACAAGTATTAGCATGGTTGAAACACATGCCATAGTAAACCAGAAGTTTACTAACTCAAATGATTTTATTATTTGGCATGACCGGTTGGGCCATCCCGGTTCTAATATGATGCGCAAAATAATTGAGAGTTCACATGGACACTCTTTGAAGAACCAAAAGATTCTTCAGTTTAAAGAATTCACTTGTGCCGCATGTTCTCAAGGCAAATTGATTACTAGACCATCAGTAATCAAAGTGGGCATTGAATCCCCAACATTTCTGGAATGAATACAGGGTGATATATGTGGACCCATTCACCCATCATGTGGACCATTCAAATATTATATGGTTTTAATAGATGCATCTACAAGATGGTCACATGTGTGCTTATTATCAACTCGTAATATGGCATTTGCGAGATTACTTGCTCAAATAATTAAGTTAAGAGCGCAATTTCTAGATTATGCAATAAAGGCAATTTGTCTTGATAATGCTGGTGAGTTCACATCTCAGGCATTTAATGATTATTGTTTGTCCACTGGGATAACAGTTGAGCATCCGGTTGCTCATGTTCATACTCAAAATGGTCTAGCGGAATCATTAATTAAACGTCTCCAATTAATTGCTAGACCAATGCTTATGAGAACAAAACTTCCCATTTCATTATGGGGTCATGCTATTTTGCATGCAGCAAGTCTTGTGCGGATCAAACCCACAAGTTATCACAAAGTCTCTCCATTACAATTGGCTTTTGGTCAGGAGCCAAACATTTCCCATCTTAGAATATTTGAAAGTGCAGTATATGTTCCAATTGCTCCACCACAACACACAAAGATGGGACCCCAAAGAAGATTGGGGATATATGTTGGGTATGAATCTCCTTCTATCATAAAATATTTGGAACCTATGACTGGAGATTTATTTACTGCAAGATTTGCTGATTGTCATTTTGATGAATCAGTATACCCAACATTAGGGGAGAAAATAAGCAGCTCAAAAGGGAAATAGATTGGAATGCATTACCATTATATCATTTAGATCCTCGTACAAATAAATGTGAACTGGAAGTTCAAAAGATAATTCATTTGCAAAATATTGCAAATCAACTGCCAGATGCATTCACTGACCTATCAAGAGTTACTAAATCTCATATCCCAGCTGCTAATGCTCCAATTCGAGTTGATGTCCCAATAGGACAATTAAATAATGCAAATGAGTCTAAACCACATTTAAAACGTGGTAGACCAATCGGTTCCAAAGATAAAAATCCTCGAAAAAGAAAAGGAGCAAATAATCAAGATGGTCATGATATGAAAGAACCTGCTCAAGATGAGCAAGGAGACATAACAATTGATGAAACCTTGGAAGAGGTTAAGGCGCCTGAAAATGATAAAGAAATTTCAATAAATTATGTCTCATCAGGAAATATATGGAACCGAAATAATGTAATTGTCGACAATAGTTTTGCTTATAATATTGCTATGGAAATAATGCAACAAAATGAGGATCTTGAACCAAAATCTGTCGATGAATGTAGACAGAGGAATGATTGGCCAAAATGGAAAGATGCAATTGAAGTTGAATTAGCTTCGCTTGAAAAACGCGAAGTTTTTGGACCGATAGTCCGAACACCTGAAGGTATAAAACCAGTGGGGTACAAATGGGTCTTTGTGCGGAAAAGAAATGAGAAAAATGAAGTTGTAAGATATAAAGCACGACTTGTGGCACAAGGATTTTCGCAAAGACCCGGCATTGATTATATGGAAACATATTCTCCTGTGGTGGATGCAATCACCTTCAGGTATCTTATAAATCTGGCAGTTTATGAAAAACTTGGCATGCATCTGATGGATGTCGTTACAGCCTATTTATATGGTTCTCTAGATAACGATATCTTTATGAAAATTCCTGAAGGATTTAAAATGCCTGAAATATATAAAGATTCCCAGGAAACTTGTTCAATAAAACTTCAAAAATCTTTATATGGGCTGAAACAATCAGGGCGAATGTGGTACAATCGTCTTAGCGAATACTTGCTAAAAGAGGGATATAAAAATGATCCAATTTGCCCTTGTGTCTTTATGAAAAGGTCTGGATCTGAATTTGTTATAATAGCAGTGTATGTTGATGATTTGAATATTATCGGAACTCCTGAAGAACTTTCAAAGGCAGTAAAATGTCTTAAAAAGGAGTTCGAAATGAAAGACCTCGGAAAGATAAAATTTTGTCTTGGTCTACAAATTGAATATTTTTCAAATGGGATATTTGTCCATCAATCAACATATATAGAAAATATTTTAAGGAGATTTTACATGGATAAAGCACACCCACTGAGTACCCCAATGGTTGTGAGATCTATTGATATTAATAAAGATCTATTTCGACCTCATGAAAATGATGAAGAGCTTGTTGGTGCTGAAATACCATACCTTAGTGCAATTGGTGCATTAATGTATCTTGCCAACAATTCTAGACCAGATATAGCCTTCGCAGTAAACTTGTTAGCAAGATTTAGTTCTTCCCCAACGCGAAGACACTGGAATGGAATTAAGCATATATTCAGATACCTTCGAGGGACCATTGATATGGGTTTGTTTTACTCGAATGAATCCCCGTCACAATTGATTGGTTATGCAGATGCGGGATATTTGTCTGATCCCCATAAGAGTCGATCGCAAACAAGCTATTTATTTACATGTGGTGGTACAGCTATATCATGGCGTTCAACAAAGCAAACTATGGTTGCCACTTCTTCAAATCATGCAGAGATAATAGCCATTCATGAAGCAAGTCGAGAATGTGTTTGGTTAAGATCAATAACTCAACACATTCAAGAAACATGTGGCCTTTCTTTGACAAAAGACGCTCCAACAATATTATATGAAGACAATGCTGCATGTATAGCTCAACTGAAGGGAGGATACATCAAAGGAGACAGAACAAAACATATTTCACCAAAATTATTTTTCACTCATGATCTTCAAAAGAAGGGTGAAATAGATGTCCAACAAATTCGTTCAAGTGACAATTTAGCAGATATGTTTACCAAGGCATTGTCAACTTCAACCTTTGAGAAAATGAGATACAAAATTGGAATGCGTCATCTTCGAGATATTAAATGATGTCTTCATCAGGGGGAATATAATACGCGCTGCACTCTTTTTCCCTTAGTCTAGGTTTTGTCCCACTGGGTTTTCCTAACAAGGTTTTTAATGAGGCAACATTCAATGCGTATTACCAGATGTGTGTACTCTTTTTCCTTTACTAGGCTTTTTCCCACTGATTTTTTTTAGTAAGGTTTTTAATGAGGCACAACATCAATGGATGTTCAGGATAACTATGTATATATATATTTTTTACTAGCATTTTTCTTTACATGTGGACATCCAAGGGGGAGTGTTAAGTAGTGGATTGTCCATTTATTTGTGTGGACACACCACTTTGCAAGTTGCTCAACTTGCCTTCTTTTGTATAACTATAAATATGACCATTCTTGGCCATTGTGAATTGCTAAAAACACACAGAATACATATACACACTACTTTCCTTTCTTTTCTGTTATAATATTGTCAACTTAGTTATTTATAACAGTTCTAACCATTCTTTAAATAAATACGCGCCCCTCCCCCTCCCAAAAAAACACACACACGTACTTTCTAAAAAAATAATAATTAAGTAGACAATATGGGGTTATTCGGATGGTAAACACTCTTCACCTTCGACCTTAAGATTGTGGTTTGAGTCACCAATGGAACAAAAAGTGGAGCTCCTAAGGAGGGATAAAAAAAATCAAGTAAATACATGTCCAAAAACAACTTCAATTTTTAAGTACTTTTTTTCTCTTAACTTAACTTCAAATACTATTTTTCGTAATATCATCAAATTCATGTCGAAACACCTACTTAATATGTTTAGATAAATGTGTGAGAGCATACTAGCTAGGAGGGATATGATTAGATCATTGAAGTTATACGTGGTAAGGTGGGAGCAACCTCTGTGGCAAACAAAATGAGGGAAGTGATCACTGATATGGTTCGGGCATGTAAAGTGAAGGCGCGCGGATATGCCACTTGTAAGGAGGTGCATGAGATGACTGTAACAAGAGTTATGAGAGGTAGGGAAAAGTCGAAAAGGGATCGGGGGAGGAAGGGAGGTGATTAGACAGGACATGACACAACATTAGGTTAATGATGACATGACCTTAGACAAGAAAGTTTGGAGGTCGATGATTATAGCAGACGACAAGTAGTTGAGTGTTGTCACACTATAGTGGGAAAAGTATGGGGTATTTAGTAGCCTCTTATTCTTCGATATGTATTACTATTTGTACTTCATTTGTTTTATATCTAGCTATTTTGTTATCATATTTTTTTGCAATATTGCGACGGAAACATTTCTTTTAGAAGAAATTATGTTCAACTTAATTGAACCCATTAAAGAAAAGCTTTTTTGACACAAAATTTGTTCTCCGACAAGCATAATTGGTTGACTTGCCTTTTTTAAAAGCTGAAAGGAGCAACTCTTGAATAACTTCAAGAAACGCAGAAATTGGAGAAAAAAATGGCAACAGACATAATGGTTGACTCGTGAGAAATAAAAAATATGGTTGGCCTTGGACTTGCCCCCTCACTATATGCTGCTGATGCTATCTGTATAGTATATACTTTTTTTTTTAAAAAAAATAATCCCATAATTGAATTTCGCCGGTGGAATATATTATTTTTCTGTGCCAGTTCCCTACTACTCTTATACTTTTTTTTCTATTCAGTGTCTGAAATCCGCATTCGAGGTTTAACTAAAATTTAAATCGCGCACTACAGGGCTAATTTGGAGATGGCGCTCTCAAAAGAATTTTCTCCATATCCAGAGTGTAAACAACAAATTTTCGAGCCGAGAAAAAAAAATAATCAAGACCGGAAAATTGGAGTAACAAAGTGTAATATTTGATTTCAAAATATGATGCGGTTACAATCTCTATAATAATCCTCTGATTCTTCAAATAATATGAAACACGTTGAACTTGAATTTGAATTTGATTTAGAGTCAAGGGCTTGAATAGCTTGATCTTGAATCTTCGTCTTCAAATTTGGATCTGAATTATTCGTCACGAACACTTGTATGGTTATAACGAACGATAAATATGAATAAGTAACTTGGTCTTGAACTTTTTGATGTTTGTCTTCGTTCTTGATCTTGAACTTGAGCTTGAATTTGATTGCTTGAACTTTGTAGCTTTGTAGAGAATTTGAGGCCTTTGATCCACGAGCTCTTTTCTTGCTTCTTGTTCTTCCCAAAAAAAACCCTTTTCAGAATAATGAGGACCCCTATTTATAGTTGTAGGGAGTGGTATGAGGGTGTGATTTGATTGGTTGGTTTGAATTGACCAATCAGATTTCTTTGTTGAAGAGTTTTAATTTGATTGGTCAGAACATGTCACATGGACATGTGGCATTATTTTAGTGGCTCATTTAATTTGACTTAGATTGCCACATAACTCTGACATGTGACATGATTTTAGTGGCTTATTTAATTTGACCTGGATTGCCACCTAACTTTGACATGTGGCATGATTTTAGTGGCTTATTTAATTTGACTTGGATTGCCACCTAACTTTGGCACATGGCATAATTCTAGTGGCTTATTTAATTTGACTTAGATTGCCACCTAACTTTGACATGTGGCATGATTTTGGGCCTCTAGGATGAGATGATATTGGGCTTAACAAAGTGGAGTCATCTTTATAGCCCAAATCAATGGATTTAGGTTTTTAATTAAATCCATATTTATTGGGCTTAAATAATCGACCCAATTTTATTAATCCAAAATATTTATTTGGACTAATATATCTTGAATTTAATATAAATTGAACCATTCTACAAATTTATATTTAATAAATTGTAAATGATTACAAATGCCCCCTGCTTCAAGTCTTGTCGAGATATTTTATCTTTTGAAGACTAGGCTTGAAGTATTACTTGTAGGATAATGACATGCCATTTATTTTGAGATGTACCGTAAATTCATACTATATTGATGCACCCCTTCATCGTTGTTGGAGTAGGAATGTAGAAAATTAGTTATATCCAATGAGGATTAGGAAAGAGAAGGAAAAATGATTTTTTTTCATGTTTTTTTTCATGTTTTTTTTTTGGTGTTTACTTGTCATGCAAGATTCCACCACTAATTGAAATCCGATTAGGAGTCAATTTTGTAGAAGCCTAATTCAAGTTTGAATCTAATTATAATAGGTGCTAATAAACCTCTATAAATAGATGTCTGATCTTCATTGTTTTGCAGCAATGTGGCTTGACGATCAGCGTCGTGGTACTTTCTTCTTTCTTTTCTTTGATTTTCAACAATCTTTTCCTCATCTTGACATGTCTGTCGTAGAAAATTCATATCTTATTGTAGATAATAAGAATCATGAACGGTGTGATTTTCTAGAAACTAGACTTCTCGATTTACAACATATCCAAAATTGAGAATTTAATACTTTCATGACCGTTCTAGATAATTTATTTATTTATTTATTTCACGTATTTTTTTTGCAAATGCCTACCCTTTATTCTGTCTTCCAAATCCAATTAGAATTCTGAAAGGACACACTTCTTTTAGAATATGGATAGCCCAAATTTTCACAATTTCACATCCAATTAGGATTTGGAGAGAATAAATTTGTATCATTTTACTAGAGTCCTATCCAAAAAGTAATTACAATTACTTTAGAAAAAGGACTCTCTCACCATCACTACTTGTCTATAAATAGACTCTCTCCTTCTATTTATTTTCATCATTGAAATTGATGGTTTTGATACTCCTTTTTGCATATCCTCTTGAGTTCATCAACATATAAGGTACATTATATATATATATATATATATATATATATATATATATATATTATTTTTATTATTTCGTTTTAAATATTTCGTTTTTTTTTTTGCAAATAAAAATATTACTTCATATGCAATAAACTTTTATTCTATTGGTCCAAGTCAAAGACTTTACACCGTCTGAGACAAAGACTTTACATGATTTGTGGGAAAGAAAAGGCATTCCATAGTTCGAGCTAAAGACTTTACACCGTCCAAGGCAAGGACTTTACATGATTTGTGGCAAAGACTTTACACCGTCTGAGTCAGAGGCATTTCATAGTCCGAGCTAAAGACTTTACACCGTCTGAGGCAAAGACTTTACATGATTTGTGGCAAAGAAAAGACATTTCATAGTCCGAGCTAAAGACTTTACACCGTCTAAGGCAAAGACTTTACATGATTTGTGGCAAAGACTTTACACTGTCTGAGTCAGAGGCATTCCATAGTCCGAGCTAAAAACTTTACACCGTCTGAGGCAAAGACTTTACATGATTTGTTGCAAAGAAAAGGCATTCCATAGTCCGAGCTAAAGACTTTACACCGTCTAAGGCAAAGATTTTACATGATTTTTGGCAAAGACTTTACACTGTCTGAGTCAGAGGCATTCCATAGTCCGAGCTAAAGACTTTACACCGTCTGAGGCAAAGACTTTACATGATTTGTGGCAAAGACTTTACACTGTCTGAGTCTGAGGCATTCCATAGTCCGAGCTAAAGACTTTACACCGTCTGAGGCAAAGACTTTACATGATTTGTGGCAAAGACTTTACACTGTCTGAGTCTGAGGCATTCCATAGTCCGAGCTAAAGACTTTACACCGTCTGAGGCAAAGACTTTACATGATTTGTGGCAAAGACTTTTACACTGTCTGAGTCAGAGGCATTCCATAGTCTGAGCTAAAGACTTTACACCGTCTAAGGCAAAGACTTTACATGATTTGTGGCAAATACTTTACACCGTCTGAGTCAGACATAGATTTTTCTCAAAGAATATAATCGTCCATTATTGAGATTCATTACCATAATTATTGAATTACTAATTTAAGCGCTAACATTTTTTTTTTTTTACAGATTGAATCATGATTTACTTTAGAGATTTGACTTTCTCTTCTTCAGAGTTGCGATACCTTTTGTGTTTCGATAGTACAAGAGATATATCATTGTATGAGAGCACCAAGCCAGGATAGGCTCAATTTATCAGAAACCAAGCTTCTTAACATATCCAAAATTTATAGTTCAAGTCCGGCAGGATAGTTCTAAGCAAACTTCAAAAATGAATTTCACATACAGAAGAGCTGACAGGTTCACATTTTCATGATCTTATTAAAAGAAAATATTTGTATCTTAGCGTAGAGAATCCAAAAAAAAAACTATAACATGTACAATAATCACAACTAATAGCTTTATGGATTTGTACGAATATTTCTTTGAAGTCAATTCAAATTCTGTCTTGATTGGCCCTCTTTGATTCATATGTCATATATGACAATATAAAAGAACATTGTGATGCTCAAATAACAGTGTTCCCCATTTCTTTTGAACTTATGAGACTAAAATTTAGGATGTAACTCATGGATTATGGTGGAGAAGGTCAAGAGAGACTATGAGTTCTTTGGATACTCATGCGACTGAACTCAGAATGTAATTCTAAGCGCCTACGTACCTCAACGAAGAGGATCAAGTCATAACGTAGTTCTGAGAGTTTTTTTTTTGTCCTAATTTTTGCCTAGGCCGTCTCTTTCGAGATTTTCAACCTAGCGGACATTTTTTTATGGGGTGTCGTGCACAATTTATACTCTTGCGGGCCAGGAGTAACATGCAGTTTATACTCGTACCTTAAGGAGTGAGTTTCTTTTCTTCAAGGATAGTATCTCTTTATGAACTTTCCATTAATGGGGCCAATGCGCAATCCTTCTGAGTCAACCTGTTTGTAAGTGCCACTTGAGTATACTTCTTGTACCACATATGGTCTATCCCATTTGGCGGAGAACTTGCTTCCAGACCGACGAGAAGTAATAATGGGCCTTCTTACAACAAGAACTTGATCACCCACTTGGAAGCATCTAAGACGAACCTTCTTATTAAAAGATCGAGCTAGACGAGCTTGATAACATTGCAGACTTTGTTGGGCCTCTAGTCTTTTCTCATCAAGAGCCTCCAATTCTTCAAGGCGCAACCGAGCATTTTCTTCATCAGTGAGCCCTTCTTGAATGGCAAGGTGCAATGACGGTATTTGACGTTCAAGTGGAAGAACTGCTTCAACTCCATAAACAAGAGAGTAAGGAGTCGCTTGTGTTGGCGTGCGATACGTAGTCCTATATGCCCAAAGAGCCTCTTCCATTCTTTCATGCCAATCTCTCTTAGACTTGGAAACAACTTTTTTCAACAAGTTGCAGAGTGTCTTGTTAAATGCTTCAGCGAGACCATTAGCAGCCGCATAATACATAGAGGAATTGCGTTGCTTGAAGCCAAAAAGATCACTTATCTTCGTCATTAACTTGTTATCAAATGGCTTGCCATTATCTATCAATATGTATCGAGGAATACCAAAACGGTAGATAATATTAACTCGAATAAAGTTGGCGACATTCTCTTTCTTTACTTCTCTAAGAGAAACAGCTTTTGCCCATTTTGAGAAGTAGTCAGTTGCAGCCAAGATGTACAAATGTCCACCAGAGGACTTAGGCAATGGTCCAACAACATCCAAACCCCAAGCTTCAAATGGCCATGAGGCAATAGTTGGGTGCAATACTTCTGGGGGTTGATGTATAAAATTCGCATGGAATTGGCAAGCTTTACATCTTCGGACGTAATCCAAGCAATCTTTCACCATGGTTTGCCAGTAATATCCCATCCTTTTTATGTGAAAATAAAGTTTTGGTCCAGACTGATGCGCTCCACATACTCTAGAATGCGCTTCTTGCATAGCTTGAGTAGATTTATCTGCCCCCAAACATCGTAAGAGAACTCCATCGAACGATCGCCTGTAAAGTGTATTTTTATAATAAAGAAAACGAGGGGCTCGTCGTCGGATTTCTGTTCTTCTTCGAAGGTTTTCAGGCAATATTCCATAACACAAGTAATCTATTATTGGTTGTCGCCAATCGTCAATTTCAGCTTCCGAAGTGGCGATAACTTGTTGAAATTCTTCTTCGTGCTCATTTGGAGGTGGAGTTATCCATCTTTGGCAAACCACAACTTGTATTTCATCAGGAGATACTAATACAGAAGCTAAAGATGCCAATGCATCAGCCTTTTTATTTTCCTTTCTTAGGACATGTTGAATAGTCACCTCTCCAAGCCATCCTATCATCTTTTGAGCGTAATTGCAGTATGGGATTAACTCAGGCTTCTTTACTTCATAATTACCCAATACTTGATTGATCACCAACTTGGAATCCCCAAAAACTTGTAGTTGCAATTGTTTCATATCAATGGCCATCTCAAGCCCAAGTAAGAGTGCTTGATATTCAGCAACGTTGTTGGAGCAGTTTTGTGTTAGAGTGAAGGAGTATGGCAATACTTCTCCATGGGAAGTAACAAATACCACTCCAGCACCGGCTCCTTCATGATGTGCAGCACCATCAAAATACATCTTCCAAGGTGGCTGAATTTCTACTAGCATTGCGTCTTCATCAGGTAATTCATCAGATAACTCCCAATCATTCGGAATTGGATGATTGGCCAAGAAATCTGGTAGCACTTGTCCTTTCACTGCCTTCTGAGATATATACACAATCTCAAATTGTTAAAACTGGAGGTACCACCTTGCTAGCCTATCACTTAAGACAGGCTTGGACATGACAAACTTGATAGGATTCGCTTTAGAGACAAGTTGTATAATATGAACCTGGAAGTAATGCTTCATCTTCTGAATTGAGAATACGAGTGCCAGACATAACTTCTTAATAGGTGAATACTTGATCTCGTTTTGTGTCATCATCCTACTCAAGTAATATAGGGCATTTTCTTTCTCTTCATCATTTTCTTGTGCGAGAAGTGCTCCTACTGACTTTTCTTGTGCTGCAATGTATAAAATCAATGGTTTTCCAGGTATAGGAGCTACAAGTACTGGAGGTTTCATCAGATAAGACTTTATGTTCTCAAAAGCATTGGTACAAGCTTGGTCCCATTCAAAAGGAACATCTTTCTTCATAAGGCGACTGAATGGTTGACACCTCCCAGCCAGATTTGAGATAAACCTCCTAAGATATGCTAATTTTCCTTGTAAGCTTTTCAACTCATGAATATTTTTTGGCTCAGGCATCTTCAAAATAGCATCTATCTTATCTTGATCAATCTCGATTTCTCGATATCGAACAATAAAACTGAGAAACTTTCCCGAAGTAACTCCAAAGACACATTTTAAAGGATTCATTTTGAGTTGGTATCTTCGAAGCCGTTCAAACACCATTCTCAGATCTTTCAAGTGGTCATCACTCTTCTTTGATTTTACTACCAAGTCATCGACATAGCACTCAATATTTTTATGAAGCATGTCATCAAAAATATTCTGCATGGCTCGTTGATAAGTGGCTCCAGCATTTTTTAAACCAAAAGGCATCACTTTGTAGCAATATATACCTTTAGGAGAGCGAAATGCAGTAAGTTCTTCATCCTTTGGTGCCATGCGAATTTGATTGTATCCAGATGAACCATCCATGAAGGACATTGCCTCGTATCCAGTTGTAGCATCAATCATAAGCTCAGGGATTGGAAGAAGAAATTCATTCTTAGGGCATGCATTATTAAGATCTCTAAAGTCAACACAAACTCATATTTGGCCATTCTTCTTTCTTACAGGTACAATGCTTGAAATCCATGTAGGATATTTGACTTCACAAATAAAACCTGCTTCAATGAGCTTGTTAACTTCAGTTTCGATCAAAGGAACCAATTCAGGTCTAAAGCGACGTTGCGCTTGTTTAATAGGACGAGTACCTCGTCTTACAACAAGATGATGAACTGCAACTTTAGGGTCTAACCCTGGCATCTCTTTGTAACTCCAAGCAAATACATCCCTAAATTCCATAAGCAGCTCAATATATTTCTTCTCTTCATCGTCATCCAGCGAAGCACTCACATATGTAGGCCTTATATCATCATCAACTCCAAGATTTACTTCCTTCAATGCATCAACAATATTCTTTATCCCTTCCTCTAGTTCAGGTGGCGCATCTTCAGCATCCTCATCTTCTTGAGGATCACCATCATTAAAAGATATGTGATGGCATGCATGAATATCAACAAACCTGTCATCAATTTTTGCATATAGTGGAGTACTTTCTTCGTCACAAATTGTGATGTGATTTGATGATCCCACACTTTCTTCATCTTCATCTCGCTCCCTAGTATGAACTATGGTATGAGTTTTTGCTCTCCGAACATCTCCACATGAAACTACAAGTTTTGTTTCTCGCCTCATTCTAGAAGGGATCAAACTGGGCCAATTCTTGGGTGAATTATGCTCCCGAGCATATACCCGTTCTTCCATTGTTCTATAATTTCCTTGGCGCTTGTATTTCTTCTTCATTGGTCCCAATCGATCAAATACTGAAATTTTTTGAGTTGATTTTATTAGTTGATCAGATGCAAAAACGTTAGGAGTCATGCCACTAAGTCGATCAAACACAGAAGGCTTTTTGTTGAACATCATCGATTCTTCCACAGGGGTAATGTAGTTGATGCTCATCCTTTTTATAGAGATTCAGATTGGTGACGGTTGTTTGTAACCCAGGCCTTCGCGTGATTGCTTGACATCATACCCTTTCTCTATCATCATCCTTTGAGTTGGATTTAGGCCATGATTTGCTTTTTCAATAACTTCATTTGGAAGCTTCCCTACTTTAGAAGCTTCATTGGGATTGTATCCTGCTTTCACCAACAACTTATATGTATTCGGGTCAAAACCCTTATTTGTACGATTTTTAGGGAGTGATTCATGTGAATCATGATTCGATGGTCTGACAAATCCTTCTATCATTTTTGAAGGTGATTTGATTGCATCAATTTGCTTGATAGGGAATGTCAACTTACTACTCTGCAATTTAGAGGGTGGGATCTTGACTTTGTTTGTCTTTGGGACATAGTGAGAACTAAGAGTCATTCTCTTACTTGAAGATGCCTCACTTATCTTAGGTACTTTACTCATATCTGAAAGCGTTTTATCCTTTTCAATCATGACCCTCGCATTAGCAGGTGCTACATCAACCCTTTTTGTGATATCAGCAGGTATCACGTTATCAACTTTAACTTCTTTTGAAATATGATTCTTTAAGTAGAATTTTGCATCAACAAAGTGCGCCTCCGTCTCGGTGAAAGGTTCATCGTCAGCAACTACCTTCTTTTGAACCCCATCTTCAAAGTATTTGAAACATTGATGGTAGGTGGCATGGTCTTCCTAACAAGATGTTATACGAGGTCTTTGAGTCAATAACATGCATCCATGCACTCGAACGCATATCCCCCATCGTTATATCTAATTTGACAGCACCAATGGCTCTCTGCCCCCCTTGGTTAAAACCTTGAATCATCAGACGACTTTCAGATAGTTCATTTATCGGTATTCCAAGTTCTTTCACAGTACGAATAGGGAGAATATTAACCGAGATCCATCATCCACCATGATCCTATTTACTTTATGTCCACGCACAAAACCTACCATATATAAAGGACGATTATGTAACACTTCACCCAATAAAAGATCATCATTAGTGAATGTAAACTTCGCATCACAAGTGTCCACTTCTTCAGAGTGAGGCTTTATAGGGACTTCATGTGATGGAGGTAATGATGGTGATGAGCTTTCTACCATCGTTTCTTCTCTATCAATGTTACAACACGAGGCCTTGGTGTCACGATGAGAAATCTTTTCACGAAACCAACTTGGCAAGAATTCCTCTAATGTCACCGGAGGGCGTTGCTTTTGATAGTAATTTCCCTCGACTCTTGACTTCTTCACATTCTTCTTTACCGTTTGAGTTTTAGGGGTAGGTGGATGACACCACTTTGTTCTTATCTTCGCTCTAGTCACTTGCTTATTTGGTTCTCTTTGCAAGCTCATTTTACAATGTCTTCGTCGTGTCACTAAAATCCATCCTTCATCATCAGTATAAGCACCGCAAGATTGGTTTTCCTCTAGAGATTTATCTTCCCATATTACTTCATTCATCAAAGGAACAAGCGATGATACGTTAACATTTATTGGTTTGAAGTCACCAAATTTAATCATCTTTGATGGTGATGTGGCTAGGTCATCACCACTATCATGTATTTCGACAAAGTTGCAAAGAACTATGGGGTCAAGTAAACCAAAAGTGACAGAGACTTGATTTGAACTCTCTTTCTCATCTTCAAGCAATATTTTTCCTTCACGGGCCAAGTCCATAATCTTTTCCTTAAAGATAAAACACTTTTCAATAGGATGGCCCATCAAACGGTGATATTTGCAGTAATTTGGATCATTAGTCCTCCCAGCCTCATCTGGACGCTTCATTTCAGGTAGCTCAAATAGTTTTAACGCCAGAAACTCTTCGAAAATTGCTGGAACATCTGAGTCCAAGAAAGGATACTCTTTTGCCTGCATTTCCTTTAAAGTCAGCTTTCTACCAGCGTTATTCTGAAAAGTTGTGGTCTTCATCCTTTGATTCTTACTTAGATTTGTAGCCACTTTTAAAGGTACGGCATTAACACTCATCGACTCCTTGTTTCCAAACTTAGGTGCCGATTTTCCCCCTTTTTTTACCTCCATTTTGTCTTTTCCCTTGCAAGGCCCATAAATAATTGGTCCTTCAATCCCGCTTGCAGACATGCTCAACTCCATATCATGAGCACGTGTGGCTAGTTCCTCAAACGATTTGGGTTTAATACCTTGTAGGATATAACGAAGTCCCCAACGCATTCCTTGAATACACATTTCTATTCCGGAAGTTTCACTAAGCCTATCCTTACAATTGAGGCTTGCATTTCTCCATCGGTTGATGAACTCAATGACGGGTTCATCTTCCCATTGACATGTATTTGTGAGTTCAACCATGCTCATAGTACGCCTTGTGCTATAGAAGCGATTAAGAAATTCATGCTCACGTTGTTCCCAACTATCAATAGAGCCTGCCTCGAGATCCGTATACCAGTCAAAAGCATTTCCTTGTAAGGAGCGCACAAACTGCTTGACCAGATAATCTCCATATGTTCCAGCGTTATTGCAGGTTTCAACAAAATGGGCAATGTGTTGTTTTGGATTTCCCTTTCCATCAAATTGTTGAAATTTTGGAGGTTGATAACCTGCAGGCATCTTCAAAACATCGATTCTTGAAGTGTATGGCTTTGCATATGTGAATGATGACTTTGAAGACACGTCATACTTATCTTTGATAGTTCCCATAATAAAGTCCTTCAGTTGATGAATGGGAATTCCTCCTTCAGGAGATACTTGCAGCTCATCACCCAAATTTATTTGCTTTGTAACTGAATCTCCCTTTTCTTGTATCATCGGACGTTTTCCAGGTGCATGACTTGAGTCCCCCTCCATGACATTCTCAACTCTGTCCGTCAACTTGACAATTCGATTATCCTGATCTTGCACATATTTTGTTAGACCTTCAATTGCCTTCGTCAAACTCGCCAGTTATTCTTCAACAGTTGAGGTGTTAGTCATCATCGCTTGGATGGCTGTTATGGATGATGGAGCAAAGCATGGATTTTCCCTCAAACTGAAATCTGTCTGAAACAAGTTACGTGGAGTGACTGAGGCAGATCTAGTGATCAAGACATCATCTTCATCTTGAATAGTGCAATTCCTCGTGTTAAAAGAACTAAGTCGAGCCAACATCTTTTCAACAATATCAGCTATATTCTCTCCTTCTTCCAATTCATTCGGAAAGAATCTTGCCCCCTTTGAAGATGGAAGATCAAAAATAGGAACTGATGCGGACGGCACTTGAAGTGCTTGTTGTCCTAGCAAGTTTACTTTGTTCCTAGTGATGGGTCACAAACTTCCCATAGTAGCATCCAGTATGTTCTCCACCTCAGAGGAAAACTTGGAATCAGTAGCCTTAGCAATAATAGTCCTGGAGTCAAACTTCTTAGATGCCATTTAAGTGTTCTTGATGTTTGATGATCGATGTGAAGAGATGAGAGGTAGAGATGGTCCCACTGGGCGTGCCAAAATTTGTAAACAACAAATTTTCGAGCCGAGAAAAATAAATAATCAAGACCGGAAAATTGGAGTAACAAAGTGTAATATTTGATTTCAAAATATGATGCGGTTATAATCTCTATAATAATCCTTTGATTCTTCAAATAATATGAAACACGTTGAACTTGAATTTGAATTTGATTTAGAGTCAAGGGCTTGAATAGCTTGATCTTGAATCTTCGTCTTCAAATTTGGATCTGAATTATTCGTCACGAACACTTGTATGGTTATGACGAACGATAAATATGAATAAGTAACTTGATCTCGAACTTTTTGATGTTTGTCTTCGTTCTTGATCTTGAACTTGAGCTTGAATTTGATTGCTTGAACTTTGTAGCTTTGTAGAGAATTTGAGGCCTTTGATCCACGAGCTCTCTTCTTGCTTCTTGTTCTTCCCAAAAAAAACCCTTTTCAGAATAATGAGGACCCCTATTTATAGTTGTAGGGAGTGGTATGAGGGTGTGATTTGATTGGTTGGTTTGAACTGACCAATCAGATTTCTTTGTTGAAGAGTTTTAATTTGATTGGTCAGAACATGTCACATGGACACGTGGCATTATTTTAGTGGCTCATTTAATTTGACTTAGATTGCCACATAACTCTGACATGTGGCATGATTTTAGTGGCTTATTTAATTTGACCTGGATTGCCACCTAACTTTGACATGTGGCATGATTTTAGTGGCTTATTTAATTTGACTTGGATTGTCACCTAACTTTGGCACATGGCATAATTCTAGTGGCTTATTTAATTTGACTTAGATTGCCACCTAACTTTGACATGTGGCATGATTTTGGGTCTCTAGGATGAGATGATATTGGGCTTAACAAAGTCGAGTCATCTTTATAGCCCAAATCAATGGATTTAGGTTTTTAATTAAATCCATATTTATTGGGCTTAAATAATCGACCCAATTTTATTAATCCAAAATATTTATTTGGACTAATATATCTTGAATTTAATATAAATTGAACCATTCTAAAAATTTATATTTAATAAATTGTAAATGATTACACAAAGCTCGAATCCAAAGTCTCTAATTAAAAATAAAGCAGTTTCACCGCTGCACCACAACTTATATCGGTCCACTGCTCTTATACCAGTTCATATATAGCCAGACTTTTTTTTATGTAAGTTATACTTTTTTTAATCACACAAAGACGAGAGGTCCATATTGGTGTTCACCCTTTGACGTTGAGCTCAAAGACAAGACATGATTCTGAATATTCAGGACATTATTAATTAGAATGGATGTGTTGATATATGCAATTAGTAATGAATTCAGCATTTAAACAAAAATGTATGATATATGTTTGGACATAAATTTCTTGATCAATTAACTATAATTAATTTATATTTATTTGCACCTTATTAAATCACATAATTAACTATAATAAGTTTATTTTATGTGGTGTAAAACAAATTGTGAGTAATTTTTTACAGGACTTGCTTGTGATGGGATGTTTAAACAGAAGTAGAAATTTTATTCATTTCAACATTCAGTTTAAACATCCCATCACAAGCATACCCCTTTCCCACAAAAATACCTTTTTTCACAATTACATATTGATCAGATTCAATAATCTGTTTAAAGTCTGCTTTATTAAGAAGAAAACTAGACATCAAGTTTTTTCTCATGGAAGAAGTATAAAGTACATCTTTCAAAGTTAATATCCTTCCAGAGGTAAAAAACAATTCGACATCTCTCGTTCCAAGCACTTGAGTAGTATGAGAATCACCGAGCATGATGGTTTTGGGCTCTCCAAAAGGAGTATATTTTTTTAAACCAATCTTTGTCATAACAGACATGACAGTTTGCACCAGAATCAGCCCACCATCCATCAACATTCTCAACCATGTTTATGTCTGTAATCATTGCCACAAAAGGCTCTTCGGTAACGTTTGCCTGAGGTATAGGACCACGTTTCCGGTATTTACAAAATCGAGCAATATGCCCACTCTTGCCACAGAGAAAGCACGATCCTTTATCATAAACTTGTTGATTTTGTGCTTGGCTATTTTCACCATTATTTTTCTTGGGAAGTTTATATAAAAAAGAGAGTTCTTATTAGTTGAAGGGAGGTGTTCTTTGTGTAGAGCTTTAAACTCAATTCTTGTCCAGAGTTTGTTGAGTTATATTTTTGTGATAAGGTTGTTGTATCCTGGAGGGGACAAGTCAAGAGGACTACTGTTGGACCAGTGAAATGATTTACTGCAGTGAGCTTGAATCTCCTTAAAGATAGCGAGATATTCGCGCCTCAACCAAGAAGTGAAGTTAATTTCTTCATTTTATTTTTCAATTGTAATTTGTAATCTTATAATTTCACCAACAATTTTAAGGAGATTTAATATGGCTACAATTGAAAAATACGCGGATATCAAGATGGGAGATCTAAACAAACCATTTCGATTTAATGGTAATCATTTCAAGCGATAGAAGGGTAAAGTACTTTTCTACTTAAGTCTTCTCAATGTTTCATATGTGTTAACTCAAAAAAATCCTAATAAAGTTGACATCTTCTCTATGGATAACGATGAACTAATTTCTCATCAAGAGAAAGTGGAAAAGTACAATAATAATTTCTACAAGTGTCGGTATTATATTTTTAATTGTCTATCTGATAATTTTTATGATTATTATGATAGAACTTACACTAGTGCAAAGAAAATATGGAAAGCATTGCAGAGTAAATATGATACCGAAGAAGCTGGAGCGAAAAAATATGCTGCTAGTCGATTTTTTCGTTTCCAAATGGTGGATGATAAATTAGTGATAGACCAAGCTCAAGATTTTATAATGATCGTTGGAGAGCTCAGGTCCGAGAAAGTCAAAATTGGAGACAACCTTATTGTTTGTGGCATAATAGACAAACTTCCACCTTCATGGAAGGAGTTTCAAAAAACTATGCGCCACAAACAAAAGAAAACCTCTCTTGAGACTTTGATCATGAAAATACGCATGGAAGAGGAGGCAAGGGGCCAAGATGCGCTTTTAAAAAAAAAAAAAAGAGAGCAACATCACAACGAAGGTAAATTTAGTTACTTCAAAATATGCTACTTCTGAATCTAACAAAAATACCTCTTTGAAGCCTAAGAAGAAAAAGTTCAAGAAAAATAATGGTAGACTTCCCAAGAAAAATAATGGTGAAAATAGCCAAGCACAAAATCAACAAGTTTATGATAAAGGATCGTGCTTTCTCTGTGGCAAGAGTGGGCATATTGCTCGATTTTGTAAATACCGGAAACGTGGTCCTATACCTCAGGCAAACGTTACCGAAGAGCCTTTTGTGGCAATGATTACAGACATAAACATGGTTGAGAATGTTGATGGATGGTGGGCTGATTCTGGTGCAAACTGTCATGTCTGTTATGACAAAGATTGGTTTAAAAAAATATACTCCTTTTGGAGAGCCCAAAACCATCATGCTCGGTGATTCTCATACTACTCAAGTGCTTGGAACGAGAGATGTCGAATTGTTTTTTACCTCTGGAAGGATATTAACTTTGAAAGATGTACTTTATACTTCTTCCATGAGAAAAAACTTGATGTCTAGTTTTCTTCTTAATAAAGCAGACTTTAAACAGATTATTGAATCTGATCATTATGTAATTGTGAAAAAAAGTATTTTTGTGGGAAAGGGGTATGCTTGTGATGGGATGTTTAAACTGAATGTTGAAATGAATAAAATTTCTACTTCTGTTTCCATGCTTTCTTCTACTAATTTTTGGCATGCTCGTTTGTGTCATATTAATGATCGTTATGTTGGAATCATGAGTAATTTAGGATTAATCCAGTGATTAAAAAGAATTTTGAAAAGTGTAAAACTTGTAGTAAAGCAAAAATCACTAAAAGGCCTCATTTTAAAGTTGAAAGAAAAACTGATTTATTAGAATTAGTTCACACTGATATTTGTGAACTTGGAAAAATTTTAACTCGTGGAAGAAATAGATATTTTATCACTTTCATTGATGATTTTTCTAAGTTTACATATGTTTACTTAATGAAAAATAAAAATGATGCTTTTGAAATTTTAATTTTTTTTCCATGAGGTTGAAAATCAGTTTGGAAAGAAAATAAAAAGAATTAGAAGTGATAGATGTCGTGAATATGAGTCAAATGAGTTTAATTCTTTTGTTAGATCATTGAGAATAATTCATGAAACTACTCCTCCTTATTCTCCTTCATCTAATGGTGTAGCGGAAAGAAAAAATAGAACTTTGGTTAAATTAATTAATGCCATGCTTATTGAGTCAAATGCACCTTTGAATTTTTGGGGGAAGCTATTTTGACTGCGTGTTATGTGTTAAATCGAGTGCCTCATAAAAAGACTAAACTAACACCTTTTGAGTTGTGGAAAGGTCACAAGTCAAATTTGGGATATCTAAGAGTTTGGGATTGTCTAGCCTTTGTGAGGCTAATGGATCCCAAAATTACAAAATTGGGTAAGAAAGTTACTACATGTGCTTTTCTTGGTTATGCTTCAAATAATAGATTTTTTAATCTTGAAGATAATATTGTAATAGAATCAGGTGATGTTATTTTTCATGCAAATAAATTTCCTTTTGATTCTAAAAATAGTGGGGGTCAAAGAATTGAATAAAATATTTTATCACTACCTAGTTCTTCTTCTTCCATTTTAAAAAATAAAGAAATTGATGATTTTGAGTTAAGAAGAAGTAAAAGAGCTAGAGTAGAAAAAGATTTTGGGCCTCATTTTTATGTTTTTAATGTTGGAGATGACCCTTTCACTTTACAAGAAGCTTTATCTTCTCATGATTCTATTTTTTGAAAAGAGGCTGTAAATGATGAAATGAAATCACTAATTTCTAATAAAACTTGGAAGTTAGTTGATTTACCACCAGGTTGTAAAACAATTGGTTGCAAATGAGTCTTACGAAAAAAGTCAAAACCAGATGGATCAATCGATAAATATAAGGCTAGACTAGTTGCTAAAGGATTTAAGCAACTAGAAGGCCTAGAGTTTTTTGATACTTTTTCTCCGGTTACAAGAATTACATCCATTAGACTTTTAATTGCTATGACTGCAATTTTTGATTTGCATATTTATCAAATGGATGTAAAAACTATTTTTTTAAATGGAGACCTTAATGAAGAAATTTATATGGAACAACCTGAAGGTTTTGTTGAAGCAGGCAAAAAAAGCAAAGTATGTAAACTTACTAAATCCCTATATGGCTTGAAACAGGCACCAAAGCAATGACATGAAAAGTTTGATTCCTGCATGATTGAAAATGATTTTAAAATAAATGAGCGTGATTAGTGTATATATCATAAGTCTTGAAATAATACACATGTCATTATTTGTCTATATGTTGATGATTTATTGATCTTTGGCTCGAATATGAATGTTATTGATAATACTAAGAACATTCTTAGAAGCCATTTTGATATGAAAGATCTTGGTGAGGCAAATTTTATTCTGGAATAAAAATTACTAGAACATGTGATGGAATTTTCCTTGACCAGTCACATTATGTTGAGAAAATTTTAAAAAA
This sequence comes from Solanum dulcamara, assembly GCF_947179165.1. Taxonomy (NCBI): domain Eukaryota; kingdom Viridiplantae; phylum Streptophyta; class Magnoliopsida; order Solanales; family Solanaceae; genus Solanum; species Solanum dulcamara. The sequence continues at coordinate 50,088,509 of NC_077247.1, forward strand.
ATATAATTTTCTTGATTGCAAGCATGTTTTAACTCCTTTTGATTCAAGTGTACACTTGTTTCCTGTTCAAAGTGAAAATGATGTGATAAATCAAAAGGAATATGCTAGCGTAATTGGAAGTTTGAAATATGTGACTGATTGCACTAGGCCTGATATTGCATATGCAGTAGGAGTACTTAGCAGGTTTACTAGCAAGCCAGGTAATGAACATTGGCATGCTATAACAAGAGTTATGAGATATTTAATTGGAACAAAAACTTGTGGTTTGTTCTATAAAAAATATCCTGCTGTACTTGAAGGCTTTTCTGATGCAGATTGGAACACTCTAGCAGGTGATTCCTGTTCTACCACTGGTTACATTTTTACATTGGGTGGTGGTGTTGTTTGTTGGAAATCAAAAAAACAAACTATAATTGCTAACTCTACCATGGAGGCTGAACTAATTGCTTTAGCTTCAGCTAGTGAGGAAGCGAATTGGTTAAGAGATTTATTATTTCAAATACCTTATTTTGAAAAACCAATTCCTCCAATTTTAATTCATTGTGATAGCACTACAACAATTGGTAGAGTTCAAAATCGTTATTACAACGGTAAATCCAGACCTATAAGGAGAAAACACAGTAATGTAAGAACGTATTTGACAAGTGGTACCATTAATGTTGATTATGTCAAATCTTGTGAAAATCTTGCAGATCCTCTTACTAAGGCCTTAACAAGAGAAAAGGTCTGGAGCACATCGAGGGGGATGGGATTGAAGCCTATAAATTCATGAGTCGTATATGAGAAAACCCAACCTGGAGACTAGAGATCCTATAACCAGGTTCAATGGGAAAAACGAATCATATGATGACTTGTTGTGAAAAAAATGCACTATTTTTTATTCCCTCCCTATGATGTGAGTGCATTGTTTCCTGTAGTGAATTGTGGAGGTTGAGTTTAAAAAACTCTTAATGAAAATCTGTAGCCCGTATGGGTGGAGTGTTAAATTTAGAGGAGCACTCTCGACAGATTTCACCTATGTGAGTATGGAAGTAGGCCTCTTCCTATGAGAATTAGACTTATTCTCAAAAGCACTCATAAAACCGGGATAGCACAAGGCTGTAATGTGCTGGCTTATAAAGCTCGTGATAATACCTTGATTACTATGTGTGAGCAGTAATATTTTATGTCCCTTAAGCAGTCATAGTTCAAGTCTGAGACCACTACGACTCTGGAGTAAAAGTTATTGTTTCATTAAGTGGAGGTTCAATGCAGAGCACACCTTCATTATGTATAGTAATATTTCTTCAACTGATAAACTCTCTTATACAATATTAAAATGACTGGGGGATTGTTAGTGTGATCATTTTAACATTTTATTAAATTGCAATTTTAGCAATTGTCCATTGATAACATTTAATGTCATCTTTATTATTCTTTCTTTAGTGCATAAAAATGTCTTTCATTATCATCTTTATTTAGTGCAAGACTAAATCATTCCATTATGTATTTTTAATCTAATTATCACTAATAAGTGGTGCACTAAATCATAATGGTGCACTAAATCATAATGGTACACTAAATGATGATAATGATGACATTCTATTATTTTTTCATCTTTGTATGATTTTCTCCCCTATAAATAGAGAGGTCTTCTTTGTTTTGAAATGAAAGATAAGAGAAGAAAAAATTGAGAGAGTTAAGTTTATATAAAAAAGAGAGTTCTTATTAGTTGAAGGGAGGTGTTCTTTGTGTAGAGCTTTAAACTCAACTCTTGTCAAGAATTTGTTGAGTTACATTTTTGTGATAAGGCTGTTATATCCTGGAGGGAACAAGTCAAGAGGACTACTACTGGACCAGTGAAACGATTTACTGCAGTGGGCTTGAATCTCCTTAAAGATAGCGAGATATCCGCGCCTCAGCCAAGAAGTGAAGTTAATTTCTTCATTTTATTTTTCAATTGTAATTTGTAATCTTATAATTTCACCAACAGGACTCAAAAACATTTTATATTTAATACTTTTCACATTTTTTTTTTATATATGGTATATAAATACAAAAATGTCAATGGCCCCTTGCAAGAACTAGTGACATACGAACTTGGTTTTGAAAGAATTATATATTTGGGAAAGCAACTACTATTAATATATATATTCTTAATTACTTAATTAACTAGGTAATCATGGGATTTATTGCACGTAAGATGTTACTGAATATAAATAATTTTTTTAGAAAAAAAAAACAAGAAGATGTTACTGAGTCTACCACTAAAAATATATAATGAATTCTTCCAACCGCCTTAATTTTCTAAACCAAATGTTGCAATTTCTTGGAGATTTTTATTTACAATTATTTTAGATAACCATTATGTTTATCATGATTCATAACGTCCTTAAAACAATATGCATGCTCGAGAACACAACTCTTAATTAGGGGTGCTAGGTGTTGCTTTTAGATAATTAATTACTCGATATATACATCATACATATGTAGAAGGATGATAAGTAACGAAAATCCCATTAAAATTTGTAGGTTTTTTATCATGAAAATTAAATATTTTTATTTGAATTTTTTGAAAATGAAATTGTATTTTCTTAATACTTTTCACCTAAGAGAATAATGTATTTTATTTCTTTAATATTCATGAACTGACCCTATGACCACTCGTGTATTACCACCCTCTGCAATGTGCATAGGGAAAAGGATCTTATTTATTTTTACTCAGTCTTATTAAGTTGACAAATGGCCAATGTTTTCCTGCACCTCCATGATGCTCTTCCTAATTCCAGCTCAGCCCATGTTTTTCTTTTTTTTAAAAAAACACAATTATTATTTTCCAAGTTAAACTTCAAAGAAACCTTCATGGCACATGCAACTGTTTTAATTTCATCACACCCTAATTTCTTTCTTGACCCCACCCAAAACATCAATCTTTCCACTATATAAATATTTGCTCATTTCATCTTCACTATATCAATCTCTCATAATTTTCTCCACAGTAAACTTAGAGAAAATTAATTATGAATAGTCTTTTGAGTAAACAACAATATTATGGTTACTCAAAGATGGAAATTGATGACCCTGAAGAGATGCAACATAGGAAAGCACAGTTCTTGATTTACAAGTCATTAAAGAAATCAGATTCTGTTAGAAAGCAGCCGTGGCTAAAAGTGAGAGTGTGTAAGTTGAAAATCAAGATTGGGAGGAGATTAAAGAGGTTTAGAAAGAGCATATTGTTGACATTCTCTGTTACTAGGGGTAGAGTTTACAAGCAATTTATGTCACAATTGAAATCTTGGAAAGGTTTGCTCAAGGGTAGAGATACGAGTATGGTTTGTAATACTCTTCCACCACTGTTCACTTAGAGTTTTCGTTTCTCAAACAAGTTGAAGTCGACCGTATGAATCTCAATATATATCCATGTTGCTCCCAAAGCCAAAAAAAAGGAGCAAAGCTTTTTTATTTTTTATTTTTCGGTTTATGTTTGTTACAAGAGAATGGTGAGACATGATTATACACATATATACAAATACAGGGTTTCACCCTTTCTGAAACTATTGATTTTTTATACAATTTTTCTGTTGTTATTTTGGCAATATAATTCCATTAGTTTGCCCTGTTCTGTTGATTTAAGCTAGTATTGAAGTTTAGTATGTCAAACTAGTTCATCATAAATAAACTTATCGTAGTTCAAATCGAAAGACGAAGTCAGAATTTGAAATTTATGAATTCTAAATTTGCTACGAAATTCACAACTCGGTTTTTTTTTTCTTTTTATAATTAGTGAGTTTGCAATAAAATATTTATACATGAATTTTCTAATTTAAAATTGGTGCGAATTCGTACCTAATACTTTTATCTTTGCTCTACTTCCCACCAAGTTAAAGAAACAAGAGCGGTCTATTTCTTTTTCTTACCCCACTAATGGGTTGCCCAGTCAATTTTTGGGGCCCTCTAATTTGATTTCTTTAATTAGGTAAATAAATTCTGGGGCATGTTGAACATTTCATGATAAGAAACAGAATTTATTAGTGGGAACTTATAAGTTGTTGGTGCCTTTTGTTTGTTAATTTGTACCACAAGCTTTTGCCCCATTTTTTTCTTTTCATGTTTGTTGTACTTGATAGGAAAATGAGCCAATTGGTTGGTTCTTTTTTTTCCTATTAATCAATACTATTAAATCATATAAGTTCACCAGTAAATTGACATTGTTCTAGCTATTTCGTGTTGCGACAGTAAAGGTTTGGGCAGTAAGTCTAATATTGACTTTCTTTGAATAGCTATTAGCCTATTATAGCTAAAATAGAAACAAGAACATGGCTTCCATGATTAGTTCCAACTTGTGATAACGCATATACCTATTCTCCAAAGCTATTTTTATTTTATTCTAAGACCACATTTGGCCTTAAGATGAATTGAAGGGGGAAAAAGCTTGACATTTTGGTTAATATAATGATCCACGTTTGAACCCAAAATGGAAAAATGTAACATGCTAAACATCATGTATTGCAAGAGAAATAGAAGTAAAAGCATTAGCAAATGGTGAGCATGTTTTTTCTCCGGAAGAACAAGTGTAGGTATAACGATATGGTACCTCATCATAATTCAACCTGAAAAGCTAATTCATATCATGATGATTGTCCAAGTACAGATAAGTATTCAATGAATTAAATACTTATCAATAAAAATACATTCAGTTAACAATTTCATTATATTTAATCTTCATCTTATAATCTTAGTATAACTTGTTCACCGACCAAACGACCTTCATAGTTCAAGTGATCATGTGTTACACCTTAGCCTAACAATGCTTGACTTTCAAGACCTCTTTCGTTTGAATAATTAAACAACGTGGACATCCAAGAAGAGTTGATAGATCAACTTCCACAGTTCACACTACCAGTAGTCAATAGGAGAAAAAAAGCTGCAAGGGCAACAAACCTTCCAGCTAAGTTTTTGGCCTTTGATGAGTGTTCCTCTTCCAAACACATTTGGGGCTGGGACTGTCCCCTCCTACATTAATTTTGCCCAAGTGGGTACAGCCGTACACATCTCTCATTTATTCACCTACCCCCTTACCCATTTATTATTATTATTATCAACCCCATTAATATTACTTTCTTTAGTTTTGTTTAATACTACACCCTTTGCCAAAACTATCCAAAATCCATGTTCTAAAATCCTCCGTCATGTGCAAATATAAATGAGATGGAAATAAATTAAACCAACTTTTTTTCCCCTTTACTAAAATCAAATCATGTGCCACATGGGTTTAGGTGGTTTTAATATTAATGTTAAAACGGGCACCGAATCGTCTAAGAATTTTCTATTTTCTTTCTTAGCTTGTTGAATTGTTATCCCATTTTGAACACAACTAGCTAACAGCTTCCTAGCACTCCATGAATATATTGTGATTTGTGACCACATTGTAGAGCTGCTTCATCAATTTACTCGCAGTTTGAGACAATTATTTATAATAATGTGGACAACTAATATGGAATAGAGGTCGTAAATAATTTTTCATTTTCTTTCTTAATTTGTTGAATTGTTTCTCCCTTTTTGAACACAACTAACAGCTTCCCAGCACTACGTTTAGAGCTGCTTCATCAATTTACTCCTATTTTATTACTAACTAAGATTTTATTTGGGAATATTAAATGGATCGATCGATTGGTCAAGTATGAGACTAGTACTCAGTTAATAAATCGAGAGTTTATTAATTTATCAAGAATTAATTTAAAGAGGTTCTATCAAACCTATACCGATGTATGCTCCACCAAGCTGACTACTTTCTATTTGGGCCTGATAATTTTCATTGGGCATCATGGATTCATAACCCATAAATCTTCAAATGGGCTTTAGCTTTTCAATGATTTAAGTTTGCCTTTAAATTTCATTTTCAATATTAAATTAGTGGGAAAATAACACTTATATCCCAAAAAAAAGAGAAGTATTTATTCTTAAATGCACCATTACTTTCATACTATTTTTTATTTTAAAATAAAATAAATTTATTTTAAAATTCGCACGCTTAGCGTCCACCCAACATGATACTAATAGGATATCAATATACTGACGGAGTATCACAGAGGATTAAGATCAGTCCTATATGATATCGATATGGTATCAATATACCAATGGAGTATCACAAATAATATATTTTCTACTAATTTAGAGTTTAATAAATAAGATTGTGATTTTAATAATTTTCTGTTAATTGATTTATTTTTATTTCTTAAAAAAAAGAGTTCAATCTCATATGATACCAATAGGGTATCAATATACCGACAGAGCATTAGAGATGATTAAGCTCAATTCTATATGATACCAATATAGTATCAATATACCGATGGAGTATCACAGAGGATTATTTCATAGCAATGATGTTGACATCAACATGCTGTCATGCTTGAAATTAAAAAGGAGAAAATGGGGTAAGAGGGTAAATAGTTTGGGTCATGAGTCTATTAAAGATAAATAGTTTGGGTTGGGTCAATTTATGTAAATAGAATTGAGTCTATTTTGTGTAATTTTCTCAAATTTACATACGTAACAACCATCCAAATATAGCATGACACATGTCAATCAATGATCACTATTGAAAGTGAATCTTTTTTTCCCAAGAGAATTGATTTTGTAGATCACTTCTAATTGTGTTTTTTACCATATATCTTCATTTTGACACTTTCCTCTTTTCTAGTTCTCTGACTCAACAAATTGCAAAATGAGCAATTTGATATTTTTACTATTCATGAAGTGCTTTTCCTACCTAAAGTAGGAGAAGTCCACTCAAATCATAATGATCATAAGACCAAAATAACCTCATTTTAGCTTTGTAAATGCATAATAAGGTGTCGATTTTGGCAAATATATTTGTTGATCCTAGATCATACTGTTGAGTATTCTAAATATGGTTAGTCCACCTTTGGAAGGTTCTTTAAAGTATTGCAATACTTTCTTGGTAAGATGATGATATTGGAATGATTTATGTGACACAAGATTAAATCTATACGTGTATTGTAAGGTTGATATATACCTTAAATAATAAGATTTGTTAGTTGGAATAAATTAATTCTCACAATAACAACATCTAAATTTAGTTAGATTCCACCATTAAAAATTAAAAGAATAGGTAACTTGTAAAATTGTCATTCTAAATAATGTTTTAATTACATTTACTATAGATAGTAGGAATTAGACCACCTGTAATAATTTTATTATTTCCAAGTTTGGTGATTAACACAATTTAATATACTATCAAATCAAGTAAAAATTTTAGTTTCGAATCACGTTATCATATATTAACAAAATATTTTTCACTAAATGAGAATTAATATAGTACTTGCAACTCAAAGGAATATACATTGACAAGGAGAAATATGAAAGGTTGATATACATTGTTTCTTTTTCCCAAAGTTATTTCCGAAAATAAAAATGTGGTAATGAAAAGCGACAAGGAAGAAAGAAATATATTTTCAAAAATTCCGCTTTCTTTCATCTGACGAACAATTCGGAGACTTTTTTCATCCATAGAAGACCACCAGCTTCTCCATTGTTAGGGTTTCATCTGTTTCTCTCTCAAATCAGGTACCTTCATTTCATTGTTTTCCACCGTTCTTAGCTTCCGTATCCATGTTATAATTCGAAATTACCTATTCTAACAACTTAATACGTATTATATTTGTTGATTTTCTTTATATTTGGTTGCTCGATTGATTTTCAGCTGCAAATGCTTCGTTCATTGATGGAATCGTTGTAATTTTGGTGAATTTCACGTTGAATTTTGTTTATTGTGACTTTAATTATTTTTTTCCAGGTTTGATAGGTCCACTTTGGAAAATTGTGTTGTGGTATGTGATGTAATGATTTGGAGATAGGTATTAGGGTGGGCTCGATTTGTGGATAGAGCTTTTTTGTTTGTGGTTGGAATTTTGGAAGGTTATATCGCTAAGTTCTGCTGGAAATGAGTGTAGTTGGGTTTGATGTTGGAAATGAAAACTGTGTTATAGGAGTTGCAAAGCAACGTGGAATTGATGTAATATTAAATGATGAATCGAATCGAGAGACACCAGCGGTGGTGTCGTTTGGTGAGAAACAAAGGTTTATTGGCTCTGCTGGAGCTGCATCGGCTACTATGAACCCGAAATCCACTATTTCACAGGTTAAGAGGTTGATTGGTAGGAAATATAGGGAGCCTGCTGTTCAGAAGGACCTGAAATTGCTTCCATTTGCGACCTCTGAAGGACCAGATGGTGGCATTTTGATTAATTTGCAGTACATGGATGAGAAGCAGAGTTTCACTCCTGTTCAAATTATGGCGATGCTATTTGCACATTTGAAGCAAATTGCTGAGAAGAATCTTGAAACGGATGTTTTGGATTGTGTTATTGGCATACCTTCATACTTCACAGATTTACAGAGACGTGCTTATTTATATGCAGCGAAAATCGCTGGGTTGAAGCCATTGAGATTGATGCATGATGGCACTGCAACTGCACTGGGTTATGGAATATATAAGACTGATTTTTCAGCTGGGGGTCCAACAAATGTTGTGTTTGTTGATGTTGGTCATTGTGATACACAAGTTGTTGTAGCGTCATTTGAACCTGGTCATATGAAGATATTGTCTCATGCTTTTGATAGCGACTTGGGCGGGAGAGACTTTGATGAAGTTTTATTCAGACATTTTGCTGCAAATTTCAAGGAACAGTACAATATTGATGTTTATTCAAATGCTCGGGCTTCTATAAGATTGAGGGCTGCATGTGAGAAACTGAAGAAAGTTTTAAGTGCAAATGCAGAGGCTCCGCTTAATATTGAGTGCTTAATGGATGAGAAAGATGTAAAAGGTTTCATCAAAAGAGAGGACTTCGAGAAGCTTTCATCAGATTTGTTGGAGAAGATAAGCATTCCATGTCGTAAAGCTTTGGTTGATTCTGGTTTGACTGCTGAAAGGATTCATACTCTTGAGCTTGTAGGATCAGGCTCTCGAATTCCAGCTATGGGAAGAATTTTAAATTCTGTTTTCAGAAAAGAACCGGGGCGGACAATAAATGCTAGTGAGTGTGTTGCACGTGGATGTGCTCTTCAATGTGCGATGCTCAGCCCTATATTTCGTGTTAGAGAGTACGAGGTTTGTGCTGTGAACTACTATAGTAATACTTGTGATCGATATGGCTGTGAATTTCTTTCTTTTCTTAGTCCTATTTGCATTTAATTTACCCAAATTAGATTAAAATTTCAATATGGATAGGCTTATTCCTTCTTCTAAAGGGTGTTTAGGTTTAGTGGCCTGAGATACAAGAATTTCTATGCTCTCATCATCTGGTTTTACTTTACTGTCTCAATTATTGTGGTGAATATGGTTATGATGTTAACTGACTCAAGTTTTTCTTCTCTTTTTTCTCTCTTTGTTTTTCAATCTACTTCTCTTTTTATCCGGAGTTTGAGGTTCTATGATGTAAAAACTCTAGTTGTGAAAACAATCTCTTCCATGGCTATAGACCATTCTAGAAGATTCATTGCCGAAATAGTATTACAGCAGTTAATAGAACAAATATCAGAAAAACAACCTCGAGTAATGAATGAAGATATGAATAAATGAAAAATTCATTAGACTACAAAGACAATGGAGAAATTAAGTGACTTTACTATCGAAATGGCCACTCCAGCAGATGCAGATCATGATGCTAATAAATTACTTCAGAAGACATGAAGGATTGAGAAATTCATGGGACTTCGAAGACCATGGAGAAATTAAGAGACTTTTCTATTGCAATGACCACTCCAGCAGATCATGATGCTAATGCACTACTTCAGAAAGCCCAAATATTACTCTGGGAAGCAACATAGTTGGGTGCTAAAAGACGCATAAAATCAAAAGGAATAATTTATTGAGTTATGAGAAGCGTATATGTAAATAATTGATAGATCAGAGTTTGCAATATTCATCGTGGCAGAGAGCATTCTAGAGAGATTAAATTGCATGAAATGAGGACATGACCTAGCACATTTTTTTGACTTAGTCATTCTTTCAAAGTTGGAGCCAGGCAGGGTAACCACAAAAGTCTTTGAAAGGAAAAATGAATAGCTAAGAAAAGCCTTTTTTTGGTTGGGGCAAGGCTGCGTATGTTGCTGTTGTTGTACTAAAATGAGAAAGAATTGTTGTGCATTGGGATAGCTTAGTACATCTGTGTCATAATTATGCCTTTTACTGCTTAAATAGTTGTCATGCTTAGGTACCCAAAGCCTAAAATTCATCTCTCAACTACTATCGTGAAAAACAACAATACAAAACAATGTCCAGAGGATAGTAGAAACAGAACATAAGTGTACCAAGTCCTAACTCTGGCATGAACATTGTTTAGTGCATGACATTTTATTATCTAATTATTTGAGGTATGATAATTGGTTTCATCATTATTTTGAGTTCGGAAATCTTTCATTTGCAGATTCAGGATTCATTTCCTTTCTCCATTGGGTTTGCATCCGATGAGGGCCCAGTTTGCACTCTATCAAATGGCGTATTGTTTCCAAAGGGCCATAGTTTTCCGAGCATGAAAGTGCTCACATTGCAAAGGAGCAGCAGTTTCCACTTGGCAGCATTCTACACTAACCAGAATGAGTTGCCACCTGGTGTATCCGATAAAATAAGCAAATCTACGGTACAATTTATTTGTCCCTTTTGACTAATAGGAGCACTTCTATCCCCAAGTTTTGTTTGGGAGTTCTAGATGTATCATATCACATTTGATCTAATTTTCTTGATTATGTTAGGAATGATTCTCGATAGTTGGATTACTCTAATCTAGTCGTAGCTAAAGTTCTAGTTGTTGAGGTTACGACTTAAGATCTCTAAGCATCTAAATTTGTCGAAGCCCATGAAACCACCTTTGAGAACTTACTACAGCAGACAATTGTATTATTGGTTACATACTTGTTCTTCTAACCCAAATACCCAATTAGTTGTCCACTTTCCTTTTTTGGCTTGTTTCTAATAATCCATCCCTTGAATGATAAATTTTCTCTTGATGGATATCTCAATACATCTGTATATCATATTTCTGAAAAGGTAAGTAGACATCAAAAGAGAAGGAAATATTCAATAAGTCAACTATGTCTACAGGGAGTATTAGATAATGTACTATTTCATTGTATGTTTAAATAGCTACATGCACTACCCAGTAGCTTTGCATATTTTATGTCGCAAAATCTTGGTGATCTTCTCTGTCAAATGAGGCCGCTTTAAAAGGTCCTCCCTGAACCACTCCCAGAAGCAGTTTTGCCCTCCAATGTACAACAGCATACCCAGTGTAATATCCCAAGTGGGGTCTGGGGAGGGTATTGTGTACGCAGATTGTTTCTGATAGACGTTTGCCCTCCAATGTGTGCCCAGAAAAAAGACAGAAATTGAACTTAATATCTCTGCTAAATTTGGACAATCTAGGGTATACAACTGGACCACATGTGTTCATAGCTAATGTACATCAGCCAATTTTGAGATTCAAGTTTCAAAACTAGACATTGCTGGTGAAACACTACGTAGTTACACCTCTGATCCGTTGCACAGTTTGTAATGCAACTTCAGTCTTTTGCATTGCAGATGAGCTACTGACTCAACTATAATTTGCAGGGTTTCAATTTCTCCGATTTACTTGAAAGGAACTTTCAAATCCACTGTTATTATCTAAAATAGTATCATGCATGAGAAGATAAAGAAAAAAAGGGATGTCATTGGTATGAAGGAAACATGATTTTGATAAGCTTTACTGTGACTGAATATCTGCAGCTGTGATGATTTATCAATAAACGAGAAAGAATTATTTTTTGATATTTTCGAGAATCAAGTTCTGGTAGTACATTCACCTTTCTAATTGGTAGAATAATATATAGTTGCTGAAGTACCAGAAAATGTTGTATCAAGTTTTATGCAAATAAACGTATGTGTACATCTATCCAAGAATGATTTTGTATCCCAGAAAAAACACATTTAGGTGGCTTCTGTGACATTAAAGAAAAGTGCAGTAAATTGGAAATCATAATTTTGGTGGAATATTGTGAGCAGTATTTAAATTAACATGGTATTGAGGGATGATGCAAAAAGATATAATGGTGTTAATTGTAGCAGTGATGCAACCTCCCTACTTTCTTAAATATTTGGCTTTAGTAAGTTTCCCTATAAACTCTTTGACCATGAGTGTTATTGGTTTACTACCTTCAAATGTTATACTATTCCTATAATTGAAATAAGTTCTCAAAGCCTATTGTTCTGCCCTTGCAATTTCATGGGCTAACAATGAAAACTTGTGAAACACTCTTTGCTGCCAAAATGTTCATAAAATTTATTACATTATAAAAAATGATAAAGTTGCGAAACACCCTTTTTGGTTGCCCTTATATACCCTTTCAAATATCAGTTAAATTCTCGCGCTGTTTAACTTGGACAGCTTGAAGGTGTAAAATAAGAGAAGGGAAGTGGCATTCACGGTCTAAATCTTTTTTTTTAAAATAAGGTCATTAGGGCCTTTTTCTTTCAGGAAAGTTTCTGGACATCTGAACGACTGACTAATACTGAGGTCAGTGTTACACGAGAACCGGAAAGCTACAGTTAATGTTTGTGATAGTCTTTTAAGCATGTTAAGAAAATGCTCTTGGGTCTAACTCGATCCCAAAGATAGCTTATGAAGTGAGGATTTTGTTTTTATTCTTATGAGGTGAGGATTGCCTAAAGCCATATAATCAGACAACCAGTTCTCTCAACCAATGTGGGATACCTCAACATCCCTTCACACACTGACTTGGACATTTGGAGCGTGATCAACATAATATAGGGGTCCAACACTAGGTAAATCAGGAGTAGAGATGAGTCTGACTCTGATACTAGGTTGAATTGTGTGACCTTATTGTTTAAAAGCTTCAGTTGTTAGGGAATACATATTTTTAGTTACTTAGTTATATTATGTTTCTACACTGTATAAACAACAATAACAAGAAAAGAGACCATAATTGTTATAAAGGTTTCAAAATTTTCAGTTGGAGGACAGGAAGATGGCTTTCTGCTAGCCTATTTCCCTGAGAGCTCACTAATGTGTTGCATGTTAACTGTTATTCTCATGTTGAATATGATCAAAGGACGCCTTTTATTTAGGGTTTTAAATGCTTTCATGCATCCACCAGGATCTAATCTTATGCTGTAAAAGTAGTTATCAAATATCTGTCTTTTTGAATCTCTCTGGTTGGTGCGTCTAGAAGCTGAGGAGATTTGTAGCATTAACTTTATTTCTTTCCTTGCTTAAGAAGGCAGGTTATCCACCTTCTGCTTCCTTGCTGAATCTCAATGTGCAACCGTTTGAGAAGAATACTTACCTGTAAAAATAATTTAGTTTCAGCAGTTCTAGTAACTAAAATTGATGCCAGAGATATGCCGTTGCTAAGTATCTTAAGAATTTGAAATTAATGCTCTCATCCTTAATGCCAAGTTGACTCCATCAATTTGTCAGTTAATCTCACACTGTACTATTTTCTTTTTCCAGATTGGCCCATTCCAGGTTCCTCATTCTGAAAAAGCAAAGATCAAAGTCAAAATTCAATTAAACCTCCATGGAATTGTTACAGTAGAATCAGCCTGGGTAAGTACCAATTTTCATAGTATGGAAATTCATTACTGCATTTTGTCATTCCTTCAGCTGATCAAACTTACTTGAAGATGTAACCCAATATTGTTGCTGCATTTTGTCATCTCTTCAGCTGATCAAAGATCAAACAAGTCATTCTACGTCGGAAAATAATATTGATACTCATGCAGAAAATATGGAGGTAAGCATTCGTGGTGCTTCTGGTGTCATGCATAGTACTGATGATACTTACTCTGCACATTCTGCTGTATTATTAGTTAGAAATTAATAGTATCTACTTCTTGAAATCCCTGCTTAATTTGCGTCCTTTTTTGGTGCTGTTTGGACCTCAGTGTTAAGGACTGGTGGTTTTCTTCTTGTTGTTTGTTGGGCACTCAAAGTTTTTTGTTACAATTTTGTCATTTCTTTAACTATAAGAATTGTAGATAATAATACTTTTTATGTACTTTTTAAACATTTAAGTTTTTTTAAAGGATCTTGTACTGTGTCCCATGGAGATGGTTGGTTGAGTTGTTAAGGCATAAGAGTAACAACCTGAATATTTTAGATTCGGATTCAAGCTGTAACACTCAACATGAGCCCATTTGTTCTAGCCTGTGTGAGCACTGAGCAGGATTACCCAATACTTATGCTACTCATAGGTTGTGCAGTGATTTAGTCGAGGTGTGAAGCTGGTTTCGGCACCATCATCTTTTAAATAGAAGTAGCATATAAAAGATAGATTCATCTTGTTCTTTGCTTTTCCTAGCCAAATGAAGTTGTCCTCCTCGAGGACGTTAGCCTTGTGTGACTTCAAATGATCGGCAACAATCAGGACCCAGGGAACAAATCCTCAAAGTTAAAAACATTAGAAAGAGCTGATCCCTAGCATAAGTGCTCAAACAGTTCTGAAAGCAGCCAGAGCTTTACATGGCGAAAGTTCATATATTCACTCCTTCTCTTTCTTATTGATGCTGCAGTGTCGCCATTACTTTAGTTAGGGCATACTCTAGGGTAATTGATTATTTATTTTCCTTGAAAAGATGTATACAGTATACTTATCCGATGTCAGCTCATTATAATTTGGTCATAAACTAGGACCCGACACTAGGACATCAGTGAGTTGTTATTCCATTGTGTGCTATTGTTCTTTGGTTTGGAAGCCTTTTGGCTATTTGAAATGTGTACTTGGCTACTTGTAAATGGATCCCTGTGGTTCTTTATGTAGGGAGATGATACAAGGAAAAGTAAGACCGTTAAGAGACAGGATATTCCTGTTACTGAAAGTGTTGATGGTGGAATGACCCTCATGGAGCTATCCCAAGCTCAGGAAAAGGAATACCAGTTAGCTGAGCAAGACATAAAGGTGGAGCGAACTAAAGATAAGAAAAACACCCTGGAGGCATACGTCTATGAAACTCGTAATAAGGTATAATATCAAACTTTAAGTCTTATAATTATCTTTGCTTGAAAGACTTTAATTGAACTGATTTGTTTCATACTTTTAAGTTAAGAATATATCTTTGAGGATATAACATTTTAATCTTTAAATATAAAGTTTCAAACTGAAGCAGAAGGTTGAGGAGTGATGAATGCATCAATGCATAAAAGTGAAATTTTACTTCTCATTATCCTTTCCTTTACAAGTCACGTTCTTTCAGGTTTTAGTGTACCGTTGAATTTGCAGTATCACTTGCATTTTTAGGTCGTCCTTCTGAGTAATTTTTGTTTTGCAAATACCACTATATGACACTCATAACTTTTAAACGCATGTTGGAGTTGATACATACTACTTCTTTATCACTATTTGGTACCTTGTCATTTTGTTACGGAAATTTGTGTCCTTTTCCAGCTAGTTTCAAATACACCATTTTTTAATTTTGGTTTTGGTTTAGTTATTGTTATCAGTATCTGGCCCAATTCCTTTACTTTATGCATCTATTTGAATAGATTTTGAATACCTACCGGAGCTTTGCTACGGATTCGGAGAGGGAGGCTATCTCTTGTAGTCTACAACGGACTGAAGAATGGCTCTATGAAGATGGAGATGATGAGTCTGAACAGGTTTATGCAGAGAAGCTAGAGGATCTTAAAAAGGTTCTTGTCATTTGGTATTAGTTGCAGAATTTTAGTTTTTCTTTTCCAATGCCTATAAACTGTTTGAAAGTGACACAACCAACTTTATGTTATTAGATGGTGGACCCTGTGGAGCATCGATATAAGGAAGAAGAGGCACGGGCACAAGCAACACGACATCTATTAAATAGAATTGTGGAGCATCGGATGGCTGCAGGATCACTTCCAGCCAGTGAGAAAGATGCTGTATGACCTTGTCTATATATAACATGCTACAGTCCACGGGTCCTTGTGACATTGTGATTAACCTGAATTTTTTTCTTTGAAGGTCATTAACGAATGCCATAAAGCAGAGCAGTGGCTTCGAGAGAAATCCCACCAGCAGGAGACATTGCCCAGAAATACTGATCCAGTATTGTGGTCTTGTGAAATCAAGAGAAAGACTGAGGCTTTTGAAGCGTATGTTCGTCATCTTAAAAACCTGCCTAATTAACATATGAATCTTCTTTCCCTGCATGGTTGTGAGACATCTTATGGTTGCATGTTTTGTGTACATTCATTCACCCACAAAATTAGATTTTTGCACTGTCTATAGAATTATACAAGAACAACCAAGCCTGAATCCCTTCAACATCCATTTCAATCTCTTAAAAGATATATGCTACTACTATGTATTGAAATTCTGAACAGTTGAAGGTTTAATAGAATTAGAAAATGCTTGTTAGATGCGAGTGACTTTTGAATTTATCTCTAATTTCGGTTTAGAAACACATACAACCAAAAAGCCTGTTAGCAGTTTTACATGATAAAGGTTATAATCGTAGATATGTGTGTGCGTGTGAGTATACATAGGTATACACACCCATCTCCACACACATATATACTTCCACTGTTTTTCAGACTTAGAGAACGTACTCCTCATTTTAAACTGCCTACACTTATCACATACACGTAGAAGAGGCATCGCTTCCCTCAAAGCGAAGCAATTCTAGCCTTACTCCTTAACAAAGTAGTTAGAATTTACTACTGATTTTTTCTTGAATGATGGTTAAGACCCAATTAGAAGATACTAGTAAGTGTCTCTTGAGAGAACTACCGCTTATTGGTTTTGCTGCATCTCTTGTGTTTTTGAGCATCAACTTTTTCTTTGCCTGATGTGCAACAATTTGTGAAACACATTTCAGGATGTGTAAGCATGTAATGAGGCACAATTCATCTCCCCAAAAGACTGAGGATGGCTCAGGTTTGGACCCGAGAAGTAAAAGGGAAGATGGCATGGATGTAGATTAAGCTGCATGAGAGACAAGTATGACAGCAGGCATGACAAATGATCAGATTAATTGTTATTGAGGCTGAGGAAACACCAGCCACTTGAGGCGTATTACGAGTTATCTCTGGTACTTAAATCAAATCACATTCTCTATTTTGGGTAGAATCACTTGTTATCTATGCAAATTTTGCTTTTCTCATGATGTGGATTCACTTCTCCAAGTCATTGTGTTATCTTAGTGGCCTCAAAAATATAAATTGATTATGTGCAGAGTTTCTGCTGCTTTTTGTAGTTTTTTTAACAGCTTATAGGAGGCAACACATGCTGGAAACATTCTGTACTTGGATATTAACAAAAAACTAAAGATTTTTCATCCGTTTTGTTCTGATTGTTCTCTGTTGTGAGTAGCGCAATACCCTTAGGGGTTGTTTTGGTTGCGGATAAAGTTAGATAGGAATTGTAATGCAACAATTGTAACACATGGATAAAAGAATCATTTAATTATCTGGTGCATATGTATTCATAAGTTTTGGTATATTGTATTAAAAATGGGATATACGATATATAATAAAAATGTTTTCAAATTTACCATTGTTTGTTAAGTAACATAAAATTGAAAAATGAATCAAAGTTAAGTCCCTTACAAGTTATCCCTTGTTAGACCCGGTATAAAACAATACTACTGAAATTGCTGTATAAATTATATTGGGAACAAAATGTTAACCAAACGCATGATAAAATAATACCAAAATTTATATCAGGAAATGCCTTTCTTATTGTCTCTTTAGACTGGCATGTTTCTTTCTGGGTTAGATACTCATGACATCAATTTGATTGAAACGTTGTTTGCGTAATTGCAGAATTGAAGTTGAAATCACCCTCTTTATAACACAATCAATCAAGAATCGCGCAGATACAAACGATGGTTTTTACAGATGTGATATGATTAATTATTTGAAAGTAAACTTCAAACCGTTTTTTTTTGTTGTTTATGCAACCATCATAGAATATTTTGGATACCAACTAAGATAGAATACTAATAAATCACATAATATCTGAAATTATTTTTATCTTTTTTTTTCGAAATTCTGAAATGGTAAGGTATTTTATAATGGATTTCGACTCTCTTAAGGTAGATATGCCAGAAAACCCTTGATGTGAACTTTTCATAACTTCTTTGCCGGGCAAGGATTACTTGGAATTTCATGTCCCCCTTTTACTCTTCGAACTCCTTGTTTAGAGGTTCTTTTATAT
This sequence comes from Solanum dulcamara, assembly GCF_947179165.1. Classification (NCBI taxonomy): domain Eukaryota; kingdom Viridiplantae; phylum Streptophyta; class Magnoliopsida; order Solanales; family Solanaceae; genus Solanum; species Solanum dulcamara. The sequence goes on from NC_077247.1 coordinate 50,106,701, forward strand.
TTTCCCATTTGTCCAAACGTTTTCTAGCCTTCTCTACCTGAAAATTTTAAAAAAGAAAAAAACACAAATTCATTTACAAACTTCTTTGTGCATCCAAAGAACTATTGACTTTAAACTTAAAGAAAGTTATAATACTCTCACGTTCACTTTTACTTGTTTATTATACTAACAATAGATGTCCACTTTTACTTATTCAGTAATAGTTCTTAATTTTACCTTTTTCATTAAATATAGTCATTTCCAAAACATGAAATTTATTATGAGCCCGTTTGGATGAGCTTTAAGTTGGTCAAACCAACTTATAAATCCTTTTTTAGCTTTTAGACGTGTTTACCTAATATTAACTTTAAGCCATAAAGTTCTTAAAGTCAGTCAAAAATGAAAAGTTAGGATTTTTAACTTTTTTTTTTCTAAGTGCTTAAAGTCATTTTGTTTGACCATGGAAATTACTTTTATATCCCTTATATTTTAACTAAATTCCCAAACTACCCTTTTTATTCTTTTAACCCTAAAATTCAAACACTTATTTTCAACATAAGCACTTTTATTCAAACACTCAACTGCTTATTTATAAAAATAACTTTCAGCACTTCAAAGTTTTAAAAGCACTTCATGCATAAAAGTTACTTTTTAAGCCATCCAAACGGGCTCTATATTTCAAAGGTGATAAAGTAAAATTGTCATTCTATTTATTGGAAGTGTGTCAAATTAATACTGGACAAGTAAAAATGAACGGAGAGGTAGTAGTTGAGAGGAAGTGAGTTAGGCACCTCTTTATCCCAATCTGTACGGAATGTGAACCAAAGCAGAATGAAGGTTTGCATAACAGTCCCTCCAATCATCCCAGTCCATATTCCCTGCCATTATATCAAGTTAATACACGTGTATATATATGTGTGTGTTTGTTCTTAAATATTTACAGATATAGAAAGGCTTCTAATAAAATTGTGTAATTGAAAAACCTTAGCACCAAGGTCATATTTGAAGCCAAGAATACATCCCAATGGAATTCCTACACCATAATAACACCCTACGTTCACGTATGCAACAAATGCCTGCCATCCACAACCAACAGCAACACCTGAAAATTCACAAAGAAACAAAATTATTGTAAAAACTTATACAGATTTTATGTGAAAAAGATCTGGTAGTTACTACTTTAATCAGCTACAAAGACTAATATAAGTTCATATGAACTTGTCTAAAAGGAAAGCATTAATTAGTAGGGTATCTACGGACATGTGCACAATATCGAGGTGCACCTAACATCTCGATAAAATATATGGTTCCGACAGTAACTTCAAATTATTATTATTATTATTATTAATAATAATAATAATAATAATAATAATAATAATTTGATTTACAATCAAATTAATATTTATAGACAAATTGATGGATTTCTTACTATATTTTGGGGTTAGAATAAAAACTATTGAGTTTATGTGAATCCATAGCGAACCATTTACCATGATAGATGTGAGTTTAGACGAACTCAATAACTTTTACTTAAATCTTATATTTATATTAGGAAATAAAATAAATATATAAAAAAAATTTAATCATGAACCCTACATCTAAAACAGCTATAAATTCGATAACACATTCAAAATTCATAAATTTAAAATCACGCCTTCAATTTTGTTTGCTATGCAAGTCAAATAAACTGTTACGTCAATTGCCAAAGGAAAACATGTCAGAATGAAAAAAGTTTGTATTAAAGGCATGATAATAATTAACGCACTGCATAATGATGAGAAAGAGGATTATATGTCCCTTCGTGGCACCACTTTTATCATTTAGCATCACTCATTGTTTAGTACCAGTTTTGGGTTTTTGACTTATTTGGATTCGCAAGGGAAAGACCTGGAGATAAAATGTTCCTTTATCAAAAAAGACAATTTTGAGAGCTTGAATTTAAAAATTCTAAATAAAAAATAAAGGTACTTACTATTGCATCACAAATTTTAATAGTACTCAGCTCTTAAAAAAGTAGACCTCAAAATCCTAACTCAACTTTGAAAATTAATTTACGATATGATAGTAAACAACCTATTTTTTTTATTTTTTTTCAAATGGGACTATCTAACAGTGACACATGAGCATGATGAATAGTCGCGGTATTGTGACAACACTTTTTTTTGTCAAATGAATTAGCCTGCCTGCCTGCCTGCCTTATTTGTTATGGTTATGGGTGTCTTTTTCTCCTCTTCGTCTCTCTCAAACAAGGAAGTGATGTCAACCTCTTGAGAACAAACAAAACAAAGTTCTTCGCACATTTAAGATCTCGTTTGATTTGCCGACTAAATTATCTCGATATTATAATTTTAAAGTTATTTTGAAATAAAAAGTGGAATGAAATAATATTAAATTTAAGATATAAATCTATTTAAAGATTAATTATATTTTTAACTAAATGAAATATAAATTCAATCCTAATAATTTTGAAATATTTTATCTTATCCTGTGAAACAAATGACCCAGATGCTAAGCAAAGTTCCTTCCAACTACTCCATTTGCAAAAGCAGGAATCATCACATTAGATCAGCTTACGCTCGTGGCTCTTCTTTGAATAGAAAAGTCAACAAAAATATCTTTTTTAAAAAAGTAATTTTTCATCTATATGCACTATATAATTTGTGAGGATGGATGTTATATTGATCGCCCTTTATCATGTGACTGCTTCCATGCAACATATAATTAATATTAAACATGACCTATCTTCTCAGATTTAAGTTCTATGACTTCAATCTTTAACGTTTTTAGCATTGAATTTATTGTATTTTAAAAATTATGTCTATATCAAAAATATTTGATTTCAAATGAATTTGGAGACGTCCGTCCACCCCTGTATCTAGTATAAAGCTAGAAAATCTAGTGACTTTTGATTTTGAGTTTAACTTTTACCTGCTGATGGTGTAACTGATTAGTTACATGGAAGAACAAGACATATAATCTGTTATCAGGGGCGGACCCAACATGTATTCGAACCTCCTTTGGCGAAAAATTATACTATTTAGATATGGTTAAAATATTTTTTTATGTATAAATAGTAGATGTCGAACCCCCTTCGACTAGTTCGTGTGTCTACCTTTTTACATTTTGAACCCCTTATTAAAAATTCTGGTTCCGCCACTGTCTGTTATAACATGTTATATTACACAGATAGTATAAAAAGTACGTATATAACTTTAATATCCCGTAATTAAGGAGATTAAGGACAAGATAAATATCTTACCAGATAAGACTGGTTGAACACCATTGAGAATGAGTGTGACAGCTAAAAAAGGGCACAAATCAGAAACTGCGTTGGCTACAGTTTCACCCTCAGTGAATGCATAGCTGATAACATTGCGCAAACAGAGCACAATTATAGCTTCCACCACAGCTATGAGAAATGAAATGAATGTCACCACAAACACTGAGAATGCTGCTGACTTTGGATGTGCTGCTCCTAGCTCATTGCTCACTCTCACACTGATCAAAAGAGTTTAACATCTATAAACCGACAGTATTAAAATGTCTTATAAGTTATACTATATCAGTATCACTTCAAGTATGGTTTGGTAACTTTCACATTATGACAAGTAATCTATTATAACAGGTAAAATTGTACGTCTTTAACGTAAAAATATTTTAAACTGTCATGGTATATAGTAATTTAAATGATTGCTAAAGTACCACCTATCTTTGATCTAGAAATGGAATATTACACAAAAATGAATGGTTAATGGATAATCAAGAAAAGTACTGTAGGGAAAAACTGACCTAGCAGCAGCATTGAACCCCACTGAAACCATGAACATCAGCCCATTCACTGCCATGCTACAAAAATAAATATAAAAAGATAGTCTTAGTTCATTGGCAAGTCACTTTAACTTTTCAAAACAACAGAAGAAGATCCAAAATTTAAAAGACAGTGGATGCGTGTAGAGTACAATTGCAATCATTTCTCCTTAGTGACGAAGGATAAAGACTCTGTATAAATACACCCATAATTTTTTTTTTATATATGTATAGTTCTAGTAGAAGACAACAGGGAGTGGTGTGAATCCGCGACAAATGTTGACCAAGAAGATCAAGTCATAGCTAGTTGATTAACAACTTAAAATTTTAGAGTGGAATAAGTTATTGATATTGGCACTATGATATATAGTAACTAATTAGTGTTAAGGGATCATGTAGCATACAAGTAAATACAAGGTTCAAAGTCTCACCAAACTGAGATAGAATCCAATGCAAGCTCAGGATTCTTAAGCAACCCTGAAAGCAACACCAGAATCTGAAAATACCATGTCTCCAAACACAACATAACAGCTGAAGCAGCCGATAACTTCACGAATTCCCATAATCCACTAAAGGCCTCCCATCGAAAACCTGTCCAAGTAGTCTTACACCTTTCACTTCTCAATATGTATATAAACTGAGCCACAACAATAATCCACCAAGAAAGACTCAGCACCAGTGATGCCCCTATCAATCCCAGTCCAATTTTGTATACGACAATCCAACTGAGCAATAAGTGTACAAACAGAGTCCCTAGGGAAATAAAGGCACTAGGGGCTACAATACTTTGAGATTGCAAGAACTTCTGTATTGGGAAGTTCACCGCGTAAGCGAATATTTGAGGGATTAGTCCATACACAAATACTGCTGCTTCTGATGCAACTAGTTTCGATTCACCAAGCGTGAGCAGTATGTTCTTGGAAAATAAATATACCACAGCTAGTGGGATGCCTGTTAAGGAAAGTACTATTGTTGATCTTTGTAGGTAGACTCCTAACACTTCATATCTATTAGCTCCATATGCTTGTCCACAAAGAGTTTCCACTGCACTTCCCATACCTAGCTGCAATCAATAAGAAAAAAGAAAAAAAGTTATACATGTTAAAAGTTGAAAATTGCTTAACCATAATGGACAAATATATATAAACAACATATATATCAACTAGCATTTCATTGATAAAAAGTAGTACCATAAGTCCATAAGCACATAATTGGATGCCTTGATTGCCAAGAGAAGCTGCAGCAAGCTGAAGGTTCCCAAGTTGTCCCGAAAAGATTCGAGTAGACATGGACATAACATTATTGATCATGTACACAGACACTGCAGGGGCTGCAAGTACAAAAAGCAACTGGAATTCTATCCAAAAGGCGGACCTAATTCGTTGAAAGTAAGGTAATTGGGAATCTGAGAGCACCTCCTCGAGCTCAGAGCTAGCTCCATGAGAAGCCAACAAAGGCTGCTCAGCTTCCGACTCCATGATTTTTCCCATGTTAGTGAGCTAGTTGAATGAAGTTAAAGTAACTTCTAGGCATATAAATAATAGATGAAGCTGTCGTCTCGATGTTTAATGTGAGATAATGAAAGGTATATAATATATGTCATTTTGTGAAGAATGGAATTAATACATGGTATGTAACAATCAGTATATAGTTGGAGTTGTTAGATGGAATATGTAAAGATACTTATCTTTTGCACTCTTTATATCAAAACTAATGCATTACTCTTCCTGTCTTCCATATGAAATATACGTAATTAATAATTGCAGACATCTTTTGAAAAAGAAATATTTTACTATTACAAATTTTCAAATGAACATATCAGATGTCCTATAAGGCGTCCACGAGGAAACAATAATTCTCTTTTTAATCTGTATAAAAAATAATGTCATTCTTTTTATTAATAAATTTTTTTTAAAAAAAAACAGTCAAATGCCCCTTAATTTATAGGCAAGTTAGTAACTATATGTCAATTCTTTATGGGATTTTATTATCTCTTTCCACTATTTTAAAATAAAATAAATAATTTTTTAAAAGTGTTGAATTACACTTCTCTTTTTCTTTTTTCTTTGTTTCTTATTATCTATCTATGTATCTATATCTTCTCCCGTCTTTATTATTATCATTGTTGAAGCTTAATCAATAAATATCTGATATAAAATTTAATAATAATAAATGCATTTTATAAATAAATATTTTTTAATAAATTTGTTTAGAACATATCTAACAAATCAAACTCATAATTGAGGAAAAAATCGAAGAATCAATAGTTGAATTATTATTTCTTTTTTTGGAAAAACTAACAATTGAAGAGAAATCTGAAGAATCAACAACGACAAATTACTTATATACCTAATGACTAATTTTATTTATTTATTGAATTGTTATTGGTGGCTTTGAAAATTCAGCCACCGTCTCTCATAATTGCTTTGTTTTTTTCACTTTATATGTCACCCCACGCAATAAAACTTTACCTTTTTTTCCTACAAAAGTTTGTGGGAGAGGAAAGGGACTGTGTGAAAACATTTTGACCCAAAAAAAAAACAACTTTTCAGGAAAATATTTTGATGGGTCATAACGATTTTTATTTTCATCACTAGTCTTCACCATCTTGGTTTTTATTTTTTGGTGAGGTTTCAATATCGTCATATTGAAATTTTTACTTTAAAATTTTAATTTGATGTTCGATATTCGTATTAGAGTTCGATTATTTTGGATTCACGTCGTATGAGGCTCCATTTGGAGAGAGACGCTCCCTATCAAGAATTTTTTTCATATCAAGGACTCAAATACGATACTTTTGATTAGGCAGAAATAGCCTCATTTCTTTGATGGTGAAATTTTCACTTTTAAATTTATGCTAGCCTCCTAATTGGCCAAGTAACATTTATGCATCTCAGTGTGACTTCCAAAACGTGTATCAATTCCTCAATCTTGTTCATACACGTTTTATGTGTTTAACAATGATGAAGCAGGAGCATCTCATAAGATTTAGTTGATAAATAACACTTAATAAGTCTTATATATGGTGTTGAGTTGAAAACAACGCTCCTAACATTTAGTACTCTGAGTTTTATTACCTAACAATTGGCCATCTTGAAAGAATGAAAAGATCCCACACCTCTCAATCATGTTGGTGCCAATTTTGCTTGTTATGTGTACGGCAATACTTGAATTCTTTGAGCCTTTGCTTCTCCAAATCTAGACGGTTTTTTTATATATTATTGGTTGATGATTGGAAAAATACAAAAATAGTCCAGTTAAGATCTCAACACATTTCTTAATGGTTTCCGAAATTCTCCTATTACGACTATTCATAATTTTAAAAACATATTATTCCTACATAATTAAACATATAAATGCTATTATGACATTAATTAAATAAATTATGAGAAATTGAGAAGATTATCTTTGGGTAAGAAGCTTTATGGTGTAACCGGTTGGGCTCAATGGGCTTGTCGTGTGTTTGGTTATGGAAAATTTACATACATATTAAGAAAATATTTATCATTTATAGCAATAATATTTTTTTTTCACTAAACACTTATAATACAATTTTAATACATATTAGCGAGAATAATTTATAAAACTCATATAATGCAAGTTTTATTCATGGATAATATATTTATCACATACTTTAATACACTTATAATACATTGTATCAATTTCTTACCAAACAAGTATAATATATTTTAAAACACTTATAATACATTTATATTGCATGCACAATTCACTTTTAATACATAGTAGATATATCATAATATTGTTATATATTGCTATAAATGATAATAAATAAAAAGTTTCGCTAAAATCAGTAATTATTTATTAAAAAGTGTTTTTCCTAGTAATTTTTCCTTTGATTATTGGGGTGTCACGGGGGGGGGATTATGTTTGGCCAGTTAAAATGTTTTAAGTATTGTTTTAGATTAATCAAATTTCATAAGTGTCATTGCACACTAATTATCTCATCTCCACCCTCCACCCTTCACCCTCACCCGGACCTTGACCCCCTACTCCCAACCCACCCTCACACCATAATGTTTAATTATATATAAATGTCCGATGTTTTGTCCATGCGGAACTTCTTATCCTAAGATGGGATGTCGCATACACCCCTTCTTATGAACCCAACATCCTCGCTGAAAATAAGTAAGAAACTTACTCATTTTTTTCAAAAAACATTTTCTAAGATAATGTTTTCATAAAAAAAATATTCTCCATACCAAACACACCTTAAAGCTGGAATCATTTCTTTTTGGTGATTAATTAGATTGGTCAAGGTAGTGTCAATTAATTGGTTATAACTCATTTATATTCTTCTTATTATTATTATTACTCCAAACAATTTTTAATGGATATCTGAATGCTAATTTAATGTGATCATTGGAAAGTATAGATGCGCATCAATCCTTAGTTCCACTAGACCTATAACCAAGTTTAGTTTCGCATATTTTCAGTCAATTTGATTACAAAAGTTTTTGTTTTTGGTAGAACTTACATGAATATGAATTGGAAAGAAAGAAAATCCACTAATGTATTCCCATATTATTTTTTTCATGATTCATTCAACAATGGTTTTTTACTGCTGTCTTGCCACGTAACTAATCGTTTTTTCGCTTTTTCCACCTGGAAAAAATAAAGGGAGCTAGATTGGTTATTATGGAGTACAAATAGAAACTGAGCCAAAACATAACGAAAACAAAATGAAGCTGATTTTAACAGAAAACTACTCAATGTTCTACAACATTAAAACTTTTTTTTTGTATTAACCATCCGGTATCAAGTATTCACGGGCCTGACTAATCGGATTCACACCGTAAAAGGCTCATTTAAGGACAGAAAAGTATTCTCCATTAAAAATTAATATATTTCTCAATTTGAAATTTCTAGTCAAGAGTGGAAATATTTTATTCATCCACCACATTCTTTAATGATTCAGAATATTAAAACTTTGACTTGAATTCAAACGTAATAATACGGATCACTTGTTTAGTAAATTTTTAAATTCCATAAAATTCAATTCATTACTCTCTTGGTCGCGTAATTCTTGTTCACGTGAAAAGCAATAAGGGGACATAAGTTTGATATGTATAGACCATTTAATTAATTTTAAATAGTACACTTTTATAGAAGCTAACAAATTCGTTATGTTGTGGATAGGTTAAAAACTGTTCTGTATTAATTACAGTACATTAAGTATTGAAATAGAAGAAACTGCGATTTTAGTCCCTGTATTATTATATAATTTCAGTTTTAATTCTTATATTATTTGACTATGCACATTAACCTTCAATTATTTGAAGTGTGCAAGTTTGGTCCTTGGAGTTAACAAAAATTAATTATTTAACAAAATGATTATTTTGAAATATGTAAAATAAAATAAATTGAAGGGTTGGTAATTCTAAATGCTTGAAGATTATGTATATAAAATTAAAATTATATTTTATTCATTAGCTCAATTTTATTCAAATGCTCTATGCTCTATTTTTTATTCCTTAGCGACTCGTGCTTCTCCTCTTTTTTAATGATTACTAATCAAGATCAAATACGATTACATTTAAGAATTTAGTAGGTGGATAAGCTCCTTAAGGCTATCAACAGTGTCCTAACAACTTTCACTCTTTAAAAAATTTAACTTTTAATTTTTATTGATTTAATTTTTTTACCCACATAATTAATATTAAGCATTTGACTTTTTTTATTTAGAAAATATTAACTTAACCAAATGTCTCAAGTTTAAATTTCAAGTTAAAAAAAAAAAAACCGTACCTCTTCGTCCCAATTGGTTGTAACAGTGGCCCATACTAAGATAAGAGTTTGCATTGCTGTTCCACCAAACATGCCAAGCCATAATCCCTACATATTTACCCAAATTAATTAAACGAATTTGTTTTAATTTCAATAATAGAAACTAAAATCTAAAGAACCTTTTAGTCATTTGTCCACATTATTCCAATTTATTTTATCAGATAAGCGAATACCGAATATCAAGATGATTTAAATTTTTAAAGGAAACAAAAAGAAAGTAAAGTGGGGAAAAGAAAATATATACCTTAGCTTCGAGTTTGAAGTAGAAGCCAAGAAGAACACCTAATGGAATGCCAACAACGTAGTAACATCCCACATTAACGTATGCCACAAAACCTTGCCATCCACACCCAACAGCCACCCCTTCAAACATAGGGAAATTAAATAAATAATCAGAAAAGCATATTCTTTTTCGTACCAATTAAGCTTAATACATAATGAGCTTTCTAAATTTGTCAAAATATTTTTTTCAGACACTCGAACTAAGTCAGGATCGGCTCTGCCGCAATGGATGGCAGAGGGTCCGTAGTACCCAAAACATTAGAGTGATCCATTTTCATAGATGAAAGATCCGGTGAATCAATTCAATTAGATACCACTTACCTAGATGCAGTGTTTGTCCCTCGAAGAGAAGGTAAAGATCAAGATATTAGGGATTCTGAATCTGACTGCACTTTCCTCCGGTCAAACGGATCCAACTGACATTCATCTCTAAATACTAAGTTTCAACAAAATCTATCCCTCACTCTCCATTATTTTTGTTTATACTAGTTCTCTATAGTCTTAATTAAAAAGTATACAGGTTACTGTTTTCCATATGATATTTGTCCTGTCCTTGTCAAATCAATTTCTAAAGTGAGTTTAGCATATAATCCAAACAAAAGTCACATGGAAGTGTTCTGATTGAATTTCTCCTTTCTATTGAATATACTTGTTGTTTGTCCTTCATGTCTGCCTCCAATATCTACAGTTGTTTTTGTTTGAAATTTTGCAAAAAAAAACAAACTGTGCAACCTCTATTTCTTTGAATTGTTTTGACAAAACAAGTATAGAGTACATTTTTGTAGGCATGATTACTTAATTACCATAATTTCAATAAAGGTTGATGGAGGACTCACCAGATAAAACAGGCTGAATGCCATTAAGAATTATAGAGGCAGCCAAGAGTGGTGCAAGTTCTGAAGTTGCTTTAGCAATAGTTTCGCCTCCTGTGAATGCATAACTCATCACATCCCGAAACATCATCACTATTATGGCAGCGACTACAGCAATCACAAATGAGCTCAATGTCACCACCAAAACTGAAAATGAGGCCGATTTTGGATGCCCTGCTCCCAACTCATTGCTCACCCTCACACTGCAAATTTTTAAAATCAGATCTTTCTAAACTTAATCAAGTTCGCCTGACCCCTCTTGGAACATGTAGCTCCGCCACTGCCCTGATGTAATTGAAAAGAAGAAAAAAAGACAGAGGAAGAGAAGGCCTTACTACGATTATGAAAGCCTTTACTAACTACAGAACAATTTCTAGTGTGCTTTAATCATGAAAATTGAAAAAAATATGCAGGGGCGGATGCAGTTCAAAGGTTACAGGTTCAATTCTAAAATCACGAAAATTGCAATAAATAACATGTATGATACAATGACTTTAAGAATATAATGAGTTCAATACTAAGAATCCTAAATCCGCCTGTGATTGATTATGTAGTAGTTCAGTAAGAGATTGCTAACCTTGCTGCCGCATTGAACCCAACAGATATCATGAACACCCATCCAAGAATTGTATTACTGCAGAAAAAAACTCCATCATCAACCCAAGAGGAAAATAAAATGCAGAGATAATTAATTGATAACAAGATATTCACTAACCAAACAGCTAGCGAGTCTAATGCAACTTCAGGATTTGGAAGCAAACCAGCAACTAAAACCAAAATCTGAAAGTACCAAGTCTCCAAGCACAACATCACAGATGAAGCAGCTGACAACTTAAAAAAATCCCACAGCCCAGAAAATGCTTGCGAACTAAATCCATTCCACGTTTTCTTGCATTTATCGCTCCACAATATGTACATAAATTGCGCTACGACTACTATCCACCATGAAATACTTAAAACCAAGGCTCCTCCGAATAATCCCCACTCGAATACATAAAGCACAATCCATGTTAGGAAAAGATGGAGGACTAATGCTGCTGCTGCTATATACGCACTAGGATTCACGATACTCTGGGCTTGCAAGAACTTTTGGATGGGGAAATTGGCGGCGTAAGCAAATATTTGAGGAATTAGACCGTAAACGAATAATGCAGCTGCTGATGCAACTTTCTCTGATTCTCCAAGTAAGATTAAAATTGGCTTTGAAAATAAGTAAGCCACCATAATCGGTATTCCAGATAACATAAGCAGAATTGTCGATCTTTGAAGATATATTCCCAATGTTTCATATTTGTGAGCTCCATGTGCTTGCCCACATAGTGTCTCCACTGCACTCCCCATCCCTAACTGCTCCAATAAAATTGACAATTAGTACATGACTTCGTCAAGCATTGTCCCAATTTATGTAGACAATTTATGTGGCACCTTTCGTATTTTAATAACCAAATGAGTTTTACTTACTCCCGACTTTAATATCGATTTATTACGGTACTTTTTCTAGTTTCCAAAGATATAAAGATTCTAGATTCAAATCAATGAATTGGGAAAGAGTGAGTATATGAAATTCGAGCAACCTAAAGAAGCTCTGCTCATATGCTAGATCGATTAAACAACAAGGAAAGGTATTCCTGTTGTAATTTGTACAAGTTTAATTGAATCAAGTTATTAAACTTAGTACTCCGTTCCATGGAAAAAAATGATAGATTCAGTTTGTAGCATGTAAGGAGGACAGATAAATTTATGACACAAATCTAAATAGATGAGATAAGGTGATAGAAAAAAGGGATTACCATGACGCCATAAGCCAAGAGTTGAATACCTTCATTTCCAAGTGAAGCAGCAGCAAGTTGAAGATTACCAAGATGACCACAAAATATTTGAGTAGACATAGAAGTAATATTGTTGAGCAAATAAACAATGATAGCTGGAGCTGCTAGCCGAAACAGATTTCTAAATTCTACCATAGATGCCCGTCCGAGCCGCTGAAAATGCGACAATCTTGCGTCGCACAATAGGTCTTCAAGCTCACACCTTATAGTTTCCACTGCTTCTTCATCCATGCTTTCTCTTCACTACACTCTCAGATTTCAAAAGAACAAAACTTTACTAACCGACATATTAATAATAAATTTTCAAACGGGCTCTTACTTTGAAATTGACTATATGAATCATTTTGGAAGAAAAAAATATAGATGCTTTTCTTTTCATCTCGATATTCTTTTTTTATGTCTATAAAAAAGATAGGAATAGTGACGTTTGGTACCACTAATTTGACTCGTGTTCTTCGAATATAATCAAATAAAAAATCAATCAGCAACCCTAAAGATGTGCAGTATAGTTCGGGGATATAGAATGAATAAATAAATATAAAAGGATGAACTGCACAGTGCACACTATTGGTTAAGTGACAATTATTTTGATCAAATAAAATATGCGACATAGAATTCGGACTCTCTAAATTAAATGTGCACTACTGTAAAAAGAACAACATTGTAAAGGTAAAACCAAGATTCTTATTCCTTATACATAGAGATGCAATTTCGAGATTAAAAAATAAAGCATCACAACATTTTCTTAGTAAAACTAAATCATCCAACCTCCTAGAAACAGAGATGTTGTATTTTCAAACAGCTTGACAAGTGGCAGAAAATAGTGTCCAAAAAGAGTGCATCAATTTTAACATACGAAACAACAATCAACTCTAACATGCTAAAGAAATTCCAGCTTCTTGTTTGCCAAAATAACTTCTATACCGAAATTAAACAATAACACAATTATTAGTGAATATATTTTTAGAAAATGTTTAATTCATTGAATTAAAAACAAGATATAAACATATGTTTGTTTATAATGGATAAACTTGAATAAACTCTTTATTTTTATTTCTAACCCTAATCTTCTTAACGGATTTTGGAAGAAGAGCGACACTTTTGTCATTGATATTTTCATCACAAAACTGTTAACCCACATTGAATGTGTAAAACAAATTACCAATTGTGGTATAACTAATCTCGAAATTGCTTATTCCGGAGACAACAATTCAACCAAACCTGAGATGAAATAATTTCATATTTATTATATCTCAGGATTACTATACCTTATCTCGTAAACCAAACGACCCCCAAGAATTGAAGTTCAGTGTAAAAAATATTTATACGATCAGATCATTTATAAGGTAAGACAAGTAAATATCCATGATAACATAATTAACAATCTCAAGAAAATGGTAGTAACTGACACTTTATCACAACATAAATTACAAAGATAGTGTAATAGTTCTCACATTGGCAGTATATATAAGCCAATTAAAAAAGAAGTTGATAAAAGAGCACATGCATTATCACTTGAAGGTGCTGCAATTTGCAATACCTTTATCTACTGGACAGAAATAGATATTACAATTTTGGTATTGAAGCATCAAACAGTTGTGATGCATAACTGGAAAACAAAAGAAAAATGACAAACAAAAACAACATCCCAACCCCTACAGGCCTAACTAATGCATTACTTAATGACACAATAATTTCTCAGGACTTTGAATTTCAGACATATGCAATTTTTCTAAGTGGAAATAATTACATGGAATTCAACCTCCTCCAGAAGTACTTTTACAAAATTTTCTTATTACGCAAGAATGAGGAATAAATATGGTCGGAAACTCAAACTTGGAATCTTCTCCGAGTGGGATTCTTACTCAGGAGCATGATTTTCTAGCTTTTGTACACATTAGACTTGAGGAAAATCAGAACCTTCAGCACTATTAACTTAAAGTGATTTGTTACTCTATCATCACTTCATAAGATTTGCTCACAATAAGGGTAAATTGGAGCAGGAATGGCAGCATTAAGTATAAAAGAGGCTTCCAAGAACCGTCAAGGCCAAGAGATGCAGATGAGACCTGATCCAAGAACCGTCAAGGCCAAGAGATGCAGATGAGACCTGATGCTTAAGATGTTCAGACCTGACAAATTAATAAGAACGTATCAATGAAAAGTACATCAACTTTAACAAGAGATAAATTATCACACTTTCAAGCTGACAAATTCAAGTGAATCTGAACCAAGTATAAATTCATTTAGAGTACGAGATAGATGGCATTTGAAGTCTTATTTGTTTGTCAAACCTTTTCTCTTGATCCTCCAAAGTAGCTTTAATTTTTCTTTAGGACAACAGTGCTCAGGACAAACTATAAAATAGTTTTTTAAAATTTATTTATGAAGTAGTACATATTAAAAATGGTAAAACGCAATTCAATGGAAGTGGAGGCCTGGTGTATCTTCACTAATAAAATGATGCTTCATGATATTCTACATATCAGTCCTTCTTCCCTTATGCATCTATATAAACATATTAATTACCATTGGCCAGCGAAATTTTTGATCCCACACCAAGGTTTTTCAAAGAAGTTACTCTCTCCGTTTCTATTTGTTTTTCTGGTTTTGACTTGACAGTAGTTTAAGAAATTAACGAATACTTTTGAATCGGTCTTAAACCAAAGATATGTTGAATGTACAAAAATGCCCTAGAATCTTGTGGTCATAAACATGCCACGTGGAAAGTTAGAATTAAAGAATTGTCAAAAAAAAAGAGACATTTTTTTTAAAATGGACTAAAAAGGAAAGTAAGACAGACAAATTGAAACAGAGAAAGTAAATCTTTCTGTTTCTCTCAACGAACACATGCAAGATAATGATTTTCCACTTTGGTATAGCCAGAAATGTTTTGTGGAAAAAATATTCCAGTGTCCCATTACTCTGAATGTGGAACACTTTCCGCCAAAAGTGAGGCAAATGACGTCTCTTATGAGCATAAGTTCACTTTTCTTTACAAATATTCCAATTCTTACTCCAGCCACTTGCTTCAATCAACATTTAGCTATTGTTGCAACTTCTAATACTCAAAAATATCACCCAATCACAATCCTTATATTTTATACAACTACACATTTAACTCAACCCCAAATACTAGTTCATTAGGGGAGGATTGCCCAAAACAATATATGGAGACCACAACTCATTCCCTCAACCGATATGGGAGCTAACACTTCCCAACATGCTCAGGACTCAAGTAGTACATGGATTACGGAGGCACAACATTGAGAAACACAACAAGGATCGATGGGTCAGGCTCTCATACCATGTCAAGATATGGTCATTTGCCTAACTTAATCCCAGAGCTAGCTCATACAAAAAGGATTGTCAAAAGCCATATAAGGAGACCACAATTCATTCCACAGACAATGAGGAACTTAACAATGATAAATGTTTCCATCAAGAAATATGATGTGAAACTAAAAACTATTTTAGCTTCCAAATTTTATTTTACCCCTCATATCCATATCTGGAGAAGTTTAAACTTACTATTAATGGAAGCACAAAAAGAAACCAGCATACTATGAAACTGTAAATGAGAAAGGTAGATAGTCTTACTGATCTGGCCAGATGCTGCAGCAGGAAGTGCAGGAATTTTCACAGCTGCAATAGCAGAAAGTCGTAATAAAGATCAGCAGTTATGTAAGAAGATAAACTTTGGTCACTGGATATAATAAGAAGCAAGAGATCTGACATACTTTTATTGCATGAAGAAACTGGTAAGTGAGAGAGAGATGGCCAAGGGGCTGGAATGTTATCGTTTAAATCACAGACGAAGCTGATCCCCGAACTTTGGTCAAGTACAGCATCTGATGGTAGACTAGGCAAAAGACACCCAGAAACTACTCCCACAAGAAGAGCAAGAAAAAAACTAATTAATTAAAACTATCACAAAGAAACTGACATAGGCAAAATACATGATATAACAAACAAGGAACCTCATCCGAAGGAGGAAAATTAACATGTAGTAGTTTGACAGTTTGATGCATGTCGTACTATGACAAAAACAATGTTTTCCAAGACAAAATGTAGATTTCTTCTCTCAGGCATGAAACGACAGTATTGTAATTTCCAAACCTTACAGACACAAAGTCAGTGAGGACTACTTTACGTTCAAAAGTTGCCTCCTTTGTCCAATACATTGATCTTCAATAACACATCCAATGCAATATTAACTAATAATATTCTTTTAATCCATTATCTTGTAACTGAATATCTTAATTCTTAACCAATTTCTTTCCACATCCCGTAATTGAATTTCTGATACTTCAACATAAGTTATTTAGAGGAAGCAGGGGTGGGAGGTACTTCAAAATTATATTTCTTTTGATAGAACAGATGCTTCGAATTCTAGTGATAAATAAAGGACGGAAGAAAACATAGGGCATGGAGATGAATTAAAAAATATACAAGTAGGTAAATTACCTTCGGGTGCGACTGTTGTAGTCATTTGAAGAGAACCAGACAGGATGGATATGACAAAATAGAAATTCCAAGTTAGCTTGGTAGATCTGAAGGCAGCAAAATGCTTAAAAGTGGCATTTAAATAATAACTTACCTTGCACAGAAAAGTCCTTGAGGCTAATGTGACAAAGTTTGTATATATTTCTGCTCACATTGGCTTTCTGTAACTTGAGTCCAAGTGAAGCAGCGCAACCCAAAGCTTGCAAGTTGGTTACAAAACTCTGCCTTTGTAAGTGAGAGACATAGCTCTCAATGGTATTACAGCATGCTGTTTGGTTATTCATCCCATCTCCACAAGCCTTTGTAACATGGCTCGTACTAGAGAATACCAGAGGGCACACTGAAGGGGAGGAAAACAGATTGCTCATTTTATAACTATATTATACCCAAGATAGAATGAAAAAAAACAATACAAGAGATTCATCCTTTAGCAAGCATGAGTGCATGACAATTTTGGCAAGATGAGTAGCTAACTCAAGTGATCTCAAGGATAATCATATAAGTACAAATATGCTCGCTTGGGGTGACACTTGAAGGACAGGAAGAGATTAACTAAATGAACAGGTACTTGGCCAACCTGGTTTTGGATTAAAATGGAGTGGCTTAAACTAACTTAGAGACCATTCCAAGTAAGAAATGACAGGAAAGCAAAAAATCTGCCTTCCTTCTCCATTTTTTCCCCTTCAAACAGCCTGAAGGAAAATGAACATTTGACTAGGAAGTACACAGTCAGCGGCAACCGCTCTCTCTCTCCTAGAGCCCAAACTAATGAAGAACTATTCACCATTAATTACCAAAGAAAATTAATGATAAAATCTATAGTCGTTAATAGGAAAGTGTAATGCCATTGATTTATGACAAAAACCAATTCTAGACTGCATATTATAGACATCCTAAGAAGGTTATTTTCTTACAAAAAGCTCCCAACTAAATTGATAAAAACAGATGTCCACCATAGTCCCTCTTTGAAACCATGTCCAATCAATCAATCAACTATACCTCAACCCAAATTAGCCCGAGTGGCTACTTAATTATGTTTCCAATACACCACTTCACATGCGGGACTGATTCTTTTTCATGGTCCGATCATGTGGAAATTCTTTTTTCAATAATGGATGGTAAAGTTGTTGTCATGTGACCAGGAGGTCACGGGTTCAAGCCTTGAAAACAGCCTCTGGCAGAAATGCAAGGTAAGGCTGCGTACAATAGACCCTTGTGGTCGGACCCTTCCCCGGACCCTGCGCATAGCGGGAGCTTAAGTGCACCGGGCTGCCCTTTTAATAATGGATGGTAGTGAGACTCAAACCCAGGACCTCTGCCTGCTCTGGTACTATGATACTATGTTGAAGCGTGTGATCATCTCAACTAAAAGTTTAAGCTATTCGAGAGACACCCTTTTATTTACTAATTATGTTTCCAACACGTGAAAAATATGCCTATTCTCCTGTTAGCACATGAAATCATCATAGCAAAAGGTCAGTAGAAAATAGAGAAACCATCTCAAGCTACCTTCTCCTCATTATATCTTCTATGTGGGCTACTTGAACTGTGAGACATGATTTACTCAACTTATCCTATCCCATGCAATAGCAAACCCATTCTTGTGAATTTGTTAGACCTTAAGTCAGAAAACTTACTTGCATACTACCATTCTCCTATTTAAAGAAAATTTAAGTATCTCTCTTTGCCTTGGCATTCAAACTAAAAAATTTGTTGTTCCTATACAAATGCAAGTACATGCTTCCTCATATGGTCTTTTACATCATCAATGAAAAACTTAACATATATAATGAATAATGAATAAGCAATG
The DNA here is from genome assembly GCF_947179165.1 of Solanum dulcamara. Taxonomy (NCBI): domain Eukaryota; kingdom Viridiplantae; phylum Streptophyta; class Magnoliopsida; order Solanales; family Solanaceae; genus Solanum; species Solanum dulcamara. The sequence continues at coordinate 50,125,591 of NC_077247.1, forward strand.
AGCATAAGAAAAGGACTGGTATGTATTCCTCACCTTTATTATTTTTGCAATTAGATAGTCCTCTAAGAACATCTTTTGCACCATTAGGGTTAAGTTTACTTGCCAGCCAACGGTGTACAATACTTCTGCAATCATTAACCCTAGTCGAGTGGTCAGTCAGCACCTCAGCACCTTCCGTGCTCAGAAGATCATATGCTTGTAGTGCAAGTTTTTTAGCAGCTTCTGATATCGCATTTTGGCAAGTTTGCTCACAGCATTCATTCACAAGGTCAATCTTCCCGCAGGCAGCAAGTAGGCTAGATGAGTCCACTGTGGTTTCAAACTCATGAACATCTTTGACTGGGCAAGAACCTTCTGTCAGATTTGATGGGTGGAGAGAGCATATGTGCTGTAAAGTGTCATTGGCACCCTGGCTCACCAGAATTTGCTGAAAATCTGAAAGGCAATGCTTTGCAAGTGTGCCATTTAAAGCAAGCATATTTGTGAATTTACTAGACTGCCCAATAAGAATAACAAGAGTCGTTTCCAGTTGTGGGCAACACATGACATTAGCCAGATACTGTGCAAATGGAGCAACACAATCAATTGATGTCACACCCATCATTCTTTCCACAGCATCAAATTTCAGCGTACAGAGTCCTGAAGAGTATGAAAGGAAGAGTCACTGACTGAGCTGACAGCAAATCAAGATCTATCTGAGCTGTATTTAGTTTTTCAACTCTAAATTGCTCTAAAATTTGAAGTAGCCCCAGTTTTTAAAATTTTGATCTTGCTCAGGCCTAAGAGATTATCATAATTAAATACTGAACCAGACCCGATAATTTTGGTAAAGTGCTGTTTGTGAAAGGTGCCCACGGAGAAGGTGCCAGAAGAGGGAGAAAGGGCTGAGGAGAAGCAGTTGGGGGGATTTCAGGCAACAGAGCATCCTCCTTTCTGTCCATGTTTAAAGAACCCTTGAGAGAATTCACTGAACTGCAACTGGAGTCCTGGAGGTCTGGACAATCATAAATTCCATCAGAAATAAGAAATAGCATTGCTTCCTTTTAGGAGATGACCAACTAAAAACGCTTACAGCCAGCAAAGGCATATATACAGTTACATAAAGATCAAAGCTACAAGCACCATTGGGGCATGTGCTCCCATGCACTAAATGGAAAACAAGTTACCTGGCAACAAGAAACCACTAGAGTCTCAGATAATATAGTCACCCAAAGAAAACAGTGGTATGCAACTTAACATCCTCAATGTCTAATGAGATCTTGAAGATTCAGAGGAGTTGTATACCTGGAGAAACCAGTATTTCCAGAATTTCATTATTCACTTTGTGTCACTGTGTTGATTAAATCTTACTGTCCCACAACAGAAACTGCCTCACATTTCACTTCGTCAAAATTTAACCCATCAAACCATTCTATATTTGCTTTTAGCCACATTATATGCTCCCATTCTTTAAAGCTTTCCGCCATGGAATATAGGGGTTGAAATTCCTAGTTCTAAATAATCCCTTCCCTAATATTGTAGTGATTCACAAGTCTCCAATTGATTCAAATACAAAGAGCTGCAAGGGATTCTCGTCTTACTGAACTGGAAGCCTATGGAAGATTAGCATCATCCCAAAAGAAGCTCATCAATAATCAATTTGTGGGGTGTCACATACCCTGAAAACAACAACCAGAACAACTACTGACTGCTTCCCTACCCCCCAAGAATAGCTTGATGGACAATTTATCCAAAGGCAGCCCAACATCAATCCCCTCATAGTCCTGCACAATAGGAGCGGATTGAGTCGGCATTCATCTATGAAGAGTGGGCCCCGGATTGATTTTTGATAACCAACAAGTAATGTAGGCTTTGGTACATTTATAATAGTGAGATTAACGCTTAGAAACCTCAATGCAATGCAGAAACTTCATTGTCTGCAAAACGTCTGAAATATAACAACAGAGAATAGGATTTTTTTTATTTTTAATCATGTTTTTCCATGCCTCGTCACTCCTCAATTTCAATGCCAATTATCCGACAAAATGTTGGAACCATGAAATATCCACAAAAATTATCACAGTAGAATAACGATGATAGCATCCATGTCGGCCTACTTGAACTAAAGTTGATGGGCTTCAATGAGAAATCAAGAAGATGTTTATCGGGGAGGAAAAAGCCCGAAACTGACTCGAGAATTATAACAAAAAGTGGACTAAGTGCTACATATATTTCATGGTCCAAGTTGAGTCCAAGAGCCGAATGATTGGGCCACATGAAGGCCAAGAGGAGGGCCACATGGAGCCCAATAGGAGCATAAAAGTTTCCTAGTTTAAAGTCTCCTAGTTTTAAAATTTCCTAGTTTAAAAGTTTCCTAGTTTAAAATTTTCTAGTTTAAAAGTTTCATAGTTTAAAAGTTTCCTAATTTAAAAGTTTCCTGGTTATTATTTCCATAAAAGTAGGATTTGAATCCGTTCTATTTTGGATAGGTTTTCTATATATAGGGGTAGGTTTTACTATTTTAAAAAGGACATGATGATTAATATTATTTGAGAGGTTTCTCTTCTTTACACATTTGTATGTAGTGACTATGAATTTACCTTACAACCTTATAAGAGGTAAGATTAATTCTTAACTTGATATCTTTGGTTTTTATTCATAAATTAAAAAAGGTGACAGGTCTTATACTAATTGTTGTCTCTAATTTCTTCGAAATAGGAGTCTAGATCGCTTTTGATCTAAGTTCTTGAATTGACTCTATTAGTATCATAATTAGTTTTAATTCACTAATTTTGAATACTAAGATCAATTAGAGTTCTTAGCAATTTTCTTGAAATTTGGGGATTTAATTCTTGAATTTCACATATATTTCAATTTCTGTTTTAATCTATATAATTTCTCTGCCGCATTATTTTCTTGTTTATTCAGGCAACCCGATTCTTATCAAACGAGTAAAAAGAAATAAGAACACCGAGCTTTTCTACATGAAACTCCCTTCTGGAGTAAGGAAAAAACAGGGATCGAGACGAGCAAAATAATATAATTATAGTGAGATGTGAAACACTGAACACTCTAGTATCACAAAGACCTCGAAGATGTAACAACAAAAAGAAATGCACTTGTATCCTAACCTGGATCCGTATCCCCATATCTTAAAATTTAGATCATGAAGGATCCATCCTCTAAATCCACACTCATATCAGATAACCACACCCGAGTCCAAGCAACTTAGACTTGATTCACTTATCACGGAAAAAAAAGAGTCGGTAAACTTAATTCATCTAAAGAACATGAATTTTATTTTCTTAGTTCATGAATTAGGAAGATTAATGTATTTGTTTGGAAGATGCATATACTCACTTATGACTTTGATCATCATACATAAATGATAATTATGTATGATAGCCTAAAAACATTGTTGTAGATCACCTAAGATATTTGATCAGCTGAAAAAAGAAAACTAGCTGCTTTGAAATATTAACGAAGGAGCTGAAGACATTGTTCATTCAATGACAAATCCGCAGATTTGCATTCAAATTGAAAATATATAAAAAGGAATTTAAACTCCAGCGTATCAACTCAAACCCTCGAGCAGACCTAAAGAAGTGCAGTTGCTAGAATCCATACATCTTCCAGCCCTTTTTACAGAAAAAACACCCATAGCAGCAAGACAACAATTCCCTCTACTGAACAGTCCCAATTTCACATAACCCGAATGAAAACTGTATTTTTAGCTCCAACTAATAGCATTTTGTTACAACATTAAACAGAAATTACCCAACACCCACATAAATTTAAAAAAATTAGCCATAGAAATTACAATAGCTATATTTTGAGCAATAATAATTACAATAGCTACAAATTAAGCAATAAATCAAGTGAAAGAACTTGCAAGAATACTTACAAAGAAGCAGGAGAAGGTAAAGCTTGAAACTTAGAGACAGCCCGCCTCTCATCCTTGCCAGTCCAAATAGAAGGAAATAGATTAAAGAAAACCCCAAATGAAGTAGAAATAGAAAGAGAGGAGAAAGTGTGCAAGTGTTTGATGGTTGTTAGTTGTTAATTAATGTGAAGAAAGAGTATAGTAGTGGAAGAGTGAAGAGTTGGGGGCAGCCATGAATGAGGTTTGCTTAGTTGTGTGGGGACAAAAGGCAATAATAGCTGGACAAATGACCCTACTTGTATTTTATTTCATAGCGTAAACAAACAAACTTTCTGTGTGAAAACTGAGATATTAACATGGAGGAGCATTAAAATCATTCAACCGCCTTTCTTTTTCTCCATTACTCACTCTATCCTACATAGTATTTTATTTTATTTTATCTTATCTTATCGGTCACACTTCTTAAAAGTATGTAGTTAAATAGTACTCTCGTCATTTTAAAATAAGTAAATTATCAAGTCAATGTATATTTATCAAGAAAAAATATTTAAAATATAAATTGAACATCATTTTTCACTTTTGTTATTTTAGTTATTTTTAAACTATTCTTGAAAATAAAAATAATTTAAAGTAAAATCACAGCAATTAACTCTCTTGAAATTATCATCTAAATATATAAATAAAGGGCAAAAATGAAAGAAATTTCCAACAATTCTCTTGAATTTTGAATAGGAACAATTTCAAATATATACCATAAACTAATTAATTTACAACAAATATAGTCATGTTTTATTTACATGAAAAATAGTCAAAATCATAGGAAATATACAGTAACTATGCAATATAGCTTGCCAAAGTCATAGAAAGTATACACTGATTATACAATATAGATTATTTATACATAAGTTATATAATGAATATACATTATGATACATTCTATACACCAAATATACATAAATATACACCGAATGGCTATTTTTTTGTAATTACTTCGGCCGAGCGGCCCCGTACTCTAATTATCCCTTTTAAATGTGGAAAAATTACTTTGGTGAACACTTTTTAATAAATAATTATCGATTCTAGCGATATTTTTTATCTATTATCATCTATAGCAATACTATGATAAATCTGTTATATATTAAAAATGAATTATGTATGTAATTTAAATGCATTATAATTGTTTTAAAATATATTATGTTTATTCGGTAAGAAATTGACACAAAGTATTATAAATGTATTAATGTGTGCGATAAATATAATATGTGCTTTATATATAATTTCGGTAATACATATTAAAATTGTATTATAAATATATTATAGATGTTCAATAAAAAAATATTATTAATATAAATGATAAATATTTTCTTAATATAGTATATTTATTTAAATCTCCCTTTAAATATTAAAAGAAAGGCCCCGCAATATACTTAAAAAAGGGAGGGAGTAATATTCCTTGGGTCACGTGCTAGTCACGCGACTTCCACTAATCATATTTTTTCTCTCTGGATTTTGTGGTCTGGGCTGTGAGCTATTATGGTAGGGACACGTGGCACCATGATTTCCTGATTAATTACTGTTTAAGTGTAATCTGGTACTCCAATATATATGCACATACTGACTTGTAATGTTTTCTATTTTAAAGTCAATTTAATTAATTTTCATAACTAAATTAAATTAATTAAATATTTTATAATAATATTTAGATATTTAAAAAATATATAAAAATATTATAAGTTGTAATTTTTCAAGGTGGATGCGCGAACACGCGCACGCTCGTCGAGCGGACTAAATAAAAAACTTAGTACATGAACGGCTATAAACTCAAACGTATATTGACTAAAGGCATTTAACAATTCTGAATCTTCCCCCAACACTTTCTTTTTGATGAATTCGCGCGCACTACAATTATTCCTATCAATTAAATCTTCTACTACGTTAAAACTCATATAATAAAATATATATATCTAAATATTAGTTAAAATATAAAAAACAAGTTTAATAAATAATATTTAACATTAATTATGTCATCTCATATATCTCATCTTCACTCTCTCTCATACATCTCTTCTTCACTCTCATTCAGGGAGGCTCATCCCACCATTCCAAAATATTTATTTAGATAGTATTCAAAATATTTATTTAGATTATTTAAATATTTTTAAAATAATATCTACACAACTTGTCTTTATTGATGTCACTATTGAAATTCTGTTTCTATTAGCTATAAATTTTCCCGCAACAAAGGAAGTGATCCAACTACTTTAGTTGTGAAATTTAACACACTAAATTATAGGGGTGATTCATAACTCATGAGAATGACCTCCATGAGCAAAATTTCGATTGTCTACTGGGCACATAGGCATAAATGATTATTATTTTTTATTAGGGAGACATTTGCAATATTTTAATAAAATCATAGATAATGAACATGTTTGATAGTCAAAAGTCATGTTTTATTGGCAAAAATTGCATGTGTTATTCAAATATTTATGATGACCAGACAAGACTCATTACTATTCATTCTGCTTAGCGTGTTAACTTGATCACAAATTATGATGTATTTGATGAATTTTTTTCGTATTTTTGATTCTTCACACATTTTTTCCGCCAAATTATAAAGAATCATTCTTATGATTCACAAAATAATATTTTGGACCTTTAAATTAAATGTGGATTTCATATTATTGTTGAAAAATACAACTTAATTTAATCATGATTAATTAATCAATTCCTTTTTACGAGAAAATAAAGTTAATCGATACAACTAAAACTCAAGTCCAATAGGCAATACATTAAAATGTCTTTGTTCGTTGTAATTTATTGAATGTCTTCAGCTTCTGCCTCATAGGCAAACTAGCTTATGTGCAAAAATACAATCAAAATATATGTCCGGTGAAAGACAAAAATTTTGTCAAATATTTTTTGTTAAATTAAAGTCATTTCTTAAATTTAGTGCACCGAACTGATAAAAAAAAGTCATTTCTTAAATATTTTGTCAAGAGAAAACAAAAATCCAAGACCATCCCTTGTGATATCTTATTTCTATACTTTATACAAATTATGGGACATAATTTAAAGAGTTCTCAAAACGGCCATATGGTACAAATTGTCCGATTTGAGGGCACGGGTTACATGATTTGCATGATAAATCAAGGCCTAACTATATGGTAGCATATTAGTTAGCAATTAGAAATCGAAGTCTTTTTCATTATAGTATACTATTGACTTCAATTTAGAGTTTAGATACTCAGTAGGAACGCATGATGTAATGAGTCTTGAAAATGACACGGAGGAAAAATAAATTAAATAGTAAATGTTATAGGTACATCGTATTATGGATATTTATACACAAGCTTTTTGAATAATTTTACAATCAAGCATGCAATTTGTAAGTAGCACAATTTCAGTAAATTTGCAATCAAACAAACATCTTACAAGTAGTTTAAGCAGACAGTTTGCCAACAACACCTGAAAAGTATTGCAATAACTTTTTCAAACTTGCAATCAAGCAGACAACTTGCAAGTAGTTCAAACAGACAATTAGTCAAAAAGCCTCACAATGCTTTTTTTTCTTTTATAAATAGGAAGCCAATTCAATTCAGGTGTACATAAATTTGAAGAGAAATTAAATTTTACTCTCTCACACACACCTTCTTTGACTATATCTCTTATGTCTTAATATCTTATTATTATTTTATAACTGTAAGATTTTTATTATGGTCTCTAGAAAGGGTTCAAAGTAGGTCGGTCCATATACATAGAAGTGCAGTGGGTTCCTTTATGACCCAAACAAGAGTCTTCACTTTTCATGGGCCTTTTACAAGAGCCCACATAAATATTTTTAGGTTGATTTCAATTTTGAGCCTTGAACTCAACCCAGTTCGAACTCAAACCTAGTTCCACAAATTTTGTATATTACTTTGTTCATGTGTTTTCAACGAATTCCAACCACATCCAATCAAAAATAAACTGGTAAGAATTTTCAAAATTCTATTTGAAACTTCAAAATGATTCTTTAATGGTGATTTCTCAATTATTCTCCAAATCAGAGGTCATTAATTAAAGGAGGTTCAATAGAAAAACTTTTTTTTTTAACATAGTGATCGAGAATCGAATTCTCATCAAAAATTAAGATAGTCAATCAACCGAGCTGGTATAAATCCCCAAAGCAATATCACAATTATTATTAGATTCATCCCCAAAAAATTAAAAAATTCACTATCTCAAACAAATACCTTGATGGTGAAATCTCATGTACCCAACTTTGTGGTCAACTTTTTTTTCTTCTCTTAATACGTTACGTGTCACATGCCTCCAGCAAATGAATAAATGAAGTGCATTGTCACTTATATACTACAGTAGAAAATTTTATCTTTTACAATAAAGAAACTCCAGTACTTTCTCAACCATATTATCAAGGACATGCCAAGTTTTGAATTTATCTTTTGGCTCTTGCATTAATTCAGAGAAAAATTGTGATGGAAATTAAATTGCTCATCCATTCATAGTAATAATGGATAGTGGGAGCACCACCTAATGTGATGATCATAAAGTGGTAAGTATCATTTCATTTTTAATCAAAAGATTAAACTTTAAATATGAAATCGTCTTTGATAATCTTAGATCGAGAGCATTTTATTCTAAATAATATTTTTTGGCGCAAATCCAAATTAATGGACCAAAAAATGAGTACCAAACACAGTGTAGGAAATTATTATTTTTTTAAAAAAAAAGGATAGTGGGGTTTGAATGCACCAGCTTCACCAAAATGGACGATTCCTCCATCTGCTGCCATATCCACCACAATCGTAACTACCACTATTAGCACTATTTGATCTTATTTTTAAACATCCACTAACATTATTGTATAGTGTTAATTGCTATATATAATTTAATCAATTGATTGTCTTTTTTTTCTTTATATACGTATTTATACCAACGTTCGTTTACTGTAATGCAGTTCAAGTTCATCTATGTCAAAAATTATTTCCAAACTATACGAAATGATACACTTTTGGTACCTTTTTGTGAATAATTGAGATCATATCTGTCTTCATCGTTACAAAATGTCATACATTTATCCTTATTTTTCAATTAAGATATAAATTGACGCCACATGTAAATTTTATATATGTTCTACCTCGACTATAATGGAGGGTAAAAGTGTATCATTTCGTATAATCAAGGGGTGATGTTAGGCCTTTCCCTTTTAAATATATTGTTATTAAGTTTTTGTTATGTTTTTATCTTAACTTAGTCAGATGAGTATATGATTTTTTTATATTCATTTCGATTCATATCGAAGAACGAACTTCTTCATCTGCTATTAATATTCTCTCCCACTAGGGTGGCCGGTGATGAAGCAACCCCTACCCATTTTTATCTTATTTCAATATAATATATGTTTAGGTGAGCATATTTCGAGGAATTCAATGTTTAATCACTCATTATAATTCAATTATTTTTACACCTATCATTAACAAATTGGAGCTTTGAAGTGAAGATAATTTTTTTTTATATAACTTATTGATTACAAATTCATATTATGGCTTACTAATACTTGCATCAGAATATACTAATGGCGTATATCTCATATTCTTTTAGATCACGTGAACACGAAGATACTTTAGAGAAAAAGGTACAATTTAAAAATTATATTGCCAAATAGACAAGAAGTTAAAATCTTATCAATGATTCTCATTGGTTTGAAATTAATATAGGAAATATTTATCTTGAGAAGTGGGTCCCAACTGATATGAAAAAATTCACTCTTTTGCGTTGTTGACAGAATAGAAAGGAAGAAAAAAACCAGTGGCTCACAGAACTCATGAGCCCATTGAATTGACTCGTGTCCCCTTCTATAAAAAGGTTTAGCAAGAGGGCATCTTTTCACTTCTTTTTTTTCTTTCTTTTCTTTCTCCATTTGTATTCAAAAATTATAATATTAAGATTATCAGAATAATATTTTATTTATAAATTTAAAAGTTATTGAATTTTACTATAAGATCTCGTATTTTATTTTTTTATATATACTGTATTTTTTATATATATTCTTGTATTTTTCTGTGTATTAAAAATAATTTAACAATATCTCTATTTATAATAATAAAAAATTAAATTAAACTAGAATTAAAAAATTTATTTTTATATAAACTATGACAAACAAATTCTAAGTAGACATGAATTAAATAAATAGAAAATAACAAATTCTAAATAAATTAGGATTCCTACTCCAACTTTAAATTATTATTCCAACATAAATTGAATTCTATTATCATTTCAATAATGTACAAAAAACATATAAAATAAAATCAAGGACCAGACGAGAAAATATTTAAATATGAAATTCTATAGTGGTTTCGTATTTATTTTTAAAAAAATATCCTCTACCTTATTTATGAATTTTAAATATTGCATTTGTTTGTTAACTAAATTCTTGTTTTGTATATATGACGTAGTTAGAATCCCTATCTATCATCTTCTCTAAAAAGTAATTGGATCCCAATATTCTGGGCTTTGGATTTGGAACCCCCCCACATTAAATGTCTCTATTACTCGTTTCTTATCTTGATTTAAGATACTCCAGCCTCTAAAAATATTTTAAAAATTAAATTATATATTTGTGGATTCAATTTTCACGATTCTTATGTCCTTCTGACCTTCTTTCTTTTATTTTTTTAATTAAGAAAATCTTCTCCAATCTTCTTATGATGTGGGAAATGCCTATATAGGATTTTCAATATATGTTTGTCTAAAAAAACCTAGAAATTTTTGCCATGTTAAAGCTTCAAATGCTTTGTACATGTCTAATCATAATACAGTAAATATAATCTTGGTTTTCTTTGAGTCTAAACTCTAAACTACTTTCACAATATTATTTGATAAAACATCAAATAATCAAGCAATTTGTTTCATAAACATGTCTTGCTTGGTAAGAAGGTTCACTTGTACATGTTAAACTCTGTAATTCTTTCATTTTGTTCTCGGACTTGTTTGATTTGAAGACAAGTTATGTTGTAATTAATTATATGTTGAAATAAGTTATTAATTATTTACTTTGTTGTCTTAAAAATAGCATGCATGACATAGTTTTAAGAAGAACTTGTTTGTTCACAAAAATACTCTTCACCTTATTAATCAATAAAAAAAGATTTGACAGATATCAGGGGTATTTTTGTCAGGGGTTGATTTAGGCTTATAGGAAGGGTGTCACACCACTACCTGGTCTCGATTAAAAATCTGTATATACATGTATAGTTGTATATATATTTATAAAGAAAGTATAAATATTAAACGCGGCACCCTTAGAATTAATGAGACTTATGGTGTTAGTGATTAAAACTTAGATTTATCATTATAGAGATGCAAGTTCGAACCTTGCAATAGAATGTATTTTCTTAAAACTTTTTTTTATCTGGCAAAACATCAGCAGAGCTATTATTACACTCTCTGATTAGTTTTGTATATGTTGACCATCAATCTGGCTATCACAAATTTTTTTTATTCGAACTGGAGGCCTAATATGATCAAGAAGTTCAGAGCTAGAGTCGGAGTCAACTAATTTTCCTTACGTAAATGAAATTTGTTTCTATAATATCTTGAACTTATTGAATATGAATAAAAAAAACTCAAAGATAAAAATTAAAAGAGTAGCATTCCAGGCATGGGAAAATTACATCAAATGTTAAAAAATTCAAGTGTTCCCTCCAAAAGACTTGGAATCTTGAGCCAACATCTAAACCAAATGATGAGGACGTTCTAACTTCTACCTATGTATACTAGTAGATTATAATTTAAGTAGATTAAGGCCTTTTAATATATAGGTGATCACAAACATTTGACAAGTGATAGCAGGTTAATAAATTTCATTTTGTAAATATCGATCCTTTTTATTTATCAATTTCAATTAACTATTATTGCAAATTATAAAAAATGTACGAGTCTTTCTTCCTTCTCGGTAGTAAAAAAATTTCATCAAACTTATTGTGAGAAAAATAGTTTAATAATAATAATAATAAATGCTTAGTATAATCTTATAAATGACATATGAGAATAGTAAAATATATGCCGACCTTATATCTTTTTTATAAAAAAAATATATTTTCAATGGACATTACTTTTGAAATAATTGCTGATATATAATTGAATAGTACCATAGACGATTGCAACAACTTTGTGGGACTACTGAATGTACTAGTTTTATCCAGACACTATTTAGTGGGACTATATTCTTTGCACTCAAAATTTCACCATTATTGATATCTGAAAATGACAAGAACATTTTGCTAAAATCCACCATAGTAAAAGTACATTCTCATAAAATAGATGAAAATATAGTAATAAAAAGTAATAAGAAAAAACAAAATGATTAAACTTAGACTCAATAGGAACTAGTTGACTCACTGAGTGTGTATTCATTCAACCTGAATCATTGCCCAAGACCAAAAATTTATCTAGCAAAATAATTAATTATCATCAATTGCCTCTTTCATTCGCTAAAATAGTTATAAAAATTTTTAATCTAAAAAAAGATGGCTAGTTCATTTGATGAACTCAACCATCAAATCCGGTCTGACTCCATACAGCATCTCGAACCCGACTCAAATCCCGACCTTTTAATGTACGGCCCACGCCTTCGAACACTGAGTGAGCGTTGGAGTTCCGGCTTCGAGCGATGTATTCATGCGGTGGAACCATCTCCGAGTCGTGATCGTCGACACCATCGTCCGAGTCGTGCAATGACTCGACCGAGTTAACTCGGTATATCTTGGACCAATCAGGGACATTCACTGGCGCTGACGTGGCCATGTGTGCCACACGTGGGGATGGCGCGTCTTGTCCGCGAAACTGGTGCAAGATCCGAGGAGATGCCGTTTTACCTGAATCATCAAACGCCAATGACAAGCCACCAACCTGGCGGCCGCGGCGGCTGTGGTGGTCGGATTGCTGGACCGGTGGCTGCTTGTGGTTCACATACCCACCGAAGTTTACGTTATTACTCTCATCGGCGGCGTGTGGATTCCACTCTCCCCTTGAACTGTGATCATCCCCGTTGACCATGTCATCAACCGTTGACCAGATATCATCTTCTCCAAGTTCTGAGGAACCGTTGACTGTTGCACTTCCATTTCTATAGCTGGGGTAGTTTCCTAATAACATTTCACTGCGACTAGTGGCCAGTTTCCGACCCTTGGCCATTTATCATCACCTTTTTTTATTTCCCGGTGACAGGAAAGAAAGAATTCTATGTATAAACCAAATGATATGTTGTTTTTTTCTTATACTACTATGGGTTACCGGAATCTTGATTTTCCGGCGACCCAAATAAGATTTTTAAATATTTTTTTTTATAAAAAAAATAGATGTGAATGTATTTTTGTGATTTAATGCTATAGCTCCATGGTGGGGGAAAAAAGGGCTATAATTAACGGAGACATAACTTGGAAGGGAGGAAGAGTATATATAATAGATATGATTGGGAGATTGGTTTGCATTTCATGTGAATGTGGAGTTCATTTTGTCTGCATTTCATCAAAGAATTAATAACGACAAAAAGTATGGCGAGAATTTATGATGAGCACGAAACTTTAAACCAAAAAAAAAGAATATACGAATTTTAATTTTTTTTACCTAATCAATTTTAATATGTGATAGGAGGTTAGACTATTTTTTTTTCATCTTTATGTAACGATGTTTGAACAATTTCCGCAGAGTAAAAAGTTTTTGTATAATTTGCTTCGGATTTTGATATAGCTATTCACAATTAATTAATAAGGGGATAATATTGCGCGTTAATTTATCTATGTACTTATCCTATTTATATCTATGAATTTCTTTATCAATTTCATTATCATCATATTCTTATTCTCCCGTTAAGAGTAAAACCTTATTTGTTAAAATTGTAGAAATGCGACTAACGCTCCAGTAGTGAATGAAAACTTATTACTTTTTGTGTGGTTAATTAGTTGGAATATCATCATAATTTAAGAAAAAATAGTTGAAATTATGATCTAAAATATGTCTAGCTATTTTATGGCTATAAATTATTTAACTAATAAAAAAATTTAAAAGTGTCACTTCTTTTTGACATGAAAAAAGAAAAAAAAAATATCGCGTCATATAAAATAGGACAGAATGAAATACCTATTAAAAGGTTATCAAAAATTTACCTATAATTACTTGAGGTCTTTTTTGGTTAGTGGAATGAGGTCTTGAGATATTTTATTGAATTATTTTAGCTCGTATTTAATTATGAGTATTTATTAATCATAAGAATCATTTTGTATTAAATTGATGGAATTGAGTATCCATAGGAGTATTATAAACGATGAATGGTTAATCTCATGTAATATTTTAATTTATAAAATATTTTTATTTATCACGTCCTAATAATCAAACCACCTAAGAGTTTAACTTAGAGCCAAAATAAATAATTTTGTCACTTTGTATATATTGCCGTTTCTTGAAATCGATTATTTAGACTGAAGGGTAAATTAATGGAATCAGATATTCATCATTAGATCATTCAAATAATTTTTATAAAAAAATTTAAAATAAAATATGATTCTTGTTACGAAAATGACCAGATCATATAAAAATTACTCATATATTTTTCAAAAAGAATTTGAGCAAAATAAAATATTTGCAGCAGTGATTGTGGGGTGGTGACATTAACCGAGGATAAGGACGAGAGTGGAGGACACGTGCCAATTACTTGAAGGAAAAGTGTCTTGTCAGATTAGAATGATTAGTGAGTATTTGAGAGTGTTGGATTCTGATTGTCAGTGGTAACTTTTGCAGCAAAAGTAAAATTAAAAGTTCACTTTTTTGCAAACGTTAATAAAAAAAGTTTATCTTTTACCTTAACACTTAAAAGGTCAAGACAATACAAGTATGATTGTCACATATTTTATTTTAAGATGAAGTTTGGATAAGTAATGACTGCATTAATATCTATTTGCCAGTACGTACATTTCTCGATTATATGACAAAAATTTGGTTTATATTATGTTTGGTTTATTTTCTTCATGTCTAAGAGTTCCTAGGTAGTACTTATGCCACCTAATCCCTGGAGGATTCATTAATGAGGCACTAGAGCAATAATACCAAATTTGCTGTAGATTATAATTTTTGAAGGACATTGACTGGTGATAATTGATAAGTTGATAACTACGTTAAGATAACCCCTTGATACCTTAAGGAGTAAAATTCTCACTATTACTCCACTTCTCACGTTCATTTTTATATATTTAGTATTTACTCAACTCAACATGTGTCATGCTTTATTGTTCTGAAATAAAATATCGGATGCGGATAAATCGCTCATTTGTTGCTCTTGCTCTTTATTATATTATGTATACTTCCCCAGTTCTATTATATATGCCATAAATTATTTTGAGAGCTAAAGATTTGCTTTATCATATATTTTTTTTCGAGAATCATTAAGAAAAATATCTTTATTGTATGAAAAATGCCAATTTCTGAAATAGTTCTTTTTATCTAATTTCTAATGATGTATATATATATATATATATATATATATATTTTATTTTTAAAATAAAACAAATTGATATCCAAATTGAAATTAAAATATTAAGATTCGACTCTCTACTCCGAAGTCCTTTGTTATTTTTGGAAGGGAGATAGATATGATGACAAGTAGCAAGAGATTTATTTTAAATTTTGCTAATCCTTAATTCTACTCCAATAATAAAAATATTTACATTGAAGATATATAGTACTACAAAAAATGTAGAAGAAGTCAAACATAATAATCCTTCATTATTTAATTTTTTGTTTAAACTATAAATTAAAAGAGCAAGAGCTCAAAATTCGTGGAGACATCATAGCCAATCCTTATGAAGGATATATATAGTCATTCTCTACTCATTTAACATGTGTTTAACTTTAGCTTGGGGAAAAACTTATTCTGTGAGAGGAGTGTGACTGATTTGATGTTTTCATCGTACAATTTTGTAGCTTGTGCATACATTTTGGTTACACATATAAGTACTCTCTACGTTGTATTTGTTAAAGGCGAATTCAAATTTGAATTTGATCATTTCAATCTTTATATATGTTCTTATCATCCTACCTAATTCATCTTAAATCCTCTGCACCTTGTACATGACACTATTATTATAACATTTAAAAGATTGCGCGACGGTTATGTAATTTCAATAATATAATTATTGCGATATTATAATACTAATAATAAATATGAGTATTTATAACCAACAGTTTATATAAATATAATTAAAGATTTTAGAGATTCTGGATATTTTACGATAATAAAAATTATCGTTAAAAATAATTATTGTCACTAAATGTATCTTTTGTTATAATACTTGAACCCCAAATTATATATAGAAGATTCTTGATTTATTAATTAGATTTAGTTATAAGGTTTCTAACTTTAATTTTTTTTTCTTATCCAGTGTGTGAAAATCTTAAACAACAATGACCCTACTTGATGAGTAATCTATAGAATTGAGAAGGGCAAATAATATTGGGACAAGTTATGTCATTCATTTTGGTGAGAAGTTGTAAGCAAAACTTAAAGTCTTGTACAATTTCACTTTCAAGAAATTAATTCTTGTCCTCAAGTATGATAAGGTTTCCCTAAAATTTGGACTCTTTGATTTCTGAACCAAATACCAAAACAATGAATCATCAATTTAATATTTTTGCAGTTTCAATTTATTTGTCTTACTTTCTTTTTATTCCATTTTCTTTAATTCTAACTTTTACATGATATGTATAAGACCACAAGTTAAATGATATTTCAGTACATATTTATGCTCTAATTTATTTTTTAAAATCTCATGTTAAGTTAAAACCAGATAAATAAATTTGTTTTTGCACGCTCTTTAAGATTTAAGAAATAATAAATAAAGTGTATATTTTATCATGATATTCATATCACTTGGTGTGTATTTTTTAATAGACTTCAAAAATAATTTGAAATAATTAATTAATATGAAAAGTTAAAAAAATATTTCGCTTTTAATATGCTTTAATTTAAACTAATAAAAATGAACAGAGGGAGAGTAAATAAAAGCAAAGGCTTCACAACTTATAATAAAGACTAAAGAGCACATTGAACGGTTGAGAAGTGCTTGGATATATATACAATAGAGGACACAAAATGGAACCCACAAGGAAAATTGTCTTTTAAGAAATAAACGAAAAACGTTATCATCATCATCCAACACTAATAACATATAGGGCCCCCCTTTAATTTGTTACTCCCTTACAATGGTCCAAAAATATGAATTTTGAGAGCTTAATCTCTTCTTAATTAATCAATTGATTTGAGGTAGTTATTTGTTAACATCTCTCTTCAAATATTTTTGTGTAATTGATGTTACTGTTAATGGAATTAGTGGGAAGAAGAGGCTGATATAAAATACGAATTTAAAGAAAATAATAGTCTTTTTGTAATTAATATGTGTGCAACATAGACTCAAATTAAGAAATTTATTGCTTAGAATAACATAATTGTTACATGATTTTGACTGTAGGTGGAAAAGTCAGGAATTTTAACAATGAGATCAGAATAATGAAAAATAACATATTCAAGAATTGAAACTTACAATCCAAGGTCTATATATTTGTAGTAAACTAATCAAAATTCTTATATAAGGATATTTGTGCAACAATTCATATGGTAACATTTTAAAACAAATATCCTAGCACTTAAACTTGTTTAACCTTATCTTCGGTTCCAACTTGCTCTACACTTTAAGATTTTTTGTGACTTTAAATTCTTGATCTGTTATAGGGCGAAGTTCAATGGTATGTTTCTGAAATATAAATGATGACACATACGAATGATTATTTTTTATTTCAATATATAATTTTTCTACGGAAAAATTTCAACTGAATCCCAATATATATAGTCTCTCTATCATGAGGGTTTTTCAGAGCATAGCTCAAAGTGATTGAACATCATCAAGAGTACTTGTCTAGACCCACACGGGCCACATGAACCTTCTGGGTTCAGCTAAGGTGGGTGGGGGGTGGACCCATTTTTTAATTTTTTTTTACCATACCTCAAAATGCCAACTTGATGGTGCTAGGCTTGACAAAAGTATCCTATGCTGGGGGTGGGTTGTGCACTGTTCATAGTGCTAAAATGGGCCCTTTTTTTTTCATCGTAGATTTGATTTATTGTGCTTTCTTCAGTAAGTACTGTACTTTACTCTTGTTGCATGGGACTCATCCCTCATATTACACTTTTTTCTTTTCTTTTTTGTGATCTTTTCACATTTTCATAACCTCCTAAAGTTTATAACTAATTGTCCCCTTTGTGTGCGTGTTGGGATCCAAATAATATATGCAAATTTTGAATGAAGATAAATCAAACAAAGAAAAGTGTATGTATATATAGAGAGATATTTGGTCAATTGGTTTACATACAAAAAAACTAATAGAAAAATAATGGAGAAATTAACAATTTCCTTTTAAATAAGACTTTTTTAACGACTATATATATTGTGGATGCTAAACAAGACATTTTTTAACGATTAAATAGTGGATATTATTGTGTTGTGTATGAAAAGAAACGATCTATTTATAAAAGTTCAAAACTTTTTTTTTCAAAAAAAGAATATATATATATATATATATATATATATATATATATATATATAGCATACGAAAGAGTTCTTTTACAGTAAGAAAGTTAATTTTAATTATTGATAGAAGATTAGTGCAAACCCTTGCCGTACATTCATGTTAATTTCCAACCAGGAACGAATTAAGTTAGAGTTTTAGCTACTTTGGTCAAAATTTTGTACACATTAAAAATAATTCTCTTACTATTTAAATAATTTATTCATGACAGAATAAGTCATCTTCTATAGAATATTCGATACCCATAAACTCAAATTTAGGATTTGAATAATGAATTATGTGTTCTCTTCTTCTTTTTACTTTTAATGAAGGAAGTGAATATATTATTTTAAAGCAACATCAGATGAATGGTCTTCGAAATTTGTTGGCTTTTATAACCTGACATGAAGTCGATGAGGATTTCACAAAATATTCTGCATGTCTATTGTGCTTTAATTTAGTTTTTCACTTTCATGGCTTCTCTTTTAATTAACATCATCCATTGGCTGGACATATTGTTATTTATGCTTCAACAAATTCTATCCTGACTACGAATTTTGGACCATTTTTCTCAAATATGGAAATTGATGGTCTATCTTTTTCCTATAAGAATAAAGCACATGACCTATGTTCTAAGCATTTTTTTCCATTTATTTATATCTATTATATGGGGTCGACCAATGAAAAATAAACGAATGGAACCTAAATTAAAAGCGCGTGTGGATAATTTTTGGTTGGATTAAAATAATATATCTATGTGACGTAAGACAATAATAATCTCAGATATTTAATGGTCCATGGAGTTGTAAGGCTTTCCCATCCACCATCCAGGTTAGGGGCGGAATCAGGGTTCATTCCAATTTTATTTGTTCAAAAATTATACGTATATATAGAATAAAAATATATTATATATATATTTTTTTATTTATATGTCATTATTTTGAATTTCACGTACATTAAAAAACTAAATAAGTTTACTATTCTATACTTATTTAATATTTTTATTGAACATGAATTTATTTATTTGATCAATGGATATGAATTATTTACTTAGTTTTTCTATGTTGGTCAAATGTATATTTTCAAGTCTAATAACTCACAAGGATAAAATAGAAAGAATAATGTCATTTATGCATTGATTTTGTGAAATGACAAATATTAAAAATCATCTATTTTTAGTAAGAACGACATATAAATAAAAACAGAGAGAGTACTACGTATATACACTTATACTCCACCATTTTAAGGCTATGAAACTTTCGAAAAAGATCTTCTTTTTTATTTTTCAGAAAGAATGAATTAATAATATAGTAATAGCACACCAATCAGTCATATATTTAATCTAAAAATCACAACTTATTTTAAATATTAATAAATAATAATTGAGAAAAACTAATAGATGATTCCACCTTAGGATGTTTATTTTGGTCATTGATTTGTCTATTTTTTCTGTGATTTAATAGAGACACAAAGACAAGACTTTGGTTGGCATTTCTTGCACAGAATCTCATGAAATGCTGTTCTATCTCTCTAGCTAGTAGTGATTCCCATGTGATCTTATGGATTACAGATGGAGAACTATATATATATATATATATATATATATATATATATATATATATATATATATTATAAAGATTTTCTTCTCTAGATTTTATATATATATTATCCATATTATACTCGATTCAACATATTAATTAGTAACATCATCTGTCTAATTAACAAAAAGATGTTTAAGGATCAATTCAGTGTTACAGAATTATTTGATACTCCTTCTACTTATGTGAACCGCAATTGTTTTCCTTATATCCTTCTTTTATTTCTCCACCTCAACTCCTTTTTTTCTTGCTTTCTCAATCACAAGTCATTACAACCTACTTTAAATTTTTCAACATAATAAATCAACATATACACTTGTATGAATAATATATATATATATATTCCTTCCTGTTTACATTATTTGTCGTTTAAGATTTTTTGGGACTCTTTAATTTTAGAAAAAAAATAATAGCCATAATTACATGAGTAATTGTCTTACTATTCTTTTTCTTCTTTTCTTCTTTTGAAAAAAATTACTTAGTTAACACTCTACTAATTGGTAGACTTGAAAATAAAATAAAATGAAAGACTTGTTATTATTTTAAAACATCAAATATTCAGAAACCAATTTAATTTTGCTTATATGACATATAATATTTGGAAGCAAAGGTCGTATTAGTCATTTCATTTTCCGTATGAAAAGGAAAATATGTTACCACTTTTCCACTACCTATGGCAAGTTAGAACGAAGTCATTTTGGTGCAAAGTGGAAATCTACCTTATATATCAACCACACTTAATTATTATTTTTCATATCCAATTTCATATTACTAATATTGTATAATTGGAAACTAAAACAAAGCACTAAACTAAACCGTCAACTTGTTCATCGACAAGGGGGACATTGTTGTCTTTTCAGTTAATATTAATTGGTGCTTTCTTTTTCGTACACAAATTAAACTTTTCTTTAATGATATTGTTATTTGATGGTTATTACAAACATGAAGTTCAAGAAAATAAAAAAAAATTTTCATCTTGTGATCTTAAATTAAAGTTATGCAAAATTTATCAAAATATTATTTAATTTTATTACCTTAAACATGTCACGTAAAGAATTAAAATTAAAATTTTACTAAAAAAAATATTCTTTTTTAAAATAGACTAAAAAGAAAATAAGACAATTCTTTTTGAAACGTAGTATTTTATTTGGTTTAAAGGAGATCTAGTGAATCATAGACATGAAATGATTGTACTATGGTTGGATGGTTCATGTTCTATTTTAGGTGTGAAAGTTGGAGTTGCTGATTAATTTAAGAGATTTATTGTACGAGTGTAAATAATAAAATATTAAGAGGTGCATTTTTATAGTTTTATGCTTGCTGAAGGGTTTTTTGTAATAATGTGAGCATATTTCTGGGGTTTTATCAGAATGTCAGTGAGTCCAGCCAATTCCCGTGTGCCTCTCTGATTCTAGAATCTAGGAGATTTGGGACACGCGCCTTACTGAAGCGTGTGGGTAACCTTTTCTATCGAGGAAGGAAGATTCTTCTTTTGATTCCATAAAAATTAAATAAGAAAAATAAATATTATGCGCACATTGATTTGATGTAAGCTGATTTGCTCCATTATTATAGTGTTCAATTTCAATTTGTTTGTCAGTTTTGTATTTCACATTAAATTTAAAAAATAAAAAAATAATTTGATTTTTGTTATATTAAAATAAAGATATTTGAAATATATTAAAATATTTTTTAATTTTGTGAACTTAAATAAGAACAAGTCAAGTGAAAAATTAAAATTAAAGAGTTTTTACAAAAAAAGGAGACATTTTCTTTAAATAGATTAAAAAAGAAAAGAAAGACAAACAAATTGAAATAAGAAGTACCGTATCATATTCCAACTTACGTGGTAACCTTTAAATTTTTAAAAAATCGAATGATTTTTTATTTATAGAGGTAGACAAATAAATTAAAATTAAAAGTATCATATTATATATCAATTTAGATGGTATCTTTCGAATTTCAAAAAGTAAAATGATTTTTTTTATAGAGATTTTCCATGTGACTTATAGTATTTTCTTTACATAGTTTTCAATTATATATGATTATCAAAAAAATATTAATGTCTAAATTCACAATCAATATTAAATTTTTTGATAATACCACACAAATTGAGAAAGATAAAATGAGGATATACAACAGATTAAAAAAATACACTACATTCAACTTGAATCACAACAAATTTTTTAAAGGAAAAAAACACATAATTTTACTAAGGTTGCTCGCAGGGATGGAGCTCATTCAAATTTAGAATTCATCAACTTCAAATTATGACCAGATAGATATCTCTGATGGCACTTACACGCATTGGTTGTTTCTGCCTTGAATCATAAATATATATATTTGCCCCGAGCTTGTACAATTGGCATAGAGTAATGGTACAATTATGGTCTGTACTCCCACCACGGTATTGTTCTAAGAAATAAAATCACAACGCTCGCGACGAAATCAACAAGGATCATGGTAGGATGATAATAAGTACTTTTTCGTCATTAACTAGTGAAGTTGGGTTCAAGCTTCTAAATACGGAAGCGTTTTTATTGAAAGTACTTTATTTCAATCTCAGAATTTTTAACATGAAATATATATATCGAACATCGAATGATAAATCAAAACAAAGGCTCGCGAAGGAAAGCAATAGTACATGAGTATAGGGGGTAAATAAATAAATAAATGTGAGAGTAAAGAAGGGAAATCAAATGAATAGTCGGCATCAAATAATGTGATGTAGCTAAAACAAGTTGAACATTAGCTAAGAGAGTACAATTTAATTGCAACAAGTAGCGAGTTGGTGGGCTCAAATCTCAACTCATGAATCAATTGTTTTGCGCTAGCTAGCAGCTGCTTGTCCTTTAATTTTTTCCTAGCTATTCCAAGTCTTTTCAAAGCGTGATCAATCTACAGAAACAAGCATTCAAAAGAATTGTGTGAAATAAGCAGAGTCATATCATAGATTATGAGTAGACGGCTGCATTATTACTTACTCTCTCCATTTTAAAATAATTGAATTATTGGAGTATTTTTTTTAATGTTCTAAATAATTAAATTGTTCACTATTCAAGAGAGATATTGATTTTTTTCCCTACCCTGATAATATATCAAGTATAATCGAATGATCACGAATTCATATCACCTATTTTTTTTTTGTAATATAAATTTTTCCACTAAAAATAAGTGAAATTATCCAGTTCAATACATATTTTTAATCAGTTTGACAAAATGAGCCCTCTATATAGAAGTTAACTAACGTTTAGTACGATTGATTCTTTCTTTGAAAAGACTATCAAATCATCCACGTCGTGAACTTAAGATTCCGGATCTACCTATGGTGAAAGGTTGACAAGAGCCTGAACAAGTTGGCTTGTGCATGCATGTGCAGTTCGGCACATTTCAGTTTAGGGGCGAATTTATAATATTGATTATGTGTTTCATAAATTCAATAATTTATATTTATATTTAATTTACACTTTAACAATATGTATAAATTATTTATGCGGCACTCAATAAGTTATCACGTCTTAAAATTAAAAACATATAAATTTTAAATTCTAAATTTTCTCCTTCCCCTTTGCTCAAGGGATAGTTCCATGACATGAATGCTACGCTGTTTTCCCTTGGATGAATGACGATTTCCCTCGACCCCATTTCCACTTTGTTAGTATTATATAAGTAGGTAGTTTCTCCGTTTTAATTTATGTGACATATTTCAATTTTTAAAATTTAAATTAGGTAAACTTTGCTCAATAATATATTAAAATATATTTGTATTATTACATGATGTGAGATAAATTGCAAGTTATAATACTTTTTGTAGAGGTTTGGATATTCAAATTTTATTTAAAAATACTCGACTGGTCTAATCCAATTTAATTTCAAATATTAGTTAAATTGACTTTAAAAAATGAATGGAGACAGAAAATAATATTTTTTGCTCGCTATTTTAAAATGTCCTAGAATAGTTGCTGATTTTTTTGTCTCATGATTATAAAAATAACTAATACCGACGGTTCAACTAGTGTTTCTTAGCCGCATTAGTTGATGGATTGATTAATGTAGTTACAAATATTAAAACTATAGACGATATTTGAATTGACAGTATAAACAAATAATTAAACGTAATGGTAGGTTCAAAGATTCCAATTAGATTAATTATTAATCATCTGACAATGCCCACTTTATAAATAAACCTTAATGAGAATAAAGAAATTAACTTAAGAGAGAATATTAGCTCTTTGCAAATCCGAAAAAGATTTAAAAAGTAATGCTACTTTATTGAGAATATAATCACTCTGTACGTCTGGCTGCATGCCACCTTTTAAGCTCCACCATTGAATTTGCATTTTAGACATTTACCTAATTATTATTCTTCCTTTCATTCACTTTTATCAATTTTTAACACGATCACTTGTTATTATTGTTATTTTAGTTAATTAGTAGTATTAGAAACTTAATTTTGATAAACAATTATGCCATTATCTGTACAAGTTGCAAATGACTACCTCCATTTTGGACAGGGAATCACTTGTTATATTAAATTACGCAATCATAAATTTTTATCCAAATGAATACTCAACCATGTCACCATGACAATTGACAACGATATATGTTTCATTTTTAAATCTCTTTTTTTCTTAATTTCAATGCTAGCGGAATATTCAAAATTAAAAGCAAACATTACTGTTCCAATCAAAAGTACCAAAACTAGTAAGGCACAATGTACTCGTGCGACAATATATAATTAAGCTACTACAACAAAAATCATTAAAGCCTTTGACGATATTTATCTAGAGTGTTGGTTATAAACACTCATATTTGTATAGAGTGACGGTTATAAATACTTTGGATAATAATAAACCTAGGTAGAACATAGTTAGCTAGGGGTCGCAGACAAGGCAAATGTTAAGTTCCTTTCTATTTAATGTGTTTGCTTAAAATAGTAAGATTAAACAGCACTTACCTAAGTGCATATTGGAACCCCTCTTGGATTAGCTAGTATTATATATTATAGTATAATAATTGCCAGCATTTTAAAACTATTCTTGGTATATTCTTCTAATCACTTTGCTGTGCTAAAATCGAAATACTTGTGACCACATTTCCTAAGTTAGGTTAATAGTAGCTTTTGCATTGCAATCATTCTAGACTTTTATAAAGTAATTTAATCCTTAGCTTGTTTGTCTTTTAATTGATTTGATGTTTCATGGAATGTGAGTTCGTACCTCTATCATGTATATATATATATAGTTCTATCCAAGTTTCATTTTGATCATAATAAATTAGAGAATTTAGGTTCGGGTCCATATCCAAGTTTCCAATTTTTGTAAGATCTACAAGACTCAAATTGGGCTTGCCAAAGCAACTTAAGACGAAATGTCTAAACTTTCGTGTGCAAGCTTTTGCCTGAAGTTTGGATACGCTTCTGGAGGAAGATCAGCTTGCCAACTCTAGCTACAGGTTATATACTTTGCAAAAACTGAATCTAACTTGAATAGAAAATCTAAAAAAATAGGCTACCATGTAAAATTCCTACATATACATAGTGAAGCTGCCCTGTCACTCTAGGCCCAAACAACAATGACTGGACTAAGCTGTAGACATGAATGGATATAATAGACGTGACATCATAGAAAGGATAGAATATTGAAGGAAATCAAAATTGAAGAGACACGAAATTTGGGAATTTTCTGTATATTCATCAATATTGTATCTACCCATCTTGGAGCCTTGGAGTAACTGGTAAAGTTGCTGCCATGTGACCAGGAGGTCACGGGTTCAAGCCTTGGAAACAGCCTCTGGCAGAAATGCAAGGTAAGGCTGCGTACAACAGACCCCTGTGGTCGGGCCCTTCCCCGGACCCTGCGCATAGCGGGAGCTTAAGTGCACCGGGCTGCCCTTTTTTTATTGTATCTACCCATCTTATATACAAATACCTAACTAATAATCTATTAAAGAAAACAAAAATCCTACATATTTGTGCTATTCTCATTGGCTGAAAAAATAACAAACTAACTAAATTTGTTTTTATGTACATGTGTTGCATATTGAGATGTATGGTCTAGATTTGATCCATCAAGATTGCTTTCAATGGTTGTGATGTTATCTTGAACATCAATGGCTGTGATGTAATATGGGAAATCAATGGCTGTGATGCAACCTGTCCATTATTTGGACACATAAATATCTTCTCTTCTTCTTCTAGAGACTTCTATGTCTCTGTCGGTTCAGTTTCTTCTCTTTCTTCTTTGTTTTTCTCTTCATCTTCTTGAAGCTGTAGATTCTTCTTCAGAGATGGCTTCTTGCCAACATCCCCCCTCAAGTTGGGGGGAAGGGTCATAACACCCAACTTGTCCATTAACGCACGGTGAGAAGCCCAGAGAGAGGAAATATGGGCACCTCCAAGTCTGCTTTGGCAGAAGAAAGGGAAACACACATCTGTTTCTTTGATTTCCACGAAATAGGGGCACCTCCAAGTGTAATAAAGAAACCATTAACTGATCTACGACTGTCCTTGCAGGAAGCCCAGTCGGCGTTGCAAAAAGCAAGGAGATCAAAAGAGGGCATAGATGAGAGAAGAATACCTTGGCCTGGATCTTCCCTAAGATAACGAAGCACCATCTGAGCAGCATAGAAATGTGAAAGACAAGGCCGCTGCATGTATTGACTAAGGCACAGAATGGCATAGGAGAGATCAGGTCTAGTATGAGTCAAAAAACTCAATTTTCCAACTAGATGTCGATATGCAGTGTGGTTGTCCAGGAAAGGTCCATCATCAGCTTGTAACTTCATGTAAGGGTCAAGAGGTGAGGATACACTTGAACCAGTGCAGTCAAATTCCTTAAGAAGATTCATAGTAAACTGTCGTTGATTGATGATGAAACCTGAGGCTTTCCTGATTATTTCCATACCTGGAAAATAGTTGATATCACCCAACATTTTGACTTTAAATTCAGCATTGAGAAAATGAGTAACATCAAGAATTTCGAAAACATCATCACCTGTGAGTAAAATGTCATCCATATAAACTGCAATAATGGAAACAAGACCACCAGTAGTCTTGAAAAATAGAAAATAGTCATTTAAAAAACTAGTATATCCTTTGAAACTCAAAGCTCCAGCAAGCCTAGCATACCACTGTCGAGATGCTTGCTTAAGACCATACAAAGACTTCTTGAGAAGACAAACATGCCTAGGTGAAGGAGGTTCCAAACCTGATGGGAATCTCATATATACCTCCTCTTGTAATTCACCATGTAGGAAAGCATTATTGATATCAAGTTGAGACACTCTCCATCTTTTCTTGATAGCAACCGCGAGTAAACATCTAATAGTGGTCATTTTGACCACTAGGGAAAAAGTTTCAGTAAAATCTATGCCTTCTTGTTGAACATCCCCCCTTACGACCAGTCTGGCTTTCAACCTTTCTATGGATCCATCTGATTTATGTTTTACTTTAAATACCCATTTACATGACAAAGGTTTCTTTCCTGCAGGTAATTCCATTACTGACCATGTGTTATTATCTTGTAGGGCTTGAATTTCAGCTTCCATTGCTTGGACCCAACCAGGGTGTTGGCTTGCCTCATCATAACTTGTAGGCTCTGAAATTTGTGAAAAGGATTGAAGAAGAGTCTGGTTGGAGAGAGATAGAGATGCAAAAGAGAAAAAGGTTGGTGTAGTGGGATGAATGAAGCAGGAATTTGTAACATCAGTCAACTGAATGCTGTTACATATGAAATCTTGAAGGTAAGCAGGTGCCTATTTAATTCTGGTTGATTGTCTAGTGGAAAGAGGTAAAATTTGAGCATAAGATGGTTGAAGGTCAGGAAAAACAGAAAGTGAGCCAGAAGGGACATTATAAGGAGCGATGTGAGAAGTAGATGGTGAATCTGAGAAAGAACTGGGAGTGTTAGGTGTGGGTGTGGGTGAGGGTGGAGGTGTAGCAGGTGAATGAAAATGTAGTGAGATAGAGATAGGTTTGGTAGGCTCAAAAGCAAGATCAAATGGTGGAAAAAGAGTCCCACCTGAATGAGGGATTTTGGCAAAAGGGTAGTATTCTTCATGAAACTTTACATTCCTAGAAACAAACACTTTCCTGGTTTTCATATCCAGAACTTTATACCCCTTTTGAGTCTGAGAATATCCAAAAAAAACACATGTTTTAGCTTTAGGTTGGAATTTGTCTCTGTGTTGTGCCAGACTAGAAACAAAACACAAACATCCAAAACACTTAAAATTGTTGTAGGATGGTGATTTTCTGAAAAGAACTTGATATGGGGATTTGTTTTTCAAGACCTTAGTAGGCAGTCTGTTAATGAGATGAGTGGCAGTGAGTATACACTCACCCCAGTGTTGAATAGGAACTTTAGACTGGAAATATAACCCTCTTACTATATCCAAAAGAGGTCTATGCTTCCTCTCAACAATTTCAATTTGTTGAGGTGTAGCTACACAAGATGTCTCATGAATGATCCCTGTTGATTTGAGATAAGCAGCCTCTAGTGATCCTTTTCCAAGCTCTAAGGCATTATCTGACCTTATCCTTTTAACTTTTACTTCAAATTGTCTTTCCACCATTAATAAGAAATCTCTGAGGACTGGAAATGCATTAGATTTAGTTTTCAGGAGAAAAGTCCATGTCCCCCTACTATAGTCATCCACTATGGTTAAAAAATAAGATTAATCATTGTAAGTAGCTTCCTTAAAGGGACCCCAAGTGTCAATGTGGATTAATTCAAATATTCTTTGTGTTTTATTGAAACTCAATGGAAAAGGTAGTCTACTTTGTCTAGCTTGAGGACATATAGGACACACATAATTTGAGCAAGAAGGAAAATGAATGAAACTTAAGTTTTTCATTGCTGGAAAAGGTAGGTGCCCTAGTCTGATGTGCCACAATCTTACATTAGAAATAGTATTTGCATGCACACCAACAGGGGAAATATTACATTCTGTATTGGACACTAAAACAGAACTAGGAACAATTTTGGTAGCTACTGCCTTTGAAACTACTTCCCTAGGAACTGTGGAATTTCCTCCTTTTTGAATAGAAAAGACTTCTTTGACTTGACTTGACTCTATTTTAGTAGGCTTGAGTAGATAGAGTCCATCCCCTACTTCACCAAAAACTTGTGCCTTCCTCAGGAAAGGGTCCTGTAACACACATCCAGTAAGAGTGAATAAAAGATCACATTGAAGTTGCACACACAATCTATGAACTGAAAGTAAGTTGTATTTAAAATCTGGGACAAGCAAGACATTATTCAGGGTTAGATTAGGGAGAACAGGAACACTTCCCATATGTGTGACAATTCTAAAAGAATTGGACAAACTTATATTCAATGGTGCAGGCAAAGGCTTAAGAGTTAGAAAATGAATTAGGATTAAAACACATGTGTTTTGAGGCCCCTGAATCAATGATCCCGGTGCTAGTGTTATATACTGCAAAGCATGATCCTGAATATTTTAAAATAGTACCAGCCATGGCATTGGCATTGATAGTTGAACCTGATGAGTTTGAGTGGGTAAGTTTCATTTCCTTTAACACCTGCTGACTATTTCATTGTATTGTTCTTTGCTAAATTGATTTCCCTGGTTAGTGGCGAATTGAGTTGATTGAGCAGTAGGTGTGGAGTTCATGTTCTCAGCTTCTTCATTTCCTATAGCAGCATTCCCTCTGATATTGTGTCCATACTCCTTGGGCTTGGTGAATTCAAAATCTTCAGGGAAACCATGAAGTCTGAAGCAGTCATCATATACATGTCTTATCTTCTTACAGTAAGTACAAGAAACATTAGAGTTGTATTTTGCTCTCCTCTGCTTGAACCTCTGGCTAACTCCTCCTCTTGTAGGTTTAGCAGCACTGTGTCCATTCAAATGAAGACTGTTTCCTCCCTTGTTGAGTTGATTTCCAGGTTTGTAGTTTCCCTTCATTCTCCCAGAAACCATAAAGGAACCAGAATCAGCTGGGATGCTAAAAGCAGTAACACTAGCTTCTCTTTGATTTTCATCTTGAAGTAGCAAAGAATAGGCTACATCCATTGATGGTAATGGATTCATCATGATGATGGTACTCCTAGCTTGAGCATAGGCATTATTGAGGCCCATAAGAAAGTGAATTAACTTTTGATCTTCTAGTGACTTCATTAGCTTACCCTTACCATTACATAGACAGACACAGGTGCAATATGAAGCAAGGTTAAGAGAATCTAGCTCATCCCATATCCTTTTAAGCTTGGTAAAATACCCAGCTATGTTATTGTTTCCCTGCACTACAGTTGACAATTCCTTTTGAAGTTGATAGAGTTTAGCTCCATCCAGCTTTTCAAATCTTTGTTCCAAACTATCCCATAGCTCTTTAGCTGTTTTCGAGTAAATAACACTATCTCTAATATCTAGAGATAGTGCATTCAAAAGCCATGCTATTATCATATCATTTACACAGCTCCATTGTTCATAATCTTTAGATGTTGGTTCTGGTGCTTTAATGCATCCATTGATAAAACCTAATTTCTTCTTTGCAGACAAGGCTATGAAGATTGATCTTCTCCATCCTGGAAAACCTTTTCCATCAAATATAGAGTGGATGAGATTCATCCCAGGGAAATCTGAAGGATTGAGGTGATATGGGTGGCCTACATCATAAGTCACCATGGTGTTATTTGCAGTTTCAGCAACTGATGCAACATTGTCGCCCATTTCTGCTTACCCTTTTGTGAGTAAGGTGAAGCTGTGACAACAGTAATGAAGATGATGATACAGAAATTGAGAGGTGGGTCGAGATCAGTGCTCTGATACCATGAAGGAAATCAAAATTGAAGAGACACGAAATTTGGGAATTTTCTGTATATTCATCAATATTGTATCTACCCATCTTATATACAAATACCTAATTAATAATCTATTAAAGAAAACAAAAATCCTACATATTTGTGCTATTCTCATTGGCTGAAAAAATAACAAACAAACTAAATTTGTTTTTATGTACAGGTGTTGTATATTGAGATGTATGGTCCAGATTTGATCCATCAAGATTGCTTTCAATGGTTGTGATGTTATCTTGAACATCAATGGCTGTGATGCAATATGGGAAATCAATGGTTGTGATGTAATATGGGAAATCAATGGCTGTGATGCAACCTGTCCATTATTTGGACACATAAATATCTTATCTTCTTCTTCTGGAGACTTCTATGTCTCTGTCGGTTCAGTTTCTTCTCTTTCTTCTTTGTTTTTCTCTTCATCTTCTTGAAGCTGTAGATTCTTCTTCAGAGATGGCTTCTTGCCAACAAATATGAACCTAACAGTTCCTCTCGAGTCACTCCAATATGATGGACGGGGAGGAGGCATACTCAACGAACTTAATGCTAACTGCTATGCCATAGTTTACAAATACCATATTACCATTGCCTCGAGGTATATACACATTTAGTTGAAATATTTTTAGGAAAAAACATAATGAGTAAGAATACCATAAAAGTGAGATTAGACATGTAACTGTTAAGCTCTCTTGTCCATGTCCATTATTAGAGCAGTAAGTGTTCCACCTGAAGTTGGTTAGGCTAAGTCTTCCGCTACTCCTCCTCTATCGTCATACTACGCCCAAGTCATGTCCACCATGGACTCCCAACATACACAAGGCCCAAGTCACGTCCACCAACTATAATTGTTTAGCACGTTATATAAAACCAAATATTTAAGTTAATGTTAAAGTCCACATTGAAGATAATTTTCCAATAGTAACAATACTCGGTATCAACTAAAATTCTTGGATCTGCTTTGACTGCTCTAGAAAGCCCAGTTATCTGTGGATTATGCAGTTTTCGTGATGAGTAGGTTTGTAGGATTGACAAAGGGTAAATAATCTAGTTGCTGTGTAGAATTTTTTTCCACGGTAGGTACTGAAGAGTGTCCCACCTGGAGACCTGGATTGTGAATGAAAGATGCTAAATTCAAGGAATCTGAGAAATGAAAGCCTGTGGCATGGGTGTCACCGAAAATGATGCAAACAGAAGCAAGAAAAAAGTGAAAACAATCACCATCCAGCCACACATCATTTCTGCTGGTGAATCATTTCAGCAGCCTACTGGAAGGTATTAACAGATACTATTAAAACATGGATATCTTTTGTGCTCCCATCCCTAAAATCATGTGTAGGGAATAAATCCATGTTGAATTGAATTCACCTCACAATTCTGAAGGAACAATCACTTCCATTAGTAAAGTCCCCTTTGTGAGTGAGTAATATATCATCTTTTAAGAAATAACAACCATTATCAAAGGCATAAAAAAGATGTTAGTCTAAGGAAGGGCGCGAAATGATAGAATTGAAGAATCAAAATGCCATATTTTATGTCATGGAAGATAACATGTACAAGACGAATATAACATATTTCGTGTAATTTTAGGGAGGATACAGTTATAATGATATCTGGAAGTTCATTGAAAAGATGAACATCATTGAAATCCTTAAGAGGCAGCTATGAAGAGATAAAACTGTTACAGCTGCTCTTTACCATGTGAATCCAACTACTAGTTCGTGATTTTCATGAAATTTGACAATTACCTAAAGTAGCAAACTGAAGCCATCCTCCAACTAAATCCAGTGTTTGAGCACATTGCGCAATTACGATTTTTGGCTTTCAGTTCTTGCTTCCAAAAGCTTGGACTTCAAACCATGCTTCTGTATTCCCCGTGGCCATTCAATACATCCTTTCATGGCTCGAGCGGTATGTGGATTTCTTGGGCCACCTGAGCAGCAATGATTAACAAAATCTTGGTAGGCTAGTGGTCTTTCAGATGGTACATTCTCTGACAAAATAACATCCACATTAGATGTCGATCCATTTGAAAATCTTCCACTGTCATCGAATGAGATTGTCTTACAGAAGTCATCATTTGACAGTGAGGATCTCCAAAGCTTGCGAAAAGAGGATCCTTTCTTCTTCGATTTCTTTGGTAATACCGAGGAGATTTCACTGGTCTCAAAATCCAGAGAACCAGATTGACCAGTGTTCTTCTCATGATTCACTTTGCCACATAAAAGATATCTGCTTCGGTCAATACCATTGACAGAATGCTCAGTTTCACCAACAGTGTAATTCGAGAACTGATCTTCAGCTTGGGTCACTGTTTCCCTACCACTTTCATCTTTGCAACTCTCATCATGATCAAGAAAGCCATTCAAACATTCATTGCTGGATTTCATGGCACATGTTTTACTCACCTCAGTATTAACAATTTGGATTGCAGAGGAATGACAAGGAGTACTATAATCAGCGAACTTATTAGTTCCCAGTTTTTTAGCTTCACATATAATAGACCCCTCATTAAGTGTATATATGTCATTTAATATTGGAGAGGTAGAAGAGAACTCCTTTATTTCTTGGATATTCAATGAGTCAACAACCTGCTTGACCACTTGCACTTCAATTAAGTCAGTCATGTCCACAGTTACATTATTGGCTCTCAAAAAGCTCTGAAGTTCTGATAAAAGATTACTCATCAGGCAATATTTTTCTTCTAAAAGTAGCTTCGCATCAATCAACTTCATTTGAACCCGTTCTTCGCGCCAAACCTCAGCCAATTGAAGCATTTTTCTTTCTTCTTCCACTTCCTCCCCAAGTTTAGCACTTTTACTCTTCAATGCTTCAATTTCAGCTCTGTCTTCTTCAATCTCCTTGACTAGCTCATTGCACACATCCTCCAGCAACTCTCGAGATTTTCTTTCTCTCTCATAATCATGCATATATTGTCTGGAAGATAACTTTGAATCAGCTAGATCAACCAGCAATTTGGAATTAACAATATCCAGCTGTTTACAATTTCTTCTTTCTCTTCTCAAATCATCTTTTAAGCCATCAACTACAGCATGCATCTTCTGACACTCTTTTCTTATCCATGAGGTTCTTTCTTCATTCAACTTCCTCACAAAGTGTTTGAATTTTTTTCTAAGGCGCCTCCTTTCAGCTTCTAGCTCTTCAATGTGAATTCTTGCTCTTACTAGTTCAACTTGTAAAGCAGGAGCAAGTGAGGTGGTAACAGTATGTTGACGTTCATAAAGCTTTACAACGCTGTTGGAATGATTAATTTCTCTGGACATTTTGTAGTGGCCAGGATCCCACTTTGTAGATCCCTCCATCACAGATTTAGGAATTGGTATCCAAGAAGGGAGCTAGCAATAACGAAAATAATCATGCCAATGGTCAGAAAGTCTGGATTCTAATCAAAATGGAATTTTCAGTTGCGTATCTAGTAGAATGAATTAGAGAAAGAAAGGGAGATCAAACGTAAAACAGGAAAAGAAGTATTATATTGACGCATTAAATGAAACTGAAACGAAAGTTAATGGATGGCAAGTTAAGCCATATCTGCAATACAGAAATATAGTGGATGTGGTTTTGCAATGAACTGCAGAATGACTGAAGCAAACTATACAGACTTTTTGGTTGTGTGCAGCCGGTACAAACAATATATATGTCAAGCAAAGCTGTACGGTATGTAAGATTTACTTAGAATTTCAGTTTTGGCTTATGTCAAGCAAGTATTTCATTATCTCTAGTTGGTTATGTACAACCATTGTAATATTATCACAAGGTTGATGTTTTCTCATGACATCATATTGATTAGCATAAGTTACCTTCCTGCCTGTTCTACTTTAACTTGACGTACTTTAGTTGATAACTATAGTTAAAATCCTTCGCTCCCCTATAATTAGCAGATCAACCTCACAATTAAGGATAGTTGATCAATACCCCAAACATGTCTTACAGCCTGTTTGGATGGAACTACTACAACTTATGGCTTTTGATGCGTTTTTGTTATTTTAGCTTAAAAACAAGTACTTTAAAAAACACTTTCTAAGTTTCATTTTTCTTGTGCTAATTACGCAATATATTCAATTCCTCCCCACCCCCACAACAACCAAACAGCATATGAGACGTGAAAAAGGAAATAAGAAGTAAAAAAATGAAAACTTTCTGGAAAACAAGAACAAAGGGTTAAATTCAATTACACATTGAAAAGTGAAAACCTACCGGGTGAATCAAACCACGCTGCCGCCTCATGCCGCCGCAAACGCCACCAGCCGAGTCGAAATCCGCCGCCAATTGCCACAAGCCAGCGGCGAGCTTTCTGGCGGAGACACTCATCTTTGGCCCACCATTAAAACGCTCAAATCTTCTGCATTCCATTTCCATCAAAGGGTCATCATCGCCTTTTTCATCAAAATTGTTCAGCAAGAATTGATTGGCTGAGGCTGTACCATTTTCATCCTTCATACTCCTCCGAACTCCGGCCACCGGAGTTCTTGTTTTCTTCCGGCGGTGGTTCAACTGATAATCAATTGAAGTAGCAGTTCCATCTGTGATCTTCATTTTTCTCAACTAGCAATTTGTACAATTGTAGTCATATGAAGCATTAATTGTGTGTATATTTTTTGCATTATGAATCAGGTTAGAAACAGGGGAAAGGAGAAAACAGAGGAGGGTGGTGGGACTTTTGGAATTGAATTTAACATACATAAAAAACATTGACAATTCCTGTGAGACGAACTGTACCTTTGAATGTGTGATGTTTTTTTGTCTTCATCCGCCATCCCCACAATCTTTAACTTTTTGTGCACGTCTAGTTTTTTTCAAATTTTCGTCTTATAAGCTGATATAAAAACTTCGTGTTTTTCCTCTTAGAGATCATTAAATAATTGCTTTGTGCAACAAATTATGTAGTATTCTATCGAGTTCCAACTCCAAACATAATTTTTTTTTATTTGACTATTTAATTGAGCGAATATTTTAAAATTTATTTATTTATTATTTTATGTTTATGTTTTATCCAATTAGTAATTACATATTTTGGTGTGCATAATTTTCAAAAAATTATTATTGTTAATTTTATTATTATTATTAATATAACTATTTAACTATTTTTATGAATTCTTAATTTTTGAATAAAGTATATTCAAATTTTTAAGTATTTAATTAGTATATTATTATTGTTGTTGTTGTTGTTGTTATTATTATTATTATTATTATTATCATTTATTTATTTATATATTATTATGAATTTTTAATTTAGAATAATAATTTTTTATATAAGTTTCAAATTTTAAATATTTATTTACTATATATACATTATATAATACTGTGAAATCAAAAGAATGGGTGGAGAAGAATAAAAAATTACAAGGTCCGCCATTATTTTGCGAATCAAACACACCCTTAGTTTCGGTGTTTTCCAGACTAAAGAGGTAACTAGAAATTTCCTACCATATCCTTTCTTCTTCAAACATACTTTCTTCGTCCATGTTTACTTGTTAAATATTTTTTAATTTGATTTTTATTTTTTATTTATTATTTTTGATAAATCAAGAAAATATATTTTTGTTTATTTATTATATTCTCAATTTATTTAGAGAGTTAATATCTTTGAAAAAAATGTAAAACTTCTTGAAAATCTTTAATAAAAAATTTGAGATCTATCAATTAAAAGGAATAAAATAGTAAACTAATTATATCAATCATTATTTTCTTAACAAATGTATTAAGATAAAATTTGACAAAGTAAAAAAAAGAAGAGAAAATATATATTTTCTGCAAAAATCTAATTCCCAAGTCCTTTCTAAATGTAGAAATAATTTCAATGGAAAAAAAAAGGGAGACAAATTCCTGTTGGTGCTAATTATCCTCGATACATTTTAATGATTCATGCTCCTACCTAAATGTTAATGATTTTATTCGCTTAAGCTTGTCGGAAACAAAATAATTATCCATATAACTGCACTTTCCCCTTTACCTTAAATGGAAAGGAGAACAATATTTATTAGTTTCATAAATTAATTAATAGTAGAAACTGTATTTTTTAACTACCGTGTCAAATTCAAATATTATATTTAATGATTTTTAAGAAATATGTCAACTAAAATATGAACAAGTAAAAATGTGTGAGAAAAATTCAGACAATTTGGCCATGTATGTCAATCATGCACATAAAATAGTTCAATCTTTTATTGGGAAAAAGGCATAAATTTTCATCTTAAATTATACCGAAAAGTCAGGTACATACTTAAATTATCATGACAATCTATTACACACTTAAACTACCTAAAAGTGAATTTATTACCCCCTAAAACTGACGTGATAAATTTTTTTTAAAAAAAATAGCGCATCAGACTAAAATTAAAGTAAAAAATTTTAAAAAACAAAATCATTCACTCCACGTCCTTTCATCTTCACACCTACCCATTCTTTTCTTCTTCACACCCTACTCATTATCCTCATCTTCTTCTTTCTTTATTTTTCAACATAATTCTTTATTTTTCATCACAACCTCAAAATGTGAGACCACAAAATAACATTGAAAAATCTCCCTCCGGCCATCGCCGCCGTCGCCGGAGAATCTTTAAGTGTCTTTAGAACCTTCCTGCCCCACTTTTGCTTTCCTCGATTTACTCCACATTTTGAATCATGATTTTTTTACCAAATTCCAACAAAAAAGAAGAAGAATTTTAGCTAAAAATCTAAAAGTCAAACTTCGTTTTTATTCCACTTTAGATATGGAATAAAAATTATCTTTCACTCAAATTGTTCAGATTCAAGCAAATTAAATTTATAGGCAAAAACATTTAATATATTTTGATTAGTAAAATTAAAGAGTGCTTGTGTATGGCTGAGAAGACGAAGGAGAGTGAATTTGATTTTGGTGGAGAAGACGATTGGAGGGGGGGGGGGTTAGGTGGTGTTCTAAAAATTTTAATAATTAATTAGGAGGTAATTAGTATAAAATATAGTTAATTAATAAAGAAAAGAAAAGAAAAAAGATATAAAAAATTATAATTTTCAATATGGCGTTAATGTGGTAGCGAGTGTAATACACCACAT
Organism: Solanum dulcamara; assembly: GCF_947179165.1. Taxonomy (NCBI): domain Eukaryota; kingdom Viridiplantae; phylum Streptophyta; class Magnoliopsida; order Solanales; family Solanaceae; genus Solanum; species Solanum dulcamara. The sequence goes on from NC_077247.1 coordinate 50,163,540, forward strand.
ATTATGAAAGTGGTGTTGTCAGTTTTAGGGGGTAATAAATTCACTTTTAGGTAGTTTAAGTGTGTAATAAATCGCCATAATAATTTACGTGTGTAACTACTTTTTAGTACAAGTTCAAAAGAGAATTTATGTCTTTTCCCATCTTTTATTATTCCATTCGGTAGCTCATATTTGCTTTTTATTAATAATTAAAATAATTACCATCCTATAACCACTATCAATTCTCTATCATCTTCATTGCATATCAACACCTCCACCACCTTTCTTGTTTTGTTGTCGAATAAAAACCACTTAAATTTGGTTCAAAATTTTCGACCATGCGCAATTGTGATTTGTTTTGATTGGATGATATCAGGTTTTGTTAAAAATATCTTAAGAAGCTTAAATATTAATTTCGAAGTACATACTATATAATCATGTATATCTTTTTATATCAGTGTATATCTATGAATATATATATACGTGTGAAAAGAAATTGCAATTTGTGTATGCCTTCTACAACTTTGAGATTGAGAAGCATGTTGATGCATGAATTGCGAAATTAATTTAGTGTGACATCTTTTTCTTTAATTTGTTTTAAAAAAGAATATCATCTATTTATAATTAAGAATAATTCAATTTTAAATTATTTTTTAATCTAAATGAAATGACTTTTAGTATGATAAATATTTAAGAATTTTTTAAAACTGTAAGTCAAATGATGTCATATAAATTGTTGGAACGATAGGGAGCAACTTTTAAGGTGAGATTTATCCAAGATTATATAAAGAGAGTAATTACCTCATTCACAACCAATGTGAAATTCTGGCACCCTTACACACCAAGGACTAAATATATGAAGTGTGGATAATATATCATCGTCCGCAACATCAAAAAAAAATAATTAAATGAGTCTGAATACAATACCAAAAAAAGAAAAACTACACAAAATAGATCAATTGTGAAACTATTACCCAAATTGGATCTAACCTAAATTATTTACTCTTAATGGACCCATGATGACCTATACTATTTATCCTCTTACCCACTTTCTCATTTCTTATTTCACGCATGACGTCAAAATCACTGTTATGCATTAATCCTCTGTGATACCTATAGGTATATTGATACCATGTTGCTATCATATAGGACTAAACTTAATTTTATGTGATACTCTATTTGTATTTTAATACCCTATCGGTATCATATAGGATTGAACTCTTTTTTTAATAAATAAAAATAAAACAATTAAGAGAAAATTTATTAAAGTCATAATCTAATTTATTAAACTCTAAATCAGTAGAAAATATATTATTTGTGATATTCTGTTGATATATTGCTATCATATCGATATTATATTGGGTGGGATTGACGTCAGCATGTGAATTTTAAAATAAATTTAAATTATTTTAAAATAAAAAAAGGTATAAAATTAATGAGATATTTAAAGATAATTACTTTCCATTTTTTGATATAAGTGTTCTTTTCCCTAATAAAAAATCAATAGAATTATCAAAATAGATTGGCTCAATCCAACCTAACTCTTGTGGGTCGTAGACTTGAACTAGTTGGAGCGGATGAGTTCTTTCCACTGACATGGCTTTCAAAATTATAGCCCAGCCCAATATTAAAAGGGCTGAGGCTAGGACGGGTCGGTCCTTTTATCTTTTTTCTTTTTCAAATGGACAATTTCACATTTTTATGGGTTTCTTACCTAACTCCAAAACATTGGCTTGTAATAAAATAATGTTTCTAATGGCATATTTTTCTTTAGATATAATTATAATACATTAAAACTATACATTATGTTAAGTGATTGTCACCTTCTCAAGAATTAAGTGAGTTTGGGCTTAATTCAATATCAAAAATTAGCTCGAAAATAAAATTTGCTCGAGATAATATAAGAAAATCAACAACCTTATCCATAGCGTTGTGAGACTCTGACACAATGATGAAGATACCATCAAGGAAATTATAGGATTAGATGGACAGCAGACAGCGGTAAGTCTCCAAATGAAATACTTCAAGGTTAAAATTAACCCTTGTTATGAAATTTTGTTTTGATGCTAACTCTTTCACATAATTTATGAGAAATGATATCAGAAGTGAACGGAGAGTATTTATGGTGGCATATCTTCGTTGAAGAATTTGAATAAAACTTTAGAAGTTAATGAGATGCAAGAAAAGTTAATGAACTTAAGTGAGATCAAGAAGATGCTTATCGCAGAACAAAATTCCACAAATGAACCTCAAGACTTATAGCGAGTAGTGGACTAAAAATCATATTTATTTTATGATCCAAATTTGAATTCAACTAAAAAGATTGAGACCACAAGGAACACAAGAGTCATGGAGCCCAAAAGAGAGCTGAATTTCTCGTCCAATAGAGGGGAGCGGGGGTAAAATTTACAGCCATATAGTGTCCAAAAGAGCTAAAACCTCAGTCCATAATCGAGTGCAATTCATGCTCATAATGACTGAAATCTCACGCCAAAATTGTCCTACTTTAAGCGTGTGATTCTTGTAGCAAAACAAGTCATTTCTTTCCTTTTTTTTTTGTTAGATAGTTTGTGAAGAAAGTTTGAATTTTTTTTTTTATGCTTTTCTTGTTAATATTTGTTATTCATAAAGTAGGATTTCGATCTCATACTATTTGTAAGGAGTAGCACTTTTTAAAAGTTAAGGATAGCACTTTTTAAAATTTAGGGATTTTTTTTTAATCTTACCTATCTTTTAATTATTATCTTTAATCTTTATTATCGGTTCGGCATTATTTTCTTGTTTTTATTGAAGTAACTCGCACCAGAAACAATAGAGAGAGAGAATAGCTTTTGAAGTGAATTGAGGTAAATACTCTTGAATGCAGAGGTGTTCACTAACGTAAAGTACTGTAGTATAAATATAGTAAGGAAAAATATTTAAATATGCTATCGAACTTTGAGAAAAAACTCATTTATGTCATCCGTTAAAAGTTTGATTTATCTATGTTATTGTCGTTTGTGAATAAGCTCATCTATGTCATTATTTTTTAACTCCGATTTTGTAAAACCACCCAAAAGCTTTTAACACTTTTCTATTGGAGTTTTGGATCAAATGTACTCTTTTTTGCTCTTCTTCTTTTAAGAAAATCAAGAACACATGAAGAACACCATGAATTTTAAATTTTCAACTTCTTTGATTTTTCACAAAATTAGCTCAAATTTTAATAGTAGCATCTCTTCGAGCTAGATATCAAAAACTCAATATATTTTGAGTTCGAATTCAACCTAACTCAATAAGACACACATAGAAAAAATTCGAAGTTTCAAAACTTCAACATCCTTCAATAGTAGAATTTTCTCCACAACTCCACATCATTTGAAAAAGGAAAATCAGTCTCAAAATTTCAAAAATCTTCTTTAATTCGTGTTTTTGTTGTTGTTTTTGACACTAGACCATTGTTCCTTAGTATTTTTTTGTTCAAAATTTCAAATGATTTAGAGTCGTGGAGAAGATTCTACCATTAAAAGAAGTTAAAATTTTGAAACTTTGAAAAAATTTTAAGTGTGTGTTATTGAATTAGGTTGAATTCGATCTTAAAAGATATTCGATTTGGTATCTAGCTCGAAAAGACGCTACTCTTGAAATTTTAGGTGATTTCGTGAAGAATTAAAGAAGTTAGAAATTTGGAGTTCTTGGCGTTCTTCATGTGTTCTTGGTGTTTTTGAAGAAGAATGAACAAAAAATGTACATTTGATACAAAACTTCAATTGAAAAATGTTAAAAGTTGTCTGATGGTTTTGTAAAACTGGAGTTGAAAAATAATGACATAGATGAGTTTTTTGTCAAACGGTAATAACATAAATGAGTTAAACTTTTAACATATAACATAAATAAATTTTTTCTCAAAATTCAAGTACATATTTGAGCATTTTGTGTGGGTTTAGTTGAAGGGCATGTATTTTGTTGGCTGGTTTATCCATATATTTCTTGTTTATTTTCGGCAACATCTATGTAGAATACTCCATATAACAACTTACAGTAATAATTAAGTGTTGGGTTTAATTGATAGGTTGAATGGAAAATTAAGGGAAAAAGAAGTGGAGAGGAAATGATATGTTCTCTCTTGATTTATTAAATAAGCTTTGGTCCCACATAGGTGGTGGAAATGAAAAGTCTCCTACTTAAAAGTAGAAGCACTCCTTCATGTTGCTAAAGGGTCAAGAAGAGGGTCTCCCCTCGCGCCGTCGTCGTCGTCGCTCGCTCGGCTCGGCTCGGCTCGGCTCGGCTCGACTTCGGCTTCGGCTTTGGATTTGGTCAATTTGGACCAAATTTTCTTTAAATTTTTAATTAATTAATATTATTTATTAATTAAAATTTCCCTCCGTTTTTTTCCAACGGATTTTTGAATGGTTGCAACCTTGTTCGAAAAGTTGCAAACCTTCTCAACAGGCAAACCTTTTCCCAACAGGTGCCTTTTCTGAAAAGGTGTAAACAGTCTATATATATCTGTAAATCTTCAGAATGTTCCATATGAAATTCTGAACATACCATCTTCTTCTTCTTCTTTCTGCACTTCCTAAAATCGTGTGATATACATCCTTCAAGTGGTTCGTTGTCATCAAAAATTTGCAGTACCTCGACTTTGGTGAGTAAATCGTTCTATCCTGGGAGGAAAAATTCCAAAACCTCGGGTACTTTGAGGGGAATAATTTTCTTAAGGACACACTGTGCATTCAGTGGGCTCGATTCTGTTTCTGCATTAATTTTTCAGATTCTGTGTTTTATTACCTTTACTTGTTGTTATTGGTTTTAATATTTACAATACAGTTTACTAACAATCTTAAGGAAATTAATATTATTGTTGTTTTCTAACCAAACTGTATTCTGTCTTTGGAGACTAAAACCTGTGTGGTTTTCTACTCCGTATGAAATAAATATTCTGATTTGAAGAGTATAAAAACTTCATTGGAATATTAAAGTTCATACTTATATAACGATTTGAAGAGTATAAAAACTTCGTCGTTGTTTTTGTAAAAGGTCTGATATTCTGAAATATTAAGACAGTTTGTCTATTTTGACAGTGAAAAGAAATGACAAGTGATACTGCTACTACTTTTGCGACTGTTGCTGCAACAAACCGCACTTCTGTGCCACCGGCAGAAAAAACAGGAAAATTTTCTGGAGCCAACTTCAAAGGATGGCAGCAAAGGGTGTTCTTTTGGCTTACCACTCTTGGTATGCAGAAGTTCACTAACGAAGATCCTCCTGTGCCCGCTGCTGATATGCCGGCCAATGAAAAATTTATGATTACTGAGGCATGGACACAGGCAGATTTTCTATGCAAGGGCTACATCCTAAGTGCTTTGGATGATGATTTGTACAATGTCTATAGTGCTGTGAAAACTTCTAAAGAATTATGGGATGCACTTGAGAAGAAGTACAAGACTGAAGACGCATGCTTGAAAAAATTTGTGGTTGCTAAGTTCCTAGACTATAAAATGATAGATAGCAGAACTGTTGGAACCCAAGTTCAAGAACTACAACTTATTTTCCATGACCTTATTGCTGAAGGCATGGTAGTTAATGAAACATTTCAAGTGGCTGCGATGATAGAAAAATTGCCTCCTTCGTGGAGAGATTTCAAAAATTATCTAAAGCACAAGCGTAAGGAAATGAAGTTGGAAGATCTTGTGATTCGTCTCAAGATTGAGGAAGATAACAAAACAGCAGAAAAGAAGTTGCGTGGAAATTCAGCAATTATGGGAGCGAACATCGTTGAAGATGCTGCTCCAAAGAATAAGAAAAGGAAGCAACCTTTTAGAAAGAATCAGGAGCAGAACAAGAAAAAGTTCAAGGGCAATTGTTATAATTGTGGGAAAGTTGGACACAAAGCTCCAGATTGTCGTCTTCCGAAAAAGGACAAGAGAAAGGGACAAGCCAATATGGTGGAAAATAAAGAAGGTATTGATGATCTGTGTGCAATGCTATCAGAATGCAACCTAGTAGGTAATCCCAAAGAATGGTGGCTTGATTCGGGAGCTACTTCGCATGTGTGTGCAGTCCGAGAAGCCTTCTCTACTTATTCCCCTGCAGCACCTGATGCGACGATCTATATGGGAAATTCTGCAACTGCAAAGATTGAAGGATATTGGAGAGTATTTCTGAAAATGACATCCGGCAAGGTGGTGACGCTGAACAAAGTGTATCATATTCCAGAAATGCGAAAGAATTTGATGTCTGCCGGCCTTCTTATCAAAAATGGATTCAAGTGTGTTCTAGTTTCAGACAAAGTAGTTGTCAGTAAGAATGAAATGTATCTAGGAAAAGGCTACCTCACTGAGGGTCTTTTCAAACTAAATGTAATGGTTGTTGATGATAATAAAGTTCAAGCTTCTTCTTACTTACTTGAGTCAAATAATTTATGGCATTCACGTTTAGGACATGTCAATCATAAAACCTTGCGAAAACTGATTAATTTAAATATATTGCCTAACTTTGATTGCAATAAATCAAAATGTCAAGTATGTGTTGAATCTAAGTATGCTAAGCATCCTTATAAATCTATTGAACGGAATTCTAGTCCCTTAGAATTGATTCACACAGACATTTGTGATATGAAGTCTACACCAACTCGTGGTGGAAAGAAGTATTTTATAACTTTTATTGACGATTGCACTCGATATTGTTATGTATATTTGCTTAATAGTAAGGATGAAGCAATTGATTCATTTAAGCAATACAAGAACGAAGTAGAAAATCAATTGAATAAAAAGATGAAAATGATTAGAAGTGATAGGGGTGGAGAATACGAATCTCCTTTTGAAAAGATATGTTTAGAATATGGAATTATTCATCAAACTACTGCCCCCTACACACCTCAATCAAATGGAGTTGCTGAAAGGAAAAACCGAACATTAAAAGAAATGATGAATGTTTTATTAATAAGTTCCGGTTTACCGCAAAACTTATGGGGGAAAGCTATCCTTACAGCTAATCGAATACTCAACAGAGTACCCCACAGCAAAACACAAACTATTCCATATGAACTATAGAAAGGAAGAAAACCCAACTTGAAATACTTCAAAGTGTGGGGGTGTTTAGCAAAGGTCCAAGTTCCTTTGCCCAAAAGGGTAAAAATCGGACCAAAGACCGTGGATTGTGTTTTTATTGGCTATGCTACAAACAACAAAGCTTGTCGATTTTTGGTTCACAAATCGGACAATTCTGAAATTAATGTTAATACGGTAATTGAATCAGATAATGCTGAATTTTTTGAAAATATTTATCCGTATAAAACTAAAAGTGAATCCTCAAGTGAAAGATCTAAACGACCAAGAGAAGTTCAAAAGGAAAGTAAACCATTCGAAGAGGATCCAAGGCGTAGCAAACGTCAAAAGATATCTACTTCCTTTGGACCAGATTTTGTGACATTCTTGCTTGAAAATGAGCCTCAAACATTTAAAGCTGCAATGTCTTTTTCTGATTCAGCATTTTGGAAAGAGGCAATCAATAGTGAGATTCAATCAATTTTGAATAACCATACATGGGAATTGGTTGATCTTCCTCCTGGAAATAAACCTTTAGGATCAAAATGGATATTTAAAAGGAAAATGAAAGCTGATGGCACTATTGATAAATATAAGGCAAGACTTGTGGTCAAAGGTTATAGACAAAAAGAAGATCCTGATTACTTTGACACATACTCGCCGGTAACAAGAATAACATCTATTCGGGTGTTAGTGGCACTTGCAGCTGTATATGGTCTTGAAATTCATCAAATGGATGTTAAGACGGCTTTCTTAAATGGAGAATTGGAGGAAGAAATTTACATGAAACAACCTGAGGGTTTCATAGTTCCAGGTAAAGAAAGGAAAGTGTGCAAACTTGTTAAGTCACTTTATGGACTTAAACAAGCACCTAAACAATGGCATGCAAAATTTGACCAAACAATGTTGGCAAATGAATTTAAGATTAATGAGTGTGACAAATGTGTTTACATTAAAAATACTTCAAATCATGAAGTCATTGTTTGTTTATATGTTGATGACATGTTGATAATGAGTAAAGACATTGCCAATATAAATGCTACGAAGCGTATGCTTGCTAGCAAATTTGACATGAAAGACTTAGGGGTTACTGACTTAATCTTAGAAATTAGGATCCATAAAACTCCACAAGGTCTAGCATTATCACAATCACATTATATTGAAAATATACTTGATAAGTTTAAATATTTAAATTTCAATATTGCAAAAACTCCAATTGATGTAAGTTTTGCACTTCAAAAGAATGAAGGTAAAAGTGACTCACAATTGGACTATGCATGAGTTTTGGGAAGTTTAATGTATATTATGAATTGTACACGACCAGATATAGCATGTGCTATTAGCAAGTTGAGTCGATTCACGAATAATCCTAATCAAACTCATTGGATGGCAATGAAACGAGTCTTGGGGTATTTGAAACACACCTAAAACTATGCTTTGCATTATAATAAATATCCCGCAGTAATTGAGGGATATAGTGATGCAAACTGGATCACCGGATCATCTGAAGTTAAATCCACAAGTGGATATGTTTTCACCGTTGGTGGAGGAGCAGTGTCTTGGAAATCATCAAAACAGACATGCATCGCCCGCTCTACAATGGAGTCTGAATTTATAGCTTTAGACAAGGCTGGTGAAGAAGCTGAATGGCTTCGAAATTTTTTGGAAGATATTCCATTTTCGCCCAAACCTTTGGCACCCATATGTATACATTGTGATAGCCAAGCGGCAATAGGGAGGGCTGGAAATGTTATGTATAATGGAAAATCGCGTCACATTCGACGGCGACACAATACTGTTAGACAACTACTCTCTAGTGGTGTTATCACTATTGACTACGAAAAGTCAAGAGATAATATATCGGATCCACTAACAAAAGGCTTATCTAGAGAGGCTGTTGAAAGATCATCGAGGGGAATGGGGTTAAGGCCTAGGACAAGTCAACATGGCGGTAACTCTACCTAGTAGACTGGAGATCCCAAGAACTAGGTTCAAAGAGATCAAACAAAGTTATGATTGACGGTTCAACATTGTCAAATAACTCAACCCATTCTCGTGATGATGACAATGTTCAGAAACAAAGGATAAAACCTTAAGGCTTTTAATGAGTTAATAAAGCTTTAAAGGTTTTTTAATGATTATCTAAATCTGACGGAAAATAACTAGATAGTGTGTCTATAGGACTACACGTTTAGAAATCACCTATGTGAATGTGAAGTATAAGCCGCTTCAAGTGGAATGACAGTAAAGGCCCATTCTCTATGCATTCACGAAACCAGGCGGTGTTCATGGCTGAAACGAACACAACCATGAGAACCATAGATGGTTGATGATTGATTGTGTGACTTATGTTGTCTAGTTATACAACAAAGTTCGACGGTTCAAAGATATCGCATCTACCGATTGATCGAGTATATCCTATATAAGTTCACTATGGAAAGTTCAAAGGGAAACCTACTTATCCAGATGCAATTAATCTTCGCTTGTATATCACACACTTATCCGTGCATTCCTTTATCTTGTAGACATTCTCCATTCATGTGGGGGATTGTTGGGTTTAATTGATAGGTTGAATGGGAAATTAAGGGAAAAAGAAGTGGAGAGGAAATGATATGTTCTCTCTTGATTTATTAAATAAGCTTTGGTCTCACATAGGTGGTGGAAATGAAAAGTCTCCTACTTAAAAGTAGAAGCACTCCTTCATGTTGCTAAAGGGTCAAGAAGAGGGTCTCCCCTCGCGCCGTCGTCGTCGTCGCTCGCTCGGCTCGGCTCGGCTTCGGCTTCGGCTTCGGCTACGGCTTCGGCTTCGGCTTCGGCTTTGGATTTGGATTTGGATTTAGATTTGGATTTGGATTTGGATTTGGATTTGGTCAATTGATATGATTGATTGATAATCTTTTTGGACCAAATTTTCTTTAAATTTTTAATTAATTAATTAAGTGGAAAAAATCCTGACCCGCGACCCGCGACCCGTTTCTTCCCGGATTAATTTAAAATTTCCCTTCGTTTTTTTCCAACGGATTTTTGAATGGTTGCAACCTTGTCCGAAAAGTTGCAAACCTTCTCAACAGGCAAACCTTTTTCCAACAGGTGCCTTTTCTGAAAAGGTGTAAACAGTCTATATATATATCTGTAAATCTTCAGAATGTTCCATATGAAATTCTGAACATACCATCTTCTTCTTCTTCTTTCTGCACTTTCTAAAATCGTGTGATATACATCCTTCAAGTGGTTCGCTGTCATCAAAGATTTGCAGTACCTCGACTTTGGTGAGTAAATCGTTCTATCCTGGGAGGAAAAATTCCAAAACCTCGGGTACTTTGAGGGGAATAATTTTCTTAAGGACACACTGTGCATTCAGTGGGCTCGATTCTGTTTCTGCATTAATTTTTCAAATTCTGTGTTTTATTACCTTTACTTGTTGTTACTGGTTTTAATATTTACAATACAGTTTACTAACATTAACGTCTAATAATTGCTAAAGCAACTCAATCTAATCAGAAGAGGGACCATCCTACTTTAATTCTATCGTTTTCATCTATAATGCAATTTTCTTTAATCATTGACTAAGACATTTAAACTGTTTGCATTAAAGCACCACAATCTCGTCTAATCTCACTTTAACTTCACCTTCTTCATTTATTTTTTATGTTGATTAAACTTGCCGTGCATATACTCTGTTTTGTTTCTATGTATCCTAAAAATTAGGGGAGTGAAATCTTTTTGCTAATTATATCAGTGACTTAATAAAATAAGGCCTTGAAGTTAAGGTGAAAATATGAGGCATGTTATTATTATTAGCAAGCAGGAGTAATAAGTTTTCTCTGTCAACTAGCAAGAAGAAAAGTAACTTCCTCAAGTGATCTGGTCTAGGGATTTGTTTGACCTATAAGTAGAGTATGAGTATATAGCAAGTATAATGTTGGTATATTTTCACTCTTGAATCAATAATGCATCTTAAGGTACAACCAACTCAATTCTTGGTAACCACCGAATGCTAATCAAATCGTATCCCTTCTTAGTCCCAGCTAACCAAGGAAACCAAGTTCATTCCTGCTTCAAAAGTGTGCTGGTGCGGAGTTGCTTCTCTCTTAATTAAAATGTTGATACTAAAATCAAAAACCAAAAAAGGAATCTTGTGAATTGATAACACAAACAACACCAGTCTATTTCTTGAATAGGATGTTCTTATTTACAAGCCACTTGTCTGGTTTTTTTTGTTTGGTTTTAATTATCCACATTAAGTAGTAGTGGCATTTACCTAGCTTCCCTCATGTACAACATTCATGGCCCCCTTTCTCTTTGTCTGAACCTCAATATATTAGTACTATCATTATAATTAGTTTTAGCAGCCATGACGTGAGTGATGACATTGTAAAGGAACTTATTTTTACTTTTTCTTTTTAAATTTTAAAAATGATTTCCCCCATAGTTTATCCCAAAAATTGAGGGCCCTAATTTACTTTTCCTGCTTTAACTTTCTTCAAGAAGATGCTTCTTTTTATCATTAAATTCCATCTAAAGATGGGAATCTTTGATTGCACTGTTAAAAAGTTAATCTTTATGCAAGAGTCTCAAATTATTGTTTTTAGGCGCTTTAGCAGTAATTGAATTAATGACATTATATTTAAAATGGTTATTATCCCGAAATAATTGTTGTAATTTTTTTTATTTGGTGTTGCAGTGAGTCATGTTCACAGAACCATCAGTATGAGCATTCTTGCATAGTAAACAACAAATTAACACCTCCTTTCATAACTTGAAGAGGGTAGCTAAAACAGTGGATTTTACAAACAGAACATGGAATGTAATGAACATGGTCATCAACACATTCATGTCCACTACTACACAAACTTACCACATTAAGAAATTAAAACCATCTTATTCCTAGCCACTACCTCCTTCACATATACACAAAGGAAGGGGAAAAGTGATAATGAGTACAAGCACATAAGCAAAAGTAGGACTCTTTAGTGGAGCTTGTTGGCAAGATTGCACTGCTTTCTAATCTCACCCATTGTCCCAGTCAGTGGATTATTCTCAGAAAGAATAGTGATGGCTCTTGAAAATTCCTTGAAAAAATAATTTTGGCTTTTTGCCATTTTCTTTACATATGGCTTAGTCCTCTTGTCTGTAGCTAGTTGATGGTCAACTAACATTAACCCCTTGTTGTCCAATATGTTCCTGTAGTAGTTGTTGTCTAGAATCATGGGGGTGCCTCTGTCATTTCTCACATACTGCACAGCCTTTGGGTCTGGAATTGGGTCTGGGCACTTCTTGAGCATGTGAGGTACATGGTCTGGGTTCAACTGAGGGTCTACTTCTGGATACAAACGGTGTACCAACTTCACACAATGTGTTCTGCCCACACTGTGTGACCCTGTTCAAACACCAAATCATATATTATTTAATATTTTTAGATCAAACTATTAACCGAGAGTCAGCTTATGTCCTGTAGTACCTAGCAAGGCAACAACTCCAGGGGTGTTGATTCCAATGTTGGCAAACCTCTCAAGAACAACAGTCATGCTTTCATTGTGATCGGGGAGGTGTTGTTCAAGAATATCTGCTCTGCTTTTTCTTCCATCTCTTCTTCCAGTTTTGAGTGGGATGTGTGGCCCTCCTAGCTGTGTACAACTCGATTATACATATTAGTACTAGTATGTTTAACCAAACACAGAGAACTATCTGAGCCTATGAAAAATATATAAATGGATAAGTACTACAAGTACAAGAGTAAATGCCCCCAGTGCCCAGAGTAATTAACTACCAAGTCCAGATCTACTACTACAAGTACACAGAGAAATTAAAAGAAACAAACATTTCAATAAAGGAAATTTCTTGGAAGTTAAAGATGAAAGTAAGTAGTAAAAACTTACAGCCACAATGCCATCTCTACCAGACAAAACAAGAATATCAGCACAGGAAACAACACCAGGGCACTCCCTTTCTACAGCTTCCTTAATAGTCTCAATATATCTGAAGTTTCTCATACCAAAACTCCTGTCTGTCTCTTTCTCAGACAACATCCTCCTTGTTGAATCCAGCAACAATGAAGCATCGCATGACTGCACAAAAAAAAAATGTTCAGTTATCATTTCTTCAAAAAGGGTATCTAAAGAAAAAACAATTTTTTGGTACCTCAACAAAGCAGTCATGGAAGATATTTCTGAGCCAAGAAAATGCAGTGTTCTTGTGGCGTTTGTAGAGAAGTTTGACTTGTTCTTTGATGATTTCTTCAGCTTGAGGGCAAGTGTCCTTGTAATAGTCCATTACAAGGCTAGGATTGTCCTCTGCAAAAACAGAGATAGCTGAAAAGAAGAAAATAGCAAAGATGAAAACATGTTTAGAAGCCATTTTTCTTTACTAAAATGGTCAGTAGACCTAGTTCTTTGTATGATCACCTTAGCTACCTTCTTAAATAAGGAAAAAGGAAGTGCTCAAGCTGTCTATTAACTCGTTTCATTTTAATTATCATATTTAATTTTAAAATTTAAAAATATATTTTAAATTATATGATAAGTATTATAATTTATAATTTTTTTCAAAAGGCTTGTTGAATTTATTTATATTTTCCTTTCATGTTGCCTATTAGTTTAATTAGGCTTTACTCAAATACTAATTGCGTACATTTCAATCAAGTCTTGATTTCAACCCCACAATCAGATACCGATAATAAAGTCATTTCACAACCCTATAAATTATATATTAGCTATATGATATTTTTTCGGTATCATTTTTGTCGTCTTCACGGAAGACACTGCTTGAAAGCAGGAGGTATCATCACATGATGTTGCGGTTAAGAAAAACTATAAATTAAAAATAGTAAATAAACATTGGATGGAAAATTTTAGCAGTACAATTTATTCATAGGCGATAAATATCATGAGATGGATGAAATTTTTTTGTTTTTAATTAAATAATTCAAGTCCAATCTCCAAAGGAAGCGGAATTTTTTCCTCATTAAATAAGCTTTATATAATGAATCGAAATAATTGAGTCAATTAAATATCAGATGATAGACCTCTTATCTTATGATTGTAATATTTTTTTCTTTCATTTATTGTAAAGTGGGAATCCATCTAAAAAAGGTGAAGAGTTTGATAAAGTAGAGCAAAAGTGGATATATCTTAAACAATTAAATTAGCGTGAATTTAATATTTTTTCTTTAAATTTTGATTTTAAAGGAGAAATTTACTCCAAAGAAGAAAACAAGAGCTTGGAATCATGTTTGCATTGACACTTGTACGTGAAATGGATATCCACGTGCCAATTGGTAGTACTATATTTTACTATTTTTTCGGTTCTATTTTAATTATCATAATAAAGTTTTATACTAAGGGAAAAAAAAGGGAGGGGGGAGGGGATGCATTATTGACTTGAAATGATTACAACGCTCTTAGGGTCGTTTGATTCTGAATTAACTTGGGCAGGAATTATACACAAAATTATGTTCTATAAATTGAGATAAAAAAAAGTAGATAATATTTTTATTTTTAAATAAATATAATTTGATTGGATAAAGATTTTGAAAAAAATTCATAATATTTTAAAATAAAGTTTGGTGAAAATGTTTTACGAAACACAAAATTTAAGAACAGAGTTATAAATTTGAATGGCTATAAATTATGATAAAATAAAAAATTTAGGTCTAAGTTTAAATAGTTAAAAATGTGGTTGAATCCAAGTGCTTAATGAGCACCGACACTGTGACGAGTTTAACTGACATGAAAGTGTCCATTTCTCGGTGCTCACGCAACGTAGTTGACCCTACTTATCCCTTCTCAATACCACAATTATTATAATATTTTTAATTTAGATATTTATTCGTTCAATATTATTTCTCTTTTTAAAAAAAATTACCAGAAAGATTTTAATAGGAATCTTAATAGTAAGAGTACTTTTGTATGCATATATTTTCTCTAGAGTCTTATACGTCTCATTTCATAATTAACACTTCATCAAGTAGTATTTTCATGGAGTTTCACTTGCACTTGCAACAGTTCAATTTATATAAGTTTTAAAGCGTATAAAAAATTGAAATTCGTCTAGCCATTTTTCCAATTATTGTATCATATTTTTAAGTTGGGATTATCTTTCAACTACTTTGTAAATATTGACTATAGTCTAAACATCAAACTAGGGGAACAAAATCAAATTGAAAATGAAGTCAAATCGGAAAAAAAAACTTAATTAGTAGTTTGGTTTGATTTGACTTGGTTTGATATTGAAAAAAAACTCGACTATATTTGGATTGGGTTGATTTTAACTAAAAAAAGTCAATTCGAAACCAAATCAACCGACATTATATATATAATTTTTTTAAAAATATTTTATACATAAAAGTATTTAGTTTGATATAATTTATAAATATTGCTTATATTTTTTTCATAGTTTTTATCTTTTAACATATTATTTCAAGTTTGAGACTTAGAATTTTGAATTATCCAATAAAGGTTATAGTCCATAAATATTAGTAACTCTAATAAAGCTCAAATCAATATTAATGATAAAGTGATTTAGAGCCTATTTGGATTGACTTATAAGCTGCTTATAAGTTATTTTCAGTTTTTTTGCATATTTGGCTGACTAACTTATAGTCATTCTGTACTTAAAATAAGTTCCAATAAATAATTATATTTGTTTGGATGGACTTATTTTAAGTAACTTATAGGTTGTTTTCAACTTATAAGTCAAAAAAGAAAGTTGGGTTGCACCAATTATTTTTTAAAAACTTATAAGCAGTTTTCAATTTATAAGCTGCTTAAAATAAGTCCATCCAAACAGCCTCGTACTTCTTAGTTTTCAAACTTCAGTTCTCAGGTTTGGAATTGGAATTGCCAAAGTCTAACTTCAATATTCAAATATGAAAGGCTACAAATTTTTGAATTTCAATTATACAAATATGAAGTTGTTGGTATTGTCAAACTTAACTTTAAGCACAAAATGACTGAAGTTCGAATAACACATGCAATATGTTAACTTATTTGTATCTGAAGTTAGACGTGACAATCCTAATTTCAGACTCATAAGTACAAGCAATTCTCAACTTCAGTCTCGCGATTCTGAAGTTAATTATGGGGGTTAAACTTTAAAAGCTTTATAAAATTGACCATTCTTTAAATAAGTATCCTAAATACGGTTACTTGTGTACTTGCCCCTTGCATGGAGTGCCAAATTCTCGTGATGGATTGATTACATATTCTTTTCAATTGGGCTCTTTCTTTTGTGGGCTTTATATAAAAGGAGCCCAGACAATTATTTTGTATTTTGAGTACATCTGGTGCAAGGTGTTTTGTTTTCCAACTTGAGTAAGATGTTCAAGGACTTTATATTGGTCTTTTACTGTTATTCCAAACTAGTGAAATAACATTATCATACTGTACAATTTTTAGTGTTCTAGAGTACAGCTTTAACTTGTAACTTCTCCAAACTATGAAGTCAAATATTGCAAGGGCTATATATTTTTATATTTATATTTACACTTAATGACATGATCTTCTAGATATAAGAACGGCAATTATAAAAGTTCAAAGGTTTCTTTTGACATGTGCCAAAGTAACTCTTCTTATTAACGACTTGTGTATTCGGGTTAAACACCATCATATAAATTAGTCCGAAGAAAGTATAGTATATTCAGAGTTTAGCCATTAACGAAAATTTGGCTGCTTAATCACTCAAATTTTGTCTCAATAGAGAAAATAACTATAAAAATGATCTTTTATAACCACTTACAAATTAAATAGAAAAAAATATTTTTTTTCATATTTCTTATATGTAAAAATGAAAATCTCTAAAAAAAAATTACATAATATTAAAAACAAATTTATAAAAAACTACAAAATCATTTCTCTGGAAGATAAGAAGGGCAAGAAATATCTTCAGAATCACAAACCAAGTGATGAATATTCCAGCAGAGGTCAGTCAATGAGGTCACTGCCACGTAGTTTAGGGAAAAGGCCTAAATATGTAATTCAACTTTGTGAAATGATCTTTGATAATATTGGTCCAAATATGTCTTTATTTACTAACCACAAAAACTTTTAAAGAGAGCGTTTTTCACAAGAGAAAATGATCAAATTTGCTCTTGAACAGCAGGAAATGAGTAATTTTGCCACCATTTATTTTCTACTTGTTATTTTCTATCTATGCAATAATGCAAATACCAATTAATTTTGTCCTCTTAAATATGTTTTTTTGCCTCTGTTGATATTTAAATCACCATAGTTTATATTTTTCACACGTTTCATTAATCATTTTTTTCTCTCAAATTTGCTCTTGAACGGTACGAAGTGAGTAGTTTTGCCGCTATTTATTTTCTACTTGTTACTTTCTATATATGCAAATACCAAATAATTTTTATCCTCTTAAATATGTTTTTTTGATTCTGTTGATATTTAAATCATCATATTTTATATTTTTCACACGCTTCATTAATCGTCAGGTCATACCTTTGTTTGAATGCATATATTGAATAAATATACTAAAAAATCATTTTAAACTTCATATAGGTAAGAAAATAAAAAATCTTACTAGTACTTTCCATAGTAGCAAATCAAAAGTTTTTCTTTCATTGACAACCGCAATTTCCAACGGTCTAAATCCTTATCCTAAAACCTGATCCGATCGCTTCTTCCCTCCACCTCTCATTCCCTCCTTCTCCCTTCGCCCCACACCACCAAACACCAAGATTTCTACCATTGTGATAAGAATCAAATAGACCCTCAAACAAAAGCCAATCTTTATCTCCCACTTCCATCTTTGGCTGGCTTCTTTGCTCCTCCATAGCAGCCACATTCTCTTCTTTTTTGCATTGCAGAGCTAAAAAAAAGAACATGTCTTGTTCAAATTTGACAATGTTGGTGTCCTCAAAACCATCTCTTTCTGACTCCTCTGCACTTTCTTTCCGCTCTGCTGTCAGCCCTTTTCAGCTTCCTAACCACAACTCATCAGGCTCTTCGAACCCCTCAAGATCATCATCAGTCATCCCTGTTCGCTGTGGTCTCCGTGATCTGCGTGATCGAATTGACTCTGTCAAGAACACCCAGAAGATTACTGAGGCTATGAAGCTTGTAGCTGCTGCTAAAGTCAGAAGAGCTCAAGAAGCTGTTGTAGGTGCTAGGCCTTTCTCTGAGACTTTGGTTGAGGTACTTTACAACATCAATGAGCAGCTTCAAACAGATGACATTGATGTTCCACTCACTAAAGTAAGATCTGTCAAGAAAGTGGCTTTGGTTGTTGTCACCGGTGACCGTGGTCTTTGTGGTGGTTTTAACAACTATATCATCAAAAAAGCTGAGGCCAGGATTAGAGATTTGAAAGCTCTTGGCATTGATTACACTGTTATCAGTGTTGGCAAAAAGGGTAATTCTTATTTCCTCCGCAGGCCTTACATTCCTGTAGATAAATTTCTTGAAGGAAGCAGTCTGCCAACTGCTAAAGATGCTCAGGCCATTGCTGATGATGTATTCTCACTTTTCGTGAGTGAAGAGGTTGACAAAGTTGAGCTTCTGTACACAAAGTTTGTGTCTTTAGTGAAATCTGAGCCAGTCATTCACACCCTGCTTCCATTGTCACCAAAGGGAGAGATTTGTGACATCAATGGGAACTGTGTTGATGCAGCTGAAGATGAGTTCTTTAGGTTGACAACAAGGGAAGGGAAATTGACAGTGGAAAGAGATGTCATGAGGACTAAGACAGCTGATTTTTCAGCAATCTTGCAATTCGAGCAGGACCCTGTTCAGATTCTTGATGCCTTGCTGCCACTTTACTTGAACAGTCAAATCCTGAGGGCATTGCAGGAGTCATTAGCCAGTGAGCTTGCTTCTAGGATGAGTGCCATGAGCAATGCAACAGATAATGCATCTGAATTGAAGAAGAACCTATCTAGAGTGTACAACAGACAGCGTCAGGCAAAGATTACAGGAGAAATATTGGAGATTGTTGCTGGAGCAGATGCCTTGGTTTAAGCATACCCCCTGCAATTGTGCTTCTCTGTAGGTACAATAATGAAGTCTAGACAATTTTTATTTTCTGCTTCTCAACCTCGTACAAACTTTGTGCACAAGACAAGAACCACATTATATTTTGTACACAGGGCCAGACCAAACCTATATTTGTATGTCAATTTTTCATTGCTATATTTGTAAAACATGAATTATTTAAAGCCTGAGATTTTCAATTCCTCGTATAGCTTTCTACTTGGTAGTGTCAAACTGTATAGACCAGTTAAAGCACTCATGTCATAGCATAGTGTATCCAGTCTTTACAGTTTCACCAAGAAATACATAACATAGATTAAACATGGATGCACCACAATTCTAGCAGAATAGAATGATTTCATCAATCAGTTACACTTTTAGAATGTGGTTTAAGTTTTCTCCTGTAAGCCTTGATGATAAAAATGCAGCACTGTATGACGATCGGCTATGAGGTTCAATAGGACGATGAGGATACATTGCGAACTTCATCTTTGACAATAATCTCTTCCACTTATTGGTAGATGATCTAGGAACATTCTTTTGATAAAGGTTGAATCATGCCAGAGTGATTTCTCTCCCATTTTGAACATGTTATATGTTTAAGCACTTGGAACTGTTCAAAGGTCAATCATTGCTCTAGTAAAGCTCAACTTTTGATCCTTCTTCCAAGCTTTTCCCTTCAATTGGCATGCAATTGATTTCTTGTGTTGATCATTGTATGAGGGTTATTCTCTGATAACCAAATCTGCAACAGTTATTACTAAGGAAATAAAAGCTGAGAGTGCTGCTCGACTTTCACCACCAGGGGAAATAATGTAATGACTTTCTAATTAGATCTGTATCTATGTAGAACAAAAGGAGATGGAATCTAACTTCATTAAGCTACCACATCTCAAAATTTGCATGAAGGAAGCTAGAATTCTAGAAACCAAAGTTATGAAGTTAAGATATCAAAGTTAAATTTGAAATTCAAACACCGGAACAAACAATGAAATTCTTTCCTCAAAAGGTCATTACTCAAGAAAATGCATTTAATGCCAGGGGCAATGAAACCTGGCCCGACATGTCGCTCCCGAACACACGAGTATAAGGAAACCTGATATGCCATGTCGCGCCCACACACACAAGGAGTATAAGGAAATCATTATGATTACTTCAGTATTAAAGTTTCTTATTTAGTGAAAAGATACTTCAAACAGCTATCTCCAAAGGTAGCGTAAATGTTTTTTTGGCAACTAGCAATTGGATAACTTCTAGAGGGGATTACCATAAGTATTTCTACACTACCTTCTTAACTTAAGCTAGTGCAGTATTAGCCAATCACTAATGCTTTTATAGCTGTCCTTATGGTTTGTCAACCAAGGAGAGATCCACTGGTATGCCTTACCTTCTATTCTCATTTGCTCTCTTCTGAAATGTTAATGCCCGAAGATACGAATTGCCTGACTGGCATAATTGTGAGATCTAAGTGAAGTACAAAATAAAGGTGGGAAAAGGCTCACAGAAATTAGATGTCAGCCTCCAAACCATTTCAACTTTCTGGGAAGATGATAAATCTTTGAAGAGGATTTAACTGAATTAGCAGGAAACTGGAAATCCTAGTGGAAACTAAGTTGACAACAGAAAATTGAGCTTCTCGAAACTAAGTTGACAACAGACAGTTGAGCTTCTCCTAACTCCAACAAATAGGGAACATAGAACTGGAAAAGAAGGAAAAGCATATAGCTTGTATGAAGTATATTCAAAGTTATACTTTAAAAACGTAAGCTGAAAATAGGCATATATTAGAGTTGAAAGTAAAGAGCTTGCATGGAGGATGTGCAGCTTTAGATCAGTCAGTTAGTGAGAATGAGAAATTACCAGCATCGAACCTAAAGAATTTGTTGCCTTTCTACCCCATAAAGATAGGGGTAAGGTATGCGTATATCCTACCTTCCCAGACTCCACTTGTGGGATTTCAGTGGGTATGTTGTTATTGTTGAACCTAACAAATTTCTAGTTAAAGCTTCATTCTTCCAATTGCTAAAAGAAGCAATATCGTAGTCCATCTAATACTTGAGTAGCTTAGACTTTTACCAGTAGAATCTGATGAAATGGCAACTGTGGGACTAGAATCATGAGGAAAAGATTACAAAGACTAACCATTATAAGCCTGGTAATTCAATGACTGGAAAGGACATTAAAGATTGGACGGATTGATTTACTTTCACTCTCAGTATAGCATGAATAATAACTTCACTTATTGAACACAACAAATGTTTGATGAAGATTATGGCAGAGCATATGTTTCTCGATCGAACTTCCTTCCATGCTCAGATTCGTGAATCTTATAACTTCTATTCCTCAGGCCATATTATCCTGAAATCTTGAAGCATGAAGGTGGCAATACTTTGAAGAGAAACCATTGAATAAGAGTGTGATCGTATTTGCACCAACTTTATCAAGCACCAGAATCAATCAATATGCTTGAAACAGCACCATGAATTCACATAACTACCTAATTATAGTTACATAACCATATCAAGCCATCAAAGAATCAACTGATTGTTCATTTTGACTGTAGTGTGTTCTCCGAAATCTTGGGCAATAAATTCACCAACTTAATTGAGTGATACATAGTGTCATTAAATGCATTTCCTATCACTACATCCGTTTAGCTTAAACCATTTTGATATGTTAATTATAAAATATTGTACTCAACTTCTAGTAATTTTTAGATAGTTACAAAAAATGTAAAAAATTTGTTTCTATATGTTAAAGAGAACTTGAGATCTAAAGTTAAATGATCTGATCCTGGTACTTCAAAACATAAATAACAACTGATTATAAGAATCAAACAACACGATTCCTCCTCAGAAGAATTCAAATTCACTCATAGTCAAGTCAATTAAGCATAAACAAAGCAGTATATTTTTGTAAAAACAAATCCACATCTCTTCTTCGCCGCAATCCAAGGTAAATACACTACTTACATTTACCATAAACCCCATAAACTAAAACCCACAGAAGAAATATAACTGGTAATTGAAAAAAGTTTAATTTAAGAAAAACCCTTTATTGCAGTAGCGGATTAGATGGTAACGAGAGACGGGTCACGATAGGGTTCATAGAAAATGGGTGCAACTGCACTGAGCTTCTTTCTTTGAAGGCAGCAAGGACGATTGTTATTGATCTTCAAATTAAAGCAAGGAAGTCCCTCCATCGTTGGTGCTGGCTGTGAAACTTCGATTTCTGGACTGGGATTTTGCTGGTACATTGCAATAAGAGTTTTAGGATCGTTGAGTACTCTTGATTTAGCGGTGATTTTGGAATTCCTAATTTGGGCTAATGCACCTGGCTTCAAGTATGTATAATACGACGGCATTGAAGATCTCAAGTTTCTGCTTCTCATCTTTGATTTCATTTTACTTTTTTTGAGGGAGAATTGGGGAAGAGCGGTTTTTGGATATGGATGAAGAAGGAAAAAGCGTGGAAAATGGGGGTTTTGAAATAAGGAGGTCGTAAAAAGCGGGAAAATGGTACTAGGCGGGTCACTAATTTTAGTCTAAATCATTTTATACTAAAAAAAGACCGGCTAAAGCTGAAAACTTTTTGCCCACGTTTTTTGGGGAATTTGACTATTTATTGGAAATGTGATTTTATATTGTGGTATGAAATTAGAACATGAAATCATTGTTTTGACATACGATTTCACGTTTATTTCATATCATAAGATGAAATCTTAAATTCTTTAAAAAGCACAATTTTAGGTTTTTCAAATGCAAAAATTGATTCACAAGTTTATATTTTGTAAAAATAACCGCACATTTATGTGTACTAACCTATTTTATATGTAAATAAAATTTATTATTCATATCATTATTTTTTAAATCATTTATATCTCATAAAAAGATTATTTTCACCAACATACAATTATTATTACTTCAAATCAATTCCTACTTTACCATTTGTATTCACCAAATTCATTGTTTTTTATCAAATTTATTTACCAACCAAATTGATCAACAAATAGCTCAAAGTAACAATGTTGGCTTGTCTTCTCGGCCATATAATCGAGAAATGCAAGTTCAATGAGAAGATTGTTTGTACTATGTGAAGGATTATATTAAAAATTATTACACTACAACTTATGTTCAATTTTTTTTTTTTTTATTAAATTAAGGTTTGATCAATAAATATTGTATTTTTTTAGAATAACTTTGTGATAGTGCGTTATGTGATTTTATAAACTTTTGCTTTTATTAAGATTGTATAAAAAATTGGAACAATTTTAATAGTTTTACAACTTACGGGATTTTTATATTTATTAGAAAACATACATAATAGAAAATTCATATTTCATGTCCGAACAAAACTTCAACTTCATCTCATGATTTCATATCGCATGACCATACGATTGTCTTGTTATGGTATTATTGTCTTGTTATTTATATTTAGTAAAAAAATTAATTTTAATTATTTAGATCTCAATATTTATTTTCAAAATTTGAATTTTAATATTTATATTTATATTTTAATTACTAAGTACGATTATTTTTTGTTACAATCACTTTATAGGTTTGAATAATGAAAATATATAACAACGCATTAATATCGTTTAGATGTTTATTTATAATTTTTTAAAAACCACCACTGCACCATTCACTTTTATTGCTAACCATTGTTGTTCAACGTTATTTATTACCACCACCCACAATCATCATCAACCATATTTTTTGTCGTTGCCAATCACCATGCTGTGCTATTATTATCACTGGCCACCATTTACACCATCACCACAACAGTTACCAAAACTATCAATAATTGCCATCAACTATATTATATATTGTCAACCACAATCATTATTCATCACTATTAGGCATTAGTTATTACTATCATTCAACTCTACTATTAGTTGTCAGCACCAATTACCGGCATTAACCACTGCTAACAATCATCATCACAACTAGCTACTATAGAAAATCAACATCATTAGTTAATATCATTCTCAATTGATATCTATTGTCACCATTATTAGATATCATTGTCATCTACTATCATGTAATTGTTTAAAAATATTTTATGTATATAGTATTAGAATAATTTCATATTTTACTTAAATTTTATATTTTATTTAAAGTTTATATTATTATTTTTTTATTGAAAACAATTTTTGATATATTCAAATATTGCGAAAATAAATAACTTAATTATTTAGGTTGAGGTGTAGGTTCTACAATATTTCTTTTACCTCTATTTAATACTCCCTTGTTTTATCACGAATAAACATAAAGTTTGTTGTGTCAAACACACAACTTCTTTATTGGATCTGCAACTGATATAAAGAATCATTTATTCAGACAAAATGAGGTTAGATCATAGTCATAGTCATCTTAATCCTACCTCAATACTCCTCAATCTCCGTCACTCCATACCCTGCCTTTTCATGCAACGTCTGATAGTATTTGTATAAATTATATATAATTATTTTTAAAATAATATTTTTTAATTATCTATCGAACATAAAAAATAAGTAAGAAAATTTACTTATATTTCTAAAAATTATTTTTCATAAAAATATTTCTACCAAAAAATATTTTTCTTCATGCAGAACACTTCCGTTATATGATACTTTCTCAATCCAAAATAGAATAGCATTATAACAACATATTCATTATAATTTCACACAATGGAGCATGAGGAGGGTAGAGCATACAAAGAATTTAACTCTAACTCAGAAGTAAAGAGGATGTTTTCGAAAGAGCTTTAACTTAAGCAACAGTAATCGATAGCATTATTTCTACTGTTTGAGAAATTAAAACATTCTTTGACTAACTATCGTAACTATACAAACTATGTTTTGTAGTATGTTTTTGCAACTTGTAAACACGTAAAATTTATTTAGAGAAAGTTGTCGCTTTACTTCAGCCAAAAATTTGATGTGTTGAATTTCATATTAATTGATGCCACAAAAACAGCCAATTTTAGTATTCAAAAACAAGTGATTATTTGGTCAAAAAATGAAAAACATTTCTTTCTTGGTAAAATGATAGAAGTATAAATTCTAAAATATAGATCAATAAATTTGCCAATGCATTTAATTGCCATGCAGCTTTCTTTATGTAGCATGATGATACAAAATGGAAAACTGGAATTATTATTCGGAAATAGCAGAAAGGAAGTGGGGAGGAGTTGGGTGGAGGCAATAATATTCTATGTGCGCGCCACAATAGGCATATACTGTATAATTGATTTTAGTGCGGACTGATATCATACAACTCTTCTCGAAATTAGGCACAATAACACCACAAAACAGCACAGGTTTTGAAAGTCGAGTAGAAATAATTAAACCAACAATAGGTGTATGATTCCAAGAGTAAATTTTCATGCATTGTTGTGTTTTGAACAGAACTTTGCTAGGCGAGAGGTGTAAGATGTGAAGCAATCTAATACTAGATGAAACCACTATCACTTTCCATAGGCCTAAATGTGGGACAGAAGCAAAGTCTGGTGAACTCCAGTAAGATATGTGATAGTACATCATATGAATGGTAATGGAAGACAAAAGAACCCACACCAACAAAGTTATTTAAGAGAAGTTATCAAGCTCAAACTTGATTATTGAATTATAAGATTCCTTCCTCACATGGTAATACTCATAAAACAAGTTCCTTCCCCACATGGTAATTCTCATAAATCAAGTTCCTTCCGCACATGGTAATACTCATAAAACAAGTTCAAAGCCAGGCTTGGGAAGGGGGTGAATAGAAAATGACAAATAACTTTCTTATTCTTACCTTCTGTGAGAAGCTTTAGAATCCTATGTTAACTTGTCATGGCTACATTAGATTGCAATTAAAGGTAAAAACCAATATATCTTTTACATAAAATGAAATGAAACAAGAAAGATACCAAAATCTAAAGACATTATCAATTGAAACTTAGGCACTGCACATTTTATGCTTGCAGCTAAATGTTTATTCCATGAAAGCAAATGTCACATCTGATCAGTGCAAAGACACAAAGATGTAGGATTTCAGACAATAATATCTCCACAGTCATATCATTTGTCACTCTATGCTCATTACAGCCAAACAGGATAAAAATCAAGATAGAAACTGAGATTGATCCAATGATCAATGAATTTAACAACAGATATGGAGGTTCAGAAGAACATATACTATGTTCATTGTGTAGATTTTGTCCCCTCAAATATATATTTGGAGCAAAACAGGTTGACCATTGAGGTTTGTCCCATTTTCTACTCATGCAATTTATAATATTTCGTCATCGGTATCAGGAACAAGAATTGGAGTAAATTATATTGATTTGGAATGATCAAATCTAAGTAAAGGGTAGACGAGAGGTATGAAGTGACTCCAAGGAACAAGTAAGAATAATCTCCAGAAATTTCGACCACAGCAAGAAAGCTCAAGCGTTTCACTGCTTGGATTAATAAGGAAATCCATGAAGATACCTTAAGTAAACTGCAGTACGGAGTGCAATAGAGAACCTGAAATCCGGACCAGAGCTTAGAGCCTCTGTTAATGTTTCAGTACAACCCAAAATGGTATATAAACATGTAATTCATGCAGGCCATAAATAACAACTATGAATACTAATTCATGTAGACATTGATTTTTTATCATCAAACTGACAAATGGAAACAACCAATATTCTGAGAACATAAGCAAGAGAAGTAATTTTGTGGGAAAGCTTACACTTTAATCTGTTAAAACTAGCAACATCACCTTGTAGTGTGTAGTTATAATCACAGAGTAACCAAATTTACAGGGAAAACAACGCTTACCATTGAGTGTTTAGCAAGAGGATAGATTAGACAGAGATTCCCAACAAGTCTGTCCATTCCCACAAATGCATCAAGACCAAAACTATAGTAAGAAGTCGCCATTGGATAAGCACAGAACACGTCATAATTGCACAACCATAAAGTATCTTCTTTACAAAGAAACACCACTTCAATAAATCAAATCATCTTTCATGAAACATAATTTAATACTTGCAATAAAGTAAGTGTTGAACATTAAATTAGGCAGCAAGAATAACAAGAACACTCATTCAAAGCAGAATACAATAACTATGTAGATCTCTTTATTCATATAAATTGTGTATCTCTACATCTTTTGTTTGTTGAAATGACAAGACAATTTACTACAAACGATCTCCACCCACTTACAGACGCCGAAACTAGCCCCAAGAAAATAACCAAATTAAAAATTCAAAAGGGGAGAAAAAACTCCCGATCTAGCAAAGTTGCATTTTTTTCTGCATATTTTTTCACTATAATTAACTAATTTGAGAGCCCCCACATGACATAAAGGGTCAAATTTTTTTAACAAATAAAATTCATCCAACCCCATAAGATCAACAGCTGCCCCAGGTTCTAAAAGTGGAGGCGTCTCACCGACTGAAGGATCAAGAATTGGATTCAGTAAAAATGGGAGCAACGGCGCTGAGCTTCTTTCTCTGGATGAACCGAGGATGGCGAATCCGGATCGATGAATTGAAACAAGGAAGTCCATCCATGGTTGGTAAATACTCAGATGAGGGCATCACGGAAAGGGGTATATGTTGATAAGATTGAGCGTTTTTCAACCTTGATTTAGCAGAGATTTTGGAGTATCTGAGTTGGGCAAGTGCACCTGGTTTCAAGAATGTGTGAAATGATGGGGTTGTAGATCTGGAAGTTCTGGTTCTCATGGAAGATTTCATTGTTGGAGCTGAAAGGAAGCTTGGATGTTTCTGGAAACCCTAGAAAGAGAGAGGGGAATTGTGTTGTTTGGAGATAGAAAGAGAGGGAGTATATAAGGGTTTAAAATGAGGCGACTGAAAGGCGGGAACTGGGAATGGTAGGCGGCTATGGCGCTGGTTGGGCTTGGACTTGGGCTTGTTGGCTGTTATAAGCCGATTTCAATTTTGGGGAAGATTCATTCAAGTTCATAATATCTATAATTTAAGTAGATTTTACTTAAATCTCATAATGAAAAAGTCTAATTATAATTTATTTTGATTTTTTATAAAATTATCCGAATTTCTTAT
Source organism: Solanum dulcamara (assembly GCF_947179165.1). Taxonomy (NCBI): domain Eukaryota; kingdom Viridiplantae; phylum Streptophyta; class Magnoliopsida; order Solanales; family Solanaceae; genus Solanum; species Solanum dulcamara. The sequence goes on from NC_077247.1 coordinate 50,191,567, forward strand.
TTTTGGGCAGTTTTCTGATACATAAGAGTTGCGTCTGATACATCGCGACTTGACACATAATAATTAATGCTGTTGAGTTTTTCATGAAAAGGTAACGTAAATCAAGTTAAGTTTCCTTCTTTCAATCAATTACTTAGTTGAATAAGAAAATTAACCCAAACAAAGCGTAACAGTTATGAGAAATTTAAAAAATTCAAAAAGAAGAGCATAGGATCCTAGCAAACTTCAAACCAAAATTCGAAATTCATCAAGCTATTCGAAATGAATATCTCAATTTTACTGAGATATTTCGGACTTTGGCAATCCGAGGTGAGTTATGAATGATACAAAAGTGATGGAATCGTAGTGGGCGATAATATATCTTTCGTGAATCTAAAATCAGCAATTACTGCTGAATTAACCATAGATGAGTCAGTGAAAAATATTGAAATCTGATATATCGTTCAAGATAACTCGTCGCTAATGATTATTCGTAATGATATGGGTGTTAATCTTTACATAGAGTTGAAGAAGAACGAGCGTGGATTCGTAATGTATCCCATATGCATAACAATATTAGATAGAAAGAGATGTGAGATACAAGCATTCGACGCTACATCTGGAGCAATTGTTTGTGTCGAAGCAAACACGAATGATTCACAAATTCTTGGTTTAGAAGAATCTAATAATGCTGCAATCTATTATATACCAGAATTGGATGTGACGAACTACATAACTGATACAATTGGTATGGAAGTGAAGGAGAAACAATTGTATAAGGACAAAGCAACACTAATTGCTATAATGGCCAAATACAAAATTGATAATGGATTCAATTTCAAAGTTAAAAGATCTGTCAGTAAAATGTATGGGCATTTGAAGTTATTTTGCCATGTGTATGATATTGAATGAGTTCTGACATATACAAATACATAGTGTGTAGATATATATATATATTGAGTTTGATACAATGAGTATAATTATTTAATAATTATCTGATACATATAGCTATAAATTTATTTTATAGAAAGTGAGTGAAAATGTGATCCTTGATTCATTACTAAACACTGAATTTCAATGGTTAAGTAACACTACGTACATTTCAGGTCGTATCAGGTTCATTTAGTGTTTTTTTTTGTTTTTTTGAGTTTTTTTATTCATGATACATCATAATATTATGTATCTAATAAAATTCAATAAGGTCCCTAATATACTGTTGATTTTGGAAATTTAATTTTTATTTTATAGTCATGATACATACTAATTATTATGTATCAGGTACAACTGAAAAATATTTTACTGTCAATATGTACTTTTATTTGGTCATGTTACATATGAATCTCTATGTATCTGATACATGTTAATATTTTTTTCTAAAAATGTGCAGTTATGTGTTAATATGTTATTCAGACGACTGTTGTTGGAGAATAAAAACATCGTGTAGGAAAAACTCTGATATATTCAAAGTGGTATTTCAATAGTGAATAATCATGTCCCTTAAGAGATAAGACTTTTAATAAAGTTCATGCTACAAAGGTTTTTGTTAGTGCATTCACTACACCTAAATTGGTTAATCATAAGAGAATTCACATCCCTAATGATATACGAGAGGTTATTAAAGCAGCCTATGGGATTGATATTACCTATCAACAAGTATGGCGTGCAAAAGAACATGCTTTGGAGATGTTAAGGGGAAAACCTGCTGATGGATATAGACAACTGTCTGTATACATACATATGCTAAAAATTGTATATCCAAATTCATACATAACTATGCACAAGTCACCAACTGATGAGTTCATGTATCTATTCATAGCATTAAGGCCATTGATAATGAGTTTTCAGTTTTATAGACCTGTAGTTGTTGTTGACGGTGCCCATCTTGATGGACCTTATAAAGGGAAATTTGTATCCGCTAGCACACTTGATGGGGCAGGTATTACTTTTTGTTACTGTTGTGTATTGAATAACAATGTATCATCTCATTTGACATATTTGTTGTGAATATGATAAAGTCTAATAACTATTTTATGGATGATAATAATTTTTAGGTTGCATATTGCCATTGGCGTATGGTGTTGTTGATACAGAAAATGATTCATAATGGTCATGATTTTTCCAGCACTTCAAAGATGCATTTGTGAGAGGGACAATATGTGTGTTGTATCAGATAGAAACGAAAGCATAATGAAGAGTGTAAATATTTTATTTTCCAATGTCCCTCACATTGAATGCATATGGAATATATGGAAAAATGTGTGTACTAACTACAGGAAGAGCAAAACTATACTAAGTGACCTCTTCTAATCGATGGCCAAGGTATATCGAAAAGATGAATTCAAAAAATTAATGTCAAAAGTTGAAAAAATTGATCATCGAGTGACAGAGTATTTGAAAAATGCGGAGTACGAAAAGTGGTCAAGCATTTATGCAACTGTCAACAGGGGGAGAATAATGGCTTCTAACATCGCAGAATGTATCAATGGATGTCTTGTTGAAGCACGAGAACTGCCTATAATTGACTTTTTGGAGAAGACGAGAATGTTACTTGGTGCTTGGAACTGCAAAAATAGGGAAATAACAACTTATAAAAAACATACTTTGGGTAGGAAATTCGAAGAAATCCTAGTACTAAACACAATGAAGTGTTCGAGAATTAAGGATCACATCAGTTATTTAACAGTATATATCTGCTTGATATATAGTTTTTGTTTTTTTAGTTCTGTATTCATATTTGTGATAATTATTTCCTGCAGGTTGTTGCTTCATCGGAATATCTATATTCTATTTATGAATCAGGTAGAAGATACATTATGTGTCTTGAAAGAAAAACATGCAATTGTGGCTAGTTTCAACTAGACGAGATACCATGTCCACATGCAATTGCAGTGTTGAAGAGCAGGAACATTACAGACATGCACCTATACTGCTCTGATTACTACAACCTCTCTTGCATCTTTCGTGGCATAATTTGATTCTTCTGAGGCATTATTCTAAATTAAATATATAATGTCAATACTAAACTTATTAATATTGAATGCATCATAAGAATTGTTCTAATATATTATCTTTAATGTATCAGAATCAACAGACACTTCAAAAGAATCTGCAGTAGCTGATTCCATGTGATGTAGTGATACATCATGTAATTGTTGTGGAATATTAGATGATTCTGTTTCCTATAAATATAATAATAACAATTATTTAAGAAAATGACTACTGAAATGAAAAATGAAGGATCTAATACATGACTATGAAATGTATCAAAAACTACAATTTATCATATATGTATCAGATACAAGAGCTATGTAGCATCAGATTGGTGATAAATTAATTTTGATACATTATCTTTAATGTATCTCTAGCAATCTGCTCTCCATGAAATTCTGCAGCATCTGATATAATGTGAATTTTTGATACATCATCCATTTTTTGTATCGTCTTGAAAGGTTCTGCTTCCTACAAATATAATAATAATTACTTATGAAAATGACTATTAAAATGAAAATTAATGATTTGATATATGATCAAGAAATGTATCAAGATCTATAGATCATCATAGGTTTAGCAGATATAAGAGCTTTGTAGCATCAAATTGGTCATAACTTTGGTTCTGATACATTACCTTCAATGTATCATTAGAAATATATTGTTGAAGAGATTCTGCAGCATCTGATATAATGTGATGTTCTGATACATCATTCATTTCTTGTATCGTCTTGGATGGTTCTGCTTTCTACAATTATAATAACAAATACTTATGAGAATGATAATTATAATGAAAATTAAAGATCTGACATATTAAATCTGAAATGTATCTAGCAGTTTAAAAGTATATCAAAATAGAAATATCAAGAACTACATGATGCATCTACCTTAATATCTCCCTGGCCATGAGATTGGTCATTTGATAGGGGGAATCAGATTTATTTGGATCATTGTGCTCCTCTAATACAATAGGTGCTTGTTGTTCTTCCACCACATGGAATGGCTGAACAAAATCATATTTTTGAATTGGAGATGATGTGTCAGTCATGTGGTACACTATATTGTCAATGGTTTTTAAGAAATCGGTATGATTTGAATCAATTTTACTCTCTAGTCGCTTGAACTTTCAGTCAACCTTAATACAATAATATGAAAAATTAGAATGTATCAACTTATTAAAAGTATATTGGTGTCTTAAATCTTATAGTAATAACTTATGTATTTCTTTAGAGACTTCTTTAATGCTTTGAATTCCACATGAACAATTTGATCCGAATGATCGGAAGATTCACCGCCTACTACTGACGTTGCCACTGGTTCTATAGCAGTAGAAACATATTTTTTGATGACTTTGGTGGTATGACATCCTTGTGTATGTTAGTTGTTTCTACTGGAATGAATTTTTTATCAGGGGTAGTCTTTCTTTTTTTTTGGAGAAGGTGGAGAAGATGTATCAGTAGCATAACCGGATCTTCTTAACAATTCTGAAGGTGGTTTAGTTGAAAAGTCCCCAAATACGAGAATTTTTCGAGGTTTCATTAATTTGGCTTTGGCAGCTGATGTAGTAGCTTCAGTATGATGTTCACTGCTAGTCAAGTAATTCCATTTCATCTTGAGTTGGCACAATATTGGAGCATGGATACTGAAAAAAAATTGAGTGAAAAGAAGAAAAAATAAAAACAAGTGTCATTATGTATCATGAGTTCATGACAGGAGTCTTATGTATTAGAACAAAGACTATTGTATCAGATTCAAGACTATTGAATGTATCATAAATGTTATGTATACTCAGTCAGTGCATAATTGAAAAATGAATAATCTTAAACTACATTTAATAAGCAGCAGATGGTATATACATTTGATATAAGTATGAAAATGATTTCATGAAATATACCTCACTGAAAATTCTAGAAACGAATGTCTCAAATTTGAGTTTGACCGCAATAACACACCAATTAAGAATTCTGGGAATTTGATTACCCACTCCTACGACAATTTTAGAAGGGACCTGAGATGCATATTCGTAAATCTATACATTAAGAGCGTATGGCATGCCGCCCAAATGATACATTTGTTTGGCAGTAGAAAACTCCTGCCTCATGCCTTTCATCAATTTGAAAAATGCTATTTTACCCTATGGGAATTGCTCATATCTACCATCTTAAAATAATCAATATAAATAGGTGAATCACCTAGTTGAGAAAAAATAAAAGTGTGGATAAAGTAGAGAATGGGCATCTGAACAACATCTTCACTGGTTTTTCATCCTTCAATCAAAAAACGCTGAACGAGATGTCCTTTGCTTACTCCATTTTTTGTACCTGAAAAATATCTAGACAACAATCTGCTTGTGGGTGCATCTGGATACTAAAATTCATTGATATTACCGGTACATCGCAAACCAGTAATAATAGCAAATTTCTTGATTGAGAATTGGAGTACATTACCCTGAACGTGAAGAATGTGCAATTCCTCTTTGTTATTTTTCTCCACCTCAAAAAGTAAGAGACATTTGATGATTTGACCTTGAAAATTACACTGTAGCGTATCTAGGTAGTGACCAAAGATGATTTGCCTAAATAATTGTATAGCTTCTTCACCTATTGATGATTTGAAATCATTAATAAAATTAGCCATATATGCAGTGCCGAATCTCAATGAGTGGGAAAAGATCTTTTTGATGACGTACTTCAGTTCCTGCATTGACAGGGCAAATGAATAAATATAACTTGAACTTGATACATTGTATATCTGATATGATACATTAAAATAGATGATACAAAAGTGACCTTATGAATCAGGTGCATGACTAATCATTATACATATAGAGCTTATGTATATTGATATGAGACACTATGTTTTGCCTTTATATATCAAAAAGAATAGAAAAAGCAAAAATTAATGTATCATAAACAATGCAAAATCAGAAATGCCTTATGTATCTCGATTAGTACTTGATGTATCTGAAAAATAATAACAAAAACCAACTCAAAAGCTTAAGTATCAAAATACGAACATAAGAAAGGTACATTGAAATGTATCAGAAAAATTGAGATTTAAAAATAAAAAAAATAGAACACAGCTTAGATGAACTCTTACCTTTGAAAGATTAAGGCGTGTTGTAACCCCTTCAATCTTTTTGTCTGCTTCTGTGGGTGCATGTTGGACTGGAGATTTCGACTTCAATTTCACACGTAACTTATCCATAACTACTGGATCATTACGATGTTTGGATCTAACCTCATAGTAACCTTCGTAAGATGAATCAGAACTCGGTGAAATAAAAATTTCTTAATTTTGATTCAACTGTGTGAGACCAATACTAAAAGATGGAGCGGATTCCATATGTATCAATGAACAACAAGATTAAAAACAACAAAAAATTACAGAAGAAATCAATGAAAATCGAAGGAGGTGAGATTGAAGTGAGATGGCAGAGAAGGAATAACTTGAATTACCTTACTTAGAAGCTTGAAATTGAGTAATGCTTGGACTGAAAATTAAAAAAAAAACTGCAGTAGTTGTAGCTTGAAAATAGGCGTGAATTTAGGATAATTGAGAGAAGTGAAATATGATGTATCTGTGATATGGAGAGAGATTTAAAAAAAGAGGATTTTTTGAGATTTTTACAAATGATAGAAAATAATAATAAATATGATAATATAAAGTGTGTAAATAAGTAATATTTCCTTAAACTTTTCTATAGAACATGTTGAACTGCTAGGTCCAAGCTTTAATGAACAAGTCAAAATTCACATAATTTGAATTTTAAAAGAAAAGTTATGCGAATAATTAGTTAACAACGCTATAATTTATCTAATTTACAATTCGCCATTAACATGTAACGTTAATTACAGCTTGAGTTTGCATAATTTAAAATTTGTATAACTTTTGTATAATATAATTTGTATAATTGCTTAAAGTTCAGATATTTGTGTTTGTACAAATTAGTTATTTCAAGTTTATACAAAAATAACTTAATTATCCGCGAATTATACAAATGAGACAGTTTAAACTATAGCTACAACTCATTTGTAAACTATAACTAACAAGCCTAATTAAATTTATTATAATAGTTATTTGTGAAATTTTCCCATTTTAAAAAGCAAAACAAATTGGGACAGACCAAGTATAACATATAAAAATGTTAATTCTCCCTCTACATATATCAAGATCCACAAACTCATTATTATTATTTCCACTAAAAACAATATTCAATAGTGAAGGCCGTAAAAAGGGTACAATTTATATAAAAAACGAAAGAAAGAAAAATTATCTACTTTTTATCATAGATATCTTAGAATTTTACATTAAACAACTCAAAATTTTCATATTAATATATAAAGTTTTTATAACAACATCCATAATAGTGTATTGCAAATAATTAACTAACCTCTTATAAACCAGAGTTAATTTTTATAAGCAATAATATTATTATTCAAAGTTAAAGGTTTTATATCTTTTGGAAATACTACACTAAAACTCTTCATTTTTTTCAAGTTTTTGCTCGGATGAAACACATGTGTTATGGTTAAAAAATAATGGTTGAGATTTAATTAATCAAATCAAAGTTCTAACCATAGTTAGAATAATAAATTTTTCCTTTATCAGTTTTTTACTTTTTGGATAATTCTTTTTTCCCCTATATTTATAAACTTTCGATTATTAGTTTTTTTGTATTTCAAGTAAATTTCATCTCCTTTCATTTTTTTCTTTAAATATTCTTTAAGTTTTGTGAAGTTCAATGACAGAGATTTTAGAAGTATCAAAATATGTTTCAGGTTGGACAAAATGGTAGTTGTGCAGGGTGGGTAAAAATTATAGTTATCCGATTGATTAGCCCATTTTAAATGAGTAGGTTATCCAATCATTTAAAAATAGATCAAATATGGGTCAATTCATATTATTAATCATAAAATATGGACAATCCATTAGTATTCACCAATTGCACACCCTTAAAGTATGTTTAGGGTGTGTTTGATATGAAGAAAAATATTTTAAAAATATTGTTCAATTTTTTCATATTTAATTGACTTAAATATTTAAAAAAATATTTTTTAAATGAACTCATTTTCTCATAATTTAACAAAAATGACTTCCATACATAAAAGTAAGGGGAAAAAAAATTCTTAAATCAGAAAAATACTTTTCAAAAGTTTCCTTAAATCATTGAAAAAAAATTTCAAAATTTTTCTTAAACGTCACCACCCGAAATTCGACTCCAACTCGACCTTGACCTGACTTTCGGCCCTAATTCAAGACCCGGATTTGACCTCCTGACCATCACTCAAGACCACACATGATTTTTTTTTTTTATGCCAAACACACTCTAAAAGGAGAAAAAGAACAAGAAAAAATGTCTTGTAATCTGAATTACTTATTTCTTTACATAATATGAAGTATCCATATTATCCAGTTTTATCCATGTCAAATACGAATAGGGTCAAATATTTTATTCATTTTCATTTAACTCATTTCGACCAATCTGCCCATTTGCTATCCCTAGTTATGCTTAGTCATATCCGTAGGAAATTAGTCCAATTAGCTTCATAACAAAAATATATCAGAAGATATGTACGATAAGTTAATATATGTATAGTTTTGTACATCTCCAAATCCTATTGATAAACAGTATACACCTTCTCTTTCGCATCCACAGGTAGATATATAATTGAACACATAGAGAAGCTAAGATTACACATAATTCATATTTGCTTATGCTTGGCTGAATTTTGCAGCTAAATGGAAAAACAACACATATTGACCAAGTACTATTAGATTAATGTAAGCTATAACAAATTTATTAGTTTGATTAAAATTTACAATACTAGAGTATATAACACGTCCCTCATCAAGCAGATTATTCTGGTTTTGGTTCACCTCATTTTGAGGTAATGTTAAACCTTAGAAATGTGTCTTTTAAAATACACCGTGATCAAGAATTTTAAGGAGTTTGTCTAGTTGCATATCTATTTTCCATCTGCAATGCAGCTAGTATCCACGATATAATCCGTCATAAGTTTTTTATTAGAATCATCCACCATCTGCAAAATCCAAAGGTAGTAGCTACAAGCTAAGTAAGAATGAAAAAGATAACCGATATCAATGTACTTAGCAACTTGAAAGATAGACAAGTAATGGTACATGCAACAGATTAAATTGCACTGATTATGAAAAATAACATTTAGTTTGTTAGTGTGGATCAGATATAGAAGGGGAGCCTTGGAGTAACTGGTAAAGTTGCTGCCATGTGACCAGGAGGTCACGGGTTCAAGCCTTGGAAACAGCCTCTGGCAGAAATGCAAGGCAAGGCTGCGTACAATAGACCCTTGTGGTCAGGCCCTTCCCCGGACCCCGCGCATAGCGGGAGCTTTAGTGCACCGGGCTGCCCTTTTTTAGTGTGGATCAGATATAAGATAAATCCATGATCTTTTAATTTACCTTTGATGCTAGGCGCTTCAAATTATCCCACTCAAAGTCGTCCTTACAGTATGTTGATCGAACCTTTATTAAAATATAACTAATTCAGTTTGATTATCATAAATTGATATCATGAATATGGGAAAAGAGAAAAAGCTAGAGAGTAAGCCAACCTCTAAAATGCGCAAAGCTGGACGAAGAAGCCAATGAATTTTCCCACAGATTCGAGCAAACATTATCAGAAATAGTCACTTTGTTAAAGATATAATTTAAGTAAACAGAAGTGTACCATATCTAACAACTTACTCTTTTAAACGATGCTTACACATTTTAACGTGATTTCAGAGATGTGCTAAAGTTGATAGAGTACATGTACAATTCTTGAATTACATAACCAGAAATCTTAAATACTTGCAAGTAAAATTGGAAAATTGTTGATGTACCTAGATTTTTATGTCTTGGGGATTCCCTCATCAAATCCGCGCAAAACTTATCCCCATCACTCAATGAATGCTTATCCAGAAACTCCCTCAGCTCCTCGTACGCCTCAGGATTGTAGCTCTGCTATGTGAAATTATGGTTAATAACTAATTTTAACAAGATTTAACAACTATATACCTGTCGATCAATGCAAATAGTTTTTTTTTTAAAACTATTAGTGCATTTAAACCCCTTTAACAGGTAACTTGACTTATTTTTCTGGTTACTAATCTCACTTTTTATGACAGTTATCTATCGTTATCCTTTAGGTGATTTGATAAAGAAAATTTCAATATTTACATTGCCTATCCATGAAATTTTAACTTTAAAAAGTATACTTCATATTTGGTCTATATCCTTTTTATCTGTCTTTTAGGGATACAGAGACAAGTTAATGAGATACTTTGTTCTGTAACTATTTGCTAATTAAGTAGGAGACAATGAACCTCAAGCTGTGCAGCAACAATTTTAACAGCAATAAAATTGAAAAAGTGGTGTAGATGTTGGGCTGCTGTGGATTCTGGTGATTTCCCAAATCCTGCATTAGTCAAACATAGATGTTATGTACTAAAGATAAAAGTAAAGGAGGATACAGTACATATGTGTAAGAGTCCATTAAAATTACAATTAAAAGTATATATGAGCCCATAATTTTAAAAATACAATTAATTCGATGCTAAGAATATTGAATTGATAGAGTTTAAATCCTGAATTCGTCTACTGTGTTAATAAGTTAACCCAAACACGGATGAATGGGAAAAAGAAAAGCTTAAATCTGAAAATTGTAGGAGAAGAAAAGGTAATAGTGATTACATACCAGGGACATACATCTTGTGACACTGGAAACGAGTAGATTGACAAGTTCTCTGTTTCCATGGTTTGAATAGATAAGCTTTGTTTTCTGTTTGAAGTGTTGAAGGGAATAAGGAGAGCTGGGAAAATACAATTGCTGTACTGGAGTACTCCATTGATACCTCTTGTGCTAGATTGTTTTGTTTGGTAACTAAGCAGAGAGTATTAAAATCATGTTGATTTTCTCTAGCCAGTGGTCCTGATGAAGAAAATCCTAGAAAAAATGAATAAGGAAAAAATAAAAAGAAATATCTCTGATCCTTTGCATAAATATCTCCTTCTCATGCAAAGATGAATTGTGGATCCCATTCTATCCAATGCACAATCCATATTCTTCTCATATTAATTAGGGCTCGTTTGGTGGGAGAGATCAGAAATAATTAATTCAGAATTAATTTTAGAATGAGTTTTTCCATGTTTAGTTGAGATCAGTGTTTTAAAAAACATTTTCGGGGCGAGTCTTGGGCGAGCCTTGAGGCGGGGCGTGTTTTTGGGGCGCAAATTGAAGACGTAGATTCATAGGGCGTAAGTCCTAGAATTTGGGGTGTAAGCCCCGGGCATAAAAACATAATTTTTGTTTTTGCTTTTAATCCATTTTTGCTTTAAATCATTTTTTTAATAATTATTGGTGTAATGATATTTATATTTTATGTTATCATATTTTTTCAGGTTGTAGTGATTTATTCTAAAATGTATAAATAAACTCGTATACAAAATAACAATGCTATAAATAATTTTTTAATAATCGTGTCTGAAATTGATAGGATAGATCTTTCATAACACTATGTTCCTGAAACAACTTTATTTATTTTTTATCATTACTCTTACACTTTTTATCTTTCTTTAAAATATATAAATAATAATCAGTGCAAATAATAATTGAGGGTGAGAAAAACTAGTAAAAATGAAGATGAATGATAATTTTATCTTAAAGATTATTTTGGCTATTATCATTTTTTTTTGTGTTGTTAGTTTTTACCTTTCTCAAATAGTAATTATAATACTTTTTTTCTATATTATTAAATATGAATACCGTTCTCAAATAATAATTGTGTATTTTTTTTATATTAGTCGTTATTTATTAAAACTTACATGTAAAATCATTGAAAGTTTTACTTTTGCTTATTTTCTAAGTAATAAAATTATAAAATTGAATATACATGAGATTTACACCCCGTAGATCCATGGAATTTACGCCCCGTGTCTCGAGGCTTACGCCTTGTCCCGTGTTGCATAAAACACCTCGCCTTATGCCCCCGCATTTTAAAACACTGGTTGAGATAAAATTATCGGATAACTTATCATGTGATTAGTGATTCTTGATCCTGAGATAACTAATCACAAAATAGTTAATCCCAGAATAACTTGTTACCCAATCGAATGAGATTGTTGGTCCAGGGTTACAACTTGCATGCCCCCAAAGAGTTTAATTAAATTTTTCTCGTAATAAAATACTTCTCTTTATGAAGCCCGACGTATCCGCCGCTACTGCTTTCTGCCATATGGGTTCAATTTCATGATGTTATTATCAAACTCCATTTATTGAATTTGGTCTAGAATCATTGAATTGCCTTTAAACAAGACTATATGGTGGTGGATTTGCTAATGAGTTAACGAGTTCGGTCAAATCCACTGTTTCGGAATTAAACTAATATGCAAAAAATAAGTATTAATAGAGTTAAACATGTATTTCAAAATCTACTACACCAGTACTCATGTATATGCAGTAGGGCTGTACAGGGCAAACCGATAAACCGCACCAAACCGACAAACCGAACCAAACCGGAAAAAAAATCTGACTAGTGGTTTGGTTTGACTTGGTTTGGTGTTTGAAAAAAAAACCCCGACCATTATAGGGTTGGTTTGGTTTTAACTAAAAAAAGTCAAACCGAACCCAAACCGACCCGATTATAGATATACTAATTTTAAATTATGTTATACATAAAAATATTTATTAAAATGTAATTTATAAATATTTTTTAAATTTTTTTCATAATTTTTGTTTTCTTTCTTACATTTAGATTTGGACTTGAGAAACCCATCTAAATAATATACAAAAATAGTCCATCTTATAAAGTTATATTATAAAGTTAAAACTTCAAACAGTGTTCTGCGTCTATCTTATATATTGATATTTTGTACTAGAACTCTTTTTAAGAAGCACTGCTCTGTGCTTTTTAGTAGATACTATGAAAAATCCGAAAAATTCGAAAAAACCCGAGAAACCCGAAAAAACCCGAAAAACCCGAAAAAAATTGATATAAAAAAACCTGACTTTTATTGGTTTGGTTTGGTTTATAGATTTAATAACCCGACACAAATGGTTTGGTTTGGTTTGTAAAAAATCCAAACCAACTCGGTCCATGTACACCCCTAATATGCAGTATGCTTATATGTGAATGGACAAACATAAAAAGAAGAAGAAAAAATTAGAAAGAAAGAAAGAGGGGTCATTTTCATTGTCTGCTTGACCGCACCAGCAATACAAATTCACACATACCTCACGACGAATCTAATTTTTTTAGAATAGGGATGTACCACTGAAAAAATCAGAGCAAAAAATATATTTAGTAGGAATTGATCCTAGTCTTCTACGGAAATAACTCAACATTGCACTATTTAGTCTTCTTGTACCATGAGTGTTAATAGATAATATTATCGTATTAATTTTAAAAAAAATATATATAAAATATCTAGTTTTATGGAGAGACCACGATGTCACGTGCCCCATTTTTTGCCAGTAAATTCGCCCCTGCCTGTCCGGACTCATATTTTCACATTCCAAGAATCCAAAATTGAATATGGTGACAGAGAGTTTGCAATTGGATATTTTATACCTTCTAAACTCCTGTTAGAATAAGCATCAAGTACTAAGATGAAGCAAAATGGCAAATGAACAAAACGAGATAATAATATTTATTTGAAGACGGCAACATTTTGTTATATCATTTGTCATATTATTCTATAACTACTCCCTTTTCTTGTATCTCCTTTGATCCTCTCATAATAATGAATATCAGAGCAAAAACCATAGACCTTATTAGTTTTTTTCTCTTAATTTTCAATGGTGAAGGCAAGTCATGTGGAAATGGTTGTGACATGGCTATAGCTTCGTACCATATTTGGCCAGGAGCTAATTTAACTTACATTAGTCACATATTCAACCTAACAATTCCAGTTATTCTTAAAGACAATCCTCAAATTACAAACCAAGATAGTATCACTAGTGACACGAGGATTAATGTCCCATTTTCTTGTGACTGCTTAAATGGTGATTTTTTGGGACATACTTTTGTGTACAAAACTGTGTTTGGTGACACGTACAAAAGAATTGCCACTATGGCCTTTGCAAACCTTACAACGGAGTATTGGCTCAAACGGGTCAACAATTATGACCCGACCAGCATACCGGATTATGCAATGATCAACGTGACAGTGAATTGCTCGTGTGGCGACGGACAAGTGTCCGACGATTATGGGTTGTTCGCCACGTATCCTATTCGTCCGGGAGAGAACTTGTCCACGGTGGCCGTGGGGTCGGGAGTGCCAGCTGAGTTGCTGGAGAAGTTCAATCCGGGTTTGGATTTTGGTTCCGGGTCGGGAATAGTGTTTGTGCCGGCAAGAGGTTAGTGACTAGTGTTTTTGTTGTTCATTTGAGTTGGAACTAATCAAGACCTTGAACGTTATTAGTATTTCAAGTTGGACCAACGCAAGCAGAAGACTAGAAGTCAGGAATTCAGGAAATTCTTTTAAGTCTTAATATACAGAAGGGTGGCAAACAACGGGTCGAGTTGGATATGTGCTAGTTAAAAATGAGTCAGATAAAAACGGATAAAATACCTAATCCAATCCGATCCATATTTGATATAAAGAAATAAGTAGTTTTAGATTACAAGGTTTTTTTGGAAAATATTTTCATATATTTTTTTTGGAAAATGAGTGAACCTGAGTAGAGGTCGCGAGCACTGAGCAGAGTGCTGACTTAGTATATTCTCTTCTTACCCCTTTTTCTTTCAAATTGTCATTGCAGATGCACAGGGAAATTTTCCACCATTTAAGACAAGGTATTGTCAAAACTTAAGATTCTTTTGATTTCTGCTCAGTATTTTTCTGTCTATGATAGTTACTCAACAATCAACATGATTCTATCTGGCTTTGTTTTGCAGGTCAAGAGGTTGGCTCTTTTGCTTTCTGCTCTGATGCGATATACTCAATAAGTTCAAACGTGGAGTAGGACAATTGTTATGGTATTACCATCGCTTACTAAATGATGTCATTCGCCAGGACTTTCACGTGGAGCAATTGCTGGCATAACAGTGGCAGTAATTGTTGGGGCTACCTTCTTTGCAGTTTGCCTTTATTTCGTATTTTATAGGAGCAAGCAAATAGAAGAGGAATCATTTCTCCAAGGGTCATCTGATGAACATTTCAAGGAGAACTTCCGTGAGTAGTTCATTTTGTGTTGTATCCTTTCCCCGATGAAAAGATAAAAGTTTCTTCTTGAAATAGATTGATTTCAACAAAATTGTCTTAACTAGTGATGCAGCGAGTTTCTGCCTTTTCATGTTTCTTGTTCCTCTTGTTTAGTTCCATGAATAATCATCATGTTCACTGTAAATAAGCCTTAATTATTCTCCTGCATACTTTTCTGAAAGCGTTTTATACTTAAGCCGAATGTACCTATTAAATCATAATAATAACAATTGATGAATGACCGTCTTCATAGCCCTGTATTCAGTATGGTTTAATGAAATCCTTAATGCATCAGGTCCTCCGAATTTGGAGAAAATTACAGAATCAGGTCCTTTTTTTGGTGTTATTTCACCAAGGCCGACGGGGATCACAGTGGATAAATCAGTGGAATTTTCATACGAGGAACTCGCTAAGGCTACAAATAACTTCAGCATGGAAAATAAGATTGGTCAAGGTGGCTTTGGATTAGTCTTTTATGGAATGTTAAAAGGCGAGGTTTGTGGATATTTCTTATCATAGTATTTGAAGTAAACACTTAAATAATCCTACTACTGGTTGGTAAATACTTTTATTTGTCCATGTCTTCTCCATTCACGATACCAGTATAGGGCTAACAGCGAAAAGCGTAGCAACTATTATTAATCAGTAGTGAGCATGAAACAGTGTAGCTTAAAGGTGTTGAGTTCTAAATGAAAAAGATAAATCTATGGTTACTAAAACATCCGAGGTTTATATGCAAGGTTATATGAGTTTTAATTATGGTTGTTTTAGTAACCAAAGCAGCATATAAATAGGTCATGGAGGCTGCTAATCTTAGTTTAGCCACTGAATGAAACATGAGGCTATTCAATGATTTAGCTGAACAAAACACATTTAAATTAGACGATGATGTATCTTTCGCCTTTTCCTAGTTCTTTAGCTTAGGCCTTCTTCTGACTTGAATGCAGAGGGCAGCAATTAAGAAAATGGATATGCAAGCATCGAAAGAATTCTTTGCTGAGTTGAAAGTCTTAACGCATGTTCATCACTTGAACTTGGTAAGATTGTTCTTGTAATGAATGAGAATATGAGCATTTCCTGTATTTTCATTTATTTCGCATGTGCCTTCTTGCAATAAGCTAAGCTCTTTGTCATTCCATTGAAATGTCAGTAATACAGAACTTTCTCCTCCAATGTTAAAGGTCAAAAGATACTTGTTCTGATTGTGAGACCATGAGATGGCATTTTATTTATAAAATCCATTGCAGGTACGCTTGATTGGATATTGTGTTGAAGGGTATTTATTCTTAGTTTATGAATACATTGAAAATGGAAACCTTGGTGAACACTTGCGTGGATCAAGTAAGTGAAATTCTACTACTTTTGTGAAATGCCGTGCAAACCATGTACTATAAGTCTATAATCACGGTGCTGCATTTTTTTTTCCCTTTTCTAAATTCATCTCGACCTTTGACTTTCAGGCCGGAATCCATTGTCGTGGTCTACCAGGGTGCAAATTGCTCTTGATGCAGCCAGAGGACTCGAATACATCCATGAGCACACTGTTCCTTTATATATCCACCGCGATATTAAATCTGCTAATATTTTGATTGACAAAGACTTTCGTGCAAAGGTTGTGAAAATTGTGGTTTTTAAACCAAAGATCAAATGTTTGACATATAATATCTTTATCTTTTGCAGGTAGCAGACTTTGGACTTACAAAGCTAACTGAAGTTGGAAGTACCTCTTTCCATACACGCCTTGTGGGTACTTTTGGTTACATGCCTCCAGAGTAAGCGTCAGATTCTAGGTGGCATTAGGTGGTATTAAATAACTGTGTTTTCCAGATTCTATATGCTATCATGATAACAGGAGTGCTTCTATCTGCTAAAATATCTATTGGATAGCATAGTTGTCGATAGGAATTTTCTGATTTGTTTGTGCATTGGATAGGAAATTTTCTGATTTGTTTGTGCATTGGACTTCCCTTTTTATTATATTCTGTAGTTCCTGTTTTAAAGGGCCTTGCAAAACAGGTATGCGCAGTATGGTGATGTTTCCCCTAAAGTTGATGTCTACGCTTTTGGAGTAGTGCTTTACGAGCTAATATCTGCTAAAGAAGCTATTGTCAAGACGAATGAAGTTATAACTGAATCAATGGGACTTGTTGCTTTGGTACTCTATGTCACCATCTTGTTTTACCTAAATATTTCAGCCTGTAAACTACTAAGAGAATTCTGTTTTATTTTGCAGTTTGAGGATGTTCTTCACCAGAGGAGTGCTAGAGAAGGGTTATGCAAAGTGATTGATCCCAACCTCGGAGATGACTATCCATTAGATTCAGTCTGCAAGGTAGAGTGGCACTGTGCTCATGTTAAAAAATGAACGTCTTTCGCTTATGTAAATTAGCTGGTTATTTCATTTGCAGGTAGCTCAGCTTGCCAAGGCTTGCACACATGAAAATCCTCAGTTGAGACCTAGCATGAGGTCCATTGTTGTAGCATTAATGACTCTATCATCCTCAACTGAGGATTGGGATATTGGCTCCTTATATGAAAACCAAGGCCTTGTCCATCTCATGTCAGGAAGATAACCGTAGCAGCTTCTGTTCATTCAAGCATCAACCTCATGTGCTTGGAAGTATTATCTGTTTATATATATACTCTTAAGAGTATTTTAACTCTTTTTTAAAACTTTTCATCTTTAGTACTTTCTGTAATTCTTTTTCTTTGTTTTGTAAAGGTTTAAGTTTTTTCAAGCAGAGGAGGTTTGGAAATTAGAACTTGATCACATGTGTACAACCTTTTTTCCATTACCTCCCCTGTCTATCCGCAACTCATAGATGGTTGCTTGATTATATCCTCTGGAGACCTAGCGAATACGAGTCTTTATAGGGCAATTATTCTAGCATTTGAGTCCAAAATGAATCATTTACCGATGGACCACCAACTAAGCCAATATCTCTCATCTACATCTAAAGTCTGAACAACATCATTCCAAATAATTGCCACCTACTGGTTTTCTATGCCAATACAATTATTTAACTTCCATTCTTTGACTGAATTTCAATTATCATTTTTTCTGTGTGTATAATTTATTGCAAGATTTCCAGTTGTAACTTGTAAAATAAGTAGGTTATCTGCCATTGCACGTTTCTCCTTCCCTTTGAACCCGCCGGGGTCAAAATTATTTGTCTTTTTTATTAACTTGATGTAGAAGAAACAACAAACAAACACAAATGATTGTGTCATTATACCCCTCTGGCAAGCAACAAATAAAATATGATGGTTCCTAGCCCTAATTTTGTAAATGCTTCATAGGATTATACTTGATCCAGGTGTAATCTTCAACAAAAAAATTTCTTCTTTGTTTTATCTCTTGGCATGCCATATTTGATGCAATCTTGACTTTGATGGCATGAAATGTTAAAAACTCTTTTTACTATATTAATGTTACCAAAAATTAACTCCATCCATGTGAGCGTTTATGTTTGGTTCCTAGCTAGTCAAGATAAAGGACAAAGTCATTCGTTAGGTGATGACCAACTTTAAAAATAATACACACTATATATTATCATGAAACTATAATAGATAATTGGTTGGAATGTGCACTTTCAACTACGTGTTCAACACCAATGTGGGACTCAGAAGTTTTAATAAAGGGATTTGAAAAAAAATGCAAAAAAAAAAGCTAGAAGCTGCCCTATGGTAATAAGGGGATTGAATAGTTTTTTTATATATATATATATATGCAAAAATAAATTATATTTTATTCTACTGACAAAGCATAATTTTGGAACTAAAAAGCTTTAATTAAACCCTTTTTCTTACCTTTTAGCTCAGACATGCTCTTGTGTATTGTCAAATGAATAAAATATTCATGATGAAATGTAAAAAATTATATAATTGATTCTAACAAATTTAGGTTTGACCGTTGATTGTTATTGAACGTTACTAAAACAAGTTTAGAATATGTGTATTGGCATCATGACATGCAGTGCATGGCTTTTTTGCACTGGCCATCTAGTTAAGTTGACTTACAGTGTCTTTATAAGAAGCATTATGTCTTTATAATAGTATGTACTGATTGTATAAAAATTCTTCATATTTTCAGTAATATAAACTTAAATCCTACCAAAATTACCTAAACACAAACCAAGACTTTGATAGGGAGATCGCGGGGGCCCAAAAGATTTGGCATGTTTCAACATCCATGGCTAAGAGCCAAGTGCATATTAAGAGTCAAATAAGCCAATCATAGTGATGTGTTGACTACAAGGGCCAACTAATGGAACCCAAAAATATATTGCTAAAATATCTCTTTCTGCATTTCCAGGAAATTCCTTGCTCTAGCATTCTCTGTCTCCCACTTAAAGTAATGCAAAATTCAAAGAAACTATTTTGTCTCTTGGACAAGCCATGTTGAAAAAGTTGAAAACTGAAGCTGTCAATTGTCAACTCACACAAACCATAATACATCCATTGGCATCTTTCCCATCCTTACCAGCAATTCCCCACCAGTAACTTACATTCAAGATTCTAAAAAGAGTTCAAAAAATCTCAAACCATTTCTCAACAAGTACAGAGTTGAAAATCAGATGTTTTTTCAAGAAAATAGAAGGATTGAATTAGTTTTAGGCCTTTTAGTGTTAAACATTCTATGGGTGGGGGCTAAATCCCAGTGTAGTGATGATTGTGATGCATTAGCATCATTTTATGTATGGAATGGTGCAAATCTCACATTTATATCTAATACTTTTTCAACCACCATCAAGAATATTCTTAGTTATAATCCTCAGATAACCAATCCAAATATTATTCAAACCCAAAGCAGAGTTAATGTTCCCTTCTCATGTAGCTGTATTGATGGGAAATTCATGGGCCATCACTTTGGTGTGCAGGTCAAGACTAGAACTACTTATCCAAGAATCGCTCGTCTTTATTGTTCGAACCTTACAACAGTTGAAAAGTTGCAGGAGTCTAACAGTTATGATCCTAACAATGTTCCTGTAAATTCTATAGTAAACGTTACTGTGAACTGCTCTTGTGGGAATAGTCATGTGTCAAAAGATTATGGACTATTTATAACTTATCCTCTTCGCCCCGACCAGACTTTGGTTACAGTAGCCAATGATTTTAATCTACCACAGAAATTGTTGGAAGACTATAATCCTGAAGCAAATTTCAGCAGGGGAAGTGGTCTGGTTTTCATTCCTGGAAAAGGTAATTTATCTCTTTACCGAGGCTTCTATACTCATAATCTTAACATATTTTAGTTACAATCAGTTGAATTTGGATGAGTTTCTACAGAAAGCTATGCAGAAGCATTAAAAGGGAACCATGTTCATTGTCTATTATAAAGGGAAGGAACAATTTTGCATACTACAAGCATAGCCAATTTTCGGATGATTTGACATGTATGACAAATAAGTAGAAAGCTTGGGATTGTCACTTGAATATCTGTTACTATATGCCAATTGTTGGATGATGTTATAGTTTTTTTCTTTTAAATCTCTATTTCTGAAATGTATTGCAGATCAAAATGGAACTTATCCACCATTAAGGACTTCTACAAGGTATTCTCCAAGCCCAATGAGCTCCTGATCATTTCTTGAATGCTATACCATTGGTAGCTAATATATTGGTTTCTTGCTTTTCACAGCTCAAAAGGTTGGCTTTATTTTACTGCGACAGTGGCATCGTTTTCAACTTATCAAGTCTGAGGTATCAAAACAGCTCTGAATGTGATTGAAATCTACTAACACAGTGTTATTGACAGGATTCTCAGGGGGAGCAATAGCTGGCATATCGGTTGCAGCAGTTTTTGTACCAGCCCTTTTAGCGGCTTGCCTGTATCTTATCTTTTATAGAGGCAGGAAAACGGAGGAAGATTCAATTCTTCACTTGGAACCTCACAAACACAGTAGTAATAAGCATGTTCCTGGTAATTTTATTGTATTGAATCTACTGTTGTATGCTTAATTACCCGTCAAACTCTATGGTGGGAATTCCTGTTGTTTCTTGTTTCTCATTTCTCTTGCCTTAGGCATGAGGAAATCATCATCATAATGACTTGTTAAAGATATTACTCCATTTTTCATTTGTTAAGAAATATAAGCTTCCTGCAATTGATCCTGGTTAATGATAAAATTATGTCAACTGTTCTGTGGAAGCAATGTTTTGGTTCATCCTTAGAATAAACCTTTAATTTCTTTAAATGACTCAGGTCATGCAAATTTTGAACATTCTTCAGAAGGGGGAACTCTTAAAAAGGGCGCTTCTCCAGTGGTCCCAAGGATTGCTGTGGATAAATCTGTAGAATTTTCATATGATGAACTTGCTAATGCCAGTGACAACTTCAGCACAGCCTACAAGATTGGCCAAGGTGGTTTTGCATCTGTTTTTTATGGAGAGTTAAGAGGCAAGGTTCGTTGTTACTCTTGTTAGATTTAAATGCTTAGCAATTATTCGGATACTCTGATTGATCATCGACTTAGTTTTAGCTGCTTTATCATGTCACTGTTGCACCATTCACATATTTGTCTTGACTCAGCAGTCATTTCTTTTCCATAGTAAAAATTACTCATGCTACTAATCTCCTTTGTCTCAATAAAATGCAGAAAGCTGCTATCAAGAAGATGGATATGCAAGCAACTAAAGAGTTCCTTGCTGAATTGAAGGTTTTGACACATGTTCATCATTTGAACTTGGTAAATTCATTACTCATACTGATATACTATCTTTTCTTCCTTAATTATAACCTCTCTGGCACCTGCTCTGAGTCTATGGTAAAAAATGTTCGTCATGGTTTGTTAAACTTACAAACTTCGGCAATCTTTTAACTTATTTGTTATGTAATTTTCAGGTACGTTTGATAGGATATTGCATTGAAGGATCCTTGTTCTTAGTGTATGAATACATTGAAAATGGAAACCTAAGCCAACATTTGCGCGGTTTAGGTAAGTTCAGTTCTCATTACAAGAAAACTTCATGCTGACATAATTTTCGAATCTCTGATAGTTCCATATCCATCTTGTACTATTCAGTTCCAGATAAGGCACCATTGCCATGGTCTACCAGGGTGAAAATTGCTCTGGATGCAGCTAGAGGCCTAGAGTACATCCACGAACACACTGTTCCTGTTTACATCCATCGCGACATTAAATCAGCCAACATTTTGATCGACAAAAACTTCCGTGCAAAGGTATGAGAGTTCCAATACTAGAACTATGAAACCAAAAACCATGTGTACTAATTCATTTGAAGGTAATTATCTTTTTCCTTGCAGGTTGCTGACTTTGGACTCACAAAACTGATAAAAACTGAAGGTGGTTCGACGAACACTCGTCTCGTTGGTACTTTTGGTTACATGGCCCCAGAGTAAGAATTTATTTCCCTATGGTATTAGTGCTTATTCCATATCTCTGAACAAGATCAAATTATCAATTCCTACTTGCCTTATGTACAGGTATGGACAGTTTGGTGATGTTTCAATCAAAATTGATGTATATGCATTTGGGGTGGTGCTTTATGAATTAATATCTGCTAAACAAGCTATTATCAGGGCTAGTGAAATTGCTACTGAATCAAAAGGGCTTGCTGGATTGGTAGCTTTGAATCATTTCTCCACTCACCAATTTAACTCTCTAAACCACCAAAAAAGTCTAAAACTTAACTGTTAATTGGCAACATTTTTTGCAGTTTGAGGATGCGCTTAATGAGGTTGATCCTAGAGAAGGGATATGCAAATTGGTAGATCCAAAACTTGGTGATGATTATCCCCTGGATTCAGTCTGGAATGTAAGAAAATAATATATTTACAAGTGGATTAATGTTACGGGACTCATATAGCTGACCTCTACTAGTTTTGAATTTACGTGCACTCAATGATTTAATTGATTAACGTTGAGGCACGATAATATTTGACTTGGCAGGTGGCTCTTCTTGCCAAGGCTTGCACACATGAGAATCCACAATTGAGGCCAAGTATGAGATCAGTAGTAGTAGCTTTAATGACAATATTATCCTCAACTGCAGATTGGAACATTGGTGCATTTTATGAGAACCAGGGGCTTGCCCATCTCATGTCAGGAAGGTAACAAATTCCAATTGGAGTTATATTGTGTTACTATCCATCAGGAAATTAGGACCAGAAGTTTATGAGTAACACTTGTACCTTCGTTTACATCAACCATATGATACACTATAGGTACTTTTGCTATATTTTATAGAAGGGAACCATGTATATCTCTCTATTTCTCCTTTTAGTAGGTGTTTGGCCATATGATTTGGAGCTCAGTCAAATTTTGATTTAAAATCAACGTTTGTTTATGGATATGAACAAAACTTCAACTTCAATTTTAATTTTTAAATTTTTCAAAAAGTAAGACTTGAAATTCAGAATTTTTTTAAAAATATAAAATTTAACCCATAACTTTATATTTTGCAAACAAAAACCCATTATTTTAAATTTTGCAAAAAGAAATATAAAAGAATCATGCTCGACGCAAATAGTATGTATGTACCATGTGAAAGGATTATATTAAAGAATAACTAGTTACTACTATGGTTGATTTTTTTGGACCAGTGTATCTTTGTAAAGTTATGTACTTATATTTGAAAGTTTGTAATAGCATGTAAATGCAAACATTAATTTTTAAAAAAACATGGAGATTTGTTATTTATTAGTGCGCTGTCTTAGGATATTTTCTGATATCTTCTTAATGAACTGCTCCCCTCTGTTTATTTTTACTTGCCCATTATACTGAAAATACATTGTCACTTTCATATCATATCAAGAGAAGAATATATTTTTTCATATTTTATCCTTAGCATTAATTACTTATTCTCCAAATCATTTCTCAAGATCTGAGATTATATATCAATTAATATGAGTATTATTTCTTAAAAGCCGTGCAGAATTCAAAGTGAACAAGTAAAGTGCACAAAGAAAATATTTGACTTACTCTTTCAGTAATATTATATAAAAGTCACGAAAGTTTTAATAATTTTCACAAATTATGAATTTTCTAAAATACAATTGAAATTATGTCCAAAGGGTCCATAGTTTGTTTTTTTTTCTTTTTCCTTTTGTGTGTGTGTGGGTTTGGGGGGTAGTTGTTAGATATTTTGTTCCTCTTATTACATGTCATTTTATGAACAAAGATAAGGACATAATTGTTCTCCGGAAGCTGCAAGTTGTAAAGGGAAGATGACAAATAAACTGTGTAAGACAGGGTATTTTTAGATCTAATGTTTTTCCCATTATTAGTAGTCGTACTACTACTACTACAATCAGTATCAGTATTCATAAAGTAATAGGCAAGTAAACTGAACAGATTATTAGAAGGACAATTCTATTCACGAAGTATTTTATGTTCACATAATATTCAAAAAAAGACCGAGCACAAAGTAATTTATGTAAAGATCTCTTTATTAGGTAATCATTTAAATTTTATATCTATTTTAAAAATTTATACAAATATACCCCTTTTAAAATTATTCTTTTGAATCATATAGACTTGAATCTAATAAATATTCATATACAGGAGCGGATCAACATTATCAAAAAAAAATTAATTAATATATGTATACGTATAATGTGTAAAAATAGAATATTTGTACAAATTATATAAATGATACCGCCTAATTCGCAAACAACTTTTCATGTCACTGGCGAAGCGCTGTGCTTGTGCACTATGCCGTCCAAAGTTCAAACCTTGGTGGCCTGTATTTAACTACGACATAATATACACCGATTCATCAGTAATATTCTTGATTTATCCCCTTCAAGATATAATAGTCCAATAAAGTTGTGTAACTCAAGCAACTCTAGATTAATTGAAGAGTCCAAAGCTCCACAAAAAGAATATCTTCCTTCAACATATAATTACTCTCTTTTGTATCGTGAATATAGTTGAAGACTTAGAATAATTTCTTTGTCTCAACTCTCTCTTTCACTATATTAACCTCAATATAAACATTATAAACTTCTCATCTTTTCTTACACTATTTTCTCTTCTTCGTATCTTGTACACAAATCCATCACTATTTATAGGTGAAGAATTCTTCCTCGCAATGAATAGGAAGATTATGGATAGTAAATTGGCTAAATGAATGGCCAAAAGTTACATAAGTTACAAGAATAAAGAGGTCGAATAATGGTGAAATGAAGAATTGATAATTACAAAAGTTACTAACAATTAATGATCACATTCTACCACCATTGATAAGAGTAAAGAGGCAAAAAATAATGTCCTCCAATTTACATAACATGATACATAATATGACATATTACATATTTTTATTAATATTAAAATGTCATACCAATAGTCGGTTTACTTAAATTGTGACATAATGAATGAAACACTTAACGAACTTTATTTAAGATGTGTTAAATGGACATACAGACATGCTGAACATAAAGTCATAAACTGCCAAAAGAATAAATTACACTATCCCAATGAAAATCAAAATGACAATGTTTAAAGTATTAATATTCGATTATTGCTGGGTTTTTTTATTTCCCATCGTCCCTACCATAAAACCTCCCCAACCGCAAAAAAAATAAAAATAAAAAAGGGAAAAAGAGAAGAGAGGTGAGCTAAGATAATTGAAGAAGTCTAACGAAGTAGGTGAACTAAAATCAATTTTCATGTTATACATAAAGAAAATCTGACCTAAATTTTAATCCTTCTGAGTTTTTAAAAATATTTTTTAGAAAAATATGTGAATTTTTTAAAAATTTATTTTCTCAAATTTGATATGTAAGTAAAAGATGTTATGCTAAAAATTATAAATAATATTAACAAATACTATAGAATGTGGAGTTTGGGGGTGAATATGAGGTATGGTGAAAGAATAGAGAGATCACAATCTAGAATACCATTTGTCAAATTTATTTTGCCTATTTTTAGAAGAAAAAAATGTTTTTCTCATTTTCAAAAAAACTTGTTTTTCTAATTATATTTCAAAAAAAATCATCAACCAAACATAAAATATTATAGAAAATATTTTCCTCCATTCCGAATCCACCCTATATATATATCAAGAGATGATTGAGCAACACGTAAGATGTATACTCATATTCTGATCTACTGGCTTAAAATTTCGAATAATTACTTAAAAAAATCTGAAAGGAAATCTGTAATGCCAATAAAAAAAAAATACTCTATACAAGTTTTCGTTGTTTTTTTCTGCATATATTATATAGTGATTCTAAATTCTGAAGTGTCCCATCTATTTTAGTGAAGATTTCGCAAATAATCATTATAATAAATTTAATTAGATTTTTTAGCTATAATTTGCATATTTATGGACTGTAGCTATAGTTTAAACTACCTCGTTTATATAATTCGCGGATTTGTATAATTTGTAGATAATTTAGTTATTTTCGTATAAACTCGAAATAATGAATTTATACAAATACAAACATCTGAATTTTAAACAGTTATATAAATTATATTATACAAAATTACATTATACAAAAGTTATACAAATTGTATTATACAAATTTTGAATTATACAAACATGCAAATAATATAAACTTGAACCATAATTAACGCTAAATATTAATGACGAATTATAAATTAGCTAAATTATAACTATATTAATAACCCCAACTAATTCTATCAATTCCACCTTTTTGTCTCCACTCCTCGTGGGCCTCCTTTTAATTTTGTATTTATAGCATGTAAGATTATTTCTTCAATAAACTAAGGAATAATTGCAATTTTTTATTTCTCAGTTATGATGATGGGATAAATTCGGATTTTGATCTTTGTGATAATTTAAAAGCATATTTATTTTTGAATTAATTAAAAACATGTTTTTGTCCTTTTACAAAGGAGATGTGTTATATTTAAATTGATTTAGAAAGATATTAACCTTTAAATATGGAATAATAATATAAATTTGACATATAAATGATATAATAATTTAGCTGTTAAAACATTTTTAGGATTCACAACTAGAAAATTAAAATAATGATTTGCAAATATTTCAAGGGCTACAATCGCAAATTAATTTCCCATTTCTTACTTGCCAACCAACCACCGCATCCAACTTTAAAAAGTTGTGTCGTTCCAATATATTAATAAAATTTTAATAAACATTTACACATATTTTTGAAACAAAAAATGTATTAATGTGTTTCAGAACATGTGAGGACGAATCTATCATATTCAAATCAAATATGTGATTGAAAAGAAAGAATTGGAAAAGGAAAAGAGGAGTTGAATAATACTACTTTTTTGGATGCTTAGAGTAGTTAAAAGATCAACCTCTCTTCTCCTTCAAGCTGTCTCTTCAATAATGAATTAAAAACAACACACTACTAATTAAAAAGATTCATTAATTCCATTGTTTATGAGAAAGGTAATAATAATAATAATAATTAAGTTGGAGTTGTCCAATATTTAAAGTGTGTTTT
This sequence comes from Solanum dulcamara, assembly GCF_947179165.1. NCBI lineage: Eukaryota > Viridiplantae > Streptophyta > Magnoliopsida > Solanales > Solanaceae > Solanum > Solanum dulcamara. Next base: position 50,219,168 of record NC_077247.1, read on the forward strand.
ATTTTTTTCTCTGATTGTTTTTTTTTCCTTCATAAAATGCAAATAGCAATAATAATAATTCAAAACTTGAGAAAAGCAGTGGAAACATGATACTGAAGACCATAATGATTTTGCTGACCATTCATATTTGTTGCTTAATCCCCAATTTCCCGTTGAATATTCATTAGTCTCATGAAATGTTTGTCGTCACCATTAAGCAATTTTAATCAGCTCTTACTAATATTATTATTATAATTAGTTTACAAGGACCACAATTATAGACAAACGGAAAAAGAAAAAAAAAGGAAAACGAAAACGAAAACAAAGAACTAGCCAACACCCAACTGAGGTCAATGATATATGTCATACCTAATGCCACTATCTAATTTTCTCATTTACATTTGCTCTAAATCGAATGTCAACATATTTTGGAGCAACCGAATATTGTAATTATTTTACCAAATCATAAAATTCCGACAAACTTCAATGAAGGAGCAAATATAATGCAGGAATTTGTAGAAATGTTTAGTATTTTAATGTATTGATATATCAAATTTGAAGTAAGTCCCTTAAATTTATAGATAATAAAATAATAAGATTGATACGTATAATTCAATAAGAAATTTATTTATATAATTAAAAACCACAATATAAAAAAATGAAAATTACATAAACAACGTAATTCACGAAGAACGTATTAATTTTAAACCTTTCAAATTTTTGTCTTCTCTTACTTTCATTTGTTTCGACTATTTCTTTAAGAAAATTGCTGACTAGTGCAAAAATCTCCAATTACAAGTTATCTCAAAGAGTTCATTACAATAGTCAATATTAATCATGAGTCGTGATTCATTTTAATTATAGAAAAAAGTCATATTGGGGTTACAAACGTGATTCTTAACCTTAACGACTAAACATGCGAAATTTCAATTGCCAAAAATAGATTTCTTATGAGTTTTCATAAATAATAATGGGAACAAACATACTCCCTCCGTTCCTATTTAATTGTCAAAAAATTCTTAATTTAATTTTCCTTTTTACTTGTTAATTTTTACAAATCAAGAAAGGACAAATTTTTTTTCTTTCTATTATACCCTCAATTTATTACTCCCTCCGTTCCTATTTACTTTTCAAATAGTTTCTAATTTAATTTTTCTTTTTACTTGTCAATTTTGACAAATCAAGAAAGGATAATTTTTTTCTTCCTATTATACCCTTAATTTATTAACATTAAGTTAATGTCTTTGAAAAATGTGTGTCATATCAAAATTTGACAAGTAAAAGGGAACAGATGGAGTAATATTGAGTTAATGTCTGTGAAAAATATAATGAGTAAATATGTTTAAAACTCTATCAATTAATAGGGGTAAAATGATTAAACTCACTATACCAATCATTATTTTCTAAATAGATGTGTCAAGTTAAAATTTGACAATTAAAAAAAAAACGAATGGATATTTAGGAAGCGGTCATAATATTCCCGCGTCCAAATAGTGGAATATAATATTTTCCTTTGAGAAAAAAGGTAGAATAATTTCAAAAAAAAAAATCATTTTGGGCATCTTCTTTACGACTACACGGACACAACACAGAATTGACGCGAGAGAACCATGGTTCTGTCGCTTTATTTGTTTTATTGTTTAATCTTTTTTTTTAAATAAGAAATAAAAGACCGTTCACCAACAATTAGAATCCACGAGCACGGTATATTCAACTCCAATTTTTTTTAATACATGCAGTATTAATTAGTATAAGAATTTGCGTGATACGTGATCAATATCATATTAAAAGAAGTTATGCATCCTAATTAAAATGACATTTTATAGAAGTTTATCACTTTTTATTGAATATATTATTGATCCTATCAATCAACTCCGGTTTGATTCCAAATAGTCTCTTGTTAAAATGTAAAGTAAAATTAAGTATAATAAATTTCACGTATCATATTCGACTTTTTTTCTTAATTTAAAAGCATTGAAATCTTTGTTAAAGAAAATCGTAAATTTTGATATTCTAGCAGTCTCAACCTATTCTTAAATAGAGTGTTAGAGATAGATCTTTGTATCACAATTTTTAGGCCAAATTCATTGGTGATCCTTTAAAATTGACATCAAATTTTACTTAGACACTTTAAATGGACGATATTCACTTTAGACACCTCATGTAGGATCCCGCTGTATCATTTTTATACTTTTTGCTGACATGATAAAGTGAATGTAATACACTCAATAATAGCACGTGAAAGACTTTATTTAACCATTTTTTATTTTATTTTCTCTTCTTCTTCTCTATTTCTCAAGTCACCATTTCCCACCATTTTTTCAAACTTAAACTCTTTCAGTGGAGGTCGAAATTTTTATTCAAATTCGTTTTTAAGCCATTTTTTTTCTTCATTGTATTGTTTTTCTAAATCTACCATTACCTCCCTCTACTTTTTCGCTGAAAAAATGGATACCAACACCCATATTTTATATTTCTTCTCTCATTATTTCTTCTTCTCACTCTTTTCTTCTCACCATCGCCAGATTATTTGTGAGTGTGTTAACACACTGTATAATTTTAGCTGATTGTTAAAAAAAATGTCAAAATGACACAGCGGGACCCTACATAAGGTATCTAAAGTGTACATCGTCCAATTAAGGTGTCTAAGTGAAACTTGATGTCAACTTTAAGGAGTCATCAATGGCTATGACCCAATTTTTATGTATGGGAAATTGAAAAGATCCTATAAAAGAACGTTTTTCCTTTAGTGAATACTACATAATTTGAACTTTATATAATAAAATATTTCATATGTTTTTAATTTAATTTATGTGACACTTTTTATTTTTTAAAAATTGATTTAATTAATTTTTAATCTAAATTAATTTAATATTTAAATTTAAATAATTTAATATTTATACCAAAAAATGCTATAAAGTACAATTCATCTAATTTCAATCTAATAAAAATAATGAAAAATATATTAATCTAAATTTACTTAATTTGAACCACATAACTATTTTCATGCGTTGGGTGATTATTTTGATAAAGAAAATATTTGCTAACCACATTAACGGTTGCACTATTTCAGAAGTAGGAAGGTCGTGACATGTCGGCACGCCTTCGAAGACTCCAAAAATATAGTCTCTGACATTATCATTATTTTGTTTACAAAAATATTTATTAATGTGAAATGATATGACCAACTTGTCTCAATTTCTCATATTTATCTGCTAAAGCTTTTTGGAATTCCAAATAATTTTCAATTTCATTGATTCATTAAAAGTACGGAAAAAAGTCAAATAATTTTTTGTACTATATTGAAAATAATTTAAATATATTTTTCGTTATATTTTTAGATTAAATATACCTCTTCTGTTATATTTTTGGTTTAAGTATACCATTTTCATTATGCTTTGGTACAAATTTGTTCTTAATTTTAACGGAAAAAGAACACTTGAAAAGCTTACAATTAAATAACTCATTCTCAATTTTGAATATCTGATATTTTAGTAATAAATAAATTTTCCAAGTACTAATTTGAGTTTTTTTCTTAAAAATGACAATACAGAATGCGTTGCATAATTTTAATTACTAATACATGAAATTTTTAAGTAATAATTTGAATATTTTTTTTTTACAAAATGGCAAGACAGAAAATGCTGCAAAATTTTAAAAATTCGCACATCTCTTATTAATTTAGCTATATTTAATAAGATATAAAATATAGATCCAGATTCCTTTAGTCAAGGAATACACTACCAGAGTGTCAAAATTTATCAAATGTTATTCAAATATTGATTAAACAACATATGTAAATTATAATATAATTATCCTAGTAATCAAATGGTCATGATAATCGAAAATATAAACTCCCATTGAATTTAATTTTTTTAATTGAAGTGACACATCTCACCTTTTTCATTTTTAAAATATAAATAACTTTTGAGAGAAAAAAACAAATGAAGATTTAGGTTATATTTAAAATTGGGAATGAGTTATTTAATTTTGAGTTTTTCAGGTGTTCTTTCATTAAAATTAAGGATAATTTTGTATCAAAATATAATGAGAGGAGTATATTTGAACCGAAAGTATAACATGAGAGATATATTTAGCCTGAAAATATAACGAGATGTATATTTAAACTATTTCCAATAATATAAAGAGAACCTTTTCCGTTAAAAGTATTTGTGCTTGATACTTGACTGGGTAATGGCTAGTCAAGTTTTTATTTGGTAATTAATTAGTCCATTTTAAAACGGTTAAGCTACTAGGGAAAAGGTTAATGTGGAAAATAATTAATTAATGTAGTTTATGAGAAGCATATTGAGAACACCAGGCACAGAGGAAAAAAGGAAAAAACTTTGCTAATTGTATCTAGAACAGGTGAATGTACAATCTTGAAATTTGACTGAAGACTCATTATGTAATTTTTTAGGGTTAAATATACTGTATTTTTTTGAGGTAATAGCACATCACTTGTGCTTGATAAAACTAACAATAAAAATATCACATATGCTTTTTCTATATTTGACGTATATGTACAACAACATCATCCAATGTTGAATCTGCAAAAAAAATTAAAATATACATACATCTTATCTTAATTTTTGTGCCATTTAAATATATATAAGCTCTTATTTCAAGTTTTATATTAAAAAAATATATCATAATCTACATATAAACATATTAGAAAAAATGTATTCTCATATCTAGTTAGATCATGCATCCAGCATTGCATTAAATTCGCGTGTTTACCTAATAATTTTACATTTAGAAGAATATAAAAACAAAATAAAAAGAATAAAAGTAAAAAATGAAAGACATTATTTTTCCAGGCTACCAATTATGAAGGGAAGGGAGAGGAAAGAAGAACATTAAGGACCTAACAAGATCAAGTATTGTACTTCTAAATTCAACGTTAACATAATTTCTTTGCTATTGTTTTTATTAAATATACATTTAACCTCAATAATAATTACTAGTTGTATCCATATATTGATGATAAAAAAAGATTTTCACACATGTAGAGAAAGATGATCTCTCTGTTTATGGTTAATTATTTTTTGAAAAAGCTAAATGCTATTTACTTTCATCACAACATTTTAATACTAAATTTTATAATATTAAAACTTGCGACAAATTTTTTTTAGTCAAATTTATAACTATTTACGATATTTTTACTTCAAATAATTAAGTATTGATAATCAACCAGGTTGAAACAATAAAAAAAATTAAAAGATTTGACTGTCAGTATTAAAATTTCTTTATTATTTTTGAAATAAATGGATCATTTATATAACAACAATAATATTATATTTAGTATAGTTTCATAAGTGAGTTTTACGGAACATAATGTGTATGTATATTTATTTTTATCTTACGATGATAAAAAAAAGATTTCTTATAAACTTTCGGCCTATTAATAACATATATATAAAAAACTATAAAAGAATAGTAAAAAAAATCATGCTAAAAATAATAAAGAAGAAATTGATAATTTATACCTAACTCATAATAGTTAAGTTTGTCCATATCATATGTTATTTTGTATTTGTGTAATTAATACCTAAAATTATACATTAGAGTTGTGTGTGAATATACGGAAGAAGTCATTTTATGTAATTTTCAAAACATTAGGGGCTAACGGGGTCCACGACGGCAAAGAAGTAGCCGTTATAATCCACGTGGTCCTTTGCCGACAGGAAAAGTAAAGAAACTTCTCAATTTCACAGCTCCTCGACAATTAAAAAATGCTTAAAATAAAACAACTCCAGGTATTTAATAGTATTAATAATTTTATTATATTTACTCCAGAAGAGGAGAGAGATCGATTGGTTTCACAGAAGAAACGTTAACATCATACCCCTTAACAGTATCTGTGCTGAAAACACTTTTGATTTCATCTTCAATTCTACCCCAAATATAGTAATTGGACTTCTGGGCAAAAAACCTCAACTTTCTTGCATATTTTACTTATTATTATTATCCAAAACAGTGCAAGAAAAATATCTACATTATATATTACTCTTGATTTGGTGGGTGGAGTTTTGTTGGAAAAAACTGACTTGCCCCTTTCTTTTCTTGCATAATTTTTCTATTATGGTGAATAAATTTTCTTCTTATTATTATCCAAAATTGTGCAAGAAAAGATACATTACTTAATTGTGACTTGGTGGGTTTTTGGTTGATTTGGGTTGGAGTTTAGTTAAAGTAGGAGAAAGAAAGGGGAAAAAGTGACAACTGTTGGCTTTTATGGAGCTTTGAAGTATTTCTACTTTTCTGATCGGCTATTGTTGCTCTGTTTCTCTGCCATACTCAGCAGCTCTGTAATTGGAAAGAGATATATAGTCAAGACTCACAATAGTATGATCTTCTTTCTGCAACTTTTTTTTTTTTAAAGTTTTTGTGCTTGAAAAGGTCTTTTGTTGATGAATCTAAGTGCTAAATTGAGGTTTTACTTTTGCTTAACTCCAGTGAAGAAGTTACGTAGTTTTCTGAATGTGTATGAGGTTTCACGTGTTTCCTGATCTCTGAATTGTGTTTGATCTTTTGTGAATTCTGACAGTGTAGGACCCTTTTTCCTCTTTTAGGAACTGATTCGATTAATTTTCTACCTTTCTAATTTGTGTATTTTGAATTTCCATTTTCCCCAGATTATCTGAGTTGAAGAAATAGAGATGATCAGTTGTATTTTTCCTTAGTTGTTTTATCAATTAGGAATATATGGTAATTTTGAAGTCAAAGTAATCCAAATGAAACTTCCTTTAAAATAGTAAGCAGCAGCTGAATTTAGAAATAGAAAGTTCATATTGTAACTAAAGTGGAAAGGATGTTTGGTAACACTGCTGACAAGCAGAACCTTCAGCGATTGTGCTTTGTAATGTGAGAGGGTTTCCTGCTTGAGATGTTAAAACTTGCAGCAGCCTCTATTTACTTTGATTGTTCTCTCTCGTGGCTTAAATATCCTTCAGAGGGGAGGAAGCTGATGGGGAGATCCGGAACTGTACATTTCCTTGTAGTTTACATACTCATCTAAGGAGGACATTGATCTTCTCTTTACAGGTACTAGATGGCGACACTTGAAGATATAGGCCTTTCAGCAGCAATAAATATTATATCTGCGTTGATCTTTCTTGTGGCATTTGCAATTCTGCGGCTCCAACCATTCAATGACAGAGTTTATTTCCCCAAATGGTATCTTAAGGGGTTGAGACACAGTCCCACCCACTCTGGGGCATTCGTCACGAAATTTGTTAATGTTGATTGGAGGGCATATATAAGATTTCTGAACTGGATACCAGATGCACTAAAAATGCCCGAACCTGAGCTTATTGACCATGCAGGGTTGGACTCTGCCGTTTATTTGCGCATATACTTGCTAGGGTATGGCTTTCTAATTATTGATATCACTTTTGGAGCCATAAAGCATATCTGTGCGATTGTTAATAGTAACCATATTTTAATACCATTGTATTTTTCTTTGGTGAAATATTGTATTATTACCTTTTTTAATTTGCTTTGTCATGTTAGCTGGATTCATTTCGGATAAGAATGATACACGTTGTTGCATCCATATGAAAATATCAGAATAGACCCTATGAAATGAACTGATATTTGAAAGATTGCTCATCATTTATCTTTTTATTTTTAAGTTAAAATTCCAACAAAAAAAAAGAAGAGAAGGCGGCGACTGACTGTATTTCTATTGAGGATCTGTACTTCTCAGTTGATTGTATCAGTAATAGGGTTGACTTCAAACAGTGACCATAAAATGAAAAACCATATATCTGCTGTTGTAACAAGACCAGGCGGCTGCCTTCAACATGGAGTTAAGAACTCAAAACATCAGTACTTTAGCTTTTTGCTTCAGTCTGTTGATTCACTCGAAAAGCAGAAAAAAATCGAACATACTAGATTATCTTGTCTTTTTTGTTGGCTATTTTCTTATAGTAAAATCAAGATAAATAGGCGGTTCCGTTTTTCAAATAGTATCTTTTTCTTCTTCTTAAAAGAAAGGATGAGGATGATCCTTATAATGGAAGGGGATTTAGGTGTCTTATCATTCAATCTGTCATCTATGCCTTGGCCCAAGCGAGGTTGCAACAGAAACAGGAAAAAGAATCAGCACAATAGCAATTTCAATGCTGTATACTTTATAGGTCCTTGTTTCCTACTAAAGTTTATTGCCTTTGTTGCCTTCATTCTATTTTTAGATACTGGGCGGTCTGTGATGATTACTGCTTCTTGATTTCTGCAGGCTGAAAATATTTGTTCCTATAACGTTGCTTGCATGGGCTATCCTGGTACCTGTAAATTGGACAAATAGCACTCTGACAAAATCCAACTTTACTTATAGTGACATTGATAAGCTTTCCGTTTCAAATGTTCCACTTGGATCACTCAGGTTTGGAGATTTATCCTTCAAAATTTGAAGAATTTGATGCAGTAGATTTTCCATTACAAAATTGTTTTATCAACATTTAAGTCGTCTTTGATGTAGGTTTTACGCCTTGAAGACTTTTGATATCTTCCTCTTGTTTACTTGTTTTTATCTTTTACCATGATGCTATTGTAACCTGCCTTGCTTTTGCATGACCTTGACTTTCTTCTTGGGCCATGAATAAAAATTTTCATATTTCTTGGCGAGACCACCTAGTAACTTGCAAACAAGATTTGTCTTGGACATGTTTTGAGGATCAGTCATTGAGTGGGTATGCAGTCCGTATTTAGTGTTCCAGTTCTGAGATATGCTAACCCATTTTACATTCCACCTTGAAATCCATACTTAACATTCAAGTGAAGTTATCTACAAGTAAAATGGCAATGCCCTTTTGCTTACCTTTTAAACTACATGGTGTAATTCGTCTTGACCTTGATTTTTGCAGGTTTTGGACTCATATTGTAATGGCTTATGCCTTCTCATTCTGGACCTGCTATGTCTTAAAAACTGAGTATGCAAAAGTTGCAGCCATGAGGTTGCAGTTTGTCGCCTCTGAAAAACGTCGCCCCGACCAATATACAGTATGTATCACCTTACTTTTCGAAATTGAACATCTAAATTCTTCTGTGTTTACAAATTTAGTTTCTGGAAAGAGCATCTAATCACTGAAGCATTTGTTCTCTACAAATGCATTATGTTTTTAGAAAGTTGATAAGACAGATATTGAAGCTGACGTGTACTTCTCCTTAACTGTTCAAACTTAAGAGAGTAATCAAAGTTTCTAAGTTTCAACTTTCTTGTTCTCTACAAATGCATTATGTTTTTAGAAAGTTGATAAGCCAGATATTGAAGCTGACGTGTATTTCTCCTTAACTGTTCAAACTTAAGAGAGTAATCAAAGTTTCTAAGTTTCAACTTTCTTGTTTGTGTTTGAAATTCGCAATCTTAATCTTCTCATAGTTTGCATGATTTGGCTAATCTATGGATAAAGATCTTATGAATTTCTGGAAGGCAGTGAACAGATATCAACTTCATCTTTTACATCTTCTAACTTTTTGGTCTCAATCAAGTTGGACTGAAACATTGGTTTTTCTTGAAAATTCTTTGCAATACTCCTTTGTTTGAAGCAAGAAATTAGCCTGTAATTTCCCCATTTAAGTGGTTAATATATTTAGAACTCCTTTGCTATCATATACCCAATATAGCTAATGTGTGGACAGAGATCTTATGAGCTTTTTGAAAGCAGTTTACTGAACACAAAACATTACTTTTACCTTGTTCAATTATGAGGTGAAGTGAAAGATGTTGGAGCTTTTTTTACAATGATATTCATAACAATTACTCCTTTATGTATATTAGCCATTTGATTAAGCAGTAGAAAGACAGCTTAATAGCAGAAGGTCTCATAACTTCCATTCCCCCCCTTGATGTGTTCATATGTGGCTTTGTGGTGCATTTTTGTTCATATCTTAGTCAATTCCTTTTTAGGGGAGTCGATGACATCAGGGTAATTTGTTAGAAGGGAGTACAGAGTAAGTATATTTTCATGGGGTTTTCACTAAGTCTTACATTGCATACAGAAAATGTGAATGTGTATTTACATCAATTTTACTAGTGTAATCTTTTTATTATTTGGAGAGAGCTAATCATAGTAGCATTCTTAGGTTTTGACACATTAATGCTCCTTCGGAGAACTTTATTTGAGGAACATATCTACAAGTATATAGATTTTCATTATGAGTAAACAATAGACTAGATTTACGTAGAATGAATATACCTCATTTCCTATTGCCATCTGGATTTTTTTTTTTGCCTACTATCTTGAACAATGTGACTGCAACTTTTATCTACATTACTTCTTGCACTAAAATTTGATTATTACAGGTCCTTGTTAGGAATGTTCCACCTGATACTGATGAATCAGTTAGTGAATGTGTGGAGCACTTTTTCCTGGTTAACCATCAAGATCATTATCTTATGCATCAGGTTTGAACTTGCTGGAATACAAGTATCTCATGCTGTTTTACTGATACATAAGATAAAGTATCTCATACTGTTTTAAGGAAGTGATATATGTTGTTGAAACTATGCTCCTTGTTGAAGCCCCCAAAGCTTTGGGCTAGTGATAGCTGATAAGAAGCGGTGCGTGATGAGTGGGTTAGGCACACGTCACGGGTCGTTGCCATGTTGAATTGTGTGACCAGCTCATTTAAATTCTTAAGTGGTTAGAGAATGTCACACTTTTATCTAGCTTCTAAACTCCCTATCACGTAGATGGATGGATGTAGTTTAGGTTGGTATATCTTCTCATGGCCAAGTAATCACTTCCTTTAGGCCAGAAGCCCTTAGCTGGGAACAGAACTGGCTAATATTCTTTTGAGAGGAGACTGTAAACATGTTTGGTATGTCAGTCCATAGATCATGGAGTCTGTCACTGCTTCTTGTGCATATTGCTTTATGTGTCTTCATCTTGAGATATAATATAAAAGAAGGAAGCAGTAATGTTCATCTCGACATATATCACAAACAGAAAGAAAAAAGAAATTAACTGGTTGAGGACACTGATTTGGGCTTCTTTTATTTCAACGTGAAAACTTTCCGCATAGGCTTTCTTGGACCCAGTGATTTTAGTTCATCATATGGGCACTAGTGAACGTCAATTTAGAAGAAAAATTGTGAACTTTTCAAAATCCATTATACCAAATAGTTAATTAATATATATATATATATATAACTTGTGCACACCTTGACTAATTGTAAGTAACTTGCATGTTGAATATTTCAGTTGGATGGATTAAAATTTTCTAATTATATTCAATTTTTTAATCTATGGTTTATTTTCTATGTTGATATGCTATTTCATCTTTATTCACTTAGTTGGATTTTACTATAGGGTGTTTATGATGCCAACAAACTAGCAAAATTGGTGAAGGAGAAGAAGAGTAAGCAAAATTGGTTCGACTATTACCAACTTAAGTACTCTAGGGATCAATCAAAACGGCCTATGATGAAGGTATGGACGTGACCTTGATCCTACAGATTGTTATTTCTAATTTCTTATATCATAAAATATGTTCCGAGACTCAATGAGTACCTTTTAACAAAGTTTTGTCTACCTTTAAAGGGGTAAGTTGTTTCAGTGCATTCTTTTTAAAAATTTGCAGACTGGTTTCCTTGGCTGCTTTGGAGAAAAAGTTGACGCAATTGAGCATCAGACTGCTGAAATTGAACGATTGTCAAAAGAGGTAAATACCACACTTTAATCTCTCTAAATAAGTTTAACGATTTCCAATCGGCATGTTATTGACTTATCTATCCTTCTTAGATCAGAGGCGTAGAGTGTGTCATGGAGAATACTGAATGACTTACTTTCAGCACCACTGAACTTTGATAGGTTATTATATACTGGAAAAAGAAATATCCTATTTACTAGAAAAAGATATCCCAGTGGACATAACTTTCCTTTCCATCAACCATATACCTGACATTGCTACATTCATAAATGAGTCTCATTCTCTTTTTCTCATCTTTTTCCTGTTGTTCCTTTTTTCTGTTTTTGGTTAATGCTGTTGGATGGGAGGGTGTGGAGGTTGAAGATTCGGGTAGAAGGTTAGTAGGAGGGTGGGCATATTTCTTTCCCGTTCTCAAAGCAATAGTATTCTTCTTCTTGTTTTTCCTTGTATTTAGATTTTTATTACTACCTGCTATTCTTTAGTGTCATATCCTATTTTCTTACTGTTGTTTCTGCTTGTTAGTGCTGCCTGTTTTTCATGTCTATCGGAAACAACCTCTTTGCCTTCTCAAGGTAGGGGTAAGGTTTGCGTACACTCTACCCTCTTCAAACCCCACCGGTGGGATTACATTGAGTTTGTTGTTGTTGGTTAATGTTGTTGGCTATAAATCAGCTCTAATTCTACTAATGTCTTGGTCTGACTTTACTTGTAGATAACTGAAGAGAAACAAAGGGTACAAAAAGACCCAAAGTCTATCATGCCTGCATCATTTGTCTCCTTCAAATCGCGGTGGGGTGCCGCTGTTTGTGCACAAACACAACAATGCAGAAATCCAACCTTGTGGTTGACAGAATGGGCTCCAGAGCCGCGTGATGTATATTGGGACAACCTGGCAATCCCCTATGTTTCTTTGACAATTAGGAAGCTGATAATTGCTGTTGTCTTCTTTTTTCTGACATTCTTCTTCATGATCCCAATTGCATTTGTCCAAACCCTTGCCAGCCTTGATGGGATTAGGAAGAAAGCACCATTTCTGAAAGTTATCATTGACGAGTGAGTACCACATTTTACACTTGTTCTGTAGTCAGCACCATCTCTCATTAGTATTTGTCTTGCTCATTATCCTTGATGGTGATATGATTCCTTGGTTCATCTATATCAAGACTCTAAGTGACAATAAATTCAAAAACAAAATGTATATATGGTTTTTGGTGCAATCTGGTCTACTCAGAAGATACTATATGTTGTATCCTAGAACTTTAGGTTGTTAGGATGGTAGGATGGTTGCTTTCTTTTGCTCACTTGCATATATGGTTTCGTTACAACCCATTACTGATTTGCGCTTAATACATACAACCGTTACCTTCTCAAAAAAAAAAAAAACAAGAAAACAATTCAAAAACAAAATCTAGTGGTTTGATATTTTTTTACTTGTGTTCATTTATTTTATGTCTCTTAGTGACACAAGTTTCAAAAACAAAATTTAGTGGTTTGATATTTGTGAGTACTTACTGGTACTTGTTTGACATTGAAGCTAAGATAATTGTGTGAATAATGCATAGTTAGTTTAGCTTTCTATGATTTGTGTCCTTTCATTCCTTGAGATACTTAATCGCTCTTGTCATTATGTCATCACTCACAAAAGAGATGTTTGATAAAAGCGTGCAATCTAAAAATGTTATTCGCTATTTACGTAGGGAGATGATCCGTGGATTTCTGATTTTTTGTGATGTTGAATTGACAAGACAAGTCATACTCTGCAATGAAACACTATTTATATAATGCTGTATTGACTCTGATAGTGGTTCTTCCAAGTTCTTTTCTTGCTTTCTCCTCTCCTTTTTGGTCTTTGTGCTAAGGAATGGGCTGTTGTCTGAGTTGGTATTTGTGTCAATCATGATCATAGCATTTGTGCACCAGCTTACCTCAAATTTAGGTTTTTTGGTTACTCTTTTATGCTAATAATTCTGCTGATCTATCATGCAGACCTGTCATCAAGTCATTCATCCAAGGGTTTCTACCTGGGATTGCTTTGAAGATCTTTCTCATATTTCTGCCAACTATATTGATGATGATGTCCAAATTTGAGGGCTGGCTAAGCTTATCAGCTCTAGAGAGGAAATCTGCATCCAAATACTACATCTTCACTATTGTGAATGTGTTCCTCGGGAATATAATTGCAGGAGCTGCATTTGAACAACTAAGTTCCTTTCTCAATCAATCAGCAAACCAGTACGTTGTTTTAGTGAAAATATGTTACTAGATTTGCCTCAGCCTTTATTTATTTAACTTGTGAATCAATGGGGAAATTTTGGGAATGCAGTTAGAGCCTGCATGGCCACATAAAGAGTGTTTCTCCACGTGGACATTGTTTACAATGTTCACAAAGATTTAGTCTTTCAGTTTTGCTCTAATCAATTTATTCAGAATAGTAAAGTGCAACGTCTTGGACACACGTATGGAGTTAAGCATGACACCACTGAGATAGATATCAGTGTCTGGGAAGCTCAGTCCTCTTGGGGGATTCGGTGAAATGTTTATTTGAGGGACCAGTTTTGTAGTCCTGGTGAAGTTGGGCGTTACAAGAAAACAATAGATATGACCAGGGGCAGATCTAGGGGGAATTACACTATATATATAAAGTATTTATTTTTTATTTTTTACGTATATATATAGATTTTGAATACCCTAAACACAAGATTTACCTTGAGGTTCCAAGTTCAAGATTCGAACCCTCTAAGTGAAATTCCTAGATCCGCCACGTATAGGCTAGGCTTCCTCATGACAGATGGCCTCATCCAATATGTGAAAATGTTAATGTAGACCGTGCATGCCATCATGTATTTATGCTCTTTTACTATCCTAAAACCCCCACTCTAATTAACGAGTTTGTTCCTGCTCAGAGTGCCATGGCTGTAATCGAGTTAAATTTCTAGCTCTAGAAGTATGTTACATAGACTTCAGTATGAATGTTGAATGCATATATGTGTTTGGCAAGTTCGTTCAGTTTCTAGAAGGTTTTCTTCACACTTGAGAGGATCCTTAAGCTGTCCTATACTTAAGAGAGACTTAATTGTAGTATGTTTAATAATGCCTTATCTTGTCAGCTTGAATATGAGGAAAAACATCTTTAGTCAATACTTGTCTTATTGATTCCAGCCAATATATGATTGGTTCTTTATGTGCTGATTCTGCTATTACATTCGTATTGCCAGTGTTATCCTATATTCCTATTAGGTGTATTCCAAGCTTTCCATTCTTTGGCAATTCTTGCTAGTCCATATCCTTTTACCTAAGAGCATTTTGCAATAAAATTTCCTATATTTTCTGCAGAATCCCTAAAACAATTGGTGTGGCAGTTCCTATGAAAGCATCCTTCTTCATAACCTACATAATGGTTGACGGGTGGGCTGGTATTGCTGGAGAGATCCTAAGGCTGAAGCCGCTAATATTTTACCACTTGAAGAACTTTTTCTTGGTTAAAACGGAAAAAGATAGAGAAGAAGCAATGGATCCTGGGAGCGTTGGTTTCAACACAGGGGAACCACAGATACAATTATATTTCTTATTGGGGCTTGTCTATGCTGTGGTCACACCATTTCTGCTTCCGTTCATATTGGTCTTCTTTGGCCTCGCATTTGTAGTGTATCGTCATCAGGTTCGTGTTCTCTATTTCTTTTTATGTCTATATCTTTCACTTTGTTTAGTCTTTAGAACATATGGCTCTTTATTACATTCTATTGTTTTCAAATATTACACACTTGCTGATATTGCAAGAACTTCACGTTCACATACTCTCATAATAAGTACTCCTTATGTTTCAATTTGTTCGTCTTACTTTACTTTTTAGTTTGATTAAAAAAAGAATGCATGTTTTCTAATTTGACAACTTTTTGATTTCAACATCCAGTTTGATTAAAAAAAGAATGCATGTTTTCTAATTTGACAACTTTTTAATTTCAACATCCCACATGGCATGTTTAAAACCACAAGATTCAAAAATTTTATTTACTTTCTTAAACTCCGTGTCAAGTCAAACTAAGACAAATAAATTGAAATGGATGGAGTATCTCATAAGGCACTTTATTGTAATTGTAACGAATATCATGTCGAAGTTGATGTCCTTTGAAGTAGTTCTGTGTATGCCTTACAATACTTAGATAGATGACATGCTAGGGATTACATCAGCTTTGATGTTGGGATCAGTAATGGAATCCCATGGGTTCAGGGATATGTTGTGTTTCATATGAAAGCCGTTTAATGTTGTTTCTTAGGCACATGCAACACCACATTAACTGTGGGGTATTTATTAACTGATTATTCTTCCCACATTTTATTCAGACAAAGGGAATATGGAAAACTTGTACTGATGGAGATGCATTTAGTTGATGGAGCTGTACAACTATCCTTGATATAACTATTTTGACCCTTTAGTTGTTCAATGTCAATAGTGTAATTAACAAGTCTACACAGCAGGTCTATTATTAATTTATGGGAAAGGGGTTGATATATCCCTCACTTTGTTATGAAAGTGACTCATATATATCCCTATTGTTATACAAATGACTAAAATATACCTTAGTGAAAAAATTATTTTTTTGAAGTTTTTTATTAAAAAAATAATACATGTAGGGTATATTTGATCCTTCTCATACATAATTTATTTTTTTGACTCTTTTGATTCAACGGCTAATTTGAATTTATTATTTTGATGGGCAAATTTATTTTTCTCACTATTTTTATTGTAAAATTTAATTTTTTTTATAGATACAAAAACTAAATTACAATATAGCTGCAAAAAAATAGTTTTAAATATTTTTTTTCTTTTTTCCATTCACACTTTTTTTAAAATTTCTCTTATATTTACACCAAAGAATGAAAAAATAATAATAAAAAAGAATTAGAAACTCAAATAGTGATAATCAAAGAAGTCAAAATTATTAATGTGTGAAATAGATTATATATATCCCTAAACTTTGCTAAAAAAAAATAATCACATGTATGCAACTTTTGTAATGGTATGTAAGCAACTTAAATGAATTTTTTTTAAAATTAAAAATCAAAAAATTAATTTTTCACTTCCTTACGATAAAAAATGGTATATGTGAGCTATTTTTGTAACGGTTAGGGGTATATGTAAGCAACTTTTGTAATGGTATGTAAGCAACTTTTGTAATGGTATGTGAGCCATTTGTGTAATGGCAGGGGTATATATGAGCCACTTTCATAACAAGGGTATATCAGGTCTAAATGACAAAATTGAGGGGTGTACTTAAGTTATATGTATGATCATTATTCCTCATGAAGATGAGGAGAATTAATATAACATCAGATTGTGAATGAAATTTCATGACCAATATACATCTCCTAGTAAAATTTATTTTTAGTCTCCTATTTGCATATTGTAATGGTGCTGATATGAAATTGCTGACATAGACATGGTTGCATGTAACAATAAGCTTTTTCTGATGGATTCTTTTCCTGAGACTGCGCAGATTATAAATGTATACAATCAGGAGTACGAAAGTGCAGCAGCATTCTGGCCAGATGTTCATGGACGTATAATTTTCGCTCTGTGCTTTTCTCAGTTATCTCTACTGGGCTTGCTAAGTACAAAACATGCCACTCAGTCAGCACCTTTCCTGATTGCCCTTCCAGTACTGACCATCTCATTTCACTTATACTGCAAAGGTCGTTATGAGCCAGCTTTCACCAAATATCCAATACAGGTGTGTAGAAGCACATCTTGCAAATAAGAATTTTCGCTGTTATAATAGGTTTAGCTCATTTTTCTGATAACATTGGCGGTGTTTCCATTTTGATTTTCTTCAAATGCCTTCTATTCTACGACTTACGCTATCTTCTTATCGGTTCCAGGAAGCAAGGATGAGAGATACTCTGGAACAAGCAAGGGAACCGAACCTTAATCTGAAGGGCTACCTTCAAAATGCTTATGTGCATCCAGTTTTCAAAGACGATGATGAGGACGAAGATGAGGACATCATGATGAAACTGGAGACTGATAGCGTGCTTGTCCCCACAAAACGCCAGTCAAGAATGAATACACCAGTTCCCAGCAAAGTCAGCGCTGGCTCGTCTCCATCACTTCCTGATGCAGTTATTTCATGAACAATAAACAGCTTAGAATGTTAGTTTGGAATATTTCACCTCCTTTGTGCATGAGAGTTAGATCGCGGAGCTTCAACCTTTTAACAAAGTGGTACATAGAGCACTTCAACGCATCATATTTGAGCTGGCTGGACCAGTTCACCTTGGGACAGTTGGCGTTGAAACTACAAAAAATTGTAAAGAACTCCGGTTTCTATAGGTGTGGCATTAGAAGTTTTGTACACTTAAGGATGTTCATATTTTTAGCATTTGCTGGTTGTTGACGCTGAGGATATAACTTGTACACAAAGCTTTTTAGGGGAATATATTTGTTTTTATCTATCTCAGTTAAGAAGATAGCTGGATTTCTTGTTTGGTCTGTTTTTTTAGTTTGTATATGAGAAGTTGTTAAAATCGTCTGTGGTTCAATTGAAATAGGTAAGATTTATGTCATAGAACAATAAGCAACCCCAGAACCAAGTTTTATTAATGTGTATTTTTAGAAACAAATGTGAAGTAGGGCAGAAACATAACTTCACTATACATTGTTAGCTGGCTTAAATCTATTCAATAAAATATGAATAACAGATACTATTAAAGAAATAATAATAGTAAACAAGATGAAGGAATGAAAAATTGTGTCCATTGAATTTACAATGTGTCCTTATGAAAATTATTTTCCTTAAGTACCCACCCGAAGTTATGGAATATATTTTTTCAAGATAGAACAATTTACTTCAGCAAAATAGTGGTACCTCAATTCTGCTGAAATTCGAACTCACTCAACGTTGCAAATCACACTTGAGTTTTTGTGAAGAAGAATAGTAAGAGATCAGAAAATTCATTGTTGAAAATAGAGGAAACCCTTCTATTTATAGTCAGCAAAAGATAGTATGAACATGCGTTTATCGTGCATTATCCGAAAGTCACAACCCTTTGAAAAAGTCTCAATCCTTCGAAAAAGTTACTACTCTTAAAAAAAGTCACAATCTTTCGATGTGAAAAGATGTTATTCAAAATTTCAAATTGCATTTTTCTCGTTGTCTTTTCAGAAAATATACTTCATTTTTCATTCACATCTTTTAAAATCCAACAAATATAAAAGAGAAAGAATAAATATCCCTTTTACATTACATAAATATATGAGATATAAAATAGTGCAAAGGAAACAAAATCATCATACCTTATATTCTATATGTTGGAACATCCAACAACGATCACTGTTTCATATTATTTGATTTATGTTGATGTCACATATTTTTAATTTTTTTTAATTAAATATATATTTTATTAAGTTAATTGTATTAATAATATTTTAAAATTTTAACTTGATATTTTATATAATTATTTAAAATTATGAAACAGTATAGGAAATATAGGAATGGGGTAGACATTTTAGTAGACAGTGATTTAAGGGATCAGGTGGTGGAGGTTAGGAGAGTCACTAATAGGATGATGTCGATTAAGGTGGTCGTTGAAGGGATCACGTTGAATATTATTAGTACTTATGCGCCGCGAGCGGGCATAGGCGTGGAGGATAAGAGGCGTTTTTGGGAGGATTTAGACGAGTTAGTGGGAGGCATACCGCCTACTGAGAAGCTTTTTGTGGGAGGGGGTTTCAATGGGCACATCAGGTCTATTTCGGGAGGGGTATGATGATGTGCATGGAGGCCTTGGCTTCAGGGATAGAAATGGATGAGGAGTTTCACTTTTGGATTTAGCAAGAGCTTTTGTGTTGGTGATATCCAATTCGAGTTTCCCAAAGAAGGAGGACCACTTGGTAACCTTCCGTAGTTCGGTGCCTAAGACTCAGATAGATTTTTTTACTCCTTAGGAAAGATGATAAAGGTTTGTGCAAAGACTTTAAGGTCATTTCGATCGACAACCTTATGACCCGACATAAGCTCTTGGTGATGGATTTAGGGATCAAGATGACGAGGAAGAAGAGGGTCGGGGATGATCGACCTAGGATCAGATGTGGGAGTTTGACCACGGCTAGTGCCCTGGAGATGGGAGAGAAATTGAAGGATATGGGGGCCTGAGATAGAAGTGGGGATGCGAACAGTATGTGGGATAGGACGGCTAGTTGTATGAGGGTTGTAGCAAGGAAAGTGTTGGGAGTCTCGACAGGTAGCCGTGGTCGGCATCGAGGGGACGAATGATGGAATGGAGAAGTGCAAGGGAAGGTGGAAGCAAAGAAGATGGCGTATGCGAATTTGATAGAAAACAAGGATGAGGTAGAGAAATGGACAAATACGGAACTTTATAAGATAGCGAGGAAGGAGGCAAAGTCGGCGGTTTCGAGGGCAAAAACGGCAGCTTTTGAACGTCTTTATGTTGAACTAGAAGAGAAGGACGGGGATAGGAAATTATTCAGGCTAGCCAGGGTGCGGGAGAGAAGGGCAGGCGATGTGGATCAAGTGAAGTGAATTAAGGACGAGTATGGAAAGGTATTGGTAGATGAGACCCTCATTAAACAGAGATGACAGTCATACTTCCATAAGCTCTTGAATGAAGAAGGGGACAAAGAGATTGTGTTGGGAGATTTGGAACATACAGGGAGGCGTCACGATTTTAGGTATTGAAGGAGTATTACGGTCGAAGAGGTTAAAGGTGTTATGCATAGGATGCACTGGGGAAGAGCGACCGGACCTGACGAGATTCTTGGAGAATTTTGGAAGAGCGCGAGCTCGGTAGGTTTGGAATGGCTGACTAAGTTATTTAATGTCATAGACGGAAACGATGCCCGAAGAATGGAGGTCGAGCATAATGATCCCTCTATACAAAAACAAGGGGGGATATCCAGAGCTGCAACAACTATAGAGATATCAAGCTTCTAAGCCATACTATGAAAGTGTGGGAAAGAGTGGTGGAGATGAAGGTGAGGAGAGACATGTCTATTTTAGAGAACCAGTTCGGATTTATGCCGGGATGCTCAACTTCAGAAGCCATCCATCTTATGAGGAGACTGGTGGAGAAGTATAGGGAGAAGAAGAGGGACTTGCATATGATATCCATCGACCTAGAAAAGGCTTACGATAAAATCCCACGAGAGATACTGTAGAGATATATGGAGGCTAAAGGTGTACCTATGGCGTACATTAGGATGATTAAGGACATGTATGAGGGTGTCAAAAGCAAGGTAAGGACAGTAGGAGGGGACTCAGATCACTTCCCAGTTGTGATGGGATTGCATCAAGGATCAACTCTTCGTCCATTTTTATTTTCCTTGGTGATGGATGGATTGACGCGACAAATTCAAGGTGAGGTGTAATGGTGTATGCTTTTCGCGGACGACATAGTACTGATCGATGATACTCGTAGCAGAGTTAACGCTAAGCTGGAGGATTGGAGAAAAACCTTAGAGTCTAAAGGGTTTAAGCTGAGTAGGACCAAGACAGAGTACTTAGAGTGCAAGTTCAATGAGACATCTCAGGAGGTTGGCGCGGAAGTTAGGCTTCGTGACCAGGCCATCCAAAAGAAAAGTAGTTTCAAGTACCTTGGGTCTATCATGCAAGATAGCAGAGAGATTGACGATGATGTCACAAATCGTATTGGGGCAGGGTGGATGAAATGGAGGCTAGCTTCCGGTGTGCTATGTGACAAGAAAGTGCTACCACAACTTAAGGGCAAGTTCTACAAAGTGGTGGTTAGACCAGCTATGTTATATGGGATGGAGTATTGACCAGTTAAGGTCTCTCATGTTCAAAAGATGAAAGTTGCCGAAATGAGAATGTTGAGATGGATGTGTGGGCATACCAGGAGTGACAAGATTAGAAATGAGGCTATTCGGGACAAAGTAGGAGTGACCTCGGTAGAAGACAGGATGCAAAAATGCGACTGAGATGGTTTGGACATGTGAAGAGGAGAGACACAGATGCCCTAGTGTGGAAGTGTGAGAGGTTGGCCATGGATGGTTTCAGAATAGGTAGGGGTAGGGCGAAGAAATATTGCGGAGAGGTGATTAGACAAGACATGACGCAGCTACAACTTACTGAGGACATGACCTTAGATAGGAGGGTGTGGATGACTCATATTAGGGTAGAAGGCTAGTACATAGTCTCGCGTTATTCTTCCATATTATTAGGCGCATTAGCGCACTATAATTTCTTGTGCTCTGATTTCTGTTATTATCTATTACTTCCTATACTTTGATTACTTTATTTTATCTGTGTTGCTTTCGTTATTTGATTTCTCATAGCGCTTTGAACTTCTTAGCCTTATATAACCTCTTTTTATGTTTCTATTGAGCCGAGAGTCTCTCGAAAACAGCCGTCCTACCTTGGTAGGAGTAAGGTCTGCGTACACTATACCCTCCCAGACCCCGCGTTGTGGAATTTCACTGGGTTGTTATTGTTGTTATTTAATATTAATTATAATATGAAATAAACAAATAAAATAGAATATTTATTTTTATGACCAAGTAAAATGAAATTGAGGAATAATACGAGAAAATATATTTCTTAAAAAAAGAAGATTATGTGACGAAGATTATGTGATGAGTACATTACACGTGAAAAACGGCCTACGTAGTGAAGCACGTGGTCTGGGAACCTAGTTTTGGCCGTATTTTTCCCTTTTTAGCCTTGAGAATTTAGAGGATAAGGTTTAACAAACTTGTAAATTGCAATTTTGACCTTCAATTACTCTAAAAAATAACTTTTTCCCTATTACATTTGACCCTACATAGTAAATTTTCTCGACAATTCAAATTAATCAACCAAGTTATGGCCACTTCGCGAGTGTATTAATGGGTGTGTGCGTTTATTAGAAGATATATAATTGAAAATAAAAGGGTAAATACATCAATTTTTTTCTTAACTTAACAGTAAAATTTATTTTAGTATTTTAACTACACGAACGTTTAAATATTCTTAGAAACTCTTAAGTAAATTAAATATCCCACTAAAGAATTACTTGGCAAAAAGAGTGCACTCATTCTCCTAAAAGCGCACGAAATAATAAATAATAATAAAATGGAATGATAAAATTGTACATATGGCCTTCTTTTATTGGCCAATATATAAATAATATTTTAATTTTTTTATAAATTAATTTTTTAATAAATACATGAAATTTCTTAGAGGTAAATGAAATTTGGGGTCCCAATTTTCTAAAAATATGTAAAAACATTTCTCTCTTAATTTTGTTATCTTTACCAAATACCTTTTTCTCACATTGAAGCACTTCTTATACCTTTCTTCTTTTATATTAGTCATTTTTTTTTATCTTCATCCCCACCTCACCGGCTCTTCCTTAATCCACAAAATTCAACACGAACATCATATTATTGAATGATAATTTTCTTGAATTTTGAGTGATTCATTTTGATTTTAATAGTTGTGATACAAAAAATGTGGATCTATTAGCTTTCTTGTACAATCTTCATTTTTTATTTGAGTTATGAAGAAAAAAGTGGCTTCCATACCATTCTCCCATGGGCAGATTTGTGGGGGGTGGGGTGGGGTGGGGGAGGGAGAGGGTTTGAAGTTGGAGGCTGAAAATGGTCGGAAACGGTGAAGGCCGAAAATGGTGAAATAAGGAAGAAGAAAGAGGGGGAAGGGCGGGGGAGGAGGGGGTAGAAGAGAAGGGTTTAAGGAGGTGGGACCCACTTGTTAAAAATATTTTAAATTAATAAATACGATTTCACATTTTAAATTTAGAAAATGATTTTTTAATTAATTAATTGATTAGTGTAATGAGTTTTAAAAAATGTTTAAGAAAAAAGGTGAATAAGCAAAAAATAATAATTAATGATGTGGTGCCTTCATGGTTGTGATGTGGTGCTTATATGGCTATGATGTGGCGGGTGAGAGTGATATTATGCTCTCAGGGTGGTATTTAATTCACTTGAAAGTTATTAAGGGGGTATTTAAACGCCGATATTGTTAAAATGTTAAAGTAAATTTTGTTGTCAAGTTCAGAGGAAATTTGATGTATTTAATCAAAATAAAAATACTTAGACTAAGATGAAAGTGACATTCATGTAGAACAAAATGTGGGAGGTGAAACTGAGATAATTCAAACAAGTCAAGAGGAGATTTACAGACGTCCTAGTGAGAAGGTGCGATAGCTTGACGCCGGAGAACATGAGGAAATGTAGAAGCAGACAAAAAAATATTGAAGAAAGGTGATCAGGTCGACCATGACAAGTCTTCAGCTTATCAAGGACGTGACCCTTGATAATAGAGTGTGGAGGTGAAGAATTTGGTAAAAGGCTACTTGTAAATAGTTTCACATCTTATTTCTCCTACTTGGGTGGGACAAAAGTAATTTAGTGAAAAGTGTGCTAATTCTTTTTAAGTTATATTGAGGGTGTGTAAAATTAAATATACGCTCATAATATACCTAACATTTAACGTTTGAATATCACATAATTTTTCAGTGAAGGGTGTGTATCGGACCATTCTTTGCTTAAGATGGTTCCGCCCATGGTCCTACTAGTAGTATTAGTATTATTTTTGATATTTTAATTATTTTACTATTTTGGTATATATATCTCATTCTTAATTTTCTATGGTGTCTCTTATGCCATAGTTTTTTTTTTTTTTTTAACTATTGTTGTTATTGCTAATGTCTTTATAAGTGTTATATTTTCCTTTTTTTTAATTCGAGAGTGTATCAAAAATAGTTTTGATAAAATCTGCATGAACTCTATTTTTTT
Source organism: Solanum dulcamara (assembly GCF_947179165.1). NCBI lineage: Eukaryota > Viridiplantae > Streptophyta > Magnoliopsida > Solanales > Solanaceae > Solanum > Solanum dulcamara. Next base: position 50,243,577 of record NC_077247.1, read on the forward strand.
AAAACTTTAAGAAATTATATTGAATATGTTACTATTAACACTAAAAATAAATCACCAGAGTTTACAAGTTTATTGAGTTATTTTCAAGAAAGAAACATTTTATTTTATCATGGTAATTTTTTTTTTCCAAAATAGAATTAGTTAGATTAAATAAACTTCGAATGTTGAATAGGTAAAACAATAACAAAAAGCGACTGTTTGACCATTGGATTTCAAAATCATGTTTGGTTACAATGTTTTGCAAAATTTTGAAATTCAACTTCATTTTTTTGATTCATTATCAAACACAATTTTAATTTTTAAATATTATTACGTTGATATATCAATTGCTTGAACACCAAATAAATCATTAAAAACATTATTTATTTTTAAAAAAATCTAGTAACATAATTACATCATATTGCACTTTCTAGTTTCTATAAATTATACTAATATTCTGCTAAATATTAGTATTATTTTCTCTGCTTAATTAGGTTATGTTTAGAGACTTAGATAAACCCGTTCCTCAATCATTTGAGATCACTAACAGAAAGTACAAGTAAAACGTATTGTACTTCTTGTAATAATATTTTAATATTCTACTAAATATTAGTGTTATTTTCTTTGCTTAATTAGTAAGCCTTATGTTTAGAGACCTAGATAAATCCGCTCCTTGATTAAAAAAATAAAATCTACTATATTTATTAAAAATAAAATCTCCATAAAATAGATATACTAAAACACAAGAATCATTAAATATCTTTCCGTAAATAAATTAAGCAAACTTTATTTTTAATATAATAATGGCTTATTTTCTTCTAACCATAATTTTCATGACATCTCATTTTTTCTTAATACAAATTTTACTCTTTTTTTTAATGATCAATTCATTCAACTACACTTTGACTTAATGATTGCTCTATTACTCTTTTAATTAAGCTACTATTTAAAGTACCCCGATCAGATTAAGACATTATATTGGCATGTTAAATTCTAAGCAATCACAAACGATGTCACATTAATTGGTCAAAATTCTAATCCATTAATTAAAATTACTACATTAAAGGTATTCACATGGTACACAGTTTATGAGGTCTCGTTATTATTTCCCTTTAAGATATAACACCCTTCTTTGTTTCATTTTACAGAAAATACAAACGAATTCTGCTCTATTTTTCTTTTAAATCCAAAAAGTATCACTTAAAATATAATTTATTAATATGCGAATTAAATATTAATAAAATTATTCAGTGAATATATTTTCTTGATAAATGTTTACTGAATTGAAAATAGAATAAATTATAATATAAAATATTTGTTCCGTTTTATACTAGATAAACTTGAATCAATTTTTATTTTTATTTTTAACATTTAACTGCATTGTGCTAAAATGTGGTAAATACAAATAGGGTAATCTCATATTGTCCAAAGACTCCTGAAAGCAGTTATTCTGCAAAATTTAGCACGACGCAGTGTGAGATGTTATAAATATATGAATAGATTATTTTTTTAAAAAAAGTTTGCATATGAATTTCATTCATAAAAAGTAAAATACTTATGATGGTTTTATTTAATATAATACTAAGCTTTGTCAGGATCATTTTACTTCTCTTCGTAAAAATCTAAACATTCTTACGGAATATTTAAATACTGTAAATCAACAATTTCGACCAAAGTTTTAATTAGCTTTTTTCCCCCCAAAGTTTATGTACTCTTTTCATTCATTTTTATTTTTCTACAATAAACTTTACACACTCTAAAAAAAAATGAAGTGTATATTTTATTATAATAAATTAATTGATGTATAGTCTTAATAAATTTGAAAAATATTTTTGATCAAGGAATTAATGCTAATTAAGATAAAACATGAAAAATACATTATTTTTCTTTTAAGTAAAAATAAAAACCTACTTTAATATATACATATAGTAAATAAATAAAAGTGAACGGATAATGCATTGAGGTTGAAATGGACGTATATTAAAATTTAGTGTGAATGAATTATAGACAAATTAGGACAATTATTAAAAATTCACAATTTCCCATATAGACCCAAAGATTTACTGCTACACAATCCAAGTCCTAATAAGAAGAAAAAAAAAAGTAGGACAGTATCACCCACTGTTTTGTTTCCCTCTACATGGTTTTGTTGCGCCTTTCTTCTCAAAATCTCCCTTTTCCCTTAAATCAAAACATCTGAATTTCTTTCCTTCTCTCGACTCCATTGATTTTCTTCTTAATTTCAATTCTTGAAATTCACCGCATGATGATGAATTAGAATTCTGGGAATTCAATCGGAGCTGTTTCAACTGATCCATTGATCAGGTGAGTTCAATTCGAATTTTCCATTACCTTTTTGATGTATATGATCTTGGGTTCCAATCAATTTCTGTTTATTTTCTTTTTCATTTTTGTATGTTTTTCTTGTAAATTTTCGTATGAGTATTGGGAATTTGAATGAATTTGGGATAGATTCTAAGGATTGAATGATTGTTCCTTTAAGATTGAAATGCCGATAAATTGATACATGAATTAGGAATTGATTCAGAATTTCATCTGTTGGTATTATTTTTTTATTTTTTTTTAAAAAATTATTTATTGTGAATTGGTTTGAGCGATGACTGTTGACCCGGTTATATTGACTTTGTCTCACTCCGATTTTTGCTGGAAATAATATTCATTAATCTGTTTTTTTTTTCTGTAGCTTTTAAATGAGTTAAAACAGTAGATTAGATGATGTTTAGTTTGATATAATTACATTTTAGTGTCTAATGTTTTTGCATTAAAACTTTAATCTGCTTGCTGATGTTTGATTGATAGGTTTTTGCATTTAAGATTCATCATTTGTTTATAAAATTGTGGCACTGCCATATATCCTGAAGATTCAGATTTAAAATTAGTATAACTATGAAATATATGTACTTTTTCTTATTAAGTTCCATTTTTCAGTTGTGTTGGGAGTAGAAGATGGCAATGTTAGTTGCAAAACAAGGGCCATTGAGCAGTCAGAATCAAGACACACCAAGAATGAGAAATCACTCTAAGGTTTTTAGGAAGAGAAAGTTTATCCTAAAGCGCGATGATGAAGAACTTGAAAAGGACAATGCAGCATCGATGCTCAACGTTACAGAGTTACCTAATAAGAGACCAAGGCTTTGTTCTGAGCCTGGCGCCCCCTGTGGCAAAAGAACTGTGTCAGAGAACGCAAACGTCGCAATCAGGAAGGAGGATGCACTTTTATCAGGTGGATTGGCAGAGAAAACAAAAACAGCGGAAAAGGCAAAGAGGAACATGATTAAATCACATCTGAGAACCAAGACGGTAGCTAAGCAAACAATGACTGTAAAGGAATCTGAAGGTTCACACAACAGAGTCACCTCCAAGGGGTATCATCGTTCAGCAGAGAAGGAATTAAGTGCTAGAATTTGGGATGAATTGGTGAGTGATGATGAAGAAGAGGAGAGTGAAATGGAAGAGGAAGCGGAAGGGGATGAAGAGTATTTTCCAGGATCCCTAACAAACTTTCAGATGCCACTAAAGGAAGCATTGAATAATTTAAGAAATTCAGAGAAGCTTTTGAGAACTTCCACCAAGGGAAAAGTTCTTAGAAATGGACCTATGAGAAATAAAGGGAATGATGAAGAGAAACACGAGCCTTCCCAGTGCAGGGACAGGCTCAAACTATCTACGTCCACAAAAAGCGTTCTTCTGAGAGGAAATTTGCAGACAAAAAGGATGCCTGATAAAGTAAATCTAGAACAACGTCCAGGAACTTCAAGCAAGAAGATGACTCATAAAGGAGATAATACAATGAACAAGGTGGAATTTGGAAGTGAAGAAAAGGGGGGCGTGTGCAAGAAAAAACCAAGTTTATCCAAGGTTGGAAAGAAAATGCCAGGGACTCGTGAAATTCTAGGTTTAGAGAATAAAAGACGGGTGCCTGCTATATTAAATAGAGGACAATGTCTAGGAACGCCACGAAAGAAGAAGATTCCTCAAGGAGAGAGTACAATGGAGGCGGATGAAAGTGAAGAAGAGTGGAGTGTGTGCAAGGAAAATCCAAGTTTGTCCAAGGATGGAAAAATGAAGCAGGGAATTCATGAAAACGATGCAGTGAACAGAAGGACATCTGTACGACGTGCTACTGCATCATTCAAGAGATACAGTAATGATTACTATGTTGGTGAGTGGGAAGATGATACTGATGAGTATGAGGTTTTCCCACTAAGTGATGGACATCATACACCAAGTAGCGCTAGAAGCCAGGGAAGTGATGTTTCACCTGAGTTGAAACAAGAAAATAGTCCGAAAGATATAATTAAAAAATCAGGGAAGTTACCTGTTTGTAGTTCGTTGGCTTCCTGGGTGTCTGCTAAATTAAATGGAGAACAATGTCTAGGAACGTCAAGCCAGAAGAAGAGTCCTCAAGAAGATAGTACAATGGATAAAGTGGATGAAAACGAAGACAAGTGGAATGTGTGCAAGGAAAAGTCAAGTTTGTCCAAGGATGGAATAAAGAAGCAGGGAATTCATGTAAAAGATGCAGAGAATAAAAGGACATCAGTAAGACGTGCTGCTGCATCAGTCAAGAGATATGATCATAATGACCATGTTGATGAGTGGGAAGATGATACTGAGTATGAGGTTTTGCCAATTAGTGATGGGCTTCATACACCAATTAACACAAGAAGCCAGAGAAGTGAAGTTTCAGATGAGTCAAAACCAAAAGATAGTCTAAGAGATATAATAAATAATTCAGGGAAGTTATCTGCTTGTAGTTCATTGCCTTCCTCCTCATCGTCTTCTGGTTCGACAATTTTGAGAAATGAAATAGATAGATCTAAAAACGTGAAGGTCAAGCTCTTTGTATTCATCTTTCACTTTAACTGGCATTTCTTTTTTTCTTACTTATTCTTTCAGAGGATGATACTTATTTATTTAATCCTATGCAGGTAAATTGTCATCAATGTAGAAGAAGTGATAGAAGAACTGTTGTTCCTTGTACGAAGTGTAAAGAGAAATTTTACTGTATCAAGTGCATCAGGGAATGGTAAACCTCTAATGTGTAAATGCTTAGAGATTCTCTTTGTGTCAAATGGAATTTTAACGTCATTTTAAGCTTCCTGCTATTTATTTTTGGTGAGCAGGTATCCTGAATTGGAAGAAGAGGAAGTCTCAGAGCTTTGCCCATATTGTCGTGGAAAATGTAACTGCAACTTGTGCTTACACTCAAGTGGCATGCTTAAGGTTGGCCTTTTCCTTTTAATCAAACAAAATGAGCTTGTTGCTTCTGTTTTCTAATTACTGTTAAATATTTCTTTCCCTGAAGACATCCAGAAGGGATCTCACTGATCGTAAAAAGATTGAGCATTTGCACTATTTGATTTTCACGCTCCTTCCCTTTCTGAAAGAAATTCATCAGGAACAAATTCAGGAGATAGAGACGGAGTCTTCTATTCGTGGTATGCATCTGAGTTTTAAAAACAAGACATTGAATTCAATGAATATTTTCATTGATAACAGTTTTTATCACAGGGGTATCTTCATCTTCAGTTGAAATTAAACAATCAGTTTTTCACATTGATGAGCGAGTTTACTGGTAATATATCTTCTCTCGTTTTCTCTTTCAACTAGACCTTATATTTGGAGGTTTTATGCTTATTGATTTCTTGGCCTTGGAGCAGCAACAACTGTTCAACTTCAATAGTCGATCTCCATCGAAGCTGCCCAGATTGCTCATATGAGCTATGTATAAGTTGCTGCCAAGAGCTTCGGGAAGGAAAGTTTCCAGGAAATAGTAAAAAAGCAGTTTTCCAATATTCAAATATAGGTTATGATTACATGCACGGTGGAGATCCACTGCCTGAAAGTTTTGATAGTATGGAAATTCCACAGGACCAGAACAAACCAATTACTTGGGTTGCTACTTATGATGGTAATATCATGTGTGCTCCTGTCGAAGTGAATGGATGTGGAAATTGTGTATTAGAGCTCAAGCATCTGCTACCAAAAAACTGGATATCAACCTTGGAAGCAAAAGCAGAAAGGATTCTGATTCAATGCGATTATTCCCAGATGATTTCCCAGTCGATTTGTAGTACGGATGACCCTGAACTGTTACACAGAGAGGATTCAAGAGTTAATTCCAATGATAACTTCTTGTATTCCATTACTGCAAAGGACGCTATGAAGGATGATGCACTTTTACACTTTCGTAGACACTGGGCCAAGGGTGAACCAGTGATTGTACAAGATGTTCTTGAGCATACAAGTGGTTTAAGCTGGGAACCAATGGTTATGTGGCGTGCATTATGTGAGAGTACTGATTCAAAGATCCTTACAAGTATGTCGGAAGTGAAAGCTATCGACTGCCTGGCTGATTGTCAGGTTCTTTCTCATTCCTCTGCATTTTCTACCTTGTTCACAAGCTTAGTACTTACCACATTCCACTTATTCATCCTCCCACACCCCATTCATTTGGTAGTAAGCATGTTTCCTAATGAGTTTTTTGCTTCTAGTATCCTTTTGTTAAAGAAAGCTTTTTCTTCGTATTAAAGCAGTTGCTTCTTGAATAGCTTCATGGTGTCATTAAAATATGACTATCTGCCATTGTGCTAAGCATCAAATTACATAAAACTTTTGCAGGTTCAGATCAATACTCGAAAGTTTTTTAAAGGGTATACAGAAGGCAGACGGTATGAAAACCTTTGGCCTGAAATGCTCAAACTTAAAGATTGGCCACCATCTGACAAGTTTGAGAATCTCTTGCCTCGGCACTGTGATGAGTTCATCAGTGCATTACCGTTCCAAGAGTACACAGATCCAAGGATAGGGATTCTGAATCTTGCTGTTAAATTACCGTCAGGAGTCTTAAAACCTGATTTGGGTCCAAAGACATACATTGCGTATGGTGTCACCAAGGAACTTGGAAGAGGGGATTCGGTGACAAAGCTCCACTGTGATATGTCAGATGCGGTATGATTTCAACGGGACTATTGTAGTTCATTCATTTGACTTCTTCACTTTATCCTCATGTCAATGTCACCCCCTCAATATATGTGTTAACTTGTAAATAGCCCTGGCTAATACTTGAAATCACAATTTGGAGGATATTACCTTAGATCGCATCCAAAAGCTAGAACCAAATTGACAAGGACATTGGCAAGAAGGTATCTCAATTGTATGAAAATTCCAAAATGGGAGAAAACTGACATTTTATTCCAAAATATAGAACCACATTCATCTAATCTCATCTGCCTTAGGTTGTTTAGTGAGGCTCATACACCTCATGGCTAGTCCTATACAATAAGTTTGACAATTTGTCACATTTCAGGTAAAACTAATCCATATGCTACAATCTAGTTTTATGTTAAATCTCACCTTGGTTGTAGTTTTATTGCTTTTCCCAGTTCTGTATTCAGTCCTTGATGCATTGCATGCTAAGCTTGCAACTGTTACTTTTTCGTGTTTATTTTTTGACAAGCTAATGTTTTCGAAATTTGAATTGCTCAGATAAATATTTTGACACACACAGCAGAGATGGCTGTAACTGATGAGCAGCACTCTGCAATTGAAATACTGAAACAGAGGCACAGAGCTCAAGATGAAAGAGAGCGCCTCAAACGTGATGGCGATGAATATCCTATGAAGATGTCTAGTGATATCATAAGGGAGGAGAAAACATCTGATGATTCAGAGACAACTGGAGGTGCCTTGTGGGACATATTCAGAAGGGAGGACGTACCCAAGTTGAGTGAGTATCTTTTAAAGCACGCAAAAGAATTTAGGCACTTTTTCTGTAGTCCCATTGATCAGGTTTTTCACCCAATCCATGACCAAACCTTCTACTTAACTTTGGAGCACAAGAGAAAACTGAAGGAAGAATTCGGTTCGTAATTTACCTTGTTCATTATCTTTCCTTAAGAACAAGGATCACATTTTATTTAATAAACTCATAATGTGGATGCTTACTATTTTAGGGGTTGAACCTTGGACATTCGAGCAAAGACTTGGAGAGGCAGTTTTCATTCCAGCAGGATGCCCTCACCAAGTGCGTAATCTCAAGGTAAGAATTATACTTATATTTTCCATGAAAATCCAGATGATCAAGTTCATCAAGTAACCAATCAACTGTTTTCAACTTTCCAGTCGTGTACCAAAGTTGCTGCTGATTTTGTTTCTCCTGAAAACATTCAAGAATGCCTCCGCCTCACAGCTGAGTTCAGGACATTGCCGACAGGCCACAAGGCCAGAGAAGACAAACTAGAGGTACCATATCAAAATGCTTTATTTTAATCTGGCTACATTAAGCCTAGTCTCCATATCTTACTGACTTGTTTCGTCCTCTGGTGGAACAGATTAAGAAGATGGTCATTCATGCAATCAACCAAGTTGTCACAGATTTGGAGCAGCTCACATACATAGTTTATTGAAATAGCAGTACGTTCTTTAGCAGCAGTAGCAGTTAGTATTGCTGCTGCTATTGTCCTTGGGTGTTCTTTTAGCTGTTAGGCCAAGGACAATTTTGACACACATTTCTTGCAGCTTAGGCCCTCTTCACCATTGTTGCCTGTAGAAAAGTAAATGTTAAAGGGACATTTTTTTTTATATATCATATTTTTCCCGCAATAAAGGCAGCTTCTCCGATACAGAAACTGGTAACCTTTGCATTTAATTACATAATGGAATATAATGTGAAATTTCATGCAAATACTTTCTATAGTAGTGCTCAAGGTATTTTACTCTTTTAGGAATTGTGAATTACTAGTACATGTTAGATTTTAAGTACTGATATAAAACAATGGGGCGTGGAACCAAGCATCTCAACAGATTAGCAGCAATAGGTTTCCTAACAGGGATTTAGAATTTGATTAGTAGTAAATAATTCGCATGGGGTGATTATACCAAATCAAATATGTTTTATTTTGATTAAGGGATTTGATGTGGCAAAATTGTATGTTATATTAATAGTCGTGATTAAGTGCTAAAAGCTTATGTACAGTCATGTCATGCATTTATTAAATTAGAATAAATACCGATACGAGTGAATTCTTATTTGCATATTGCCTTTGCTTATAGACACTTAAATTAGGCAAAAACGCTCTAGTTGTATTGCGGTTATATTGAGTCACATATTAAATCATCATTATTGAAATAACAACAATAAATGCCCCATGTACTAGATTAACATTACAAGTTAAAATTGTTCATAAAAGTTATGAATTCGACGACTATTAGATTAAGATGTATTCAGGGTTTTGAAACTAAACTAAATTCTATTCCCACCACCCCTTTTTAGTTGTCATGTATACTAGAAATACTTGTTCCAAAATAGTTGTCAATTTAAATAATCAAAAGAGAATTAATTATTTTTTTTCAACTTTACCCTTAGAATTAGTTTTTCTAACATTAAGAGGCACATATATAAATAAAAATTAAATAATTAATAATTAATAAGGAATATATTAATCAAACAACATTTCTATTAATTTTTTTAAAAAATTATGTCAAACCTTATCATGATAACTAAAAAGAGACGAAGAGATTAATTATTTTATCCAAAAATAGAGAGGACACCTTTGGCGTGATGGATAAAAAGAAACAAATTTGGGATAAATTTATAGTACCTTTTAATTCCCTGTGTGGTTACAAAGTATAGGATAACTTGTGTCATTAAAAAATAATTAAAATAACAAAAATATCCCCTCAAACTCTTTATATAAAGAATATGTAAACAAACAACTTATTCTTAGAAATTATGCAATTTATATTATTTTTAGTATAACAAATCAAACATTCACTAAGAATAATACCAAAATAACTACTTCCATCACAACTAATCCTAACATAACTTGCTTTCAAACTAAACTACCACTCATCTACAAAGTTTGAATTATCAATGAAATTGTCGCTCTAAAATTGATAATTCTTGAAAATCAATTTAGTGCACTAATACTAATTACTAAGAAGTATACGCAACAACAACACCAATATACTTGATATAATTTTATAAATGATATTTTTGAGAAAGATTAAGTATGCAATTTTATGAAGGTAAAAAGGTTGACTCAATAGACTCTCAACTCAAATAAAGCATATTCAAAAAATAAGTAAAACAAATACAATAGTGAAGAAGCCATACCGAATACAATTGAGAAAAAAATAAGCAACAATAGCAAAATACATAATAACTAAAGCAAAGGAAACAATATGTAACTAAAATCAAGAATAAAATAGTAGGAGAGTAACAATAACAAAACTGATACGGGAAGTAAACAACACTCAACTATCTACTAACCTTCTATCCTAATTCTCAACCATCATATCTCTTTATCTAGAGTCATGTTTTTAATAAGCTGCATGTGCGTCATATCTGTATGTCACCTCACTCCAAATCTATTTTAGTCTGCCTCTATTTTTCCTAATACTCACTATAGCCAATTCCCCACACCTCTTGATTGGAGCATTTATGCATCTGCTCTTCACATGTCTAAACGATCTTAATGTCACTTCACTCATAAAGATTTCTCATTCCTTAGCCAAATAGATATGTCTATTTGCAGAGACCACTTCCACCTTGTCATAAATCACCTTTTTCCTGATTCTTTCTCTACTAATACACTCCTGATCCTTTCTCTACTAGTATGGACATATATTTATCTAAATATCCTCATTTTCACTACTCATTTTTAGATGTTCGAGTTCTTGACCAGACATCACTCCACTTTATATAACATAATTGATCTGACTATCACTTGTTAAAGAGGACAAAGTGGAACGATTAATTCCTTAAGATATTTGTCATCTCCCACCAGCAATAGGTTTCAAGGAACTTTGCCCAACAAGATTAGGACATGTGAGAAGAAATTAACTAAAAAAATTCTCCGTTAGAATTTGAACCTGAGACCCCCTCGTGATTCTCAGCATACTTCATTGGCCACTAGGTCAAATCCTTGGATGCGATTGATATTCAACGCTACCCATGTCATATATGGGTAATACTAACAAGTCTAATTTTTTAAAGGTCCAATAAATTAATATCTTATGACCTCATTATATTATTAAGTTCAATATGAAATTACACGACATGATCGTCAGGATGACCTCAATCCTTATTAATTATATAAAGGCTTAAAGGCTTAAAAGCCTTTATTAATTGTTATGGATAAACTTAAAGGCTTAAAAGCCAAATCCAAAATATCAAAATCGATTAATCTAAAATCAAACATACAAAATCCAATCCAATATGAGCTTATTCGAATTGTAATATCTTCAATTCGTAAATTAAAATTTTCATATGCAATCCGAACGGTCCAAACACCCACCCCACGACAAGTCTTGTCTATCAATTCAAGTACCTATCCTATTTGTGAAATATCTCCAATAACTTTACCACCCAAGCAAGTGGTTGGAAAGCGACGAGAGCAACTTTTCAACAATATAGAAGCATCTAAATGCGTTTCTAATTCAAATCCAAACAACAAAAATATTAGTAAAGATGCAAATTCTAGGAGAACTATACCCATATTACACAATTGTGTTTTGGAAATCAAAGTTATATAGCCAATTAACAAACAATCTCAAAACCCAATGCAAATCTTGCAAAGAGCAAGTCAAATTACAACATATCCAAATGGTACTAACACAAAGAACTTACCACAAAAGAATAAGCCCTTCCAATTCTTCCAAACCCATGTTCCCTTGATCTTTTAATCCTTTTTGTCTTCAACTTTAATCAAATCTCCCAATTAATACTTCTTATGCAAAGAAATAGATCTAACAACCCCAACCCACATCAATTCAATAAATAGCACAAATTAACTTCAAATTCTAGATCCATCTTTATACACTCTTTGCCAAGAAAAAGTTGCTTCAAAACCCTACTTACAAGACCCTCTCTCTTTCCTCCATAATAATTAATCACAAGCCCAAGCAAGTGATCCCCTTATATATATATATATATATGGTAAAAAGGTAGTGCAATAGTAGGGTTTGATAAACATAGTAAAATGACTTGCTTGCCCTTATTCTTGAGGAACAAGAAACAATTTATGAAGGATGCTTTTTAGAGCTTTAAATTTAAGATTTGGTAGAGTTTGATATTCAAAATTTTCAAAGTTAGAATTAATGTTGTGTTATTGATTAATATTTTTTGTAATAAATACTTAAAATGTCAATTTATTTTTTCTAAAATTATGAATTATATTATAAATGAGATATTTTTTCTAAAAATAAAAAAATTAGGGTAAATTGTAAAAATAATTGATTAAATTCTGACTTTTTAAAATAAAATAAAATTTTTTATGATCAAACAAGACCTTAATAACCAACCCTAAAAATGTAGGCTTTGCATAGCCTTCAAATATTTTTTTTACTTTATTTAAAATTTATAATTTATAGAATATTATGATTCAAAAATATAACTTTATATTCATTGAGAAAATTATTTATCTCAAGAAATAAAAATTAAATATACACACAAAAGAGGGGCAAAAGTGCAAATGACCCTGAGACATTCCTATGATCAAAACTCTATGAAGAGAAGTAAACACCCATCACTTGTTTTTCCTGCCAAGCCCAAGCCCAAGCCCAAGCCCATGATTACATTATCCAATCTTCTTCTTCATCTGAGGAAATTGCCACCTTCAAAATTTGTCCAACCACTCAACTCCTTCACTCCTCTCCCCCATAGCAATGCTCACACAACTCCATACTTCCACGCACCACCACTTGCCTCCTCAACTCCTCCCTCGTCCTCCTCTCCTCCTCCCTACGTTTATACTCCCTGCCCACCACCGCCCTACACTCCGCCGCCAATTTTGTAATCATGAGCGCTTCCGAGTCTCCAATTGTACAAAAACTACTAGCAAAAACACCGTGACTGAGATAATAAAAGCAATTGATGGGAAGGAGAAGGTCAAAATGGCTTATCCGTTTCATGAAATTGAACCAAAATGGCAACATTATTGGGATGAGAATAAGACATTTCGAACCCCTGATGAGATTGATACTTCCAAGCCCAAATTCTATGTTCTTGATATGTTCCCATATCCAAGGTACATACTTTTTTCCCCTCCCACTCTTTCAACTTTAAATTGCTCTGTGCCAAGGATCGACTATGGAGTGTCTTTTTTAACGAGAAGGAAGGTCTATAATCTATTGAGTTTTAATGAGAAGAAATCAACCTACTGGTAATAATGTGTTTGCTATACCTTGAAATGGACAAGTGTTACTGATGTGTTATGTGATAGAAGGATGCCTACCAAATGAAAGGTGTGTTCAATAGAATGTTGTATGTGAGTGAATGTTGAGCCGTTAAAGTCCATCATATCCACAAGATGAGTGTTACATGGATGAAAATATTAAGATGGATAGAATGTGCTACTAAACACATTGAGGATATAATCAGAGAAGATCGCTTAAAATGGTTTGTAACTTTCCTACGTTGACCTCCAGAAGTATCGATCTGTAGGTGTGAAACTATGGTGTTAAAAAAGAACCAAAAATCGCATGGAAGAGAGTTGTCTCGATACACCTACAATATCTTGGAATCCATGCAAACCTAATGAAAGACACCACACCATGAAAGAAAAGATCTATATAGGTGATATTAGTTAGAATATGGTTTAGTTTCAACTTGAATTTACATTGGTCCCGACTCTTGCCTTTTTATTGTACACCATGTGTTCAGTAAGTTTGTTACTTGAAAATTGTAAAGCTCTAAGATTTACAGGATTATTAGACACAATTTGTTTTTCATGTAGAATGAGGGTGGTTTAGTACGGCTACAAAGACTCAAATCGATTATCTACTTCTTAGGAAGAGTTATAGAGGTTTATGTAAGGACTGCAAGGTTATTCCGAGTGAGAACCTCACAATCCAACATAAGCTCTTGGTCATGGATCTGGATATTAAAAGGAAGAGGAAAAAGAGAACTTTGTATGGCCAACCAAGGATCAAGTGGGGGAAGGGGGCTTGACTAAGGAAAGAATTACGGAGTGGGGGGAGAAGTTAATGGTTAGGGAGGCTTGGGAGAGTAGGAGGTCGAGAATAATATGTGGATTAGGACAACTAATTATATTAGGGAGGCAGCGGAGAGGTGTTAGGAGTCTTGAAGGGGTAACTTTTGGGGTCATGAATGGGTCTGGGATGTGATGGAGAGGTCCAAGGGAAAGTGGAAGCCAATAAAGTTGCTTACATGAAGTTGGTGGAGAGAAAGAATGAAGATGCAAAGAGGACTAATAAGGAGAGGTATAAGACTGTAAAGAAGAAGCACGGATGATGGTTACAACGGCTAAAATGACAACATTTGAATACTTGTGTGGAGATCCAGAGGACAAAAGTGGGGTAAAGAAATTGTATAGGCTCGCTGAGGTGAGAGAGAGAGTCTCGACCTTGACCAAATGAGGTGTTTTAAAAATAAGGATGACAATGTACTGGTGGAAGAGGCCCACATTAAATGAAGATGCAGACGTACTTCAATGAACTCTTAAATGAAGGGAAAGACATGAATATTTTGCTGGGTGATTTAGAGAACTCTAGAGGTCGTCAAAACTTTGGGTATTGTAGGTATATTAAATTTGAGAAGGGGGCAATTCTTAATATGAGAGGAGGAAGAGTGGCCAAGCCATATGGGTTTCTCGTGGAATTGTGAAAGAGCGCAACAAAGTGGGTTTGGAGTGGCTAACTTGGTTGTTTCATGTCATTTTTTTGGACAAATGAGATGCCCAAGAAATGGAGATAAAGTATAATGATCTCATTGTACAAGAACAAATGTGATTCTCAAAATTGCAACAACTATAGGGGTATCAAAATACTAAGCCGCATTATAAAAGTTTGGCTGATATTCAAAATTGCCAAAACTGTATGAGTATCAAACTACTAAGCAATACTTTGAAAGTTTGAGAGAGGGTGGTCGAGATGGGAATGCAGAGGAATATATTTATTTCTGAGAACCAATTTGGATTCATGTTGGGGCTATCGACAACGAAAACCGTTCACCTTTTAAGAAGATTGTTGGAGCAGTACATGGAGAAGAAAAAAGACTTACATATGGTGCTCATCGACCTAGAAAAAGGCATACCATAGAGTTCTGAGGGAGGTTTTATGGATATGCTTGGAGTCTAGAAGTATACCTACGACATATATTAAAGTGATTAATGACATGTACAATAGAGACAATACCCTCGAGGACAGTGGGAAAATACTAAGAACACTTTTCAGTCGAGGTGGGTCTGCACTAGAGATCAACCCTCAACCCTGTTTCTTTGTCTTGGTGATGGATGAATTGACATGTCATATTCAAGAGGAAGTACCATGGTGTATGCTATTTGCAAACGACATAGTATTGATCGACGAGATACGCAACTGAGTTAATAATAGACTAGAGATACGGAGACAGACCCTAGAGTCTAAAGCTTCAAGATGAGCAGGACTAGAGTAGAGTACATAGAGTACAAGTTCAGTGTCACATAACATGAGGTAGATGAGGAAGTGAGAATTGATACACAAGTCATCCCCAAGAAAGCTTTAAGTATCTTGGTTCTATAATTCAAGGAGATGGGGAAATCAACAAGGATGTCGCATATTGTATTGGAAAGAGATAATTGAAATGGAGGCTCACATCTAGTGTCCTATGTGATAAGAATGTGTCACTGAGACTTAAAGGTAAGTTTGATATAGTGGTTGTCAGACCAGCCCAACTGTATGGGATGGAGTGTTGGTTAGTCAAAAAATTGTAAGTTCAGAAGATGAAGGTACCAGAGATGAGGATGCTTAGATGGATGTGTGAACTTAGGAATGAAGATGTATGAGGTAAAGTGGAAGTAGCCTCTGTGGTGAACCAAGGTTTTTTTCACAGTATCCTGTTATTAGGATAGAAACACAAACCACTCTTTGACAACTGTATGGCCTTGGAAATTAATCTGGAAGGTGAAGATACCATAGAAAGTGTCATGTTTTAAGTGATTGGTGATTAGAAGAGCCTGTTTGACCCATGAAGTCTTACAGAGAAGAGGTATACAAATATGCTCAAGGTTTTACATGTAGGACAAGAGGCTGAGGTAAATGATCACCTATTTCTGCACTGCGAAACAACTACAGATCTGTGAAACATGTTCTTATGTATACTTAGGGTGAACTGGACAAGGCCCAGGACCAATTTTGAGGCACTGGCTCATTGGCAAGAAATAGGGCTGCAAGGATCATATGAAGACGGGTGGAAGAGTATCCGAGCCTGCATCTGGTGGAAATTATGGAAGGAGA
Organism: Solanum dulcamara; assembly: GCF_947179165.1. NCBI lineage: Eukaryota > Viridiplantae > Streptophyta > Magnoliopsida > Solanales > Solanaceae > Solanum > Solanum dulcamara. The sequence goes on from NC_077247.1 coordinate 50,259,819, forward strand.
GAAATGAGAGATGCTATGAAGGGAAAGCTAGCAAAATCCAGAAGATCAAGATGAGATGTCTTAGTCTTCTAAGATTGAAAGTAGATTCTGTTTTGATGTTACCCCTTGGGGGTTATGTAAAGACTACCTCATCAGTTTTTAATGAGTTTTTTGTGTGAATACAAAACTTACCTAATTCAAAAAACCTATATACTGCTATAGTATCAAACCAACCCAGTCGGAGGATCGACACCGGAAAAGAAATAACTTTACAAGCTTAAAGATCCAAATAGTATAACGAAGATGTATATCTTATCTCATTTATTTTGACAATTTTTTTTTTGACAAAACTTATCTCATTTACCGCTTCCAAGGGGCTTCTTTATCAAGTATCAAATCACTCGTGTAAGCATGAGGAGTACAGGGGAAAAAATGCAAGAACCTAATTTAACCACCATCCTGTTCGGAAGCACAACTTATGTCTAATAAATCTACGAAGTAAACAATAGCTCCCCAAAATTAATGTGTATAAACAAGCATAAACAACTCGAAGACACTCCTCCGAACAATGCAAGCGTCCTGACTTACGTCCAATTTGATCAATTTTAAGAACCAAATAAGACCAAATATTTTTTTGAAAATAAATTTTGAATATCTAGAAGAATGTACACAAATGAATAAATTGCACATATTGACAAAAATGTACTCTTCTGAAAAATATAAGTACTGTCATTGGATAGTGAAACAACTATTTCTTGGATTGTGGTTTTTCCAAATACTTCGAAATATTATTGTGAAGAAATGGATGTTGGGCGTAACTCAACCCAAAAACTAGTTCATGAGGTGAGGATTGCCCAAAATCATACAAGAAGAGCAATTACCCATCCCACAGGCCACAACCAATGTGAAACTCTTAAAGCCTCTCCTCCCTCCTCGCATGATGCTCAAGACTGAACATCTAGAGCGTGGACAATATAATATGGGGGCAGACAGATTATGTATGCCATTTTGATAGCAAATGAATGTGTGGATACAAGGGAGAAAAACAGGAGGCCATGAATATTATACGAGCTAGACATAGAGGCCTATGACCATCTCAACTTGGAATTTCTATGAAAGACATGGGAGAAAAAGGGCTTTGGTAGCAGATGGATTGTGAGCTATGGAAATTGTCCTTCTGTTCTTAGGAATTACAATTTTTAGTCAGTGAGGTTCTGGACTTGAAATATTCGCCCATTGAGATTGGACAAAATGTTCCCTTTGCATGAGGATCTGTAATCGTACCTACTAAATTTTGCTTTGGTGCTTTATTATCCTTGCAGTGGAGCTGGTTTGCATGTTGGACATCCACTTGGATATACTGCGACAGATATCCTTGCTAGATTTAAACGCATGCAAGGTTTCAACGTATTGCATCCAATGGGATGGGATGCATTTGGTTTACCTGCTGAGCAATACGCTATTGATGTAAGTTTGCATAAGTCACTGTTTTCAATTTAATATTTGCAGGTATCTAATTTATTTCCCTTCCCTTTGACAGACAGGCACACATCCAAAAATCACAACTTTGAGGAATATTAGTCGTTTCCGCTCGCAGGTAACTTTCTTTTGTTTTGATGACTATCTTCAGTGTTTACTTTGAGGCTGCTAATCCTTTCAGAGAGCTCTCAATTTCTAGCCATGAGATCAAAATCCTAAGTTTTTATTTGCATTCCTAGTTCAAGAATCAAGTGCTCATTTATGTGACCATAGACTTTGAGCTACTTTCATGTTTGTATGTGATATTCCAGTTTAAATGAGACTTGGCAAATCCACAAATTGTCTGTTTTTAATTTGGCAGAGCACCAAAGGGTAATTTAGCCTTTTCATGATTTTGTAGTAGGTGCATGGTTTTGAAGAAGATCAGAAACATTAAAATGTCCTCTAGTTAAGTAACTATATAGGTGAACCATGATTCGTGAATTCAGGTCTTGGTCACTTGGCCCTGTCTTCTAAAGTGATAGCTACAATAGTATCTTGCAATTCTCCATCCAAGAGTTTGCTGTCATGCCCCACCATCTGTTAGTTTTGTTACTTTTCCTCCAATTCCTCATACTAGCTGGTTCAATTTCAGCTGATATTTATATGGCCATATGCCCTAAATACCAGTAAGAAAAGGATGGTTTCCCTGCAAAACTTAGGGCATTTAAATTGTCATTATTGGAGCTTATGTGCTAATCTATGTGACAAGAGGGCGTAATAGATAAATGTGCCCTTTAACTACGCTTCAGCTGACATCTATCCCCTCCAACTTTGCATGTGCAAGGGTGAGATTTAAACTTGTGCACAAGTGACACTTAAACTTGTGTAAATTGAACAAGTAGACACACACGTCTTATGTAGCGTCCTACGTGGCCAATTTGCATCCTACATGGCGTCTTATATGTTATGCCACGTAAGATGTTTGTGTCTACTTTTTCAATTTTGTACAAGTTTAAGTGTCTAATTGTGCGCATTCAAAGTTGGAGGGCATAGATGCCAGTTGAGGCCAAGTTAAAAGGCATGTTTATGTATTATGCCTAACAAGAATGTTTCATATTTCAGTTATTTAATGAGATTTTGATCTCTTGCTATCTTTCGTAGTATAGAATGGTGCTTCAAAAATGTCACTTTGCTAATATATTGATTTCTAGCTTAAATCCTTAGGCTTCTCTTATGATTGGGATCGTGAAATTTCTACGACAGAACCTGATTACTACAAATGGACTCAATGGATATTTCTTCAACTTCTGAAGAGAGGACTAGCTTATCAGGTTTGAAGTTTTCTGAATTTCATTTTTATTATTGTCAGTGGTAGGTTGAAATGACCTTCTTCGACTTATCAATGTTCTTTGAATCCAATATTAGGCTGAAGTGCCTGTCAATTGGTGTCCAGCACTTGGCACTGTCTTGGCAAATGAAGAAGTAGTTGATGGTGTAAGTGAAAGAGGGGGGCATCCAGTCATCAGAAAGGTAGGCTTTCATATACTCTGTTACATATTGAGGTAGGAAATTTTCAAAAACTCAATGTCTAGTCCTTATTTTCATGGCCTGGATGGTTTCATGATTTTACAGTACATTGTTTATTGCCAAGCAGCCTATGCGACAGTGGATGCTGAGGATAACTGCTTATGCTGACCGTCTTCTTGAGGATTTAGATGACCTAGACTGGCCTGAAAGTGTAAAGGAAATGCAGAGGAATTGGATTGGGAGGTCAGAAGGAGCAGAATTGGATTTTGTCGTCATAAATGGTAACAGTCAGGAAGAAGAGAAAAGAATAACAGTTTATACAACAAGGCCGGACACTATTTTTGGTGCAACGTATGCATTTTTTTTTTGACATCTAATCATTTACGCCCCATTTTTAGACTACACGTCACATGTCGCTAGTCCTTCTTTTTGCTGTGCAGATATTTAGTCCTTGCACCTGAGCATCCCTTTCTGTCATCACTTTTACCAGAAGCACAAAGTAAACATGTATGCTCTTCTTCCACTTGATCTTTTCTTAATCTCAAAATGCTGCTCGTTCTAGTTCTTTTAAGAGATGATGGATGTGAGACAGGTAGAGGAGTACAGAGAACATGCTTTTAGAAAGAGTGACCTTGAGAGGACTGAGCTTCAAAAGGAAAAAACAGGTGTCTTTACTGGTTGTTATGCAAAAAATCCAGCCAATGGACAAGCTGTTCCTATTTGGGTTGCTGATTATGTCTTGGGAAGGTTGTCTACCTTCTTATCTCCTCTTGTCCTACATTCATCTAGCAACATATGTCCTATGAGTCTATGACTGCATTAATGCTCTAGTAATGAAGGAGAACCTAATACCAAAGTATTTATTTTTCTTATGAACTTCATGTTGACAAAGTTTCTGGGGTTTTATAGTAGTGTAACAATTATGATGCAGCTACGGGACAGGAGCGATAATGGCTGTGCCTGCCCATGACACACGTGACTTTGAATTTGCTATGAAGTACACTATCCCAATTTCTTGGGTTGTAAGACCAGATAGCGATTGTGGCAATTTTGAGAAACCATATTCAGGTGAAGGATCAATGATAAATTCATCATGTTCAGAATCAGGGCTTGACATTAATGGTTTGCCTAGCAAAGAAGCTGCTTCAAGAGTCATCCAATGGCTTGAGAAAAGTGGAAACGGGAAGAAAAAGGTAACTTCCTCTGATTTATGAAGGATACCTCATAAGCTTGTATATCAGTTTTTGGAAACTTGATGATCTTAAACAGAATTATGAAGTCAAGTATGAAGGAAGCAATTTTCATTTGTACTGCTCAGAAGATCTTACTTATTGCCAGATTTATCTTGCTTCAGGTAAATTACAAGTTAAGGGACTGGCTTTTTGCCCGGCAACGCTATTGGGGGGAACCTATTCCCGTTATCTTTTTGGATGACACAGGAGAAGGTATTTCAGTTCCAGAAACCGAGCTGCCCCTTACCCTTCCTGAGTTGGATGATTTCACTCCCACAGGGACAGGGGAGCCACCTCTTTCCAAAGCAGATTCTTGGGTAGGTTTTGCCTAATAAGTGATGATTTCAACTTGATAAACATTGGTTCCTTGTCATTTGGTACTTCTCTTTTTTCCGTTTTGTTCTTCCCTATAAGCTTACCACACAATGACATCACTATTTTGACTGAACAATTTGTCAGGTTATAACCAAAGATCCTGTATCTGGAAAACCTGCTAGGCGAGAAACAAACACCATGCCCCAGTGGGCTGGTTCTTGCTGGTAATCTGCTATGTATTTGCTTCAAAATTGGGTGTTTATGGAAGTTTAATTTCTTTCTCAAGATCTACACCTAAAAAGACTTTGTAAATAACTATTAGTTTTGTTTTTAAATGTTGTATATGGTTGTCATTTGTCCAAAGGGAGAAAACTACACGGGATTTTTTTTTTATATATTTGTGTTTGGGAAAATAGTATGATAATATGGACAAGAGCATAGAATATTTTTAAGGCAAAGCAGATAGGACGGAATTTTACTCTGAACTTACCAATAAAAAAAGAAAAGGAAGAAGATAGGAAGTACTAACTCTGAATTTACTTGTTCGATATCCATAGTGGGTGGCACTGGGCGCATATTTTGTCACCGGTAGTAATGGAAGTAAAAGGCCAACACTTATTAGAAAAGGAGAGTGTCTGATGTTGACTCTCGAAATTTGGCTGCTTACTATGGGATTGAAAGTAAAAATGAGAAAAGGAACGAATCTTTGAATAGTTTAAGATTAAGTACTTAAACTATTACTGTGTAGTTCTAAAGGCCAATGCAACTTTCACCCTTCTGAGTCCTGTAATGTAAAGAAGAAACCATCTTTGCCTTTAAGGTTCCTATGGATGTGTTATATGTCTAATCTGTATCTTGCTACTTTTAATTGAACCATGTGACTCATCCTCCCTAATATACAGGTACTATCTAAGATTTATGGACCCAAAGAACTCCAGTGCATTGGTTGACAAGGCACAAGAACAGTGAGTTTGCTTTCTCTTTGTACAATTAGCGCTTCCATATTTTTCTGGCTTTCATTTGTTATACATAATAGTTTGGAAAGTCTTGGTGTTTCAAAGTATTAGCCATCCATTGGCTTCTTTTTTCTTATAGGTACTGGGGCCCTGTTGACGTGTATGTTGGTGGTGCTGAGCATGCTGTTCTTCATTTACTTTATGCCAGATTCTGGCACAAGGTTAGCACTCTCAATGCACTTATTACAAATAAAAGGAATTACTCTCAGTTTCAAGCTTTGGCTGCCCTTCTTTAGCTACTGCAGATGTTGTCAGTAGTGCAGTTGATACAAATGAGCAAGGCTTTCTTCTTCTTCCCTTATCCACCTGTTTTATGGCTGGTGAATCCTTCGCTAACCTAAATTTGACTTCAGTACATTGTTAGACAAGCCAAGTGACATAAATCTTCTTCTAATCAGAGCCTATATGTGGAAAAATAGATGAGGTGGAGAACAGAGAAACCAAAAAAGGGCTTAACAAGCAAGATGAATGCCCTCTTCTTCTTTTTATGTCCTTTGGAAGAGCAATTCAATTTACGAGAGCAAGTTATATTTCTTCTCTAACATTTCTGTTAAAAATTATGACTAGGTTCATTGTTGCAGGTTCTCTATGACATAGATGTTGTGTCAACAAAGGAACCATTTAAGTGTGTCATAAATCAGGGCATAATCCTTGGTGAAGTAAGTGGATTTGCTTGGTCTTGAAAGTCCATTATTTTATTGGCATTCTATAACGATCTAGTTGTCAGGTTCAATATACAGCATGCAAAGATGATGAAGGAAACTTGATATCAGCAGACTCTGTTGATGAGCTGGTTGAGTACAAACAAGAAAGAATACCTGAGGAAAAGGTTCATTGTTTACTGATCATGTTCAATTACTTGGCTTCCTAAGAAAATCTTTTAGCATCTTTTTATGTTAATTTTAGTTGTCAGATGTAAGCCATCTGTTTGAAACTGTATTTTGATGATGAGTAGGTCATGAAATCTGGTGACTTGTTTGTTTTGAAAGACAACCCCAACATTCGCTTGATTGCCCGAGCTCACAAGATGAGTAAAAGTAGGGGAAATGTCATCAACCCTGATGATGTTGTTTTGGAGTATGGTGCAGATTCTCTACGCTTATATGAAATGTTTATGGGTCCATTAAGGTAGCTTCTTCTGTCTGTTCTTATCTTTTCTTTTGTTTCTCAAATTTTGTTTATTGTGATATATGTAGACCATTTCAAAGTTCAGCACAACATATCTTCTAGTGCGTAATGCAAACTTTTCATTATTTTTGATAGAGACTCGAAAACATGGAATACAAGTGGTATTGATGGTGTTCACCGTTTCCTAGCAAGATCTTGGAGATTGGTTGTTGGTTCAGCCTCGCCCACTGGTTCATATCCAGATGGAACTGTCACAGTTGATGAGAAACCTTCGATTGAACAACTTCGTTCTTTACACAGATGCATTGATAAGGTAATACTACTTTTCATTGGGTATGACTGGCATGTATCCTTTGGGATGGAATTTGGTTGGGATGTGCACTTCCCATTATTACACAGCAGTCATTGATTTGCGAGTTGGTTTAATATAACAGGTAACTGAAGAAATTGAAGGAACTCGGTTCAACACTGGAATTTCTGCAATGATGGAGTTTATTAATGCAGCATATAAGGTTTCTTGTTCTCATTTTACACTATCCTTATTTCCCCCTCAGTGCTCAAAGAATAGTAAATCAGGAAAAAAAAGAGTACCCACACTTCAATTTTTTTTTGTCTAAACTTTTGTCAGTCTTGAGCAATTGTTTAGGAATGAAGGAAAAAGTCATCACTTCAATCTTGTCAAATTTTTGAAGTTATCCAACTTGGGCAGGTTGGAATAGCACCAAAAATTTGATGTGCATGTAAGAGTTAATTGCATAAGGGAAGAGATTTCAGTATCTTCCTCTAGGCAAATAGAATAAAAAATTGGTGAACTACTCCCAAGAGGGCTTCTCTAGCTCTTCTCCTTCCCTGATAAATTAAAGTTTCCAACTGAATGCTTGTAGACATCACCCAGGAAAAGGGCATTCCATGCACTGGGTCCAGCTACGCACGGAGTCGGGGAAGGGCTGGGCCCCCTTGGGTCTGTTGTCTTACCTTACATTTCTGCAAGAGGCTATCTCTATGGAAGACTTCATTGAAATGAGATAAAATTAGACGCTTAATTTCTTCTGCTTAAAAATAATGAAAAAAGGGAAACAAAGAGTGATGTAGCTATATTAAGTTCATTGCAAGTTACGTGTTTCTGATAGCATTTTAACTAATCCGTGGGATGTCATGTCTTTAGTGGGAGAAGCTTCCGAGATCAATTATTGAAGCATTTGTTTTACTGCTCTCACCATATGCACCTCACATGGCAGAGGAGCTCTGGTCTCGTCTGGGACACTCAAATTCCTTGGCATATGAGCCCTTCCCTAAGGTGAGTTTTTTCTTGATCCTACTTGTTACTCTCTCTATTCCTCTTCCCGATCCCGCCCTTCTGAAAGACTAATGGATCACTTGTTTTCCCTAATCTCTTTAGTATTGCTAAAGAAAAGGGAGCTGAGTTACAAACACCCTACTGCATAGCTTCTTGTTATCTGCATTTTAGTTGTTCAGATTTGTTGTAAAACTGTAGGAGTCCATTTTCAGCAAATATTCGATATAGACAGGCTAAAACCCAGATAATTTTGAAAAATATGGAAATATACTGTTGTTTATAGTTGCCTCGTGAGACAAATTAAATTTATGGATTATTAGAAGCTCGTGAATATCATAAAATCATTGAATTAGGTGAAACATGTACTGATTTTTGGTTATCACGACAGGCTGATGCTGCATATTTAAAAGAGAGTAATGTAGTCCTTCCAGTCCAAATTAATGGAAAGACTAGAGGTACCATACAGGTCGAAGAAACATGCACAGAAGAGGAGGCCTTTAGATTAGCTTCATTTGATACAAAACTGTCCAAGTTTTTGGATGGGAAATCTATTAGGAAGAGAATTTACGTCCAAGGAAAAATTCTGAACATCGTCATAGACATGCCGAAAAAGGCCAAGGTGGCTCAGAAATAGTTTAAACAATGCTTGGAGTTCCTATATATTGTGTTGTTTCACAAGGGTTGACGGATTAATAACACTGTGGGTAGCAAGCAGCGATGGGCACCTGTACCATAATTCATTTGATGTACAATATTGTTAAGAGGACAATAAGCTCTCCAGCAGTGTAAGTGGAATAGTCTATGTTGTATAGTAGAAGAAATAGAAAGAGAGAGAGGATTCAGTAGAATTGCTTAATCTAGTTTTGTGCATAAATTATGTTCATTGTTGTACCATTATACAAATATGCTGTTGTATTTATATATCACATGTTTCTTCACAGAAACATCAATGAACATTGTTTCATTTTTCAAGGAATTTTGGTTAAAAGACAAATTATATATAAATAGGATAGTAGTATATATTTTTCAGAAGAATAATAGGTGGATGATTTAACTTTTTGAATCTGTGGTAGAGTTGGGTTGGGAAGTTAGGTAAAATACGTTCCAAACTTACTTTACCTACACGGAAGAAGCCTCCATGTTCTCACGTCTCAATTTAAATAATTGGCGTCTCGTTTACTTCAATAGTCGGTGCCAATATTCCTTTTAATTGTCGTGAGGATTTGTGCCCCCAAACAATTATCGACAGATTACGGAATTTCTCAATTCCATCGAGGGGAAAGTACCTAGTCTTACTACTACTATTAAATAAGCTAGTACGGGTATTTTTGCATGTGCGTTGCGTGACAATATGGAAAATCATTCTATCATGTTCTATACAATGATGTTTATGGATTTAGAGAGATTTCAATTATAGTAGTGTTGACAAATCCAAAATAAAATACATGAAATATCAAACATCTAATGTGTAATTTTATGACGCATACTTACTGATAAGAAACATTGAGTATATATTTAGTCCAAAAAAAAATGTGCGGATGCTTAAGTATGAAAGTGTGAGAGGTTGACTATGAATGATTTCAAGAAGGATAGAGGTAAGTTGAAGAAGTTTTGGGGAGAAGTGATTATATGAAATGTGGTGTCGTTTCAGCTTACCGAGAACATAATCCTAGAATGGTGATTGTGAAGGACAGTGGCGGAATAAGGATTTTCGTCAAGAGTGTTCATACTTTAGAACAAGTAAAAAAATAAAGTGATGTTTTGTTCTCTTTTTTAAGTTAAAAATCGAAACTAAAAAAAATTAAACAAAACGAGGTCACTAAAGCAACTTTAAACAACCTTAACCATTGAGTTATCTTTCTTTACTATGTCAAGGATGTTCAACAATTAGTATATATCCAAAAATCTCGATATTTAATGTATATACTTGTAAAAATTTTCTGACGAAGGTTGTTCATCTGACTACCCTTGCTAAGGTGTAGCTCCGCCCCTGGTGAAAGACATAAATAAGGATAAAAAATTAGAAGATCGTTGTCTCTCTTATTCTCTCATACTAGTAGTCGTAGTATTACTCCGGTAGTATTGTCCTTTGAGTTTAGTTACTATATGTTGTTTGTTGTATTTTGATTATCATATTATTTTGTTATCATTACTGTTCAAAATAATTTCTCATGTTATCTATAATATTTTATCATAATTTTTTCACTTTTCTTATTTTTTTTTAATAGTTCTATCAACTTTTATTTAAAAATGTATCGAAAACAACCTGATAGAAGTTTCATTTATGAAAATAGTAGTAGTATAGATCTTTTTGAGAGAACATGTTTTAGTAGTTTTTAAATCATCTCGAGAATACAGATCGGAGAATTCTAGGACTTAAGGAGTGACGGAAGAATATGAAATACGATAGAATCTTTCTAAATTAATAAATTTGTGTACGTAGAAGAAGCGTATACAATTTGGAAGCCAGAAGGTGCAGCAAACGACGTCGTTAGGTTCTTCCCCTTCAGTTTTTGGGACAGTTGTGCACAAAGGAACAGAACAAAAGGCAAAGCAGCAGCAAGTAGTGTGAAACCAAAAAAAAAAAAGAGCTAGCATTTGGTGTCGTCTCTCAAATGCTTCTCTCTCTCATTCGCTCCCTTCAACCGCCACCTCTTCAATGTAAAGACACACACATATATCTATTTATTTATATACACAGAGAGAAAGTAAAGTGCAAAATTGATTATTTTTTTTAATAATTTCAGGAGGAGAAGGAAGAAGAGAAGGAAAGAGAATTCAAACCTATGAAGAAGAAGTCGTCGGCGGCGATGGCGATGGCGGCGACCGCCGGAATGTCTGTGAGAAACATGCTGTGGTTGTGGTGGAAGTTGTTGGTTCTGGTTTCTCTTACTATTTGTGTGTTGGCTTTTCTGAAACTCCAAACCTACTCTCTTTCCGATTCGGAACTTTCCTCTTCTGCTTCTTCAATTTCTCGTAGATCTCGAGCTGTTGAGTATACTGGCAATCCCAAAGTTGCTTTCCTCTTTCTAGTGCGTCGGAATTTGCCTCTCGATTTCCTTTGGGGAAGTTTCTTCGAGGTGAGGTGATTTTTCAATTTTTCGTTAAACTTGGCAAATTCATCAAATTTAGGATCAGGATAGCTCTTTATCCTCCCTTCGTTCTCTTTTGTGATGATTAAACTCTCGTTGCAGCTTCAAAATGTGCAACAGTGCAGTTGTTTTTTGGGATTAGTAGTGAAATTCCAGTTTTTTTTTAAAATTTGCTAGAGCACAATGGAAATGTGAAAGTTATTAGGTTGCGCAGATATTCCCTGCAAAAACTGAATATTTGATATCATTATCTCTTTGGTGTTTGCAGAATGCTGGCACTGGTAATTTTTCCATATATGTACATTCGGAGCCTGGTTTTGTGTTTGATGAGTCTACTACAAGATCGACTTTCTTTTATGATCGCCAATTGACAAATAGCATCAAGGTAAGTGGTGTTACTTGCCTACTGTGTTGCTACATTGTAAATTGTAATGCAAAAATAATATCTTTATTGTGTTCTTTTTGTGTGTGTGTGGTCGAAGTAATTTCATTTTGCAGTGACATAGCGTTTAATTCAGTGAATTCATTTATTCTTTTTCTTTTGTCCTCTTAATCGGTCTATTTATGTTTATTGCTCTTGGATTTTATCGGAAAATGTATCTGATTGAACTTGTAAAAAGAGATTTGGTTGGTTGCATGAAATTTCCTCCAATATGTTGGAACTTTAGATTCTAAACCTTAAGCTGACATATTATTATTGCACCAACCGACGAATGATGTTTGGTATATGGTAATTTAACCACTATAATTTATATGACTCTTTCCGTTTTGGGCGTACCAAATTGTTTGACAATGTTCCCAGTATTCCAATTATAATATTATTTTGTATAACTTTCACAACTTTTAAGAATTCAAAAGTCAATTTGCTGTGATGTTTCCTGTATAAGATACACTCGATGGGACTACCTATTACTTTACTATTTGTATCCACTACCATCAATACAAGATTTAAAGTCAATTTGACATTTTAAAATCTCTCATCAAAGAATGTAATATTATTCATTTATTTTCTGTTTATTCTTTCTATCACTTATATCCTTACCAGATTGATATGAAGAGTGACCTGTAGGTAGCTTGGGGAGAATCAAGTATGATCCAAGCAGAGAAATTATTACTTGGCTCAGCACTTAATGATCCAGCAAATCAAAGATTTGTTCTCTTGTCTGACAGGTACATTTTTTTACTTTCAAAAACATTTGACGTGTGACATCTGTCAGATAAGTTTGTCTAGGTGGCTTGTTAGTGTGCATGCACGTGCCTTATTGATGCATGGCATTCTCAACAATTGCTTCAACTATTGGTTACCACGAACTGATCTTTTTATGCTTTTGTTTTTGTGATGAACCCGATTTACTTGATTATTTCCCGTAAATGGAAAAGTCTAGCATCTTTCAAAACACCCCTTCATATATTTTGAAGTTTCTTTGATGATCAAACTTTTTAGACACATTCCTTTGGAGTACCTATCTAACTAAGATCAATTCTCTTATTGGTCATCTCAAACTCATTAACCTATTCACACCTTTCGTTTTGTTAATTTACACACTGCTCAAACTGGGTGATCTGAATTGCGTTTGAGGGGTAATACTTGTGTTAGATATCAAGACTCGGGTAGAGCTATAATTTTTTGGTTCCTATTGAAGAAGAAACAATCATACAACTTTTTTAGATATGCTTAGCACCACTGCTAATTATTATTGTTACTACATTGAATAGACATGGATATGGTAGGATAAGGCCCTAAGACACTTGTTTTCAAGAGAAAAAGAAAGGAGAAGACACGTAGGACATATCAATCGGAAAAGTATAAGGGTCAGTTATTAGGAAGTGAATTCACACTGGAATTATTGAATGGACAGCACAATCATATTCTTGCTTGGTAAATGGTCATAGTAGATTTATTAGACAGAATACTCATTTCTTATCCAAAAAAATTAAAAAAAAAAGAAAAAGAAAACAAATACACATTCAAAACTTTGTCGTGCACATACAGTCCATGCTTTAACTCGCAAATCGTCCTGTATGCTGTTGCACTAGAGACTAAGTGTCTACACTACATATCTTCTCGACTTCTTGTTAATGAATCATGAGAGAGCTTACTTCAAAATGTAGTGTGTTTCAATTCTTTTATCCATGTATTTCCCTTCTGTTTGTTTCACCCAATTATTGAATTATGGTTTGTGCCTTGGTGTTAAGATTTTTCTCTAAATGTGTAATGGTTGATATTGCAGCTGTGTCCCACTGTACAACTTCAGCTTCATATACAACTACTTGATGGCTTCTCCGAGGAGCTTTGTGGACAGGTAACATGGATGATAAAACTTGTGTGATTGCTGGACAGGTGATTGATTTTATGGAACTGGTAGGAAACAATAGAAAAAAGAAAAAACAATCAGCTTCTTAAGTGGGTTCAGGATTTGAGGATCTGGTTGAATTTCTTATGACTTATTTCGAATTCTCATATTAGTAGCATCAACAGTGAATGAATGAGGTTCTGTTTGTCTTCCAGTTTTCTTGATAAAAAGGATGTTCGCTACAACCCAAGGATGTCACCCTATATACCAGTGAGCAAATGGCGAAAAGGGTCACAGGTAATTGCCCCTCAGTCTGAATTATAAGCACATCTATGTCCCACCAACCTCAACTATGAAATTCATTAATCTGTCCTGTTTGGAAAAAAAAATCATTAACTTGTGAATTTTTCTGCTCTAGTGGAGTTGAATTTTCATTTATTCCTTGCAAAGCAATTCAAGGCATATAATAGAGTAGAGGGGTGTAGACAAGTTGGGTGTGGCAACTCTAGAGAAGCTTTGAAATGCTTGTTTTTTCAGATTAATCAAAATCATGTTCAAAGATCAAAAGTGGAGGAGCACTTACCAACTCCATCAAATGGGGAAAGGATGTACAAAAGTGAAAGGAAACTCGGGAACCAAAGAGGTCTGCAAAAGACTTATGCAGATAACAATTAAAGTACCTATAAACTTGATTTAAAAAGCACCTATGTACTTGAAATATGTCAACCTATATTACTACCTAACAAAAATTGAAAGATATTTTCAGAAGGGATCACCCACCAACTTAATGATCTTTGTTGACCTTGTATCTATGAATAAAAGAATTAGTTTGCCTATATGTGAAAATATATTCAATGAAATCTGTGGGTCCTCGCCATCTTAAGTATGGGATGTGGCCTTATGGTCAATGAAGTGAGTTGAGAACCATGATTTATTGGGTTCGAATCCTAGCAGAGACAAAAACATTTAGTGATTTCTTCTCATTTGTCCAATCCTTGGTGGACAAGGTTAGCAGGTACCTTGTGGAATTAGTCGAGGTGTGTGTAAGTTGACCCAAACACCATGAAAGTTTCTTCTCAGATCAAGATTGTGTTCTAAACATAAGATTTTAGTATGGTGGTCTATCAATATGGGAAATATTGATTGATATTTGCCTGCTAAAATGTCATCATGACCTACTAATTTTAAAGGACAGCTGCCAAATCTCAATGAGAAGAACTATTTTTTTTTATTGACGAAATTTATGTGTGCTCAAGTTATTGTTACTCTTTAAAAATCATCTTTAGTTCCTGATTCAGAGAAAGTCGTTTTTAGTTTTCATCCAGCAGTTTTTTTCACCTTTTCAAATTAAAGTAGTTTTTGTATTTATAAGCTAGGTAGACTTAGTATTTCGAAGCTTGGATGTTTTTTTTTAAAAAATTGTAATATCTCAAGTGAATTAAATATACTGCAAGCTCGTATGAGTTGTGACATGAGTATGACATTTATCCTATCTGTTTCTATGAGTTTTGACTTGACATTTTAGTCCAGTGGATCACTTTAATCAGGAAGCACGCGGAAGTGGTGGCAGATGATGATGCCGTGTTTCCAGTATTCAAGATGTTCTGCAAGGTTCATATCATGTGCTCTTCCCTTTTTGAACTTCACATGTATGTTTACATGGATAGTGCTATAAGGTTAAATGTATGCATGCTTAATAAAGCATTGGTGCTCCCCAACAGCCTAAAAGCCCCCATTTACTAATGTACGCACGATGATGAACATGCTTTTGTAGTTAATGCCTTCCTTAGTTGGATTACTGTCCGTTTCATTCTCTAACTGGAACTGTTAAGTGTGGTTTTACACTGATGCATCATATCCCATATGCTTCACTTATGTGATAACTAATAGAGTCAGGAATTAATCTTGCAGAGACGTCCACCGCTGGAAGCCAGTAAGGGGAAAAAGAATGTGGTAAGTCAGCGTGCCTTCTGCTAAGAAGATGCATTTGACATTATTTATATTTGAGAACTGGAGGATCCCACTGTACATAATTCAAGTACTCTTTTCTCCCACTTCTGTTGTTGCCTTGCTTAGCACCGTGCTCCTTTGCAGCACCATCCTCTTGTGTATTGGGCATTATGCTGTGCCGAAGTGTTCCTCAGTTGGCTCCTCTCCCTTAGCCCCATCCTTTGCCACCTCTAGTGCACCTTTTTGGTTTCCGGAAGCATTCACTTTTCAGTTGATACTTGTTTCTTCTAACCATGAAATAAACCTTACAGAAACTTCAGAAGCAGCACAACTGCATTCCAGATGAACACTATGTGCAGACATTGTTGGCGGTAAGTATCAGAGTTAATTCTTCCATTCTACTTTCCATCTGTAGTCTTCTTGTGTGTTCTCAGGACTCTGAACTTACCAGACTTATTTTACCTAGGTTATTTCCATCTTTAGTCTTATTGCGTGTTCTCAGGATTCCGTAATACATCTTTCTTTCGGAAATCCATTCTTTTAGATAAAAATACACAAAGTACTCGTGTTTTATTGATATACCAAGGATTTTTCTGTGTGGACTGCTTTCGAGAATTATTCTTCGGGACTAAGGTTCTAGATTTTTATTGGTTTACAGATACATGGGTTTGAAAGGGAACTTGAACGGAGAACAATAACCTATACAGAGTGGAATGAATCTGTGACAAATATGGAGAAAAAAGGTTGGCATCCCATAACATTTAGCTATGCAGATGCTGGGCCTGTACAGATCAAGAGAATAAAGGTATGTATTGGATGTGTCTAATAATCTGTCATCTCTAGCTTTGCGCATTTGACGCTATGATCATATCTGTTTACATTTTCATGTTGACGTAGTTTCAATTTCTCTTTTTTTGACTTCGCTTTTTGGTTTTCCTTGTTGACTTCTTCAATGATTTTCTGTTACCGGCTTTGCCTTTTGGTTCTTCACTCCCTTTTTTTGGTTTTCTTTCCCTGTCTTCCTTGGTTGTTTCTTTTCTTAAAATCTTTTGTTGGTTATTTCTTCAACTTCTCTAGCTGTTTTTGTGTCTTCAATTCTTCTGGTTGGTATTGCATTAAGATATCTTGCCTACTGAACTGATTGCATTGTGAAACTTGCTACCCTTCCAATTTTTACAGGATATCCGCAATGTTTACTATGAAAGTGAGTACCGGACAGAGTGGTGTCGGAATAATTCTACTCTGGTCCCCTGTTTTCTGTTTGCAAGGAAATTCTCAAGAGGGGCTGCAATGCGCCTTTTGAGTGAAGGAATAGTTTCTCAGTTCGACGCCGCCTCTATAATGAACTCAACACCATGATTTTAATCAATCTCTTATTATTAGTTTTTATTTGTCATATACTTCGATGAGGGGATAAGTTGCCGTTGATAGAATTGCAACTTCAGTGTGTCACAACACCCCTCTAGCTTACTGATTTAGGAAATATACAGATGGAAGCTGATCATAGTATGGTTCATGTAACACTGTTTTGTAGATATTAAAAAAATCGCATTACGCTGTACGGTTATCTGTCTTAAAATGCTAGGAATTCTTTTTATTTATTTTTTGTTCGGTACATGGTGCATTATGTTTCGCATTTGGAAAAGCAAGGATTGTTGATTTGTGTTGTATGATTTGAGACAGGAACTACCTTTATATCCAGCTTCCGCAATCTTATGTTCTTTTCCCCAAAGTGTTACACGAAATGAGAGATGAGAGCCAAATGTCCATTTATTAGTTAGCTTCCAGTAGTTTAGTTAGTTACAGGAAGTTAGTTAATTAGTGCACAGTAATCGAGGTAACAGAATTAGTTAGAAGCAGTTACAGATTAGTTTCTTCTCATTTCTATTAAAAAGCATTGTATCATTACAGATTGAATCATGAATTGAATATACAAGTACATTCCCTATTGAATTCTACTCTTCATCTTCAATCTTTCCATCCACCACAGCTGAATAACTCGAGCTTCTCCATCAAGCTCCTGTCCAGCTGCTAAGACCTCGGATTCCTTTGAGAATCCCTGTATTTTAGCTCACAGAGAAGCTTAAAAAAAGCTTTGCCCGTTCTTTGTCAATTTTCAACTGAGAGAAATGTTCTCATTGGTTAGATTTTAGTGCTCCAAGCAAGAAGGGACAATCTCATCACTCAGGCCTGTCGATCAATTAAAAGAATGGCGTTATAACTAAATGACTTTTTTAGTGAGAATATTCAGGTTAGTTTGTGTGAATTTTGAAGCTGCCGCTTTCTACTTTCTGCTAGTACATGTAGATAACTGAATGACTGTTCTATCTTAATCGTTGAGGCATTTTCACAGTTTCTGCTCTGGCTAAACCTCCGGTTTGAGAGAAGTGTCTTATTCAATGTAATTACGTCACATTTCAACCCCATTGTGCTGCAGAGCAACGTATATTTTGAAGGGAGACATGTGTCGTGAAGCGAATCCTAACCAATAAACTATAAATAGAACGAGATGGCTCAATTTCTTGGCTATCTATAACGATATCAGATTGTTTCTGGCCTTGAGAGAGTGATTTCTATTGTTGGCAAAATTAGGGAAATGTCCATACTAGCTGAATACAAATATTATCTAATCAGAAATCGGTGAAGTGGCAGTTTACTTGCTTCTTTAAGAACTTGTCTACACACATTATTAGACTTAAACAATCTCTTGTTTCCATCCTTGATGACGTGCTCTGAGCTCCCACATAGAAGTGATTTGTCTCTGTGCTTCTAAAGCAATTTCAGCCTTTTCTCTAGCTTCTTCACAAGTTCCCATCCCTGATGTACATTTGTCTGCCTCTTTTTGATATTGGGACACCATCTTTTTTGTCTCAAGCAGTGCCATGTCCGCTCTTCTCTGGTTTTCCACTGTTTCAACTTCCATTTGCTTTAATTCCTCTGTCAAAAGAGCTGTGAAGTTTCTCTCCTCCTCCTCACTCACCCCCAGATCATGCTCCATGCAATCTATGAAACAATAGAGGAAATAAGACTGCTATCAAAAGTACAGTACTAGTAATATTTTCTCCCCCTTCGGAAACTCCGCTGCTATTAGGAGCAGTATGCTTTGTAATGACTACTTAATATCTTATGCTTATTCTATTTAACCGGAAAAGAAAAAAAATACTAGCAAAAGGTTAAGAAAACCAACCTGTAAAAGTACTCACATTCAAACCTGGTAAGAAAAAAGAGGTGAACCATGTCAAAAATACTATTGAAAACATTCTCAATATCAACAGTGTAGTGTAGCTATATATTATTTCGCTTGCATGACACTGAGGTGGATTCAAAATTGAGACTGTTGATTCGAAATACATGAGGTTAATTATAAACTACCACAAAAAGCCACCTTCCTTGCCTTTAGGGACGCAACAATAAGTAATCAAAAGGAGCCTCTCACTCGAGTCCCTACCCATGCTTTTCTTCACTTGCAAACCACAACCTAATAAGTTGGTAAAGCCAACACAAGATCCATCCCCTTCATTTTATGGTGACTCCAGCTCCCTATATAAGACTAACCTATCCATAACTACACGCTCGCCCGGCAATCGCAAGTGGGCATTGTGAGAAAAACATTTTGTGTTGCGAGATTTCTAAATAATTGAAGCAAGGAAAAAAAAAAGAAATTACGATTTTACCAATTACTTTATCCTAATCATCCCTTTTTTTAGCCAAGTCCCGGGATCTATGATTTAGAATCAGTGAGTTCAAAATGCATGCATGCATGCACTATGACTATATTATAAACATACATACTACATTAACAATTAAGAGAGGAAATTAATTGGAAGGGTATTGTATATATAATACCTTGTGGAAAAGAGTGAAGGAATTGATCATTAGAGCAATCACAAGGACACGAAGGGCAAGAATAATGGGTAGATGAATAAATAGATTGAGAGAGGGGCGGACCAGCTACATGATAAGCGGTAATGCACAACCCCATAATGAACACCCCTAACATCACCTGCTTCCCACTCCACCTGCTTCTTCCATGTTTATTCATTTTTATACTCTCTCTGTGTTTGGATTTTTTTCTCTTCTCTTTCTTTAACTGTTATGTCTGTCTATATGTTAAAGAGGTTTTTCAGGATCTTTGTGCTGTGTTTACCATGTCTAATATATGTTAAAGAGGTTTTTCAGGATCTACATAGCCAGTAATCAGCTTTCTTTTTTTAGGCCCAAAAGAATTTCTAAATTTTTCTTTTTACATAATACTAGTATATAATATGCAATTCAAATAATTATTAACTACTTTTATTAATGATAAAATTAACACCTTTTTAATCATTTGTTGTCATCGGTTATTATAATGCTTGTTTAATAATATTTTAGGGATTTTGTCAAGGTAATTATATATAGATGAAAGTGGTGGACCTGTAATTAACATTGCAATCATTTCCTATTTCTTATTTCTCGTAGTCGGTGGTTTTTTTTGGTGACAGCTTTGGCTTGGTAACGTTTCTGAATTGACCCGCTTCAAGCTAATTAGACCGTGACATACTACAGATTGGAATAAGTGCAAGGAAATAAACTCAATTAAATAGAAACACTTGATTGTTTTCCAAATGTCTGTATTGATCATAGAATAATGTTAACCGTTGCCATAATTGGAAGTAGTTTTTTTAAAATCTAACAAAATCTTACTAAATATCAACAATCTCAAAAATAAAATAAAATGAACTGACTATAATATCAATTGAATGGAGACAGGAAAGTTTGATGCCCTTTCCCACCAGTGAGGCTGAAGTAGCATGGTATAAATAAAGAGGGCTGAATAAATATGCAACCCTATATACTTGTCAATTTTTGCCATTTAGACACCTAACGAAGGCTAGTATCTATTGAACACCTGACCTAAGTGTAAAATGTTTTCCACAATGCGTGACCTGAGGTAATGTGTTAAATGCTCCAGATTTCCTCGGGTTCTTTCACTACAATATGTGCATCAACCTAGTTCGGTTGCTTCTTTGGAAACTCCCTTGCCCCAAATAGTAGATCCAATTCAATCATTTGTACTGCCCATCTCAACCTGTAGCAATGATGTATGCATTAATCAATATGTTGAGCTGAAACGTAGCTTAAAGCATGAGGTCGCAATGAAGTATGCATTAATCAATATGCTGGCTAAATTAGCTGACTCAGCTGGTTTTCTTTTCTCGTCAAGTGTGATAGGTAAGCATATAGCAGGATACAACAGATGAAACGAGCTTACCTAATATAATAGCATTAGACCAACTGCTCCTTAATATAAAATCTTAGATTCCTTAAGGGGGTCATAGGCGAAGCATAGAATGACGAGTAACTGCAGGAAGAGTCAACAGATTGGAAGCAGGAGGAAAGTTGGAATTGAATATCACTGACAAGATCTCCGCAGGCAATTCTGACGATGAATTTCACTGACAATAAACAATTGAGCAAATATCAAAAGATAAAATCAGATTGAAACTTGAGGTGCAGCAGATGGTGAAGGGGGAAGGTCCTATTCTAGTCTGCATAAGAGCCTTAAACCCATGGGTGTGGCCAGGACGGAGTGAGTTGATGGTCCATATACTGGGCATTATGAATTATTCTTAAAAGCCCTCTAATAACAGAGAGCAATAATGAAAACTAAAGCAGATGTCTAATAAACCCTACTAAGTTTATAAAAAGAAAAATGTATGTGGTGTAACCAAACTACCACATGATCCATAGAGAACCGGTGTCATTCGAGGTCATTCTATGCCTATTAATGGTATATGTGCCTTAGTGAGTCAGGTCACTCACAGTAAGTTCAAAGTCGACAAACATGCCTATTGACAGCTCACAATGTTCTTCAGATATTCTAAGTGCCTTGCAGACCTCGCTTCTATGACTTGCTAAAAGTCTGAAACCAAAACAGGATGAATAACAAGATATTTCAGTTGAGGATATCAACCTGGACAAGAAGAAGCAACAAATATAAAACCATAACCTTAAAGTTCTCAAGAGTTGACGTATAATCTGGCATTCCAATGGTCAACAGGCTACAGAATTCAAGATAAGGGCAGTTTGTAGTTGCATGTTTGATGAGTTCAACACACCCATCTGGTTCAACTCCGGATTTAGCTTCAACAGGGGATGCCAATCACAATTGTTTTTTCCTTCCTGAATGAGCAAAACCTTCACAAAAGTTGAACGAACCAAATGACTTAAATAAATCAGAGACATACTCCAGTTACCCACTTTCTTCCCCACTTGTATTAACTTAAAATAAAAACTCTCAATGGTTTTCCTCAGCCAAACGGTTAAGCTGATTTGCAATCTACAGAATGCAGAAAATGAAATATAAACTATGTCAGTAAGGCAATAAGCTCCTTTTAGCATTTTTTTTTGTACTTAAGACAATGAACTGAAAGAAGTTAACATAAGCAATAGTTTCAATCATATCCATCAACTTGCTCAGAGGTTCTTAAATTGACAAGGATCAATTGGTCTAGTTTCCATATTTAAATTAAGTAGTAATAAATGTCTGGAGTACAACACACTTACCACTCTCCATGAAAAATGCTCTGTGTATAACATTCTTCTGTCACTCTCTTATAGGCATCCACATGCTTTTTCCATTAGCCAGAAACATATAAACAGCCAACACAATGGATACAAGTCAAAATTGAAGAAACTTTATAGAAGAAAGCTATTTTACATTTTTTTTCCAATGAGGCAAATTCCTCCAAGTTTTGATAAAGGATATTAATTCAAAAAAAGTTGAGTTGAAGTTCTATTAGGAGGAAACAAAGGATGAAATGACATTATATGACTATCTTTGCAACAATTGGTTAAGTTTGACAAAGATAATAGATAATGTGCTACAGTCTAACACGTGTGTGCTGTCATGTGTTAGATTCATTATGAACTACATGGACATACGTTCATTTCCATAGTTGACAGCGAACAACTTACCGGTGGATTTGCAGTTAGTAGTTGTAACACTTCCTGGGTTCCTGGCTTGCTCTCTTATTAAACTGATATTTCCTTGCTCAATATCTAGTACCACAATGACATCCTGAACAAATTGACATTTACTGTCAGGTATCTCCTCTCAGTTTCTACCTAAGTTTCACCAAGTGTTTGACATCAGTGATCCCCAAAGGAAAAACAGCAGGGAGAAGATGTCGTACATAAGCACTTATGATATATTCTCTATGTTTGACATGATTACCCTTTCACTAATCTCCTCGTTCAAATTCTTCAGAACCAACATTATATCTTCCTGCCGAGGATGAGAGGTTTGGCCCATGAAAAAAGTTGTTATCACTCCATGTAAGTCAATAAAACTCCAACCAGGAAGCTTTTTGAGCCCAAGTTCTCTCATCTGGACCCAGGTCTTACCAACGCCATCCCACTGGGCCAATGAAGCATAACTATGAGCCAATTGCACATACCTTCCAGCGTCCTCATGATCTAACTCTGAGATTTCTTTAGCAACAACATCCCTAAGTTCTTCCAGGGCTTTTGTTTTGCAAGCATCAAGAACTATACCCAAAGCATTGGCCATTGGTTCTGGAAATTTCATCTTATAGAAGTTGTATGCATCTTTCACCCTACCGGCTCGACAAAGTAGGTCAACTATACATGCACAATGTTCGAGTTCAGGTTCAATCTTAAAATGCCTTGCCATAGTATCAAACAAGTTCAAACCTTGGTCCACAAGTCCATTATGACTACATGCATAAAGAACAGATAAGAAAATAACACTGTTTGGTGTAAGACCACTTTGCACAAGCTCCATATACAACGCCAGGGCAGTCTCCCCTTCACCATGACTGCC